>NC_133136.1:38723992-43723992 GCF_048418815.1 Hemitrygon akajei
TCTATGTAATGTCGTACAGATCGACCAGCTTAAGATAGAGACATCCGTTGGAGTCTGGTGATACTATTTTTAACAGTATTTATTAGCAAAAATACACAAAAATAATATCAATGCAAATATACAGATAACATACGTCATCAATACTAAACCTAAAAGTGCAGGTATAATAATAATCACTAAGAAATAAGCTCTATCGTTGTCTAGGGGATAATGAATTGTCCGATGGAAGTATAAAGTTTGTTTCAGTTCACACAGGCTGCTGTCGTTTGTTTGTCACTGTGTTGCAATTGTTGGAGAGAAAGAGAGAAATAGAAGAATAACTTGCCGACATTCCTTGGTACGATCTTGATCCGTATCCATCCTTTAGCTAGACCGTTCCGTGGAGGACTCACCACCCAGGCAAGGATGGACACACACACAAGCCCCCCACCGGTCTCATACGTTTCTCCTGGTGTGTCTGAGAGGTGTTTCCCCAGATCCTCCTTTTATCCTCACTCACGGGATCTCAGATGTCAATCAGGTTGGGATGATGCAATCCCTCAACCAGACAACTCTGGTTGTCCCCTGAGGGGTTTCAATGAATAGTACAGTACTCAATACACAATTCCGTCTCCAAGAGACAATGGCAGTAATCAGTGGTTCCGTTCTGCTTTTGTTAGGAGACATTCCAAACCTCGTGTGTTCTGCGGTGGCTATAACAACTGCCTTTGCTGTTATCCTGTGTCTCTCCCATTACTGACATGTTGTGTATCTCTCTTATTTCCTGGGTATCAGACCCGAAATACTAGCGATCTTGCGATTCTCAAAAAGGAGGGGGCGACTTTGCACCCTTCGGCCCCTCAGAGTTGCTCCACATTCGTAACAATATGCAGATGATCTACCAATTGCTTTGGAAGATGAAGCAGGTCGTTTAGGGGCAGTAGCCAGTGTTTTGCAGATACTGCAAGATGAGGGGGGTTTAAAATCAGTTCACACAAGGCTCAGATAGAAAACCATACACTACCTAGGCTACACCATTTCCCAGGGTCAGGTGACAGAGACTCAGCAAACAGACTCTTGCCCCGCCCAGTAAACATTAAGGGGGTGAGGAAAGTAACGGGTCTATTTAATTACTGTCGTAATTTCATTCGAGGGATCTCAGCACTAGTGCACCTGATCTAGGCCTTGATTAAAGGAGGGAAGCCCCCTCTGGAGGAAGTGAGTTGGGAGCCAGATGAGAAAAGGGCTTTTACAGATATCAGGAAAGCCCTGGTCTCTGCACCTGAGCGAGTATTACCCGATGTGGCTCGCCCCTTTCACCTGTATTGCAGCAACGAGGGAGGGCACTTCGACACAGTTGTGCTGCAGCTCCATGGGGGTACAAGAAGGCCAGAGGCCTATTATTCAAACAGACACCCATTGCAGAAAGACTTCCCTGCTGCCTAGAAACTTCAGACTGCACCGTGTGGTCAGTGCAAGTAAATGAACCAGTTGTAGTGGCGGGACAACTCAGACTACACACACCCCATACCCCATAGAGCTCCTGAAGACAGGGGGAGGCAGAGAGCAGTCACAGATAGCAGAGGGCCAGGTATTCGGCATGGACACCTAATACAAAAACTGCTGGAAGCAGTGAGTCTGCCAGCAGAGGTGGCAGTCATCAAAGTGAAAGCTGACCAGAAAGGGGAGAGTCAGGAGCAGAAAGGAATCGAGTGGGCAGACATCACTGAGAAGAAGGAACAACAGCCAATTGAAACTGCAAGCCTGCAGGAAGATATGACAGAAGCCGGTTTAGTCAAATTCTATAAAGAGGTGGAGGCAGAAGGGAAGGAGACATGGAGGAGAAAGGGTGCAAAAGGAGGGACCAGAGAGGAGCTGGACACACGGGGAGGAAGGATTCGTGGTACTACCATGTGTTAGGGAGATACGACTGGAATTATATCATGGGGTGATGCATCAGGGAAGGCAGAGCATGATTACCACCCTGTGGCAGGACTGGTGGTGGCCAGGGATGGGTGAGCTGTTGAGAAATTCTGCCACCATTGTTTCAAATGTGCCCAGCATAACTCTGGTAAGGGCATAAATCTACACCTGGCACATCAGTCACAGCCAAAGGGACCCTGGGGAAACATCCAGATTGACTTCTTGGGACCCCGACCCAAAAGCAGGGGGATTAGCTACAGTCTAGTAATTCCCGATCACTTCACCCGGTGGGTAGTGGCTTTCCCAACAAGGATGGATTCTACCACATGGATTCCAGTTCAGGAAATCCTCCCAAGGTGGGGAACCCCAGTCCAGCTGGACTCGGATCAGGGAGCACATTTCACAGGGAAAGTGATGAAGGAAATATGCCAACTGTTAGGGGTGGATGAGACCACAGATGGTACTTTTAACACGTAACACTTGCGTCTGTGTGCAGACTCGGCGAGGCAGCCACTGGAAACACAGGACTGTGGTTAAACCACCTTCCTGTTGCTCAAATGTACAGAGAACCTAAGAGATGAACATCAGCCGGCCACACCAGACCTGACCACAGTTGATGGAAACACACACAGGAAATGAAAAGGCAGAAGACACAGAGAGCGCGACAGAAACCTGTAATTAGCATGCTAAAGTGAAATTGTGACAGTTCTACATAGAATATAGAACATAGAAATTTACAGCACATTACAGGCCCTCAGCCCACAATGTTGTACCGACCATGTAACCTACTCTACTAACTGCCAAGAATTACCCTAGTGCATAGCCCTCTAATTCTCTGAGCTCCATGTACCTATCTAAGAAGTTCTTAAAAGACACTATTGTATCCGATTCCACCACCACCACCAGCAGTGCATTCCACACACCCACCACTCTCTGTGTGGAAAAACCTACCCCTGACATCCCCTTCGTACCTATTTCCAAGCACCTCAAAACTATGCCCCCTCATGTTAGCCATTTCAGCCCTGGGAAAAAGCCTCTGGCTATCTACACGATCAATGCCCCTTATCATCTTATACACATCTATCAGGTCACCTCTCATCCTCCATCACTCCAAGGACTCAACCTATTCTCGCAAAGTACTCCCTCCATCCTTGTAAATCTCCTTTGCACTCTCTCTATAGTATCCACATCCTTCTTGTAGTGAGGTGACCAGAACTGAACACACTACTCCAAGTGGGATCTGACCAAGGTCTTATATAGCTGTAACATTACCTCATGGCTCTTGAGCTCAATCCCATGGTTGATAAAGGCCAACACACCATCACCTTCTCAACAACACTGGCAACCTACGCAGCAGCTTTGAGTGTCCTATCAATATGGAGCCCAAGATCTCTCAGAACCTCCACACTGCCAAGAGTCTTACCATTTATATTATATTCTGTCTTCAAATTGGACCTACCAAAATGAATCACTTCACACTTATCTGAGTTGAAGTCCATCTGCCAATTCTTAGCCCAGTTCTGCATCCTGTCGATGTCCCGCTGTAACTTCTGAAAACCCTCCAGAATATCCAAAACACCCCCAACTTCTGTGTCATCAGCAAAATTACTAACCCACCCTTCCACTTCTTCATCCAGGTCATTTATAAAAATCAAAAAGAGGAGGGGTCCCAGAATAGATCCCTGTGGAACTCCACTGGTCACCGACCTCCATGCAGAATACAAACCATCTACAACCACCCTTTGCATTCTGTGGGCAAGCCAATTCTGGATCCACAAATCAAGGTCTCCTTGGATCCCATGCTTCCTTACTTTCTGAAAGAGCCTTGCATGGGGAACCTTATCAAATGCCTTACTGAAATCCATATACACTACATCCACTGCTTACCTTCATCAATGTGTTTTATTACTTCCTCAAACAATTCAATCAAGTTCATAAGGCATGACCTGTCCTTGACAAAGCCATGCTGACTATCCCTAATAGATTATTTCTCTCCAAATGCTCATAAATCCTGCCTGTCAGGATCTTCTCCAACAATTTGCCCATCACTGAAGTCAGACTCGCTGGTCTATAATTTCCAGGGTTATCTATACTCCCTTTCTTGAACAAGAGAACAACATTTGCAACCCTCCAATCCTCCAGTACTTCTCATCGCAAGATCATCGTAAGAGGCTCAGCAATCTCCTCCCTCAGTTCCACTGTAGCCTGGGGTATATCTCATCCGGTCCCAGTGACTTATCTAACTTAATGCTTTTCAAACGCTCCAGCACATCCTCTTTCTTAATGTCTATATGCTCAGGCATTTCAGTCTGCTGCAACTCATCCCCACAATTGCCAAGGTTTTTTATCCCTGGTGAATATTGAAGCAGAGTATTCATTATGTACCTCCGTTACTTCCTCCGACTCCATGCACATGTTTTCACTATCATATCTGATTGGCTCACACGGCTCATCCTCCTGCTCTTCACATACTTGTAGAATGCCTTGGGGTTTTCCTTAAAACTGACCATCACGACCTTCTCATGGCCTCTTCTGGCCCTCCTAATTCCATTCTTAAGCTCGTTCCTTGTAATTTTCTAGAGCTCTAACAGTACCTAGTTTCTTGAACTTTTCATAAGCTTTTCTTTTCTTCTTAACTAGATTTTCTACATACTTTGTACATCGTGGTTCTTTAACCCTACCATTCTTTCCCTGCCTCAATGCAACATACCATGCAAGTGTTTCCTGAACATTTGCCACATTTCTGCCGTCAATTTCCCTGAGAATATCTGCTCCCAATTTATTCTCCCAAGTTCCTACCTAATAGCATCATATTTCCCCCTACCCCAATTAAATGTTTTCCCAAATTGTCTGCTCCTATCCCTCTCCAGCACTATGGTGAAGGAGGTAGAGTTATGGTCACTATCTCCAAAATGCTCTCCCACCAAGAGATCTGACACCATACCAGATTCATCTCCCAATACCAGATCAAGTACAGCTTCTCCTTGATTTGGCTTATCTACCTATTGTGTCAGGAAACCTTCCTGAACACACCTAACAAACTCTACCGCATCTAAACTCCTAGCACTAAGGAGATGCCAATCAATATTACGAAAGTTAAAATCTAACATGACAACAATCTTATTATTATTGCACGATTCCAAAATCTGCCTTCCTATCTGCTTCTCAATATCACTGTTACTATTGGGGGGTCTATAGAACCACCCAGTAAGGTTATTGCCTCTTCCTTGTTTCTGACCTGCACCCAGAATGGCTCAGTAGACAATCCCTGCATGACATTCTCCTTTACTGCAGCCGTGACACAATCTCTAATTAGCAATGCCACACCCACACCTATTTTGCCTCCCTCTCTGCTCTTTCTGAAACATCTAAAGCCTGGTACTCTGTAATGAAGGCTGGTTGCTGAGCTGAATAATGTAGAATAGAAAAGATATTGGCAAAAAATAGATGGGGAGGGATTTAAGTTAACAGAGACAGCAGGTTCCACAACTTCGATAGCATGGCAGATTGAGAAGGACTGCACATGGCTTCTGAAGACAGTCACCCCCAGCCCAAATGGGGAATGAATAGAAATGAGCTGGACCCTTTCAGCATTCATTCAAATAGAGACCACACTATCTACTTCCTGTACATCGACGAGAGGGCCTGTGATGCACTTGCTGGTGCCCCGGGAAAGAGAGTGTTTTAGCTTGCGGTTGGGGCTGGGTGGAGTTCTGAGCAGGGCATTTTTCTGCTCGATTTGAGTAGATCCTCCTTTAGGTTGCTGCAGATTTATTTTTGTCCAGGAGGATTAAGACGAGGGTATGCTAGAGCGATTTCTGGGTTTAGCAAAAATGACTTTGGCTACCAGTCTTCACATCTGAATATGTATTGTGGATTTAATTTGGAGTGCAGCTCAGAACAATGGGTTGCTAAAAAAGCTGTGAATCCCAGACCAGACAACGCTGATTAAAGTTCATTTTGATGTCTGATGTGGCTGCCAATCAGGAGGTGTGAAGTCTGTGCATAGTCTCAAAGAAAGTATTGTCTATCTGTTGTAAACATGGAATTGTTCTTTGATGTTTAGCACATAAAATATCGAGCCCTATGTTGAGCCTGGACACCTTTCGACCGGAAGCATCTCCATATCATGCCTGCTGTAGCTTGTTTTGTCGAATAAAGAAGCTGCTCTGTATCTACCAGTACTCTCTCCGGTGGCTTCATTCATGCTCCTACAGAAGACAAAAAAACTGAGAAAAGGGAATAGCATTTTACAGGAGATAAATTGGGAAGAGGTAGAGTCGAGATAACCATGGACTTCACACATAGACTGTTCTTCATAGATGACAAAGAGGCAGGCATAGCTTGGGCCCATGCGAGTGCCCATGGCCACCACTCAGAATTCAACCCACAAGAATTAAATCCAACACTTTCTCACTAATTATCAAGATAATAATACCTAGTTAAAAATTAAGTATGATCAAGTAGATTTCCAAGAAAAAAGTGATAATAGAGTAAGGGGAAACAAGAAACAGCAGATGCCATGGGCTGGAGAAACAATAAGCCGACACTTCTACAATTTCCTTCCCTCCATAGATGCTGCTTGACATGTTGCTCATTGAAATTTTGTAACCACATTTTATATAGTTGTCCTCTCCAAATAAGAAATAAAATTACAAGGAAAAACAATGAAATGGAATCTATTGGCATATATATAGAAGATAAATATGAGGTGTGATTGATATGTTCATGGTCTAAGGTAGAAGGAGTCAAATTTGGAAAACCTAGCACATTTATTTATCAACATATTCCCCTCCTACATTTACACACTTAGTAAAGCAGTCGTGGAGCATACGGATCTTGGACCCCCAGAAAGTTTCCACAGCAAAGGTAATTGAGAAGTTTGTGTCCTAAGATGGAAGGAGATGTGTTATATGGCTCTCACTACATGCACATGCAGTTCAACTCTAAGTGATTATGCAGAAAGTTTGAAGTTGATAACTCATTTCCTTCTACCTTAGGCCATGAACTTATCAATCACCCCAGATGAGTTATTAACTTCAAATTTCCTGCAAACTTTTATTTTAGTGACCCCCCCTCCCCCAACCAGCAATAAACATGAAAGTTTGCTAATCTTTCTAATCTGAATCCATATCAGTTATAGAAAGTCACATGACAGGGTCAAAGCGAACCAGATATTTTCAGCAAATATTGTGGGTTTCACTGAGGGTTTGCTTTTCATTTTGATGTCTATCTCCTTACATTTCATTGACTAACCTGATAACATGCAGGACATATTTGTTTAGATTCTATGTGAATGCATACTAAATGATGTCTTTAAAGATCATTAAATTTGAGAAACATCATTTGAATATGCCACTTTATTGCATTTACTTTAAAATATTGACAATCCAAGGTCAAATGATATTATTACACTGGATTAATATAGATGGCATCCATTTGTTCATAGACTTGTGAAGATTGTAAAGAGCAAATGGGAATCCATGACTGAGATGGTGGTTGTGGATAGGACTGTTGGAATGAAAGGAACAATAACACCAGACATCAAAGATAGTGGTTCCTGAATTTTTCAGGGTATATCTTATGAATTTTGGGCTGCTGATCATGAAAATCATAATGAAATTTCCCTATCACATACCTTTTTTTTGGAAATCGCCTATATTTGTTATTTCAATTCATTATTCAAGACAGAATAGCTGATGCCAAGATTCATTTTGTTGGTTCATTAATCATCAGGTCATCAGTGACAAACAATTTGAAGAACTTCTGGTGGGACTAGAGAACATCACATGGAAATCACTCAAGAATGTTGGCAACTACAGAGCACCAAACTACGAATAGCTGGTTGACAACGTGCTTCAAGCATACAGAACCATGAAGTGCAACATGTCACTAAAGATTCATTTTCAGCATTCCCATTTAGACTTCTTCCCTGCGAATCCTGGTGCTGTCAGTGACAAACACAGTGAGTTTTCACCAGGTCATTGAGAAATGGTATCTGGGCAACTGGCTGATTATTGTTGGACACTTCAGCGAGAAGCCACAGACACTGAATGCAAATGAAAAACATCAACAGAACGTTTTAAGCTTAGCTGAATTATTGTAAAGATAGAAACATAGCAACACATGAAAACGTACAGCACAACACAGGCCCTTTGGTTCAAAAAGCTGTGCTGAACATGTCCTTACCTTAGAACTACCTAGGCTTGCCCATCGCTCTCTATTTTTCTAAGCTCCATGTAGCCATCCAGGAGTCTCTTAAAAGACCATATCGTTTCCAACTCCACTGCTGCTGACGACAACCCATTCCACGCACTCACCACTCTCAGCGTAAAAAACTTACCCCTGACATCTCCTCTGCATCTACCTCCAAGCAGCTTAAAACCATGCCCTTTCATGCTAGCCATTTCAGCCGTGGGAAAAAGCCTTTGCTATCCACACAATGAATGCCTCTCATTATCTTTTACCCCTCTATCAGACCACCTCTCATCCTCTGTCGCTCCAATGAGAAAAGGCCGAGTTCACTCAACCTATTCTCAAAAGGCATGCTCCCCAATCCAGGCAACATCCTTGTAAATCTCCTCTGCACCCTTTCTATGGTTTCCACGTCCTTACTGGAGTGGAGCAACCAGAATTGAGCACAGTACTCATCTGCTTTATTTCTTAATGCTCGTTGCATTAAAATAGACACATCTCAAACCATCGGTCATACTGCATCCCTCCTCTATTACCTGCCTATCCTCCCTTTCACACTGTCTCCAAGCTTTCTCTATTTGTGAGCCAACCTCAACATTATGCCATTAAATGCATTATATTCAATAAAAGTTAATTTCTTATTGCTCCAAATTCCTACATTATGCAAGTAGTCTAAAATTAACGTGTTCAGCTTCAAATGGCCTATCATAAACAAAAATAAATTCTGAGGAGACAACACTTCTGAGAAAAATTGTTGTGGAGAGGATTAAGATCTAAACTGATAAAATCCAGTTCATATTATCATTCTCACTCACTGGTAAATCAACATGGGGTCAGTAACCCAGGCCAACAGTCCAGAGCAATAGAAATGAAGGGTTCTCTTGTTGGTGGTGTCAACTTTTGTAAGGGATGTTAAACTAAGACTCTTGTAAGCTCCTCAAGTTGACATAAAATTGAAAATGGCCTTATTCAGAGAAGAATAGCAGAGTTCAGTTGGTGTCTGAACGACACTATGAAGCACTTTGGAACATCTTCAATCCTTGAAACATAAAAGACATACGCAAGTCTTTTCTTGCTATTATTCCTAAAAACTCTGTAGCCCAGTGAGTTTAGAAGGATTAGAGATAATGTAATCAAGTTGGGTAAACTGATAAATGGATTAAGTGAGACAGACAGAGTGTGACTATCATTGGAAAAACTGGGATTTATTGTCCACTCCTAATTGCCCTCTTACCCAGCCCAGCTCAAGAGGCAATTACAAATCTACCCTGTCAGTGGCCTGGACTCCCAAGCAGGCCCAAACAGGTAATGATGCCAGATCACTTTTGCTTGAAGGATATTAGTTAACCAGAATGGTTTCTGATCGAGATTTGACAACTTTATGGTCACCAGAGCTGAAGGCAATTGTCATTTTACAATAACTTTAGCAACGTAAACTCTCCAGCTGCCAGGATGGGATTCAGACTCATGCCTCCAATCAATAATAAACTCTATGAATTGTAGTCCACCAACTGAAATGCTAGCTACTATTTCCTACTATTGTGGTAGGCAAGGTCTGGGTACAGAAGTTTTGAAACTTAATATTATTAAAAGATGAAAAATATCTTTTAAATCTGATTATAAATTGCTTAAGTACACTGAAGCCATTTTTCTCATCCAGACTATTATTTTGTTCATCTCTGCCCTCTCATTAGCACAGTTCCAGTACTATCTGCATGATCTCATAAAATGTGTGGAAATGCTTATCACAGCAGTCCTGAATGATATCAGATTGTTCCCACATCACTACTGGCCACTCTGTTATCTTATCATAGTTTTCTGATCTTCATACTATCTCATATGTTTCTCTCAGAATCCCCTTTAAAAGTCAGTGTCTTTCTACAATTTTCTCATGACCGTGACACTTACACAGAATATAGAGCAGAATAGCAAAGTCCTCAGGCCACTAAGTCTGTGCTGTTCATGGTGTCAATTTACACTGTACATCTGCTTGCACATGGTCCACATCTCTTCATTGTCTGCCTGTTCATGTGTCTGTCCAAATGGCTCTGAAATATTTCTATGATCCCTCAGCTTTTTTTCTCTCCAATCCTGCCAAAGGGTCTCAGCCTGAAACATCGACTGTTCTCTTTTCAATAGATGCTGCCTGGCCTGCTGACATCCTCCAGAATTTTGTTTGTGTTGCTCAGATTTCCAGCATCTGCAGCTTTTCTCTTGTTTATGGTTGGATTATTATGTTAACCTGTAGGTTTTCTACTTTAGCTTTACATGTATAAACCTTGATGAAAATAGGTAGTTTTTTTCTATGGAGGTTAAGGAAAATGAAATTCTCCTGTGCTTGTACAATGGAGACATTTATATTTTGCAACTGATATTCTGAATTGCAAAATCAGTGGTAACTGGTTACAAATAGTTTCAGTTGTAACAAACTGCAATTCTCTCTCTACATCTCCCTTTCCATTCTTCATCTTCATCTCTCTGTTTGTTTGGCTGTTCGTCTCTCACATACACATTCTCTCCCCATCTTTGGGGAGGGTTCGGCTGGGGGGGGGCGCTGTGTGGTAGTACATGCATCAACATGAATCTGAACCCTGTTTGTTTTAATTGCAAAGGGTGGTGTGTGGATCAAAATTAAAGGTAGCCCCGAGGATATATTCTTCAGGCACTTCAGAGGTTGTACAGTACAACAGATCATATGAATTTAAGCAAATGGAAGCCGGAGCCGGACATTCGGCCCATCAAACCCGCCTGCCCTACCAGTTAATGTCATTATGAGTGATCTTCCACAGGTTTCACCTCCTCTCTTTGGTCAAACGGTCATAGCTCTCAATTCCTTGATCTTTGGAAAAATGTGTCTACTTCCTATCTAAACCCTCCCCGACGCTCTGACCTCAGTGAATGAATGGAAACAAGTAGGAGCCTATCCAGCTCGAAAATGGAAGAAAGGAACAGGACAACCAAGCTGCAACAAGTATTTTAACAGCTCCACATGGATCAGGAAAGATGAGGAGGGTTGGCTTACCACATTTCCTGTCACATAGGGTTTCATCTGTTACGCTGCCGGGAGACGTTTGGTATTAGAACCATATAGAACCTTAAAACATTACAACACGAAACAGGCCTTTTGGCCCTTCTTGGCTGTGCGGAACCATTTTACTGCCTAGTCCCACTGACCTGCACCTGGACCAGATCCTACCGTACACCTCTCATCCATGTACCTGTCCAAGTTTTTCTTAAATGTTAAAAGTGAGCCCGCATTTACCACTTCATCTGGCAGCTCATTCCACACTCCCACCACTCTCTGTGTGAAGAAGCCCCCCCCCCCTAATGTTCCCTTTAAACTTTTCCCCTTCACCCTTAACCCATGGCCTCTGGTTTTTTTCTCCCCTAGCTTCAATGGAAAAAGCCTGCTTGCATTCACTCTATCTACACCCATCATAATTTTATATACCTCTATCAAATCTCCCCTCATTCTTCTATGCTCCAGGGAATAAAGTCCTAACCCATTTAAGATCTCCCCCATTTCTTTTGGTTCCATACATAGCCAACCACTCTGATCTTCAAGAGGACCAATTTTATCCCTTATTATCCTTTTGCTCGTAGAAGCTCTTTGGATTATCCTTCACCTTGACTGCCAAAGCAACCTCATGTCTTCTTTTAGCCCTCCTGATTTCTTTCTGAAGTATTTTTTGAACTTTTTATACTCCTCAAGCACCTTATTTGCTCCGTTTCCTATACATGTCATACATCTCTCTCTTCTTCTTTATCAGAGTTCCAATATCCCTTGAGAACCAAGGTTCCTTATTCTTATTCACATTATCTTTAGTCCTGACAGGAACATACAAACTCTGCACTCTCAAAGTTTCTGCTTTAAAGGCCTCCCACTTACCAATCACATCCTTTCCAGAGAACAACCTGTCCCAATCCAAGCTTTTTAGATCCTTTCTCATTTCTTCAGATTTGCCCTTTTTCTAGTTTATAACCTCAACCCAAGGACCAGATCTATCTTTATCTATGACCAAGCTGAAACTAATGGCATTATGAATACTAGAGCCAAAGTGTTCCCCTACACACACTTCCATCACTTGTCCTAACGCGTTTCCTAATAGGAGATCTAAAATTGCATCCGCTCTAGTTGCTACCTCCATATATTGATTTAGAAAACTTTCCTGAACACATTTTACAAACTCTAACCTGTCTAGACCTTTAACAGTATGGGTGTCCCAATCAATATGTGGAAAATTAAAATCCCCTACTCTTACAACTTTATGTTTCCTGCAGTTGTCTGCTATCTCTCTGCAGATTTGCTCCTCCAATTTTCGCTGACTATTGGGTGGTCTATAATACAACCCCATTAATATGGTCATCCCTTTCCTGTTTCTCAGCTTCACCCGTATGGCCTCGGTAGACAAGCCCTCTAATCTGCCTGCCTGATCACTGCCGTAACAGTTTCTCTGACTAGCAATGCCACCTCCCCCCCCCCCGCCCCCCAACCTTCATCCCTCTGCCTCTATCACATCTGAAACATCAGAACCCTGGAATATTAAGCTGCCAGTCCTGCCCCTCCTGTAGCCAAGTTTCACTAATGACTATAATGTCATAATTCCATGTGTCAATCCACATCCTCAGCTCATCTGCCTTCCCCACAATACTCTTCACATTGAAACAGACACACCTCAGGAGATTATTACCACCACACACAACCCTTCTATTTCTGACTTTGCATGAACTTTTAACATCATTTATTTTCACCTCCACTCCACTGTCTGCTCTGGCAATCTGGTTCCCATCCCCCTGCAAATCTAGTTTAAACCCTCCTCAATAGCACCAACAAACCTCCCCTTGTAGTTCAGGTGTAACCCATCTCTCTTGTACAGGTCCCACCTGCCCCAGAAGAGGTCCCAATGATCCTGAAATCTGAAACCCTGCCCCCTACACCACTTCCTCAGCCATGTGTTCATCCTCCAGAGCATCCTATTCTTACCCTCACTGGCACGTGGCACAGGTAGCAATCCTGAGATTACCACCCTCAAGGTCCTGCTTTTTAACTTCCTACCAAGCTCTCTATACTCACTCTTCAGGACCTCCTCATTCTTCCTTCCTACGCCATTGGTACCGATGTGCACCATGACAACCAGCTGATCACCCTCCCAGTTCAGAATGCTGGCACATGATCAGAGACATCCCTGACCCTGGCACCCAGGAGGCAGCAAACCATCCAGGAGTCTCAGTCACGACCACAGAACCTCCTGTCTGTACCTCTAACTATCGAGTCCCCTATCACTACCACTCTCCTCTTCTTCCACCCTCACTTCTGCACTGCAGAACCAGACTCAGTACCAGAGATCCGGCTGCCACAGCTTGTCCCAGGTAAGTTATCCACCCCCCAACAGTATCCAAATCGGTATATTTGTTGTTGAGGGGAATGGCCACAAGGGAACCCTGCTCTGCCTGCCCTTTCCCCTTCCCTCGCCTGACAGTAACCCAATTACCTGTGCTCTGCTCCTTTGGCGTAGCTACCTCCCTGAAACTACTATCAATAAATTGCTCATTCTCCCGAATGATCCAAATATTGTGGTAGAGTCACCAATATTTCCAACAGAATGAAGGTTCCGCTCCAGGATACACAGTCCACATCCTCACGAGCAAAACTGTAGAATTATGACCCGTAGATTTTCATCCCATATCACGTTAAGTCTTCAAGTTCAAACATAGCATGTTAAACATTTCTATTTCACAAAGTATGACAATTTATTTTAAATGAGCAAATCACAATTATTATACATTATATTTTGTATACTCAGAGATGAGGTGGAAGGGATTGGCTCAGTCCCAATTCACAGTTCTTAAATTCTACACTCTCATATTTATGATTAGACAACTATCTATACTTTCTGAAATCAAAATATGAAACTAAATTGTTAACGTGCTATGACACATGAACAGGCAGTCAATGAAGAGATGTGGACAATTGCAAGCAGATGTACGGTGTAAATTGGCACCATGAACAGCACAGACTTAGTGGCCTGAGGACTTTGATATTCTGCTCTATATTCTGTGTAAGTGTCATAGTCATGAGAAAATTGTAGAAAGACTTTTAAAGGGGATCTGAGAGAAACATATCAGATAGTATGAAGATCAGAAAACTATGATAAGATATCAGAGTGGCCAGTAGTGATGTTGGACAATCTGATATCATTCAAGACTGATGTGATCAGCATTTCTGCACATTTTATGAGATCATGTAAATAGTACTGGGACTGTGCTAAGGAGAGTGCAGCTATCAACAAAATGATAGTCTGGATGAGTAAAATGGCTTCACTGTATTTAAGCAATTTATAATCAGATTTAAAAGATACTTTTCATCGTTTAATAATATAAAGTTTCAAAACTTGTATACTCAGACCTTGCCTACCACAGTCGTAAGGATATAGTAGCTAGCATTTCAGTTGGTGGACTACAATTCATAGAGTTTATTATTGATTGAAGGCATGAGTCTGAATCCCATCCTGGCAGCTGGAGAGTTCACATTGCTGAAGTTATTGTAAAATGACAGTTGCCTAAAGTTGTCAAATCTCCATCAGAAACCATTCTGGTTCACTAATGTCCTTCAAGCAAAAGTGCTCTAGCATCATTAACTGTTTGGGCCTGCTGGGGAGTCCAGGCCACTGACAAGAAGCTTATAACAGTCTTCATTTTACATCCCTTCTAAAAGTTGACACCATCAACAAGAGAACCCTTCATTTCTATTGCTCTGGACTGTTGGCCTGGTTTACTGACCCCAGGTTGATTTACCAGTGAGTGAGAACGATTATGTGAACTGGATTTTATCAACCCCTTGTGGCTCTCTAATTTTAATCTTAACAACCTTATGTTTCTTGCAACAGTCTGTGATCTCTTTACAAATTTGTTCCTCTAAATCCCTCGGACTGTTGGGTGATCTGTAATACAGCCCCATTAACATGGTCACACCTTTCTTATTTCTCAGTTCTACACATAACACATCAGTAGTCGAGTTCTGCAGTCTGTCCTGACGGAGCACTGCCGTAGCATTTTCCTTGACTAGTAACATCACTGCTCCTCTTTTAATCCCTCCTGCTCCCTCCCATCTGAAGCAACAGAACCCTGTAATATTCAGATGCCAGTCCTGCCCCTCCTGCAGCCAAGTATCACTAATGGCTACCATCCCTTCTGTACAGTTCCCACTTACCCTGGAAGAGAGCCCAATGAGTCAAAAATCTTATGTTGTCCTTCCTGCACCAACTCCTTAGCCAGATTTTGAACTGTATAATCTTCCTAGTACTGGCCTCACTAGCACGTGGCATGGGTATCATTCCTGAGAAAACAGCCCTGGAGATACTGCCCTTTAAATAGGCACCTAACTCCCAGACCTCCCTATGCAGAACTTCATCATTTATCCTACCCATGTCATTGGTACCTACATGGACCACGACCTCTGGCTGTTCACCCTCCCACTTAAGAATGCTGAGGACTTGATCTGAGATATTTCGGACACTTGCACCTGGGAGGCCACGTACTATCTGAGAATCTCATTCCCGTCCACAGAACCTCGTGTCCATTCTCCAAACTAACGAATTTCCTATCACCACAGTGCGTCTCTTCTCCCCAGTAAAAAATAGTGGTATACCTGTTGTTCAGGGGAAAACCCACAGGACTGTTTAACTGGCTGTTTAACCCCTTTCCCCTTCCTGACTGTCACCCATTTTCCTGTGTCCTGCACCTTGGGTGTACAGTAACTACCTCTACATATATCCTATCTATAGACCCATCAGCCTCTCGAATGATCTGGTTTTCACCCATTTCCACCTCCAACTCCGTAACATGGATTGTTAGAAGCTGCAGGTGGGCACTGATGGTCTCCCTGTCTCCCTGTCGTCCGACATCTCACAAGAGGAGCATTCAACTATCCTGTCTGGATGAGCTGAGCTGCTTCCACAACTTCCTGCAGTTCCTTGTGGTCATGACAGCACAGCTGCCAAATGCATCAAGACAGGTCGCTTTTTATGCTGCATTGATAAAAATCGGCAAGGCTCAAAGGATACATGCCAAATTACTGTCTCCTCCTGAGGAACTGAAAACTACACACTCTCTCGACTACAGTCCCACTGATGCCGATAAGGGCTAGTCTGTCTCTGCTCCTCCTGTAATCCACAATCAAATCCTTCATTCTTTCGACATTGAGGGAGAGTTTGTAGGCTGAGATTGTAACAGCATGAACTGTTATTTTCAAACTCTTTTATTGTTTTAATTTTAATGCTGTTACGCCTGTGCCCCCTCCTTTTTGAGAATCGCAAGATCGCTATTAATTCAGGTCAGGAGACCCAGGAAATGAGAGAGAGACGTTTGGAATGTCCTGGCCCTCAGCGATTTCAAAGCCACGGGAACCGGCCGTTGTCTCTTGGAGACAGAATTGTGTATTGAGTGCTGTGCTTTGTGGCAGCCCTCCGGCAACGTGGGCTGGTTGGGGGATGGCATCATTCCACCCTGATTGACATCTGAGACCCCGTGAGTGGGGATAAAAGAGGGTCTAGGGAACGGCCGCTTCACACGCACCAGGAGAAACGTTAGAAGTTCCGTGACAGCGTTTAATAGCGACAGCCGGTGGAGGGCCCACGTGTGTCCTTTCCCGTTGCCCCAGGATTGAGGCCCTACCACGGAAGGCAGCTTAGCTAAGCAAGAGATCACCACCGACGCCATTTCGAAGGATCGACATCATAAAACAAAAAACCGGGCAAGTTCTAAACCTCTCTCTCTCTCTCCAACCAAAAGCTGCAGCTTGAATGGACTTGAGTGACTTTTATATTTCCATCGGACAATACATTATCCCCTAGACAACGATAGAGTTATTTCTTATTGATTATTATTATACCCGCGCTTTTAGATTTAGTATTGACGACGTACATTATCTGTATGGTTGCATTGATACTATTTTTGGGTATTTTTATCAATAAATACTGTTAAAAATAGTACCATCAGACTTCAATGGAACTCTCTATCTTTGCTGGTAAGTGACCCAGTTACGGGGTACGTAACAATTGGGGTTCTCGTCTCGGGATTTGACAGCAAATTGGGAGGCCAGTGAATCGGGCTTGTAAGTCCAAACTTGGATCTGGTTACGCGGGTAGCCAGACGGGAAACCTGCAAAGATGGACATGGGTGAATTTATAGAAAACCCGACTCTGGAGGCGCTAGAGGCGGCCACCAAATCGGACTTGATAAAAATGGCGAAGGGGCTAAACCTCGCAGAGGTGAGGTTGTCAATGAAAAAGCGGGAGGTGCGAAGGGCCATAACTCAGTATTATATTGAGAAGAATGTGTTTGCAGCTGAGGTATTGGAAAATATCCCTGAAAAGGTACCAGCTAGTGGGACGGCTCAGTTAGAGTTGGAGAAATTAAGGTTGGAACATGAAATTAAGTTAAAGCAGCTGGAAACAGCTGAGAAAGAAAAGGAAAGAGCCAAGAGAGAGGTGAAACGGGAGCATGAGCTCCAGCTAAAGGAGTTGGAGGTGAAAGGGGAGCAGGACAGAGCTGAGAAACAAAGAGAGCATGAAATTCAGTTAAAACAGCTGGAAGCAGCTGAAAAAGAGAGGGAGAGAGCCGAGAAGGAGAGAGAGTATGAGGAGAAAGAGAAACAGAGGCAACATGACTTGGATATGGAGAAGTTAAGGCAAGAGCAAAGAGTTCAAGGGTCAGACCGAGAGGACCGGTTTAATGTTAGTCGGGAGTTGAGGTTAGTACCTCCGTTTGAAGAGACGGATGTTGATAGTTATTTCTTGCTTTTTGAAAAGGTGGCAGTGAATCAGAAGTGGCCCAAAGAGTAGTGAGTGGCGTTGTTACAAAGTGTGTTAAAAGGGAAGGCACAACGAGCATATACGGCGTTGTCCATGGAGAAGGAAGAAGCGGAGAGTTATGACAAAGTAAAGGCGGCCATTCTCCGGAGTTATGAGTTAGTACCTGAAACGTACAGACAAAAGTTCAGAAATTTAAAGAAAGGGTGGAATCAGACGTATACCGAGTTTGCCTATGAGAAGGGTGTGCTCTTGGTGCACAGCAGAAATAGTGGAAGAGGATTTTTGGCGTCTCAGGGAGTTAATTCTGATTGAGGAATTTAAAAGTGGTGTTTCGAGGATATCCGGATGTATTTGAATGAGAAGCCGAATAAGTCCATCTCCGAATTTGCTAGGTTCGCAGATGAATATGCCCTAACCCACAAGACAAAGTTTTCCTCGAATAAAAGTTCCCAGAGAGACCGTGGGAACGATAGAGAAAGCCCGCCGGCTGAGGCAGAGGTCCCGCCGGGAGCTAGTGGTAAGATTGGGGAGGAGAGGCAGGACGGCCAGAGATTTCCGGGCTTGACCAGTTTTAATTGTGGAAAGGGGGGACATATTGCATCTAGGTGCTTTGCTCCGAGGAAGGAGACAGGAAAAGGGAAAGCAGCAGTCCCTATTGGATGTGCCGTGGTAATCAGTAAATTGACAAGAGAGCCCGGGTAGATAGGGTACGAGAAGGGTCTGAGACTTGTATGTCAAACGGAACCGTGTCTGTGAGAGAGGGAGACCCACCAGTTCCAGTACGGATCTGGAGAGACACGGGCGCTGAAGTGTCATTGATTAGCAGTAAGGTACTAGATTTTGGTCGCAAGACGGGAGTGGTAGCTGTGAAAGGAATAGGAAAAGGAACAGAAACGGTGCCCTTGCATAGGATCATTATGAATTGCGAGCTAGTCTCTGGACCAGTTGAAATGGGGGTGCGATCAGAATTCCCGAGAACTGACGTGGACATCCTTCTGGGTAATGATTTAGCCAGTGGTAAGGTTTGGTCAGCAATGACGCTGACGAGACAGCCGGTGAGTGTTGCGGTCCCGCCCCTAGATTCCAAGATCTATCCCACATGCGCGATCACTCACAGCATGTCGAGAAAGGCAGCTGAGAACGAGAGCAGTTTAAATCCGGCCAGTATCGATTTGGCCGAGACGTTTTTACCGACCCTGTACCACGAGGGTTTAGAGGGTGGTAAAACTAAGAGTAGTCAAGTGAAAGAGAGTAAGGGAGAGGAGGTAGACCTGCCCTTAGCGAGGAGAAAAGTTCTAGAGGCACGAAATAAAGATGAGGAACAAATAAAGCTGTTAGAAGGTCCAGGGTTGGACATGGATGATCTGTCTGGTTTGGCAGAACTGTTTGAAGAAGTGGACAATTCTAAAGGTGTTCCCGATAATGAAATGAGGGCAGTCCTAGATGAAAAGGGTGCCCTTACCTTGAAGAAGTCTGCTGGGTTGGCAGATGAGGTTGTTTCAGCCCGTGGGGTTGAGGTTACTCCGGAAGGGAGTTGCCCAGAGAGTAGCTGGGAGAATCAGGGGAATTTAGACTTTGGACCAGGTACGGGTATTGGAAGCCTGGAAGAGGCAAATGTCCCATTTGAGTGTGTCCAAGATGTGGATGCACGTGGTACTGAACCTAGTAATGGAGCTCAGAAAAAGTCTGAGGTATTTGATTCAGTTGAAAAGGAATGCAGTCCTTGTGGGTCAGATGGACTTGGTTCAGTGAAGAAAGGGTTAACCTTGGTAATAGTGGGAAGTGAGAGTTCCTAGGTGTTTGTGCTCGAAGGTGTGTTAAAAGTCAGTGAGGAGGTCAAAGGTGGTGGGGTGAATATTATTATTGAAGGAAAAGGGAAATGTGTAGTTCCCAAATTGAATGAAGAAAATTTAAAGGCTGGACTGATATCAAAAGCAGCAACCAGGCTACAGAGACATTGGCGTGGTACCACAAAACCTGTGAATCAATTACAGGTTGAGTTGGAAGGTAACGGGGCACCACACGCTATTGTTATTCCAGAGTGTGGTGTAAAAAGGCAGAATTTGAAATGCTGTTTGAACAAAGAGTTGAAAATGAAAACTAATAGCCTCAAGGGTCCTGAAGAGAAAACTAGCAACTTGTGTAAAATTAAAGAATTGGGTGGAAATTCGGGAAATGGTCTAAGTTTGGAACACATTGTTGATAAAATAACTCCTATGGAAGGAGCGGGCGAAAGCCTATTTCGTCAGGCTGCACAAGCTCCCCACGTGGGAATTAACCGGAAAAGAGGCGAGGGTTAATGGGGACGCCATTTTTAAATAGCAGAAGCCGGTTTTACGGGAATTCGACAAAGCATGTGAATAATAAAGACAACCCCCATGGAAGCCTGCCTGTTAAGTTTGAAAGCAACATAAAGATTAGTATTTGCATGAACTTTTGTAGTATACCTGTAAGCTAAGATCACAACTCTTTAGTTTTGTTTGCTAAAGAAAAATAAGTCCTAAAAATAGGTGGTTATTAAATTGGAGTCTGATGCTACAAAACTTTAGTAAGGTACAAGATGTTAAGATAGTAAAGGAAGTAACAATGTAATCGATAACCATCTAGTTACTAAATTGAATGTATAACTGTATTACTCTGTAGAAAAAAAAACTTTTGTATTGTGTTAGATTCTAAAATCCTGTAAGACTCTGTATTACTTCATTTTTACCGATGGTAGAAACGCGTTGAAGAAAGGGGGTGTTACGCCTGTGCCCCCTCCTTTTTGAGAATCGCAAGATCGCTATTAATTCAGGTCAGGAGACCCAGGAAATGAGAGAGAGACATTTGGAATGTCCTGGCCCTCAGCGATTTCAAAGCCACGGGAACCGGCCGTTGTCTCTTGGAGACGGAATTGTGTATTGAGCACTGTGCTTTATGGAAGCCCTCCGGCAACGTGGGCTGGTTGGGGGATGGCATCATTCCACCCTGATTGTGGATAAAAGAGGGTCTGGGGAACGGCCCCTTTAGACACGTACCAGGAGAAACGCTAGAAGTTCCGTGACAGCGTTTAATAGCGACAGCTGGTGGAGGGCCCACGTGTGTCCTTTCCCGTTGCCCCAGGATTGAGGCCCTACCACGGAAGGCGGCTTAGCTAAGGAAGAGATCACCACCGAAGCCATTTCGAAGGATCGACATCATAAAACAAAAAACCGGGCAAGTTCTAAAAACATCGTCTCTCTCTCCAATCAAAAGCTGCAGCTTGAATGAACTTGAGTGACTTCTATATTTCCATCGGACAATACATTATCCCCTAGACAACGATAGAGCTATTTCTTATTGATTATTATTATACCCGCGCTTTTAGATTTAGTATTGAAGATGTATGTTATCTGTATGGTTGCATTGATATTATTTTTGTGTATTTTTATCAATAAATACTGTTAAAAATAGTACCATCAGACTTCAACAGACCTCTCTATCTTTGCTGGTAAGTGACCCAGTTACGGGGTATGTAACAATACCCTCTTACTGCATTAAAACATCTAAAACAGATAAAGGAATTAAAGACACAAAAAAGTATTTGTTGTCCTGGGTGTGTATTTTTCCCAGGTTACAAAATATAAATCAATAGTAACAAATAACGAGCATGAAATAACAATATAACAGAGTCCTTAAATGAGTGTAGTTATCCCTTTTTGTTCAAGGGCCTGATGGTTGAGGGGTAGTAACTGTTCTTGAACCTGGTGGCTCTTGTACCTTCTACCTGAGGGCAGCAGTCAGAAAAGAGCCTGGCCTGGGTGCTGAGGATCTTGATGATGGATGCTGCTCTCCATGGCAACCTTTCATGTAGATGTGTTCAATCATTGGGAGGGTATTATCTATGATGTACTGGGCCGAATCTACTCCCTTTTGTAGGATTTTCCACTCAAAGGCATTGGTGTTCCCATACCAGGCCATAATGTATCCAGTCGGCTCACTTTCCACCACACATCTATAGAGGTTTGCCAAGGTTTTCGGTGACATGCTGAACCTCCGCAGACTCTGAGGAAGTAGAGGTGCTGTTGTGCTTTCTTTGTAAGCATATTTATATAATGGGTCCAGGATAGGTCCTCTCAGATAGTGACACCCAGGAATTTAGAGATACTGACTAATTTAGTGATTCTCTAATGATTACTGCTCATGGACTTCTGGTTTCCCTCTCCTGAAGTCTACAATTAGTTCCTTTGTCTTATTGACATTGAGTGAGAGGCTGTTGTTATTACTCCACTCAGACAAGTTTTCAAACTCACTCCTGTATGCTGAATCATCACCTCTTTGATACGGCCCACAGCAGTGGTGTCATCAGCAAACTTGTATATGGTGTTGGAGCTGTACTTAGCCACACAGTCACAGGTGTAAAGTGAGTAGAGCAGAGGGCTAAGTACACATCCCTATGGTGCTCCTGTGCTGATGGAGATTGTGGAGGAGATGCTTTTGCCAATCCGAACTGACTGGGGTCTACAAGTGAGGAAATCCAGGATCCAATTGTACAAAAGGAGTATTGAGACCCAGGTCTTGGAGTTTGCTGATTAGTTTTGAGGGGATGATAGTGTTAAATACCAAACTGTAATCGATAAAGAGCATCCTGATGTATGCATCTTTGCTGTCCAGATGTTGCAGGGTTGTGTGAAGAGCCAGCGAGATAGCATCTGCTGTAGACCTGTTGCTTCAGTAGGCGAATTGGAGCAGATCCAAGTCACCATTCAGACAGGAGTGGGTATGCTTCAACACCAACCTCCCAAAACACTTCAACACTGCGGATGTAAGTGTCACTGGGCAATAGTCATTCAGACAGGTTGACACCCTCTTCCTGGGCACTGGTATGATTAAAGCTGGCTTGAAACAGTCGCTGAGGTTGAGAAGGTTGAGACCTTCAAGTTGCTCAGAGTGAACATCACCTATCCTAGGCCAACAGATATACACCATGGCTCCAGAACACCTCTACTTCCTCAGGAGGCACGAGAAATTTGGTAGGTACTGTTACGAAAACCCAGTAACCAGGTAACTTACCAGCAAAGATAGATGGATCAGCTGAGTCGGATGCTACTATTTTCAAACGTTTTATTCAACAAGGGCACAAACGTATGGTTAATACAAAACATTCAGATCATACACGTCGTCAAAACTCAATCTAAAACACCGGTGTAACCATAATCAATCAGAAATAAGCTCTACAGTTGTCTAGGGGGTAATACTGAGTCCAACGGAAGTATAAAGAGTCACTCAGAAGTTTGCAGGCTTTTCCTTTCTGGGAACCCGCTGGGGTTTTTACGTTGTAGAGAGAAAGAGATGATTTAGAAAAGATGAACACTTGCCCGTCGTCTTGGCAGAGCAAATCCTTGGAATCAGGGGAGCAGACTTCCCCGTTGTTATTTAAAAGCAGTCTTTCGTTGGTTTTAGCCACAGATTCAAATTCGGAATCTAACGCACGTGGCTTCCTTCAAAATGGCGTCCCGCTCCCACGGGAATCGATATCGTGTCTCCTGGGTGCGTCTGAGGGTTCTCCCCCCCTCAGACCCGCCTTTATACTTCTTCACGGGATCGCAGGTGTCAATCAAGTTGCAGGTAATGCGATCTCTCTCTCAACCAGCCCACTTTGCCCGAGGGCTTTTCACGTGGTCTCCATGAGACAATAGTCAATGTCACCTTCATTCTGCTTCTTGGGAGAACATGGTCTCTCTCTCTTTTTGGGTCAGTTGACCCCCCCTTAACTAGGGTTCTTGTAATTCTCACAAAGGAGGGGGCCAACGGCATAACAGTACCCTTTGAGTCTTGCCTATTTTTATTGATGCAGCATAGAAACATCCTGCATTATGACCACAAGGAACTGCGGGAAGTGGTGTAGACAGCTCAGCTCATCCAGACAGGATAGTTGAATGCTCCTCTTGTGGGATACAAGAAGGCAGGGAGCCCACCAGTCTCCCTGACCACTACAACTGTGAGAAGTGCATCCTCCTGCAGCTTCTGATAATCCATGTTAAGGAGTTGGAGATGGCACTGAATGATCTCCAGATTATTCGGGAGGCTGAAGGGGTGATAGATAAGACATATAGAGAGTTAATTGCACCCAAGGTGCATGATGCAGGAAACTGGGTGACATTCAGGAAGGGAAACAGGGTTAAACAGCCAGTGCAGAGTACCCCTGTGGCCATCCCATCAACAGCAGGTATCTTACTTTGGATAATGTCGGGAGGGATAATGTTGAGGGTGTTCTGCACAAAGACTCCTAAATCCCTTTCAATCACAGATTTTAGTATTTTCTACTGTTTAGAAAATGCTCTGCAGATTTCTACTACCAAAGCACATGACCATGAATTTTCCAACATGGTATTTCATTTACCAATTTTTTGCTCATTCTCCTAATCTTTCTAAGTCCTTCTGCAGTTTTCCTGTTTCCTCAACACTACCAAACCCATTTCCAATCTTCATACCATTTGCAAGCTTGGCAACAAGGTCACTGACATCATTGATGTATCGTATAGAAAGACAAGGTCCCAACACCGACCCCTGCGGATCGCCACTAGTCACTGGCAGCCAACCCCCAGAAAAGGATCCTTTTCTTCACACTCATTGCATCCTACCAATCAGCCAATGCTCAACCATGCCAGTAACTGTCCTGTAATACCATGGGTCTTAACTTAGTAAGCAGTCTCATGAGTGGCACCTTGTCAAAGGCCTTCTGAAAGTCCAAATATACAACAACCACTGCATCCCCTTCATCTATCCTACTTGTGATTTCCTCAAAGAATTCCAACAGGTTCATCAGGCAGGATTTTCCCTTAAAGAAACCATGCTGACTTTGTTCAATCTTGTCCTGTGTCACCAAGTATTTCATAACCTCATCCTTAACAATTGACTACAACATCTTCCCAAACACTGAGGTCAGGCTAACTGGTCAATAATTTCCTTTCTGCTACCTTCCTCCTTTCTTAAAGAGTGGAGTCACATTTGCAATTTTCCAGTCCTCCAGAACCATGCCCGAGTCCAATGATGTTTGAAAGATCATTACGGATGCCTCCCCAATCTCTAACACTACCACTTTCAGAACTGTAGGGTGCAGTTCATCTGGTCTATGGTATATATAATTATCTGGATAGACAGGGTCTGATTAGGAGCAGTCAACATGGATTTGTTCGTGGAAGGTCTTGATTGACAAATCTTATTGAATTTTTTGAAGAGCTTATGCGGAAAGTTGACCAGGGTAAAGTGGTGGATGTTGTCTATATGGACTTCAGTAAGGTCTTTGACAAGGTTCCACATGGAAAATTAATTAGGAAGGTTCAATTGTTAGGTATTAATATTAAAGTAGTTAAATGGATTCAAGAGTGGCTGGATGGGAGATGCCAGAGAGTAGTTGTGGATAACTGTTTGTCAGGTTGGAGGCTGGTGACTAGTGGTGTGCCTCAGGGCTCTGTAGTGGGTCCAATATTGTTTGTCATATACATTAATGATCTAGATGATGGGGTGGTAAATTGGATTAGTAAGTATGCAGATGATACTAAGATAGATGGCATTGTGGATAATGAAGTAGGTTTTCAAAGCTTGCAGAGAGATTTAGGCCAGTTAGAAGAGGAGGCTGAAAGATGGCAGATGGAGTTGAATGCTGTTAAGTGTGAGGTGCTACATTTTGGTAGGAATACTCAAAATAGGACATACATGTTAAATGGTAAGGCATTGAGGAATGCAGTAGAACAGAGTGATGTAGGAATAATGGTGCATAGTTCCCTGAAGGTGGAATCTCATGTGGACAGATTGGTGAAGATAGCTTTTGGTATGGTGGCCTTTATAAATCAGAGCATTAAGTATAGGAGTTGGGATGTAATGTTAAAATTTTACAAGGCATTGGTGAGACCAAATTTGGAGTATTGTGCACAGTTCTGGTCACCAAATTATAGGAAAGATGTCAACAAAATAGAGAGAGTACAGAGGAGATTTACTAGAATGTTACCTAGGTTTCAGCACCTAAGTTACAGGGAAAGGTTGAACAAGTTAGGTCTTTATTCTTTGAAGCGTAGAAAGTTAAGGGGTACTTGATAGGGGTATTTAAAATTATGAGGGGGATAGATAGAGTTGATGTGGATAGGCTTTTTCCATTGAGAGTAGGGGAGATTCAAACAAGAGGACATGAGTTGAGAGTTAAGGGGCAAAAGTTTAGGGGTAACACAAGGGGGAATTTCTTTACTCAAAGAGTGGTAGCTGTGAGGAACGAGCTTCCACTAGAAGTGGTAGAGGCAGGTTCGATTTTGTAATTTAAAAATATCGGATAGGTATATGGACAGGAAAGGAATGGCGGGTTATGGGCTGAGTGCAGGTAGGTGGGACTAGGTGAGGGTAAGTGTTCTGCACGGACTAGAAGGGCCAAGATGGCCTGTTTCCATGCTGTAATTGTTATATGGTTATATGGTCCAGATGTCATATGTATCCTTAGCTATTTCAGCTTTTTGAGCACCTTCTCCCTTGTGATAGTAAATGCACTCACTTCTCTTCCCTCACACCCTTCAACATCTGGCACACTGCTGGTGTCCTCACTCAGTAAAATCTGATGCAAAATACTCATATATTTCACCTGCCACCTCTTCATCCATCAATACTATTTCTCCAGCCTCACTTTCTGGCAGTCCTACATGCACACTCATCTTTATTTTATTTTTTGCATACATGAAAATTTGTTACTGTCCACTTTGATATTGTTTGCTAACTTGCTTTCATATTTCATCTTTTCCCTTCTAATGATTCTTTTAGTTGCTCTTTGTAGGTTTTTAAAATCTCCCCAATCCTGTATTCCTGTTAATTTTTGCTTTGTTGTTTGCCTTTTCCTTTGTTTTTCCTTTGTTTTTCCACCCCCTCTGCCTACTTTCCAATCCCTCCAACACAACGTATAACCCTGGACATTCAGCACCCAACTACAATCATCCTTTTAGCCACGATTCAGTGATGGCCACATCATCATACCTGACAATCTGTAATAGTGCAACAAGATCAGCTGCCTTATTTCTTATATTCTGTGCATTGAGATATAACACTCTGAGTACTGTATTTGTATCCTTTTTGATTCTGCATCTGTAATGCACAGATACTCACCCTGCTGCTGTAATTTTGTCCTGTCATCTGCCTGCCCTTCCTGACAGTCTGACTGCACGTTATCTTTGCTTTTTTCACCGTTTGTCCTATCCTGAATCCCTTCACTCTGGTTCCCACCCCCAGACAAATTAGTTTTAAACCCCCCCCAACAGCTCTGGCATACCTCCCTATGAGAATATTGGTCATAAACTATGCTTATGATGGCAGAATAAATTAAATATTATTAAACTAGTGTGGTGAACTACATATACCTGTCTGGACACGCCCCTCTGCTGACTGCTCCTGTGGCTCCTCCCACAGACCCCTGTATAAAGGCGATTGGAGGCACTGCTCCTCCCTCAGTCTCCAGGATGTTGTGTGATGGACTCTTGCTGCTGACAGTGCTTTCTTCCAGATAATAAAAGCCTATCTCTCGCCTCACGTCTCCGATAGTTATTGATGGTGCATCAACTAGTTTATTAAATGAAAACAAATATTCCTCGTTTTGCCACTAAAGCACCAGTGCTAGGAAGATGATGCATTGTACAGTGATGGTTTCATGATTGTTTCTTGTGTGATCACACTTAAGTTGTTTTGAATTTATTATAAACTTAGAGGGAAGTGATTTATTTATTTGAGTGTCCCACCCTCCAACCTCCAATGAAAGTGACCAGACACTTACACAGAATATAGAGCAGTAGAGCAAAGTCCTTCAGGCCACTAAGTCTGTGCTGATCCTGATACCATGTGAATATCTGCTTGTACAGGGTCCACATCTCTTCATTGTCTGCCTGTTCATGTGTCTGTCCAAATGGCTCTGGATCATTGCTATAACATCTACTTCCATCAACTCATAAATCTCCTGTAAACTCCCCCTTTGAACTTTAGACCCTTTAATGCCCTCCAGTTGGCTTTTCCTGGTTTAGCTTAGCATGTATAAACCTTTATGTAAATAGACAGTTTTTTCTATGAAGGTTAAGGAAAATGAATTTTTCATTTGCTTGGACAACAATAGAGACCTTCATGTAGTTGTGACTGCAACTCTCTGTCTCACACACACACCATCTCTCTCTTCTTTCTTCATCTCCTTCCTTATGTCTCTCTCCATCTCCTTTTCTCTTTCTCTCTCTCTATCTCCCTCTCCTTTCTTCATCTCCCCCTCTCTCTCTACCTCCTTCCCCTCCCTTCATCTCCTTCTCTCTCCTTCACTGCCTCTTTCTGTCTCACACACATCCTCTCCCTATCTTTCTCTCTTTACCTTCCTCCTCACTTCCTCTGTCTTATCCTGTCTCTCCCCTCGCTCTCTGATCCCCTTCCAACTCTCACCTCTCTATCTCTTTCTCCCTCTCCTCTCCTCCTCACTCTTTTTTCCCTCTTTCTCACTCACACATTCTCTCCCCTTAACTTTCACCATGTATCTCCTTCTCTGTCTGCACAGACCACACACACACACACACACACACACACACACACACACACACACACACACACACACACACACACACACACACACACACACACACACACACACACTCACTCACTCACTCACTCACTCACTCACTCACTCCTAAAGCAAAAAGATTGGATCAAAATTTTGAAGGAGTAATGTCAAAGCTGTGGAACACATTGCCATTATTGGGGGGGGGGGGTGAGTAAACACACAGTGTACAAGGAAACACTCAGAGAATTAAGTAGAATTTTCACTTCCACAAATGCTGACTGATCTGCTGAGCATTTTTCTGCTGCAGAGCACCTCCAAAATGGAAGTGATAATGCGTCAGAATGGAAACCAGCAGATTTAGTAGAGATATCAGACCAGAAAAATTTATCACAGTTGAACCCAGCACCAAGGAAGCAAAGTGTTCAAACAATTTCTAGTGTGAGGGATGTTAAGTAAGATCAGGGATAGAGATCACAACAGGGATAAAGACAATGGCATCAATTATCCATATTGAATTGGAGGAAAATTCCATTTACCCTGTACTGACTAGTGTGTGGCCCCTTTCACAAATTTCAGTACGTTCACACAGTTAATCGAAGTAGAAAGAACCACTCTACGTTGGGAGGCGTAATGGTGGTGACACCTTCATATTGTGGCCTCATGGTCTCCAGGCACTCCAACAGTTTCTCAAGCATCTGAACAGTAAACAGCCATGTGGTAACTTCTACTTTACAAAAAGACCACTCGACAGCTTGAGCATCTTTATCTGGGACGGCAAATGATATTTACAATACAGAGGTTTCCAGGTACCTCGTGCGGCATGGGTGGAGGAACTATATACAATGCATACTGAGAGTAAAAAGAGCGGAAGTAAAGATCCCGCCAACCCCGGATCCCGCCTCTTGCTACCAACAGTTTCCGGATTAGAATTAACTTACTTTTAATAATACTCACATTACAACAAGCCAAACATACAATTTCTGATACAGATGGAGAAGAATGGTTGCCTCCTCTTTCTGGACATTCTAAGGCAGGGGTGTCAAACTCAAATACACAGTGGGCCAAAATTAAAAAATCAGTACAAGTCGAGGGCCGGACTGGTTCAGTGTTTATTGCAAAACTTATTGAAATGAATTTATTACACATATTAACCTGGAGCTAACAAAGCTTAGGTTATTGCCTACAAAAACAACATTGAACATTAAATAAATAAAAAATCAGTTGCATTTATTTCTTATGGCTTTATCTGCAGCTTTTCCGGAGTAATTTCTAATGAAAACATTTTTCCACAGGCCAACACTCTGTGATTCACACTAGTCTAAGCCAGATACTTGGCATCTCATCTTGGATGCAAGTTCATCAATGTTTGGAGTCAGGCTCTGAGCTGAGGAAATCCTCAGAATTGAGTGAAGGTGTTCATCAGAAAGACGACTCCTGTGTGATGTTTTGTTTATCTTCATCAAAGAGAACAGTTGTTCACACAGATATGTGCTGCCAAACATAGAGAGCGTTTGAGCAGCTTGGGTACGCAGCTGGGGCATTGTGTCGGGAATGAAACGTAGAAACTGTGCAGCGCCCACCGAGTCATACTTTGCCTTGAGTGTGTCACTACATTGGAGTTCAATCAGCTCCATTTGTATGTTGGTTGGTGCGCTTTCCATGTCAGCTGCAAATGGATTACTGAGCAGTTCAAACCTGCTTTTTTGGACTTCAAAGTCAGCAAATCGCCGTGTGAAGTCGGCACCAAGTATGCTAAGTTTTTCAGCAAACTTTGCACGTGGGAACACTGCGGTAGAAACCTGCTCTTTCATAGTTTGGCAACACGGAAAATGGCTCAAGTTTTCTTGCTGCATCTGCGTCTCCCACAGGCGCAGCTTGGTTTTAAAAGCCCTCACTGCAGCGTACATGTCTGTGATCACACGACCCCGCCCCTGAAGCTGCAGGTTGAGCGCATTGAGATGGCTCATAATGTCACACAGAAACGCCATTTCACAAAGCAACTTTTTATCCCGGAGCTCTGTTGTGTCTTTCCCTTTGCTTTCCATGAACTGACAGATCTCCTCACGCAACTCGAAACATCTTTTCAGCACTTTTCCTTGGCTTAACCATTGCACCTCTGTGTGATAGGGCAAATCATTATATTCTGAACCCAACTCCTCCAGAAACGACTTGAACTCGCGGTGATTCAAACCTTTGGCTCTTATGAAGTTAACTGCTCGTGTTATGGTGCTCATTATATGTTCCATTTTCAAGGCTTTGCCACACAACGATTCCTGGTGTATGATGCAGTGATAAGCTCACATTTGAAAATGCTTGCCTTTTATCTGGGCACACGATGTTGCAAACTTTCATCATGCAGTTTTTAACAAATTCTCCCTCGGTAAAGGGCCGGGCTGATTTAGCGATCTCTGCTGCCACAATAAAACTAGCCTTTACAACAGCCTCACTTTGTGTTTTGGCTTTTGTGAACATAGCCTGCTGTGACGCCAGACTTCTTTTCAACTCTTCTACCTTCTGGAGCTTCTGTTTCTTGTCCAGATGCTTGTATTTGTCGTGGTGTTTCATTTCATAGTGTCGTCTTACGTTATATTCTTTAATTACAGCCACACCGTCTCCGCACACAAGACAAACAGGTTTGCCCTTTATATCTGCGAACATATACTCTGCCTCCCACCTGCCTTGAAAACCCCTGTTTTCAAAGTCCACCTTTCGTTCAGCCATTTTTGGGGTGAGGGATAGCTGAAAGTTGACCACACGTGACTAGCACCATAAGGATGCTGATGAGAGAGTAAGGCAAGCGCGAGCAATGCACTGGCAGTGCATTGTGGGAGTTGTAGTATTAGTGGTGCATGCAATATACCGGCGGGCCAGCTCTAATAGAAAAAAAATTTATTCATTAATGATATTCAGGAAATAAACCAGGGAAACCAAATAAACACTAAAAACCCTGAAAACCTGGTACCTGAATAAACTCAGCATTAGCCATATCATACGCCATAGGCGCTTCGATTACTGGGGCCAGCTTTAATAGTAATTAGATATTATCTCGTGGGCCAAAGATAATTCCACCGTGGGCCGGATTTGGCCCGCGGGCCTTGAATTTGACATATATGTTCTAAGGTGACGGAAACTGGACGGTAGCCTCAGACATGGCGTCCATTGGGAACCCACTGACACTGATTTATACATTAATACTAATAGCCATCATCACACCTCCCAATGTAGAGCGGTTCTTTCTACTTTGCTTAATTGTATGAAAGCTAATTCCAACCCTGAGTGTCTCCCTGAGGAAATAAGACGATTACTCACGATGTTCACATAGAATGGTTACTAGCTGAAAGAAATCAATCGGGGCCTTAACAGGACTGACAGTAAAACCAGGAAACCGAACAACGAGAAGGAACCCGTCACTACCGCCAGTGTATATTGGTCAGATTGAACGCACGGTGGAAACCCCCATCATGGAGCACAGGAGGTGTATCCATTTGGGTTACTTGGAGAAACTGGTGGTAGCAGAACATTTTATTTGCAATCTTCATAGCATTGACTTTGACAGCACAAAACTACTGTGCGGTAATAATGGTTTTCAGAACCACCTGGTAAAGAAAGACATTGAAGTAGAACTGGTGGAAATGAATTTTAACAAAGACAAAGGTCTTGCTCTAAATAAGAACTGGAAATTAATCGTAATCAAGGCAGAAGAGTGGAGACCTGATTGGATACAGACTAACCAATCAGGAGGAACAGAATACAATGATATAAATACCACCCGAATAGACATATCCAGGCATTGTCCCCGAAGATGATGGCAGAGTTTCTCATCGAAACGTTTGCTATAATCAATACCTGTGACGGCTTGAAGACTGAGAAGAGTTTATTCATAAACTGTTGGAACTTTGGTAGATTCAGTTAAAATGCAAAATGTTACTTGGGGCTAACATTTGTTCTTTATAGAAAGAAAGCATGGAAAATCATGGAAAATACATAAATGGCAGAGAAACTGAACAATCACTTTGAATCTGTCTTCAGGAAAGGTGATACTAAAATCTACCAGAAATACTAGAGAATGAAGGTCTAATGAGAACAGCGAACTGAAGGAAATGAGTGAAATTAAAAGAGAGTAAGAGGGAAGTTCCTTTGCTTTATGATTTTGTAAAATTGGTATTTCGTGCTCATAGATAACATGATAAATAAAGGGACAATGTCCCGAGACCATTGTTTTTCAAGTGTTTTCTGAAATCCTGAATATCTCCGTCACCTTTCCAATCAGAATCAGGTTTATTATCACCGGCATGTGTCGTGAAATTTGTTAACCTAGGCTTTGTCAAATAAAACAATCTAGAGTGGTCCTTGGAGTAGATTCGCTTTCTGAGAGACAAAGAGGGAAGACGACAATGGTAATAAGAAAGATGATTCCTCACCCAGAGTTTAACTCAAAATCTCCAGAAAATGACATCATGCTGGTTCAGGTACTAAATATATGTTCTCAAGATTACTTAAAGGCCAATTCCACAGTCCTATGCTGCAATCATGCATTTGCCCAGAGCTGTTGTATGTTAATTTCAATGGCATATCTGTAATCCTTTGTTTTAATTTGTTGGTTCATTTGCTGTAGGCGTAGCTACTAATGCTGGCATTCTTGTCCATTTCTAATTGTCCATAAACTGAGGAGGTGGAATCAGCCTCATTGGTGGGTTTGGAGTCATGTTAAGGGCCAGTCCAGGTAAGGCTGGCTGATTTCCTTTCCTGACAGACATTGGTGAGACATGTATATTTCTAAACAATCAGAGTCTATCTTTAATTCCACATTGATCTAATTATTTGAATTTAATTCTATTACTTTCTGTGGTGGGATTCAAACCCTTGTCCCTCGATTTTTGGCCTTTTGGATCCCAGACCTCTGGCTTCTGAACCTGGCAATTTTGTGCCAAATGTGACTGGTTTCCAACAGTTTTTTTTTGCTGTCTTGATAAATTCTAATGCTTGCTTTGTATTTTTTCCATTCTGCCCTCCCATGGTAGTGATGTTTGGAGGATGAACGGGCAGGAACCTCGTCTTTGCCTCATATCCTGCCAGTTCATGGAAGACGTCTGTTCACTTCATTGTTCCTTTGACAATTCATAGAATCATTGCTTCATACAACACGGATGCAGGCCCTTCTGCCCACTGAATTCATGCCAGCCATCACTGCCCAAGTACAAAAATCATTCACTAATCCTGCTTAATTCCCTCCCCACCCCCCATCCATTTTCCCATCAATTCCCCCATTTCTACCATTAACTTGAACACCAGGAGCAATTAAGTGACCAAATACCCTGCCAACCTGGACATTAGTGGGATGTAGAAGGATATTGGAGCATCTAGAGAAACACACGATCACAGGGTGACCATGCAAACTCCACACAGACAGCTGAGACATCATGATTGAACACAGTTTGCTGGATCTGTTAGGTGGCAGCACTATCAGCTGCACCACAGTGACTTTATTTTGTCAGGGAAATACCATTAGTCCCAGTCTGCACTTTCTCCATACACTGATTAACATTTCCCTTCAGCTGTACAGAAAATGATCATTCAAGGGTGACTATGCAATCAGTGACCATCACATTTTCAATCCTTCGAGCCTTTTACCATCCACTGTAAATCAGTATTCTTTAGTTACTGATCCTTCTGTCACCATTTCTTGCTTTTTAATACTCACATCAAACTTCCACTTAATCATCTCTTTGATCAGTTTCTTTAGTCTCTCTCTGGTATCAATTCATTTAACCTCTCCAACAGTATTTAAAGCTTAAATTTCAAAGTAAATTTATTATCAAAGTACATATATGTCACCATATACAACCCTGAGATTGATTTTCTTGTTGGCATACTCGATAAATACATAATAGAATAATAACCATAATAAAATTGATGAAAGTCCACACCAACTTATGTCTTTAACTAGTGCTCAAAAGACAACAAACTGTGCAGATACAAAATAAATTAATGAATAAACAAACAAATAAATAAATAAATAAATAAATAAGCAAGCAAGTAAGAAATATTGAGAACACGAGACGAAAAGTGAGTCCATAGGTTGTGGTAACAGTTCAGTGATGGGGCAAGTGAAGTTGAGTGTAATTATCCCCTCTGGTTCAAGAGCCTGATGGTTGAGGGTGAATAATAACTGTTCCTGAACCTGGTGGTGTGAGTCCTGAGGCCCCTGTACCTTCTTCCTGATGGCAACAGCAAGCAAACAGCATGACCTGGGTGGTGGGGGTCGCTGATGGTGGATGCTGCTTTCCTGTGTCAACGCTCCATGTATACTGTATGTGGTCAATGATGGGGAGGGCTTTACCCGTGATGGACGGGGCTGTGTCCACTACTTTTTATAGGATTTTCCTTTCCAGGGCATTGGTCTTTTCATACCAGACTGTGCTACATCCCTCAGAAACTGATTGGAAAGCTGAGCCTACTGGGCCTGAACACCTCCCTCCGCAACTGGATCCTAGACTTCCTGACTGGGAGACTTCAGTCAGTCCGGATCGGGAGCAGCATCTCCAACACCATTACTCTGAGCACAGGCGCTCCCCAGGGTTGCGTGCTCAGTCCACTGCTGTTCACTCTGCTGACCCACGACTGTGCTGCAACACACAGCTCGAACCATATCATCAAGTTCGCCGATGGCACGACTGTGGTGGGTCTCATCAGCAAGAACGACGAGTCAGCTTATAGAGAGGAGGTGCAGTGGCTAACAGACTGGTGCAGAGCCAACAACCTGTCTCTGAATGTGAACAAAACAAAAGAGATGGTTGTTGACTTCAGGAGGGCCCGGAGTGACCACTCTCTGCTGAACATCGATGTCTCCTTGGTAGAGATCGTAAAGGGCACCAAATTTCTTTGTGTTCACCTGACGGAGAATCTCACCTGGTCCCTCAACACCAGTTCCATAGCAAAGAAAGCCCAGCAGCATCTCTACTTTCTGCGAAGGCTGAGGAAAGTCCATCTCCCACTCCCCCATCCTCATCACATTCTACAGGGGTTGTATTGAGAGCATCCTGAGCAGCTGCATCACTGCCTGGTTCGGAAATTGCACCATCTCGGATCGCAAGACCCTGCAGCGGATGGTGAGGTCAGCTGAGAAGATCATCGGGGTCTCTCTTCCCGCCATGACGGACATTTACACTACACGCTGCATCCACAAAGGAAACAGCATTATTGAGGACCCCATGCACCCCTCATACAATCTCTTCTCCCTCCTGCCGTCTGGGAAAAGGCTCCAAAGCATTTGGGCTCTCACGACCAGCCTACGTAACAGTTTCTTCCCCCAAGCTATCAGACTCCTCAATACCCGAAGCCTGGACTGACACCTTGTCCTATTGTCCTGTTTATTATTTATTGTAATGCCTGCACTGTTTTTGTGCACTTTATGCAGTCCTGGGTAGGTCTGTAGTCTAGTGTAGCTTTCTATGCATTGTTTTTTTTTAATGTAGTTCAGTCTAGTTTTTGTACTGTGACATGTAACACCATGGTCCTGAAAAACATTGTCTAATTTTTACTGTGTACTGTACCAGCAGTTATGGCTGAAATGACAATAAAAGTGACTTGACTTGACTTGCAGCCAGTTAATATACTCTCCACCACACATCTATAGGGAGTTTGTCGAAGTTTAGACACCCCGCCAAATCAGTATTGCCAAAGCCCTGCTATCATTTCTAAATTGTGATCCTATAAAGAACATAATCATACAAATAATTCCATCTGTAGTTTTTTATAAAATTCAGCATGATTCCTTACTTCTGCATTCTATTAGTCTAATATTAATCTCAAGCATACTGTACACTTTGTTATGAGAAGTCTTCCCAACTTGCCCTGCCACCTATAAATTATAGTCCTGTACCTGACACTTTTATTATACTTGCAACAGGGGCAGCTGGTGCTTGGGAACATCACAGCATTTTTCAGCTTGATGTTTACCTTTAAGTCATAGCATGCAGTTGTAAAAAATATATCATCTTTCCTTCATCATCACTGGGTTATAATTCTGAAAGCTCTAATTTATTGACTGTAGGGAATATCTTTGCCACAAAGATCAGGTGTACTTCAAGAAAGATATTGCCTCCAATTCTTTCTTGTAAGGAAAAATATAACTGGCCAAATTGTTCTCTAAAATATCACAAGAAATCCAGCAAAAATGGGTTAAATAATCTGAAGAACTGCTACTACATTAGGCAGCCACCTACTGGTAGATGTTCTACATGACAAGCAACATTACCGTCAAACAAAAATTGGGAAATTCACTGCACTGTGACTGGCAATTATAGAAAGGAAATGGTGTCATATATTCGATACGCACAAACTTGTTAGTAAGAACAGTGAGATTATTTGTTCTGCTAACTATTCCATAAGTATATATTGGTGTTCAGTTTTGCAAGGGATTTTGACGATTGGATTTAAATATGAGAATAACACAAACCTGAATGAACTAAATCATCTACATCAATGAATAATTGTTTTATTTATCAGGCATCAAAAGAACTTGAAAAAGAATTCCAACAGAATATTTATAACAGAAATTCAGCAGAAGTTGTGAGAGAAATGGTTGCTCATTACCACTTACAAAATTTTACCAGGAGTTAAAAAAGTTTGAAAGTCATTGGATCAAGCACAGAAAAGGGGATGCAACTGCAAGTTTACACATTCCAAAGGATTCAAGTGAAAATAGAAAAATGGTGTATGACAAATCAGCTAACAATTTATATATTAGAAGAGGAGTCACATTAAAGAATAATAACCCAGAGTTAACAGCCAGAGTTACAGTGAAGGACTTTCCTTTTAGTCTTAAAGAAGGTTCCAAACAAAGATTCTGTGATCTCTGCAGCAAGGATTTCTGCCTTGAGGCTATTGGCCTGCAGTTCAAAGTTACCATGGTGATCAACAGCTATTCATTTTAAAGAGTTCCCACAGACAGAAAACCTAGAAGCAGTTTTTATTCAGCTTTCAAAACATAATTTTGCAGACTTCTATATCAGAATTGGAACAATCCAATTATAAGGAAAAATCATATTTCAATGAAAAGAGTTCTTACTTTAAAATTCATAAATTTGAAGAATTCATAACTGATTGATTGTACTTAAATCAGCTACAATATGAATTTCATATATGTTTCTGTGGTCAGATGATTTGCCAAGAATTACTAATGGGTCAGTTTGTCTTTCTCACACTTCAAGATGGTGGCCCATCCAGTCACAGAGGCCACTCCAGCTCTGGCAAATGGTGTCATTGTTCTCCCTTTACATCTTTCTTATGATAACAAGACACTGTTGGATATTACACACGTAATTTTTTATACTGAGGATATTTGAAACTGGACACCAGACGGTTATCCAAAGGGAAGAGCAGCTCCATCTCTAAACGAACCAATCACAATGGAGCGAATTTCGACCATAAGAATAAGGCACACCCCCATAGGACATATGCTGACTTTGCTACCAGACGGTGGAACACATTAGACCTGGTTTATACCAACACAGGAAGCTGCTTCCCATTGGAATCTCTGAAGACTTAGCCGTGGTGCTAATTCCTGCAAACCAACCACTGATTAAATCTGTCAAACCAGTTTGAGGGGAGATAAAGACTTGGACAGAGGACAACCTCAGTGTTACACGTGATGTCCTGTTTAAGATTTTTACTGCTATGCTATAGTTATTTCATTTTAGCAGTTCTGTAAGAGCAGTCTGTTCTGCTTTCGGCTTGTTTAACAAGCCATGGGTAACGAAGGACATTAAGGACATCCTGAATGCTAAAAAGAGGGCATTTAGAGATGGAAATAGGGAGGAGCTGAGGACAATACAGAGGGACCTGAAAGCCAAGATCAGGGAGGCTAAAGACAGGTATAGGAGGATGCTTGAGTGGAAACTCCAGCAGAGGTCTGGAGTGGGATGAGGACCATCACTGGGTTCCAGTAAAATAACAACAGAAGAGCTGAAGGCAGTGTGGACAGGGCCAACAAACTTAACCTGTTCTTCAACAGATCTGACACTGTGGCCCCTGCTCATCCCCCACATGATTCATCTGTTGTTGGCCCCCAACCAACACATACTCCACTCTCCCCTCCTACCCCTCCTCATCCTGCTCTCGTGACTACACCCCCTCCTACACCTGAAACCACTACGGTGAGCTTCACAGTTGAACAGCTGAAATGTCTCCACCCAAGAAAGGCTGCAGGCCCAGATGGTGTCAGGCCCAGGGTGCTCAAAGCCTGTGCCCTCCCCAGCTATGTGGAGTACTTCACCATGTCTTCAACCTGAGCCTGAGTCTCCAGAGGGTTCCTGTGCTGTGGAAGATGCCCTGCCTCGTTCCTGTACTGAAGACGCCACGCCCCAATGGCTCCAATGACTACAGACCGGTGGCATTGACCTCCCACATCATGAAGACCCTGGAGCGACTTGTTCTAGAGCAGCTCTGGCCTATGGTTAGGCCACACTTAGACCCCCTCCAGTTTGCCTACCAGCCCTGACTTGGAGTTGAGGATGCCATCGTCTACCTGCTGAACCGTGTCTACGCCCACTTGGACAAGCCGGCGAGCGCTGTGAGGATCATGACTTCTGACTTCTCCAGTGTGTTCAACACCATCCGCACTGCTCTGCTGGGTGAGAAGCTGACAGTGATGCAGGTGGATGCTTCCCTGGTGTCATGGATTATTGATTACCTGACTGGCAGACCACAGTACGTGCGCTTGCAACACTGTGTGTCAGACAGAGTGGTCAGCGGCACTGGGGCTCCACAGGGGACTGTCCTGCCTCCCTTTCTCTTCACCAGCTACACCTCGGACTTCAACTACTGCACAGAGTCTTGCCATCTTCAGAAGTTTTCTGATGACTCAGCCATAGTTGGATGCATCAGAAAGGGAGATGAGGCTGAGTACAGGGCTACGGTGGGAAACTTTGTCACATGGTGCGAGCAGAATCATCTGCAGCTTAATGTGAAAAAGACTAAGGAGCTGGTGGTGGACCTGAGGAGGGCTAAGGCACCAGTGACCCCTGTTTCCATCCAAGGGGTCAATGTGGACATGGTGGAGGATTACAGGTACCTGGGGATACGAATTGACAATAAACTGGACTGGTCAAAGAACACGGAGGCTGTCTACAAGAAGGGTCAGAGCCGTCTCTATTTCCTGAGGAGACTGAGGTCTTTTTACATCTGCCGGACGATGCTGAGGATATTCTACGAGGCTGTGGTGGCCAGTGCTATCATGTTTGCTGTTGTGTGCTGGGGCAGCAGGCTGAGGGTAGCAGACACCAACTGAATCAACAAACTCATTCGTAAGGCCAGTGATGTTGTGGGGGTGGAACTGGACTCTCTGACGGTGGTGTCTGAAAAGAGGGTGCTGTCCAAGTTACATGCCATCTTGGACAATGACTCTCATCTACTCCATAATGTACTGGTTAGGCACAGGAGTACATTCAGCCAGAGACTCATTCCACTGAGATGTAACACTGAGCGTCATAGGAAGTCAATCTTGCCTGTGGCCATCAAACTTTACAACTCCTCTCTCAGAGTGTCAGACACCTTGAGCCAATAGGCTGATCCTGGACTTATTTCCACTTGGCATGATTAATTTATTATTATTTAATTATTTAAGGTTTTATATTGCTATATTTCTTCTCTACTCTTGATTGGTGTGACTATAACGAAACCCAATTTCCCCTCGGGATCAATAAAGTATGTCTGTCTGTCTGTCTGTTTGATTGTTTGGGTTTAAACTCAGATAAGAGGCTTGTTATTCAATTTAGGAATGTGCTGTCAGCCAATCAGGGTAGTGGAATTGGGAGAAGGTTCTAGAGAATGCTGGGTTGAAGGTCTTTGTTGGCAGGAGCTAGGAGAGGACAGGAGGGAAGATGTCTGAGGCACCCGTCCCTGTTGTACAAGGTGCTTTGTGCAGATGAGTGGCTTCAAGAAGCTGGAGTCAATACTCCCGTGGGAGACCCGTTTGTTTGAGGTGAACTTTAAGAGACCTTTGAAATCTGGTGTGTGTTTTCACGTAGATGAAGGGTCTAGTGCGTGAGTGACAAACAAGTTCAAGATGAACTCCAACTTCAGTGCACATTTGACTGTTTAAAAGTAATGGGCACCTTTTGGTTTTTTCTTTCTTTCATTTAATAGCTGTTTGCTTTAATTACCTATCTTAATTATACTTTTTTATGAATTGTATGCGGTGTATGATCTGTTATTTCTAGCTGGGGACAGTATATCACACAGCATTCACACAAACCGGAGTTTGGGTGGGCAAGACATCCCAACCTCACGGATTCAGTGGGATCAAAGACAGACAGACAGACATATCCATATATATCCTAGACACTTGAAGCCAGGGAAAGATAGAGTTTTCACTGCTGAATCCAGTGGCTGTTAGTGAGGGGCAAACAAGCTGTTTCTAGAGACACCCAGTAAAAGGGGGTTTCATACAGAATGTTTTGAAGGTTCAAAGTCCAAAATTTAATATCAAACGCATTTATGTCACCGTTTACAACCCTGAGATTAATTTTCTCACGGGGACACTGGATAAATCTAATAACGATGATAGAATCAATGAAAGACCACACTAACAGGGCAGGCAAGCAGTGTGCAAAAGGCAATAAACTCTGCAAATACAAAATGGAAAATGAAAGAAATAAAGAAACAGATGGATAGATGAATAAATAAATAAATTGGTAGATAGATAAACAAACAAGCAAGCAAGCAATAAATATCAAGAACATAGACGAAGAGTCCATGAAAGTGAGTTCGCAGTTATGGGAACAGTTCACTGATAGGGCAAGTGAAGATGAATGAAGTTATCCTCTTTAGCTCAAGAGCCTGATGCTTGAGGGGTAATAAATGTTCCTGACCTGGAGGTGGGAGTCCTGAGGCTCCTGTACCTTCCTGCTGATGGCAGCAATGAGAAGAGAGCATGACCTGGGTGGTGGGAGTCCCTGATGATGGATGCTGCTTTCCTGTAACAATGTTCCGTGCAGATTTTAATACCCCCTTCTATATGCTGATACATCACCATCTTTGATCAGAGATTAAGGGAGCTAGGGCTTTACTCTTTGGAGAGGAGAATGAGAGGAGACACAATAGACGTGTACAAGATATTAAGAGGAATAGATAGAGTGGACAGCCAGCACCTCTTCCCCAGGGCACCACTGCTCAGTACAAGAGGACATGGCTTTAAGGTAAGGGGAGGGAAGTTCAAGGGGGATATTAGAGGAAGGTTTTTCACTCAGAGAGTGGTTGGTGCGTGGAATGCACTGCCTGAGTCAGTGGTGGAGGCAGATACACTAGTGAAGTTTAAGAGACTACTAGACAGGTATATGGAGGAACTTAAGGTGGGGGGTTATATGGGAGGCAGGGTTTGAGGATCGGCACAACATTGTGGGCCAAAGGGCCTGTAATGTGCTGTACTGTTCTATGTTCTAATTGATTAGTTTTGAGGGGATGAGAGCATTGAATACCGAGCTGTAGTCAATAAGGAGCATCCTGATGTGTGTGCCTTTGCTGTCCAGATGTTCCAGGGTTGAGTGAAGAGCCAATGAAATGGCATCTGCTGTGGACTTGTGCTGGTCGGTAAATTGGAGTGGATCCAAGTTGCTTCTCAGGCAGGAGTTGACACATTTCATCAGCAACCTCTCAAAAAGCGTCATCACTGTGGATGTAAGTGCTTCTGGACGATAGTCATTGAGACAGGGTACCATAGACTGGAATATGCTCAGGGAGTGGCTATCTATAAACATGATATTAACGTCAATGTATATGCAAGATCTGTGACTGGCTCTATAGAGAAGTGCACTGAAGACGTCTCTGTTAATAAACGGATCTATGTGAGTGCAAATCTGAAGCCAGGGGCCCAGGCAGAGCTGAGAAATCGTGACACTGCCTTCAGGTCAGAGAATAAGACAACTCTCCGCTGAGCAAGAGCTGTGCTTTCCCGTGCCATCAGGAAGACAAAATGGGATTATTCTCAGAGAATTCACTGCCATTTCTGTGACACCAGAGACATAAGGCTCATGAGATTCTAACAAACATCTTCAATATCTCTCTGGAGCAGTTCACTGTCCCCGCAGGCTTTAAGGTGACCACCATCATCCCGGTGCCCAAGAATACGACAGTAACCTGCCTCAGCACTGACCATCCAGTGGCACTGACGTCAACAATAATGAAGTGCTTTGACTTGCTGGGTATGGATCATATTAAACCCCATCTTTCTGCTACATTGCATCCTTTCCAGTTCACTTTTCACTCCAATCAGTCCACTGATGATGTCATAGCCTCTACACTCCACTCTGTCCTGTCCCACCTGGAAAATGGTGCCTCAAATGCCAGGATGCTCTAGATCCTGGAATTCTTGACAGTAAGGTCACAGTCAGTTCATGAGGGCAGAAACATCTCTAGCTTCATACGCTGAGCACCAGCACTCTCAGGGCTGTGTGTTCAGCCCGTTTCTGTCCACACTGTTGACACATGACTGATCAAACCAAATTATCAAGTTCACTGATGACAAAACAGTGGTTGGCATCAACAATGATAATGAGACGCGTACAGAGAGGAGGTAGAGTGGTTGGTGGAACGGTACGAGCACAGCAACTTGAGTCTCAACATGGACAAGACCAAATAAATGATTGTGCAATTTCGGAAGGTGCAGGCTGATCACTCCTCACTGTACATACACAGCTCCTCCGTGGAGAGAGTTAGGAGCTCCAAGATCTGGGAATGCTCATAATGGACAATCTCACCTGGCCCCTCAAGGCCTCCTGTCTGATCAAGAAAGCTCATCAGTAACTCCACATCATGAGGAGATTGAGGCAAGTGGGGCTCCCGACCATTTAACCAATTTTTACAGGAGCCCCATTGAGAATGTCCTGACCAGCTGAGCTGCATCACACATGGTACAGGAATTGCAAGAGATCTGACCGCAAGTCCCTACAAAGGATTGTGAGGACTGCTGAGAGGATCACCGGGGTCTCTCAATCACCCATCTGAAATATTTATCAGGGGTCTCTCAATCACCCATCTGAAATATTTATCAGGACCACTGCATCTGCAGGGCCCTTAGCCTGGTCAATGATCCCACCCGTTCATCTAACAATCTCTCCGACCACGACCATCAGCCAGGTGATACCGTAGCATTAGGACAAGAACTGTTAGGATGGGCAACAGCTTCTTCCCCCAGATCATAAAACTACTGAACTCCCTGTCACCAACCAAGTCTCATCGCATATGAAGTGCCAGTTGCATTATACTGTTTTGTTAAATTTGTATCGGATATGCAACTTATTATTTGTTAATTGATTTGTCGTAGTGTTACTTTATGTGTTGTATGTGTGAGTTATATTTGCTGTGTTGTGCACGTTCATCCAGAGGAATGTTGTTTTGTTTGATAGTATGCAGGTATATAACTTACTTACCTTACTTTATTGTCACCAAACAATTGATACTAGAGCGTACAATCATCACAGCGACTTTTGTTTCTGCGTTTTGCGCTCCCTGAAGTACAAATCGAAGTAAATATAATAAAAATTTAAATTATAAATCATAATTAGAAAATAGAAAAGGGGAAGTAAGATAGTGCAAGTTAGGTCTGGATATTTGGAAGGTACGGCCCAGATCCGGGTCAGGATCCGTTCAGCAGTCTTATCACAGTTGGAAAGAAGCTGTTCCCAAATCTGGCCATACGAATCTTCAAGCTCCTGAACCTTCTCCCAGAGGGAAGAGGGGCAAAAAGTGTGTTGGCTGGATGGGTCGTGTCCGTGATTATCCTGGCAGCACTGCTCCGACAGCGTGCGGTGTAAAGTGAGTCCAAGGATGGAAGATTGGTTTGTGTGATGTGCTGGGCTATGTTCACGATCTTCTGCAGCTTCTTCTGGTCTTGGACAGGACAACTTCCATACCAGGTTGTGGTGCACCCTAGAAGAATACTTTCTACAGTGCATCTATAAAAATTAGTGACGGTTTTAGGGGACAGCCCAAATTTCTTCAGCTTTCTCAGGAAGAAAAGACGCTGGTGGGCCTTCTTGGCAGTGGACTCTGCTTGGTTAGACCAAGTCAGGTCATTTGTGATATTCACCCCGAGGAACTTAAAAAAGCTTTTGACCTGTTCCACCTGCACACCACCAATGTTGACTGGATCATGCGGTCTGCTACTCCTTCTGAAGTCAACAACCAATTCCTTCGTCTTGCTGACGTTGAGGGATAGGTTATTGTCTTTGCACCATGCCACCAGGTTCTTAATTTCCTCTCTGTACTCAGACTCATCATTATCCAAGATACAGCCTACAATTGTGGTGTCATCAGCAAGCTCATATTGAGTTCGATGGAAACTTGGCCACACAATCATGGGTGTACAGTGAGTACAGCAGGGGACTGAGTACACAGCCTTTGTCATAAGGGGACAGGAGGCTGAACCCAAGTGCAGGACACAGGCACTTAAGTACTAGGGGCAGGACGGGAACAACTAAACGATAGACAAGATGTGGTGGCCGTGGCGTGCATGAGGGACGTGACATTCAAGGTGATTCTGGGGTTCCGGGAGAGTCTTGGAGTTCAGGCAAGGCAGGATCTTGGAGTTCACTGGGTGGGCCACATAACTCCAGGGCAGGGCCCAGACCTCCCAGACAGGAACACGGGAGCCTGGGCAGGTCACAGGACACCTGGGTAGGTAGCAGGGCACAACCCATCAACAACAAAGGATAGGTAGGGGCAGAGAGTTCTGGGCAGGCCACATAACTCCTAGGCAGGGCCCAGACCTCCCAGGCAGGAACACGGGCACCTGAGCAGGTCACAGGACACCTGAGTAGGTTGCAGGGCACAACCCATCAGCAGCAAAGGATGGAAAGGGGCAGAGTCCTCCACCAGGCAACAGCAGTCTGACCAGGTTTGTCCAACAGAGGCAAGGGATAGGAAGGGAACTAGGTCCAGGGTGACTGCCAGACTTGCTCAAAGAACTTGTCTTTAACAGTGGGAAGTCTAAACCAGAGGAACAGGACAACACCCCAACTCCACTCAGTCACCGCCAGTTGATGGGCATCAGGTGCACCTCCTTGAGCCCCAACAAGCCACGATGATCCACAGGTGTAACTAATTAGACTCGAGGGCGAAAGGAGGGACAGCTACAAGACCCGGGGTCCGGAGTCGACGGATCGGATCAAGACCTGGAATGCGGGCTCCGGACCGGAGCATAACAGCCTTGTGGGGCACCGGTGCTCAAAGTGATTGTAGAGGAGAGCTTGTCCCCTATTTTCACAGCCTGGGTCCTGTCTGTGAGGAAGTTGAAGATCCAGCTGCAGAGCTGAGTTCTAAGACCCAAGTTCTGGAGCTTAGGAATCAGTTCATTTGGAATGATGGTATTGAAAGCAGAGCTGTAGTCAATGAAAAGGAGCCTGACATATGTGTCTTTATTCTCCAGGTGTTCTAAGGAGGAATGTAGTGCCAGAGAGATGGCACCTGCCATTGACCTGTTGCTCCGGGAGGCGAATTGCAGAGCGTCGAGGCTATGGTTGATGTGTGCCATAACCAATCGCTCGAAGCACTTCATAGCAATTAATGTCAGAGCCACAGGTCAATAGTCATTCAGGCATGTCACCTTGGTTTTCTTCGGCACCGGGATTATCGTTGCCTTCTTAAATCACGAGGGAATCTTGGACTGAATTAGGGAACAATTGAAGATGTCAGCAAACAGTCCAGCTAGCTCCCTTGCACAGGCCTGGAGAACCCGTCCTGGGACGCCATTTGGGCCCGTCGGCTTCCTAGGATTTATCTTCAGGAAGGGTCCTCCAGTGTCTGTTGTTGTTTAAATAACAACAAACTGAACTTGAACTTTGAATCCTCAATTACCAAACCAAAGTCAGTAAAATTTCAGGATATTTTATGATGACGACTTCATAAATATTTAAGGTTTACATTGGTTCATGTGCCTTCAGTTTGATTGCATTGGGCAAGATGGCAGCTGATGAAGTTAAACTGGGTATTGACTGCTGTTTCTCAACGTTTGTTATTTGCTACACAGGCACTAAAGTCATAAACTTCCTGTAGGTTTTATTGAGCAATAAGAGTGAACACTGGCAGTGGCTGCATCATCGTTACTGCAGAGTCCTGGCACATGCCAGACAGGGCACCTGCATTGAGCTCCTTGTCTAGTTCAAATGTTTTGTGCCCATGGATCTTGGTGGAGTCAGGAAGAGAAGTCAGATCCCTGCCCTTGTTGCCTGCCAAGGAAGAATCAGTCCTCAACATAATGCTCAGAAAAAACCATGAATTCTGGTAATATTTTACATTTATTTCTTGTTGGTCTCTCCGTCAGGTAAAGGTAAAGGTAAAGGTACCTTATAAAGGTAGTCTTGGTGTAATTTTAGAAGTGGAATTAAAGTTCACTGCATTTCTATTTTTGATAAATATCCAGCTTTATATCATCATAATGACAAAGGTATCATTGGCAGGTAGATGCACAGTGACTGATCGGAATTTAACTTTCTTGTACACTGAGTAAATAGATAGAAACCTAACAGAGTTGATTGTGGATCTAAGTTGTGTAGAAAACATCATCATAATATATGAATCCACAGTGTAAACATATAGAATTTAGCCAGTGGTAATACTTATAATCCAGTCTGTTTTGTCTGTTAATGTGAACAGTTGGCCCGTGAAGCTGCTCTGAACAAGTACGTGTCAACATTGGAACTTCCTAAATCAGGCGCCGATGTCAAAGCTGGAACAAAATGCAGTGTTGCATGATAGGAACAACAAATCCTAAAGCCTGAAAGCACAACAGTGGCTATATTTCTTAAGGAGTTTGATGAGATTTGGTATGTCACCAAAGACACTTGCAAATTTCTACAGATGTACCATGGAGAGCAGTCTAACTGGCTGCATGGGACTGCACAGGATCGCAATCACCTGCAGAGAGTTGTATAATTAGTCAGCTCCATCATGGGTACTAGCCTCCATCTCAAGGAGCGATGCCTCATAAGGTGGCATCCATCACCCAGGACATGCCCTGTTCTCATTGTGACCATCAGGAAGGAGGTACAGGAGCCTGAAGGCACACACTCAACAATTCAGGAACAGCTTCATCCCCTCTGCCATCCAATTTCTGAATGGACATAGAACCCGTGAAGACCATCTCATCACTTTTTATATTTTTATTTTTGCACTACTTATATTTACTGTAATTCATGTTTTCTTCCTCCATTCTTCTGTATTCATTTGTACTGCTACCGCAAAGACAAAAAATTTCCCAACCTTTGCTGGTGATATTAAACCTGATTCTGATTCTGAGAGGGTGGCCACTTGAGGGAGCACTTTGAAAGCTTTCTTGAGTCCATCTCACAACAATATTATCTGCTGCAATTATTGCTGTGTTCCAGCTGCCCAGAGAATGAAAGGGTCTTTCTGCCATTGATAAAAGGAGGCATTGACAGCTGATAAAATTCCAATAAAGAATTAAAACATGACAGTGAAGAACTTCCGGTAGAAATTCATAACATCTTTCGTTTCTGGGAAGGGAAGAACATGCTAGAGGGTTTTGCTTTTGTTGACAACATAACCATGACCTACTTCAAGATAGGAGATGTCTATTTATGGCAACTGCAGAGGGGTTTCCCTCCTCTTTCCTGTAACACTGTACAATAAACACAGTAATCACTGTGTACCAGATTCATTATACAGGTAGAGTGTAGCACCAACAGGGAAGGCCTGTGAATGTTCATCCTGATAGGAGGATTGAGAAAGGGAGTGAGCTCATGAAAATGGTCCTAAAACTGATGGATTAAACTGGGAAAAATCAAAGAGCCAATTGCTGAATTTGAACACACAGCAGTGGTTGGCCTTATCAAGAACGATGACAAGACAGAGTATGAGGAGGAAGTGGAGCGGCTGATGGATTGGTGTGAGAAGAACAATCTAAGCCTGAATGTGGAGAATACAAAGGAAATGATTGTGGACTTCTGGAAGGTGCAGATGAACCATTGCCCTCTGCAGATACATTGCTCCTTTGTAGAGAGAGTTAGATGCAGCAAGTTCCAGGGAGTTCACATTACGGAATACCTCACCTGGTCCCTTAATATCACCTCCCTGAACAAGAAGGCAGAGCAACGCCTGCAATTCCTAAGAAGATTGAGGCAAGCAAGGCTCTCAATCCACATCTGAACTACATTTTACAGGAGCACCATTGAGAGCTTCCTGACAAGATACATCTCCATCTGGAATAGGAGATGTTGAGCATCGGACTGGAAGTCCCTACAAAGGAATGTGAGAACAGCTGAGAGGGTCATAGGGGTCTCCCTACCATCAATTGGGTCATTTATCAGGAGCACAGCATTCGTGATCCCTTAGCATTATGAAGGCCCCCACCCATCCATCCAGCATCCTCTCTGACTTTCTACCATCAGGTAGGAAACGACGATGCATAAAAACAAGAATGGTCAAGGTGGGAAACAGTTTCATTCTTCATGCCATAAGGTTCTAAACACATGGACACTTCATATTCAAAGTGTCACTGGTTAATCGGTTCCATACCTTACAATATTTTATATTAATGCACTTCAGTTTGTTCTTTATGTGTGATTCATGTGTAGATTTTAGCCTTACCTTCATAAGTTATCATGCACTATGAGATCTACACCCTGGTTTGATGAAAAGTTGTCTTGTTTCTCTATACATGACATGGTTTTATATGTTGTATACATGTATGTAGTTAAATGCCAATAAACCTCACTTGACAATGCTCAGCTATGTGGAATAATAAATAGGAGATCTAAATGAAATGTGCAGAATGGTGCACTCGATCAACAAATTATAATTTATGGATAGTTTATTGAAACATTGTTCCTGGCCAAAAAGTTGCTTCAAATAGCTTGTTTTTTTAGGGCAGAAATTATCTAATGGAGAAGGTAAAGGAAATAGTCACTTCCTGGTGGAATACTTTTCCATTAAACCAGTTACTTCCATGTGCTGTTCATATTGATGAACCTGCTTTTCCCCATCTTGAGGCACGTACCAAATCACAGGAAGAGCAACAATAGATTTCACTATTTACACAAACCCGATGGCAATGCATGTTGGAGCTTTCAGGTGAAACGATGATCATCGTTGAACAGTCACAGTGCAACTACAAGTCTGTCACCCTACTTGGTTGATTTAAGCACGACTACTGAAAGGAACACACTGCCAACATCATGACACCTAACTGGGCAGTTACAAAATGGACTCTAGGCAGTAACTCTCTAAAATGTGTTAGATTATTTTTACTTATTGAATGGGTTGTTTTTAGGATAAAGGTGTTTCTGGCAATGACAGCTTTATTGCCCATCCCTAACTGGCCTTGAGAGAGTTTTGACAAGAGTAATAGTAATCGCATCACTTGTTAGGCCACAACAGAGGACATTTATGAGTCAGCTAAACAGTGTGGAATGGATCTGAGTCTGAATTCACAAGTAGGGCAGGTAAGTATGGCAGACATTTTTTTCTCCAGAAGATATTAGAGATCAGAGCCATCATTGTGAAGACTAGTTTCTGTTCAACCCCTAAAATTCCTTAATGTTAAGTGAAATTAAATTCCACAGCTACTGTGCTGAACTCAGGTCCAGCACTGTGGATTGCTACTTTGGTAACAGAACTCCACGCTGCATCCATGTATGGTGAGCATGTGAAAGGAGAACTATCGAAAGTTCCTTCAGCTCTGAGAAACTCCTTGTAAATTGGTTTTCACCACACACATCATTGAAATGGAAGCACTTTCTTTATTGAAGACTACGAAAGAGATGGTTGTTGACTTCAGGAATGCATAGAGCGACCACACCCCGCTGAACATCGACGGTTCCTCGGTAGAGATCATTAAGAGCACCAAATTTCTCGGTGTTCACCTGACGGAGAATCTCACCTGGTCCCTCAACACCAGCTCCATAGCAAAGAAAGCCCAGCAACGTCTCTACTTTTTGTGAAGGCTGAGGAAAGTCCATCTCTCACCCACCCACCCCCCCCCCCATCCTCATCACATATTACAGGGGTTGTATTGAAAACATCCTGAGCAGCTGCATCACTGCCTGGTTTAGAAATTGCACCATCTCGGATTGCAAGACCCTGCAGTGGATAGTGAGGTCAGCTGAGAAGGTCATTGGGGTCTCTCTTTCCGCCATTACGGACATTTACACTACACGATGCATCCGCAAAGCTAACAGCATTATGAAGGACCCCACGCACCCCTCATACAATCTCTTCTCCTTCCTGCCGTCTGGGAAAAGGCACCGAAGCATTTCGGCTCTCACGACCAGACAATGTAACAGTTTCTTCCCCCAAGCTATCAGACATCTCAATACCCAGAGCTTGGACTGACACCTTGCCCAATTGTCCTGTTTGTTACTTATTGTAATGCCTCAATTGGTGAAGCAATTGCGGACAGATCTCGGAATAGGGAAGCGGAAGCTTGAAGGGAACCTGAAGATGATCATCGACAGTTCAAATGAAGTGCAAAGCCTGAGAGTTGACCTGGAAGAAGTCATTAGGAAGAAAAAGCTGGAGATAAGTTCAGTGAACACTAAACTGGAGGCTGACCTATCTTTAACTGCTGCTTTTCAGGACAGGGTGGAAGAAGCTGGTGGAGTAGCTGTGTCCCAGATGGAGATGAATATGAAATGTGAGTCAGAACGGCTGAGACTGTGGCGAGAGTTGAAGGAGGCAGAGGAGAAGCTGACGTCTCGCCTGCAGGAGGCTGAAGGGGCTGCAGAGGCAGCCCAGGCCAAGTGTTTCAGTTTGGAGAAAATCAAACAGCAGCTACCGATTGCGGAAATGAGGAAGAATACGGATTCGAAGGATGAAGTGCTGGATGTGTGGTACATGCTGCCTTTTTCTAACTTCCCCTTGATTGAGGAAGAGACCTTTAGCCCTTCGCCCACTGAGTCAGGTGTAGTGGGGAGGGTTAGCTGTGGGCAGCCTGGGCTACAGAGGGGCCCGGGTCACGGGACAAGGGGGCTTCGAGTTGCGGTGAGGGCACAAGTGAGAGGTTGAGAGAGGAGTTGGCAAGCAGACCCGAGGTATTCCCGAGCCTGAAGGGTTTAGGTGAGGGGGTATGGAGCTCTTGGAGTGTTAGGAAACTCCCAGATAAGTTGACCTATGTAACACCTGAGGAACAGGGAGTCAGGTCTACAGTTTGGGGAGCAAAGTCACTGTTTGTGCCTGGGTTAGGGTTTGTGTTGGCAGGAAGGGTTGACGAGTTATTTAGTAGTCATGAGGACATGACTAAATTTGGTGGGGGGAGAGTGTAAGGGGGTTTCTAGGGGTTTCTTCTTGGTGTAAGGGGGTTTCTTCTTTATTTGTTACTGCGTGTGTTAATCAAAATGGCTTCTTTGTTTTGTTAAAAGTAGGAATGCGTCTTTGTTATGATAAGTGCTTTCTCTTGCGGTTTGTTTGGGTTAAAATTACTGATAACGAGAATTGTATTCATTTTTAACCAATTGGGATTAATGTTATTCCGTCTTGGGGGGCTGTAAACTAGTGTTGGCGGGCATTTGGGGAGTTTGCGCGAGGGGGTGAGAGGGAGAGGACGTGATGCTGTAAGCTGGGCGACGGAACGGTCCCCGAACCGGGTGGTGGGTTCCGAGGCCAGGATTTTTGGTGAGGAGAGGAGACGAAGACAGACGTGCCGGGGGTGCTTGGTTGATCACTTCGGGTGGTCCTGAGCTACGAGTCGAGGAGGAAGGAGGGATCGAATGGTAGCCAGAAGACTTGATGAATTGAGCTCCAATGGTTGTGCTCGAAGGGGTTTGGACTTTGATAAGTTTGGCACATTTTCGTTAATTTCTTTTCCTTCATATTTACTGTATTGTTCTTAATCAATTAGTTCTAGTAATATCTATAAAGTGTAATCATTTAATCGCATATGGTGTACTGTCTGTTATTTGGCGGGGTGGGGACATCACACAGCATCCACACAAGCTGATTATCCAGTTTGGCGGGGCCGAAGGCTGCTCCCCCCAGACGGAAGCGAGCTGAGCGAGCCTAAGGCGTGCCAGGGGGCTACATACTAGACGTTAACTCCAGCCTCCCAGACAAACTTGATGCTGCAATTCACTACTTCTGAAAATGGTCTTCAGCAATGCCATCTCCTGGAGAATCTGGACAGTAAATACAACTAGGTTTGACTATTATTTATTGTTTACAGCTCCATCTTCATTGCTATAAATCCAAGCAAACTCATCTCCAAACTCCTCGATCTGGGACTCAGCACTTCCCTTTGCATCTGGATCCTTGACTCCCTGACCAACAAACTGGAACCAGTAGGGTAGGCTCAACACCTTCATCATGATTATTCTCATTGCACAAGGCTGTGTCCTCAGCCCCCTACTTGCACAGGGTCCTCAGATCCCCGTACACTCAAACTCTGTGGCCAGGTTCTGCTCTACCTCCACCATGGTGGCCCCTATCTCAAATGATGATGAACTCGGATACAGGAAGGAGACTGAGAGCTTAGTAACATGCTGTCATGACAACAATCTTTTCCTCAATTCAGCAGAACAAAAGAGCTGGTCATTGATGTCAGGAAGGAAGGTTTTGATCAGCTGCTATCTTCATCAACAATGCTGAGGTTGAGAAGGTTGAGACCTGCAAGTTCCTAGGAGTGAACATCACCTGTTCTGGACCAACAGCTATACACCATTATGTATTTATGACTAAAGCTGGTAACATATTAATCATATGGCAACTGCTATCAAATGAACAATCAAAATGAAAACAAAAGTTGGAACATTAGTGCTTGGCTTTAAATGACATAACAAAGAGAGTAGGAATGTACAAGTGATTCCTCAGTCAGTAAGCTGTTGTTGGCAGAATTTCTGAAGGAAATATAATTTCTGAAGGCTTATACAAATGAGATAGATTGGCCCCTGACTGGTGTCACAACGGCCACTTCATACTCAACATCAGCAAGACCAGGGAATTGATTGTGGGTTTCAAGAAGGGGAAGTTGGGATGAGACACACCAGTTCTCATTGAGGAGTCAGCTGTGGAAAGGATGAGCGGCTTCCAGTTCCTACACATTGATATCTCTGAGGATCTGTCTTGTGCCTAAAACACTGATGCAGTCGTGAAGAAAGCACAGCAGTGGCTCCATTTCATTGAGAGTTGAGAAGATTTGCTATGTCTCCAAAGAACACAGAATAGTACAGCACAATACAGGCCCTTTGACCAATGATGTTGTGCCAACCTTTTCACCTACTCCAAGGTCCATTTAATTCTCCCCTCCCGTATAGTCCTCCATTTTCCTTTTTTCCATGTGCGTACCTAAGATTATCTTAAATATCCCTAATGTAACTGTCTCTACCACCACACCCAGTGGTGCATTCTATGCAATAACCACCCAACTGTGTAGAAAACCTGTCTCTGACATTTCCCCCTGTACTTTCCTTCAATCATGTTAAATTATATCTTCTCATATTAAATATTGCCACAATGGGAAAAAATGGCACTGGCTGTCCACTATCTTTGTTTCTCATCATCTTAAACTCCACCATCAAGTTTCTTCTCATTCTCTATGAAGATTCTCAGTCATCCAGGTCAAGCAGTAGCAAATCAAGGCAACTGGACTTGCTGTGTTGTCCAGAGGCCATTTCACCTCTCATCCAAGAGGTGTCCTCAGTTCTGATCCATGGAAGGTAGTTCTCCGATTTATAAACTCTGTGAGCGGTATAAAGATATAGCAATCACCTGCAGGTCATTAAGAGTTGTACTGAAGTTGAATTAAAAGCTGCAATTAGTAGGCTTAAATTAAGCAAGTCACCAGGATCAGATGGGTAAACAGCAGAGTGGTACAAAGAACTTTAAAATGAGTTAATTCCAGTTTTACTCCCCACACTGAACTGGGCTCTAAAAAAGGCACAAATGCCACCCAGTTGGAAGGAAGCGATAATTTCAGCTATACTGAAAGAAGGCAAGGATAAAATGAAATGCGGGTCATTTAGACCAATATCTGTTCTTAATGTAGATTATAGGTTATTTACCTCCATCATGGCCAAATGATTAGAGGAGTTTCTACACATAGTGATACATAATGATCAGACAGGTTTTATACGACAACGCCAGACTCAAGACAATATACGAAGGACAATATACTTCACGTTATGGATCATATACAAAAAAATAAAATTGAAGCAATAGTGATAAGCGTGGACGCTGAAAAAGCATTTGATTCGGTTAATTGGAATTTTCTTTACAGAGTTTTACATAGATTTAGTTTCCTAGACACAATTATTAAAACTGTACAGACACTATATGACAATCCTACTGCTAGGATTAAAATCAATGGATATTTATCAAATAGTCTTACCCTAGAAAGGGGCACGAGACAGGGTTGTGCATGGTCACCACTACTCTTTGCGTTATATCTGGAACCATTAGCTCAATACATCAGACAAAATGAAGATATCAGGGGAATTACTATTAAAGGGACAGAGCATAAATTGGCTTGTTATGTGGATGACATTTTGATCTATCTAGGGCAACCAATATACTCTTTACCTAAATTGATGCAATCCTTTGAACAATATGGTCAATTATCAGGATACAAGATCAACATAGATATAACCCAATTACTTTCATATTACTATAGCCCACCAAGAGAAATTGAAAGTAGATATCCCTGGGCATGGCACACAGAGTCTTTCAAATATTTGGGCATCATTATGCCAAAAGATTTGGCAAAATTATCAGAATGTAATTATCAGCTTTTATATAAAAAAATTAAGGAAGATGAGGCAAGATGGAACCTGATTCCTTTTTTCAGTCTCAGTTCAAGGATTGAGTCTATTAAAATGAATATACTGCCCAGACTGTTATATCTCTTTCAGACCCTACCAATAGAGATTAATCAAAATCAATTCAATGAATGGAACAAGATGCTATCAAGGTATATTTGGCAGGGTAAAAGGCCTAGAGTTTATCTCAAAACTTTGCAATTAGCAAAGGAAAAGGGAGGATGGGGCTTGCCTTCTCTTAGAGATTATTATTTTGCAGCACAGTTGAGAGCTGTGATATGTTGGTGCAACCCATCATATGACGCTCAATGGAAAAACATTGAGGAGCGGGTACTTCCCATCCCCATACAAGCAATTTTGGCTGATCACAACCTGCAAAGATACATAAGTACTATTGATAACCCATGGGTGAAATTGACTCTTAAAATATGGAAAACTACTATAAAAGAATATAATCTAGAGGGAGATATTGCAATTCTTAAATGGTGTACATATGACTCAGATTTTAGACCAAATAAATTGGATGCTAGATTTAAAGACTGGACAGCTAAAGGAATAACAGTTCTTTGCAACATAATGAAAGAAGGAACACTGTTCAGTTTTGAAATGATTAAAGAGAAACACTTATTAGAAAAACAGGATTTTTATCGGTATTTACAGATATGACAATATGTTAATAAGATGTTTAAAAATGTAACCAAGGTAAATACATCTTGATAGAGCTCTTTAGAAAAGCATATAATTCAGATAACGGTAGTAGAATCATTTCAAGCATGTATAAGGGGTTGTCAAATCTTAAAACACATTCGACTTCATACATTAAAACAAAATGGGAGAAGGAAGGAGGGATAATTATATCTGAGGAAGAATGGACAACAATATGGAGATATCAATGGAAGTGTACCAATTCACAGAAATGGAGGGAGTTTGGATGGAAAAACTTGATAAGATATTTTATTACACCCTCTCAGAAATCCCATTATGATAGTAACCTCCCTGTTTGCTGGAGAAATTGTGGAAATCAAAATGCAAATCATTATCATATTTTTTGGGACTGCCCTGTTATCAAAAACTATTGGAGGCGGGGGGGGATACACAATGCTCTACAAGACATCCTTAAATGTGAAATACCCTTGGAGAGTAAGACCATATATTTTGGATATATACCTCAAGAATGGTTGAAAAGAGATAAATATTTAATGAATATACTGTTTGTGGCTGGTAAAAAGACTCTTACTAGGAAATGGTTATCACAGGAGAGCCCAACTTTAAATGCATGGATGGAAATTACAATGGACATTTACAAAATGGAGAAGATAACATCATCTGTTAATCATAAGCTGGAACAATTTGATTCATACTGGGAAAATGGTTTAACTACATAATGCCTCATAGGCCTGATTTTATTCTCACAAATCAATGAATCTGTTGTAAAAAAAAAGATCACTCCCTACTTGTACATAGTTCTTTCCTTTTGCTTGTTTTTTCTTTCCACTCTTTTCTATAAATGTATACCCCAGATAAATACTTCATGGAGATTTTGTGATATATATGATTATATGATATATATGTACAATGTCTGAAATACATCTTGTGGAAATGTTTGATGAACTTCAATAAAAAGATAAATTACAAAAAAGAGTTGTAGAGGTAATGAGAGGGTCATTAGTCTTATCTTTGTGGGAAAGAAGGTGTGAACTATTGTGGAGATGCTGGGGTAGAGACATAGGGACTGCATTATCAGTAGCTCATAGGTGGTGTCGTGCCCCACCCCCTCTTTTCAAGCATGGCTGTTCCACTTTGACAAAGATGGCTTCCTTAACCCTGCTTTCAAACCACACGTCCTCCCTGTCCAAAATGTGCACATTGCTGTCATCAAAGGAGTGTCCCTTGTCCTTTAGGTGCCGACATACAGCTGAGGCTTGACCTGAGGTGTGAGCTTCCTATGTTGGGCCATCCGTTTGTGAGGTGGTTGTCTTGTCTCGCCGATATACAGATCTGTGCAGTTCTGTAAAGGATCGAGGGGACTGATGCAAGAGCCATATTGACACAGGTTCTCAGGCTACTCTGCTGTACAGATCCTTCTACAATGGTATTTACCGTTGACGCCGCTCAGTGCCCTCGAGCTCTGAGGCCTTAGTACTGATGACTACCCACATCAGGGTTACTTGTCGTTGAAGCTGGAGTTTTCAGAGGCAGATGTGGGAGTAGCTGAGATCCCTGATATGTTAGTGTTGGTCTGTCTGGACCCAGTTGGGAAGGGTGAAGCATCAGTTCTTGTGGGAACAAATACTATTGTGAGGAGGCGAGTGGGAACCTGCAAGGAAAGAATTGGAGAGAGCTTTCTGAAAACCCTGCCCATTCACCTGGTGTTCAGTGCTGTTTTTGAGAATGTACAAGTCCATCCTAGGCCAGATGATGAGCACAGACAAGAAATTGTTTGATACACTCAGTCGAAACCCATCGTGTAATGGCCTGGGAATGTAGCTAGAGTGACAGGAAACACCCAGATTTCACCGAATGCCTGATGCTAAGGCCCTCCTGGATGCCCTGGAAAACCACGAAAAGGAGTCACGTTTACTGCTGGGGTATTGGTGAGGCCCGAACTGTAGAAGCCATCGGTTGTACAGGTAAACAGGATGACAGTGATTGTCAGGAACACCTCAGAGAGGGAGGTCACCCTCAGGAGGGGATGCCAATGGCACATCTTTTCCCAGTGACTATAATCTCTAGTTTACCTGTGAGAAAAGCAGGCGAGGGAACATCTCCTGGAGCAGGAAATTTGACGGCCAAGTCATTCAACTTTGGTGACTCCTGGTGCCTGGAAGCTGGAAAAGGAGACTGACAGAGAAGATGTTGAAGTTCGAAGATGTCTTTTCTATGGATGGGTTTGATGTGGGTTGTTCCAAGAGTACTCGCCACACCATCCGAGTGACAGAGGACACTCATTTCAGAGAAAGGTCTTGGCAATTGGCAGCGCAGAGATGGAGGATATTTGTTAGCATCTGTGGAAGCTGAAGGACGCTGGGAAGGGAGATTTGACGGAGACCAAGAGGGGGAACTCGACCGGGTGTCGGAGAGTATGTGATGGTGCTGTGTTGGCTTTTGGAAAATTTGAGCGCCACTCGAGCACATTTGACTGTTTAATTATAATAGGCCTTTTGTTTTTTTCTTTTCTTCAATAACTGTTTGGTTCAGTTAATGTTTATAAATATACTTTCTTTATAGCTCTATGCAGTGTATGAATTGTTATTTCTTGCCAACAGGTGATCGCATGGAACAGTAAATTACACACTATTCACACAAACCGGTGTTCAGGTGGGTGAGACATTCCAAACTCACAGGTTTGGCAGGACCCCAGTCACATCCACCCCGGACATACGGAGACTTGCTTGCGATACTGATGTACCTGGATGATCTCATAGTGTTCGGGTCCACACTGGACAAGCATGAGATGAGGCTACAGAAGGCGCTAAACTGCCTGAAAGCCACAGGGAAGTTTTAAAACTGTCATTGGAAAATTGCCAAATGTCTCACAGGATGAAGAGGCTACAGACCATCCAAGATAGAGGAGGTGACCACATGTCCAAGGCCCAAGAATGTGAGTGCACTACGTTCATTCCTTGGATTTTGAGGGTACCACTGGAGATTTGTGAAGGACTACTCCAGAGAAAGCCACTCTGTGAATCAGTTTCTGTGTGGTTACCCACCCTCGGGGAAGAAAGGGAGGAGAATGAGAAGAAAAGAAGGCAAGGTTGATCTTAGCCATTCAGAGCCTTTCAGGGGAAGATGGGATGCAAAATGTGAAGGGGTCTTTCAGCTGCTGAAAGAGTTGCTGACTGACACAGCTGTGCTGGTCTTTGCAAACCCCGGTTGCCATCTGTACTGCATACAGACACCAGCTGTGAGGCTTCGACAGTGTTCTGTATCAGGACCAAGGGAAAGGGGTGAGACCTCTGACTTTTGTCAGCCGAAGTCTATCACCATCCGATCGAAACTATGCTGCACACATATTGGAGTTTCTGTCATTGAAATGGGCCATGTTGGATAAGTTAAGTAACTATCGATATGATGCCAAGTTTGAGTTGAGAACTAACAATAATCCACTAACTTGTATCCTGACCTTGACGAAGTTGAATGCCACAGGATTTCACTGGTTGCTGGCATTATCTGCTGATGATTTCAGCCTTAAATATCGGCATGGAGTCGGAACATTGATGCAGGTGCATTGTCCTGACGTTTGAATGAGGTGCCGGAAATGGACGGAGAGAGGAAGGGCATTCCTGCCTCTGGTGTTAAAGCAATGTGCTAGTTTTCCACAGAGAGGAAATAAGAGACAGAAATTTGGCATGGTAGAGCTGTGGATCATTTGGGAGCTTCTAGTTGTGCCATAACAGAATATTGTACTAAAGTCACTTCATGATTATTCAGGTTATCTGGGGTTGGCCAAGACCCATGGATTGGTACGAGACCGGTGCTATTGGCCCGAATGAAACCTGAGGTTGAAGAATACTGTAAGTTGTGCATCTGATGTATTCGGAGGAAGACACTGCCTACGAGAGTTGCTCCATTACCTCATTTACAAAGCACGGGACCACTTTAGTTAGTGTGTTTGGATCTCCTCTCCACAGAGACTGATTCCAGTAATGTTGGAAATGTCTTGGATCACCACACCTGAAATGCTCAAGGCTTCCCCACAAAGGATCAGAGAACAGCCACAGTTGCCAAAATGTTCTGGGCAAAGTATTTTGTTGTTTACGGCCTCCCAGGAATAGTACACAGTGATCAGGGAAGGGATTTTTGTGAGTCAGCTCCTACATGGGTTACTGAGCATGCTGGGAGCTGAGAAGTCAAGGACCACGCCATATCACCCTCAGGGTCATCCTCAGCCTAAAAGTTTCAACGGGACATTGTTAGACACGCTTGAAACTCTGGATGCCAACAAAAAGAACAAGTGGAGTCAGCATATAGAACATTTGGTACACTGCTACAACTGTACACAGAATGAAGCTACTGACTGCTTGCCACATTATTTGACATTCAGACGTGAAGCAAGATTACCTGTGTATATCTGTTTTGGAGCCAACAGTGAAGACTTACTGCAGAAGAAGTAACTCAAAGTATGTGTCTGGCATGAAGAAAGAACTGTAAAGAGCTTATGATCTAGCAGTGGTTTCTGCTACCAAGGAAACAGGAGGATAAATGATCAAAAGATTAGGTTCACTGAACTGATTGCTGGAGACAGAGTGTTAATAAGAAATTTGGAGCTACCAGGTATGCATGCATTGGCCGACCGTTGGGTGTCCACACCTTACGTAGTGGAGAGCCAGATGCCGATTTGCCAGTTTCCAGGTGAAGCCAGAAGATGGGAATGGTCCTGTCAAAATTCTCCATCAGAATCTCCTTCTTGCTTTAGGGCATGAAGTACGTGTTGACCCAGAGTCTGACACAGAACTACACCTGGTAGGAGAACTCTGCACAGAAGGAGAACAGAAAGTCAAACTGCTGACAATAGTGTGATTCCAGTGGAAAGACCTGAAAAGAGACCGACCACGGAATACAATACAGTCTCAGAGGATGAGGAACTGGGAGTATTGTATGATTTATTTGCAAACTCCCCAAGATGTGATAAGTGATTTCTATCAGTGGACAGGCCAACATGATAATTGACAGTGAGGGCAAAATGGGCTCCAATATGATTGAGGATGAAGCTGAATTCAGTCAGGGGGCTGGGGGACCTGTATCAGAGTGATAGATAGGGTCAGGCAACCATGAGTGAACAGGAACCGTCACAAGAAGTGCCTGAGGCTGAGGAAGCTGAAGAAAAGATAAGTTCTCAGAGAGTCAAGAAGCCCCCAGACAGGCTGGCATCTGATGCACGGGATAAACAGTGTTGTATCCATCCCAGTAGTGAGATCTGTTACTGCCATTTACAGAGATCACAACATTTATTTGAATATTGTGTAATTGATAATGATTTACTAAATTTTAAAGACATGTGGACATGATTATTTTTGGTGGGGGGTGGGGAAATGGAATGCCCTGTTTAAGATTTCTACTGTTATGCTGTGAGGTATTTTATTTCTGCAGTTTTCTACCATGAGTACAGCAATCACCCAGCTACTACAGAACTGAGCGCCAATCCTGATGTAACAGTTAGACTGGTTTAACTGTTATGGGCCCCTTTAGCTTTATTTTTGTTTCTCTGTTAACTGTTTCATGAAGTTGAAAATTGGTAAATATACTTTCTATATAATTTTATGCTGTTGTACGATCTGTCATTTCTGGGCCACTGATATCTGTGTATGGACAGTATTTACACAGCATTCACTCTTAGTGATTCCTTTAATTGTAACATCCCGATGTTCCTGTTTGGTTGAACCCCAAATCATACCGACACTAGACGTGTATTGCTTATGAAAGGCGGCCTTCTCTCCACTGAGTCACGTGGCTGTTAGCAGAGTTACTAACGAGCCAAGTTGGTGTACGAGGCCGGTGAGAGTGTTGCACTTGTAAACCCTGTCTCTAAGAATCCTCTCCAATGGTTTGACCACAATTGACTCACTGGTCTGTAATTCCTAGTGTTATCCCTAGTACCGTTCTTGAACAAAGGAATAACGTTTACCATCTTCAGAACATTTGGTTTAACTCCTGTGGCCAAAGGAAATGCAAAGAACATCAAAGAGGTGAAGCAATCTCTTCCCTCACTTGCAACTGAAATCTGAAGCATTTCCCGTTCGACTTCAGGGACTTATCTATCCTAAAGTTAATGTCACCCTTGACAACAACACTGTTATTTTTACCCCTTTACAAAATCTGCTTACCTATAGATGTGATCCTCAGTGTCCCTGTTGCTACTGGGTGGGGAGGGGGTTTGTCTGCAGAATACCCCCAAAAGAGTGATTACTCCCTTCCTGTTTCTGACTTCCATCTACACAACTCAGTAAACGATCCCTCCAGGACATCCTCCCTTTCTGTATCTCTGATACTATCCCTGATTAGCAATCCCAGTCCTCCATCTCTTTTACCTCATTTTCTGTCCCGTTTGAAACGTCTAAACCCACAACATCCAGCAGACATTCCTGCCCTTGTGGTAGCAATCTCTGTGATGGTTTCCATCCCACTGACTCCTGAACAGACTTTCCATACACTAAAACATGAACTCTTGATTTCCCAATCTACTTTGTCAATGATCTTTGCACCTCATTTGTCTACCAGCACTTTCTCTGTAACTGCAATACTGATGCACCATCAATAACTCACGCTGAGACGTAGGAAGCGAGGTATCGGCTTTTATTGACTGGAAGAATGAACAACACTACATCCTGGGGAATGAGGCAGGGCAACAGGCCACAGTCGTCTTTATACAGGGGTCTGTGGGAGGAGCCACAGGAGCAGTCAGCAGGGGTCTGTGGGAGGAGCCACAGGAGCAGTCCAGACAGGTATATCTAGTTCACCACAAATACAATGCATTCTGTTTCTCTTTTTACCTCCTCAATGTACTTATGTATGATAGCAAGCAAATGCAATCTTTTTATTACATCTTAGTGCACATGACAATAAACCACATTTGTGTTTGTGTTTTGATTACTTTTCAAGACAACATGAACATATCATTGCAAAAAGTTTCAGTAAAGCAACAAAAATTTAAAATATCATTACAAATTGTGGAGAAGGTTGTTTTAAAGTTCACTTTTGAAGGTCAGTTTGACGGTACTGGTGGGTTTCATTATTAATGAAACATTCAGCTCTGGAAAGGGTGACGAGCCACTTGCTGCCAAGGAACAAATGACCATTTACCTGAAATATATTTCACAGGGTGAGAAACACTGCACACTGATCTGCTGAGCCTCCTCCACCCAAAGGATGACTCATCTTTCTCAATCATTTGCAAACCGATCAGCAGTATGTTTACTGTGTTTTCTGTTTCTAATTGAAATCTCTTGCATATAAGTTATTGTTGAATCCTTTAAAATATCTTGAGATCACTAAACAGAATTTGCTCACTGAAAAATATAAGGATGCTGTCTATATTATCTACATTTCCTGTCTGATTATTGATTGGCTTTCTTTTTTTTTCTCCAGTAATTGTCGTCTTAAATACAGAAGGTGCTTCCATTTCAGTGATGTGTGTGGTGAAAGCCAATTTACAAGGAGTTTCTCAGAGCTGAAGGAACTTTCGATAGTTCTCCTTTCACATGCTCACCATACATGGATGCAGCGTGGAGTTATGTTACCAAAGCAGCAATCCAGAGTGATGGACCTGAGTTCAGCACAGTAGCTGTGGAATTTAATTTCACTTAATATTCAGGAATATTAGGGGTTGAACAGAAACTAGTCTTCACAATGATGGCTCTGATCTCTAATATCTTCTGGAGAAAAAATGTCTGTCTTACTTACCTGCCCTACTTGTGAATTCAGACTCAGATCCATTCCACACTGTTTAGCTGACTCATAAATGTCCTCTGTTGTGGCCTAACAAGTGGTGCGATTACTATTACTCTTGTCAAAACTCTCTCAAGGCCAGTTAGGGATGGGCAATAAAACTGTCCTTGCCAGAAACACCTTTATCCTAAAAACAACCCATTCAATAAGTAAAAATAATCTAACACATTTTAGAAAGTTACTGCCTAGAGTCCATTTTGTAACTGCCCAGTTAGGTGTCATGATGTTGGCAGTGTGTTCCTTTCAGTAGTCGTGCTTAAATCAACCAAGTAGGGTGACAGACTTGTAGTTGCACTGTGACTGTTCAACAATGATCATCGTTTCACCTGAAAGCTCCAACATGCATTGCCATTGGGTTTGTGTAAATAGTGAAATCTATTGTTGCTCTTCCTGTGATTTGGTACGTGCCTCAAGATGGGGAAAAGCAGGTTCATCAATATGAACAGCACATGGAAGTAACTGGTTTAATGGAAAAGTATTCCACCAGGAAGTGATTATTTCCTTTACCTTCTCCATTAGATAATTTCTGCCCTGAAAAACACAAGCTATTTGAAGCCACTTTTTGGCCAGGAACATTGGTTCAATAAACTATCCATAAATTATAATTTGTTGATCGAGTGCACTATTCTGCACATTTCATTTAGATCTCCTATTTATTATTCCACATAGCTGAGCATTGTCAAGTGAGGTTTATTGGCATTTAACTACATACATGTATACAACATATAAAACCATGTAATGTATAGAGAAACGAGACAACTTTTCTTCGAACCAGAGTGTAAATCACGTAACACACATAACACACAATAACTTATGAAGGTAAGGATAAAATCTACAAATGAATCACACATAACCAACAAACTGAAGTGCATTAATATAAAATATTGTAAGGTATGGAACTGATTAACCAGTGGCACTTTGAATATGAAGTGTCCAGGTGTTCAGAATCTAATGGCATGAAGAATGAAACTGTTTCTCATCTCGATCGTTCTTGTTTCTATGCATCGCCATTTCCTACTTGATGGTAGAAAGTCAAAGAGGATGCTGGGTGGATGGGCGGGAGCCTTAATAATACTAAGGGGCCCATGAATGTCGTGCTCCTGATAAATGACCCAATTGATGGTAGGGAGACCCCTATGACCCTCTCAGCTGCTCTCACATTCCTTTGTAGGGACTTCCGGTCCGATGCTCAACAGCTCCTATTCCAGGTGGAGATGTATCTTGTCAGGAAGCTCTCAATGGTGCTCCTGTAAAACGTAGTTCAGATGTGGATTGGGAGCCTTGCTTGCCCCAATCTTCTTAGGAATTCCAGACGTTGCTCTGCCTTCTTGTTCAGCGAGGTGATATTAAGGGACCAGGTGAGGTCTTCCGTAATGTGAACTCCCTGGAACTTGGTGCATCTAACTCTCTCCACAAAGGAGCAATGTATTCGCAGAGGGCAATTGTTCATCTGCACCTTCCAGAAGTCCACAATCATTTCCTTTGTATTCTCCACATTCAGGCTTAGATTGTTCTTCTCACAACAATCCATCAGCCGCTCCACTTCCTCCCCATACTCTGTCTTGTCATCGTTCTTGATAAGGCCAACCACTGCTGTGTGTTCAAATTCAGCAATTGGCTCTTTGAGTTTAATCCATCAGTTTTAGGACCATTTCCATGAGCTCACTCCCTTCTCAATCCTCCGATCAGGATGAACATTCACAGGCCTTTCCTGTGGGTGCTACACTCTACCTGTATTATGAATCTGGTACGCAGAACAATAGAGGAACTAAACCTGTATTACAATAAATATAAGTAGTGCAAAAATAAAAATATAAAAAGTGATGAGATGGTCTTCCCGGGTTCAATGCCCATTCAGAAATCAGATGGCAGAGGGGATGAATCTGTTCCTGAATTGTTGAGTGTGTGCCTTCAGGCTCCTGTACCTCCTTCCTGATGGTCGCAATGAGAACAGGGCATGTTCTGGGTGAGGATGCCACCTTATCAGGCACCGCTCTTTGAGATGGAGGTTAGTACCCATGATGGAGCTGACTAATTATACAACTCTCTGCAGGTGATTGCGATCCTGTGCAGTCCCATGCAGCCAGTTAGACTGCTCTCCATGGTATCTCTCCACGGTTTATGACTTTAGTGCCTGTGTAGCCAATAAGAAACATTGAGAAACAGCAGTCAATACCCAGTTTAACTTCAACAGCTGCAATCTTGCCCAATGCAATCAAACTGAAGGCACATGAACCAATGTAAACCTTAAATACTTATGAAGTCGTCACCGTAAAATATCCTGAAATTTTACTGACTTTGGTCTGGTACTTGAGTTCAAGTTCAAGTTCAGTTTGTTGTGACTCGACCATAGACCCACCCAGCCAACACACTTTTTGACCCTCTTCCCTCTGGGAGAAGTTTCAGGATCTTGAAGATTCATATGGTCAGATTTGGGAACAGCTTCTTTCCAACTGTGATAAGACTGCTGAACGGATCCTGACCCGGATCTGGGCCGTACCTTCCAAATATCCGGACCTGACCTGACTGACTTTTCTATTTTCTAATTATGATTTCTAATTTAAATTTTTATTATATTTACTTCGATTTGTACTCCAGAGAGCGCGAAGCGCAGAATCAAATATTGCTGTGATGATTGTACGCTCTAGCATCAATTGCTTGGTGACAATAAAGTAAAGTAAGTAAGTTATATACCTGCACACTATCAAACAAAACAACATTCCTCTGGATGAACGTGCACAACACAGCAAATATAACTCACACACACAACACATAAAGTAACACTACAACAAATCGATTAACAAATAATAAGTTGAATATCCGATACAAATTTAACAAAACAGTATAATGCAACTGGCACTTCATATGCGATGAGACTTGGTTGGTGACAGGGAGTTCAGTAGTTTTATGATCTGGGGGAAGAAGCTGTTGCCCATCCTAACAGTTCTTGTCTTAATGCTACGGTATCACCTGGCTGATGATCATGGTCAAAGAGATTGTTAGACTAACAGGAGGAATCATTGACAAGGTTAAGGGCCCTGCGTATGCAGTGCTCCTGATAAATATTTCAGATGGGTGATTGAGAGACCCCGATGATCCAGGGAGCCCCACTTGTCTCAATCTCCCCATGATGTGGAGATACTGTTGAGCTTTCTTGATCAGACAGGAGGCCTTGAGGGGCCAGGTGAGATTGTCCATTATGAGCATTCCCAGATCTTGGAGCTCCTAACTCTCTCCACGGAGGAGCTGTGTATGTACAGTGAGGAGTGATCAGCCTGCACCTTCTGAAATTGCACAATCATTTATTTGGTCTTGTCTATGTTGAGACTCAAGTTGCTGTGCTCGTACCGTTCCACCAACCACTCTACCTCCTCTCTGTACGAGTCTCATTATCATTGTTGATGCCAACCACTGTTGTGTCATCAGTGAACTTGATGATTTGGTTTGATCAGTCATGTGTCAACAGTGTGGACAGAAACGGGCTGAACACACAGCCCTGAGAGTGCTGGTGCTCAGCGTATGAAGCTAGAGATGTTTCTGCCCTCATGCAGACTGTGACCTTACTGTCAAGAATTCCAGGATCTAGAGCATCCTGGCATTTGAGGCACCATTTTCCAGGTGGGACAGGACAGAGTGGAGTGTAGAGGCTATGACATCATCAGTGGACTGATTGGAGTGAAAAGTGAACTGGAAAGGATGCAATGTAGCAGAAAGATGGGGTTTAATATGATCCATACCCAGCAAGTCAAAGCACTTCATTATTGTTGACGTCAGTGCCACTGGATGGTCAGTGCTGAGGCAGGTTACTGTCGTATTCTTGGGCACCGGGATGATGGTGGTCACCTTAAAGCCTGCGGGGACAGTGAACTGCTCCAGAGAGATATTGAAGATGTTTGATAGAATCTCATGTGCATTATGTCTCTGGTGTCACAGAAATGGCTGTGAATTCTCTGAGAATAATCCCATTTTGTCTTCCTGATGGCACGGGAAAGCACAGCTCTTGCTCACATGAGAGTTGTCTTATTCTCTGACCTGAAGGCAGTGTCACGATTTCTCAGCTCTGCCTGGGCCCCTGGCTTCAGGTTTGCACTCACATAGATCCGTTTATTAACAGAGACGTCTTCAGTGCACTTCTCTATAGAGCCAGTCACAGATCTTGTATATACATTGACATTAATGTCATGTTTATAGATAGCCACTCCCTGAGCATATTCCAGTCTATGGTAACCTGTCTCAATGACTATCATCCAGAAGCACTTACGTCCGCAGTGATGATGCTTTTTGAGAGGTTGCTGATGAAATGTGTCAACTCCTGCCTGAGAAGCAACTTGGATCCACTCCAATTTACCGACCAGCACAAGTCCACAGCAGATGCCATTTCATTGGCTCTTCACTCAACCCTGGAACATCTGGACAGCAAAGGCACACACATCAGGATGCTCCTTATTGACTACAGCTCGGTATTCAATGCTCTCATCCTCTCAAAACTAATCAATAAGTTTCAAGATGTTGGCCTTAATACCTTCCTGTGCAATTGGATCCTCGTTTTCCTCACTTACAAAACCCAGTCAGTTCAGATTGGTAACAATATCTCCTCCATAATCTCCATATGCACAAGTGCACCACAAAGCTGTGTGCTTTGCTCCCTGCTCTACTCACTTTACACTTATGACTATGGCTATGCACAACTCCAGTGCCATGTTTATCTTTGCTGATGTCACCACTGTCATGGGCAAATCAAAGATGGTGACGTATCAGCATATAGAAGGGGGTATTAAAATCTGACTGAGTGGTGGCACAACAACAACCTCTTACTCAATGTCACCAAGACCAAGGAGATGATTATTGACTTCAGGAGAAGGAAACCAGAGGTCCATAAGCCAGTTCTAATTGGGGGATCAGAGGTGGAGAGGGTCAGCAACTTTAAATTCCTTAGTGCTATCATTTCAGTGAATCTGTCCTGGGCCCAGAGAGTAAGTGTAATTATGAAGAAAGCATGGCAGTGCCTCGACTTCCTTAGGAGATTGCAAAGACTCGGCATGACGACTAAAACTTTGACAAACTTCTATAGATGTGTGATACTAGCTGCGTCACAGCCTGATATGTAACACCTTGTCTGTAATGGAAAATCCTACAAAAAGTAGTGGATATGACTGAGTCCATCATGGGTAAAGCCCTCCCGACCACTGAGCACATCTGCACGGAGCATTGTTACAGGAAAGCAGCATCCATCATCAGGGACTCCCACCACCCAGGTCATGCTCTCTTCTCATTGCTGCCATCAGGAGGAAGGTACAGGAGCCTCAGGACTCCCACCTCCAGGTCAGGAACATTTATTACCCCTCAAGCATCAGGCTCTTGAGCTGAAGAGGATAACTTCATTCATCTTCACTTGTCCCCACATGAAAATAAATCTCAGCATTGTAAAAGGTGACATAATTGTAGTTCGATATTAAATTTTGAACTTCGAACCTTCAAAACTTTCTGTATCAAACCCCATTTAACTGGGTGTCTCTAAAAACAGCTCGTTTGCCCCTCACTAACAGCCACTGGATTCCGCAGTGAAAACTCCACCTTTCCCTGGCTTCATGCGTCTAGGATGTTTACAACTTTGATCCCATTGAATCCGTGAGGTTGGGATGTCTTGCCCACCCAAACTCCAGTTTGTGTGAATGCTGTGTGATATACTGTCCCCAGCTAGAAATAATAGATCGTCCACTGCATCCAATTTATAAAAAAGTATAGTTAATATAGTTAATTAAAGCAAACAGCTATTAAATGAAAGAAAGAAATAAACAAAAGGAGCCCATTACTTTTAAACAATCTTAAGTGCACTTAAGTTGGAGTTCATCTTGAAATTCTCATTCATGCGCTAGACCCTTCATCTGCGTGAAAGCACACACCACCATTCAAAGGTCCCTTAAAATTCACCTCAAACAAACGGGTCTCCCAGGGGATTATTGATTTTAGCTTCTTGGAGCCATTCATCTGCACAAAGCACCTTGTACAACAGGGACGGGTGCCTCAGACATCTTTCCTCCTGTCCTCTCCTAGCTCCTGCCAACAAAGACCTTCAGCCTAGCATTCTCTAGAACCTTCTCCCAATTCCACTTCCCTGATTGGCTGACAGCACATTCCTAAGTTGAATAACAAGCCTCTTATCTGTGCTTGAACACAAACAGGCTGAAAGCAGAACAGACTGCTCTTACAGAACTGCTAAAATGAAATAACTATAGCATAGCAGTAAAAATCTTAACCAGGACATCACATGTAACACTGAGATTGTCCTCTGTCCAAGTCTTTATCTCCAAACTGGTTTGACAGATTTAATCAGTGGTTGGTGTGCAAGAATTAGCGCCACGGGTAAGTCTTCAGAAAATCCAATGGGAAGCAGCTTCCTGTGCACCAGGGATGTTGGTATAAACCAGGTCTAATGTGTCCCACCCTCTGGTGCAAAGTCAGCATATGTCCTATGGGGGTGTGCCTTATTCTGATGGTCGAAATTCACTCCATTGTGATTGGTTCGTTTAGAGCTGCAGCTGCTCTTCCCTTTGGATAACCGCCTGGTGTCCAGTTTCAAATATCCTCAGTAGAAAAAATTGCATGTGTGATATCCAAAAGTGCCTTGTTATCATAAGAAAGATGTAAAGGGAGAACAATGACACCATTTGCCAGAGCTGGAGTGGCCTCTGTGACTGGATGGGCCACCATCTTGAAGTGTGAGAAAGACAAACTGACCCATAAGTAATTCTTCGCAAATCACCTGACCACAGAAACCTATATGAAATTCATATTGTAGCTGATTTAAGTACATTTTTGGAATTTACAAATTTCGATGTAAGAACTCTTCATTGAAATATGATTTTTCCTTATAATCAGTTTGTTCCAATTCTGATACAGAAATCTGCAAAATTATATTTTGAAAGGTAAATAAAAACTGCTTCTAGGTTTTCTGTCTGTGGGAACTCTTTAAAATGAATAGCTGTTGATCACCATGGTAACTTTGAACTGCAGGCCAATAGCCTCAGAGCAGAAATCCTTGCTGCAGAGATCACAGAATCTTTGTTTGGAACCTTCTTTAAGACTAAATGGAAAGTCGTTCACTTTAACTCTGGCTGTTAACTCTGGATTAATATTCTTCAATGTGACCCTCTTCCAATATATAAATTGTTAGCTGATTTGTCATCTACCCTCTTTCTATTTTCACTTGAATCCTTTGGAATGTGTAAACTTGCAGTTGCATCCCCTTTTCTGTGCTTGATCCAATGACTTTCAAACTGTTTTAACTCCTGGTGAAATTTTGTAAGTGGTAATGAGCAACCATTTCTCTCACAACTTCCGCTGAATTTCTGTTATAAGTATTCTGTTGGGATTCTTTTTCAAGTCTTTTTGATGCCTGCTAAGTAAAAAACAATTATTCGTTGATGTGGATGATTTAGTTCATTCAAGTTTGTGTTATTTGCATATTTAAAACCAATTGTCAAAATTCCTTGCAAAAATGAACACCAATATATATTTATGGAATAGGTAGCAGAACAAATAATCTCACCGTTCTTACAAACAAGTTTGTGCATAGCGAATGTATGACACCATTTCCTTTGTATAATTGCCAGTCACAGTGCAGTGAATTTCCCAATTTTTGTTTGACGGTGATGTTGCTTGTCATGTAGAACATCTACCAGTAGGTGGCTGCCTAATGTAGTAGCAGCTCTTCAGATTATTTAACCCATTTTTGCTGGATTTCTTGTGATATTTTAGAGAACAATTTGGCCAGTTATTTTTCCTTACAAGAAGGAATTGGAGGCAATATCCTTCTTGTAGTACACCTGATCTTTATGGCAAAGGTATTCCCTACAGTCAATAAATTAGAGCTTTCAGAATTATAACCCAGCGATGATGAAGGTAAGATGATATATTTTTTACAACTGCATGCTATGACTTAAAGGTAAACATCAAGCTGAAAAATGCTGTGATGTTCCCAAGCACCGTCTGCCCCTGTTGCAAGTATAATAAAAGTGTCAGGTACAGGACTATAATTTATAGGTGGCAGGGCAAGTTGGGAAGACTTCTCATAACAAAGTGTACAGTATGCTTGAGTTTAATATTAGACTAATAGAATGCAGAAGTAAGGAATCATGCTGAATTTTATAAAAAAACTACAGATGGAATTATTTGTATGATTATGTTCTTTATAGGATCACAATTTAGGAATGATAGCAAAGCTTTGGCAATACTGATTTGGTATGGCATCTAAACTTTTGACAGACTTCCTATAGGTGTGTGGTGGAGAGTATATTAACTGGCTACAGCACAGTCTGGCATGAAAACACCAATGCCCTGGAAAGGAAAATCCTATAAAATGTAGTGGACACAGCCCTGTCCATCACGGGTAAAGCCCTCCCCATCATTGACCACATACAGTATACATGGAGCGTTGACACAGGAAAGCAGCATCCACCATCAGTGACCCCCACCACCCAGGTCATGCGGTTTGCTTGTTGTTGCCATCAGGAAGAAGGTACAGGGGCCTCAGGACTCACACCACCAGGTTCAGGAACAGTTATTATTCACCCTCAACCATCAGGCTCTTGAACCAGAGGGGATAATTACACTCAACTTCACTTGCCCCATCAGTGAACTGTTCCCACAGCCTCTGGACTCACTTTCAAGGAATCTTCATCTCCTGTTTTCAATATTTATTGCTTGCTTGCTTACTTATTTATATATTCATTTGTTTGTTTATTTATTTATTTATTCATTGAGTCTTTTTGTATCTACTGTTACGCCCGTGGCCCCCTCCTTTTTTTTTAATTTTTTTATTAGTTTTTCAAAACATTTTACAAAATTAAAAACCCCAAATCCCAATGAGGAGCATTAATACAGAGCAAGGTTAAGCATACAATAACAATATGCTACACAGGAAGAGAATTTAACAAAAAAGCACCTAAATTAAAGACAAGTGAGCTTAGTGTCCTCCCCAAACCCCACAACACAAGAAAAAACAACAATTCCAGACCAACCACCACACAATATAGAGAGTATAAGTCCAGACAGTCAAACTCCCAGACTGTAAATACACTTAGCAACAGAGGATAATAATGCCTACTACCAGAAAAAAAAAGGGAGCTGAAAGCAAGGGACTGAAAAGAAAAAAAAACCCTAGTCAAGAGGAAGGTTATGAAAGTACTCGATAAAAGGCCCCCAGATCTTATGGAACTTTAAATCCGAATTGAGAACTGAATAATGAATTTTTTCGAGGTCCAAGCAGGCCATAATGTCGTTAAGCCATTGCGCATGAGTGGGCGGGGCAACATCTCTCCATCTAAGGAGGATCAAGTGTCTCACCAGGAGAGAGGCAAAAGATAGTATTCGGCATTTGGTCGGACCCAGACATAAATCTGTCTCGCCCCAAAAACCGAACAGAGCAATTAAGGGGTTAGGTTCTAGGTGCTGATTCAGAATACCCGATAGTGTAGTGAAGACATCTTTCCAGAATTTCTCCAAGCTAGGACAGAGCCAGTACATATGGATGAGAGAGGCCACGCCCCTCTTGCATTTATCACAGAGTGGACTAGTGCCAGGGTAGAATCGAGATAGTTTAGATTTAGACATATGGGCTCTATGAACAATCTTAAACTGTAAGAGACAATGGCGAGCACAAAGAGAGGTTTAGTTAACCGATTTGAGAACTGAGTCCCAGCTCTCCTCGGATAAGGAGATATTTAAATCCTGCTCCCAGGCCATTTTAACTTTATCCACAGGGGCCCGTCGTAAGGCTGCTAGTTTATCTTGGATAATTGAAATTAAACCTTTACCTAGTGGATTAGTGGAGAGAAATAGGTCCATAGCATTTTTCGCAGGCATTTCAGGAAAGTTAGGAATTAAAGGAGCAGTAAAGTGTCAGATTTGGAGATATCTGAAAAAGTGAGCGTTAGGCAGGTTGAACTTAACAGAGAGCTGTTGAAAAGAAGCGAAGCGGTTATCAATGAAGAGATCTTCAAAATGTCTAATGCCCTTCCTGTACCAAACATGGAATGCTGAATCGAACGTGGTAGGTAAAAAAAGGTGATTATGTGCGACAGGGCTAGAAATGGAAAACCCCTGGAAACCATAGCATTTCCTGAACTGAGCCCATATACGCAAAGTGTGTCTAACCAGAGGATTAGCTATTGATCTGGGCAGACTGCTAGGGAGTGCAGAGCCAAGAAGTGCAGATATAGATAATTCTTTAGTGGAGCTCAACTCCATTGCCACCCAGTTAGGGCACTCAGGTTGACCGTGGAAGAAAGACCAGAAGGCAGCACAACGTATATTAGCTGCCCAGTAATATAAGCAAAAGTTAGGTAAAGCCATGCCACCCTCTTTTTTAGATTTTTGGAGGTGGATTTTATTAATTCTAGAGCGCTTATTCTGCCACAGATATGACAAAATAATAGAGTCTAAGGAATCAAAAAAAGATTTAGGAATAAAAATTGGGATAGACTGAAATAAGTATAAGAATTTGGGGAGAACATACATTTTGACAACATTGATACGACCTACCAAGGACATAGATAGAGGTGACCATTGTACCAGACTCTGTTTTGTAGCATATGAAAGGTTGACAAAGTTTTCACGAAAGAGATCTTTAAACTTCCTTGTGACTGTAATTCCAAGATAAGTAAATTGATTATGGACTACTTTAAAAGGGAGATCTCGAAATATTAGTTCCTGTGCTTCTTTATTAATTGGGAAAAGTTCACTCTTATGTAAGTTGAGTTTATAGCCAGAGATCTGGCTAAACTGGTCAAGAAGTGAAAACATTAGAGGTAAGGATGTAGACGGATATGAGAGAAAGAGTAGTAAGTCATCAGCATAGAGAGAGACTTTATGTTCAACACCCCCTCTCCAAATCCCGGTCAGTTCAGGACATTTTCGAAATGCTATCGCCAGAGGTTCTATAGCCAAATCAAAGAGAAAGGGACTTAAGGGGCATTCCTGACGGGTGCCATGTTTGAGATTGAATACTTGGGATTTCTGAAAGTTAGTTAAAACAGAAGCAGTAGGACACAGGTACAGCAATTGGATCCAAGAGATGAAACTTTGGCCGAGGTCAAATTTTTCTAAGACTGCAAAAAGGTAGTTCCACTCTATATGATCAAATGCTTTCTCCGCATCAAGGGAGATAACACATTCTGGAGTCCCAGTTGGAACTGAGTATAAAATATTAAATAGACGCCAAATGTTAAAAAAAGGGAGACGGTTTTTAATAAAGCCTGTTTGGTCATCAGAGATAATGGAGGGAATAATGGTTTCTAATCTATGAGCCAACACTTTAGCTAAGATCTTTACATCAACATTGAGCAGAGAGATCGGCCTGTACGAGGAACACTCTGTTGGGTCTTTGCCCTTTTTTAAAAGAAGAATAATAGATGCCTCATTGAAAGAGGGTGGCAATTTGCCGTAGTTAAACGAATCAGATAATACTGAAAGTAACTGAGGAGAAAGAAGTGAGGAGAATGATTTATAAAATTCCACAGGGAACCCAACAGGTCCAGGAGATTTCCCTGAGGACAGTGCAGAAATTGCAAAAGATATTTCTTCTAGTGATATAGGCGCATTAAGTTTGACTTTGAAATCAGATGAAAGTGAGGGGATATTCAGATTCTGTAAAAATTGATCCACAGAGATATTGTCATTCAGGGATTCAGAGGAATAAAGCAGAGAATAAAAAATTTTAAATGCGTCATTAATTTCTAAATGATCCGATGTAAAGTCTCCGTTCTCCTTCCGGATCTTTGTAATATGTTGTTTGGCTTTAGAACGTCTCAGCTGATTGGCTAGGAATTTACCAGACTTATCCCCATGAATGTAAAAGCGGCTCTTGCTTTCGAGAAGTTGGCGTTCGACAGGTTGAGTGGACAGAAGGTTAAATTTAGTTTGGAGTTCAACGCGCTTCTTGTATAATTCAGGGTTCTTAGTTTGGGCATATAATTGATCCACATCTTTAATCTGGTTAATGAGGTCTGCTCGATCTGCACAGGATCTTCTATTGAGATTTGCTGTGTAAGAGATTATTTGACCCCTCAATTATGCTTTCATGGCATCCCAGACTATCTGGGATGGCACTTCAGGTGATGTATTAGTGTTAAAATAGAAGGTTATCTGGTCTTTAATAAATTTTACGAAATCATCATCTGATAATAAAGTTGAATTGAACCGCCTGTGTTTGTTCCTCTGAGGGAGACCGGGAAAGTTCAGAGAGAGGGTAATTGGGGCATGGTCAGAAATCAGTATACTCTGCTAGTCACAAGTGTGGGCAAATGGGATAAGTTGGTTATCGAGTAGGAAATAGTCAATTCTAGTGAAGGTATGGTGAACATGTGAGAAAAAGGAATAATCTCTCTCTGTAGGATGGAGGAAACGCCATATATCAGAGATACCAAAATTCGAGATAAACGACTGAATAGCTAAGGCAGATTTGGTAGGTGATCTGGTAACAGAGGATGATCGGTCCAGTTTAGGATCCAACCAACAGTTAAAGTCACCACCCAATATAAGAGAGTATGAGTTTAAGTCTGGTAGTGAGGAAAAAAAACGTTCAAAAAAGTTAACGTCATCAAAGTTGGGGGCATACAGGTTTGCTAGTGCAACTTTAGTGTTATATAGTTTACCAGAAACAATAATAAAACGGCCATTTGTGTCCAATATTTTATTATGGAGTTCAAAAGGAATATTTGAGTTAATAAGAATGGAGACTCCCCTAGCTTTAGTGGCAAAGGATGAATGAAAATGCTGACCCGCCCACTTGGACAGAAGCCGGGAGTTATCGAAACAACGAATATGAGTTTCTTGGAGGAAAGCAATGTCAGCTTTGAGTTGTTTAATATGTGAGAATACCTTCCTCCTTTTAACAGGGTGGTTCAGTCCCTTTACATTCCAGCTCACGAATTTAAGTGCACTAGCCATTATCACTTACTAATGCATAAAAGGCAGCAGGCATATAAAAAATCAAGCGGTACAATAGCAGTCTGGGAGCAGAGATGTAAACATAGATTCGTAAGGTCAAAATATAAACATGTCCTAAACAATAAAGAAATGTTGGAACTGGAAAATTCACCCCACCCACACAACCCAAAACTAGACGGCTACCAAAACAAGTAGCTAGCTCTACCAGAAAAATTAACCCAAATACAACTTCCAGATCTGTGTCATTGACAGCAGTTCCGTATAAATGCTATAACAAACAGTAACTAGTTTATGCACTAGAAAACATAACTACAGATTAGAACACCTTCTGCCAAGATATACAACTTAATACAGAGCGAATCGGAAGAAAACCAAAACTAACCTACCCGCGAAATATTATAGAAGAATAAACAAAGAGAAAGGGAAAAAAAAAGGTAAGAAGGAAAAAGAAAAAAAAGAGGAAGGGGAAAATTATAAATTCAAGACAAGTATTTATCAACCGTTTACCGAGAAGGGAGAAAAAAACATTCAGAGAATGGAAAAAAAAAGGGGATGAAGAAAAGAAAAAGATAAAATAAATAAGTATTTAAAACAGAGGAAAAATAAATCAGCAGTTGAACTGTGAACCGACAAACAGGGAGGCCTTCACTAAAGACTTCAAACCTCCAAAACAAGTTAGATTTAGTTGTAGAACTCTGTAGGTAAAGTTATACAGAGATAAAAATAGATTACACACACACCAAATCCCGGGAGAGATTGTCAACAGCCTTTAGAGTTTCAGTGAATAATGTCTGAGTGATTCAAGTGAATTCCGAGTCCAGAGAAAGTAATTTTACTACGAGGAGTACTTATCCACCATTTTAGGAGGTCCGATCAGATTCCGAAGATGACTGGATAGCCGGAAGACTTGCCACAAACGCTTCAGCTTCCCTCGCTGATTTGAACCACTTGAATTCCCCGGTATTAAACTTGATTCTTAGGTCAGCAAGATTACGAAAGGAAGGTTTGAAACCACGATCAAAAAGCACTTTCATTACGCCTTTATACTCAGCGCGCATCTTTAAGGTCTGGGGTGCAAAATCTTCCACAAAGCGAATGGTTGTATCCTGGAAAGAAAAAGAGCCTCTGCGACGTGCCTCCACAATCAGACTGTGTTTTACCTGGTATTGATGGAAACACAAGATTACTGGTCGTGGACGGGATCCCAGAATTCCGGGGGAGACATAGACTCTGTGTGCCAGTTCCAGCTCGGGCGGGTTTGGAAGCAGATCCTTCCCGAATATCTCACAGAGAAACTCGGCGAAAAACTTCACGGTTGACCCCTTCTCAGTTGCCTCTGGTAATCCCAGAATTCTGATGTTGCAGCGTCTGCTGCGATTTTCGAGATCCACCATTTTGGAAAGAAGTTTATTAGATTTTTCCTCTAAGCTGGAACAGAGAGTCTCCAAGTATCGAACACGACTTTCTAAAGCTTCAGAAGTCGAATGGATGCGAGATAAGTGTTCAGCATGTTTGTCCACTTTATCGTTGATCCGATCCAGTTTGGCCCCCTCCTTTTTTGAGAATGGCAGGATCACTATTGATTCGAGTCAGGAGACCCAGGAAATGAGAGAAAGACATGCAGAATCCACAAAGAGTTTGGAATGTGTCCTGGCCTCCGAAAGGCAGAACCATTGATAATGGCTATTGTCTCTTGGAGACGGACTTGTGTATTGAATCCTGTACGATGCATCGAAGCCCCCAGGCAATGAACCGAGTGGGGGGGTTGGTGGACGGATTGCATCATCCCACCCTGATTGACATCTGAGACCCTGTGAGTCAGGATAAAAGAGGGTCTGAGGAACAGCCCCTTCAGACGCACCAGAAGAAATGCTAGAACTCCTGTAATAGCAAAAACGGTGGAAAGGCCACGTGCGTACTTTTCCATTTGCCCCGGAATCGGTGGGCCCTTTACCACGGAAGAACGGTTTTTAGCTAACAATGGGGAAATCAACTCCCAACGACTCTCGAAAGATTGACCTCATAAAAGGAATGGGCAAGTTTTAACCCGTCTTTCTCTCCAACCAAAAAGCTGCAGCTTGAATGAACTACAGTGACTTTTATATTTCCATCAGACAATACATTATCCCCTAGACAATGATAGAGCTATTCCTTATTGATTATTATTATACCCGCGCTTTTAGATTTAGTGTTGACGACGTATATTGTCTGTATGTTTGCATTGATATTATTTTTGTGTATTTTTATCAATAAATACTGTTAAAAATAGTACCATCAGACTTCAACGGACCTCTCTATCTTTGCTGGTAAGTGACCCAGTTACGGGGTACGTAACAATTGGGGTTCTCGTCTCAGGATTTGACACCAAATTGGGAGGTCAGTGAATCGGGCTTGTAAGTCCAAACTTGGATCTGGTTACGCGGGTAGCCAGACAGGAAACCAGCAAAGATGGACGTGGGTGAATTTCTAGAAAACCCGACTCTAGAGGCGCTAGAGGCGGCCACCAAATCGGACTTGATAAATATGGCGAAGGGGCTAAACCTCGCAGAGGTGAGGTTGTCAATGAAAAAGCAGGAGGTGCGAAGGGCCATAACTCAGTATTATATTGAGAAGAATGTGTTTGCAGCTGAGGTATTGGAAAATATCCCTGAAAAGGTACCAGCTAGTGGGACGGCTCAGTTAGAGTTGGAGAAATTAAGGTTGGAACATGCAATTAAGTTAAAGCAGCTGGAAGCAGCTGAGAAGGAGAAAGAAAGAGCAGAGAGAGAGAGAGAGAGAGAGAGAGAGAGAGAGAGAGAGAGAAGGAGAGGGAAAGAGCTGAGAAAGAGAAAGAAAGGGCCGAGAGAGAAAGTGAGCATGTACTCCAGCTAAAGGAGTTAGAGGTGAAACGGGAGCAGGAAAGAGCTGAGAAACAAAGAGAACACGAAATTCAGTTAAAACAGCTGGAAGCAGCTGAGAAAGAGAAGGAAAGGGCCGAGAAGGAGAGGGAGGCAGGGAAACAGAGGAAACATGACTTGGAGATGGAGAAGGTAAGGCAAGAGCAACGAGTTCAGGGGTCAGAGCGAGAGGAGTGGTTTAATGTTAGTCAGGAGTTGAGGTTAGTACCTCCGTTCGAGGAGACGGATGTTGATAGTTATTTCTTGCTTTTTGAAAAGGTGGCAGTGAGTCAGAAGTGGCCCAGAGATCAGTGGGTGGCGTTGTTACAAAGTGTGTTAAAAGGGAAGGTACAGCGGACATATACGGCGTTGTCCACGGAGGAGGAAGAGGAGGAGAGTTATGACAAAGTAAAGGCGGCCATTCTCCGGAGTTATGAGTTAGTACCTGAAACGTACAGACAGAAGTTCCGAAATTTAAAGAAAGGGTGGAATCAGACGTATACCGAGTTTGCCTATGAGAAGGGTGTGCTCTTGGTGCACAGCAGAAATAGTGGAAGAGGATTTTTGGCGTCTCAGGGAGTTAATTCTGATTGAGGAATTTAAAAGTGGTGTTTCGGAGGATATCCGGATGTATTTGAATGAGAAGCTGAACAAGTCCATCTCCGAATTTGCTAGGTTCGCAGATGAATATGCCCTAACCCACAAGACAAAGTTTTCCTCGAATAAAAGTTCCCAGAGAGACCGTGGGAACGATAGAGAAAGCCCGCCGGCTGAGGCAGAGGTCCCGCCGGGAGCTAGTGGTAAGATTGAGGAGGAGCGGCAAGACGGCAGGAGATTTCCTGGCTTGACCTGTTTTAATTGTGGAAAGGGGGGACATATTACATCTAGGTGCTTTGCTCCGAGGAAGGAGACAGGAAAAGGGAAAGCAGCAGTCCCTATTGGATGTGCCGTGGTAATCAGTAAATTGACAAGAGAGCCCCGGGTAGACGGGGTACGAGAAGGGTCTGAGACTTGTATGTCAAACGGAACCGTGTCTGTGAGAGAGGGAGGTACACCAGTTCCAGTACGGATCTGGAGAGACACGGGCGCTGAAGTGTCATTGATTAGCAGTAAGGTACTAGATTTTGGTCGCAAGACGGGAGTGGTAGCTGTGAAAGGAATAGGAAAAGGAACAGAAACGGTGCCCTTGCATAGGATCATTATAAATTGCGAGCTAGTCTCTGGACCAGTTGAAATGGGGGTGCGATCAGAATTCCCGAGAACTGACGTGGACATCCTTCTGGGTAATGATTTAGCCAGTGGTAAGGTTTGGTCAGCAATGAAGCTGACGAGACAGCCGGTGAGTGTTGCGGTCCCGCCCCTAGATTCCAAGATCTATCCCACATGCGCGATCACTCGCAGCATGTCGAGAAAGGCAGCTGAGAACGAGAGCAGTTTAAATCCGGCCAGTATCGATTTGGCCAAGACGTTTTTACCGACCTTGTACCACGAGGGTTTGGAGGGTGGTAAAACAGAGAGTAGTAAAGTGAAAGAGAGTAAGGGAGAGGAGGTAGCCCTTCCCTTAGCGAGGAGTGAAGTGCTAGAGGCACGAAATGAAGATGAGAAACAGGTAAAGCTGTTAAAAGGTCCAGGGTTGGACATGGATGATCTGTCTGGCTTAGCAGAACTGTTTGAAGAAGTGGACAATTCTAAAGGTGTTCCCGATAATGAAATGAGGGCAGTCCTAGATGAAAAGGATGCCATTACCTTGAAGAAGTCTGCTGGGTTGGCAGATGAGGTTGTTTCAGCCCGCGGGGTTGAGTTTACTCCGGAAGAGAGTTGCCCAGAGAGCAGCTGGGAGAATCAGGGGAATTTAGAATTTGGACCGGGTACGGGTATTGAAAGCCTGGAAGAGGCAAATGTCCCGTTTGAGTGTGTCCAAGATGTGGATGCATGTGGTACTGAACCTAGTAATGGAGCTCAGAAAAAGTCTGAGGTATTTGATTCAGTTGAAAAGGAATGCAGTCCCTGTGGGTCAGATAGACCTGGTTCAGTGAAGAAAGGGTTAACCTCGGTAATAGTGGGAAATGAGAGTTCCCGGGTGTTTGTGCTCGAAGAGGTGTTAAAGGTTAGCGAGGAGATAGCGGGTGGTGAAGTGACCATTATTATTGCAGGAAAAGGGAAAAGTGTGGTTTCCAAATCGAATGAAGAAAGTTTAAAGTCTGAATTGATATTAGAAGCAGCCACCAGGCTACAGGGACAAAGGCTTGGTACCGCGGCACCTGTGGATCCATTACAGATTGAGTTGGACGGTAAAGGGGCCCCACACGCTATTGTTATTCCACAGTGTGGTGTGAAACCGCAGAATTCGAAATGCTGTTTGAACAAAGAGGGATCGCTGGTATCGAGACCCAATAGCATCAGGGGTCCTGAAGAGAAAAATAGCAAATGGAGTAAAATTAAGGAATTGGGTGGAAATTCAGGAAATGGGCTAAGTTTGGAACACATTGTTGATAAAATCACTCCTATGGTAGGAGCGGACGAAAGCCTATTTCGCCAGGGTGCGCCAGCTCCCCACGTGGGAAGTAACCGGAAAAGAGGCGAGGGTTAATGGGGACGCCATTTTTAAATAGCAGAAACCGGTTTTAAGGGATTTCGACAAAGCCTGTGAATAATAAAAGACAACCCCCATGGAAGCCTACCTGTTAAGTTTGAAAGCAACATAAAGATTAGTATTTGCATGAACTTTTGTAGTATACACGTAAGCTTAAGATCACAACTCTTTAGTTTTGTTTGCTGAAGGAAAGAAAAAAAAATAGGTGGTTACTAAATTGGAGTCAGATGCTACAAGACTTTAGTAGGGTACAAGATGTTAAGATATTAAAGGAAGTGACAATGTAATCGGTAACCATCTAGATACTGAATTGAATGTATAACTGTGTTACTCTGTAGTGAAAGGAAAAGCTTTTGTATTGTGTTAGATTCTAAAATCCTGCAAGACTCTGTATTACTCCGTTTTTACCGATGGTAAAAACGCGTTGAAGAAAGGGGGTATTATGCCCGTGGCCCCCTCCTTTTTGAGAATGGAAGGATCGCTATTGATTCGAGTCAGGAGACCCAGGAAATGAGAGAAAGACATGCAGAATCCACAAAGAGTTTGGAATGTGTCCTGGCCTCCGAAAGGCAGAACCATTGATAACGGCTATTGTCTCTTGGAGACGGACTTGTGTATTGAATCCTGTACGATGCATCAAAGCCCCCAGGCAATGAACCGGAGGGGGGGGGGGGGTTGGTGGAGGGATTGCATCATCCCACCCTGATTGACATCTGAGACCCTGTGAGTCAGGATAAAAGAGGGTCTGAGGAACAGCCCCTTCAGACGCACCAGAAGAAACGCTAGCGATCCCGTAATAGCAAAAACCGGTGGAAAGGCCACGTGCATCCTTTTCCATTTGCCCTGGAATCGGTGGGCCCTTTACCATGGAAGAACGGTTTTTAGCTAACAACGGGGAAATCAACTCCCAACGACTCTCGAAGGATTGACCTCATAAAAGGAATGGGCAAGTTTTAACCCGTCTTTCTCTCCAACCAAAAAGCTGCAGCTTGAATGAACTACAGTGACTTTTATATTTCCATCGGACAATACATTACCCCTAGACAACGATAGAGCTATTCCTTATTGATTATAATTATACCCGCGCTTTTAGATTTAGTGTTGACGACGTATATTGTCTGTATGTTTGCATTGATATTATTTTTGTGTATTTTTATCAATAAATACTGTTAAAAATAGTACCATCAGACTTCAACGGACCTCTCTATCTTTGCTGGTAAGTGACCCAGTTACGGGGTACGTAACACTACATAGTATGTTGTCTTTTGAGCATTAGTAAGATAATGGAGAAGTTTGGCTGCCCTAGCAGGTTCATCACGATTGTTCGGCAGTTCCACGATGGCACGATGGTGAAAGTTTTGGATGATGGTGATGAGTCAGAAGCCTTCCCAGTGACGAACGGTGTGAAGCAAGGATGCGTTCTCACCCCTACACTCTTTAGCATGGTCTTCTCTACTATTCTGACTGATGCCTTCCGCGATTGTCAGAATGGTATACACGTCAGATACAGGACTGGCGGTGGGCTATTCAACCTCCGACGTCTACAGGCTGTTACAAAGGTAAAGGAGACTGTCATCAGAGACCTCTTATTCGCTGATGATTATGCCCTCAACGCCAGCACAGAGCAGAAGATGCAGCGAGAAATGGACTGCCTCTCACGAGCCTGTGACAACTTTGGACTTACAATCAGCACCAAAAAGACCGAAGTTATGTACCAGCCCACACCTGGAAACCCCTACCAGGAACCACACATCACAGTAAAGGGGCAGAAGCTACTGGCAGTCCACAGTTTTACTTATCTGGGCAGTACTCTATCACGAATGGTGAACATAGATGCAGAGATCAGCAACAGAATTGCCAAAGCCAGTGCCGCCTTTGGGAGACTCCGTGAGAATGTATGGGAGCGGAGAGGACTCAGCCTCACCACCAAGCTGAAGGTCTACCGAGCAGTGGTTCTCACCACCCTCCTCTATGCCAGCAAGACCTGGACTGTCTACAGCAGACACGCTAAACAGCTCAACCACTTCCACTTGAGCTGCCTCCGCAGACTTCTCCACGTGTGATGGCAGGACAAAGTCCCAGACACAGAGGTCCTGGAGTGGGCTAGCACCCACAGCGTCCACACCCTCCTACAGAAAGCCCAAGCCAGATGGGCTGGCCATGTCATCAGGATGTCTGACAGTCGACTACCAAAACAGCTACTGTACGGAGAGCTGAGCCAGGGCAAGCGCTCAGTTGGAGGGCAGAAGAAACATTTCAAAGACTGCCTCAAAGTGTCCCTCAAAGACCTCAACATCAATCCCAGTAGCTGGGAATCGCTTGCTCTGGACCGCCCAACCTGGTGGAGCAGGACCACTAAAGGAGCGTATGCAGCAGAAATCAGATGCACCGCAGAGGCTCAGAGGAAACGCGCCACGCGCAAGGCTCGAGCTACCTCCACTTCCACTGCAGCACCTACCCTCATGTGTCCCACATGTGGGCGAGCTTTCAGGGCCCGGATTGGCCTCAGCAGTCACCTCTGGACCCACAGTCACAAACCCTCCACCTGACAGAAGTCGTGGTCGTCTTCAACTCTGAAGGACGGACAACAACAACAGTTAAAGACATAAGTTGGTGTGGACTTTCATCAATTTTATTATGGTTATTATTCTATTGTGGATTTATGGAGTATTCCTACCAGAAAATCAATCTCAGGTTGTATATGCTGACAGATATATACTTTGATAATGAATTTACTTTGGAAATAAAACTGTGAATACTGTTGAAGAGGTTAATTGAAGTGATACCAGAGAGAGACTAAAGAAACTGATCAAGGAGATGATTAAGTGGAAGTTCGATGCAGGTATTAAAAAACAAGTAATGGTGACAGAAGGATCAGTAACCAAAGAATACTCATTTACAGTGAATGGTAAAAGGCTCGAAGGATTGAAAATGTGATGGTCATTGATTGCATAGTCACCTTTGAATGATCATTTTCTGTACAACTGAAGGGAAATGTTAATCAGTGTATGGAGAAAGTGCAGACTGGGACTAATGGTATTTCCCTGACAAAATTAAGTCACTGTGGTGCAGTTGATAGTGCTGCCACCTAACAGATCCAGCAAGCTGTGTTCAATCATGGTGTCTCAGCTGCCTGTGTGGAGATTGCATGGTCACCCTGTGATCGTGTGTTTCTCTGAATGCTCCAATATCCTTCTACATCCCACTAATGTCCAGGCTGGCAGGATATTTGGTCACTTAATTGCTCCTACTGTTCAAGTTAATGGTAGAAATGGGGGAATTGATGGGAATATGGATGGGGGTTGGGGATGGAATTAAGCAGGATTAGTGAATGATTTTTGTACATGGGCACTGATGGCTGGCATGAACTCAGTGGGCAGAAGGGCCTGCATCCGTGTTGTATGAAGCAATGATTCTATGAATTGTCAAAGGAACAATGAAGTGAACATATGTCTTCTGTGAACTGGCAGGATATGAGGCAAAGACGAGGTTCCTGCCCGTTCATCCTCCAAACATCACTACCATGGGAGGGCAGAATGGAAAAAATACAAAACAAGCATTAGAATTTATTAAGACAGCAAAAAAAAACTGTTGGAAACCAGTCACATTTGGAATAAAATTGCCAGGTTCAGAACCCAGAGATCCAGGATCCAAAAGGTCAAAAATCCAGGAAAAAGAGTTTGAATCCCACCACAGAAAATAAAATAATTAAATTCAAATAATTAGATAAATGTGGAATTAGAGATAGACTCTGATTGTTTAGAAATATACATGTTTCACCAATGTCTGTCAGGAAAGGAAATCAGCCAGCCTTACCTGGACTGGCCCTTAACATGACTCCAAACCCACCAATGAGGCTGACTCCACCTCCTCAGTTTAAGGACAATTAGAAATGGACAAGAATGCCAGCATTAGTAGCTACGCCTACAGCAAATGAACCAACAAATTAGAACAAAGGATTACAGATATGCCTTTGAAATTAACATACAACAGCTCTGAACAAATGCATGATTGCAGCATAGGACTGTGGAATTGGCCTTTAAATAATCTTGAGAACATATATTTAGTACCTGAACCAGCATGATGTCATTTTCTGGAGGTTTTGAGTTAAACTCTGGGTGAGGAATCATCTTCCTTATTACCATTGTCTTCTGCCGTTTTTGTCTCTCAGAAAGTGAATCTACTCCAAGGACCACTCTAGATTATTTTATTTGACAAAGCCTAGGTTAACAAATTTCACGACACATGCCGGTGATAATAAACCTGATTCTGATTCTGATTGGAAAGGTGACGGAGATATTCAGGATTTCAGAAAGCACTTGAAAAACAATGGTCTCGGGACATTGTCCCTTTGTTTATCATGTTATTTATGAGCACGAAATACCAATTTTACAAAATCATAAAGCAAAAAGTACTTCCCTCTTACTTTCTTTTAATTTCACTCATTTCCTTCAGTTCTTTGTTCTCATTAGAACTTCATTCTCCAGTATTTCTGGCAGATTTTAGTATCACCTTTCCTGAAGACAGATTCAAAGTGATTGTTCAGTTTCTCTGCCATTTATGTATTTTCCGTGATAAATTGTCCTGCCTCCTGTCTATAAAGGACAAATATTAGCCCCAAGTAGCATTTTGCATTTTAACTTAATCTACCGAAGTTCCTACAGTTTATGAATAAATTCTTCTCAGGCTTCAAGCCATGCACAGGTATTGATTATAGCAAACGTTTCGATGAGAAACTCTGCCATCATCATCTTCAGGGACAATGCCTGGATATGTCTATTCGGGTGGTATTTATATCCCTGTATTCTGTCCCTCCTGATTGCACCTTGGGTGAACTCTCTATATGTCTTATCTATCACCCCTTCAGCCTCCCGAATAATCTGGAGATCATTCAGTGCCATCTCCAACTCCTTAACATGGATTATCAGAAGCTGCAGGTGGATGCACTTCTCACAGTTGTAGTGGTCAGGGAGACTGGTGGGCTCCCTGCTTTCTTGTATCCCACAAGAGGAGCATTCAACTATCCTGTCTGGATGAGCTGAGCTGTCTCCGCAACTTCCTGCAGTTCCTTGTGGTCATCATGCATCAAGACAGGATGCTTCTGTGCTGCATCAATAAAAATAGGCAAGACTCAAAGGGTACCTACCAAATTTCTCGTACCTCCTGAGGAAGTAGAGGTGTTCATGAACCATGGTGTATATCTGTTGGCCTAGGATAAGTGATGTTCACTCTGAGCAACTTGAAGGTCTCAACCTTCTCAACCTCAGCGACTGTTTCAAGCAGGCTTTAATCATACCAGTGCCCAGGAAGAGGGTGTCAACCTGTCTGAATGACTATTGCCCAGTGACACTTACATCCACAGTGTTGAAGTGTTTTGAGAGGTTGGTGTTGAAGCATATCCACTCCTGTCTGAATGGTGACTTGAATCTGCTCCAATTCGCCTACTGAAGCAACAGGTCTACAGCAGCTGCTGTCTCACTGGCTCTTCACACAACCCTACAACATCTGGACAGCAAAGATGCATACATCAGGATGCTCTTTATCGATTACAGCTTGGCATTTAACACTAACATCCCTCAAAACTAATCAGCAAACTCCAAGACCTGGGCCTCAATACTCCTTTTGTACAATTGGATCCTGGATTTCCTCACTTGTAGACCCAGTCAGTTCGGATTGGCAAAAGCATCTTCTGCACAATCTCCATCAGCACAGGAGCACCGCAGTGATGTGTACTTAGCCCCCTGCTCTACCCACTTTACACCTGTGACTGTGTGGCTAAGTACAGCTCCAACACCACATACAAGTTTGCTGATGACACCACTGCTGTGGGCCGTATCAAAGAGGTGATGATTCAGCATACAGGAGTGAGTTTGAAAACTTGTCTGAGTGGTGTAATAACAACAGCCTCTCACTCAATGTCAATAAGACAAAGGAACTAATTGTAGACTTCAGGAGAGGGAAACCAGAAGTCCATGAGCAGTAATCATTAGAGAATCACTAAATTAGTCAGTATCTCTAAATTCCTGGGTGTCACTATCTCAGAGGACCTATCCTGGACCCATTATATAAATATTATTACAAAGAAAGCACAACAGCACCTCGACTTCCTCAGAGTCTGCGGAGGTTCAGCATGTCACTGAAAACCTTGGCAAACCTCTATAGATGTCTGGTGGAAAGTGAGCCGACTGGATACATTATGGCCTGGTATGGGAACACCAATGCCTTTGAGTGGAAAATCCTACAAAAGGGAGTAGATTCGGCCCAGTACATCGTGGATAATACCCTCCCAACGATTGAACACATCTACATGAAAGGTTGCCATGGAAAGCAGCATCCATCATCAAGATCCTCAGCACCCAGGCCAGGCTCTTTTCTGACTGCTGCCCTCAGGTAGAAGGTACAAGAGCCACCAGGTTCAAGAACAGTTACTACCCCCCAATCATCAGGCTCTTGAACAAAAGGGGATAACTACACTCATTTAAGGACTTGTCCTGTGTTACATATATTTCAGTGCAAGAAGTATCATAGGAAAGGTGGATGAGCTCAGGGCCTGGATCAACACATGGAATTATGCTGTTGTAGCCATTAGTGATACTTGGTTGCAGGAGAGGCAGGACAGACATCTCAATATTACGTGGTTCCGTTGTTTTAGATGTGAGGGAGCAGGAGGGATTAAAGGAGGAGGGGTGATGTTACTAGTCAGGGAGAATGTTACGACAGTCAGGACAGACTGCAGAACTCAACTACTGATGTGTTATGGGTGGAACAGAGAAATAAGAAAGGTGTGACCATGTTAATGGGACTGTATTACAGATCACCAAACTGTCCGAGGGATTTAGAGGAACAAATTTGTAAAGAGATCACAGACTGTTGCAAGAAACATAATGTTGTTAAGGTTAAAGTTAGGAGAGCCACAAGGGGCTGATAAAATCCAGTTCATATAATCATTCTCACTCACTGGTAAATCAACCTGGGGTCAGTAAACCAGGCCAACAGTCCAGAGCAATAGAAATGAAGGGTTCTCTTGTTGGTGGTGTCAACTTTTAGAAGAGATGTTAAACAAAGACTGTTATAAGTTTCTCAAGTAGACATAAAATTGACAATGGCCCTTTTCAGAGAAGAACAGCAGAGTTCAGTTGATGTCTGAGCAATACTATGAAACACTTCGGAACATCTTCAAACCTTCAAACATGAAAGACTCTTGCAAGTTCCTCCTTGCTATCATTCCAAAAACCTCCGTAGCCCGGTGAGTTTCGAAGGATTAGAGATAATGTAATAAAGCTGGGTAAACTGATAAATGGATTAAGTGAGATGGACAGAGTGTGATTATCATTGGAAAAACTGGGATTTATTGTCCACTCCTAATTGCCCTCTTACCCAGCCCACCTCAAGAGGCAATTACAAATCTACCCTGTCAGTGGCCTGGACTCCCAAGCAGGCCCAAACAGGTAATGATGCCAGATCACTTTTGCTTGAAGGATATTAGTTAACCAGAATGGTTTCTGTTGGAGATTTGACAACTTTATGGTCACCAGGGCTGAAGGCAATTGTCATTTTACAATAACTTTAGCAGCATAAACTCTCCAGCTGCCAGGATGGGATTCAGACTCATGTCTCCAATCAATAATAAACTCTATGAATTGTAGTCCACCAACTGAAATGCTAGCTTCTATATTTTACTACTGTGGTAGGCAAGGTCAGGGTATAGAAGTTTTGAAACTTTAAATTATTTAAGGATGAAAAATATATTTTAAATCTGATTATAAATTGCTTAAATACAGTGAAGCCATTTTATTCATCCAGACTATCATTTTGTTGATAGCTGCCCTCTCCTTAGCACAGTTCCAGTACTATTTGCATGATCTCATAAAATGTGCAGAAATGCTGATCACATCAGTCCTGAATGATATCAGATTGTTCCCACATCACTACTGGCCACTCTGATATCTTATCATAGTTTTCTGATCTTCATGCTATCTGATATGTTTCTCTCAGATCCCCTTTAAAAGTCAATGTCTTTCTACAATTTTCTCATGACTATGACACTTGCACAGAATATAGAGCAGAATAGCAAAGTCCTTCAGGCCACTAAGTCTGTGCTGTTCATGGTGCCAATTTACACTGTAAATCTGCTTGCACAGGGTCCACATCTCTTCATTGTCTGCATGTTCATGTGTCATTGCATATTAACAATTTTGTTTAATATTTTGATTTCAGAAAGTATAGATAATTGTCTGATCATAAATATGACAGTGAGGAGTTTAATCATTGAGAATTGAGGCCTCGCCAATCCCTTCCACCCCATCCCTCAGTATAGAAATGATAATGTATAATAATAATTGTGATTTGCTTATTAAAAATAACTTGTGATACTGTCTGAAATAGAAATGTTAAACACGCTGTGTTTGAATTTGAAGACTTAACGTGATATGGGATGAAAATCTATGGGTCATAATTCTACAGTTTTGCTCGTGAGGATGTGGACTGTGTATCCTGGAGCGGAACCTTCATTCTGTTAGAAATATTGGTGACTCTGCCACAATACCAAACGTCTCCCGGCAGTGTAACAGATGAAACCCTATGTGACAGGAAATGTGGTAAGCCAACCCTCCTCATCTTTCCTGATCTATGTGGAGCTGTTAAAATTATTGCTGCAGCTTGGTTGTCCTGTTCCTTTCTTCCATTTTCGAGCTGGATAGGCTCCTACTTGTTTCCATTCATTCACTGAGGTCAGAGCATCGGGGAGCATTTAGATAGGAAGTAGCCACATTTTTCGAAAGATCAAGGAATTGAGAGCTATGACCGTTTGACAAAAGAGAGGAGGTGAAACCTGTGGAAGATCACTCATAATGACATTAACTGGTAGGGCAGGCAGGTTTGATGGGCCGAATGTCCGGCTCCCACTTCCATTTGCTTAAATTCTTATGATCTGTTGTACTGTACAACCTCTGAAGTGCCTGAAGAATATATCCTCGGGGCTGTCTTTAATTCTGATCCACACACCACCCTTTTAATTGTAACAATTAAAACAAACGGTTCAGATATATGTATTACCTCACTACCACCCCAGCCAAACCCTCCGATATCCCTAAATTCGTGAAACGGCCCACACAATAGTCAGTACAGAGTAAATGGAAATTTCCTCCAATTCAATATGGATAATTGATGCCATTGTCTTTAGTCCCTGTTGTGATCTCTATCCCTGATCTTGAATTCCATCCCTCACACTAACAATTGTTTGAACACTTTGCTTCCTTGCTGCTGGATTCAACGGTGATAACTTTTTCTGATCAGATATTTCTTTACTAATCTGCTGATTTTCATTCTGAAACATTATGTCTTCCATTTTGGAGTTACTCAACGGCAGAAAATGGCCTAGCTCTAAAGCTTTTGACTTAACTCCTTAATTTTTTATCAAATCCACCCTTATTTCTTGCTTTAAGACTATGTCTGTGCATATGTGTGTGTGTGAGTGAGAGAGAGAGGAAGACGGAGAAGGAGTGGACAGGAAGAAAGAGAGAAAGAGCTGGAAGGGAATGAACGAGATGAAAGCGGAGAAAGGGAGATGAAGAGAGAGAAAAATGGCAAGAGAATGTGTATGTGAGAGAAGAAGAGGCAAAGGGAGAGAGACAGTGAGATAGAGAGAGATGGAGATGAAGCAAGGAAAGGGAGACGTAGAGAGAGAGTTGCAGTTTGTCACCACTGTAACTATTTGTTACCAGTTACCACTGATTTTGCAATTCAGAATATGAATTGCAAAATATGAAGATCTCCATTGTCCAAGCACAAGAGAATTTCATTTTCCTTAACCTCCATAGAAAAAACTATCCATTTTCATCAAGGTTTATACATGTGAAGCCAAAATAGGAAAAACTGCAGGTTAACGTAATAATCCAATCAGAAACAAGAGAAAAGCTGCAGATGCTGGAAATCTGAGCAACACACACAAAATTCTGGAGGAACTCAGCAGGCCAGGAAGCATCTATTGAAAAGAGAACAGTCGATGTTTCAGGCTGAGACCCTTTGGCAAGATTGGAGAAAAAAAGCTGAGGGATCATAGAAATGTTTTGGAGCCATTTGGACAGACACATGAACAGGCAGACAGTGAAGAGATGTGGACCATGTTCAAGCAGATGTACAGTTTAATTGGAACCATGAAAAGCACAGAATTAATGGCCTGAGAAACTTTGCTATGCTGTTCTACATTCTGTGTAAAGATCATGGTGACGAGAAAATTGTAGAAAGACATTGACTTTTGAAGGGGATCTGAGAGAAACATATTAGATAGTACGAAGATCAGAAAACTGTGAAAAAGTAACGGAGCAGCAGATGGTGATGTGGGAACACTCTGGTATCATTCAGGACTGATGTCAAGAACATTTCTGCACATTTTATGAGATCATTCAAATGGTACTGGGACTGTGCTAAGGAGAAGGCAGCTGTCAACAAAATGATAGTCTGGATGAGTGAAATGGCTTCACTGTATTTAAGCTCATCAAAGTTACTTTTCATCCTTTAATAATATAAAGTTTCAATACTTCAATATGCTGAACTTATCTACCACAGTACTAAGGATATAGTAGCCAGCATTTCAGTTGGTGGACTACAATCCATGGAGTTTATTATTGATTGGAGGCATGAGACTGAATCCCATCCTGGCAGCTAGAGAGTTTATGCTGCCAAAGTTATTGTAAAATGACAGTTGCCTTCAGCTCTGGTGACCATAAAGTTGTCAAATCTCCATCAGAAACCATTCTGGTTGGTGGGGGGAAGATGAACAGGAAGTTAGATCAGTTCCCGCTGCTGGCCCGCGTCCTTGTACTTTCCTTTCTTTCTGTGCCCGCTCTTTCGGACGAGTCCGACCTGAGTTATGTCACTTGCGGGTCGGTTATCAAGTTGTTAAACACACTGCGCAATGTCCGGCTGCACTCGCATGAGGTGAAGTACGGCTCGGGAAATGGGCAGCAATCTGTCACTGGCGTAACTGATGCAAACGACAGCAATAGTTACTGGAGGATACGTGGGAAGAGTGACATTGTTTGCCAGCGTGGAACGTACTGGGAAAGAAAAAATTCAGTAAGGTTTAAGCGTACTGTTACAGAAGTCCTGCTGTCCACTACAGGGGAGCAGTATGAGCGACCAATAAATGGCCAATGTGAAGTTCATGGCTTGCAGTATTCAAACCAATATAATTCTTGGAAAGTGATGGAAGGAATCTTCATGAAACCTATGAAGAGGCCAAAGGCTGGAAGTATACATTCTGAACTATGATAAGGAATCAGTACTGATGTGTAACTTTATAAGCAAAGGTTCCTGAATGAAATCTCTTAAGCTATATACATGGATTTTTTTTTCAGTATTAAACTTTTACATGAATTCTTACACCTAAAATGTTATGTATTTCAAATACTGGTAATCGTGAAGAGAACTCTTGGAGTTTGCAAAATTCTATTCTGAAGCCTGAAATGGGTGTGGAAGTATTTTAAAACTGTTTTGGTTTGCTGTGGACAGTGTTTATACATTTCTACTTGAGAACAATGTTTACGGTGCATTAAGTGTGTTCTTGAATGGGAACATAACCAATTGAGTATTCATATCTGGAAATCAATTCAGAGGGATATTTTTAAGGAATAATAAAATTATTACATTTGGGACACTGAAAATCAATACCAAATATGATTATTGTATTGAAGATACCAAGATTGTCATTTACTTGTAGCCCTGATTTAATTTCAAGTATAGGTGAATTGCAAAATTTCCTTCAAATGTGGAATTGTTGAAATAAAACTTGACTATACAAGAAGCTGGTAAATAAATGTGTCTTTATACCTTGAAAAAAAAAGAAACCACTCTGGTTCACTGATGTCCTTCAAGCAAAAGTGATCTGGCATCATTACCTGTTTGGGCCTGCTTGGGAGTGCAGACCACTGACAGGGTTGATTTGTAATTGCCTCTTGAGGTAGGCTGGGTAAGAGAGCAATTAGGAGTGGACAATAAATCCCAGTTTTTCCAGTGATAGTCACACTCTGTCCATCTCACTTATTCCATTTATCATTCCACCCATCTTTATTACGTTATCTCTAATCCTTCTAAACTCACCGGGCTACAGACATTTTTGGAATGATAGCAAGGAGGAACTTGCATGTGTCTTTTATGTTTCAAGGATTGAAGATGTTCCAAAGTGCTTCATATTATTGTTCAGACACTAACTGAACTCTGTTATTCTTCTCTGAATAAGGCCATTGACATTTTTATGTCAACTTGAGGACTTATAAGAGTCTTAGTTTAACATCCCTTCCAAATGTTGACACCACCACCAAGAGAACCCTTAATTTCTATTGCTCTGGACTGTTGGCCTAGTTTACTGGCCCCAGGTTGATTTACCAGTGAGTGAGAATGCTTATATGAATTGGATTTTATCAGTTTATTTTCTGATTCTCTCCACAAGGGTACAATTTCCAGGATCTGATGCTGGACAGTGGTCAGAAACAGGAAATCTGAAGAGATTCCATTTTACAGTTCTTCATTGGCATCAGTCCGATTACACTGGACCACAATTTTTCTCAAAAGTGTTGTCTCCTCAGAATTTATTTTTGTTTATGATAGGCCGCTTGAAACTGAACACAATCTAATTTTAGACTACTTGCATAATGTAGGAACTTGGAGAAACAAAAAATTAACTTTTATTGAATATAATGCATTTAATTGCATAATGTTGAGTTTGGCTCACAAATAGAGAAAGCTTGGAGACAGTGTGAAAGTGAGGATAGGTAGGTAATAGAGAAGGGAGGCAATCAGACCGTTGGTTGGAGATGTGTCTAATTTAATGCGAGGAATATTATGAATAAAGCAGATGAGTACTGTGCTCAATTGTAGTCACCTCACTACAGGGAGCTTGGAAACCATAGAAAGGGTGCAGAGGAGATTTACAAGGATGTTGCCTGGATTGGGGGGCATGCTTTATGAGAATAGGTTGTGTGAACTCGGCCTTTTCTCCTTGGAGCGACGGAAGATGAAAGGTGACCTGATAGAGGTGTACAAGATAATGAGAGGCGTTGATTGTGTGGATAGTCAGAGGCTTTTTCCCAAAGCTGAAATGTCTAGCATGAGAGGGCATAGTTTTAAGGTGCTTGGAAGTAGATGCAGAGGAGATGTCAGGGGTAGGTTTTTTAAGCAGAGAGTGGTGAGTGAGTGGAATAGGCTGTCATCGGAGGCAGTGGAGGTGGAAATGACATGTTCTTTTAAGAGACTCCTGGATGGCTACGTGGAGATAGAAAAATAGGGGGCTATAGGTAAGCCTAGGTAGTTCTAATGTAAGCACATGTTCAGCACAGCTTTGTGAGCCAAATGACCTGTATTGTGCTGTAGGTTTTCTGTGTTTCTATGTTTCTATCTTTGCAATAATTCAGCTAAGCTAAAAACGTTTTGTTGATGTTTCTGAGGCTTCTCGCTAAAGTGTCCAACAATATTCAGCCAGTTGCCCAGATACCATTTCTCAATGACCTGGTGAAAACTCACTATGTTTGTCACTGACAGCAACCGGATTTGCAGGGAAGAAGTCTAAATGAGAATGCTGAAAATGATCTTTAGTGACATGTTGCACTTCATGGTTCTGTATGCTTGAAGCACGTTGTCAACCAGCTATTCGTAGTTTGGTGCTCTGTAGTTGCCAACATTCTTGAGTGATTTCCATGTGATGTTCTCGAGTCCCACCAGAAGTTCTTCAAATTGTCTGTCATTGATGACCTGTTTGATTAGTGAACCAACAAAATTAATCTTGGCATCAGCTATTCTGTCTTGAATAATGAATTGAAATAGCAAAATTAGGCGATTTCCAAAAAAAAGGTATGTGATAGGGAAATTTCATTATGATTTTCATGATCAGCCGCCCAAAATTCAAAAGGTATACCCTGAAGAATTCAGGAACCAAAATCTTTGATGTCTGGTGTTATTGTTCCTTTCATTCCAACAGTCCTATTCGCAACCACCATCTCAGTCATGGATTGCCATTTGCTCTTTACAATCTTCACAAGTCTATGAACAAATGGATGCCATCTATATTAATCCAGTGTAATAATATCATTTGACCTTGGATTGTCAATATTTTAAAGTAAATGCAATAAAGTGACATATTCAAATGATGTTTCTCAAATTTAATGGTCTTTTAAGACATCATTTAGTATGCATTCACATAGAATCTAAACAAATATGTCCTGCATGTTATCAGGTTAGTCAATGAAATGTAAGGAGATAGGCATCAAAATGAAAAGCAAACCCTCAGTGAAACCCTCAATATTTGCTGAAAATTTCTGGTTTGCTTTGACCCTGTCATGTGACTTTCCATAACTGATATGGATTCAGATTAGAAAGATTAGAAAATGTTCATGTTTATTGGTGGTTGTGGGCGGGGTGGTGTCACTAAAATAAAAGTTTGCAGAAAGTTTGAAGTTAATAGTTCATCAGTTAATAACTCATCGGGGTGATTGATAAGTTTGTAGCCTAAGGTAGAAGGAGATGAGTTATTAACTTGAAATTTTCTGCATAATCATTCAAGAATTGAACTGCATGTGCTTGTATAACTGTATGAGCTGTATGAGCTGTATGAGCTGTATAACTCATCTCCTTCTGCCATAGGCCACAAACCTATCAATCACCCCTGCTGTGGACACTTTCTGGAGGTCCAAGATCTGTATGCTCCACGACTGCTGGACTAAGTGTGAAAATGTAGGAGGGGACTATGTTGATAAATAAATGTGCTAGGTTTTCTAAAATTGTGGAACCTGCGGTCTCTGTTAACTTAAATCCCCCCCCCCATCTATTTTTTGCCAATATCTTTTCTATTCTACGTTATTCAGCTCAGCAACCAGCCTTCATTACAGAGTACCAGGCTTTAGATGTTTCAGAAAGAGCAGAGAGGGAGGCAAAAGAGGTGTGGGTGTGGCATTGCTAATTAGAGATTGTGTCACAGCTGCTGAAAAGTAGGATGTCATGGAGGGATTGTCTACTGAGCCATTCTGGGTGGAGGTCAGAAACAAGAAAGGGGCAATAACTTTACTGGGTGTTTTCATAGACCAAACAATAGTAACAGGGACATCGAGGAACAGATAGGAGACAGATTCTGGAAAGAAGTAAGAATAACAGGGTTGCTGTTGTGGGAGATTTTAATTTCCCAGATATTGATTGGCATCTCCCTAGAGTGAGGGGTTTAGATGGTGTGGAGTTTGTTAGGTGTGTTCACGAAGGTTTCTTGACACAATATGTAGATAAGCCTACAAGAGGAGAGGCTGTACTTGATCTAGTATTAGGAAATGAACCTGATCAGGTGTCAGGTCTCTCACTGGGAGAGCATTTTGGAGATAGTGATCACAATTCTATCTCCTTCACCATAGCACTGGAGAGGGATAGGAACAGATAAGATAGGGAAACGTTTAATTGGAATAAGGGGGAAATATGAGGCTATGAGGCAGGAACTTGGAAGCATAAATTGGAAGCAGATGTTCACGGGGAAACCTGCAGAAGAACTGTGGCAAATGAAGAAATGAAGAGCTTACGAAAGGTTAAAAAAAAACTAGGTAATGATAGGAATCTAGAAGATTATAAGGCTAGCGGGAAGGAGCTCAAGAATGAAATTAGGAGAGACAGTAGGGAACATGAGAAGGCCTTGGCACACAGGACTGAGGAAAACCCCAAGTCTTTGAAGAGCAAGAGGATAAATCATGAGAGAATAAGACCAATCAAGTGTGACAGTGGAAAAGTGTGTACGGAACAGGAGGAAAAAGCAGAGATACTGAATAAATACTTTGCTTCAGTATTCACTACGGAAAAGGATCTTGACGATTGTTGGGATGACTTGCAGCAGACTGAAAGACTTGAGCCTGTAGATATTAAGGAAGAGGATGTGCTGGAGCTTTTGGAAAGCATCAAGTTGGATCAGTCACCTGGATGGACAGGATGTACCCCAGGCTACTGTGGGAAGCGAGGGAGAAGATTGCTGAGCATCTGGCGATAATCTTTGCATCGTCAATGAGGACAAGAAAGGTTCTGGAGGATTGGAGGGTTGCAGATGTTGTTCCCTTATTCAAGAAAGGGAATAGGGATAACCCAGGAAATTATCAGCCAGTAAGTCTTACTTCAGTGGTTGTTAAGTTGATGGAAAAGATCCTGAGAGGCAGGATTTATGAACATTTGGAGAGGCATAATATGATTAGGAACAGTCAGCATGGCTTTGTAAAAGGCAGGCCATGCCTTACAAGCCTGATTGAATTTTCTGAGTATGTGACTAAACACATTGATGAAGGTAGAGCAGTAGATGTAGTGTATATGGATTTCAGCAAGGTATTTGACAAGATACACCGTGCAAGGCTTAGTGAGAAAGTAAGGAGGCATGAGATCCAAGGGGACATTGCTTTGTGGATCCAGAACTGGCTTGCTAATAGAAGGCAAAGAATGGCTGAAATGTCGAAGTTCTTCAAATTGACTGTCATTGAATGCCTGTTAAAATTGTTGACCAACAAATACAGCTTTCTTAATCTTGACATCAGTTATTCTGTCTTGAATAATGAAGACAGAAAGGAGCGGAGTGATGATGGCACTAAATGGCAACTCTTTTTCTTGCATCTTCAGAAACACTTGTTTAATATCTTTATTTTACTCTTTCAGAGTTCTTTTGAAGACCCTGACCTGGAGTTAATGCTGACTACGGTTCTTTGTCTTAATGGGACCTGCTCTTGGAGTTTTATAATTGGCCGTTGTTGTTCGGCATGCCAAGTGCTCGGCCTAAGAGTCTGCAAATCTTGCAAAATTTGCAAATCTTCACGTTCATTATTGGTTTAGGGTGTTGGTGGGACACTGAAATAAATAAACCACTTCCCTCCAAGTTCACTATAAATTCAATAACTTTGGTGTTATCACAGAAGAAACAACGATGAATCCTTCACTGTACAATCCACTTGTTTTGTTAATTGTCATCTTCCTAGCTCCAGCGTGTAAGTAGCAAAATAAGGAATACTTAAATACTTTCCATTCATGAAAGCATTTATTTTAATTATATTTAATTTATGCTGCACATCATAAGCATGGTTTATGATAAGTACTGTACATTTATTGTTTTAGCTACATTAATATTTATCTTCTATATATGCCAATAGATCTCTACTTTATTGTTTCTCGTAATTTTATTTCTAATTTGGAGAGGACAACTATATAAAATGTGGTTACAAAATTTCAATGAGCAACATGTCAAGCAGCATCAATGGAGGGAAGGAAATTGTAGAAGTGTCGGCTTATTGTTTCTCCAGCCCGTGGCATCTGCTGTTTCTTGTGTCTCCTTGTACTGCTATCAATTTTTCCTGCAAATCTACTTCGTAATATTTAATTTTAACTAATTACTATTATCTTGAGGATTAAGGAGAAGCTGTTGAATTTAATTTTGCAGCTATGTAGGATTCTGGTCACCTCACTACAGGAAGGACGCGGAAACCATAGAAAGGGTGCAGAGGAGATTTACAAGGGTGTTGCCTGGATTGGGGAGCATGCCTTATGAGAATAGGTTGAGTGAACTCGGCCTTTTTTCCTTGGAGCAACGGAGGATGAGAAGTGACCTGATAGAGGTATACGAGACAATGAGAGGCATCAATTGTGTAGTTAGTCAGAGACTTTTCCCCAGGGCTAGCACGATATGGCATAGTTTTAAGGTGCTTGGAAGTAGGTACAGAGGAGATGTCAGGGGTAAGTTTTTTACGCAGAGAGTGGTGAGTGCGTGGGATGGGCGGCCGGCGGCGGTGATGGAGGTGGAAATGATAGGATCTTTTAAGAGACTCCTGGATGGCTACATGGAGCTTAGAAAAATAGAGGGATATGGGTGAAGCCTAGGTAGTTCTAAAGTAAGGACATGTTCGCACAACTTTGTGGGTCAAAGGTCCTGTATCGTGCTGTAGGTTTTCTATGTTTCTATGACTGTCTCATCAGCTCACTGCCATTATCATTCCCCGGTTATTCCCAGCTACCCCCAGTTGCTGCCTCACTTACCCTTTAAAAGAGCGATATCTTTCTTCATTGTATGGCGTTCCCAGTAGTTGCCCATGGACCATCCCGCACCCCCTGGGCCAGACGGTTCCACGTATTCCTTGGGCACTTCGCTTTTACCAACATGTGTATATCTTTAGTGTGCATCTGGTGAACCTCTCCCTGAAATATCTCCAAAATAATTCCCACACTATGCGAAATAGAAATGATGGGTACCAGTTAAACAGCTCTTCCTTAAAACCGCAGAGTATGTACTCCACAATCTGCCACTTTTGAGGACCTGAACTCATGACGTCTGTTGTATTCCTTCACATCACACTCGCAAAACGTGTACTCTGAAATGCAGCTCCTCGATCGGATGAGTTTCCACGTCCCCACTCTGGTGTCGTGAAATGTCAATAACCACCCTTCACAACTGGTGGCTTCATCTCACCAAATTAATACGCAAAGTTTTGTCTCTTACATAAACAAACATGCACACACACACACACCACATTTATACCTACCAGTTCAGCTCTCTGTGTTCATGATTTCTCACATTTCCGTGTACCACTGACCTGAACAGATCCAAGTGTAAGTGCTATTTCTTAAAAGACTCACCCAGTCAGACTGCTAAAATCGCTGGCCACACGATGGGTCAGGAAGGAATCCCATTCCTGACACCAAATGTTGTTGCGTGAATGAAATCGCTGGAGAAAATTACTGGTAGATACAAAACAGCTTCCTTATTCGACAAAACAAGGTGCAGCAGGCATCATTCGGAGACGCTTTTGGTCGAAAGATCTCCAGGCCTAACATGGGGCTCAATATTTTCTGTGCTCAACATCAAAGGACAACTTTATATTTACAATGTATGGACGATACTTTCTTTGAAACTAGGCACAAACTTCACACCTCCTGATTTGCATGCACACCACAGACATCTGATTTTCATGAATTTTTATCAACATTGTCTAGACTGGGATTCATGACTTTTAAGGACCCATTGTTCAGAGATGCTCTCCAAATTAAATCCACAATGCATATTCAGATACGGACACTTGTAACCAAAGTCATCTGTTAAGTGCAAATGTGCTAATCCCCAAATTCCCTCTAACACCTTCGACACATCTATTCCCGGGTTGCGGTTTTGGGTTTCTCTCCCTCTACTATAGATGCTCCCCTCACCCGAATCTCCTCCATTTCCTGTACATCTACACTCACCCCATCTTCCCTCTGCCGTAACAGTGATAGAGTCCCTCTTGTCCTTGCCTACTCGCCCATCAACCTCTGCATCCAACACATTATCCTCCGCAATGTACACCATCTGTAAAGGAAACCTACCACTAATCATATCTTTACCTCCCCCCACCCCCCGCTTTCTACAGCGATCGATCCAATGCCATATTGGGCTGAGTCCATTACTCTCTGCACCTTCTTACACTCTTGTACAATCAAATTGCTGTGCAAGGCCATGGTACAACCACTCTTGGGTTATCCCTGTCAAGGGTAATTAGAGATGGCTAATAATTGCTGCCATTGTCAGTGATGTTCACATCCTGTGTGTGAATAAACATGCACGTGAAATAAAACATCAGTATCTTCTATATATTGCAGATCCCGGAGCTAAAATTATTGGAGGTCATGAAGTCAAACCACATTCAAGACCTTATATGGTATCTCTCCAAATATATATCGGGAACAATATGTATCATCCCTATTGCGGAGGTGCTTTGATCAGACCAAACTGGGTACTAACTGCAGCACACTGTGAAAAGTAAGCTACGTGTTGTATGAATAAAAAAAAATTTGTGATTAAGTGCTTAGCTCCCAATCCTAGCTTTCATAATATAATTACTTTTACACTATTGTCACAAATTCATTAATATGTGTATCATCGTACTATTGGTGTTTATTTTTATTAGCAAGTGTCAGTTTGAATGGTCAGATATATACTCAGTGGCCACATTATTAGGTACCTCCTGTAGCTAAAAACAGTGGCCACTGAGTGTCTGTTCATGGTCTTCTCCTGCTGTAGCCCATCTACTTCAAGGTTTGACATACTGTGAGTTCAGAGATGCTCTTCTGAACACCACTGTTGCAACGTGTGGTTATTTGAGTTACTGTCGACTTCCTGTCTGCTTGAACCAGTCTGGCCATTCTCATCTTCCCTCTCTCATCAACAAAGCGTTTTTGCTGCAGAACTTCTACTCACTGGATGCTTTTTCTTCTTTATCACATCATCTCTGTAAAAGCTAGAGAATGGTTTATCCAAAAATCCCAGGAGACCAGCAGATACTCAAACCATCCCGTCTGGCACCAACAACCATTCTTTCTTTTTAAATCTTTTTATTAATTTTCAAATACATAGGCATAATAACAATAGCAATACAGAGAAATTGGGAATATATTGTAAAACAGTATATACGAGAATAAGCTATAGATAACACAAGTGTACTAAGCCTCCCAAACTCTTGATTTAATTAAACATGATAGAAAAAAAATAATAAAAATATTGGAAATAAAAAAAATTAAACTAAACTAAACAAAACTAAACAAAGCTGGGCTATTATATTACATCGGATACAATCAATAATGTCAATAACTCTGCTCCTCTGTCCAAATATTTAAGGATAATAAAAGGGATTCGGAAAAGGTCGAGTTACATCATATGAAAGTTTTGAATAAATGGCCTCTTTGAATTTAACTGAAGGGTCAAAAGTGACACTTCTGTTTTTTTTTCTAAAATTAAACAAGATATAGTTTGGGAAACCATTGGAATGTAGCAGGATGATTAATCTCTTTCCAATTCAATAAAATGGATCTTCTGGCCATTAATTTAACAAATGCAATCATCCGACGAGCTGAAGAGGATAGATAACTATGTTCCACCATTGGTAAGCCAAAAATTGCAGTAATTTCAAACTGTTGAAATAATATCAAAAATGTTTTTACAATATTTCTCCAAAAGAGGACCAGACCAGAACATATGAGTCAAAGAGGCTACCTCCAAATGACATCTATCACAGACAGGATTTATATGGGAGGAAAAATGAGCTAGCTTGTCTTTAGACATGTGGGCCTTATGCACCACCTTGAATTGTATCAGTGCATGTGTAGCACATAAAGAGGAGGAGTTAACTAGTTGAAAATTTCTCTCCCATTTCTCTGTAGGTAAGGGAGTTGAAGTTCCTTTTCCCGTTCATTCTTGATTTTATCTGATACACCTGGCTGTATTTTCATAATCATATCATAAATAGTTGCTATTAAATCCTTCTGATAAGGGTTTAAACCTAGTTTTTTCCCCATGATATCGGTTTGTTATGAATTCTGAAAAGTATGTAACATATTATTCAATAAGTTTCTAATTTGTAAGTGTCTAAAAGTGCGACTTGGGCAGATTATATTTATTAGACAACCATTTAAAAGACATGAAACAGTTATCCAAGAATAAGTCACGAAAACATGTTATACCCTTCGTTTTCCATACCAAAAAGGCTTGATCCATAACAGAGGGTTGAATAAAGAGATTAGATATAATAACGCTTGATAGAATAAATTTATTCAAGCCAAAAAATTTACGAAATTGAAACCATATTCGTAGTCACACGAGTGAATCTGCAGATGCTGGAAATAAATAAGAATGCAAAATGCTGGCAGAACTCAGCAGGCCAGACAGCATCTATGGGAGGAGGTAGTGACGACATTTCGGGCCGAAACCCTTCATCAGGAGTGAAGTAACATGGGATGGTGGAGAGGGGATAAGAAGTGGGGGGAGGGATGAAGTAGAGAGCTGGGAAGTGATAGGCTGGAGGGAAATGGGCTAGCGGGAAGGTGGAGAATTATGGGAAATAAAAGAGAAAGAAAGGTAGGGCTGGGGGGGAGATTATAGTCAGGGGGGAAAAAGAGAGAGAAAGAGAACCAGACCAAAATAATAGATAGGGATGGGGGTAGGGGGGGCAGGGGTATCAATGGAGGTCTGTGAGTTGGATGTTCATGCTGGCAGGTCGGAGGGTACCTAGGCGGGAGATAAGGTATTGCTCCATCAACCTGCGTGTGGCCTCATCTTGATGGTAGAGGAGGCCATGGACAGACATGTTGGAGTGGGAGTGGTCTGTGGAATTGAAGTGTGCGGCCGCAGGGAGATCCCACCACTGCTGGAGGACCGAGCGCTGGTGTTCGGCGAAACGGTCTCCCAGTCTGCGGCGGGTCTCCCCAATGTATAAATGGCCACATCAGGAGCACCGGATAGAGTATATCACCCCAGTTGACTCGCAGGTGAAGTGGTGCCTCACCTGAAAGGACTGTCTGAGGCCTGGGATGGTGGTGAGGGAAGAAGTGTGGGGGCAGGTGTAGCACTTCTTCCGTTTGCAGGGATGAGTGCCTGGAGGGAGGTCCGTGGGGAGGGATGGGGGGGATGAATGGACAAGGGAGTCGCGTAGGGAGCGATCCCTGCGGAAAGCCAAGAGTGGGGGAGGGGGAAGGGGAAGATGTGGTTGGTGGTGGGATCATGTAGGAGGTGGCGGAAGTTACGGAGGATTATGCGTTGGATCTGTAGGCTGGTAGGGTGATAGGTGAGGACCAGGGGGACTCTATCCCTGGTGGGCTGGCGGGGGGATGGGGTGAGGGCAGGGGTGCGTGAAATACGGGAGACACAATGGAGGGCAGAGTTGATAGTGGACGAAGGGAAGCCCCTTTCTTTAAAAAAGTAAGACATCTCCTTTGTCCTAGAATGAAAGGCCTCATCCTGAGAGCAGATGCAGCGGAGGCGGAGGAATTGAGAAAAAGGGATCGCATTTTTGCAGGAGACAGGGTGGGAGGAGGAATAGTCCAGGTAGCTGTGAGAGTCTGTAGGTTTGTAGTAGACTTCGGTGGATAGGCTGTCTCCAGAGATAGAAACAGAGAGATTTAGAAAGGGGAGGGAGGTGTCAGAAATATTCGTAGTGTATATTTAATTATTGGATTAACCATTTGGTTATTTAATTTAGAAAGAACAAAGGGAAGTGAGGTCCCTAAAATAGAAATCAATGAAAACCCTTGTATGGATTTACATTCAAGGTTCACCCATTGTGGACTTTGAATTACATCCAAGTTCTGTGTCTGAAATATTAAATATCGAATATTAATTGCCCAGTAATAAAATCTTAGATTCAGCAATGCCAAACCATCATCCTTTTTAGACTTCTGTAAATATTTTTTACTTATCCTAGGATTTTTATTCTGCCATATGTATGAAGAAATTTTAGAGTCAATGATATCAAAAAAGGATTTAGAAATAAAAATTGGTAGCGCTTGAAATAAGTATAAAAATTTAGGTAAAATAATCATCTTAATAGCATTGATTCAACCAATCAGTAATAAACAGAATGGGGACCATTCAGTAAGCAATTGTTTAACCTGATCAATTAAAGGTAAAAAATTGACCTTAAATAAATCCTAATGCTTCTTAGTAGTTTTAACACCCAAATAAGTAAAATAGTCTGTGACCAATCTGAATAGTAAATGTTTATAAATTGGAACTTGCATATTTAATGGGAAGAGTTCACTCTTATTAAGATTCAGTTTGTAGCCAGAAAAGCTATTAAACTGAGCAAGCAGAGATAAAACTGTAGGAATGGATTTCCTAGTTTTGGAAATATATTGTAACAAGTCATCTGCATATAATGATAGGTTGTATGTCCCATTCCCATGGGTAATGCCAAAGATGTTGGATGAGTCACGAATAGCAATAGTTAAAGATTCCAAAGCAATATCGAATAATAAAGGGCTAAGAGGACAACCTTGCCTAGTGCCACGAAATAACTGAAAAAAGGGAGATCTTTGATTATTGGTAAATACCAAAGCCGAAGGGGTATGGTATATCAATTTAATCCAAAATATAAATTTCGGACTAAAATTAAAATTCTCAAGTGTACTGAGTAAGTATGGCCATTCAAATGCTTTCTCAGCGTCCAGTGAAATGGCACATTCTGGAGTTCTAGGTGAGGGAGTGTAAACTATATTAATTAATCTCCTAATATTGAAAGATGAATAATGATTTTTAATAAATCCAGCCTGGTCAACAGAAATAATTTGAGGCAATATATTCTCCAATCTGGTTGACAATATTTTAGAATAAATCTTGAAATCCACATTCAGCGAGTATATAGGCCTATATAATGAACATTCAATACGATATTTATATTTTTTTAAGAATTAGGGAAATAGAGGCTTCATAAAAACTTTACAGACGAAATTTCCAGTGGGGTACTATGGAACACTTTTAAAGCATATATCCGTGGACAAGTTATTCCATATTCTGCTGGAGTGAAAAAACGAATCAATAATGAAATACTTATGCTGGTTGACAAGATTAAAGAAATTGATAAGAAATATTCTATTGCTGCTAGTAAGGAGCTTTATAAAAAGAAAGTTGAACTTCAAATGGAGCATAGTCTATTTTTAACCTCCTTCATTGAAAATCAATTAATTAAAATTAAGACCCAGTTTTCTATACATGGTGATAAATCTGGTAAATTACTGGCTAATCAGTTGAAAACTGCTTCCGTTAAATGCCAGGTTATCAAGATTCATAAAGGAGATGGTACGCTGACAGTTGATCATGATGAGATAAACAAACGTTTTCAGGAATTTTATAATTTTTATATCAATCAGAATCTCCTGATGACCCCACTATAATGTATGAATTTTTAAGGAAATTGAATATTCCAAAATTATCACCCAATGAATATTAAATGAATATTAGATGCCTCTATTACAGAAGAAGAAATACAGGAGGCTATTTTTTCGATGAATTCAGCTAAAGCACTTGGTCGGGTGGTTACACAGTAGAATTTTTAAAATCTTTTCACACTATACTTTCTCCTTGGTTATGCAAAATCGTGAAGGATGCAGTAACCATAGGTAAATTACCAACAACCATTCCACAGTCAAATTCATTTAGATCGCATTTCTTACCCATTTAGATATTTAGTCCGAACAACAACTGAATCTTTTGACCATGTCTGCCTGGCTTTTATGCACCGAGTTGCTGCCACATGATTGGCTGATTAGATATTTGTATTGATGGCTGGTGTACAGATGTACCGAATAAAGAGTTAACTGAATGTGTGATACCAGGTCCACAACTAGACTTTAGCACTCTACGTAAGCGTAGGAGTGATTTACAATGAGCTTGTCTGATCAACACTTTGAATCAATTTCAATCAAGAGTATAGTCTTGGCCCTTGCTTCAACACTGATTGGCTTTTGGAATTTGCACATTAACTACCAAATATAGTGTTGCTGAATTGTATATTTCCATAAAGTTTACTATTTGATAGTTTGCTTCCTGATAAATTTCTGTAAACTATTTTTTGAGCAAGTGTAATTAATTATCTTGATTTTCGATTGGTAACAGAACAATTGAATCAGACCAGTTTCTTCTAGCAGTTCTTGGAGATCATTCTCTTTCAAAGCATGCGATAAGTGAACAAAGACTGCGCATCATCAGACAGATTCCCATTACAAAATACAACAATCAGACTAAGAAAGATGATATCATGCTGCTGCAAGTATGAATTTTTTCTCATTCTTAAGCAGTTTAAAGTAGTTAATTTGCTTATTAGCAATGTTTACTTTACTGAACAACAACTGTTGAATGGTTTTTGTGACTTGGATGAGAATTATTGATTGTGGAGAATATTAGTATTGGCAATGATCCCTCCCATCCGTCCAACAGTCTCCTTGATTCCCTTCCGTCAGGCAGGCGGTTCGATAGAAATACGACAAGAACTGTGAGGATGAGAAACAGCTTCTTCCCCGAGGCTGTAACATGACTCAACTCCCTGCCACCACCCAGGTCTCATCAGTTATGAAGCGTCAGTAGCTCGTACTCTTTACTTTTTAACTGTGCAACTTATTATTTGTTAATTTAATTGTGGTCATATTACTTCATGTGTTATGTGTATGAGGTACAGTATATGTACTGTGTTGTGATATCGGTCAAGAGGAAGGTTGTTTTGTTTGGCTGAATACATGTGTACGATTGAATGACAATAAATTGAACTTGAACTTGAGCTGTCTAAGCCTGGGCAATATCACAGTTAACCCTGTCCTTGACAAACAAAGGGTTAGTAAGTTAATTGGGCACATGAGTATAATTGGGTGGCTGGAAGAGCCTGTTACTGTGTTGTATCTTTAAACTAAATTAAATATAAACTTTAATTAAAAGTGTGACAGCTGCTAAGTCTGACTTATTGGAGTTTCATCATTAACAAAGAAAGAGTTAGAGTGAAGAACCTTCACAGTAGGATCAGTGCTTTATGATCATCATCCAGAACACGGTTTTCATGACGAATTATCGATTCCATCATAAGATATGTAATTGATATTTGAGTTTATTGGTCACTTTTAATTGAGTCTCTGTCACATTGATCATCTGAAAATAAAGTAAGAATTCTGGAAAACAAAACATTTAAATAGATAGACTAACAAATCTCTTCAGGATTAAACAGATCATTCAAGATATTCTTCACTTTTAGGATCACAAATATGTGAATTCAATGTTTTTGTGTCAACAGCTCGAGACTGATGCAAAAATCAACCAGTATGTGAAAGTACTCAACCTTCCCAAACGAGGAATCACCGACATGAAATCTGGAACAAGGTGCACCGTGGCAGGATGGGGAAAAACAGAAATAAACAATTACCCTGACACACTTCAAGAGGTGGAGGTCGAGGTAATTGATCGCCGAACATGCAACAGCATGGATTATTACAATCATAGACCTGAAATAACCCAGGACATGATCTGTGTTGGTGACAGCAAGGGCAGAGGAGATTCATGTCAGGTGAGTGTGATGTCTAGCCGTGTTATCAGTAACATTTCTATCAAGCGATTGGATTAAGTATAAAAACCCCAGTGATTCACTGGGGCCTTCTACAGATTGAAACTTTCCACCCTTCCTCAGTGTTATTGTGACTGACTCTTACTTGGCTTTCTGAAGGGCTACTCAGTTGCATTAAAAAGTCTTCAGAATGTGGTCCAGCATTACCTTAGGGAAGCTAAGGGAAACTAGATTAGGCCATAAATGCTACACTCACAGGCAATGTCCATATCCCCAAGTGGATTAAAAAATAATAATCAGATAAGTAAATGAGTATGATTATGGAAGAATCGCATTTTCTAGAATCTCATATCTAGGCCCTGAATTTAGATGTCAACATAACTCACTATGATTTCTCCACCAATAAGCTTTGTCTACCGTCAGTGTGATGATGAAATCGGCAGATGCAAGAGAACAGAGTCAATCCGGAGAAATGTAACATATTGACATGTCTAAAATGTAAAGAGAATTTATTTAGAATTTATTCTAAATCATGTCAGTTTGCAAATAAGGATCACGCTAGATCTAGTGCTGTGTCTGATCCTAACATCCAGTTGGGACAGAGTGGATCAGTCTGTCTGACACTCTGTACCCATGAGGTGCCCTGTGAGACAGGCCAGGCTCGGGACGCTGAGCAGAATCAGGAATTGGTTCCTGAGGATTTGCCTCCATGAATATCCTGACCACCTTCAACAGCTCAGTGAAAAATGTCAGAGATGATTAAAAACTACACAAGCATATTTAATAAAAATTGTTTAAAGACAACTGAACATAATAGCAAATAATTAAAAAGGTTAAAATAAAGTAAATTTAATAGACCATTTCCCATTATTTAGTTATTTCACAGATCAGTAACTCCATTCAGTGAAGGAGGTTACTGTTCTTGTGTCAGCTAGTCTTGCTTAAAAGCAGGGGGTCGGGTACAAAGTGAATCTGGCCAGATGCACGAGCTGGGTTCAGTGGAGAGTCGAGTGGCAGAGTGGAGGGACAGCTACACCAGCATTTGACATCTGTTTCATTCTGAACTTCCACATTCCACCAGAATTTGAAGTCAAACTGAAGTACAGATTGCAGATGGCTGACGGTTTTCTACACAATGGCTAATTTAGGAATAAACTCAATCCAGGCCATGGGAAACATTCCATGAAAAGACTCTTTGTGAGTCCAGTTACCTACATTTGCTCCTAAAGTAAACTCACACCACCTCGGTACAGCTGGGCACAGATAATGAATTGTGATCTGATGTCAAACTGACAGTTTGCAGTCTGTCGCTTTAGCTAATTCTGCTCAATTGTCACCTTCATCTTTTTCTCTCTCTTCCAGGGTGATTCAGGTGGCCCTTTGATATGCGACAAAATGTACACTGGGATCGTGTCCTTTGGCAAAGGATGTGCAATTGCCAAAAAGCCTGGGGTGTACACTTTACTAACAAAGAGATACATTGATTGGATTCGGGATACAATTGGTTGACCGCTGAAGAATGCTGAAGAGCTGTACTGAGTTATCACAATCCTGCTTCACTCTGCTTTACTTACACTGATGCTCAGTTAATTGGCCTAGAGGGCCGGCTTGCCTCTATCCTTACCTTTTCTGTTTTGCATAAAATGTTACTGCAAAATGCAATAAAAAACAATAATTATCAAATCCCTTGCCTTGTGAAATCCCTGTCCACTGATGTAAGTTATGAAAGTGAACTGAACCACATGTAGGTGACATTTTAGACTAGCAGCAGTGACTTGCTTTGCACCATAGAGATGTCGATAGTGGAGGCAATTAGATTGTGAGATCATTAGGATTTGCATTAAAATATCACAGATTGATGGTGGAGTAGCTTTATAGAGGTTGTCGCAACTTCATGGACAGAAGGGGCTGCCCGGTGCTGTGAAGTTCCTTGTTCTATCAAGTAAATATTTAACTTTGGAACTGAATGCTCCTCTTGCACTACCAATCATCGAATGAGATTTACAGGAAGATGTTGTTTCCTGCTTCTCATTGCTAACTGTCACAACTCCAACAGTGACCTCAGGTCAGCTGCAGGGTCATCAGCCGGGACCACCACTCATTGATATTTCTCTCCCTTAGCCCTGGTCCATCTCCTGGTGGCACAGCAGTGACACGGGCCTCCCTGTCACCGCCTGCAGCTTCCAATGGGGTTAGTTGGTCCCTCAATTATGTCCTTCCTCCTCAGCCACAGCCAAAAGCTGCCCTTTTCTGCCTCTTCAGCCAGCTCTCTGGTGGGCCTCCTGAGCTTCATTCCTGTCACTGCCCTATCACAGGGTAACCTTGTCAGGGTAGATGATTGCCTCATGTCTTACACTCAGCTGCTAGGACTGAGTACTTCAGCCTCTTCCGCTCATGGGCAGCCTCCACTCCTTCCTCTCATGGGACGGTTAACTCAATGAGAACCTCTGCACCGTGAGATGGAGCAGCTGCTCTCAATTTATCAATTGTCCTCAGCTTAATTTGCCTATATAACAGAAGCCTAATTTCTCCATGATATCCAGATGCCTCATTAATTGAACAATTATCTCAACTCTCCAAATGTTTCACAGAATGATATAAAAAGTCTAAGAAACTTTGCAATTCCCATTTCCAACCCCAGTTGTAGGTTGCACACTTTGAAGGCAGCCACTGCAGGGAAGCTGCATGTTGAATGAAATCAAATTGGGACAGTTAACATGATTGAGAATTGAAGAACTGTGGGAGGGAGGGAATCAGGAAGAGAGTGGGCCACTCTAAAACAGAGGTCAGAAAGATAACTGAGGAACTGAGATGCAGAAAGAGTGATTGAGCAATAGATGAGCTTTAGGGTGAGATGTGATTGGGAAATGAGAATGACAGATACAGCACTTTGTGATTTGGGCATTATAGGGAAAGTTGTATCAAAGAACCAAAGTCTGAAAATGAATTATAATCTTTATTCATCACTATACCTTTCAAATTAGCACAACACAAGAAAATATGGATGAATTTCAGCCTTGAGGTGCTTTTTGAACATTGAATATGCTGCAAATATCTTATTTGTAGAACCTAATTACTGGATTTCATGATTCTATAATGACAAACCAATCCGTGCTGAATTGTACAATAATAATTCAAGTTCATTTATCTGGCTCTATTTTTGTGAGGAGGAAGTTGCACTCATTTCTTGCTACCTCACCTGTAATATTCATAATCCTGTTAACATCTGACAGTCAGACTGTTCATTTAATTGGATTTGGATTGGTTTATTGTTGTCAAATGTACTGAGGTGCAGTGAAAAGCTTGTACTGCATACTGTTTATACAGATCAAATCATTACACACGGCATTGCGATAGAACATGGTAAAGCAAGAACAGAGTGCAGTGAAAGTGGCCTTTTTCTAATTTAGAATCTCAACCTGTGCACTAGACCTATCTTTTAGCATATTTACTTAGAAATGTGGTCACTGGATTCGAAGTGTTCCCCTACAGAACCTTTTGTCACCTGCCCTGTCTCCTCCCTGATAGCAGATTCAACATTGTACACTCTCTCATTGGCACTTCTATGTACTGATGGAGGAAACTTTTGAGAGCACGTTTGACAAACTCTATCCAATCTAGTCATTTTACAGTATGTGATTCCCAGTCACTATCTGGAAAGTGAAAATCACCAACTATAACAACCTTATGTTTCTTGCAACAGTCTGTGATCTCTTTACAAATTTGTTCCTCTAAATCTCTCGGACTGTTGGGTGATCTATAATATCACCATTAATGTGGTCATACCTTTCTTATTTCTCAGTTCCATCCATAAGGGATCACTAGTCGAGTTCTGCAGTCTGTCCTGATGTACCACTGTCATGACAATTCCCTGACTAGTAACACCCCCCCCCCCCCCTTTCATCCCTCCTGCTCCCTCACAAATGAAGCAACAGAACCTCCGGAATATTGAGATGCCACTCCTGCCCCTCCTACAACCAAGTATCACTAATGGCAACAACAGCATAATTCCATGTGTTGATCCAGGCCCTGAGCTCATCCACCTTTCCTATGATACTTCTTGCATTGAAATATACACAGCTCAGGACACTGGTCACACCCTGCTCAATCTTTGATTTCTGACTCTGTCTGAGGTCTTACCGATATCTGCATCCACAACCTCTCCACTAACTATTCTGGCACTCTGGTTCCTGTCCCCTGCAACTCTAGCTTAAACCTCACTGTGCAGCGTTAACAAACCTTCCCACTAGGATATTAGTCACCTTTCAGTTCAGGTGTAAACCATCCCTTCTGTACAGGTCCCACCTTGCCTGGAAGAGAGCCCAATGATCTAAAAACCTTATGCCATCCCTCCTGCACCAACTCCTTAGCCACGTGTTAAACTGTATAATCTTCCGAGTTCTGGCCTCACTAACATGTGGCACAGGTAGTAATCCTGAGATCACAGCCCTGGAGATCCTGCCCTTTAAATTAGCACCTACCTCCCGATGCAGAACTTCATCATTTGTCCTACCCATGTCATTGGTATCTACATGGACCATGACCTCTGAATGTTCACCCTCCCGTTTAAGAATGTGGAGGACTTGATCTGAGATATTTCGGACCCTCGCACCTGGGAAGCCACATTCCATCTGGGAATCTCATTCTCATCCACAGAATCTCCTGTCCGTTCCCCTAACTAACGAATCCCCTATCACCACAGTTTGTCCCTTCTCCCCACCTTCCCTTCTGAGTCACAAAGGCAGACTCAGTGCCAGAGATCTGACACTGTGACTTTCCTCTGTTGGGTCATCCCCCGAACAGTAAACAAATAATGGTATACCTGTTGTTGAGGGAGATGTCCACAGGACTGTTTAACTGGCTGTTTAACCCCTTCCCCCTCCTGACTGTCACCCGTTTTCCTGTGTCTTGCACCTTGGGTATATCTATCTCTCCATATATCCTATCTATAACCCCTTCAGCCTCCCAAATGATCCAGTGTTCCATCTCCAACTCTTTACCGTGGATTGTTAGAATCTGCAGGTGGACACTGGTAGTCTCCCTGTCTTCTGACATCCCACAAGAGGAGCATTCAACTACCCTGTCTGGATGAGCTGAGCTGTTTCCAAAACTTTCTGTAGTTCCTTGTGGCCATGAGCAGTGCAGCTGCCATAACGCATCAAGACAGAATGCTTTCTACGCTGCATCAATAAAAATAGGCAAGGTTCAAAGGGTACCTACCAAATATCTGTCACCTCCTGAGGAAGTAGAGGTATTCATGAGCTTTTTGGTCATGGTGTATAGCTGTTGGTCCAGAACAGGTGATGTTCACTCCTAGGAACTTGCAGGTCTCAACCTTCTCAACCTCAGCATTGTTGATGAAGATAGCAGCTGATCAAAACCCTCCTTCCTGATGTCAATGACCAGCTCTTTTGTTCTGCTGAATTGAGGAAAAGATTGTTGTCATGACAGCATGTTACTAAGCTCTCAGTCTCCTTCCTGTATCCGAGTTCATCATCATTTGAGATAGGGCCACCATGGTGGAGGTAGAGGAGAACCTGGCCACAGAGTTTGAGTGTATGGGGATCTGAGGACCCTGTGCAAGTAGGGGGCTGAGGACACAGTCTTGTGAAATGAGAATAATCATGATGAAGGTGTTGAGCCTACCCTACTGGTTCCAGTTTGTTGGTCAGGAAGTCAAGGATCCAGATGCGAAGGGAGGCCTGGGGAAGGAACTTGATTGATAGGAAACCCTACATTTCCCAGAATGGCTGATGCTGAGGCCCTCCTGGTGGATGCTCTGGAAAACCACGAAACGGAGTCACATTTACTGCTGGGGTATTGGTGAGGCCCGAACTGTAGAAGCCATCGGTTGTACAGGTAAACAGGATGACAGTGATTGTCAGGAACACCTCAGAGAGGGAGGTCACCCTCAGGAGGGGATGCCAATGGCACATCTTTTCCCAGTGACTGTAATCTCTAGTTTTCCTGTGAGAAAAGCAGGCGAGGGAACATCTCCTGGAGCAGGAAATTTGACGGCCAAGTCATTCAACTTTGGTGACTCCTGGTGCCTGGAAGCTGGAAAAGGAGACAGACAGAGAAGATCTTGAAGTTCGAAGATGTCTTTTCTTTGGATGGGTTTGTTGTGGGTTGTTCCAAGAGTACTCGCCACACCATCCGAGTGACAGAGGACACTCATTTCAGAGAACGGTCTTGGCAATTGGCACCGCAGAGATGGAGGATATTCGGCAACATCTGTGGAATCCGAAGGACGCTGAGAAGGAAGATTTGATGGAGACCAAGAGGGGGAACTCAACTGGGTGTCAGAGAGTATGTGATGGTGCTGTGTTAGCTTTTGGAAAATTTGAGAGCCACTTGTGCACGTTTGACTGTTTAATTATAATAGGCCTTTCTTTTTTCTCTCTCTTTTCTGTAATAACTCTTTGATCAAGCTAATGTTCATTAATGTACTTTCTTTATAATTGTATGGAGTGTATGAATTGTTATTTCTTGCTGACAGGCGATTGCATGGGGCAGTAAATTACACATTATTCACACAAACCGGTGTTCGGGTGGGTGAGACATTCCAACCTCACGGGTTTGGCAGGACCCCAGTCACATCTACCCTGGACATACGGAGACTTGCTTGAGATACTGATGCACCTGAATGATCTCATAGTGTTCGGGTCCACACTGGACAAGCATGAGATGAGGCTACAGCTGGTGTTAGACCACCTGAAAGAAGAAGAGAAGAGTTAAAACTGTCACGGAACCAGAGCCAGTTCTGTAAGATGGCAGTCAACTATGTCGGACTCAATGTCTCACAGGATGGAGTGGCTACTGACCGTCCAGGATAGAGGAGGTGACCACATGTCCAAGGCCCAAGAATGTGAGTGCACTAAGTTCATTCCTTGGATTTTGAGGGTACCACTGAAGATTTGTGAAGGACTACTCCAGAGAAAGCCACTCTGTGAATCAGTTTCTGTGTGGTTACCCACCCTCGGGGAAGAAAGGGAGGAGAATGAGAAGAAAAGAAGGCAAGGTTGATCTTAGCCATTCAGAGCCTTTCAGGGAAAGATGGGATGCAAAATGTGAAGGGTCCTTTCAGCTGCTGAAAGAGTTGCTGACTGACACAGCTGTGCTGGTCCTTGCAAACCCCAGTTGCCATATGTACTGTATACAGACACCAGCTGTGAGGGCTTCGACAGTGTTCTATATCAGGACCAAGGGAAAGGGGTGGGACCTCTGACTGGTGCAAAGACAAAGCACCCTGCAATACCTGTACTAACGAGAGAATGGGACAAACTGGAGTTGAGGAAGAAAGTTTTTTACAGAGTCATGTCTCCTCCAGACAGGCCTCGGCGTTCCCAGTTAGTTTTGCCTGAGAAGTACCGGAGTATTGTACTAAAGTCACTTCATGATTATTCAGGTCATCTGGGGTTTGACAAGACCCACGGATTGGTACGAGACCGGTGCTGTTGGCCTCGAATGAAACCTGAGGTTGAAGAATACTGTAAGTCGTGCATCTGATGTATTCGGAGGAAGACACTGCCTACGAGAGTTGCTCCATGATCTCATTTACAAAGCATGGGACCACTTTAGTTAGTGTGTTTGGATCTCCTCTCCACAGAGACTGATTCCAGTAACTATGGAAATGTCTTGGATCCCCACACCTGAAATGCTCAAGGCTTCCCCACAGAGGATCAGAGAGCAGCCACAGTTGCCAAAATGTTCTGGGCAAAGTATTTTGTTGTTTAAGGCCTCCCAGGAATAGTACACAGTGATCAGGGAAGGGATTTTTGTGAGTCAGCTCCTACATGGGTTACTGAGCATGCTGGGAGCTGAGAAGTCAAGGACCACGCCGTATCACCCTCAGGGTCATCCTCAGCCTAAAAGTTTCAACGGGACATTGTTAGACACGCTTGAAACTCTGGATGCCAACAAAAAGAACAAGTGGAGTCAGCATATAGAGCATTTGGTACACCGCTACAACTGTACACAGAATGAAGCTACTGACTACTTGCCACACTATTTGATGTTCAGGCATGAAGCAAGATTACCTGTGAATATCTGTTTTGGAGCCAACAGTGAAGACTTACTGCAGAAAAAGTAACTCAAAGTATGTGTCTAGCATGAAGAAAGAACTCCAAAGAGCTTATGATCTAGCAGAGGTTTCTGTTACCAAGGAAACAAGAGGATAAATGATCAAAAGATTAGGTTCACTGAACTGATACCTGGAGACAGAGTGTTAATAAGAAATTTGGAGCTACCAGGTATGCATGCATTGGCCGACTGTTGGGTGTCCACACCTTACGTAGTGGAGAGCCAGATGCCGATTTGCCAGTTTCCAGGTGAAGCCAGAAGATGGGAATGGTCCTGTCAAAATTCTCCATCAGAATCACCTTCTTCCTTTAGGGCATGAAGTATGTGTTGACCCGGAGTCTGACACAGAACTACACCTGGTAGGAGAACTCTGCACAGAAGGAGAACAGAAAGTCAAACTGCTGACAATAGTGTGATTCCAGTGAAAAGACCTGAAAAGGGACCATACATGGAATACAATACAGTCTCAGAGGATGAGGAACTGGGAGTATTGTATGATTTATTTGCAAACTCCCCAAGATTTGATGAAGAGATTTCTACCAGTGGACAGGCCAACATGATAATTGACAGTGAGGGCAAAATGGGCTCCAATATGATTGAGGATGAGGCTGAATTCAGTCAGGAGGCTGGGGGACCTGTGTCAGAGTGATAGATAGGGTCAGGCAACCATGAGTGAACAGGAACCGTCACAAGAAGTGCCTGAGGCTGAGGAAGCTGAGGAAAAGATAAGTTCTCAGAGAGTCAAGAAGCCCCCAGACAGGCCGGCATCTGATGCACGGGATAAACAGTGTTGTATCCATCCCAGCAGTGAGATATGTTACTGCCATTTACAGAAATCACAACATTTATTTGAATATTGTGTTATTAATAATGATTTACTACATTTTAAAGACATGAGGACATGACTATTTTGGTGAGGGGGGCAAAGGATTGCCCTGTTTAAGATTTCTACTGTTATGCTGTGAGGTATTTTATTTTTGAAGTTTTGTGTAAAAACACTGTGTCCTCAAGTTAAGAGGATTGTGGCTTCAGCTAAAGAAAAGTGATCATATTGTCCAATTTAGGAGTGTTGTGTCAGCCAATCAGGAGTGGGATGGCAAGGAGGACTCCTGAGAGCTGGGCGAGGAGAGTTTACTGAAGGACAGCAATCTGGTTTGGGGTCTTTTCTGGTGGGAGGTACAGAGAGAAGACCACCAGGGAGAGGATCCCATCCAAAATTGGGGGGGGGGGGAACCCTATTGCAAGGAGAGCCTCTCGAGGTGGAGAAATCCAAGAAGGAAAGTTCCACTTGTGGTGGGAGATGAGAATTCAACGCCATGAGTTAAGCAATCACCCAGCTACTACAGAACTGAGCGCCAATCCTTATGTAACAGTTAGACTGGTTTAACTGTTATGGGCCCCTTTAGCTTTATTTTTGTTTTTCTGTTAACTGTTTCATGAAGTTGAAAATTGGTAAATATACTTTCTATATGATTTTATGCTGTTGTACGATCTGTCATTTCTGGGCCACTGATATCTGTGTATGGGCAGTATTTACACAGCATTCACTCTTAGTGAGATTCCTTTAATTGGAACATCCCGATGTTCCTGTTTGGTTGAACCCCAAATCATAGCAACGCTAGTCGTGTATTGCTTATGAAAGGCGGCCTTCTCTCCACTGAGTCACATGGCTGTTAGCAGAGTTACTAACGAGCCAAGTTGGTGTACGAGGCCGGTGAGAGTGTTGCACTTGTAAACCCTGTCTCTAAGAATCCTCTCCAATAGTTTGACCACAATTGCCTCACTGGTCTGTAATTCCTAGTGTTATCCCTAGTATCGTTCTTGAACAAAGGAATAATGTTTACCACCTTCAGAACATTTGCTTTAACTCCTGTGGCCAATGGAAATGCAAAGAACATCAAAAAGGTGAAGCAATCTCTTCCCTCACTTGCAACTGAAATCTGAGGTATTTCCCGTTCGGCTTCAGGGACTTATCTATCCTAAAGTTTTTCAAAAGTTCTAGCACATCCTCTTTCTTAATTTCATCATATTCCAGCATATCAGCCTCACATTTGTCAGGGTTCTCTCACTAGTGAATACTGAAACAAAGTATTCGTGAAGGGTCTCCCCCACTTCCACTGATTCCAGGCGCATGTTTCCTCTTTTAACCCTGAATGACCCTACACACACTGTGGTCATGCTTCTGTTCTTCACCTACGGTTTTCCCTTATCTATTTGCCAAGGCCTTCTCAGGTCTTCTAACTTTCCTAAATCCATTCTTAAACTACTTCCTAGCTACCTTGTAACTCTGTTATAAAGTTGCCACAAAGGAGCCCCGCCTGATCTTTGCTTCCACATCCTTAAGTATATTTCCTTCTTCCTCTTTATCAGATGTTCCACACCTCTTGTCAGCCAGGGTCGCTTCACTTATCATCCTTTCCTTGCCTCGATGGGACAAACCTGTCCGGAACCCCATGTAGGTGCTCCCTAAAGAATCTCCACATTTCCAATGTGCATTTCCCTGAGAACATCCATTCCCAATTTAAAGATCAAAGTACAAAATTCTGAGTAAAACTTATTATCAGAGTACACACATGTCACCTCATAAGATTCTTTTTCTATGAGGCCTGGTGAGGGTGTTAGCAAATCTATAGAACAGTAACTGTAAGCAGGATCAATGAACAACAAACTCTGCAAATGCATATATAAATATGTTTCTAAGTTCCTGTCTAATAGCATCGCAATTGACCTTTCTCCAATTAAATACTTCCCCATAGTGTCTGCTCCTATTGCTCTCCAGGCTATCAAAGTTCAAAGTAAATTTATTATCAAAGCACATATGCACAGACAGACAGACATACTTTATTGATCCTGAGGAAAATTGGGTTTCGTTACAGCCGCAACAACCAAGAATAGTGAAGGAATATAGCAATATGAAACCATAAATAATTAAATAATAAGTTAATCATGCCGAGTGGAAATAAGTCCAAGACCAGCCTATTGGCTCAGGGTGTCTGACACTCCGAGGGAGGAGTTGTAAAGTTTGATGGCCACAGGTAGGAATGACTTCCTATGACGTGCTCTGTGTTACATCTCGGTGGAATGAGTCTGTGGCTGAATGTACTCCTGTTCCTAACCAGTACATTATGGAGTGGGTGGGAGTCATTGTCCAAGATGGCATGCAACTTGGACAGCATCCTCTTTTCAGACACCACTATCAGAGAGTCCAGTTCCACCCCCACAACATCATTGGCCTTACGAATAAGTTTGCTGATTCTGTTGGTGTCTGCTACCCTCAGCCTGCTGCCCCAGCACACAACAGCAAACATGATAGCACTGGCCACCACAGCCTCATAGAACATCCTCAGCATCGTCCAGCAGATGTTAAAGGACCTCAGTCTCCTCAGGAAATAGAGACGGCTCTGACCCTTCTTGTAGACAGCCTCAGTGTTCTTTGACCAGTCCAGTTTATTGTCCATTCCTATCCCCAGGTATTTGTAATATATGTCACCTTGAAATTCATTTTCTTATGGGCATTCACAGTAAATACAAAGAAACACAATAGAATCAATGAAAAGCCACCCACTACAAGATGGACAAACTAACAATGTGCAAAAGACAAGAAACTGCAAAAACTAAAAGAAAAAGTAAAAGGTCAGGGTGTAATAAAAGTCATGAAATTGTGGTTGCTGTCTCCAAGATGCTCACTCACCAAGAGATCTGTCACATGATTATGTTCCTTGTCTGGTTCTAGATCCAGTAAGGCCACTCCTCTATTTGGCCTGTATACATATTGTGGTAACTTCTACTTTACAAAAAGAACACTCGACAGCTTGAGCATCTTTATCTGGGACGGCAAATGATATTTACAATACAGAGGTTTCCAGGTACCTCGTGCGGCATGGGTGGAGGAACTATATACAATGCATACTGAGAGTAAAAAGAGCGGAAGTAAAGACCCCGCCAACCCCGGATCCCGCCTCTTGCTACCAACAGCTTCCCGACTAGTATGAACTTACTTTTAATAATACTCACATTACAACACATATTGTGTCAGGAATTTTTCTTGGACACATCTAACAAATTCTGTCCCTTTAAAACTCTTGCGCTAAGGAGGTGCCAATCAGTATAAGGGAAGTTGACAACAACACTGTTATTTTTACCCCATTCCAAAATCTACTTACCTGTAGATCTGCTCCTCAGTTTCCCTGTTGCTACTGGGTGGGGAGGGGGTTTGTCTGCAGAATACCCCCAAAAGAGTGATTACTCCCTTCCTGTTTCTGACTTCCATCTACACAACTCAGTAAACGATCCCTCCAGGACATCCTCCCTTTCTGTATCTGTGACACTATCCCTGATTAGCAATGCTGGTCCTCCACCTCTTTTACCTCATTTTTTGTCCCGTTTCAAACGTCTAAACCCACAACATCCAGCAGCCATTCCTGCCCTTGTGGTAGCAATCTCTGTGATGGTTTCCATCCCACTGACTCTTGAACAGACCTTCCATACACTAAAACATGAACTCTTGATTTCCCAGTCTACTTTGTCAATGACCTTTGCACCTCATTTGTCTTCCAGCACTTTCTCTGGAACTGCAATACAATGCATTCTGTTTCTCGTTTTACCTCCTCAATGTACTTATGTATGATACGATGTCTGGATAGCAAGCAAATGCAATCTTTTTATTACATCTCAGAGCATGAGACAATAAACCAATAAAGCAGTAGTGTTGGATGGACTTCATTTGTGTTTTGATGACTTTACAAGACAACATGAACATATCATTGCAAAAAGTTTCAGTAAAGTCAAAGAAATTTAAAATATCATTACAAATTGTGGAGAAGGTTGTTTTAAAGTTCACTTTTGAAGGTCAGTTTGACGGTACTGGTGGGTTTCATTATTAATGAAACATTCAGCTCTGGAAAGGGTGACGAGCCACTTGCTGCCAAGGAACATATGACCATTTACCTGAAGTATATTTCTCAGGGTGAGAAACACTGCACACCGATCTGCTGAGCCTCCTCCACCCAAAGGATGACTCATCTTTCTCAATCATTTGCAAACCGATCAGCAGTATGTTTACTGTGTTTTCTGTTTCTAATTGAAATCTCTTGCATTTAAGTTATTGTTGAATCCTTTAAAATATCTTGAGATCACTAAATAGAGTTTGCTCGCTGAGTGAAGCATATTGTTAAATTCAGTTGGCTTATTGTTTAGACTGATTAAATGGGTTTTGGTTTGGCTGTACAAGAGCCATTTGTTCAGAAATTACAGGGACATCTGGGTAGAAAACCAAAAGAAGAGCTGAATCATCTTTAAGAAGGAATCAATTTATGTACAAAACAGTGACGGATTGCACAGATGCTGTTCCATGCAAAAATGGAATATTAGATGTGGGTAAAATATGCAGCATCGAGTGGTTTTCTGTAGAGAGTAGTGCTGCAGCTTCTGTAGTTTGTAATATGTTTCAATGATCTTGATGATATGCTGGTCTGATTTGTTAGATTAATAACATTCTTTCTTGTTGACTCTTGTTTTTTACTGCTGGGTGGCTGGAAAACTCTTAAAACTTGTACAAAGGTAAACACTCACAGAATTCTTACTGATAGAACCAGGCTGAAATTTCATCAGCAGAGAAGGGTATTGTCTCCCAAATGCAGACACACCATCGCAGTCAGTCAGATTAACCAGTGAGACTTTGAGTACGATGCGGTCGGGAGTTCAGAACCTAATGGCATAAAGAATGAAACTGTTTCTCATCTTGATCGTTCTTCTTTTTATGCATCGTAGTTTCCTACTTGATGGTAGAATGTCAGACAGGACACTGGATGGATGGGTGGGAGCCTTAATAATACTAAGGGACCACAAATGCAGTGCTCCTGATAAATGACCCAGTTGATGGTAAGGAGACCCCTATGACCCTCTCAGCAGTTCTCACATTCCTTTGTAGGGACTTCCGGTCCGATGCTCAACATCTCCTATTCCAGATGGAGATGTATCTTGTCAGGAAGCTCTCAATGGTGCTCCTGTAAAATGTAGTTCAGTTGTGGATTGGGAGCCTTGCTTGCCTCAATCTTCTTAGGAATTGCAGGTGTCGCTCTGCCTTCTTGTTCAGGGAGGTGATATTAAGGGACCAGGTGAGGTCTTCCGTAATGTGAACTCCCTGGAACTTGGTGCATGTAACCCTCTCTACAGAGGAGCAATGTATTCGCAGAGGGCAATGGTTCATCTGCACCTTCCAGAAGTCCACAATCATTTCCTTTGTATTCTCCACATTCAGGCTTAGATTGTTCTTCTCACACCAATCCATCAGCCACTCCACTTCCTCCCCATACTCTGTCTTGTCATCGTTCCTGATAAGGCCAACCACTGCTGTGTGCTCAAAGTCAGCAATTGGCTCTTTGATTTTTCCCAGTTTAATCCATCAGTTTTAGGACCATTTCCATGAGCTCACTCCCTTCTCAATCCTCCTATCAGGATGAACATTCACAGGCCTTCCCTGTTGGTGCTACACTCTACCTGTATTATGAATCTGGTACACAGTGATTACTGTGTTTATTGTACAGTGTTTCAGGAAAGAGGAGGGAAACCCCTCTGCAGTTGCCACAAATAGACATCTCCTATCTTGAAGTAGGTCACGGTTATGTTGTCAACAATAGCAAAACCCTCTAGCATGTTCTTCCCTTCCCAGAAATGAAAGTTGTTATGAATTTGTACCAGAAGTTCTTCACTGTCATGTTTTAATTCTTCATTGGAATTTTATCAGCTGTCAATGCCTTCTTTTATCGATGACTGAAAGACCCTTTCATTCTCTGGGCAGCTGGAACACAGCAATAATTGCAGCAGATAATATTGTTGTGAGATGGACTCAAGAAAGCTTTCAAAGTGCTCCCTCAAGTGGCCACCCTCTCAGAATCAGAATCAGGTTTAATATCACCAGCATCGGTTGGGAAATTTTTTGTCTATGCGGCAGCAGTACAAATGAATACAGAAGAATGGAGGAAAAAACATGAATTACAGTAAATATAAGTAGTGCAAAAATAAAAATATAAAAAGTGATGAGATGTTCTTCATGTGTTCAATGTCCATTCAGAAATCTGATGGCAGAGGGGATGAAGCTGTTCCTGAATTGTTGAGTGTGTGCCTTCAGGATCCTGTACCTCCTTCCTGATGGTCACAATGAGAACAGGGCATGTCCTGGGGGATGGATGCCACCTGATGAGGCATCGCTCCTTGAGATGGAGGCTAGTACACATGATGGAGCTGACTAATTATACAACTCTCTGCAGGTGATTGCGATCCTGTGCAGTCCCATGCAGCCAGTTAGACTGCTCTCCACGGTACCTCTGTAGAAATTTGCGAGTGTCTTTGGTGACATACCAAATCTCATCGAACTCCTAATGAAATATAGCCACTGTTGTGCTTTCAGGCTTTAGGATTAGTTGTTCCCATCATGCAACACTGCACTTGGTTCCAGCTTTGACATCGGTGCCTGATTTAGGAAGTTCCAAAGTTGACACGTACTTGTTCAGAACAACTTCACGGGCCAACTGTTCACATTAACAGACAAAACAGACTGGATTATAAGTATTACCACTGGCTAAATTCTATATGTTTACACTGTGGATTCATATATTATGATGATGTTTTCTACACAACATAGATCCGCAATCAACTCTGTTCGGTTTCTATCTATTGACTCAGTGTACAAGAAACTTAATTTCCGATCAGTCACTGTACATCTACCTGCCAATGATACCTTTGTCATTATGATGATATAAAGCTGGATATTTATCAAAAATAAAAATGCAGTGAACTTTAATTCCACTTCTAAAATTACACCAAGACTACCTTTATAAGGTACCTTTACCTTTACCTTTACCTGACGGAGAGACCAACAAGAAATAAATGTAAAATATTACCAGAATTCATGGTTTTTTCTGAGCATTATGTTGACGACTGATTCTTCCTTGGCAGGCAACAAGGGCAGGGATCTGACTTCTCTTCCTGACTCCACCAAGATCCATGGGCACAAAACATTTGAACTAGACAAGGAGCTCAATGCAGGTGCCCTGTCTGGCATGTGCCAGGACTCTGCAGTAATGATGATGCAGCCACTGCTAGTGTTCACTCTTATTGCTCAATAAAACCTACAGGAAGTTTATGACTTTAGTGCCTGTGTAGCAAATAAGAAACGTTGAGAAACAGCAGTCAATACCCAGTTTAACTTCATCAGCTGCCATCTTGCCCAATGCAATCAAACTAATGGCACATGAACCAATGTAAACCTTAAAATTGAATAGGTATATGGACAGGAAAGGAATGGAGGGTTATGGGCTGAGTGCAGGTTCGTGGGACTGGGGAGAGTAAGCGTTCGGCACAGACTAGAAGGGCCGAGATGGCCTGTTTCCGTGCTGTAATTGTTATATGGTTATATGGATGGTAAAATCTGAGGCAGGTTACTGTCGTATTCTTGGGCACCGGGATGATGGTGGTCACCTTAAAGCCTGTGGGGACAGTGAACTGCTCCAGAGAGATATTGAAGATGTTTGTTAGAATCTCATGTGCCTTATGTCTCTGGTGTCACAGAAATGGCAGTGAATTCTCTGAGAATAATCCCATTTTGTCTTTCTGATGACACAGGAAAGCACAGCTCTTGCTCACCGGAGAGTTGTCTTATTCTCTGTCCTGAAGGCAGTATCACAATTTCTCAGCTCTGCCTGGGCCCCTGGCTTCAGATTTGCACTCACATAGATCCGTTTATTAACAGAGACGTCTTCAGTGCACTTCTCTATAGAGCCAGTCACAGATCATGCATTTACATTGACGTTAATGTCATGTTTATAGATAGCCACTCCCTGAGCATATTCCAGTCCATGGTAACCTGTCTCAATGACTATCGTCCAGTAGCACTTACGTCCCCAGTGATGACGCTTTTTGAGAGTTTGCTGATGAAATGTGTCAACTCCTGCCTGAGAAGCAACTTGGATCCACTCCAATTTACCGACCAGCACAAGTCCACAGCAGATGCCATTTCATTGGCTCTTCACTCAACCCTGGAACATCTGGACAGCAAAGGCACACACATCAGGATGCTCCTTATTGACTACAGCTCGGTATTCAATGCTCTCATCCCCTCAAAACTAATCAATAAGCTTCAAGATCTTGGCCTTAATACCTTCCTGTGCAATTGGATCCTTGTTTTCCTCACTTACAAAACCCAGTCAGTTCAGTTTGGTAACAATTATCTCCTCCATAATCTCCATATGCACAAGTGCTCCACAAAGCTGTGTGCTTTGCTCCCTGCTCTACTCGCTTTACACTTATGACTATGGCTATGCACAACTCCATTGCCATGTTTATCTTTGCTGATGTCACCACTGTCATAGGCAAATCAAAGATGGTGACGTATCAGCATATAGAAGGGGGTATTAAAATCTGGCTGAGTGGTGGCACAACAACAACCTCTTACTCAATGTCACCAAGACCAAGGAGATGATTATTGACTTCAGGAGAAGGAAACCAGAGGTCCATAAGCCAGTCCTAATTGGGGGATCAGAGGTGGAGAGGGTCAGCATCTTTAAATTCCTTAGTGCTATCATTTCAGTGGATCTGTCCTGGGCCCAGTGAGTAAGTGTAATTATGAAGAAAGCATGGCAGTGCCTCGACTTCCTTAGGAGATTGCAAAGACTCGGCATGACAACTAAAACTTTGACAAACTTCTCTAGATGTGTGATACTAGCTGCGTCACAGCCAGATATGTAACACCTTGTCTGTAATGGAAAATCCTACAAAAAGTAGTGGATATGACCTAGTCCATCATGGGTAAAGCCCTCCCGACCACTGAGCACATCTGCACGGAGCATTGTTACAGGAAAGCAGCATCCATCATCAGGGACTCCCACCACCCAGGTCATGCTCTCTTCTCATTGCTGCCATCAGGAGGAAGGTACAGGAGCCTCAGGACTCCCACTTCCAGGTCAGGAACACTTATTACCCCTCAAGCATCAGGCTTTTGAGCTAAGGAGGATAACTTCATTCATCTTCACTTGCCCTATCAGTGAACTGTTCCCACAACCATGGACTCACTTTCATGGACTCTTCATCTATGTTCTTGATATTTATTGCTTGCTTGCTTGTTTGTTTGTTTATCTATCTATCTATTTATTTATTTATTCATCTATCCATCTGTTTCTTTATTTCTTTCATTTTCCATTTTGTATTTGCAGAATATGTTTATTGCCTTTTGCACACTGCTTGCCTGCCCTGTTAGTGTGGTCTTTCATTGATTCTATCATCATTATTAGATTTATCAAGTATCCCCACAACAAAATAAATCTCAGCGTTGTAAATGGTGACATAAATGTTCTTCAATATTAATATTTGAACTTCAAACATTCAAAACATTCTGTATGAATCCCCCTTTTACTGGACGTCTCCAGAAACAACTCAAAACACAAAAATACAACTGCAGATGCTGTGGATCAAAGAGTACGTACACAACGCTGGAAGAACTCAGCAGGCCAGGCAGCATCCGTGAGAAAAGAGTAGCCAACGTTTCGGGCCAAGACCCTTCATCAGGAATGGGGGTAAAGAGAGGGCCGAAGCCCAGTAATAGAGATAGGGGAGGGGGTGGGGCCTAGAGGCGCCAGGTTGAAAACCAAACAGAGGAAATATAAAGGGGGGAGGGGGAGGGGATAAGCATGAAAGAACTGTAGAGATAAAGAAGCAGAAAGTTGAAAGGGGAGAGAGGCAGAGAATGACCTGGGATAGGGGATGGGGGAGGGGGAGGGAATTACCGGAAATTGGAGAATTCAATGTTCATTTCTGTCATAAATATTCTTTTTCAAGTCTTTTTGATGCCTGTTAAATAAGAAAATTATTTATTGATGTGGATAATTTAGTTCATTCAGGTTTGTATTATTTGCATATTTAAATCCAATCGTCAAAATCCCTTGCAAAAGTGAACACCAATATATATTTATGGAATAGGTAGCAGAACAAATGATTTCACTGTTCTTACTAACAAGTTTGTGCATATCGAATATAAGACACCATTTCCTTTCTATAATTGCCAGTCACAGTGCAGTGAATTTCCCAATTTTTGTTTGACGGTAATGTTGCTTGTCATGTAGAACATCTACCAGTAGGTGGCTGCCTAATGTAGTAGCCGCTCTTCAGATTATTTAACCCATTTTTGCTGGATTTCTTATGATATTTTAGAGAACAATTTGGCCAGTTATATTTTTCCTTACAAGAAGGAATTGGAGGCAATATCCTTCTGAAGTTCACCTGATCTTTGTGGCACAGATATTCCCTACAGTCAATAAATTAGAGCTTTCAGAATTATAACCCAGCGATGATGAAGGTAAGGTGATCTATTTTTTACAACTGCATGCTATGACTTAAAGGTAAACATCAAGCTGAAAAATGCTGTGATGTTCCCAAGCACCGGCTGCCCCTGTTGCAAGTATAATAAAAGTGTCAGGTATAGGACTATAATTTATAGGTGGCAGGGCAAGTTGGGAAGACTTCTCATAACAAAGTGTACAGTATGCTTGAGATTAATATTAGACTAATAGAATGCAGAAGTAAGGAATCATGCTGAATTTTATAAAAAACTATGGATGGAATTATTTGTATGATTATGTTCTTTATAGGATCACAATTTAGGAATGATAGCAAGGCTTTTGCAAAACTGATTTGGCATGGCATCTAAACTTTTGATAAACTTCCTATAGGTGTGTGGTGGAGAGTATATTAACTGGCTGCAGCACAGTCTGGTATGAAAACACCAATGCCCTGGAAAGGGAAACCCTATAAAAAGACACAGCCCCGTCCATCACGGGTAAAGCCCTCCCCATCATTGACCACATACAGTATACATGGAGCGTTGACACAGGAAAGCAGCATCCACCATCAGCGACCCCCACCACCCAGGTCATGCTGTTTGCTTGCTGTTGCCATCAGGAAGAAGGTACAGGGGCCTCAGGACTCACACCACCAGGTTCAGGAACAATTATTATTCACCCTCAACCATCAGGCTCTTGAACCAGAGGGGATAGTTACACTCAACTTCACTTGCCCCATCACTGAACTGTTACCACAACCTATGGACTCTCTTTCAAGGACTCTTCGTCTCCTGTTTTCAATATTTATTGCTTGCTTATCTATCTCTCTATTTATTTATTCTTTCTTTCTTTTTGTATCTACTCAGTATGTTGTCTTTTGAGCACTAGTTAAAGACATAAGTTGGTGTGGTCTTTCATCAATTTTATTATGGTTATTATTCTATTATGGATTTATTGAGTATGCCTACAAGAAAATCAATCTCAGGGTTGTATATGGTGACATATATGTACTTTGATGATGAATTTACTTTGGAATTTAAACTTTGGATACTGTTGAAGATGTTAAATGAAGTGATACCAGAGAGGGACTAGAGAAACTATGGGATTCTAGGCTTCATCAACAGGGGGATTGAGTTCAAGAGTAGAGAGGTCATGTTGCAACTCTACAAATCTCTGGTGAAACTGCACTTAAGAGTATTGTGTTCAATTCTGGTCACCTCATTATAGGAAGAATGGGGAGGGTGCAGAGGAGATTTACCAGGATGTTGCCTGGTTTGGAGAACAAGTCATATGAAGCAAGTTTAGCAGAGCTGGGACTTTTCTCTTTGGAGCGTAGAAAAATGAGAGAGGACTTGATAGAGGTCTATAAGATTATGAGAGGCATAGATAGGGTGGATAGTCAGTACCTGTTTCCCAGGGCACCAATAGCAAACACCAGAGGGCATATGTACAAAATTAAGGGAGGGAAGTTTAGGGGAGACATCAGGGGCAAGTTTTTTTTTACACAGAGGGTTGTGAGTGCCTGGAATGACTTGCCAGGGATGGTGGTGGAGGCTAAAACATTAGGGGTATTTAAGAGCCTCTTGGACAAGCACATGGATGAAAGAAAAATGGAGGGTTATGGGGTAGTGTGGGTTTAGTACTTTTTTTAAGGATTATATGGGTCAGCACAACATGGAGGGCTGAAGGGCTTGTACTGTGCTGTAGTGTTCTAAACTGGACAAGGAGATGATTATGGAGAAGGTTGATGTGGGTATTAAAAACAAGAAACGGTGACAGAAGGATCAGTAACTAAAGAATACTAATTTACAGTGGATGGTAAAAGGCTCGAAGGATTGAAAATGTGATGATCACTGATTGCATAGTCACCTTTGAATGATCATTTTCTATACAGCTGAAGGGAAATGTTAATCAGTGTATGGAGAAAGTGCAGACTGGGACTAATAGTATTTCCCTGACAAAATGAAGTCACTGTGGTGCAGCTGATAGTGCTGCCACCTAACAGATCCAGCAAACTGTGTTCAATCATGGGGTCTCAGCTGTCTGTGTGGAGATTGCATGGTCACCCTGTGATTGTGTGTTTCTCTGGATGCTCCAATATCCTTCTACATCCCACTAATGTCCAGGTTGGCAGGGTATTTGGTCACTTAATTGCTCCTAGTGTTCAAGTTAATGGTAGAACCGGGAGAAATGATGGGCATATGGGAGGAGGGTGGGGAGAGAATTAAGCAGGATTAGTGAAGGATTTTTGTACATGGGCAGTGATAGCTGGCATGAACTCAGTGTGCAGAAAGAAGGGCCTGCATCCGTGTTGTATGAAGCAATGATTCTATGGATTGTCAAAGGAACAATGAAGTGAACATATGTCTTCTGTGAACTGGCAGGATGTGAGGCAAAGACAAGGTACCTGCCCATTGATCCTCCAAACATCACTACCATGGGAGGGCTGATTGGAAAAAATACAAAACAAGCATTAGAATTTATTAAGACAGCAAAAAAAACTTGGAAACCAGTTACATTTGGCACAAAATTGCCAGGTTCAGAACCCAGATGTTGAAGATCCAAACGGCCAAAAATCCAGGGACAAGAGTTTGAATCCCACCACAGAAAGTAATAGAATTAAATTCAAATAATTAGATCAATGTGGAATTAAAGATAGACTCTGATTGTTTAGAAATATACATGTCTCACCAATGTCCGTCAGGAAAGGAAATCAGCCAGCCTTACCTGGACTGGCCTTTAACATGACTCCAAACCCACCAATGAGGCTGTCTCCACCTCCTCAGTTTAAGGACAATTAGAAATGGACAAGAATGCCAGCATTAGTAGCTACGCCTACAGCAAATGAACCAACAAATTAAAGCAAAGGATTACAGATACGCCATTGAAATTAACATACAACAGCTCTGAGCAAATGCATGATTGCAGCATAGGACTGTGGAATTGGCCTTTAAGTAATCTTGAGAACATATATTTAGTACCTGAACCAGCATGATGTCATTTTCTGGAGTTTTTGTGTTAACCTCTGGGTGAGGAATCATCTTCCTTACTATCATTGTCTTCTTCCCTTCTTGTCTCTCAGAAAGTGAATCTACTCCAAGGACCACTCTAGATTGTTTTATTTGACAAAGCCTAGGTTAACAAATTTCACGACACATGCCGGTGATAATAAACCTGATTCTGATTGGAGAGGTGACGGAGATATTCAGGATTTCAGAAAGCACTTGAAAAACAATGGTCTCAGGACATTGTCCCTTTGTTTATCATGTCATCTATGAGCACGAAATACCAGTTTTACAAAATCATAAAGCAAACGAACTTCCCTCTTAATTTCTTCTAATTTCACTTATTTCCTTTAGTTCCTTGCTCTCATTAGACTTTCATTCTCTAGTATTTCTGGCAGATTTTAGTATCATCTTTCCTGAAGACAGATTCAAAGTGATTGTTCAGTTTCTTTGCCATTTATGTACTTTCCATGATAAGTTTTCCTGCCTCCTGTCTATAAAGGACAAATATTAGCCCCAAGTAGCATTTTGCATTTTAACTTAATCTACCAAAGTTCCTAGAGTTTATGAATAAACTCTTCTCAGGCTTCAAGCCATCACAGGTATTGATTATAGCAAACGTTTCGATGAGAAACTCTGCCATCATTTTCAGGGACAATGCCTGGATATGTGTAGTCAGGTGGTATTTATATCCCTGTATTCATCCTTCCTGATTGGTTAGTCTGCATCCAATCAGGTCTCAACTCTCCTACCCTGATTACGATCAATTTCCAGTTCTTACTTACAGCAAGACCTTTGTCTCTGTTAAAATTCATTTCCTCTAAATTTTATTTCAATGTCTTTCTTTACCAGGTGGTTTTGAAAACCATTAGTATGGCACAGTAGTTTTGTGCTGTCGAAGTCGATCCTATGACCATTGCAAATGCAATGTTCTGCTACCACCAATTTCTCCAGGTAACCCAAATGGATACACCTCCTGTGCTCCATGATGGGCGTTTCCACCATGCGTTCAATCTGACCGATATACACTGGCGGTAGCGACAGGTTCCTCCTCGTTGCTCGGTTTCCTGGTTTTACTGTTGATGCACCATCAATAACTCTCTCTGAGACGTGAAGTCGAGATATCGGCTTTTATTGACTGGAAGAAAGAACAAGCAGTAGTTGACCACCATACTACATCCTGGAGACTGAGGGCCGGGCTCAGGCCTCAATCGCCTTTATACCGGGGTCTGTGGGAGGAGCCACAGGAGCAGTCAGCAGGGGGCGTGTCCAGACAGGTATATGTAGTTCACCACAACTGTCAGCCCTGTAAGGGCCCTGATTGATTTCTTTCAGCTTGTAGCCTTTCTGCATGAACGTTGTGCGTAATCGTCTTATTTCCTCAGGGAGACACTCAGGGTTGGAATTAGCTTTCGTACGGTTAAGCAAAGTGAAAGAACCACTCTACATTGGGAGTCGTGATGATGGCTATTGGTATTAAGGTATAAGTCAGTGTTAGTGGGTTCCCGGTAAACGCCATATCTGAGGCTACTGTACAGTTTCCGTTACCTTAGAATGTCCAGGAACAGGACGCAACCATTCTTCTCCATCTCCATCATAAGTTGTATGTTTGGATGTTTACTGTTGAGATGTTTGTGAAACTGTTGGAATGCCTGGAGTCCATGAGGCCACAATATGAAGGTGTCACCACCATTACGCCTCCCAACATAGAGTGGTTCTTTCTACTTCGATTAACTGTGCGTACATACTGAAATTTGTGAAAGGGGCCACACAATAGTCAGTACAGAGTAAATGGAAATTTCCTCCAATTCAATATGGATAATTGGTGCCATTGTCTTTAGTCCCTGTTGTGATCTCCATCCCTGATCTTACGTTACATCCCTCACACTAGCAATTGTTTGAACAGTTTGCAATCTTAGTGCTGGATTCAAAAGTAATAAATTTTTCTGGTCACATATCTCAACTCAATCTGCTGATTTTCATTCTGAAAAATTATCACTTCCATTTTAGAGGTGCTCTGCAGCCGAAAAATGCTCAGCAGATCAGTCAGCATTTGTGGAAGTGAAAATTCTACTTAATTATCTAAGTGTTTCCTCATACACTGCATGTTTACTCACTCCCCCAATAATGGCAATGTGTTCCACAGCTTTAACATTACTCCTTAAAAATATTTATCCACCCTTCTTTCTTGCTTTAAGACTGTGTGTGTGTGTGTGTGTGTGTGTGTGTGTGTGTGTGTGTGTGTGTGTGTGTGTGTGTGTGTGTGTGTGTGTGTGTGTGTGTGTGTGTGTGTGTGTGTATGATGTGTGTGTAGAAGGAGAAGGAGATAAATGGTGAAAGTTAAGGGGAGAGAATGTGTAAATGAGAGAGGGAAAAAAAGCAAGGAGGAGAGGAGATGGAGAAAGAGATAGAGAGGTGAGAGTTAGAAGGGAGTGAGAGAGAGGGGGTGACACAGGAAAAGACAGAGGAAGTGAGGAGGAAGATAAAAAGATAGGAGAGGATGTTTGTGTGAGAGAAAGAGCCGGTGAAGGAGAGAGAGGGAGATGAAGGGAGGGGAGGGAAATAGAAAGAGAGGGGTATATGAAGAAAGGAGAGGGAGATAGAGAGAGAAAGAGAGGGAGATGGACAGAGATATAAGGAAGGAGGTGAGGAAAGAAGAGAGAGATGGTGTGTGTGTGAGACTGAGAGTTGCAGTCACAACTACATGAAGGTCTCTATTGTTAGCCAAACAAATGAGAAATTCATTTTCCTTAACTTCCATAGAAAAAACTGTCCATTTTCATAAAGGTTTATACATGCTAAGCTAAACCAGGAAAACCTGCAGGTTGGGATAATGACTTGCATTGCCAGTGGAGTATGTTTTATTCCATCATGCTGACCGTCTCCTTTGCTTTGTTCAGAAAGAATATGTATACTGCTTTCAGATCAGATGATCAGGAAATCCAAGGCCTGGATGATTTGTGAACCCAATCCAGTGGGAGGTAATGCCAACTGGAGGGCATTAAAGGGTCTAAATTTCAAAGAGAGGAGTTTAAAGGAGATTTATGAATTGATGGAAGTAGATATTATAGCAATGATTCAGAGCCATTTGGACAGACACATGAACAGGCAGACAATGAAGAGATGTGGACCCTGCACAAGCAGATATTCACATGGTATCAGGATCAGCACAGACTTAGTGGCCTGAAGGACTTTGATCTACTGCTCTATATTCTGTGTAAGTGTCTGGTCACTTTCATTGGAGGTTGGAGGGTGGGACACTCAAATAAATAAATCATTTCCCTCTAAGTTTATCATAACTTAAAAATAACTTAGGTGTGATCACACAAGAAACAATCATGAAACCATCACTGTAGAAATCATCATCTTCCTAGCTGTCCAGTTTCCCTCATCTTAGAATGTCCAGGAACAGGAGGCAACCATTCTTCTCCATCTCCATCATTAATTGTGTGATTGGATGTTTACTGTTCAGATGTCTATTGTATGGACCCTTCGACAAGTTTACTATTAAGGTATAAGTCAGAGTTAGTAAGTTCTCAATGGATGCCATGTTTGAGGCTACCATCCAGTTTCCAGGAACAGGAGGAAACCATTCTTCTCCATCTCCATCATAAATTGTATGTTTGGCTGTTTACTGTTCAGATGTTTGTGAAACTGTTGGAGTGCCTGGAGTCCATGAGGCCACAATATGAAGGTGTCACCACCATTACGCCTCCCAACGTAGAGTGGTTCTTTCTACTTCGATTAACTGTGCGAACATACTGAAATTTGTGAAAGGGGCCACACAATAGTCAGTACAGAGTAAATGGAAATTTCCTCCAATTCAATATGGATAATTGATGCCATTGTCTTTAGTCCCTGTTGTGCTCTCTATCCCTGATCTTGAATTCCATCCCTCACACTAACAATTGTCTGAACACTTTGCTTCCTTGGTGCTGGATTCAACGGTGATAACTTTTTCTGGTCAGATATTTCTACTAAATCTGCTGATTTCCATTCTGACGCATTATCACTTCCATTTTGGAGGTGCTCTGCAGCAGAAAAATGCTCAGCAGATCAGTCAGCATTTCTGGAAGTGAAAATTCTACTTAATTCTCTGAGTGTTTTCTCATACACTGTGTGTTTACTCACTCCCCCAATAATGACAATGTGTTCCACAGCTTTGACATTACTCCTTCAAAATTTTTATCCACCCTTCTTTCTTGCTTTAAGTGTGTGTGTGTGTGTATTTGTTTGTGTGTGTGTGTGTGTGTGTGTGTGTGTGTGTATGTGTGTGTGATGTCTGTGCAGAGAAGGAGATTGATAGTGAAAGTTAAGCTAGAGAATGTGTGAGTGAGAAAGAGGGAAAAAAGAGTGAGGAGGAGAGGAGAGAGTGAACGAGATAGAGAGGTGAGAATTGGAAGGGGATGAGAGAGAGAGGTTAACAGGAAAGGACACAGGGAGAGAGGAGGAAGATAAAGAGAGAAAGATAGGGAGAGAATGTGTGTGAGAGAGAAAGAAGCAGTGAAAGAGAGAGAGGGGGAGATGAAGAAAGAAGAGAGAGATGTTGTGTGTATGTGAGACTGAGAGTTGCAGTCACAACTACAGGAAGATCTCTTTTGTTGGCTAAGCAAATGAGAAATTCATTTTCCTTAACTTCCATAGAAAAAACTGTCCATTTTCATAAAGGTTTATACATGCTAAGCTAAACCAGGAAAACCTGCAGGTTAGGATAATGACTTGCATTGCCAGTGGAGTATGTTTTATTCCATCATGCTCACCGTCTCCTTTGCTTTGTCCAGAAAGAATATGTATACTACTTTCCAATCAGATTATCAGGAAATCCAAGGCCTGGATGATTTGTGAACCCAATCCAATGGGAGGTAATGCCAACTGGGGGGCATTAAAGGGTCTAAAGTTCAAAGAGGGAGTTTAAAGAAGATTTATGAACTGATGGAAGTAGATATTATAGCAATGATTCAGAGCCATTTGGACAGACACATGAACAGGCAGATAATGAAGAGATGTGGACCCTGTACAAGCAGATATTCACATGGTATCAGGATCAGCACAGACTTAGTGGCCTGAAGGACTTTGCTCTACTGCTCTATATTCTGTGTAAGTGTCTGGTCACTTTCATTGGAGGTTGGAGGGTGGGACACTGAAACAAATAAATCACTTCCCTCTAAGTTTATCATAAATTAAAAATAACTTAGGTGTGATCACACAAGAAACAACCATGAAACCATCTCCGTACAATGCATCATCTTTCTAGCACTGGTTTTTAAGTTGCAAAAGAAGGAATATTTGTTTTCATTTAAGAAACTAGTTTAATAATATGTAATTTATTCTGCATACGATAAGCATAGTTTATGACCAATATTCTCATGGGGAGGTATGCCAGAGCTGTTGGGGAGGGTTTAAAACTAATTTGGCTGGGGGTGGGAACCAGAGTGAAGGGATTCAGGATAGGACAGACGGTGAAAAAAGCAAAGATAATGTGCAGTCAGACTATCAGAAAGGACAGGCAGATGACAGGACAAAATTACAGCAGCAGGGTGAGTATCTGTGCATTACAGATGCAGAATCAAAAAGGATACAAATACAGTACTCAGAGTGTTATATCTCAATGCACAGAATATAAGAAATAAGGCAGATGATCTTGTTGCACTATTACAGATTGTCAGGTATGATGTTGTGGCCATCACTGAATCGTGGCTAAAAGGGTGATTGTAGTTGGGTGATGAATGTCCAAGGTTATACGTTGTGTTGGAGGGATTGCAAAGTAGGCAGAGGGGGTGGAAAAACAAAGTAAAAACAAAGGAGCAGGCAAACAACAAAGCAAAATTAACAGAAATGCAGTATTGGGGAGCTTTTAAAAACCTACAAAGAGCAACTAAGAGAATCATTAGAAGGGAAAAGATGAAATATGAAAGCAAGCTAGCAAACAATATCAAAGTGGACAGTAACAATTTTTCATGTATGCAAAAAAATAAAATAAAGATGAAAGTGGATATAGGACCGCTAGAAAGTGAGGCTGGAGAAATAGTATTGATGGATGAAGAGGTGGCAGCTGAACTATATGAGTATTTTGCATCAGTTTTTACTGAGTGAGGACACTAGCAGTGTGCCAGATGTTGAAGGGTGTGAGGGAAAAGAAGTGAGTGCATTTACTATTACAAGGGAGAAGGTGCTTGAAAAGCTAAAATAGCCAAGAGTACATCAGACATCCAGATGTACTGTAATAGATTAGGGAGGCATCCGTAATGATCTTACAAAACTCATTGGACTCGGGCATGGTTCTGGAGGACTGGAAAATTGCAAACATGACACCACTCTTTAAGAAAGGAGGAAGAAAGCAGAAAGGAAATTATTGCCCAGTTACCCTGACCTCAGTAGCTGGGAAGATGTTGGAGTCAATTGTTAAGGATGAGGTTATGAAATACTTGGTGACACAAGACGAGATAGGACAAAGTCATCATGGTTCCTTTAAGGGAAAATCCTGCCTGATGAACCTGTTGGAATTCTTTGAGGAAATCACAAGTAGGATAGATGAAGGGGATGCAGTGGATGTTGTATATTTGGACGTTCAGACGGCCTTTGACAAGGTGCCACTCACGAGACTGCTTACCAAGTTAAGTGTTGAGGAAACAAGGACTTCGAAAGATTAGCAGAATGGGCAAAAAACTGGCAAATGAAATATCATGTTGGAAAATGCATGGTCATGTGCTTTGGTAGTAGAAATAAATCTGCAGACCAGTTTTTAAATGGGTAGTAAATCCAAAAATCTGAGTTGAAAGGGATTTGGGAGTCCTTGTGCGGAATGCCCTCAACATTATCCCCCCCCCCCCCCCAACATTACCCAGAGTAATATACCTGCTGTTGAGGAGGATGGCCAGAGGAGTACTCTGCACTGGCTGTTTAACCCCTTTTCCCTTCCTGAATGTCACCCAGTTTCCTGTGTCATGCACCTTGGGTGCAATGAACTCTCTATATGTCTTATCTATCACCCCTTCAGCCTCCCGAATAATCTGGAGATCATTCAGTGCCATCTCCAACTCCTTAACATGGATTATCAGAAGCTGCAGGTGGATGCACTTCTCACAGTTGTAGTGGTCAGGGAGACTGGTGGGCTCCCTGCCTTCTTGTATCCCACAAGAGGAGCATTCAACTACGCAAACTATCAAAGGGGTGATGATTCAGCATACAGGAGTGAGTTTGAAAACTTGTCTGAGTGGTGTAATAACAACAGCCTCTCACTCAATGTCAATAAGACAAAGAAACTAATTGTAGACTTCAGGAGAGGGAAACCAGAGGTCCATGGGCAGTAATCATTAGAGAATCACTAAATTAGTCAGTATCTCTAAATTCCTGGGTGTCACTATCTCAGAGGACCTATCCTGGACCCATTATATAAATATTATTACAAAGAAAGCACAACAACAAGCGCAACCCAGTACATCATGGATAATACCCTCCCAACGATTGAACACATCTACATGAAAGGTTGCCATGGAAAGCAGCATCCATCATCAAGATCCTCAGCACCCAGGCCAGGCTCTTTTCTGACAGCTGCCATCAGGTAGAAGGTACAAGAGCCACCAGGTTCAAGAACAGTTACTACCCCTCAATCATCAGGCCCTTGAACAAAAGGGGATAACTCCACTCTTTTAAACACTCTGTTATATTGTTATTTCATGCTCGTTAGTTATTACTATTGACTTACATTTTGTAACCTGGGAAAAATACACACTGAGGACAACAAATACTTTTTTGTGTCTTTAATTCCTTTATCTGTTTTAGATGTTTTAATACAGGAAGAGGGATTAAAATTAAAACAATAAAGTGAATTTGAAAATAACAGTTCCTGCTGTTACAATCTCAGCCTACAAACTCTCCCTCAATGTCGAAAGAACGAAGGAGTTGATCGTGGATTACAGGAGGAGCAGAGACAGACTACCCCTATCGGCATCAATGGGACTGTAGTCGAGAGAGTGTGTAGTTTTCAGTTCCTCATGAATACCTCTACTTCCTCAGGAGGTGACAGTAATTTGGCATGTATCCTTTGAGCCTTGCCGATTTTTATTGATGCAGCATAAAAAGCGACCTGTCTTGATGCATTTGGCAACTGTGCTGTCATGACCACAAGGAACTGCAGGAAGTTGTGGAGGCAGCTCAGCTCATCCAGACAGGATAGTTGAATGCTCCTCTTCTGGGATGTCAGATGACAGGGAGACAGGGAGACCATCAGTGCCCACCTGCAGCATCTAACAATCCATGCTACAGAGTTGGAGGTGGAAATGGGTGAAAACCAGATCATTCGAGAGGCTGATGGGTCTATAGATAGGATATATGTAGAGGTAGTTACTGTACACCCAAGGTGCAGGACAGAGGAAAATGGGTGACAGTCAGGAAGGGGAAAGGGGTTAAACAGCCAGTTAAACAGTCCTGTGGGCTTTCCCCTCAACAACACGTATACCACCATTTTTTACTGGGGAGGAGACGCACTGTGGCAATAGGGAATTCATTATTTGGGAGAATGGAAAGGTTCTGTGGATGAAAATGAGATTCTCAGATGGTATGCGACCTCCCAGGTCAAGGGTCCAAAATATCTCAGATCAAGTACTCAGCAATCTTAAGTGGGAGGGTGAACAGCCAGAGGTCGTGGTCCATGTAGGTACCAATGACATGGGTAGGATAAATGATGAAGTTCTGCATAGGGAGGTCTGGGAATTAGGTGCCAATTTAAAGGGCAGTATCTCCAGGGCTGTTTTCTCAGGAATGATACCCATGCCACGTGCTAGTGAGGCTAGTATTAGGAAGATTATACAGTTTAACACGTGGCTAAGGAGTTGGTGCAGGAGGGATGGCATAAGGTTTTTGGATCATTGGGCTCTCTTCCAGGGAAGGTGGGACCTGTACAGAAGGGATGGTTTACACCTGAACTGAAGGGGGACTAATATCCTAGTGGGAAGGTTTGTTGATGCTGCACAGTGGGGTTTAAACCAGAGTTGCAGGGGACGGGAACCAGAGTGCCAGAATAGTTAGTGGAGAGGTTGTAGATGCAGATATCGGTAAGACCTCAGACAAAATCAGAAATCAAAGATTGAGCAGGGTGTGACCAGTGTCCTGAGCTGTGTATATTTCAATGCAAGAAGTATCATAGGAAAGGTGGATGAGCTCAGGGCCTGGATCAACACATGGAATTATGCTGTTGTAGCCATTAGTGATACTTGGTTGTAGGAGGGGCAGGACTGACATCTCAATATTACGGGGTTGCATTTAGATGTGAGGGAGCAGGAGGGATTAAAAGAGGAGGGGTGGTGTTACTATTCAATGAAAATGCTATAGCAGTGCTATGTCAGGACAGACTGTGGAACTCGAGTAGTGACGTGTAATGGGTGGAACTGAGAAATAAGAAAGTTATGACCACATTAATGGCTATATTACTGATCACCCAACAGTCCGAGGGATTTCAAGGAACAAATTTGTAAAGAGATCACAGACTGTTGCAAGAAACATAAGGTTGTTAAGATTGGCTGATAAAATCATGTAATCATTCTCACTTACTGGTAAATCAACCTGGGGTCAGTAAACCAGGCCAACAGTCCAGAGCAATAGAAATGAAGGGTTCTCTTGTTGGTGGTGTCAACTTTTAGAAGAGATGTTAAACGAAGACTCTTATAAGCTTCTCAAGTAGACATAAAATTGACAATGGCCCTATTCAGAGAAGAACAGCAGAGTTCAGTTGGTGTCTGAGCAATACTATGAAACACTTTGGAACATCTTCAATCCTTGAAACATGCAAGTTCCTCCTTGCTATCATTCCAAAAACCTCTGTAGCCCAGTGAATTTAGAAGGATTAGAGAGAATGCAATAAAGTTGGATAAACTGATAAATGGATTAAGTGAGATGGACAGAGTGTGACTATCATTGGAAAAACTGGGATTTATTGTCCATTCCTAATTGCCCTCTTACCCAACCCACCTCAAGAGGCAATTACAAATCAACCCTGTCAGTGGTCTGGACTCCCAAGCAGGCCCAAACAGGTAATGATGCCAGATCACTTTTGCTTGAAGGGTATTAGTGAACCAGAATGGTTTCTGATGGCAATTTGACAACTTTATAGTCACCAGAGCTGAAGGCAACTGTCATTTTACAATAACTTTAGCAGCGTTAACTCTCCAGCTGCCAGGATGGGATTCAGACTCATGCCTCCAATCAATAATAAACTCTATGAATTGTAGTCCACCAACTGAAATGCTAGCTATTATATTCTTACTACTGTGGTAGGCAAGGTCTGGGTATACAAGTTTTGAAAATTTATATTATTAAAGGATGAAAAGTATCTTTTAAATCTGATTATAAATTGATTAAATACAGTGAAGCCATTTTACTCATCCAGACTATCATTTTGTTGATAGCTGCCCACTCCTTACCACAGTCCCAGTACTATTTGCATGATCTCATAAAATGTGCACAAATGCTTTTCACACCAGTCCTGAACGATATCAATTGTTCCCGCATCACCATCTGCCACTCCATTATCTTTTCATAGTTTTCTGATCTTCATGCTATCTAATATTTTTCTCTCAGCTCCCATTTAAAAGTCAATATCTTTCTACAATATTCTCATGACTAGACACTTACACAGAATATGGAGCAGAATAGCAAAGTCCTCAGGCCACTAAGTCTGTGCTGATCATGGTGCCAATTTACACTGTACATCTGTTTGCACATGGTTCACATCTCTTCATTGTCTGCATGTTCATGTGTCTGGCCAAATGGCTCCGATACATTGCTATAATATCTGCACTGACTTTTAAAGAGGATCTGAATGTATCATTTTAGATAGTAAGAAGAGCAGAAAGCTGTGAAAAGATAACAGAAGGCAGATGGCGATGTGGAAATAATCTGGTATCATTCAGGACTGGTGTCAAGAACATTTCTGCACATTTTGTGAGATCATTCAAATGGTACTGGGACTGTGCTAAGGAGAAGGCAGCTATCAACAAAATGATAGTCTGGATGTGTGAAATGGCTTCACTGTATTTAAGCAATTTATAATAAGATTTAGAAGATACTTTTCATCCTTTAATAATATAAAGTTTCAAAACTTCTATTACCAGACCTTGCCTACCACAATAGCTAACATTTCAGTTGGTGGACTACAATTCATAGAGTTTATTATTGATTGGAGGCATGAGTCTGAATCCCATCCTGGCAGTTAGAGCGTTTACGTTGCTAAAGTTATTGTAAAATGACAGTTGCCTTCAGCTCTGGTGACCATAAAGTTGTCAAATCTCCATCAGAAACTACTCTGGTTCATGAATATACTTAAAACAAAAGTGATCTGACATTATTTTCTGTTTGGACCTGCTTGGGAGTCCACATCACTGACAAGATTGACTTTTAATTGCCTCTAGAGGTGGGCTAGTAAGAGGGCAATTAGGAATGGGGCACTAAATCCCAGTTTTTCCAATGATAGTCACACTCTGTCCATCTCACTTAATCTATTTATCGTTTATCCAACTTTATTGCATTCTCTCTAATCCTTCTAAATTCACCGGGCTACAGAGGTTTTTGGAATGATAGCAAGGAGTAACTTGCATGTTTCAAGAATTGAAGATGTTCCAAAGTGTTTCATAGTATTGCTCAGACACCGACTGAACTCTGCCATTCTTCTCTGAATAGGGCCATTGTCAATTTTATATCTACTTGAGAAGCTTATAAGAGTCTTTGTTTAACATCTCTTCCAAAGGTTGACACCATCAACAAGAGAACCCTTCATTTCTATTGCTCTGGACTGTTGGCCTGGTTTACTGACCCCAGGTTGATTTACCGGTGAGTGAGAACGATTATATGAACTGGATTTTATCAGTTTAGATCCTGATCCTCTCCACAAGGGTACAATTTCCAGGATCTGATGTTGGACAGTGGTCAGAAACAGGAAATCTGAAGAGATTCCATGTTATAGCTATTCATTGGCAGCAGTCCAAATACACTGGATCACAATTTGTTTCAAAAGTGTTGTCTCCTCAGAATTTATTTTTGTTTATGATAGGCTGCTTGAAGGTGAACACAATATAATTTTAGACTAGCATAATGTAGGAATTGGGGGAAACAAGAAATTAACTTTTATTGAATATAATGCATTTAATTGCATAATGTTGCTGATGCTTTGTAATAGTTAACTAAGCTAAAAATGTTTTGTGGATGTGTTTCGTTAAGGAGCCCAACAATAATCAGCCAGTTGCCCAGATACCATTTCTCAATGACCTGGTGAAAACTCACTGTGTTTGTCACTGACAGCACCAGGATTTGCAGGGAAGAAGTCTAAATGGGAATGCTGAAAATGAATCTTTAGTGACATGTTGCACTTCATGGTTCTGTATGCTTGAAGCATGTTGTCAACCAGCTATTCGTAGTTTGGTGCTCTGTAGTTGCCAACATTCTTGAGTGATTTCCATGGATGTTCTCTAGTCCCACCAGAAGTTCTTCAAATTGTCTGTCATTGATGACCTGTTTGATTAGTGAACCAACAAAAATATCTTCCTTAATCTTGGCATCAGTTAATCTGTCTGGAATAATGAATTGAATTAACAAATAAAGGCGATTTCCATAAAAATGGTGCATGATAGGGAAATTTCATTATGATTTTCATGATCAGCTGCCCAAAATCCATAAGATGCACCCTGAAGTATTCAGGAACCAAAATCTTTGATGTCTGGTGTTATTGTCCCTTTCATTCCAAAAGTTCTATCCTCCACTAGCATCTCAGTCATGGATATTCCCATCTGCTCTTTACAATCTTCACAAGTCTATGAACAAATGGATGCCATCTATATTAATCCAGTGTAATAATATCATTTGGCCTTGGATTGTCAATATTTGAAAATAAATGCAATAAAGTGGCATATTCAAATGATGTTTCTCAAATTTAATGGTCTTTTAAGACATCATTTAGTATGCATTCACATAAAATCTGAACAAAGATGTCCTGCATGTTATCAGGTTAATCAATGAAATGTAAGGAGATAGACATCAAAATGAAAAGCAAACCCTCAGTGAAACCCACAATATTTGTTGAAAATTTCTGGTTCGCTTTGACCCTGTCATGTGACTTTCCATAACTGATATGGATCCAGATTAGAAAAATCAGCAAATCTTCATGATTATTAGTGGTTAGGGGTCACTAAAATAAATAAACCACTTCCCTATAAGTTTATTATAAATTAAGCAAAAACTTTGGTGTGATCACAGAAGAAATAATGATGTATAATCTGCTTGTTTTGTCCATTGTCATCTTCCTAGCTCCGGCGTGTAAGTAGCAAAATAAGGAATATTTAAACACGTTACGTTCATGAAAGATTTTATTTTAATTATAATTAATTTATGATGCATATGATAAGCATAATTTGTGATAATGTAAATTTTCAGTAATGGCTATATTAATATTTACCTTCTATACATATGGAAATAGATTCTATTGCATTGTTTTTCCTTGTAATTTTATTTCTAATTTGGAGAGGACAACTATATAAAATGTGGTTACAAAATTTCAATGAGCAACATGTCAAGCAGCATCTATGGAGGAAAGGAAATTGTAGAAGTATCAGCTTATTGTTTCTCCAGCCTGTGGCATCTGCTGTTTCTTGTTTCCCCTTGCTCTACTATCAATTTTTCTTGCAAATCTACTTGATAATATTAAATTTTTAACTAAGTATTATAGTTTTGAGGATTAATGAGAAGCTGTTGGATTTAATTCTGTTGAGTAGAATTCCAAGTGGTAGCCATGGGCCCAAGTTATGCCTGCCTCTTCATAGGCTTTGTCGAACAGTTTATGTTTGAATCCTTCCCCAGTTATACTCCCCACCTCGTCCTTCACTACATTGATGACTGCATTTGCGCTGCCTCATCACCATTGCACTTATCAACATTATCAACTTTGCCTCCAACTTCCACCCCCTCTTAAATTCACTTGGTTCATTTGACACCTTCCTCCCTTTTCTTGATTCATCTGTCTCCATCTCTGGAGGCAGACTGTCAACCAAAATCTTTTACAAACCTACTGATTTCCATGGTTATCTAGATTATACCGCTTCCCACCTTATCTCCTGTAAAAATGCATCAGATATATCCTCTTTCTTTAAAGATCAGTTTTTCCTCCCTCTACTATTGATGCTTTCCCCCATTTCCCATACATTTATGATCAGACAATCTTCCCTCTGCGGTAATAGTGATAGAGTCCCTCTTGTCTTTGCCTACTCGCCCATCAGCCTCTGCATCCAACACATTATCCTCCGCAATGTACACCATCTGTAAAGGAAACCTACCACTAATCATATCTTTACCCAACCCCCCCCCCCCCCCCATGCCCTGCTTTCTGCTTCCTTATTCGACAAAACAAGGTGCAGCAGGCATCATTCGGAGTTGCTTTTGGTCGAAAGATCTCCAGGCCCAACATGGGGCTCAATATTTTATGTGCTCAACATCAAAGGACAACTTTATATTTACAATGTATGGACAATACTTTCTTTGAAACTACGCACAAACATCACACCTCCCGATTTGCATGCACACCACAGACATCTATTTTAATGAATTTTTATCAACATTGTCTAGTCCGGGATACATGACTTTAATCAACCCATTGTTCAGAGATGCTCTCCAAATTAAATCCACAATGCATATTCAGGTACGGACACTTGTAACCAAAATCATTTGTTAAATGTAAATTACTAATCCACAAATTCCTTCTAACACCTTCGACACATCTACTCCTGGGATGCGGTTTTGGGTTTCTCTCCCTCTACTATTGATGTTCCCCTCACCCGAATCTCCTCCATTTCCTGTACATCTACACTCACCCCATCTTCCCTCTGCCATAATAGTAATAGAGTTCCTCTTGTCCTTGCCTACTCACCCATCAACCTCTGCATCCAACACATTATCCTCCGCAATGTACACCATCTGTAAAGGAAACCTACCACTAATCATATCTTTACCTCCCCCCACCCCCCGCTTTCTACAGCGATCAATCCAGTGTCATATTGGGCTGAGTCCATTACTCTCTGCACCTTCTTACACTCTTGTACAATCGAATTGCAGTGCAAGGCCATGGTACAACTACTCTAGGGTTATCCCTGTCAAGGGTAATTAGAGATGGCTAATAATTGCTGGCATTGTCAGTGATGTTCACATCCTGTGTGTGAATAAACATGTATGTGAAATAAAATGTTAATATCTTCTGTATATTGAAGATCTTGGAGCTAAAATTATCGGAGGTCGTGAAGTTGAACGGCATTCAAGACCTTATATGGCATCTCTCCAACTACATTTCAGGAACCGTTCGTTTGTTCCCTATTGCGGAGGAGCTTTGATCAGACCAAACTGGGTACTAACTGCAGCTCACTGTGAAATGTAAGCTATGTGGTGTACAAATAAAAAAGATATTTTGTGATTAACATACAAGTGCTTAGCTCGCAAACATAGCTTTCATAAAATAATTCCTTTTACACTGTTGTCACATCTTCATTAATATGTGTATCACCATATTATTGGCATTTATTTTTATTAGCAAGTGTCAGTTTGAATGGTCAGATATATACTCAGTGGCCACATTATTAGGTACCTCCTGTAGCTAAAAAAAGTGGCCACTGAGTGTATGTTCATAGTCTTCTCCTGCTGTAGCCCGTCTACTTCAAGGTTTGACATACTGTGAGTTCAGAGACGCTCTTCTGAACACCACTGTTGTAATACGTGGTTATTTGAGTTACTGTCGACTTCCTGTCTGCTTGAACCAGTCTGGCCATTCTCATCTTCCCTCTCCCATCAACAAAGCGTTTTTGCCGACAGAACTTCTACTCACTGGATGCTTTTTCTTCCTTATCACACCATTCTCTGTAAAAGCTAGAGAATGTTTTACCTGAAAATCCCAGGAGACCAGCAGATACTCAAACCATCCCGCCTGGCACCAACAACCATTCTATGGTCAAATTCACTTAGATCACATTTCTTACCCATTCTGATATTTAGTCTGAACAACAACTGAATCTCTTGACCATGTCTGCAAGGAGTGATTTACAATGAGCGATTTACAATGAGCTTGTCTGATGAACACTTTGAAACAATTTCAATCAGGAGTATAGTCTTGGTCCTTGCTTGGACACTGATTGGCTTTTGGAATTCACATATTAAAATAATAATGTTGCTGAATTGTATATTTCCATAAAGTTTACTGTTTGATTGTTGCCTTCCTGATGAATTTCTGTAAACTATTTTTTAAGCAAAGTGTGATTAATTATCTTTATTTTTGATTGGTTGCAGAACAATTGAATCAGGCCAGGTTCTTCTAGCAGTTCTTGGAGATCATTCTCTTACAAAGTATGAGAGAAGTCAACAAAGACTGCGCATCATCAGACAGATTCCCTTTACAAATTTCAACAATCTGACAAAGAAAGATGATATCATGCTGCTGCAAGTATGAATGTTTTTCTCATTCTTGCACAGTGTTTAAAATCTTTAATTTGCTTATTAGCAATGTTTACTTTACTGAACAACAACTGTTGAATGGCTTTTGTGACTTGGATGAGAATTATTGATTGTGGAGAATATTAGTATTGGCAATGATCCCTCCCATCCGTCCAACAGTCTCCTTGATTCCCTTCCGTCAGGCAGGCGGTTCGATAGAAATACGACAAGAACTGTGAGGATGAGAAACAGCTTCTTCCCCGAGGCTGTAACATGACTCAACTCCCTGCCACCACCCAGGTCTCATCAGTTATGAAGCGCCAGTAGCTCGTACTCTTTACTTTTTAACTGTGCAACTTATTATTTGTTAATTTAATTGTGGTCATATTACTTCATGTGTTATGTGTATGAGGTACAGTATATGTACCGTGTTGTGATATCGGTCAGGAGGAAGGTTGTTTCGTTTGGCTGAATACATGTGTACGATTGGATGACAATAAACTAAACTTGAACTTGAGCTGTCTAAGCCTGGGCAATATCACAGTTAACCTTGTCCTTGACATACAAAGGGTTAGTAAGTTAATTGGGCACATGAGTATAATTGGGTGGCTGGGCTCATTGGGCTCGAAGGGCCTATTACTGTGTTGTGTCTTTAAACTAAATTAAATATAAACTTTAATTAAAAGTGTGACAGCTGCTAAGTCTGACTTCTTGGAGTTTCATCATTAACAAAGAAAGAGTTAGAGTGAAGAACCTTCACAGTAGGATTAATGCTTTATGACCATCATTCACACCACAATTTTCATGACAAATTATCAATTCCATCATACGAAATGTAATTGATATTTAATTTTATTCATCACTTTTAATTGAGTCTCTGTCCCTTTGATCATCTGAGAAAAAAGAAAGAATTCTGGAAAACAAAATATATAAATAGATAAGCTAACAAATCTCTTCAGGAGTAAGGATATCATTCAAGATATTCTTCACTTTTAGGAGCACAAATATGTGAATTCAAAGTTTTTGTGTCAACAGCTCGAGACTGATGCAAAAATCAACCAGTATGTGAATGTGCTCAACCTTCCCAAAGGAGGAATCACCGACATGAAATCTGGAACAACGTGCACGGTGGCAGGATGGGGAAAAACAAAAATAAACAATTACTCTCACACACTTCAAGAGGTGGAGGTCAAGGTAATTGATCGCAGAAAATGCAAAGGCATGTATCGAACTAAAATAACCCAGGACATGATCTGTGTTGGTGACAGCAAAGGCAGAAAGAATGCATGTCATGTGAGTATGCTGTGTAGTCATGTTATCAGTAACATTTCTATAAAGCTATTGGATTAAGTATAAAAATCCCAGTGATTCACTGGTGCCTTCTACAGATTGAAACTTTCAACGCTTCCTCAGTGTTATTGTGACTGACTCTTATTTGCTTTCTGAAGAGCTACTCAGTTGCATTAAAAAGTCTTCAGAATGTGGTCCAGCATTATCCTAGGGAAGCTAAGGGAAACTAGATTAGGCCATAAATGCTACACTCACAGGTAATGTCCACATCCCCAGGTGGATTAAAAAAATAATGATCAGATAAGAAAATGTGTATGTGTTGATTATGGAGGAACCATTTTCTTGCATTTTCTAGGATCTCATATCCAGGCCCTGAATTTAGATGTCAACATAACTTACTATAATTTCTCTACCAATAAACTTTGTCTACTGTCAGTGTGATGATTAAATGGGCAGATGCAAGATAACAGAGTCAATCCAGAGAAATATAACGTATTGACATGTCTAAAATGTAAAGAGAATTTATTCTAAATCGTGTCAATTTGAAAATAAGGATCATGCTAGATCTAGTGTTCTGTCTGATCCTAACATCCAGTTGGGACAGAGTGGATCAATCTGTCTGACACTCTGTACCAATGAGGTGCCCTGTGAGACAGGCCAGGCTCGGGACGCCAAGCAGAAACAGGAATTGGATCCTGAGAATTTCCTATCAGAGATGATTAAAAACTACATAAGCATATTTAATAAAAATTGTTTAAAGACAACTGAACATAATAGCAAATGATTAAAAAGGTTAAAATAAAGTAAATTTAATGGACTATTTCCCGTTATTTAGTTGTTTCACATACCAGTGACTCCATTCAGTGAAGGAGGTTACTGTTCTTGTGTCAGCTAGTCTTGCTTAAAAGCAGGGGGTTGGTGTGGTAAACTATGTATACCTGTCTGGACACGACGCTCTGCTGACTGCTCCTGTGGCTCCTCCCACAGACCCCTGTATAAAGGCAATTGGGGCACTGCTCCTCCCTCAGTTTTCAACATGTCATGCTCCCTTTTCGCTGTTAATAAAAGCCTATCGTTCACTTCCAGTCTCCTAGAGTTATTGATGGTACATCAGTTGGGTACAAAGTGAATCTGGCCAAATGCACAAGCTGGGTTCAGTGGAGAGTCGAGTGGCAGAGTGGAGGGACAGCTACACCAGCATTTGACATCTGTTTCATTCTGAACTTCCACATTCCACCAGAATTTGAAGTCAAACTGAAGTACAGATTGCAGATGGCTGACGGTTTTCTACACAATGGCTAATTTAGGAATAAACTCAATCCAGGCCATGGGAAACATTCCATGAAAAGACTCTTTGTGAGTCCAGTTACCTACATTTGCTCCTAAAGTAACTCACACCTCCTCGGTACAGCTGGGCACGGATAATGAATTGTGATGTGATGTCAAACTGACAGTTTGCATTCTGTCTCTTTAGCTAATTCTGCTCAATTGTCACCTTCATCTTTTTCTCTCTCTTCCAGGGTGATTCAGGCGGCCCTTTGATATGCGACAAAATGTATACTGGGATTGTGTCCTTTGGCAGAAAAGGATGTCCATATCCCCAAATGCCTGCGGTGTACACGTTACTAACAAAGAAATACATTGATTGGATTCGGGATACAATTGGTTGACCGCTGAAGAATGCTGAAGAGCTGTACTGAGTTATCACAATCCTGCTTCACTCTGCTTTACTTACACTGATGCTCAGTTAATTGGCCTAGAGGGCTGGCTTGCCTCTATCCTTACCTTTTCTGTTTTGCATAAAATGTTACACAAAAGTGTAATAAAAAACAATAATTATCAAATTCCTTGCCTTGTGAAATCCCTGTCCACTGATGTAAGTTATGAAAGTGAACTGAACCACATGTAGGTGACATTTTAGACTAGCAGCAGTGACTTGCTTTGCACCATAGAGATGTCGATAGTGGAGGCAATCAGATTGTGAGATCATTAGGATTTGCATTAAAATATCACAGATTGATGGTGGAGTAGCTTTATAGAGGTTGTTGCATCTTCATGGACAGAAGGGGCTGCCCGGTGCTGTGAAGTTCATTGTTCTATCAAGTAAATATTTAACTTTGGAACTGAATGCTCCTCTTGCACTACCAATGATCGAATGAGATTTACAGGAAGATGTTGTTTCCTGCTTCTCATTGCTAACTGTCACAACTCCAACAGTGACCTCAGGTCAGCTGCAGGGTCATCAGCCGGGACCACCACTCATTGATATTTCTCTCCCTTAGCCCTGGTCCATCTCCTGGTGGCACAGCAGTGACACGGGCCTCCCTGTCACCGCCTGCAGCTTCCAATGGGGTTAGTTGGTCCCTCAATTATGTCCTTCCTCCTCAGCCACAGCCAAAAGCTGCCCTTTTCTGCCTCTTCAGCCAGCTCTCTGGTGGGCCTCCTGAGCCTCATTCCTGTCACTGCCCTATCACAGGGTAACCTTGTCAGGGTAGATGATTGCCTCACGTCTTACACTCAGCTGCTAGGACTGAGTACTTCAGCCTCTTCTGCTCATGGGCAGCCTCCACTCCTTCCTCCCATGGGATGGTTAACTCAATGAGAACCTCTGCACTGTGAGATGGAGCAGCTGCTCTCAATTTATCGATTGTCTCAGCTTAATTTGCTTGTATAACAGAAGCCTAATGTCTGCATGATATCCAGATCCCTCATTAATTGAACAATTATCTCAACTCTCCAAATGTTTCACAGAATGGTATAAAAAGTCTAAGAAACTTCGCAATTCCCATTTCCAACCCCAGTTGTAGGTTGCACACTTTGAAGGCAGCCACTGCAGGGAAGCTGCATGTTGAATGAAATCAAATTGGGACAGTTAACATGATTGAGAGTTGAAGAACTGTGGGAGGGAGGGAATCAGGAAGAGAGTGGGCCACTCTAAAACAGAGGTCAGAAAGGTAACTGAGGAACTGAGATGCAGAACGAGTGATTGAGCAATAGATGAGTTTCAGGGTGAGAACATGATTGGGAAATCAGATGGGAGTGACAGGACATAGTGATTTGAGCACTATAGGGAAAATCGTATCAAGGAACCAAAGTCTGAAAATGAATGATCATCTTTATTCATCACTATACATTTAGAATTAGCACAACACAAGAAAATATGGATGAATTTCAGCCTTGAGGTGCTTTTTGAACATTGAGTGATCTGCAGATATCTTATTTGTGGAACCTAATTACTGGATTTCATGATTCTATAATGACAAAACAATCCGTGCTGAATTGTACAATGATAATTCAAATTCATTTATTTGGCTCTATTTTTGTCAGGAGGAAATTGCACTCATTTCTTGCTACATCACCTGTAATATTCATAATCCTGTTAACATCTGACAGTCAGACTGTTCATTTAATTGTATTTGGTTTGTTTTTTTGTTGTCAAATGTATTGAGGTGCAGTGAAAGCTTGTACTGCATACAGATCAAATCATTACACACGGCATTGCGATAGAACATGGTAAAGCAAGAACAGAATGCAGAATAAAGTGAAACAATTACAGGGAAAGGCAGTGTAGGTAAAGATATAAGGTGCAAGATCGTAACAAAGTAAACTGTGAGGTCAAGAGTCTGTCTCCTTGTAGTGGAGAAACATTTAATAGCCTTATAACCTCAGGATTGAAAATATCCTTGAGCCTGGTGCTACATGCTATCAGCCTTATTAAACCTCTGCCTCATGGGAACTTTAATTATGCCGGCTGGTTTACTGAGGTAGCGAGAAGTATGGAGAGTCCATGGAGGAGAGTCTAGTTGCTGTGGGAGAGTCATAGAGTCATAGAGAAGTACAACACAGAAACAAGGCCTTCAGCTGATCTAGTCCATGCAGAAACCATTTAAGCTGCCTAGTCCCACTGAGCTGAACTGTGACCATAGTCCTCCATACTCCTACCATCCATGTACTTATCCAATCTTCTCTGAAACGTTGAAATGGAGCTCTCATGCACCACTGATGCTGACAGCTCATTCCACACAAGTGTTCCCTTGCATTTCTTGTTCTCCATGAGCACCTCATGTGTTCCTACTTGCCTATACCTGATATGCACCTCCTTTTTTTCTCAAAACCAGGGCCTCAACATCTCTTGAAAACCAAGGATCCCTACACTTATTATCCTTACATTTTATTCTGACAGGTGCAGACAAGCTTTTTTTACTCTCAATTTTGTTTTTGAAGGCCTCTCACTTTCCAAATACACCTTTGCCTGAAAACAGCCTGACCCAACCAAAACTCACCACATCATTTCTGATTCCATCAAAATTGGTCTTTTTCTAATTTAGAATCTCAGCCTGTGCACTGGACCTATCTTTTAGCATATTTACTTTGAAATGTGGTCACTGCATTCAAAGTGTTTCCCTACAGAACCTTTTGTCACCTGCCCTGTCTCATCCCTGATAGCAGATTCAGCATTGTACACTCTCTCATTGCCACTTCTATGTACTGATGGAGGGAACTTTTCAGAGCACGTTTGACAAACTCTATCCAATCTCGTCATTTTACAGTATGTGATTCCCAGTCACTATCTGGAAAGCGAAAATCACCAACTATAAAAACCTTATGTTTCTTGAAACAGTTTGTGATCTCTTTACAAATTTGTTCCTCTAAATCCCTCGGACTGTTGGGTGATCTGTAATATAGCCATTAATGTGGTCATACCTTTCTTATTTCTCAGTTCCACCCATAAGGGATCACTAGTCGAGTTCAGCAGTTTGTCCTGATGGACCACTGTTGTGACATTTTCCCTGACTAATAACACCACCCCTCCTCCTTTCATCCCTCCTGCTCCTTCACATCTAACACAACAGAACCCCGTAATATTGAGATGCCATTCCTGCCTCTCCTGCAACCAAGTATCACTAATGGCTACAACAGCATAATTCCATGTGTTGATCCAGGCCCTGAGCTCATCCACCTTTCCTATGATACTTCTTGCATTGAAATATACACAGCTCAGGACACTAGTCACACCCTGCTCAATCTTTGATTTCTGACTCTGTCTGAGGTCTTACTGATATCTGCATCCACAACCTCTCCACTAACTATTCTGGCACTCTGGTTCCCGTCCCCTGCAACTCTAGTTTAAACCCCACTGTGCAGCATCAACAAACCTTCCCACTAGGATATTAGTCACCGTTCAGTACAGGTGTAAACCATCCCTTCTGTACAGGTCCCACCTTCCCTGGAAGAGAACCCAATCATCCAAAAACCTTATGCCATCCCTCCTGCACCAACTCCTTAGCCACGTGTTAAACTGGATAATCCTCACAAGCATGTGGCACAGGTAGTAATCCTGAGATCACAGCCCTGGAGATCCTGACCTTTAAATTGGCACCTACCTCCCGATGCAGAACTTCATCATTTGTCCTACCCAGGTCATTGGTATCTACATGGACCATGACCTCTGCCTGTTCACCCTCCCGTTTAAGAATTTGGAGGACTTGATCTGAGATATTTTGGACCCTCGCACCTGGGAGGCCACATTCCATCTGTAAATCTAATTCTCATCCACAGAATCTCCTGTCCATTCCCCTAACGAAGGAATCCCCTATCACCACAGCGTGTCTCTTCTCCCCACCTTCCCTTCTGAGTCACAGAGGCAGACTCAGTGCCAGAGATCTGACACTGTGACTTTCCTCTGTTGGGTCATCCCCCGAACAGTAAACAAATAATGGTATACCTGTTGTTGAGGGGAATGTCCACAGGACTGTTTAACTGGCTGCTTAACCTCTTTCCCCGTCTTGACTGTCACCCGTTTTCCTGTGTCTTGCATCTTGGGTATAACTATCTCTCCATATATCCTATCTATAACCCCTTCAGCCTCCCAAATGATCCAGTGTTCCATCTCCAACTCTTTCACGTGGATTGTTAGAATCTGCAGGTGGACACTGGTAGTCTTCTGACATCCCACAAGAGGAGCATTCAACTATCCTGTCTGGATGAGCTGAGCTGTCTCCACAACTTTCTGTAGTTCCTTGTGGCCACGAGCAGTACAGCTGCCATAACGCATCAAGACAGAATGCTTTCTACGCTGCATCAATAAAAATAGGCAAGGTTCAAAGGGTACCTACCAAATTTCTGTTGCCTCCTGAGGAAGTAGAGGTATTCATGAGTTTTTTGGTCATGGTGTATGGCTGTTGGTCCAGAACAGGTGATGTTCACTCCTAGGAACTTGCAGGTCTCAACCTTCTCAACCTCAGCATTGTTGATGAAGATAGCAGCTGATCAAAACCCTCCTTCCTGAAGTCAATGACCAGCTCTTTTGTTCTGCTGAATTGAGGAAAAGATTGTTGTCATGACAGCATGTTACTAAGCTCTCAGTCTCCTTCCTGTATCCGAGTTCATCATCATTTGAGACAGGGGCCACCATGGTGGAGGTAGAGCAGAACCTGGTCACAGCGTTTGAGTGTATGGGGATCTGAGGACCCTGTGCAAGTAGGGGGCTGAGGACACAGCCTTGTGAAATGAGAATAATCATGATGAAGGTGTTGAGCCTACCCTACTGGTTCCAGTTTGTTGGTCGGAAAGTCCAGGATCCAGATGCAAAGGGAGGTGCTGATTCCCAGATCGAGGAGTTTGGAGATGAGTTTGCTTGGATTTATAGCATTGAAAATGGAGCTGTAAACAATAAATAATAGTCAAACCTAGTTGTATTTACTGTCCAGATTCTCCAGGAGATTGCATTCACCAGAGTCACTTTTCAGAAGTAGTGAATGGCAGCATCAAGTTTGTCTGGGAGGCTGGAGTTAATGTCCAGTATAACTAACCTCTCAAAGCACTTCCTGACTCTGGATGTCGGAGTCATCAGGCAACAGCTCATCCAGACAGAAGGGCATCCAGATGCAGCTCCTAACAAACCGCGTTAGGGAACTGGAGCAGGAGCCGGATGACCTCCGGATCATTCGGGAGAATGAGGAGTTTATAGATAGTAGTTTCAGGGAGGTAGCTACGCCAAAGGAGCAGTGCACAGGTAATTGGGTTACCGTCAGGCGAGGGAAGGGGAAAGGGCAGGCAGAGCAGGGTTCCCCTGTGGCCATTCCCCTCAACAACAAATATACCAATTTAGATACTGTTACAGGGGATGACTTACCTGGGACAAGCTGTGGCAGCCGGATCTCTGGCACTGAGTCCGGTTCTGCAGTGCAGAAGGGAGGGTGGAAGAAGAGGAGAGCTGTAGTGATAGGGGACTCGATAGTTAGAGGTACAGACAGGAGGTTCTGTGGTCGTGACAGAGACTCCCGGATGATCTGTTAGCTCCCGGGTACCAGGGACAGGGATGTCTCTGATCGCGTGCACTGCATTCTGAAGAGGGAGGGTGAGCAGCCAGATGTCTTGGTACACATCGATATCAATGATGCAGGAAGAAAGAGTGAGGAGATCCAAAGAATTAGTATAGAGAGCTTAGTAGGAAGTGAAAAAGCAGGACCTCGAGGGCAGTAATCTCAGGATTGCTACCTGTGCCACGTGCCAGTGAGGGAAAGTGTAGGATGCTCTGGCAGATGAACACATGGCTGAGGAACTGGTGTAGGGGGTAGTGTTTCATATTTCAGGATCATTGGGACCTCTTCTGGGTCAGGTGGGACCTGTACAAGAGAGACAGGTTACACCTGAACTACATGAGGACCAATATCCTTGCAGGGAGGATTGTTATTGATATTGAGGAGGGTTTAAACTAGATTCATGCAAAGTCAGAAATAGAAGGGTTGTGTGTGCTGGTAAAAATCTTCTGAGGGAGGAGTGTTGTGGGGAAGACAGACGAGCTGAGGGCATGGACTGACACATGGAATTATGACATTATAGCCATTAGTGAAACCTGGCTACAGGAGGGGCAGGACTGGCAGCTTAATGTTCCAGGGTTCCAATGTTTCAGACGTGATAGAGGCAGAGGGATGAAGGCTGGGGGAGGTGGTGGAGGTGGCATTGCTAGTCAGGGAAAATGTTACAGCAGTGCTCAAGCAGGACAGATTTAAGGGCTTGTCTACCGAGGCCATATGGGTGGAGCTGAGAAACAGGAAAGGTATGACCACATTAATGGGGTTGTATTATAGACCACCCAATAGTCAGCGAGAATTGGAGGAGCAAATCTGCAGAGAGACAGCAGACAACTGCAGGAAACATAAAGTTGTAAGAGTAGGGGATTTTAATTTTCCACATATTGATTGGGACTTCCCATACTGTTAAAGGTCTAGACAGGTTAGAGTTTGTAAAATGTGTTCAGGAAAGTTTTCTAAATCAATATATGGAGGTAGCAACTAGAGAGGATGCAATATTAGATCTCCTATTAGGAAACGCATTAGGACAAGTGACGGAAGTGTGTGTAGGGGAACACTTTGGGTCTAGTGATTGTAACGCCATTAGTTTCAACTTGGTCATGGATAAAGATAAATCTGGTCCTTAGGTTGAGGTACTAAACTGGGAAAAGTGCAAATTTGAAGAAATTAGAAAGGATCTATAAAGTGGGGATTGGGACAGGTTGTTCTCCGACAAGAATGTGATTGGTAAGTGGGAAGCCTTCAAAGGAGAAATTTTGAGAATGCAGAGTTTTTTATGTTACTATCAGGATTAAAGGCAAAGTGAATAAGAATAAGGAACCTTGTTTTTCAAGGGATATTGGAAATCTGATAAAGAAAAAGAGAGAGATGTATGACAGGTATCGGCAACAAGGAGCAAATAAGGTGCTTGAGGAGTTTAAAAAGTGCAAGAAAATATTTAAGAAATAAATCAGCAGGGCTAAAAGAAGGCATGAGGTTGCTTTGGCAGTCAAGGTGAAGGATAATCCTAAGAGCTCCTACAGGTCCGTCTCTCACCCCCCCATCCTCATCACATTCTACAGGGGTTGTATTGAGAGTATCCCGAGCAGCTGCATCACTGCCTGGTTCGGAAATAGCACCATCTCAGATCGCAAGGCCCTGCAGCGGATAGTGAGGTCAGCTGAGAAGATCATTAGGTTCTCTCTTCCCGCCATAATGGACATTTACACTACACGCTGCATCCGCAAAGGAAACAGCATTATGAACGACCCCATGCACCCCTCATACAATCTCTTCTCCCTCCTGCCGTCTGGGAAAAGGCTCCGAAGCATTAGGGCTCTCACGACCAGACTGTGTAACAGTTTCTTCTCACAAGCTATCAGACTCCTCAATACCCGAAGCCTGAACTGACACCTTGTCCTATTGTCCTGTTTATTATTTATTGTAATGCCTGCACTGTTTTTGTGCACTTTATGCAGTCCTGTGTAGGTCTGTAGTCTAGTGTAGCTTTCTCTGTGTTGTTTATTTTACATAGTTCAGTCTAGTTTTTGTACTGTGTCATGTAACACCATGATCCTGAAAAACATTGTCTCATTCTTACTGTGTACTGTACCAGTAGTTATGGTCGAAATGACAATAAAAGTGACTTGACTTGACTTGAGGTATATTAAGAGCAAAAGGATAGTAAGGGATAATATTGGTCCTCTTGAAGATCAAAGTGGTTGGCTATGTATGGAACCAAAAGAAATGGGGGAGATCTTAAATGGGTTTTTTGCATCTGCATTTATTAAGGAAACTGGCAAAGAGTCTATGAAAATAAGGCAAACAAGTAGTGAGGTCATGGAACCTATACAGATTAAAGACGAGGAGGTGCTTGCTGTCTTGAGGCAAATCAGAGTAGATAAATCCCAGGACCTGACAGAGTATTCCCTCGGATCTTGAAGGAGACTAGTGTTGAAATTGCAGACGCCCTGGCAGATATATTTAAAATGTCGGTATCCATGGGTGAGGTGCCGGAGGATTGGAGGATAGCTCATGTTGTTCCGTTGTTTAAAAAAGGCTCTAAAATTAATCTGGGAAATTATAGGCTGGTAAGTTTGACGTCAGTAGTAGGTAAATTATTGGAAGGATTACTAAGAGATAGGATCTACAAGTATTTGGATAGACAGGGACTTATTAGGGAGAGTCAATATGGCTTTGTGTGTGGTAGGTCATATTTAACCAATCTACTAGAGTTTTTCGAGGAGGTTACCAGGAATGTGGATGAAGGGAAGGTAGTAGCTGTTGTCTACATGGACTTCAGTAAGGCCTTTGACAAGGGTCTGCATGGGAGGTTAGTTAGGAAGATTCAGTCGCTAGGTATACATGGTGAGGTAGTAAATTGCATTAGACATTGGCTCAATGGGAGAAGCCAGAGAGTGATAGTGGAGGATTGCTTCTCTAAGTGGAGGGCTGAGAATAGTGGTGTGCCACAGGGATCAGTGCTGGGTCCATTGTTATTTATCATCTATATCAATGATCTGGATGATAAGGTTGTAAATTGGATCAGCAAATTTGCTGATGGCACAAAGATTAGTGTTGTAGTGGACAGCGAGGAAGGTTTTTAAAGCTTGCAGAGGGATTTGGACCAGCTGGAAAAATGGGCTGAGAAATGGCAGATGGAGTTTAATGCAGACAACTGTGAGGTATTGCACTTTGGAAGGTCAAACCAATGTAGAACATAGAAGGTAAATTGTAGGACACTGAGGAGTGCAGTAGAACAGAGGGATCTGGGAATACAGATACATAATTCCCTAAAAGTGGTGTCACAGGTAGATCAGGTAGTAGAGAGAGCTTTTGGCACATTGGCCTTTATAAATCAAAGTATTGTGTATAAGAGTTGGAATGTAACGGTGAGGTTGTATAAGACATTGGTGAGGCTGAATTTGGAGTATTGTGTACATTTTTGGTCACTGAATTACAGGAAGGATATTAATAAGGTTGAAAGAGTGCAGAGAAGGTTTACAAGGATGTTGCTGGGACTTGAGAAACTGAGTTACAGAGAAAGGTTAAATAGGTTAGGACTTTATTCCCTGGAGAATAGAAGAATGAGGGGAGACTTGATAGAGATGTATAAAATTATGATGGGTATAGATAGAGTGATTCCACTGATGCTAGGGGACAAAAAAAACAGAGGACATGGGTTAAGGGTGAAGGGGGAAAAGTTTAAAGGGAACATTGGGGGGGGGCTTCTTCACACAGAGAGTGGTGGGAATGTGGAATGAGCTGCCAGATGAAGTGGTAAATACGGGCTCACATTTCACATTTAAGAAAAACTTGGGCAGGTACATGGATGAGAAGTGTATGCAGAGATATGGTCCAGGTGCAGGTCAGTGGGACGAGGCAGAAAAATCAGTTTCTGTGTGGTTACCCACCCTCGGGGAAGAAAGGGAGGAGAATGAGAAGAAAAGAAGGCAAGGTTGATCTTAGCCATTCAGAGCCGTTCAGGGAAAGATGGGTTGCAAAATGTTAAGAAGTCTTTCAGCACAGAAGGAGAACAGAATGGCAAACTGCTGACAATAGTGTGATTCCAGTGGAAAGACCTGAAAAGGGAACAACCACGGAATACAATACAGTCTCAGAGGATGAGGAACTGGGAGTATTATATGATTTATATGCAAACTCCCCAAGATTTGATAAGTGATTTCTATCAGTGGAAAGGCCAGCATGATAATTGACAGTGAGGGCAAAATGGGCTCCAATATGATTGAGGATGAAGCTGAATTCAGTCAGGGGGCTGGGGGACCTGTGTCAGAGTGATAGATAGGGTCAGGCAACCATGAGTGAACAGGAACCATCACAAGAAGTGCCTGAGGCTGAGGAAGCTGAAGAAAAGATAAGTTCTCAGAGAGTCAAGAAGCCCCCAGACAGGCTGGCATCTGATGCACGGGATAAACAGTATTGTATCCATCCCAGCAGTGAGATATGTTACTGCCATTTACAGAGATCACAACATTTATTTGAATATTGTGTTATTGATAATGAATTACTAAATTTTAAAGACATGAGGACATGACTTTTCTGGTGGTGGGGGAGGGGGAACAGATTGCCCTGTTTAAGATTTCTACTGTTATGCTGTGAGGTATTTTATTTTTGCAGTTTTCTATAAAATCAGTGTGTCCTCAAGTTAAGAGAATTGTGGCTTCAGCTAAAGAAAAGTGATCATGTTGTCCAACTTGGGAGTGTTGTGTCAGCCAATCAGGAGTGGGATGGCAAGGAGGACTCCTGAGAGCTGGGCGAGGAGAGTTTTCGGAAGGACAGCAATCTGGTTTGGGGTCTTTTCTGGTGGGAGGTACAGAGAGAAGACCACCAGGGAAGATGCCTGGAGGATCCCATCCGAAGTTGGGGTGGGGGGGAACCCTATTGCAAGGAGTGCCTCTCGAGGTGGAGAAATCCAAGAAGGAAAGTTCTACTTGTGGTGGGAGATGAGAATTCAGCACCATGAGTACAGCAATCTCCCAGCTACTACAGAACTGAGCGCCAATCCTTATGTAACAGTTAGACTGGTTTAACTGTTATTGGCCCTTTTAGCTTTATTTTTGTTTCTCTGTTAACTGTTTCATGAAGTTGAAAATTGGTAAATATACTTTCTATATGATTTTATGCTGTTGTACGATCTGTCATTTCTGGGCCACTGATAGCTGTGTATGGGCAGTATTTACATAGCATTCACTCTTATTGAGATTTCTTTAATTGGAACATCCCGATGTTCCTGTTTGGTTGAACCCCAAATCATACCAACACTAGACGTGTATTGCTTATGAAAGGCGGCCTTCTCTCCACTGAGTCACGTGGCTGTTAGCAGAGTTAATAATGAGCCAAGTTGGTGTACGAGGCCCAGTGAGAGTGTTGCACTAACAAGGTTCCAACACTGACCCCTGCAGAACGCCACTGGTCACTGGCAGCCAACTCCCAGGAAAGGATCATTTTCTTCATACTCATTGCATCCTGCCAATCAGTCAATTCTCAACCATGCCAGTAACCATCCTGTAATACCATGGGCTCTTAACTTGGTAAGCAGTCTCATGAGTGGCACCTTGTCAAAGGCCGTCTGAAAATCCAAATATACAACATCCACTGCATCCCCTTCATCTATCCTATCTGTAATTTCCTCAAAGATGGTGGCACGATGCAATTTACAACGGCCACTCCTGAGGTGATAACTGTTATTTGTCAAGTGGGGTGTCGTGCACAATCCTAATCTGATGAAAATCAGACATGGGAGCACAGAGAAACATCTGGAAATCTCCAGGAAGACCTTCTTCATTGCTGCTGCTATTGTGAGGTCTGGGTCTCTGCTGAGAACAGGCCCCTAGTCCTCTGGGTCGCGTTGCCAGTGGCCATTCGGGGGCGCCGTAGTTCGCTCAGCAGAGGATGGTGCTCAGAGAGGCTGTGCCGGACGAAATGGTCAGAGGTTCGGAGGTTCGACGGACTCAGAGTCTACTGCAGTCCGGGTGCTTTCACTGTATGCTGGATCCGACATAGCTTTCATCGTGTGCTGCGTCTGCGAGGCTGGGTTCGACGGAGCTTTCATTGTGTGCTGCGTCTGCGAGGCTGGGTTCGACGGAGCTTTCATTGTGTGCTGTGTCTGCGAGGCTGGGTTCGACGGAGCTTTCATCGTGTGCTGCGTCTGCGAGGCTGGGTTCGACGGAGCTTTCATCGTGTGCTGCGTCTGCGAGGCTGGGTTCGACGGAGCTTTCATTGTGTGCTGTGTCTGCGAGGCTGGGTTCGACGGAGCTTTCATTGTGTGCTGCATCTGCAAGGCTGAGCCCGGCGGTGCCGTGAAAGTCCATAGCGAGGGTATTCCCTTCTGCCGCCTGCGTGGGATGACAAGTCTATCGGGACCCTGAGGACTTGTGGAAACTGTACGGTGGTTTCTTTCGAACTTATAGTCTTTTGACATCTTTGGACTATTTTTACTATGCCCGTGGTCTGTCTTTTTTTTATCAATTATGGTATTGTCTGCACTGTTGTAACTATATGTTAACTATAACTATATGTAAATATGTGGTTTTGCGTAGGTCTTGTAGCTTTAGTTTTTGGTTTGTTGGGCGGTAGAATTGGTCACTTGACTTGGTGTTTCTGGGTAGTCTTGTTTTGTCTGATGGGTTTGGAGCTCCTTTCCGGGGAATGTGCTAAGATGGTAGCGCGATATTAATACGCAGCAGTCTCTCCAGACTCTAGATTTGGAGATTACCAAACGTTATGTGGATTTTCTGGTGTGGTCTGTTTTGTCGTGTGCTTTTGTGATATCATTCTGGAGGACGTTGTCTCATTTTTTAACTGCATAGCATTTGTGATTTCTAAATGACAATAAACTGAAACTGAACTGAACTGAAAGAATTCCAACAGGTTCATCAGGCAGATTTTCCCTTAAGGAAACCATACTGACTTCGTCCTAACATGTCCTGTGTCACCAAGTACTTCATAACCTCATCCTTAACAATTGACTCCAACATCTTCCCAGCCACTGAGGTCAGGGTAACTGGTCTATAATTTCCTTTCTGCTGCCTTCCTCCTTTCTTAAAAAGTGGAGTCACATTTGCAATTTTCCAGTCCTCCAGAACCATGCCCGAGTCCAATGATTTTTGAAAGATCATTACGAATGGCTTCCCAATCTCTAACACTACCTCTTTCAGAACCCTAGGGTGCAGTTCATCTGGTCCGGATGTCTTATGTACCCTTAGCTATTTCAGCTTTTTGAGCACCTTCTCCCTTGTGATAGTAAATGAACTCACTTCTCTTCCCTCACACCCTTCAACATCTGGCACACTGCTAGTGTCTTCACTCAGTAAAATCTGATGCAAAATACTCATATAGTTCACCTGCCACCTCTTCATCCATCAAAACTCCAGCCTCACTTTCTAGTGGCCCTATCTTTATATTAATTCTCATTTATATTAACTCTCATCTTTATATTAATTTTTTGCATAAATGAAAAATTGTTATTGTCCACTTTGATAGTCTTTGTTAGTTTGCTTTCATATTTCAGTTTTTCCCCTTCTAATGATTCTTTTAATTGCTCTTTGGAGGTTTTTAAAAGCTTCCCAATCCTGTATTCCTGTTAATTTTTGCTTTGTTGTATGCCTTCTCCTTTGTTTTTCCTTTGTTTTTCCACCCCCTCTGCCTACTTTGCAATCCCTCCAACACAACGTATAACCTTGGACATTCATCACCCAACTACAATCATCCTTTTAGCCACGATTCAGTGATGGCCACATCATCATACCTGACAATCTGTAATAGTGCAACAAGATCATCTACCTTATTTCTTATATTCTGTGCATTGAGATATAACACTCTGAGTACTGTATTTGTATCCTTTTTGATTCTGCATCTGTAATGCACAGATACTCACCCTGCTGCTGTAATTTTGTCCTGTCATCTGCCTGTCCTTCCTGACAGTCTGACTGCACGTTATCTTTTTTCACCGTTTGTCCTATCCTGAATCCCTTCACTCTGGTTCCCACTCCCAGACAAATTAGTTTTAACTCCTCCTCAACAGCTCTAGAAAACCTACCCACAAGAATATTGGTCATAAACTACACTTATGATGTGCAGAATAAATTACATATTATTAAACCAGTTTCTTGAATGAAAACAAATATTCCTTGTTTTGCTACTTAAACACCGGCACTCGGAAGATGATGCATTGTACAGTGATGGTTTCATGATTGTTTCTTGTGTGATCACACCTAAGTTATTTTGAATTTATGATAAACTTAGAGGGAAGTGATTTATTTATTTGAGTGTCCCACCCTCCAACCTCCAATGAAAGTGACCAGACACTTACACAGAATATAGAGCAGTAGAGCAAAGTCCTTCAGGCCACTAAGTCTGTGCTGATCCTGATACCATGTGAATATCTGCTTGTACAGGGTCCACATCTCTTCATTGTCTGCCTGTTCACACGTCTGTCCAAATGGCTCTGGATCATTGCCATAGTTTGTCAAAATTTTAGATGCCATGCCGAATCAGTATTGCCAAAGCCTGAAGCCTGAAAGTAATCATACAGATAATTCCATCTGTAGCTTTTTATAAAATTCAGCATGACTTCCTTACTTCTGCATTCTATTAGTCTAATATTAAACTCAAGCATAATGTACACTTTGTTATGAGAAGTCTTCCCAACTTGCCCTGCCACCTATAAATTATAGTCCTGTACCTGACACTTTTATTATACTTGCAACAGGGGCAGCCGGTGCTTGGGAACATCACAGCATTTTTCAGCTTGATGTTTACCTTTAAGTCATAGCATGCAGTTGTAAAAAATATATCATATTTCCTTCATCATCACTGGGTTATAATTCTGAAAGCTCTAATTTATTGACTGAAGAGAATATCTTTGCCACAAGGATCAGATGAACTTCAAGAAGGATATTGCCTCCAATTCCTTCTTGTAAGGAAAAATATAACTGGCCAAATTGTTCTCTAAAATATCACAAGAAATTGAGCAAAAATTGGTTAAATAATCTGAAGAGCTGCTACTACATTAGGCAGCCACCTACTGGTAGATGTTCTACATGACAGGCAACATTACCGTCATACAAAAATTGGGAAATTCACTGTACTGTGACTGACAATTATAGAAAGGAAATGGTGTCATATATTCCATATACACAGACTTGTCAGTAAAAACAGTGAGATTATTTGTCCTGCCAACTATTCCATAAATATACATTGGTGTTCACTTTTGCAAGGGATTTTGATGATTGGTTTTAAATATGCAAATAACACAAACCTGAATGAACTAAATCATCCACATCAATGAATAATTGTTTCAGTTAACAGGCATTCAAAAATTCTTGAAAAATAATTCCAACAGAATATTTATGACAGAAATTCAGTCAAAGTTGTGAGAGAAAAGGTTGTTCATTACCACTTACAAAATTTCACCAGGAGTTAAAAAAGATTGAAAGTCATTGGATCAAGCACAGAAAAGGGGATCCAACTGCAAGTTTACACATTCCAAAGGATTCAAGTAAAAATAGAAAAAGGGTAGATGACAAATCAGCTAACAATTTATATTTTAGAAGAGGGGTCACATTAAAGAATAATAACCCAGAGTTAACAGCCAGAGTTAAAGTGAGGGATTTTCCTTTTAGTCTTAAAGAAGGTTCCAAACTGTGGTGAACTACATATACCTGTCTGGACACGCCCCCTGCTGACTGCTCCTGTGGCTCCTCCCACAGACCCCTGTATAAAGGCGATTGGGGGCACTGCTCCTTCCTCAGTCTCCAGGATGTTGTGTGATGGTCGCTTGCTGCTTGTGCTTTCTGCCAGCCAATTAAAGCCTACCTTAGCTCAACTCACATCTCCAAGAGTTATTGATGGTGCATCAATTTTATTGGCTGGAAATTTTAAAACATGGAAAGTATTTTACGTCCGGAAAAATTGGACATTGATCCTCAAGACTCAGAAGCAGCTCTTGCCTTTGAACTCTGGCTTGCATGCTTCCAATCATACTTGGAGGAGATTCGTGTGACTGAGCCCGCTATTATGCACAGAATCCTCCTTTCGAGGGTCAGCCCGAAAGTATATTCCCTTATCAGGGACCTGCCGACCTACCAAGGGGCATTGGATGCCCTCAAAAGACAGTACCTGCGGCCGGTGAACACCGTCTACGCGAGACATTGCTTAGTGACGCGGCGGCTGTGGACCGGCGAGTCGAGTGGGGAGTTTGTCCGGGCCCTACAGACACTTGTGCGGGCCTGTGACTGCAAGGGACTGACGGTGAAACAGCATGCGGAGCTCCTGGTACGAGACGCCTTCGTTACGGGGATCAGGTCAGTGTATGTGCGCCAGCGGCTGCTGGAAAACGCCGATCTTACCTTACAGTCGGTGATCGAGCTGGCCGACATGCTGGAGGCTGCTCTGCGCAACACTGACGCTGTCCAGCCGCGCGATCTCCCACTGGCCCCGTGGATGCCGCAGACCCCGCCACCCGCGAGCGAATCCACCACCGCTGCTGCCATTCGTGAGTCCATGAACTCCCCGAAACCGACCACAGCTGCTGCCAGTCACAAGTCCGTGCAGTGTTACTTCTGCGGACTCGAAAAGCACCCCCGAAAACGCTGCCCGGCCGGAGAAGCTACCTGCTCCAGCTGCGGAAAGAAGAGCCATTTTGCCAAGGTCTGTAAGTCTGAACCATGAGCGGGGTCGAGCAGCACTGCGTGCGAGGCATGGGGGTTACCATCTTGGTCGCCGCCATCTTGCCTGCCTGCCTCATGCGAGACAAGGGGCGGCCATCTTGGGCGCCTGTGCTATTGGGGCTGGACTTCCAGAGCCACCTAAAAAGTGTGACTATGGCATATGATGGGCCCCTCCCACCACTCACTGTCAGGAATCTTCAATTTTGTGGGACTTCATCATATACCCCACTACTGACCACACACACACACCGACCCGCACATCCCACCCAGCACCATGCCAACAGCTGCGCTACTGACACCACTTGCAGCCTCTCCACCCTCAAGATCCCTCCCCCACCGCTGTTCGCCAACCTGACCCCCGACTGTAAACCTGTGGCAACTAAAAGCAGGAGGTACAGCGCGGGGGACAGGGCCTTCATTCAGTCGGAGGTGCAGCAGCTGCTCAGGGAGGGGATCATTGAGCCAAGCACAAGTCCTTGGAGGGCCCAGGTGGTTGTTGTTTGGACCGGGCAGAAAAATAGGATGGTCATGGACTATAGCCAGACCATCAATAGGTTCACGCAGCTTGACGCGTACCCCCTACCCCGCATCGCGGATATGGTCAACCAGATAGCTCAGTACAAGGTGTACTCGACCATAGATCTGAAATCCGCTTACCACCAGCTCCCCATCCGCCCGGAGGACCGCCCCTACACAGCCTTCGAGGCGGGCGGCAGGCTCTATCACTTCTTGCGCGTCCCCTTCGGTGTCACAAATGGTGTCTCTGTCTTCCAGAGGGAAATGGACTGGATGGTGGACCAGTGCCAACTGAAGGCCACATTTCCCTATCTGGATAACATCACCATCTGTGGTCACGACTGGCCGGATCACAACACCAACCTCCAATGATTTTTCCAAGTGGCTAAAGCCCTGAACCTTACTTATAACAGGGACAAGTGTGCATTCGGAACCACCCGACTCGCTATCCTTGGGTATGTTATGGAGAATGGGGTCATTGGCCCTGATCCCGACCGTATGCGCCCCCTGTTAGAACTCCCTCTTCCCACCACCCTCAGAGCCCTCAGACGGTGCCTGGGCTTCTTTTCCTATTACGCCCAATGGGTCCCTCATTACGCAGACAAGGCCCACCCCCTGGTCAAGTCCACCACATTTCCCCTCTCTGCCAAGGCCCCCAGTATGCCTACGTGGTCTTACCTGATGGGTGGGAGGACACGGTCTCCGTCCGCGACCTGGTGCCCGCAGGAGCAGCAGACCACTACCCCGAACACTCCACGGTAACTATGAACCCTGTACCCGAGGTGTATACCCACCTGACACCGCGCACACCAAGCCCTACACAGACTCCTCATGACACTCCCATACCAGGCGCCACGCACACGCATGAGGGATCACTGACGCCTAACGGGCTGGCACCTCAAGTCAGGCCGGAACCAGCACAACCACTGTCACTGGTGCAATCACCACCGATGCTACGTAGATCGCAGCGACAGACTCGACCGCCTGATAGACTTAACCTGTAAATATACTTGTAAGAAACTTCGCCCCGTGGGGACTCTCTTTTAAAACAAAGGGAGGGGTGAATGTGGTGAACTGCATATACCTGTCTGGACACGCCCCCTGCTGACTGCTCCTGTGGCTCCTCCCACAGACCCCTGTATAAAGGTGATTGGAGGCACAGCCCCTTCCTCAGTCTCCAGGATGTAGTGTGGTGGTTGCTTGCTGCTTGTTCTTTCTTCCAGCCAATAAAAGCCTACCTTAACTCAACTCACGTCTCCAAGAGTTATTGATGGTGCATCACAAAGATTCTGTGATCTCTGCAGTAAGGATTTCTGCCCTGAGGCTATTGGCCTGCAGTTCAAAGTTACCATGGTGATCAATAGCTATTCATTTTAAAGAGTTCCCACAGAGAGTAAGCCTAGAAGCAATCTTTATTTACCTTTTGAAACATAATTTTGCAACTTCTGTATCAAAAGAGTTTTTACTTTAAAATTCATAAATTCCAAAAAAAGTACTTAAATCAGCTACAATATGAATTTCATACAGGTTTCTGTGGTCAGACGATTTGCCAAGAATTACTAATGGGTTAGTTTGTCTTTCTCACACTTCAAGATGGTGGCCCATCCAGTCACAGAGGCCACTCCAGCTCTAGCAAATGGTGTCATTGTTCTCCCTTTACATCTTTCTTATGATAACAAGACACTGCTGGATATCACACATGCAATTTTTTCTACTGAGGATGTTTGAAACTGGACACCAGGCAGTTATCCAAAGGGAAAAGCAGCTGCAGCTCTAAACGAACCAATCACAATGGAGTGAATTTCGACCATCAGAATAAGGAACACCCCCATAGGACATATGCTGACTTTGCAACAGAGGTGGGAACAAATTTGACCTGGTTTACACCAACATCCCTGTTGCATAGGAAGCTGCTTCCCATTGGATTCTCTGAAGACTTACCCGTGGTGCTAATTCCTGCACACCAACCACTGATTAAATCTGTCAAACCAGTTTGAAGGGAGATAAAGACTTGGACAGAGGATAATCTCAGTGTTTCATGTAATATCCTGGTTAAGATTTTTACTGTTGGGGGTCTCGTCATCGTCGAGAATGGCAGCTTAAGTCACTAGCTCCTCCGGAAAAACGCGTATTAAGCCCCGTTAACCCATCAAATATAGTATTTTTTGAAAGTATTTGAACTGATAAAAGGGAAAAGAATGGGAAAAAAGAATGGAAATAAAAAAACGACACGTGCTAACCGACCACGTGCTAGCAAGGCGGACGCTGGGTCTCGTTCAAGCGAAGCGGCAAATATGATCGAAATTTTGAAAGAAATAAGGGAGTTCCAGAAAGATGTAAAACAGCAGCTACATGATATGAAGTCAGAGCTCGCCAATGTCAATCAAAAAATAGTGGTGGCAGAGACTCGAATTGAGAAGCTGGAAGATCGCATTCAAAACATGGAACCGATACTAAGTAAGACGATAAAAATATTAAATCAACAAGAAGGTAAACTGCTTGACCCGGAGGGAAGATCACGGCAGAAAAATATCAGAATATACAATGTTCCCAAAGGAGCGGAGGGCTTGTCTATGACAGAGTTTGTCGGAAAGTTGCTGCGGGACGCGCTGGAGCTTCCCTCGACTATGGAGCTGGAAATTGAGAAAGCGCATCGTGCGCTCGTCCCGAAGCCTATCCGAGATAGATCAGATAAGCCACGCTCAATAATAATTAAATTCCTTTGATACAGTACCAAGGCAGAGATTCTACGAAGGGCCTGGGGTAAGAAGAGGGTGTTTTTAGATGATAAATTAATATATTTTGACCAAGATTACATCCCCCTGCGGTGCTACAGAAACGTAAAGAATACTCTGAAGTAAAGCGAATACTAAAACAAGAAAGGATTAGATTTCAAACTCCGTACCCTGCTAAACTTTGAGTGTTTTATCAAAATGGGATCCTACTGTATCAGACATTGGAAGGGGCGACTACAGACATGAAGGCCAGAGGGTTGCCCGTCAGCATGATCAAACCGAGGGAAAGCCTGGCAGAGGAATTATCCCACTCCGCTTGGGAAATAGTGCGAGAATCGAGAAGGCAGGAGACGGGAGGAGGTCGAGAGAAGTATATCAGGAAGAGACTGGGAGTTTTCCAAAGACAGCCCTCACCCCCTCCAGCAGAGCCATAAGGTTTGGCTAACTTTAAAAATGTTGAGAAGCTGAACGGAAGCAAAAGTAGACGGTGATATACCTATCTCAAGAAATACTTATTATAATGTGGATTTTATATTACTTAGCTGTTATTCTTTATTCACTCACTTACTTTTTCCCCACCAAAATGAGACTATATATGTGTGTGCATATATGTGTATGTATGTAATATATATGTATATATATATGTGTGTGTGCATATATGTATATAGGAGGAGTACACAGGGAAATCTTTTCTGTGTAATGGATTTGTTCACTGACTTTTATGAATACTGCAATGGGAGCCCTCAACTCACAAGTAGGAGGGATTATCCCCCACAGCTAGACATTTCCTCTAGCTCAACGCAGGGTCATCTATCGGAGACCTCAGACTTGGAATCATACATTCATTGCCATTTTTGTTATTATTTGCATTTCTTGGTTCTTATTTGTTCAGGGAGTAGATCGATTAAGTTTTATTCTGCTAATTTCAATGATACGTTGACAGATAAATACAGATGGCTCAGGACAAAGTAAAATTCATTTCTTTTAATGTCAATGGGCTATTAAATCCAATCAAAAATAATAGAATTTTATCCAAAATGAAAAAAGAACAAGCCCATGTAGTATATTTACAGGAAACTCATTTAAGTGATAATGAGCATAGAAAACTAAAGAGAATGGGCTTCACTAATTTGTTTTCTCCTCATATAAATCAGGACATAGGAGAGGAGTTGCTATTCTTCTCTCAAGTAAGCTAAATTTTGAAAAAGTATTCGAAATGGGAGATAAAGAGGGCAGATATATTCTGGTAAGGGGGGATATAGACAGCAATTCAGTTACTCTTGTTACGAATGTGCCACAACTCTGAGGGACCGAAGGGTACAAAGTCACCCACTCCTTTTTGAGAATCTCAAGATCACTATTAATTCGGGTCTGGGACCCAGGAAATGAGAGAGAATCCACAAGGTTTGGAATGTGTCCTGGCCTCAGCGAAACAAAAACCCCTGATAACGGCTATTGTCTCTTGGAGATTGAATTGTGTATTGAGTACTGTACTATTCATTGAAGCCCTCAGGGGACAACCAGAGTGGGCTGGTTGAGGGATTGCATCAACCCAACCTGATTGACATCTGAGACCCCATGAGTAAGGATAAAAGAGGGTCTGGGGAACAACCCCTTGAGAAGCACCAGAAGAAACGCTAGAAATCCCGTGACAGCGTTTAATAGCGACAGCCGGTGGGGGGCTCGTGTGCGTCCTTCCCTTGCCTGGGATTGATGGCCTCACCACGGAAGAACGGCTTTAGCTAAAGGAGAGGCCACAAGTGAGCGGCCACTCCAACGAGACTCCGACGGAACAAAATCATAAAAGGAATCGGCAAGTTTTTCTCCCAAAACTCTTTCTCTCTCCAACCAAAGGCTGCAGCCTGCATGAACTGAATGCCTTTTATATTTCCATCGGACAATACATTATCCCCTAGACAACGATAGAGCTATTTCTTATTGATTATTATTATACCCACACTTTTAGATTTAGTATTGATGACGTATATTATCTGTATATTTGCATTGATATTATTTTTGTGTATTTTTACTAATAAATACTGTTAAAAATAGTACCATCAGGCTTCAATGGACCTCTCTATCTTTGCTGGTAAGTGACCCAGTTATGGGGTTCATAACACTCTGTTGAATATATATGCACCCCCAGGAAGTGATATAGGTTTCTTTCAGAAAGTTATTGATATTATGGTAGCGGAAACAGAAGGTCTCCTTATCTGTGGGGGAGAATTAAATTTACAATTACAACCAAACTTAGACTCTTCCAATGGAAAAACCTATGAAGCAAAATCCTTACATAAGAAAGTTAATACATTTTTTGGGGATGTTGGTTTAATTGATATATGGAGGGACCTTTTCCCCGACAGAAGGGATTACACTCATTATTCTGCTCCCCATTCTGTACATACAAGAATAAATTATTTCATAACATTTGGAAAAGACAAAGACAAAATAAACACCTGTGGAATTGGGACAATAGATGTAAGTGACCATGCACCTATATATTTATCTGTTGATTTTGACCTAAAACCAAAGAATACTATTTGGAAACTAAATTCAAGTCTACTCAATGATCCGTACTTTAAGGAACAAACTTTAAAAGAAATTGGTCTCTACTTAGAATTTAATGATAATGGAGCGGTTTCACCTCTCATTTTATGGGATACTCTGAAGGCTGTCTTAAGAGAGAAAATTATAGTGATATCTTTATATAAGAAAAAAATAAGGAATGAAACTTTAGAGGAATTACAAACTAGGCTGAAGGAACCAAAGAAAAAACACAAATTGAATTTGGCACAGGATACATTAAGGGAAATTTTAAAAATTAGGAATGAAATTAATAGTTTGGCTACGCAAGCAATCAAGAAAAATTTAATGTTTCTGAAACAGAGACATTATGAAAGTGGATCAAAGTCTATGAAAATACTGGTGTAGAAACTGAAAAAAAAAGATAACAGAAAATACAATTTATAGAATTAGGGATCCAAGAACAAAAATGATAAAAAAATAAGCTAAGTGAAATTCAAGAAGCTTTTGAAGTGTTTTACAAAACTCTATATTCCAAAGTTCCAGGGAAAGCATAACCCAAATTGACACCTTCTTGAATTCTCTAGAGTTACCCACTTTAAGCGAAGAACAAAATAGATCGATGACTGCTGACATAACTGAAGTTGAATTAAAAGCTGCAATTAGTAGGCTTAAATTAAGCAAGTCACCAGGATCAGATGGGTAAATGGCAGAGTGGTACAAAGAATTTTAAAATGAGTTAATTCCAGTTTTACTCCCCACACTGAACTGGGTTCTAAAAAAGGCACAAATGCCACCCAGTTGGAAGGAAGCAATAATCTCAGCTATACCGAAAGAAGGCAAGGATAAAATGGAATGCGCGTCATTTAGACCAATATCCGTTCTTAATGTAGATTATAAATTATTTACCTCCATCATGGCCAAACGATTAGAGGAGTTTCTACCCATACTGATACGTAACGATCAGACAGGTTTTATACGACATCGCCAAACACAAGACAATATACGAAGGACACCTCACATTATGGATCATAAACAAAAAAATAAAATTGAAGCAATAGTGATAAGCATGGACACTGCAAAGGCATTTTATTCCGTTAATTGGAATTTTCTTTATAGAGTTTCACTTAGATTTGGTTTCCAAGACATAATTATTAAAACTATACAGACACTATATGACAACCCTACAGCTAGGATTAAAATCAATGGATATTTACCAAATAGTCTTACCCTAGAAAGGGGCACGAGACAGGGTTGTGCATGGTCACCGCTACTCTTCACATTATATTTGGAACCATTAGCTCAATACATCAGACAAAATGAAGATATCAGGGGAATTACTATTAAAGGGACAGAGCATAAATTGGCTTGTTACACGGATGACATTTTGATCTATCTAGGGCAACCAACATACTCTTTACCTAAATTGATGCAATCCTTTGAACAATATGGTCAATTATCAGGATACAAGATCAACATAGATAAAACACAATTACTTTCATATTACTTTAGCCCACCAAGAGAAATTGGAAGTAGATATCCCTGGGCATGGCACACAGAGTCTTTCAAATATTTGTGCATCATTATGCCAAAAGATTTGGCAAAATTATCAGAATGTAATTATCAGCCTTTATATAAAAAATTAAGGAAGATGTGGCAAGATGGACACTGATTCCTTTTTTCAGTCTCAGTTCAAGGATTGAGTCTATTAAAATGAATATACTGCCCAGACTGTTATATCTCTTTCAGACCCTACCAATAGAGATTAATCAAAATCAATTCAATGAATGGAACAAGATGTTATCAAGGTATACTTGGCAGGGTAAAAGGCCTAGAGATCGTCTCAAAACTTTGCAATTAGCGAAAGAAAAGGGGAGTTGGGATGAAATGCTTAAAGAGAAACACGTATTAGAAAAACAAGATTTCTATCGGTATTTACAGATGTGAGAATATGTTAATAAGACACTTAAAAATGTAACCAAGGCAAGTACATGCTTGATAGAACTATTTAGAAAAGCATATAATTCAGATAATGGTAGTAGAATCATTTCAAGCATGTGTAAGGGGTTGTCAAACCTTAAAACACATTCAACTTCATACATTAAAACAAAATGGGAGAAGGAAGGAGGGATAATTATATCTGAGGAAGAGTGGACAATAATATGGAGGTATCAATGGAAGTGTACCAGTTCACAGAAGTGGAGGGAGTTTAGATGGAAAAACTTGATAAGATATTTTATTACACCCTCTCAGAAATCCCATTATGATAGTAAACCTCCCTGTTTGCTGGAGAAATTGTGGAAATCAAAATGCAAATCATTATCATATTTTTTGGCACTGCCCTGTTATCAAAAACTATTGGAGGGGGATACACAATGCCCTACAAGACATCTTTAAATGTGAAATACCCTTAGAGAGTAAGACCATATATTTTGGATATATATCTCAAAAATGGTTGAAAAGAGATAAATATTTAATGAATATACTGTTGGTGGCTGGTAAAAAGACTCTTACTAGGAAATGGTTATCACAGGAGAGCCCAACTTTAAATGCATAGATGGAAATTACAATGGACATTTAGAAAATGGAGAAGATAACTGCATCTGTTAATCATAAGCTGGAACAATTTGATTCATACTGGGGAAAAATGGTTTAACTACATAATGCCTCATAGGCCTGATATTATTCTCACAAATCAATGAATATGTTGTAAAAAAAAGATCACTCCCTACTTGTACATAGTTTTTTTCCTTTTTCTTTCCACTCTTTTCTATAAGTGTATACCTCAGATAAATACTTTGTGGAGCTTTGTGACATATATGATTATATGATATATATGTACAATGTCTGAAATACATCTTATGGAAATGTTTGTTTGATGATGAACTTCAATAAAAAAACTAAATTACAAGAAAAAGATTTTTACTGCTATGCTACAGGAATTTCACTTTAGCAGTTCTGTAAGAGCAGTCTGTTCTGCTTTCAGCTTGTTTGGGTTTAAGCTCAGATAAGAGGCTTGTTATTCCCCTTAGGAATGTGCTGTCAGCCAATCAGGGTAGTGGAATTGGGAGAAGGTTCTAGAGAATGCTAGGTTGAAGGTCTTTGTTGGCAGGAGCTAGGAGAAGACAGGAGGGAAGATGTCTGAGGCACCCGTCCCTGTTGTACAAGGTGCTTTGTGCAGATGAATGGCTTCAAGAAGCTGGAGTCAATACTCCCGTCAAAGACCCGTTTGTATGAGGTGAATTTGAAGAGACCTTTGAATGCTGGTGTGTGCTTTCACACAGATGAAGGGTCTAGTGCGTGAGTGACAAACAAGTTCAAGATGAACTCCAACTTAAGTGCACATTTGACTGTTTAAAAGTAATGGGCTCTTTTTGTTTTTCTCTTTCTTTTAATAGCTGTTTGCTTTAATTAACTATATTAATTATACATTTTTATAAATTGTATGCAGTGTATGATCTGTTATTTCTAGCTGGGGACAGTATATCACACAGCATTCACACAAACCGGAGTTTGGGTGGGCAAGACATCCCAACCTCACGGATTCAGTGGGATCAAAGCTGTATACATCCTAGATATATGATACAAGGGAAAGGTGGAGTTTCTGCTGCGGAATCCAGTGGCTGTTAGTGACGGGCTAACGAGCTGTTTCTAGAGACACCCAGTAAAAGGGGGTTTCATACAGAATGTTCTGAAAGTTCGAAGTTCAAATATTAATATCGAACTACATTTATGTCACCGTTTACAACGCTGAGATTTATTTTCTTGCGGGGACACTAGATAAATCTAATAACGATGATAGAATCAATGAAAGACCACACTAACAGGGCAGGCATGCAGTGTGCAAAAGGCAATAAATAAACTCTGCAAATACAAAACGGAAAATGAAAGAAATAAAGAAACAGATGGATAGATGAATAAATAAATAAATAGGTAGATAGATAAACATACAAACAAGCAAGCAATAATTATCAAGAACATAGATGAAGAGTCCATGACAGTGAGTCCACAGTTGTGGGAACAGTTCACTGATAGGGCAAGTGAAGATGAATGAAGTTTTCCACTTTAGCTCAAGCGCCTGATGCTTGAGGGGTAATAAATGTTCCTGACCTGGAGGTGTGAGTCCTGAGGCTCCTGTACCTTCCTCCTGATGGCAGCAATGAGAAGAGAGCATGACCTGGGTGGTGGGAGTCCCTGATGATGGATGCTGCTTTCCTGTAACAATGCTCCGTGCAGATGTGCTCAGTGGTCGGGAGGGCTTTACCCATGATGGACTAGGTCATATCCACTACTTTTTGTAGGATTTTCCATTACAGACAAGGTGTTACATATCAGGCTGTGACGCAGCTAGTATCACACATCTATAGAAGTTTGTCAAAGTTTTAGTTGTCATGCCGAGTCTTTGCAATCTCCTAAGGAAGTCGAGGCACTGCCATGCTTTCTTCATAATTACACTTACTCTCTGGGCCCAGGACAGATCCACTGAAATGATAGCACTAAGGAATTTAAAGTTGCTGACCCTCTCCACCTCTGATCCCCCAATTAGGACTGGCTTATGGACCTCTGGTTTCCTTCTCCTGAAGTCAATAATCATCTCCTTGGTCTTGGTGACATTGAGTAAGAGGTTGTTGTTGTGGCACCACTCAGCCAGATTTTAATACCCCCTTCTATATGCTGATACATCACCATCTTTGATTTGCCCATGACAGTGGTGTCATCAGCAAAGATAAACATGGCACTGGAGTTGTGCATAGCCATAGTCATCAGTGTAAAGTGAGTAGAGCAGGGAGCAAAGCACACAGCTTTGTGGAGCACTTGTGCATATGGAGATTATGGAGGAGATATTGTTACCAATCTGAACTGACTGGGTTTTGTAAGTGAGGAAAACGAGGATGCAATTGCACAGGAAGGTATTAAGGCCAAGATCTTGAAACTTATTGATTAGTTTTGAGGGGATGACAGCATTGAATACCGAGCTGTAGTCAATAAGGAGCATCCTGATGTGTGTGCCATTGCTGTCCAGATGTTTGCAGGGTTGAGTGAAGAGCCAATGAAATGGCATCTGCTGTGGACTTGTGCTGGTCGGTAAATTGGAGTGGATCCAAGTTGCTTCTCAGGCAGGAGTTGACACATTTCATCAGCAACCTCTCAAAAAGTGTCATCACTGCGGACGTAAGTGCTACTGGACGATAGTCGTTGAGGCAGGTTACCATGAACTGGGTATGTATCATATTAATCCCCATCTTTCAGGTCAGAGAATAAGACAAGTCTGCGGTGAGCAAGAGCTGTGCTTTCCCATGCCATCAGGAAGACAAAATGAGATTATTCTCAGAGAATTCACAGCCATTTCTGTGACACCAGAGACATAAGGCACATGAGATTCTAACAAACATCTTCAATATCTCTCTGGAGCAGTTCACTGTCCCCACAGGCTTTAAGGTGACCACCATCATCCCGGTGCCCAAGAATACGACAGTAACCTGCCTCAGATTTTACCATCCATATAACCATATAACAATTACAGCACGGAAACAGGCCATCTCGGCCCTTCTAGTCTGTGCTGAATGCTTACTCTCCCCTAGTCCCACAAACCTGCACTCAGCCCATAACCCTCCATTCCTTTCCTGTCCATATACCTATCCAATTTTGCTTTAAATGACAATATTGAACCTGCATCTACTACTTCTATTGGAAGCTCGTTCCACATAGTTACTGATCTCTGAGTAAAGAAGTTCCCGCTTGTGTTACCCCTAAACTTTTGCCCCCTAACTCTCAACTCAAAGGCCTTACTGAAGTCCATATAGACGACATCCACTGCTTTACCCTTGTCAACTTTCCTCGTAACCTCTTCAAAAAATTGAATAAGATTTGTCAAACATGATCTTCCACGCACAAATCCATGTTGACTGTTCCTAATCAGACCCTGTCTATCCAGATAATTATATATACCATCTCTAAGAATACTTTCCATTAATTTACCCACCACTGACGTCAAACTTACAGGTCTATAATTGTTAGGTTTACTCTTAGAACCCTTTTTAAACAATGGAACAACATGAGCAATATGCCAATCCTCCGGCACCATTCCCATTTCCAATAACATTTGATATATTTCTGTCAGAGCCCCTGCTATTTCTCCAATAACTTCCCTCAAGGACCTAGGGAAAATCCTGTCAGGACCTGGAGATTCATCCACTTTTATATTCCTTAACATCACCAGTACTTCCTCCTCCTTAATCATCATAGTTTCCATAACTTCCCTACTTGTTTCCCTTACCTTACACAATTCAATATCCTTCTCATTAGTGAATACCGAAGAAAAGAAATTGTTCAAAATCTCCCCCATCTCTTTTGGCTCTGCACATAGCTGTCCACTCTGATTCTCAATTTTATCCCTCACTATCCTTTTGCTATTAATATAACTGTAGAAACCCTTTGGATTTATTTTCACCTTACTTGCCAAAGCTACCTCATATCTCCTTTTAGTTTTTCTAATTTCTTTCTTATGATTCTTTTTACATTCTTTATATTCCTCAAGCACCTCATTTACTCCATGCTGCTTATATTTATTGTAGATATCTCTCTTTTACCGAACCATGTTTCCAATATCCCTTGAAAACCAGGTTCCTTCAAACTTTTAAACTGTCCTTTCAACCTAACAGGAATGTAAGGATTCTGTACCCTCAAAATTTCACCTTTAAATGACCTCCATTTCTCTATTACATCCTTCCCATAAAACAAATTGTCCCAATCCACTCCTTCTAAATCCTTTCGCATCTCCTCAAAGTTAGTCTTTGCCACTAGCACTGGCCAAGTGCCAGTGTCACTGACATTAAAAATAATGAAGTGCTTTGACTTACTGGGTATGTATCATATTAAACCCCATCTTTCTGCTACTTTCCAGTTCACTTTTCACTCCAATCAGTCCACTGATGATGTCATAGCCTCTACACTCCACTCTGTCCTGTCCCACCTGGAAAATGGTGCCTCAAATGCCAGGATGCTCTAGATCCTGGAATTCTTGACAGTAAGGTCACAGTCAGTTCACAAGGGCAGAAACATCTCTAGCTTCATACGCTGAGCACCAGCACTCTCAGGGCTGTGTGTTCAGCCCGTTTCTGTCCACACTGTTGACACATGACTGATCAAACCAAATCATCAAGTTCACTGATGACACAACAGTGGTTGTCATCAACAATGATAATGAGACGCGTACAGAGAGGAGGTAGAGTGGTTGGTAGAACGGTACGAGCACAGCAACTTGAGTCTCAACATGGACAAGACCAAAAAAATGATTGTGCAATTTCGGAAGGTGCAGGCTGATCACTCCTCACTGTACATACACAGCTCCTCCGTGGGGAGAGTTAGGAGCTCCAAGATCTGGGAATGCTCATAATGGACAATCTCACCTGGCCCCTCAAGGCCTCCTGTCTGATCAAGAAAGCTCAACAGTATCTCCACATCATGAGGAGATTGAGGCAAGTGGGGCTCCCCACCATTTAACCAATTTTTACAGGAGCCCCATCGAGCGTGTCCTGACCAGCTGAGCTGCATCACACATGGTACAGGAATTGCAAGAGATCTGACCGCAAGTCCCTACAAAGGATTGTGAGGATTGCTGAGAGGATCACCGGGGTCTCTCTATCACCCGTCTGAAATATTTATCAGGAGCACTGCATATGCAAGGCCCTTAGTCTTGTCAATAATCCCTCCCATTCATCTAACAATCTCTCTGACCACTACCATCAGCCAGGTGATACTGTAGCATTAGGACAAGAACTGTTAGGATGGAAAACAGCTTCTTCCCCCAGACCATAAAACTACTGAACTCCCTGTCACCAACCAAGTCTCATCGCATATGAAGTGCCAGTTGCATTACACTGTTTTGTTAAATTTGTATCGGATATGCAACTTATTATTTGTTAATTTATTTGTCGTAGTGTTACTTTATGTGTTGTATGTGTGAGTTATATTTGCTGTGTTGTGCACGTTCATCCAGAGGAATGTTGTTTTGTTTGATAGTATGCAGGTATATGGTCGAGTCACCACAAACTGTACTTGAACTTGAACTCAAGTACCAAACCAAAGTAAGTAAAATTTCAGGATATTTTATGGTGACGACTTCATAAATATTTAAGGTTTACATTGGGTCTTGTGCCTTCAGTTTGATTGCATTGGGCAAGATGGCAGCTGATGAAGTTAAACTGGGTATTGACTGCTGTTTCTCAACGTTTGTTATTGGCTACACAGACACTAAAGTCATAAACTTCCTGTAGGTTTTATTGAGCAATAAGAGTGAACACTGGCAGTGGCTGCATCATCATTACTGCAGAGTCCTGGCACATGCCAGACAGGGCACCTGCATTGAGCTCCTCGTCTAGTTCAAATGTTTTGTGCCCATGGATCTTGGTGGAGTCAGGAAGAGAAGTCAGATCCCTGCCCTTGTTGCCTGCCGAGGAAGAATCAGTCGTCAACATAATGCTCAGAAAAAAACATGAATTCTGGTAATATTTTACATTTATTTATTGTTAGTCTCTCCTTCTATTCATTGTAAAGGTAGTCTTGGTGTAATTTTAGAAGTGGAATTAAAGTTCACTTCATTTTTATTTTTGATAATCCATCCAGCTTTATATCATCATAATGACAAAGGCATCATTGGCAGGTAGGTGCACAGTAACTGATCAGAAATTGAGTTTCTTGTACTCTGAGTCGATAGATAGAAACTTAACAGAGCTGACTGTGGATCTAAGTTTCTTCCCCCAAGCTATCAGGCACCTCAATACCCAGAGCCTGGACTGACACCTTACTGCCCTATTGTCCTGTTTATTACTTATTGTAATGCCTGCACTGTTTTATGCATTTTATGCAGTCCTGGGTAAGTCTGTTGTCGAGTGTAGTTGTGTGTTTTTTTTCTCTGTGTTACTTTTTACACAGTTCAGTCTAGTTTGTACTATGTCATCTAACACCATGGTCCTGAAAAACATTGTCTCATTTTTACTGTGTACAGTACCAGCAGTTATGGTCGAAATGACAATAAAAGTGACTTGACTTGACTAAGTTGTTTAGAAAACATGATCACAATATATGAATCTAGAGTGCAAACATGTAGAATGTAGCCAGGGGTAATACATATAATCCAGTCTGTTTTGTCTGTTAATGTGAACAGTTGGCCCGTGAAACTGTTCTGAACAAGTTCGTGTCAACATTGGAACTTCCTAAATCAGGTGCCGATGTCAAAGCTGGAACCAAGTGCAGTGTTGCATGATGGGAACAACTATCCAAAAGCCTGAAAACACAACAGTGGCTATATTTCATTAGGAGTTTGATGAGATTTGGTATGTCACCAAAGACACTCGCAAATTTCTACAGATGTACCGTGGAGAGCAGTCTAACTGGCTGCATGGGACTGGACAGGATCGCAATCACCTGCAGAGAGTTGTATAATTAGTCAGCTCCATCATGGGTACTAGCCTCCATCTCAAGGAGCGATACCTCATCAGGTGGCATCCATCACCCAGGACATGCCCTGATCTCATTGTGACCATCAGGAAGGAGGTACAGGAGCCTGAAGGCACACACTCAACAACTCAGGAACAGCTTCATCCCCTCTGCCATCCAATTTCTGAATGGACATTGAACACATGAAGAACATCTCATCACTTTTTATATTTTTATTTTTGCACTACTTATATTTACTGTAATTCATGTTTTTCCCTCCATTCTTCTGTATTCACTTGTACTGCTGTCGCAAAGACAAAAAAATTCCCAACCGATGCTGGTGATATTAAACCTGATTCTGATTCTGAGAGGGTGGCCACTTGAGGGAGCACTTTGAAAGCTTTCTTGAGTCCATCTCACAACAATATTATCTGCTGCAATTATTGCTGTGTTCCAGCTCCCCAGAGAATGAAAGGGTCTTTCAGTCATCGATAAAAGAAGGCATTGACAGCTGATAAAATTCCAATAAAGAATTAAAACATGACAGTGAAGAACTTCCGGTAGAAATTCATAACATCTTTCATTTCTGGGAAGGGAAGAACATGCTAGAGGGTTTTGCTTTTGTAGACAACATAACCATGACCTTCTTCAAGATAGGAGATGTCTATTTGTGGCAACTGCAGAGGGGTTTCCCTCCTCTTTCCTGAAACACTGTACAATAAACACAGTAAACACTGCGTACCAGATTCATAATACAGGTAGAGTGTAACACCAACAGGGAAGGCCTGTGAATGTTCATCCTGATAGGAGGATTGAGAAGGGAGGGAGCTCATGGAAATGGTCCTAAAACTGATGGATTAAACTGGGAAAAATCAAGGAGCCAATTGCTGAATTTGAACACACAGCAGTGGTTGGCCTTATCAGGAACGATGACAAGACAAGACAGAGTATGGGGAGGAAGTGGAGTGGCTGATGGATTGGTGTGAGAAGAACAATCTAAGCCTGAATGTGGAGAATACAAAGGAAATGATTGTGGACTTCTGGAAGGTGCAGATGAACCATTGCCCTCTGTGAATACATTGCTCCTTTGTGGAGAGAGTTAAATGCACCAAGTTCCAGGGAGTTCACATTATGGAAGACCTCACTTGGTCCCTTAATATCACCTCCCTGAACAAGAATATTCAGGCAAGCAAGGCTCTGAATCCACATCTGAACTACATTTTACAGGAGCACCATTGAGAGCTTCCTGACAAGATACATCTCCATCCGGAATAGGAGATGTTGAGCATCAGACTGGAAGTCCCTACAAAGGACAATGAGAACAGCTGAGAGGGTCATAGGGGTCTCCCTACCATCAATTAGGTCATTTATTAGGAGTGCTGCATTCGTGGTCCCTCAGCATTATGAAAGCTCCCACCCATCCATCCAGCGTCCTCTCTGACTTTCTACCATCAGGTAGGAAACTACGATGCATAAAAACAAGAACAGTCAAGATGGGAAATAGTTTCATCCTTCATGCCATTAGGTTCTGAACACCTGGTCACTTCATATTCAAAGCGTCACTGGTTAATCGGTTCCATACCTTACAATATTTTATATTAAAGCACTTCAGTTTGTTATTTATGTGTGATTCATGTGTAGATTTTATCCTTACCTTCATAAGTTATCGTGTGTTATGTGTGTTATGAGATTTACACCCTGGTTGGAAGAAAAGTTATCTTGTTTCTATATACATTACATGGTTTAATGTGTTGTATACATGTCTGTAGTTAAATGCCAATAAACCTCACTTGAGGTAGCTCGGAAGTAGCTTAAGAATAGATTTAGGCAATTTAGAAGAAGACCTGAGAAAGCCTTGGCAAATAGATAAGGGAAAACCGTAGGTGAAGAATCAGAGGAATCGGAGGGGGGGGGGGCCCTTCATGAATACTTTGTTTCAGTATTCACCGGTGAGAAAACCCTGACAAATGTGAGGCTGTGTGGTGAACTAGATATACCTGTCTGACTGCTCCTGTGGCTCCTCCCAAGACCCTGCTGACTACCCCTGTGGCTCCTCCCACAGACCCCTGTATAAAGGCGACTGTGGCCTGCTGCTCTCCCTCATTTCCCCAGGATGTAGTGTTGTTCTTCAGTCAATAAAAGCCGATATCTCACTTCCTAAGTCTCGGCGTGAGTTATTGATGGTGCATCAATTTTATTGACTGAAAGTTACAACATGGAAACCGCTTTACGCCCAGAACGCCTAGACTTGGACCCCCGAGACCCTGGAGCAGCTCTTGCCTTTGAACACTGGCTGGTGTGCTTCCAATCGTACTTAGAGGAGGTTCGTGCCACCGACTCGGCTGTTCGGCACAAACTTCTCTTCTCGAGGGTCGCCCCAAAAGTTTATTCGTTCATCAGGGACATATCCACCTACGAGGAGGCGCTTGCCGCCCTCCAAAGACAGTACCTGCGGCCAGTAAATCCAGTTTATGCACGGCACCGCTTGGCAACGCGAAAACAGCGGCCTACGGAGTCGACTGCTGAATTTTTCCGCGAGTTACTGACCCTAGCGCGGGACTGTGACTGCAAAGCGCTCACAGCGGAACAGCATAAGGAACACTTGGTCCGAGACGCTTTTGTGACTGGGGTTCGGTCAGTGTGTATCCGCCAGCGGCTGCTGGAAAAAGCTGATCTTACCTTACGCTCCGCGATAGAGACGGCCGATTCGATAGAGGCTGCGCAACTGTACGCCGAAGAAGTCCAACCGAGCCATTCCCCGGTTCCGAGCGAATTCGCCAACGCCGCTGCCAGTCGCGGTATCTCAAACCCCACGAATTCGCCAGGTACGAAACTCTGTTACTTCTGTGGGCTTCGGAAACATGCCCGGGTAAGCTGTCCGGCGCGCGAAGCGACGTGTTCCAGCTGTGGGAAGAAGGGCCATTTCGCCAAGGTCTGTAAATCTAAACCGCGCCCGGGGTCGAGCAGCGCCGCGTCTGAGACCTGGGGGCCGCCATTTTGCATGACCGGATGTGGACAACCATCTTTGCCGACGTCACCAGGCCCCGCCCCCGACTCGCCATCTTGCATGACCGGATGTGGACAACCATCTTTGCCGGCGTCACCAGGCCCCGCCCCTACCTACCCGTGTGCGACCTGGGAGCCGCCATCTTGCATGCCCGGATGTGAGCGGCCATCTTTGCTGGCGTCACCAGGCCCCGCCCCCGACACGCCCCGTTCTACGCTGGCTTCCGTGACCCTCGATCAAAGCGCTCCGCACCAGCTCGCAAGGTCGATGATGGACATCCTGGTGGAGGGGCAAAGGACTAGCTGCCTGTTTGACACGGGCAGCACTGAGAGTTTTATTGACCCGGCCACAGTGAAACGCTGCGGACTCGTGACACGGCCGGTCCGTCGGAAGATCACCTTGGCTTCAGGGTCGCATTCCACAGACATCCGGGGGGGTTGTGTAGCGACATTGGTGGTGCAGGGCACAGAATATCGGAACTTTGCGTTCCTGGTCATGCCTCGACTGTGCGCACCTGTGCTATTGGGGCTGGACTTCCAGAGCCATCTCGAAAGTGTGACTATGGCATATGACGGGCCCCACCCGCCACTCACTGTCAGGAATCCTCAGTTTGGTGGGACTTCGCCATATACTCCGTTACCACACGCACATACACCCCGAACCCCACATCCCGCCCAGCACCATGTCGATAGCTGTGCTGCTGACACTATTTGCAACCTCTCCACCCTCAAGATCCCTCCCCCATCGCTGTTCACCAACCTGACCCCCGACTGTATACCTGTGGCAACTAAAAGTAGGAGGTACAGTGCGGGGGACAGGGCCTTTATTCATTCAGAGGTGCAGCGGCTGCTCAGGGAGGGGATCATTGAGCCAAGCACAAGCCCATGGCGGTCCCAGGTGGTCGTTGTTCGGACTGGGCAGAAAAATAGGATGTTTGTGGACTACAGCCAGACCATCAATAGATTCACGCAGCTTGACGCGTATCCCCTACCCCGCATCGCGGATATGGTCAACCGGATAGCTCAGTACAAGGTGTACTCGACAATTGATCTGAAATCCGCTTATCACCAGCTCCCCATCCGCCCAGAGGACCGCCCCTACACCGCCTTCGAGGCGGGTGGCAGGCTCTATCACTTTCTGCGCGTCCCGTTTGGTGTCACAAATGGGGTCTCGGTCTTCCAGAGGGAGATGGACCGGATGGTGGACCAGTACAAACTGACGGCCACATTTCCCTATCTAGATAACATCACCATCTGTGGTCGCGACTGGTCGGACCATGACGCCAACCTCCAACGTTTTTTCCAGGTGGCCGATGCTTTGAACCTGACTTATAACAAGGACAAGTGTGTGTTCAGAACCACACGACTCGCTATCCTTGGGTATGTCGTGGAGAACGGGGTCATTGGCCCTGACCCCGACCGTATGCGCCCCCTGTTAGAACTCCCTCTTCCCACTACTCTCAAGGCCCTCCGGCGGTGCCTGGGTTTTTTTTCCTATTACGCCCAATGGGTTCCCCATTACGCAGACAAGGCCCGCCCCCTGGTCAAGTCTACCACCTTTCCCCTCTCTGCCGAGGCCCGGGCGGCCTTCAGCTGCATTAAAGGGGACATTGCCAAAGCAACGATGCATGCGGTAGACGAGACCATTCCCTTCCAAGTAGAGAGTGACGCCTCTGACGTCGCGCTGGCTGCTACCCTCAATCAGGAAGGCAGGCCAGTGGCGTTTTTTTCCCGTACCCTTCAAGGCTCTGAACTTCGGCACTCCACGGTGGAGAAAGAAGCCCAAGCCATAGTGGAAGCTATTCGGCACTGGAGGCACTATCTCGCCGGCAGAAGGTTCACCTTGCTGACCGACCAGCGCTCGGTTGCGTTCATGTTCAGCAGCCAACAGCGGGGCAAAATCAAAAATGATAAAATTTTGCGATGGAGAATAGAACTCTCCACCTATACTTACGATATCCTGTACCGGCCTGGCAGGCTCAATGAACCGTCTGATGCCCTATCCCGGGGACCGTGTGCTAGTGCCCAGCTCGACCAGCTGTATGCCCTTCATGCCCAACTTTGCCACCCGGGGGTCACCCGGTTTTATCACTTCATTAAAGCCCGGAACCTGCCGTACTCCCTGGAGGACATCAGGACGAAGACCAGGGACTGCCAGATCTGCGCTGAGTGCAAACCGCACTTCTACCGTCCTGACACTGCGCAGCTTGTCAAGGCCACCCGCCCTTTTGAGCGACTGAGTATGGACTTTAAGGGCCCCCTTCCCTCCACCGACCGCAATGTCTACTTTCTCAGTATTATTGACGAGTACTCGCAATTCCCCTTTGCCGTTCCCTGCCCCGACACTACTACCACGTCGGTCATAAAAGTCCTGCGCCAGCTCTTCACACTGTTCGGATATCCCTGCTATGTCCACAGTGATAGAGGGTCCTCCTTTATGAGTGACGAGTTGCGCCGGTTCCTGCTTGCTAGGGGCATAGCTACTAGTCGCACCACGAGTTATAATCCCCGGGGGAATGGCCAGGTGGAGAGGGAGAATGCCACGGTGTGGAAGGCCATACTTTTAGCCCTTAAGTCACAAGGGTTGCCGGTCTCCCGATGGCAGGAGGTCCTCCCTGAGGCACTCCACTCTATCCGCTCCCTGTTGTGTACGTCCACTAATGCCACCCCTCACGAACGCTTATTCTCTTTTCCCAGGAAGTCTGTCACTGGGACCACCCTGCCAGTTTGGCTGACGTCCCCGGGGCCAGTGCTGCTGCGTAAACATGCGAGGAGTAATAAGTACTCACCACTGGTCGAGAAGGTTCACCTCCTGCATGCTAATCCCCAGTATGCCTACGTGGTCTTGCCTGATGGGCGGGAGGACACGGTCTCTGTCCGCGACCTGGCGCCCGCCGGAGCAGCAGACCACTACCCCGAGCACTCCACGGTAACTTTGCACCCTGTACCCGAAGTGACTCCGCGCGCACCGTGCCCCACAAAGACTCCGTATGCGTCTGTTCCAGGGCCCTCGCTCACACGCGAGGGATCCCTGACACCTCCTGTTGGGACAGAATTAACCCACTCTCCGCCTTCGGAGCACACACCACCTCCGGCACCTGTGCCGTCATCACCTCCGGCTCCTGTGCAATTGCAGCCGGAGCTCCGTAGATCGCAGCGAACGATTCGACCACCTGATCGACTTAACCTGTAAATATACTTGGGAATTTTTTTTTAAACAAAGGAGGGGTGAATGTGGTGAACTAGATATACCTGTCTGACTGCTCCTGTGGCTCCTCCCAAGACCCTGCTGACTACCCCTGTGGCTCCTCCCACAGACCCCTGTATAAAGGCGACTGTGGCCTGCTGCTCTCCCTCATTTCCCCAGGATGTAGTGTTCTTCAGTCAATAAAAGCCGATATCTCACTTCCTAAGTCTCGGCGTGAGTTATTGATGGTGCATCAGGCTGATATGCTGGAATATGACAAAATTAGGAAAGAGGATGTGCTGGAACTTTTGAAAATCTTTAGGATAGATAAGTCCCTGAAGCCGAACGGGAAATGTCTCAGATTTCAGTTGCAAGTGAGGGAAGAGATTGCTTCACCTCTTTGATGTTCTTTGCATTTCCTTTGGCCACAGGAGTTAAACCAAATGTTCTGAAGGTGGTAAACGTTATTCCTTTGTTCAAGAACGGTACTAGGGATAACACTAGGAATTACAGACCAGTGAGGCAATTGTGGTCAAACTATTGGAGAGGATTCTTAGAGACAGGGTTTACAAGTGCAACACTCTCACTGGCCTCGTACACCAACTTGGCTCGTTAGTAACTCTGCTAACAGCCACGTGACTCAGTGGAGAGAAAGCCGCCTTTCATAAGCAATACACATCTAGCCTCGGTATGATTTGGGGTTCAACCAAACAGGAACGTCAGGATGTTCCAATTAAAGGAATCTCAATAAGAGTGAATGCTGTGTAAATACTGCCCATACACAGATATCAGTGGCCCAGAAATGACAGATCCAATTTTCAACTTCATGAAACAGTTAACAGAGAAACAAAAATAAAGCTAAAGGGGCCCATAACAGTTAAACCAGTCTAACTGTTACATCAGGATTGGCGCTCAGTTCTGTAGTAGCTGGGTGATTGCTGTACTCATGGTAGAAAACAGCAGAAATAAAATACCTCACAGCATAACAGTAGAAATCTTAAACAGGGCATTCCATTCCACCCCCCCCACCAAAAATAGTCATGTCCTCATGTCTTTAAAATTTAGTAAATCACTATCAATTACACAATATTCAAATAAATGTTGTGATTTCTGTAAATGGCAGTAACAGATCTCACTACTGGGATGGATACAACACTGTTTATCCCGTGCATCAGATGCCAGCCTGTCTGGGGGCTTCTTGACTCTCTGAGAACTTATCTTTTCTTCAGCTTCTTCAGCCTCAGGCACTTCTTGTGACGGTTCCTGTTCACTCATGGTTGCCTGACCCTATCTATCACTCTGACACAGGTCCCCAGCCCCCTGACTGAATTCAGCTTCATCCTCAATCATATTGGAGCCCATTTTGCCCTCACTGTCAATTATCATGTTGGCCTGTCCACTGGTACAAATCACTTATCAAATCTTGGTGAGTTTGCATATAAATTATACAATACTCCCAGTTCCTCATCCTCTGAGACTGTATTGTATTCCGTGGTTGTTCCCTTTTCAGGTCTTTCCACTGGAATCACACTATTGTCAGCAGTTTGTCTTTCTGTTCTCCTTCTGTGCAGAGTTCTCCTACCATGTGTAGTTCTGTGTCAGACTCCGGGTCAACACATACTTCATGCCCTAAAGGAAGAAGGTGATTCTGATGGAGAATTTTGACAGGACCATTCCCATCTTCTGGCTTCACCTGGAAACTGGCAAATCGGCATCTGGCTCTCCACTACGTAAGGTGTGGACACCCAACGGTCGGCCAATGCATGCATACCTGGTAGCTCCAAATTTCTTATTAACACTCTGTCTCCAGGCATCAGTTCTGTGAACCTAATCTTTTGATCATTTATCCTCTTGTTTCCTTGGTAACAGAAACTTCTGCTAGATCATAAGCTCTTTGCAGTTATTTCTTCATGCCAGACACATACTTTGAGTTACTTTTTCTCAGTAAGTCTTCACCGTTGGCTCCAAAACAGATATACACAGGTAATCTTGCTTCACGTCTGAACGTCAAATAGTGTGGCAAGTAGCCAGTAGCTTCATTCTGTGTACAGTTGTAGCGGTGTACCAAATGCTCTATATGCTGACTCCACTTGTTCTTTCTGTTGGCATCCAGAGTTTCAAGCATGTCTAACAATGTCCCGTTGAAACTTTTAGGCTGAGGATGACCCTGAGGGTGATATGGCATGGTCCTTGAATTCTCAGCTCCCAGCATGCTCAGTAACCCATGTAGGAGCTGACTCACAAAAATCCCTTCCCTGATCACTGTGTACTATTCCTGGGAGGCCTTAAACAACAAAATACTTTGCCCAGAACATTTTGGCAACTGTGGCTGCTCTCTGATCCTTTGTGGGGAAGCCTTGAGCATTTCAGGTGTGGGGATCCAAGACATTTCTAACATTACTGGAATCAATCTCTGTGGAGAGGAGATCCAAACGCACTAACTAAAGTGGTCCCGTGCTTTGTAAATGAGGTAACGGAGCAACTCTCGTAGACAGTGTCTTCCTCCGAATACATCAGATGCACAACTTACTGACTACCTTAATGACTATTACCTGATGGCTCCGACATCCAGAGTCCTGAAGTGCTCTGACAGGCTAGGTTTACTAGACATTAACTCCATCCTCCCAGACAAACTTGTTGCTGCAATGATCTACTTGTGAAAAGGGTCTTCAGCAAATGCCATCTCCTGGAACATCTGGACAGTAAATACAACTATGTTTGACCATTATTTATTGTTTACAACTCCATCTTCAAAGCTGTAAGTCCAAGATAACTCACCTCCAACTCATCGACCTGGGACTCAGCACCTCCCTTTGCATCTGGATCCTTGACTTCCTGACCAACAAACTGGAACCAGTAGGGTAGGCTCAACACCTTCATCATGATTATTCTCATTTCACAAGGCTGTGTCCTCATCCCCTACTTGCACAGGGTCCTCAGATCCCTGTACACTCAAACTCTGTGGCCAGGTTCTGCTCTACCTCCACCATGGTGGCCCCTATCTCAAATGATGATGAACTCGGATACAGGAAGGAGACTGAGAGCTTAGTAACATGCTGTCATGACAACAATCTTTTCCTCAATTCAGCAGAACAAAAGAGCTGGTCATTGACGTCAGGAAGGAGGGTTTTGATCAGCTGCTATCTTCATCAACAATGCTGAGGTTGAGAAGATTGAGACCTGCAAGTTCTTAGGAGTGAACATCACCTGTTCTGGACCAACAGCTATACACCATGACCAAAAAGCTCATGAATACCTTTACTTCCTCAGGAGGCGACAGAAACTTGGTAGGTACCCTGTTATGAACCCTGTAACTGGGTTACTTACCAGCAAAGATAGAGACGTCCGTTGGAGTCTGATGATACTATTTTTAACAGTATTTATTAGTAAAAATACACAAAAATAACATCAATGCAAATATACAGATAATATACGTCGTCAATACTAAATCTAAAAGTGCGGGTATAATAATAATCAATAAGAAATAAGCTCTATCGTTGTCTAGGGGATAATGAATTGTCCGATGGAAATATAAAGTTCGTTTCAGTTCACACAGGCTGCTGTCGTTTGTTCGTCGCTGTGTTGCAATTGTTGGAGAGAGAGAGAGATAGAAGAATGGGAACAGTTACCACTGAGTGTTTTGCCAACCTTCCTTTATGATTTCGATCCGTCGGTGTCTCGTTGTTGTGGCCATTCAAGTGTGACCTCTCCTTTAGCTAAACCGTTCTTCCATGATGAGCCCGCCACCCAGGCAAGGGAGGACACACACGAGCTCTCACCGGCTTCGCTATAAAACACTGTCACTGGATTTCTAGCGTTTCTCCTGGTGTGTCTAAGGGGTGTTTCCCCAGACCCTCCTTTTATCCTCACTCACGGGGTCTCAGATGTCAATCAGGTTGGGATGATGCAATCCCTCAACCGGACCACTCTGGTTGTCCCCTGAGGGATTTCAATGAATAGTACAGTACTCAATACACAATTACTTCTCCAAGAGACAATAGCAGTAATCAGTGGTTCTGTTCCGCTTATGTCAGGAGACATTCCACCTGGTTGTGTATTCTGCATCTCTCTCTCTCATTTCCTGACATGCTGTGTATCTCTCTCATTTCCTGGGTCTCAGACCCGAAATAATAGCGATCTTGCGATTCTCAAAAAGGACGGGGTGACTTTGCGCCCTTTGGCCCCTCAGAGTTGCTCCACATTCGTAACAACCCTTTGAACTTTGCCTATTTTTATTGATGCAGCATAGAAAGCATTCTGTCTTGATGCGTTATGGCAGCTGCACTGCTCATGGCCACAAGGAACTACAGAAAGTTGTGGAGACAGCTCAGCTCATCCAGACAGGATAGTTGAATGCTCCTCTTGTGGGATGTCAGAAGGCAGGGAGACTACCAGTGTCCACCTGCAGATTCTAACAATCCACGTGAAAGAGTTGGAGATGGAACACTGGATCATTTGGGAGGCTGAAGGGGTTATAGATAGGATATATGGAGAGATAGTTATACCCAAGGTGCAGGACACAGGAATACGGGTGACAGTCAGGAAGGGGAAAGGGGTTAAACAACCAGTTAAACAGTCCTGTGGGCATTCCCCTCAACAAAAGGTTTACCACCATTTGTTTACTTTTCGGGGGATGACCCAACAGAGGAAAGTCACAGTGTCAGATCTCTGGCACTGAGTCTGCCTCTGTGACTCAGAAGGGAAGGTGGGGAGAAGAGACACGCTGTGGTGATAGGGGATTCGTTAGTTAGGGGAATGGACAGGAGATTCTGTGGATGAGAATTAGATTCCCAGATGGAATGTGGCCTCCCAGGTGCGAGGGTCCGAAATATCTCGGATCAAGTCCTCAACGGGAGGGTGAACATCCAGAGGTCATGGTCCATGTAGATACCAATGACCTGGGTAGGACAAATGATGAAGGTCTGCATCGGGAACTAGGTGCCAATTTAAAGGGCAGGATTTCCCGGGCCGTGATCTCAGGATTACTACCTGTGCCACGTGCTAGTGAGGCCAGAACTAGGAAGATTATCCAGTTTAACACATGGCTAAGGAGTTGGTGCAGGAGGGATGGCATAAGGTTTTTGGATCATTGGGCTCTCTTCCAGGGAAGGTGGGACCTGTACAGAAGGGATGGTTTACACCTGAACTGAAGGGTGACTAATATCCTAGTGGGAAGGTTTGTTGATGCTGCACAGTGGGGTTTAAACTAGAGTTGCAGGGGATGGGAACCAGAGTGCCAGAATAGTTAGTGGAGAGGTTGTGGATACAGATATTGGTAAGACCTCAGACAAAATCAGAAATCAAAGATTGAGCAGGTTGAGACTAGTGTCCTGAGCTGTGTATATTTCAATGCAAGAAGTATCATAGGAAAGGTGGATGAGCTCAGGGCCTGGATCAACACATGGAATTATGCTGTTGTAGCCATTAGTGATATTTGGCTGCAGGAGAGGCAGGAATGGCATCTCAATATTACGGGGGTTCTGTTGTTTTAGATGTGAGGGGGCAGGAGGGATGAAAGGAGGAGGGGTGGTGTTATTAGTCAGGGAAAATGTCACGACAATGGCCCATCAGGACAAACTGCAGAACTCGACTAGTGATCCCTTATGGGTGGAACTGAGAAATAAGAAAGGTATGACCACATTAATGGTGATATTGTAGCAGTGTGCTACACGCAGCGCTAAAATAATGACATGGAGTCGGTAAACTGCAGTCAAAGAATAAAGCTTATTCCAACTTCACAGTCTTGCTTTAAACTCTCTCTCCCCGGCCGGATGCCTCGAGAGGCACGTACTGACACCGCCTCAGGCTTTCTCCCTTTGTTCCGGACCTAGCCTTTGTGCCTGCACGCTGGCTAATTGTCAGCCGGTTCGAGTGTGCTAGTAATGGGGTCGCCACATAACCCCCCTCCCAGAACCAGCGATACACCCCCCAATGTCCACAGTCTGGGCCGGACCCTGTTTGGGAGGTCGGCCTCTGCGCCGCGGTGCCGGAAACTCGACCGGTTGCGACAAGTCCACATGGGCCGGTTTGAGTCGGTCCACCGTGAAAACCTCCTCTCTCCCCCCAACGTCCAGCACGAACGTGGACCCGTTGTTCCTGAGCACCGTAAATGGCCCCTCGTAGGGCCGTTGCAGTGGTGGCCGATGCCCGCCCCGTCGTACAAACACAAACTTACAGTTCTGCAGGTCTTTGGGTACGCAGGTCGGGTGCTGCCCATGCTGCGAAGTGGGTATGGGGGCCAGGGCACCGAGCCTCTCGCATAGCCTGCTCAGGACTGCTGCGGGTTCTTCCTCTCGCCCCCTTGGGGCTGGTATGAACTCCCCAGGAACGACCAGGGGTGCGCCGTACACCAACTCGGCCGACGAAGCGTGCAGATCGTCTTTGGGCGCCGTGCGGATGCCGAGTAGGACCCAGGGAAGCTCGTCCGCCCAGTTAGCTCCTCACAGGCGGGCCATGAGAGCCGACTTCAGGTGACGGTGGAAACGCTCCACCAGTCCGTTCGACTGTGGGTGGTAGGCAGTGGTGTGGTGCAGCTGAGTCCCCAACAGGCTGGCCATCGCTGACCACAGGCTGGAGGTGAACTGGGCGCCTCTATCGGAGGTAATGTGGGCCGGTACACCAAAGCGGGACACCCAGGTGACGATCAGTGCCCAGGCGCAAGATTCAGAGGTGGTGTCGGTGAGCGGGACCGCCTCTGGCCATCTTGTGAACCGGTCCAAGATAGTCAGGAGGTACCGCGCCCCGCGCGACACTGGCAGGGGACCCACGATATTCACATGAATGTGGTCGAAATGCCGGTGGGTGGGGTGGAACTGCTGCGGCGGGGCCTTGGTGTGCCGCTGCACCTTGGCTGTCTGGCAGTGCATGCACGTTCTGGCCCATTCACGGACCTGCTTACGGAGTCGGGGGAGTCGGAGTCGAAAACACGTCGCCGCCAAGGTGCTGGGACGACGGGACGGGGCTGGCCGGTGGCGACGTCACAGAGTAAGGTCCTCTCACCTGGGCCTACGGGGAGGTCCTGGAGCTGCAAACCGGAGACTGCGGTCCTGTAACTCAGGATCTCCTCGTCTGCCTGCTGCGCCTCTGCCAGCGCCTCAAAGTCTACCCCTTGGGAAAGGGCGTGAATGTTAGGGCGAGAGAGCGCATCCGCCACGACATTGTCCTTACCCGAGACGTGCCGGACGTCCGTCGTGTATTCAGAGATGTAGGACAGATGGCACTGCTGGCGGGACGACCAGGGATCGGACACCTTTATGATGTAAAGGTAAGTGGTTTGTGGTCCGTGAACGCGGTGAAGGGCCTACCTTCTAAGAAGTACCGGAAATGCCGGATTGCCAGGTATAGCGCCAACAGCTCCCGGTCGAAAGCACTGTATTTGAGCTTGGGTGGCCGCAGGTGTTTGCTGAAAAACGCCAGGGGTTGCCCGCGGCCCGCGATGAGCTGCTCCAGTACCCCACCTACTGCCGTATTAGATGCGTCCACTGTGAGGGTGGTAGGGACGTCCATTCTGGGGTGCACTAGCATCGCGGCGTTCGCCAAGGCTTCCTTCATTTGAATGAAAGCGGCGGCGGACTCCTCGTCCCAGGTAATGTCCTTGCCCGGACCGGACAGCAAGGCGAACAGGGGGTGCATGATCCGGGCAGCTGAAGGGAGGAAGCGGTGGTAGAAATTGACCATACCTACGAATTCCTGAAGGCCTTTGATCGTGGTGGGTCGGGGGAAATGGCGGACCACATCTACCTTAGTGGGCAGAGGGGTTGCCCCGTCTGTGGTAATCCTGTGGCCCAGGAAGTCAATGGTATCGAGCCCGAACTGGCATTTGGCCAGGTTGATTGTTAGACCGTAGTCACTCAGCCGGGCATAGAGTTGTCGGAGGTGGGACGGATGCTCCTGACGGCTGCTGCTGGCTATGAGGATGTCGTCCAAGTAGATGAATGCGAAGTCCAGGTCGCATCCCACCGCGTCCATCAACCGCTGGAACGTCTGTGCGGCATTCTTCAGGCCGAACGGCATGCGGAGGAACTCAAAAAGGCCGAACGGGGTGATGAGAGCCGTTTTGGGGATGTCGTCCAGATGCATCGGGATTTGATGGTATCCGCCGATGAGGTCTACCTTGGAGAAGATCTGCGCGCCGTGCAGGTTGGCTGCAAAGTCCTGAATGTGCGGCACAGGGTAGCGGTCTGGTGTTGTAGCCTCGTTCAGCCTGCGGTAGTCGCCGCACGGTCTCCAGCCCCCTGTCGCTTTGGGCACCATGTGCAGGGGGGAGGCCCATGGGCTGTTGGACCGCCGGATGATCCCCAATTCCTCCATCCTCTTGAACTCCTCCTTCGCCAGTCGGAGCTTGTCCGGGGGAAGCCACTGAGCACGGGAGTGGAGGGGTGGTCCCTGGGTCAGGATGTGGTGCTGTACGCCGTGTCAGGGCATGGCTGCCGCGAACTGTGGTGCCAGAACCGATGGGAAATCCGCCAGGACCCTGGTGAAGTCGTTGTCGGACAGCATGATGGAGCCGAGGTGAGGGGCTGGCAACTGGGCTGCACCCAGGGAGAACGTCTGAAAGGTCTCGGCGTGAACCAGTCTCTTCCTGGGCAGGTCGACCAGTAGGCTGTGAGCCCGCAAGAAATCCGCACCCAGAAGCGGTTGGGCTACGGCGGCCAGTGTGAAGTCCCACGTGAACTGGCTGGAGCCGAACCGTAGCTGCACCGGGCGGGTGCCATAAGTCCTTATAGTGCTGCCGTTCGTGGCCCACAGGGGGGGACCCAGCGCCCTGCTGCGGGTGTCGTAACTCGTCGGAGGTAAGACGCTGATCTCGGCACCGGTGTCGACCAAAAACCGACGTCCCGACCTGCTGTCCCACACATACAGGAGGCTATCCCGATGGCCAGCTGCCGTAGCCATCAGCGGCGGCTGGCCCTGGCGTTTCCCGGGAAATGGCAGGGCGGGCGACAACGGCGGGCTTCTGCGCCCCACCGCTGATGGTAGAAACATCATTGCCCGTTGGGCTCCACACCCTGGCCTCTGGGTTTAGCGGGCTCTGCGGCCGGGCCTGGACTGGTTTGCTGCTGGGAGCGTGGCTGGGTGATCAGTGAGATGGACGCCCCACTCCCCTTCTTGGCGTTCCACAGCAAGTCCGCCCGGGCTGCCACCTTCCGGGGGTCGCTGAAATCCGCGTCGGACAGCAGCAGGCGTATGTCCTCGGGCAGCTGCTCCAGGAATGCCTGCTCAAACATGAGGCAGGGTGTGTGTCCGTCGGCCAGAGACAACATCTCATTCATTAAAGCTGATGGAGGCCTGTCTCCCAAGCCATCCAGGTGCAGTAAACGGGCAGCTCGCTCGCGCGGGAGAGCCCAAAAGTCCCTATGAGCAGGGCTTTGAATTCTGTGTACTTGCCGTCCGCCGGGGGAGACTGTACGAACTCCGCAACCTGGGCCGCTGTGTCCTGGTCGAGGGAGCTCACCACGTAGTAGTAACGGGTGTCCTCTGAGGTTATCTGCCGAACGTGGAATTGGGCTTCTGCTTGCTGAAACCATAGGTGAGGTCGCAGCGTCCAGAAGCTTGGCAGTTTCAAGGAAACTGCATGAACAGATGCGGCGTCGTTCATCTCTGGTCCAAAAACGTTTGGACTGTCGGGGTCACCAATTGTAGCAGTGTGCTACACGCAGCGCTAAAATAACGACATGGAGTCGGTAAACTGCAGTCAAAGATAAAGTTTATTCCAACTTCACAGTCTTGCTTTAAACTCTCTCTCCCCCACCGGATGCCTCTAGAGGCAGGTACTGACACCGCCTCAGGCTTTCTCCCTTTGTTGCAGACCTAGCCTTTGTGCCTGCACGCTGGCTAATTGTCAGCCGGTTCGAGTGTGCTAGTAATTGGGTCGCCACAATATTATAGATCACCCAACAGTCCGAGGGATTTAGAGGAACAAATTTGTAAAGAGATCACAGACTGTTGCAAGAAACATACGATTGTTATAGTAGGTGATATTAGCTGTCCAGAAGCCAATGGTACATAGAAGTGCCAATGAGAGAGTGTACAATGCTGAATCTGCTATCAGGGATGAGACGGGGCAGGTGACAAAAGGTTCTGTAGGGGAACACTTTGAATCCAGTGACCACATTTCAAAGTAAATATGCTAAAAGATAGGTCTAGTGCACAGGCTGAGATTCTAAATGAGAAAAAGGCCAATTTTGATGGAATCAGAAATGATGTGGTGAGTGTGGATTGGGTCAGGCTGTTTTCAGGCAAAGGTGTACTTGGAAAGTGAGAGGCCTTCAAAAACAATTTTTTTAAAATATTATTTATTTATTGAATTTTAGAAATTACAAAGAATAAAAGTGATAATAAAATAGTAAGAAAAATGATATTAACCCTCCTCCCTCCCCTTAACCCTCCCCCCTCCCCTTAACCCTCCCCCCTTAACCCTCCCCCCTTAACCCTTATCTAAAGAAAGAGAAAAAAAAAGAAGGAAAAGAGAAGAAAGATTGCCTGGATATCGGAGGATCCCCACATGCTGCATGGAGTTCAAAATAATTTTGATATTTATTTTCACTTTCCCCAAATACTATAATTTTATATTCAAAGGACCTATGTATCTAATCCTATCTTTTGTAAGTATGGTGAACAAATTTTCAAAAATATCTCATATTCATTTCTTAAATTATACGTAATTTTTTCAAGTGGAATACAACTATGTATTTCATTATTCCAACGATCCATAGGTAAATTTAAATCAGATGTGAAACACAAAATTGAGAGTAAACAAAAGCTTGTCTGCACCTGTCAGAATAAAATGTAAGGATGATAACTGTAGGGAACCTTGGTTTTCAAGAGATGTTGAGGCCCGGGTTTTGAGGAAAAAAGGAGGTGCATAGCAGGTATAGGCAAGTAGGAACACATGAGGTGCTCATGGAGAACAAGAAATGCAAGGGAACACTTGTGTGGAATGAGCTGTCAGCATCAGTGGTGCATGAGAGCTCCATTTCAACGTTTCAGAGAAGATTGGATAAGTACATGGATGGTAGGAGTATGGAGGACTATGGTCACAGTTCAGCTCAATGGGACTTGGTAGCTTAAATGGTTTCTGCATGGACTAGATCGACCGAAGGCCTTGTTTCTGTGCTGTACTTCTCTATGACTCTATGACTCTACCACAGCAACTAGACTCTCCTCCATGGACTCTCCATACTTCTCGCTACCTCAGTAAACCAGCCAGCATAATTAAAGTTCCCATCAGGCAGAGGTTTAATAAGGCTGTTAGCATGTAGCACCAGGCTCAAGGACATTTTCTACCCTGACGTTATAAGGCTATTAAATGTTTCTCTAGTACAAGGAGACAAACTCTTGACCTCAGAGTCTACTTTGTTACGATCTTGCACCTTATATTTTACCTACACTGCCTTTCCCTGTAATTGTTTCACTTTATTCTGCACTCTGTTCTTGCTTTACCATGTTCTATCGCAATGCCGTGTGTAATGATTTGATCTGTATGAACAGTATGCAGTACAAGCTTTCACTGCACCTCAGTACATTTGACAACAATAAACCAATCCAAATCCAATTAAATGAACAGTCTGACTGTCAGATGTTAACAGGATTATGAATATTACAGGTGACGTAGCAAGAAATGAGTGCAATTTCCTCCTGACAAAAATAGAGCCAGACAAAAGAATTTGAATTACCATTGTACAATTCAGTACAGATTGGTTTGTCATTGTAGAATCGTGAAATCAAGTAATTAGGTTCCAAAAATAAGATATTTGCAGCTTATTTAATGTTCAAAAAGCACCTCAAGGCTGAAATTCATCCATTTTTTCTTGTGTTGTGCTAATTCTAAATGTATAGTGATGAATAAAGATTATAGTTCATTTTCAGACTTTGGTTCTTTGATACAACTTTCCCTATAATGCCCAAATCACCATGTCCTGTGTCTTTCATTCTGATTTCCCAATCACTTCTCACCCTGAAACTCATCTGTTGCTCAATCACTCTTTCTGCATCTCTGTTCCTCAGTTACCTTTCTGACCTCTGTTTTAGAGTGGCCCACTCTCTTCCTGATTCCCTCCCTCCCACAGTTCTTCAACTCTCAGTCATGTTAACTGTCCCAATTTGATTTCATTCAACATGCAGCTTCCCTGCAGTGGCTGCCTTCAAAGTGTGCAACCTACAACTGGGGTTGGAAATGGGAATTGCAAAGTTCCTTAGACTTTTTATACCATTCTGTGAAACATTTGGAGAGTTGAGATAATCGTTCAACTAAGGAGGCATCTGGATATCATGGAGACATTAGGCTTCTGTTATATAGGCAAATTAAGCTGAGACAATTGATAAATTGAGAGCACCTGCTCCATCTCACAGTGCAGAGGTTCTCATTGAGTTAACTGTCCCATGGGAGGAAGGAGTGGAGGCTGCCCATGAGCGGAAGAGGCTGAAGTACTCAGTCCTAGCAGCTGAGTGTAAGACATGAGGCAATCATCTACCCTGACAAGGTTACCCTGTGATAGGGCAGTGACAGGAATGAGGCTCAGGAAGGCCACCAGAGAGCTGGCTGAAGAGGCAGAAAAGGGCAGCTTTTGGCTGTGGCTGAGGAGGAAGGACATAATTGAGGGACCAACTAACCCCACTGGAAGCTGCAGGTGGTGACAGGGAGGCCCGTGTCACTGCTGTGCCACCAGGAGATGGACCAGGGCTAAGGGAGAGAAATATCAATGAGTGGTGGTCCCAGCTGATGACCCTGCAGCTGACCTGAGGTCACTGTTGGAGTTGTGACAGTTAGCAATGAGAAGCAGGAAACAACATCTTCCTGTAAATCTCATTCGATCATTGGTAGTGCAAGAGGAGCATTCAGTTCCGAAGTTAAATATTTACTTGATAGAACAAGGAACTTCACAGCACCGGGCAGCCCCTTCTGTCCATGAAGTTGCAACAACCTCTATAAAGCTACTCCACAATCAATCTGTGATATTTTAATGCAAATCCTAATGATCTCACAATCTGATTGCCTCCACTATCGACATCTCTATGGTGCAAAGCAAGTCACTGCTGCTGGTCTAAAATGTCACCTACATGTGGTTCAGTTCACTTTCATAACTTACATCAGTGGACAGGGATTTCACAAGGCAAGGAATTTGATAATTATTGTTTTTTATTGCACTTTGCTGTAACATTTTATGCAAAACAGTAAAGGTAAGGATAGAGGCAAGCCGGCCCTCTAGGCCAATTAACTGAGCATCAGTGTAAGTAAAGCAGAGTGAAGCAGGATTGTGATAACTCAGTACAGCTCTTCAGCATTCTTCAGCGGTCAACCAATTGTATCCCGAATCCAATCAATGTATTTCTTTGTTAGTAAAGTGTACACCCCAGGCTTTTTGACAATTGCACATCCTTTGCCAAAGGACACGATCCCAGTATACATTTTGTCGCATATCAAAGGGCCGCCTGAATCACCCTGGAAGAGAGAGAAAAAGATGAAGGTGACAATTGAACAGAATTAGCTAAAGTGACAGACTGTAAACTGTCAGTTTGACATCACATCACAATTCATTATCCGTGCCCAGTTGTACCGAGGAGGTGTGAGTTTACTTTAGGAGCAAATGTAGGTAACTGGACTCACAAAGAGTCTTTTCATGGAATGTTTCCCATGGTCTGGATTGAGTTTATTCCTAAATTAGCCATTGTGTAGAAAACCGTCAGCCATCTGCAATCTGTACTTCAGTTTGACTTCAAATTCTGGTGGAATGTGGAAGTTCAGAATGAAACAGATGTCAAATGCTGGTGCAGCTGTCCCTCCACTCTGCCACTCGACTCTCCACTGAACCCAGCTCGTGCATCTGGCCAGATTCACTTTGTACCCGACCCCCTGCTTTTAAGCAAGACTAGCTGACACAAGAACAGCAACGTCCTTCACTGAATGGAGTCACGGGTCTGTGAAATAACTAAATAACGGGAAATGGTCTATTAAATTTACTTTATTTTAACCTTTTTAATTATTTGCTATTATGTTCAGTTGTCTTTAAACAATTTTTATTAAATATGCATGTGCAGTTTTTAATCATCTCTGACATTTTTCACTGTGAACTGTTGAAGGTGGTCAGGATATTCATGGAGGAAAATCCTCAGGATCCAATTCCTGATTCTGCTCGGCATCCCGAGCCTGGTCTGTCTCACAGGGCACCTCATGGGTACAGAGCGTCAGACAGACTGATCCACTCTGTCCCCAACTGGACGTTAGGATCAGACACAGCACTAGATCTAGCGTGATCCTTATTTTCAAATTGACACAATTTAGAATAAATTCTCTTTACATTTTAGACATGTCAATACGTTACATTTCTCCGGATTGACTCTATTATCTTGCATCTGCCCATTTCATCATCACACTGACGGTAGACAAAGTTTATTGGTAGAGAAATTATAGTAAGTTATGTTGACATCTAAATTCAGGGCCTAGATATGAGATTCTAGAAAATGCAAGAAAATGGTTCCTCCATAATTAACACATACACATTTTCTCATCTGATTATTATTTTTTTAATCCACCTGGGGATGTGGACATTGCCTGTGAGTGTAGCATTTATGGCCTAATCTAGTTTCCCTTCGCTTCTCTAAGGTAATGCTGGACCACATTCTGAAGACTTTTTAATGCAGCTGAGTAGCCCTTCAGAAAGCAAATAAGAGTCAGTCACAATAACACTGAGGAAGGGTGGAAAGTTTCAATCTGTAGAAGGCACCAGTGACTCACTGGGATTTTTATACTTAATCCAATAGCTTTATAGAAATGTTACTGATAATGTGACTACACAGCATACTCACATGACATGCATTCTTTCTGCCTTCACTGTCACCAACACAGATCATGTCCTGGGTTATTTTAGTTCGATACATGCATTTGCATTTTCTGCGATCAATTACCTCAACCTCCACCTCTTGAAGTGTGTGAGAGTAATTGTTTATTTTTGTTTCTCCCCATCCTGCCACCGTGCACGTTGTTCCAGATTTCATGTCGGTGATTCCTCCTTTGGGAAGGTTGAGTACATTCACATCCTGGTCGATTTTTGCATCAGTCTCGAGCTGTTGACACAAAAACACTGAATTTGTAATTTGAATTTGTGATCCTAAAAGTGAAAGATATCTTGAATGATGTCTTTACTCCTGAAGAGATTTGTTAGCTTATCTATTTATATATTTTGTTTTCCAGAATTCTTTTTTCTCAGATGATCAAAGGGACAGAGACTCAATTAAAAGTGACGAATAAAATTAAATATCAATTACATTTCATATGATGGAATCGATAATTTGTCATGAAAATTGTGGTGTGGATGATGGTCATAAAGCACAAATCCTACTGTGAAGGTTCTTCACTCTAACTCTTTCTTTGTTAATGATGAAACTCCAATAAGTCAGACTTAGCAGCTGTCACACTTTTAATTAAAGTTTATATTTAATTTAGCTTAAAGATACAACACAGTAACAGGCCCTTCCAGACCAATGAACCCAGCCCCACAATTAACTTACTAACCCTTTGTATGTCAAGGACAACGTTAACTGTGATATTGCCCAGGCTTAGACAGCTCAAGTTCAAGTTCAATTTATTGTCATTCAATCGTACACATGTATTCAGCCAAACGAAACAACCTTCCTCCTGACCAAGGTCACAACATTGTACATATACTGTATCTCATACACATAACACATGAAGTAATATGACCACAATTAGATTAACAAATAATAAGTTGCACAGTTAAAAAGTAAAGAGTACGAGCTACTGGCGCTTCATAACTGATGAGACCTGGGTGGTGACAGGGAGTTGAGTCATGTTACAGCCTCGGGGAAGAAGCTGTTTTTCATCCTCACAGTTCTTGTCGTATTTCTATCGAACCGCCTGCCTGACGGAAGGGAATCAAGGAGACTGTTGGACGGATGGGAGGGATCATTGCCAATACTAATATTCTCCACAATCAATAATTCTCATCCAAGTCACAAAAGCCATTCAACAGTTGTTGTTCAGTAATGAAACATTGCATAAGAATGAGAAAAAAATTCATACTTGCAGCAGCATGATATCATGTTTCATGGTCCTATTGTTGAATTTTGTAATGGGAATCTGTCTGATGATGCGCAGTCTTTGTTCACTTGTCTCATACTTTGAAAGAGAATGATCTCTAAGAACTGCTAGAAGAAACTGGTCTGATTCAATTGTTCTGTTACCAATCGAAAATAAAGATAATTAATTACACTTTGCTTAAAAATAGTTTACAGAAATTCATCAGGAAGGCAACAAACAAATAGTAAACTTTATGGAAATATACAATTCAGTAACATTATATTTGGTAGTTAATGTGCAGATTCCAAAAGCCAATCAGTGTCCAAGCAAGGGCCAAGACTATACTCCTGATTGAAATTGTTTCAAAGTGTTCATCAGACAAGCTCATTGTAAATCACTTCTTGCAGACATGGTCAAGAGATTCAGTTGTTGTTCAGACTAAATACCAGAATGAGTAAGAAATGTGATCTAAGTGAATTTGACCGTGGAATGGTTGTTGGTGCCAGACGGGATGGTTTGAGTATCTGCTGGTCTCCTGGGATTTTCGGGTAAAACATTCTCTAGCTTTTACAGAGAATGGTGTGATAAAGAAGAAAAAGTATCCAGTGAGTAGAAGTTCTGTCGGCAAAAACGCTTTGTTGATGAGAGAGGGAAGATGAGAATGGCCAGACTGGTTCAAGCAGACAGGAAGTCGACAGTAACTCAAATAACCACGCGTTACAACTGTGGTGTTCAGAAGAGCATCTCTGAACTCACAGTATGTCAAACCTTGAAGTAGATGAGCTACAGAAGGAGAAGACCATGAACAGACACTCAGTGGCCACTTTTTTTAGCTACAGGAGGTACCTAATAATGTGGCCACTGAGTATATATCTGACCATTCAAACTGACACTTGCTAATAAAAATAAATGCCAATAATATGGTGATACACATATTAATGAAATGTGACAACAGTGTAAAAGGAATTATTTTATGAAAGCTAAGATTGGGAGATAAGCACTTGTACGTTAATCACAAATTTTTTTTTATTCATACACCGCAGAGCTTACATTTCACAGTGTGCTACAATTAGTACCCAGTTTGATATGATCAAAGCTCCTTTGCAATAGGGAACAAACGAACCGTTCCAGAAATCTATTTGGAGAGATGCCATATAAGGTCTTGAATGTAGTTTGACTTCATGACCTCCAATAATTTTAGCTCCGGGATCTGCAATATATAGAAGATACTGATGTTTTATTTCACATACATGTTTATTCACACACAGGTTGTGAACATCACTGACAATGGCAGCAATTATTAGCCATCTCTAGTTACCCTTGACAGGGATAACCCAAGAGCAGTTGTACCATGGCCTTGCACAGCAATTCGATTGTACAAGAGTGTAAGAAGGTGCAGAGAGTAATGGACTCAGCCCAATATGGCACTGGATCGATTGCTGTAGAAAGCGGGGGGTGGGGGGAGGTAAAGATATGATTAGTGGTAGGTTTCCTTTACAGATGGTGTACATTGCGGAGGATAATGTGTTAGATGCAGAGGCTGATGGGCGAGTAGGCAAGGACAAGAGGAACTCTATCACTGTTACAGCAGAAGGAAGATGGGGTGACTGTAGATGTACTGGAAATGGAGGAGATTTGGGTGAGGGGAGCATCAATAATAGAGGGAGGAAAAACTCATCTTTAAAGAAGGAGGATACATCTGATGTCTTGGAATGGAAAGCCATATCCTGGGAATAGATGCATCGAAGGCAAAGAAACTGAGAAAGGGAAACTGCATTTTTACAGGAGATAAGGCGGGAAGAGGTATAATCTAGATAACCATGGAAATCAGTAGGTTTGTAAAAGATCTTGGTTGACAGTCTGCCTCCAGAGTGGAGACAGATGAATCAAGAAAAGGGAGGAAGGTGTCAAATGAACCAAGTGAATTGAAGGGGGGTGGAAGTTGGAGGCAAAGTTGAGAAAGTTGTCAAGTGCAATGGTGATGAGGCAGTGCAAATGCAGTCATCAATGTAGTGAAGGAAGAGGTGAGGAGTATAACCAGGGAAAGCTTCAAACATAAACTGTTCAACAAAGCCTATGAAGAGGCAGGCATAGCTTGGGCCCATGGCTACCACTTGGAATTCTACTCAACAGAATTAAATCCAGCAACTTCTCATTAATCCCAAAAACAATAATACTTAGTTAAAAATTTAATATTATCTAGTAGATTTGCAAGAAAAAATGATAGTAGAGCAAGGGGAAACAAGAAACAGCAGATGCCACAGGCTGGAGAAACAATAAGCCAACACTTCGACAATTTCCTTCCCTCCATAGATGCTGCTTGACATGTTGCTCATTGAAATTATGTAAACACATTTTATATAGTTGTCCTCTCCAAATAAGAAATAAAACTACAAGGAAAAACAATGAAATAGACATCTATTGTCATATATAGAGAAGATAAATATTAATATAGCTATCACTGAAAATTTACATTGGTTATCACAAATTATGCTTATGTGCATCATAAATTAATTATAATTAAAATAAAATCTTTCATGAACGTAAAGTGTTTAAATATTCCTTATTTTGCTACTTACACACCGGAGCTAGGAAGATGACAATTGACAAACAAGCAGATTGTACATCATTGTTTCTTCTGTGAACACACCAAAGTTTTTGCTTAATTTATAATAAACTTAGAGGGAAGTGGTTTATTTATTTTAGTGACCCCCCCCCCAACCACCAATAAACATGAAGATTTGCTGATTTTTCTAATCTGAATCCATATCAGTTATGGAAAGTCACATGACAGGGTCAAAGTGAACCAGAAATTTTCAGCAAATATTGTGGGTTTCATTGAGGGTTTGCTTTTCATTTTGATGCCTATCTCCTTACATTTTATTGACTAACCTGATAACATGCAGGACATATTTGTTTAGATTCTATGTGAATGCATACTAAATGATGTTTTAAAAGAATATTAAATTTGAGAAATATCATTTGAATATGCCACTCTATTGCATTTACTTTCAAATATTGACAAACCAAGGCCAAATGATATTATTACACTGGATTAATATAGATGGCATCCATTTGTTCATAGATCTGTGAAGATTGTAAAGAGCAAATGGGAATATCCATGACTGAGATGGTGGTTGCAGATAGGACTGTTGGAATGAAAGGAACAATAACACCAGACATCAAAGATTTTGGTTCCTGAATATTTCAGGGTGCATCTTATGGATTTTGGGCCGCTGATCATGAAAATCATAATGAAATTTCCCTATCATGCACCATTTTTTTGGAAATCGCCTATATTTTTTAATTCAATTCATTATTCAAGACAGAATAGCTGATACCAAGATTAAGGAAGATATTTTTGTTGAACTACTAATCAAACAGGTCATCAGTGACAGACAATTCAAAGAACTTCTGGTGGGACTAGAGAACATCACATGGAAATCACTCAAGAATGTTGGCAACTACAGAGCACCAAACTACGAATAGCTGGTTGACAACGTGCTTCAAGCATGCAGAACCATGAAGTGCAATATGCCACTAAAGATTCATTTTCAGCATTCCCATTTAGACTTCTTCCCTGCAAATCCTGGTGCTGTCAGTGACGAACATAGTGAGTTTTCACCAGGTCATTGAGAAATGTTTTCTGAGCAACTGGCTGATTTTTGTTGGACACTTTAACGAAACACATCCACAAAACATTTTTAGCTTAGTTAACTATTACAAAGCATCAACACCATTATGCAATTAAATGAATTATATTCAATAAAAGTTAATTTCTTGTGTCTCCAAATTCCTACATTATGCTAGTCTAAAATTATATTGTGTTCAGCTTCAAGCAGCCTATCATAAACAAAAATAAATTCTGAGGAGACAACACTTATGAAACAAATTGTGATCCAGTGTAATTGGACTGATGCCAATGAATAGCTATAACATGGAATCTCTTCAGATTTCCTGTTTCTGACCACTGTCCAGCAACAGATCCTGGAAATTGTACCCTTGTGGAGAGGATCAGGATATAAACTGATAAAATCCAGTTCATATAATCATTCTCATTCACTGGTAAATCAACCTGGGGTCAGTAAACTAGGCCAACAGTCCAGAGCAATAGAAATGAAGGGTTCTCTTGTTGATGGTGTCAACTTTTGGAAGAGATGTCAAACGAAGACTCTTATAAGCTCCTCAAGTTGACATAAAATTGACAATGGCCCTATTCAGAGAAGAATAACAGAGTTCAGTTGTTGTCTGAGCAATACTATGAAACACTTTGGAACATCTCCTTGAAACATAAAAGACACATGCAAGTTCTTTCTTGCTATCGTTCCAAAAATGTCTGTAGGCCAGTGAGTTTAGAAGGATTAGAGATAATGTAATAAAGCTGGATAAACTGGTAAATGGATTAAGTGAGATGGACAGAGTGTGATTATCATTGGAAAAACTGGGATTTAGTGCCCATTCCTAATTGCCCTCTTACTGGCCCACCTCAAGAGGCAATTAAAAGTCAACATTCCCAGTGGTCTAGACTCCCAAGCAGGCCTAAACCCATAATGATGCCAGATCACTTTTGTTTGAAAGATATTCGTGAACCAGAGTGGTTTCTCATAGAGATTTGACAACTTTATGGTTACCAGAGCTGAAGGCAACTGTTATTTACAATAACTTTAGCAGCATAAACTCTCTAGCTGCCAGGATGGGATTTAGTCTCATGCCTCCAATCAATAATAAAGTCTATGACTTGTAGTCCACCAACTGAAATGATAGCTACTGTGGTAGGCAAGGTCTGGTAATAGAAGTTTTGAAACTTTATATTATTAAAGGATGAAAAGTATGTTCTAAATCTGATTATAAATTGCTTAAATACAGTGAAGCCATTTCACGTATCTAGTCTAACATGTTGTTGAGACCTGCCTTCTCCTTAGCACAGTCCCAGTACCATTTGAATGATCTCACAAAATGTGCAGAAATGTTCTTGACACCAGTCCTGAATGATACCAGATTGTTTCTACATTCTCATTCACTTGTATATCACTTGTATCACTTGTATATCTGCCCTCTGTTATCTTTTCACAGTTTTCTGCTCTTTGTACTATCTAAAATTATACTTTCAGATCCTTTTTAAAAAGTCAATGGCTTTCTACAATTTTCTCGTGTCGATGATCCTTACACACAATATAGAGCAGAACAGCAAAGTCCTCAGGCCACTAAGTCTGTGCTGATCATGGTGCCAATTTACACTGTAAATCTGCTTGCACATGGTCCACATCTCTTCATTGTCTGCCTGTTCATGTGTCTGTCCAAATGGCTCTGAATCATTGCTATAATATCTACTTCCATCACCTCCCTGGAAGAGTGTTCCAGGCATATACTGTGATGTTTAAAAAGACTTGCCTCGTAAATCTCCTTTAAACTCCCCCACTTTGAACTTTAGACCCTTTAATGCCCTCCATTTGGCATTACTTCCCATTGGATTGGGTTCACAAATCATCCAGGCCTTGGATTTCCTGATAATCTGATCTGAAAGTAATATACATATTCTTTCTGAACAAAGCAAAGGAGATGGTCAGCATGATGGAATAAAACATACTCCACTGGCAATGCAAGTCATTATCCCAACCTGCAAACTTTCCTGGATTCACTTAGCACGCAAAACTTTATGAGAATGTGCAGTATATCAATGGAACTAAGGAAAATGCAATTCTCTTTTGCTTGGACAACAACGGAGATTTTCATATTCCGAATGCAAGAATCAGTCGTAACTGATAACAAATGGTTGCAGTGGTAACAAACTGCAACTTTCACTCTTTCTCTCCATCTCCTCTCTCTCTCTCTCTCTCTCCCTCTTTTCTCTCCCCCCCCCCCCCCCCCTCACGCATTCATTCTCTCCCTATATTTTTCTCTCTCTTCATCTCTGGCTCCACTCCAACTATCTGACTCACCCTCACTCTCTCTCTCACACACATACACACACTGACATGGTCTTAAAACAAGAAAGAAGGATAGATTTTCAAAAATTAAGGAGTAAAGTCAAAAGTTTTAGAGCTTGGCTGAGGAACACATTGCCAATATTGAGGGAGTGAGTAAACATGCAGTGTATGAGGAAACACTCAGAGAATTAAGTAGAATTTTTAATTCCACAAATGCTGACTGATCTGTTGAGAATTTTGGCAGTTTCTGCCGCACAGCAACTCCAAAATGGAAGTGATGATGTTTCAGAATGGAAATCAGCAGATTAGTAAAGAAATATCGGATCAGAAAAATGTATCACTGTTGAACCCAGCAGCAAGGAAGCAAACAGTTCAAACAATTGCTAGTGTGAGGGATGGAATTCAAGATCAGGGATAGAGATCACAACAGGGACTAAAGACAATGGCATCAATTATCCATATTGAGTTGGAGGAAATTTCCATTTACCCTGTACTGACTAGTGTGTGGACTCTTTCACAAATTTAGGGATACCGGAGGGTTCCGCTGGGGTGGTAGTGAGGTAAGACATATATCTGAACCATTTGTTTTAATTGTTGCATGCAAAGGGTGGTGTGTGGATCAAAATTAAAGGCAGCCCCGAGGATATATTCTTCAGGCACTTTAGTTCTAAGACTAAACACAGCAATTATAGGCCTGTCAGTTTGACGTCAGTGGTGGGTAAATTAATGGAAAGTATTCTTAGAGATGGTATATATAATTATCTGGATAGACAGGGTCTGATTAGGAACAGTCAACATGGATTTGTGCGTGGAAGGTCATGTTTGACAGATCTTATTGAATTTTTGAAGAGGTTACAAGCAAAGTTGACGAGGGTAAAGCAGTGGATGTTGTCTATATGGACTTCAGTAAGGCCTTTGACAAGGTTCTGCACGGAAGGTTAGTTAGGAAGGTTCAATCATTAGGTATTAATATTGAAGTAGTAAAATCGATTCAACAGTGGCTGGATGGGAGATGCCAGAGAGTAGTGGTGGATAACTGTTTGTCAGGTTGGAGGCCAATGACTAGTGGTGTGCCTCAGGGATCTGTACTGGGTCCAATGTTGTTTGTCATATACATTAATGATCTGGATTTTGGGGTGGTAAATTGGATTAGTAAGTATGCAGATGATACCAAGGTAGGTGGCGTTGTGGATAATGAAGTAGGTTTTCAAAGTTTGCAGAGAGATTTAGGCCAGTTAGAAGAGTGGGCTGAGCGATGGCAGATGGAGTTTAATGCTGATAAGTGTGAGGTGCTACATTTTGCTAGGAATAATCCAAATAGGACATACATGGTAAATGGTAGGGCATTGAAGAATGCAGAAGAACAGAGTGATCTAGGAATAATGGTGCATAGTTCCCTGAAGGTGGAATCTCATGTGGATAAGGTGGTGATGAAAGCTTTTGGTATGTTAGCCTTTATAAATCAGAGCATTGAGTACAGGAGTTGGGATGTAATGTTAAAATTGTACAAGGCATTGGTAAGGCCGAATTTGCAGTATTGTGTACAGTTCTGGTCACCAAATTATAGGAAAGATGTCAACAAAATAGAGAGAGTACAGAGGAGATTTACTAGAATGTTACCTGGGTTTCAACACCTAAGTTACAGGGAAAGATTGAACAAGTTAGGTTTATATTCTTTGGAGCATAGAAGGTTGAGGGGGGACTTGATAGAGGTATTTAAAATTATGAGGGGGGTAGATAGAGTTGACGTGGATAGGCTTTATCCATCGAGAGTACGGGAGTTTCAAACAAAAGGACATGAGTTGAGACTTGTGCAAGTGCAAGTGGTAGAGGTAGGCTCAGTACTGTCATTTAAAGCAAAATTGGACAGGTATATGTACAGGAAAGGAATGGAGGGTTATGGACTGAGTGCGGGTCAGTGGGATTAGGTGTCAGTAAGTGTTCGGCACAGTCTAGAAGGGTCAAGATGGCCTGTTTCTGTGCTGTAATTGTTATATGGTTATATGGTTCAGAGGTTGCACAGTACAACAGATCATAAGAATTTAAGCAAATGGAAGCCGGAGCCAGACATTCGGACCATCAAACCTGCCTGCCCTACCAGTTAATGTCATTATGAGTGATCTTCCACAGGGTTCACCTCCTCTCTTTGGTCAAATGGTCATAGCTCTCAATTCCTTCATCTTTCGAAAAATGTGTCTACTTCCTATCTAAACCCTCCCCAATGCTCTGACCTCAGTGAATGAATGGAAACAAGTAGGAGCCTATCCAGCTCAAAAATGGAAGAAAGTAACGGGGCAACCAAGCTGCAGCAATAATTTTAACAGCTCCACATAGATCAGGAAATATGAGGAGGGTTGGCTTACCACATTTCCTGTCACATAGGGTTTCATCTGTTACACCGCTGGGAGACGTTTGGTATTGTGGTAGAGTCACCAATATTTCCAACAGAATGAAGGTTCCGCTCCAGGATACACAGTCCACATCCTCACGAGCAAAACTGTAGAATTATGACCCGTAGATTTTCATCTCATATCACGTTAGGTCTTCAAATTCAAACATAGCGTGTTTAAAGTTTCTATTTCAGAGACTATCACAAGTTATTTTTAATAAGCAAATCACAATTATTATTATTAGACATTATAATTTCTATACTCAGGGATGAGGTGGAAGGGATTGGGTCGGCCCCAATTCACAGTTCTTAAATTCTTCACTCTCATATTTATGATTAGACAATTATCTATACTTCCTGAAATTGAAATATGAAACTAAATTGTTAACACACTATGACACAAGAACATGCAGACAATGAAGAGATGTGGACCCTGTGCAAGCAGATGTACAGTGTAAATTGGCACCATGATCAGCACAGACTTAGTGGCCTGAGGACTTTGCTATTCTGCTCCATATTCTGTGCAAGGGTCATGGTAACGAGAAAATTGTAGAAAGACATTGACTTTTAAAGGGGATCTGAGAGAAACATATTAGATAGCATGAAGATTAGAAAACTGTGAAAAGATAACAGAGTGGCAGATGGTGATGCGGGAACTATTGATATCGTTCAGGACTGGTGTGAAAAGCATTTGTGCACATTTTATGAGATCATGCAAATAGTACTGGAACTGTGCTAAGGAGAGGGCAGCTACCAACAAAATGATAGTCTGGATGAGTAAAATGGCTTCACTGTATTTAAGCAATTTATAATCAGATTTAAAAGATACTTTTCATCCTTTAATAATATTAAGTTTCAAACCATCTATATCCAGACCTTGCCTACTACAGTAGAAAGGATATAGTAGATAGCATTTCAGTTGGTGGACTACAATTCATAGAGTTTATTATTGATTGGAGGTATGAGTCTGAATCCCATCCTGGCAGCTAGAGAGTTTACGTTGCTAAAGTTATTGTAAAATGACAGTTGCCTTCAGCTCTGGTGACCATAAAGTTGTCAAATCTCCATCAGAAACCATTTTGCTTCACTAATGTCCTTCAAGCAAAAGTGATCTGGCGTCATTACCTGTTTGGGCCTGCTTGGGAGTGCAGACCACTGACAGGGTTGATTTGTAATTGCCTCTTGAGGTGGGCTGGGTAAGAGGGCAATTAAGAATGGACAATAAATCCCAGTTTTTCAAATGATAGTCACACTCTGTCCATCCCACTTAATCCATTTATCAGTTTACCCAACTTTATTGCATTATCTCCAATCCTTCCAAATTATCTTCAATGCCTTCCATATGATTTTCTCCTGTACTACTAGGAATTCTTCAAATTGCCTATCGTTGTGTGCATGTTAAAGTCGTTGACCAACAAAAGCAGCTTCTTTAATCTTGACATCAGTTATTCTGTCTTGAATAAAGAATAGAAATAACGAATATAGGTGATTTCAAGAAAAGCTGCATATTAGGGAAATTTCATGGTGATTTTCATGATCTGCAGCCCAGAATCCATAAGGTACCTCCAGAAGTATTTAGGAAGAAAAATCTTTGATGTCTGGCCCTTTCATTCCAACAAACATATCCCCAACTACCAACTTAGTCATGCATATTGCCATCTGCTCTTTACAATCTTCACAAATCTATGAACAAATGAATGTCATCTATATTAATCCAGTGCAATAATATCATTTGGCCTTGGATTGTCAATATTTGAAAGTAAATGAAATAAAGTGGTATATTCAAATGACGCTTCTCAAATTTAATGATCTTTAAAGACATCATTTGGTATGCATTCACATAGGATCTAAATAAATATATCCTGCATGTTATCAGGATACAGCATTTCAATGAAATATAAAGAGATAGGCATCAGAATTAAAAGCAATGTCTCTGAAACCCATAATGTTGGTTGAAAATTTCTGGTTCACTTTGACCCTGCCATGTGACTTTCCATAACTGCTGTTGGGTCAGAGCAGTAGATTTGCAAATCTTCACGTTCATTATTGGTTTAGGGCGTTGGTGGGACACTGAAATAAATAAACCACTTCCCTTTAGTTCATGTAAAACTCCATAACTTTGGTGTTAGTACAATAACAATATAAATAAGCCATTTCTAAATAAGCCTTCTGAGGTGAAAGTGATGTTGTTGTGCTTTTTTCACCACACAGCTGGTATGTACATTCCAGGTGAGATCCTCTCTGATGTGTACACCGAGGAACTTGAAACTACTCACCCTCTCGACTACTGTCCCATTGATGCTGATAGGGGCTAGTCCAGGGATGCGCCAAAGGTGACGCATTGGATGATTCGAAGGACTTTTGTTCTGCAGTCGTTCCGTAACTGTTCAATACACGTTTGATACTTGATTGATCCTGAGGCGCCAGGCATCTGCACCAGCAGTGCGTCGCAGGTATTTGCCAGTCAGTTTACAATTGACACTCGTGCGCTATGGAGTTGTGCTTTGTTCATCCTTTCTGAACATTTTCAGTTTTGTACTTTATCGAAAATTAAGCCTTGTTTTTACATTCAGTTACCCATCACAGTGCAAAAGAAAATGAGAAAAAGAAAAGCAGAAAGTGATAGTAATTCAAAGAACAGTGGGAAAATGAGTTCTTATTTATAGTGGGTCCATCAGGAAAACCATTGTAATTGTTTGTGAAAACACTTTCTCTCAGAATAGAAGACATTATCTTAAGAGACACTATAAAACACAACATCAGACTGAAATAGAAGGAAAACCAAAGCTAATGCTTGGGTCTGAGTTACGGAAAGAATATGTGATTTAAAAAAAGGGAGAATTCAAAAGAAGGCAAAATATATCTGTTAAAAGTCTCATTAAGTTAAGTAATGTTTATCTTGATTTTATACTAAATCAATTTATCATGTAAAAATGCTAAAAGGTCTACATTAACATATTTTTACAAGAATTGAATGGGGTACAAGAATTGTATGGCGCATCTGAATACGTGCGTGAAAAAATTGAGGCATGGATTGTAAAAGGTTGGCCACCCCTGGGCAAGTCTGCCTCTGTTTCTCCTGTAATCCACAATCAAATCCTTCGTTCTTTCGACATTGAGGGAGAGGTTGTAGGCTGAGATTGTAACAGCAGGAACTGTTATTTTCAAACTCATTTTATTGTATTAATTTTAATAACTTCTTTCTGCATTAAAACACCCAAAACAGATAAAGGAATTAAAGACACAAATATTATTTATTGTCCTGAGTGTGTATTTTCCCAGGTTACAAAATATAAATCAATAATAACAAATAACGAGCATGAAATAACAATATGACAGAGTCCTTAAATGAGTGTAGTTATCCCCTTTTGTTCAAGAGCTGATGATTGAGGGGTAGTAACTGTTCTTGAACCTGGTGGCTCTTGTACCTTCTACCTGATGGCAGCAGTCAGAAAAGAGCCTGGCCTGGGTGCTGAGGATCTTGGTGATGGATGCTGCTCTCCATGGCAACCTTTCATGTAGATGTGTTCAATCATTGGGAGGGTATTATCCATGATGTACTGGGCCGAATCTACTCCCTTTTGTAGGATTTTCCACTCAAAGGCATTGGTGTTCCCATACCAGGCCATAATGCATCCAGTCGGCTCACTTTCCACCACACATCTATAGAGGTTTGCCAAGGTTTTCGGTGACATGCTGAACCTCCGCAGACTCTGAGGAAGTCGAGGTGCTGTTGTGCTTTCTTTGTAATAATATTTATATAATGGGTCCAGGATAGGTCCACTGAGATAGTGACACCCAGGAATTTAGAGATACTGACTAATTTAGTGATTCTCTAATGATTACTGCTCATGGACCTCTGGTTTCCCTCTCCTGAAGTCTACAATTAGTTCCTTTGTCTTATTGACATTGAGTGAGAGGCTGTTGTTATTACACCACTCAGACAAGTTTTCAAACTCACTCCTGTACGCTGAATCATCACCCCTTTGATACGGCCCACAGCAGTGGTGTCATCAGCAAACTTGTATGTGGTGTTGGAGCTGTACTTAGCCACACAGTCACAGGTGTAAAGTGAGTAGAGCAGGGGGCTAAGTACACAACACTGCGGTGCTCCTGTGCTGATGGAGATTGTGGAGGAGATGCTTTTGCCAATCCGACCCGAATGGGGTCTACAAGTGAGGAAATCCAGGATCCAATTGTACAAAAGGAGTATTGAGACCCAGGTCTTGGAGTTTGCTGATTAGTTTTGAGGGGATGATAGTGTTAAATGCCAAACTGTAATTGATAAAGAGCATCCTGATGTATGCATCTTTGCTGTCCAGATGTTGTAGGGTTGTGTGAAGAGCCAGCGAGATAGCATCTGCTGTAGACCTGTTGCTTCAGTAGGCGAATTGGAGCAGATCCAAGTCACCATTCAGACAGGAGTGGATATGCTTCAACACCAACCTCCCAAAACACTTCAACACTGTGGATGTAAGTGTCACTGGGCAATAGTCATTCAGACAGGTTGACACCCTCTTCCTGGGCACTGGTATGATTAAAGCCGGCTTGAAACAGTCGCTGAGGTTGAGGAGGTTGAGACCTTCAAGTTGCTCAGAGTGAACATCACCTATCCTAGGCCAACAGATATACACCATGGTTCATGAACACCTCTACTTCCTCAGGAGGTACGAGAATTTTGGTAGGTACCCTTTGAGTCTTGCCTATTTTTATTGATGCAGCAAAGAAGCATCCTGTCTTGATGCATTATGACCACAAGGAACTGCAGGAAGTTGCGGAGACAGCTCAGCTCATCCAGACAGGATAGTTGAATGCTCCTCTTGTGGGATACAAGAAGGCAGGGAGCCCACCAGTCTCCCTGACCACTACAACTGTGAGAAGTGCATCCACCTGCAGCTTCTGATAATCCATGTTAAGGAGTTGGAGATGGCACTGAATGATCTCCAGATTATTCGGGAGGCTGAAGGGGTGATAGATAAGACATATAGAGAGTTCATTGCACCCAAGGTGCATGACACAGGAAACTGGGTGACACTCAGGAAGGGAAAAGAGGTTAAACAGCCAGTGCAGAGTACCCCTGTGGCCATCCTCCTCAACAGCAGGTATGTTACTTTGGATAACGTTGAGGGTGGTCTGCACAAGGACTCCCAAATCCCTTTCAACCTCAGATTTTTGGATTTTCTACCCATTTAAAAAATGGTCTGCAGATTTATTTCTACTACCAAAGCACATGACCATACATTTTCCAACATGGTATTTCATTTGCCAATTTTTTTGCCCATTCTCCTAATCTTTCTAAGTCCTTCTGCAGTTTACCTGTTTCCTCAACACTACCTAACCCATTTCCAATCTTCATATCATTTGCAAGCTTGACAACAAGGCCACTGACATCATTGATATATCATATAAAAAGACAAGGTCCCAACACCGACCCCTCGGAACGCCACTAGTCACTGGCAGCCAACCCCCAGAAGAGGATCATTTTCTTCACACTCATTGTATCCTACCGATCTGTCATAAGGGGACAGGAGGCTGGACCCAAGTGCAGGACGCAGGCACTGAAGTTCGTAAGTATTAGCTAGTCAATTGAAGAATGCTTTGGTTAAACGTCAAATTACTAAGATCCGTCAGCAAAATGGGGATTTGACAATTAACCATGATGAGATAAATAAATCATTTCAAGATTTTTATACGTCCCTGTATCATTCTGAATTTCCTCAGGATTGCAGTACCATGTGTGATTTTCTTGGGAAATTGAATTTCCCAAGATTATCACCAGATGATCTTTCAATATTGGAAACTCCTATGACTGATGCAGAAATCAAAGGGGTTATTTCTTCCATGAATTCAGGGAAAGCACCTGGTCCGGATGGGTATACAGCAGAATTTTTTAAATGTTTTTCCGTTACTCTCTCTCCTTGGTTATATAAGGTTTTTTAAGAAGCAATTAGATTGGGCAATTTGCCACAATCTTTTTATAGAGCTTCTATTTCTTTAATATTGAAGAAAGATAAAGACCCTACTGATTGTGCATCCTATAGACCAATATCCTTACTGAATGTAGATTCCAAGATTTTTACCAAGTTACTTGCATCCAGATTGGAGAAGGTATTACCCCAAATTATTTCGGAGGATCAAACCGGTTTTATCAAAAATCATTATTCTTTTTTTAATGTTCCCAGGTAACATTCTAGTAAATCTTCTCTGTACTTTCTCTATGTTGTTGACATCTTTCCTATAAATCTACATTCCACTAATGTCCAGGTTGGCAGGTTATTTGGTCATTTAGTTGCTCCTAGTGTTCAAGTTATTGTTGGGATTTTACCCACGTAAAAGCATATCTCAATGCACAGAATACAAGAAATAAGGTAGATGATCTTGTTGCACTATTACAGATTGTCAGGTATGATGTTGTGGCCATCACTGAATCGTGGCTAAAAGGATGATTGTAGTTGGGTGATGAATGTCCAAGGTTATACGTTGTGTTGGAGGGATTGGAAAGTAGGCAGAGGGGGTGGAAAAACAAAGTAAAAACAAAGGAGAAGGCATACAACAAAGCAAAAATTAACAGGAATACAGGATTGGGGAGCTTTTAAAAACCTCCAAAGAGCAACTAAGAATCATTAGAAGGGAAAAGACGAAATATGAAAGCAAGTTAGCAAACAATATCAAAGTGGACAGTAACAATTTTTCATGTATGCAAAAAATAAAATAAAGATGAGTGTGGATATAGGACTGCTAGAAAACGAGGCTAGAGAAATAGTATTGATTGATGAAGAGGTGGCAGGTGAACTATATGAGTATTTTGTATCAGTTTTTACTGAGTGAAGACACCAGCAGTGTGCCAGATGTTGAAGGGTGTGAGGGAAGAGAAGTGAGTTCATTTACTATTAGAAGGGAGAAGGTGCTCAAAAAGCTGAAATAGCTAAGGGTACATAAGACATTCGGACAAGATGAACTGCACCCTAGGGTTCTGAAAGAGGTAGTGTTAGAGATTGGGGAGGCATCCATAATGATCTTTCAAAAATTATTGGACTCGGGCATGATTCTGGAGGACTGGAAAATTGCAAATGTGACTCCACTCTTTAAGAAAGGAGGAAGGCAGCAGAAAGGAAATTATAGACCAGTTAGCCTGACCTCAGTGGTTGGGAAGATGTTGGAGTCAATTGTTAAGCATGAGGTTATGAAGTACCTGGTGACACAGGACAAAGTCAGCATGGTTTCCTTAGGGAAAATCTTGCCAGATGAACCTGTTGGAATTCTTTGAGGAAATTACAAGTAGGATAGATGAAGGGGATGCAGTGGATGTTGTATATTTGGACTTTCAGAAGGCCTTTGATAAGGTGCCACTCACGAAACTGCTTACCAAGTTAAGACCCATGGTATTACAGGAAAGTTACTGGCATAGTTGAGCATTGGCTGATCGTGTCATGGTCTGGTCCGGAGCCCACATACGGGTTCTTGATCCAGTCCGCAGTCTCAGGACTCTCAGGGTCTTGTAGCTGTCCCTCCTTTCACCCTTTAGCCCAAGTAGTCACACCTGTGGATCATTGTGGCTTGTTTGGACTCAAGGAGGCGCACCTGATGCCCATCGGCTGGTGGTGTATATAGGGGGACTCTGGGACTGAGTGGAGTTGAGGGTTGTCCTGTTCCTCTGGTTGCCCTGGCTTGGAGTTCCTCTTGTTAAATATGAGTTCTTCGAGTAAGTCTGGCAGTCACCCTGGACCTAGTTTTCTTCCTATCCCTTGCCTCTGTCGGGCAAGCCTGGCCGGACTGCCATTGCCCGGCAGGGGACTCTACCCCTTTCCATCCCTTGCTGCTGATGGGTTGTGCCCTGCAACCTACCCAGGTGCCCCACAACCTGCCCAGGCCCCCCGTGTTCCTGCTTCGGAGGTATGGCCCTGCCTAGGAGTTATGCGGCCGCCCAGTGAACTCCCAGACCCCACCTGAACTCTGGGATCCTCCTGCCTTGCCTGAACTCTAAGACTCTCTCAGAACCCCAGAATCACCTTGAACATCATGTCCATCACGTCCATCACATCCATCACTGTCACCACATCTTCTCTATCGTTTAGTTGTTGCTGTCCTGCCCCTAGTACTTCAGTGCCTGCGTCCTGCACTTGGGTCCAGCCTCCTGTCCCCTTATGACAGATCGGTAGGATACAATGAGTGTGAAGAAAATGATCCTTTTCTGGGGGTTGGCTGCCAGTGACTAGTGGCGTTCCGAGGGGTCGGTGTTGGGACCTTGTCTTTTTATACGATATATCAATGATGTCAGTGGCCTTGTTGTCAAGCTTGCAAATGATATGAAGATTGGAAATGGGTTAGGTAGTGTTGAGGAAACAGGTAAACTGCAGAATGACTTAGAAAGATTAGGAGAATGGGCAAAAAAATTGGCAAATGAAATACCATGTTGGAAAATGTATGGTCATGTGCTTTGGTAGTAGAAATAAATCTGCAGACTATTTTTTAAATGGGTAGAAAATCCAAAAATCTGAGGTTGAAAGGGATTTGGGAGACCTTGTGCGGAACACACTCAACGTTATCCAAAGTAACATACCTGCTGTTGAGGAGGATGGCCACAGGGGTACTCTGCACTGGCTGTTTAACCTCTTTTCCCTTCCTGAATGTCACCCAGTTTCCTGTGTCATGCACCTTGGGTGCAATGAACTCTCTATATGTCTTATCTATTACCCCTTCAGCCTCCCGAATAATCTGGAGATCATTCAGTGCCATCTCCAACTCCTTAACATGGATTATCAGAAGCTGCAGGAGGATGCACTTCTTACAGTTGTAGTGGTCAGGGAGACTGGTGGGCTCCCTGCCTTCTTGTATCCCACAAGAGGAGCATTCAACTATCCTGTCTGGATGAGCTGAGCTGTCTCCGCAACTTCCTGCAGTTCCTTGTGGTCATAATGCATCAAGACAGGATGCTTCTTTGCTGCATCAATAAAAATAGGCAAGACTCAAATGGTACCTACCAAATTTTTCATGCCTCCTGAGGAAGTAGAGGTGTTCATGAACCATAGTGTATATCTGTTGGCCCAGGATAGGTGATGTTCTCTCAGAGCAACTTGAAGGTCTCAACCTTCTCAACCTCAGCGACTGTTTCAAGTAGGCTTTAATCATACCAGTGCCCAGGAAGAGGGTGTCAACCTGTCTGAATGACTATTGCCCAGTGACACTTACATCCACAGTGTTGAAGTGTTTTGGGAGGTTGGTGTTGAAGCATATCCACTCCTGTCTGAATGGTGACTTGGATCTGCTCCAATTCGCCTACTGAAGCAACAGGTCTACAGCAGATGCTATCTCGCTGGCTCTTCACACAACCCTGCAACATCTGGACAGCAAAGATGCATACATCAGGATGCTCTTTATCAATTACAGTTTGGCATTTAACACTATCATCCCCTCAAAACTAATCAGCAAACTCCAAGACCTGGGTCTCAATTCTCCTTTTGTATAATTGGATCCTGGATTGCCTCACTTGTAGACCCCATTCGGTTCGGATTGGCAAAAGCATCTCCTCCACAATCTCCATCAGCACAGGAGCACCACAGGGATGTGTACTTAGCCCCCTGTTCTACTCACTTTACACCTGTGACTGTGCGGCTAAGTACAGCTCCAACACCATATACAAGTTTGCTGATGACACCACTGCTGTGGGCCGTATCAAAGGGGTGATGATTCAGCATACAGGAGTGAGTTTGAAAACTTGTCTGAGTGGTGTAATAACAACAGCCTCTCACTCAATGTCAATAAGACAGAGGAACTAATTGTAGACTTCAGGAGAGGGAAACCAGAGGTCCATGAGCAGTAATCATTAGAGAATCACTAAATTAGTCAGTATCTCTAAATTTCTGGGTGTCACTATCTCAGTGGACCTATCCTGGACCCATTATATAAATATTATTACAAAGAAAGCACAACAGCACCTCAGAGTCTACGGAGGTTCAGCATGTCACCGAAAACCTTGGCAAACCTCTATAGATGTGTGGTGGAAAGTGTGCTGACTGGATGCATTATGGCCTGGTATGGGAACACCAATGCCTTTGAGTGGAAAATCCTACAAAAGGGAGTAAATTCGGCCCAGTACATCATGGATAATACCCTCCCAATGATTGAACACATCTACATGAAAGGTTGCCATGGAAAGCAGCATCCATCATCAAGATCCTCAGCACCCAGGCCAGGCTCTTTTCTGACTGCCGCCCTCAGGTAGAAGGTACAAGAGCCACCAGGTTCAAGAACAGTTACTACCCCTCAATCATCAGGCTCTTGATCAAAAGGGGATAACTACACTCATTTAAGGACTCTGTCATATTGTTATTTCATGCTCGTTATTTGTTACTATTGATTTATATTTTGTAATCTGGGAAAAATACACACTCAGGACAATAAATAATTTTTGTGTCTTTAATTCCTTTATCTGTTTTGGGTGTTTTAATGCAGAAAGAAGTTATTAAAATTAATACAATAAAATGAGTTTGAAAATAACATTTCCTGCTGTTACAATCTCAGCCTACAACCTCTCCCTCAATGTCGAAAGAACGAAGGATTTGATCGTGGATTACAGGAGAAACAGAGGCAGACTTGCCCAGGGGTGGCCAACCTTTTACAATCCATGCCTCAATTTTTTCACGCACGTATTCAGATGCGCCATACAACTCTTGTACCCCCATTCAATTCTTGTAAAAATATGTTAATGTAGACCTTTTAGCATTTTTACATGATAAATTGATTTAGTATAAAATCAAGATAAACATTACTTAACTTAATGAGACTTTTAACAGATATATTTTGCCTTCTTTTGAATTCTCCCTTTTTTTAAATCACATATTCTTTCCGTAACTCAGACCCAAGCATTAGCTTTGGTTTTCCTTCTATTTCAGTCTGATGTTGTGTTTTATAGTGTCTCTTAAGATAATGTCTTCTATTCTGAAAGAAAGTGTTTTCACAAACAATTACAACGGTTTTCCTGATGGACCCACTATAAATAAGAACTCATTTTCCCACTGTTCTTTGAATTACTATCACTTTCTGCTTTTCTTTTTCTCATTTTCTTTTGCACTGTGATGGGTAACTGAATGTAAAAACAAGGCTTAATTTTCGATAAAGTGCAAAACTGAAAATGTTCACAAAGGATGAACAAAGCACAACTCCATAGCGCACGAGTGTCAATTGTAAACTGACTGGCAAATACCTGCGACGCACCGCTGGTGCAGATGCCTGGCACCTCAGGATCAATCAAGTTTCAAACGTGTATTGAACAGTTACGGAACGACTGCAGAACAAAAGTCCTTCGAATCATCCAATGCGTCACCTTTGGCGCATCCCTGGACTAGCCCCTATCGGCATCAATGGGACTGTAGTCGAGAGGGTGAGTCGTTTCAAGTTCCTCAGTGTACACATCAGCGAGGATCTCACCTGGAATGTACATACCAGCTGTGTGGTGAAAAAAGCACAACAACATCACTTTCACCTCAGAAGGCTTATTTAGAAATGGCTTATTTATATTGTTATTATACTAACACCAAAGTTATGGAGTTTATCATGAACTAAAGGGAAGTGGTTTATTTATTTCAGTGTCCCACCAACGCCCTAAACCAATAATGAACGTGAAGATTTGCAAATCTACTGCTCTGACCCAACAGCAGTTATGGAAAGTCACATGGCAGGGTCAAAGTGAACCAGAAATTTTCAACCAACATTATGGGTTTCAGAGACATTGCTTTTAATTCTGATGCCTATCTCTTTATATTTCATTGAAATGCTGTATCCTGATAACATGCAGGATATATTTATTTAGATCCTATGTGAATGCATACCAAATGATGTCTTTAAAGATCATTAAATTTGAGAAGCGTCATTTGAATATACCACTTTATTGCATTTGCTTTCAAATATTGACAATCCAAGGCCAAATGATATTATTACACTGGATTAATATAGATGGCATTCATTTGTTCATAGATTTGTGAAGATTGGAAAGAGCAGATGGCAATATGCATGACTAAGTTGGTAGTTGGGGATATGTTTGTTGGAATGAAAGGGCCAGACATCAAAGATTTTGCTTCCTAAATACTTCTGGGGGTATCTTATGGATTCTGGGTTGCAGATCATGAAAATCACCATGAAATTTCCCTAATATGCAGCTTTTCTTGAAATCACCCATATTCGTTATTTCTATTCTTTATTCAAGACAGAATAACTGATGTCAAGATTAAAGAAGCTGCTTTTGTTGGTCAACAACTTTAACATGCACACAACGATAGGCAATTTGAAGAATTCCTAGTAGTACAGGAGAAAATCACATAGAAGGCATTGAAGAATGTTGAAAATTTTCTAGGCAACCACATTGTTTCTAGTGCAATTGGACTGATGCTGCTGAATAACTATCAGTGTATTTTCTTCAGGATTCCTGCTTCTGACTATTGTCTGGCAACAGATCCTGGAAATTGTACCCTTCTGGAAAGGACGAGGCTCTGTTCTAATCAAATCCAGTTCATATAATCATTCTCACACACTGGTAAATCAACCTGGGGTCAGTAAACCAGGCCAACAGTCCAGAGCAATGAAATGAAGGGTTCTCTTGTTGATGGTGTCAACTTTTAGAAGAGATGTTAAGCAAAGACTCTTATAAGCTTCTCAAGTAGACATAAAATTGACAATGGCCCTATTCCGAGAAGAACAGAAGAGTTCAGTTGATGTCTGAGCAATACCATGAAACACTTTGGAACATCTTCAATCCTTCAGACATGAAAAAACTCATGAAAATTTCGTCTTGCTATTATTCCAAATCCCTCTTGTCCCCGGTAAGTTTGGAAGGATTGGAGATAATGCAATAAAGTTGGGTAAACTGATAAATGGATTAAGTGGGATGGACAGAGTGTGACTATCATTTGAAAAACTGGGATTTATTGTCCATTCTTAATTGCCCTCTTACCCAGCCCACCTCAAGAGGCAATTACAAATCAACCCTGTCAGTGGTCTGCACTCCCAAGCAGGCCCAAACAGGTAATGACGCCAGATCACTTATGCTTGAAGGACATTAGTGAAGCAAAATGGTTTCTGATGGAGATTTGACAACTTTATGGTCACCAGAGCTGAAGGCAACTGTCATTTTACAATAACTTTAGCAACGTAAACTCTCTAGCTGCCAGGATGGGATTCAGACTCATGCCTCCAATCAATAATAAACTCTATGAATTGTAGTCCACCAACTGAAATGCTATCTACTATATCCTTTCTACTGTAGTAGGCAAGGTCTGGGTATAGATGGTTTGAAACTTAATATTATTAAAGGATGAAAAGTATCTTTTAAATCTGATTATAAATTGCTTAAATACAGTGAAGCCATTTTACTCATCCAGACTATCATTTTGTTGGTAGCTGCCCTCTCCTTAGCACAGTCCCAGTACTATTTGCATGATCTCATAAAATGTGCACAAATGCTTTTCACACCAGTCCTGAATGATATAAATAGTTTCCGCATCACCATCTGCCACTCTGTTATCTTTTCACAGTTTTCTAATCTTCATGCTATCTAATATGTTTCTCTCAGATCCCCTTTAAAAGTCAATGTCTTTCTACAATTTTCTCGTTACCATGACACTTACACAGAATATAGAGCAGAATAGCAAAGTCCTCAGGCCACTAAGTCTGTGCTGATCATGGTGCCAATTTACACTGTACGTCTGCTTGCACATGGTCCACATCTCTTCATTGTCTGCATGTTCTTGTGTCATAGTGTGTTAACAATTTAGTTTCATATTTCAATTTCAGGAAGTATAGATAATTGTCTAATCATAAATATGAGAGTGAAGAATTTAAGAACTGTGAATTGGGGCTGACCCAATCCCTTCCACCTCATCCCTGAGTATAGAAACTATAATGTCTAATAATAATAATTGTGATTTGCTTATTAAAAATAACTTGTGATAGTCTCTGAAATAGAAACTTTAAACACGCTATGTTTGAATTTGAAGACCTAACGTGATATGAGATGAAAATCTACGGGTCATAATTCTACAGTTTTGCTCGTGAGGATGTGGACTGTGTATCCTGGAGCGGAACCTTCATTCTGTTGGAAATATTGGTGACTCTACCACAATACCAAACGTCTCCCAGCGGTGTAACAGATGAAACCCTATGTGACAGGAAATGTGGTAAGCCAACCCTCCTCACCTTTCCTGATCTATGTGGAGCTGTTAAAATTATTGCTGCAGCTTGGTTGCCCCGTTACTTTCCTCCATTTTCGAGCTGGATAGGCTCCTACTTGTTTCCATTCATTCACTGAGGTCAGAGCATTGGGGAGGGTTTAGATAGGAAGTAGACACATTTTTCGAAAAATCAAGGAATTGAGAGCTATGACCGTTTGACCAAAGAGAGGAGGTGAAACCTGTGGAAGATCATTCATAATGACATTAACTGGTAGGGCAGGCAGGTTTGATGGGCCGAATGTCCGGCTCCGGCTTCATTTTGCTTAAATTCTTATGATCTGTTGTACTGTGCAACCTCTGAACCATATAACCATATAACAATTACAGCACAGAAACAGGCCATCTCGACCCTTCTAGTCCGTGCCGAACACTTACTGTCACCTAATCCCACTGACTCGCACTCAGCCCATAACCCTCCGTTCCTTTCCAGTACATATACCTGTCCAATTTTGCTTTAAATGACAGTACTGAGCCTGCCTCTACCACTTGCACTTGCACAAGTCTCAACTCATGTCCTCTTGTTTGAAACTCCCCTACTCTCAATGGAAAAAGCCTATCCACGTCAACTCTATCTACCCCCCTCATAATTTTAAATACCTCTATCAAGTCCCCTCATCCTTCTATGCTCCAAAGAATATAAACCTAACTTGTTCAATCTTTCCCTGTAACTTAGGTGTTGAAACCCAGGTAACATTCTAGTAAATCTCCTCTGTACTCTCTCTATTTTGTTGACATCTTTCCTATAATTTGGTGACCAGAACTGTACACAATACTGCAAATTCGGCCTTACCAATGCCTTGTACAATTTTAACATTACATCCTAACTCCTATACTCAATGCTCTGATTTATAAAGGCTAACATACCAAAAGCTTTCATCACCACCTTATCCACATGAGATTCCACCTTCAGGGAACTATACACCATTATTCCTAGATCACTCTGTTCTGCATTCTTCAATGCCCTACCACTTACCATGTATGTCCTATTTGGATTATCCCTAGCAAAATGTAGCACCTCACACTTATCAGCATTAAACTACATCTGCCATCGCTCAGCCCACTCTTCTAACTGGCCTAAATCTCTCTGCAAACTTTGAAAACCTACTTCATTATCCACAACGCCACCTACCTTGGTATCATCTGCATACATACTAATCCAATTTACCACCCCAAAATCCAGATCATTAATGTATATGACAAACAACATTGGACCCAGTACAGATCCCTGAGGCACACCACTAGTCACCGGCCTCCAACCTGACAAACAGTTATCCACCACTACTCTCTGGCATCTCCCATCCAGCCACTGTTGAATCAATTTTACTACTTCAATATTAATACCTAATGATTGAACCTTCCTAACTAACCTTCCGTGCAGAACCTTGTCAAAGGCCTTACTGAAGTCCATATAGACAACATCCACTGCTTTACCCTCGTCAACTTTGCTTGTAACCTCTTCAAAAATTCAATAAGATCTGTCAAACATGACCTTCCACGCACAAATCCATGTTGACTGTTCCTAATCAGACCCTGTCTATCCAGACAATTATATATACCATCTCTAAGAATACTTTCCATTAATTTACCCACCACTGACGTCAAACTGACAGGCCTATAATTGCTAGGTTTAGTCTTAGAACTAAAGTGCCTGAAGAATATATCCTCGGGGCTGCCTTTAATTTTGATCCACACACCCTTTGCATGCAACAATTAAAACAAACGGTTCAGATATATGTATTACCTCACTACCACCCCAGCTGAACCCTCCGGTATCCTTAAATTTGTGAAAGAGTCCACACACTAGTCAGTACAGGGTAAATAGAAATTTCCTCCAACTCAATATGGATAATTGATGCCATTGTCTTTATCCCTGTTGTGATCTCTATCCCTGATCTTGAATTCCATCCCTCACACTAGCAATTGTTTGAACTGTTTGCTTCCTTGCTGCTGGGTTCAACAGTGATACATTTTTCTGATCGGATATTTCTTTACTAATCTGCTGATTTCCATTCTGAAACATCATCACTTCCATTTTGGAGTTGCTGTGCAGCAGAAACTGCCAAAATTCTCAACAGATCAGTCAGCATTTGTGGAATTAAAAATTCTACTTAATTCTCTGAGTGTTTCCTCATACACTGCATGTTTACTCACTCCCTCAATATTGGCAATGTGTTCCACCACCAAGCTCTAAAGCTTTTGACTTTACTCATTAATTTTTGAAAATCTACCCTTCTTTCTTGTTTTAAGACCATGTCAGTGTGTGCATGTGTGTGAGAGAGAGAGTGAGGGTGAGTCAGATAGTTGGAGTGGAGCCAGAGATGAAGAGAGAGAAAAATATAGGGAGAGAATGAATGTGTGAGAGAGGGAGAGAGGGGGGGGGAGAGAAAAGAGAGAGAGAGAGAGAGAGAGAGAGAAAGGGAGATGAAGAAAGGAGATGGAGAGAAAGAGTGAAAGTTGCAGTTTGTTACCACTACAACCATTTGTTATCAGTTACGACTGATTCTTGCATTCGGAATATGAAAATCTCCATTGTTGTCCAAGCAAAAGAGAATTTCATTTTCCTTAGTTCCATAGATATACTGCACATTCTCATAATGTTTTGCGTGCTAAGCGAAACCAGGAAAGTTTGCATGTTAGGATAATGACTTGCATTGCCAGTGGAGTATGTTTTATTCCATCATGCTGACCGTCTCCTTTGCTTTGTTCAGAAAGAATATGTAAACTGCTTTCAGATCAGATTATCAGGAAATCCAAGGCCTGGATGATTTGTGAACCCAATCCAATGGGAGATAATGCCAAATGGAGGGCATTAAAGGGTCTAAAGTTCAAAGTGGGGGAGTTTAAAGGAGATTTACGAGGCAAGTCTTTTTAAACATCACAGTATAAGCCTGGAACACTCTTCCAGGGAGGTGATGGAAGTAGATATTATAGCAATGTTTCAGAGCCATTTGGACAGACACATTAACAGGCAGACAATGAAGAGATGTGGACCATGTGCAAGCAGATTTACAGTGTAAATTGGCACCATGATCAGCACAGACTTAGTGGCCTGAGGACTTTGCTATTCTGCTCTATATTCTATGTAAGGATCATGGTCACAAGAAAATTGTAGAAAGCAATTGACTTTTTAAAAAGGATCTGAAAGTATAATTTTAGATAGTACAAAGAGCAGAAAACTGTGAAAAGATAACAGAGGGCAGATATACAAGTGATACAAGTGATATACAAGTGAGTGAGAATGTAGAAACAATCTGGTATCATTCAGGACTGGTGTCAAGAACATTTCTGCACATTTTGTGAGATCATTCAAATGGTACTGGGACTGTGCTAAGGAGAAGGCAGGTCTCAACAACATGTTAGACTAGATACGTGAAATGGCTTCACTGTATTTAAGCAATTTATAATCAGATTTAGAACATACTTTTCATCCTTTAATAATATAAAGTTTCAAAACTTCTATTACCAGACCTTGCCTACCACAGTAGCTATCATTTCAGTTGGTGGACTACAAGTCATAGACTTTATTATTGATTGGAGGCATGAGACTAAATCCCATCCTGGCAGCTAGAGAGTTTACGTTGCTAAAGTTATTGTAAATAACAGTTGCCTTCAGCTCTGGTAACCATAAAGTTGTCAAATCTCTATGAGAAACCACTCTGGTTCATGAATATCTTTCAAACAAAAGTGATCTGGCATCATTATGGGTTTAGGCCTGCTTGGGAGTCCAGACCACTGACAATGTTGACTTTTAATTGCCTCTTGAGGTGGGACAGTAAGAGGGCAATTAGGAATGGGCACTAAATCCCAGTTTTTCCAATGATAATCACACTCTGTCCATCTCACTTAATCCATTTATCAGTTTATCCAGCTTTATTACATTATCTCTAATCCTTCTAAACTCACCGGGCTACAGACATTTTTGGAATGATAGCAAGAAAGAACTTGCATGTGTCTTTTATGTTTCAAGGAGATGTTCCAAAGTGTTTCATAGTATTGCTCAGACAACAACTGAACTCTGCTATTCTTCTCTGAATAGGGCCATTGTCAATTTTATGTCTACTTGAGAAACTTATAAGAGTCTTCGTTTGACATCTCTTCCAAAAGTTGACACCATCAACAAGAGAACCCTTCATTTCTATTGCTCTGGACTGTTGGCCTAGTTTACTGACCCCAGGTTGATTTACCAGTGAGTGAGAACGATTATATGAACTGGATTTTATCAGTTTATATCCTGATCCTCTCCACAAGGGTACAATTTCCAGGATCTGTTGCTGGACAGTGGTCAGAAACAGGAAATCTGAAGAGATTCCATGTTATAGCTATTCATTGGCATCAGTCCAATTACACTGGATCACAATTTGTTTCATAAGTGTTGTCTCCTCAGAATTTATTTTTGTTTATGATAGGCTGCTTGAAGCTGAACACAATATAATTTTAGACTAGCATAATGTAGGAATTTGGAGACACAAGAAATTAACTTTTTTTGAATATAATTCATTTAATTGCATAATGGTGTTGATGCTTTGTAATAGTTAACTAAGCTAAAAATGTTTTGTGGATGTGTTTCGTTAAAGTGTCCAACAAGAATCAGCCAGTTGCTCAGAAACCATTTCCCAATGACCTGGTGAAAACTCACTGTGTTTGTCACTGACAGCACCAGGATTTGCAGGGAAAAAGTCTAAATGGGAATGCTGAAAATGAATCTTTAGTGACATGTTGCACTTCATGGTTCTGTATGCTTGAAGTACGTTGTCAACCAGCTATTCGTAGTTTGGTGCTCTGTAGTTGCCAACATTCTTGAGTGATTTCCATGTGATGTTCTCTAGTCCCACTAGAAGTTCTTCAAATTGTCTGTCATTGATGACCTGTTTGATTAGTAGATCAACAAAAATATCTTCCTTAATCTTGGTATCAGCTATTCTGTCTTGAATAATGAATTAAATTAAAAAATATAGGCGATTTCCAAAAAAATGGTGCATGATAGGGAAATTTCATTATGATTTTCATGATCAGCAGCCCAAAATCCATAAGATGCACCCTGAAATATTCAGGAACCAAAATCTTTGATGTCTGGTGTTATTGTTCCTTTCATTCCAACAGTCCTATCTGCAACCACCATCTCAGTCATGGATTGCCATTTGCTCTTTACAATCTTCACAAGTCTATGAACAAATGGATGCCATCTATATTAATCCAGTGTAATAATATCATTTGGCCTTGGATTGTCAATATTTGAAAGTAAATGAAATAAAGTGGCATATTCAAATGATGCTTCTCAAATTTAATGATCTTTAAAGACATCATTTGGTATCATTTGGTCAAAGTTTAGGTGCCATGCCAAATCAGTATTGCCAATGCCTTGCTATCATTCCTAAATTGTGGTCCTATAAAGAACATAAGTCATACAAATATTTCCATTCGTAGTTTTTAAAATAAAATTCAGCACAACTTCCTTACTTCTGCATTCTATTAGTCCAATATTAAGCTCAAGCATACTGTACACTTTGTTATGAGAAGTCTTCCCAACTTGCCCTGCCACCTATAAATTATAGTCCTGTACCTGACACTTTTATTATACTTGCAACAGGGGCAGCCGGTGCTTGGGAACATCACAGCATTTTTCAGCTTCATGTTTACCTTTAAGTCATAGCATGCAGTTGTAAAAAATATATCATCTTTCCTTCATCATCACTGGATTATAATTCTGAAAGCTCTAATTTATTGACTGTAGGGAATACCTTTGCCACAAAGATCAGGTGAACTTCAGGAAGGATATTGCCTCCAATTCCTTCTTGTAAGGAAAAATATAACTGGCCAAATTGTTCTCTAAAATATCACAAGAAATCCAGCAAAAATGGGTTACATAATCTGAAGAGCTGCTACTACATTAGTAAAAGGGGGTTTCATACAGAATGTTTCAAATGTTTGAAGTCCAAAATTTAATATCGAACTCACTTATGTCACCGTTTACTAAGCTGAGATTTATTTTCTTGTGAGGACACTCAATAAATCTAATAACGATGATAGAATCGATGAAAGACCACACTATCAGGGCAGGCAAGCAGTGGGCTAAAGGCAATAAATAAACACTGCAAATACAAAAAGGAAAATGAAAGAAATAAAGAAACGGATAGATGAATAAATAAATAAATAGTAGATAGACAAACAAACATACAAACAAGCAAGCAATAATTATCAAGAACATAGATGAAGAGTCCATGAAAGTGAGTCTACAGTTGTGGGAACAGTTCACTGATAGGTCAAGTGAAGATGAATGAAGTTATCCTCTTTAGCTCAAGAGCCTGATGCTTGAGGGGTAATAAATGTTCCTGACCTGGAGGTGGGAGTCCTAAGGCTCCTGTACCTTCCTCCTGATGGCAGCAATGAGAAGAGAGCATGACCTGGGTGGTGGGAGTCCCTGATGATGGATGCTGCTTTCCTGTAACAATGCTCCGTGCAGATGTGCTCAGTGGTCGGGAGGGCTTTACCCATGATGGACTAGGTCATCTGCACTACTTTTTGTAGGATTTTCCATTACAGACAAGGTGTTACATATCAGGCTGTGATGCAGCTAGTATCACACATCTATAGAAGATTGTCAAAGTTTTAGTTGTCATGCCGAGTCTTTGCAATCTCCTAAGGAAGTCGAGGCACTGCCATGCTTTCTTCATAATTACACTTACTCACTGGGCCCAGGACAGATCCACTGAAATGATAGCACTAAGGAATTTAAAGTTGCTGACCCTCTCCACCTCTGATCCCCCAATTAGGACTGGCTTATGGACCTCTGGTTTCCTTCTCCTGAAGTCAATAATCATCTCTTTGGTCTTGGGGACATTGAGTAAGAGGTTGTTGTTGTAGCACCACTCAGTCAGATTTTAATACCCCCTTCTATATGCTGATACGTCACCATCTTTGATTTGCCTATGACAGTGGTGTCATCAGCAAAGATAAACATGGCACTGGAGTTGTGCATAGCCATAGTCATAAGTGTAAAGTGAGTAGAGCAGGGAGCAAAGCACACAGCTTTGTGGTGCACTTGTGCATATGGAGATTATGGAGGAGATATTGTTACCAATCTGAACTGATTGGGTTTTGTAAGTGAGGAAAACGAGGATCCAATTGCACAGGAAAGTATTAAGGCCAAGAACTTGAAGCTAATCTTTGTCCAGTTCTGGTCACCTCAGTATAGGAAGGATGTGGAAGCATTGGAAAGGGTACAGTGGAGATTTACCAGGATGCTGCCTCGTTTGGAGAGTATGGATTATGATCAGAGATTAAGGGAGCTAGGGCTTTACTCTTTGGAGATGAGGAGGATGAGAGGAGACATGATAGAGGTGTACAAGATATTAAGAGGAATAGACAGAGTGGACAGCTAGTGCCTCTTTTCCAGGGCACCACTGCTCAGTGCAAGAGGACATGGCTTTAAGGTAAGGGGAGGGAAGTTCAAGGGGGATATTAGAGGAAGGTTTTTCACTCAGAGTGGTTGGTGCATGGCATGCACTGCCTGAGTCAGTGGTGGGGGCAGATACACTAGTGAAGTTTAAGAGACTACTAGACAGGTATATGGAGGAATTTAAGGTGGGGGGTTATATGGGAGGCAGGGTTTGAGGGTCGGCACAATATTGTGGGCCGAAGGGCCTGTAATGTGCTGTACTGTTCTATGTTCTAATTGATAAGCTTTGAGGGGATGAGAGCATTGAATACCGAGCTGTAGTCAACAAGGAGCATCCTGATGTGTGTGCCTTTGCTGTCCAGATGTTCCAGGGTTGAGTGAAGAGCCAATGAAATGGCATCTGCTGTGGACTTGTGCTGGTCGGTAAATTGGAGTGGATCCAAGTTGCTTCTCAGGCAGGAGTTGACACATTTCATCAGCAATCTCTCAAAAAGCGTCATCACTGTGGACGTAAGTGCTACTGGACGATAGTCATTGAGACAGGTTACCACAGACTGGAATATGCTCAGGGAGTGGCTATCTATAAACATGACATTAACATCAATGTATATGCAAGATCTGTGACTGGCTCTATAGAGAAGTGCACTGAAGACGTCTCTGTTAATAAACGGATCTATGTGAGTGCAAATCTGAAGCCAGGGGCCCAGGCAGAGCTGAGAAATCGTGACACTGCCTTCAGGTCAGAGAATAAGACAACTCTCCGGTGAGCAAGAGCTGTGCTTCCCCGTGCCATCAGGAAGACAAAATGGGATTATTCTCAGAGAATTCACAGCCATTTCTGTGAGACCAGAGACATAAGGCACATGAGATTCTAACAAACATCTTCAATATCTCTCTGGAGCAGTTCACTGTCCCCGCAGGCTTTAAGGTGACCACCATCATCCCGGTGCCCAAGAATACGACAGTAACCTGCCTCAGCACTGACCATCCAGTGGCACTGACGTCAACAATAATGAAGTGCTTTGACTTGCTGGGTATGGATCATATTAAATCCCATCTTTCTGCTACATTGCATCCTTTCCAGTTCACTTTTCACTCCAATCAGTCCACTGATGATGTCACAGCCTCTACACTCCACTCTGTCCTGTCCCACCTGGAAAATGGTGCCTCAAATGCCAGGATGCTCTAGATCCTGGAATTCTTGACAGTAAGGACACAGTCAGTTCATGAGGGCAGAAACATCTCTAGCTTCATACGCTGAGCACCAGCACTCTCAGGGCTGTGTGTTCAGCCTGTTTCTGTTCACACTGTTGACACATGACTGATCAAACCAAATCATCAAGTTTACTGATGACACAACAGTGGTTGGCATCAACAATGATAATGAGACGCGTACAGAGAGGAGGTAGAGTGGTTGGTGGAACGGTACGAGCACAGCAACTTGAGTCTCAACATGGACAAGACCAAAAAAATGATTGTGCGATTTCGGAAGGTGCAGGCTGATCACTCCTCACTGTACATACACAGCTCCTCCGTGGAGAGAGTTAGGAGCTCCAAGATCTGGGAATGCTCATAATGGACAATCTCACCTGGCCCCTCAAGGCCTCCTGTCTGATCAAGAAAGCTCAACAGTGTCTACACATCATGAGGAGATTGAGGCAAGTGGGGCTCCCCGGATCATCGGGGTCTCTCTATCACCCGTCTGAAATATTTATCAGGAGCACTGCATATGCAGGGCCCTTAGCCTTGTCAATGATCCCTCCCATTCATCTAACAATCTCTCTGACCACCACCATCAGCCAGGTGATACCGTAGCATTAGGACAAGAACTGTTCGGATGGGAAACAGCTTCTTCCCCCAGACCATAAAACTACTGAACTCCCCGACACCAACCAAGTCTCATCGCATATGAAGTGCCAGTTGCATTATACTGTTTTGTTAAATTTGTATCGGATATGCAACTTATTATTTGTTAATTGATTTGTCGTAGTGTTACTTTATGTGTTGTGTGTGTGAGTTATATTTGCTGTGTTGTGCACGTTCATCCAGAGGAATGTTGTTTTGTTTGATAGTGTGCAGGTATATAACTTACTTACTTTACTTTATTGTCACCAAACAATTGATACTAGAGCGTACAATCATCACAGCAATATTTGATTCTGCGCTTCGCGCTCTCTGGAGTACAAATCGAAGTAAATATAATAAAAATTTAAATTAGAAATCATAATTAGAAAGTAGAAAAGTCAGTCAGGTCAGGTCCAGATATTTGGAAGGTACGGCCCAGATCCGGGTCAGGATCCATTCAGCAGTCTTATCACAGTTGGAAAGAAGCTGTTCCCAAATCTGACCGTATGAATCTTCAAGCTCCTGAACCTTCTCCCAGAGGGAAGAGGGACAAAAAGTGTGTTGGCTGGATGGGTCGTGTCCTTGATTATCCTGGCAGCATTGATCTGACAGCGTGTGGTGTAAAGTGAGTCCAAGGATGGAAGATTGGTTTGTGTGATGTGCTGGGCTATGTTCATGATCTTCTGCAGCTTCTTCTGGTCTTGGACAGGACAACTTCCATACCAGGTTGTGATGCACCCTAGAAGAATGCTTTCTATGGTGCACCTATAAAAATTAGTGAGGGTTTTATGGGACAGGCCAAATTTCTTCAGCTTTCTCAGGAAGTAAAGGCGCTGGTGGGCCTTCTTGGCAGTGGACTCTGCTTGGTTAGACCAAGTCAGGTCATTTGTGATATTCACCCTAAGGAACTTAAAGCTTTTGACCTGTTCCACCTGCACACCACCGATGTAGATGGGGCCATGCGGTCCGCTACTCCTTCTGAAGTCAACAACCAATTCCTTCGTCTTGCTGACGTTGAGGGATAGGTTATTGTCTTTGCACCATGCCACCAGGTTCTTAATTTCCTCTCTGTACTCAGACATATCATTACCCAAGATGCAGCCTACAATTGTGGTGTCATCAGCAAGCTCATATTGAGTTCGATGGAAACTTGGCCACACAATCATGGGTGTACAGTGAGTACAGCAGGGGGCTGAGTACACAGCCTTTGTCATAAGGTGACAGGAGGCTGGACCCAAGTGCAGGACACAGGCACTTAAGTACTAGGGGCAGGACAGGAACAACTAAATGATAGACAAGATGTGGTGACCGTGGCGTGCATGAGGGACGTGACATTCAAGGTGATTCTGGGGTTCCAGGAGAGTCTTGGAGTTCAGGCAAGGCAGGATCTTGGAGTTCACTGGGCAGGCCTCATAACACCGGACCTCCTAGGCAGGAACACAGGGGCCTGGGCAGGTCACAGGACACCTGGGTAGATAGCAGGGCACAACCTATCAGCAGCGAGGGATGGAAAGGGGCAGAGTCCCCTGCCGGGCAACAGCAGTCTGACCAGGTTTGCCCAACAGAGGCAAGGGATAGGAAGGGAACTAGGTCCAGGGTGACTGCCAGACTTACTCAAAGAACTTGACTTTAACCGGGGGGGGGTGGGGACAATCCCCAACTCCACTCAGTCCCAGAGCCCCCTATATACACCGCCATCCGATGGGCATCAGGTGCACCTCCTTGAGCCCCAACAAGCCACGATGATCCACAGGTGTGACTAATTGGACTCGAGGGTGAAAGGAGGGACAGCTACAAGACCCGGAGTCTGGATCAAGACACAGAATGCGGGCTCCGGACTGGACCATAACAGCCTTGTGGGGCACCGGTGCTCAAAGTGATTGTAGAGGAGAGCTTGTCCCCTATTTTTACAGCCTGGGTCCAGTCTGTGAGGAAGTTGAAGATCCAGCTGCAGAGCTGAGTTCTAAGACCCAGGTTCTGGAGCTTAGGAATCAGTTTATTTGGAATGATGGTATTGAAGGCAGAGCTGTAGTCAATGAAAAGGAGCCTTACATACATGTCTTTATTCTCCAGGTGTTCTAAGAAAGAGTGTAGTGCCAGAGAGATGGCATCTGCCATTGACCTGTTGCTCCAGTAAGCGAATTGCATTGAGCTCCTTCTCTAGTTCTAATGTTTTGTGCCCATGGATCTTGATGGAGTCAGGAAGAGAAGTCAGATCCCTGCCCTTGTTGCCTGCCAAGGAAGAATCAGTCCACAACATAAAGCTCAGAAAAAGCCATGAATTCTGGTAATGTTTTATATTTATTTATTTATTGTTAGTCTCTCCATCTATTCATTGTAAAGGTAGTCTTGGTGTAATTTTAGAAGTGGAATTAAAGTTCAAAGGGTCTTTCTGCCATTGATAAAAGGAGGCATTGACAGGTGATAAAATTCCAATGAAGAATTAAAACATGACAGTGAAGAACTTCCGGCACAATTTCATAACAACTTTCATTTCTGGGAAGGGAAGAACATGCTAGAGGGTTTTGCTATTGTTGACAACATAACCGTGACCTTCTTCAAGATAGGAGATGTCTATTTGTGGCAACTGCAGAGGGGTTTCCCTCCTCTTTCCTGAAACACTGTACAATAAACACAGTAATCACTGCGTACCAGATTCATAATACAGGTAGAGTGTAGCACCAACAGGGAAGGCCTGTGAATGTTCATCCTGATAGGAGGATTGAGAAGGGAGTGAGCTCATGGAAATGGTCCTAAAACTGATGGATTAAACTGGGAAAAATCAAAGAGCCAATTGCTGCTTTTGAACACACAGCAGTGATTGGCCTTATCAGGAACGATGACAAGACAGAGTATGGGGAGGAAGTGGAGTGGCTGATGGATTGGTGTGAGAAGAACAATCTAAGCCTGAATGTGGAGAATACAAAGGAAATGATTGTGGACTTCTGGAAGGTGTAGATGAACCATTGCCCTCTGCGAATACATTGCTCCTTTGTGGAGAGAGTTAGACACACCAAGTTCCAGGGAGTTCACATTACGGAAGACCTCACTTGGTCCCTTAATATCACCTCCTTGAACAAGAAGGCAGAGCAACACCTGCAAATCCTAAGATTGAGGCAAGCAAGGCTCCCAATCCACATCTGAACTACATTTTACAGGAGAACCATTGAGAGCTTCCTGACAAGATACATCTCCATCTGGAATAGGAGCTGTTGAGCATCGGACCGGAAGTCCCTACAAAGGAATGTGAGAACAGCTGAGAGGGACATAGGGGTCTCCCTACCATCAATTGGGTCATTTATCAGGAGCACGACATTCATGGTCCCGCAGCACTATGAAAGCCCCCACCCATCCATCCAGCATCCTCTCTGACTTTCTACCATCAGGTAGGAAACTATGATGCATGAAAACAAGAACGGTCAAGATGAGAAACAGTTTCATTCTTCATGCCATAAGGTTCTGAACACCTGGACACTTCATATTCACAGTGTCACTGGTAAATTGGTTCCATACCTTACAATATTTTATATTAATGCACTTCAGTTTGTTACTTAGGTGTGATTCATGTGCAGATTTTATCCTTACCTTCATAAGTTATCGTGTGCTATGAGATTTACACCCTGATTCGAAGAAAAGTTGTCTCGTTTCTCTATACATTACATGGTTTTATATGTTGTATACATGTATGTAGTCAAATGCAAATAAAACTCATTTGACAATGCTCAGCTATGTGGAATAATAAATAAGAGATCTAAATGAAATGTGCAGAATGGTGCACTCGATCAACAAATTATAATTCATGGATAGTTTATTGAAACATTGTTCCTGGCCAAAAAGTGGCTTCAAATAGCTTTTGTTTTTCAGGGCAGAAATTATTTAATGAAGAAGGTAAAGGAAATAATCACTTCCTGGTGGAATACTTTTCCGTTAAACCAGTTACTTCCATGTGCTGTTCATATTGATGAACCTGCTTTTCCCCATCTTGAGGCACGTACCAAATCACAGGAAGAGCAACAATAGATTTCACTATTTACACAAACCCAATGACAATGCATGTTGGAGCTTTCAGGTGAAACGATGATCATTGTTGAACAGTCACAGTGCAACTACAAGTCTGTCACCCTACTTGGTTGATTCAAGCACGACTACTGAAAGGAACACACTGCCAACATCATGACACCTAACTGGGCAGTTACAAAATGGAGTCTAGGCAGTAACTTTCTAAAATGTGTTAGATTATTTTTACTTATTGAATGGGTTGTTTTTAGGATAAAGGTGTTTCTGGCAATGACAGCTTTATTGCCCATCCCTAACTGGCCTTGAGAGAGTTTTGACAAGAGTAATAGTAATCACATCACTTGTTAGGCCACGACAGACGACATTTATGAGTCAGCTAAACAGTGTGGAATGGATCTGAGTCTGAATTCACAAGTAGGGCAGGTAAGTATGACAGACATTTTTTCTCCAGAAGACATTAGAGATCAGAGCCATCATTGTGAAGACTAGTTTCTGTTCAACCCCTAAAATTCCTGAATATTAAGTGAAATTAAATTCCACAGCTACTGTGCTGAACTCAGGTCCAGCACTCTGGATTGCTGCTTTGGTAACATAACTCCACGCTGCATCCATGTATGGTGAACACGTGAAAGGAGAACTATCGAAAGTTCCTTCAGCTCTGAGAAATTAGTTTTCGGGAAATTGATGTTCCCGCTGAATGTCAACGGCTCCTCAGTAGATATCGTTAAGAGCACCAAATTTCTCAATGTTCACCTGGTGGAGAATCTCACCTGGTCCCTCAACACCAGCTCCATAGCAAAGAAAGCCCAGCAACGTCTCTACTTTTTGCGAAGTCTGAGGAAAGTCCATCTCTCACCCTCCCATCCTCATCGCAAGAAACATAAGGTTATTACAGTAGGTGATTTTCGCTTTCCAGGTAGTGACGGGGAATCACATACTGTAAAATGACTAGATTGGATAGAGTTTGTCAAACGTGCTCTGAAAAGTTCCCTCCATCAGTACATAGAAGTGCCAATGAGAGAGTGTACAATGCTGAATCTGCTATCAGGGATGAGACAGGGCAGGTGACAAAAGGTTCTGTCGGGGAACACTTTGAATCCAGTGACCACATTTCAAAGTAAATATGCTAAAAGATAGGTCTAGTGCACAGGTTGAGATTCTAAATTAGAAAAAGGCCAATTTTGATGGAATCAGAAATGATGTGGTGAGTGTGGATTGGGTCAGGCTGTTTTCAGGCAAAGGTGTACTTGGAAAGTGAGAGGCCTTCAAAAACAAAATTGAGAGAAACAAAAGCTTGTCTGCACCTGTCAGAATAAAATGTAAGGATAATAAGTGTAGGGAACCTTGGTTTTCAAGAGATGTTGAGGCCCTGGTTTTGAGAAAAAAAGGAGGTGCATAGCAGGTATAGGCAAGTAGGAACACATGAGGTGCTCATGGAGAACAAGAAATGCAAGGGAACACTTGTGTGGAATGAGCTGTCAGCATCAGTGGTGCATGAGAGCTCCATTTCAACGTTTCAGAGAAGATTGGATAAGTACAGGGATGGTAGGGGTATGGAGGACTATGGTCACAGTTCAGCGCAATGAGACTAGGTAGCTTAAATGGTTTCTGCATGGACTAGATTGGCCAAAGGCCTTGTTTCTGTGTTGTACTTCTCTATGACTCTACCACAGCAACTAGACTCTCCTCCATGGACTCTCCATACTTCTCGCTACCTCAGTAAACCAGCCAGCATAATTAAAGTTCCCATCAGACAGAGGTTTAATAAGGCTGATAGCATGTAGCACCAGGCTCAAGGACATTTTCTACCCTGACGTTATAAGGCTATTAAATGTTTCTCTAGTACAAGGAGACAGACTCTTGACCTCAGAGTCTACTTTGTTACGATCTTGCACCTTCTATCTTTACCTACACTGCCTTTCCCTGTAATTGTTTCACTTTATTCTGCATTCTGTTCTTGCTTTACCATGTTCTATCGCAATGCCGTGTGTAATGATTTGATCTGTATGAACAGTATGCAGTACAAGCTTTTCACTGCACCTCAGTACATTTGACAACAATAAACCAATCCAAATCCAATTAAATGAACAGTCTGACTGTCAGATGTTAACAGGATTATGAATATTACAGGTGAGGTAGCAAGAAATGAGCGTAATTTCCTCCTGACAAAAATAGAGCCAGATAAATGAATTTGAATTATCATTGTACAATTCAGCACGGATTGGTTTGTCATTATAGAATCATGAAATCCAGTAATTAGGTTCCGCAAATAAGATATTTGCAGCTTGGGAATTGGAATAGCAGCTGCTCCATCTCACAGTGCAGAGGTTCTCATTGAGTTAACCGTCCCATGGGAGGAAGGAGTGGAGGCTGCCCATGAGCAGAACAGGCTGAAGTACTCAGTCCTAGCAGCTGAGTGTAAGACATGAGGCAATCATCTACCCTGACAAGGTTACCCTGTGATAGGGCAGTGACAGGAATGAGGCTCAGGAGGGCCACCAGAGAGCTGGCTGAAGAGGCAGAAAAGGGCAGCTTTTGGCTGTGGCTGAGGAGCAAGGACATAATTGAGGGACCAACTAACCCCACTGGAAGCTGCAGGCGGTGACAGGGAGGCCCGTGTCACTGCTGTGTCACCAGGAGATGGACCAGGGCTAAGGGAGAGAAATATCAATGAGTGGTGGTCCCGGCTGATGACCCTGCAGCTGACCTAAGGTCACTGTTGGAGTTGTGACAGTTAGCAATGAGAAGCAGGAAACAACATCTTCCTGTAAATCTCATTCGATCATTGGTAGTGCAAGAGGAGCATTCAGTTCCAAAGTTACATATTTACTTGATAGAACAAGGAACTTCACAGCACCGGGCAGCCCCTTCTGTCCATGAAGATGCGACAACCTCTATAAAGCTACTCCACCATCAATCTGTGATATTTTAATGCAAATCCTAATGATCTCACAATCTGATTGCCTCCACTATCGACATCTCTATGGTGCAAAGCAAGTCACTGCTGCTAGTCTAAAATGTCACCTACGTGTGGTTCAGTTCACTTTCATAACTTACATCAGTGGACAGGGATTTCACAAGGCAAGGAATTTGATAATTATTGTTTTTTATTGCACTTTGCTGTAACATTTTATGCAAAACAGAAAAGGTAAGGATAGAGGCAAGCCGGCCCTCTAGGCCAATTAACTGAGCATCAGTGTGAGTAAAGCAGAGTGAAGCAGGATTGTGATAACTCAGTACAGCTCTTCAGCATTCTTCAGCGGGTAACAAATTGTATCCCGAATCCAATCAATGTATTTCTTTGTTAGTAAAGTGTACACCGCAGGCGTTTGGGGATCTGGACAACCTTCTTCGCCAAAGGACACGATCCCAGTATACATTTTGTCGCATATCAAAGGGCCGCCTGAATCACCCTGGAAGAGAGAGAAAAAGATGAAGGTGACAATTGAGCAGAATTAGCTAAAGTGACAGACTGCAAACTGTCAGTTTGACATCACATCACAATTCATTATCCGTGCCCAGCTGTACCGAGGAGGTGTGAGTTTACTTTAGGAGCAAATGTAGGTAACTGGACTCACAAAGAGCCTTTTCATGGAATGTTTCCCATGGCCTGGATTGAGTTTATTCCTAAATTAGCCATTGTGTAGAAAACCATCAGCCATCTGCAATCTGTACTTCAGTTTGACTTCAAATTCTGGTGGAATGTGGAAGTTCAGAATGAAACAGATGTCAAATGCTGGTGTAGCTGTTCCTCCACTCTGCCACTCAACTCTCCACTGAACCCAGCTCGTGCATCTGGCCAGATTCACTTTGTACCCGACCCCCTGCATTTAAGCAAGACTAACTGACACAAGAACAGCAACCTCCTTCACTGAATGGAGTCACTGATCTGTGAAATAACTAAATAACAGGAAGTGGTCTGTTAAATTTACTTTATTTTAACTTTTTTAATTATTTGCTATTATGTTCAGTTGTCTTTAAACAATTTTTATTAAATATGCTTGTATAGTTTTTAATCATCTCTGGCATTTTTCACTGTGAACTGTTGAAGGCTGTCAGGATATTCATGGAGGCAAATCCTCAGGATCCAATTCCTGATTCTGCTCAGCGTCCCGAGCCTGGCCTGTCTCACAGGGCACCTCATGGGTACAGAGTGTCAGACAGACTGATCCACTCTGTCCCAACTGGATGTTAGGATCAGACACAGCACTAGATCTAGCATGATCCTTATTTTCAAATTGACACGATTTAGAATAAATTCTCTTTACATTTTAGACATGTCAATACATTACATTTCTCCGGATTGACTCTGTTATCTTGCATCTGCCCATTTCATCATCACACTGACAGTAGACAAAGTTTATTGCTAGAGAAATCATAGCGAGTTATGTTGACATCTAAATTCAGGGCCTAGATATGAGATTCTAGAAAATGCGAGAAAATGGTTCCTCCATAATCAACACATACACATTTTCTTATCTGATTATTACTTTTTTTAATCCACCTGGGGATGTGGACATTGCCTGTAAGTGTAGCATTTATAGCCTAATCTAGTTTCCCTTATCTTCCCTAAGGTAATGTCTGGACTTTTTTAATGCAACTGATTAGCTCTTCAGAAAGCAGGTAAGAGTCATTCACAGTAACACTGAGGAAGGGTGGAAAGTTTCAATCTGTAGAAGGCACCAGTGAATCACTGGGATTTTTATACTTAATCCAGTAGCTTTATAGAAATGTTACTGATAATGTGACTACACAGCATACTCACATGACATGCATTCTTTCTGCCTTCACTGTCACCAACACAGATCATGTCCTGGGTTATTATAGATCCATATATGTCTTTGCATTCTCCGCGATCAATTACCTTGACCTCCACCTCTTGAAGTGTGCCAGAGTAATTGTTTATTTTTGTTTTTCCCCATCCTGCCACAGTGCACCTTGTTCCAGATTTCATGTTGGTGATTCCTCCTTTGGGAAGGTTGAGCACATTCACATACTGGTTGATTTTTGCATCAGTCTCGAGCTGTTGACACAAAAACACTGAATTCACGCATTTGTGATCCTAAAAGTGAAGGGTAACTTGAATGATCTCTTTACTCCTGAAGATATTTGTTAGTTTATATATTTAAGTATTTTGTTTTCCAGAAATCTGTACTTTGCAGATAAGCTACTTTCTTTTTTTTTCAGATAATCAAAGGGACAGAGACTCAATTAAAAATGACCAATAAAATTAAATATCAATTACATTTCATATGATGGAATCGATAATTCATCATGAAAACCGTGTTCTGGATGATGATCATAAAGCACTGATCCTACTGTGAAGGTTCTTCACTCTAACTCTTCCTTTGTTAATGATGAAACTCCAATAAGTCAGACTTAGCAGCTGTCACATTTTTAATTAAAGTTTATATTTAATTTAGTTTAAAGACACAACACAGTAACAGGCCCTTCGAGCCCAATGAACCCAGCCCCCCAATTATACTCAAGTTCCTAATTAACTTACTAAACCTTTGTATGTCAAGGACAAGGTTAACTGTGATATTGCCCAGGTTCAGACTGCTCAAGTTCAAGTTTAGTTTATTGTCATTCAATCGTACACATGTATTCAGCCAAACAAAACAACTTTCCTCTTGACCAAAGTCACAACACAGTACGTATACTGTACCTCATACACGTAACACATGAAGTAATATGACCACAATTAAATTAACAAATAATAAGTTGCACAGTTAAAAAGTAAAGAGTACGAGCTACTGACGCTTCATAACTGATGAGACCTGGGTGGTGGCAGGGAGTTGAGTCATGTTACAGCCTCGGGGAAGAAACTGTTTCTCATCCTCACAGTTCTTGTCGTATTTCTATCGAACCGCCTGCCTGACGGAAGGGAATCAAGGAGACTGTTGGACGGATGGGAGGGATCATTGCCAATACTAATATTCTCCACAATCAATAATTCTCATCCAAGTCACAAAAACCATTCAACAGTTGTTGTTCAGTAAAGTAAACATTGCTAATAAACAAATTAAAGATTTTAAACACTGTGCAAGAATGAGAAAAACATTCATACTTGCAGCAGCATGATATCATCTTTCATGGTCAGATTGTTGAATTTTGTAATGGGAATCTGCCTGATGATGCGCAGTCTTTGTTGACTTGTCTCATTCTTTGAACAAACATGGGCTCCAAGAACTGCTAGAAGATCCTGGCCTGATGCAATTGTTCTGTTACCAATCGAAAATAAAGATAATTATTTGCACTTTACTTAAAAAATAGTTTACAGAAATTCATCAGGAAAGCAACAATCAAATAGTAAACTTTATGGAAATATACAATTCAGCAACATTATATTTGGTAGTTAATGTGCAAATTCCAAAAGCCAATCAGTGTCCAAGCAAGGACCAAGACTATACTCCTAATTGAAATTGTTTCAAAGTGTTCATCAGACAACCTCATTGTAAATCACTCCTTGCAGACATGGTCAAGAGATTCAGTTGTTGTTCAGACTAAATATCAGAATGGGTAAGAAATGTGATCTAAGTGAATTTGACTGTGGAATGGTTGTTGGTGCCAGACAGGGTGGTTTGAGTATCTGCTCGTCCCCTGAGATTTTCGGGTAAAACACTCTCTAGCTTTTACAGAGAATGGTGTGATAAAGAAGAAAAAGCATCCAGTGAGTAGAAGTTCTGTCAGCAAAAATGCTTTGTTAAGGAGAGAGGGAAGATGAGAATGGCCAGACTGGTTCAAGCAGACAGGAAGTCGACAGTAACTCAAATAACCACGCGTTACAACAGTGGTGTTCAGAAGAGCATCTCAGAAGAGCTAATAAAGATAAATGCCAATAATACAGTGATACACATACTAATCAAGATGTGACAACAGTGTAAAAGGAATTATTTTATGAAAACTAGGATTGGGAGCTAAGCACTTGTATGTTAATCACAAAAAAAGTTTTTATTCATAAACCACATAGCTTACATTTCACAGTGTGCTGCAGTTAGCACCCAGTTTGGTCTGATCAAAGCACCTCCACAATAGCGACCATACTTTCTGTTCCCAAAATCTATTTGGAGAGATGCCATATAAGGTCTTGAATGCGGTTTAACTTCATGACCTCCAATAATTTCAGCTCCGGGATCTGCATAATATAGAAGATACTGACATTTTATTTCACATACATGTTTATTCACACACAGGATGTGAACATCACTGACAATGCCAGCAATTATTAGCCATCTCTAATTACCCTTGACAGGGATAACCCTAGAGTAGTTGTAGCATGGCCTTGCACAACAATTCGATTGTACAAGAGTGTAAGAAGGTGCAGAGAGTAATGGACTCAGCCCAATATGACACTGGATTGATCGCTGTAGAAAGCGGGGGGTGGGGGGAGGTAAAGATATGATTAGTGGTAGGTTTCCTTTACAGATGGTGTACATTGTGGAGGATAATGTGTTGGATGCAGAGGCTGATGGGCGAGTAGGCAAGGACAAGAGGAACTCTATCACTATTACGGCAGAGGGAAGATGGAGTGAGTGTAGATGTACAGGAAATGGAGGAGATTCGGGTGAGGGGAGCATCAATAGTAGAGGGAGAGAAACCCAAAACTGCATCCCGGGAATAGATGTGTCGAAGGTGTTAGAGGGAATTTTGGGATTAGCAATTTACATTTAACAAATGACTTTGGTTACAAGTGTCCATATCTGAATATGCATTGTGGATTTAATTTGGAGAGCATCTCTGAACAATGGGTTCATAAAAGTCATGAACCCCAGACTAGACAATGTTGATAAAAATTCATTAAAATCAGATGTCTGTGGTGTGCATGCAAATCAGGAGGTGTGAAGTTTGGGCATAGTTTCAAAGAAAGTATTGTTCATACATTGTAAATATAGAGTTGTCCTTTGATGTTGAGCACATAAAATATTGAGCCCCATGTTGGGCCTGGAGATCTTTCGACCAAAAGCGTCTCCGAATGATGCCTGCTGCACCTTGTTTTGTCGAATAAGGAAGCTGCTTTGTATCTACCAGTAATTTTCTCCAGCGATTTCATTCACGCAACTACATTTGGTGTCAGGAGTGGGATACCTTCCTGACCCATCGTGTGGCCAGTGATTTCAGCAGTCTGACTGGGTGAGTATTTTAAGAAATAGCACTTACACTTGGATCTGTTCAGGTCGGTGGTACACGGGAACGTGAGAAATCACAAACACGGAGAGCTGAACTGGTAGGTATAAATGTGGTGTGTGTGTGTGCCTGTTTGTTTATGTAAGAGACAAAACTTTGCATGTTAATTTGGTGAGATGAAGCCACCATTTGTGAAGGGTGGTTATTGACGTTTCACGACGCCAGAGTGGGGACGTGGAAACTCATTCGATCGAGGAGCTGCATTTCAGAGTACACGTTTTGCGAGTGTGATGTGAAGGAACACAGCAGATGTCATGTGTTCAGGTACTCAAAAGTGGCAGATTGCGGAGTACATACTCTGCGGTTTTAAGTATGTGCTGTTTAGCTGGTACCCGTCATTTCTATTTCGCATAGTGTGGGAATTATTGTGGAGATATTTGAGGGAGAGGTTCACCAGATGCACACTAAAGATATACACATGTTGGTAAAAGGGAAGTGCCCAAGGAATACGTGGAAGTGTCTGACCCAGGGGGTGCGGGATGGTCCATGGGCAACTACTGGGAACGCCAAACAATGAAGAAAGATATCGCTCTTTTAAAGGGTAAGTGAGGCAGTGACTGGAAGGAGGTGGGGGTAACCGGGGAACGATAATGGCAGTGAGCTGATGAGACAGTCATAGAAACACAGAAAACCTACAGCACAATACAGGACCTTTGGCCCACAAAGCTGTGCCAAACATGTCCTTACCTTAGAAATTACCTAGGCTTCACCCATATCCCTCTATTTTTCTAAGCTCCATGTAGCCATCCAGGAGTCTCTTAAAAGATCCCATCATTTCCACCTCCATCACCGCCGCCGGCAGCCCATCCCACACACTCACCACTCTCTGTGTAAAAAACTTACCCCAACATCTCCTCTGTACCTACTTCCAAGCACCTTAAAACTATGCCCTCTCCTGCTATCTATTTCAGCCTCTGTCTATCTACATGATCAATGCCTCTCATCATCTTGTACACCTCTATCAGGTCACTTCTCATCCTCCATCACTCCAAGGAAAAAAGGCCAAGTTCACTCAACCTATTCTCAATAGACATGCTCCCCAATCCAGGCAACATCCTTGTAAATCTCCTCTGGACCCTTTCTATGGTTTCCACATCCTCCCTGTCGTGAGGCGACCAAAGTTTGGCGCAGTACTCCAAGTGGGGTCGGACCAGTACCCTACATAGCTGCAAAATTAAATTCAACAGCTTCTGACTAATCCTCAAAATAGTACTTAGTTAAAAATTAAATATTACGAAGTAGATTTACAGGAGAAGTTGATAGTAGTACAAGGAGACAGAAGAAACAGCAAATGCCACAGGCTGGAGAAACAATAAGCCGACACTTCTACAATTTCCTTCCCTACATAGATACTGCTTGACATGTTGCTCATTGAAATTTTATAACCACATTTTATATAGTTGTCCTCTCCAAATAAGAAATAAAATTACAATGAAAAACAATGAAGTAGAGATCTATTGGCATATATAGAAGATAAACATTAATGTCGCTAAAACAGAAAATATACAGTACTTACCATAAACCATGCTTATAATGTGCAGCATACATTAAATATAATTAAAATAAATGCTTTCATGAATGGGAAGTATTTAAGTATTCGTTATTTTGTTACTTACACGCTGGAGCTAGGAAGATGACAATTAATGAAACAAGTGGATTGTGCAGTGAAGGATTCATTGTTGTTTCTTCTGTGATAACACCAAAGTTATTGAATTTATAGTGAACTTGGAGGGAAGTGGTTTATTTATTTCAGTGTCCCACCAACACCCTAAACCAATAATGAACATGAAGATTTGCAAATCGACTGTTCTGAATCAACATCACATAACAGGGTCAAAGTGAACCAGAAATTTTCAGCAAACATTATGGGTTTCTGAGAGGGATTGTTTTTAATTCTGATGTCCATCTCCTTACATTTCATTGAAATCCTGTAACCTGAGAACACGTAGAAAATATTTATTCAGATCCTATGTGAATGCAGACTAAATGATGTCTTAACAGACCAATTAAGTTTGAGAAACGTCATTTGAATACTCCACTTTATTGAATTTACTTTCAAATATTGACAATCCAAATGATATTATTACACTGGATTAATATAGATGGCATCCTTTTATTCACAGATTTGTGAAGATTGTAAAGAGCTGATGGCAATATCCATCTCCCAGATGGTAGTTGGGGATATGTTTGTTGGAATGATAGGGCCAATAGCACCAGACATCAAAGATTTTGTTTCCTGAATACTATCTTATGGTTGTTGGGCTGCAGATCATGAAAATCAGTGTGAAACGTGCCTAACACACAGCATTTCTTGAAATCACCTGTATTTGTTATTTCTGTTCAAAGGTTTCAAAGGTACATTTAATGTCAGAGAAATGTATACAATATACATCCTGAAATGCTTTTTCTTCACAGCCATTCACGAAAAGAGGAATGCCTCAAAGAATGAACGACAGTCACATGTTAGAACCCCAAAGTCCCCCCCACTCCCCTCCCTCCTGCACGTAATCGGCAGAAAGCAACAATACCACTCTCCCACCGGCAAAAAAAGCATCGGCACCCGCCACCGAGCACTCAAGTGTGAGCAAAGCAACAGTAAAGACACAGACTTGCAGTTACCCCAAAGACTACAGTCATGCCCCGTTCAAACCACTGAACCCATGGATTATGCAGAATGTAAATACTGACTGTATGAGGAATATTCAGGGTTGAATAATCCAGGGAGGGACGACCCAGTCTTCCTAAAAGTTCTGATGGAAGACCTGCGCTCAGCCCACCAGGAAGGTTTAGATTTCGGGATAACAGTGGGGTCGGCCTACTCTGTGATAGTTCTGAGGGCCTGTGAGATAGACTGAAGAAAGTGCAAGAGAAATTGTAAAGCAGCTGTAGTAGATGCAGCTACTGTGATGTGTTCTGTTTGCCGGCAGCCAGCTCACGGAGCATGGAACTGTTCGAGTAGATGTGGGAGGGTAAAGGAGTTCATATGCTACAGATGTGACCGATACAGACATACATGGTTGAAGGCAGTGTCCAAAAAAGAGGAAAGAGGAACAAGTGAATGTCACAGCAGACACACAATCGCTCACCCCATCAGCACCCAGTGTGACCAAACTGACCATCGATCAGATCCTAGAACTGTGAAGACGCCGCCTGGGTCAGTAAAAGATGTGGCGATGGCCACCACTGCCTGCGCTGGTGACCTGCGGATGTTCGGGTGTAGTGAAGGAACTAAAACACCTGGGGAACTCAGAGAGACTGCGGCAACTACTAACTCGGCTATATGGTCAGTAAACAAACCCGATGGATCATATCCGTTAACAAAAGACGATCCGGCCCTTTAAAAATCCATGCCGAGATTGCATCCCATTGTGGCAAGACCTGCAACAATCCTGAATAGCTTGTCTCCACAACATACAGATTTTTTCAGTCCTGGAATTGGTAATGGATTTTGCAGGCTCCCTTGACACCTGAGTCTCAAGAACGATTTGCCTTCACCCTGGGTGGGCAGCAGTATACATGGACCAGACTCCACCAGGGTTTCCACAATAGCCCAGCCATTTTTCATAAGGTCGTGGCACAGACTTTGGAAGAGCTCTATCTAATGTCGTACGGATCGACCAGCTTAGACAATATGCAGATGATCTACTAATTGCTTCGGCAGATGAAGCAGGGATGGGCGGGCTATTGAGAGATTCTGCCACCATTGTTTCAAATGTGCCCAGCGTAACTCTGGTAAGGGCATAAATCTACAGGTGGCAAATCAGTCACAGCCAAAGGGACCCTGGGGAAACATCCAGATTGACTTCTTGAGACCCCGACCCAAAAGCAGGGGGAATAGCTACAGTCTAGTAATTCCCGATCACTTCACCCGGTGGGTAGTGGCTTTCCCAACAAGGATGGATTCCAGTTCAGGAAATCCTCCCAAGGTGGGGAACCCCAGTCCAGCTGGACTCGGATCAGGGAGCACATTTCACAGGGAAAGTGATGAAGGAAATATGCCAACTGTTAGGGGTGGATGAGACCACAGATGGTACTTTTAACACGTAACACTTGCGTCTGTGTGCAGACTCAGCGAGGCAGCCACTGGAAACACAGGACTGTGGTTAAACCACCTTCCTGTTGCTCAAATGTACAGAGAGATGAACATCAGCCGGCCACACCAGACCTGAGCACAGTTGATGAAAACACACACAGGAAATGCAAAGGCAGAAGACACAGAGAGCGTGACAGAAACCTGTGAATAGCATGCTAAAATGAAATTGTGATTGTTCTACATAGAACATAGAACATAAGCCTACTTGTACATAGTTCTTTCCTTTTGCTTGTTTTTTCTTTCCACTCTTTTCTATAAGTGTATACCCCAAATAAATACTTTGTGGAGATTTTGTGATATATATGATTATATGACGTATATGTACAATGTCTGAAATACATCTTATGGAAATGTTTGTTTGATGAACTTCAATAAAAAATTAATTACAAAAAAAAATATAGAACATAGAAATCTACAGCACATTACAGGCCCTCAGCCCACAATGTTGTACCGACCATGTAACCTACTCTAGAGACTGCCTAGAATTTCCCTACTGCATAGCCCTCTATTTCTCTAAGCTCCATCTACTTATCTGAGAGGTTTTTAAAAGACACTATTGTATCCGATTCCACCACCGCCACCAGCAGTGCATTCCACACACCCACCACTCTCTGTGTGGAAAAACTTACCCCTGACATCCCCTTCGTACCTATTTCCAAGCACCTCAAAAAACGATGCCCCCTTGTGTTAGCCATTTCAGCCCTGGGAAAAAGCCTCTGGCTATCTACACAATCAATGCCCCTCATCATCTTATACACCTCTATCAGGTCACCTCTCATCCTCCGTCACTCCAAAGAAAAGGCCAAGTACATTCAACCTATTCTCATAACCTATTCCCTCCATCCTTGTAAATCTCCTTTGCACTCTCTCTATAGTATCCACATCCTTCCTGTAGTGAGGTGACCAGAACTGAACACACTACTCCAAGTGGGGTCTGACCAAAGTCTTATATAACTGTAACATTACCTCACGGTTCTTGAGCTCAATCCCATGGTTGATAACGGCAAACATACCATACACCTTCTTAACAACACTGCCAACCTGCTCAGCAGCTATGAGTGTCCTATCGACATGGACAAGATCTCTCAGATCCTCCACACTGCCAAGAGTCTTGTCATTAATGCTATCTTCTGCCATCATATTTGACTTTCCAAAATGAACCACCTCATACTTATCTGGGCTGAATTCCACCTGCCACTTCTCAGACCAGTTCTGCATCCTATCAACGTCCCGCTATAAACTTTGACAGCCCTCCACACTATCCACGACACCCCCAACCTTTGTGTCATCAGCAAATTTACTAACCTATCCCTCCACTTCCTCATCTAGGTCATTTATAAAAATCACGAAGAGAAGGGGTCCCAGAACAGATCCCTGAGGCACATCACTGGTCACCGGCCTCCATGCCGAATATGACCCATCTACAACCACTCTTTGCCTTCTGTGGGCAAGCCTGTTCTGAATCCATAAAGCAATGTCCCCCTCCTACTGAGAGACCTGATACCTGACAAGGTTCATTTCCCAATACACCCTATCCTCATTTTATGTGTCTTCAGACAATGCGGATTCACAGTTATGCGTCAAACCTATTTCTACCAACTTCTCCATATATCTGTCCAAAACTCATAGTTATGCGAGGCTGTTGGGATGAGAAGGACCGCTTTCCCGCCAATACAAGTCCCATGCACACGCCTCACAGTCTCACTCCCGCCAATCTCCAATTGGTTTTGGCAGCGTGTGGATGTGCGATCTTGTGCTCTTAAAGTTTTGTTGTTATTACCTACAGTGCACTGATTTTGTGCTTGAAATATTTAACTATGCCTCCTAAGCCTGGGCCAATTCCTGGGCCATCAGCTCTAACAATTGAAAAAGGTTGGAAATTATAAACAGGGCCACGTCAGGTGAAGGTAAGACAGCTCTAGGACGCTACCTCGACCTGGGTGAGTCCACAATCAGAAAAAAAAAGAAAAATGCTGAGAAAATATAAAGTGCAGTGACTGATTCATCACAAGTGTCTTCAAAGATTGTTATCAAAGTGCGTAACCTGATTATGACAAAAATGGAGAAAATGTTGAGTTTGTACATTGAGCATGAAATAAAGAAAAAGCAACACTCTGTTCCAAACATCTTCGTGTGAAAGCTTTGAAAATTTATGGTTCAATTTGTTCAGAGGTTAGTGAGGAAGTGTCAAGTGATATTGTTAGCTTTAATGCAAGTAGGGGATGGGTTTCTAAGTTTGCTAATCGTCACAGGCTTCACAACTTAGCTGGGTGTGGTGAGCAAGCTAGTGCTGACCACGAAGCTGCTGAACGCTGCCCTTTGCAGTTGCGGACTCTGATAGCTGAGTTAGGCATCACACCAAAGCAGGTGTTTAATGCAGACGAGACCGGGCTTTTATGGGAGCTAATGCCGAAACACACTTACATAAGTAAGGATGAAAAGTCTGCGTTAACTTTCTATGATTTAATACATTAAATATTACCTTAAATTGATGAAATGTAATACGAATGTTGCCCTGTGGTACTGCTTTTGTGTTGTATTGGTTTGATGGGCTGAATGTCCGGCTCCTGCTTCCATTTGCTTAAATTCTTATTATCTGTTGTACTGTACAACCTCTGAATTGCCTGAAGAATATATCCTCAGGGCTGTCTTTAATTTTGATCCACACACCACCCTATGCTTGCAACAATGAAAACAAACAGGGTTCAGATACATGTTGATGCATGTATTACCTCACAACCACCTCAGCCGAATCCTCCGGTGTCCCTCAAGTTGTCAAAGGGTCCATACAACAGACATCTGAACAGTAAACATCCAAACGTACAATTTATGATGGAGATGGAGAAGAATGGTTGCCTCCTGTTCCTGGACGTTCTAAGGTGACATAAGCTGGACGGTAGCCTCAGACATGGCTTCCATTGAGAACTCACTAACACTGACTTATACCTTAATATTAACGGCCACCATTACGTCTCCCAATGTAGAGTGGTTCTTTCTAATTGGATTAACTGTGCAAACATATGGAGAGAGAGAGAGAGAAAGTTGCAGTATTTAACAACTTCAACCATTTATTACCAGTTACGACTGATTCTTGCATTCAGAATATAAAAGTCTCCTCTGTTGAAGTGAAAGGGAATTTCATTTTCCATAGTCTCCATAGATAAAACTATACATTTTGATAAAGGTTTATACATGCTAAGCTAAACCAGGAAAACCTGCAGGTTAGGATAATGACTTGCATTGCCAGTGGAGTATGTTTTATTCCATCATGCTGACCGTCTCCTTTGCTTTGTTCAGAAAGAATATGTGTACGACTTTCCGATCAGATTATCAGGAAATCCAAGGCCTGAATAATTTGTGAATTCAATGCAATGGGAGGTATTGTTAACTGGAGGGCATTAAAGGGTCTAAAGTTTAAAGGGGGGAATTTAAAGGAGATTTACGAGGGAAGTCTTTTTCAACATCACAGTATGTGCCTGGAACACTCTTCCAGGGAGGTGATGGGAGTAGATATTATAGCAATGTTTCGGAGCCATTTGGACAGACACATGAACAGGCAGACAATGAAAAGATGTGGACAGCTTAAAGCAGATGTACATTGTCAATTGGCACAATGAACAGCACAGACTTAGTGTCCTGAGGACTTTGCTATTCTGCTCTATATTCTGTGCAAGGGTCATGGTAGCAAGAAAATTGTAGAAGGACATGGAGTTTTAAAAGGAATCTGAGAGAAACATATTAGATAGCATGAAGATCAGAAAATTGTGAAAAGATAACAGAGTGGCAGATGGTGATGCAGGAACAATTGATATCGTTCAGGACTGGTGTGAAAAGCATTTGTGCACATTTTGTGAGATCATGCAAATAGTACTGGAACTGTGCTAAGGAGTGGGCAGCTATCAACAAAATGATAGTCTGGATGAATAAAATGGCTTCACTGTATTTAAGCAATTTATAATCGGATTTAAAAGATACTTTTCATCCTTTAATAATATAAAGTTTCAAAACTTCTATACCCAGACCTTGCCTACCACAGTAGTAAGAATATAGAAGCTGGCATTTCAGTTGATGGACTACAGTTCATAGAGTTTATTATTGATTGGAGGCATGAGTCTGAATCCCATCCTGGCAGCTGGAGAGTTTACGCTGCTAAAGTTATTGTAAAGTGACAGTTGCCTTCAGCTCTGGTGACCATAAAGTTGTCAAATCTCCATCAGAAACCATTCTGGTTCACTCATGTCCTTCAAGCAAAACTGATCTGGCATCATTACCTGTTTGGACCTGCTTGGGAGTCCAGGCCACTGACAGGGTTAATTTGTAATTGCCTCTTGAGGTGGGCTGGGTAAGAGGGCAGTTTGGAGTGGACAATAAATCCCAGTTTTTCCAATGATAGTCACACTCTGTCCATCTCACTTATTCCATTTATCAGTTTACCCAGCTTTATTAGATTTTCTCTAATCCTCCTAAACTCACCGGGCTACAGAGGTTTTTGGAATGATAACAAGGAGGAACTTGCAAGAGTCTTTCATGTTTCAAGGATTGAAGATGTTCGTTCCAAAGTGTTTCATAGTATTGCTCAGACACCAACTGAACTCTGCTATTCTTCTCTGAATAGGGCCATTGTCAATTTTATGTTTACTTGAGAATCTAATAAGAGTCTTCGTTTGACATCTCTTCTAAAAGTTGACGCCATCAACAAGAGAACCCTTCATTTCATTGCTCTGGACTGTTGGCCTGCTTTACTGACCCCAGGTTGATTTACCAGTGAGTGAGAATGATTATATCAACTGGATTTGATCAGAACAGAGCCTATTCCTTTCCAGAAGGGTACAATTTCCAGGATCTGTTGCCTAACAATAGTCAGAAACAGGAATCCTGAAGAAAATACACTGCTAGTTATTCAGCAGCTTCAGTCGAATTGCACTGGAAACAATTTATTTTCAAAAATGTTGCTTCCTCAGATTTTTTTTGTTTATGACAGAACATTTGAATCTGAACACAAATGTAGGAATTTGGAGAAACAAGAAAATAACATTTATTAAGTATAATGCATTTAATGGTGCTGGCACTTTGCAATAATTCAACTAAGCTAACAAATGTTTTGCTGATGAATTTTGTTTTTACTCAGTGATTAGAGGGTTCTCACTGAAGTGTCCGACAATAATCAGCCAGTATTGATAGATTCCAGCTGGCTTGATAGCGTTTCTCCATAACCACAATGTCCTGGTGAAACGTTTCACCATGCTCATCACTGACAGCAACAGGATTTGCAGGCAAGAGTCTAATTGTGAATGCAGAAAATGTATCTTCAGTGGCACACTGCACTTCATGGTTTTGTATGCTTGAACCAGCTATATAGTTTGATACTCTGTAGTTGCCCAGAAAATTTTCAACCTTCTTCAATATCTTCCATGTGATTTTCTCCAGTACTACTAGAAAATCTTCAAATTGCCTATCTTTGTATGCGTGTTAAAATTGTTGACCAACAAAAACAGCGTCCTTACTTTTGACATCAGTTATTCTGTCTTGAATGATGAATAGAAATAACAAGTATAGGTGATTTCAAGAAAAGCTGCATGTTAAGGAAATTTCATGTTGATTTTCATGATCTGCAGCCCAAAATCCATAAGATACCCCCAGAAGTATTTAGGAAGCAAAATCTTTGATGTCTGGTGTTATTAGCCCTTTCATTCCAGCAAATGTATCCCCAACTACAAACACGAGGAAATCTGCAGATGCTGGAAATTCAAGCAACACTCACAAAATGCTGGTGGAACACAGCAGGCCAGGCAGCATCTATAAGGAGAAGCCCTGTCGACATTTCGGGCCGAGACCCTTCGTCAGGACTAACTGAAAGGAAAGATAGTAAGAGATTTGAAAGTAGCAGGGGGAGGGGAAAATGTGAAATGGTAGGAGAAGACCGGAGGGGGTGGGGTGAAGCTAAGAACCGGAAAGGTGATTGGCAAAAGGGATACAGAGCTGGAGAAGGGAAAGGATCATTGGATGGGAGGCATAGGGAGAAAGAAAGGGGGAGGGGAGCACCAGAGGGAGAGGGAGAACAGGCAGAATGATGGGCAGAAAGAGAGAAAAAAAAGAAGGGGGGAAAATACTAAATATATCAGGGATGGGGTAAGAAGGGGAGGAGGGCATTAACGGAAGTTAGAGAAGTCAATGTTCATGCCATCAGGTTGGAGGCTACCCAGCCAATATATAAGGTGCTGTTCCTCCAACCTGGGTGTGGCTTCATCTTGACAGTAGAGGAGGCCATGGATAGACATATCAGAATGGGAATGGGACGTGGAATTGAAATGTGTGGCCACTGGGAGATCCTGCTTTCTCTGGTGGACAGAGCGTAGGTGTTCAGCGAAACGGTCTCCCAGTCTGCGTCGGGTCTCACCAATATATAAAAGGCCACTCTGGGAGCACCGGACACAGTATACCACACCAGCCGACTCACAGGTGAAGTGTCACCTCACCTGGAAGGACTGTCTGGGGCCCTGAATGGTGGTGAGGGAGGAAGTGTAAGGGCAGGTGTAGCACTTGTTCTGCTTACAAGGATAAGTGCCAGGAGGGAGATCGGTGGGAAGGGATGGGGGGGGGGCGAGTGGACAAGGGAGTCGCGTAGAGAGCAATCCCTGCAGAAAGCAGAAAGGGGGGGAGGAAAAGATGTGCTTGGTAGTGGGATCCCGTTGGAGTTGGCGGAAGTTACAGAGAATTATACGTTGGACCCGGAGGCTGGTGGGGTGGTAGGTGAGGACAAGGGGAACCCTATCCCAAGAGGGGTGGTGGGTGGATAGAGTGAGGGCAGATGTGCAGGAAATGGGAGAGATGCATTTGAGAGCAGAGTTGATGGTGGAAGAAGGGAATCCCCTTTGTTTAAAAAAGAAAGACATCTCCTTCAGCCTGGAATGAAAAGCCTCATCCTGAGAGCCGATGCGGCAGAGATGGAGGAATTATGAGAAGGGGATAGCATTTTTGCAAGAGACAGGGTGGGAAGAGGAATAGTCCAGGTAGCTGTGAGAATCTGTAGGCTTATAGTAGATATCAGTAGATAGGCCATCTCCAGAGATGGAGACAGAAAGATCAAGAAAGGGGAGGGAGGTGTCAGAAATGGACGCATCTCTCCCATTTCTTGCACATCTGCCCTCACCCCATCCGCCCACCTCCCCACTCGGGATAGGGTTCCCCTTGTCCTCACCTACCACCCCACCAGCCGCCGGATCCAACGTATAATTCTCCATAAATTCCGCCACCTCCAACGGGATCCCGCTACCAAGCACATCTTTTCCTCCCCCCCCCCCCCTTTCTGCTTTCCGCAGGGATCGCTCCCTACGCAACTCCCTTGTCCACTCCCACCCCCCCCCCCCCATTCCTTCCCACCGATCTCCTTCCTGGCACTTATCCTTGTCAGCGGAACAAGTGCTACACCTGCCCTTACACTTCCTCCCTCACCACCATTCAGGGCCCCAGACAGTCCTTCCAGGTGAGGCGACACTTCACCTGTGAGTCGGCTGGTGTGGTATACTGTGTCCGGTACTCCCGGTGTGGCCTTTTATATATTGGTGAGACCCGACGCAGACTGGGAGACCGTTTCACTGAACGCCTACGCTCGGTCCGCCAGTAAAAGCAGGATCTCCCAGTGGCCACACATTTTAATTCCACGTCCCATTCCCATTCTGATATGTCTATCCATGGCCTCCTCTACTGTCAAGATGAAGCCACACTCAGGCTGGAGGAACAACACCTTATATACCGGCTGGGTAGCCTCCAACCTGATGGCATGAACATTGACTTCTCTAATTTCTGTTAATGCCCCTCCTCCCCTTCTTACCCAATCCCTGATAGATTTAGTTTTTTTCCTCCCTCCTTTTTTTTCTCTCTCTCTGCCCAGCCTGTTCTCCCTCTCCCTCTGGTGCTCCCCTCCCCCTTTCTTTCTCCCTAGACCTCCCGTCCCATGATCCTTTCCCTTCTCCAGCTCTGTATCCCTTTTGCCAATCACCTTTCCGGCTCTCAGCTTCACCCCACCCCCTCCGGTATTCTCCTATCATTTCGCATTTTCTCCTCCCCCTCCTACTTTCAAATCTCTTACTACCTTTCCTTTCAGTTAGTCCTGATGAAGGGTCTCGGCCCGGAACGTCGACAGTGCTTCTCCCTATAGATGCTGCCTGGCCTGCTGCATTCCACTATCCCCAACTACCATTTGTTTGATGGATATTCCTATCTGCTCTTTACAATCTTCACAAGTCTATGAACAAATGGATGCCATCTATATTAATCCAGTGTAATAATATCTTTTGGCCTTGGATTGTCAATATTTGAAAGTAAATGAAATAAAGTGGCATATTCAAATGATGCTTCTCAAATTTAATGATCTTTAAAGACATCATTTAGTATGCACTCACATAGGATCTAAATAAATATATCCTGCATGTTATCAGGCTACAGCATTTCAATGAAATGTAAAGAGATAGGCATCAGAATTAAAAGCAATACCTCTCTGAAACCGATAATGTTGGTTGAAAATTTCTGGCTCACTTTGACCCTGTTATGTGGCTTTCTATAACTGCTGCTGGGTCAGAACAGTTGATTTGCAAATCTTCATGTTCATTATTGGTTTAGGGCGTTGGTGGGACACTGAAATAAATAAACCACTTCCCTCTAATTCATGATAAATTCCATAACTTTGGTGTTAGTTCAATAACAATATAAATAAGCCATTTCTAAAATCTGCAGACAGATCATCGCAAACTCCATGTCGTCAATTGTGTCTGGATCAGAAACCAGGAAAGGAAATGTGATTGTGCACGATCGTGAAATATACTTAACATGCTAGCGAGGTAGAGAGTGACAACCTTTTGTGCAGTTTTAAATTCCTTTCTGCGTGAGTAGCAAAAGATGTATGCACGCTCACACGTACACCCATCAGGTTGGAGGAACAACACCTTATATTCTGTCCAGGTAGCCTCCGACCTGATGGCACGAACATTGATTTCTCAAATTTCTTTTAATGCCCCTCCCCTTCACCATTCCACATCCCCTTTCCCCGCTCACCTTACCTCCTTGCCTGCTCATCACCTCCTGCTGGTGCTCCTCGCCCCCTTTTCTTTCTTCCATGGCCTTCTGTCCTCTCCAATTAGATTCCCCCTTCTCTAGCCCTGTTCCTCCTTCACCAAACAACTTTCCTGCACTTCACTTCATCCCTTCCCTTATCAGTTTCACTGATCACCTTGTGTTTCTCTCTCCCCTCCCCTCCCCTCACCTTTTACATCTACTCATCTTTTTTCTCCAGTCCTGCCGAAGGGCCTCAGATCGAAACACGTCTGTACTTTTTTCCATAGATGCTGCCCGGCCTGCAGAGTTCCTCCAGCATTTTGTGTGTATTGCTCAAATTGTATACATAATTGTTTGGTATACGTGTATGTACAGTCAGATGTACAATCAGATCAATGTGTATCGATCAGTCTGATGGCCTGGTGAAAGAAGCTGTCCCAGAGCCTGTTGGTCCTGGCTTTTATGCTGTGGTCCCGTTTGCCTGATGGAAGGAGCTGAAACAGTTGATGGTTGGGGTGACTGGAGTCTCTCATGATCCTCCAGGCCCTTTTTATGCACCTGCTGGTGTAATGTCCTGAATAAAGGAAAGTTCCCGTACACCTTTGCGTTGGGCTCTCCGCACCACTCTCTGCAGTGCCCTGCAACTGAGGGTAGTACAGTTCCCATCCCAGGCGGTGACACAGCCTGTCAGGATGCTCTCGATGGTGCCTCTGTAGAAAGTCCTGAGGATTTGAGGACTCATGCTGAAACTCTTTAGTATACTCTCTACCACACACCTATAGGAAGTCTGTCAAAAGTTTAAATGCCATGCCGAATCAGTATTGCCAAAGCCTTGCTATCATTCTTAAATTGTGATCCTATAAAGAACATAATCATACAAATAATTCCATCTGTAGTTTTTTATAAAATTCAGCATGATTCCTTACTTCTGCATTCTATTAGTCTAATATTAAGCTCAAGCATACTGTACACTTTGTTATGAGAAGTCTTCCTAACTTGCCCTGCCACCTATAAATTATAGTCCTGTACCTGACACTTTTATTATACTTGCAACAGGGGCAGCCAGTGCTTGGGAACATCACAACATTTTTCAGCTTGATGTTTACCTTTAAGTCATAGCATGCAGTTGTAAAAAGTATATCATCTTTCCTTCATCATCGCTGGGTTATAATTCTGAAAGCTCTAATTTATTGACTGTAGGGAATATCTTTGCCACAAAGATCAGGTGAACTTCAGGAAGGATATTGCCTCCAATTCCTTCTTGTAAGGAAAAATATAACTGGCCAAATTGTTCTCTAAAATGTTACAAGAAATCCAGCAAAAATGGGTTAAATAATCTGAAGAGCTGCTACTACATTAGGCAGCCACCTACTGGTAGATGTTCTACATGACAAGCAACATTACCGTCAAACAAAAATTGGGAAATTCACTGCACTCTGACAGGCAATTATAGAATGGAAATGGTGTCATATATTCAATATGCACAAACTTGTTAGTAAGAACAGTGAGATTATTTGTTCTGCTAACTATTGCATAAATATGTATTGGTGTTCACTTTTGCAAGAGATTTTGATGATTGGATTTAAATATGCAAATAACACAAACCTGAATGAACTAAATCATCCACATCAATGAATAATTTTTTTTATTTAACAGACATCAAAAGGACTTGAAAAAGAATTCCAACACAATATTTATGACAGAAATTCAGCAGAAGTTGTGAGAGAAATGGTTGCTCATTACCGCTTACAAAATTTCACCTGGAGTTAAAAAAGTTTGAAAGTCATTGGATCAAGCACAGAAAAGGGGATCCAACTGCAAATTTACACATTCCAAAGGATTCAAGTGAAAATAGAAAAATGGTATATGACAAATCAGCTAACAATTTATATATCGGAAGAGGGTCACATTAAAGTATAATACCCCAGAGTTAACAGCCAGAGTTACAGTGAAGGACTTTCCTTTTAGTCTTAAAGAAGGTTCCAAACGAAGATTCTGTGATCTCTGCAGCAAGGATTTCTGCCTTGAGGCTATTGGCCTGCAGTTCAAAGTTACCATGGTGATCAACAGCTACTCATTTTAAGGAGTTCCCACAGACAGAAAACCTAGAAGCAATTTTTATTTAGCTTTCAAAACGTAATTTTGCAGACTTCTGTATCAAACTTAGAACAAACCGATTATAAGGAAAAATCATATTTCAATCAAAAGGGTTATTACATTAAAATTCATAAATTCCAAAAAAGTACTTAAATAAGCTACAATATAAATTTCATATAGGTTTCTGTGGTCAGACAATTTGCCAAGAATTACTTATGGGTTAGTTTGTCTTTCTCACATTTCAAGATGGTGGCGCATCCAGTCACAGAGGCCTCTCCAGCTGTAGCAAATGGTGAGGCAAGACAACCTAACCTCAGGCATTTATTAAGATCAAAGTTGTATACATCTTACACGTATGAAGCCAGGAAAAGGTTGATTTTTCACCGCGGAATCCAGTGGTTGTTAGCAAGGGGCTGATGAGCTGTGTCTAGAGACACCCAGTAAAAGGGGGTTTCATACAGAATGTTTTGAAGGTTCGAAGATCAAAATTCAATATCGAACTACATTTATGTCACCGTTTACAACGCTGAGATTTATTTTTTTGTGGGGACACTCGATAAATCTAATAACCATGATAGAATGAGTCCTGAACATAAGAACATAAGAGATAGGAGCAGGAGTAGGCCAATCGGCCCCTCAAGCCTGCACCGCCATTCAACAAGATCATGGCTGATCCAATCTTAACTCTAGTTTTCACCGAATCCCACAAGGCAACAGTGCCAACCAACAGGGCACCATGCCGCCCATTTTATTTTATTATTCATCCCGCCCAAACCCATGTGATCACCCAGGGAAAAAAAACCGAGTTGCCAATTGAGGAGAAAAAATCTGGAAAATTCCTCTCCGACCCATCCAGGCTATCGAAAACTGGTCCAGGAGATCACATGGCTGATCTAAACCTAGCCTCATGTCCACTTACCTGCTCGCTCACCGTATCCCCTAATGCCATTTTTATCCAGGAAAATGTCTATCTCCATTTTGAATTTATTGAGTGTAGTAGCTTCCACAGCTCTCTGGGGCAGTAAATTCCACAGCCCCACTACCCTCCGAGTGAAGAAATTTCTCCGCATCTCAGTCCTGGAACGGCATCCCCTTATTTTAAGACTATGCCCCCTAGTCCTAGTTTCACCCATCATTGGGAACATTCTCCCCGCATCCACCCGATCAAGCCCCTTCACAATCTTATATGTTTCAATAAGATCACCTCTCATTCTTCGGAACTCCAATGAGTAGAGTCCCAATCTACTCAACCTCTCATCATACATCAACCCACCCATCCCCGGAATTAACCTAGTGAACCTTCTCTGCACTGCCTCGAGAACCAGTATGTCCTTTCTTAAATATGGACACCAGAACTGCACGCAGTACTCCAGGTGTGGTCTCACCAATACCCGGTACAACTGCAGTAAGACCTCCCTGTTCTTATACTCCATCCCCCTAGCGATAAAAGCCAGCATTCCATTGGCCTTCTTGACCACCTGCTGCACTTGCATACTAACTTTTTGTGTTTCCTGCACCAGGACCCCCAGATCCCTTTGCACAGAAGCACTTTCCAGTTTCTCTCCATTTAGATAATAATTTGCTCTATTATTTTTCCTGCCAAAGTGCAAGACCTCACACTTGTCAGTATTATATTTCATCTGCCAAATGTCTGCCCAATCACTCAGCCTATCTACGTCCCCCTGCAGGGTTTCAATGTCCTCCGCACTCATTACACGCCCTCCCAACTTTGTGTCATCAGCAAACTTCGATACGTTGCACTTAGTCCCTTTCTCCAAATCATTAATATAGATTGTAAAGAGTTGGGGTCCCAACACCGACCCCTGCGGAACACCACTAGTCACCAACTGCCAGTCTGAGAATAAACCATTTATCCCAACTCTCTGTTTTCTGTTAGAAAGCCAATCCTCCACCCATGCCAGAATATTATCCCCAATCCCATGATTTTTTACTTTAAGTAATAATCTTTGGTGTGGCACCTTGTCAAATGCCTTTTGGAAGTCCAAATACACCACATCTACTAGTTCCCCTTTATCTACCCTATATGTTATGTCCTCAAAGAACTCCAACAAGTTTGTCAAACATGACTTCCCTTTTGTAAAGCCATGCTGACTTTGTCCTATTAAGCTATGTTTATCCAAATGCCCTGTTACTGTTTCCTTAATTATCGATTCCAACATTTTGCCAACCACAGATGTTAGGCTAACTGGCCTATAATTCCCAGCCTTCTGTCTATTGCCCTTTTTAAATAAAGGAGTTACATTAGCATTTTTCCAATCTGCCGGGACCATTGCCGAGTCCAGCGAGTTTTGAAAAATTATCACTAATGCATCCACAATCCCGACCGCCACTTCCCTTAAGACCCTAGGATGCAAGCCATCCGGTCCAGGGGATTTATCCACCTTCAGTCCCATTAATTTATCAAGTACCATTTCCTTGGTGATTTGAATCGTAGTTAGCTTCTCTCCCCCTAGAGCCCCCTGTTTATCCAGTGTTGGGATATTTTGAATGTCCTCTACTGTAAAAACTGATACAAAATATTTGTTCAGCATTTCCACCATCTCCATGTCCCCTACCATTAATTTCCCAGTCTCATCTTCTAGGGGACCAACATTTACTTTAGCCACCCTTTTTCTTTTTATGTAACTATAAAAACTCTTACTATCTGCTTTTATGTTTTTCGCCAATCTACTTTCATAATCTATCTTCCCCTTCTTAATCAATCTTTTTGTTATTTGCTGCTGATCTTTAAAAGCTTCTCGATCTTCAATCTTCCCACTAGATTTAGCTACCTTATATAACTTTCTTTTTAGTCGTATACTTTGCTTTATTTCTTTACTTAGCCACGGATAACTATTTTTTCTTTAACACCCTTTTTTCTTCAGTGGAATATATTTTTCTTGATAGTTGTAAAATAACTCCTTAAATATACACCACTGATCAAGTACCGATCTACCCTTTAATCTATTTTCCCAATCCATCTTAAGCAATTCCGCTCTCATACCATCATAGTCTCCTTTATTTAAGCTCAGTACGCTTGTTTGAGATCCAACCCTCTCATCCTCTAATTGAATATGGAATTCATCCATGTTATGGTCACTCATTCCAAGGGGATCCTTTACTAGGACATTTTTTATTAGTCCTGTCTCATTACACAGGACCAGATCTAAGACTGCTTGCCCCCTTGTCGGCTCAGTAACGTATTGTTCAAGGAACCCAACCCGAATACACTCAATAAACTCTTCTTCAAGGCTGCCGTGTCCGACTTGATTAGTCCAGTCAATATGAAAGTTAAAATCCCCCATAATTATAGCTGTTCCCTTATTACAAGCCCCAACTATTTCCTGATTTATGCTCCGACCAACTGAGTTACAGCTGGTTGGAGGCCTATAGACTACTCCCACCACTGCTTTTTTCCCTTTACTATTTCTTATTTCTACCCAAATTGTTTTGTTATCCTGATTCTTTGAGCCAATATCATTTCGCTTTATTGCAGTGATTTCTTGCTTTATTAACATAGCCACCCCACCTCCTTTTCCTTCTTGCCTGTCTCTCCTAATTGTCGAATACCCTTGTATGTTTAATTCCCAGTCCTGGTCACCCTGCAGCCATGTTTCCGTAATTGCCACAATATCATAACCATACGTAATTATTTGTACCGTCAACTCATCAATTTTATTCCTAATACTACGTGCATTCAAATAAAGGACTTTCAAATATGTTTGACACTTATTTCCTACCTTTTCCTTTTCCGTTTCCTTTTGTACAACTTTACGCTTATCTCCGTACATTCTTTCCCCTCCTGACACACTCTGTCTTTTTATTCCTCCACTTTTACCTACATCCATTACCTTCTCCATTGTCTTTTTAATTATTTGCTCTCTAGAATCCTCCCCCCCACTAGTTAGTTTAAAGACCTCTCTGCAGCCCTAGTTATATGATTCGCCAGGACACTAACCCCAGCCCGGTTCAGGTGAAGCCCGTCCCTCCAGAACAGTTCTCTCCTGTCCCAGTACTGGTGCCAGTGTCCCAAGAAGCAAAACCCACTTCTCCCACACCAGTCTTTGAGCCACTGTAACTGAGCCACTGAGGCTCCTGTAACTTCCTCCTGATGGCAGCAATGAGAAGAGAGCATGATCTGGGTGGTGAGAGTCCCTGATGATGGATCCGCTACTTTTTGTAGGATTTTCCATTACAGACAAGGTGTTACATATCAGGCTGTGATGCAGCTAATATCACACATCTACAGAAGTGTGTCAAAGTTTTAGTCGTCATGCCGAGTCTTTGCAATCTCCTAAGGAAGTCGAGGCACTGCCATGCTTTCTTCATAATTACACTTACTCACTGGGCCCAGGACAGATCCACTGAAATGATAGCACTAAGGAATTTAAAGTTGCTGACCCTCTCCACCTCTGATCCCCCAATTAGGACTGGCTTATGGACCTCTGGTTTCCTTCTCCTGAAGTCAATAATCATCTCCTTGGTCTTGGTGACATTGAGTAAGAGGTTGTTGTTGTGCCACCACTCAGTCAGATTTTAATACCCCCTTCTATATGCTGATACGTCACCATCTTTGATTTGCCTCTGACAGTGGTGACATCAGCAAAGATAAACATGGCACTGGAGTTGTGCATAGCCATAGTCATCAGTGTAAAGAGAGTAGAGCAGGGAGCAAAGCACACAGCTTTGTGGAGCACTTGTGCATATGGAGATTATGGAGGAGATATTGTTACCAATCTGAACTGACTGGATTTTGTAAGTGAGGAAAACGAGGATCCAATTGCACAGGAAGGTATTAAGTCCAACATCTTGAAACTTACTGATTAGTTTTGAGAGGATGGGAGCATTGAATACCGAGCTGTAGTCAATAAGGAGCATCCTGATGTGTGTGCCTTTGCTGTCCAGATGTTCCAGGGTTGAGTGAAGAGCCAATGAAATAGCATCTGCTGTGGACTTGTGCTGGTCGGTAAATTGGAGTGGATCCAAGTTGCTTCTCAGGCAGGAGTTGACACATTTCATCAGCAACCTCTCAAAAAGCGTCATCACGGTGGACGTAATTGCTACTGGACGATAGTCATTGAGGCAGGTTACCATGGACTGGAATATGCTCAGGGAGTGGCTATCTATAAACATGACATTAACGTCAATGTATATGCAAGATCTGTGACTGGCTCTATAGAGAAGTGCACTGAAGACGTCTCTGTTAATAAACGGATCTATGTGAGTGCAAATCTGAAGCCAGGGGCCCAGGCAGAGCTGAGAAATCGTGACACTGCCTTCAGGACGGAGAATAAGACAACTCTCAGGTGAGCAAGAGCTGTGCTTTCCCGTGCCATCAGGAAGACAAAATGGGATTATTCTCAGAGAATTCACAGCCATTTCTGTGACACCAGAGACATAAGGCACATGAGATTCTAACAAACATCTTCAATATCTCTCTGGAGCAGTTCACTGTCCCCACAGGCTTTAAGGTGACCACCATCATCCCGGTGCCCAAGAATACGACAGTAACCTGCCTCAGCACTGACCATCCAGTGGCACTGACGCCAACAATAATGAAGTGCTTTGACTTGCTGGGTATGGATCATATTAAACCCCATCTTTCTGCTACATTGCATCCTTTCCAGTTCACTTTTCACTCCAATCAGTCCACTGATGATGTCATAGCCTCTACACTCCACTCTGTCCTGTCCCACCTGGAAAATGGTGCCTCAAATGCCAGGATGCTCTAGATCCTGGAATTCTTGACAGTAAGGTCACAGTCAGTTCATGAGGGCAGAAACATCTCTAGCTTCATACGTTGAGCACCAGCACTCTCAGGGCTGTGTGTTCAGCCCGTTTCTGTCCACACTGTTGACACATGACTGATCAAACCAAATCATCAAGTTCACTGATGACACAACAGTGGTTGGCATCAACAATGATAATGAGACGCGTACAGAGAGGAGGTAGAGTGGTTGGTAGAACGGTACAAGCACAGCAACTTGAGTCTCAACATGGACAAGACCAAATAAATGATTGTGCAATTTCAGAAGGTGCAGGCTGATCACTCCTCACTGTACATACTCTTATGATGCAGCAACAATGAATATAGAACTGAGACAGGTTTTTTTATAAATAAATAAAACATTTATTTAAACACTGCTCAATAAAAATGAAAAGTAAACAAACGACTAACTTATCCGGAAGTTAACTGCTCTACGGCAACTCAAACAGTTCTTAAAGCGATAAATGCAAACACAGTTCTTAAAAGTGGTAAATGCAAAAGTTCAGATGAGTTACAGTCAATTAGGAGAGACTTTCCTGAAGTAACGAATTCCTCGACGATGTGATGTTACTGCTGATTCCAGTCAAAATATGCCTTGCTAGAAGGATTTACGACAAAGGAAATAAAACTTAAAGGCACTGACCTTTCCTTGGCGAAACACTGTGTCCAGCTCTTTCTACTTTCACAATGCAGGAGCTATCTCAGATGCAGGTCACTACCCTCTGAATGAGGATTCAATAAGGTCAATTCTGTATTACCGATGACGACACCAACTTTACTCGACCCTTCGGGTTTTCCGTACTTCGGTAAATTCTTCATTCTCCGGCTGGACTGCAAAGATAGAAATCAATACTGGCAGCGTTTGTTGAGGTTATAACCTGGCAATTTTTGCTGGCAATAACCTTTGAGACTTAAGACAGAAAGCAAAACTCCACTTTAAAACAAAAGTGCATCATGAGATGAATACGCAGCATAACGGAGTCACTGACAAATTAAGCCACGAACTGACCAATCACAGCAAGGCTTTCCCCTTTTATACCTGTTGAAACAGGCTAACACATGACCTCTCACTGGCGGGAAAATTACATCATGTGACCTAACACTGGCGGGAAATTACATCACCCCACCATCACAAGGCCATTACATCATGTTACCCAGATACTCAATTGCATCATGGTCATCTGAAAGTCACAAGATACCCACGGGGTACGTAACAATACACAACTCCTCCGTGGAGAGAGTTAGGAGCTCCAAGATCTGGGAATGCTCATAATGGACAATCTCACCTGGCCCCTCAAGGCCTCCTGTCTGATCAAGAAAGCTCAACAGTAACTCCACATCATGAGGAGATTGAGGCAAGTGAAGCTCCCCACCATTTAACCAATTTTTACAGGAGCCCCATTGAGAATGTCCTGACCAGCTGAGCTGCATCACACATGGTACAGGAATTGCAAGAGATCTGACCACAAGTCCCTACAAAGGATTGTGAGGACTGCTGAGAGGATCATCGGGGTCTCTCAATCACCCATCTGAAATATTTATCAGGAGCACTGCATATGCAGGGCCCTTAGCCTTGTCAATGATCCCTCCCGTTCGTCTAACAATCTCTTTAACCACTATCCAGCTTTATATCATCATAATGACAAAGGCATCACTGGCAGGTAGATGCACAGTGACTGATCGGAAATTAAGTTTATTGTACACTGAGTAAATAGAAACTTAACAGAGCTGATTGTATATCTAAGTTGTGCAGAAAACATTTTCAGAATATATGAATCCACAGTGCAAACATATAGAATGTATCCAGTGGTAATACTTATAATCCAGTCTGTTTTGTCTGTTAATTTGAACAGTTGGCCCGTAAAGCTGTTCTGAACAAGTACGTGTCAACATTGGAACTTCCTAAATCAGGCACCGATGTCAAAGCTGGAACCAAGTGCAGTGTTGCATGATGGGAACAACTAAACGTAAAGCCTGAAAGCACAACAGTGGCTATATTTCATTAGGAGTTTGATGAGATTTCGTGTGTCACCAAAGACACTCACAAATTTCTACAGATTTACCGTGGAGAGTAGTCTAACTGGCTGCATGGGACTGCACAGGATCACAATAACCTGCAGAGAGTTGTATAATTAGTCAGCTCCATCATGGGTACTAGCCTCCATCTCAAGGAGCGATGCTTCATAAGGTGGCATCCATCACCCAGGACATGCCCTGTTCTCATTGCGACCATCAGGAAGGAGGTACAGGAGCCTGAAGGCACACACTCAACAATTCAGGAACAGCTTCATCCCCTCTGCCATCCAATTTCTGAATGGACATTGAACCCGTGAAGACCATCTCATCACTTCTTGTATTTTTATTTTTGCACTACTTATATTTACTGTAATTCATGCTTTTTCCCTCCATTCTTCTGTATTCATTTGTACTGCTGCCTCAATGACAAAATATTTCCCGACCGATGCTGGTGATATTAAACCTGATTCTGATTCTGAGAGGGTGGCCACTTGAGGGAGCACTTTGAAAGCTTTCTTGAGTCCATCTCACAACAATATTATCTGCTGCAATTATTGCTGTGTTCCAGCTGCCCAGAGAATGAAAGGGTCTTTCAGTCATCGATAAAAGAAGGCTTTGACAGCTGATAAAATTCCAATAAAGAATTAAAACATGACAGTGAAGAACTTCCGGTAGAAATTTATAACATCTTTCATTTCTGGGAAGGGAAGAACATGCTAGAAGGCTTTGCTTTTGTAGACAATATAACCATCACCTTCTTCAAGATAGGAGATGTCTATTTGTGGCAACTGAATAGAGGATTCCCTCCTCTTTCCTGAAACACTGTATAATAAACACAGTAATCACTGTGTACCAGTTTCATAATACAGGTAGAGTGCAGCACCCACAGGGAAGGCCTGTGAATGTTCATCCTGATAGGAGGATTGAGAAGGGAGTGAGCTCATGGAGGTGGTCCTAAAACTGATGGATTAAACTGGGAAAAATCAAGGAGCCAGTTGCTGAATTAGAACACACAGCAGTGATTGGCCTTATCAAGAATGATGGCAAGACAGAGTATGGGGAGGAAGTGGTGCGGCTGATGGATTGGTGTGAGAAGGACAATCTAAGCCTGAATGTGGAGAATACAAAGGAAATGATTGTGGACTTCTGGAAGGTACAGATGAACCATTGCCCTCTGCAGATACATTGCTCCTTTGTGGAGAGAGTTAAATGCACCAAGTTCCAGGGAGTTCACATTACGGAAGACCTCACCTGGTTCCTTAATATCACCTCCCTGAACAAGAAGGCAGAGCAACGCCTATAATTCCTAAGATTGAAGCAAGCAAGGCTCCCAATCCACAACTGAACTACATTTTACAGGAGCACCATTGAGAGCTTCCTGACAAGATACATCTCCATCTGGAATAGGAGATGTTGAGCATCGGACCGGAAGTCCCTACAAAGGACAGTGAGAGCTGCTGAGAGGGTCATAGGGGTCTCCCTACCATCAATTGTGTCATTTATCAGAAGTGCCGCATTCGTGGGTCCCTTAGTATTATTAAGGCACCCACCCATCCATCCAGCATCTTCTTTGACTTTCTACCATCAGGTAGGAAACTACGATGCATAAAAACAAGAATGGTCAAGATGAGAAACAGTTTCATCCCCCAGCCATTAGATTCTGAACAGCCAACCACATCATACTCAAAGTGTCACTGGTTAATTGGTTCCATACCCTACAATATTTTGTATTAATGAACTTCAGTTTGTTATTTATGTGTGATTCATGTGCAGATTTTATCCATACCTTCATAAGTTATCATGTGTTATGTGACTTCATGGTTTTATATGTTGTATACATGTCAATGCCAATAAACCTCACTTGACAATCCTCAGCTATGTGGAATAATAGATAGGAGATCTAAATGAAATGTGCAGAATGGTGCACTCGATCAACAAATTATAATTCATGGATAGTTTATTGAACCATTTTTCCTGGCCAAAAAGTGGCTTCAAATAGCTTGTGTTTTTCAGGGCAGAAATTATCTAATGGAGAAGGTAAAGGAAATAATCACTTCCTGGTGGAACACTTTTCCATTAAACCAGTTACTTCCATGTGCTGTTCATATTGATGAACCTGCTTTTCCCCATCTTGAGGCACGTACCAAATCACAGGAAGAGCAACAACAGATTTCACTATTTACACAAACCCAATGACAATGCATGTTGGAGCTTTCAGATGAAACGATGATCATTGTTGAACAGTCACAGTGCAACTACAAGTCTGTCACCCTACTTGGTTGATTTAAGCACGACTACTGAAAGGAACACACTGCCAACATCATGACACCTAACTGGGCAGTTACAAAATGGACTCGAGCCAGCAACTTTCTAAAATGTGTTAGATTATTTTTAGTTATTTAATGGATTGTTTTAGGATAAAGGTGTTTCTGGCAATGACAGCTTTATTGCCCATTCCCTAACTGGCCTTGAGAGAGTTTTGACAAGAGTAATAGTAATCGCATCACTTGTTAGGCCACGACAGAGGACATTTATGAGTCAGCTAAACAGTGTGGAATGGATCTGAGTCTGAATTCACACGTAGGGCAGGTCAGTATGACAGACATTTTTTCTCCAGAAGACATTAGAGATCAGAGCCATCATTGTGAAGACTAGTTTCTGTTCAACCCCTAATATTCCTTAATATGAAGTGAAGTTAAATTCCACAGCTACTGTGCTGAACTCAGGTCCAGCACTCTGGATTGGGTCAAGGGTTATTAGTTTAGCATGTGGCCAACCTATTGGTCATTGGATTTCACACCTTTTGGGAGGGGAGAGGATTTTTTTTCTTGATTGGGCAGTTCTTTTGAAGGATTTTTTTTTTCTCGTAAATACGTCATTCCTTCTGGTTGTATCCGTGCCTTTTGGTTTAATCTGTGCTTGCATAACATCTCTTTTATATAATATTAAATTCAATTTTAAACATGGATATTAATAAAATTAATATAATATCTTGAAATTGGAACGGTGTGAATCACCCCATTAAGTGTAAAAAGATTTTTCGGAAACTAAAAACACTTAACGCAGATATTATTTTTGCACAAGAAAACCATATACGGAAACAGGATGAGGACAGATTTTTTCAATTGTGGAAAGGCCCTTTGTACCATTCGCTGTCGGATAATAAAATAAGAGGCGTATCTATCTTTCTTAGCCCCAAAATCCCTTTTGTACACCTTAATACTATTATTGATTCGATTGGAAGATACTTAATTGTTACTGTTTATTATGCGAACAAAAGGTAGCTCTGGTGTGTGTATACGCACTTAATGTAGATAATTCTGATTTTTTTTTTAAGAAATTTTTTCTGAGTTACTGAATTTGAATGAATATAAGTTGATCATGGGTGGCGACTTTAATTGTTGTTTAAACCCGGTGATTGACATATCATCAACCAATCCGTCACTTCCTAATAAAGCGGCAGCCTGTATTAATTATTTTTTATTAGAATATGGCCTGGTCGATATCTGGAGATATAAACACCGCAACAATAAAGATTTCTCTTTTTTCTCACGTAAATATTCATCATAAATATTCTCGAATTGATTACTTTTTTTTAGACACACGTTTGTTATATTCCGTTGTTGAGTGTGCGTATCAGATCATTGCACTCTCAGATCACGCACCTTTAAAGTTAACCCTGAAGCTTTCGGATAGCTTTTTGAAAATGTTGCAGGGGAGACTGAATCCTGTATTGTTACATGATCCAGCTTTTGTTAGTTGTATTAAGGAGTAAATTTCTATATTTTTTTAATTTAATACAACTGAAGGAATGTCAAACCTGATTATATTATTATCCACCATTGGTAAGCTGAAAATTGCAGTAATAGGATGAGGTTGCAATTTGATATTCAAAACTGTTGAAATAATGCCAAATATCTTCCCAGTAATTTTGCAAACAAGGTCAAGACCAAAACATGTGAGTCAATGAGGCAACTTCAGAGTGACATCTGTCACAGATCGGATTAACATGAGAATAAAATCGAGCAAGTTTGCCCTTGGACATCTGAGCCCTATGGACAACCTTGAATTGTATTAGGGCATGTTTGGCACAAATGGAAGAAGAGTTAACTAACTGTAGAACTTTCTCCCACTGCTCTGTAGGTAAAGGACAATGAAGTTCTTTTTCCCATTCCTTCTTAATTTTATCTGACATCCCTGGTTGTATTTTCATGATCATATTATAAATGACGGCTACTAAACCCTTCTGACAGGGATTCAAACCTAGATATTTTTCCGTAATGTCGATTGGGCATAAATTCGGAAATGACTGTAACATATTATTCAAAAACTTTCTAATTTGTAAGTATATAAAAATGGGTTTTAGACAAATTATATTTATTGGACAACTGTTCAAAGGACATAAAGCAATTATCTAAAAATAAATCACGAAAACATGTTATACCTAATGTTTTCCATAGCACAAAGGCTTGGTCCATAAAAGAGGGCTGAAAAAGAAAGTTAGATATAATAGTGCTTGATAAGATGAACTTATTCAAACCAAAGAATTTACGAAATTGAAACCGTATTCATAATGTATTTTTAACTATAGGGTTTGTTATTTGTTTATTCAGTTTAGATAAAAGAAAGGGAAGCGAAGATCCTAAAATAGAGAACAATGAAAAGCCTTGTACAGATTTACACTCCAAATTTACCCATTGTGGGCTTTGTAATGTCGCTGATTCCTGTGTCCAAAATTTTAAATATCGAATATTAACTGCCCAATAGTAAAATCTTAGGTTTGGCAAAGCCAAACCACCTTCCTTCTTAGGCTTCTGTACGTATTATTTACTTAAACTAGGATTTTTATTCTGCCACACATACAAGAATATTTTGGAGTCAATAATGTCAAAAAAAGATTTAGGAATAAAAATTGGTAGTGCTTGAAATAAATATAAAAAATTAAGTAAAACTATCATCTTAATAGCATTGATTCAACCAACCAATGACAAAGACAATGGGGACTATCTAGTAACAAGTTGCTTGATTTGGTCAATTAAAGGTAAAAGGTTAACTTTAAATAAATCCTTACATTTCTTGGTGATTTTAATACCAAAATAAGTAACATTATCTGTAACTACTTTAAATGGTGGATGTTTATAGATTGGAACTTGCATATTTAATGGGAATAATTCACTCTTATTAAAATTCAGTTTATAGCTAGTTTATAGCCTCGTGCCACGAAACAGCTGAAAAAAGGGAGATCTTTGATTATCGGTAAAAACCAAAGGCTTATAATATATTAATTTAATCCATGATATAAATGTAGGGCTGAAGTTAAAATTCTGCTGCGTATTAAATAAATATGGCCATTCAACTCTGTCAAATGTTTTTTCAGCATCTAAGGAAATGACATATTCTGGGATTCTAGATGAAGGAGTGTAAACTATATTAATTAATTTTCTAATGTTAAAAGATGAATAATGATTTTAATAAATCCAGTCTGGTCCTCCGAAATAATTTGATGTAATATATTTTCCAATCTAGTGGCCAAAATTTTGGTAAAAATCTTGGAATCCGTATTCAGCAAAGATATAGGCCGATATGATGCACATTCAATAGGGTCTTTATTTCTTTTAAGAATTAAAGAAATGGAAGTGTCATAAAAAGATTATGGTAGTTTACCTACAGTTAATGGGTCCTTAAAAATTTTACATAATCAAGCAGAGAGTAAAGAGGAAAAAGATTTAAAGAATTCCACAGTATAACCGTCCTGACTGGGGGCTTTACCTGAATTCATTGAAAAAATAGCCTCTTTTATTTCAGTTTCCGTAATAGGTGCATATAATGATACACAATCCTCGGCTGTTAATTTTGGGATATTCAGTTTCTTTAAAAATTCATACATTATGGAAGAATCATCAGAAAATTCTGATTGATATAGAGAGTTATAAAAATCTTGAAAGGCTTTATTTATCTCTTTATGATCAATCATCAAAGTGCCATCTCGTTTACGAATCTTATCAAGACATCTTATTCAAACATGAAATTTATTTTTGCATTACTTCATTGAAAGCAGCATGTATCCCATGAAGAAGGAAAATGGAGTCTCCTCCTGCCATGTATTCTAGTACACTGGATCTTCTTGTTGCCTCGGACTTCTGAGTTCCTTTGAAGAATTTGGGGAGCTCTCACTTTTCTGCAACCTCTTGGCCTCCTTGGTTTCATAATCTGTGCATTTACTGACTGACTGCGATGGGGTGTCTGCATTTGAGAAACAATACCCTTCTCTGCTGATTAAATTTGAGCCTGGTTCTATCAGTAAGAATTTTATGATCAGTATTTACATTTGTACACGTCTTAAGAGTATTCCAGCCATTTAGCAGTAAAAAACAAGAGTCAACAAGAAAGGAAGTTATTAACCTAACAAATCAGACCAGCACATCATCAAGATCATTGAAACATATTAGAAACTACAGAAGCTGCAGCACTACTCTCTACTGAAAACCACTAGATGTTGCATATTTTACCCACATCTAATATTCCATTTTTGCATGGAACAGCATCTGTGCAATCCGTCACCATTTTGTACATAAATTGATTCCTTCTTAAAGATGATTCAGCTCTTCTTTTACCCAGATTTCCCTGTAATTTGTGAACAAATGGCTCTTGTACAGCCAAACCAAACCTCATTTAATCAGTCTAAACAATAAGCCAACTGAATTCAACAATATGCTTCACTCAGTGAGCAAACTCTATTTAGTGATCTCAAGATATCTTAAAGGATTCAACAATAACTTAAATGCAAGAGATTTCAATTAGAAACAGAGAACGCAGTAAACATACTGCTGATCGGTTTGCAAATTATTGAGAAGGATGAGTCATCCTTTGGGTGGAGGAGGCTCAGCAGATCAGTGTGCTGTGTTTCTCACCCTGTGAAATATACTTCAGGTAAATGGTCATATGTTCCTTGGCAGCAAGTGGCTCGTCACCCTTCCCAGAGCTGAATGTTTCATTAATAATGAAACCCACCAGTACCATCAAACTGACCTTCAAAAGTGAGCTTCAAAACAACCTTCTTCACAACTTGTAATGATATTTTAAATTTCTGTCACTTTACTGAAACTTTTTGCAATGATCTGTTCATGTTGTCTTGTAAAGTAATCAAAACACAAATGAAGTCCATCTAACACTACTGCTTTATTGGTTTATTGTCAGATGCACTGAGATATAATAAAAAGATTGCATTTGCTTGCTATCCAGACATCGTATCATACATAAGTACATTGAGGAGGTAAAACGAGAAACAGAATGCATTGTATTGCAGTTCCAGAGAAAGTGCCGGTAGACAAATGAGGTGCAAAGGTCATTGACAAAGTAGATTGGGAAATCAAGAGTTCATGTTTTAGTGTATGGAAGGTCTGTTCAAGAGTCAGTGGGATGGAAACCATCACAGAGATTGCTACCACAAGGGCAGGAATGGCTGCTGGATGTTGTGGGTTTAGACGTTTCAAACGGGACAGAAAATGAGGTAAAAGAGATGGAGGACTGGGATTGCTAATCAGGGATGGTATCACAGATACAGAAAGGGAGGATGTCCTGGAGGGATCGTTTACTGAGTTGTGTAGATGGAAGTCAGAAACAGGAAGGGAGTAATCACTCTTTTGGGGGTATTCTGCAGACAACCCCCCTCCCAACCCGGTAGCAACAGGGTCACTGAGGAGCAGATCTATAGGTAAGTAGATTTTGGAAAGGGGTAAAAATAACAGTGCTGTTGTCAAGGGTGACTTTAACTTCCTTTGTATTTATTGGCATCTCCTTAGTGCAAGAGTTTTAAAGGGACAGATTTTGTTAGATGTATCCAAGAAAAATTCCTGACACAATATGTATACAGGCCGACTGGAGGAGTGGCCTTATTGGATCTAGAACCAGACAAGGAACATAATCATGTGACAGATCTCTTGGTGAGTGAGCATTTTGGAGATAGCAACCACAACTTCATGACTTTTATTACTCCCTGACCTTTTTCTTTTTCTTCTTTTAGTTTTTGCACAGTTTCTTGTCTTTTGCACATTGTTAGTTTGTCCATCTTGTAGTGGGTGGCTTTTCATTGATTCTATTGTGTTTCTTTGTATTTACTGTGAATGCCCAAAAAAAAGGAATTTCAAGGTGACATATATGTACTCTGATAATAAATTTACTTCGAACTTTGATAGCCTGGTCAGAAATAGGAGCAGACACTATGGGGAAGTATTTAATTGGAGAAAGGTCAATTGCGATGCTATTAGACAGGAACTTAGAAACATATTTATATCTGCATTTGCAGAGTTTGTTGTTCATTGATCCTGCTTACAGTTACTGTTCTATAGATTTGCTAACACCCTCACCGGGCCTCATAGAAAAAGAATCTTATGAGGTGACATGTATGTACTCTGATAATAAATTTTACTCAGAATTTTGTACTTTGATCTTTAAATTGGAAACAGATGTTCTCAGGGAAATGCACATTGGAAATGTGGAGATTCTTTAGGGAGCACCTACACGGGGTTCCGGACAGGTTTGTCCCATCGAGGCAAGGAAAGGATGATAAGTGAAGCGACCCTGGATGACAAGAAGTGTGGAACATCTGATAAAGAGGAAGAAGGAAATATACTTAAGGATGTGGAAGCAAAGATCAGGCGGGGCTCCATTGTGGCAACTTTATAACAGAGTTACAAGGTAGCTAGGAGGTAGTTTAAGAACGGATTTAGGAAAGTTAGAAGACCTGAGAAGGCCTTGGCAAATAGATAAGGGAAAACCGTAGGTGAAGAACAGAAGCATGACCACAGTGTGTGTAGGGTCATTCAGGGTTAAAAGAGGAAACATGCGCCTGGCATCAGTGGAAGTGGGGGAGGCCCTTCACGAATACTTTGTTTCAGTATTCACTAGTGAGAGAACCCTGACACCTGACAACTTTCAGCAGTTTGCCTTTCTGTTCTCCTTCTGTGCAGAGTTCTCCTACCAGGTGTAGTTCTGTGTCAGACTCCGGGTCAACACGTACTTCATGCCCTAAAGGAAGAAGGTGATTCTGATGGAGAATTTTGACAGGACCATTCCCATCTTCTGGTTTCACTTGGAAACTGGTAAATTGGCATCTGGCTCTCCACTACGTAAGGTGTGGACACCCAACGGTCGGCCAATGCATGCATACCTGGTAGCTCCAAATTTCTTATTAACACTCTGTCTCCAGGCATCAGTTCTGTGAAACTAATCTTTTGATCATTTATCCTCTTGTTTCTGTTGTGACAGAAACCACTGTTAGATAATAAGCTCTTTGTGGTCCTTTCTTCATGCCAGACACATACTTTCAGTTACTTTTTCTGCAGTAAGTCTTCACTGTTGGCTCAAAAACAGATATACACTGGTAATCTCGCTTCATGTCTGAATGTCAAATAGTATGGCAAGTAGCCAGTAGCTTCATTCTGTGTACAGTTGTAGCAGTGTACCAAATGCTCTATATGCTGACTCCACTTGTTCTTTCTGTTGGCATCCAGAGTTTCAAGCATGTCTAACAATGTCCCGTTGAAACTTTTAGGCTGAGGATGACCCTGAGGGTGATACGGCGTGGTCCTTGACTTCTCAGCTCCCAGCATGCTCAGTAACCCATGTAGGAGCTGACTCACAAAAATCCCTTCCCTGATCACTGTGTACTATTCCTGGGAGGCCGTAAACAACAAAATACTTTGCCCAGAACATTTTGGCAACTGTGGCTGCTCTCTGATCCTTTGTGGGGAGCCTTGAGCATTTCAGGTGTGGGGATCCAAGACAATTCCAACATTACTGGAATCAGGCTCTGTGGAGAGGAGATCCAAACACACTAACTAAAGTGGTCCCGTGCTTTGTAAATGAGGTAATGGAGCAACTCTCGTAGACAGTGTCTTCCTCCAAACGCATCAGATGCACGACTTACAGTATTCTTCAACCTCAGGTTTCATTCGGGGCCAATAGCACCGGTCTCGTACCAATCTGCGGGTCTTGTCAAACCCCAGATGACCTGAATAATCATGAAGTCACTTTAGTACAATACTCCGGTACTTCTCAGGCAAAACCAACTGGGAACGCCGAGGCCTGTCTGGAGGAGACATGACCCTGTATAAAACTTTCTTCCTCAACTCCCGTTTGTCCCATTCTCTCGTCAGTAAGGGTATTGCAGGGTGTTTTGTCTTCTCACCTTGGGCCATATCCCCTTTGATAACAGATGACCAAATGGCACCTATTCAAGGGACATCTTGGGCTCTGCCAATTCTACAGGACTCAAGGCAGGCAACTGCTTCATATCCAGAGTGATCAAGTTGCAATATGCTTGTGGAATGACATGACTAGAAGCTCCCAAATGATCCACAGCTCTACCATGCCAAATTCCTGCCTCTTATTTCCCCTCTGTGGAAAACAATCACATTGCTGTAACCCCAGAGGCAGGAATGCCCTTCCTCTCTCCGTCCATTTCCGGCACCTCATTCAAACATCAGGACAATGCATCTGCATCAATGTTCCGACTCCATGCCGATATTTAAGGCTGAAATCATCAGCATACAATACCACCAACCAGTGAAAACCTGTGGCATCCAACTTTGTTGCGATCAGGATGTAAACCAGTGGATTCGTGTTAGTCCTCACCTCAAATGTGGCACCATATCGATAGTCACTAAACTTAGTTACCACTGTTACATACCCGTCACGTGACCGTGATGTAATTGAGGCTATGTTGGACATGAGGTAATGGTCTTGTGATGGGGGAGTGACGTCATTTCCCCGCCAGTGAGAGGTCATGTGATAGTTTTTTTCAACGGGGTATAAAAGGAGAACCCCACCCTGTGACGTGGGCAGTTCATGGCTGAATTTGCCACTGACTCCATGCTGCTGTGTATCCCGATATTATGACGCAGTTTCATTTAAAAATAGAGTTTTACTTTCTGTTCTAAGTCTCAAAGGTTATTGCCGGCAGTTTCGCTATAATGCTGCCAGTTTGGTCAGTGGAGAGTGAAGATTTTAAAGGAGTTCGGAAATCCCTTCACATTTTGCATCCCATCTTTCCCTGAAAGGCTCCGAATGGCTAAGATCAACCTTGCCTTCTTTTCTTCTCATTCTCCTCCCTTTCTTCCCCGAGGGTGGGTAACCACACAGAATCTGATTCACAGAGTGGCTTTCTCTGGAGTAGTCCTTCACAAATCTCCAGTGGTACCCTCAAAATCCAAGGAATGAACGTAGTGCACTCACATTCTTGGGCCTTGGCCATGTGGTCACCTCCTCTATCCTGGACGGTCAGTAGCCACTCCATCCTGTGAGACATTGAGTCCGACATAGTTGACTGACATCTTACAGAACTGGCACTGGTTCCGTGACAGTTTGAACTCTTCTCTTCAGCTTTCAGGTGGTCTAACACCAGCTGTAACCTCATCACATGCTTGTCCAGTGTGGACCCGAACACTACGAAGTCACCCAGGTCTCCGTATGTCTAGGGTAGATGTGACCGGGGTCCTGCCAAACCCGTGAGGTTGGAAAGTCTCACCCACCCGAACACCGGTTTGTGTGAATAATGTGTAATTTACCGTTCCATGCGATCAACTGTTGGCAAGAAATAACAATTCATACACTGCATACAACAATAAAGAAAGTATATTTATGAACATTAACTTAACCAAAGAGTCACTAAAGAAAAGAAAAGAAACCAAAAGGCCTATTATAATTAAACAGTCAAATGTGCTCGAGTGGCGCTCAAATTTTCCAAAAGCCAAGACGGCACCATCACATACTCTCCGACACCCGGTCGAGTTCCCTCTCTTGGCCTCCGTCAAATCTTCCTTCACAGTGTCCTTCAGCTTCCACGGATGTTGCCAAATATCCTCCATCTCTGTGGTGCCAATCACCAAGACATTTCTCGGAAACGAGTGTCCTCTGTCACTCGGATGGTGTGGCGAGTACTCTTGGAACAACCCACATCAAACCCATCCATAGAAAAGACATCTTCAAACTTCAACATCTTCTCTGTCAGTCTCCTTTTCCAGCTTCCAGGCACCAGGAGTCACCAAAGTTGAATGACTTGGCCGTCAAATTTCCTGCTCCAGGAGATGTTCCCTCACCTGCTTTTCTCACAGGAAAACTAGAGATTACAGTCACTGGGAAAAGATGTGCCATTGGCATCCCCTCCTGAGTGTGACCTCCCTCTCTGAGGTGATCCTGGCAATCACTGTCATCCTGTTTACCTGTACAACCGATGGCTTCTACAGTTCGGGCCTCACCAATACCCCAGCAGTAAACGTGACTCCTTTTCGAGGTTTTCCAGGGCATCCACCAGGAGGGCCTTAGCATCAGGCATTCGGTGAAATTTGGGTGTTTCCTGTCACTCTAGCTACATTCCCAGGCCATTACACGATGGGTTTCGACTGAGTGTATCACACAGTTCCTTGTCTGTGCTCATCATCTGGCCTAGGATGGACTTGTACATTCTCAAAAACAGCACTGAACACCAGGTGAATGGGCAGGGTTTTCAGAAAGCTCTCTCCAATTCTTTCCTTGCAGGTTCCCACTCACCTCCTCACAATAGTATTTGTTCTCACAAGAACTGATGCTTCACCCTTCCCAACCGGGTCCAGACAGACCAACATTAACATATCAGGGATCTCAGCTACTCCCACATCTGCCTCTGAAAACTCCAACTTCAACGACAAGTAACCCTGATGTGGGTAGTCATCAGTACTAAGGCCTCAGAGCTCGAGGGCACTGAGCGGCGTCAACGGTAAATACCGTTGTAGAAGGATCTGTACAGCAGAGTAGCCTGAGAACCTGTGTCAATATGGCTCTTGCATCAGTCCCCTCGATCCTTTACAGAACTGCACAGATCTGTATATCGGCGAGACAAGACAACCACCTCACAAACGGATGGCCCAACATAGGAGGCTCACACCTCAGGTCAAGCCTCAGCTGTATGTCGGCACCTAAAGGACAAGGGACACTCCTTTGATGACAGCAATGTGCACATTTTGGACAGGGAGGATGGGTGGTTTGAAAGTAGGGTTAAGGAAGGCATCTTTGTCAAAGTGGAACAATCATGCTTGAACAGAGGGGGTGGGGCACAACACCACCTATCAGCGACTTACAATGCAGTCCCTACGTCTCTACCCCAGTGTCTCCACAATAGTTCACAACTTCTTTCCCAGAAAGATAAGACTGATGACCCTCTCATTTCCTCTACAACTCTTAACAGTATAGCAGGTGATCGCTATACCTTTATACAGCTCACAGAGTTTATAAGCCAGAAAACTGCCCTCCAAGGATCAGAATGGAAGAAACCTCTTGGATGAGAGGTGAAATGGCCTCTGGACAACACAGCAAGTCCAGTTGCCTTGATTTGCTACTGCTTGACCTGGATGACTGAGAATCTTCATAGAGAATGAGAGGAAACCTGCCAGTGGAGTTTAAAATGATGAGAAACATAGATAGTGGACAGTGAGTGCCATTGTGGCAATGTTTAATATGAGGGGATATAATTGAACATGACTGAAGGAAAGTACAGGGGAAAATGTCAGAGACAGGTTTTCTACACAGTTGGGTGGTTACTGCATAGAATGCACCGCTGGGTGTGGAGGTAGAGGCAGTTACATTAGGGATATTTAAGATAATCAGGTACGCACATGGAAAAAAGGAAAATGAAGGACTATATGGGAGAGAAGATCTAAATGGATCTTGGAGTAGGTGAGAAGGTCGGCACAACATCACTGGTCAAAGGGCCTGTACTGTGCTGTACTATTCTGTGTTCTTTGGAGACATAGCAAATCTTCTCAACTCTCAATGAAATGGAGCCACTGCTGTGCTTTCTTCACGACTGCATCAGTGTTTTAGGTGCAAGATAGATCCTCAGAGATATCAATGTGTAGGAACTGGAAGCCGCTCATCCTTTCCACAGCTGACTCCTCAATGAGAACTGGTGTGTCTCATCCCAACTTCCCCTTCTTGAAACCCACAATCAATTCCCTGGTCTTGCTGATGTTGAGTATGAAGTGGCCGTTGTGACACCAGTCAGGGGGCCAATCTATCTCATTTGTATAAGCCTTCAGAAATTATATTTCCTTCAGAAATTCTGCCAACAACAGCTACTGACTGAGGAATCACCTGTACATTCCTACTCTCTTTGTTATGTCATTTAAAGCCAAGCACTAAAATTCAAACTTTTGTTTTCATTTTGATTGTTCATGTGATAGCAGTTGCCATATGATTAATATGTTACCAGCTTTAGTCATAACTATGTAATTGATTTTAAAAAAAACAAGTGTTTATTTCTAATGATCACAGCAATAGAAATCTGCCCTGAATCAAATTGATTTTCAAAGGCAGAACATAATTCAAGAATGGAACCATATTTTCCAGAAGAAAAGCTGAATGGATTACTTTACTTGGCACTATGTTCCTGGCAACACTTACCTACACTGAGTGCGATGAATAGAAAATCAATATTTCACTCTGATGAGGAAGAAAGAAACGTTTGTCCTCCAGACCCAGCTCAGCCATTCAATGAAGTTATAGTTGGCCCAACTTTCCTCAACTCTACTTTCCTGTCCTATCACAAAATCTCTTAATTCCATTACTGATTAAAATTCTTTCTGTCCCAACACAGCTTTCTTGGTCAAGGAATTCCAAATTTCCTCCAACATACTGCACTATTTGAAAATAGACAATGTCTAACCAGCCTTTGATTCAATCTGATGTTCTTACCTTCTTTAAGAAGGCAACCAACATCCCAGTACCTAAAAAAACCCAAAATAAAACATACCTTAATGACTATTAAGTCCTGATGATTGGAATCCTGATGATTCCAACATCCAGAGTCAGGAAGTGCTTTGAGAGGCTTGTTATAGTGCCATTAACTCCAGCCTCCCAGACAAACTTGATGCTATAATTCACTACTTCTAAAAAGGGTCTTCAGCAAATGCCATCTCCTGGAGAATCTGGACAGTAAATACAACTAGGTTTGACTATTATTTATTGTTTACAGCTCCATCTTCATTGCTATAAATCCAAGCAAACTTATCTCCAAACTCCTCGATCTGGGACTCAGCACCTCCCTTTGCATCTGGATCCTTGACTTCCTGACCAACAAACTGGAACCAGTAGGGTAGGCTCAACACCTTCATCATGATTATTCTCATTTCACAAGGCTGTGTCCTCAGCCCCCTACTTGCACAGGGTCCTCAGATCCCCGTACACTCAAACTCTGTGGCCAGGTTCTGCTCTACCTCCACCATGGTGGCCCCTATCTCAAATGATGATGAACTCGGATACAGGAAGGAGACTGAGAGCTTAGTAACATGTTGTCATGACAACAATCTTTTCCTCAGTTCAGCAGAACAAAAGAGCTGGTCATTGACGTCATGAAGGAGGGTTTTGATCAGCTGCTATCTTCATCAACAATGCTGAGGTTGAGAAGGTTGAGACCTGCAAGTTCCTAGGAGTGAACATCACCTGTTCTGGACCAACAGCTATACACCATGACCAAAAAGCTCATGAATACCTCTACTTCCTCAGGAGGTGACAGAAATTTGGTAGGTACCCTTTGAACCTTGCCTATTTTTATTGATGCAGCGTAGAAAGCATTCTGTCTTGATGCGTTATGGCAGCTGCACTGCTCGTGGCCACAAGGAACTACAGAGAGTTGTGGAGACAGCTCAGCTCATCCAGACAGGATAGTTGAATGCTCCTCTTGTGGGATGTCAGAAGGCAGGGAGACTACCAGTGTCCACCTGCAGATTCTAACAATCCACGTGAAAGAGTTGGAGATGGAACACTGGATCATTTGGGAGGCTGAAGGGGTTATAGATAGGATATATGGACAGATGGGAAGCAGAATGCCAGAATAGTTAGTGGAGAGGTTGTGGATGCAGATATCGGAAAGACCTCAGACAAAGTCAGAAATCAAAGATTGAGCAGGGTGTGACTAGTGTCATCAGCTCTGTATATTTCAATGCAAGAAGTATCATAGGAAAGGTGGATGAGCTCAGGGCCTGGATCAACACATGGAATTATGCTGTTGTAGTCATTAGTGATACTTTGTTGCAAGAGAAGCAATATTCCGGGGTTCTGTTGTTTCAGATGTGAAGGAGCAGGAGGGATTAAAGGAGGAGGGGTGGTGTTAGGGAAAATGTCTCGACAGTGGTCCATCAGGACAAACTGCAGAACTCAACTAGTGATCCCTTATGGGTGGAACTGAAAAATAGGAAAGGTATGACCACATTAATGGCTATATTACAGATCTCTCAACGGTCTGAGGGATTTAGAGGACAAATTTGTAAAGAGATCACAGACTGTTGCAAGAAACATCAGGTTTTTATAGTAGGTGATTTTAGCTTTCCAGATAGTGACTGGGAATCACATACTGTAAAATGACGAGATTGGATAGAGTTTGTCAAACATGCTCTGAAAAGTTCCCTCCATCAGTCCATAGAAGTGCCAATGAGAGAGTGTACAATGCTGAATCTGCTATCAGGGATGAGACAGGGCAGGTGACAAAAGGTTCTGTAGGGGAACACTTTGAATCCAGTGACCACATTTCTAAGTAAATATGTTAAAAGATAGGTCCAGTGCACAGGTTGAGATTCTAAATTAGAAAAAGGCCAATTTTGATGGAATCAGAAATGATGTGGTGAGTGTGGATTGGGTCAGGCTGTTTCAGGCAAAGGTGTACTTGGAAAGTGAGAGGCCTTCAAAAACAAAATTGAGAGAAAAAAAGCTTGTCTGTGCCTGTCAGAATAAAATGTAAGGATAATAAGTGTAGGGATCCTTGGTTTTCAAGAGATGTTGAGGCCCGGGTTTTGAGAAAAAAAGGAGGTGCATAGCAGGTATAGGCAAGTAGGAACACATGAGGTGCTCATGGAGAACAAGAAATGCAAGGGAACACTTGTGTGGAATGAGCTGTCAGCATCAGTGGTGCATGAGAGCTCCATTCCAACGTTTCAGAGAAGATTGGATAAGTACATGGATGGTAGGAGTATGAAGGACTATGGTCGCAGTTCAGCTCAATGGGACTAGGCAGCTTAAGTGGTTTCTGCATGGACTAGATCGACCGAAGGCCTTGTTTCTGTGCTGTACTTCTCTATGACTCTACCACAGCAACTAGACTCTCCTCCATGGACTCTCCATACTTCTCGCAACCTCAGTAAACCAGCCAGCATAATTAAAGTTCCCATCAGACAGAGGTTTAATAAGGCTGATAGCATGTAGCACCAGGATCAAGGACATTTTCTACCCTGAGGTTATAAGGCTATTAAATGTTTCTCTAGTACAAGGAGACAGACTCTTGACCTCACAATCTACTTTGTTACGATCTTGCACCTTCTATCTTTACCTACACTGCCTTTCCCTGTAATTGTTTCACTTTATTCTGCATTCTCTTGCTTTACCATGTTCTATCGCAATGCCGTGTGTAATGATTTGATCTGTATGAACAGTATGCAGTACAAGCTTTCACTGCACCTCAGTACATTTGACAACAATAAACCAATCCAAATCCAATTAAATGAACAGTCTGACTGTCAGATGTTAACAGGATTATGAATATTATAGGTGAGGTAGCAAGAAATGAGTGCAATTTCCTCCTGACAAAAATAGAGCCAGATAAATGAATTTGAATTATCATCGTACAATTCAGCACAGATTGGTTTGTCATTATAGAATCGTGAAATCCAGTAATGAGGTTCCGCAAATAAGATATTTGCAGTTTGGGAATTGCAAAGTTCCTTAGACTTTTTATGCCATTCTGTGAAACATTTGGAGAGTTGAGATAATTCTTCAACTAATGAGGCATCTGGATATCATGGAGACATTAGACTTCTGTTATATAGGCAAATTAAGCTGAGACAATTGATAAATTGAGAGCAGCTGCTCCATCTCACAGTGCAGAGGTTCTCATTGAGTTAACTGTCCCATGGGAAGAAGGAGTGGAGGCTGCCCATGAGCGGAAGAGGCTGAAGTACTCAGTCCTAGCAGCTGAGTGTAAGACATGAGGCAATCATCTACCCTGACAAGGTTACCCTGTGATAGGGCAGTGACAGGAATGAGGCTCAGGAGGCCCACCAGAGAGCTGGCTGAAGAGGCAGAAAAGGGCAGCTTTTGGCTGTGGCTGAGGAGGAAGGACATAATTGAGGGACCAACTAACCCCACTGAAGCTGCAGGCGGTGACAGTGAGGCCCATGACACTGCTGTGCCACCAGGAGATGGACCAGGGCTAAGGGAGAGAAATATCAATGAGTGGTGGTCCCGGCTGATGACCCTGCAGCTGACCTGAGGTCACTGTTGGAGTTGTGACAGTTAGCAATGAGAAGCAGGAAACAACATCTTCCTGTAAATCTCATTCGATCATTGGTAGTGCAAGAGGAGCATTCAGTTCCAAAGTTAAATATTTACTTGATAGAACAAGGAAAATTGAACATTCCAGCACAGGGCATTGTGTTAATGATGTTGTGTCAACCTCTATAAAGCTACTCCACCATCAATCTGTGATATTTTAATGCAAATCCTAATGATCTCACAATCTGATTGCCTCCACTATCGACATCTCTATGGTGCAAAGCAAGTCACTGCTGCTAGTCTAAAATGTCAGCTACATGTGGTTCAGTTCACTTTCATAACTTACATCAGTGGACAGGGATTTCACAAGGCAAGGAATTTGATAATTATTGTTTTTTATTGCACTTCGCAGTAACATTTTATGCAAAACAGAAAAGGTAAGGATAGAGGCAAGCCGGCCCTCTAGGCCAATTAACTGAGCATCAGTGTAAGTAAAGCAGAGTGAAGCAGGATTGTGATAACTCAGTACAGCTCTTCAGCATTCTTCAGCGGGTAACCAATTGTATCCCGAATCCAATCAATGTATTTCTTTGTTAGTAAAGTGTACACTGCAGGATATTGGCAGTCTATTGTGCCAAAGGACACGATCCCAGTGTACATTTTGTCGCATATCAAAGGGCCGCCTGAATCACCCTGGAAGAGAGAGAAAAAGATGAAGGTGACAATTGAGCAGAATTAGCTAAAGTGACAGACTGCAAACTGTCAGTTTGACATCACATCACAATTCATTATCCGTGCCCAGCTGTACCGAGGAGGTGTGAGTTTACTTTAGGAGCAAATGTAGGTAACTAGACTCACAAAGAGTCTTCTCATGGAATGTTTCCCATGGCCTGGGTTGAGTTTATTCCTAAATTAGCCATTGTGTAGAAAACTGTCAGCCATCTGCAATCTGCACTTCAGTTTGACTTCAAATTCTGGAGGAATGTGGAAGTTCAGAATGAAACAGATGTCAAATGCTGGTGTAGCTGTCCCTCCACTCTGCCACTCGACTCTCCACTGAACCCAGCTCGTGCATCTGGCCAGATTCACTTTGTACCCGACCCCCTGCTTTTAAGCAAGACCAGCTGACACAAGAACAGTAACCTCCTTCACTGAATGGAGTACCTGATCTGTGAAACAACTAAATAACGGGAAATGGTCTATTAAATTTATTTATTTTAACCTTTTTAATTATTTGCTATTATGTTCAGTTGTCTTTAAACAAGTTTTATTCAATATATTTGTATAGTTTTTAATCATCTCTGGCATTTTTCACTGTGAGCTGTTGAAGGCTGTCAGGATATTCATGGAGGCAAATCCTCAGGATCCAATTCCTGATTCTGCTCAGCGTCCCGAGCCTGGCCTGTCTCACAGGACACCTCATGGGTACAGAGCGTCAGACAGTCTGATCCACTCTGTCCCAACTGGATGTTCGGATCAGACAGAGCACTAGATCTAGCATGATCCTTATTTTCAAATTGACACGATTTAGAATAAATTCTCTTTACATTTTAGACATGTCAATACGTTACATTTCTCTGGATTGACTCTATTATCTTGCATCTGCCCATTTCATCATCACACTGATGGTAGACAAAGTTTATTGGCAGAGAAGTCATAGCAAGTTATGTTGACAGCTAAATTCAGGGCCTAGATATGAGATTCTAGAACATGCAAGAAAATGATTCCTTCATAATCAACACATACACATTTTCTTATCTGATTATTATGTTTTTAATCCACCTGGGGATGTGGACATTATCTGTAAGTGTAGCATTTATGGCCTAATCTAGATTCCCTTAGCTTCCCTAAGGTAATGTCTGGACTTCTTAATGCAACTGATTAGCTCTTCAGAAAGCAGGTAAGAGTCAGTCACAATAACACTGAGGAGGGGTTGAAAGTTTCAATCTATAGAAGGCACAAGTGAATCACTGGGATTTTTATACTTAATCCAATCGCTTGACAGAAATGTTACTGATAATGTGACTACACAGCATACTCACCTTACATGAATTCTTTCTGCCTTCGCTGTCACCAATGCAGATCATGTCCTGGGTTATTTTAGTTCGATACATGCCTTTGCATTTTTTCCGATCAATTACCTCGACCTCCACCTCTTGAAGTGTGCCAGAGTAATTGATAGTTTTTGTTCTTCCCCATCCTGCCACGGTGCACGTTGTTCCAGATTTCATGTCGGTGATTCCTCGTTTGGGAAGGTTGAGTACTTTCACATACTGGTTGATTTTTGCATCAGTCTCGAGCTGTTGACACAAAAACATTGAATTCACATATTTGTGATCCTAAAAGTGAAGGATAACTTGAATAATCTCTTTACTCCTGAAGATATTTGTTAGTTTATATAAGTATTTTGTTTTCCAGAATTCTGTACTTTGCAGATAAGCTGCTTTCTTTTTTTTTCAGATGATCAAAGGGACAGAGACTCGATTAAAAGTGACCAATAAATTTAAATATCAATTACATTTCATATGATGGAATCGATAATTCGTCATGAAAACCATGTTGTGGATGATGGTCATAAAGCACTAATCCTACTGTGAAGGTTCTTCACTCTAACTCTTCCTTTGTTAATGATGAAACTCCAATAAGTCAGACTTAGCAGCTGTCACACTTTTAATTAAAGTTTATATTTAATTTAGTTTAAAGACACAACACAGTAACAGGCCCTTCCAGCCAAATGAACCCAGCCCCACAATTAACTTACTAACCCTTTGTATGTCAAGGACAAAGTAAACTGTGATATTGTCCAGGCTTAGACAGCTCAAGTTCAAGTTTAGTTTATTGTCATTCAATCGTACACATGTATTCAGCCAAACAAAACAACCTTCCTCCTGACCAAGGTCACAACACAGTACATATACTGTACCTCATACACATAACACATGAAGTAATATGACCACAATTAAATTAACAAATAATAAGTTGCACAGTTAAAAAGTAAAGAGTACGAGCTACTGGCGCTTCATAACTGATGAGACCTGGGTGGTGGCAGGGAGTTGAGTCATGTTACAGCCTCGGGGAAGAAGCTGTTTCTCATCCTCACAGTTCTTGTCGTATTTCTATCGAACCGCCTGCCTGACGGAAGGGAATCAAGGAGACTGTTGGACGGATGGAGGGATCATTGCCAATACTAATATTCTCCACAATCAATAATTCTCATCCAAGTCACAAAAGCCATTCAACAGTTGTTGTTCAGTAAAATAAACATCGCTAATAAGCAAATTAAAGATTTTAAACACTGCGTAAGAATGAGAAAAACATTCATACTTGCAGCAGCATGATATCATCTTTCTTAGTCTTCTTGTTGTATTTTGTAATGGGAATCTGTCTGATGATACGCAGTCTTTGTTGACTTGTCTCATTCTTTGAACAAACATGGGCTCCAAGAACTGCTAGAAGATCCTGGCCTGATCCAATTGTTCTGTTACCAATCGAAAATAAAGATAATTATTTGCACTTTACTTAAAAAATAGTTTACAGAAATTCATCAGGAAAGCAACAATCAAATAGTAAACTTTATGGAAATATACAATTCAGCAGTGCTATATTTGGTAGTTAATGTGCGAATTCCAAAAGCCAATCGGTGTTCAAGCAAGGACCAAGACTATACTCCTGATTGAAATTGTTTCAAAGTGTTCATCAGACAAGCTCATTGTAAATCACTCCTTGCAGATATGATCAAGAGGTTCAGTTGTTGTTCAGTCTAAATATCAGAATGGGTAAGAAATGTGATCTAAGTGAATTTGACCGTGGAATGTTTGTTGGTGCCAGATGGGATGGTTTGAGTATCTGCTGGTCTCCTGGGATTTTCGGGTAAAACATTCTCTAGCTTTTACAGAGAATGGTGTGATAAAGAAGAAAAAGCATCCAGTGAGTAGAAGTTCTGTTGGCAAAAACGCTTTGTTGATGAGAGAGGGAAGATGAGAATGACCAGACTGGTTCAAGCAGACAGGAAGTCGACAGTAACTCAAATAACCACGTGTTACAACAGTGGTTTTCAGAAGAGCGTCTCAGAAGAGCTAATAAAGATAAATGCCAATAATACAGTGATACACATACTAATGAAGATGTGACAACAGTGTAAAAGGAATTATTTTATGAAAGCTAGGATTGAGAGCTAAGCACTTGTATGTTAATCACAAAATATCTTTTTCACTCATACACCACATAGCTTACTTTTCACAGTGTGCTGCAGTTAGTACCCAGTTTGGTCTGATCAAAGCACCTCCGCAATAGTGAAAATATTTACTGTTCCTGCTAAGTCGTTGGAGAGATGCCATATAAGGTCTTGAATGCGGTTTGACTTCATGACCTCCAATAATTTCAGCTCCGGGATCTGCAATATATAGAAGATACTGACATTTTATTTCACATACATGTTTATTCACACACAGGTTGTGAACATCACTGACAATGCCAGCAATTATTAGCCATCTCTAATTACCCTTGACAGGGTAGTTGTACCCTGTAACTACTTTAGTTCCCGTAGAGTAGTTGTACCATGGCCTTGCACAGCAATTCGATTGTACAAGAGTGTAAGAAGGTGCAGAGAGTAATGGACTCAGCCCAATATGGCACTGGATCGATCGCTGTAGAAAGTGGGGGGTGGGGGGAGGTAAAGATATGATTAGTGGTAGGTTTCCTTTACAGATGGTGTACATTGCAGAGGATAATGTGTTGGATGCAGAGGCTGATGGGTGAGTAGACAAGGACAATAGGAACTCTATCACTATTACAGCAGAGGGAAGATGGAGTGAGTGTAGATGTACAGGAAATGGAGGAGATTCGGGTGAGAGGAGCATCAATAGTAGAGGGAGAGAAACCCAAAATCGCATCCTATGAATAGATCTGTCGAACGTGTTAGAGGGAATTTGGGGATTAGCACATTTACACTTAACAAATGACTTTGGTTATAGGTGTACGTATCTGAATATGCATTGTGGATTTAATTTGGAGAGCATCTCTGAACAATGGGTTCATAAAAGTCATGAACCCCAGACTAGACAATGTTGATAAAAATTCATTAAAATCAGATGGCTGTCGTGTGCATGCAAATCAGGAAGTGTGAAGTTTGGGCATAGTTTCAAAGAAAGTATTATTCATACATTGTAAATATAAAGTTGTCCTTTGATGTTGAGCACATAAAATATTGAGCCCCATGTTGGGCCTGGAGATCTTTCGACCTAAAGCGTCTCCGAATGATGCCTGCTGCACCTTGTTTTGTCGAATAAGGAAGCTGCTTTGTATCTACCAGTAATTTTCTCCAGCGATTTCATTCACGCAACAACATTTGGTGTCAGGAGTGGGATACCTTCCTGACCCATCATGTGGCCAGTGATTTCAGCAGTCTAACTGGGTGAGTATTTTAAGAAATAGCACTTACACTTGGATCTGTTCAGGTTGGTGGTACACGGGAACACGGGTAATCACAAACACGGAGAGCTGAACTGGTAGGTGTCAATGTGATATGTGTGTGTGTGCATGTTTGTTTATGTAAGAGACAAAACTTTGCGTGTTAATTTGGTGAGATGAAGCCACCAGTTGTGAAGGGTGGTTATTGACATTTCACGACGCCAGAGTGGGGACGTGGAAACTCATTCGATCGAGGAGCTGCATTTCAGAGTACACGTTTTGCGAGTGTGATGTGAAGGAATACAGCAGACGTCATGAGTTCAGGTACTCAAAAGTGGCAGATTGCGGAGTATATACTCTGCGGTTTTAAGTAAGTGCTGTTTAGCTGGTACCCGTCATTTCTATTTCGCGTAGTGTGGGAATTATTGTGGAGATATTTCAGGGAGAGGTTCACCAGATGCACACTAAAGATATACACATGTTGGTAGAAGCGAAGTGCCCAAGGAATACGTGGAACCGTCTGGCCCAGGGGGTGCGGGATGGTCCATGGGCAACTACTGGGAATGCCAAACAATGAAGAAAGAAATCGCTATTTTAAAGTGGAAGTGAGGAAGTGACTGGGGGGAGCTGGGAATAACCGGGGAACGATAATGGCAGTGAGCTGATGAGACAGTCATAGAAACATAGAAAACCTACAGCACAATACAGGCCCTTTAGCCCACAAAGCTGTGCCAAACATGTCCTTACTTTAGAACTACCTCAGCTTCACCCATATCCCTCTATTTTTCTAAGCACCATGTTGCCATCCAGGAGCCTCCGGCAGCCCATCCTACTCACTCACCACTCTCTGTGTAAAAAACTTACCCCTGACATTTCCTCTGTACTTACTTCCAAGCACCTTATAACTATGCCCTCTCCTGCTATCTATTTCAGCCCTGGGGAAAAGCCTCTGACTATCTACATGATCAATGCCTCTCATCATCTTGTACACCTCTATCAGGTCACTTCTCATCCTCCATCGCTCCAAGGAAAAAAGGCCAAGTTCACTCAACCTATTCTCAATAGGCATGCTCCCCAATCCAGGCAACATCCTTGTCAATCTCCTCTGGACCCTTTCTATGGTTTCCGCATCCTCCCTGTAGTGAGGCGACCAAAGTTTGGCACAGTACTCCAAGTTGGGTCTGACCAGTACCCTACATAGCTGCAAAATTAAATTCAACAGCTTCTGATTAATCCTCAAAATAGTACTTAGTTAAAAATTAAATATTACAAAGTAGACTTACAGGAGAAATTGATAGTAGTACAAGGAGACACAAGAAACAGCAGATGCCACAGGCTGGAGAAACAATAAGCCGACACTTCTACAATTTCCTTCCCTCCGTAGATGCTGCTTGACATGTTGCTCATTGAAATTTTATAACCACATTTTATATAGTTGTCCTCTCCAAATAAGAAATAAAATTACAAGGAAAAACAATGAAGTAGAGATCTATTGGCATATATAGAAGATAAATATTAATGTAGCTAAAACAGTAAATGTACAGTACTTACCATAAACCATGATTATAATCTGCATCATAAATTAAATATAATTAAAATAAATGCTTTCATGAATGGAAAGTATTTAAGTATTCCTTATTTTGCTACTTACACGCTGGAGCTAGGAAGACGACAATTAACAAAACAAGTGCATTGTATAGTGAAGGATTCATCATTGTTTCTTCTGTGATAACACCAAAGTTATTGAATTTATAACGAACTTGGAGGGAAGTGGTTTATTTATTTCAGTGTCGCACTAACACCCTAAACCAATAATGAATGTGAAGATTTGCAAATCGACTGTTCTGAATCAACATCACATGACAGGGTCAAAGTGAACCAGAAATTTTCAGCAAACATTATGGGTTTCAGAGAGGGATTGTTTTTAATTCTGATGTCCATCTCCTTACATTTCATTGAAATCCTGTAACCTGAGAACATATAGAAAATATCTATTCAGATCCTATGTGAATGCATACTAAATGATGTCTTAACAGACCAATTAAGTTTGAGAAATGTCATTTGAATACTCCACTTTATTGAATTTACTTTCAACTATTGACAATCCAAATTCAAATGATATTATTACACTGGATTAATATAGATGGCATCCTTTTATTCACAAATTTATGAAGATTGTAAAGAGCCGATGGCAATATCCATCACCCAGATGGTAGTTGGGGATACGTTTGTTGGAATGATAGGGCCAATAGCACCAGACATCAAAGATTTTGTATCCTGAATACTGTCTTATGGATGTTGGGCTGCAGATCATGAAAATCAGCGTGAAACATGCCTAAAACGCAGCATTTCTTGAAATCTCCAGTATTTGTTATTTCTGTTGGAAGGTACGTTTAATGTCAGAGAAATGTATACAATATACATCCTGAAATGCTTTTTCTTCACAGCCATTCACGAAAAGAGGAATGCCTCAAAGAATGAATGACAGTCACATGTTAGAACCCCAAAGTCCCCCCCACTCCCCTCCCTCCTGCACGTAATCGGCAGAAAGCGACAATACCACTCTCCCACTGGCAAAAAAACCATCGGCACCCGCCACCGAGCACTCAAGTGTGAGCAAAGCAACAGTAAAGACACAGACTTGCAGTTACCCCAAAGACTACAGTCATGCCCCGTTCAAACCACTGAACCCATGGATTATGCAGAATGTAAATACTGACTGTATGAGGAATATTCAGGGTTGAATAATCCAGGGAGAGACGACCCAGTCTTCCTAAAAATTCTGATGGAAGACCTGCGCTCAGCCCACCAGGAAGGTTTAGATTTCGGGATAACAGTGGGGTCGGCCTACTCTGTGATAGTTCTGAGGGCCTGTGAGATAGATCGAAGAAAGTGCAAGAGAAATTGTAAAGCGGCTGTAGTAGATGCAGCTACTGTGATGCGTTCTGTTTGCCGGCGGCCAGCTCACGGAGCATGGAACTGCTCGAGTAGATGTGGGAGGGTAAAGGAGTTCATATGCTACAGATGTGACTGATACGGACATACATGGTTGAAGGCAGTGTCCAAAAAAGAGGAAAGAGGAACAAGTGAATGTCACAGCGGACACGTAATTGCCCACCCCATCAACACACAGTCTGAACAAACTGACTGTTGATCAGATCCTAGAACAGTGAAGGTGCCGCCTAGGTCAGTAAAAGATGTGGCAATGGCCCCCACTGCCTGCGCTGGTGACCTGCGGATGTTCGGGTGTAGTGAAGGAACTAAAACACCTTGGGAAATCAGAGAGACTGCGGCAACTACTACTCGGCTATATGGTCAGTAAACAAACCCAATGGATCATATCCATTAACAAAAGACAATCCCACTCTTTAAAAATCCATGCCGAGATTGCACCCCATTGTGGCAAGACCTGCAACAATCCTGAATAGCTTGTCTCCACAACATACAGATTTTTTCAGTCCTGGATATCGCTAATGCAGTTTGGGTGCTCCCCTTGACACCTGAGTCTCAAGAACGATTTGCCTTCACCCTGGGTGGGCAGCAGTATACATGGACCAGACTCCCCCAGGGTTTCCACAATAGCCCAGCCATTTTTCCATAAGGTCGTGGCACAGACTTTGGAAAAGCTCTATCTAATGTCGTACGGATCGACCAGCTTAGACAATATGCAGATGATCTACTAATTGCTTCAGCAGATGAAGCAGGGATGGGCGGGCTGCTGAGAAATTTTGCCACCATTGGTTCAAATGTGCCCTGCATAACTCTGGTAAGGGCTTAAATCTACATTTGGCAAATCAGTCACAGCCAAAGGGACCCTGGGGAAACATCCAGATTGACTTCTTGGGACCCCGACCCAAAAGCAGGGGGAATAGCTACAGTCTAGTAATTCCCGATCACTTCACCCGCTGGGTAGTGGCTTTCCCAACAAGGATGGATTCTACTGCATGGATTCCAGTTCAGGAAATCCTCCCAAGGTGGGGAACCCAGTCCAGCTGGACTCGGATCAGGGAGCACATTTCACAGGGAAAGTGATGAAGGAAATATGCCAACTGTTAGGGGTGGATGAGACCACAGATGGTACTTTTAACACGTAACACTTGCGTCTGTGTGCAGACTCGGTGAGGCAGTCACTGGAAACACAGGACTGTGGTTAAACCACCTTCCTGTTGCTCAAATGTACAGAGAACCTAAGAGATGAACATCAGCCGACCACACCAGACCTGAGCACAGTTGATGGAAACACACTCACAGGAAATGCAAAGGCAGAAGACACAGAGAGCATGACAGAAACCTGTGATTAGCATGCTAAAGTGAAATTGTGACAGTTCTACATAGAATATAGAACATAGAAATTTACAGCACATTACAGGCCTTTTGGCCCACAATGTTATACCGACCATAACATTGACTCTACTGACTGCCAAGGATTTCGGTAGCTCATAGCCCTCTATTTCTCTAAGCTCCATCTACTTATCTGAGAGGATTTTAAAAGACACTGTTGTATCAGCCTCCACCACTGCCACCAGCTGTGCATTCCACACACCCACCACTCTCTGTGTGGAAAAACTTACCCCTGGCATCCCCTTCGTACCCATTTCCAAGCACCTTAAAACTATGCCCCCTTGTGTTAGCCATTTCAGCCCTGAGAAAAAGCCTCTGGCCATCCACACGAGCAATGCCCCTCATCATCTTATACACCTCTATCAGGTCACCTCTCATCCTCCGTCACTCCAAGGAGAAAAGGCCAAGTACACTCAAATTATTCCACAAGGTACGCCCTCCATCCTTGTAAATCTCCTTTGCACTCTCTCTCTATAGTATCCACATCCTTTCTGTAGTGAGGTGACCAGAACTGAACACACTACTCCAAGTGGGGTCTGACCAAGGTCTTATATAACTGTAACATTACCTCACGGCTCTTGAGCTCAATCCCATGGCTGATAACGGCAAACATACCATACACCTTCTTAACAACACTGACAACCTGTTCAGCAGCTATGAGTGTCCTGTCGACATGGACCCCAAGATCTCTCAGATCCTCCACACTGCCAAGAGTCTTGTCATTAATGCTATCTTCTACCATCATATTTGACTTACCAAAATGAGCCACCTCATACTTATCTGGGCTGAATTCCACCTGCCACTTCTCAGACCAGTTCTGCATCCTATCAACGTCCCGCTATAAACTTTGACAGCCCTCCACACTATCCACGACACCCCCAACCTTTGTGTCATCAGCAAATTTACTAACCTATCCCTCCACTTCCTCATCTAGCTCATTTATAAAAATCACGAAGAGAAGGGGTCCCAGAACAGATCCCTGAGGCACATCACAGGTCACCAGCCTCCATGCCGAATATGACCAATCTACAAACACTCTCTGCCTTCTGTGGGCAAGCCTGTTCTGAATCCACAAAGCAATGTCCCCCTCCTACTGAGAGACCTGATACCTGACAAGGTTCATTTCCCAATACACCCTATCCTCATTTTATGTGTTTTCAGACAATGCGGATTCACAGTTATGCATCAAACCTATTTCTACCAACTTCTCCATATATCTGTCCAAAACTCACAGTTATGCGAGGCTATTGGGATGAGAAGCACCGCTTTCCCGCCAATACAAGTCCCATGCACACGCCTCACAGTCTCACTCCCGCCAATCTCCAATTGGTTTTGGCAGCGTGTGGATGTGCGATCTTGTGCTCTTAAAGTTTTGTTGTTATTACCTACAGTGCACTGATTTTGTGCTTGAAATATTTAACTATGCCTCCTAAGCATTCTATGTCAATTCCTGGGCCATCAGCTCTAACAATTCAAAAAAAGTTGGAAATTATAAACAGGGCCACATCAGGTAAAGGTAAGACAGCTCTAGGACGCTACCTCGACCTGGGTGAGTCCACAATCAGAAACAAAGAAAAATTCTGAGAAAATATAAAGTGCAGTGATTGATTCATCACAAGTATCTTCAAAGATTGTAACCAAAGTGCATAACCCGATTATGACAAAAATGGAGAAAATGTTGAGTTTGTACATTGAGCATGAAACCAAGGAAAAGCAACACTCTGTTCCAAACATCTTCGTGTGAAAGCTTTGGAAATTTATGGTTGAATTTGTTCAGAGGCTAGTGAGGAAGTGTCAAGTGATATTGTTAGCTTTAATGCAAGTAGGGGATGGGTTTCTAAGTTTGTTAATTGTCACAGGCTTCACAACTTACCTGGGTGTGGTGAGCAAGCTAGTGCTGACCACGAAGCTGCTGAACGCTGCCCTTTGCAGTTGCGGACTCTGATAGCTGAGTTAGGCATCACAACAAAGCAGGTGTTTAATGCAGACGAGACCGGGCTTTTTATGGGAGCTAATGCCGAAACACACTTACATAAGTAAGGATGAAAAGTCTGCGTTAACTTTCTATGATTTATTATGTTGAATATTACCTTAAATTGATGAAATGTAATACGAATGTTGCCCTGTGGTACTGCTTTTGTGTTGTATTGGTTTGATGGGCCGAATCTCCAGCTCCTGCTTTCATTTGCTTAAATTCTTATGATCTGTTGTACTGTACAACCTCTGAATTGCCTGAAAAATATATCCTCGGGGCTGTCTTTCATTTTGATCCACACACCACCCTTTGCTTGCAACAATGAAAACAAACAGGGTTCAGATACATATTGATGTATGTATTACCTCACAACCACCCCAGCCGAATCCTCCGGTGTCCCTCAAGTTGTCAAAGGGTCCATACAACAGACATCTGAACAATAAACATCCAAATGTACAATTTATGATGGAGATGGAGAAGAATGGTTTCCTCCTGTTCCTGGACATTCTAAGGTGACAGAAGCTGGACGGTAGCCTCAGACATGGCTTCCATTAAGAACTCACTAACACTGACTTATACCTTAATATTAACAGCCACCATTACGTCTCCCAATGTAGAGTGGTTCTTTCTAATTGGATTAACTGTGCAAACATATGGAGAGAGAGAGAGAGAAAGTTGCAGTTTGTTACCACTCAACCATTTATTACCAGTTACAGCTGATTCTTGCATTCAGAATATAAAAGTATCCTCTGTTCAAGTGAATGGGAATTTCATTTTCCATAGTCTCCATAGATAAAACTATACATTTTGATAAAGGTTTATACATGCTAAGCTAAACCAGGAAAGCCTGCAGGTTAGGATAATGACTTGCATTGCCAGTGGAGTATGTTTTATTCCATCATGCTGAACGTCTCCTTTGCTTTGTTCAGAAAGAATATGTAAACGACTTTCAAATCAGATTATCAGGAAATCCAAGGCCTGAATGATTTGTGAACTCAATGCAATGTGAGGTATTGTTAACTGGAGGGCATTAAAGGGTCTAAAGTTTAAAGGGGGGAATTTAAAGGAGATTTACGAGGGAAGTCTTTTTCAACATCACAGTATATTCCTGGAACACTCTTCCAGGGAGGTGATGGGAGTAGATATTATAGCAATGTTTCGGAGCCATTTGGACAGACACATGAACAGGCAGACAATGAAAAGATGTGGACAGCTTAAAGCAGACGTACAGTGCAAATTGGCACCATGAACAGCACAGACTTAGTGTCCTGAGGACTTTGCTATTCTGCTCCATATTCTGTGCAAGGGTCATGGTAGCAAGAAAATTGTAGAAGGACATTGACTTTTAAAAGGAATCTGAGAGAAACATATTAGATAGCATGAAGATCAGAAAACTGTGAAAAGATAACAGAGTGGCAGATGGTGATGTGGGAACAATTGTTATCGTTCAGGACTGGTGTGAAAAGCATTTGTGCACATTTTGTGAGATCATGCAAATAGTGCTGGAACTGTGCTAAGGAGTGGGCAGCTATCAACAAAATGATAGTCTGGATGAATAAAATGGCTTCACTGTATTTAAGCAATTTATAATCAGATTTAAAAGATACTTTTCATCCTTTAATAATATAAAGTTTCAAAACTTCTATACCCAGACCTTGCCTACCACAGTAGTAAGAATATAGAAGCTGGCATTTCAGTTGGAGAACTACAGTTCATAGAGTTTATTATTGATTGGAGGCATGAGTCTGAATCCCATCCTAGCAGCTGGAGAGTTTATGCTGCTAAAGTTATTGTAAAGTGACAGTTGCCTTCAGCTCTGGTGACCATAAAGTTGTCAAATCTCCATCAGAAACCATTCTGGTTCACTCATGTCCTTCAAGCAAAAGTGATCTGGCGTCATTACCTGTTTGGGCCTGCTTGGGAGTCCAGGCCACTGACAGGGTTAATTTGTAATTGCCTCTTGAGGTGGGCTGGGTAAGAGGGCAGTTTGGAGTGGACAATAAATCCCAGTTTTTCCAATGATAGACACACTCTGTCCATCTCACTTATTCCATTTATCAGTTTACCCAGCTTTATTAGATTATCTCTAATCTTCCTAAACTCACCGGGCTACGGAGGTTTTTGGAATGATAACAAGGAGGAACTTGCAAGAGTCTTTCATGTTTCAAGGATTGAAGATGTTCGTTTCAAAGTGTTTCATTGTATTGCTCAGACACCAACTGAACTCTGCTGTTCTTCTCTGAATAGGGCCATTGTCAATTTTATGTCTACTTGAGAAGCTTGTAAGAGTCTTCGTTTTACATCTCTTCTAAAAGTTGATGCCATCAACAAGAGACCCCTTCATTTCATTGCTCTGGACTGTTGGCCTGGTTTACTGACCCCAGGTTGATTTACCAGTGAGTGAGAATGATTATATGAACTGGATTTGATCAGAACAGAGCCTCGTCCTTTCCAGAAGGGTACAATTTCCAGGATCTGTTGCCTGACAATAGTCAGAAACAGGAATCCTGAAGAAAATACACTGCTAGTTATTCAGCAGCTTCAGTCGAATTGCACTGGAAACAATTTATTTTCAAAAATGTTGCTTCCTCAGATTTTTTTTGTTTATGACAGGCCATTTGAAGCTAAACACAAATGTAGGAATTTGGAGAAACAAGAAAATAACATTTATTAAGTATAATGCATTTAATGGTGCTGGCACTTTGCAATAATTCAACTAAGCTAACAAATGTTTTGCTGATGAATTTTGTTTTTACTCAGTGATTAGAGGGTTCTCACTGAAGTGTCCGACAATAATCAGCCAGTATTGATAGATTCCAGTTGGCTTGATAGCGTTTCTCCATAACCACAATGTCCTGGTGAAACGTTTCACCATGCTCATCACTGACAGCACCAGGATTTGCAGGCAAGAAGTCTAATTGTGAATGCAGAAAATGTATCTTCAGTGGCACGTTGCACATCTTGGTTTTGTATGCTTGAACCAGCTATACAGTTTGGTACTCTGTAGTTGCCCAGAAAATTTTCAACCTTCTTCAATATCTTCCATGTGATTTTCTCCAGTACTACTAGAAAATCTTCAAATTGCCTATCTTTGTATGCGTGTTAAAATTGTTGACCAACAAAAACAGGTTCCTTACTTTTGACATCAGTTATTCTGTCTTGAATAATGAATAGAAATAACAAATATAGGTGATTTCAAGAAAAGCTGCATGTTAGGGAAATTTCATGTTGATTTTCATGATCTGCAGCCCAAAATCCATAAGATACCCCCAGAAGTATTTAGGAAGCAAAATCTTTGATGTCTGGTGTTATTCCAACAAATGTATCCCCAACTACAAACACGAGGAAATCTGCAGATGCTGGAAATTCAAGCAACACTCACAAAATGCTGGTGGAACACAGCAGGCCAGGCAGCATCTATAAGGAGAAGCCCTGTCGACATTTCGGGCCGAGACCCTTCGTCAGGACTAACTGAAAGGAAAGATAGTAAGAGATTTGAAAGTAGCAGGGGGAGGGGAAAATGTGAAATGATAGGAGAAGACCGGAGGGGGTGGGGTGAAGCTAAGAACCGGAAAGGTGATTGGCAAAAGGGATACAGAGCTGGAGAAGGGAAAGGATCATTGGATGGGAGGTGTAGGGAGAAAGAAAGGGGGAGGGGAGCACCAGAGGGAGAGGGAGTACGGGCAGAGTGATGGGCAGAAAGAGAGAAAAAAAAGAGGGGGGGAAAAACTAAATCTATCAGGGATGGGGTAAGAAGGGGAGGGGGGCATTAACAGAAGTTAGAGAAGTCAATGTTCATGCCATCAGGTTGGAGGCTACCCAGCCGATATATAAGGTGCTGTTCCTCCAACCTGAGTTTGGATTCATTTTGACAGTAGAGGAGCCATGGATAGACATATCAGAATGGGAATGGGACGTGAAATTAAAATGTGTGGCCACTGGGAGATCCTGCTTTCTCTGGCGGACAGAGCATAGGTGTTCAGCGAAATGGTCTCCCAGTCTGCGTCGGGTCTCACCAATATATAAAAGGCCACACCGGGAGCACCGGACGCAGTATACCACACCAGCCGACTCACAGGTGAAGTGTCGCCTCACCTGGAAGGACTGTCTGGGGCCCTGAATGGTGGTGAGGGAGGAAGTGTAAGGGCAGGTGTAGCACTTGTTCCGCTTGCAAGGATAAGTGCCAGGAGGGAGATCGATGGGAAGGGATGGGGGGGGGGGGGTAAGAGTGGACAAGGGAGTCGCGTAGGGAGCAATCCCTGCAGAAAGCAGAAGGGCGGCCGGGGAAGATGTGCTTGGTAGTGGGGTCCCCGTTGGAGGTGGCGGAAGCTACAGAGAATTATACGTTGGACCCGGAGGCTGGTGGGGTGGTAGGTGAGGACAAGGGGAACCCTATCCCGAGTGGGGTGGCGGGCAGATGGGGTGAGGGCAGATGTGTGGGAAATGGGAGAGATGCGTTTGAGAGCAGAGTTGATGGTGGAAGAAGGGAATCCACTTTGTTTAAAAAAGAAAGACATCTCCTTCGTCCTGGAATGAAAAGCCTCATCCTGAGAGCCGATGCGGCAGAGACGGAGGAATTGTGAGAAGGGGATAGCATTTTTGCAAGAGACAAGAGTGGGAAGAGGAATAGTCCAGGTAGCTGTGAGAATCTGTAGGCTTATAGTAGATATCAGTTGATAGGCCATCTCCAGAGACAGAAAGATCAAGAAAGGGGAGGGAGGTGTCAGAAATGGACCAGGTAAATTGGTAATATACATCTCTCCCATTTCCTGCACATCTGCCCTCACCCCATTCGGGATAGGGTTCCTCTTGTCCACCCCACCAGCCTCTGGGTATAATTCTCCATAAATTCCGCCACCTCCAACGGGATCCCACTACCAAGCACATCTTTCCCTCCCCCCCCTTTTCTGCTTTCCGCAGGGATCACTCCCTACGCGACTCCCTTGTCCATTCATCCCCCCATCCCTTCCCACTGATCTCCCTCCTGGCACTTATCCTTGTAAGTGGAACAAGTGCTACACCTGCCCTTACACTTCCTCCCTCATCACCATTCAGGGCCCCAGACAGTCCTTACAGGTGAGGCAACACTTCACCTGTGAGTCGGCTGGTGTGATATACTGCGTCCGGTGCTCCCGGTGTGGCCTTTTATATATTGATGAGACCCGATGTAGACTGGGAGACCGTTTCACTGAACACCTACGCTCAGTCCGCCAGAGAAAGCAGGATCTCCCAGTGGCCACACATTTCAATTCCACGTCCCATTCCCATTCTGATATGTCTATCCATGGCCTCCTCTACTGTCAAGATGAAGGCACACTCAGGTTGGAGGAACAACACCTTATATACCGGCTGGGTAGCCTCCAACCTGATGGCATGAACATTGACTTCTCTAACTTCCGTTAATGCCCCTCCTCCCCTTCTTACCCAATCCCTGATAGATTTAGTTTTTTTCCCCCCTCCTTTTTTTTTCTCTCTCTCTGCCCATCATTCTGCCTGTTCTCCCTCTCCCTCTGGTGCTCCCCTCCCCCTTTCTTTCTCCCTAGGCCTCCCGTCCCATGATCCTTTCCCTTCTCCAGCTCTGTATCCCTTTAGCCAATCACCTTTCCGGCTCTCAGCTTCACCCCACCCCCTCCGGTATTCTCCTATCATTTCACATTTTCCCCTCCCCCTGCTACTTTCAAATCTCTTACTATCTTTCCTTTCAGTTAGTCCTGACAAAGGGTCTCGGCCCGGAACATCGACAGTGCTTCTCCCTATAGATGCTGCCTGGCCTGCTGCATTCCACTATCCCCAACTACCATTTGTTTGATGGATATTGCCATCTGCTCTTTACAATCTTCACAAGTCTATGAACAAATGGATGCCATCTATATTAATCCAGTGTAATAATATCATTTGGCCTTGGATTGTCAATATTTGAAAGTAAATGAAATAAAGTGGCATATTCAAATGATGCTTCTCAAATTTAATGATCTTTAAAGACATCATTTAGTATGCATTCACATAGGATCTAAATAAATATATCCTGCATGTTATCAGGCTACAGCATTTCAATGAAATGTAAAGAGATAGGCAGAATTAAAAGCAATACCTTTCTGAAACCGATAATATTGGTTGAAAATTTCTGGTTCACTTTGACCCTGTTATGTGACTTTCCATAATTGATTTTGGTTCAGAACAGTAGATTCCATAACTCTGGTGTTAGTTCAATAACAATATAAATAAGCCATTTCTAAAATCTGCAGACAGATCATCGCAAACTCCATGTTGTCAATTGCATCTGCATCAGAAACCAGAAAAGGAAATGTGATTGTGTATGATCGTGAAATATACTTAACATGCCAGTGAGATAGAGAGTGACAACCTTTTGTGCACAGTTTAAATTCCTTTCTGCGTGAGTAGCAAAAGATGTGTGCACACTCACACGCACACCCATCAGGTTGGAGGAACAACACCTTATATTCTGTCCAGGTAGCCTCCGACCTGATGGCACAAACATTGATTTCTCAAATTTCTTTTAATGTCCCTCCCCTTCACCATTCCGCATCCCCTTTCCTCCCGCTCACCTTACCTCCTTGCCTGCTCATTGCTTCCTGCTGGTGCTCGTCGCCCCCTTTTCTTTCTTCCATGGCCTTCTGTCTTCTCCAGTTAGATTCTCCCTTCTCTGTCCCTGTTCCTCCTTCACCAAACAACTTTCCTGCACTTCACTTCATCCCTTCCCTTATCAGTTTCACTTATCACCTTGTGTTTCTCTCTCCCCTCCCCTCCCTCACCTTTTACATCTACTCATTTGCTGCACAAATCACTCTCTCACCTAGAGGGGGTCAGTTGTGCTGTGAGGATTACATTCCTTGACTTCTCTAGTGCCTTTAACACCATCCAGCCCAAGATCTTAAGGCACAAACTAACGGAGATGGGAGTAGACTCTCACATGGTGGATTGGATAGTGGACTACTTGACAGATAGACCTCAGTATGTGCGGTTGGGAGACTGTAGGTCTGACACGGTGGTCAGCAGCACAGGGGCGCCGCAGGGAACCGTACTCTCTCCGGTCCTGTTCACCCTGTACACATCAGACTTCCAATATAACTCGGAGTCCTGCCATGTGCAGAAGTTCGCTGATGACACGGCCATAGTGGGGTGTGTCAGAAATGGACAGGAGGAGGAGTATAGGAAACTGATACAGGACTTTGTGATATGGTGCAACTCAAACTACCTGCGTCTCAATATCACCAAGACCAAGGAGATGGTGGTGGACTTTAGGAGATCTAGGCCTCATATGGAGCCAGTGATCATTAATGGAGAATGTGTGGAGCAGGTTAAGACCTACTAGTATCTGGGAGTACAGTTAGACGAGAAGCTAGACTGGACTGCCAACACAGATGCCTTGTGCAGGAAGGCACAGAGTTGACTGTACTTCCTAAGAAGGTTGGCGTCATTCAATGTCTGTAGTGAGATGCTGAAGATGTTCTATAGGTCAGTTGTGGAGAGCGCCCTCTTCTTTGTGGTGGCGTGTTGGGGAGGAAGCATTAAGAAGAGGGACGCCTCACGTCTTAATAAGCTGGTAAGGAAGGCGGGCTCTGTCGTGGGCAAAGTACTGGAGAGTTTAACATCGGTAGCTGAGCGAAGGGCGCTGAGTAGGCTACGGTCAATTATGGATAACTCTGAACATCCTCTACATAGCACCATCCAGAGACAGAGAAGCAGTTTCAGCGACAGGTTACTATCGATGCAATGCTCCTCAGACAGGATGAAGAGGTCAATACTCCCCAATGCCATTAGGCTTTACAATTCTACCGCCAGGACTTAAGAACTTTTTAAAAGCTATTATTAATGCTTTTTGAGATAGTGATTTAGATGCATATCATATTTTTTTACTGAGTTAAGTATTGTATGTAATTAGTTTTGCTACAACAAGTGTATGGGACATTGGAAAAAAGTTGAATTTCCCCATGGGGATGAATAAAGTATCTATCTATCTATCTATCTATCTTTTTCCTCCAGTCCTGCCAAAGGGCCTCAGACCGAAACATCTCTGTACTTTTTTCCATAGATGCTGCCCGGCCCGTGGAGTTCCTCCAGCATTTTGTGTGTATTGCTCAAATTGTATACATAATTGTTTGGTATACGTGTATGTACAGTCAGATGTACAATCAGATCAATGTGTATCAATCAGTCTGATGGCCTGGTGAAAGAAGCTGTCCCAGAGCCTGTTGGTCCTGGATTTTATGCTGTGGTACTGTTTGCCTGATGGAAGGAGCTGAAACAGTTGATGGTTGCGGTAACTGGAGTCTCTCATGATCCTCCAGGCCCTTTTTATGCACCTGCTGGTGTAATGTCCTGAATAACGGAAAGTTCCCGTACACCTTTGCGTTGGGCTCTCCGCACCACTCTCTGCAGTTGTAGAGAAATATCTACAACAGGAATTCAAGTAGCTTAGAGCTAGAAATGGGTTTTACTGAGAATAAATCTAAAACTTAGCAATTATTTTTAGCAATTTTATTATTTCGTGCACATCTTTTGGTGAATGTTATCTTCTTTCACATTAATCTGTTCTCAATTTTAAAAAATGTTCAATGAGTCAAACTAGGAAAGAAGGACTTTTGTTCTGCAGTCGTTCCGTAACTGTTCAATACACGTTTGATACTTGTTTGATTCTGAGGTGCCAGGCATCTGCACCAGTGGTGCGTCGCAGGTATTTGCCAGTCAGTTTACAACTGACACTCGTGCGCTACGGAGTTGTGCTTTGTTCATCCTTTGCGAACATTTGCAGTTTTGTACTTTATTAAGCCTTGTTTTTACATTTAATTACCCATCACAGTGCAAAAAAAAGAGCAAGTGAAAAGCAGAAAGTGATAGTAATTCAAAGAACAGTGGGAAAATGAGTTCTTATTTATAGTGGGTCCGTCAGGAAAACCGTTGTGCATTGTTTGTGAAAACACTTTCTCTCAGAATGGAAGACATGATCTTAATAGACACTATAAAACACAACATCAGACTGAAATAGAAGGAAAACTGAAGCTAATGCTTGCGTCTGAGTTACAGAAAGAATATGTGATTAAGAAAAAGGAAGAAATCAAAAGAAGACAAAATATATTTGTTAAAAGTCTCATTAAGGTAAGTAATGTTTATCTTGTCTTTATATTAAATCAATTTATCAAGTAAAAATGCTAAATATGTCTATAGTAACATTTTTACAAGAATTGACTGGGGGTACAAGAGTTGTATGGCGCATCTGAATACATGCGTGAAAAAATTGATGCATGGAATGTAAAAGGTTGGCCACCCCTGGGCAAGTCTGTCTCTGCTCCTCCTGTAATCCACGATCAACTGCTTCGTTCTTTCAATATCGAGGGAGATGTTGTAGGCTGAGATTGTAACAGCAGGGACTGTTATTTTCAAACTCATTTTATTGTTTTAATTTTAATAACTTCTTTCTGTATTAAAACATCTGAAACAGATAAAGGAATTAAAAACAAAAATTATTTGTTGTCTTGAGTGTGCTCACTTTCCACCACACATCTATAGACATTTGCCAAGGTTTTCGGTGACATGCTGAACCTCCGCAGACTCTGAGGAAGTAGAGGTGCTGTTGTGCTTTCTTTGTAAGCATATTTATATAATGGGTCCAGGATAGGTCCTCTGAGATAGTGACACCCAGGAATTTAGAGATACTGACTAATTTAGTGATTCTCTAATGATTACTGCTCATGGACCTCTGGTTTCCCTCTCCTGAAGTCTACAATTAGTTCCTCTGTCTTATTGACATTGAGTGAGAGGCTGTTGTTATTACTCCACTCAGACAAGTTTTCAAACTCACTCCTGTATGCTGAATCATCACCTCTTTGATACGGCCCACAGCAGTGGTGTCATCAGCAAACTTGTATATGGTGTTGGAGCTGTACTTAGCCACACAGTCACAGGTGTAAAGTGAGTAGAGCAGGGGGCTAAGTACACATCCCTGTGGTGCTCCTGTGCTGATGGAGATTGTGGAGGAGATGCTTTTGCCAATCCGAACCGACTGGGGTCGACAAGTGAGGAAATCCAGGATCCAATTGTACAAAAGGAGTATTGAGGCCCAGGTCTTGGAGTTTGCTGATTAGTTTTGAGGGGATGATAGTGTTAAATGCCAAGCTGTAATCGATAAAGAGCATCCTGATGTATGCATCTTTGCTGTCCAGATGTTGTAGGGTTGTGTGAAGAGCCAGTGAGATAGCATCTGCTGTAGACCTGTTGCTTCAGTAGGCAAATTGGAGCAGATCCAAGTGACCATTCAGACAGGAGTGGATATGCTTCAACACCAACTTCCCAAAACACTTCAACACTGTGGATGTAAGTGTCACTGGGCAATAGTCATTCAGACAGGTTGACACCCTCTTCCTGGGCACTGGTATGATTAAAGCCTGCTTGAAACAGTCACTGAGGTTGAGAAGGTTGAGACCTTCAAGTTGCTCAGAGTGAACATCACCTATCCTAGGCCAACAGATATACACCATGGCTCATGAACACCTCTACTTCCTCAGGAGGCACAAGAAATTTGGTAGGTACCATTTGAGTCTTGCCTATTTTTATTGATGCAGCATAGAAGCATCCTGGCTTGGTGCATTATGACCACAAGGAACTGCAGGAAGTGGCGGAGACAGCTCAGCTCATCCAGACAGGATAGTTGAATGCTCCTCTTGTGGGATACAAGAAGGCAGGGAGCCCACCAGTCTCCCTGACCACTACAACTGTGAGAAGTGCATCCACCTGCAGCTTCTGATAATCCATGTTAAGGAGTTGGAGATGGCACTGAATGATCTCCAGATTATTCGGGAGCCTGAAGGGGTGATAGATAAGACATATAGAGAGTTCATTGCACCCAAGGTGCATGACACAGAAAACTGGGTGACATTCAGGAAGGGAAAAGGGGTTAAACAGCCAGTACCCGTGGCCATCCCACTCAACAGCAGATATATTACTTTGGAGAATGTTAGGAAGGATAATGTTGAGGGTGTTCCGCACAAGGACTCACAAATCCCTTTCAATCTCAGATTTTTTGATTTTCTACCTATTTAGAAAATGGTCTGCAGATTTATTTCTACTACCAAAGCACATGACCATACATTTTCCAACATGGTATTTCATTTGCCAAGTTTTTGCCCATTCTCCTAATCTTTCTAAGTCCTCCTGCAGTTTACCTGTTTCCTCAACACTACCTAACCCATTTCCAATCTTCATATCATTTGCAAGCTTGGTAACAAGGCCACTGACATCATTGATATATCGTATAGAAAGACAAGGTCCCAACACCGACCCCTGCGGAACGCCACTAGTCACTGGCAGCCAACCCCTAGTAAAGGATCCTTTTCTTCACACTCATTGCATCCTACCGATCAGCCAATGCTCAACCATACCAGTAACTTTCCTGTAATACCATGGGTCTTAACTTGGTAAGCAGTCTCATGAGTGGCACCTTGTCAAAGGCCGTCTGAAAGTCCAAATATACAACATCCACTGCATCCCCTTCATCTATCCTACTTGTAATTTCCTCAAAGAATTCCAACAGGTTCATCAGGCAAGATTTTCCCTAAGGAAACCATGCTGACTTTGTCCTATCTTGTCCTGTGTCACCAAGTACTTCATAACCTCATCTTTAACAATTGACTCCATTATCTTCTCAACCACTGAGGTCAGGGTAACTGGTCAACAATTTCCTTTCTGCTGCCTTCCTCCTTTCTTAAAGAGTGGAGTCACATTTGCAATTTTCCTGTGCTCCAGAACCATGCGCAAGTCCAATGATTTTTGAAAGATCAATACGAATGCCCCCTCAAACTCTAACACTACCTCTTTCAGAACCAAAGGGTGCAGTTCATCTGGTCCGGATGTCTTATGTACCCTTAGCTATTTCAGCTTTTTGAGCACCTCCTCCCTTGTGATAGTAAATGAACTCACTTCTCTTCCCTCACACCCTTCAACATCTGGCACACTGCTGGTGTCCTCACTCAGTGAAAACTGATGCAAAATACTCATATAGTTCACCTACCACCTCTTCATCCATCAATACTATTTCTCCAGCCTCACTTTCTAGCAGTCCTATATCCACTCTCATCTTTATTTTATTTTTTTGCATACATGAAAAATTGTTACTGTCCACTTTGATATTGTTTGCTACCTTGCTTTCATATTCCATCTTTTCCTTTCTAATGGCTCTCTTAGTTGCTCTTTCTAGGTTTTTAAAAGCTCCCCAATCCTGTATTCCTGTTAATTTTTGCTTGGTTGTATGCCTTCTCCTTTGTTTTTCCTTTGTTTTTCCACCCCCTCTGCCTACTTTCCAATCCCTCCAACACAACGTATAACCTTGGACATTCATCACCCAACTACAATCATCCTTTTAGCCACGATTCAGTGATGGCCACATCATCATACCTGACAATCTGTAATAGTGCAACAAGATCATCTGCCTTATTTCTTATATTCTGTGCATTGAGATATAACACTCTGAGTACTGTATTTGTATCCTTTTTGATTCTGCATCTGTAATGCACAGATACTCACCCTGCTGCTGTAATTTTGTCCTGTCATCTGCCTGCCCTTCCTGACAGTCTGACTGTACGTTATCTTTGCTTTTTTCACTGTCTGTCCTATCCTGAATCCCTTCACTCTGGTTCCCACCCCCAGACAAATTAGTTTTAAACCCTCCCCAACAGCTCCAGAAATCCTGCCCGCTAGAATATTGGTCATAAACTACACTTATGATGTGCAGAATAAATTGCATGTTATTAAGCTAGTTTCTTAAATAAAAACAAACATTCATTGTTTTGTGACTTTAACACTGGTTCTAGGAAGATCATGCTTTGACAATGATGGTGTCATGATTGTTTCTTGTGTGATCACACCTAAGTTATCTTTAATTTATGATAAACTTAGAGGGAAGTGATTTATTTATTTCAGTGTCCCACCCTCCAACCTCCAATGAAAGTGACCAGACACTTACACAGAATATAGAGCAGTAGAGCAAAGTCCTTCAGGCCACTAACAGACAGACAGACATACTTTATTGATCCCGAGGGAAATTGGGTTTCGTTACAGTTGCACCAACCAAGAATAGTGTAGAAATATAGCAATATAAAACCATAAATAATTTAAAAATATTAAGTAAATTATTCCAGTGGAAATAAGTCCAGGATCAGCCTATTGGCTCAGGGTGTCTGACACTCCGAGAGAGGAGTTGTAAAGTTTGATGGTCACAAGTGGGAATGACTTCCTATGACGCTCAGTGTTATATCTCGGTGGAATAAGTCTCTGGCTGAACGTACTCCTGTGCCTAACCAGTACATTATGGAGCGGCTGAGAGACATTGTACAAGATGGCATGCAACTTGGACAGCAACCTCTTTTCAGACACCACCGTCAGAAAGTTCAGTTCCACTCCCACAACATCACTGGCCTTACGAATGAGTTTGTTGATTCTGTTGGTGTTGCCAAGTCTGTGCTGATCCTGATACCATGTGAATATCTGCTTGTACAGGGTCCACATCTCTTCATTGTCTGCCTGTTCATGTGTCTGTCCAAATGGCTCTGAATCATTGTTATAATATCTACAACCATCAATTCATAAATCTTTAAACTACCCACTTTGAACTTTAGACCCTTTAATGCCCTCCAATGATGACAATGGCATCAATTATCCATATTGAATTGAAGGAAATTTCCATTTACCCTGTACTGACTAGTGTGTGGCCCCTTTCACAAACTTCAGTATGTTCACACAGTTAATCGAAGTAGAAAGAACCACTCTACGTTGGGAGGCGTAATGGTGGTGACACCTTCATATTGTGGCATCATGGACTCCAGGCATTCCAACAGTTTCACAAACATCTCAACAGTAAACAGCCAAACATACAATTTATGATGGAGATGGAGAAGAATGGTTTCCTCCTGTTCCTGGACATTCTAAGGTGACGGAAACTGGACAGTAGCCTCAGACATGGTGTCTATCGGGAACTCACTAACACTGACTTTTACTTTAATACCAATAGCCATCCCAACGACTCCCAATGTAGAGCGGTTCTTTCTACTTTGCTTAACTGTATGAAAGCTATTTCCGACACTGAGTGTCTACTTGAGGAAATAAGACGATTATGCACGACGTTCATGTAGATTGGCTAAAAGCTGAAAGAAATCAATCAGAGCCTTAACAGGGCTGACAGTAATTCCAGGAAACTGATCATAATCAAGGTTGGAGAGCAGAGACCTGATTGGATGCAGACTAACCAATCAGGAGGGACAGAATACAGGATATAAATACCACCTGATTAGACATAACCAGGCATTGTCCCCGAAGATGATGGTAGAGTTTCTCATCGGAACGTTTACTATAATCAATACCTGTGACGGCTTGAAGCCTGAGAAGAGTTTATTCATAAACTGTAGGAACTTCGGCAGATTAAGTTAAAATGCAAAATGCTACTTGGGGCTAATAGTTGTCCTTTATAGACAGGAGGCAGGACAATTTATCATGGAAAATACATAAATGGCAGAGAAATTGAACTATCACTTTGAATCTGTCTTCAGGAAAGGTGATACTAAAATCTACCAGAAATACTAGAGAATGAAGGTCTAATGAGAACAATGAACTGAAGGAAATAAGTGAAATTAAAAGAAAGTAAGAAGGATGTTCCTTTGCTTTATGATTTTGAAGAATTGGTATTTCGTGCTCATAGATAACATGATAAATAAAGGGACAATGTCCTGAGACCATTGTTTTTCAAGTGCTTTCTGAAATCCTGAATATCTCCGTCACCTTTCCAATCAGAATCAGGTTTATTATCACCGGCATGTGTCGTGAAATTTGTTAACCTAGGCTTTGTCAAATAAAACAATCTAGAGTGGTCCTTGGAGTAGATTCACTTTCTGAGAGACAAAAAGGGAAGAAAACAATGGTAATAAAGAAGATGATTCCTCACCCAGAGTTTAATTCAAAAACTCCAGAAAATGACATCATGCTGGTTCAGGTACTAAATATATGTTCTCAAGATTACTTAAAGGTCAATTCTACAGTCCTATGCTGCAATCATGAATTTGCTCAGAGCTGTTGTATGTTAATTTCAATGGCATATCCACAATCCTTTGTTTTAATTTGTTGGTTCATTTGCTGTAGGCGTAGCTACTAATGCTGGCATTCTTGTCCATTTCTAATTGTCCTTAAACTGAGGAGGTGGAATCAGCCTCATTGATGGGTTTGGAGTCATGTTAAGGGCCAGTCCAGGTAAGGCTGGCTGATTTCCTTTCCTGTCGGACATTGGTGAGACATGTACATTTCTAAACAATCAGAGTCTATCTTTAAATCCACATTGATCTAATTATTTGAATTTAATTCTATTACTTTCAGTGGTGGGATTCAAACTCTTGTACCTCGATTTTTGGCCTTTTGGATTCTAGATGTCTGGCTTCTGAACCTGGCAATTTGGTGCCAAACGTGATTGGTTTCCAACAGTTCTTTTGCTGTCTTGATAAATTCTAATGCTTGCTTTGTATTTTTTCCATTCAGCCTCCCATGGTAGTGATGTTTAGAGGATCAATGGGCAGGTACCTTGTCTTTGCCTCAAATCCTGCCAGTTCATGGAAGACGTCTGTTCACTTCATTGTTCCTTTGACAATTCATAGAATCATTGCTTCATACAACACGGATGCAGGCCCTTCTGCCCACTGAGTTCATGCCAGCCATCAGCACCCATGTACAAAAATCCTTCACTAATCCTGCTTAATTCCCTCCCCACCACCCATCCACATTCCCATCAATTCCCGTATTTCTAACATTAACTTGAACACTAGGAGCAATTAAGTGACCAAATACCCTGCCAACCTGGACATTAGTGGGATGTAGAAAGATATTGGAGCATCCAGAGAAACACACGATCACAGGGTGACCATGCAAACTCCACAAAGACAGCTGAGGCACCACGATTGTACACAGCTTGCTGGATCTGTTAGGTGGCAGCACTATCAACTGCACCACAGTGATTTCACTTTGTCGGGGAAATACCATTAGTCCCAGTCTGCACTTCTCCATACACTGATTAACATTTCCCTCCAGCTGTATAGAAAATGATCATTCAAAGGTGACTATGCAATCAGTGATCATCACATTTTCAATCCATCAAGTGTCATACAGTGGGCATTGGGAACGGACCCAAATGCAAGACACAGGCACTGAACTACCAGGAACAGGACTAGGCGTGAGAAGGAAGCAAGGGAAGTGAGGAAGAAAGGATGCTGGACATGACACAGGCCCCCGATGAGACAAGGAATCCGGGCCTGGGCTGGGACTTGACTAGGGCAGCGGAACCAGGACATGGAACTGAACTAGGAGCCTGGGCTTGGACTCCAAGCCAGAGACTGGACAAGGACCCAGAACCTGGGTCTTGACTCGGGCTCAGACTCCAGAACCAGGCGAGGACAAGACGTGGCTATAGGACAGGAGAAGCAACAGGGCTGGACATGAGACTACTGGACAGGACAAGGGAACCCCAGCACCAGGCTGGGCAAGGTGAGATATGGACAAGATCAGAACACGGAGCCCGGGTCAAGGGAGGGACAGGAACGCAGAACACAGAGCCCGGGTTGAGGGAGGGACAGGAACGCAGAACACAGAGCCCGGGTCGAGGGAGGGACAGGAACGCATATACGGAGCCCGGGTCGAGGGAGGGACAGGAATGCAGAACACGGAGTTGGGACCACTCCTTGGGTACAGGACATAGGGCCAGGACTCATTACACAGAACACAGAATACGACATGACGGTTCCCAACGCATGGTAGCAGCAGTCGGGTGGACCTACCTAGCAAAGGCATGGACACAGACAGTTCCCAACTCTAGGTAGCGGCAAATGGCCGGACCTATCTAGCGAAGGCGTGGACACCGAGACAGTTCAAAACAACAAAAGACAGTTCCTCATCTTGCTCCGGTGGTTGAACTTGACAGCGGTGAAGACAAGGCTTCAGACAAAGCTCCAGGTGAAGGGTAGCAGGAGAGGCTCCAGGCAAAGGGTAGCAGGAGAGGCTCCAGGCGAAGGGTAGCAGGAGAGGCTCCAGGCGAAGGGTAGCAGGAGAGGCTCCAGGCGAAGGGTAGCAGGGCAAGGCTCCAGACACAGGTTGCAGGCACGACTTCAGGCCAGGCTACTGAGGGAAGGAAGGGAACAGTCCAGCCTCAGAGTAACAGCAATGACCGCCTGACTTACCCAACGGAGGCAAGGACCGGGAGGGACAGATCCCACCGTAGGGCAACAGCAAAAACGGCCTGACTTACCCCACAGAGGGGAGGACAGGATACCAATAAGACAAACAGCAACCACCCTCAAACCCAGAACCACTTATGTTCCAGCCTCATTATGAGGATCAGGTGCCTGTGATTAAGCCCAAATGAAACAACGGACAGCCAGAAGACCCGAAGTCCGGAGTCCACGGACCGGACTGTGAGCCGGAACGCGGACTTCATGGACCATACCATGACATCAAGCTTTTTACCATCCACTGTAAATTAGTATTCTTTGGTTACTGATCCTTCTGTCACCATTTCTTGCTTTTTAATAGCTACATCAAATTTCCTCTTAATCATCTCTTTGATCATTTTCTTTAGTCTCTCTCTGGTATCACTTCATTTAACCTTTTCAATAGTATTCAAAGTTTAAAATCCAAAGTAAATTTACTATCAAACTACATATATGTCACCATATACAACACTGAGATTGATTTTCTGGTAGGGATACTCCATAAATCCACAATAGAATAATAACCATAATAAAATTGATGAAAGTCCACACCAACTTATGTCTTTAACTAGTGATCAAAAGACAACATACTGTGTAGATACAAAAAAAATGAATGAATAAACAAATAGATAGATAGATAGATAGATAAATAAATAAGCAAGCAAGCAAGCAATAAATATTGAGAGCAGGAGACAAAATGTCCTTGAAAGTGAGTCCATAGGTTGTGGTAACAGTTCAGTGATGGGGCAAGTGAAGTTGAGTGTAATTATCCCCTCTGGTTCAAGAGCCTGATGGCTGAGGGTGAATAATAACTGTTCCTGAACCTGGTGGTGTGAGTCCTGAGGCCCCTGTACCTTCTTCCTGATGGCAACAGCAAGCAAACAGCATGACCTGGGTGGTGGGGGTCGCTGATGGTGGATGCTGCTTTCCTGTGTCAACGCTCCATGTATACTGTATGTGGTCAATGATGGGGAGGGCTTTACCCGTGATGGACGGGGCTGTGTCCACTACTTTTTATAGGGTTTTCCTTTCCAGGGCATTGGTCTTTTCATACCAGACTGTGCTGTAGCCAGTTAATATACTCTCCACCACACATCTTTAGGAAGTTTATCAAAAGTTTAGATGCCATGCCAAAATAGTATTGCCAAAGCCTTGCTATCATTCCTAAATTGTGATCCTATAAAGAACATAATCATACAAATAATTCCATCTGTAGCTTTTTATAAAATTCAGCATGATTCCTTACTTCTCATTCTATTAGTCTAATATTAAACTCAAGCATACTGTACACTTTGTTATGAGAAGTCTTCCCAACTTGCCCTGCCACCTATAAATTATAGTCCTGTACCTGACACTTTTATTATACTTGCAACAGGGGCAGCCGGTGCTTGGGAACATCACAGCATTTTTCAGCTTGATGTTTACCTTTAAATCATAGAGTGCGTTTGTAAAAAATATATCATCTTTCCTTCATCATCACTGGGTTATAATTCTGTAAGCTCTAATTTATTGACTGTAGGGAATATCTTTGCCACAAAGATCAGGTGAATTTCAAGAAGGATATTGCCTCCAATTCCTTCTTGTAAGGAAAAATAAAGCTGGCCAAATTGTTCTCTAAAATGTTACAAGAAATCCAGCAAAATGGGTTAAATAATCTGAAGAGCTGCTACTACATTAGGCAGCCACCTACTGGTAGATGTTCTACATGACAAGCAACATTACCGTCAGACAAAAATTGGTAAATTCACTGCACTGTGACTGGCAATTATAGAAAGGAAATGGTGTCATATATTCGATATGCACAAAGTTGTTTGTAAGAACGGTGAGATTATTTGTTCTGCTAACTATTGCATAAATATATATTGGTGTTCACTTTTGCAAGGGATTTTGACGATTGGATTTAAATATGCAAATAACACAAACCTGAATGAACTAAATCATCCACATCAATGAATATTTTTTTTATTTAACAGACATCAAAAGGACTTGAAAAAGAATTCCAACACAATATTTATGACCAAAATTCAGCAGAAGTTGTCAGAGAAATGGTTGCTCATTACCACTTACAAAATTTCACCTGAAGTTAAAAAAGTTTGAAAGTCATTAGATCAAGCACAGAAAAGGGGATCCAACTGCAAGTTTACACATTCCAAAGGATTCAAGTGAAAATAGAAAAATGGTATATGACAAATCAGCTAACAATTTATATATTGGAAGAGGGTCACATTAAAGTATAATAACCCAGAGTTAACAGCCAGTGTTACAGTGAAGGACTTTCCTTTTAGTCTTAAAGAAGGTTCCAAACAAAGATTCTGTGATCTCTGCTGCAAGGATTTCTGCTTTGAGGCTATTGGCCTGCAGTTCAAACGTTCCATGATGATCAACAGCGACTCATTTTAAAGAGTTCCCACAGACAGAAAACCTAGAAGCAATTTTTATTCAGCTTTCAAAACATAACTTTGCAGACTTCTGTATCAAAATTAGAACAAACTGATTATAACGAAAAATCATATTTCAATCAAAAGAGTTCTTACTTTAAAATTCATAAATTCCAAAAAAGTACTTAAATAAGCTACAATATAAATTTCATATAGGTTTCTGTGGTCAGACAATTTGCCAAGAATTACTTATGGGTTAGTTTGTCTTTCTCACATTTCAAGATGGTGGCCCAACCAGTCACAGAGGCCTCTCCAGCTCTAGTAAATGGTGAGGCAAGACAACCCAACCTCAGGCATTTATTAAGATCAAAGTTGTATACATCTTACACGTCTGAAGCCAGGAAAAGGTTGATTTTTCACCGTGGAATCCAGTGGTTGTTAGCAAGGGGCTGATGAGCTGTGTCTAGAGACACCCAGTAAAAGGGGGTTTCATACAGAATGTTTTGAAGGTTCGAAGATCAAAATTTAATATCGAACTACATTTATGTCACTGTTTACAATGCTGAGATTTATTTTTTTGTGGGGACACTCGATAAATCTAATAACCATGATAGAATGAGTCCTGAGACTCCTGTAACTTCCTCCTGATGGCAGCAATGAGAAGAGAGCATGACCTGGGTGGTGGGAGTCCTTGATCATGGATCCGCTACTTTTTGTAGGATTTTCCATTACAGACAAGGTGTTACATATCAGGCTGTGATGCAGCTAGTATCACACATCTACAGAAGATTGTCAAAGTTTTAGTTGTCATGCCGAGTCTTTGCAATCTCCTAAGGAAGTCGAGGCACTGCCATGCTTTCTTCATAATTACACTTACTCTCTGGGCCCAGGACAGATTCACTGAAATGATAGCACTAAGGAATTTAAAGTTGCTGACCCTCTCCACCTCTGATCCCCCAATTAGGACTGGCTTATGGACCTCTGGTTTCCTTCTCCTGAAGTCAATAATCATCTCCTTGGTCTTGGTGACATTGAGTAAGAGGTTGTTGTTGTGCCACCACTCAGCCAGATTTTAATACCCCCTTCTATATGCTGATACGTCACCATCTTTGATTTGCCTATGACAGTGGTAACATCAGCAAAGATAAACATGGCACTGGAGTTGTGCATAGCCATAGTCATAAGTGTAAAGTGAGTAGAGCAGGGAGCAAAGCACACAGCTTTGTGGTGCACTTGTGCATATGGAGATTATGGAGGAGATATTGTTACCAATCTGAACTGACTGGGTTTTGTAAGTGAGGAAAACGAGGATCCAATTGCACAGGAAGGTATTAAGGCCAACATCTTGAAACTTATTGATTAGTTTTGAAGGGATGAGAGCATTGAATACCGAACTGTAGTCAATAAGGAGCATCCTGATGTGTGTGCCTTTGCTGTCCAGATGTTCCAGGGTTGAGTGAAGAGCCAATGAAATGGCATCTGCTGTGGACTTGTGCTGGTTGGTAAATTGGAGTGGATCCAAGTTGCTTCTCAGGCAGGAGTTGACACATTTCATCAGCAACCTCTCAAAAAGCGTCATCACTGTGGACGTAAGTGCTACTGGATGATAGTCATTGAGACAGGGTACCATAGACTGGAATATGCTCAGGGAGTGGCTATCTATAAACATGACATTAACGTCAATGTATATGCAAGATCTGTGGCTGGCTCTATAGAGAACTGCACTGAAGACGTCTCTGTTAATAAACGGATCTATGTGAGTGCAAATCTGAAGCCAGGGGCCCAGGCAGAGCTGAGAAATCGTGACACTGCCTTCAGGTCAGAGAATAAGACAACTCCCAGGTGAGCAAGAGCTGTGCTTTCCCGTGCCATCAGGAAGACAAAATGGGATTATTCTCAGAGAATTCACAGCCATTTCTGTGACACCAGAGACATAAGGCACATGAGATTCTAACAAACATCTTCAATATCTCCCTGGAGCAGTTCACTGTCCCCGCAGGCTTTAAGGTGACCACCATCATCCCAAGAATACGACAGTAACCTGCCTCAGCACTGACCATCCAGTGGCACTGACGTCAACAATAATGAAGTGCTTTGACTTGCTGGGTATGGATCATATTAAACCCCATCTTTCTGCTACATTGCATCCTTTCCAGTTCACTTTTCACTCCAATCAGTCCACTGATGATGTCACAGCCTCTACACTCCACTCTGTCCTGTCCCACCTGGAAAATGGTGCCTCAAATGCCAGGATGCTCTAGATCCTGGAATTCTTGACAGTAAGGTCACAGTCAGTTCATGAGGGCAGAAATATCTCTAGCTTCATATGCTGAGCACCAGCACTCTCAGGGCTGTGTGTTCAGCCCGTTTCTGTCCACACTGTTGACACATGACTGATCAAACCAAATCATCAAGTTCACTGATGACACAACAGTGGTTGTCATCAACAATGATAATGAGACGCGTACAGAGAGGAGGTAGAGTGGTTGGTAGAACGGTACGAGCACAGCAACTGGTCTCAACATGGACAAGTCCAAATAAATGATTGTGCAATTTCGGAAGGAGCAGGCTGATCACTCCTCACTGTACATACACAGCTCCTCCGTGGAGAGAGTTAGGAGCTCCAAGATCTGGGAATGCTCATAATGGACAATCTCACCTGGCCCCTCAAGGCCTCCTGTCTGATCAAGAAAGCTCAACAGTATCTCCACATCATGAGGAGATTGAGGCAAGTGGGGCTCCCCACCATTTAACCAATTTTTACAGGAGCCCCATCGGGAATGTCCTGACCAGCTGAGCTGCATCACACATGGTACAGGAATTGCAAGAGATCTGACCGCAAGTCCCTACAAAGGATTGTGAGGACTGCTGAGAGGATCACCGGGGTCTCTCAATCACCCATCTGAAATATTTATCAGGACCACTGCATATGCAGGGCCCTTAGCCTTGTCAATGATCCCTCCTGTTCGTCTAACAATCTCTTTAACCACTATCCAAAAAAAACTATCCAGCTTTATATCATCATAATGACAAAGGCATCACTGGCAGGTAGATGCACAGTGACTGATCGGAAATTAAGTTTATTGTACACTGAGTAAATAGAAACTTAACAGAGCTGATTGTATATCTAAGTTGTGCAGAAAACATTTTCAGAATATATGAATCCACAGTGCAAACATATAGAATGTATCCAGTGGTAATACTTATAATCCAGTCTGTTTTGTCTGTTAATTTGAACAGTTGGCTCGTGAAGCTGTTCTGAACAAGTACGTGTCAACATTGGAACTTCCTAAATCAGGCGCCGATGTCAAAGCTGGAACCAAGTGCAGTGTTGCATGATGGGAACAACTAAAGCCTGAAAGCACAACAGTGGCTATATTTCATTAGGAGTTTGATGAGATTTCATGTGTCACCAAAGACACTCACAAATTTCTACAGATTTACCATGGAGAGCAGTCTAACTGGCTGCATGGGACTGCACAGGATCACAATCACCTGCAGAGAGTTGTATAATTAGTCAGCTCCATCATGGGTACTAGACTCCATCTAAAGGAGCGATGCCTCATCAGGTGGCATCCATCACCCAGGACATGCCCTGTTCTCATTGCGACCATCAGGAAGGAGGTACAGGAGCCTGAAGGCACACACTCAACAATTCAGGAACAGCTTCATCCCCTCTGCCATCCAATTTCTGAATGGACATTGAACCCGTGAAGAACATTTCATCACTTCTTGTATTTTTATTTTTGCACTACTTATATTTACTGTAATTCATGTTTTTTCCCTCCATTCTTCTATATTAATTTGTACTGTTGCTGCAAAGACAAAACATTTCCCAACCTTTGCTGGTGATATTAAACCTGATTCTGATTCTGAGAGGGTGGCCACTTGAGGGAGCACTTTGAAAGCTTTCTTGAGTCCATCTCACAACAATATTATCTGCTGCAATTATTGCTGTGTTCCAGCTGCCCAGAGAATGAAAGGGTCTTTCAAGTCATCGATAAAAGAAGGCATTGACAGGTGATAAAATTCCAATAAAGAATTAAAACATGACAGTGAAGAACTTGTGGTAGAAATTCATAACATCTTTCGTTTCTGAGAAGGGAAGAACATGCTAGAGGGTTTTGCTTTTGTAGACAACATAACCATCACCTTCTTCATGATAGGAGATGTCTATTTGTGGCAACTGCAGAGGGGTTTCCCTCCTCTTTCCTGAAACACTGTACAATAAACACAGTAATCACTGCGTACCAGTTTCATAATACAGGTAGAGTGCAGCACCCACAGGGAAGGCCTGTGAATGTTCATCCTGATAGGAGGATTGAGAAGGGAGTGAGCTCATGGAAGTGGTCCTAAAACTGATGGATTAAACTGGGAAAAATCAAGGAGCCAGTTGCTGAAACTGAACACACAGCAGTGGTTGGCCTTATCAGGAACGATGACAAGACAGAGTATGAGGAGGAAGTGGAGCAGCTGATGGATTGGTGTGAGAAGAACAATCTAAGCCTGAATGTGGAGAATACAAAGGACATGATTGTGGACTTCTGGAAGGTGCAGATGAACCATTGCCCTCTGCAGAAACATTGCTCCTTTGTAGAGAGAGTTAAATGCACCAAGTTCCAGGGAGTTCTCATTACGGAATACCTCACCTGGTCCCTTAATATCACCTCCCTGAACAAGAAGGCAGAGTAACATCTGGAATTCCTAAGACAGAGGCAAGCAAGGCTCCCAATCCACATCTGAACTACATTTTACAGGAGCACCATTGAGAGCTTCCTGACAAGATACATCTCCATCCGGAATAATAGCTGTTGAGCATCGGACCGGAAGTCCCTACAAAGGAATGTGAGAACAGCTGAGAGGGTCATAGGGGTCTCCCTACCATCAATTGTGTCATTTATCAGAAGTGCCGCATTCGTGGGTCCCTTAGTATTATTAAGGCACCCACCCATCCATCCAGCATCTTCTTTGACTTTCTACCATCAGGTAGGAAACTACGATGCATAAAAACAAGAATGGTCAAGAAGAGAAACAGTTTCATCCCCCAGCCATTAGATTCTGAACAGCCAACCACATCATACTCAAAGTGTCACTGGTTAATTGGTTCCATACCTTACAATATTTTGTATTAATGAACTTCAGTTTGTTATTTATGTGTGATTCATGTGTAGATTTTATCCATACCTTCATAAGTTATCATGTGTTATGTGATTTCATGGTTTTATATGTTGTATACATGTCTGTAGTTAAATGCCAATAAACCTCACTTGACAATCCTCAGCTACGTGGAATAATAGATAGGAGATCTAAATGAAATGTGCAGAATGGTGCACTCGATCAACAAATTATAATTCATGGATAGTTTATTGAAACATTTTTCCTGGCCAAAAAGTGGCTTCAAATAGCTTGTTTTTTTAGGGCAGCAATTATCTAATGGAGAAGGTAAAGGAAATAATCACTTCCTGGTGGAATACTTTTCCATTAAACCAGTTACTTCCATGTGCTGTTCATATTGATGAACCTGCTTTTCCCCATCTTGAGGCACGTACCAAATCACAGGAAGAGCAACAATAGATTTCACTATTTACACAAACCCAATGGCAATGCATGTTGGAGCTTTCAGGTGAAACGATGATCATTGTTGAACAGTCACAGTGCAACTACAAGTCTGTCACCCTACTTGGTTGATTTAAGCACGACTACTGAAAGGAACACACTGAAAACATCATGACACCTAACTGGGCAGTTACAAAATGGACTCGAGCCAACAACTTTCTAAAATGTGATAGATTATTTTTAGTTATTTAATAGATTGTTTTTAGGATAAAGGTGTTTATGGCAATGACAGCTTTATTGCCCATCCCTAACTGGCCTTGAGAGAGTTTTGACAAGAGTAATAGTAATCACATCACTTGTTAGGCCACAACAGAGGACATTTATGAGTCAACTAAACAGTGTGGAATGGATCTGAGTCTAAATTCACAAGTAGGGCAGGTCAGTATGACAGACATTTTTTCTCCAGAAGACATTAGAGATCAGAGCCATCATTGTGAAGACTAGTTTCTGTTCAACCCCTAATATTCCTTAATATGAAGTGAAGTTAAATTCCACAGCTACTGTGCTGAACTCGGGTCCAGCGCTCTGGATTGGGTCAAGGTTTATTAGTTTTGCATGTGGCCAACCTATTGGTCATTGGATTTCACACCTTTTGGGATGGGAGATGGTTTTTTTTCTTGATTGGGCAGTTCTTTTGAAGGATTTTTTTTCTCGTAAATACGTCATTCCTTCTGGTTGTATCCGTGCCTTTTGGTTTAATCTGTGCTTGCATAACATCTCTTTTATATAATATTAAATTCAATTTTAAACATGGATATTAATAAAATTAATATAATATCTTGGAATTGGAACGGTGTGAATCACCTCATTAAGTGTAAAAAGATTTTTCGGAAACTAAAAACACTTAACGCAGATATTATTTTTGCACAAGAAAACCATATACGGAAACAGGATGAGGACAGATTTTTTCAATTGTGGAAAGGCCCTTTGTACCATTCGCTGTCGGATAATAAAATAAGAGGCGTATCTATCTTCCTTAACCCCAAAATCCCTTTTGTACACCTTAATACTATTATTGATTCGATTGGAAGATACTTAATTGTTACTGTTTATTATGCAAACAAAAGCTAGCTCTGGTGTGTGTAAACGCACTTAATGTAGATAATTCTGATTTTTTCTTAAGAAACTTTTTCTGAGTTACCGAATTTGAATGAATATAAGTTGATCATGGGTGGCGACTTTAATTGTTGTTTAAATCCGGCGATTGACATATCATCAACCAATCCGTTGCTTCCTAATAAAGTGGCAGCCTGTATTAATTATTTTTTATTAGAATATGGCCTGGTCAATATCTGGAGATATAAACACCCCAACAATAAAGATTTCTCTTTATTCTCACATAAATATTCATCATAAGTATTCTCAAATTGATTACTTTTTTTTAGACACACATTTGTTATATTCCGTTATTGAGTGTGCTGTCAGATCACGCGCCTTTAAAGTTAACCCTGAAGCTTTCGGATAGCTTTCTGAAAATCTCACAGTGGAGACTGAATCCCGTATTGTTACATGATCCAGCTTTTGTTAGTTGTATTAAGGAGTAAATTTCTATATTTTTTTAATTTAATACAACTGAAGGAATGTCAAACCTGATTATATGGGACATGTTGAGATCTTTTCTTAGGGGACAGATAATCTCATAATCAGCAGCTTTGAGAAAGAAAACTAAAGTGGAATTGTCAGTGCTTATTAATAAAAGTAAACAGATAGATAAAGCGTACTCAGTTAAACCTACTGAAGACCTATATAAAGAAAGGGTCGAACTTCAATCACAGTATGATTTGCTTCTGACCTTTCCCATTGAACAGCAAATTTTTAAATCCAGAAGTGTATTTAATATACATGGGGAAAAATCTGCTAAGCTTTTGGCGGGTCAGTTAAAGGCTGGGATGGTCAGAAGACAGATTTTTAAAAATCGTAGACCAGATAGAATTGAAACTTTAGATCCTTATGACATTAATAAGATATTTATGGATTTCTATTCTAATCTTTATAAATCTGAATTCTCTGATAGTACTATTTCTATGAATAGATTTTTGCAAAGGTTAAATATACCTCAAATTTTGACTCAAGATGTTGATATATTAGATGCACCTATTAAACAAGAGGAGATAGCCAAGGCTATATCCTCTATGTAATTATGGAAATCTCTGGGACCTGATGGTTATACAGTAGAATTATACAAGACTTTTCATGAAATGCTTATACCACATCTTCATCAAACATTTACCGATTCTATATCCTCTGGGAACCTCCCAAAAACTTTTTATGAGGCATTAATTTCATTGATTCCTAAAAATGAAAAAGACCCACTGGAATGTGTATCCTATAGACCTATTTCTTTATTGAATGTAGATTTTAAAATTCTCTCTAAGATTCTAGCTAATAGACGAGAATTTGCCTAATGTTATCTCAAATGATCAAACAGGATTTATTAAAAATAGGTACTCACATTTTAATATTTGAAGATTTTTAAATATCATTTATTCCCCCTCAGTCAAAGAATCTGAATGTATTGTATCTCTGGATGCAGAGAAAGCCTTTGATAGGGTGGAGTGGCCTGATTTATTTCAGGTTTTGAAGAGGTTTAATTTTGGCCCGGGATTTATTTCCTGGATTAAATTGATTTACCATGTCCCAGTAGCTGTGGTTATAACTAATAATCAAAAGTCTCCTTACTTTAGATTATATAGAAGAACCCGGCAGGGATGTCTTCTTAGTCCTTTATTATTTAATTTGGTTTTAGAACCATTTGCTATCGCTCTTCGGGATTCTAATTCAGTGCAAGGTATTAAGAGGGGATAAATTACATAAGGTTTCATTATATGCGGATGATTTATTAGTTTACATTTCAAACCCTAGGAAATCTATTCCTTTTATGTTATCTATATTTACGGAATTTAGTATTTTCTCTGGATATAAACTTAATTTACATAAAATTGAATTATTTCCTACTAATAATTATTCTGATTATTATGATTAAATTCAAACGTTTGATACATCTTTTAATTTTGAGCAAGTCTGGTGACCCTTTACTCAATATTTTCATATGATTTAATTTATTTTTTTACTTATTTATTTCTCCTTATTCTCTTTAGGGGAAATCCTTATCCGTGAAGGTTCGAAGGTAACTGGAAGGATGTTTCTTTCTCTTTCTTTTTCTTCTAATTTTATCCTCAAATGGACTGCCCAAACTTTTTTTTTCTTTTCTTTCTTTTTTCTTTTTTTTGTTTCAATTTAGTTTAGTGGGTTTTTTTTCTTTTTATTAAATAAAATTTTCCAGTCTTTTTTTTATGATCTATTAAAAGGAGTTGTGGTTTTTTGATTATATCGTATATATAACAGCATAACATTATACCTATTTGATTTTGACAATATATACTTTTCTTTATTGCTGTTTATGTCTTTTGTAACATCTGCTTGCTAAACTTCTCCTCTGATTTGTATATTTTTTATTGAAAATCAATAAAAAGATTGAAAAATGAAAAAAAGAACTATTGTAAGTTCTTCAGCTTTGAGAAACTCGTTGTAAATTGGGTTTCACCACGCATATCACTGAAATGGAAGTAGCTTTTTTATTTAAGATTACAATTACTGGAGAAACAAAAGAAAGCCAACCAATAATCAGGCAGGGAGTTTAGATAATACAGACAATTTCCTTACATTCTTCAATGAGGGTCCAATTTCATCGATTGTAACACATCAAAGAAGGATTGCCTGCTCTAATTACTAAAATGGCTTCCTACAATTTTTTCAGTCATTTTTCAGTCACCTGACATCTTATTCTTTTTAAAACTTTTTATTAGTTTTCAAACAAGCATAAGAAGAAAAACATCGAGTACAGAGAGCTTGAGAGTACATAATTGTTAGGCTAGAATACAAATACAAACAATTAATAACCCAAATATAATAACCTTCCAAACTCATAGAATGTTACAAAAAATGGAAAAAGAAACAAAAAAAAAACAAAAAAAATCTAACCTAACTGACATGGGCTATTGTATCATATAAAGGCTGAGGGTAGCAGACACCAACAGAATTAACAAACTCATTCGCAAGGCCAGAGATGTTGTGAGGGTGGAACTGGACTCTCTGATGGTGGTATCTGAAAAGAGGATGCTGTCCAAGTTGCATGCCATCTTGGACAATGTCTCCCATCCACTCCATAATGTACTGGTTAAGCACAAGAGTACGTTCAGCCAGAGACTTGTTCCACCGAGATGCAACACTGAGCGTCATAGGAAGTCATTCCTGCCTGTGGCCATCAAACTTTACAACTCCTCCCTCGGAGTGTCAGCCACTCTGAGCCAATAGGCTGGTCCTGGACTTATTTCCACGGCATAATTTACTTACTATTATTTAATTACTTCTGATTTTATTTTGCTATATTTCTACTCTATTCTTGGTTGGTGCAAATGTAACAAAACCCAGTTTCCCTCGGGATCAATAAAGTATGTCTGTCTGTCTGTCAAATATACACAGTAGTGTCAATAACTCCGTACCTCTATCCAAATAATTAAAGACGATAAGGAAAAGGTTTGGGAAAGGTCAGTTTAACTCATATAAAAATGTTGAATAATTGGTCTCCAGGTTTCTTCAAATTTGACTGAGTGGTCAAAAATTACACTTCTAATTTTTTCTAAACTCAAACAAAAAATAGTTTGGGAAAACCATTAAAATGTAGTTGGGGGATTAATTTCTTTTCAGTTCAATAGGATAGATCTTCTAGCAATTAATGGGACAAATGCAATCATCTGCTGGGCTGAGGGGGATAAACAACTGTTATCCACCATTGGTAAGCTGAAAATTGCAGTAATAGGATGAGGTTGCAATTTGATATTCAAAACTGTTGAAATAATGCCAAAAATATCTTTCCAGTAATTTTGCAAACAAGGTCAAGACCAAAACATGTGAGTCAATGAGGCAACTTCAGAGTGACATCTGTCACAGATCGGATTAACATGAGAATAAAATCGAGCAAGTTTGCCTTTGGACATCTGAGCCCTATGGACAACCTTGAATTGTATTAGGGCATGTTTGGCACAAATGGAAGAAGAGTTAACTAACTGTAGAACTTTCTCCCACTGCTCTGTAGGTAAAGGACAATGAAGTTCTTTTTCCCATTCCTTCTTAATTTTATCTGACATCCCTGGTTGTATTTTCATGATCATATTATAAATGACGGCTACTAAACCCTTCTGACAGGGATTCAAACCTAGATATTTTTCCATAATGTCGATTGGGCATAAATTCGGAAATGACTGTAACATATTATTCAAAAACTTTCTAATTTGTAAGTATATAAAAATGGGTTTTAGACAAATTATATTAATTGGACAACTGTTCAAAGGACATAAAGCAATTATCTAAAAATAAATCACGAAAACATGTTATACCTAATGTTTTCCATAGCACAAAGGCTTGGTCCATAAAAGAGGGCTGAAAAAGAAAGTTAGATATAATAGGGCTTGATAAGATGAACTTATTCAAACCAAAGAATTTACGAAATTGAAACCGTATTCGTAATGTATTTTTAACTATAGGGTTTGTTATTTGTTTATTCAGTTTAGATAAAAGAAAGGGAAGCGAAGATCCTAAAATAGAGAACAATGAAAAGCCTTGTACAGATTTACACTCCAAATTTACCCATTGTGGGCTTTGTAATGTCGCTGATTCCTGTGTCCAAAATTTTAAATATCGAATATTAACTGCCCAATAGTAAAATCTTAGGTTTGGCAAAGCCAAACCACCTTCCTTCTTAGGCTTCTGTACGTATTATTTACTTAAACTAGGATTTTTATTCTGCCACACATACAAGAATATTTTGGAGTCAATAATGTCAAAAAAAGATTTAGGAATAAAAATTGGTAGTGCTTGAAATAAATATAAAAAATTAAGTAAAACTATCATCTTAATAGCATTGATTCAACCAACCAATGACAAAGACAATGGGGACTATCTAGTAACAAGTTGCTTGATTTGGTCAATTAAAGGTAAAAAGTTAACTTTAAATAAATCCTTACATTTCTTGGTGATTTTAATACCAAAATAAGTAACATTATCTGTAACTACTTTAAATGGTGGATGTTTATAGATTGAAACTTGCATATTTAATGGGAATAATTCACTCTTATTAAAATTCAGTTTATAGCTAGAAAAGCTACTAAACTGAGCAAGCAAAGATAAAATAACAGGAATAGATCTCTTAGGATCAGAGATGTATAGTAACAAATCATCAGCATATAGTGATAGCTTATCTGTCCCTTCCCCACGGGTAATACCAAAAATGTTAGGTGAGTCACGAATAGCAATGGCTAAGGGTTCCAAAGCAATATCAAATAGTAGAGAACTTAAAGGACAGCCTTGCCTCGTGCCACGAAACAACTGAAAAAAGGGAGATCTTTGATTATCAGTAAAAACCAAAGGCTTATAATATATTAATTTAATCCATGATATAAATGTCGGGCTGAAGTTAAAATTCTGCTGCGTATTAAATAAATATGGCCATTCAACTCTGTCAAATGCTTTTTCAGCATCTAAGGAAATGACATATTCTGGGATTCTAGATGAAGGAGTGTAAGCTATATTAATTAATTTTCTAATGTTAAAAGATGAATAATGATTTTAATAAATCCAGTCTGGTCCTCCGAAATAATTTGATGTAATATATTTTCCAATCTAGTGGCCAAACTTTTGGTAAAAATCTTGGAATCCGTATTCAGCAAAGATATAGGCCGATATGATGCACATTCAATAGGGTCTTTATTTCTTTTAAGAATTAAAGAAATGGAGGCGTCATAAAAAGATTATGGTAGTTTACCTACAGTTAATGCGTCCTTAAAAATTTTACATAACCAAGCAAAGAGTAAAGAGGAAAAAGATTTAAAGAATTCCACAGTATAACCGTCCGGACTGGGGGCTTTACCTGAATTCATTGAAAAAATAGCCTCTTTTATTTCAGTTTCCGTAATAGGTGCATCTAATGATACACAATCCTCGGCTGTTAATTTTGGGATATTCAGTTTCTTTAAAAATTCATACATTATGGAAGAATCATCAGAAAATTCTGATTGATATAGAGAGTTATAAAAATCTTGAAAGGCTTTATTTATCTCTTTATGATCAATCATCAAAGTGCCATCTCATTTACGAATCTTATCAAGACATCTTATTCAAACATGAAATTTATTTTTGCATTACTTCATTGAAAGCAGCATATATCCCATGAAGAAGGAAAATGGAGTCTCCTCCTGCCATGTATTCTAGTACACTGGATCTTCTTGTTGCCTCGGACTTCTGAGTTCCTTTGAAGAATTTGGGGAGCTCTCACTTTTCTGCAACCTCTTGGCCTCCTTGGTTTCATAATCTGTGCATTTACTGACTGACTGCGATGGGGTGTCTGCATTTGAGAAACAATACCCTTCTCTGATGATTAAATTTGAGCCTGGTTCTATCAGTAAGAATTTTATGATCAGTATTTACATTTGTACACATCTTAAGAGTATTCCAGCCATTTAGCAGTAAAAAACAAGAGTCAACAAGAAAGGAAGTTATTAACCTAACAAATCAGACCAGCACATCATCAAGATCATTGAAACATATTAGAAACTACAGAAGCTGCAGCACTACTCTCTACAGAAAACCACTCGATGCTGCATATTTTACCCACATCTAATATTCCACTTTTACATGGAATAGCATCTGTGCAATCCCTCACCATTTTGTACATAAATTGATTCCTTCTTAAAGATGATTCAGCTCTTCTTTTGGTTTTTTACCCAGATGTCCCTGTAATTTGTGAACAAATGGCTCTTGTACAGTCAAACCAAACCCCATTTAATCAGTCTAAACAATAAGCCAACTGAATTCAACAATATGCTTCACTCAGCGAGCAAACTCTATTTAGTGATCTCAAGATATCTTAAAGGATTCAACAATAACTTAAATGCAAGAGATTTCAATTAGAAACTGAAAACACAGTAAACATACTGCTGATCGGTTTGCAAAGATTGAGAAAGATGAGTCATCCTTTGGGTGGAGGAGGCTCAGCAGATCAGTGTGCAGTGTTTCTCACCCTGTGAAATATACTTCAGGTAAATGGTCATTTGTTCCTTGGGAGCAAGTGGCTCGTCACCCTTTCCAGAGCTGAATGTTTCATTAATAATGAAACCCACCAGTACCGTCAAACTGACCTTCAAAAGTGAACTTTAAAACAACCTTCTTCAAAATTTGTAATGATATTTAAATTTTTTGTCACTTTACTGAAACTTTTTGCAATGATATGTTCATGTTGTCTTGTAATGTAATCAAAACACAAATGAAGTCCATCCAACACTACTGCTTTATTGGTTTATTTTCTCATGCACTGAGATGTAATAAAAAGATTGCATTTGCTTGCTATCCAGACATCGTATCATACATAAGTACATTGAGGAGGTAAAACGAGAAACAGAATGCATTGTATTGCAGTTACAGAGAAAGTGCCGGTGGACAAATAAGGTGCAAAGGTCATTGGCAAAGTAGACTGGGAAATCAAGAGTTCATGTTTTAGTGTATGGAAGGTCTGTTCAAGAGTCAGTGGGATGGAAACCATCACAGAGATTGCTACCACAAGGGCAGGAATGGCTTCTGGATGTTGTGGGTTTAGGTGTTTCAAGCGGGACAGAACATGAGGTAAAAGAGGTGGAGGACTGGGATTGCTAATCAGGGATAGTATCACAGATACAGAAAGGGAGGATGTCCTGGAGGGATCGTTTACTGAGTTGTGTAGATGGAAGTCAGAAACAGGAAGGGAGTAATCACTCTTTTGGGGGTATTCTGCAGACAAACCCCCTCCCCACCCAGTAGCAACAGGGTCACTGAGGAGCAGATCTATAGGTAAGCAGATTTTGTAAAGGGGTAAAAATAACAGTGTTGTTGTCAAGGGTGACTTTAACTTCCTTTGTATTTATTGGCATCTCCTTAGTGCAAGAGTTTTAAAGGGACAGATTTTGTTAGATATATCCAAGAAAGATTCCTGACACAATATGTATACAGGCCGACTGGAGGAGTGGCCTTACTGGATCTAGAACCAGACAAGGAACATAATCATGTGACAGATCTCTTGGTGAGTGAGCATTTTGGAGATAGCAACCACAACTTCATGACTTTTATTACTCCCTGACCTTTTTCTTTTTCTTCTTTTAGTTTTTGCACAGTTTCTTCTCTTTTGCACATTGTTAGTTTGCCCATCTTGTAGTGGGTGGCTTTTCATTGATTCTATTGTGTTTCTTTGTATTTACTGTGAATGCCCAAAAAAAAGGAATTTCAAGGTGACATATATGTACTCTGATAATAAATTTACTTCGAACTTTGATAGCCTGGTCAGAAATAGGAGTAGACACTATGGGGAAGTATTTAATTGGAGAAAGGTCAATTGTGATGCTATTAGGCAGGAACTTAGAAACATATTTATATCTGCATTTGCACAGTTTGTTGTTCATTGATCCTGCTTACAGTTACTGTTCTATAGATTTGCTAACACCCTCACCGGGCCTCATAGAAAAAGAATCTTATGAGGTGACATGTGTGTACTCTGATAATAAATTTTACTCAGAATTTTGTTCTTCGATCTTTAAATTGGAAACGGATGTTCTCAGGGAAATGCATATTGGAAATGTGGAGATTCTTTAGGGAGCACCTACACGGGGTTCCGGATAGGTTTGTCCCATCGAGGCAAGGAAAGGATGATAAGTGAAGCGACCCTGGCTGACAAGAGGTGTGGAACATCTGATAAAGAGGAAGAAGGATGTGGAAGCAAAGATCAGGCGGGGCTGTTTGTGGCAACTTTATAACAGAGTTACAAGGTAGCTAGGAGGTAGTTTAAGAATGGATTTAGGAAAGTTAGAAGACCTGAGAAGGCCTTGGCAAATAGATAAGGGAAAACCGTAGGTGAAGAACAGAAGCATGACCACAGTGTGTGTAGGGTCATTCAGGGTTAAAAGAGGAAACATGCGCCTGGAATCAGAGTAAGTGGGAGAGGCCCTTCACGAATACTTTGTTTCAGTATTCACTAGTGAGAGCACCCTGACACCCGACAACTTTCAGCAGTTTGTCTTTCTGTTCTCCTTCTGTGCAGAGTTCTCCTACCAGGTGTAGTTCTGTGTCAGACTCTGGGTCAACACGTACTTCATGCCCTAAAGCAAGAAGGTGATTCTGATGGAGAATTTTGACAGGACCATTCCCATCTTCTGGCTTCACTTGGAAACTGGCAAATCAGCATCTGGCTCTCCACTACGTAAGGTGTGGACACCCAACGGTCGGCCAATGCATGCATACCTGGTAGCTCCAAATTTCTTATTAACACTCTGTCTCCAGGCATCAGTTCTGTTAAACTAGTCTTTTGATCATATCTCCTCTTGTTTCCGTTGTGACAGAAACCACTGCTAGATCATAAACTCTTTGTGGTTCTTTCTTCATGCCAGACACATACTTTGAGTTACTTTTTCTGCAGTAAGTCTTCACTGTTGGCTCAAAAACAGATATACACAGTTAATCTAACTTCATGCCTGAACATCAAATAGTGTGGCAAGTAGCCAGTAGCTTCATTCTGTGTACAGTTGTAGCGGTGTACCAAATGCTCTATATGCTGACTCCATTTGTTCTTTTTGTTGGCATCCAGAGTTTCAAGCATGTCTAACAATGTCCCGTTGAAACTTTTAGGCTGAGGATGACCCTGAGGGTGATACGGCGTGGTCCTTGACTTCTCAGCTCCCAGCATGCTCAGTAACCCATGTAGGAGCTGACTCACAAAAATCCCTTCCCTGATCACTGTGTACTATTCCTGGGAGGCCGTAAACAACAAAATACTTTGCCCAGAACATTTTGGCAACTGTGGCTGCTCTTTGATCCTTTGTGGGGAGCCTTGAGCATTTCAGGTGTGGTGATCCAAGACATTTCCAACATTACTGGAATCAGTCTCTGTGGAGAAGAGATCCAAACACACTAACTAAAGTGGTCCCGTGCTTTGTAAATGAGGTAATGGAGCAACTCTCGTAGGCAGTGTCTTCCTCCAAACGCATCAGATGCACGACTTACAGTATTCTTCAACCTCAGATTTCATTCGGGCCAATAGCACCGGTCTCGTACCAATCCGTGGGTCTTGTCCAACCCCAGATGACCTGAATAATCATGAAGTGACTTTAGTACAATACTCTGGTACTTCTCAGGCAAAACCAACTGGGAACGCTGAGGCCTATCTGGAGGAGACATGACTCTGTAAAAAACTTTGTTCCTCAACTCCAGTTTGTCCCATTCTCTCGTCAGTAAGGGTATTGCAGGGTGTTTTATCTTCTCACCTTGGGCCATATCCCCTTTGATAACAGATGACCAAATAGCACTGATACAAGGGACATCTCGGGCTCTGCCAATTCTACAGGACTCAAGGCAGGCAACTGCTTCATATCCGGAGTGGACAAGTTGCAATATGCTTGTGGAATGACATGACTAGAAGCTCCCAAATGATCCACAGCTCTACCATGCCAAGTTCCTGCCTCTTATTTCCCCTCTGTGGAAAACAATCACATTGCTGTAACACCAGAGGCAGGAATGCCCTTCCTCTCTCCGTCCATTTCCAGCACCTCATTCAAACGTCAGGACAATGCATCTGCATCAATTTTCCGACTCCATGCCGATATTTAAGGCTGAAATCATCAGCAAACAATACCACCAACCAGTGAAAACCTGTGGCATCCAACTTTGTTGCGATCAGGATGTAAACCAGTGGATTAGTGTTAGTCCTCACCTCAAATGTGGCACCATATCGATAGTCACTATACTTAGTTACCACTGTTACGTACTCGTCACGTGACCGTGATGTAATTGAGGCTATGTTGGACATGAGGTAATGGTCTTGTGATGGGGGAGTGACGTCATTTCACCGCCAGTGAGAGGTCATGTGATAGTTTTTTTCAACGGGGTATAAAAGGAGAACCCCAACCTGTGATGTGGGCAGTTCATGGCTGAATTTGCCACTGACTCCATGCTGCTGTGTATCCCAATATTATGACGCAGTTTTGTTTAAAAATAGAGTTTTACTTACTGTTCTAAGTCTCAAAGGTTATTGCCGGCAGTTTCGCTATAATACTGCCAGTTTGATCAGTGGAGAGTGAAGATTTTAAAGGAGTTCGGAAATCCCGAAGGATTGGAAAAGTTAATGTTGACGGTGAAACAGATTCGACCTTTGTTTAATCTTCATATGAGGAATTAGTAACGAGTATCCGTGATAACTCCTGCTTTGCCAAAAGAGGAGCAGAGGGTTGGATACAAAGTTTCGTCAAAGAAAGGTCAGTGCCTTTAAGTCGTTTTATTTCTGTCGATCATAAATCCTCTGAGGAATAACATACTTCGGCTGGGATCAGCAGTAACTCCACGAAAGAGAATTTAAATCATTTTCAAGAAGTCTCTCCTTCAATGGACTGTGTAAGTAATTGGACTTTTGCATTACGACTTCTGGGAACTGTTTTCGCATTATCGCTTTAAGAAATGTTTTCACATTCTCGCTTTAAGAACTGTTCAAGCTGCCGTATCGCAGCTGACTTCCGGTTAAGTTAGTCATTTGTTTACTTTTGGGTTTTTTTTTAGCAGTGTTTAATAAATGTTTTATTTGTTATAAAAAAGAAACCTGTCTCAATTATATATTCATTGTTGCTGATTTGTAACACCACGGCCCATTTCAATGACAGGAACTCTAATATATGTGTTGGATACTTTCGATCGAAGGGTGACAGACTCCAGCTGACAAAAGTCAGAGGTCTCACCCCTTTCCCTTGGTCCTGATATAGAACACTGTCGAAGCCTCACAGCTGGTGTCTGTATGCAGTACAGATGGCAACTGGGGTTTGCAAAGACCAGCACAGCTGTGTCAGTCAGCAACTCTTTCAGCAGCTGAAAGGCCCCTTCACATTTTGCATCCCATCTTTTCCTGAAAGGCTCCGAATGGCTAAGATCAACCTTGCCTTCTTTTCTTCTCATTCTCCTCCCTTTCTGCCCCGAGGGTGGGTAACCACACAGAAACTGATTCACAGAGTGGCTTTCTCTGGAGTAGTCCTTCACAAATCTCCAGTGGTACCCTCAAAATCCAAGGAATGAACATCGTGCACTCACATTCTTGGGCCTTGGACATGTGGTCACCTCCTCTATCTTGGACGGTCTGTAGCCACTCCATCCTGTGAGGCATTGAGTCCGACATAGTTGACTGACATCTTACAGAACTGGCACTGGTCCCGTGGCAGTTTGAACTCTTCTCTTCTTCTTTCAGGTGGTCTACCACCAGCTGTAGCCTCATCTCATGCTTGTCTAGTGTGGACCCAAACACTACGAAGTCACCCAGGTCTCCGTATGTCTAGGGTAGATGTCACTTGGGTCCTGCCAAACCCGTGAGGTTGGAAAGTCTCACCCACCCGAACACCGGTTTGTGTGAATAATGTGTAATTTACTGTTCCATGCGATCAACTGTTGGCAAGAAATGACAATTCATACACTGCATACAACAATAAAGAAAGTATATTTATGAACATTAACTTAACCAAAGAGTTACTAAAGAAAAGAAAAAAAACAAAAGGCCTATTATAATTAAACAGTCAAATGTGCTCGAGTGGCGCTCAAATTTTCCAAAAGCCAACACGGCACCATCACATAGAATCCGACACCCGGTCGAGTTCCCCCTCTTGGCCTCCGTCAAATCTTCCTTCTCAGTGTCCTTCAGCTTCCACGGATGTTGCCAAATATCCTCCATCTCTGTGGTGCCAATCACCCAAGACCATTCTCTGAAATGAGTGTCCTCTGTCACTCGGATGGTGTGGCGAGTACTCTTGGAACAACCCACATCAAACCCATCCATAGAAAAGACATCTTCGAACTTCAACATCTTCTCTGTCAGTCTCCTTTTCCAGCTTCCAGGCACCAGGAGTCACCAAAGTTGAATGACTTGGTCGTCAAATTTCCTGCTCCAGGAGATGTTCCTTCGCCTGCTTTTCTCACAGGAAAACTAGAGATTACAGTCACTGGGAAAAGATGTGCCATTGGCATCCCCTCCTGAGGGTGACCTCCCTCTCTGAGGTGTTCCTGACAATCACTGTCATCCTGTTTACCTGTACAACCGATGGCTTCTACAGTTCGGGCCTCACCAATACCCCAGCAGTAAACGTGACTCCTTTTCGTGGTTTTCCAGGGCATCCACCAGGAGGGCCTTACCATCAGGCATGCGGTGAAATCTGGGTGTTTCCTGTCACTCTAGCTACATTCCCAGGCCATTACATGATGGGTTTCGACTGAGTGTATCAAACAATTTCTTGTCTGTGCTCATCATCTGGCCTAGGATGGACTTGTACATTCTCAAAAACAGCACTGAACACCAGGTGAATGGGCAGGGTTTTCAGAAAGCTCTCTCCAATTCTTTCCTTGCAGGTTCCCACTCGCCTCCTCACAATAGTATTTGTTTCCACAAGAACTGATGCTTCACCCTTCCCAACCGGGTCCAGACAGACCAACACTAACATATCAGGGATCTCAGCTACTCCCACATCTGCCTCTGAAAACTCCAACTTCAACGACAAGTAACCCTGATGTGGGTAGTCATCAGTACTAAGGCCTCAGAGCTCGAGGGCACTGAGTGGCGTCAACGGTAAATACCATTGTAGAAGGATCTGTACAGCAGAGTAGCCTGAGAACCTGTGTCAATATGGCCCTCGATCCTTTACAGAACTGCACAGATCTGTATATCGACGAGACAAGACAACCACCTCACAAACGGATGGCCCAACATAGGAGGCTCACACCTCAGGTCAAGCCTCAGCTGTATGTCGGCACCTAAAGGACAAGGGACACTCCTTTGATGACAGCAATGTGCACATTTTGGACAGGGAGGACGGGTGGTTTGAAAGCGGAGTTAAAGAAGGCATCTTTGTCAAAGTGGAACAGCCATGCTTGAATAGAGGGAGTGAGGCACGACACCACCTATCAGCTACTTACAATGCAGTCCCTACGTCTCTACCCCAGCATCTCCACAATAGTTCACACCTTCCTTCTTCATCTTTTACCGTGGTTGGCACCCAGCTTAATGGTGCATTACCACAACCTTCTGCTCCAGAGTGTGGATCAGACGTTAGACTTACATTCTAAATCCCTTCACACACACACACACACACACACACACACACACACACACACACACACACACACACACACACACACACACACACACACACACACACACACACACACACACACACACACACACACACACACACACACACACACCTAATCTACACTCTATCCTTCCTTCTTTGGCCACCCTAGTACCCTATTCCTGCTTATCCATCAAATCCTATAAAAAAAACCCTGTATCCCTTAAGAAAGCTAGAAGTGCCCTGACCTGTGCCCTCTCACCCATGCCCAGTAACCCTTTTAATGTGAATTCCTGCACCCCCAATTCCCTTAGATTAATTCTCATCGTCTCTCTCTGTATCCCATACTTCCTGCAACTCAGAATTACATGTTCTACTGACTCCTCTTCCTGACATTCCGCACACAAACCTGTCTGGTGTGTCCCTATCATTTTCAATGTTTGGTTTAGTGCACAGTGCCCCAGCCTTAACCTAGTGCACACAGTTTCCTCTCTTCTGTATCCACTGCCCACCCTAGTACCTGCAACACTCTTTTGTATTTGATATAAATGCCTCCCTTTCCCCCCCTCTGTCCCATCTTTCTTGCCACATTTGGATGATTCTTTCCCAGATTACACACTTAACCTCTGCTTTACTGATACTAATGTGCATTTCTATATTTCTTTCTTTAACGCCCTCTTTGCCAACTCATCCACCCTCTCATTCCCCTTCACCCCTACATGAGCTGGAACCCATAGAAATTTAACCTGACTTCCCTGATTTGCAACTCTTGTGACCGACTGAAGGACTTCATGAAGTACATCTTGCTGGCTGTTTGAGTGAAAACACCTTAAACTTGCTAGAACTGAGGATGAATCTGAGCACATCAACATTTGACTTGTCTAGCTTTCTCCACCCATCGCAACGCAACCAACATTGCCAACATCTCCATGGTATACAATCCTAACTTATTAGATGTTCTTCTGCTGATTCCAATTTATTTTGCCAGTATAGCCACCCCAAACCCTGTCACTCCTGTTTCAGGCTCCTTAGCACCATCCGTATAAATCTGAGTATAACCACTATACTTTTCCATCACATGATAGTTAAATACACTTACCAAATCAGTTTTATATCTTTCTTTCTTTTTTACCTCTAACAAATGCCAGTCTATGTCAGGCCATACAAGTTTCCATGGAGCTACAACCAGATAAACTACTGAAGGATTTATTTACCAACTTAGTGGAGTACACAGCATCAGTGACCCGTTACATCAGCAAGTGCATTACTCTGTCTACGACCATCACTATACGCGCTAACCTGAAGCCATGGATGACCGCGGAGGTGCGTGCGCTGCTGAGGTTCTGTGACTCTGCCTTCAGATCAGGTGACAAGGCAGCTCTAACAACAGCAAGGGCCAAACTGTCCCGAGCCATCAGAGGGGCAAAGCGTGCACACGCCCAGTGAATCCACAGCCACTTCCAGGACAGCGGCAGCACGCGGCGCATGTGAAAGGGCATCCAGGATATCACCAATTACAGGACAACATCACCTGACTGTGCAGGTGATGCCTCCCTCCCAGATGCGCTGAATAACTTCTACGCCCGGTTTGAGGTGGAAAATGACATGGTGACGAGTAAGTCCATCCCTCCTACAAATGACCAGGTGCTATGTCTCACCGTGGCCGATGTGAGAAGAACCCCGTGCAGGGTCAACCCACAGAAGTCTGCTGGACCAGACAACATCCCTGGTAGAGTGCTCAGAGGATGCGCAGACCAGCTAGCAGATGTTCTCTCCAACATCTTCAACATTTCCCTGAGCAGCGCCACCATTCCAACGTGTTTCAAGGCCACCACCATCGTCCCCATGCCGAAGAAGTCTTCAGTGTCCTGCCTAAATGACTACCATCCCGTTGCACTTACATCCATCATCATGAAGTGTTTCAAGAGGATCATCTTGTGGCACATCAAGACCCTGCTGCCCCCCCATTGGACCCCCTGCAGTTTGCGTACCGTCCAAACCGCTCAACAGATGATGTCATTGACACCACCCTCCACCTGGCCCTAACCCACCTGGACAAAAAAGACACATATGTTTGGATGCTGTTCATAGACTTTAGTTCAGCATTCAACACAATCATCCCTCAGAAACTGATTGGAAAGCTGAGCCTACTGTGCCTGAACACCTCCCTCTGCAACTGGATCCTAGACTTCGTGACTGGGAGACCCCAGTCAGTCCGGATCGGGAGCAGCATCTCCAACACCATCACACTGAGCACGGGGGCTCCCCAGGGCTGTGTGCTCAGTCCACTGCTGTTCACTCTGCTGACCCACGACTGTGCTGCAACACACAGCTCGAACCATATCATCAAGTTCGCTGATGACACGACCATGGTGGGTCTCATCAGCAAGAACGACGAGTCAGCTTACAGAGAGGAGGTGCAGCGGTTAACAGACTGGTGCAGAGCCAACAACCTGTCTCTGAATGTGCACAAAAGAGATGGTTGTTGACTTCAGGAGGGCACAGAGCGACTGCTCCCCGCTGAACATCAATGGCTCCTCGGTAGAGATCGTAAAGAGCACCAAATTTCTTTGTGTTCACCTGACGGAGAATCTCATCTGGTCCCTCAACGTCAGCTCCATAGCAAAGAAAGCCCAGCAGCGTCTCTACTTTCTGCGAAGGCTGAAGAAAGTCCATCTCCCACCCCCCATCCTCATCACATTCTAGGGGTTGTATTGAGACCATCCTGAGCAGCTGCATCACTGCCTGGTTCGGAAATTGCACCATCTCGGATCGCAAGACCCTGCAGCGGATAGTGAGGTCACCTGAGAAGATCATCGGGGTCTCTCTTCTCGCCATCACAGACATTTACACTTATAAATAAGTGTATTATAATAAACATAAATAAACATAAGGAAGCTGGATGTTATTCAGACTCAGGCTTTGAGAATTGGGAGTAAAGGGTGATCTTTATGCTACATTTCCAGTCCAACACAGATCTTACTAAAGACACATATATTCTCTTCAATGCTGAACAACTTGCTCCCTATTCCCTACCAGTCAAACATCTCATCACATTTATTACTTTTTTTACATTTCTCCTCAACTTTCCTGATATGCTCTTCCCATGTTAACCATGAATCAAATATAACTCCCAGAAATTTTAATGATCTAACCTTTTCTAATTCAATTCCATTCATCCTTAACTTCTTCCCTACCTCAATTATTTCCCTGGTGAAACATACAGTTTGAGTTTTTCCTACTGAAAATCTACATCCCCAATCATAACCCCACTCCACCACTCCATCAATTGCTCCTTGTAGCTTCCTGATTATACGCTCCATGTTCCTACCTCTTTTCCACAAGGCCCCATCATCCGCAAATAGTGACGTATCTATATCCACTGGTACCTTTGTGAGGACATTATTGATCATAATGATGAAACGTAATGGGCTAATCACACTACCTTGAGGTGTGCCATTTCCCACTATGTACTGCTTTGATAATTCTGACTCAATCTGAACTTAAATTTTCCTACCAAACAAAAAATCTATTATCCAATTAAAAACTCTCCGACCAACCCCCATCTTGTGCAGTTTAATTAACAATCCTTCCTTCCACGTCATGTCATAGGCTTTTTCTATGTCAAAAAACACTGCAACTACTAACTCTTTATTTGCCTGGGCCTTTCTTCTTTCAGTCTCTAACCTTAACCCTTCCACTCCGATAACTTGCCAGCATTCCCCTCTTCTCAAGCTCATACGATAACCTTTCTGTTATCCTTTCCATTATCTTGCATATATCTGACATTAATACCACTGACCCGTAGCTAGTGGGTTTTGATGGATCCTTGCCAGGTTTCCTTATTGGAATTACTACTGCTTCTTTCCATGCACTTGGTGATCTTCCCTCCTCCCACACTCTGCTGTAAAGATGCAGCAACTTCAATAGCACTCCTTCTCCTAGATTTTTTAGCATAATATAGCATATCAGATCTTTCCCTGGGGAGGTTGGTCTCGATCTCTTTATTGCTCTCACCATCTCTGCCAATGTAAATTGTTCATCAATTATATCTTCAGTTTCTTCCCTCCTGTTTAACACACCTGGGTGTTGACTCATTGTTCTATCCCTTCTCCTTCTCCATTCTTCAGACAAATTTTCAGAACTATGTATCTTTACAAATGACTTGGCCATGATCTCAGCCTTATCCCTGCTGGAGACTGCTGTTTCCTCCTCAGATATCATTACTGGATATTCCCAATCCCTTCTATCTCCCCCCATCCTCTTAATCATTCCCCATACCTCTCCCACAGGTGTTGTTCTTCCTATTTTGTTGCAAAAACTCCTCCAACTTGCCCTTTTAGCTTGACGTATAGTTCTTCTCACCACTGCCTGTGCCTTCTTATATTGAATCAAATGCTGCATATTATGGGTTCTTTTAGATAGATAGATAGATAGATAGATAGATAGATAGATAGATAGATACTTTATTCATCCCCATGGGGAAATTCAACTTTTTTCCAATGTCCCATACACTTGTTGTAGCAAAACTAATTACATACAATACTTAACTCAGTAAAAAATATGATATGCATCTAAATCACTATCTCAAGAAGCATTAATAATAGCTTTTAAAAAGTTCTTAAGTCCTGGCGGTAGAATTGTAAAAGTAACTAGTCTGAATGCTCTATTTCTGTTTTTTATAGCCTGACAACATTCCTCTGTCCACCATGGTACCAGTTTTCTATTCATCCTATTTTTACTCCTGGGTATAGATCCTTCTGCTGCCATAATAATTGCTGAAGTTACCTGACTCTTTAATTCATCTATGTTTCCAGAAATGTCAATCCTTATCATTGCTTCTTCACTTAACTTCTGGAACTTACCCCAATCTGTTTTTCCAAACATCCACTTTAGGATTCCACCACCTGGTCTTACTTCAACTCTTTCACCCACTGAACATGAAACTGGGTAGTGATCGCTGCCTACTGTTGAAGCAGTCCAAACTCCCCAGTTACCAACCCCAGGCAAGGTATTAGACACTAATGTAACATCTAATATTGACTCAGTTCCTGTTGTTACGTTTATCCTTGTTCCTCTACCATCATTCATATACACCAAATCCTTTTCTTCCATCAAATCTTCAATTACCTTTCCATTTGAATCTGTAAATGAATCCCCCCCATATTGTGCTGTGAGCATTCAAATCTGCACACCACACTACTTCATGTCTGTTTTGTCCTTGTATCCTTAGTAGCCTATTCAAAACCAACCTTTTACATGGATTATAGTAGTTAATTATAACCACTCCCTCCCCTCTCTCCCACACTTCCACCACTGTGTATTCCTGATCATCTCCCTTTTCCAGTACCCTATATGGTATACCTTGCTTGATTAACATAGCACAACCTCCTCCTCCCCCTAGATTTCTATCTTTATTTATCATTGTATATCCATATACCACAAAGTCTAAAGTTGGTTTCAACCAAGTCTCCTGAATACACACTACATCCGGTTTTACAACCATTTCTTTAATAAACTGCTTGAATTCCTGGCTATTGGCCAGTAAGCTCCTTCCACTCCATTGCAAAAGAATCACCGTAATTAGTATTAACCAACCCATGACACTTCCTGGTTTGACTGATTAGTGAGGTTCTCCCTCACTTCCTCCCGTGTCAATCCTACTAACCCTAAATGGTTCATTGCTGCTTTGACAACCAGTTGAATCTTTTCACTTTTTGACTTTACCTCAGCCATACTATTAATCACTCCTGCAATGAATGTTACTAGAGCCTTTTTGTCTACATAAATCCTATCATTTGTTCTTTGTTGCATCTCTCACATCCCTCTTGCTCCCTGTTCATTAGGAACATTATTCTGTTCTCTTGACATTCTTCCAGCTTCTGCATAAGTGATCTTCCTTTTCACTCTTATTTCTTGAATTTTGTTCTCCCGTCTCATAACCTCACACCCACTATATGTCACATTATGAGCTCCTCCACAATTACAGCATTTTGGTTGCACTACTGTTCCACACTTTCCATATTCATGATCACCCCCACATCCAGCACATCTCCTCTGCCTATTACAGTTTTTAGCTATGTGTCCAAACCTTTGACAATTATAGCACCTCAATGGCTTTGGTACATATACTCTTACTGGGTAACTCATAAAACCCAGGAACACTTACCCTGGCACTCTTTCTTCTTCAAATTCAATCAATACTGTTTCACTTTCCTTTTTCACTCCCTCCTTTGTTGTTTTCAGTCTTTGAACATTCATTACTTTTCCTCCTTTGATATTCCTCTTTACCTCCTCCATGTTTATACTCATTGGTACCCCCATGATCATTCCTTTACAACCACCACCATTGCATGCTCCCACCCTCCCTGTGTATTCCACCTTACGTTTTCCTAACTCTCTTAATTGGAGTGCTTTCTCAAGCTGTTCCTCATTCGCACATCTTACTAATAGGTTGCCATCATTAAGGACTTTTGCAAATACTATTTCCCCTATCTTATTTGCCAGTGTTGTTGTTAGCACAAACGGGTTAATTTTCTTCATGTTTCCTTGAGCCTTCTCATTAAACCTTATTATGACAACCCCTTCTCTCTGAACTTGTTCATCTTCCTCACTTTCAGAGCACTCTCTGCAATCATTTCTTATCCTTTTACTCCCTTTGTCTCGGTTTTCATTCATCCGTCCTCTCACTATCTCCTCATTCCCTCTATTTCTCCCTTCACAACCATCCATTTCCCTGTCCCCCTGTCCACCACAAACTCCAACAAGCCCTGCAATGCCACTTCCTTCCCTCCCCGTCGCTCATTTGGCACTCAGGAGCAGAACAGTCTAGGCCACACCCCATCCACTTGAGTAATCCCACACCTTCTTTCCCACAAAGATAAGACTGATGAGCCTCTCATTACCTCTACAACTCTTAAAGGTATAGCAGGTGATCGCTATACCTTTATACAGCTCACAGAGTTTATAAGCCAGACAACTGCGCTCCAAGGATCAGAACTGAAGAAACCTCTTGGATGAGAGGTGAAATGGCCTCTGGATAACACAGCAAGTCCAGGTCCTGTGACTTACTACTGTTTGACCTGGATGACTGAGAACCTTCATAGAGAATGAGGAAACATGACAGTGGAGTTTAAGATGATGAGCAGCATAGATAGAGTGGACAGCCAGTGCCATTTTGTTTTCCGTTGTGGCAATGTCGAACATGAGAGGATATAATTTAACATGATTGGAGAAAAGTATAGGGGGAAATGTCAGAGACAGGTTTTCTACACATTAAGTGGTTATTGCATAGAAAAAAAAAGCCTTGCCCAGGCTTGCACCCTGGAAACTTTCCAAGGTGCAAATCCATGGTCTATCGAGACTAACGGAAGCCTAATTGTGTAGAATGCACCGCTGGGTGTGGTGGTAGAGACAGTTACATTAGGGATATTTAAGATAATCTTAGGTACGCACATGGAAAAAAAGAAAATGGAGGACTATACGGGAGGGAAGAATTAAATAGATCTTGGAGTAGGTGAAAAGGTCGGCACAACATCACTGGTCAAAGGGCCTGTACTGTGCTGTACTATTCTGTGTTCTTTGGAGACATAGCAAATCTTCTCAACTCTCAATGAAATGGAGCCACTGCTGTGCTTTCTTCACGACTGCATCAGTGTTTTAGGCGCAAGATAGATCCTCAGAGATATCAATGTGTAGGAACTGGAAGCCGCTCATCCTTTCCACAGCTGACTCCTCAATGAGAACTGGTGTGTCTCATCCCAACTTCCCCTTCTTGAAACCCACAATCAATTCCCTGGTCTTGCTGATGTTGAGTATGAAGTGGCCGTTGTGACACCAGTCAGGGGCTAATCTATCTCATTTGTATAAGCCTAATCATGAAGTGCTTTGAGAGGCTCATATTGTATGCATTAACTCCAGCCTCCCAGACAATCCTGATGCTGCAATTCACTACTTCTGAAAAGAGTCTTAAGCAAATGCCATCTCATCTCCTGGAGCATCTGGACAGTAAATACAACTATGTTGGACTATTATTTATTGTTTACAGCCCCATCTTCAGTGCTATAAATCCAAGCAACCTCGTCTCCAAACTCCTCAATCTGGGATCAATACATTGCTTTGCATCTGGATCCTTGACTTCCTGACTAACAAACTGGAACCAGTAGGGTAGGCTCAACACCTTCATCATGATTATTCTCATTTCACAAGGCTGTGTCCTCAGACCCCTATTCTAATCTGTTCTGGACCAACAGCTATACATCAAGGCCAAAAAGCTCATGAATACCTCTACTTGCTCAGGAGGTGACAGAAATTTGGTAGGTACCCTTTGAACCTTGCCTATTTTTATTGATGCAGCATAGAAAGCATTCTGTCTTGATGCGTTATGGCAGATGCACTGCTCATGGCCACAAGGAACTACAGAAAGTTGTGGAGACAGCTCAGCTCATCCAGACAGGATAGTTGAATGCTCCTCTTGTAGGATGTCAGAAGGCAGGGAGACTACCAGTGTCCACCTGCAGATTCTAACAATCCACGTGAAAGAGTTGGAGATGGAACACTGGATCATTTGGGAGGCTGAGGGGGTTATAGATAGGGTATATGGAGAGATAGTTATACCCAAGGTGCAGGACACAGGAAAACGGGTGACATTCAGGAAGGGGAAAGGGGTTAAAAAGCCAGTTAAACAGGAAGACTAAAAGAATCATTAAGTTGCTCTAGCAGACAAGGTGAAAGAGAATCCTAAAGGATTCGACAGATACGGCTGAAATCAAAAGAATTGCAAGGGATAAAAAACCAGAATGGTAATCAGTTTACAGAAGTGAGGTAAATGATCAACTTTATGGACCCTGCACAGAGTAGAGGAGGAGGTGTTTGCTATGCTGAGGCAGATCGGGGTGTTTAAATCCCCAGGGCCTGACAAGGTGTTCCCTTGGACTCTACAGGTGACAGCTGCTGAAATTGCTGGAGCCCTAGCAGAGATATTTAAAACCACCTTAGCAACAGGAGAGATACCACAGGGTTAGAGGATAGCCAATGTTGGTCCACTGTTTAAAAAAGGCTCTAAACATAAACCTGGAAATTAAAGGCTGCTGAGTCTGTCATCAGTTGTGAGAAAGTTATTGGAAGGTATTCGAAGCGACCGGATATGTACTATAAGTACTTCGACAGACATGGACTGATCAAGGAGAGTGTGCATGGCTTTGTGCATGCTAGTTCATGTCTAACCAATCTTAGAGTTTTTTGGAACGTTTCCGGGTCTGTGGATGAAGACAAGGCAGTGGACGTTGCCTACATGGACTTCGTTAAGGCATTTGACAAGGTCCAACATGGGAGGTTAGTCAAGAAGGGGGTGTCGTGGACAGTGAGGAAGGCTCTCATGGTTTGCAGACAGATCTGCATCATCTGGAAATATGGGTTGAAAAGTGGCAGATGGAATTTAATGCAGACGTGTGAGGATTTGACTTCGGAAGGACCAACCAGGGTAGGTCTTACACAGTGAACTGTAGGGCACTGAGGAGTGTGGTGGAACAAAGAGATCTGGGAATGCAGATCACATTTCATTAAAAGTGGTATCACACTTAGATAGGGTCATAAACAACGTTTTTGGCACGTTGGCCTTCACAAATCAATTTATTGAGTACAGGAGATGGGATGTTTTGTTGAAGTCCGATAAAATATTGGTGAGGCCTAATTCGGAGTATTGAGTGCAGTTTTGGTCGCTGACTTACAGGAAAGATATAAATAAGGTTGAAAGAATACAGAGAAAATTTACAAGGATCTTGCCAGGTCTGGAGGACCTGAGTTAAAAGGAAGGATTGAATAGGTGAGGACTGTGTTCTTTAGAACATAGATAATTGAGGGGAGATTTGAAAGAGATATCCAAAATTATGAGGGGTATAGATAGGGTAAATCCAAGGAGGCTTTTTCCACTGAGGTTAGGTGGGACTACAACTAGAGCTCATGGTTTAAGGGTGAAAGGTGCAAAGCTTAAAGAGAGCATGAGAGGAAACTTCTTCACTCAGGGTCGTGAGAGTCTGGAATGAGATGTCAGCATAAGTGGTGCATGCAAGCTCAATTTCAACATTTAAGAGAAGTTTGGATAGGTACATGGATGGTAGGGGTATGGAGGACTATTGTCCCAGTGGAGGTTGATGGGACTAGGCAATTTAAAGGGTTTCAACATGGACTAGATTGGCCAAAAGGCTTATTTCTGTGCTGTAATTCCCTATGATTCTATGACTCCATCACAGCAACTAGCTTAGCCTCCATGGACTCCCTATACTTCTCACTACCTCATTAAAACAGCCAGCATAATTAAAGTTCCCATTGGGCAGAAGTTTAATAAGGTTGAAAACATTTAACACCAGACTCAAGGACATTTTTCTAAACTGCTGTGGTAATGTTTCTCTAGTACAAGGAGATAGACTCTTGACCTCACAATCTACTTTGTTACGATCTTGCACCTTCTATCTTTACCTACACTGCCTTTCCCTGTAATTGTTTCACTTCATTCTGCACTCCGTTCTTGCTTTACCATGTTCTATCGCAATGCCGTGTGTAATGATTTGATCTGTATGAACAGTATGCAGTACAAGCTTTTCACTGCACCTCAGTACATTTGACAACAATAAACCAATCCAAATCCAATTAAATGAACAGTCTGACTGTCAGATGTTAACAGGATTATGAATATTATAGGTGAGGTAGCAAGAAATGAGTGCAACTTCCTCCTGAGAAAAATAGAGCCAGATAAATGAATTTGAGTTACCTTTGCACAATGTGTCATGGATTGTATGTCATTATAGAATCATGAAATCCAGAAATTACCGGTAAGTCCCATAAAAAAGATATCTGTGGATTATTCAATGTTCTAAAAGTACCTCAGGGTTCAAATTCATCCACTTTTTCTTGATTCGCGCTAAATCCAAACATACAGTAATTGATAAACATTATATTTCATTTCCAAACTTTGGTTCTCTGATACAGCTTTCCCGATAGTGCTGAAATCACCATGTCCTGTCACTCCCATCTGATTTCCCAATCATGTTCTCACCCTGAAACTCATCTATTGCTCAATCACTCGTTCTGCATCTCAGTTCCTCAGATATCTTTCTGACCTCTGTTTTAGAGTGGCTCACACTCTTCCTGATTCCCTCCCTCTCACAGTTCTTCAACTCTCAATCATGTTAATTGTCCCAATTTGATTTAGGAGTTGAGGATGCCATCATCTACCTGCTGAACCGTGTCTACGCCCACCTGGACAAGCCGGCAAGCACTGTGAGGGTCATGTTTTTTGACTTCTCCAGTGCGTTCAACACCATCCGCACTGCTCTACTGGGTGAGAAGCTGACAGTGATGCAGGTGGATGCTTCCCTGGTGTCATGGATTATTGATTACCTGACTGGCAGACCACAGTACGTGCGCTTGCAACACTGTGTGTCAGGCAGAGTGGTCAGCAGCACTGGGGCTCCACAGGGGACTGTCCTATCTCCCTTTCTCTTCACCATCTACACCTCAGACTTCAACTACAACACAGAGTCTTGCCATCTTCAGAAATTTTCTGATGACTCTGCCATAGTTGAATGCATCAACAAGGGTGGTGAGGCTGAGTACAGGGCTACGGTGGGAAACTTCGTCACATGGTGCAGCAGAATCATCTGCAGCTTAATGTGAAAAAGACTAAGGAGCTGGTGGTGGACCTGAGGAGGGCTAAGGCACCAGTGACCCCTGTTTACATCCAAGGGGTCAGTGTGGACATGGTGGAGGATTACAAGTACCTGGGGATACGAATTGACGATAAACTGGACTGGTCAAAGAACACTGAGGCTGTTTACAAGAAGAGTCAGAGCTGTCTCTATTTCCTGAGGGGACTGAGGTCCTTTAACATCTGCCGGATGATGCTGTGGATGTTCTAAGAGGCTGTGGTGGCCAGTGCTATCATGTTTGCTGTTGTGTGCTGGGGCAGCAGGCTGAGGGTAGCAGACACCAACAGAATCAACAAACTCATTCGTAAGGCCAGTGATGTTGTGGGGGTGGAACTGGACTCTCTGACAGTGGTGTTTGAAAAGAGGATGCTGTCCAAATTGCATGCCATCTTGGACAATGACTCCCATCCACTCCATAATGTACTGGTTAGGCACAGGAGTACATTCAGCCAGAGACTCATTCCACCGAGATGTAACACTGAGCGTCATAGGAAGTCATTCCTACCTGTGGTCATCAAACTTTACAACTCCTCCCTCGGAGTGTCAGACACCCTGAGCCAATAGGCTGGTCCTGGACTTATTTCCACTTGGCATGATTAACTTATTATTATTTAATTATTTATGGTTAATTTATGCTATATTTCTTCACTATTCTTGGTGCGGCTGTAACGAAAACCAATTTCCCTCGGGATCAACAAAGTCTGTCTGTCTGTCTGTCTGTCTGTATTCCATTCATCATGCTGCTCCTGGCTGCCTTCAAAGTGTACAACCTACAACTGGGGTTGGAAATGGGAATTGCAAAGTTTCTTAGACTTTTTCTACCATTCTGTGAAACTTTTGGGCATTACTGCTAGTGCAAGAGGAACATTCAGGTCAAAAAGTTTAATATTTACTTAATAGAACAAGGAAAATTGAACATTCCAGCACAGGGCATTGTGTTAATGATGTTGTGTCAACCTAAATAAAGCTACTCCACCATCAATCTGTGATATTTTAATGCAAATCCTAATTATCTCACAATCTGATTGCCTCCACTATCGACATCTCTATGGTGCAAAGCAAGTCACTGCTGCTAGTCTAAAATGTCCCCTACATGTGGCTCAGTTCACTTTCATAACTTACATCAGTGGACAGGAATTTCACAAGGCAAGGAATTTGATAATTATTGTTTTTTATTGCACTTTGCAGTAACATTTTATGCAAAACAGAAAAGGTAAGGATAGAGGCAAGCCGGCCCTCTAGGCCAATTAACTGAGCATCAGTGTAAGTAAAGCAGAGTGAAGCAGGATTGTGATAACTCAGTACAGCTCTTCAGCATTCTTCAGCGGGTAACAAATTGTATCCCGAATCCAATCGATGTATCTCTTTGTTAGTAAAGTGTACACCACAGGCTCTCTGGATGTTGCACAGTTTTTTTTGCCAAAGGACACAATCCCAGTATACATTTTGTCGCATATCAAAGGACCGCCTGAATCACCCTGGAAGAGAGAGAAAAAGATGAAGGTGACAATTGAGCAGAATTAGCTAAAGTGACAGACTGCAAACTGTCAGTTTGACATCACATCACAATTCATTATCCGTGCCCAGCTGTACCGAGGAGGTGTAAGTTTACTCCAGGAACAAATGCAGGCAACTTTAATGGAATGTTTCCGACAGCCCGGATTCAGTTTATTCCTAACTCAGCAGTTGTGTAGAAAACTGTCAGCTATCTGCAAATTTGACTCCGGCTGCCCAGTCAGCGTCAGGAACTGGCCACAGCGACGAGGTTTCTCGCAGGTCAGCGATGCTCATTTACAAGTACAGAAGGGATCAGCGATGAGGGTGGGACCTTGACTCTGGGTAAGCTTCTGCTAAGGTTCCCTTTTTTTCTCTCTCTTACTGTACCTAATTTAATAAATGGTCATTGTGTGTTCTTCATGCCGGATGTTGGAATTCTGGGAGACACAGAATCTCCCAGGGAACTACATCAGTACGAAGTGCGTCCAGCTGCAGCTCCTTGAAGACCGTATTAGGGATCTGGAGCAACAGCTGGATGACCTTCAGCTTGTACAGAGGAGCGAGGAGATAATCGATCAAGCGTTACAGAGAAGTAGTCACCCCTAAACTGCAGGGGGCAAGTAGCTCGGTGACTGTCAGGAATAAAAGAAATGTGAATAGGCAGAACATCCCATTGGCATTCCTATCAATAATAAGTATAGCGCTTTGGATACTGCTGTGGGGGATGAACTCTCAAGGGAATGCCACAGAGACCACGTTACTGGCACAGACCATAGGTCTGTGGTGCAGAAGGGGAAAAGAGAGAAGAGGGCAGTGAAAGTGATAGGGAACTCAATAATCAGAGGAAGAGTAGTCAGAGCAGCGCATTCTCTGGTCATGAACTGGACACCTGGATGGTATTTGCCTCCCTGGTGCTAGGGTCAAGGACATCCACAGCATTTCGGAGATGGAGGGAGAGCAGCCAGAAGTCATGGTACATATTGGTACCAATGACATAAGAAGAAAGAAAAGAGGTCCTGAACAGACGATTTAGACAGTTAGGCACAAAACTGAGAAGCAGGACCTCCAGGGTAGTAATTTCTGGAATGTTGTCTGTGCCACTTGGCAGTAAGAGTAGAAACAGGATGACTTGGCAGAGGAATGCATGGCTGAGAAGCTGGTGCAGGGGGCAGGGCTTCAGGTTCTTCGATCATTGGGATCTCTTCTGGGGGAGGTATGACCTGTACAAAAGGTACAGGTGACTTGTGAGTCCTTGTGCAGAACATTCTAGAAGCTAACTTGCAGGTCGACTCGGTGTTGTGGAAATCAAATGCAATGTTCGCATTCATTTCAAGAGGTCTTAAATACAAGAGCAGGGATGTGATGCTGAGGCTTTATTAAGGCACTGATAAGACTTTGCCTCAAGTATTGAGAACAGTTCTGCGCTTCTCATCTAAGAAAAGATGTGCTGGCATTGGAGAGGGCTCAGAGGGAGTTCACAAGGATGATTCCCGGAATGAATGGGTTATCTTACGAGGAACTTTTGATAGCTTTGGATCTGTAGCCATTGGAATTTAGAAGGATGAGGGGAATCTCATTGAAACCTTCTGAATGTTGAAAGGCCTGGACAAAATAGATGTGGAAAGGGTGCTTCCCATGGTAGGGAAGTCATGGTGAGAGCACAGCCTCAGGATAGAGGGGCATCCATTTAAAACAGAGATGTGGAGAAATTTCTTCAGCCAGAGGGTGGTGAAGTTGTGGAATTTTTTACCACAGGCAGCTGTGGAGGCCAGATCGTTCGGTGTATTTAAAGCAAATCTTGGTAGTTTCTTGATTGGACGTGGCATCAAAGGTTATGGGGTGAAGGCCAGGGAGTGAGGCTGAGGAGGAGAAAAAAGGATCAGCCATGATTAAATGGCGGAGCAGATTTGATGGGCCAAATGGCATAATTCTACTGCTATATCTTGTGGTCTTATAGACATCAAACTGTGGTAGAATGTGAAAGTTCAGAATGAAACAGATGTCAAATGCTGGTGTAGCTGTCCCTCCGCTCTGCCACTCGACTCTCCGCTGAACCCAGCTCGTGCATCTGGCCAGATTCACTTTGTACCCGACCCCCTGCTTTTAAGCAAGACTAGCTGACACAAGAACAGTAACCTCCTTCACTGAATGGAGTCACTGGTCTGAGAAATAACTAAATAATGAGAAATAGTCTATTAAATTTACTTTATCTTAACTGCTTCAATCATTTTGTATTATAATCAGTTATCTTTAAACAACTTTAAATATGCTTGTGTAGTTTTTAATCATTTTTCACTGTGAGCTGTTGAAGGCTGTCAGGATATTCATGGAGGCAAATCCTCAGGATCCAATTCCTGATTCTGCTCGGCGTCCCGAGCCTGGCCTGTCTCACAGGGCACCTCATGGGTACAGAGTGTCAGACAGACTGATCCACTCTGTCCCAACTGGATGTTAGGATCAGACACAGCACTAGATCTAGCATGATCCTTATTTTCAAATTGACGCGATTTAGAATAAATTCTCTTTACATTTTAGACGTTACATTTCTCTAGACTGACTCTGTTACCTTGCATCTGCCCATTTCATCATCACACTGACGGTAGACAAAGTTTATTGGTAGAGAAATCATAGTAAGTTATGTTGACATCTAAACTCAGGTCCTAGAGTAGTGGTCGCCAACCCGTCGATCGCGATCGACTGGTCGATCTTTGAGACTTTCCCAGTAGATCCCAAAAAAAATGAAAAATAAATACACAAATATTGTTGAGAGATTGTTTCCGGGTGGTGGGGTTTTAGTTTTGTTCTTTCTGCCCAGTGTGCATGTCCGCAGCTCCCCCGCCACGCACTACACAGTGTACTTCAGTGGTCCCCAACCACCGGGCCGCGAGGAAACGATACGAGTCATCTGCGCTGTTCCTCACTCCCTGTCACGCCACTGGTCAACTTGAACACACACGAGGTCATTACGCACGGGCGGTCATGACCCATGCGAGGTCATCAGTCGCCTAAATACTGTGATACCCTCGCGCCAGGGATTACTGGTTGGCCTCGGGTAATCGGCCGCCTCGTACGGCCGGCAAGAAGTGCCGATGCTACTGACCTGGAGCGCAGACAGATGGGCGCCGCCTCTAAACCTGTTTAGCACACCGAATGTTCATGGGGAACCCAGTGCTAAAATATTTGCAGACGACCTAATTCGGGCACAGTGTTTCGTAAGCAGCAGAGCTGCAATCTACTGAAAGTCATCCCTCGGTCGATAGATCCTACAAGGGGGGGGCGGGCATGTGTCCTGTCGCTCTCCTTGCTCGGTCAGTCACTCTCTCCGGACTGCAACTGCCGTGGCCCCGGCACGGGGACCTCGGGCCCTTACCTTGTCCTCTCACCCCACCCATGACAGGCCGCACCTGGGCAAGGCGTCTGGCGGTAGGCTGGAGTTCCGGCCCGGAGGCTGTCTAATGAGGCAATGAAGCCCTCAAAACTGCTTCGGTACCTTCAGTCCAAGCACCCTGCACTTAAAGACAAACCCACTGAGTTTTCTCAGTGGAAAAAACGTGAGCAAGCAGGACAGAAGCTAAGTGCTGTGAGCCACAAAAACTAAATTGCGGAATAGACTGGACATAAGGAACCTGCTTCGAGTATCGCTGTATTCCGGTTGAGTTTAATACGCCCCCACCTCGTCCCCTGTTGGCTGGTCCACAAGAGTATTGTCAATATTAAACTGGTCCGTGGTGCAAAAAAGGGTGGTGACCCCTGGTGTACATACATTATTTCTACTTCTGGGTTGCGGGGTTTTACTTCCAGTCTTTTCTGCCCGGTGCACATGTGTGTGACTAACCGATTTGGGGTCGATCTTGCCTTTCACTAAGGCCGAGGTAGGGGATCTTGGGCTTAAAAAGGTTGGTGACCACTATCCTAGAATGAGATTCTAGAAAATGCGAGAAAATGGTTCCTCCACAATCAACACATACACATTTTCTAATCTGATTTTTTTTTTAATCCACCTGGGGATGTGGACATTGCCTGTGAGTGTAGCATTTATGGCCTAATCTAGTTTCCCTTGGCTTCCCTAGGGTAATGCTGGACAACATTCTGAAGACTTTTTAATGTAACTGAGTAGCTCTTCAGAAAGCAGGTAAGAGTCAGTCACAGTAACACTGAGGAAAGCCCCAGTGAATCACTGGGGTTTTTATACTTAATTCAATCGCTTGATAGAAATGTTACTGATAACACGGCTAGACATCATACTCACCTTACAAGCATTCCCACTGCCTTTGCTGTCACCAACACAGATCATGTCCTTGGTTAATTTAAGACGCTGATTGCTGTTGCATTTTCTGCGATCAATTACCTCGACCTCCACCTCTTGAAGTGTGTCAGAGTAATTGTGTTTCCTTGTTTCTCCCCATCCTGCCACGGTGCACGTTGTTCCAGATTTCATGTCGGTGATTCCTCCTTTGGGAAGGTTGAGCACATTCACATACTGGTTGATTTTTGCATCAGTCTCAAGCTGTTAACACAAAAACATTGAATTCATGTATTTGTGCTCCTAAAAGTGAAGAATATCCTGAATGATCTCTTTACTCCTGAAGAGATTTGTTGGTTTATCTATTTAAATATCTTGTTTTCCAGAGTTCTGCATTTTGCAGATAAGCTACTGCCTTTTCTTCAGATGATCAAAGGGAGAGAGACTCATTTGAAAGTGACCAGTAAAGTTAAATATCAACTACATTTCATATAATGGAATTGATAATTTGTCATGAAAATTATGTGGATGATGGTTATAAAGCACTGATCCTACTGTGAAGGTTCCTCACTATCTAACTCTGTCTTTGTTAATGATGAACATCCAATAATTCAGACTTAGCTATCGCATTTCTACTTTTCATTAAAGTTTAAATCTAATTTAGTTTAAAGATACAGCACAGTAACAGGCCTTTCCAGCCGAAATACATTAATGTGACCAATTTACTTACTAACCCATACATCTTCGGATAATATCTTATCAAAACCGAAAACACACAAAGTAATTGATACAAAGATAAAAAGAAGTTGGAAAACAGAATCTTTCAGTGCCTTTTGAATGCTGTTTCAGTTACAAATAAAGAAGAATATAGCTGGAATATTAGTGATATAGAACACATTGCTGACAGAATGGTAAAGCAATCAACAAAAACATTTTGATGGACTATTATACGCTTCCTTCAAATTTACTTATTTCTTGCAATGTGTAAATTTGATTCTCTTTACTTGTTCCCTCCAAAACCATTTTGTTTGCTACCATCAAGTTGCTAAGTAATTTATTTATTCATTGAGAAATAGTGCCGAACAGTCCCTTCCGGCATTTCAAACTGCGCCGGCCGGCTAGCCACCAGCAATTCAATTCTAGTCTAAATTTACAATGACTGATTCACCTACAAAATGGCACACTTTGGACTGTGGGAGGAAACCGGAGCATCCAGAAGAAACACACGCAGTCACGGGAAAAACTTGCCGACAGTGGAAGGAATTAAACCCAGGTCACTGGTACTGTAACACGTTGTGCTAACCAGGACAATATTTCCTGGAAAAGTATGAACTAAATTAGCAACACACTGAAGTCTGGAATCTGGAATGACAATCTGCCCGTGGATGGAGCAGCATCTGCGGGAGGATTGGAATTCTCAAGAGTTCCTGCAATGGCTGCTGCAGGAAGTGAATGTGTTTTCTTGTAGGAGAGAGCAGCGGAATGATAATTAACTTGGTACCTGCCACCTTCTGTTCCGAAAGCACAATAATGTGGAGTTTTTCTTCAGGAACTTCTGTCTGATCACATTGTTATTTCTAAACTTTAGGCTTCTTTAGTGAAAACAATTTCCTCTGGGATATGATAGATCAATGCATCATCTGACCATAAAGGCTCCTGACTCATCTCACCTGGATCGATTAGATAAAGCTAGGTTACAGTGGACCAAATCACTGATAGAAAATGTCACGTGATCATTTGCTAATGATGCTTGCTGAAAACTTTCTTTACACGTCAAGGGGGAGTTTAACTGCGATATTGCCCAGGCTTAGACAGCTCAAGTTCAAGTTCAGCATATTGTCATTCAATCGTACACATGTATACCACCAAATGAAACATTCCTCCTGACCAAGGGCACAAGACAGTACTGTACCTCAAACACATAATACATAAAGTAATATTGCCACAAATAAATTAATAAGTTGCACAGTTAAAAAGTAAAGAGTACAAGCTACTGGCGCTTCATAACTGATGAGACCTGGGTGGTAACAGGGAGTTGAGTCATGTTACAGCCTCGGGGAAGAAGCTGTTTCTCATCCTCACAGTTCTTGTCGTATTTCTATCGAACCACCTGCCTCACGGTAGGGGGTCAAAAAGATAGTGGGACTGATGGAAGGGACCATTGCCAATACTAAGGGCCCTGTGTACGCAGCACTCCTGATAAATATCTCTAATGGTTGAAAGATGCACTCTGGTGATCCCCTCAACAGTCGTCACATTCCGTTTTAAGGACTTGCAGCCAGATGCCTTGCAATTCCATACCAGACAGGAATCAGTGTAAATTTTCCCCACTAGAAATACGTCTCATCCCGCTCAATGAAGCCAGACTACAGTTATTATTCTTAAGCCAGAAAATATTGCTAATGCAGCAAAGTAAAGATTTTTAAAACTGTGTAAGAATGACAGAAAAAAATCATACTTCCAGCAGCATGATATCATTTCCCTTTTTGAAATTGATGTATTCTGGATAGGGAATCTGTCTGATGATGCGTCGTTTTTGTTCACTTTTCTCATTCTGGGAAAGAGAATGTATTCCAAGAACTGCTTGAAGAAACTGGCCTGGTGCGATTGTTCTGCTACCAATCAAAAATAAAGATAATTAATTACTCTTTCCTTTAAAAAATAATTGACTGAAATGCGTCAGGGAGACAACAATCAAACATTAAACTTCATGGAACTATAAGGGTCAGCTACATTATATTTGGTAGTTAATGTGCATATTCCAAAAGGGGATCAATATCCAAGCGAGGGCCAACACTATGCTCCTAGTTAAAGTTGTTTTAATACATTCATCAAACAAACTCGTTTTAAATCACTCTTGTGCTTACTTATTTGTGGAATGGGTATCATACATACAGTTACCTCTTTATTAGGGGCACCTGTACACCTGCATGTTAATACAAATATCTAATCAGCCAATCATGTGGCAGCAACTCAAGGCATAAAAACATTCAGACATCATCAGGAAGTTCAGTCATTATTCAGACTATACATCAGAATGGGTAAGAAATGTGATCTAAGTGAATTTGACTGTGGAATGGTTGTTGTTGCCAGACGGGATGGTTTGAGTATCTGCTGGTCTCCTGACATTTTCGGGTAAAACATTCTCTAGCTTTTACAGAGAATGGTGTGATAAAGAAGAAAAAGCATCCAGTGAGTAGAAGTTCTGTCGGCAAAAACACTTTGTTGAGGAGAGAGGGAAGATGAGAATGGCCAGACTGGTTCAAGCAGACAGGAAGTCGACAGTAACTCAAATAACCACGTGTTACACAGTGGTGTTCAGAAGAGCATCTGTGAATGCACAACATGTTGAACCTTAAAGTCAATGGGCTACAGCAGAAGACCATGAACATACACTCAGAGGTACCTAATAAAGTGGCCACGGAGTGTATATCTGACCATTCAAACTGAAACCTGCTAACAAAAATAAATGCCAATAACATGGCATTTATGTTATTAAATGAGGATTATTAATTAATGAGGATTATATATTAATGAGGATGTGACACCAGTGTAAACAGAATTATTTTAAGAAAGCTAAGCACTTGTATGTTAATCACAAAATATCTTTTTCACTCATAAACCACATAGCTTACTCTTCACAGTGTGCTGCAGTTAGTACCCAGTTTGGTCTGATCAAAGCACCTCCGCAATAGGGAGCAAACGAACCGTTCCTGAAATCTATTTGGAGAGATGCCATATAAGGTCTTGAATGTGGTTTGACTTCATGACCTCCAATAATTTTAGCTCCGGGATCTGCAATATATAGAAGATACTGACACTTTATTTCACATACATGATTATTCACACACAGGATGTGAACATCACTGACAATGCCAGCAATTATTAGCCATCTCTAATTACCCTTGACAGGGATAACCCTAGAGTAGTTGTACCATGGCCTTGCACAGCAATTTGATTGTACAAGAGTGTAAGAAGGTGCAGAGAGTAATGGACTCAGCCCAATATGGCACTGGATCGATCGCTGTAGAAAGCGGGGGGTGGTGGGAGGTAAAGATATGATTAGTGGTCGGTTTCCTTTACAGATGGGGTACATTGCGGAGGATAATGTGTTGGATGCAGAGGCTGATGGGCGAGTAGGCAAGGACAAGAGGGACTCTATCACTATTACAGCAGAGGGAAGATGGGGTGAGTGTAGATGTACAGATAATTGTACAGAGAATGTGTAGATGGATAGAGAATTGGTTGGCTGACAGGAAACAAAGAGTGAGAGTAAACGGAACCTTTTCAGTATGGCAGGCAGTGATTAGTGGAGTACCGCAAGGCTCAGTGCTGGGACCCCAGTTGTTTACAATATATATTAATGATTTAGACGAGGGAATTAAATGCAGCATCTCCAAGTTTGCGGATGACATGAAGCTGGGCGGCGGTGTTAGCTGTGAGGAGGATGCTAAGAGGATGCAGGGAGACTTGGATAGGTTAGATGGGTGGGCAAATTCATGGCAGATGCAATTTAATGTGGATAAATGTGAGGTTATCAACTTTGGTTGCAAGAACAGGAAAACAGATTATTATCTGAATGGTGGCCAATTAGAAAAAGGGGAGGTGCAACGAGACCTGGGTGTCATTGTACACCAGTCATTGAAGGTGGGCATGCAGGTACAGCAGGCGGTGAAAAAGGCAAATGGTATGTTGGCATTCATAGCAAAAGGATTTGAGTACAGGAGCAGGGAGGTTCTACTGCAGTTGTACAAGGTCTTGGTGAGACCACATCTAGAGTATTGTGTGCAGTTTTGGTCCCCTAATCTGAGGAAAGACATTCTTGCCATAGAGGGAGTACAAAGAAGGTTCACCAGATTGATTCCTGGGATGGCAGGACTTTCATATGAAGAAAGATTGGATCGACTAGGCTTATACTCACTAGAATTTAGAAGATTGAGGGGAGATCTTATTGAAAGGTATAAAATTCTAAAGGGATTGGACAGGCTAGATGCAGGAAGATTGTTTCCGATGTTGGGGAAGTCCAGAACGAGGGGTCACAATTTAAGGATAAAGGGGAAGCCTTTTAGGACTGAGATGAGGAAAAACTTCTTCACACAGAGAGTGGTGAATCTATGGAATTCCTGGCCACAGGAAACAGTTGAAGCCGGTTCATTGGCTATATTTAAGAAGAAGTTAGATATGGCCCTTGTGGCTAAAGGGATCAGGGGGTATGGAGAGAAAGCAGGTACAGGGTTCTGAGTTGGATGATCAGCCATCATCATACTGAATGGCGGTACAGGCTCGAAGGGCCGAATGGCCTACTCCTACACCTGTTTTCTATGTTTCTATGTACAAGAAATGGAGGAAATTCAAGTGAGAGGAGCATCAATAGTAGAGGGAGAGAAACCCAAAAGCATCCCGGGAATAGATGTGTTGAAGGTTTTAGAGGGAATTTGGGGATTAGCACATTTGCACTTAACAAATGACTTTGGTTACAAGTGTCCGTATCTGAGTATGCATTGTGGATTTAATTTGGAGAGCATCTCTGAACAATGGGTTCATAAAAGTCATCAATCACAGACTAGACAATGTTGATAAAAATTCATTAAAATCAGATGTCTGTCGTGTGCATGCAAATCAGGAGGTGTGAAGTTTGTGTGTTGTTTCAAAGAAAGTATTGTCCATACATTGTAAATATAAAGTTGTCCTTTGATGTTGAGCACATAAAATATTGAGCCCCATGTTGGGCCTGGAGATCTTTCGACCAAAAGCGTCTCCGAATGATGCCTGCTGCACCTTGTTTTGTCGAATAAGGAAGCTGCTTTGTATCTACCAGTAATTTTCTCCAGCGATTTCATTCACGCAACAACACTTGGTGTCAGGAGTGGGATACCTTCCTGACCCATCGTGTGGCCAGTGATTTCAGCAGTCTAACTGGGTGAGTATTTTATGAAATAGCATTTAAACTTGGATCTGTTCGGGTTGGTGGTACACGGGAACACAAACATGGAGAGCTGAACTGGTAGGCATAAATGTGGTGTGTGTGTGTGCATGTTTGTTTATGTAAGAGACAAAACTTTGCGTGTTAATTTGGTGAGACGAAGCCACCAGTTGTGAAGGGTGGTTATTGACAGTTCACGACACCAGAGTGGGGACGTGGAAACTCATCCGATCGAGGAGCTGCATTTCAGAGTACACGTTTTGCGAGTGTGATGTGAAGAATACTGCAGACGTCATGTGTTCAGGTACTCAAAAGTGGCAGATTGCGGAGTACATACTCTGCGGTTTTAAGGAAGAACTGTTTAGCTGGTACCCGTCATTTCTATTTCGCATAGTGTGGGAATTATTGTGGAGATATTTCAGGGAGAGGTTCACCAGATGCACACTAAAGATATACACATGTTGGTAAAAGCAAAGTGCCCAAGGAATACGTGGAACCGTCTGGCCCAGGGGGTGCGGGATGGTCCATGGGCAACTACTGGGAATGCCAAACAATGAAGAAAGATATCGCTCTTTTAAAGGAGAAGTGAGGCGGTGACTGGGGGGAGGTGGGAATAACCGGGGAACGATAATGGCTGTGAGCTGATGACTCAGCCATGGATTATGCAGAATGTAAATATCGAGCGTACGAGGAATATTCAGGATTGGATAATCCTGGGAGGGACGACCCAATCTTCCTAAAAATGCTGATGGAAGACCTGCGCTCAGCTCACCAGGAAGGTTTAGATTTCGGGATAACAGTGGGGTCGGCCTACTCTGTGATAGTTCTGTGGGCCTGTGAGATAGACCGAAGAAAGTGCAAGAGAAATTGTAAAGCAGCTGTAGTAGATGCAGCTACTGTGATGTGTTCTGTTTGCTGGCGGCCAGCTCACAGAGCATGGAACTGCTCGAGTAGATGTGGGAGGGTAAAGGAGTTCATATGCTACAGATGTGACTGATACGACGTACATGGTTGAAGGCAGTGACCAAAAAAGAGGAAAGAAAAACAAGTGAACAGCACAGTAGACACACAATCTCTCACCCCATCAACACCCAGTCTGACCAAACTGACCGTCCATCAGATCGTAGAACGGTGAAGACACCGCCTGGGTCAGTAAAAGATGCGGCGATGGCCCCCACGGCCTGCGCTGGTGACCCGCAGATGTACACAACTGCATTGTTAGGGGGGCCGGAAATGCGATATCTTTGTGGACCCAGGAGCATTGATATCAATAACTGACCTATCCTTGCCAACAACTGGACAGGCTATTTATATTAGGGGTGGAGGAGGGAAAACAGTGAAGGCAGAAAGAAGCGAGTGGCAAATACTTGAAACTGGGGGAGTGCAGCTTCCAGTGTATTTCTAGGTATCTCCAAATAATGAGGGCACCATCCTTGGAATAGACACCCTAAAGGAAGCAGGGGCATTTATAGGCTCGGGAAAGGGAGAAGTAATAAGACAGTGAGTATAGGAATAGAGTGAGGTGGAGGATAAATGTGTGGCTGAGGGATTGGAGCAGAGGGCAGGAATTCAGATTTCTGGATCATTGGGATCTCTTTTGGGGCAGGCATAACCTGTACAAAAAGGATGGGTTTGCACTTTAATACAAGGGGGACCAATATCCTGGCGGGGAGGTTTGCTAAGTCTATTGGGAAGAATTTAAACTAGAATTGTTGGGGGGTGGGAACTGAACTGAGGTGGCGGAGGAAAGGGAGGTTGGCTCTCAAATAGGGAAAGCTTGGAGACGGTGCAAAAGGGAGGATGGGCAGGTGATAGAGAAGGAACACGCTCAGACCAATGGTTTGAGATGTGTCTATTTTAATGCGAGGAGTATTATGAACAAAGCGGATAAGCTTAGAGTATGGATCAGTACTTGGAGCTGTGATGTTGTGGTCATTACAGAGACTCGGGGCAGGAATGGTTACTTCAACTGCCAAGCTTTAGATGTTTCAGAAAGGACAGAGAGGGAGGCAAAAGAGGTTGGGGTGTGGCACTGTTGATCAAAGCTAGTGTCATGGCTGCGAAAAGGAGGAAGACATGGAGGGATTGTCTATGGAGTCTCTGTGGGTAGAACTTAGGAACAGGAAGGGGTCAATAAATATACCGGCTGTTTTTTATAGACCACCCAATAGTAACAGGGACACCGAGGGGCAGATAGGGAGACAGATTCAGGAAAGGTGTAATAATAACAGGGTTGTCATGGTGAGAGATTTTAATTTCTCAAATATTGATTGAGATGGGGTGGAGTTTGTTAGGTATGTTGAAGAAGGTTTCTTGACACGATATGTAAATAAGCCTAAAAGAGGAAAAGCTGTACTTGATCTGGTATTGGGAAATGAACCTGGTCAGGTGTCAGGTCTCTGAGTGGGAGAGCATTTTGGAGACAGTGATCACAATTCTATCTCCTTTACCATAGCATTGGAGAGGGAGAGGAACAGACAAGATAGGAAAGCTTTTAACTGGAGTAAGGGGAAATATGAGGCTATCAGGCAGGAACTTGGAAGCATAAATTGGGAACAGATGTTTTCAGGGAAATATACGGAAGAAATGTGGCAAATGTTCAGGGGATATTTGCGTGGAGTTCTGCATAAGTACGTTCCAATGAGACAAGGAAAGGATGGTAGGATACAGGAACCATGGTGTACAAAGGCTGTTGTAAGTCTAGTCAAGAAGAAAAGAAGAGCTTATGAAAGGTTCAAAAAACTAGGTAATGACAGAGATCTATACGATTATAAGGCTAGCAGGAAGAAGCTCAAGAAAGAAATTAGGAGAGCCAGAAGGGGTCATGAGAAGGTCTTGGCAGACAGGATTAAGGAAAACCCTAAGGCATTCTACAAGTATGTGAAGAGCAAGAGGATAAGGCATGAGAGAATAGGACGAATCAAGTGTGATAGTAGAAAAGTGCGTATGAAACCAGAGGAGATAGCAGAGGTACTTAATGAGTACTTTGCTTCAGAATTCACTACGGAAAAGGATCATGGCGATTGTAGGGATGACTTACAGTGGACTGAAAAGCTTGAGCATGAAAATATTAAGAAAGAGGATGTGCTGGAGCTTTTGGAATGCATCAAGTTGGAAAGGTGACCAGGACCGGATGAGAAGTACCCCACGCTACTGCTGAGCCTCTGGCGATGATCTTTGCATCATCAATGGGAACGGGAGATATTCCAGAGAATTGGAGGGTTGCAGATGTTGTCCATTATTCAAGAAAGTGAGTAGAGATAGCCCAGGAAATTATAGACCTGTGAGTCTTACTTCAGTGGTTGGTAAGTTGATGGAGAAGATGCTGAGAGAAAGGATTTATGAACATTTGGAGAGGCATAATATGATTAGGAACAGTCAGCAGGGCTTTGTCAAAGGCAGGACATGCCTTACGAGCCTGATTGAATTTTTTGAGGATGTGACTAAACACATTGATGAAGGAAGAGCAGTAGATGTAGTGTATATGGATCTCAGCAAGGCATTTGATAAGATACCCCATGCAAGGCTTATCGAGAACGTAAAGGCATGGGATCCAAGGGGACATTGCTTTGTGGATCCAGAACTGGCTTGCCCACAGAAGGCAAAGAGTGGTTGTAGACGAGTCATATTCATCATAGAGGTCGGTCACTAGTGGTGTGCCTCAGGGTTCTGTTCTGGGACCATGCTCTTCGTGATTTTTATAAATGACCTAGATGAAGAAGTGGAGGGATGGGTTAGTAAATTTGCTGATGACACAAAGGTTGGGGGTGTTGTGGATAGTGTGGAGGGCTGTCAGAAGTTACAGCAGGACATTGATAGGACGCAAAACTGGGCTGAGAAGTGGCAGATGGAGTTCAACCCAGAGTAGTGTGAGGTGGCACATTTTGGCAGGTCAAATATGATGGCATTAATGGTAAGATTCTTGGCAGTGTGAAGGATCAGAGGGATCTTGGGGTCCGAGTCCATAGGACACTTAAAACTGCTGCGCAGGTTGACTCTGTGGTTAAGAAAGTGTATGGTGCATTGTCCTTCATCAAACGTGGGATTAAGTTTAGGAGACGAGAGGTAATGTTGTAGCTATATAGGACCCTGGTTAGACCCCACTTGGAGTACTGTGCTCAGTTCTAGTCGCCTCACTACAGGAAGGATGTGGAAGCCATAGAAAGGGTGCAGAGGAGATTTACAAGGATGTTGCCTGGATTGGGGAGCATGCCTTATGAGAACAGGTTGAGTGAACTCGGCCTTTTCTCCTTGGAGCGATGGAGGATGAAAGGTGACCTGATAGAGGTGTATAAGATGATAAGAGGCATTGATCGTGTGGATAATCAGAGGCTTTCTCCCAGGACTAAAATGGGTAGCATGAGAGGGCGCAGTTTTAAGGTGCTTCGAAGTAGATACAAAGGAGATGTCAGGGTTATGTTTTTTACGCAGGGAGTGGTGAGTGCATGGAATAGGCTGCTGGCGGCAGTGGTGGAGGCGAGTGTGATAGGGTCTTATAAGAGACTCCTGGACAGGTACATGGAGCGCAGAAAAGTATAGGGTTATAGGTAACCCGAGATCATTTCTAAGGTAAGGAAATATTCGGCACAGCTTTGTGGGTTGAAGGGCCTGTATTGTGCTGTAGGTTTTCTATGTTTCTATGTCAGGGGCAGTGATTGTGTACAGCCAATAGAATACACAGCCTGGCTTGCATAGTCACAGTTGCCCCAATCATCAGAGACTGGAGCCAGGATTGTTTCCATGGGTTACTTTATCAGCTGTTCCCAGAAGTATGGGATAGACACAATCAAGATTGTGGTCAAGTAAAGATAAACCCAGTTAATATAGAGGGGGGTTTGTATAATCCCCATGAGCAGTACCCTATAAAACTGACACACTGACCGCTGTTCAGAGTATAGTGACGGAACAAACACAGCAGAGGGTATCAGAGAGATTGCGGCAACTACTAACTCGCTTATATGGCCAGTTAAGCAACCCGATGGATCATATCCATTAACAAAAGACGATCCCGCTCTTTAAAAAACCACGGTGAGATTGCATCCCATTGTGGCAAGACCAGCAACAATCCAGAACGGCCTTTCTCCAGAACGTAAAGTTATTTTTCTGTCCTGGATATCGCTAATGGAGTTTGGGTGCTCCCCTAAGCACATGAGTCTCAAGAACAATTTGCGTTCACTCTGAGTGGGCAGCAGTATACATGGACCAGACTCCCCCAGGATTTCCACAATAGCCCAGCCATTTTTCCATAAGGTCGTGGCACAGACTTTGGAAAAGTTCTATCTAATGTCGTACGGATCGACCAGCTTAGACAATATGCAGATGATCTACCAATTGCTTTGAAAGATGAAGCAGGTCATTTAGGGGCAATAGCCAGTGTTTTAGAGATACTGCAAGGCAACGGGGGTTTAAAATCAGTTCACACAAGGCTCAGATAGGAAGCCATACAATACCTAGACTACACCATTTCCCAGGGTCAGATGACAGAGACTCAGCAAACAGACTCATGCCCCGTCCAGTAAACATTAAGGGAGTGAGGAAAGTAACGGGTCTATTTAATTACTGTCGTAATTTCATTCTAGGGATCTCAGCACCTGATCTAGGCCTTGATTAAAGGAGGGAAGCCCCTCTGGAGGAAGTGAGTTAGGAGACAGATGAGAAAAGGGCTTTTACAGATATCAGGAAAGCCCTGGTCTCTGCACCTGAGTGAGTATTACCCAATGTGGCTCACCCCTTTCACTTGTACTGCAGCATCGAGGGAGGGCACTTCGACACAGTTGTGCTGCAGGTCCATGGGGATACAAGAAGGCCAGAGGCCTATTATTCAAACAGACACCCGTTGCAGAAAGACTTCCCTGCTGCCTAGGAACTTCAGACTGCACCGTGTGGTCAGTGCAAGTAAATGAACCAGTTGTAGTGGTGGGACAACTCAGACTACACACACCCCATACCCCATAGAGCTCCTGAAGACGGGGGCAGGCAGAGAGCAGTCACAGATAGCAGAGGGCCAGGTATTCGGCATGGACACCTAATACAAAAACTGCTGGAAGCAGTGAGTCTGCCAGCAGATGTGGCGGTCATCAAAGTGAAAGCTGACCAGAAAGGGGAGAGTCAGGAGCAGAAAGGAATCGAGTGGGCAGACATCACTGAGAAGAAGGAACAACAGCCAATTGAAACTGCAAGCCTGCAGAAAGATATGACAGAAGCCGGTTTAGTCAAATTCTATAAAGAGGTGGAGGCAGAAGGGAAGGAGACATGGAGGAGAAAGGGTGCAAAAGGAGGGACCAGAGAGGAGCTGGGCACACGGGGAGGAAGGATTCGTGGTACTACCATGTGTTAGGGAGATACGACTGGAATTATATCATGGGGTGATGCATCAGGGAAGGCAGAGCATGATTACCACCCTGTGGCAGGACTGGTGGTGGCCAGGGATGGGCGGGCTGTTGAGAAATCCTGCCATCATTGTTTCAAATGTGCCCAGCATAACTCTGGTAAGGGCATAAATCTACATTTGGCAAATCAGTCACAGCCAAAGGGACCCTGGGGAAACATCCAGATTGACTTCTTGGGACCCCGACCCAAAAGCAGGGGGAATAGCTACAATCTAGTAATTCCCGATCACTTCACCCGGTGGGTAGTGGCTTTCCCAACAAGGATGGATTCTACCACATGGATTCCAGTTCAGGAAATCCTCCCAAGGTGGGGAACCCCAGTCCAGCTGGACTCGGATCAGGGAGCACATTTCACAGGGAAAGTGATGAAGGAAATATGCCAACTGTTAGGGGTGGATGAGACCACAGATGGTACTTTTAACACGTAACACTTGCGTCTGTGTGCAGACTCGGCAAGGCAGCCACTGGAAACACAGGACTGTGGTTAAACCACCTTCCTGTTGCTCAAATGTACAGCGATCCTAAGAGATGAACATCAGCCGGACACACCAGACCTGACCACAGTTGATGGAAACACACTCACAGGAAACGCAAAGGCAGAAGACACATTACTTTACGGCTCTTGATCTCAATCCCATGGTTAATAAAGGCCAACGCAACCTACACTTTCTTAACAACACTGTCAAATTGCACAGCAGCCTTGATTGTCCTCTCCATATGGACCCCAAGATCTCTCAGATCCTCCACACTGCCAAGAGTCTTACCATTCTGTCTTCAAATTGGACCTACCAAAATGAATCACTTCACACTTATCTGGTTTGAAGTCCATCTGCCACTTCTCAGCCCAGTTCTGCATCCTGTCGATGTCCCGGAGTAACTCTGAAAACCCTCCAGAATATCCACAACACCCCCAACCATTTGTGTCATCAGCAAACTTACTAACCCACCCTTCTTCTTCATCCAGGTGATTTATAAAAATCACAAAAAGGAGGGGTCCCAGAACAGCTCCCTGCAAAACACCACTGGACACCAACCTCCATGCAGAACATGAACCATCTACAACCACCCCTTGCCTTCTGTGTGCAAGCTAATTCTAGATCCACAAAGTAAGGTCTCCTTGGATCCTGTGTCTCCTTACTTTCTGAATGAGCCTTGCATGGAGAACCTTATCAAATACCTTACTGAAATCCATATACACTACATCCACTGCTCTACCTTCATCAATGTGTTTTATTACTTCCCCAAAAAATTCAGTCAGGCTCGTAAGGCATGACCTGCCTTTCACAAAGTCATGCTGACTATCCCTAATCAGATTATGTCTCTCCAAGTGCTCATAAATCCTGCCTCTCGGGATCTTTTCCAACAATTTGCCCACCACTGAAGTCACACTCACTGGTCTATAATTTCCTGGGTTATCTATGCTCCCTTTCTTGAACAAGGGAACAACATTTGCAACCCTCCAATCCTCCGGTACTTCTCCCATCCCTATTGATGATGCAACGATCATCGCAAGAAGCTCAGCAAACTCCTTCCTCGCTTTCCAATGTAACCTAGGGTATATCTCATCTGGTCCTGGTGACTTATCTAACTTAATGCTTTTCAAAGGCTCCAGCATATCCTCTTTCTTAACGTCTATATGCTCAAGCATTTCAACCTGCTGTAAATCATCCCCACAATTGCCAAAGTTTTTTTCCTGGTGAATACTGAAGCAAAGTACTTATTAAGAACTTCTGCTACTTCCTCCGACTCCATGCACACATTTCCACTATCACATCTGATTGGTCCTATTCTCACACAGCTCATTCTCCTGCTCGTCACATACTTGTAGAATGCCTTGGGGTTTTCCTTAAAACTGATCACCAAGGCCTTCTCATGGCCTCTTCTGGCTCTCCTAATTTCATTCTTAAGCTCGTTCCTTGTAATTTTCTAGAGCTCTAACAGTACCTAGTTTCTTGAAATTTTCATAAACTTTTCTTTTCTTCTTAACTAGATTTTCTACATACTTTGTACATCGTGGTTCTTTAACCCTACCATTCTTTCCCTGCCTCAATGCAACTTACCTATGCAGAACCCCATGCAAATGTTCCCTGAACATTTGCCACATTTCTGCCGTGTATTTCCCTGAGAATATCTGTTTCCAATTTATTCTCCCAAGTTCCTACCTAATAGCATCATATTCCCCCCACCCCAATTAACCGTTTTCCCAAATTGTCTGCTCCTATCCCTCTCCAGCACTATGGTGAAGGAGGTAGAGTTATGGTCACTATCTCCAAAATGCTCTCCCACCAAGAGATCTGACATCATACCAGATTCATCTCCCAATACCAGATCAAGTACAGCTTCTCCTTGAGTTGGCTTATCTACATATTGCATCAGGAAACCTTCCTGAACACACCTAACAAACTCTAGCCCATCTAAACTCCTTGCGCTAAGGAGATGCAAATCAATATTAGGAAAGTTAAAATCTTGCATCACAACAAACCTATTGCTATTGCACCATTCCATAATCTGCCTCCCTATCTGCTCCTCAATATCCCTGTTACTATTGGGAGGTCTATAAAAACATCCAGTAAGGTTATTGCCCCTTTCTTGTTCCTGACATCCACCCACAATGAATCAGCAGACAATCCCTCCATGACTTCCTCCTTTTCTGCAGCTGTGACACCATCTCTAATTAGCAATTCCATGCCCCTCCTCTTTTGCCTCCCTCTCTGTTCTTTTTGAAACATCTAAAGCCTGGTATTCTGTAATGAAGGCTGGTTGCTGAGCTGAATAACATAGAATAGAAAATATACTGGCAAAAGTTAACAGAGACAGCAGGTTCCACAACTTCGATAGCATGGCAGATTGAGAAGGACTGCACATGGCTTCTGAAGACAGTCACCCCCAGCCCGAATGGGGAATGAATAGAAATGAGCTGGACCCTTTCAGCATTCATTCAAATAGAGACCACACCAACTCCTTCCTGTACATCGACGAGAGGGCCTGTGATGCACTTGCTGGTGCCCCGGGAAAGAGAGTGTTTTAGCTTGGGGTAGGGGATGGGTGGAGTTCTGAGCAGGGCATTTTTCTGCCCTATTTGAGTAGATCCTCCTTTAGGTTGGTGCAAATTTATTTTTGCCCAGGAGGATCAAGACAAGGGTATGCTAGAGCGATGTCTGGGTTTAGCAAAAATGACTTTGGCTACCAGTCTTCACATTTGAATATGTATTGTGGATTTAATTTGGAGTGCAGCTCAGATCAATGGGTTCCTAAAAAAGCTGTGAATCCCAGACCAGACAATGCTGATTAAAGTTCATTTTGATGTCTGATGTGGCTGCCAATCAGCAGGTGTGAAGTTTGTGCGTAGTCAAAGAAAGCATTGTCCATATATTGTAAACATGGAATTGTTCTTTGATGTTTAGCACATAAAATATCGAGCCCTATGTTGAGCCTGGAGACCTTTCGACCGGAAGCATCTCCATATCATGCCTGCTGTAGCTTGTTTTGTCGAATAAAGAAGCTGCTCTGTATCTACCAGTACTTTCTCCGGTGGCTTCATTCATGCTCCTACAGAAGACAAAAAAACTGAGAAAAGGGAATAGCATTTTACAGGAGATAAATTGGGAACAGGTATAGTCGAGATAACCATGGAAATCTGTAGGTTTGTAAAAGATGACAGCTGACAGTCTGGGGTCAGCGGGATCAAGAAAGTAGAGGGAGGTGTCAGAGGAGGACCAAGTGAATTTAAGGAAAAAGTGGAAGTTAGTGGCAAATTGATAAAATTGACAAGCGTACGAATGGTGCATGAGGTAGCGCCAATGCAGTCATCAAAGTAGTGGAGGAAGAGTTGGGGAGTCCAACCTGGGAAGGCTTCACACATAGACTGTTCTTCATAGATGACAAAGAGGCAGGCATAGCTTGGGCCCATGCGAGTGCCCATGGCCACCACTCAGAATTCAACACACAAGAATTAATTTCCACAGCTTCTCATGAATCCTAAAGATAATAATATTTAGTTAAAAATTAAATATTATGAAGTAGATTTCCAGGAAAAGTTCATAGTAGTACGAGGAGACACAAGAAACAGCAGATGCCACGGGCTGGAGAAACAGTAAGCTGACACTTCTACAATTTCCTTCCCTCCATAGATGCTGCTTGACATGTTGCTCATTGAAATTTTGTAACCACATTTTATATAGTTGTCCTCTCCAAATTAGAAATAAAATTACAAGGAAAAACAACAAAGCAGACATCTATTGGCATATATAGAAGATAAATATTAATGTAGCTAAAACAGTAAATATACAGTACTTACCATAAACCATTATTATAATGTGCATCATAAATTAAATATAATTAAAATAAATGCTTTCCTGAATGGAAAATATTTAAGTATTCCTTATTTTGCTACTTACACGCTGGAGCTAGGAAGACGACAATTAACAAAACAAGTGGAATGTACAGTGAAGGATTCATCATTGTTTCTTCTGTGATAACACCAAAGTTATTGAATTTATAATGAACTTGGAGGGAAGTGGTTTATTTATTTCAGTGTTCCCCACCCCCAAACCACTAATGAATGTGAAGATTTGCAAATCTACTGTTCTGAATCAACATCAGTTATGGAAAGTCACATGACAGGGACATAGTGAACCTGAAATTTTCCGCAAACATTCTGGGTTTCAGGGAGGGATTCCTTTTAATTCTGATGCCTATCTCTTTACATTTCATTGAAATTCTGTAACCTGAGAACATATAGAAAATATTTATTCCAATCCTATGTGAATGCATGCTAAATGATATCTTAAAAGATCAATTAAATTTGAGAAACGTCATTTGAATATGTCACTTTATTGCATTTACTTTAAAATATTGACAATCCAAATCCAAATGATATTATTACACTGGATTAATATAGATGGCTTCCTTTTATTCACAGATTTGGGAAGATTGGAAAGAGCCGATGGCAATATCCATCACCCAGATGGTAGATGGGGATATGTTTGTCAGAATGAAAAGGCCAATAGCACCAGGCATCAAAGATTTTGTTTCCTGAAGACTATCTTATGGATTTTGGGCTGCAGATCATGAAAATCACCGTGAAACATGCCTAACACACAGCATTTCTTGAAATCACCTATATTTGTTATTTCTGTTCAAAGGTACATTTAATGTCTGAGAAATGTATACAATATACATCCTGAAATACTCTTTCTTCATAGCCGTCCACGAAAAGAGGAATGCCTCAAAGAATGAACGACAGTCAAATGTTAGAACCCCAAAGTCCCCCCCCCACTCCCCTCCCTCCCTCACATAAGCGGCAGAAAGCAACAATACCACTCCCCCACCGGCAAAAAAAGCATCGGCACCCGCCACCGAGCACTCAAGTGTGAACAAAGCAACAGGAAAGACACAGACTTGCAGTTACCCCAAAGACTCATGTTCCATCTGGTATTCAACATACCACAGTGTCTCCCTCTCCCTAATAAAGGAGAAAGAGGTGTCTCTGTTTTCACAGCGAGTGGGGAGACATATCAAAAAGCTCGCAGGTTTACGTTGTTAAAAGTCCATTACGTCAGTTTTTTTAGAGCTCTGTGCCCAAAGATCTGGGCACACAGCCATAGATATTCTGACTCCCCCAATGACACATGGGTCTCCTTTCGTGACACCGACCTTCGATCCACCCGTCTCCAGAGCCCTGAGATCCTAGGCCTCCAAAACTGAGCTGGATTCTTAGGCCAAACTCCTGACGTGCCGAACAACAGCGACCGGTTATAAAACTCAGAGAGCGGGTCCCATTCCCGCAAAGAACCGTAGTCAGCGTTAACTCCAGGTCTGGATCTTCAAAAGATCTCTGAAAGGGAAAAATAATGATATTAAAGAGCTTTTCTGAAGGTGCAAGCAAAGGAGTTGCCGTTTAGCGCCATCATCACTCCGCTCCTCTCTGTCTTCATCATTCAGGACAGAATAACTGATGTCACGATTAAGAAAGCTGTATTTGTTGGTCAACAATTTTAAAAGGCATTCAATGACAGGCAATTTGAAGAACAACATCTCAGCATTGTAAACAGTGACATAAATGTAATTTGATATTAAATTTTGAACTTTTAACTTCAAAACATTCTGTATGAAACCCCCTTTCACTGGGTGTCTCTAGAAACAGCTCGTTTGCCCCTCACTAACAGCCACTGGATTCCGCGGCAGAAACTTCACCTTTCCCTGGCTTCATGCGTCTAGGTGTCACATGGTGCGAGCAGAACCATCTGCAGCTTAATGTGTAAAAGACTAAGGAGCTGATGGTGGACCTGAGGAGGGCTAAGGCACCGGTGACCCCTGTTTCCATTCAAGGGGTCAGTGTGGACATGATGGAGGATTACAAATACCTGGGGATGTGAATTGACAATAAACTGGACTGGTCAAAGAACATTGAAGCTGTCTACAAGAAGGGTCAGAGCCGTCTCTATTTCCTGAGGAGACTGAGGTCATTTAACATCTGCCGGACGATGCTGAGGATGTTCTACGAGGCTGTGGTGGCCAGTGCTATCATGTTTGCTGTTGTGTGCTGGGGCAGCAGGCTGAGGGTAGCAGACACCAACAGAATCAGCAAACTTATTCGTAAGGCCAGTGATGTTGTGGGGGTGGAACTGGACTCTCTGACGGTGGTGTCTGAAAAGAGGATGCTGTCCAAGTTGCATGCCATCTTGGACAATGACTCCCATCCACTCCATAATGTACTGGTTAGACACAGGAGTACATTCAGCCAGAGACTCATTCCACCGAGATGTAACACAGAGCATCATAGGAAGTCATTCCTGTCTGTGGCCATCAAACTTTACAACTCCTCCCTTGGAGTGTCAGACACTCTGAGCCAATAGGCTGGTCCTGGACCTATTTCCACTTGGCATAATTTACTTATTATTTAATTATTTATGTTTTTTATATTGCTATATTTCTATACTATTCTTGGTTGGCGCGGTTGGAACAAAACCCAATGTCCCTCAGGATCAATAAAGTATGTCTGTCTGTCTGTCTGTCTGTCTGTCTGTCTGTCTGTCTGTCTGTTTTTAATCCCACTGAATCCGTGAGGTTGGGATTTCTTGCCCAGCCAAACTCCGGTTTGTGTGAATGCTGTGTGATATGCTGTCCCCAGCTAGAAATAACAGATCGTACACCGCATACAATTTATAAAAAAGTATAGTTAATATAGTTAATTAAAGCAAATGGCTATTAAAAGAAAGAAAGAAATAAACAAAAGGGGCCCATCACTTTTAAACAGTCAAATGTGCACTTAAGTTGGAGTTTGTCTTGAACTTGTTTGTCACTCACGCACTAGACCCTTCATCTGTGTGAAAGCACACACCAGCATTCAAAGGTCTCTTAAAATTCACCTCAAACAAATGGGTCTCCCACAGGAGAATTTATTCGAGCTTCTTGGAGCCATTCATCTGCACAAAGCACCTTGTGCAACAGGGACGGCAGCCTCAGACATCTTCCCTCCTGTCCTCTCCTAGCTCTTGCCAACAAAGACCTTCAACCCAGCATTCTCTAGAACCTTCTCCCAATTCCACTACCCTGATTGGCTGACAGCACATTCCCAAGTTGAATAACAAGCCTCTTATCTGAGCTTAAACACAAACAAGCTGAAAGCAGAACAGACTGCTCTTACAGAACAGCTAAAATGAAATAACTATAGCATAGCAGTAAAAATCTTAACCAGGACGTTACATGTAACACTGAGATTGTCCTCTGTCCAAGTCTTTATCTCCCTTCAAACTGGTTTGACAGATTTAATCAGTGGTTGGTGTGCAGGAATTAGCACCACGGGTAAGTCTTCAGAGAATCCAATGGGAAGCAGCTTCCTGTGTTGGTATAAACCAGGTCTAATGTGTCCCAACCTCTGTTGCAAAGTCAGCATATGTCCTATGGGGGTGTGCCGTATTCTGATGGTCGAAATTCACTCCATTGTGATTGGTTCGTTTAGAGCTGCAGCTGCTCTTCCCTTTGGATAACCGCCTGGTGTCCAGTTTCAAATATCCTCAGTAGAAAAAATTGCATGTGTAATATCAAACAGTGCCTTGTTATCATAAGAAAGATGTAAAGGGAGAACAATGACATCATTTGCTAGAACTGGAGAGGCCTCTGTGACTGGATGGGCCACCATCTTGAAGTGTGAGAAAGACAAACTAACCCATTAGTAATTCTTGGCAAATCACCTGACCACAGAAACCTGTATGAAATTTGTATTGTAGCTGATATAAGTACTTTTTCAAACTTATGAATGTTAAAGTAAGAATTCTTTTCATTGAAAAATGATTTTTCCTTGTTTGGTTGTTCCAATATTGATATAGAAGTCTGCAAAATTATGTTTTGAAAGCTGAATAAAAACTGCTTCTAGGTTTTCTGTCTGTGGGAACTCTTTAAAATGAGTAGCTGCTGATCACCATGGAACCTTTGAACTGCAGGCCAATAGCGTCAAGGCAGAAATCCTTGCTGCAGAGATCACAGAATCTTTGTTTGGAACCTTCTTTAAGACTAAAAGGAAAGTCCCTCACTGTAACTCTGGCTGTTAACACTGGGTTATTATACTTTAATGTGACTCCTCTTCCAATATATAAGTTGTTCACTGATTTGTCATCTACCCTTTTTCTATTTTCCCTTGAATCCTTTGGAATGTGTAAACTTGCAGTTGGATCCCCTTTTCTGTGCTTGATCCAATGATTTTCAAACTTTTTTAACTCCTGGTGAAATTTTGTAAGTGGTAATGAGCAACCATTTCTCTCACAACTTCTGCTGAATTTCTGTCATAAATATTCTGTTGGAATTCTTTTTCAAGTCTTTGTGATGCCTGTTAAATAAAAAATTATTCGTTGTTGTGGATGATTTAGTTCATTCAGGTTTGTGTTATTTGCATATTGAAATCCAATCGTCAAAATCCCTTGCAAAAGTGAACACCAATATATATTTATGGAATACGAAGCAGAACAAATAATCTCACTGTTCCTACTAACAAGTTTGTGTATATCGAATATATGACACCATTTCCTTTCTATAATTGCCAGTCACAGTGCACGGTAATGTTGCTTGTCATGTAGAACATCTACCAGTAGGTGGCTGTCTAACACAGTAGCAGCTCTTCAGATTATTTAACCAATTTTTGCTGGATTTCTTGTAACATTTTAGAGAACAATTTGGCCAGTTATATTTTTCCTTACAAGAAGGAATGGGAGGCAATATCCTTCTGAAGTTCACCTGATCTGTGTGGCAAAGATATTCCCTACAGTCAATAAATTAGAGCTTTCAGAATTATAACCCAGTGATGATGAAGGAAAGATGATATATTTTTACAACTGCACACTATGACTTAAAGGTAAACTTCAAGCTGAAAAATGCTGTGATGTTCCCAAGCACCGGCTGCCCCTGTTGCAAGTATATTAAATGTGTCAGGTATAGGACTATAATTTATGGGTGGCAGGGCAAGTTGGTAAGACTTATCAAAACAAAGTTTACAGTACACCAATGCCCTGGAAAGGAAAATCCTATAAAAAGTACTGGACACAGCCCCGTCCATCACGGGTAAAGCCCTCCCCATCATTGACCACATACAGTATACATGGAGCGTTGACACAGGAAAGCAGCATCCACCATCAGCGACCCCCACCACCCAGGTCATGCTGTTTGCTTGCTGTTGCCATCAGGAAGAAGGTACAGGGGCCTCAGGACTCACACCACCAGGTTCAGGAACAGTTATTATTCACCCTCAACCATCAGGCTCTTGAACCAGAGGGGATAATTACACTCAACTTCACTTGCCCCATCACTGAACTGTTACTACAACCTAGGGACTCACTTTCAAGGACTTTTCGTCTCCTGTTCTCAACATTTATTGCTTGCTTGCTTATTTATCTATTTATTTATTTATCTATCTATCTATCTATTTATTATTTATTCATTCATTCTTTTTGTATCTGCACAGTTTGTTGTCTTTTGAGCACTAGTTAAAGACATAAGTTGGTGTGGACTTTCATCAATTTTATTATGGTTATTATTCTATTATGGATTTATTGAGTATGCCTACAAGAAAATCAATCTCAGGGTTGTATATGTACTTTGATAATAAATTTATTTTGGAATTTAAACTGTGAATACTGTTGGAGATGTTAAATGAAGTGATATCAGAGAGAGTCTAAAGAAACTGATCAAAGAGATGATTAAGTGGAAGTTTGATGCGGGTATTAAAAAGCAAGAAATGGTGACAGAAGGATCAGTAACCAAAGAATACTAATTTACAGTGGATGGTAAAAGGCTTGAAGGATTGAAAATGTGATGGTCACTGATTGCATAGTCACCTTTGAATGATCATTTTCTATACAGCTGAAGGGAAATGTTAATCAGTGTATGGAGAAGTGCAGACTGGGACTAATGGTATTTCCCTGACAAAAGCCTAAGTTAACAAATTTCACGACACATGCCAGTGATAATAAACCTGATTCTGATTGGAAAGGTGACGGAGATATTCAGGATTTCAGAAAGCACTTGAAAAACAATGGTCTCGGAAGATTGTCCCTTTGTTTATCATGTTATCTATGAGCACGAAATACCAGTTTTACAAAATCATAAAGCAAACAAACTTCCCTCTTACTTTCTTTTAATTTCACTTACTTCCTTCAGTTCTTTGTTCTCATTAGACCTTCATTCTCTAGTATTTCTGGCAGATTTTAGTGTCATCTTTCCTGAAGACAGATTCAAAGTGATTGTTCAATTTCAATTTCTCTGCCATTTATGTATTTTCCATGATAAATTGTCCTGCCTCCTGTCTATAAAGGACAAATATTAGCCCAAAGTAGCATTTTGCATTTTAACTTAATCTACCAAAGTTCCTACAGTTTATGAATAAACTCTTCTCAGGCTTCAAGCCGTCACAGGTATTGATTATAGCAAACGTTTCGATGAGAAACTCTACTATCATCTTCAGGGACAATGCCTGGATATGTCTATTCCAGTGGTATTTATATCTCTGTATTCTGTCCCCCTGATTGGTTAGTCCACATCCAATCAGGTCTCCACTCTCCTACCCTGATTACGATCAAATTCCATTTCTTACTTAGAGCAAAACCTTTGTCTTTGTTAAAATTCATTTCCTGTAGCTTTATTTCAATGTCTTTCTTTACCAGGTGGTTCTGAAAACCATTGGTATGGCACAGTAGTTTTGTGCTGTCGAAGTCAATCTCCTGACCATTGCAAATGCGATGTTCTGCTACAACCAGTTTCTCCAGGTAACCCAAATGGATACACCTCCTGTGCTCCATGATGGGCGTTTCCACCGTGCGTTCAATCTGGCCGATGTACACTGGCGGTAGCGACGGGTTCCTCCTCGTTGTTCGGTTTCCTGGTTTTACTGTCAGCCCTGTTAAGGCCCCAATTGATTTCTTTCAGCTTGTAGCCATTCTGCATGAACGTTCTGCGTAATCGTCTTATTCCTCAGGGAGACACTCGGTGTCGGAAATATCTTTTTTACGGTTAAGCGAAGTTGAAAGAACCGCTCTACTTTGGGAGGTGTGATGATAGCTATTAGTATTAAGATATAAGTCAGTGTTAGTTGGTTCCCAGTAGATGCCATGTCTGAGGCTACTGTATAGTTTCCGTCATCTTAGAATGTCCAGGAACAGGAGGCAACCATTCTTCTCCATCTCCATCATTAATTGTGTGATTGGATGTTTACTGTTCAGATGTCTATTGTATGGACCCTTCGACAAGTTTACTATTAAGGTATAAGTCAGAGTTAGTAAGTTCTCAATGGACGCCATGTTTGAGGCTACCATCCAGTTTCCAGGAACAGGAGGAAACCATTCTTCTCCATCTGCATCATAAATTGTATGTTTGGCTGTTTACTGTTCAGATGTTTGTGAAACTGTTGGAGTGCCTGGAGTCCATGAGGCCACAATATGAAGGTGTCACCACCATTACACCTCCCAACGTAGAGTGGTTCTTTCTACTTCGATTAACTGTGCGAACATACTGAAATTTGTGAAAGGGGCCACACAATAGTCAGTACAGAGTAAATGGAAATTTCCTCCAATTCAATATGGATAATTGATGCCATTGTCTAGTCCCTGTTGTGATCTCTATCCCTGATCTTGAATTCCATCCCTCACACTAGCAATTGTTTGAACAGTTTGCTTCCTTGGATTCAACGGTGATAACTTTTTCTGGTCAGATATTTCTACTAAATCTGCTGATTTCCATTCTGACGCATTATCACTTCCATTTTGGAGGTGCTCTGCATCAGAAAAATGCCAAAATGCTCAGCAGATCAGTCAGCATTTGTGGAAATGAAAATTCTACTTAATTCTCTGAGTGTTTTCTCATGCACTGCATGTTTACTCACTGCCCTCCCCCCCCAATAATGACAATGTGTTCCGCAGCTTTGACATTACTCCTTAAAATTTTTTATCCACCCTTCTTTCTTGCTTTAAGTGTGTGTGTGTGATGTCTGTGCAGACAGAGAAGGAGATTGATAGTGAAAGTTAAGCTAGAGAATGTGTGAGTGAGAAAGAGGAAAAAAAGAGTGAGGAGGAGAGGAGAGGGTGAACGAGACCGAGAGGTGAGAATTGGAAGGGGATGAGAGAGAGAGAGGTTAACAGGAAATGACACAGGAAGAGAGGAGGAAGATAAAGAGAGAAAGATAGGGAGAGAATGTGTGTGAGAGAGAAAGAAGCAGTGAAAGAGAGAGAGGGGGAGATGAAGAAAGGAGAGGGAGATAGAGTGAGAAAGAGAAAGGGGGATGAAGACAGACATAAGGAAGGAGATGAAGAAAGAAGAGAGAGATGCTGTGTGTATGTGAGACTGAGAGTTGCAGTCACAACTACAGGAAGGTCTCTATTGTTGGCCAAGCAAATGAGAAATTCATTTTCCTTAACCTCCATAGAAAAAACTGTCCATTTTGATAAAGTTTTATACATGCTAAGCTAAACCAGGAAAACCTGCAGGTTAGGATAATGACTTGCATTGCCAGTGGAGTATGTTTTATTCCATCATGCTGACCGTCTCCTTTGCTTTGTTCAGAAAGAATATGCATACGACTTTCAAATCAGATTATCAGGAAATCCAAGGCACAGATGATTTGTGAACCCAATCCAATGGGAGGAAATGCCAACTGGAGGGCAATAAAGGGTCTAAAGTTCAAAGAGGGGAGTTTAAAGGAGATTTATGAACTGATGGAAGTAGATATTATAGCAATGATTCAGAGCCATTTGGACAGACACATGAACAGGCAGACAATGAAGAGATGTGGACCCTGTACAAGCAGATATTCACATGGTATCAGGATCAGCACAGACTTAGTGGCCTGAAGGACTTTGCTCTACTGCTCTATATTCTGTGTAAGTGTCTGGTCACTTTCATTGGAGGTTGGAGGGTGGGACACTCAAATAAATAAATCACTTTATCATAAATTCAAAATAACTTAGGTGTGATCACACAAGAAACAATCATGAAACCCTCTCTGTAGAAATTATCATCTTTCTAGCACCAGTTTTTAAGTTGCAAAAGAAGGAATATTTGTTTTCATTTAAGAAACTAGTTTAATAATATGTAATTTATTCGCACACGATAAGCGTAGTTTATGACCAATATTCTCACAGGGAGGTTTGCTAGAGCTGTTGGGGAGGGTTTAAAACTAATTTGTCTGGGGGTGGGAACCAGAGTGAAGGGATTCAGGATAGGAGAGACGGTGAAAAAAGCAAAGATAACGTGCAGTCAGACTGTCAGGAAGGACAGGCAGATGACAGGACAAAATTACAGCAGCAGGGTGAGTATCTGTGCATTACAGATGCAGAATCAAAAAGGCTACAAATACAGTACTCAGAGTGTTATATCTCAATGCACAGAATATAAGAAATAAGGCAGATGATCTTGTTGCACTATTACAGATTGTCAGGTATGATGATGTGGCCATCACTGAATCGTGGCTAAAAGGATGATTGTAGTTGGGTGCTGAATGTCCAAGGTTATACGTTGTGTTGGAGGGATTGGAAAGTAGGCAGAGGGGGTGGAAAAACAAAGTAAAAACAAAGGAGAAGGCATACAACAAAGCAAAATTAACAGAAATGCAGTATTGGGGAGCTTTTAAAAACCTACAAAGTGCAACTAAGAGAACCATTAGAAGGGAAAAGATGAAATATGAAAGCAAGCTAGCAAACAATATCAAAGTGGAAAGTAACAATTGTTCGTGTATGCAAAAAATAAAATAAAGATGAAAGTGGATATAGGACTGCTAGAACGTGAGGCTGGAGAAATAGTATTGATGAATGAAGATGTGGCACGTGAACTATATGAGTATTTTGTATCAGTTTTTACTGAGTGAAGACACTAGCAGCGTGCCAGATGTTGAAGGGTGTGAGGGAAGAGAAGTGAGTGCATTTGCTATCACAAGGGAGGAGGTGCTCAAAAAGCTGAAATAGCTCAGAGTACATCAGACATCCAGATGTACTGTAATAGATTGGGGAGGCATCCGTAATGATCTTTCAAAAATCATTGGACTCAGGCATGGTTCTGAAGGACTGGAAAGTTGCAAATGTGACTCCACTCTTTAAGAAAGGAGGAAGAAAGCAGAAAGGAAATTATTGCCCAGTTACCCTGACCTCAGTAGTTGGGAAGATGTTGGAGTCAATTGTTAAGGATGAGGTTATGAAGTACTTGGTGACACAAGACAAGATAGGACAAGTTCATCATGGTTCCTTTAAGGGAAAATCCTGCCTGATGAATCTGTTGGAATTCTTTGAGGAAATTACAAGTAGGATAGATGAAGGGGATGCAGTGGATGTTGTATATTTGGACTTTCAGGCGGCCTTTGACAAGGTGCCACTCATGAGACTGCTTACCAAGTTAAGTGTTGAGGAAACAGGAAAACTGCAGAAGGACTTCGAAAGATTAGGAGAATGGGCAAAAAATTGGCAAATGAAATACCATGTTAGAAAATGTATGGTCATGTGCTTTGGTAGTAGAAATAAATCTGCAGACCATTTTTTAAACTTGTCTGAGTGGTGTAATAACAACAGCCTCTCACTCAATGTCAATAAGACAAAGGAACTAATTGTAGACTTCAGGAGAGGGAAACCAGAGGTCCATGAGCAGTAATCATTAGAGAATCACTAAATTAGTCAGTATCTCTAAATTCCTGGGTGTCACTATCTCAGAGGACCTATCCTGGACCCATTATATAAATATTATTACAAAGAAAGCACAACAGCACCTCTACTTCCTCAGAGTCTGCGGAGGTTCAGCATGTCACCGAAAACCTTGGCAAACCTCTACAGATGTGTGGTGGAAAGTGAGCCGACTGGATACATTATGGCCTGGTATGGGAACACCAATGCCTTTGAGTGGAAAATCCTACAAAAGGGAGTAGATTCGGCCCAGTACATCATGGATAATACCCTCCCAACAATTGAACACATCTACATGAAAGGTTGCCATGGAGAGCAGCATCCATCATCAAGATCCTCAACACCCAGGCCAGGCTCTTTTCTGACTGCTGCCCTCAGGTAGAAGGTACAAGAGCCACCAGGTTCAAGAACAGTTACTACCCCTCAATCATCAGGCTCTTGAACAAAAGGGGATAACGACACTCATTTAAGGACTCTGTTATATTGTTATTTCATGCTCATTATTTTTACTATTGATTTATATTTTGTAACTTGGGAAAAATACACACTGAGGACAACAAATATTTTTTGTGTCTTTAATTCCTTTATCTATTTTAGATGTTTTAATGCAGGAAGAGGGGATTAAAATTAAAACAATCAAATGAGTTTGAAAATAACAGGTCATGCTGTTACAATCTCAGCCTACAACCTTTCCCTCAATGTCGAAAGAACGAAGGAGTTGATCATGGATTACAGGAGGAGCAGAGACAGACTAGCCCTCTCGGCATCAGTGGGACTGTAGTCAAGAGAGTATGTAGTTTTCAGTTCCTCATGAATACCTCTACTTCCTCAGGAGGTGACAGTAATTTGGCATGTATCCTTTGAGCCTTGCCAATTTTTATCGATGCAGCATAAAAAGCATCCTGTCTTGATGCATTTGGCAACTGTGCTGTCATGACCACAAGGAACTGCAGGAAGTTGTGGAGGCAGCTCAGCTCATCCAGACAGGATAGTTGAATGCTCCTCGTGTGAGATGTCGGACGACAGGGAGACCCGGAGACCATCAGTGCCCACCTGCAGCTTCTAACAATCCATGTTAAGTACTTGGAAGTACAATTGGGTGAACACCAGATCATTCGAGAGGCTGATAGGTTTATAGATAGGATATATGTAGAGGTAGTTACTGTACACCCAAGGTGCAGGACAGAGGAAAATGGGTGATAGTCTGGAAGGGGAAAGGGGTTAAACAGCCAGTTTAACAGTCCTGTGGGCATTCCCCTCAACAACAGGTATACCACCATTTTTTACTGGGGAGAAGAGACATGCTGTGGTGATAGGGAATTCATTATTTGGGAGAATGGAAAGGTTCTGTGGATGAAAATGAGATTCCCAGATGGTATGTGACCTCCCAGGTCAAGGGTCTAAAATATCTCAGATCAAGTCCTCAGCATTCTTAAGTGGGAGGGTGAACAGCCAGAGGTCATGGTCCATGTAGGTACCAATGACATGGGTAGGACAAATGATGGAGTTCTGCATAGGGAGGTCTGGGAGTTAGGTGCCAATTTAAAGGGCTGTTTTCTCAGGAATGATACTCATGCCACGTGCTAGTGAGGCCAATACTAGGACGATTATACAGTTCAACGTCTGGCTAAGGAGTTGGTGCAGGAGGGACAACATTAGATATTTAGCTCATTGGGCTCTCTTCCAGGGAAGGTGGGAACTGTATAGAAGGGATGGTTTACATATGAAATTAGATGGAGACTAATATCCTAGTGGGATGGTTTGTTAATGCTGCATGGTGGGGTTTAAACTATAGTTGGAGGGGACAGGAACCAGACTCCTAGAACAGTTAGTGGAGAGGTTGTGGATGCAGATAACGGTAAGACCTCAGACAAAGTCAGAAATCAAAGATTGAGCAGGGTGGACTAGTGTCCTGAGCTGTGTATATTTCAATGCAAGAAGTATTATAGGAAAGGTGGATGAGCTCAGGGCCTGGATCAACACAAGGAATTATGCTGTTGTAGCCATTAGTGATACTTGGTTGTAGGAGAGGCAGGACTGGCATCTCAATATTCAGGGGTTGCATTTAGATGTGAGGGAGCAGGAGGGATTAAAAGAGGAGGGGTGGTGTTACTATTCAATGAAAATGCTATAGCAGTGCTATGTCAGGACAGATTGCGGAACTCGAGTAGTGACGTGTCATGTGTGGAACTGAGAAATAAGAAAGGTATGACCATGTTAATGGGGCTGTATTACAGATCACCCAACAGTCCGAGGGATTTAGAGGAACAAATTTGTAAAGAGATCACAGACTGTTGCAAGAAACATAAGGTTGTTACGATTGGCTGATAAAATCATCTAATCATTCTCACTCACTGGTAAATCAACCTGGGGTCAGTAAACCAGGCCAAGAGTCCAGAGCAATAGAAATGAAAGGTTCTCTTGTTGATGGTGTCAACTTTTAGAAGAGATGTTAAACGAAGACTCTTATAAGCTTCTCAAGTAGACATAAAATTGACAATGGTCCTATTCAGCGAAGAACAGCAGAGTTCAGTTGGTGTCTGAGCAATACTATGAAACACTTTGGAACATCTTCAATCCTTGAAACATGAAAGATTCTTGCAAGTTCCTCCTTGCTATCATTCCAAAAACATCTGTAGCCCGGTGAGTTTAGAAGGACTAGAGAGAATGCAATAAAGCTGGGTAAACTGATAAATGGATTAAGTGAGACAGACAGAGTGTGACTATCATTGGAAAAACTGGGATTTATTGTCCATTCCTAATTGCCCTCTTACCCAGCCCACCTCAAGAGGCAATTACAAATCAACCCTGTCAGTGGTCTGGACTCCCAAGCAGGCCCAAACAGGTAATGATGCCAGATCACTTTTGCTTGAAGGATATTAGTTAACCAGAATGGTTTCTGATGGAGATTTGACAACTTTATGGTCACCAGAGCTGAAGGCAACTGTCATTTTACAATAACTTTAGCATAAACTCTCCAGCTGCCAGGATGGGATTCAGACTCATGCCTCCAATCAATAATAAACTCTATGAATTGTAGTCCACCAACTGAAATGCTAGCTACTATATCCTTACGACTGTGGTAGGCAAGGTCTGGGTATAGAAGTTTTGAAACTTTATATTATTAAAGGATGAAAACTATATACTAAATCTGATTATAAATTGCTTAAATACAGTGAAGCCATTTTATTCATCCAGGCTATCATTTTGTTGATAGCTGCCCTCTCCTTAGCACAGTTCCAGTACAATTTGCATGATCTCATAAAATGTGCAGAAATGCTTATCACAGCAGTCCTGAATGATATCAGATTGTTCCCACATCACTACTAGCCATTCTATTATCATAGTTTTCTGATCTTCATACTATCTGATACGTTTCTCTCAGATCCCCTTAAAAGTCAATGTCTTTCTACAATATTCTCATGACCAGACACTTACACAGAATATGGAGCAGAATAGCAATGAACACTCTTCCAGGGGAGGTGATGGAAGTAGATATTATAGCAATGTTTCGGAGCCATTTGGACAGACACATGAACATGCAGACAATGAAGAGATGTGGACCATGTGCAAGCAGATGTACAGTGTAAATTGGCACCATGAACAGCACAGACTTAGTGGCCTGAAGGACTTTGCTGTTCTGCTCTATATTCTGTGTAAGTGTCATGGTCATGAGAAAATTGTAGAAAGACATTGACTTTTAAAAAGGATCTGAATGTATCATTTTAGATAGTAAGAAAAGCAGAAAGCTGAGAAAAGATAACAGAAGGCAGATGGTGATGTGCAAATAATATGGTATCATTCAGGACTGGTGTCAAGAACATTTCTGCACATTTTGTGAGATCATTCAAATGGTACTGGGACTGTGCTGAGGAGAAGGCAGCTATCAACAACATGTTAGTCTAGATATGTGAAATGGCTTCACTGTATTTAAGCAATTTATAATAAGATTTAGAAGATACTTTCCATCCTTTAATAATATAAAGTTTCAAAACTTCTATTACCAGACCTTGCCTACCACAGTAGTAAGGATATAGTAGCCAGCATTTCAGTTGGTGGACTACAATTCATAGAGTTTATTATTGATTGGAGGCATGAGTCTGAATCCCATCCTGGCAGCTAGAGAGTTTACGTTACTAAAGTTATTGTAAAATGACAGTTGCCTTCAGCTCTGGTGAATATAAAGTTGTCAAATCTCCATCAGAAACCATTCTGGTTAACTAATATCCTTCAAGCAAAAGTGATCTGGCATCATTACCTGTTTGGGCCTGCTTGGGAGTCCAGTCCACTGACAAGGTTGACTTTTAATTGCCTTTTGAGGTGGGCTAGTAAGAGGGCAATTAGGAATGGGGCACTAAATCCCAGTTTTTCCAATGATAATCACACTCTGTATATCTCACTTAATCCATTTATCAGTTTACCAAACTTTATTACATTATCTCTAATCCTTCTAAACTCACTGGGCTACAGAGGTTTTTGGAATGATAGCAAGGAGGAACTTGCAAGAGTCTTTCATGTTTCAAGGATTGAAGATGTTCCAAAGTGTTTCATAGTATTGCTCAGACACCAACTGAACTCTTCTGTTCATCTCGGAATAGGGCCATTGTCAATTTTATGTCTACTTGAGGAGCTTATAAGAGTCTTAGTTTAACATCTCTTCCAAAGGTTGACACCATCAACAAGAGAACCCTTCATTTCTATTGCTCTAGACTGTTGGCCTGGTTTACTGACCCCAGGTTGTTTTACCAGTGAGTGAGAATGATTATATGAATTGGATTTGATCAAAACAGAGCCTCGTCCTTTCCAGATGGGTACAATTTCCAGGATCTGTTGCTGGACGGTAGTCAGAAACAGGAAATCTGAAGAGATTCCATGTTATAGATATTCATTGGCATCTGTCCAATTACACTGGACCACAATTTTTTTCGAAAGTGTTGTCTCCTCAGAATTTATTTTTGTTTATGATAGGCTGCTTGAAGGTGAACACAATATAATTTTAGACTAGCATAATGTAGGAATTTGGAGACACAAGAAATTAACTTTTATTGAATATAATGCATTTAATTGCATAATGATGCTGATGCTTTGTAATAGTTAACTAAGCTAAAAATGTTTTGTGGATGTGTTTCTTTAAAGTGTTACGTACCCCGTAACTGGGTCACTTACCAGCAAAGATAGGGAGGTCCGTTGAAGTCTGATGGTACTATTTTTAACAGTATTTATTGCTAAAAATACACAAAAATAATATCAATGCAAACATACAGATAACATACGTCGACAATACTAAATCTAAAAGCGCGGGTATAATAATAATCAATAAGAAATAGCTCTATCATTGTCTAGGGGAAATGTATTGTCCGATGGAAATATAAAAGTCACTTTAGTTCATTCAGGCTGCAGCTTTTTGGTTGGAGTCAAGAGAGACAGATTTTTGAACTTGCCAGCGTTTCCTTTCTATGATGTCGATCCTTCCAGAGCTCCGTTGGTGGTGGTTTCTCCTTTTAGCTAAAGCCGTTCTTCTGTGGTAATGCCCCGATCCTGGCAACGGGAAAGGACGCACGTGGGCTCTCCACCGGCTGTCGCTATTACGCTGTCACGGGATTTCTAGCGTTTCTCCTGGTGCGTCTAAAGGGGTTGTTCCCCAGACCCTCTTTTATCCTTACTCACGGGGTCTCAGATGTCAATCAGGTTAGGATGAGGCCATCCCTCAACCAGTCCCCTTTGGTCATTCCCTGAGGGCTTCAATGAATAGTACAGAACTCAATACACAAGTCCGTCTCCAAGAGACAATGGCCATTATCTGTGGCTTTGTCTCGCTGAGGGCAAGACACACATTCCAAGCCCATGAGGATTCTCTCCCATTTCCTGGGTCCCCAGACCTGAATTAATAGCGATCTTGCGATTCTCAAAAAGGAGGGGGCTACTTTGTACCCTTCGGCCCCTCAGAGTTGGGGCACAGTCATAACAAAAGTGTCCAACAATAATCAGCCAGTTGCCCAGATACCATTTTTCAATGACCTGGTGAAAACTCACTGTGTTTGTCACTGACAGCACCAGGATTTGCAGGGAAGAAGTCTAAATGGGAATGCTGAAAATGAATCTTTAGTGACATGTTGCACTTCATGGTTCTGCATGTTTGAAGCATGTTGTCAACCAGCTATTCGTAGTTTGGTGCTCTGTAGTTGCCAACATTCTTAAGTGATTTCCATGTGATGTTCTCTAGTCCCACTAGAAGTTCTTCAAATTGTCTGTCACTGATGACCTGTTTGATTAGTAGACCAAAAAAAAAATCTTCCTTAATCTTGGCATCAGTTATTCTGTCTTGAATAATAAATTGAATTAACAAATATAGGCGATTTCCATAAAAATGGTGCATGGTAGGGAAATTTCATTACGATGTTTGTGATCAGCATCCCAAAATCCAGAAGATGCACCCTGAAGTATTCAGGAACCAAACTCTTTGATGTCTGGTGTTATTGTCCCTTTCATTCCAAAAGTTCTATCCTCCACTAGCATCTCAGTCATGGATATTCCCATCTGCTCTTTACAATCTTCACAAGTCTATGAACAAATGGATGCCATCTATATTAATCCAGTGTAATAATATCATTTAGCCTTGGATTGTCAATATTTGAAAGTAAATTCAATAAAGTGGCATATTCAAATGATGTTTTTCAAATTTAATGGTCTTTTAAGACATCATTTAGAATGCTTTCACATAGAATCTGAACAAAGATGTCCTGCATGTTATCAGGTTAGTCAATGAAATGTAAGGAGATAGACATCAAAATGAAAAGCAAACCCTCAGTGAAACCCACAATATTTGCTGAAAATTTCTGGTTCACTTTGACCCTGTCATGTGACTTTCCATAACTGATATGGATCCAGATTAGAAAAATCAGCAAATCTTCATGTTTATTGGTGGTTGGGGGGGGGGGGTCACTAAAATAAATAAACCACTTCCCTCTAAGTTTATTATAAATTAAGCAAAAACTTTGGTGTGATCACAGAAGAAACAATGATGTACAATCTGCTTGTTTTGTCCATTGTCATCTTCCTAGCTCCAGCATGTAAGTAGCAAAATAAGGAATATTTAAACACTTTACGTTCATGAAAGATTTTATTTTAATTATAATTAATTTATGATGCACATGATAAGCATAATTTGTAATAATGTAAATTTTCAGTAATAGCTATATTAATATTTACCTTCTATACATATGGAAATAGATTCTATTGCATTGTTTTTCCTTGTAATTTTATTTCTAATTTGGAGAGGACAACTATATAAAATGTTTTACATAATTTCAATGAGCAACATGTCAAGCAGCATCTATGGAGGAAAGGAAATTGTAGAAGTGTTGGCTTATTGTTTCTCCAGCCCATGGCATCTGCTGTTTCTTGTTTCCCCTTGCTCTACTGTCATTTTTTCTTGCAAATCTACTTGATAATATTAAATTTTTAACTAAGTATTATAGTTTTGAGGATTAATGAGAAGCTGTTAGATTTAATTCTGTTGAGTAGAATTCCAAGTGGTAGCCATCGGCCCAAGCTATGCCTGCCTCTTCATAGGCTTTGTCAAACTGTTTATGTTTGAATCCTTCCCCAGTTATACTCCCACCTCTTCCTTCACTACATTGATGAATGCATTTGCACTGCCTCATCACCATTGCATTTATCAACATTATCAACTTTCCCTCGAACTTCCACCCCCCCTTAAATTCACTTGGTTCATTTGACAGCTTCCTCCCTTTTCTTGATTCATCTGTCTCCATCTCTGGAGGCAGACTGTCAACCAAAATCTTTTACAAACCTACTGATTTCCATGGTTATCTAGATTATACCTCTTCCTACCTTATCACCTGTAAAAATGAAGTTTCCCTTTCTCAGTTTCAGATATATCCTCCTTCTTTAAAGACGAGTGTTTCCTCCCTCTACTATTGATGCTTTCTCCCATTTCCCATACATCTATGCTCAGCCCATCTTCTCTCTGCTGTAATAGTGATAGAGTCCCTCTTGTCCTTGCCTACTCGCCCATCAGCCTCTGCATCCAACACATTATTCTCCGCAATGTACACCATCTGTAAAGGAAACCTACCACTAATCATATCTTTACCTCCGCCCACCCCCCGCTTTCTACAGCGATCGATCCAGTACCATACTGGGCTGAGTCCATTACTCTCTGCACCTTCTTACACTCTTGTACATTCGAATTGCTGTGCAAGGCCATGGTACAACTACTCTAGGGTTATCCCTGTCAAGGGTAATTAGAGATGGCTAATAATTGCTGGCATTGTCAGTGATGTTCACAATCTGTGTATGAATAAACATGTATGTGAAATAAAATGTCAGTATCTTGTAGATATATTGTAGATCCCGGAGCTAAAATTATTGGAAGTCATGAAGTCAAACCGCATTCAAGACCTTATATGGCATCTCTCCAAATAGATTTCAGGAACAGTTCGTTTGCTCCCTATTGCGGAGGTGTTTTGATCAGACCAAACTGGGTACTAACTGCAGCACACTGTGAAATGTAAGCTATGTGGTGTATGAGTGAAAAAGATATTTTGTGATTAACATACAAGTGCTTAGCTCCCAATCCTAGCTTTCATAAAATAATTCCTTTTACACTGTTGTCACATTTCATTAATATGTGTATCACCGTATTATTGGCATTTATTTTTATTAGCAAGTGTCAGTTTGAATGGTCAGATATATACTCAGTGGCCACATTATTAGGTACCTCCTGTAGCTAAAAAAAGTGGCCACTGAGTGTCTGTTCATGGTCTTCTCCTGCTGTAGCCCGTCTACTTCAAGGTTTGACATACTGTGAGTTCAGAGATGCTCTTCTGAACACCACTGTTGTAACACGTGGTTATTTGAGTTACTGTCGACTTCCTGTCTGCTTGAACCAGTCTGGCCATTCTCATCTTCCCTCTCTCACCAACAAAGTGTTTTTGCCGACAGAACTTCTACTCACTGGATGCTTTTTCTTCTTTATCACACTATTCTCTGTAAATCTAGAGAATGTTTTACCCGAAAATCCCAGGAGACCAGCAGATACTCAAACCATCCCGTCTGGCACCAACAACCATTCCACAGTCAAATTCACTTAGATCACATTTCTTACTCATTCTGGTATTTAGTCTGAACAACAACTGAATCTCTTGACCATGTCTGCAAGGAGTGATTTACAATGAGCTTGTCTGATCATCACTTTGAAACAATTTCAATCAGGAGTATAGTCTTGGCCCTTGCTTGTACACTTATTGGCTTTTGGAATTTGCACATTAACTACCAAATGTAATGTTGCTGCATTGTATATTTCCGTAAAGTTTACTGTTTGATTGTTGCCTTCCTGATGAATTTCTGTAAACTATTTTTTAAGCAAAGTGTGATTAATTATCTTTATTTTTGATTGGTTGCAGAACAATTGAATCAGGCCAGGATCTTCTAGCAGTTCTTGGAGATCATTCTCTTACAAAGGATGAGACAAGTGAACAAAGTCTGCGCATCATCAGACAGATTCCCATTACAAAATTCAACAATAGGACCATGAAAGATGATATCATGCTGCTGCAAGTATGAATGTTTTTCTCATTCTTACGCAGTGTTTAAAATCTTTAATTTGCTTATTAGCAATGTTTACTTTACTGAACAACAACTGTTGAATGGCTTTTGTGACTTGGATGAGAATTATTGATTGTGGAGAATATTAGTATTGGCAATGATCCCTCCCATCCGTCCAACAGTCTCCTTGATTCCCTTCCGTGAGGCAGGCGGTTCTATAGAAATACGACAAGAACTGTGAGGATGAGAAACAGCTTCTTCCCCGAGGCTGTAACATGACTCAACTCCCTGCCACCACCCAGGTCTCATCAGTTATGAAGCGCCAGTAGTTCGTACTCTTTACTTTTTAACTGTGCAACTTATTATTTGTTAATCTAATTGTGGTCATATTACTTCATGTGTTATGTGTATGAGGTACAGTATACGTACTGTGTTGTGATATCGGTCAGGAGGAAGGTTGTTTTGTTTGGCTGAATACATGTGTACGATTGAATGACAATAAATTGAACTTGAACTTGAGCTGTCTAAGCCTGGGCAATATCACAGTTAACCTTGTCCTTGGCATATAAAGGGTTAGTAAGTTAATTAAGAACATGAGTATAACTGGGTGTCTGGGTTCATTGGGCCGAAAGGGCCTGTTACTGTGTTGTGTCTTTAAACTAAATTAAATATAAAAGTTAATTCAAAGTGTGACAGCTGCTAAGTCTGACTTCTTGGAGCTTCATCATTAACAAAGAAAGAGTTAGAGTAAAGAACCTTCACAGTAGGATTACTGCTTTATGACCATCATCCACACCACAATTTTCATGACAAATTATCGATTCCATCATATGAAATGTAATTGGTATTTAATTTTATTGGTCACTTTTAATTGAATCTCTGTCCCTCTGATCATCTGAAAAAAAAGAAACTAGCTTATCTGCAAAGTACAGAATTCCGGAAAATGAAATACTTAAATAGATAAACTAACAAATCTCTTCAGGAGTAAAGAGATCATTCAAGATATCCTTCACTTTTAGGATCACAAATATGTGAATTCAAAGTTTTTGTGTCAACAGCTCGAGACTGATGCAAAAATCAACCAGTATGTGAATGTGCTCAACCTTTTATTGAATATAATGCATTTAATTGCATAATGAGTTCCATCTCCAACTCTTTCACGTGGATTGTTAGAATCTGCAGGTGGACACTGGTAATCTCCCTGCCTTCTGACATTCTACAAGAGGAGCATTCAACTATCCTGTCTGGATGAGCTGAACTGTCTCCACAACTTTCTGTAGTTCCTTGTGGCCATGAGTAGTGCATCTGCCATAACGCATCAAGACAGAATGCTTTCTATGCTGCATCAATAAAAATAGGCAAGGTTCAAAGGGTTCCTACCAAATTTCTGTCACTTCCTGAGGAAGTAGAGGTATTCATGAGCTTTTTGGTCATGGTGTATAGCTGTTGGTCCAGAGCAGGTGATGTTCACTCCTAGGAACTTGCAGGTCTCAACCTTCTCAACCTCAGCATTGTTGATGAAGATAGCAGCTGATCAAAACCCTCCTTCCTGACGTCAATGACCAGCTCTTTTGCTCTGCTGGATTGAGGAAAAGATTGTTGTCATGACAGCATGTTACTAAGCTCTCAGTCTCCTTCCTGTATCCGAGTTCATCATCATTTGAGATAGGGGCCACCATGGTGGAGGTAGAGCAGAACCTGGCCACAGAGTCTTGAGTGTATGGGGATCTGAGGACCCTGTGCAAGTAGGGGATGAGGACACAGCCTTGTGAAATGAGAATAATCATGATGAAGGTGTTGAGCCTACCCTACTGGTTCCAGTTTGTTGGTCAGGAAGTCAAGGATCCAGATGCAAAGGGAGATGCTGAGTCCCAGATCAAGGAGTTTGGAGATGAGTTTGCTTGGATTTATAGCAATGAAGATGGAGCTGTAAACAATAAATAATAGTCAAACCTAGTTGTATTTACTGTCCAGATTCTCCAGGAGATGGCATTCGCCAGAGTCACTTTTCAGAAGTAGTGAATGGCAGCATCAAGTTTGTCTGGGAGGTTGGAGTTAATGTCCAGTATAACTAACCTCTCAAAGCACTTCCTGACTCTGGATGTCAGAGTCATCAGGCAACAGCTCATCCATATAGAAGGGCATCCAGCTGCAGCTCCTAACAAACCGCGTTAGGGAACTGGAGCAGGAGCCGGATGACCTCCGGATCATTCGGGAGAATGAGGATTTTATAGATAGTAGTTTCAGGGAGGTAGCTACGCCAAAGGAGCAGTGCACAGGTAATTGGGTTACCGTCAGGCGAGGGAAGGGGAAAGGGCAGGCAGAGCAGGGTTCCCCTGTGGCCATTCCCCTCAACAACAAATATACCGATTTGGATACTGTTACGGGGGATGATTTACCTGGGACAAGCTGTGGCAGTCGGATCTCTGGCACTGAGTCTGGTTCTGCAGTGCAGAAGGGAGGGTGGAACAAGAGGAGAGCTGTAGTGATAGGGGACTCGATAGTTAGAGGTACAGACAGGAGGTTCTGTGGTCGTGACAGAGACTCCCGGATGGTTTGCTGCCTCCCGGGTGCCAGGGACAGGGATGTCTCTGATCATGTGCCAGCATTCTGAAGTGGGAAGGTGAGCAGCCAGATGACATGGTACACATCGATATCAATAATGCAGGAAGAAAGAGTGAGTATGTTCTGAAGAATGAGTATAGAGAGCTTGGTAGGAGGTTAAAAAACAGGACCTTGAGGGCAGTAATCTCAGGTTTGCTACCTGTGTCATGTGCCAGTGAGGGAAAGTGTAGGATGCTTTGGAGGATGAACACTTGGCTGAGGAACTGGTGTAGGGGGTAGTGTTTCAGATTTCAGGATCATTGGGACCTCTTCTGGGGCAGGTGGGACTTGTACAAGAGAGACGGGTTACACCTGAACTACATGGGGACCAATATCCTTGCAGGGAGGATTGTTAGTGATATTGGGGAGGGTTTAAACTAGATTCATGCAAAGTCAGAAATAGAAGGGTTGTGTATGGCGATAATAATCTCCTGAGGTGTGTCTATTTCAATGTGAGGAGTATTGTGGGGAAGGCAGATAAGCTGAGGGTGTGGACTGACACATGGAATTATGACATTATAGCCATTAGTGAAACCTGGCTACAGGAGGGGCAGGACTGGCAGCTTAATGTTCCAGGGTTCCGATGTTTCAGATGTGATAGAGGCAGAGGGATGAAGGTTGGGGGAGGTGGTGGAGGTGGCATTGCTAGTCAGGGAAAATGTTACAGCAGTGCTCTGGCAGGACAGAATAGAGGACTTGTCTACCGAGGCCATATGGGTGGAGCTGAGAAACAGGAAAGGTATGACCACATTAATAGGGTTATATTATAGACCACCCAATAGTCAGCGAGAATTGGAGGAACAAATCTGCAGAGAGATAGCAGACAACTGCAGGAAACAAAGTTGTAAGAGTAGGGGATTTTAATTTTCCACATATTGATTGGGGCTTCCCATACTGTTAAAGGTCTAGATGGGTTAGAGTTTGTAAAATGTGTTCAGGAAAGTTTTCTAAATCAATATATGGAGGAAGCAACTAGAGAGAATGCAATATTAGATCTCCTATTAGGAAACGCGTTAGGACAAGTGACAGAAGTGTGTGTAGGGGAACACTTTGGGTCGAGTGATCATAATGCCATTAGTTTCAACTTGGTCATGGATAAAGATAGATCTGGTCCTCTGGTTGAGGTACTAAACTGGAAAAAGTGCAAATTTGAAGAAATGAGAAAGGATCTATAAAGTGGGGCTTGGGACAGGTTGTTCTCTGACAAGGATGTGATTGGTAAGTGGGAGGCCTTCAAAGGAGAAATTTTGTGAGTGCAGAGTTTGTATGTTCCTATCAGGATTAAAGGCAAAGTGAATAAGAATAAGGAACCTTGCTTGTCAAGGGATATTGGAAATCTGATAAAGAAGAAGAGAGAGATGTATGACAGGTATAGGCAACAAGGAGCAAATAAGGTGCTTGAGGAGTTTAAAAAGTACAAGAAAATATTTAAGAAAAAAATCAGGAGGGCAAAAAGAAGGCATGAGGTTGCTTTGGCAGTCAAGGTGAAGGATAATCCTAAGAGCTTCTACAGGTCCCTCTCTCACCCCCCATCCTCATCACATTCTACAGGGGTTGTATTGAGAGTATCCCGAGCAGCTGCATCACTGCCTGGTTCGTAAATTGCACCATCTCGGATCGCAAGACCCTGCAGCGGATAGTGAGGTCAGCTGAGAAGATCATCAGGGTCTCTCTTCCCGCCATCACGGACATTTACACTACACGCTGCACCCGCAAAGGAAACAGCATTATGGAGGGCCCCACGCACTCCTCATACAATCTCTTCTCCCTCCTGCCGTCTGGGAAAAGGCTCCAAAGCATTCAGGCTCTCACGACCAGACTATGTAACAGTTTCTTCCCCCAAGCTATCAGACTCCTCAATACCCGAAGCCTGGGCTGACACCTTGTCCTATTGTCCTGTTTATTATTTATTGTAATGCCTGCACTGTTTTTGTGCACTTTATGCAGTCCTGTGTAGGTCTGTAGTCTAGTGTAGCTTTCTATGCATTGTTTTTTTTTTACGTAGTTCAGTCTAGTTTTTGTACTGTGACATGGAACACCATGGTCCTGAAAAACATTGTCTCATTTTTACTATGTACTGTACCAGCAGTTATGGTTGAAATGACAATAAAAGTGACTTGACTTGACTTGCAGCCAGTTAATATACTCTCCACCACACATCTATAGGGAGTTTGTCGAAGTTTAGACGCCCCGCCAAATCAGTATTGCCAAAGCCCTGCTATCATTTCTAAATTGTGATCCTATAAAGAACATAATCATACAAATAATTCCATCCATAGTTTTTTATAAAATTCAGCATGACTTCCTTACTTCACATTCTATTAGTCTAATATTAAACTCAAGCATACTGTACACTTTGTTATGAGAAGTCTTCCCAACTTGCCCTGCCACCTATAAATTATAGTCCTGTACCTGACACTTTTATTATACTTGCAACAGGGGCAGCCGGTGCTTGGGAACATCACAGCATTTTTCAGCTTGATGTTTACCTTTAAGTCATAGCATGCAGTTGTAAAAAATAGATCACCTTACCTTCATCATCGCTGGGTTATAATTCTGAAAGCTCTAATTTATTGACTGTAGGGAATATCTTTGCCACAAAGATCAGGTGTACTTCAAGAAGGATATTGCCTCCAATTCCTTCTTGTAAGGAAAAATATAACTGGCCAAATTGTTCTCTAAAATATCACAAGAAATCCAGCAAAAATGGGTTAAATAATCTGAAGAGCTGTTACTATGTTAGGCAGCCACCTACTGGTAGATGTTCTACATGACAAGCAACATTACCGTCAAACAAAAATTGGGAAATTCACTGCACTGACTGGCAATTATAGAAAGAAATGGTGTCATATATTCGATATGCACAAACTTGTTAGTAAGAACAGTGAGATTATTTGTTCTTCTAACTATTCCATGAGTATATATTGGTGTTCACTTTTGCAAGGGATTTTGACGATTGGATTTAAATATGAAAATAACACAAACCTGAATGAACTAAATCATCTTCATCAATGAATAATTGTTTTATTTATCAGGCATCAAAAGGACTTGAAAAAGAATTCCAACAGAATATTTATGACAGAAATTCAGTGGAAGTTGTGAGAAATGGTTGCCCATTACCACTTACAAAATTTCACCAGGAGTTTAAAAAGTTTGAAAGTCATTGAATCAAGCACAGAAAAGGGGATCCAACTGCAAGTTTACACATTCCAAAGGATTCAAGTGAAAATAGAAAAAGGGTAGATGACAAATCAGCTAACAATTTATATATTAGAAGAGGAGTCATATTAAAGAATAATAAACCAGAGTTAACAGCCAGAGTTAAAGTGAAGGACTTTCCTTTTAGTCTTAAAGAAGGTTCCAAACAAAGATTCTGTGATCTCTGCAGCAAGGATTTCTGTTTTGAGGCTATTGGCCTGCAGTTCAAAGGTTCCATGGTGATCAACAGCTACTCATTTTAAAGAGTTCCCACAGACAGAAAACCTAGAAGCAATTTTTATTCAGCTTTCAAAACATAATTTTGCAGACTTCTATATCAGAATTGGAAGAACCCAATTATAAGGAAAAATCATATTTCAATGAAGAGTTCGTTCTTTAAAATTCATAAATTCAACAAATTCATAGCTGATTGATTGTACTTAAATCAGCTACAATACAAATTTCATATATGTTTCTGTGGTCAGATGATTTGCCAAGAATTACTAATGGGTTAGTTTGTCTTTCTCACACTTCAAGATGGTGGCCCATCCAGTCACAGAGGCCACTCCAGCTCTGGCAAATGGTGTCATTGTTCTCCCTTTACATCTTTCTTATGATAACAAGACACTGTTGGATATTACACATGCAATTTTTTATACTGAGGATATTTGAAACTGGACACCAGACGGTTATCCAAAGGGAAGAGCAGCTGCAGCTCTAAACGAACCAATCACAATGGAGTGAATTTTGACCATCAGAATACGGCACACCCCCATAGGACACATGCTGACTTTGCTGCCAGATGGTGGGACACATTAGACCTGGTTTATACCAACACAGGAAGCTGCTTCCCATTGGATTCTCTGAAGACTTACCCGTGGTGCTAATTCCTGCAAACCAACCACTGATTAAATCTGTCAAACCAGTTTGAGGGGAGATAAAGACTGGACAGAGGACAACCTCAGTGTTACATGTGATGTCCTGTTTAAGATTTTTACTGCTATGCTATAGTTATTTCATTTTAGCGGTTCTGTAAGAGCAGTCTGTTCTGCTTTCAGCTTGTTTAACAAGCCATGGGTAACGAAAGACATTAAGGACATCCTGAACGCTAAAAAGAGGGCGTTTAGAGATGGAAATAGGGAGGAACTGAGGACAATACAGAGGGACCCGAAAGCCAAGATCAGGGAGGCTAAAGACAGGTATAGGAGGATGCTTGAGTGGAAACTCCAGCAGAGGTCTGGAGTGGGATGAGGACCATCACTGGGTTCCAGTAAAATAACAACAGAGGAGTTGAAGGCAGTGTGGACAGGGCCAACAAACTTAACCTGTTCTTCAACAGATCTGACACTGTGGCCCCTGCTCATCCCCCACATGATTCATCTGTTGTCGGCCCCCAACCAACACATACTCCACTCTCCCCTCCTACCCCTCCTCATCCTGCTCTCGTGACTACACCCCCTCCTACACCTGAAACCACCACGATGGGCTTCACAGCTGAACAGGTGAGAATAATGCTGAAACGTCTCCACCCAAGCAAGGCTGCAGGCCCAGATGGTGTCAGACCCAGGGTGCTCAAGGCCTGTGACCCCCAGCTATGTGGAGTACTTCACCATGTCTTCAACCTGAGCCTGAGTCTCCAGAGGGTTCCTGTGCTGTGGAAGACGTCCTGCCTCGTTCCTGTACCGAAGACGCCGCGCCCCAGTGGCTCCAATGACTACAGACCAGTGGCATTGACCTCCCACATCATGAAGACCCTGGAGAGACTTGTCCTAGAGCAGCTCTGGCCTATGGTTAGGCCACACTTAGACCCCCTCCAGTTTGCCTACCAGCCCCGACTAGGAGTTGAGGATGCCATCGTCTACCTGCTGAACCATGTCTATGCCCACCTGGACAAGCCGGCGAGCGCTGTGAGGATCATGACTTCTGACTTCTCCAGTGTGTTCAACACCATCCGCCCTGCTCTGCTGGGTGAGAAGCTGACAGTGATGCAGGTGGATGCTTCCCTGGTGTCATGGATTATTGATTACCTGACTGGCAGACCACAGTACGTGCGCTTGCAACACTGTGTGTCAGACAGAGTGGTCAGCAGCACTGGGGCTCCACAGAGAACTGTCCTGTCTCCCTTTCTCTTCACCATCTACACCTCGGACTTCAACTACTGCACAGAATCTTGCCATCTTCAGAAGTTTTCTGATGACTCTGCCATAGTTGGATGCATCAGCAAGGGAGATGAGGCTGAGTACAGGGCTACTTTGTCACATGGTGCGAGCAGAATCATCTGCAGCTTAATGTGAAAAAGACTAAGGAGCTGGTGGTGGACCTGAGGAGGGCTAAGGCACCAGTGACCCCTGTTTCCATCCAAGGGGTCAGTGTGGACATGGTAGAGGATTACAAGTACCTGGGGGTACGAATGGACAATAAACTGGACTAGTCAAAGAACACTGAGGCTGTCTACAAGAAGAGGCAGAGCCATCTCTATTTCCTGGGGAGACTGAGGTTCTTTAACATCTGCCGGACGATGCTGAGGATGTTCTATGAGGCTGTGGTGGCCAGTGCTATCATGTTTGCTGTTGTGTGCTGGGGCAGCAGGCTGAGGGTAGCAGACACCAACAGAATCAACAAACTCATTCGTAAGGCCAGTGATGTTGTGGGGGTGGAACTGGACTCTCTGAAGGTGGTGTCTGAAAAGAGGATGCTGTCCAAGTTGCATGCCATCTTGGACAATGACTCCCATCCACTCCATAATATACTGGTTAGGCACAGGAGTACATTCAGCCAGAGACTCATTCCACAGAGATGTAACACTGAGCGTCATAGGAAGTCATTCCTACCTGTGGCCATCAAACTTTACAACTCCTCCCTTGGAGTGTCAGACACCCTGAGCCAATAGGCTGGTCCTGGACTTATTTCCACTTGGCATGATTAACTTATTATTATTTAATTATTTAAGGTTTTATATTGCTATATTTCTTCACTACTCTTGGTTGGTGCGACTATAACGAAACCCAATTTCCCCTCGGGATCAATAAAATATGTCTGTCTGTCTGTCTGTTTGTTTGGGTTTAAACTCAGATAAGAGGCTTGTTATTCAATTTAGGGATGTGCTGATAGCCAATCAGGGTAGTGGAATTGGGAGAAGGTTCTAGAGAATGCTGGGTTGAAGGTCTTTGTTGGCAGGAGCTAGGAGAGGACAGGAGGGAAGATGTCTGAGGCTGCCGTCCCTGTTGTACAAGGTGCTTTGTGCAGATAAGTGGCTCCAAGAAGCTAAAATCAATACTCCCGATGGAGACCCGTTTGTCTGAGGTGAATTTTAAGGGACCTTTGAATGGTGGTGTGTGCTTTCACGCAGATGAAGGGTCTAGTGCGTGAGTGACAAACAAGTTCAAGATGAACAACTTAAGTGCACATTTGACTGTTTAAAAGTGATGGGCCCCTTTTGATTTCTCTTTCTTTCATTTAATAGCCATTTGCTTTAATTAACTATATTAAATATACTTTTTTATAAATTGTATGTGGTGTACGATCTGTTATTTCTTGCTGGGAACAGTATATCACACAGCATTCACACAAACCGGAGTTTGGGTGGGCAAGACATCCCAACCTAACGGATTTACTGGGATCAAAGTTGTAAACATCCTAGATGCATGAAGCCAGGGAAAGGTGGAGTTTCTGCCGCGGAACCCAGTGGCTGTTAGTGAGGGGCTAACCAGCTGTTTCTAGAGACACCCAGTAAAAGGGGGTTTCATACAGAATGTTTTGAAGGTTCAAAGTCCAAAATTTAATATTAAACTCATTTATGTCACCGTTTACAACCCTGAGATTAATTTTCTCGCGGGGACACTCGATAAATCTAATAACGATGATAGAATCGATGAAAGACCACACTAACGGGGCAGGCAAGCAGTGTGCAAAAGGCAATAAATAAAGAACATAGATGAAGAGTCCCTGAAAGTGAGTCCACGGTTGTGGGAACAATTCACTGATGGGGCAAGTGAAGATGAATGAAGTTATCCTCTTTAGCTCAAGAGCCTGATGCTTGAAGGGTAATAAATGTTCCTGACCTGGAGGTGGGAGTCCTGAGGCTCCTGTACCTTCCTCCTGATGGCAGCAATGAGAAGAGAGCATGACCTGGGTGGTGGGGGTCCCTGATGATGGATGCTGCTTTCCTGTAACTATGCTCCGTGCAGATGTGCTCAGTGGTCGGGAGGGCTTTACCCATGATGGACTCAGTCATATCCACTACTTTTTGTAGGATTTTCCATTACAAACAAGCTGTTACATATCTGGCTGTGACGCAGCTATTATCACACATCTAGAGAAGTTTGTCAAAGTTTTAGTTGTCATGCCGAGTCTTTGCAATCTCCTAAGGAAGTCGAGGCACTGCCATGCTTTCTTCATAATTACACTTACTCACTGGGCCCAGGACAGATCCACTGAAATGATAGCACTAAGGAATTTAAAGTTGCTGACCCTCTCCACCTCTGATCCCCCAATTAGGACTGGCTTATGGACCTCTGGTTTCCTTCTCCTGAAGTCAATAATCATCTCCTTGGTCTTGGTGACATTGAGTAAGAGGCTGTTGTTGTGCCACCACTCAGTCAGATTTTAATACCCCCTTCTATATGCTGATACGTCACCATCTTTGATTTGCCCATGACAGTGGTGACATCAGCAAAGATAAACATGGCACTGGAGTTGTGCATAGCCATAGTCATAAGTGTAAAGTGAGTAGAGCAGGGAGCAAAGCACACAGCTTTGTGGTGCACTTGTGCAAATGGAGATTATGGAGGAGATATTGTTACCAATCTGAACTGACTGGGTTTTGTAAGTGAGGAAAACGAGGATCCAATTGCACAGGAAAGTATTAAGGCCAAGATCTTGAAGCTAATCTTTGTCCAGTTCTGGTCGCCTCAGTATAGGAAGGATGTGGAAGCACTGAAAGGGTACAGAGGAGACTTACCAGGATGCTGCCTGGTTTAGAGAGTATGGATTATGATCAGAGATTAAGGAAGCTAGGGCTTTACTCTTTGGAGATGAGGAGGATGAGAGGAGACATGATAGAGGTGTACAAGATATTAAGAGGAATAGACAGAGTGGACAGCCAGCACCTCTTCCCCAGGGCACCACTGCTCAATACAAGAGGACATGGCTTTAAGGTAAGGGGAGGAAATTTCAAGGGGGATATTAGAGGAAGGTTTTTACTCAGAGAGTGGTTGGTGCGTGGAATGCACTACCTGAGTCAGTGGTGGGGGCAGATACACTAGTGAAGTTTAAGAAACTACTAGATAGGTATATGGAGGAATTTAAGGTGGGGGGTTATATGGGAGGCAGGGTTTGAGAGTCAGCACAACATTGTGGGCCAAAGGGCCTGTAATGTGCTGTACTGTTCTATGTTCTAATTGATTAGTTTTGAGGGGATGAGAGCATTGAATACCGAGCTGTAGTCAATAAGGAGCATCCTGATGTGTGTGCCTTTGCTGTCCAGATGTTCCAGGGTTGAGTGAAGAGCCAATGAAATGGCATCTGCTGTGGACTTGTGCTGGTCAGTAAATTGGAGTGGATCCAAGTTGCTTCTCAGGCAGGAGTTGACACATTTCATCAGCAACCTCTCAAAAAGTGTCATCACTGTGGACGTAAGTGCTACTGGATGATAGTCATTGAGACAGGTTACCATAGACCGGAATATGCTCAGGGAGTGGCTATCTATAAACATGACATTAACGTCAATGTATATGCAAGATCTGTGGCTGGCTCTATAGAGAAGTGCACTGAAGATGTCTTTGTTAATAAACAGATCTATGTGAGTGCAAATCTGAAGGCGGTGACCCAGGCAGAGCTGAGAAATCGTGACACTGCCTTCAGGTCAGAGAATAAGACAACTATTCGGTGAGCAAGAGCTGTGCTTTCCCGTGCCATCAGGAAGACAAAATGGGATTATTCTCAGAGAATTCACAGCCATTTCTGTGACACCAGAGCCATAAGGCACATGAGATTCTAACAAACATCTTCAATATCTCTCTGGAGCAGTTCACTGTCCCCACAGGCTTTAAGATGACCACCATCATCCCGGTGCCCAAGAATACGACAGTAACCTGCCTCAGCACTGACCATCCAGTGGCACTGACGCCAACAATAATGAAGTGCTTTGACTTGCTGGGTATGGATCATATTAAACCCCATCTTTCTGCTACATTGCATCCTTTCCAGTTCACTTTTCACTCCAATCAGTCCACTGATGATGTCATAGCTTCTACACCCCACTCTGTCCTGTCCCACCTGGAAAATGGTGCCTCAAATGCCAGGATGCTCTAGATCCTGAAATTCTTGACAGTAAGGTCACAGTCAGTTCATGAGGGCAGAAACATCTCTAGCTTCATACTAGAGTAAGATAGTGCAAGTCAGGTCCAGGTATTTGGAAGGTACGGCCCAGATCCGGGTCAGGATCCATTCAGCAGTCTTACCACACTTGGAAAGAAGCTGTTCCCAAATCTGACCGTATGAATCTTCAAGCTCCTGAACCTTCTCCCAGAGGGAAGAGGGACAAAAAGTGTGTTGGTTGGGTGTGTCATGTCCTTGATTATCCTGGCAGCACTGCTCCGACAGCGTGCGGTGTAAAGTGAGTCCAAGGATGGAAGATTGGTTTGTGTGATGTGCTGGGCTATGCTCATGATCTTCTGCAGCTTCTTCCGGTCTTGGACAGGACAACTTCCATACCAGGTTGTGATGCACCCTAGAAGAATACTTTCTATGGTGCACCTATAAAAATTAGTGAGGGTTTTAGGGGACAGGCAAAATTTCTTCAGCTTTCTCAGGAAGTAAAGGCGCTGGTGGGCCTTCTTGGCAGTGGACTCTGCTTGGTTAGACCAAGTCAGGTCATTTGTGATATTCACCCTGAGGAACTTAAAGCTTTTGACCTGTTCCACTTGCACATCACCGATGTAGATGGGGTCGTGCGGTCCACTACTCCTTCTGAAGTCAACAACCAATTCCTTCGTCTTGCTGACGTTGAGGGATAGGTTATTGTTTTTGCACCATGCCACCAGGTTCTTAATATCCTCTCTGTACTCAGACTCATCATTATCCAAGATACGGCCTACAATTGTGGTGTCATCAGCAAGCTCATATTGAGTTCGATGGAAACTTGGCCACACAATCATGGGTGTACAGTGAGTACAGCAGGGGGCTGAGTACACAGCCTTTGTCATAAGGGGACAGGAGGCTGGACCCAAGTGCAGGACACAGGCACTTAAGTACTAGGGGCAGGACAGCAACAACTAAACGATAGACAAGATGTGGTGACCGTGGTGTGCATGAGGGATGTGACATTCAAAGTGATTCTGGGGTTCCAGGAGAGTCTTGGAGTTCACTGGGCAGGCCACATAACTCCTAGGCAGGGCCCGGACCTCCCAGACAGGAACACAGGGGCCTGAGCAGGTCACAGGGCACCTGGGTAGGTTGCAGGGCACAACCCATCAGCAGCAAAGGATGGAAAGGGGCAGAGTCCTCCACCAGACAACAGCAGTCCAGCCAGGTTTGCCCAACAGAGGCAAGGGATAGGAAGAGAACTAGGTCCAGGGTGACTGCCAAACTTACTCAAAGAACTTGTCTTTAACAGGGGGAACTCTAAGCCAGGGCAACCAGAGAAACAGGACAACACCCCCAACTCCACTCAGTCCCAGAGCCCCCTATATACACCGCCAGTCGATGGGCATCAGGTGCACCTCCTTGAGCCCCAACAAGCCACAATGATCCACAGGTGTAACTAATTGGACTCGTGGGCGAAAGGAGGGACAGCTACAAGACCTGGGGTACGGAGTCAACGGATCAGATCAAGACCTGGAATGCGGGCTCCGGACCGGACCATAACAGCCTTGTGGGACACCGGTGCTCAAAGTGATTGTAGAGGAGAGCTTGTCCCCTATTTTCACAGCCTGGGTCCTGTCTGTGAGGAAGTTGAAGATCCAGCTGCAGAGCTGAGTTCTAAGACCCAGGTTTTGGAGCTTAGGAATCAGTTTATTTGGAATGATGGTATTAAAGGCAGAGCTGTAGTCAACGAAAAGGAGCCTTACATATTCGTCTTTATTCTCCAGGTGTTCTAAGGAGGAATGTAGTGCCAGAGAGATGGCATCTGCTGTTGACCTGTTGCTCCGGTAGGCGAATTGCAAAGCATCGAGGTTGACCGGTAGGCTATGGTTGATGTGTGCCATAACCAATCGCTCAAAGCACTTCATAGCAATTGATCTAGAGCCACATGTCGATAGTCATTCAGGCATGTCACCTTGCTTTTCTTCAGCACCAGGATTATCGTTGCCTTCTTAAAACATGAAGGGATCTTAGATTGAAGCAGGGAGCAGTTGAAGATGTCAGCAAACACTCCAGCTAGCTCACTTGCACAGGCCTGGAGAACCCGTCCTGGGACGCCATCTGGGCCCATCGGCTTCCTAGGATTTATCTTCAGGAAGGCTCCTCCAGCGTCTGTTGTTGTTTAAATAACAACAAACTGAACTTGAACTTTGAATCCTCAATTACCAAACCAAAGTCAGTAAAATTTCAGGATATTTTAAGGTGACGACTTCATAAATATTTAAGGTTTACATTGGTTCTTGTGCCTTCAGTTTGATTGCATTGGGCAAGATGGCAGTTGATGAAGTTAAACTGGGTATTGACTGCTGTTTCTCAACATTTGTTATTGGCTACACAGGCACTAAAGTCATAAACTTCCTGTAGGTTTTATTGAGCAATAAGAGTGAACACTGGCAGTGGCTGCATCATCATTACTGCAGAGTCCTGGCACATGCCAGACAGGGCACCTGCATTGAGCTCCTTGTCTAGTTCAAATGTTTTGTGCCCATGGATCTTGGTGGAGTCAGGAAGAGAAGTCAGATCCCTGCCCTTGTTGCCTGCCGAGGAAGAATCAGTCGTCAACATAATGCTCAGAGGAAACCATGAATTCTGGTAATATTTTACATTTATTTATTGTTAGTCTCTCCTTCTATTCATTGTAAAGGTAGTCTTGGTGTAATTTTAGAAGTGGAATTAAAGTTCACTGCATTTCTATTTTTGATAAACTATCCAGCTTTATACTATCATCATGACAAAGGCATCATTGGCAGGTAGATGCACAGTGACTGATCGGAATTTAACTTTCTTGTACACTGAGTAAATAGATAGAAACCTAACAGAGTTGATTGTGGATCTAAGTTGTGCAGAAAACATCATCATAATATATGAATCCATAGTGCAAACATATAGAATGTAGCCAGTGGTAATACTTATAATCCAGTCTGTTTTGTCTGTTAATTTGAACAGTTAGCCCGTGAAGCTGTTCTGAACAAGTACGTGTCAACATTGGAACTTCCTAAATCAGGCACCGATGTCAAAGCTGGAACCAAGTGCAGTGTTGCATGATGGGAACAACTAAACATAAAGCCTGAAAGCACAACAGTGGCTATATTTCATTAGGAGTTTGATGAGATTTGGTATGTCACCAAAGACACTCGCAAATTTCTACAGATGTACCGTGGAGAGCAGTCTAACTGGCTGCATGGGACTGCACAGGATCGCAATAACCTGCAGAGAGTTGTATAATTAGTCAGCTCCATCATGGGTACTAGCCTCCATCTCAAGGAGCGATGCCTCATATGGTGGCATCCATCCCCCAGGACATGCCCTGTTCTCATTGTGACCATCAGGAAGGAGGTACAGGATCCTGAAGGCACACACTCAACAATTCAGGAACAGCTTCATCCCCTCTGCCATCCGATTTCTGAATGTACATTGAACCCGTGAAGAACATCTCATCACTTTTTATATTTTTATTTTTGCACTACTTATATTTACTGTAATTCATTTTTTTCCTCCATTCTTCTGTATTCATTTGTACTGCTGCTGCAAAGACAAAAAATTTCCCAACCTATGCTGGTGATATTAAACCTGATTCTGATTCTGAGAGGGTGGCCACTTGAGGGAGCACTTTGAAAGCTTTCTTGAGTCCATCTCACAACAATATTATCTGCTGCAATTATTGCTGTGTTCCAGCTGCCCAGAGCATGAAAGGGTCTTTCAGTCATCGATAAAAGAAGGCATTGACAGGTGATAAAATTCCAATGAAGAACTAAAACATGACAGTGAAGAATATCTGGTACGAAATCATAACATCTTTCATTTCTGGGAAGGGAAGAACATGCTAGAGGGCTTTGCTTTTGTAGACAACATAACCATCACCTTCTTCATGATAGGAGATGTCTATTTGTGGCAACTACAGATGGGGTTCCCTCCTCTTTCCTGAAACACTGTACAATAAACACAGTAATCACTGCGTACCAGTTTCATAATACAGGTAGAGTGTAGCACCAACAGGGAAGGCCTGTGAATGTTCATCCTGATAGGAGGATTGAGAAGGGAGTGAGCTCATGGAAGTGGTCCTAAAACTGATGGATTAAACTGGGAAAAATAAAAGAGCCAATTGCTGAATTTGAACACACAGCAGTGGTTGGCCTTATCAGGAACGATGACAAGACAGAGTATGGGGAGGAAGTGGAGCGGCTGATGGATTGGTGTGAGAAGAACAATCTAAGCCTGAATGTGGAGAATACAAAGGAAATGATTGTGGACTTCTGGAAGGTGCAGATGAACCATTGCCCTCTGCAGATACATTGCTCCTTTGTGGAGAGAGTTAGATGCACCAAGTTCCAGGGAGTTCACATTACGGAATACCTCACCTGGTCCCTTAATATCACCTCCCTGAACAAGAAGGCAGAGCAACGCCTGCAATTCCTAAGAAGATTGAGGCAAGCAAGGCTCCCAATCCACATCTGAACTACATTTTACAGGAGAACCATTGAGAGCTTCCTGACAAGATACATCTCCATCTGGAGATGGATCTGTTGAGCATCGGACCGGAAGTCCCTACAAAGGACTGTGAGATCTGCTGAGAGGGTCATAGGGGTCTCCCTACCATCAATTGGGTCATTTATCAGGAGTGCCGCATTCGTGATCCCGTAGCATTATGAAAGCCCCCACTCATCCATCCAGCATCCTCTCTGACTTTCTACCATCAGGTAGGAAATGGCGATGCATAAAAACAAGAATGGTCAAGATGAGAAACAGTTTCATTCTTCATGCCATAAGGTTCTGAACACCTGGACATTTCATATTCAAAGTGTCACTGGTTAATCGGTTCCATACCTTACAATATTTTATATTAATGCACTTCAGTTTGTTATTTATGTGTGATTCATGCGTAGATTTTATCCTTACCTTCATAAGTTATTGTGCGCTATGAGATTTACACCCTGGTTAGATGAAAAGTTGTCTCGTTTCTCTATACATTACATGGTTTTATATGTTGTATACATGTATGTAATTAAATGCCAATAAACCTCACTTGACAATGCTCAGCTATGTGGAATAATAAATAGGAGATCTAAATGAAATGTGCAGAATAGTGCACTCAATCAACAAATTATAATTCACGGATAGTTTATTGAAACATTGTTCCTGGCCAAAAAGTGGCTTCAAATAGCTTTTGTTTTTCAGGGCAGAAATTATTTAATGGAGAAGGTAAAGGAAATAATCACTTCCTGGTGGAATACTTTTCCATTAAACCAGTTACTTCCATGAGCTGTTCATATTGATGAACCTGCTTTTCCCCATCTTGAGGCACGTACCAAATCACAGGAAGAGCAACAATAGATTTCACTATTTACACAAACCCAATGACAATGCATGTTGGAGCTTTCAGGTGAAACGATGATCATCGTTGAACAGTCACAGTGCAACTACAAGTCTGTCACCCTACTTGGTTGATTTAAGCACGACTACTGAAAGGAACACACTGCCAACATCATGACACCTAACTGGGCAGTTACAAAATGGACTCGAGCCAGCAACTTTCTAAAATGTGTTAGATTATTTTTACTTATTGAATGGGTTGTTTTTAGGATAAAGGTGTTTCTGGCAAGGACAGTTTTATTGCCCATCCCTAACTGGCCTTGAGAGAGTTTTGACAAGAGTAATAGTAATCGCATCACTTGTTAGGCCACAACAGAGGACATTTATGAGTCAGCTAAACAGTGTGGAATGGATCTGAGTCTGAATTCACAAGTAGGGCAGGTAAGTATGGCAGACATTTTTTTCTCCAGAAGACATTGGAGATCAGAGCCATCATTGTGAAGACTACATTGTAAATTCCGCAGCTACTGTGCTGAACTCAGGTCCAGCACTCTGGATTGCTGCTTTGGTAACATAACTCCACACTGCATCCATGTATGGCGAGCACGTGAAAGGAGAACTATCGAAAGTTTCTTCAGCTCTGAGAAACTCCTTGTAAATTGGTTTTCACCACACACATCATTGAAATGGAAGCACTTTCTTTATTGAAGACTACGAAAGAGATGGTTGTTGACTTCAGGAATGCACAGAGCGACCACACCCCGCTGAACATCGACAGTTCCTCGGTAGAGATCATTAAGAGCACCAAATTTCTCGGTGTTTACCTGATGGAGAATCTCACCTGGTCCCTCAACACCAGCTCCATAGCAAAGAAAGCCCAGCAGCGTCTCAACTTTCTGCGAAGGCTGAGGAAAGTCCATCTCTCACACCCCCCCCCCCCACCCCCATCCTCATCACATTCTACAGGGATTGCATTGAGAGCATCCTGAGCAGCTGCATCACTGCCTGGTTTGGAAATTGTACTATCTCGGATTGCAAGACCCTGCAGTGGATAGTGAGGTCAGCTGAGAGGATCATTGGGGAAAACACGAGGAAATCTGCAGATGCTGGAAATTCAAACAACAACACACACAAAATGCTGGTGGAACACTGCAGGCCAGTCAGCATCTATAGGGAGAAGCACTGTCGACGTTTCGGGCCGAGACCCTTCGTCAGGATCATTGGGGTCTCTCTTTCCGCCATTATGGACATTTACACTACACGATGCATCCGCAAAGCAAACAGCATTATGAAGGACCCCACGCACCCCTCATACAATCTCTTCTCCTTCCTGCCGTCTGGGAAAAGGCACCGAAGCATTCGAGCTCTCACAACCAGACTATGTAACAGTTTCTTCCCCCAAGCTATCAGACATCTCAATACCCAGAACCTGGACTGACACCTTGCCCAATTGTCCTGTTTGTTACTTATTGTAATGCCTGCAATGTTTTGTGCACTTTATGCAGTCCTGGGTAGGTCTGTAGTCTAGTGTAGACCTTTGACAGAGTCAGAAATCTAAGATTGAGCAGGGTGTGACCAGTGTCCTGAGCTGTGTATATTTCAATGCAAGAAGTATCATAGGAAAGGTGGATGAGCTCAGGGCCTGGATCAACACATGGAATTATGCTGTTGTAGCCATTAGTGATACTTGGTTGCAGGAGAGGCAGGACTGACATCTCAATATTACGGGGTTCCGTTGTTTTAGATGTGAGGGAGCAAGTGGAGGGAGGAGGGGTGGCATTACCAGTCAGGGAAAATGTCACGACAATGGCCCATCAGAGCAGACAGCAGAACTCGACTAGGGATCCCTTATGGGTGGAACTGAGAATTAAGAAAGGTGTGACCATGTTAATGGCTATATTACTGATCACCCAACAGTCTGAGGGATTTAGAGGAACAAATTTGTAAAGAGATCACAGACTGTTGCAAGAAACATAAGGTTATTACAGTAGGTGATTTTAGCTTTCCAGGTAGTGACTGGGAATCACATACTGTAAAATGACGAGATTGGATAGAGTTTGTCAAACGTGCTCTGAAAAGTTCCCTCCATCAGTACATAGAAGTGCCAATGAGAGAGTGTACAATGCTGAATCTGCTATCAGGGATGAGACAGGGCAGGTGACAAAAGGTTCTGTAGGGAAACACTTTGAATCCAGTGACCACATTTCAAAGTAAATATGCTAAAAGATAGGTCTAGTGCACAGGCTGAGATTCTAAATTAGAAAAAGGCCAATTTTGATGGAATCAGAAATGATGTGGTGAGTGTGGATTGGGTCAGGCTGTTTTCAGGCAAAGGTGTATTTGGAAAGTGAGAGGCCTTCAAAAACAAAATTGAGAGAAACAAAAGCTTGTCTGTGCCTGTCAGAATAAAATGTAAGGATAATAAGTGTAGGGAACCTTGGTTTTCAAGAGATGTTGAGGCCCTGGTTTTGAGAAAAAAAGGAGGTGCATAGCAGGTATAGGCAAGTAGGAACACATGAGGTGCTCATGGAGAACAAGAAATGCAAGGGAACACTTGTGTGGAATGAGCTGTCAGCATCAGTGGTGCATGAGAGCTCCATTTCAACGTTTCAGAGAAGATTGGATAAGTACATGGATGGTAGGGGTATGAAGGACTATGGTCGCAGTTCAGCTCAATGGGACTAGGCAGCTTAAATGGTTTCTGCATGGACTAGATCGACCGAAAGCCTTGTTTCTGTGCTGTACTTCTCTATGACTCTATGACTCTACCACAGCAACTAGACTCTCCTCCATGGACTCTCCATACTTCTCGCTACCTCAGTAAACCAGCCAGCATAATTAAAGTTCCCATCAGACAGAGGTTTAATAAGGCTGATAGCATGTAGCACCAGGCTCAAGGACATTTTCTACCCTGACGTTATAAGGCTATTAAATATTTCTCCAGTACAAGGAGACAGACTCTTGACCTCACAGTCCACTTTGTTATGATCTTGCACCTTCTATCTTTACCTACACTGCCTTTCCCTGTAATTGTTTCACTTTATTCTGCACTCTGTTCTTGCTTTACCATGTTCTATCGCAATGCCGTGTGTAATGATTTGATGTGTATGAACAGTATGCAGTACAAGCTTTCACTGCACCTCAGTACATTTGACAACAATAAACCAATCCAAATCCAATTAAATGAACAGTCTGACTGTCAGATGTTAACAGGATTATGAATATTACAGGTGAGGTAGCAAGAAATGAGTGACAATTTCCTCCTGACAAAAATAGAGCCAGATAAATGAATTGGAATTATCATTGTACAATTTAGCACGGTTTGGTTTGTCATTATAGAATCATGAAATCCAGTAATGAGGTTCCACAAATAAGATATTTGCAGCTTGGGAATTGCAAAGTTTCTTAGACTTTTTATACCATTCTGTGAAACATTTGGAGAGTTGAGATAATCATTCAACTAAGGAGGCGTCTGGATATCATGGAGACATTAGGCTTCTGTTATATAGGCAAATTAAGCTGAGACAATTGATAAATTGAGAGCAGCTGCTCCATCTCATAGTGCAGAGGTTCTCATTGAGTTAACCATCCCATGGGAGGAAGGAGTGGAGGCTGCCCATGAGCGGAAGAGGCTGAAGTACTCAGTCCTAGCAGCTGAGTGTAAGACATGAGGCAATCATCTACCCTGACAAGTTTACCCTGTGATAGGGCAGTGACAGGAATGAGGCTCAGGAGGGCCACCAGAGAGCTGGCTGAAGAGGCAGAAAAGGGCAGCTTTTGGCTGTGGCTGAGGAGGAAGGACATAATTGAGGGACCAACTAACCCCATTGGAAGCTGCAGGCGGTGACAGGGAGGCCCGTGTCACTGCTGTGCCACCAGGAGATGGACCAGGGCTAAGGGAGAGAAATATCAATGAGTGGTGGTCCCGGCTGATGACCCTGCAGCTGACCTGAGGTCACTGTTGGAGTTGTGACAGTTAGCAATGAGAAGCAGGAAACAACATCTTCCTGTAAATCTCATTCGATCAATGGTAGTGCAAGAGGAGCATTCAGTTCCAAAGTTAAATATTTACTTGATAGAACAAGGAACTTCACAGTACCGGGCAGCCCCTTCTGTCCATGAAGTTGCGACAACCTCTATAAAGCTACTCCACCTTCAATCTGTGATATTTTAATGCAAATCCTAATTATCTCACAATCTGATTGCCTCCACTATCGACATCTCTATGGTGCAAAGCAAGTCACTGCTGCTAGTCTAAAATGTCACCTACATGTGGTTCAGTTCACTTTCATAACTTACATCAGTGGACAGGAATTTCACAAGGCAAGGAATTTGATAATTATTGTTTTTTATTGCACTTTGCAGTAACATTTTATGCAAAACAGAAAAGGTAAGGATAGAGGCAAGCCGGCCCTCTAGGCCAATTAACTGAGCATCAGTGTAAGTAAAGCAGAGTGAAGCAGGATTGTGATAACTCAGTACAGCTCTTCAGCATTCTTCAGCGGTCAACCAATTGTATCCCGAATCCAATCAATGTATTTCTTTGTTAGTAAAGTGTACACCCCAGGCTTTTTGGCAATTGCACATCATGCGCCAAAGGACACAATCCCAGTATACATTTTCTTGCATATCAAAGGGCCACCTGAATCACCCTGGAAGAGAGAGAAAAAGATGAAGGTGACAATTGAGCAGAATTAGCTAAAGTGACAGACTGCAAACTGTCAGTTTGACATCACATCACAATTCATTATCAATTCAATTGCTGGGGAAGCTGTCCCTCCACTCTGCCACTCGACTCTCCACTGAACCCAGCTCGTGCATCTGGCCAGATTCACTTTGTACCCGACCCCCTGCTTTTAAGCAAAACTAGCTGATACAAGAACAGTAACCTCCCTTACTGAATGGTGTCACTGGTCTGTGAAACAACTAAATAATGGGAAATGGTCTATTCAATTTACTTTAATTTAACCTTTTTAATTATTTGCTATTATGTTCAGTTGTCTTTAAACAATTTTTATTAAATATGCTTGTGTAGTTTTTAATCATCTCTGGCATTTTTCAGTGTGCGCTGTTAAAGGCTGTCAGGATATTCATGGAGGCAAATCCTCAGGATCCAATTCCTGATTCTGCTCGGCATCCCGAGCCTGGCCTGTCTCACAGGACACCTCATGGGTACAGAGTGTCAGACAGACTGATCCACTCTGTCCCCAACTGGATGTTCGGATCAGACAGAGCACTAGATCTAGCATGATCCTTATTTTCAAATTGACACAATTTAGAATAAATTCTCTTTACATTTTAGACATGTCAATATGTTACATTTCTCTGGATTGACTCTGTTCTCTTGCATCTGCCCATTTCATCATCACACTGATGGTAGACAAAGTTTATCGGTAGAGAAGTCATGGCAAGTTATGCTGACATCTAAATTCAGGGCCTGGATATGAGATTCTAGAAAATGCAAGAAAATGGTTCCTCCATAATCAACACAAACCATTTACTTACCTGATTTTTTTTTAATCCACTTGGGGATGTGGACATTGCCTGTAAGTGTAGCATTTATGGCCTAATCTAGTTTCCCTTGGCTTCCCTAGGGTAATGCTGGACAACATTCTGAAGACTTTTTAATGCAACTGAGTAGCCCTTCAGAAAGCAGGTAAGAGTCAGTCACAATAACACTGAGGAAGGGTGGAAAGTTTCAATCTGTAGAAGGCCCCAGTGAATCACTGGGGTTTTTATACTTAATCCAATCGCTTGATAGAAATGTTACTGATAACATGGCTAGACATCATACTCACCTGACATGAATCTCCTCTGCCCTTGCTGTCACCAACACAGATCATGTCCTGGGTTATTTCAGAATTATACATTCTGCTGCATTTTCTGCGATCAATTACCTTGACCTTCACCTCTTGAAGTGTGTCAGAGTAATTGTTTATTTTTGTTTCTCCCCATCCTGCCACGGTGCACCTTGTTCCAGATTTCATGTCGGTGATTCCTCCTTTGGGAAGGTTGAGCACATTCACATACTGGTTGATTTTTGCATCAGTCTCGAGCTGTTGACACAAAAACATTGAATTCACATATTTGTGATCCTAAAAGTGAAGGATATCTTGAATGATCTCTTTAATCCTGAGGAGCTTTGTTAGTTTATCTATTTAAATACTTTGTTTTCCAGAATTCTTTCTTTAGTTACGAAACCCATAACTGGGTCACTTACCTGCAAAGATAGAGAGGTCCATTGAAGTCTGATGGTACTATTTTTAACAGTATTTATTGGTAAAAATACACAAAAATAATATCAATGCAAACATACAGATAATATACGTTGTCAATACTAACTCTAAAAGTGCGGGTATAATAATAATCAATAAGAAATAAGCTCTATTGTTGTCTGGGGATAATGTATTGTCCGATGGCAATATAAAAGTCAATCAGTTCATTCAGGCTGCAGCTTTTTGGTTGGAGAGAGACAGATTTTAGAACTTGCCAGCGTTTCCTTTTTATGATGTCGATCCTTCCAGAGTTCCATTGGTGGTGGTTTCTCCTTTTAGCTAAAGCCGTTCTTCCGTGGTAAGGCCCCAATCCCGGCAACAGGAAAGGATGCACGAGGGCTCTCCACCAGCTGTCACTATTACGCTGTCACGGGATTTCTAGCATTTCTCCTGGTGCGTCCAGACCCTCTTTTATCCTTACTCACGAGGTCTCAGATGTCAATCAGGTTGGGATGAGGCCATCCCTCAACCAGCCCCCTTTGGTCATTCCCTGAGGGCTTCAATGAATAGTACAGTACTCAATACACAATTCCATCTCCAAGAGACAATGGCCGGTATCCGTGGCTTTGTCTCGCTGAGGGCAGGAAACACATTTCAAACCCTTGAGGATTCTCTCTCTCATTTCCTGGGTCCCCAGACCTGAATTAATAGCGATCTTGCGATTCTCAAAAAGGAGGGGGCTACTTTGTACCCTTCGGCCCCTCAGAGTTGTGGCACTTTCGTAACACCCCCTTTCTTCAAAGCGTTTTTACCAGCGGTGAAAACAAAGTAATACAGAGTCTTACAGGATTTTAGAATCTAACACAATACAAAAGTTTTTTTTTCTACAGAGTAATACAGTTATACATTCAATTCAGCATCTAAACAGTTAACGATTACATTGTCACTTCCTTTAATATCTTAACATCTTGTACCTTATTAAAGTCTTGTAGCATCAGACTCCAATTTAGTAACCACCTTTTTTTTATTTCTTTCCTTCAGCAAACAAAAACTAAAGAGTTGTGATCTTAGCTTACGTGTATACTACAAAAGTTCATGCAAATACTAATCTTTATGTTACTTTCAAACTTAACAGTCAGTCTTCCATGGGGGTTGTCTTTATTATTCACATGCTTTGTCGAAATCCCTTAAAACCGGCTTCTGCTATTTAAAAATGGCATCCCATTAACCCTCGCCTCTTTTCCAGTTAACTCCCACGTGGTGAGCTTGTGCACCATGGCGAAATAGGCTTTCGCCCGCTCCTTCCATAGGAGTTATTTTATCAGCAATGTGTTCCAAACTTAGACCATTTTCTGAATTTCCACCCAATTCTTTAAGTTTAAGCAAGTTGCTAGTTTTCTCTTCAGGACCCCTCAGGCTATTAATTCTCAATTTAAAATCTGAAAGCGATCCCTCTTTGTTCAAACAGCATTCCGAATTCTGCTTTTTCACACCACACTCTTGAATAACAATAGCGTGTGGGGCACCGTTACATTCCAACTCAACCTGTAATTGATTCGCAGGCACCGTGTTAACAAGCCATTGTCTCTGTAGCCTGGTTACTGCTTCGGACATCAATCCAGACTTTAAATTTTCTTCATTCAATTTGGGAACTACACTTTTCCCTTTTCCTTCAATAATAATATTCACCTCACCACCTTTTATCTCCTCACTAACTTTTAACACACCTTCGAACACAAACAACTGGGAATTCTCATTTCCCACTATTACCAAGGTTAATCCTTTCTTCACTGAACCAAGTCCATCTGACCCATAAGGACTGCATTCCTTTTCAACTGAATCAAATACCTCAGACTTTTTCTGAGTTCCATTACTAGGTTCAGTACCACATGCATCCACATTTTGGACACTCTCAAACGGGACATTTGCCTCTTCCAGGCTTTCAATACCTGTACCCCTTTCAAATTCTAAATTCCCCTGATCCTCCCAGCTACTCTCTGGGCAACTCCCTTCCGGAGTAAACTCAACCCCGCGGGCTGAAACAACCTCATCTGCCAACCCAGCAGACTTCTTCAAGGTAATGGCATCCTTTTCATCTAGGACTGCCCTCATTTCATTATCAGGAACACCTTTAGAATTTTCAACTTCTTCAAACAGTTCTGCCAACCCAGACAGATCATCCATATCCAACTCTGGACCTTTTAACAGCCTTAGCTGTTTCTCATCTTTATTTTGTGCCTCTATAACTTTTCTCCTCGCTAAGGGTAGGTCTACCTCCTCTCCCTTACTCTCTTTCACTTTACTACTCTCCGGTTTACCACCCTCTAAACCCTCATGGTACAGGGTCGGTAAAAACGTCTCGGCCAAATCGATACTGGCCGGATTTAAACTGCTCTCTGTCCCAGCTGCCTTTCTCGACATGCTGCGAGTGATCGCGCATGCGGGATAGATCTTGGAATCTAGGGGCGGGACCTCAACACTGACAGGCTGGCTCGTCAGCTTCATTGCTGACCAAAACTTACCACCGGCTAAATCATTACCCAGAAGGACATCCGCGTCAGTTCTCGGGAATTCTGATCGCACCCCCATTTCAGCTGGTCCAGATACCAGCTCACAATTTATAATGGTCCTATGCAAGGGCACTGTTTCTGTCCCTTTTCCTATTCCTTTCAAAGCTACCATTCCCGTCTTGCGACCAAAATCCAGTACCTTACTGCTAATCAATGACACTTCAGCTCCCGTGTCTCTCCAGATCCGCACGGGAACGGGTGGGTCTCCCTCTCTCACAGACACGGTTCTGTTTGACATACAAGTCTCAGACCCTTCTCGTACTCTGTCTACCCAGGGCTCTCTTGTCGATTTACTGATCACCACGGCACATCCTATAGGGACTGCTGCTTTCCATTTCCCTGTCTCCTTCCTCGGAGCAAGGCACCTAGATGCAATATGTCCCCCCTTTCCACAATTAAAACAGGTCAAGCCAGGAAATCTCTTGCCATCTGGCCTCTCCTCCTCAATCTTACCACTAGCTCCCGGCGGGATCTCTGCCTCAGCCGACGGGCTTTCTCTATCATTCCCACAGTCTCTCTGGTAACTTTTATTCGAGGAAAACTTTGTCTTCTGGGTTAGGGCATATTCATCTGCGAACCTAGCAAATTCGGAGATGGACTTATTCGGCTTCTCATTCAAATACATCCGGATATCCTCCGAAACACAACCTTTAAATTCCTCAATCAGAATTAACTCCCTGAGACGCCAAAAATCCTCTTCCACTATTTCTGCTGTACACCAATGATCCAAAAGCACACCCTTCTCATAGGCAAACTCGGTATACGTCTGATTCCACCCTTTCTTTAAATTTCTGAACTTTTGTCTATACGCTTCAGGTACCAATTTGTAGGTCCAAAGAATGACCTCCTTTGCTTTCTCATAATTCTCAGACTCCTCCTCCTCCATGGACAACGCCGCATATGCTCGTTGTGCCTTCCCTTTTAACACACTTTGTAACAACGCCACCCACTGCTCTTTGGGCCACTTCTGATTCACTGCCACCTTTTCAAAAAGCAAGAAATAACTATCAACATCCGTCTCCTCGAACGGAGGTACTACCCTCAACTCCCGACTAACATTAAACCGCTCCTCGCTCCTCTCGGTCTGACCCTTGAGCTCTTCGCTCTTGCCTTAACTTCTCCATATCCAAGTCATGTTGCCTCTGTTTCTCCGCCCTGTCCTGCTCTAACTCCTTTAGCTGGAGCTCATGCTCCCTTTGTTTCTCAGTTCTGTCCTGCTCCCTTTTCACCTCTAACTCCTTTAGCTGGAGCGCATGCTCCCGCTGCTTTTTGGCTGCTTCCAGCTGTTTTAACTTAATTTCATGTTCCAACCTTAATTTCTCCAACTCTAACTGAGCCGTCCCACTGGCTGGTGCCTTTTCAGGGATATTTTCCAATACCTCAGCAGAAAACACATTCATCACAATATAATACTGAGTTTTGGCCCTCCGCACCTCCCGCTTTTTCATCGACAACCTCACCTCTGTGAGGCTTAGTCCTTTCGCAATATTTATTAATTCCGACTTGGTGGTGCCTCTAGCGCCTCCAGAGTCGGGTTTTCTATAAATTCATCCACGTCCATCTTTGCTGGTTTCCCGTCTGGCTACCCGTGCAACCAGATCCAAGTTTGGACTTACAAGCCCGATTCACTGGCCCCCCAATTTGGTATCAAATCCCGAGACAAGAACCCCAAGTTGTTACGAACCCCGTAACTGGATCACTTACCAGCAAAGATAGAGAGGTCCGTTGAAGTCTGATGGTACTATTTTTAACAGTATTTATTGGTAAAAATACACAAAAATAATATCAATGCAAACATACAGATAATATACGTTGTCAATACTAACTCTACAAGTGCGGATATAATAATAATCAATAAGAAATAAGCTCTATCGTTGTCTAGGGGATAATGTATTGTCCGATGGCAATATAAAAGTCAATCAGTTCATTCAGGCTGCAGCTTTTTGGTTGGAGAGAGACAGATTTTAGAACTTGCCAGCATTTCCTTTTTATGATGTCGATCCTTCCAGAGTTCCGTTGGTGGTGGTTTCTCCTTTTAGCTAAAGCCGTTCTTCCGTGGTAAGGCCCCAATCCTGGCAACAGGAAAGGACGGACGTGGGCTCTCCACCGGCTGTCGCTATTACGCTGTCACGGGATTTCTAGCGTTTCTCCTGGTGCGTCTAAAGGGGTTGTTCCCCAGACCCTCTTTTATCCTTACTCACGGGGTCTCAGATGTCAATCAGGTTGGGATGATGCAATCCCTCAACCAGCCCACTCTGGTCATTCCCTGAGGGCTTCAATGAATAGTACAGTACTCAATACACAATTCCGTCTCCAAGAGACAATGGCCGGTATCCGTGGCTTTGTCTCGCTGAGGGCAGGAAACACATTCCAAACCCTTGAGGATTCTCTCTCTCATTTCCTGGGTCCCCAGACCTGAATTAATAGCAATTTTGCGACTCTCAAAAAGGAGGAGGCTACTTTGTACCCTTCGGCCCCTCAGAGTTGTGGCACTTTCGTAACACTTTATTTTCAGATAATCAAAGGGACAGAGACTCAATTAAAAGTGACCAATAAAATTAAGTATCAATTACATTTCATATCATCAAATTGATAATTTGTCATGAAAATTGTGGTGTGGATGATGGTCATAAAGCACTAATCCTACTGTGAAGGTTCTTCACTGTCTAACTCTTTCTTTGTTAATGATGAAACTCCAATAAGTCAAACTTAGCAGCTGTCACTCTTTTAATTAAAGTTTATATTTAATTTAGTTTAAAGACACAACAGGCCCTTCCGGCTCAATGAACCCAGCCACACAATTATACTCATGTGACCAATTAACTTACTAAACCTTTGTATGTCAAGGACAAGGTTAACTGTGATATTGTCCAGGCTTAGACAGCTCAAGTTCAAGTTCAATTTATTGTCATTCAATCGTTCACATGTATTCAGCCAAACGAAACAACCTTCCTCCTGACCGATATCACAACACAGTACATATACTGTACCTCATACACATAACACATGAAGTAATATGACCACAATTAAATTAACAAATAATAAGTTGCACAGTTAAAAAGTAAAGAGTACGAGCTACTGACGCTTCATAACTGATGAGACCTGGGTGGTGGCAGGGAGTTGAGTCATGTTACAGCCTCGGGGAAGAAGCTGTTTCTCATCCTCACGGTTCTTGTCGTATTTCTATCGAACCGCCTACCTGACGGAAGGGAATCAAGGAGACTGTTGGATGGATGGGAGGGATCATTGCCAATACTAATATTCTCCACAATCAATAATTCTCATCCAAGTCACAAAAGCCATTCAACAGTTGTTGTTCAGTAAAGTAAACATTGCTAATAAGCAAATTAAAGATTTTAAACACTGCGTAAGAATGAGAAAAACATTCATACTTGCAGCAGCATGATATCATCTTTCATGGTCCTATTGTTGAATGTTGGAATCTGTCTGATGATGCGCAGTCTTTGTTCACTTGTCTCATCCTTTGTAAGAGAATGATCCCCAAGAACTGCTAGAAGAAACTGGTCTGATTCAATTGTTCTGTTACCAATTGAAAATCAAGATAATTAATTACACTTGCTCAAAAAGTGCTTTGTTGATGAGAGAGGGAAGATGAGAATGGCCAGACTGGTTCAAGCAGACAGGAAGTCGACAGTAACTCAAATAACCACGTGTTACAACTGTGGTGTTCAGAAGAGCATCTCTGAACTCACAGTATGTCAAACCTTGAAGTAGATGGGCTACAGCAGGAGAAGACCATGAACAGACACTCAGTGGCCACTTTAATAGCTACAGGAGGTACCTAATAATGTGGCCACTGAGTATATATCTGACCATTCAAACTGACACTTGCTAATAAAAATAAATGCCAATAATACAGTGATACACATATTAATGATGATGTGACAACAGTGTAAAAGGAATTATTTTATGAAAGCTAGGATTGGGAGCTAAGCACTTGTATGTTAATCACAAAATATCTTTTTCACTCATACACCACATAGCTTACTGCTCACAGTGTGCTGCAGTTAGTACCCAGTTTGGTCTGATCAAAGCACCTCCACAATAGGGAGCAAACGAACCGTTCCTGAAATCTATTTGGAGAGATGCTATATAAGGTCTTGAATGCGGTTCAACTTCATGACCTCCAATAATTTTAGCTCCGGGATCTGCAATATATAGAAGATACTGACACTTTATTTCACATACATGTTTATTCACACACAGGATGTGAACATCACTGACAATGCCAGCAATTATTAGCCATCTCTAATTACCCTTGACAGGGATAACCCTAGAGTAGTTGTAGCATGGCCTTGCACAGCAATTCGAATGTACAAGAGTGTAAGAAGGTGCAGAGCGTAATGGACTCAGCCCAATATGGCACTGGATCGATCGCTGTAGAAAGCGGGGGGTGGGGGGAGGTAAAGATATGATTAGTGGTAGGTTTCCTTTACAGATGGTGTACATTGTGGAGGATAATGTGTTGGATGCAGAGGCTGATGGGCGAGTAGGCAAGGACAAGAGGGACTCTATCACTGTTACAGCAGAGGGAAGATGGGGTGAGTGCAGATGTACAGGAAATGGAGGAGATTCGGGTGAGGGAAGCATCAATAGTAGAAGGAGAGAAACCCAAAACTGCATCCCGGGAGTAGATGTGTCGAAGGTGTTGGAGGGAATTTTGGGTTTAGCAATTTACATTTAACAAATGACTTTGGTTACAAGTGTCCGTATCTGAATATGCATTGTGGATTTAATTTGGAGAGCAGCTCTGAACAATGGGTTCATAAAAGTCATGAATCCCAGACTAGACAATGTTGATAAAAATTCATTAAAATCAAATGTCTGTGTTGTGCATGCAAATCGGGAGCTGTGAAGTTTGTGTGTAGTTTCAAAGAAAGTATTGTCCATACATTGTAAATATAAAGTTGTCCTTTGATGTTGAGCACATAAAATATTGAGCCCCATGTTGGCCCTGGAGATCTTTCGACCAAAAGCATCTCCGAATGATGCCTGCTGCACCGTGTTTTGTCGAATAAGGAAGCAGAAAGCAGGGCATGGGGGGGGTTGGGTAAAGATATGATTAGTGGTCGGTTTCCTTTACAGTTGGCGTACATTGCAGAGGATAATCTGTTGGATGCAGAGGCTGATGGGCGAGTAGGCAAGGACAAGAGGAACTCTATCACTATTACCGCAGAGGGAAGATGGGCTGAGCATAAATGTATGGGAAATGGGGGAAAGCATCAATAGTAGAGGGAGGAAAAACTCGTCTTTAAAGAAGGAGGATACATCTGATGTCTTGGAATGGAAAGCCATATCCTGGGAATAGGTACATCAAAGGCAAAGAAACTGAGAAACAGAAACTTCATTTTTACAGGAGATAAGGCGGGAAGAGATATAATCTAGATAACCACGGAAATCAGTAGGTTTGTAAAAGATTTTGGTTGACAATCTGCCTCCAGAGATGGAGACAGATGAATCAAGAAAAGGGAGGAAGGTGTCAAATGAACCAAGTGAATTTAAGAGGGGTGGAAGTTAGAGGCAAAGTTGATATAGTTGACAAGTGCAATGGTGATGAGGCAGCGCAAATGCAGTCATCAATGTAGTGAAGGAAGAGGTGGGGAGTATAACTGGGGAAGGATTCAAACATAAACTGTTCAACAAAGCCTATGAAGAGGTAGGCATAGCTTTGGCCCATGGCTACCACTTGGAATTCTACTCAACAGAATTAAATCCAACAACTTCTCATTAATCCTCAGGATCATAATACTTAGATAAAAATTTAATATTATCAAGTAGATTTGCAAGAAAAAATGATAGTAGAGCAAGGGGAAACAAGAAACAGCAGATGCCACAGGCTGGAGAAACAATAAGCCGACACTTCTACAATTTCCTTCCCTCCATAGATGCTGCTTGACATGTTGCTCATTGAAATTTTGTAACCACATTTTATATATTTGTCCTCTCCAAATGAGAAATAAAATTACAAGGAAAAACAATGCAATAGGCATCCATTGCCTTATATAGAGAAGATAAATACTAATACAGCTATCACTGAAAATTTACATTGATCATCACAAATTATGTTTATGATGTGCATCATAAATTAATCATAATTAAAATAAAATCTTTCATGAATGTAAAGTGTTTAAATATTCTTTATTTTGTTACTTACACGCCGGAGCTAGGAAGATGACAATGGACAAAACAAGCAGATTGTACATCATTGTTTCTTCTGTGATCACACCAAAGTTTTTGCTTAATTTATAATAAACTTAGAGGGAAGTGGTTTATTTATTTTAGTGACCCCCCCCCCCCAACCACCAATAAACATGAAGATTTGCTGATTTTTCTAATTTGAATCCATATCAGTTATGGAAAGTCACATGACAGGGTCAAAGTGAACCAGAAATTTTCAGCAAATATTGTGGGTTTCATTGAGGGTTTGCTTTTCATTTTGATGCCTATCTCCTTAGATTTCATTGATTAACCTGATAACATGCAGGACATATTTGTTTAGATTCTATGTGAATGCATACTAGATGATGTCTTAAAAGACCATTACATTTGAGAAACATTATTTGAATATGCCACTTTATTGTATTTACTTTCAAATATTGACAATCCAAGGCCAAATGATATTATTGCACTATATTATGCCATATAGATGGCATCCATTTGTTGAGAATAGTTGAGGTAGTTGAGGATAGGACTTTTGGAATGAAAGGGACAATAACACCAGACATCAAAGATTTTGGTTCCTGAATTCTTCAGGGTGCATCTTATGGATTTTGGGCTGCTGATCATGAAAATCATAATGAAATTTCCCTATCATGCACCATTATATTGGAAATCACCTATATTTGCTATTTGAATTCATTATTCAAGACAGAATAACTGATGCCAAGATTAAGGATGACATTTTTGTTGGTTCACTAATCAAACAGGTCATCAATGACAGTCAATTTGAAGAACTTCTAGTGGGACTAGAGAACATCCATGGAAATCACTCAAGAATGTTGGCAACTACAGAGCACCAAACTACGAATAGCTGGTTGACAACATGCTTCAAGCATACAGAACCATGAAGTGCAATATGTCACTAAAGATTTATTTTCAGCATTCCCATTTAGACTTCTTCCCTGCAAATCCTGGTGCTGTCAGTGACAAACACAGTGAGTTTTCACCAGGTCATTGAGAAATGGTATCTGGGCAACTGGCTGATTATTGTTGGACGCTTTAGCGAGAAGCCTCAGACACTGAATGCAAATGAAAAACATCAACAAAACACTTTTAGCTTAGTTAACTATTACAAAGCATCAGCACCATTATGCAATTAAATGCATTATATTCAATAAAAGTTAATTTCTTGTTTCTCCAAATTCCTACGTTATACAAGTAGTCTAAAATTATATCATGTCAGGCTTCAAGTGGCTTATCATAAACAAAAATAAATTCTGAGGAGACAAAACTTTTGAAAACAATTGTGGTCCAGTGTAATTGGACTGATGTCAATGAATAGCTATAACATGGAATCTCTTCAGATTTCTTGTTTCTGACTAACGTCCAACATCAGATCCTGGAAATTGTAACCTTGTAGAGAGGATCTGGATCTAAACTGATAAAATCCAATTCATATAATCATTCTCACTCACTGGTAAATCAACCTGGGGTCAGTAAACCAAGCCAACAGTCCAGAGCAATAGAAATAAAGGGTTCTCTTGTTGGTGGTGTCAACTTTTAGAAAAGATGTTAAACTAAGACTCTTATAAGCTTCTCAAGTAGACATAAAATTGACAATGTCCTTAATTCAGAGAAGAACAGCAGAGTTCAGTTGGAGTCTGAGCAATACTATGAAACACTTTGGAATGTCTTTAATTTGAAATATGAAAGACACATGCAAGTTCTTTTTTGCTATCATTCAAAAAATGTCTATAGGCTGGTGAGTTTAGAAGGATTAGAGATAATGTAATAAAGATGGATAAACTGATAAATGGATTAAGTGAGATGGACAGGGTGTGACTATCGTTGGAAAAACTGGGATTGTGTCCATTCCTAATTGCCCCTTTACCCAGCCCATCTCAAGAGGCAATTACAAATCAACCTTGTAAGTGGTCTGGACTCCCAAGCAGGTCCAAACAGGTAATGATGCCAGATCACTTTTGCTTGAAGGACATTAGTGAACCAGAATGGTTTCTGCTCGAGATTTGACAACTTTATGGTCACCAGAGCTGAAGGCAATTGTCATTTTATAATAACTTTAGCAGCGTAAGCTGTTTAGCTGCCAGGATGGGATTCAGACTCATGCCTCCAATCAATAATAAACTCTATGAATTGTAGTCCACCAACTGAAATGCTTCTGCGTATAGAAGCTTTGAAACTTTGTATTATTAAAGGATGAAAAGTATCTTTTAAATCTGTCTATAAATTGCTTAAATACAGTGAAGCCATTTCACTCATTCAGACTATCATTTTGTTGACAGCTGCCTTCTCCTTAGCACAGTCCCAGTACCATTTGAATGATCTCACAAAATGTGCAGAAATGTTCTTGACACCAGTCCTGAATGATACCAGATTGTTTCTACATCACCATCTGCTTTCTGTTATCTTTTCAGTTTTCTGCTCTTCTTACTATCTGATGTGATACTTTCAGATCCTCTTTAAAAGTCAATAGCTTTCTACAATTTTCTCGTGTCCATGACCCTTACATAGAATATAGGGCAGTAGAGCAAAGTCCTTCAGTCCATTAAGTCTGTGCTGACCATGGTGCCAATTTTCACTGTACATCTGCTTGCACATGGTCCACATCTCTTCATTGTCTGCCTGTTCATGTGTCTGTCCAAATGGCTCCGAAACATTGCTATAATATCTACTTCCATCACCTCCATGGAAGAGTGTTCCAGGCACATACTGTGATGTTGAAAAAGACTTGCCTCGTAAATCTCTTTTAAACTTCCCCTTTAAACTTTAGACCCTTTATTACCCTCCAGTTGGCATTACCTCCCATTGGATTGGGTTCACAAATCATCCAGGCCTTGGATCTCCTGATAATCTGATCTGAAAGCAGTATACATATTCTTTCTGAACAAAGCAAAGGAGACGGTCAGCATGATGGAATAAAACATACTCCACTGGCAATGCAAGTCATTATCCTAACCTGCAGGTTTTCCTGGTTTAGCTTAGCATGTATAAACCTTTATCAAAATGGACAGTTTTATCTATGGAGACTAAGGAAACTGAAATTCTCTTTTACTTGAATGGTGGTGTCTTTCATATTCTGAATGCAAGAATCAGTGGTAACTGGTAACAAATGGTTGCAGTGGTAACAAACTGCAACTTTCGCTCTTTCTCTTTCTCTCCATCTCCCTCTCCTTTCTTCATCTCCCTTTCTCTCTCTCTCTATTTCACTCTCTCACTCTGCTCTTTTAATCTCCCCCCTCTTTCTTTCTCTTTCACTCTCTCTCTTCCTCCCTCTCTCACACATTCATTCTCTCCCTATCTTTCTCTCTCTGTTCATCTCTGGCTCCACTCCATCTATCTGACTCATCCTTTTTCTCTCTCTCTCTCTCACACACACACACACACACACACACACTGATGTGGTCTTAAAACAAAAAAGAAGGGTAGATTTTAAAAAATTAAGGAGTAAAGTCAAAAGCTTTAGAGCTTGGCTGTGGAACACATTGCTAATATTGAGGGAGTGAGTAAACACGCAGTGTACGAGGAAACACTCAGAGAATTAAGCAGAATTTTCATTTCCCCAGATGCTGACTGATCTGCTGAGCATTTTGGCATTTTTCTTCTGCAGAGCAACTCCAAAATGGAAGTGATGATGTTTCAGAATGGAAATCAGCAGATTCGTAAAGAAATGTCTGATCAGAAAAATGTATCACTGTTGAACCCAGCACTAAGGAAGCAAACAGTTCAAACAATTGCTAGTGTGAGGGATGGAATTCAAGATCAGGGATAGAGATCACAACAGGGACTGAAGACAATGACATCAATTATCCATATTGAATTGGAGGAAATTTCCATTTACTCTGTACTGACTAGTGTGTGGCCCCTTTCACAAATTTAAGGATACCGAAGGGTTTGGCTGGGGTGGTTATGAGGTAATACATATATCTGAACTGTTGTTTTAATTGTTGCAAGCAAAGGGTGGTGTGTGGATCAAAATTAAAGACAGCCCCGAGGATATATTCTTCAGGCACTTCAGAGGTTGCACAGTACAACAGATCATATGAATTTAAGCAAATGGAAGCGGGAGCCGGACATTCGGCCCATCAAACCTGCCTGCCCTACCAGTTAATGTCATTATGAGTGATCCTCCACAGGTTTCACCTCCTCTCTTTGGTCAAACGGTCATAGCTCTCAATTCCTTGATCTTTCGAAAAATGTGTCTACTTCCTACCTAAATCCTCTCCGATGCTCTGACCTCAGTGAATGAATGGAAACAAGTAGGAGCCTATCCAGCTCGAAAATGGAAGAAAGGAACGGGACAACCAAGCTGCAGCAAGAATTTTAACAGCTCCACATAGATCAGGAAAGATGAGGAGGGCTGGCTTACCACATTTCCTGTCACATAGGGTTTCATCTGTTACACTGCCGGGAGACGTTTGGTATTGTGGTAGAGTCACCAATATTTCCAACAGAATGAAGGTTCCGCTCCAGGATACACAGTCCACATCCTCACGAGCAAAACTGTAGAATTATGACCCATAGATTTTCATCCCATATCATGTTAAGTCTTCAAATTCAAACACAGCGTGTTTAATGTTTCTTTTTCAGAAAGTATCACAAGTTATTTTTAATAAGCAAATCACAATTATTATTATTATTATTATTATACATTCTATTTTGTATACTCAGGGATGAGGTGAAAGGGGTTGGCTCGGCCCCAATTCACAGTTGTTAAATTCTTCACTCTCGTATTAATGATCAGACAATTATCTATACTTTCTGAAATCAAAATATGAAACTAAATTGTTAACATGCAATGTCACAGGAACAGGCAGACAATGAAGAGATGTGGACCCTGTGCAAGCAGATGTACAGTGTAAATTGGCACCATGAACAGCACAGACTTAGTGGCCTGAGGACTTTGCTATTCTGCTCCATATTCTGTGTAAGTGTCTGGTCATGAGAATTGTAGAAAGGGGATCTTTTAAAGGGGATCTGAGAGAAACATATCAGATAGTATGAAGATCAGAAAACTATGATAAGATAACAGAGTGGCCAGTAGTGATGTGGGACAATCTGATATCATTCAGGACTGATGTGATCAGCATTTCTGCACATTTTATGAGATCATGCAAATAGTACTGGAACGGTACTAAGGACAGGGCAGATAACAACAAAATGATAGTCTGGATGAGTAAAATGGCTTCACAGCTCACTTTCCACCATACATCCTTAGAGGATGTATTGGGCCGAATCTACTCCCTTTTGTAGGATTTTCCACTCAAAGGCATTGGTGTTCCCATACCAGGCCATAATGCATCCAGTCGGCTCACTTTCCACCACACATCTATAGAGGTTTGCCAAGATTTTCGGTGACATGCTGAACCTCCGCAGACTCTGAGGAAGTAGAGGTGCTGTTGTGCTTTCTTTGTAAGAATATTTATATAATGGGTCCAGGATAGGTCCTCTGAGATAGTGACACCCAGGAATTTAGAGATACTGACTAATTTAGTGATTCTCTAATGATTACTGCTCATGGACCTCTGGTTTCCCTCTCCTGAAGTCTACAATTAGTTCCTTTGTCTTATTGACATTGAGTGAGAGGTTGTTGTTATTACACCACTCAGACAAGTTTTCAAACTCACTCCTGTATGCTGAATCATCACCCCTTTGATACGGCCCACAGCAGTGGTGTCATCAGCAAACTTGTATGTGGTGTTGGAGCTGTACTTAGCCACACAGTCACAGGTGTAAAGTGAGTAGAGCAGGGGGCTAAGTACACATCCCTGTGGTGCTCCTGTGCTGATGGAGATTGTGGAGGAGATGCTTTTGCCAATCCGAACTGACTGGGGTCTACAAGTGAGGAAATCCAGGATCCAATTGTACAAAAGGAGTATTGAGACCCAGGTCTTGGAGTTTGCTGATTAGTTTTCAGGGGATGATAGTGTTAAAAGCTAAACTGTAATCGATAAAGAGCATCCTGATGTATGCATCTTTGTTGTCCAGATGTTGTAGGGTTGTGTGAAGAGCCAGCGAGACAGCATCTGCTGTAGACCTGTTGCTTCAGTAGGCGAATTGGAGCAGATCCAAGTGACCATTCAGACAGGAGTGGATATGCTTCAACACCAACTTCCCAAAACACTTCAACACTGTGGATGTAAGTGTCACTGGCAATAGTCATTCAGACAGGTTGACACCCTCTTCCTGGGCACTGGTATGATTAAAGCCGGCTTGAAACAGTCGCTGAGGTTGAGAAGGTTGAGACCTTCAAGTTGCTCAGAGTGAACATCACCTATTTTCCAACATGGTATTTCATTTACCAATTTTTTGCCCATTCTCCTAATCTTTCTAAGTCCTCCTGCAGTTTACCTGTTTCCTCAACACTACCTAACCCATTTCCAAACTTCATATCATTTGCAAGCTTGACAACAAGGCCACTGACATCATTGATATATCGTATAAAAAGACAAGGTCCCAACATCGACCCCTGCGGAACGCTACTAGTCACTGGCAGCCAACCCCCAGAAAAGGATCCTTTTCTTCACACTCATTGCATCCTACCAATCAGCCAATGCTCAACCATGTCAGTAATTTTCCTGTAATACCATGGGTCTTAACTTGGTAAGCAGTCTCATGAGTGGCACCTTGTCAAAGGCCTTCTGAAAGTCCAAATATACAACATCCACTGCATCCCCTTCATCTATCCTACTTGTAATTTCCTCAAAGAATTCCAACAGGTTCATCAGGCAAGATTTTCCCTTAAAGAAACCATGAATACTTTGTCCTATCTTGTCTTGTGTCACCAAGTACTTCATAACCTCATCCTTAACAATTGACTCCAACATCTTCCCAGCTACTGAGGTCAGGGTAACTGGTCAACAATTTCCTTTCTGCTGCCTTCCTCCTTTCTTAAAGAGTGGAGTCACATTTGCAATTTTCCAGTCCTTCAGAACCATGCCGAGTCCAATGATTTTTGAAAGATCATTACGGATGCCTCCCCAATCTATTACAGTACATCTGGATGTCTGATGTACTCTGAGCTATTTCAGCTTTTTGAGCACCTTCTCCCTTGTGATAGTAAATGAACTCACTTCTCTTCCCTCACACCCTTCAACATCTGGCACGCTGCTAGTGTCTTCACTCAGTAAAAACTGATGCAAAATACTCATATAGTTCACCTGCCACCTCTTCATCCATCAATACTATTTCTCCAGCCTCACATTCTAGCGGTCCTATATCCACACTCATCTTTATTTTTTATTTTGCATACATGAAAAATTGTTATTGTCCACTTTGATATTGTTTGCTAGCTTGCTTTCATATTTCATCTTTTCCCTTCTAATGATTCTTTTCATTGCTCTTTGTAGTTTTCTAAAAGCTCCCCAATCCTGTATTCCTGTTAAGTCTTGCTTTGTTGTATGCCTTCTCCTTTGTTTTTCCTTTGTTTTTCCACCCCCTCTGCCAACTTTCCAATCCCTCCAGCACAATGTATAACCTTGGACATTCATCACCCAACTACAATCATCCTTTTAGCCACGATTCAGTGATGGCCACATCATCATACCTGACAATCTGTAATAGTGCAACAAGATCATCTGCCTTATTTCTTATATTCTGTGCATTGAGATATAACACTCTGAGTAATGTATTTGTATCCTTTTTGATTCTGCATCTGTAATGCACAGATACTCACCCTGCTGCTGTAATTTTGTCCTGTCATCTGCCTGTCCTTCCTGACAGTCTGACTGCACGTTATCTTTGCTTTTTTCACCGTCTGTCCTATCCTGAATCCCTTCACTCTGGTTCCCACCCCCAGACAAATTAGTTTTAAACCCTCCCCAACAGCTCTAGCAAACCTCCCTGCGAGAATATTGGTCATAAACTACGCTTATCATGTGCGAATAAATTACATATTATTAAACTAGTTTCTTGAATGAAAACAAATATTCGTTGTTTTGCTACTTAAACACCGGCACTCGGAAGATGATGCATTGTACAGTGATGGTTTCATGATTGTTTCTTGTGTGATCACACCTAAGTTATTTTGAATTTATGATAAACTTAGAGGGAAGTGATTTATTTATTTGAGTGTCCCACCCTCCAACCTCCAATGAAAGTGACCAGACACTTACACAGAATATAGAGCAGTAGAGCAAAGTCCTTCAGGCCACTAAGTCTGTGCTGATCCTGATACCATGTGAATATCTGCTTGTACAGGGTCCATATCTCTTCATTATCTGCCTGTTCATGTGTCTGTCCAAATGGCTCTGAATCATTGCTATAATATCTACTTCCATCAGTTCATAAATCTTCTTTAAACTCCCTCTTTGAACTTTAAACCCTTTAATGCCCTCCAGTTGGCATTACCTCCCATTGGATTGGGTTCACAAATCATCCAGGCCTTGGATCTCCTGATAATCTGATCTGAAAGCAGTATACATATTCTTTCTGAACAAAGCAAAGGAGACGGTCAGCATGATGGAATAAAACATACTCCACTGGCAATGCAAGTCATTATCCTAACCTGCAGTTTTTCCTGGTTTAGCTTAGCATGTATAAACCTTTATGAAAATGGACAGTTTTTTCTATGGAGGTTAAGGAAAATGAATTTCTCATTTGCTTGGCCAACAATAGAGACCTTCATGTAGTTGTGACTGCAACTCTCAGTCTCACACACACACCATCTCTCTCTTCTTTCCTCACCTCCTTCCTTATGTCTCTCTCCATCTCCCTCTCTCTCTCACCATCTCCCTCTCCTTTCTTCATCTCCCTCTCTCTCTATTTCCCTCCCCTCCCTTCATCTCCCTCTCCCTCCTTCACTGCCTCTTTCTCTCACCCACACATCCTCTCCCTATCTTTCTTTCTTTATCTTCCTCCTCACTTCCTCTGTCTTTTCTTGTGTCTCCCCCCTCTCTCTCAACCCCTTCTAACTCTCACCTCTCTATCTCTTTCTCTGTCTCCTCTCCTCCTCACTTTATTTACCTCTTTCTCACTCACACATTCTCTCCCCTTAACTTTCACCATTTATCTCCTCTCTCTCTCTCTCTACACACACACACACACACACACACACTCTTAAAGCAAGAAAGAAGGGTGGATAATTATTTTTAAGGAGTAATGTTAAAGCTGTGGAACACATTGCCATTATTGAGGGACTGAGTAAACACGCAGTGTACGAGGAAACACTCAGAGAATTAAGTAGAATTTTCACTTCCAAAAATGCTGACTGATCTGCTGAGCATTTTTCGACTGCAGAGCAACTCCAAAATGGAAGTGATAATTTTTCAGAATGGAAATTGGCAGATTTAGTTGAGATATCTGACCAGAAAAATTTATCACAGTTGATTCCAGCACCAAAAATGTAAACTGTTCAAACAATTGCTAGTGTGAGGGATGGAATTCAAGATCAGGGATAGAGATCACAACAGGGACTAGACAATGGCATCAATTATCCATATTGAATTGGAGGAAATTTCCATTTACTCTGTACTGACTATTGTGTGGCCCCTTTCACAAATTTCAGTATGTTCACACAGTTAATCGAAGTAGAAAGAACCACTCTACGTTGGGAGGCGTAATGGTGGTGACACCTTCATATTGTGGCCTCATGGACTCCAGGCATTCCAACAGTTTCACAAACATCTGAACAGTAAACAGCCAAACATACAATTTATGATGCAGATGGAGAAGAATGGTTTCCTCCTGTTCCTGGACATTCTAAGGTAACGGAAACTGTACAGTAGCCTCAGACATGGCGTCTACCAGGAACCCACTGACACTGACTTATACCTTAATACCAATAGCCATCATCACGACTCCCAATGTAGAGCGGTTCTTTCTACTTTGCTTAACCGTATGAAAGCTAGTTCCAACCCTGAGTGTCTCCCTGAGGAAATAAGATGATTATGCACGACGTGGATGCAGAATGGCTACAAGCTGAAAGAAATCAATCAGGGCCCTTACAGGACTGACAGTAAAACCAGGAAACCAAACAACGAGGAGGAACCCGTCGCTACCGCCAGTGTATATCGGTCAAATTGAACGCACGGTGGAAACCCCCATCATGGAGCACAGGAGGTGTATCCATTTGGGTTACCTGGAGAAACTGGTGGTAGCAGAACATTGCATTCGCAATGGTCATAGGATTGACTTCGACAGCACAAAACTACTGTGCCATACTAATGGTTTTCAGAACCACCTGGTAAAGAAAGACATTGAAATAAAACTTAGAGGGAATGAATTTTAACAAAGACAAAGGTCTTGCTCTAAGTAAGAACGGGAATTTGATTGTAATCAAGGTTGGAGAGCGGAGACCTGATTGGATGCGGACTAACCAATCAGGAGGGTCAGAATACAGGGATATAAATATCACCTGACTAGACATAACTAGGCATTGTCCCTGAAGATGATGGAGAGTTTCTCATTGAAACGTTTGCTATAATCAATACCTGTGATGGCTTGAAGCCTGAGAAGAGTTTATTCATAAAGTGTAGGAACTTTGGTAGATTAAGTTAAAATGCAAAATGCTACTTGGGGCTAATATTTGTCCTTTATAGACAGGAGGCAGGACAATTTATCATGGAAAATACATAAATGGCAGAGAAACTGAACAATTACTTTGAATCTGTCTTCAGGAAAGGTGATACTAAAATCTGCCAAAAATACTAGAGAATGAAGGTCTAATGAGAACAACGAACTGAAGGAAATAAGTGAAATTAAAAGAGAGTAAGAGGGAAGTTCCTTAAGAGTAAGATGACTCTTCACCCAGAGTTTAACTCAAAAACTCCAGAAAATGACATCATGCCGGTTCAGGTACTAAATATATGTTCTCAAGATTACTTAAAGGCCAATTCCACAGTCCTATGCTGCAATCATGAATTTGCCCATAGCTGTTGTATGTTAATTTCAATGGCATATCTGTAATCCTTTGTTTCAATTTGTTGGTTCATTTGCTGTAGGTGTAGCTACTAACGCTGGCATTCTTGTCCATTTCTAATTGTCCTTAAACTGAGGAGGTGGAGTCAGTCTCATTGGTGGGTTTGGAGTCATGTTAAAGGCCAGTCCAGGTAAGGCTGGCCGATTTCCTTTCCTGACAGACATTGGTGAGACATGTATATTTCTAAACAATCAGAGTCTATCTTTAAATCCACATTGATCTAATTATTTGAATTTAATTCTATTGCTTTCTGTAGTGGGATTCAAACTCTTGTCCCTGGATTTTTGGCTGTTTGGATCCTCAACATCTGGGTTCTGAACCTGGCAATTTTGTGCCAAATATAACTGGTTTCCAAGTTTTTTTTGCTGTCTTGATGAATTCTAATGATTGCTTTGTATTTTTCCCATTCTGGCCTCCCATTGTAGTGATGTTTGGAGGATGAACGGGCAGGAACCTCATCATTGCCTCATATCCTGCCAGTTCATGGAAGACGTCTGTTCAGTTCATTGTTCCTTTGACAATTCATAGAATCATTGCTTCATACAACACAGATGCAGGCCCTTCTGCCCACTGAGTTCATGCCAGCCATCAGCACCCATGTACAAAAATCATTCACTAATCCTGCTTAATTCCTTCCCCACCCCCCATCCGTATTCCCATTAATTCCCCCATTTCTACCATTAACTTGAACACTAGGAGCAATTAAGTGACCAAATACCCTGCCAACCTGGACATTAGTGGGTTGTAGAAGGATATTGGAGCATTCAGAGAAACACACGATCACAGGGTGACCATGCAAACTCCACACAGACAGCTGAGGCACCATGATTTTACACAGCTTGCTGGATCTGTTAGGTGGCAGCACTATCAACTGCACCACAGTGACTTCATTTTGTTGGGGAAATACCATTAATCCCAGTCTGCACTTCTCCATACACTGATTAACATTTCCCTTCAGTTGTACAAAAAATGATCATTCAAAGGTGACAATGCAATCAGTGACCATCACATTTTCAATCCTTTGAGCCTTTTACCATCCACTGTAAATTAGTATTCTTTGGTTACTGATCCTTCTGTCACCATTACTTGTTTTTTAATACCCGCATCAACCTTCTCCATAATCATCTCCTTGTTCAGTTTAGAACACTACAGCACAGTACAGGCCCTTCGGCCCTCCATGTTGTTCCGACCCATATAATCCTTAAAAAAAAGTACTAAACCCACACTACCCCATAACCCTCTATTTTTCTTTCATCCATGTGCCTGTCCAAGAGGCTCTTAAATACCCCTAATGTTTTAGCCTCCACCACCATCCCTGGCAAGTCATTCCAGCCACTCACAACCCTCTGTGTAAAAAAAAACTTGCCCCTGATGTCTCCCCTAAACTTCCCTCCCTTAATTTTGTACATATGCCCTCTGGTGTTTGCTATTGGTGCCCTGGGAAATAGGTACTGACTATCCACCCTATCTATGCCTCTCATAATCTTATAGACCTCTATCAAGTCCTCTCTCATTTTTCTATGCTCCAAAGAGAAAAGTCCCAGCTCTGCTAAACTTGTTTCATATGACTTGTTCTCCAAACCAGGCAACATCCTGGTAAATCTCCTCTGCACCCTCTCCATAGCTTCCACATCCTTCCTATAATGAGGTGACCAGAATTGAACACAATACTCTAAGTACGGTCTCACCAGAGATTTGTAGAGTTGCAACATGACCTCTCTACTCTTGAACTCAATCCCCTGTTGATGAAGCCTAGAATCCCATAGTTCCTTTAGTCCCTCTCTGGTATCACTTCATTTAACATCTTCAACAGTATCCAAAGTTTAAATTCCAAAGTAAGTTCATTATTAAAGCACATATATGTCACCATATACAACCCTGAGATTGATTTTCTTGTCGGCATACTCAATAAATCCATAATAGAATAATAACCATAATAAAATTGATGAAAGTCCACACCAACTTATGTCTTTAACTAGTGATCAAAATAACAAACTGTGTAGATCCAAAAAGAAAGAAAGAATAAAAAAATGGATAGATAGATAGATAGATAGATAGATAGATAGATAGATAGATAGATAGATAGATAGATAATCCAGCAAGCAATAAATATTGAGAACAGGAGACAAAAAGTCCTTGAAAGTGAGTCCAGAGGCTGTGGTAACAGTTCAGTGATGGGGCAAGTGAAGTTGAGTGTAATTATCCCCTCTGGTTCAAGAGCGTGATGGTTGAGGGTGAATAATAACTGTTCCTGAACCTGGTGGTGTGAGTCCTGAGGCCCCTGTACCTTCTTCCTGATGGCAACAGCAAGCAAACAGCATGACCTGGGTGGTGGGGGTCGCTGATGGTGGATGCTGTTTTCCTGTGTCAACGCTCCATGTATACTGTATGTGGTCAATGATGGGGAAGGCTTTACCCGTGATGGACGGGGCTGTGTCCACTACTTTTTATAGGATTTTCCTTTCCAGGGCATTGGTGTTTTCATACCAGACTGTGCTGCAGCCAGTTAATATACTCTCCACCACACACCTATAGGAAGTTTATCAAAAGTTTAGTGTTACGGATTCAAGCAACAATAAATATATGAGTTCAGCAGGGGTTATTATAACAAATAACATGTTTATTAAACACTGAAAACAAACCCCCCAGAAGTAAACAAATCACTAACGTAACCGGAAATCAGCTGCTGTGCGGCAGCTTAAACGGTTCTTAAAGCAAGGAAGCTTAAACAGTTCTTAAAGCGATGTTGCAAAAACAGTTCTTCAAAGTAATGTTGCAAAAGTTCAAAATGCTCTCAGTCCATTTAAGGGAGAGACTTTTTAAGATGATTTAAATTCTCTTTCACGTCGTGATGTTGCAATTCCCAGGCGAACTACTTTTCCCACGAAGATGGAAATGGAACGGCTTAAAGGCACTGACCTTTCCTTTACAAAACTGTTCCCAATCCTTTCTGCTATTTCACAGGGATTAACACGAGAACAGTCAACGAATTCCTTCCAAATAAGGATCAAACAAGGTCGAACCTGTTGCACCATCGAAATCGATTCTCCTCGATCTTTTAACTCCCGAACTCCGATCTTCACTCTCCACTGATGCTCAACTAGCAGTATTATAAAGAAACTACTGGCAAATACCTTTTAAACTTTAGGCATTAAATAAAACTTCATCTTTCAACTAAACTGTGTCATAACATTAAATCACGCAGTGGCATGAAGTCAACATGGCAAATCCAGCCACGAACTGCCCCTCCTCACAGGGAGGGGTCCTCCTTTTATACCCTGTAAAAAAAAACTGTCACATGACCTCTACTGGCAGGAAAATGACGTCACTCCACCATCACAAGACCATTACCTCAAGTCCAGTATAGCTTCAACACCTGTCACGTGTCACGGGTACGTAACATTAGATGGCATGCCAAATCAGTATTGCCAAAGCCTTGCTACCATTCCTAAATTGTGATCCTATAAAGAACATAATCATACAAATAATTCCATCCGTAGTTTTTTAATAAAATTCAGCATGATTCCTTTCTTCTGCATTCTATTAGTCTAATATTAAACTCAAGCATACTGTACACTTTGTTATGAGAAGTCTTCCCAACTTGCCCTGCCACCTATAAATTATAGTCCTGTACCTGACACTTTTATTATACTTGCAACAGGGGCAGCCGGTGCTTGGGAACATCACAGCATTTTTCAGCTTGATGTTTACCTTTAAGTCATAGCATGCAGTTGTAAAAAATATAACATCTTTCCTTCATCATCACTGGGTTATAATTCTGAAACTAACTATTCCATGAGTATATATTGGTGTTCACTTTTGCAAGGGATTTTAACGATTGGATTTAAATATGAAAATAACACAAACCTGAATGAACTAAATCATCTACATCAATGAATAATTGTTTTATTTATCAGGCATCAAAAGGACCTGAAAAAGAATTCCAACAGAATATTTATGACAGGAATTCAGTGGAAGTTGTGAGAAATGTTTGCTCATTACCGCTTACAAAATTTCACCAGGAGTTTAAAAAGTTTGAAAGTCATTGGATCAAGCACAGAAAAGGGGATGCAACTGCAAGTTTACACATTCCAAAGGATTCAAGTGAAAATAGAAAAATGGTATATGACAAATCAGCTAACAATTTATATATTGGAAGGGGGGTCACATTAAAGAATAACAACCCAGAGTTAACAGCTAGAGTTAAATTGAAGGACTTTCCTTTCCTTTTAGTTTTAAAAAAGGTTCCAAACAAAGATTCTGTGATCTCTGCAGCAAGGATTTCTGCCTTAAGGCTGTTGTCCTGTAGTTCAAAGGTTCCATGGTGATCAACAGCTACTCATTTTAAAGAGTTCCCACAGACAGAAAACCTAGAAGCAATTGTTATTCAGCTTTCAAAACATAATTTTGCAGACTTCTATATCAGAATTGGAACAAACCAATTATAAGGAAAAATCATAATTCAATGAAAAGAGTTCTTACTTTAACATTCACAAATTTGAAGAAGTACTTAAATCAGCTACAATATGAATTTCATACAGGTTTCTGTGGTCAGGTGATTTGCCAAGAATTACTAATGGGTTAGTTTGTCTTTCTCACACTTCAAGATGGTGGCCCATCCAGTCACAGAGGCCACTCCAGTTCTAGCAAATGGTGTCATTGTTCTCCCTTTACATCTTTCTTATGATAACAAGACACTGTTGGATATTACACATGCAATTTTTTATACTGAGGATACTTGAAACTGGACACCAGACGGTTATCCAAAGGGAAGAGCAGCTGCAGCTCTAAACGAACCAATCACAATGGAGTGAATTTCGACCATCAGAATAAGGCACACCCCCATAGGACACATGCTGACTTTGCACCAGAGGGTGGGACACATTAGACCTGGTTTATACCAACACAGGAAGCTGCTTCCCATTGGATTCTCTGAAGACTTACCCGTGGTGCTAATTCCTGCACACCAACCACTGATTAAATCTGTCAAACCAGTTTGAAGGGAGATAAAGACTTGGACAGAGGACAACCTCAGTGTTACATGTAACATCCTGGTTAAGATTTTTACTGCTATGCTATAGTTATTTCATTTTAGCTGTTCTGTAAGAGCAGTCTGTTCTGCTTTCAGCTTGTTTGTGTTTAAGCTCAGATAAGAGGCTTGTTATTCAACTTGGGAATGTGCTGTCAGCCAATCAGGGCAGTGGAATTGGGAGAATGTTCCAGAGAATGTTAGGCTGAAGGTCTTTGTTGGCAGGAGCTAGGAGAGGACAGGAGGGAAGATGTCTGAGGCTGCCGTCCCTGTTGTACAAGGTGCTTTGTGCAGATGAATGGCTTCAAGAAGCTGGAGTTAATTCTCCCGTGGGAGACCCGTTTGTTTGAGGTGAATTTTAAGAGACCTTTGAATGCTGGTGTGTGCTTTCACGTAGATGAAGGGTCTAGTGCGTGAGTGACAAACAAGTTCAAGATGAACAACTTAAGTGCACATTTGACTGTTTAAAAGTGATGGCCCCCTTTTGATTTCTCTTTCTTTCATTTAATAGCCATTTGCTTTAATTAACTATATTAAATATACTTTTTTTATAAATTGTATGCAGTGTACGATCTGTTATTTCTTGCCGGGGACAGTATATCACACAGCATTCACACAAACCGGAGTTTGGGTGGGCAAGACATCCCAACCTAACGGATTTACTGGGATCAAAGTTGTAAACATCCTAGACGCATGAAGCCAGGGAAAGGTGGAGTTTCTGCCGCGGAATCCAGTGGCTGTTAGTGAGGGGCAAACGAGCTGTTTCTAGAGACACCCAGTAAAAGGGGGTTTCATACAGAATGTCTTGAAAGTTCGAAGTTCAAATATTAATATTGAAGAACATTTATGTCACCGTTTACAACGCTGAGATTTATTTTGTTGTGGGGACACTTGACAAATCTAATAACGATGATAGAATCAATGAAAGACCACACTAACAGGGCAGGCAAGAAGTGTGCAAAAGGCAATAAATAAACTCTGCAAATACAAAATGGAAAATGAAAGAAATAAAGAAACAGGCGGATAGATGAATAAATAAATAAATAGGTAGATAGATAAACAAACAAACAAGCAAGCAAGCAATAAATATCAAGAACATAGATGAAGAGTCCATGAAAGTGAGTCCACAGTTGTGGGAACAGTTCACTGATAGGACAGTGAAGATGAATGAAGTTATCCTCTTTAGCTCAAGAGCCTGATGCTTGAGGGGTAATAAATGTTCCTGACCTGGAGGTGTGAGTCCTGAGGCTCCTGATGGCAGCAATGAGAAGAGAGCATGACCTGGGTGGTGGGAGTCCCTGATGATGGATGCTGCTTTCCTGTAACAATGCTCCGTGCAGATGTGCTCAGTGGTCGGGAGGGCTTTACCCATGATGGACTCAGTCATATCCACTACTTTTTGTAGGATTTTCCATTACAGACAAGGTGTTACATATCAGGCTGTGACGCAGCTATATCACACATCTAGAGAAGTTTGTCAAAGTTTTAGTCGTCATGCCGAGTCTTTGCAATCTCCTAAGGAAGTCGAGGCACTGCCATGCTTTCTTCATAATTACACTTACTCTCTGGGCCCAGGACAGATTCACTGAAATGATAGCACTAAGGAATTTAAAGTTGCAGACCCTCTCCACCTCTGATCCCCCAATTAGGACTGGCTTATGGACCTCTGGTTTCCTTCTCCTGAAGTCAATAATCATCTCCTTGGTCTTGGTGACATTGAGTAAGAGGTTGTTGTTGTGCCACCACTCAGCCAGATTTTAATACCCCCTTCTATATGCTGATACGTCACCATCTTTGATTTGCCTATGACAGTGGTGACATCAGCAAAGATAAACATGGCACTGGAGTTGTGCATAGCCATAGTCATCAGTGTAAAGTGAGTAGAGCAGGGAGCAAAGCACACAGCTTTGTGGTGCACTTGTGCATATGGAGATTATGGAGGAGATAATTGTTACCAAACTGAACTGACTGGGTTTTGTAAGTGAGGAAAACAAGGATCCAATTGCACAGGAAGGTATTAAGGCCAACATCTTGAAACTTATTGATTAGTTTTGAGGGGATGAGAGCATTGAATACCAAGCTGTAGTCAATAAGGAGCATCCTGATGTGTGTGCCTTTGCTGTCCAGATGTTCCAGGGTTGACTGAAGAGCCAATGAAATGGCATCTGCTGTGGACTTGTGCTGGTCGGTAAATTGGAGTGGATCCAAGTTGCTTCTCAGGCAGGAGTTGACACATTTCATCAGCAAACTCTCAAAAAGCGTCATCACTGTGGACGTAACGGCTACTGGACGATAGTCATTGAGACAGGTTACCATGGACTGGAATATGCTCAGGGAGTGGCTATCTATAAACATGACATTAACGTCAATGTATATGCAAGATCTGTGGCTGGCTCTATAGAGAAGTGCACTGAAGATGTCTCTGTTAATAAACGGATCTATGTGAGTGCAAATCTGAAGCCAGTGGCCCAGGCAGAGCTGAGAAATCATGACACTGCCTTCAGGTCAGAGAATAAGACAACTCTCAAGTGAGCAAGAGCTGTGCTTTCCCGTGCCATCAGGAAGACAAAATGGGATTATTCTCAGAGAATTCACAGCCATTTCTGTGACACCAGAGACATAAGGCACATGAGATTCTAACAAACATTTTCAATATCTCTCTGGAGCAGTTCACTGTCCCCACAGGCTTTAATGTGACCACCATCATCCCGGTGCCCAAGAATACGACAGTAACCTGCCTCAGCACTGACCATCCAGTGGCACTGACGTCAACAATAATGAAGTGCTTTGACTTGCTGGGTATGGATCATATTAAACCCCATCTTTCTGCTACATTGCATCCTTTCCAGTTCACTTTTCACTCCAATCAGTCCACTGATGATGTCATAGCCTCTACACTCCACTCTGTCCTGTCCCACCTGGAAAATGGTGCCTCAAATGCCAGGATGCTCTAGATCCTGGAATTCTTGACAGTAAGGTCACAGTCAGTTCATGAGGGCAGAAACATCTCTAGCTTCATACGCTGAGCACCAGCACTCTCAGGGCTGTGTGTTCAGCCTGTTTCTGTTCACACTGTTGACACATGACTGATCAAACCAAATCATCAAGTTCACTGATGACAAAACAGTGGTTGTCATCAACAATGATAATGAGACGCATACAGAGAGGAGGTAGAGTGGTTGGTAGAACGGTACGAGCACAGCAACTTGAGTCTCAACATGGACAAGACCAAATAAATGATTGTGCAATTTCGGAAGGTGCAGGCTGATCACTCCTCACTGTACATACACAGCTCCTCCGTGGAGAGAGTTAGGAGCTCCAAGATCTGAGAATGATCATAATGGACAATCTCACCTGGCCCCTCAAGGCCTCCTGTCTGATCAAGAAAGCTCAACAGTATCTCCACATCATGAGGAGATTGAGGCAAGTGAGGCTCCCCGGATCACCGGGGTCTCTCTATCACGCATCTGAAATATTTATCAGGAGCACTGCATATGCAGGGCCCTTAGCCTTGTCAATAATCCCTCCCATTCATCTAACAATTTCTGACCACGACCATCAGCCAGGTGATACCGTAGCATTAGGACAAGAACTGTTAAGATGGGAAACAGCTTCTTCCCCCAGATCATAAAACTACTGAACTCCCTGTCGCCAACCAAGTCTCATCGCATATGAAGTGCCAGTTGCATTACACTGTTTTGTTAAATTTGTATCGGATATGCAACTTATTATTTGTTAATTGATTTGTCGTAGTGTTACTTTATGTGTTGTGTGTGTGAGTTATATTTGCTGTGTTGTGCATGTTCATCCAGAGGAATGTTGTTTTGTTTGATAGTATGCACGTATATGCTCGAGTCACAACAAACTGAACTTGAACTTGAACTCAAGTACCAAACCAAAGTCAGTGAAATTTCAGGATATTTTATGGTGACGACTTCATAAATATTTAAGGTTTACATTGGGTCTTGTGCCTTCAGTTTGATTGCATTGGGCAAGATGGCAGCTGATGAAGTTAAACTGGGTAATGACTGCTGTTTCTCAACATTTGTTATTGGCTACACAGGCACTAAAGTAATAAACTTCCTGTAAGTTTTATTGAGCAATAAGAGTGAACACTGGCAGTGGCTGCATCATCATTACTGCAGAGTCCTGGCACATGCCAGACAGGGCACCTGCATTGAGCTCCTTGTCGAGTTCAAATGTTTTGTGCCCATGGATCTTGGTGGAGTCAGGAAGAGAAGTCAGATCCCTGCCCTTGTTGCCTGCTGAGGAAGAATCAGTCGTCAACATAATGCTCAGAGAAAACCATGAATTCTGGTAATATTTTACATTTATTTCTTGTTGGTCTCTCCGTCAGGTAAAGGTAAAGGTAAAGGTACCTTATAAAGGTAGTCTTGGTGTAATTTTAGAAGTGGAATTAAAGTTCACTGCATTTCTATTTTTGATAAACTATCCAGCTTTATATCAACATAATGACAAAGGCATCATTGGCCCATAGATACACAGTGACTGATTGGAAATTAAGTTTCTTGTACACTGAGTAAATAGATAGAAACCTAACAGAGCTGATTGTGGATCTAAGTTGTTTAGAAAACATTTTCATAATATATGAATCCACAGTGCAAACATATAGAATTTAGCCAGTGGTAATACTTATAATCCAGTCTGTTTTGTCTGTTAATGTGAACAGTTGGCCCATGAAGCTGTTCTGAACAAGTACGTGTCAACATTGGAACTTCCTAAATCAGGCGCCGATGTCAAAGCTGGAACCAAGTGCAGTGTTGCATGATGGGAACAACTAATCCTAAAGCCTGAAAGCACAACAGCGGCTATATTTCATCAGGAGTTTGATGAGATTTGGTATGTCACCAAAGACACTCGCAAATTTCTACAGATGTACCGTGGAGAGCAGTCTAACTGGCTGCATGGGACTGCACAGGATCGCAATCACCTGCAGAGAGTTGTATAATTAGTCAGCTCCATGATGGGTACTAGCCTCCATCTCAAGGAGCGATGCCTCATCAGGTGGCATCCATCACCCAGGACATGCCCTGTTCTCATTGCGACCATCAGGAAGGAGGTACAGGATCCTGGAGGCACACACCCAACAATTCAGGAACAGCTTCATCCGATTTCTGAATGGACGTTGAACCCGTGAAGACCATCTCATCACTTTTTATATTTTTAGTTTTGCACTACTTATATTTACTGTAATTCATGTTTTTTCCTGCATTCTTCTATATTCATTTGTACTGTTGCCGCAAAGACAAAATATTTCCCGACCGATGCTGGTGATATTAAACCTGATTCTGATTCTGAGAGGGTGGCCACTTGAGGGAGCACTTTGAAAGCTTTCTTGAGTCCATCTCACAACAATATTATCTGCTGCAATTATTGCTGTGTTCCAGCTGCCCAGAGAATGAAAGGGTCTTTTTGCCATCGATAAAAGAAGGCATTGATAGCTGATAAAATTCCAATAAAGAATTAAAACATGAGAGTGATGAACTTCTGGTACAAATTCATAACATCTTTCATTTCTGGGAAGGGAAGAACATGCTAGAGGGTTTTGCTTATGTAGACAACATAACAATGATGTTCCTCAAGATAGGAGATGTCAATTTGTGGCAACTGCAGAGGGGTTTCCCTCCTCTTTCCTGAAACACTGTACAATAAACACAGTAAACACTGCGTACCAGATTCATAATACAGGTAGAGTGTAGCACCAACAGGGAAGGCCTGTGAATGTTCATCCTGATAGGAGGATTGGGAAGGGAGTGAGCTCATGGAAGTGGTCCTAAAACTGATGGATTAAACTGGGCAAAATCAAAGAGCCAATTGCTGAATTTGAACACACAGCAGTGGTTGGCCTTATCAAGAACGATGACAAGACAGAGTATGAGGAGGAAGTGGAGCGGCTGATGGATTGGTGTGAGAAGAACAATTTAAGCCTGAATGTGGAGAATACAAAGGAAATGATTGTGGACTTCTGGAAGGTGCAGATGAACCATTGCCCTCTGCAGATGAACCATTGCCCTCTGCAGATACATTGCTCCTTTGTGGAGAGAGTTAGATGCACCAAGTTCCAGGGAGTTCACATTACAGAATACCTCACCTGGTCCCTTAATATCACCTCCCTGAACAAGAAAGCAGAGCAACGCCTGTAATTCCTAAGATTGAGACAAGCAAGGCTCCCAATTCACATTTGAACTACATTTTACAGGAGCACCATTGAGAGCTTCCTGACAAGATACATCTCCATCTGGAATAGGAGCTGTTGAGCATCAGACCGGAAATCCCTACAAAGGAATGTGAGAACAGCTGAGAGGGTCATAGGGGTCTCCCTACCATCAATTGGGTCATTTATCAGGAGCACAGCATTTGTGGTCCCTTATTATTCAGCAGCACTACTCTCTACAGAAAACAACTAGATGCTGCATATTATACCCACATCTAATATTCCATTTTTGCATGGAATAGCATCTGTGCAATCCATCACTGTTTTGTACATAAATTGATTCCTTCTTAAAGATGATTCAGCTCTTCTTTTGGTTTTCTACCCAGATGTCCCTGTAATTTCTGAACAAATGGCTCTTGTACAGCCAAACCAAACCCCATTTAATCAGTCTAAACAATAAGCCAACTGAATTCAGCAATATGCTTCACTCAGCGAGCAAACTCTATTTAGTGATCTCAAGATATTTTAAAGGATTCAACAATAACTTAAATGCAAGAGATTTCAATTAGAAACAGAAAACACAGTAAACATACTGCTGATCGGTTTGCAAATGATTGAGAAAGATGAGTCATCCTTTGGGTGGAGGAGGCTCAGCAGATCGGTGTGCAGTGTTTCTCACCCTGAGAAATATACTTCAGGTAAATGGTCATATGTTCCTTGGCAGCAAGTGGCTCGTCACCCTTTCCAGAGCTGAATGTTTCATTAATAATGAAACCCACCAGTACCGTCAAACTGACCTTCAAACGTGAACTTTAAAACAACCTTCTTCACAATTTGTAATGATATTTTAAATTTTTGTCACTTTACTGAAACTTTTTGCAATGATATGTTCATGTTGTCTTGTAAAGTAATCAAAACACAAATGAAGTCCATCTAACACTACTGCTTTATTGGTTTATTGTCAGATGCACTGAGATGTAATAAAAAGATTGCATTTGCTTGCTATCCAGACATTGCATCATACATAAGTACACTGAGGAGGTAAAACGAGAAACAGAATGCATTGTATTGCAGTTCCAGAGAAAGTGCTGGTAGACAAATAAGGTGCAAAGGTCATTGACAAAGTAGACTGGGAAATCAAGAGTTCATGTTTTAGTGTATGGAAGGTCTGTTCAAGAGTCAGTGGGATGGAAACCATCACAGAGATTGCTACCACAAGGGCAGGAATGGCTGCTGGATGTTGTGGGTTTAGACGTTTCAAAAGGGACAGAAAATGAGGTAAAAGAGGTGGAGGACTGGGATTGCTAATCAGGGATAGTATCACAGATACAGAAAGGGAGGATGTCCTGGAGGGATCGTTTACTGAGTTGTGTAGATGGAAGTCAGAAACAGGAAGGGAGTAATCACTCTTTTGGGGGTATTCTGCAGACAACCCCCCTCCCCCCAGTAGCAACAGGGTCACTGAGAAGCAGATCTATAGGTAATTAGATTTTGGAAAGGGGTAAAAATAACAGTGCTGTTGTCAAGGGTGACTTTAACTTCCTTTATATTGATTGCCATCTCTTTAGCACAAGAATTTTAAAGGGACAGATTTTGTTAGATGTATCCAAGAAAAATTCCTGACACAATATGTATACAGGCCAACTGGAGGAGAGGCCTTACTGGATCTAGAACCAGACAAGGAACATAATCATGTGACAGATCTCTCGGTGAGTGAGCATTTTGGAGACAGCAACCACAACTTCATGACTTTTATTACTCCCTGACCTTTTACTTTTTCTTCTTTTAGCTTTTAAGTAAATGTTATTCCTTTGTTCAAGAAAGGTAGTAGGGATAACACTAGGAATTACAGACCAGTGAGGCAATTGTGGTCAAACCATTGGAGAGGATTCTTAGAGACAGTGTTTACAAGTGCAACACTCTCACTGGGCCTCGGACACCAACTTGGCTCGTTAGTAACTCTGCTAACAGCCATGTGACTCAGTGGAGAGAAGGCCGCCTTTCATAAGCACTACATGTCTAGCATCGGTATGATTTGGGGTTCAACCAAACAGGAACCTCGGGATGTCCCAATTAAAGGAATCTCAATAAGAGTTAATGCCGTGTAAATACTGCCCATACACAGCTATCAGTGGCCCAGAAATGACAGATCGTACAACAGCATAAAATTATGTAGAAGGTGTATTTACCAATTTTCAACTTTATGAAACAGTTAACAGAGAAACAAAAATAAAGCTAAAAGGGCCCATAACAGTTAAACCAGTCTAACTGTTACATAAGGATTGGCGCTCAGTTCTGTAGTAGCTGGGTGATTGCTTAACTCATGGCGTTGAATTCTCATCTCCCACCACAAGTAGAACTTTCCTTACTGGATTTCTCCGTCTCAAGAGGCTCTCGTTGCAATAGGGTCCCTCCCCCACACCTTCAGATGGGATCCTCTCCCTGGTGGTCTTCTCTCTGTACCTCCCACCAGAAAAGACCCCAAACCAGTTTGCTGTCCTTCAGAAAACTCTCCTCGCCCAGCTCTCGGGAGTGCTCCATGTCACCCCACTGCTGATTGGCTGACACAACACTCCTAAATTGGACAACATGACCACTTTTCTTTAGCTGAAGCCACAATACTCTTAATTTGAAGACACACCAATTTTACAGAAAATTGCAAAAATAAAATACCTCACAGCATAACAGTCGAAATCTTAAACAGGGTATTCTATTCCCCCCCCCCCCCAAAAAAAAGTCATGTCTTCATGTCTTTAAAATTTAGTAAATCATTATTAAAAACACAATATTCAAATAAATGTGATTTCTGTAAATGGCAGTAACAGATCTCACTACTGGGATGGATACAACACTGTTTATCCCGTGCATCAGATGCCGGCCTGTCTGGGGGCTTCTTGACTCTCTGAGAACTTATCTTTTCTTCAGCTTCCTCAGCCTCAGGCACTTCTTGTGACGGTTCCTGTTCACTCATGGTTGCCTGACCCTATCTATCACTCTGACACAGGTCCCCCAGCCCCCTGACTGAATTCAGCTTCATCCTCAATCATATTGGAGCCCATTTTGCCCTCTCTGTCAATTATCATGTTGGCCTGTCCACTGGTAGAAATCTCTTCATCAAATCTTGGGGAGTTTGCATATAAATCATACAATACTCCCAGTTCATCATCCTCTGAGACTATTGTATTCCGTGGTCGGTCCCTTTTCAGGTCTTTCCACTGGAATCACACTATTGTCAGCAGTTTGTCTTTCTGTTCTCCTTCTGTGCAGAGTTCTCCTACCAGGTGTAGTTCTGTGTCAGACTCTGGGTCAACACGTACTTCATGCCCTAAAGGAAGAAGGAGATTCTGATGGAGAATTTTGACAGGACTATTCCCATCTTCTGGCTTCACCTGGAAACTGGCAAATCGGCATCTGGCTCTCCACTACGTAAGGTGTGGACACCCAACAGTCGGCCAATGCATGCATACCTGGTAGCTCCAAATTTCTTATTAACACTCTGTCTCCAGGTATCAGTTCAGTGAACCTAATGTTTTGATCATTTATCCTCTTGTTTCCTTGGTAACAGAAACCACTGCTAGATAATAAGCTCTTTACAGTTCTTTCTTCATGCCAGACACATACTTTGAGTTACTTTTTCTACAGTAAGTCTTCACTGTTGGCTCCAAAACAGATATACACAGGTAATCTTGCTTCACGTCTGAATGTCAAATAGTATGGCAAGTAGCCAGTAGCTTCATTCTGTGTACAGTTGTAGCGGTGTACCAAATGCTCTATATGCTGACTCCACTTGTTCTTTTTGTTGGCATCCAGAGTTTCAAGCGTGTCTAACAATGTCCTGTTGAAACTTTTAGGCTGAGGATGACCCTGAGGGTGATACGGCGTGGTCCTTGACTTCTCAGCTCCCAGCATGCTCAGTAACCCATGTAGGAGCTGACTCACAAAAATCCCTTCCCTGATCACTGTGTACTATTCCTGGGAGGCCGTAAACAACAAAATACTTTGCCCAGAACATTTTGGCAACTGTGGCTGCTCTCTGATCCTTTGTGGGGAAGCCCTGAGCATTTCAGGTGTGGGGATCCAAGACATTTCCAACATTACTGGAATCAGTCTCTGTGAAGAAGAGATCCAAACACACTAACTAAAGTGGTCCCGTGCTTTGTAAATGAGATCATGGAGCAACTCTCGTAGGCAGTGTCTTCCTCCGAATACATCAGATGCACGACTTACAGTATTCTTCAACGTCAGGTTTCATTCGGGCCAATAGCACCGGTCTCGTACCAATCCATGGCTCTTGGCCAACCCCAGATGACCTGAATAATCATGAAGTGACTTTAGTACAATACTCCGGTATTTCTCAGGCAAAACCAACTGGGAACGCCGAGGCCTGTCTGGAGGAGACATGACCCTGTATAAAACTTTCTTCCTCAACTCCAGTTTGTCCCATTCTCTCATCAGTAAGGGTATTGCAGGGTGTTTTGTCTTCTCACCTTGGGCCATATCCCCTTTCACAACAGATGACCAAATGGCACCGATACAAGGGACATCTCGGGCTCTGCCATTTCTGCAAGACTCAAGGCAGGCAACTGCTTCATATCCAGAGTGATCAAGTTGCAATATGCTTGTGGAATGACATGACTAGAAGCTCCCAAATGGTCCACAGCTCTACCATGCCAAGTTCCTGCCTCTTATTTCCCCTCTGTGGAAAACTAGCACATTGCTTTAGCACTAGAGGCAAGAATGACCTCCCACTCTCCGTCCATTTCCAGCACCTCATTCAAACGTCAGGACAATGCATCTGCATCAATGTTCCGACTCCATGCCGATATTTAATGCTGAAATCATCAGCAGACAATGCCACCAACCAGTGAAAACCTGAGGCATCCAACTTTGTCGAGATCAGGATAGAAGTCAGTGGATTATTGTTAGTCCTCACCTCAAACGTAGCACCATATCGATAGTCACTAAACTTAGTTACCACGGCCCATTTCAATGACAGGAACTCTAATATATGTGTTGGATACTTTCGATCGAAGGGTGACAGGCTCCAGCTGACGAGAGTCAGAGGTCTCACCCCTTTCCCTTGGTCCTGGTATAGAACACTGTCGAAGCCTCACAGCTGGTGTCTGTATACAGTACAGATGGCAACTGGGGTTTGCAAAGACCAACACAGCTGTGTCAGTCAGCAACTCTTTCAGCAGCTGAAAGGCCCCTTCACATTTTGCATCCCATCTTTCCCTGAAAGGCTCCGAATGGCTAAGATCAACCTTGCCTTCTTTTCTTCTCATTCTCCTCCCTTTCTGCCCCGAGGGTGGGTAACCACACAGAAACTGATTCACAGAGTGGCTTTCTCTGGAGTAGTCCTTCACAAATCTCCAGTGGTACCCTCAAAATCCAAGGAATGAATGTAGTGCACTCACATTCTTGGGCCTTGGACATGTGGTCACCTCCTCTATCTTGGACGGTCTGTAGCCACTCCATCCTGTGAGGCATTGAGTCCAACATAGTTGACTGACATCTTACAGAACTGGCACTGGTCCCGTGACAGTTTGAACTCTTCTCTTCAGCTTTCAGGTGGTCTAACACCAGCTGTAGCCTCATCTCATGCTCATCTAGTGTGGACCCGAACACTACGAGATCATCCAGGTACATCAGTACCTCAAGCAAGTCTCCGTATGTCCAGGGTAGATGTGACTGAGGTCCTGCCAAACCCGTGAGGTTGGAATGTCTCACCCACCCGAACACCGGTTTGTGTGAATAATGTGTAATTTACTACCCCATGCAATCACCTGTCAGCAAGAAATAACAATTCATACATTCCATACAATTATAAAGAAAGTATATTTATAAACATTAACGTGATCAAAGAGTTATTCAAGAAAAGGGAGAGAAAAAAATGAAAGGCCCATTATAATTAAAGAGTCAAATGTACACAAGTGGCGCTCAAATATTCCAAAAGCCGGCGCGGCACCTTCACATACTCTCCGACACCCGGTTGAATTCCCCCTCTTGGTCTCCATCGAATCTTCCTTCCCAGCGTCCATCAAATGTCCTCCATCTCAACGGGTGCCAATCACCAAGACCCTTCTCTGAAATGAGTGTCCTCTGACACTCGGATGGTGTGGCGAGTACTCTTGGAACACCCCACATCAAACTCATCCATAGAAAAGACATCTTCGATCTTCAACATCTTCTCTGTCAGTTTCCTTTTCTAAATTCCAGGCACCAGGAGTCACCAAAGTAAAATGACTTGGTCGTCAAATTTCCTGCTCCAGGAGATGGTCTCTCGCCTGCTTTTCTCACAGGAAAACTAGACATTATAATCACTGGGAAAAGATGTGCCATTGGCATCCCCTCCTGAGGGTGACCTCCCTCTCTGAGGTGTTCCTGACAATCACTGTCATCCTGTTTACCTGTACATCCGACAGTTTCTACAGTTCGGGCCTCACCAATACCCCAGCAGTAAACGTGACTCCGTTTCGTGGTTTTCCAAAACATCCACCAGGAGCGCCTCAGCATCAGGCATTCTGGGAAATGTAGGGTTTCCTATCAATCGAGTTCCTTCCACTGGCCTCCCTTTGCATCTGGATCCTTGACTCCCTGACCAACAAACTGGAACAAGTAGGGTAGGCTCAACACCTTCATCATGATTATTCTCATTTCACAAGGCTGTGTCCTCAGCCCCCTACTTGCACAGGGTCCTCAGATCCCCATACACTCAAACTCTGTGACCAGGTTCTCCTCTACCTCCACCATGGTGGCCCCTATCCCAAATGATGATGAACTCGGATACAGGAAGGAGACTGAGAGCTTAGTAACATGCTGTCATGACAACAATCTTTTCCTCAATTCAGCAGAACAAAAGAGCTGGTCATTGATGTCAGGAAGGAGGGTTTTGATCAGCTGCTATCTTCATCAACAATGCTGAGGTTGAGAAGGTTGAGACCTGCAAGTTCCTAGGAGTGAACATCACCTGTTCTGGACCAACAGCTATACACCATGACCAAAAAGCTCATGAATACCTCTACTTCCTCAGGAGGTGACAGAAATTTGGTAGCTACCCTTTGAACCTTGCCTATTTTTATTGATGCAGCATAGAAAGCATTCTGTCTTGATGCGTTATGGCAGATGCACTGCTCATGGCCACAAGGAACTGCAGAAAGTTGTGGAGTCAGCTCAGCTCATCCAGACAGGATAGTTGAATGCTCCTCTTGTGGGATGTTGGAAGACAGGAAGACTACCAGTGTCCCTGAAGGATACATCTGCAAAAAGTGCATTCAGCTGCAAATTCTAACAAGTGGATGAACACTGGACCATTTGAGAGGCTGAAGGGGTTATAGATAGGATATATAGAGAGATAGTTACACCTAAGGGACAGGAGACAGGAAAACGGGTGACAGTCAGGAAGGGGAAAGAGTTTAAACAGCCAGTTAAACAGCCCTGTGGACATGCCCCTCAACAACAGGTATACCATTATTTGTTTACTGTTTGGGGGATGACCCAACAGAGGAAAGTCACAGTGTCAGATCTCTGGCACTGAGTCTGCCTCTGTGACTCAGAAGGGAAGGTGGGGAGAAGAGACACGCTGTGGTGATAGGGGATTCGTTAGTTAGGGGAATGGACAGGAGATTCAGTGGATGAGAATGAGATTCCCAGATGGAATGTGGCCTCCCAGGTGCGAGGGTCCGAAATATCTCAGATCAAGTCCTCCACATTCTTAAACAGGAGGGTGAACAGCCAGAGGTCATGGTCCATGTAGGTACCAATGACCTGGGTAGGACAAATGATGACGTTCTGCATCGGGATTTATGTGTTAATTTAAAGGTCAGGATCTCCAGGGCTGTGATCTCAGGATTACTACCTGTGCCACATGTTAGTGAGGCCAGAACTCGGAAGATTATACAGTTTAACACGTGGCTAAGGAGTTGGTGCAGGAGGGACGGCATAAGGTTTTTGGATCATTGGGCTCTCTTCCAGGGAAGGTGGGACCTGTACAGAAGGGATGGTTTACACCTGTACTAAAGGGTGACTAATATCCTAGTGGGAAGGTTTGTTGATGCTGCACAGTGGGGTTTAAACTAGAGTTGCAGGGGACGGGAACCAGAGTGCCAGAATAGTTAGTGGAGAGGTTGTGGATACAGATATCGGTAAGACCTCAGACAGAGTCAGAAATCAAAGATTGAGCAGGGTGAGACTAGTGTCCTGAGCTGTGTATATTTCAATGCAAGAAGTATCATAGGAAAGGTGGATGAGCTCAGGGCCTGGATCAACACATGGAATTATGCTGTTGTAGCCATTAGTGATACTTGGCTGCAGGAGAGGCAGGACTGGCATCTCAATATTACGGGGTTCAGTTGTTGTAGATGTGAGGGAGCAGGAGGGATGAAAGGAGGAGGGGTGGTGTTATTAGTTGGGAAAATGTCACGACAGTGGTCCATCAGGACAGACTGCAGAACTCGACTAGTGATCCCTTATGGGTGGAACTGAGAATTAAGAAAGGTGTGACCATGTTAATGGAGCTGTATTACAGATCACCCAACAGTCCGAGGGATTTAGAGGAACAAATTTGTAAAGAGATCACAGACTGTTGCAAGAAACATAAGGTTGTTATAGTTGGTGATTTTATCTTTCCAGATAGTGACTGGGAATCACATACTGTAAAATGACGAGATTGGAGAGAGTTTGTCAAACGTGCTCTGAAAAGTTCCCTCCATCAGTACATAGAAGTGCCAATGAGAGAGTGTACAATGCTGAATCTGCTATCGGGGATGAGACAGGGCAGGTGACAAAAGGTTCTGTAGGGGAACACTTTGAATCCAGTGACCACATTTCAAAGTAAATATGTTAAAAGAGAGGTCTAGTGCACAGGCTGAGATTCTAAATTAGAAAAAGGCCAATTTTGATGGAATCAGAAATGATGTGGTGAGTGTGGATTGGGTCAGGCTGTTTTCAGGCAAAGGTGTACTTGGAAAGTGAGAGGCCTTCAAAAACAAAATTGAGAGTAAAAAAGCTTGTCTGTGCCTTTCAGAATAAAATGTAAGGATAATAAGTGTAGGGAACCTTGGTTTTCAAGAGATGTTGAGGCCCGGGTTTTGAGAAAAAAAGGAGGTGCATAGCAGGTATAGGCAAGTAGGAACACATGAGGTGCTCATGGAGAACAAGAAATGCAAGGGAACACTTGTGTGGAATGAGCTGTCAGCATCAGTGGTGCATGAGAGCTCCATTCCAACGTTTCAGAGAAGATTGGATAAGTACATGGATGGTAGGGGTATGGAGGACTATGGTCACAGTTCAGCTCAATGGGACTAGGCAGCTTAAATGGTTTCTGCATGGACTAGATCAGCCGAAGGCCTTGTTTCTGTGCTGTACTTCTCTATGACTCTACCACAGCAACTAGACTCTCCTCCATGGACTCTCCATACTTCTCGCTACCTCAGTAAACCAGCCAGCATAATTAAAGTGCCCATCAGGCAGAGGTTTAATAAGGCTGATAGCATGTAGCACCAGGCTCAAGGATATTTTAAACATAGAACATAGAACAATACAGCACAGTACAGGCCGTTCGGCCCTCAATGTTCTGCTGATCCTTAAACCCTGCCTCCCATATAACCCTCCACCTTAAATTCCTCCATATACCTGTCTAGTAGTCTGTTAAATTTCACTATTGTATCTGCCTCCACCACTGACTCAGGCTGTGCATTCCACGCACCAACCACTCTCTTGGTAAAAAACCTTCCTCTAATATCCCCCTTGAACTTCCCTCCCCTTACCTTAAAGCCATGCCCTCTTGTACTGAGCAGTGGTGCCCTGGGGAAGAGGCGCTGGCTGTCCACTCTATCTATTCCTCTTAATATCTTGTACACCTCTATCATGTCTCCTCTCATCATCCTTCTCTCCAGAGAGTAAAGCCTGAGTTCCCTTAATCTCTGATTATAATGCATACACTCTAAACCAGGCAGCATCCTGGTAAATCTCCTCTGTACCCTTTCCAATGCTTCCACATCCTTCCTACAGTGAGGCAACCAGAACTGGCACAGTACTTCAAGTGTGGCCTAACCAGAGATTTATAGAGCTGCATCATTACCCCGCGACTCTTAATCTCTATCCCTCGACTTATGAAAGCTAACACCCCATTAGCTTTCTTAACTAACCTATCTACCTGTGAGGCAACTTTCAGGGATCTGTTGACATGTACCCCCAGATCCCTCTGCTCCTCCACACTCCCAAGTATCCTGCCATTTACTTTGTACTCTGCCTTGGAGTTTGTCCTTCAAAGTGTACCACCTCACACTTCTCTGGGTTGAACTCCATCTGCCACTTCTCAGCCCACTTCTGCATCTTATCAATGTCTCTCTGCAATCGTTGACAATCCTCAACACTATCCACAACATCACCAACCTTTGTGTTGTCTGCAAACTTGTCAACCCCCCCTTCTACCCCCACATCCAGGTCATTAATAAACATCATGAAAGTTAGAGGTCCCAGAACCAATCCTTGTGGGACAACACTAGTCACAACCCTCCAATCTGAACATACTCCCTCCACCACGACCCTCTGCCTTCTGCAGGCAAGCCAATTCTGAATCCAACTGGCCAGACTTCCTTGGATCCCATGCCTTCTGACTTTCTGAATAAACCTACCATGTGGTACCTTGTCAATGCCTTACTAAAATCCACGTAGATCGCATCCACTGCACTATCTTCATCTATATGCCTGGTCACTTCCTCAAAGAACTCTATCAGGCTTCTTGTTAGGCATGATCTGCCCTTCACAAAGCCATGATTCTTTAAATGCCTATAGATTCTATTTCTAAGAATCTTTTCCAACAGCTTTCCCACCACAGACGTAAGGCTCACTGGTCTATAATTACCCAGACTACCCCTACTATCTTTTTTGAACAAGGGGACAACATTTGCCTCCCTCCAATCCTCCAGTACCATTCCCGTGGACAACGAGGACATAAGGATCCTTGCCAGAGGCTCAGCAATCTCTTCCCTCACCTTGTGGAGCAGCCTGGGGAATATTCCGTCAGGCCCCAGGGACTTATCCGTCCTAATGTATTTTAACAATTCCAACACCTCTTCTCCCTTAATATCAACATTCTCCAGAACATCAACCTCATTCATATTGTCCTCACCGTCATCAAGTTCCCTCTCATTGGTGAATACCAAAGAGAAGTGTTCATTCAGGACCTCGCTCACTTCCACAGCCTCAAGGCACATCTTCCCACCTTTATCTCTAATCGGTCCTATCTGCACTCCTGTCAACCTTCTGTTCTTCATATAATTGAAGAATGCCTTGGGGTTTTCATTTACCCTACTCACCAAGGCCTTCTCATGCCCCCTTCTTGCTCTCCTCAGCCCCTTCTTAAGCTCCTTTCTTGCTACCCTATATTCCTCAATAGCCCCATCTGATCCTTGCTTCCTAAACCTCATGTATACTGCCTTCTTCCACCTGACTAGATTTTCCACCTCACTTGTCACCCATGGTTCCTTTACCCTACCATTCTTTATCACCTTTGTTCCTGATGCTTCTTGCATTGAAGTACACACACTTTAGCCCTTCTACCTTACTACCTTTACACCCTTTGTTCTGTTACTCTTTCCACAAAGCCTCTTTATATGCTAGATCTAGCTTTACTCCATGCACTATACTTGCAGCTCTCACATTACCTTTATCCTCCTCCACCTCACTATCTGCTCTAACACTGTGGTTCACATCCCCCCACAAATCTAGTTTAAACCCCCCGGAGCAGCACTAGCAAACCATCCCGCAAGGATGTTAGTCCCCCTCCAGTTCAGATGCAACCCATCCCATTGGAACAGGTCCCATCTTCCCTGGATCAAGGCCCAGAAACATGAAGCCCTCCCTCCTGCACCAACTCCTTAGCCACGTATTTAGCTGCATTATCTTCCTATTTCTGGCCTCACTAGCACGTGGCACGGGTAGGAATCCTGAGATTGCAACCCTGGAGGTCCTGTCCTTCAACTTTGCACCTAATTCCCTAAATCTTCTTTGCAGGACCTCCTCCTTCTTCCTATCCACGTCATTGGTCCCTACATGGACCACGATATCTGGCTGCTCACCTTACCTCTTGAGAATACTGAGAACTTGATCCAAGATATCGCAGACCCTGGCACCAGGGAGGCACCTGGTGCCATCCAGTATTCTCGATCTCTTCCAAAGAACCTCTTATCTGTCCCCCTAACTATCAAAACCCCTATCACTACTGCTCTCTTCTTTTCCCTCCTTCCCTTCTGAGCTGAGGGTCCAGTCTCAGTGCCAGAGACGCAACCACTGCAACTTGTCCCTGGTAGGTCATCCCCACCGACAGTATCCAAAACGGTATACTTATTGTTGATGGGAATGGCCACAGGGGTGCTCTGCTCTTCCTGTCTATTCCCCTTCCCTCTCCTGACAGTCACTCAACTACCTGTCTGCTGACTCCTAGGGGTGACTATCTCCCTGAAACTCCTGTCTATTTCTGCCCCTGCCTCCCGAATGATCCAAAGTTCATCCAGCTCCAGCTCCCTAACACGGTTTGTCAGGAGCTGCAGCTGGATGCACCTTTTGCAGGTGTAGTCATCAGGGACAGCTGTGCTCACCCTGACTTCCCACATACTGCAAACAGAGCACTCAACTGCCCTAACTGCTGCCTCCATTGCCTACTCCTAAGCTAATTAGATTAATTAAAGGAACTTACCCGGCCTTACCTGAATGGGAGCAAGCTCGTCCTCAGCCTCTGCTTGCCGAAGCCACTCGAGCCAAAGCCTTCCTACTCTGTCTCCCACTACTCCGTCACCTGCTCCGTTAATCTGCTCGCTTTTTAAACTCTCCCGCTGCCTCACAGGCCAACTTTCATGCACTTGTGCAGTCGTACCCGTTCCAACTGCCGAAGAAATGACCCTGAGGTTATAAGGCTATTAAATGTTTCTGTAGTACAAGGAGATAAACTCTTGACCTCAGAATCTACTTTGTTCCAATCTTGCACTTTATATCTTTACCTACACTGTACTTTCCCTGTAATTGTTTCACTTTATTCTGCATTCTGTTCTTGCTTTACCATGTTCTATCGCAATGCCGTGTGTAATGATTTGATCTGTATGAACAGTATGCAGTACAAGCTTTCACTGCACCTCAGTACATTTGACAACAATAAACCAATCCAAATCCAATTAAATGAACAGTCTGACTGTCAGATGTTAACAGGATTATGAATATTACAGGTGAGGTAGCAAGAAATGAGTGACAATTTCCTCCTGACAAAAATAGAGCCAGATAAATGAATTTGAATTATCATTGTACAATTCAGCACGGATTGGTTTGTCATTATAGAATCGTGAAATCCAGTAATGAGGTTCCGCAAATAAGATATTTGCAGCTTGGGAATTCCAAAGTTCCTTAGACTTTTTCTACCATTCTGTGAAACATTTGGAGAGTTGAGATAATCATTCAACTAAGGCGGCATCTGGATATCATGCAGACATTAGGCTTCTGTTTATATAGGCAAATTAAGCTGAGACAATTGATAAATTGAGAGCAGCTGCTCCATCTCACGGTGCAGAGGTTCTCATTGAGTTAACTGTCCCATGGGAGGAAGGAGTGGAGGCTGCCCATGAGTGGAAGAGGCTGAAGTACTCAGTCCTAGCAGCTGAGTGTAAGACATGAGGCAATCATCTACCCTGACAAGGTTACCCTGTGATAGGGCAGTGACAGGAATGAGGCTCAGGAGGCCCACCAGAGAGCTGGCTGAAGAGGCAGAAAAGGGCAGCTTTTGACTGTGGCTGGGGAGGAAGGACATAATTGAGGGACCAACTAACCCCACTGGAAGCTGCAGGCGGTGACAGGGAGGCCCGTGTCACTGCTGTGCCACCAGGAGATGGACCAGGGCTAAGGGAGAGAAATATCAATGAGTGGTGGTCCCGGCTGATGACCCTGCAGCTGACCTGAGGTCACTGTTGGAGTTGTGACAGTTAGCAATGAGAAGCAGGAAACAACATCTTCCTGTAAATCTCATTCGATCATTGGTAGTGCAAGAGGAGCATTCAGTTCCAAAGTTAAATATTTACTTGATAGAACAAGGAACTTCACAGCACCGGGCAGCCCCTTCTGTCCATGAAGTTGCGACAACCTCTATAAAGCTACTCCACCATCAATCTGTGATATTTTAATGCAAATCCTAATGATCTCACAATCTGATTGCCTCCACTATCGACATCTCTATGGTGCAAAGCAAGTCACTGCTGCTGGTCTAAAATGTCACCTACATGTGGTTCAGTTCACTTTCATAACTTACATCAGTGGACAGGGATTTCACAAGGCAAGGAATTTGATAATTATTGTTTTTTATTGCACTTTGCAGTAACATTTTATGCAAAACAGAAAAGGTAAGGATAGAGGCAAGCCGGCTCTCTAGGCCAATTAACTGAGCATCAGTGTAAGTAAAGCAGAGTGAAGCAGGATTGTGATAACTCAGTACAGCTCTTCAGCATTCTTCAGCGGGTAACCAATTGTATCCCGAATCCAATCAATGTATTTCTTTGTTAGTAAAGTGTACACCCCAGGCTTTTTGACAATTGCACATCCTTTGCCAAAGGACACGATCCCAGTATACATTTTCTTGCATATCAAAGGGCCACCTGAATCACCCTGGAAGAGAGAGAAAAAGATGAAGGTGACAATTGAACAGAATTAGCTAAAGTGACAGACTGCAAACTGTCAGTTTGACATCACATCACAATTCATTATCCGTGCCCAGCTGTACCGAGGAGGTGTGAGTTTACTTTAGGAGTAAATGTAGGTAACTGGACTCACAAAGAGTCTTTTCATGGAATGTTTCCCATGGCCTGGATTGAGTTTATTCCTAAATTAGCCATTGTGTAGAAAACCGTCAGCCATCTGCAATCTGTACTTCAGTTTGACTTTAAATTCTGGTGGAATGTGGAATGTGGAAGTTCAGAATGAAACAGATGTCAAATGCTGGTGTAGCTGTCCCTCCGCTCTGCCACTCAACTCTCCACTAAACCCAGCTCGTGCATCTGGCCAGATTCACTTTGTACCCGACCCCCTGCTTTTAAGCAAGACTAGCTGACACAAGAACAGTAACCTCCTTCACTGAATGGAGTTACTGATCTGTGAAACAACTAAATAACGGGAAATGGTCTATTAAATTTACTTTATTTTAACCTTTTTAATTATTTGCTATTATGTTCAAGTTGTCTTTAAACAATTTTTCTGAAATATGCTTGTGTAGTTTTTAATCATCTCAGTCATTTTTCACTGTGAGCTGTTGAAGGCTGTCAAGATATTCATATGGCCTAATTTAGTTTCCCTTAGCTTCCCTAGGGTAATGCTGGACCACATTCTGAAGACTTTTTAATGCAGCTGAGTAGCCCTTCAGAAAGCAGGTAAGAGTCAGTCACAATAACACTGAGGAAGGGTGGAAAGTTTCAATCTGTAGAAGGCACCAGTGAATCACTGGGGTTTTTATACTTAATCCAATAGCTTGATAGAAATGTTACTGATAACACGGCTAGACATCATACTCACCGTACATGAATCTCCTCTGCCCTTGCTGTCACCAACACAGATCATGTCCTGGGTTATTTCAGGCCTATGATTGTAATAATCCATGCTGTTGCATTTTCTGCGATCAATTACCTTGACCTTCACCTCTTGAAGTGTGTCAGAGTAATTGTTTATTTTTGTTCTTCCCCATCCTGCCACGGTGCACCTTGTTCCAGATTTAATGTCGGTGATTCCTCGTTTGGGAAGGTTGAGTACTTTCACATACTGGTTGATTTTTGCATCAGTCTCGAGCTGTTGACACAAAAACATTGAATTCACATATTTGTGATCCTAAAAGTGAAGAATATCTTGAATGATCTGTTTAATCCTGAAGAGATTTGTTAGTCTATCTATTTAAATGTTTTGTTTTCCAGAATTCTTACTTTATTTTCAGATGATCAATGTGACAGAGACTCAATTAAAAGTGACCAATAAACTCAAATATCAATTACATATCTTATGATGGAATCGATAATTCGTCATGAAAACCGTGTTCTGGATGATGATCATAAAGCACTGATCCTACTGTGAAGGTTCTTCACTCTAACTCTTTCTTTGTTAATGATGAAACTCCAATAAGTCAGACTTAGCAGCTATCACACTTTTAATTAAAGTTTATATTTAATTTAGTTTAAAGACACAACACAGTAACAGGCCCTTCCAGCCCAATGAACCCAGCCACCCAGTTATACTCATGTGCCCAATTAACTTACTAACCCTTTATATGTCAAGGGCAAGGTTAACTGTGATATTTTAAACACTGCATAAGAATGAGAAAAATATTCATACTTGCACCAGCATGATATCATCTTTCTTAGTCAGATTGTTGTATTTTGTAATGGGAATCTGTTTGATGATGCGCAGTCTTTGTTCACTTGTCACATCCTTCGAAAGAGAATGATCTCCAAGAACTGCTTGAAGAACCTGGCCTGATCCAATTGTTCTGTTACCAATCGAAAATAAAGATACTTAAGTACACTTTGCTTAAAAATAGTTTACAGAAATTCATCAGGAAGGCAACAATCAAATAGTAAACTTTATGGAAATATACAATGCAGCAACATTATATTTGGTAGTTAATGCGCAGATTCCAAAAGCCAATCAGTGTCGAAGCAAGGGCCAAGACTATACTCCTGATTGAAATTGTTTCAAAGTGTTCATCAGACAAGCTCATTGTAAATCACTCCTACGCTTACCTAGAGTGCTAAAGTCTAGTTGTGGACCTGGTATCACACATTCAGTTAACTCTTTATTAGGTACACCTGTACACCTGTCATCAATGCAAATATCTAATCAGCCAATCATGTGGCAGCAATTCAAAACATAAAAGCCAGGCAGACATGGTCAAGAGATTCAGTTGTTGTTCAGACTAAATATCAGAATGGGTAAGAAATGTGATCTAAGTGAATTTGACTGTGGAATGGTTGTTGGTGCCAGACGGGATGGTTTGAGTATCTGCTGGTCTCCTGGGATTTTCGGGTAAAACATTCTCTAGCTTTTACAGAGAATGGTGTGATAAAGAAGGAAAAAGCATCCAGTGAGTAGAAGTTCTGTTGGCAAAAACACTTTGTTGATGAGAGAGGGTAGATGAGAATGGCCAGACTGGTTCAAGCAGACAGGAAGTTGACAGTAACTCAAATAACCACGCGTTACAACAGTGGTGTTCAGAAGAGCATCTCTGAACTCACAGTATGTCAAACCTTGAAGTAGACGGGCTACAGCAGGAGAAGACCATGAACAGACACTCAGTGGCCACTTTTTTTAGCTACAGGAGGTACCTAATAATGTGGCCACTGAGTATATATCTGACCATTCAAACTGACACTTGCTAATAAAAATAAATGCCAATAATACGGTGATACACATATTAATGAAATGTGACAACAGTGTAAAAGGAATTATTTTATGAAAGCTAGGATTGGGAGCTAAGCACTTGTATGTTAATCACAAAATATCTTTTTCACTCATACACCACATAGCTTACTTTTCACAGTGTGCTGCAGTTAGTACCCAGTTTGGTCTGATCAAAGCACCTCCGCAATAGGGAGCAAACAAACCGTTCCTGAAATGTCGTTGGAGAGATGCCATATAAGGTCTTGAATGCGGTTTGACTTCATGACCTCCAATAATTTTAGCTCCGGGATCTGCAATATATAGAAGATACTGACATTTTATTTCACATACATGTTTATTCACACACAGGATGTGAACATCACTGACAATGCCAGCAATTATTAGCCATCTCTAATTACCCTTGACAGGGTAGTTGTACCCTGTAACTACTTTAGTTCCCCTAGAGTAGTTGTACCATGGCCTTGCACAGCAATTCGATTGTACAAGAGTGTAAGAAGGTGCAGAGAGTAATGGACTCAGCCCAATATGGCACTGGATCGATCGCTGTAGAAAGCGGGGGGTGGGGAAGGTAAAGATATGATTAGTGGTAGGTTTCCTTTACAGATGGTGTACATTGCGGAGGATAACGTGTTGGATGCAGAGGCTGATGGGCGAGTAGGCAAGGACAAGAGGGACTCTATCACTATTACAGCAGAGGGAAGATGGAGTGAGTGTAGATGTACAGGAAATGGAGGAGATTCGGGTGAGGGGAGCATCAACAGTAGAGGGAGAGAAACCCAAAACCGCATCCCAGGAATAGATGTGCCGAAGGTGTTGGAGGGAATTTTGGGATTAGCAATTTACATTTAACAAATGACTTTGGTTACAAGTGTCCGTATCTGAATATGCATTGTGGATTTAATTTGGACTGTATCTCTGAACCATGAGTTCATAAAAGTCATGAATCCCAGACTAGACAATGTTGATAAAAATTCATTAAAATCAGATATCTGCGGTGTGCATGCAAATCGGGAGCTGTGAAGTTTGGGCATAGTTTCAAAGAAAGTATTGTCCATACATTGTAAATATAAAGTTGTCCTTTGATGTTGAGCACATAAAATATTGAGCCCCATGTTGGCTCTGGAGATCTTTCGACCAAAAGCATCTCCGAATGATGCCTGCTGCACCTTGTTTTGTCGAATAAGGAAGCTGCTTTGCATCTACCAGTAATTTTCTCCAGCGATTTCATTCACGCAACAACACTTGGTGTCAGGAGTGGGATACCTTCCTGACCCATCGTGTGGCCAGCGATTTTAGCAGTCTGACTGGGTGAGTATTTTAAAAAATAGCACTTACACTTGGATCTGTTCAGGTCGGTGGTAAATGGGAACATGAGAAATCACGAACACAGAGAGCTGAACTGGTAGGCATAAATGTGGTGTGTGTGTGTGCATGTTTGTTTATGTAAGAGACAAAACTTTGCGTGTTAATTTGGTGAGATGAAGCCACCAGTTGTGAAGGGTGGTTATTGACATTTCACGACGCCAGAGTGGGGACGTGGAAACTCATTCGATCGGGGAGCTGCATTTCAGAGTACACGTTTTGCGAGTGTGATGTGAAGGAACACAGCAGATGTCATGTGTTCAGGTACTCAAAAGTGGCAGATTGCGGAGTACATACTCTGCGGTTTTAAGGAAGTGCTGTTTAGCTGGTACCCATCATTTCTATTTCGCGTAGTGTGGGAATTATTGTGGAGATATTTCAGGGAGAGGTTCACCAGATGCACACTAAAGATATACACATGTTGGTAAAAGCGAAGTGCCCAAGGAATACGTGGAACCATCTGGCCCAGAGGGTGCGGGATGGTCCATGGGCAACTACTGGGAACGCCAAACAATGAAGAAAGATGTCGCTCTTTTAAAGGGTAAGTGAGGTAGCGACTGGGGGGAGGTGGGAATAACCGGGGAACGATAATGGCAGTGAGCTGATGAGACAGTCATAGAAACATAGAAAACCTACTGCACAATACAGGACCTTTGGCCCACAAAGCTGTGCCAAACATATCCTTACCTTGGAACTACCTAGGCTTTACCTATAACCCTCTATTTTTCTAAGATCCATGTAGCCATCCAGGAGTCTCTTAAAAGATCCCATCATTTCCACCTCCATCACCGCCACCAGCCGCCCATCCCACGCACTCACTACTCTCTGTGTAAAAAACTTACCCCTGACATCTCCTCTGTACCTTCTTCCAAGCACCTTAAAACTATGCCCTCTCCTGCTATCTATTTCAGCCCTGGGGAAAAGCCTCTGACTATCTACATGATCAATGCCTCTCATTATCTTGTACACCTCTATCATGTCACTCCTCATCCTCCGTCGCTTCAAGGAGAAAAGGCCGAGTTCATTCAACCTATTCTCAATAAGGCATGCTCCCCAATCCAGGCAACACCCATGTAAATCTCCTCTGCACCCTCTCTATGGTTTCCACATCTTCCCTGTAGTGAGGGGACCAAAGTTTGGCCTAGTACTCCAAGTGGGGTTTGACCAGTACCCTACATAGCTGCAAAATTAAATTCAACAGCTTCTCATTAATCCCCAAGGTAATAGTACTTAGTTAAATATTATGAAGTAGATTTACAGGAAAAATTGTTAGTAGTACAAGGAGACACAAGAAACAGCAGATGCCACGGGCTGGAGAAATAAGCCAACACTTCTACAATTTCCTTCCCTCCATACATGCTGCCTGACATGTTGCTCATTGAAATTTTGTAACCACATTTTATATAGTTGTCCTCGCCAAATAAGAAATAAAATTACAATGAAAAACAATGAAGTAGAGATCTATTGGCATATATAGAAGATAAATATTAATGTAGCTAAAAAGTAAAAGTACAGTACTTACCATAAACCATGCTTATAATGTGCATCATAAATTAAATATAATTAAAATAAATGCTTCATGAATGGAAAGTATTTAAATATTCCTTATTTTGCTACTTACACGCTGGAGCTAGGAAGACGACAATTGACAAAAGAAGTGGAATGTACAGTGAAGGATTCATTGTTGTTTCTTCTGTGATAACACCTAAGTTATTGAATTTATAATGAACTTGGAGGGAAGTGGTTTATTTATTTCAGTGTCGCACTAACACCCTAAACCAATAATGAATGTGAAGATTTGCAAGTCGACTGTTCTGAATCAACATCACATAACAGGGTCACAGCGAACCGGAAATTTTCAGCAAACATTATGAGTTTCTGAGAGGGATTTCTTTTAATTACCCAACTACCTGTCTCCTGACTCCTAGGGGTGACTATCTCCCAGAAACTCCTGTCTATTTCTGCCTCTGCCTCCCGAATGATCCGAAGTTCATCCAGCTCCAGCTCCAATTCCCTAACTCAGTTTGTCAGGAGCTGCAGCTGGATGCACCTTTTGCAGGTGTAGTCATCAGGGACAGCTGTGCTCACCCTGACTTCCCACATACTGCAAACAGAGCACTCAACTGCCCTAACTGCTGCCTCCATTGCCTACTCCTAAGCTAATTAGATTAATTAAAGGAACTTACCCGGCCTTACCTGAATGGGAGCAAGCTCGTCCTCAGCCTCTGCTTGCCGAAGCCACTCGAGCCAAAGCCTTCCTACTCTGTCTCCCACTACTCCGTCACCTGCTCCGTTAATCTGCTCGCTTTTTAAACTCTCCCGCTGCCTCACAGGCCAACTTTCATGCACTTGTGCAGTCGTATCCGTTCCAACTGCCGAAGAAATGACCCTGAGGTTATAAGGCTATTAAATGTTTCTGTAGTACAAGGAGATAAACTCTTGACCTCAGAATCTACTTTGTTCCAATCTTGCACTTTATATCTTTACCTACACTGTACTTTCCCTGTAATTGTTTCACTTTATTCTGCATTCTGTTCTTGCTTTACCATGTTCTATCGCAATGCCGTGTGTAATGATTTGATCTGTATGAACAGTATGCAGTACAAGCTTTCACTGCACCTCAGTACATTTGACAACAATAAACCAATCCAAATCCAATTAAATGAACAGTCTGACTGTCAGATGTTAACAGGATTATGAATATTACAGGTGAGGTAGCAAGAAATGAGTGACAATTTCCTCCTGACAAAAATAGAGCCAGATAAATGAATTTGAATTATCATTGTACAATTTAGCACGGATTGGTTTGTCATTATAGAATCGTGAAATCCAGTAATGAGGTTCCGCAAATAAGATATTTGCTGCTTGGGAATTGCAAAGTTCCTTAGACTTTTTCTACCATTCTGTGAAACATTTGGAGAGTTGAGATAATCATTCAACTAAGGAGGCATCTGGATATCATGGAGACATTAGGCTTCTGTTATACAGGCAAATTAAGCTGAGACAATTGATAAATTGAGAGCAGCTGCTCCCTCTCACAGTGCAGAGGTTCTCATTGAGTTAACTGTCCCATGGGAAGAAGGAGTGGAGGCTGCCCATGAGTGGAAGAGGCTGAAGTACTCAGTCCTAGCAGCTGAGTGTAAGACATGAGGCAATCATCTACCCTGACAAGGTTACCCTGTGATAGGGCAGTGACAGGAATGAGGCTCAGGAGGCCCACCAGAAAGCTGGTTGAAGAGGCAGAAAAGGGCAGCTTTTGGCTGTGGCTGAGGAGGAAGGACATAATTAAGGGACCAACTAACCCCACTGGAAGCTGCAGGCGGTGACAGGGAGGCCCGTGTCACTGCTGTGCCACCAGGAGATGGACCAGGGCTAAGGGAGAGAAATATCAATGAGTGGTGGTCCTGGCTGATGACCCTGCAGCTGACCTGAGGTCACTGTTGGAGTTGTGACAGTTAGCAATGAGAAGCAGGAAACAACATCTTCCTGTAAATCTCATTCGATCATTGGTAGTGCAAGAGGAGCATTCAGTTCCAAAGTTAAATATTTACTTGATAGAACAAGGAACTTCACAGCACCGGGCAGCCCCTTCTGTCCATGAAGTTGCGACAACCTCTATAAAGCTACTCCACCATCAATCTGTGATATTTTAATGCAAATCCTAATGATCTCACAATCTGATTGCCTCCACTATCGACATCTCTATGGTGCAAAGCAAGTCACTGCTGCTGGTCTAAAATGTCACCTACATGTGGTTCAGTTCACTTTCATAACTTACATCAGTGGACAGGGATTTCACAAGGCAAGGAATTCGATAATTATTGTTTTTTATTGCACTTTGCTGTAACATTTTATGCAAAACAGAAAAGGTAAGGATAGAGGTAAGCCGGCCCTCTAGGCCAATTAACTGAGCATCAGTGTAAGTAAAGCAGAGTGAAGCAGGATTGTGATAACTCAGTACAGCTCTTCAGCATTCTTCAGCGGTCAACCAATTGTATCCCGAATCCAATCAATGTATCTCTTTGTTAGTAAAGTGTACACCCCAGGCTTTTGGGGATCTGGACATCCTTTTTTCCCAAAGGACACAATCCCAGTGTACATTTTGTTGCATATCAAAGGGCCGCCTGAATCACCCTGGAAGAGAGAGAAAAAGATGAAGGTGACAATTGAGGAGAATTAGCTAAAGTGACAGACTGCAAACTGTCAGTTTGACATCACATCACAATTCATTATCCGTGCCCAGCTGTACCGAGGAGGTGTGAGTTTACTTTAGGAGCAAACGTAGGTAACTGGACTCACAAAGAGTCTTTTCATGGAATGTTTCCCATGGCCTGGATTGAGTTTATTCCTAAATTAGTCATTGTGTAGAAAACCATCAGCCATCTGCAATCTGTACTTCAGTTTGACTTCAAATTCTGGTGGAATGTGGAAGTTCAGAATGAAACAGATGTCAAATGCTGGTATAGCTGTCCCTCCGCTCTGCCACTCGACTCTCCACTAAACCCAGCTCGTGCATCTGGCCAGATTCACTTTGTACCCGACCCCCTGCTTTTAAGCAAGACTAGCTGATGCAAGAAAAGTAACCTCCTTCACTGAATGGAGTTACTGATCTGTGAAATAACTAAATAACGGGAAATGGTCTATTAAATTTACTTTATTTTAACCTTTTTAATTATTTGCTATTATGTTCAAGTTGTCTTTAAACAATTTTTCTGAAATATGCTTGTGTAGTTTTTAATCATCTCAGTCATTTTTCACTGTGAGCTGTTGAAGGCTGTCAAGATATTCATATGGCCTAATTTAGTTTCCCTTAGCTTCCCTAGGGTAATGCTGGACCACATTCTGAAGACTTTTTAATGCAGCTGAGTAGCCCTTCAGAAAGCAGGTAAGAGTCAGTCACAATAACACTGAGGAAGGGTGGAAAGTTTCAATCTGTAGAAGGCACCAGTGAATCACTGGGGTTTTTATACTTAATCCAATAGCTTGATAGAAATGTTACTGATAACACGGCTAGACATCATACTCACCGTACATGAATCTCCTCTGCCCTTGCTGTCACCAACACAGATCATGTCCTGGGTTATTTCAGGTCTATGATTGTAATAATCCATACTGTTGCATGTTCGGCGATCAATTACCTTGACCTTCACCTCTTGAAGTGTGTCAGAGTAATTGTTTATTTTTGTTCTTCCCCATCCTGCCACGGTGCACCTTGTTCCAGATTTAATGTCGGTGATTCCTCGTTTGGGAAGGTTGAGTACTTTCACATACTGGTTGATTTTTGCATCAGTCTCCAGCTGTTGACACAAAAACTTTGAATTCACATATTTGTGATCCTAAAAGTGAAGAATATCTTGAATGATCTGTTTAATCCTGAAGAGATTTGTTAGTCTATCTATTTAAATGTTTTGTATTCCAGAATTCTTACTTTATTTTCAGATGATCAATGTGACAGAGACTCAATTAAAAGTGACCAATAAACTCAAATATCAATTACATTTCATATGATGGAATTGATAATTCATCATGAAAACCATGTTCTGGATGATGATCATAAAGCACTGATCCTACTGTGAAGGTTCTTCACTCTAACTCTTTCTTTGTTAATGATGAAACTCCAATAAGTCAGACTTAGCAGCTATCACACTTTTAATTAAAGTTTATATTTAATTTAGTTTAAAGACACAACACAGTAACAGGCCCTTCCAGCCCAATGAACCCAGCCACCCAGTTATACTCATGTGCCCAATTAACTTACTAACCCTTTATATGTCAAGGGCAAGGTTAACTGTGATATTTTAAACACTGCGTAAGAATGAGAAAAATATTCATACTTGCACCAGCATGATATCATCTTTCTTAGTCAGATTGTTCTATTTTGTAATGGGAATCTGTTTGATGATGCGCAGTCTTTGTTGACTTCTCTCATGCTTCGAAAGAGAATGATCTCCAAGAACTGCTTGAAGAACCTGGCCTGATCCAATTGTTCTGTTACCAATCAAAAATAAAGATACTTAATTACACTTTGCTTAAAAATAGTTTACAGAAATTCATCAGGAAGGCAACAATCAAATAGTAAACTTTATGGAAATATACAATGCAGCAACATTATATTTGGTAGTTAATGTGCAGATTCCAAAAGCCAATCAGTGTCGAAGCAAGGGCCAAGACTATACTCCTGATTGAAATTGTTTCAAAGTGTTGATCAGACAAGCTCATTGTAAATCACTCCTATGCTTACCTAGAGTGCTAAAGTCTAGTTGTGGACCTGGTATCACACATTCAGTTAACTCTTTATTAGGTACACCTGTACACCTGCAATCAATGCAAATATCTAATCAGCCAATCATGTGGCAGCAATTCTAAACATAAAAGCCAGGCAGACATGGTCAAAAGATTCAGTTGTTGTTCAGACTAAATATCAGAATGGGTAAGAAATGTGATCTAAGTGAATTTGACCGTGGAATGGTTGTTGGTGCCAGACGGGATGGTTTGAGTATCTGCTGGTCTCCTGGGATTTTCGGGTAAAACATTCTCTAGCTTTTACAGAGAATGGTGTGATAAAGAAGAAAAAGCATCCAGTGAGTAGAAGTTCTGTTGGCAAAAACGCTTTGTTGATGAGAGAGGGAAGATGAGAATGGCCAGACTGGTTCAAGCAGACAGGAAGTCGACAGTAACTCAAATAACCACGTGTTACAACAGTGGTGTTCAGAAGAGCAGCTCTGAACTCACAGTATGTCAAACCTTGAAGTAGACGGGCTACAGCAGGAGAAGACCATGAACAGACACTCAGTGGCCACTTTTTTTAGCTACAGGAGGTACCTAATAATGTGGCCACTGAGTATATATCTGACCATTCAACCTGACACTTGCTAATAAAAATAAATGCCAATAATACGGTGATACACATATTAATGAAATGTGACAACAGTGTAAAAGGAATTATTTTATGAAAGCTAGGATTGGGAGCTAAGCACTTGTATGTTAATCACAAAATATCTTTTTCACTCATAAACCACATAGCTTACTCTTTACAGTGTGCTGCAGTTAGTACCCAGTTTGATCTGATCAAAGCACCTCCGCAATAGGGAGCAAACGAACCGTTCCTGAAATCTATTTGGAGAGATGCCATATAAGGTTTTGAATGTGGTTTGACTTCATGACCTCCAATAATTTTAGCTCCGGGATCTGCAATATATAGAAGATACTGACATTTTATTTCACATACATGATTATTCACACACAGGTTGTGAACATCACTGACAATGCCAGCAATTATTAGCCATCTCTAATTACCGTTGACAGGGATAACCCTAGAGTAGTTGTACCATGGCCTTGCACAGCAATTCGATTGTACAAGAGTGTAAGAATGTGCAGAGAGTAATGGACTCAGCCCAATACGGCACTGGATCGATCGCTGTAGAAAGCGGGGGGTGGGGGGAGGTAAAGATATGATTAGTGGTAGGTTTCCTTTACAGATGGTGTACATTGCGGAGGATAATGTGTTGGATGCAGAGGCTGATGGGCGAGTAGGCAAGGACAAGAGGGACTCTATCACTATTACGGCAGAGGGAAGATGGAGTGACTGTAGATGTACAGGAAATGAAGGAGATTCGGGTGAGGGGAGCATCAACAGTAGAGGGAGAGAAACCCAAAAGCATCCCGGGAATAGATGTGCCGAAGGTGTTGGAGGGAATTTGTGGATTAGCAATTTACATTTAACAAATGACTTTGGTTACAAGTGTCCGTATCTGAATATACATTGTGGATTTAATTTAGACTGTATCTCTGAACCATGAGTTCATAAAAGTCATGAATCCCAGACTAGACAATGTTGATAAAAATTCATTAAAATCAGATATCTGTGGTGTGCATGCAAATCGGAAGCTGTGAAGTTTGTGTGTAGTTTCAAAGAAAGTATTGTCCATACATTGTAAATATAAAGTTGTCCTTTGATGTTGAGCACATAAAATATTGAGCCCCATGTTAGGCCTGGAGATCTTTCGACCAAAAGCAACTCCGAATGATGCCTGCTGCACCTTGTTTTGTCGAATAAGGAAGCTGCTTTGCATCTACCAGTAATTTTCTCCAGCGATTTCATTCACGCAACAACATTTGGTGTCAGGAGTGGGATATCTTCCTGACTCATCGTGTGGCCAGCGATTTTAGCAGTCTAACTGGGTGAGTATTTTAAGAAATAGCACTTACACTTGGATCTGTTTGGGTTGGTGGTACACGGGAACATGAGAAATCACGAACACGGAGAGCTGAACTGGTAGGTATAAATGTGGTGTGTGTGTGTGTGCATGTTTGTTTATGTAAGAGACAAAACTTTGCGTGTTAATTTGGTGAGACAAAGCCACCAGTTGTGAAGGGTGGTTACCGACGTTTCACGATGCCAGAGTGGAGCATGGAAACTCATTCGATCGGGGAGCTGCATTTCAGAGTACACGTTTTGCGAGTGTGATGTGAAGGAACACAACAGATGTCATGAGTTCAGGTACTCAAAAGTGGCAGATTGCGGAGTACATACTCTACGGTTTTAGGAAGTACTGTTTAGCTGGTACCCGTCATTTCTATTTCTCATAGTGTGGGAATTATTGTGGAGCTATTTCAGGGAGAGGTTCACCAGATGCACACTAAAGATATACACATGTTGGTAAAAGCAAAGTGCCCAAGGAATACGTGGAACCGTCTGGCCCAGGGGGTGCGGGATGGTCCATGGGCAACTACTGGGAATGCCAAACAATGAAGAAAGATGTCGCTCTTTTAAATGGTAAGTGAGGCAGTGACTGGGAGGAGGTGGGAATAACCAGAGAACAATAATGGCAGTGAGCTGATGAGACAGTCATAGAAACATAGAAAACCTACAGCACGATACAGGACCTTTGGCCCACAAAGCTGTGCCAAACATATCCTTACCTTGGAACTACCTAGGCTTTACCTATAACCCTCTATTTTTCTAAGATCCATGTAGCCATCCAGGAGTCTCCTAAAAGATCCCATCATTTCCACCTCCATCACCGCCGCCAGCCGCCCATCCCACGCACTCACTACTCTCTGTGTAAAAAACTTACCCCTGACATCTCCTCTGTACCTTCTTCCAAGCACCTTATAACTATGCCCTCTCCTGCTATCTATTTCAGCCCTGGGGAAAAGCCTCTGACTATCTACATGATCAATGCCTCTCATTATCTTGTACACCTCTATCATGTCACTTCTCATCCTCCGTCGCTTCAAGGAGAAAAGGCCAAGTTCATTCAACCTATTCTCAATAAGGCATGCTCCCCAATCCAGGCAACACCCATGTAAATCTCCTCTGCACCCTCTCTATGGTTTCCACATCTTCCCTGTAGTGAGGGGACCAAAGTTTGGCCCAGTACTCCAAGTGGGGTTTGACCAGTACCCTACATAGCTGCAAAATTAAATTCAACAGCTTCTCATTAATCCCCAAGGTAATAGTACTTAGTTAAATATTATGAAGTAGATTTACAGGAAAAATTGTTAGTAGTACAAGGAGACACAAGAAACAGCAGATGCCACGGGCTGGAGAAATAAGCCAACACTTCTACAATTTCCTTCCCTCCATACATGCTGCCTGACATGTTGCTCATTGAAATTTTGTAACCACATTTTATATAGTTGTCCTCGCCAAATAAGAAATAAAATTACAATGAAAAACAATGAAGTAGAGATCTATTGGCATATATAGAAGATAAATATTAATGTAGCTAAAAAGTAAAAGTACAGTACTTACCATAAACCATGCTTATAATGTGCATCATAAATTAAATATAATTAAAATAAATGCTTCATGAATGGAAAGTATTTAAGTATTCCTTATTTTGCAACTTACACGCTGGAGCTAGGAAGACGACAATTGACAAAAGAAGTGGAATGTACAGTGAAGGATTCATTGTTGTTTCTTCTGTGATAACACCTAAGTTATTGAATTTATAATGAACTTGGAGGGAAGTGGTTTATTTATTTCAGTGTCGCACTAACACCCTAAACCAATAATGAATGTGAAGATTTGCAAGTCGACTGTTCTGAATCAACATCACATAACAGGGTCACAGCGAACCGGAAATTTTCAGCAAACATTATGAGTTTCTGAGAGGGATTTCTTTTAATTCTGATGTCTATCTCCTTACATTTCATTGAAATCCTGTAACCTGAGAACACGTAGAAAATATCTATTCAGATCCTACGTGAATGCATACTAAATGATGTCTTAACAGACCAATTAAGTTTGAGAAACGTCATTTGAATACTCCACTTTATTGAATTTACTTTCAAATATTGACAATCCAAATCCAAATGATATTATTACACTGGATTAATATAGATGGCACCCTTTTATTCACAAATTTATGAAGATTGTAAAGAGCCAATGGCAATTTCCATCTCCCAGATGGTAGTTGGGGATATGTTTGTTGGAATGAAAGGGCCAATAGCACCAGACATCAAAGATTTTGTTTCCTGTATACTATCTTATGGATATTGGGCTGCAGATCATGAAAATCAGCATGAAACATGCCTAACACACAGCATTTCTTGAAATCACCTGTATTTGTTATTTCTATTCAAAGGTTTCAAAGGTACATTTAATGTCAGAGAAATGTATACAATATACATCCTGAAATGCTTTTTCTTCATAGCCATTCACAAAAGGAGGAATGCCTCAAAGAATGAACAACAGTCACATATTAGAACCCCAAAGCCCCCCCACTCCCCTCCCTCCTGCACGTAATCGGCAGAAAGCAACAATACCATTCCCCCACCGGCAAAAAAAGCATCGGCACCCGCCACCGAGCACTCAAGTGTGAGCAAAGCAACAGTAAAGACACAGACTTTGAATGTCACAGCAGACACACAATTGCTCACCACATCAACACCCAATCTGACCAAACTGACCATCAATCAGATCCTAGAACTGTGAAGACGCTGCCTGGGTCAGTAAAAGATGTGGCAATGGCCACCACTGCCTGCGCTGGTGACCTGCGGATGTTCAGGTGTAGTGAAGGAACTAAAACACCTGGGGAACTCAGAGAGACTGTGGCAACTACTAACTCGACTACATGGACAGTAAGCAAACCCGATGGATCATATCCATTAACAAAAGACGATCCGGCCCTTTATAAATCCACGCTGAGATTGCACCACATTGTGGCAAGACCTGCAACAATCCTGAATAGCTTGTCTCCACAACATACAGATTTTTTCAGTCCTGGAATTGGTAATGGATTTTGCAGGCTCCCCTTGACACCTGAGTCTCAAGAACGATTTGCCTTCACCCTGGGTGGGCAGCAGTATACATGGACCAGACTCCACCAGGTTTTCCACAATAGCCCAGCCATTTTTCCATAAGGTCGTGGCACAGACTTTGGAAAAGCTCTATCTAATGTCGTACGGATCGACCAGCTTAGACAATATGCAGATGATCTACTAATTGCTTCGGCAGATGAAGCAGGGATGGGCGGGCTGTTGAGAAATTCTGCCACCATTGTTTCAAATGTGCCCAACATAACTCTGGTAAGGGCTTAAATCTACATTTGGCAAATCAGTCACAACCAAAGGGACCCTGGGGAAACATCCAGATTGACTTCTTGGGATCCCGACCCAAAAGCAGGGGGAATAGCTACAGTCTAGTAATTCCCAATCACTTCACCCGGTGGGTAGTGGCTTTCCCAACAAGGATGGATTCTACCGCATGGATTCCAGTTCAGGAAATCCTCCCAAGGTGGGGAACCCCAGTCCAGCTGGACTCGGATCAGGGAGCACATTTCACAGGGAAAGTGATGAAGGAAATATGCCAACTGTTCGGGGTGGATGAGACCACAGATGGTACTTTTAACACGTAACACTTGCATCTGTGTGCAGACTCGGCGAGGCAGCCACTGGAAACACAGGACTGTGGTTAAACCACCTTCCTGTTGCTCAAATGTACAGAGATCCTAAGAGATGAACATCAGCCGACCACACCAGACCTGAGCACAGTTGATGAAAACACACACAGGAAATGCAAAGGCAGAAGACACAGAGAGCGTGACAGAAACCTGTGAATAGCATGCTAAAGTGAAATTGTGATTGTTCTACATAGAATATAGAACATAGGCCTACTTGTACATAGTTCTTTCCTTTTGCTTGTTTTTTCTTTCCACTCTTTTCTATAAGTGTATACCCCAGATAAATACTTTGTGGAGATTTTGTGATATATATGCTAATATGATGTATAGGTACAGTGTCTGAAATACATCTTACGGAAATGTTTGTTTGATGAACTTCCATAAAAAAATAAATCACAAAAAAAAAGAATATAGAACATAGAAATTTACAGCACATTACAGGCCCTGTGGCCCACAATGTTGTACCGACCATGTAACCTACTCTAGAGACTGCCTAGAATTTCAGTAGCTCATAGCCCTCTATTTCTCTAAGCTCCATCTACTTATCTGAGAGGTTTTTAAAAGACACTATTGTATTCTATTCCACCACCGCCACCAGCAGTGCATTCCACACACCCACCACTCTCTGTGTGGAAAAACTTACCCCTGACATCCCCTTCGTACCTATTTCCAAGCACCTCAAAACGATGCCCCCTCATTTTAGCTATTTCAGCCCCGGGAAAAAGCCTCTGGCTATCCACACGATCATAGCCCTTATCATCTTATACACCTCTATCAGGTCACCTCTCATCCTCCGTCACTCCAAAGAAAAGGCCAAGTACACTCAACCTACTCTCATAACCTATTCCCTCCATCCTTGTAAATCTCCTTTGCACTCTCTCTATAGTATCCACATCCTTCCTGTAGTGAGGTGACCAGAACTGAACACACTACTCCAAGTGGGGTCTGACCAAGGTCTTATATAACTGTAACATTACCTCACGGCTCTTGAGCTCAATCCCATGGTTGATAAAGGCCAACACACCATACGATTTCTTAACAACACTGGCAACCTGTTCAGCAGCTATGAGTGTCCTATCGACATGGACCCCAAGATCTCTCAGATCCTCCACACTGCCAAGAGTCTTGTCATTAATGCTAACTTCTGCCATTATATTTGTCCTACCAAAATGAACCACCTCATACTTATCTGGGCTGAATTCCACCTGCCACTTCTCAGACCAGTTCTGCATCCTATCAACGTCCCGCTATAAACGTTGACAGCCCTCCACACTATCCACAACACCCCCAATCTTTGTGTCATCAGCAAATTTACTAACCTATCCCTCCAAGTTCACTCAACCTGTTCTCATAAAGCATGCTCCCCAATCCAGGCAACATCCTTGTAAATCTCCTCTGCACCCTTTCTATGGCTTCCACATCCTTCCTGTAGTGAGGCGACTAGAACTGAGCACAGTACTTCAAGTGGGGTCTAACCAGGGTCCTATATAGCTACAACATTACCTCTCGTCTCCTAAACTTAATCCCATGTTTGATGAAGGACAATGCACCATACACTTTCTTAACCACAGAGTCAACCTGCGCAGCAGTTTTAAGTGTCCTATGGACTCGGACCCCAAGATCCCTCTGATCCTTCACACTGCCAAGAATCTTACCATTAATGCCATCATATTTGACCTGCCAAAATGTGCCACCTCACACTACTCTGGGTTGAACTCCATCTGCCACTTCTCAGCCCAGTTTTGCATCCTATCAATGTCCTGCTGTAACTTCTGACAGCCCTCCACACTATCCACAACACCCCCAACCTTTGTGTCATCAGCAAATTTACTAACCCATCCCTCCACTTCCTCATCTAGGTCATTTATAAAAATCACGAAGAGCATGGTCCCAGAACAGAACCCTGAGGCACACCACTAGTGACCGACCTCTATGATGAATATGACTCGTCTACAACCACTCTTTGCCTTCTGTGGGCAAGCCAGTTCTGGATCCACAAAGCAATGTCCCCTTGGATCCCATGCCTTTACGTTCTCGATAAGCCTTGCATGGGGTATCTTATCAAATGCCTTGCTGAAATCCATATACACTACATCTACTGCTCTTCCTTCATCAATGTGTTTAGTCACATCCTCAAAAAATTCAATCAGGCTCGTAAGGCATGACCTGCCTTTGACAAAGCCATTCTGACTATTCCTAATCATTTATGCCTCTCCAAATGTTCATAATTCCTGCCTCTCAGGATCTTCTCCATCAACTTAACAACCACTGAAGTAAGACTAAGTGGTCTATAATTGCCTGGGCTATCCCTACTTGCTTTCTTGAATAAGGGAACAACATCTGCAACCCCCCAATCCTCCTGAACCTCTCCCATCCTCATTGATGATGCAAAGATCATCGCCAGAAGCTCAGCAATCTCCTCCCTCACTTTCCACAGTAGCCTGGGGTACATCCCATCTAGTCCCAGTGACTGATCCAACTTGATGCTTTACCAAATCTCCAGCACATCCTCTTTCTTAATATCTACATTCTCAAGCATTTCAATCCATAGCCAGTCATCCCTACAATCGCCATATCCTTAGTGAATACTGAAGCAAAGTATTCATAAAGTACCACTGCTATGTCCGCCAGTTCCCGACACACTTTTCCACTGTCACACTTGATTGGTCGTATTCTCTCAAACCTTATCCTCTTGCTCTTCACATACTTGTAGAATGCCTTGGGGTTTTCCTTAATCCTGCCTGCCAAAGCCTTCTCATAGCCCCTTCTTGCTCTCCTAATTTCATTCTTAAGCTCCTTCATGCTAGCCTTATAATCTTCTAGATTCCTGTCATTACCTAGTTCTTTTAGCGTTTCATAAACTCTTCTTTTCTTCTTGACCAGATTTACAACAGTGCTTGTGCACCACGGTTCCTGTACCCTACCATCCTTCCCGTCTCATTGGAATGTATCTACGCAAAACCGCACGCAAATATCCCTTGCGCATTTACCATGTTTCTTCCATACATTTCCCTGAGAACATCTGTTCCTAATTTCTGCTTCCAAGTTCCTGCCTGATAGCCTCATATTTCCCCTCACTCCAATTAAACATTTCCCTAACTTGTTTGTTCCTATCTCTCTCCAATGCTATGGTAAAGGAGATAGAATTGTGATCATTATCTCCAAAATGCTCTCCTACTGAGAGACCTGACACCTGACAAGGTTCATTTCCCAATACACCCTATCCTCATTTTATGTGTCTTCAGACAATGCGGATTCACAGTTATGCGTCAAACCTATTTCTACCAGCTTCTCCATATATCTGTCCAAAACTCACAGTTATGCAAGGCTATTGGGATGAGAAGCACCGCTTTCCCGCCAATACTAGTCCCATGCACACGCCTCACAGTCTCACTCCCGCCAATCTCCAATTGGTTTTGGCAGCGTATGGATGTGCGATCTTGTGCTCTTAAAGTTTTGTTGTTATTACCTACAGTGCACTGATTTTGTGCTTGAAATATTTAATTATGCCTCCTAAGCCTGGGCCAATTCCTGGGCCATCAGCTCTAACAATTGAAAAAGGTTGGAAATTATAAACAGGGCCATGTCAGGTAAAGGTAAGACAGCTCTAGGATGCTACCTCGACCTGGGTGAGTCCACAATCAGAAACAAAGAAAAATGCTGAGAAAATATAAAGTGCAGTGACTGATTCATCACAAGTGTCTTCAAAGATTGTAACCAAAGTGCATAACCCGATTATCACAAAAATGGAGAAAATGTTGAGTTTGTACATTGAGCATGAAATAAAGAAAAAGCAACACTCTGTTTGAATCATCTTCATGTGAAAGCTTTGGAAATTTATGATTGCCTTTGTTCAGAGGCTAGTGAGAAAGTGTCAAGTGATATTGTTAGCTTTAATGCAAGTAGGGGATGGGTTTCTAAGTTTGCTAATCGTCACAGGCTTCACAACTTAGCTGGGTGTGGTGAGCAAGCTAGTGCTGACCACGAAGCTGCTGAACGTTGCCCTTTGCAATTGCGGACTCTGATAGCTGAGTTAGGCATCACACCAAAGCAGGTGTTTAATGCAGACGAGACTGGGCTTTTTGGGAAGTGTATGCCGGAACGCACTTACATAAGTAAGGATGAAAAGGCTGCGTTAACTTTCTATGATTTAATACATTAAATATGACCTTAAATTGATGAAATATAATACGAATGTTGCCTTGTGGTACAGCTTTTGTGTCGTATTGGTTTGATGGGCTGAGCGTCCAGCTCCTGCTTTCATTTGCTTAAATTCTTATGATCTGTTGTACTGTACAACCTCTGAAGTGCCTGAAAAATATATCCTCGGGGCTGTCTTTAATTTTGATCCACACACCACCCTTTGCTTGCAACAATGAAAACAAACAGGGTTCAGATACATGTTGATGCATGTATTACCTCACAACCACCCCAGCAGAATCCTCTGGTGTCCCTCAATTTGTCAAAGGATCCATACAACAGACATCTGAACAGTAAACATCCAAACGTACAATTTATGATGGAGATGGAGAAGAATGGTTGCCTCCTGTTCCTGGACGTTCTAAGGTGACAGAAGCTGGACGGTAGCCTCAGACATGGCTTCCATTGAGAACTTACTAACACTGACTTATACCTTAATATTAACAGCCACCATTACGTCTCCCAATGTAGAGTGGTTCTTTCTAATTGGATTAACTGTGCAAACATATGGAGAGAGAGAGAGGGAAAGTTGCAGTTTGTTACCACTCAACCATTTATTACCAGTTACAGCTGATTCTTGCATTCAGAATATAAAAGTCTCCTCTGTTCAAGTAAATGGGAATTTCATTTTCCATAGTCTCCATAGATAAAACAATATATTTTCATAAAGGTTTATACATGCTAAGCTAAACCAGGAAAACCTGCAGGTTAGGATAATGACTTGCATTGCCAGTGGAGTATGTTTTATTCCATCATGCTGACCGTCTCCTTTGCTTTGTTCAGAAAGAATATGTATATTACTTTCAGATCGGATTATCAGGAAATCCAAGGCCTGAATGATTTGTGAACCCAATGCAATGGGAGATATTGTTAACTGGAGGGCATTAAAGGGTTTAAAGTTTAAAGGGGGGAGTTTAAAGGAGATTTACGAGGGCAGTCTTTTTCAACATCACAGTATGTGCCTGGAACACTCTTCCAGGGGAGGTGATGGAAGTAGATATTATAGCAATGATTCAGAGCCATTTGGACAGACACATGAACAGGCAGACAATGAAGAGATGTGGACCATGTGCAAGCAGATGTACAGTGCAAATTGGCACCATGAACAGCACAGACTTAGTGGCCTGAGGACTTTGCTATTCTGCTCTATATTCTGTGCAAGGGTCACGGTAACGAGAAAATTGTAGAAAGTCATTGACTTTTAAAGGGGATCTGAGAGAAACATATTAGATAGCATGAAGATCAGAAAACTGTGAAAAGATAACAGAGTGGCAGATGGTGATGCGGGAACAATTGATATCGTTCAGGACTGATAGATAGATAGATACTTTATTCATCCCCATGGGGAAATTCAACTTTTTTTCCAATGTCCCATACACTTGTTGTAGCAAAACTAATTACATACAATACTTAACTCAGTAAAAAAAAAAATATGATATGCATCTAAATCACCGTCTCAAAAAGCATTAATAATAGCTTTTAAAAAGTTCTTAAGTCCTGGCGGTAGAATTGTAAAGCCTAATGGCATTGGGGAGTATTGACCTCTTCATCCTGTCTGAGGAGCATTGCATCGATAGTAACCTGTCACTGAAACTGCTTCTCTGTCTCTGGATGGTGCTATGTAGAGGATGTTCAGAGTTATCCATAATTGACCGTAGCCTACTCAGCGCCCTTCGCTCAGCTACCGATGTTAAACTCTCCAGTACTTTGCCCACGACAGAGCCCGCCTTCCTTACCAGCTTATTAAGACATGAGGCGTCCCTCTTCTTAATGCTTCCTCCCCAACACGCCACCACAAAGAAGAGGGCGCTCTCCACAACTGACCTATAGAACATCTTCAGCATCTCACTACAGACATTGAATGACGCCAACCTTCTTAGGAAGTACATTCGACTCTGTGCCTTCCTGCACAAGGCATCTGTGTTGGCAGTCCAGTCAAGCTTCTCGTCTAACTGTACTCCCAGATACTTGTAGGTCTTAACCTGCTCCACACGTTCTCCATATGGGGCCTAGATCTCCTAAAGTCCACCACCATCTCCTTGGTCTTGGTGATATTGAGACGCAGGTAGTTTGAGTTGCACCATATCACAAAGTCCTGTATCAGTTTCCTATACTCCTCCTCCTGTCCATTCCTGACACACCCCACTATGGCCGTGTGAAAAGCATTTGTGCACATTTTGTGAGATCATGCAAATAGTACTGGAACTGTGCTAAGGAGTGGGCAGCTATCAACAAAATGATAGTCTGGATGAGTAAAATGGCTTCACTGTATTTAAGCAATTTATAATCAGATTTAAAAGATACTTTTCATCCTTCAATAATATAAAGTTTCAAAACTTCTATACCCAGACCTTGCTTACCACAGTTATAAGAATATAGAAGCTGGCATTTCAGTTGGTGGACTACAATTCATAGAGTTTATTATTGATTGGAGGCATGAGTCTGAATCCCATCCTGGCAGCTGGAGAGTTTACGCTGCTAAAGTTATTGTAAAATGACAGTTGCTTTCAGCTCTGTTGACCATAAAGTTGTCGAATCTCCATCAGAAAACCATTCTGGTTCACTAATGTCCTTCAAGCAAATCTGATCTGGCATCATTACCTGTTTGGATCTGCTTGGGAGTCCAGGCCACTGACAGGGTTGATTTGTAATTGCCTCTTGAGGTGGGCTGGGTAAGAGGGCAGTTAGGAGTGGGCAATAAATCCCAGTTTTTCCAATGATAGTCAGACTCTGTCCATCTCACTTATTCCATTTATCAGTCTACCCAGCTTTATTAGATTATCTCTAATCCTTCTAAACTCACTGGGCTACAGAGGTTTTTGGAATGATAGCAAGGAGGAACTTGCAAGAGTCTTACATGTTTGAAGGATTGAAGATGTTCCAAAGTGTTTCATAGTATTGCTCAGACACCAACTGAACTCTGCTGTTCTTCTCTGAATAGGGCCATTGTCAATTTTATGTCGACTTGAGAAGCTTATAAGAGTCTTCGTTTGACGTCTCTTCTAAAAGTTGATACCATCAACAAGAGAACCCTTCATTCCTATTGCTCTGGACTGTTGGCCTGGTTTACTGACCCCAGGTTAATTTACCAGTGAGTGAGAACAATTATATGAACTGGATTTCATCAGTACAGAGCCTTGTCCTTTCCAGAAGGGTACAATTTCCAGGATCTGTTGCTGGACAATTGTCAAAAACAGAAATCCTGAAGAAAATACACTGATTTTCAGTATTCAGCTGCATCAGTCCAATTGCACTGGAAACAATCTATTTTCAAAAATGTTGCTTCCTCAGATTTTTTTTGTTTATGACAGAACATTTGAAGCTGAACACAAATGTAGGAATTTGGAGAAACAAGAAAATAACATTTACTAAGTATAATGCATTTAATGGTGCTGGCACTTTGCAATAATTCAACTAAGCTAACAAATGTTTTGCTGATGAATTTTGTTCTTACTCAGTGGTTAGAGGGTTCTCGCTGAAGTGTCCGACAATAATCAGCCAGTATTGATAGATTCCAGTTGGCTTGATAGCGTTTCTCCATAACCACAATGTCCTGGTGAAACATTTCACCATGCTCATCACTGACAGCACCAGGATTTGCAGGCAAGAAGTCTAATTGTGAATGCAGAAAATGTATCTTCAGTGGCACGTTGCACATCTTGGTTTTGTATGCTTGAACCAGCTATACAGTTTGGTACTCTGTAGTTGCCCAGAAAATTTTCAACCTTCTTCAATATCTTCCATGTGATTTTCTCCAGTACTACTAGAAAATCTTCAAATTGCCTATCTTTGTATGCGTGTTAAAATTGTTGACCAACAAAAACAGCTTCCTTACTTTTGACATCAGTTATTCTGTCTTGAATAATGAATAGAAATAACAAATATAGGTGATTTCAAGAAAAGCTGCATGTTAGGGAAATTTCATGTTGATTTTCATGATCTGCAGCCCAAAATCCATAAGATACCCCCAGAAGTATTTAGGAAGCAAAATCTTTGATGTCTGGTGTTATTCCAACAAATGTATCCCCAACTACAAGCACGAGGAAATCTGCAGATGCTGGAAATTCAACCAACACTCACAAAATGCTGGTGGAACACAGCAGGCCAGGCAGCATCTATAAGGAGAAGCCCTGTCGACATTTCGGGCCGAGACCCTTCGTCAGGACTAACTGAAAGGAAAGATAGTAAGAGATTTGAAAGTAGCAGGGGGAGGGGAAAATGTGAAATGATAGGAGAAGACCGGAGGGGGTGGGGTGAAGCTAAGAACCGGAAAGGTGATTGGCAAAAGGGATACAGAGCTGGAGAAGGGAAAGGATCATTGGATGGGAGGTGTAGGGAGAAAGAAAGGGGGAGGGGAGCACCAGAGGGAGAGGGAGTACGGGCAGAGTGATGGGCAGAAAGAGAGAAAAAAAAGAGGGGGGAAAAAACTAAATCTATCAGGGATGGGGTAAGAAGGGGAGGGGGGCATTAACAGAAGTTAGAGAAGTCAATGTTCATGCCATCAGGTTGGAGGCTACCCAGCCGATACATAAGGCGCTGTTCCTCCAACCTGAGTTTGGATTCATTTTGACAGTAGAGGAGCCATGGATAGACATATCAGAATGGGAATGGGACGTGAAATTAAAATGTGTGGCCACTGGGAGATCCTGCTTTCTCTGGCGGACAGAGCATAGGTGTTCAGCGAAATGGTCTCCCAGTCTGCGTCGGGTCTCACCGATATATAAATGCCACACCGGGAGCACCGGACGCAGTATACCACACCAGCCAACTCACAGGTGAAGTGTCGCCTCACCTGGAAGGACTGTCTGGGGCCCTGAATGGTGGTGAGGGAGGAAGTGTAAGGGCAGGTATAGCACTTGTTCCGCTTGCAAGGATAAATGCCAGGAGGGAGATCAGTGGGAAGGGATGGGGGGAACAAATGGACAAGGGAGTCATGTAGGGAGTGATCCCTGCAGAAAGCAGAAGGGGGGGCGGGGAAGATGTGCTTGGTAGTGGGGTCCCGTTGGAGGTGGTGGAAGCTACAGAGAATTATACGTTGGACCCGGAGGCTGGTGGGGTGGTAGGTGAGGACAAGGGGAACCCTATCCCGAGTGGGGTGGCGGGCAGATGGGGTGAGGGCAGATGTGTGGGAAATGGGAGAGATGCGTTTGAGAGCAGAGTTGATGGTGGAAGAAGGGAATCCCCTTTGTTTAAAAAAGAAAGACATCTCCTTCGTCCTGGAATGAAAAGCCTCATCCTGAGAGCCGATGCGGCAGAGACGGAGGAATTGTGAGAAGGGGATAGCATTTTTGCAAGAGACAGAGTGGGAAGAGGAATAGTCCAGGTAGCTGTGAGAATCTGTAGGCTTATAGTAGATATCAGTTGATAGGCCATCTCCAGAGACAGAAAGATCAAGAAAGGGGAGGGAGGTGTCAGAAATGGACCAGGTAAATTGGTAATATACATCTCTCCCATTTCCTGCACATCTGCCCTCACCCCATTCGGGATAGGGTTCCTCTTGACCACCCCACCAGCCTCTGGGTATAATTCTCCATAAATTCCAACGGGATCCCACTACCAAGCACATCTTTCCCTCCCCCCCTTTTCTGCTTTCCGCAGGGATCACTCCCTACGCGACTCCCTTGTCCATTCATCCCCCCATCCCTTCCCACTGATCTCCCTCCTGGCACTTATCCTTGTAAGTGGAACAAGTGCTACACCTGCCCTTACACTTCCTCCCTCATCACCATTCAGGGCCCCAGACAGTCCTTACAGGTGAGGCGACACTTCACCTGTGAGTCGGCTGGTGTGGTATACTGCGTCCGGTGCTCCCGGTGTGGCCTTTTATATATTGATGAGACCCGATGTAGACTGGGAGACCATTTCACTGAACACCTACGCTCAGTCCTCCAGAGAAAGCAGGATCTCCCAGTGGCCACACGTTTCAATTCCACGTTCCATTCCCATTCTGATATGTCTATCCATGGCCTCCTCTACTGTCAAGATGAAGCCACACTCAGGTAGGAGGAACAACACCTTATATACCGGCTGGGTAGCCTCCAACCTGATGGCATGAACATTGACTTCTCTAACTTCCGTTAATGCCCCTCCTCCCCTTCTTACCCAATCCCTGATAGATTTAGTTTTTTTCCCCCCTCCTTTTTTTTCTCTCTCTCTCTGCCCATCATTCTGCCTGTTCTCCCTCTCCCTCTGGTGCACCCCTCCCCCTTTCTTTCTCCCTAGGCCTCCCGTCCCATGATCCTTTCCCTTCTCCAGCTCTGTATCCCTTTAGCCAATCACCTTTCCGGCTCTCAGCTTCACCCCACCCCCTCCGGTATTCTCCTATCATTTCGCATTTCCCCCTCCCCCTCCTACTTTCAAATCTCTTACTATCTTTCCTTTCAGTTAGTCCTGATGAAGGGTCTCGGCCCGGAACATCGACAATGCTTCTCCCTATAGATGCTGCCTGGCCTGCTGCATTCCACTATCCCCAACTACCATTTGTTTGATGGATATTGCTATCTGCTCTTTACAATCTTCACAAGTCTATGAACAAATGGATGCCATCTATATTAATCCAGTGTAATAATATCATTTGGCCTTGGATTGTCAATATTTGAAAGTAAATGAAATAAAGTGGCATATTCAAATGATGCTTCTCAAATTTAATGATCTTTAAAGACATCATTTAGTATGCATTCACATAGGATCTAAATAAATATATCCTGCATGTTATCAGGCTACAGCATTTCAATGAAATGTAAAGAGATAGGCAGAATTAAAAGCAATACCTTTCTGAAACCGATAATATTGGTTGAAAATTTCTGGTTCACTTTGACCCTGTTATGTGACTTTCCATAATTGATTTTGGTTCAGAACAGTAGATTCCATAACTTTGGTGTTAGTTCAATAACAATATAAATAAGCCATTTCTAAAATCTGCAGACAGATCATCGCAAACTCCGTGTTATCAATTGTGTCTGCATCAGAAACCAGAAAAGGAAATGTGATTGTGTATGATCGTGAAATATACTTAACATGCCAGTGAGATAGAGAGTGACAACCTTTTGTGCACAGTTTAAATTCCTTTCTGCGTGAGTAGCAAAAGATGTGTGCACACTCACACGTACACCCATCAGGTTGGAGGAACAACACCTTATATTCTGTCTAGGTAGCCTCCGACCTGATGGCACAAACATTGATTTCTCAAATTTCTTTTAATGTCCCTCCCCTTCACCATTCCGCATCCCCTTTCCTCACCTTACCTCCTTGCCTGCTCATCACCTCCTGCTGGTGCTCCTCGCCCCCTTTTCTTTCTTCCATGGCCTTCTGTCTTCTCCAGTTAGATTCTCCCTTCTCTGTCCCTGTTCCTCCTTCACCAAACAACTTTCCTGCACTTCACTTCATCCCTTCCCTTATCAGTTTCACTTATCACCTTGTGTTTCTCTCTCCCCTCCCCTCCCCTCACCTTTTACATCTACTCATCTTTTTCCTCCAGTCCTGCCAAAGGGCCTCAGACCGAAACGTCTCTGTACTTTTTTCCATAGATGCTGCCCGGCCCGCGGAGTTCCTCCAGCATTTTGTGTGTATTGCTCAAATTGTATACATAATTGTTTGGTATACGTGCATGTACAGTCAGATGTACAATCAGATCAAAGTGTATCAATCAGTCTGATGGCCTGGTGAAAGAAGCTGTCCCAGAGCCTGTTGGTCCTGGATTTTATGCTGTGGTACTGTTTGCCTGATGGAAGGAGCTGAAACAGTTGATGGTTGGGGTGACTGGAGTCTCTCATGATCCTCCAGGCCCTTTTTATGCACCTGCTGGTGTAATGTCCTGAATAACGGAAAGTTCCCGTACACCTTTGCGTTGGGCTCTCCGCACCACTCTCTGCAGTTGTAGAGAAATATCTACAACAGGAATTCAAGTAGCTTAGAGCTAGAAATGGGTTTTACTGAGAATAAATCTAAAACTTAGCAATTATTTTTAGCAATTTTATTATTTCGTGCACATCTTTTGGTGAATGTTATCTTCTTTCACATTAATCTGTTCTCAATTTTAAAAAATGTTCAATGAGTCAAACTAGGAAAGAAGGACTTTTGTTCTGCAGTCGTTCCATAACTGTTCAATACACGTTTGATACTTGTTTGATTCTGAGGTGCCAGGCATCTGCACCAGTGGTGCGTCGCAGGTATTTGCCAGTCAGTTTACAATTGACACTCGGGCGCTACGGAGTTGTGCTTTGTTCATCCTTTGCGAACATTTGCAGTTTTGTACTTTATTAAGCCTTGTTTTTACATTTAATTACCCATCACAGTGCAAAAAAAAGAGCAAGTGAAAAGCAGAAAGTGATAGTAATTCAAAGAACAGTGGGAAAATGAGTTCTTATTTATAGTGGGTCCGTCAGGAAAACCGTTGTGCATTGTTTGTGAAAACACTTTCTCTCAGAATGGAAGACATGATCTTAATAGACACTATAAAACACAACATCAGACTGAAATAGAAGGAAAACTGAAGCTAATGCTTGCGTCTGAGTTACAGAAAGAATATGTGATTAAGAAAAAGGAAGAAATCAAAAGAAGACAAAATATATTTGTTAAAAGTCTCATTAAGGTAAGTAATGTTTATCTTGTCTTTATATTAAATCAATTTATCAAGTAAAAATGCTAAATATGTCTATAGTAACATTTTTACAAGAATTGACTGGGGGTACAAGAGTTGTATGGCGCATCTGAATACGTGCGTGAAAAAATTGATGCATGGAATGTAAAAGGTTGGCCACCCCTGGGCAAGTCTGTCTCTGCTCCTCCTGTAATCCACAATCAACTGCTTCGTTCTTTCAATATCGAGGGAGATGTTGTAGGCTGAGATTGTAACAGCAGGGACTGTTATTTTCAAACTCATTTTATTGTCTTAATTTTAATAACTTCTTTCTGTATTAAAACATCTGAAACAGATAAAGGAATTAAAAACAAAAATTATTTGTTGTCTTGAGTGTGCTCACTTTCCACCACACATCTATAGACATTTCCTAAGGTTTTCAGTGACATGCTGAACCTCCGCAGACTCTGAGGAAGTAGAGGCGCTGTTGTGCTTTCTTTGTAATAATATTTATATAATGGGTCCAGGATAGGTCCTCTGAGATAGTGACACCCAGGAATTTAGAGATACTGACTAATTTAGTGATTCTCTAATGATTACTGCTCATGGACCTCTGGTTTCCCTCTCCTGAAGTCTACAATTAGTTCCTGTCTTATTGACATTGAGTGAGAGGCTGTTGTTATTACACCACTCAGACAAGTTTTCAAACTCACTCCTGTATGCTGAATCATCACCCCTTTGATACGGCCCACAGCAGTGGTGTCATCAGCAAACTTGTATATGGTGTTGGAGCTGTACTTAGCCACACAGTCACAGGTGTAAAGTGAGTAGAGCAGGGGGCTAAGTACACATCACTGTGGTGCTCCTGTGCTGATGGAGATTGTGGAGGAGATGCTTTTCCCAATCCGAACCGACTGGGGTCTACAAGTGAGGAAATCCAGGATCCAATTGTACAAAAGGAGTATTGAGGCCCAGGTCTTGGAGTTTGCTGATTAGTTTTGAGGGGATGATAGTGTTAAATGCCAAGCTGTAATCGATAAAGAGCATCCTGATGTATGCATCTTTGCTGTCCAGATGTTGTAGGGTTGTGTGAAGAGCCAGTGAGATAGCATCTGCTGTAGACCTGTTGCTTCAGTAGGCAAATTGGAGCAGATCCAAGTGACCATTCAGACAGGAGTGGATATGCTTCAACACCAACTTCCCAAAACACTTCAACACTGTGGATGTAAGTGTCACTGGGCAATAGTCATTCAGACAGGTTGACACCCTCTTCCTGGGCACTGGTATGATTAAAGCCTGCTTGAAACAGTCGCTGAGGTTGAGAAGGTTGAGACCTTCAAGTTGCTCAGAGTGAACATCACCTATCCTAGGCCAACAGATATACACCATGGCTCATGAACACCTCTACTTCCTCAGGAGGCACGAGAAATTTGGTAGGTACCATTTGAGTCTTGCCTATTTTTATTGATGCAGCAAAGAAGCATCCTGTCTTGATGCATTATGATCACAAGGAACTGCAGGAAGTGGCGGAGACAGCTCAGCTCATCCAGACAGGATAGTTGAATGCTCCTCTTGTGGGATACAAGAAGGCAGGGAGCCCACCAGTCTCCCTGACCACTACAACTGTGAGAAGTGCATCCTCCTGCAGCTTCTGATAATCCATGTTAAGGAGTTGGAGATGGCACTGAATGATCTCCAGATTATTCGGGAGCCTGAAGGGGTGATAGATAAGACATATAGAGAGTTCATTGCACCCAAGGTGCATGACACAGAAAACTGGGTGACATTCAGGAAGGGAAAAGGGGTTAAACAGCCAGTACCCGTGGCCATCCCACTCAACAGCAGATATATTACTTTGGAGAATGTTGGGAAGGATAATGTTGAGGGTGTTCCGCACAAGGACTCACAAATCCCTTTCAATCTCAGATTTTTTGATTTTCTACCTATTTAGAAAATGGTCTGCAGATTTATTTCTACTACCAAAGCACATGACCATACACTTTCCAACATGGTATTTCATTTGCCAAGTTTTTGCCCATTCTCCTAATCTTTCTAAGTCCTCCTGCAGTTTACCTGTTTCCTCAACACTACCTAACCCATTTCCAATCTTCATATCATTTGCAAGCTTGGTAACAAGGCCACTGACATCATTGATATATCGTATAGAAAGACAAGGTCCCAACACCGACCCCTGCGGAACGCCACTAGTCACTGGCAGCCAACCCCTAGTAAAGGATCCTTTTCTTCACACTCATTGCATCCTACCGATCAGCCAATGCTCAACCATACCAGTAACTTTCCTGTAATACCATGGGTCTTAACTTGGTAAGCAGTCTCATGAGTGGCACCTTGTCAAAGGCAGTCTGAAAGTCCAAATATACAACATCCACTACATCCCCTTCATCTATCCTACTTGTAATTTCCTCAAAGAATTCCAACAGGTTCATCAGGCAAGATTTTCCCTAAGGAAACCATGCTGACTTTGTTCTATCTTGTCCTGTGTCACCAAGTACTTCATAACCTCATCTTTAACAATTGACTCCATTATCTTCCCAACCACTGAGGTCAGGGTAACTGGTCAACAATTTCCTTTCTGTGCCTTCCTCCTTTCTTAAAGAGTGGAGTCACGTTTGCAATTTTCCTGTGCTCCAGAACCATGCGCAAGTCCAATGATTTTTGAAAGATCATTACGAATGCCCCCTCAAACTCTAACACTACCTCTTTCAGAACCCAAGGGTGCAGTTCATCTGGTCTGGATGTCTTATGTACCCTTAGCTATTTCAGCTTTTTGAGCACCTCCTCCCTTGTGATAGTAAATGAACTCACTTCTCTTCCCTCACACCCTTCAACATCTGGCACACTGCTGGTGTCCTCACTCAGTGAAAACTGATGCAAAATACTCATATAGTTCACCTACCACCTCTTCATCCATCAATACTATTTCTCCAGCCTCACTTTCTAGCAGTCCTATATCCACTCTCATCTTTATTTTATTTTTTTGCATACATGAAAAATTGTTACTGTCCACTTTGATATTGTTTGCTAGCTTGCTTTCATATTCCATCTTTTCCTTTCTAATGGCTCTCTTAGTTGCTCTTTGTAGGTTTTTAAAAGCTCCCCATTCCTGTATTCCTGTTAATTTTTGCTTGGTTGTATGCCTTCTCCTTTGTTTTTACTTTGTTTTTCCACCCCCTCTGCCTACTTTCCAATCCCTCCAACACAACGTATAACCTTGGACATTCAGCACCCAACTACAATCATCCTTTTAGCCACGATTCAGTGATGGCCACATCATCATACCTGACAATCTGTAATAGTGCAACAAGATCATCTGCCTTATTTCTTATATTCTGTGCATTGAGATATAACACTGAGTAATGTATTTGTATCCTTTTTGATTCTGCATCTGTAATGCACAGATATTCACCCTGCTGCTGTAATTTTGTCCTGTCATCTGCCTGTCCTTCCTGACAGTCTGACTGCACATTATCTTTGCTTTCTTTATGACCTGTCCTATCCTGAATCCCTTCACTCTGCTTCCCACCCCCAGACAAATTAGTTTTAAACCCTCCCCAACAGCTCCAGAAATCCTGCCCGCTAGAATATTGGTCATAAACTACACTTATGATGTGCAGAATAAATTGCATGTTATTAAGCTAGTTTCTTAAATAAAAACAAACATTCATTGTTTTGTGACTTTAACACTGGTTCTAGGAAGATCATGCTTTGACAGTGATGGTTTCATGATTGTTTCTTGTGTGATCACACCTAAGTTATCTTTAATTTATGATAAACTTAGAGGGAAGTGATTTATTTATTTCAGTGTCCCACCCTCCAACCTCCAATGAAAGTGACCAGACACTTACACAGAATATAGAGCAGTAGAGCAAAGTCCTTCAGGCCACTAACAGACAGACATACTTTATTGATCCCGAGGGAAATTGGGTTTCATTACAGTCGCACCAACCAAGAATAGTGTAGAAATATAGCAATATAAAACCATAAATAATTTAAAAATATTAAGTAAATTATTCCAGTGGAAATAAGTCCAGGATCAGCCTATTGGCTCAGGGTGTCTGACACTCCGAGAGAGGAGTTGTAAAGTTTGATGGCCACAAGTGGGAATGACTTCCTATGACGCTCAGTGTTATATCTCGGTGGAATAAGTCTCTGGCTGAACGTACTCCTGTGCCTAACCAGTACATTATGGAGCGGCTGAGAGACATTGTACAAGATGGCATGCAACTTGGACAGCATCCTCTTTTCAGACACCACCGTCAGAAAGTTCAGTTCCACTCCCACAACATCACTGGCCTTACGAATGAGTTTGTTGATTCTGTTGGTGTTGCCAAGTCTGTGCTGATCCTGATACCATGTGAATATCTGCTTGTACAGGGTCCACATCTCTTCATTGTCTGCCTGTTCATGTGTCTGTCCAAATGGCTCTGAATCATTGTTATCATATCTACAACCATCAATTCATAAATCTTTAAACTACCCACTTTGAACTTTAGACCCTTTAATGCCCTCCAATAATGACAATGGCATCAATTATCCATATTGAATTGAAGGAAATTTCCATTTACCCTGTACTGACTAGTGTGTGGCCCCTTTCACAAATTTCAGTATGTTCACACAGTTAATCGAAGTAGAAAGAACCACTCTACGTTGGGAGGCGTAATGGTGGTGACACCTTCATATTGTGGCATCATGGACTCCAGGCATTCCAACAGTTTCACAAACATCTCAACAGTAAACAGCCAAACATACAATTTATGATGGAGATGGAGAAGAATGGTTTCCTCCTGTTCCTGGACATTCTAAGGTGACGGAAACTGGACAGTAGCCTCAGACATGGTGTCTATCGGGAACTCACTAACACTGACTTTTACTTTAATACCAATAGCCATCCCAACGACTCCCAATGTAGAGCGGTTCTTTCTACTTTGCTTAACTGTATGAAAGCTATTTCCGACACTGAGTGTCTACTTGAGGAAATAAGACGATTATGCACGACATTCATGTAGATTGGCTAAAAGCTGAAAGAAATCAATCAGAGCCTTAACAGGGCTGACAGTAATTCCAGGAAACTGATCATAATCAAGGTTGGAGAGCAGAGACCTGATTGGATGCAGACTAACCAATCAGGAGGGACAGAATACAGGATATAAATACCACCTGATTAGACATAACCAGGCATTGTCCCCGAAGATGATGGTAGAGTTTCTCATCGGAACGTTTACTATAATCAATACCTGTGACGGCTTGAAGCCTGAGAAGAGTTTATTCATAAACTGTAGGAACTTCGGCAGATTAAGTTAAAATGCAAAATGCTACTTGGGGCTAATAGTTGTCCTTTATAGACAGGAGGCAGGACAATTTATCATGGAAAATACATAAATGGCAGAGAAATTGAACTATCACTTTGAATCTGTCTTCAGGAAAGGTGATACTAAAATCTACCAGAAATACTAGAGAATGAAGGTCTAATGAGAACAATGAACTGAAGGAAATAAGTGAAATTAAAAGAAAGTAAGAAGGATGTTCCTTTGCTTTATGATTTTGAAGAATTGGTATTTCGTGCTCATAGATAACATGATAAATAAAGGGACAATGTCCTGAGACCATTGTTTTTCAAGTGCTTTCTGAAATCCTGAATATCTCCGTCACCTTTCCAATCAGAATCAGGTTTATTATCACCGGCATGTGTCGTGAAATTTGTAAACCTAGGCTTTGTCAAATAAAACAATCTAGAGTGGTCCTTGGAGTAGATTCACTTTCTGAGAGACAAAAAGGGAAGAAAACAATGGTAATAAAGAAGATGATTCCTCACCCAGAGTTTAATTCAAAAACTCCAGAAAATGACATCATGCTGGTTCAGGTACTAAATATATGTTCTCAAGATTACTTAAAGGTCAATTCTACAGTCCTATGCTGCAATCATGAATTTGCTCAGAGCTGTTGTATGTTAATTTCAATGGCATATCCACAATCCTTTGTTTTAATTTGTTGGTTCATTTGCTGTAGGCGTAGCTACTAATGCTGGCATTCTTGTCCATTTCTAATTGTCCTTAAACTGAGGAGGTGGAATCAGCCTCATTGATGGGTTTGGAGTCATGTTAAGGACCAGTCCAGGTAAGGGTGGCCGATTTCCTTTCCTGTCGGACATTGGTGAGACATGTACATTTCTAAACAATCAGAGTCTATCTTTAAATCCACATTTATCAAATTATTTGAATTTAATTCTATTACTTTCAGTGGTGGGATTCAAACTCTTGTACCTCGATTTTTGGCCTTTTGGATTCTAGATGTCTGGCTTCTGAACCTGGCAATTTGGTGCCAAACGTGATTGGTTTCCAACAGTTCTTTTGCTGTCTTGATAAATTCTAATGCTTGCTTTGTATTTTTTCCATTCAGCCTCCCATGGTAGTGATGTTTAGAGGATCAATGGGCAGGTACCTTGTCTTTGCCTCAAATCCTGCCAGTTCATGGAAGACGTCTGTTCACTTCATTGTTCCTTTGACAATTCATAGAATCATTGCTTCATACAACACGGATGCAGGCCCTTCTGCACACTGAGTTCATGCCAGCCAGCAATGCCCATGTACAAAAATCCTTCACTAATCCTGCTTAATTCCCTCCCCACCACCCATCCATATTCCCATCAATTCCCGTATTTCTAACATTAACTTGAACACTAGGAGCAATTAAGTGACCAAATACCCTGCCAACCTGGACATTAGTGGGATGTAGAAAGATATTGGAGCATCCAGAGAAACACACGATCACAGGGTGACCATGCAAACTCCACAAAGACAGCTGAGACACCACGATTGTACACAGCTTGCTGGATCTGTTAGGTGGCAGCACTATCAACTGCACCACAGTGATTTCACTTTGTCGGGGAAATACCATTAGTCCCAGTCTGCACTTCTCCATACACTGATTAACATTTCCCTCCAGCTGTATAGAAAATGATCATTCAAAGGTGACTATGCAATCAGTGATCATCACATTTTCAATCCATCAAGTGTCATACAGTGGGCATTGGGAACGGACCCAAATGCAAGACACAGACACTGAACTACCAGGAACAGGACTAGGCGTGAGAAGGAAGCAAGGGAAGTGAGGAAGAAAGGATGCTGGACATGACACAGGCCCCCGATGAGACAAGGAATCCGGGCCTGGGCTGGGACTTGACTAGGGCAGTGGAACCAGGACATGGAACTGAACTAGGAGCCTGGGCTTGGACTCCAAGCCAGAGACTGGACAAGGACCCAGAACCTGGGTCTTGACTCGGGCTCAGACTCCAGAACCAGGCGAGGACAAGACGTGGCTATAGGACAGGAGAAGCAACAGGGCTGGACATGAGACTACTGGACAGGACAAGGGAACCCCAGCACCAGGCTGGGCAAGGTGAGATATGGACAAGATCAGAACACGGAGCCCGGGTCGAGGGAGGGACAGGAACGCAGAACACGGAGCCCGGGTCGAGGGAGGGACAGGAACGCAGAACACGGAGCCCGGGTCGAGGGAGGGACAGGAACGCAGAACACGGAGCCCGGGTCGAGGGAGGGACAGGAACGCAGAACACGGAGCCCGGGTCGAGGGAGGGACAGGAATGCAGAACACGGAGTTGGGACCACTCCTTGGGTACAGGACATAGGGCCAGGACTCATTACACAGAACACAGAATATGACAAGACGGTTCCCAACGCATGGTAGCAGCAGTCGGGTGGACCTACCTAGCGAAGGCATGGACTCAGACAGTTCCCAACTCTAGGTAGCGGCAAATGGCCGGACCTACCTAGCGAAGGCGTGGACACCGAGACAGTTCAAAACAACAAAAGACAGTTCCTCATCTTGCTCCGGTGGTTGAACTTGACAGCGGTGAAGGCAAGGCTTCAGACGAAGCTCCAGGCGAAGGGTAGCAGGAGAGGCTCCAGGCGAAGGGTAGCAGGAGAGGCTCCAGGCGAAGGGTAGCAGGAGAGGCTCCAGGCGAAGGGTAGCAGGAGAGGCTCCAGGCGAAGGGTAGCAGGGCAAGGCTCCAGGCGAAGGGTAGCAGGGCAAGGCTCCAGGCGAAGGGTAGCAGGAGAGGCTCCAGGCGAAGGGTAGCAGGAGAGGCTCCAGGCGAAGGGTAGCAGGGCAAGGCTCCAGGCGAAGGGTAGCAGGAGAGGCTCCAGGCGAAGGGTAGCAGGAGAGGGTCCAGGCGAAGGGTAGCAGGAGAGGCTCCAGGCGAAGGGTAGCAGGGCAAGGCTCCAGACACAGGTTGCAGGCACGACTTCAGGCCAGGCTACTGAGGGAAGGAAGGGAACAGTCCAGCCTCAGAGTAACAGCAATGACCGCCTGACTTACCCAACGAAGGCAAGGACCGGGAGGGACAGATCCCACCGTAGGGCAACAGCAAAAACGGCCTGACTTACCCCACAGAGGGGAGGACAGGATACCAATAAGACAAACAGCAACCACCCTCAAACCCAGAACCACTTATGTTCCAGCCTCATTATGAGGATCAGGTGCCTGTGATTAAGCCCAAATGAAACAACGGACAGCCAGAAGACCCGAAGTCCGGAGTCCACGGACCGGACTGTGAGCCGGAACGCGGACTTCATGGACCATACCATGACATCAAGCTTTTTACCATCCACTGTAAATTAGTATTCTTTGGTTACTGATCCTTCTGTCACCATTCCTTGCTTTTTAATAGCTACATCAAATTTCCTCTTAATCATCTCTTTGATCATTTTCTTTAGTCTCTCTCTGGTATCACTTCATTTAACCTTTTCAATAGTATTCAAAGTTTAAAATCCAAAGTAAATTTACTATCAAACTACATATATGTCACCATATACAACACTGAGATTGATTTTCTGGTAGGGATACTCCATAAATCCACAATAGAATAATAACCATAATAAAATTGATGAAAGCCCACACCAACTTATGTCTTTAACTAGTGATCAAAAGACAACATACTGTGTAGATACAAAAAAAATGAATGAATAAACAAATAGATAGATAGATAGATAGATAAATAAATAAGCAAGCAAGCAAGCAAGCAATAAATATTGAGAGCAGGAGACAAAATGTCCTTGAAAGTGAGTCCATAGGTTGTGGTAACAGTTCAGTGATGGGGCAAGTGAAGTTGAGTGTAATTATCCCCTCTGGTTCAAGAGCCTGATGGTTGAGGGTGAATAATAACTGTTCCTGAACCTGGTGGTGTGAGTCCTGAGGCCCCTGTACCTTCTTCCTGATGGCAACAGCAAACAAACAGCATGACCTGGGTGGTGGGGGTCTCTGATGGTGGATGCTGCTTTCCTGTGTCAACGCTCCATGTATACTGTATGTGGTCAATGATGGGGAGGGTTTTACCCGTGATGGACGGGGCTGTGTCCACTACTTTTTATAGGATTTTCCTTTCCAGGGCATTGGTGTTTTCATACCAGACTGTGCTGTAGCCAGTTAATATACTCTCCACCACACACCTATAGGAAGTTTATCAAAAGTTTAGATGCCATGCCAAAATAGTATTGCCAAAGCCTTGCTATCATTCCTAAATTGTGATCCTAAAAAGAACATAATCATACAAATAATTCCGTCTGTAGTTTTTTATAAAATTCAGCATGATTCCATACTTCTGCATTCTAGTAGTCCAATATTAAACTCAAGCATACTGTACACTTTGTTATGAGAAGTCTTCCCAACTTGCCCTGCCACTATAAATTATAGTCCTGTACCTGACACTTTTATTATACTTGCAACAGGGGCAGCCGGTGCTTGGGAACATCACAGCATTTTTCAGCTTGATGTTTACCTTTAAGTCATAGCATGCAGTTGTAAAAAATATATCATCTTTCCTTCATCATCACTGGGTTATAATTCTGAAAGCTCTAATTTATTGACTGTAGGGAAAACCTTTGCCACAAGGATCTGGTGAACTTCAAGAAGGATATTGCCTCCAATTCCTTCTTGTAAGGAAAAATATAACTGGCCAAATTGTTCTCTAAAATGTTATAAGAAATCCAACAAAAATGGGTTAAATAATCTGAAGAGCTGCTACTACATTAGGCAGCCACCTACTGGTAGATGTTCTACATGACAAGCAACATTACCGTCAGACAAAAATTGGTAAATTCACTGCACTGTGACTGGCAACTATAGAAAGGAAATGGTGTCATATATTCGATATGCACAAACTTGTTAGTAAGAACAGTGAGATTATTTGTTCTGCTAACTATTGCATAAATATGTATTGGTGTTCACTTTTGCAAGGGATTTTGACGATTGGATTTAAATATGCAAATAACACAAACCTGAATGAACTAAATCATCCACATCAATGAATATTTTTTTTATTTAACAGACATCAAAAGGACTTGAAAAAGAATTCCAACACAATATTTATGACCAAAATTCAGCAGAAGTTGTCAGAGAAATGGTTGCTCATTACCACTTACAAAATTTCACCTGAAGTTAAAAAAGTTTGAAAGTCATTGGATCAAGCACAGAAAAGGGGATCCAACTGCAAGTTTACACATTCCAAAGGATTCAAGTGAAAATAGAAAAATGGTATATGACAAATCAGCTAACAATTTATATATTGGAAGAGGGTCACATTAAAGTATAATAACCCAGAGTTATTAACAACTCTGATCCCCCAATTAGGACTGGCTTATGGACCTCTGGTTTCCTTCTCCTGAAGTCAATAATCATCTCCTTGGTCTTGGTGACATTGAGTAAGAGGTTGTTGTTGTGCCACCACTCAGTCAGATTTTAATACCCCCTTCTATATGCTGATACGTCACCATCTTTGATTTGCCTATGACAGTGGTGTCATCAGCAAAGATAAACATGGCACTGGAGTTGTGCATAGCCATAGTCATAAGTGTAAAGCGAGTAGAGCAGGGAGCAAAGCACACAGCTTTGTGGTGCACTTGTGCATATGGAGATTATGGAGGAGATATTGTTACCAATCTGAACTGACTGGGTTTTGTAAGTGAGGAAAACAAGGATCCAATTGCACAGGAAGATATTAAGGCCAACATCTTGAAACTTATTGATTAGTTTTGAGGGAATGAGAGCATTGAATACCGAGCTGTAGTCAATAAGGAGCATCCTGATGTGTGTGCCTTTGCTGTCCAGATGTTCCAGGGTTGAGTGAAGAGCCAATGAAATGGCATCTGCTGTGGACTTGTGCTGGTCGGTAAATTGGAGTGGATCCAAGTTGCTTCTGAGGCAGGAGTTGACACATTTCATCAGCAACCTCTCAAAAAGTGTCATCACTGTGGACGTAAGTGCTACTGGACGATAGTCATTGAGACAGGTTACCATGGACTGGAATATGCTCAGGGAGTGGCTATCTATAAACATGACATTAACGTCAATGTATATGCAAGATCTGTGGCTGGCTATATAGAGAAGTGCACTGAAGACGTCTCTGTTAATAAACGGATCTATGTGAGTGCAAATCTGAAGCCAGGGGCCCAGGCAGAGCTGAGAAATCGTGACACTGCCTTCAGGTCAGAGAATAAGACAACTCCCAGGTGAGCAAGAGCTGTGCTTTCCCGTGCCATCAGGAAGACAAAATGGGATTATTCTCAGAGAATTCACTGCGATTTCTGTGAGACCAGAGACATAAGGCACATGAGATTCTAACAAACATCTTCAATATCTCTCTGGAGCAGTTCACTGTCCCCACAGGCTTTAAGGTGACCACCATCATCCCGGTGCCCAAGAATACGACAGTAACCTGCCTCAGCACTGACCATCCAGTGGCACTGATGCCAACAATAATGAAGTGCTTTGACTTGCTGGGTATGGATCATATTAAACCCCATCTTTCTGCTACATTGCATCCTTTCCAGTTCACTTTTCACTCCAATCAGTCCACTGATGATGTCATAGCCTCTACACTCCACTCTGTCCTGACCCACCTGGAAAATGGTGCCTCAAATGCCAGGATGCTCTAGATCCTGGAATTCTTGACAGTAAGGACACAGTCAGTTCATGAGGGCAGAAACATCTCTAGCTTCATACGTTGAGCACCAGCACTCTCAGGGCTGTGTGTTCAGCCCGTTTCTGTCCACACTGTTGACACATGACTGATCAAACCAAATCATCAAGTTCACTGATGACACAACAGTGGTTGTCATCAACAATGATAATGAGACACGTACAGAGAGGAGGTAGAGTGGTTGGTAGAACGGTACAAGCACAGCAACTTCTCAACATGGACAAGACCAAATAAATTGTGCAATTTCAGAAGGTGCAGGCTGATCACTCCTCACTGTACATACACAGCTCCTCCGTGGAGAGAGTTAGGAGCTCCAAGATCTGGGAATGCTCATAATGGACAATCTCACCTGGCCCCTCAAGGCCTCCTGTCTGATCAAGAAAGCTCAACAGTATCTCCACATCATGAGGAGATTGAGGCAAGTGGGGCTCCCCACCATTTAACCAATTTTTACAGGAGCCCCATCGAGAGTGTCCTGACCAGCTGAGCTGCATCACACATGGTACAGGAATTGCAAGAGATCTGACCGCAAGTCCCTACAAAGGATTGTGAGGACTGCTGAGAGGATCACCGGGGTCTCTCAATCACCCTTCTGAAATATTTATCAGGAGCACTGCATATGCAGGGCCCTTAGCCTTGTCAATGATCCCTCCTGTTCATCTAACAATCTCTTTAACCACTATCCAAAAAAAACTATCCAGCTTTATATCATCATAATGACAAAGGCATCACTGGCAGGTAGATGCACAGTGACTGATCGGAAATTAAGTTTATTGTACACTGAGTAAATAGAAACTTAACAGAGCTGATTGTATATCTAAGTTGTGCAGAAAACATTTTCAGAATATATGAATCCACAGTGCAAACATATAGAATGTATCCAGTGGTAATACTTATAATCCAGTCTGTTTTGTCTGTTAATTTGAACAATTGGCCCGTGAAGCTGTTCTGAACCAGTACGTGTCAACATTGGAACTTCCTAAATCAGGCACCGATGTCAAAGCTGGAACCAACTGCAGTGTTGCATGATGGGAACAACTAAAGACTGAAAGCACAATAGTGGCTATATTTCATTAGGAGTTTGATGAGATTTCGTGTGTCACCAAAGACGCTCGCACATTTCTACGGATGTACCGTGGAGAGCAGTCTAACTGGCTGCATGGGACTGCACAGGATCGCAATCACCTGCAGAGAGTTGTATAATTAGTCAGCTCCATCATGGGTACTAGCCTCCATCTCAAGGAGCGATGCCTCATCAGGTGGCATCCATCCCCCAGGACATGCCCTGATCTCATTGCAACCATCAGGAAGGAGATACAGGATCCTGGAGGCACACACTCAACAATTCAGGAACAGCTTCATCCCCTCTGCTATCCAATTTCTGAATGGACATTGAACCCGTGAAGAACATTTCATCACTTCTTGTATTTTTATTTTTGCACTACTTATATTTACTGTAATTCATGGTTTTTCCTCCATTCTTCTGTATTCATTTGTACTGCTGCTGCAAAGACAAAATATTTCCCGACCGATGCTGGTGATATTAAACCTGATTCTGATTCTGAGAGGGTGGCCACTTGAGGGAGCACTTTGAAAGCTTTCTTGAGTCCATCTCACAACAATATTATCTGCTGCAATTATTGCTGTGTTCCAGCTGCCCAGAGAATGAAAGGGTCTTTCAGTCATCGATAAAAGGAGGCATTCACAGGTGATAAAATTCCAATGAAGAATTAAAACATGACAGTGAAGAACTTGTGGTAGAAATTCATAACATCTTTCATTTCTGGGAAGGGAAGAACATGCTAGAGGGTTTTGCTTTTGTAGACAACATAACCATCACCTTCTTCAAGATAGGAGATGTCTATTTGTGGCAACTGCAGAAGGGTTTTCCTCCTTTTTCCTGAAACACTGTACAATAAACATAGTAATCACTGTGTACCAGTTTCATAATACAGGTAGAGTGCAGCACCAACAGGGAAGGCCTGTGAATGTTCATCCTGATAGAAGGATTGAGAAGGGAGTGAGCTCATGGAAGTGGTCCTAAAACTGATGGATTAAACTGGGAAAAATCAAAGAGCCAATTGCTGAAACTGAACACTCAGCAGTGGTTGGCCTTATGAAGAACGATAACAAGACAGAGTATGAGGAGGAAGTGGAGCGGCTGATGGATTGGTGTGAGAAGAACAATCTAAGCCTGAATGTGGAGAATACAAAGGAAATGATTGTGGACTTCTGGAAGGTGCAGATGAACCATTGCCCTCTGCAGATACATTGCTCCTTTGTAGAGAGAGTTAAATGCACCAAGTTCCAGGGAGTTCTCATTACGGAATACCTCACCTGGTCCCTTAATATCACCTCCCTGAACAAGAAGGCAGAGCAACATCTGGAATTCCTAAGATTGAGGCAAGCAAGGCTCCCAATCCACATCTGAACTACATTTTACAGGAGCACCATTGAGAGCTTCCTGACAAGATACATCTCCATCCGGAATAATAGCTGTTGAGCATCGGACCGGAAGTCCCTACAAAGGAATGTGAGAACAGCTGAGAGGGTCATAGGGGTCTCCCTACCATCAATTGTGTCATTTATCAGAAGTGCCGCATTCGTGGGTCCCTTAGTATTATTAAGGCACCCACCCATCCATCCAGCATCTTCTTTGACTTTCTACCATCAGGTAGGAAACTACGATGCATAAAAACAAGAACGGTCAAGATGAGAAACAGTTTCATCCCCCAGCCATTAGATTCTGAACACCCGACCACATCATACTCAAAGTGTCACTGGTTAATTGGTTCCGTACCCTACAATATTTTGTATTAATGAACTTCAGTTTGTTATTTATGTGTGATTCATGTGCAGATTTTATCCATACCTTCATAAGTTATCATGTGTTATGTGATTTCATGGTTTTATATGTTGTATACATGTCTGTAGTTAAATGCCAATAAACCTCACTTGACAATCCTCAGCTATGTGGAATAATAGATAGGAGATCTAAATGAAATGTGCAGAATGGTGCACTCGATCAACAAATTATAATTCATGGATAGTTTATTGAAACATTTTTCCTGGCCAAAAAGTGGCTTCAAATAGCTTGTTTTTTTAGGGCAGCAATTATCTAATGGAGAAGGTAAAGGAAATAATCACTTCCTGGTGGAATACTTTTCCATTAAACCAGTTACTTCCATGTGCTGTTCATATTGATGAACCTGCTTTTCCCCATCTTGAGGCACGTACCAAATCACAGGAAGAGCAACAATAGATTTCACTATTTACACAAACCCGATGGCAATGCATGTTGGAGCTTTCAGGTGAAACGATGATCATTGTTGAACAGTCACAGTGCAACTACAAGTCTGTCACCCTACTTGGTTGATTTAAGCACGACTACTGAAAGGAACACACTGCCAACATCATGACACCTAACTGGGCAGTTACAAAATGGACTCTAGGCAGTAACTTTCTAAAATGTGTTAGATTATTTTTAGTTATTTAATGGATTGTTTTAGGATAAAGGTGTTTCTGGCATTGACAGCTTTATTGCCCATTCCCTAACCGGCCTTGAGAGAGTTTTGACAAGAGTAATAGTAATCACATCACTTGTTAGGCCACAACAGAGGACATTTATGAGTCAACTAAACAGTGTGGAATGGATCTGAGTCTAAATTCACAAGTAGGGCAGGTCAGTATGACAGACATTTTTTCTCCAGAAGACATTAGAGATCAGAGCCATCATTGTGAAGACTAGTTTCTGTTCAACCCCTAATATTCCTTAATATGAAGTGAAGTTAAATTCCACAGCTACTGTGCTGAACTCAGGTCCAGCACTCTGGATTGGGTCAAGGGTTATTAGTTTAGCATGTGGCCAACCTATTGGTCATTGGATTTCACACCTTTTGGGAGGGGAGAGGGTTTTTTTTCTTGATTGGGCAGTTCTTTTGAAGGATTTTTTTTCTCGTAAATACGTCATTCCTTCTGGTTGTATCCGTGCCTTTTGGTTTAATCTGTGCTTGCATAACATCTCTTTTATATAATATTAAATTCAATTTTAAACATGGATATTAATAAAATTAATATAATATCTTGAAATTGGAACGGTGTGAATCACACCATTAAGTGTAAAAAGATTTTTCGGAAACTAAAAACACTTAACGCAGATATTATTTTTGCACAAGAAAACCATATACGGAAACAGGATGAGGACAGATTTTTTCAATTGTGGAAAGGCCCTTTGTACCATTCGCTGTCGGATAATAAAATAAGAGGCGTATCTATCTTTCTTAGCCCCAAAATCCCTTTTGTACACCTTAATACTATTATTGATTTGATTGGAAGATACTTAATTGTTACTGTTTATTATGCGAACAAAAGGTAGCTCTGGTGTGTGTATACGCACTTAATGTAGATAATTCTGATTTTTTTTTTAAGAAATTTTTTCTGAGTTACCGAATTTGAATGAATATAAGTTGATCATGGGTGGCGACTTTAATTGTTGTTTAAACCCGGCGATTGACATATCATCAACCAATCCGTCACTTCCTAATAAAGCGGCAGCCTGTATTAATTATTTTTTATTAGAATATGGCCTGGTCGATATCTGGAGATATAAACACCGCAACAATAAAGATTTCTCTTTTTTCTCACGTAAATATTCATCATAAATATTCTCGAATTGATTACTTTTTTTTAGACACACGTTTGTTATAATCTGTTGTTGAGTGTGTGTATCACATCATTGCACTCTCAGATCACGCGCCTTTAAAGTTAACCCTGAAGCTTTCGGATAGCTTTTTGAAAATGTTGCAGAGGAGACTGAATCCTGTATTGTTACATGATCCAGCTTTTGTTAGTTGTATTAAGGAGTAAATTTCTATATTTTTTTAATTTAATACAACTGAAGGAATGTCAAACCTGATTATATTATTATCCACCATTGGAAAGCTGAAAATTGCAGTAATAGGATGAGGTTGCAATTTGATATTCAAAACTGTTGAAATAATGCCAAAATATCTTCCCAGTAATTTTGCAAACAAGGTCAAGACCAAAACATTTGAGTCAATGAGGCAACTTCAGAGTGACATCTGTCACAGATCGGATTAACATGAGAATAAAATTGAGCAAGTTTGCCCTTGGACATCTGAGCCCTATGGACAACCTTGAATTGTATTAGGGCATGTTTGGCACAAATGGAAGAAGAGTTAACTAACTGTAGAACTTTCTCCCACTGCTCTGTAGGTAAAGGACAATGAAGTTCTTTTTCCCATTCCTTCTTAATTTTATCTGACATCCCTGGTTGTATTTTCATGATCATATTATAAATGACGGCTACTAAACCCTTCTGACAGGGATTCAAACCTAGATATTTTTCCGTAATGTCGATTGGGCATAAATTCGGAAATGACTGTAACATATTATTCAAAAACTTTCTAATTTGTAAGTATATAAAAATGGGTTTTAGACAAATTATATTAATTGGACAACTGTTCAAAGGACATAAAGCAATTATCTAAAAATAAATCACGAAAACATGTTATACCTAATGTTTTCCATAGCACAAAGGCTTGGTCCATAAAAGAGGGCTGAAAAAGAAAGTTAGATATAATAGGGCTTGATAAGATGAACTTATTCAAACCAAAGAATTTATGAAATTGAAACCGTATTCGTAATGTATTTTTAACTATAGGGTTTGTTATTTGTTTATTCAGTTTAGATAAAAGAAAGGGAAGCGAAGATCCTAAAATAGAGAACAATGAAAAGCCTTGTACAGATTTGCACTCCAAATTTACCCATTGTGGGCTTTATAATGTCGCCGATTCCTGTGTCCAAAATATTAAATATCGAATATTAACTGCCCAATAGTAAAATCTTAGGTTTGGCAAAGCCAAACCACCTTCCTTCTTAGGCTTCTGTACGTATTATTTACTTAAACTAGGATTTTTATTCTGCCACACATACAAGAATATTTTGGAGTCAATAATGTCAAAAAAAGATTTAGGAATAAAAATTGGTAGTGCTTGAAATAAATATAAAAAATTAAGTAAAACTATCATCTTAATAGCATTGATTCAACCAACCAATGACAAAGACAATGGGGACTATCTAGTAACAAGTTGCTTGATTTGGTCAATTAAAGGTAAAAGGTTAACTTTAAATAAATCCTTACATTTCTTGGTGATTTTAATACCAAAATAAGTAACATTATCTGTAACTACTTTAAATGGTGGATGTTTATAGATTGGAACTTGCATATTTAATGGGAATAATTCACTCTTATTAAAATTCAGTTTATAGCTAGTTTATAGCCTCGTGCCACGAAACAGCTGAAAAAAGGGAGATCTTTGATTATCGGTAAAAACCAAAGGCTTATAATATATTAATTTAATCCATGATATAAATGTCGGGCTGAAGTTAAAATTCTGCTGCGTATTAAATAAATATGGCCATTCAACTCTGTCAAATGTTTTTTCAGCATCTAAGGAAATGACATATTCTGGGATTCTAGATGAAGGAGTGTAAACTATATTAATTAATTTTCTAATGTTAAAAGATGAATAATGATTTTAATAAATCCAGTCTTGTCCTCCGAAATAATTTGATGTAATATATTTTCCAATCTAGTGGCCAAAATTTTGGTAAAAATCTTGGAATCCGTATTCAGCAAAGATATAGGCCGATATGATGCACATTCAATAGGGTCTTTATTTCTTTTAAGAATTAAAGAAATGGAGGTGTCATAAAAAGATTATGGTAGTTTACCTACAGTTAATGTGTCCTTAAAAATTTTACATAATCAAACAGAGAGTAAAGAGGAAAAAGATTTAAAGAATTCCACAGTATAACCGTCCTGACTGGGGGCTTTACCTGAATTCATTGAAAAAATAGCCTCTTTTATTTCAGTTTCCGTAATAGGTGCATCTAATGATACACAATCCTCGGCTGTTAATTTCAGGATATTCAGTTTCTTTAAAAATTCATACATTATGGAAGAATCATCAGAAAATTCTGATTGATATAGAGAGTTATAAAAATCTTGAAAGGCTTTATTTATCTCTTTATGATCAATCATCAAAGTGCCAACTCGTTTACGAATCTTATCAAGACACCTTATTCAAACATGAAATTTATTTTTGCATTACTTCATTGAAAGCAGCATGTATCCCATGAAGAAGGAAAATGGAGTCTCCTCCTGCCATGTATTCTAGTACACTGGATCTTCTTGTTGCCTCGGACTTCTGAGTTCCTTTGAAGAATTTGGGGAGCTCTCACTTTTCTGCAACCTCTTGGCCTCCTTGGTTTCATAATCTGTGCATTTACTGACTGACTGCGATGGGGTGTCTGCATTTGAGAAACAATACCCTTCTCTGCTGATTAAATTTGAGCCTGGTTCTATCAGTAAGAATTTTATGATCAGTATTTACATTTGTACACGTCTTAAGAGTATTCCAGCCATTTAGCAGTAAAAGACAAGAGTCAACAAGAAAGGAAGTTATTAACCTAAAAAATCAGACCAGCACATCATCAAGATCATTGAAACATATTAGAAACTACAGAAGCTGCAGCACTACTCTCTACTGAAAACCACTAGATGTTGCATATTTTACCCACATCTAATATTCCATTTTTGCATGGAACAGCATCTGTGCAATCCGTCACCATTTTGTACATAAATTGATTCCTTCTTAAAGATGATTCAGCTCTTCTTTTACCCAGATGTCCCTGTAATTTGTGAACAAATGGCTCTTGTACAGTCAAACCAAACCCCATTTAATCAGTCTAAACAATAAGCCAACTGAATTCAACAATATGCTTCACTCAGTGAGCAAACTCTATTTAGTGATCTCAAGATATCTTAAAGGATTCAACAATAACTTAAATGCAAGAGATTTCAATTAGAAACTGAAAACACAGTAAACATACTGCTGATCGGTTTGCAAATGATTGAGAAAGATGAGTCATCCTTTGGGTGGAGGAGGCTCAGCAGATCGGTGTGCAGTGTTTCTCACCCTGTGAAATATACTTCAGGTAAATGGTCATATGTTCCTTGGCAGCAAGTGGCTCGTCACCCTTCCCAGAGCTGAATGTTTCATTAATAATGAAACCCACCAGTACCATCAAACTGACCTTCAAAAGTGAGCTTCAAAACAACCTTCTTCACAATTTGTAATGATATTTTAAATTTCTGTCACTTTACTGAAACTTTTTGCAATGATATGTTCATGTTGTCTTGTAAAGTAATCAAAACACAAATGAAGTCCATCCAACACTACTGCTTTATTGGTTTATTGTCAGATGCACTGAGATGTAATAAAAAGATTGCATTTCCTTGCTATCCAGACATCGTATCATACATAAGTACATTGAGGAAACAGAATGCATTGTATTGCAGTTCCAGAGAAAGTGCCGGTAGACAAATGAGGTGCAAAGGTCATTGACAAAGTAGATTGGGAAATCAAGAGTTCATGTTTTAGTGTATGGAGGGTCTGTTCAAGAGTCAGTGGGATGGAAACCATCACAGAGATTGCTACCACAAGGGCAGGAATGACTGCTGGATGTTGTGGGTTTAGACGTTTCAAACGGGACAGAAAATGAGGTAAAAGAGGTGGAGGACCGGCATTGCTAATCAGGGATAGTATCACAGATACAGAAAGGGAGGATGTCCTGGAGGGATCGTTTACTGAGTTGTGTAGATGGAAGTCAGAAACAGGAAGGGAGTAATCACTCTTTTGGGGGTATTCTGCAGACAAACCCCTCTCCACCCAGTAGCAACAGGGTCACTGAGGAGCAGATCTATAGGTAAGTAGATTTTGGAAAGGGGTAAAAATAACAGTGCTGTTGTCAAGGGTGACTTTAACTTCCTTTGTATTTATTGGCATCTCCTTAGCACAAGAGTTTTAAAGGGACAGATTTTGTTAGATGTATCCAAGAAAAATTCCTGACACAATATGTATACAGGCCGACTGGAGGAGTGGCCTTACTGGATCTAGAACCAGACAAGGAACATAATCATGTGACAGATCTCTTGGTGAGTGAGCATTTTGGAGACAGCAACCACAACTTCATGACTTTTATTACTCCCTGACCTTTTTCTTTTTCTTCTTTTAGTTTTTGCACAGTTTCTTGTCTTTTGCACATTGTTAGTTTGTCCATCTTGTAGTGGGTGGCTTTTCATTGATTCTATTGTGTTTCTTTGTATTTACTGTGAATGCCCAAAAAAAAGGAATTTCAAGGTGACATATATGTACTCTGATAATAAATTTACTTCGAACTTTGATAGCCTGGAGAGCAATAGGAGCAGACACTATGGGGAAGTATTTAATTGGAGAAAGGTCAATTGCGATGCTATTAGGCAGGAACTTAGAAACATATTTATATCTGCATTTGCACAGTTTGTTGTTCATTGATCCTGCTTACAGTTACTGTTCTATAGATTTGCTAACACCCTCACCGGGCCTCATAGAAAAAGAATCTTATGAGGTGACTCTGATAATAAATTTTACTCAGAATTTTGTACTTTGATCTTTAAATTGGAAACAGATGTTCTCAGGGAAATGCACATTGGAAATGTGGAGATTCTTTAGGGAGCACCTACACGGGGTTCCGGACAGGTTTGTCCCATCGAGGCAAGGAAAGGATGATAAGTGAAGCAACCCTGGCTGACAAGAAGTGTGGAACATCTGATAAAGAGGAAGAAGGAAATATACTTAAGGATGTGGAAGCAAAGATCAGGCGGGGCTCCTTTGTGGCAACTTTATAACAGAGTTACAAGGTAGCTAGGAAGTAGTTTAAGAACGGATTTAGGAAAGTTAGAAGACCTGAGAAGGCCTTGGCAAATAGATAGGGGAAAACCGTAGGTGAAGAACAGAAGAATGCCCACAGTGTGTGTAGGGTCATTCAGGGTTAAAAGAGGAAACATGTGCCTGGCATCAGTGGAAGTGGGAGAGGCCCTTCACGAATACTTTGTTTCAGTATTCACTAGTGAGAGAACCCTGACACCCGACAACTTTCAGCAGTTTGTCTTTCTGTTCTCCTTCTGTGCAGAGTTCTCCTACCAGGTGTAGTTCTGTGTCAGACTCCGGGTCAACACGTACTTCATGCCCTAAAGGAAGAAGGTGATTCTGATGGAGAATTTTGACAGGACCATTCCCATCTTCTGGTTTCACTTGGAAACTGGTAAATTGGCATCTGGCTCTCCACTACGTAAGGTGTGGACACCCAACGGTCGGCCAATGCATGCATACCTGGTAGCTCCAAATTTCTTATTAACACTCTGTCTCCAGGCATCAGTTCTGTGAAACTAATCTTTTGATCATTTATCCTCTTGTTTCTGTTGTGACAGAAACCACTGTTAGATAATAAGCTCTTTGTGGTTCTTTCTTCATGCCAGACACATACTTTCAGTTACTTTTTCTGCAGTAAGTCTTCACTGTTGGCTCAAAAACAGATATACACTGGTAATCTCGCTTCATGTCTGAATGTCAAATAGTATGGCAAGTAGCCAGTAGCTTCATTCTGTGTACAGTTGTAGCAGTGTACCAAATGCTCTATATGCTGACTCCACTTGTTCTTTTTGTTGGCATCCAGAGTTTCAAGCGTGTCTAACAATGTCCCGTTGAAACTTTTAGGCTGAGGATGACCCTGAGGGTGATACGGCGTGGTCCTTGACTTCTCAGCTCCCAGCATGCTCAGTAACCCATGTAGGAGCTGACTCACAAAAATCCCTTCCCTGATCACTGTGTACTATTCCTGGGAGGCCGTAAACAACAAAATACTTTGCCCAGAACATTTTGGCAACTGTGGCTGCTCTCTGATCCTTTGTGGGGAGCCTTGAGCATTTCAGGTGTGGGGATCCAAGACAATTCCAACATTACTGGAATCAGGCTCTGTAGAGAGGAGATCCAAACACACTAACTAAAGTGGTCCCGTGCTTTGTAAATGAGGTAATGGAGCAACTCTCGTAGACAGTGTCTTCCTCCAAACGCATCAGATGCACGACTTACAGTATTCTTCAACCTCAGGTTTCATTCGGGGCCAATAGCACCGGTCTCGTACCAATCTGCGGGTCTTGTCAAACCCCAGATGACCTGAATAATCATGAAGTCACTTTAGTACAATACTCCGGTACTTCTCAGGCAAAACCAACTGGGAACGCCGAGGCCTGTCTGGAGGAGACATGACCCTGTATAAAACTTTCTTCCTCAACTCCCGTTTGTCCCATTCTCTCGTCAGTAAGGGTATTGCAGGGTGTTTTATCTTCTCACCTTGGGCTATATCCCCTTTGATAACAGATGATCAAATGGCACCTATTCAAGGGACATCTTGGGCTCTGCCAATTCTACAGGACTCAAGGCAGGCAACTGCTTTATATCCGGAGTGGACAAGTTGCAATATGCTTGTGGAATGACATGACTAGAAGCTCCCAAATGATCCACAGCTCTACCATGCCAAATTCCTGCCTCTTATTTCCCCTCTGTGGAAAACAATCACATTGCTGTAACCCCAGAGGCAGGAATGCCCTTCCTCTCTCCGTCCATTTCCAGCACCTCATTCAAACGTCAGGACAATGCATCTGCATCAATGTTCCGACTCCATGCCGATATTTAAGGCTGAAATCATCAGCAGACAATACCACCAACCAGTGAAAACCTGTGGCATCCAACTTTGTTGCGATCAGGATGTAAACCAGTGGATTAGTGTTAGTCCTCACCTCAAATGTGGCACCATATCGATAGTCACTAAACTTAGTTACCACTGTTACATACCCGTCACGTGACCGTGATGTAATTGTGGCTATGTTGGACATGAGGTAATCGTCTTGTGATGGGGGAGTGACGTCATTTCCCCGCCAGTGAGAGGTCATGTGATAGTTTTTTTCAACGGGGTATAAAAGGAGAACCCCACCCTGTGACGTGGGCAGTTCATGGCTGAATTTGCCACTGACTCCATGCTGGTGTGTATCCCGATATTATGACGCAGTTTCGTTTAAAAATAGAGTTTTACTTTCTGTTCTAAGTCTCAAAGGTTATTGCCGGCAGTTTCGCTATAATGCTGCCAGTTTGATCAGTGGAGAGTGAAGATTTTAAAGGAGTTCGGAAATCCCTTCACATTTTGCATCCCATCTTTCCCTGAAAGGCTCCGAATGGCTAAGATCAACCTTGCCTTCTTTTCTTCTCATTCTCCTCCCTTTCTTCCCCGAGGGTGGGTAACCACACAGAATCTGATTCACAGAGTGGCTTTCTCTGGAGTAGTCCTTCACAAATCTCCAGTGGTACCCTCAAAATCCAAGGAATGAACGTAGTGCACTCACATTCTTGGGCCTTGGACATGTGGTTACCTCCTCTATCCTGGACGGTCTGTAGCCACTCCATCCTGTGAGACATTGAGTCCGACATAGTTGACTGACATCTTACAGAACTGGCACTGGTTCCGTGACAGTTTGAACTCTTCTCTTCAGCTTTCAGGTGGTCTAACACCAGCTGTAACCTCATCACATGCTTGTCCAGTGTGGACCCGAACACTACGAAGTCACCCAGGTCTCCGTATGTCTAGGGTAGATGTGACTGGGGTCCTGCCAAACCCGTGAGGTTGGAAAGTCTCACCCACCCGAACACCGGTTTGTGTGAATAATGTGTAATTTACCGTTCCATGCGATCAACTGTTGGCAAGAAATAACAATTCATACACTGCATACAACAATAAAGAAAGTATATTTATGAACATTAACTTAACCAAAGAGTCACTAAAGAAAAGAAAAGAAACCAAAAGGCCTATTATAATTAAACAGTCAAATGTGCTCGAGTGGCGCTCAAATTTTCCAAAAGCCAACACGGCACCATCACATACTCTCCGACACCCGGTCGAGTTCCCTCTCTTGGCCTCCGTCAAATCTTCCTTCACAGTGTCCTTCAGCTTCCACGGATGTTGCCAAATATCCTCCATCTCTGTGGTGCCAATCACCAAGACATTTCTCGGAAATGAGTGTCCTCTGTCACTCGGATGGTGTGGCGAGTACTCTTGGAACAACCCACATCAAACCCATCCATAGAAAAGACATCTTCAAACTTCAACATCTTCTCTGTCAGTCTCCTTTTCCAGCTTCCAGGCACCAGGAGTCACCAAAGTTGAATGACTTGGCCGTCAAATTTCCTGCTCCAGGAGATGTTCCCTCACCTGCTTTTCTCACAGGAAAACTAGAGATTACAGTCACTGGGAAAAGATGTGCCATTGGCATCCCCTCCTGAGTGTGACCTCCCTCTCTGAGGTGTTCCTGACAATCACTGTCATCCTGTTTACCTGTACAACCGATGGCTTCTACAGTTCGGGACTCACCAATACCCCAGCAGTAAACGTGACTCCTTTTCGTGGTTTTCCAGGGCATCCACCAGGAGGACCTTAGCATCAGGCATTCGGTGAAATTTGGGTGTTTCCTGTCACTCTAGCTACATTCCCAGGCCATTACACGATGGGTTTCGACTGAGTGTATCACACAGTTCCTTGTCTGTGCTCATCATCTGGCCTAGGATGGGCTTGTACATTCTCAAAAACAGCACTGAACACCAGGTGAATGGGCAGGGTTTTCAGAAAGCTCTCTCCAATTCTTTCCTCACAGGTTCCCACTCACCTCCTCACAATAGTATTTGTTCTCACAAGAACTGATGCTTCACCCTTCCCAACCGGGTCCAGACAGACCAACATTAACATATCAGGGATCTCAGCTACTCCCACATCTGCCTCTGAAAACTCCAACTTCAACGACAAGTAACCCTGATGTGGGTAGTCATCAGTACTAAGGCCTCAGAGCTCGAGGGCACTGAGCGGCGTCAACGGTAAATACCGTTGTAGAAGGATCTGTACAGCAGAGTAGCCTGAGAACCCGTGTCAATATGGCTCTTGCATCAGTCCCCTCGATCCTTTACAGAACTGCACAGATCTGTATATCGGCGAGACAAGACAACCACCTCACAAACGGATGGCCCAACATAGGAGGCTCACACCTCAGGTCAAGCCTCAGCTGTATGTCGGCACCTAAAGGACAAGGGACACTCCTTTGATGACAGCAATGTGCACATTTTGGACAGGGAGGATGGGTGGTTTGAAAGTAGGGTTAAGGAAGGCATCTTTGTCAAAGTGGAACAATCATGCTTGAACAGAGGGGGTGGGGCACAACACCACCTATCAGCGACTTACAATGCAGTCCCTACGTCTCTACCCCAGCGTCTCCACAATAGTTCACAACTTCTTTCCCAGAAAGATAAGACTGATGACCCTCTCATTTCCTCTACAACTCTTAACAGTATAGCAGGTGATCGCTATACCTTTATACAGCTCACAGAGTTTATAAGCCAGAAAACTGCCCTCCAAGGATCAGAATGGAAGAAACCTCTTGGATGAGAGGTGAAATGGCCTCTGGACAACACAGCAAGTCCAGTTGCCTTGATTTGCTACTGCTTGACCTGGATGACTGAGAATCTTCATAGAGAATGAGAGGAAACCTGCCAGTGGAGTTTAAAATGATGAGAAACATAGATAGTGGACAGTGAGTGCCATTGTGGCAATGTTTAATATGAGGGGATATAATTGAACATGACTGAAGGAAAGTACAGGGGAAAATGTCAGAGACAGGTTTTCTACACAGTTGGGTGGTTACTGCATAGAATGCACCACTGGGTGTGGAGGTAGAGGCAGTTACATTAGGGATATTTAAGATAATCAGGTACGCACATGGAAAAAAGGAAAATGAAGGACTATATGGGAGAGAAGATCTAAATGGATCTTGGAGTAGGTGAGAAGGTCGGCACAACATCACTGGTCAAAGGGCCTGTACTGTGCTGTACTATTCTGTGTTCTTTGGAGACATAGCACATCTTCTCAACTCTCAATGAAATGGAGCCACTGCTGTGCTTTCTTCACGACTGCATCAGTGTTTAGGTGCAAGATAGATCCTCAGAGATATCAAAGTGTAGGAACTGGAAGCCGCTCATCCTTTCCACAGCTGACTCCTCAATGAGAACTGGTGTGTCTCATCCCAACTTCCCCTTCTTGAAACCCACAATCAATTCCCTGGTCTTGCTGATGTTGAGTATGAAGTGGCCGTTGTGACACCAGTCAGGGGCCAATCTATCTCATTTGTATAAGCCTAATCATTGCCATCAGAAATTCTGCCAACAACAGCTACTGACTGAGGAATCACCTGTACATTCCTACTCTCTTTGTTATGTCATTTAAAGCCAAGCACTAAAATTCAAACTTTTGTTTTCATTTTGATTGTTCATGTGATAGCAGTTGCCATATGATTAATATGTTACCAGCTTTAGTCATAACTATGTAATTGATTTTAAAAAAAACAAGTGTTTATTTCTAATGATCACAGCAATAGAAATCTGCCCTGAATCAAATTGATTTTCAAAGGCAGAACATAATTCAAGAATGGAACCATATTTTCCAGAAGAAAAGCTGAATGGATTACTTTACTTGGCACTATGTTCCTGGCAACACTTACCTACACTGAGTGCGATGAATAGAAAATCAATATTTCTCTCTGATGAGGAAGAAAGAAACGTTTGTCCTCCAGACCCAGCTCAGCCATTCAATGAAGTTATAGTTGGCCCAACTTTCCTCAACTCTACTTTCCTGTCCTATCACAAAATCTCTTAATTCCATTACTGATTAAAATTCTTTCTGTCCCAACACAGCTTTCTTGGTCAAGGAATTCCAAATTTCCTCCAACATACTGCACTATTTGAAAATAGACAATGTCTAACCAGCCTTTGATTCAATCTGATGTTCTTACCTTCTTTAAGAAGGCAACCAACATCCCAGTACCTAAAAAACCCCAAAATAAAACATACCTTAATGACTATTAAGTCCTGATGATTGGAATCCTGATGATTCCAACATCCAGAGTCAGGAAGTGCTTTGAGAGGCTTGTTATAGTGCCATTAACTCCAGCCTCCCAGACAAACTTGATGCTATAATTCACTACTTCTAAAAAGGGTCTTCAGCAAATGCCATCTCCTGGAGAATCTGGACAGTAAATACAACTAGGTTTGACTATTATTTATTGTTTACAGCTCCATCTTCATTGCTATAAATCCAAGCAAACTTATCTCCAAACTCCTCGATCTGGGACTCAGCACCTCCCTTTGCATCTGGATCCTTGACTTCCTGACCAACAAACTGGAACCAGTAGGGTAGGCTCAACACCTTCATCATGATTATTCTCATTTCACAAGGCTGTGTCCTCAGCCCCCTACTTGCACAGGGTCCTCAGATCCCCGTACACTCAAACTCTGTGGCCAGGTTCTGCTCTACCTCCACCATGGTGGCCCCTATCTCAAATGATGATGAACTCGGATACAGGAAGGAGACTGAGAGCTTAGTAACATGCTGTCATGACAACAATCTTTTCCTCAATTCAGCAGAACAAAAGAGCTGGTCATTGACGTCAGGAAGGAGGGTTTTGATCAGCTGCTATCTTCATCAACAATGCTGAGGTTGAGAAGGTTGAGACCTGCAAGTTCCTAGGAGTGAACATCACCTGTTCTGGACCAACAGCTATACACCATGACCAAAAAGCTCATGAATACCTCTACTTCCTCAGGAGGTGACAGAAAATTGGTAGGTACCCTTTGAACCTTGCCTATTTTTATTGATGCAGCATAGAAAGCATTCTGTCTTGATACGTTATGGCAGCTGCACTGTTCATGGCCACAAGGAACTACAGAAAGTTGTGGAGACAGCTCAGCTCATCCAGACAGGATAGTTGAATGCTCCTCTTGTGGGATGTCAGAAGGCAGGGAGACTACCAGTGTCCACCTGCAGATTCTAACAATCCACGTGAAAGAGTTGGAGATGGAACACTGGATCATTTGGGAGGCTGAAGGGGTTATAGATAGGATATATGGACAGATGGGAAGCAGAATGCCAGAATAGTTAGTGGAGAGGTTGTGGATGCAGATATCGGAAAGACCTCAGACAAAGTCAGAAATCAAAGATTGAGCAGGGTGTGACTAGTGTCATCAGCTCTGTATATTTCAATGCAAGAAGTATCATAGGAAAGGTGGATGAGCTCAGGGCCTGGATCAACACATGGAATTATGCTGTTGTAGCCATTAGTGATACTTTGTTGCAAGAGAAGCAATATTCCGGGGTTCTGTTGTTTCAGATGTGAAGGAGCAGGAGGGATTAAAGGAGGAGGGGTGGTGTTAGGGAAAATGTCTCGACAGTGGTCCATCAGGACAAACTGCAGAACTCAACTAGTGATCCCTTATGGGTGGAACTGAAAAATAGGAAAGGTATGACCACATTAATGGCTATATTACAGATCTCTCAACGGTCCGAGGGATTTAGAGGACAAATTTGTAAAGAGATCACAGACTGTTGCAAGAAACATAAGGTTTTTATAGTAGGTGATTTTAGCTTTCCAGATAGTGACTGGGAATCACATACTGTAAAATGACGAGATTGGATAGAGTTTGTCAAACATGCTCTGAAAAGTTCCCTCCATCAGTACATAGAAGTGCCAATGAGAGAGTGTACAATGCTGAATCTGCTATCGGGGATGAGACAGGGCAGGTGACAAAAGGTTCTGTAGGGGAACACTTTGAATCCAGTGACCACATTTCTAAGTAAATATGCTAAAAGATAGGTCTAGTGCACAGGCTGAGATTCTAAATTAGAAAAAGGCCAATTTTGATGGAATCAGAAATGATGTGGTGAGTGTGGATTGGGTCAGGCTGTTTCAGGCAAAGGTGTATTTGGAAAGTGAGAGGCCTTCAAAAACAAAATTGAGAGAAACAAAAGCTTGTCTGCACCTGTCAGAATAAAATGTAAGGATAATAAGTGTAGGGATCCTTGGTTTTCAAGAGATGTTGAGGCCTTGGTTTTGAGAAAAAAAGGAGGTGCATAGCAGGTATAGGCAAGTAGGAACACATGAGGTGCTCATGGAGAACAAGAAATGCAAGGGAACACTTGTGTGGAATGAGCTGTCAGCATCAGTGGTGCATGAGAGCTCCATTTCAACGTTTCAGAGAAGATTGGATAAGTACATGGATGGTAGGGGTATGGAGGACTATGGTCGCAGTTCAGCTCAGTGGGACTAGGCAGCTTAAGTGGTTTCTGCATGGACTAGATCGACCGAAGGCCTTGTTTCTGTGTTGTACTTCTCTATGACTCTACCACAGCAACTAGACTCTCCTCCATGGACTCTCCATACTTCTCACTAACTCAGTAAACCAGCCAGCATAATTAAAGTTCCCATCAGGCAGAGGTTTAATAAGGCTGATAGCATGTAGCACCAGGCTCAAGGACATTTTCTACCCTGATGTTATAAGGCTATTAAATGTTTCTCTAGTACAAGGAGACAGACTCTTGACCTCACAGTTCACTTTGTTACGATCTTCCTCCTTTTATCTTTACCTACACTGTACTTTCCCTGTAATTGTTTCACTTTATTCTGCATTCTCTTGCTTTACCATGTTCTATCGCAATGCCGTGTGTAATGATTTGATCTGTATGAACAGTATGCAGTACAAGCTTTCACTGCACCTCAGTACATTTGACAACAATAAACTAATCCAAATCCAATTAAATGAACAGTCTGACTGTCAGATGTTAACAGGATTATGAATATTATAGGTGAGGTAGCAAGAAATGAGTGCAATTTCCTCCTGACAAAAATAGAGCCAGATAAATGAATTTGAATTATCATTGTACAATTCAGCACAGATTGGTTTGTCATTATAGAATCGTGAAATCCAGTAATGAGGTTCCGCAAATAAGATATTTGCAGTTTGGGAATTGCAAAGTTCCTTAGACTTTTTATACCATTCTGTGAAACATTTGGAGAGTTGAGATAATTGTTCAACTAATGGATATCATGGAGACATTAGACTTCTGTTATATAGGCAAATTAAGCTGAGACAATTGATAAATTGAGAGCAGCTGCTCCATCTCACAGTGCAGAGGTTCTCATTGAGTTAACTGTCCCATGGGAGGAAGGAGTGGAGGCTGCCCATGAGCAGAAGAGGCTGAAGTACTCAGTCCTAGTAGCTGAGTGTAAGACATGAGGCAATCATCTACCCTGACAAGGTTACCCTGTGATAGGGCAGTGACAGGAATGAGGCTCAGGAGGCCCACCAGAGAGCAGGCTGAAGAGGCAGAAAAGGGCAGCTTTTGGCTGTGGCTGAGGAGGAAGGACATAATTGAGGGACCAACTAACCCCATTGGAAGCTGCAGGCGGTGGCAGGGAGGCCCGTGTCACTGCTGTGCCACCAGGAGATGGACCAGGGCTAAGGGAGAGAAATATCAATGAGTGGTGGTCCCGGCTGATGACCCTGCAGCTGACCTGAGGTCACTGTTGGAGTTGTGACAGTTAGCAATGAGAAGCAGGAAACAACATCTTCCTGTAAATCTCATTCAATCATTGGTAGTGCAAGAGGAGCATTCAGTTCCAAAGTTAAATATTTACTTGATAGAACAATGAACTTCACAGCACCGGGCAGCCCCTTCTGTCCATGAAGTTGCAACAACCTCTATAAAGCTACTCCACAATCAATCTGTGATATTTTAATGCAAATCCTAATGATCTCACAATCTGATTGCCTCCACTATCGACATCTCTATGGTGCAAAGCAAGTCACTGCTGCTGGTCTAAAATGTCACCTACATGTGGTTCAGTTCACTTTCATAACTTACATCAGTGGACAGGGATTTCACAAGGCAAGGAATTTGATAATTATTGTTTTTTATTGCACTTTGCTGTAACATTTTATGCAAAACAGAAAAGGTAAGGATAGAGGCAAGCCAGCCCTCTAGGCCAATTAACTGAGCATCAGTGTAAGTAAAGCAGAGTGAAGCAGCATTCTGATAACTCAGTACAGCTCTTCAGCATTCTTCAGCGGTCAACCAATTGTATCCCGAATCCAATCAATGTATTTCTTTGTTAGTAAAGTGTACACCCCAGGCTTTTTGGCAATTGCACATTCTTTTCCGCCAAAGGACAGGATCCCAGTATACATTTTCTTGCATATCAAAGGGCCACCTGAATCACCCTGGAAGAGAGAGAAAAAGATGAAGGTGACAATTGAGCAGAATTAGCTAAAGTGACAGACTGCAAACTGTCAGTTTGACATCACATCACAATTCATTATCTGTGCCCAGCTGTACCGAGGAGGTGTGAGTTTACTTTAGGAGTAAATGTAGGTAACTGGACTCACAAAGAGTCTTTTCATGGAATGTTTCCCATGGCCTGGATTGAGTTTATTCCTAAATTAGCCATTGTGTAGAAAACCATCAGCCATCTGCAATCTGTACTTCAGTTTGACTTCAAATTCTGGTGGAATGTGGAAGTTCAGAATGAAACAGATGTCAAATGCTGGTGTAGCTGTCCCTCCACTCTGCCACTCGACTCTCCACTGAACCCAGCTCGTGCATCTGGCCAGATTCACTTTGTACTCGACCCCCTGCTTTTAAGCAAGACTAGCTGACGCAAGAACAGTAACCTCCTTCACTGAATGGAGTTACTGGTCTGTGAAATAACTAAATAACGGGAAATGTTCTATTAAATTTACTTTATTTTAACTTTTTTAATTATTTGCTATTATGTTCAAGTTGTCTTTAAACAATTTTTCTGAAATATGCTTGTGTAGTTTTTAATCATCTCAGTCATTTTTCACTGTGAGCTGTTGAAGGCTGTCAAGATATTCATATGGCCTAATTTAGTTTCCCTTAGCTTCCCTAGGGTAATGCTGGACCACATTCTGAAGACTTTTTAATGCAGCTGAGTAGCCCTTCAGAAAGCAGGTAAGAGTCAGTCACAATAACACTGAGGAAGGGTGGAAAGTTTCAATCTGTAGAAGGCACCAGTGAATCACTGGGGTTTTTATACTTAATCTAATCGCTTGATAGAAATGTTACTGATAACACGACTAGACATCATACTCACCTGACATGAATCTCCTCTGCCCTTGCTGTCACCAACACAGATCATGTCCTGGGTTATTTCAGGTCTATGATTGTAATAATCCATGCTGTTGCATGTTCGGCGATCAATTACCTCGACCTTCACCTCTTGAAGTGTGTCAGAGTAATTGTTTATTTTTGTTCTTCCCCATCCTGCCACGGTGCACCTTGTTCCAGATTTCATGTTGGTGATTCCTCGTTTGGGAAGGTTGAGTACTTTCACATACTGGTTGATTTTTGCATCAGTCTCGAGCTGTTGACACAAAAACATTGAATTCACATATTTGTGATCCTAAAAGTGAAGAATATCTTGAATGATCTGTTTAATCCTGAAGAGATTTGTTAGTCTATCTATTTAAATGTTTTGTATTCCAGAATTCTTACTTTATTTTCAGATGATCAATGTGACAGAGACTCAATTAAAAGTGACCAATAAACTCAAATATCAATTACATATCTTATGATGGAATCGATAATTCGTCATGAAAACCGTGTTCTGGATGATGGTCATAAAGCGCTAATTCTACTGTGAAGGTTCTTCACTCTAACTCTTTCTTTGTTAATGATGAAACTCCAATAAGTCAGACTTAGCAGCTATCACACTTTTAATTAAAGTTTATATTTAATTTAGTTTAAAGACACAACACAGTAACAGGCCCTTCCAGCCCAATGAACCCAGCCACCCAGTTATACTCATGTGCCCAATTAACTTACTAACCCTTTATATGTCAAGGGCAAGGTTAACTGTGATATTTTAAACACTGCGTAAGAATGAGAAAAATATTCATACTTGCACCAGCATGATATCATCTTTCTTAGTCAGACTGTTGTATTTTGGAATGGGAATCTGTTTGATGATGCGCAGTCTTTGTTGACTTCTCTCATGCTTCGAAAGAGAATGATCTCCAAGAACTGCTTGAAGAACCTGGCCTGATCCAATTGTTCTGTTACCAATCGAAAATAAAGATACTTAATTACACTTTGCTTAAAAATAGTTTACAGAAATTCATCAGGAAGGCAACAATCAAATAGTAAACTTTATGGAAATATACAATGCAGCAACATTATATTTGGTAGTTAATGTGCAGATTCCAAAAACCAATCAGTGTCGAAGCAAGGGCCAAGACTATACTCCTGATTGAAATTGTTTCAAAGTGTTGATCAGACAAGCTCATTGTAAATCACTCCTATGCTTACCTAGAGTGCTAAAGTCTAGTTGTGGACCTGGTATCACACATTCAGTTAACTCTTTATTAGGTACACCTGTACACCTGTCATCAATACAAATATCTAATCAGCCAATCATGTGGCAGCAATTCTAAACATAAAAGCCAGGCAGACATGGTCAAAAGATTCAGTTGTTGTTCAGACTAAATATCAGAATGGGTAAGAAATGTGATCTAAGTGAATTTGACCGTGGAATGGTTGTTGGTGCCAGACGGGATGGTTTGAGTATCTGCTGGTCTCCTGGGATTTTCGGGTAAAACATTCTCTAGCTTTTACAGAGAATGGTGTGATAAAGAAGAAAAAGCATCCAGTGAGTAGAAGTTCTGTCGGCAAAAACGCTTTGTTGATGAGAGAGGGAAGATGAGAATGGCCAGACTGGTTCAAGCAGACAGGAAGTCGACAGTAACTCAAATAACCACGTGTTACAACAGTGGTGTTCAGAAGAGCATCTCTGAACTCACAGTATGTCAAACCTTGAAGTAGATGAGCTACAGCAGGAGAAGACCATGAACAGACACTCAGTGGCCACTTTTTTTAGCTACAGGAGGTACCTAATAATGTGGCCACTGAGTATATATCTGACCATTCAAACTGACACTTGCTAATAAAAATAAATGCCAATAATACGGTGATACACATATTAATGAAGATGTGACAACAGTGTAAAAGGAATTATTTTATGAAAGCTAGGATTGGGAGCAAAGCACTTGTATGTTAATCACAAAATATTTTTTTCACTCATAAACCACATAGCTTACTCTTTACAGTGTGCTGCAGTTAGTACCCAGTTTGGTCTGATCAAAGCACCTCCGCAATAGGGAGCAAACAAACCGTTCCTGAAATGTCGTTGGAGAGATGCCATTTAAGGTCTTGAATGCGGTTTGACTTCATGACCTCCAATAATTTTAGCTCCGGGATCTGCAATATATAGAAGATACTGAAATTTTATTTCACATACATGTTTATTCACACACAGTCTGTGAACATCACTGACAATGCCAGCAATTATTAGCCATCTCTAATTACCCTTGACAGGGTAGTTGTACCCTGTAACTACTTTAGTTCCCCGAGAGTAGTTGTACCATGGCCTTGCACAGCAATTCGAATGTACAAGAGTGTAAGAAGGTGCAGAGAGTAATGGACTCAGCCCAATATGGCACTGGATCGATCGCTGTAGAAAGCGGGGGGTGGGGGGAGGTAAAGATATGATTAGTGGTAGGTTTCCTTTACAGATGGTGTACATTGCAGAGAATAATGTGTTGGATGCAGAGGCTGATGGGCGAGTAGGCAAGGACAAGAGGGACTCTATCACTATTAAGGCAGAAGGAAGATGGAGTGAGTGTAGATGTACAGGAAATGGAGGAGATTCGGGTGAGGGGAACATCAATAGTAGAGGGAGAGAAACCCAAAACCGCATCCCAGGAATAGATGTGTCAAAGGTGTTAGAGGGAATTTTGGGTTTAGCAATTTACATTTAACAAATGACTTTGGTTACAAGTGTCCGTATCTGAATATGCATTGTGGATTTAATTTAGACTGTATCTCTGAACCATGAGTTCATAAAAGTCATGAATCCCAGACTAGACAATATTGATAAAATTTCATTAAAATCAGATATCTGTGGTGTGCATGCAAATCAGGAGGTGTGAAGTTTGTGTGTTGTTTCAAAGGAAGTATTGTTCATACATTGTAAATATAAAGTTGTCCTTTGATGTTGAGCACATAAAATATTGAGCCCCATGTTAGGCCTGGAGATCTTTCGACCAAAAGCGTCTCCGAAAGATGCCTGCTGCACCTTGTTTTGTCGAATAAGGAAGCTGCTTTGTATCTACCAGTAATTTTCTCCAGCGATTTCATTCACACAACAACATTTGGTGTCAGGAGTGGGATACCTTCCTGACCCATCGTGTGGCCAGCGATTTTAGCAGTCTGACTGGGTGAGTATTTTAAAAAATAGCACTTACACTTGGATCTGTTCAGGTCGGTGGTAAATGGGAACATGAGAAATCACGAACACGGAGAGCTGAACTGGTAGGTATAAATGTGGTGTGTGTGTGTGCATGTTTGTTTATGTAAGAGACAAAACTTTGTGTGTTAATTTGGTGAGACAAAGCCACCAGTTGTGAAGGGTGGTTACCGACGTTTCACGACGCCAGAGTGGGGACGTGGAAACTCATTCGATCGGGGAGCTGCATTTCAGAGTACACGTTTTGCGAGTGTGATGTGAAGGAACACAACAGATGTCATGAGTTCAGGTACTCAAAAGTGGCAGATTGCGGAGTACATACTCTGCGTTTTAAGGAAGAACTGTTTAGCTGGTACCCGTCATTTCTCTTTCGCATAGTGTGGGAATTATTGTGGAGATATTTCAGGGAGAGGTTCACCAGATGCACCCTAAAGATATACACATGTTGGTAAAAGCGAAGTGCCCAAGGAATACGTGGAACCGTCTGGCCCAGGGGGTGCGGGATGGTCCATGGGCAACTACTGGGAACGCCAAACAATGAAGAAAGATATCGCTCTTTTAAAGGGTAAGTGAGGTAGCGACTGGGGGGAGGTGGGAATAACCAGAGAACAATAATGGCAGTGAGCTGATGAGACAGTCATAGAAACATAGAAAACCTACAGCACGATACAGGACCTTTGGCCCACAAAGCTGTGCCAAACATATCCTTACCTTGGAACTACCTAGGCTTTACCTATAACCCTCTATTTTTCTAAGATCCATGTAGCCATCCAGGAGTCTCCTAAAAGATCCCATCATTTCCACCTCCATCACCGCCGCCAGCCACCCATCCCACGCACTCACTACTCTCTGTGTAAAAAACTTACCCCTGACATCTCCTCTGTACCTACTTCCAAGCACCTTATAACTATGCCCTCTCCTGCTATCTATTTCAGCCCTGGGGAAAAGCCTCTGACTATCTACATGATCAATGCCTCTCATTATCTTGTACACCTCTATCATGTCACTTCTCATCCTCCATTGCTCCAAGGAGAAAAGGCCGAGTTCATTCAACCTATTCTCAATAAGACATGCTCCCCAATCTAGGCAACACCCATGTAAATCTCCTCTGCACCCTCTCTATGGTTTCCACATCTTCCCTGTAGTGAGGGGACCAAAGTTTGGCCCAGTACGCCAAGTGGGGTTTGACCAGTACCCTACATAGCTGCAATATTAAATTCAACAGCTTCTCATTAATCCCCAAGGTAATAGTACTTAGTTAAATATTATGAAGTAGATTTACAGGAAAAATTGATAGTAGTACAAGGAGACACAAGAAACAACAGATGCCACGGGCTGGAGAAATAAGCCAACACTTCTACAATTTCCTTCCCTCCATACATGCTGCCTGACATGTTGCTCATTGAAATTTTGTAACCACATTTTATATAGTTGTCCTCGCCAAATAAGAAATAAAATTACAATGAAAAACAATGAAGTAGAGATCTATTGGCATATATAGAAGATAAATATTAATGTAGCTAAAACAGTAAATGTACAGTACTTACCATAAACCATGCTTATAATGTGCATCATAAATTAAATATAATTAAAATAAATGCTTCATGAATGGAAAGTATTTAAGTATTCCTTATTTTGCTACATATACGCTGGAGCTAGGAAGACGACAATTAACAAAAGAAGTGGAATGTACAGTGAAGGATTCATTGTTGTTTCTTCTGTGATAACACCTAAGTTATTGAATTTATAATGAACTTGGAGGGAAGTGGTTTATTTATTTCAGTGTCGCACTAACACCCTAAACCAATAATGAATGTGAAGATTTGCAAGTCGACTGTTCTGAATCAACATCACATAACAGGATCACAGTGAACCGGAAATTTTCAGCAAACATTATGAGTTTCTGAGAGGGATTTCTTTTAATTCTGATGTCTATCTCCTTACATTTCATTGAAATCCTGTAACCTGAGAACACGTAGAAAATATCTATTCAGATCCTACTTGAATGCATACTAAATGATGTCTTAACAGACCAATTAAGTTTGAGAAACGTCATTTGAATACTCCACTTTATTGAATTTACTTTCAAATATTGACAATCCAAATCCAAATGATATTATTACACTGGATTAATATAGATGGCACCCTTTTATTCACAAATTTATGAAGATTGTAAAGAGCCGATGGCAATTTCCATCTCCCAGATGGTAGTTGGGGATATGTTTGTTGGAATGATAGGGCCAATAGCACCAGACATCAAAGATTTTGTTTCCTGTATACTATCTTATGGATATTGGGCTGCAGATCATGAAAATCAGCATGAAACATGCCTAACACACAGCATTTCTTGAAATCACCTGTATTTGTTATTTCTGTTCAAAGGTTTCAAAGGTACATTTAATGTCAGAGAAATGTATACAATATACATCCTGAAATGCTTTTTCTTCATAGCCATTCACGAAAAGAGGAATGCCTCAAAGAATGAACGACAGTCACATATTAGAACCCCAAAGTCCCCCCCCCCACTCCCCTCCCTCCTGCACATAAGCGGCAGAAAGCAACAATACCACTCCCCCACTGGCAAAAAAACCATCGGCACCCGCCACCGAGCACTCAAGTGTGAGCAAAGCAACAGTAAAGACACAGACTTTGAATGTCACAGCAGACACACAATTGCTCACCACATCAACACCCAATCTGACCAAACTGACCGTCAATCAGATCCTAGAACTGTGAAGACGCTGCCTGGGTCAGTAAAAGATGTGGCAATGGCCACTACTGCCTGCGCTGGTGACCTGCGGATGTTCGGGTGTAGTGAAGGAACTAAAACACCTGGGGAACTCAGAGAGACTGCGGCAACTACTAACTCGACTACATGGCCAGTAAGCAAACCCGATGGATCATATCCATTAACAAAAGACGATCCGGCCCTTTATAAATCCACGCTGAGATTGCACCCCATTGTGGCAAGACCTGCAACAATCCTGAATAGCTTGTCTCCACAACATACAGATTTTTTCAGTCCTGGAATTGGTAATGGATTTTGCAGGCTCCCCTTGACACCTGAGTCTCAAGAACGATTTGCCTTCACCCTGGGTGGGCAGCAGTATACATGGACCAGACTCCACCAGGTTTTCCACTATAGCCCAGCCATTTTTCCATAAGGTCATGGCACAGACTTTGGAAAAGCTCTATCTAATGTCGTACGGATCGACCAGCTTAGACAATATGCAGATGATCTACTAATTGCTTCAGCAGATGAAGCAGGGATGGGCGGGCTGTTGAGAAATTCTGCCACCATTGTTTCAAATGTGCCCAACATAACTCTGGTAAGGGCTTAAATCTACATTTGGCAAATCAGTCACAACCAAAGGGACCCTGGGGAAACATCCAGATTGACTTCTTGGGACCCCGACCCAAAAGCAGGGGGAATAGCTACAGTCTAGTAATTCCCAATCACTTCACCCGGTGGGTAGTGGCTTTCCCAACAAGGATGGATTCTACCGCATGGATTCCATTTCAGGTAATCCTCCCAAGGTGGGGAACCCCAGTCCAGCTGGACTCGGATCAGGGAGCACATTTCACAGGGAAAGTGATGAAGGAAATATGCCAACTGTTCGGGGTGGATGAGACCACAGATGGTACTTTTAACACGTAACACTTGCGTCTGTGTGCAGACTCAGCGAGGCAGCCACTGGAAACACAGGACTGTGGTTAAACCACCTTCCTGTTGCTCAAATGTACAGAGATCCTAAGAGATGAACATCAGCCGACCACACCAGACCTGAGCACAGTTGATGAAAACACACACAGGAAATGCAAAGGCAGAAGACACAGAGAGCGTGACAGAAACCTGTGAATAGCATGCTAAAGTGAAATTGTGATTGTTCTACATAGAATATAGAACATAGGCCTACTTGTACATAGTTCTTTCCTTTTGCTTGTTTTTTCTTTCCACTCTTTTCTATAAGTGTATACCCCAGATAAATACTTTGTGGAGATTTTGTGATATATATGATTATATGATGTATAGGTACAGTGTCTGAAATACATCTTACGGAAATGTTTGTTTGATGAACTTCCATAAAAAAATAAATCACAAAAAAAAAGAATATAGAACATAGAAATTTACAGCACATTACAGGCCCTGTGGCCCACAATGTTGTACCGACCATGTAACCTACTCTAGAGACTGCCTAGAATTTCAGTAGCTCATAGCCCTCTATTTCTCTAAGCTCCATCTACTTATCTGAGAGGTTTTTAAAAGACACTATTGTATTCGATTCCACCACCGCCACCAGCAGTGCATTCCACACACCCACCACTCTCTGTGTGGAAAAACTTACCCCTGACATCCCCTTCGTACCTATTTCCAAGCACCTTAAAACTATGCCCCCTTGTGTTAGCCATTTCAGCCCTGAGAAAAAGCCTCTGGCTATCCACACGATCATAGCCCTTATCATCTTATACACCTCTATCAGGTCACCTCTCATCCTCCGTCACTCCAAGGAGAAAAGACCAAGTACACTCAACCTACTCTCATAACCTATTCCCTCCATCCTTGTAAATCTCCTTTGCACTCTCTCTATAGTATCCACATCCTTCCTGTAGTGAGGTGACCAGAACTGAACACAATACTACAAGTGGGGTCTGACCAAGGTCTTATATATCTGTAACATTACCTCTCGGCTCTTGAGCTCAATCCCATGGTTGATAACGGCAAACATACCATACACCTTCTTAACAACACTGGCAACCTGTTCAGCAGCTATGAGTGTCCTATCGACATGGACCCCAAGATCTCTCAGATCCTCCACACTGCCAAGAGTCTTGTCATTAATGCTAACTTCTGCCATTATATTTGTCCTACCAAAATGAACCACCTCATACTTATCTGGGCTGAATTCCACCTGCCACTTCTCAGACCAGTTCTGCATCCTATCAACGTCCCGCTATAAACGTTGACAGCCCTCCACACTATCCACGACACCCCCAATCTTTGTGTCATCAGCAAATTTACTAACCTATCCCTCCAAGTTCACTCAACCTGTTCTCATAAAGCATGCTCCCCAATCCAGGCAACATCCTTGTAAATCTCCTCTGCACCCTTTCTATGGCTTCCACATCCTTCCTGTAGTGAGGCGACTAGAACTGAGCACAGTACTCCAAGTGGGGTCTAACCAGGGTCCTATATAGCTACAACATTACCTCTCGTCTCCTAAACTTAATCCCACGTTTGATGAAGGACAATGCACCATACACTTTCTTAACCACAGAGTCAACCTGCGCAGCAGTTTTAAGTGTCCTATGGACTCGGACCCCAAGATCCCTCTGATCCTTCACACTGCCAAGAATCTTACCATTAATGCCATCATATTTGACCTGCCAAAATGTGCCACCTCACACTACTCTGGGTTGAACTCCATCTGCCACTTCTCAGCCCAGTTTTGCGTCCTATCAATGTCCTGCTGTAACTTCTGACAGCCCTCCACACTATCCACAACACCCCCAACCTTTGTGTCATCAGCAAATTTACTAACCCATCCCTCCACTTCTTCATCTAGGTCATTTATAAAAATCACGAAGAGCATGGTCCCAGAACAGAACCCTGAGGCACACCACTAGTGACCGACCTCTATGATGAATATGACTCGTCTACAACCACTCTTTCCCTTCTGTGGGCAAGCCAGTTCTGGATCCACAAAGCAATGTCCCCTTGGATCCCATGCCTTTACGTTCTCGATAAGCCTTGCATGGGGTATCTTATCAAATGCCTTGCTGAAATCCATATACACTACATCTACTGCTCTTCCTTCATCAATGTGTTTAGTCACATCCTCAAAAAATTCAATCAGGCTCGTAAGGCATGACCTGCCTTTGACAAAGCCATTCTGACTATTCCTAATCATTTATGCCTCTCCAAATGTTCATAATTTCTGCCTCTCAGGATCTTCTCCATCAAATTACCAACCACTGAAGTAAGACTAAGTGGTCTATAATTGCCTGGGCTATCCCGACTTGCTTTCTTGAATAAGGGAACAACATCTGCAACCCCCCAATCCTCCTGAACCTCTCCCATCCTCATTGATGATGCAAAGATCATCGCCAGAAGCTCAGCAATCTCCTCCCTCACTTTCCACAGTAGCCTGGGGTACATCCCATCCAGTCCCAGTGACTGATCCAACTTGATGCTTTACCAAATCTCCAGCACATCCTCTTTCTTAATATCTACATTCTCAAGCATTTCAATCCATAGCCAGTCATCCCTACAATCGCCATATCCTTAGTGAATACTGAAGCAAAGTATTCATAAAGTACCACTGCTATGTCCGCCAGTTCCCGACACACTTTTCCACTGTCACACTTGATTGGTCGTATTCTCTCAAACCTTATCCTCTTGCTCTTCACATACTTGTAGAATGCCTTGGGGTTTTCCTTAATCCTGCCTGCCAAAGCCTTCTCATAGCCCCTTCTTGCTCTCCTAATTTCATTCTTAAGCTCCTTCATGCTAGCCTTATAATCTTCTAGATTCCTGTCATTACCTAGTTCTTTTAGCGTTTCATAAACTCTTCTTTTCTTCTTGACCAGATTTACAACAGTGCTTGTGCACCACGGTTCCTGTACCCTACCATCCTTCCCGTCTCATTGGAATGTATCTACGCAAAACCGCACGCAAATATCCCTTGCGCATTTACCATGTTTCTTCCATACATTTCCCTGAGAACATCTGTTCCTAATTTCTGCTTCCAAGTTCCTGCCTGATAGCCTCATATTTCCCCTCACTCCAATTAAACATTTCCCTAACTTGTTTGTTCCTATCTCTCTCCAATGCTATGGTAAAGGAGATAGAATTGTGATCATTATCTCCAAAATGCTCTCCTACTGAGAGACCTGACACCTGACAAGGTTCATTTCCCAATACACCCTATCCTCATTTTATGTGTCTTCAGACAATGCGGATTCACAGTTATGCGTCAAACCTATTTCTACCAGCTTCTCCATATATCTGTCCAAAACTCACAGTTATGCAAGGCTATTGGGATGAGAAGCACCGCTTTCCCGCCAATACTAGTCCCATGCACACGCCTCACAGTCTCACTCCCGCCAATCTCCAATTGGTTTTGGCAGCGTATGGATGTGCGATCTTGTGCTCTTAAAGTTTTGTTGTTATTACCTACAGTGCACTGATTTTGTGCTTGAAATATTTAATTATGCCTCCTAAGCCTGGGCCAATTCCTGGGCCATCAGCTCTAACAATTGAAAAAGGTTGGAAATTATAAACAGGGCCATGTCAGGTAAAGGTAAGACAGCTCTAGGATGCTACCTCGACCTGGGTGAGTCCACAATCAGAAACAAAGAAAAATGCTGAGAAAATATAAAGTGCAGTGACTGATTCATCACAAGTATCTTCAAAGATTGTAACCAAAGTGCATAACCCGATTATCACAAAAATGGAGAAAATGTTGAGTTTGTACATTGAGCATGAAATAAAGAAAAAGCAACACTCTGTTTGAATCATCTTCATGTGAAAGCTTTGGAAATTTATGATTGCCTTTGTTCAGAGGCTAGTGAGGAAGTGTCAAGTGATATTGTTAGCTTTAATGCAAGTAGGGGATGGTTTTCTAAGTTTGCTAATCGTCACAGGCTTCACAACTTAGCTGGGTGTGGTGAGCAAGCTAGTGCTGACCACGAAGCTGCTGAACGTTGCCCTTTGCAATTGCGGACTCTGATAGCTGAGTTAGGCATCACACCAAAGCAGGTGTTTGATGCAGATGAGACCGGGCTTTTTTAGAAGTGTATGCCGGAACGCACTTACATAAGTAAGGATGAAAAGGCTGCGTTAACTTTCTATGATTTAATACATTAAATATTATCTTAAATTGATGAAATATAATACGAATGTTGCCCTGTGGTACTGCTTTTGTGTCGTATTGGTTTGATGGGCTGAGCGTCCAGCTCCTGCTTCCATTTGCTTAAATTCTTATGATCTGTTGTACTGTACAACCTCTGAAGTGCCTGAAAAATATATCCTCGGGGCTGTCTTTAATTTTGATCCACACACCACCCTTTGCTTGCAACAATGAAAACAAACAGGGTTCAGATACATGTTGATGCATGTATTACCTCACAACCACCCCAGCAGAATCCTCTGGTGTCCCTCAATTTGTCAAAGGGTCCATACAACAGACATCTGAACAGTAAACATTCAAACGTACAATTTATGATGGAGATGGAGAAGGATGGTTTCCTCCTGTTCCTGGACATTCTAAGGTGACAGAAGCTGGACGGTAGCCTCAGACATGGCTTCCATTGAGAACTTACTAACACTGACTTATACCTTAATATTAACAGCCACCATTACGTTTCCCAATGTAGAGTGGTTCTTTCTAATTGGATTAATTGTGCAAACATATGGAGAGAGAGAGAGAGAGAAAGTTGCAGTTTGTTACCACTCAACCATTTATTACCAGTTATGACTGATTCTTGCATTCAGAATATAAAAGTCTCCTCTGTTCAAGTAAATGGGAATTTCATTTTCCATAGTCTCCATAGATAAAACAATATATTTTCATAAAGGTTTATACATGCTAAGCTAAACCAGGAAAACCTGCAGGTTAGGATAATGACTTGCATTGCCAGTGGAGTATGTTTTATTCCATCATGCTGACCGTCTCCTTTGCTTTGTTCAGAAAGAATATGTATATTACTTTCAGATCGGATTATCAGGAAATCCAAGGCCTGAATGATTTGTGAACCCAATGCAATGGGAGATATTGTTAACTGGAGGGCATTAAAGGGTTTAAAGTTTAAAGGGGGGAGTTTAAAGGAGATTTACGAGGGCAGTCTTTTTCAACATCACAGTATGTGCCTGGAACACTCTTCCAGGGGAGGTGATGGAAGTAGATATTATAGCAATGATTCAGAGCCATTTGGACAGACACATGAACAGGCAGACAATGAAGAGATGTGGACCATGTGCAAGCAGATGTACAGTGTAAATTGGCACCATGAACAGCACAGACTTAGTGGCCTGAGGACTTTGCTATTCTGCTCTATATTCTGTGCAAGGGTCACGGTAACGAGAAAATTGTAGAAAGTCATTGACTTTTAAAGGGGATCTGAGAGAAACATATTAGATAGCATGAAGATCAGAAAACTGTGAAAAGATAACAGAGTGGCAGATGGTGATGCGGGAACAATTGATATCGTTCAGGACTGAGATAGATAGATAGATAGATAGATAGATAGATAGATAGATAGATAGATACTTTATTCATCCCCATGGGGAAATTCAACTTTTTTTCCAATGTCCCATACACTTGTTGTAGCAAAACTAATTACATACAATACTTAACTCAGTAAAAAAAAAATATGATATGCATCTAAATCACCGTCTCAAAAAGCATTAATAATAGCTTTTAAAAAGTTCTTAAGTCCTGGCGGTAGAATTGTAAAGCCTAATGGCATTGGGGAGTATTGACCTCTTCATCCTGTCTGAGGAGCATTGCATCGATAGTAACCTGTCACTGAAACTGCTTCTCTGTCTCTGGATGGTGCTATGTAGAGGATGTTCAGAGTTATCCATAATTGACCGTAGCCTACTCAGCGCCCTTCGTTCAGCTACCGATGTTAAACTCTCCAGTACTTTGCCCACGACAGAGCCCGCCTTCCTTACCAGCTTATTAAGACGTGAGGCGTCCCTCTTCTTAATGCTTCCTCCCCAACATGCCACCACAAAGAAGAGGGCGCTCTCCACAACTGACCTATAGAACATCTTCAGCATCTCACTACAGACATTGAATGACGCCAACCTTCTTAGGAAGTACATTCGACTCTGTGCCTTCCTGCACAAGGCATCTGTGTTGGCAGTCCAGTCAAGCTTCTCGTCTAACTGTACTCCCAGATACTTGTAGGTCTTAACCTGCTCCACACGTTCTCCATTAATGATCACTGGCTCCATATGGGGCCTAGATCTCCTAAAGTCCACCACCATCTCCTTGGTGATATTGAGACGCAGGTAGTTTGAGTTGCACCATATCACAAAGTCCTGTATCAGTTTCCTATACTCCTCCTCCTGTCCATTCCTGACACACCCCACTATGGCCGTGTGAAAAGCATTTGTGCACATTTTGTGAGATCATGCAAATAGTACTGGAACTGTGCTAAGGAGTGGGCAGCTATCAACAAAATGATAGTCTGGATGAGTAAAATGGCTTCACTGTATTTAAGCAATTTATAATCAGATTTAAAAGATACTTTTCATCCTTCAATAATATAAAGTTTCAAAACTTCTATACCCAGACCTTGCTTACCACAGTTATAAGAATATAGAAGCTGGCATTTCAGTTGGTGGACTACAATTCATAGAGTTTATTATTGATTGGAGGCATGAGTCTGAATCCCATCCTGGCAGCTGGAGAGTTTACGCTGCTAAAGTTATTGTAAAATGACAGTTGCTTTCAGCTCTGTTGACCATAAAGTTGTCGAATCTCCATCAAAAAACCATTCTGGTTCACTAATGTCCTTCAAGCAAAACTGATCTGGCATCATTACCTGTTTGGATCTGCTTGGGAGTCCAGGCCACTGACAGGGTTGATTTGTAATTGCCTCTTGAGGTGGGCTGGGTAAGAGGGCAGTTAGGAGTGGGCAATAAATCCCAGTTTTTCCAATGATAGTCAGACTCTGTCCATCTCACTTATTCCATTTATCAGTCTACCCAGCTTTATTAGATTATCTCTAATCCTTCTAAACTCACCGGGCTACAGAGGTTTTTGGAATGATAGCAAGAAGGAACTTGCAAGAGTCTTACATGTTTGAAGGATTGAAGATGTTCCAAAGTGTTTCATAGTATTGCTCAGACACCAACTGAACTCTGCTGTTCTTCTCTGAATAGGGCCATTGTCAATTTTATGTCGACTTGAGAAGCTTATAAGAGTCTTCGTTTGACGTCTCTTCTAAAAGTTGATACCATCAACAAGAGAACCCTTCATTCCTATTGCTCTGGACTGTTGGCCTGGTTTACTGACCCCAGGTTAATTTACCAGTGAGTGAGAACGATTATATGAACTGGATTTCATCAGTACAGAGCCTTGTCCTTTCCAGAAGGGTACAATTTCCAGGATCTGTTGCTGGACAATTGTCAAAAACAGGAATCCTGAAGAAAATACACTGATTTTCAGTATTCAGCTGCATCAGTCGAATTGCACTGGAAATCATTTCAATAATGTTGCTTTCTCAGATTTTTTTTGTTTATGACAGAACATTTGAAGCTGAACACAAATGTAGGAATTTGGAGAAACAAGAAAATAACATTTACTAAGTATAATGCATTTAATGGTGCTGGCACTTTGCAATAATTCAACTAAGCTAACAAATGTTTTGCTGATGAATTTTGTTCTTACTCAGTGGTTAGAGGGTTCTCGCTGAAGTGTCCGACAATAATCAGCCAGTATTGATAGATTCCAGTTGGCTTGATAGCGTTTCTCCATAACCACAATGTCCTGGTGAAACATTTCACCATGCTCATCACTGACAGCACCAGGATTTGCAGGCAAGAAGTCTAATTGTGAATGCAGAAAATGTATCTTCAGTGGCACGTTGCACATCTTGGTTTTGTATGCTTGAACCAGCTATACAGTTTGGTACTCTGTAGTTGCCCAGAAAATTTTCAACCTTCTTCAATATCTTCCATGTGATTTTCTCCAGTACTACTAGAAAATCTTCAAATTGCCTATCTTTGTATGCGTGTTAAAATTGTTGACCAACAAAAACAGGTTCCTTACTTTTGACATCAGTTATTCTGTCTTGAATAATGAATAGAAATAACAAATATAGGTGATTTCAAGAAAAGCTGCATGTTAGGGAAATTTCATGTTGATTTTCATGATCTGCAGCCCAAAATCCATAAGATACCCCCAGAAGTATTTAGGAAGCAAAATCTTTGATGTCTGGTGTTATTCCAACAAATGTATCCCCAACTACAAGCACGAGGAAATCTGCAGATGCTGGAAATTCAAGCAACACTCACAAAATGCTGGTGGAACACAGCAGGCCAGGCAGCATCTATAAGGAGAAGCCCTGTCGACATTTCGGGCCGAGACCCTTCGTCAGGACTAACTGAAAGGAAAGATAGTAAGAGATTTGAAAGTAGCAGGGGGAGGGGAAAATGTGAAATGATAGGAGAAGACCGGAGGGGGTGGGGTGAAGCTAAGAACCGGAAAGGTGATTGGCAAAAGGGATACAGAGCTGGAGAAGGGAAAGGATCATTGGATGGGAGGTGTAGGGAGAAAGAAAGGGGGAGGGGAGCACCAGAGGGAGAGGGAGAACGGGCAGAGTGATGGGCAGAAAGAGAGAAAAAAAAGAGGGGGGAAAAAACTAAATCTATCAGGGATGGGGTAAGAAGGGGAGGGGGGCATTAACAGAAGTTAGAGAAGTCAATGTTCATGCCATCAGGTTGGAGGCTACCCAGCCGATACATAAGGTGCTGTTCCTCCAACCTGAGTTTGGATTCATTTTGACAGTAGAGGAGCCATGGATAGACATATCAGAATGGGAATGGGACGTGAAATTAAAATGTGTGGCCACTGGGAGATCCTGCTTTCTCTGGCGGACAGAGCATAGGTGTTCAGCGAAATGGTCTCCCAGTCTGCGTCGGGTCTCACCGATATATAAATGCCACACCGGGAGCACCGGACGCAGTATACCACACCAGCCGACTCACAGGTGAAGTGTCGCCTCACCTGGAAGGACTGTCTGGGGCCCTGAATGGTGATGAGGGAGGAAGTGTAAGGGCAGGTGTAGCACTTGTTCCGCTTGCAAGGATAAATGCCAGGAGGGAGATCAGTGGGAAGGGATGGGGGGAACAAATGGACAAGGGAGTCATGTAGGGAGTGATCCCTGCAGAAAGCAGAAGGGGGGGCGGGGAAGATGTGCTTGGTAGTGGGGTCCCGTTGGAGAATTATACGTTGGACCCGGAGGCTGGTGGGGTGGTAGGTGAGGACAAGGGGAACCCTATCCCGAGTGGCGTGGCGGGCAGATGGGGTGAGGGCAGATGTGTGGGAAATGGGAGAGATGCGTTTGAGAGCAGAGTTGATGGTGAAAGAAGGGAATCCCCTTTGTTTAAAAAAGAAAGACATCTCCTTCGTCCTGGAATGAAAAGCCTCATCCTGAGAGCCGATGCGGCAGAGACGGAGGAATTGTGAGAAGGGGATAGCATTTTTGTAAGAGACAGGGTGGGAAGAGGAATAGTCCAGGTAGCTGTGAGAATCTGTAGGCTTATAGTAGATATCAGTTGATAGGCCATCTCCAGAGACAGAAAGATCAAGAAAGGGGAGGGAGGTGTCAGAAATGGACCAGGTAAATTGGTAATATACATCTCTCCCATTTCCTGCACATCTGCCCTCACCCCATTCGGGATAGGGTTCCTCTTGACCACCCCACCAGCCTCTGGGTATAATTCTCCATAAATTCCAATGGGATCCCACTACCAAGCACATCTTTCCCTCCCCCCCTTTTCTGCTTTCCGCAGGGATCACTCCCTACGCGACTCCCTTGTCCATTCATCCCCCCATCCCTTCCCACTGATCTCCCTCCTGGCACTTATCCTTGTAAGTGGAACAAGTGCTACACCTGCCCTTACACTTCCTCCCTCATCACCATTCAGGGCCCCAGACAGTCCTTACAGGTGAGGCGACACTTCACCTGTGAGTCGGCTGGTGTGGTATACTGCGTCCGGTGCTCCCGGTGTGGCCTTTTATATATTGATGAGACCCGATGTAGACTGGGAGACCATTTCACTGAACACCTACGCTCAGTCCTCCAGAGAAAGCAGGATCTCCCAGTGGCCACACATTTCAATTCCACGTTCCATTCCCATTCTGATATGTCTATCCATGGCCTCCTCTACTGTCAAGATGAAGCCACACTCAGGTTGGAGGAACAACACCTTATATACCGGCTGGGTAGCCTCCAACCTGATGGCATGAACATTGACTTCTCTAACTTCCGTTAATGCCCCTCCTCCCCTTCTTACCCAATCCCTGATAGATTTAGTTTTTTTCCCCCCTCCTTTTTTTCTCTCTCTCTCTGCCCATCATTCTGCCTGTTCTCCCTCTCCCTCTGGTGCACCCCTCCCCCTTTCTTTCTCCCTAGGCCTCCCGTCCCATGATCCTTTCCCTTCTCCAGCTCTGTATCCCTTTAGCCAATCACCTTTCCGGCTCTCAGCTTCACCCCACCCCCTCCGGTATTCTCCTATCATTTCACATTTTCCCCTCCCCCTGCTACTTTCAAATCTCTTACTATCTTTCCTTTCAGTTAGTCCTGATGAAGGGTCTCGGCCCGAAATGTCGACAGGGCTTCTCCTTATAGATGCTGCCTGGCCTGCTGCATTCCACTATCCCCAACTACCATTTGTTTGATGGATATTGCCATCTGCTCTTTACAATCTTCACAAGTCTATGAACAAATGGATGCCATCTATATTAATCCAGTGTAATAATATCATTTGGCCTTGGATTGTCAATATTTGAAAGTAAATGAAATAAAGTGGCATATTCAAATGATGCTTCTCAAATTTAATGATCTTTAAAGACATCATTTAGTATGCATTCACATAGGATCTAAATAAATATATCCTGCATGTTATCAGGCTACAGCATTTCAATGAAATGTAAAGAGATAGGCAGAATTAAAAGCAATACCTTTCTGAAACCGATAATATTGGTTGAAAATTTCTGGTTCACTTTGACCCTGTTATGTGACTTTCCATAATTGATTTTGGTTCAGAACAGTAGATTCCATAACTTTGGTGTTAGTTCAATAACAATATAAATAAGCCATTTCTAAAATCTGCAGACAGATCATCGCAAACTCCGTGTTGTCAATTGTGTCTGCATCAGAAACCAGAAAAGGAAATGTGATTGTGTATGATCGTGAAATATACTTAACATGCCAGTGAGATAGAGAGTGACAACCTTTTGTGCACAGTTTAAATTCCTTTCTGCGTGAGTAGCAAAAGATGTGTGCACACTCACACGCACACCCATCAGGTTGGAGGAACAACACCTTATATTCTGTCCAGGTAGCCTCCGACCTGATGGCACAAACATTGATTTCTCAAATTTCTTTTAATGTCCCTCCCCTTCACCATTCCGCATCCCCTTTCCCCCCGCTCACCTTACCTCCTTGCCTGCTCATCACCTCCTGCTGGTGCTCCTCGCCCCCTTTTCTTTCTTCCATGGCCTTCTGTCTTCTCCAGTTAGATTCTCCCTTCTCTGTCCCTGTTCCTCCTTCACCAAACAACTTTCCTGCACTTCACTTCATCCCTTCCCTTATCAGTTTCACTTATCACCTTGTGTTTCTCTCTCCCCTCCCCTCCCCTCACCTTTTACATCTACTCATCTTTTTCCTCCAGTCCTGCCAAAGGGCCTCAGACCGAAACGTCTCTGTACTTTTTTCCATAGATGCTGCCCGGCCCGCAGAGTTCCTCCAGCATTTTGTGTGTATTGCTCAAATTGTATACATAATTGTTTGGTATACGTGCATGTACAGTCAGATGTACAATCAGATCAATGTGTATCAATCAGTCTGATGGCCTGGTGAAAGAAGCTGTCCCAGAGCCTGTTGGTCCTGGATTTTATGCTGTGGTACTGTTTGCCTGATGGAAGGAGCTGAAACAGTTGATGGTTGGGGTGACTGGAGTCTCTCATGATCCTCCAGGCCCTTTTTATGCACCTGCTGGTGTAATGTCCTGAATAACGGAAAGTTCCCGTACACCTTTGCGTTGGGCTCTCCGCACCACTCTCTGCAGTTGTAGAGAAATATCTACAACAGGAATTCAAGTAGCTTAGAGCTAGAAATGGGTTTTACTGAGAATAAATCTAAAACTTAGCAATTATTTTTAGCAATTTTATTATTTCGTGCACATCTTTTGGTGAATGTTATCTTCTTTCACATTAATCTGTTCTCAATTTTAAAGAATGTTCAATGAGTCAAACTAGGAAAGAAGGACTTTTGTTCTGCAGTCGTTCCGTAACTGTTCAATACACATTTGATACTTGTTTGATTCTGAGGTGCCAGGCATCTGCACCAGTGGTGCGTCGCAGGTATTTGCCAGTCAGTTTACAATTGACACTCGTGCGCTACGGAGTTGTGCTTTGTTCATCCTTTGCGAACATTTGCAGTTTTGTACTTTATTAAGCCTTGTTTTTACATTTAATTACCCATCACAGTGCAAAAAAAAGAGCAAGTGAAAAGCAGAAAGTGATAGTAATTCAAAGAACAGTGGGAAAATGAGTTCTTATTTATAGTGGGTCCGTCAGGAAAACCGTTGTGCATTGTTTGTGAAAACACTTTCTCTCAGAATGGAAGACATGATCTTAATAGACACTATAAAACACAACATCAGACTGAAATAGAAGGAAAACTGAAGCTAATGCTTGCGTCTGAGTTACAGAAAGAATATGTGATTAAGAAAAAGGAAGAAATCAAAAGAAGACAAAATATATTTGTTAAAAGTCTCATTAAGGTAAGTAATGTTTATCTGGTCTTTATATTAAATCAATTTATCAAGTAAAAATGCTAAATATGTCTATAGTAACATTTTTACAAGAATTGACTGGGGGTACAAGAGTTGTATGGCGCATCTGAATACGTGCGTGAAAAAATTGATGCATGGAATGTAAAAGGTTGGCCACCCCTGGGCAAGTCTGTCTCTGCTCCTCCTGTAATCCACAATCAACTGCTTCGTTCTTTCAATATCGAGGGAGATGTTGTAGGCTGAGATTGTAACAGCAGGGACTGTTATTTTCAAACTCATTTTATTGTCTTAATTTTAATAACTTCTTTCTGTATTAAAACATCTGAAACAGATAAAGGAATTAAAAACAAAAATTATTTGTTGTCTTGAGTGTGCTCACTTTCCACCACACATCTATAGACATTTCCTAAGGTTTTCAGTGACATGCTGAACCTCCGCAGACTCTGAGGAAGTAGAGGTGCTGTTGTGCTTTCTTTGTAAGAATATTTATTTAATGGGTCCAGGATAGGTCCTCTGAGATAGTGACACCCAGGAATTTAGAGATACTGACTAATTTAGTGATTCTCTAATGATTACTGCTCATGGACCTCTGGTTTCCCTCTCCTGAAGTCTACAATTAGTTCCTTTGTCTTATTGACATTGAGTGAGAGGCTGTTGTTATTACACCACTCAGACAAGTTTTCAAACTCACTCCTGTATGCTGAATCATCACCCCTTTGATACGGCCCACAGCAGTGGTGTCATCAGCAAACTTGTATATGGTGTTGGAGCTGTACTTAGCCACACAGTCACAGGTGTAAAGTGAGTAGAGCAGGGGGCTAAGTACACATCACTGTGGTGCTCCTGTGCTGATGGAGATTGTGGAGGAGATGCTTTTGCCAATCTGAACCGACTGGGGTCTACAAGTGAGGAAATCCAGGATCCAATTGTACAAAAGGAGTATTGAGGCCCAGGTCTTGGAGTTTGCTGATTAGTTTTGAAGGGATGATAGTGTTAAATGCCAAGCTGTAATCGATAAAGAGCATCCTGATGTATGCATCTTTGCTGTCCAGATGTTGTAGGGTTGTGTGAAGAGCCAGTGAGATAGCATCTGCTGTAGACCTGTTGCTTCAGTAGGCAAATTGGAGCAGATCCAAGTGACCATTCAGACAGGAGTGGATATGCTTCAACACCAACTTCCCAAAACACTTCAACACTGTGGATGTAAGTGTCACTGGGCAATAGTCATTCAGACAGGTTGACACCCTCTTCCTGGGCACTGGTATGATTAAAGCCTGCTTGAAACAGTCGCTGAGGTTGAGAAGGTTGAGACCTTCAAGTTGCTCAGAGTGAACATCACCTATCCTAGGCCAACAGATATACACCATGGATCATGAACACCTCTACTTCCTCAGGAGGCACGAGAAATTTGGTAGGTACCATTTGAGTCTTGCCTATTTTTATTGATGCAGCATAGAAGCATCCTGGCTTGGTGCATGATGACCACAAGGAACTGCAGGAAGTTGCGGAGACAGCTCAGCTCATCCAGACAGGATAGTTGAATGCTCCTCTTGTGGGATACAAGAAGACAGGGAGACCACCAGTCTCCCTGACCACTACAACTGTGAGAAGTGCATCCTCCTGCAGCTTCTGATAATCCATGTTAAGGAGTTGGAGATGGCACTGAATGATCTCCAGATTATTTGGGAGGCTGAAGGGGTGATAGATAAGACATGTAGAGAGTTCATTGCACCCAAGGTGCATGACACAGAAAACTGGGTGACATTCAGGAAGGGAAAAGGGGTTAAACAGCCAGTACCCGTGGCCATCCCACTCAACAGCAGATATATTACTTTGGAGAATGTTGGGAAGGATAATGTTGAGGGTGTTCCGCACAAGGACTCACAAATCCCTTTCAATCTCAGATTTTTTGATTTTCTACCTATTTAGAAAATGGTCTGCAGATTTATTTCTACTACCAAAGCACATGACCATACATTTTCCAACATGGTATTTCATTTGCCTATTTTTTTGCCCATTCTCCTAATCTTTCTACGTCATTCTGCAGTTTACCTGTTTCCTCAACACTACCTAACCCATTTCCAGTCTTCATATCATTTGCAAGCTTGACAACAAGGCCACTGACATCATTGATATATCATATAAAAAGACAAGGTCCCAACACCGACCCCTGCGGAACGCCACTAGTCACTGGCAGCCAACCCCTAGTAAAGGATCCTTTTCTTCACACTCATTGCATCCTACTGATCAGCCAATGCTCAACCATACCAGTAACTTTCCTGTAATACCATGGGTCTTAACTTGGTAAGCAGTCTCATGAGTGGCACCTTGTCAAAGGCCGTCTGAAAGTCCAAATATACAACATCCACTGCATCCCCTTCATCTATCCTACTTGTAATTTCCTCAAAGAATTCCAACAGGTTCATCAGGCAAGATTTTCCCTAAGGAAACCATGCTGACTTTGTCCTATCTTGTCCTGTGTCACCAAGTACTTCATAACCTCATCTTTAACAATTGACTCCATTATCTTCCCAACCACTGAGGTCAGGGTAACTGGTCAACAATTTCCTTTCTGCTGCCTTCCTCCTTTCTTAAAGAGTGGAGTCACATTTGCAATTTTCCTGTGCTCCAGAACCATGCGCAAGTCCAATGATTTTTAAAAGATCATTACGAATGCCCCCTCAAACTCTAACACTACCTCTTTCAGAACCCAAGGGTGCAGTTCATCTGGTCCGGATGTCTTATGTACCCTTAGCTATTTCAGCTATTTGAGCACCTCCTCCCTTGTGATAGTAAATGAACTCACTTCTCTTCCCTCACACCCTTCAACATCTGGCACACTGCTGGTGTCCTCACTCAGTGAAAACTGATGCAAAATACTCATATAGTTCACCTACCACCTCTTCATCCATCAATACTATTTCTCCAGCCTCACTTTCTAGCGGTCCTATATCCACTCTCATCTTTATTTTATTTTTTTGCATACATGAAAAATTGTTACTGTCCACTTTGATATTGTTTGCTAGCTTGCTTTCATATTCCATCTTTTCCTTTCTAATGGCTCTCTTAGTTGCTCTTTCTAGGTTTTTAAAAGCTCCCCAATCCTGTATTCCTGTTAATTTTTGCTTGGTTGTAAGCCTTCTCCTTTGTTTTTCCTTTGTTTTTCCACCCCCTCTGCCTACTTTCCAATCCCTCCAACACAACGTATAACCTTGGACATTCATCACCCAACTACAATCATCCTTTTAGCCACGATTCAGTGATGGCCACATCATCATACCTGACAATCTGTAATAGCGCAACAAGATCATCTGCCTTATTTCTTATATTCTGTGCATTGAGATATAACACTCTGAGTACTGTATTTGTATCCTTTTTGATTCTGCATCTGTAATGCACAGATACTCACCCTGCTGCTGTAATTTTGTCCTGTCATCTGCCTGTCCTTCCTGACAGTCTGACTGCACATTATCTTTGCTTTCTTTATGATCTGTCCTATCCTGAATCCCTTCACTCTGCTTCCCACCCCCAGACAAATTAGTTTTAAACCCTCCCCAACAGCTCCAGAAATCCTGCCCGCTAGAATATTGGTCATAAACTACACTTATGATGTGCAGAATAAATTGCATGTTATTAAGCTAGTTTCTTAAATAAAAACAAACATTCATTGTTTTGTGACTTTAACACTGGTTCTAGGAAGATCATGCTTTGACAATGATGGTTTCATGATTGTTTCTTGTGTGATCACACCTAAGTTATCTTTAATTTATGATAAACTTAGAGGGAAGTGATTTATTTATTTCAGTGTCCCACCCTCCAACCTCCAATGAAAGTGACCAGACACTTACACAGAATATAGAGCAGTAGAGCAAAGCCCTTCAGGCCACTAACAGACAGACAGACATACTTTATTGATCCCGAGGGAAACTGGGTTTCGTTACAGTTGCACCAACCAAGAATAGTGTAGAAATATAGCAATATAAAACCATAAATAATTTAAAAATATTAAGTAAATTATTCCAGTGGAAATCAGTCCAGGATCAGCCTATTGGCTCAGGGTGTCTGACACTCCGAGAGAGGAGTTGTAAAGTTTGATGGCCACAAGTGGGAATGACTTCCTATGACGCTCAGTGTTATATCTCGGTGGAATAAGTCTCTGGCTGAACGTACTCCTGTGCCTAACCAGTACATTATGGAGCAGCTGAGAGACATTGTACAAGATGGCATGCAACTTGGACAGCATCCTCTTTTCAGACACCACCGTCAGAAAGTTCAGTTCCACTCCCACAACATCACTGGCCTTACGAATGAGTTTGTTGATTCTGTTGGTGTTGCCAAGTCTGTGCTGATCCTGATACCATGTGAATATCTGCTTGTACAGGGTCCACATCTCTTCATTGTCTGCCTGTTCATGTGTCTGTCCAAATGGCTCTGAATCATTGTTATAATATCTACAACCATCAATTCATAAATCTTTAAACTACCCACTTTGAACTTTAGACCCTTTAATGCCCTCCAATGATGACAATGGCATCAATTATCCATATTGAATTGAAGGAAATTTCCATTTACCCTGTACTGACTAGTGTGTGGCCCCTTTCACAAATTTCAGTATGTTCACACAGTTAATCGAAGTAGAAAGAACCACTCTACGTTGGGAGGCGTAATGGTGGTGACACCTTCATATTGTGGCATCATGGACTCCAGGCATTCCAACAGTTTCACAAACATCTCAACAGTAAACAGCCAAACATACAATTTATGATGGAGATGGAGAAGAATGGTTTCCTCCTGTTCCTGGACATTCTAAGGTGACGGAAACTGGACAGTAGCCTCAGACATGGTGTCTATCGGGAACTCACTAACACTGACTTTTACTTTAATACCAATAGCCATCCCAACGACTCCCAATGTAGAGCGGTTCTTTCTACTTTGCTTAACTGTATGAAAGCTATTTCCGACACTGAGTGTCTACTTGAGGAAATAAGACAATTATGCACGACGTTCATGAAGATTGGCTAAAAGCTGAAAGAAATCAATCAGAGCCTTAACAGGGCTGACAGTAATTCCAGGAAACTGATCATAATCAAGGTTGGAGAGCAGAGACCTGATTGGATGCAGACTAACCAATCAGGAGGGACAGAATACAGGATATAAATACCACCTGATTAGACATAACCAGGCATTGTCCCCGAAGATGATGGTAGAGTTTCTCATCGGAACGTTTACTATAATCAATACCTGTGATGGCTTGAAGCCTGAGAAGAGTTTATTCATAAACTGTAGGAACTTCGGCAGATTAAGTTAAAATGCAAAATGCTACTTGGGGCTAATAGTTGTCCTTTATAGACAGGAGGCAGGACAATTTATCACAGAAAATACATAAATGGCAGAGAAATTGAACTATCACTTTGAATCTGTCTTCAGGAAAGGTGATACTAAAATCTACCAGAAATACTAGAGAATGAAGGTCTAATGAGAACAATGAACTGAAGGAAATAAGTGAAATTAAAAGAAAGTAAGAAGGATGTTCCTTTGCTTTATGATTTTGAAGAATTGGTATTTCGTGCTCATAGATAACATGATAAATAAAGGGACAATGTCCTGAGACCATTGTTTTTCAAGTGCTTTCTGAAATCCTGAATATCTCCGTCACCTTTCCAATCAGAATCAGGTTTATTATCACCGGCATGTGTCGTGAAATTTGTTAACCTAGGCTTTGTCAAATAAAACAATCTAGAGTGGTCCTTGGAGTAGATTCACTTTCTGAGAGACAAAAAGGGAAGAAAACAATGGTAATAAAGAAGATGATTCCTCACCCAGAGTTTAATTCAAAAACTCCAGAAAATGACATCATGCTGGTTCAGGTACTAAATATATGTTCTCAAGATTACTTAAAGGTCAATTCTACAGTCCTATGCTGCAATCATGAATTTGCTCAGAGCTGTTGTATGTTAATTTCAATGGCATATCCACAATCCTTTGTTTTAATTTGTTGGTTCATTTGCTGTAGGCGTAGCTACTAATGCTGGCATTCTTGTCCATTTCTAATTGTCCTTAAACTGAGGAGGTGGAATCAGCCTCATTGATGGGTTTGGAGTCATGTTAAGGACCAGTCCAGGTAAGGGTGGCCGATTTCCTTTCCTGTCGGACATTGGTGAGACATGTACATTTCTAAACAATCAGAGTCTATCTTTAAATCCACATTTATCAAATTATTTGAATTTAATTCTATTACTTTCAGTGGTGGGATTCAAACTCTTGTACCTCGATTTTTGGCCTTTTGGATTCTAGATGTCTGGCTTCTGAACCTGGCAATTTGGTGCCAAACGTGATTGGTTTCCAACAGTTCTTTTGCTGTCTTGATAAATTCTAATGCTTGCTTTGTATTTTTTCCATTCAGCCTCCCATGGTAGTGATGTTTAGAGGATCAATGGGCAGGTACCTTGTCTTTGCCTCAAATCCTGCCAGTTCATGGAAGACGTCTGTTCACTTCATTGTTCCTTTGACAATTCATAGAATCATTGCTTCATACAACACGGATGCAGGCCCTTCTGCACACTGAGTTCATGCCAGCCATCAGCAACCAAGTACAAAAATCCTTCACTAATCCTGCTTAATTCCCTCCCCACCACCCATCCACATTCCCATCAATTCCCGTATTTCTAACATTAACTTGAACACTAGGAGCAATTAAGTGACCAAATACCCTGCCAACCTGGACATTAGTGGGATGTAGAAAGATATTGGAGCATCCAGAGAAACACACGATCACAGGGTGACCATGCAAACTCCACAAAGACAGCTGAGGCACCACGATTGTACACAGCTTGCTGGATCTGTTAGGTGGCAGCACTATCAACTGCACCACAGTGATTTCACTTTGTCGGGGAAATACCATTAGTCCCAGTCTGCACTTCTCCATACACTGATTAACATTTCCCTCCAGCTGTATAGAAAATGATCATTCAAAGGTGACTATGCAATCAGTGATCATCACATTTTCAATCCATCAAGTGTCATACAGTGGGCATTGGGAACGGACCCAAATGCAAGACACAGGCACTGAACTACCAGGAACAGGACTAGGCATGAGAAGGAAGCAAGGGAAGTGAGGAAGAAAGGATGCTGGACATGACACAGGCCCCCGATGAGACAAGGAATCCGGGCCTGGGCTGGGACTTGACTAGGGCAGCGGAACCAGGACATGGAACTGAGAGCTAGGAGCCTGGGCTTGGACTCCAAGCCAGAGACTGGACAAGGACCCAGAACCTGGGTCTTGACTCGGGCTCAGACTCCAGAACCAGGCGAGGACAAGACGTGGCTATAGGACAGGAGAAGCAACAGGGCTGGACATGAGACTACTGGACAGGACAAGGGAACCCCAGCACCAGGCTGGGCAAGGTGAGATATGGACAAGATCAGAACACGGAGCCCGGGTCGAGGGAGGGACAGGAACGCAGAACACGGAGCCCGGGTCGAGGGAGGGACAGGAACGCATATACGGAGCCCGGGTCGAGGGAGGGACAGGAATGCAGAACACGGAGTTGGGACCACTCCTTGGGTACAGGACATAGGGCCAGGACTCATTACACAGAACACAGAATACGACATGACGGTTCCCAACGCATGGTAGCAGCAGTCGGGTGGACCTACCTAGCAAAGGCATGGACACAGACAGTTCCCAACTCTAGGTAGCGGCAAATGGCCGGACCTATCTAGCGAAGGCGTGGACACCGAGACAGTTCAAAACAACAAAAGACAGTTCCTCATCTTGCTCCGGTGGTTGAACTTGACAGCGGTGAAGACAAGGCTTCAGACAAAGCTCCAGGTGAAGGGTAGCAGGAGAGGCTCCAGGCGAAGGGTAGCAGGAGAGGCTCCAGGCGAAGGGTAGCAGGAGAGGCTCCAGGTGAAGGGTAGCAGGAGAGGCTCCAGGCGAAGGGTAGCAGGAGAGGCTCCAGGCGAAGGGTAGCAGGGCAAGGCTCCAGACACAGGTTGCAGGCACGACTTCAGGCCAGGCTACTGAGGGAAGGAAGGGAACAGTCCAGCCTCAGAGTAACAGCAATGACCGCCTGACTTACCCAACGGAGGCAAGGACCGGGAGGGACAGATCCCACCGTAGGGCAACAGCAAAGACGGCCTGACTTACCCCACAGAGGGGAGGACAGGATACCAATAAGACAAACAGCAACCACCCTCAAACCCAGAACCACTTATGTTCCAGCCTCATTATGAGGATCAGGTGCCTGTGATTAAGCCCAAATGAAACAACGGACAGCCAGAAGACCCGAAGTCCGGAGTCCACGGACCGGACTGTGAGCCGGAACGCGGACTTCATGGACCATACCATGACATCAAGCTTTTTACCATCCACTGTAAATTAGTATTCTTTGGTTACTGATCCTTCTGTCACCATTTCTTGCTTTTTAATAGCTACATCAAATTTCCTCTTAATCATCTCTTTGATCATTTTCTTTAGTCTCTCTCTGGTATCACTTCATTTAACCTTTTCAATAGTATTCAAAGTTTAAAATCCAAAGTAAATTTACTATCAAACTACATATATGTCACCATATACAACACTGAGATTGATTTTCTGGTAGGGATACTCCATAAATCCACAATAGAATAATAACCATAATAAAATTGATGAAAGTCCACACCAACTTATGTCTTTAACTAGTGATCAAAAGACAACATACTGTGTAGATACAAAAAAAATGAATGAATAAACAAATAGATAGATAGATAGATAGATAGATAAATAAATAAGCAAGCAAGCAAGCAAGCAATAAATATTGAGAGCAGGAGACAAAATGTCCTTGAAAGTGAGTCCATAGTTGTGGTAACAGTTCAGTGATGGGGCAAGTGAAGTTGAGTGTAATTATCCCCTCTGGTTCAAGAGCCTGATGGCTGAGGGTGAATAATAACTGTTCCTGAACCTGGTGGTGTGAGTCCTGAGGCCCCTGTACCTTCTTCCTGATGGCAACAGCAAGCAAACAGCATGACCTGGGTGGTGGGGGTCGCTGATGGTGGATGCTGCTTTCCTGTGTCAACGCTCCATGTATACTGTATGTGGTCAATGATGGGGAGGGCTTTACCCGTGATGGACGGGGCTGTGTCCACTACTTTTTATAGGGTTTTCCTTTCCAGGGCATTGGTCTTTTCATACCAGACTGTGCTGTAGCCAGTTAATATACTCTCCACCACACATCTTTAGGAAGTTTATCAAAAGTTTAGATGCCATGCCAAAATAGTATTGCCAAAGCCTTGCTATCATTCCTAAATTGTGATCCTATAAAGAACATAATCATACAAATAATTCCATCTGTAGCTTTTTATAAAATTCAGCATGATTCCTTACTTCTTATTCTATTAGTCTAATATTAAACTCAAGCATACTGTACACTTTGTTATGAGAAGTCTTCCCAACTTGCCCTGCCACCTATAAATTATAGTCCTGTACCTGACACTTTTATTATACTTGCAACAGGGGCAGACGGTGCTTGGGAACATCACAGCATTTTTCAGCTTGATGTTTACCTTTAAATCATAGAGTGCGTTTGTAAAAAATATATCATCTTTCCTTCATCATCACTGGGTTATAATTCTGTAAGCTCTAATTTATTGACTGTAGGGAATATCTTTGCCACAAAGATCAGGTGAATTTCAAGAAGGATATTGCCTCCAATTCCTTCTTGTAAGGAAAAATATAACTGGCCAAATTGTTCTCTAAAATATCACAAGAAATCCAGCAAAATGGGTTAAATAATCTGAAGAGCTGCTACTACATTAGGCAGCCACCTACTGGTAGATGTTCTACATGACAAGCAACATTACCGTCAGACAAAAATTGGTAAATTCACTGCACTGTGACTGGCAATTATAAAAAGGAAATGGTGTCATATATTCGATATGCACAAACTTGTTAGTAAGAACGGTGAGATTATTTGTTCTGCTAACTATTGCATAAATATGTATTGGTGTTCACTTTTGCAAGGGATTTTGACGATTGGATTTAAATATGCAAATAACACAAACCTGAATGAACTAAATCATCCACATCAATGAATATTTTTTTTATTTAACAGACATCAAAAGGACTTGAAAAAGAATTCCAACACAATATTTATGACCAAAATTCAGCAGAAGTTGTCAGAGAAATGGTTGCTCATTACCACTTACAAAATTTCACCTGAAGTTAAAAAAGTTTGAAAGTCATTAGATCAAGCACAGAAAAGGGGATCCAACTGCAAGTTTACACATTCCAAAGGATTCAAGTGAAAATAGAAAAATGGTATATGACAAATCAGCTAACAATTTATATATTGGAAGAGGGTCACATTAAAGTATAATAACCCAGAGTTAACAGCCAGTGTTACAGTGAAGGACTTTCCTTTTAGTCTTAAAGAAGGTTCCAAACAAAGATTCTGTGATCTCTGCTGCAAGGATTTCTGCTTTGAGGCTATTGGCCTGCAGTTCAAAGGTTCCATGATGATCAACAGCGACTCATTTTAAAGAGTTCCCACAGACAGAAAACCTAGAAGCAATTTTTATTCAGCTTTCAAAACATAACTTTGCAGACTTCTGTATCAAAATTAGAACAAACTGATTATAACGAAAAATCATATTTCAATCAAAAGAGTTCTTACTTTAAAATTCATAAATTCCAAAAAAGTACTTAAATAAGCTACAATATAAATTTCATATAGGTTTCTGTGGTCAGACAATTTGCCAAGAATTACTTATGGGTTAGTTTGTCTTTCTCACATTTCAAGATGGTGGCCCAACCAGTCACAGAGGCCTCTCCAGCTCTAGTAAATGGTGAGGCAAGACAACCCAACCTCAGGCATTTATTAAGATCAAAGTTGTATACATCTTACACGTATGAAGCCAGGAAAAGGTTGATTTTTCACCGCGGAATCCAGTGGTTGTTAGCAAGGGGCTGATGAGCTGTGTCTAGAGACACCCAGTAAAAGGGGGTTTCATACAGAATGTTTTGAAGGTTCGAAGATCAAAATTTAATATCGAACTATATTTATGTCACTGTTTAAAATGCTGAGATTTATTTTTTTGTGGGGACACTCGATAAATCTAATAACCATGATAGAATGAGTCCTGAGACTCCTGTAACTTCCTCCTGATGGCAGCAATGAGAAGAGAGCATGACCTGGGTGGTGGGAGTCCCTGATCATGGATCCGCTACTTTTTGTAGGATTTTCCATTACAGACAAGGTGTTACATATCAGGCTGTGACGCAGCTAGTATCACACATCTACAGAAGATTGTCAAAGTTTTAGTTGTCATGCCGAGTCTTTGCAATCTCCTAAGGAAGTCGAGGCACTGCCATGCTTTCTTCATAATTACACTTACTCACTGGGCCCAGGACAGATCCACTGAAATGATAGCACTAAGGAATTTAAAGTTGCTGACCCTCTCCACCTCTGATCCCCCAATTAGGACTGGCTTATGGACCTCTGGTTTCCTTCTCCTGAAGTCAATAATCATCTCCTTGGTCTTGGTGACATTGAGTAAGAGGTTGTTGTTGTGGCACTACTCAGCCAGATTTTAATACCCCCTTCTATATGCTGATACGTCACCATCTTTGATTTGCCTATGACAGTGGTGTCATCAGCAAAGATAAACATGGCACTGGAGTTGTGCATAGCCATAGTCATAAGTGTAAAGTGAGTAGAGCAGGGAGCAAAGCACACAGCTTTGTGGAGCACTTGTGCATATGGAGATTATGGAGGAGATATTGTTACCAATCTGAACTGACTGGGTTTTGTAAGTGAGGAAAACGAGGATCCAATTGCACAGGAAGGTATTAAGGCCAACATCTTGAAACTTATTGATTAGTTTTGAGGGAATGAGAGCATTGAATACCGAGCTGTAGTCAATAAGGAGCATCCTGATGTGTGTGCCTTTGCTGTCCAGATGTTCCAGGGTTGAGTGAAGAGCCAATGAAATGGCATCTGCTGTGGACTTGTGCTGGTCGGTAAATTGGAGTGGATCCAAGTTGCTTCTCAGGCAGGAGTTGACACATTTCATCAGCAACCTCTCAAAAAGTGTCATCACTGTGGACGTAAGTGCTACTGGACGATAGTCATTGAGACAGGTTACCATGGACTGGAATATGCTCAGGGAGTGGCTATCTATAAACATGACATTAACGTCAATGTATATGCAAGATCTGTGGCTGGCTCTATAGAGAAGTGCACTGAAGACGTCTCTGTTAATAAACAGATCTATGTGAGTGCAAATCTGAAGCCAGGGGCCCAGGCAGAGCTGAGAAATCGTGACACTGCCTTCAGGTCAGAGAATAAGACAACTCCCAGGTGAGCAAGAGCTGTGCTTTCCCGTGCCATCAGGAAGACAAAATGGGATTATTCTCAGAGAATTCACTGCGATTTCTGTGAGACCAGAGACATAAGGCACATGAGATTCTAACAAACATCTTCAATATCTCTCTGGAGCAGTTCACTGTCCCCACAGGCTTTAAGGTGACCACCATCATCCCGGTGCCCAAGAATACGACAGTAACCTGCCTCAGCACTGACCATCCAGTGGCACTGACGTCAACAATAATGAAGTGCTTTGACTTGCTGGGTATGGATCATATTAAACCCCATCTTTCTGCTACATTGCATCCTTTCCAGTTCACTTTTCACTCCAATCAGTCCACTGATGATGTCATAGCCTCTACACTCCACTCTGTCCTGTCCCACCTGGAAAATGGTGCCTCAAATGCCAGGATGCTCTAGATCCTGGAATTCTTGACAGTAAGGTCACAGTCAGTTCATGAGGGCAGAAACATCTCTAGCTTCATATGCTGAGCACCAACACTCTCAGGGCTGTGTGTTCAGCCCGTTTCTGTCCACACTGTTGACACATGACTGATTAAACCAAATCATCAAGTTCACTGATGACACAACAGTGGTTGGCATCAACAACGATAATGAGACACGTACAGAGAGGAGGTAGAGTGGTTGGTAGAACGGTACAAGCACAGCAACTTGAGTCTCAACATGGACAAGACCAAATAAATGATTGTGCAATTTCGGAAGGTGCAGGCTGATCACTCCTCACTGTACATACACAGCTCCTCCGTGGAGAGAGTTAGGAGCTCCAAGATCTGGGAATGCTCATAATGGACAATCTCACCTGGCCCCTCAAGGCCTCCTGTCTGATCAAGAAAGCTTAACAGTATCTCCACATCATGAGGAGATTGAGGCAAGTGGGGCTCCCCACAATTTAACCAATTTTTACAGGAGCCCCATCGAGAGTGTCCTGACCAGCTGAGCTGCATCACACATGGTACAGGAATTGCAAGAGATCTGACCGCAAGTCCCTACAAAGGATTGTGAGGACTGCTGAGAGGATCACCGGGGTCTCTCAATCACCCATCTGAAATATTTATCAGGAGCACTGCATATGCAGGGCCCTTAGCCTTGTCAATGATCCCTCCTGTTCGTCTAACAATCTCTTTAACCACTATCCAAAAAAAACTATCCAGCTTTATATTATCATAATGACAAAGGCATCACTGGCAGGTAGATGCACAGTGACTGATCGGAAATTAAGTTTATTGTACACTGAGTAAATAGAAACTTAACAGAGCTGATTGTATATCTAAGTTGTGCAGAAAACATTTTCAGAATATATGAATCCACAGTGCAAACATATAGAATGTATCCAGTGGTAATACTTATAATCCAATCTGTTTTGTCTGTTAATGTGAACAGTTGGCCCGTGAAGCTGTTCTGAACAAGTACGTGTCAACATTGGAACTTCCTAAATCAGGCGCCGATGTCAAAGCTGGAACCAACTGCAGTGTTGCATGATGGGAACAACTAAAGCCTGAAAGCACAACAGTGGCTATATTTCATTAGGAGTTTGATGAGATTTCATGTGTCACCAAAGACGCTCGCACATTTCTACGGATGTACCATGGAGAGCAGTCTAACTGGCTGCATGGGACTGCACAGGATCGCAATCACCTGCAGAGAGTTGTATAATTAGTCAGCTCCATCAGGGGTACTAGTCTCCATCTCAAGGAGCGATGCCTCATCAGGTGGCATCCATCCCCCAGGACATGCTCTGTTCTCATTGCGACCATCAGGAAGGAGGTACAGGAGCCTGAAGGCACACACTCAACAATTCAGGCACAGCTTCATCCCCTCTGCCATCCAATTTCTGAATGGACATTAAACCCGTGAAGAACATTTCATCACTTCTTGTATTTTTATTTTTGCACTACTTATATTTACTGTAATTCATGGTTTTTCCTCCATTCTTCTATATTCATTTGTACTGCTGCTGCAAAGACAAAATATTTCCCGACCGATGCTGGTGATATTAAACCTGATTCTGATTCTGAGAGGGTGGCCACTTGAGGGAGCACTTTGAAAGCTTTCTTGAGTCCATCTCACAACAATATTATCTGCTGCAATTATTGCTGTGTTCCAGCTGCCCAGAGAATGAAAGGGTCTTTCAGTCATCGATAAAAGGAGGCATTCACAGGTGATAAAATTCCAATGAAGAATTAAAACATGACAGTGAAGAACTTGTGGTAGAAATTCATAACATCTTTCATTTCTGGGAAGGGAAGAACATGCTAGAGGGTTTTGCTTTTGTAGACAACATAACCATGACCTTCTTCAAGATAGGAGATGTCTATTTGTGGCAACTGCAGAGGGGTTTTCCTCCTTTTTCCTGAAACACTGTACAATAAACATAGTAATCACTGCGTACCAGTTTCATAATACAGGTAGAGTGCAGCACCAACAGGGAAGGCCTGTGAATGTTCATCCTGATAGAAGGATTGAGAAAGGAGTGAGCTCATGGAAGTGGTCCTAAAACTGATGGATTAAACTGGGAAAAATCAAGGAGCCAGTTGCTGAAACTGAACACACAGCAGTGGTTGGCCTTATCAGGAACGATGACAAGACAGAGTATGAGGAGGAAGTGGAGCGGCTGATGGATTGGTGTGAGAAGAACAATCTAAGCCTGAATGTGGAGAATACAAAGGAAATGATTGTGGACTTCTGGAAGGTGCAGATGAACCATTGCCCTCTGCAGATACATTGCTCCTTTGTAGAGAGAGTTAAATGCACCAAGTTCCAGGGAGTTCTCATTACGGAATACCTCACCTGGTCCCTTAATATCACCTCCCTGAACAAGAAGGCAGAGCAACGTCTGCAATTCCTAAGAAGATTGAGGCAAGCAAGGCTCCCAATCCACAACTGAACTACATTTTACAGGAGCACCATTGAGAGCTTCCTGACAAGATACATCTCCATCTGGAATAGGAGCTGTTGATCATCGGACCGGAAGTCCCTACAAAGGAATGTGAGATCTGCTGAGAGGGTCATAGGGGTCTCCCTACCATCAACTGGGTCACTTATTAGGAGTGACGCATTCGTGATCCCGTAGCATTATGAGAGCTCCCATACATCCATCCAGCGTCCTCTCTGACTTTCTACCATCAGGTAGGAAACTACGATGCATAAAAACAAGAAAGGTCAAGATGAGAAACAGTTTCATCCCCCAGCCATTAGATTCTGAACACCCGACCACATCATACTCAAAGTGTCACTGGTTAATTGGTTCCGTACCCTACAATATTTTGTATTAATGAACTTCAGTTTGTTATTTATGTGTGATTCATGTGCAGATTTTATCCATACCTTCATAAGTTATCATGTGTTATGTGATTTCATGGTTTTATATGTTGTATACATGTCTGTAGTTAAATGCCAATAAACCTCACTTGACAATCCTCAGCTATGTGGAATAATAGATAGGAGATCTAAATGAAATGTGCAGAATGGTGCACTCGATCAACAAATTATAATTCATGGATAGTTTATTGAAACATTTTTCCTGGCCAAAAAGTGGCTTCAAATAGCTTGTTTTTTTAGGGCAGCAATTACCTAATGGAGAAGGTAAAGGAAATAATCACTTCCTGGTGGAATACTTTTCCATTAAACCAGTTACTTCCATGTGCTGTTCATATTGATGAACCTGCTTTTCCCCATCTTGAGGCACGTACCAAATCACAGGAAGAGCAACAATAGATTTCACTATTTACACAAACCCGATGGCAATGCATGTTGGAGCTTTCAGGTGAAACGATGATCATTGTTGAACAGTCACAGTGCAACTACAAGTCTGTCACCCTACTTGGTTGATTTAAGCACGACTACTGAAAGGAACACACTGCCAACATCATGACACCTAACTGGGCAGTTACAAAATGGACTCGAGCCAGCAACTTTCTAAAATGTGTTAGATTATTTTTACTTATTGAATGGGTTGTTTTTAGGATAAAGGTGTTTATGGCGAGGACAGCTTTATTGCCCATTCCCTACCGGCCTTGAGAGAGTTTTGACAAGAGTAATAGTAATCACATCACTTGTTAGGCCACAACAGAGGACATTTATGAGTCAGCTAAACAGTGTGGAATGGATCTGAGTCTAAATTCACAAGTAGGGCAGGTCAGTATGACAGACATTTTTTCTCCAGAAGACATTAGAGATCAGAGCCATCATTGTGAAGACTAGTTTCTGTTCAACCCCTAATATTCCTTAATATGAAGTGAAGTTAAATTCCACAGCTACTGTGCTGAACTCAGGTCCAGCGCTCTGGATTGGGTCAAGGTTTATTAGTTTTGCATGTGGCCAACCTATTGGTCATTGGATTTCACACCTTTTGGGATGGGAGAGGGTTTTTTTTCTCGATTGGGCAGTTCTTTTGAAGGATTTTTTTTCTCGTAAATACGTCATTCCTTCTGGTTGCATCCGTGCCTTTTGGTTTAATCTGTGCTTGCATACCATCTCTTTTATATAATATTAAATTCAATTTTAAACATGGATATTAATAAAATTAATATAATATCTTGGAATTGGAATGGTGTGAATCACCTCATTAAGTGTAAAAAGATTTTTCGGAAACTAAAAACACTTAACGCAGATATTATTTTTGCACAAGAAAACCATATACGGAAACAGGATGAGGACAGATTTTTTCAATTGTGTAAAGGCCCTTTGTACCATTCGCTGTCAGATAATAAAATAAGAGGCGTATCTATCTTCCTTAACCCCAAAATCCCTTTTGTACACCTTAATACTATTATTGATTCGATTGGAAGATACTTAATTGTTACTGTTTATTATGCGAACAAAAGGTAGCTCTGGTGTGTGTATACGCACTTAATGTAGATAATTCTGATTTTTTCTTAAGAAACTTTTTCTGAGTTACCGAATTGGAATGAATATAAGTTGATCATGGGTGGCGACTTTAATTGTTGTTTAAATCCGGCGATTGACATATCATCAACCAATCCGTTGCTTCCTAATGAAGTGGCAGCCTGTATTAATTATTTTTTATTAGAATATGGCCTGGTCAATATCTGGAGATATAAACACCCCAACAATAAAGATTTCTCTTTATTCTCACATAAATATTCATCATAAGTATTCTCAAATTGATTACTTTTTTTTAGACACACATTTGTTATATTCCGTTGTTGAGTGTGCGTATCACATCATTGCGCTGTCAGATCACGCACCTTTAAAGTTAACCCTGAAGCTTTCGGATAGCTTTCTGAAAATCTCACAGTGGAGACTAAATCCCGTATTGTTACATGATCCAGCTTTTGTTAGTTGTATTAAGGAGTAAATTTCTATATTTTTTTAATTTAATACAACTGAAGGAATGTCAAACCTGATTATATGGGACATGTTGAGATATTTTCTTAGGGGACAGATAATCTCATAATCAGCAGCTTTGAGAAAGAAAACTAAAGCGGAATTGTCAGTGCTTATTAATAAAAGTAAACAGATAGATAAAGCGTATTCAGTTAAACCTACTGAGGACCTATATAAAGAAAGGGTGGAACTTCAATCACAGTATGATTTGCTTCTGACCTTGCCCATTGAACAGCAAATTTTTAAATCCAGAAGTTTATTTAATATACATGGGGAAAAATCTGCTAAGCTTTTGGCGGGTCAGTTAAAGGCTGGGATGGTCAGAAGACAGATTTTTTAAAATCGTAGACCAGATAGAATTGAAACTTTAGATCCTTATGACATTAATAAGATATTTATGGATTTCTATTCTAATCTTTATAAATCTGAATTCTCTGATAGTACTATTTCTATGAATAGATTTTTGCAAAGGTTAAATATACCTCAAATTTTGACTCAAGATGTTGATATATTAGATGCACCTATTAAACAAGAGGAGATAGCCAAGGCTATATCCTCTATGTAATTATGGAAATCTCTGGGACCTGATGGTTATACAGTAGAATTATACAAGACTTTTCATGAAATGCTTATACCACATCTTCATTAAAAATTTACCGATTCTATATCCTCTGGGAACCTCCCAAAAACTTTTTATGAGGCATTAATTTCATTGATTCCTAAAAATGAAAAAGACCCACTGGAATGTGTATCCTATAGACCTATTTCTTTATTGAATGTAGATTTTAAAATTCTCTCTAAGATTCTAGCTAATAGACGAGAATATTTTGCCTAATGTTATCTCAAATGATCAAACAGGATTTATTAAAAATAGGTACTCACATTTTAATATTCGAAGATTTTTAAATATCATTTATTCCCCCTCAGTCAAAGAATCGGAATGTATTGTATCTCTAGATGCAGAGAAAGCCTTTGATAGGGTGGAGTGGCCTTATTTATTTCAGGTTTTGAAGAGGTTTAATTTTGGCCCGGGATTTATTTCCTGGATTAAATTGATTTACCATGTCCCAGTAGCTGTGGTTTTAACTAATAATCAAAAGTCTCCTTACTTTAGATTATATAGAAGAACCCGTCAGGGATGTCTTCTTAGTCCTTTATTATTTAATTTGGTTTTAGAACCATTTGCTATCGCTCTTCGGGATTCTAATTCAGTGCAAGGTATTAAGAGGGGATAAATTACATAAGGTTTCATTATATGCAGATGATTTATTAGTTTACATTTCAAACCCTAGGAAATCTATTCCTTTTATGTTATCTATATTTACGGAATTTAGTATTTTCTCTGGATATAAACTTAATTTACATAAAATTGAATTTTTCCTACTAATAATTATTCTGATTATTATGATTAAATTTGAATGTTTGATACATCTTTTAATTTTGAGCAAGTCTGGTGACCCTTTACTCAATATTTTCATATGATTTAATTTATTTTTTTACTTATTTATTTTTCCTTATTCTCTTTAGGGGAAATCCTTATCCGTGAAGGTTCGGAGGTAACTGGAAGGATGTTTTTTTCTCTTTCTTTTTCTTCTAATTTTATCCTCAAATGGACTGCCCAAACTTTTTTTTTCTTTTCTTTCTTTTTCTTTTTTTTTGTTTCAATTTAGTTTAGTGGGTTTTTTTTCTTTTTATTAAATAAAATTTTCCAGTCTTTTTTTATGATCTATTAAGAGGAGTTGTGGTTTTTTGATTATATCGTATATATAACAGCGTAACATTATACCTATTTGATTTTGACAATATAAACTTTTCTTTATTGCTGTTTATGTATTTTGTAACATCTGCTTGCTAAACTTCTCCTCTGATTTGTATATTTTTTATTGAAAATCAATAAAAAGATTGAAAAATGAAAAAAAGAACTATTGTAAGTTCTTCAGCTTTGAGAAACTCGTTGTAAATTGGGTTTCACCACGCATATCACTGAAATGGAAGTAGCTTCTTTATTTAAGATTACAATTACTGGAGAAACAAAAGAAAGCCAACCAATAATCAGGCAGGGAGTTTAGATAATACAGACAATTTCCTTACATTCTTCAGTGAGGGTCCAATTTCATCGATTGTAGCACATCAAAGAAGGATTGCCTGCTCTAATTACTAAAATGGCTTCCTACAATTTTTTCAGTCATTTTTCAGTCACCTGACATCTTATTCTTTTTAAAACTTTTTATTAGTTTTCAAACAAGCATAAGAAGAAAAACATCGAGTACAGAGAGCTTGAGAGTACATAATTGATAGGCTAGAATACAAATACAAACAATTAATAACCCAAATATAATAACCTTCCAAACTCATAGAATGTTACAAAAAATGGAAAAAGAAACAAAAAAAAAACAAAAAAAACTAACCTAACTGACATGGGCTATTGTATCATATCAAGGCTGAGGGTAGCAGACACCAACAGAATTAACAAACTCATTCGCAAGGCCAGAGATGTTGTGAGGGTGGAACTGGACTCTCTGATGGTGGTATCTGAAAAGAGGATGCTGTCCAAGTTGCATGCCATCTTGGACAATGTCTCCCATCCACTCCATAATGTACTGGTTAAGCACAAGAGTATGTTCAGCCAGAGACTTGTTCCACCGAGATGCAACACTGAGTGTCATAGGAAATCATTCCTGCCTGTGGCCATCAAACTTTACAACTCCTCCCTCGGAGTGTCAGCCACTCTGAGCCAATAGGCTGGTCCTGGACTTATTTCCACGGCATAATTTACTTACTATTATTTAATTACTTCTGATTTTATTTTGCTATATTTCTACTCTATTCTTGGTTGGTGCAAATGTAACAAAACCCAGTTTCCCTCGGGATCAATAAAGTATGTCTGTCTGTCTGTCAAATATACACAGTAGTGTCAATAACTCCGCACCTCTATCCAAATAATTAAAGACGATAAGGAAAAGGTTTGGGAAAGGTCAGTTTAACTCATATAAAAATGTTGAATAATTGGTCTCCAGGTTTCTTCAAATTTGACTGAGTGGTCAAAAATGACACTTCTAATTTTTTCTAAACTCAAACAAAAAATAGTTTGGGAAAACCATTAAAATGTAGTTGGGGGATTAATTTCTTTTCAGTTCAATAGGATAGATCTTCTAGCAATTAATGTGACAAATGCAATCATCTGCTGGGCTGAGGGGGATAAACAACTGTTATCCACCATTGGTAAGCTGAAAATTGCAGTAATAGGATGAGGTTGCAATTTGATATTCAAAACTGTTGAAATAATGCCAAAAATATCTTTCCAGTAATTTTGCAAACAAGGTCAAGACCAAAACATGTGAGTCAATGAGGCAACTTCAGAGTGACATCTGTCACAGATCGGATTAACATGAGAATAAAATCGAGCAAGTTTGCCTTTGGACATCTGAGCCCTATGGACAACCTTGAATTGTATTAGGGCATGTTTGGCACAAATGGAAGAAGAGTTAACTAACTGTAGAACTTTCTCCCACTGCTCTGAAGGTAAAGGACAATGAAGTTCTTTTTCCCATTCCTTCTTAATTTTATCTGACATCTCTGGTTGTATTTTCATGATCATATTATAAATGACGGCTACTAAACCCTTCTGACAGGGATTCAAACCTAGATATTTTTCCATAATGTCGATTGGGCATAAATTCGGAAATGACTGTAACATATTATTCAAAAACTTTCTAATTTGTAAGTATATAAAAATGGGTTTTAGACAAATTATATTAATTGGACAACTGTTCAAAGGACATAAAGCAATTATCTAAAAAAAATCACGAAAACATGTTATACCTAATGTTTTCCATAGCACAAAGGCTTGGTCCATAAAAGAGGGCTGAAAAAGAAAGTTAGATATAATAGGGCTTGATAAGATGAACTTATTCAAACCAAAGAATTTACGAAATTGAAACCGTATTCGTAATGTATTTTTAACTATAGGGTTTGTTATTTGTTTATTCAGTTTAGATAAAAGAAAGGGAAGCGAAGATCCTAAAATAGAGAACAATGAAAAGCCTTGTACAGATTTGCACTCCAAATTTACCCATTGTGGGCTTTATAATGTCGCCGATTCCTGTGTCCAAAATATTAAATATCGAATATTAACTGCCCAATAGTAAAATCTTAGGTTTGGCAAAGCCAAACCACCTTCCTTCTTAGGCTTCTGTACGTATTATTTACTTAAACTAGGATTTTTATTCTGCCACACATACAAGAATATTTTGGAGTCAATAATGTCAAAAAAAGATTTAGGAATAAAAATTGGTAGTGCTTGAAATAAATATAAAAAATTAAGTAAAACTATCATCTTAATAGCATTGATTCAACCAACCAATGACAAAGACAATGGGGACTATCTAGTAACAAGTTGCTTGATTTGGTCAATTAAAGGTAAAAAGTTAACTTTAAATAAATCCTTACATTTCTTGGTGATTTTAATACCAAAATAAGTAACATTATCTGTAACTACTTTAAATGGTGGATGTTTATAGATTGGAACTTGCATATTTAATGGGAATAATTCACTCTTATTAAAATTCAGTTTATAGCTAGAAAAGCTACTAAACTGAGCAAGCAAAGATAAAATAACAGGAATAGATCTCTTAGGATCAGAGATGTATAGTAACAAATCATCAGCATATAGTGATAGCTTATCTGTCCCTTCCCCACGGGTAATACCAAAAATGTTAGGTGAGTCACGAATAGCAATGGCTAAGGGTTCCAAAGCAATATCAAATAGTAGAGAACTTAAAGGACAGCCTTGCCTCGTGCCACGAAACAACTGAAAAAAGGGAGATCTTTGATTATCAGTAAAAACCAAAGGCTTATAATATATTAATTTAATCCATGATATAAATGTCGGGCTGAAGTTAAAATTCTGCTGCGTATTAAATAAATATGGCCATTCAACTCTGTCAAATGCTTTTTCAGCATCTAAGGAAATGACATATTCTGGGATTCTAGATGAAGGAGTGTAAGCTATATTAATTAATTTTCTAATGTTAAAAGATGAATAATGATTTTAATAAATCCAGTCTGGTCCTCCGAAATAATTTGATGTAATATATTTTCCAATCTAGTGGCCAAACTTTTGGTAAAAATCTTGGAATCCGTATTCAGCAAAGATATAGGCCGATATGATGCACATTCAATAGGGTCTTTATTTCTTTTAAGAATTAAAGAAATGGAGGCATCATAAAAAGATTATGGTAGTTTACCTACAGTTAATGCGTCCTTAAAAATTTTACATAACCAAGCAAAGAGTAAAGAGGAAAAAGATTTAAAGAATTCCACAGTATAACCGTCCGGACTGGGGGCTTTACCTGAATTCATTGAAAAAATAGCCTCTTTTATTTCAGTTTCCGTAATAGGTGCATCTAATGATACACAATCCTCGGCTGTTAATTTCAGGATATTCAGTTTCTTTAAAAATTCATACATTATGGAAGAATCATCAGAAAATTCTGATTGATATAGAGAGTTATAAAAATCTTGAAAGGCTTTATTTATCTCTTTATGATCAATCATCAAAGTGCCATCTCATTTACGAATCTTATCAAGACATCTTATTCAAACATGAAATTTATTTTTGCATTACTTCATTGAAAGCAGCATGTATCCCATGAAGAAGGAAAATGGAGTCTCCTCCTGCTATGTATTCTAGTACACTGGATCTTCTTGTTGCCTCGGACTTCTGAGTTCCTTTGAAGAATTTGGGGAGCTCTCACTTTTCTGCAACCTCTTGGCCTCCTTGGTTTCATAATCTGTGCATTTACTGACTGACTGCGATGGGGTGTCTGCATTTGAGAAACAATACCCTTCTCTGCTGATTAAATTTGAGCCTGGTTCTATCAGTAAGAATTTTATGATCAGTATTTACATTTGTACACGTCTTAAGAGTATTCCAGCCATTTAGCAGTAAAAAACAAGAGTCAACAAGAAAGGAAGTTATTAACCTAACAAATCAGACCAGCACATCATCAAGATCATTGAAACATATTAGAAACTACAGAAGCTGCAGCACTACTCTCTACAGAAAACCACTCGATGCTGCATATTTTACCCACATCTAATATTCCACTTTTACATGGAATAGCATCTGTGCAATCCCTCACCATTTTGTACATAAATTGATTCCTTCTTAAAGATGATTCAGCTCTTCTTTTGGTTTTTTACCCAGATGTCCCTGTAATTTGTGAACAAATGGCTCTTGTACAGTCAAACCAAACCCCATTTAATCAGTCTAAACAATAAGCCAACTGAATTCAACAATATGCTTCACTCAGCGAGCAAACTCTATTTAGTGATCTCAAGATATCTTAAAGGATTCAACAATAACTTAAATGCAAGAGATTTCAATTAGAAACTGAAAACACAGTAAACATACTGCTGATCGGTTTGCAAATGATTGAGAAAGATGAGTCATCCTTTGGGTGGAGGAGGCTCAGCAGATCAGTGTGCAGTGTTTCTCACCCTGTGAAATATACTTCAGGTAAATGGTCATTTGTTCCTTGGGAGCAAGTGGCTCGTCACCCTTTCCAGAGCTGAATGTTTCATTAATAATGAAACCCACCAGTACCGTCAAACTGACCTTCAAAAGTGAACTTTAAAACAACCTTCTTCACAATTTGTAATGATATTTAAATTTTTTGTCACTTTACTGAAACTTTTTGCAATGATATGTTCATGTTGTCTTGTAAAGTCATCAAAACACAAATGAAGTCCATCTAACACTACTGCTTTATTGGTTTATTTTCTCATGCACTGAGATGTAATAAAAAGATTGCATTTGCTTGCTATCCAGACATCGTATCATACATAAGTACATTGAGGAGGTAAAACGAGAAACAGAATGCATTGTATTGCAGTTACAGAGAAAGTGCCGGTGGACAAATAAGGTGCAAAGGTCATTGGCAAAGTAGACTGGGAAATCAAGAGTTCATGTTTTAGTGTATGGAAGGTCTGTTCAAGAGTCAGTGGGATGGAAACCATCACAGAGATTGCTACCACAAGGGCAGGAATGGCTGCTGGATGTTGTGGGTTTAGACGTTTAAAACGGGACAAAAAATGAGGTAAAAGAGGTGGAGGACCAGCATTGCTAATCAGGGATAGTATCACAGATACAGAAAGGGAGGATGTCCTGGAGGGATCATTTACTGAGTTGTGTAGATGGAAGTCAGAAACAGGAAGGGAGTAATCACTCTTTTGGGGGTATTCTGCAGACAAACCCCTCTCTACCCAGTAGCAACAGGGTCACTGAGGAGCAGATCTATAGGTAAGTAGATTTTGGAAAGGGGTAAAAATAACAGTGCTGTTGTCAAGGGTGACTTTAACTTCCTTTGTATTTATTGGCATCTCCTTAGTGCAAGAGTTTTAAAGGGACAGATTTTGTTAGATGTATCCAAGAAAGATTCCTGACACAATATGTATACAGGCCGACTGGAGGAGTGGCCTTACTGGATCTAGAACCAGACAAGGAACATAATCATGTGACAGATCTCTTGGTGAGTGAGCATTTTGGAGATAGCAACCACAACTTCATGACTTTTATTACTCCCTGACCTTTTTCTTTTTCTTCTTTTAGTTTTTGCACAGTTTCTTGTCTTTTGCACATTGTTAGTTTGTCCATCTTGTAGTGAGTGGCTTTTCATTGATTCTATTGTGTTTCTTTGTATTTACTGTGAATGCCCAAAAAAAATGAATTTCAAGGTGACATATATGTACTCTGATAATAAATTTACTTTGAACTTTGATAGCCTGGTCAGAAATAGGAGTAGACACTATGGGGAAGTATTTAATTGGAGAAAGGTCAATTGCGATGCTATTAGACAGGAACTTAGAAACATATTTATATCTGAATTTGCACAGTTTGTTGTTCATTGATCCTGCTTACAGTTACTGTTCTATAGATTTGCTAACACCCTCACCAGGTCTCATAGAAAAAAGAATCTTATGAGGTGACATGTGTGTACTCTGATAATAAATTTTACTCAGAATTTTGTTCTTCGATCTTTAAATTGGAAACGGATGTTCTCAGGGAAATGCACATTGGAAATGTGGAGATTCTTTAGGGAGCACCTACACGGGGTTCCGGACAGGTTTGTCCCATCGAGGCAAGGAAAGGATGATAAGTGAAGCGACCCTGGCTGACAAGAGGTGTGGAACATCTGATAAAGAGGAAGAAGGATGTGGAAGCAAAGATCAGGCGGGGCTGTTTGTGGCAACTTTATAACAGAGTTACAAGGTAGCTAGGAAGTAGTTTAAGAATGGATTTAGGAAAGTTACAAGACCTGAGAAGACCTTGGCAAATAGATAAGGGAAAACCGTAGGTGAAGAACAGAAGCATGACCACAGTGTGTGTAGGGTCATTCAGGGTTAAAAGAGGAAACATGCGCCTGGAATCAGTGGAAGTGGGGGAGGCCCTTCACGAATACTTTGTTTCAGTATTCACTAGTGAGAGAACCCTGACACCCGACAACTTTCAGCGGTTTGTCTTTCTGTTCTCCTTCTGTGCAGAGTTCTCCTACCAGGTGTAGTTCTGTGTCAGACTCTGGGTCAACACGTACTTCATGCCCTAAAGCAAGAAGGTGATTCTGATGGAGAATTTTGACAGGACCATTCCCATCTTCTGGCTTCACTTGGAAACTGGCAAATCAGCATCTGGCTCTCCACTACGTAAGGTGTGGACACCCAACGGTCGGCCAATGCATGCATACCTGGTAGCTCCAAATTTCTTATTAACACTCTGTCTCCAGGCATCAGTTCTGTGAACCTAGTCTTTTGATCATATCTCCTCTTGTTTCCGTTGTGACAGAAACCACTGCTAGATCATAAACTCTTTGTGGTTCTTTCTTCATGCCAGACACATACTTTGAGTTACGTTTTCTGCAGTAAGTCTTCACTGTTGGCTCAAAAACAGATATACACAGTTAATCTAACTTCATGCCTGAACATCAAATAGTGTGGCAAGTAGCCAGTAGCTTCATTCTGTGTACAGTTGTAGCGGTGTACCAAATGCTCTATATGCTGACTCCACTTGTTCTTTCTGTTGGCATCCAGAGTTTCAAGCGTGTCTAACAATGTCCCGTTGAAACTTTTAGGCTGAGGATGACCCTGAGGGTGATACGGCGTGGTCCTTGAATTCTCAGCTCCCAGCATGCTCAGTAACCCATGAATGAGCTGACTCACAAAAATCCCTTCCCTGATCACTGTGTACTATTCCTGGGAGGCCGTAAACAACAAAATACTTTGCCCAGAACATTTTGGCAACTGTGGCTGCTCTCTGATCCTTTGTGGGGAGCCTTGAGCATTTCAGGTGTGGTGATCCAAGACATTTCCAACATTACTGGAATCAGTCTCTGTGGAGAGGAGATCCAAACACACTAACTAAAGTGGTCCCGTGCTTTGTAAATGAGGTAATGGAGCAACTCTCGTAGGCAGTATCTTCCTCCAAACGCATCAGATGCACGACTTACAGTATTCTTCAACCTCAGATTTCATTCGGGCCAATAGCACCGGTCTCGTACCAATCCATGGGTCTTGTCCAACCCCAGATGACCTGAATAATCATGAAGTGACTTTAGTACAATACTCTGGTACTTCTCAGGCAAAACCAACTGGGAACGCTGAGGCCTATCTGGAGGAGACATGACTCTGTAAAAAACTTTGTTCCTCAACTCCAGTTTGTCCCATTCTCTCGTCAGTAAGGGTATTGCAGGGTGTTTTATCTTCTCACCTTGGGCCATATCCCCTTTGATAACAGATGACCAAATAGCACTGATACAAGGGACATCTCGGGCTCTGCCAATTCTACAGGACTCAAGGCAGGCAACTGCTTCATATCCGGAGTGGACAAGTTGCAATATGCTTGTGAAATGACATGACTAGAAGCTCCCAAATGATCCACAGCTCTACCATGCCAAGTTCCTGCCTCTTATTTCCCCTCTGTGGAAAACAATCACATTGCTGTAACACCAGAGGCAGGAATGCCCTTCCTCTCTCCGTCCATTTCCGGCACCTCATTCAAATGTCAGGACAATGCATCTGCATCAATGTTCCGACTCCATGCCGATATTTAAGGCTGAAATCATCAGCAAACAATACCACCAACCAGTGAAAACCTGTGGCATCCAACTTTGTTGCGATCAGGATGTAAACCAGTGGATTAGTGTTAGTCCTCACCTCAAATGTGGCACCATATCGATAGTCACTATACTTAGTTACCACTGTTACGTACTCGTCACGTGACCGTGATGTAATTGAGGCTATGTTGGACATGAGGTAATGGTCTTGTGATGGGGGAGTGACGTCATTTCACCGCCAGTGAGAGGTCATGTGATAGTTTTTTTCAACGGGGTATAAAAGGAGAACCCCAACCTGTGATGTGGGCAGTTCATGGCTGAATTTGCCACTGACTCCATGCTGCTGTGTATCCCGATATTATGACGCAGTTTTGTTTAAAAATAGAGGTTTACTTTCTGTTCTAAGTCTCAAAGGTTATTGCCGGCAGTTTCGCTATAATACTGCCAGTTTGATCAGTGGAGAGTGAAGATTTTAAAGGAGTTCGGAAATCCCGAAGGATTGGAAAAGTTAATGTTGACGGTGAAACAGATTCGACCTTTGTTTAATCTTCATATGAGGAATTAGTAACGAGTATCCGTGATAACTCCTGCTTTGCCAAAAGAGGAGCAGAGGGTTGGATACAAAGTTTCGTCAAAGAAAGGTCAGTGCCTTTAAGTCATTTTATTTCTGTCGATCATAAATCCTCTGAGGAATAACATACTTCGGCTGGGATCAGCAGTAACTCCACGAAAGAGAGTTTAAATCATTTTCAAGAAGTCTCTCCTTCAATGGACTGTGTAAGTAATTGGACTTTTGCATTACGACTTCTAGGAACTGTTTTCGCATTATCGCTTTAAGAAATGTTTTCACATTCTCGCTTTAAGAACTGTTCAAGCTGCCGTATCGCAGCTGACTTCCGGTTAAGTTAGTCATTTGTTTACTTTTGGGTTTTTTTTAGCAGTGTTTAATAAATGTTTTATTTGTTATAAAAAAAAACCTGTCTCAATTATATATTCATTGTTGCTGATTTGTAACACCACTGCCCATTTCAATGACAGGAACTCTAATATATGTGTTGGATACTTTCGATCGAAGGGTGACAGACTCCAGCTGACAAAAGTCAGAGGTCTCACCCCTTTCCCTTGGTCCTGATATAGAACACTGTCGAAGCCTCACAGCTGGTGTCTGTATGCAGTACAGATGGCAACTGGGGTTTGCAAAGACCAACACAGCTGTGTCAGTCAGCAACTCTTTCAGCAGCTGAAAGGCCCCTTCACATTTTGCATCCCATCTTTTCCTGAAAGGCTCCGAATGGCTAAGATCAACCTTGCCTTCTTTTCTTCTCATTCTCCTCCCTTTCTGCCCCGAGGGTGGGTAACCACACAGAAACTGATTCACAGAGTGGCTTTCTCTGGAGTAGTCCTTCACAAATCTCCAGTGGTACCCTCAAAATCCAAGGAATGAACATCGTGCACTCACATTCTTGGGCCTTGGACATGTGGTCACCTCCTCTATCTTGGACGGTCTGTAGCCACTCCATCCTGTGAGGCATTGAGTCCGACATAGTTGACTGACATCTTACAGAACTGGCACTGGTCCCGTGACAGTTTGAACTCTTCTCTTCTTCTTTCAGGTGGTCTACCACCAGCTGTAGCCTCATCTCATGCTTGTCTAGTGTGGACCCAAACACTACGAAGTCACCCAGGTCTCCGTATGTCTAGGGTAGATGTCACTTGGGTCCTGCCAAACCCGCGAGGTTGGAAAGTCTCACCCACCCGAACACCGGTTTGTGTGAATAATGTGTAATTTACCGTTCCATGCGATCAACTGTTGCCAAGAAATGACAATTCATACACTGCATACAACAATAAAGAAAGTATATTTATGAACATTAACTTAACCAAAGAGTTACTAAAGAAAAGAAAAAAAAACCAAAAGGCCTATTATAATTAAACAGTCAAATGTGCTCAAGTGGTGCTCAGATTTTCCAAAAGCCGACACGGCACCATCACATAGAATCCGACACCCAGTCGAATTCCCCCTCTTGGCCTCCGTCAAATCTTCCTTCTCAGTGTCCTTCAGCTTCCACAGATGTTGCCAAATATCCTCCATCTCTGTGGTGCCAATCGCCAAGACCGTTCTCTGAAATGAGTGTCCTCTGTCACTCGGATGGTGTGGCGAGTACTCTTGGAACAACCCACATCAAACCCATCCATAGAAAAGACATCTTCGAACTTCAACATCTTCTCTGTCAGTCTCCTTTTCCAGCTTCCAGGCACCAGGAGTCACCAAAGTTGAATGACTTGGTCGTCAAATTTCCTGCTCCAGGAGATGTTCCTTCGCCTGCTTTTCTCACAGGAAAACTAGAGATTACAGTCACTGGGAAAAGATGTGCCATTGGCATCCTCTCCTGAGGGTGACCTCCCTCTCTGAGGTGTTCCTGACAATCACTGTCATCCTGCTTACCTGTACAACCGACGGCTTCTACAGTTCGGGCCTCACCAATACCCCAGCAGTAAACGTGACTCCTTTTCGTGGTTTTCCAGGGCATCCACCAGGAGGGCCTTAGCATCAGGCATTCGGTGAAATCTGGGTGTTTCCTGTCACTCTAGCTACATTCCCAGGCCATTACACGATGGGTTTCGACTGAGTGTATCAAACAATTTCTTGTCTGTGCTCATCATCTGGCCTAGGATGGACTTGTACATTCTCAAAAACAGCACTGAACACCAGGTGAATGGGCAGGGTTTTCAGAAAGCTCTCTCCAATTCTTTCCTTGCAGGTTCCCACTCGCCTCCTCACAATAGTATTTGTTTCCACAAGAACTGATGCTTCACCCTTCCCAACCGGGTCCAGACAGACCAACACTAACATATCAGGGATCTCAGCTACTCCCACATCTGCCTCTGAAAACTCCAACTTCAACGACAAGTAACCCTGATGTGGGTAGTCATCAGTACTAAGGCCTCAGAGCTCGAGGGCACTGAGCGGCGTCAACAGTAAATACCATTGTAGAAGGATCTGTACAGCAGAGTAGCCTGAGAACCTGTGTCAATATGGCTCTTGCATCAGTCCCCTCGATCCTTTACAGAACTGCACAGATCTGTATATCGACGAGACAAGACAACCACCTCACAAACGGATGGCCCAACATAGGAGGCTCACACCTCAGGTCAAGCCTCAGCTGTATATCGGCACCTAAAGGACAAGGGACACACCTTTGATGACAGCAATGTGCACATTTTGGACAGGGAGGACGGGTGGTTTGAAAGCGGAGTTAAAGAAGGCATCTTTGTCAAAGTGGAACAGCCATGCTTGAATAGAGGAAGTGAGGCACGACACCACCTATCAGCTACTTACAATGCAGTCCCTACGTCTCTACCCCAGCATCTCCACAATAGTTCACACCTTCCTTCTTCATCTTTTACCGTGGTTGGCACCCAGCTTAATGGTGCATTACCACAACCTTCTGCTCCAGAGTGTGGATCAGACGTTAGACTTACATTCTAAATCCCTTCACCCATACACACACACACACACACACACACACACACACACACACACACACACACACACACACACACACACACACACACACACACACACACACACACACACACACACACACACACACACACACACCTAATCTACACTCTATCCTTCCTTCTTTGGCCACCCTAGTACCCTATTCCTGCTTATCCATCAAATCCTATAAAAAACCCTGTATCCCTTAAGAAAGCTAGAAGTGCCCTGACCTGTGCCCTCTCACCCATGCCCAGTAACCCTTTTAATGTGAATTCCTGCACCCCCAATTCCCTTAGATTAATTCTCATCATCTCAGTCTGTATCCCATACTTCCTGCAACTCAGAATTACATGTTCTACTGACTCCTCTTCCTGACATTCCGCACACAAACCTGTCTAGTGTGTCCCTATCATTTTCAATGTTTGGTTTAGTGCACAGTGCCCCAGCCTTAACCTAGTGCACACAGTTTCCTCTCTTCTGTATCCACTGCCCACCCTAGTACCTGCAACACTCTTTTCTATTTGATATAAATGCCTCCCTTTCCCCTCCCTGTCCCATCTTTCTTGCCACATTTGGATGATTCTTTCCCAGATTACACACTTAACCTCTGCTTTACTGATACTAATGTGCATTTCTATATTTCTTTCTTTAACGCCCTCTTTGCCAACTCATCCACCCTCTCATTCCCCTTCACCCCTACATGAACTGGAACCCATAGAAATTTAACCTGACTTCCCTGATTTGCAACTCTTGTGACCGACTGAAGGGCTTCATAAAGTACATCTTGCCGGCTGTTTGAGTGAAAACACCTTAAACTTGCTAGAACTGAGGATGAATCTGAGCACATCAACATTTGACTTGTCTAGCTTTCTCCACCCATCGCAACGCAACCAACATTGCCAACATCTCCATGGTATACAATCCTAACTTATTAGATGTTCTTCTGCTGATTCCAATTTATTTTGCCAGTATAGCCACCCCAAACCCTGTCACTCCTGTTTCGGGCTCCTAAGCACCATCCGTATAAATCTGAGTATAACCACTATACTTTTCCATCACATGATAGTTAAATACACTTACCAAATCAGTTTTATATCTTTCTTTCTTTTTTACCTCTAACAAATGTCAGTCTATGTCAGGCCATACAAGTTTCCATGGAGCTACAACCAGATAAACTACTGAAGGATTTATTTACCAACTTAGTGGAGTACACAGCATCAGTGACCCGTTACATCAGCAAGTGCATTACTCTGTCTACGACCATCACTATACGCGCTAACCTGAAGCCATGGATGACCGCGGAGGTGCGTGCGCTGCTGAGGTTCTGTGACTCCGCCTTCAGATCAGGCGACAAGGCAGCTTTAACAACAGCAAGGGCCAAACTGTCCCGAGCCATCAGAGGGGCAAAGCGTGCACACGCCCAGTGAATCCACAGCCACTTCCAGGACAGCGGCGACACGCGGCGCATGTGAAAGGGCATCCAGGATATCACCAATTACAGGACAACATCACCTGACTGTGCAGGTGATGCCTCCCTCCCAGATGCGCTGAATAACTTCTACGCCCGGTTTGAGGTGGAAAATGACATGGTGACGAGTAAGTCCATCCCTCCTACAAATGACCAGGTGCTGTGTCTCACCGTGGCCGATGTGAGAAGAACCCCGTGCAGGGTCAACCCACAGAAGTCTGTTGGACCAGACAACATCCCTGGTAGAGTGCTCAGAGGATGCGCAGACCAGCTAGCAGATGTTCTCTCCGACATCTTCAACATTTCCCTGAGCAGCGCCACCATTCCAACGTGTTTCAAGGCCACCACCATCGTCCCCATGCCGAAGAAGTCTTCAGTGTCCTGCCTAAATGACTACCATCCCGTTGCACTTACATCCATCATCATGAAGTGTTTCAAGAGGATCATCTTGTGGCACATCAAGACCCTGCTGCCCCCCTCATTGGACCCCCTGCAGTTTGCGTACCGTCCAAACCGCTCAACAGATGACGTCATTGACACCACCCTCCACCTGGCCCTAACCCACCTGGACAAAAAAGACACATATGTTTGGATGCTGTTCATAGACTTTAGTTCAGCATTCAACACAATCATCCCTCAGAAACTGATTAGAAAGCTGAGCCTACTGGGCCTGAACACCTCCCTCTGCAACTGGATCCTAGACTTCGTGACTGGGAGACCTCAGTGAGTCCGGATCGGGAGCAGCATCTCCAACACCATCACACTGAGCACGGGGGCTCCCCAGGGCTGTGTGCTCAGTCCACTGCTGTTCACTCTGCTGACCCACGACTGTGCTGCAACACACAGCTCGAACCATATCATCAAGTTCGCTGATGACACGACCATGGTGGGTCTCATCAGCAAGAACGACGAGTCAGCTTACAGAGAGGAGGTGCAGCGGTTAACGGACTGGTGCAGAGCCAACAACCTGTCTCTGAATGTGCACAAAAGAGATGGTTGTTGACTTCAGGAGGGCACAGAGCGACTGCTCCCCGCTGAACATCAATGGCTCCTCGGTAGAGATCGTAAAGAGCACCAAATTTCTTTGTGTTTACCTGACAGAGAATCTCATCTGGTCCCTCAACACCAGCTCCATAGCAAAGAAAGCCCAGCAGCGTCACTACTTTCTGCGAAGGCTGAAGAAAGTCCATTTCCCACCCCCCATCCTCATCACATTCTACAGGGGTTGTATTGAGAGCATCCTGAGCAGCTGCATCACTGCCTGGTTCGGAAATTGCACCATCTCGGATCGCAAGACCCTGCAGCGGATAGTGAGGTCACCTGAGAAGATCATCGGGGTCTCTCTTCTCGCCATCACAGACATTTACACTTATAAATAAGTGTATTATAATAAACTTATAAATAAACATAAGGAAGCTGGATGTTATTCAGACTCAGGCTTTGAGAATTGGGAGTAAAGGGTGATCTTTATGCTACATTTCCAGTCCAACACAGATCTTACTAAAGACACATATATTCTCTTCAATGCTGAACAACTTGCTCCCTATTCCCTACCAGTCAAACATCTCATCACATTTATTACTTTTTTTACATTTCTCCTCAACTTTCCTGATTGCTCTTCCCATGTTAACCATGAATCAAATATAACTCCCAGAAATTTTAATGATCTAACCTTTTCTAATTCAATTCCATTCATCCTTAACTTCTTCCCTACCTCAATTATTTCCCTGGTGAAACATACAGTTTGAGTTTTTCCTACTGAAAATCTACATCCCCAATCATAACCCCACTCCACCACTTCATCAATTGTTCCTTGTAGCTTCCTGATTATACGCTCCATGTTCCTACCTCTTTTCCACAAGGCCCCATCATCCGCAAATAGTGACGTATCTATATCCACTGGTACCTTTGTGAGGACATTATTGATCATAATGATGAAACGTAATGGGCTAATCACACTACCTTAAGGTGTGCCATTTCCCACTATGTACTGCTTTGATAATTCTGACTCAATCTGAACTTAAATTTTCCTACCAAACAAAAAATCTATTATCCAATTAAAAACTCTCCGACCAACCCCCATCTTGTGCAGTTTAATTAACAATCCTTCCTTCCACGTCATGTCATAGGCTTTTTCTATGTCAAAAAACACTGCAACTACTAACTCTTTATTTGCCTGGGCCTTTCTTCTTTCAGTCTCTAACCTTAACCCTTCCACTCTGATAACTTGCCAGCATTCCCCTCTTCTCAAGCTCATACGATAACCTTTCTGTTATCATCCTTTCCATTATCTTGCATATATTTGACATTAATGCTACTGGCCCGTGGCTAGTGGGTTTTGACGGATCCTTGCCAGGTTTCCTTATTGGAATTACTACTGCTTCTTTCCATGCACTTGGTGATCTTCCCTCCTCCCACATTCTGCTGTAAAGATGCAGCAACTTCAATAGCACTCCTTCTCCTAGATTTTTTAGCATAATATAGCATATCAGATCTTTCCCTGGGGAGGTTGGTCTCGATCTCTTTATTGCTCTCACCATCGCTGCCAATGTAAATTGTTCATCAATTATATCTTCAGTTTCTTCCCTCCTGTTTAACACACCTGGGTGTTGACTCATTGTTCTATCCCTTCTCCTTCTCCATTCTTCAGACAAATTTTCAGAACTATGTATCTTTACAAATGACTTGGCCATGATCTCAGCCTTATCCCTGCTGGAGACTGCTGTTTCCTCCTCAGATATCATTACTGGATATTCCCAATCCCTTCTATCTCCCCCCATCCTCTTAATCATTCCCCATACCTCTCCCACAGGTGTTGTTCTTCCTATTTTGTTGCAAAAACTCCTCCAACTTGCCCTTTTAGCTTGACGTATAGATCTTCTCACCACTGCCTGTGCCTTCTTATATTGAATCAAATGCTGCATATTCTGGGTTCTTTTAACTAGTCTGAATGCTCTATTTCTGTTTTTTATAGCCTGACAACATTCCTCTATCCACCATGGTACCAGTTTTCTATTCATCCTATTTTTACTCCTGGGTATAGATCCTTCTGCTGCCATAATAATTGCTGAAGTTACCTGACTCTTTAATTCATCTATGTTTCCAGAAATGTCAATCCTTATCAATGCTTCTTCACTTAACTTCTGGAACTTACCCCAATCTGTTTTTCCAAACATCCACTTTAGGATTCCACCACCTGGTCTTACTTCAACTCTTTCACCCACTGAACATGAAACTGGGTAGTGATCGCTGCCTACTGTTGAAGCAGTCCAAACTCCCCAGTTACCAACCCCAGGCAAGGTATTAGACACTAACGTAACATCTAATATTGACTCAGTTCCTGTTGTTACGTTTATCCTTGTTCCTCTACCATCATTCATATACACCAAATCCTTTTCTTCCATCAAATCTTCAATTACCTTTCCATTTGAATCTGTAAATGAATCCCCCCCATATTGTGCTGTGAGCATTCAAATCTGCACACCACACTACTTCATGTCTGTTTTGTCCTTGTATCCTTAGTAGCCTATTCAAAACCAACCTTTTACATGGATTATAGTAGTTAATTATAACCACTCCCTCCCCTCTCTCCCACACTTCCACCACTATGTATTCCTGATCATCTCCCTTTTCCAGTACCCTATATGGTATACCTTGCTTGATTAACATAGCACAACCTCCTCCTCCCCCTAGATTTCTATCTTTATTTATCATTGTATATCCATATACCACAAAGTCTAAAGTTGGTTTCAACCAAGTCTCCTGAATACACACTACATCCGGTTTTACAACCATTTCTTTAATAAACTGCTTGAATTCCTGGCTATTGCCCAGTAAGCTCCTTCCACTCCATTGCAAAAGAATCACCGTAATTAGTATTAACCAACCCATGACACTTCCTGGTTTGACTGATTAGTGAGGTTCTCCCTCACTTCCTCCCGTGTCAATCCTACTAACCCTAAATGGTTCATTGCTGCTTTGACAACCAGTTGAATCTTTTCACTTATTGACTTTACCTCAGCCATACTATTAATCACTCCTGCAATGAATGTTACTAGAGCCTTTTTGTCTACATAAATCCTATCATTTGTTCTTTGTTGCATCTCTCACATCCCTCTTGCTCCCTGTTCATTAGGAACATTATTCTGTTCTCTTGACATTCTTCCAGCTTCTGCATAAGTGATCTTCCTTTTCACTCTTATTTCTTGAATTTTGTTCTCCCGTCTCATAACCTCACACCCACTATATGTCACATTATGAGCTCCTCCACAATTACAGCATTTTAGTTGCACTACTGTTCCACACTTTCCATATTCATGATCACCCCCACATCCAGCACATCTCCTCTGCCTATTACAGTTTTTAGCTATGTGTCCAAACCTTTGACAATTATAGCACCTCAATGGTTTTGGCACATACACCCTTACTGGGTAACTCATAAAACCCAGGAACACTTACCCTGGCACTCTTTCTTCTTCAAATTCAATCAATACTGTTTCACTTTCCTTTTTCACTCCCTCCTTTGTTGTTTTCAGTCTTTGAACATTCATTACTTTTCCTCCTTTGATATTCCTCTTTACCTCCTCCATGTTTATACTCATTGGTACCCCCATGATCATTCCTTTACAACCACCACCATTGCATGCTCCCACCCTCCCTGTGTATTCCACCTTACGTTTTCCTAACTCTCTTAATTGGACTGCTTTCTCAAGCTGTTCCTCATTCGCACATCTTACTAATAGGTTGCCATCATTAAGGACTTTTGCAAATACTATTTCCCCTATCTTATTTGCCATTGTTGTTGTTAGCACAAACAGGTTAATTTTCTTCATGTTTCCTTGAGCCTTCTCATTAAACCTTATTATGACAACCCCTTCTCTCTGAACTTGTTCATCTTCCTCACTTTCAGAGCACTCTCTGCAATCATTTCTTATCCTTTTACTCCCTTTGTCTCGGTTTTCATTCATCCGTCCCCTCACTATCTCCTCATTCCCTCTATTTCTCCCTTCACAACCATCCATTTCCCTGTCCCCCTGTCCACCACAAACTCCAACAAGCCCTGCAATGCCACTTCCTTCCCTCCCCGTCGCTCATTTGGCACTCAGGAGCAGAACAGTCTAGGCCACACCCCATCCACTTGAGTAATCCCACACCTTCTTTCCCACAAAGATAAGACTGATGAGCCTCTCATTACCTCTACAACTCTTAAAGGTATAGCAGGTGATCGCTATACCTTTATACAGCTCACAGAGTTTATAAGCCAGACAACTGCGCTCCAAGGATCAGAACTGAAGAAACCTCTTGGATGAGAGGTGAAATGGCCTCTGGACAACACAGCAAGTCCAGGTCCTGTGACTTACTACTGTTTGACCTGGATGACTGAGAACCTTCATAGAGAATGAGGAAACATGACAGTGGAGTTTAAGATGATGAGCAGCATAGATAGAGTGGACAGCCAGTGCCATTTTGTTTTCCGTTGTGGCAATGTCGAACATGAGAGGATATAATTTAACATGATTGGAGAAAAGTATAGGGGGAAATGTCAGAGACAGGTTTTCTACACATTAAGTGGTTATTGCATAGAAAAAAAAAGCCTTGCCCAGGCTTGCACCCTGGAAACTTTCCAAGGTGCAAATCCATGGTCTATCGAGACTAACGGAAGCCTAATTGTGTAGAATGCACCGCTGGGTGTGGTGGTAGAGGCAGTTACATTAGGGATATTTAAGATAATCTTAGGTACGCACATGGAAAAAAAGAAAATGGAGGACTATACGGGAGGGAAGAATTAAATGGATCTTGGAGTAGGTGAAAAGGTCGGCACAACATCACTGGTCAAAGGGCCTGTACTGTGCTGTACTATTCTGTGTTCTTTGGAGACATAGCAAATCTTCTCAACTCTCAATGAAATGGAGCCACTGCTGTGCTTTCTTCACGACTGCATCAGTGTTTTAGGTGCAAGATAGATCCTCAGAGATATCAATGTGTAGGAACTGGAAGCCGCTCATCCTTTCCACAGCTGACTCCTCAATGAGAACTGGTGTGTCTCATCCCAACTTCCCCTTCTTGAAACCCACAATCAATTCCCTGGTCTTGCTGATGTTGAGTATGAAGTGGCTGTTGTGACACCAGTCAGGGGCCAATCTATCTCATTTGTATAAGCCTAATCATGAAGTGCTTTGAGAGGCTCATATTGTATGCATTAACTCTGGCCTCCCAGACAATCCTGATGCTGCAATTCACTACTTCTGAAAAGGGTCTTCAGCAAATGCCATCTCATCCCTGGAGCATCTGGACAGTAAATACAACTATGTTGGACTATTATTTATTGTTTACAGCCCCATCTTCAGTGCTATAAATCCAAGCAACCTCGTCTCCAAACTCCTCAATCTGGGATCAATACATTGCTTTGCATCTGGATCCTTGACTTCCTGACTAACAAACTGGAACCAGTAGGGTAGGCTCAACACCTTCATCATGATTATTCTCATTTCACAAGGCTGTGTCCTCAGACCCCTATTCTAATCTGTTCTGGACCAACAGCTATACATCAAGGCCAAAAAGCTCATGGATAACTCTACTTCCTCAGGAGGTGACAGAAATTTGGTAGGTACCCTTTGAACCTTGCCTATTTTTATTGATGCAGCATAGAAAGCATTCTGTCTTGATGCGTTATGGCAGATGCACTGCTCATGGCCACAAGGAACTACAGAAAGTTGTGGAGACAGCTCAGCTCATCCAGACAGGATAGTTGAATGCTCCTCTTGTGGGATGTCAGAAGGCAGGGAGACTACCAGTGTCCACCTGCAGATTCTAACAATCCACGTGAAAGAGTTGGAGATGGAACACTGGATCATTTGGGAGGCTGAGGGGGTTATAGATAGGGTATATGGAGAGATAGTTATACCCAAGGTGCAGGACACAGGAAAACGGGTGACATTCAGGAAGGGGAAAGGGGTTAAAAAGCCAGTTAAACAGGAAGACTAAAAGAATCATTAAGTTGCTCTAGCAGACAAGGTGAAAGAGAATCCTAAAGGATTCGACAGATACGGCTGAAATCAAAAGAATTGCAAGGGATAAAAAACCAGAATGGTAATCAGTTTACAGAAGTGAGGTAAATTATCAACTTTATGGACCCTGCACAGAGTAGAGGAGGAGGTGTTTGCTATGCTGAGGCAGATCGGGGTGTTTAAATCCCCAGGGCCTGACAAGGTGTTCCCTTGGACTCTACAGGTGACAGCTGCTGAAATTGCTGGAGCCCTAGCAGAGATATTTAAAACCACCTTAGCAACAGGAGAGATACCACAGGGTTAGAGGATAGCCAATGTTGGTCCACTGTTTAAAAAAGGCTCTAAACATAAACCTGGAAATTAAAGGCTGCTGAGTCTGTCATCAGTTGTGAGAAAGTTATTGGAAGGTATTCGAAGCGACCGGATATGTACTATAAGTACTTCGACAGACATGGACTGATCAAGGAGAGTGTGCATGGCTTTGTGCATGCTAGTTCATGTCTAACCAATCTTAGAGTTTTTTGGAACGTTTCCGGGTCTGTGGATGAAGACAAGGCAGTGGACGTTGCCTACATGGACTTCGTTAAGGCATTTGACAAGGTCCAACATGGGAGGTTAGTCAAGAAGGGGGTGTTGTGGACAGTGAGGAAGGCTCTCATGGTTTGCAGACAGATCTGCATCATCTGGAAATATGGGTTGAAAAGTGGCAGATGGAATTTAATGCAGACGTGTGAGGATTTGACTTCGGAAGGACCAACCAGGGTAGGTCTTACACAGTGAACTGTAGGGCACTGAGGAGTGTGGTGGAACAAAGAGATCTGGGAATGCAGATCACATTTCATTAAAAGTGGTATCACACTTAGATAGGGTCATAAACAACAGCCTTCACAAATCAATTTATTGAGTACAGGAGATGGGATGTTTTGTTGAAGTCCGATAAAATATTGGTGAGGCCTAATTCGGAGTATTGAGTGCAGTTTTGGTCGCTGACTTTCAGGAAAGATATAAATAAGGTTGAAAGAATACAGAGAAAATTTACAAGGATCTTGCCAGGTCTGGAGGACCTGAGTTAAAAGGAAGGATTGAATAGGTGAGGACTGTGTTCTTTAGAACATAGATAATTGAGGGGAGATTTGAAAGAGATATCCAAAATTATGAGGGGTATAGATAGGGTAAATCCAAGGAGGCTTTTTCCACTGAGGTTAGGTGGGACTACAACTAGAGCTCATGGTTTAAGGGTGAAAGGTGCAAAGCTTAAAGAGAACATGAGAGGAAACTTCTTCACTCAGGGTCGTGAGAGTCTGGAATGAGATGTCAGCATAAGTGGTGCATGCAAGCTCAATTTCAACATTTAAGAGAAGTTTGGATAGGTACATGGATGGTAGGGGTATGGAGGACTATTGTCCCAGTGGAGGTTGATGGGACTAGGCAATTTAAAGGGTTTCAACATGGACTAGATTGGCCAAAAGGCTTATTTCTGTGCTGTAATTCCCTATGATTCTATGACTCCATCACAGCAACTAGCTTAGCCTCCATGGACTCCCTATACTTCTCACTACCTCATTAAAACAGCCAGCGTAATTAAAGTTCCCATTGGGCAGAAGTTTAATAAGGTTGAAAACATTTAACACCAGACTCAAGGACATTTTTCTAAACTGCTGTGGTAATGTTTCTCTAGTACAAGGAGATAGACTCTTGACCTCACAATCTACTTTGTTACGATCTTGCACCTTCTATCTTTACCTACACTGCCTTTCCCTGTAATTGTTTCACTTTATTCTGCACTCTGTTCTTGCTTTACCATGTTCTATCGCAATGCCGTGTGTAATGATTTGATCTGTATGAACAGTATGCAGTACAAGCTTTCACTGCACCTCAGTACATTTGACAACAATAATCCAATCCAAATCCAATTAAATGAACAGTCTGACTGTCAGATGTTAACAGGATTATGAATATTATAGGTGAGGTAACAAGAAATGAGTGCAACTTCCTCCTGAGAAAAATAGAGCCAGATAAATGAATTTGAGTTACCTTTGCACAATGTGTCATGGATTGTATGTCATTATAGAATCATGAAATCCAGAAATTACCGGTAAGTCCCATAAAAAAGATATCTGTGGATTATTCAATGTTCTAAAAGTACCTCAGGGTTCAAATTCATCCACTTTTTCTTGATTCGCGCTAAATCCAAACATACAGTCATTGATAAACATTATATTTCATTTCCAAACTTTGGTTCTCTGATACAGCTTTCCCGATAGTGCTGAAATCACCATGTCCTGTCACTCCCATCTGATTTCCCAATCATGTTCTCACCCTGAAACTCATCTATTGCTCAATCACTCGTTCTGCATCTCAGTTCCTCAGATATCTTTCTGACCTCTGTTTTAGAGTGGCCCACACTCTTCCTGATTCCCTCCCTCTCACAGTTCTTCAACTCTCAATCATGTTAATTGTCCCAATTTGATTTAGGAGTTGAGGATGCCATCATCTACCTGCTGAACCGTGTCTACGCCCACCTGGACAAGCCGGCAAGCACTGTGAGGGTCATGTTTTTTGACTTCTCCAGTGCGTTCAACACCATCCGCACTGCTCTACTGGGTGAGAAGCTGACAGTGATGCAGGTGGATGCTTCCCTGGTGTCATGGATTATTGATTACCTGACTGGCAGACCACAGTACGTGCGCTTGCAACACTGTGTGTCAGGCAGAGTGGTCAGCAGCACTGGGGCTCCACAGGGGACTGTCCTATCTCCCTTTCTCTTCACCATCTACACCTCAGACTTCAACTACAACACAGAGTCTTGCCATCTTCAGAAATTTTCTGATGACTCTGCCATAGTTGAATGCATCAACGAGGGAGGTGAGGCTGAGTACAGGGCTACGGTGGGAAACTTCATCACATGGTGCAGCAGAATCATCTGCAGCTTAATGTGAAAAAGACTAAGGAGCTGGTGGTGGACCTGAGGAGGGCTAAGGCACCAGTGACCCCTGTTTCCATCCAAGGGGTCAGTGTGGACATGGTGGAGGATTACAAATACCTGGGGATACGAATTGACGATAAACTGGACTGGTCAAAGAACACTGAGGCTGTTTACAAGAAGAGTCAGAGCTGTCTCTATTTCCTGAGGGGACTGAGGTCCTTTAACATCTGCCGGATGATGCTGTGGATGTTCTAAGAGTCTGTGGTGGCCAGTGCTATCATGTTTGCTGTTGTGTGCTGGGGCAGCAGGCTGAGGGTAGCAGACACCAACTGAATCAACAAACTCATTCGTAAGGCCAGTGATGTTGTGGGGGTGGAACTGGACTCTCTGACAGTGGTGTTTGAAAAGAGGATGCTGTCCAAATTGCATGCCATCTTGGACAATGACTCCCATCCACTCCATAATGTACTGGTTAGGCACAGGAGTACATTCAGCCAGAGACTCATTCCACCAAGATGCAACACTGAGGGTCATAGGAAGTCAATCCTGCCTGTGGCCATCAAACTTTACAACTCCTCCCTCGGAGTGTCAGACACCCTGAGCCAATAGGCTGGTCCTGGACTTATTTCCACTTGGCATGATTAACTTATTATTATTTAATTATTTATGGTTAATTTATGCTATATTTCTTCACTATTCTTGGTGCGGCTGTAACGAAAACCAATTTCCCTCGGGATCAACAAAGTCTGTCTGTCTGTCTGTCTGTCTGTCTGTCTGTCTGTCTGTCTGTCTGTCTGTCTGTATTCCATTCATCATGCCACTCCTGCAGTGGCTGCCTTCAAAGTGTACAACCTACAACTGGGGTTGGAAATGGGAATTGCAAAGTTTCTTAGACTTTTTCTACCATTCTGTGAAACTTTTGGGCATTACTGCTAGTGCAAGAGGAACATTCAGGTCAAAAAGTTTAATATTTACTTAATAGAACAAGGAAAATTGAACATTGCAGCACAGGGCATTGTGTTAATGATGTTGTGTCAACCTAAATAAAGCTACTCCACCATCAATCTGTGATCTTTTAATGCAAATCCTAATGATCTCACAATCTGATTGCCTCCACTATCGACATCTCTATGGTGCAAAGCAAGTCACTGCTGCTAGTCTAAAATGTCACCTACATGTGGTTCAGTTCACTTTCATAACTTACATCAGTGGACAGGGATTTCACAAGGCAAGGAATTTGATAATTATTGTTTTTTATTGCACTTTGCTGTAACATTTTATGCAAAACAGAAAAGGTAAGGATAGAGGCAAGCCGGCCCTCTAGGCCAATTAACTGAGCATCAGTGTAAGTAAAGCAGAGTGAAGCAGCATTCTGATTACTCAGTACAGCTCTTCAGAGGTCACATTGTAACCTTGCACACCAGTCGTATTCTGAATCCAATCAATGTATTTCTTTGTTAGTAAAGTGTACACCACAGGCTCTCTGGATGTTGCACAGTTTTTTTTGCCAAAGGACACAATCCCAGTATACATTTTGTCACATATCAAAGGGCCGCCTGAATCACCCTGGAAGAGAGAGAAAAAGATGAAGGTGACAATTGAGCAGAATTAGCTAAAGCGACAGACTGCAAACTGTCAGTTTGACATCACATCACAATTCATTATCCGTGCCCAGCTGTACCGAGGAGGTGTGAGTTTACTCCAGGAACAAATGCAGGCAACTTTAATGGAATGTTTCCGACAGCCCGGATTCAGTTTATTCCTAACTCAGCAGTTGTGTAGAAAACTGTCAGCTATCTGCAAATTTGACTCCGGCTGCCCAGTCAGCGGCAGGAACTGGCCACAGCGACGAGGTTTCTCGCAGGTCAGCGATGCTCATTTACAAGTACAGAAGGGATCAGCGATGAGGGTGGGACCTTGGCTCTGGGTAAGCTTCTGCTAAGGTTCCCCTTTTTTTCTCTCTCTTACTGTACCTAATTTAATAAATGGTCATTGTGTGTTCTTCATGCCGGTTGTTGGAATTCTGGGAGACACAGAATCTCCCAGGGAACTACATCAGTACGAAGTGCGTCCAGCTGCAGCTCCTTGAAGACCGAATTAGGGATCTGGAGCAACAGCTGGATGACCTTCAGCTTGTACAGAGGAGCGAGGAGATAATCGATCAAGAGTTACAGAGAAGTAGTCACCCCTAAACTGCAGGGGGCAAGTAGCTCGGTGACTGTCAGGAATAAAAGAAATGTGAATAGGCAGAACACCCCATTGGCATTCCTATCAATAATAAGTATAGCGCTTTGGATACTGCTGTGGGGGGATGAACTCTCAAGGGAATGTCACAGAGACCACGTTACTGGCACAGAGCATAGGTCTGTGGTGCAGAAGGGGAAAAGAGAGAAGAGGGCAGCGAAAGTGATAGGGAACTCAATAATCAGAGGAAGAGTAGTCAGAGCAGCGCATTCTCTGGTCATGAACTGGACACCTGGATGGTATTTGCCTCCCTGGTGCTAGGGTCAAGGACATCCACAGCATTTCAGAGATGGAGGGAGAGCAGCCAGAAGTCATGGTACATATTGGTACCAATGACATAAGAAGAAAGAAAAGAGGTCCTGAACAGACGATTTAGACAGTTAGGCACAAAACTGAGGAGCAGGACCTCCAGGGTAGTAATTTCTGGAATGCTGTCTGTGCCACTTGGCAGTAAGAGTAGAAACAGGATGATTTGGCAGAGTAATGCATGGCTGAGAAGCTGGTGCAGGGGGCAGGGCTTCGGGTTCTTCGATCATTGGGATCTCTTCTGGGGGAGGTATGACTTGTACAAAAGGTACAGGTGACTTGTGAGTCCTTGTGCAGAACATTCTAGAAGCTAACTTGCAGGTCGACTCGGTGTTGAGGAAATCAAATGCAATGTTCGCATTCATTTCAAGAGGTCTTAAATACAAGAGCAGGGATATGATGCTGAGGCTTTATTAAGGCACTGATAAGACTTTGCCTCGAGTATTGAGAACAGTTCTGCGCTTCTCATCTAAGAAAAGATGTGCTGGCATTGGAGAGGGCTCAGAGGGAGTTCACAAGGATGATTCCCGGAATGAATGAGTTATCTTACGAGGAACTTTTGATAGCTTTGGATCTGTAGCCATTGGAATTTAGAAGGATGAGGGGAATCTCATTGAAACCTTCTGAATGTTGAAAGGCCTAGACAAAATAGATGTGGAAAGGGTGCTTCCCATGGTGGGGAAGTCATGGTGAGAGCACAGCCTCAGGATAGAGGGGCATCCATTTAAAACAGAGATGTGGAGAAATTTCTTCAGCCAGAGGGTGGTGAAGTTGTGGAATTTTTTACCACAGGCAGCTGTGGAGGCCAGATCGTTCGGTGTATTTAAAGCAAATCTTGGTAGTTTCTTGATTGGACGTGGCATCAAAGGTTATGGGGTGAAGGCCAGGGAGTGAGGCTGAGGAGGAGAAAAAAGGATCAGCCATGATTAAATGGCGGAGCAGATTTGATGGGCCAAATGGCATAATTCTACTGCTATATCTTGTGGTCTTATAGACATCAAACTGTGGTAGAATGTGAAAGTTCAGAATGAAACAGATGTCAAATGCTGGTGTAGCTGTCCCTCCGCTCTGCCACTCGACTCTCCGCTGAACCCAGCTCGTGCATCTGGCCAGATTCACTTTGTACCCGACCCCCTGCTTTTAAGCAAGACTAGCTGACACAAGAACAGTAACCTCCTTCACTGAATGGAGTCACTGGTCTGAGAAATAACTAAATAATGAGAAATAGTCTATTAAATTTACTTTATCTTAACTGCTTCAATCATTTTGTATTATAATCAGTTATCTTTAAACAACTTTAAATATGCTTGTGTAGTTTTTAATCATTTTTCACTGTGAGCTGTTGAAGGCTGTCAGGATATTCATGGAGGCAAATCCTCAGGATCCAATTCCTGATTCTGCTCGGCGTCCCGAGCCTGGCCTGTCTCACAGGGCACCTCATGGGTACAGAGTGTCAGACAGACTGATCCACTCTGTCCCAACTGGATGTTAGGATCAGACACAGCACTAGATCTAGCATGATCCTTATTTTCAAATTGACGCGATTTAGAATAAATTCTCTTTACATTTTAGCCGTTACATTTCTCTAGACTGACTCTGTTACCTTGCATCTGCCCATTTCATCATCACACTGACGGTAGACAAAGTTTATTGGTAGAGAAATCATAGTAAGTTATGTTGACATCTAAACTCAGGTCCTAGAGTAGTGGTCGCCAACCCGTCGATCGCGATCGATTGGTCGATCTTTGAGACTTTCCCAGTAGATCCCAAAAAAAATGAAAAATAAATACACAAATATTGTTGAGAGATTGTTTCCGGGTGGTGGGGTTTTAGTTTTGTTCTTTCTGCCCAGTGTGCATGTCCGCAGCTCCCCCGCCACGCACTACACAGTGTACTTCAGTAGTCCCCAACCACCGGGCCACGAGGAAACGATACGAGTCATCTGCACTGTTCCTCACTCCCTGTCACGCCACTGGTCAACTTGAACACACACGAGGTCATTACGCACGGGCGGTCATGACCCATGCGAGGTCATCAGTCGCCTAAATACTGTGATACCCTCGCGCCAGGGATTACTGGTTGGCCTCGGGTAATCGGCCGCCTCGTACGGCCGGCAAGAAGTGCCGATGCTACTGACCTGGAGCGCAGACAGATGGGCGCCGCCTCTAAACCTGTTTAGCACACCGAATGTTCATGGGGAACCCAGTGCTAAAATATTTGCAGACGACCTAATTCGGGCACAGTGTTTCGTAAGCAGCAGAGCTGCAATCTACTGAAAGTCATCCCTCGGTCGATAGATCCTACAAGGGGGGGGCGGGCATGTGTCCTGTCGCTCTCCTTGCTCGGTCAGTCACTCTCTCCGGACTGCAACTGCCGTGGCCCCGGCACGGGGACCTCGGGCCCTTACCTTGTCCTCTCACCCCACCCATGACAGGCCGCACCTGGGCAAGGCGTCTGGCGGTAGGCTGGAGTTCCGGCCCGGAGGCTGTCTAATGAGGCAATGAAGCCCTCAAAACTGCTTCGGTACCTTCAGTCCAAGCACCCTGCACTTAAAGACAAACCCACTGAGTTTTCTCAGTGGAAAAAACGTGAGCAAGCAGGACAGAAGCTAAGTGCTGTGAGCCACAAAAACTAAATTGCGGAATAGACTGGACATAAGGAACCTGCTTCGAGTATCGCTGTATTCCGGTTGAGTTTAATACGCCCCCACCTCGTCCCCTGTTGGCTGGTCCACAAGAGTATTGTCAATATTAAACTGGTCCGTGGTGCAAAAAAGGGTGGTGACCCCTGGTGTACATACATTATTTCTACTTCTGGGTTGCGGGGTTTTACTTCCAGTCTTTTCTGCCCGGTGCACATGTGTGTGACTAACCGATTTGGGGTCGATCTTGCCTTTCACTAAGGCCGAGGTAGGGGATCTTGGGCTTAAAAAGGTTGGTGACCACTATCCTAGAATGAGATTCTAGAAAATGCGAGAAAATGGTTCCTCCACAATCAACACATACACATTTTCTAATCTGATTTTTTTTTTAATCCACCTGGGGATGTGGACATTGCCTGTGAGTGTAGCATTTATGGCCTAATCTAGTTTCCCTTAGCTTCCCTGAGGTAATGCTGGACAACATTCTGAAGACTTTTTAATGTAACTGAGTAGCCCTTCAGAAAGCAGGTAAGAGTCAGTCACAATAACACTGAGGAAGGCCCCAGTGAATCACTGGGGTTTTTATACTTAATTCAATCGCTTGATAGAAATGTTACTGATAACACGGCTAGACATCATACTCACCTTACAAGCATTCCCACTGCCTTTGCTGTCACCAACACAGATCATGTCCTTGGTTAATTTAAGACGCTGATTGCTGTTGCATTTTCTGCGATCAATTACCTCGACCTCCACCTCTTGAAGTGTGTCAGAGTAATTGTGTTTCCTTGTTTCTCCCCATCCTGCCACGGTGCACGTTGTTCCAGATTTCATGTCGGTGATTCCTCCTTTGGGAAGGTTGAGCACATTCACATACTGGTTGATTTTTGCATCAGTCTCAAGCTGTTAACACAAAAACATTGAATTCATGTATTTGTGCTCCTAAAAGTGAAGAATATCCTGAATGATCTCTTTACTCCTGAAGAGATTTGTTGGTTTATCTATTTAAATATCTTGTTTTCCAGAGTTCTGCATTTTGCAGATAAGCTACTGCCTTTTCTTCAGATGATCAAAGGGAGAGAGACTCATTTGAAAGTGACCAGTAAAGTTAAATATCAACTACATTTCATATAATGGAATTGATAATTTGTCATGAAAATTATGTGGATGATGGTTATAAAGCACTGATCCTACTGTGAAGGTTCCTCACTATCTAACTCTGTCTTTGTTAATGATGAACATCCAATAATTCAGACTTAGCTATCGCATTTCTACTTTTCATTAAAGTTTAAATCTAATTTAGTTTAAAGATACAGCACAGTAACAGGCCTTTCCAGCCGAAATACATTAATGTGACCAATTTACTTACTAACCCATACATCTTCGGATAATATCTTATCAAAACCGAAAACACACAAAGTAATTGATACAAAGATAAAAAGAAGTTGGAAAACAGAATCTTTCAGTGCCTTTTGAATGCTGTTTCAGTTACAAATAAAGAAGAATATAGCTGGAATATTAGTGATATAGAACACATTGCTGACAGAATGGTAAAGCAATTAACAAAAACATTTTGATGGACTATTATACGCTTCCTTCAAATTTACTTATTTCTTGCAATGTGTAAATTTGATTCTCTTTACTTGTTCCCTCCAAAACCATTTTGTTTGCTACCATCAAGTTGCTAAGTAATTTATTTATTCATTGAGAAATAGTGCCGAACAGTCCCTTCCGGCATTTCAAACTGCGCCGGCCGGCTAGCCACCAGCAATTCAATTCTAGTCTAAATTTACAATGACCGATTCACCTACAAAATGGCACACTTTGGACTGTGGGAGGAAACCGGAGCATCCAGAAGAAACACACGCAGTCACGGGAAAAACTTGCCGACAGTGGAAGGAATTAAACCCAGGTCACTGGTACTGTAACACGTTGTGCTAACCAGGACAATATTTCCTGGAAAAGTATGAACTAAATTAGCAACACACTGAAGTCTGGAATCTGGAATGACAATCTGCCCGTGGATGGAGCAGCATCTGCGGGAGGATTGGAATTCTCAAGAGTTCCTGCAATGGCTGCTGCAGGAAGTGAATGTGTTTTCTTGTAGGAGAGAGCAGCGGAATGATAATTAACTTGGTACCTGCCACCTTCTGTTCCGAAAGCACAATAATGTGGAGTTTTTCTTCAGGAACTTCTGTCTGATCACATTGTTATTTCTAAACTTTAGGCTTCTTTAGTGAAAACAATTTCCTCTGGGATATGATAGATCAATGCATCATCTGACCATAAAGGCTCCTGACTCATCTCACCTGGATCGATTAGATAAAGCTAGGTTACAGTGGACCAAATCACTGATAGAAAATGTCACGTGATCATTTGCTAATGATGCTTGCTGAAAACTTTCTTTACACGTCAAGGGGGAGTTTAACTGCGATATTGCCCAGGCTTAGACAGCTCAAGTTCAAGTTCAGCATATTGTCATTCAATCGTACACATGTATACCACCAAATGAAACATTCCTCCTGACCAAGGGCACAAGACAGTACTGTACCTCAAACACATAATACATAAAGTAATATTGCCACAAATAAATTAATAAGTTGCACAGTTAAAAAGTAAAGAGTACAAGCTACTGGCGCTTCATAACTGATGAGACCTGGGTGGTAACAGGGAGTTGAGTCATGTTACAGCCTCGGGGAAGAAGCTGTTTCTCATCCTCACAGTTCTTGTCGTATTTCTATCGAACCACCTGCCTCACGGTAGGGGGTCAAAAAGATAGTGGGACTGATGGAAGGGACCATTGCCAATACTAAGGGCCCTGTGTACGCAGCACTCCTGATAAATATCTCTAATGGTTGAAAGATGCACTCTGGTGATCCCCTCAACAGTCGTCACATTCCGTTTTAAGGACTTGCAGCCAGATGCCTTGCAATTCCATACCAGACAGGAATCAGTGTAAATTTTCCCCACCAGAAATACGTCTCATCCCGCTCAATGAAGCCAGACTACAGTTATTATTCTTAAGCCAGAAAATATTGCTAATGCAGCAAAGTAAAGATTTTTAAAACTGTGTAAGAATGACAGAAAAAAATCATACTTCCAGCAGCATGATATCATTTCCCTTTTTGAAATTGATGTATTCTGGATAGGGAATCTGTCTGATGATGCGTCGTTTTTGTTCACTTTTCTCAATCTGGGAAAGAGAATGTATTCCAAGAACTGCTTGAAGAAACTGGCCTGGTGCGATTGTTCTGCTACCAATCAAAAATAAAGATAATTAATTACTCTTTCCTTTAAAAAATAATTGACTGAAATGCGTCAGGGAGACAACAATCAAACATTAAACTTCATGGAACTATAAGGGTCAGCTACATTATATTTGGTAGTTAATGTGCATATTCCAAAAGGGGATCAATATCCAAGCGAGGGCCAACACTATGCTCCTAGTTAAAGTTGTTTTAATACATTCATCAAACAAACTCGTTTTAAATCACTCTTGTGCTTACTTATTTGTGGAATGGGTATCATACATACAGTTACCTCTTTATTAGGGGCACCTGTACACCTGCATGTTAATACAAATATCTAATCAGCCAATCATGTGGCAGCAACTCAAGGCATAAAAACATTCAGACATCATCAGGAAGTTCAGTCATTATTCAGACTATACATCAGAATGGGTAAGAAATGTGATCTAAGTGAATTTCACTGTGGAATGGTTGTTGTTGCCAGACGGGATGGTTTGAGTATCTGCTGGTCTCCTGACATTTTCGGGTAAAACATTCTCTAGCTTTTACAGAGAATGGTGTGATAAAGAAGAAAAAGCATCCAGTGAGTAGAAGTTCTGTCGGCAAAAACACTTTGTTGAGGAGAGAGGGAAGATGAGAATGGCCAGACTGGTTCAAGCAGACAGGAAGTCGACAGTAACTCAAATAACCACGTGTTACACAGTGGTGTTCAGAAGAGCATCTGTGAATGCACAACATGTTGAACCTTAAAGTCAATGGGCTACAGCAGAAGACCATGAACATACACTCAGAGGTACCTAATAAAGTGGCCACGGAGTGTATATCTGACCATTCAAACTGAAACCTGCTAACAAAAATAAATGCCAATAACATGGCATTTATGTTATTAAATGAGGATTATTAATTAATGAGGATTATATATTAATGAGGATGTGACACCAGTGTAAACAGAATTATTTTAAGAAAGCTAAGCACTTGTATGTTAATCACAAAATATCTTTTTCACTCATAAACCACATAGCTTACTCTTCACAGTGTGCTGCAGTTAGTACCCAGTTTGGTCTGATCAAAGCACCTCCGCAATAGGGATGATACATATTGTTCCCGATATATATTTGGAGAGATACCATATAAGGTCTTGAATGTGGTTTGACTTCATGACCTCCAATAATTTTAGCTCCGGGATCTGCAATATATAGAAGATACTGACACTTTATTTCACATACATGATTATTCACACACAGGATGTGAACATCACTGACAATGCCAGCAATTATTAGCCATCTCTAATTACCCTTGACAGGGATAACCCTAGAGTAGTTGTACCATGGCCTTGCACAGCAATTTGATTGTACAAGAGTGTAAGAAGGTGCAGAGAGTAATGGACTCAGCCCAATATGGCACTGGATCGATCGCTGTAGAAAGCGGGGGGTGGTGGGAGGTAAAGATATGATTAGTGGTCGGTTTCCTTTACAGATGGGGTGCATTGCGGAGGATAATGTGTTGGATGCAGAGGCTGATGGGCGAGTAGGCAAGGACAAGAGGGACTCTATCACTATTACAGCAGAGGGAAGATGGGGTGAGTGTAGATGTACAGATAATTGTACAGAGAATGTGTAGATGGATAGAGAATTGGTTGGCTGACAGGAAACAAAGAGTGAGAGTAAACGGGACCTTTTCAGTATGGCAGGCAGTGATTAGTGGAGTACCGCAAGGCTCAGTGCTGGGACCCCAGTTGTTTACAATATATATTAATGATTTAGACGAGGGAATTAAATGCAGCATCTCCAAGTTTGCGGATGACATGAAGCTGGGCGGCGGTGTTAGCTGTGAGGAGGATGCTAAGAGGATGCAGGGAGACTTGGATAGGTTAGATGGGTGGGCAAATTCATGGCAGATGCAATTTAATGTGGATAAATGTGAGGTTATCAACTTTGGTTGCAAGAACAGGAAAACAGATTATTATCTGAATGGTGGCCAATTAGAAAAAGGGGAGGTGCAACGAGACCTGGGTGTCATTGTACACCAGTCATTGAAGGTGGGCATGCAGGTACAGCAGGCGGTGAAAAAGGCAAATGGTATGTTGGCATTCATAGCAAAAGGATTTGAGTACAGGAGCAGGGAGGTTCTACTGCAGTTGTACAAGGTCTTGGTGAGACCACATCTAGAGTATTGTGTGCAGTTTTGGTCCCCTAATCTGAGGAAAGACATTCTTGCCATAGAGGGAGTACAAAGAAGGTTCACCAGATTGATTCCTGGGATGGCAGGACTTTCATATGAAGAAAGATTGGATCGACTAGGCTTATACTCACTAGAATTTAGAAGATTGAGGGGAGATCTTATTGAAAGGTATAAAATTCTAAAGGGATTGGACAGGCTAGATGCAGGAAGATTGTTTCCGATGTTGGGGAAGTCCAGAACGAGGGGTCACAATTTAAGGATAAAGGGGAAGCCTTTTAGGACTGAGATGAGGAAAAACTTCTTCACACAGAGAGTGGTGAATCTATGGAATTCCTGGCCACAGGAAACAGTTGAAGCCGGTTCATTGGCTATATTTAAGAAGAAGTTAGATATGGCCCTTGTGGCTAAAGGGATCAGGGGGTATGGAGAGAAAGCAGGTACAGGGTTCTGAGTTGGATGATCAGCCATCATCATACTGAATGGCGGTACAGGCTCGAAGGGCCGAATGGCCTACCCCTACACCTGTTTTCTATGTTTCTATGTACAAGAAATGGAGGAAATTCAAGTGAGAGGAGCATCAATAGTAGAGGGAGAGAAACCCAAAAGCATCCCGGGAATAGATGTGTTGAAGGTTTTAGAGGGAATTTGGGGATTAGCACATTTGCACTTAACAAATGACTTTGGTTACAAGTGTCCGTATCTGAGTATGCATTGTGGATTTAATTTGGAGAGCATCTCTGAACAATGGGTTCATAAAAGTCATCAATCACAGACTAGACAATGTTGATAAAAATTCATTAAAATCAGATGTCTGTCGTGTGCATGCAAATCAGGAGGTGTGAAGTTTGTGTGTTGTTTCAAAGAAAGTATTGTCCATACATTGTAAATTTAGAGTTGTCCTTTGATGTTGAGCACATAAAATATTGAGCCCGATGTTGGGCCTGGAGATCTTTCGACCAAAAGCGTCTCCGAATGATGCCTGCTGCACCTTGTTTTGTCGAATAAGGAAGCTGCTTTGTATCTACCAGTAATTTTCTCCAGCGATTTCATTCACGCAACAACATTTGGTGTCAGGAGTGGGATACCTTCCTGACCCATCGTGTGGCCAGCGATTTTAGCAGACTAAGTGGGTGAGTATTTTATGAAATAGCATTTAAACTTGGATCTGTTCGGGTTGGTGGTACACGGGAACACGAACACAGAGAGCTGAACTGGTAGGTATAAATGTGATGTGTGTGTGTGCATGTTTGTTTATGTAAGAGACAAAACTTTGCGAGTTAATTTGGTGAGACGAAGCCACCAGTTGTGAAGGGTGGTTATTGACGTTTCACAACGCCAGAGTGGGGACGTGGAAACTCATCCGATCGAGGAGCTGCATTTCAGAGTACACGTTTTGCGAGTGTGATGTGAAGAATACAGCAGACGTCATGTGTTCAGGTACTCAAAAGTGGCAGATTGCGGAGTACATACTCTGCGGTTTTAAGGAAGAACTGTTTAGCTGGTACCCGTCATTTCTATTTCGCATAGTGTGGGAATTATTGTGGAGATATTTCAGGGAGAGGTTCACCAGATGCACACTAAAGATATACACATGTTGGTAAAAGCAAAGTGCCCAAGGAATACGTGGAACCGTCTGGCCCAGGGGGTGCGGGATGGTCCATGGGCAACTACTGGGAATGCCAAACAATGAAGAAAGATATCGCTCTTTTAAAGGAGAAGTGAGGCGGTGACTGGGGGGAGGTGGGAATAACCGGGGAACGATAATGGCTGTGAGCTGATGACTCAGCCATGGATTATGCAGAATGTAAATATCGAGCGTACGAGGAATATTCAGGATTGGATAATCCTGGGAGGGACGACCCAATCTTCCTAAAAATGCTGATGGAAGACCTGCGCTCAGCTCACCAGGAAGGTTTAGATTTCGGGATAACAGTGGGGTCGGCCTACTCTGTGATAGTTCTGTGGGCCTGTGAGATAGACTGAAGAAAGTGCAAGAGAAATTGTAAAGCGGCTGTAGTAGATGCAGCTACTGTGATGTGTTCTGTTTGCCGGCGGCCAGCTCATGGAGCATGGAACTGCTCGAGTAGATGTGGGAGGGTAAAGGAGTTCATATGCTACAGATGTGACTGATACGACGTACATGGTTGAAGGCAGTGACCAAAAAAGAGGGAAAAAAAACAGGTGAACAGCACAGTAGACACACAATCTCTCACCCCATCAACACCCAGTCTGACCAAACTGACTGTCCATCAGATCGTAGAACGGTGAAGACACCGCCTGGGTCAGTAAAAGATGCGGCGATGGCCCCCACGGCCTGCGCTGGTGACCCGCAGATGTACACAACTGCATTGTTAGGGGGGGCGGAAATGCGATATCTTTGTGGACCCAGGAGCATTGATATCAATAACTGACCTATCCTTGCCAACAACTGGACAGGCTATTTATATTAGGGGTGGAGGAGGGAAAACAGTGAAGGCAGAAAGAAGCGAGTGGCAAATACTTGAAACTGGGGGAGTGCAGCTTCCAGTGTATTTCTAGGTATCTCCAAATAATGAGGGCACCATCCTTGGAATAGACACCCTAAAGGAAGCAGGGGCATTTATAGGCTCGGGAAAGGGAGAAGTAATAAGACAGTGAGTATAGGAATAGAGTGAGGTGGAGGATAAATGTGTGGCTGAGGGATTGGAGCAGAGGGCAGGAATTCAGATTTCTGGATCATTGGGATCTCTTTTGGGGCAGGCATAACCTGTACAAAAAGGATGGGTTTGCACTTTAATCCAAGGGGGACCAATATCCTGGCGGGGAGGTTTGCTAAGTCTATTGGGAAGAATTTAAACTAGAATTGTTGGGGGGTGGGAACTGAACTGAGGTGACGGAGGAAAGGGAGGTTGGCTCACAAATAGGGAAAGCTTGGAGACGGTGCAAAAGGGAGGATGGGCAGGTGATAGAGAAGGAACACGCTCAGACCAATGGTTTGAGATGTGTCTATTTTAATGCGAGGAGTATTATGAACAAAGCGGATGAGCTTAGAGTATGGATCAGTACTTGGAGCTATGATGTTGTGGTCATCACAGAGACTCGGGGCAGGAATGGTTACTTCAACTGCCAAGCTTTAGATGTTTCAGAAAGGACAGAGAGGGAGGCAAAAGAGGTTGGGGTGTGGCACTGCTGATCAGAGATAGTGTCATGGCTGCGAAAAGGAGGAAGACATGGAGGGATTGTCTATGGAGTCTCTGTGGGTAGAACTTAGGAACAGGAAGGGGTCAATAAATATACCGGCTGTTTTTTATAGACCACCCAATAGTAACAGGGACACCGAGGGGCAGATAGGGAGACAGATTCAGGAAAGGTGTAATAATAACAGGGTTGTCATGGTGAGAGATTTTAATTTCTCAAATATTGATTGAGATGGGGTGGAGTTTGTTAGGTATGTTGAAGAAGGTTTCTTGACACGATATGTAAATAAGCCTAAAAGAGGAAAAGCTGTACTTGATCTGGTATTGGGAAATGAACCTGGTCAGGTGTCAGGTCTCTGAGTGGGAGAGCATTTTGGAGACAGTGATCACAATTCTATCTCCTTTACCATAGCATTGGAGAGGGATAGGAACAGACAAGATAGGAAAGCTTTTAACTGGAGTAAGGGGAAATATGAGGCTATCAGGCAGGAACTTGGAAGCATAAATTGGGAACAGATGTTTTCAGGGAAATATACGGAAGAAATGTGGCAAATGTTCAGGGGATATTTGCGTGGAGTTCTGCATAAGTACGTTCCAATGAGACAAGGAAAGGATGGTAGGATACAGGAACCATGGTGTACAAAGGCTGTTGTAAGTCTAGTCAAGAAGAAAAGAAGAGCTTATGAAAGGTTCAAAAAACTAGGTAATGACAGAGATCTATACGATTATAAGGCTAGCAGGAAGAAGCTCAAGAAAGAAATTAGGAGAGCCAGAAGGGGTCATGAGAAGGTCTTGGCAGACAGGATTAAGGAAAACCCTAAGGCATTCTACAAGTATGTGAAGAGCAAGAGGATAAGGCATGAGAGAATAGGACGAATCAAGTGTGATAGTAGAAAAGTGCGTATGAAACCAGAGGAGATAGCAGAGGTACTTAATGAGTACTTTGCTTCAGAATTCACTACGGAAAAGGATCATGGCGATTGTAGGGATGACTTACAGTGGACTGAAAAGCTTGAGCATGAAAATATTAAGAAAGAGGATGTGCTGGAGCTTTTGGAATGCATCAAGTTGGAAAGGTGACCAGGACCGGATGAGAAGTACCCCACGCTACTGCTGAGCCTCTGGCGATGATCTTTGCATCATCAATGGGAACGGAAGATATTCCAGAGAATTGGAGGGTTGCAGATGTTGTCCATTATTCAAGAAAGTGAGTAGAGATAGCCCAGGAAATTATAGACCTGTGAGTCTTACTTCAGTGGTTGGTAAGTTGATGGAGAAGATGCTGAGAGAAAGGATTTATGAACATTTGGAGAGGCATAATATGATTAGGAACAGTCAGCAGGGCTTTGTGAAAGGCAGGTCATGCCTTACGAGCCTGATTGAATTTTTTGAGGATGTGACTAAACACATTGATGAAGGAAGAGCAGTAGATGTAGTGTATATGGATTTCAGCAAGGCATTTGATAAGATACCCCATGCAAGGCTTATCGAGAACGTAAAGGCATGGGATCCAAGGGGACATTGCTTTGTGGATCCAGAACTGGCTTGCCCACAGAAGGCAAAGAGTGGTTGTAGACGAGTCATATTCATCATAGAGGTCGGTCACTAGTGGTGTGCCTCAGGGTTCTGTTCTGGGACCATGCTCTTCGTGATTTTTATAAATGACCTAGATGAAGAAGTGGAGGGATGGGTTAGTAAATTTGCTGATGACACAAAGGTTGGGGGTGTTGTGGATAGTGTGGAGGGCTGTCAGAAGTTACAGCAGGACATTGATAGGACGCAAAACTGGGCTGAGAAGTGGCAGATGGAGTTCAACCCAGAGTAGTGTGAGGTGGCACATTTTGGCAGGTCAAATATGATGGCATTAATGGTAAGATTCTTGGCAGTGTGAAGGATCAGAGGGATCTTGGGGTCCGAGTCCATAGGACACTTAAAACTGCTGCGCAGGTTGACTCTGTGGTTAAGAAAGTGTATGGTGCATTGTCCTTCATCAAACGTGGGATTAAGTTTAGGAGACGAGAGGTAATGTTGTAGCTATATAGGACCCTGGTTAGACCCCACTTGGAGTACTGTGCTCAGTTCTAGTCGCCTCACTACAGGAAGGATGTGGAAGCCATAGAAAGGGTGCAGAGGAGATTTACAAGGATGTTGCCTGGATTGGGGAGCATGCCTTATGAGAACAGGTTGAGTGAACTCAGCCTTTTCTCCTTGGAGCGATGGAGGATGAAAGGTGACCTGATAGAGGTGTATAAGATGATAAGAGGCATTGATCGTGTGGATAATCAGAGGCTTTCTCCCAGGACTAAAATGGGTAGCATGAGAGGGCGCAGTTTTAAGGTGCTTCGAAGTAGATACAAAGGAGATGTCAGGGTTATGTTTTTTACGCAGGGACTGGTGAGTGCATGGAATAGGCTGCTGGCGGCAGTGGTGGAGGTGGCGAGTGTGATAGGGTCTTATAAGAGACTCCTGGACAGGTACATGGAGCGCAGAAAAATACAGGGTTATAGGTAACCCGAGATCATTTCTAAGGTAAGGAAATATTCGGCACAGCTTTGTGGGTTGAAGGGCCTGTATTGTGCTGTAGGTTTTCTATGTTTCTATGTCAGGGGCAGTGATTGTGTACAGCCAATAGAATACACAGCCTGGCTTGCATAGTCACAGTTGCCCCAATCATCAGAGACTGGAGCCAGGATTGTTTCCATGGGTTACTTTATCAGCTGTTCCCAGAAGTATGGGATAGACACAATCAAGATTGTGGTCAAGTAAAGATAAACCCAGTTAATATAGAGGGGGGTTTGTATAATCCCCATGAGCAGTACCCTATAAAACTGACACACTGACCGCTGTTCAGAGTATAGTGACGGAACAAACACAGCGGGGGTATCAGAGAGATTGCGGCAACTACTAACTCGCTTATATGGCCAGTTAAGCAACCCGATGGATCATATCCATTAACAAAAGACGATCCCGCTCTTTAAAAAACCACGGTGAGATTGCATCCCATTGTGGCAAGACCAGCAACAATCCAGAACGGCCTTTCTCCAGAACGTAAAGTTATTTTTCTGTCCTGGATATCGCTAATGGAGTTTGGGTGCTCCCCTAAGCACATGAGTCTCAAGAACAATTTGCGTTCACTCTGAGTGGGCAGCAGTATACATGGACCAGACTCCCCCAGGATTTCCACAATAGCCCAGCCATTTTTCCATAAGGTCGTGGCACAGACTTTGGAAATGTTCTATCTAATGTCGTACGGATCGACCAGCTTAGACAATATGCAGATGATCTACCAATTGCTTTGAAAGATGAAGCAGGTCATTTAGGGGCAATAGCCAGTGTTTTAGAGATACTGCAAGGCAACGGGGGTTTAAAATCAGTTCACACAAGGCTCAGATAGGAAGCCATACAATACCTAGGCTACACCATTTCCCAGGGTCAGATGACAGAGATTCGGCAAACAGACTCATGCCCCGTCCAGTAAACATTAAGGGGGTGAGGAAAGTAACGGGTCTATTTAATTACTGTCGTAATTTCATTCTAGGGATCTCAGCACCTGATCTAGGCCTTGATTAAAGGAGGGAAGCCCCTCTGGAGGAAGTGAGTTAGGAGACAGATGAGAAAAGGGCTTTTACAGATATCAGGAAAGCCCTGGTCTCTGCACCTGAGTGAGTATTACCCAATGTGGCTCACCCCTTTCACTTGTACTGCAGCAACGAGGGAGGGCACTTCGACACAGTTGTGCTGCAGGTCCATGGGGATACAAGAAGGCCAGAGGCCTATTATTCAAACAGACACCCGTTGCAGAAAGACTTCCCTGCTGCCTAGGAACTTCAGACTGCACCGTGTGGTCAGTGCAAGTAAATGAACCAGTTGTAGTGGTGGGACAACTCAGACTACACACACCTCATACCCCATAGAGCTCCTGAAGACGGGGGGAGGCAGAGAGCAGTCACAGATAGCAGAAGGCCAGGTATTCGGTACGGACACCTAATACAAAAACTGCTGGAAGCAGTGAGTCTGCCAGCAGAGGTGGCAGTCATCAAAGTGAAAGCTGACCAGAAAGGGGAGAGTCAGGAGCAGAAAGGAATCGAGTGGGCAGACATCACTGAGAAGAAGGAACAACAGCCAATTGAAACTGCAAGCCTGCAGGAAGATATGACAGAAGCCGGTTTAGTCAAATTCTATAAAGAGGTGGAGGCAGAAGGGAAGGAGACATGGAGGAGAAAGGGTGCAAAAGGAGGGACCAGAGAGGAGCTGGGCACACGGGGAGGAAGGATTCGTGGTACTACCATGTGTTAGGGAGATACGACTGGAATTATATCATGGGGTGATGCATCAGGGAAGGCAGAGCATGATTACCACCCTGTGGCAGGACTGGTGGTGGCCAGGGATGGGCGGGCTGTTGAGAGATTCTGCCGCCATTGTTTCAAATGTGCCCAGCATAACTCTGGTAAGGGCATAAATCTACATTTGGCAAATCAGTCACAGCCAAAGGGACCCTGGGGAAACATCCAGATTGACTTCTTGGGACCCCGACCCAAAAGCAGGGGGAATAGCTACAGTCTAGTAATTCCCGATCACTTCACCCGGTGGGTAGTGGCTTTCCCAACAAGGATGGATTCTACCGCATGGATTCCAGTTCAGGAAATCCTCCCAAGGTGGGGAAGCCCAGTCCAGCTGGACTCGGATCAGGGAGCACATTTCACAGGGAAAGTGATGAAGGAAATATGCCAACTGTTCGGGGTGGATGAGACCACAGATGGTACTTTTAACACGTAACACTTGCGTCTGTGTGCAGACTCGGCGAGGCAGCCACTGGAAACACAGGACTGTGGTTAAACCACCTTCCTGTTGCTCAAATGTACAGAGATCCTAAGAGATGAACATCAGCCGGACACACCAGACCTGACCATAGTTGATGGAAACACACTCACAGGAAACGCAAAGGCAGAAGACACATTACTTTACGGCTCTTGATCTCAATCCCATGGTTAATAAAGGCCAACGCAACCTACACCTTCTTAACAACACTGTCAAATTGCACAGCAGCTTTGATTGTCCTCTCCATATGGACCCCAAGATCTCTCAGATCCTCCACACTGCCAAGAGTCTTACCATTCTGTCTTCAAATTGGACCTACCAAAATGAATCACTTCACACTTATCTGGGTTGAAGTCCATCTGCCACTTCTCAGCCCAGTTCTGCATCCTGTCGATGTCTCGGAGTAACTCTGAAAACCCTCCAGAATATCCACAACACCCCCAACCATTTGTGTCATCAGCAAACTTACTAACCCACCCTTCTTCTTCATCCAGGTGATTTATAAAAATCACAAAAAGGAGGGGTCCCAGAACAGCTCCCTGCAAAACACCACTGGACACCAACCTCCATGCAGAACATGAACCATCTACAACCACCCCTTGCCTTCTGTGTGCAAGCTAATTCTAGATCCACAAAGTAAGGTCTCCTTGGATCCTGTGTCTCCTTACTTTCTGAATGAGCCTTGCATGGACAACCTTATCAAATACCTTACTGAAATCCATATACACTACATCTACTACTCTATCTTCATCAATGTGTTTTATTACTTCCCCAAAAAATTCAGTCAGGCTCGTAAGGCATGACCTGCCTTTGACAAAGCCATGTTGACTATCCCTAATCAGATTATGTCTTTCCAAGTGCTCATAAATCCTGCCTCTCGGGATCTTTTCCAACAATTTGCCCACCACTGAAGTCACACTCACTGGTCTATAATTTCCTGGGTTATCTATGCTCCCTTTCTTGAACAAGGGAACAACATTTGCAACCCTCCAATCCTCCGGTACTTCTCCCATCCCTATTGATGATGCAACGATCATCGCAAGAAGCTCAACAAACTCCTTCCTCGCTTTCCAATGTAACCTAGGGTATATCTCATCTGGTCCTGGTGACTTATCTAACTTAATGCTTTTCAAAGGCTCCAGCATATCCTCTTTCTTAACGTCTATATGCTCAAGCATTTCAACCTGCTGTAAATCATCCCCACAATTGCCAAGGTTTTTTTCCTGGTGAATACTGAAGCAAAGTACTTATTAAGAACTTCTGCTACTTCCTCCGACTCCATGCACACATTTCCACTATCACATCTGATTGGTCCTATTCTCACACAGCTCATTCTCCTGCTCGTCACATACTTGTAGAATGCCTTGGGGTTTTCCTTAAAACTGATCACCAAGGCCTTCTCATGGCCTCTTCTGGCTCTCCTAATTTCATTCTTAAGCTCGTTCCTTGTAATTTTCTAGAGCTCTAACAGTACCTAGTTTCTTGAAATGTTCATAAACTTTTCTTTTCTTCTTAACTAGATTTTCTACATACTTTGTACATCGTGGTTCTTTAACCCTACCATCCTTTCCCTGCCTCAATGCAACATACCTATGCAGAACCCCATGCAAATGTTCCCTGAACATTTGCCACATTTCTGCTGTGTATTTCCCTGAGAATATCTGTTTCCAATTTATTCTCCCAAGTTCCTACCTAATAGCATCATATTCCCCCCACCCCAATTAACCGTTTTCCCAAATTGTCTGCTCCTATCCCTCTCCAGCACTATGGTGAAGGAGGTAGAGTTATGGTCACTATCTCCAAAATGCTCTCCCACCAAGAGATCTGACATCATACCAGATTCATCTCCCAATTCCAGATCAAGTACAGCTTCTCCTTGAGTTGGCTTATCTACATATTGCGTCAGGAAACCTTCCTGAACACACCTAACAAACTCTAGCCCATCTAAACTCCTTGCGCTAAGGAGATGCAAATCAATATTAGGAAAGTTAAAATCTTGCATCACAACAAACCTATTGCTATTGCACCATTCCATAATCTGCCTCCCTATCTGCTCCTCAATATCCCTGTTACTATTGGGAGGTCTATAAAAACATCCAGTAAGGTTATTGCCCCTTTCTTGTTCCTGACCTCCACCCACAATGAATCAGCAGACAATCCCTCCATGACTTCCTCCTTTTCTGCAGCTGTGACACCATCTCTAATTAGCAATTCCATGCCCCTCCTCTTTTGCCTCCCTCTCTGTTCTTTTTGAAACATCTAAAGCCTGGTACTCTGTAATGAAGGCTGGTTGCTGAGCTGAATAACATAGAATAGAAAAGATACTGGCATAAGTTAACAGAGACAGCAGGTTCCACAACTTCGATAGCATGGCAGATTGAGAAGGACTGCACATGGCTTCTGAAGACAGTCACCCCCAGCCTGAATGGGGAATGAATAGAAATGAGCTGGACCCTTTCAGCATTCATTCAAATAGAGACCACACCAACTCCTTCCTGTACATCAACGAGAGGGCCTGTGATGCACTTGCTGGTGCCCCGGGAAAGAGAGTGTTTTAGCTTGGGGTAGGGGATGGGTGGAGTTCTGAGCAGGGCATTTTTCTGCCCTATTTGAGTAGATCCTCCTTTAGGTTGGTGCAAATTTATTTTTGCCCAGGAGGATCAAGACAAGGGTATGCTAGAGCGATGTCTGGGTTTAGCAAAAATGACTTTGGCTACCAGTCTTCACATTTGAATATGTATTGTGGATTTAATTTGGAGTGCAGCTCAGATCAATGGGTTGCTAAAAAAAGCTGTGAATCCCAGACCAGACAATGCTGATTAAAGTTCATTTTGATGTCTGATGTGGCTGCCAATCAGCAGGTGTGAAGTTTGTGCGTAGTCAAAGAAAGCATTGTCCATCTATTGTAAACATGGAGTTGTCCTTTGATGTTTAGCACATAAAATATCGAGCCCTATGTTGAGCCTGGAGACCTTTCGACCGGAAGCATCTCCATGTCATGCCTGCTGTAGCTTGTTTTGTCGAATAAAGAAGCTGCTCTGTATCTACCAGTACTCTCTCCGGTGGCTTCATTCATGCTCCTACAGAAGACAAAAAAACTGAGAAAAGGGAATAGCATTTTACAGGAGATAAATTGGGAACAGGTATAGTCGAGATAACCATGGAAATCAGTAAATTTGTAAAAGATGACAGCTGACAGTCTGGGGTCAGAGGGATCAAGAAAGTAGGGGGAGGTGTCAGAGGAGGACCAAGTGAATTTAAGGGAAAAGTGGAAGTTAGTGGCAAATTGATAAAATTGACAAGCGTACGAATGGTGCATGAGGTAGCGCCAATGCAGTCATCAAAGTAGCGGAGGAAGAGTTGGGGAGTCCAACCTGGGAAGGCTTCACACATAGACTGTTCTTCATAGATGACAAAGAGGCAGGCATAGCTTGGGCCCATGCGAGTGCCCATGGCCACCACTCAGAATTCAACACACAAGAATTAATTTCCACAGCTTCTCATTAATCCTAAAGATAATAATATTTAGTTAAAAATTAAATAATATGAAGTAGATTTCCAGGAAAAGTTCATAGTAGTACGAGGAGACACAAGAAACAGCAGATGCCACGGGCTGGAGAAACAATAAGCCAACACTTCTACAATTTCCTTCCCTCCATAGATGCTGCTTGACATGTTGCTCATTGAAATTTTGTAACCACATTTTATATAGTTGTCCTCTCCAAATTAGAAATAAAATTACAAGGAAAAACAACAAAGCAGACATCTATTGGCATATATAGAAGATAAATATTAATGTAGCTAAAACAGTAAATATACAGTACTTACCATAAACCATTATTATAATGTGCATCATAAATTAAATATAATTAAAATAAATGCTTTCATGAATGGAAAGTATTTAAGTATTCCTTATTTTGCTACTTACACGCTGGAGCTAGGAAGACGACAATTAACAAAACAAGTGGAATGTACAGTGAAGGATTCATCATTGTTTCTTCTGTGATAACACCAAAGTTATTGAATTTATAATGAACTTGGAGGGAAGTGGTTTATTTATTTCAGTGTTCCCCACCCCCAAACCACTAATGAATGTGAAGATTTGCAAATCTACTGTTCTGAATCAACATCAGTTATGGAAAGTCACATGACAGGGACATAGTGAACCTGAAATTTTCCGCAAACATTCTGGGTTTCAGGGAGGGATTCCTTTTAATTCTGATGCCTATCTCTTTACATTTCATTGAAATTCTGTAACCTGGGAACATATAGAAAATATTTATTCCAATCCTATGTGAATGCATGCTAAATGATATCTTAAAAGATCAATTAAATTTGAGAAACGTCATTTGAATATGTCACTTTATTGCATTTACTTTAAAATATTGACAATCCAAATCCAAATGATATTATTACACTGGATTAATATAGATGGCTTCCTTTTATTCATAGATTTGTGAAGATCGGAAAGAGCCGATGGCAATATCCATCACCCAGATGGTAGATGGGGATATGTTTGTCAGAATGAAAAGGCCAATAGCACCAGGCATCAAAGATTTTGTTTCCTGAAGACTATCTTATGGATTTTGGGCTGCAGATCATGAAAATCACCGTGAAACATGCCTAACACACAGCATTTCTTGAAATCATCTATATTTGTTATTTCTGTTCAAAGGTACATTTAATGTCTGAGAAATGTATACAATATACATCCTGAAATACTCTTTCTTCATAGCCGTCCACGAAAAGAGGAATGCCTCAAAGAATGAACGACAGTCAAATGTTAGAACCCCAAAGTCCCCCCCATTCCCCTCCCTCCCTCACATAAGCGGCAGAAAGCAACAATACCACTCCCCCACCGGCAAAAAAAGCATCGGCAACCTCCAGCGAGCACTCAAGTGTGAGAAAAGCAACAGGAAAGACACAGACTTGCAGTTACCCCAAAGACTTCTCGTTTCACCTGGTATTCGACATACCACAGTGTCTCCCTCTCCCTAATAAAGGAGAAAGAGGTGTCTCTGTTTTCACAGCGAGTGGGGAGACATATCAAAAAGCTCGCAGGTTTACATTGTTAAAAGTCCATTACGTCAGTTTTTTTAGAGCTCTGTGCCCAAAGATCTGGGCACACAGCCATAGATATTCTGACTCCCCCAATGACACATGGGTCTCCTGTCGTGACACCGACCTTCGATCCACCCGTCTCCAGAGCCCTGAGATCCTAGGCCTCCAAAACTGAGCTGGATTCTTAGGCCAAACTCCTGACGTGCCGAACAACAGTGACCGGTTATAAAACTCAGAGAGCGGGTCCCATTCCCGCAAAGAACCGTAGTCAGCGTTAACTCCAGGTCTGGATCTTCAAAAGATCTCTGAAAGGGAAAAATAATGATATTAAAGAGCTTTTCTGAAGGTGCAAGCAAAGGAGTTGCCGTTTAACGCCATCATCACTCCGCTCCTCTCTGTCTTCATTATTCAGGGCAGAATAACTGATGTCAAGATTAAGAAAGCTGTATTTGTTGGTCAACAATTTTAAAAGGCATTCAATGACAGGCAATTTGAAGAACAACATCTCAGCATTGTAAACGGTGACATAAATGTAATTCGATATTAAATTTTGAACTTTTAACTTCAGGACATTCTGTATGAAACCCCCTTTTACTGGACGTCTCTAGAAACAGCTCGTTAGCCCCTCGCTAACAGCCATTGGATTCCACGGCGAAAATTCCAGCTTTCCCTGGCTTCATACGTCTAGGTGTCACATGGTGCGAGCAGAATCATCTGCAGCTTAATGTAAAAAAGACTAAGGAGCTGGTGGTGGACCTGAGGAGGGCTAAGGCACCGGGGACCCCTGTTTCCATCCAAGGGGTCAGTGTGGACATGGTAGGGGATTACAAATACCTGGGGATACGAATTGATGATAAACTGGACTGGTCAAAGAACACTGAGGCTGTCTACAAGAAGGGTCAGAGCCGTCTCTATTTCCTGGGGAGACTGAGGTCCTTTAACATCTGCTGGACGATGCTGAGGATGCTCTACGAGGCTGTGGTGGCCAGTGCTATCATGTTTGCTGTTGTGTGTTGGGGCAGCAGGCTGAGGGTAGCAGACACCAACAGAATCAACAAACTCATTCGTAAGGCCAGTGATGTTGTGGGGGTGGAACTGGACTCTCTGACAGTGGTGTCTGAAAAGAGGATGCTGTCCAAGTTGCATGCCATCTTGGACAATGACTCCCATCCACTCCATAATGTACTGGTTAGGCACAGGAGTACATTTAGCCAGAGACTCATTCCACCGAGATGTAACACTGAGCGTCATAGGAAGTCATGCCTGCCTGTGGCCATCAAACGTTACAACTCCTCCCTCGGAGTGTCAGACACCCTGAGCCAATAGGCTGGTCCTGGACTAATTTCCACTTGGCATAATTTACTTATTATTATTTAATTATTTATGTTTTTTATATTGCTATATTTCTACATTATTCTTGGTTTGTGCGGCTGTAACGAAACCCAATTTCCCTTGGGATCAATAAAGTATGTCTGTCCATCTGTCTGTCTGACAATAGACAATAGGTGCAGAAGTAGACCATTCGGACCTTCGAGCCTGCACCACCATTTTGAGATCATGGCTGATCATCTACTATCAATACCCGGTTCCTGCCTTGTCCCCATATCCCTTGATTCCCCTATCCATAAGATACCTATCTAGCTCCTTCTTGAAAGCTCCTTCTGTCCTTGATCCCACTAAATGCCTAAGGTTGGGATGTCTTGCCCACCCAAACTCCGGTTTGTGTGAATGCTGTGTGATATACTGCCCCCAGCTAGAAATAACAGATCGTACACTGCATACAATTTATAAAAAAGTATAATTAAGATAGGTAATTAAAACATTTCATTTTTCAATCTTTTTTATTGATTTCCAAATAAAGAATATACAAATCGGAAGAGGAGTTTAACAAGTAGATAATATAAAAGACATATAAACAGCAATAATAAAAACAGAAAGTATATAATATCAAAATCAAATAAGTAAAATATTATGCTATTATATATGCAATGATCAAAAAAAACTACAACTCCTCATAACAATCATAAAAAAAAGATTGGAAATTTTATTGATAAGGAAAAAAAACCACTAACTAAACTGAAACAAAAAACAAAAAAAAAGAGAAAAAAAGGAAAGAAAAAGGAAGATTGGGCAGTCCAATTAAGGATAAAATTAGAAAAAAAAGAGAGAAAAAAAAACACATCCTTCCAGTCATCTCTGAACCTTCATGGTTAAGGATTTTCCCCAAAGAGAATAAAGAAAAATAAATAAATAAATAAAAATTAAATCATGTGAAAATACTGAATAAAGGGACAATAGACAATAGACAATAGGTGCAGAAGTAGACCATTTGGCCCTTCGAGCCTGCACCGCCATTTTGAGATCATGGCTGATCAATTCCTATCAATACCCGGTTCCTGCCTTGTCCCCATATCCCTTGATTCCCCTATCCATAAGATACCTATCTAGCTCCTTCTTGAAAGCATCCAGAGAATTGGCCTCCACTACCTTCCGAGGCAGTGCATTCCAGACACCGAAAACTCTCTGGGAGAAGAAGTTTTTCCTTAACTCTGTCCTAAATGACCTACCCCTTATTCTCAAACCATGCCCTCTGGTACTGGACTCTCCCAGCATCTGGAACATATTTCCTGCCTCTATCTTGTCCAATCCATTAATAATCTAATATGTTTCAATCAGATCCCCTCTCAATCTCCTTAATTCCAGCGTGTACAAGCCCAGTCTCTCTAACCTCTCTGCATAAGACAGTCCAGACATCCCAGGAATTAACCTCGTGAATCTACGCTGCACTTCCTCTACAGCCAGGATGTCCTTCCTTAACCCTGGAGACCAAAACTGTACAGAATACTCCAGGTGTGATCTCACCAGGGCCCTGTACAAATGCAAGAGGATTTCCTTGCTCTTGTACTCAATTCCCTTTGTAATGAAGGCCAACATTCCATGAGCCTTCTTCACTGCCTGCTGCACTTGCTCATTCACCTTCAGTGACTGATGAACAAGGACTCCGAGATCTCTTTGTATTACTCCCTTACCCAACTCTATACCATTCAGATAATAATCTGCCTTCCTGTTCTTACTCCCAAAGTGGATAACCTCACACTTATTCACATTAAACGCCATCTGCCAAGTATCTGCCCACTCACCCAGCCTATCCAAGTCACCCTGAATTCTCCTAACATCCTCATCACATGTCACACTGCCACCCAGCTTAGTATCATCAGCAAATTTGCTGATGTTATTTTCTATGCCTTCATCTAAATCGTTAATGTAAATGGTAAACAGCTGTGGTCCCAATACTGAGCCCTGTGGCACCCACTAGTCACCACCTGCCATTCCGAGAAACACCCATTCACCGCTACCCTTTGCTTTCTATCTGCCAACCAGTTTTCTATCCATGTCAATGCCTTCCCCCCAATGCCCTGAGCTTTGATTTTACCCACCAATCTTCTATGTGGGACCTTATCAAATGCCTTCTGAAAATCGAGGTACACTACATCCACTGGATCTCCCCCGTCTAACTTCCTGGTTACATCCTCGAAAAACTCCAACAGATTAGTCAAGCATGATTTACCCTTGGTAAATCCATGCTGGCTCGGCCCAATCCTATCACTGCTATCTAGATATGCCACTATTTCATCCTTAATAATGGACTCTAGCATCTTTCCCACCACCGATGTCAGGCTGACAGGTCGATAGTTCTCTGTTTTCTCCCTCCCTCCTATCTTAAAAAGTGGGATAACATTAGCCATTCTCCAATCCTCAGGAACTGATCCTGAATCTAAGGAACATTGGAAAATGATTACCAATGCATCCGCAATTTCCAGGGCCACCTCCTTTAGTACCCTAGGATGCAGACCATCTGGACCTGGGGATTTGTCAGCCTTCAGTCCCATCAGTCTTCTCATCACCGTTTCCTTCCTAATCCATCCAGTCAACTTTGGCCAGCTGCTCCCTCATGGCTCCATAGTTTCCCCTGTTCATCTGCAACACTGACACCTCCGAGCTGCCCTTATCCTTCTCAAATTGCAGATAAAAGCTTATCATATTGTGATCACTACCTCCTAATGGCTCCTTTACTGCGAGATCGCTTATCAAATCCTGTTCATTACATAACACTAAATCTAGAATAGTCTTGTTCCTGGTCGCCAGACTTGTTCAAAATTAAAGGATGTATCAAATGTCCGGCTTCTAATTTTCTCCAAGCTTAGACATGACATAATGGAGGAGAGCCAATAGAAAACAGTAGGTGGATTAGATTCTTTCCAGTGTAGCAAAATAGCTCTCCGAGCCAGTAAAGTTGAAAAAGCTATCACATGTTGTGCGGAAGCAGACACTTTGCTTGCTTCCTCTGGAATAATCCCAAAAATTGCTGTAAGTGGATTAGGTTGAACATCCATATCTATAACTTTAGATAATATTCCAAACACATTCCTCCAAAAATTATTTAAACTTACACATGACCAAAACATATGAGTTAGAGTAGCCATTTCTGCATTACATCTGTCACAATTAGGGCTTATATTCAGAGAAATATGCGCCAATTTATCTTTAGACATATGGGCCCTGTGTACTATCTTAAACTGAATATGGCGTGCACAGATAGATGAATTATTGACTAAATAATAAATTTTACTCCATTGATTATCTGAAAGTGAATGTTGAAGTTCTACTTCCCAGGTACGTTGAACCCTATCATTAGGCGACATGCGAGCATTCATTAACTGTTTATAAATGATAGCTATTAATCATTTTTGAAAAGGTTTAAACTGAAAAATAACATAAGCCAAATTTGAAGATCAGGCCAAGGAGTAATTCGGTAAAAAATCACGTAAGAAATTCCTAACCTGTAAATACCTGAAAAAATGTGTATTAGAGATATCATATTTATCCATTAACTGTGAAAAAGACATTAAACAGTCTTGTAAAAACAAATCTAAAGAAGTTTTTATTCCCTTAATTTTCCATGTTAAAAAAGTCTTATCCAAAGTTGATGGTTTAAAAAAGAAATTAGAATAAATATTACTAGAAAGTAAAAAATCATTTAATTCAAAAAATCTATGAAATTGAAAAGCAAATTTTTAAAGTATGTTTAACAATAGGGTTAAGAGCTTGTCTACCTATTCTGGAGAAGCTAACGAAAGCCTCATTACTGAATTTTCCTCCAGCTGTAACCATGAAGGGCGATCTTGGTCGTCTATATCGTAAATCCAAAAAGTAATATAATGAATATTAATTGCCCAATAATAAAATCTAAAGTTTGGTAAAGCCAGTCCTCCATCTTTTTTTGATTTTTGCAATAGAAGTTCATTCACTCTAGAGCTTTTATTATTCCAAACATAAGATAAAATCAAAGAATCTATTTTATCAAAAAATGTTTTTGGAACAAAAGAGGGAACTGCTTGAAATATATATAAAAATTTCAGTAGAATAACCATTTTTATAGCATTTATTCGACCTATCAATGACATCGACATAGGTGACCATTTAGAAAGCACCTGTTGAGTATATTCAACTAAAGGAAAGAAATTATACCTATATAGGTCTTTAAAATTTTTTGTAATTTTGATACCAAGGTAAGTAAAATGGTTTTTGGCAATATTAAAAGGTATTTGATCATAATAATCAGAATAATTATTAATAGGAAATAATTCACTTCTATGTAAATTAAGTTTATATCCAGAAAAAGTACCAAATTCCATAATATAGATAACATAGAAGGAATAGATTTCTTAGGATTTGAAATGTAAACTAATAAATCATCCGCGTATAACGAAACCTTATGTAATTTATCCCCTCTCTTAATACCCTGCACAGAATTAGAATTCCTAAGAGCAATAACAAGTGGTTCTAAAGCCAAATTAAATAATAAAGGACTAAGGGGACAACCCTGACAGGTACCTCTATATAATCTAAAGTATGGAGACTTTTGATTATTAGTTAAAACCGCAGCTACCGAGGCGTGATAAATCAATTTAATCCAGGAAATAAATTCTGGACCAAAACTGAACCTCTTCAAAACCTGGAATAGATAAGGCCACTCCACCCTATCAAAGGCTTCCTCTGCATCCAAAGATACAATACATTCAGATTCTTTGGCTGAGGGGGAATAAATGATATTTAATAATCTTTGAATATTAAAATGTGAGTACCTATTTTTAATAAATCCTGTTTGATCATATGAGATAACATTAGGCAAGATAGTCTCAAGCCTATTTGCTAGAATCTTAGAGAGAATTTTAAAATCATTACTTTTAAACAGTCAAATGTGCAGGTAAGTTGGAGTTCATCTTGAACTTGTTTGTCACTCATGCACTAGACCCTTCATCTACGTGAAAACACACACCAGCATTCAAAGGTCTCTTAAAGTTCACCTCAAACAAACGGGTCTCCCACGGGAGAAATATTTCGAGCTTCTTGAAGCCATTCATCTGCACAAAGCATCTTGTAGAACAGGAACGGCAGCCTCAGACATCTTCCCTCCTGTCCTCTCTAAGCTCCTGCCAACAAAGACCTTCAACCCAGCATTCTCTAGAACCTTCTCCCAATTTCACTACCCTGATTGGCTGACAGCACATTCCAAAGTTGAATAACAAGCCTCTTATCTGAGTTTAAACACAAACAAGCTGAAAGCAGAACAGAATACGCTTATAGAACTGCTAAAATGAAATAACTATAGCATAGCAGTAAAAATCATAACCAGGACATTACATGTAACACTGAGATTGTCCTCTGTCCAAGTCTTTATCTCCCTTCAAACTGGTTTGACAGATTTAATCAGTGGTTGGTGTGCAGGAATTAGCACCACGGGTAAGTCTTCAGAGAATCCAATGGGAAGCAGCTTCCTGTGTTGGTATAAACCAGGTCTAATGTATCCCCACCTCTGGTGCAAAGTCAGCATATGTCCTATTCTGATGGTCAAAATTCACTCCATTATGATTGGTTCGCTTAGATCTGCAGCTGCTCTTCCCTTTGGATAACCGCCTGGTGTCCAGTTTCAAATATCCTCAGTAAAAAAAATTGCATGTGTAATATCCAACAGTGTGTTGTTATCGTAAGAAAGATGTAAAGGGAGAACAATGACACCATTTGCTAGAGCTGGAGTGGCCTCTGTGACTGGATGGGCCACCATCTTGAAATGTGAGAAAGACAAACTGACCCATTAGTGATTCTTGGCAAATCGTCTGACCACAGAAACCTATATGAAATTTATATTGTAGCTGATTTAAGTACTTTTTTGAAACTTACGTATTTTAAGTAAGAACTCTTTTCATTGAAATATGATTTTTCCTTGTGATTGGTCTGTTCCAATTTTGATATAGAAGTCTGCAAAATTATGTTTAGAAAGCTGAATAAGAATTGTTTCTAGGAAAAAAGGAAAATGAAAGAAATAAAGAAACAGATGGCTAGATGAGTGAATAAATAAATAAATAGGTAGGTAGGTAGATAAACAAACAAACAAGCATACAAGCAATAAATATCAAGTACATAGATGAAGAGTCCATGACAGTGAGTCCACAGTTGTGGGAACAGTTCACTGATAGGGCAAGTGAAGATGAATGAAGTTTTCCTCTTTAGCTCAAGCGCCTGATGCTTGAGGGGTAATAAATGTTCCTGACTTGGAGGTGTGAGTCCTGAGGCTCCTGTACCTTCCTCCTGATGGCAGCAATGAGAAGAGAGCATGACCTGGGTGGTGGGAGTCCCTGATGATGGATGCTGCTTTCGTGTAACAATGCTCCGTGCAGATGTGCTCAGTGGTCGGGAGGGCTATAACCATGATGGACTCAGTCATATCCACTACTGTTTTAGGATTTTCCATTACAAACAAGGTGTTACATATCAGGCTGTGACGCAGCTAGTATCCCACATCTGGAGAAGTTTGTCAAAGTTTTAGTTGTCATGCCGAGTCTTTGCAATCTCCTAAGGAAGTCGAGGCACTGCCATGCTTTCTTCATAATTACACTTACTCTCTGGGCCCAGGACAGATCCACTGAAATGATAGCACTAAGGAATTTAAAGTTGCTGACCCTCTCCACCTCTGATCCCCCAATTAGGACTGGCTTATGGACCTCTGGTTTCCTTCTCCTGAAGTCAATAATCATCTCCTTGGTCTTGGTGACATTGAGTAAGAGGATGTTGTTGTGCCACCACTCAGCCAGATTTTAATACCCCCTTCTATATGCTGATACATCACCATCTTTGATTTGCGTATGACAGTGGTGACATCAGCAAAGATAAACATGGCACTGTTTATAAACTGGCACTGAGGATCCAATTGCACAGGAAGGTATTAAGGCCAAGATCTTGAAACTTATTGATTAGTTTTGAGGGGATGAGAGCATTGAATACCGAGCTGTAGTCAATAAGGAGCATCCTGATGTGTGTACCTTTGCTGTCCAGATGTTCCAGGGTTGAGTGAAGAGCCAATGAAATGGCATCTGCTGTGGACTTGTGCTGGTCGGTAAATTGGAGTGGATCCAAGTTGCTTCTCAGGCAGGAGTTGACACATTTCATCAGCAACCTCTCAAAAAGCGTCATCACTGCGGACGTAAGTGCTACTGGATGATAGTCATTGAGACAGGTTACCATAGACTGGAAAACGCTCAGGGAGTGGCTATCTATAAACATGACATTAACGTCAATGTATATGCAAGATCTGTGACTGGCTCTATAGAGAAGTGCACTGAAGACGTTTCTGTTAATAAACGGATCTATGTGAGTGCAAATCTGAAGCCAGGGGCCCAGGCAGAGCTGAGAAATCGTGACACTGCCTTCAGGTCAGAGAATAAGACAACTCTCCGGTGAGCAAGAGCTGTGCTTTCCTGTGCCATCAGGAAGACAAAATGGGATTATTCTCAGAGAATTCACTGCCATTTCTGTGAGACCAGAGACATAAGTCACATGAGATTCTAACAAACATCTTCAATATCTCTCTGGAGCAGTTCACTGTCCCCGCAGGCTTTAAGGTGACCACCATCATCCCGGTGCCCAAGAATACGACAGTAACCTGCCTCAGCACTGACCATCCAGTGGCACTGACGTCAACAATAATGAAGTGCTTTGACTTGCTGGGTATGGATCATATTAAACCCCATCTTTCTGCTACATTGCATCCTTTCCAGTTCACTTTTCACTCCAATCAGTCCACTGATGATGTCATAGCCTCTACACTCCACTCTGTCCTGTCCCACCTGGAAAATGGTGCCTCAAATGCCAGGATGCTCTAGATCCTGGAATTCTTAACAGTAAGGTCACAGTCAGTTCATGAGGGCAGAAACATCTCTAGCTTCATACGCTGAGCACCAGCACTCTCAGGGCTGTGTGTTCAGCCCGTTTCTGTCCACACTGTTGACACATGACTGATCAAACCAAATCATCAAGTTCACTGATGACAAAACAGTGGTTGTCATCAACAATGATAATGAGACACGTACAGAGAGGAGGTAGAGTGGTTGGTGGAACGGTACGAGCACAGCAACTTGAGTCTCAACATGGACAAGACCAAATAAATGATTGTGCAATTTCGGAAGGTGCAGGCTGATCACTCCTCACTGTACATACACAGCTCCTCCGTGGAGAGAGTTAGGAGCTCCAAGATCTGGGAATGCTCATAATGGACAATCTCACCTGGCCCCTCAAGGCCTCCTGTCTGATCAAGAAAGCTCAACAGTATCTCCACATCATGAGGAGATTGAGGCAAGTGAGGCTCCCCGGATCATTGGGGTCTCTCAATCACCCATCTGAAATATTTATCAGGAGCACTGCATACGCAGGGCCCTTAGCCTTGTCAATGATCCCTCCTGTTCATCTAACAATCTCTGACCACGACCATCAGCCAGGTGATACCGTAGCATTAGGACAAGAACTGTTAGGATGGGAAACAGCTTCTTCCCCCAGACCATAAAACTACTGAACTCCCCGTCACCAACCAAGTCTCATCGCATATGAAGTGCCAGTTGCATTATACTGTTTTGTTAAATTTGTATTAGATATGCAACTTATTATTTGTTAATTGATTTGTCATAGTATTACTTTGTGTTGTGTGTGTGAGTTATATTTGCTGTGTTGTGCACGTTCATCCAGAGGAATGTTGTTTTGTTTGATAGTATGCAGGTATATAACTTACTTAACTTTATTGTCACCAAACAATTGATGCTAGAGCGTACAATCATCACAGCAATATTTGATTCTGTGCTTCGCGCTCCCTGGAGTACAAATCAAAGTAAATATAATAAAAAATTTAATTATAAATCATAATTAGAAAATAGAAAAGGGGACGTAAGATAGTGCAAGTCAGGTCCGGATATTTGGAAGGTACGGCCCAGATCCGGGTCAGGATCCGTTCAGCAGTCTTATCACATTTGGAAAGAAGCTGTTCCCAAATCTGACTGTATGAATCTTCAAGCTCCTGAACCTTCTCCGAGGGAAGAGGGACAAAAAGTGTGTTGGCTGGATGGGTCGTGTCCTTGATTATCCTGGCAGCACTGCTCCGACAGCGTGCGGTGTAAAGTGAGTCCAAGGATGGAAGATTGGTTTGTGTGATGTGCTGGGCTATGTTCACGATCTTCTGCAGCTTCTTCCGGTCTTGGACAGGACAACTTCCATACCAGGTTGTGATGCACCCTAGAAGAATGCTTTCTACAGTGCACCTATAAAAATTAGTAAGGGTTTTAGGGGACAGGCTAAATTTCTTCAGCTTTCTCAGGAAGTAAAGGTGCTGTTGGGCCTTCTTGGCAGTGGACTCTGCTTGGTTAGACCAAGTCAGGTCATTTGTGATATTCACCCCAAGGAACTTAAAGCTTTTGACCTGTTCCACCTGCACACCACCGATGTAGATGGGGTCGTGCGGTCCGCTACTCCTTCTGAAGTCAACAACCAATTCCTTCGTCTTGCTGACGTTGAGGGATAGGTTATTGTCTTCGCACCATGCCACCAGGTTCTTAATTTCCTCTCTGTACTCAGACTCATCATTACCCAAGATACAGCCTACAATTGTGGTGTCATCAGCAAGCTCATATTGAGTTCGATGGAAACTTAGCTACACAATCATGGGTGTACAGTGAGTACAGCAGGGGGCTGAGTACACAGCCTTTGTCAATAAGGGGACAGGAGGCTGGACCCAAGTGCAGGACGCAGGCTCTGAAGTACTAGGGGCAGGACGGGAACAACTAAACGATAGACAAGATGTGGTGACTGTGGTGTGCATGAGGGACGTGACATTCAAGGTGATTCTGGGGTTCCAGGAGAGTCTTGGAGTTCAGGCAAGGCAGGATCTTGGAGTTCACTGGGCAGGCCACATAACTCTGGATCTCCCAGGCAGGAACACAGGGGCCTGGGCAGATCACAGGACACCTGGGTAGGTAGCAGGGCACAACCCATCAACAACAAAGGATAGGAAAGGGGCAGATACCTCTGGGCAGGCCACATAACTCCAGGGCAGGGCCCAGATTCCCAGACAGGAACACAGGGGCCTGGGCAGGGCACAACCCATCAGCAGCAAAGGATGGAAAGGGGCAGAGTCCTCCACCAAGCAACAGCAGTCCAGCCAGGCTTGCCCGACAAAGGCAAGGGAACTAGGTCCAGGGTGACTGCCAGACTTATTCAAAGAACTTGTCTTTAACCAGAGGGAGTACAACCCCCAACTCCACTCAGTCCCAGAGCCCCCTATATACACCGCCAGCCGATGGGCATCAGGTGCACCTCCTTGAGCCCCAACAAGCCACGATGATCCACAGGTGTGACTAATTGGCCTCAAGGGCAAAAGGAGGGACAGCTACAAGACCCAGAGTCTGGAGTCCACGGACCGGATCAAGACCTGGAATGCGGGCTCCGGACCGGACCATAACAGCCTTGTGGGACACCGGTGCTCAAAGTGATTGTAGAGGAGAGCTTGTCCCCTATTTTCACAGCCTGGGTCCAGTCTGTGAGGAAGTTGAAGATCCAGCTGCAGAGCTGAGTTCTAAGACCCAGGTTCTGGAGCTTAGGAATCAGTTCATTTGGAATGATGGTATTGAAGGCAGAGCTGTAGTCAATGAAAAGGAGCCTGACATATGTGTCTTTATTCTCCAGGTGTTCTAAGGAGGAATGTAGTGCCAGAGAGATGGCACCTGCCGTTGACCTGTTGCTCTGGTAGGCGAATTGCAAAATGTCGAGGTTGACCCGTAGGCTATGGTTGATGTGTGCCATAACCAATTGCTCAAAGCACTTCATAGCAATTGATGTCAGAGCCACATGTCGATAGTCATTCAGGCATGTCACCTTGCTTTTCTTCGGCACCGGGATTATCGTTGCCTTCTTAAAACACGAAGGGATCTTAGACTGAAGCAGGGAGCAGTTGAAGATGTCAGCAAACAGTCCAGCTAGCTCCCTTGCACAGGCCTGGAGAACCCGTCCTGGGACACCATCTGGACCCGTCGGCTTCCTTGGATTTATCTTCAGGAAGGCTCCTCCAGCGTCTGTTGTTGTTTAAATAACAACAAACTGAACTTGAACTTTGAATCCTCAAGTACCAAACCAAAGTCAGTAAAATTTCAGGATATTTTATGGTGATGACTTCATAAATATTTAAGGTTTACATTGGTTCATGTGCCTTCAGTTTGATTGCATTGGGCAAGATGGCAGCTGATGAAGTTAAACTGGGTATTGACTGCTGTTTCTCAATGTTTGTTATTGGCTACACAGGCACTAAAGTCATAAACTTCCTGTAGGTTTTATTGAGCAATAAGAGTGAACACTGGCAGTGGCTGCATCATCATTACTGCAGAGTCCTGGCACATGCCAGACAGGGCACCTGCATTGAGCTCCTTGTCTAGTTCAAATGTTTTGTGCCCATGGATCTTGGTGGAGTCAGGAAGAGAAGTCAGATCCCTGCCCTTGTTGCCTGCCGAGGAAGGATCAGTCGTCAACATAATGCTCAGAGAAAACCATGAATTCTGGTAATATTTTACATTTATTTATTTATTGTTAGTCTCTCCATCTACTCATTGTAAAGGTAGTCTTGGTGTAATTTTAGAAGTGGAATTAAAGTTCACTGCATTTCTATTTTTGATAAATATCCAGCTTTATATCATCATAATGACAAAGGCATCCTTGGCAGGTAGATGCACAGTGACTGATCGGAAATTAAGTTTCTTGTACACTGAGTAAATAGATAGAAACCTAACAGAGTTGATTGTGGATCTAAGTTGTGTAGAAAACATCATCATAATATATGAATCCACCGTGCAAACATATAGAATGTAGCCAGTGGTAATACTTATAATCCAGTCTGTTTTGTCTGTTAATTTGAACAGTTGGCCCGTGAAACTGTTCTGAACAAGTACGTGTCAACATTGGAACTTCCTAAATCAGGCGCCGATGTCAAAGCTGGAACCAAGTGCAGTGTTGCATGATGGGAACAACTACTCCTAAAGCCTGAAAGCACAACAGTGGCTATATTTCATTAGGAGTTTGATGAGATTTGGTATGTCGCCAAAGACACTTGCAAATTTCTACAGAGGTACCGTGGAGAGCAGTCTAACTGGCTGCATGGGACTGCACAGGATCGCAATCACCTGCAGAGAGTTGTATAATTAGTCAGCTCCATCATGGGTACGAGCCTCCATCTCAAGGAGCGATGCCTCATCAGGTGGCATCCATCACCCAGGACATGCCCTGTTCTCATTGCGACCATCAGGAAGGAGGTACAGGAGCCTGAAGGCACACACTCAACAATTCAAGAACAGCTTCATCTCGTCTGCAATCCAATTTCTGAATGGACATTGAACCCATGAAGAACATCTCATCACTATTTATATTTTTATTTTTGCACTATTTATATTTACTGTAATTCATGTTTTTTTCCTCCTTTCTTCTGTATTCATTTGTACTGCTGTCACAAAGACAAAAAATTTCCCAACCTATGCTGGTGATATTAAACCTGATTCTGATTCTGAGAGGGTGGCCACTTGAGGGAGCACTTTGAAAGCTTTCTTGAGTCCATCTCACAACAATATTATCTGCTGCAATTATTACTGTGTTCCAGCTGCCCAGAGAATGAAAGGGTCTTTCTGCCATTGATAAAAGGAGGCATTGACAGCTGATAAAATTCCAATGAAGAATTAAAACATGATAGTGAAGAATATCTGGTACAAATTAATAACATCTTTCGTTTCTGGGAAGGGAAGAACATGCTAGAGGGTTTTGCTTTTGTTGACAACATAACCGTGATCTTCTTCAAGATAGGAGATGTCTATTTGTGGCAACTCCAGAGGGGTTTCCCTCCTCTTTCCTGAAAAACTGTACAATAAACACAGTAATCACTGTGTACCAGTTTTATAATACAGGTAGAGTGTAGCACCAACAGGGAAGGCCTGTGAATGTTCATCCTGATAGGAGGATTGAGAAGGGAGTGAGCTCATGGAAATGGTCCTAAAACTGATGGATTAAACTCAAAGAGCCAATTGCTGAATTTGAACACACAGCACTGGCTGGCCTTATCAGGAACAATGACAAGACAGAGTATGGGGAGGAAGTGGAGTGGCTGATGGATTGGTGTGAGAAGAACAATCTAAGCCTGAATGTGGAGAATACAAAGGAAATGATTGTGGACTTCTGGAAGGTGCAGATGAACCATTGCCCTCTGCGAATACATTGCTCCGTTGTGGAGAGAGTTAAATGCACCAAGTTCCAGGGAGTTCACATTACGGAATACCTCACCTGGTCCCTTAATATCACCTCCCTGAACAAGAAGGCAGAGCAACGTCTGCAATTCCTAAGAAGATTGAGGCAAGCAAGGCTCCCAATCCACATCTGAACTACATTTTACAGGAGCACCATTGAGAGCTTCCTGACAAGATACATCTCCATCTGGAATAGGAGCTGTTGAGCATCGGACCGGAAGTCCCTACAAAGGAATGTGAGATCTGCTGAGAGGGTCATAGGGGTCTCCCTACCATCAACTGGGTCATTTATCAGGAGCGACGCATTCGTGATCCCGTAGCATTATGAGAGCTCCCATACATCCATCCAGCGTCCTCTCTGACTTTCTACCATCAGGTAGGAAACTATGATGCATGAAAACAAGAATGGTCAAGATGAGAAACAGTTTCATTCTTCATGCCATAAGGTTCTGAACACCTTGTCACTTCATATTCAAAGTGTCACTGGTAAATCAGTTCCATACCTTACAATATTTTATATTAATGCACTTCAGTTTGTTATGTATGTGTGATTCATGTGTAGATTTTATCCCTACCTTCATAAGTTATCGCGTGCTATGAGATTTACACCCTGATTCGAACAAAAGTTATCTCGTTTCTCTATACATTACACGGTTTTATATGTTGTATACATGTATGTAGTTCAATGCAAGTAAAACTCATTTGACAATGCTCAGCTATGTGGAATAATAAATAAGAGATCTAAATGAAATGTGCAGAATGGTGCACTCGATCAACAAATTATAATTTATGGATAGTTTATTGAAACATTGTTCCTGGCCAAAAAGTGGCTTCAAATAGCTTTTGTTTTTCAGGGCAGAAATTATCTAATGGAGAAGGTAAAGGAAATAATCACTTCCTGGTGGAATACTTTTCCATTAAACCAGTTACTTCCATGTGCTGTTCATATTGATGAACCTGCTTTTCCCCATCTTGAGGCACGTACCAAATCACAGGAAGAGCAACAACAGATTTCACTATTTACACAAACCCAATGGCAATGCATGTTGGAACTTTCAGGTGAAACTATGATCATTGTTGAACAGTCACAGTGCAACTACAAGTCTGTCACCCTACTTGGTTGATTTAAGCACGACTACTGAAAGGAACACACTGCCAACACCATGACACCTAACTGGGCAGTTACAAAATGGACTCTGGGCAGTAACTTTCTAAAATGTGTTAGATTATTTTTACTTATTGAATGGGTTGTTTTTAGGATAAAGGTGTTTTTGGCAGGGACAGCTTTATTGCCCATCCCTAACCGGCCTTGAGAGAGCTTTGACAAGAGTAATAGTAATCGCATCACTTGTTAGGCCACAACAGAGGACATTTATGAGTCAACTAAACAGTGTGGAATGGATCTGAGTCTGAATTCACAAGTAGAGCAGGTAAGTATGGCAGACATTTTTTTCTCCATAAGACATTAGAGATCAGAGCCATCATTGTGAAGACTACATTGTAAATTCCACAGCTACTGTGCTGAACTCAGGTCCAGCACTGTGGATTGCTGCTTTGGTAACATAACTCCACGCTGCATCCATGTATGGTGAACACGTGAAAGGAGAACTATCGAAAGTTCCTTCAGCTCTGAGAAATTGGTTTTCGGGAAACTGATGTTCCCGCTGAACGTCAACGGCTCCTCAGCAGATATCGTTAAGAGCACCAAATTTCTTGGTGTTCACCTGGTGGAGAATCTCACCTGGTCCCTCAACACCAGCTCCATAGCAAAGAAAGCCCAGCAGCATCTCTACTTTCTGCGAAGGCTGAGGAAAGTCCATCTCTCACTCCCCATCCTCATCACATTCTACAGGGATTGTATTGAGAGCATCCTGAGCAACTGCATCACTGCCTGGTTTGGAAATTGCACCATCTTGGATCGCAAGACCCTGCAGTGGATAGTGAGGTCAGCAGAGAAGATCATCGGGGTCTCTCTTTCCGCCATTACGGACATGTACACTACACACTGCATCCGCAAAGCAAACAGCATTATGAAGGACCCCACACACCCCTCATACAATCTCTTCTCCTTCCTGCGATCTGGGAAAAGGCACCGAAGCATTCGGGCTCTCACAACCAGACTATGTAACAGTTTCTTCCCCCAAGCTATCAGACTTCTCAATACCCAGAGCCTGGACTGACACCTTGCCCAATTGTCCTGTTTGTTATTTATTGTAATACCTGCACCGTTTTGTGCACTTTATGCAGTCCTGGATAGGGCTCTAGTCTAGTGTAGACCTCAGACAAAGTCAGAAATCAAAGATTGAGCAGGGTGTGACCAGTGTCCTGAGCTGTGTATATTTCAATGCAAGAAGTATCATAGGAAAGGTGGATGAGCTCAGGGCCTGGATCAACACATGGAATTATGCTGTTGTTGCCATTAGTGATACTTGGTTGTAGGAGAGGCAGGACTGGCATCTCAATATTACGGGGTTCTGTTGTTTTAGATGTGAGGGAGCAGGAGGGATGAAAGGAGGAGGGGTGGCATTATCAGTCAGGGAAAATGTCACGACGGTGGCCCATCAGGACAGACTGCAGAACTCGACTAGTGATCCCTTATGGGTGGAACTGAGAATTAAGAAAGGTATGACCACATTAATGGTGATATTATAGATCACCCAACAGTCCGAGGGATTTAGAGGAACAAACTTGTAAAGAGATCACAGACTGTTGCAAGAAACATAAGGTTGTTATAGTTGGTGATTTTAGCTTTCCAGATAGTGATTGGGAATCACATACTGTAAAATGACGAGATTGGATAGAGTTTGTCAAACGTGCTCTGAAAAGTTTCCTCCATCAGTACATAGAAGTGCCAATGAGAGAGTGTACAATGCTGAATCTGCTATTAGGGATGAGACAGGGCAGGTGACAAAAGGTTCTGTAGGGGAACACTTTGAATCCAGTGACCACATTTCTAAGTAAATATGCTAAAAGATAGGTCTAGTGCACAGGCTGAGATTCCAAATTAGAAAAAGGCCAATTTTGATGGAATCAGAAATGATGTGGTGAGTGTGGATTGGGTCAGGCTGTTTTCAGGCAAAGGTGTATTTGGAAAGTGAGAGGCCTTCAAAAACAAAATTGAGAGTTAAAAAAGCTTGTCTGCGCCTGTCAGAATAAAATGTAAGGATAATAAGTGTAGGGAACCTTGGTTTTCAAGAGATGTTGAGGCCCTGGTTTTGAGAGAAAAAGGAGGTGCTTAGCAGGTATAGGCAAGTAGGAACACATGAGGTGCTCATGGAGAACAAGAAATGCAAGGGAACACTTGTGTGGAATGAGCTGTCAGCATCAGTGGTGCATGAGAGCTCCATTCCAACGTTTCAGAGAAGATTGGATAAGTACATGGATGGTAGGGGTATGGAGGACTATGGTCACAGTTCAGCTCAATGGGACTAGGTAGCTTAAATGGTTTCTGCATGGACTAGATCGGCCAAAGGCCTTGTTTCTGTGCTGTACTTCTCTATGACTCTACCACAGCAACTAGACTCTCCTCCATGGACTCTCCATACTTCTCGCTACCTCAGTAAACCAGCCAGCATAATTAAAGTTATCATCAGGCAGAGGTTTAATAAGGCTGATAGCATGTAGCACCAGGCTCAAGGACATTTTCTACCCTGATGTTATAAGGCTATTAAATGTTTCTCCAGTACAAGGAGACAGACACTTGACCTCAGAGTTCACTTTGTTACGATCTTGCACCTTATATCTTTACCTACACTGCCTTTCCCTGTAATTGTTTCACTTTATTCTGCACTCTGTTCTTGCTTTACCATGTTCTATCGCAATGCCGTGTGTAATGATTTGATCTGTATGAACAGTATGCAGTACAAGCTTTTCACTGCACCTCAGTACATTTGACAACAATAAACCAATCCAAATCCAATTAAATGAACAGTCTGACTGTCAGATGTTAACAGGATTATGAATATTATAGGTGAGGTAGCAAGAAATGAGTGCAATTTCCTCCTGACAAAAATAAAGCCAGATAAATGAATTTGAATTATCATTGTACAATTCAGCATGGATTGATTTGTCATTATTGAATCGTGAAATCCAGTAATTAGGTTCCACAAATAAGGTATTTGCAGCTTGGGAATTGCAAAGTTTCTTATACTTTTTATACCATTCTGTGAAACATTTGGAAGGCTGAGATAATCGTTCAACTAATGAGGCATCTGGATATCATGGAGACATTAGGCTTCTGTTATTTAGGCAAATTACGCTGAGACAATTGATAAATTGAGAGCAGCTGCTCCATCTCACAGTGCAGAGGTTCTCATTGAGTTAACCGTCCCATGGGAGGAAGGAGTGGAGGCTGCCCATGAGCGGAAGAGGCTGAAGTACTCAGTCCTAGCAGCTGAGTGTAAGACATGAGGCAATCATCTACCCTGACAAGGTTACCCTGTGATAGGGCAGTGACAGGAATGAGGCTCAGGAGGGCCACCAGAGAGCTCGCTGAAGAGGCAGAAAAGGACAGCTTTTGACTGTGGCTGAGGAGGAAGGACATAATTGAGGGACCAACTAACCCCACTGGAAGCTGCAGGCGGTGACAGGGAGGCCCGTGTCACTGCTGTGCCACCGGGAGATGGACCAGGACTAAGGGAGAGAAATATCAATGAGTGGTGGTCCCGGCTGATGACCCTGCAGCTGACCTGAGGTCACTGTTGGAGTTGTGACAGTTAGCAATGAGAAGCAGGAAACAACATCTTCCTGTAAATCTCATTCGATCATTGGTAGTACAAGAGGAGCATTCAGTTCCAAAGTTAAATATTTACTTGATAGAACAAGGAACTTCACAGCACCGGGCAGCCCCTTCTGTCCATGAAGTTGCAACAACCTCTATAAAGCTACTCCACCATCAATCTGTGATATTTTAATGCAAATCCTAATGATCTCACAATCTGATTGCCTCCACTATCGACATCTCTATGGTGCAAAGCAAGTCACTGCTGCTAGTCTAAAATGTCACCTACATGTGGTTCAGTTCACTTTCATAACTTACATCAGTGGACAGGGATTTCACAAGGCAAGGAATTTGATAATTATTGTTTTTTATTGCACTTTGCAGTAACATTTTATGCAAAACAGAAAAGGTAAGGATAGAGGCAAGCCGGCCCTCTAGGCCAATTAACTGAGCATCAGTGTAAGTAAAGCAGAGTGAAGCAGGATTGTGATAACTCAGTACAGCTCTTCAGCATTCTTCAGCGGTCAACCAATTGTATCCCGAATCCAATCAATATATTTCTTTGTTAGTAAAGTGTACACCCCAGGCTTTTTGGCAATTGCACATCCTTTGCCAAAGGACACGATCCCAGTATACATTTTGTCGCATATCAAAGGGCCGCCTGAATCACCCTGGAAGAGAGAGAAAAAGATGAAGGTGACAATTGAGCAGAATTAGCTAAAGTGACAGACTGCAAACTGTCAGTTTGACATCACATCACAATTCATTATCCGTGCCCAGCTGTACCGAGGAGGTGTGAGTTTACTTTAGGAGTAAATGTAGGTAACTGGACTCACAAAGAGTCTTTTCATGGAATGTTTCCCATGGCCTGGACTGAGTTTATTCCTAAATTAGCCATTGTGTAGAAAACCGTCAGCCATCTGTAATCTGTAGTTCAGTTTGACTTCAAATTCTGGTGGAATGTGGAAGTTCAGAATGAAACAGATGTCAAATGCTGGTGTAGCTGTCCCTCCACTCAGCCACTCAACTCTCCACTGAACCCAGCTCGTGCATCTGGCCAGATTCACTTTGTACCCGACCCCCTGCTTTTAAGCAAGACTAGCTGACACAAGAACAGTAACCTCCTTCACTGAATGGAGTCACTGATCTGTGAAACAACTAAATAACGGGAAATGGTCTATTAAATTTACTTTATTTTAACCTTTTTAATTATTTGCTATTTTCAGTTGTCTTTAAACAATTTTTATTAAATATGCTTGTATAGTTTTTAATCATCTCTGACATTTTTCACTGTGAGCTGTTGAAGGTGGTCAGGATATTCATGGAGGCAAATCCTCAGGATCCAATTCCTGTTTCTGCTCGGCATCCCGAGCCTGGCCTGTCTCACAGGGCACCTCATGGGTACAGAGTGTCAGACAGACTGATCCACTCTGTCCCCAACTGGATGTTAGGATCAGACAGAGCACTAGATCTAGCATGATCCTTATTTTCAAATTGACATGATTTCAAATAAATTCTCTTTACATTTTAGACATGTCAATACATTACATTTCTCTGGATTGCTTCTGTTATCTTGCATCTGCCCATTTCATCATCACACTGACGGTAGACAAAGTTTATTGGTAGAGAAATCATAGTAAGTTATGTTGACATCTAAATTCAGGGCCTGGATATGAGATTCTAGAAAATGCGGGAAAATGGTTCCTCCATAATCAACACATACTCATTTATTTATCTGATTATTATTTTTTTTAATCCAGCTTGGGATGTGGACATTGCCTGTAAGTGTAGCATTTATGTCTAATCTAGTTTCCCTTAGCTTCTCTAAGGTAATGCTGGACCACATTCTGAAGACTTTTTAATGCAACTGAGCAGCCCTTCAGAAAGCAGGTAAGAGTCAGTCACAATAACACTGAGGAAGGGTGGAAAGTTTCAATCTACAGAAGGCCCCAGTGAATCACTGGGGTTTTTATACTTAATCCAATAACTTGATAGAAATGTTACTGATAACACGGCTAAACATCATATTCACCTGACATGAATCTCCTCTGCCCTTGCTGTCACCAACACAGATCATGTCCTGGGTTATTTCAGGTCTATGATTGTAATAATCCATGCTGTTGCATGTTTGGCGATCAATTACTTCGACCTTCACCTCTTGAAGTGTGTCAGAGTAATTGTTTATTTTTGTTTCTCCCCATCCTGCCACGGTGCACCTTGTTCCAGATTTCATGTCGGTGATTCCTCCTTTGGGAAGGTTGAGTACTTTCACATACTGGTTGATTTTTGCATCAGTCTCGAGCTGTTGACGCAAAAACACTGAATTCACATATTTGTGATCCGAAAAGTGAAGAATATCTTGAATGATCTCTTTAATCCTGAAGAGATTTGTTAGTTTATCTATTTAAATATCTTGTTTTCCAGAATTCTTTCTTTTTTTCCAGATGATCAAAGAGACAGAGACTCAACTAAAAGTGACCAATAAAATTAAATATCAATTACATTTCATATGATGGAATCGATAACTTGTCATGAAAATTGTGGTGTGGATGATGATCATAAAGCACTGATCCTACTGTGAAGGTTCTTCACTCTAACTCTTTCTTTGTTAATGATGAAACTCCAATAAGTCAGACTTAGCAGCTGTCACACTTTTAATTAAAGTTTATATTTAATTTAGTTTAAAGATACAACACAGCAACAGGCTCTTCCAGCCACCCAATTAACTTACTAACCCTTTATATGTCAAGGACAAGGTTAACTGTGATATTGCCCAGGCTTAGATAGCTCAAGTTCAAATTCAATTTATTGTCATTCAATCGTACACATGTATTCAGCCAAACGAAACAACCTTCCTCCTGAACAAGGTCACAACACTGTACATATACTGTACCTCATACCCATAACACATGAAGTAATATGACCACAATTAAATTAACAATTAATAAGTTGCATAGTTAAAAAGTAATGAGTACGAGCTACTGGCGCTTCATAATTGATGAGACCTGGGTGGTGGCAGGGAGTTCAGTCATGTTACAGCCTAGGGGAAGAAGCTGTTTCTCATCCTCACAGTTCTTGTCGTATTTCTATAGAACCACCTGCCTGACGGAAGGGAATCAAGGAGACTGTTGGACGGATGGGAAGGATCATTGCCAATACTAATATTCTCCACAATCAATAATTCTCATCCAAGTCACAAAAGCCATTCAACAGTTGTTGTTCAGTAAAGTAAACATTGCTAATAAGCAAATTAAAGATTTTAAACACTGTAAGAATGAGAAAAAAATTCATACCTGCAGCAGCATGATATCATCTTTCATGGTCCTATTGTTGTAATTTTTATTGGGAATCTGTTTGATAATGCGCAGTCTTTGTTCACTTGTCTCATGCTTTGAAAGAGAATGATCCCCAAGAACTGCTAGAAGAACCTGGCCTGATGCAATTGTTCTGTTACCAATCGAAAATCAAGATAATTAATTACACTTTGCTTAAAAAGTAGTTTACAGAAATTCATCAGGAAGGCAACAAACAAATAGTAAACTTTATGGAAATATACAATTCAGCAACATTATATTTGGCAGTTAATGTGCGAATTCCAAAAGCCAATCAGTGTCCAAGCAAGGGCCAAGACTATACTCCTGATTGAAATTGTTTCAAAGTGTTCATCAGACAAGCTCATTGTAAATCACTCCTACGCTTACCTAGAGTGCTAAAGTCTAGTTGTGGACCTGGTATCACACATTCAGTTAACTCTTTATTAGGTACACCTGTACACCTGCCATCAATGCAAATATCTAATCAGCCAATCATGTGGCAGCAACTCAGTCCATAAAAGCCATGCAGACATGGTCAAGAGATTCAGTTGTTGTTCAGACTAAATATCAGAATGGGTAAGAAATGTGATCTAAGTGAATTTGACCGTGGAATGGTTGTTGGTGCCAGACAGGGTGGTTTGAGTATCTGCTGGTCTCCTGGGATTTTCACGTAAAACATTCTCTAGCTTTTACAGAGAATGGTGTGATAAAGAAGAAAAAGCATCCAGTGAGTAGAAGTTCTGTCGGCAAAAACGCTTTGTTGGTGAGAGAGGGTAGATGAGAATGGCCAGACTGGTTCAAGCAGATAGGAAGTCGACAGTAACTCAAATAACCACGTGTTACAACAGTGGTGTTCAGAAGAGCATCTCGGAACTCACAGTATGTCAATCCTTGAGGTAGACGGGCTACAGCAGGAGAAGACCATGAACAGACACTCAGTGGCCACTTTAATAGCTACAGGAGGTACCTAATAATGTGGCCACTGAGTATATATCTGACCATTCAAACTGACACTTGCTAATAAAACTAAATGCCAATAATACGGTGATACACATATTAATGAAATGTGACAACAGTGTAAAAGGAATTATTTTATGAAAGCTAGGATTGGGAGCTAAGCACTTGTATGTTAATCACAAAATATCTTTTTCACTCATACACCACATAGCTTACTTTTCACAATGTGCCGCAGTTAGTACCCAGTTTGGTCTGATCAAAGCACCTCCGCAATAGTGACCATACGAACGGTTCCAGCTAAGTTGTTGGAGAGATACCATATAAGGTCTTGAATGCGGTTTAACTTCATGACCTCCAATAATTTCAGCTCCGGGATCTGCAATATATAGAAGATACTGACATTTTATTTCACATACATGTTTATTCACACACAGGTTGTGAACATCACTGACAATGCCAGCAATTATTAGCCATCTTTAATTACCCTTGACAGGGATAACCCTAGAGTAGATGTACCATGGCCTTGCACAGCAATTCGATTGTACAAGAGTGTAAGAAGGTGCAGAGAGTAATGGACTCAGCCCAATATGGCACTGGATCGATTGCTGTAGAAATCAGGGGGGTGGGGGGAGGTAAAGATATGATTAATGGTAGGTTTCCTTTACAGATGGTGTACATTGCGGAGGATAATGTGTTGGATGCAGAGGCTGATGGGCGAGTAGGCAAGGACAAGAGGAACTCTATCACTATTATGGCAGAGGGAAGATGGGGTGAGTGTAGATGTACAGGAAATGGAGGAGATTCAGGTGACGGGAGCATCAATAGTAGAGGGAGAGAAACCCAAAACCGCATCCCGGGAATAGATGTGTCGAAGGTGTTAGAAGGAATTTGGGGATTAGTACATTTGCATTTAGTAGACAACTTTGGCTACAATTCTTCATATCTGAATATGTATTGTGGATTTAATTTGGAGTGCATCTCTGAACAATGAGTTCCTAAAAGCTGTGAATCCCAAACAAGACAATATTGATAAAAATTCATTAAAATCCAATGTCTGTGATGTGCATGCAAGTCGGGAGGTGTGAAGTTTCACAGAAAGTATGGTCCATACATTGTAAATATAGAGTTGTTCTTTGATGTTATACACATAAAATATTGAGCCCCATTTTGGGCCTGAAGATCTTTCAACCAAAAGCATCTCCGTATGATGCCTGCTGCACCTTGTTTTGTCGAATAAGGAAGCAGAAAGCAGGGCATGGGGGTTAGGTAAAGATATGATTAGTGGTAGGTTTCCTTTACAGATGGTGTACATTGCAGAGGATAATGTGTTGGATGTGAAGGCCAATGGGCGAGTAGGCAAGGACAAGAGGAACTCTATCACTATTACCGCAGAGGGAAGATGGGCTGAGCATAAATGTATGGGAAATGGGGGAAAGCATCAATAGTAGAGGGAGGAAAAACTCATCTTTAAAGAAGGAGGATACATCTGATGTCTGGAATGGAAAGCCATATCCTGGGAATAGATGCATCGAAGGCAAAGAAACTGAGAAAGGGAAACTGCATTTTTACAGGAGATAAGATGGGAAGAGGTATAATCTAGATAACCATGGAAATCAGTAGGTTTGTAAAAGATTTTGGTTGACAGTCTGCCTCCAGAGATGGAGACAGATGAATCAAGAAAAGGGAGGAAGGTGTCAAATGAACCAAGTGAATTTAAGGGGGGGGGTGGAAGTTAGAGGCAAAGTTGATAATGTTGATAAGTGCAATGGTGATGAGGCAGCGCAAATGCAGTCATCAATGTAGTGAAGGAAGAGGTGAGGAGTATAACCGGGGAAGGATTCAAACATAAACTGTTCGACAAAGCCTATGAAGAGGCAGGCATAGCTTGGGCCCATGGCTACCACTTGGAATTCTACTCAACAGAATTAAATCCAACAACTTCTCATTAATCCTCAGGATAATAATACTTAGTTAAAAATGTAATATTATCTAGTAGATTTGCAAGAAAAAATGATAGTAGAGCAAGGGGAAACAAGAGACAGCAGATGCCACAGGCTGGAGAAACAGTAAGCTGACACTTCTACAATTTTCTTCCCTCCATAGATGCTGCTTGACATGTTGCTCATTGAAATTTTGTAACCACATTTTATATATTTGTCCTCTCCAAATAAGAAATAAAATTACAAGGAAATACAATGAAATAGAATCTATTGGCATATATAGAAGATAAATATTAATATATCTATCACTGAAAATTTGCATTGATTATCACAAATTATGCTTATGATGTGCATCATAAATTAGTTATAATTAAAATAAAAACTTTCATGAATGTAACATGTTTAAATATTCCTTATTTTGCTACTTACACGCCGGAGCTAGGAAGATGACAATGGACAAAACAAGCAGATTGTACATCATTGTTTCTTCTGTGATCACACTAAAGTTTTTGCTTAATTTATAATAAACTTAGAGGGAAGTGGTTTATTTATTTTAGTGACCCCCCCCACCCCCAACCACCAATAAACATGAAGATTTGCTGATTTTTCTAATCTGGATCCATATCAGTTATGGAAAGTCACATGACAGTGTCAAAGTGAACCAGAAATTTTCGGCAAATATTGTGGGTTTCACTGAGGGTTTGCTTTTCATTTTGATGTCTATCTCCTTACATTTCATTGATTAACCTGATAACATGCAGGACATCTTTGTTTAGATTCTATGTGAATGCATACTAAATGATGTCTTAAAAAACCATTAAATTTGAGAAACATCATTTGAATATGCCACTTTATTGCATTTACTTTCAAATATTGACAATTCAATTCCAAATAATATTATTACACTGGATTAATATAGATGGCATCCATTTGTTCATGGGTCTGTGAAGATTGTAAAGAGCAAATGGGAATCCATGACTGAGATGGTGGTTGTGGATAGGACTGTTGGAATGAAAGGGACAATAACACCAGATATCAAAAATTTTGGTTCCTGAATACTTCAGGGTGCATCTTACGGATTTTGGGCTGCTGATCATGAAAATCATAATGAAATTTCCCTATCATGCACCATTTTTATGGAAATTGCCTATATTTGTTAATTCAATTCATTATTCAAGACAGATTAACTGATGCCAAGATTAAGGAAGGTATTTTTGTTGGTCCACTAATCAAACAGGTCATCAGTGACAGACAATTTGAAGAACTTCTAGTGGGACTAGAGAACATCACATGGAAATCACTTAAGAATGTTGGCAACTACAGAGCACCAAACTATGAATAGCTGGTTGACAACGTGCTTCAAGCATACAGAACCATGAAGTGCAACATGTCACTAAAGATTCATTTTCAGCATTCCCATTTAGACTTCTTCCCTGCGAATCCTGGTGCTGTCAATGACAAACACAGTGAGTTTTCACCAGGTCATTGAGAAATGGTATCTGGGCAACTGGCTGATTATTGTTGGGCACTTTAACGAAACACATCCACAAAACATTTTTAGCTTAGTTAACTATTACAAAGCATCAGCACCATTATGCAATTAAATGCATTATATTCAATAAAAGTTAATTTCTTGTTTCTCCAAATTCCTACATTATGCTAGTCTAAAATTATATTGTGTTCACCTTCAAGCAGCCTATCATAAACAAAAATAAATTCTGAGGAGACAACACTTTTGAAAAAAAATGTGGTCCAGTGTAATTGGACTGATGCCAATGAATAGCTATAACATGGAATCTCTTCAGATTTCCTGTTTCTGACCACCGTCCAACATCAGATCCTGGAAATTGTACCCTTGTGGAGAGGATCAGGATCTAAACTGATAAAATCCAATTCATATAATCATTCTCACTCACTGGTAAATCAACCTGGGGTCAGTAAACCAGGCCAACAGTCCAGAGCAATAGAAATGAAGGGTTCTCTTGTTGATGGCGTCAACTTTTGGAAGAGATGTTAAACTAAGCTCCTCAAGTTGACATAAAAATGACAATGGCCCTATTCAGAGAAGAATAGCAGAGTTCAGTTGGTGTCTGAGCAATACTATAAAACACTTTGGAATGTCTTTAATTTGAAATATGAAAAACACATGCAAGTTCTTTTTTGCTATCATTCCAAAAATTTCTGTAGCCCGGTGAGTTTAGAAGGATTAGAGAAATGTAATAAAGCTGGATAAACTGATAAATGGATTAAGTGAGATGGACAGAGTGTGACTATCGTTGGGAAAACTGGGATTGTGTCCATTCCTAACTGCCCTCTTACCCAGCCCACCTCAAGAGGCAATTACAAATCAACTCTGTCAGTTGTGTGGGCTCCCAAGCAGGCCCAAACAGGTAATGATGCCAGATCACTTTTGCTTAAAGGATATTAGTGAACTAGAGTGGTTTGTGGTGGAAATTTCACAACTTTATGGTCAACAGAGCTGAAGGCAACTGTCATTTTACAATAACTTTAGCAGCGTAAACTCTCTAGCTGCCAGGATGGGATTCAGACTCATGCCTCCAATCAATAATAAACTCTATGAATTGTAGTCCACCAACTGAAATGCTAGCTACTATATCCTTACGACTGCGGTAGGCAAGGTCTGGGTATAGAAGTTTTGAAACTTTATATTATTAAAGGATGAAAAGTATCTTTTAAATCTGATTATAAATTGCTTAAATACAGTGAAGCCATTTTACTCATCCAGACTATCATTTTGTTGATAGCTGCCCACTCCTTAGCACAGTCCCTGTACTATTTGCATGATCTCACAAAATGTGCAGAAATGTTCTTGACACCTGTCCTGAATGATACCAGATTGTTTCCACATCACCATCTGCCATTCCGTTATCCTTTCAGTTTTCTGCTCTTCGTACTATCTAAAATGATACTTTCAAATCCTCTTTAAAAGTCAATGGCTTTCTACAATTTTCTCATGACCATGATCCTTACACAGAATATAGAGCAGAATAGCAAAGTCCTCAGGCCACTAAGTCTGTGCTGTTCATGGTGCCATTTTACACTGTACATCTGCTTGCACATGGTCCACATCTGTTCATTGTCTGCCTGTTCATGTCTCTGTCCAAATGGCTCCGAAACATTGCTATAATATCTACTCCCATCACCTCCCCTGGAAGAGTGTTCCAGGCACATACTGTGATGTTGAAAAAGACTTGCCTCGTAAATCTCCTTTAAAATCCCCCCTTTAAACTTTAGACCCTTTAATGCCCTCCAGTTGGCATTACCTTCCACTGGATTGGGTTCACAAATCATCCAGGCCTTGGATTTCCTGATAATCTTAACTGAAAGTAGTTTACATATTCTTTCTGAACAAAGCAAAGGAGACGGTCAGCATGATGGAATAAAACATACTCCACTGGCAATGCAAGTTATTATCCTAACCTGCAGATTTTCCTAATTTGGCTTTGCATGTATAAACCTTTATGAAAATGTATTGGTCAGTGTGGACATGATGGAGGATTACAAATACCTGGGGATACAAATTGACAATAAACTGGACTGGTCAAAGAACACTGAGGCTGTCTACAAGAAGGGTCAGAGCCGTCTCTATTTCCTGAGGAGACTGAGGTCCTTTAACATCTGTCAGACAATTTTTTACGAGTCTGTGGTGGCCAGTGCTATCATGTTTGCTGTTTTGTGCTGGGGCAGCAGGCTGAGCGTAGCAGACACCAACAGAATCAACAAACTCATTTGTAAAGCCAGTGATGTTGTGGGGGTGGAACTGGACTCTCTGACGGTGGTGTCTGAAAAGAGGATGCTGTCCAAGTTGCATGCCATCTTGGACAATGTCTCCCATCCACTCCATAATGTACTGGTTAGGCACAGGAGTACGTTCATCCAGAGACTCATTCCACCGAGATGTAACACTGAGCGTCATCATCAAACTTTACAACTCCTCCCTCGGAGTGTCAGACACCCTGAGCCAATAGGCTGGTCCTGGACTAATTTCCACGTGGCATTATTTACTTATTATTTAATTATTTATGGTTTTATATTGCTATATTTCTACACTATTCTTGGTTGGTGCGACTGTAACAAAACCAAATTTCCCTCAGGATCAATAAAGTATGTCTGTCTGTCTGTCTGTCTGTTTTATCTATGAAGACTAAGGAAAATGAAATTCTCTTTTACTTGGACAGTGGAGACCTTTATATTCTGAATGCAAGAATCAGTGGTAACCGGTAACAATTGGTTGCAGTGGTAACAAACTGCAACTTTAGCTCTTTCTCTCTCTTTCTCTCCATCTCCCTCTCCTTTCTTCATCTCCCTTCCTCTCTCTCACTCTCTATCTCACTCTGCCTCCCTCTCTCACACATTCATTCTCTCCCTATCTTTCTCTCTCTCTTCATCTCTGGCTCCTCTCCATCTGTCTGACTCATCCTCACTCACTCTCTCTCTCTCTCTCTCTCACACACACACACACACACACACACACACACACACACACACACACTGATGTGGTCTTAAAACAAGAAAGAAGGGTAGATTTTCAAAAATTAAGGCATAAAGTCAAAGGTTTTAGAGCTTGGCTGTGGAACACATTGGCAATATTGAGGGAATGAGTAAACATGCAGTGTACAACGAAACACTCAGAGAAGTAAGTAGAATTTTTAATTCCCCAAATGCTGACTGATCTGCTGAGCATTTTGGCATTTTTCTGCTGCAGAGCAACTCCAAAATGGAAGTGATGATGTTTCAGAATGGAAATCAGCAGATTAGTAAAGAAATAACTGATCAGAAAAATGTATCACAGTTGAACCCAGCACCAAGGAAGCAAACAGTTCAAACAATTGCTAGTGTGAGGAATGGAATTCAAGATCAGGGATAGAGATCACAACAAGGACTAAAGACAATGGCATCAATTATCCATATTGAATTGAAAGAAATTTCCATTTACCCTGTACTGACTGTTATATGGACTCTTTCACAAAATTAGGGATATCGGAGGGTTCAGCTGGGGTGGTAGTGAGGTAATACATATATCTGAACCGTTTGTTTTCATTGTTGCAAGCAAAGTGTGGTGTGTGGATCAAAATTAAAGGCAGCCCTGAGGATATATTCTTCAGGCACTTCAGAGGTTGTACAGTACAACAGGTCATAAGAATTTAAGCAAATGGAAGTGGGAGCCGGACATTCGGCCCATCAAACCTGCCTGCCCTACCAGTTAATGTCATTATGAGTGATCTTCCACAGGTTTCCCCTCCTCTCTTTGGTCAAACAGTCATAGCTCTCAATTCCTTGATCTTTCAAAAAATGTGTCTACTTCCTATCTAAACCCTCCCCAATGCTCTGACCTCAGTGAATGAATGGAAACAAGTAGGAGCCTATCCAGCTCGAAAATGGAAGAAAGAAACGGGACAACCAAGCTGCAGCAAGAATTTTAACAGCTCCACATAGATCAGGAAAGATGAGGAGGGTTGGCTTACCACATTTCCTGTCACATAGGGTTTCATCTGTTACACCGCTGGGAGATGTTTGGTATTGTGGCAGACTCACCAATATTTCCAACAGAATGAAGGTTCTGCTCCAGGATATACAGTCCACATCCTCACGAGCAAAACGGTAGAATTATGACCCGTAGATTTTCATCCCATATCACGTTAAGTCTTCAAATTCAAATATAGCGTGTTAACACTTTTAGTTTAACATTTCTATTTTAGACAGAATCACAAAGTTATTTTTAATAAGCAAATCACAATTATCATTATACATTATATTTTCTATACTCAGGGATGAGCTGGGAGGGATTGGCTAGGCCCCAATTCACAACTCTTAGATTTTCACTCTCACAATTCTGATCAGAGCATTTTTTACATTCTAAATAATTCAGTTGTCTTTCTTCCAGTCTAAGCAGGAATCTCTTAGACATGTAACCTAAGTAACTAAAATCTTACATTTTTTTTAGGGTATTAATAATGAATCACAGTGAAGTTAGATTAAAACTTTCCAAGCCGATGATAAAGTTTTAGATTAGCTTTATTTGTTAGATGTACAGCGAAACAGCAAAACATACAATGAGGTGTGTAGTTTGTGTCAATAACAAACATTTATTTGTTTGTTTATGGAGTTATTGAGGGACAGCACAGAATAGGCCCTCTCAACCCCTCGTGCTGCTCTGCCCAGCAACCCCCAATTCAACACTAGCCTCATCAAGGGGCAACTTACAATGACCAGTTAGCCTACCAACCAGTATACCTCTGGACTGTGGGAGGATACCAGAGTACCTGGAGGAAACACACGCGGCCCCAGAGAGAATGTACAAACTCCTTACAGGCAGTGGCAGAATTGAACCCAGGTTGAGTGAGAGAGACCAGAACTAATTGCCAGTGCTGGTTCCAATTCAGTGTCCTACAGATGCCTCCAGTGCACAGGAACTGAGGAGGGGTCCCCTTACAAGGACGGAGTTGAACAGAGATCAGAGAAACATCTGTCAGATAGATCACACTCTTAAAATGGCTGCGGAGCTTTAGCTGTAAGTATTCACAGTGAACTTTTGACTAATGATTTGTGTAAAATTTTACGTGGGTCTCCTCTGAAGCTTTTTGTGGTTTTATCAAAGGAAAGAAAAGCAGGTTACTTGTATGTTTACTTGACACATGAATGTTCTGCAACTTCGATGCAATGAACTGGTTGTATTAACTGAAATTAATCATCAGTGTTTCAGTCAATGACTGACATCATCATTTGTTCCAGGAACATGTCTGTTATTTGTATAGATCTACAGGAACAATGGCTAGGTCTTCTATTTACCAGAGCCCAAGATAAAAATGAAATAAAACTACTTAAAATTCTCAAATCTAGAAAGTAAAAAGCAACTCCATGGGCACCGCATTGCCTGCTCAGGTTTGTGAGATGCGTGTAGTTCCGAAACCTTTTGTTGTTTTACTGAGTGTGGTCAGTGCAACTTCTCCGTGCTCAAAGCTCGTGTTAGTGTTGTTACGAAAGTGCCACAACTCTGAGGGGCCGAAGGGTACAAAGTAGCCCCCCTCTTTGTGAGAATCGCAAGATCGCTATTAATTCAGGTCAGGAGATCCAGGAAATGAGAGAGAGACGTTTGGAATGTGTCCTGGCCTCCGCGATACAAAGCCATGGATAACGGCCATTGTCTCTTGGAGACGGAATTGTGTATTGAGTACTGTACTATTCATTGAAGCCCTCAGGGAATGATCAGAGGGGGCTGGTTGAGGGATTGCATCATCCCAACCTGACTGATACCTGACACCCTGTGAGTAAGGATAAAAGAGGGTCTGGGGAACAACCCCTTTAGACGCACCAGGAGAAACGCTAGAAATCCCGTGACAGCGTTTAATAGTGACAGCCAGTGGGGCCCGCGTGCGTCCTTTCCCGTTGCCTGGGATTGGCAGGACTGACCACGGAAGAACGGCTTAGCTAAAAGGAAAAGAACACCCACGACATTTCGAAGGATCAACATCATAAAAAAGGATAATCTGGCAAGTTCCAAAATCTCTCTCTCTCTTGACTCCAACCAAAGGCTGCAGCCTGAATGAACTAAAGTAACTTTTATATTTCCATCGGACAATACATTATCCCCTAGACAACGATAGAGCTATTTCTTATTGATTATTATTACACCCGCGCTTTTAGATTTAGTATTGACGACGTATATTATCTGTATGTTTGCATTGATATTATTTTTGTGTATTTTTATCAATAAATACTGTTAAAAATAGTACCATCAGACTTCAACGGACCTCTCTATCTTTGCTGGTAAGTGACCCAGTTACGGGGTGCGTAGCAGTGTGAATAACCATAATAACCAACTCTCTTCATCTCTGTGCCCGATGCTTACCTACCAATGTCCTGTTACAAAAAAACCTAGCATTATTTTCCAGTTTATAAATATTTTAATGCAATACTTAGCTTGAGTAAATCCAAGCTTACAATCTGAATATTTGCAATTAGCAATTGATGTACTATTTCCAAAGGAGATAGTTTCATTTTTCCAAATCCAAAGAAGATAAGCTGTGCACGCGAAAAAAATGATATAAAATATTTAGCTACAAGATTGTCAGCCTTAGTAAAAGTCTCGAAGCCAGGTCACTCAGTGGGCCGCCTGAGGAGTAAGTCACCGGCCGTCATGCTGGCCTCTTCCACGTTCTGGTCAACAACATTCTGAATGCTGCTTTTACTTCTAAGCAAGGGAAAAGCTAAGTCCTAGATGATTCAAAAGTCAAAATGAATTGAGAATAAAGTTTATAAAACCCTCATGTCAACGGTGATCAACCCGATGTAATGAAACAAGTACCACAGTTGATACTTTTCTGCCTTTATTAGTAGCAAGCTACGAGAGAGAATATTCCATCTGCACCCACAGAGAGTCAGACACTTGATGTATCCCTGTCTAAGGACAGAGATACAGACTTTTTTATACCATCTTTGTCTGACTGGGTGCAGAGTTAACCATTCCCAAACCCCCGAGAACTATGAACTATTGCTGTTGCTATGCTGCTCATGAGAGAGAGAGATGAAACACAGGCAAGAACATCTGCTACAGATGAGACTGTTGATTTATTGTATTTTGACTCTTCCTGGATTATTTACCTTTTCACTACAAGGACTTTACTTTGCTTGTTAACATTCCTCATGAGACAGCAGGAGTGGCCTGATTTGATGGACATAGTGTTATGCCCTCGGCCCCCTCCTTTGTGAGAATCGCAAGAGCCCTAGTCGAGGGGGGGTCAACTGACCCAAGAGGGAGAGAGACGTGCTGAATAGACACAGGAAAATGGGAGAGAGAGAGGGAGACGTGCGGAAAACCACGTTCTCCCAAGAAGCAGAATAAAGGCGACATTGACTATTGTCTCATGGAGACCACGTGAAAAGCCTTCGGGCAAAGTGGGCTGGTTGAGAGAGAGATCGCATTACCTGCAACCTTGATTGACACCTGCGATCCCATGAAGAAGATAAAGGAGGGTCTGAGGGGGGGAAACCCTCAGACGCACCAAGGAGACACCAAGGAAGCACGATACCGATTCCCGTGGGAGCGGGAAGCCACGTGCGTTAGATTCCAAATGGTGAATCTGTGGCTAGAACCAACGGAAGACTGCTTTTAAATAACAACGGGGAAGCCTACTCCCCTGATTCCAAGGATTTGCTCTGTAAGGACAACGGGCAAGTGTTTATCTTTTCTAAATCATTTCTCTCTCTCTACAACGTGAAAACCCCAGCGGTTCCCAAAAGGGAAAAGCCTGCAAACTTCTGAGTGACTCTTTATATTTCAATTGGACTCAGTATTACCCCTAGACAACTATAGAGCTTATTTCTGATTGATTATTGTTACACCGGTATTTTAGATTGAGTTTTGACAATGTATATGATCTGAATGTTTTGTATTAACCATACGCTTGTGCCCCTTTTTAAATAAAACGTTTGAAAATAGTAGCATCCGACTCAGCTGATCCCGCTATCTTTGCTGGTAAGTTACCTGGTTACGGGGTTACGTAACAATAGTCATTCAGAGTTGATGGATAGCTGAGACTCCGTTAGTAGGGATAAAAGACAGGTGTGGAGAGACACCCTTCAGACACACCAGTGGACACTGACTGAGTGTTGTGAACCCACAAGAAAGGTGGGGGCTTCGGAGACCGAACCAGGAGATCGGTCAGTAAAACTCACAGTGTTACAGCAGGGCCAATGGGGTCTTGTGTGTGTGTCCACTCATGCCAGAGTGACGAGTCCACCACAGAAGAACGGTCTAGCTGAAGGACGGAGGGTTCATAGCTGAATGACCACAACGATACGACGGATTAAGAAAGCAACAGGTTTGCCTGCTGCAGCTGCCTAATCTCTTGCTCTCTCTCTCTCTCTCTCTCTCTCCAACGATTACAACACAACAGCCATAACTACCTCAGCACGCATGAACTGAATTGAACTTTATACTCTTCTCTGACAATTCACTTACCCCTAGACATTGATAGAGCTTGTTTATTATTGCTTATTATTATTCCTACACTTTTAGGTTTATTATTGCTAACCTGTGTTATATGTGTTTTAGCATTTTTGATACTGTATTGTGTAGTTTACTAATAAACACCTTTAGTTTTGGTACCACCAGACTCCAACGGATATTTCTTTCTCTGCTGGTCTGACACCCAGTTACAGGGTACGTAACAATAGTCCGAGACAAAGGCCACTTAATCACCTAAAACAGAGGTAAACGTACTTGACAAAGAACACTTAATCACATCAGGCAGAGGTAATCAGAAAACAGGATTGTTACATCCTGCAAGTGAGACAAGGAGTCAGCATGACAAATTGACCTTTAACATCTCAATACAAAAGAACAGTCAGATCCATAGACATTCCGGCTACTCAAATGGAGCAGATTTTAATAATTTAGATAAGAGACATCATCAAAATTAAGAAAGGAATGTAAAGAATGTCCTGCCTTATCTCCACGTTTTGTCGAAACCAAAAGATGTGAAAAGTTAGGAGACATCTTCTTGTGGGTTTTGTAAGTTTATAATCCTTAGGCTATGTCCACACTAGACCGGATAATTTTGAAAACGCTGGTTTATCGTAAAAGCGATAGGTGTCCACACTATGCGTTTTTAAAAATATCTCTGTCCACATTGAAGAGATTTCGGCGAATCTCCTCCTACTGCGCATGCACAGGACATATCTACCGAAAACAAGCGACTTGTTTGGTGTCGAATCTCGCCGTAAAAGACGGTGCGTGTTTGTTCAGTTACAGACTAGAAAAAGTTAAACGACGGTCAGCTGTTGGCTCTCGCGCAGGAAGACTTAAAAGTGAAAAAGCAAATTCTGAAGCGTATGGAGGCAACCGACAGGGAGTTCATGGGCAGTATGACCTGGCCGTCGATGAACATTGAAAAACTGACTAACTCTGTTGCGTTAATAAAGCACCTTGTTATATGTGTAAAACATGTCTGCATCAGTATTATCTTGTATTTCCATACAATGTTACATTAGGCTGCTACACATCTATTGTCAGAGAAGTACTTGCATAAATAGGTAAACCACCTTCATATGAGCAAGGACAGAAAACAGGGCAAAGTGAGTACAGTATACTTATTTATTCAGTAAGTTATGGGTCAAATTATTTGGTGAGTACATTTCTAACTCATTTGGCTTCAGTCTCATTGCCATCTGTTCTGAAATTGTTAGGTTGCATTCAAGAAAACAATGAAACAGCGTGCTACCGTCTGACAGCATTTTCAGATTTCTCCAGTTACTCCGTCCAGACTGATCTGCCCAAGCAGCATCTTCAAAATTACACACCTTGGAAAGCTTTCCTGAAAAGCTCAGGTTTCAGGGGACGAAGACACCATTTTAGTGTGGACGGAGGGTAAAAACGAAGAGAAAAAGCTTCGGTTACGAATTTATCCGGTGTAGTAGAAACATAGATATTTTTTGTGATATTGTGCCTGTGATATTAAACCTGATTCTGATTCTGAAATTTATTGAAGAAAAGTTATTTTTGGCTTTGTAAAATACTGCTAAAGCTGTAAAACATGAATGCTACACATTCTTCTTTTATTATTTTGGATTTATTCCTTTAAAAGAATCAAGTCTTGCTTATCAATGTGAATATTGGAAAAATATTAGTTAGGGAAATAATTTTTAAAAATAAATTGGGATGGAACTGGATTATTAAACCCTTGAAAATTAGGCTAGTCTTTAATAATATATTGTGACAGTGTAAACAGCACAGTCGACCTTGCAATGTCTTCCTCACATACAGTACATATGGAGTTTAAATTGGGAGAGATATTCCACAGGCTATCAACAATCTGTCTTAGAAACATAGAAACATAAAAAATAGGTGCAGGAGTAGGCCATTCGGCCCTTCGAGCCTGCACCGCCATTCAGTATGATCGTGGCTGATCATCCAACTCAGAACCCTGTACCTGCTTTCTCTCCATACCCCCTGATCCCTTTAGCCACAAGGGCCATATCTAACTTCTTCTTAAATATAGCCAATGAACCGGCCTCAACTGTTTCCTGTGGCAGAGAATTCCACAGATTCACCACTCTCTGTGTGAAGAAGATTTTCCTCATCTCGGTCCTAAAAGGCTCCCCCTTTATCCTTAAACTGTGACCCCTCATTCCGGACCCCCCCAACATTGGAAACAAGCTTCCTGCATCTAGCCTGTCCAATCCCTTTAGAATTTTATACCTTTCAATAAGATCTCCCCTCAATCTTCTAAATTCCAGTGAGTATAAGCCTAGTCGATCCAGTCTTTCCTCATATGGAAGTCCTGCCATCCCAGGAATCAATCTGGTGAACCTTCTCTGTACTCCCTCTATGGCAAAAATGTCTTTCCTCAGATTAGGGGACCAAAACTGCACACAATATTCTAGGTGCAGTCTCACCAAGGCCTTGTACAACTGCAGTAGAACATCCCTGCTCCTGTACTCAAATCCTTCTGCTATGAATGCCAACATAACATTTGCCTGTTTCACCGCCTGCTGTACCTGCATGTCCACCTTCAATGACTGGTGTACAATGACACCCAGGTCTCGTTGCATCTCCCCTTTTCCTAATCGGCCACCGTTCAGATAATAATCTGTTTTCCTGTTCTTGCAACCAAAGTGGATAACCTCAAATTTATCCACATTAAATTGCATCTGTCATGAATTTGCCCACTCACCTAACCTATCCAAGTCACCCTGCATCCTCTTAGCATCCTCCTCACAGCTAACGCTGCTGCCCAGCTTCGTGTCATCCGCAAACTTGGAGATGCTGCATTTAATTCCCTCGTCTAAATCATTAATATATATTGTAAACAACTGGGGTCCCAGCACTGAGCCTTGCGGTACTCCACTGGTCACTGCCTACCATTCTGAAAAGGTCCCGTTTACTCCCACTCTTTGCTTCCTGTCTGCCAACCAATTCTCTATCCACATCAATACCATACCCCCAATACCGTGTGCTTTAAGTTTGCACACTAATCTCCTGTGTGGGACCTTGTCAAAAGCCTTTTGAAAATCTAAATATACCACATCCACTGGCTCTCCCCTATCCACTCTACTAGTTACATTAGTGTGGACGTAACCTCATTTCCACTCAAAGAAGTAGTTGTGAAACGTTAGTCAAACATACTGCAGTTACAGACATAGTTGGTACTTAACCCAAAGTTGAAATTTAAACACAAAATCAAAAGGTGTGAAAAGACAGGAGACAACAGCTGCTCAAACTGCAGCCATTCTCACATGAATACACATACTCAACCTTACTGACCATTTATAGGAATCTGAGACTCCCCAATTCCCTTCAAACTTTATCGCTCAGAGATCATATCCGAGGTATCTAAGAATGGACAATTCCAATCTTTCTAGTGACAGCCACAGCATGGAAAAAAAATAAAAGAATTGATAAAAGCTCTCCACAATAAGTGTTGTGTTTGGGTGACTGTTTTGTGCACTTTATGCAGTCCTGGGTAGTTCTGTAGTCTAGTGTAGTTTTTTTCTGTGTTGTTTTTACGTAGTTCAGTCTAGTTTTTGTACTGTGTCACGTAACACCATGGTTCTGAAAAACCATTGTCTCATTTTTACTGCGTACTCTCCCAGCAGTTATGGTCAAAATGACAATAAAAGTGACTTGACTTGATAGTACAAAAAAAAGTCTATACACAAAAGTTTTTGCCTTCACCATTCCTGTATGCTTTGCAAATGCAGGTGCATATTATAAACAATTGTCCTCTTAAAATTAAGTTCAGAAATTTAGACACAGACATCAGATTTGAGACTTTTCCACTGTTGAATTGAATTATAGCTATTTTTCCTCACATCATTACATACCTATGTTGTGTCCCTTAATATACACGGCCAATAAAAATTTTCATTGTATTTGATGTAATAACAGTCCTTTATATATTCACTCCTAAACTGCCCAGCAATGATCCCTCTAATTTGTAATGACCAGTGTCCACAAAAATCTTGTACTGTGTCCACACTGACTAATTTCTTCAATAAAAACAGTATAAATAAGCCAGTTCCAAAATCTGCAGACAAATCATCACAAACTCTGCTTTGTCAACACTGTCCACATCAGAAACCAGAAAAGGAAATGTGATTGTGTACAATGCTGAAATATAATTAACATGCCAATTATGCTTTTTAGCAGGCTCAGCACAACATTGTGCACTGTAGAGCCTGTTCCTGTGATCTTGCCCTTAACATTGTACTGTCTCGTTGCATTTGTCCTGCCAAGGTGCCACACTTCACATTTATCTGGGGTAAGCTCCATCTGCCATTTTTCCACCCATATCTGCAACTGGTCTACATCACGCTGTAGTCTTTGCCAGTCTTCTACACTATACACACCTCCACCAATCTTGGTATCATCTGCAAACTTACTAACTCACCCATTAATCAATTTCATCCAGGTCATTTATACACATCACAAACAGCAGAGGTCCCAGCACAGATCCCTGTGGGACACCACTAATTACAGACCTCTCCAAACATTACCCTGTGTTTTCTATGCATAAGCCAAATAGCCAATTTGCCGTGGACCCATGCATCTTCCTCTTTTGAGTCAGTATGGGTAGAAGTCAGGAACAGGAAAGGAGCAGTTACTCTACTGGGGGTATTCTATAGGCCCCCTGGTAGGAGCAGGGATACCAAGGAGCAGATTGGGAGGCAGATTTTGGAAAGGTGCAAAAATAACAGGGTTATTATCATGGGTGATTTTAACTTCCCTAATATTGATAAGCATCTGATTAGTTCCAATGGTTTAGAGGGGGCAGAGTTTGTTAAGTGTGTCCAGGATAGATTCATGTCACAGTATGTTGACAGGCTGACTAGGGAGAATGGCATACTAGATCTAGTATTAGGTAACGAACCGGGTCAGGTCACAGATCTGTCAGTGGGTGAGCATCTGGGGGAGAGTGATCACCGCTCCCTGGCCTTTAGCATTATCATGGAAAAGGATAGAATCAGAGAGGACAGGAAAATTTTGAATTGGGGAAGGGCAAATTATGAGGCTATAAGGCTAGAACTTGCGGGTGTGAATTGGGATGATGTTTTTGCAGGGAAATGTACTATGGACATGTGGTCGATGTTTAAGGATCTCTTGCAGGATGTTAGGGATAAATTTGTCCCAGTGAGGAAGATAAAGAATGGAAGAGTGAAAGAACCATGGGTGACAAGAGAGGTGGAAAATCTAGTCAGGTGGAAGAAGGCAGCATACATGAGGTTTAGGAAGCAAGGATCAGATGGGTCTATTGAGGAATATAGGGTAGCAAGAAAGGAGCTTAAGAAGGGGCTGAGGAGAGCAAGAAGGGGGCATGAGAAGGCTTTGGCAAGTAGGGTAAAGGAAAACGCCAAGGCATTCTTCAATTATGTGAAGAACAAAAGAAAGACAGGAGTGATGGTAGGACCGATTAGAGATAAAGGTGGGAAGATGTGCCTGGAGGCTGTGGAAGTGACCGAGGTCCTCAATGAATACTTCTGTTCGGTATTCACCAATGAGAGGGAACTTGATGGTGGTGAGGACAATATGAGTGAGGTTGATGTTCTGGAGCATTTTGATATTAAGAGAGAGGAGGTGTTGGAGTTGTTAAAATACTTTGTACATTAGGACAGATAAGTTCCCAGGGCCTGACGGAATATTCCCCAGGCTGCTCCACAAGGCAAGGGAAGATATTGCTGAGCCTCTGGCTAGGATCTTTATGTCCTCGTTGTCCACAGGAATGGTACTGGAGGATTAAAGGGAGGCAAATGTTGTCCCCTTGTTCAAAAAAGGTAGTAGGGATAGTCCGGGTAATTATAGACCAGTGAGCCTTACATCTGTGGTGGGAAAGCTTTTGGAAAAGATTCTTAGAGATAGGATCTATGGGCATTTAGAGAATCATGGTCTGATCAGGGACAGTCAGCATGGTTTTGTGAAGGGCAGATCATGTCTAACAAGTCTGGTAGAGTTCTTTGAGGAGGTGACCAGGCATATAGATGAGGGTAGTGCAGTGGATGTGATCTACATGGATTTTAGTAAGAAATTTGACAAGGTTCCACACAGTAGGCTTATTCAGAATGTCAGAAGGCATTGGATCCAGGGAAGTTTGGCCAGGTGGATTCAAAATTGGCTTCCCTGCAGAAAGCAGCGGGTCATGGTGGAGGGAGTACATTCGGATTGGAGGGTTGTGACTAGTGGAGTCCCACAAGGATCTATTCTGGGATCTCTGTTTTTCGTGATTTTTATTAATGACCTGGATGTGGGGGTAGAAGGGTGGGTTGGCAAGTTTGCAGACGACACAAAGGTTGGTGGTGTTGTAGATAGTGCATAGGATTGTCGAAGATTGCAGGGAGACATTGATAGGATGTAGAAGTGGGCTGAGAAGTGGCAGATGGAGTTCAACCCGGAGAAGTGCGAAGTGGTACACTTTGGAAGGACAAACTCCAAGGCAGAGTACAAAGTAAATGGCAGGATACTTGGTAGTGTGGAGGAGCAGAAGGATCTGGGTGTACATGTCCACAGATCCCTGAAAGTTGCCTCACAGGTAGATAGGGTAGTTAAGAAAGCTTATGGAATGTTAGCTTTCATAAGTCAAGGGATAGAGTTTAAGAGTCGCAAGGTAATGATGCAGCTCTATAAAACTCTGGTTAGGCTACACTTGAAGTACTGTGTCCAGTTCTGGTCGCCTCACTATAGGAAGGATGTGGAAGCATTGGAAAGGGTACAGAGGAGATTTACCAGGATGCTGCCTGATTTAGAGAGTATGGATTATGATCAGAGATTAAGGGAGCCAGGGCTTTACTCTTTGGAGAGAAGGAGGATGAGAGGAGACATGATAGAGGTATACAAGATATTAAGAGTAATAGATAGAGTGGACAGCCAGCGCCTCTTCCCCAGGTCACCACTGCTCAGTACAAGAGGACATGGCTTTAAGGTAAGGGGTGGGAAGTTCAAGGAGGATATTAGAGGAAGGTTTTTTACTCAGAGTGGTTGGTGCGTGGAATGCACTGCCTGAGTCAATGGTGGAGGCAGATACACTAGTGAAGCTTAAGAGACGACTAGACAGGTATATGGAGGAATTCAAGGTGGAGAGTTATATGGGAGGCAGGGTTTGAGGGTCAGCTCAACATTGTGGGCCGAAGGGCCCGTACTGTGCTGTACTATTCTATGTTCTATCGTATCTCAATCTTCATGATTGTCATGAGAGAGGGTGCAGGAGAGGTTTACTACAGTGCTGCCTGGTTTAGAGGGCAGGTGCTGTCAAGCAGTGAGACTGAGAGGAATTCTGATAGAGGTTTATAAGATGATAAGAGGCATAGATAGAGCAGACAGGGAAGATCTATTTCCACGGTTGAAACGTCTAATACCAAAGGGCATGCATTGAAGATGAGAGGGTTAGATTCCAAGAGGATCTCGGGGTTAGCAATTTCTCAGAGAGTGGTGGATGCCTGGAATGTGCTGCCCGGCTGAGGCCAATACATTAGAGGCTTTGAAGAGATGTTTAGATAGGCATATGAAAGTGAGGAAGATAAAGGGATACAGACATTGTGTAGGTAGGAGGGATTAATGCTTGGGTGTTTCTGATTTGCTTTTCAGCTGGTTCGGCCAAACCATTGTGGGCCGGGCAGCCTGGCCTGTGCTGTACTGTTCTATGTTTTATGTTCTATCTCCACCTCTGCACCACTGATGTAAACAGTAATCAGACCCACACAGGTCCTGTTTGCAAATTCACAACCTTCCAGAGATATTGCTAGACAGCAGTTAGAATGACCCTGGATTATGTATGCCTGACACAGGAATCTCCCTGCCATGAGCAAGCTCCCCCAATATTAGTAATTTCAGAGCTCAATGAGTATACAAACGCTTGTTCCTTTGAAAGGCAGAAGTAGTTTTCTCCTCCTCTCCACTTTTAGTAAATGTTCTTAAGAGTCTTAAGTGTTTTTGATGCCATCCACTACAATATTGTGGGGGTATAGTTACTATATTGAGTGATTTGTCTGTATTTTCTGACTTCAGGAAAAAATCAGCATAAGGACATCTTTAAAGACAGGGTCTATTCATAATGCAGGGATGGCCTGTAAAATTATTTCACCTATCCTTATCCATTGCTTCACTCAGTCACAATCCCTATCCATCTATTCCAATTGGTTTACCACCAACCACTACCAGTTAGCTATTAACTTTTCATTCATTATGTTAGTTTTGTCTTCACATATCTTGCACTGTTAATAACTCAGAAACATGTGTTTTACATAGTGATGCAGAAGATACTGAATGGGTAGTTCACCCATGCAACGGTCAGTCTAAGTAAATGCCAAATCTTATCTGGTCTGGAATAATGGAGTACTGGGCGGTTGCTGAAACACTAACTTGTCGACCGTCCTCCCTCCAGTGGCTCAGAACCCTTACAAGTCCATCACCATGCCACCAGAAACTCCAGACTATCCACTAAGTGAGAAGCCTCCTCTTGGAATGATCCAACCTCTGCTAAGGTTTTCCACCACTCCTGTAAGAGGTGTTAGTGGGTCACCTGGAAGGACCAAATTTCAGGCACATTCTGGGGCTCGTATGGCAATGAGGATGTAAGATGGTGGAAGAGAAGTGTTCATTTCTTGAGGACTGTGGTAGTGTAATAGTGATGCCTGGTTATGGGATGTTATTGGTACAGGGAGTAATGACGGTAGGAGAAATGGTAGTGGCACTGTGTGTGTGTGTGTGTGAGGTCAACAGAATACAGTATTAAACCATTTGAGAGAAAAAGAAGATTATGTATCTAAATTGATCTGCGTGGACTATCTAAATTCATGTATTACTTGTATATTGTATATATTTTAATGTGATATCATATTGCAGTGGCCACTTTATTAGGTACTTCCACTTCAAGATTCAATGTGTTGAGCACTTTGTTCTTCTGCACACTACTATTGTAACGTGTGGTTATTTGAGGTATTTTGCCTCTTAGCCTGTCAGCATGAACTAGTCTGGTCATTCTCCTCTGACCTCTCTCATCAGCAAGGTGTTTTCATCCACAGAACTGCCACTCACTGGCTTATACCATTCTCTGTAAACTCCAGAGAATGCTCTGCATGAAAACCCAGGAGATCGGGAGTTTCTGAAATACTCATACCACCCTGTACGGCACCAAAAATTATCCCATCGTGAAAGTCACTTCAATCACATTTCTTCCCTGAATCACATTCTGAGGTTTGGTCTGGACAACTGAACCTCTTGACCATATCTACATGCTTTTATGCACTGAGTTGCTTATAAGATGATGAGAGGCATTGGTCGTGTGGATAGTCAGAGGCTTTTTCCCAGGGCTGAAATGGCTAGCACGAGTGGGCAGTTTTAAGGTGCTTGGAAGCAGGTACAGAGGAGATGTCAAGGTTAAGTTTTTTACTCAGAGAGTGGTGAGTGCGTGGAATGGGCTGCTGGCGACGGTGGTGGAGGCGGATACAATAGGGTCTTTTAAGAGACTCCTGGACAGGTACATGGAGCTCAGAAAAATAGAGGGCTATGAGTAACCCTAGGTAATTTCTAAGGTAAAGACATGTTCGGTACAGCTTTGTGGGCCGAAGGGCCTGTATTGTGCTGTCGGTTTTCTATGTTTCCATTTTTCTACATGATTGGCTGATTAGGTATTGCATTAATGAGCAGGTGCATGGGTGTACCTAATAAAGTGGCCACAGAGTGTATAGAAATCTCTGTGTGAAGTGTTTCAAATAGCTCTGGCTAATACATTAATTCAATTTTCAAAAAAAAAGTTAGTTGCAACGATCAGCTAATATTAAGCTGGAGACAAATTTTCATTAAAATTAAAATCACATTGTAAACCTCCCCTTAAAGTGCTGAGTGAAATTATCAATTGTTATTGAAATAGTGGTGGAACCAAACAATGAAATCCATGGGCAAGAATCAGTTCACACTTCTTTAATCTTTAATCACAATATGCAATCTACATTTTGATATAATTAATAACAACTATGTTGATTGTATTCCAGTCGTATTTGTTGCTTGCAGTAGATTGAAGGAAAATTTTACCAGCAGCATTGAAGTAAACTGGAGAATAGTCAAGTGACAATCCCGGCCAGTAGTAAGTACAGTATTGACTTGTGCAGTAGCCGCCATGGGGTCAATTTGTCAAGCTCAGACAGGAGTTCAGCAGATACATCAATACTAATGAGCAGGCATCTAGTAAATGGCAAGTATTCAATTAGATAATCTGAGCCATTAGAATAAACTTACATTCAATTATTTTCCTCTAATTTAATGTAGACTGACCCCATTTTAATGTAATCCTCTTTAAAGTACATATTCTCTCAATGTATCCTTAAATTTAACATTCATCTTTGATATCATTTAGTCAGTATTCAGTGCAGGATCCCAATCCTGCAAATCCTTGACGTTATCAGAATATTTCAATGGAATCAACAATAAAGAGGCAGGTTCCAAAATTTTAAGAAGACTTCTATGAAAACCTAATTACCTGTCACTGAAATTTGCTGGACTTCACACATTAGTCTTGAATGTGTCATGTGACTACTCATAATTAGAATTGTTTCTTAAGTGAGAGATTATTAAGTTCAGATTCACTGAGGTGGCAATAAACTGAACAAACCACATCCTTCTGAGTGTGTACTAAATTACAAGTATCCTTGCAGTGATCAAAAGGAAGAGACAATGAAGTTACTATTGAAGTATGCTCTAAATGTTCCATTGATTTCCTTTCTCTTAACTCCAGCCTGTAAGTAACAAAATAAGCACAACTTCAAAATATCATATTTGTTTTGGAATTTATTAAAACACTGTTTAAGTGGTATAATCTGTTCCTTAACATACTTTAAGATTATTAACCTACATCTTTAATGTTCGATGAATTAACATTTCCTATAGTTATGACTACGTCTTTTAACCTTTCATGTTTACTTCCTTGTTTAGAGTGTACCAAGTAGCAAATTCAAGAAAATTTCTTAGAAGGATATATATTTTGCTTGTCAATTTTCTTGTAGGTCTAAATTATAATATTGAACATGATGAAAAAGTTTTGTTACTTTTTTTTTGTCATTGGAAAAGCTAACGATTTACAACCTCGCCCTATCACCACAATTTTCGGTTTACCAATGATTGATCTCCCCTCTTCCGCTCGGTGGATGATTGCATTTGCTACTTTAATGCCTAGAAGATCTATTTTAATGAATTGGAAAGAGATGAATCCCCCAACTACACCTCAATTTTCCCAGACCAGATCTTGTTTAAACTTAGAAAAAATTAGAAGTGGTACCTTTGATCCTTCGGTTAAATTTGAAGAAACTTGGAGGCCATTTATTCAATACTTTCATAGATTGTAATCTGACCTTTTCCGATTCTTTTATATTATTTATTAATTTGAGTAGAGGAGCAGAGTTGACTACATTAATTACTTTAGCCGATATAATAGAATAGCCCAGCTTCGTTAAGTTTAGTTCACTTTGTTTTTCATTTTTCATTTGGGGTTTTTTTCCATTTTAAAATTTTTTTGTATCTTGTCTATATTAAGAGTTTGGGAGGTCAATTATATTGGTGTTACCTATAGTTTCTACTCACATGTGTTAATTGCCGACAATGTACTCCCACTCCCTTGTACTATTATGACTGCTATGTATTCGACTTTGAAAATTTAATGAAAAGATTGAAAAAGAAAAGAAAGAAAAAACTAACAATTTTCCTTATCACAGTGTAAATGTTACATTGGGCAGATGTGTGAGTCAAGCAATATCATAACCACCAAATGCAATGATCCAGTTTGGTGTACTTCATTCAGTCCTCACACTGTTGTCTCCTCTACACTGGAGAAAGGAAGCATGGACTGGATGATAATTTCAAGCAAAATCTCTGTTCAGTCCTCAAAGGTGCTTTCAAATCTCCATCCCACTTTCAATCAGACCCCTTGTACTTTTACTCTGTTCTAACAAAGCGCATGCCAAGCTAAACAAACCACGTGTCATCATCAAACTAGGCTCTTCACAGCTGTTAGGATTTACTATTGAATTTCAGATTACAAGGCTTTTCCAGCTTGTTTATGATCTGGCCACTTCAGATAAAGAATTATTAACCCAGAAGATCAGTTCTTTCCTTTCCATAGTTGCTGACATATCTCATTGGTATCTCCAGCATTCTCTTCTAGATTTCCAGCAGATATTGCACAGTTCCAGCATATTTGAATCCCTAACTCCTTTGTCCTCATATATTTCTTTCTATCTCCACCTCTTCCAAACAGATTCACAGACCTTTGCCATCTTCTCTTCGTCTGCATCACCATTGACCTCATTCAGCCTCTCTGGGTCACCCGCATTCCCTTTATTCTTCTCCCCTTTCTTCTCCCCTTTCTTTTCAACTGATTTTCAGTTTTTACTAGTTTTGATGAAAACCCACCTCCTTGAAACATTAACTTTGTTTATCTGTCACAATCGCTGCCTGGCCAGTTCTTTCTTTTATAGAGATATTTTGTTTGATAAGATGTGAGCTCCTTGTGGTTGTTTTCTGCCTCACCCCATCACTATCAACACACTGCACTATACCACCACTGGTCGGCTTTGAGACTCTATTAGACAGAAATCAAAGACTACAAGCAGCAATGTGTAGGAATGGAGACTGCTAAGGGAGCTGAAGAAATGTGACACTCTGAGACGGGTGGCTTTCATCCAAAAACACAGCCTGAACCATTTTTCCTGGTCATTCTTCATAGGGATTATCATAAACACAGAATATTCTGAGAATACTGGAAATCCAGAGCAACGTATACTGGAGGAACGAAGAGTCGACAGTTTGGGCTGAGACTTGCCAACACTTTGTATGTGTTACTCTAGAGAGTATCGCAGCCTGATTCTCATCATCAAATTCATCTTCATTTTTAAATCTTTTTTTAAAATTATTATTGAAGATTAACAAAAAAAGATACATTAAGTCAATATGTCATTATGTACAATAAAGAATTAAATTAGCAAATAATCGATTAACAAAGCTAAGCAATATATCAATAATAATAAGAGAAAATAAAGTGTTAAGAATATTTTTTGAAAGATAAAGAAAGAAAAAAAGAACCCCTACTAACTAAAAAAAACCCTAACTGAAAAAAAAACAAAAAAACATTGGGAGCACAACCCGGGAGCTATACATCATACAAGCTTCCAAAAAAAACCCATCAACCTGCCAGCTCAAATCCACTTAAAGAAAAATCAGAAGGAAACCATATTAATTAACTCGAATCAGATGATAGTAGCGGGCGAATGAACCCCGCCTTTTCTCAAAATCGAGTCGAGGATCAAAAGTTTGACTTCTGATTTTCTTCAAACTAAGACATAACATCACCTAAGAGAACCATTGTATCAAAGTAGGGGCAGAGGCATCTTTCCATTTCAACAAAAAAGCCCTTCTGGCCAATAATGTAACAAATGCGATTACATGTTGGTCTGATGGAGAAATACCATGAATATACTGAGGAATTATACCAAATAAAACTGTCAATTTATTAGGCTGTAAATTAATTTTTAAAGCTTTTGAAATTGTAGAGAAAATAGACTTCCAAAAATGTTTCAATACAGAACACGACCAAAACATATGTGTCAATGTGGCTGTCTCGGTTTTACATCTTGTCACCCGGACTATCAACATTAGGAAACATTTGCATCATCAAATTCACCTGACCTCGAACTCTGGCAGGAACTATATTTTAAATATAATTATCATTTTTAGTGCATTCACAAGATTTGGTATTCAAAGGCAAGATCTGCATTTATTGCTCATTTGCCCTAAAGAAGGCTGAGCTGACTTCTTGAAGAGCCGCTGTCCATGTTGTGAATGCTCCCAGAGTAACGTCTCTTCCATGTCAGCTGTTATGTGACCTGGAGGGGAACTTGTAAGTGGTGCTGTCCTTCTCCTGGGTGGTCAAAGCTACAGACTTCTAATGCACTGTCGAAGAAGCTTTGGCAGGTCACTGTTGTGCATTGTGTACAAGGCACAGAATGGAGCCATGTTACTCCAGTTGTAGAGAGGTAAGACCTCCACTTATTGCCCAGCTCTAAGTGCCTTAAAGATCCTGACACCAAACCACCTCTTCAAATCCCTGAAACAGGCTAATGCAGAGTCAATGACTTCTGTTACTATGTGGGATGAGGGCAAATGGCATTACAATCACTCAGCAAGCTGACTTGGAAATATCTCCTCATTCCTCTATCAACTCATTCTTTCTTTCTGTCTGAATCAGAACTAGTCATTTCTGCCTGCCATCATTTTGGCAGTTACTTTTTTTTTTCATTTTTTTGGTGTAGTTTGGTCTGCTGGTCATGTCTGACAGCCTTGACAGCGACGCCACATTATACAGACAGAAAGGCATAACCTAATCCTAACAACAACACACACAAAATGCTGGTAGAAGTCCTGACGAAGGGTCTCGGCCCGAAACGTCGACAGCGCTTCTCCCTATAGATGCTGCCTAGCCTGCTGCGTTCCACCAGCATTTTGTGTGTGTTGTTGTTTGAATTTCCAGCATCTGCAGATTTCCTCGTGTTTGACCTAATCCTAACAGTTGCTCTTACTCCTGCATTTACTTATTTGATCTCATTCTTTTTCTGCTCTATCCATCCTTCCCCATCTTCTCTGCTACTGAAAAATTACACCTTATGTCACCTTCTGGTTCTAGTGGAGTGTCCCTGGACCTGAACATTAATTGTTCCCCTTTCCAGAGATGCTATCTGACCTGTTGAATGTTTCCAGTATTTTCTGTTTTTATTTTATAGTTGAGCTGCTTTTGTTGAGGACAATTAGGGGTGGCTAATAAACATTCAACATGTTAGTGACTGTCGCAGCTTAATTCTGAATAAAGAAAGAGCATGAGAAATAAATTTTATTGCCTACTATTTATTACAGATCATGGAGAGGAAATTATTGGAGGTCATGACGTTAAACCACATTCAAAACCTTACATGGCATCCCTTCAAATATTTAGAAAGCCAAGGGGGTATCGTCCCTATTGCGGAGGTGCTTTGATCAGACCAAACTGGGTACTAACTGCAGCACACTGTGAAATGTAAGCTACGTTGTGTTTGATTATAAAATAGATGCTAACTTCGATAATGGGCCTGGTTCTGTTGCTCCATCAAATAGATCCAGCCATGGACTCCTACATAGTGTTTGGAGTAGGATTATTTTACAAGTTTACCTTAACATTTTAATAAATTTAATAATTCAGAAACTTCAGGCATCATGGTAGGGAAGTTATCGGAGAGGATTCTTGGGGAGGGGACTTATATGCATTTGGGAAAAATACGACCTGTTTAGTGACAGCCAGCATGGCTTTGTGTGGAGCAGGCCATGTCTTACAAAATTGATTGAGATTTTTGAGGAGGTGATGAACATGTCTGACAAGGGTAGGGCAGTGAATGTTGTCTGTATGGATCTTACTAAAGCATTTTGACAAGGTCCTTCATGATAGGCTGACCCAGATGAATTAACATGCATAGGAACTACAATAATATTGTAGTTTGGATTCAAAATTGACTTGCCCAGAAGAGACATGTTGTAGTGGTGGAAGATTGCTCTTCTGGTTGGAGGGCCGTGGCCAGTGGTGTTCCACAGGGACTGGTGCTGGGGTCTCTTTAAGAGGAACATAAGGGGAAACCTCTTCACTCAGAGGGCCGTGAGAGTGAGCAACAAGCCGTAGGTGAATTTCAATCTTTAAGAGAAGTTTGGTTAAGTACATGGATGGCAGGGGTATGGAGGGCTGTGGTCCCAGTGCAGGTCAATAGGAGTATGCAGTTTAAATGGTTTGGCACAGAACAGATGGGCCAAAGGGTCTGTTTCCATAGTTTATTTTTCTATGACTCTATTAAGAATGCATATGGCACACCTGTCTTAAATCAGGGAAAATTAATTAAGGAGGATGTACCTATATTCAGTTAGATAGTGTTTGGGGCATTGACATCCCAAACATCGCCCCATAGCAGAAAGGATGTGGGGCTCTGAAAAGGCTGCGGAAGTGGTTTACTGGGGTGCTGCTTGGATTAAAGGATCTGAGCTATAAAGAGTGTTTGGACAAACTTGCATTGTTTTCTCTGGAGCAATGGCGGCTGGGGGGTGGGGACACCCGAACACAAGTTTAAAAGCTATGCAAGACATAGACGGAGTAGGCAGAATCTTCTCCCCCAGAGTAGAAATGACGTAGGAAAGGACGTGCTTTTAAGGTGGGAGTGGAGAACTTAAAGGAGATGAACAGGGAAGGCTTTTATATACAGTCAGTGTTAGGTGCCTAGACTGGCTGCCAGGAGTCATGGTAGAAGAAGATAGAATAGTAGCATTTAAGAAGCTGTTAGATAGTCACATGAATATGCAAGATATTGATGGTAAGTGGATCATGTATAGGCAGAAGAGATTTAGTTTACTTCAGCAGTGTGTTCAGTGCAGTGTGGGGTGAAGGGCTTTTTCATATGCTATACTCTTCCATAGGCATCAGTATAACCATCACTGGCAGAGCAGATGGCCAATCCTAAATCATGTGTATTACATAAAATAGGAGTTGATTTACTATTTGCATAATTGTTAATTATTTTGCTCAACCTCGTATTTCCATACTGATTTGGATCTAATTGCTGTCAACCTGTTGACTTCTGCAAAGCAATTTTTAATGGCAGCAAAATATTATTTTTCTATCCTTTTTTATTAATAGACCACCTAAGTACATGAGTGTAAACCAGCCTCCTCGAGTGGTTCTTGGAGCACATACTCTTTCACCAAATGAGCGGAGTCAACAAATACGTTATATTCGCAAGCAGTTTCCACATCCACAATACAGAAATCAAACTTATGAAAATGACATCATGCTGCTGCAAGTACGGATCTTCTTTTACTTTCATTATCATTTGCTGAGTTTAGAATATTTCATTTAAATGATAGCCATGTTTCAATTTGAACAAAAAGTAGCTGCTGTGGGTCTTCAATCCCACGAATTAGATACTTGAAAAATAATATCAGAGAAATGTATACAATATACATCCTGAAATGCTTTTTTTCGCAGCCATCAAGGAAAACAGAGGAGTGCCCCAAAGAATGAACGACAGTTAAGTGTTAGAACCCCAAATTCCCCCCCCCCCAGCTCCCCTCCCAACCGCGCATAAGCGGCAGCAAGCAACAGTCCTCCCTCCCCCCCACTGGCAAAAAAAAGCATCGGCACCCGCCACTGAGCGCTCAAACGTGAACAAAGCGATAGCAAAGACACAGACTTGCAGTTACCCCAAAGGCTTTGCATTTCACCCCGTATTCGACATGCCACAGGCTGTCTCTCTCCCTAATAAGGGAGAAGGGGGTGCCTCCATTTTCACAGCAAGCGGTGAGACATAACAAATAATTTGCTGGTTTATGATGTTAAAAGTCCATTACGTCACTTTTTTCAAGCTCTATACGTAAAAAACTGGGCACACAGCAGCAGTTACCCCAGCGTCCCCGACAACACACGGGTATCCTGCCGTGACACCAACCCTCGATCCACCTGTCTCCAGAGCCCCGAGATCCTAGGCCTCCAAATCCGAGCCTGACTCTTAAGGCCGAGCCCTTGGGGTGCAGAACAACAGCTGTTGTGAAACCCTGAGAGCGGGTCCCATTCCCGCAAAGAACCAAAGCCAGTGTGTAACTCCAGGTCAGGGTCTTCAAAAGAACCCCGAAAGGGAAAAATAGAGATATTAAAGATGGAAATACTTAGAATGAAAAATAAATCTTCATCCACTAATAATCTTAGTTGCAAATATCTCATCAAACCGTTTATTAATGACATTACTAACTAAAGGCTAAAATGTAAGAGCATTTCCCAAATGGAAATTCTGAATCAAGTTTTCATGATCTTCCAAAAGATCAACCAATATTCTAAATCATTTATCCTTTCACCCACTTTGACATCACCCTTACAAAGACTCTTTCTACTTTTTCAAGTCACAAATCTCTAGCATGCTTTGTACAGAGTCGATCAGCAAAATAATTAACCAATAATATCCAATTCTATGCACTAAACCTACACTTAGCACCCAAGAGCAACTTGAGCTCAACCCAACAGCAACCCAGCAGAGCTGAGAAGGGTTTGTTTTAAGCGGGGCCCCCAGGAGGAACCCAAGCACCTTGGGTTGCTCACCTATTTTTACCTGATGCCTTATTTTATTCTCCAAAGAATACTCTGAAGAATGAAATCAAATAAAGCAGGCAGTCAATTCAAACCAAGTTTTCCACCCGTTGACTTAGAAAAAGTTGACAGGAGGTAATAAATATTTTGATGATAGCTTTAAAAAAAATGTGTTGGTAGAAGCAAGCAAGAGGAAAACAAAAAACTCATAACTACATTTTAAAGTAAATGTATAAAATAATAAAAATAATAACAAACCCTCCTTTTAACCTCTATAAATGTGCAATGGCAGTCAGTTGTGTCTGAGGTCTTGCTCCACAGTCAAGCTAAGGTTTTATACAATTACCAAATTTGTTATTGTCCTGTTACATGGAATATCATGTGCATTCACTGGCCTTGGTTTGCTGTGTATATACATTCACTAATGTAATTGGCTGCTCTTCTCAGTTTCTAATATCACTATTGCTGATAGCAAAGTTCCTGAAGCATATTACCTTATAGGAATAAATGATGAGGAAGAAAAATTCCATGCCACAACTATCATTGTCTACAATGTTTTTTTTTAAAGATCAATGTTAGCTGCCATCATTTCAGAAAACCCAGTCTTTGGTTTGTAAGTAAAAGCCCCCATCGCCCTGGACATGCCCTCTTCTCATTGCTACCATCAAGGAAGACATACAGGAGCCTTAAGACACACTCAACATTTCAGGAACAACTCCTTCCCGTCTGTTATCAGATTTCTGAATAGATAATGAACCCATGAACACCACCTCAGTACTTTTTTCCCTCTCTTTCCACACTATACATTTAATTTAATTTTTATATATATTGTAATTTATAATTTTATTATTATGTATTGCAAAGTACTGCTGCCACAAAACAACAAATTTCATGACCAATGCCAGTGATATTAAACCTGATTCTGATTTTGTAAAAAGTTTTAATGAGAGGCATGTATGCATATAACAAACTCTATGTCACAACATGCCCATGAGTAAATGATATATATCTTAAATTCCCATTTCAGCTTGAGAAAGCAGTGATCCTGAACAAGTTTGTGGATTTCCTGAACCTGCCGAACTCGGAAAAGGATGCGAAAGCTGGAGATAGTTGTAATGTTGCAGGTTGGGGGACTACTATTGTTGGGAAATCTCAGCCACCAAAGATGCTGCAGGAAGTAAATGTAACTATTGTAGACAGGAACCTGTGTGCTAAATATTACGCCTACCATCCTGCAATAACTGCAGATGTGCTCTGCGCTGGTGATGAAAAAGGAGGCAAAGATTCCTGCCAGGTAAGTATATGCATGAGGTAAAAATAATTCTAATATTCTAGATTTCTAGGTAACAGGAGACAAACTGAGAAATCCTTCTTACAAATATTGTTGTGTTCAACATAACCTTGGGGTAAAAGCAATAGAGCAAATGGTTTTTCCAGCACTTCCACTTCTAGGAAGATATGGCCACAAGATATACTCTGGCTGTTCCTCCTGGAACAGATTTGTCATGTCTGTTGGATAGAAGCCAACCCGTGATCCTTCTACCAACCAGGTTTCGACGCTACATTCCCAAAGGAGTCAAAAACAACATTCAGGAAAGCAAGAAATAAAATATTTATTCACCCTCATCATTTGGGACATCCCATGTACAGTATATGACTGGTTTTAACTGCTGTTAAAACAAATTAATATTAGAAGAGAAGTAATCATTCCTCACCGTCACCATATGTATGCCACAACAGGATTTGTACGGCAAGATTTGCCAATTTGTAATTTTGCTTTTCCTTCAGGATTTAAACTAATTCACAAAACTTGTTTGTGACCACAGCAAACCATGTTGGGTACAGTTATAATGTTATAAGCACCTCAGAAGTATTCAGTAAGGTATATTCAGCACAAAGTAGCCATTCTTAGACAAGACAGTATGCACAGTCTCTTTGTAACCGGATCTGGGTCTTCCTGACAGAAGGACCCCAGTCAGTTCGAGTTGGCAGCAACATCTCAAGCTCCATCATACTGTGTCCCAGAGGTCTGTGTGCTTGGCCCACTACTGTTCACCTTGAGCCCCACACCTCAGTGCTAAGTATCTGTACTGCTTCCTCCTGCCTGCCTCGCAGCAGTTCTTGAAAACAACCTCTGCGTTGCTGTGGAGGCACCAGCAGAGGGTGGGGATTTATGCCAGTTTCTCAGCACATTGGCACACAGCAATGAGGAGTCAAGCGGTTCACCCTGGCTTCACAGTCCTGCAGCACCATTTACAAAATACCATAATGACCCCTTTTAGAGCAGGTTCCTCTTGCACACTTGTGGCTAGGAATGCATAACAAACACTAAGTGAGGTATCATATGGAGGAATGGGAACTGTACCCGGACACTTTGATCTAAAGACTAGGACAGGACATAGGTCTGGTGATCAATTATCTCATTAGTGACAGATGAGTTGTTTAGATATTGTAACAGCCTTTCCTATCTGGTTAATTACAGGGACCAGGATGAATGAATGTGCTACTGGCAGCTGAGATACTTCTCTGCTAATCAGTCTTTCTGCCTTAACTATATGAGTGACAACCCAATAATTAACATGGCCATTATTTGCACTCAATGAGTGAAGGCCATTTTTATCCATCATCTTCTCTTTTTCCCAATTTACCTTGTTAAGTGAGGCATTTGTTTCCACAGTGACACCAACACAGCTGATGAGAACCTTCTCTTACTCTCATTTCAGGGTGATTCAGGGGGTCCACTGGTATGCAAGGGAAAATTCAGTGGAATTGTTTCTTTTGGATGCAGTTGTGGGGTACCCCACAAACCAGGCGTTTATACACGACTCTCAGAAAAGTACCTCTCCTGGATTAAGAAGATCATTTCAAAATGAAGTTTTCAGTGATGTTCTAAACTGTTATAATGCTTGCTATAATGTCTTAAAGTCTAGTCATGTGTTTTTTTTCTGCAGAAATGTTATTTGGTGGTGAATATAGTGGTGCTGAAGGAGTTAAGTCACCAGAGTTAGTAAAACAGACACCCCTACGCTAACAACCCATAGACCCAAGTTTGAATCCCTTGAGAACAACAGTGGAATTTAAATTTAGTTAACGGTGTTTAGGAGAGGTTAAAGAAAACATACTGGTTAATTTGAGTGCTGATGATCACTGAAACCCATCTGCTGCCCTTTTGCGAGAGCAGATCCACCCTTCTCTTACTCATTTTGACTAACGTAGCTCCAGGCATGTAGTTGGTTTTTAAGTACCCGTTGAAATGACTCAACACTTCTTTCATTTGTTCCGTTGCCCTTGTATTCAAGCAAAGAAGTAAATCTGGAGACAGATCCTATGGCATTGACCCAGCCACTGAATTCAAACACAACAGAATTGCTTCAACTGCTGTTGACTTCGTGAAGTCCTGCTCATAAACGACTAGGGACTGGTGTCTAAATTTTGAAATTCACAGACTAGACAACTTTCAGCCTGATGTAATTACACTTACTGAATCAAACCTTACAAGCAATGTATCACTACCCTTGGGCACATCTTGTCCAGCCATAACATAGATCCAGCAGAGGTGGTGGGACAGTGACAGATTGGTTGGAAGGAACAGGAGTCCTCAGCATTGACTACAGACTCATGAAGTCTCATGGCAATAGGCCATACATGAGCAAAGAAACCTCTTCACAATTACCACAGATCATCTTTTTCAGTTGCTCCTCCTCACTGAACAACACTTAGAAAAAGCACTAAAAATAGCAAGGCTTCAGAATAAACTCTGTATAAGGGTCTTCAAAGTTAATCACCATGTGTGCCTTGGTGACATCGCCAATGATCAGGTTATTGATCATAACCTGAAGGGTAAAGCTGTAAGGCTTGAGTGAAACAACTCAAGGAATAATAGAAGATCAAGGCAGTTCAAACCATTGACCACCCATTTCCTGCTATAGATGCTACTGATGCTGAGTTCTCCAGCATTTTGTTAGTTGAACCTTCTTGATCTCATACTCAGCAACCTGCCTGTAGCAAATGCATTTGTCCATGATAGCTTTAGGCAGAAGCAACCATCTTAAAATCATTGTGAAGATGTTCCATATCTGCAACAAAGCCTCCTACTCTCATGCTCGGGGCTCTACAAATGTGCTCCATGGTATAGACTGGATACTAATGAGGCAACTTTGCTCCATCTCTCTGTGGCCAGCCAATGTGATTCCACTTGCCATTCCCACACTGACATGTCTGTCCATGGCTTCCTCTACTACCATGTTGAGGTCAGACACAGTTTGGAGGAGGTACATCTCATAATCCATTTTGGTAGTCTCCAACCTGATGGCATAAACATCAATTTCTCTAACTTTCTCTCCTCCACAACCCTCCCCCCCCAAAAACTTTGTCTTCTGTTTTCTCTGCGGCCCCTTTATCATTTTCCCCATTCTCAGGACCTACCCATCATCTTCAACCTCTTCTAATTCCCTACCTCCTTCACTCTATTCCATAGTCTTCTGTCCTTTCCCACCTGATTCCTTCTTCTTCAGCCCTTTGTCTCTTCTACCTATCACCTCCCATCTTTTCAAGAAATGTCTTTTTTTCTCCCCTCTACCACTCTTCTGCCTTCACCCTCTCACTGGGTTGCACCTAATAGTTAGTGCTCCTCCCCTCATCCACCCTTTTATTCCAGCTTCTGCCTATTTCTTTTTCAATCCTGATGAAGGGTCTCAACCCAAAATGTCGACTTTTTATTCCTCTCCATAGGTGCTGACTGACCTGTTGAGTTTCTCCTGCAGCACTTGCCCAAATGTGGAATCAATACACCGATTTAAACACACAGAAATTAAAAGGGTCAAAGAGAAAACACCAGAGTGGTTGGAGTCATTTCCCCAATGAGAGATTATTGTGATTGTATTGGGTCATCATCCAAGTTCCACAACACATCTGGTAGAGTCCAAAGCATAACCATCTCCAGCTACTTCATCAAGAAATTTGAGTGCTTTCTGATGATTACACAAAGTTCAATTCCATTTGTAACTCTTCAGAAAATGAAGTTGTCCATTCCTGCGTACAACAAGAGCTGGTCATATTGGTATGATTCTCATCAACTGATAGAAAACTAATTTAAAAAATCCCCACTCCTGGTACTTGGAACACTTGAAATGAAAGAAAATTGCAAGTGTAAACAGGAGAGCAGGCTGTGCTCCACCTCTGCATGGACCACCCACCATTATTCCTGTGGCTATTACCCACCATTATTCCTGTGAATATTACCCACATTATTCCTGTAACTATTACCCACCATTGGCGCGTGGCCAAGTGATTAAGGCGTTGGTCTAGTGATCTGAAGGTCGCTAGTTTGAGCCTCAGCTAAGGCAGCGTGGTGTGTCCTTGATCAAGGCACTTAACCACACATTGCTCTGCAATGACACCGGTGCCAAGCTGTATCGGCCCTTGCCCTTCCCTTGGACAATGTCAGTGGCGTGAAGAGTGGAGACCTGCAGCATGGGCAACTGCCGGTCTTCCATACCACCCTGCCCAGGCCTGCGCCCTGGAAACTTTCCAAGGCACAAATCCATGGTCTGTCGAGACTAACGGTTGCCTATGATGCTATGATTACCCACCATTATTCCTGTAATTATTACAGGAGAGCAGGTTGCGTTCTGCATTTGTATGGAGTACCACCCATTATCTACCTTTTCATTTTGCAGATCTTTACCACTGTGTAATTCCAAAGCTGTGTGACATAATTCAACCTTTCTAGCTTTCATGCACTAAACAGAATTGACCTGCTTTAGTGACTATCGTTAGTATGCTGTAAAATGAGATATGTAAGTGATGCTATGCATATTAAGTGTTCTTTCACATCAAATAAAAGGATCATGCAACTTCAAGTGCTTTTTTTGTCTTTCTGTCACATAAATCTATTGAAATCTAGCCACACACTGCTTTACCCATATCTATGGTAATGAATATGGGTAATGACTTTAGTGATAACATCAACTCAGTGCACAATGATCAACTGATCAAGGAAAATAAAATCATCCTGGACTGCCTTGATGAAGAGTCTCAGCATGAAATTTCAGCTGCTTATTCATCTCCGTAGACTGAGCTGCCTGACCTGCTGAGTTTCTGCAGCATTTTCTGTGTATTACTTTGAGTTTCCAGCATTTGCAGAACCTCTTTATTTGTAGTTGATCGTGATTTTGATTGATAATCAAAATTTGAACAGGAAAATGTGTTCACTCTATAAAGTTAGTCTTTCCTGTTCCTATCTGGATTTCCGCCTCCTCTCTCCATGACAAACAGTTGAAACTGCCCTGCATGACTCGAACGGTCCAGAATCTGAAACTGAACCACCATTTCAAAGCAAACCACTAAGCATTACATCCTGTTTAGCTTTTAACAGTTCAACTTAACCTTTCAAGTTATTTTAAGATACTCACCACAATGAAAATATCAAAAATATCAGTTTCCCGCCAACAATTGACATTAATTTCTCCATCCGACATCTGTCATATATTTTCTATCTGTGTTTCACATACAAACTATAATTCTTAAAGTCAGACTTAAAACTTTAAACAGCAGTAGCCTTACAACACAAAACAGTAGCATTATAGTGGAGCTATAACTTGGAATTATTTTTCTCACTGTATAATTTAAACCAGTATTTTAGTAGCTGCTTATTTTGCATCACTACAGCTGCAGTAATGAATCCTTGGTTGAAAGTAAAATAAATTTATTTTTGAGAAGAAAAGGCTAAGGCTGTGGGCCTGTTCTGCGATAATTTGCTCCTCTGTGTGATAAACTGAGGCTGAGGCTGTGGGCCTGCTCCAGGCTTCGTGTCTGTGCACTCACATTTATTCTGAATGCTGTTTGCTTGCCTTCATCATTTGCAATTTTTTTTCTCTCTGTACATTGGGAGTACATTGGATTTTTTTTAATGGATCCTTTTGGTTTTCTTGTTTAGTGGCTGCCTGTACAATAACAACTCTCAAGGTTGTATAATGTATACATATAATGTGCTTCGAGCTTTTAACTTTGAAGCAGTAACTGCATTGTCAAATATCCAGTTGACTTTACTTATTCTGGATGTTTAAAGGGATTAAGTTTTTTTTTACTAATTTATAACTATCTAACTTGATATTCAGTGCAGAACAAAGGGAACCTTGAACTCTCATGGACACTGTCATCCAGATGAAACCTCCTGTAAGTCAATCCTTGGCATTATTCAATGAAAGCATGTAAACTCTCTCCCATTGTCCATCCTTCAACTAATGTCAGTAAGCACCAATTATTGGACCATTCATTTTGTTAAAACTTTGCTTTGGTTTGTTTCCGCATGCATCAACGTTTCAATTGCCAACACATTTCTAAAGTGTTTCAGTGCTAATTAACTGCTTTACTATGAGCTCATGTAACCGATTCTTCTTCTCCATAATTTACTGAACAATTAGTATAGAGCTGTAGTTAGGTATTGTGGTGAACTAGATATACCTGTCTGACTGCTCCTGTGGCTCCTCCCACAGACCCTGCTGACTGCTCCTGTGGCTCCTCCCACAGACCCCTGTATAAAGGCGACTGTGGGCTGCTGCTCTTCCTCATTTCCCCAGGATGTAGTGTTGTTTATTCTTCCAGTCAATAAAAGCCGATATCTCGTTTCCTACGTCTCAGCGTGAGTTATTGATGGTGCATCAGGTATCGAACTATGCTGATGCTAAAGGCATGAGAAAGGATGAACAACAGTCTTGGGCATAAAAGGTCTGTTTATTTTTGTAGGAATAAGAAAATGGTTTTTGCTCACTTGCATTAAAATCTCTGCATGAAACTCCAAATGACATGAAATAGCAATCTCTTATTTGAAAAAAGGATCACTCCGGACACTTAGTGAAGATACGGGTGTCTCCTGCTTTACAAAAGTTTGCTTTACGCCACTTCGCTTTTACAAAAGACCTAATCTGCTTTTGCTAACTAAAAGAAACCCAAAAAGGATTTTTGCTTTTATGAGAAAAGGCGCCCGCTGTAAACTTGTGTTTACCCCGAGAAAGACTACCATGACCGTGAAGCCGTGCGGGGGCAGGTGTGTGCGCATGCGTGTACGTGCTGATTTTTCTCTACAGATCATTTTTGGCTATATTTTCCCAATTCTGTTAAGTGAAACTGCACTGTACATACATTACGTCTACTTTATATAGGCTGTGCATTTATCATATCATTCCTGCTTTTAATATTTGTTAGTGTTATTTTAAGTTTTATGTGTTATTTGGTATGATTTGGTAGGTTATTTTTTGGGTCTGGGAACGCTCAAAAATTTTTCCCATATACATTAATGGTAATTGCTTCTTCGCTTTACGCCATTTTGGCTTACAAATGGTTCCATAGGAACACTCTGCTTTTGGATAGCAGGGGAGACCTGTATGTGACTGAGGTGGAAGAGATTAAGTGCATACAGGTTGTACTGGCCCATCACTATTTAAGGCTGTTTGGGCTGAATAGCTAGTTAAAATGAATAAGGCATGGGAGCTGATTCAAATTTCAAAGTTCAAAATAAATTTATTATCCAAGTATGTATATGTGACCATATACTATTTTGAGATTCATCCAGAGATTCAGAGTAGAGCAAAGATTTGCAAATGATAAACTGCAAATATGAAACAAATAAGAATAAAAAATAAATAAAAAGTATTGAGAAAATGAGTTGTAGAGTCTCTGAAGGTGAGTCCATAGATGATGGAATCAGTTCAGTGTTAAGATGAGTTAAGTTAGCTACTCTGGTTCAGGAGCCTGATAGTTGAAGGGCAACAATTGTTTGCCTTTGGATGTTAAACTCTAATCGGGACTGGATGCGGACCGGAAGAGAAGAAGCATCTGACCCAACTGCTAATTCCACACTAATTGTTCAGTTAATTCTTTCTCTTTTTTTTCATAAATTGATTAAAAAATAGTGCAAGATCAGAAATATATATTTAAAAATAGTGAAATAGTGTTCATGGGTTCAATGTCCATTTAGGAATCTTATAGCAGAGAGGAAGAAGCTGTTCCTGAATCAGCGCATATATGCCTTCAGGCTTTAGTACTTCCTTCCTGATGGTAACAATAAGAAGAGGGCATAACCTGGGTGATGGGGGTCCTTAAAAATGGATGTCACTTTCCTGAGGTACCTCTCCTTGAAGATGCCATGGGCATTATGGACACTAGTACCCAAGGTGGAGCTGAATAATTTTATGGCTCTCTGTAGCTTCTTTCAGTCCTGTGCAGTAGCCCCCACCCCTCGCCGTTCCTGACAGTAATGCAGCCTGTCAGAGTGCTCTCCACGGTACATCTATAGAAGTTTTTCAGTATATTTGTTGACATACCAAATTTCTTCAAACTCTTAATGAAGTATAGTCACTCTCTTGCCTTCTTTATAACTGCATCGATATGTTGGGACCAGGTTAGATACTTGAAGATCTTGACACCTAGGAACTTGAAACTACTCACTCTCTCCACCATACGTATTTGTTATTGCAATAATTGTTTAAATATTAGTCACTGCTTCTTTACTGCTAGATATTTCAGTGTAGTTTCCCATTCTGTTATCAGAATCTCACACCATCCTAGTTTCAAACAAGAGAAAATCTGCAGATGCTGGAAATCCAAGCAACACACACAAAATGCTGTAGAAACTCTGCAGACCAGGCAGCATCTATGGAAAAGAGTACAGTCAATATTTCGGGCTGAGACCCTTCGGGTGCCTGAAATGTCGATCGTACTCTTTTCCATAGATGCTGCCTGGCCTGCTGAGTTCCTCCAGCAGTCTGTGTGTGCTACCATCATAGTTCGTTTGGTTTAAAGACTCTAATTTCAGACTGATCAAAATCATCTTCAATCTTCAAATAAAAGATTATCCCTTCTCCCGGGAGGTCTCCTAGCTATAAGGTTATTAATTAACTCTTCTCACAAATATTAAATATAAAATAGTCTGACCCCACCTTGTTTCTGAGATGAGTATGCTGTGGAACACATCTCTTAAACACTTCATGTGCCTATCCTCCACCCCATTATTCTCCTCCTTCACTTAGCTTTTCAGCCACAACACTTTTTCCATTCACCTGAACTACTCTAGATGGCACTTAAAAGCTTCTCTGTTTTCAGCGCCTTTCCTGAGGACCCATGTACCACATGTGAATTTTCTGACAACTCATGTGGCCGCTTGTGAATGATTAGGTAATATTTGAGCAAACTGAATAACCACATCCTCATTATATTGCTTTCATTATATATAGGTAACAGTTTCATCTATTTACTGTTCAGAACTGATTGCAACGATGAAATATCAAGCTGTATTCAGTGTCGTGACGATTATTTTCTATCTGGCAGCATGTTGTAAGTATACTGATCATTGAACACAACCTATAGACTCATTTCTAAGAACTCTACAACTCATGTTCTTAGTATTGCTTATTAATTTATTATTCTTTTTTGTATTTGCAGTTTGTCTTCTTTTCTACTATATGTGGTTGTTTGTCAATCTTTGCATGTTTTTTTCATTATTCTATTGTACCTCTTTGTTCTACTGTGAATGCCTGCAAGAAAAAGAATCTCGAGATAGTATATGGTGACATATATGCATTTCGATAATAAATTTACTTTGAACATATGCAGATCACGTAATTTTAGCTGGTATATATTAATAGGAGTTTTTCATGTGGGTGCATTTCTGTGATGATTTTTCTGCCACAACCTACACCCAAGAACAGGAGATGAAACAGAACTAAATTGTAATCAGCCACATTAAAAGCCTGAGGTTACCTAGAAAACTTGGCTTAGTAGAAGCAAGCGGATTAAAAATGTTTGCATTCAAGTGACAACTGAACATTGCCTGTGAGGATGTAAACAGAATGTTGACCAGGACATCTTGAAGTAAGGTATTATCTAAAGAAGATAATAAATAGGGAGAAATGATTGAAAGGCAACTTTATTCTATGGGAAAGGGTTAATTAATAGCATAATAGCTAAAAGAGGAGTGAGTAATATAAGACATTATATTATACAAGGATTGAAAATTACATTACTCAAACTGAAACTAGTCTTAAATCCACATGATATTTTGCTACCCGGTGTTGAGAATGTCATAAACTTGGTCCAAAATATATTGGAAAACAATCAAGAATTGGGCAGGGAATCGATTTCAAGACAAGCAATAAGAAAGAACAGGCAAGAAAAAGTATTTCAAGTTTTTGAAAATACTCAAAGGTAGGAATTGAATTAGAAGAAATATATCAAAACCTAAATCTTCAGGTCATAAGCCGGTACAGGGATAAACTCAGAGCAGGGCAGTTTGCTCACGCAGAGGCTGGTGAGTACATAGAATAAGCTGCAAGGGAAATGACTAAAGCAGATACAATATCATCAGATAAGACACACAGATAGATATGTGGAGGGATGGGACTTAGAGGGATATAGGCCAAACATAGGAAATTGGGATTAGCTTGTGGGTGGGGGGAAGAGGGGAGAGGGAGATGGAGGCAACATGGTCGGCATGGTCTGGCTGGTTGGAGGGGCCAATATCCATTCTATATTGTTCTATGAATTTATGATTCTATGAACTGCAAGAATTATATCAACTTAGAGGATTTAAATTACATCAAAAATAGAAGAATGTATAATGAGTTTACCAGATTGAAGTGATTTTATAAGTGTAATGAAGGAATATGAAAGGACTTTCAGACTTGTAGAAATTGTGTATATCACCCTAATGGTAGCTGTAAATTGTTAGAATATTTAATATAGAAATTAATGAAAATGTAGCAAGAGTGACTCATGAGATTTTTCACATCAGTTATTATGTCTTTTAGTGTAATTTTTCATTGAATCTATTGTATGTGCAGTGCCTATAAAAAGTATTCACTGCCTTGGAAGTTCTCATGTTTTATTGTTTTACAACACTGAATAACAGTAGATTTAATTTGGCTTTTTGATACTAATCAACAGAAAAAGACTCTTCCATGGCAACGTGAAAACAGATTTCTGCAAAATGATCTAAATTAATTACAAATATAAAACACAAAATAATTGATTGCATAAGTATTCATTCCCCTTTAATATGACACACTAAATCATCATTGGTTCAGCCAATCGGTTTTTAGAAGTCAAGTAATTAGCTAAAAGGAGATCACCTGTGTGCAGTCAAGGTGTTTCAATTGATTGTAGCAAAAATACACCTGTATCTGGAAGGTCCAACTTCTGGTGAGTCAGTATCCTGGCAAAAACTACACCATGAAGACAAAAGAACACTCCAAGCAACTCCGCAAAAATTACTCAAAAGCAAAAATCAGAAGATGTACAGTATACAAGGAAAATTCCAAGTCACTGAATATACCCTGGAGTACAGATGTCAATCATCAAGAAATGGAAAGAATATGGCACAACTGTAAATCTGCCTAGAGCAGGCCATCCTCAGAAACTGAGTGACTGCAAGAAGGGATCAAGTGAGGGAGGCCACCACATGAGACTTATGACAACTCTGGAGGAATTATAAGCTTCAGTAGCTGAAATGTGAGAGACCACGTACAACAACTGTTGTCCCGGTGCTTCACTAGTCACAGCATGAAATTTCAGCTAGAGTTTGCCAGAAGGCATGTGGGAGACTCTGAAGTCAGCTGGAAGAAATTCTATGGTCTGATGAAACCAAAAATGAGCTTTTTGATCATCAGACTGAATACTATGTTTGGCGTAAGCCAAACACTGCACATCATCAAAAGCAGACTATCCCTACCATGAAGCATGGTGGTGGGGATGCTCTCACTGCAGCAGGCCCTGGAAAGCTTGTGAAGGTAGAGGGTAAAATGAATGCAGAAAATTACAGGGAAATTCTGGAGGAAACCCTGATGCAGTCTGCAAGAGAATGCAAATTGGGAGAAGATTTGTTTTCCAGCAAGACAGTGAGCCTAAGCATAAAGCCAAAGCTACACAGGATTGGCTTAAAATCAACAATGTTAATGTCCTGTAGTGGCCAAGTCAGAGTCCAGACCTCAATCCAATTGAGAATTTGTGGCTGGACTTGAAAAGGGCTGTTCACTCATGATCCCCATGCAATTTGACAGAGCTTGAGCAGTTTTGTAAGGAAGAATGGGGGAAAATTGTAGTGTCCAAATGTGCACTGACAGAAACCTATCCACACAGACTCAAGGCTGTAATTGCTGCCAACAGTGCATTTACTAAATACTGACTTGAAAGGGGTGCATACTTACGCAATCAATTATTTTGTGTTTTATATTTGTAATTAATTTAGATCACTTTGACATGAAGGAGTCTTCTTCTGCTGATCAGTATAAAAAAAGCTAAATTAAATCCACTGTGATTCATTGTTGTAAAACAATAAAACATGATAACTTCCATATGGGGAGGGGGTTGAATACTTTTTATAGACACTGTATGTACAAGGATACACTTTGCATTGAAAGGACAGCCAGGTAGGCAGAGAGAGTGGTGTGGCTCTGGTGGTAAAAAATGAAATCAAATTATTAGAAAGAGGTGACATAGGGTCAGAAGGTGTTGAATCATTGTGGATAGAGCTAAGGAACTGCAAGGGTAAAAATACCTTGATGGGAGTTGTATACAGACCTCCAAACAGTGGTAAAGATGTGGTCTACAATTAAGACCATAAGACCATAAGGTACAGGAGCAGAAGTAGGCCATTTGGCCCATCGAGTCTGCTCCACCATTCAATCATGGGCTGATCCAATTCTTCCAGTCATCCCCACTCCCCTGCCTTCTCCCCATACCCTTTGATGCCTGGCTAATCAAGAACCTATCTATCTCTGTTTTAAATGCACCCAATGACTTGGCCTCCACAGCCACTCGTGGCAACAAATTCCACAGATTTACCACCCTCTGACTAAAGTAATTTCTCTGCACCTCTGTTCTAAATGGACGTCCTTCAATCCTGAAGTCATGCCCTGTTGTCCTAGACTCCCCTACCATGGGAAATAACTTTGCCATATCTAATCTGTTCAGGCCGTTTAACATTCGGAATGTTTCTATGAGACCCCCTTCATTCTCCTGAACTCCAGGGAATACAGTCCAAGAGCTGCCAGACGTTCCTCATACAGTAACCCTTTCATTCCTGAACAGGAGATAGAAACTGCATGTCAAAGGGCAACGTTGTGATAGTCATGGGATTTAGTATGCAGGGATATGATTGGGAAAATCAGGTTTGGTGCTGGATCTCAAGAGGAGGAATTTCTGGAATGCCTACAAGATGGAATTTTAGAGAAGCTTTTAGTTGAGCCCCTCTAGGATTGGGTGTTGTGCAATGAACCAGAATTGATTAGCGATCTTAAGGCAAAAGAACCCTTAGGGAGACGTGACCATAGTATGATAGAATTCACTCTGCAATTTGAGGAGGAGAAGTTAAAGTCAGATGTACCAGTATTACGGGAGAAAAGGCAGTTATAGAGTCATGAGAGAGGATCCTGCTAAATTGATTCAAATGTTAGAGATGACAGCAGAGCATCAATGGCTGGAATTTCTGGGAGCAATTCAGAAGGCACAGGATATATAGATCCCAAAGAGGAAAAAGTATTCCTGCTGAAGGATCTCGACCTGAAACATGGACTGTGCTTTTTTCCATAGATGCTGCCTGGCCTGCTGAGTTCCTCCAGCATTTTGTGTGTGTTGCTTTGATTTCAAGCATCTGCAGATTTTCTCTTGTTTGTGAAAAATATTCTAAAGGCAGGATGACACAACTGTGGCTGACACAACCAGCTCCTTTGTTTTGGCGACATTGAGGGAGAGGTTGTTTTCTTGACACCATTGTGTCAGGGTGATGACTTCTCTGTAGGCTGCCTCATTCTTATTTGAGATTAGGTCAGTCAGTGAAATGTCATCAGCAAATTTAGTTAGCAGATTGGAGCTGTGGGTTGCAACACAGTCATGGGTATACAGAGAATAATACCACTGGAGGGGGCTCAGTACACAACCCTAAGGAACACCTGTGTTGAGGGGCAGAGGGGCAGAGGTGAGGGAGCACACACTTATCACCTGTCAATGATCTGACAGGAAGTCCAGGATCCAGCTACACAAGGCAGGGTTTAGGCCGAGGTCTCTGAGCTTCTTGACAAGCCTGGAGGGAATTATGGTGTTGAATGCTGAACTATAGTCCAAGTACAGCATTCTCACATAAGCATTCCTCTTCTCCAGATGTGTAAGGGTGGTGTGTAGAGCTGTGGCTATTGTGTCATCTGTTAATCGGTTGTGTCAGTAGGCAAATTGTAGGGGTCCAGTGTGGGTGGCAGCATGCTGCATATGTTCAGCCTCTCAAAGCATTTGCTTTTATTGAGATGAGTGCGACAGGGTCCCTTTTAGGTACAGGGACAATGGTGGATGTTTTGAAGCAGGAGGGCACTCTACTCTGGGAGAGGGGGAGATTAAAAATGTCAGTAAACACACCTGCCAGTTGTGTCACGTACGTCCTGAGTACTCGCCCTGGGATGACATTGGCGATCATGGTCATTGACTATGTTTGTTTTTGACAAATTTTTCAACAGAAGTGCTTTGCTATTGCCTTCTTTCGGGCAGTGTCTTTACGGGACAGGTGACACCAGCCATTGTCTGCCTGGCATTAGTGGTCTCATAACCAGAACTTCTGATATGCACCAGTTGTTCATACAGAAACCCCCACTCATGGCCCTAATCATGGGGCTAAGCAGGTGCTACACCTTGCCCAAGGATGACGTGCAGGCTAGCAAAGGGGAAAAGCACCTTACACCTCCTTCGGTAGACACATCTCACCACCCCACCACCCACAGCAGACAAAAAAATTACTATCAGTTACAATCAAAAATATATAAATAAATATTGCAAAAGATGAATGGCAAGGTAGTTTCATGGGTTCATGCAGCTTTCAGAAATCTGATGGCAGAGGGGAAGACAATGTTCCTGAAATGTTGAGTGTGGTGCTGCCCGCATTGCAATTACTGCCAGACATCTGAAACTGGAGCATGAGAGCTGCTTCCTAAGGCCAGATTTCCATTTCTAGCTCAGCCGTTCCACAGAGATGTGGTCTGGTTCCAAACCAAAGCCACAGATTCAACTTCTGGACTTCGGAGCCCACCAAGCTTTTCCACCTTTGTGTGATTTTAATCAAAGTACATTTCATCTCTGTTACTATCCTCTGTCTTTGAGCTTTTCCTCACAGGCATTAACCTCTGTTTGCTTTAAAAGGTGATTGCTCCGAAATCATTGGGGGCAAAGAAGTGGGAAATCATTCCAAACCATACATGGCATCAATCCAGATAAAAGGACAGCATATGTGTGGAGGAGTGTTAATAAAGCCATCTTGGATTCTGACTGCAGCACACTGCAATCTGTAAGTTTTAACTATTGTATATAACAATATATCTTAATAATTTACTGATGTAATTTAAGTTCCCACAGTCTTTGATGATGTGTAGGTCTTTATCATCTTCTCTCAGACAATCCTTTCTTGGCATTTCTCAGTTTTCTAATCGGCTCCATCATTTACATAGTTAACCTACATCTCCAATATAATTAGAGCAGCTAACATCCCTCCTGACACACTACAGTAAGAGGAGCTAACATGCTGAGGAAACACCAATTTCACCAACTGGTTTCTGAATCCAAGTAGTGAGGAATTTATTCTTAATTCTTCCATCACACCTTTGAATCACTGATGCCTATATTTCATTTTACTACAGTGTTCTCCCCTCTTCCAGAAAATTATTGTTAGTGTCTTAGACTTCATGCAAACCAAAACCACACTCACTCACTCACCCTTGGGAAGCTAGAGAGACTGAGATATCTAGGAACTCCAAAAGACTAAGAAACAAGGAACTCTCAAGTGGAGCCCTGAGAGAGAAACTGAGGAGTCCTCGAGATTGGGGAGGACATTGAGAAAACCTTGGAAATATTGGAAACACCTTGGGAAACATTGAAATGTCCTTGGTAAACCTTAAAGAGTCCTTAGGGAACCTTTACAAGCTTGAGAACCTTGAATGCTTGGGCCAGGATGCTTAGACTCAGAAAATGACTTGATCCTCAAAAACTTGAGAACCGGAAAAGCTGAGACCTAGAAAACATGAAACTCGAAACCTAGGGAAGGATCTTGGAAGGAGGTTGACTACAGTTCTTTTTATTTTTCCAAAATTTACACTATTAAATTGAATGCTGATTTGTTGAATTAAATAATTTTTATTGAAAAGCTTGCTTGAATTGCAATGCAGACCTGAGTCATGGGATCACAAAGTTGGTATTTATGATTTGAAAAGCTCAGCATGGAGAAACTAAGAAACATAGCCTAGAGAAGCTCAGAGCGTAGTCTCAGGACACTCGGAACGTAGATCGGAGAGGGTCGGGGCGTACACTCGGAAGGTAGATCGGAGAGGGTCAGGGTGTACGCTGGGAAGGTAGATCGGAGAGGGTCAGGGCGTACGCTCGGAACGAGAAAGCGGTTCAGTCAGAACACAGACTTGCGATATGCCCTGAGAATGGAAAGCAGCTTCGTCTCCAGCCAAAATGTCAAAATGCCACTGTTTAACCTCTGCTGAGAACATAACATAGCTGTGTTCAAGTATATTAACGTAGTTATGGGGCTCTTTTACTTGCCTATGACATTGTCACAAGCAAATTTTTTCATTGTACCTGTACCTCATTGCACTTGTCTGCATGACAATAAACTCAATTAAATGTCTATAAAATAGGTAATTTCTCCCACGCTCTTAATACTTCCGGTAAATGAAGGAAAAGGAAGAAAATTAGGAAATAACTAGACACCCTATGCAATATCTGTTCATTCTTTTCTTCAGTAAATTACTCAAATGGTTGGGAATGAATATAGCAGAGAGAATCTCGGGGTCATGCTGTCATGTGAATGAATTTACAACTGCTCACAACATGAAGCCAAGGTCTCCAACCTCAGTCACTCGTTAAGTTTTTCATGCTGGAAGGGCAATCAAAATGCACACTGTCCCAGTACACCCTCACTATTCCTGTGTCCATTTTACAGAAGACTGGAATTCCGAGTCACATAAAGTTTAGTATCGCAATCCATGGTCATAAACAAAAATCAATTGTGTTTTACTTTGGAAACAAGCTTTATGCATTTATAATTTTAATCATTTGGAATTCTCTTGAATGCCTCCAGATGTTCACACATTTTAAAGTGGATGATATAATAAACTGCTTGCATGTTAATTCGTACTCTCCATATTTAAAAAAGTGTTTTATTTAGTTTTTTTAAACAAAGGCAAGTCCGTGTGGTTCTTGGAATTGATTCACTGAGAAGTAATGAAATCTCGCAGCAAGTATTGAATGTGAAGCGTAAAATTCCACATGAGTGTTTTGACGTTAAAAGCAAAGAAAATGACATCATGCTACTCCAAGTAAGTGACTGATTATTTATAGTAATGCTCGTTGTACTACACATCAAAGGGAGCAAACTATCTAAACTCAGGTGCCAAAATGTTAAACCCTAATAATCTGCTGTCCAATCACAGAGAAATCCCCATGGTTGAAGAACTGGCTCACCAGATAATGTTTGCTGTTTCCCCATACCCATTCAGATGAGCCCTGGTTTGCTGCATTCTGTTCTGACTCCTTGGAGCTCCAGTTCCTACACTTCCTACCATCTAACTAAGGCCTTGTCCCATGATCTCCCCCAACTCACCATGACCCTGGGTTTTGTGTTTTTTTTCTTCTTCTTCTCCTTTTCTTCTTTTCTTCTTTTTCTTCCTCTTCCCCTTCCTCTTCTTTTCTTCTTTATCTTTTTCTTCTCTTTTTCTTTCATCTTCCTCTTCTTATTTTTCTGCTTTCTTTCTTCTGCTTCTTTTTCTTTTCCTTCTCCTTCAGAGGCAAACAGCTTTAAGGCGCATAACTGACACCTTCTGAACAGGAGTGTGCCTCAGGATATCTCAATCCTAAATATTAAGGGTCTCGGCCTGTAACGTTGACTGTTTACTCTGTTCCATAGATGTTGCCTGGCCTGCTGAGTTCCTCCAGCATTTTGTGTGTTGCTCTGGATTTCCAGCATCTGTAGATTTTCTGTTATTTATATATATTCATATTCTATGAAAAAGACCCGTATTCTTAAGGAACTGCACTATATATTTTAAACAAAAAATCATGTGATCCTTTTGGCAAACTATTGTTAATGTTAAATTGTATTTTATTCTGTAAGAACTTTAAAATCAACGATTCCATCTCTTGATTATATCTTGGACACTTCACCGGTGCATGCTCAACCGTTTCTTGTCGATTACAAAATTCACATCTCTCATTATTATCTTTCCACTTCTTTCTTGATATTATAATTATGTCTTCCAGTTCTCTCTTCATCCCATTGTTTTCTGCATATATTAGATTTAATTTTTAAAATGTTTTTCAGTTCTCCTTTATTGTAATTTATTTGAATGTGCACTTCTGTTCATCTAGTTGCCTACTTTGTTAATTTATCCGCTTGCTGGTTCCTTTTAATACCAATATGTGCTGGAATCCACATCAAGCGTATACAGGGTCCCGCCATTTTAACTCTAAGTAAGGTTGATATTATCTCTGGTCTTGCCTCTGAATGTAAAATTTTTCAGCTCCTGAATGTTGTGCTTGAATCAGACAATATTACAAATGTCATCGATCTCCCTTCCTCCAGTCCAGCTGTCATTTCACCTGCATGCATTGAGAAATCGCCATGCTTCCTCACTTTTGTTTTTAATGTTAAGATCAGTCATGACAAATCCTACCCCTAATCTCCTATTACAGTTGTGAAGCATCTGTGTTTATATTTGTAAATATCCATAATAATTATTATGTACATAAGATTCAACTTTATCTTGATTTAAAATCACTTCTATTTTTCTGTCTCCTTTCAAAATCCACCCCAGGGCTTCACACAGCCATGCAGGCATCCCAGGAAAAGGCACTGTAGCACTCACTGCCTTACTAATTCCTGCCCTTTCTGCTTTTTCTTCAATAATCCATACAAAACTTTTGATTTTCTTTCTTTCCTTTCCCCAGCATGGATCAAAAAGCTCTGAGTCCCAGGTGGATGCCATTGCTGTTAAAAGTGGTGTTCTCATAAGCAGTGGGTGTGATGTAGCTACCGCCATCTGATCAGCTTTGACCCACCCGCTCGTGCCTTTTCTACTTTTCTGCCTCCAAGACGATCATTAAAATCTGACGTTGTAAACTGGATGCAGACTCCACACATTCAGTTTTCTGTGTACCGCACCCCCATCCCCCACGAGCTTTTCACCAACGACTTAAATCCCTTCTCAGCCTAGAGAGAAGATGATCCACTGTAAATTATACTGATGTACTAACCTATGAATCGATCACACAAAGCTGTCTCATCACAGGGAAAGAAAGGGTTAACACTCAAGAGGTAAATGATTCCTACACTAAAGGCTGATTTATACTTGTGCGTCGCATCAACGCCGTAGGTAACATGTTCCCTACGCCATACCCACACCATACCCTACGCCGTAGGGTGGCATACACCTCTCCAGAAAAGTTACTCACACGTCACGGTGATGCAGACCATGACAACTGTGATTGGTCAGCTTGGTAGCATCACATTTCCGGTTGCTTCTTCTCCGCCATGTCTGTAAGCTGTGCGTACACTGATGCAAAATAGATTAACCAAATCATCAAATCTACCTGCCGACATGCGAAAGTGTTTGAAATGCATTTCCTCATCCATGTCTCTCACAAAGAAACTCAACACAGTGGCATAGAAACCCCACCGCCAACTAGCATTTTGGCGCACACCAATGCATGCTCGCTACGGCATAGAGCAACGCAGAATTGAAAATCAGGGTTATGGCATAGGCTGCGGCATAGCCTGTACGCACAAGTATAAATCATCCTTTAAGGTAAAGTAGCAAATCAGAAAGTCATTTTAATGTCTGAATCGGAAGCAGAAAACTATGCTCTACATATTATTCAATTCATGAAAAAGATCGAATTATTCAAGAAGGTAAACAAAAATTAAAGCCCAAAAGAAAACAGAAATCTGAATTTAAAGTGAGAGGATGCTGGAAGTGCTCACCATGTCTGTTGGCGGATCTCAGAAGACAGGTGAATATTACAGTATCAACAAACATACTAAAATTGGACACATTCTGTATTTCTATATTTTGTTAACCTGTGATCGGATTTCTGATCATTTTAAACTATTTGGGTGGTTTCCTGATCTTCAGAAGGAGGCACATTTAAAGACGGTGCAATCTCTCCAGACACAAAGTGCTGGAGGAACTCAGCAGGTCAGACACCATCTATGGAAAAGAGTCAACAGTCGACGTTTTTGGCCGAGTTCTTGGCCCAGAATGTCGACTGTACTCTTCCACAGATGCTGCCTGGCCTGCTGAGCTCCTCTAGCTTGGTTTTCCTGCATCTGCAGACTTTCTGGTCTTTGATCTCTCTGGAGCTGTGCACCAATTGCTGCGTGCCGCAATGTTTATCACGGAAGGTTTAAGAATATCTGCTTGGAGTTGCTGGGGCGGCATGGCTCGAAGTGCCGGAAGGACCTACTCCGTATCGCTAAATTCAAATAAATAAAATATAAATAAACATGCTAGAGATTTTATGTGCAGGAATAAGACAAAACCACTTTTTTTATTTGCTACAGCTGGAGACTGAGGCAAAACTTAACAAGTTTGTGAGCCTTTTACCACTGCCACAAGAGGTTTCGGATTTGAAAGAGGGAACGGTCTGCACGGTTGCGGGATGGGGAACAACAAAGGCAAACTCAGAGAAAGCATCTGATTGGCTCAGAGAAGCAGACGTAACCATCATAGACAGGAAAAAGTGCAACAGTCGGAAGTATTACAACCACCAGCCCTTAATAACTGAGAATATGCTTTGTGCTGGCGACAAAAAGGGAAAGAGAGATGCATGCAGCGTAAGTTGGATTGAAATAAAAATACGGTAGCAATAACTGAACATAATTAGAATTGTCTTCTATGCACATTTAGATTCAGTCTCTTCTAGTGCTCTAAGCTATGAGGCTGTTTAATAGATTTTATCATACTCAATCTATCAGAAGAATGAGGATCTCATTGAAATCTATCGAATATTGAACAGCTTAGATAGATTGGGGGTGTAGAGGATGTTTCCTATAGTGGGAGAGTCCAGGCACAGCCTCAGAATACAAGGATGTCCCTTTCCAACAGAGATGAGAAGGAATGTCTTTAACCGGAAGGTGGTGAATCTGTGGAATTCATTGCCATGGGTGGCTGTGGAGGCCAAGTCATTGGGTATGTTTAAGGTAGAGGTAGATAGGTTCTTGAATAGTGCGGGCGGCAGAGGTTATGGGGAGAAGGCAGGAGAGTGGAGCTGAAAGGATGAGATCTGCCATGACGATTTGGCAGAGCAGACTTGATGGGCCAGTCTAATTCTGCTCCTATGTCCTATGGTCTAAGTACATCCTTTCATTACTGAAATTCTCAGTGCATCATAAATAAGTAGAATTTAAACATTTCAATGCACTCTATTTGGTCCGAGGTATGGGCATCGCTGGTTAGGCATGGGAACTGGGGAATGCCTGAGGGGGATACTTGGGCCATGGAAAGAGACACGGTTGGGGCAAAAATGTTTATGGGGATTTGGGGAACGAAGCACTGAAGAAATCAAAAGTACAAATTACAGATCTTCTGTCCTTTTAATTCCCAAATATTTCTCTTGGTGTGATATCATTGGTCAATCCGCACTGCTCCCAGGAATTTGGTGCTGGCCACTGTGAACATTAGCTTCTGTGTGAGTGGGAAGCTTACCAGGGATGGTTGATGGTCCGGCTGAGGAATCTAGAGTAACGTCATAGCCACGCATAGAAGCCCAGTCCTGCAAAATCGTTGACCCCAGGTTTTATTCTCATTTGTAAACTGGAATATTCATGGGCTGCAGAACCAGGATCTGTACCAACTTCACGTCTTTAATTGATCAGACCTTAAATTCCTATGGTTAATCTGAGTTACATTTCTATTTTGTAGAGCAATTGAGGAGATTATCAGCAGTCTGCACTCTACAGGACCCCTCAGATAATTGCATGTCAGAAAATTGCATGGCGTTGCTCTTTAACCTTGTAGGGACTCAATATACATGCATCTTTGTATTGTTTTTTGACAACAAGCAGGAGCCATTGAAAATTATAGGCATTACGGTAGCTCATTTTCCTTTGAAATGGGTGCCTGGGAATATTTGGGATCTATTCTAGTGAGGTGAACCAGGAGGTCAGGAAGGTCAGAGAATACAAGAAATAGAAGCAGGTCACAAGGCCCCTCCAGCTCATTCCTCCATTCAACATGATGATGGCTGATCTGGGCCAGACTCTTCAGCCAAATGTCCTAGCCTTCAATTCCACACTCTCTCAAAAATTTATTTACCTCCACTTCAAATACTTCTAAAGACCTGGTCCACCTGCTCATTTGTGTTAGAGAGTTCCAGAGATCCATTATCCTCAAGAAAAATTTTCTACACACCCAGCTTTAATTGACCAGGCCCTTATCTTGAAACTATATTTCCATTTCCACCCAATTTCAGACTCTCCCAGTAATGAAAAATTTCAATATCTACCTTGTCACACTCCAAAAGATCTTGTATCTTTCAATAAGACCACCCCTCATTTACTAAACTAGTATATTAAACTCCAGTCGCCAAGTCACTCACTCAATCCATCTGCATCCCAGTTTGGAGGCCTAATATCCTCAGTAAATTCACTTAGACAAAATTTTTCTTAAAATTGGATACTCTAAGTTCTTTCTCCTTCTCCAAGTCATTAACATAAATGGTAAATAATGTAGGTAATCATTGATCCCTCAGCTATTCTGCTAGTTATAGCTTTCCAGCATGAAAAAGTCCCATTTGTTCCAACTCGTTGTTTTCTCACATGACAGCCAGTTTTGAATCCGTGATAGCACTCTATCTTCAATGCTATTAATTTATGCACCAGCGGCTTAGGTAACATCTGATTAAGTGCCTTTGGGAAGTCCAAATATACCACATCCGCAGGTTCCCCTTTACTACTCTGCTTGTTAGCTGAGAGGACTTAAGCAAGTTTGTCAAGCCTGTTTCACTTTTCATGAAACCACGTACTCTTCAGAAGTCCCCTTAAATGATTAACCAGCATTAAAGTGCTGTTCACTGTGATTATAAAATACGGCTGCACTGACCATTTACAAGATGCTCACTGACACTCCATTTTTTTCCCTGCCATCTTTATCTTTTGTCACCACAATGCCAAGGAGTTATCAGGGAAAAGATTCTTTGCAGAAGTTTGCTTATGAAGGGCCCTCCTACTACATCTTGTCAAGGCCTTGACATTTGATACCAAACTGACAAGAGCTGAATAGGTCTCCGCATTTTGTACAAACAGACTGAAGCATTTCTGACACGTCTTTGTAAGTGACTCCAATGGCTATAACCATTGGTCATGCTTTGGCTTGTAGATTATGTAGTTATCTATCTCCAGCTTCTGGAAGTAACATCATAACGTATTTCTGGCACAACACATTAGATGTTTCAAAGTCACTCTTTCAGTGTTTAAAGACTTTCCAAGGAAAACTCAGACCATAGTAGCTTAATTTAAAACATCTCAAGATGATCAAAGCACCATCACTCATACCATTCCAGAAATCTTTCATTAACCTATCTTCCTTTGTATTTTAGGGAGACTCAGGTGGACCACTGGTTTGTAAGAAGCAACTCAGAGGAATTGTATCGTATGGAAAAAGTTGTGGACTTCCCAAAAAGCCTGGTGTTTATACAAGGATCACAAATAAATATATCCAGTGGATTCGGCGATTAATAGACTAATTCTTACAAAAAAAACTTGAACTTTAATCATGATGATGTCTTTTGTGGTTCACTGCTATTCTGCCAATTAGAAATAGTCTTTACATTTTAATTTTATAGACATTGTAGTCTATAACTTTACTCTATGTGGAAAAATTGTGCATACTATCAAGACGGAAAATGATGTTTTTGCTGTAATAATCTTACAATAAACAAATAAACCTTATGTGCTCTATTGGATGAACGTATCAAACTGGCTGACTTACTTGCATGTCTCTGAATCAGAATTCTGTGGGATTTGTAAGTGTTACCTGTGTGAGATTTACATTGATAGATCACAAGAGCTGGCAAGCACAATTAAGGGAAAAAAAAACACTGATATCCTGATGAGTTGTAGAGCCAGGATCACTGGGAGTATTTAAGGAGGCAGTGTGCATTATTATTTGAATCATCAGGGGATAGAGGGTCAACTGGAGAGTTGATGCAGTAAGTGAATGAGGCCTGTGACACGTCCATTATGATTATATTGATTGTAGGCTTGTGGCATTCCCCTGTTCCTATTTTCTTATGTTCTTATATATTGAGATGAATTAATTAACAGATAAAAATATAAGAGTGAGAATAAAGGGGTCCTTTTCTGATACAGATCGTAACTAGTGGGGTGTCTCATGAATTGATGCTGCATGCAATCACAAACAGGAGAAAATCTGCTGATGCAAGCAACACACACACAATTCTGGAGGCTCAAAACGTCAACTGTACTCTTTTCCATAGATGCTGCCTGGCCTGCTGAGTTCCTCCAGCATTTTGTGTGTGATGCTGTACACAATGTATATTAGTGGGGTGTCACAGCAGAAAGGTGGTTAGGACAATATGATTGCAGTTCAGAGTTCAATTCCAGCATCCCTCGGTACAAAAGTTTATATGTTCTTTCTGTGTGCACGTGGGTTTCCTCCCACAGTCCAAAGATGTACCAGTTAGTAGTTGAACTGGTCATTGTAAATTGTCCCGTGATTAAGATAGGGTTAAATCTGTGCGTTGCTGGTGAGTACAAGTCTAAGGGCCAGAGGGACTGTACAGAGGAGACAAGGAAGCTTCAGGCTAATTGAATGTAGAAGGATATGGCAGATGGAATATAATATGGAAGATGAAAGGCAATGGCTTAGAAGGAAAGAACAGCAGATAATTTTCAATTGAAAGAAGGTGTTTAAAAAGATCACTGACAAAGTTAGCAATTGGTCTTTATTGCAAAAGGATTGAGTGCAAGAATTGCTACAATTGTGAAACAGCTTTGGGAATATGGTGTGTAGGTCTGTTCTCTCTACCAAGGTTATCCTTGAAGTAAAAAGAATACAGCAAAGAATCACTGGATTAGTTCTGCGAATATCATGTTACTCAACAGAGTTACAAGGAGAAGGTTTTTCACCAGAGAACTGCGACTTTCTAGAATTTTCCACCCAAGGGGAATGATGGCACCCAAAGGTTCAGTACATTCAAAACAAATGAGAATCAGGTTTATTATCACTATCTTGTGTGAAATGAAATACATTGTTTTGCATTAACACTGCACTGCAAAGACATAACATTACAATGAATTATAATATAAATATAGAGTGCATAAAAAATGACAAGGCATTGTTGATGGGTTCATGGAACGTTCAGAAATCTGATAGCAGAGGGGAAGAATCTGTTACTAAATTGTTGAGAGTGGGTCTACGGGCTCTTGTACCTCCTCAATGATTGCAGTAACAAGAAGAGGGCATGTCCTGGATGCTCAAAGTGCTTCGTAGCAGATGCTGCCTTTTGAAGATCTCCTAGATGGTGTGGAGGGCTGTGCCTGTGATGAAGCCTCCACACCAGGCTCTGATGCAGTAAGGTACTAGTTTTTGGATATTAGGGAGTTGAGAAACATGGGGATTGTGTAAGGAAGTGTCAGCACTCTAAACATTCAGCTGTGACCTTATTAATGACTGAATGGCCTACTCCTTCAAAATTATGTAATCCAAACATCCACATTTTCTGTACCCTGAAAGGCCCCATTGGCCAATTAAATCTGTCACATTGAGCACTGGCCTCAGGTACACTTTGCCAGTTGATCTGTTGGGTGTTGAGTCTCCGTTTCTCTTGTGAGCTGCATGGTTCATGACAGTAGCAAAGGATCATCATACGTTTATCCCTATCCCAGGACCAGCAGGTATGTGATGTTAAAGGATCTGTTCAGGGACCAGCACATACATGCCATTACGAAGAAAACATGGTCATGCCTCTACTTTCTCAGAAGTTTGTGCAGATTCCGCATGTCGTCTAAAACTTTGATGAACTTCAATAGATGCACAATGGAGAGTATCCCGACTGGTTGCATCATTGCCTGGACCAATGAAGCTCAAAACTTCACTCACTTCAATACTGAACTGGTTCTACAACCTCTGGTCTCACTTTTAAATACTCTATAACCCATGTTCTCCATATTATTTATTTGCTTATTATTATTTGTTTTTCTTGGATTTTCACAGTTTGTCTTCTTTTGCATTTTCGTTATTTGTCTTTTTGTCTTTTACTGGCTTTATGTCTCTAGCCTCAAATGCATTTTGTGCATACTTTGGCTTAACATTTCTATATCAGATATAATTGGGGGTTGTTTTCGATTTATGGTCTGACTGCTGCAGGTCGCTCTGAATATATTCTGTACAATCTCAGCTGAGGTGGGTAGAACTGAATGAGCAACTGACTCATTAACAAAGTCATTAAATTCTTGGCCCCACACAGAATGAAAATAGATGAGAATGAGAATAAACTCCATTTTTTAAATGTATTTATTTATTTAGAGATACAGCTTGGAGTAGGCCCATCTGGCACTTTAAACCATACCTATCCAGCAGGTCCCGACAACCCCGATTTAACCCTAACCTAATCACGGAGCTATTAACCTACTCGATACATCTTTGAACCATATATAACCATATAACAATTACAGCATGGAAACAGGCCATCTAGGCCCTTCTAGTCTGTGCCGAACGCTTACTCTCACCTAGTCCCTCTGGCCCGCACTCAGCCCATAACCCTCCATTCCTTTCCTGTCCATATACCTATCCAATTTTACTTTAAATGACAATACCGAAGCTGCTTCTACCCCTTCTACTGGAAGCTCATTCCACACAGCTACCACTCTCCGAGTAAAGAAATTCCCCCTCGTGTTACTCTTAAACTTTTGCCCCCTAGCTCTCAAATCATGTCCTCTTGTTTGAATCTCCCCTACTCTCAATGGAAAAAGCCTATCCACGTCAACTCTATCTATCCCCTTCGTAATTTTAAATACCTCTATCAAGTCCCCCTTCAACCTTCTACGCTCCAAAGAATAAAGACCTAACTTGTTCAACCTTTCCCTGTAACTTAGGTGCTGAAACCCAGGTAAAATTCTAGTAAATCTTCTCTGTACTCTCTCTATTTTGCTGATATCTTTCCTATAATTCGGTGACCAGAACTGTAAACTATGGAAAGAAACTGGAGCACCCCTGGAAAACCAATGCATTCCACAGGGAGCACATACAGAGACACCTTACAGAGGACACCAGAACTGAAATCCAATGCCCCAAGCTGAAATAGCTACCATGATACCCAAGTGTGATCAGGCCATTTTTTCTCATTGTCTAGTTCCTACTCTGGGGTCTAGTCACCCAAAGTCCCAAGTTGCAGCTTGTTGAAGATGTGGAGAAATTCTCACATCGTCAACTTAAGACAGTTAAGAAATTTAAGACAGTTTCACTTCTATGTTGCGCTGCAAGTTTTTCACTAAATTGCAGCTGATGATGTTTTAGCAGGATATTGTCATTCAATCCATCTTTCCTCGGCTGCAGGCTTAGAAAACACAGGGAGGAACACTGAAGATTTGGTTTTGTGCATCCTGCAGTCTGCATTTCAAGGAGGAGTAATTTCTAGGATTCAGATCAAGGAAGGAAAAAGTAGAAGTGATATATTTCCAAATCAAACAACACACACAAAATGCTGGTGGAACACAGCAGGCCAGGCAGCATCTATAAGGAGAAGCACTGTCAGCATTTCGGGCTGAGACCCAAAACGTCGACAGTGCTTCTCTTTATAGATGCTGCCTGGCCTGCTGTGTTCCACCAGCATTTTGTGTGTGTTGTTTGAATTTCCAGCATCTGCAGATTTCCTCGTATTTCCAAATCAAGATGTTGTGTGATTTGGAGCAGATCCTGTATGTTGGAATACCTGATGACCTACACACTATTTATTTGCCACCAATACTCAATGTGGAATAACTGATGCAATAAGTGAGAAATATAACTATGCCACTTCAAACAACATATTAAGTGATAGAGTCCAAAGTTTTAAACAAGTCTCAAGCTAATAGTTATAGTTTTCTGGTTAGTATTGACCCTGTTGTGTGGCTTTTCATAACGGAATAGGTATACCCACACCCATAAAATGCTGGAGGACCTCAGCAGGCCAGGCAGCATCTTGAATGATCTTTATTGTCATTATACATAGGTACAATGAAACTCTGTTTAGCTTCCTCTCAGGCAATTAAATAAAGCGGTAGATAAAAACAAGACAGTAATTTTAAAAAAGTATTAAATAGATAAGTAGCAAAAAATAAGTTGCAGCAGCACCAGAATATCACAGTAATGCACAAAGTGCCGTTAGTGCAAGTATTTGAGCTCTTGTGTGTGCTCACAGTTTGTCATTGTTCTGTGGGAGTGGTGCGATGGAGGCCACAGCTCTGGGCTAGAAGCTGTTCCTCAGTCTATTTGTTCTGGTTTTTAGTGTCACATTATAGGTGTTAACATGTTTTGATCTTTGTAGCAATGACATCAAAGTGAAGAAACCACATCCCTTTGAGTTTAATATAAATCACCTGAAAATTTGACAATGAGTTCGAGAACAGCCATAATGAACTCTTTGCAGCTCAGTCTGTTTGTTTTGATTGCCGTCTCCTTCATCCCAGCCAGTAAGTAAATTAAGGAATAATTAAACTTTATATTAGGATTTATGTTATTGATGTTTAGTTGCTGATGTATATATTGAATATTGTTTACAATAATTAGCCTCATATTTTCAATGTCTGATACATATTTTTCAGTCATATTTATGCCAATATTTATTTCCTTGCAGTTTTGTTTCTCGTTTAAACACGTTTTAGCACAAATAACAAACAATGGAATTTATTAGGTAAATGTGACTCAGTGTTAAAGTTCCTGTAAATCTACTTGCTATGATGCAACAAGAGAGTTTTATTTCCTTGAGGATTAATGAACAACTGACAGACAGATGTAATTCTCTTGGGTATAATTTGAAATTTGGAGAAGGTATTAAACAAGCAATATTGAATTTGCTGCCCATTATATAATTTCTCTGATTCCACATTTTCACTGATTGTCATCAGTGTCTACCTGGAACATTGGACTGAAGCCTGGGAACGGACATGTTCTCCATGAGACTATCTGTGGAAAGTGACTTCAGGACAGGAAAGGCTCAGGCTGGGAAATGTTGGTATCTGGCTCCCATTGGTGCCAAGAGGAGGGGGAACGACTAACCTCAAAATAATTTTCCTCAAGTCATTAACCTTCACCACTATCATATTTCTCCATCCCCGGGGGCCATGTCAGTGATTAATTGACTGCTCCTTTACACCCTCTTACGGCCAGCATTGAGGCTAGAGGAAGGTGCAGGTAATAGCAACATGTACTGATGGCAACTGTAGGGAGCTGTTAGGCTCAGCATCAAGCATGTCATCTCTGTTACTATCCTCTCTGTCTTTGAGCCTTTCCTCACAGGCATTAACCTCTGTTTGCTTTAAAAGATGATTGCTCAGAAATCATTGGGGGCAAAAAAGTGAGAAATCATTCCAAACCATACATGGCATCAATCCAGATGAAAGGAAAGCATATGTGTGGAGGAGTGTTAATAAAGCCATCTTGGATTCTGACTGCAGCACACTGCAATCTGTAAGTTATAATTATAGTATACCACAATATATCTTAATAATTTACATTTCCTTTTTCACTCAATGTAATTTGTTAGTTTCCCACGGTCTTTGATGATGTGTGGGTGTGTACCATCTTCTATCAGACCATCCTTTCTTGGCATTTCTCAGTTTTCTAATCGGCTCCAGCATTTACATAGTTAATCTACATCTCTTATATAATTAGAGCAGCTAACATCTCTCCCGACACACTACAATAAGAGGAGCTAGCATGCTGAGGAAACACCAATTTCCAACGGGATCCCACTAGCAAGTACATTTTTCCCTCCCCCCCTTTCTGCTTTCCACAGGGATCGCTCCCTACGCGACTCCCTTGTCCACTCGTCCCCCCCATCCCTTCCCACCGATCTTCCTCCTGGCACTTATCCTTGTAAACGGAACAAGTGCTACACCTGCCCTTACACTTCCTCCCTCACCACCATTCAGGGCCCCAGACAGTGCTTCCAGGTGAGGCGACACTTCACCTGTGAGTCGGCTGGTGTGGTATACTGCATCCGGTGCTCCCGGTGTGGCCTTTTATATATTGGTGAGACCCGATGCAGACTGGGAGACCATTTCACTGAACACCTACGCTCGGTCCGGCAGAGAAAGCAGGATCTCCCAGTGGCCACACATTTTAATTCCACATCCCATTCCCATTCTGATATGTCTATCCATTGCTTCCTCTACTATCAAGATGAAGCCACACTCAGGTTGGAGGAACAACACCTTATATACCGACTAGGTAGCCTCCAACCTGATGACATGAACATTGACTTCTCTAACTTCCATTAATGCCCCTCCTCCCCTTCTTACCCCATTCCTGACATATTTAGTTGTTTGTTTGTTTTTTCTCTCTCTGCCCATCACCCTGCCTGTTCTCCATCTCCCTCTGGTGCTCCCCCACACCCCCTTTCTTTCTCCCAAGGCCTCCGGTCCCATGATCCTTTCCCTTCTCCAGCTCTGTATCACTTTCGCCAATCACCTTTCCAGCTCTTAGCTTCACCCCTCCCCCTCCGGTCTTCTCCTATCATTTCACATTTCCCCCTCCCCCCACTACTTTCAAATCTCTTAGTATCTTTCCTTTCAGTTAGTCCTGATGAAGGGTCTCGGCCCGAAACACCGACAGTGCTTCTCCTTATAGATCCTGCCTGGCCTGCTGTGTTCCACCAGCATTTTGTGTGTGTTGTACCAATTTCACTAACTGGTTTCTGAATCCAAGTAGTGAGGAATTTATTCTTAATTCTTCTATCACACCTTTGGATCACTGACACCTATATTTCATTTTACTACAGTCTTCTTGCCTCTTCCAGAAAATTATTGTTAGTATCTTAGACTTCATGCAAACCAAAACCACACTCACTGACCAGTGGGCAGGGGCTGTCTTTCCCTGGAACATTGTGGTCAGTTCCTTTGAAAATCTGTCTTACTTCATCACAAGCAATCGCAACACAAGAGGTTGCAGAAGCTGGAAAATGGAGCGACACACAAAATGCTGGAGGAACCTTACAGCTCAGGGAGCATCTGCAGCTGAGGGAAATTGACAGTCAACATTTCTGGTTGAATCCCTTCATCTGGACCAGACTAGAGTGAGTCCAGATGAGGGGTCTCGACCCTAACCATCAACTGACCATTTCCTGCCACAGATGCGGACTGACCTGTGGAGTTCCTCCAGTACTTTTGTGTGTGAAAAAACCTTGAAAACACTTTGGAAAATCTTAGAAGTCTTCAGGAAGCCTTTACAACCTTGAGATCCTTGACGACCTTGAAAAGTCCTTGAGAACCTTGAACACTTTGGCTGAGATACGTAGACCCAGGAAGAACTGTCGGGACCCAGGAAACGTGAAAATCAAAACCTAGGGAAGGATCTTGGAAGGAGGTTGATCATAATGTTTTACATTTCCAAAATTTACACTGTTAAGTTGAATGTTGGTTTGTTGAATCAAACAAATTTTATTGCAAAGCCTGCTTAAAGCACTCAACTGCAATGCTTACCGGAGTCAAGGGTCCCCGAAGTTGGGAAACTGGACATTCACGACTTGAAAAGCTCAGAACGGAGACTGGAGAAAGTCAGAAATATAGACTAGAGAAGCTTCGTACGTAGACATGGGGCACTCAGAATGTAGACTCGGGATATGTCCTGGGAACAGAAGGCACCCTCCATCTCCAGCCACTGATATCAAAAAGTCGCTGTTCAATCTTCGCTGGGTCTAGTATTTGGCAGGATCCTTCCATCATGATGTGTGCTGGCAATATTGGAACCCAAATGCAGTGGGAAGACAGAACTCTGATGTAGAAATGGCGATGAGAGTTTTATTCATAACAATTCCCAAAGATCATCAGTGGCCTGGCCGAATGACGCCTCAAGAAGTTACATTCTCTAAACTAGGACCCTGCTATTAGCACTAATCAGGCATCCGCTTAAATAATACAAGAAATAGAATCCCTGACCCTATCAAAATGAACTTAACAGGCTTAAACAGAAGGCTCCATTAGACACCCTATGCAATATCTATGTTTTCCTTTTTTGCAATAAATTACTCAAGTGGTTGGGAAAGAATATAGCAGGGGGAATCTAAGGGTCACACTGTAACGTGCATGAATTTACAACTGCTCATAATGTGAGGCCAAGGTCTCCAACCTCCGTCACTTTTTAACCTTTTCACACTGGAACTGCACGCAAAGTGCGTGCTGCCCCAACACACTCTCAGCGTTCCTGTGGCCACCTTACAGTAGACTCGAATTCCTAGTCACGGAAACTTTAGCATTGCATTCCTCAATCACAAACAAGGGTCAATTGAGCTTTAACAAGCATTGTGTGTTTATAACTATAATCACTTTGAATTCTCTCAAAAGTCTCCAAATTCTCACACATTTTAAAGCAGATGATATAATAAACTGCTTGCAACATAATCCATCCTCTCCACATTTTAAAAATGTTTTATTTAGTGGCTTTAAACGAAATCAAGTCCGTGTGGTTCTTGGAATTGATTCATTGGGAAGTAATGAAACCTCGAAGCAAGTATTGAATGTGAAGTATAAAATTCCACATGAGTGTTTTGACATTAAAAGCAGAGAAAATGACATCATGCTACTCCAAGTAAGTGACTGATTATTTATAGTAATCCATGTTGTATTATAACACAAAGGGAGCAATCTATCTAAGTTCAGGTTCCGAAATGTTAGACCATAATAAGCTGCTTTCTGACCATTCAGATATCCCCATGCTTCAAGAACTGGCTCACCAAATTCAACCTTTCTTCATTTAAAATCACTTCTCCATTTTTCTGTCTCCTTGTGGAAGTCCACCCCAGTGCTTCACACAGCCATGGAGGCACCCCAGGGAAAGGCACCGTAGCACTCACAGCCTTATTCTTGCTCTTTCTGCAATAGTCCATGCAAAACTTCTGATTTTCGTTCTTTCCTTTCCCCAGCATGGATGTAAAAACTGTTTAGTTGGATGAGTTTCTCCATGCCCTTGTAGGTTTATCCGATAGGTTAATGCAAGCTGCGTTCTTCTCAGTTCCAGAGGTGTGTCTCCCCACTTCAACTGCATTGCCACCATTGGTGTTGTGGTTACTGCCCCACTGATTAACCTTAGTGTTTGACCTTGAACTTTCTTGAGCTGATGATACACCATACTTCTATAGTCCAGTACTGATCTTTTTAATCCTATATATATTGCTTACAAGGATTTCCTATCAGAACCCCATTCCCTTCCTATTAAACACCTCATAACATTTAGAACTTTCTTACTTTTGGTTATTATTTCCTTAATATGTGTTGACCATGTGAGTCTTTTATTAAAACAAATTCCTAAAAGTTTAAAGGTATCCACATTTCCTACTTACCTGGGTCCCAGTCCACATGCTCTCTTTGTTACCTGGTTCACTGGAAAATGTGTTATGATTCTATGTAACTTCTAAAGCAAAGAAATTAAAATGTGTGTTGGGGGGGCAGCAAGGGAATAACAAAAACAATTTGTCAATGTCTGTTAATCCGGCAATGCTGAAGTCCCAAGTGTTCAGGAGTAATTTTCATTACCTCTGTATTTGCTCTCTGTCAAAAAAAATGAATTATTTTATTTTTTAATGTTCCTGTTTACTTAAGAGGCCAAAGTTTATTTATTTTCCAGACACTGGCCAGTTGTATAAGGAGCTCCCAACCCAGTAAAATCCCGTTATTTATTGAAATTTTCAAATCAATCCACAAGTCCTGTTTCATTCATTCCTTCCTTCGCCATGTTATTTTGATTTACCCAATCAAAATCTTTTAACCTCCCTAGATTAATAGTGGTTAACTTAAAACTGTGTAATCACCACTTCGTGCTCCTTTGATTGCACACTTTAATGTTACAGCATTTAATGTACTAACCTACGAACTGATCACACAAAGCTGTCACATCACAAGAAAAGAAAGGGTTAACACTTAAAGGGAAAAGGTTGCTACTCTGAGGGTAAAGTAACAAATCAGAAAGTCATTTTAATATTCATAAGATGCAAAGTCTGAATTGGAAGCAGAAAATTATGCTCTGCAGATTATTCATGAAGAAAGTCAAATTATTCAAGAAGGTAAACAAAATTCAAAGCTCCCTGTTTGACAGAACTGGTCCACACCCTCAAAATCTTATTCTTCAGCTCCTCCCACTTTCTCCAGACTAGAGGGGTAGCCATGGGCACCCGCATGAATCCGCAGCTATGTTTGCCTCCTCATTGGTTAATAGAACAGTCCATATTCCAAAGCATTCCCTAGCAATTCTCCCCAGCTCTTCCTCTGCTGCATTTACGACTGTGATGTTGCTGATTCTTGCACCCATGATGAGCTTTTCAATTTCATCAACTTTGCCACTAGCTTCCACCGTGTCTTTAAATTCACTTGGTCCATTTCTGACACCTCCCTCCTCTTTCTCAATCTCTCTGTCTCCATCTCTGGAGACAAGCTGTCAACTGACATCTTTTATAAACCTACCAATTCCCATAGTTAACTTGACTATACCTCTTCCAACCCAGTCTCTTGTAAAAACATTTTCTCAGTTCCTCCACCTCTGCTGCATCTGTATCCAGGATATGGCTTTGCTTTCATGTCCTCCTTCTTCAAAGAGTGATGTTTCACTCTCTCCACTATGATGCTGCCATCACTTGCATCTCCATTTCCCGAACATTAGCGCTCAACCCATCTTCCTGCCACTTTAACAGTAATAGAGTTCCCCTTGTCCTTGCTTACCAACCCATCAGCTTCCACATCCAACATGGAATCCTCATCAGCTTCCGCCTTCCCAAAGAGATCCCCCACCCCCGTCCACTTTCTTTAGGGATTGCTCCCTCCACAATTCTCTCGTCCATCTGTCCCTCCCGGCACTTATCCCTGCAAGTGGCCTAAGTGCTACGTCTGCCATTCATCTCCTTCCTCACCTCGCTTTGGTGTCAAACAGTCCTTCCAGGTGAGGCAACACTTCACCTGTGAATCTGCTGGGGCCGCCTATTGTATCTGGTGCTCTCAATTGCTCTCAATGCGGCCTTCTCTACATTGGTGAGACCCATCATAAATTGGAGACCTGCTTTGTCGAGCATCTCTGCTCCATCCACCAAAAGCAGTACTTCCCAGCAGCCAAACATCTTAATTCTGATTCCCATTCCTTTTCTATTTCTCCTTCAAGTAAGCCATTCCCTTCCCACTCCCGTCTTTTTCTATTCCTCACTCTGACCTTCCACCATTACTTCCCCCTGGGTCCCCTCCTCCTTCCCTTTCTCCTGTGGTCTACTCTCCTCTTCTATCAGATTCCTGGTCCAGCCCGTTCCCACCCACATGGCTTCATCTATCACCTGCCAGCTAGCTTTCCTCCCCTCCCCCCACCTTTTTATTCTGGCATCTTCCCCCCTCCTTTTCAGCCCTGATGAAGGGTCTCAGCATGAAACATCAACTGTTTATTCATTGCCATGCATGCTGCCTGACCTCCCGAGTTCCTCCAGCATTTTGTGTGTGTTGCTTTGTATTTCCAGTATCTGCAGACTTCCTCATATATCTGAAAGAAAAGTAGGAGAATGCTGCAGGTGCTTACTAGGCCTGATGGCACCTCTGGGAAGGACAGGTGGATATTACAGATGAGCTGTGAAAGCAGACAGAACGAAAAATACACATGTTCTACATTTATTTTAATGTTTGCTTGGATTTCTGACCATTTTCAACGATGTGGGTGGTTTCTTGATCATTAGAAGGAGGCACATTTAATACTGTGTGATCTCCCCAGAGCAAATAACTGTCCTGTTGCATGCACCAACATATTCTTCGCAGAATATTTAAGAATACGTCTTAGGGTTTGGTGGGGTGTCATGGTTCAAAGGGTCAAAAGGGCCTACTCCACGTTGTGTCGTTAAATCAAAATAAATAAATTAACATGCTAAAGATTTTATGTGCAGAAATAAGAGAAAACCAATGCTTTTGTTTACTACAGCTGGAGTCTGAGGCAAAACTTAACAAGTTTGTGGGCTTTCTACCACTGCCACAAGAGGTATCGGATTTGAAAGACGGAACGGTCTGCACGGTTGCGGGATGGGGAGCAACAAAATCAAACTCAGACAAAGAATCTGACTGTCTCAGAGAAGCAGACGTAACCATCATAGACAGGAAAATGTGCAACAGTCAGGACTATTACAAACACCAGCCCTTAATAACTGAGAATATGCTTTGTGCTGGCGACAAAAAGGGAGGGAGAGATGCATGCAGGGTAAGTTGGATTGAAAAATGTATGGTAGCAATAACTGAACATAATTAGAATTGTCTTCTATGCAAGCTTAGATTCAATCTGTTCTGGCACTATGAGGCTGCTTAATAGATTTTATCAAACTGAATCTATCAGAAGAATGAGGATCTCATTGAAACCTATTGAATACTGAACAGCTTAGGTAGATTGGACTTGTAGAGGATGTTTCCTATAGTGGGGGAGTCTAGGTGCAGCCTCAAAATACAAGGATGTCCCTTTCAAACACAGATGTTGAGGAATTTTCTTTAGCCAATGGATGGTTAGTCTGTGGAATTGACTTGTCTCAGACGGCTGTGGAGGCTATGTCATCGAGTATACTTATGGAGGAGGTTCATAGATTCTTGATCAGTGCGGGCATCAGGGGTTATGGGGAGAAGATGGCAGAGTGGAGCTAAGAGGATAAGAGATTCCAACAATCTTCCAGTAATCTATCTTTCTTGTTATTTTAGGGAGATTCAGGTGGACCACTGATTTGTAACAAGCAACTCAGAGGAATTGTATCCTTTGGATATAAAAAAACTTGTGGACTTCCCGAAAAGCCTGGTGTTTATACAAGGATCACAAAAAAATATATTCAGTGGATTCAGAAACTAACAGATTAATTCTTACAAAAAATACTTGTATTTTCTTCATGATTATGTCTTTTGTAGATCACTGCTATTCTGGAATTAAAAATAGTCTTTACATCCAATTGCTGTACCTGTGTCCTACTGCTTATGTTCTAACTAACTTTCAGAAATCCCAAGTATTCAATCTCAAACGTGGCACCCATCAGGGATGCCCCTTAAGTCCCTTTCTCTTTGATTTGGCTATAGAACCTCTGGCGATAGCATTTCGAAAATGTCCTGAACTGACCGGGATTTGGAGAGGGGGTGTTGAGCATAAAGTCTCTCTCTATGCTGATGACTTACTACTCTTTCTCTCATATCCGTCTACATCCTTACCTCTAATGTTTTCACTTCTTGACCAGTTTAGCCAGATCTCTGGCTATAAACTCAACTTACATAAGAGTGAACTTTTCCCAATTAATAAAGAAGCACAAAAACTAATATTTCGTGATCTCCCTTTTAAAGTAGTCCATAATCAATTTACTTATCTTGGAATTACAGTCACAAGGAAGCTTAAAGATCTCTTTCATGAAAACTTTGTCAATCTTTCATATGCTACAAAACAGAATCTGGTACAATGGTCACCTCTATCTATGTCCTTGGTAGGTCGTATCAATGTTGTCAAAATGTATGTTCTCCCCAAATTGTTATACTTATTTCAATCTATCCCAATTTTTATTCCTAAATCTTTTTTTGATTCCTTAGACTCTATTATTTTGTCATATCTGTGGCAGAATAAGCGCTCTAGAATTAATAAAATCCACCTCCAAAAATCTAAAAAAGAGGGTGGCATGGCTTTACCTAACTTTCGCTTATATTACTGGGCAGCTAATATACGTTGTGCTGCCTTCTGGTCTTTCTTCCACGGTCAACCTGAGTGCCCTAACTGGGTGGCAATGGAGTTGAGCTCCACTAAAGAATTATCTATATCTGCACTTCTTGGCTCTGCACTCCCTAGCAGTCTGCCCAGATCAATAGCTAATCCTCTGGTTAGACACACTTTGCGTATATGGGCTCAGTTCAGGAAATGCTATGGTTTCCAGGGGTTTTCCATTTCTAGCCCTGTCGCACATAATCACCTTTTTTTACCTACCACGTTCGATTCAGCATTCCATGTTTGGTACAGGAAGGGCATTAGACATTTTGAAGATCTCTTCATTGATAACCGCTTCGCTTCTTTTCAACAGCTCTCTGTTAAGTTCAACCTGCCTAACGCTCACTTTTTCAGATATCTCCAAATCCGACACTTTACTGCTCCTTTAATTCCTAACTTTCCTGAAATGCCTGTGAAAAATGCTATGGACCTATTTCTCTCCATTAATCCACTAGGTAAAGGTTTAATTTCAATTATCCAAGATAAACTAGCAGCCTTACGACGGGCCCCTGTGGATAAAATTAAAATGGCCTGGGAGCAGGATTTAAATATCTCCTTATCCGAGGAGAGCTGGGACTCAGTTCTCAAATCGGTTAACTCAACCTCTCTTTGTGCTCGCCATTGTCTCTTACAGTTTAAGATTGTTCATAGAGCCCATATGTCTAAATCTAAACTATCTCGATTCTACCCTGGCATTAGTCCGCTCTGTGATAAATGCAAGAGGGGCGTGGCCTCTCTCATCCATATGTACTTCCTAGCTTGGAGAAATTCTGGAAAGATGTCTTCACTACACTATCGGGTATTCTGAATCAGCACCTAGAACCTAACCCCTTAATTGCTCTGGTTGGTTTTTGGGGCGAGACAGATTTATGTCTGGGTCCGACCAAATGCCGAATGCTATCCTTTGCCTCTCTCCTGGCGAGACGCTTGATCCTCCTTATTTTGGAGAGATGTTGCCCCGCCCACTCATGCGCAATGGCTTAACGACATTATGGCCTGCTTGGACCTCGAAAAAATTCATTATTCAGTTCTCAATTCGGATTTAAAGTTCCATAAGATCTGGGGGCCTTTTATCGAGTACTTTCATAACCTTCCTCTTGACTAGGGTTTTTTTTTCTTTTCGGTCCCTTGCTTTCAGCTCCCTTTTTTTTTCTGGTAGTAGGCATTATTATCCTCTGTTGCTAAGTGTATTTACAGTCTGGGAGTTTGACTGTCTGGATTTATACTCTCTATATTGTGTGGTGGTTGGTCTGGAATTGTTTTTTTCTTGTGTTGTGGGGCTTGGGGAGGACACTAAGCTCACTTGTCTTTAATTTAGGTGCTTTTTTGTTAAATTCTCTTCCTTTGTAGCATATTGTTATTGTATGCTTAACCTTGCTCTGTATTAATGCTCCTCATTGGGATTTGGGGTTTTTAATTTTGTAAAATGTTTTGAAAAACTAATAAAAAAAATTTTTTTTAAAAAATAGTCTTTACATTTTAATTTTACAGACATTGTGGTTCACAGCCCTTATCAATGGAAAAACTGCATATTTTCAAGCAGGAAAATGATTTTTTTTTGCTGTAATAATTTTGCAAATAACAAATAAACCTTATATGCTTTATTGAATGAAGGCATCAAGTTGGCTGATTCACCTACATATCTCTGAATGTGAATTTTGTGGAATCACACTTCAATGTTTGAAACTGTTATCCGTGTGAGGTTTACACTGATAGGGAAAATAGATCACAAGAGAACATACTCAAAATAAACCCAAAAAGAACACCATATCACAATGATGGAGGAACTCAGCAGGCCAGGCAGCAACTATGGAAGAGTTTGTTGACGTTTCAGGCTAAGCCCGTTCGGCAGGACACGGATTAGGGTTGACAATACCCTTTTCCATAGCTACTGCCTGGCCTTCTGAGTTCCTCCAGTACTTTGTGTGTGTAACACTGATATCCTGATGAGTTGTAGAGCCAGGATCATTGGGAGTATTTAAAGAAGCAGTGTGCATTATTATTTGAATCATCAGGGAACAGAGGGTCAACTGGAGAATTGCTGCAGAAGGGGAATGAGGACCGTGATAGGTCTGCTATGATTATATTGAATTATATATGACATTAATTTTGAGACTGAGTACTTGTTCTGCAATTCTCAGCCAAGGGAAGCTTGTGGCATACCCCTCTTCCTATTTCCTTATGTCGTTGGATCTTGAGATGAATTGATTAACAGATAGAAATATCAGAGTCAGATTGCATCTTGGGTCATTGGTGTTCATAGTTCAATTCCCGCATCCTCTGTAAGCAAGTTTGTATTTTCCTTCCTGAGTGCTCATGGGTTTTCTCCAGGTGCTCCAGTTTCCTCCCACAGTCCAAAGATGTACCAGTTAGGAGCTTAGTTAGTCATTGTAAATCATCATTAGTATCTTAGTTAGTCTTTGTAAATCATCATTAGTATCTTAGTTAGTCTTTGTATCTTTAAATGAAATATATCAGTGATTTGGATGAGGGGAGCAGGAACAACATATCCAACTTTGATTATAATAAAGGTTTAGGTAGCACTATGGGCTGTGCAGAGGAGACCAGGAAGGTTCAGGCTAATTGAATGTAGAATGACGTGGCAGATGGAATACAATGTGGAAGATAAAAGGGCATCACTAAGGTGGAAGGAAAGAACAGCAGATAAAGCAAAGACTCACTGGATTGATTCTGGGATGGTGAGTTTGTTAAACATGGAGAGGTTAAGCATACTGGACTTGCACTCTCTTGAAAATTAAGTTATAAAACATAGAAATATGCAAAACTTTTACCAGGCTTGAGAGGATATACATAAGGACTTATGCTTCCCTTGGCTGAGAATTGCAGAACAAGTGCTCAGTCTCAAAATTAATGTCATATTATTCGAGACAGTGACAATGAGAAATTTCTTCACCAGAGAATAGCACGTTTCTGGAATTCTCTGGCCAAGAGGAATGATGGTGCCCAAAGGTTCAGTACATTCAAAACAAATGAAAATCAGGTTTATTATCACTATCTTGTGTGACATGAAATACGTTGTTTTGCATCAACACTGCACTGTAAAAACATAACATCACAATTAATTACAAAATAAATACAGAGTGCGTAAAAATAAAATGACGAGGTATTGTTGATGGGTTCGTGGAATGTTCAGAAATCTGATGGCAGAGGGGAAGAAGCTGTTACTAAATTGTTGAGAGTGGGTCTACGGGCTCTTGTACCTCCTCAATGATGGCAGTAAAGAGAAGAGGGCATGTCCTGGATGCTGAGAGTGCTTAGTGGCAAATGCTGCCTTTTGAAGATCTCCTAGATGGTGGGGAGGGCTGTGCCTGTGATGGAGCTGGATGTATCTGCAACCCTTTGCAGCCTCGTACCTGTGCACTGAAGCCTCCACACCAGGCTCTGATGCAGTAAGTTTTTTAGATTATACTTATACTTTACACTTTACTTTTTTTTGTTACCAAAAAATTGATACTAGAGCGTACAATCATCACAGCGATATTTGATTCTGCGCTTCGCACTCCCTGGAGTACAAATCGAAGTAATTATAATAAAAATTTAAATTCTAAATCATAATTAGAAAATAGATAGTGCAAGTCAGGTCCGGATATTTGGAAGGCATGGCCCAGATCCGGGGTAGGATCCGTTCAGCAGTCTTATCACAGTTGGAAAGAAGCTGTTCCCAAATCTGGCCGTATGAATCTTCAAGCTCCTGAACCTTCTCCCGGAGGGAAGAGGGATAAAAAGTGTGTAGGCTGGGTGGGTTGTGTCCTTGATTATCCTGGCAGCTCTGCTCTGACACCTTGTGGTGTAAAGTGAGTCCAAGGATGGAAGATTGGTTTATGTGATGTGCTGGGCTAGGTTCACAATTTTCTGCAGCTTCTTCCAGTCTTGGACAGGACAACTTCCATACCAGGTTGTGATGCACCCTAGAAGAATGCTTTTTACAGTGCATCTATAAAAATTAGTGAGGGTTTTAGGGGACAGGCCAAATTTCTTCAGCTTTCTCAGGAAGAAAAGGCGCTGGTGGGCCTTCTTGGCAATGGACTCTGCTTGGTTAGACCAAGTCAGGTCATTTGTGATATTCACCCCAAGGAACTTAAAGCTTTTGACCTGTTCCACCTGCGCACCACCGATGTAGATGGGGTTGTGCGGTCCGCTACTCCTTCTGAATTCAACAACCAATTCCTTTGTCTTGCTGACGTTGAGGGATAGGTTATTGTCTTCGCACCATGCCACCAGGTTCTTAATTTCCTCTCTGTACTCAGACTCATCATTACCCAAGATACAGCCTACAATTGTGGTGTCATTAGCAAACTTATATATTGAGTTCGATGGAATCACAATCATGGCCACACTATCATGGGTGTAGTGAGTACAGCAGGGGGCTGAGTACATAGCCTTGTGGGGCACCGGTGCTCAGAATGATTGTAGAGGAGAGCTTGTCCCCTATCTTTACAGCCTGGGTCCTGTCTGTGAGGAAGTTGAAGATCCAGCTGCAGATCTGAGTGCTAAGTCCCAGGTTCTGGAGCTTAGGAATCAGTTTATTTGGAATGATGGTATCTGCCATTGACCTGTTGCTCCATTAGGCGAATTGCAAAGCATTGAGGTTGACCAGTAGGCTACGGTTGATGTGTGCCATAACCAATCGCACTCTATATTTATTTTGTAATTAATTGTAATGTTATGTTTTTGCAGTGCAGTGTTGATGCAAAACAACGTATTTCATTTCACACAAGATTGTGATAATAATAAGTTGCTAGGCTTTTGGATATTAGGGAGTTGAGAAATATGGGGATTGTGTAAGGAAGTGTCAGCACTCTAAACATTCAGCTGTGACCTTATTAATGACTGAATGGCCTACTCCTTCAAAATTATGTAAACCAAACATCCACATTTTCTATACCCTGAAAGGCCCCGTTGGCCAATTAAATCTGTCACATTGAGTATTGGCCTCTCGTGCACAGTTGATCTGTTGGGTGTTGAGTCTCCGTTTCTCTTGTGAGCTGCATGGTTCATGACAGTAGCAAAGGATTATCATACGTTTATCCCTATCCCAGGACCAGCATGTACGTACCATTACAAAGAAAGCATGGCCGTGCGTCTACTTTCTCAGAGGTTTGTGCAGATTCACCATGTTATCTAAAACTTGGACAAACTTCAACAGATGCACAGTAGAGAGTATCCTGACCAGTTGCATCATTGCTTGTTATGAAAACACCAATGTCCAAGAATGGAAAATCCAATAGAAAGTGGTTGATACAGCTCAGTCCATTGCAGGAAAGGCCACCCCCATCACTAAACACATCTACAAGTAGCACTGCCATAAGAAAGCAGAGCAACTTTCGGTCTTTTTCCCCCGGGTGATCACATGGGTTTGGGCGGGATGAATAATAAAATAAAATGGGCGGCATGGTGCCCTGTTGGTTGGCACTGTTGCCTTGTGGGATTCGGTGAAAACTAGAGTTAAGATTGGATCAGCCATGATCTTGTTGAATGGCGGAGCAGGCTTGAGGGGCCGATTGGCCTACTCCTGCTCCTATCTCTTATGTTCTTATGTTCTTATAACTTCCATCCACAAGACCACCTCCATCCAGGCCATGCTCTCTTACTAATCCCACCATGTTCAGGAACAGTTATTACCCTTCAACCATCAGGCTCCGGAACCAATGAAAATCATTTCACTCACCTCAACACTGAACTGATTCTACAACCTATGGCCACACTTTCAAGTACTCTACAACCCATGTTCTCAGTAATTTTTTAACTTCTTTATTATTATTATTATTTGTTTTTCTTCTATTTTCAGAGTTTTCTTGTTTTGTATTTTGGTTATTTGTCAGTCTTTGTTTCTGTGTAATTTTTCATTGATCTATTGTATTTCCTTGTTCTACTGTGAATGCTGCAAGAAGATGAATCTCACGGTAGTGTACAGTGATATTTGTATACTTTGATAATAAATTTACTTTGAACTGAATTTTGAATCCCCTCTTGCCTGCTCTACCTTTCAGTACATTATGGTTAATCTTCTACCTCAGCAACAGGATTGAAAACAATGGCATCAGTATCCCATATTTAATAAAGGATATTTCTGCTTTTCCTGACATCTTTTCAAAATAGAGATGCAAAGGGTTAGGTTGGGGTGGTAGAGGAGAGGGTAAGGTATCGTGGAACCTGTGTGTTGTCATTGATGACACCAAGGGGTGGAATGTAGATGAGAATTAGGAACACCTGAAGAGATATTATTTTGGAGATTTCAGTGTTTGTTCAATGCAGAAGGAAAATGCGCCGTTTCCTGCAACTTTCTGCCTGTGAATATTTGCAAGAATGGTGCCAGATCCCATGCAGCTAGAAAATGGAAGAAGGGCAATCGCTTACCACAGCTCTTGTAATGTAGGATGTGAATGATAAATCCATTAATCCTTCTAAAAGAAAACAAATTCAGTTCTCAGAGGCACAGGAAGACTTGAGTTTATAACTAAGGAATTTCATCACAACTGGCTTTTTGTCTCTAGCCTCAAACACATTTTGTGAATATTTTGGCTTAACATTTTTATATTAGATATAATGAGGGGTTGTTTTCAGATAGATAGACAGACAGACATACTTTATTGATCCCGAGGGAAATTAGGTTTCGTTACAGCCACACCAACCAAGAATAGTGTAGAAATATAGCAATATAAAACCATAAATAATTAAATAGAAATAAGTTAATCATGCCAGGTGGAAATAAGTCCAGGACCAGCCTATTGGCTCAGGGTGTCTGACACTCCGAGGGAGGAGTTGTAAAGTTTGATGGCCACAGGCAGGAATGACTTCCTATGACGCTTAGTGTTGCATCTCGGTGGAATGAGTCTCTGGCTGAATGTACTCCTGTGCCTAACCATTATATTATGGAGTGGATGGGAGTCATTGTCCAAGATGGCATGCAACTTGGACAGCATCCTCTTTTCGGGCACCACCGTCAGAAAGTCCAGTTCCACCCCCACAACATCACTGGCTTTACCAATGAGTTTGTTGATTCTGTTGGTGTCTGCTACCCTCAGCCTGCTGCCCCAGCACACAACAGCAAACACAATAGCACTGGCCAATGCTGGTCGATTTATGGTCTGACAGTTGCAGGTCGCTCTGAATATATTCTGTACAATCTCAGCTGAGGTGGGTAGAACTGAATGGGCAACTGACTCATTAACAAAGTCATTAAATTCTTGACCCCGCACAGAATGGAAATAAATAAGAATGAGAATAAATTCCACTTTTTTAACTTATTTATTTAGTTAGAGATACAGCATGGAGTAGGCCCATCTGGCACCTCTGAGCCATACCAATTCAGCAAACCCCTAAAACCCTGATTTAACCCTAACCTAATTATGGAACAATTTACATGACCAATTAACCTACCCAGTACATCTTTGGACTCTGTGAAGAAATCAGAGCACCCAGGAAAACTAATTCATTCCACAAGGAGGTCATACAGAGACTCCTTACAGTGGACACCTGAATTGAAATCCAATGCCCCAGGTTGAAATAGCTACCGTGATACCCCACTTGTGCTCAGGAACTTTTTTTTCTTACTGTGACACCCATTCACCTAAAGACCCAAGTTGTAGCTTGCTGAAGCTGTAGAGAGGCTCTAGACTTCCTCTCACAAGAGCACATAAGACAGTTTCACTATTACGTTTCGCTGCAGGTACTTCACTAAATTGCAACTGATGATGTCCTATCCAGTCCATGTTTCCTCGGTTGCAGGCTTAGACAACACAGGCAGGAACATTGGAGATTTGGTTTTGTGCATCATGCAGTCTGCATTTTCTAGGATTCAGATCCAGGAAGGAAAAGGTAGCAGTGATATATTTCCAAATCAAGATGTTGTGTGATTTGGAGCAGATCCTGCATGTTGGAATACCTTAGATTATGCCCATAATATACAGGAGCAGATGTAGGCTATTTGGCCCTTCGAGTCCACTCAGCCATTCAATCATGGGCTGATCCAATTCTTCCAGTCATCCCCACTCCCCTGCCTTCTCCCCTTACCCTTTGATGCCCTGGATAATCAAGGACCTGTCTATCTCTGCCTTAAATACACCCAATGACTTGGCCTCCACAGCCACTCGTGGCAACAAATTCCACAGATTTTCCATCCTCTGACTAAAGTAATTTCTCCACATCTCAGTTCTAAATAGATAGATAGATAGATAGATACTTTATTCATCCCCATGGGGAAATTCAACTTTTTTCCAATGTCCCATACACTTGTTGTAGCAAAACTAATTACATACAATACTTAACTCAGTAAAGAATATGATATGCATCTAAATCACTATCTCAAAAAGCATTAATAATAGCTTTTAAAAAGTTCTTAAGTCCTGGCGGTAGAATTGTAAAGCCTAATGGCATTGGGGAGTATTGACCTCTTCATCCTGTCTGAGGAGCATTGCATCTACCATGGGGAAATAACTTTGCCATATCTAATCTGTTCAGGCCTTTTCACATTCAGAATGTTTCTATCAGATCCCCCCTCATTCTCCTGAACTCCAGGGAATACAGCCCAAGAGCTGCCAGACATTCCTCATAAGGTTACACTTCCATTCCTGGAATCAGTCTCGTGAATCTTCTCTGAACCCTCTCCAATGTCAGTATACACTTTCAAAATTAAGGAGCACAAAACTGCACAGAATATTCCAAGTGTGGTCTCATGAGTGCCTTATAGAGCCTCAACATCACATCCATGCTCTTATATTCTATACCTCTAGAAATGAATGCCAACATTGCATTCGCCTTCTTCACCACTGACTCAACCTTCAGGTTAAGCTTTAGGGTATCCTGCACAAGGACTCCCAAGTCCCTTTACATCTCTGCAATTTGAATTCTCTCCCCATCTAACTAATAGTCTGCCCACTTATTCCTTACACCAAAGTAAATGACCATACACTTTCCAACAATGTATTTCATTTACCACTTCTTTGCCCATACCCCTAAACTATCTCAGTCTCTCTGCAGGCTCTCTGTTTCCTCAACACTACCCACTCCTCCACCTATCTTTGTATCATCAGCAAATTTAGCCCCAAATCCATTAATACTGTAGTCCAAATCATAAGATACATTGTAAAAAGCAGCGGTCCCAACACCGACCCCTGTGGAACTCCACTGATAACCAGCAACCAGCCAGAATAGGATCCTTTTATTCCCACTCTCTGTTTTCTGCCGATCAGCCAATGTTCCATCCATGCTAGTAACTCCTCTGTAATTCCATAGGCTCTTATCTTGCTAAACAGCCTCATGTGCAGCACATTCTCAAAGGCCCTCATGAAAATCCAAGAACACCACATCTACTGCATCTCCTTTGTCTACCCAGCTTGTAATTCCCTCAAAAAATTGCAGTAGGTTTATCAGGCAGGATTTTCCTTTCAAGAAACCATGCTGGCTTTGGCCTATCTTGTCATGAGCCTCCAGGTATTCCATAATCTCCTCCCTAACAATCGATTCCAACAACCTCTCAACCACTGATGTCAGGCTAACAGGTCTACATTTCCCTTTCTTGCCTCCCACCCTTCTTAAATAGCGGAGTAACATTTTCAATTTTCCAGTCATCCGGTATAATGCCAGGATCTATCATTGTTAGTGCCTCCGCAATCTCTCCAGCTACTTCCTTCAGAACCCGAAGGTGCATTCCATCAGGTCCAGGAGATTTATCCACCCTCAGACCATTAAGCTTCCTGACCACCTTCTCAGTCATAATTTTCACTGCACATACTTCACTTCCCTGACACTCTTGAATGTCCAGTATACTGCAGATGTCTTCCACTGTGAAGATTGATGCAAAATATACATTCGGATCCTCTGCCATCCCTACGTCTCTCATTACAATATCTCCAGCTTCATTTTCTATTGGTCCTATATCTACTTTCAACTCTCTTTTACCCTTTATAAACTTAAAAAAGCTTTTAATATCTTCTTTGATATTAATCGCCAGCTTCCTTTCATAATTCCTTTCATAATGCCTGATGACATGCACAACTATTTATTTGCCACCAATACTCAATGCAGACTAATTGATGAAATAAATGAGAACTATAACTATGGCATTTCAAACAACATATTTAGTGACAGAGTCCAAATTGTATACTAGCCTCAGTCTCTATTAGTTGTGCTTTCTGGTTAGCATCGATCCTGCTGTGTGGCTTTTCATAACGGAACAGGTATCATTATAAGTGTTCACATGGTTTGAAGTTTATAGTAGTGACATCAAAGTGAAGAAACCACATCCCTTTGAGTTTAATATAAATCACCTGAAAATTTGTCAACGAGTTCGAGAACAGCCATAATGAACTTTTTGCAGCTCAGTCTGTTTGTTTTGATTGCCGTCTCCTTCATCCCAGCCAGTAAGTAAATTAAGGGATAATTAAACTTTATATTAGGATTTATGTTATTGATGTTTAATTGCTGATGTATATATTGAGCATTGTTTGCAATAACTAGCCTTTTATTTTTAAAGTCTGATACATATTTTTCAGTCATATTTATGCCAATATTTATTTCCTTGCATTTTTGTTTCTCGTTTAAACATATGTTTTTAGCACAAATAACAAGCATAATGGAATTTATGAGGTAAATGTGACTCCGTGTTAAAGTTCCTGTAAATCTACTTGCTAAGATGCAGCAATAGAGTTTTATTTCCTTTTATAATTTGAAATTTGGAGAAGGTATTAAACAAGCAATATTGAATTTGCTGCCCATTATATAATTTCTCTGATTCCACATTTTCACTGATTGTCATCAGTGTCTACCTGGAACATTGGACTGAAGCCTGGGAACGGACATGTTCTCCATGAGACTATCTGTGGAAAGTGACTTCAGGACAGGAAAGGCTCAGGCTGGGAAATGTTGGTATCTGGCTCTCTTGGATGCCAAGAGGAGGGGGAACTACTAACCTCAAAGTAATTTTCCATAAGCCGTTAACCTTCACCTCTATCACCATTCTCCCTCCAGACCCTCTATATGATCTCAGGGGCCATGTCAGTAATAAAGGCTGCCCATTATACCCTTTCACAGCCGGCATTGAGGTTAGAGGGAGGTGCAGGTAATAGCAACCTGGAGGAATGGCAATTGTAAGTGGAAGTAGGGAGAAGATAGGGTCAGCATCAAGCAGCTTCCAGCCAGACACACAGCTAATGTTCCCAGCCATTCTTCATCAGTACATCACAAGCTTGATTCTCATCTTGAAATGTAACTAATTAATTATGATCCCTAGTGGTGAGGGAAAAAAAGTTGTCGTCCTTGAAAGGACTTACTGTTTTATGCACATGCAAGGGTATGCTTTTGCCCATGTTTAATTGCCAGGATAAAATGTCACTTGGAAGAAAATTGCAAGCAACTATGTTCTTAGCAGGCTGTTGTCTTTTTCCTTCTATGATTCCTGGATTGCAGGCTTAGAACATGCAGGCAAAAGAACCTTGGAGATTTTCCTTTTGTGCATGTATGCACATCAAAACTCACATCCTTCGACAGATACATAGTACAGAGCATCTTAGCTTGCTGCATCACTGGTTGGTATAGAAACTACACAGTGGTAAACTGGAAGGCTCCACAAGGCGTAGGCAAAACTGCCCAATGTATCACGGGCACCTCCCTACCCACCATCAAGGACATATATACAGAAAGGGCAAGTAACATCATGAAGGATCCCACTCACCCATCAGGGAGGAGGCTACGTAGCATCCACACCAGGACCACCAGATTCAAAAACAGTCACCTTCCCAAGCACTAAGGCTGAACAACACCTCCACCCGCTAACCTACTTCTCCACACTCCCAGTCACTACTACTTTATCATTTCTTCTCAGACAGTCTAGTGTCACTTTATGGATAATCTAGATATATAAGCTGTAATATGTATTTTTATTTATTGTGTTTGTTTATTATTGTTGTATTCTTTATCTTATTGTGCTGCATCAGGTCGGGAGTAAGTTATATCATTCTCCTCTACACTTGTGTATTGGAAATGACATTAAACAATCTTGTATTTGTTCCTCTCTTGTCAATGGCATTCCAAAGGGCAGTCATTTGCAGAATTTAGACCCAGTAAGGAAAAAGAAGTGGCAAAATATTTCCAAGTCAGGATGTTGTATGAGTTAGAAAAGAATCTGCAGACTTTCATAAGCCTCTTCCGCTTATCTTGTTTGGTGTTTGAGATTGTAACTTTCAGAAGTGATCCTATTGGTAATCATTAAGATTAAAATCAATGTAATTTATAGATGCTACACACTGCAGACACACTAGGGTGAATGATGTCTGGGATGCCGGAGTAGGTATAATTCAAGTCTCTTTACTTGGTTCCTTGCACTTCTTAAGTGTTTTAGCTTTGTCTTCCAAACAAGTTGAGGGTAATCCATTCCACCCTGACTTGTAGACGGTGAAAAGGCTTTGGGAATCATGAGCTAAACTATTAAATAAAACGTATCAGCCTATGACTCCTAATCTTATAACCACAGAATTTACCATCTAGTTATACATTTGGTAATGTTACTGACATTCAAAAGAAAATTCAAAATTTGTATTCCCACTTATTGGAAATCACCATTGTCTGGCTCTTATATGGGGAAAAGTGACTTGGCTCTTGGCAGTGTAAGTTCCTACGTAATGAACAATTTCCATTGTTACACACGTCCTTATGTTGATTTTGCCCATAAGTCTGAAAATACATAAAAATGGTAAACACACTTCCTCGGTATTGGCATAAATGGAATCAAATTCATATATAAGACTGATAAGAAAGAAAAATTACTAAAAGTAGAGAAAGAGAAGAAACTAGTTTTGACATTCATAGGTCCAAACATATGCACTACATCAGACTTCTGGATTTAATAATATTTTTATTAATAAATTCATAAGCTTTTACATACTTACAAATGTCTGTAGGTTGGGCATTCTTAATCCAATGCTGACCTGTATTATCCAAATCTAGCAGACAGTGACTACAGTTTGCTTCATTACCTAAGGAAATGGAACTTTGCTTAATCATGAATGGACAATCTAATTTGGTAAAATAATGTTTTAACATCAAGGGTATACATTTATTTCAAAATATTGGAATAATTTACTTATAACCTAGTTTAAACAAAATTATCTATTAACTTTAATCATATAATTCCACGTGTAATACCTGCCTATAATAGTTCAGTGATTATTTGTCATCTGCCACCTAAATACAGCCGAAGTCCATTAATGAATGAAACTATAGTACATATGAAACATTTTTCAAAACCTATATATTACAGATTATGGCGTGGAAATTATTGGAGGTCGTGAAGTGAAACGCAATTCTAAACCTTATATGGTATCAATCCAAAAAGCTAAAGGCAAAGGGTATCAACATATCTGTGGAGGTGCTCTGATCAATAAAAACTGGGTACTGACTGCAGCCCACTGTAAAAAGTAAGTTATGCTATATTTAAATGAAATGTTATTTTGATGATTAAAATATAAACTGGTTCATGTTGCTGACCCAGATTAAATGATTGTTTTAAGCATTATGGCCATGCCATTCAAAAATGGAGATAATCTCATTATTCATGTTTACCTTTGTGAAAAAGATCTTTGTTTCAACAACCTAAGTGTAATCTCAGTATCCACCTTTCTTTTTCCTGGTAGGCAAATAACAAAACAAATTTACCATTGGAATGTATCGTGGGAAGTGAAAAATTGTTCATTTTTGCAAGAAAATTAAAATAAGCTGGAAAGAATCTCTACCAGCACCCTGGCTATCTCATTCCTGACTTTCCTGAGGTAGATCTTTTCTGGCCCTGAGAATTTATCAAATCTTATTCATCCTATAACATCTAATACCTCTTCCTTCTTCACATTGACTTGCTCCAAATTCTCCATTTACCCCTTCCTGAACTCATTATGTTCAATATCCTGTACATCTAAGAATTATTCACCTAGGACCTCATGCACATCCCCATGATCCTGACAGATTACCCTTATGGTCTCTATGGAGGCATTTTCTTTCCTTGGTTATTCTCTTGCCCCTGATATGTTGACAGAATGTTTTGGGATTCTCCTTAATCTTCCTTGCCAAGAATATTTCTGCTTCCCTTGTTTTTTTTTAAATTCTCTCTATGTTCCTTAAGAGACTCCTTCAGTAGCAGTTGCCTATATCTGCCATATGTGCACTTTAGTTTTCTGATCAAACCTTCGGTTTTCTTTGTCATTATAAAGTTCCCGAATCTTTCTGTCTTTGCCTTTTGATCTTATCAGAAACATGCTGCCTCTCAATTCTTTTTAACTTTCTGTTAAAAGATCCCACTTGTCTGCTGTCATTTTACTCAAAATCATCAATTTGCAATCTAATTTCACCAGGTCCTGGTTTAATGAAATCAGCCTTCCCTCAACTGAAGATCTTAACCTTGGGGCCAACCTTTCCTCTTTCCTTACTTACCTTGAAGCTTTAAGAATAATGGCCAAAATGTTCCCCCATCAACACTTCCTGCCTCCTTCATTTCCTAAGATAAGATCAATGTCATAATTATCACATATTGTATATCACAGAAGATAATACAATTTAGTTAGTTATTTAAGATCAATTCCTTTTGGAAGGTGGCCGATCAGCACTTCAGTGGTAACATCCAGAAGATACAGGAAGTCCTATCTCTTACTTGGGATCCCATCATCTCTTGGAATTTGTTCACTGATATGACACACTACTGAATATTTTATTGTTCTTTGCTTGATGAATGTCCAATGATAGTTTTGTTTAAAAACAGAATAAAATGTAATTAGCACCTCTTTTGATGCACAGATCGCTAGGAGGTGAACCTCGAGTTGTTCTCGGGGCGCTTTCCCTTTCACAGAATGGAAAATATCAACAGAATATTACTATTCAAGAGAAAAAAGCTCATGCTGGCTTCAACGGTAAAACTCCGGAAAACGATATCATGCTATTGAAAGTATGAATTTCCTTTCTCATTTGTAGTGTAAAAGATCCTTAATGTAATATTACAGCTATGTTTAATTTACAGATATTGCACTCTGTCGGTCTCTTGGACAAAAGTTTTATTTTTTTATTCTATTGTGATACTGTGTGGAACAGGCCCTCTTGGCCCTTCAAGCCACACCCCTCAGCAACCCCAATTTAACCCTAATCATGGGGCAATTTACAATGACCAGTTAACCCACCAGCCAGTACGTCTTTGGACTGTGGGAGGAAACTGGAACACCCAGAGGAAACCCATCTGTCGTGGGGAGAACGTACAAACTCATTACAGACAATGGTGGGAAGTGAACCTGGATCACTGGTACTGTAAAGCATGTGCTAACCACTATGCTACCATGTAGTTCTTACAGTGGAAAATAGTTATGGTGATATCTAGAAAGCTGCTTGATTCTAGTGGACTCTGGAGGACACCACAGTGAAACTTGACATTACCCTATAGGCACATAAATAAATTTCAGCAAAAATCATTTAAGAATGATCTGATGATATTTTCTTTCAACACTTGAGCCCTCAGTGACTGAGCCAATTATGATTCTCCCCAGTGACACCAACTGTCTCTGTGCCAAACTGGGTCTTCTTAATCATCTACCCGCTGAACCTGTGAGAAAATTTACCTTTTTTAATTAGTGGAACATAAAATTTTGCATTAAAAGTTTGATAACATTCTCTGAAGATAAACTGTTGATAAGCACTTTCTGATCTTCAGAAGGGATCAAGCAACATTCTGTCATTTTCCCTCCGATCTCCAGTTCTTCTTGTTGCTTCAAAATACATTTTTTAAATGTTGTGAATTTTTTTTGCTAATAAAGGCTGCAGAAAGGTGGATGATAAAGGGAAGAGACAGTCAGTGCAGGATCCCAGCAGTAAGAATACATCTTTAGATTGGCTGGTAGAGATGGCCAATCAGGACACAGCAGCAGCTGCTGGGCCAGTGGCACTGTGGCTGGTAAAGTCAGGCAGAGTAATAATGATAGGAGGCTTAGTAGTTAGGGGAGCAGACAGGATATTCGTGGTTGGGAAAGAGACATCAGAATGGTATGTTGCCTTCTGGGTGTTAGGGTCGAGGACGTCTGAAAGCAGCTGCAGAATGTCTTGGAGGTGGGTGGTGGGGGTGAGCAGTCAAAGGTCTATATGGGTAGAACACAAAACTAAGGAAAACTGCAGTCACTCTGATGGGATTATACTACAGACAACCCCCCCCCCCCAACTCCCATGACCACTAGGATATTGAGAACCAGTTTTGCAGGCAGAATAGGGAAAGGTGTAAAAGCAACAGGGCTATTGCAGTGAGTGACTTCATCTTCCCTACTCTAGACTGGGACCTCCTTAGTGCAAGGGATTTAGATAAGAACATAAGAAATAGGAACAGGAGTAGGCCACCTGCCCAGCTGAGCCTGCTCCGTCATTCAATAAGATTATGGCTGATCTAGCTATGGACCTGTCTCCACCTACCTGCCTTTTCCCCATAACCCTTAATTCCCATACTATGCAAAAATCTATCCAATCTTGTCTTAAATATATTTACTGAGGTAGCCCCCACTGCTTCATTGGGCAGAGAATTCCACAGATTCACCACTCTCTGGGAAAAGCAGTTCCTCCTCAACTCCATCCTAAATCTACACCCCCGAATCTCGAGGCTATGTGCCCTAGTTCTTGTCTCACCCACCGGTGGAAATACATTTCCTGCCTCTATCTTATCTATCCCTTTCATAATTTTATATGTTTCTATAAGATTTCCTCTCGTCCTTCCAAATTCCAGCAAGTACAGTCCTAGGTGACTCAATCTCTCCTCATAGTCTAACCCCCTCATCTCTGGAATCAACTTGGTGAACCTCCTCTGCACCACCTCCAAACCCAGTATATCCTTCCTCAAGTATGGAGACCAGAACTGCACACAGTACTCCAAGTGCGGCCTCACCAGTGCCCTGTATCATTGCAACATAATCTCCCTGCTCTTAAATTCAATCCCTCTAGCAATAAGGGCCAACATTCCATTTGCCTTCTTGATAACTTGCAAACCAGCCTTTTGTGATTCATGCACAAGCACTCCCAAATCCCTCTGCACAGCAGCATGCTGCAATTTTTTACCATTTAATTAATAATCTGCTCTTTCATTTTTACTTTCAAAGTGAATGACCTTGCATTTACCAACATTGTTTTCCATCTGCCAGAAACTTGCCCACTCACTTAACCTATCTATATCTCTCTGCAGACTCTGTATCCTCTGCACAATTTGGTGCACAATCCTCTCCACTCAATTTAGTGTCATCAGAAAATAGATACATTACAGTCGGTCCCCTCTTCCAGATCGTTAATGTGAACATGAACATGAACAGCACCGACCCCTGCGGAACACCGCTCACCACTAGTTGCCAACCAGAGTAACACCCATGTATCCCAACTCTCTGCTTTCCATTGGTTAACCAATCCTCTATCCATGCTAATATACCACCCCCACTTCTATGCATCCTTATCTTATGGATAAGTCTTTTATGCAACACCTTATCAAACTCCTTCTGGAAATCCAAGTAAATAACATCCATCTGTTCCCCTCTATCCACTGTGCGCATTATATCCTCAAAAGCACTCCAATAGGATTGTCAAGTAGGACCTCCCTTCGCTGAATCCATGCTGCATCTGCCTGAAGGTGTTGTGATGTTGTGGACAGCATAGAAGACTGCCGAAGGATACAGCAGGATAAAGATCAGATGCAGATATTGGCAGAAAAATGCAGGTGAAGCTTAATCCAGCCAAATATGAAGAATTCAACTTTGGGAGATCAAATGTAAAAGGACAGTATACTGTTAATGGCAAGAGCTTTAACAGTATTGATGAGCAGAGTGATCTTTGAGTCCAAATCCATAGTTCCCTGAAATGGCTGCACAGTTTGATAGGATGGTAAAGGAAGTATATAATATTGCTCTTAAACATCAAGGAACTGAGTTCAAGAGTCAAGAAGATGGGTTTCAGTTTTATAAAATTCTTGTTAGGCCTCATCTGGAATATTGCATTGAGTTCTGGTCATCCCAAAGTTGATGCTTTGGAGAGGTTGTAGGAGAGTTTTACAAGGATGTTGCCTGGATTAAAGGGCATGTGATATAAAGAGAGGTTAGACAAACCTGGATTTTCTTGGGGTTGTGGAGGCTGAATGGAGATCTGATAGAGGTTTATAAGATTATGAGAGGCATTGATAGAGTAGACAGCTGATATCTCTTTCCCAGATTGAAATGTCTAGTATCAGAGAAGATAAGAAAGGGTAAATTCAAAGACATGCAGGGCAGGTTTTTTACATGAAGATTGGTGGGTGCATGAAAGGCACTGCCAGGGTAATGGTGGAGGGAAATATGGCAGAAGCATTCAAGAGGCTTTTAGACAGGACAATGGAAAATCAAAGGACTTGGAAATTGTGTTGGCAGAAAGGATTAGACTAGTTGGGTATTTGATTACAAATTAAATTAGGTTGACGCAACATTGTGGGCTGCAGTGTACTGCTGTTACCATTATCTTTATTGTCACTACTCCCCTTTGTTTATTTTTGGCATTCAAAGTACATTCATTTTTACATATTGTTGAGTTTGTAAAAAGCATCTAGATTATGAAATCTGGTTGTCTTTTCCTTTGTTCTTGCAATATCTGAGTATTTTCAACTCAAGTATAATATTTCTGAAATTAACTGACCAAAGTCAAGTTTAATTTTACAAGGTTTATACACTGATAAAGAATCAATGCTTTGTGATCATCATCCACACCTTAACAAACTGTCAATTGTATAATTTAACTATAATCAGCATTGACTTTTATTGGTCACGTTTACCCTGATTCCTATCTCATTGATCCTCTGAAAAGAATTAGAAAAAATGTATATTCTGCTAACTACACAAACAAGGCCAAAAGAACATCACTGCTGGGGTTATAATGTTTCATACATATGTCCACTGCACAGGCATAAAAGGATAAAAGCATCATCTGTATAGATGAAATCCAAAAGTAAGTTAATTGCCTTAGATGGGGCAAAAATTGACCATTGGTGTTTTCTGTATGGAATCTATATGTTCTTCCTCTGACTACACGGATATCCCTTTGATTTCCCAGCGATCCCTCCACATCCCAAAGATCTGTAAGTTGGTTGGTTAATTGACCTTGCAAATTGCCTTTAGTGTAGGATGGGGAAGAGGGATAAGTGTGGGGGGAATTCATGAGTTTGTGACAAGGATAAATAGTACTTGTGTAGGATTAATGTGAAATGCGTCATTGATAGTTGGAATGACATGGTGGGCTGAAAGACATGCTTCCCTGTTGTATCTTCCTCTGATATCATGAGTCTAAAATGTCCTCCATTGTCAGAAAAGGAAATATATGAATTAATTGTTATTTTTACCACAGTTGCAGAAAAGTGCAGTGATCAACAAATATGTGAATGTACTTAAACTTCCGAAAGTTAAGATCACCGATGTGAAACCTAAAACAAAATGCACGGTGGCAGGATGGGGAAAAACAAGTTCATGCTCCAAAAATGCATCCGACACACTTCAGGAGGTGGAACTAAAAGTTATAGATCGCAAAAAATGTAACAGTGCAAATTATTACAATCACACACCTGAAGTAACCCAGGACATGATCTGTGTTGGTGACAGCAAGGGCAGAGGTGATTCATGCAATGTGAGTATGCTGTGTAGCTGTGTTATTAGTAAAATCAATATAAAGCCACCAGATTGTACGTGAAAGCCCCAGTGGTTCACTGGGGGTCTCAATAGATTGAATTTTTTGGATTGTAATCCATTCTTCCTCACTCTGGCATCATTGTGGCTGACTGTTAACTGCTTTCTGAACTGGTCACTCACTTACATAAAAAATGCTTTAAAAGAAGTGATCCAACATTATCACCCTCTCTGGAAGCTAAAAATATCCAATAAATGTTGCCCCTTACAGGTTACATGTTGCCCACATGCTAAGAAAAAAATGATAGGTAAATGGAGACACGCTGGCTAAGGAGGAATCATTTGCCATATACCGTAGTTGTTGCATTTTCTAGAATCTCATATCCATGCCATGAATCTAGTTGACTTCTTATCATGGTAGCACAGCCCTCTAAGATTTGGATACCAATAAATTTAACTCTGATAAAAGCACTGGAATTCAACCAGTTTTTCTCATGTCAAAATGGGAAGAATACTTTAAACTTCTAGTCCACTGAAAGGCCACTTCCATCTGCTCCATGTACGTTCACGCCTCCTTAGACTATGAATAAGCTTTGTGATGTGTGGTGAACTACATATACCTGTCTGGACACGCCCCCCCGCTGACTGCTCCTGTGGCTCCTTCCACTGACCGTGGCTCCTCCCACAGACCCCGGTATAAAGGCGATTGGAGACACCGCCCCGGCCTCGGTCTCCAGGATGCAGTGTGGTGGTCAATTGCTGCTTGTTCTTTCTTCCAGCCAATAAAAGCCTACATCTCGCCTCACGTCTCCAAGAGTTATTGATGGTGCATCATGATGTGATGTCACTAAAAGTGTACAGTATGTGTTAGTTAATTATTGTGATCTTCAATTTTTTTTACACTTCCAGGGTGATTCAGGTGGCCCTTTGATATGCAACAAGATGTTTAGAGGGATTATGTCCTCTGGTGGAAAGGAATGTGCAGATCCCAAGAAACCTGGGATTTACACTTTACTGACAAAGAAATACCTTGATTGGATTCAGACAACGATTGGTGTGCAAGTTTATAATGTGACCGCTGAAGATCTGTATTGAGTAATCAGCATGCTGCTTCATCCTGCTTCATTCTGCTTTACTTACAGTGAGGCTAAATTAATTGGCTAGGAGGACTAGCTTGCTTCCATCCAATTTTTAGTGCATTTTATAAAATTTTACAATAAAAAAAGAACTGTCATTGGAAAAAATCCTGACTTGAGAAATTCACTGTTCTCTGATTTATGAAATGAGAAAGTGACTTCTTTAATTTAAGGAAGAGGATAGACTAGCTTTATGGAACTTAAGTCTGGAGATGTAGATAGTAGAGACATTTAGAATCTAGGTCAAAATATCAAGCAAACTTTTAACTGGTGAACTGAAGGTTCAAAACTTAGAAATCAGATAAGAGGGACACAAGATTGCAGATGCAGAGGAGATGAAGAAACCAAGAAAAGAGAACGGTATTTTTACAGGAGACAGGGTGGGAAGAGGTGTAGTCAAGATAACTGTGAGAGCCAATAGGATTATAAAAGATATCCACTGCAGAAACAGCTCCCTAGTGTCTATCACTGCAAACAATTACAAGGTCCTCCTCAATTATATTCTCCCAACAACAAAGTGCTGCTCCTCAAATAGCAGTTACATTTCACACATCATAACATGATCTTCACCACATGATAACACAAAGGAAAGTGCAAGCAATGGCACCAGACATACTAACCATATTTATTTATTTGGTTCTGTCAACCAAAAGCAAACATCCTTCTCAAATTTCCCCTGCCTTCAGATATTCATCTCCATTCAACTTCTGCTATTTGATAGCACACAAAATGCACTTCTAAGAAACAATTCCGTATAGACTGAATCCTAATGCAGACTGCATTCAACTAAGGCTCAAATCAAGTTTGAGATCTTTACAGCAAGATTTAAATCCAAATGAATTAAGATTTCTTGTTTCCTCTCTGCCAAATTTTTTTTCAGTCCAAGTAGACAATTCCATGTTCAGGTGAATCTTGGAATATCTGTGACAAAAGTATCCATTTGTGCTTCACTTGTTTTTCTTGATATTCTAATGGGTTTTTTCTTTTTTTATTTTTTTTTTATTTTTCCTTCTCTTGTAGCTATTGGGGTTTCTTTTTTTTTAGTTAGGTGGGGTTCTCTTTTTTCCTTCTTTTCTTAATAAAAAGTATATTTTTTCATTATCATATTCTTTTTTGACAAGTTTTTTCTTCAGCTTTATTAATTTTATATATATCAACTGGTTGAAGTCTTATATTATTTTATAGCTGTACAAGATTATGTATCAATAAAAAGATTTTTTTAAAAGATATTGTGTGGATGAGTCTATTTGTCAGGAAATTTGCTTATAAGAGCATAAGACATAGAAGCAGAATTAGGATATTCACCCCATCAAGTTTGCTCTGCCATTCCATCATGACTGATTTATTACCCCCCTCAACCCCATTCAAAGCTTTCAAAGGTGCATTTAATGTCAGAGAAATGTATACAATATAGTAGGTTTTATAGTAGGCATCCATTAGTCTTGTGAGACCATGGATTTGCGCCTTGCAAGGTTTTTCCAGGGCGCAGACCTGGGCAGATTTGTATGGGAGACCGGCAGTTGCCCAAGCTGCAAGCCTTCCCCTCTCCACACCACCGATGTTGTCCACGGGAAGGGCACCAGGACAGGTGTCGTCGCAGAGCAATGTAGTGTTAAGTGCCTTGCTCAAGGACACAAACACGCTGCCTCAGCTGAGGCTCGAACCAGTGATCTTCAGGTTACTAGTCCGATGCCTTATCCACTAGGCCACACGCCAACGTATACAATATACATCCTGAAATTCTTATTCTTCGCAAACATCCACAAAAACAGAGGAGCGCCCCAAAGAATAAATTCTGAGGCAGTGCCTTCTCATTCTGGATATCCCCACCATAGGGAACATCCTCTCCACATCCACCCTACCTAGTCCTTTCAACATTTGGTAGGTCCCCATGCATTCTTCTAAATTCCACTGTGTACAGGCCCAAAGCTGCCAAACACTCCTCATATGTTAACTCCTTCATTCCTAGCATCATCCTTGTGAACCTCCTCTAGACTCTCTCCAATGACAATACATCCTTTCTGAGACAAGGGGCTCAATTTGGGGCCTTTTCTACCACTAGCGGTATCTAGTGGTAGATACGGGGCCTTATCTATCTTCATACCTTTTGCTTCCCAAGCACCTTCTCCTTACTAATAGTAACTACACACACTTCTGACCCCTGAAACTCCCGAATATCTGCCATACAGCTGGTGTCTTCCATAGTGAAAACTGACACAAAATACATGTTAAGTTCATCCACCATTTCTTTGACCACTCCCCTCCCCATTACCTCCTCTCATGTATCATATTTGATTGGTTCATTATCCACTCTTTCACTCTTTATATGTCTGGAAAAACATTTGGTATCCTCTTTTATATTCTTACCTTCATATTTCATCTTTTTTTTTTCTTTATTGCTTTTTTAGTTGCCTTCTACTGTTTTTTCAAAGCATGCCCAGTTCTCTAACTTTCCACTATTTTTTGTTCTATTATATGCCCTCTCCTTTGCTTTTATGCTGCCTCTGGCTTTCCTTGCCAGCCATGGTTGCCTCATCCTCCCTTTAGAATATTTCTTCATCTTTGGCATTTATCTATCCTGTACCTTCCGAATTGCTCTCAGAAATGCCAACCATTACTGTTCTGCCATTATCCTTGCTATTTTCCTCTTTCAATCTACTTCAGCCAGCTCCTCTCTCAGGCCTATGTAATTCCCTTTATTACACTGTAATACTGCTACATCTAATTTTAGCTTCTCCTTCTCAAACTGTAGGGTGAATTCTATCATATTATGATCACTGCCTCCTAAGAGTTCCTTTACCACAAGTTCCCTAATCAAATCCAGTTCATTACACAACACCCAATCCAGAAGCACCTCTTCCCTAGTGGGCTCAACCAGAGGCTGCTCTAAAAACCCACCTCTTAGGCATCCTATAAATTCCATCTCTTGTGATCCAGCAACAACCCAGTTTTCCTATTGTACCTGCATATTGAAATCCCCATGACTGTCATAACATTGCCATTTTTATATACCTTTTCTATCACCTGTTGTAAATTGTACCTCTCATCTGGCTACTGTTCGGAGTCCTGTATTTAACTCCCATCAAGATCCTTTTAATCTTGTAGTTTCTTAAGTCTACCCACAAGGATTCTACACCTTCTGATCCTATGTCACCACTTTCTAAGGATTTCATCTCATTTTATTAAGAACAGAGCCACCCTACCCCCTCTGCCTACCTGCCTGTCTTTTCAATACAATGTGCATCCTTGGATGTTAAACTCCCAGTTATGATTTTCTTTCAGCCACAACTCAGTGATGCCCACCATATCATACCTGCTAAGCTCTAACTATGCCTCATTCTGTATACTGTGAGCATTTAAATATAACAACTTCAGTCCTGTACACATCACTCTTTTCAATTTTGCCCCCCATGTTATACTTCAATTCATCCCACTGGCTGCAATGATGCCCAATCATCTGCCTGTCCTTCCTCACAATCTCACTACACACTGTGTCAACTTGCATACCAACTGCCCCATCCACAGCCCTATCACTTGAGTTCCTACCCTCTTGCCAAATTCATTTACACCCTCCCCATCAGCCCTAGCAAAACTGCCTGCTGGGATATTGGTCCCCATCAAGTTTAGGTGTAACCCATCATTTTTGTATAGGTGATACCTTCTCCAGAAGAAATCCCAATGATCCAGAAATGTGAAACCCTGCCCCTGCACCAATGCCTCAGCCATGTATTCATCTGCCAAATCATCCTATTCTTAGCCTCACTAGCTGGAGGCTCAGGCAGCAAACCAGAAATTACTACCCTTGAGATCCTGCTTTTCAGCTTTCTACCTGACTTCCTATATTTTCTCTTCAGGACCCCATCCCTTTTCATACCTGTGTTGTTGGTAGCAATATGTATTATGACTTCTGGCAGTTCACCCTCCCCTGTCTGGAATGCTGAGGATCCAATCTGAGACGTCCCTGACCCTGGCACCTGGGGGACATCATGCCATGTGGGTGTCTCTTTCGTATCCACAGAATCTGCTGTCTGCTCCTCTTACTACAGAATCCTGTATCACTACTGCACTCTTCTTCTCCCCCCTTCTCTTCTGAGCTACAGAGCCAGACTCAGTGCCAGACCAGGTCGCTGCAGCTTCCCTCAGTAGGTCTCCCCCCATAACAGTGGTAAACTTATTATTCAAGAGAATGGCCACACAGGTATTCTGTACTGGTTGCCTATTTCCTCTCCCTCTCCTGATAGTCACGTAGCTACCTGCCTCCTGCAATTTAGCGATGCCTACCTCCGTATAGCTCCTATCTATCACCTCTTCATTCTCCTATATGAGCTAATGGACATCAAACTGCAGCTTCAGTTCCTTAACACAGTCTCTGAGAAGCTGCAGTTCAATGCAACTTACCAAGGGGCTTCGGGCTCTTTTTAGACTCTTTTTAAACTTTCTGCTGCCTCAATACAGTATATCAATTATAGAAATTAATAATTGTTATTCATTTCTCCATTACTATATAATAAATTCCTTTCCTTTCCTTTCCTTCGCATTTTATTTCTTCTCTCTACTGTGGATATTATATACAATAATTCCTTAATTTCAATTACAATATCATCTCTGAATGTCTTTAACAAACCCAAATTGTACTAAGGAATTCTCTTTTGATTATTATAAAGTTCAAAGTAAAATTTATTATCAGAGTGCATACATGTTACCATATACAACCTTGAGATTCCGTTTCCTGTAGGCATACTTAGTAAATCTATAGAACAGGATCAATGAACAACCACCTGCAAATACAAATATAAATAAACAGCAATAAATAATGAGAGCATGAAATAACAAGATAGAAGGTCCTTAAAATGAGACCATCAGTTGTGGGAACACCAGAAATAGAATGAGTGCAGTTATCCCCTTTCAGTGGCCTGATGGTTGAGGGGTAGTAACTGTTCTTGAACCTGGTGGTGAAATCTCTGTTCATCATCTTCCAAAATTTCCTGGGTTCTAGAGTTATCCCCAGTTGTTTCAAAAATAGCATATTTACTATCACTATTTAAGAAGAGGGAGATCTCTTTTATACAAGAAGATCCTTACCCTTAGGGTGGGCTCCTGCCTCGTGTTGTACAAGGGCTTCTTTGAATTAATCATCTGTGGTTTCTCCGTTAAGAGTTTGTTTCGATTTCTGACTCATCTCTTTAAAGTCTGCTTAACCTTAATTTATAAATTTTTTTCAAAGTACAAAGTTCAAATTTATTATCAAACTACTCCGAAATTTTTGTGCTGGCATTCAAAGAAACACTATAGAATCAATGAAAAAAAAAGTATACAACAAAGATGGGCAAACAACCAATGTGCAAAAGACAACACTTTGCACAAATACAAAAAGAAAATTAAAATAACAATAATAAATAAATAAATATCAAGTACATGAGCTGTAGAGTCTTAAAAGTGAGTGCATAGCTTATGGAATCACTCCAGTGTTGGGGGGGAGGTGGTGTGAGTGAAGTTATTCCCTCTAGTTCAAAAGCCTGATGGTTAAGGGTAAATAACTGTTCTTGAACCTGGTGGTGTGGGCTCAGAGGCTTCTGTAGCTCCTTCCTGATGGCAGCAGCAAGAAGTGAGCATGGCCTGGACGGTGGGGGTCTATGATGATTGTTGAAATTTTGTGCAACAGTGTTCCTTGAGGATGGGCTAAGTGGTGGTGGGGTGTTTTACCTGTGATGGACTAGGCTCTATCCATTACCTTTTGTAGGTCTTTCCATCCAGGGGCATTGATATTTGCATTTACGATGCAACCAGACAGGTACACTCTCAACCACGCATCTATCAAGGTTTGTCAAGGTTTTAGATGACATGCCAAATCTTTGCAAACTTCTAAGAAAGTAGAGGCGCTGCCAGACCTTCTTTGTAATGGCAGTTCCATGCTGGACCCAGGGCAGATCCTCTGAAATGATAATGCCAAAATTTTTAAATATGTGAATCATTCCTCTTTTGCTAAACCCAATGTTGAATCAAACTCACTGGGAAATTCCGCTTGTGGCAGACGGAGCGGAGGTAATCAAGAAAGTGGTCCCCCACTTTACGTCAGGTCTCACCAGTGTAGACAAGGCCACATTAGGAAAAATGGATACAATTGGCAACCCTTACCTAGAAGGACTGTGGAGGTGAGGGAGGAGGTAAAAGAGCAAGTGTAGAATTTCTGTCGCTTGCAGAGATACGTACCAGGTGGGAGATTAGTGGGGAAAAAATGAACAAGGGAACCATGGAGGGAGGAATTCCTGTGGAAATCAGAGAGTGGAGAGGAGGCAAACAAGTGGCAGGATGCCATTGAAGATGGTGGAGTTTGCAGAGAATGATGTGTTGGATGCACAGGCTCATGGGGTGGGTGGTAAGTGAGGTCAAGAGGAACTCTATCCCCATTAAGATGACACATTAGGAGCACTGGATACAATAGACAGCCCCAACAGATTCACAGGTGTAGTGATGCCTCACCTGGAATGACTGCTTGGAGCCCTGAATAGAGGTAAGGGAAGAGCCAAATGGGCAAGTATAGCATTTCTGTTGTCTGTAGGGACATGTGCCTGTAGGCAGATTAGTGGAGAGGCACGAATGGACAAGGGAATCATGGACGGAGCAATCCCTGCAGAAAGCGGAGAGTAGGGGGAAGTAAAGAGATGTTTGGTGGTAAGATCCCATTGAAGATGGCAGAGGGTGCAGAGAATGATGTGGTGGATACAGAGGCTCATAGGGTGGTAGCAGAATCCCCATTCCCTTTCCAATATGTCAGTCCACAATGAGGCCACTCTCAGGGTGGACGAGCAGGTTGCCTCCAACCTGATGGCATAAACATCAATTTCTCCTTCCGGTAATTTTTGTCCTTTCCCACTTCTCTCTTCCTCTATTCCCCCTTTAGTCTCTTACCTATTCTCCTCGCCTGCCTATCACCTCCCACTGGTGTCACTCCTTCTTCCCTTTCTCCCACAGTCCACTCTCCTCTCCTATCAGATTCCTTCTTCTCCATCCTTTACCTTTCCCACTCACCTGGCTTCACCTATCACCTTTTAGCTAGTCCACCTTCCCCTCTCCCCCACCTTTCCTTTCATGTCCTGAAGAAGAGTTTCAGCTAGAAATATCAACTATTTATTCATTTCTTTTCCACATTCTGTCATGGAAGAAATTACAATATGGAAAGACTCAAGAATGAGCCTCAAAATTCCTTGACAAAATGCAATATTCCTTATTATTCCAAAGAAGCTCTGGCCTATGGCAACTCTAGATGGATAGAATCACAGAGTACTCCAGCACATAAGTAGCCCTTTGGCCCATTTAATCCAAACTGTGCCTGTCCCATCTACATGCACATGGACCATAGCACTCTATACAACTTCCATCCATGCATCTATCCAAACTTCACTTAAATATTACACTTGAACGCACATCTACCACTTGCACTCATTCTACACTCATACCAACCTCTGAGTAAAAAATTTCCCCCTTAGATTCCCCTTAAGTATTTCTGTTTATTAAACCTTTGACCTCTAGTTCTAGTCTCACCCATCCTCAAAGGAAAAAGGAAAAAGCCTGGATGCATTGTTTGGTTGGCATCTGTCTGTCTCAAAGGACAATGGATGATGATCATCATCATCACAAGCCTGGGCAGAAGGTCTGGAGCTCCTGAGATGCCCAAATGTCAAGATCCCCCTCTCGGCCTCACCAGTGTAGTTCAAAGGAAAGCTTGTGAATCAATACGTTTGGCACCAGCTTGGCTGCAGGAGCTGCCAAAAGGTTGTTCAATGATGTTAAGCCGCCTTAGGCTGTCTGTGTTTACTCCTGTAAACTTTGTCTCTCCCGAGGCTGCCCACAAAGCAGTGGGGCTATTTACCCATAGCTGGGCATTTGGTTCACGAGCACCCAGTCATGTCCACACACCAGTGGGCCTGTGTGCTATGTGTGCAGGGGCCAGACCTCCTCTCCATCTTCTGTACTTCAGCCTGAGTCCAAAATGAGTTCAGTTTCCATGTGTCGTCAGCGAAGACGCACTACATGAGGTTTGCTGTTGGTGAGGCTGTGTACTGGCAGAGAGAGACTTACACATTCAGCTCTCCTTTTTGCAAGACTGCTAGCCAGCAGTGGAAGCTAAAAGTGAAAGCAAAACGCACTACCCATTACGCTACCACACAAGATGCTTCACAACGATCACCTGTAGGTATTAACTCTGTCTTTACTCCTCATAATTTTGTATACTGTACCTATATATCAGTGGTTCTCAACCTTTTCTATGCCATGGACCCCTACCATTAACCAAGGGGTCTGTGGACCCCAGGTTGGGAACCACTACTCTATTTGATCTACCATTGTTCTCCTGCACTGCAAGTCCCATTCTCTCTAACTCAGATCCTCATGTCCCACCAAAATGTAAATTTTCTTTGCGCTTCTGATTCTTTTTGTTATCTTTCCTGTAGCTAGGTGACTGGAATTACACACAATACTCCAAATGCAGCCTCATCAACATCTTAACAACATAACATCCCAACAGCTGTATTCTCAGGTCCCTTTGTTCTACCATACACCTCAGAGTCCTACGATTCACTGTGCAAGTCTTACCCTGGTTTGCCCTTCCAAAGTACAACTCCTCACACTTAACTGCATTGAATTCCATCTGGTTTTTTTTTTCCAGCCCATTTTCCCAGCCAATTAAAATAATGCTGCAAGCATTGATAGCCTTCCTCACTGTCCACTATACCCCCAATCTTGGTATTATCCACAAATTTGCTGACTCAGTTGAGAATCGGAATCAGAATCAGGTTTAATATCACCAGCGTATGTCATGAAATTTGTTAACTTTGCTGCAGCAGTACAATGCATTACATGATAAATATGGAAAAAACTGAATTACAGGTAAGTATATAAATGTACACATATTAAATAGTTAACTTAAGATAATCAGTGCAAAAACAGAAATTTTAAAAAAGTAGTGAGGTAGTGTACAAGGGTTCAATATCCATTTAGAAATTGGATGGCAGAGTGGAAGAAGCTGTTCCTGAATTGCTGAGTGTGTGCCTTCAGGCTTATATACCTCCTTCCTGATGCGAAGAGGGCATGTCCTGGGAGTGGGGGGGTCCTTGATGATGGAAGCCACTTTCTGAGGCACCGCTCCTTGAAGATGTCTTTGATACTGTGGAGCCTAGTACTCATGATGATGCTAAGTAATTTTATAACTCTTCGCAGCTTACTACAATGCTGTGCTGTATACACCCCTCCCCCACACACCGAAACTGGACGATGCTGCCAGTCAGAATGCTCCCCACAGTAGACATTTGAGTGTTTTAGGTAACAAACCTAATCTCCTCAAACTCCTGGCATTGGTTTTGCATTCATCACATCCAGTATGCACAAGTGATGGTAGAAAGATGCCCTGTAAACCATCTAATTCTCTTTGATATTGTTCCATCTCTGCATATTATTTCACAGGTGAAAATCAGTTAAATCAAGGGCAAATTTCTATTTGTGTGGATGTTGCAAGTGGAAAATCCAATGTTTAACGAACTACACTATTTATCATTAAAACTGGAAACATGCAAATCAGGTTTCAATGTAACAAAATCTGAACTCTACTGTTTAGTCTTAAATAAGGCGATCTTCAGCGTGCTGGTAGAATAAACAAATTAGGGTGATTCCCACATGTAAACTACACAAGAGTCACCATTTCTGAATGTGACCAGCTAATTGGAAACAATTTGCAATCAGAAGGTAATGTATCTCCAGAATTCTCTAGCCCAAGACATTCAATGAACTTGAGCATATTCAAAGCAGAAATTGACCGTTTCTGGACAGAAAGGGGTTGAAGGGATAGTGCAGGAGTTTAAGAAAAATGGGGAGAGTGGGGTGGAAGAACAACTATGATTCAGTGAATGGTGCAGTGGGTTCAAAAGTTCAAATGATCCACTTCTGCATCTACAACAAATGCTTCTATTATTAGATTAACTTCATTCATGCTTAGATTACTGCATTTCATACTGCATATGAAACATGAATACATTTTCTTGTGAATAGCTTATGGTTTATGGGTTTTGTTTAGGCTCGGAGGAGATTACTGCACAGGAAATATGAGCATGTAGTTACAAAAAGTTTTGTACTATGATGGAAATACTAGAACGTCATTACACTTGTGAAGAACGTTGTGGGAAGCCGGATCCTTAGCCAGACGTTATAAGGCTCAGATGTGTAGACCAGTTTGGTGGTACTCGTGGGTTTTCATCATTAAAGATACATATATCTATAGATGAATTCACAAACCACTTGCTATTAAGGAACGTGTGACAATTTAACCAAAGTATATTTCACACGATAAAAAACTCTGCAAATTGATCTGTTGAGGTTTTACATCTAGAACGATGACTCATCTTTCTTGTTCATCTGGAAACAGACCTGCAGTATACTTAGTGGTTTTCTTTTTGTTTCTTTTAAAAGTAGTCACTAAAAGTATGTTGCATTCACTGAGTAGTTGCTGCCTGCTGAACAAAGTCTATCATTAACTTGAGTTAGCATGTTGTTTCAATTCAGATTAAACAGGATTTGGTTTGATTGCTCATGAGCCAATTATTGCCAAATTGCAGGGAAATCTGGGTGGAAAACAAAGAGGAACTGAATCATCCCAGGCACATTCCAGTTATGCACAAAATGGTGATGAATTTCACAAACCCTTCAAAATGTAGCATACATTTAAGTCTGCTTACATTTAAGTTATAAGTCTGCTCATGATGTTCTGCCCAATTAAATGAATAAAGATGTTCAGATCAAAAACTGAGTTTTTCCCCATTAATATCACTGCTCAATCATGAAAATTTCCCACTGCTCTTCAGACCCCGCCACATGGTCCTCAGCCTCTGCATCTCCTTGCAGATCAGCTTCTGGTACCAGGGGATACCTGCACTGCATGACAATGAAGTCTTCACATCAGCATGGTGTGTACCTCCAGGCCAATACATGCAAGAAGTCTTGAGAGAACTTTGCAAATTTTCACTACGGTTCTAGTATTCTATGGCTGTCATTGTGTTCCCTTTCAATTGTATAGGTGGAAAGTATGTTGCTGTGAGGAGCCACAGAGTCAGAATTAAGTATTTCCCCCCCCCCTGAATCTGTGCTCTGGACAATACCAAATTTGTGTGGAGTCCATTGGGGTGAACAAGTTATGTATTCTTCTTGGAAACATGGCATTCTTCCGTGACTGTCTGGGTTTCCTCCAGCTGCTCCAATCTACTCCCAAAGTCCAAAGATGGACAAGTTACTAGGTTAATTGGTCATTGTAAATTGTCCTGTGATTAGACCTGGGATAAATAAGTTGGTTACTGGGCAGCATGGCTCTTTGGGCTGGAAAGGGCCTGTTCCATGCTGTATCTCAAAATAAGTATATAATGTTGCCAAAGATTTTCCCGTAGTATTTCACAATCACTCAACGTGTTACATGGCATGGAAAAAGGAAGCTTCAGCTCAAGTCTTCTATGCTGACCAAGTTGCCAGCTCATAGTCACCCATTGGCCTGTGTTTGGCCCATATCCTAGAGTCTAAGCGAAACCCATCTAGGCACCTATGCACATGCTTCTTACATAGTATTATCATGCCTCTGCTACTCCTCTGAAAGCATGCTCCATATACTCACCAGCTTCTGTGGTGGGCATATAGCTACATATCTTAATGAATACTGCCTTGGAAATTTTGATCCTGAAAATATATTGTTCATTAAATAGATGCAGGTAGGTTAAGGTGCTCCTGTAAACTGAGACTAGTACATTACAGATGAATAGGTCTTTGCCTACTGCCTCAATATCCATGATACACACTAAGTGGCCAATCATGTCTATAACAAAGCTTCATTCAATGAGTACAGTGATGTGACAATGAATGATTAAATTAGAAAAGCCATAAACTTACACCAGAGTGGACCTATTCCAAGATGATCATATTTTGGAGCTTTGATCTTGAATTAATATTGGCAAGGATGCATTTAAGCAATTGTCAAAGCATGGCTACATTAAACGTGCATCTGACACCAGGACAATACCAGACCCACCATCATGGATCATGACCAAAGTCTTGTTTTGCTAAGATAGTGTATTCTAAATTAACTTAGAACCAAATCAGGGACTGCCAACTTTTCTTACTCCAAGCCATTCAAATTCTGGACATCTACACTCTGGGGTGACAAGCTTATGATAGGTGCATTCTTGGTACTACCTGTAACTGGGACAGGATTCACAAATATCTAATGTACAGTGGTGAATTTAGCTTTACTTCTCCATTATCTCCCTCAACCCTAAACTCACCCTGTGGTCTAATACCCCAATTTGGATAAATCAAACATTCCTCAGTTGAGCAGAATCTATTGCCTTTATCAAAAACATTGTCTTTATCTAACTCCATCCCCGAGCCCTATCTCAGCACTATCCAACTCAAAAGCTTAATTTGAGGTCAAATATAATCCCAGGATCCAAGCTGTCTGGTTCACATTGAAATGATGTAATGGAGGGAGCTGTAAGCAATGCAGAGGTTGTTGTCAGAATAAAGGAAATGGCTTAATTCTTTATAATATTGAACTGGAAGAGACCATAGATCAGATGTGAGCAGGTATGTAAGGCATATGGAGGGTGGGTAGATGTTGGTTTTGTTCAGAGACAATTCAGAGCAGTAGCAGCTGGAAAACCTGACTGAAGAGATTCCAATATGGAATTGTGGGCGAGATAGACACAACCTGGGAAAACACTAAAACAATCAAGGGAGAGACAGACAGAGAGACACAGAGTCTGAAATCCTGAACCAGCTGCATTGCCAGCAGCAAGTTGATCTAGATCAGGGGTTCCCAACCAACAGTCCACAGACCATTGCTTAATGGTATTGGTCCATGGCGTAAAAAAGGTTGGGAATCCCTGATCTAGTGTAAAAAAAATGTAAAGACCTTTATTTACTGGATATTAGATTTAAGGATCCGTATTTTAATCATTCTGTCCTTTCCTGTTTTCATAATTTCCTTCAGCACTAAAACCTTAAGACTATAACACATAGGAGCAGAGGTGGGCCATTTGGCCCATCAAGTCTGCTCCACCATTGGCTGATTTATGAAATTGCTCAGCCCCATTCTCCTGCCTTCTCCCTGTAACCATTGATGTTCTAACTCAAAGAACCTATCAACTTCCACTTGAAATATATTCAATGAACTGGCCTCCATAGCAGTCTGTGGCAATGAATTTCACAGATTTACCACCCTCTGACTGAAGAAATTCTTCCTTATCTTTGTTCTAAAACAAAGGTTCCCAACCTTTATTATGCCATGGACTCATACCATTAAACAAGGTGTCCATGGACCCCAGGATGGGAACCCCTGTTCTAAAGGGACATCCTTCTAATCGAAGGCTGTGCCCTCTGGGCCTGGTCTCTCCCACTATAGGAAACATCCTCTCCACATCCTCTAGGTCTTTCAATATTTGATGGGTTTCAATGAGATTCCCCTTCATTTTTCTAAACTCCAGTAAGAATGCTCTTTATACATTAACCCTTTCATTCCTGGGATCATTCTCATAAAACTCCTCTGGACCCTCTCCAATGCCAAATCTTTTGACATCTTCCCACTCAATCAGTCCTGGGATCTTTATCCATAGTTGTTTCAGTCTGCTACTGACAGCTGACCTTCAGCTGCCAAGGCCATGGTTCTGCAATTCACTCCCTAAGCCTCTCCATTTCTGTACCCTTCTTTCTCGGTTTTAGATGGCACACTGGCACATCTATTAGAATTGTTACTTCACAGTTTCAGTGACCCAGCTTTGATCCTGATTTCCGGCACTGTCCATGTGGAGTCTGCACGTTCTTCCTTAGATGGCATGGGATTCCTCTGACTCCTCCAGTTTCATCCCACATCTCAATGGTGTACAAGCTGATAGGTTAATTGGCTACTAAAAATTGTCCCTAGTGTGGTGGTGGAATCTTTAGGAAGTAAATGGGAAGGTGGGGGGAGGGGGGCAAATATAATGTGTTAAAGTAGGATTAGTGCAAAATCACATTCTGGAGTGTCAACACTGACTCAGTGGGCTGAAGGGCCACGCTGCATCTTTCTAATGATGCAATGAATTATGTATTAACATTCTTCTTAACAGCCATCACTTTGATCATAAAGACATTAGAAAACGGAACAGGTGTTAGATGCATGGGCTTTAAGCTTACACACTCATTCAATAAGACCATAGCTGAGCCTGAATCTCAACCCTGCTATTGTTTTATTCTTCAATTTACTGTAAGCCTTGCAGTCTCTGTCTTGAATTTAAGTAATGACTGAGTCTACACAGCATCCTGTATAAAGGAACGCCTCCTTGTCTTTATCCTAATCATTTACTCCTAAACCTGAGACAATAATAAAGTTTTGATTATTTACCCTAACATCCCCCAGAAGTTGCACAGAGGTCAGTGTTGTTTACTAATTTTCTGTGAAGCGCCTTACTATACTGAATGTACTACAGCATATAGATTCAAACCCTTGCTGTTTTGTTGGTGTGTGTTCTTTCATCTTGTGCACCATGATGCAAAATTCAATTCTAATTGACCACATAATCTGCTTATATAAATGTTCCACCTGATGAGTGGAATCTCACTGTCATGAATGGTGGTTTACATAATATTCTATTATATTTTTTAACAATAATACATTTTCTATTATTATATTCACTAACTGCTTGATCTTCTACAATAAATATTATGAGACCACAAATCAGATAATGTACATTAAAAAGTCACTGTCCCTTCCATGAAACTATCTGCTGTCTGTTCTTTGACAGTCAGGCAATTCCACAAACAGACCGTTTCATCGGCTGCTGCTGAAAACACCACATTGCAATCAGGACTCGATGCCATGTGCAGAACTCTCCCTCTGTGGCCTGCAAAGGAAGAACATGACATTAAAAGATCTTTATTTGAGGATGAGTGTGAGAGATCAAGCAGGATATGGCACAGACAACCAGTTTTACCACAGTAACTCATATGATGTGCATATTAGCCTCCATTTACTAGCATTCTTAAGAACAAACAACAATAAGTTCTAGAGATACGCTAAAAACACTGGTATTTCAGGATATATCTGAATGGAAGATCATATATTAGACAAATATTAAAAAGCAAAAGAAACTAAAACTACTGGAAATCTAAAATAAAAGCAGAAAATACTGGAAATACTCAGGTCATCTGTGGTGATAGAAACAGTACATACAGCATGTTGAGCCGTTCATCAGAAATAAAAGAAATTAGAAATCAAGCATTTTGTTAGTTGCAAGAAAGCAATGATGTGGAGAGAACCAAGGAAATGTTTCTAATATGGACAAAGTAACACAGTGATAATGGTGCCAGCTATGAGGGGATGGTAAAATCTTGTTAACTGCATCAGAGCCCAGATTAAAGGTCTCAACCCAAAATGTCAGCTGTCTGCTTCCCTGCATACATGCTGCCTGATACACTGAGTTGCTCCAGCTTTTTGTGTGCTGTTTTCTGCATTTCTTTTCATTGCCTGCATGGTAGTGTAGAAGGCACCATGGTAGAGTAATGATTCATGCAATGCTTTATAGTGCCAGCTGTAAGACTGGGGTTCAATTTATTTTGCTGCCTTTAAGCAGTTTGTACATCCTCTCCATGACTATGTATGTTTTCTCCAAGTGCTCCAGTCTGCTCAAAAAAAGACATATGGTTAGGGTTAGTGGGTTCTGGGCACACTATGTTGCATATAGGCTACCTAGCACAATCCTCCCTGTTATGAGTTGACGAGAAGATGCATTTCACAATAATCTTTGGTGCACACATAGCAAATAGAACAGATCTTTCACCTTCCATTTACTTCTTCTTACCCACACATTGATCTTTCCGAAAGCTGAGATACAATAGAGGCTATTGACACCGCTGCACAAGCTTAGCACCACAATGTTTACTACAGATAAAAGACCACAGACTTCAAAGCAGAAAGAGCGATTAAAGTATGTGCTGTGGGTTTCCTAAAACCTTCAAATGTTCTTTTTTTTATTACTCATTTGACTTTTATCCAGTGACATATTATTTTTCTTAGATCACTCCTTGGCAATAAAGCAATAGTCAGGATCTTTGAGCTTTTTTTTAAATGTCCACTTTCTATCTAGTAGAAGCATTAATTGTCTTAGCTGTGTTAATAATAAGTAATATTATACCAAATAAATTTACCCCTGTCAGTCCTGAAGATAACCCATGAAATATTAATGTGGTGTATATTAAGAGTGTTGCATGAGTAGTGTAGAAGGCTGGCTATTAGCAGCTGCAAATTGCCAAGACATTAGATAAGGGGTGTAAAGGCAAAATATAGCCCAACAGAAAAAATGGGGAAGAGCCAAGGGATTCTCTTCTGTACTTATTCCATAATGATCTTGTGTTTTGAGTATTTCTCAGGAATTCAATCACACATTGAACAAATCACCTTGTTTAAAATAATTTTGATTTCCTTAATGAGTTTTCTATTTGATTTTCACACAGGTTCCATGCATCTTTTGTGCCAACCAGTCTCTCAGTCTGCTCTGAGTTCTTGTGTTCTGACGATTTACATCAACAAAGGGTCATATATTTAATCCATATAAAGGAAATCCTGAAATGTATTGCATTCTCAGCTGATATCGCCTCATGTTCTGAGAAATATGGTTATGCAAGGGACAATGCTTCTGGGGCATTAAAATTTATTTTGACTCTCTCTACAAGGATTACCTCCTGTGCCTTTCCTTGGATCACCTGTAAACCAATCCTCCAAAAGAGGAAGAGAAATTGTTGAAGTCCATTATGTTAGACAAGTTCACTAATCAACAAATTAAGATTTGTTGGTGAAGAAAACAAAAACAAGTTCCAAGATGGTTATCAACTGCACATCAAACAAGTTAACACAAATCACAAGACTGAGAAGCCCACTTATCCCCCTCCTGGCACTTATCCCTGCAAGTGTGACAAGTACTACACCTGTCCCTTCACCACCATTCATGCCTCTAAACAGTCCTTCCAGGTGAAACAACACTTCACCTGTGAGTCTGTCGGGGTCATCTATTATATCTGGTGCTCCCTCTGTGGCTTCCACCACATCATTGAGACCCAATACACACGAGGGCAGCTTTGTCAAGCATCTTTGTTCTGTCTGCCACAAAAGGCAGGACCTCCCAGTGCCACCCATTTCAATTTGACTTCTCAATCCCATTTTGATCTGGCTGTCCCTGGCCTCCTCTACTGCCATGATGAGGTCAAACTCAAGTCGGAGAAGCAACACCTCATATTCCGCCTGTGTAGCCTCCAACCTGATAACATTAATTTCTCCAACTTCAGGTAATTTCTCCCCCTCTTCCTACTCTATTTTTCCATACTTTCACCCTTTCTCATTTCCTCTGCTACCCATCTCCTCCCTCTAGTTCCCCTCCTAATTCCATGATCCACTGTCCTTTGCTATTAGATTCCTTCTTCTTCAGCCCTTTACCACTTCCACCTAAGTCCTACCACCCACTTACTTCATTCACCTCCCTCATCTACCCACCTTCCCCTTACCTTGTCTCATCTATGACCAGCCAGCTTGTAATCCTTCCTCTCCGCCCCTCCCCCCAAACTCATATTCTGGTTTCTGTCTCCGTCCATTCCAGTCCTGATGAAGGGTCTCAAACTGAAATGTTGACTGTTTATTCCTCTCCATAGATGCTGCCTGACCTGCTGAGTTCCTCCAGCATTTTGTATATGTTACCGAAGATTTCTAGCATCTGCAGAATTGAAATTTTTAGAAAACTGTTGCTTTCAACTGATAGCATGAAATTTGTGGTCAACACTTGATCCAGAAACTGTTCTCACTTTAATAACTCATCCCAAAATATTCTACTTCCAATGACAATCTAAATCAGGGGTTCCCAACCTTTTCTATGCCATGGACCCCTAACATTGACCAAGGGGACAGTGGATCCCAAATTGGGAACCCCTGGTCTAAATGCAAAAAACTGTAGCTACAAGGAAACCTAAAATAAAACAGAAAATAATGAAAATACTCAAGTAATTAGATAGCACAAATGGAGAGATAAACATAATTGAGATTTTAGCTTATTTCTATAGATACTTTCCAACCAACTGAATCATTTCTGCATTTTCAATTTTACTGAAAATTTGGAAATGTTGCAACGTCTTTGATACTGTACTGCAGCAACAAACCAGATAATGAGCTTAATCCATACACACAGGCATGCGGATCAAAAGACACTGCCCTCACTTTCCATGAAATATCAACACAAAAAAATGAAATATGGAGTTCTAACCCCAAATGAATAAATTATGCACCTCAAATGGGTGTAAACTAGGGAAGTTATCAACATACAAAAAACCTTGCATGGATTGCTAACTTTTTTATCTATAAATCTTGCAGAAATATTTGTCAAAATTTCAATCACGCATTTCTTTAAAAACATTTCTTATGGCAATGTTCCTTTGTCGACATTTGTCATTCACTTCAGCTACCTCATGAATCGCTATGAATCACAAGCTCCACCTTTCATGGAAGCTGGCTAACGCTATTCCATTGTTTAAGAAGGGTAGCAAGGACAAGCCAGGAAACTACAGATTGATCAGCCTGACATCATTGGTGGGGTTTTTAAGGCTGATTTATACTTCTGCGTAGGCTCTATGCTGTAGCCTACGCTGTTGTGAGCATTTATACTTGTGCGTTGGTGCGTCTGTGTCTCTCTGCAATTCACCGCCAAAACGCTAGTTGGTGGTGGGGTTTCTATGCCACTGTGTTGAGTTCCTTTGTGTACTTCAAACAATGGCGACTTTAAACTGAGCGCATCATGTTGAAGTTGGAGCTAATAACAAGAGTTACTTTTATTGAAATTACTGCAATGCAGAAAAAAGAGAAGACGTCGGAGGAGATGGTGTGTACGACCATTGAATGGATTGAGGCAGAAGGAAGGTGAACTTTCTGTGCTTGTCCAGCCACTGAGAGACGTGGACGAGGAAGTGCATTTCAAATATTGGTGGAGAAGAAGCAGCAACCAGAAATGTGTAGGAAGAAAAGCGGACCAATCACAGTTGTTGAGGTCTGCATCGCCGCGACGCGTAGTTACATTTTTGGGGAGGTGCGTGTCAGGCTACAGTGTAGGGTATGCACGGCTACATCGTACCTATGGCGTAGATTTGATGCAGAAGTATAAATTGGCCTTCACTGGATGGCATTCTGAGGGAGAAGATCCTCCAGCATTTGAATAGATGGAGTCTGATTAGGAGCAGTCAACATGGGTTTGTGCAGGAGAAGCTGTGTTTGATAAACCTTTCAGAGTTCTTTGAAGAGATAAACAAAAAGCTCTTTGAGGATAGGGCAATAGATCTTACCTATTTGAACTTCAGCAAGAACATAGACAAGGCCCCATGTGGTAGCCTGGAAGATTAGTCCCATAGAATCCAGAGAGAGCTAGTTCAGCAAATTCAAAATTGTCGGAGGAAGGAAACAGAGGATGGTGGTTGAAGGCTGCTCTTGGAATGGAGAATGGTGATTAGCGGTGTGCCACAGGGGTCAGTGTAAGGACCCTTGATGTTCATTATTCATATAAATGATTTGGATGTGAATGCAAAAGGGCTAATCAGCAAGTTTGTAGATGACACTAAATTAAGTGTTGTTGATAGTGAAGGTTATCATGGATTACAGGGGAATCTTGATCAGTTAGGGAAGTGAATCAAGGGTTAGCAAATGGATTACAATCCAGTTAAGTATGAGATTATGCATTTTGGAAAGTCAAACCAAAATACGATTTATACTATGAATGGTAGTGTACTAGTGAGTGTAAGGAACAAAAGAATCTAGGAGGACAAATGCATGGTTCTTTGTAAGTGGTGTCACAAGCAGACAGGGTGGTGAAAAAAGGCATGTAGCATGCATCAGTCAGGGCATTGTGCATAGGAGTAGGGACATTACATTGCAGTTGCTTAAATTGTTGGTAAGGGCACACGTATAGTATAATTTTGGGACCCTGTTACAGGAAAGACAAGTTTAAATTACAAAGGACGCAGAAAAGGTTTGCAATGATATGCCCGGACTAGTGAGCATGAGTTTATAGGGAGAGGGTGGTCAGGCCAGGTCTTTATTCCTTAGAACATAAGAGAATGAGAGGCACACTTAAAAAGGTGATTAATATTGTGAGAGGCATAGGCAAAATGGAAGATAATAGTTTTTTTTTTCCCAGTGTAGATAAGAGGGACAATAATAGCCATTTCCCCAAGGAAGCAGGATCCACAACTGGGAGGCATATACTTTGGAGTCAGGAAATGGAGAGGAGGTATGCTCCAAACACAGAGCAGCAAAAACAATTTAGCAGGAGCAATCACTTTAATAATAAACTGCAAAATAATGAGCTTCAGAACAAGATAGAGCAGATACTTATATGACAAGGTAACTGAAGGCTAGGAGCAACTGGTTGAGGCTGGCTGGTTCAATGGGTGAACAAGGACTGCAACTGAGAGCTGGGGGGTAACTTCCTTAACAAAGGATGGTGAGTTTATGGAATGAGCTGCCTGAAGAAGTGTTTGAGGTGGTACAATAGGATCATTAAGAAGCATTTCTGATAGGTACGTGGATGTGAGGGGCCTGGAGGGATATGGGTAAAAGTGGGACCAGCTAGGTAAACAAAATGGTTGGCATGGACACATTGGGCCAATGAGACTATATCCATGCTGTATTGATCTAAAATTCTATGACTGACTTTTAGATAACTGAACTCTTCCTATCCTCTTTTATGAAGTCCAAAGGCCAACCTTCAGGTTGTTGTCAAAGTAAATAACATTGATTTATTTAGTGTTTAGAAATATTAATTAATAATCATGCAACATTGACACATGTTTCATTAAATCTCTATGGCAGGTACTGCATCTCAATGGCCAGTGGTACAAGGCAAATGTTGTAAGCACCAAAGTAAGTATTCTAGACAACAGTATGATGAAAAAAAATTCAGAAGGGGTGGAAGTTGCACTTGCAATATATATAAGCGTGGGCTCTAGATGACATCCTTGGATTTCTATTAATTCACACTAGAGATAGGGCCCAGATTACTGCAATGAAGCTTGGGAAAACCCATGTGTTTTCAGCACAAAGTATTTCAAATCATTAAAGCACATACGTATATTTATGGTAAAATAAAAATTATTTAGTACATTTTAAGAACTTTAAATCAATTCACAGCAAAGAAGAATCCAACTTCAATATTTCATTTAGTGATCATATCACATTTCAATGAATCACTTACGGCATTTCGAAATGTACTCCTAGAGAAGCAAAATATGATAAATCTAGTCCCACCACTCAGTACCCTTAGAACAGTTCTTGGTATATTTACATTTTCACTCAATCCGTAAGGTGCCCATATCATACCTTTGAGATCAGCTGATTTTGTAAGGGATGGGTAGTTCCAGACTGAGACCTGATGTTTGGGAAAACCATGACCAGTTACTAGCTCTTTGTACTTTGGTAACCAGAGCAATGAACAAATCTGGAAAGGAAAACAAATGACTTTTATTACCACAATATGTCATTTATTTCATATGAGAAATTGATCGTTTCAACCTTTTGTCATGGGATTTTATGGCGTAAAAGTAACTTTATCATGGGATCACACTTCCAAGTAGGTGGTGTTTGGCAGAGAGGTGGGAGGAATAATTTTCACGCATTCTGCTTGTATCACTAATGTACAGTTCATTTGAAAACTGCATAGTTTCTACTGGTGGACGGGCATTACACAAATTGAGATTCAAATCTGTTGAAAAGAAAGCTTCATTTATCCTGGGTTGGGGTCCATTGCCCAAACTCGCTGCCCACCTTCTTGATGCTTCTGATCTGGAAAAGTGATTCCATTGGCTTAAACAATCCAAGCAGTGAAGTGCTTGTTAGCAACAGTGCTTCCATAATCACGTCACATAATCAAGTCTGAACAAGCCCTGCCCCCCAAAAGCCCTCTGGAAGCCTTTGACAGCCTTTATCACCTGTCAAAATATTTCAATGGTTCTCAAACTCAGAACCAGACCTGCACATTTTCCTGTGGAATGTGAAAACAAACAGGAAATTCATTGGGCAGCTGCTCTTACTTCGATGCAACAAAACTGGAGTGCAGAAGTAGTCTGAGAGTATTTATTTCTTTAATTTATGTAGAGATGCAGCACGGATGATTAGGCCCTTCAGGCCCACCGAGCTGCCCCACCCTACAATCCACCGAGTTAATCCTAGCCCAATCACAGGACAATTTACAATGACCAATTAACCTACTAACTGGTATTTCTCCAGACTGTGGGAGAAAACCAGAGCACCCGGAGGAAACCCACACGTTCACAGGAAGAACGTACAAACTCCTTACAGACGGCGCTGGAATTGAACTCCAAGCTCCGATGCCCCAAGCTGTAATAGTGTCACCCTAACCACCACACTACCATGGCACCCCTCATAAAAGAAGTGCTCCATATTACCTGGGAGAACAATTGCAATAAATTCTGTGTTAAATGGGGTAATATTATTGATATGCATGGAAATTAAAGAAAAGGTGCATTTTACACACTTGAGGAACACATTAAATCACTGTTTAAAAACACCAGGCATGAGCATATCATGGTTGTGACCTAATAGAAGCCAAAACTTTTCTGATCATAACATACCTCAGAAAGCATGGATGCCACTAAAGAAAAGCACAAAGAAACCATGGCCTCTACTTTGTCCATAAATAATTGTAAATGCCACAATACAGTATATTCAAGCTATTTCACCATTGGATCAAAATCAATATATAAAATTCTCCTAACAACAAAACCTAACTGCAAAGTTAAATGCAGTAATGCCAACTTCATATTATAAATTTCAATCCTTTCTTACTTGTGAACTTGTATCTATATCTTGAATGCAGGTCCCACTTCTTGTGTCCCATATACGCAAATGTCCATCTTTCATTCCTCCCCCAACAGCAAGAATTTGAGGTTGCCATGGGCACCAGTTCATGGCCTGTTGAAAAGTGTATTCAATTATTGTTAAATTTTAGATTTATTTTCTTGCCACCTCTATTGTTTCATTCTATTATTGCAGAAAGTGCAAATATGGATTTAAATTTTCAAATTGTGTCCTTAATATCAATAGTTCATTTGAACCATGTCATTTTGCAATAGGTTAACCGTGACATTCAACAGGTAATGAATCTTTTTATAATGTTCTGTGTGAATGGGTAGAATAGGCAATCTTGGGTTCTGTAAAGAGTAGGGCAGGAACAATTGACCACTCACAACTGAATATATCAGTACTGGAAAATAATTTGATTGAAAGAATTTAATTTGATTGTTGTAGAATTGTTTGACTGTGTCTATTGTATTCTGCTTTGTTACTTAGCAAACATCTGAAAATAGACAACTTTTAAATATAGACTAATAAGCTGCAAGTCTAACAACCTGCCTTTGAGATTCATCTATATAATTGCAAACCAGATTTCAACATGCTTGGTACCACTGTTAACCAGAAGCTTAAGAGAACCAGCTCACTACCTACTGCAATTCTAAGAAGTCAGATGATAGTTATCTTGTACATATCCTCAAAGCAAGGAGGTGTGTCACCCACAGGAAGTTATTCATCTTCTGATTCCCCACTAACAAGGCATAAGTAGGAATCTTACAGTTCCGTGCAGAAGTCTAAGGCACATATATATAGCTAGGGTGTCTAAAACTTTTGTACAGTACTACAATAATTTTATTTACTGCTGCCTCTAAAAAAACAAATTTCATGAAATATGTGAGTGATGATAAACCTGATTCTGATACAGGTCTCTATTGTGGATTGAGAGTGAGAAAGGGAAGGGAGGGGGAGGGAGCAGGAAGCACCCAACAGACATTCTATAATGATCAATAAACCACTTGTTTGGAATTAAATGCCTGGTGTCTCAGGACAGGGTGTGTGTGTGTGTGTGTGTGTGTGTGTGTGTGTGTGTGTGTGTGTGTGTGTGTGTGTGTGTGTGTGTGTGTGTGTGTGTGTGTGTGTGTGTGTGTGTGTGTGTGTGTGTGTGTGTGTGTGTGTGTGTGTGTGTGTGTGTGTGTGAGACTTTTACACAATACTGTAAATAATTAATTAATAATTGCATAAAAATTAATTAAAATAAAGTGCAAAAATGTTATTTTAACATTAAAGGCTGCCATAAAGCCAAGTGGCCCCTCAGGTTATGATGGTAAAGTGGCTTACTCTAGACAAGAAAATCTGCAGATGCTGGAAATCCAAGCAACACGCACAAAATGCTGGAGGAACTCAGCAGGCCAGGCAGCCTCTATGGAAAGTAGTAAACAGACATCATCTCAGGCCAAAACATCAACCGTTTACTCATTTCCATAGATGCTGCCTGGCCTGCTGAGTTGCTCCAGCATTTTGTGTGTCTGCTTACTCTGTTCTATACAGTCATCTGAAGTCTGGAACACATTGATAAGCAGAGTAATGCTAATCGGCAATGCTTACTGAACCACAGCTAAGTGAAGTGCAATTTGACTCATTTTCTCAACCACAACTGCTTCCTTGAAGCTAAGTACAAAGCTTGGTAATAGTAAGCAGAGAGTGATGGCACCAGATTATTTTTGTGATTTGAAGACTACAACAAGTGTTATACCATTGGGATCTGGCGCTGGGACCACTGTTGTTTGTTAAATAATTATGATATGGATATAAGTGTAGGAGATAAGTTGAGCAGAGCAATGGCTGATGGATGTTAATCCTGAAAGTGCAAGTTGATGCACTTTGTGAGGACAAATAAGAGCTATGAATGGCTGATGTTGAGGAACAGAGGAACACTCCTGTACAAATCTTGGGAATCCTGAAGGTAGATAACGTCTTACCAGACATAGAATACAATAATTGGAGGTTACTGCACAAATTTCTAAGACATTGGTAAGGCCACAGCTAGAACACTATGTGTACTTCTAGTCAATACAGTACAGAAAGGATACCATTGAACTGGAGAAAGTACAGAGGAGATTCACCAGGATCTTGCTCAGGATAAATTACTTGGATTCTGCATAGACTGCAAAGACAGTGTTTTTCAAGGAACACAGAAAACTGAGAAGGAAACTTATAGGTGTATTCCTGAAGGGAACTTTTCCTCAAAACAGAAGTACCTAAAACTAGAAGGTAAGGGAAAAGAGGTTCAAAGAGAATCTGTTAAAGATTTTTTTGGACCCAAAGGATAGCTGGAATCTGTCTAAAGGGGTATTGAAGGCAAGTATTCTCTCATCATTTAAGAATCATCAAAACACACAGCTGAAATGTGTGACTGGTCTAAGATGACACTGGTGAAGCACAGCAGCAAATTAAACACACGTTTTCTTGGATATGATCACTGCAATCAAAAGTCTATAACTTCACTTTTGGAGTTGAGCTTTTGAACTGCCTATATGACCTGGCATTTTTGCATGTGTGAACTGAAGTCTCAAAGGTGCAGGACTGTTGCCGCACGGCAGGGTTTGGGCCAGAGAGGGGCAATAAGCCAAAGTATGGACATTGCTGCAGTAGACTTGGAAATAATTCAATACTGCAGGACTGAGGTGAGGCAAGCAGAGGCAAGGCAGTGGGGCTGGGCTTTGGCCCAGGTCAGACAGTGAGGAACGATCTAAGGATTGCCAATTTAAGTCAGATTGAAAGGTCAGGCTGGAGGCAAGCCACAGGCCGATTACAGCTCGCTGCTCTGCGAGGTTTGCTTATCTCTTCACTGAACTGAGGCCGTGGCCTTCAACTAACGGGCTCCTGGATCGGCTACAGTGATGACTGGCTTCATAGATGACTCACTTTTGTGAACTTCAGTTCTGAATGTTATTTGCTTACTTTTATTGTTTGCAAGTTTCGGTTTTTTTTCTGCACATTGGGTGTTTGACGGTCTTTTTTTAATAAAATCTATTGGGTTTCTTTGTTGTGTGACTGCCTGTAAGGAGACGATTCTCAAGATTTATAGAGCATACATACTTTGAACTTTTTGAATTACTGAGTATGGAAGGCTACAGACCCATTGTTGGCAAATGGGATGGTTAGCAAGCTGTGTTGTATGATGATATGTCTGTAACACTACAATGCTAATCAATATTTTGAACCAATCTGTTAGCAATAGAAAGGAAACATATGCTACAATACTACACTTAATTCATCAGGATTCACCTTTACAGCTGACTCTAGATTATTAATGGTCAGATCCGGTTTACTACTGGTGTTGACTCCAGGATCATTGTGCCAGATATTCAGCAGACCATCATTTCCACCACTAGCAAGGAATGCACCATCCAGTGACCATTTAAGGCTACATACTTGTGAATCATGACCACAGAGAGTGCCAACATGGTGTCGTGCAATTCGTACATCGTGATGATGAATGGATCCAAACCGAGAACCACTACAACAGATAAAAATATATGTAAGAAAGGAACACCAACATATTCATACCCACTTCAGCAGAACCCAGTAGCTACTTAATATATGAAGTTCCATGAATAATATCCCAAAAATTCTTCCATGTTCCAAATAAAGAACATAATGTAAGTGTATAAATTAATTTTGTTCATAATAGGTCACTCTATATCCTTTAGTTTCGATAGCAATTTTTAGAATTACATTTGGCAACACATCTTAATCTTCAGGTTTAAAATCACTATTTTTGTTCCATTTGAAATAACAATGAATTTGATCAGTAGCTCAGCATATTATGTCAAAATACATGGCGATTACAGCACATCTAAAGGCAATTTTACCTAATTAATTAAAGCCAATGCTAATGCTCTACATTCAACCCAGAGTCAATTAATATAGCTGATAATAATCTTCTCTGGCTTTGGTAATATAGTTTAAATGGTTAATAGATAGAGTATGATTTTCAGTTGGCCCTTTATTGGAACACACTAGCGTCACTCTCCTGCTAGAAGTCAACGGAGAAGGTTTGACTAAAATTAACCCTATGGAGTCACATTTTAATTTAGGGATTTAAATTTAAAAGTAATTCCTTAAAGTAATTGCCAACATATCAATGCTAACTGATTGTGTTATGTAATAACGCTGCAATCAAGCAAGTAGAAGTTTCTGTGAAATCCTTACCTACAAAATATGAAAGAGGCTATAACTTTAATTCCTAGTTTCCTGGAATCAGTTGAGGAAAACTAACGTTAAATAGCACTACTGAGCCAAACAACTGTGCTATGGTAAGGGTTAGAGAAGTAGCATAGTAGGAAAATTTAGGAAGCACACTTAGGCACTGAAGTTATAAAAGAGGAAATGGAGAGTGGATGCTCAACAGATACCCAGGTAAGGCTGATTGACAGGAAAGTTATAAGAAAATAAGATGTCATCGTTGTAGATAAGTAGACAGAAGTCAACAAGGCCAACAAGCAAGATCCAATGAACAATAGGATGTGGCCCCGTGCAGTCTGCTCTAGTCGATTTAGGGTGGAATGCCAAAGACCTGGAAGAAAACCACTGGCAGGCGAAATATTCAAATAACTGTGGAATGCCTAACAGTCTAAACAGTACTTGAAGTAGCCCATGACTTGACAATGTAACTGATCATCACCCAACCCCTTAATCCAGCCTGTATTAGTCCTGCAGTTGCACAATCCTATGAGAATTCCATTATCCTGGAGGTGGTAAGTACCACATCCATTCTACAAGTAATGCCCAGACCTCAAGTGGTAGTCCCTGAGGCCTAGTCACTGCTGGGCCACCTAAAGGGCCTTCTGACATTCAGAAACAGTTAAAAAAGATAAGATAGAACTTATTAAACAAAAGCAAATTTTTAAAACTTTCAACTTATGTAAGTTAAACAAAAGAAGAAGAAGTAAATAAAATAAAAGGGAAAAAGTAAATTACTTCATGAAATGTAATTTATCTCTCAGTCTAGTACAATCCAGTACTAACCCTGGATGTGGTGTTGATGTGTCCACATCGGACCTTCCGCTCACTCCATACTTCTGTGCTTAGTGCTAGATAAATAAATCTGAACAGCTTGGAGTCTGCCATTTGTTCCCCTTGGATCATTAGTGTGTCTTGGATCATTAAGTTACTCACCATGGATTTTAGATAAGAATACAGCTATGTGAAATACAGCAGATAATATACTGAATATTAGTGATGGAAAACATATGGACAATACAAGACTAGTATTATAAGTTTTGGAAAAAGAAATTTTATGGGAACTAAATGAAAGTAGCAGCTTTTCCAATAGCAAAAGGCTTATCCATTGGCTAATGTTAGACAAGCTCAGTCAACACAAAGGCAGTGGAGGAGCTGCAGAAGATGGTAAACAGTCAAAATGTGTATTGTCAGCACTTATGTAATAAGAGTATATATTGTAGACAATTTTCCTACCATTACTCAGGTTACTGGCTATTTGACCCAGCAGATACTTTGGTCTAAGCTATTTTACTTACCAATAGCGTTCAAGCAGTCATATGTCTTAATCATATACAATGAGTAAAAACTCAATCAGTATTAAAATGATTATATAATGTAAACATTCAACCTGCTTACTACAGACGTACCTGGTAAGAATGTGGTCATTCCAACTAAGAGCTCCAACCATTGAGCAATGACTTTGCATATTTCGCAATTTCTTCTTCGTCTCAACATCCCACAGCTTGGATTGTAAATAAAATTATTATAAGAGAAACTTGCAAAAATATTTTCCTTTCTATAATGCTTTGAAGTATTTACATGCAATCTATAGAAATTTTCTTTCTGCATCTTCTATAGCTGTTGGCTTTTACCTGTACTGTCTTCTATGCATATACAGTATAAAAAACATTCCTACACATCTCTTTCCAATCTTTTTATTATTGTTATTAATATCAACAAAACAAAATTGATACATAGATAATGGGATTACAAACATACACATTTCAAATGAAGTAGCCACTTAGTGGCTGTCTCAATTCCACAAAAACAAAAGGCTGTAATTACGTCCAGATTATCAGTATCTTAGTGATATTATCGTAGATAACTATTGGCTGTAACTCTAGGGTAACTCCACTGCTCTTCAGGATAGTGGTGTGGATTTGTTCGCATTCACAGAATAAAAAAATTGTCACGTCTGTGTATCTTTTCATCCAAAAGACTATGTCCAACAGTGCCACTTCAAATTTTTGTGAATAAACTTCAGGAGTGAGGATTGAACATGTTCAAAGTTTAAAGTAAATATATTATCAAAGTAGATATATGTCACCATATACTACCTTAAGATTCATTTTCAATAGGGCATTCACAGTAAATATGAAGAAACACAAGAGAATCAATGAAAAACTGCACACAACAAAGATGGACAAATAACCAACATGCAAAAAATAACATTGTGTAAATATGAGTTGTAGAGTACTTGAAAGTGAGTCCATGGAGTGAGTGAAGTTATCCTCCCCTGTTCAAGAGCCTGATGGTTGAGGGGTATTAACTGTTCCTGAACCTGGTGGTGTGGGACCTGAGACTCTTGCACCTCCTTCCTGATGGTTGAGGGGTATTAACTGTTCCTGAACCTGGTGGTGTGGGACCTGAGACTCTTGCACCTCCTTCCTGATGGTTGAGGGGTATTAACTGTTCCTGAACCTGGTGGTGTGGGACCTGAGACTCTTGCACCTCCTTCCTGATGGCAGGAGTGAGAAGAAAGCATGGTCTGGATGTGTCACAACCACAGACACGGCTGCCCAGCAGACTCGGCAATTGCGCTTGTGAATATGCACAGGTCAGATAATTATTCTTTCATTATGACTGTACTTAACTTCTTTCTTTTCATTGTAGCACCTGTCAAGACGTGAGCAAAGCACAGCAAAGTTACCCTGTATGCTTGCATTCAGCCTTGCCTGAGAACACTGGACTGTCGAGTCGGCAGATGCTGAGGACTAGCAGTATTTGTTTTATATTTAAATAGTCCTTTCAGCCGCGGTGTTGGCATCTAATTTTCCATTTGAGAGTTTTAGTTAATGGCCCTGTTTGGCCTAGTGTTGATTGTTTTTTTTTTCCCTTAAAATACTGTTGGCATTAAAGTCTGTGAACTATCGGCTCACTTCAGCATCTCTCAATCCACACTTGGGCCATATCCAAACAAACTGACAGGATGGTGGAGTTGCTTGAGGATGGTTGCTGCTTTCCAGGAACATCACTCCTTGTAGGTATACTCAGTGGTGGTGAGGGCTTTAACTGTGATGAATTGGGCTGCATCCACTACTTTTTAAAGGCTTTTCTATTCAAGGACATTGGTGTTTCCATACCAGGCTGTGATGCAACTCCACCACGCATCTATAAAAGTTTGTAAATGTTTTTGATGACACGCCAAATCTTCACAAACTTCTAGGAAAGTAGAAACACTGCCTGCCTTCTTTGTAATGGCACGTTTGGTCATGTAACCTAATGATCTTCACACCAGAATGAAAGCTAAAGAGCCTGCTCTCAAGAATGTCTGAATGTAACTATCTAATGTTTGATTGTTTCCACTATGACAGGAGTAATTAATGTAAGATGGTCCCTCAACCAACAGAAGTGAAACTGGCATAAGGATCCAGACTTGAGGACAAGATCTGGCCCCCTCCCCACGCACCCTGGCAACTCTGGCACATGTATCCAGAATTTTGTATACAGTCATTGTTAATATCTGAAGTTTATCTCTTCAACTGGTAATCATAATTGTATTATGTGTGTACATAATGAAGAACTTCAGTTACCAGTGTGCAATGCAGTGGTTCACCAGGAACCGGAAGTGACATTGGTGAACTAGACAGCGCACGCTAAAGAGTGGAGCTGAAGCCCTGAATGTTAATAAATGTGCTGAAAACCATGCAAAGTTTCTCTTTTATCAAGAACAAACATAAAAATAATGATTGGGCTGAGCTGTTCTCCAGTCTTGGCAATTTACTTACAAACGTTTTGTCACCATGCAAGGAGACATCGTCAATGCGCTGTTGATTCCATAATTGTTTGCAAGTAACTTGCCAAGATTGGAGAATAAATCAACCCAACCATCAACCACCTTCACTACACATCTTCCAAATTATTGGTAATCATAATTTTTGACACCTGAAGCATTTTTGAATTTTAAAGAAAATAAACAAAACTCCTTTCCAATCTTTCCCATCAATAAAATCAAACGTGAAAAACAATGATCAATATCCACCTACCTGTACCTGGGAAGCACTAGTTCCAATTGCGAGGTTGTTTCTATCCTTAATCCAGGCCAGAGACGAAATGTATCCAGATTCCACATTTAAGGCCTTATGGACTCCCTTCTCTGGGTGCCAAAGATAAGCTGCATTGGAAAGGGCAATAGCTACTATATTTGCAGCATTCCAGTCGACCAAATTAAGATCTAGAAAATATTGTAACAATAACAAGCTGCATTTTTGTAGTGCAGTTTTACATAGCTAAATACTATGAGATACTTTACAGAGGTCTGATAAAAAAAAACACAGAGCTAAACGAAGGGAAATTGAGAGAAATTGCAAAATTGTACTTTAGAAATGTCTCTGAGATAGGGAAGTGGAAGGACTTTAGTAGGGAATTCTAGAAAATGGAAGACAGGTACTACAAGTTACAACTCTCAATAGTAGGGATTGGGAATTGGGGGGTGGCAGGTTGGGACTTTGACAATTAGGTAGAGAAGGAAAGTAAGACATAGAAGGAATTGAACCCAAGAATAGAAACTTTAAAATTTCAGATGCTGGGAGAAACACAATTTTTTTTACAAAATAAAGGTGAGCAATGAACATATTTTGAGTGTAAGAAGTACTTAAGTATGACAAAGACACTTCCTGAATTAACATGAATGTGCCTAGAGCTGATGCATCTGCAATCAATAGCCCCCAAAGTTGTACAAGGAATTCCTACTGCAGGAGACAAGCAGAATTTCCATAGAAATAAGGAAGAGTCAGATTCAACCCACGTGGATAAGGTCCTCTCTAAGATTTTTTAAAGAAATTTGGAGAACTACATTGGAAATCCATTGGAAGTGGTGTCAGTTAACACACTATAAATGACATCCAACAACACTTGTTCATAAAATCCAAAGTAATGCTTTCTGTTATCATGTACAAACACAGAGTATTAAATAAAACTTCCTCTCAGTTATTCCTTCAGTCCAACAGTTGTGTCTAAATCCTCTGAACTGCTGTAAGGCTTACACTTGCTTATAATAGCAACTTGGCAGAGCAATGCAGCTCATTTCACTCATTACAGAGGTGCTTCCTCATCAGTGACCAGAATTAGACATTTATTACACTGTGGCTTCCACTTCAATGATTCTGATTTTCAACTCAAATTCAGGGTTGTCAAACCAGAGCCACACGTTTTACAATAATATGTGGTAGAATGGTGTTTCCCTGCTGGTCTGAACTCATATGCTGCTACAACGATGCTTAAATAGAAATCAGAAGCAAGAAAATTAATCAGCTTATGCTTGCGTGACCCAAAGAAAAGTTAATTTGAATACTGGTACTAGAAATGACATTGGTACCAGAAATCAATTAAATAATTAAAGATAAATTTTAAGCCTGGAGCCAACTAACCAAAACATAAAGATTAATAATCAAAATTAATATTCAGATAGAGAAGATAGGTAGGGACATGTTCGGCACAACTTTGTGGGCCAAAGGGCCTGTATTGTGCTGTAGGTTTTCCATGTTTCTAAGATCATTCGGCATTTGGAAAAGCAAGGTGTGATTAGAGATAGCCAGCATAGCTTTGTGCATTAGAAATTATGTCCCATGAAATTGATTAAGAGGTGACTAAGAGAGCAGGATGGTAGATGTTGTCTATAGTGTTTGACAAGGCCTGTAAGGTAAGATCACATGGGATCTAAGGTGAGCTAGCCAATTGGATACAAAATTGGTTTGTTGAAATCAGTTAGAGGGTGGAGTGGAAGATCAATTTTCAGATTGGTGAACATAGGGACTGGTGCTGAATCCCTGGTGTTTGTCATACATATTGTATATCAATGATTTTAGTAAGAATATAGATGAAGCGATCATTAAGTTTGAAGAAAACACCAAATTTGTAGCATGGTGTACAGTAAAGAAGGTTGTCTAAGATTCAAAAGGGTCCTGATCAACTTGGAAAGTGGGCAAAGGACTGGCAGATAGAATTTAATATAGGCAAGTACAAAATGATGCATTTAGTTGATACAGTGTATAACATACACAATGAATGACAGGGTCCATTGTAAAAAAAAAAGAAACCTAGCATTACAAGTAAATAGTTCCCTGAAAATGGCAACACAGGGTGATGAAGAAATCATATGGCATTCTTGCCTTCATCGGATGGAGCATTGAGTCTGTAACACGTTTATATATATATCACTGAGTATATCACATTATATAACAGCTGTACAGTGTATGGTGAGGCTACTCTTGGAACATTGGGTGAAGTTCTGGTTATCATGCCATAGTAAGAATGTGATTAGGGTAGAGAGGGTGCAGAAATACAACACACAAGGATATTGCTGAGACCGGAGGGCTTGAATTATAAGGAGACGCTAGATAGGCTGTGGCTTTTTTTCCCTGAAGCAAAGGAGGCTCAAGGCTCAGTTTAGAGAGGGACATAAAATCATGAAGGGCATAGCCGGATGAATAGTCAATCCCTTTTCAGGGTATGGAAATCTATAACTAGCTTTAGTTTTAAGATAAGCTTTAAGCATAGCTTTAAGATAAGGAGGGAAAGATTTAAAGGGAAATGGAGGGACAGGTTTCTCAAATAGAGGGTGATGGGCATATGGACCAAGTTGCCAGATGAAGTGGTAGAGCCAGGATGTATAAATAACATTTGAACTGGTTCATGGATAGGACTGGTTTATAAGGACACGGGCCTAATACAGGCGAATGGGGCAAGCTCAGGAAGGCACTCTATGTTTAAATACAAGTTAAATAAAACAGATTATACAATCCTGCAATGGAAAATGATACTTACAGTAATCATCCTTCAATCCTGGAGCATCTAAGACTTTCATAGGAATTAAAGATATGCACCGATTTTTTATTGTGTGATCCTGTTTCACATGCAAAGAAACATCAGCTAGATAGTTCTTGCGTGCTAAAACAAAGAACAGGTGCTTCAACATTGTTAGACAAGCCTGCAAATCTATTCTAAACGGAGAACTAGTCTAGTCATAATTATTGATCAATAATTGTCCAAAAAATCACAACAGTATATATGCTGTCTAAATTTTGAAGTGAAGTCCTGTGAACACTCAGTAATTATGTACATCAAAGACTCAGATTAATAGATTTTTGGGCACTAAGGTCTTAGATTCACAGAACTAAATTTCAAAATGTGCATACAACTAGTGGACAATAACTTCACATGTGTTTGCACTAACAAACAAATACATGAAACTTGAAGTAATTTCAATACTTGAAGCATATAAATATTGAGAATTTGCTTTTTAACATATGATTTAGCAAATGCAGGTGTTGTGCATTTCAACAAAGAAATAAAAATAGAACAATCTGATCAATAAAGTTTAACTTTCCATAAACTTTTTTAAGTTGAAAATATTTCTAGGATTATTTTATTAACCTGATATAAAAAAGGGTTTTTAATCATGTGATGAATAGAATCACTTTGACTCAGTAAGTATTTATAGAAAAGAGCAGATATAACCACAAAGCAGATATAAATCAAGCACATAAATACTTAACAAGAACAGAAACATTTTTTGTTTAGTAGCCTTAACGATCATGTTAAACATCATGCATAAGACCATACAGAGAACACTTTCCATTCTATTATGCTTTGATTCTTCTATGCAACAGCCCTTCCCTCACTAAACAGCAATAACCCATAAAGATATTGTTAATAACTTGTCTACAAAGGATTCATGCCACACATATGTACTTGTGCACTTGTCATATCTGAATCACTACTCTTAATCCCATAACTCTTATATACCATGGATCCAAATATCATCTCAACTATCAGCTAGCATCTCATTTTTTTCTGAGAATTGGCACAGGCTGCAAATGACTATGACAGGGTTTAAGAAAAACAGATGAGTTCCAGGGTAGATAAATGCACGTGATATAGATAATTATGTCAAAAGAGGAGCATGTGCAAGAAAAGGAAAACCACAAAATGTGTGTATGTATGAATAAGTGAAATATTCTGATTTTTTCAATTCATGAAATGTCTTAATAAAATAATAAAAATGTTTTTCAACAACGGCCAATCGGAGAGCAAAAGCGTGAGAAGACGTAGCTTACTCAGGTTCGTCAATTCAGTACATAAGGCATTGATACATGGCAGTTTGGTTTTTTGAGCAGCGGCCAGTCAGGGATCTGAAGCATGAGAAGACATAGCTCACTCAGTGGCCAATCAGCAAACGGGATTGATTGGCCAGAACAAATGAAAATAAGGTAAGGCCAAGCAGAGCGGCCATTGTTAGAGCTGCCTTTACTGGAGTGGACAATAACAGAGTGGGGATTTTGAAACTTTAGATCCTCAAGGATTCAGTGAGGAGTGGCTTGAGTGAGAGAAAGCGAAAAAGCTATTGGTGCGTTATTTTCCCACAATTTATTTATTGGTTTTTCCTTCTTTATATTTGCTCAGTTAGAACAATATGGCTGCCAGGCAGGATAGTTGAATGCTCCTCTTGCGGGATGTGGGAAGGCAGAGGGAGCTCCAGTCTCCCTGATGACTACAACTGCAAGAAGTGCATCCAGCTGCAGTTTCTAACACTCTGTGGTAAGGAGTTGGAGCTGGAACTGGATGAACACCGGATCATTCAGGCTGAGAGGACAATAGATAGGACATAAAGACGGGTAGTTACCCACAAGGTGCAGGACACAGAAAACGGGCGGGACAGTCATGAAGGGAAAAGCGGTTGAACAACCAGTGCAGAGTACCCCTGTGGACAATCCCCTCAACAACAGGTACACCACTCTGGGATGCCCTTGGTGGGGATTACCTAGAAGAGGAATGTCACAGGGGTCAAGACACTGGCACTGAGTCTCAGAAGGAAAGGGGAAGAAGAGGTGAGCTGTGGTGATAGAAGATTTGTTAGTTAGGAAAACAGAAAGGTGTTTCTGTACAGGAAAATGAGATTCCCAGATGGTATGTTGCCTCTCGGATGCCAGGATCTGGGACATCTCGGATTGAGTCTTCAGCATTCTTAAATGGGAGGGTGAATAGCCAGAGGTTGTGGTCCATATAGGTGCCAATGAGATGGGTAGGAAGAGCGATGAGGTTCTGCAAAGTGAGTTCAGGGAGTAAGGCACTAAGTAAAAAAGCAGGACCTCCAGGATTGTGATCTCAGGATGTGCCACATGCTTGTAAGACCAGAAACAGGATTATACAGTTTAATACATGGCTAGGGGGTTGAAGTAGGAGGAAGGGTATTAGAGTTTTGGATCATTGGACTCTCTCCCACAGAAGGTGGGACCTGTAAGGAAAAGACAGTTTGCACTTGAACTGGAGAGAGTCTAATATCCTACTAGAAAGGTTTGCTGGCGCTACACAGGGGGATGAGTTTAAACAAGTGTTGCAGGGGTATGAGAACCAGACTGCTGGAACAGATAGTGGAGAGGTTGTTAAGATCTCCGACAAAGTTAGGAATCAAAAGGTTGAGCATGGTGCTACTAGTGTTCTGAGATGTATATATTTCAATGCAAGAAGTATTGTAAGAAATATTGTAAAAGTATTGCAAGAAGTATTGCAAGAAGTATTGTAAAAGAGCTCAGAGCATAGCTCAACACCTGGAATTAAGATATTGTAGCCATTAGAGATACTTGGTTGCAGAGGGGCAGGACTGGCAGTTCAATATTCCAGGGTTCCATTGTTTTAGATGTGAGGGAGCAGGAGGGATGAAAGGAGGAGGGGTGGTGTTATTAGTCAGGGAAAATGTCATGACAGTGCTCCATCAGGACAGACTGGAGAACTCATCTAGTGAGGTGTCATGCGTGGAATTGAGGAATAAGAAAGGTGTGGCTGTGTTAATGGAGCTATATTACAGGCCACTGAATAGTCTGAGGGATTTACAGGATCACATTTGTAGAACAATCACAGACTGTTCCAAGACACATAAGGTTGTTATAAATGTTGATGTTAACTATCCACATATTGACTGGGACTCCCATAATGTAAAAGGACAAAATGGGTTAGAGTTTGTCAAATATGTTCAGGAGTTTCCTTAATCAGTACGGAGAAGTCCCAATGAGAGAATATGTGATATTTGATCTGCTATTAGGGAATGAGACAGGGCAGGACATCTCAGATCAAGTCTTCAGCATTCTTAAGTTTGTGTAGGGGAACAGTTTGCATCTAGTGATCATAATGTCATTAGTTTCAAAGTGAATATGGAAGATGGCAGCTCTGGTCTGTGAGTTGGGATTCTAAATTAGAGAAAGACCAATTTTAATGGTATCAAATTGGATCTGGCAAATGTTGACTGGGTCAGACTGTTTTCTGGCAAAAGTGCAGTTGGTAAATGGGAGGCCTTGAAAAGTGAAATTTTGAGAGTACAAATCTTGTATGTGCCTGTCAGAATAAAAGGTAAAGATGGCAGGTTTAGTGAACCTTGGTTTTCAAGAGACTTTGAGGTCCTGGTTAAGGAGATGGAGAAGATCTTAAATGGATTTTTTTTTGTATCTCTATTTACTTAGGAAAAAGACACAGAGTCTATAGAAGTGACTCAAAGTGACAGTGAGGTCATGGATCTTATACAGGTTACAGAGTAGGAGGTGTTTGTGTCTTGAGGCAAATTAGGCTAGATAAATCCCCAGGGCCTAACAAGATGTCTTCTCATGCCAAGTAGGAGGCAAGTGCAGAAATTGCCATGGCCTTAGCAGAGATATTTAAATCATCCTTAGTGACAGGTGATGTAGAGGATTGGAGGATAGCCAATATAGTTCTGCAGTTTAATAAAGCATTGATGAAGGGTCCCAGCTCAAAATGTCAGCTGTTTACCCTTTTCCATAGATGCTGCCTGGCCTGCTGAGTTCCTCCAGCATTTTGTGTGTGCTGCTATACTAGGATGTACGGTTCCTTTATTGCCAAACATTCTATGGCACTATAGCAGAAAATTAGTAGTTTAAATATTTTTCAATAAGCTGTAATTAAGGTGTTTTAGTTAATGCTGCAGGATAACCAATTTGTTTTTCAGAGTCATAGAGTGACACAGTATGGAAAGAGGCTCTTTGTCCCAACTGATCTATCCCAAACTAGGTTCCCATCTAAGCTAATATCATTCATTTGCCTGTATTTGGCCCATGCCCCTCCAAGTCTTTCCTATCCATGTACTTGTCAAAATACCTTTTCAATGGAAGCTAGAAAACAAAGGCTTCACTGATGACACTTGACCAAAAAAGGATCACATTGATCCTAAACGTAGATCCTAAAAAATTCTGAACATGCTTCCCCAAGAATTTTTAACACCTAGATATATTTTTCACATTTTGAACTGCCCTATGGCCTAGTATTTGACACAAAAACAATTTTATATCTGCTGATTTCACAGAGACAATGAAACCTTGTAGATCAATTGAAATTTTAATGTTCCAACTTTTGTGCCAATTATTTTTCTCAATTATATTTCTTATATCTACATTTAATATGTTATGTGTTTGTACAAACTCATCAGACTGTCATTATATGATTTTGCCACCTAGTGGCAATTAGATCAAATTTGAACGTATTTTTCTCGGAGTTTGAATAGTTGATTCTCACTTCAGGCATTTATGCTTTAGCCCTGCCCTCTAGTGGAAGAACTGCAACTTTCCTTCTGCTTCCCCTTGGCCCTGCTCAGGGAATCATAGTTTGTTTCCTCCTGTTTAAGTCTGGAGAAAATAAGAAGTCGGACATTGGATGCATCCTTTAAATTTGAAGAAATCTGGTGACCTTTTATTCAATATTTTCATATGACCTGATTTTTGTACTGATTCCCTTCCAGCTATTTTTTCAGAACATTGGATTTGAACAGAGAGTCTCTCTTCTTTTGGTTTCTCTCTTAGGATGGACTGCCCAGTCCTTTTTTTCTGTTTAGAATAGTGTTTTTTTTTCTTTTTTCTTCTATATAAAAATTTCTAATGTCTTTCCGTTCTTCATAAATTGAGAAGAGGAGAATTATACACTCTATCTCAAATTCATACTTCGTAGATTAACACTATGTGTGATTCTGATATTGTTTATTTTACCTTCTGTATGTACTGTTATTGACATATATACCAGCGATATTCTCCTCTTGTTTGTATACACACTATTTTTTAAATCAATAAAAAGATTGAAAAAAGAAAGTTTGTTTCCAAAGCACCTGCGTAACTCATAAGATACACCCCTAATACACATAAAAGAAATTACATCTTGTGAATTTAGGCATAAGTGCCAAACTGAAACACAGGAAGAGTGAGGGAATATTTAACTGAGATAAATAAAACAAGAGGTCTGAATAAAGTGGATAGCAAGAACGCTTTTCCCTCAGAAAAGATAATCAATAACTACACGTCCCTTTCTCCCTCCTCCTGATTTACCCCATTCACCTACACACATTTGACCCGCTCCTCTAGGCACTCTATCACCCATTTCTCTACTGTCCTCCATTTACTCCATCTGCCCATCACCCAACACTTAATTCCCTGCCACCACTGTTGACATCTGCCAAAACCACTTCTCTTATCTGGTTCCATGCTCCACCTTCCTCTCCTATCAAATTATATTAAATGAAGCCCTTTGGTGCCTCTATCTATCACTTCCCAATTTCTGTTGGTGCTTCCACCCTTCACTCCTCAATCTGCTAAACACCCCACCTCACCTGGATCCACACATTGCTTGCTAGTTTTTACCTCGCCTCTTCCCCTCAATTCTTTATCCTTCTCCCCTCTGCTTCAGTCCAGATGAACGGTCTTGACCCAAGAGGTCAACTGTCCATTTCTTTATTCAGATGTTGCCTGCATCAGTCTTCACTGTGGAAGACACTAGCAGTGTGCCAGACGTTGAAGGGTGTGAGGGAAGAGAAGTGAGTGCAGCTACTACTTCAAGGGAAAAGGTGCTCAAAAAGTTGAAAGACCTAAGCGTACATAAATCACCCAGACCACATGAACTGCACACTAGGGTTCGGAAAGAGGCAGAAACAGCATTTGTGGAGGCAGTAGTAATGATCTTTAAAAAACATTGTACTCTGGAATTATGTCAGAGGACTGGAAAATTGCGAATGCCACTCCACTCTTTGAGAAAGGAGGAAGACAGCAGAAAGGAAATTATAGACCAGTTAACCTGACCTCAGTGGTTGGGAAGATATTAGAGTCAATTGTTAAGGATGAGGTTATGGAGTACTTGGAGACACAGGACAAGATAGGACAAAGTCAGCATAGTGTACTTAAGGGAAAATCTTGCCTGATGAATCTGTTGGAATTCTTAGAGGAGATTACATGTATGATAGATAAAGGGGATGCAGTGGATGCTGTATATTTGGACTTACAAAAGGCATTTGACAAGGTGCCACACATGAGGCTGCTTACCAAGTTATGAGCCCATATCACAGGAAAGTTACTAACATGATTAGAACATTGGATGATTGGTAGGAGGCAGCAAGTGGGAATAAAAGGATCCTTCAGTAACTAGCAGGGGTTGATGTTGGGACTTCTTCTTATGCTGTATAGCAATGATTTAGATGATAGAATAGATGGCTTTGTTGCCAAGTTTGCAGATGATATGATGATTGATGGAGGGGCAGGTAGTGTTGATAAAACAGGTAGGCTGCAGAAAGACTTAGATAGATGAGGAGAATGGGCAAGAGAGTGGCAAATGAAATACAGTGTTGGAAAATGCATGATCATGCACTTTGGTAGTAGAAATAAATGTGCAGACTATTTTCTAAACAGGGAGAAAATCCAAAAATCTGAGAAGCAAAGGGACTTGAAAGTCCTTGTGAAGAACACTCTAAAGGTTAACTATCAGGTAGAGTCAGTGATGAGGAAGACAAATTAGCACTCATTTCAGGAGGTCTAGAATACAAGAGCAGGGATCTGATGCAGAGGCTTATTAAAGCACTGGTGAGGCCTCACCTGAGTATTGTGAACAGTCTTGGGCTTCTCATCTAATAAAATATGTGCTGTCATTGGAGAGGATTCAGAGGGGGTTCACAAAGATAATTCCAGAAATAAAAGAGTTATCATAGGAGGAACATTTGATAGCTCTATGTACTTGCTGGAACTTAGAAGGATAAGGGGGTATCTCATTGAAGCCTTTCGAATGTTGAAAGGCCTAGACAGAGTAGATGTGGAAAAGATATTTCCCCACGGTGGGGGAGTCTAGGACAAGAGGGCACAGATTCACAATAGAGGGGCATCTACTTAAAATGGAGATGTGGAGAAATTTGTTTCACCAGAGGTTGGGGAATTTGTGAAATTTATTACCACAGGCAGCTGTGGAGGCCAGCTTGTTGGGTGTATTAAGGCAGAGCTTGATAGGTTCAGAATCAGAATCAGGTTTATTATCACCGGCATGTGTCATGAAATTTGTTAACTTAGCAGCAGCAGTTCAATGCAAAACATAATCTAGAAGAAAATAATAATAATAATAATAATAATAATAATAAGTAAATTACAGTATATGTATAGTGAATAGATTAAAAATTGTGCATAAAACAAATAATAAATATTTAAAAAGTGAGGTAGTGTTTATGGGTTCAATGTCCATTTATGAATCAGATGGCAGAGGGGAAGAAGCTGTTCATGAATTGCTGAGTGTGTACCTTCAGGCTTCTGTACTTCCTACCTGATGGTAACAGAGAAAAAAGGGCATGCCCAGGGTGCTGGAGGTCCTTAATAATGAATGCTGTTTTTCTGAAACACCACTCCTTGAAGATGTCCTGGGTACTTTGTAGGCTAGTACCCAAGATGGAGCCGACTAAACTTATGACCCTCTGCAGCTACTTTCAGTCCTGTGTAGTAGCCCACCCCCCATACCAGACAGTGATGCAGCCTGTCAGAATGCTCTCCACAGTATATCTATAGAAGTTTTTGAGTGTATTTGTTGACATACCAAATCTCTTCGAACTCCTAATGAAGTATAGTCACTGTCTTGTCTTCTTTATAACTGCATTGATATGTTGGGACCAGGTTAGATCCTCAGAGATCTTGACACCCAGGAACTTGAAACTGCTCCCTCTATCCAATTCGGATTTGTATGTGTTCCTTCGTCTTACCATTCCTTAAGTCCACAACCAGCTCTTTTATCTTATTGACATTGAGTGCCAGGTTGTTGCTGCGACACCACTCCACTAGTTTGCATATCTCATTCCTGTACGCCCTCTCATCACCATCTGAGATTCCACCAACAATGGTTGTATCATCAGCAAATTTATAGATGGTATTTGAGCTAGCCACCCAGTCATGGGTTTAGAGAGAGTAGTGCAGTGGGCTAAGCACATACCTCTGAGGTGCACTAGTGTTGATTGTCAGCGAGGAGGAGATGTTATCACCAATCCACACAGATTGCAGTCTTCCAGTTAGGAAGGTGAGGATCCAATTGCAGAGGGAGGTACAGAGGCCCAGGTTCTGTAACTTCTCAATGAGGATTGTGGGAATGATTGTATTAAATGCTGAGCTATAGTCAGTGAACGGCATCCTGAGGTAGGTGTTTGTGTTGTCCAGGTGGTCTAAAGCCAGGTGGAGAGCCATTGAGATTGCATCTGCCGTTGACCTATTGTGGCGATAGGCAAATTGCAGTGGGTCCAGGCCCTTGCTGAGGCAGGAGTTCAGTCCAGTCATGAACAACCTTTCAAAGCATTTCATCACTGTATATGTGATTGGACATGGCATCAAAGGTTAAAGGGAGAAGGCTGGAGAGTGGGGCTGAGGAGGGGAAAAAAGGATCAGCCATGATTGAATGGGGGAAGCAAACTCAATAGGCAAATTCTGCTCCTGTGTCTTCTGGTCTTATGGACCTACTGAGTTCCTCTAGCTTTTTTTGTAAACTACATAAATAAATTTGAAGTAATTACCAGAAGGTTTAAAGGGCACCAATGATTTTTATTTCACTTAAAGGATGTGTGAGAGATTTAGAACCCTTATTATCCTTAATGTTCTTCAATAAATACTTGATGTGCCATAACAACAAAGCAACAGACTAAGGTCTGTGAAGTACGTTTAGGCTAGGATTTTTTTTCTTTTCCAACCAGCATATATGTGATAGCCCAATGTCCTCCTTCTGTGTCAAAGACATGATGACTTACGATAATATATTAAATATGTGAATGGCAGTTGAACACTGAAATATTTCAAATGGGATTTAGTATTATTATTGCTCTTCTTTCCATACACACTTTTTATGCAGCAGGTGACTCAACAGAACTCCTGCTCACCATTGAAGCTGGTTGCCCCTGTTACTTGAATAAATCAGATTTCAGAGTATGGGATAGCCATCATTGCCAATTTGTAAGCTCAACTGGGATAGGGATTTTAAAAAGCATTCACCCCAATCTAATGTAATTTTGATTACACTTTTGTGCATCAGCTTGTTTCAGCTGCCTGCTTGCTTCCTCATGAATAATTGCGTTGGCTGAGAACAAAGGAAGATATGAGACATACACTTCAATTACTACTCCTCCTAGCTTGCTTCCTGAAAGGACTCCATTTTACTCTGGCAGCTTCTCCATCTCTCTTCAGATGTTAAGACCTTCCATATCAATCCTTCGGAGGTGAACTTGTTTTTCCTTAACTGTGGCTTCCCCTTTAGCACAGCTGAACAGGCCTCCTTCATATCTCACCCTTCTTCTCACACTTACCTTCTTCCCAGCAAAAATGAGGATAATGTTCTCATGTTCTCATCTCCCACACCACCATCTTCCTTATTGCACAGATCATTTCTGCCAATAGAACAGTACAGAACAGGAACAGGCCCTTCAGACCACCATGTCTACACCAACACTGACTCTAATCCATGTGCCTCAATATGGTTTATATCCCTCTATTCACTGTCTGTTCATTTGTCTGTCAAGCTGCCTCTTAAAAACTGCTTAGTTGTCTGCTACTACCCACCTCCCCATCAGTGCATTCCAGGCGCTTGTGCAAAGAGCATGCATAGCACGTCTCCTTTGAACTTTCCCCCACTCACATTGAATCTATGCCCTCCAGTCCTTGGCAGTTCCACCCCTGGTAAAAGATCCTACTATCTACCCTATCTATGCCTCTCATAATTTTATAGTCTATCAGGTTGCACTTGATCTCTGAAACTCTTGAAAACAATCAGTTTGTCCAACCTTCCCTTATGCCTAATGCATTCTAATCCAAGCAACATCCTGGTGAACCTCTTCTGCACCCTCTCAAATGCCTCCACATTCCTCCTATAGTGTAGAATCCAGAAATGCCCACAATACCCCATATGTGGTTTCAATAAAATTTACACAGCTACAACATGACTTTTTCACCAGCCTAAGATCCTTCACTACATCATATCTCTTTTAAGTGACTCCTGGCCATAAATAAGGCCGGGTGTTCCAGTACAGTATATAAATGCTCTTAATCAAAATGTAGGTAGTAGTCTGATTAGCAAGCGTTCAGACAACACCAAAATGGTGCTGTGGATAGTGGGGAATGGTCAAAAAGTACCACTAGATGTAACACAAACAAGAGAAAATCTGCAAATGCTAGAATGAGCGAAGTAAAGTGCTGGGAAGTCGACTGGTGAAAGCTATAAACAGCTAGAGAAGGGGGAATCTGATAGGAGAGGACAGAAGACTATGGAAGGAAGGGAAGAGGGAGGAACACCAGAGGGAGGTGATGGGCAATTAAGGAGATAAGATAAGAAAGGAAAATAGGAATAGGGAATGGTGAAGGAGAGGAAGGGGTGGGCAATTACCGGAAGCTGGCAAAATTGATATCCATGCCATCAGGTTAGAGGCTTCCCAGATGGAATACAAGGTGTTGCTCCTCCAACCCGAGCATGGCCTCATCGAAGCAGTAGAGGGGGCCATGGATTAATATATTGGAATGGGAATGGGAAGTCACAGTGGGTGGCCACCACGAGATCCCTCTTTTTTGTGATGGACAGTGGAAAGGTACTCAGCAAAGCAGTCTCCCAATCTACATCAGGTCTTTGAAGAAGGAGAACATCTCAGAAGTTTGAAATGAAAAGCTTCATCCTGAGCGTAGATGCAGTGGAGACAGAGGAACTTAGAGAAGGGATGGCATTTTTACAAGTGACAGGTTAGGAAGAGATATCATTCATATAGCTGTGAGAGTGATTTGGTTTATAAAAGATGTCAGTAGATATCTGTCTCCAGAGATGGAGGCAGCGAGAATGAGAAAGGGGAGGGAGGTGTCAGAAATGGACCAAGTAAATCTGAGGGCAGGATGGAAGCTGGAGGCAAAGCTGATGAAGTTGATGAGCTCAGTATGGGTGCAGGAAGCAGCACCAATGCCGTTGTTGATGTAGAGTAGGAAAAGTTGTGGAGCAATGCTGGTGTAGGCTTGGAACATGGACTGTTCTATGTAGCTGACAAAAAGATAGGCAGAGCTGGGACCCATGCAAGTGCCCATGGCTATGCCTTTGGTTTGAAGGAAGAGGAGGAGCCAAAAGAGAAATTATTGAGGTTGAGGACCAGTTTTGCTAGAGTGAATAGAGTGGTGCTGGAGGGGAACTGGTTGGGTCTATTGTCCACTAAATGTAGACCCCAGTTTGAAATTTGGGCTGAGAAATAGTAGATGGAGTTTAATGCAGAAAGCGTGAGGCGTTGCATCTTGGGAGGCCAAAGGCAAGATTTATGAAAATGTTGCCAGGACTCAAGGGCTTGAGATAGAATTTAGGTAGGCTAGGAAATCATTTCTTGGAATGTGGTGGACTAGAGGTGTATTAGGCCATATGGGGCATAGACAAGATAAACACACACACTCTTTTTCTAGGGAAAAGGAAACAAAAAAGCATAGGTTCAAGGTTAGAAGAAATTGATGATGGATTGATATTCAACATTCACTAATTTTTATTGATTCACCACAGGAAGCACATTATTTGAATGTGTTGTAGCTTGGTATGGCAAATGCTCTGCCCATAACTACAAGAAGCTGCAGAGAGATGTGGGCTCAGCTCAGCACATTACTGAAACCAGCCTCCTCTCCATGGACTCTGTCAACATTTCTTGTCTATCACTCACCGCCCCTCCTCTTACTCTTCCTTCTTCCTTTCCAATTCTGATGACGAGTCTCAACCAGGAACATTGACTGTTCACATTCTTCCATAGATACTGCCTGACCACTGAGTTCTTCCAGAATTTTGAATGTGTTTCTCCATATTTCCAGCATCTGCAGCTTTGTATGTGTCCTTGTGGAGTATCTCAATATTGTTTCACGTTAACCTCCTAGATGCACCAAATAAATGCTGCACCATCGAAGCCTCCAGCACTAAAGGATTTTCAGTCAATATATGGGGAGTTAACATCACCTACTACAACAACCCTGTGGCTTTGACATCTTTCCATGATCTGCCTTGCTTGCACTGACTATTGGGAGGCCTATATTTTAACCCCGTCATATTGTTTGTACTTTTCTTATTCCAGAGTTCTAAATGGCCTCACTGGGTGAGTGCTCAAAGATGTCCTCTCGAGGAGCAGCTGTGACACTTTCCCTAATCAACAACGCAACTCCCCTACCTCTTTTACATCCCTCTCTTTCACATCTGAAACATTCCTGCGTTAAGTAATAAAACATAAAAAGATTTTAAAAATTAATAATCTGCTAGCTGCATAATCATGGAGATACACTTTACATATAATAATTGTCTAATATTATTTTCTGCCACACCAATAAGTTGCACTAAATACCTGTGAACTGATGATCACACCTGAACAATATGTTAAAGTACGAAATTAGCACTGTGAAAGTGAAAGGATAGTGTCATCACTTTACCTTCATAAGTCTGACTGCATTTTCCATCGATAGTCACAATTCTGGTTTTGTTCAGGCAGGAAGGTATCACTCTCTGAGATTTCTATTTAAAAATATGTTTAACAATGACAACAAGTACCATATTTAGCAATAAAAAGCTCTAGAGCATGCACGATAGCCATGAAAGTTTTAGACCAGAGCAATAGAAACATTATGCCAGCATAAAAGATTTCCCCTATTTCAAATTCTACTTAAAGTTTCGTTCTGTACTGATTTAAAAGCACCAACTTCAGCATCAGAACTCTCACTATGTCCTGCTTGTGTTCCAATGTTATGTCATTAAATGTAGTCCCAAAGCAAAACTCATTGTATAATAAAAGCAGAATATAGGCATTTGCTAAAATATGTCACATCATTAATCAAGCAATACTACTTTTTGTAACAGCCATTTTGCCTACCTGTTTTGTTATAAAATATCTTTCTTTAAAATGGTTTAAGAAGTGGTAGGTAGTGTTTCGATGTGATAGCTTATGATTAGGGAAGCAGTAACCACTGAAAGCTTTTGCAGATACTCTCTCCCGATTTGCATTCTCTGTTATTTTGATTTTAAAAAAAGCAAAATATTAACAAGCATAGTTTTGATCATTTACACATAAATAAAGCAGGATTTGATATCTGGTGACTGAATTTATTGCATTAATTAATTTTTAAATGTCCCCTAATGTTCCATGTGTCATTTTTTAACATAAAAATTATCTGAAAATTAAGCTTAGCAAAGCCAAAACACCACAGTGAATCGCGCAATTATCTCTGGGAACTCAACTAAATCCAGGTGGCATAAAAGGGGTGAAAGTCCATCAGTAGGATGCTACCAGTTCTAAATGGGGTGACACAGCAGCGTAGTGGTTAGTGCATCACATTACCATGCCACCAATCACTAATTGGGGTTCAATTCCCACCACTGTAAGAAATTTGTACATCCTACCTGTGACCACATGGATTCACTCTGAGTGCTCCAGTTCCCTCCCACATTTCCAAACATATAAGGTTAGGGTTAGTGAGTTGTGGGTACGCTATGTTGACAGAAAAAGAGTGGTGACACTTGCTCGGCTGAATCCTCACAGGTTTGATTTGACATAAACGATGCATTTCACTAAATCTTTCAATGTTTTGATACACATGAAACAAATAAAGCTAATCTCTTAATTGCTCTTAGTGAACATGGGTTAAAAGCTCGATTTAGGAATATATGTGTTCACTGTAAAATGCAGGTTAATAATGAGTTAAAGAAAATTACTTAAAAATAAAAGAGCATGATGCTGAGTCTAACTACCTGACATATAAATGTACACCATTAATGTGCCTCATAAACTTTATTGTATGTTTTTGATTAGATGTTTTAAATAAATACTACAGACCAGAAATACTGGAACATTTAAATCAATTGTGCATACCACTTGTCTTTAAAATTATATGGCATAATAATGAATGTCAAAGCAAGCTTTCAAACAGCATATGCTTGCCTACATGTACAATTTCTTTAATTGTAAGGCAACTTTAAGCAAAGTTATAGCTTACTGTACCTATTAGTTTAAACTGTAATTTTAAAACAGTTAACAACATAGTAAGTGGAATGAGTCTCTTAATTATCATGACTGCAGTTACTATATCAGTCTACTGGGGGCTGGAAATAGAAACTAACTGATCTTTGCTGCTTAAGTCTGTTATGAGGATGGCAGATGACATCATATTGTCAGCATATGGAACTTTGTCAAATAACTTTGTTAAACATCTATCCTGTACCAAATCAGGTGGAAATTGATGGAAATATGGAGAGGATAAAATAGATGAATGGATAAAATAACAATGAGTGTTCGATGGTTGGCATGAACTCAGTGGGGCAAAGAGCCTGTTTCCATGCTGTATCTCTCTAAGAGTTTTCATAATTCACTGCCTTAAATGAGACATCCCATCTAACAATTCAATCAAATGATTCAGATTCAACCTTCCCTTAGGAATTCCATGCTCTCTGCCTATGATTAACCTTGATGTATACAGATATATGTCTATTATGTATATAGAAAAAAGAGATTTTTTATAAGAATTTACCTGCTACCAAGGTTAAGCAGACTAAGCTATGGTTGGCCTATTCATTTTTTTCCATTTGTAAACCTCCTCCATCTTACAGCACAACATTTACAGCAAAAGGTCTTCAGAAAATAATGATCCATGTCTGTCCTATTCCCTCTCTTACTTCTAAGGGCCTGGTAACGTATCCATTTTTTAAAGAAGCCAGGCCCCTTAACACTGGCTCCCCATCTGATCATAATATTCAAGCTTTCTTATTCTCCCCGGTAAAATTAATATGCATGCTATATCTTCCCCCTATTCTAGTGCTCAGTGCTGATTTAGAACTATATTTTTTTATCTCTAATACATCCTCACTTGTTCCTTTATTTTCCATCTTCCCTTTGTGTTTTCATATAAAATATCAGGATTTCCCTTGATTTTATCCACCCTCTTTGCCTTTCTAATTCACTGCGCATTCAATACTCCTCCATTCTCTCTGGGATGCTGATTACACTTGTCACAAATGTCCTTTATTCACCTTATGCTCCACCTGTACGTTCAAGGGTCCATGTAATCTACATGGAGAGGGTCCAGAGGAGACTTATGAAAATGATCCTGGGAATGAAGGAGATAATATATAGGACACCTCTACCTTAGAAGAGATCCCAATAGTTCAAAAAGCTGAATCCCTGCCCCCATACCAATTTTTCAGCTATGCATTCATTTGCCATTTTCTTCTGTTCTTACCCTCACTACCACATGGCACTGGATGTAATCCAGAGATTATCAGCCTTGAAATCCTGCTTTTTAAAATATGTTTCCTGTCTCCCTAAACTCACTCCACAGTACTGAATCCATTTATCTATCTATGCTATTTGTGCCAATATACACAACTTCTACCTGTTCACCCTACCCTTTGAGAATATTCTGCAGCCACTCTGTAAAATCCTGGATCCTAGCACGTGGAGGCAAAACTACATTCCACGGTACCTTTTTCAGCCCGCAATCTCCAGGGTGGCCCCTAGCTACTGAGAGCCCTATCACTATTGTTCTTTCCATCTTCACCCTTGTCCACTGAACCTCAGAGCCATCCTGGTGTCACATATCTGGCTAGGGCTGCCTTCACCTGAACAACCACCCTCACCCTAACTCGATCCAAAATGATACAATTGTTTCTGAGGGGAATGGCCACAGAGGAAATTGCACTACCTGCCTACTCCCTTTTCCTTTCCTGCTGGTCAACCAATTCCTAAGCCATCTCACTAAAACCCATATCTATCAAACTGTCAGCACCCCAGATGACCCCAAGTCCATTCAGATCCAACTCTAGCTCCTTCGTGAGCTCAGTCAGGAGCTGCAGCTAGATATACCTCTCACTTGTGAGGTCTTCAGACACTCTGGAAGGCTTCCAGATCTCCCACATCTCACCGGACAAGCATGCCACTGACCTAACTGCCATCTGAATGCTCTAAAACTGAAAAGAAAATCCAAGGAACTTTACCTGCCCCTCTGTTCGCCAAAGCCTTTTACCTTACCACTCAGACACTGGCCCACTCTCTCAATGGCCACTCTGCTAGAGCCCACTTTACTTTTATTGGCTGGTGTGACTTACAATGCTTTTCTGAAAAGCTCTATTAGCTGATCAGAAAGGCTCTTTTTTAAGCTTCCTGCTGCTACTCCAACTACTGCCTCTCGGGACCTCAAAATGAGCACAGTAACGGCCCTCTTTTAAAGCTTCGCATTGCTACTCTGTCTCCTGGCTCTCTTATTTCTCATTTTCTTGCATTCTTTCCTGATCTCTTTACATCCTGGGTAAATACAATTCTTTGGGTATTCAACCTGTAACACTTTCAAGTACCTGTTATTCTCATAAACAGTGGGTGATATTGTCTAAAATCACAATTCAGTGCAAATTCTTAGACCTCTAAATCCTAAATATGTCGAATTGTCAGGTGAACGATTAGTTATTGTTGTACTACAGATCATGGTCTTTCTTGGGGTCTTTGCTAGTGCTTGCCTGGTGGGTGGATTTTGACGCTTTTTTGCGGAAGTGGGGGAGGGTGCGGGGGGGTTGTTGCTCTGCTGCTGCTTGTGCATGGCAGGGGGGAGTAGGGGGACTCAGATGTTCTAACATTTTAACTGTCACTCACTCTTTGGGGCACTCTTCTGTTTTTGTGGATGTCTGCGAAGAACAAGAACTTCAGGATGTATATTGCATACATTTCTCTGTATTAAATGGAACTATTAGACTTACTTTCTTTTGGTCTATGAAGATTTCACTAAAATTTTGGTTCTAAACTTCCTGATAATGTGAAGGAGAAAGCAATCGAGAGAGAAACTCTGCAGATTAAATTGTTCCAAAATGGAGTAATTCTGATGGCCTGATGAATTAGAAATAACTCTGAACCTAAATATGCCGAGTTTACAACCCATTAGTAAATTAGAGTGGAATTTGAACTTTCCCCCTCTGACTTAATGAATCTTTTATCCAGTTCCCTTCCATGTCCCAAGGATGTTCCAAGTAATTAATTACACACAATAAATGACACCTAGTATAGGGTGAATGATACTAGATAGAGTTGATGGGTATATGGGAGGGAATATGTTACAGGTAAATAAATGAAGGAATGGGACTGAAGGGAATGCTTTGAGAACAAGAACAGGTTTGAAGAGCTGCAAGACCTCCAACTCTGACACAAGAAAATATGAAATGTATGTAGTTACTGTATATCTCAGTAAGGATGATGCAGTACATTTTTGCTTGATTATCACACTGTAATTTCCTGTTTATACATGACAGAAATTCCCTGGTTGAGGTCATGTGCTAAGAGAGGTCTCTGATTAGGTAAAATCTCTGCTAAGATGTCCACAAATGTTCTGTGCACAACTATCCTTGAGGCAAATGACAAGCACTTTTCATCCATCTCTATCAGTGAAACTTAAATCTTTGTTAATTTTATTTAGAGTATTGGAAAGCACACACACCTGAAGTTGTAGAGTGCCCCGCACAAACTGGCTGAGAGTCTGCTTTCCCAGATGTAGGGAGTTCCACATTGGCTAAGCCTCGAGAACCCGTGTTTGTGTCTGTCGCTGGTCCACTATTTGTTCCTGGCCAACTTATTGGCCTGACCACATTCCCGACAAAGGTTACAGATCTAGTTTCATTCTCTGTCCCTGCTCGGGTTCCACCCTCCGCCACTAACGATGTCTCTTCTTCTGCCTGCTTCATTGTCACCATTTCCACTCTAGCCCATTGGTCATTTCTTGGTGGTGTTTCTGCTCCTCCCAGTTCTTTAGTTAATGGTGATGGGCCAGCCCCCAACAGTGTCTCAGTCCAGGTTTGCTCTCCTGCTTCTATTACAGTCACTAATGGATCTCCAGTTAAAGTGTCTGTACTTCTGCCTTCTCTTCTACACAGATGGTGCCACCGTGCAACAACTGGGCTGCTACTGGCAATGGGACTCGGTAGCTCCCATTTCATTCTACTGCCAGTGGTTCTGGTTTTGAATCGAGAAGTCATCTGCTCTCCCCTTTCTGCTACCTGTAAACCAGCAGAAAGAGCAACTGTGCATCAAAAATGAATACAAACATTCCTTAGTAAAGTGAAAGACTACAACAGCAAGAGGGTTCAAGAAACATTCTGGCAGTAATATACCAGTAATATATTAGTAATCTAATAAGCAGAACCCCTGTAAGTGTTACTTTAAAATAGCTGGAACTGAGAGTGCAGTGAAGAACCCCTAAATGCCCCATGCAACTTTTGGAGGTGTAATTCCTGTCCCTTCACTTACCCCTCACCACCACTCAGGAACCTAAATAGCCCTTCACATAAGAAGGGGCTTCACTTGCACCTCTTTCTTCCTGCTCTAATGCATTTGATGTTTGTGATGGGGCCTCCTCTACACTGGTAAACCAGGGCTAGACTAGATAACCATTTAGTGGAACAGCTGCAAACAGTCCATAATGGCCATCTCACTCTTCTAGTTGCATGTCATTATAGTTCTCCTCAAAACTACATCAACCTGTCGTCCTTGGCCTTCTCTAATGGCACTGAAGGGCCAAATTCAAATTGGAAGAATAGCATCTTATGTTTTGCTTGGGCAGCTTACAGCTCAATAGTATCCACAGTGAATTTTCCAATTCCAGGTCATCTGCAGGCCCCCCCCCCCCACCCCCGTTCTCTTCTGTCATACCAGATTTGTTCTCCCTTTTCCCATCCAGTATTTGAACAGAACTGACTAAATATATCCAGACAGTTGTTGACTAATTTTTACTTCCATAAAAGTTGGCATTTTCAACAAATGCAATAAATTTTATCGTATTTGACGACTATGTTATGACCAATTCCGGATATATATTTCGCTTGAATTTTCCTTAACTCGAACAGCCAGCGTTATTCGGAGTTTCTGCAGCAGTGGACAACATCGGAGAGCTGTGAGAGGACTGGATTCAATATCCCAACGTTCCATTTCTGCTATTCCTTCCTCTCCCTTCCCCTCCCCTCTCCTGCCAATACGACAGTTCCATTTACAGTACATCTCACATCCCTTTCTCCTCTCCCAGCACAATGGAGCCACTGCCTGCTTTCCTACTGAAATCGTGGACGCCTAAAGCCCGTATATTCGCCGTCTTTGCCTGCATGCTCGTTTGCTTGGCTGGATTATGGGTCCTGCAGTTCAAACGGATTAATCGTAAAAACAAAGACTTCTATTCTTTTGAAGTTCTGAATTCCAAGGGGAAGCTGGTCTCGCTGGAGAAATATAGAGGCAAAGTGAGTTACATTAAAATCGTGGCTGTTTTGCATTTTTGAACATAATAACAGACATTAATCGTTTTTCTTTCATGTGAGAATATGTAATCTGCAGATTCTTGCATATATTTCATTGTTGGACTGTTAAGATATTAATTCGGATTTTAATAACCGAACAAACACAACAATGACCCGCCCAAAAACAACTTTTTATTGTTAGAAAAGTAAAATGCTCCCACTCTCCCTCAGTATTAATTGCCGTGGCTTGGCAGCAAGTCATGGTGTGTACGAATTAGCCGGGTTGATTTTTGCATCAGCAGTGAAAGGTGATTCTCGTGCTCTGTCGCTGCAGGCATCCCTGGTTGTAAACGTGGCGAGTAACTGCGAACACACGGAGAAGAATTACCAGGGCCTGCAGGAGTTACAGAGAGAACTCGGGCCCATGCACTTCAACGTCCTTGCGTTCCCTTGTAATCAGTTCGGAAAATCCGAGCCCGGCACCAACTCCCAAATCGATAGATTCTCCAGAACAACTTACGGAGCCACTTTCCCCATTTTCGGCAAGATCAAAGTGTTAGGGAACGAGACCGAGCCTGCTTTCCAGTATCTCATGGGTAAGTAAGATCATTGCCGCTGTCTTATTTACTGTTAATAAAACTTGTCTTAACCTATAACTATGTTGCCTACGACAGATTTAAAGAAAACCGTTCTTTAATTATACATTTTCTTCATCAATAATGTAAAATAAATGGTTCAATTAATTAATAGTTTTTTTATAATTTTAATCAGAAGTTCAACCATTCTCACTTGGGTATCTTTTCTGGGGAGCCAGTGCAAATCCTGTTCCTGGTTCTTTTACATAACACCCCCCCCCCCAACCACCACTCAAGATAAAATTTCCACAGCCATCATAATTCACTCCCCAACCAAAATCCCCACCATATTTTGCTCTGAACGTTCCTCTTGCTATTCTTCTCCATTTCGAGTGGGGAAGAAACTATTAGGATTGTATTGAAAACTTGAAAGTCAGGCTTGGAGAGCACTTTGCGATCCAGCATAAATAGACAGGGATACATAACAAACTGTTCATCTGCCCACATATGTAACGTGTCTCTCATTCCTTCAATATAAAACAAATCTGAAAACCCAGCCAGTGTTCCTGACCTGCCTGCACATGGTTAGGGTCCAAGATTTCAGTTGAGAAGCTGTAGCTGATTCTGTTGCAAAAAAAAATACTGGAGAAACTCAGTGGATCAGACAGCACCTTTAGATGCAAAGGGATAGTTGACTTGTTAGGTCAAGGCCACGCAGAAGCAAATGCTGACTCCTCAGTTGCTGCCTGACCTGTTGAGTTCCTCCAGCAGATTACTTTCTACTCCAGGTGACAGCTGTGTAGACCCTTGTGCCTTTGCTGAATCTATTGCGCTGGAGGAGAAGAAAGGGAAATGAAACTGTTCTGTGCGAGGTGAGGGGTGGAGTGAGAGAAAGTAAATGGTTCCTTCTAGTCAAGACTCTAGTCTCAGAACTTTCCTCAGTAGTTCTGGTGAGAGATTAACAACCTGAAACATAATTTCTTCCTCAGTAGATATTGCCTGGTGTTTCCAATATTTATGCAGCTGTGTATTTTTAAGCGTGGAAGTGCTGTTCTCTATGTATTGATTTATTCGCAGACCACCTTGACAAGAGTCAGCATAGAAGTATGGAAAGAAAATTCTGCTTGACTAATCAACTGGGATTGGGCATGCAAGGTTATTTAGAACATGAAAAGACCTTGAAAGTGAGTCCATAGGTTGAGGAATCAGTTTACTGATGGGGCATTTGAAGTTGAGTGAAGCCATCCCCTCTGGTTCAAGAGCCTCAATGAATGATAACTGTCCTGATGGCAGCAGTGAAAAAAAGAGCATGGCCTGAGTGGTGCCCTCTGATAGTATTAAAATGTGTCTAGACGAGCACTTGAAATCTGTAGGAAAAGAAGGCCATGGACCAAATGCTGGAATATGGGATTGATACAGATGGGTACCCAGTGTTTGGCATAGATTTAGTGGACCTGTTTCCGTGCCACATGATGCTATGACCTTTGCTTCTCTGACAGCAGAAAATTAGACAACTGGCACATTATTATTTAAATAATATTTTCATGGATACAGATTTTGCTACTAAATTGTGTTTTATATCATAGAACCATCTAGATCAAAATTGCAATACTTAATTCTCTTCCATTGTCTCACTCTTTATGAATAATAACTAGCAAAAGAAAATAAGAAACTGAAGCAGGTATAAATTATAAGGCACTTCATGCCTGTTTACCGGTAAATAAAATCATGGCTATTGTCATTTCCCTGAATCCCTACTTTGTTTTCCGATCTCCATAACTTTGATTCATCCATTTTCCAAAATTCTATTCACTTGATATTTATAAATTTGGTTTTTGACTGACTCTCATGTCATGTATTTGGTTTGTCTCTTCAAAAATTAGCTGATTGTATTTGTTTTAACTGCCACTCATCATTCAGTGCCTGCATCTAATGTGCAGCATGGCCCTGACCCCTCTGCCTGTGATGTGGAAATGAGACAAGCAGGTCAACTGTAAGCACAGCCATGGTCCCACACCACTGATGGATTTGCCATCAAGTTCAGTAATGCAGAAAAATTGCATTCACTGAGGATCCCAATACAAAGGGATAGCTGGCTTGAACAACAATGTTAAGCATTTAGATATATGGTCATGAACACAAAACTGCACACAATTTGTTTACTTTTCTTTACTTCCTCTATTATCCTAAATTAACTTCTCAATTTTAATTTTAAATTTGGACCAGTACTTTACAAACTTCTTCTGGGCTGCCAGACCACATCCCCAGCGACCCCACTTCCTTTTGAGCCATTACATAAAGGCTATAAAGAATTTTGATTTATGATGTACAGTGAAAGAAAATAGGAACTGCAAATTTAAAGCAGTGACAAATAATTGCAAAAATTAGTCACAATCAATTTAAAGCTACAATTTTATTGCTTTATTTGATTTTTGCAAAACTGTACTTAGACTCCCCCCCCCCCAACACCCCACTAATGGCAGAATCAGTTCTTCTCCAATTGTATGGGGCTTTCCAGATTTAGTCATGAGCAATAAAATATTGTATGAAGCACGCAATCCATCACTTTCTTGTTGTGAGGTGCTGGCAAAAATGTTTTGAAGTCCTTTCTGTTTCTGAAAGTTTTCACAAAATGAAAATAAGCCAATATTTGCTTTATCAGAGTGTATTCTCTTCAAATGCTCAAGGAGCCTGGACAGCTTCATTGCCTCCTTTGAAAAACACTACTTCACACAACAGACACGTTAGCTGCTGTTGGTTACTTGGTGCTGGTATAAATCCATATTTCAGATATACTGTACTGTCAGCACTACACACTATACTATCTACACTTTTTTATCTGCTTCCGCCATTATCATTAAGGATTAATGACCATGGTCAATCGCCTATTGTTTCAATCTCAAGGGCTGCAATCAATAAAAGGGAAAGTTATGATGTCATCATAACGGGCAAAATCTGCTCTCTGCCTGAAGATACATGCTGTAAGTGGGGCAGCGATATCTCAGTTGGGCTGTGGACTGGAGAACTGCAGTCAAAATCATTGAAAAGGGCAAATTCTGAACATTAACTCATTGAACACCATCCCCTAATTCACAGGAACTGCATCACTGTGTACTGGAGTCATACTAGCTAATACTGTACTACAGTAGTGAATGGCAATAATGCATGGGCTGGGCCTGGAAATCATACAATTTCTTCAGTTCAGATTTTACATTATGTGCCAAATACAGGAGTGTCACACTGCTTTTTAACAACAAATGTGCACTTTGAGTAAAGTGTAAGAGAACAGTGAGTTAGCAAGAGATGAGGTAATTACATGATCATTGTGATCAATTATGAGGCACTGAGGTGAAAATGCTTATAATAAGTAATTCATTTCTTGAATTAAGCCTGCAATCCCCTAGCTTCCCCTTTTGCTACCAAGCACTCCTCCACCACCCCCATGGGGCAATATTGCCCACAAATTTCATGATATATGCTGGTGATATTAAACCTGATTGGGATTTGGGGACCTTAAGACCATAAGACTTAGGTCCCATCATGTCTACTGTGCCGTTCAATCATCACCAATTTATGTTTCCTCTCAACTTCATTCCTCTGCCTTCTCCCTGTAACCTTTGACACCCTTACTAATTAAGAACCTAGCAACCTCCACTTTAAATATACACAATGACTTGGCCAGCACAGCCATCTGTGACAATGAATTCCACAGATTCACCACCTTCTGGCTAAAGAAATTCATCATCATCTCCATTCTGAAGGGGTGTCCTTGTATTTTGAGGCTGTGCCCTGTTCCTAAATTACACCACTATTGGAAACATCTTCTCCATGTCCGCTCTATCTAGGCTTTTCAGTATTCAATAGGTTTCAATGAGATCCTCCCTCATTCTTTGAAAGTCCAGTGAGTACAGGTTCAGGGCCTTCAAATGCTCCTCAAACGTCAGCCCTTTCATTCCCGTCATCATTCTCATGAACCTTCTCTCGACCCTTTCCAATGCCATAATACCCTTTCTCAGAGATTGGGCTCAAAACTGCTCAAAATACTCCCAAGTATGGTCTGACCAAAGCCTCAGCATCACATCCTTGCTTTTATATTCTAGACCTCTCGAAATGAATGCTAACTTGCATTTGTCTTCCTTACTACTGATGTAATCTGCAAACTAATCTTTTTTTAAATCCTGCAATAAGATGCCCAAGAATCTTTGCACCTCCGATTTCTGAATTAGTTCCCCATTTGAAAATGGTCTGCTCCTTTATTCCTTCTACCAAAGTGCATGACCATACACTTCCCTACACTGTATTGCATCTGCCACTTTCTTGCTCATTCCCCTAATCTGTCTATACTTTTCTGCAGACTCCCTGGTTCCTCATCATTACCTGTCCCTCCACCTATCTTTCAATTGTCCTCAAACTTGGCCACAAAAGGTATCAATTCCATCATCTAAATTATTGACATATAACATGAAAAGAAGGCCCCTGCTGGACACCACTGGTCACCGGCAGCCAACTAGAAAGGGCCGGCTTCTGATGATTTGGTTATAGTGCAAGCAAACTAATTACAGTATTGGTCTCAGAGGTACAGGTCCGCAATCCCTTATCCAAAATTCTGAAAACTAAAGTTTTTTCACCAACAGCTGACGTCACTCAGGTGTGAGGTGGCAGCACTAGCAGAGACTGCCAGACGTCAGTTGTGGCTCAGCGCTCGTACTGGTTACACGTGCATTTGCCATTCACTGTTGACTTTGTGTTTAATTTCACTGTGAAAATGTCAAAAAGAGCTGCAGATACCCCTATGGATAACAATGAGAAAAAGAGAAAGAAGCATCTATCATTATCAATAATGCAGAAAGTGGAGTTATTGCAGAAGCTTGATTGTGCGGCGTCTTACTGAAGAATATGGTGTCAGAACTACCACAGTGTATGATTTTTTTTAAAAAGAAAGACGTTACTTAAGTTTTTTATATTGACAGTGACGTTCTACATTTATTCCAATAAGTCATTTACCATGTGTTTGATTCAGTTCGTTTGAAGCTGTATATTTTTATGTTTTATTGAATGTTTTTGTTGGAAATAAAAAATTTTCTTGTCATTATTCCTTAAACAATACAGTAGAACAACTACTTACATAGCATTTACATTGTATTAGGTATTATAAGTAATCTAGAGATGATTCAAAGTATACAGGAGGATGTGCATAGGTCTGGTGCTCCACAGGGTCCTAAAGTCCACCAGCACTGATGAGGTTAAATAAGGGACTTGAGCATACGTGTTTTTTGTTATCCACGGGGGGGGGGGGGGGGGGGGTCCCAGAACCCCAATAAGGAGGAATTCTGAAATCTGAAAAATTCTGAATTCCGAAATGCAACTGGCCCCAAATATTTTGGATAAGGGATTGTGGACCTGTACTCTGTTAATGACCTTTGGCTTTTGAACAGGAATCTTTAGTGTTTGTCATATGGCAAATATAATTGGTCTTCAGAAGTTTACCTCCTATTCAGTCCATTTGCAACCTTAAAAAATACTGTAAGTCTATGCATTAACTTTATTTACTTTCTTATCTAATTTTAAAACTTTAGACACAACCAAGATGGAACCCCGATGGAATTTTTGGAAATATCTGGTCAACCCCAAGGGTCAAGTAGTAAAGGTCTGGCGAACTCAAGACTCTATGGCTGCTATCAAGAAAGAAGTGTCAGAATTAGTGGCAAAAATTATACTGAAAAGACGAGAAGAGTTTTAAAGTAGAGCAGCTGTGTCAGACAGTTTTCTTCTTTGAATTCTGAAAATAGTCTGCACACCTGAAGCTTATACAAGCTGTTGCAGTTTCACTAGATGGTGAATTTCCTTGCATCTGAAATTTCCAGCCACATGGAAGTGTTTTGAGTCCTGATGCTAAAATCTAAATCTATTGTGATATGTGAATACCATGTCATACAATTGCAAAATTCTTTTGCAGTTTTGTTACAACAGAATTATTATTTTTTGTGGTAGACAAACCTCTATTGATGTTTACATGAGCTACTTTGTTAAAAGGGTACACAACACATGATATTTTGAAAATGACATTACAGTGCATTGCAGACTGCAACAGCAAATTTCTATACACTTGGGAGGTAATCCTGAAATCAATTCACAATACTTATAGATGCAAATTAAAGCAACCACTAAGAATGAACAGATTATCTTTTCCAATTGCCATTGATTTAAGTATTCCTAAAGCAATATAAATTGGGATCTATTTTTTCTGGTCTCAGTTTTTTTAAATTTAAAACATGATTGACATGTTTTGTTCGTATCATGGATCAGACCAACTCAATGTCATAGAATAGATTTCAAGATACCATTACCTATTGGATATAGTTTCACCAGGATAAAAGATTGTACTAACTACAAGGAGATTAGCCTGAAGTTCTTGTTTGTCCTTATTCTTGTTGATGTTCATATCTGTACAATTACAACATTAACTTTTACGTCATATTTAAAATTTTAATCCCAGAGATCTGGTTCATTCATTTTTTTTTGCACTATAACCAGTTAAATTCCTGTTTCTTGTTTCTTATTTGCTTTTTAATTTCAGTTCTTAAACTAACATTATATAAGCCTGTAGAAAATCTATATTTTTAGATAGGATTGCCTGCAGCATTCAAACAAATATATATTGGATAGTGAAAATTTGATTCAATGAAACAAATCTATATAATGCTTTCCTTGTACAAAGAGTCTCTTTCAATGTTACCTATATTTTGGTTGTTATGTATACAACATACTTTCTCCCATGGATGCAGTCAGCCAACAAATAATTTAATTGTGTTTTCCATCACAAAGAATAGCTGCTGGTCAAGTATATTTGACAAGATTAATACATATTCTTAAAGTTCTTTTGATTCTCATAAACTATTCATGTTACTTTTGTAATTTATAATAACAAAGCCTTAATCTATGACTGCCAAATGAGTTATCAGTAGCACTCTGCCATGAACAAAATATTACTGTTTTGCAGGTGTTTCTTTAATGTGGCCGAAGAATAATACTCCTGGACCATATTAGAGGTGAACCCCACATGTTGCTTTAAAAAACAGGCCATATTCCATAATGCCAAGCCACATTTTTTGTATGTGTATATCAAGAATGCAAATTGAAAATAATAAATTTTGTGGAAATGTATTAATTGCTTTACACATTAATTCTCTGAGAGCAAATGTTATTCCTCATCCAACTTTTTGAGTAGAGATTTGAAAATTCTGTAAGGACAAATGTCCATAAACTAATGGCCATAATGCAGGGATCACCTGTACTCATGATAGAACAGCAGCATATCTGACATCATGATGTCCTTTGGTTGCTATGATGCTTTTTGAATTAGCTGAACAGCGAATATTTGTGGGCGTGTAAAGGCCAAGATATCACTTGTATTCAGCTTGAGATATAAAAAGGTTTTCATGTCTCCCTCACATGCATTACTGCAGGAGCTGCTCGGATATATGACATTCCTCTTACTTCAACCATTTCTTCCATAATTCACTTTATGTTTTCTCTTTATATTTTTTCTATTAATCCACCACTGTGATTATTTTCATTGTTTAATGCATTTTGTCTCTGTGCTTTCTTTTGTATTGGACTCTATTACAAAACCAGAACAATGAAAGCAGGAAAATCTCCAAATAGATGGAGTTTTACCATCTATTCAGTCTTTGGGTCCTGCTCAATAGCTGATCTCACCCAAGCCTTTGATTGCTTGAATGTCTAAAAATCAATCAGACTCTACCTTGAATAGACTTAATGACTGGAATACCACACCCATCTTGATTAGAGAAGTCCAAAGGTTCATTAATGTCTGGGTGAAGAAATTTCTTGTCACCTCTATCTTGAATGGCTGACTGTTTAATTTGAAATTATGACCCCGGTTTCCAGACACTGAGGTCAGGGGAAACACAACTCTGCATTGGCTCTGTGAAGCCCTTTGCGAATTTTAGAACAACACACACTAAAATTTGGAAGAACTCAGTAGATCAGGCAGCATCTATGGAGGAGAATAAGCAATTGATGTTTCGGGCTGAGACCCTTCATCAAGGAAGGTTCCTGATGAAGGGTATCAGCCCAAAACATCAGCTATTTATTCCAGTCCATAGATGCTGCCTGACTTGCTGGGTTCCTCCAACATATTGTATGCATTGCACAATTTCCTGCATCTGCACAATCTCTTGTGTTTGTAAGAATTTTGTCAACTAACATTCTTCTAAGCTCAAACACAGTCTACGTACTCTCTTTTATACAATAGGTATGTCAATATGTGAACTAACATCAGATTACTGTTAACTATGGAGACAAAGGTTACATGCTGGCTATTTATCTGTTGCACTTGTATTGTTCATGTTAATTTTGGATTGCAGAGGTACAAGCTCACTTTTCCAAGATGAAGTCCCACTTTCCTAGGAAGTCCTAGATAAGAATGCAATATTTTTATTCAAGGTTATTACAGTTTTGTGCGGCATTTCTGTCTGTTAGTGTCTGGAGTGAATTGTTTGGGTGTGTAAATTTTTGAGTAACTACTACACTGAATTTGTAGTTTCAGCTAATCTTCTCTCAAAGCCATAGCATCAGTGACAACTATGCATTGAGTTCTGTGGCTCTGGCCTTCTTATTACCGTATTCTCTTTCCTCTTTTGAGACAATTCTTAAAATCTACCTCTTTAAATGTTTTTTCAGTCATAATGCTTAATATTTTTAAGTATTTGTAAAACATCTTGGGAACTTTCCATATGTTACTATATGGAAAGTACTATAGTACTTATAGTACTATAGTACTTATAGTTTTTAATAATAAAGGTACTATATTATTAAAAACTGTTCTCTGATTTAGTCACTTCAGAAATGAACATAGTTATGCTGTGTGTGCTTTACCATGTTGGAGTTTGAGCAATTTATTAAAAAGTTTTTGAAATATAAGAAATCTGTGGATGTGCTGGGACTTTTCACTGCTCTGTTCACTGTCAGTAGATTTGAATGGCATTTCACTCTTCCATATGTTTGCATTATAATAACCAACGATACGAAAAACAACAGGATTCAAGAGAAGAGAAAATCATAAGTAAATGAAAGATTTAAATGTTTGATCTGAGAAAAACTTGGGCAGCCCCACTATGTATAATTTTGTTTGTAGAGAATTGGTATATTTCAATGTATATCAAAGTGATTACATTCCTTCATCTTTTTTGTATAATCTCTTCAAAACATCAATAAACATACTTTATTTTGGATGGGCTTTTACGCTTTAAGTTATAAATTAATTTCTTTCATTTGGTATGTTCCTGTTTACATTCCTAAACAGTAACGGGATGTTTTTCTATTTGTTACTTTTCCACAAAAAAAGTTAATCCACAAATGTTGTTGTGCAGTCAGATTGTCTAATTGTCATCAACTTCTGGATGAGTCAGACTTTCATAATAACCTCTAGCAAGGCCAATGACTGCAGCTGAAACTCAATGTTTAGTTCACATAATCTTGTAAACTTAGCATCCAGTTCAACTTTTACCTAAATTGTAACCTAATCTTTCTTGGGTTACAATTTAGTCCATCATCAAAATTGGTTCTACCAGAAAAATGCAACCCATTCTTCCACTTTTCTCAATCCAGCTCTCACTGAAGCACTTATCCACAACAATGGCTACTTGGATTTCATCTAGTACAGGGGTTTTTGGACCCTTTGCTTAATGGTATTGGTCCATGGCATTTAAAAAGATTGGGAACCTTGCCACTGCCTGAATAATTTCCTGTTCATAAATATCATAGTCCCTTTAACCGTGTTCAACAGATTTCTGCCGTCTCTGCCAACACGCTAACCATCTCCCTCATTAGGTGCATTCCTATTTTGCCATACTGCACTCTACTAAATGTGTTTTAATCCTTTTCTGTCACCTGCCCCTTCTTCTCTTATTTAGGTCTTGCTGATCATTTGTCCTTCAGGTCTCCTGCAGCGTTAAGCCATATCAACATACAGTAAACTAGCCAGTTCAGAACAGTGTCATAATACATTTGCCCTCTTTGGCTGGCATTCCCTTGCTGAACCCATGGAATATGATGATGCAAAACAACAAAGGATTTGGCAATGATCCTATCACTGAAACAAAATTCAGTCAATATCATTGTGGTGAGATCAAGACACAAAATAGTTTTCCCAGAGTTATACACATGGCCTACAGGAAAATCTGATGTCCATCCTTATGCATGCAAGACCATCAGATAGAGGAGCAAAATTAGGCTATTCAATCATAGCTGATGTATATTCTCTCTCAACCTCATTCTCCTGCCTTCTCCCCATAATCTTTGACACCCTTAAGAACCTATCAGCCTCTGCCTTAAATATATTCAATGACTTAGCCTCTGCAGCCATCTGGGACAATAAATTCCATAGATCCACCACCGTCTTCTTTAAGAAATTCCTCCTAATCTGTTCTAAAGGGATGACTTTGTATTTTGAGAATGTGCCATCTGGACAGACTTTACTGCTGATAGAAACATCTCCATCTCCACTTTATCCAGGCTTTTCACTGTTTGATAGGTTTCAATGAGAATTCTCCTCATACTTCTTAACTCCAGTGAGTATAGGTTCAGACCCATCAACCATTCCTCATACATTAACACTTCAGTTTGTTGGACCCTTTCCAGTGCCAGCACATACTTTTTTTTAGATATGGGGCCAAAAACTGCTCTCAATACTCCAAATGTATTCTAACCAATGCTTTACAATGCCTCAGCGTTACATCCTTGCTTGTGTATTCTAGTCCACTTGGAATGAGTTCTAACATTGCATTTGCCTTCCTATTACCAACTCAACCTGCAAGTTAACCTTTAGGGAACCCTGCACAAAGACACACAAGTCCCTTTACACCTCTGATTTCTGGATTCCCTGGCTACAAAATAGTTTACACCTTTATTCCTTCTACCAAAATGTATGACCATACACTTCCCTACACTGTACTCCATCTGCCACTTCCTTGCCCATTTTCCTACTCTGTCCAAGTCCTTCTGCAGAGTTCCCGCTTACTCAACACTACCTGCCCCTCCACCTATCTTTGTATCATCCACAAACTTGGCTACAAAGCCATTAATTCCATCATACATATTATTCATACATAACATGAAAAGTAGCCGACTCAATACCAACCCCTGTGGGACGCTACTAGTCACCGGAAGTACATGTCTTTAATATTGTGCCTGCTGCTAGCAAATTGCTCAAACACCTTCATGAATAGGAGAATGATTCATTCATGGTGCCAAAGAGTAACACAACAGCAACTCACTCAGTACCTTGGTCTATTTTTACAATGTGACAGGTGCTACAAAGAATAATTGTTCTGGTTGCTGTGAGGTCATGAGCTGATGTGGTAGTGCATGTAGCTGTTGATTCCTGTTTGACAGCCAGCTAACATTACACTGCCTAATCAACACACATACTCCTAATTAACTCCCATTCATTATTTCTGGTAAAGCTCAAGCACACACTTGTTCAGTATTGCAAAAGGTTTGCTCTTCAGTTGGATATCTGTCATTTGCAGACAACCAGTGACAAGCAGCACAAGAGCTTTACACAAAAACAAGGAATAAAGAGGGAACTGGTTATTCCGAAATCATTGGAAGATTCCTGACTGAACATTTTAATTAAACTATCAAGCAATTATTTTTGTTCTTAATGTGTCTTACCATAAATAAAGATTTTAACCCAAAATATAATTTGAGTTGAAATTGAATTGTAATATTGAGGCATGCTATGAACTATTTCATATATTGTGTTAATGAAGCTACCAACCCATTTAAGATAAATGGATTAGTTCTTTATTAGCTAATAGTAGAATTTCATACAAATCTTTTTCATTCATACTAACCTGAAGATTTTCATTCCATAAATTATCGATGTCTCCAAGGAATGACAATAGATTAAGTATGCACGGAAGGAGGGCAGTAGCAAGTTAACTGGTGTCACAGATAGATACAACCAGCTAACATTACACTGCCTTACCACCATGCACAAAAACATTAAAACACCATTTGATCATCCGGTGATGTCTTTGTTTTAGTCTTATCCTGAAACAAAAGAAGCTCTGGCAAAAGGGCAAGTGGCAGGGTACTTAGCAGCTGCTATCTAAACAGCATGCAGCCAGCTAACAGTACACTGCCTACCTGACTCATGCACCACCTTCGATTATACAGTACTGTAATTGAGAGATTTGCAAGAAAAATGTTGCATCAACATCTTCTAAGTAGTACAGAGACCAATGCTGGACAACATTAATTTTCCAACAGTAGGGCTGAAATACAATGTGTTGTACTTACCTAACTCCCAAATTATTTGATACAACTATGCTTCTTTTGAATTTTCTGCAGTTACAAATAAAAGCAAATTTACAATGCATTGGGTAAATGATTTATACCAATCTATTTTAGGGAAACACTAGCCTCAACAAGTATTTGAAAGGGGTTGCACTAGGTACATGATTTGTAGCATTAGTGCACCTTGGGGAAGAAAATCACCCGAAATCCAAATGGGACTTTTACGGTACTTAGAAAGCCCAAGGATGGGATTTCATTGTATCTGTGCAGATATTTACTAATGGAATTCTACCTTCCAGTGAATACAGGATGGGTTCATGGAAAATAACTTGAGAGAGGATGGATAACTTAAACTTGTAAAAAAAAATACTTGACATGAAACATTGATTTTTTTTATTCCTGATATAACTTTGAGATGTTTGTTGATCTTTGACGAGCAAACATTAAAATCTGATTATAAACAAATGTAACTTTGAAGTAATTTAAATAGAACAATGAAGTTTTATCAAATACTATCAAATCAAATATTATCAATCAATGGTAAGACTCTTGACAGTTTGGAGGATCAGTGAGGTCTTGGAGTCCGTGTCTATGGGATAATCAAAGCTGCTGCACAGGTTGACGGTGTTGTTAAGAAGGGGTATGGTGTGATGGTCTTCATGAACCGCGGGATTGAGTTCAAGAGCAGTGAGGTAATGTTAAAACTATATAAGACCTTAATTAGACCTCACTTGGAGCACTGTATTCAGTTCTGGTCACTTCACTACAGGAAGGATGTGGTTACTATAGAGAGAGTGCAAAGAAGATTTACAAGGATGTCGCCTGGATTGGAGAGGATGCCCCATGAGAAAAGGTTGAGTGAACTTGGCTTTTCTCCTTGAAACATTGGAGGAAACTTTAGAGCTATGTTCTAAAGAATAGCTACAATACAGAAGGGGTCTTTTTGGCCTATCAAATTTAACTGGCTCTGTAGCAGAGCAACTCATTCATTCCCACCACTATCCCTTTCTCTGTAGCCTTGCAACTCATGTTCTATTATATAATTGTATCCAAACAATTCCCTCTTGAAGCCAAAATGAAACCTGCCTCCACCATATCTGCAGGCAGTATATTTTATACTTCTGCAAGAAAGTTTTTCTGTGTCACTTCTATTTCTCTCCATCTCTCTAGTCTTCAACCCTCCACCAAAACAAAATAGCTTTCTGCTATCCACTTTGTCCAGACCTCCCATTATTGTACATAATTTAAGCAAAGTTCCTCCCAGCTTTCTCCAAAAAAAAAGACAGTCCCTTCCTCTCTAGTAACTTAAAAGTACTGGTAGATCTTTTCTGGACCTTCTCTAATGCCGTCCCATTCTTCCTACTAATGACCAGGATTGAGCACAATACTCCAGTTGATGCTGGTCCAGTGTTTCATAAAGATTCAGCAAGACTTCCCTACTTTTATATCTGTGCCTCCACTGATTGTCCAAAATTGTGTACAGCTATTTTTAAAACTGATTTCACCACCTGCCCTGCTATTTTCAATAACTTGTGTACCAATATCCCTTGGTCCCTCTCCTCCTGTATGGGCCAGTGTCTTTTATTTTCTTTTGCCTCTCATTTTCTCCTACCAAAATGTGACACCTCAGAATTATCCCTGAAACTTCATATGCCTCACATTTGTTTATGACCTGCTGCAATCTATCATTTTTCTCTTCATGGTTCACAATTTTGCCAGGTTTGAGTCATCTCCAAATTTAGAAACTGTAGCTTGCATCTCTAATTCCAGGTAATTAACATAGATCAAAAAAAAGGGCACTGTTATCAAATCTGGGGAAAACTACTATTTGCCTGCTCCAACCCAAAAGACAAAAAATCCAATGATTTTGGTATTTATTACTTAGCCAAATTCATATTTATGTCATGTGCTCAATTTTGCTCATAAGCCTAGTGTGTGGCATCTGATCAAAAGTCTTCTACAAGTCCATGGACACCATATTGATTACAACTGATCCATCATACTTCATCAGTAATTTTTGGCTTTACACAAATTAAATAATATTTTGTTCTGATTTTTAATGGAAATGTTAACACAGAGTGGCCAAGTGATCAAAAATGTGTTTTCCCTGCATGACAAAACTGACTTGAGTGTTTATTATTACATATATTCACTGCTAAAGGATTCAATCTTAACTCTACATCCACACAATCTGTAGTTTTCTTACTTTTTTGTGTTAACAACAGGAGCTCTGTCATTTTATGTAGAGACTATTGGCTACAACTGTCAGTTCTTACAAGGTAAAGTGCACATAAATGCCTTATAGATGAAATAATCTGGAATACATGGTCTCAATGTCATCATTTAAGGTTACATTTTGTTTGAGCCACTAAGTTAAAGCAAAAAAACACATGGTAATATAATGTAATGTTACTTCAAAGGAAATGGGGCACAGAAATCTCAATTAAACTCTAGGGTTTAAAACTATCCATGATGATGAACTAACTAAGCTTTGAATTCACCATATCGGTGACTGAGATAGTGAATTGATCAATTAAACCAGAGGTGTTCTACTAAAATGTAGTTTTAGGAAACAATTTATAAATGACAGGAGTATAAATAACCCTCTGCCTACAACCTCACCTGTTTTCAACATCAACTGATAGAGCAAAAATGCTCCTTCCCTTTTGATTTATGTTACAGTACTTAGGTTGATAGAATTATATTCAACATAAATTGAATTCTTGGTTAGAAGTAAAATAATTACAGGTATACGTTTTAATCTCTTTTGTCAACTGCCTCAGATGTAGTGACTGACATAATATTCACTTATTCAAATTTATGTAATTATTTTTATTCAACAGGTGCACGCCAGAACAACCTACTTATAATCAAATCCAGATGATGATTTGATTTCAGAAATTCTATCATACTGCAGTGACCAGTAACTGGCATCTTGTATGACAAAACATACAAAGGACTATTTTCAATTGTGCCACAGTCAAAAAGCTACCCTATCTCTGAATAATTATCTAAATGTTTTAACACAAAGATCCAGCAGCTAATGTCCCCTTGAAGATTACTGTTGATGAAGTGCTCTCAGATGCAGCAGTGTGGAGTGTAGGTAGCAGCTGTTGACCTGTCAGACACAACAGCCAGCTAGCAGTACACTGCCTAACCGCCACAACCTTCTATTACTTCCCTTACAAATTTGCCACCGTATACTTTTACTTGTTCTTCTTTAGAATGGGTTTGAACTCTCGCCAATGTCTGTACTTTTCACCATTCTCCTTCCAGAATTCAATTTTAAATTGTCAGTTCATTCGCATCCTGTTGTCTTCTTAATAGAAAATGACCATGATAAGGAAAGACAACAAGTCAGAATGTCATTCACGGTCTGACTTATACTGAGTGAAGCTTCCGCATTTGTTACTGTCAACCGTTTCAGCACGGGTTTTGAAAATCTGGAGATGCATGATATTAAAAAAAGAGATACCTCAAAAAGTCGGTGTACATATTGCTGTGAACTCCATTTTGTTTCACTGGCAAGTTGCTTCATTACCCTCTCCTGCAAAATAAAATCGTAATAATTTTCACAAGAACTATTTGTGCTATAATTGTGCAGCATGAACGCACAATTGCCTGATTATGTATGCAGGTTTACGTCAAATTTTTCTTCAAATAGTAAATACGATTCTTCGTTCTGACCTATAATTAGAAAGTAAATCTGACGATAGATATATTAACGCCAGCCTGTAATTTCGTTGGCACCTACCTCAATTTTGTTGCTATAATTGCTTACTTCAGAGTAGGCTCTCTACTGATAGCCATGGGTCAAGATAGGTTAAGCTAAATGGCACTTACCCATTGCATCTGCTCTCCCGTCTTAGTTTTACGGGAAGAAAATCGTTCTAACTTCCACTCCATTCTTAAATACTAAATTAATTTTTGCAACTGATCAACGAAAAGCTTTCCACTAAATTTACCTCAAATTTATCCCTTTCTATGTACTTAAATTTCCAGTGAAACCCAGTACCATGCTTTCATCAAATTAACTGCTCTACACTGAACTACAAACCACTGTAGTTCTTTCTTCTCTGAATCTCCCTACCTTCAATTGCTTTTAAAGCAATTTCGAGCGCCGGAGTGAGCGGGAAACACCTCGCCTCTCACTGATAGGTGGAAATAGAGACCGCCCTCTATCCCATGACGTCAGCCAGAGGGATTCCCCGGCTGAAACCCGCGGGATCCGGCGAGAAAATGCGCGCTGACTGAACCAGCGAAAAGTTGCGGGTCCGCCACACGAAACTGAAATCGCGGGGAAAAGAAATAAATTGATAGGAACAGGGGGCAGTGTAAGGCGGGAAGATAGATGGAATGAGAGGAAAATAAGTAAAAGAAAACTTACACACATAAGGCGATTTTGATTAAATAATCAATAATCCGACTCGAGGAAATAGTGATTGAAACGGAGACAAACCTCAAAATAGTCACTCAAATTCGTTCAAGTTTAAACTTATGCGATAACTAAATCTTAATACATACACAAACAGAAACATTGGATATTCCCTGCGCAAATAATCACGATAATATTATAGCTTTAGAATGAAAATGTGCGCTTATTATTAGCTTTAGCGTGCTTCCTAAAGCACGGGCCACAGGTGAACTGTTATAACAGCCGAACACTGTAAAACTAAAACTTGACAGTACTTTCCATTCAAAGTCGCCTGCCTTCTTAGCTGTAATAGCTAAGATGAAAGCCAGGGAAACATTCCTCAGGACCGGAAAGGATAAATACTTGATGAACTAATGTTGGATTGCATTTTTGGTTTATAGTGCTCATAAAGTATGCTTAAAACGTGGGAAAGAACAAATATATTAATAAAACGTTTTTGTTACTTTTTTCAAGGTAACGAATATTGTTTAAATAATTCAAATAATGCGTAATATTCCGATGTTATAACTTACACTGAATATCAACAACATATTTTAGTCGTATTAATAAAAGTATTGCAATGTTTTGCCGCTTTCCTATTAATGCTCGATACGTTTATATCCTGCGCTGCAGTTTCTTATTGTATGCGTTCACAGCAATTTTAGATATATAATGCAGTTTGAATTACTATAGGATTGCTCTAATGGAGTTGGGAATGAGCGCGAAGCTGAGTTTCATGGGCGGTAGATTTTTCCCCGTACACAAGCTGCCAACGTTAGTAACATAGCCAGAGTTGTTTGTAGTGACTCGCTAACGTTATAATGCTGTTCATGACAAACTGGACTGTGCTATTTACAATCTACTAAAGCGCAAAGACGCAGCGCTTTTTCGTTCTTTGTTTAGAAAATATCGACTCACTTCTTTCACACTCCATTTCTTAATAGTTGCAAATAAAACTCTACTGTAACTATTATTAATTTCCGGAAAACCGATCTCCGAAGTAGCCTAATATAGTACTCCGATAATACAATTTAAAAGATATTAGGACAATGATAACTAAAACAGACTAAAGCAAATTCTGGACAATATATAAAAAGTTACAAGCGATTGTATCTGTTGAAGAACAATGCTATAAAGGGCGGTGGCAGGAGTATTTTTGCCTGTCTAAAATGTCCAGGTAACATTTTGAACTCTTCATGCGAGGATATATACAAACATACCAAATACAAATATGTAGTGCACGGCTCCTATCTGTGTTCTACCGGTATGGTAACGTTTCTTCTTAAAGAATAACAGCAGGAACACAAGTAATAATTTATCGAAGTTGTGGAAATGTGTTGTGTATGAGACGACTGCAGTATAGTCTTCAGAAGCCTTCTGGACGTGTAATTAAACAAAATGTAACAGTCAAAACTTCCTTTTTTTTTAACTCCATCTATCCTTATCGCCATTTTAAAGGTGTACATATTGTATTTCTCCCCTAACTTACTCAGTAAGGCTTATTTTCGAAACGTTCTTTAAAGGAAGTAGAGAGGACCTTCACTCGATTAATATCTACCTGCAGCAGCCTGCTTAAGGTATTTGAGGAGGTGCATGTCATACTTCAATTTCTAAACAACGGTGCTGAATACAAAAAACAAGAAAGTCAATCGAAACTCATTAGCGAGTCCCTCAGCTTGATTACTGCGTACAACATTTAATAAAAAATATCAAGACCTTGAACGAATGAAGAAACGTTCTCTTACTTTAAGATACAAAAGATGTTGATTTTTTTATCTCTCCTTTGGCTATAGACGAATAGAAGCAGACCCTATAGAGATACTCAAAACTTACAGGATTTTGAGCAAATCAATAAAATATCGATAATAACTCTGGAATGTAGATACAGAGATCGCAGATGCTTGAATCTGGATAAATAAATAATGCATTGGGAGAACTCGGCGGGTCGATCTGCATCATCGGGACTGCAGTCCCGATGCAAAGTTTCGACCCGAAATGTCAACAGATCTTTTTCTCTCACAGTTGCTGCTTGACCCGCTGAGTTCTTCTAGTAGAGTGTTATTCTCTCTGAAATATATTCCAGTCTCCCTTCTCCAATTCTGATGTTTCTATGATTTCTGTACTTCATTAATTACATTAATATCATTGTTTTAAAATGAAGTACTTAAATGGCCTTGTTGATCATTTTCTTTGCTGCGCTCGGTCAAGGTCCTCCGATCTCGAATCAATGACGAGGAGTGGCTCGCGGTCATTATTTTTCTCTGCCACCTTGGCTACATTCTGCACTTACTGACCTACCGATCGCCTAAATGAAGCATTGATTATTGGGCTATAATAATACGTTTTTTCAACAATCATAGCATAATTATATTTGGACAATTAATTCAGACATTCTAGAATGTGCAGGAGTGCCATCCATTTTTACACAACTCAAAAAACCGAGTGAGTGCATCTGTTCTGCTCAAGGTTTTATTTCTTTAAAATACAGGTCTGCATTTTTAGTGGACACCAACTGAACTAAACAGCAAACGAAAACCTCACACGGATAATCATGAAATACAGGAAACAATACGTACACAATTAACTCTGCGATATATATATATATATCATTAATGATATATAATAATTAATGTCGCAATAATAATATACGAATTAAATTGATATTAACATCGCAACACCAAGTGCAAGAGTAAGGTTAAATAATAATTCAATGTAAAACAATTGCTAAGTATATATTTTTTCCATTTCCGCCAAATAGATTATTGCGGACAAATTTTTAGAGTGAACAGCCGGAATGGGAAATCATGTTTGTTGTGGAAATCTTCCTTCCTTGTATACTAGATCGGCTGTTTACCATTGTCGTGTATTTTTAAACATCTAATCTGGCATGAGTTTATCTCACAATTAAGTAAAATAGTTTTAAAAGTTTTTATGTTATTTAATAAACGATTAAGATAAATGATATGTTTTTATCTTACGTTACCAAGTATCACTCTTGTGGAATGAAGTCGTAATTTTAGAAAGCAATTGACATAAATTCTTAGTTACTGTTTACAAGACGTGGACTATCAAAAGTCTGTTGCCGTTAAATATAACAGCAGGAATTCCGCCAAGTCTGGCCCATGAACAGGTTGGTATCGCTTGATGGCGCTGTGGTATTTCCAAGAGATGAAATCCTTTTGCCTTTGTTCCACAAGATAGTTAAAAACCAAGAAAGTCCGATATCAATGCTATCAAATGGAGCATCCAGTGAAATTTTGGATATTTCCAATTTCATTCAATTAATTGTTTATGCAAAACTCATCGTTACTCTGAAGGTTTATTCCGTTCGTTGATCACTGTTTATGTAATAAGAATATTCTAATTGCAACTATATTTTTGATTGACTTGAACATATATTCTCTCCCTTGCAACTAGAAGTTAACTTGCATTTAATTCAAACTGTACCGTATCCACTCATTTAACCACCTTGTTTATCCCTGCAACATTACTCGTGAGATGCTTTTTTCAGGAATGAAAACGCATGCTTTCTCCTATCCTTCCCAATAATTCAAGTCTTTGGTGTTGAATATGAACAATGGCATTGTCTTGTTTATCCTAAAGCAGATTTTTTATTACTTGAACTATCAAAGTATCAAAGTATCAAAGCAGCCTTCAGGGTCTTTTCCTGAACAGTTCATATCTATACCATTTTAAGTTAAACTCTAGAAGTAAACAGCAGATTACTTAGCTAAAAAAAAGAGAGGAATTATGAGTGAAATTTTGTGTGAATAGGTGGAAGAACTTCATGTTCTTTAGAACTCTGTATAGCAAATAGTATTGTTGCTCATCAATGATTTGGATTTTTTTTTAAAACACAAAGTAGTCAAAATTTCAGTGACTAAACTTGGTTGATCTCTTGAATCAAAGACTCTGATGTAAATGCTGGTCTAATCAACAAAATTGGACAAAACCCTCAAATTGCAATCTGACCGGAGAAGATTGACCTATAACATTCTCTAACCTTCTAATGTTTTGGCTTTATAATTTACTGTATATATGAATCTTATGACATAGACTGATGCCAGTCAATTCATCAAATCTATGACAGCTCTCTGAGCAATTCCAGCAGTCCCATTTCTCCATTTATTTATTATTTTTATTTATTTATTGAAGTACAGCACTAAGTAGACCCTTTTGACCCTTCAAGCCATACTGCCTAGCAACCCCTGATTTAATCCTAGCCCAGTTACTTGACAATTTACAATGCCCAATTAACTTACCAACCGGCTGGACTATGGGAGGAAACCGCAGCAACTGGAGGAAACCCACGTGGTCACGAAGAGTACATACAAACTCCTTACAAACAGCAGCAGGAATTGAACCAGGGTCACAAGTACTGTAAAGCATTGTGTTAACTTCTACGCTACTGTGCCGCTCTTGTGCTGTATCACTTTTTTCCTGTTGCTCCAACCTGACTGGTATTTTCTTTTCATAATTTCATTACAAATTTTTGAAAATTATTTAATTGCCTGCATTATTTTAGCACAACTAATCCTGAATCATACTGCTAATTTTGAATCACACCTATGCTGCCACTGATGGCACCAATGCTGCCATCGGGAATGAGGTAAGGATCCTTAGGTACCACACAACCAGGTTCAGGAACAATTATTCCCCTTCAACCATTGATCTTCTGAGCCAGGGTGGATAACTTCACTCACCTCAACTGAGTCCACAACCCATGGGTTCACTTTCAAGGACTCTATGACTCATACTATCAATATATTTATCTATTTGTTTATTATGTGCTTATTAATTATTATTTTGGGGTTTTTTGGATTTGCAGTTTCTCTTCTTCTGCACATTGATTGTCTATGTGTTAGTCTATGTGTGCAGTTCTTCAATTATTATGTTGTATTTCTTTGTTATACTGTGAATACCTGCAAGATAATGAATCTCATGGCATATATGGTGACATAAACATACTTTAATAATATATTTACTTACAATTTAAACTTTTAAACCTTGAATCATACTCCAGGCAGAAATACTGTCCTGGAAGCAATTACAGGAAATCACAAAGTCCATCTCATGATGAGAAAAAGAAGCAGATGCGATGTAAGAAAAAACATTTCTAATGGAGTTGTTTGGATTTGGAATGCACTGCTTGATAGAGTGGTAGAAGCAGATACAATAGTTACACTAAATAAAGGATTAGATTATTACTTGAAAGAATAAAATGAAGCCTTAGAACAAAATTAATCTCAAGACAAATATACCTTAGGGCAGATAGCTCCCATCCCAAGAAAGAAATAGTTTAAAGAATTTCTGTTCAGATCATTAAGCCAAGGGATTGTCTTTGTGTCCAAATCTGAATTCAGTTCAATAATATGATAAATTTCCTGTAATACAATAATCAAAATATAAAAAGCTCCAATCATAGTCTCAACTTCAATCTGACATGTTTGTATTAGTAAGTCATATACTTAAATATCTTTCCTTTATCCAATGGAATGCTGAACTATCTGCTTTGGAAAATGGAAGAAAATGGCACTAGCAAACAATGCAACCAAGGGCAACGTCCTCCAGACGGCTCAAGAAACTTCTTCTTTCACTTCTTTTACATTTTCTTTTTCTTTCAAATGTGGTTCTACTGCTGATGGAGCCTGTGATTTACAAACATTATATTTTGATAATGTGTTTTCAGGCCAATTGAGCAATCTAGCACTTTGCTGTCTCCAAGGGTGTATGGTGAGGTTTTGAACATGTGGTCTCAAGGCCAAGAAGCCTTGATAGGGGGTGTGAGCCTTTGATCAACTCAGTTTCTCGCCAATCCCACTGATTAAAGCATCAAGGAAGATTGAAATCATCGAAGCAAGAGCAGAAGGCGAGTGGATATTTAGCATTGTCGACCAGCATCTCACTCACTGCTGCTGGAGGAAGGTATCTGTGTGTGATGGTCTCTCACTCCCTCATCCTCACTGCTCCTGGAAGAAGTTCCCTGTATTTGAAAGGTCTCTCTCTTTCCCCTCTCGTTCAATGTCGCTGGAGGATTATGCTGGAGTACTGGGTCTTGGGCAAAGTTCAATTGATGCAGTTTGTGGATTAGACTATAGTACATGTTATGATGTGTTTCTGGTATCTGGTCATTCTTTCTTTTAGATCACAAAACCATAAGACATAGGACCAAAATTAGACTATTTGGCCCATCAAGTCTGCTCTGCCATTCAATCATGGCTGATCCTTTTTTCCCCTCCTCAGCCCCACTCCCCAGCCTTCTCCCCATAACCTTTGCTACCATGTCCAATCAAGAACTGATCAAGCTCTGCCTTAAATACACTCAATGACCTAGCCTCCACAGCTGCATGTGGAAATAAATTCCACAAATCCACCACCCTCTGGCAAAAAAAAAATTCCATATCTCTGTTTTAAATGAACGCTTCTCTATCCTGAAGCTGTGTTCTCTTGCCCTAGACTCCCCCACCATGGGAAAGAAACATCCTTTCCACATCTACTCTGTCTAGGCCTTTCAAAAGGTTTCAGTGAGATCCCCCTCATCCTTCTAAATTCCAACAAGTACAGACCCAGAGCTTTCAAAAGTTTCTCATATGATAACTCTTTCTGAACCCTCTCCAATGACAGCACATATTTTCTTAGATGAGGAGCCCAAAACTGTTCACAATACTCAAGGTGAGGCCTCACCAGTGCCTTAATAAGCCTCTGCATCACATCCTTGCTCTTGCATTGTAGACCTCTTGAAATGAATGCTAACATTGCATTTGCTTTCTTCATCCACCGACTCTTACCTGCAAGTTAACCTGTAGTGTGTTCTGCACAAGGACTCCCAAGTCCCTTTGCATCTCAGATTTTTGGATTTTCTGCCTGTTTAGAAAATAGTCCGCACATTTATTTCTACTACCAGAGTGCATGATCATGCATTTTCCAACACTGTATTTCATTTGCCACTCTCTTGCCCATTCTCATAATCTAAATCCTTCTGCAGCCTACCTGTTTCCTCAACACTACCTGCTCCTCCACCAATCTTCGTATTATCTGCAAACTTGGCAACATAGCCATCAATCCCATCATCTAAGTCATTGCTATACAGCATAAAAAGAAGCTGCCCCAGCACCGACCCCTGCGGAAAACCACTAGTCACTGGAAATCAATCAGAAAAGGGTCTTTTTATTCCCACTCACTGCCTCCTACCAATCAGCCAATGCTCTAACCATGTCAGTAACTTTCCTGTAATGCCATGGGCTGTTACCTTGGTAAGCAGTCTCATGTGTGGCACCTTGTCAAAGGCTAAATATACCATATCCACAGTTTTGTTGCTACCTTGGGCAATTTTGATTGAAGTAGCATGCAGATAACTATCAACACAGCGCTAGATTTAACTGAACTAAGCTGAACTGAATATATCTGGACTCTTTAGATTTTACGTTTTATATTCTAGGTTTTTCACTAATTTTTTTTCTTTTTTGCCTTTTGCGTGATTTGATTTTTTTTGCACGTTGGGGGTTTATGTTTTTCTTTGAACGGGTTTTAGGGATTTCTTTGTTTAGTGGCTGTTGGTGGGAAGATGAATCTCATGGTTATATACTGCACGTATTTTGATAATAAATGCACTTTAAATATTTGAATGTTTGAATCTTTTGAATCTTTGAAAGGGCAATATTTAAGATATTAGCCTTTCTTGTAACCTGTTTATTAGTAATGTAGGACAGAAAGCTTTTTTTCCCTCAAATCTCATGATTTTACAACTATCACCATCATGGATGAAAGTTAGTTCTTCATGAAATACTTTCTAGGTGAAAATTTTAAAAAAGGATGGCTAATGTTTTATTAGCCACAGGTACTCTTCAGGCATCCAAAAGGGATAACACAATTTTCAAATAATGAGTGCTGATAGAAAGAGTGTTGTTCACAGTACTAGAATTTTGTTTTAAAATTTCTGCCTGTCCATGATGACCCTTAGGGTTTTTATTTTTTGAAGTTTATGTTAGGAATGATGACTATGATACAATTAATAGTTACATCAGCTAGCTATATTGGAAGCACAATATACACAGGATTAACAATATTACAATATTAACAATATTCTTGTTAAAATCAGACCCAGAACTCAAATTAGTGGGTGTGTTCAGCCATTAATTAATTTATACACTCATAATAAATGTCTACCCTTAACTCTTCATTGGCCAAAATTTTAAAAAATATATCATTTTAAATGGTTTGTAATCCATGTGTATTAGTGTATGGGGGATGGTGTGTAAATAATGTAATGCCTTTTTATAAAATTTAATACCATGGATTTTAATCCTATTCAAAAGTTTTCTAAATGACCCTAAAGAAGCCATCAAGCAAATGATCCTCCATATAATTAAGCTCCAGATTTTATGTACCGGTAAGTTTAATAAGGCCTTTAAATGCAAATCCCATGTTTAAGTTTATATGTCAGGGAGCTGTAATTTAAAACAGTTCCATTCAATGCCAATTATTTTTTCCTAGAATACAGTTTAAGATCATCTATTTATTCAATGAAGCGCTTGCTCAGTATACAGTACTCCATAAGCTTTCTGTAATATTTGAAAATTACTGAATATTCTGATTATATAGAGTTCAAATGTTATTGCTGGAAAATTAAAGACAAAACCATTCACTTCCAGTAACTGATATAAAGAGTGTATCATAAAACCCCATTGGTGCTTTCCTTACTTTATACAGCAGATGCCACTGCCATATGGTATAATATCTAGTACAGCCTTATCATTTAGTAATTACACTGTCTACTTAACATGGCAATTAACTATTCCATTTCCCTTCCAGACAGATGTTTCTTAAATAAAATCATTTGAAAAGGCTGTTAAACTAACATTGGAAAACAGTTTTAGTCATTCAAATCGCAATCATGGAATATCAAACAAAATTGAATAGCTGAAAACCATAAAGGCAACAAATAACTGTAGTTGTTATTGAATGTAATTCAATGTTACAGTCAGTAGTTTAAACATATTCTTCGAACAATAAAATACTAATTATCGGTTTAAATTGCCTACTGCCACAACAGGTCTACAGCAGACAGCTCTCCACTTGACCTTGAAGTACCCAGACAGCATACTTCAGGCATGTTGTTTGTTGATTACACCTCAGTGTTCAAAACCATTATCCCCTCAGTACTAATCAATAAACTTCTTACCTGGTCTCTGTACCTCTTTCTGCAAATGGTCCTCAACTTCTTTATTGAGAAACCACAATCAGTGCAGATTGGTAATAACAACTTCACCTTGTTGACAATCAACACAAGCCCACTGTTCTACCCTTTCTGTACTCATGACTGTGTGGTGACACATTTCAAATGCCATCTATAAATTTGCCAATGACACTGCTGTTGTTGGCAGCATCTCAGATCACAGACAGTGAGGAAGATCAGCTGGTTAAGTATGTGTCACAACAACCTCGCACTCAATGTCAGCAAGACCACAGAATTGATTGTGGACTTCAGGAAGGGGCAGTCAGTAGAACACAAACCAACACTCTTTGAAGGGTCAGCAGTGGAAAATGTAAGCAGTTTGAAGTTCCTGGCATCAAAATCCATTGTAGGCCCAACATATTGACATCATCACAAAGGAGGTACACCAACCGCTTTACTTCCTTAGGAGTTTGACAAGGCTCTTGCTTGCTCTTTCTAGAGATATAAGTATAGTGGAGAGTATTCTGACTGGTTGCATTACTACCTCAAATAGAGTCTCCAATATGCAGGATTGAAAGAGGCTGCAGAAGGTTGTAGATGCAGCCTGCTCCATCACGGGAACACCCTTCCAACCATCAAGGACATCTTCAAAAGGTGGTGCCACAAGAAGGTGTCATCCATCATTTAGGACCCTCACTATCCAGGACATGCCCTCTTCTCAGTACTACCATTAGTGAGGGGCTACAAGAGCCTGACAATGCATTCTCAATTTTTTTGGAACACCCTCTTTCCCTCTACCATCAGATTTTTGAACCATCCATGAACCAATGAACACTACTTCATTCGTCTTTTGACTATATATTTTTGTAACTTATAGTAATTTTTATGTCTTGCACTGTACTGCTGGTGCAAAACAACAAACTTCAGTATGTTAATAAACAACATACTGTATGTTAGTGATAATAAATCTTATTTTAAAATCTGATCTTTTAAAACACATTATGGAATATTGTTTAAACAAAGCCCTATAATAATTTTTGTGTTTCAATGAGATCACTTAATCTTCGAATCTAGAGAATATGTAATCACAGTTACTCAGTCTCTCCTCACATGACAATCTCACTATCCTTGAAACCAGCCCAGTGATTCTCCACTTCATTGACCATATGATAAAAATATCTCTTCTTCTTAAACTGCACATAATACAGACTTTGTAGTGTAGGTGGACTGTTCCATTGATTTTATGTTGTAGTGAAAATCTAAACTCACATAATCCATAAGACTATAATACACAGAATCAGAATTAGACCATTCAATCCAATGCCAGCACATCTTTTCATAGATGAGGGACCCAGAACTGCTCACAATTCTGCAGATTCAGTCTGACTAATGCCTTATAAGGCCTCTGCTTTTATATTCTAATCCTCTCAAAATGAATGCTAAGATTGCATTTGCCTTTCTTAAAGTTAAACTTTAGGGAATTTTGCATGTCCCTTTGCACCTCTGATTTTTGAATTTTCTCCTCATTTAGGAAATAGTCTATGATTTTATTCCTTCTACTAAAGTTCATGACCATACACTTCTCTACACTATATTCCATCTGCCAGATCTTTGCCCATTTTCCCAATCTGTCTAAGACCTTCTGCAGACTCCCTGCTTCCTCAGCACTACCTGCCTCTCCACTCTAAATCTACCCTAAATCACAAGATCTACCATCATTTGGATAGACCAAGTCTAACTAAAATCATGCTTGATGAAACTTAGAGTTTTTTATGAGGTAACTAGAAAGGTAGATGAAGGTAGGTCAGAGGATGTTGTCTATTTGGACTTTAATAATGGCCAGACGGCTGGTCTAGAAGGTTCGATCCCATGGAAACCAGGGAGAGTAATTTAGGTGGATTAAAAATTGACTCAGAAGTAGGAAGCACAGTGTGGTGTTATTCCAAATGGAGGCCAGTCACTGGTGTGTTCCACAGAGATCGGTGATGTTACTTATTATTTATTCATTATTTATAAGTTATTTAGATGCAGAACGCACAAGGCTTGATCAGTAAGGTTGCAGATGACACAAAATTAGCTTGATGTTTGTTTTTTTTTGTTGTTGGTGATTATTATTTTTGTTGATGGTGAAGAAAGTCACTGTAGAGTACAGGGGGGATCCTGATCAGTTAGCGAAGTGGGCCAAGCAGTGGCAAATGAATTTCAAAGCAACCCACACAAAATGCTAGGGGAACTCAGAAGGTGAGGCAACCTCTATGGAAATGAATAAACAGGCGATATTTCAGTCCTAAAGCCTTCTTCAAGAGTAAAAATTATGTTTGAGGTGATGCATTTTGGAAAGTCAAACCAGTAGTGGACTTATGTTATGTATGGTAGGGCGATAAGGAATGTAACGGGACAAGAGACATAGGGGTTACAATAGTTCATAGTTTGTTGAAGGCAGCGTCACAGGTAGACAAGGTGGTGAAATAGGTACTTAGCATGCAGGCCTTCATCAGTCAAGGCACTGAGTATAGGAGTTGGAACATTATGTTGCAATTGTATAAGTTATTGGTGAGGCCACACTTGAAGTACTATGTACAGTTTTGATCACTCTGTTAGAGGAAAGATGTGGATGAACTAGAAAGAGCAGAGAAAAGATTTATAATGATATTCCCAGAACTAGAGGGCCTGAGTTGCCCGGAGGGCCTAGGGGAAAGGTTGGCCAGACTAGGTCTTTATCAAAGTTCAAAGGTCAGAGTAAATTGATTATCGAAGTATCAATGTATATATTACTGTATTTTACCCTGAGATTCAGGCATTTACAATAAAAAGAACAATAGAATTTCACAAAAAAACTATACATAAGCAAGACTTACAAACAAAGTCAAAGTGCAAATAAAAAATAATACTGAGAACAAGAGTTACAAAGAGTTCTTGAACATGAGTCTGTAGGTCATAGAATCAGTTTGGAGTAATGATTATTGAAGTTATCCAGAATGGTTCAGGAGCCCGATAGTTGTAGGGTAATAACTTTTCTTGACCCTGGTGGTGTGAGACCTGATTCTTCAGTACCTCCTGCCTGACTGTGATAATGAGAACAGGACATAGCCTGAATGAAAGTCATTGATCATGGATTCTGCTTTATTGTGGCAGTGCTCCATGTAAATATATTCAAAACTGGAGAGGATTTTGCCTGTGATGGACTGGGCTACATCCATCACTTTGTGTAGCCTTCTCCATTCCTGGATACTGGTGTTTTCATACCACTTTATTCATTGGAACATAGGAGAATAAGTATTAGAGGTATATAAAATCATGAGGGCATAGATAAGGTAGATGGTAGCAGTCTTTTTCCCCGGTAGTGGAGTCTAAACCTAGGGGCAGAGATTTAGGGTGAGAAAGAAAGGTTTAAAAGGGATCTGAGGGGCAACTTTCCCACATAGAGAGTGGGGAGATTATGAAATGAGCTGCCAGAGGAAGTGTTTGAACAGGTACAATACCGTCATTTAAGACGCACTTGAATAGATACATGTAGGGCAGGGCTTAGAGGGATATGGGCGGAACATAGAAAAATGGGACTAAATAAATGGGCACAGGTTTGGCATGGACTTGTTGGGCTGAAGGGCCTTTATACATGCTGCATTGCTGTACGACTATCTCAAAAAATCCAAAGCAGTCCAACTATTCATACAAAGTAAAAAGAAATATTGAAACCTTGCCATATACGTAATCCTAGCTGAAAGGAAATGTTCTTTTCCACTGACAAGTTTCTTTTTGATGTATAAAAAAATTCTTTATTCTCTTAAATCAAAATCAGGGATTGATTAGGAATAGTCAACATGGCTTTGTGCATGGTAAGTCCTGTCTAACCAATTTTACAGAGTTTTTTGAAGAAGTTATCAGGAAAGTTGATGAAGGCAAGGCAGTGGATGTTGCCTACATAGACTTTAGCAAGGCCTTTGACAAGGTCCAACATGGGAAGATAATTCCTTGAAAGTGGCATCATGGGTAGATAGGATTGTAAAGAAACCTTTTGGAAAATGGCCTTCATAAATCAAAGTATTGAGTACAGGAGTTGGGATGTAATGTTGAAATTATATAGGACATAGGAGAGGCCCAATTTGGAGCATTGTGTCCAGTTTTGGTTATTTACCTTCAGGAAATATGTACATAAGATTGAAAGAGTGCAGAGAAAATTTACAAGGATTTTGCCAGGATTTGAGTACCTGAGTTATAGGGAAAGGTTGAATTTTATTCCTTGGAGGATTGAGGGGACATTTGATAGAGGTATAGAACTGGAAACCATGGGTTAAAGGTGAAATATTTAAAGGGAACATGAGGGGGATTTTTAATCTCTCCTCTCCCAATGTGGAGTGCCCTTCTGCTTCAAAACATCCACCATTGTTCCGGTAGCTAAAAAGACCAAGGTAACATGTCTGTACGACTGGCGTCCTGTCACACACACCTCAATAATAAGCAAATGCTTTGAGAGGCTGGTCAAGGACTGCAGCATGCTACCCTCCACACTAGACCCACTACAATTCGCGTACCGACACAACCGATCGACAGATGAGGCAATAGCCACAGGTCTACACACCGTCCTTACACATCTGGAGAAGAGGGATGCTTATGTGAGAATGCTGTTCTTGGACTGCAGTTCAGTATTCAACACCATAATTCCCTCCAAACCTGATAAGAAGCTCAGAGACCTCAGCCTTCACCCTGCCTTGTGTAGCTGGATCCTGGACTTCCTGTCAGATCACCAGCAGGTGGTAAGAATGGGCTCCCTCACCTCTGCCCCTATGACCCTCAACACAGGTACCCCTCAGGGCTGTGTACTAAGCCCCCTCTTTTATTCTCTGTATACCCATGACTGTGTCGCCACCCACAGCTCCAATCTGCTAATTAAATTTGCTGATGACACTACACTGATTGGCCTAATCTCAAATAAGAATGAGGCAGCCTACAGAGAAGTCATCACCCTGACACAGTGGTGTCAAGAAAACAACCTCTCCCTCAATGTGGCAAAAACAAAGGAGCTGGTTGTGGATTACAGGAAGAATGGAGACAGGCTAGACCCTATTGACATCAATTGATCTGGGCTTGAGAGGGTGAATAGCTTTAAGTTCCTCGGCATAATCATCACCGAAGATCTCACGTGGTCTGTGCACACCAGCTGTGTGGTGAAAAAGGCACATCAGCACCTCTTCACCTCAGATGGTTGAAGAAGCTTGGTGTGGGCCCCCAAAACCCAAGAATTTTCTATAGGGGCACAACTGAGAGCATCCTGACTGGCTGCATCACTGCCTGGTATAGGAACTGTACTTCACTCAATCACAGGACTCTGCAGAGAGTGGTGTGGACAGCCCAGTGTATCTGTAGATGTGAACTCCGCACAATTCAGGACATTTACAAAGACAGATGTGTAAAAAGGGCCCGAAGGATCATTAGGGACCGAGTCACCCCAACCACAAACTGTGATGCTACCATCTGGGAAACATTACCACAGCTAAACGTCAGGACCAACAGGCTCCAGAACAGCTTCTTCCACCAGGCCATCAGACTGATTAACTCATGCTGACACAACTGTATCTCTATGTTATATTGACTATCCTGTTGTATATAGTATAAATTACTATAAATTGCACATTGCACAGTTAGACGGAGACGTAGCATAAAGATTTTTACTCCTCATGTATATGAACAATGTAAGTCAATTCAATAACTTCATTCATATGGTGGTGAGAGTGGAATGAGCTGCCAATGCAAATGGTGGATGTGAAGTCGATTTCAACATTTAGGAGAAATTTGGATAGCTATATGAATGCGAGGGGTACAGAGGACTATGGTTTGGCATGGACTAGATGGGCCGAAGGGCTTGTTTCTGTCCTGTTTCTATGATCTATGACTCTATGACTATGTTTCCTCAGTTGTCTCTGTTACAGCAGAAACAGACACTAATATGCTAATTCTTTCTTTATAGCTTAATTCTCATATCTCTGGTATGTCTACTCTGTATGCATTCAATGACTTTTGAGTAATGGGACATACTGTATAAAGAGGGCACGGATGAGTTGCATGAAATCAACATTACATCTTTAGTCCCGTATTCAACAAAACAACTTAAAAAATTAATACCTATGTCTACTTGTGCTCCTACTTTCACAGAATTCCTGCTTTTGCTTTTAAGTGAAACAGTACTCAAGAAATGTAACAACATCCAGGACAAAAGAGATTTGAGGTGAGACGCAGAATTTTGCAATACATTTATAGGAGATTTGTAAAATAACGTTTTCTCTCAAAAGCCATCTATCCCAATATAGCCAGAATGATTTTAATATAGAAGAGCACGGGAACAGGCCATTTCTGTCAAAGATGACTGTGTCGACCATGATGTCAATCTAACTCAAATTTTAATAAGAACATAATTAAAAATGAAATGTAATATAGATCGATAGATTGATTACACATAAAACTTATAAGTTCAGTTGTTTGCTTAGTCGAGGGGAAGCAGGAAAAAAATTATAATTTCGTGCACAGCAATCGGTTCAGAATTCCGAAAAATAAATCATATATTTAACTTTGAATGAGCAATTGTAATTCATTGTGGGTTGCAAGTACAAACTCATTCACACCGCGTTTGAATTATTTAGAGTAAGTGTAATAAATTGTTTCTAGAGACACCCCAGTGAATCTATATAGACGAGGAATATTTTTGGAAGAATAATGCATGTTGGTTGAGAATTGGGCTGCATTTAATTGGTATTTGCAACGGCACAAGTGACCATTTGTTGCCTGCAACCACAAACGGTTACGTTACGAAAGGAGCTCAACCTTTTCTATTGAAATTTGATGAGTCGGCCCCGGCCCCGGCCCCGCCTGTTGTCCGCCTTCCTTCAGCGCTTTTCGCGCCTGCAGCCGAGACGCGAGCTGGACTTGGCGCGTGCCGTTTCCCTGGAGACCGCCGCCGGGACGCCGCGCGCTGCGCGCCGCTTGCAGAATCGGACTGCCGGCCGGGAAAGCCGAAAATGCCAGTGCTTCGCCGAGCGGCAGGCACGCCAACCACACACACACAACAATGAATAGGGAGGCAATTTTGCCTAACAATCTCATTACCATGATCCAGTAACAAGAAACTGGGAGTTCACAATACCCGATGCCAACCTAAACAATCGATTTAACATTCCTCTCGGGTTTATCAGTGGTGGCACACAACTTCCTGGACTGGTAATTGAATTGCCGTTAAACGCACACTTTAAACATAATCATATTGTATTTTTTCCAACGGCTTTTCTTATTTTCCAAAATGCATTCTTTTTCCAGAGGTAAATTTAATTTTGGAGAATTGCCTTGTATTTATTTCAGGTATGAGGAAAGAAACTGAACTCTTCAGTTGCCCTGTCCATTGTTCTTAATAGTTGGCCCGTGGAGGTATAATTGAAGCCTTTGCTTCAAAACCAGGAACAAACAACAAGGACATTTGAAATAACTAAGTGGATTAGTGTTTACAACCATCTCTACTACAGGCCAAATACAACTATATCAGAATATATAGTTTTTACACACTAGTTTGTTTTTAATAATACTGGGATGCATGAAGTGCTTAGTGAGGCTGGTCATGGCAAAATCCAGCTAAAACAGGTCCTCAGCTGGCAACATTTTCCTGGCTCTGGAGCATTTGGACAGTAAGAACACCAAATAGTTAAGACACCTACATTTGACTACAGCTCTGTATTCAATACTGTACTATAATTCCAAACTAACTCACCTCAAGACTCCTACACCTGGAACAAAACCTGGAGAATTTGTAACCGGATCATTGACCAACAGGCTGTATTAAGGGACACTTCCACCATGATTATCCTCAGCAGTGGTGCCTCACAAGACTGCATCCTCAGACCTCTATTCCTGACCATTCGCGACTAAGCGGTCAGATTCTGTTCTAATTCCACCTAAGTTTGCAGATGATACCGCCATTGTGGTATGAAAATACAAGAGACTGAAGTACAGAAAAGTGCTAGAAAGCTTAGTAGCATTGTTTCATGACACCAGCCTTTCCCTCATTGTCAGCAAATGAAAAGAGATAGTCATTAACTCCAGGAGGGGTGATGGTGCACTTACTCCTCCCAACATTAAACGAAGCTGAGGTGAAGAGTGTTCAGAGCTTTAAGTTCCTATGTGTGAAAATCATCAGTAGCCAGTCCAGGTCCAACTAAATGCAACAGGATGCATTATGGCTTGGTACAGTAACTGCTCTGCCAAAGACTTCAAGAAACTGCAGAGAGCTGTGGACACAGCTCAGCACATAACAAAAACCAGCTTCCTATCCTTCGACTCTGCTTCTTCTTCTCACTACCTCTGTAAAGTAACTATCATAATCAAAGACTCCATCCACTGTGGATGTTCTTTCTTCTCCCCATTCTCACCAGGCAGAAGATACAAAAGCCTTGAAGAATCTACAACTAGGATCAAGGGCAGCTTCTACCCTGCTGTTATAAGACTATTGAATGGTTCAATTGTACAATAAGATGGACTCTTGATCTCGCAATAAAACAATGAGACATAGGAGCAGAATTACACCACTCAGCCCAGTTGAGTCTGCTTCACCATTCCATCATGGCTGATTTATTTTTCCTCTCAACCCACTCTCCTGCCTTCTCCCTGTAACCCTTGACGCTCTGATTAATCAAGAATCTATCAACCTCCAACTTAAACTGGCCTGCACAGCCATCTGTGGCAATGAATTCCACAGATTCACCACCCTCTGGCAAAAGAGTTTTTTTCTCATCTTCTAAATGGATGTCCCTCTATTATGAGGCTGTGCCCTCTGGTCCTAGACTCCCCCATGATAGAAAACATCCTCTCCTCATACACTCTATCTAGATTTTTCAATATTCGATAGGTTTCAATGAGATGCTCCTTCATTTTTCTAAACTCCAGTGAGTACAGGCCTAGAGCCATAAAATATTCCTCCTATGTTAACCTTTCATTCCTGGGGTCATTCTCATGTACCTTCTCTGGACCTTGCCTAATGCCAGCACATCTTTTCTCAGATAAGAGGCCCAAAACTGCTCATAATACTCCAAGTGCAGTCGGACCAATGCTACGTAAAGCCTCAGTGTGTCATCCTTCCCTTTATAGTCTAGTCCTCTCAAGATGAATGCTAACATTGCATTTGCCTTCCTTACCACCGACTCAAACTGCAAGTTAAACTTTAGGGAATCCTGCATGAGGATTCCAAGTCCCTATGCACCTCTGATTTTTTTTTTTCAATTTTCTCCACATTTATAAAATATTCCCTGCCTTTATTCCTTCTACCAAAGTGTATTACCATGCACTTCCCTCCATTATATTCCATCTGCCACTTCTTTGCCCATTCTCCCAATCTGTCTAAGTCCTTGGGCAGGCACCCTGCTTCCACAACACTGCCTGCCCCTCCACCTATCTTTGTATTAACCACAAAGCCATCAGTTCCTTCCTGTTAATCATCAACAGATAATGTGAAGCCTTGTCATGGTTTTGTACCTTATGGTCTGTGTGCACTGCACTTTCTCAGTAACTGTAACACTTCATTCTGCATTCTGGTATTGGTTTTCCCTTGTACCACCTCAATGTACATTATGTTTTGAAATTATCTGATGGCATGCAAAACCAAGTTTTTCATTGTATCTCAATACATATGTTCTTGATATTTATTGCTTATTTATTAATTATTATTATTATTATCATCATTTTTTTCCTCTTTTTGTATTTGCAATTCGTTTGTTTTTTTTTGCACATTGGTTGTTGTCCAACCTCTTGTGTGCGCTCTTTCATTGATTCTATTGTGTTTCTTGCATTTACTGTGATTGCCCGCAAGAAACTGAATCTCTGGGTTGTATATGGTAATATATGTGTACTTTGAAAATAAGTTTACTTTACACTGAACCTTGTTAAAGTTTGCAAATAGCTTTAGAGAATAGCTTTCAGCTACTTTGAATGAAAACCTTTATTTAATCTTCACCAAGTCAGCATGAAGGTCTTTGAAAACCAGTATTTGAATCTACAAGCTAACAAGAAATGTTATTGGTAAGTAGAATTTACCAACTTGCAAAACCTCATTCCTAAAAATTATTTTTTATTCTAACATAGTTCTTGTGTATAGTGTACAGTTCTGGTTTCCTAATCTTAAAAAATATCACTATAGAGTGGATATAGAAAAAATTCACTATCTGATCTCGTTACAACATTCTTCCTTGCGTGTTAACATTGAATTAAATTTATTAAAGCTAACTCTGAATTTACTACATGTTCATACCCAGAATATTTTCCACCTCTAACATGGTCTACTTTAGGCCAAGCTCCATTCTTAACTTTATTTCAGCAAAAACTCATCCAGCAAGCATCTCAATGTAGACACAAAAGTTGCACATGCTGGAACCTGGAGGAAAAAAATGAGCAGCTGGAGGAATTTTTGATGTTTCAGGTCAAGACCATTCATCTGTATTGACGAACAAGCATTACAGTTCATCTAACAAGTATCTCTTTGAGTTAGCCTCTTACAGAGTTAAAATAAATTTTTGTACAGTTTACATGAAGGTAATCAGTTTGCATGTAAAGGTTTGTTTACCTCTGTCATACTGAACCACAATACCCAAGAAGTGCTGGAAACTCAAGACATCAAAGCCAAGTTCCTGGAGCTTTCTGTTGAGGAACTTTTAACCATCCCTTTAAGTTGTTTTCCCCAGAAGAGGGCAGTGGAAATCCAGATTTAAGTGCTAATCCTAAACAAAATACTGATGCTTCTTGAAATCTGAAAAAAGAGAAAACAGCAGATATACTTCTCATTTCAGATGGCATCCATGAAGCAAGAAAGAGAACTAACATTTCAAGTTTGTAAATGCTACTGATATGGAATGTTGGTTACAAAACTTTAAATACTGTACTGCATTGCAGATCAACATAAAGTATGGACTGATTTTAACTTATATCAAGCTGTCATTTGGAAACTCATTCCAGTGACGTAATTCCGTATCAGGTAGAAAAGGAAGGAAAAACTGGAATTTTAACCCCCTAGCCATATAACTGAAGAGAGTGAAGGGAAACTGCTGGTTACCCAAAGGCCACCTCTCTGTGTCAAGGTGAGGAGATAATTTTACAGGGTACTGGAGCTTCTTGTGTGAAGGAAGTGCAGCTAAGTCTGAGGCAACAAAATCTTTCAGTCTTTCCTATATGTCCTTTTCACTTTACAGAGCAGTTTCTCTGTAATAGAAATATCACAATTTCTAGCAAGCGTTCTGATATATTTACTAGAAAAGTAGTATAAGCAAAAACCATAAGATTTCAAAAAAAATTAACTCTTCAGGATCTTTTATTTTTGCTGTTCTATTAAATTTGGAATCCGGAAAAACAATCTTCAGATTCCAGCATTATGTATCTCTGAAAAGAGTAAACACATTAGGTATTAAGTATTATTGATGTAAACTGTTGCCTATAAGTTACTGGTTCAGGCTTCAGGCTGGAGATGAATGTATGTTTATCATTTATACTGATCGTCCGGTAAAATATTCAGGCTGTGCTGCATTGTTTGAAGTGGTATCATTCAGAGCTGACCAAAAGGTCTATTGCTATTCAATTAGAGCAGAAGAACTCTTTTAATTCACTGTCCTATATTTATTTTACTACCAACTTTACTAAAATGGACTCTCACAGCTTCTTGTGAGACTTAGCTGCCATGATTCCTTCAGCACAACAGGAATTACAGATTATAAAGTACTTATGTGACAGAAAGTGCTTTGAGATGCTCTGAGATAGTGAAAGAACATCATAAATGAAATTAACTTATTTTACACCCTAAATGGCTGTCCTCAGGAATGTATTGGAAACTAATATAGAACAATGGTAATGCTTTGGATTACAATTTTAGGGAGCATTTGTGTTTAATTTTGAAATAATAACACATCTCATTGAAACAACTATTTAATATGTCTTCATTTTGATATAAGGGATGCATACAATATATCCTTGACAGGAAAGGGTTATCCCTTTTCTTTGAAAAATTAGTATATCTGTCATTGTGGCTAACCACACAATCTTTGCCATAGCCATGCAATACCATGTAAGTAATTTGAACTATTAAGGCAGCAGACTTGCTGTGCAATTTGAGTTTCCAGGAGATAATTTTCAGAGCCTCCAAAAATTGGCAATGGTTGATGGTGAGCAAATGGCTAATACTGATCGACTACAATGAGGGCAAGGCTGCAATTTTGTGCTGTGTTTGTTATGTTGGTTTTTATACATACACTGATCAGTTGCACTGGCAATGGTTAAAACTGTTCTGACCTTGTGAAGGAGGGTGAACATTATAGGAGGAGCAGGTGTTAAGTATTATACAAGGAGTGTACCTCAAACAGTGAAGAAATATGCAATAGGACACCAAGGCATCGGGATACCAAATTATAAGTGTTGGATGAATGAGGTGGAAACTGGGAACATTGGCTCATCTATAAGGGGCTGTAAATGAAAATTATTTAAAAATTCATTATTTGCTCTCTCCTGGTTCAGCTCAGGGTGTTCACATATATATTTGCAAACAAAGGAGATGACACAAATGTTCAAGGCCACAAGAAAACAACTTTATTAGAACTAACACAAATGCAATAGAGAAGGGGAAACCAATAAAACATGCTTTTCACCATTTTCCACTGTTATGGCTGTAGACTTGTACTCCCTTAACTTGATCAAAACATTCTGGTGGACTGTTCTCTTGTACTTTCCAAAATAATCCCTCTCCAATACTTTATCTTGCAGACTTCCATTTTAATTTAGCATATTCAATGTCCAAAGTAAAATTTATTATCAGAGTACATACATGTCACCACAAACAACCCTGAGATTCTTTTTCCTGTGGGCATACTCAGCAAACCTATAGAATAGTAACCGTTGAAAGAGCATTGCTCTTTCAGGATCAGCACTAAGAGGCCCACAAGGACCATGCTGTCCATTGGATATACCGACTTCAATCCCATTTGCCCACATTAAGTCCACAGCCTCTTACGCCTTGGCAATTCAAATACTTGCCTCAATGCTTCTCGAATGCCATGAGTGTCCATGTCTCCACCACCTCTTCAGGCATAAACTTCCAGAAACCAACTACTCCCTATATATAAATACTCTGCTTCAGAACACAACACTGCCCCCCCCCCAAGAGACAGAATGCTATTAAGTTCCAAGGAATTGTTCATGGATTTTTAAGTTAATGGTAATGAAGAGAGTGGATGCCATAATTCTCCATAAATTCCATGGATTGTGTTGTGTTTTTTTAACAGAATAGATAAGAGTGAACCAGCTGATGGGATGTATTTGGACATTTCAGAAAACCTTCAATAAGGTGCCATACGAGAATTTATTACCGTAAATAAAATTAGAAAGTGCAGTATATAGTATATTGCTGTGGTCTAAGGATTGGTTAACAGACAGAAAACAAAAAAGTAGGAATTAATAGGTCATATTCAGTTTGGGAGATTATGACTAAAGCAAGCAGGGAACAGTGCTGGGGCCCCAGTTATTCACAACCAAGCAATGTTGAGGGGATCAAGTTAATATATCCAAATATGCCAATAACATAAAGTTAGATGGTAACATGAGCTACATAGAAGATACAGAGAGCTTCAAGAACATATAGACAAGCTAGATTAATGGGCAAGGACAGAAGATGGAACGTAATGCAGAAAAATGTTGGGTTAACACTTTGATATAAGAAATAGGAAGACAACATTTTTTTGAAATGACGAATGATTGAAAGTGTTGGTGTTAAGAGGGACTGATGCATAGCTTTCTGATAGGTAACATATATAGTAGGTTGGGTCAACAAGATGAGTAGGATATTGGGCTTTATTATGAAAGAATTTGACTATAAAAGTATAGACATAATGCTCCAATCATAGAGAGCCCTGGTAGGGCCCACCTGGAATATATTATAAGAGATCTGGTCTTCTTATTTAAACCTCCAAGTTTGGAAGAACAGTGGGCATTCAGAATCAGAATCAGGTTTATTATCACCGGCATGTGACATGAAATTTGTTAACTTAGCAGCAGCAATTCAATGCAATACATAATCTAACAGAGAGGGAAATAATAATAATAAATAAAATAAAACATAATAATGAATAAACAAGTAAAACAATTGTGTATATTGAATAGATTATTTAAAGTGTGCAAAAACAGAAATACTGTATATTTAAAAAAGTGAGGTAGTGTCCAAAGCTTCAAAGTCCATCCAGGAATCGGATGGCAGAGGGGAAGAAGCTGTTCCTGAATTGCTGTGTGTGTACCTTCAGGCTTCTGTATCTCCTACCTGATGGTAACAGTGAGAGTGATTCCCCAAATAGAGGGCTTGTAGCAGGCTAGACCCATGATCTCTGACATTTAGAGGGATAAGAAGTGACTTCATTGAAATATACAAAACACTTACAGCCCTTGATAGTATAAATGCGATATGAACAGATATAATGTGGACAGTAGAAATCAATAAGGGTCAGTCTCAATTTATGGAATCAACCATTCAGGACAAAGTTCTGAAAAGAGAAATTTCTTCATCCGGAGGATGGTGAAGGAGGGCTGTAGAGCCACAGTTGCTGAGTCTGAACAAATCAGACACTGATAGATATTGAGATGTTAAAAGAATCAAGGGACAGTGGGTTAATGCAGGCAGGTGAAGAAGGCATAAAAATATAAGGTTAACTCAATGACAGAGAAAGCCCAGGAGGCCTAAAGTCGACTCCTACTTCTGTTTCTCATGTTCTTTTGCTCTTAAATGTTTAACATCTAAAAATCTGTTGCTTCTCTATGGATCAGGGGCCTTCATGAACCCAAACAGCACTAACAGCTGATGAACAACAGGAGAATGTGTTTGGGAAGAGAACACAAGGCCATGAGTTACCTGAAAATTGGAAAATTCAAACTTCATACCAAGGGGTTTTAAGTTACCACATGAGGTGTTGTTCTTCTAATTTGTGTTTAGCCTCTCCTTAACTGTGGAGAAGACTAAGGACAGATATGACAATGTGGGAGTGAGTAGGAGAGTTAAAGTGACATGCAAGCTCAAGATGGCTGAATGGAAAACAGGTGCTCTGCAAAGTGGTTGCTAACCAAGCCTATACTAAGAAACAGATTTGCAGTGAACTTGCACTCTGTCCACAATAGCCATCCCACGTTTACCTACTTAAGGTACCCCAGACCCCTGGGGTTTCAGCTATCCATCATACCTATCTGGTTCCACATCACTTAGCATGGTCTATCCCACTCCAAACCCTTCCCTCTATTTTACAAATTGGCCGTGTTTCCTCTTTCTTCTCAGTGCTAAAGTAGGGTCTCCATCTGAAATGTCAACTCATACCTGTTGCTTCTATAGATGCTGCCTCCTCAATTGAGTCTGTTTTTTGTTCTAAGCATCTAAGTCTAATTCAAAATGATCAGCATTGTTATACATATTTCTTACCAAAATATCTCTGGGCTATTTTGAACATTCTAATAACATAAACACGTCGTATTGCAGTTAGTATCAATCATTCTCTGAACGAATTGATGTCATCTGTTACTGAAATTAAGGTTTGCTGAAAGAAAAAGCAGAACAAGTCAATTGCAGTGCTACTGATAACATCAGGGTGTAATTATATGTAAGTAGACTAAAGAGCCGTAACTGCTGAATATATTGAACAATGAATCAACACAGTGTGTGCAAAAATAACCAAATAGACAATTTTTCTGAATATTAAATTATCCAAATTATTGTGTATTACTACTCTAAAATATCAATTTCAATAAAGTTGACTTTTTCTGTTTCTAGAAATTGTTTAATACAGTTGTACTTTCTTAGCTAGAGGTCTTCAAGGTGTTTGTTAGAAGGTATCAAAATAGCACAACCCAATATGTTTGCACACCTCACTCTGCGGCCTGACATTGAACAAAGTAATTTCATGTTTTTTTATTGTGATGCCAGTGTTATCCTTAGTTCTGTATTTAGTGCCATGTAACCATTACTTTAAGAAACAGGATACCCACTTAGTATTACATTAAGTTACCATCCAAGATCTCTAGATCCACATATGAAGGACCTATTTTTTCTGAATTGTTCTTGGATGATAGTGATCTGAACCTATTTGTATTTCTAGTTGAAATTATTTACATAGATCAGATGCGACTTGGAACCAAGTGTTAGGAACTGAGAACTACACACTAATTTCTTATATTAAAATTTGATATAAATTTAGGTTGCTGTTAAGTGGCTCAGCAGTAAAGGATGCAACATCCCATCTTTTATCTAAGCATGTTGTGATCTGCGGGATTCTAATTTGAATTCTTGAACATTAGATAAATTACACTTTCTTTCCATTTGTACCAGCTCATTTATGTTTGATATCCCTTTAATCTTTTATTTTTCATTTGTATAGTCTGTCCTACTGGATATATCCCAGCCAGCCAGACGATAAACCTTTATTTCATCAGCAAAACAATATATAGAGAAAGGATCTTAACTCTCCATTAATATCCACATTATTTCACCCTATCAAAGAAATTCCCCTTGTCCACTCAATGTTATTTCCCTTATTCTCTGCTACTTAGACTAATTTCTTTCTCTCGCCTACAATTTGACGAAGGGTCCCTGATGACATCTCTTTCCATAGGTGCCACCTGACCAGCTGACTTTATCAATCACTAAATCCATTCTGCTAGTAAAGGAGAATTCTGATTGGTGTGACTACTGCATACTGCAGGAACATTTGCTCACTTGAGGTTTCAGCATTGCTTGTGGAGTGTCAGATGTTACATTGTCAGGGGTTTCCCTTTTGGAGACAGCAAAAGAGTGCAACATAACCTTGACTGAACAGTGAGCAACTCTCAAAAGTGGTAAGTTGTCCCAAAGCTAAAAAGGGAATTAGTGATAACTTAATCGTATGGAAATCAAAACTAAAAGATGTTTCCTATGCAAAAATAAATAGTATTTGGATGTGTCTGGGCCACTTTCATGAGAGGTAGTACAGCAATCAATTAATTCCTTGTCATGGAGTCAGCGAGTCTTACAGCATAGAAATTGGCCCTTTGGCCCAACAAGGCCATACTAACCATCAAAGAATCACCCATATTAATCCTGCACTAATCCCATTTCATTCTTCCCACATTCTGATATTGTCTCCCCAGATAATAAGACTTGTTTATGCACTAGGAGAAATGCACAATGGGCAATTAATCTACCAAGTGTTGGGTGCATTTTATATGCTGTATCTGTATTTTAAAACACAGTAGCTGATGAGTTCAATTTCTAGGCCTAGATCTTTTGTTTTCATTTGTATTTTTGTTTTATTGTTGTTCACTTTTGGAAGTATCACAACAAATGGGAAACCAAACAAAATGAGACTGATTTTCTGCTTTGGGCCCAATCAAGTAATTGCTATTAATATACTGTATGTTTGAAATTGAACCAGTTTATTATACATTCCTATTAAAATGTATTTGTTTAAAGTCACTTATGGATTGACTCAAAGGAGTAATACAAAGAAAATACAAAGTAATACTCCTTGAATATATTAAGTACACCTGATATACAAAAAATAAATTATTTTAATTGAGCGTGCCCAGAATTCACTTGCGCCTAACCTGAGTTTAAATCACTGAAAATGTTTTTTTTAATTGTATTATTAATAGTTTTGCTGGTGTACTTCAGTCTGTTTTTGTAACAAATTTTACATTTTTATGAAGTAATTAATCTTTAAAATTGCATTTACCACTGCCTGTGTATCTATTAAAATGAGGACAATGTGACGTATTGAGATAATTCCAATGACTAGAATTGCCTAATTTAACCAGGGCTGTGTTCATTCTGTGAGTGGGTCCTTAACCTGCTTATTTGAATCCAAACCAGTGTTACACAAGTGTGAGTGGTTTGGGGTGTAACATTCAAGGTAGCTCAATCTTTTGTCCTAGAAGGAATGTTATTTTTATCTGGATGGCATTCATCTATGATGCAGATAAGATTGTTCTACTACATTCCTGTAGTTAGATTCTAAAATATTTCTCTAAGTTCTACTTTTTAATAGTGGTATGCATAAATAAAAGTTTCAATGTACATTTCTTTTTCAAATGGTTGCAAATATAAGTAAAGTAAGGATACTTTATTTAGGCAATCATCCAAATGCTCTGATATTTGCACAGGTGACATGATGATTTTTCATTCCATTCAACATTAATATAGGCCTGGTGTGAAATATGTGACATACATGATCAATTATTTAGTAAGTTGTTCAAGTACATTTGAACTTGAAATTACAGTAATTTTCTACTTGTTCCTTTTGGGGAAGATATTATGGTCAGCAGCAAGCAATTGGGGTCCATAAATGGCCTCTCAAATATATGAAAACATGCTTCTATTGACGAGCCCAATGAAAAATTGCTGCAAGGTGTCTTAGATGGAGATACCCTAACTATGGCAAGAGCTTTCCATGACCTAATTAAAATTGACAGCTGCCAAGATCGGCCCCATGACTTCGTTTAAACTCTTCAAGTTGTGAAAACATTGAAACATGGACTGAACTTATCTGTGATTCAGAAATAATACAGTTTGAAACTTAAACCAAAATATTAAAAAAATCTTTTGTAAGAACTTACCTGATACTGTAGTCTTTCATTCAAGCCAAGAAAAATGAGTCTTTAAAGAGACCATGATCAATGCAGAGTGACAGCATTTCAGAAAATGCACATTCCTGAAGTTCGTGATGTTTATGTGGGATAATAACAGAAATTGCATTGGCATTTTCTTCAAAGTCTGGGCCCTTCCATACTATAAATAAAATCTAAATCTCACAGTATTTAATTAGTTCTATTGCTATTAGTTTCCTTCTTATAAAGTTGTGTAAATTGACTGAAAACAGAGCAGCAGTTAATAAGAGACATGTCACAGGAAACAGTAAACAATTTAATCTTGCCAAAACCTCTAAATGAAAAGAATATAGGATTGAAACTTTATTTTAAACACCTTATTTAAACAGCTGTTTGCAGTTTCAGTAACTGTCAGTAAACTATGCATATTCCACTTGTACAATAAATCACTGAGTTCTTTTCTCAAACGTCCTGGAAGAGGTTTACCAAATGATCAATAACCCCATCAAAGTTTGGAGATTACTCACAATTCATCATCTGGATTGATTTTTATTCTCTTTTATTTGCTGTTTAATAAAATAAACCTGTAAATCTCCATCTTGATACCTGATCTTAAAAAGAAATTGATGCTTTCCATAACTGGTGACTGGTAAAAGCAATTATACACCTGGATTTAAGTACCCTGTGTCTTTTCAGATGCAACTGTAACTGAGGTTATCGCACTTTTCCAGTGTGGCTTTTCTATTTTCTGGAAAGCTATTTGATTTTGCATAGGTGATATCAAATAAGTTAAAATGCACAATATGTTTAAAGGTTCTGCATTACTATTATGAAGTTGAAACTTATAAGAAATGGGAACAATGTAATTTGTGCAAAGCTAAGTCCTGCAAATTGCAATGAAATGAATGATCTGATAAATGAATAAAATGCGTCATCAGCAATGGTAGAAAATGATTCATATACCGGTAGCTGGTTGACTTAGTGTAAGGGAAGTCAAAAAATGCAAACATATTCTTGGATCTATCATCCAATTTGTATTTTTTTACAGAATTTAATGCTTATTTTTTAAAAATTTTTTATTGAAGGAGTGACACAATACAGAATACGTAATGCATTACATTTTCCTCCATTTTGCTTTTATATCTTACCCCTAGACAAAACTCCCCTTACCCGCCCTCCCCGAACATACCATGGTAACTAATGTATTTACAATACAACACTTCACAAATACAAGTATGGACATTTCACAGCCATACCCCCACTCTTCTTCAAGACGAAGGCTCACACACATCCACAACATGTCAGATGATCCAGAATACACTCATATTAAAATTCATCAACCACCCTGTGAGGTAACCCACATGTGTGTTACAAGGGAGGCAAATTCCCAAGTACAATCAAATGCCCTCAACTAGTAGGTAATTCCTTAAGATTCCCAAAATATGACAAGAAATGTCCCCATTTTGAATAGAACTTTTTCACAGACCCCCTCAGAGTGAATTTAATCTTTTCTAGTTTCAGAAAAAACATTACATCCTCTAACCAAGCAGCAGCAGATGGGGGTAGTGGCAGATTTCCAGACCAGCAAGATTCTCCAACGGGCCAGAAAAACAAAAAAAAAGAATTAAATGTTTATTAGAGTTTGAGAGTTTTTCCATTTTTCTGCCTCCACTTTCTCTGTGCATGATCTTTGGCTGAGTTTTGTTAACTTATTAACTTGTTCTCAGAATTAGGTGTCATCAGCAGGGATTTAATATCATCTTTAATTAAGTTTGAGAGGAAACTAAATACTCTGCTTCAACAACTATGGTGGATGTGTTCCAGCAATGCTGCTTTAACTTTAACCCAGTGACAATGCAGATAAGGTAGGAATTATAGGAGAAGATGGAAGTGAGTGAACAATAGACCCATAACATGCCAGAGAAGATGGGAAAAGTTGCTGATGCAGATAAATTATGCTGATTTGGCAAATTTTTGAAATATACTTTGTTGTGAATACATGAAGATTTTAGCTGCAATTTTTATTTTGCCAACTTTTCTCTAAATCTTACATGCTCCAAAAATTGTCATCCTGACAGGTTTACCAGAGGTAATGTGCATGCAGTGATAAGCTCTCCATAAGCTTCAAATTCAGATGTACCTTGCACTGCAAAACCAAAGCCAACATTAGCGAAGAATAGTATGTGGCAAGGGAAAATATAACCAGAACAAACTAATAATATATAGATTAAATGCAACATGAAAAAGGTTATCGACAAACAAAAAGCAAAAAGAAAATGGAAAGCACTGAAGCAAATTAATAGCTGGAATATTTAGTTAATTGCATTATCTTTAATGGTGCAATTTGTCTTATAACTTACATCAGCATAAATGTTGCAACCAGTTATGGACCAGATATATGAGTATTTGGATAAGACAGGGACTGATTTTGATGGTTAGCATGGCAGATCCTGTCTAACCAATCTTACAGAGTTTTTTGAGAAAGTTACCAGGAAAGTTGATGAAGGCTAGGCAGTGGATATTGTCTACATGGAATTTAGCAAAGCATTTGACAAGATCCCGCAAGGGAGTTTGATCAGGAAGGTTCAGTCGCTTGGCACACAAGATGAGGTAGTAAATTGGATTAGACACTGGCTTTATGGGAGATAGTTGATGGTTGTCTTTCTGACTAGAGACCTGTGACGAGTGGAGTGCCACAGAGATCAGTGCTGGGTCTGTTGTTGTTTGTTATCTATATCAATGATCTGAATGACAATAATGTGGTTAATTGGATCAGCAAATTTGCGGATTACACCAAAACTGGGGGGTGTAGTGGACAGTGAAGAAGACTATCAGAGCTTGCAATGGGAAAAATGGGCTGAAAAATAGCTGGTGGAATTTAATGCAGGCAAGTGTAAGGTGTTGCCAGGGTAGGTTTTACACAGTGGACTGTGGGGCACTGAGGAGTGCAGTAGAACAGAGGGATCTAGGAATACAGGTCCATAACTCATTGAAAGTGGTGGCACAGGTAGATAGGGTCTTAAAGAAAGCTGTTGGCACATTGGCCTTCATAAACCAAAGTATCAAATACAGTAGATGGGATGTTATGTGAAAGCTGCATAAGACATTGGTGAGGCCTGATTTGGAGTAACGTGTGCAGTTTTGGTCACCTGCCTACAAAAAAGGTGTAAATAAGGTTGAAAAAGTACAGTGAAAATTTACTAGGATCCTGCCAGGACTGAAGGACCTGAATTATAAGGGAAGATTGAATAGGTTAAAACTTTATTCCTTGGAACATAAAAGATTGAGGGGAGACTTGATAGAGGTATACAAAATTATGAGAGGTACAGATGGGGTAAATGCAAGCAGGCTTTCTCCACTAAAGTTGGGTGGGGCTAGAGCTAGAGCTTAAGGAGAACATGAGGGGGAACTCCTTCACTTAGAGGGTCGTGAGAATGTGGAAGAAGCTGCCAGGGCAACTGGTGAATGCGAGCTCAATTTCAAAGTTTAAGAGAAGTTTGGATAGGTACATGGATGGTAGGATTATGGAGGGTTGTGGTCCAGGTGCAGGTCAATGGGACTAGGCAGATTAAATGATACGGCGCAGACTAAATGGGCTGAGGGGCTTGTTCCTGTACTGTACTTTTCTATGATTCTATGACATCCCAGATTTTGATTGTGAATCGTGAGATTATGTTTGCTTGCTATTTAACTCTCCTTCTTATTCCCACACTGATCTTAACCTTCTCCATTGTAAACACAATTGGAAAACAATATTTCATATTTCAATTCAGTAGCTTACAATTACAACATCAAATCTTTCAATTTCAGCTGACACACACCACTGATGTTCTACTCCACTCCCACACACTTACTCACTTGTCCATAAGACCATACGACATAGGAGCAGAATTAGGACATTTGTCCATTCTCATCAGGCACAAGATACAAAAGCCTGAAAGGATCTATCACTAGGCTCACTAGGACTCCTGACCTCACATTAAGACCATAGGATATTGGAACAGAATTAGGCTGTTCGGCCAATCAAGTCTTCTCCTCCATCCCATCATGGCTGATTTATTATCCCCATTCTTCCCATCAACCCCATTCTCCTGCCTTCTCCCTGTAACCTATCAACCTCCACTGTAAATATACACAATGACGGCCTCCACAGCTCTCCATGGCAATGGATTCCACAGATTCACCACCCTCTGGCTAAGGAAATTTCTGATTATCTCTGACCTAGATGGATGTCCATGTATTCTAAGGCTATGCCCATTGATCCTAGACTCCCCCAATACAAGAAACATCCCTTCCAAATCCACTCTATCTAAGCCTTTCAATATTTGATAAGTATCAATGAGATTCCCTCCCCCATTCTTCTTAACTTTAGCCTTTTGGGAGTTTCTGGGCTCCGTGACACCCAGATCCCTCTGTATATCAGAGCTCTACTACCTCTCACCATTTAGATAATACACAGCCTGTTTCAGACTTCAGTTTGATCAACTTGACTAATGAACGAGGTTACAAGAATAGATGTTTAGAAAATGCCATTATGGTGCTGAATGCAGAATGTGGAAATGGCTGCACATCCTACTGGTGTCAGAGCCAGCAACATAATACTAATTCCCTAACCCAATGCAGAGGTGTCCAAAACCAGAGATCAAAAAGATAAAATGGTCACTAAAAAGCTTACTTCTGAAGTCAGGAGAAAAGGACACTTCAGATTTTTATTTCCATTTTTTAAATTTTCACCATTGGCCTACAGTGTTAACTCTTTCTCCCTCTTTGGATGCTACCTAAGCTGCTGAGAATTTTCAGTTACTTCTGTCCTAATTTCATTCTTTTTCACTTTTATCCTCAGTTTCAGCAAAAGCTGTGGCTAATACCGGTGTGTTTTTCTCTTAGGTCTCTATTCATTTAGTGTAATATCGCATCCTGTTGATTTAAAGTATAATGTGACTCATAATGTGACATTCCACATGATTGCCATAATTCAGTAATTTAACATTGTAATCCCCCCTTTCATAATCCACTAATTATTTGGCCATTTAACCAATTCCCAGAGCCATTTACTAATCTCCTCATCACACTGATGTTCCAGTATACTGTTACCACTGACATTTTCCCAGAGGGAGTATTTCTCTCTATCCAGGCTACTTTACAATAGCAAACTCACCTGGCTCATATTATAATTGGAAGTACGTGAATTAAAACCACAGTTTCTATTTTATCAGGGCACTCCTGTCTTTCCCAATCAATTTACTTTTGTGTTCCACTTAAAATAATTCTTAACCTCCATTTTCCTTCCTTTGCCTATCTATTTATACTAAGAGCAACAATATTGTGAATCCCTAAGTTACACATAGCCTTTTTATCCAAACTCTTTAAATGCCACACCTTTCCACCCCACCTGTTTCAATTCCCAAATGAAATGTGTTCCAATGCTTAATCCTTCACCATTCATTAGTTTGATTAACTCATATGTTCAGAAAGATTGATTAAACCTCAGGATCATTTATAATTTGCCCTGTCTTTCCCAATTATTCATTTCCTATGTCTTTAAAAGATTACTTTTTAAATTTCTCTTTTGGTGGATAATGTCCACCCTATGGGCCTCCTTACTACTGTTTTCTCATTCATCTTGTTCCCTTTGATCGGTTAAATTGTTATTCCAATGGCAGCTATGAGATCCTAAAAGCCCTTAGAGACATCAGCTTGCATCCCATCTCCAAGGATTTGAAAGCTGGTACAGAGGAAGATACCTGTTGTCTGTTCTAACCATATATGTAATTGCTCTCAGAACTGCAGCGAAGGAGGGACAAGCTGGCTTTCGAATGTTTCTATATGAGGGAAGCTGCGGGATGGATGTTCAGTGGATCAGTTTGTACTTGCATGATAAGAAAAACTTCCCTGATGCTGCTGGAAAAAAAGTTATTAAAATTCCTGTTTCATTCCTGTCAATTTCTACACATCAGTCATGAAGTTAGACTCAACTACTTGGACATAGAGGATGCCAATGCTACATCCTCCCAGAGATAGCATCTTAGTTAGAACAACATAATATTCAGTAATTAACACAGTAGCAAGCACATTGACAGCAGCATGTAGAACAGGCAGATCATTTCATCAATCCCAAAATAACGCTGATGTGATGCCAGTGTTACCGGGATGGGCTGTGACAGTCAGTTAACAAACTGCACAGTGATATTTGTTTCTCTTAAAGAATACAGAAGAATGGCAAGCATATATGAGAGAAAAGTGGCTCTGCGTCTGGCAGGAAGGGAAGGGAGATGATTGCATTTTGAGAGATGAGGAGAAACCGGTGCAGTCTGTGGGAGTAAAGAGAGTGGCATGTTATATGCAAATTGAAAGGGAGAAAAGGTTGCCACTGCTTTTAGAGGTAGGGGTGAGGAAGGGCTGCCACTCTACCTGGGCAACTGAGAAGAGACTGGCATTCTAGTTTGTGTGAGAGATGGACACTCTGCTTAAGGTATCAACCAGAGAGGCTGCAACACTTTGCTCAGTGGACCCATCTCCAGCCAACATCTATGGACCAGGCCCATAGGAATCCAACCAGGGAATTCACATTCATCTTCACAACATCTGTTGTCATCAGATCCCACAGCTGCCTCCACCAGCATCTCATTGACCTCCACACACCCTCCCATTGACCTAGTCCACCTCCAATCTCACAATTTAGGCAATTTTGCACTTCAATTCTCCACCCCAATGCTTTGATCTCCAGCCAGTGTTCCTTTCTCAGGCACCAATCTCCATGTTCCACAACTTCCATGATTCTGATCTCCCTTCCCAGCCATTTGTTCCCTTCCCACCCCTGGTGCCAACCACTCCTCGGACTCTGATGTCTGGCCTTCTGCCCCACTCCCTACCGTTCTAAGCCAAAGAGCCCTAATTAACTTCTTGTCTTCTCTTCCCAGCCGGTCACAGCTTTGCTGTACTTCAGCTGAAGGAAAGTGTGCATTGTTACTAAATTTTGCATGGCATGATAAGTGTGCAAAGCAACCACCTTCTATGTATTTTAACATTCTGTTTAGTTCGAAGTAATTTTATTCTCAAAGTATGTATATGTAGCCATATATTGCCTTGAGATACATTTTTGTGCAGACATTTACAAGGAAAAAATTACAAAAGGATTTATGAAAAACTATACATAAGCAAAGACTGTCAGACAACCAACGTGGAAAAGAAGACAAACTGTGTAACTAAAAAAATAATACTAAGAATTTGAGTTATAAATAATCTTTGAAATAGAATCCATTGGTCATAGATTCAGTTCAGAATCATGGCAACTGAAGTTATCCATGCCAGTTCAGGAGCCGGTTGGTTCCTTTACCTGGTGTGTAGAACTTATAGCTTTTGCACCTTTTTCCCGATAGCAATGAGAAGAGGGCATAGATTGGATGCTGGGAGTTGTTGATGAGGGACCCTGCTTTATTGTGACAGCACTCCACATAAATGGTGGGTACAAAGCACAATCCAAAATGTCTAAAAAAAAAATGATAGTTAAAAAACAATATTTTAATGGAAATGATAGTGATCAATCTTCAGCATTAGAATAATCCAGCATACCTCTATCTAGACTCATAATTAGTTCTTCATTTTCATATAAAAGCAATGTTACAAAACTAGAATGTATTTAGTCTCATAGGGAGATGGGTTGAAAGCTGAACAGTCACCTTTACATTCTGTTACTTTCTAATAATGTTAACTACAAAAGGCAAATGCAGTAACATAATTTATCAGAAATAGCTGCATTTATACATAATGTACCTACAGTAGATGGAACTATATAATCCAAGGGACTTCTGAGTCAAAGCAAACCACTCTCCATTTTTTCATTCATATTTAGTTTGTCCAAGGAATAATAATTTCAAGGCAAATAAAGAACTTCAGCCATTAAAAAGCTTTGGCCAAGAGTGAATTGCTTTAGAAATGATTCTCCATTTGTCAAGGTGTTGACATGCAAAATTATTATTGATTATTTATTGTGTGTCCAGAACAAAACTACATTGAAAGCAGAGATAAATTCTAATTTAGCTACAGAAAGTTCTTTCAAAATAATTTTATTTAAATATTGTTTAAACTTACAAATAGTGACAGCAAACACAAGAACTCTGAAAATTTGATGAATGCAAATTAAAACTTAGCATATTAAGGAGAAAAAAATAGAAAGTTGGAAGAACTCAGTGAGTCAAACAGCATCGGTGGAAGCAATAGCTGACCTGTAGCAGAACTGATGTCAAGAAGAATACAGTTTTAGCATACTTTGTAACATTTGTTACTTTTTTAACTTCCCTTGATCCACAGCTTTTTCTTGTAAATTCCTGTTTACAAGATTGTTTGTGTTATCTTTTATTTTATGACTCATGTTTGATAGACTATGACAATGCATGGCATCTTGAAAGTTAAAGTATTTCAAAGTAAAGTGATGACTGAAATGAGATTTAGCCAATTTAATGCTTAAAATTGACAAGAAAGGTGAGTTTTCTAATCTTTCCAATTCCCGAGTCAATAGGATAGAAATTAACAATGCAAAATTTTGAACAGAAAGATAATTAGCCACTAGTAGTCTTCCAACTTTTAGCTGCTAAACCTCTAGGTATAATGTATATATGAATAGAATCCACTGGACATGTGCAATGATGAACTAGTATGCAATACTTGTTTTCAGTTAAGGCTGGGTACATAGCTTTAATACTCATTTTTGTGAGTTCAAGAGAAGCTCCTCCTTTCTAACTTGAAAAACGTTCCCTTAAACCAAAGCTTGCAGTCTTTGAGTTTGTACCATCTTAAGTGTTTGTATAGAAAGCTTCAAAGGTGAAGAAAAATGAAGAGATCGATTCATAAACAATTAATAGCAACACAATGTAAAAGGATGTAGTAGTTTAAAGACACTTGTTAATAAGCACTTTATACACAACTAAGAATCATCAATAAACATATATATAATTTAGTTTTGCAAAGATGGAGACAAGTAAATGGAAATTGAAATATACTGTAATTTTATGCAGTATATTGCTTTTTAATATTTATTTTAGTCAGTTTTAGAATAAATGTCTTGACAGTAAACAATTCAACTGAAACAATAATGTTTAATATGAGCAATAAATCATTCAGCTGTGTTTGTTCTGACACACCTTTGTTTACTATTTGATCAACAAATCTTACATTGGGTAAATGGCTTTGGGAAAGCCATATTTTTTAGAATGTATTGTATTCTCATGCCTAAAATCAGACATTTATTACTAATATCACAACAGCAAATCATTTGCATTGATACAACCCATAGTTCATCACATGCTCAATTTAATTTAAGGAAACATTTCCCATGCTGTACATCTGGAATATTTGAGTTGTTTAGATAAAGGTTTATACATTGCTTTGTTCATTTTGTTTAGTGTACTTGCCTCTAAGTGGTCACAAGCTAATCACAGGTGAAGGAGGCAAATCTTACTTCAGTGAATACAAGATTAAAATAAGCACTGTTTCTCAGAGATTTCTTGCAGTATTTAACACAAATCCCCACCATTTAAAATGCTGTTCCTTCTCTCTTTGATTCTCCAAGTAGACCACGCGTGTCTTCCCCCAACCGTCTTTTTATGACATCAAAGTCCTTTAACTTCACCCTAGCATCTGCCTTGGAGATGAAATTCATTTATTTTCAACTATCCCAATGGACACTTATAACACTACATGAAAACAAAAGAGCTATGCTCATTTTAGACAGGTGGAATTATCTAAGAGGCATGTTTATTTTCAAATCAAAGGTTGATAAGCTACCCCACCCTTGTTAACATGAAAACATGCTAAAATGGTGATTACATTTGAGCATTATACACAAAATGCTTTACCCAGTCTTTCTGCTTCCCATTTACTCAAGCTCAGCACTAGGGATGGATGCAGTGGCTGGAGCATTTGTCTCTGATTCAATCTGCTGTCTTAAAAAGTAAGTCCAAAAGTAAATAGCAGAGAGCACCCAATTATAATTCTCCGATTCCTCCTGCATGGGATTGCTGGAATACCAAATTCAATGTTATGTTGTTCATATTGCAGGATCCAGCCAACATATACTGTCTGTCCCTATGAGCCGTTGAACAGAATAGCTTGCAGATACTGAAAGTCTCGATCATCACAGACACAATGCTGGAAATTCCACAGTCAGGCAGCATCATTGGAGGGAATAAAATACAGTTAAAGTTTTGGGGCTGAAAAACTTCATCGTCCCAAAGTATTGATTGCTTATTTCCTTCCATAGCTGCTGCCTGACCTCTGAGTTCCTCCCAGATAGAGTGTGTGTGTGTGTGCGTGTGCGTGTGCGTGTGTGTGAGTGAGTGTGTGTGTGTGTGTGTGTGTGTGTGTGTGTGTGTGTGTGTGTGTGTGTGTGTGTGTGTGTGTGTGTGAGTGTGTGTGTGTGTGTGTATGTGTGTGTGTGGGGGGGGGGGGCATGGATAACAATGTGGCTGACCATACCTCTCACCTGAACCAGTTTAAAAACTACGTGCCAATAAATGATCCAGAGATAGGTGGCTGATAACATTTGGGAATGACAGGAGTAAGTCCTATAAATGGAGCCTGGCTGCAGGAAACAACACTTCTGTGTGACTCTTGGACTACAAGAAGCAAAGAAAAAGAATGCCCAGAGTTGTTATACAGAACACTTTATGTAGTGACTCTTTATGTAGCTAATTTCCCTGCTTGGCACAGCATGTGGAGACAATTCTCTACCCAACTGCCCTAAAAGATGACAGTCAGGCTCCCTCTGTGGCAACAGACCCAAATACTTCAACAGCTCCCACTTTGAACATATGGGTGTGCTTTTTCGTCATTTTAACATTAACACAGAAACTCTGTTAACAGAGGCTGATACTCCTAAACTTTTTCATCCCCATTCATCACCACTCCTACCACTGACTTGTGCTCAATTTTAAATTTCCCATTTCCCATATTTTTTGGCAAGCTAATAGTAGTAAAGAATTGTCTATGTGAGCTCCTCCAACTTTCTGTTTTGCTTACAGACTTTCAGTAGGTACAATGCTTTTGAAATTTTCATTTATCTGAACTCATAAGAAAGTTCCAATATTTAAATAAATTATGGACAGTTTTGGAGTTGTTCTGATTCTGATGATAGAATATTTATCTCCTTGTACCAGGCCTCTACATTTCTACCAGTACTTTTGAGAAGTTTTTGAATGAGTGCTGAAAAGATCTAAGTTGAAGTAAGTATTAGCACAGGATTTTAAACTGTGATGGTTCCTTAAGGTTGTTATAGCCGGGGATGGTAGTGGGGTTAAGCTCCTACTATCTATTAAATGCTCTCAAATAGTCTCTGACAACCAAGTCCAGCTCCCAGCCTTCACGTGTGGCTTAGGTACTGAGCCCCGCTGAACTATTTCTACTGACAGGAGAAGGGACAAAGGTGAGTTACTGGTGCCTTAAATCCAGTTGCTTCTGGCAGATGTGGCTTGTCAGCTGTAGTTGGCAGCTCGCCTAGGAGAAGGAAAACTCTGATCTCAAACCTGCTTTGCGGCTATACCCACTCATGGGGGAAGGCTTTGGGAGTAAACCCCAAGGGAAAAATCTGGAGCTGGTATCCCTAAAGCAGTCCTATATGGAGTTCAACATGTACAAACTCAGCAGGTCGGGCAGCATTGACCACAGCATCTGCAGTGTATTTTGTGTTTACTACATGGAGTTCAATGTTGACTGGCAACTCCTGGGAGGCTGCTGGTACTGAACTGTATCGGTCTCTGCCAATTCTTTGGGCTCATTAGACACATGGTGAGGGGGAACTTACTACAAGGGCAACAGCTTGCTCTGCATATTGTACTGCCCAGGCTTGCGTATCTAGACAGCTAGGGCACAACATCATGTCAACTCTGACTGAGGGACTCAGACTCAGATAAACTGTGATGCTTTCAAACTTTAGTCATGTATTATTGATTTATCTAGAGATGTAGTACAGTAAAATGCCTTTCCAGCCCAATGAGCCCACACCACCCAATTACACACATGTGGCAAATTAGCCTAGTAAACTGTATGTCCTTGGAATGTGTGAGGAAACCTACATGGTCACAGGGAGCACGGCAACCTCCTTATAGACAGTGGTTCAACCTGAACTGCTGTAGTAGTGTTATGCTCACTGCTATGCTACCGTGCTTTCATGCTGCCCTGTTCTATATTCAGTTGTCTCCACTGACATATACAGCAGCATAAGAAAACAGTTCTGATACCTTTTTTCAACTGGAGAGGTTGTATAACACAAGTCAATTTCTTCTTCTGTCTTCTGAGATATTTACACTGCATGTATGTAATATAGCCATTGGGCTAAATTGCAAAGATAATTAAAATATTTGCACAATAGCTATGTACAGGAAATAAGTTAACTTCTTTCAACATGTTGAAACCGCTGAAGATCTGTGTAAGATGTAGCTCAGTTGGTTGTATTCTTGATTGTGCATTCATAAACTCTTCCTGGGATTTGTGCACTGAAACCTGATGGTAATTCTGAGGGAGTTCTTCATTCAGTTTAAATCACAGCTCCATCTGCTCTATCCAATGTATGCAAAAATTCCAAAAAGTTTAAAGATAAAATTTTAACTGTACTATTTTATATTTACCCCGGTATCATAGAAAATTTATCATTTAATCAATGTTATTAAAATAATTTATCTGCTCATTACTATATTATTTTAATGGGTTAGTGTTGTGTGCAAATTGGCAACCATATTATTTACTTTACGCCAATGACTAAATTTCAGAAAATATTTAATTGGCTGTAAAGTGCATTTGGGACATCCTGTAGTGCTGAATATGATATCAAAATGCAAAGCTTTCATTTGTTTCCATTTCTGATCACATTTTTTGAATAATGGTAGGATAATAGAGATTAACATGAAAACCATGATGAAATGGCAGACCAGACTTGATAGACCAACGGCCTAATTCTGCTTCGATATCTTATGGACTTACGGAAAGCCACTTTGATACCTATATAACTGCAAAGTATTTGGTGGACATGAAAGATAATGCTTTTGAGTATGATTGTAATCTTCTAAGCGCTGGCAGTGCAAGAGTGTTTCATGGAATTCCATCATGTATAGTATTTACTAAAGGTAAATTTAATTAAGTCCCACTGGTCAGTGTAGTTAGCTGATAATCCACTCAATTCGGAATCCATCGAAATTTGAAACCTCCACTGGGTGTCCTGGTGGTAAATGCATTGCCCTGAGGAAATGCTAATGTCCTTATTGTACAGTGATCGCGAATTGAAGTCTTAAATGATACATCATTGTCCAGCTCACTGCTACTTATAGTGGCTATTTTGCAGGCTGTAGATGTCTGAAGTCCATTGAAGCTTCCATACATGTTGATGGTTTCCTGTTCTTCGGTATAACTTTCTTCTCCTGAATTATGTCTTCTCTTAAGATGTTTAGTGTTTGTTTCATTCAGTTTTTCCAATGCTACACTACATTTCTCTGAGATGTCTCTTAAGATCTCATCCACATTATCACAATCCTGGTTATCGAAATAGGTTCCCTCTACTCTATGCCGCTTAGCTGGAGAACTCGAGGGAAAGGTCTTAGTTGTGGTGTCACTAGTATCCTGGCATTCCTGGTTCATAAGTTTCTGGTAAAAGATGAAAGTACCAATTCGCTCATTATTTCTCATTGATTCAATTAGGTATCTTGTTTACAATGGTTTCCAAAAAAAATCCAAGGCCAATTCAATCTTGATAAAAACTTGTCTTTAGACTACAATATTCAAAATTTGGTTGGGTATAAAATTAAAACTCAACCCAACCTCCCAACCTATCTCAACAATCACTGTAAATGCAAACATAACTCACAGCTAATTATCCTGACCTGAATAAAGTACCAAACCTGACCAGTAAAGCCTTGCTTAGCCCAAATCAAACCAGACTAATATCATTTATATATAATAAATATATACAAAACCACCAGGATTGAACAAATATCTTTTATGTAGTTCTACCATACTCCTCTCATAAAAGATGGGAATCATGGTGTAAACATTTATACTTACATCAAGGATTGAGGCCAGATGTTTTGCCTTACTGGCAAGTTCTTTCAGCTGGACATTTCTCTCCTTCAATGATAATATTTCATAGTGCTTTCTCTTTAAAGTGACTTGTAGCTGCAGTGGAGAACAGCAATTAGTCTCAAAAACTGATTCTCTAAAGCTTGACAATATGATGAGTCACAGTTTCCAAAAGGAGCAAACTCTAAGTATGCCCATGCCTCATTTCAATAATCCTGTTAGTCACATTTGCATGTTTTAATTCATAATTTTTTATTATTTCTAATATTTATGGTCTTTTATTCTAAAGTCTTTGTAGTTCAGTGCCCATTGTATATTCAGCAGAGGATTCCAATTTCCAATAAATCAGTAAAAACATTTCCGTCTTCCATCTTCACCTGCTTCAAATATTTTTCTCTTACAGATTCAAAGGGATTCGTCTCTATTTAAATACTTCGTCTTATTACCCCTTCCCACTCTGAGAAATAATTATCCAGTTTCTGACCATGGGAAATAGCCCCAATGAAGGGTCTGAAACCTTTAGTCGACCTGAAACGTCGACTGTTTACTCTTTTCCATAAATGCTGCCTGGCCTGCTGACTTCCTCCAGCACTTTGTGTGTTGCATAAATATATAGAAACAAATTTCTGCTCACTTGTTTTAAGAAAAACTATTGTTAGAACCAAATGTTCCTACATTTTTCCTACTCATATTTCACTCATGCATTTTCACTGGAAAGAAGAATCAATCGCTCAACAAAACCAGCCAGTCATGCTAAATATGTGAATCTATTACACACAGATATCTAGCAAGAACCAGCTGGTTTTGATGATAAGCATATCCTTTATTTAACCCATTCCTTCTTCAGATCTGTATGTGACTCCCATTTCCTGCCATCACGAGTTGCCCTGGAGAAAAAGATGATGCACTTTTACCTTAAACCACCCCTATCCAGATTGCTAAAAATATAATTAAAATGCTCAAATCAATAGGAGAAGAAACAGTTTCCACAAATTATCTATTTTCCCAGAATCTGTGAATCTGAGTTTTCTATTGTGTAGTCTGTAAACATTATGAATAACTCTGTCACATCAGGGAAAATATTTTCAGGTCTTTTTCTTACGTGTTCATTTTCCTCCAGAGCGTCTCCCAGAGCTTTCTGATTCTCTTCTGCTACGTCCCTCCAGAACTGCTCAGGTGGGTGCGGATGATCCGCTCGCAGGTTGAGCTCAATCAGAGGGTCGTGCACGCCCGGCAGTGAAGATGAAATGCAAGCGTCAAGCTGAGACACATAGTCAGAAAGCGGCAGGTCCGTGTCCGTCATGGTCATAGGCTGCATCAAAGCCGCTGGGTCTGTAGACAAAAGGATAAACAACTCTAGCGCGTGGGATTTTGGATTAACGAAATGAAGCACTGAGTGTAAAAACAAAGATTTTACGCTGCACCTGATAACGTAGCCAGTTGACCTGAACGTGTCCATTACAAAGCAGGGGGCTTTAGAATGGAGTATTCAGAAAAGACTTCAGTACTGAAGAAATCAGTTACTTGGGTTGACAAGAGAATACTCTAGGAGCAAAATCTATGGGATAAGTTATAGAAGAGTTTAAACAGAGAAGGAGATACAGAGAAGCAGTTTCCACTGACAGGCGGTTCAGTGTCCAGAAAACATTTCCCGAAAGTGACAGTAAAGAAGTCAGCAGAGAGGAGAATTTTGCAAATGGGCCACTTGCTGTGATTTAGGATAGATTTTAGTTTCATGATAGTCATGGAAGCAGATTCAACAATAACTTTCAAAATTCTAACTAAAACATGCCCTATAAAAGGAAGCATGGGAAAGGGCGGGAGAGTTGGCCTCTTCTGGTGCCGCTTGTTTCTATGAAATTACAGTTTGGGTTCTCTACTTCTATCGCTTCCTATGTATGCTGCCAGGATCATTAAGGAACTCATTGTTTCTAGGGTTGAACTAAAGGAGCATTCTGCAAGAGAAAAAATCGGTTTTGAAAATACTGAACAATCCCCACCCTCTGGGGAAAAGATCTGCGTCGGGGTACGTATGAGTGCATTCAGTTAGCTGACCGCTGTTGAACGAGGACGTTTAGTGGTGTTGCGGTACGATTTAGCAGAACCTAAAGGAAGACTTGTTGTCCATTGGAGCTGCAGATACAAGTGACACCTCATCATTAGCCGCGCTTCACTATCAACAGAGAAACAACCCCGGCCCAAAATCAATAAAATAGCCCCATAAGCTGAACATAATAATGGTTCTAGTTTCCGATCGATGCCAATTTCACGCATGTTTCTAACAATTGGGTGCTTCCGAGACAGGTAAACGCCGTATGTGTAATAAAAAGTCTGAGGAGTTGCCTTTTGTGATTCCGAAGCGTTTTGTGATATAGGCCGAGAGTGTGCAGAGGCAGACAAGACTAAACCTGTTTTACAATGTTTTCAGAAATGACCCCGCCAAACGACATTTATCTGCTAAATGTTCTAGGTGATAAATGGAAGGCCTCGGAGTTAATAGACCAGCAAAGTCAGGATTCCCTGTTAAAAGTGCTCATTGTTTTATCTTTCACTGGCGTATTCCTGTGTTTCCAATAGCAACGATTGGTGAGGGCTCGGGAACAGCATTAATATGTAATCAGGATCCCTGTAAAACTGCCTGTCCTTTCTGATGGTTTCAAGAGGACACGGTGGAACGAAGTGCACTTACCGCACATGATGTCAACATCTTTGAAATCCTGCAGGTCAAACTCCGATGATTCTTGTAACGGGAGGTTCTATAAAAAATAAATAATAATCCGTTGAGAAACATCATCCCCAAATGCTGCTTGCAATAAATCCTCTAGTGAGCGGTTACAAAGAAATGTTAAGGTGTTTAATGTGTCGTAGCGCATTTCCTCAACTTTAACTTTGCAGTTCCGAAATCCGTCCTATTGCTTCCGATCATGTTAACGTCACTCAGTCTTCATCACCCCACCCCCTGCCGCCCCCAGCCACATCTCCCGTCTATGTTTTGCCCCCTTATTTTAACCCACTATCAATTGTTTGGTTCTTAGTTCGATTCTCTGGAACTCTCCGATTTCCAAAATAGATACTAATATCATCTACTTTCTTATTAATGCTGGATTTCCAAACTGCAGGGTGTGAATTTTACACGAGTGCACGCATATCATACACGTACCCGAAGACGATTTAAAGAAATGTAAACGAACTATACCTGGAATTCAAATCCCCATTGAGGAAATGGCATGTGACAAGTTTGGAGAGCCATTGGAAGAACTTCCGATGTCCTCTTGTTTGCCCGAAAATACCTTTTCCTATTCAGTTGCTCTAGCCCGGCACAAACTACCCGTTCCGCCTAGTCAAGTAAATGCAATTGCAATCAGCCTGAACAACTGCAAATAGTGATTACGCATTCAGCAGAGATTCAACCAGGAATAATCCCAGAGAGCGATGCAAATCCGCAAATAAAAGTCACCATGGAAGAGATCAGTTCCCTGGTGATACTCCCTGCTCTCGGGTCGAGTTGGACTGAATCACAACTACCTTGGACGCTCTTGGTCTGTGATCCGGCTCGGAGTCGGTGGCGTTTGGGCGACACGCGTTTCGCGAACAGCCACTCGACCCGAGAGCTGCTACTCCAGAGCCAGCCCACTGCCTTTCAGTAGGGCGGCCACACGAGCCTACCACCGCGCACCTGGAGCCAACAAATACCTCCACGCTACAAAGCGTTCAAGGATGAACTCAGTTTGAGTTTCAGAGGCTCGACACTGACTCTTGGCAGCATTCCCGCCACACCCGCCGTCCGTGTGTGGCCAAGGTTACCTAACGCAAACTTTCCAAACAAGGAAGCGACCATTGTGAATACGGGCTGCGCTGAATAAACGCAGTTAAGATCCAATATAACGAATTTTGTCGCTTTCCGCCCACGTTGGAAATGACGAACACAAACTTTCCAACATCCCAATACCTATGAGAGACTGATCTATTTCCACAGGTAATTCCGTCGATCTCAAACAAATTTTCCGCTCCCCCGGACTCCGTGTCAGCTTCTGGCATGTTATTAAGAGCCTTCCCTGCTTTTGACTCTTTGAAAGGAAACAAGCTCGGTTGGCGTTTCTTGCCCGTTCTGATTACCTTTCAGAAAGTGAGCGTCGCTCTTGCTCTCTAGGGGACTCTTCAGAAGCCCTAACGCTAACCATGCTGTGAATTGTCTGTTGAAGACGAAGCTGCAGATGTTACCCCAAGACTGTCGGTCTGCCGGGACGGAGGGAGACTGGCAGGACAAGTCGGGCATGGTGGCCATCTCGTTCACCTGTAGTTTTTCTCGCTTTGCCTGGTGGATGCGGCATAGTCTGTCGGCCGCGCCGCCTCCTTCAGCTTGTGCGCACTTATGGTTGCTGGGGTCACAGAGCACCGCGGCACACAAACAGGCTCTTCGGCCCATCTGGTCCGTGCCGAGCTGTTGCTCTGCCTAGTCCTATCGACCGGCATCTGGACCATACCTCTCCCATCCACGTAGTTTTCCAGACTTTTCCCACACTCTCGCCACCCTTTGAGCGAAGGAGTTCTTCCTCAGGTCCCTTTTAACACTTCAGCTTTCACCCTTAACCTACTGCTAATCTCACACAACTTCAGTGGGGGGGGGGGGGGGAACATGCTTGCGTTAACCCTGTCTATACGCCTCTGAATTTTGTAGGCTTCTGTCAAATCTCCCCTCATTCTCTTGCAGTCCGAGGAATAAAGACTGCGGTCCAACCTCTAGTGCTCGCGAGCTGAAGGAAGCGGCTCCGCAGACTGTACCGCAGCCACAAGACAAAGCGACAAACACCGCAGGTGACCTGGACCAAATGGACTACATCCCAGAGTCCTGAGAGCGGTCGCTGAAGAGATAACGGGTGCATTGGTCAGGATCGTTCAAGAGTCACTTGATTCTTGCATAGTCACAGAGGACTGGAAGATTGCACATGTCACTCCACTCTGTAAGAAGCGAGAAAGGTAAACGGAAGGAAATTATAGGCCAGTGAGCCTAAACTCAGTGGTTGGGAAAGTGTTGGAGTCTATTACTAAGGATGAGTTTTAGGAGTACTTGGAGACCAATGATAAAATAAGCCAAAGTCAGTATGGTTTCTGTACAGGGAAATCTTGCCTGACAAATTTATTAGTCCATCGAGGAAATTGCAAGTGGGGTGGATAAAGGAGAGGCAGTGGATGTCATTTACTTAAATTTTCAGAAAGCATTTGATAAGGTGCCACACATAGGCTGCTTAACAAGATAAAATCCTATGCTGCTACAGGAAAGATACTGGCATGGATAGAGGAATGGCTGACAGGCAGGAAACAGTGAGTGGGAAATAAAGGGGGCCTTTTCTGGTTGGCTGCCAGTGAATAGTAGTGTTCCTGAGGGGTCAGTACTGGGACCGCTGCTTTTCACATTGTTTGTCAGTGATTTAGGCAATGGCATTGATGGCTTTGTGGCAAAGTTTGTGGATGATACACAGATAGGTGGAGGGTAGGTAGTGCTGAGGAAGCAATGTGATTGTAGCAGGACTGATACTAATTGGAAGAATTGACAAAAGAGTGACAAATAGACTACAGTGTTGGGAAATGTATGATAATGCTTTTTGGTAAAAGGATCAATAATGCAGATTATTTTCAAAATGGGGAGAAAATTCAAGTATCGAAGGCGCATAGGGACTTAGGAGTCTTTGTGAAAGACTCCCAGAAGGTTAATTTACAGGTTGAGTCTGTTGTAAAGAAGGCACATGCAATGCTGGCATTTATTTCAAGGGGAATAGAATATAAAAACAAGGAGATAATACTGAGGCTTTATAAAACAGTAGTCAGGCTGCACTTGGAGTATTGTCAACAGTATTGACAACATACAACAGCACAAAGTAAAGTATTTCAGAAAGGATGTGTTATAATTGGACAGAGTCCAATGGGGGTTCATGAGGATGATTCCAGGAATGAAGGGGTTAATATATGAGGAGAGTTTCGCAGCTTTGGGCCTGTATTCAGTGGAATTTAGAAGAATGTTAGGGGATCTCATTGAAACCTACTGAAAGTTGAAAGGACTAGATAAGGTGGATTAGAGAGGATGTTTCCTGTGCTGGGGGTATCCAGAATGAGAGGGTATATCGTCAAAATTGAGGGGTGCCCCTTTAGAACAGAGGTTAGGAGGATTTTTTTTCACCAGTGAGCAGCAAGTCTGTGGAATGCTCTGCCACAGTCTGTGGTGGAGGTCAAGTCTGTGCGTATACTTAAAGCAGAAGTTGATGTTCACCTGATGGGTCAGGACATCAAGGGATATGGAGAGAAGGCAAGTGTATGGGGTCGAGTGGGATCTGGGGTCAGCCATGATGGAATGGGGGAGCAGACTCGACATGCTCAATGACCTAATTCTGCTCCTATGTCTTATGGCCTTAAGTCCTAATCCGTTCAACTTGTCCCTGTTACTCAGATCCTCATGTCTCAGCCACATCCTTGTAAATTTTCTCTGTATGTGTTCAATGTACTCTGTTGAGAAAAAAGTGAGAAGCAATGTTGTGGTGGGACTGATACAAGTTCGCCAGTTCACTTCCGATCAAGACTGGGGTTAATATTTTTACTTTTAATTTTATAAAATGCAGTTCCTATTTTCTGTCCACTGCCTTTGATGGATCCAATACACTTTACCTTCTCCATACAGTCACATTGTGTCCTACACTGCAGCTGATGATCCCTTCTATGAACTCAAGTTATTTTTCCCCTTCCTGTTGATCCATGATTGATTCCTGTGATAAGTAATAAGTATATTCCCGTGATATCCCATACAGGGGTAAAGATAAGAGTGTCTGTATTATCAGCATTAACGGGAGCAATCAGCTTCAGTCAGCTTATGAAATGACCCATGTGGTCTGACATTGAACCATCCAGCCATAAAAAACATATATTTCAAACCTTGTTTAGCACTGATATATGATTTGAGACAGACTGCAATAGTGCATCACAAACATAGCACATAGGAACATAGGAACAGGTCCTTCGACACATGATGTCTGTGACAAACATGATGCCAAACTAAACTAAACCTATCTTCCTGCACACGACCTACACCCCTCCATTCCCTGCATGCCCATGTGACTGAGTAAATGCCACTATCATATCTGTTTCCACCATCACCCCTGGCAACATGATCCAAGCACCAACTACCCTTTGTATAGAAAAAACTTGCCTTGGACATCTCCTTTAAACTTTCCCCCTCTCAGCTTAAATACACACCCTCTGTTAAAAAGACTAGCTACCTACCCTATCTATGCTTCTCAAAATTTCATAAACTCTATCACGTCTCCCCTCAGCCTCCAGTGTTTAAGAAAACAATTCAAATTGGTCCATTCTCTGCTAATACTCTCCAATCCAGGCAGCATTCCTGGAGAACTTCCTTAGCGCCCTCTCCAAAGATTCTACATAATTCCTGTAATGTGGTGCCCAGAACTGCACACAATACTTGAAATCCTGCCTAACCAAAGTTTTATATGGCTGCACCATGATCACTAACTCTTATACTCAATGCCACAACTGATGACAACAAGCATGCCCTACTCCTTCTTTACCACCTGATATCTTTGTGTTTCCACTATCAGAAATCCATGGATCTCAAACTCAGGATCCCTCTACATATCAGTACTCCTAAAGGGGCCTACCACTTACTACATATTTTCACCATATATTTGACCTCCTAAAATGTATCACCTCACACTTGTCCATATCAATGGCAGATATATGTTCTGTTGTAGCATTTGAAAATCTTCTTCATTATCTATCATTCCGCCATTTTTTGTGTCATCCCCAAACTTACTTATCATTCCATCTATATTTTTGTCCAAGTCATAAGAGCACAACTGATAGTAATAAGCCTTGACATTATGTAAGGACCATTGAGGCCAGATTCCACAATGATCCAATGGTGTTGACCATTGAGAGACTCAGCACGTTAACAGGCCCTTCTGGCTCAATGATCCCACGTCGCCCAATTACACTAATGTACAATAGTTTGTACATCTTTAGAATGTGGGAGAAAACCAGAGTGAAAAGGCAGTGTCCCATCACTAAGAACCATCTCCATCTGAGACATGCTCTCTTCTTGTTGCTGCATCAAGCTGAAGGCACAGTGGGATAGTCCTCAGTGCAGCAGTGATGAAAGAACATGTCAAATTAAAAACCTTCCTTTGGCAAGCACAAGTACTTAATTACTTACTGCATGTTATGCCACTGGCGTTTAGGGCAGCAATGGAGGTTCTCCATCTCCAGTTGTGTTCAGGGCTTCTTTCATTGTGTCTGTAGCTTTGTTTATCTTAAATAGGTTTCCTCACTAGTTTTGTTCCTAATAATAAAAGTTTTAAAAACTAATCATCTGAAGTGAGAGCATCTCAAATGCTAAGCATCTGAAATACAGCCGGAGCATGGTAGAACTGCACCGCAGATTAATATACAAGTGTTAATCTTCTCCTTATGAATGCTGTTGCATAATTTTAGTATTGGTAGTTAATAAATTGGCAATAAACTGACAGAAAGTCAGCCGGTGGTGTAGTGGCATCCGCACCAGACCTCGAGGCGAGTGAGCCCAGGTCGAATCCGGCCTGCTTCTTGCACGCTTTCCATCTTTGCTGGGTTGTGCATTGAGCTAGCAACTCAGCCTCATAGAAAAAAAACAAGTGCTAAAGAAATGGCAGAGGTTGCCATCCAATGCACCACGAGTCACAGAAAGCAACAGCACCCACAAAATTGACACACATAATGAAACAACTGAAAAAATGAGAATTGTTGTGATGAAAATTGTACCTATTACATCATAATGATCACACTGGCTTTTTTTTTCTCAATTAGTGGTTTCTGAGATATCAAAGTTTAAAACAATGGAAATATCTTTGCATGCAGTGGCCAAAAAAAATCATATTCTTTTGTCAAATAATATTCCTATTTTTATTGTTCACTGTGCTCCAAATGGATATCCTCATGATAAACAGAATACCTCCACAGATTCAAGCTACAGCATTTTATACAGTTTATACCATATTAACAATAACATTTCACAAGCAAAGTAGAAACCTTTCTTCCAACTACTAATGGGAAAGAAGGTTTCCCTGTGTTAAAACAGGTGTGCTACACCTGTGAGAGGAGCAATATTCCAACATGAGGCCATATGAAATAAGAACAGAATTAGGCTATTCGGCCCATCAAGTCTGCTCCACCATTTAATCAAGGCTGATTTATTATCCTTATTAATCCCATTCTCCTGCCTTCCCTCCGTAACTTTTAACACTGTTACTAATCAACAGCCTATCAATGTCCGCTTTAAATATACCCAAAATCTTGGCCTTTACAGCTGGTTGTGGCAATCAATTTCACAGATTTCCATGTTGACATGGTTTCTCTCTCCACAGATGTTTATTGACAAAATATCCCCAACCTTTCTACAGTTTTGCTACCTTTACCACAAAGCTACCCCTGCCTGGAGTTTATAAAGAGAACAGGTGAGAAACAGAATGGAAGCCCATAATGGAATTCTTTGACATTACCTGCCAATAACTCACCACAGTTGCTGAACAGCAGCAACCAGACGAAAGGCCCAAAGTAATCGTAGCATAAGGCAAACTACCTTTGAAAAAATGCTCAGCAGTGAATTTTGATGTACAGGTTTCCACCTACCCTCCCCTTCCTTCAATACTATGCCAGATTATCTGAATAGACCAATGCAGCAGAAGTTGGCATGATACAGCCACAAGCATGCTACTCATCACATCTTAGTACAACCGCTTACACCTATTATGGCAAAGTCAACTCATTACCTCTCAAAGTTCTCCTGGAAAGCTCAGAGTAGAGTCTTCAGCCTGAAACATCAACCCTGCTTTACCGCCCACCGATGCTTCCTCACCATCATTTTCAGTTTTTATTTCAGATCTTCGGGTTCCTCATTTTTTTTTAAAAAGCACTGGTAAGCCCAATGCTGGGATGCAGGGTCAAAGCTGTCATAAATGGTCTTCACAGCTTTTAGTTTGACTGGGAACTGAGTGAATTCTTAGTCTCCTCAAAAGGTATTGTGCCTTAAGCACTTTTAGATGATTTTGCTGAGAATTATTGAATAAAAGTAAACAAAGAACAGTCTGTGTTTTTGATTTCTAATATGCTTAAATTATAACCTTAAATATATTTGATACTACATGTAAATGAGTGCTCAATTACTTGTGTGTCCTTGGCTCTGTTGGCATTGTAGATTTACATATTATTGTTGAGCTAGATGCAATATTAGTTGAAGATAAATATTAAAATATCCACTGCAATATAGTTATGCTCAGCTAAGATTTAGTTAAGTATATGAATGTCCTTTATTATTAGACAGATCTCTTTGTCATAGCGTTCCACCTGAAAAATATAACCACTGTGGGTCATAATAAATTACATTTATAGGACATATAGTGGTGCTAGAAAGTTTGTGAACCCTGTAGAGTTTTTCTTATTTCTCCATACATATGACCTAAAATGAGATCAGACCTTCATGCAAGTCCTAAAGCTAGATAAATAGAACCCATTTAAATAAATAGCGCATACAATTACACTTCTTCATTTATTTATTGAGAAAAGTGATCCAAAATTACATGTATTTGTAGGAAAAAGTATGTGAATCTTTGCTTTCAATAATTGGTGTGACCCTCTTGTACAGCAATAACTTCAACCAAACGTTTCCAGTAACTGTTGATCAGTTCTAAGCTCTGCTTGGAGGAATTTCAGGTCATCCCACCCCCCGCCTTTACAAAACTGCTTCAACTCCGGGATGTTGGTGGGCTTCCTTGTATGAAATGCTCACTTCAGATCCTTCCACAATATTTCTATAGCTTTGAGGTCTGGACTCTGACTTGGCCATTCAAAAACACACATATGTTCTTCATTTTAAACCAACCTGTTGTTGATTTACTCTTGTCTTTTGGATCATTGTCTTGTTGCATTATTCAACTTCTATTAAGCTTCAGGTGACTGACTTCTACCCTGACATTCTCCTGTAAAATGTCTTGATACAATTCTGAATTCATTGTTCCCTCAACAATTGCAAGCTGCCCTGGCCCTGAGGCAGCAAAGCAGCCCCAAGCCATGATGCTCCTTCCACCATGCCTCACAGTTGGGATGAGGTTTTGGTGTTGGTGTGTAGTGCCATCTTTCCTCCAAACATAGAAATGTGCATTTCTGCCAAAAAGTCTCATCGGTCCACAGAACATTGTCCCAAAAGTACTGTTGAACATCCGGGTGGTATTTTGCAAACGTGAGACATGCAGCAATGTTTTTGTTTTGGAGAGCAGTTGTTTTCTCTGCCGTATCCTTCCATGAACACTTTTCTTTTACAATGTTTTTCTTATAGTGGACACATGAACAGAGACTTTAGCAAGTTCTGGAGATTTCTGCAGGTCTTTTGCTCTTACCCTCAGGTTCTTTTTCACTTCCTTCAGCATTGCATGTTGTACTCTTCATGTTATCTTTACAGGATACCCACTCCTAGGGGAAGTAGCAACAGTACTGTGTTTCTTTCACTTGCATACAATTTCTCTTACTGTGAACTGATGAACACTCAAGTCTTTAGAAATGCTTTTATAGCCTTTTCCAGCTTTATGCATCTACAATTTTTCTTCTAAGGTCCTCTGAAAGTTGTTTTGATCGAGGCATGGTGAACATAAACATCTTTCTTGAGAAGAGCAGGCTCTGTCAGTAACCTGACTTTGTGTGTATTCTTTTTAAGGCAGGGCACCTCCACAACCCGCACCTCCAATCTCATCTCATTGATTGGAACAACTGATTCCAAATAGCATTACCCCAGAGGTTTGCACACTTTTTCCAACAAATACGTGTAATATTGGATCATTTTTCTCAATAAATAAATGAACAATGGTTTTTGTGCTATATATTTAATTGGGATCTCCTTATCTACTTTTAGGACTTACATAAAGATTTGATCACATTTCATGCAGGAATAGAGAAAATTCTACAAGGTTCACAAACTTTCTGGCACCACTGTAACCAGATGGCAAAACTTGATTTTGATCATTGTTGTGAAATCCAAGGGACTATAGTTTAAATACATATAATTAAATATTCTTTCCAAATCTAACATGTTAATTAAATAATGTTTAGAAATGTGTTATCTCAGAATATGTATTCAATATGATACATGCCACCAAATTAAAGAAAACAACTGAGTTTCCAAATGCTTCTGCATACTTATACATACCTCTACGTGCTCATAATTGTATGCATACCTAGAATAAGCCACTCACAGATACAGAATACAAAATTCCTAGTTTCTCACTCATATAGACACACAAACACGAAGTGTCTTAGTATTTCACATATAATAAAGTCAAAAATATAGAATAAATCACTGACAACCTCACAGAAAATACACCCTACTTAAATATTAAAGCAATTTATATGACAATCATGCAAGAAGAGATTTAACTACTTATTCCTGCAGGCACATGGTAAATTCACATTACAATCTTGCTCTCTCTCTCTCTCTCTCTCTCTCTCTCACACACACACACACACACACACACACACACACACACACACACACACACACACACACACACACACACACACACACACACACACACACACACACACACACATACACACACACACACACACACACACATTTCTGATTCATACTCTCCTGCATACAGAAGACAATTTACTAAGTGCAACTGCCACTTAAACACAAACAGAAGGAGGGCATTTCTCCATCTGTAAAACCACTTCTAACCATACATTCACACATGAAATAATTCACATAGTTATTGATAGTTTCAGTCCTTTATTCCTGTTCAACTATTTATGATTGCATATTCTTATTTATACAGTATTCAGCTACTAATGTGTTCTCACTCTTGATACAAATAAAGACCCATTCAGATTTACAATCACGTACTCCTATATAAACCCACTGATGTATGTTCTTCTATTTATTATAAAATGAGAAAGTCTGCAGATGCTGGAAATCCAAGGAAACACACACAAAAAGCTGGAGGAACTCAGCAGGTCAGGCAGCATCTGTGGGAATTAATAAACAATCGATGTTTCAAGCTGAGGCCTTCCTTCAGGACTGAGAAGGAAGGGGGAAGATGCCAGAATAAAAAGGTGGTGGAGGGGAAGGGGGATAGCTAGAAGGTGACAGGTGAAACCAAGTGAGTGGGAAAGGGCTGGAAAAAAGAAATCTCATAGGAAAAGAGAGTGGACCACAGGAGAAAGGGAAAGAGGAGGGGACCCAGGGGGAAGTGATAGGCAGGTGAGAAGAGGTAAAAAGTCAGAGTGGGAATAGAGGAACAGGGAAGTGAAGATGAGGTGTATATTGGAAACAGACGACATTCACGCCATCAGTTTGAAGACTACCCAGACACCCTGAGAGTGGCCTCAGAAGAGGCCATGGATAATTTATTGCACTTTCTTACATCCTCAAGTCTTTTTCACCTACATATACAAACAACATCAATCTCTGATGTTCTGGTCAGTCACATTTACAGGCACACTCTGTACCAACCCTTTACTTTCCCATTCATACAAATAATCTGGCACATGCACTCTCTCTCCAATCTCTCACTGGAGATAGAAGAGACCGCATATGCTGGAACCTGGAGCAACAAACAATCTGCAAGACGGTATCAACAGGACAAACAGCACCCGCAGGAGGAAAGGTAGCGTTTCCACTGGAAAGGTTTACAATTCCTTTCCTCTCACAGATGCTGCTCCACCTACTGAATTCCTCCGGCAGAGGAATCTGCTTCTCACATTGCCATCGGTACATTCACCATCCGCATTACCATTCATTCTCAGGCATCACCATACTCTGGCTTTCACTTAGACTCAGTAAACAGGAAAGGCAACATCAAAGACGTCACTCACCTGTCGGATGGGTTCATTTGCCGGCTCCTCGTGTAAAGCAGATGTGCACTCTGCCAAATCTTGCCATACTGTTTCATCTATAGTAACGAATGCTAAAAAAAACAACACACACACACACACACACACATACACAACGGGTTTGGTCTTTGAGTAAAAATGACAGGAAAATGGTGTGTATCTGCATAGTCAAAAATGTCGAGTGAAACATCTGTTCGCACCTGGATCCGGAGTCATCATCGCTGCCTCGGGATACAGGGTCACCTGTGAGGTAGCGCCACAGGTGTTCTGCCGATCTTTCTGCACATCACATGAAAACAACACAACACAATGTATTTATCAGTCTAATTTTGAACATTAAAGTACATATATTATTTACATAAGGACATGATAAAACTATCGGTAGAAGGAAAATGTAAAATTAATACCAAAACCTAGAAACCTATACTGAATTTAACGAAGCAATAAACGCACTAACAATTGTCCCTCCACATCACACATATTAAAATGGCAAGTTTGGCACCATAGTAAATACAAGCGGAGATGGCGTTTAAATTGTATCCATCGGATCAACTCTGCTATAATCCAAAAAGGAAATTATATTTCAAACTTCTATAAAATAACCACTGCTAGAAAATGACATTAACAACCCCATCGCCGAGGATGGTATACCTTCTTATCAACTCTGGGAAGATGTTTGCCAGAAGCACGCATGGGTAATTCTGCCATCCTGTTCGGATAAAGTTCTCCAAAGACTTTTCTTCCATTTTGCATTTTCACTGCCTTTTGGGGTTATAATAATATACCTATTTTTGCTACTTTGGATCAATTACGTATGAATGTTTCGTGATGTTTATACCTAAGCTGCTGAAGTATAGTTTAAATAACCTAAAGGCAGAAAATGAAATGACTGTCAGTTGGAAAGGTATCATCAGTCTTATAGAGGGAAAGGGCACATTTAACGCATTATCCAATCAAACCTTTTCTATTTCGTCTCTACGGGAAAAGCGTCCCTGGAGATGTGTAATTATAGCAGGAAAGAGCGATTAATGTCCCTTGTAAACAGCCAGGGTGAGCGCCAGAGGTGGCGCCTTAAGACAAGGCAATCTGTGCACGAGCGGGGCGCTAACTTTAAAGCTCCGCGATCTCCAGAGACGGTTCGTTTTTTTAAAATCTGCGCCCTTTTCTAGTTCATTGGCGCCACTTCAACAGTAATTTTACAAAAGTGTAGAAATGTTCAGAAATGTCGCTTTTGGCCAGGTCCGACATGAAGTCCAATCTCCTGTTGAAGTCCTAACTCCATGACAGTTTTCGTCCTCGAGAGACAATAAAATTGATAAAAGACAATTAGGGAATTTTGTCAGCTTCACGTCGTGACAGCCATGTGAGTAAAATATGTTTCAGCGTGCACCATTTCCTTGTTTAACATCATCTCTTATTAAAACTGCCAAGGCAATGAATTGTACAAATGTACCTTACCTAGCAAATAATTAAGAATCATGATATTTAAATATGACGTAAATAGATTTTTCGTTGCAATACAGTGTGCGTAAGAGGCAATTGATAAAATACTTAAATAATTCTGAAGATGTGGTTTACGTAAACAAAGAAGTAAAATATTGTTTACATTGAATGTTTTAAGATTTATTTTTGTTTAGCTAAGCAGGAAAATACCATAACCAGCATAATTTTATCTAATAAAGAAATTGATAAATGTACTCTATTAACGCCTCTCGTGTGATTTTTATTTGGATTTATTTATACGCACGTACTATATTTTAATAGTAAATTGATAAAGATGAATAGATTTAGGAGAACGTTTGTAATCTTGTTGGTATTACTTTCTGTTTTATAATGAACAAGTTATTGTGAAATTTAGTGGAAATCACTCCGTTACTTAACTATTTATTATTTCTATTAAATGTGAAATGCGTTGTTAGTTACAAATCCATTGCAAGCGCCATTGGAAAGAAACTATGGCAGCGCCTCTACTTTTTTAGAAGTTTGGAAGGTTCGGCATTTCATCTAAAACTGACGAACCTCTATAGATGCGCGGTGGGGAGTATGCCGACTGGTTGCATCGTGGCCTGGTATGGAAATACAAATTCCCTTGAACCGTAAAGCCTACAAAAGGTAATAGATACAAGCCAGTCCATCGGGGTAACGCTCTCCGCACCATAGAGCCCATCTACAAGAAGCGCCGTTGCAGCAAAGCAGCACCCATCACCAAAGATCCCCACCATCCAGGCCATGCTCCCTTCTGGCTGCTGCCATCGGGAAGGAGGTACAGGGGCCTCAGGAACCATACCGCCAGGTTCAGGAACATTTATTATCCCTCAACAATCAGATTCTTGGACCAATAACTGCACTCACCCCAACAGCGAACTGATTCCATAACCTATGGACTCACTTTAAAAGACTCTACAACTCCCGTTCTCAGTATTATTTATTACTTACTTATCTATTGTTATCATTACTGTAGTTTGTCTTTCTCTGTGTATTTGGACAATTAGTTGTCTTTGGCACATTGATTGTCTATCTGTCTTTGTGTGAAGTTTTTCATTGTGTTTCTGTTATCCATTATAGACAATCTGGCACATCCTCTCCATGACCTACTGAGCACCCTTTGGACCAGAGGAGCACCCTTTGGACCAGAGGAGCACCCTTTGGACCAGACCAGATTCACAAGGATCGTTACAGAAAATCTTTCCTACCAAATGCAATAAGCATATACAATAGTTCATCTCTGTGCGACAGGAGAACACGCATTATAGTACAATAGTCTCTGTTTTATTATTTCATCCATTATTATTGCACATTGGTAAATTATTATTGAGTATATTAATATTCTGTACCTTATTATTAGTTAAGTCTGCACACTGCTAAGTGTGCTTTTAAATGTTGCCACTGCAGCAAAAGAATTTCCCACTCAGGATCAATAAAGTACTTACTATTATTATTATTGTTATTAGTAGTAGTCATATTTATTGTGAATGCCCACAAGAAAATGACTCTCAGGGTAGTCTATGATGACATATATGTACTTTGATAATAAATTTACTTTTAACTTTAAAAATCTTGTTGCTCTTGACTTAATTAACGTACATATGGATTCTATGGGTGGGAATAGAAAGATGAGAAGATCGGGAACACCATTCAGCCCCTCTAATCTCATCTGTCAGCCGGTTAAATCAGACACAAGAGGCTATGGACTCTGGAATCTGTAGCCAAAATAACTACTTTGTTGAAGAAGTAGGTGAAGCCTCTCATTTCCCTCCACAGATGATGCCTGATCTTCGAGTTTCTCCAGTGGTTTTGTTTGCTCTGTGCACTAACTCCATTGCTGTTTGTCCATCATTAAATTACACTTTTTTTTAGAGTTATTTCCGCTGCCTACAATAAAGGAAATCAACCTTTCCTGATTGCTTTTTGCCGTTCTACCGAGTTGGCGAGAGGATTGCCCGAGGTTAGCCCTCTCAGCATACCTGCAGAAGAGCTACGGTAATGAGGTTAGCCTGGATGAGAATCTGGGAAGTCAGGATTTTCTGCAGTAAGGACGGGAGAACACAGAATGCAGACAGCTTGGGAGGAAACCTATAAGCTCAGAGACCATAATGGTTAACCCAATCCTGCTCGTCACACTTTCCTGATCTATCCTTGTGGCCGGGTAAGCTTTGCCTTTAGACCATAAGATATAGGAGCAGAATTAGGCCATCTGACCCAGAGAGTCTGCTTTGCCATTCAATCATGCCTAATCCTTTTTTCTCTCCTCAACCCCAGATCCCAGCCTTCTCCCCATAACCTTGGATGCCATGTCCAATCAAGAACCTATCAATCACTGCCTTAAATACACCCAACAACCCGGTCTCTGTGTTGGCGCGTGGCCTAGTGGGCAAGGCATCAGACTAGTAACCTGAAGGTCACTGGTTCGAGCCTCAGCTGAGGCAGCGTGTTTGTGTCCTTGAGCAAGGCACTTAACAACAAATTGCTCTGCGATGTCACTGGTGCCAAGCTGCATGGGTCCTAGTGCCCTTCCCTTGGACAACATCGATGGCATGGAGAGGGGAAGGCCTGCAGCTTGGGCAACTACCGGTCTCCCATACAACCCTGCCCAGGCCTGCGCCCTAGAAACTCCAGGCGCAGATCCATGGTCTCTTGAGACTGACGGATGCCACCACTAACCTGGTCTCCACATCTGCCTGTGGTAACGAATTCCACATATTCACCACCTCGTTAGATACATTACCCACAGTACCTTTCAATGCTACCATTGAATCTGCCTCCACTGCTGGGCCCTGGCAAGCCGTTCCGGGCCATACTCACTCCTAACATAAACCAAAATTCTCCGCACAGCTCTCTTTTGCTTCATTTATTTACACATTCGTTCTGTTTTTATTTGGTTGTGAAATATTTGTCTGGTTTGTTCCCATTTGTTCTGAATATGCTTTTATGATTCTAATAAATGTAATCTAATCCTATAGTTAAACATACATTGTGAATATGGTTTTAATTTTGTAAATTTTTTGGCTTGAATAAGTTTATCTTATCAAGCCCTATTACATATAAAAAAAAATTTCGGCCCTCTTTTATGGATCAAGCCTTTGTATTATGGAAAACAAAAGGTATAACATGTTTTCGTGATCTATTTTTAGATAATAGTTTTATGTCCTTTGAACAGCTATCTAATAAATATAATTTACCTAAAACTCAATTTTTTTAGATATTTGCAAGTTAGAAATTTCTTGAATAATATGTTAGAGTCTTTTCCGAAATTATGTCCAATGGACATTACGGAAATTTTTTTAGCTCTGAATCCTTGCCAGAAGGGTTTAGTAGCCACCATTTATAATATGATCATGAAAATACAGCCAGAAGTATCAGAAAAAATTAAGAAGGAATGGGAAAAAGAACTTCATTGTCTTATATCCGCTGAACAGTGGGAGAAAATTTTACAATTAGTCAATTCTTCCTCTATTTGTGCTAAACATGCCCTAATACAATTTAAGGTTGAACATAGGGCTCACATGTCCAAGGATAAACTTGCTCAATTTTATTCTCATGTTAATTCAACCTGTGACAGATGTCATTCTGAAGTCGCTTCATTGACCCACATGTTTTGGTCTTGCCCTTGTTTGCAAAATTATTGGAAAGATATTTTCGGTACTATTTCAACAGTTCTGAATATCAAATTGCAACCGCATCCTATTACTGCAATTTTCGGTTTACCAATGGTGGATAATAGTTGTTTATCCCCCTCAGCTCGACGGATGATTGCATTTGTTACATTAATGGCTAGAAGATCTATCCTATTGAACTGGAAAGAAATTAATCCTCCAACTATATTTCAGTGGCTTTCTCAAACTATCTCTTGTTTGAGCTTAGAAAAAATTAGAAGTGTTGTTTTTGATCCTTCAGTTAAATTTGAAGAAATTTATTCAACATTTTCATATGAGCTAAACCAACTTTTCCTAAACCTTACTTTTATTATCCTTAATTATTTGGATGGAGATAGGGAGTAATTGATGCTACTGTGTATATTTGACAAAATGCAATGGCCCATGTTGGTTAGTTTTTTTTCTTTTTTGGGGGAGGATATTTTTTAGTTTCTCCTTTTATCGTAATTACCATGAGTTTGGGAGGATATTATATATATATATGGATTATCATCTATTTGAATGTATACTTAACCTATTAATTATGTACTCTCAAACTCTGTATTCATGTTTCATTTATGTTTGTTTAAAATTAATTAAAAGATTTTTTTAAAAATGTAATCACTTCCATCATTCTAAAACGTACAGCCCCGGGTTCAACAGTATACTCGGTGAAGATCCTCATCTTTAGAATCATTATATCTCTTCTACCCTTTTTCTAAAGGCCTTGTATTTTCCCCATGTGTGGCGGTCAGAAATGGACTCGGTCTTCCAAACCAGTTTGTCACTGTGTGCGAAAGGTGCCACGCTCTGCCACTCTCCTGCGCCCTTAATTCAACCTAAATTATTCCGTGTCTTATTTTGAAGACCAGAGGGGAATATTTCTCAACAACCATATCATCTGGCTACTCTTGCATTTTTCGGTAATGCCTCATAGATTTGTGATAACTACGCTAAATGACAACATAATGGTCTTGGGACGAAATTAAGTTTTTCCCGATCATTGATTAGTATGTTCAAACCTGACAACATGTTTTTTGCTTTAGAGCTGGTATTTTCTTCTTGCTCTCTTCTCTTTTTCTAGTTAGCTTTCACACCTTCTTCTTAGCTGCCCAGCACCTCCCTCTGGCGCCCCTCCGCCTTTCTTTTCTCCCATGGTCCACTATCCTCACCTCTTAGAGTCCTTTTAACCGTTTTCACCCCCCCCCCCCTCCCCAATCCACTCACTTTCTTCCTCACACCTACTTATACTCCTTCCCTCCCCCGCCTTCTGCCCCCTTCCTTTTTCAAGTCTGATGAAATGGCTCCCCTCCATGGATGCTGCCCGACTTGCTGAGTTCTTTACAGCATTTTGCGTGTGTTGCTCTAGAGTTCCGGCATCCGCACATCTCTTTTGGTTTTATGTTTGCTCAGTGAAACTCTCCTCCAGTCATCTCGCTGACTCACAGCTGAAAGGCACCAGGAAGCTGTAGCAGGAATTAATGCCTCCAGGAGAAAGTGGGAGGTAGTGAAAGCCGGCGGGGAATAATGATGTTGTGTTCACTCTTACACCCACGCAACACTAAGAATGCAATTGTTAGAAGGGTTGGAACTAGCGCTTTATTCATTACTGAATCATTTGTTGTTGCGAGCACAAATGAGAACCGCCCAGAGCTATAAACATGAACATCTATTAGGAACACAATAATTCTAAACTATTAACCTAACGAAAATAATTTAATGGCTAGTCACGTGACTCCACAGTATTTCGCAAATCCAGTCTTTTAAAACATACAATACAATGGTATAGTATTTACAGGTTACAATTGCACCATTCTACAGCAAATATCAGTGCATTAAATGAATGTGGTTTCAATAGCTCCAGGTTATTGTAATCAAGTTTACAGGTTACAGTCATCTCCGATTGTCCGTACACGCCGGTATTATCCCATTCTACAAGTAGTAAACAGTTTCACCTTGCAGAAGTTTGTGAGAACTATCCTTCACAAATGTAAACTAGTACACACAATTCAAGGTTTTGTGTCATACATGTTTTAATTCGATGTAATTTCATTCAACAAACAAGATGTGATTCTCTTGAGAAAACAAGAGTGATAGCACTTCATAATTCAGTGTTGAATCGATTATTTGTCGGTTCAGGATTCTGCAAGCATGCCAGTGACTCCTTGTTCAAAGCCACCAGTAACTCCAGTGACTCCACACAGTCTTCCAGCACGCTGGGCGGGTAATCGCTGAACTCCAGGTCGATCACTTCGCCGGGATGTAACATCCGATCGGCCAGGCTGAAGGCAGAGAGGGCCAGCAGGGAGGGCGGATACCCGTTGAAGGAGTAATCGGCCAAACTGATCTCGACGAGGCGCCTGGCCAGCCTGGCAGTCCTGGCAACCCTGCTGTCTAGCTGTTGACGCTGCAGGGTTTTATTTGTGAAATACTCCAAGAAGAAGTCCACGCTAGGTGCGGTCAGCTCGAAGTTGAGTCTGAGCAAGATGATGCACTCCAAGTTACACAGCTGCTCCCGAGAAAAAGCATCACAGCACAGAGACAGCAGCTGCTTGATCTTAGGGGGGTAAACTTCAACCTGTGGGAAGGGAACACATAGATGTAAGTGACGAGATGTGGACTGACCGTTCACTACGAGTGTCCGTTAGCTCCAGTTGGCAGTATTATTTTGTTATCTGAGTCAGAATGTTATGGATTCCGGTGAATTTTATTCACGTAGGAGCTTAGTCCGGAGTCTTGGTCCGAAATTCCATTAGTTCTTTTTTGCTACCCTTTCCCCATAGCCTTGATTCTATCGCCGACTGAAAATCTGTCTTCCTCAGCCTTAAATATACCCAAATACTGTTTCCATATGCTTCTGTAGCAGAGCGTTCCAAGTCTCATAATACATGCGATCAAAGTTTATCTTTTTTTGCCCAATGGGATCAAGTTGAACTAAACTATGGCTTTACATTGAAACAGACCAGAGATATTTACCCATGATTAGGACTCCCAGCGCCGGCAGTTTTGATTTGCAAGGTCATCTCACGCGTTGATAATTATTTCCCCAATCAATATCACCTACAGGGATTTTACTTACAGTAAATTGATCTTATTATTTATATACTTCCTTTCTCCAACCAGCTCCTCTATTTGTTTATTAAGCAACACTGATTCCACTTATGAAGTAACTGGCGGTGCAACATCCTTATGGTGACCGTGTGCATGCATCAAAGTTACGCCGAACAGATACTTCCATCTCCAATCCGGCCAAGTACAGCTTGTTGCTGAGAAAGCAGGATTATTGAATAACTTACACGGAATTAAAAAGTAAATGGTCAATTTTCAACGCTCGTAGTGAATTATGGTAAATATGAAACACATTTTGACATCAGTTTCTAATTACAGCTATCTGAGATCCTTTTTAAATCGGCACTTGTTCTTGAGAAGTGAAAAACGTCTAACACCTCACAATTGATAGCTCGCTCCAAGGGTGGATTACTTGTCTTGGCGCTACCGAAAGCTGATTACGTCCTGTTCGGATTGTTTACCTGCAATTAGGTAGCTGATCCCACCTCTTGGCAATGCTCGTGTTTTGCATTAGACAATAAAACCCTAAAGTTCCACTCCTGATTGGAATCCAATAAAGTGGAGACACTAGTCCTTTGTTGCCTCCACCTATCACCTCCCTGTTTCCACCCTTCACTCCTTCCTCCATCTGCCAATCATGTCACCTCATCAGGATCCATTGCTATTCCACCCCTTCCCCCCATCTTTCAGTCTATAAAGGGTCTCGACTCAAATCGTCCACTGTCCACTTCTTTCCTCGGATGTTACCCGAACTGCGAGATTCTTCCACTTTTTGCTGCAATGAAAATTCCGTTCAATAGGGCCACACCTCTTCCGGCGGGGGGGGGGGGGGCTTCTTGTTCTCTCCCCTCCCCCCACATGACCCAGTGAACTGCTGATTGTATAGATTTGCATATCAATGCCGAATCAGTCTTGAACCATACCATTAACTGGTATGAGTCAGTGTCTTCAGTATAGGTGAGGGAATGTCATTGTGATTGGGGACTACCATATACAACATCTAATAGGGTTCAGATCTATGTCCACTTAAGACTAAGTAGAGGAAGAATTGCTTTTCTTTGAGTCCTTGGAAAGTCTGCTACAGAGACCAATGCGCGAATTTTTTTGGGTACATTTAAGGCCGAGGAAGACTATTTACAGTCGGTGATAAGAATCAAGGTTAACGAGAAACGGCTGCAAAAAAGAAATCATTGGCATGTCGAATCAGTGCCGATCCTATTGGATGGCCTCTTGTTTTGTGGGAATACTAAACTATACCTTCAGTCTAGTAACATCACTCACATAGTTCAACATTAATATAGTTACAACCAATATTCAAATTAGCCAAAGCACCTCGGAAAGCAATGCGCCTTTTTTTTTGTTCCTGTAACCCGCTACAGTCTCCGCTCCGTCGCAGCGTGTTTTATACTGTACGTGAGAATGTGTTGCAGGGGAAGTGGTTGGGTTTATTGCCCATTCAGTGCTTTCTTACTCACTTGTTTACACGCAAGAAGCAGCGAGGTTACTCCAACGAGTTGGAAACAATCTGAAGCCACGGGTGTTGTTTGAAGGAAACGGTCCATTATGTTTACAGCGAGGCACAGCGATTCAAAAGAAAAGTTAAAGTATCTGTGAACTGGAATCAGCCAGCTAACGAGTTTACACCGGTCATCTGCAGTTACCTGTCAGGAAAGATTAAATCATAACATACTCGGCAAAGCATAATGTCATTTTTCTGTTTCTCTTCCCATTGCGGAAGCTGCCCAGCGCTCCGAGTGTGAACTCCGAGTCTGTCCTATCATACTTGAGCTATGTCTGCACTTCTCTCACTGTTACCATCAGGGAGGAGGTACAGGAGCCTGAAGGCACACACTCAGTGATTCAGGAACAGCTTCTTCCCCTCTGCCATCCGATTCCCAAATGGACCCTTGGACACTAACTCACATTTTTAAAAAATGTACAGTATTTCTGTTTTTGATCATTTAAAAAATAATCTATTTTGATTTACTTGCTTATCATGTTTTATGTTATTTATTTTTTTCTGTCCGCTAGGTTATGTACTGCATTGAACTGCTGCTACGTTAACAAATTTCACGTCCCGATTCTGATTCTGAAGAGTTTAAAGTACAGCGCGGTAAGGTGATGTCCAGAGGCGATTCTGGAAAGCAGCTGACATAACCAAGGACACGTCCCACTCCAGGTTTTTTCTTCTCTGGTCGGGCAGTCGAAGTTTGACAGCATGAACCACCAGATTAAAGGACAGCTTCTATCCCATTATCGTCAGACGCTTGAACGGACCTCCCATATGCTAAAGTTGAACTCTTAATCAAGCTTTCTCGTCGATGTGCTTACACTTTATCTGTAACTGCAATGTCCTATTCTGCATTCTGTTTTCTTTTACTAGCTCGATGTAATTATATATGGCACGATCTGTCGGGATAACATGCAAACACTGTATCTCGGTACACGTGACAATAATAGACCTACACCGAGATGATGGGCCACTATAAGTGGCTAAGCGATCTGATTCAATATATTGGGATTATCAGGCATTGCATATCTAACCGCTCTGTAACGTTTCTAGACGTTGGCCACGTGTGAAAGTAGGCTTCCATTTCTGCGCAAGCAGACCAACTATTAAAGTTTTCAAATGCTAGTTTCATAGTTGTTATATTAAACAATCAAATCTTATATGTAAAATAATTTATTTTTAGGGTTTTAATGCATTACATTTCCATAGATTGCAGTCTTACCTGAGGCTGCCGAGCCAAACAGTTCCGGGGATGGAATTTCTTCTCGGATTCTCGTTTAAACTTGTAATAATCCTTCCCATGTTCTCTGAAAATCTGCCAATCAAGCTGAGTGGCTAGCCCATCAAAGGAGCAGTTACTTCGAATTGTGGGGCTACCGCTCGCTGTATCAGAAGGGCTCGAACAAGGTGACTCGTCAGTACAAATGCCACTATCACATCCACTGGAAACGGTACACTGCTTCCTGTACCTTGGATATTTGGGTCGTTTAATCGGGGCTCTTGCAGAGTCAGGGAATGTCTCAGCCCTCTCTTCAGGTGTAACATCGTCATTCACCCCGGCCTGGCGCTTTCCTTTAGTCGGGCTGAACTGACTCCGCACTGGCTGCAGAGAAAGCCCTTCGCTCATAGCGTTTGCAACCATCAGCGTTGTGCTGAGAAGTTGTAGAGCGCAGGTTTCATTTTGAATCTCACATGCGCTTCTCGCCAGCTCAGCCTCGCGTTATTGGTCCAGCTAATTGAAACGTTGGCAGATTTTCTTCCCCCACCAACATTACCCAACTCCAGCAGGGTTCCAGTTTTCCCGGTCAAATGACCGCTCAATGCTAATTCCTCACCCATCCCCCTTCCCTTCAATTCAGTTTGGCAATATACTCCAATATCCACTGCACGCGCCCACCTGTTGCACGGCAACGCGCTGAATTGTCACTCTCAGCCGGGTTGGTCTGCCCGCTGATTCCGATTGGGCTGCAGGAGTTCCGACAGTTTAACCAGAGCACCAAAAATCCTTAACTTGGGATTTACAATCTATATGTTGTTTAACATTTAACAATCGTGTATTGTAACATGAGATAAAGTAATCATGATATTAACAATGTTAAACGAATCAACGTGTTAGCACAAGACTACAATACATTGAATCTGATTAAGATCAATTTTGTTTTCTAAATCAAAACCAGTTTAGCGGCAACAAAGCAGCACTAAACCTTCATGGAACGAACCTGCGGGTGCTGAATTTCTTAAAGATATCATGTAAAAATCACGAACAAGAGAAATCTGCAGATGCGGGAAATCGGAGCAACACACACAAAATGCTGGAGGAACTCAGCAGTCCAGTCTGGCCTGCTGAATTCCTCCAGCATTTTTATGTACAAATCACGAGCAGTTCTTCTCTTAAGATAGAGTCATAATTTAAATGATTGTTGAGAAACTATTTTTGTTTGAACACTGGGGGTTATGTTTATTTTGGATCCCCAACTTCAATTAATTGGGACGATTATGGTATAGGACGATTATCTTAAACGTCATCGTATAGGATATAAGTTTATCCATGCGAGACACGTGCGCAAGATCTATGGAGTTAACTAGATCACTGCAAATTGCTGGTGGTTTTGATGCAAATATCAAAATTATTGAAATAGCGGGGACTAAACAAGACACACTCAGATCACAAGATAATGTCGATTACCAACCCCGATTGCATTCTGTAAAAATAATCTGCAACCTTGTACACTTTACTGCAAATTGCTGATCTAAAAAGGCACATCGACGGGAGTAAAATACTGTAAACTGCATTTCTCTACACACTTAAAGCAAATCCTCCGGTGTTTCAACTATCTCTGCAGCATGCATTGTCAGTCGGAAGAGCCTATTAACATTTATGAGCTCTGTAGTGGTGTTACTGAAAGCACTGGAATAAAAGGGAAGCGGGAGTTACCGCGCAAGGCTCGGTGAAGGAGGGCTCCCCTGGGGAGTGATGTCAGACACCAGACTCTAAGCGAGCCGCAGTTTCTCTGAACAAACAATCACATTCCAAACAAGTACACAAGGGCCTCATCAGCAGCAGAGCGCTAACTACTTGCTTCGCTATAAATGGTTCACCGAGTTGATGGGATTAACAGTCAGAGTGCAAAGGAAACCGCAAAACCTGTTCCTTCACTGCGACTGAAACAGTCAAACACATTTTTCCAGCTTCACTTTTCTTCTTTTTGTGTAATTGGTCTAAACTGCTAATTCGAAAATTAAAGCCATCCTTTTAAACTGTTTCGCTAATTGGCTTCAAGTAAAGTTTTTCCAACTTTCATCCTGATGCTAGAATAAGCAGACTGAAAAACTCAATGCAATTAAGAAGCAAACACGAGGAAAACTGCAGATGCTGGAAATTCAAGCAACACACACAAAATGCTGGTGGAACACAGCAGGCCAGGCAGCATCTATAGGAAGAAGCACTGTCGACGTTTCAGGCCGACACCCTTCGTCAGGACTAACCGAAAAGAAAGATAGTAAGAGATTTGAAAGTAGGAGGGGGAGGGGAAATGCGAAATGATAGGAGAAGATGAGGTGGAGTGGGGTGAAGCTGAGAGCTGGAAAGTTGATTGGCAAAAGGGATAAAGAGCTGGAGAAGGGAAATGATCATGAGATGGGAGGCCTAGGGGGAGGGGAGCACCAGAGGGAGATGGAGACCAACCTGATGGCATGAACTTTGACTTCTCTAACTTCCGTTAATGCCCCTCCTCCCCTTCTTAGCGCATCCCTGATATATTTAGTTTTTTCCCCCTCCTTTTTTTCTCTCTCTTTCCATCACTCTGCCTGTTCTCCATCTCCCTCTGGTGCTCCCCTCCCCCTTTCTTTCTCCCTTGGCCTCCCTAGGTTATTTGTGTGTGTTGCATGCAATTAAGAATCTTGTTTAATAACATTCAATTAAAATTCAAATAACCAGAGGCTAATTAGAATTCAACAATTAAAATATAAACTGGTTGATCTAATCTGTAAGCACCAATCCACAAATTGGTTAAAATGATCTCCGATTATATAATTACAAGAAGTGGCCTTGTAGAATAGGACAAATTGGAAGGAAGGGGGACATCAATGTAAGCAGTTTTTGTATGAATGAATAATACTGATGGTAGCATATTTGTATGTACATTTTAACATACACTTGTTTGACAAACCCAGACTGAATAATTAAATTTAATGTAGGGGTACTGTCATTATGACAGTGTCTTAAATGATCTTCTAATTTTCTAACTGTTCACAGGTTCCTGACTTAAAGTTTAAGTTATTTTCAGGTGAGGACCTTAAGCCTGATATATGGAACTATAGAAGTCTAAAGGATTGCATATAATGGATAAATTCTTAATGAGCGCCAAAGAACTTCTTGCTTCTTCACATTTTAATGATTTCCTCTTGAAATATTATTCCAAATTCTTTTAAAATTTGCTTTGAATCTAACTTTTCCATTTTACAGCTAGATATAAGTGTGGTCAATAAAAAATACATCTGATTTCTTTGGGTATGATGTGTGATATTCCATGTTTAGAAAAGGGCAAAAACACTGTAAAAGTGCCCATTGTATTATTCCTAAAGGTCTATATACTTGAACGTTAATATTTGAGAGGGACTTAGTTTAACAAAGGGTTAATATAATTTCTTTGTGTTTTTTTAAACTGCCTTCATTAATAAAGACAAGGATCCATAAATGCTCTGCTGCTTCAATGATGTCAGCCTCAGAAGTCCACATTTCTGAACCATCATTAAGACTGTGACATTTAGTATACATTGGTACTCTTTACTTTCCTACCACATTGTAACATATCAGATTATCATATCAATTAATAGGATCCCAGATATTAAGTGCTGCAATGCAAAACCATAATGTCCAATCTCCAGTTTCAGTTGGGACCTCTTTCAGTGTTTTCTCCTTAAAACATAAATAGATTCATTTTTGCATGCCAAATACTTGATAGTACAACAAAGAACCATTTCTTTTTCCCCTTTTCTGCCATCTTTATCTGGGGTCTTCAAAACACATGGGAACAACAAGCTGCTAACATTTTTGCCGAATCCTGAATTTTTCAACCAGTAGGTTGAAAAATATAACTAACATTAATGGACATGCAATCTACTCCTATTTTCTGAATTTACCATTTAATATTGGAATTTCCCTTTTTTCCATTTGATTCGCTTTCCTTTTTTCTATTCTTCTTATCTTTCTGAATTTCATATCCCTGCAATATTTAGTTTCCAAACTTACTAACATGAGAAATAGAGATGGGAATAGTATATATTTCATTTGGTGTCTATTCCACTAATGTACAAGATTATGGCTGATTAGATTTTGGCCTCAGCTCATTTTTTCATCTGTTCCCTTGAATTGCTACACTGCTAAAACCTGCCTATCATGGGCTTGAACAAATTAAATTACTCCACAACCTCCTACGTTAATTGTTAGTGCATTATAAACATTATATATTGTTCCTTTTATTCATCTAACAAATTAAAGTACATACAGTATATTGTTCACCAGATCAAATACACTATTTCAATTTTTGCATTTCCTCTTCAGTTAATTGCTCTAAAGCCCATCATGTCACACTAGTTATTTGATTCAGAAATAGATAGATAGATAGATAGATAGATACTTTATTCATCCCCATGGGGAAATTCAACTTTTTTCCAATGTCCCATACACTTGTTGTAGCATAACTAATTACATACAATACTTAACTCAGTAAAAAAATATTATATGCATCTAAATCACTATCTCAAAAAGCATTAATAATAGCTTTTAAAAAGTTCTTAAGTCCTGGTGGTAGAATTGTAAAGCCTAATGGCATTGGGGAGTATTGACCTCTTCATCCTGTCTGAGGAGCATTGCATCGATAGTAACTTGTCGCTGAAACTGCTTCTCTGTCTCTGGATATGGCACAGTACCAGGCCCTTCCAGTGCAAGGTGTCCACACCACCCAATTACACATGTGTGACCAATTAACCCACTAACACATACATCTTTGAAATGAGGGAGGAAATCAGAGCACCCAGAGGAAACCCAAGTGGTCACAGGGAGAAGATGCAAACTCCTTACAGAGAGTGGAGGGATTTGAACCTGGGTCGCAGGTGTTGTAATGGTGTAAGCTAACCACTACACTTCTCAAAGTCCAACCCTACATCCCCATTGTGAGAGGCAGAAGTGGGCAAGATTGGCTAGCAGGACTCTGGTGAAGCTGTGCAGGCCAATCCCAGGTGCAATTGATACAATGGATTACAGAAATATTGATGAACTCCAACCATACCATCAACTTTAGATGATGGAGATGGAAGGTCAATGGCTGATGCTACGCTGGGAGCTATGGGCCCAAGAAGAAGAAGAACTACTATGTTACTGTGCTGCCACATTATTATATTTTGGTTATAAAATATAGCAAACCATTTGGAATGAATAATCTTTGTGTGTACTTTTTATATTACAATGAAGAGCACATTGCTGATCAAAACACTACTATTTAGTGCCTGATCCTAAATAGTTCCCATATTCCATTGGGAATTTTTTTTACATTCCTGAACAACCAAGCTTATAACTTATGTAAAAAATACATTCAGAACTTAGCATCATTCAAGCAAGAAATAAAACTGAAAATTCTAGAAATGCATTAAGGTTTGTGTTTTGAATTTGTTAAAACTATATAATGACAGGATCAGTGTTGTAATACCAGAACAGAAATGTCATGCTTAATGTTTTGGAGCAAAGTATTAATTTTGTTGACAAGTTTTCCAACTTTGCATTGTCATTAGCAACTAAGATGAAAGAAAGCGAAGTTCAGCAAAGACAAACTGAGAAGTGATAAAGTTTCGGACAATTCTTTAGAACAATTGATTATTTTTTTCCTGTTTCTTTGGAACTTTAATTTAAAATCAAGATGCAATTAGGCAATTATAGCAACAGCCAAAGTTTTCAGGTTTGAGCATAGGATTTGAGCTAGGTGTACATGGGCACTTGATAAAATGGATTTAGGCATGAATGGCCATTCAGAACATGGGTTGTGTACAGTGTACAAGATCCCTCAATAGTTTTCAAGCACATTGGGATGTTGTTCTATGTTAAAAGGCTATGTAATCCAAGCTGCTGTAATATTCAGACCTGATACATTCATTCATTTTCCCACTAAAAGAGCAAAGGAATCTACTGTTAAGAGTGAATAGAATATAGAACAGTAGAGCACTGTACAGGTCCTTCACTCACAAAGTTTCATCAAATTTTTAAACCACAAAATCAATCTAATGTTTCTTTCCTACATAGCCCTCAATTTTTCTTTCATCCATGTGCCTATCGAAGAGTCTCTTAAATGCCCCCAATGCATCTGCCTCTACCACCACCTCCTACAGTTCTTTCCATGCACTGACCACTCTCTTTGTAAGAGTCCTTCCTCTGGCATCCCTCTATACTTACCTCCAATCATTATTAAATTATGCCCTATCATATAAACCATTTCCACCTGGGAAAAAATGTCACTGGCTGTCCACTCTATCTATGCCTCACATCATCTCACACATCTCTTTAAGTCACCTCTCATCCTCCTTTGCTCCAAAAAGGAAAGTCTCTTGCTAGTTTAATCATTCCTCATAAGATATGCTCTCTAATCTGGGCAACATCCTGGTAAATTTCCTCTGCACCCTCTTTAAAGTATTCACATCCTTCCTATAATGAGGTGACGAGAACTGAACACAATACTCCAAGTGTGGACTAATCGGTGCTTATTGAACTGCAACATTATCTCATGTCTCTTGAACTCGATCCCCAACCGATGAAGGCCAACACACCACACACCTGCTTAACCAACCTATCAATTTGTGCAGTAACTTAGAGGGATCTATAGACATGGACCCCATGATCCCTTTGTTCTCCTGCACTGCTAAGAAACCTACCTTTAGCCCTGTACTCTGCCTTCAAGAAGTTTTTATAGAAATAGTGATGCTGACTCTTTCCCTTGAGGATGTATGAGTTCATTTTGAAATTTAAATTATGTTACAAAGTTTTTGCCTTAAGTTTGAGTAAGTAATTATATTTAATATATGAGAGACTGAATTTGCAAAAGCATTTTGATGGCATGCATAACTATCCTGTTACCTGGACCTGCACAAGTGAATGGAAGCCAAACTTTGCATTGAGACCATGGTGCAGACTCCATAGATTGTACCATCCATTGTAAATGGCCTGCATTCATTATTCAAATGACAATTGCTTCCATTGTAGTGAAGGTCAGCATGAAATGATGGCAAGAGACACCATCCATATCAATTAATCTGCTGTTTACTCTTGTGAATCAGAGACACATAATATTTACAAACAAAACTCTGGTTAGTTTTCAAATGGAAAGACAATATCAGCAAAATAAGACATTCCTCCAGCCCTTTAACTCTCTGCCAAAATCCTCCATTCCCCTGACATAGGTCAACACGTAGGCCCCTTTTCTCAGACAATTGATAATTTTTCCTAAGACTTGTCCCCCACCCCAACAATAATATTGATGATTTTTCTTAGATTTGTCCCCCACCCCAACCCAACAATAATACTGACAGAGGAAATAGCAGCAAATCCCTACAATATTGCTATAAACAGGTATTCTAATGGACAAACTACATTTAACTAGAATTCTTTGGAGAAATAACTACTAGGGAAGATAAAGTAAAGTCAGTAATAAAGTGTATTTGAATTTCTAAAATGCATTTCATTAGTTTTCAGAGTTGGACTGTGCAAATCAGTGACTGAGATTCATTAAAAAGGTCTACTAAAAATAAGGTGGGGCAAGTTGAGCGGTTATTGTGTGAGTGGGCTAGTTTTGGATTGGTTTTGGCTTATCAGATTGGCGAGATCAGGCTTGGATGAGGTAAGTATCCGGTAAGTTTCTTCTTCTTTATTCTTCGTTCCTCATCTGGTAGGGCACTGTTAGTGCAGTGACAATGGGACTGGGGCTTTGTTTTGTTCTGTGTGAGAGATGTGGGAATTCCAGGACAGCTCCAGCCTCCCAGATAACCACATCTGCATCGGGAGTACCAAGCTGAGCTCCTCAGAGAACGTGTTAAGGAAATGGAGCTGCAGCTCAATTACCTTTGACTCATACGGAAGACTGAGGAAGTGACAGATAAGAGCCACAGGGAGGTAATTACCACAAGGTTGCAGGAGGCAGGTAACCGGGAGAAAAAAGGGTAAAGGGCAGCCAGTACAGAGTACTTCTGTGGCCGTTACCTTCAATAATAAGCATACCACTATGGATACCATTGTGGGGAACGACCTACCGGGGGAGTCACAGTGACCGAGTCTCTGGCATTGTGGCTCAGGAGAGAGAGAGGTGAAATAGTGTTAGGAGATTTCATAGTTAGAGACGAGACTCTGTGGATGCAATAGAGTCACCCGGATGGTATGTTGCCTCCTAGGTTCCAGGATCAGGGATGTCTCAGATCGGGTTCACAGCATTCTAAAGGGGTTAACTGAGCAGCCAGAAGTCTCAGCACATATAGGCACCAATGACTTCAGTAGGAAAGGTGAGGATGTCCTGAAGATAGATTTTAGGGAGTTAGGTAAAAAGCTGAAAAGCAGAAACACCAGGGTAATAACCTTTGGATTGCTGCCAGTGCCACACACCACTGAGGGTAAGGATAGGATGATTTGGCAGATGAATGTGTGGCTGAGGAACTGGTGCAGGGAGCAGGGGTTCAGATTTCTGGATCTTTGGGATCTCTTCTGTGGAAGGTATGACCTATACAAAAAGGGATGGGTTACACCTGAACTTGAGGGGGACCAATATCCTTGTGGGCAAGTTTGCTGGAGCTGCTCAGGAGGGTTCAAACCAATTTGGCAGGGTGATGGACACCAGAGCGATAGGGCTGAGGATGGGGTAGTAAGACTGTTAGCAAGGAGAGGCTGATGAAAGGGCAAAAGTATAGTCAATGGGATGAGTTGCAATATAAGAGGGGGACAAAGTCAAAAAAAGGGTGATGAATACAGGACTAAAGGTCTTACATTTAAATGCACACAGTATACAGAATAAGGTAGATGAACTTGTAGCACCGTTACAGACTGGCATACATGAGGTTGTGGGCATCACTGAATCGTAGCTGAAATCCAAGGACACATATTGTATCAAAAGGACAGGCAGATAGACAGAGGAGTGGGGCAGCTCTGTTGGCAAAAAAATGAAATCAAATCATTAGAAAGAGGTGACATAGGATTGGAAGATGTAAAATTGTTGATGGTAGAGCTGATTAACTGAAAGGATAAAAAGACCGTGATGGGAGTTCTATACAGACCTCCAAACCGTAGCAAAGGTGTGGTCTCCAAAATACAATTGGAGATAGAAAATGCATGTTAAAAGAGCAATGTTACGATAGTCATGGGGGCTTGGGGAAAATCAAGTTAATAGAACATTGAAATTTACAGCATATTACAGGCCCTTTGGCTCACAATGTTGTTCTGACCACGTAACCTACTCTAGAAACTGCATAGAATTTCCCTAGTGCATAGCATAGCCCTCTATTTCTCTAAGTTCCGTGTACCTATCTAAGAGGCTCTTAAAGACACTACTGTATCTGCATCCACCACTGCCACCAGCAGTGCATTCCACACACTCACCACTCTCTGTGTGGAAAAACTTCCCCTGACATCTCCTCGGTACCTATTTCCAAGCACCTTAAAACTATGCCCCCTTGTTTTAGCCATTTCAACCCTGGGAAAAAAGCCTCCGGCTATCCACACAATCAACGCCTCTCATCCTCCATCGCTCCAAGGAGAAAAGACCAAGTGCACTCAAACTATTCTCATAAGATACTCCCTCCAATCCGGGCAACATCCTTGTAAATCTCCTCTGCACTTTCCCTATAGCATCCACATCCTTCCTGCAGTGAAGTGACCAGAAAGGAACACAGTACTCCAAGGTCTTATATAGCTGCAACATTACCTCACGGCTCTTGAACTCAGTCCCATGGTTGATGAAGGCCAACACACCATATGCCTTCTTAATAACACTGTCAATCTGCACAGCAGCTTTGAGTGTCCTATTAACACAGACCCCAAGATCTCTCTGATCCTCCACACTGCCATGAGTCTTACCATTTATATTATATCCTGTCTTCAAATTGGACCTACCAAAATGAATGACTTCACGCTTATCTGGGTTGAAGTCCATCTGCCACTTCTCAGCCCAGTTCTGCATCCTGTCCATTTCCCGCTGTAACCTCTGAAAACCCTCCAGACTATCCATAACATCCCCAACAGTTGTGTCAACAGCAAACTTACTAACCCACCCTTCTACTTCTTCATCCAGGTTATTTATAAAAATCACAAAGAAGAGGGTTCCCAGAACAGATCCCTCTGGAACACCACTGGTCACCTCCCTCCATGTAGAATATGAACCTTCTATAACCACCCTTTGCCTTCTGTGGCCAAGCCAATTCGGGAACCACAAAGCAAGGTCTCCTTGGTTCCCATGCCTTCTTACTTTCTGAAGGAGCTTTGCATGGGGAACCTTATAAATTGGTGCAGGATCCCAAGAGGGGGAATTTGTAGAATGCCTACAAGATGATTTTTTAAAGCTGCTCATGGTTGAACCCTCTAGGGGACCAGCTATTCTGGATTGGGTGTTGTGCAATGAACCGGAATAGATTAGATAACTTAAGGTAAAGGAACCTTCCAGGGCCAGTGATCATAATATGATAGCATTCACCCTGCAATTTGAAAAGGAGAAGCAAATGCCAGATGTATCACCAATACAGAGGAGGAAAGGGAATTACAGAGGCATGAGAGAGGAGCTGACAAAAATTGATTGGAAGGGGACACTAGCAGGGATGACGGCTAGAATTTGTGGGAGCTAGCTGGAAGGCACAGGATAGATACATCCCAAAAAGTAGTATTCTAAAGCAGGATGATGCCACCGTGATTGACAAGAGAAGTCAAAGCCAACCTAAAAGCAAAAGAGAAGGGATATAATAGAGCAAAAATTAGTACAAAGTCTCAGGATTGGGAAGCTTTGAAAAACCAGCAGAAGGCAATTAAATAAGTCATAAATAAGTGAAGCCTCACTTGGGGTATTGTGAGCAGCTTTGGGCCTCGTGTTTAAGAAGTGATGTATTGACATTGGAGAGGGTTCAAAGGAGGTTCATGAAAATTATTGCAGGATTGAAAGGCTTATCATATGAGGAGCATTGGATGGTTTGGGCCTGTACTCACTGGTATCAAGAAGAATGAGTGGGGGGCTCATTGAAACTGATCGAATGTTGAAAGGCCTGGATGTGAAGAGGATGTTTCCAATGGCTGGAGAGTCTAAGGCCAGAGGACCCAGTCTCAGAACAGAGGGACATTCATTTAGAACAGAGATGAGGAGGAACCTCTTTAGCCAGCGAGTGGTAAATCTGTGGAATTCGTTTCCACAGGTAGCTGTGGAGGCCACATTATTGTGTATATTTAAGGCAGAGATTGATAGATTCTTGATTGGTCAGGGCATGAAGGGGTACGTGGAGATGGCAGGAGATTGGGGCTGAGTGGAAAATGATGGGCCATGGTATGCAGGAGCAACAGACTCAATGAGCTGAGTGGCCTGGTTCTGCTCTTCTAATCTTATGGTTATCTTATAACACGTTGATCCACAAGACAGCAGCACATGGGACAGTAAGTAATGTAGTTACAGAGAAAGAGGATTGATCAACAGACAAACGTTAGCTAGATGACATGAGAATTCCTTTGCAGTTTCACTTATGTACATGTGATCTGAAGTTTTCCAAAAATTCAAAGCTAAATGTTGTGTATTTAATATTTCAGTAATTTTTGAGAAATCTTGTATTTATATATTGCTTGATTAAGCATTCCTATTATAATTGTTTATGGGTTATATGTAAAAATATGTTAATTACATACATCATCATGCTACAACTTGATACATGTGCACATCGCTTAAAGCAAACGAAGTTAGACCCACATTTCAGACTCCCGTGTCTTTCTTTGAATTAATTTAATGTTTTGAAGTTACAAAATGTAACACTCTGTAGAGTTTTGTTTCTTTTTCTTTAAGGAATTATATACCTGGAAATGATGTAGCAAGAGTTCACTGATTTTTTTCTTGGGATGAAAGGATTGCCTCATGAATAAAGGTGAGTAGAAGAACACTAGTGGAGCCTAGGAATGAAATACAATCAAAATGAAACATATTAGGTTCCAAAGGGGCTGGACAAGGTAGATGCTGTGAAAATGTTTCCTTTCTGAGCAAGGTTAGAACTAGGGTCCGATGGCACAAGGTATGATGTCATACAAGCAAATAGTCACACAGCATGGAACCAGTCCCTTTGTCCTACTGAGTCTGTACTGAGCATCAGGTACTAACTGCATTATTCTCCTCACATTCCAATCAACACTGTCCAAATTCTCCTAATTACCTAAACATTAGATGAAGTTCAATCAATTAACCTACCAACCTTCAAACCTTTTTGGAATGTTCACAGAGAGGATGTGTAAACTCCACATGGACAGCACTGCAGGCCAGGATTGAACATGGCTCACGAGAGATGTGAAGCAGGGGCTCCACAAGCTATGCCACTCTGCTACCCTCCGCCGCTTGAGGCTGAGATTAGGTGGACCTCTCGAGGAGATTTAATCTTTGCAATTCTGTACCTTACAGGGATGTGGATGTTGAAGAACTACATATATATGAGTCTGAGATAGATAGATTACTCAGCTGCTGAGAGTAATGGAGATCAGACAGGAGAGAAGAGTTGAGCCTAAAGTGTACATCAGTCATGATCTCACTGAAAGGTAGAAAAGGCTCGAGTGGATGTTTGGTGTGCTCCAGTATCCAAATTTTATGTTCAAAAACAACACACCAGGATAGAAAAATCTCAGAACATAAGTTGCAAAAAAACACCAAGATCTGACTTCTAGATAATGTGAGACAAAAATTTCTTAATCTCTTTTTACACTCTGACTAGAAAAGTTGGGCAATAAGTATTAAATAACTAATACTGATTGCAATCTACTCCAAATAACAGGGAACAGAATCCAGGTTGCAATGGCAGCAATTGTAAAAGGAGATTCAAACACTCATCAGGAAATATTATTATACTGTCACTGTCTAGCTGGCTACCTCCTCTCCGAGGTGGTTTGGTTACAAAAAAAAAAGAGAATGTATCATTGTACTTTATTAATAATCAATAGTTCAAATCAATGTATTGAAATTTGTTATTTTGTGACATTGCAATAGATAAAAACTATAAATTAGAAGAAATACATTTTTTAAAAAAATTAAATACATAGTGCAAAAAAGAAAACAAAAACTATTTTGGAAGTGTAAACAAGAGAAAATTTGCCGATGTTGGAAATCCAAGCAACACCCACAAGATGACCCAACACACACCATTCAGGGTCCTAAACAGTCTTTCCAGGTGATGCAACACCTCACCTGTGAGTCTGTTGGGGTTGTCTACTGTAGCTGGTGCGGCCTCCTGTATATCGGTGAGACCCGACGTAGATTGGGAGACTGCTTTGTCAGGCACTTCCCAGTGGCCACCCACTTCAATTCTACTTCCCATTCCCATGAGGCCAAACTCAGGTTGGAGGAGCAACATGTTATATTCAATTTGGGCAGCCTCCAATGCGATGGCATGAACATCCATTTCTCAAACTTCCAGTAATTGCCACCTTCACTGTTCTCATCTGGAAGTGAAGCACGACAGCCATTCATGATGTTAGGTTTCACCCTGTAGGAAGTTCTGGCCTGCAAATCCTGCCAGAGTTTACATGAGTCTGATTCAGTCTCTAAGGTCAATCGGAATTGTTCTTTTGCTCTTAAAACAGCTATCTATAGGCTGTACCGGGACCTCTTGTATAGTTCTGTATCAGCTCCTGAACACCACAGATTAGCCCTCAGCAGATTACAAATCTTCTAGTTCATCCACGGCCTCTAGTTTGGGTACGTCCAGTATGTTCTCGAAGGTACACATTCATCTACACAGATCTCAATGAATTCAGTGACAACTGTGGTGCATTCACTCAGATTTGAAGATGAATCCCTGAATATCGTCCAGTCTATTAACTCAAAGCAGTTCTGTAAGTGCTCCTCCAATTCCCTTGACCATACATTCTGGTTGTACGTCAGGAGTAGAAGTACAGCCAGGTGATCAGACTTTTCAAAGTGGGGGCATGGTAATTGTTCTTGATGGTGGTATAACAGTGGTCAAGTGTGTTCACACCTCTGGTTCCACAGGTAATATGTTGATGGTAGTTGCTCAGAGATTTCTTAAAGCTGGCCTGGTTGAAATCCCCTGTAATAATTGGGAAGGGTTCAGGATGTGTTGTCTCATGATTGCTGATCACAGTGCTCAGCTCTTCCAGTGTCTGTCTGACATTGGCCTGAGGAAGAATGAATACTGCTGCCAGGATGATGGTGGAAAACTCCCTTGGCAGATAAAATGGATGACCCATTACTGCTAGATGTTCTAGATCAGGTGAGCAGGATTGAGGTAGAATTGCCATGTCTGTGCATCACAGTGAGTTAATCGTGAAACATGTTCCCCCTCTTCCATCTTTAGAAGTGGCACCTATCCTATCTTTTTGGTCAATGGTGAAGCCTTCAGGCTGCAGTGCACCATTGTAAAGAGCAGAGGTGAGCCACGTTTTTATTAAGTATAGTACAAAGCAGTCCCTGATGTCCATCTGACACTGCAATCTTGCTCTGAGGTCTTCAGTTGTGTTTTCCAGAGTCTGTAATTCATCAGCAGGATAGTCAGGAGTGGCATGTCTAAGGCCACAGCATTTCAATTGTACTGGTAGACCAGTGCATCGTTCCCACTTCTGTTTTCTTAAAGGGGAACTGCTCTTGCGAGTCTGCTGCCTGGGATCCATCAAGGAGGAGCAATAGATTTTTAAAAAATGTCTTAAAATGATGTTGCTTCCTACAGTACCCATGGCTGTGACTGTGAATTTCAGCTGTGGTAGACCTACAGTAGTAATCTTCTATGCTGTGGCGTACTGGGAAAATGGCATCAACACGGGTGATGCCAACAGACTCAATCTGATTAGAAAAGGCTGTGTCTGTTACAGGAGTCATACTGGACACACTGAAGGCTGTGGTAGAACAAAGGACCCTACAAAAAATCCTGGCAATTCTGGACAATGTTTCTCAGCCTCTATTTGCCCCCTTGGTTGAAACGAGGAGCACTTTCAGTAAAAGACTAAGCCAACTGCACTGCTCCAAAGAGGACTATATGAGGTTATTCTTACCCTTGGCCATTAGGCTCTATAATGAGTCAACCAATAGGCGAGGAAGGGAAGACCCACTCCTGTTAGACTGTTATTAACTTCTGTTTACCAGATCTCTGTTTAAGCTCTGTTTACTACAGCCTGCTATCGTGGACACCCTGTGTAATACTATGGAACACTATCACTTCTTATTTGGAGGGTGCGAATGTGCATAATGTCCATACGGTACAATATTATGATAATTCTTGCACTGCCATCTTATCAGTGTGAACTTGTAAATCTTGTAGTCTTTGACTTGTAAATTTTATACATTTTATTTTTAAGGTAACTTTCTTTTTATTCTTTTTTACTTCTCTTCTAATATTTGTGTATCTGTGCACTTGTAATGCTACTGTGACAATGTAATATCCTTTGGGATCAATGAGGTATCTATCTATCTAAACAAGAATATTTGATGATTGCTATTGGAGATGTTCACAAAGCGTCACCAGTTATTGGCATCATCTTAAAAAAATGCCCTTGAAAGGGAAAGTTGATGCTGATTGTAAATTATATTCATGATTTGTTTGTATGGTTGTTCACTGCGCCTGGAGTTTAGGTCGCAAATGTTTCATTATCAGTTAGTCCGTGAGCCAGTAGGGTTGGTCGGTACCATCTGAGAGGAATAATGCTCATAGTGAATTCTGGCAAGGTAGTCTCTACTGGGATCTCCAGGGATACTGGCCACTGGAGATCGCTCAACTATCCATTTAACCAGGACCCATCAGAGACTAATGGCCAGTGCAATAGCCAACCACTCAGAACGAGTTGGACCAGTATAAACACAAGTACTCAGCAGAAACAATGTTCACTTACATACTGATGATGTCATCTTGATTGGTGATGAAACATCTGTGACCTAACCTCCAAGCTCGGCAAAGAAGCAAGCAACCCAATTTGAGCTTCTAATCTCCTCTTTCATATCGATATATATGACCTTCTATTCAGGTGCTGAATACCCGAATGTAAAAGGAAAGAAATGAGAGTGAATGTACCATAGGCAGTTTGTCAGTTGCATTACTTTTTCAACAAATTTTAAGGACCAGTTTTCATTATATAATGAGATTAACACCACATCAGATTTAAGTCAGTGACATTTGAATAGCAATCACATTATTTTGATTTTCACACCATTACCTGGGTACATGAAAATAAGAAGTTGAATATGTTACAAAGAATCTGCAAGAGAAAATGGTTTCCATCTTTGGGGTTCTAAAGTGAGCTCTTGGGAAAAAGAAACAATACCTCTCTTTACATTCATTCTCACCTTTCCCATCTCTGTAATCCCTTAATATATCTGCACTCCTTCAATGTTGGCCTTCTGTTCATGAATTCAATCACTCAGCTTTGAGTGGAATACTATACTTCCACCTGCCTTTGCCCTTTGCTCTGGAATTCCCTCTCTGAACGTCTCCATTTTTATCTCTCCATCCACCTAAGCAAACACCTTAAATTAATTTCAGGATCATGCCCACCTGCATGCCCACCTTCAATGACTGGTGTACAATGACACCCAGGTCTCGTTGCATCTCCCCTTTTCCTAATCGGCCACCGTTCAGATAATAATCTGCTTTCCTGTTCTTGCAACCAAAGTGGATAACCTCACATTTATCCACATTAAATTGCATCTGCCATGAATTTGCCCACTCACCTAACCTATCCAAGTCACCCTGCATCCTCTTAGCATCCTCCTCACAGCTAACACCGCCGCCCAGCTTCGTGTCATCCGCAAACTTGGAGATGCTGCATTTAATTCCCTCGTCTAAATCATTAATATATATTGTAAACAACTGGGGTCCCAGCACTGAGCCTTGCAGTACCCAACTAGTCACTGCCTGCCATTCTGAAAATGTCCCATTTACTCCCACTCTTTGCTTCCTGTCTGCCAACCAATTTTCTATCCACAGCAATACCATACCCCCAATACCATGTGCTTTAAGTTTGCACACTAATCTCCTGTGTGGGACCTTGTCAAAAGCCTTTTGAAAATCTAAATATACCACATCCACTGGTTCTCCCCTATCCACTCTACTAGTTACATCTTCAAAAAATTCTATAAGATTCATCAGACATGATTTTCCTTTCACAAATCTATGCTGACTTTGTCCGATGATTTCACCTCTTTCCAAATGTGCTGTTATCACATCTTTGATAACCGACTCTAGCATTTTCCCCACCATCGATGTCAGACTAACCGGTCTATAATTCCCCGGTTTCTCTCTCCCTCCTTTTTTTAAAAAGTGGGGTTACATTAGCCACCCTCCAATCCTCAGGAACTAATCCAAAATCTAAGGAGTTTTGAAAAATTATCACTAATGCATCCACTATTTCTTGGGCTACTTCCTTAAGCACTCTGGGATGCAGACCATCTGCCCCTGGGGATTTATCTGCCTTTAATCCCTTCAATTTACCTAACACCACTTCCCTATTAACATGTATTTCCCTCAGTTCCTCCATCTCACTAGACCCTCGGTCCCTTACTATTTCCGGAAGATTACTTATGTCCTCCTTAGTGAAGACAGAACCAAAGTAGTTATTCAATTGGTCTGCCATGTCTTTGTTCCCTATGATCAATTCACCTGTTTCTGACTGTAAAGGACCTACATTTGTCTTGACCAATCTTCTTCTTTTCATGTATCTATAAAAGCTTTTACAGTCAGTTTTTATGTTCCCTGCCAGCTTTCTCTCATAATCTTTTTTCCCTTTCCTAATTAAGCCCATTGTCCTCCTCTGCTGGTCTCTGACTTTCTCCCAGTCCTCAGGTGTGCCGCTTTTTTTTGCTAATTTATTTGTTTCTTCTTTGGACTTGATACTATCCCTAATTTCCCTTGTCAGCCACGGGTGCACTACCTTCCCTGTTTTATTCTTTTGCCAAACTGGGATGAACAATTGTTGTAGTTCATCCATGCGATCTTTAAATGCTTGCCATTGCATATCCACCGTCAACCCTTTAAGTATCATTTGCCAGTCTATCTTAGCTAATTCACGTCTCATACCTTCAAAGTTACCCTTCTTTAAGTTCAGAACCTTTGTTTCTGAATTAACTATGTCACTCTCCATCTTAATGAAGAATTCCACCATATTATGGTCACTCTTACCCAAGGGGCCTCGCACGACACGATTGCTAACTAACTCTTCCTCATTGCTCAATACCCAATCTAGTATGGCCTGCTCTCTAGTTGGCTCCTCGACATGTTGGTTCAGAAAACCATCCCACATACATTCCAAGAAATCCTCTTCCTCAGCACCCTTACCAATTTGGTTCACCCAATCTATATGTAGATTGAAGTCACCCATTATAACTACTGTTCCTTTATTGCACGCATTTCTAATTTCCTGTTTAATGCCATCCCCAACCTCACTACTACTGTTAGGTGGCCTGTACACAACTCCCACCAGCGTTTTCTGCCCCTTAGTGTTATGCACCTCTACCCATATCGATTCCACATCCTCCAGGCTAATGTCCTTCCTTTCTATTGCATTAATCTCCTCTCCCTTGTACCATTTTTCAAGCCACATATTCATCTGAAATATCCTCCTATTTCTACTCTGACTAGCACGTGGCACTGGTAGTAATCCAGAGATTATTACCTTTGTGGTCCTACTTTTTAGTTTATCTCCTATCTCCCTAAATTCACCTTGTAGGTCCTCATCCCATTTTTTACCTATATCGTTGGTACCTATGTGCACCACGACCACTAGCTGTTCACCCTCCCATTCCAGAATGTCTCAGAGACATCCTTGACCCTTGCACCAGGGAGGCAACATACCATCCTGGAGTCTCATTTGCGGCCGCAGAAACGCCTATCTATTCCCCTTACAATCAAATCCCCTATCACTATAGCTCTCCCACTCCTTTTCCTTCCCTCCTGTGCCGCAGAGCCACCCATGGTGCAATGAACTCGGCTGCTGCTGCCTTCCTCTGATGAGACATCTCCCCCAACAGTATCTAAAACAGTATATCTGTTTAGGAGGGAGATGACCTCAGGGGACTCCTGCACTACCTGACTCCTGCACTACCTGCCTACTGCTACGCTGTCTAGTGACCACCCCTTCCCTTTCTGCCTGTGTAGCCTTTACCTGTGGTGTGGCCAACTCACTGAACGTGCTATTCACGACTTGCTCAGCATCGCGGATGCTCCAGTATGAATCCAATCGCAGCTCCAGATGCTCAATGCGGTCTGCCAGAAGCTGCAGTTGGACACACTTCCTGCACACATAGTCGTCAGGGACACTGGAAGTATCCCTGATTTCCCACATGCTGCAGGATGAACAAACCACGGGGCCGATCTCAGCTGCCATGACCTACCCAATACTTGCCTCAACTTTTGAAACTTTCTCCTTTGAAAGGAACTTACCCGGCCTTACCTCACTTGGAGTGAAGCTCGTCCTCAGCCTCTCGAGTCAAAGCCTCAAATCTCCACTCCTTCACTGGCCCACTCACTCACTGGCCACTTTCCACTTTTTGATGTGAAGATGCATTGGTTATTAAAGGCAATAAATAAGGAAAGGCAGAAGAATGAAAATTATAATCCAGTTAGACTGACCTTACTGGTGGGATGATTTTGGAGTCCATTATTAAGAATGAGGTTTCAGGGTACTTGGGGGCACATGATAAAATAGGCCAAAGTCAGCGTGGTTTCCTTAAGGGAAAATCTTGTCTGACAAATCTGTTGGAAACCTTTCAGGAAATAACAAGCAGGATAGACAAAGAACAATCGATGGAGGTTGTGAACTTGGGTTTTCAGAAGGCCTTTGACAAAGTGTATATATGAGGCTGCTTCACAAGGTAAGCTCATGGCATTACGGGAAAGATACCAGTATGGATAGAGTATTGTCTGATTGGCAGGAGGCAAAGAGTGGGAACAAAGGGCATCTCATCTGATTGATTATTCAAAGGGACTTGGGAGTCTTGTGCAAGAGTTTTTGTAGATTGAGTCAGTGGTGAGGAAGGCAAATGCAATGTTAGCATTCATTTCGACAAGACTAAACTATAAAAGCAATCATGTAATACTGAAGCTTTATAAGGCAATGAGGTGAGGCCTCACTTGGAGTACTGTGAGCAGTTTTGGGTTCCTTATTTAAGAGAGGTTGTGCTGACATTGGAGAGGGTTTGGAGGACGTTTGATTCTGGAAATGAAAGACTTGTCGTATGAGGAGAAATTGATGGCTCTGGCCCTTTACTGACTGGAATTTAGAAGGATGAGGGAGGATCTCATTGAAACCTATTGAATGTTGAAAGGACTAGATTGAGTGGATGTGGAGATGTTTCCTATGGTGAGAGAGTCAATGACCAGCGGGCCCAGCCTTAGACTAGAGGGACGTTCATTTAGAATGTAGATGAGAAGGAATTTCTTCAGCCAAAGGGTGGTGAATCAGTGGAATTTGTTGCCATAGGCGACTGTGGAGGGCAGGTCATTGGATGTTTTAAGGTGGAGGTTAATAGGTTCTTGATTAGTCAGGGTGTAAAAGGTCATGGGGAGAAGGCAGGAAAATAGTGTTGAGAAGGAACTGGATCAGCCATGATGATATGGTGGATTAGACTTAACAGGCCAAATGGCCTAATTCTGCTTCTATTTCCTATGATCTAAATGAAGTCGTGATGGCAATTAGAAACACAATGTAAAATCAAGATGATAGCATTGAATTTCTGCAAGACATTATGGACAAGCCTCCCCACCTTTGAGGATATCTTCAAAAGGAGGTATGTCAAGAAGGGAGCATTAATTGTTAAAGACCCTCACTAGCTGCAACATGCTTTCTTCTCATTATTACCATTGGGGAGGAGGTTCAGGGGCCTAAAGACCCACACTCAACATTTTTGGAACAGCTTCTTCTCCTTTGCCATCATATTTCTGAACAGTCCATGAACACTAACTCACTATTCCTCTTCTGCACTATTTCTTCTTTAATTGTAACTTAGTCATTTTTTTGTCTTGTAATGTACTGCTGCCACTAAACTAATTTCAGACATAATGTCAGTATTATTAAAATCTGATTCTGAGTCAGGTAAGAACTATTGTTTCATCTTTTTTACTCTATCATAGAAAAATATTAGAAATAACAATTGTTGCAATACAAATTTCTAACTGCATTAAAAACATGGATCTTGTGTCTGGTATTCAGAACACTGAATTTCCTTATGAACATCAGAATAATAACAGCAGAAAATGTTGTAGATATTCTGCAGGTTAGGTGAAAGAACCAGAAATAACATTGCATTCAAAGACCTTGTATCCAAATACAGGAGTGCTACAAAGAACAAAGATAACATTTATACATTTATGATAGTGTGGGAAGCAGGAGATTAAATGACATGAAGGAGGATGGTATAGGGCAAAAGTGGGGGGGGGGCAATGTGGTAAGGAAAGAACAAAATATAGGAATAGAGGAGGTGTATGTGAAAGCAGTCCTTTAGTAGAATTTTATAGGATTTCAAGAGCGAGGTTGAGCATGACAGACAACTGAAATCAAGTGCTTGGAAGCTATAGTTGACAGTTGCAGATGACTGAATACCTCTAGGATTTCCAGTTTTCCTTTGATGTCTTCATTTCTCATTGTGTAAAATCCTGCAGAAAGTTCTTTCAGAGTACTTCCAAATAGTTAAGCCAGGTTATGCCAACTTCATATTACTCTTCAGACAGAAACAGACAGACAGACTTTATTGATCCTGAGGGAAATTGGGTTTCATTACAGTCGCACCAAACAAGAATAGGTAGAAATATAGCAATATAAAAACCATAAATAATTAAATAATAATAAATAAATTATGCCAAGTGGAAATAAGTCCAAGACCAGCCTATTGGCTCAGGGTGTCTGACACTCCGAGGGAGGAGTTGTAAAGTTTGATGGCCACAGGCAGGAATGACTTCCTATGATGCTCAGTGTTGCAGAAAGGAGAAACATCTGCAATCTCAGTTGATGTGTTGTGAAAGACTAATGTTTTGGCAACCTCCTTCACTAAGTAGGTGATGCTACTGGCAAATAACCTTATTATAAATGCATATTAATGTTTCAATATGCAAAAGGACATCCAGGTGTATTTGTCTCACTGTAAAATTAAATGCATGTTTCTGCATACTCTGCATGAGATGAGCACTTGCTTTATGAATAGTATTACACCATGTAAAATCTGTACATTGCGTTGTACAACTCTGGAATTCATAATGGTATTAACACTTCCTTCTTAAGATGGCAGATGTCTTAGCCTCAGAAGGTATTATTCAACAGAATTTCTAGATTGGTTTTCGGCACTAAGCATAAATATTTATTTATTTACCAGTGTGTCTAGTGTGGTCATTTCCACAGGTCAGAATATTACTTCCGACATTTAATTATGATAGCATAATGACATCCATACTCTTAAAATGGCAGATACCTTGTTTATTGCAGACACAGAAACTTGTACGGATGATGCTGTAATCACGCATCACTACTTTCACAAATGCATCTTTATTCAAACCTTATCAGGCAGATAATAGAGTTCACTTTATGATCTTTAAATATTAGAGGTCATGGGAAAATGCATAACTTGCAATACTGCTTAAAGGGACATTGTTAGGGTTGTTTTCTAGCATAAGAAGCCAACATTGCAAGATTAGAACAACACACACAAAATGCTGGTGGAACACAGCAGGCCAGGCAGCATCTATAAGGAGAAGCACTGTCGACGTTTCGGGCCGAGACATCTTCATCAGGACTAACGAAGGGTCTCGGCCCGAAATTTTGACAGTGCTTCTCCTTATAGATGCTGCCTGGCCTGCTGTGTTCCACCAGCATTTTGTGTGTGTTGTTTGAATTTCCAGCATCTGCAGATTTCCTCGTGATTGCAAGATTAGAACTAACTTTTAATAAAAACTATTATGATAACACTAAAGGATGAATATTCTTTACTTTAGATAATGTCTTAGTCTCTTGGTCAAGAATCTATTTTCACTCTCATGCAATTTGGATATCACTGGCATGATTGTCATTTAACACTTTTTCAACCTTATGCTCTGCTTTCCTTCAAAGCCATGATAGCCATGCTGAGCTGGGCGGTGAGAGAATCAGAGGGAAGTCAATGGACACCTGATAAAGTTTAAGTTATAGGAAATAAATGGGAAAGGGTCTATTGGGATTTCTGTGAGAGCTGCAGAGACTTCCTTCAACATTATAAGAAAACATGAAAATGATGGTAAACTGGTTTCCTGAACCACGGCAGACTTTGTGGTACTCCTATAGTGTTGTTCAATGGGAATTTTTAGGATTTTGACAGGATGGGCAAGAGTGGGATTAGGATTCAGTGAAATGCCAGGTAAGAAATAATGGTCTAAATTTTAGGTTCTGCAGAATATTCATCTATCAAAAATATACTACTTTCAAACATGGATCTTACTTGAATGTTATGGGAAGACCACTTCTATCAAGTGGAAACTTTTTTTTCCTATAGGAGCAAAGTTAGCTATGATGTTCCTACAAAACAACTACTCGCTTTGTCTAAAGATTAAGAACCCATTGAAACCATGGAGCAAAAAAATCATAGCATGTGAAATATTAGATGAAGTGTAATGCAAACACTTTTCACATCAATGATACAAAGTGATAACTGCTCCAAAAAAATACAGCCAGAGGAACTCAGCGGGTTAAGCAGCATGCATGGAGGCAAAGGGATGGGTTGACATTTTGTGAAACGGGGCAAGTTTTGGAGTGCGGTACCAGAGAGAGTTTGTAACAAAGATTGTTCCACATTGGCAATGAAAAGACAGGAATAATTAGGACATAAGTGAGAGCCAATAGCTACACCTTTGATTTGTAGGAAATGAAAGGAGTCAAAAATGAATTTGTTCAGGTTCAGAACAAGTTCTGCCAGGCAGATGAGAGAGTTAGTGGAGGGGTACTGGTAGGAACTTTGTTGGAGAAAGAAGTGGAGAACTCTGGGACCTTTTTGCTGGGGATGGGAGGTGTATAAAGACCAGACACTTAATGAAGATGAGGTAGTGGGAATCAGGAAATAGTCAAAATTGTGGAGGGAATGTAAGATGTCCTTGATGTAGATGGGAAGGGACTGGCCAAATAGGACTGAGTAAAGGTATGAGGAGATCTGATCAGTGAGACAAAAGCAGGCAGAAACGATAGGTTTAATGGAATAGTCCTGCTTGTAGGTCATAGGTATGAGAGAGAAGTGGGAAGTGCAAAGATGGGGCACTATTAGCTTGGAGGCTGTGGAGGAGGTATCTGTTGATGTGCTGAAATCTGACAGTATTGGAAACAATAGCTTGGTGTTTGTTGGTGGGGTCATAGTCCAGCGGTGTTAGGTATGACGAGGTATCCGAGAGCTGATGTCTGGCTTTTCAAGGTAGAGACTATTCTGCCAGACTACAATAGCACCATCTTGTCTGGTTAAGCAGAATGTTGAACATTCAAACAAGGTATTGTTGGAGTGGGTGAGGGGAATGAAGGGGTTGAGACAGTTTATATTGCAATGATGTCAACAACTTTGTGTGTATCTCCATGTACCTGAAATTCAGTAAATTTTACTAACAAATAGGTTAAACATTCTAATTTTCAACAATTGATTTTTTGGGTGGGTGAGGGGGTGTTAATAGAAACATAGAAAATAGGTGCAGGAGTGCTAATAGCTGACCTTTGCTCCTTGAAACTGATAACCTATCTGACTTGCAATCATTGTTGGATATTATTCATTAATCAGCTATTGCAAATACACCACCTGAACTTAGAAATAGTAATGCATCCATTTATTAGGAAGTGCTTTATTCAAATTTGGAGTTGAATAGAACAGCAGTGCAGTTTATTTTGTTTTTAAATTGCATATTACTTCTAATTGTGAGAATAAGATATTTTTGTTTTAATATGATTTATAAGGCATTCATGGAAATGTCTGCAGCTGTTTTGAATAAAACTAGACCATTTAAAAAATTCACAAAATGTCATAGCATTTAGAAGAGGTTTACAATTAACTGAGATTTAAATGCCTGTTGCTGACCAACCTGCAATGCATTTCTGTTGTTTATCTTAGATGGTAGCATTTAGGGTCTTCACCTTCCTTTAATATGGTTCATTCAACTTCACCACAAACAGACGGATGTAAAATGCACAGCTTCCTTTGTCCTACAACTAATAAAGGCAAAAGCACAACATTGATTGAGCATAAAGTCAAAAATTCATGTTAAATTTTTGTAACAAATCAGACTGGGTCTCAAAATTCAATTTTTAAAACTTAGCCTCCAAAGACTAATGCTTGCATTCAAGACACTGTATTCTGGATTTCCATTAGTTCTTAAAAGGATAAATATCCAATTATGCTTAACTTTATATTTTATCCAGTTTGCATTTTATGTAAAGAAATAATAAAGGCTGCAGTAATTTATTGAAGAAATCAGAATAAATTCATAATAGGACAAGCAGGTTTAAAGGAAGATTGGTAAAATCTTTTACGGAATATAATAAAGTACAGAAATGAAAAATAAAGCACAAATAGAAAACCAGTGATTGTTGCCAGTGACAGAATGTATAAACTGTTACAAAGCATTAGGGGGAAAAATCAGCAATCAATAGACACATATTTGAATAGAAGGGTTTGGTGCCATACCCTTGGTGGGAGTGACCTTATAATAAAGGACACAGTTAAAGCCATAAAAATGAATGCTTTATTTGCAAATTTTTTGCTTCAGTTAAAAAGTAAAACATGGAGTTTGGTAATATATCCACTGGAAACATGCATTCAGTAACAGTATTTTTAAAAACAGCTTCTCAAAAGAGCAATGCAGATAAAAAATATTTCTAGAGTCACCCTACATTCAGCCTTTTGACAGATTATGACAATCTCGAATTAAATATTTTCTGACCTCATTATTCAATAGATTGAAAGCATGGAGTCCAATTTATTTCAATAATGTGCAATTAGTTTTTTTGGCAAATGTATTCATTGTTCCTTTTGTTGCATTAATTTATAAATGTAAAAACAGCCTAATATTTATGAAAATTGGCTAAAGGACAGCAGCTGGCTGTTATAAACTTAAAAGCAGGTCTGTTTCATGAGACTAACAAAAACTGGAGTTGTATTTTTTTAAAGCTTAAAAGGATGAATAGAGATGAACAAAATTCTCAAGGGACTCAATGCAGTAAAATTGCTTTTCTGATTAAGATGTCCAGCTCCATGGTACTTTTTCCGAGTAAGTGGATATAGATGAGAAATTTCTTCATTCATTGTAGGCTGTCATAGTGCTCATTCAGAATAGATTTTTTAGATTTCATTAGGTGTTTGGGCAGATTTGATTTGTCACCTTAAACTCTCAAACTTCTACAGATGTATGGTGGAGAGCATTCTGATAGGTTGCATTACTATCTGGATTGAGGGGGCCACAGCACAGGTTTGTAAGAAGCTACAGAAAATTGTTAAATTATTCAGCTCCATCATGGGTACTAGCCTCTGTAATATCCAAGACATCTTCGGGAGCAGTGCCTCAGAAAGGTAGCATCCATCACTCAGGACATGCCCTCTTCTCATTATTACTGTCAGGAGAAAAGTACAAAAGCCTGAAGACACACATCAGCAATTCAGAAATTGCTTCTTCCCTTCTGCCATCCAAATTCTGAATGGATGTTGAACCCCTGAATACTACCTCAAGTTTTTCCCTCCGTTTTGCACTATTTTAAATTTATTGTCACTTACTTTTCTATATTTTTCATGTATTACATTTACTGCTGCCACTAAGTAAAAAAAAATTCTCAACATATGCCAGTGATATTAAACCTGATTCTGATCAATGGAATCAAAGAATATGGGGATAGGGGCTGGAATAAAGCACTGATATCTGCCATGACCTTGATGAACATAGAAAATAGGTGCAGGAGTAGGTCATTCGGCCCTTCAAGCCTGCACCACCATTCAGTATGATCAAGGCTGATCATCCAACTCAGAACCCTGTATCTGCTTTCTCTCCATACCCCTTGATCCCTTTAGCCACAAGGGCCATATCTAACTTCCTCTTAAATATAGCCAATGAACTGGCCTCAACTGTTTCCTGTGGCAGAGAATTCCACAGATTCACCACTCTCTGGGTGAAGAAGTTTTTCCTCATCTCAGTCCTAAAAGGCTTCCCCTTTATCCTTAAGCTGTGACCTCTCGTTCTGGACTTCCCCAACATCGGGAACAATCTTCCTGCATCTAGCCTGTCCAGTCTCAATAAGATCCCCCCTCAATCTTCTAAATTCCAGCGAGTATAAGCCTAGTCGATCCAGTCTTTCTTCATATGAAAGTCCTGCCATCCCAGGAATCAATCTGGTGAACCTTCTCTGTACTCTCTCTATGGCAAGAATGTCTTTCCTCGGATTAGGGGACCAAAACTGCACACCATACTCAGCAGACAAGGCTTGGAAAGGCTGCATGGCTGCCTCCTGCTACTATTTCTTATATTCATAAATTAGTGCACACACCATAACCCACAGAGTTAATGAGAAATAAAACACGATTATCTTTAAGATCTTTAATTAACAGAGAAATGTTGACCAGGAGACAGGCAGAACAACACCTTGGAACATTACACGAAACCCAAGTCCACTTTGATTAAATGACAATTTAAAATATTTCAAGATTGTTTAATGTCATTTCGTCTACACAAGTGCAAAGGAAAATGATGGTTATTTCAGATCTGATGCAGCTCAAAAAAACAGGAAAGATAAAAGAACACAATAATTAAAAACACAATTAATATAAGTACACAAGATAGCTTTTATAAATAGATTGATTATATGTCCATAAAGTGATGCTAGGCAGTACATAAAGTAACTGACAGGAAATAAAGTACAGGTAGTAGTTAGTGGGTGGAGGTGTTGTTCAGCCTTACTGTTTCATGAAAGTAATTGTTTTGAGTCTGGTGGTCCTGGCGTGGATGCTAAGTAGACTCCTCCCTGATGGGAGTGGAACAGCCCATGAGTAGGGTGGGTGGGATCCTTCATGATTGTACTGCACCTTTTCTGGCACCTTGCTGTATATATGTTGATTCCGGGCGGTGAGGCATTGGGCAGTTTTGACTACCTGTTGTAGAGCCTTCCTGTCCACTTTAGGACAGTTTTCACCAAGCAGTGATGCAGCTTTGATTACACTTTTTAAATAAACTTCTGTTTAAGTCAGAGTAGATACACAAAAACTAAAATTTGTATATAGTTTTGAAAATCTGTTCCTGAAATTGCAAACAATCCAGCTGACAACATTTTGTATAACTTTGTTGAAATATTTACTTTTTGTAACTACTAAGGTGCAATGGTTAGGGAAGCAATAATAAATATTCAAACTCACTTATTTACATTACTTCATATCAATCATTTTCCCCCCAAATACAAGAAAAATATGCTACCGTAATATATACTGTATTCTAAAATTCAGTCCATCTAAACATGGTGCTATTCTGCCACCTACTGTTAAAATTATCTTTCTCTAACCAATCACCATCGAGTTCCAACAAGGAAACTCTAAATGAAATTTGACTGAGTACAGTAACAACCAAATTTCATTGAAAGTTCTTATTAATTTGCCAAGGAAATTCTAATCATTTCAGAACATGGTAGCGTAGTGGTTAGCACAATGCTATTACAAGCTCAGGGCATTCCACAGCTGCTAGTTCAATTCCAGCACTGTCCATAAGGAAGTTGTACATTCTCCCTGTGAACTGTATGAGTTTCTTTTGATTTTCTCCTACAGTTCAATGACATAATATTTAGTAGGTTATTCGGTTATTGTAAAAAATCGTCCTGTGATTAGGCTACTGTTAAAATAGGTGGGTTGCTGGGCAATGTGGGTCGTTGGGCCGGTTCCTTGCTAAATAGAAAACAAAAATAAATTAAAATACATCCTGAATGACAATATAAAGGAGAAATGAGTGTGCAGATTATTAGTACCCAGAACATAATTTAACTGAGAGATCAAGTTTCAGAGGTACTGCATCTATGCATAAGTTTGGCAAGAATCATGTTGCATAATTTGCTGCATTGGGAACCATTCACCATTTTCTGATAGTTCAGTATATACTCATTCCAAACTTTTCTTAAAATTTGAATTCTTAGTGAATCTAAAATTCCCTAGTATTAATTTTTACTAACCTCAAAAATGTTAAAAACTTCTATAAATCTTTTTGATTCAAATTGTCACTAAATTCAGAAATGTCCCCAATGACCATCACTTTAAATGTTTCTACCATTCATCACCAGTACACCATAATTATAGTTTATATCATCTACAAAGTGTACTCCGGCAACTCGTCCAAACTACAACTTCCCTAGAAGAACATTTGCCTCAGATCCATAAACTTTGGAGTAAAACTTCTGTAAATCATACAGATTCAAACAGTCGTGAAATCCAAATTAACAGATTAACCATGTCAACAGTTTTCACATTCACCATAAATAGAAGGAAGTTTCAACAAATAATAGTTGTCTCCATCCCCCTATCCATCACTGGCACACCAGTCTGTCAGTGTGCTCCACTTTGAAACTCCAAACAAAAATACATAGATAATCAACTCTGAAACATCTTCCGTGCTTGATGTGTTCTCAGAAACGATATTGGAGTTGCCATTGAGAACAATATTTATTCCCCAGGCTGGTTCATTTAGATTTAACTCCAGTCCTCTATGACATCCTCAGGTGTGAAATGCAGAAACCATTTTTAAAACCTTGCCATTTAAATGTAATACTTCAACATAATCACATCCATCAGACTGTGGGATTTAACTGAGTTATAGATGATTTATTACAATCACAAAGGTGTTAGAGCTTTCAGAGAGAACTCAGCTGAAAAACCTATTCCTCAGACTTGCACTTCATGACTGCACATATCTAGTTGGAGTTTGTGGCTTAAATTCTGTACTTCAGTTAAGTATTGTCTCTTAATCATTTTAAGAGTTTCATATTCAGTCCTGTATTATATCCTGGATTAATCTGGGTTTTACTAAAGAGCATTTTCCCAGGGCTGAAATGGCTAGCATGAGAGGGCACAGTTTTAAGGTGCTTGGAAGTAGGTATAGAGGAGATGTCAGGGGTAAGTTGTTTTTTTAAAAAAAATGCAGTGGTGAGTGCGTGGTATGGGCTGCCGACGAAGTGGTGGACGCGGAAACGATAGGGTCTTTTAGGAGACTCCTGGACAGGTACATGGAGCTTAGAAAGATAGAGGGCTATGGGTAATCCTAGGTAATTTCTAAGGTAAGGACATGATTGACATAGCTTTGTGGGACAAAGAGCCTGTAGTGTGCTGTAGGTTTTCTATGTTTCTATATTATGCAGAACTTTGAGTGTTTCAATTTAAACAACCTGTTTTAGGACATCTGTTTCTGGATAGGCTCATAAAACAACCAAACTTGGTGTCAGGTCCTAATAGTTGTTTCCTACTTGTACAAATATTCTTCCACATTAGATTTCACTATTATAGCTGACCAAATGCTTATTAAGTTTTGCTGAACCTTTTTAGTAGGTCTATTTCCAGTTTTGAAAATCTTCATCAGTGCCTGCCAAATTTTCATCCCATAAATGTTCATTTTCTTCAGCACCTTGTCAGTATATGCATTAGTATTTAATCCTCACAATTTAAGTACATTTCCTATGCTACTTCAGTTGAAGCCCGCCAAAAAAGATGAAAAATAAGTGAGTAATATTTTCCACAGACCTTTATCCTGCTTATTGTGCTTTGAGAAAACTTTGTTAGATTTCAGTTACTTTGATTGCTTTAATATGGCTTCCTTCTCATCTGCTCTTTTGGAGTTGGTTATGCAGAAACTTTCCTGGGGAATATTTTTTTATATATAGAACTTAAATTTCTTTCTAATCAGCAAAATTCATTCACCTTCTGTACACATTAATTTGCATAAAGTCAATGTGAACACGTATTTAAATTCCAACATTGAAAGAGAAAATTAATGAACCACATGGCATTTGCTCTGTTAAGGCTATATGGAAGATAAATCCCAGTCTCCTTCGGATCTCATTCTCGGACACACATACAAATTTGCTTCAGCTTCAACAATTACTGGCATTGCACTGGAAGCAGTTGTGCTTAGTGAGTAAGTCATTACAGATGAAAGGGATTTTTATTCCATTAGGAGAGCTAGCTTCATTCTAGACTCCCTGGAAACAAAAAAGTGCACTAGAAATCTCAGCCAGTGTTCAGCTCACTTTCACAATAATTTATAACAAATCTAATCAACACTCTTCAATGTGAATACTGCTTATGAGTTAACAATTTCTTCTGACAATCTGGAAGGAGTTATGCTGCAAGAAATACAAGAGCATAACAAAATTTGCTTGAAGCACTTTATGGCTATGCTACATTTGACCAAAGATTTTATCTTGACAGCAGGAAAATAAACAGACATTGTGATTTGAGATATTCTTAATAATTAGATTGAAACCTACAGACTTTGGACAGCAGTGATAATTAAGATAACTAGAAGACCACAAGAATCATTATTGGAACATTTATTGACAATCGGACATGTTATAAAATAGCAAAAAAACTGCACTGTTCACTTTATCATTTAAACAGGTTTCAAGGAAGGTAAAATTATTATATTTACATAAATATATCAAGGCATTAGGAAACAATATTTTACTTCAATCGCTGTATTCAGTCTTGATCAGTTTCACAATTAATTGTATTATCTCATCATCTGAAAAGAAAAAGAGCAATACCATCACAAGTTAATTCTTTTTAGTTATTTGCCCATCAATATACATAATTATAAAAAATACACATTTATATTTCCCCAAACAGTGAGTCTGTGTACAGATATTGGCTGGAATGTTTCTGACATTAAAACGGAGATAATACTTCAGATGTTCTTAATTGGCTTTAAAATGCTTTTGAGATAATTCGGTATAATGAAAAGGAGCTATATGTATATATATTTTTTATAAATGTCTTCATATTTCAATATTCATTTGAATAATTTTCCTATAAATTACCAAGGCTACCCTCATGACTACAATAATAGATTATATTGAGCTTTACAAATGATCTGTTGCGAGAACTATTAACTTATATTACTGTTGTATACAACTTTGAAAGCATTGATACTTTATATGAAGTCATGTAATTATTGCCTTTGATGAAATATATAGCCCTACTCTTTTTCCCTACATGTTTCTCCCTTACAAAATGGGTATTCACATCCAGGAGGTGAAATTGGTGTACGTGTAGGCAAAAGAGTTCACACTCACTGGGGATGATCAGAAAATTCCAAAGAAAATTGCTAAAGTTATATCCAAATGGATTTAGTCAATCAATACTGCGTTGGCAACTTTCATGCAGCACTAGCAACAAGCTGCAGATGATATTCTAACCTTAAAGTTTCTGGGGGGGGGGGGAGGGAGGAGGGAGGAGGGAGGAGGGAGGAGGGAGGAGGGAGGAGGGAGGAGGGAGGAGGGAGGAGGGAGAGGGAGAGGGAGAACTTTGCAGAAATTGTTTCAATAAATACACAAATTACCCATGGCATCTATTAAATATTCAAAAACATGATAATAATTGGATACAGCATAGAATAAGGAGAGTGCAATTACTTTCAATTGACATTTTAGGATCTTCAAGTTTCTTCAGCAGCACTGATTCAATTAAGGCTCGCAGCTCTTTAAAAATGATCCCTGTCCTCACGGGAGCCTGAAAAATAATTCATTAACATGTAAACCTTGCAATTTCAGTTTAAAATACACATCTTTATTAGGATTTGAATCTTGTCCCTGATCCTAATAGTGCCTTGAAAAAGCATTCAGCCTTCAAAAATATTTTCACATTTTATCCACATTTTCTAAATTTAAAATAAATTGAAGTAGAACTTTTGAGCTAATCTACAAAACTTTGTGCATCATGTCAAATCTAAAGAGATATTCTAAAACATGTCAACAATTTACTAAAAATTAAAAACCAAAATTGAGTCTGAAAAAATATTCACCCCCCTTTGCAATTACTATGCTAACTTTCAAGTGCAAGACTGTAGATTACCTTACAAACTCACCCAATTTGTTGATATAGAAAAGTGGAGGATCACCTGTTTTCAATGAATTTATAAGAATAAATACCCACTTCTCTCTGTTAAGGTTGAACAGTATGGTAGATTTCCAACAGACCAAACCAAAATGCAGACAAGAGCATTCAAGGCAAGTCAGGGAAATAATAATAGAAAAGAGAAGCACAAATCTCAAAGGACTGAACATACTTCAGAGCCCAGTGCAGTCCATCAAGTAAAAATGGAAAAAATACAAAACCACAGCCACACTGCCTAGGTCAAGCCACCTCTCCAAACGTATTCAGTGGCAGAGTGGCAAGGAAAAAGTCCTGGCTTTAAAAAAACCATATTCCTGTCTGTATACACTTTGCAGAGCACCACTTAGAAGGTGCTGTAAAGATGTGGAAGATCTTGTGGATGGATGTGACTAATGTGGAACATTTTGGCCTCAGCAGTAAGCGGTATGTGTGGTTTAAATCTAATACTGCACATCAGCCAGGTAGCACCACCCCTACTGTAAAGTAAGGTGGAGGTAGCATCATGCTATGGCAATGCTTTTCAGCAACAGGGACTGCTCCTGAAACTGTCAATCCTTGGCCAGAAAGATTAAACTGCTGAGGGAATTCATCTTTCAACAGTACAACCACCCAAAATACACTGCTAGAACAACAATGGAGTGACTTCAAACGAAGAAAATAGATGTCCTTCTGTGACCCAAAGTCTTGAAATTAACCCAATCAAATATTTCTGGTAAGACTTCAAGATTGCTGACCACTGCCACTCACCAGCTAAGCTGGCATAGCTTGGGCAATTTTGCAAGGAGGAATAAGCAAATCTTACTCCAACACATTGTGCAAAGCTAACTGAGACTATCAAAAAAGACTACTGGCTGTAACAGCTCTGAAGTAGTTCAACTAAGTACTAAGCAAAGGGGGATGAATACTTTTGAACTGCTGACATTTCAGTTTTCGAATTTTTAGTTTTTCATGTTTTACAATCTTCCCTGTTTTTGGAGCTCATCTGTGAAAAAGGAGCACATGATTCACAAATAAAAATTCTCTCAGTTCAACTGTTCAAAAATCCCTGATTGTAATACACATTTATCTGAAAAAGAGTTGGGGATTGAATATTTATACAAGACACTGTATATGTGCAAAATCCTCTCTTTAAAAATCTAAGTTAGCAAGGTGGTGGGAATAGAATTATTATGGAGAAAATTCCAGAGTATTGGCCAATATGGGCACAGCCATCAAGATTCATGTGCAAGGATGCCTAGATCCCTTCAAATACCAAAATCTTTCATTATCTCAGCATTTAAATAATAAGACTATAAGACATAGGAGCAGAGTCGGGCCATTCAGCCCATCTAGTCTGCTCTGACATTCCATCACGGCTGATTTACTATCCCTCTGAACCACATTCTCTGATCTTCACACCATATGCTTTGATGCCCTGATTAATGAACAACCTATCAACCTCTGCCTTAAATATACCCAATGGCTTAGCCTGCTTATCCATTTGTGGCAATGAATTCCACAGATTCACCACCCTCTGGCTAAAGAAATGTTTCCTCATCTCATTTCTCTATTCTGAGGGTGTGTCCCCGGCCCTAGACTCCCCCACGGTAGGAAAATCATCTCCACATCATTTTATACAAATATTTGCTAGGTCATAATGAGATCCACTCTCATTTGCTCAAACTCCCAACAAGTACAGGCCCAGAGCTAACAAATGCTGCTCGTATGTTAATCTTTTCATTCCTGAGTTCATTCTCGTGAACCTCCTCTGTACCCTCTCCAATGCCAGCACATCTTTTCTTAGATAAGGGGCATAAAACTGTTCACAATACTCCAAGTATGGCCTGACCAATGCCACACAAAACCTCAGCATTACATCCTTGCTGTTATATTCCAGTCCTCTCGAAATGAATGTTTACATTGTATTTGCCTTCCTTACCACTCACTCAACCTGCAAGTTAACCTTTAGGATATCACAAGTCCCTCTGACTTTTGAATTTTGTCCCCAGTTAGTCTTTATTCCTTATGCCAAGTGCATAACCATGCACTTCCCTACATTATATTCCATCTGCCACTTCTTTGCCTATTCCCCCAATCTGTCCAAATCCTTCTGCACACACCCTGCTTCCTCCACACTGCCTGCACCTCCACCTATCTTCATATCATCCGCATATCATCATCCTGTCATCTCCTCAAAGAATTTCAACAGATTTGTCAGGCAAGATTTCCCCTTAAGGAAACCATGATGACTATGGTCCATTTTATTTATGTGCTTCCAAGTTCCCTGAAACTTCATCCTTAGTAATAGACCCCAATATCCTCCAACCATTGAGGTCAGGCTAACTGGCCTATAGTTTCCTTTCTTCTGCTTCTCTCCCTTCTTGAAGAGTGGAGTGACACTTGTAATTTTCCAGTCCTCCAGAACTGAGTGATTCTTGAAAGATTACTAATGCCTCCACAATCTCTTTCAGAACCCTGGGGTGTCGTCCATCTGGACCAGGTGACTTTTCAGCTTCCCAAGCACCTTTTCTTAGTGATAGAAACAATACTCACTTCTGCCCCGACACTCTCGCATTTCTGGATTCTGCTAGTGCCTTCCACAGTGAAGAATGACACAAAATACTAATGAAGTTCCTCCACCATTTCTTTGTGCTCTAGTACTACTTCTCCAGTGTCATTTTCTAGCAGTCAATATCCACTCTCGTCTCTCTTTTACTCTTTATACTGTATATCTGAATATACTTTTTGTATGTTTTCATATCATTGTCTAGTTTACCTTCATATTTCATCTTTCCTCTCTTTATGGCTTTGATCGCCTTTTGTTGGTTTTTAAAGTTTCCTAATACTCTACCTTCCCTTAATTTTTGCTATATTATATGCTCTCTCATTTGCTTTTATGCTGTCTTTGACTTCCCTTGTCAGCCACAGTTGCCTTATTCTTTCTTTAGAGTACTACTTCATCTTTAGGATGCATCCCTTCTGCACTTCTGAATTTCCCCCATAAACACCAGACATTCCTGTTCTGTCATCATCCCTGCTCGTGTCCCCTTCGAATCAACTTCGGCCAGCTCCTTTCTCATGCCTTTCTAATTCCATTAACTCTACTGTAATAGATGGGTCTGACTTTTTCTTCTCCAACTCAAACTGCAGGGTAAGTTCTATCATATTATGATCACTGCCTACTAAGGGTTCCTTTACCTTAATCTTCTGAATCCAATTTGGGTCATTACATAACAACCTAATCCAGAATTACTGTTCCGCTAGTTTGCTCAACCACAACCGGCTCTAAAAAGCCATCTCGTAGACATTCTACAAATTCTCTCTCTTGGATTTTCCCAATCTACCTGCATATTAGAAATCTCTAATGATTATTGCAACATTGCTCTTTTTACATGTCTTTTCTATTTCCCGTTCTGTGCAGGCCTCTGTTAGTCTCGATAGACCATGGATTTGTGCCTTGGGAAGTTTTCAGGGTGCAAACCTGGGCAAGATTTTTCTTATGGAAGACCGGCAGTTGCCCAAGCTGCAAGTCTCCCCTCTCCACACCACCAATGTTGTCCAAGGGAAGGGCATTAGGACCCATACAACTTGGCACCGGTGTCATCGCAGAGCAATGTGTGGTTAAGTGCCTTGCTCAAGGACACACACGCAGCCTCAGCCAAGGCTCGAACTAACGACCTTCAGATCACTAGACGAATGCTTTAACCACTTGGCCACGCGCCACATTTCCCATTGTAATATGTAGCCCACATCCTTGCCGCTGTTTGGAGGCCTGTATATAACTCATGTCAGAGATTTTATACCGTTAACATTTTTTAAAACTCTTCTGATAATATGCCATCTCTTTTCAAGGATTTGATTTCATTCTTCTTCAATAAAAGCATCCCTCCTCCTCTACCTGACTGTCCTTTTGATACAATACGTATCCTTGGATGTTAAGCTCCCAACTATGATCTTTCAGCCACGACTCAGATGCCCACATCATACCTGCCAATCTCTAACTGTGCTACAAGATCATCTACCTTATTCCATATACTATGTGCATGCAAATATAACACCTTCAATCCTGTAATCATTACTCTTTTTGATTTTGGCCCCCTGTTACACTTTAATTCATCCCACTGAGTGCAACTTTGCTCAATTATCTGCCTGTACTTACTCACAGCTTCAGTACACACTGCACCTAATTTGTACATCAACTGTCCCATCCGCAACCCTATCACTCTGGTTACTATCCCCCTGACAAATTAGTTTAAACCCTACCCAACCGCACTAGCAAACCTGTCTGCAAGGATATTGGCCCCCTCAGGTTCAGGTGTAACCAATGTTCCCTCTAACTTTTAGAAGTCAGTGTGCGCAAAAATCTTATGTTGTGCAACATTTTTTTCCTGTGACAAAAGTATGTGTGCACTGAATGCACACATGGTACAGTTTATACCATAGAACATTACAGCACAGAAACAGGCCTTTTGGCCCTTCTTGGCTGTGCCGAACCATTTTTCTGCCTAGCCCCACTGACCTGCACTTGGCCCATATCCCTCCATGCACCTCTCATCCATGTACCTGTTCAAGTTTCTCTTAAATGTTAAAAGTGAGCCCGCATTTACCACTTCATCTGGCAGCTCATTCAACACTCCTACCACTCTGTGTGAAGAAGCCCCTCCCCCAATGTTCCCTTCACCCTTAACCCATGTCCTCTGGTTTTTCTCACCCCTAGCCTCAGTGGAAAAAGCCTGCTTGCATTCACTATCTATACCCATCATAATTTTATATACCTCTATCAAGTCTCCCTTCATTCTTCTACACTGCAGGGAATGAAGTCCTAACCTATTCAACCTTTCTCTGTAACTCAGTTTCTCAAGTCCCGGCAACATCCTTGTAAACCTTCTCTGCACTCTTTCAACCTCATTAATATCCTTCCGATAATTCAGTGACCAAAACTGCACACAATACTCCAAATTCAGCCTCACCAATGCCTCACAGAATCTCACGATAACATTCCAACTCAATACTTTGATTTATAAAGGCCAAAATACCAAAAGCTCTCTTTACTACCCTACCTACCTGCGACACCACTTTTAGGGAATTTTGTATCTCTATTCCTAGGTTCCTCTGTTCTACTGCACTCCTCAGTGTCCTACCATTTACCTTGTATGTTCTACCTTGGTTTGTCCTTCCAAAGTACAATACCTCACACTTGTCTGTATTATGTAGGTTTACAAAATATTTGACATAAAACTGCACAGAATAACAACAAAATAACATACATACTTAAGTCAGTTTTTTTTCTCTCTCCTGTCTTTGGCATTTACCTATTCTTTGATCTCCTTTGGGTTTGATGGTTTTTGCTCTTGCTCATCTGCACTCAACCGTAACATACATAGCATTTCTGTAATGGGTAATGACAGGTTCTGTTGCCTGAGCTTTTGTATACTGCGCAAATGCGATTTACTTGCCAAATGACACTTCAAAAAGTCAAAGTTCCAAATATCATCCCACTTCTTTCCACCAGCAAATTCTCCAGCAACTTTCGCATCACAACAATACAAACAGATAACTCCAGTTTCTGAATCATACATAAAGATTTCTTGTAGCTGAACGTTCATGACCTCATGAGCTTTTGGTGTAGCTGTTTCTACTATTTTGTTAAGCCATTCATCTTTAAACAAATTTGCAGTTCTTTTCCGCTTCACGCCCTTCGCTTCTTTTGAATTCAACATAGTGAATCAATATTTTTTTCAATAAAAACTCAGTAAGCTATCTACAGGATTTGAAACAAATCTTTGTAAACTTTACGATATGAACACTGTCCGCCAAAGATAGCTGCTGCTGTGATACAGCTGTACAAACCAGAACAGGAAAGGTGAGGTGATGTAAATTAGTGACGTGCATTGTGGTATTTGAAAAACCGACTAACTAGTTAACAGAAACATTTAGCTAAAAGATTATTTTCAATAAGTATAATTATTAATTACTACATTATTTGAGGTAACTAACCTTTTGTGTGCACATTAATTTCCTTTGTGCGCTGGTTGAAAAACGTATGCGCGCGCACACACACACACAGCTTAGAGGAAACATAGGGTGTAGCCCATTTTTTTTGTACAGATCACATCTTCCCCAGAAGTCATGCCAATGATCCAGAAATCTGAAATCCTACTTCCCGCACCAATTCCTCAATCACACATTCATCTGCCAAATCATCCTTTTCTTACCCTCCTGGCACGTGGCACAGGCAGCAATCCAGACATTACTACCCTGGAGGTCCTGCTTTTCAACTTTCTGCCTAACTCCCTATATTCCCTCCTCAGGACCTCCTCTCTTTTCCTATCCATGTTGTTGGTACTTACATGTACCATGACTGCTGGCTGCTCACCCTCCCCCTTTACAATGCTGTGGACCCAATCCTGGCACCTGGGATGCAACATACCATCCAGGCGCGTCTTTCATGTCCACAGAATCTGTTTTCTACTCCTCTAACTATGGAACCCCCTATCACTACTGCACTTCTCTTTTCCCCCTTTCCCTTCGGAGCCACAGAGCCAGAGACCTGGTCCTGGGCTTCCCCCTGGTAGCTCATCCACCCCAACTGTATCCAAAGTGGTATACTTATTATTGAGGGGAAAGGCCACACAGGTACTCTGCACTAAGTTAAAGCATTGAAATCAGGGATGTACAAGAGGGCATACTGGAGGAATCCCTATATGAATGAAGAGGTAGAGGAGATTACTATGACAAGAAAAAGGATATTTGAAAATAAGAAAGAAAATTTAATAGTCAAGGTTCTGCTAGACCAAATTGCGCAGAAAATGTTTGTTCAAATATAAGGAGCAGTGTGGTAGAGGCAGCGGAGAAGGGCAATAAGACACTACAAATAGTAAATGAACAGGTGAATTAAAATGTAGAAAAATAATTAAATATTTCTCACCTGGAAATGTATCCAGTCATCAACTGAAAGTAACCTTTCACGATGCATGACCTCAATCTCACCACCAAAAAGTAAGATTGGAAAAGGTGAGATCAGGGTTGTCTCTCGCACATAGATCTTGCTGTACTTCACCTTGGATGGAAAACAAAAGTGGAATGATCCATTGGAAAACAAATTTGTCAACAAAACTCAAAAATATACATCTAGCTCCTCAACTATGACCATATATTTGACTACTGTATAAAATTATAAGACCATAAGACATAGGAGCAGAATTTGGCCATTCACCCCACTAAGTCTGCTCTGCCATTCCATCATGGCTGATCCCAGATCCCACTGAACGCCACACACCTGCCTTCTCGTCATATCCTTCGATGCCCTGACCAATCAGGAAACTATCAATTTTTGCTTTAAATATACCCATGGTCTTGGACTCCACAGCTGTCTATGGCAGAACATTCCACAGATTCGCTACTCTCTGGCTAAAAAGAAATTCCTCCTCATCTCTGTCCTAAAAGGTCACCCCTCAATTTTGAGGCCCTCTCGTTCTGGATGTCCCTACCATAGGAAGCATCCTCTCCATCTCTACCTTACCTCATCTTTTCAGCATTTGGTAGGTTTCAATGAAATCCTCCCCCATTCTCCTAAATTCCATCGAGTATATGTTAACCCCTTCATTCCCGGAATTATCCCTGTGAATTTCCTCTGGACTACTTCCAATGACAACACATCCTTTCTGAGATATGGGGCCCAAAACTATGACAATACTCCAAGTGCAGCCTGACCAGTGTCTTATTAAGCCTTAGCATTATCTCCTTGCTTTTATATTCTATTCCCCTTGAAATGAATGCCTATGTTGCATTTGCCTTCTTCACCAGACTCAACCTATAAATTAATCTTCAGGGAGTCTTACACGAGGACTCCTAAGTTCCTCTGCGCCTCTGATGTTTGAATTTTCTTCCCAGTTACATAACAGTCTGCACTATTAATCCTTTTACCAAAATGTATTATTATACATTTCCCAATGCTGTATTCCATCTGTCACTTTTTTGCCCATTCTTCCAATTTGTCCAAGTTCTGCTGCTATTGCATTTGTTCAACCCCCCCCCCCCACCTATCTTCGTATCATCTGCAAACCTTGCCCCAAAGCCATCAATTCCTTTATACAAATCATTGACAAACAATGTGAAAAGTAGTGGTTCCAATGCTGACCCCTGAGGAACACCATCAGCCACTGGCAGTCAACCAGAAAAAAAATTGCTTTATTCCCACTCACTGCTCCCTGCCTGTCAGCCATTCCTCTATCCATGCCAGTATCTTCCCTGTTTACACAACAGGATTTTATCTTAAGCAGCCTCATGTGTGGCACCTTATCAAACACCTTCTGAAAATCCAAGTAAATGACATCCTTTGTCCACCTTGCTTGTTACTTCCTCAAACTCTAAGAGATTTGTCAGGCAAGATTTCCCTTTACAGAAACCATGCTGAATGACTTATTTTATCATTAGTCTTCAAGCATCCTGAAACCTCATCCTTAATAACAGACTCCCCAACACTTACCCAACCACTGAGGTTATGCTAACGAGCCTGTAACTTCCTTTCTTTTGCCTTCCTCCTTTCTTAAAGAGTGCAGTGACATTTGAAATTTTTCAGTCCTCCTGAACCATGCCAGAATCAAGTGATTCTTGAAAGATCATTACTAATGCATCTATCTCTTCAGCAACCTCTTCATGTAGTTATTCTGCTTATGAGTGATTTTTATATGCAGAATTGTATGAGACTCCATTTTGTACATAGCATTTATAAAAGAAAGGATATAGCATTTAAGTACAATATTGCCAGAAGTTACAGTACAGATTCATAAAAATGAGAAAACAATCTTCTGTGGGATTTCTTAGCTGAAGGTGCAATTCAATTCACTTAGGAAGCAGTACCTTTAATAGTTTAGATAGGGAGCATTAATTGGTCAGTTCTACAATAACCAAAAAGTGACTTGATCAACTACTTAAAAGATTTATGACATGCCAGCACTGGAAGGAAAAGAAATCTTGTTCAGTCAAAGAAATCCGGAAAATTGATGCAAGAATCTGAGATGGACCATGTGGAAGTCAGAGCATGTTGCAAACTGCCAGCAAAAGTATGAAATTTAAATCCTGTATGTATACAGGGAACAGAATCAATGTAATTGAGAAAAGGAGTTGAGAGAGTGGAGCTTGAGTAGGACTAAAACAAATACTGTTCCACACATCCCACAGTGAGTACCTAATGCTGCACCTTTTAGGTGACAGAAATGAAGGAAGCTGAAAAAAATATTTCAATACAAAGATGAGTTCAATCTAGCAAGTGAGCTTATTGGAGTGGATTGGGTCAACGAAGATTCCCATCTCCAGTAGTCCAGTCTGCCCGCATTTAGCCCATATCCTCGCTTCCTATTCGTGTACCTGTCCAAGTACCTTTTTATGTTGTTAATGTAACTGCTTCAAACACTTCTTCTGGCAGCTATTTCCATAAATTGATCACCTTCTGGATAAAAAAAAGTTGCAACATCCCCTCCCCCACCAGGGGTCCTATTAAATCTCTTCCCTCCTTCAAGGAAGAGCAGATTTTGGATTGAGCTTTACAGGAGCTATACACCAAAAAGGAAGATGAATTAGTTAGTGCTAGGGAACTTGAAACAGTAGATGGCAGAACATATCTTAAATGTCATGGACACATGTGGATAAGATGAAAGCTGAGATCTCTTATGATAAGATTGTTTGGAATCAAAGAGATGATCAGATAGTGAAAATAAGGCAGGGGTCATAACTACAGGAAAGTAATGAGGTCAGAGGAAAGCGAAGGGTGAGAAAGGTCAGGAGGGATATTGGAATCCAAGATTTTGTTCTCTGTCTTCTCCTCCAAGAGGACCACAACCTTGTTGTGGTTTGAAGGCTTGCGTGCCTCAATTACCTGGAGAGCTATGTTGGCAGGAGTCAGGGCTTTATACTTTGGCTCTTGGTAGGGTCACCCATGCCAAACAGGTCAAAAGGTAGGGGCCAGACTAGGAGTGGTCCACCAGTCCTCCAGGTTCAGAGGTTCAGCTCATGGCTAACAACGCTGAATGGTAAAACAAAATTGTTATGGAAACAGCAATGAAGAATCCTTCTACATCTGAGTGTGATGGTATTCTTGAGCCTTCATCAGGAAGTAACAACCGGGCTACTGATAGATATGACGAGGAAGCCCTGAACACCTCCAGAGATGGAGAACCTTCATTGCTGCCCTAAACACCAGGACGTAACGGGCAGTAAAAATAACTCCAGGGAAATAAAACAGAAAAGTGAAAGAAAAGTTGTTGCAACTCTTCTTGCAGATGCATTGGAATATCATATTCTCTAACTTAATACAATTCATTCACTCTGTCCATATCAGGACCATCCACCTTTGTTATATTTGTTTGTGACATTGGCTTTTTTTATTTCTCTGCATTAGCACTGCCTGAACTAATATCTGCAACACATCAATGTTTCTTTGACACCTTTTGCAGATTACAATTCTTTTCACATAACACGAAAGTACCAAATACAAGCTGGTCAAAAGCCTTCAAAATATCCTCTAAAGATCACACCAAAATGAGTACAAAAACTACTGATCAATTACCTTTTCCTGGTACAAAATCCAGCCATTGGTCTGAAGATCCCTGTTGACAGATGAAGGGTGTGGTTGTGCTTTACCTTGTGCAGTTTCTATGGAACAAATCACCTTGTCAGCGATGTCTACTGATGGAGTATAAATAATCTTCCCAATATTGTCATAGAGTCCTGCTGTTAATACAGCTTTAAGAAGGGGCACTTCCTGATTTGATAAGCTCCGTTTATAGTACTCTGGCAAGAACCCTGAATTGCAGCTTTGATTCTTAGTTCTTCTGGACGTTGGTGACACAAAACCGACTGCCTCCATCAGCTTGATGAGTTCTTGTTTAACATCCTGCAAGGTTATTTTCCAGAAACATATCATGAGCAACCATTCTGCTTGAGGTTTTTCTTTTACAATTATAATTTCATTATAAAAAATGTGGAACTTAATCCTTTAAATACAAATTAATTTATGCTAAAAGCTCAACATAGCTATCCATTCATTCTCTAAACTTCCTTTCATTATGAGAATATGTATAATCTTAAACACCTGGGAAGACATGATATATCAGCACAAAAATCTTGAATGAAAGGCACAAACTACAACATTTATTAGAATAAAAGCACAAAATTAGTGTTTATTAGAATCAAAGTACAGACCTCCATTGTTAGAAGTGCAGTCCTGCTCAAGAAGTGTTTCTTGCAATAAGCCATTTCAGCACGATAGCCATCACTCCGCACATTCTTCCATCTTAACATTGAAACAAAACATCAAATTTAGATGCAATGGGATCACTAATTGAAGTGTACCTGATGCATATAATTATGTTATAGAAATCCAAAAACATTTCTTTCAAGTTTAATTATTAACAGACAACACAATGACAAAGGTTGAGGCATACCCTAAATATGCATTGTAAATAGTCAGATGATCTGAATTAGACAATGACATGGCTGCTTTTACAAGGTTTGCTTCATCTTTTCCATTCACTGGAGTAACAAAGGGAGATTTTTCAGTCATGGCAGCAGCAATGATTGCCTGTAAACAAATCATATGTTTAGCTCAGTATTTGGCACAAATTATAAACATTTACCAGCGATTTCCATCCCCCATGAGGCAGAGCATCTTGAAAACCGCTAGCACCCCTTCACAGAGAGCATTATGGCCACTGTTTCCTGATGTGCACTGTTGCCCATTAACTTGCATCGCTATCATGCATTTTAAAAATAAGACCTGAAGTCCAATGAGAAAATGTATGTCAACCTGAAAAATTCCAGAAGAGTTGACCAAAATCTTAACTAATGAAGTTTGTTTTATGGGAAGATAAAGAAAATGGAGAATTTTACATAAAAGTTTTAGTCAGAATCATATGCACACTTATCAATCATAGGGAAGATGTATAAGCAATTTTATGTTATTTGACATATCAGCCCAAGTCCGAATAGAGCTGTGAATGGAATGGAAAGAAACAATATACTTTTATGCTAGATGTTGCTCCAACCAATTCAAACTTCTCAGATTCTGACTGCCTTTAATTTACTAGGCGCTTTTTAAAAAAAAAAATGCCAACCTCAGCACCGATCAGTCCTGATAATAGTCATCAAGGATACTGCCGAGAACACCACAAAATTTTCATGACAGTTTCTTTTGCTTTTCTCATGATTGAAAGTAAACTAGCAATTTGGTAACTAATCAAATGCAATTCATCATTCTTCATTGTTTTCTAACAGGGGAGCTATTTTTTCACATGATTTAATAAACATAACTATCACCTTGCTGATTAATGGTGTGTCAACCTTTAAGCTCTGCAATTGGGTTGTTAAGCCTTTGTTGCATCCAGTGTATTCAGCAGATTATTGCTATCACATGAAGGGAATTAAATTGCCTTAAAAGCAGCTTTTGTGATAGCAGAAACCGAACAGTTTTGGATTATTCACTCGCACTGCTGTAAATAGCTCATCCTTGTCTTATTTCAGCTATCATTGAGTAAGTGTTCATGGGACTCTCTATGATCATATTTGTTAAGCAATACTACAGCTTTACATGTTTACACGATGCTGATCCTGCCATGCGCTTCTGCATTCATCATGGAGCCCAGATTCAAATAGACTCATTTGGCAGAGGCTTAGGCATGGTGATGAGCATACATGAATTTAGACTGCATTACTGATAAATCAGCTTGATTGCTCAGAAACAATACTAAGAGAAGGTGGCTTACAACAACTAAATGGACAATTAACCAAGTTAATGATTCCAGATTTAAAAGGTTCAGCAAATTACTTGTAGCAATTTTATTTTACCATAGGACATAATGAGCAGAGAATTTTTAATGCCAAACTACACAAATTGAAATCTTTAACTTGTATTTCCACTTTACTTACCACAGGTTCTAAACAGCCAAAAATTGCTCCAAAAATTAACATTTTCCCAATTTTCACATTTACTGGAAGGGCAGCAAGATGTTGCCCTAATGGAGTCAATTTAGGTTTGTTGATTTCACACGCTCCAATTTTCCTCAGCAAGTTCATAGCATTACTAATGACTTGGATTTGTGGTGGATCCAAAGCTCGGGCAAGAAAATCTTCCGGAGATCCATGATTGCATTTCTTATAATTCAAAACAAATGAGAAAAATCATAGCACATAGGAAAAGTATGAATGGTTATCAACCAATTAGACAACAAGAACAGTGTTAACTTTTACTGTCATCAAAATGTCCCTATGCAACTGAAGCTATAAGCATTAATAAGAGCAGATGGAGCATGAGACGATTCTGTAAGAGACTAAGGTCAAAGGAAGTTGTATAAATATTTTTTTTTTTTTAAAAACACATGTGCAAGAGTTTTACATTTCCAGTTCTTTGAGATCGTAAACCACACTAGGTCAACAAAAACCTCTTTAATAACAACTAACAAATATTTTACCAAAGTAAGTGGCTGAAATAAAAACCTCAATGTATTGTTCATAGTTTTCTTTCACTGTTCCAAGCCATTTGAGTTTCAATGAACTCAGTCTGGATTGTTAAAATTAAGAAATTTATAGTAAATTATCTTGATAATAATCTGCCAAGGGAATAATGAATAATACAGCAGGCAAATCTTCTTTTGATCCTTTACATCTTCTTGTCCCCCAACCAAAAGGCTGTTGAGCCAGAGAGCCTGCTCCTGCTTCACCCAGCCTGATGACTCTCTTCAGGGTTATCACACCAGATGTGCAAAAAATATCTTGGCAGAATGTAGACACTGGAAGAGAAAGCTGCCCACTGACATAAAGGTCAGGCAACTCAGCTTCCAGAGATGTTGTGAAGGACATGATGATTGCAAGGAGGATAGTCATAAGATACCAAATGATACTGATCAGTTGGTACAATAGATAGAACACTGGCAGATGGAACAATCCTGATAATTCTGAGGTGATACATTTTGTGAGGACTGATAAAAGGTAGAACATTCACAATGAATGTTGGGCTCTAAGAAGCACAGAGGAACAGAGGGACCTCAGTGGACAAATTCAAGGATCCCTAAACATAACAGCACAGGTAGACAAGGTGATGGAAAAGGCCAAGGGATACTTGCTTTCAATAAATAACAAGAGCGTTATGAAACAACTTCAAATATCATGGGTTGGTGAACAGTTAGAGTACTGTGTACAGTTCTGGCCACCCTATACAAAAGGAACAATGTTAATACACTGAAGAAGGTACAGAAGAGATCACCAGGATGCTGCCTGGGATTCAGTATTAGAGTTATAAGAAAATACTGGATAGACTAGCTGTTTTCAGTGAAATAAAGTGAGCTGACAAATTTTAACAGAAGTATATACAACTGTGACAGATTAGATATGTTACATAGTAGGAAACTTTTCCCAATAACATAGATGTCAATAGCTAGAGGGCATAGATTTAGGGCAAGGGATAAGAGGTTTAGAGGGAATCTGAGAAAGAATTTTTTCCTTGTAGGTGGTGGTCAGAATCTGGAAAGTACTGCCTTGAGTGGCTGGTGGAGTCAATACTCTCATAATGAAGTATCTAGACATGTATATGAATTATCAAAGTCTTGGATAATGGATGGTAAACTGAATGAGTATTAATAGGAACTCAATAATCAGCATGGAAAAGGTGAGCTGATGGGCCTATTTCTTTTGTTGTATGACACTATCACTAGTAAGTATTCCGAAAGTCAGCATTCAATAAGCCAATCCCCCAACTCATACTAAAGACAAGTATTGCAATTAAGATGGTAACCACCTGCATGTGGTTTGGATGTTCAAGCCCCAACAGAAAATCCTGGCGATGCTGGACAATGTTTTTCACCGTCTGCATGCCACCTTGGCTGAACAGAGGAGCACTATCAGTAATGGGCTAAGACAAATGTACTGCTCCAAAGTGCGCTATTCTTACCCTCGGCCATTAGTATAATGAGACAACCTGTAGCCAGGGAAGAGTTAGACTTATTTTTTTTATTCTTTCTTTCCTCTCTTTTAATATTTGTATATCTGTGCACTTGTAATGCCGCTGTGACACTGTAATTTCCTATGAGATCAATAAAGTATCTATCTACTTTGATTAGCTTTATAAACTGTGCCCTTGGGCTAGAATTCAGGCAGCACAGTTGCATGATTTGTACAGTTGCTGTCTCAATTCCAGTGATTCAGGTTCAGCCTCCAGTGCTGTCTTTGGAGATATTTGCATGTTTTCTTTATCAGTGAATGGGGTTTCTCTGGATTTTCCAGTTTCCCCTGAATCATATTAAATCGATTGCAAGAATGTAGTAAGCTCGCATGCTTTTTGTCTCAGCGGGCCCAGTTGGTCACTCCTGTACTATAAGTTGCCTAGTGTGTACTGCAGCTAACATGATTCAGTAAAAATGTTTAACCCTACTACTCCATTGTTGTTCTTGCTCTGCACATACCCAACACCACTCACATTGCCATTAGTACTGACACATTTAACACTGTTGCTTCTTCTATTACTTTAAACCATATTAGTAATTAAATGAGAACACCATAATAAACACACCAGAATGTAGATTTGCACTAGAGAATAACATATTATATCAGCATGTAATAGATTTAAATATTTTTGGAAACACACAACAATGCCGTAACTATACATTAACAGGCAATCTTAGCATTATTTAAAGTCTGAAATTCAAAGTAAATATTACCATGATATGAAGGCAAAGCTCTTCCAAGGGTACTCGTAAGATTTCTGGGACAGAGTAATCTATGAAACTGTCATACCTAGATAAATAAAGCAAATTACATTATTTCTTTAAAATAAAGGCCCCATTTGAAAATAAACATTCATAATGGAAATATAATAGCAAAAATAATTTCAAATACTACAAGGTTTCAAAGCAAACCTTTCTACACAATTCAAAGTTTTTTTTAGAAGTGTAAATAAGCACTCGCAAATGAGACTAGCTTAGGTGGGGCATCTTGGTTGGCATGGACCAGATGGGCTGAAAGGCCTGTTCCTGTGTGCTATAATTCTAAATAAGTGTCCATTGCCTAAAAAGAATAAACAAATAAATTTTAAAAATTTTGCTAATTGACTAACACTAATTCTGTGCAACATAACACATTTATCAAACTTTAGAAAAGATATATGAACAAGCAAACCCAAAACATTGTTTAAAAGGCAATAAATTTAATGGTTGACTTAGTCTTTGATCTACTAATTTAACAAAACTATAAACACATTCTTACGCATGCAACTGCTTCATTCTCAGCTAATATTGTGAGCCTGCCGGTTCCTGAATGAGGAGTTCAACCCAATGGTCAACTTCCAAAATATGTGTACGAGGTGCTCTGGGAATACTTCATTGAAAACAACACCCATAATGTAACAGTCTCGCTCTACTAACTGGAATATTTTGAACATGAATAATGGCTATCAGTAATTGAATCTACAGGTCCTTCCAGGTTATAGCAGGACCTGTGGACTGTTGAACCTGGAAAACTTGATGCTTTGAAAATAATATGTGACATGATAAGCAAATAAAGTACGTATTTCTATGCACAAGGATTTAATATATATTAATAGAGTTAATGTATGTTAAGGTTGTATTGAAGTTTTGCTGAGTGAGTCACTAATAGACAAGCCTAAACTTCTAATATTGCATAACCCTCCAAGGAAGACTTCTTAAATACTACAGTAAAAGGGAGATAGATTAGTTTATCACAGATTTAATATGGGCTTCTTGTCATCTTCTGGCTTCTGATCTATACCATTGGCCCAGTAGTACTTTTTCTCCCCCCCAATAAATATACTGCTCCTGTTTGCCCACTTGCTCTGTATCATTATTATAGGAGACAAGTTATTTTGCTAAAATATCACATTAAAAAGATAGGATAGAAAAACTCTCATTGAAGCAATCGCAAACAATAATGTCACTCTTTCAGATTTTCTGAGTATTCACCTTGCTTTTGTGTACAAACGAAAACAGAATCCCTCTTGAACACGACCAGCTCGACCCTGCCTCTGAAGTGCATTGGCTTTGCTGATAAATGTCTCCACCAATGAGCTCATTTGGCTACTTTCCCGATACCTACAAATAACATAAGCTAAATGATCACGTAGTCTACAAATTTTCAAGATGCTGAAAAAATCTGCATTAGCAAATATTTCATTCAGATGAATGTTACAGAACAGATTTAATGACAAAAACTGTAAGTTATATGCAGTAGTATAGATTTATAACAGTAACTAAAATATTTTAAGTATCATTCAGTTACAAAATCAGAAAAACAGCTGCAATATATATAGCAATTAAGAGAATTCTGACTACATAATACATTCTAAACAAACCTGTTTTCTTTAGTCTTTCCAGCATCAATGACAAAGACAACATCGGGAATTGTGATTCCTGTTTCTGCAATATTTGTTGCCAAAACAATCTGAAAAATTACACAATTAAATAATTAGGTGCAAAGAATTCCAATCTTTCCTGCTTTAGGTTTTAATTGATACCACCATACCTCTCCCATTATTTGTGATGAAAAAATCTTAACTGGCCACAATAGCATATTATTTATTCCATACAATTTTACAATGTAGAAAAAAGATGACCCATAATTCCATTCAATTCCGTTCCTGCTCTATCATTCATCCTGGTTATGTTATATGTTACAGGTGGAAAAACAATTACTTTTATTTCAACAAATCTCAAACTGATGAACAAAAATCAAAGCAAATAATATTTTGTAGACAATGATGGCCTTTTGTGACTCTAAAGGCTTCATCAGCAAAAGAAACAGGGTTGCCCGTCATCCTTCTGGTTTCAATTGCCAATGAAGCCTTTAGAGTCACTGGATAATGATTGTGATTAATTAATTTTATTCTGTGAGGTGACCATTGTCACACACAGGACTGAATCAGCCCTGCATAAGAAAATGTATCTGGAACACTTTTATGAGAAAACCTCAACTCAAATTCTTAGGAAGCGGGCATTGCCGCTAGTGAATATGGTGAGAATTGTGAATATTAGTAATGGAGAAGAGCACTTAAAAAACTGAAGTACAACTTCTACATACACTTAATGGGAGGATAGGTGATCTACCCAAGATAGAATGGAACAAAGGATTGATAGAAATAAATTGTAATGGAACAATGACTGACCATTATGGAGGATATACTTCAGTTCTGACTCCTTGCATTGCCAAGGACATAGAATGAGGAAATTAACAGAATACATGATACATGCCAATTGATATTTTTTTCCCATACAAGAACCAGATCAAGTACATTGAGAATGGAAGAGAAGAAAAGAAAAGTAATAGGGAATATGAATGTAGAATAAAAGCCAATATAAAAATGGAAACCAAAGTTTTTCTCTGCAGCATGGAAAGAACACAGCAGTGTGGGTCACATTAGAATTAAAGAAGATAATACTTGCTTCGAGATGCATGGTAAAGTATAAGCAATCTGTATGAGCTTTTACTCAAAAAAGATGCTGAGAAAATATCATTTGTGTGGAGATGGTAAGGATGATGAATGGACTGGAAAGGCTGATAATGCCTCGAGGTGTGATATAACCTTAGGGTTGATTAACCTACAAAATTAGGGTTTGATATAACTTTCCAATCATCACTAGATATGGGGGAGTGGCAAAGAAATATAAAGCAGAAAACCTGCTTCAAGAAAGGATGCAATGACATTCCTAGAAATTACAGGGTGGTCACCAGACAGGCTGGTGGCGTAGTGGCATCAGCGCTGGACTTCAGGGCAAGAGGCTCCCTTGCACGTTCCCCATATGTGCCTGGGTTGAGTGTCGAGCTAGCAACTCGGGCTCATTAAAAAAAAACCTGGAGAGAGATGGGCTCCACCAGGTTTCAGATGCTCAAGACACGCTGTACAATGAGCAATCACCAAAAAGATTGATGCAAAAAGCTTGTCATGACAGTGCCCCGACAACTCCATCAGGATTTAAGGGTGCGCGCGTGCGCGCGCACACACACACAAAATTGAATAAGAACTGTAGATAAAGTTTTAGAAACAATAATCAAAGGAAAAATTAACATGAAGAGGTTTGAACTAGTTAAGGTGAGGCAGCACAAATCTGTAAAAGCAGAATGAGTTAAATTGAATTTTAAAACATTATTTAGGCATACAGCATGGTAACATGACCTTCCAGCCCAATAAGCCTCTGCCACCCAATTACCCCCATGTGACCAATTAACCTACTAACCTGTATGTCTTTGGAATATGGGAGGAAACCAGGGGAAACACACACAGTTGCAAGGAAATAATAATTCCTTACGGTCAGAGGAGGAATTGAACACAGGTTACTGGAGCTGTAATAGTGTTATACAAACCATTATGCTACCATGCCACCCTGAACTTTAAGATTGGTAAAACTAAATGGGACAGGACTCGAACCTGCAATCCTCTGATAATTCTGCATCACACATCGAAGTTTGATGCCCTATTCATCAGACCTCACAGTTTCATTCTTAAATGAATTTATTTTGATGATAAACAAAAAAGTGGATGTTGTCTGTGGTGTTAGGCCAATAGAATTAGCCCAACTGTTGCTGGATTAAAATAATTAAAAGTAGATATAGGTAAGTCTGCAGAACTTAGGAAGGTAACCACCCATGCCATTTTTTCCAGTCTTATTCTTCATATATTCACAGAAACTTTTATGATCAGATTTTACACAAGCATACTCCATCCTCCCCTCTTAGACATTTTCTTCTGCTCTGTGTAATCCAAACTGCTTCTAAACTTCTGGCTTAATGCTTTCCCTGACAATTTTATGTGTCTTATCTTTGAATATAATTCTACCCCAAATTTCTTTTGTAAGCCATAGCCGAGTCCTTTTGCCATTCAAAAAGTCAGGGAATGAATAAAAAACACAAAATTGCTGGCAGAACTCAGCAGGTCAGACAGCATCTATGGGAGGAGGTAGTAACGACTACTACCTCCTCCCACAGATGCTGTCTGGCCTGCTGAGTTCTGCCAGCATTTTGTGTTTTTTATTTATTTCCAGCATCTGCAGATTCACTCGTGTTGTCAGGGAATGAATAATTGTTTTAATTCAGGTAACATATTCATAGACACGATGTTAAGTTGGAGAATTGGGGCAAAGGAAGATGGGGGTAGGTTTCATAGATGTGAATGAGGTTTAGGTAGTGTAGACAAAGAAAACTCTTAAATCCTAAAAGCTGATGGTATGGAATTAAGGGGCACAGATTTAAGATTCTGCACAAGAGAACTTACTTATGCAGAGATTAGCAATGAGATGGAACTCCCTACCTGCAAGTGGTGGAAGCAGAGATAATCAGTGATCTTAAAACAACGTTACAAAAATGCCAGTGTGAAATACATTTGCAAGGCAATAAGGATAAAACAAGGGAATAGAGTTGATTGCAACACACACAAAATGCTGGTGGAATGCAGCAGTCTAGGCAGTATCTATAGGAAGAAGTACAGTCGACATTTTGGGTTGAGACCCTTCGTCAGGACTAATGGAAAAAATCTGTTTGTCCTGACAAAGGGTCTCGACCTGAAACTTTGACTATACTTCTTCCTACAGATGTTGCCTGGCCTGCTGCATTCCAACAGCATTTTGTGAGTGTTTCTTAAATTTCCAACATCTGCAGATCTTGTGTTTGCGTTTTTAAATTAGAGTTGATTGGGTCATTTCACAGAATGCTGGTGTGGAACTGATATCAGGAATGGCCTCTTGTGGCATTGTGGTAAGCACTTTTATTAAATCAGCCTACACAAATGGAATATTGACGAGAATCCTCAACATCTGTGGTTATTGCAATTTCTCTATGATTTTTTCTATATCTAACTCCCAAGGCATGAGAAAATATATAGTACATTAGGTTAATGTTTAATAGTAAGTGTTGAATTTTGCCTTTGCTTAAGTTGCAGTTGATTTTTGTTTACAAAGAATCATCACATTCATAAGAAGTGAATGTAGCTACTGATAACCTTCAAAGTATCTACGCACAGGTACATGTTATTACAATCTCTATTTCCACACGTATTTTAAAAGATGAACAGAAACCAGTCTGATTGAGTGACTATTCCAATTACCTTCCGAACTCCGGGTGGTGGGATTGTGAAGGCTGCAGCTTGATCTTGTGATGAAAGGATAGAGTGCAAAGCAATCACTTTGTACCTACAGATTTAGCAACATAAAACTTAAATTACTTGTTGGTATCATCTAAGAGTTAAAGAAAGAGATAAGTAAAAATAGCATCATTTATTCAAGGGAAGGGAATGAATAAGGAAAGATAATGATAATGGCACAGTAACCCATCAAGTTCGCCCTAAAAACCAACATCTGTTCGTTTTGTCTAAAGACCACCCATTCTTCCAAATTCCACACAGCTTTGCCACACTAGAAATTATATACTACTCACACTCATTACTTGTATTCTGCCAAACTAAAATCACACAGCAATGCAAAATGCTTGAAGATACACGAGACTACAGATGCTGAAATCTGAAGCAAAAAAACAAATTGTTACACAGCAGGTGAGCAGCATCCCTGTGGAGGGGAGGGTTGCTGATAGGTTCTTGTGAATCATTTCTCCCAGCCCACTCCACAAATGCTGCTCACCCACCGAGTTCCTCCTGAAGTTTGGCTTAAAATGTATGAAGCTTTGCAATAACTTGCAAAAAAGGAATCTAGAAAATAACTGCAGGTTGTTGCATATCAACTGGGAAATTGAAAAACTAATTGTCAACAGAAATCACAACCTTGAAGGACAACATGCAAAAAAGCATCCTAGGTTGTAAATCCAAAGCAAATACAGAAAGTGCTGGAAGGACTCTGAGTTATTTGACCTGCTGGGTGCTTCCAGCATTTTCTATTTGTTTCTTTCTTCCCCATCACCTGTAGTTATTTTCTTCAAGATAATGAAGCCAACTTTATTAACCTAGTGAAACCCAGAAGGTAATCTTAGAACCTAGAAACTATATAATTAGCTAGTTGATGTGATCAAGTACTTTTATAAAAATACACAGATGTAGAGCAAGGTTGGAAGTAGATAGTTAATGTTGTGTTAAGGTTTGGTAAAATAATCTGAACAAAAATTAGAACATCGTGTTCAATTTCAGTCATGACAAAAAGAAAATGAAATTATATGCTCATGTCTTTTCCAATGTACTTAACAAATAATGTAAAAAGAACTCCAGCATAGTACGAGGAAGTACAGCAATATCACTCGATCAAACTTCCCTTTAAAATGAACAAAAATTGTTCTATAGCACTGGTTAAATAATAGAATGGAATTTCTCTCAAGAACCCGCAAAATACTGTAATTTATTTTGCAATATTTTGAAAATCTAAGGTGTGACTCATATATGTGTGTATATTGGTAAATCTTCCCAAACCGTAAGTCATTTCAACTAACATGTTGTCTGGAATGCCGGATTCTTAGCCACCCATTAGATGGAGAACTTCTTGAGGTAGGGTTCAATCCTCAGGCCTCTCCCACCATTACTGTGCCTGAATTTATTTTGGCTCTACTGAAATCAGGATTTTAAGTAAGAACTTCTACTGATGCTGCTACATTATTTGAGTGGCACCAAAACAAGAGAGTGAGTAATTTAGAGCAAATTAGGAGCTGAGGGGAATAGGAGAGTGACCCAAGTGAGCTCTGGCATCCCTTTCCTACCACACCCACTTCTCTCTCTCTCACTCACTCCAACTTCTCTTCTCTTAATTGTGGTCTGGACTGCCCATCTGAAACAGCAGAGCAGTGCAGCTAGTAGAGCCACTGCCTCATGGTGCTAGAGATGTGTTCAGTCCTGTCCTTGGATGCTGCCTAGGTGGTGTTTGAACATCCCCTAGTTTGCTCTCACATTTTAAAGACTTGGTAGATTGGTAGGCTATTTCATCACTATAAATTGATTATATTGTAAGCGACTGGCAATATTTAGGGTGAGCTGGTAAGACTGAGGGGGATTTTTTAAAAAAACATGATTAATATAAGTAGGCAGTTGATAGTCAGTGTGGTCTCTGTGATGTGATAGGCTTGCTTCCATGCTGTATGTCTGATTCCTTTCTGTTCTCCCCTAGCAGTTTTTCAGCACACAATGCCCCTAGAGAATCTACACTCAAGGCCTGCGGTATTTACCTATTTTACTTGATGAAAAAGCACACAAGCTTTCAAGTTTCAAGCTTTTCAAATCTGAATACAAAAATTTAATCTGAACTGTGTACTATCCACAAAGTGGGCAGCTTTCAGTCACATGGGCAAAAAAAAAGTATCGGCAAAGATGCTGTCAATTTTCCCTAAAATTAAAGCTCCTGAGAGAAAACTGCTGTAACCATTTGAAAGTGATATACTGGGAGCTAACTGCAATTTTTTCTTAATCAACATATTACAAACATTACAAAAGCAGGACCCTAGAATCACTCAGCAAATTAAACAGTGTTAACGTGGAGAAAAACAAACTATATGTTTTTGGTTAAGGACCTTTCATTACAAATAGAAAACGTACAGTACCAGAGCATTTTACATTATAGAGAGGGGAAATGAAAAGAAAGCAGGGACTGTTTGTGATAGGGTGCAGGATATGTCAAGTAATACTTTAACTACTCCAATTAATAATGGCTGGTCACCTATCACATCCAATAAAAGCATGTATTCCGATGGTCTGCCAGTGCTAAAGATAATTTTACTTTAAATAGCAATTGTCATGTCAAACAACCAGATGAGACACAAATAGAACTCAAGAGGCAGTGGACTGGCAAACGCTTATATCCCTAACATATATATGCACAGACCAATGTGTTTTATGTTGTGCTTGGTAACTATTATTATGGATATAAAGTGAGAAAACTATTTGCAAGGTGGGAATTCCATGAAGAGTCAGATTTTCTCGTCCTGTCTGAAGAAGGGCCTTGGCCCGAAACGTCGACAGTTTACTCTTTCCAAAGATATTGCCTGATCTGCTGAGTTCCTCCAGTATTTTGTGAGTGTTGCTTTGGATTTCAAACATCTGCAGATTTTCTTGTGTCATGAAATAATCCCAGTTGGACATTTGAATAACAATGAAGCACAAGTCATTTTTATGCAGTTCTGGCTAATAAAAATTTCTGTGACCAAAAAAATGGGTATTCCCCCAGATATTGAATACAAACAGACAATGGAAAAAAACTTTACCTTTTCCTATCTTGAAACATTTTGTCTGTAGTTAAAAGATCAAAAAGATGTTGAATGTGAGCCAGACCTGGTAAGAATACTAATACCGCACCATCAATTGCTCTGTATTGGCTACTTCTTTCTGCAAAGGGAATATCAATCAGTTATCTTCAGTCTTGCACAGCAATTTCCCCCTGCTTTTCTTACTTTCATTTTCAACATTCATCTCACTTTTTTCATGGTGTGTCATGATACATCTTATACACAAAGCTTTCACCTATATAACCCAGCTCTTTCAACACATCCCCACTGTCTCAATCTACTTGCCCAGAATCTTTCCTTTTGATAAATGCTAACTTCTTCCAGATCAACATACAGAAGATCAAAAACACTTCACCTTCACAATATCCTTACTACCTAGCTAAGGATTTCTTCCCCTGCTTCAAAAGGAAACATCACCATTTTGATTTGAAAGACTTCAGATAACAACTTTGATCTTTTGAATAAAGCTGTGTGGTTATGGGATCGATCCATCTCCCCACAAGACTACTCCAGATGCTTTCTTTCCTAGCTTTTGATGAGTTGTGCAAAATTATGCAAGGTGTCCCACAGAAGCTAGATGGATAATTCAGTAGTTTTCTGTACGTTTTGATGCTTTGATTTCTTGCTATAACCAAATAATTTATTGAAACACTTTAAACAAAGCTCTATCATACTCCAGCTAAGATTTGTCACATGCAACCATGCTCTATGGTACATTCCACGTGCTATTACACACAACAGTGGCAAGCAATTTACACCCACTTACTAGCATATTGTCTGCAAAATAAATTTAGAATAATTATCAAGTTTATGATGTAAGGTAAGCCAATACAAATGCTTACAAATTTTCTTGCCACTGCAACAATATAATCATGAACTATTTGATCAACTCTATCTGCACTTAGCAGACTTTCAAATCAGATTTTTGCAGTAGTTTGAGAATCTTATTGGAGTATCAAATATTAAAATGAATTAGAATGTGTCAGATGTAACCATAACATAAAATGGAAACATTTAAACCTGCACTTGTTTTTTCGAACAGAACCAACACTGTTTCACTTTCAGTAAATAAATGTTTTCAGAAATAAAACAAAATGCCGTGCTTGTTCGAGACAAATTGCACAAGAATTGCTTGACCAGTAACATAGAGAATAGAAAACATCCAGGTTCAGCAGGAGTAGTTGTTATTGTAGAGGACACAAAATACTTTTTCACCTACCCAAGTAACTAATCAGCTCCAGGATGAGATCCACATTTATTTTAGTTGGATGCATGCACTGAACAGCATGACAGGTACGAACACTGTACTGTTCAAGCTCAGGTGTCAAATTTTGGCTGGGTATGAGCCCTTTAACAAAATATTCCTGAAAAGGATATTAACAAGGACTAAATAAAAATGCACTAACATTTGAAGGGGAAAGAGAAAACATTTCAGTATTTACAGCTACCAAAATTGAAAACTTCACATTTACTTTAAACAATATACACATACATGAACATTTTTATTCTTGCATCAAAACATCAGATAGCCATCTTAATCAAATAAACTAGTCCAATTGTCCACCTTCTCGATATCATTTCCATTTGATGCTCAAGCAATCAATGAAATTGCTGGATTTGACTTAACTTTGTAGGCTTGTTTTCAACAATGCACATCATTGCACCTTTCCTCATTCATTCAGTTTCAAAAACTCTGCCCAAACAGACACTGGAGCCAAAATAAAGAATTCTAAACTTTCCAGTAACCAGTAAAAACTCAAGCTGACAGGTTAGTAGTATCCTGCATACTGAGCATCATCTTGACAAATATAGTTAACTTGCCCAAACTATTCATCATCTACTACTGTGCATCCAGTAAATGTTAATCAATCAGAAATACGACCTGCTTAATTACCCCTCAAAAACAGGAAGATCGTAGCTTATTACTTGTTTGCAAAGAAACTGATTTACACAGGTCAGTATCATCTTTCAAAATTATTCATGTCAGAAAAGTGATTGCCAACGAGAACTAAAAAATTACTGATAATTTCCTGATTCTGTGGGGAGATTCACAAGATAAATGGCAAGGTACTATTTTCTCCAGTTAAAATCTAGAACAAGATGGTCACATGGCTGAACAAAGCTCTGTCTAGCACTCACTTTTAGATTTCTATCAGCATTCAGCAAAATGAATATATAAATGACATGGAAACAATTTTCTATATGTAACCATCTTCAAGAAAGGAAACATGGTGAACTGCGATAACTGGAGAGTGGTTACCTTGCCATCTACCACTGTAAAAGTAATTGTCAGGGTCCACTTCAACCAAACCTATTCGAGGACTTATTCAACTTTATTCAAGTCCTCAACTCCAACAATTGAGGACTGTGGAGCATTTTCTTTAAATTTCACTACCAACAGAAATGACCTCCTTATATTTGCTCCATGACGGCATTTAACCATGATGCTCATGTATTTAATATTTCAGTAATATTTGAGTGAAATTTGATTAAGCATTCTGTTTGGTTAAATAATTCATTATGGGCTTTATGTAAAATACGTAAATGGCCTATATCATCATGCCACAATGTAATATGCGCGCATCTCACTAAAAGTAAAACAAAGGAAGTACACAGGTTATTCCTGACACTACAAGAGTAAATTTTAGTAAAGACTACTGTCAAACAAAGCTATACCCAACATTCTTCTCGATCAATCTCACTACAACGTTGCTCTTCACATCAAACAAACTTTCTCTGAGAATGGTTCTACCCTAGATTTAGCCTACCAGCAACTACAATCCAAACCCAAGATTTGCAGACCCTTGGTAGTCAGACTGCAGAAAGCAAACAATCAGCCCTGATGAAGGGTCTTGGCCCAAATTATAACTGTTCATTTGCCTCTATAAATGCTGCCTGACCAGCTGAGTTCCTCCGGCATTGTCTGTGTCAGTGCGTCTGGTAAGCAAATGATGCTTGTGTTGTAAATGCAGAGGCAGAATCCCAAAACATAATCAACTCATTCTTTGAGAGGAAGGGTATTACACTCAACATCTGCAAAACCAAGATCCTCTACCAATCTCAAAAAAGAGAAAATCAGCAGATGCTGGAAATCCAAGCAACACACACAAAATGCTGGAGGACACAAAATGCTGGAGGAACTCAGAGGCCGGGCAGCATCTATGGAAAAAAAGTAAGTCGATGTTTTGGGCTGAGGCACTTCAGCGGAACTGGAGAAAAAAAAGATGAGGAATAGATTTTAAAGGTGGGGGATGGGGGAGAGAAACACAAGGTGATAGGTAAAATTAGGAGGGGGAGGAGTGAAGTAAAGAGCTGGGAAGTTGTTCGATGTAAGAGTTACAGGGTTTGAAAAGGGACAGTCCGATAGGAGAGAACAGAGGCCATGGAAGGGGGGAGGGGGTAAAAGGAGCACCAGAGGGAGGCAATAGGCAAAGAGATAAGGTGAGAGAGGGAAAAGGGGATGGAGAATGGTGATGGGTGGGGGGACCATTTCTGGAAGTTCGAGAAATCAATGTTCATGCCATTAGGTTGGAGTCTACCCAGACAGAATAAAGGGTGGCGTTCCTCCAATGTGAGTGTGGCCTCATTGTGACAGTAGAGGAGGCCAGGGATTGACATATCGGAATGAAATGGGAAGTGGAATTAAAATGGGTGGCCACTGAGAGATCCTGCTTCTTCCAGTGGACAGAGTGTAGGTGCTCAGCAAAACCATTTCCCAAATTATGTCGGGTCTCACAGATATACAGGAGGCCATGCTGGGAGCAACAGACACAGTATATGACCCCAACAGACTCACAGGTGAAGTGCTGCCTCACCTGGAAGGAATGTTTTGGCCCTGAATGGCAGTGAGGGAGGTGATGTAGCACTTGTTCCACTTACAAGGGTAAGTGCCAGCAGGGAGACCAGTGGGGAGGGACAAATGGGCAAGGGAGTCATGTAGAGAGTGATCCCTGCGGAAATCACAAAGTGGGTAGGGGTGGGGGAAGAGGGAAAGCCAGATATTGATAATAAAATTCACATTCTTTCAATATGCCAACACCACCTTTGCCAATTGAGGAAGACTACTTGAAGACCTGGCACAACACTCATTTTTGAAACTTGGACCACCAGTGCTGTTATCACAAATCCACAAGCACCACAAACCAATAGAAGCCTCCTCTTCCTCACCATAATCCTCTGTATTGAGACACTACTTATTCTTAATGCTTCAGTTGGATGGGTCATTTTGTTCATATGCCTGGCTACCTAAACAGACACTCTCTTCCAAACTTAATAGTGGAAGGAGATGGCTGGGTGGTTGGGGGCGTCAGAAAAAAATGATTTAGAGCTTCTTTGAAAAAGTGCCACATTTGCACTGATACCGGTGAACCTTGATGTATTCTAGATTTTAATGTGATCCTTGTTGTCAAGCAGAAAGGGGATATTCTTTCAGGGGCTAGCAGCAGTCAGTTTTCTGGCACTGTAACTAGATCTGAGAATCAGAGGGAAAGGGTGCACTCAGACAGGGCAATAGTGATAGGAGCCTCAGTAGTGACAGAGGCAGACAAGAGAATATATGGCTTAGAAGAGTTTCCAGGACTGTGTATTTATCACTTAGGTGCCAGGGTCAAGGATGTCTCCAAGTAGTGCAGCAAATTCTTCAGGACAGCAAATAACCAGAGGTCATTGTACACATTGGTACAAACAACGCAAGTAGAACAAGGCATGAAGTCCTATAGAATGAGTATAGGGAGGTAGGTAAAAAATTAAAACGCAGGGCCGGGAGAGGCGGTCTCCTGACTATCCCAGTGCCACATGCTAGTGAGCCAGGGAATAGGAAGATAGGTCAGGCTGAAGAGCTGGTGCAGGGAGCAGCGATTCAGGTTCTTGGATCATTGGGATCTCTTTTGGGGTAGAGGTGACCTGTACAAGAGGGACAATTGCATTTGAACTAGAGGGGACCAATATCCTAGCAGGGAAATTTGCTTTTGCCATCTAGGAGGGTTTAAACTATATTGCTAGGTTGTGGGACTTGACTGCTTCATTCTTACTAGTCTCTTCCATGCTGCATTATTCTAAGACTCCGTAAAAGGCAGAAGAAATTCACCAGGTCAAAAACGACACACTTGTCTGTCCAATTAGCCTCTTCCTGTCTCATCTGAGGAAGTAGTAAAGAGTTCCAATGTTCATCGCATTAACGTGTCAGAACATGGACACACAGTGCTGCCTAAGAAGAAGATAATTCTATATCATTAACTATTTCAAGTTTTAGAACACAGCTTCAGGTGATAATGAACACCATAAACTCCAACAGTTATAAGTAATTTAAGAATAACCTGATGCTGATATGTTCTTCCTCCTTTGTCAGTAACAGTCAAGTTAATTTCTTCCTCCTCCTCAGAAAATGGCTGATAATATTCAGAATCCTTTTCCAAAACATAGCCAGTCGCTTCTATCACATCTTCCAAATGTAAAACCTGTATACAATTGTGGATGAAAATTTAAAGTTCATCTAAATTTAAAGAGCAGTAAATTTTCTTAAGCAGTCAACTGTTCTCAATATTTATTGCTTATTTATTTAATTTTTTCTTTCTTTTGTATTTGCAGTTTGTTGTCTTTTGTACATTGGTTGTTTATCATCGTGTTGGTTGCAGTCTTTTATGGATTCTACATTTCTTGGATTTACTAAGTATGCCCGCAAGAAAATGAAACCCAGGGTTATACATGGTGACATATATATACACTTTGATAATAAATTTACTATGAAACTCAAAATTAAATTTAAAACATAATTTAAAATATAACAGACTGTTTATCAAGATACAGGCTGTCCCCGGGTTATGTACGAGTTCCGTTCCTGAGTCCATCTTTAAGTCGGATTTGTATGTAAGTCGGAACAAGTACATCCGGTATTATTTAGCGTCAGTTAGTCAAACTTTGTCTTAGTATATAGTATACCTTTCTATACATATAAAGCACTTAAGAAATGTATGTATTCCAATAATTAAACCATTGCGTTGCTTAGTAATAATTGTAGCTTTCATCGGGGCAGGGCCTTTCACATGCTCCATTATTCTCACTTTATCCTTTAAAATTGTTCCAATCGTTGACTGACTGTAGCCTAATGCTTTTCCAATGACCGATGGCGTTTCACCTCTTTCCAAATGCTTTATTATTTCCACTTTATTTTCAATTGCGATTGCTTCCCGTCAATAGAACAGAAACACTGCGGGTGGCGAGTGGGAACCTCCTTTCTCCAGCCCGGTACTGATCTGACTGCGCCACCAGCCGACCAGAATGGAGGGGGAGGTGGCAGGGTCAGGGTGAATCTTACTAAGAAAAATTCAAGCCAAATACAAAGTTAAACACTCATCACAGTGTCAACGGCAACAACTTAAAATGGCGAACGGCGTTCTCCTTCCTCGGTTTGAAAGAACAAGTTGTCCGTAAATCAGACGTTCGTATCTCGGGGACTGCCTGTACAAAAATTCACATGGTAAAATAAAGCATCAAATATTCCTCATTCTTACCTGCACTGGATAAATTCTTCCAGGAATATTGATAACAGGGCAATGTCCAAAGTAATTAGCAAATTTATCACTATCGACAGTTGCACTCATCAAAATAAGGTTCAGATTTGAGCGTTTTTGCATTATCTCCTTCAAGATGATCAACAGGAAATCAGACTGAACGCTTCTCTCATGAACCTATAATATATAATAGGATCATCAGGAAATCTGTGTGGACAGCAGCAGTTTTTCCACCAAAAGCCAATTGTAGAAATACACATGACAATACTTTGCAACAAAGCATCAACAACAAAAAAAACAATGAACAAAAATTATTAAATGGGAGTACAATATTTATACTATAGACAAAGTATTTGATTCTTTAAATTGTTAAATTGTTCTTCTATCTCAGGCAAAATGCCAGTTTCTTAAAACATTAAATACAATGGAAAACTCCAGTTCAATTCCTCAAGAATTTGCAGATTTCCAATGATGGAAATATTTGGATTACAGTTACTGCTTGCTAGCAATATTGTTGCTCCTACAAATCCAAAGATATATAAAGAAAAATTAAGAAACCAGATCTGCATTTGTAAATATTTCTTTGAGCTGCTTGCTTACTGAAATTCAGTTGTTCAGACACATGATTTTTAGCTTGCTTATGAAACATTCCTACAATAAGAATCCCATGTACTTAATTCTTATTTTAATCTGATCAAGGCAATCAACGCATATTGTCCTTTACAACATCTCAATAAAGACAGGTTACCAAAGGCTTCACCTTCACAATTGTTACATAATGGCAATTTTATGTAGATCCATTGCCAGTTCAATGTGTAAACCCTTTGAGTACTTATCAAATTCACCATTTCTCACTTCTCAAATAATTATTTTAAAACCTTGAGTAATTTTAATTTTCAGAGCCAAATATGGTACATGACCATAAATCATAAGACCATAAGATACAGAACCAGAATTAGGCCATTTGGCCATTGAAACTGCTCCACCATTTCATCGGGGCTGATCCATTTTCCCTCTCAGCCCCAAACTCCTGCCTTCTTCCCATATTCCATCATGACATGACCAATCAAGAATCTATCAACCTCTGCCTTAAATATACCCAAATGACTTGGCTTCCTGTCGCAACAAATTCCATAGATTCACCACTCTGGCTAAAAAAATTCCTCCACATCCTTGTTCTAAAAAGATGCCCATTTGAGGCTGTGTCCTCTGGTCCAGGACTCTCCAACTATTGGAAACATCTCCTCTCCATATCCACTCTAATGAGGCCTTTCAACATTCGATAGGTCTCAATTAGGTCACCACTCATTCTTCTGAACTCCAGTGAATACAGATCCAGACCGATCAAACAAGCTGTTCAATCCTAGAATAATTTTTGTGAACTTCCTTTGAAACCTCTCCAGTGCCAGCACATTCTTTCTGAGAAATGGGGGCCAGAACTGTTCACAATATTCTAAGTGACTTCTCCATGGATTGTCACCTTGTCGCGGTGGAGAAGCTTGTGTGGTCCTGAGATCCCGAGAGCGATGCTGTCTGGAGCTATGCTCCTGGGTCACCCATGGCGGTAAGGTCAAGGGTGAGGTCCCTGACAAAGAACAATCCAACCAAGACCTCAATGGTGGAACAGGCGGACGAAGTTATTTCAAACTCAATGGCTGTGAAGGCAGATGAAGGCCGCAACAAATGCATCAGCTCCAATCGTCATCGTTTCCATGCCACTGGAATCAGTTGGTTGATTTGTGAAGTATCGTGTGCTTCTTGGAGTGCAACATCAAGTACACGTTAAACAAATACACACACAAGCGTCTTCGCTCTGTGGGCCAGTTCTTCAAGTCTTTCGGCGATCGGGGGAGGGCGACGGGAGTAGGCAATGTGATAGCTGGAAGCTCCTAGTCAAGAACTGGCATGAAAGTGGTGAATACTTGATTCAGTCGCTCAACCTTTGGACAGAAGCAGGGAAGTTGTTCGGCAGCAGTGTTCACTTCTGAGCAGCCCTATTTAGGATCCACTCTGCTCACCCTGAACTGGGAAGGGGCTAGAAAAGGTGCCCTAAAAATAGTCTGCTTCACCCCATCCCGCCTGGAAAGCCGCATCCAGAAGGATCACTATCATGTGGTCGAAAAACATTGAGAAGTGTTGCAGCTCTCTCAGAAAACCACCTACAACAGATTCTGACTGCCTTCAACCGTGCATACACGAAACTTAGACTTATCATCAATTCCAAGACTCAGATCATCTACCAACCGTCACCAACTTAGACAAATTGGATAGAACCATCAATTCAACCTGGTGAAATAACCCTGGAAAACATGGACCACTTTCTGTATCTTGGAAGTCACCTCGCCTCCAACGTCGACCTTAATGACGAGATCCAACATCGTCTTAAATGCGCTGGAACAGCTTTTGGACGTCTCTGAACAAGAGTCTTTCATGATTGTGACATCCAAACAGACACCAAAACGTTAGTGTATAAAGCTATGGTAATCCCAACGCTCCTGTATGCATCAGAAACCTGGACAACATACCGACAATATCTGAAGGCACTTGAAAAGTTCCATCAACGCTGTCTTCGAAATATCTTAAATATCAGCTGGGAAGATAGAAGAACCAACGTCAGCATGCTAAATGAAGCAAAAACAAGAAGCATTGAAGCCTACGTCATCAAGAACCAACTAAGATGGAGCGGTCATGTTCGGATGAAAGACGAATGACTGCCGAAACAGATCTTCTACTCCCAGCTTAAAGAAGGCAAATGTAAAAGAGGCGGGTAACAGAAGAGATTCAAAGACGTCTTAAAAGCCAACATGAAGAAATGTAATATTGACATCAACAATTGAGAAACCAATGCCAAGGACAGGAAACTCCGGCAAGCCATCATCCAAGAAGGAACAGCAACTTTCGAAGCCAACAGATGTGCAGAATTAGAAGAGGAGAAGAAAATGGAAAGAGAGGGAGCGACAACCAAAGCCCGATCTGCCATCTGGAACTGCCTGTCCTGAATGCGGAAGAACTTTCAAAACTAAGATTGGACTCATAAGCCACTTGAGAGCCCGTAAATAGATCAACAAAATGAAGGCCATCATCCTCAACCTCCAGGGATTGCCACGACAACTAAGTGAGGCCTCACCAGTGCCTTATAAGGCCTCAACATTATATCCTTGCTTTTTATATTATCATCCTCTTGAAATGAATGCTAATGTTTGCCTTCCTCACAACCAATTCAACCTGTAAATTAACCTTTAGGGGATCCTGTACAAGGACTCCCAAGACCCTTTGCACCTCAGATGTGTATATTTTCTCTCCATTTTGAAAATAGTCAACCCTTTCAGTTCTTCTACCAAAGTGCATGACCATACACTTCCCAACACTGTATTCCATCTGCCACTTCTTTGCCATTTCTCCTAATCCATCTAAGTTCTTCTGTAGCCTCTCTACTTCCTCAAAACTACCTGCCCCTCCACCTGTCTTCATATCGTTTGCAAGCTTTGCAACAAAGCCTTCAATTCCATCATCCAAGTCATTGACATTTAACAGTCCCAACACAGACCCCTGTGAAATACCACTAGTCACTGGCAGCCAAATAGAAAAGGCTCCCTTTATTCCCACTCTTTGCCTCCTGCCAATCAGCCATCGCTTCAACAATGTAATACCATAGGTTCTTAACTTAAGCAGCCTCACGTGTGGCACCTTGCCAAAGACCTTCTGAAAATCCAAGCACGTAACATCTACCGATTCTCCTTTGTTTATCCTGCTTGTTATTTCTTTAAAGAATTTCAACAGATTTCTCAGGCAAGATTTTCACTTGAGGAAACCATGCTGACTATGCTCTAATTTATCATGTGCCTCCAAGAACCCCAAAACCACATCCTTAACAATCGACCACCATTTTCCCAACCACTAAGGTCAGACAATCTAGTCTATAATTTTCTTTCTTCTGCCTCTCTCCCTTCTTGAAGAGTGGAATGATATTTGCAATTTTCCAGTCCCAGGGAACTACGCCAGAATCCAGTGATTCTTGAAAGATCATTACTAATGCCACCACAATCTCTTCAGCCACGTCTTTCAGAACCCCGGGATGTATGCCATCTGACGTAGGTAATATCTACCTTTGGATCTTTCAGTTTCCCAAGGCTTTTTGATCTAGTAATGACAACTTCACACACTTCTGACCCCTGATACTCTAAATAATGCTAAACATTATTCAATGTTGCTGATGTTGTGATGAATATTCACTGTTCAGGGGCGGGGGGGGGGGGGGGGGGGGAGTTTTTTGCCAAGCTCAGTTTTCTATAGAGATCAATAGTTGTATTTGAGTAAGTTACACTTCCAATCAATATTCTTTGTTCAGCTTCTTGTCATAAACAGGAGCCAGTCTTCACTTCAGTAATCACTCTGAAGTTAAAAGGACAGCTTTGCAAACAAACAGCACTGTCTATACAGCACAAATTGCTGGCCCACAGCACAGGGGTGATTGCTCAAGAGATGCAGTATAAGACAATAAGGCTATGTTAATTTGCTTGTATCAAACCAGCCAACACAGGCCAAGTTATTTAGTTCAAGAAAGCTTGCAGACCAGATTGATACCAGCACATCAAATAACTCATTTATTAATAGTTGTAGGTTTGTGTACTCAGGAAGTCAGCATTGACAGCATTACTTCTGGGTTTCTGGGAACTCAGTCCGCAGAAGCTTTTAGAGCATCTGTGTGAAAAAGTATCTGAAAAAAATATTATGTATGTGAAGTCATCCAAGTGGCAAAAGCAGTATAAATGAGAGAGAGCAGTCAGGCACATTAAAAATGGTCTAGAAACAGCAAGAACGACAGAAAGAAAACTGCCTTTGAGTTCTGTGAAGCATGACTTCACAGAAGCATTTGATGATGGATTTTTGATACTACTTTCTTGTGGCAGTGCTTCAAGTAAATATAATAAATTGCAGGAAGGGCTTTGCCTGTGATGGACTGGGCTATATTCACAACTTTCTGTAGCCTTTTCCGTTCCTGGGCATAGGTGTTTCCATACCAGGCCGTAATGCAAACAGGATAATCTCCACTATACATCTACAGAAGTTGATCGAAGATTTTGGTAACATTACGGATCTGCATCTAAGAAAGCAGAGGCACTGTTTTGTCTTCCCTGTGATGACACTTACATGCTGGTTCCAAGAAGATCCCACTATATTAACATCAAGGAATCTCCACCTCTGTCCCTCCAATGAGGACTAGCTCATGGATTTCCAGCTTCTTCCTTCTGCACTAGATAATCAGTTCTTTGGTTTGCTGACATTGAGTAAGAGGTTATTGTTGAGCACCACTCAACCAGATTTTCAATCTCCCTCTGAATAAGGGTCTCCAAAAGATTGGCAGGCTATGACTCATGGGGTATTGCAAATTATTTCATGTGATTTTGCCAAATTTGCTGATGGCACAAAAGTGGGAATGTGAATGAATACAAAGAGAGTAAAGGGAATTTCAGCAAGCTGAATGAGTGGTCAACAACATGGAAAAAGATGAAGTTATTCACTTCAGTAGCAAAAACAGAAATACTGAGTACTTTTTACTTAATGAGCAATTAGGAAATGTTGATGTTCAAAATGACCTTGGTATCCTTGTACACAAGCCATTGAATGTTTCCCTGCAAAACGTAATTAGGAAGGTCAACGGCATGTTGGTCTTTACTGCAAAAGGATTTCAATACATGACCAAAAATGTCTTTATACATCTGCTCAAGATCTTGGTGAAGTCCCAGCTGTGGTATTATATACAAATTTTGTCACCTTATCTATATATGATAGACAATGAAACCCCATTTATTTAGCATCTGAGTGTTCAAAAATTATGATAGTTCAGCACCTGGCTCACCCATCAATCTGAAATGTGAACGGGGTACAGACTGTGGACAAGGTGCATGTCCAGTGATGGAGTTCTCATCACATATCGAATACAGTCCAAACCCCAGTAGTGAATTTTTGGAGTTTTCTACAAGAATAACTTGGAGACTCCATCACTGATTCCAACTAAAATAGAGACTAGTAGAACTTATGTGAATCACAGAATATGTCAGGAAAACTATGAGGAAGTAGAAGATCAGTCAATGTTTTGTTGAGTGACTGAGCAAACTAGAAGGACCAGAAGGCCTACTCCTGCTACTATCTACAATATTCTATGATTGATCTGGACATGAAAATTTTCATCTAAACTACGTCAAAACATACCATAGTACACTTTTATAACCTAGGAACAAGTAAAAAGTTTCAAGTTAATTTTTCTAACCTCATCCACAATTACGTGGGTCACACTGGTAAGAAGTCCATCTTGTTGTAGTTTCCGCAGCAAAACACCTGTGGTGCAGTATAGAAGTCGACATGATTCTCCAACTTTTGTTTCCAGTCTGATTTGATAACCACAAAGAGAGTTCTACAAATTAAGATAAAGCATATTTTATAAAGTGCTTCTTTGCAAGTGTTTGAAATTTATGAATTAACCTCAGAAACAATGAACTCTTTTGAATGCAATTAATTACCATTTCCTACAAAATAACAACCTTCTCTTGATATTCAATACTGTTACTGAGTTCCCTGCCATAAAATTCAACTCACAATTTATAGAAACTAAACCAGACCAGTCACATAAATACTGTGACTGCAAGAATACATCTGAAATTGATGAACTGTCTTACTCCTCAGAACTTATTTGCAATATAGAGAAATTAAGCCTTGATAAGTGGAACTCTGAACATTCACTTCCAGTACATTAGTGCTTGTGTGGATTTTCTACAAAATGAACTCACCCACATCATTTTGACAATACCACCCTCATCTGAGAATGAGAGGCAGGCACATGTAAATATTGCCACCATCAGGTTTCTCTCTACACTGTACTCTGAAGATCTTAGTTGCCTCTTCAGGATCTATAACTCATTGCAATATACTGAAAATCCACAAATAAAGGTTATAAAGCCATCTCCCCACAATTATCCCAGGTTCTCAAACTCAATATGATGCCCCATTATTTTGTCATTGTTCCACTTTGACTCTTGTTTACTCAGCAATACATTCACATCCATCTTTGATTGTCATAAATTAACATTTCAAAGGCAGCCTCATTTTCTCTGCTAATTTGAGATAATGCATTCTTTAATGAATAGTGCTGGGCCAACAAGATTAAGCTATCTGAATTTAGAGTTTATGATATTTCCCAATGTTTAACTCTTCTATTTTGCTTCTGATTGTTGATTTTATTTTGAAGTTTTCTTACGTTTCTAGGTATCTGTTTCACCACCAGTCCACATACTGCAGTTAGCTCACTAGACAAGACTTAATATGAAAAATGTATGTGATGACTAAAATCAACTAAAGAGTTAGAAACTCTTTGGTTACTTGGCCTATGGGAAGCCCAATATATCCATACTGAGTCCACTAACTGAAGGCCAATTAGATTAGATTTTTCATCCAGCTGTCATCCCAAACCAAACAATCTGGAAATTAATCATTGATTTATTGGTCTTAATGTTAGTTCCTTCAGTGATGGCATAATCACAAAAGAAGGGCTGGCTTAAGGCTAGTTTTTTATAATGATACCTCTATTCCCCTCCAAACTATATATCTTACTTTTCCTCCAGGGCCTTCTTCACAACCAAGTTCCTCGCAAACTCTTGTTGCCAAACTCACTGCTGAAATCCTTCGAGGCTGAGTACAAACAATATTGCATTTAGGATTTGCACTTGACAGTAAATCTTCCAACAGGAACTGAGGTATTTGAGTGCTTTTTCCACTGCCAGTTTCACCTGCCACAACTACTACTCTATGTTTTCGCAGGGTTTCAAGAATTTGCATTTTGTGTTGAAATACAGGTAGGAACTGTCTATCTTTTAAATGTTTTTGAAACTTGCTGGAACTCTGCAAATTTTTAAAAATAATCTTTGTCAAATCTAAATTATCTGTCTTCTGTTTATCAAAAGATAAGCTTTGAAAGTCATCTTCAGTTATCAAATTCTCCCAGGAGTCTTCTGGATCCTCTGCTGTCATAGAAACACAAGTAGTTGGCTGCTGTTTTAATGTGTTTAACAGTCTGCTGATAAATTGTTCACGAGGCTTATTCTTTTCTATCTTTTTTTTCTCAGTTTTCTGCTTTTCAGCTTCACTCCATTCAATCCACACATCCCGATATGTAGGCGGAAGCAACTGATGTACAGCCTAAAATATTTAAATAAATACTGTTAAATTTGAAGCATAAATACGTGCAAAAATTCTTACTTAGGCATGAATGACATCCTCAAGTTCTTGACAATCAGTATATGATGTCATTTCCTTTGTGATTACTCAGTTAAAATTCTGAAACGCCATGCATAAATTCACAACAGACACATTAAAAATATAAGGGAATAGGAAGTCCCTTCACTTCTTTTATAAAAAACAAATGTAATCTGATCAACACCACTCACATGTTAATTATTAACTGTTGCAATGTTTAATTAGAGCCATAATCTGTGAGCAGTGTTTTTAAAAGTAATTCTGAAGTTAGTTCAGTGAAAAGAATTGATGTGTTTACAGGAGGCAGAGGCTCTAAAATCTATAAAGAAGTTAAGCAATTAAGTTGAAGTCTAACTGATAAAAAGTACAGAGAAATGCATTCATGATTCACTAAAGTCAGTTTAATTTTTGGATAAAGGTTTTTCTCCTTAATACTTTTGATGATTGGTCATTGTAAATGCCTATTTTGTGCTGTTTCTCAATAAAGCATAAATACATCATTGTTTTATCAAGCATCCATGTACATCTTTCAACATGTTATTACAGAACTCACAGGAGATAAAATTTTGATTATCTTTGTTTTTACAACTTCATGTCTCAAAGGTGCCAATGCAATTAGTGCTGCAATTTGTAATCCTCCTTAAAGCATAAAAATATGCTGCTTTCTGAATTAATTCAGTTTCAGATACCTAATTAATGCACATTTAATATTTGATCTTACCTGTCCTCTTACTAAATGCCAAAGAGCCAATGTAGATGCCAGATGTTGGGCTTGCATGCTATCTTCTGTGAGAATTGTAGGACATACTTCTAGTATCCCATCTTTCTGTCTGTTTACTCTTACACTGAATAAAAACAACACATGACAGCAGGTTAATGCCAGAACATTCTAATGTTAAACTTTTTTTTAAGCTCATCATTGAAAAACATTTGCAAAGAATAATGCGGAGAAAGGATTTCAAAGAATATGACCACATTAAAGGAATTAGCCAATAGGTATACCAAGCAAATAACAGCAGGCTTGCATTTCCAACCAGGCTCATACTCCACAGAAACATTTCTATTCTTTTTTCATCATGAAGCAACTTGGGTAGATTTTTCTAAAGATAACTCAGGCTAAATAGCTTGGTAAAGCAATGGCCTCTAATAGATTGATGCCATTGACTGAATCTCAAATTAACAGTCCCACCATTCTACACCTAAACTTCAAAATTATACACAATTTTCAAAATAGCAAATACTACAGCGTCAAAATTGAGCACAGCTCAAATTTTACCTAAATGTTTAATTATAGAATAGAAAACCTAATAAATGTTTATCTTACAAAAAAGGCAGACCAAGACCCATGAGGATTTATAAGCATCATTAAATAGAATTTTAATTAAAAACTAATATAATATTAATACTTGCATTTAGAGGGAATGTATTAACAGACATATTTGTTCTAAAATAGGGCTATTCATAAGTGCAATAACTGAACCCACATCAACAGGTCTGCCATCAATACAGATAAACTTGCACTTCAAAATTAAAAGAAATCAAATAAAAGCTTTATATCAGCAATATTATCAAGCAATGAAATTAACATAAATTCTATGCTCTGGAAGCTAATTTTCATCTCCAGATACAAGGTACATGTAAAAAGGAAAGAATACCAAAACCAACACTCGACACTAAGGAGACAGAGTACGATAAGGAATAACTGGAAAAAATGAAAGGTAAAGAAAACAAAGAGGAGGATAAAAGTTGTTTTAAACAAAAAGCTGTGATTACAACTAGATTGCAATAATTCCGTGAATAAAAAAAGAAATGTGCATTGGATGAGTGAAACAAATTGTCTTTGAACAAACGTTATAATGATGGGTGGAGGTTTGGTAAGATATTATCTTTTATAATTTCTCACAGGTAGTACAACAAAACACACAAACCTACACTTCCAGAATCTACCCACAGGGATTTTTCGATAGTTTGGAGCTGGACCAGTGGGGATGTTTTTCCGGCACCAGTCAATCAGAAACTGCTTGGGAGATTTACCAGTCCAACTTCGCGACGAGTAGTCAAAGTTCCGCACATCCTTTGGTTCATGTTTTGCTGTAACAATTAACAGGGCAAAATAATTTAAAAACCCCTATTATTTTCAAAATGTGTTCTGAAATACAATATCAAATTAGAGTTATGAGATTATTTGCATACTTACTTTCTTCTTTTACTTTCTGTGCAGATTCTTCTGGAAAATTTAAATTAAGGGCACCACCATGTGCTTCATCAAAAGGTTTGGTAGAGCTTTTGTCAGTCTTTTTAAAATCAGCCATCTTTATTGAAGGATTAAAAGCAGGATGTTTTTCCAACTCTTTAATCTCTACAATAAAATTTTAAAAATAGACCATTTTATAGTACATGCAAGAACAAGGTCAAACTACTATGTGTTAATAATATCAAAAATTCAGTTCTATTGACTTACAGTACAGCAAAATTCAGCAAGAACTATTCCAAAGTTGCAAATTGTTTTGATATTACGGAATCATTTACAACCTATATTCACCATTTTTATGCCTTTCAAGTATTTACCGAAAAATTAACAGTTCACTTTTTTTGAAACCAGCTTAATCCAATTTGTTGTTAAACTACTGACTTGCACAATGTTATTCTCCTCACTATCCACAAAACCAGAAAATGGTTACAGGCATTATTACAGGAAGATATTGATCAGCAGGTAAAATGCAATTTAATCCTGATAAAAGCAAAGTTTGAGAGGCCAACGACTGTTGGTTGATGATTGCTAGCTCAATATTATCACAATTAAACATAAGAATGAATTATTTTCTGACTTTGTACGAATAATGCTGTAGGATCTATGATGTTCATACAAATCAAGAAAACAAACCCACAATAGGGAGAGCATTTCATTTAAAAAGTACACACATATACAAAGACATTACTTTCAAATAAAGTACACTTTGGAGAAGAATCACAGCAGGATTATTTTGATGGAGCATTTGGGATCTGTTTGGGTTCACAGAGAAGCTTCGATAAAATTATTTAATAAATCTTACCCTGCTGGAGATTCTTAATTCTTTCACCTGCTTCTCTTTGAGCATGTTTGTTATTATTTTGCTTAAACAACAGTGCCCGGTCTTTGGTATCAAGTAGTTTTGCTGTCAGCTCCAAGTAAAGAGTATTCTATTTAATAATAGAAATGAAAATCTATTAAAATGCTATCATAGTCTGTGTTCTTAAATACATAAACACTTTATGCCAAGTATGTTTTGACCGAGTTCTGAAATTCTGGTAAGAAACAAAAGGTACCATCCAACTCTTCCAATTATTTGAGTGTAACTATTTTTGTTTCATTTTTCAAAGTGGAATTGATTTATTGTCATATATACTGATGGACTATATAATAAATCGATCTATATGAACAGTATGCAAAACAAAAGGCTCATTCAGAAAGCTAGGAGGCATGGAATCTAAGGAAACTTAGCCATTTGGACTCAGAATTGGCTTGCCTACAAATGGTAGAGGGTATTAGTAGATGGGACATCTTCTGCCTGGAGGCTGGTGACCAGAGATATGTTCTAGGTCCTCTGCTCTTTGTGATTTTTATAAGTGATTTGGATGAGGAAGTGGATGGGTAGATTAGTAAATTTGCAGATGACAGAAAAATGGGTGGCATTGTGTAGAGTGTAGAAGGTTGTTGTAGATTACAATTGGACACTGATAGGATGCAGGGCTGGGCTGAGAGGTGACAGATGGAGTTTAAACTGGAAAACTGAAGGCAGAGTAAGGGTTAAGGGGAGGATTCCTAGCAGAGTGGAAGAACAGAGGGACCTTGGGGTCCATGCAAATTGATAGGATGGTTAAGGAGATTGAAGCATTGGCCTTCATTAGTCAGGGTATTGAGCTCAAGAGCCACAAGGTAATGTTGAGCAGGCTAGGGTTTTGCCTTTGGAGTGAAAGAGGATGAGTGGCTTGATTGAGATTTCAGGAACAGCTTCTTCCCCTCCACCATCAGATTTCTGAATGGTCAATGGACCTGAACACTTACTCAGTAATTTTTCCTCTTGTTTGCACTATCTATTTTTATACATACTGTACTTATTGTAATTTAACTTTTTTATTACTATCTATTACAATGTATCACTGCCACAAAACAATGAATTTCATGACATATGTCAGCAATATTAAACCTAATTTTTCTAAGTTGATAAGGCATAGATAGAGTGGACAGCCTTTTATCCAGAGCTGAAATGCCTAATACAAGTGGGCATAATTTTAAGGTAACTGGAGGTGGTAGTTGTTTTTTTTATATAAATGTGACTGGAGGAACATACATGTGAGAGGTTGTTTATTTATACAGAGAGAGAGGTGATTGCATGAGGTGGTGGTAGTGGTAGATACATTGGGGATATTTAAGAAACTTAGGCACATGGATGAAAGAAAAATTGAGAGCTACGTGGCAGGGAAGCATTAGAATAACCTTGGAATACTTTAGAAGTCTGCCTGAAGGATCTGTATTGTGTAGCACCATTCTATGTAAAGTAGAACAACAGAATGTGGGATAAAGTGCAACTACATGATTTCCTTTATCTATCTATATTATAACAAACTTAGTCATTGTTGAAATGCAAGAAAATCAAAAGCAAGTTTTAAAGTAGAAAAATGTGACATATTGAAAATAATTTGCTTAGATATATGAAAGTCTTGAGAATTCCAGCAAGTGTTTGAGTCAAAAAAAAATAGAAGGCACACAAATGGTTAAAAAGAATTTTCACAAAAAATTGCTGGGAAGTATGCAATTAATTGACTAAGATTGTCTGAGATTTCAATTATTACATAGAAACTATAAACAATAGTATTATTGTAATACTAGCTTACATGTAAATGTTTAACAATTTATAATTAAAGAAAAACAAGAACATGCCATCCATCTCCTTTGTGTTTCATAGTAACATTTGTGCTCAATGCCAGCAAAGCCAAGGAACTGATTGTGAACTTCAGCATGGGAAAGTCAGGCAAACACACACTAATTGAAGAATCTGCAATGCTAAGGTGAGCAGCTAGCTACACATTCCTGGATGTCAATATTTCAAGAGTATCTATTCTGGGCTGAGCACATAGATGCAAGAATGAAGACAGTGTACCAGTGTCTCTGTCTTCTTAGAAGTTTAAGAAGATTTAGCATTACATTGAAGATGTCAAACTTCTATAGACACTGGAAAACATTCTGACCGGTTGTATCACAGCCAGGAACGGAAACTCAAATAACACACAGCAGAAATGTAAGAGACTACAGAGTAGTAGACTCAGCCATCATGGGTACAACACTTCCCACCATCAATGACATTTACAAGAGGTGACAACTACATCATTAATGAACCCCACCATGCCCTTTTCCGTGATGGTCCCATTAGATATAGGACCCCAAGGACCTACAGATCAAAGTTTCAACATCCCATTTGGTTCTTGAAGCAACTTGAAACACCCCAATACTACCTTGGACTACATTTTTTTTGTTCAAGTTATGTATAATTTATATTACTTTAAGTTTATGTTAACTTATATTTGTAATTTATTGTACAACTGTTGCAACAAACTATTTTTATGCCACTTATACCCGAGCACGTACGTCTATGATAAAAGTCTTGAACCTGAAATCATAATCCATGGATGGCATTTCATTTTCCAATGAACTACTATGTTACTTCTAAGCTAGAAAGACACTAACAATTTTTATACTCACTGGATCAAAGTATTCTTCCTCTTCATAATTTTTTTCAGGTACTTGGTTATCCTGATTGATTTCTTCATCGTCACTCCCACTGCTTGCTGCTTCAGCATATTGTAAAATCCAATCCTTCATGCTCACTTGGGAGCTTTGATTTTCGGCTGTCTATCATCAAAGCAATATATAGCAACTTAAAATTCTTCATCTTCAGATTGGGTATACAGTGAATTTCAGTTAATTGGGATAAATTGAGACCAGTACATTTTGGACCAATTAAGTGGCTGCCGCAAATAGTTTCATGGAAATAGTTAAAAAGTACGAAAAAACAAACTACCATCAAATTGATTATGTATTTAAATGAAATACAGAACAAATTAAAATATCATTACTACTACAATATAAAACTGTGTTTTAGTTCCTAACAGTTATTGGAGGAATTAAGTCATTGTATGCTGCTGTGTTCTTTTGAGTGACTGCAAATAACATCAGCATTTCATTATCTAGTGTAGATAATGATAGATAGATAGATAGATAGATATTATTCATCCCCATGGGGAAATTCAACTTTTTTTCCAATGTCCCATACACTTGTTGTAGCAAAACTAATAACATACAATACTTAACTCAGTAAAAAAAAATATGATATGCATCTAAATCACTATCTCAAAAAGCATTAATAATAGCTTTTAAAAAGTTCTTAAGTCCTGGCGGTAGAATTGTAAAGCCTAATGGCATTGGGGAGTATTGACCTCTTCATCCTGTCTGAGGAGCATTGCATCGATAGTAACCTGTCGCTGAAACTGCTTCTCTGTCTCTGGATGGTGCTATGTAGAGGATGTTCAGAGTTCAGGATGGACTACTTTCATACAATCCTTTCGACAATTACATCCTCTAAATCTGCATTTTCATTGCAACGTTCAAGATGATCATTGATACCTTCAAATTCATTATAGCTCCTAACATGAAGTATTGTCTAACCCCTTATTTCTCACCATCTATCAGTGACAAAAATCACTGCTTTTTGAATACAAACACATGCAACTGATGCTATTTAAAATCTGTTTGCTCCAAGCATGGTGTAGTGTCTAATGGCCACACAAGTGCACGCAACTGATACTAGTAAGGAACTGTTCGGCAAGTTTGCCCTAATGAAGTGGCAAAGCATCCCAAATAAGCGAAGGGAATCCCTGCTATTTTCTTGATTAGTTTTTGTTCTTAAAGAGTTGACCCAAATAAGATTGATCCGAATCGACCATATTTAAACCAGAGATTGATAGATTCTCAATTAGTAAGGGCATCAAAGGTTACAGGGAGAAGGCAGGAGAATGGGGTTGAGAGTAAAAACTGCTATGATTGAGTGGAGGAGCAGACTCAATGGGCTGAATGGCCTAATTATGCTCCTTTGTTTATGGCCTTATATAGACCTAATTTAGAATCCTAATTCTGTTCCTTACAAAAGGAATCAGTCACCTCTCTCTGCATAAATAGTTGAAATACAAGAGTGCACCTAAAAGGAAAGGTTGAGCAGATGGGACTAATCTGTTGAAAGCTAAAATTTGAGGCAAAGAATAAAATTACAAGTATGAAAAAAAGCTAAAAGTAGAAACATACAAGGTATTATAATTTGTCTCCAAGATATCAACACAAGGAACTCACAAGATACAATTCATGGTGGATTTGGAAAGAATGGGGATCTTCCTACTGCAGGGAATAGTAGAGGAAAATAATACAGAGCCACTTAATGAGAAACTGGCAGAATATTTGATAAAGGAGGAAAGTTGGAAGTCCAAGTACAACCTAAACACCATCATGGAGTATAGTGTCATGGTATAGGAGGGAACAAGCATAACTCATTTAAAAAAACAAAATTAGCCTCTTTGCTAGAATAATGAAATAGAAACAGGTTTAATATTCTCACCTTTGCCTGAGGATTGTCATTGCACTTTTTCTCAGATACTTCATGGTTTGTTGCACACTTTACAGGCATTTGAAATTTGGGCTTGCTCTTAGTCTCTTCTTCCTGCAGTTTCTGACTGAATCCATCAGGTAGCGACTCTTGTAGAAAGAAATATCATGTTTCTCTGAATTAACTTCACTCCTAATCCAATTAAACCATTCCAATTTAAAATCACTTAAATAAAAACCCAATTCTTTGTGAAATCCACTAAATATATAAAGCTGACAAGGTTGCATGTAGTTATAACTAGGATGTGTGTAAATGTCTACAATACCTACATGCAAAGATCCCGAATTCTGTTGCCCCAAATGCAGACCCTTTTCTTTTTCATGAATAGTGGATTCCAGTTAATTGGGACACCTCGGTCCAGTCCATTTTCGCCCAATTAAGCAGCTGCCTCAATTAGCCAAAGTTTCATGGAAATTGTTAAAAAGGTATCAAAAGAAGGCAAACTTCTGTTTAACTGAGTAACAGATCATGTATGTAAGTACAATACAGAACAAATGAGAACACTACCAATACTACTGGTGGTGGTCTGTCATATCCGATGATGACAGGAAACGTGTGTGGGAGAGTTTTTAAAATGGAAAAGCTGAGGCAGTTCCACTCTCTTGACCCTGGATGTCTGGGTCCAGCAGGACGAGTGGACATCACAACTGAGGTCCCAGGTTGCAGTGGATGAATATGACTTCTGTGCCTTTTCATGCCCTTCGACCTCCATGTAGCATTGCAGAAACCCCTGCTTGGCTGTTGGATCTCACTGCAGATCTGATCTGCCAAAGCTGACTTCGCATGCTAGGACAGGCATGTCCCTATCTCACTGGGGGTATGAGACCTGCTGGTACACTACTGGTTTAGCTTGCCTGTCAAAATATCGTACTGGTGTCTGGCCACTGTTGCATGTAAACAGCTACTTGGAGCCACAAGTGAGAGCTGAGTGTCCGGTGGGGACCAAAGATAACATTCAAGATGACTGTCGATACCTTCAAATTCTTTGTAATTCCTAACTTGAAGTAATGAAATCATCTGATTTTCACTCCTCACTGTTTCTGGCATTTCCAAGACTAAATGCTTGAAACCGCATTGAACAAAACAGATCTAAATTGTCTTACTGCTTATTTTCACCAATTATCAGTGACAAAACACACTGTTTTTTGAACACAAGCACATGCAACTGATGCTATTTAAAAGCTGTTTGGTGTAAGCATATAGTGTCTAACGACCACATGATGTGCATGCAAATGACACTAGTTAGAAACTGTTTGGCAACAGTCTCCTGTCCCAATTAAGTGGCATATTGTCCCAGATATGCAAAGAGAATCCTGACTATTTTCTTGATTTATGTTTGTTCTTTAAGTGTTGGCCCAAATAAGCAGCTGCCCTGATTAACCAATGGCCCAATTAACTGGAATCCACTGTATTATGTTTTGAACCTTCAGTAAAATTAGCAGAATTCTACACAATATTCCAAATATTGCCTAAGCAAGAATCTATATATCTGCAACAAGACATTTCTACTCTTGTAAATCAATTGCTTTGTAAAAAGCCTATGACATTTATCTCTAAACAGTTTGCTGCACCTGCAAGTTAGCTTTCCAGGACTCATGCAGACCCCCTAGATTCTTCTGAATAACATTTCTCAATCTCATACCATTAAAAAAATACTTCTTTCCCTGATCCAAATGGACTTGCATGTCCTCAAATTATACTCCAACTGACACTTTTTGTCATCTGGAATATAATGAAAGAATGTACATAGGCTTCCGATAGTCTCGATATACCATAGATTTGCACCTTGGAAAGTTTCCAGGGCACAAGCCTGAGCAAGGTTTTTTTTAAATGGAAGACCGCAGTTGCTCAAGCTGCAAGTCTCCCCTCTCCATGCCATGGATATTGTCCAAGGGAAGGGCATTAGGACCCATACAGCTTTGCACCATTGTCATTGTTAATTATTAAAAAAAGTCCTTGTTAATTATTATAAACACAAGTCTGACACTAAAAACTCATTAAAAATGTTGGAATATGATTATGCCTGACCACTTAATGAGAGCGTGAAGAACTACCAGCAATTTCCGGAGATGGCACAGTGTCCACATTTCATTTTTACTACAAATGAATCCATAGGAATTTAACAGTAAATCCTTATACAATTAACCTACCATCGGGAAGATTCAAACACAACCAATCCAAAGCAGAATGCAGGTCTCCACCATAAACAACAGTATTTTTCATGGCTTCTTCAATGTCTTGTGCCCGAAATGAAAATTCTTCCAAAGCTGAATATAAATCCTAAAGAAATAACATACAGTTCAGAGGTCCATCTTCACACAACCACACTTTACATTTTCAACCAGCATTCAAATTAAAAATCTAATTAAATTTCAAGACTCAGTATCTTCAGTGAAAGTTATAATCTTGAAAGAATGTTTACAATGGTAGCAGACAATGTCAATGAAAACGATTACATAACATCCCCCTCCCCAGTCTAACTTGGAACCATGCAGTTAATCTCATCATGCGAACTTGGGCAGTGCCAGAGTAGCAATGAGTTTAAAGGGAGCAAAAAGTGTTCAAGCACTCCAGACTGTAACTCTACCCACAAACCCACACTTGATCCTGATACCTGGTGTTCCAGAGTTCAGCCCTGGCCTCAGCAGTATTCCTGGGCCAAATCTGGAAACTGGTGGGCAAGGAGAGAGAGTGGGCAAATGGAATCAGTTGGGGAAGGTTAAAGAGACCTAGTAGATTAAAGGTATGAATGATAGACAGACGGAATAAACTGGTGGCAGGGATGGAAAAAAGGGAAGAGAGAAAAGCTGGGTGGATCAGAATGAGAGAGAGAAAGGAAGACGGTATGAGGGCTACTTGAAATTGGAAAATACAATTTTCATAATAGGCTACCAGGTGGAATATGATGTGTTGTTCTTCTAGTTTGCACTTGGCCTCACTCTGACAGTGGAGAAGGATAGGGACGGATGGCCAAGTGTGGCAATGGGGAGCTGAAATGGCATCTGGTTTGTTGATCATCTTCCAACATCTGTAATTACTTTCAACCTATTGCTCCCCACATTTGGTTCTATTTGCCCTCCCCCACACTTTTTATCTCTTCTTATGTCTCTACCCATCATCCACCAGCTGCCGTTTCTCAACAGCGCCTCTCCCCCACCAACATCAGGCTCCACCTGCTTATCACCCTTGTCCTCACCTGCTTCTACCATCACCTGCCAGACAATGTGTCAGCCCACTATCTCCCCACCACATTCTAAGTCCTGTTGCAGGGTATTGTGTATGCTATTTTAATATAATAGCTTATTTTTTCAGTGAACCCAGTGACTTTTTGGGTGTAGGAAACAGATCTGATATACTTAAAGGGAGCCTAGGGTAACAGAAGTGGGGGAGTTTCAAAGTACAAGTTTCAGCTCACATAAGCTTTCTCCAACTCTTACCCACCCCACACTTTTGGGCCACATTCCCAGTAATACAGTCCACCTCACAGACACAAGGATCCACTGATAGATCATAGATAACTAATGAGCAGGTTGAATGAAGATTCATCAAGATTTCTGAACAAATGGATAGTAGCTTATTGAAGCTCATTAGATCCAGTCAAGATGGCACCAGCGAATGACGATTCCTTGGAGAATATCTTCCAGATTAGTCAATCATTTCAGTTTTTCTATGTCTTCTACTTATTCTTTTTAGCTTAATTTTGTTTTTGAAACTGTTGGGAGCCTTGGACTTACAACCTGTAGTCTGATCAAGTGAGCTAGTGCTTTGGTGTCCCTGGGAAAATGCTAGAGAGAAATGAGATCTTGAGCTACGAGGAGAAGCTCAGAAATGAAATGAGGGGCCATGATTGACTACATTTCTCATCAATTAGAGCATTGGGGTCTTTCTTCAACCATTTCTATGGTTTTCTGAATTCTATGGCTATCTGGAGAAGGCAAATTTCAGAGTTGTATTCTGCATACATTGATAATAAAATGAACCTTTGAATCTTTTACTGTATCTTACTAACATTTGGGTACTATTTTGCATGATAATTTACAAACCTTAAAATTATCTTGCTAATTATTTTAAGAAAGCTCCTTGTGGCAAAACAGGCACTATTGAAATGAAACCTGCAATGTGTTATAAAACTGATCTATATTTTTTCAGATATATCAACACAGTAAAGTAGATATTTTAGTAGGAAATAAAGAGAGCGAAGTACTGGCAGATGGAATACAGTGGGCAAAGTGGCAGATGGATGGTGTTGGGAAGTATATGGTCATGCACTTTGGCATAAGAGTTCTCATGCAGGATTCCCTAAAGGTTAAATTGGTTAACTCGCCGGTTGAAATTGGTGATGAGAAAGGCAAATGCAATGTTAGCATTTATTTTGAGAGAACTAGAATACAAAAACAAAGATGCAATGCTGAGGCTTTATAAGGCTCTGGTGAGGCCTCACTTGTGCAGTATTGAGAGCTGTTTCGGGGCCTTTATCTACAAAAGGATGCGTAGATATTGGAGCAGGTTCAAAAAAGGTTCATTAAAATAATTCCAGGAATGAAAGGCTTATCATATGAGAAATGGTTGATGACACTGGGTCTGTACTTGCTGGAATTTAGAACAATGTTGGGGGGTGGGGGGTAGAATCTATTTGAAACCTATCAAATGTTGAAGGGCCTAGAGTCTAGGCTTTAGGTCGAGTATATGTGGAGAGGATGTTTCCTAGGTGGGGGAGTCTAGGACCAGAGGGTTCAACCTCAATAGAGGGACATCCAATTAGAACAGTGATGCTGAGATTATAACGTGGAGGCTTAATGAGACACTATTCAGGCTGCACTTGGGAGCATCATCAACAGTTTTGGGGTCCGTATCTCAAAAAGAATGTGTTGTTATTGAAGTGAGTCCAGAGGAGGTTCACAAGGATGATTCTGAGAATGAAGTGTTTGACATATGAGGAGCATTTGGCAACTTTGGGCTGTACTCAGCGGAATTCAAAAGAATACAGGGGGTGAGGGGGTGGAATCTCATTGAAACCCACTGAATGTTGAAAGGACTAGAAAGGGTGGATGTGGAAAGGATGTTTCACATGAGTGAGGGTACCCAGAACTAGAGGGCACAGCCTCAAAACTGAGGGGTGATCTTTTAGAACAGAGGCAAGGAGGAATTTTTAGCCAGAGAGTAGTGAACCTGTGGAATGCTCTGCCACAGACTCTGGTGGAGGCCAAGTCTGTGGGTATGTTTAAGGCAGAAGTTGATATTTCCTGATTTGTCAGGTATCAAAGGATATGGTGAGAAAGCACGTGGATGGGGTTGGGTGGAATCCGGGATCAGCCATGATGGAATGGCGGAGTAGATTCGATGAGCTGAAAAGCCTAACCCTGCTCCCATGTCTCATGGCAGAGGGTGGTGAATTTGGGGAATTTATTGCCACAGGAAGTTGTGGAGGCCAGGTTACTAGGTGTATTTAAAGCAGAACTTGATTGATTCTTGACAGGTCAGGGAGTGAAAGGTTACGGGAATCAAATGGCGGAGCAGATTTGATGGCCTAATTCTGGCCAGTGTAATTTGACTTGGAATAACTGTAGTTACTATCTAAAGATTCCTTAAACCATTGAAATACCAGTCAGCAGAAGATCAAATGCCATTACCTGTAGCTTCTTAGCTGTGAGCCTTCCAGATATGGTTCCTGATTTGCTGTGCTGTGTTTTGAATTGGTTGATCAATCCAATAACTTTTTTTTCCAAATCAGGTTTAATGACCACCTAAAAAATTATAAATGATCTTTAAAAAGTCCCAATTAACAATGACAATGCATCATTACTTTCTTTCTACCCAACATGGGTAATTAAATGTCAAATCCTTAAATACCATTAACCACTACACATTGTGTACTCTCACTGTTATGAATACGAACACACAGTGCAGTTATATCAAAGATCAAATAATGAAAGATCAATTAAAAAGGATTTGACTGAAAATAATACCATGTGCTTTTACTCCCCACTAGAAATTCAATAATAATTTAAGTAATTTTATCATGCTAAATTTTAAATCCAAGTTTCACTTATTACAAAGTACATTCATTTCTTGTGGCAACTGCTAAAAATAATTATATTGAAAAAGGATCTAGTGCTTTCCTGGCGTATTTGACAAAAACTGTTCATGAGCTTCCAGCCAGGTGCAGATATTGATTTTAACCAACAATATTTAGAGTGAGACCTTCATCTTTCTTTAAATTCTTTTCCTCTAGTTTTATTTCAATGCTTCCTTCACCACACGGTCCCAAAAGCCTTTGACATGGGACATTAGCTTTGTGCTGAAGTCAATCCTATGGCCATTGCAATATACCAATTGAAATAAAACTAGAAGAAAGGAATTTAAAGAAAGATGAAGGTCTCGCTCTAAGAACTAGAATTCAATTGTAAACATGGTGGGACAGCAGAAACCTGACCTGCTGAGGACTAACCAATCAGGAGGGACAGACAATGGGTGTATAAATGCCACCGGACTAGACACGCCCAGGCATCATCCCTGATGAAGATGGCAGAGTTTGTCATTGACACATTGGTTAAAAACAGACACCTGAAACTGGCTGGAAGCCCAAGTTTATTTGTAATAATTATATTAGCATGCTTGTATCACAAGTGAGATAGCTTTAAAACACAAGAAAGGAATAAATGACAATACCATGGATGTTTCATACCATCATTCATGAATGCAATTTTTATCCAGTCTGAAATGAACATAAGCAATTTACATTTTCCAACTGTAGTGGGATGTTCCAAGGAAACAGTATAGAAGCAAGGTTTATTCTGTAATTCCATTTCAGATCTAGAGGAATTTATTCTACTCAAGCAGTAAAAACATTTTTTGTCTTGCAAACATGCAATAAATGAGAAAAAAAAACAGCATGGTACTTCATTTCAGAAACTTGTTTTCATCGAAGCTTACCGACAAGTATATTCTATACAACCAAGGAAAACATTTCTACACCATATTATTTTCAAAAATATTGCTATTGTTACCTTAAGAATGGATCTGTCCAAATTTCCAGCAGCACTAAGTTCATTTGAGGAGGATGCACCAAAACTATATGTTTTTGGACCTAAGGAAAAGAAGTTTAAAAATTAAGAGTCATTGAGTAATACATCACAGAAACAGGCTCTTTGGCCTATCCGGCCTGCCTTTGCCAAACTATTATTCTGCCCAGTCCCATTGACCCGCACTTGGACCATTGCTCTTCATAGTGCTCCAATCCATGTACCTATCCAAATGTCTCTTAAATGTTGAAATCAAACCCACATGTACCACTTCTGCTGGCAGCTTGTTCCACATTCTCACCATCCTCTGAGTGAAGAAGTCCCATCTCACATTCCCCTTAAACATTTCACCCTTAACCCATGACCTCAGTGGAAAATGTCTGCTTGTATTAACCCTATTTTGTATATAATTTTGTATACCTCTACCAAATCTCCCACTCATTCTCCTACTCTCCAAGTCCTAACCTAATATTTCCCTATAAATTATATCCAAAAGTCCAGGCAACATCCTTGTAAATTTTCTCTGCACTCTTTCAATTTTATTGATATCCTTCCTGTAGGTAGGTGACCCAAACTGGACACAATACTCCAACTTAACCCTCACCAACATTTTATACAACTTCAACATAACATCTCAACACCTGTACTCAATACTTTGCTTTATGAAGTCCAATATGCCAAAAGCTCTTTACAGCCCTATGTGACATCATTTTTAAGGAATTATGGATCTGCATTTCCAGATCCCTCTGTTCTACCACACTCCTCAGTGTCCTACTCACAAATTCATGTCCTATCCTCATTGGTCCTCTCTAAGTGCAACACCTTGTCTGCATTAAATTCCATATGCCATTCTTCAGCCCATGTTTTCAGCTAGTCCAGGTGCCACTATGAGCTCTGATAGCCTTCCTTGCTGTCTACTATATGCCCAATCTTGGTGTCATCTGCAAATTTGTTGACCCATTTTACTAGATCATCATCCAGAACGAATTCACAAATGACAAGCAATAATAGATCCAACACCAAACCCTGCAGCACACCACCAGTCACAGTCTACTAGTCTACTACCATTCTCTGGCTTCTCCCATAAAGCAGATGTCTAATCTAATTTACTATCTCATCCTGAATGCTAAGCAACTGAACCTCCTTGACCAATCTCCCATGTGGGACCATGTCAAAGGCCTTGCTAAAGTCTATGTAGACAACATCCACTCTCTTGTCCTCATCAACTTTCTTGGTAACTTCCTTGAAAAAGTCTACAAGATTGGTTAGACATGACCTACCATGTACAAAGCCACTCTGACTATCGCTAATAAGTCCCTGTCTATCTGAATACTTATACATCTGGTCCCTTGGAATACCTTCCAATAACTTACATACCCACTAATAATCTCAGGTTCACTGGCATATAATTTTCCAGCTTAATTTAGAACCTTTCTTAAACAGCAGAATAAATAGCTATCCTCCAATCCTCCAGCACTTCATCAATGACTAAGAACACTTAAATATCTCTGCTAGGGCTGCTGCAATTTTTGCACTCACCTCCCACAAGGTCCGAAGGAACACCTCGTCAAGCACAGAGGAGTTATCCACCCTAATTTTCCTCAAGGCAGCAAACACCTCCTCTATAATCTGTCCATGACTTCACTTCTATAGACTTTGTCTACTTCCTGAGTGTATGGGGTATTCAGGGAGGGGTAGCACCTCTGGTGGCAGACTTGTTGTGCTCCACCCAGGGGTAGCTCATCCACCTTTGATCCCCACCTGCCACCCAGCTCTCACCTGTTTGCATACGACAGCCACCACACCACAGTACACCACTTCGATAGACGGGCTAAATCAGGTGATGGCAGCCAGGGATGTGCCTATCCCAGCATGCGAAGCCAGTTCCAACGGACTAGGCAGATAAAATAAACTACAAGATCCAACAGCCAAGAAGGTGGTGTTGCAACGCTTCATAGAGAGCGAAGGGCATGACAAGGCACAGAAGGAGTCATGGTTATCCACTGCAGCAGAGAAAATCTCCAGTCATGATGATTTTTCACATCCTTGGACCAAGAGTTTTGAGGTCTGAAGAGTGGCACTGCCCTAGTGCAACGGAATTTTCCACTGTAAAGCTCCTCCCACACAGGTTACATCATTGTTGGAAATGACGGACAGCCAGCACATCTCCCGAGAAATCACAGATGCAGAATAAAATCCATTTAAGATCTCCCCCATCTCTTTTGCCTTTCTGTATAGATGACCAATTTGATCTTCAAGAGGAGCAATTTTATCCCTAGCTATGCTTAAAGTATCTGTAGAACTCCTTGGAGTTCTCCTTTACCTTGTCTGCTAGAGTAACCACGTGCCTTCTTTTCACCCTCCTGATTTAATTCTTAAATTAAGTCTGCAAACACTGGTCAGGTGCCAAGTAAATAACTACTTAGGACACACCATTGTAGAACATTCCCCACTGACAAGTCAAAAGTGAAAAGTTAATAGAAACATCTTCCGTCAGTCAGCCGTGGGAATGCTCACTAATGATTGGCTAATGTGAAGTCCTATTCTTTGCTTCTCAAATATGAGGGGTAGTGTGCTGTAAAGCTGGACAGCATTTAGCCTGCAACTTGTACATAAAATTAACACAGAAATTCCTGACAATGACCACTGTAAAAAGGGGATTATAACCCCACCTGCAGGAATTAGTTATCACAGCCAAACATCACCTAAGCCTGGGAGTGGGGTGGGGGGATAACTATTATGAGAAATTTAATTACTTAACACAACTTGACACAAAAGTTTAGGTCAGAGGCTGAAGTATTCCATCACGGACTACTCACAACCAGACTCCAAAACCTTTCTGCCACAATGGCACAACTTAAAAGACAATTTCATATTCTTCACTCTACTGAATGAGTGCAGCTCCAACAGTCAACATACTATTAAGAAAACCACAGTCACTGACATTATTAAGAAAAGAGCTGCTAACTCACTAGCAACCTTGCAGTCTCTATTATCCAGAAGGATAAGGGGTAGAAGGCTTATGGGAACACCAAAACTGGCAAGTTTTCCTTCAAGTAGTACACCTTTCTCAATTATGCATTGCATGCTATAAAGTTCCAACCTTCATAAAAAGATTCATCACAAGAGCTTGGTTAATTATCAAATTAACTATAGTAGGCTCTTATGGTGATACCTAGATGATGTTTATCTTGCCAAGATACTGCCCTCACTCAATCTTTGCGCCACCATAATAGGGGCTGAGTTCCCCTCTTCCTTATCTGCCAACACATGTTGGTAGGTGTTCTTCCCAGTGGCAACCCGTTTTAATTCTTCTTTCTATTCCCATTTCAACATGTCATTCCAGTGCCTCCCCTGCTGCCACGATGAGCCAACTACAGGTTGGAGGAGCAACAACTCACATTCCATCTAGGTAGCTTCCAATGTGACAAAAGAACATTGATTTCTCCAAATTCTAGCAATTCTCCTATCTCCCACTTCTCTCTTTTTTCATTCCCCATTTTGGCTCCCTTCTTACCACTTCACCTCTCCTCACCTGCCTATCAACTCCTTCTGTGACCCTCCTCTTTCCCTTTATCTCATGGTCTATCACATTTCCTCTTCAGCCTTTTACCTCGACCACCTATCACCTCCCAGCTTCTCACTTCATCTCCCCTCCCACACCCCCCTTCAAATGGTTTCGCCTATCACTGCCAGCTTGTACTTCTCCTTGTCCCCATTTTCTTACTCTAGGTTCTTCCCTCTTCCTTTTCAGACTGATGAAGGGTCCCAGGCTGAAACTGCGACTCCCTATATCAGGGGTTCCCAACCTGGGGTGCACAGACCCCCTCGGATCAACAGCAGGGGTCCATGGCAGAAAAAAAAGGGTAGGGAGCCCCTGCCCTCGATGCTGCCTAACCTGCTGAGTCTTCCAGCATTTGGTGAGTGTTGCTCAGTATTTCCAACATTTGCAGAATCTCGTGTTCACATTTTACATCTTCATGCTGGTAACTATTGGTTTTCTCGACTCCTGGTGAGATCCCAAAACCCTATTTCAACGATCCTGGGTGAGGAGACAGTCTCACCAGTTACTTCACAGGAAGCCTGCTACACTGGCAGCATTTCCCCCACACACCTCAAGCTAAGCAAGATTTCCCGACTGGGCCTCGGGCACTTCAGTGACCAACGATCTCTAACGCCCTGTCCCAATGACGGTGCCCGCTCCTTCGCTCTCTGTACAGTACCTGCTTTAACTTTATTCTCCTTGGTAGCCGGCTTGACGACAGTTGGCCGAGGGTGCTGGGCTTTCCCATTAGTAACCGGCTGAGCGGTCTCCGGCCGCTGGACCCGAGCCGCCGCCGACACCACCGCCTCGTTTCGCCTCTTCTTCTTTCCCCCCATGAGGCACCGTCAGCCGCGACCGGCCGCACTCTCCGTGGCACCGGCACCGACACCGAACAAAGCCTGCGGCCGCCGTACGCATGCGCGGGCCGGGCGCCGACGTCACGGGTCCGCCCCGCCTGAAGCACGCGCTGGAGCGCGGGGCGCCCTGAACGTACTTTCATTTTTTTTCCACAAAATCACAAAAGTCTTTAACAGCATGCAAATACCAAACAGCTTAGAGATGACATATGCTTAGAAAGGAATACAAGAATGGGGAATAAGGTACTTTATAATGGGAAAAAATAACATTTTGAGAAGTTTGGGTGAATCAAGAAAAGTCAGAATGTAAAAGACATTGTGTTGATGAATGTCATCTACTTTTTGATGAAGTATTGGAGATGGCAGGAGGGAATGCAATGAGTGTACATTTGATAAATATCACATTAAAGATAGCTTAACAAAAAGAGGCAGAGGCCTGAAGAAGGAATCTTCTCATTTCAATTCATCTTTCCATTCCCATGTTGACATGTCTGTCCATGCTCTTCCCTACTGTCAAGATGATGACAAACTCATATTCTGTCTGGCTATCCTCCAACCTGATGGCATGAACATGAATTTCTCTGACTTGTGTAATTACTCCCTGAATCCCTTTCTCTCTTCTGTCTTTTTCCATCCCTCATTTGGGTAACCCTCTCATCTCTTCTCACCACTCCTCTGCCTCCCTCTGTTTCCCCTCCTGCTTTCCTTCATTCCATAATTCTCTGTCCTCTCCTACTAGATCCCTTCTTCACCCCTCTAACTCTTCCAACTACAATTTCCCATCTGCATCCCACCCACCTTCCTCCTCCTCTGATCTTACACGTCACCTGCCAGCTGGTACTCCTCCCCATTCCTCCAAATTCCTATTCAGATTTTTAACCCCTTCCTTTTCAGTTCTTATGAAGGGTCTCAGCTAAAAACAACAACTGTTCACTCCTCTCCATAGGTGCTATCTGACCTGCTGAGTTCTCCCAGCATTTTGTGTGTTGAAGTTGAGGCTTCAGGTAGGAAAATCGCAGGCGTTGTTCATCAGTAGTCAGTGCTTTTCTAAAAGTATGTCTTTATATATATGAAGCAAATAGCAGGTAGAATTTAATAGATTATTGCAGGTGGCAAAATTTAAGAAAGGACAATTTGCAGGTATAACATGAGGCCTCAGTAATGGCTATAAAAACGGGAAGGTTATGCCAAACCAGTATAAATCTGTGGTTAACATACTGATTGGATTTCCAACATCTGCATATCTTTTGTTAGTAAATCTCTGATTAGATAGGGATCATAATGGATTCAAGCGACCGAATGGTCTTCTGCGCCTTAACACGGACGGCTCTTTCTTTCATTGAAAGATTTCAGCATCCGTACAACTTGCTTCAAGAAATTGATTGGTCACTGAATTTTCGGAAGTCGGAACGCGCCGTTTATTTTGTTCTTTTCAGCCACCATCCTGGCCTCAAAGGATTGTGGGATTTGTGGGTCCACCGTGAGAGATGGCGGATACGTTTGGTGATGATCTGTTCAGCGTGTTCGAGGAAGATTCGTCGAAAAAAGCCAAAGGAGGGGATGGTGGTGGAGGGAACGCAGGGTAAGTAAGACTCGCTGCTGGTATTGATGTTGCCACAGGTGTTGCAGCGCGTGTGAAGTCAGTTGTGAACCCGGGTCGTGATCAGTAGTCGGATGGTAGCAGCAGGGTCACCATGTGATTAAGGTTTCTGGAGGAATAAGCATGCTGGATGCTGCATTGCAATCGGTCTTTTATAATACATGCGACCTATATGCTCACATATTGTCTTTTCAATTTCATGTATAACAAGCGAGGGCATTGAATAATGAGGGTGTAAGAAGGAAACTAGGGTTGCCTATAGAGACCATGGGTTATCTATGGCAGGTTAGATTGAGGGGAATCTTACTTAATTATGTTAACATATTAAAAAGGAAAGCCCTGATGAAGATTTTCACATAGCTCTTAGCTGCAGGCACGGTACCAGATTACTGGAGGAGAGCTTATTTTTAAAAAGGCAGCGAATATACGCCAGATTTCTAGAAACTGATGACCCTTGCATCCGCGGGAAAGACATTATTGTAGAAGAGTAAAGACAACAACGTGTGTCTTTGAAAAGGCAAGGACTGATTCGGGAAACTTAATGTGGTTGTGTGTGTGGGGTGGGGATAAATCTTGTCTTACAAGTTAGATTGCAAATTTGAGGAGGTAACTAAGGCAATTGATGAAGGCACAGCAGTCAGTGTTTCAGTGTTAACTACAGCAAGGCATTTGACAACGTTCTTTGTGATTGGCTTCTGAGGGTTAATCCACATGGAATCCGGGGTGAGCTGGTTATTTGGATCCAACATTGACTTGGTGATAGGAAGTAGAGAGTATTAGTTGAAGATTTTTTTTTGATTGGAAGTCTGTGACTAGTGGTATATCATGAAGATTGTTGTTGTGACCTTTAATGTTTGTGTTATATGTTAGCAGCTTGGTATTGAATGTATGACGAATAATTTGTAAGTCTGATAATCATCCATATATTGGCAATCTTGTGTATAGCGAGAAAAGTTGTCTCAGGTTATAGCAGTTTACAGATCAGAGAGAAAGCTTGGCTAAGAGTTGACAGATGTAATTTATTCTTCACAGGTGTAATGCAGTGCAATTTGGGAAGTGATATAGGGGTAACACATATCCAGTAAATGGTAGGGTATGAAGGAATGGCGAAGTATAAAGTTTGGGGTCCAAATCCATAGTTACCTGAAAGTAGTGACACAGCTGGATAAGGTGGTAAAGAAGGCATATGGTGTTCTCTCCTATAAGTCAGGACGTAGAACATAAGAGCAGTGACATTATGTTACAACTTTAAAAAACATGAGTTAGTTCATACTTGAGAGCATTGTGTGCAGTTTTGATTGCCACACAGAAACGATGTAATTACACTGGAGCCATTGTAGAAAAGATTCAGCTGGTTGCCTGGATCACAGAACTTTAGTTACAGGAGAAATTGTACAGATTATGTTTGTTTTACGTGGAGTGAAGGAAGCTGAGTGGTGATCTGTGAGAAGATTATGTTTATTAGAAAGCTCAGATCTTTTTCCTTATGGTAGGGTTATCAAAGACGAGGGCTCAGAGTAATAAAATGTAGCAGTTTTAAAGGTATATGAAAGGTAAGTATGGTTTACAGATAGCTGGAACATGCTGCCAAAGGTGATGGTGGAATTGAGATAGTTACTACCTTAAGATGCATTTGCACAGATACTTAAATAGCTCAGGTCATTATGTGGGTAAAGAGGTTAGTTCGCTGGGCAAGAAGATTGGCAGGGATGTGATTTACTTTACTTTATTGTCACCAAACAATCGATACTAGAGTGTACAATCATCACAGTGATATTTGTTTCTGCTCTTCGCGCTCCCTGAAGTACAAATCGAAGTAAATATAATAAAAATTTAAATTATAAATCATAATTAGAAAATAGAAAAGGGAAAGTAAGGTAGTGCAAGTCAGGTCCAGATATTTGGAAGGTACAGCCCAGATCCGGGTCAGGATCTGTTCAGCAGTCTTATCACAGTTGGAAAGAAGCTGTTCCCAAATCTGGCTGTACGAATCTTCATGCTCCTGACCCTTCTCCCGGAGGGAAGTGGGACAAAAAGTGTGTTGACTGGGTGGGTCTTGTCCTTGATTATCCTGGCAGCAATGCTCTGACAGCGTGCAGTGTAAAGTGAGTCCAAGGATGGAAGATTGGTTTGTGTGATGTGCTAGGCTATGTTCATGATCTTCTGTAGCTTCTTCCGGTCTTGGACAGGACAACTTCCATACCAGGTTGTGACGCACCCTAGAAGAATGCTTTCTACGGTGTTCCTATAAAAATTAGTGAAGGTTTTAGGGGATGGGCTGCAAGACAGAGTTTTGTGCTCTGACACTGACTTACAGAAGAACGTTGTATATTCTGTGAAGAGGTCATGTCATATTTAGCCTTCATTCACGATTATCTTACAATCTAAATCATATTTCATCCACTCCTGAGCCCTGATGAAGGGTCATGGCCTGAAATGTTGACTGTTTGTTTATTTCCATAGATACTGCTATACCTTCTGCCAGCATTTTGTGTATGTTTCTCTGGAGTTCCAGCATCTGCGGAATCTTTTGTGTTCATATTTCATCCTATGCTTTGTCAACCTCCACATGAAAACTTTTTTTGATGAAAGGTGGTGTTGGTGGTTTACCTACTTTTAAAGTCATTAATTATAATTCCTCAATTGCCATCCGTTTTTCAAGATGAAAGCAGGGTTGGATTGGTTCAGTATCATGGAATGTACTATTATCAGTAGACCATTATAGAAAACACTGCGTCAGCTAACAAATTGGAGGCGGAAAAGTAAACATTATTAAGAAAATCAATGTGCCTCCTTCATGGCATTATGGACACCAAAATGTTTTACTTCAGTGATGCTTCCTGGCCTGCTGAGTTCCTCCAGCATTTTGCCTGTGTTGCTTGGATTTCCAGCATCTGCAGACTTTCTCTTTGTTGTTATGGACACCGAACTTGATTACTGCATGCTCCAGTCATCTCCACAGCTGGCCAGGTGCAACCAGACCTCTTTAAAAGCAGTTTTACCTCAGTGATCTGTAGGCAGATTTTCATTAACATGGAATTATTATTTTATTCATGCAAAATGGGATTATAGGTTTGTACAGGAGTCAGATGTCTCCTTGGAGTATAGAAAAATTGGAATGTTTATGGATGGAAATGCAGTGCAAAATTATTTTATGGTGGTGTTATGGTAGAAGTTGTGAAAATGAATCTAACCAAGAGAGAATGGTGGTGTGAACTTGGAGCTATAGAGAAGTGATATGGTTAAATGATAGAAATTAAAGACAAAAAGGCACAACAAAACTGTGTAAAAGTTCACACTAGATTTCAACAGCAAAAGAATTTTACAGAGATCAGTTAAAAAGGAAATGATAAAAAGTTGATCTACTCTATGTTTGTGAATGTGTAATGTTTAGTAAATAAGGTCAGTGAGCAACAAGCACAGATAGTCCTCTGGGAATATGATGTGACAATAACACAAACATGCTTCAAAAAGGAGCTGATGGAGCTCTGATTTTTCCAGTTTTGTCAAAGCGCTCAGGAAAAACAGGTAAGAAAGGAGTAAGGGTAACAATGTTGATTAATGAGAGTATTCCAGTTCTGAATTGAATTGGCTTCACATACATGAGGAGTAAAATTCTTTACGTTGCGTCTCCGTCTAAATGTGCAATCATAGTAATTTATAATAGAACAGTCAATGTAACATAGAAATGTACTCAAATCAGCATGAGTTAATCAGTCTGATGGCCTGGTGGAAGAAGCTGTCCTGGAGCCTGTTGGTCCTGGCTTTTACTCTGCAGTACCGGTTCCCAAATGGTAGCAGCTGGAATAGATTGTTGTTGGGGTGACTTGGTCCCCAAAGATCCTTCGGGCCTTTTTCTCACACCTGTCTTTGTAAATGTCCTGAATCATGGGAAGTTCACATCTACAGATGCGCTGGACTGCCTGCACCACTCTCTGCAGAGTCCTGCAATTAAGAGAGGTACAGTTCTCATACCAGGCAGTGATGCAGCCAATCAAGATGCTCTGAATTGTGCCCCTGTAGAAAGTTCTCAGGATTTGGGGGCCCATACCAAACTTCCTCAACCGTCTGAGGTGAAAGAGGCGCTGTTGTGCCTTTATCACCACACAGCTGGTGTGTTCAGACCACGTGAGATCCTCGGTGATGTGGATGCCGACGAACTTAAAGCTGTTTACCCTCTCAACCCCAGATCCATTGATGTCAATAGGGGTTAGCCCATCTCCATTCCTCCTGTAATCCACAACCAGTTCCTTTGGTTTTGTGACATTGAGGGAGAGGTTGTTTTCTTGTCAGTACTGTGTCAGAGAGATGACTTCTTCCCTGTAGGCCACCTCATTATTGTTTGAGATTAGGCCAATGTAGTGTCATTGGCAAATTTAATTAGCAGATTGGAGCTGTGGGTGGCGACACAGTCATGGGTATACAGAGAGTAAAGAGGGGGCTTAGTACACAGCCCTGAGGGGCTCTTGTGTTGAGAGTCAGAGGGGTGGAAGTGAGGGAACCCACTCTTATCACCTGCCGGCGATCTGACAGGAAGTTCAGGATTCAGCTGCACAAGGCAGGATCAAAGCTGAGGTCTCTGAGCTTCCTGTTGAGCCTGGATGGAATGATGGTGTTGAATGCTGAACTGTAGTCCAAGAACAGCATTCTCACATAAGCATCCTTAGGTGAAAGTGGGTGGCGTAGACAATTCGAAGACAGAATATGATTAAGCTAAGAAATGCTGCGCTGCTGGGTAATTTTTGTGTATCACCAATGAGTGGGGGTATAATGAAACAGGGTTCTTATAATAGGTGATTTTAATTATTCCTAATGTAAGCTCAGATATCAATAATGTTAAAGACAGGCAGGTTGAAGAATTTGTAAAAGCATTACTTTCAGGGCAGTGTGTTTCTGGTCTAAAAAAGAAGGAGGCATGCAAGATCTGATCTTGGGGAATGAGATGTAAAGTGTAACAAGTTCTAGAAGGAGATCATCTGGAAGAAAGGGATCACAACATTACCAGATTCAGGTTACGAGGAGCATTCCAAAGTAAAAAATAATTAAAGCAGGACTTCCAGTAAGATGGCGATTGTTTAGTCGCTTCAACTTTTGCTCCGTTACATTTCTTACCTTCGCACTATGTACCTCCCTTTTTAAATTTCAGTTTGTTAATTTATTTGTCTTTCTTATCTGCCTGCGAATACCTCTATCTCACAATGGCTACAAAGATTCCTAAATCTGGGAAAAATAGAAGCTTCTATGTCTCTGTCTGCTGAGATTCTCTCTATCCTGGAACAGAATCGACAGGACATTATAATTGATATCAAGACTAAATTTAGGGCCTCTATCAGTCAGCTGGAGTCAAAATTGGATCAGATTAACGCCGGAGTGGATGACCAAGCCGAACAATTATCTCGCATTGACCTAACTTCCGAAGATTTAAAGTGCCGCGTTCAGCAGCTGGAAACTCTGTGCTCCAACTTGACAGAGCAGAACAGCAAACTTCCAAAATGGCAGATCTCGAAAATTGGAGCAGACGTAATAATTTACGAATTCTCCATTTGCCAGAGGCCACTGGAACGGGCTCTCACGTTAAAATTTTTCTCTTCTTTCCTTAGTGAGATTTTCGGGACAGAAATTCTTCCGACTGCACCTGAGTTAGAAAGAGCCCATAGTGTTACGTATTCAGGCAACAATAATTATAGATGAGTTAGACGAAGGGTTATATAACAAATAACACGTTTATTAAACACTGATAACAAACCCCCTTCAAATGTAAACAAACCCAAACAATGATCCGAGCTCAGCTGCTCAAACAGTCCTTAATAGCGTTGCAGTCCCAAACAGTCTTTAAAGCAGTATTGAAAAAAAAGAGTTCCTTAAAGCGATATGCCGAAGGAAAACAGTATTTTAAAACGATATGCCAACAGTTCAAAAGCTCACGGTACTTTTAAAAGGAGAGACTTTTTAAAGCGATGTAAATTCTCTTCCACGTCGATGTCCTTCAATTCCCAGCGTCAAACTCCCACGTCGAATTTTATTAAATATAACAGCTTAAAGTGACTGACCTTCCTTCCACAATATTCTCAATCTCCCGCTTTTTCCAGCGGAGACTATCATGAGAATAGTAAACGAAATCCTTCCGAATGAGGATCACACAAGGTCGAAGTCAATCCATCGAAAATCGATTCTTCTCTTCACTCTCCATTAGCAAAGAAACCGTTGGCTCTGACCTTTTAAACTTTAGGCATTATATAAAACTTCATTTTTAACTAAACTGCGTCATCACATTAAATCACACAGTGATATGAAGTCATTTTGGCAAATCCAGCCACGAACTGCCCCACCTGACAGGGTGGGTCTCCCTTTTATACCCTGTAGGAAAAAACCTGTCACATGACCTCTACTGGCGGGAAAATGACATCACTCCACCATTACCTCATGTCCAGTATAACTTCAACCCCAGTCACGTGACAAGGGTACACTGTCACGTCACGGGTACGTAACACCTCCCTCCAAAAAAAAACATTTTTGGTCTGACAAGAACAAAAATTTTAACAATTTCTTACAAAAAAAAACCCAAAAAAAAACAAAGGTATAAATTATATAACATACACAATATACAATACAGTAGGAGTGTTACAATAAAAAAACCACTCCAAAAAAAAAATTACATTGTACATTCAACATCGAGATAGACAATCAGCAACCACATTATCTTTACCTTTAATATGAGTTATCACAATATTGTACTCTTGTAACATCAAACTCCAATTTAACAATCTTCTGTTTTTGTTTTTCATCTTACTCAGAAAAACTAACGGATTATGATCAGTGTAAACAATAAGTGGTTTTTGAGTTGTACCAACATATACCTCAAAATATTCCAAAGCTAAAACAAGAGATAACAATTCTTTCTCTATTGTTGAATAGTTTCTTTGATGCTTATTAAATTTCTTAGAAAAGTAAGCTACTGGATGATCAACCTCATCACCCTCATTCCTCTGCATCAATACTGCTCCCGCAGCTTCATCACTAGCATCTACAGCTAATGAAAAAGGTTTTTCAAAGTCAGGTGCCTTAAGCACAGGTTGTTCACATATCATTGTTTTCAATTTTTCAAATGCTTCCTGACAAAACACTGTCCACACAAACTTCACATTCTTCTGCAGAAGATTAGTTAATGGAAGGGCAACATTAGCAAAATTTTTACAAAATTTTCGATAATATCCTACCATTCCCAAAAATCTTCTGAGAGTTTTTTTCCCCGTCAGAGTGGGAATTTCCAAAATTGCCTGAACTTTTGCCTGAACAGGAGCTACCTTACCTTGACCTACAACATAACCAAGGTAAGTCACAGTAGCATGTCCAAATTCACTCTTGGCTAAATTAATAGTCAAGTTAGCTTTTGAAAGCTTTTCAAACAATTTCTCCACCGCAATAATGTGTGCTTCCCAAGTATAATTTCCTGTCACTAAATCATCAATATAAGCATCAGTATCTTTCAAACCCTGAATCACAGAATTAATCATCCTCTGAAAAGTACCTGGGGCATTCTTCATCCCAAATGGAAGAACATTATACTCATATAACCCAGATGGAGTTACAAATGCAGAAATCTCTCTACCTCTGTCCGTTAATGGAACACACCAATACCCTTTCAATAAATCAATCTTTGTAAGGAACTTTGCTTTCCCAACTTTATCTACACAATCATCTACTCTAGGAATTGGATATGCATCTGTTTTCGTTACAGCATTCACCTTTCTATAGTCCGTACAAAACCTAATACTACCATCAGGTTTTGGCACCATAACACATGGCGAACTCCAATTCGAGTTAGAATGTCTAATAATATCATTCTCTAACATGTATTCAATTTCTTTCTCAGCAAGTTCACATTTTTCCATGTTCATCCTATATGGATGTTGTTTAATAGGTTTGGCATCTCCAACATCTACATCATGTGAAGCTATAGTAGTCCTTCTCGGAACATCTGGAAACAAATCCTTATACTTAAAAATCAATTCCTTCATCTGTTGTTTCTGCTCTAGCTGTAAATCTGCTAATTTCTCATCCATATTTTCCAAAATGGTCGAATTAGGTAACCTAACAGAAACAATGTTAGATTTAGAATGAAAGTCAGATGAATCATCTATCATGTTCCCAGTTAAATCAAACTCATTCTCACTAACCACAACAGTCACAGTATCAGATTGTTTCTCAAAATATGGTTTAATCATATTTATGTGGCAAAGTTGTGTTGACCTTCTACGATCTGGAGTTTTTATTACGTAATCCACATCATTGATTCTAGACACAATTTCATAAGGTCCATGAAATCTAGCTTGTAAAGGATTTGTCTGCACTGGGAAAAGAACCAACACCTTATCTCCAGGCTTAAACATCCTCATCCTAGCTTCCTTATCATACCAAGTTTTCATTTTCTCCTGAGCCAACTTTAAATTTTCCTTGGCTAAGCTACAAGCTTTATGTAACCTGTCCTTAAATTTCAAAACATAGTCCAACAAATTAGTATGCACTTCCTTACTAATCCACTGTTCCTTCAATAAAGCTAAAGGTCCTCTAACTCTATGCCCAAACACAAGTTCAAATGGACTAAAACCTAAAGATTCCTGTACCGATTCCCTTACTGCAAATAAAAGTAAGTTTATACTCTCATCCCAGTCACTTTCATTTTCCACACAATATATCCTAATCATATTCTTGAGAGTAGAATGAAACCTCTCCAAGGCACCTTGCGATTCTGGATGGTATGCAGACGAAGTAATTTGCTTAGCTCCCAATTTATAAACTATCTGTTGAAACAATCCAGACATAAAATTACTACCTTGATCAGTTTGTATTTCCTTAGGCAATCCAAAATAAGTAAAGACACAATTAGAGCCTTCGTCACAGTTTTAGCTTTTATATTCCTAAGTGGTACTGCCTCTGGAAACCTAGACGAAGTACACATGATAGTCAACAAATACTGATAACCAGTTTTTGTCTTTGGTAATGGACCAACACAATCTACAATAACTTTAGAAAACGGTTCACCAAATGCTGGAATAGGTTGTAATGGAGCTACTGGTGTAACCTGATTTGGCTTACCCACAATTTGACAAGTATGGCACGTCTTACAAAACATCGCCACATCTTTTCTTAAACCAGGCCAGTAAAAATGTTTTAAAACCTTGTCCACAGTTTTCCTTACCCCTTGATGTCCACCTAAAGGCACACTATGAGCTAAAGTCAAAATCTCATTCCGATAAACTTTAGGAACAACCACCTGGTAAACAACATTCCATTCCTCACTTGCAGGAATTGTAGGCGACCTCCACTTCCTCATCAACACTCCTTTTTCCAAATAATATCCTACTGACACCTTCTCAATTTCACTACCTAGTAAAGCTTGTTCCCTTAATTTTACAATCTCAGGATCTCTATTCTGCTCTGCTATCATCTCCTTCCGAGACAAAGATAAATCTTCATAGTCAGACTTACTCCCAGAATCTTGTTCAAACAACGAAGGTAAGAAAGTCTCTGACACATCCTCAAAACTCAAATCCTGAGTTGAACAGTCATGAGTAACAACCTCATTCTGCACATCAATTTTTTTAGCCATAGCTCTAGTCACAACACAAGAAGAATCTATGTTAGAATTCACCTCAGGTACCTCTGACTCCATTGTCAAATGCACTTCAGGAAAAACTTGTCCACCTGCCAAGTCATTACCTAACAATAAAGAAATACCCTTCACAGGTAAGCTATGCTGTAGTCCTACTTTAACAAATCCTGTAACTAACCCTGACTTTAAATTTACTTTATGTAACTGTACAGGCATAAAATCACTTCCAACACCTCTTATGTAATTTACCTCACCAGTATCACTCTCTTCATTAAACTTCAACACACTATCTAACATCAGTGATTGAGAAGCTCCAGTATCCCTAAGAATTTTTATTGGCACCAGAGTAGATCCTTCTTTCAAGGATACAAACCCTTCAGTTATAAAATGATCATATCCCTTTCTAACTTGGTCAGACTCTAACAAATCCTCATTTGTGTTTACCAAACCCTGTAACTTTACAGGTGCTTTAGTATGTTGCACACAAGCATCTGTAACTGCTTCCTTCTCTTTCTTTTTCAATTTGAAACAGTTAGCTATTACATGGCCAGGCTTCTTACAATAGTTACAAATAAGACCAAACTGTCTTTCCTTCACAGGTTTTCCTTCCTCCTTACCTTTCTCATTAACCTCTGATTTAATTTCTGATTTACCTTGAGTCTCCATATTATTTTTCCTCTTGAAAATTCTACCCTGAGGAAATTTATTCTTATGGATTAAAACATACTCATCAGCTAATCTAGCACAGTCCTGCAATTTATCAGTATCCCTCTCATTTAAGTAGGTCCTTACTTCAACAGGAATGCTTCTTTTAAATTCCTCCATCAAAATCAGCTCTCTCAATGTATCATAGTCCCCATTTACATTTTTAGAAGAAACCCATCTCTCAAAACACATAGCTTTATCATAGGCAAATTCCACATAAGTCTTTTCCACAGACTTTTTCAAACTCCTGAATCTTTCCCTATACGCTTCTGGGACTAATTCATACGCTTTGAGAATATTTGTCTTCACAATATCATAATCTAATGCTTGCGCAGCAGTTAAAGCTGTGTAAACCTGTTGTGCCTTGCCTTTGATTACACTCTGTAATAACACTGACCATTTATCTTTCGGCCACTCTGACATCCGAGCAATAGTTTCAAAATGTTGAAAATATCTCTCCACTTCTGTTTCACTAAATGGAGGGACCAATTTAATTTCTTGGCTAGCAACAAACGGTTTTCTAGAATCAGAAGACTGATTCTCAGACCTTAAATTCACCATTGCATATTCAAATTCTCTTTTCTTCTGCTCAGATTCCAATTTACACCTCTCTAACTCTGCTTTACTTTGTTCCAACCTCATTTGTTCAATTTGCAACTGCATCTCCAGATTACTTATTGGAAACGATTCTAAAATCGATTCTTCAAAATGACCCGAAGCCACAAAATGTGATGCGATCTTTCTCTGTATAACAGCTTTTGATGTAGTTGGCAAAATCCCTTTAAGATGCAACCGATTAGCAAGTTCAGAGACTTCAGTTTTTTTCGCCTTCGCTAACAAATCCGCGTCTGGCGAATCCAGAAACTCATCAATATTCATCGTTGCCGAATACCACTCACAAGCCAATCAAACAAAAAAAAAATCCCCGTTACCAAAACACCGATTCAAAATTCAAAAAGCACTTTAAACTCAAACAATTCAATTCCGGACTTAGCCCCCATATTTATGTTGCGTATTCAGGCAACAATAATTATAGATGAGTTAGACGAAGGGTTATATAACAAATAACACGTTTATTAAACACTGATAACAAACCCCCTTCAAATGTAAACAAACCCAAACAATGATCCGAGCTCAGCTGCTCAAACAGTCCTTAATAGCGTTGCAGTCCCAAACAGTCTTTAAAGCAGTATTGAAAAAAAAGAGTTCCTTAAAGCGATATGCCGAAGGAAAACAGTATTTTAAAACGATGTGCCAACAGTTCAAAAGCTCACGGTACTTTTAAAAGGAGAGACTTTTTAAAGCGATGTAAATTCTCTTCCACGTCGATGTCCTTCAATTCCCAGCGTCAAACTCCCACGTCGAATTTTATTAAATATAACAGCTTAAAGTGACTGACCTTCCTTCCACAATATTCTCAATCTCCCGCTTTTTCCAGCGGAGACTATCATGAGAATAGTAAACGAAATCCTTCCGAATGAGGATCACACAAGGTCGAAGTCAATCCATCGAAAATCGATTCTTCTCTTCACTCTCCATTAGCAAAGAAACCGTTGGCTCTGACCTTTTAAACTTTAGGCATTATATAAAACTTCATTTTTAACTAAACTGCGTCATCACATTAAATCACACAGTGATATGAAGTCATTTTGGCAAATCCAGCCACGAACTGCCCCACCTGACAGGGTGGGTCTCCCTTTTATACCCTGTAGAAAAAACCTGTCACATGACCTCTACTGGCGGGAAAATGACATCACTCCACCATTACCTCATGTCCAGTATAACTTCAACCCCAGTCACGTGACAAGGGTACCACTGTCACGTCACGGGTACGTAACAATAGAATATTTATTCCTCGAGCTGTTTTGGGTTGTAGAGCACGCCCAATTACCCTGTGTTTTCATTGCTATCAGGTGAATAATCTTCTGTTCATGGAGGGGCACGCCGGAGAGGTACCCTGGTTTACCGAGGTAATACCATTCGTATCGTTGAAGACTATGCCCTCCCAGGTTTTGAAGATGCGTGCCGAGTTCAAAGGTGTTATGAAAGAGCTCTTTAATCGTGAATTCAAACCTTCCCTCCGTAATCCTGCCGATCTTCGAATTACGCTTACTACTGGGGAGTACAAATGGTTTTAAGTCTGTCAAGGAGGCCGAGAAGTTTATTGAACATCTCCCAGCCATTTTGACTTCTTCAGACCCGGTTTGACTTTCTAAAATAAAAATCTTTTTGCGGACTCAGAACTTATTTGAGTAATTTAGTCCACTTTTGAATATCTTTAACTACTGAGAACCATAAATGGTTTTAGTCGGTTTCTCTTCGGACTTGGTGTCATTTCTTTAATGATCAATTAAAAAAGCTTTCCTGCGGACTCAGATTTAATCTGTGTAACTTTGTTTACTTTTGAATAACTTTATCTACTGAGAACCATAACTGGTTTCAGTTTATTTAGGAGGCTTAGAGTTTTTACTGAAGGTCACCTTGCCAATTTATTGTATCTGACTTGCTTTTTTTTTCAAACGGCTGTAACGTACTTTCTTTATATATATCAAATTCCTCCTCTTTTTTTTCCCCTTTTTTCTCTTAAATTTACCTTTTTTTCACTTTTTCATAGTTTCTCATGGGTAGATTATTTCTCGATTATTATTTCGTATCAAGTCTTATTTTTTTCTGATGATATTGTTTCTGTTTGCAATTCTGATTTGTAGTGCATAAGTTAGCTAGTTTTTGCTATATTATTTAAATGGAGCTTATGTCAATGTACAGAACTGGAAGTTGGTTTTTGGGGTATCTTTTTTCTTGTAGAGCTAGCTGCTTTTCTGGGTAGCCATCTAGTTTTGGGTTGTGAGGGTGAGGTGGGTTCTCCAGTACCAACACTATCCAATGTTTTTATTGCTTTTCCTTGTTATTCAGGACTTGTCTGTGTCCTGATTTTACCGATTTATGTTTATATTTTTGCTCCCAAACTGTTATTTGAATGTCTGACCTTTTATGTTTTAACAATTGATAATGGGTAGTCCATTGAAATTTTGTGAGCTGGAATGTAAAGGGATTGAATCATCCTGTTAAAAGAAGGAAGGTTAAAAGAAGGCAGCTCAAAATTTGGTTAATGGAGAAGAATGGCACTTGCAAGAGAGGCTGCTGTGACACCAACGGTCACTGAGTGAGCTGCAGAGGTCAGTGCCGCAACTGGACATGAAATTCATGTCTCCACAATCTCTTAGGGCTTTGCACAAAAAGGGTATTTATGGAAGAAATGGTAAGGAGGAAGCCCTGGCTTAAAAAAAGAAGCATATCCTTACCTGTCCAGACGTTGCAAAGTGTTGCTTAGAAGATACAGCAAGAATTTGGAAGAAGGTCTTGTCAGATGAAACTAAAGTAGAGCTTTTTGGCCTCAGCTTTAAACAGTATGTGTGGCCTAAATCTAATACTGCACATCATCCAGGCAACACCATCCCTACAGTATAGTATAGTTTGGGTAGCATCATGCTATGGGGATGCTTTTCAGTAGCTAGGACTGGAAATCTGGTCAGCATTGATGAGAAGATAAATGCTGCTAAATACAGAGAAATCCTGGATAAAAACCTGCCTATCTCCACCACCAGAAAGCTTAAACTGAGGAGGAAGTTCATCGTTCAGCAGGACAACGACCCAAAGCACACTGCCAGAGCAACCATGGAGTGGCTTCAAATGAAGAAAATTGATGTCCTTGAGTAGCTCAGTCAGAGATCTGGCCTTGACCTGATCCAAATATCTCTGGTAGGACCTCAAGATTGCTGTGCACTACCGCTCCCCAACTAACCTGGCATAGCTTGAGCAATTTTGCAATGAGGAATGGGCAAATCTGTCTCCATTGCATTGTGCAAAGCTAATAGAGACTTATCCAAAAAGACTACTGGATGTAATAGCTGCGAGAGGTGGTTCTACTAAGCTCTGAGCAAAGGGGCTGAATACTTTTGAACTGCTGACATTTCAGGTTTTAAATTTTTAGTTTTTCATGCTTTACAGTTTTCCCTGTTTTTTGGGCTCCGCTGTGAAAAAAGGAGCATGTGATTCACAAATAAAAATTCTCAATTAAATTGAACAAAATATCTGGTTGTAATACTCAAAGCGTTGAGTGCTGAATACTTTTTCAAGGCACTGTAGAGGTTCAGATACAATTCATGCACATTCCTATGTGGTGCAAAGTCCAGAGTTCCTTGGATGACAAAATAATAGAAGATGATAATGGAAAGTAAGTTGTTTGGCAATTGTTCATGGCAATCTAATGATAGTAAATACCATTGAGATCCAGTTTGAGTACAAACGAATCAGAAGAAACTGAAAACTGAAACAAGAATCTCAGAAAAAGTTATCATTTGAATGGAAATCCAGTGGTGCTGTATGGACATATAAATAGTAAAAAAAATAGTATTTGAAGAAGAAGGGTGTAGAAGGGATTGAAAGAATAGAATATAGGACAGTACAGAACAGCAACACGTGCTTTGGTCCACAGTGTTGTTATGAACCAATTAAATTAGTAATCATATGGCTAACTAAACAAATCTCTTCTGCATCCATAATATCCAGATAATTTCCATTATCCTCACATTCATGTGCCTATCTAAATGTCTCTTTAAAGTACCTAATGTTTCTGCCTGTGCCACCACACTAAGGAGTGAATTATAAGCACCCACCACTTTCTGTGTGTTTGTGAAAAAAATAAACTTGCCCCCTCACATCTTCAAAATTACCCTTTCTCACTGTAAATGCATGCCCTCTGGTATTGGACATTTCAATCCTGGAAAAATGATACTGTTGGTCTACTCTATGCCATCTAAAAAATGTAGTTTACATCTTTTATCTTCACTGGGGAGGAGGGTGCTTCCAAATAGTGAACAAGGAGACAGTTGAGATACTGGGTACATTAAAAATTGAGAGCACAGAGCTGAACTGGTAAATAAGCAGGCCTAATTGGATTCTGAGAGAATTGCAGGAGCACTGACCATAATTTTCCAAGCTCTTTGGATATGGAGTTGGTGGCAGAGGACTGAAGAGCTGCTAGTATTACTCCCTTATTGAAATGGGGGGATAAGGATAAGCCAGTCAATTTAACCTTGGTGGAAGGAAAAACTTTCGGAGACATTGATCTGGGACAAAATCAATAGTCACCTGGTGGAAACTTGATTAAATAAGTCAAGGCAGCATTGATTTAGGGGAAAGTTGTGACAGAATGAAATGATATCGTGAATGGTTAATATAGTTAATGTACATGTGTACTTTGCTAAAGTGTTGCATAACAAGTTTGAAAGCAAAATTGAAGGACTTCAACATTGATGTGAATATGAAGTTGACTGAGTGACAGTCAACAGAGGGTTGTATTGAATGGTGGTAGGAAGGAAGGTGATTAGTGATACTCCCCAGAGATCCATATCAGGGCCATTTTAGATCTAGAATAAATTTCAAAAATGCTAGAAAGAACATCTGTGGAAAGAGAAGCACTTGAAATATTAATTCTTCTCGTTCTATTTCTGCAATATAATGGTGAGATTTCCCACCATTTTTTGTTTATATTTCAGAATTTCTATCTTTGAAGGTTTGATTTTTCATTTCATAAACTGGACTTGGGGTTGCAAGGTACAATTTCTAAATTTGTAAATGGCAGAAATGTTCAAAATATAAACATCAGGGAAAAAAAGGAGCAGGAGGTCACTTGCCTCCTCAAGCTTGACCCCCCCCCCATTAAAAGTAATCATGACCAATCAGCCCCAAACCGCGTCTCTTGTATGCCATTTTCCTATTGTCCTTAATTCCCTGACTTTTCACAAGTTATCTACTTCCTCTTTACATTTTCCTAATAATCTAGCCTTAATAACCCTTTGGAGTAGAAATGTCCAGAGATTCACAACCCCCAACATGAAGCTGTTCCCATGCGCCTCAGTTTTAAAATGACCAGTTGTAATGTTCTAACAATGTTCATTCATTGGAGATTAGAGTTGTACAGCATGGCATCAAGCCCTTAGATCCACCGTGTCTATGCTTACCGTCATGCCCATTTGTTGTAATCACACCTCAGGTTCAAGTTTGATTGTCATTCAACCATTCACATAAATACTGCCAAACAAAACAGGGTGCAGATCACAGTACCAATAGTCATATACAACACACATAATTACCGTAGCAGTAAACAATACAGTCACAAAAATATATAGCCCACGTCCCTGAGTGTCATGGCCTGTGGATTGATGGTGCATGGGATGTTGTCATGGAGCCAAGTTTCTGCAAGAACAGGCAGCAGTCCTCATCACACGCTAGTGCAAATGAACGCAATCCAGCTTGTCTTCTGGAGGGCAGTGCCAGTGGGAAGATACTGGCATTGATACTCGTTGCTACACCACTTCTGACATCTCCGCCCCTGGGCAGCTGAAACAGGAACACCCCCCTCCAGCATCAGTTCCTGTCTACACAGTAACTGAGGCACCCACGCAGCTCCCCTGCCGTTGGTCTCGCTAGATCCATATTCCACAACGCTCTGCTCATTCAGGTACCACAAATGTTGCTCTTAAATGTTATTACTGTTCCTGCTTCCAACTCTTTCCCTGGCAGCTCATTCCAGTATGATTCTCCCATGAACTATGCTGGAACCAATCCCCTGGCAAATCACATAAATAAGGCAGAAAAAAAAATAAATTAAAGTAATTGGTTGTAAAATATGCTGAATCATTAAAACGTGGATAGTATGGGTCAGAGTAGTGAGGGTATAATGAAAATCAAAACATGACAGGAAGGTGCTGAGGTATGTGGCAGAAAATAAACCCAGAGTTAGTCAGAGTTTAAGGCTCCTTACAAATGCTATAAACATTCAGATAGCTAGGTAAATGAGATGACTATACAACTAATATAATATGAATATAAGGTACACATGTAGTTAAGGGAGCTAACCGAATGTTATATATTCATAGATGAACTGAATACAAGAATAGATTATGCTTCATATATGCAGCATAGGGCACTTCAGATAGTGAGACTGTTTTGAGTCAGTCCCTTATTTAAGGAAGGATGCTAATGTGAAAACAATCAGAAGGTTTATAAGGTGAGCATCTGGAATGAGCAGTTTGAGTTAGGAGGAAAAGTTTAACATGTTAAGTTTGTATCTGCTGGAGTTTAGAAGAATGATAGTGGATTGATTGGAACATAGGCCCCTGGGATTCTTGATGGGGTGGATGTGGTGGAGGAGGTTTCATCTCAGTGAGAATCTAGAACTAGGGGCAACTGACAGGTTAAGTATAAGTTGGAAGTGACATGACATTTTTTCTTAAGTGGTGTGCCCTTGGAACTCTCTTCCTCAATGAACAGTGATATCAGAGGTTTGCTTGTTTAATATTTATTGAGATTCAGCACGGAGTAGACCCTTCTGGCCCCTTGAGCTGCACTGCCCAGCAACCCCTGATTTGACCCTAGCCTAATTACAGGACAATTTACAATGACCAACTAACCTGCCAACCAATGTGTCTTTGGACTGTGGAAGGAAACCAGAGCACCCAGTGGAAACCCATGCTATAACGGGATAGAACATACAAACACCTTACAGGTAGTGGCGTGAATTGACCCAGGGTTGCTGGTACTGTAAAACATTGTGCTAACCACTACACTACTGTGCCACCCAATTGATAAGCAAGGTGTTGAGAGTTATCAGAGAAAGGGGAGAATGTGAAGATAGGGTTATATTCAGACTAGCCATGTTCTTAACAAATGACAGAATAGGTTCAAGGGACCTAATGGTATACTCCTTTTGATTTGTATCCATGTTCACTATTTACTAGAAATTTACTGACCAGCTGCATAAATATTGCAACTACCAGAAAAGGACAAAAGTCTGAATATTCTGCAACAACAGTCTCACCGTCTGATAGCCTCAGACATTTCCATTATCAACAAAACATAAATTGAAAACATGACGGCATAATCTCCATTGGATGATTTAGAGCTGCTCTGTGTTCAAGAAGCACAGAGCACTTACAGGGATGGATTGTTTCCCGATTCTTTGCCAAACGTTTATTCCCTGAACCACTGGCACATTGTACCATCTATGAAATGTGCTGCATTTACTCACCTGAGTTACTACCAGCTGGAGGTTCTTCTCCAAATTGCACGCCATTCTGACCAAGAAGAACAATGCCTGAAATTTTCTGTCTAGCATTATTGTGTAAGTATCTTCACTGGAACTGTAACTGTTCAAGCAGGAAATCCACCACCAACTTCATGGGGACATAGAAGTGGACAATAAATGCTGGCTTTCTTAGTGATGCCAGTATCACTGAGAGGGAATTTTAAGATATCAGTGTCCAATGTCAGTTTTCTTGTATCCAGAGATTAATGGAGTTTTTTTTTGTTTCTTCCAAGCTTGACATGTGCAAACATTCAGAATGGTTGCTTCCATCTGTACATTAAGAAAATTATGCAGCCAATGCCGTAGGAATTCATTTATAATTCTCTCAAGATTAAAGCAAGTTACTTTAAAAACTTATGTCTGTTTTAATTTGTGTTTTACAGGAAAGGCAGTGATGGGACTCTTCGAGATGCAAGTACAAATACAGTGAAGAATAAGCGTGAGCTCGATACAGATAATCCAGATGATGCAATATTTGGGAAGAAGCCTAAAATTGAAGCCATTTCCACAGATGAAATTAAGTAATTTTAAAAATGAGTATTTTTGAAATATCACTTAAAATATCTGCAGTTAAAACATTCAAGCCAAAATATTTTAAAGATTATACATAACACCTATAAATTAATTCACAAAAGTAAACCTTGGCAATTATCTAATTGTTTCTCTTTGAAAATTGAAATTCAGTGGCTTCAATCATTCTAATTTAGATGAGTCCTTTTTTGTTTACCCTGTCCATAATTCTAGAAAACTTTAATTCGATATCCCCTCAGTCTACATTCCACCAAATAATCTCCATCCTAAATTTGTCATAACAATAACTCTCTAGCCTTGGCAGCATGGTCTAGCACCGTAACATTTCTCCATTTGGGCACTGGCCAAAAATGTACATAATAATGCAGTAACAGCTAAATTTCATGCAATATTGTCGCGACTTCCTTGATCAATAAAGACAAATATTCTGTTGGCTTGTTTAACTACCTTATTTCCTATATTTAGACATAATACTGAAAGATCCCTCTGATTTCCATATACTTATTAGTACCGTCATTTATTGCATGCTGCTTTGCTGTGCCAGCACTCTGCAGATTGAATGAAAGTTGCCACTTGTGTTCTCCTAACAAGAAATTAAACCTTGGAACTTTGTTCCTTACTATCACTCACACTGCCACTTTTGGTATCATCTTTTCATGGTTTGTTACAGCTTCATACTATCTAGGCAACACTGTACCAGATCACTGACACAGCTATGATGAGACAGGCAATTTGGGTGAAGGAAGGTCATGGGCAATGCATGTTGCACTGTGTGTTTTTCTATTTTGTCTAATGGAGAAAACATTTTGCAAAAAGTTAGAAACTTGGTAAAAATAGCTTTCAGATAACTTAACATGTATTTCTCTGGCAAGAACCTTTCACTTCTAAAGTTTTTATTTCTAAGAGTGGAATTTGAGGTATCACTAACAAGCCTGTTCACGGGCAAGAGCTGAAGGAAATAGTTTGTCCGAGCTTTTTTAACCGTGTTTTGTTTAGTGAGAGTTTAGAATACAGATAGAAGGGGAATCTCTCTCTACAGTACACGATGAATTCATTCAGCCCAGTAAGTCTCTTTTGACAGACTTCCTGCAAAAGCAGATTTTAGAAAAATTGGTCATTCATTCCCAAAACTTATTAGTAGATACAATGAAATTATTAATGCTGTAAATTTACTGTATATTACCAAAGATTTACTGATGATTGATTCATCATGGTACTGATATGATTTATATGTTACAACAAGCACTGAGTGCTAATTGGATTTGATTATTTAGCCTTGCAGACTTGATGCCCAAGGTGAAAGTGGAACAAGTTGAAACAGTAGAGGGATGTACTCATGAGGTAAGTGCCTTTAAGCAACATTTTTTTCCATCATTCTGAACTTTATGATGAAATATACTTCCTTTAAAAAAAGTCATTATTAATGTCATATCTCTGAAAATTACATGGATGGTTCTCTTTCGTGCCCAATTAAAATTAACTTGCTGAATTGCAAGTTACGCACATCATCTCTTTACGGCCTTCTTTACAGCACTGTTGAGTCCAAACTGAATTGCATTACAGTAGATCATGGGAAAATTTGAATTGTTTTGCTCCTTTGTTTTCTACCTTAGTTAATAATACAGTGTATTAAAAATGTCTATGCAGACCTTTTTAATGACTGAAACAAATAAGTGTTCAGCCTATTGAGTTTGTTTTGAACTTGCATTGAGAGAATAGATGCAAAAATGGTAGAGCAATACTAGGGGAATAGGGAGAGGGGAATTCATAGAAAGCAAAAGAGATGGTTGTTAACCAGGAGGATACGGAGCAACCACTCCCCGCTGAATATCGACGGCTCCTCGGCAGAGATCATTAGGAGCACCAGATTTCTTGGTGGACACCTGGTGGAGAATCTCAACCTGGTTCTTCAACACCAGCTCCATAGCAAAGAAAGCCCAGCAGCATCTCTACTTTCTGCAAAGGCTGAGGAAAGTCCATCTCCCACCTCCCATCCTCATCACATATTACAGGGGTTGTATTGAGAGCATCCTGAGCAGCTGCATCACTGCCTGGTTTGGAAATTGCACCATCTCGGATTGCAAGACCCTGTAGCGGATAGTGAGGTCAGCTGAGAAGATCATCGGGGCCTCTCTTCCCGCCATTACAGACATTTACACTACACGCTGTGTCTGCAAAGCAAACAGCATTATGAAGGATCCCACGCACCCCTCATACAAACTCTTCTCCCTCTTGCCATCTGGGAAAAGGCACTGAAGCATTTGGGCTCTCACGACCAGACCATGTAACAGTTTCTTCCCCAAGCCATCAGACTCCTCACTACCCAGAGTCTGGACTGACACCAACTTTCTGCCCTCTACTGTGCCTATTGTCTTGTTCATTATTTATTGTAATGCCTGCACTGTTTTGTGCACTTTATGCAGTCCTGGGTAGGTCTGTAGTCTAGTATAGTTTTTTCTCTGTTGTTTTTACATAGTTCAGTGTAGTTTTTGTATTGGTTCATGTAGCACCATGGTCCTGAAAAATGTTGTCTTGTTTTTCCTGTGTACTGTACCAGCAGTTATGGTCGAAATGACAATAAAAAGTGATGACTTGACTTGAACCTACAGCACTATACAGGCCCTTTGGCCCACAAAGCTGTGCCGAACATATCCTTACCTTAGAAATTACCTAAGGTTATCCATAGCCCTCTATTTTTCTAAGCTCAGTGTACCTTTCCAGGAGTCTCTTAAAAGACCCTATCGTATCCATTTCCACCACTGTCACCGGCAGCCCATTCCTCGCACTCACCTCTCTCTGCATAAAAAAACTTACCCCTGACATCAACTCTGTACCTACTTCCAAGCACCTTTAAACTGTGCCCTCTCGTGCTAGCCATTTCAGCCCTGGGAAAAAGCCTCTGACTATCCACATGACCAATGCCTCTCATCATCTTATACACAGAAATTCGTAGGGTCTCTGCAGACAATGGAACAGTTCAGTAAAGTTGAGCACTTTTTAAAGATGATTGTAATTGTTGATGCAGGAGGCGTAGAAGATCTTTGGACTGTGACTTAAAGTGTAAATAAACAGCAGTGGTAGAGCAGAAAATTTCTTAGCAGATACCAAGGAAAGCACATGGTACCAACAATCAGTAGCACTTTAGACGGTAGTGCTTTGGAGACAAAACACGTATGAATATTATTCCTTTTTAAGTATTGAGTAGTGCATGAATTGTGTTTTTATTACTCAAGTAGTATTCTAGGTTGTGTTTAAATTGATAAGTAAATATTTGCATCAAACTAACTGGGCAAATGTCTTCATTCTGAGTCTCTTCATATTTTTTATTAAGGTGTATTGCTTATTATTTGCTACATGTAAACTTTGAAGTAAGCTTAAATCATTCAAATTTGAAAAGAATTATTACTGTAATTTTTTCAGGTGGCTATTCCAATGTACGATGAATATCAACAACTAAAACCTCGTGTTGGAAAAGCAGCAAAGGTACTGTTTGTTTGAACTTTCAAGATAGATAACTGCTGATTCTTGTGGAGCTGTTAAAGAACACCTGAAAGATAGCAGGCTAGAAAAATTATTGGACATGACCAAATGAGCAGCAGCCAGTAGCTATTGCAATATATTGAAAGATTATTTTTATAAAAATTATCAGGCAGTACTTTCAAATAGATCACAGCACCTGGGCACAGGTGACATCGTCTTCAGTCTGCTCTTGTTTCTGTCTTTATCTCTGAATCCTTCTTCCACCTGCTAAGCTTTGTCCTTCCATTCTCAAAGAAATGTCACTCATTAATCATTCAAGTCCGTACCTCATGGCAGTTTGGTCATTGCTGTGACCTCATTCACAATTCTTCCTTTCAGACTGTTATTCTCGAGCAATTGCTCATAACCCTTGTCTCAATCAATGTAACTATGATACACCTCTTTGTTAAATGTCTTTTCAATTGATTACATCTGTGGCCACTGTATAGTAAATAAAAAGGCATATACACTTGGTCTCGGTTTTGCATCATCTTTGGTAATTATAGAACCAGAGATCCTTATTACATTTAACAGAAATATCAATGCTTGTGCCATTAACTTGTCAAACAGAACAATTACATTTTTAGCCCTTGCGCTTCTAAGCTTCTCTTAATGTTTCATGCTTTAGAATTTTACACCTATTCATAAGCTAAAGTTTATTCTAACAAAATCCACTATGTTGCTACTATTCTGTCTTGTGATTAATCTACATATATTTAACTTATAATAAAATTGTTTACCTTTGTCATCAGTATATTAACTGGCCTTGCAGCAGAGGTCAAGGTAGGGCATGTGTGATGAAATCATCCATTCAACCTAAAAAAAATGTTTGAAAAAATAGTTTCATCTAAATTTGAGTTTAAATTTGTGTTAACTATTTCAAGAACTAATGAGAAACCTGGTATTTCAGTGACTTATTGGAAATAGCTCTTCCACCTATATCACCTCTTAACTTGTCACATTCTTAACTTTCACTTCACCTCGACCTCCCACACCAACCTACGTTCCCCCTCACCTGGACTCACATTTTCAACCAGCTTGTGTTTCTCCCCTACCTTTTTATTCTGGCTTCTCTCCCTTTCTAGTCCTAGCAAATGATCTTGGCCTAACACATCAACATTTTCCTCTATAATTGTTGCCTAAGCTGTTGAGTTCCTCCAGCATTTGTGTATGCTGCTCTGGAATTTTGTCCTGAATGGTATTGACTTTGTACTGGTTTTCCTGCCCAAAAGGCACTGAGCATAGTGTTCCAGCGTTTAACAAAGTGCCTTGTCAATTCAGATTGCAATATTTGGTATTGGCCACAGGATGGTGGTATGCTAGAGCATTTCCTTGAGGGTAACAGTCATTGCGCAAAACAAAGACTGTTGTACAATTGAATCATTATGGAATAAGTTCTTTCTTTTCCTTAATATTTTGTTCATCTTATTTTCAATAACTATGTCAATTTCTATGCATTTTTGACATTGCAGGGACCAAAGTAGATGTCACATTCTGTTGTCATTTGTCATTTCATCAGGTTAACTTAAATCCCACTTTCAGTTGCCATTGATTATTTTGTTGGATTCTGTCCTATTTACTACTTAACACATTCTGATATATAAACGTAATGAATGAATATATTGCTTTGAAGTGCTACATCTGGTATGATTATCGCACTGCCTTCTGTGAAGCCTGCATTTTCTCTTGACTGGTGCAATAGTCTTGGCAGTTAAAGTGCAAGTGTTAGTATATTAATATATAAAAATTTTGAATCTCAGTAACTGCTGATTTTCTCTGCACTTTATTCATGCATACATAGTTCGATTTTTATTTATTCCAGCTGCTTTTTATTGACTTGTTTCTCTTTAGTCATTTACATTAACCTATTTGATTATGAGAGATGTAGATTGAGTGATTGCAGTCAATTATAGTGCACTGTATTTCTTCTGTGATTTTTGCAACTGGGTCTGCAGAAGAGACAGTTATAAAATCAGTCATGCAGCACAGAAGTAGGCTCTTCAGTACAACTCATCCATGTTGATCAACGTGCCTACTTGAGCGAGTCCCACATGCCTGTGTTTGGCCCATATTCCTTTAAAATTTTCATCCCTCTAAATCTTTCCTGTCCATGTATCTGTCCAAATCGCTTTTCAGTGCTGTAATTGTACCTCGCTTGGCCAATTCCTCTGGCAGTTTGTTTTGCATATCCACCACTTTATGGAGAAAACTGCCATTCTGTTCCTCTTTAAATCTTTCTTCTTTCACCTTTAATTGATGCCCAAAATGCTTAACTCCGCTTTCTCAGTTGATTTGGATCTTGTAATGTAAGACAGCCTTCTTCGCTGTCCAGTGCACCACCAATTATACTAATCATGCCAAAATTGTGCCAATTGTTTATCGCATTTATTTAAATTCATATTTTTAATGTATTTTTGCATAGTTACTACAAACTTTTCACATTTGCTTGTTTGAAATGATGGGGTTGGAAGATTTTTCTGGAAGTCCCTCTAATTGCAACATGCAACTTAATTTCAGATTTATATTAGCTACTGTCATATTATCCTCAGTGCCTGGAGACCACAGTCTTTTTAAAATATGTAATTAGTAATTGAACATGATTTAATTGAAACTTGAATAAATAAGAATTTATCTGGAGTTTTCACTTTCGACGATCATCAGCATTCTCGGAAAATGGAATTGGTTTTGAAGTTTTCCCTTCCAAATGTTTGTTATTCATCTGCACATTCCTGAATGCAAAGTCTGCAATGGCTCAGTGCCATTGGGCCATGATTTATAAATGTAACCAAGGAAAATTGTTTTAAAAGGATATTATTTACTTCAGAATGGTTGTAATGTACATTGCTTAACACAAGTAGAAATGATTTATGTTCCTTTGTTCATAATTCAAAATTAAATACTAAAAATTAATTATATCCAATCTCTCTACGCTATTTGTTAGAATGTTGGCAGGTAGTAGTTAGCTGCGTAGTATCAAAAAATGCTTTAAATTTAGAACTTCCTACAGGGCCTGCAGAAAGTTCTATGTTCTTTGGCATAGCCACTTTTCTGGGCAGGCAGATATCAAGTGCAATGTTTCTTCAAAACAAGGCAAAAGATTTTGAAAGCTTAATTCATTCCAGATGTGTTTTGTGGTTGAGGTTCAATGATCTGTTGCATAAGTTTGACAGATTTGGAATTTTGGTTAATGAAATCTTATTGCAAACAGGGCTCAAGAAAAGAAAAGAACAATTTTTTTTGGAATTTTGCTGATTTGATCTTGCGTGCCCATAGTACAGTGCAGGCAGGATGGCAGATATGGCAGTGGAATGCTCCTCCTGTAGGATGTGGGAATGCATGGAACCTGATGTCTCCCTGATGACTATACCTGCGGGAAGTGCAACCAACTCCAGCTCCTAAAAGACTGCATTAAGGAGCTGGAGTTGGATAAACTAAGGATCATTCAGGAGGCAGAGCAATTCATAGATAAGACCTTTGAGCAGGTGGTTACACCCAGAATGCAGAATTCAGGGAGTAGATAGGTGAACGCCGAGAGAGGTAAAGGGAGAAAGAAGTCAGTGCAGGGTCCCCCTGTGGTCATTCCTCTTAGCGACAGGTGTACTACTGAGGGGGATGACCTATCTGCAAGGCATCAGCAGCCAGGCCAATAGCACTGTGGTTGGCTCTGAGCCTCAGAAGGGTAGGGTGAAGTTAGGTGGAGCAGTAGTCATGGGCAACCTCGATGGTTAGGGGGATGGATAGGAGATTCTGTGGCAGGAAAAGAGACACCAGGATAGGGTGTAAGGGTCCACGATGTCTGAGTGGTTAGCAGAATATTCTTGATGGGAAGCCATAACTCCTGGTGCATATTGGTAAGAGTGACAGGAGAGGGGCAGAGGTCCTGCTCAGTAACTGTAGGGAGTTAGGAAGGAGGCTAAGGAGCAGGACCCCAAGGTGGTCATCCCCAGATTACTCCTGATGCAACAAGCTAGGGAAGGCCAGGACAGGAAGATAGTGCAGATGAATGAGTGGCTGAGGAGATGGTGCAGGGGCAGGGTTTCAAGTTCTTGGATCATTGGAACCTTTTCTGGGGAAGTGGTGATAAGTGGGTCCGTTTGCACCTGAACTGGAGGGGACCCAATATCCTGGGAAGAGTGGTGCTATTGGGGAGAGTTTAAACTAGATTTGCAGGGGGGTGGGAACCAAAGTGAAGGGGCAGAGGATGGGGTGGTTGGCACACAAGTAGTGACTGCTTGTAGGGGGTTTGTGATGAAGGATAAGCAGATGGTAGAGCAAAGATGCACTCAACCAGATATTTGAGAAGTGTCTATTTTAATGCAAGGAGTATCATAAATACTGTGAGTGAACTTGGAGCCTGAATCAATACGTGGAACTATGACGTTGTGGCCATTACAGAGACTTGGATGTCTCAGGGGCAGGAATAGCTGCTGAGTGCGCCGGGCTTTAGATGTTTCAAAAAGGACAGGGAGGGAGGCAAAAGAGGTGGGGTAGTGGCACTGCTAATCAGGGATAGTGTCACGGCTGCATGGGACCCTTCTTTGTGATTTTTATAAATGACCTGGATGAAGAAGTAGAAAGGTGGGTTAGTAAGTTTGCTGATGACACAAAAGCTGAGGGTGTTGTGGATAGTCTGGAGGGTTGTCAGAGGTACCGGTGGGACATCGTAGGATGCAGAACTGGTCTGAGAAGTGGCAGATGGAGTTCAACCCACATAAGTGTGAAGTGGTTCATTTTAGTAGGTCAAATTTAAAGACAGAATATAATATTAATACTAAGACTCTTGACAGTGTGGAGGATCTGTGAGATCTTGGGGTCCGTGTCCATAGGACACTCAAAGCTGCTGTGCAGGTTGACATTGTTGTTAAGAAGGCATATGGTGTGTTGGCCTTCATCAACTGTGGGATTGAGTTCAAGAGCAGTGAGGTAATGTTACAGCTATATAGGCCTTAGTTAAACCCCACTTGGAGTAGTGTGTTCAGTTCTGGTCACCTCTCTGTAGGAAGGATGTGGATACTATAGAGAGAGTGCAGAGGAGATTTACAAGGATGTTGCCTGGATTGGAGAGCATGCATTATGAGAATAGGTTGAGTGAATTTGGCCTTTTCTCCTTCAGGCGCCAGTGGATGAGAGGTGACCTGATAGAGGCGTATTAGGTGATGAAGGGCATTGATCATGTGGATAGCCAGAAGGTTTTTCCCAGGGCTGAAATGGCTAACACGAGGGAAGCATAGTTTTAAGGTGCCTGGAAGTAGGTACAGGGGGGAGGGGGATGTCAGAGGGAAGTTTTTCACACAGTAATTGGTGGGTGCATGGAACCCACTGCCAGCGACAGTAGTCAAGGTGGATACAATAGGGTCTTTTAAGAGACTCTTAGATGGACCTTAGAAAAATAGAGAGCTATGCAGTAGGGAAATTCTGGCCAGTTTTGTAGGTTGTATGGTCAGCACAACATCGTGGGTCAAAGGGCCTGTAACGTTCTGTATTCTATTGTGTTCATTTTGCCCCTTGTTCCTGCATGTGATCCTTCTTGAATATCTACAAACCATTTGAATAGAAACTTCCAGAAGTTCAATACCTCTTGGTGAACATATTTATTCTAGTGTCTGTCTTTGCTGGCTAAATACTCAAAGTTTTACCTTTTTGTCACTTCATCAAATAGCTGAGCAACTTTTGCCAAAAATGAATCACTTGAAATGCATGAGAAGTCAGCCAGAACTAAGTGATTATGATTATTTTCTTCAATTACAGGAATACCCTTTTATCCTGGATGCTTTTCAAAGAGAAGCCATTGCTTGTATTGACAACAACCAATCTGTATTGGTGTCTGCACATACATCTGCTGGCAAAACAGTTTGTGCTGAGTAAGTTCTCATTAAACCACTTACCTGAGCCTTTATGTTTATCAAGGGAGAAATGTTGGTTGTTTTCCATTATTTTTCTTTCACTAAATACTCTCAAGAACTGCATGGGAATGTTTAAATGCCTTGTCATTAAAATAAAAATAATTTAAAATAAATTTGAAATAAAAGTATAGTACATTATGAAGTTAAGCGGGCTGCTGGTGTAGTGACTTCAAGGCAAATGGTCCTGTGTTCGAATCCAGTCAGCTCCTTGCCCACTTTCCATCCATGCTGTGCTGAGCATTGAGCTAGCATCTCGGCCTTGTGAAAAAAATGTGAAATGCCTCAGAAGCAGCACAAATTCCGCCCAGTGCGCCACAACAATATTATGAAGTACACTTTGGCACTCTCATGCAAAATGAAGATGTGTAGTCAGAACATGTGCCTTTGTATTCAGTCATTTTGTTTTAGATTTCTAACATTTGCAAATTTTTCATTCTCTGAAACATCCATGGATTTATTTCTGTTAATGCATCTAGTATGCAAAACACCAGGGATGCTTATTTAATTGCCTTAAAAATAATCTCAGCTAAAAATGTTCTCATCCTACAGGTATGCAATAGCTCTTGCTTTACGTGATAAGCAAAGAGTTATCTTTACCAGTCCTATCAAGGCATTGAGCAATCAGAAGTATCGTGAAATGTATGAGGAATTCCAGGATGTGGGATTAATGACTGGTGATGTCACGATCAATCCAACAGCCTCTTGCTTAGTTATGACAACTGAGGTAAATTTCATCTATGTGTTGATATTTATCCCTATTCCTCTATCATAGAACTCTTGACACAGTATATAGATAAGCTTACAAGAGGAGAGGCTGTACTTGATTTGGTATTGGGAAATGAACCTGGTCAGGTGTGAGATCTCTCAGTGGGAGAGCATTTTGTTGATAGTGATCATAATTCTATCTCCTTTACAATAGCATTGGAGAGAGATAGGAATAGACAAGTTAGAAAAGCGTTTAGTTGGAGTAAGGGGAATTTTGAGGCTATCAGGCAGGAAATTGGAGGCTTAAATTGGAAACGTTCTCAGGGAAAAGTACAGAAGAAATGTGGCAAATATTCAGGGGATATTTGTGTAGAGTTCTGTATAGGTACATTCCAATGAGACAGGGAAGTTATGGTAGATTACAGGAACCGTGGTGTACAAAGGCTGTAATAAATCTGGTCAAGAAAAGAAAAGCTTACAAAAGGTTCAGAGAGCTAGGTAATGTTAGAGATCTGGAAGATTATAAGGCTACTAGAAAGGAGCTTAAGAAGGAAATTAAGAGAGCTGGAAAGGACCATGAGAAGGCCTTGGCGGGCAGAATTATGGAAAACCCCAAGGCATTCTACAAGTATGTGAAGAGCAAGAGGATAAGACGTGAAAGAATAGGACCTATCAAGTGTGACAGTAGGAAAGTGTGTTTGGAACTGGAGGAAATAGCAGAGGTACTTAATGAACTCTTCATTATTCACTGTGGAAAAGAATCTTGGTGATTGTAGTGGTACTGTAAAGCTTCAGCATGTAGATATTAAGAAGGACATGCTGGAGCTTTTGGAAAGCATCAAGTTGGATAAGTTGCCGGGACCAGACGAAATGTACCCCAGGCTACCCCAGGTACTGTGGTACTGTGGGAGGAGATTGCTGAGCCTCTGGTGATAATCTTTGCATCATCAATGCGGATGGGAGAGGTTCCAGAGGATTGGAGGGTTGCGGATTTTGTTCCTTTATTCAAGAAATGGAATAGAGATAGCCCAGGAAACTATAGACCAGTGAGTCTTGCCTCAGTGGTTGGTAAGTTGATGGAGAAGATCCTGAGAGGCAGGATTTATGAACATTTGGAGAGGTATAATATGATTAGGAGTAGTCAGCAAGGCTTTGTCAAGGGCAGACCGTGCCTTATGAGCCTGATTGAATTTTTTGAGGATGTGACTAAACACATTGATGAAGGAAGCGCAGTAGATGTAGTGTGTATGAATTTCAGCAAGGCACTTGACAAGATACCCCATGCAAGGCTTATTGAGAAAGTAAGGAGGCATGGGATCCAAGGGGACATTGCTTTGTGGTTCTAGAACTGGCTTGCCCACAGAAGGCAAAGAGTGGTTGTAGATGGGTCATAATCTGCATGGAGGTCGGTCACCAGTGGAATGCCTCAGGATTCTGTTCTGGGACTCTTACACTTCGTGATTTTTATAAATGACCTGGATGAGGAAGCGGAGAGATGGGTTAGTAAGTTTGCTGATGACACAAAGGTTGGAGGTGTTGTGGATAGAGTGGAGGTCTGTCACAGGTTACAGCGGGACATTGATAGGATGCAAAACTGGGCTGAGAAGTGGCAGATGGAGTTCAACCCAGATAAGTGTGAGGTGGTTCATTTTGGTAGGTCAAATATGATGGCAGAATATAATATTAATGGTAAGACTCTTGGCAGTGTGGAGGATCAGAGGGATCTTGGGGTCCGAGTCCATAGGACACTCAAAGCTGCTGCACAGGTTGACTTTGTGGTTAAAAAGGCGTATGGTGTATTGGCTTTCATCAATCGTGGAATTGAATTTAGGAGCCGAGAGGTAATGTTGCAGCCATATAGGACTGTGGTCAGACCCCACTTTGAGCATCTTACTTGGTTCTGGTCACCTCACTACAGGAAGGATGTGGAATAATATAGAAACATAGAAAACCTACAGCACAATACAGGCCCTTTGGCCCACAAAATTGTACCGAACATGTCCCTACCTTAGAGATTACTAGGCTTACCTATAGCCCTCTATTTTTCTAAGCTCCATAATGGCCAAGAATTGGAACTCAGCAGCAAAAGAACTGTTCATTTTATATATACCTATCTGAAGATTTTTAATGATTACCTCAGTTAGTTAGACTGGTATTTCAGCTATTTACATTGTGGATCTGGGATATAGGACTATGAGATATGGTGGCAGAATTGGGCCATTTGGCCCATCGTCTTCTCTGTCATTTAATCTTGGCTGATCCATTTTCCCTCTCAGCCCCAACCTCTTGCCTTTCCTCACATCACTTCATACCCACACTAATCAAGAATCTTATCAATCTCTGCCTTAAATATACCCAATGACTTGGCCTCCACAGCTACCTGTGGAAACAAATTCCACAGATTTACCACTCTGGGTATTTATGTAGCGGGAAATAGAAATGATGTTCCGGGCTTAATTAAGACTCTTAATGAAAACTACAGAAGAAGGTGGTAGTCTCATGTTTCAAAGAAGATAGATAGGACAAAGGCTACATTAATGATTGAATGAGGATGGTGTTGCATTTAGGGTAAGTTGTCAGGTCAAATGTGTTAATTAGGGCAATTAGAGGCCAATGACACTTTTCAGCAAATGTATTCACACAAGCTCGGTGCATCAAGCTTACTAATGTTCTCGAATAGTTTCAGTGTTTTTTGTTTTATGTTTTTTGGGCAGATTTTAAGGAGTATGCTGTATCGAGGATCAGAGGTTATGAGAGAAGTAGCCTGGGTAATCTTCGATGAAATCCATTATATGAGAGATGCCGGTAAGAAAACACTTGATTATGAATCCAAGATAGCAGCTTGTAGTGCCATTGGGAAATAATTGACCAACACTGTATCATGTGTATCTTCTGCCAATTTTGTATACACAGGCGCTGATATGATAGTAAGATTGAAAGACTAGAATCTTCAGTTGCAATTAGACATCCTCATTTCAAAATTGACATCTGAAGTTCAGTAATATTCCAAAAAGGAACAAAAATGTTTGTAGAGTTTTTAATAGAAGAAACATGCATCACTGTTGATGAAGTCATAACAGATATAATTTTTTTACAAATGTATGCTGAGATTAATGCCAAAGTAACTGTAAGATGGGATCTTTGTGCTTCATTTAATGAAAAAGTGGTCATCTTAAATTACAGTATTTGTTATATTACATCAAATGCAATAATAGTTGGTTTTGTCTGGCTGCAAAGTGAAAATTTTTGAAATGGCACCATATTTCCAATAGACCATGTCTTATTTTCTTGGTGTTTACTTATAGTAATGTTACCTCGTGTTGCCAAACACCGTATAATAGTTTTCAGTGCAATATAAAAAGTTCATTTTATTCTGTTTTACTTTCAGAACGAGGTGTTGTATGGGAGGAAACAATTATACTTCTCCCGGACAACGTTCATTACGTGTTCCTTTCTGCAACTATTCCCAATGCACGCCAGTTTGCTGAGTGGATTTGCCATCTTCACAAACAGGTAATTGGGTATAATTTTTTTTTACTTCAATAAATAAGTAATAAGCAAGAATCTGGAGTTCTCTTAATTGATTTGCATAATTAGTATTATTTATTTGAGGTACTGTCGTAATTAGGCCCCGTTTTGAGGGTTCTATTAGATGTTCTTGGGTGTATTCTGATCACTTGGAAAGGAGGAGGAGACCAAAGGTAAGGAGAGTATATGCTGCATCTTGGGATGTGGCAATTGATGCAGAGAAGCATTAATGTTTGATACCAGGTAATCAGTGGTTTGGATGCAAGAATAGATACTAAAAGGTTGTACAGAGGACAGTATTTTTTTTTTCTTTTTTTTTTCTTTTTCTTTTTTTAAAATATGGAACGCTTCACGAATTTGCGTGTCATCCTTGCACAGGGGCCATGCTAATCTTCTCTGTATCGTTCCAATTTTAGTATATGTGCTGCCGAAGCGAGCACAGGACAGTATTTTATATTGATAGCAATTAGAGTTTTATTAGGGGCATGGATTAAGTGAAAGAGGTATTATCCAAAACAATGGTCTGGTCATTCTAGGATGAAATTCAAAAGAACTTCATGAGAGACTATAAATATTTTGGTTACCAGTAGTTGCGCATTTCAAGATTACATTTTTGAAGAATATTAAGAGGTGCAATTCAAAGCCAGCCAAATGGATTAATGACATGAGTTAGCAATGGTCCCAACGTAGGTGAAGGTTTTTCTTTAGATGTGCAGTCAGCAATAGTAATTGGCTGTTCATTTCCTTAGTGGATATATAATCATTGATGCAACATCCTGTCACTTTCACATATTGACTAGCACACATACTGTGAGAAGAATTGTTGATGCATTTGGAACGATTCTGATTTGAAGCAGTTTGAATTTGGCACAAATGGTCATTAAAGTGCTTTGTTTGCTATATTTTAGTGACTGCAATCAAAATAGTTTAGTTATTTTTTTAAGGGAGACAGCACTGAATACTGCACACAGTGGCAGTTAATTCCATTGACCCATAATTAATTCGCTTCATCGCTTAATTTAAAAACCATGCATTCTAGTAGAACAAATTTTTTTAAAATTCCGAGTGCTTATAACAGTTTATTTCAACGGAGGTAATTAAGGAGATCAGTATTCCACTTGAAAACACATGGATCTTTTACATTGAATGTAACTCATTAGACTTGAGTGTTTGGAATGTCTCTCCATTTTCTTCATTCTTTCCCAGGTCCTTCAACTATTTCTACCTCACTAATTTGTGCTGTTCAGGAAGCAAATTTAATATAGCTTCTATAATGTTGTTATTATTTGGTGAAGTAAGAACGTACTATAATAAAGAATATCAACTTTCTTGTAACTTTATATTCAGTTTATTGATTATAATGTATTTCAGCCTTGTCATGTGATCTACACAGACTACAGACCAACACCTCTACAACACTATATTTTTCCAGCGGGTGGTGATGGATTGCACTTAGTTGTTGATGAAAATGTAAGTGAAGCTCATCAGTAAGAAGCTCTGCATTTCTTTAATAAACTGTATTCATGATTTACGTGCTTAAAGTATGAAAAGTAAATGAGCTGGTAGCAAAGAAAATTAGAGCTGTAGGGTGGAACAAGGGCCATCTTCTCAACCCTGAGCAGGCAGCCGCTTGTTTCTGGAAAATTAGCATACTGCTTGGTACAGAGAAAATCTACGTTGTTTGGGTACGGTCCTTTGAATGTAGTATTACAATGAACCCAATTCATGCTTTTCAGATGTGAGTAAAAGAAGAACATGGGAATTATCACTCGGGTTTATTTATCACTGTGGTCCGTATCACAAAAGCAGATTACTTGGTCAGAATCACATAGCTGCTTTTGGGTTTGCTGAGTGCAGATTGCTGCTATGTTACAGCCAATCAGATAAAAATTTGCAGTCTTGTGTATTAATAATTGGTGGATGTTAAAAATGGGGAGAGGAGTGGCTGTGAAATCCCCGTTTTTGATGGCAGAGTGCAGTATGAAAGTGCAATAAACTAGATTGAAGCTTTAACTGCCTTCAACCAAGCATACTTGATCAATGATTCATCCAGAGACCTGCCAAAAGACTGGGCTTTATTAGGGGTCATTCGTGAGACAACACTGTTTACTGTGTTCTAAAAAACAGAAAATACCCAAGCTTGCTTAATGTAGCAAAGGCTGTAGTTCCTAGCAGCTGCTAGGTTCGTGTTGAAAGTTTAACCTTCAAAACCAGATATGGTTCTGGTCAAATTGTTCTTGCCAAGAATGTGGGAAAAGTGGTCTGTCCTCAATGTTGTAGATTCAAAATAGTCTTTGGGCATGGAAATTCTTGTTTCAAAGGCCACCTTACTTGTTTGTTAGAATTTGCAATTTAGGAAAAGAATAAACCTGTGTATGTTTTTGCTGGGTATTGAAATTGGAACAAATTAATTTTTGTTCATTGGTTTTGATCAGAAGGTTATTTTGAGGATGCATTTTAGAATATAATTTGTACTATAACAAATATGTAAAGATCACCCAATCTTCCCTTCAATTCTACAGACAGTGGTGATGTTAGTAATGTGAATTGTAAAATAATCTTTTGGATTTTATCTTTACACATTAGGGGGATTTTCGAGAAGATAACTTCAACACAGCTATGCAGGTACTGAGAGATGCTGGTGATCTTGCGAAAGTTGATTCAAAGGGGCGGAAAGGAGGAACTAAAGGTACAGAGAAGGAAACAAATGACTTACTTTGCCTGTAGCTAAATTCAATACAGTCTTTTCACTGGTTTAGAAAAGGGAAGCAAATGCAACATATCCAAGCCAGTAGCATCCTGGTTAGAGTCTAAGTGCTAAAGAAATTACAATGTATGTATAAAGGGGTATGCACCAGTTAAGTCATAAAGGTATACTGCATGATCAGAGCCTCCTGAGTCGTCACTGATCATTAAGCACTCATTTGCATTATTCCTATTTTATTCATCCCATATTCCCATTAATGATGAGAGTGATACAGGACTGGGTAGTCTTGAGATTTACAATGTGAAAACTAACAGGAGACAAGCAATATGGTTTACTCCAAAGTGGATGGCAAATTAATTAAAATGGAATTGGATACTGGCTCAGCTGTTTCATTCGTTCCACAAAATGAGTTTGAATGGCATTTCAACAACATTGAACTGAAGCCCACAGATATCCAGTCAGCATATGTACTGCAGAAAAGATAACTTCTGTGGGAATGACATTTGTAACAGTGAAATACAGCAACCATCAAATGACATTGAGTTTGTATGTGGTTAAAGCAGGAGAGTCAGTATTGTGGGCTGTGATTGGCTGAGATGACTATAATTTGACTGAAGATCCATCCACATGCCACGTTCACTGTAACAGAGTCAGCTGAAAGCGAATTAAGAAAAATGCAGGCTGGTGGGGTGGAGATGTGCCTCTACCAAAGGAGATGTAAGGTGCTTCTTCACACCGCTAGCCTGCAGATCACCCTTGGGCAAGGTGTAGACCTGCTAAGCCCACCAATTAGGGTCACATAAAGCCATGGGAGCAGCTGGTGCATATCACAAGTCTTGGTTATGCAACCACTGACACCAGGCAGAGAGTCTCTGAAGAGTATTGATAATATCTAGGGTCACCCATCTTGTAAATACTCTGCTCAGAAGAAGGCCATGGCAAACCATGGCCAAGAATAATCATGGGCAAAGATCATAATTGCCTATGTCAATTGACACGACACATAATGATGGTGACTGGATGATGCCACAACTGCCCTCATACTGCACACCATAAATGGTTGTCTAACAGAGGGCAAACAGGTGTTGGTGCCACCCTCTATTTGGAAAGCATATTGGTTCGAGGAAGGACCATGCTGATCAGAGGAAGTGTAAAATTGACGAAAGCAGTGGTCCAACTATAATAGTTTTTGTCGGCAACGTATCTGAGAAAGCTTCTGATATGTTAATCAGGCAGTTATGTGTGAAATGTGGTTTGGTTTTAAGCTGTAAGAGAGTTCAAGGAACTTCAGGAAATTTGCTAGCATCGGCCTTTGTGAGTATAAAGAACCAGAATCTACCCTGAGTGCAATAACGTAACTGCATGAACTTAAAATGGGAGTCAAAAAGCTGTTTGTAAAAGTAGATACAAAGACCAAAGCCCAGCTGATTGAACAGAAGGCCAAAAAGAAAGGAGTCAGTGGAGATACGAAAACAGAGGACTTGTCAGACAATGATGTGGATGAGGAAACCAACAGGAGTGATTGGATTAAAGGGAACAGTGGAAGGATTAATAAGAGAATACTCCAGTGAAGTAAATGCACCTTCCAAAGATCATTTGCACAAAATAGAAGAAGAAGGAAGGAGTCCAGAGCTGTCAAAACCACATTCTGCAGTCTCAGAGTCAATTCCTGCAATCACCACGGAGAAGGCCCCACCACCTGAGATTGTTTTCATGGCCACAAGTCTCACCTACCGAGCAGAGTGACTTCCCTTGTCAGGAAAGAGTAAGAAATCTTCCACAGTTAGGCCTGAATGGGACAATCTAAAATTTACTATGTTGTGAATGTCTATAGTAATACAGTGTATATAATTGAGATTCATTCTCTATTGAGTTGGAGTTTATGGCTAACCAGGGACGAGTGTTGTGTATTTAGTATGTCAGTAGTATTTGTGCATTATTGTAAGTATATATGATTAAGCTTTCTTGTTCATTATATGTTGGGTTACATATTACATATTGGGTTATATGTAAAAATAAGTGAACTGCATACTTCATGATGCTACCACATGATTCATGTGTACCTTGCTAAATTAAAGGCTAAACCATGACTCCCATCTCTTGCGCTCCTGGTTTTTTCTTGCCATTAGATTTATTTTTTGCAGTTACAAAACAACAAAAAGCATACAGTCACCACAGGAAGAACATGTAGACCCCCATAGCACTGGATATCAGAATTGAACTCTGATCACTGGAGCTGCAGTGCAGCAATTTTACTGGCTGTCCCATTAGCCACTAAAACAGGTTAATTGATAGGTAAGAGATTGGTTAAGAATATAGTAAAGGCAAGTGTGAAAATGGCCAGGTTTCATTGGAATAGTAAAACAAATTAACATTATAATATGAGGGAGAAATATGATTCTTGATGAAGGGTCTCAGTCCAGAACGGCTACTCTTTATTTCCATAGATGCTGCCTGACCTGCTGAGTTCCTCCAGCATTTTGTGCTTGTTGTATGAGTAAGACATTCTATATAAAGTGATTTTGGTGTTGTATGCAAATCCAGCATAAACATGATGAATTCCATATGATAAAGTCGTGGGAATTTTCAGCTGGAGTTCAGTATACAGTGTAGACTTCCTTACTTATGGAAGGGCAAACTGGTCTTTGAATGGCTGTAATGGGAATTCACTAGATTGATTTTTAGAGGGCTATCTTGTAAAGAGGTTTGGAGTTAGGAGTTTGTATTCTCAATAACATGCAGTTATTCTGAGCCTTGAAAAGGGAGACACTTGGAGGTTGTTTTCTGCAGATAGAGAGGTCTCTGAATGAAGGGATAACCTTTCAGCACAGGGATAAGTTTCTGCACATGGAGTTGGGAGTCTTTTGAATTCCTCAGTGTATAATGATGAATGAGATAAATACATTATTAAGCAATGTGTTTAATGTGGAAAAGTGGAGTTATTGGAGAAATACAGCCTTAGTTTTACTGAACACTAGAGCAGATTCTAGGTGCTAAATAAGATGTTTATATTCTGATTGCTTTGGTTCTTGATTCAATCATCGTTGTGCAATTTTTTTCAGAAGGTTTCAATGTCATTACAAGATTAAGGAAATGGAACTAATATAAGTTTATCCACTGTAATGTAATAACATCTTTATTCTATAATGAATTAATTACAGGAAATCTTTGAACAAATGTCATTGTTTTTTTCCCAGTATTAGAACTAGAATACAACTGATGTTGATTATTGGTGTGGGCTATTTATTTAGCATATTGAACATGCTGTCTAACTTCTGTTGATGGTTTGTATTTTAGTGCTTTGCTTTTTCAGTTTTTACCTAGATAATTTTTGAGATTTATTTTGAGCATTCAGTTAAATTTGTGCTCAGTTAAAACATAATAACCCTTGTTTTACATTTAGATTTGTATATTGTCTTTGTTGCATATAATCATGTCTACATTTTTCAGAGAATCTCCATAAAGTGTTATGTAGCTAGATACTTGAGTTGTATTCTTCCTCTGATATCTTTTTCTTCTTGAGTTACTTCTGCCAGAGCTGGGCCTCTGGAATCTTGACCCACCAGCTCACATTCACAGCCCAGAAGCAGATGATGTAGTTGAATCATTGCTGTCCTGCTAGAGGTCAGGGCCAGTTTCACCACCTGTGTCTATTCTCATTCTGATTTTGAAGATTAAGGATCTGTAAAGATCAGCTTTATTTGTCATATGTATGTTAAAATATATGGTGAAATGCATTGTTTTGAGTTATGTCAGTGGGGATTGTGATGAGGGCAGCCTGCAAGTGTTGCCACTCTTCTGGTGCTAGCAGAAGCATATACACATTAACTGAATTTAATTGAATTGACCTTATTACATAAAACATCCTTCATTTACATGAGTAAAGATCTTGACGTTATGTCTCCATCTAAATGTGCAATTTATAATAAATAGTATGTACAACAGGATAGTCAATATAACATAGAAATACAGTTACGTCAGCATGGGTTAATCAGTCTGATAGCCTGGTGGAAGAAGCTGTCCCAGAGCCTGTTGGTCCTGGCTTTTATGCTGTGGTACCATTTCCTGGATGGTGGCAGCTGGAACAGTTTGTGGTTGGGGTGACTCAGGTTCCCAGTGATCCTTGGGCCCTTTTTACACATCTGTCTTTGTAAATATCCTGAATCGTGAGAAGTTCACATCTACTCTCTGCAGAGTCCTGTGATTGAGGGAGTACAGTTCCTGTACCAGGCAGTGATGTAGCCAGTCAGGATGCTCTCAATTGTGCCCCTGTAGAAAGCTGTTAGGATTTCGAGGCCCACACCAAACTTCTTCAACCGTCTGAGGTGAAAGAGGTGCTGTGGTGCCTTTTTCACCACATAGCCGGTATGTACAAACCACATGAGATCCTCGGTGATGCTGAGGAACTTAAAGCTGTTCACCCTCTCAACCCCAGATCCATTGATGTCAATAGGCTGTCTCCATTCTTCCTGTAACCCTGACTATACATCCTTAGAATGTGGGAGGAAATTAGAGGACCAGGTGGAAATCCACATGATCACAGGGAGAACAGCTGGGAATCAAACCCTGATCGGTAATTGCTGGTGCTATAAAGCGATTGTGCTAACCACTATGCTACCATGCTGTTCCTCTTTTTCCCCTCTCATTACAGTTGCATTCCCCTGTCATGTTGCCTTCTGCTCCCAACTAGGCCTGTGTTTGTTACTCTCTTGTAACTTGCTGTTCTTATCTTCAGGGCCATCAAATGTATTCAAGATTGTAAAGATGATCATGGAAAGGAATTTTCAGCCTGTTATCATCTTTAGCTTCAGCAAGAAGGACTGTGAAGCATATGCTCTACAGATGACCAAACTTGATTTCAATACTGGTAAAAATAATTTATACAATCAAGTACTTTAAATTTTGCTACAATGCTAAATATCTTTATGCTTAAACAATCTTACAAGTTTTTTTTCTATGACCTTTATCATTAATTAGAAAAATTGTTAGTAAGCAGTGTTCAAAGTATCTTGTTTCTTTCATCCAAATCAATAATATTGATGTTTATTACATCAATATAGCAGCATCCAAAGCAAAGTGTAAGCATTTTTAACTATAATAATGTATTTAGGGAAGTTGGGACAATATATTGTGCCTACAACTGGTGTTTTAAATGGATAGAATTTTACGTGAATATAGTTTAATTAACTTCAGTTGAAATTTGGATTTTAAACACATTTCATTGCCAAGATATGCCTTCAATGGGGTGATATACTCACTATCAGTCTCAACTGATTTCTGATTCCTTATTTCAGATTTGCAGAGTTTCTCAGAATTTTCGATTAATGTAATCCTACAACTTTTTCTTTGCTTTGCTATTGATATCTGAGTGAATGTGCTTAGTTTTATAAGACAAGTTTTATCTAATCTATCTATCTGTGTATCTATCCAAGTGACCTTAATGAATGTGATAGTTTTGTAGGCTCCTATCCACAATTTTCAAGAGAATTAATCAACAAAGAACTTGAGCCCAGCCTCCAAATGTCCATACAAACAAGCATGATTTATTTACTGTAGCTGTTTTGGTGTTATTAGTGACCTTGGTTCTGTTTTAATGCAACATTTGTTTTCCATTTATGCTTCACTTTAAATTAACTGTACTCCATTGGGAACTCTATGGAGCTGAGGTGCATTATTTCTGTGAGGGAAAATTATTGGGGATTACTTGATGCTATTCTGCACTGATTAGGTCTGTTGTGGACTGTAGATTAAGGCAGTAGCTTGCCTTCATGTAGCAGCTGTAGGATGGAGAAATACCGGTAAGTTGTGATATGGGCCTAATGTTGGATTATTACCCCATTGTCCTTTTTCAATTAATGGACTCACATGTATTTGTGGTAAATATTTTTTTCTCCTCACACTGAGGCCAAATCCTGCATTTCTCAATGGAATTAACCTTTACTTTTGTCAGGTGATGCACGGTGAGGTTCATGCCCCTTGATGGGTGGATTCATATTTGATTTAGGGAGCAAGTTGTGGATCACTGAAAAAATCGATAACAAAGACCCTTTTCAGTTATTGCAGTTGGATTTGTCTCCTTTCTTGAGGAAAGGTGTATGAGGATCAAGATCTCAGACCCAATGCAGAATTCATGGCCCAACGGGTAATCAGCGAGCCTGGTCCTTTGGTATTATTTTGCAAACACTAATCCAAGTTTAGTCATTCAACTGTATTGGAGAAATAGTTATGGTTAATTTAATGCAGCGTGTCAAATAAAGTTTCCACTTGTTTGTAGATCATAAATGTTGGTTAGGAAACATGGCTGAAAGTGTCAGTCTTTTACTGTAAATGTTAATTGTTTTTTGTTACTTCAGCTTGTTAATAAGGTATAAATGTGCAAAAGGAAATTTTATTAAGGTTTTCATTTTCTCATAATTCAATTTCATATTAGATTGTTATTGACCTAAGTGATTGAATGACCCATTAAAATCTTTGAATAGCTCAGTAGTGACCAGATACTCGAAAACCCATGGTATTATCTTTCCATTATTGCATCAGCTTTCTAAAAAGTTACTTAAATAATGTATTGCCAACTGTATTTCACAATTCTTTTTACCAATCTGTAGCAGTCTGCATTGCATTTTACTAAATCAAAGTTCAAAGTAAAATTTATTATCAGAGTACATACAACCCTGAGATTCTTTTTCTGCGGGCATACTTAGCAATTCTGTAGAAGAGTAACTGTAAACAGGGTATGTAAACTGTAAACAAACTGTGCAAATACAGATAATAAATAAATAACAATATATAGCGAGCATGAACTAACAAGATAAGAGTCCTTAAATGAGTGTAGCTAGCATCTTTTGTTAAAGATCTTGATGGTTGAGGGGTAGTAACTGTTCTTGAACTTGGTGGTGTGAACCCTGAGGCATCTGTATCTTCTATCTGATGGCAGCAGCGAGAAAATAGCATGGGTGGTGAGGATCTTTGATGATAGATGCTGCTTCTCTACGGCAACCTTTCATCTACATATGCTCAATGGTTGGGAGGGTTTTACCCATGATATACTGAGCCAAATCCAGTACCTTTTGTAGGATTTTCCGCTCAAAGGTATTGGTGTTCCAGCAGCCAGTCAGCACAATTTCCACCATGCATCTATAGAAGTTTGCCAAGCTTTTTGATGATATGCTGAATCTCTGTAGTCTCCTGAAGAAGTAGAGGTGCTGTTGTGCTTTTTTTGCGATTATATTTATATGATGAGTCCAAGACAGGTCCTCTGAGATAGTGACCCTTAGGAATTTAAAATTACTGACCCTCTCCACCTCTGATCCTCCGATGAGGACTGGCTCATGGACCTCTGGTTTCCCTCTCCTGATGTTTACTATTAGTTCCTTGGTCTTATTGACATTGAGTGAGAGGTTGTGGTTGCTGTACCACTCAGCCAAATTTTCAGTCTCCCTCCTGTATGCTGAATCATCACCCCTTTGATACGGCCCACAGCAGTGGTGTCATCAGCAAACTTGTATATGGTGTTGGAACTGTACTTGGCCACACAGTCACAGGTGTAAAGTGAGTAGAGCAGGGGGCTAAGTACACATCCCTGCAGTGCCTCCTATGCTGATGCTGATGGAGATTGTGGAGGAGATGCTTTTGCCAATCCGATCTGGCTGGGGTCTACAAGTGAGGAAATCGAAGATCCAATTGCACAAGGGGGTATTTAAGCCCAAGTCTTGGAGTTTACTGATTAGTTTTGAGGGGATGATGGTGACCTGTAATTGATAAGAACATCCTGATGTATGCATCTTTGCTGTCCAGATGTTCCAGGGTTGTGTGAAAAGCCAGCAAGATAGCATTTGCTGTAGACCTGTTGTTTCATTAGGCAGTTGGAGTGGATTCACGTTGCCACTCAGATGAGCTGATATGCTTCAACACCAGCCTCTGAAAACACCATCACTGTGGATGTAAGTGCCACTGGGTGATGGTCATTTAGACAGGTTACCATGCTCTTCTTGGACACCAGTACAACTGAGGGCTGCTGGAAGCAGGTGGGTACCACAAACTGCAGGAGTAGGAGGTTGAAGATATCCATGAATACACCAGCCAGTTGATCGGCACAGGTCTTCAGTATTCGGTCAGGTACTCCGTCCAGACTGGATGCTTTCCTTGGATTCATTCTCTTGAAAGCAGACCACACGCCATCTCCAGATATTCCAACCAAAGGATCCATCGGGAGACTCGGGGGTGCACGATAATTCTTCCCTGTTCTGGTAATCAAAGTGAACATAGAAGACATTGAGCTCTGGAAGTGAAGCTCTGCTCTCCCCTGTCGCAAGATTTAGCTTTGTAGGAGGTTATGGCATTCAAACCCCACCACAGTTGGCGAGCATCCCTAGTTGATTCCGGTCTAATCCAAGTTCTCCACTTGGTCCGAGACTTGTCTTTCTGGAGATCGTACCTGCACCTTTTGTACCACTCTTCATCTCCAGACTTGAATGCCTCTGATCTGGCTCTCAGCAGATTCTGGATTTCATTGAACGATTTTGTGGGGACACACTCATCTTCATCTGCAGATGTAGTCATTCAGGTCCTCGGGTGAGTTCTTGAAAGCGGCCCAGTCCACTGACTCAAGGCAATCCTGTAAGTGTTCCCTCTGCTACCCATGACAACCTCTTAGTAAGGCTACATCCACACTAAGCTGGATAAATCCTTAACCAAAGCTTTTGCTCTTCGTTTTTACCCTCCGTCCACACTAAGACGGCGTTTTCATCCCCCGAAACCAGAGCTTTTCAGAAGCGCTTTCTAGGGTGGGTATTTTTGAAAACGCTGCTCGGGCAGATCAGTGTGGACGGGGTAATCGGAGAAATCTGAAAACGCCATCAGACGGCAGCACGCTATTTCATTGTTTTCTTGAACGCAACCTAACAATTTCAGAACAGACGGCAAAGAGACTGAAGCCAGAAGTGTTAGCAATGTACTCACCAAATAATTTGACCCATAACTTACTGAATAAATAAGTATACTGTACTCACTGTGCCGTTTTCTGTCCTTGCTTGTATGAAGGTGGTTTACCTATTTATGCAAGCACTTCTCTGACAATAGATTTGTAACAGCCTAGTGTAACATTGTATGGAAATACAAGATAACACTGATGCAGACATGTTTTATACACTTAACAAGGTGCTTTATTAATGCAACAGAGTTAGTCAGTTTTTCAATGTTCGTCATCAGCCGGGTCAATCTGTCCGTGAACTCCCTGTCGGTTGCCGCCGTACGCTCCAGTATTTGTTTCTTTTTAGTTTTAAGTTCTCCTGCGCGAGAGCCAACAGCTGTCCGTCGTTTTAAGTTCTTCTAGTCTGTAAACAAACAAACACGCACTTTTACGGCGAGATTCGACACCAAACATGTCGCTTGTTTCCGGTAGATGTGTCCTGCGCATGCACAGGAGGAGGAGATTCGCCGAAATCTCCTTTTCAATGTGGATAGAGTTATTTTCAAAAACGCATAGTGTGGACGCCTATCGTTTTTACGCGAAACCGTAATTTTCAAAATTATCTGGTCTAGTGTGGATGTAGCCTTATTGTTAAATCAGTTAACAGGAAGCATTTACAAGGCTATTGACAAGTTCTAACAAAGGATGCACATTTGAATTATATTAAAGCAGCAGTTATATTCATTTCACAAACCCGAAAATTAACATTTGAAGAATTACTTTGAATTATTGCGGTTTTATGTGCTTATTAAAGCATTTTATTTGCTGTGTGAAGATTTGGTGCATTTAGTCTAAGGATGTATGTTTCCCCCTCAGATGATGAGAAAAAGCTGGTTGAAGAGGTATTTAACAATGCTATTGACTGCTTGTCTGATGAAGATAAAAAACTTCCACAGGTAAATATTTACAGATCTGGTACATTGTTGAAATCAAAGTAAATCCCTTCTAAATGTTATTGAAGTGGCACCCCAAGGGAAGTAGAAAATGTGCTTGCCTGGTTCTTGATTATAGTAAATCTCCTCTGCACCCTTTCTATGGTTTCCACGTCCTTCCTGTAGTGAGGAGACCAGAACTGTGTATAGTATTCCAAATGGGGTCTGACCAGGGTCCTAGGTAGCTGTCCTATATAGCCTTCGCTTGCCTCTTCATTGTTTGTAGTGATTTGTTTACAACAACTTTCCATTTAAAAATAGAGTATTTAGTCAAATTTCTTGCTTTGAAAACCAGTAGTAAGCTTTCACCCCCATTTAGTAGCACCATCTTAAATCGGAAGTTAACACTTACTTATCTGCTATATTTCCATAAGCCTTTTGTTATGTTATCCATTCATTTCACTCCATTTATGGTGAAGTAATATTCCAGAAAAATGCCAGGATGATGGAATAGGGAAGTATTCAGGAATTACTTCATTTAGATTTTGCCTCATTTTCCAACATGCCTTGCTAAGACTGCATTTGAAGAAGTACTTCATTGGCTGGAAAGTGCTTTGATAAAACTGAAAATAACACAGAAGTTGCTGTCTATGTTCAAGCCGCCTTTACTCAAGATTGTGGGCCACTACATTCCTGAGACAGCATCTTTATTTGAACCATTTCTGATACTTTGCCTAGGTTATTTCTATTCAATTTACAGGTGAGGAATTACAGGCCGCTGCTGACCAATCAGAACTTGTCTATTGTGTGGCCCTTGATCTTTTCCATTCATTGTGGTGAAAATGGATTCAATTGGAGGCACTTATGAATGCCTCACATCATAAAAATAATAGGATATGCAATAGATTATGCTTTGAGTAGAAATAGACAAAACAGAAACTAATTCCTATGTTTTTTCCACAATATATTCTTTCTTAATTCCATTATGGAGTTTTGACATCACAAGATGGTGGCACGCACAGCAACAGTAGCCTCTCCTGTTCCAATCAACGGTGACATTTCTTGTTCTGTTCATCTTTTCTATGGTCTAAAAACACTGCTGATCATAAAGAGCTCAGACCACATATCATTTTGCATCCAGACTGCTGTTTAAACGAGTCAAATCATTTAATCTGACTTCCGAATTTGGCCAGACGGTGCCATCTGAGTGCTGCAGGATTGACGGGCTGGAGCATACTCAGGGAAGTGGCCTCCTACATACATCACGTTCACATTGCTGAATGTGTGGGATTGGTGACTGACCACATAGGAACGTGCGCTGAGGGTGTTACCTTGATTAAACACTACACTGCCAGGGCAAACTAAAAGCCATTGGCTGACCGCAGAGGTTTGTACTCTGCTTAAGGATTGGAACGCTGCCTTCAGATCGGGGCTTAGGACAACTCTAAGGTTAGCAGGAGCTGTGGTCTCCCGTGCCATCAGGAAGGCAAAGCAAAAGTACTCTCGAAAATTCACAGGCACCTTCGTGATACCAGACACATGTGGCCAAGTATACAAACCTTAACAGCTTACAAGTCCACCTTGCATGACAGCAACACCTCCCTTCCTGATAGGCTGAATGCCTTCTGTGCACAATTTGATGCAATGAATGATGTGACATCAGCAATTTTTCCTATGGATTCTCCCACTTTCTCCCGACTCGAGGGGTAGCCATGGGCCCCAGCAATTCCTGCCTCTTTGCTGGCTCTGTAGCAAGTCCACGTTCCAACCCTTCCTTGGCAGTGCTCCCCAGCTTTTCCTCCACTACATTGATAACTGCATTAGTGCTGTTTAATGCACCATGTCAATTTCATCAACTTTGCCTCTAACTTCCACGCTGCCCTTATATTTACTTAGTCCATTTGTGACACGTCCCTTCCCCCCTCACCATCTGAGGAACAGACACCCTGTCTGGCTGGAGCAGAGGCGAGAGAAACCTGGCCAGAGTAAACCACGCAAAGCTGCAGGGTTGGACAATATACCTGATCAGGTGCTGAGTGATTGTGGGGCTCAGCTAACAGAGGTCTTAATGGATGTCTTTAATATCTCTATGAACCACTCCTCTGTCCTTGCAGGCTTCAAAGCAGCCACCATCATTCTGATGTCTAAGTGAGTGACGGTAACTAGCCTAAACAATTACTGCCTAGTGGCACTGTTTTGAACGATCATTATTCACTTTGAACAGATGGTAATAGATCCTATAAAATCCAACCTTCCACCTACATTGGACCCTTTCCAGTTAGCCTACTGCTCAAACCAGTCTACTGATGATGCCATAGCCTCGGCACTCCACTCTGTTCTGTCCCACCTGGAAAATGAAGTCTCATAGATCAGGATGTTATTTATCGTTTTCAGCTCAGCGTTTAGCACGATCATCCCTCAGAGCCTAGTGGGTAAACTGTCCTCATTGGGACGTAACACCCCTTTCTGTAACTGATTCTTGGACTTACTGACAGAAAGATGCCAGTTAGCCTTGAGTTGGCAACAACATCTCATGCTCCATCACGCTGAGCGCTGGTGCCTCCCAGGGCTGTGTGCCCAGCCCACTGCTGTTCACGCTGCGGACTGACGACTGCACTGCCAGATCCAGCTCAAACCACATCATCAAGTTCACTGATGATACAACTGTGGTTGGTCTCATCAGAAACAATAATGAGTTAGCATACAGAGAGGAGATAGAATTGTCAAATGGTGTGAGAACAATAACTTGAGTCTTAATGTGGACAAGACAGAAGAGATGATTGTGAACTTCAGGAAGGTGCGGATCGACCACTCTATTGCATTCCACTGGTTCTGCTGTGGAGAAAGTGAAGAGTACAAATTTCTTTGGTATGCACGTAAAGAATGATCTAACCTTGATCTACAGCACCTCCTCAATAGTCAAGATGGTCTACACTTTCTAAGGAGATTGAGCCATGTAAAGATCCTTGCCCCCCCCCCCCCCCCCATTCTAATGGCTTTCTGTAAGAACACCATCAAGAGTGTCCTGTCTGGCTGCATCATTGTGTGGTGTGGAATTTGCAAGGCATTGCACAGCAAGACCCTACAAAGGATAGGAAAAACCGCGGAGGTGGTCACTGTGGTCTTCTCCCTATTTGCGGCTTTTGCAGGGAACGCTGTAGACGAAAGGCCCGCAGCATTGTGGAGGACCCCTACCACCCATCCCACAATATCTTCAACCCACTACCATCAGGAAGGAGGTACAAGAGCATCAGGCCTAGGACTGCCACACTGCATAACAGCTTTTTCCCTCGGGCTTTGAGACCAACAGTGAGCTATCTACTGTCTACTGTTTAGAGCTGTTCACTACATGCATTTTGAATAATATTTTATTATGGTAATATTTTGTTTTACGTGTTGTGTGTGATACGTTTTGTGGGTGCACCATGGTCTGGAGGAACCCGGCTTCCTTTGGTTGTAAACATGTACAGTCCAATGACAATAAACAAAAGTGTAATTAGGTGTCATGAAAGGCACTTGTTGCCGATAGCATTTCACTTGAAGAGTCATTGCAAGGGTAGAGCAGATAAAAGATTTCAAAATGTGAAATGATATTAGTATTGTCTTGAGGATATGAGAGCAAAAGGAAGAAGGAAACTTTTTCAATTTCAAATTAGCTTCATTTATTGCTGCCCTAATCTATTGCAATTCTGTCATTGTTTATTTGTCATTGACAGATCTGTCATTGTTTATTTAACTAGGTTGAACATGTTTTGCCTCTTTTAAAAAGGGGAATCGGAATTCACCATGGAGGATTACTTCCGATACTGAAAGAAACCATTGAGATTCTTTTCTCTGAAGGACTTCTGAAGGTATTTCTCTGAAATGCAGCTGATTTAAGATGCATTTGTATGGCATGTAGGCCAATATATTAAGTGAGAATAAAACATTAAGTGAGCAGGACTTCAGTAGGAATTGTTGCATGCATTAGAGGTCTGAATGAACTCAGGTTTATGTTGAGGCAGGATTAAGGTTTGGACATGTGATTGAACAGTGATGAATTTGAAAGATCCTGGTGAAGAATATTTGTTGGATTTGATAAATACGGTAAATGAGCTTTGCTCAGAGTATCAGAATTTGAGTTCAGCTTTACCTGAATGATAACTGTTAATAGATTTAAATAACTGCCTAGAATGAATTGTTTTTGATCAAAAGGGAACCATTTTTAAACTTTTCAATGCTTAGGAGGAGGGTTTTCTCACTTAGCTGCAAATGAGTGAGAAAACAACTGAATAAAAATAAATAAAATAAAATAAACCAAACTGTTAAAAAGACTCAGCTAATATTAGAACTATGCCATTAACATTTTATCCACACATACTAATCATGGATTTCTCTCCTCAAAAGATAGTAGGTTCTGGGTCAATTGAAATTTTCAAAACTATGTTTAATATGTAGGTAAAGCAATATGAAGCAAAGACTGGTGAGTAGAGTTCTGACATAAATCAGCCTTAATACAATGGAGCTATCAAACAGATTCAAGAGACTAGGTAGCAGAATTAGTACCACATCCACATAGTTCTGTATTTATGTTTAATAAATATTTGTTCAAGTTTAATTAAGTGCTTCAGAAAGCAGAGTTTGCCTATTTACTTAAATCTGATGCAGTTATAACAGCTTGGGCTATAACTTCAAAAACAGTCTTTGGAATTTTGTTGGTAAGATGAACATCATCCCCTCAGGGTGAATCAGTTTGTGTAGTGAAGGTGTCTTTATTTTAAGTTAGTTTGTCATTATTAAGGATGGATAGGTTCTACTGAGAACTCTTAACTCCCATTTAACGCAATTTATGCTTGTCTTCCAATGTATGTATTTGAATCTTTTATTTCTTTCATAGGCATTGTTTGCTACAGAGACCTTTGCTATGGGTATCAACATGCCAGCAAGGACAGTTCTGTTTACAAGTGCACGCAAATTTGATGGGAAAGATTTCCGCTGGGTACAGACAGTTTTTACTTTGCTTGTATATAGTGAGAAGCCTATATCTTTTAAATTAATCCTTTCTAGTAAAGGATCAAATGATCTGTTTCTGTTTTTGAATTGTTGGGTGATGCATGAAAGAGTCATGAGAGTAAGCTGTATTCCTTGCTGCAATTTGCCCCTTTCAGACTAAATGGAATAAGACTCATTGTCTGATTTGCGCAAGTTACAAATTTTATAAATGGAACTCTTATTCCATTTGATAAGTTAACTTTTAATGGTTTTGTGGTTCACGTGAGGTGTGCGGAATAGATAAAACTGTTTTATTCATTGAAAATCCCCTCAGTCTCACCTTCCGGTAATTTATTTTCCATTATGTGCCATGCATCTCCATAATTGAACTTCCACCCACCTATACATGCAATTTACAGCAGCCATTTAACATTCCAGTGCATCTTTAAAATGTTGGAGGAAACTTGTGCACAACATGGGAACCTAGTTGCTCTTGGAGAGAACATACAGTCTCCACACACAGCACTGAACTGCAGCTGTTGGAACTCTGAGGCAGTGACACTAGTCAGCCAATGTGCTCTCTTTTTGTTTTTGTCGAATTATGTTTGTTCAAATGTTCACCTATCTTTAAGCAGTGGTTTCCTTTGAAAATCAGTGTCCAATAATTGCTTTCTTTCTCAAATTGCAGATTTCTTCAGGAGAATATATTCAGATGTCTGGTCGAGCTGGTAGACGTGGCATGGACGAAAGAGGGATTGTTATTCTCATGGTGGATGAAAAGATGAGTCCAACAGTAGGAAAACAGCTTTTAAAGGTAACAAATTATGCTTACTTATATTTTTGAATTAATATAATGGTTTGGATTAATATTTGTAAAGACTTTATTTAATATTTGAATCATTGGCTCATTCTTCTTTGAAGGAGTGATGTACAATAAGTTCGTTTTTCCTTATTAAGTTTTTTAAGGTCTTCTCACTTCAAGTTGTAAATTGTGCAGTGAATGCACAATTATGTGAAAATAATCCCTCAAACGGCTGTGGTTTTATTTGAAACGTGTTATGGCAGTCATGACAAAACTAGATTATTTACTGTAAAGTTATAATTAGTATCTTTAATAAAGTAAAAGGAAAAATTATTTTTTACAGTGACTTACAGATGAAATGAAGTAATGCAATCAACAAAAGATTTTCAGGGGAAGTAGGCTTTGACTCTGCCATTCATTTAGTTGGTCTTCCATGGCAGTGACGTTTTCCCACACGTATCTATCCCATGATTTCCTTCATATTATTTGATTTCTGTTTCGAATGAATAGTGGCTGAGCCTCCATAGCCCTCCGGGATGGGGAATTCTCTGCATGAGGAAAAATCTCATCTCAGTCCATAATGGCTTACTATTTATTCGTGACATTGTGATCCCTGGTTCTAGTCCCCTCTCCAGGTCAAATACCCTCCCTATATAAAGCCTGTTGAGCAGTGAATGAATTTTGTAAGTTTTGATGAGATCTCATTCCTCTGAACACAAGAGAATGCATGCCATATCTATTCAGTCTCTCCTTTTATAACAAATTTGTCATTCCTGGAACTAGTCCAATGAATCTTAGCTGCTCTCTTGCTATGCTAAATGTATATTTTTGTTAAGTAAAATGTCAAAGCTATACACAATTCCCTCATTATGATCTCACCAAGAAATCATGACAATTGTAACTCCTGAATTTATTTGCCTTCTTAATTGCCTGTTGCATTTGCATTAAGCGTTCAGTGACTTAGCCACTAAATTTTCAGTAGATTAAGTGTAGAGAATAAAATCAGGACCTATACATAGCCTTCACTGATTTGACAAAAACTTTTAACTCCATTAATTTTGAAGCCTTATGGAAGGTGCTGTCCATGTCTGTCTGCCTTTTTTCATCAAGCATAAGCTGCATCATTTAAAAACATAAACACGAGGAAATCTGCAGATGCTGAAAATTCAAGCTGTAATAACATGGAAATGGGACAGTTTATTATCCAAACTGAGGTTAAGTATTTTAATGTTACTTCCTCATCTCTCTCCAGCTAATGAATGAATATCTTCTTACTGTTCAATTTCTCTGCCCGTAGACAAGGCATTAATTGCTGATTGCCAATAATTATGCCATCCACACACATACTGAATGCCGTATTCAATCTAGACTGGATTTTTATAATGCAAACTTTCCAAAATCTAGGATTCTCTTGTAACACTGAAAAAAAAATGTCTGCATTAGGCATTGAATGTTGTTCGCTTCTCTAACCCCAGTAACCAAGTGCACTTTGTTTCTTTGGGGAGATTACTTTGACAATTCTTCAGTAAGTGTGACTGATGGAATGACATTAAGATCGAGATTAGCAATGCCCTTCTCATCCCTACATTCTCCTAAGGGTACTAAACATGGCTGAACTACCACACCTATAGAGACTAAAGTAATGCTGTCACAGTTGTCCGTAGAAGATTCTGCCCATTAAGTGGGAAGATTGCCATATTAATGCTACATGCATGATTTTGTTGCCAAATTTTTCCATTGATTTAATGACAAACAGAAACCAAAGTTCTGACTAAAGCCAATCTCAATCTTGTTCATGCACCAGCTGGTCTCAACTGTTTGTGCAAATGCTAAATTCTCATTTCATCAAACAAGTCTACTCTCAGCTTGCCCTGACTGGTAGAAATGCCACAAAGACGTATTCTTAAAAAAAAGTTTAAACATCACAGTCTTGAGGGTAGCAGGCTATCATTGGGCCTCAATGGCATATCCTTCATCAGAGAGTGGTCCACTTTGATGAATAGCACTGTACAATCAGAGTCAAAGAGGATGGGAAGAAGCCTGTGGCATTTGGCAACTGACCTGAAAGGAAGCATTTGTACCATCCATGCGTTGTTTTGTTGCAGGATTGAACACCTGGCTTATCTCTGGATGTGTAAGCAAACGTGTGATGGAGATCATCCTTGAGCTGGTGGAAAATCACAGATTTTGATGCTTTATTATACACACAGACCTGACGTGTAATAGACAGTTTAATCTTGCACACTTGAATATTTGAAGGACCGTGTTGTCTGAAGGACAAAACACAAGATGGTCTTTCATTTAGACAGATTTATATACAATTGTTTTTCTATTTCTATTATACCCATGGGTTAGATTCTGAAACTTCAACTGAATTTTGCAATTCTGCCTTTTGCAAAAACAGGAATATTTATTTAAGTAGTTTCAGCAGTTAACTAATTTGTGAGCCAATAATAGCATTAAACCAACCAACTTTGTAGTTCACTTGTGCATATTAATTACAAAGTTAATTGGAGCATGAGAACAGTTTGTATATTTATACTGACAAACAGATTATTTGTTTTTAGCTTCTTCTCCCAGGGACGGTCTTTCACGGTTCACACTGATTTCTTGGAATAAACTCTTCATGAATAGCCTGGAAGTCTTTGGAATTTTTTTGACGTTATGTATAAGCTATCCACTAGGCTTATAATTGTCGGTCTCTAGGGAGAGCAGCTCATATTTTGGCTTTGAAATCAAAAATCGTCATGATTGTATTGCTAAAGAGCAATTTGGAAAACAGAATAGCTTGTATGCGTGCCAAAACTTGATCCCTTCTGTATTATATAATAGCTTTTTTTGGTGAACTGCATGGAACCTATGCAAAAGTCATCTGTAGGTTTTCATTGTGTTAAATTTGCACTGTATCTGGTTTGAAGTACAGCCTAAAGCTGGTATTATTTCTAAATATCCCTGGAATGTATGCATTTTAAGATGATTTTTATCTTTACAGCAACCTTTTTAAAATTGCTGTAGTACACTGAATCTTTACTTCCTTGCTCTGATAACAATTTGAAGCTAAAGATACAGTCTTTGGAGATCGTCTCCAGACATGTTTATAAAATGATTCCTTTAACTTCCATCTGGATCATGACCACACCTCCAGGCTAAGCCAGTGTCACGTAGAGAGTCCACATTTTCCTCAGAAGATCTAATTACACACCATCCAACATTTACAGCCCAGCTTTAGATAACCTACATGTACCTCCATCACAATGGCCATGGTCGGGACTGTCTGGCACTTTAATGTTTCTTCCTGCTCTTGTCTGATGGATCTTATTTCTCACTTCCTTAACCACATGCTTTCTCCTTCTTCAGACACTTCTTATTTGCATCAGTGACATCTCTGCCCTGTGCTGGTTTGACTGTTGTTTATATTTTGGACCTAGCAATTCACCTTCACAAACAGAATTAAAAAACTGCACATGCTGCAGTAAAAAAATGGATTATTTTTTCAGGCATTTTGTCATAATTATAACCCTCTAAATCCTGACAGCTTGTACTGAATTTGTTACTCCTAATTCCAACACTCTCATATAATTGGAAATTACATACAATATCCCTGTCCACAATTTAACCAGTGTACAGCTTTGTTATGAACTATACTTATATTATTCTTAAACTCAGAACCTATGGAAAATCAAATAAATGGAGAAACTAAAAATCCATAATAAAAATAGAAAATGCTGAATTCTCAGTTTGAAAAATAGCACCTGTGGAAGGAGGAATAGAGTTAAAGATTTGAGTTTAATACCTTTCTCATAACACCTTGGATGTGCAAACTGTACACCACCTGAGGATGTTTCTTCTTCAAAGAGAGGTCCAACTATGTTCTTCTCCACCACACTTATTCGCTTGACTAAACTCATTCTCACAGTCTTCCACTCCACCAGCTTCAGTGTAGGAATCATCCTCTGTCAATTTCAACAGAAGTCTTCCACAAGAGAAAACTTGCCCTCCCTTCTTTCAGCATTCAAAAGGGACTATTTAGTGACTCCCTGGTTTGCTCTTCCATTTCCACCAATCATTCCTTTTTCATGGAACTTTCCTGTGAAAGTTTCCTAAGAAGAGATCATATTTACTCTGTAGCCTCTGCCCATTCAATCACCCAGAAACTTATTTTTCAATTGTGAGTTGCATATAGTTGTCATGATGTAGTTTCATCTGCATTTGAGAAACCAAATATCCACTGTTTAACTTTTCTTTTTTGTAAAGCATTCATTCTACGAGGTAGGAGTTGAAGCTAAGCTGTAAGATAGCACATTTCTAAAGATAGCTTCAAATGTGAAGGTAACAACCCTAATTTAAAAGTAAAAGCCTATCTCTTTGTGGGTTAACATAATTAAACAAAAAATCCCTGATAAATTGAAGTAGAATATCTTTTCAGATATTTGTATTGATTATTATTTGTAAATCTGGATTGGGAGAATATAAGTAATCTTACATCACTTTCTTGTTTGAACAGTTTCATTCTTTATTTCGCAGGGCTCAGCTGATCCTCTAAACAGTGCTTTTCATCTGACCTACAACATGGTTTTGAATTTGCTTCGTGTTGAAGAAATCAATCCTGAATATATGTTGGAAAAGTCCTTCTACCAGTTCCAGAACTACAAGGCAATCCCTGGGGTGGTGGAAAGTGAGGGCATCATTATTTTAATTCTTTGCTTATATCATTGAATTTTTTTTTTGCAAAAGGGTAATGCATATATTTTAGTGTTGCACAACCTCTTTTGTTTGTGTCCAGTTGACATTTTTTAACACATTTAAAGGCCACTCATGACCAGAATGCCTTGGGCTTCCTGAGAAGTCCTTGCAAGTGTCATAATGGCTAAATTCTGAGGCTGGGTGCTACCTTTTTCCAGCAGTTGCACTGGCAATTCTGGATGCTGATAAATCTGGTACAGAATCAATGACACCTTTCATTTCAATGCATGGTATTGACTCTGAACAAGGGAAATCTCAGGCCACTTCACAAAAAATCTCAATGAATTTCAGTGATAACAAACCTGATTCGGTTTCTGATTCCAGATTTATACTTTTGAATTAATTAACAGAAGTACTTTTGAACATTTTGTTTTCTATTGTGTGGATTAGTTTGAATTTTCTTTTTCTTTAATATTGTGATTCATTTTTATGTTTGATTATTTTTGAATTTGAATCTCAGCAAAATTCAAAGGTTCTGACAACTACTTCAATTTGGAGTTGATAGTTTCCCATTAATTAGAATCTGCCAATAAAAAGAGCCTTGCTAGAGTGTTAGAATTAATTTTATGCAAAAGTCACTGCCAACCTGTGGCAACCCTTTTGAGACCTCCCCTTCCATGCATTGCTCCTGGTAAGCGTATGGATTGACGGCACATTGTTTAATGAGGTGAGATGCACATTAATCTATTTGTTGTGCATCATACAAAGATTTACAGTTACAGTTGTGTTTTATTTCAACAGATTTGCTAATTTCTAATAATCAAAATAACATTCAAACTTCTGGATCACATCTACAAAATAAGCTGTTAATATCTCCTCATGGTAGAACCTGCCCACAGTGCAATCACGTAGAATCATAGAATTGTACGGCACAGAAACAGGGCCCCTCCCGGCCACTTTGTCCATGCCGATTGTGATGTTTTTGTGCGCTGTCTGTTTACCTACATCACTTGGCCACAGAAATAGCTGTATGGCTCCCTTACTACTCCTGCTCAATCTTGACTTTTCCCGTCCCTAGCTATACATCAAGGCCAGTCATGGTGCCACCAGATTTGTTGAAGATTTCTGTCAGATTAATTAGTCTGATCAAAATATAATTCCGTTGATCAGCACCCAGACCATAGCCCTCCACACCCCTACCATCCATGAACTCTTCCAAACTTCTCTTTAACATTGAAATCAAATTTTTGTCCACCACTTGCATTGACAGCTTGTTCCACACACTCACCACTTTCTGAGTGAAGAAGTTTCCCCTCATGTTCCCCTTAAACATTTCACTTTTCACCCTTAACCCATGACCTCTGGTTACAGTCTCACCCAACCTCATTGGGAAAAGCCTTGCATGTTTCCTGCAGTTAGGTGACCACAACTGCACAGAATACTCCAAACTAGGCCTCACCAATATCTTATACAACTTCAACATTAACTCCCAACTCCTGTACTCAATACTTTGATCTATGCAGGCCAATGTGCCAAAATCTTTTTTAACAACCCTATCTACCTGTGATGCCACTTCCAATGAATTATGAACCTGTGTTCCCTGATCCCTTTACCCTACCGCTCACTATGTAAGACCTACCCTGCTTGCTTCTCCCCAAGTGCAACACCTCACACTTGTCCACATTAAATTCCATCTGCAATTTTTCCAGCTGGTTCAGATCCTGCTGCCAGCTTTGCTAGTCTTCCTTGCTGTCTACTACACCCCGATCTTGGTCTCATCCACAAATTTGCTATCATCCAGATCATTGATATAGATGACAAATAACAAAAGACCAGCACCAGTCACTGGCAATGCAGAAGTCACAGGCCTCCAGCCAGAGGCAACTATTTACTACCTCAACACATGCAAAATGCTGGAGGAATTCAGCAGGCCAGGCAGCATCTATGGAAAAAAGTACAGTTGATGTTTTGGGCAGAAACCCTTTGGCAGGACTGGAGGAAAAAAAATCTGAGGAGTAGATTTAAAAGTTGGGGGGAAGGGAGAGAGAAATGCCAGGTGATAGGTGAAACCTGGAGGGGGAGGAATGAAGTAAACAGCTGGGAAGATAATTGATGAAAGAGACAGAAGGCCATGGAAGAAAGAAAAAGATGCTGCCTGGCCTGCTGAGTTCGTCCAGCATTTTGTGTGTGTTGCACAGATTATCAGCATCTGCAGATGTTCCCTTGTTTGTCATTTAATACCTCAATTTGAATGCTGAGCGACTGAACCTTCTTGACCAACCTCCTACGTGGGGCCTTGTCAAATGTCTTGCTGAGGCCCACGTAGACAACAGCCCCTGCCTTAGCTTTATCAGCTTCCCTGGTGACATCCTGTTAAAAACTCTATGAGATTGGTTAGATCTAACCATGCTGACTATGTCTATTCAATTCCTGTTTATATCCCTATTCAGTCCCTGGCTATCCAAATACTCTTAAAATACCTTCCAATATCTTACCCCACTACTGATGCCTGGCTCACCGGCCTATAATGTCCTGGTTTATTCTTATAGCGTTTCTTAAATAATGGAATAACATTGGCTATCCTCCAACTTCCTGGTTCCTCAACTGTCACTAAGGATGAGTTAAATATCTCTGCTAGGGCCCCTACAATTTCTACATTTGCCTCCCACAGGGTCTGAGGGGACACCTTGTCAGGCGCTGGGGATTTGTCCACCCAGATTTGCCTGAAGGCAGCAAACACCTCCTCCTCTGTAATCTTGCCTCGTTGCTGCTTTGCCTCACTCCTATAGACTCTGTGTCTGTCTCTTAAGTAAATACAGATGCAAAAAATGCATTTGAGATATTCCCCATTTCTTTTGGCTCCATGCATAGATTACCATTCTGATTTTCCAGAGAACCAATTCTGTCCCTTGCATTCTGTTTTGTTCTTACCCTGTGGAAACCCCTGGTATTCTCCTTCTCCTTGTCTGCTAGGACAATCTCATGCCTCTGATCTCTTTCTTAAGTGTTCTCCAGTATTTCTTATACACCTCAAGTGCCTCATTTGTTCCTACCTATCTGTACCTGCTACCTACCTTTCTTTTTCTTAACCAGGGCTACACTCTCTTTAAAAAAAAAAAGCAAGATATTGAGGTCCTGGTAAAGAAAACCACGTGAGACAACTTAGTGACCCCTAGAAGCATATTTATTTTATTTTTAAAATTTTACATAGAATTATTTGGATGATCACTTTCAAAATCCTTTATACAATGTTTTTTACACAAAGGTTGTTATGCTTGAGTGTTACACGTGCTACTGCTTAATAAGTTAAGATACCAGCATGGATAGAGCATTGGCTAATTGACAGGAGGGGAAGAGTGGCAATAAATGGAGCCTTTTCTGGTTGGCTGCCGGTGACTAGTGGTGTTCCACAAGGGTATGTGCTAGGACTGCTTTTTTTTTACATTATATCAGTGATTTGGATGATGGAACTGTTGGCTTTGTGGCCAAGTTTGTGAACGATATGAAAATAGATGAAGGGGGAGGGATTGTTGAGGAAACAGAGAGGCTATAGAAGGACTTAGATTAGGAGAATTAACGGAGAAGTGGCAGGCGCAATATAGTGCTCGTGCACTTTGGTAGAAGAAATAAAAGCATAGACTATTCTCTAAATGGAGAGAAATTTTTTAAAAATGAGGTGCAAAGGGACTTGGGAGTACTCATGCAGGATTCCCAAAAGGTTAATTTACAGGTTGAGTCAGTGGTGAGGAAGGCAAATGCAATGTTAGCATTCATTTCAAGAGGACTAGAATATAAAAGCAAGGATGTAATGTTGAGGCTTTATAAGGCACCAGTGAGGCATCACTTGGAGTATTGTGAGCTGTTTTAAGCCCCTTATCTAAGAATGGATATAATGACATTGGAGAGGGTTCAAAGGAAATTTATGAAAATGATTCCTGGATGGGAAGGTTTATCATATGAGGAGCATTTGATGGATTGGGGCTTGTACTCACTTGAATTCAGAAGACTGAGGGGAGAAGCTCATTGAAATGTATTGAATGTTGAAAGGCATGGATAGAATGGATGTGGAGAAGATGTTTCCTATGGTGCGCAAGTCCAAGACCAGAGGATACAGCCTTAGAATAGAGGGACGTCCATTTGGAATGGAAATGAAGAGGAATTTCTTTAGCCAGAGAGTGATGAATCTGTGGAATTTGTTATCCCAGACAGCTGTGGAAGCCAAGTCATTTGGGTATATTTAAGGCAGAGGTTGATAGATTCTTGATTAGTGAGGGCATGAAGGAATACAAGAAGAACGCAGGGCATTGGGGCTGAGAGGGAAATGGATCAACCATAATGAAATGGTAGAGCAGACTCGATGGGCCAAATGGCCTAATTCTGCCCCTATATGTTATGGTCTTTATGGAATGTGGAATGAACTACTTGAGGAAGAGGTTGAGGCAAGTGCAGTAAGACTGTTGGACAGGTATCTGGATTGCATTTGTTTAAAAGGTTATGGGCCAAACACTTCAAATGGTACTAACGTGGATGTGGCATCTTGGTTGTTATAGACCAGTTGAGCCAAAGGGTAGATATAATATTTTGTTCTTATGGTAATCATAACACAAATTGCTGCTAAAAGAGATGCTTAAGATCTTGTTAAGGTTCAGGGTGAGTAAGAAACTTACTGAAACTTAATAGTCTCATAATGTGCATATTTGTAAAAAGCTAGTGAAGCATTATTTAAGTGAATAATTTATTTCATGCATCATCGTTCTGTCTCTGGACAAATCAAGTCAAGCTGATATCTGAATTGGAGCCCTAGGGACCATAAACAATAGCTCATAATATATTACTACCCGGGGAGCATAATGTAATCATTGGAGATAAATTATGAAATAATAGAAAACAGAAAGCCAGTGCATTCTAATTATGCTCATAGCATAAGCAGAAAATAAAAATACTCAAAATTGATTTCAATATTGAATTGCTTTCCAGTTATTAAAGCAAGTTGTCAATATGAGAAAAATGGCATTTTCCTGATCTATTTGAGGGGTAGTGAAGTGTATTCTTTATTCCTGCAGCTTGCTTTTAGGCAGAGCATTACCTCGTCCCATTTAAAATTCTCAAAATAATTTAATTCTATTACATTGTGTTTATTTTTTAAACTCAGTCTTCCTACCAAGGCTTTAGTTACTGCCTTACTTGTTGGACCTGAAGAGATACAAGGAGTCTGGCACTGAGTCTGACCCTGTGGTGCAGAAGGGTGGGACGGAGAAGAGGAGAGCTGTCGTCATTGGAGACTCTTTAGTCAGGGGAGCAGACAGGAGATTTTGTGGACGTGAGAAGGAAACCCGCATGGTTTGTTGCCTCCCGGGTGCCAGGGCCCGGGGATGTCTCTGACCAGGTGCATGACATCCTGGTACAAGAGGGAAAGCAACCAGAAGTCGTGATACATGTTGGGACAAACGACTTAGGCAGGAAGAGGGATGAGGTCCTGAAGTGTGAGTTTCGGGAACTAGGTAGAAGGCTGAAGAACAGGACCTCAACGGTGGCGTTCTCAGGATTGCTGCCAGTGCTACATGATAGTGATGGTAAGAATTGGAGGAGAATGCAGTTGAATGCGTGGCAGGGGGCAGGGTTTTAGATTTTTGGACCATTGGGATCTCTTCTGGGGAAGGTGGGACCTGTATAGATTGGATGGGTTGCACCTGAACTCAAGGGGGAGCAATATCCTTGCTGGTAGTTTTGCTAGCATGGTTCAGGAGGGTTTAAAGTAATTTGCAAGGGGGATGGGACCAGGAGCGATAGAGCAGTGAAAGAATTGCGTGGAGTAAAGCCAGATCTAACATATAGAGAAGCTTTGAGGAAAGAGCAGCAGAATAAAGAGTATAAAGGTAGTAAGGTAGAAGGGCTAAAGTGTGTGTACTTCAATGTAAGAAGCATCAGGAACAAAGGTGATGAACTGAGAGCTTGGATACATTCATGGAATTATGATGTAGTAGCCATTACGGAGACTTGGCTGGCACCAGGGCAGGAATGGATTCTCAATATTCCTGGATTTCAGTGCTTTAAAAGGGATAGAGAGGGGAGAAAAGGGGAGGAGGGGTGGCATTACTGGTCAGGGATACTATTACAGCTGCAGAAAGGGTGGGTAATGTAACAGGATCCTCTTTTGAGTCAGTATGGGTGGAAGTCAGGAACAGGAAGGGAGCAGTTACTTGACTGGGGGTATTCTATAGGCCCCCTGGTAGCAGCAGAGATACCAAGGAGCAGATTGGGAGGCAGATTTTGGAAAGGTATAAAAATAACAGGGTTGTTATCATGGGTGACTTTAACTTCCCTAATATTGATTGGCACTTTATTAGTTCCAAGGGTTTAGATGGGGCAGAGTTTGTTAAGTGTGTCCAAGATGGATTCCTGTCACAGTATGTTCACAGACCGACTAGGGGGAATGCCATACTAGATCTAGTATTAGGTAATGAACTGGGTCAGGTCACAGATCTGTCAGTGGGTGAGCATCTGGGGGACAGTGATCACTGCTCCCTGACCTTTAGCATTATCATGGAAAAAGATAGAATCAAGAGGATCGCAAAATTTTTAATTGGGGAAGGGCAAATTATGAGGCTATAAGGCTAGAACTTGCGGGTGTGAATTGGGATGATGTTTTTGCAGGGAAATGTACTATGGACATGTGGTCGATGTTTAAGGATCTCTTGCAGGATGTTAGGAATAAATTTGTCCCGGTGAGGAAGATAAAGAATGGTAGGGTGAAGGAACCATGGGTGACAGGTGAAGTGGAAAATCTAGTCAGTTGGAAGATGACAGCATACATGAGGTTTAGGAAGCAAGGATCAGATGGGTCTATTGAGGAATATAGGGTAGCAAGAAAGGAGCTTAAGAAGGGGCTGAGAAGAGCAAGAAGGGGGCATGAGAAGGCCTTGGCGAGTAGGGTAAAGGAAAACCCCAAGGCAATCTTCAATTATGTGAAGAACAAAAGGATGACAGGAGTGAAGGTAGGACCGATTAGAGATAAAAGTGGGAAGATGTGCCTGGAGGCTGTGGAAGTGAGCGAGGTCCTCAATGAATACTTCTCTTCGGTATTCACCACTGAGAGGGAACTTGATGACGGTGAGGACAATATGAGTGAGGTTGATGTTCCGGAGCATGTTGATATTAAGGGAAAAGAGGTGTTGGAGTTGTTAAAATACATTAGGACGGTAAGTCCCCGGGGCCTGATGGAATATTCCCCAGGCTGCTCCACGAGGCAAGGGAAGAGATTGCTGAACCTCTGGTATTGGATCTTTATGTCCTCGTTGTCCACGGGAATGGTACCGGAGGATTGGAAGGAGGTGAATGTTGTCCCCTTGTTCGAAAAAGGTAGTAGGGATAGTCCAGGTAATTATAGACCAGTGAGCCTTACGTCTGTGGTGGGAAAGCTGTTGGAAAAGATTCTTAGAGATAGGATCTATGGGCATTTAGAGAATCATGGTCTGATCAGGGACAGTCAGCATGGTTTTGTGAAAAGCAGATCGTGTCTAACAAGCCTGATAGAGTTCTTTGAGGAGGTGACCAGGGATATAGATGAGGGTAGTGCAGTGGATGTGATCTACATGGATTTTAGTAAGGCATTTGACAAGCTTCCACACGGTAGGCTTATTCAGAAAGTCAGAAAGCATGGGATCCAGGGAAGTTTGGCCAGGTGGATTCAAAATTGGCTTCCCTGCAGAAAGTAGCGGGTCGTGGTGGAGGGAGTACATTCGGATTGGAGGGTTGTGACTAGTGGAGTCCCACAAGGACTTTGTTGTGCAGGTGAATGGACCAGTGACTATATTTGAGCTTGTTAGCATAGAGAAATTTCTGGGATTGGGTCGGGTGGGATGGGGAAAGCAGGGTGCTATGCAGGCAAACAAAGAAAGGAGAAATGGTACTTTGGGAAGTGTTGGGAGAGAGTTAAGGATGCAGAAGTATATAGATTAGGTGCTGCCAGTCCCCAATGATGGCATGTGTTCACTCTGCTGGTTAGAGTGTAGCTCTGATTTGCATTTCTCAGCACTCACTGAGTTGCCACACTATTCAGTCATCCAACCAAGACTAGCCGTCACAAATAGCCTCTCCACATCATGACATTGGGTGATTCACAACTGGACAATAGGAAACATGTTCCTAACAAAGCAATGTGTTTTAAAGTAAGTTATGGTACATACCAAGGTGTGCTCAGAATAAAGTATCAGGTGTACTGTTGCAAACCAGCATTGGGTAGTGTAGTACCAGGTAGCATAACAGTGTTTTACAGGTCATCGTAACTTTTGTGTCTGCAGGTGGTTGTGATATTTCTGCTGGTGTGTACTTTTCCCAAGGGCATTAGGACATGATATGTATGATAAAGATGTTGAGTAGGAGTATTCAGTAAATGCTGCTAAAAGTTTTGGGTATTTGCTGACACAGCTTTCTACATAATTTCTTTGAAGTAGCCTCTTTGGGATAAGTGTTTGGGGAAGTGCATGAAGATGAATATTCAATGCTCACAGATCCCTGTGGTTTGAATTATTTGATGTAATGGCTGAGTTTATTTTGCCATTTCTAATACTTGGATGTTTTGATTCAAAGTAATTATATTTGTGGAGTCAGCTGTAATTTTGGCCTTGGTATGTATTTGAAGAATCACTTTTGCTGGTATATAATTTGCTAATGTAACTCAGAACATTAGCAGTGGTCTGGGAAATGAAAATGTTCACTTTCACGCAACATTTTTAATCTGATGTGTCTTTGGTATGGCAGAATAATAGGAATTTAGGCAAGCTTTATTTGATTTTCAAGCGTGTATTTCTGACAATGGGGGATTAAATAGTCATTCTTGCTGATGGTGTAAAATTGTGAATTACAGATGAATTCCGTCTGTTTTCAATTGTGATAGATTGAATAAAAGAAAAAGAACTAAAGTCTTGAAAATTTTCTAGCACATTTTAAACTCTTCTAGAAGACCATATTTTAATAGTGGTGCATTACAGAATAAGTTTAAATTATGGACATTAAGCAGTTTGAAGTGTTACCAGTTTTAATAACAAATATTAGCCAGTTTGAAGTAGGATGATGTTCTTGTGAAATAATGCAGTGCAATCCTAGAAGACTCTACTGCTATACTTTGTTTGCTATAACATTAATGGTTGCATTGAGAAGGCCATTGCTTCTCCCCAACTTTGTACAAATTAAATTAGATTTGTTTATTAATCACATGTACATTGAAATACATCATTTGCATGAACAATTGATGCGATCTGAGCATGCCCACAATGTTCAGCGGAACAAACCCCTTTTCTACACCCCGAACTGAAGCACACAGATGGCTTCCAACCTCAGGACAGACTGCCTCTAGGCCTCTGACTTACAGACCCATGGTCCCATAATTGCACTGTCTCTCTTCACCCATGTTTTGGAGTTTCCATGGGCAAGAATGTTAACGATTGTACTATTTCAATTCCTTGGATATTGGGCTTGTCTTGCTCCATCAAGCAGAAGTTAGGGGTGTCGTGGACTAATTCACCACTCAGCTGTAAGAGTGAAGCTGTAAAAATATTTTTGAAACTGCACCCTGCAGAACAGAAAAGGATATTTAATTTTGTGTTAACTATTTTCTATACTATTGATTTACTATAGCTGCTGTTTTATCTTTGTTTCCCAAATCTTTAAAAATAGACTCACCCTCACTCTCCCAACTTCCAAGTATCAGATGGTTAAGTGGAATTATGATGCCACATGATACCAGCCATTTTATGGTAGAATAAATGTATTCATTTAATTGTTTCATGATTAATGCTTAATGTATCAATGTATTTGTATATGATATACTTTTACAGAGGTCAAGGTACTGGAAGGGCAGTATAATGAAATTGAAATTCCCAACGAAGAAAATGTTGTCGCTTACTACAAAATACGACAGCAGCTGGCTAAACTGGGTAAAGAAATTGAAGAGTATTTACACAAACCAAAGTACTGCTTACCTTTCCTCCAGCCAGGCAGGCTTGTTAAGGTATTAAGACCTCATTACTAATTTCATGTAATTTCATTGCACTTATACAATCTACATCATTGAACCAAGAGCCAGATTTGAGTAAGACATGGAATCCAAAAACAGCTTGTGGGATCCTGGGCTTTTTAAATAGAGGTTCCATGTACAAGCAGAAGGTGACTGATGTGGTGCACTCTTATAAAATATTGGTTTAGCAATAACTTGAGTATTGTGTTGAGTTTCCTATACTTCAGAAAAGGTACAAATGTTTCAAAAAAACATTGTGTTTGAGATTTACTAATGGACTTAAGCTGTGTAAAAACATTGAAGAAATTGACGAGTAATAGTTGATATGGGATCCAAAATTTTTATTTAAAATCATCAAGGTGAAAGATGAGTAGAAGAGAAAGAAGAAACTGTTTACATAGGCAGAAGGATCATGATTAAAGAAACATAAAATGAAGGCAATTGGCAAAAGAACCACAAGTGACATGAGGAAAATCATTATACAGGAAGAGGTTGAGGTCTGGAATGCGTTGCCAGGGATAGGAGTCAAGGCAGATTCAACTGAAGCATTCAGAAGTGAACTGAACCAGTATCTTAAAAGAAAGAATTTATAGAGCTATTAGGAAGACAGTAGGGGAGTGAGACTTAGCAGATTGCTCTTAATACTGAATGATAAAGCTGAATAATACTTCATGCTCTAACCGTTCACTGATTCGGTAACTCCTGAACTAGCAGTTTCTGATTAAATTACTCCCATTAAGTAGGTGCTAGGTAGCTTGATCCAGGGTTCAGTTTGTTAAAAGAAGGCACAACAATTTTTCTATGTCAGGTTTTTGTATATCTTGAAGGATCATGGAGGTGCAAGAGCTTCTTATCACTCATTGTCCTTCTGGTGATGTGGTTCTCGCTTTACAGTAATTTTGTGTCAGTATGGAGTCATTAAACTATTAATATTGTGTACAGGATATAATTGGACGGCTTGACCTGATCATCATAAATGTTTACAGTGTTAAACTCATCTAGGTTTAAATATTGCTACAATGTTTTTCTCTTTTGCAATCCATACTTAATTAAATTGAACTGAAATACAAAAATTAGAAAATATCATGCAGAAAGAAAGCTATTCCATGATGTTTAATGTAAAAGAGTAGCTTTTTTAAAATAAGAACTTTGTAACAGTGCATTTGCTCATGATATTTCTCAAATAAAAATATTTCTACAGATGAGGAATTAGTAGTAATTATGTGTTTTTCAGTTTGGTTTGTAAATTCCTTTGCTTTTGATTTTATAAGTATCTTAAGATATTTGGAATCATGGTTTTGAGTAAATGAATGTACTTTTTGTCTTCCAGGTGAAAAATGAAGATGATGACTTTGGTTGGGGAGTTGTCATAAATTTCAATAAAAAGTCTAACGTTAAGGTAAATAATTTGCATTGGTGTTAGTGTATAAGATCATATTTTATGAAACAGATGTGTGGTCATTAAAAACCCTGATTATCTGAGTTCGTGTAGATACAAATCTGAAAAACGTGTTAATTCATTATAGACAAATGTATGTGATTATCAGTGATTATTTTTTTGGCACTTAAAGCCAAGTACCACAGAGTTGAGATCATATGTTTGGTGATTATCAGCTTTTCACTCACTGGGGCCCTGTTTCCTGGGTTCACAGGAAAAGTTATTATAATACTATGTAATAACTTTTTTTTTTTAAATGAGTTTAGGGTCTGGAAAGCTGCCTATCCGGTGTCACTGAAGTCTGGCATGTACTGAACTTATCAAACTTTTATGGTATATGTACTTTGATTTGTGAGCATCTGTTCAATAGTTGCTTTTTAATTGGGTTCAATTTAATACATGTAAAGCCACCCAGAAGGGATCCCTCATGTTTATTTAAATTTGGCCACATCCAGCTGAAAGATTTTGCCAGATCAGTTTTTACATCTTTTGGTGTGGGCTTTCTTTCTTCTACATTGATTGATTGTCTGCTATTGTGCATGAAATGAGGGGAAAAAAACAAACCTTCTTTGTACTTGGATGTTGCATGTCAGCACAACTAGTACAATGGACATACTCTGTGAAAATTGTACTTTATTGTTTAATTCAGCATTTTCTAACAATGATGAAGGAAGTATTTAGCGTGCTGGCCTTCATCAGACATGGCATCGAATTTAGGAGTGCTTTATGTTGCAGTTATGTCATTGGTGAGGCCTCAGTAAGTGTACAGTTTTGGTCACCCTGTTGTAGGAAAGACATTGTCAAGCTAGAGAGGGTTCAGAAGAGATTTACAATAACGCTGCCTGGACTAAAGATCCTGAGCTATAGGGAGGGATTGGGCATGTTGGATCTTTATTCCTTAGAGTGTGGGAGAATGAGGGGTGACGTCACAGAAGTTTATTATAAATCCTGAGGTGTATGTATGAGGAGGGTTGTCGTAGTCTTTTCCCTGAGGCCGGGGAGTCTTAAACTAGAGTGAACAGGTAGGAGATAAGAAAGTAGAGATTTAAAAGAGACATGAGAGGTAACCTCTTTGCACAGTTACTGAGTACCTGACATGAGTTGCCAGAGGCAGTGGTCGAGGCAGATACAATAGCAATTTCTAAGAAGCATTTGGATAGGCACATAGAGAGGAGGAACTTTGAGGCTAATGGACTGAAGTCAAGCAACTGGAACTAGCAGGAGGATGCTGTGTTGGAATGGACCATTTGGGCTGAAAGGCCTGTTTCTGTGCAGTATTATTCTGTGACTTTATGACTAACAGTGAGGCCCATACTTATTCAGTGATTTCCTGGCAGGCTGTCCATCCAGATATGCCAACTCATTTAGTATTCTGCATACAAATCACTTCTGTCCTTAATGGTCTTTTGTTTCCTTCCTGCACCAAATTTATGATCTTGTGATTGAATCCAGTCATGAGATCATAAGATATAGGAGCAGACTTTGGCCCATCGACACTGCTTCACCATTTCATCATGGCTGATTAATTTTCCTCTCTTGCCTTTTGCCTTGTAACCCTTCATATCCTGACTAATCAAGAATCTTATCAACCTCTCTTAAACGTACCCGATCATGTTCTCACTGCTCCTAGTCTTCGTCATCTGCTTCGTCCTGCACACAGGCTTCACTCGCTTCCAGTTTCGTTTCAGTATCTCCATTCTTCTGAATGTGTTTCCTTGTGCATTTTACCTTTCACTGTTTTAGTGGCAGTAACTATAACTACCTGAGTCCCTGCTTTGGAATTGTGTCCACCACATCATCTCTACCTTTTATAAAAAAAAATGGAAGAGGGGATGCCGCAATGGTTTACAAGTTCAAAAAACCCCCCAGAAATTTCAGATTTCTACTCCTGACTATCCCCCTGGCAAATGTACAGTCTCTGGAAAATAAAATTGAAGCTCTCAACAAGATTGAAGGCAAGGCAGTGAATGTTGTCTACATGGACTTCGGCAAGGCATTTGACAATGTCCTGCATGGGAAGTTGGTCAAGAAGCTTCAGCCACTTGAATGAATTAATTGACTTTATGGACTTTATTTCTTACATCCGTCACATATATGAGGAGTAAAAATCTTTATGTTAAATCTCCGTCTCAATGTGCAATAAATAGAATAGTCAATGTAACATAGAGTACACTCAAATCAGCATGAATTAATCAGTCTGATGACCTGGTGAAGGAAGCTGTCCCGGAGCCTGTTGGTTCTGGCTTTTATGCTGTGGTACGGTTTCCTGGAATAGATTGTGGTTGGGGTGACTTGGGTCCCCAATGATCCTACAGGCCCTTTTTACACACCTGTCCTTGTAAATGTCTGAATCATGGGAAGTTCACAACTGCAGATGCGCTGGGCTGTCCACACCACTCTCTGCAGAATACTGCGATTGAGGGAAGTACAGTTCCCATACTAGGCAGTGATGCAGCCAGTCAGGATGCTCTCATAGTTGTACCTCTGTAGAAAGTTCTTGGGATTTGGGGGCCCATACCAAATTTCCTCAACCGTCTGAGGTGAAAGAGGCGCTGTTGTGCCTTTATCGCCACACAGCTGGTATGTACAGACCACATGAGGTTCTCGGTGATGTGGATGCCGAGGAACTTAAAGCTGTTTACTCTCTCAACTCCAGATCCATTGATGTCAATAGGGGTTAACCCATCTCCATTCCTCCTGTAATCCACAACCAGTTCCTTTGGTTTTGCGATGTTGAGGGAGAGGTTGTTTTCTTGACATCACTGTGTCAGAGAGATGGCTTCTTCCCTGTAGGCCACCTCACTGTTGTTTGAGATAAGGCCAATCAATGTAGTGTCATCGGCAAATTTAATTAGCAGATTGAAGCCGTGGGTGGTGACACAGTCCTGGGTATACAGAGAGTAAAGGAGAGGACTCAGTACATAGCCCTGAGGGGTTCCTGTGTTGATAGTCAGAGGGGTGGAGGTGAGGGAGCCGACTCTTACCATCTGCCAGCGATCTGACAGGAAGTCCAGGATCCAGCTGCATAAGGCAGGGTGAAGGCCGAGGTCTCTGAGCTTCTCATCGAGTCTGGATGGAATTAATGGTGTTGAATGCTGAACTGCAGTTCAAGAACAGCATTCTCACATAAGCATCTTTCTTCTCCAGATGTGTAAGCACGGTATGTAGAGCGGTGGTTATTGCATCGTCTGTCATTCAAGTTGAGGTAGTAAATTGGTTTAGAAATTGGCTTTGTGGGAGAAGCCAGAGAATGGTAGTAGATGGCTGTCTGTCTGTCTGGAGGCCTGTGGCTAGTGGGGTGTCACAGGGACCGGTGCTGGGTCCATTGTTGTTTGTCATGTGTATCAATGATCTGGATGATAATGTGTTAATTGGATCAGCAAATTTGCGGATGACACCAAGATTCAGGGTGTAGTGGACAGAGAGGAAAACTATCAGAGCTTGAAGCAGGATTTGGATCAGCTGGAAAAATGGGCTAAAAAATTAGATGGAATTTAATGCAGAAGTGTGGGGTGTTGCAGTTCGGTAGGGCCAACCAGGTCTTGTACAGTGAATGGTAGGGCACTGAGGAGTACGGTTGAACAAAGGGATCGGGAAATACACGTCTATAATTCATTGGAAGTGCCATCACAGTAGATAAGATTGTATAGAAAGCTTTTGACTCATTGGCCTTTGTAAATCAAAGTATTGAGTACAGGAGATGGGATATTATGTTGAAGTTGTATATAACATTGGTGAAGCCTAATTTGGAGTAGTGTGTGCAGTTTTGGTCACCTACCTATGGGAAAGATGTAAGTAAGGTTGAAAGAGTACAGAGAAAATTTACAAGAATGTTGCTGGGACTAGAAGACCTGAGTTATGAGGAAAAATTGAATAGGTAAGGACCTTATTCCTTGGAACATAGAAGATTGAGGGGAGATTTGATAGAGGTAAACAAAATTATGAGTGGTATAAATAGGGTAAATGCGAGCAGGTTGTTTCCACTGTGGTTGGGTTGAACTACGACTAGAGGTCATGAGTTAAGGGTGAAAGGTAAAATGTTTAAGGGGAACATGAGGGAAAACTTCTTCACTCAAAGGGTCTTGAGAGTGTGGAACAAGCTGCCAGCACAACTGGTGCATGTAAGGCCGAATTTCAATGTTTAAAAGAAGTTTGTATAGGTACGTGGATGGTAGGTGTATGGAGGGCTATGGTCCCAGTGCAAGGTCAATGGGAGTAGGCAGTTTATATGTATCATTACAGACTCAATGGGCCGAAGGGCCTGTTTCTGTGCTGTACTATTCTATGACTTTAAGATTACTGTACCAGAGAGACAGCAGGGAATGCTGTGTATTTTGCTTCATAGAAACATTGCTCACAGCTGCCATTCCTGACGCAGTGCTGTTGGCTTCTTCATTTCCCGCAACGATAGGACAGCTCAGTCTCCTAAAGGCAGAGGAGGTGGAGTATGCTTTATGATTGATTCATCATGGTTCACAAATGTAACAGTTCTCTCAGTCCTGCTCATTTGAGCTGGGACATCTAGTGGTCAAAAGTTGTTCATTTCATCTACTGAGGGAGTATTTCTGATTGCGGTATACATTCCACTCAGGGTAACGTCAAGCAGGCTCTGGAGGAGCTGAGGTATGTATCAGCAGGCATGAAACTGTGCACCCTGATACCTTCCCTATCAGTACGGGAGACTTCAACCAGAAGTCTCTGAACAAATACCACCAACATATCTCCTGTGGAACCAGAGGAGCCAACACCATTCACCATCAAGATTGCTTACCTTGCCATCCCACTCCCACACTGTGGAAAGTCCGATCACCTGGCTGTTCTGCTTCCAGCATTGAGGTAGCACCACTGATGAGGACCATGAAAATATGGTTATGGGAGGCAAAGAAGCATGTACAGGGCTGCTTTGAGTTGCCGATCTGTACAATATTTAGTGACTCATCGTCAAGTCTGAATGAAAATGCCACAGTTGTCACAGACTTCATCAAAACCTGTATGTGTCTATGAGTGTGTGCCTTCAACATACCCAAATCAAAAGTCATGGATAAACCAGGAGATTTGCAGTTTGCTGAGGACTGCATTCAATGCCAGTAATCCAGCAATATACAAGAAGTCCAGATATGACCTACAGAAGGCTATCTTAAGTGCGGTAAAATAATTCCAATTGAGTTAAGAGCAGAATCGGATGCACAAAAACTCTGGCGGGGTTTGCAGGCCACGTACATCATGAATGGCTGCGATGCCTCACTCCCAGATGAGCTGAACATTTTTTAATGCAAACTTTGAAAGGGAGAATAAAACCACAGCTATGTGAATCACTGCAGCTTCCGGTGTCTCTGTGATCTCTTAGTGGTCGATGTCAGAGTGTCCTCCAAGAGGATGAACTCTCGCAGTGTTAGGCCCTGATGGTTTACCTGGTGGGGCTTTGAAAACCTGTGCCTACTAACTGGCACAAAGATATTCAAAGATATCTTCAGCCTCTCACTGCTGCAGTCGGAGATTCTAACCTGCTTCAAAAGGACGACAATTGTGCCAATGCCCAAGAAGAGCAGGGTAAGCTACCACAATGACTATCACCCAGTTGCACTCACATCTACTGTGATAAAATGATTTGAGAGGTTGGTCATGGCTAGAATCAACTCCTGCTTAAGCAAGGACCTGGACCATTTGCAATTTGCCTAATGCCACAAAAAGTCTACAGTGGATGCAATCTCACTGGCTCTCCACTTGGCCTTAGACCACCTGAACAATAGAAATACCTACGTCGCTAGTGTTTATTGACTAAAGTTGAGCATTCAACACAATCCTGCACTCAGTTCCAAGACTTGGAACTCTCTGTAACTCCCTCTGCAACTGGATCCTTGACTTCCTCACCAGGAGGCCACAATCTGTGTGGGTTGGAAATAACATCTCTTTGTCGATAGTCAACATTGGGCCACCTCCGGGATGTGTGCTTAGCTCACTGCTCTACTCTCTCAACGCCCGTGACTGTGTGGCTAGGCACGGCTCAAACACCATATGTAAATTTGATGATGACAGAGCTATTGTTGACGGTATTTCAGATGGCGACAAGGAGACATACAGGAGCGAGATAGATCAGCTGGTTGAGTGATGTTGCAGCAACAGCCTTGCACTCAACATCAGTAAGACCAAGAAATTGATTGTGGACTTCAAGAAAGGTAAGTTGAGGGAACACTCACCAGTCCTCATCGAGAGATCAGAATTGGAAAGGGTGAGCTCCGTCACGGCCTCCCCTGCATCCAGGACCCATTCAAAAGGCAATGCCTCAAAATGGTGGCATCCATCATTCAGGACCATCATTGCTACCAGCCAGGAAGGAGCTAAAGGACCCTGAAGAGACACGCTCAATGGTTCAGGAACAGCTTCTTTCCCTCCACCATCAGATTTCGGAATGGACAATGAATCCATGAGCACTTCAGCATTTTTCTCTTTCTTTTTGCACTATTTAATTAATTTGTATATATATGTGTGTGTGTGTGTATATATATAATTTCAGATTCAGTTTATTGTCATTTAGAAACCACAAATGCAATGTAGTTAAAAAATGAGACAACGTTCTCTGGAATGATATCACAAAAAAGCACACGACAAAACAGACCACACAAGAAAAACCAGATAACGTTTGGTAATCCCCATTCCAGAGTCCGGAGAGGCTGCTGCGTATCAATATCGCGCTACCATCTTAGCACGTTCCCCAGAAAGGAACTCCAAACCCATCAGACAAAACAAGACTACCCAGACACACCAAATCAAGAGACCAGCACTACCACCCAACAAACCAAAAAACCACATAGTTATAGTTAATGTTTAGTTGCAACAGTGCAGACAATACCATAATTGATAAAAGACTGACAAAAATCACATAATTATAACATTTAGTTGCAACAGTGCAGACAATACCGTAATTGATAAAAAGACTAACTGACAAAAACCACATAATTTAACATATAGTTCCAATAGTGCAAAGCAATACCGTAATCTGATAAAGAGCAGACCATGGCACAGTAAAAAAAAAGTCTCAAAGTCCCAACAGCCCATCATTTCACGCAGACGGTAGAAGGGAGAAAAACTCCTGCCATCAACCTCCAGCGCCGCAATCTTGCCAATACAGGCCTCTGGAAGCACCCGACCACAGCCAACTGAGTCCGTCCGAAAACTTCGAGCCTCCGACAGCGAGCACTGAGCACCATCTCTGCCGAGCGCTTCAACCCCGGCACCGGCCGCCAAGCACAGGCAAAGCCGAGGATTTGGGGCCTTCCTTCCAGAGATTTTCCGATCGCACTGTAGCAGCGGCAGCGAAACAGGCATTTCAAAAGTTTCACCAGATGTTCCTCCGTGCTTCACCCGTCCGTCTCCATCAAATCAGGATTGTACACGGCATCCTACTTGACAGAATACAGATAGTCATTCCGAAGTGGCCGCTGCGCACTGCTGCGTCGCGCCACCATCTTTGATTTATTGCCATTTATAGATTTTATTACTTTGTATTGCAATGTACTGTTGCTACAAAAGAACAAATTTCACAACATGCACCGGTGATATTAAAACCTGAATTTGATTCTCTTTCCTTTTAAGGACTTCTGAAAATCCATATATTTTACCAAGCTTTTTTGCTTCCCTCTTAATAACCATCTTTTATTTCTTTTTTTTACCATAAGCATCCATTGAGAGAGTTAAATTTTAGCAGACTCAGCTCCAATGCTGAACTTATTATAGAATTCAGTAAGGGAGCAGAGGCTTGGGCTAATTGTTGAACTCTTAAAATATCATAACTTCAGCACATTTTGCCTTGGAGCATGGGAGGCTCGAGTAGTCTGCTGTCACTCTTCGAGTGATAATGTAGGATTTTAAAGTAGCCTATTTATTTTGAAATATTCATAAATCTTTCTAAGAATTTCAGAAAAAGTATGATTTATATATTTTTAAGTCCATGAGTATGAAGTCAAATGTCTTTGTGAAAGATTTTGAACTTTGAAAACACTGAACTCTTACCGGTTCAGTGAACCGGTCCTCAAATCTTAGGATATAACTAATCTAAATGTCATTTACTTCCTAATTCTGTGACAAGGTTAGTTGGTCACTCCATTTAGTGCTTTTTTAAAAATCACCATCTAGTTCTTACATTATGATGGTTTGGCTGCAGGCAGTTCTCTTTCTCCACTTGGTTTCACTGTAAAAGAAGGGTTTTGTTAAAATCAAGGCAGCTTTCAGCTCTTCTGACTTGCTGTTCACTCCAAATATACCCACAATATTTCACAACTTGTTTGTGAATCATGAAGAGAGACTTAATCCGAGACATGGGCAGAATCAGTGCCTAAATTTATTAAAGGATATTGGTAATCTTTAAATACCTTTCATTAATTATACAAAATATGTTATTGTGAACTGAGGTAAGACCTCATGATTCAGGAAAACTGAGCCACCAATTGACTGTGTCTGGTACGTGGTTTGACAATGGATTACATGCAGATTTGAGTAAGGAGGAGAGCTGGCCAAATGTCATAAATTTATTTGTAGGGGGAATTGAGTACAAAAGATCAAGCTTATACTTACAGTACTGTTCAAAAATATTAGGCACATGTATATAGTTAGGTTGCCTAAGACTTTTGCACAGTACACTTACTGTATTTGTTAACATGGAGTGGAGAACGAGTTTGTAAATCTGGCAGGAGCAAAGGATGTTGAGGGTGGAGTACTGCGGGAGGGGTGTGGGAGAGGTGGCAGACGAAGAGTGCTAGGGATGGGTGTGGCATGAGTGAAGATTCACCCATCCCTGCAACAGCAGGCAATGTGATTTGATTCCAAAGAATTGGTTTATTGATCACTATAAAATGTCTGTAGTGCTTTCCGCTCCCTTCCTTCTCTCTTCCCCTTCTCCCAACTGATGTGTATGTGGCCTGTTTACACAACCAAGTTATTAATAAAAATGCTGGAGGTGGGAACTAAGTTTCATGGTTCTTTACTGGTAGAGTCCAAACTTGACACACACATACAGATCAATACATGCCTAATAGCGCATGCAGTCACGTGTTACTAAAACATAAAGTAGTCCCTTATTATAATGTAGGCTATACGGTACACTCCAACCCTTTTACTTTAATAGTGTATCAACTTTTTTTTTGCTGGGGCACTATGCTAAACAAATATGTTTGCCCTTAACATACAAACGCCTACCATTTGTTTACAAATTATAACAAGCTTTTTTTTTCTTTTGGCCTGAGACCCATTTAGAACTCAAATCTCTGGGGAGGTATTCTCTGCCTCTCTGGGTGACGTCTGTCTTCCAGCATCTGCAGATTTCCTCATGTGCCAATCACCTTTCCAGCTCTTAACTTCATCTCACCCCCTCCAGTCTTCTCCTATCATTTTGCATTTCCCACTCCCCCCACTACTTTCAAATCTCTTAGTATCTTTCTCTTCAGTTAGTCCTGACGAAGGGTCTCGGCCCAAAACGTTGACAGTGCTTCTCCTTATAGATGCTACCTGGCCTGCTGTGTTCCACCAGCATTTTGTGTGTGTTGTTTGAATTTCCAGCATCTGCAGATTTCCTGGTGTCTGTCTTGAAACGTTTGCTTTAGGGAATGAGTCTCCACAGGTACATCAGGTGGGTCCTCAGCACTGATGACTGGCTTATCTGTAGATGAGGCTGATGTGGTCACATCAGGAATGTTTGCTTCTATGTCAGGGGAGTCCGGGCAAGGTGTTGTTGTGTTTTTCACCTGAGCATCCAGGATTTGGTCCACATGATGTCTCCAAATGTTCTCTCCCATCTCCACTGTATACATCAGTGGCCCTTCTATGGGGGAAATTGTACCCGGCTGCCACTTTTCAGTCCGGTAATCATGTGCAAGAGCTGACTGTCCTACACTGAAGCTCCGTGTTGACTTAGCATTCAAGTGCTTGAACTGTCTGTTCTCCACATCACGCCATACATCTGGTTTGAGAAGATCCATACGGGACCTCAGGTTCCTGTTCAGAAACATCATCGCTGGAGTCTGGTTAGTGGTTGCATGTATTGCATTACGATAGGCAAGGAGGAAGTTGTCTATCTTGTGTTTCATGGTCGATTTTTGCTGTCCATTGCCTTGATGGCTTTCTTGAATGTCTGCACAAATCTTTCTGCCAAGCCATTTGTGGATGGATGATAAGGGGCAGATGTAAAGTGCTTGATTCCATTGTTCTTCACAAAACTTTGGAATTCTTCAGAGACAAAGTGTTGTCCATTGTCTGTGCAGATTTGTTCTGGTATGCCATTCCTGGCGAACATGGCCCTCAGAACTGTAATGGTCTTTTCCGATGTGGTTGTCTTCATTTTGATGACCTCTGGCCATTTGGAATGTGCATCGACCGCACATTTCTTCATTTCTGTTCAGTGACATTTTATTTGTAGCATATTCCAGAGATTTTTGTGGAATCTCTGAAGCACCTCGTGCTGCTGTTTCCAGTGATATTTCAATGTTCAGTGCCTTCTCTAATGTAAGTTTTTCACACTGAAGCTTCTTCTGTGTGGTTTCACAGTGCATTCCGCACACTAACATGTCCCTCAATGCGTCCGATAGACCAGCTCCACATTGACAATGTTCTGATAATTTACGCAATTCAGCACAATATTCAGAAATGCTTTCATTTTTGCTCTGATTCTGTTTGTGAAATTTAAACCTTTCAGCAATGACCAGTGGTTTGGGGTTTAAATGCTGTTGGAGAGTGTCTGCTATTTGCTTGAATGTTTTGTCAGCTGGCTTTTCAGGGGTTAACAAGATCTGTAGCAGCCGGTATGTTTTTGCTCCAATAACACTGAGTAAGACGCTGGCTTTCTTTTCATCATTAACACTGTTAGCATCACAGTATAACTCCACTCTTTCGCTGTAAGGCTACATCCACATTAGACCAGATAAATCTGTAACCAAAGCTTTTTCTCTTCATTTTGACCCTCTGTCCACACTGAAACGGTGTTTTCCTCCCCTGAAAATGGAGCTTTTCTAAAACGCTGTCCAGAGTGTGTAAATCTGAAAACACCAATTGAGCAGTGTAATGTGTATGGGGTAACCGGAGCTTTTTAAAAACGCTGTCATGTTGTGCCGTAACATGGTAGCAGCAGCGCGGCATTGCATAGTTTTCTTGAATGCAACCTCCAACAATACAACAACAATGGCGGACGGCTTCAGGAGACTGTCCCTGAGCAGAATGTTACTGCAACTTTGCAGTATGACAGAGAATCTCAACCCCCCCACACACAACCTAGCAATTTCAGAACAGATGGCAACAAAACTGAAGCCAGAAGAGTTAGAAATGTACTCATCAAATACTTTTACCCATAACTTACTGAATAAATAAGTATACTCACTTTGCCCTGTTTTCTGTCCTTGCTTGTATGAGGGTGGTTTACCTATTTATGCAAGTACTTCTCTGACAATAGATACGTAATAGTCTAATGTACCATTGTGTGTAAATACCAAGTAAGACCAGGTAACACTGATGCAGACATGTTTTATACAATTAACAAGGTGCATTATTAATGTATTGCTTGTGCAAACATTCAATAGATGCAATTGTCACTACTTCCAAAATGTAATTTTTAAGTAGTAGCATATGTTTGGCATAGACGTGAAAATGTTAAGGCCAAAAAAGGAAAATTGTAAGTTTCACGTTTACTCAGGTAAAAATAAAATCACTTTTGCCCAGTGACTGGTTTTATTGCACATGTACTGGTACTGGTTTTATTGTACAGCAAAATAATACAGAAAGATATAGCAAACAAATGTAAAGGTAAAGAAATTAAAAGTAAAGACAAACAAATGAGGTAACAGCAAATTTCACTTTTGCCCAGCAACATACCTTATTGCATATAGTTGTAGTTGTCTTCCCTTTCATCATTGAAGAGACTACGGCTGTAGGAAATGTTTGCAGGGCTGAGGTATGTTAATGGACATGGAAGCAGTTCAGACAAGATTTACTGGACTAAAACTGGAAGTGGGGAGTGATTTTTTTGATGGTTCTTATCTAAAATCAGTAGAGGGAAACTTGATTAAACAGACAAGATCTTGAAAGGTCTTCATGGGTGAGATTGAGGAATGAAATGGCAAATTCCTACCCCTAGTTTGTTTGTTCATATGCAATATCTGTCTATATCAACAAGTTACTTGGCAAAAATATTGAAGGCCATCATAGATTTCTAATCTTTCCAAGTGAAAGATAGGCTGTATTTTGCCAAACCACTCACCTTGAGCTGCAAAAATTGAATTTTATTGGGTTGCAATAGTTACATATTTTAATTCAAATTTTTAGTTGTATAAACAATGTTAAGCACAGAACAGGTTCCTTAAGGTCTCCAGTAGAAGTTCTCCAAATTGAATTATTTTCATTTAAGTTTCAAAAATTTGTGATTTACTTGATAATAGTCATATAATTTCACAAGCAAATATGTTGGTTCTAGAATTTTTGTTTCTTTAAAAAAAACAAGATTGTCTTGTCAGATGTTTAATTTATTTTGGATGACTGTAATAGAAAATATATACAAACATATAATAATTTATGTATTTTTAACTTTATTTTCACAGCCTAATACTGGGGAGCTCGATCCTTTGTATGTGGTAGAAGCTTTACTGCACTGCAGCAAGGACAGCGTGAAGCTCGCAGCTTCCGAAGCAGCTAAGCCAGCAAAAGCAGGAGAAAAAGGAGAGATGCAAGTGTGTGGATTGCAGTTAATTTCAAAACTATTGAAAATGTTCCTACTTTCTACTTCATCTCTATAACACAGTAGTACTGAAAAAATACTAAGAGAAAAATCTGAACCTCTGGAAGTTCTTTGTCAACTCTTCAGCAAAAAGTTGATAATGATGTATAAATACCCAAAATGTTTCCTGATGAGGTCAAAATATCAATTCTGAATGATGTAGTTATTTTTAAAGACACCCATGAGAAAAAGGTTTAGAAGATACTAAGCTTCCTTAGTACACACTAGCTATGTGGAGAGAAGGCAGAGGAATGGGGTTAAGAAGGAAATGGATCAGTTATGATCAAATAGCAGAGCAGACTTGATGGGCCAAATAGCCTAATTCTGCTCCAGTGTAATTTTCAGTATGTTTAATGTCTTATTCTTCATTCAAAGACGTAAATTGACAGTGAATGTGGAATAAGATGCTCACATTCATTCAGAAGTAAACACTATTGTGACATAATTTATGTTGTATTAAATCGTTTTGGCAGTGAATAATGTATAATTCCAGAAAATTGATTGAATCTGAACTTGTTTTTAATTTAATAGGCAGATTTTAATCAGCTTAACGTTGTCCAAAAAAGACTGTTATAATAGTCAGAACAGGTCATTGCTGCTCAATGAAGGATCCTCCATTTTCAATTGTTGCATAGATGGCTTGCACTCTATTTTAAGCTTGGGAGTGAAATTGTTCACTGATTCCATCGTAATTGGTTTCATTCATGAACACAAAATCTTAATACTGTCTTAAAATGTAATTATTCCTACATTCTGCTGAATCTATGCAGAAACAGCTATCTGAACTGGTTAATGGGGCCGTCGGTTAATCGGGCTGCTGTCTATTCGAGACAACTCCTAAAAGAACAAGTGTTAATCTAGAAAGTAGCAAGGACTCCTTTTGTTTATTTATGACAGTATGCCTCTGAATTGGAACAGGAGACTGTTGCCGAAGTCAGTCATGTGCACTTGAGTAACTGTTAGACACAGTCTGTACTTTGAGTGACCAGTTTGTAAATAGCGTCAGTCATGTACATTTGTATTCAAAAAGCAGTGATTTTTGTCATGGATAGTTGGTGAGAAATAAGCAGTAAGACAATTCAGAACTGTTTTGCTCACTGGGGTTTCAAGCATTGAAGCCTGCAGATGCCAGAAACAGCCGGAAGTGAAAATGAAATTTCACGACTTCAACAAATTAGGAACCATGAAGGATCTGAAGGTATCATCAGTCATCTTGAATGTTACGATGAAAATTTGGAGCATGCAATCATCGAAAGAATTTTATAAAAGCAGTCCATTATCTGCTCTAGGTATCTGTGCTAATTTTGTTCATTTACAGTCACTCACTAGTACATAGCATATTGTTGATAACTATTAGGAATTAATACACAGTTTTATAGTGATGATTGTGGTTGTCTGTCATATCCAATGATGACAGGAATAGCTTTTAAAGTAGAGAAGCCATTAGTTGGGACAGTTCCACTTTCTTGACCTCAGAAGTCTGGGTCCAGTGGTCTGAGTAGTCATCACAATTGGGGTATTCCTTAGTTGTATTGGATAACCATGACCTCTGTGCCTTGTCATACCCTTTGCTCTCTGTGGAGCGTTGTACAACAGCTTTCCTGGCCACTGGATTTCACTTTAGATCTCATCACCTTGTCCACGGGAGCTGACTTTGTGTGCTTGGACAGTCAGACCCCTATCTCACAAGGGTATGAGGCTAATCTCACCTGTCAAAACTGTACCAGGGTGTGGCTGCTGTCACATTCAAGCAGCTACTTGGAGCCACAGGTGAGAGCTCGGTGTCCAGTGGGGACCAAAGATGAGTGACGTGACAAGCCCCTTCACCAGAGGTGCTACCCCTCCATAGACACTCTATATACACCCAACAGTTTTATAGAACTGTAGTGGTATTTGTAGTGTTCTAGTTTGTTCTGTAGTTTTATTTAAATACATTATTTGTTACTCAGTTAAGTGGTAGTTTGTCTTTTCTATACTTTTTTAATTATTTCCTTGAAACTTGGGCTAATTGGAGCAGCCACTTAATTGGGCCAAAATGTACTGGTACTGATGTGTCCCAATTAATTGGAATCTGCTGTATAGTAAAGTGGTCAGCAGAGGAGATTTTGAAAGGGGTGATATCTCTTGGACGGCAACTGGTGAGTGTTTTAGTTTTGAATGGCTATTGTGTTGTTAAACTGACTTTTAAGGCTCTATATTCTTTTGCCACTTGAGGATAATTGTTAGGCATTCCATTTTCTGACCAAAAGCAAGTAAAAGTATGCAGGACAGATAATTATTTGTGAGTGTATATGCAGTTTGGACTCTAGTTTCAGTCCAGCTTTTGTTAATGTCATAAGAATGTTCCCAAACTTGGATCCAGAATGGTGAGAACATCCTGGAGAAAAATTTATTTTAATTAATGTTTCATTCAACTATTCCTCTTTGGATTCTTTAACACAAAAATAACTAACATGTTTTGTTTAATGAAATGAATTTGGATTTGCTATGACCTTTCTCTCTGGCAGATTCCAGGTAAAATCTATGTTTATTTACTTCCTGCTGTTTAGTTCATTTGTTTTCTCTGTCTTCTTGGTCCTGCACGTTTCTCTGCCTCTTGTGCTTTGTTGCATTGTTATAAAGTTGTTTCTGATTCACATCAAGAGATTCATACCTTTGGCTCCTCCCGCTTCCTTCAAACAAAAGGTGTAGAAATGGACACTTGCAAGGGTCCCAGCTATGCCTGCCTGTTTATCAGCTATGTAGAAGAGTCTGTGTTCCAAGCCTACACAGGTGGTCGTCCTGCACTTTTCCTATGCTACATCGATGACTGCATTGGTGTTGCTTCCTACAGCCATGCTGAACTCATCAACTTTATCCACTTTGCCTCCAACTTCCACCCTGCTCTCAAATTCACCTGGTCCATTTCTTCCCTTTCTCAATCTCACTGGCTCTATCTCCGGAGACAGCTTATCCACCAATGTCTGTTACAAACCCATGGACTGTCACAGCTACCTAGACTACACCTCGTCCTACCCTACTACTTGTAAAAACGCCATCCCCTTTTCTCAATCCCGTCATCTCCACCACATCTGTTTTCAGGATGAAGGTTTTCATTCTAGAACGAAAGAGATGTCCTGCTTTTTCAAAAACAGGGGCTTCCCTTCCTACACCATTAATGCTGCCCTCAGCCGCATCTCTTCTATTTCACACACATTTCCTTTTGCCCCATCCTCCCGCCACCCTACCAGGGATAGGGGTCCTCTTGTCCTCACCTACCACCCCACTCCACGTCTAGCACATAATTTTGCAAAACTTCCGCCACTTCCAACGGGATCCCACCACCAAACACATCTTTCTCTCCTGCTTTCTGCTTTCCACAGGGATCGCTCCCTACATGACTCCCTTGTCCATTCATCCCTCCCTACTGATCTCCTTCCTGGCACTTACCCCTTGCAAGCGGAACAAGTGCCACAGCAGAGCCTACACCTCCTCCCTCATTACCATTCAGGCCCTAAACAGTCCTTCCAAGTGAGGCGACACTTCACCTGTGAGTCCAGGTTCATTTACTGTGTTTGTTGCTCCCGGTGTGGCCAACTGTACATCGGTGAGACCTGACGTAGATTGGGAGACTGCTTCGCCGAGCATCTATGCTCTCTCTACCAGAACAAGTGGGATCTCCCAATGGCCACTCATTTTAATTACGCTTCCCATTCCCCTTCCGATATGTCCATCCATGGCCTCCTCCACTGTCATAATGAGGCCACGCTTAGGCTGGAGAAACAATACCTTGTATTCCGTTTGGGTAGCCTCCAACCTGATGGCATGAACATCGATTTCTCAAACTTACAGTAATCCCGCCCCCCCCCCAACTCTTGTTCTCCATTTCCCATCTCCTTTTCTCTCTCTCTCTCTCTCTCTCTCTCTCTCTCTCTTTCACCTCATCTCACTAATCAACTTTCCAGGTCTCTACTTCATACCTTCCCCCACCTCTTAAATCTACTCCTCGGCATTTTTTCTCCAGGCCTGCTGAAGAGATTCAACCAGAAATGTCAACTGTACTTTTTTCCATAGATGCTGCCTGCCTACTGTGTTCTTCCAGCATTTTGTGTATGTTGCTCGGTTTTTGAGCATCTGCAGAATATTTTCTTGTTTGTCACATCAAGGGCTTATCTATATTATCAGTATGGAATTGTTTGCTCTTTCCTTATTAGGTCTTGTCCCTGTGACTATGTTCACAGACTTGAACTAATTCTCTCAGACTTGATCCACTAATTCTGGGTCAGTTGTCACCAGTTTTTACATATAAATATATGACCACATTGTTTTACCTATTTCTTAATTGGATTAGATTTCATTGATATTATTAATGTATCTTGAAATATTAGAGAGATCAATTAATCAATAGAACAGTGTATGGACAGTGAGGAACGGTTTGTAACTGCTGATTAGATTGGATTTTTACTGACAGATGAAGCAATTGTTTTTACCTTACTTTGGCATAGTGCTGGAGCATCTCAGCACAATGCAGCTACAATGATCTACGGTGAGCTTCTGGGAAGATGGAACAAGATTTAAACTTGATGTGTTTGTTTTATTCAACAGGTTGTTCCTATCTTGCTTCACTTAATAAGTGCAATCAGTAGTGTACGCCTATATATTCCAAAAGACCTGAGGCCACTGGACAACAGGCAAAGTGTTTTGAAATCAATACAGGTAAATTACATTATTTCTAAGTATGGATTCTAATTTTAGGCCTAGCCCCAGTTATATCACATTCGTATTAGTCATATTCAGATTTCATGATTGCAGTGGCAAAAATGGAAGAAAGAAAATAATTTGATTGAAACATATTTTAATTTATTCTTTTTTAAATTGCTGCAGAACAGCTTGCATGTGGTGTACTTTTATTATTCTTTGTACATTAGGAAGTACAGAAGAGATTTCCTGATGGTGTACCTTTATTGGATCCAGTCGATGATATGGGAATCAAGGATCAGGGACTGAAAAAAGTAATCCAGAAAATTGAGGCTTTTGAACACAGAATGTATTCACATTCCATGCACAATGACTCAAATTTGGAAACTGTCTATGGACTTTGTGAAAGGAAAGCACAGGTAATGAATGCAGCTTGATTACACCTTTTTAAGATTTTAAAAAATATGTGTGTATGAAAATGTTGTGGAACATACTGCTTTACCAAGGGGTGTTGGCACTTTAATGTATATTAAGAATGTATTAAGTTCCTTTATGTCTATCTGTTTCCTTCAGCAACGGTGTTATTTCCAAAGTTGATTTTATTCAGACTCTCTAATAGTAAGTGTAATTACTATGTCAGTTGATAAACATGGCATTGTTTCATATCTTACAAATTCAGAAAAAAAAAGATAAAAGAGTTGCCAAAAATCAGAAATGGCAACACAAATTGTTTGGCTTGCTTAAAGAATGATCACTATTCACCAGTTGGTGATGTTGAAATGTGAAAGGTAAGCAAAAGTTAATATTCCACAAGTTGATGAAGAGTTATCATTGTAACTCCAGTTCAATATTCCCGTCTCTGTATAGATTGCAGCAGATATCAAAGCAGCAAAACGAGAATTGAAGAAAGCTCGAACGGTTTTGCAGATGGATGAATTGAAATGCCGTAAACGTGTGATCAGACGATTAGGTTTTGCTACTTCGTCCGACGTCATTGAAATGAAAGGACGAGTTGCTTGTGAAATAAGCAGGTAAGGGTCACTAAACTAGCAATCTCTATTAATACTGTCCATATTCTCTGAAAATGTTAGAATATCAATAATTTCCTGATAATTCATAAACTTATTTTAAAACTCAGTTGCAAATGTACATTGTAAAGTTTCTGTAGAGACCTGGATGTTTATTATTTCCTTATGATGTATTCAGAATGCAGCTTTGATACCAGTGCCCAGCAATTTGATTTTATTACAACACTGCAGTGGATGCCTGAATCAAGCTCTTGCTATGTTTCACAGGCTGTTTTTCAAGCCTGGTATGTTTTATTATTTAACATTATGCAAAATAGGTACAGCATTAACCGTAACTAAGTTCATTGTCTAAATGTGTTGATAATCTACTTAAGAAAAATCTGTTTGATTAATGAATTGATACTTAATATGCATTGTTGCATTCAGCATTGAAACTGGAACCCAGAGAGATTGCTTTGAAGTAATTTGAGGCTGAAGGCGTTATAGTCCTTGAAGGTGTCTTTGGCATAACTTAATGTTGCCTGGTATCAATCAGTTTAAATCAACAAATCATCCTAGTGACTCATTTTCAAAAAAAATCTTAGGGCATTAAACTCTCTGAGATTTTCTGCAAGCTTCTGCTTTTGTAGAATTCTTTAAGAACCCAAGGGAACTTGATTTAGACAGTTAATTTTGGTTCTGCTCTATCTAAAAACTTTAAATGCTGCACCATTCCATTGTCTTAACTTTGGTTTCAGTGCATCTCCATTTAAAATTAATTCATGCAGCTAGTTTTTATTGCTATTAAACAAATAAAAGTTCAAAGTAAAAATTATTATCAAAGGACATGCACGTCACCACATGCAGTCCTCAGATTCTTTTTCTGTGGGCAAACTTTGCAAATCTATATAACAGTAATTGTAAACAAGATCTGTAAACTGTAAACATCATGAACTGTAAACAAATGGTGCAAATGCAGATAATAAATAAATAACGAGAATGGAATAACATGATAAGAGTCCTTCAATGAGTGTAGTTATCCCCTTTTGCTCAAAAACCTGATGTTTTGTTTTTTAGTGCAGATGAGCTTCTTCTGACTGAAATGATGTTTAATGGCATCTTTAATGATTTGACTGCTGAGCAGGCAACAGCTTTACTTAGCTGTTTTGTGTTTCAGGAGAAGGTAAGTACTCTCTTTTTTGCTTCAAAGAAAGTTACATAATAAATTGATTTTTCCTGATGGCGTAGGATGAAAAGTACAGTATAAGACCATAAGAATACAGGAGCAGAATTAGGTAATTTGGCCCATCGAGTCTGCTTTGCCGTTTCATCATGGCTGATCTGTTTTTCCTCTCATTCCAGTCTCCTGCCTTCCCCCTGTATCCCTTAATGCCCTAACCCTGAGGTGTAATCCAGTTCATTACACAACATCCCATCCCAAATTGCTTTTTCCCTAGTGGGCTCAACCATAAGCTGCTCTAAAAAGCCATCTCATAGGCATTCTACAAGTTCCTTCTTGATGATCCAACATCAACCAGAATTTCCCAATCTACCTGAGGAGTGAAATTCCCCATTGTAATTTATACCCCACATGCTGGCTATTGTTCATAGACTCTCATCAGGAACTTTTTACCGTTTACAGTTTCTAAACTCTACCCACATGTATTCTACATCTTCTGATATGTCATTTCTTTTTAAGGATTTGTTTTCAGTTTTTTAACCAACAGAGCCACCCTATCCCGTCTGCCCACCTGCCTTTCCTTTCGATAAGATGTGTATTGGCTGCTAAGCTCCCAAATGTGATTTTCTTTCAACCATGATTCAGTGATGCCCAGAATGTTACACCTGCAAATTTCTTGCTGCGCTACAAAATCATCTATCTTATTTTGTATACTGTGTGTATTCAAATATAGCACCTTCATCATCCTTTTCAGTAATGCCTCCAAGTTAGCAGTAGTTAAAATTCTTAACACATTTCTAAACTACTTGTGTTTTTATTCTGGAGAGTTCTATAATCTCTCCTTCACTCTCCTTTCCATTTATTTTATCCTTACTTTTCCAAGTTGTTGAACTGTTTTCCCCAACCCCTCCCCTACAAAATCCTACTCCTAACCCTAATTATGTCATTTGCCAGGACCCTGGTCCCAGCATGGTTTGCATAGAGCCCAGCCCAACTGAGCTGCTCCCTCTTTACCAAATAGTGGGGAAATATCCCATGAATTCAAACCTACTTCTTTTATTAAACATTTGCCATTTTGGACATGGCTCAGCTAACAATCTTCTTCTTATTATTATTAACTTTTTGGTTCTTTGTTTTAATTTGGTCCCTAGCTGTTCATGTTTCCTCAGCAGAGCCTCTTTCCTCCTCCTTCCAACATCATTGTTACCCGCATGGACCACGTCAACTGGATCTTTCCGCTCCCTTTCCAAATTCCTCTGTAGGTCCGATGAGATGACCTGAACCCAAGTATCAGGCAGATAGCACAACCTTCAGGACTCTTGATCCTTGCAACAGAGAATTGTGTCTATTCCCCTAACTATACTGTCCCGATTACAATTACATTCCTCTTTTCTCACCCCTCTTAAATACCTCCCTGAAGCACAGTGCCACAGTTTGGTTGCTCATGCTTCCTGTAGTGCCACTCAACCTCACAGGGAGCAACAGTGAAGTGTCGGGCAAGCTCAAGGGCTAAGGCTCCTCCAACACTACCTCTTGGTTTCCCCTCCCTGCCTCACTCACAGTTACACCCTCTTGTCCCTGGCCACAGAATGAATTTAAAGTAGTTAATCTAATGGGCCTGATGGCCTCCTGAAACACATGTCCAGGTCATTTTTCCCCTCCCTGATGCATCGTAGTGTTTGAAGTTCAGATTCAAGGTCATCACCTTGAGCCAGATTTCCTCAAGCAGCCAACACTTGGGGCAGGTGTGATCACCATGGGAACCACCAAATGCATTATGCAGCTGCAACACATTACCTGGTCCTGCATCCCTATTTAATTTGTTGTAGATAGTTTATTTATTTAATTATACAAAACTAATATATTTTTAAAAAACCCTTACCTGTTCTTACCTGCTACCCACCTGTGCCTTCTCACCAAAGCCTGTCGAGCCAAAGCCTCTTCACATTATCAGACCATGACGTCAAAGTTGGGGATGCCCAGTTTCACTCTTTCTTGTCTGAGGCTCTTGAAGTGTTTGAGAAAGACAATGAGGAAAAGTTGAATGCACTTAATTAAAAAACACAAAGAGATTAGAGTTGTCCTGCCCTTGCATAGGCGTTGTAACATCAATTAGCTTGTCAGCCAAACTTCATTCAAAAATGGTCTGAGGATCAGGTTATAGCATCCGTGCCCCTTGGTTTTATTGCAGACTCAATGGCATGACATAGTGAAGAAAAGGTGAAAAAGCAATGCTTCTGCTGGGGAAACAACAGGATGGCTTTGAACAGAAACTTCTTTTGTTCCTAACATAAACCACTGACCTTCTGCCAGCCAATGTGCCTTCCTACCTACTACCTCCTGACTGCACAGCGAACGTTTGAAAAACGGAGTACACCTGTACAATCTTTTAAAGAAATATTTGAGGATTCAAAGATTCATTTATTATCGAAGTATACAACTCTGAAATACTTCAATTCTCCGGGTAGCTATGAAACCAAGAAAGAAAAGAAGGGCAGCAAATCATCAACCCACAAATCCTACCCCTCCCCACAAAAAAGAAACAAACAAAAAAAACGGGATAGGCACATCAACCCCCAAATCCCTCCTCCAGCACAAAAACTGGACAAAACTAATCCGTCACATCGACCCCCAAATTTCCTCCTCCCACACAAGAAAAGGAAAATGGATCAGGCACATTGACCCCGAAATCCCTCTTCCTGCACAAAAAACAAACAAAATGGATCGGGCACAAAAAACCCAAGCAGATTGGGCAAAAAAAGCACAGAATTTAAAAACTGTAAGACTAAAAAAGTCCAAAGTCAAAATCCAAAACGCAGAAAAACCTGGGGAACACTCTCTCCAGGCCCAGCAGCAGACTTTTCACTGATCAAAAGACAGGCAGCTGGCGCTCGTCCCTCCACACTTGCTTCAGTCTACCTCATTAATCGGTGAACAATGGGATCCTGAATTAGCGAAATGGAGCCCAACATCAGATTGCACCTCGTCCTGCAGCCTGCCCACCAAAAGGGATCACTTAAATAAAAGTTGTGTGTTTAAGGTCTGTTAGTGAACACTTACTCAGTGGAATATTTTTTGTTTTCCTCCTGTGTATCATTATTTGTCAATGGTGCTTTAATTTGTATTGAAAACTAGACTTGAATCCTCAGCTAAGAGGGTAGCACTTGTTAATCATTATTTTGATTAAGAGGATTAAGAATTGTATTCATATGAGAGAATTGCAGATACCTGGTACTTGTTTAATTTCCCCATGCCACGACACTTGAAAATCAGGCCGAGGTATGGAGGAATTTCTATAAATTCAACTCCCAATAACTTCCAGAAAAGTGGAAACAAATATTTTTGAATTGCAATACTTAGCAATTTTTAAAAATTTCTTTTTCATTTTCAGTCCTACCTGAAACAATTTAATTCAACACTTCACAACTTTACCCTGACCAAAAGTGGCCTAGAGGCTTTAATGCCAGAAAGAAAATCCTTATGTATTTTCATTTATTCTTTTTTTAAACACACTGTGTTGTCTTTTCAGAAGGCTAAAATTTTAAAAGCATTTGTTCTGTGTGATCTTTCATTCGCGGTATAATTCTCAATCTGAACATCAAAATCTCTTTATACCCTCTTCTTGAGATGTGTCCAAAAAAACTAGAAATATCAATGTTATCTGATCTGTGAAGCTCTGTTTTATGCAAATAAATCAATAAAGGCTGTAAACTGTGACATTCCTAATCCTGTATGTCATTAATTCTGTGAATTATTCATTGAGTTATAACAATTATTGAATAATTAATTTGGATTGTTGTTTTCTAATTTATAGGCAAATGAAATGCCTAAACTGACAGAACAACTTGCAGGTCCTTTACGCCAGATGCAGGTAAGGCCTTTTTCTTAGTCTAAGCTCAGGATAGTTCAGGTGCTAGAAATGTAAAGTAAAAAATGGAGATTGTTGGAAAACTGAGTAGGCAGGGCAGGATCTTTGGATTGAGGAATGGGGTTAATATATTAGATAGATAATCTTTCACCAGAATTAGGAAAAATTAGTAAAAAAGACAAATTTTAAGTTGTGGAGATAAGAGAAAAAGAGGAAACAAAACAGGTCTATGTTAGGTGACCACAACTACCAGATATTACTATTACCGTAGATTTCGCACTACAGAGCGCACCTGATTAAAAGCCGCTGGCTCTAATTTTAGAAAGAAAATCAATTTTGTACTTGTACAAGCCGCACCGGATTTTAGGCCGCACCGGATTTTCGGCCGCAGGTGTTCCACGTTGTAATATGAGATATTTACACAGAAAGATATTACACGTGAGGATTTTTTAACTTTTAATTAAATCCATATGGTAACATAAACAAATACATATTGCAAATGCTTTTTTTCGAACCGTGCCTGTAACGCGGCTACTTTTAAATATACGTTGCGTATACTTTTTTACTGAACAACATTCCAATATCTCCTAACGACTGGTAAAAAATATATATACTGCAGCCTACCAGGAAAAGTTATTGATCGCCTTTAACTTAAAAGCAGCGTTTGCTCAGATCTAATGCCACTCGCATAATGCGCTCGCCCCCCTCCTTCCCGTTTATCGCAAACCGGTATTTTTCCCACAAGACGCGGCGAAACCGGGTATGACGTCATAGCATCCCGCGATGTAGTACAGAAAACAAATATAGTTAAAACACTTCTAACTTTAACTAACAAATGAATTACTAAGCGAAAATATTATAAACTAAATAACTGCCATAAAGGCAGCACAATGCTTTTCTTCGAGTGTTTTCCATGTTGATGAGGGTGAGTACAAATGACTGATTTACAATAATTTAATTGTGAAAGTGCGCTTGATTTATCGTACAATTTCATTGGACCTCTGTGAACTACTCATCAATTTTATTGGTCTACTGTTACGAGGCAAAATGTTTTTGGCGGCATGAAAAAAACTATGCATTAGCCGCTCCGTATTAAAGGCCGCAGAGTTCAAAGCTGTTCAAAATGTGGGGAAAAAGTAGCGGCTTATAATCCGACATCTACGGTACTTGTTACGTACCCCGTAACTGGGTTGTCAAACCAGCAGAAATGGAACACTCGTTGGAGTCTGCAGTTACTAGAAACTAATAATGTTTATTAGTAAATTAAGTAATACAGTACACTAAATGCAAGGATAGAAATGTAACAGGGCCAAGGACCACGGGACAAGAAGACAATGGAAGGTTTACCTGAAGTTTCAGCTGGTTCTGCTGGTTCTCCAGGGTCTCATGGCGTGTCTGCTGTATCTTAGCAAACCCACTATTTTATCCCCCCCCCCCCCCGATGGGGTATCACCTGTCCATCAAACTTCACCACTTCCTGTTGTCTTAGCTGGAGTGTTAACGAACAGTTCAGGTTCAAAGGAACTGTCCGTGGCAGTATTGGTGCAGACGCCAAAATACTGAATTGTGTGTGTGTGTGTGTGTGTGTGTGTGTGTGTGTGTGTGTCTCTCTCTCTCTCCCCCTCCCCCTCCCCCCTCTCTCCCTCCCCCCTCCCTCCCCCCTCCCTCCCCCCTCCCTCCCCCCCTCCCTCCCCCTCTCCCTCCCCCTCTCCCTCCCCCTCTCTCTCCCCCCTCTCTCTCCCCCCTCTCTCTCCCCCCTCTCTCTCCCCCCCCCTCTCTCCCCCTCCTCTCTCCCCCTCTCTCCCCTCTCTCTCTCTCATTAGCATTTTGGATGGCTCTCCTTTATCTCTCTCGTATTAGCAGCATCCATTCTGCAGCTCTGCTTGGCTTCACACATAACATACTAAAGCAGGGGTGTCAAACTCATTTTAGGTCACGGGCCGGATTGAGCAAAATGCAACTTCATGCGGGCCGGATCAGTCGGACGCGTGCGAACGCAGCTTTCGTTGTCTCTGTTTTTTCAGCCTGCTCTCAAATCAGTCTCTGCTATAACTACAAAGTGTTTCACTTTACAAATTCCGTTTCTTATGAAGAATACTGCCGAGCAAGACTGCCGAATAAACACTAAAAACCCTGAAAACCTGGTACCTGAATAAACTCAGCATTAGCCATATCATACACCATAGGCGCTTCGATTACTGGGGCCAGCTTTAATAGTAATTAGATATTATCTCGCGGGCCAAAGATAATTCCACCACGGGCCGGATTTGGCCCGCGGGCCTTGAGTTTGACATAAATGTACTAAAGCAATAGTATCTTTCCAGTTGGTTCTTGTTTTCAGCTATTTCTCTTACATAAAATGCCTAAATTTAATGTTGTTTCTGTATCTTTTAATCTGGATCCCACACTGGAAACCAACACCATTTAAGTATAAGCGGACTTCCAGAAGGACCTGCCTGCTGTTATTTCTTGGTTAATTCTGCTGGGGTTGCATTTGTTTTGACTTTTATTTAAATTGTTGCTACTTGTCCTGTATTGCAGCAATCATTGCATGTCAAAAGTTTTAAAAGAACAAAATGCAGTAAGTGTTTAGCAGACCAGATAGCATCTGCAACATTAGAAGCAAGGTATCATTTCAGCTTGATGACCTTGCATTATTTATTTATTATAATATCTCTTTCCTGTTTGAATCACTTTAGATTTATTTCCTTTCCAATGTAATCATCCTTTGTAAACACTGATACAGACACTAATGCATTCCATTACTTTTTATCCTGAAACTCAGTATAGAGCTCTTCAAAGCCCTAACTCACATTTGTCAAATTTCTTTTTTTGACTATTATATTTGTAGACTGTGTAACTTGCTATTTTATCACTTTTAATTTCTTTCCCAAATTCTTTCATATTTGTCATATTCACATCCCCAGATCTTCCAATTTTAGTTAGCTATTTTATCTTTATAGCATTTTGAAACCTGAAAGAATCACTTTTTAAATATACATTAAACTATAAGTGTCTTTTACAAAAAAGAAACATTGTTCATCTCAGTATTCTGCACCATTTTATTTTTCCACCTTGTTTCACTCTCAATCTTTGTTTAGTTTTTATTTTCTTGATCGTTATTTTCAGTTATTTAAGTTCTAGATGAGGTTATGTTATTGTCACTAATCATCAAGTTTTGCAGCATTTAAGCTTGTTAGGTTTAATTGTCATTCAGCCATACGTGAATACCCATGAATACAGCCAACGAAACAGCGTTACTCTGGGACCATATAACAATTACAGCACGAAAACAGGCCATCTCGGCCCTTCTAGTCCATGCTGAACACTTACTGTCACCTAGTCCCACCTACCTGCACTCAGCCCATAACCCTCCATTCCTTTCCTGTCCATATACCTATGCAATTTTTTTTTAATGACAAAATCGAACCTGCCTCTACCACTTCTGGAAGCTCGTTCCACATAGCTACCACTCTCTGAGTAAAGAAGTTCCCCCTCGTGTTACCCCTAAACTTTTGCCCCTTAACTCTCAAGAACATTACAAAATGTTTTTGGCATGAAGGGCAGCCCAATGAAGCTTATGATGAAGTTTAGGCACACATTCGAAGATAAAAGGAAGAAACCTTCTCCCTGCATTTTCAAACTACAGAGACAGCTTCATTGCTTGTGCCATAAAGGGGCCTTTCAACTAGGTGAGAGGCATCGTTGAAGGATGGAGCAAGTTGTGAAGAGCGCGCTGTCATGCGACACGAATGCTTTAAGCATTCGACTGTCTCATAATGTTTGCGGAGCTGAACAGAGAAGTTAGAGAGGAGGTACCAAGGTGCAAAACGCAGTATCACCAGTCACACACAGCACAAGACACATAGAAGATATCAGTAAAATATAATCATACAAAACATACAGTCTAGATCCCTGAATCCATTAATATTGCAGCAGCCTGGAGTCAACACACTACAAGTTACTTACCGTAGATTCCGGATTATAAGCCGCTACTTTTTCCCCACATTTTGAACAGCTTTGAACTCTGCGGCCTTTAATCCAGAGCGGCTAATACATGGTTTTTTTTCATGCCGCCTCGTAAACATTTTGCCTCGTAACAGTAGACCAATAAAATTGATGAGTAGTTCACAGAGGTCCAATGAAATTGTACGATAAATCAAGCGCACTTTCACAATTAAATTATTGTAAATCAGTCATTTGTACTCACCCTCATCAACATGGAAAACACTCGAAGAAAAGCATTGTGCTGCCTTTATGGCAGTTACTTAGTTTATAATATTTTCGCTTAGTAATTCATTTGTTAGTTAAAGTTAGAAGTGTTTTAACTATATTTGTTTTCTGTACTACATCTGTATGACGTCACACCCGGTTTCGCCGCGTCTTGTGGGATACCGGTTTGCGATATACGGGAAGGTAGGGGCATTACGCGAGCACATCAGACCCGAGCGCATCAGACCCGAGCGAAAACGCTGCTTTTAAGTTAAAGGCGATCAATAACTTTTCCTGGTAGGCTGCAGTATATATATTTTTACCAGTCGCTAGGAGATATTGGAATGTTGTTCGTGCTGTTCAGTAAAAAAGTATATGCAACGTAATTTGTGTTACCGATACGTATGTATATTTAAAAGTAGCCGTATTACAGGCACGGTTCGAAAAAAAGCATTTGCAATATATATTTGTTTGTTGCCATATGGATTTAATTAAAAGTTAAAAAATCCTCACGTGTAATATCTTTCTGTGTAAATATCTCATATTACAACGTGGGACACCTGCGGCCGAAAATCCGGTGCGGCCTTTACAATTAAAAAATTGATTTTATTTCTAAAATTAGAGCCAGCGGCTTTTAATCAGGTGTGCTCTGTAGTCCGGAATCTACGGTAATTGTTTTACACAAATCTGGATCAAATAGCAGCTGTCTAATGTGCAAGGAAAACCTACTGTTTGAGGTTTCACCAGCATATTTAGCAATGTGAATGACAAGAAAGACCAAAGCTGCTTTATAAATAAAGAATTTATCCACTGTTAAGCCATTTGTATATTTCTAATTATAACATTTTTTCATGCCTGACTTCAGGAATGTGCCAGGAGAATTGCCAAAGTGTCAGCAGAAGCCAAACTGGAGGTTGATGAAGAAATGTATCTGGACTCCTTCCGTCCCCATTTAATGGATGTTGTATTTACATGGGCAAATGGATCTACTTTTGCTCAAATATGCAAAATGACAGAGGTCTTTGAAGGTAATATTGGTATTACTGTCATGTATTTTCATGTTCCTTTGAATTTTAAATTCAACAATAAACTTGTACTTTGCAGTGTTTTTCTACTACATTTGACATTTAGAAATTGTGACTTACAAAGATTCAAAAACATTGGTGTAGGTAAACACCAATGCCCTTCCATTCTGTTCCCCGGAAAAGCATTCTAAGTAGTGGTGTTACGTACCCCGTAACTGGGTCACTTACCAGCAAAGATAGAGAGGTCCGTTGAAGTCTGATGGTACTATTTTTAAAAGTCTTTATTTATAAGGAGGCACAAAAATAAGATTAATGCAAACATTCAGATAATATACGTCGTCAATACTCAATCTAAAAGCGCGGGTATAGTAATAATCATCAATAAGAAATAGCTCTATCGTTTGTCTAGGGGATAATGTACTGTCCGATGGAAATATAAAAGTCACTCAGTTCCTGCAGGCTTCAGCCTTTGGGGACCGCTGGGTTTTCACTTGTTGGAGAGAGAGAGATTTTTGAGAAAAGAAACTTGCCCGGGTCTTTTATGAGGCCAATCCGTTGAGTCGGGGGAGTTGGTTCCCCGTTGTTAGTTCAAAGTCATTTTCCGTGGTACCAGCCACCAGTTCCCAGGCAAGGGAACCGAACACACGTGGCTTCCTTCAGATGGCTTCCCGCTATTACGGAATCGCTAGCGTTTCTTCTGGTGCGTCTGAGGGGCCGTCTCTACAGCCCCTCTTTTATCTTGACTCGCAGGGTAGTAGATGTTAATCAAGTTGGGGGTGATGCAATCTCTCTCTCAACCAGCCCACTTTGCCCGAGGGCTTGCACGTAGCCTAGTCCCCAATCCACAAATGTGTCTCCAAGAGACAATGGCCAATGTTGCGTTATTTTGCATCGCCGGGGAACGAGGCATTCAGCATGTCTCTCTCCCATTTCCTGGGTCCACTGACCCAACCCACTAGTGCTCTTGCGATTCTCACAAAGGAGGGGGCTGCGGGCATAACAGTGGATACAGCCCAATCCATCACAGATTAAGTCCTCCTCACCATTGAGGACATCTACAAGGAGCACTCTCTTCGGACAGCAGCATCCATCATCCAGCAACCCCACCATCCAAGCCATGCTCTCTTCTCAATGCTGCCATCAGGAAGGAGGTACAGGAGCCTTGGGTATCACACTGCCAGGTTCAGGAGCAGTAATTACCTCTCAACCATCAGGCTGCTGAACCAGAGTGAATAACTTCTTTCACCCTAACACTAAACTGATTCCGCAACCTATGGACACACTTTCAAGGACTCTGCAATTCGTGTTCTCAATATTTATTACTTATTAAAGTTCAAAGTAAATTTATTATCAAAATACATATATGTCACTATACACAACCCTGAGATTCATTTTCATTTATTTTTTATTATTATTTAGTTTCTTTTTAGTATTTGCACAACTTGTCTTTTGTGCATTGGTTGGTTGTCTTGATTTTGTATACAGTTTTTCATTGATTCTGTTGTGTTTCTTTGCATTTATTGTGAATGCTTGCAAGAAAATGAATTTGAGGGTAGTATATGCTGACATATGAACTTTGATAATACATTTTGTTTGAACTTTGAATTTTAATAATGCTGCAACAGTGTCATCTTAGCACATTACTTTTCAAATGGGAAGCAAAAACGTTTTTATGTAACTGCCGTGAAAGTTTGCGCCTTTCCTCAGCTTTCTGATCTTTATTAACTGTCTCTTTTCTTGTAGCCTCACAGTTGATAACAGGCTGAGCATTTCCAGGATTATTTTTATTTACAATTACTAGTTTCAGCAGTATAATGATTTCCCTGGATTGTCCTGCCAAAACACACCTATACTTCTGCCTTTGCTGCATTCATTTGTTCTTCTCCCTGATTTTAGTCTCCCCAGTATTCTGACTAAAAGTCTAATTTGATTTGTAATCTCCCCTTGTGCACAAAAAAAATTGACTCATTTATTTGAACATATGTCTAGTTACTGTACTGAATTTCTAATTTTGAGAGGGCATGTTGATTAATTTTCTGCATACTGTTGATTGACCAGTGCCTTTTATACAGTCACCCCTCGTGCGTCTGTGGATTCCATGTTGAAAAGCATAAGCTTCTTTGACTTTTCTCTAAAACAAGCCCCAGAGGCAAGCAATTAGCCTCTTAAATCCTCGCATAGCCTCTAATGCCTGCATCTTCTCATTTGTATCACAACTATCAGTTGAATATAGTTCTCAACATATGGTATGACCAAAGAACTGAACAGTTAGTCACAGTTTCCTGTCAATTGGACTGCTTTGGCTGTAGTTCAATATTGGTTTTAGTTGATTGCTACTCTGCCTCTAGGACATATAGTTCTTTTCAAGAGCCATAAAATCTGGTGTATAAGTTGCTTCCCTCATTAATTTTTAAAAGCTTAAGGGAGAAACATTCCCTTTAAAAAAAAATCTCAGCATCTTTTCACGAATGTTTCTCTAGTTCATTGGAGTTAGAGCTGTACAATTTGCAGGCACTGTATTGTGAGGGAAAACTTGCAGTCCAGATCATAAACTTTTAAAGTCTGAAAAGCATGAAATCTACTTTTGGTGTCAAAGAAAAGGGATAGAAAAGTCAGTCTAACAGCAGTTGGGTCAGTGATGTTTATTTCTAATATCAAGCATGTCAACTAAATTCAGCTCCAGCTTATGTCATAGACCACAGCTTGTGTAATTTGCCAATATGTACACTGGAGCACAAGTTGTATTATTGTGTAAGTAGCACCTTTCATTGCACTCTTCAAAAATCCCTAGAAAATAGGCTATTGTTTCGTTTTACAGGCTGTACATTTTAATAGCTGCCATTGTTTCTATTGATCTTCCTCATTTGGTCTCATTGGTAAATATAACATGTTTTATTAAATTTGAGTTTAGTTCATTGATATTAAATAAGGAGGAATTTCTTTAGCCAGAGAGTGGTGAAGCTGTGGAATTCATTGGCTGTGGAGCCCAGGTCATTTGGTATATTTAAGGCAGAGGTTGATAGATTCCTCATTAGTCAGGGCATGAAGATATGTGGGGAGAAGGCTAGAGATTGGGGCTGAGAGGGAAATTGATCAGCCATGATGTAATAGCAGAGCAGACTTGATGGATCAAATGGCCTAATTCTGCTCCTATATATTAAGGTATAAATTCTAATTAATTGATCTTCATCTAGGTCTTGCATAGCTCAATTGCATCCTCCACCAACCCAGTGTTCTTCCAGAGTGTGAGGCAGTAATTAGAATTGAGTGGTTAAATGCTAGTTGAATGTTAGACCAAGCACTAGAGTCAGAAATTTACATGCAATTTGTCTTGCAGTTGAATAATGCCTTTGACATGGTCAGCATCTAAAGACTCTTCATTAGAGATGTTATGTTGAAAATGATATTTCATTCACTAGTGTTTAAATGTTTGGATTAATATTACCATAGTCAGTGACAATCTTAGACCATGTAATATATGGTTAATGTTTAGAAATGAAATCTGAATTGTGCGAAGTACAGCATGGCTCTGATTTTGGAATCCACAACAGCTTTGCTTGTGTTGTGTTTCTGCCCTGCTATGGTAATTCTTTCCAGATGGGTTTGGAGCTTGTTGGAACCTTTGGGATTCATGGATCCATTTGCAGTTGTGGAATCCTGCTCTTCCAGGAGTCCCAGCACAATTACAAATCAGCAGAAGGTGACAGTTGTCGTTCATAAATTTTTAAAAATTCTAACGAATTGGGCAGTTAATACTGAATGTAAGTCAGTAACATTACTTGTCATGTTTTCAAGTCATGAACAAATAGTTGTGTTTTTTCTCAAGAGAATGGCTATATTTATAAATCAGTTGGAGTCCAAATTGGTGGTTTGTGTCTTGTGGGCTACACTGACTTTAGTAACCATCAAAATTATGTACTCAGCAAAGTACATTGCTCCAAAATACATTGAACTGCTCAGTGTTTAGCCATAGCAGTGAGCTTGCACATGTGTCAATCACCCTGCCTTTTTTTAAAAAAAAAAGACTAAAAATGGTGATAAAACTAACAATTTAACAGTTTATTAAGTAACTGTTTGTCTGCAGTAGAATTTGTATTTTTGTACCAACCAAAATTAGCAGGTTTATTTTCTGTGACGTGTTGTGAAATTTGTTGTTTTGTAGCAGCAGTATAGTGTAAGACATTTAACCAAAAACACTGTTACAGTAATAAATAAATAGTGTGGAAGGGGAACAGCAAGATAGTGGTTATGATTTCATGGACCATTCAGAAACTGATGGCAAAGGGAAATTGTTCCAAAAACCTTGAGTGAGGTTCTTCAGGCTCCTGTACTTCATCTATGGTGATAGTAATAAGAAGAGGGCATGTCCCTGGTGGTGAGGGTCCTTAATGATGGATTCCTTTCTTGAGGCATCACATTTTTAGAATCTCCTCGATGGTAGAAGGCTTGTACCCATTAAGTTTTATTCATTGTTTTGCACTTCCTCTTCAGTCTATAAATTAAGCAACCCTGATGATCTTTAACTTTATCCTTCTAGAACAAGAAGCTAGGACTTAAAGAAGCTAATATATATTGACTGTTCCATTAAGCAAATGTAATGAAAGCAACTTTAATTATAAATGCATAATAATTGCCATCCTGCATTGGCCAGGATTTCTGGTCAGCAACAAAGGTGCACAGTCAGCACTGACTTTGAACTGATCCCAGAGGTTAGCAAGTATGATGTTAAACCTGTTTAAATTTATGAAGAGGAGAATACAGTTACTTTTCAGAGAGCAAAATAAAGATTGCGGTGTGGCGACCCACTTTCTGCGCAGGCGAACCGGCTCACAAATAGCCAGCGCGCGGGGAGAGACTTTGGTAAGGCACCTCTGACATCATTTCCGCCTGGAGAGGGAGGGCACAAGGGATTAAATGCCAGCGCCGCGAAGTTTGAATAAACTAGTCTCGAAACAACTTACCGACTGCGTGTTGTTGTCTCTAGCTCTGTATGTAGTACATCGCTACAGCGGCCTAATTATGGAACTTGAAATATCAGCATGTAAAAATGGTTCATTCTTTTAAAAACCTGTCCAATTTCAAAATAATTACCCATGAGCAAATTACAGTTGGACCCCACTCAGTGCTAGAGCAGTGACCCATGCTATTGCAGTTGGCCAGCAGGAAAAATATTTTTACTAAAAATCACTGGGAGACAAAATCTTTTTACCAGCTAGAAGCATCTTACCAAAAGCAGTCATGTTGTTCACATTTGGTCTGTCAGTGAGAATGCATTTTGTAATGTTCCCTCTGAGAGCTGATTCATTCCGTGTTCTCATTTCTAGGAAGTCATTCTGAGTATTAAATACCAGTGTAAATCTCATAGAGACAAAATTTGTTTTATCCAATTCAACAAGGTATTACATTTTAAGCAACATTTAAGCTACATTGCATTTCAAGAAATTGAAGTTCATGCTTATTTGCTGTTTATTACCATGTTTAGACGGCAATAATGCTTCCTGTGAAGGTGCAGCCAACAACTTTGGATTTTCATGTTCAGTTCGACTATCCATGGCATTTTTCAAGATTGGATAGGCCATTTGCAAACTATTTGACTGGGCCTGGCTTTGCACCATCATTAAGATTGCCTGTTGCCAGCTTGTAATATATCACTTATGTTGCCTTTATCAGTTTGCTACTTCTAAACATCACTATCCCAGTGCACCCCAGAATGCTTTCTCTTCTATCCACTGTAAACTTCAAATCATCAAAACTTAAAGTTAGCATATCCTAACTCCCAAACTCCAATAATGGAAATGTCTCAACATCCTGTTATGCCTCCTTAGAATCTAAAAAATTTCAGTAAGATCACCACTCATTCTTCTAAATACCAACAAATATAAATCTTTTTTCCCTCATGTTCAAATAATTTCACAGCTGTTTCTTGTAAGCTTTCCAGCTTCTAGTCCACCACCATCAACTTTCTACTTGTTCTGCAATGAATAGCAGGCTGCTACTTAACCTCTTGGACCTGCCTCCTTCAGCATTTCAAATGACCCATATTGCTGCCTGAGCTCAGAACTTGCATCATAGAGTTACCTAAGTATTGAGAGTTATGTACAGTCGTGAGTGCTTGAGTTCTTTTGCAGCCTAAGACCCAAAAGGAAAGTACACAATTGACATTATTGGGTAACTCTCAATGACAAACTTGTTACTAGAACATCCTTTCAGTCACAAATTTTGAAAGGCTTTTGTTTTAAAGATGAAATTAAACTGATAATTCATTTGCACATTGTATGAGTTGACCAAGTGCGCCATAAACAAAAACGATTTTTGGGCTTTCCTGTTTATCAGCTACACAACAGTTTATGATACTGAAATTCAAATTCTGCAGCCTGTTATTGGACTTCTTATCCATGATTTAGTACTTTTTAATCAAAATTAGCAAAAAATTTTTGTTGTTGTCATAGAAAAAGATGTGCAAAATCATTTATTTTGGAGCACAGAACTAATTTGGGTGTTTTGGAGGTTGCTGCATTGTATCTTGCTGTAATTTTAGTGGTTAAATTTATATTTGCTGCAAAGATTCTCTTGTCAACTAACTTTAAATTTTAAACAGGAAGTATAATTCGTTGCATGAGGCGACTGGAAGAACTCCTTCGACAGATGTGCCAAGCAGCAAAGGCCATTGGAAACACAGAGCTAGAAAACAAATTTGCAGAAGGTTTGTGTTTAACTATTACAGTAAGGAGGGATCAATCGTGTTTGTTATTCTGCAGTCATACATCAACAGACTACAGGGAGTTGTGAAGGAAGTTGAGAAGCAGGACCTCAAATGTAGTAATCTCGGGATTACTGTCTGTGCCACGTGACAGTGAGTATAGAAATAGAATGAGGTGGAGGATAAATGTGTGGCTGAGGGATTGGAGCGGGGACAGGGATTCAGATTTCTGGATCATTGGGACAGGTGTGACCTGTGCAAAAAGGACGGGTTGCACTTGAATCCCAGGAGGGCAAATATCCTGGTGGGGAGGTTTGCTAAGGCTATTGGGGAGAGTTTAAACTAGAATGGCTGGGGGTTGGGAACCGAACTGAGGTGATGGAGGAAAGGGAAGTTGGCTCACAAATATAGAAAGCTTGGAGACATTGTGAAAGGGAGGATAGACAGGTGATAGAGAAGGGACACGCTCAGACTGTAAGTTTGAAATGTGTATATTTTAATGCAAGAAGTATTATGAATAAAGCGGATGAGCTTAGAGCGTGGATCAGTACTTGGAGCTATGATGCTGTGGCCATTACAGAGACTTGGGTGGTGCAGGGGCAGGAATCGCTACTTCAAGTGCCAGGCTTTAGATGTTTCAGAAAGGACAGGGAGGGAGGCAAACGAGGTGGGGGCGTGGCACTGTCGATCAGAGATAGTGTCACAGCTGCAGAAAAGGAGGAATTCATGGAGGGGTTGTCTACGGAGTCTCTGTGGGTGGAAGTTAGGAATAGGAAGGGGTCAGTAATTCTACTGGGTGTTTTTATAGACCACCTAATAGTAACAGGGACATTGAGGAGCAGATAGGGAGACAGATTCTGGAAAGGAGTATTAATAAGTGTTGTTTTATGGGAGATTTTAATTTCCCAAATACTGATTGGCATCTCCCTAGTGTGAAGGGTTTAGATGGGCTAGAGTTTGTTAGGTGTGTTCAGAAAGCTTTCTTGACACAATATGTAGATAAGCCCACAAGAGGAGAGGCTGTACTTGATCTGGTATTGGGAAATGAACTTGGTCAGGTATCAGGTGGGAGAGCATTTTGGAGATAGTGATTACAATTCTATCTCCTTTACCATAGCATTGGAGAGGGATAGGAACAGACAAGTTAGGGAAACGTTTAATTGGAGTAAGGGGAAATATGAGGCTATCAAGCAGGAATGTGGAAGCATAAATTGGAAACATATGTTCTCAGGGAAACGTACAGAAGAAATGTGGCAAATGTTCAGGGGATATTTGCATGGGGTTCTGCAAAGGTACGTTCCAATGAGACAGGGAAAGGATGGTAGGGTACAGGAACCGTGGTGTACAAGGGCTGTTGTAAATCTAGTTGAGAAGAAAGGAAGAGCTTACGAAAGGTTCAAAAAAACTAGGTAATGATAGAGATCTAAAAGATTATAAGGCTAGCAGGAAGGAGCTTAAGAATGAAATTAGGAGAGCCAGAAGAGGCCGTGAGAAGGCTTTGTCAGACAGGATTAAAGAAAACCCCAAGGCATTCTACAAGTATGTGAAGAGCAAGAGGAAAAGATGTGAGAGGATAGGACCAATCAAGTGTGACATTGGGAAAGTGTGTATGGAACTGGAGGAGATAGCAGAGGTACTTAATGAACACTTTGCTTCAGCATTCACTACAGAAAAGGATCTTAGCGATTGTAGGGATGACTTGCAGTGGACTGAAAAGCTTGAGCATGTAGATATTAAGGAAGAGGATGTGCAGGAGCTTTTAGAAAGCATCAAGTTGGATAAGTCACCTGGACCAGACGGGATGTACCCTAGGCTACAGTGGGAAGCTAGGGCGGAGATTGCTGAGCCTCTGGCGATGATCTTTGCATCATCATTGGGGACGGGAGAGGTTCTGGAGGATTGGAGGGTTGTGGATGTGGTTCCCTTATTCAAGAAAGGAGGTAGGGATAGCTCAGGAATTATAGACCAGTGAGCCTTAATTCCGTTGTTGGCCAGTTGATGGAGAAGATCCTAAGAGGCAGGATTTATGAACATTTGGAGAGGCATAAATGATTAGGAATAGTCAGAATGGCTTTGTCAAAGGCAGGTCATGCCTTACGAGCCTGATTGAATTTTTTGAGGGTGTGACTAGACACATTGATGAAGGAAGAGCAGTAGATGTAGTGTATATGGATTTCAGCAAGGCATTTGATAAGATACCCCATGCAAGGCTTATTGAGAAAGTAAGGAAGCATGGGATCCAAGGGGACATTACTTTATGGATCCAGAACTGGCTTGCCCACAGAAGGCAAAGAGTGGTTGTAGACGGGTCATATTCTGCATGGAGGTCGGTGACCAGTGGTGTGCCTCAGGGATCTGTTCTGGGACCCCTTCTCTGTGATTTTTATAAATGACCTGGATGAGGAAATGGGGGGATGGGCTTGTAAATTTGCTGATGACACAAAGGTTGGATAGTGTGGAGGGTTGTCAGAGGTTACAGTGGGACAATGATGGGATGCAAAACTGGGCTGAGAAGTGGCTAATGGAGTTCAACCCAGGTAAGTGTGAGGTGGTTCATTTTGGTAGGTCAAATATGATGGCAGAATATAGCATTAATGGTAAGACTCTTGGAAGTGTGGAGGATCAGAGGGATCTTGGGGTCTGAGTCCAAAGGACACTCAAAGCTGCTACTCAGGTTGACTCTGTGGTTAAGAAGGCATACAGTGCATTGGCCTTCATCAACCGTGGGATTGAGTTTAAGAGCTGAGAGGTAATGTTGCAGCTACATAGGACCCTGGTCAGACCCCACTTGGAGTACTGTGCTCAGTTCTGGTCGCCTCACTACAGGAAGGACTTGGAAGCCATAGAAAGGGTGCAGAGGAGATTTACAAGGATGTTGCCTGGATTGGGGAGCATGCCTTATGAGAATAGGTTGAGTGAACTCGGCTTTTTCTCCTTGGAGCAACGGTGGATGAGAGCTGACCTGATAGAGGTGTATAAGATAATGAGAAGCATTGATCATGTGGATGTCAGAGGCTTTTTCCCAGGGCTGAAATGGCTGGCATTAGAGGGCATAGTTTTAAGGTGCTTGGAAGCAGGTATAGTGTAGTTGTCGAGGGTAAGTTTTTTACGCAGAGAGCGGTGAGTGCGTGGAATTGGCTGCTGGTGGCGGTGGTGGAGGTGGAAACAATAGGGTCTGTTAAGAGCATCCTGGATGACTATGTGGAGCTTAGAAAAATAGAGGGCTATGGGTAATCCTAGGTAGTTCTAAGGTAAGGACATGTTCAACACAACTTTGTGGGCTGAAGGGCCAGTATCGTGCTGTAGGTTTTTTATGTTTCCATAGTAATCTTGTTTGCACTGGTAAATGACTCAGCATGTTTCTGACCACTGTATATATTTACCTTCCATCCATATAAAAGTGGTATACCCTCAAAGGAAATATTATCTCCTCTCCCCAGGTTTGTCTACAACTTCAGGTATATTTGGACATTAGGCAGATTGAGTGAGGGTGAGGAAAGTTCATTAATTTCAAAATGAGGCCCTAGCTCTCAGAAATCTCCATGACTGAAGGAGATTTGGAAATGATAGGTAAATGAGGGATGGAGCATCTAAGATGTTTACTTCAGGTAAATTAGAGAAATAATTTTCTAAATCCCAGTTTGTTTAAGTACAGGAGGAGTTCATGCAGTAGTATGAGCTTTCTTCTCTCTGTGAATTAGCGTTGTAGTTTGTTTTGAGATTGAGGTCTTGACTGATCATTGCAGTTAATAAATGCTTCAAACTTTAGCTGTGGTGATCTGTAGCTTAAACTTGTTCATGTACCTTTTGAAGGTTGTTTCTCATAATGATTGGATCGCATTGCTAGGGCCTGTAGGACAGCAAAAATGGCATCTTTTCAATTGCCTTGCCCAATTTGTTAGTTAAATGCAATACAACTTTGGACACAATGAATATTAGCAACTCTTAATCCTACAAAATTTGGGTACTCTGTCACAAATACAATAAGATCAAGGTTTCAGAATCAATTCTTATGGACTGGGATCTTTTAACCCTCAGAATTCTTGATCTTGAAGAATAAAATAAACCAGTGATCTACAACTAGATTACAACTGAATGAAATGTGGTGGAAAGGTGTTCAAGATCAGAATCAGGTTTATTTTCACTGATGTATGGGTTGTTAAGAAATCTGTTTTGTTGCAGCAGTACAGTGCAAAACATAATCACTATCAGTTACAATAAGAAATCGATAGTGCAAAAGGGGAATAGTGCGATAATGTTCATAGGTTTGTGGAGCCACACGCTACGATTGAGTGGTCTGACACTTAGGTTAGATTAGATTTATACACCAGGGTGCAGAAAATATTTTAAATGTCACGAATTGCTTGCTTAACATATCCACGGAGTCATAAAATCATGTTGCAGCTGTCAGGAAGAGAGATGCTCCTTTACATGGAGGAGATTTTCCTCTACTGCTTTATCTTGCAAATTTCTACTGGCTGGCAGAGGGTGCAAAGAATGCAGAAAGGAACACACAAAAAGTACAACTGTTAGAGCACAGTAATTTTTCTCACTTAATTGCTTATATATTAATTCTTTAATTTTTTTTCAGGCATATCCAAGATCAAAAGAGATATTGTATTTGCAGCAAGTCTTTACTTATAATTTTTAAAAAAGGCACTGTCAATGACATTTACATTTGGGCTGAGTCAGACATTAAATCACGTTTGAAAGGACCCACAAAGAGACCAGTCATCAATAAACAGTCAACAACTGAGCATTGTCAGAACTTTGAAAGACATTTTATTTTCCTTTGAATTTATACATAGTGTGGCCCTCAAGGACCAGAAAGCAAACTTCAGTATGGAAACTGCACATGGAAAACATTGCTGTTATTTTATTAAACATTTTTACATCTTGAACTACTGTGTGGCAAATTATTTTGATGATAAAAGCTTTTTATAAGGAAAAGCACAGTAGAAATAAAATACCTGTATTCATAAACAAAATGTAATCATTATATATGTGTATGTTTATAACATGGGGTGGATTCCAAGAGTATAGCAGGTGTTTATTCATAAAGATAGTTATCTACTTAAGTGACTAGGTGTTTTACTCTGGAAATATGCTTTGTTTTACAACACATTTACATTCATTGACGCCTGCGACAATTCTTTATTGTTGATTATTCCTGGCATAATGGTTTCCTTGTGTTTCATGCAAAGCTGCGTGTGAACTTTCCTCATCTTTTGGTAAAATTCTGCGGTGTTTCTCTTTGAAAAAATCTGACACAAACACCACCTAGTTGAAAAAATATATAGTATTAGATCACAAACAAGAGAAAATGTGGAGATGCTATTAATTCAAGCAACGCACAGAAAATGCTGGAGGAACTCAGCAGGTCAGGTGGCATCTATGGGAAATGTTCCAGCCTGAGACCCTTCAGCAGGACCGGAGAAAAAGATGAGTAGATTTGAAAGGTGGGAGGGGGAGGTGAGGGAGAAACACAGGGGTGTGTATAGAATTAGATTATTATTTTCATCTCTCCTAAACTACATTCAAACACACAGTCAGTCACTGAAATAGGTTCTTTCAGCCCAACACATCTCCATGCTAACCAAGAAGCTGTTTGCCTGCATTTAGCCCACGTCGCTGTGAATTTTTCATCATTAGAACTGGCTGTGTATGTTTAGTGAATGTGGTATGAAAATTGCAGAAGATAATGTAGCAGAAGGCAGAGAAGTGGAAAATGGGATTCAGAACGTGTGTGAGGTAGTACATTTGGAGAAGGCGGAACAAGGAAATATGGAATGAAAAGTAGTTCATAAAGGGTAGTGTGAAGTAGGAAGGCTTTGTGGGTGACCACAGATCTTTAGATTTAGCAGGATGTAGAAAATGTTAAGGTAGCATATGGAATGTTTGTCCTTTTTGATGTTGGTATATAAGTTACAACACAGCAATTTGACATAGTTAAACGGGATTTAAAGAGTTCTTTCAAATGTTTGACAAAAGTGTGAGGTAATATATTTTGGGAAGATGGATTCCTTGTAAGACACAGGAAATAGCTGGGTCCTTTAGGAACACTGATGTGCAGAGAGCTCTTGGGATGCCAGTGGAAAGCAAGTGGAAGGGTAGTGCATGAGGTACACCTGGCTTCATTGGCTGAAGAATTGGGATATCACTTCGCTGTATAAAATTGGCTAGGCCACTCTTTTTTGTTGTGTACTGTTCTGGTTGCCACATTCTAAGAAAGATGTGGTAGCAACAGAGGCAGAGGAGATTCACCAGGATGTTGCCTGTAATGAGGAGCTGCAAGTTATAGAGAGATTGGAAAGGCTGGAATGAAGGTGACCTTACTGAAGTTCATAAAATTACAGACAGGATAGATGGACAATTTTTTTCTGGGGGAATTGAATCCAGAAATAGCATAAATTTTAGGTGAGAGAGGGGAAAAAGAACAGGAGGGCACAGGTTAAAAGTGAAACTAAAGTTTAAAGGATATTGCAGGATTAAGATTTTCCACACAAGAGTACGGATATCTAGAGGAGGATACAGTTACAAAATTTAAAAGGTTTTTGATAGGAAAACTGTAGAAACATAGAGGTTTAATAAAGGGATTAACATAGACTGGCATTGCAGCCAGCATGGACAGGATGCACAGTAAGGGTCCATTTCTGTTTGCCAGGCCACCATATATTGTTGATCACAATTTCTCCTTGAACTGAATTGTTAAGACAATTTATCTGGAGATTGTTAGAACTAGAATCTGATGAAGGACTAAGTAGGTGGGGATGACAGGCTTACATCCCCGAAGGACACCTGTGAACCAGATTATAACAATCTGGTTTTGTTACTAAGGCCATCGCATTCTTAATTCTGAAGTTATTTAAGTAACTGAATTTTCAGTCAGAGGTGGGGTTTAGGTGTGTGAAGTTGAGAAGTGTAGGTGGGGTGAACATTTCCCCCAGCAGAGAGACCATGAGGCATAAAAACAGTATTCAGAGTCACAGAGCACCACAGCACAGTAACAGACCCTTCAACCCAGCTAGTCTGTAGCAAACTGTTTTTCTGCCTAGTCCCATCAACCCATCCCTGGACCATTGCCCTCCATGCCCCTCCCATCCATGTACATATCCAAACCTCTCTTAAATGTTGTAATTGAATCAGCTTGCACCACCTGGAAAGATTAGGTAGATGGTAGGGATCTAAGATGCACTGTTTGAAAAAGGATGCTGGAGGCAGTAATCCTCATTGCATGAATCTGAATGAGCACTGGCATGTAGCCTGTAGAGATACTAACTGCTGAGAAATAGCACAAGGGGCTAAATGATCATCTCCTGCACCATAAATTTCTACCACTCTATGTTTAGATTTTGAATTACATTATTAAAAACAGAATTCAGGAATAAACCATCACAGAGAAGTCTATGAACTGCTGGAATACACAGTCCCTGAAAATATTCACTGTACTATTCAAAAGAAAGATAAATCAACTAAACAATTAGCTGGCCCTTCAAGTATCCAGCTTGCTGCCAGTAACCCTACCCACCTCCACTGGTCCAGGTGCAAAGGACATCTCACTGGCCTTCTGCACCCAGGAGTCTAGGGGCAACCTCCCCCAAATACCCAGATGGCTTTTGTCAGACAAAGCTGTGAAGCAGTTTTAAGTTCCTAAATTTCTCTAATACTCACAATTCTCAACATGGTCAGATCAAATCATTAGAATGCTAAAGCACTGGCTGAGAAACCCCGCTGGAAAGAATGGAGTCCCTACCCTAATGCAACCCAAGTGATCTGTCAGTCACCAAGTCCAGCGCTTACTGTCAGTCCCATATCCATGACTTGCTTACCATAGATGGGAATCCATCAATATTTTTTTCAGATATTGCCAAACATTTTGAACATTTTCAGCATTTTTATTATTTCTAAATTTCCAGAAAATGATGTATATTTATTTTAATGATAAACCATTTTATTGAAGATAATGCAATAAAGGAGGAACTTGTTTCTACTTACAACTAGTATTGCTGCAATTGCTCCCTCTATGAGTCCAGTTAACACATCACTCCAGTGATGTTTATAATCAGACACACGTGAAAGTCCCACGTAAACTGAAGTTGCGATTAAACCGAACTGAAGTGTTGGACGCAGCAGTCTGGACCAGTCACCCATCATTCGTGCCTGCAGATAAAGCTGATGAAAAAAGTAAATTTTGGTTAAATCTTGAATATGTTTTACTAAGTTATTAACATTATGAGTTTTTTAGTAACTAAAACAAACTCTTTCTCTGATTGATAGTTATATTTTAATCCATCTGATCTGGAATTTCCACCTCTACTTAATAATTTACTTTTTGCTACTATTTTCAAACTCAAAGGTCTTGTTCTCACTTATGGTGAAAACCCTTTGAGGAAAGTTATTTTAATGTCCAAGGCAAGCTATACTTAGGATTAAAATATGAAAAATAATTATATAATAACTGGCTTTTCATTAACTGAATTAAAACTTTGTGACTGGTTTCAGGATTATGCACATTATTAAAAGAAATATTACCATTAGAGAGAATCTTGTGTATTGTTATGGTGTGATAAGTTTCACCTTCCTATAACCTGTAGCTGTGCAAAAATTAATGACACAGGCCTGGGTATTATGAGCCACTACAAAGGGACTACAATGGCCCTTTTAGAATCAAGAGAGATTTTATCTTCTCTATATTATATTTCTAATTTCACCACAAAGGCCTTTAACTATTAAGCACATCCTTGATACTTTCCAGGCCTATGAATTGTACTCTACTTCATTAAGGAAAGCTTAAATAACAGTGGACTAGTGAACAATATCTTTCCTCTATTCACCCCACCTTAATATGTATTGCCTTCTTTCCTGAAGACTTGTACAGAAAGATGATTTCACAGGTACCAGGCAACAAACCAGAGTCAAACTCAGGTTCACACATGCACCGTGAAAGGAAATCACTCTAAATATCCCATCCAATTCATCTTGAATGTGGCATTCCACTAGGAAATGTCATGGTATTTGTGCTTCAAAATAACCTTCATTACACTGTCAAACCAAGAAGGGAAGTCAGCTCTCCATTCATTTGGAGAAGTGCAAATGTTCTTTAATCAGCTTTTAGCACATTTGGCACACAAAATACTACAGAATAAACCAAATTGAAATTTCTCTTTTTTAAACAGTAAATGGTTTACTTCAAATGAAAGGCAAGGAAGAGAAAACCAAAGTTTTGAGATTGATCTGAATTAAGAAAAATTCATTTCCTTTAATGTTTTGCTTTTATGTGTTTTGAGGTTTTTTTCTGGGTTTTGGCTTATTAATGACAGAAATTTAAACAGAAGTCATTCCCTTTGCCGCCTCTATTGCATTATAGTAAAAATGAAAGGAGCCTCGATTAGTGGATATAAGCAACACTCCAGAAATGGTTGTAAAACAAGATTGGAAGGTGTTTTTGGGGTTAGTACGTATAGCAAATAAATTCAGCAAATGACTTCAGCCACCAGTTTTCTGATGTGAATACAAACTGTGGATTAAATCTAAAATGCAGTTTTGAACAATGGGTTCCACAGAACCATGAACCACAATTAATTGGAGGACACCCCTGTTAATTGGAAGACAATACTGACTAAATTTGTTATTTGGATGTCTATCATGTAGGTGTGAAGGGGGATGTTTGCAATTCAAAAGAAACTTTGTAACTGTGGATTTGTTGTTTGATCTGTAGCATATAAAATGTTGTGCAGTGTTGGGTCTGGCCGGCCTTTTTTCTCTGAAGTGGGTCTCAATATGATGCTTGCTCTGTCTCATTATGTTGAATGAAGAGACTGCTTTATAACTACCCGTTCTTCCCTCCGGTGACTTTCTTCGTGCGACAACAGAAGGAACTTGGAGAAATCACGTTCACCAGAACAATGCTACTGAGCAAACTACTGGAGCAGTAGCTGACAAGCCCATGCCCTGATGGTCTTAAAAGAAGTGGTTACTTAGATGGTTGATGACTTGGTTTCAATTTCCAAAATTCCTTGGTTTGGGAAAGATTTCATTAGAGTGAGACGTTATAGAGCTCTGAAATGTAGGGCATCTCCGTGATCTAGATCAAATATCTATCAGGTAGCTGAGCGAAGGGCGCTGAGTAGGCTACGGTCAATTATGGATAACTCTGAACATCCTCTACATAGCACCATCCAGAGACAGAGAAGCAGTTTCAGTGACAGGTTACTATCAATGCAATGCTCCTCAGACAGGATGAAGAGGTCAATACTCCCCAATGCCATTAGGCTTTACAATTCTACCTCCAGGACTTAAGAACTTTTTAAAAGCTATTAATGCTTTTTGAGACGGTGATTTAGATGCATATCATATTTTTTTACTGAGTTAAGTATTGTATGTAATTAGTTTTGCTACAGCAAGTGTATGGGACATTGGAAAAAAGTTGAATTTCCCCATGGGGATGAATAAAGTATCTATCTATCTATCTATCTATCTAGAATGTAGCTTCAGCAAGTTCTCGGGAAAGCCGGGAGAATGTTATAGTTTTATTGCTACGGAAATTGTCTACACAAGTAGGGGGAATGCACGAGAGTGCATCAGTATGTTAGTGAGCAACATCTGCGGTACTCAGTACAATGTTGGACCAAGCTCCCAAACTTGAGCCTCTAAACCCCCCTCTGCAACCGGGTGGGTCCTTGACTTCCTCACCAGGAGACCACAGTCTGTGGGGATCGGAAGTGACATCTCCTGCTTGCTGACAATCAATACTGGTGCACCAGTATTGCAACAACAGCCTGGTACCCAACATCAGTAAGACAAAGGAATTGATAGTGGATTTCAAGAAGGTGAAGTCGAGTTGAAGTTCCTGGCTGTCAACACCTCTGAAGGTCTATCCTGGGCCCAACATATTGATGCAGTCAAAAAGAATGCATGACAGTGGCTATATTTCATTAGGAACTTGAAGAGACTTGGTATGTCACAAATGCAGAGAGCATTCTAGCCGTTTGTATCACCGTCTGGTGCGGAGGGTTCACTGCACAGGACTGATAAAAGCTACAGAAAGTTGTAATCTCAGCCAGCTCCATCATGGGCACTAGCCTCCCCAGCAGCGAAGACACCTTCAAGAGGGGATGCCTCAAAAAGGTGGCAACCATCATTAATGATCCCCATCAGCCAGAATATGCCCTCGTCTCATTGCTATGATCAAGGAGGAGGTACAGGAGCCTGAAGTCACACACTCAATGTTTCAGGAATAGCTTGTTCCCCTCCACCATCAGATTTCTGAACGGACAATGAACCCATAAACATTATCTCACTATTTTTTCCTCTATTTTTGTGCTACTTATTTACTTTTTATGTATATATATTTATTATTGTAATTGATAGTTTTATTATGTATTGCAATGTACTGTTGCTGCAAGACATCAAGCTTCACGACATGCCAATGATATTAAACTTGATTTTGATTCTGATTCTAATTCTTTTAATTGAGGTAGCTTACATTATCTGGAATGGCCAAGTTATCTTATGAGAAATGGTTAGATGGGCTGGCTGAGCTTGCATCTGCTAGAGTTTAAAAGAGTGAGAAGTGAGCTGTTTGGAACATACAAGATCCTGAAGAGTCCAAACAGGAAGAGGGCTGGAAAGAACAAAGATAAGGCAATTTTCTTCTCTCGGTGGATCTGTTGTTTGAAATCCTACCCTACAAAGAGAGTGGAAGCAGAGTTGCTGAATATGTTTAAGGCAAAGCCAGATAAATGTTTGCTTATCAAGGGGGTGAAATGGGGAGACAGGAAAGCATAGGTAAGGTTACAATGAGGTCAGTCACAATTTTATTAAATGGCAGAGCAGACTGAGTAGCCTATCCCTTGCTCATAATTCATGATTGCATATTCAAATAACTGCTATAAGGGAGTAAGATTATCTTGAATTATCATTTGCATTTTTGAAAAGTAATTCTTGGAAGTTTAACTTGGCTTAAAAATGTACTTAAACATAGCAATTTCCTTTCAGCAAATTCAGCTTAGCAAGTCAATGCTGGCTCAAAGTGCCATCCCTCTTTTACACTAATCTTCTCTGTAACCATTCTTTCTATATGAATTACCGAGGAGAATTTTATATTGAAACTACGACCACTTTGCCCTCAGGTTCAGCAGCAAAATTCTGCTGACACCAACTGACATTCTGAGCAGGTACCACCAGATGGCGACAGTTAATCCATACAGTTTTAAAAGCCACTCCTTCACCAAGGACAGCTAGACAAAGTACATCTGGACAAACTGCAAAAACTAAATGCTGTCATTGCTGAACTAGGGCCAAACAATATTGTTTTTAACTTTGCAAAAATGAAATACAATTTTAAAATATTTGGAAAATCCAACTTAGCACGCAACTTCCCGAGGTTAGTGGAAAGCTCCATAAGAACAGCAAACATTTGAGTACTTACAAATTCTCTAAATATAATAAAATGTCAGCGTGCTGATCAACAAACTATTGAGTGATAATGAGGGAGGTTAGGTTAGTTATGGACACAAAGTTTTCAGATGTAAGGCCACAGATCCTGATTGAAAACCTGGAGAAGAATACTGCAGAGAAGAGAAAAGAAAATGTGTGCTGTCACATAAGGTTGAATATGGCTGTGAAGGCAGAAGGAGAGAGAGAGAATGAGAGTGAGAGAGAGAGATTGATTGATTAGGACACATCAGAACCAGTACATTTTGGCCTAATTAAGCAGCTGTCCCAATTAGCTGAAGCTTCATGGAAATAGTTAAAAAGGTATAAAAAAAACAATCAAGTAACAAATTACCTATTTAAATGAAATACAGAACAAATTAGACCACAATCAATAGCACTGCAGTACTATAAATCTGTGTATTATTTCCGAATAGTTATCAACAGTGGAGTTCATACAGGGTATTCAATGAACAAGATGAGCACAGGGACCTAGTGCAGATAATGGACTGCCTTTATACAATGCTATTGGTGTAGGGGTACAGATAAACTGTTTAGCATGTTGCAGTTGTGAAATAATTTCATTTTCATTCCTGGCCGTTTCTGTCACTTCCAAGTCTCAGTGCTTGAAACCACAGTGAGCAAAACGGTTCTGAAACGTCTTACTGCTTATTTCTCACTAGCAATCAGTGACAAAAATCACTGCTTTTTGAACACAAACACAAGGAACTGACACTATTTAAAAATTTCACTCTAAGCACGGTGCAGTGTCTAACAGCTAAACAAATGCACATGACTGATGCTAGTTGGAAACTTTTTGGCGACAATCTCATGTCCCAATTAAGCAGCACATTATCCCAAATAAGCAAGGGAATCCTGCCAATTTTCTTAAACAGCTTTTCTTCTTTACGAGTTGTCCCAATTAACCAATGGCCCAATTAACTGGAATCCACTCACCACCATTTCATCATGGCAGATCTATTTCCCTTTCAACCCATTCTCCCCGTAATGTTTCATGCCCTGACTGATCAAGAATCTATTAACCTCCTCCTTAACTACACCCGGTGAACTGGCCTCCACACACAGCTAAAGCAACAAAATCCACAGATTCACCACCCTCTGGCTAAAGAAATTCCTCATCTCCATTTAAATGGACAACTCTCTATTCTGAAGCTGTGCCCTCTGGTCTTAAGACTCCCCCACCATAGAAAACATCTTCTCCACATACACACATTCTGGACCTTTCAACAATCAATAGATTTCAATGAGATTTCCCCCCCCCACCCCATTCTCCTAAATTTGAGTGAGTAATCAATTGTTCCTAAAACGACAAGCCTTTCAATCCCAGAATAATTCTCATGAACTTCCTCTGAACCCTCTCCAATGTCAGCACCTCCTTTCTTATATTAAGGGCCCAAAACTGCTCACGATACTCCAAGTGAGGCCTCACCAGTGCCTTATAAACCCTCACATCACATCCTTACTTTTATACTCTAGTCCTCTTAAAATTAACACTAACATTTCTTTTACCCTACTCATGGCCAACTCAACCTGCAAATTAATCTTTAAGGAACCCTGCAGGTGGACTCCCAAGTCCTTTTGCACCTAGGACTTTCTCCACATTAGAAATAATAGTCTATGCTTTTATCCCTTCCACCAAACTGCATGACCATACACTTCTGGACACTGTATTCCATCTGCCCAGTCTCCTAATCTGTCTAAATCCCTCTGCTGCCTCCGTTTCCTCAACCTGCCCCTCCACCTACCTTTGTATTGTCCACAAACTTGGCCACAAAGCCATCAACACCATCATCCAAATCACTGACATAAAAAGAAGCGGTCCCAAACCCAATCCCTGCGGAACACCACTACTCACTGGCAGCCAACCAGTAAAGGCCCCCTTTATTCCCACTCTTTGTCTCCTGCCAATCAGCCAGTGCTCTTTCCTGTAATACCATGGGCTCTTAGCTTGTTAAGCAGCCTCACGTGCAGCAGCTTACCTAAGGGCTTCTGAAAGTCCGAGTACACAACATCCACCGATTCTCCTTTGTCTATCCTGCTTCTTAAAATGTCAACAGATTTGTTAGGCAAGATTTTCCCTTGAGAAAACCATGCTGGCTATTTTATCATAGATATTAAATAAATAATGCAAAAAGAGAGCAAGAAGTAGCCAGGTAATATACATAGATTGGTACATTGTCCACTCAGAAATCTGATAGCAAAGGGATAGAAGCTATTCCTAAAATGTTGTATGTTTTCATAGGACAGAGGAACTGGATGGTGGTGTCTGAGCGTGCAAGATTGGATATTATGGTATCATTACCACTATGAAGCTAACACTGGAGTAAGTCTACCTTGTGGTAACTTTAACACCAACAGTGTGAGATAATGGCAGAGCCAGACAGACAACTGCACCAAAGTCAATTGAAAAAGACTTCTTTAAAGAGTTTCAAAGTAATAATAATTTCCATCAGCTTGCTTGCAAACCAGATGCAGATTTCTCAACACACTGCATATGTTTCAGATTAATTGGGTAGAGTTCCAAAACTCAAATGTTGTGCTCCAAAGCTGTTACTAGCTCTCATTCTATCAAATTGTGCTGGCTTGTTGAAGAAGACATGAAAATCATGGTTTAGTTATCCAGTTTCAAACAAAAATAGCTGAGACTTGCCCTTAGGAAAATCCACGTTAACAGATCAACAGAATTGAACTGAATTAAGCACATGAAATTCATTCTGAACATTGCTGTTAACCGTATAAGTTCATGAAATTAAACAAAAGTATTTGCCATGTAAATGATCTATAAAAGTTAAATTTCTCTTATTAGCATCTTAATGTGCTTTTGTTTATTTCTAATCTACTCTCCCTTCTATGGAATCTTTTTGAAAATTCAGGGCAGCTCACGCGAACTAACATTCAGCTTCAATTACACTTGCACGGAACACATAACGACATGCAGCTATTAAAACCACAGCAAAAAACTTTACAAGTTTTAAATTCTAACATTTTGGTGGGGGAGGGGTGGTGTTTCAACTTTTTTTTCAAAACTACAGGTCCAAAGAAACTTATATTTTTGAGTCCAAATATAGTCATTTGTATTCATGCTACAAAAACCTGAAAGTTCAGGAATATGCTTAGCAGTACTTTCCTTAATTCACACTGGTTCCTGTTCAACTATTCGTGAAAACCATGCTTCACGTTACAGGGGAGAAAGTTGTTTAGAGATAGAGAGTATAGCCTACAAACTGACCCCACTTGGACAGGATTTTCAATGCTTACAATACACATAACAACTTTTGAGGACATTTTGAATGATCTCCAGAAAATTTGACTAGTTGCAATTCTCCTAGCACAGGGAGTCATTTGCACATGTGACATCATCAGAGAGCACAACACTCATTTCTTAATGTCTTATATTGTGGCAAAATGTCCAACCTACTCACGGCAATCATCAACTGGAGTTCAGTGAAAGGACCTTTATTAGGATGTCGCTTTTGATTAGGTTTCTGACTGTGCCGGCTTGATCAAACTATTCATTACAGTGCTGGAGATTGTTCATGGCAGTAGGCAATTTAAGGAAAATGGGATGTTGGTCTAAGAAAAAGTATCTAAGTACAAGAATAAAGATGTTTTTCTACAATTACATAGGGGCTGGAGAACCATGTACAGTTTGGTCTTTTTTCCTAAGGAAGAACTTGTTCTAAAGGAACTGCAAGGAAAACCTACCAGACAGGTTCCTGAAATAGTAGGCTTGTCATATGAGGAGAGACTGAGAAGGCTCGGCATCTTCTCAAGACTTTAGATAGATGAAAGACGACTTTATTGAAATACTCTATATTCTTAGAGAGATAATGAACAGGGTGGCTATCAGGAGGTTACTTCCCTGTCTGAGGTCATGAAAATATGGGATTCACCATGAAGACTCTAATAAGGATTTTTTTCATTGAAAGGGTCCAGTGTAGGTAGGTTCCTTGGCCCAAGACAATCATGGGTAGTGATCTGCCTCAGTATTATTTTCCTGCCGTTTGTGTATATCTCTTGATTCCTTGAATATTCAGAAATCCATTACTCTATTTAGAATGAACTTAGGGACTAAGCTTCCACAGACTGAAGGTTTAACACCTTCTCAGTGAAATAAAAGGGCTTGGGTAGGAGCAAAATGCAATATTCTGGAAATGTTGCTAGTATGGCACCAGCAAGGTCAAAAGGTTTCAAGATTAATGACTTCAGGAGAACTCACATCACTGACACCCCTCTTTACACCGGTGCCACAGCAGCGGAAACTGGCAGCAGTTCCAAACTCCTGGGAGTGCACATCTCGAACAACCCCTCATGGTCCCAGAACACATCCTACACAGCCAGGAAAGCTCACCAACGTCTCTACTTTCTGAGGAGGCTAAAGAAAGCTGGACTAGGCACATCTATACTGACATCCTCCTACAGCTGCACCACAGTGAGCATCCTAATCTGCTGCACCACCGTGCAGAAGCAGAGCAGTGGCAGACAGAAAGACTCTACACCATTTGCCCAACACCTCAGTGGCACCAGCCTTCCTGCCATCAACATATATAGAGAAAGGTGCCGGAACAGGGTCAGTAACATCACCAAGGATTTCATCCACCCTGCCTAAGGACTGTTCCTCCCAATCTCATCAGGGAGACTATGTGGCAACCATGTCATGAGCACTGACTCAAAAACAATTACTTTCCCCAAGCAGTAAGGCTGATCAACATCTCTGCCCACTAACCTACCGTTCCACACCTCTCAACCACGACTACTTTATCATTTCATGTCAGAGTCACTGATGTACAGACACGTCAGTGCCTGGCATCACTCTGTCATGATTTGTTAGTAAGGGAAGGGGGTCAGGGAGTTGGAGGTTTGGGTTTGATGTTCTTGTTGTCCTTTGGCACTATTTGTTTGTTTTTTTCTCATGTTGGGGGGGGGCTTGATTGTTTTGCCACTTGCGAAATCTGGGTTTTTTTGCGTGCGGGGGATTGATGTTTTTCATTGAATGACTTTCACCGTTTTCTTTGTTTTGTGGCTATCTGGAGAAGATGATTCTCAGAGTTGTGTACTGCATTCACACTTTGATAATAAATGAACCTTTGAACCTTTATGGACAAACAATCAATCTATGTATGTAAGCTATCTTAGCTATTTATATTTATTGTATTTTTATTCTTTTTGCTCTTTATATTTCTGTGCTGCATTGGATCTGGAGTAACAATTATTTTGTTCTCCTTTATACTTGTGTACTGGAAATTACAGCAGTGTGGTGTTCAGATACAGAAACAAGCTTGCTGATTTATGAATCAAATGTTGACACTGATACAGCAAGCAAATGCCTAAAGCACAGAAAGTAGGCACAAGAATAAAATAAACAGCCAATGTAAAAGAGTACTGAGCACAGAGATAAGTGGAGAAAGACCAGCAGAATTGGAAGGCAGAGCGGCCCACGTGGCCCCTCATGCCTGCTCTCCTATTCAGTGAGATCATTATTCATCCTAACTTGGCCACAGTTCCACATTCTTGCACATTCTCAAAACCCTCAACTCCCCTAGAAACCAAAAATCTGTCTTCTTGGCCTTCAGTGTTTACTATAACTCAGCCTCCTCAATCCCATGGGGCAGAAAGCAAATCATTCACAGAGAGGAAATGTATCTCACCTCTGCTTTAGATGGGCACCCCCTTAATCTGAAACTATGCCCCAACCAGACATTCATCCTCCTGGCATCCACCCTGCTAAGCCCCCTCAGAATGTGAAGTTTCAGTGAGGTCACCTCTCCTTCCAACTGCAAGGAGCACAAGCATAACCTTTCCTTGAGAGACAACTGCTTCATCCAAAGAATTATCTGAGTGAAATGACCCCACTGCAAATATATCTCTGCTTGAATGAGATCACAACCAAACATAGCTCCTTCTACAAACATCATGGTGTCTTCTGTTCTTTCCGCTCTTTTTTCCTCTATCCAGTGAGGAGGAGAAATACGACACCTAAATTCCATACATTGATTATACAGTTTTATTAATAGAACGCATCGTAGCAGGAAACAGAGAAAAAGAATGATAACATAATATGGAGGTCTGGTTTGGTAGATAAATATACAAATAAGAGTGAAAAATGACAGAGCTGGCTGGTAAAAGAAATTCCATGAGTATTTTTATATTTAGATTCTGGCAAGGCCAAAGGGATATGGAATAGAAGTATCACGTTTGTTCTGATTTAACTCCGTGAAGGCAGTGGCAGTGCACAAAGCAACTTCGTGGCAAAAGAGTTACAATGTTGTCGTGATTATCAGAGCAGCACGTCAGTGAAAAGAATCATCTGTTTGGACAAGGCATTAGACTAGGTGAACTCAGTGGGCCTCTGGAGGGGAAGGGATGGCCGATGTTTCAGGTCAAGATCCTGTATCAGGACTGAGAGTGTAGAGGGAAGATTGCCAGTACGCGAGGAGTTAAAGAGGTGACAGGCGATAGGGTGAGGATGGAACCGGGTGGGGGAGGAGATAAGTAAGGTGAACCAAGGGGTAAATGTGGGTGATGGACAGATGAAACCAGGTAGGGATGTTAACGAGTCAAGGTGAAAGGCATTGTAAACTACCCAAGTAATAGAAGTTGTTCTCCTTATTTGCATTTGACCTCATTGTGACAGAGGAGGTAGACTGAGGTCAGGCAGGTCATTATAGGGATGAGAAGGGGAGTTGAAATGGCTTGCAGCCTGAAGATCACAGTGGTGCTGGGGCCGGGGCACAGGCTCTCTGCAACGAACACCTAGCTTATGCTTGGATCCAACTGAGACCACTTCACGAGCACCAAATGCAACAGACCGTGTTGGAAGAGGTCATCAATTTGCCAGTGCTTCATTTACCAGGGAGGAGACAAAGGGGTGTTTAGACCATGGGGGGAAAAGCTATATAGAGGAGGAATATAAACCGATTATCTGTCAATTACAGGATACAATAACAGAATATCTGTTCTGGTATCACTTTAGTAAATGTTGCTTTTCTCCCTCAGCTTGAAACCATTTTTTAAAAAAGTGAAGGAAAGCAGGGATACCACCACACAAGTCATCAGGAAGAAGATACAGGAGTCTTGAGAGTCACACCACCAGGTTCAGGAACAGTAATTAACCCTCAATCATCAGATTCTTGAACTTGAGGGAGTAACTCCACTCACCCCATCATTGAACTGTTCCTACAACCTATGAAATTATTTTCAAGGACTCTTCATCTCAGGTTCTTGATATTTCTTGCTTATTTATTATTTTTTTTCTTTCGTATTTGCACAGTTTGTTGTCTTTTGCACATTGGTTGTTTGTCCGTCCTGCTGAGTCGATTATGGTTCTTTGATTTACTGAATATGCCCGCAAGGAAACAAATCTCAGGAACTGCCAGAGGAACTGAGCAGGTCGTGCAGCATCTAGGTGACATATACGTACTTTGATAATAAATTTACTTTGAACTTCGATCAGGATTCTAGACAAAATTTGACACAAGAGACTGCACATGCTGGAAATCTGGAGCAACACACAAGGGCTGGAGGGTCAGACAGCATTGATGGAGGGAAATGATCAGTCAAGATTTCAGGTTGAGACACTTCATTTGGAGTCTTGATCGAAAACACCAATTGCCCATTTCTCCCCTAGATGCTGCAGTTCGTGTGTTGACACGAAGTGCGTCTGTTCTCTAGTTTAGGTTGACCTTGTTTACACTGATGGTGGTGAATATGTGGAATATACTAACCAAAGGTGTCATGAAAGCAGATGAGGGAATGGTCAATTGGATTAAGCCAATATGATTTATTGCAATCATGCAGGTAGGCAATTTCTTCCAGTCTTTACTTTCCTATAGAAATTGGTCCTGAACTCAGGAGTATTTGGAGAGGATACAAGATTTCTCCTCACCTGGTTTAAAAGCAAAGTTGTGTAATTATTATTGCAAACAAACTCATGTCTCTTAATTGTAAATAATTAACTGGAGAGACACACCTACAGAAAGTGCAGACATAACGTGAGTCACTGGTTCACGATACCAAAGGTACATCATTCAATGAATTGTTTTCTTTCCATGATCTGCTCCCTGTACTACCAATTCTTTTTAATTACAGACTGTCCGGGCATTGCTGGGAAGGCCAGCATTTGTTGCATGCCCCCAGCTGTCTTTGTGGTGTGAAGATCTTCCCACAGTGCTGTTGCTTGAGGAGATCCTGGATTTAGCCTCAGCAACAATCAAAGAAGGGCAATGTAATCCCCAGTTAGGACAGTGCGGGATTTGGAGAGGATCCTGCCGGTGGTCCTGTCCCGTGTGATTGCTGTTCTTGCTGTTGGGACACTAGATGCTGCTGGAGTAACCGAAGCAAATAAATGCAATGCATTGTAAATACTGCGCCCACTGCGCACCGATAGTGGATGAAGTGAATGCTGAAGGTGATGGGCTGCTTTGTCTCGGACTGTGTAAGATTCTTGAGATTGGTTGCAACTCCACGCTCAAACAAGTGGAGAGAACAGCATCACGCTCCTTTGACTTGTGCCTTGTAGATGATAGACAAGCTGTGGGGTATCAGGCGAGCCATTCACTGCAGTACACCCAGCATCTGATCAGCACTAGTAGCCACATTACTTAGTAGTCATGGATCCAGTCGAGCTCCTGCTCTAATATAATAATGAGCAAGTCCCAATTTGTTTCCGCCTTGGGTTAACCAAGACAAGTACTTCTTGAAATTCTGAAAATCATTATCATACATATATTTGTAAGCAGCAGTCGCTGTGATTGAAGTGGGATTAGGCTCTAATGATAAGCTACGGCAGATGTAGTTACGGTACATTCCAAATTTATCCTGTGTTCATTTGATCCGTGCATTTCCATGAAGCTGTAAGTGACACAACAAACATAATTTTCAAGAAATGTCCACTATGCTATTTAAAATGTATACTTTGGTGTAGTTCTAGTTTCCTGATATAGGATAGCTACAATCTGCTGTTATTGAAACAGGGTAGAACTTTCACAATAAGACTCACAGTAATGATTAATGATCTAGCACATGAAGGGATCTCAACAGTTCTAATTCAGTTCGCTTCGTTCCTCTAGCAGAGTGAGGCACGGGCTCCCGAAGGGAAGTGCATCGGGGCAATGCCAGCTTGTGCTCTGTGGAGACCGGACTCGGGTGTCCTTTATAGCTTCCACTTCATGGGTGTTATTTCGCAGCCTGAGTCTAGGACTGTGAAGGCAGCCAAGTCAGCAGGACCTGATGAGGGCAAGGTTCATAGTCAGATTCTGTGAACTGGGGTTTGCTTTACTATCACTGGGCTGGAAGAGAACTCCATGCAATAGTAACTTCTACAGGAAGCAGTGAAGAAATTAGACTCTGTATTTAGCAAATGATTTGAACACAAAGGGAGACACACACTTTCTTAGAGACACATAGCTGGGAAATTCAGTACATTACTCACAATTCATTAATGGCTCTGTTCTAATGAAAGACTATTGAAACATTAACACTAGAAGCTCCTGGGTGAGCTGCTGAATTATCCCACCACTTCATGTTTTTAAGAAACAGTCCACAACCAATGCAACAGTGACAATGGTTTAGAAGATGTGGCCCTTAATATGGTGTGATATGTTGTATAGGTTCACACTAACAAGTTCCAGCTCATGGATTGGTTTGGATCAGGCCGCTGGGCCTCAGGAAGGTCCCCAATGGCTCCGGTGTTGATAGGACCAGCCAGAGAGGTTACAGATCTCAGAAGCAGTGGGGGAGTTCTTAGAACTTGAAACGAGGTCAAGGAAGTGCTGGCAGGCAGAAGCCAGGTGGAGGTTTCTGCCTGGGGCAGAGACCTCAGAATCAAGAACGGCAAATTCTTACTGTTCCTTTTTTAAAAATATGGTAGTGGATTTTCCCAAAGGCGATCAGGTATGATCCCTCAGCTATTGTCATTAGTTCCCCTAATTAAACCTGGCCTCTCATTTTTCTTTCAAAATTATGATGGCGTGATGAAGTTTGTTTGCACACACCTTAACTGCCTAAAAAAAGATCACCTTAGTAGTCTAAAAACAGATCCTACAAATCACAAGTTGAAAACAAACAGGAAATAATGGAAATACTCAGCTGCATCTGTGGGAGGAGATCAGGTCACACAGTCTTTGTGAGACAGGCTCCAATTCCAACTTGAATAAATCTGACATGGGTTCTTCAACCTGAAACACAGACTGCATTTCTTTTCTCGACACCTGACCTGATGAGTACTGCAGGCTGTGGTGAACTACATATACCTGTCTGGACACGCCCCCCCCCCACCCCCACCCCCGCTGACTGCTCCTGTGGCTCCTCCCACGGACCCTGGTATAAAGGCGATTGGAGCCTGGGCCCTGCCCTCAGTCTCCAGGATGTAGCATGGTGGTCAATTGCTGCTTGTTCTTTCTTCCAGCCAATAAAAGCCTATATCTCGCCTCACGTCTCCGAGAGTTATTAATGGTGCATCACAGGCTCTTTCTGTTTTCATTTTATATTTCCAGCATCAGACCTCTTTTCTACTACTAATCCCATCCCCAAACCCAGAGGGGCCTGAAATTTTCTGCACTGGCTCTGATCCCAAGAGACAATGGCAGAGGTTTAGATTTATTTAAGCATTCTTTAAAGTGGTGATTTGTCATGTTGAGATCATAGATGAAAAGAAACTGCAAATTGCCTTCTTATAGCACCGAACAGGCAATTATCATCATGCCACCTCCTTACTTTTGTTACATACCCATGAGACGTGACAGGGGTTGAAGCTATACTGGACTTGAGGTAATGGTCTTGTGATGGTGGAGTGACATCATTTTCCCGCCAGTAGAGGTCATGTGACAGGTGTTTTTTACAGGGTATAAAAGGAGGACCCCTCCCTGTGAGGAGGGGCAGTTCGTGGCTAGATTTGCCATGTTGTCTTCATGCCACTGCGTGATTTAATGTTATGACACAGTTTAGTTGAAAGATGAAGTTTTATCTAATGCCTAAAGTTTAAAAGGTCATTGCCAGCAGTTTCTTTATAATACTGCTAGTTGAGAATCAGTGGAGAGTGAAGATCGGAGTTCGGGAGTTAAAAGATCGAGGAGAATCGATTTCGACGGTGAAACAGGTTCGACCTTGTTTGATCCTCATTCGGAAGGAATTCGTTGACTGTTCTCGTGTTAATCTCTGTGAATAATAGCAGAAAGGATTGGGAACAGTTTTGTAAAGGAAAGGTCAGTGCCTTTAAGCCGTTTCACTTCATCTTCGTAAAATTCTTCGTGGGAAAAGTAGTTCGACTGGGAATTGCAACAACACGACGTGAAAGAGAATTTAAATCGTCTTAAAAAGTCTCTCCCTTAAATGGACTGTAAGAATTTTGAACTTCTGCAATACTGCTTTGAAGAACTGTTTTTGCAACATCGCTTTAAGAACTGTTTAAGCTGCCGCACAGCAGTGAATTTCTGGTTACGTTAGAGATTTGTTTACTTTTGGGGGGGTTTGTTTTCAGTGTTTAATAAACCTGTTATTTGTGATAAAAACCCCTGCCTAACTCATATATTTATTGTTGCTTGAATCCATAACACAAAAGTATCAGCTGATTAAAAATATTTGATATTTCAGGATTTTTCTGATAATGCTGCTGCAGCTTACTGCTCTGAATAAGCAATGTCATTGGCTACTTAACATTTGGATGCAGGGATTGACTTAAGTAATTAGCTTTAACAGCAGAACTCAGGCTTGAGTGAATCTCATCACTGTCATCTTCCTCAATGCTCTTTTTTTTCTACTGAAAATGCAACTTGGGTGTCTGAAGGAGTTGATTTCCTTCTGGCCAACATTCAGCAATGTTGATTAGTTACATCTGTCTCTTCCAAATACTTGAGAAGTTGCAGAGGTTAGTCAAATGCTATTTGTTATTGAAAGCTGAATTGCTGTCAGAATATATATTTTTTAAATCCACTAGAAAGCGTACTTCCCCATTACATTCTTTCTGTGCCTCTAATGGGGGGATTGAATGTTAATTGTAGAATTTAAAACACACCTTTGTTAAGTCTTTGTACAACTTGATCATTACTTCTACCAAGTTGTTAAGTTGTTTACGTGCTAACATCAGCGATTTCTATTAGCTATATGGACACAGGAATTCATGCCACAAAAATGTTTATGTAGGCTAAATTTTTAATTTATATCAGCTAACACCTACTGGGCCTGTTCAGTGTCAGTTCAGTGACCACTCATCTGAATGTTATTTGTTTTCTAACTGAACTCTGCTTGGATCTTAGACATTAAAAGCTGCTTGCTGTAGGTTGCTGTCTAAGCTCTGTTAGCATTCTTGTCTGTCTCAGTTTCAGATGAGTAGGTAAAAGAAAAACAAAAAAAAATCACAGGGTTCATCTGTTAGAGGAGTAAATGACTGGGTGTTGCCTTAATTCCCTCAAAAATCAACTAGTCTCTAGGGAATAACTCTTCAAAGTTACTAAAACCGGTGGAAGACATGAAGAATGAATTTATTTCCAAGATTGCTAGACAGCGCAAACTTTTTTTTGCACAATGTTTCTCTTATTCTCCAAATTTGTAATCATCTGACCCGCCTGCAAAAAAAAACTAACTTGTGCTGGCATATAGACATTCTAGTGTTGAAATTAACACCACTGCAAAATTAAAATTGTCTGGTGGGTGAATCAGGTATGATTTATCAATGGCTTTGCAAATTAATGTTACAAAAATTTAGATGGTGAACTGTTTAATCAAAATGATGCAATTTGACAATCCGCAAAATTACAAAGAATAAAATCATTGACAATGTGTGTAATATGTAAACACCAGATATTAAGTCTACATATTCTTACCCAAGATAAATACCAGGGTACAGAAGCCTGACTAACATTGGCTGCTGTATAATTAAGTTAATAATGTGGAATTTAAAAGAAGACACCAACAAAACGACTGGTGTGTCCATAGTTGACTGCCAATCAAACCCACTAAGTTCCCTAAGGTCTGGCTCAGTTGCAACTTCAGAACTGCCTTTGCTAAATTCTAACCCCCTCTCCACCCAAAATGGCCAAGCAACCCCTTCAGTCCAACAGATGATAGGGATAATCAGTAGATGCCTTGAATAAATACAGCATACGGCTTAAACGCCTGGTAACTGACTCTATTGTGGCTCGCACACAAAAGTTTGGGCACCTGGGTAAACTGCCAGAGTGACTGGTGACTACGTAACTAAATCCAAACACAGGACATGCCTCAAGAACCACTGGGGGATAATTGCAAAATAAAAGATATGATGCTATTTAATATTTCAAAAAGTTATGTGGAGAACTGTGTAATCAAAATGGACCAATTTGACAAGCTGTAAATTTACTATGACATTACTAAAATTAAATATAAATCAACTACAGCAGTAGCACTCAGTTGGGAGGGGGAAAATGGGGCAATGAGGGAGTGGGGAGAGGGGGAGGGACAGAGGGGGAGGTGGGGGAGAGTAGGAGGGAGAGGGGGTGAAGGGGAGGGGAAAGAGAAGGGGGAAGGGGAGGTGGGAGAAGGAGAATCGCCATGGTGATCTGTTGTTATTTCTTTCACCAACCAGCTTCCCAGTTCTTTACTTCCCCCTCCCAGTTTCACCTATCACCTACCACCTTGTACTTCTTCCTCCCCTCCCCCACGTTCTTGTTCTGACTCCTCATCTATTTTTTTTCCAGGCTTGATGAAGGGTCTGGGCCCAAAATGTAGTCTGTTTACTCTTTTGCTTCCTGGCCTGCTGAGTTCCTCCAGCATTTTGTGTGTGTCGCTTGGACTTGCAGCGTCGGCAGATCTTCTCACGTGTACAACATTCTGCCCTTCTATCTGGCGCACCAAAGTGGGTAATCTCATGCTTCTCCAAGCCGAAGGGCATCTGCTGTGTATTTGTCCACCAACTCAACCTGCCTATGTCACATTGAAGCCTCACTGCATTCTCCTCACACTGTAGACTTCCATACAGCCTTGTGCTGTCCACAAGCTCGGGTAGATTACACTTAATCCCCTCATCTCAGATGATTAATAGATATTATGAACAGTTGTCGGGAAAGTTGCTAGAATTGATCTTCACTTGGACATACGGATTGGATAAAAGATTAACCTACATGGATTTGCTAAAAGTAAATTGTTCTTAATTATTAATTGATTTGATTGACGAACACAGGGATTACGAGGGTACCATGATTCATATTGAGTGCACCCGACTTACAAATGATATGTCACATAAAAGCTATTCAGTTAAACTGAAGCCGCTAAACAAAAGGGACATTTAGCATGGATTTTAAGTTGGCTTTAGGACAGGGAATAGACTGGATTTCTCATGCAAAAAAAAGCTGAGAAATGCCGGGCTGAATAACTACTTGTGTTGTAACTATTCTATGATTGAAAAAGGCCATGTTTTAATTCAAGATTTAATGGATTTTGTCACACAATGGCTCAATTGGAATTAAGCTGATTTGGGTGGGTGACAGACCTCTCACTGCACATTTCATCAGTGAAGCATTAAAGGAAGAGTTGTACAAATTGAGCTAAAGGAGGAAGCATTGATTTAAAATGGTCAATGGCAACAAGGAGAAAAGCTTAGTAAAAATAACCACGTCAATAGTGACACATACTATGGAAATGAATAAACAGTCAGCGTTTCCGGCTAAGACCCTTCTTCAGGACTGAAGAAGTGTCTCGACCCCAAACAGCAACCATTTAATCATTTCCATAGATGCTGTCTGACCTGCTGAGTTCCTCCCACATTTTGTGTGTGTTACTCCGCGTTTCCATAATCTCCACGATCAAGGAGTGTTTATATCAAGGAGTATTTTGCCACAGTGAAGAGCAAGAGGATAAGACATGAGAGAATAGGACCTATCAAGTGTGACAGTGGAAATGTGTGTATAAAATCGGAGGAGATAGCGGAGGTACTTAATGAACACTTTGCTTCAGTATTCACTACAGAAAAGGAACTTGGTGATTGTAGGGATGACTTGCAGCGGACTGAAAAGCTTCAGCATGTAGATATTAAGGAGTAGGATGTGCTGGAGGTTTTGGAAGGCATCAAGTTGGATAAGTCAGCAGGAATGGATGGGAACAACACGCACAAAATACTGGTGAAACACAGCAGGCCAGGCAGCATCTATAAGAGAAGCACTGTCGACGTTTCGGGCGGAGACCCTTCGTCAGGACTAAACTGAAAGGAGAGAGACTAAGAGATTTGAAAGAAGTGGGGGGAGGGGAAAATGCGAAATGATAGGAGAAGACCAGAGGGGGTGGGATGAAGCTGAGAGCTGGAAAGGTGATTGGCGAAAGTGATACAGAGCTGGAGAAGGAAAGGATCATGGGACGAGCGGTCTCAGGAGAAAGAAAGGGGGAGGGGGGAGCACCAGAGGGAGATGGAGAACAGGCAGGGTGATGGGCAGAGAGAGAGAAAAAAAAACAAACAACTAAATATGTCAAGGATGGGGTAAGAAGGGGAGGAGGGGCATTAACGGAAGTTAGTGTTCATGCCATCAGGTTGGAGGCTACCCAGCCGGTATATAAGGTGTTGTTCCTCCAACCTGAGTGTGGATTCATCTTGACAGTAGAGGAGGCCATGGACAGACATATCAGAATGGGAATGGGACGTGGAATTAAAATGTGTGGCCACTGGGAGATCCTGCTTTCTCTGGCGGACCGAGCGTAGGCGTTCAACGAAATGGTCTCCCAGTCCACGTCGGGTCTCGCCAATATATAAAAGGCCACACCGGGAGCACCGGACACAGTATACCACACCAGCCGACTCACAGGTGAAGTGTCGCCTCACCTGGAAGGACTGTCTGGGGCCCTGAATGGTGGTGAGGGAGGAAGTGTAAGGGCAGGTGTAGCACTTGTTCCGCTGACAAGGATAAGTGCCAGGAGGGAGATCGGTGGGAAGGGGTGGGGGGGAACGAGTGGACAAGGGAGTCATGTAGGGAGCGATCCCTGCGGAAAACAGAAAGGGGGGGAGGGAAAAATGTGCTTGGTAGTGGGATCCCATTGGAATGGATGGGATGTATGCCAGGCTACTGTGGGAAGCAAGGGAGGAGATTGCTGAGCCTCTGGCGATGACCTTTGCATCATCAATGCGGACAGGAGAGATTCCGGAGGTTTGGAGGATTGTTCCCTTATTGAGAAAGGGAATAGAGACAGCCCAGGAAATTATAGGCCAGTAAGTCTTACTCCAGTGGTTGGTAAGTTGATGGAGAAGATCCTGAAAGGCAGGATTTATGAGCATTTGGAGAGGCATAATATGATTAGGAACAGTCAGCATGGCTTTGTCAAAGGCAGGTCATGCCTTACGAGCCTGATTGAATTTTTTGAGGATGTGACTAAACACACTGATGAAGGTAGAGCCATAGAAGTAATGTATATGGATTTAAGCACAGCATTTGATAAAGTACACCAAGTAAGGCTTATTGAGAAAGTAAGGAGGCATGGGATCCAAGGCAACATTGCTTTGTGAATCCAGAACTGTCTTGCCCACAGAAGGCAAAGAGTGGTTGTAGACGGGTCATATTCTGCATGGAGGTCAGTGACCAGTGGTGTGCCTCAGGGATCTGTTCTGGGACCCCTACTCTTTGTGATTTTTATAAATGATCTGGATGAGGAAGTGGAGGGATGGGTTGGTAAATTTGCTAATGACACAAAGGTTGGTGATGTTGTGGATAGTGTGGAGGGCTGTCAGAGGTTACAGCATTTCATTGATAGGATGCAAAACTGGGCTGAGAAGTGGCAGATGGAATTCACCCAGATAAGTGTGAGGTAGTTAATTTTGGTGGGTCAAATATGATAGCAGAATATAGCATTAATGGTAAGACTCTTGGCAGTGTGGAGGATCAGAGGGATCTTGGGGTCTGAGTCCATAGGACACTCAAAGCTGCTGCGCAGGTTGACTCTGTGGTTAAGAAGGCGTAAGGTGCATTGGCCTTCATCAACTGTGGGATTGAGTTTAAGAGCTGAGAGGTAATGTTGCAGTTACATAGGACCCTGGTCAGACCCCACTTGGAGTACTGTGCTAATTTCTGGTCGCCTCAGTACAGGAAGGATGTGGAAACCATAGAAAGGGTGCAGAGGAGATTTACAAGGATGTTGCCTGGATTGGGAAGCATGCCTTATGAAAACAGGTTGAGTGAACTCGGCCTTTTGTCCTTGGAGTGACGGAGGATGAGAGGTGACCTGATAGAGGTGTACAAGATGATGAGCGGTATTGATCGTGTGGATAATCAGAGGCTTTTTCCCAGGGCTGAAATGGTTGCCACACGAGGACACAGGTTTAAGGTGCTGGGGAATAGGTACAGAGGAGATGTCGGGGTAAGTTTTTTAAGCAGAAAGTGGTGAGTGCGTGGAATGGGCTGCCGGTGATGGTGGTGGAGGCAGAAACATAAGAAACCTACAGCACAATACAGGCCCTTCAGCCCACAAAGTTGTGCTGAACATGTCCCTACCTTAGAAATTACTAGGCTTACCTATAGCCCTCTATTTTACTAAGCTCAATGTACCTATCTAAAAGTCTCTTAAACGACCCTATCATATCCGCCTCCACCACCGTTGCCGGCAGCCCATTCCACGCACTCACCACTCTCTGAGTAAAAAACTTACCCCTGACATCTCCTCTGTATCTACTCCCCAGCACCTTAAACCTGTGTCCTCGTGTGGCAACCATTTCAGCCCTGGGAAAAAGCCTCTGATTATCCACACGATCAATACCGCTCATCATCTTGTACACCTCTATCAGGTCACCTCTCAAACGATAGGGTGTTTTAAGAGACTCCTGAATAGGTACATGGAGCTTAGAAAACTAGAGGGTTATGGGTAAGCCTAGGTAGTTCTAGGGTAAGGACGTGTTCAGCACAGCTTAGTGGGCCGAAGGACCTGTATTATGCTGTAGGTTTTCTATGTTTCCATGTTCTATGTTTCTATTGTGTGTGCCTACTTGGGTGATCACTGCATTTTAAAGGAAATATTTCAGTCAGTGTCACACACCAAAGGAACAGCTGCTCCTGATTCTGCCTTGATTTCAGATTTTTTAAACTTCAATTCTTGGTGATGACTGCACTCTATATTCACCAACCTCCTTCAGATCTCATTGCTCAAAACTTCTAATTTTCTTAGAAATAAGTGGCTGAACAGCTGCATCAATTTCTTCTCAAAAGAGCTTCCTGCACCCCCTTCCTTGAACGTACAACACAAGGTACATGAGCTGGAGTTAAGCAGGAGACATGTTAAATGTTTATCAGAAACTTCTGGGTCAATCAAAACTCCACCAGCAAACACTACCACAAACCAGTGGAATTAAACTTATGAAGAGCTGTAACAATAAATTATTTCTTCATGTCCTGCAATTTCTAACAGAACTGATAATTGACCTTCTCAATACTAAACCTGCTACCAGCCGATTCAGTTTGTGTTTCTAACAAGAACTAGGTTAGGTTAAAAGGAAAGGTTAAAGGTTTGAAAGCGCCATGGTTTTCAAGGGATATTAGAAACTTCGTTCGGAAAAAGAGGGATGTCTACAATAGATATAGGCAGCATGGAGTAAAGGAATTGCTCGAGGAATATAAAGAATGTAAAAGGAATCTTAAGAAAGAGATTAGAAAAGCTAAAAGAAGATACGAGTTTGGTTTGGCAAATAAGGTGGAAGTAAATCCGAAAGGTTTCTACAGTTATATTAAAAGCAAGAGGATAATGAGGGATAAAATTGGTCCCTTAGAGAATCAGGGTGGTCAGCTATGTGTGGAGCCGAGGGAGATGGGAGAGATTTTGAACGATTTCTTCTCTTCGGTATTCACTAAGGAGAAGGATATTGAATTGTGTAAGGTGTGGGAAACAAGTAAGGAAGTTATGGAACCTATGACAATTAAAGAGGTGGAAGTACTGGCGCTTTTAAGAAATTTAAAAGTGGATAAATCTCCGGGTCCTGATAGGATATTCCCCAGGACCTTGAGGGAAGTTTGTGTAGAGATAGCAGGAGCTCTGACGGAGATCTTTCAGATGTCATTAGAAACGGGGATTGTGCCGGAGGATTGGCGTATTGCTCATGTGGTTCCATTGTTTAAAAAGGGTTCTAGAAGTAAGCCTAGCAATTATAGACCTGTCAGTTTGACATCAGTGGTGGGTAAATTAATGGAAAGTATTCTTAGAGATAGTATTTATAATTATCTGGATAGACAGGATCTGATTAGGAGTAGCCAGCATGGATTTGTGCGTGGAAGGTCATGTTTGACAAACCTTAATGAATTTTTTGAAGAAGTTACGAGGAATGTTGACGAGGGTAAGGCAGTGGATGTAGTCTATATGGACTTCAGCAAGGCCTTTGACAAAGTTCCACATGGAAGGTTAGTTAAGAAGGTTCAGTCGTTAGGTATTAATGCTGGAGTAATAAAATGGATTCAACAGTGGCTAGATAGGAGATGCCAGAGAGTAGTGGTGGATAATTGTTTATCGGGATGGAGGCCGGTGACTAGCGGGGTGCCTCAGGGATCTGTTCTGGGCCCAATGTTGTTTGTAATATACATAAATGATCTGGATGATGGGGTGGTAAATTGGATTAGTAAGTATGCCGATGATACTAAGGTAGGAGGTGTTGTGGATAATGAGGTGGGTTTTCAAAGCTTGCAGGGAGATTTATGCCGGTTAGAAGAATGGGCTGAACGTTGGCAGATGGAGTTTAATGCTGAGAAGTGTGAGGTTCTACATTTTGGCAGGAATAATCCAAATAGAACATACAGGGTAAATGGTAGGGCATTGAGGAATGCAGTGGAACAGAGAGATCTAGGAATAACAGTGCATGGTTCCCTGAAGGTGGAGTCTCATGTAGATAGGGTGGTGAAGAAGGCTTTTGGAATGCTGGCCTTTATAAATCAGAGCATTGAGTACAGAAGTTGGGATGTAATGTTAAAATTGTACAAGGCATTGGTAAGGCCAAATTTGGAATACTGTGTACAGTTCTGGTCACCAAATTATAGGAAAGATATCAATAAATTAGAGAGAGTGCAGAGACGATTTACTATGATGTTACCTGGGTTTCAGCACTTAAGTTACAGAGAAAGGTTGAACAAGTTAGGTCTCTATTCATTGGAGCGTAGAAGGTTGAGGGGGGATTTGATCGAGGTATTTAAAATTTTGAGAGGGATAGATAGAGTTGACGTGAATAGGCTGTTTCCATTGAGAGTAGGGGAGATTCAAACGAGAGGACATGATTTGAGAGTTAGGGGGCAAAATTTTAAGGGAAACACGAGGGGGTATTTCTTTACTCAGAGAGTGATAGCTGTGTGGAATGAGCTTCCTGTAGAAGTAGTAGAGGCCAGTTCAGTTGTGTCATTTAAGGTAAAATTGGATAGGTATATGGACAGGAAAGGAGTGGAGGGTTATGGGCTGAGTGCGGGTAGGTGGGACTAGGTGAGATTAAGAGTTCGGCACGGACTAGGAGGGCCGAGATGGCCTGTTTCCGTGCTGTGATTGTTATATGTTATATGGTTAACTCCCATTTTTATGAAGCTAAAATTCCCCTTTGCCTCATCCCCAGGTCTGATGCCAAATTCCTCCATCTCACCCATTTTACTCGCCAACATCAGAAAAACATAGACTGGACTGGCAACCCTTTTATTTTCAGCTTTAAGCTACAAGCTCTGTTACAATTCTTTTTGCTTATTTCATTAGATTTGCTTTGCGTAGCAATCATCAGAATTTATCTGGTTGAGCCCCATCCTTCATGTTATTTCTCCCCTTTGGCCTCCACACTGGTGAAGTGAAGGCACGTTGCATTCTCCTGCTGTAAATGGGAAAAGTGGAATTCACACCCACTTGTGCTTCCCCCATGTAAAATGATTATAATTTTCAAACTGGTTGTTTTTACCACTCCTTCAGTGATCTTCACCTATTTTACCATTTCCAAACAGCAACTCAAATTTTACATTGTAGCATGTGTTGAGTGAATATAAATTTATCCTAATAATACAAATGCATCTTTCTCTCAAATTTTTTTACAGTTGTTCCAGTGCAGCAGAATATCAAGTAATATCATAGTGCTCGGCAGTGCCATTAACTTCCCTTCTCTTTCATTTGTGGTAGTGGAAGCAAACGTTTTGCAGATCCAACAACAACATTGTAAAACCATTACTAGCACTGGCTTTTGGATTTATTACTGCAAAATTACTGAGGTGTCACTAAAGTTTTTCAGCTATCCGAATGGAAAAAGGTCAAGAAATTATTTTGAACATTGATTGTTCGATCGGAAGTCAAATCAAAACTTGAAAAATGCAAGGTAGAAAATTAGTTTAAAACGGAGCCCACATATCTTGTGGCGAATTCAAATGTTTAAAATTCCTCTGTTGCTCAGAGAGGCTGTCCACCCCTTCCTGCAATGTTTGTGGACTTTGGAAGAAGTTTCCCTGTGTCCACAATGTGCAATTCAAACCTTAGGCAAGCTAAAAATGTCAAAGATTATGAAAATACATCCGAATGAGCCGACATCCAGCTTAATCCATCAGACAGACCTTACTTGAAATGACAGATTCCACTCTCAGCAATTCTATTTCCTCCCCCTTGACACTTTTAATGTTCTATCACAGCTCCAAACGAAACCTTCACTAGCATTGGCATTCACATGCCGAGTTAATCATCACCCCAACTCTCAATCATGAATCTGAAGTGCATTGCTGATGAAGCAAATAGCTGAGCCATAGGCTGTGTAATGCACAGCAAAGGGGCAGCCATGCCAATAAAAACAGCAAAATACTCACTGCGAGGAACATCATGCAGTACATGGAGAAGGAAGAATGGCCAGAGAAAAAGGAGAGCCTGGAGGGAGAGGAAAATGCAAAATCATTACTGTCTTCAGAGGAACACCGTGACAAAGAAGACTGGACCTTTTGGGCACATCCACTCACTTTCTAAAACCAGACATTGCTACAATACCTGAAAATATGCAAGGGCGTTTAAGAGGATTTTCAGACTTCTTTTAAATTTCAACACTATTAATTTAAAGTGACAATCACAAGGTGATTGACTGTTATCATTGCACTTTTTTTCTGCCCTCATTAGAGCCTTTGGGCAGGGTCATACAAATCCCTGGACTTCCACAGGAGCCTGGGAATTGCAGAACTTCAGGACACACGGACAAATTTGGTAGGCCATTTCTACCACTTAACTCCACGGCTGACAATTGATCAGACCTCAATAATTCCAGTGGAGATTGCAAGACTGTAGATTGGGAGACACAGAGCAAAGTTAATAGTTTCAAAAAGTAATGCAAACAAAATAGTTAAAACTCAGATATCATTTAAAATTAACTATTGTTTATTTACAAAAGAACATCTGCAAGTGCTGGAAATCCGAGCAACACACACAAAATGCTGGAGGAACTCAGCAGGCCAGGCAGCATCTATGGAAAAAAGTACAGTCAACGTTTCAGGCCGAAACCCTTCGGCAGGACTGGAGAGAAAAAGCTAGGGAGTAGATTTTACAAGATGGGGGGAGGACAGAGTGAAACCTGGAGGGGGGAGGGATGAGGTAAAGAGCTGGGAATTTGATTGGTGAAAGACACAGAAGGCCATAGAAGAAAGAAACAGGGGGAGGAGGACCAGAGGGAGGCGATGGGTAGGCAAGGAGGCAAGGAGATAAGGTGAGAGAGGGGAAAGGGGATGGGAAATGGTGAAGGCGGTTGGGGGGGGATTACCAGAAGTTTGAGAATTTGATGTTTATGTCATCAGGTTGAAGGCTACCCAAACGAAATACAAGGTGTTGTTCCTCCAACCTAAGTGTGGCCTCATCATGACAGTCGAGGAGGCCACGGATGAACATATCAGAATGGGAATGGGAAGTGAGATTAAAATGGGTGGCCACTGGGAGGTCCCGCTTCTTCTGGCAGAGTGTAGGTGCTCGGCAAAGTGGTCTCCCAATCTACGTCAGTCTCACCGATATACAGGAGGCAACACCGGGAGCAGTGAACACTGTAAATGACCCCAACAGACTCACGGATGAAATGTCGCCTCACCTGAAAGGACTGTTTGGGGCCCTGAATGGTGGTGAGGGAGGAGGTGTAGGGGCAGGTGTAGCACTTGCTGTTTGCAAGGATAAGTGCCAGGAGTGGGAGATCAGTGGGAAGGGATGAGTGGACAAGGGTGTCGTGCAGGGAGCAATCCCTGCAGAAAGCAGAAATTGGGGAGGGAGGGAAAGATACGTTTGATGGTGGGATCCTGTTGGAGGTGGCGGAAGTTTCAGAGAATTATGTGCTGGACACAGAGGCTGGTGGGATGGTAGGTGAGGACAAGGGGAACCCTATCCCTGGTAGGGCGATGGGAGGACGGGGTAAGAGCAGACGTGCGTGAAATGGAAGAGATGCGGTTGAGGGCAGCGTTATTTAATTTCTGTAGTTTCAGAAGAGCTGAGTCAATTAAAAAAGAACCATAAAGATAACTTCCAGACTTCATAGAAACAGCAACATCGGCTGTTGGGGACACACATCTAAAGTAGAACTTTTATGCAATGCCTGAGGCCAGTCCCAGTCCATGCCTTGTGCTGGCCGACTTCAGTGGGTGGTGATTCTCCATATCCAAACAAATAGCAGGGGGTCGGACTGCCATCTATCATCCAAGGCAGCCTCCCCACTAGCTCATCTGAACACTGCTACCACCCAAACCAATCATTTAAAGCACAATAAATAACTTACAATAACTGGCAGGTTCATCCCAGTACAGATTTTAAGTTATAACTCCACAGTGCATCCTTTTACCCTCACCATATTCCCCCAGCTGAAATTCATTCTGACGAGCAACCTTTTCAGTGGGAGGAAAAACAAACCCAGAAGCACGGTGGAAGTCTGTACATGTGTCGTGGGAAAGTGAGGGATCGATCTCTGAGGTTCTGATTTCAAGGCTTCTGTTTATTGGAAGTCTTAGCAGGATTCTGAGGTAAGGCTCCATGACAGGCAAGCAAGGAAGTTACTAGTAGGAATAACTTCTGCTTCTCCGGGCCAGGCAACATTATCAAAGTTGTTCCTGCTTTCCTTGATCTGACAGGCTTCCCATGCTAGTAGAGATCCCAGTTAAACTCATAAAAGATTTAATAAGACCCACATCCTACTTCCATAAAAAGTTAACTAACTTCCTTGAAACATGCTAGCTGCCTGATCATCCCTTTACTTAAGACTCCATTGTTGGCATTAAAACAAGAAGTGGAAAATTTGGATCAAGTTTGAGACCTTTTGAACACCTCATCTGTTCCGAGTCATCTGGATTTTGGGTTGAAGTTACTTCCATTTTCGATGAAGTTTGAATCCTTAATAGATTACAGACACTAAAACAAAGGAACGGCATCCCTGAATATCGAGAGTGAAATTTTGTGCATTACATTGGGCCAGTGCAGGTGCAGGGATGATTCCTTGCCAGGAGCCTTAAAGCAACTCACACCATTTGTTATTTTTTTAGATACAGCACAGTAACATGCCCTTCTGGTCCAATGAGCCAAAGCCACCCAATTACACCCATGTTCATAGACTTCAGTTCAGCATTCAACACAATCATCCCTCAGAAACTGATTGGAAAGCTGAGCCTACTGGGCCTGAACACCTCCCTCTGCAACTGGATCCTAGACTTCCTGACTGGGAGATCTCAGTCAGTCCGGATCGGGAGCAGCATCTCCAACACCATCACACTGAGCACGGGGGCTCCCCAGGGTTGTGTGCTCAGTCCACTGCTGTTCATTCTGCTGACCCACGACTGTGCTGCAACACACAGCTCGAACCACATCATCAAATTCGCCGATGACACAACTGTGGTGGGTCTCATCAGCAAGAACGACGAGTCAGCTTACAGAGAGGAGGTGCAGCGGCTAACAGACTGGTGCAGAGTCAACAACCTGTCTCTGAATGTGAACAAAACAAAAGAGATGGTTGTTGACTTCAGGAGGGCACGGAGAGACCACTCTCCGCCGAACATCGACGGTTCCTCGGTAGAGATCGTTAAGAGCACCAAATTTCTTGGTGTTCTGCTGGAGGAGAATCTCACCTGGTCCCTCAACACCAGCTCCATAGCAAAGAAAGCCCAGCAGCATCTCTACTTTTGCGAAGGCTGAGGAAAGTCCATCTCCCACCCCCCATCCTCATCTCATTCGACAGGGGTTGTATTGAGAGCATCCTGAACAGCTGCATCACTGCCTGGTTCGGAAATTGCACCATCTCGGATCGCAAGACTCTGCAGCAGATAGTGAGATCAGCTGAGAAGATCATCGGGGTCTCTCTTCCCGCCATTACAGTCATTTACACTACATGCTGCATCTGCAAAGCAAACAGCATTGTGAAGGACCCCACACACCCCTCATACAAACTCTTCTCCCTCCTGCTGTCTGGCAAAAGGTACCAAAGCATTTGGGCTCTCACGACCAGACTGTGCAACAGTTTCTTCCCCCAAGCCATCAGACTCCTCAATACTCAGAGCCTCAATACACCAACCTATTGCCCTCCACTGTGCCTATTGTCTTTATTGTACTGCCTGCACTGTTTTGTGCACTTTATGCAGTCCTGGGTAGGTCTGTAGTCTAGTGTAGTTTTTGTGCTGTTTTACGTAGTTTCAGTGTAGTTTTTGTATTGTTTCATGTAGCACCATGGTCCTGAAAAACGTTGTCTCGTTTTTACTGTGTACAGTACCAGCAGTTATGGTCGAAATGACAATAAAAAGTGACTTGACTTGATCTTTGAGATGTCGAATGAAGCTGGAGCAACTGGAGGAAACCCACACGGTCATGGGGAGAACATACAAACTCCATGTGGGCAGCGGCAGGAATTGAGCCCTGGTCACTGGCACTGTAATTGTGTTACACTGCGCTGCAGTGCTGCCCCTATCCTATCTTATGAGATCTTAGGCAAGGTCTGAAAAGGCATTACAGGCAGGAAATTCATATTCTGATCCTGCCTCCATACATCTTCGGGAGCAAGCCTTCATTATACCAGTATCGATTTCTCCCTGTACATTCCCAGCTGACCTCTCGCATCTAAAACTCTGCTGCCTGAGTCCTAATTCACACCATCCTCATCATCAACAACCCTATCCTTAAAGCTGGACAATAATTACATTAACTGCGAATAAAAAACAAAGTTCATTTAAAATCCCTCTGCGACCTCAGTCCTTCCTAATTCTAATTATCTACAGCCATGCAAGCCATATTCAACTGTTCTCTGGCAGACAGTCAACATTAGTGACTGGAGCCAAAGGATTTAGGCCTCTCAGATAGCCTTCCCTGATAACATAAAAACCTCCAACATCTCTTCCTTTCTTTAAATTGGGAGACGAGCTGGTTTTGTCGCAGCAAGGGAATTTAAAACCAAGGCTAGAAAAAACTTCTTTCAAGAGGATATAGAAATCAACTTCCAAAACACATGGGGGTAAAACTATTTTTTACATTGTCAAGAGCAGAACAGTGCATTCTATTGAGTGAAGCTCATTAAAATACTTCTTTGTTCCAATCTCTCAGTTACAGTACTGTATTTTTAAAATGTTACTACAGGTTCTGGGTGCTATGAGTGAAAGTTGTAATAGATATTATGCATACATTTACATATTTTTATAAATCTTTGCTTCCAACACACAGCTTTGGCAAGCTGAGATACAAACTGGAAACTTAGGTGCTGTTTTTGTGTTTAACGGTGATTTGTTTCCATTAGCTGTGTGCGCTGGGAGGTTAAATCAAAATGTCTGTATTACAAGGTATTTACATTGGATTGCTATTAAGAGTAGCATTAGCACCAGATTTCATGAAACTGGCAGTGTCTGATCACTTTGAAGAAAGGCAAATTAGGAATGGTATTCAAAGGGAGCTGCTACAGTGTCTGTTGGTGAGTAGCAAACTGTACACAGTCTGCTTTCTCTTCGTCCAACTTCTCATCTCCACTTCTGCAACTATACAGGCACCTTCTCAAAAGTAGAAGTAGCTGGAGAAGCCACAGAACTTTCAGATCATTTGCCATCAGTCAGTCGCACCAAGCCATTGGCAATGAGGTGGAATTAAAAGGACCACAGAAAATTATTAGTCCATTGAAATGTTAACAATAACATTCCCTCTCGTGTGCTAGTCATTATTTCCATTGAACCAATGCCCATTCTGCAGTCAGAATATATATTGCCCAGTCTTATTTTCTAAAATATATTTTCTTATTTGGCAAAGATAGATAAAAGCTTGAGTCTGCTCAGGGTTTGACTTCAGGACATAAGCATGCAACTAACAACTCATCAAAAGAACACAGATGAGTTGGCAAGTCTTAGTTGAAAGAGAACATAGCTCTAAGGCTCAATTATAAAAGGACAAGCCAGGGACTGCTGTTGTAGCTAACTTCTGCAATCTGGTGTGGGTAGGAGATGAGAGCTAAGGGATTAAAGTACCATTAGTCATAGCAAATTTTAAGGTCAAACTCCATAAATCAGGTAACACAAATGTCTAAAACTCTTAACTTCAAGAATTCTACTTAAAACTAAGATCTAGTTTTCTTCCAGGTCTTGTGGGGAAACAATTTAATAGAATAAAAACTCAATTAGTAGAAGTAATGACTGGTGAACAAGGGTGAATGTTTCATGTCAGTAATTTAGCATTGATTTTCTTGGTCTTTTAACTTTTATTTTCCCCTCCACTGCCACCACTATGGTGTAACTGACTTACAAACTATGAATTGAAAGCTCTGTGGCTTTTCTTGGCAATTTCCCCCTTTGAAAAGGCAGATCAGGTATAGTTTGTTACCACTGTAAAAGACACTGTAACAGCATCCTTTCAGTACCATTCTCAGTGTGCCTTGCTTTCTAAAAATTACTATACATTTCAATTTTCATGAAATCCAACACTAGTGTTATTCCTAATAAGACATAGGAGCAGAATTATGCTATTTCTCCCATCGAATCTACTCCCCAATGAGTCATCATGGCTGGTTTATCATCCCTCTCAACCCCACTCTCCTGTTGTCTCCAACACTGAAGCCCCTACTAATCAAGAACCTATCAACCTCCACTTTAAAAATACCTAGTGATTTGCTTCCATAGCCATCTGTGGCAATGAATTCCACAGATTCACTACCCTCTGGCTAAAGATTTTTTTCCTATCTCTGTTCTAAAAGGACATCCTTCTATTCAGAGGCTTTGCTCCAGGACTCACCCACTATAGGAAACATCCTCTCCAATTTATCTAGTCCTTTCAATATCTCTTAATAAGACCTCCCCCCTCATTCTTCTAAACTCCAGCAAGTACAAGCCCAGAGCCATCAAATGCTCCTCATGTTAGCTCTCATGTTAGCCTAACTCCAGTGGCTGAAATGATGTTGGAGTCTATTGTTAAGGATGAGGTTTCAGGGTATTTGGAGGCACATGATAAAACAGGCCAAAATCAGCATGGTCTTCTAAAACGGATTATAGTTGGGATTTAGTTCTGTTGGGATTTTTTTGAGGAAATTAATAGACAGGATAGACAAAGAAGTCAGTGGGTGTTATTTATTTGGACTTTCAGGTCTTTGACATGGTGCCACACATGAGGATGCTTAACAAAATAAGAGGGCATGGTATTTCTGGAAAGGTACAAGCATGGATAGAGGATTGACTGACTGGCAGGAGACGAAGAGTGGGAATAAAGGGGGCCTTTCTGGTTGGTAACCAGTAACTAGGAGTCAGCGTTGGAACTGCTTCTTTTCACATTGTATGTCCATGATTTGAATGAAGGAACTGATGGCTTTGTGGTCAAGTTTGTGGATGATATGAAAATAGGTAGAAGGGTAAGTAGCATTGAGGAAGCAGGATGTCTGCAGAAGGACTTAAGACAGATTGAGGTACAGACAAAGAAGTGGCAGAAGGAATAAAGGTGTGGGCTATTTTGTGAATGGGGAGAAAATCCAAAAATCAGAGGTGCAGAGGGACTTGGGAATCCTCACACAGGATTCCCTAAAGGTTAACTTGCAGGTTGAAAGTTCAAAGTAAATTGATTGAGAACCTGAGAGCAAGATTGTTGTATTGAAAGGGAAATGAGAAATTGTGTTTTGTGTTTTTACCGAGTTTGAGTCGATGGTAAGGAAGGCAAATGAAATGTTAGCATTTATTTTGAAAGGGCTAGAATATGAAAACATGCATGTAATGCTGAGGCTTTATGAGGCATTGGTCAGACTGCACAGAGTATTGTTAACAGTTCTGGGCCCTTTATCTAAGAAAAGATGTGCTGGCATTGGAGAGGGTCCAGAGGAGGTTCACAAGAATGATCCCAGGAATGAAAGGGTTAACATATGAGGAACATTTGATAGCTCTGGGCCTTTTCTCAATGGAGTTCAGAAGAATGAGGAAGCATCTCATTGCAATCTATCAAATATTGAAAGGTCTGGATAAAATGGACGTGGAGAGGATGTTTCCCATAGTGGTGGAGTCCAAGATCAGAGGACACACTCTCAGAATAGAGGGGCATCCATTTAGAACAGAGATGAGGAAAAATTTCTTTAGCCAGAGTGTGGTGAATCTGTAAAATTCATTGCTCCAGTCCACTGCATAGACCAAGTCATTGGGTATATTTAAGGCAGAGGATGATAGGTTCTTGATTAATCAGGGTGCCAAAGGTTATGGGAAGAAGACAGGAGAACGGGGTTGAGAGGGATAATTAATCAGCCATGATGGAATGGCAGAGCAGACTCAATGAGCTAAGTGGCTAATTCTGCTCCTAGGTCTTATGGTCTAATCTGCTAGGTCCTTCTGCAGACTCCCTGCTTCCTCAGCACTATCTGCCCCTCCACCTATCTTTGTATTGTCCATGAACTTGGTCACAGTTCTGTCATCCATATCACTGAGATATAATGTGAAAAGGAGCAGTCTCAATGCTAATACCCAAGGAACACCATTAGTCACTGGCAGCCAACCAGATAAAGTTCCCTTTATTCCCACTCTGTTTCCTGCCATCAGCCAATCTTTGATCCATGCAAGTACTATAATATCATGGGCTCTAACTTGTTTACCAGCTTCATAAGTGGTACCTCATCAGATGCCTTCTGAAAATCCAAGTGAACAATATTCACTGACAGTCCTTTGTCTATCTGCCTGTTATTTACTTCAAGGATTCCAACATCTTACCAACCACTGAATTCAGGTCAACTGGCCCATAATTTCCTATCTTTTGCCTCCCTTGCTTCTTAAAGAGTGGAAAGACATTTGCAATTTTCTAGTCCTCTGGAACTATTACAGAATCTAGTGATTATTGAAAGATCACTACTAATGCCTCCACAATCTCTTCAGCTGCCTCTTTCGGAACTCTGGGATGTGGTCCATCTGGTCCAGGTGACTTATCTACCTGCAGACCTTTCAGCTTCCTAAGTATCTTCACTCACTTCTGTCCCGACACTCTCAACTTTCTCGTAACTGTGCTTTTTTCTACAGTCAAGACTGACACAAAATACTTATTGAGTTTGTCCATTTCTTTGTCCCCTATTACTACCTCTCCAGTGTAATTTTTCTTATTGCTTTTTTCAGTAGACTACTGTTGGTATTTAAAAACTTTCCAATCAATCCTCGCTTACCACTAATTTTTGCTTTTATGCTGTCTTTAACTTTCCTCGTCTGAGTTGCCTCATCCTCGCTTTAAAATACTTCTTCTTTCAGATGAATCTATCCCTTGCCTTCCACATTGCTCCCAGAAACTCCAGCCACTGTTGTTCTACCATCCCTGATGGTTTTCCCTTCCAATCTACTTTGACCAGGCTCTCTCTCATGCCTCTGTAGTTCCTTTTACTCCCCTTTAATACTGATACATCTTATTTTAGCTTCTCCTTTTCAAACTGTAGGGTGAATTCTATCATATTATGATCACTGTCACCTAAGGGTTCCATTACCTTAAGCTCTCTAATCAAATCTGGTTCATTACCCAACACCCAATCCAGAATTGCCTTTCCCCTTGTGGGCTCAACCACAAGCTGCTCTAAAAAGCTATCCTGAAGGGTTTCTACAAATTCCTTTACTTGGGATCTAGCACCACCTGATTTTCCCAAACATCCTAAGTATCAAAATCCCCCATGAATATCGTAGCATTGCCCTTTTATATGCCTTTTCTATCTCCCTTTGTAATTTGTTCTCCACATTCTGCCCACTGTTCAGAGGCCCACATAGAATTCAGATAACAATCCAATGTAAATATCTTGTAATGTTGATATTATGAATTTGGTCTTCCAGCACATAATTAACGGAAGGAAATCACTATGAAATATAAAAACTGCACCTAAATTTTCAGTTTGCTCCTCAGTTAGCCAAAGACATGTGCTGGGAGCAAGAACTTATATTTAAAAAAACTACAGAATAGCAAGCACAATCTTGGTAACAATTTTCACCCATAGCACTTAGAATCTGCAGTAACATTTTATAAAATGCCAAGTAGGAAACTGGAACCAATGACAGTATTTGAATCAGCTTCAATCAAAGGAATGTAGTATCCAGCTCTTGATATTTAAAATAAAATTAACTCAATGTGTTTTGGAATTGGATTCCTATTTCATCTTTTTTCTAGCACTGGTTTGAAAATTTCCGATTTTTAAGACTTCTGCTATGACCTTTTTAAATTGCATTTGATCAGGTTCTTTCTGCCTTACAGTGTTTCATACTATATATTTACAAAATAGAAATGTGGCTGTTGGTTTCAGCTATTAATGCTTTTCTTTCAAATAAGTATTACTAACTGGAAACACAGTAATGCATCACAGTCAATTCTATTTATTACAATAAGAATGTGTCCACTAATATTCTACTAAACTCTTCAGAAATGAAAGCCCAAACTGAGGTGGCAGCAATCATACGCAGTCCTGTAGATTTCGAATACCCGGTAAGTGGTTTAACCTGCATCTGGTGCCTCAAAAGTTCTGGACTGGCAGTACTTGCCCTATCACTACAAAGTCCTCCAAACCAATTACAGGATAAACAAACCATTGACATTGTTCTCTCCTAAGTCAACAAAAGGTTCTAATTACATTTATGCACGCATTACTCTCAGACAGCTGACTCCCAAGATATGCTCTAGCTCTATCACAGCACAAGATACTTGGAGGCTTTAAAAGAATGCTTTCAGGATATTCTCAAAGTCTCCTTGGTATAGTCTTCACTGATCCATGGAAATTTCTGGCTAGTGATCAAACAAATTCAGAAGGAGCATCAGAGATGGAATTCAGAATTTGTTCTTCACTCGACGGGATCACACAGGGCCCTGGTGTGATTGGCAGAAGCAGAGCACCACCTGACAAGCTCTGCAGCCAACCAGGGCAGAGCTTGTCAGGTTCTTCAGGTTCTGCCACCTTCTCCTCCTGCTTCACTGGCTACCCCCAAGTTGGGGTGGAAACAAAGTCGTCCTTAACCCCCAAAGGATCGCTTGAGAAGTATGGAAAATGTTAACTATTTTATTTTCAATTTTTAAAAATGCTATGGAATCAAGTCATCCTGAATTCCTAACAAAACAAATACCTTGTAATGGAAAATTAATGTTCCTTTGAAACAGAGAACTAGGAGATTTTACTGTAATGACTACTTAACACAGCCAACTATTAACTTTGTAGGCAGTGGACCAGTCTGTTGTAAACACCCTGACCACCCTTTCCTTTCATTGATAGACATTGCTCATTTTGGCCATGTTTTTTGAAAGGCAAAACAAAATCTCGGGCTTGGGATATTTTTTTAAAAATTGCCATGATATGTCTCCATACAGCTTCAACAAAGTCAGACAGAACTTCTAGGGATATAGTTGAAGATGGTTTTCAAATATCCAATGCTCCTGCTTGTTTTGTGTAAAATGAGTTTCGAGTTTGAAAGGACTTCCCCCCAACCCCATGGAAAAGGATTATCATCAATTCAATGTGTACATGCACTTTATCATAAATGCTAGGGCTAAGACTGATGAGATTTTCATCCAAGGTGTTTAACACTGGCAATATAGAGAATATTAACCAAAGCAAAAGAAATCATTTGTAACACTGGGAATATGCATTGCAGACTCTAATCTAATCACAAAGAAATCTAGCTGCCTTTCTACTCTGTTGCGGCAGACAAACCTGGAAAACATCAAGTAATTTAGACAGATTCAAACTCTTTCCATTGTGCTGGTGACTTCATTCTGGCTCAATGAGTTCCAATTCCACCAGTCTGACAAGCTAACTTTGTAGAGAACAGACGTTGCAATGACATCAAATTCCCTAATACCCGTAGTAAAAAAAACAGCTGTTGCTGGATTATAATGTTCAGAAGTAGGTTTGAGAAGGCTGTTATTTTATATTGCTTTTACTCAAAAGCTTGAATCATTCTCTCTTGTAGCTCAAGTGTGGGAAAGTTGCACATTTACTGTTGGGTCTTCAAATATGTGGTCATTGCTCATCACTGATGTCTGCTGGTGCATGTTTCCAACAGTATTTGTGGAAATGAATTAGGAATGGCAATTTCCCTATGCAATCTCTCCTTTCTCAGATAAAATTACTGAGGCTAGCACTTGGAACTAAAGGTTATATCCTTATCTCATACAGCTCATGATCTCCCAGCTGCATCAGACATGGATCCTTAAAGTATGCCACCCCACTCTATACTCTCTAAAATCTAATCTGCACCCAGTTTTCTTCTCAATCGTCAGCTACCCCTAATAAATTCTGCTCCACCACAAATCTCAGAAGCAGAACTTCACACTCAGTGATCTGCCAGTATACCTCACAAACCACAATCTCATGTCTTTCTCTCATTCTCCCCAAGATGTTTTAGTTCATCCTAAACACCAATCCAAAATGCCCTTCAAAGCAATTTCCAACTCAATCACCTGATCTCTGTGTGTTGCAATCCCAACTTCAGCTCCACAACCTGTCATTATAATCTCAGCTTCAACACACGGCCTCAGTCACAATACTTGCTGAACCAGCTCTCGACACCAGAACTTGCTGACTCACTCACTAATTGCCTACTTGTCCCACTTTCAGGCACCCCAGCCCAGCAAACTCTGACCTCAAGCTGCCTATTCCACAATGTGCCTTGCCTTTACAAAAGACATTCTCAGGTCTGTCACTCCAACCCAACACCCAATCACAAGCCTCCTTTCCTATTATATTTCTGCGTTATCAGTCCAACTAACTCCTCCTCCTCCACATCTTAACCCACTTCCTCCGTACTCGGTAGATCACAGCTTCACAATCCAAGGCTCCCCACACATCCACTGGTGGCTCACTCAATCCCTAGACCTGCTTATTGCCTCAATACATACCAAGACTCTTTCATCAACCACAGAAAGCAAGCTTTTTACTTTGTTAAAGGTATTAATTTACAGTGCAATCATCCAGCAAGTTGCAATGATTGCAGTTCATGCCACCTCTATTCAATGGAGTAAATTACTGATGATTTTGTCCGGCATCTTAACAATGGCATCTGCTGCGGCCCTACCCTGAGCCATTACTTGGATGCCACAGTTGTTCGAACATATTAAGGACTTGGGATGTATAGCAAAACATTACCTTCAGCAACTAACCAGCCACCAGTCTTCAGATCTGAACATGGACTGTAGATTCCACTTAAAATGCAGCTCTGGAAAATGACTTCCTAAGAGCCGCGAACCATAGTTAATTGGTATCTGTAGTGATCTAGGAATAATGGTGCATAGTTCCCTGAAGGAGGAATCTCATGTGGATAGGGTGGTGAAGAAAGCTTTTGGTATGCTGGCCTTTATAAATCAGAGCATTGAGTATAGGAGTTGGGATGTAATGTTAAAATTGGACAAGGCATTGGTGAGGCCAAATTTGGAGTATTGTGTACAGTTCTGGTCACCAAATTATAGGAAAGATGTCAACAAAATAGAGAGAGTACAGAGGAGATTTACTAGAATGTTACCTGGGTTTCAGCACCTAAGTTATTATCAAATGTTGAACAAGTTAGGTCTTTATTCTTTGGAGCATAGAAGCTTGAGGGGGGACTTGATAGAGGTATTTAAAATTATGAGGGGGATAGATAGAGTTGACGTGGATCGGCTTTTTCCATTGAGAGTAGGGGAGATTCAAACAAGAGGACATGAGTTGAGAGTTAGGGGGAAAAAGTTTAGGGGTAACACAAGGGGGAACTTCTTTACTCAGAGAGTAGTAGCTGTGTGGAACAAGCTTCCAGTAGAAGTGGTAGAGGCTGGTTCGATATTGTCATTTAAAGTAAAATTGGTTAGGTATATGGACAGGAAAGGAATGGAAGGTTATAGGCTGAGTGCAGGTCGGTGGGACTAGGTGAGAGTAAGCGTTCGGCATGGACTAGAAGGGCCGAGATGGCCTGTTTCCGTGCTGTAATTGTTATATGGTTATATTGTGTGGGTGCAAGGAAGGAGGTGTTAAAGTTAAATGTAATTCAAAGGAAGCATTGTAGATATATTGTAAATATAAAATTGTCCTTTGATCTTTAGCGTCTAAAATATCATGTAATATATGATATACATTACAAAAGGGTCTCTTCCAAAAGGGTCTCAATACAATGCCTGCTGTGTCTCATTTTGTCAAATAACAAGACTACTTTATGTCTCCCAGCTGTGTCTGTCCCGTGACTTTGTTCATGTAACAAAAACAGTGACAGCAGGTAAATTAACAGGCTACTTTAAATTACCTCCAGTATAATTGAGTGGGAGGAGGTCATGGCTATGGGACTGTCTCTGAACATAGCTGTGAGAGGGTAAGCTAGATTTGCAGTTTACAGGAAATATATGGGGAGGGAAAATAAAATTGTGGTAATGGATTCTGAGAACCAATTCAGATCTAAAAGAATGTCCTCTATGTTTAACAAAATATAAGACGTATTAATGCACAAAGAAAGCGATTCAATCCCAAAGATGAATGCACATATGATGAGAAAAATTTGAGGATGAAAGAGACATCCATTTCCCACAAAGACATCCAGTAATGTGATGACTTCCCTCACTATGAATCTATCCCACTCTGTAGCTCAGAGCAACTCATAGCCAACTACATTGGGGAAGAGTAAACTGTTGTACAGACATGTCAACTGTTTATATCCCTCCTCAGAAGCTATCTGATTTGCTGAGCTCCTCCGGCATTTTGTGTGCATTGCAGTGATCTATTGCCTTCTTTTTGACATTGGATGGTACATCAGGCATCAATTGGCTGGCAGTGCCAACTGGCAAAATGCCTTATTGCCAGCATCACCAATGAGTACCAAGATCTTGCCTGGCTGGTAGTGAAAGGGGCCCTCCCTGCGTGATCACTGGAACATCGTTCCTGTGTGGTTGAACATTACCCTGAACCCTCCCTGCCTTCAAGGTGACTTCATTGAAGACGACTGTATGGTGACTCCAGGGTACGGGGTCACAAGAAGCTTCAGAGGGTTTCAGACTCAGCTGGCTCCTTTATGGGCACAACCCTCCTTCCATCAAGGACATCTTCAAGACACCCACAAGAAGATGGTATCTATCATTAAGGACCCTCATCATCTGGACATGTCCTCTTTCTCATTACTACCTCTGGGGAGGTACAGGAATCGGAAACACCACATTCAATGATTCAGAAACAGCTTCTTCCATTTTGCCATCATTTCTGAATGGTCCATGAACCTGCTGTAACTACTTTGTTGTACCTTTTTGATTTGCATTATTTATTCCTGTAATTATAGTAATTTGTATGTCCTTGCTCTGTACTGCTGCTGCAAAACAACAAACTTCATGTCATACAAATCAGCGATAATAAACCTGACTGATTCTGAGGAGGATGCCGTCACCATCTCTATTACAGATTGTGGATTTGCTAAGAAGGTGTGGAGACGGACGCAAGGGTCCTTGTCACATTTCATCTGAGCAGCTAAGTAACAATGGACTCTCTGATCTATGGTCTATTTCCAAGAGCACACACAGAGATGGACACCTCATGCAGCTGGAAGATGAACAATTCAGTGAAAGTCTCCCCTTGGTCTGCCTGAAACTTGCTGGTCTTCCAGCAGAGAGAAATGTGCATAAGGGAATGCTGAAAGATGCACGGAAGCTCGGTGCTGCCAATGCAAAGTCTCTGTGGGGATGGGCCAGAGGGTTTTTTTCACTATTGGACATCGAGAGGTTGAGACTGAAGGGAAAGCCACTCAAGCAACAGAAGCTGTATTACTCTAGGAAGCACAAAATGCAACAACGTTATGTCAAATGACACAAAAAAGTAAGGAGCATCGCACGGTGTTTATTCCTTTGTATTTTTTTTTATTATCAATAAAGCTTATTTAGAACTTCAAAAAAATGCATCAAAATAAAATTCTCTGGGACCTTGTACAATTCAGTTAACTTACCGTGCTTCACTGGCCAGCTCTTTGTCACCCTGGCACGTAAAGTCAGTTATGTACCCCGTAGAGCAGTTGAGTTTTTCCCAATCGGGTCGGCAAACATCGAGGAAGTGAGGCCGAAGACGCCCAATTGAATATTTGGCAATGTCGGTCAGAGACTGGCTTGCAGCAGCCCCAAATAAAAATGTCCCAATTGCCTTATATACGGTGGCTAAATAGGAGTTTCCAATAAAGGAGTCAGAACGTAATTGGTTCCAATGAACTGAGCATATCTCCCCCATGATTATCTGCAACAGAAGAAGGGTCAGGTGTCAATTCTCCACTAGGAATAACAGGCATGATATTCCTAAAGCAATTCACAAGAAGCTTAGTACAGATGCTTGCAAGAAAAAAAGCAGCGTCAGCAAAAGTAATTTTATAAGGTCATTTGTTTACAATTTTAAGTATCGTATTTTTTGACTATGGCTCTAGTCTTACTAAAGATCAGACAATCTTGATGAGTGGTGCTCATGTGTACAACATCCCTTCATTAATTAACCATGATTTTAATCTGTAATTTACACTTGCAGCAGTGAAATTACTTAATAGCAAACCATCATTATAAGGCATATTAACTCATATGATCTTAGATTAGATTAACTATAAACAAATTTATTTATCACATGTACATTGAAACATACAGTGCAATGCATCATTTGCGTAAACAGGCACCGCAAACTAAGAGTATACATGGTACATGCATCCTGGCACTAACAGTGTATTTACAATGTTTAGCAACCACAACAAAAGCCTCCCTCCCATACACTCAGTCCTCTAACCCCAGGATCGGCCGTCTCCAGGCCTCCAATGGACTCGCAGATACTGGGCTTTTAACTTCCCCGGTGGACTTGCAGACCCAGGACATCAGCCATTAGGCCTCGACTTCCGATCTACTTTCAGGCTTCAATCTTCAGTATCGTACCCAGAATCGTCAATGACATCAAAAGATGGAGGCTCCTTAATGAAGCTGCTGGTCATAACACCGAATTACCCTCGTATCCCATCCTCAAGACAAAACAACAAATCTCATGGCCTATCTCAGTGATAGTAAACCTGATTCTGATTCACTGTTAAAATCAGGGCTGCATATTATTAAATCCCTTTGAATCTTGCCTCTCTATGACATCAACTTCTGATCCACCAGCTCCAGAGAAGCATTCCCAGAACAAAACAGCCTGCAACCAGTTTTCAAAACAAGGGTTTCCAAGCCTGTACTGGTAGCTACTGAAGCAAATTTCCAGGAGCTACCAAAAGCCCATATAAACAACTTCAGCCAGTATATACATCCATTAAGCAAATGACAGATGTAACATTTACAACAGAAAGACAAATCACATCATGAATCCCAGGAGACCAGAATACGGGGGCAAAAAAAAAGAGTACAGTAGGCCATCTAATTGTTTTAATGAGCTCTGTATTCAGTTTTGACTGCAAGGAAGAGGAAAAATGTTGTGCCATATTAATTATTCTAATAGCACCTAATCTCTTCTGCCTACTTATGGTCCATATCCTTCCATTTTCTGCATATTCATGTGTCTATCTAAGAACATCTTAAATGACTCTGTGCTATCTGCCTCCCCCACCAGCCTTGACAACACACTTCCAGCATGCACCACTCATTGTAAAATAAACTTGCCCCCCATCTCCTTTGAACTTTCACAATCAAGTTAGTAAGAAGTGACCTGCCCTATACAAATTCATGGTGACTGTCTATAATTAGACCATGCTTTTGCAAATCTGTAAGAATCTGTAACCCAATCTATAAGAATCTTTCCTACTATCTTTCCTACTATTGACACTAGGTTCACCAGTCTATGATTTCCAGGCATATCCCTCCTTGAATAAAGGAACAACATTAGCTATTCACTCTGAGTCTTCTCGCTTGTGGCTGGAGGGGACAAGATCAAGACCTCAGCAATCTCATGTGATGACTCGCTCAATAACATAGGGTGTCTGACATCAGATCCCCAGGACTGAACCACCTTAATATTCTTCAAGAGAACCAACAACACCTCTTTCTTTATTTCAAATTATCACAGCATATTATCATGCTCCACACAGATCTTACTGTGCTCCATGTCTTTCTCCTTAGGAGTACCGATACAGACTACTTCAGGACTTTACCCACATCTCTGGCTCCAACCACATGCACCTTTTCTATCTATGAGTGGTCCTGGTTATCCTCTTGCTATAGATATATGCATAGAATTACTCTTTAATTCTATTTGTCAAGGACTTTTCCTGGTCTCTCCTAATTCCCTTCTTGTTTTTTCATGACTTCCTTATATTCCTCAAGTGCCCTATTTGATTTTACATTACGTATGCTTCCTTTTCCTTCTTGACTGAATTCCCAACCTTCTTCATCATCTGAGGTTCCCTTGCCTTGCTGTCCTTGTGCTTTCTACTTACTGGAATGGAGATGTCCTAAATACCAGTTGGCCTTTAACAACCTTCTTATGTCAGATGTGGACTTGCCCAAGTACTTGTTGCCAATTAACTCTCCCGAGCTCCTGTCTGATATTCTTGCAATTTGTCCTCCCTAAATCTAATCATTTCCTACTATTCTTTTCTTTATTCATAGCAATTTAAAATAATAAGGAGTTGTAGTCACTGTTTCCCACTGTAGAGTCATTGTAGAGATGTTCCCCCAGTGAAAGGTCAGTCACCTGGCCAGGTTCATTTCCTAATACAGGTTCTGGTATAGACATTCCTCTAGCTGGATTATCCACATACTTTCCTGGATGCACCTAACCAATTCTACCCTGCCTTATCCTCTTGCATTAAAGAGGTCCCACACTATATTGTGGAAGTTGTAGTCAATCACACTAATAAACCTATTGTTCTTGCTCCTTTCCCTAATCTGCCTGCTTATCTGTTACTCAATGTCTAGGTGGTTATTGGGGGTTCTATAGTATAATCCAACCACAGTAATTGCACCTTTCTTATTTTCAAATCCTATTCATGTAGATTCAGTGAATCAGCCTCCATTATGTCCTTTCTGACTGCAGCTGCTTCCCCTCCTTTGCACAAAAGAGGACAAATTATGCAAATGGCAAAAAAAGAGCAAAATGCCCAGAATATAAAACATGAAACCACAAAGTAACTGAAAGAGTCTAGGTATGTTCACTAGGTGAGGTTCAGGTCTATTTAGAGCTGTGTCAATTGTTGACTGCAGGCTGCAGAGCCAGTCCGCCCTGGTCATAACTGCATAAAATAACAATAAAAAAGGGCATAATCAGAAATCATAAACATCATGACATGATTACAGAGTCCAAGCTACAAACTTCGCCAATTAAACCGAGTCTAAGACTAAAGATTCTGGCACCATCCCTGAGCAAGAGGGAAAGAGGGACTGGTCAGACACCGGCACCTTCCTGCAACAGCAGTGAGTGAGAGGGAGAGAGAGACTGGTCAAACACAGGCGGACAACACTGAACACCTGCTCGCCTTCCACTCCTGAACTCTCAGATTTCAATTTTGCTCGACGCCTCAGTCAGCGAGGTCAGAGAGAAATGTAGTTGATCACAGGCCCGTGCCCCGTCTCCAGGCTTCTTGGCCTCCAGGCTGTGTACTTCACACGAAACCTCACTGAACTCTCTTGGAGACAGCAAAGCGCTAGATTGTTCAATCAGACCGAAAATACACCATCAAAATGTAAATTATAGCTTCCAATAGAGGCAGAACCATACTTGAAAGAAGAAGTAAAAGAAGTCGTTTTGTGAGCTGTCTGGAGGATGTTGCCTTTGGGTGCACTGTTCAATGTCAATATCTACCAGGCATTGTGGCACAGGATAGCAGCGTGGCACAAGAGAACAGTGAGGCAGCAGACACCAGAAGCCTCACAGTCTAAGTTTATAAATGAGTAGGCAAATGAAGATTATGACTGAAGCATATCTGGGAACATTACCAGGGGGATTAATGACTTGAGCAGGGTGCAGCCACCAAAGAGTGTGTTGTCTTCCCTGCTGTGCCTCAGGTACTGGGCACTCCTGCAGCTGGCCTACAGCAGGTCATGGCGTACCACTGAAGAATATAAAGCCTAACACTACATGTTTTGAACCAATCTTCCTAGTCAGCAAACAGTGATGCAATCCTACAAATTAAAGAGCTAAATAACCATTTCCAAACAACTATTGCAGCAGATTATGAAACAGAACTCGATAAAGCTGGTCATTTACAAATATGAAAATCTAACATAGTACACATAATGTAGAACTACCCATCTTATTTGGCAGTTCTAAAAAACTAGTGTAACAAGATACATATATATGACCTTTACAATGGGTGCAGTACATTATCATGAAAATACAAAGCTCTCATTATCACTCATGGCAACCTTACTGTAATTGCTTGACAGAATCATAAAGATAGAGAGCCTGTGAAAAAGTATTCAACTCCCCTCAACCATTTTCACATTTTACTGTCTCATTTTTTAATTTAAAGTATATTTAAGTAGGATTTTTTGAGCTACAAAATATTGTGCATCATGTCAAATCAAAAGAAAAATTCCAAAACCTATCAACAATTTACTAAAAATTAAAAACCAACCTTAAGGCTAAAAAGTATTCATCCTGACGCTAACCTTCCTCAGGTGCAATATACTGTATTACCTTACCAACTCACCCAATTTGTTGATGCAGAAAAGTGGAGGATCACCAGTTTTCAATGAACTTCTAAGAATAAATATCCCCCCTCTCTCTAAGGTCCAATAGTATGGTAGATTTTCAACAGGCCAAACCAAAATTAAGACAAAAGAGCATTCAAAACGGGGAAATGATAATAGAGAAGCACAAATCTGGGGAAGGGTACAGGACCATCTTGAAGGCACTGAACATACCTTGGAGCTCAGTGCAGTGATTCGTGAATAGGTGAAAAAAAATATGAAACCACAGCCACACAGCCTAGCACAGGCTGCCGCTCTAAACTTAGTTGCCGCAGAATAATGGCACTTGTACGAGAGGCTACTGTGATACCAATAGCCACTCTGAGTGAGCTGCAGAATTCAGTGGCTGCAACTGGAGATTCAGTTCATTTCACCACGATCTGTAAGGCCTTGCACAAAAGGGGTACTTATGGAAGAGTGGACACCCGCTTGGTGGCACAATGCAATCAGTGCCGGACTCCGGAGTGAAGGTTCCCGAGTTCGAATCCAAGTCAGGTTGAGCGTCGAGTTAGCAACTCAGCCTCGTAAAAACAAGAATAGCTTGCTACGGAAACACCGTCATGATGGTGCCCCGATAACTCCACTGCCGAGTTAAGGGCTACTCTTCTCTTCTTCTTCTTCTATGGAAGAGTGACAAGGAAGAAGCCCTGGCTAAAATGAAAAGTGTCAGTTAGATGATGCTGTAAAGATGTAGACGAGGGTCATGTGATCGGATGAGACTAAAGTGAAACTTTTCGGCCTCAACACTAAGCTGTACACATGGTATAAATCTAATACTGCACATCAGCCAGTTAACACCATTCCTATTGCAAAGAACGGTGGAGGTAGAATCATGCTATGTGGATACCTTTCAGCAGCAGGGGCTAGAAATCTGTTTAGGGTTGAGGGGAAGATGAATGCTACTACATACAGATAGATCCTGGATAAAAACTTGCTAGGCTGGGCAGGACAACACCCCAAAGCACACTGCCAGAGCAACCATGAAATGAAGAAAATTTATGTCCTTGAATGGCCCAGTCAGAGTCCGAACATTAACCCAATGAACATCTCAAGACTGCTGTCCATCACCACTCCCCAACTAGCCCAGCATAGCATGAACAATTTTGCAAGGAGACATGGGCAAATCTTGCTCCATCACATTGTGCAAAGGCAATAGAGGCTTATCCACAAAGACTACTGGTTGTAATAGCTGTGAGAGGTGGTTCAACTAAGTACTGAGCAAAAGGGGATGAATACTTTTGAACTGCTGACGTTACAGTTTTTGGATTTTTAGTTTCTCATGCTTTACAATTTCCCCTGGTTTTTGGCTCTACTGTGAAAAAAGGAGCGTGTGATTCACAAATAAAAATTTTCACTTAAATTGATCAATATCCCTGGTTGTAATACTCATTTATGTGAAGAAAGGGTTGTGGGCTGAATACTTTTACAAAGCTGTGTAAGAATAAACAACTTTTTTTTGTAGCTAACCTGCTTAGAAAGGAAGTAGCATATAGCAAGTAATACATACTTTCTCTTTTTATAAAAACTTTGATCCACCAATTGAATATCACCATCCAATTATCCTTCTCATCTGTCAGGAAAGTCTAATACATTTATTTAAGAAGGCCTTTTCTGGTTGGTTGTCGGTGACTAGTGGTATTCCACAGTGGTCAGTGTTGGGACCACTTCTTTTCACATTATACGTCAATGATCTAGATGACAGAATAGATGGCTTTGTGGCCAAGTTTGCAGACGAAGCAAAGAGAGGTGGAGGGGCAGGTAGTGCAGATGAAGCACAGAGTCTGCAGAGTCCACAGATTAAAAGAAGTGGCAGAAGAAATATGGTGTACAGAAGTGTATAGTCATGCACCTTGGTAGAAGGAATAAAAGTATAGACTATTTTCTAAATAGGGAACAAATTCAGAAATCACAGGTGCAAATGAACATGGGAGAGTCCTCATGCAGAATTCCCTAAAGGTTAACTTGCAGGTTTAGTCAGTGGTAAGGAAGGTAAATGCAAAGTTAGCATTCATTTTGAGAGAACTAGAATATAAAAACAAAGATGGAACACTGAGACTTCATAAGAAATTGTTCAGACTGCACTTGGCAGTACTGTGAGCAGTTTGGGGGCACTTTTCTAAGAAAGGGTGTGCTGACATTGGAGAGGGTGAAGAGGAGGCTTATGAGAATGAATGGATAAATGTATGAGGAGCATTTGATGACTCTAGGCTTGTACTCACTAGAGTTGAGAAGAATTGGGGGGGGGGGGATCTCATTGAAACCTATCGAGTACTGATAGGCCTAGATAGAGTAGATGTGAAGAGGATGTTTCCTATAGTGTCCCCTACAGTCAGAATACAAGGATGTCCCTTTAGAACAGATATGAGGAGGAGTTTAGTTAGCCAGAGGGTGGTGTAAATCTGTGTAATTCATTGGCACAGAAGGCTGTGGAAGCCAAGTCAGTGGGAATATTCAAAGCAGAGGTTGACAGGTTCTTGATTAGTAATGGTGTCAAAAGTTATGGGGGAAGGCAGGAGAACAGGGCTGAGGGGGTTAATAAATCAGCCATGATGTGACAGTGCAGCAGACTCAATGAGTCAAATAGCTTCAATCTGCCCTTATGTCTTATACTCTTGATTCATATTCAGAATGAAACCTGAGTGACAAAGAAGGGCAAATTCAACAGCACATGTTGCCACTCAGCAATGTAGAGTTAATTAGGCGGTGACTAGGAAGTAGCCAAATTGTATCCCCTAGTCCACTAACACAAGTGTTAAAGGAGGGTCAAACAAGCCTTAGTTTTCCTTGAGTGATATATTCTTGTAATTATTAAACAGCATTATTGGCAATACCATATGAAAACAACAATTGTGTGGAATAAAAATGAGTTGACTTACTACCAGTAGAACAAGTGGAATAAAAGTGCCACCTAATAATTGGTAGGATATGGTGTCTTCTTTGTATGGATACTTGATGGTTTCATCATTACAGTAAAATCCACGTCTGAATGGAGAGCGCAGCGATGAAAGAATTGCAAAAGGCAATCCAGCTAGTAAAGCAATAAGAAACCAATCTGTCAGTTCAATGACAAACAATACAAGCTACTCCATGACTGGCGTCCAAACATTACCTGACATTAATGCACCATAACAGACACCAGACCACAAGTTTAAAGCAAAAGAAAATTTACAGGCATTTGTTGTGGCTACTGATGGCACACAAATATATTGATTTGTGAAGTCACGCAAACTGACTGCTTTGGGTAGACTGCCAGGAAAAGTACCAGTGTTGTCTGCTGCCATGTGTATCCTATCAACCAGGTGAGTGGCAGAAGAGTGCCAGCCATTCACTTCAGAACTGTGGAGAACTAAGAGAAAAAAATATTATTGCTAGAAAAAAAACGATGGCTTTATAAGCAGCAGCTGGAAGGTAAACAACATAGAATCAGATAAATGATTAATGAACACACAGTCTCCTATCATTTTAATAGACTGCCTTAGACATGAATTTTATGTTTATTAGAGCTGTAATTTCTAGGTCCAACCAATGAATTGTTGCTAACAATGGTAAAAGCATTGTAATTAAATGTTACATTTCTTCATAGTTTTCCCCAATGATCTGTACTGAGCGACCAGTTCCACAATTCATACCCTCCACTGGACAACCACAACCTCACCAACATGAGATGGGGGTGAGAAGGAAAAGCCCCAAAATATCACAGTGGCATTAAATAACATTTTTGGCCAAATCCAAGATAACTTGTAGATCCTATGAATTCATGGCAGTTGGCACAAATATATACAAAATGGGTATCTATCAAAATAACCCATTGAATAAGGAGGCCTCTCTGATGTGAACATAAGCTGAAATTCAAGAAACTAACTTCTATTTATAGATAACAGCATCATGATAATATGATGATAATCCAGACAATAACATCATGATAGTATGCGACATGTGCATCAGAACGTTATGTAAATTGTTCCTGAAACTTTATAATCTGCAGTGCATAAACACTAAAGAGTATAATTTGATTAGCTCAAATGATGACTTTTAAGTCATTCCTAAATTAAATAATTGCTGCAAAACAATTAACAGAACAATGATAAAGAAAATAAGAAATGTTTAGAACTACAGGTGACCCCCCCCCCCCCAATTATGGACAATCGGATAACAGAAATATGCTGTTACAGAATTCACAAATCATTTTCCAGAAATTTGAAATAGGGAATAAAAATCACTCTACAAAAGTTATATGAAAAAGTTAATAAATAAACACAAGATTGTTTTATTTTCTTTACATTTCTTTATGTAATGGCAGCAGATGGTGCTTTGCATTATGGAAAATCAGGATATGGACTATTTTCTAAGAAATACAAACACCCCCCCCCCCATGATGCAAGGGTTGTTTGTATCCCTTAAAAAGGTTGAGAATATTCTGAAATTTTTCTTCACAGAATATTGAGGCTATAGAAGTAAACTACAAATAAGGTTTTACTATTGCGGCTCTGACCCACTACTGTTTTCTCTGGCTGTGTTGAAACTGTTCCTTGCTGTGGTACTGAGCACTAAACTAAAATCTGAGAGTCAAAGTCATACAGCATGGCAGCAAGCTCTTCAGCCCAGCTCATCTATGCTGACCAAAATGTATTTTTAAGCTTGTCTCATTTGCCTGCATTTAGTTGATTATCTGGGTTTTTTTCTTATCCATGCACGTCCAAATGTCTTTTGAATATTATTGCACCTGACTTTACCACATCCTTTAGCAGCTTGTTTCATATAGCAACCATCCTTTGTGTGAAAAAATTGCTCCTCAATCCCTTTTAAATCTTTCTCCTCTCTCTGTAAAGACTATACCCTCTAGTTTTAACCTCTCCTTTCCTGGGAAAAAGACTATGACCATGCACCTTATCTATGCCTCTCATGATTTTACATATCTCTAAACAGTCACTACACAATCTGCTACATTCCAGGCGTAAGAACCGCAGCCTATTGAACCTATACAGTACTTTTAACTCAAGCTGTCCAGTCCTAGGAACAACCTTGATCTTTTCTCAGCAGGTCCGGCAGCATCCGTTGAAATGAGCAGTCAATGTTTTGGGCCCAGACCCTTCATCAGGGCTAAAGAAGGAGGGGGCAGGGGCCCTATGAAGAAGGCCTCCTCTACTGCCATGATGAGGCCAAACTCAGGTTGGAGGAGCAACACTTCATATACTGTCTGGGTAGTCTCCAGCCCCTTTGTATGAACATCGAATCCTCCAACTTCCAGTAATTCCCTCTGTGGTGAACTACATATACCTGTCTGGACACGCCCCCCCTCCCCCGCTGACTGCTCCTGTGGCTCCTCCCACGGACCCCGGTATAAAGGCAATTGGAGACATCGCCCTGGCCTCAGTCTCCAGGATGTAGTGTGGTGGTCAATTGCTGCTTGTTCTTTCTTCCAGCCAATAAAAGCCTATATCTCGCCTCACGTCTCAGAGAGTTATTGATGGTGCATCACCCTCCCTCTCCCTTCCTGCATCCCACCTTCACTCTGTCTCCTCTTCTAGCTGCCTATCACCTCTCTCATGATTCTGCCTTCTTCTACTACCCATAGTGCTTTCCCCTTAGATTCCTTCTTCACCTCTCCTGCCTATCCCCTCCCTGCTTCCCCTCCCCCACCCCTTGATCTTTCCTCTAATTGGTTTTTCACCTGGCACATTCCACCCTCCCCCCCCACCTTCTTTATAGGGCCCCTGCCCCCCCTCCTTCAGTCCTGATGAAGGGTCTCGGCCGAAAATGTTGACTGCTCCTTTCAACGGATGCTGCCCGACCTGCTGAGTTCATCCAGCTTGTTTGTACATGTTTATTTGACCACAGCATCTGCAGTGTACTTTGTGTTTACTTGATCTTTTCTGCTCCCTTTTCAGCTTAATAGCAAACTTCCTATAGGTTAGTGAGCAGAATTAAATACAATACTTCAAGTCTGGTTTCACCAGGGAGTTATACAGATGTAACATGATATCTCAACTCCTGAAGGGTCTCAGCCTGTTGAGGGTCTCTGCATGGTTCCTGCTTGACCTGCAGAATTTCTCCAGCATTTTGTGTGTGTTCCTGTACTCAGTGCTCTGACTGATGAGCACAAGTATAACAAATGTCTTCTTCACCACCTATGTTGCCACTTGCAGAAAACTACCGGTATGTACCTGTGCCCCTAGGGGTACTTGTTCTACAACACTTTTCAGTTCCTTACATCTAGTGTGCCCTGATTAACCGATTTAAATGACAAAATTGTATTCCCTTGCACTTGTCTGATTTAAATTCTATCTGCCATTCGTCAGCCTTCAGGAAGTGTCTTTCTGTTTCTATGCTGTATTACTATATGATTCTGATGACCCTGTTGCTCGTCTGACATTTCTGACAAGGAAATAAAGATGGTGTAGTATTTCTTAAACAACACAGCTTAAGAGAATTCATGTCCTTTCTTGGAGTCAATTCCCTTGACAAGTAGCACATTTGATTCACAGATTGTTACACAACAGCCCCATATCTCTTCTACATTGTGTTGGTGGGCACATTTACCTGGATTAAAAAGATATTAGCTATATGGAATACCTTTCAATGTTGGTTGCTAGATCTCTTCAGATACAAAATAATCAAAGTATCAGATTGTATTTTTCAAGCAGACATGGCTCTGTAAATTGCATGTGTTTGGGATTATCCATAATTTTTTGACAAAGACTTTCTTTTTCAATGATTTCACAGAGCATCAATTAGTACTACACATAGAAACTGTGTCTGTAAATTAGAACAGTTTACGGTAAGTGAAACCAAAGTGATAATTACCTCACAAGGCCTAAGGATTAGCATCACCTGCATTCCAGCAAACGCCCTGCCTCATAGACCCCAAGGAGTAGAACCAACTACATTCCAGGAAACACCCTTCCATTCTCTGTATTTGTGAAAGGTTTGGCACAAATTTGACATTTCATAACAATGTGAACATAGCAGCACTTACAATAAAATTAAACCAAAGGCCCAAGGGCTTTTGGCATGTAACAAAAAATTTCAAAGGTAAGCAGTAGGGAGTGAAATGTAATAGAATGATCTAACTTTATTGGATTCTAAACAAGATATTCAAGCAAGCTATGCAAATGCAAGGAAAGGAGTGGGTTGACATCATTCCAGCCAAGCCCATTTCTGTCTTCAGGAACAATAAAGGAATTCAGCAGGCTGGGCAGCATCGGTTGAGGAGGAATTTTTGTTCACCTGGAAGCATTTACAATACCTTTACTCCCTCAGATACTATTCAACCCACTGAGTTCTTCCACCAGATTGCTTTTGCTCCAGATTCCAGTATCTGCAGTCTCTTGCGTCTCCATTTCTATCCTCGCAGGCAATGGCATTTGACCTTGGCCCAGAATATCCCAGGCACCTTTCCAGAGCAGCTGCACATTGCAAACCAAATCAGTCAGACTAGAAACCTAACCTAAAACCATCCACTGTTATGACAACAGTGACAGTAAAAGCAAAACTTTTGAGGTGGATATGCTTAATATCCTACATTATGGCAACCAGAAGCGCACACAATATTCAATTTGTAGCCTTTCCAGTGTTTCCTGCTTTTACACTCTATACCCTTGCTAATGAAGACAAGCACCTGTCGTTTTGGGGAATTTGTACACACCCAGGCCTGCATTACCCAACATTCCCCAAGGCCCTATTTTGGCCTTGAGAATGAACACAGCCATTAAAAAAAAACTTAAGGTCATTCTGTCCCCTGTGCCTGGCTACCATTTAGATAAAATCTAGTATCAGTCAAATACAGAAAGCTATTCTGTTTGAGTTGAAGGACTAAAGTTTGGGTTACAGCCAACAAAGATGTGATTTAGATCAGGTTAAGAAACCCAATACATCAACCACAGACGGTACTTGAAATGTGAAAATCTAGAAGATGCAGAGCTATTAGTAATGCAGAAGACTGACGCCACTTTGCGAATGTAGGGAGAATAAAACAGAATTAGATTACTGAAAAATTAATATAAATGAGTAGTTGATAGCTGCCGTGGAAACTGTGAGCTAAAGGACCTGTATCTGTGCTGCATCTTTCTAGGACGCTATGCTCATTTCACATAGGAGACACAAGGGACAGCAGATGCTGGAATCTGGAGCAACAATCTGCAGAGAAACTCAGTGGGTTGAGCAATTTTTGTGAGAAGAAAGGTATTTGTGTCATGGTGCAGAGTTTTGACCTGAAATGTTGATGGGTGGCTCTAACGTCCACCATTGTGAAGAGCTTTGAAAGGCTTGTCATGGCTGGTCATGGTCATGAAGCATAGCTGCAGGGAAGCAGCATCCATCATCAAGGACCCCATCATTCAATGCTCTCTTCTTGCTGCTGTCTTCAGTAAGAAGGTACGGGAGCTTCAGGACCCTCACCTCCAGGTTCAGGAACAGTTATTACCCTTCAACCATCAGGGTCTTGAACCAGAGGGGATAAATTCACTTACAGTGCCTATAAAAAGTATTCACTCCGGGCCCCCTTTAGAAGTTTTCATGTTTTATGGTTTTACAACATTAAATCATAGTGGATCTAATTTGGCTTTTTTGACGCATCAACACAAAAAGACACTTTCGTGTCAAAGTGAAACTAGATCTCTGCAAAGTGATCTAAATTATAATAAAACACAAAATAATTGATTACGTAAGTATTTACCCGCTTCAAGTCAATATTTACTAGATGCATCTTGAGTACGGCCTTGAGTATGTGTGGATAGGTTTCTATCAGCTTTGTACATCTGGACACTGCAATTTTTCTCCATTCTTTACAAAGCTGCTCAAGCTCTGTCAGATTGTATGGGGATCGTGAGTGAACAGCCCGTTTCAATTCCTGCCATAAATTCTCAATTGGATTGAGGTCTGGACTCTGACTTGACCACTCCAGAACATTAACTTGGCAACACACACAAAATGCTGGAGGAACTCAGCAGGCCAGGCAGCATTTATGGAAAAGAGTACTGTCGACTTTCGGGCCGAGACCCTTCGTCAGAACTGGAGAGAAAAAAGATGAGAAGTCTGAGCAAGAAGGTGGGGTGAGGGGAGGAAGAAACCCAAGATGACAGGTGAAACTGGGAGTCAGAGGGGAAGCGTGAAGTAAAGAGCTGGAAAGTTGATTGGTGAAAGAGATAGAGGGGGAATCTGATAGGAGAGGACAGAAAGCCATGGAAGAAAAAAAAGGGAAGGAGCACCAGAGGGAGATGACGGACCGATAAGGTCAGAGGAGGAAATGGGAATGGTGAAGGGTGGTGGGGGGGATTCCAAAAGTTCAAGACATCAATGTTCATGCCATCAGGTTGGAGGCTACCCAGATGGAATACGAAGTGTTGCTCCTCCAACCTGAGTGTGGCCTCATCGCAACAGTGGGGGTGGTCATGGACTGACGTGCTGGAATGGGAATGGGAAATGGAATTAAAATGGGTGGACTCTGGGAAATCCCGCTTTTTCTGGCAGATTGGAGCATCAGTGCTCAGGGAAGCGGTCTCCCAATCTATGTCGAGTCTCACCAATATACAGCAGGCCATACCGGGAGCACCGGATACAGTAGATGACCCCAAAAGACTCACAGGAGAATTTTGTCTGGGTAGCCTCCGACGTGATGATATGAACGTCGATTTCTTGAAATTCTGGTAATGCCCAACTCCCCCCACAACATTCCCCAATCCCATTTCCCTCTCTCTTCACTTGCCTATCACCCCCCTCTGGTGCTTCTCCCCTTTTCTTTCTTCCGTGGCCTTCTGTCCTCTCCTATCAAACTCCCCCTTCTCCAGCCCTGTATCTCTTCCACCAATCAAATTCTCAGCTCTTTACATAACCTCTCCGCCTCACCCAGTTTCACCTACCACCTTGTGTTTCTTTCTCTCGCCCCCCCCCCCCCCCCACCTTTACTCTGACTCCTCATCCTTTTTTCTCCAATCCTGCTGAAGGGTCCCGGGCAATAACGTGGTCTGTTCTCTTTTCCATAGATGCTGCCTGCCCTCCTAAGTTCCTCAGACACTTTGTGAGTGTTGCTTGGATTTCCAGCATCTGCAGATTTTCTCTTGTTTGTGACAGGACATTAACTTTGTTGTTTTCAAGCCATTCCTGCGTAGCTTTAGCTTTATGCTTGGGACCATTGCCTTGCTGGAAAACAAAATCTTCTCCCAAGTTGCAGTTCTCTTGCAGACTGCTGCATCAGATTTTCCAACAGGATCTCCCTGTATTTTGCTGCATTCATTTTACCCTCTACCTCACAAGCCTTCCGTGGCCTGCTGCAGTGAAGCATCTCCACAGCAAGATGCAGTCACCATGCTTCATGGTAGGGATGGTGTGTTTTTGATTATGTGTGGTGTTTGGCTTATGCCAAACAGAGCATTTAGTCTTATAGCCAATAAACTCAGCTTTAGTTTCATCAGACCATAGAATCTTCTTCCAGCTGACTTCAGAGTCTTCCACATACCGATTGGCAAACTCTAGCCTAGATTTCATGTGAATTTTTTTTTCCAACAGTGGCTTTCTCTTTGCCACTCTCCCATAAAGCTGCGACTGGTGAAGCACCCAGACAACAGTTGTTGTATGTGCAGTCTCTCTCATCCCAGCCACTGAAGCTTGTAACTCCTCCAGAGTTGTCATAGATCTCTTGGTGGCCTCCCTCACTACTCCCCTTCTTGCACAGTCACTCAGTTTTTGAGGATGGTCTGCTCTAGGCAGATTTACAGCTGTGCCATATTCTTTTCATTTCTTGATGATTGGCTTAACTATACTCCAAGGGATATTCAGTGACCTGGAAATAGCCTTGTATCCATCTCCTAACTTGTGTTTTTCAATTACCTTTTTGCAGAGTTGCTTGGAGTGTTCTTTTGTCTTCATGGTGTAGTTTTTGCCAGGATACTGACTCACCAGCAGTTGGACCTTCCAGATACAGGTGTATTTTTACTACAATCAATTGGAACACTTTGTCTGCAAATAGGTCTCCAAAACCCGATCTCCATTTAACTAATTATGTGACCTACAAAATCAATTGGCTTCACCAGTGATAATTAGGTGTGTCATACTAAAGGGGAAGACAACTTATGCAATCAATTATTTTGTGCTTTTTATTTGTAATTAATTTAGGTCACTTTGTAGAGATCTGTTTTCACTTTAACACAAGTCTTTTTCTATTGATCAGTGTCAAAAAGGCCAAATTAAATTAATCTACTGTGATTCAATGTTGTAAAACAATAAAACATGAAAAATTCCAAAGGGGGGTGAATACTTTTTATAGGCACTTGCCCCATCATTGAACTGTTCTCACAACCTATGGACTCACTTTCAAGGACTCTTCATCTTATGTTCTCTATATTTGTTGCTTATTTATTTGTTATTATTATTGCTTTTCTTCTTTTTGTATTTGCAGTTTGTTGTCTTTTGCACATTGGCTGTCTGTCCATCCGCGTGGATGCAGTATTTCATTGATTCTTTTTGTGTTTCTTGTATTTACTATGATTGCCTGCAGGAAAATGAATTTCACAGTTGTATACTGTGACATATATGTACTTTGATAATCAATTTACTTTGAACTTTGTTTCGAATGACCCATTGCATTCACCTGTAGCTGAGCCAAGACTATGACAGATAGACTTGCCTCTACACTAATCTCTGGACAATAAAGACACCAAGTTTACAACACAGAACGTACAACAGTACAACACTGGACAGGTCATTCGGTCTAAGATTTCGCGCTGATCTTGATGGCAATTTATACTAAATGTCCTTCCCCTGTGTGTTATCTGTAACCCTTCCTATCCATGTGTCTATCCAAATTTCATCAAACTGCTTGCTTCCACTACTAAGCAGCTAACACTCTGCATTACAAAACTGCCTCTCAGGTCACTTTTATACTTTCACCCCGCCCCCCGCCCCCCAACCTTAAAAGCATGACCTCCAGTGTTTGGCATTTCTCCCATGGAGAAAAGTTTCTGACTGTCTACCCTATCTATGCCTCTCATTGTTTTACAAATATCAGATCTCCCTCAGCCTTAAACACTCTAAAGAGAAGAACTCAAGTTTGTCTACCCTGTCCTTATAGCTTATATTCCCTAATACAAGCAGCATCCTGGTAAACCTCTTCTGCACCAAATCCACAGTCTCCACATCCTCCCAATAATGGGGCAACCAGAACTGCACACAATACTTAATAGTCACAAAAGGTACTGCAGATGCAGGAAATCTAGAGCAATACACACAATGTGCTGGAGGACTTCAGCAGGTCAGGCAGCATCTATGGATGGGATTAACCAGTTGAATTTTTAGGCCAAGATGCTTCATCAGGACTTCATCCCAGTCCCAATGAAGAGTCTCAGCCTGAAATGTCAACTGTTAATTCCCATCCGTAGATGTTACCTGACCTGCTGAGCTCCTCCAGCACATTGCGTTTACACAATACTCTGAGTGCGTTCCAACCAAAGTTTTATATAACTGCAACCTAACTTCCTTTGGTCAAGAAGAAAATGGAGAAGTATGCAAAGCTTCAGAAGTTGGGATCAAATGAAGCACTTGAGTATAAAGAAGCCAGAAAAGGTCTAAAGAAGGGAATTGGGAAAGCCAGGAGGGGCCATGAAAAGTTCTTGACAAGTAAGATTAAAGTGAATCCCAAGGTATTCTATGCATACATCAAGAGAAAGAGGATAACTAGGGAGAGGGTGGGACAACTCAAGGGTAAAGAGGAAACATTTGCATGGATCCGAAGAATGTGAGTCAGGTATTTAATGAGTACTTTGTTTCAGCAAATATTAAGAAGGATATTGAGGACCACTGATATTGAGGATCAGTGCTTAGAGTATAAATATGTTAGGGTGCTTAGAGGTCAAGGAGGGGGAAGTGTTAGGCCTCATAATGAGTATTAAGGTGGATAAGTCCCCAAGTTATTGAAGGAGGCAAGATATGAGATTACTGGGGCCTTGACGAGTATCTTCATGCCCTCTCTAGTCACCAGCAAGGCCCTGGAGGACTGGAAAATGGCTAATGTTGTAACTCTATTTAAGAAGGGAACAAGGGAAAATTCTGGGAACTGAATAACAGTGAGTCTCAGGTCAGTTATTAGGCCAAGTGCTGGAGAAAAATTCTAGGGATAGGATGTATCAGCATTTGGAAATCCATGGTCTAATAAAGGAGAGCCAGTATGGCTTTGTGCGGGGCAGGTCGTGTCTTACCAACTTGAATTTTGACAAAACGAAGAGAGAGACTGATGATGGTAGGGCAGTCAACATTGTCTACATTGAACTTAGTAAGGCAACTTACACAGTCCCTCATGAGAGGCTGGTCTAGAAGGTTAAAATGCATGGGGTCTGCAGCAAATTGTCTGTTTGGATTCAGAACTGGCTTGCACATAGAAGACAGAAGGTAGTGGTTGAAGAGACTTATTCGAACTGGAGGTCTGTAATTAGTGGTGTTCCGCAGGGATCTGTGCTGGGACCTCTACTGTTTGTGACGTGTATAAACGACCTGGATGAAAATGTAGATGGGTGGATTTAGTAAGTTTGTGGATGATACCAAGACTGGCAGAGATGAAGATAATGTAGAAGACTGGCAAAGATTACAGCACAATACAGATCAGATGCAGATATAGGCAGAGAAATGGCAGATGAAGTTTAACCCAGATAAATATGAGGTGTTGGACATTGGTAGGGCAAATGCAAGGAGAGAGTACACTGTTAAGAGCAAGATCCATAACACTGTTGATGAACAGAGAGATATTGGGATCCAAGTTCATAGCTCCTTGAAAGCGGCTACACATGTCAATAAGGTGGTTAAGAAAGCTTAAAGAATGCTTGCTTTTAATCGTCAAGGCACTGAGTTCAAAAGTCATGAGGTTTTGTTGCAACTCTATAAAACTTTGCTCAGACCACAGTTCTGGTCACCCCACTGCAGGAAGGACGTTGAGGCTTTAGCAAGGGGGCAGAAGAGGTTTACCAGGATGCTGCCTAGTTTAGAGAACATGTGCTATCATGAGATGCTAGATAAACTTGGGTTGTTCTCTCTGGAACGGCGAAGGCCAAGGGGAGATTTGATAGAGGTTCATAAGATTATGAGACGCATAGATAGAGTGGACAGGGAGTATTTGGCTACCAGGGTTGAAATGCCTAATACCAGAGACATGCATTGAAGGTGAGAGGGGGTAGGTTCAAGGGAGATGTGAGGGATAAGTTTTTTTACTCAGAGAGTCATGAATGCCTGGAGTGCCCTGTCTGGTGTCTGGTAGAGGCAAATACATTAGAGGCTTTTAAGAGACATTTGGATGGGCACATGGATGTAAGGAAGATGGAGGAATATGGACATGGTGTAGGCAGGAGGGATTAGTGTTTGGGTGTTTTTGATTTGCTCTCTAGCTGGTTCGGCAAAATATTGTGGGCTGAATGGCCTGTTCCTGTGTTGTACTGTGCTATGTTATATTTGATTTAATGAGCAGGTGTACAGGTGTACCTAATAAAATGCCCACTGAGTGCATATTTCTCTGTATTCTTTGCTAGCCCTTTATTATGTCTACAACTGAACCAATCTTGGTACTATCCAAGATAGCTACGTAATTAATTACTTGTTTCAATTCAATGATCCTTAGTCACAAAAGAATAATGTTTATTCTTCAAATCCAGACCACTAAAAATATCAAGGGATACTTGGGGTTAGAAAAGAAGGGAAAATAATGTTATGACAAATAGCAAGTGCTCGACTCTGCAGGAAATCTGGAAGAGTACTGTTGGTGCAAGGGTGAAATTAAGAAGCATACTTCGAAGTAGAAAGGGTATGAGAAATGGTGATATGTTAATAAAAAAAGCAACCTCAAATTGTTTTATAAATATGATAAGGTATAGAGATTAATAAAGGAATATGTAGTTCCCACCTGAAAGCAAAACAACAGCCAGTGTGTAGGCAGAAAACACGTGTGTTGTCCTATGAGGGGTATTGATAGGGTAAATGCAAGCAGTGACAAGAATTTGTTATCATATATGAGGAGTAGTGTCGAAGTCGAAAACAGACACCAACAAAGAAAGGAACAGTAAATTTAAAAATGAATACAGTCAGCCCTCCTTATCCGCAAATTCAACCAATCGTGAAAACCCGGACGTGCTCTTCCAGCACTTGTTGTTCAAGCATGTACAGACTTTTTTTCTTGTCATTATTCCCTAAACAATGCAGTATAACAACTATTTTACATAGCATTTACATTGTATGAGGTATTATAAGTAATCTAGAGATGATTTAAAATATACAGGAGGATGTGCGTGGGTTATCCTGGATAGGGATCGAAAAAAATCATAAGTTCTCTTACTAAGTAAGTCGGAACAGGTACATCCGGTATTATTTAGCGTCAGTTAGTCAAACGTTTGCATTCGTATACAGTATATATTTTAAGTTTCTATGCATATAAAACACTTAAGAACATAAGTTTCAGCGCCGGGCTCAGGAAGTTCCTGAGTTCGATCTAGTGACAGATCATTATCGAGGGCAATCTTCACCATGCCGGGTTGATGTGGACGGTCAAAAACCCAAAACCCCAAAACCCAATAATTAAACCACTGTGTTGCTTAGTAATAATTGTAGCTTCCATCGGGGCAGAGCCTTTCTCACTTTATCCTTTAAAATTGTTCCGATCGTTGACTGAAGTAGCCTAATGCTTTTCCAATGACCGGTAGCGTTTCACCTCTTTCCGATCGCTTTATTATTTCCACTTTATTTTCAATGGTTATCGTGATTATTTTTGTGAACAGAAACACTGCGGTTTCAGATCTCTGCCGCTGGGTCCTAATGTCCACCGCACTGAGACAGATTGAATAAGGGACTTGAGCATCCACGAATTTTGGTATCCGCGAGGGGTCCCGGAACTAATCCCTCGCGGATAAGGAGGGCCGACTGTAAATCACCAGTTTTGTAAAATTACTTTATGTGCCTCAGATCTTTAATTAATCCTGACCCACTGAGTTCCTCCAGCAGCTTTTGTTTTGCTCATGGTATCAAGGTAGTTAGAAGAAGAAACAAGATAAAGTATCTCGATAAATGGCTAAATGTAGTCAAAGGGCTGCATGTCCTACTCTTGTTCACAAGTTATCTCAAGCATATCACATTTATTTGTAAATAAAGTTACAATAATGTTGATACTGTTATTAAAGGCTTTGCTGATTGGGATAAAAGTTACACAAGCAGAGGAAAATTATGACAAATCCTTCCTGCTCTTCAGGCATTGTGATACTGGTGTAACAGTATGGAGCAAAGACAGTTTTTGGTTAGAAAGCTCTCTATACTGTATACAGTAAATAGGTTATATACTGTAATTCTGAATGTATAAGTCAATACACAGAACTGATCAAGCATTATAGTGCACCTCGTTGCAGTTTTGATTAGAGTCATAGAGGAGTACAGCACAGAAACAGGCCCTTTGGTCCATTTAGTCCATGCTGAAACCATTTAAACTGCCTACTCCCACTGACCTGCACCGAAACCTCCATACCCCTACTATCCTCATGTCTATCCAAACTTCTCTTAAAATGTTGAAATTGAGCTTGCATGCACCACTTGTGCTGGCAGCTCATTCCACACTCTCACGACCCTCTGAGTGAAGATGTTTCCCCTCAAATTTCCCTCAAGCTTCTCACCATTCAACCTTAACCCATGACCTCTAGCTGTGGTCCCACCCAACCTCAGTGGAAAAAGCCTGCTTGCATTTATCCTATCTATACCCCTCATAATCTTGCATACCTCTATCATATCTCCTCTCAATCGTCCACTTCCTAAGGAACACAGTCCCAGCCTATTCAATCTTTCCTTATAACTCAAGTCCACCAGACCCGGCAACATTCTTGCAAATTTTCTCTGCACTCGATCAACCTTGTTTATATCTTCCTTGTAGGTAGGTGACCAGAACTGCACACTACTCCAAATTAGACCTCACCAACATCCTATATAACATCTCACCTTCAGTACTCAAATATATTGATTTATGAAGGCCAATGTCCCAAAAGCTTTCTTTATGACTCTATCTACCTGTATATTACTCTAATTCTGTGTATTACTGGTTCATTTTAGTTAGTGTGCTATTTATCACTGATACCATGCAGGAAATTTTGTAAAAAAAAAATTAACCAGAATATTTGTATTTTGCTTCAGGTCATCAAAATATTTGCTGCTCACATTCCAATTGCAACAGGTCCTGCAAAGTCTTTTGTTTAGAACACCTACCCTGGTCTTCAGATCCTTCAATGGCCTTGCACATCTTTTTTCTCTGTATTCTTCTTAGGTTTGCACCTTTCTGAGATCTGCATTCCTGGTGACCCAATTCCCAGAATACCATCATTATATCATTAGCAGGGTACATGTACATGGTTCCCTGAAAGTGGTGACGTAGGTAGACAGAGTGGTGAAAGAAGGTGTATGGCATGCTGCTTTCATCAGATAAGGCACTAAGTACAGGAATTGGGACATCATGTTACACCTGTACAAGCCAGTGGCAAGACCACTCCTTGAATCTTGTGTGCAGTTCTGGTTGCTATTCTATAGGAAGGATGTGATTATGCTAGAGAAGGGTGGTGCAGAGAAGACTTAAACCTCCCTGTAAGCCTCTTACTCGTCATCCTAAAAGCCTGATCTCCGACAATTCTGTCGGGGGGATAAATTCCTGCCATCTATCCTGTTTATGCCTCTTAGTTTTGTATTTCTCTATTCTGCTCCAAAGAAAACAATCCCAGTTTATGTGATCGCTCCTCATAATTGTAATTTCCCAACACTGGCAACATCCTGTGAATTTCCTCTCCACCCTGTCTACAGCAATCACATCCTTTTTAAGGGCAGCAACCAAATGTGCACACTACCCTCTGGCTGTAGTCTATCTACTGTTTTGTGAAATAGTACCAAGTCCTTCTGCTATGCCCCAGTGAATGAAGAAAAATTTTCCATTTGCCTTCTACAATACTGGTTGCTACTTTTGGGGACCACTCAACCTATGGACTCACTTTCAAGGACTCTTCATCTCATGTTCTTGGCATTTATTGCTTATTTATTATGATTATTATTATTATTATTTCTTATTTTCCTCCTTCATGTTGTATTTGAACAATTTGCTGTCTTTCACACATTGGTTGTTTGTCCATCCTGTTGGTTCTGGTCTTTCATTGATTCTATTGTGTTTCTTGTATCTACTGTGAACACTGGCAAGAAAATGAATCTGAGTTGTATATAGTGACATAGATGTACTTTGATAATAAATTAACTTTGAACGTATACACCAAGATCCCTATAAACACAACAAAATAGGAGCAGGAGAAGGTCACCCCTTCATGACTTCCCCACCATTTTATATGATCATTACTGATCAATTGTGGCCCCAATTCTTCTGGCCGTTTCTTCATTCCCTAAATGCCTAAAGCTATCAAATATTTATCCATTTCCACTTTAAATACTTCTAATTGTCCAGCTTCCACCATCGACCAGGACAGAGAATCCCTGAGATTCATCACACTGTGCAAAAATACATTTCTATTTACTTCAGTTTTATATGACAGACCTCCTACCTTGCAGTTAAGCTCTCTTGTTAGAATCTCTCACTAAGGAAAACAAACTAATATCTACCCATATACAAGATATTTATATAAAATAATCTCTCCTGTTTCTAAATTGCAAGGAATACAAAATCCAAACTGCCTAGGCTCTCTTGATAGGAAATCCCAGTAATTAACTTGGTGAATCTCCTTTGGCTTGCTTGCAATGCCAACAAATCCTTCCAGTATTATAAGTTTGACCTCACTAATACCTTCTATAATTATAACAAAACCTTCCTATAATTAAACTGCTACCCTTTGCAATAAAGGTCCATATGCCATTAGCCTTCTTAACTAATTGTTGGATCTGCCTGACCTGCGTGATTCATGCACTGGAACATCAAAATCTCTCAGTACTGTAGTCATTTGCATTCACTCTACATTTAAATAGTAATCTACCTTTCACTTTCTATTAACAAACTGCTCAATCTCACACTTGCTCATATCATATCCTTTTGTCCACTCCCTCAATCTATCTATATCTTGTTGCAGAATCACTGTATCACAATCACAACATGCCCTCCCACCTAGTTTTATATCAGCAGCAAATTTGGAGCCCTTGGCCAATGTTCATTCCTCCAGTCAGTAATATAAACAGTGAACAATTGCTGGCCAAGCTTTGATCCCTGCAGTACTCCATTTATTACTCCTTTCTGAAAAGGAGTAATGGCACATTACAGAAAAGGGCACATTTATTCAACTGTTTTGTGAGCAGTTTTGGGCCCCGTATATGAGAAAGGATGTGCTGACGTTAGAGAGGGTCCAGAGGTTTGTGAAAATCATCAGGAAATGAGAAGTTTAAAGTATGAGGAGTGTTTGATGACTGTGGGCCTGTATTTGTTGGACTTTAGAAGAACGAAGGCAGAGCTCATTGAAATCTATCAACTATTGAACGGCCTTGAAAGCATGGACACAGACTAAATGTTTCCTATAATGGGGAAGTATAAGACCAAAGGGTATAGCCTCAAAATACAAGGATGTCACTTTAGAACAGAGCTGATGAATTTCTTTAGCCAGAGGATGGTGAATCTGTGGAATTCATTGCCACAGATGGCGCTAAGGCCAAATCATTGGCAATATTTAAAGTGGAAGTTGATAGGTTCTTGATTAGTAAGGGCATCAAAGCTTATGGGTAGTAGGCAGGAGAACTAGGTTGAGATAGGCAGGAGAACTTGGTTGAGAGGAATAATAAATCATGCATGAAGGGATGGCAGAGTAGGATCAATGGACTGAAAGGCCTAATTCTGCTCCTGTGTTTTGTGATCTGATTGCCTATGAGACAGTCAGTTTTCATTCCATTCGAACGCATTTCCTCTGATACCACGGGCTTCTAGCTCATACACCATGACAAATTCCCCTTTGGAAGTCTAAGCACGCTAATCAGCAGGTTCCCCGCAGTTAAAGGTAAAAGAAGAAAAAAATCCTAATATGTAACTAAGACCTAGGCCCATTAAGTCTTTCCACAAATCAGGACAAAGTTCAAGGTGTGAGGCATGGCATCAAATAAACTTTTCCATTGTTCAATGACAATGTAATGTTGATGAGAACCATCCTGATGCTTTATTGGCTGGGTGTCTCACTAAGCAAACAAAAGTAACACAAATGGACAAAGTCTCAAGATTAATTGCTGCTCTGTTCCAAATCAGTTGGTATCAGGCACCAAGGCAATAAAATATCTCTGAACAAACAGGAAAAAGTTCTTGCTTTGCTTGTAGAAATTTCTATAAATCTACCCAAAATATTTGCACACAAACTTTAAACTGCCTCACCAATGCATGCAATATTACTGAATTCCAGAATAAGATATAAGAACAGAAGAATTGACTTTATATCTGAAATTAGCACATTACAGTATATTCTTGAATCAAAAGGAATTTACAACACAAATGGCGGTATCCAAATACTGTTCCTATGCTGCCCAACACTGGTTTAACACCCTGCCCCAGCTCAGTGGTCTTAAGGTACTCAGATATTTTTAGTTTAATATAATATACAAGGTACTTCATATCAATCAAAATAGGTTCATCAAAAGCTGTCCTTCTAAAAGCAAATATGAATTCATAAAAGGATGAAGGTAATATTAAGCAACAAATTTACAGAAACGTATAGAATTCATTAAATGTATCTCAAAATTTCCTAACTTTCGCTTTCAATACGAGTAGAACATTGAGGGGATAAGATCGAATACTTTCTGTCCAGCCTGACTTTTTGGTGACTTCCAGATTCTAGAACAATAATGAAAAGTCTCGGCAGAACTGATCAGCCTTTGTAAATGCCAAATGAAGATCAAAGAGAAGATGAGAAGAGTGGCCTTCAGCCTGCGTCACTAACTCAGTGAGTATGCAAGTGGGTCTGCTCAGTCTTTCCATTTCTGCTTGGTTCAACTCAATCCAGCATCTGACTGATGAGACACAGCCAGCAAAAGATGCCGCAAATACACATTCTTAAGTCAGTCTTCATAACCTGTAGAAAATCTGTAGATTATTAACTGACTACTAATAAAATTATTAGTAAATTACTTTTCCAGTACATCGTCTTTCTCCTTCTTAGACCTCGGCTTTTTCCCAGGAGACTGCAGGACAACAACAGAAAGGAAGAAGCAATCAGACAAAATGGCTCGGTCAACTTGTTGGTGAATTTGATGGACCAACTAGTCCGTTTCCTCTCACATTTAAAAGACGTATGGGTTAGTCAGGGTTAATAAGTTGTGGGCATGTTATGCTGGCAACGGATGCTAGTGGGCTGCCCCCAGCACATCCTTGGACTGAGTTGATTATTGATGCAAATGACACATTTCATTGTATGTTGAGGGACATTATCAGTTACTTTACTAAATTCCATATAGATAACATCCACTGCATTACCCTTATCAAGCACATTTGTTCCCTCTTCAAAATATTCAATTGAGTTTGTAAGGCATAACCTGCTCCACACAAGCCATGCTGACGGTCCCAAAGCAGGCCACGTCTTACCAAATGAATATAAATCCTATCCCTAAGTAGCCTACCATTAATGTGAGGCTCACTGGCCTATACTTAACTAGATTTTCCCTCTTTCCCTTCTTGAACAAAGAAACAACATTTGCTACTTTCCACTCCTCCAGGACCTTGTCTATTGCTGGTGAGGATGCAAAGATCCTTGTCAAAGCTCCAGCAATCTCCCCACGTACTTCTTTCAATATTCTGGGATATATGCCATTAGGCCTTAATGCTTCTCAGAAAACCCAGCATGAACTGCTTTATTTTAAAATGTCCCAGCACATTAGCACGCCCCACTCTGTTCTAACTGGCCTCCAAATCCTTCTCCTCGGTAACTTTTCTATTCTCTATCAACATCTTAATAGATCCAATATCAAAAATTTACTTGAATCCTTCTAACTGATAATGCTTGAATGATTATGATTCTTAAAATAGCGTTCAGTTTGCAGAATGATTGACTGTTGAAGTCGGGTAACAGTATTTTAAGTATTTGCAAACGAAGGGGAATAAAATAATTTTGGAAGTTCTCCTTGCAGAGGGTTGAATATCTAGAATTATCCACCATTGAGGGATGTTGTAGCCAGATCATTGGCCGTATTTAAAAAAGTAGAAAGTTGAAAGATTAGGAGATTAGGGGCTATGGAGAAATGGAAATGTGTGCATGCAAGAGCTTGAAGAGATCAACTGTGATCATAATGAATAACTAGGTAGGCTTGAGAGGCTAAGTGGCTTACTCCAACAACTATGTACTTAAATTTTAACCGGTGCACAGATTATTACTGTGACATGCATCAATGAAAATTAAACCTTAAAGCAATGAAAAAACAGCAGATTAGGTTATATTTTGTGGTAGTGTTACGAATGTGCCACAACTCTGAAGGGTACAAAGTAGCCCCCTCCTTTTTGAGAATCGCAAGATCGCTATTAATTCGGGTCTGGGACCCAGGAAATGAGAGAGAATCCTCAAGGTTTTGGAATGTCCTGGCCCCTCCGCAAGACAAAGCCACGGAAAACGGCCATTGTCTCTTGGAGACGGAATTGTGTATTGAGTACTGTACTATTCATTGAAGCCCTCAGGGAATGACCAGAGTGGGCTGGTTGAGGGATTGCATCATCCCAACCTGATTGACATCTGAGACCCCGTGAGTAAGGATAAAAGAGGGTCTGGGGAACAACCCCTTTAGACACACCAGGAGAAATGCTAGAAATCCCGTGACAGCGTTTAATAGCGACAGCCGGTGGGGGCCCACGTGCGTCCTTTCCCTTTGCCGGGATTGGGGCCTTACCATGGAAGAGCGGCTTTAGCTAGAGGAGAAATCAACACCAACGGAACTCTGGAAGGATCAACATCATAAAAAGGAAAAGCTGGCAAGTTTCTCAAAACTCTCTCTTGACTCCAACCAAAGGCTGCAGCCTGAATGGACTTGAGTGACTTTTATATTTCCATCGGACAATACATTATCCCCTAGACAACGATAGAGCTATTTCTTATTGATTATTATTACACCCACGCTTTTAGATTTAGTATTGACAACGTATATTATCTGTATGTTTGCATTGATATTATTTTTGTGTATTTTTATCAATAAATGCTGTTAAAAATAGTACCATCAGACTTCAACGGACCTCACTATCTTTGCTGGTAAGTGACCCAATTACGGGGATCGTAACAGTAGAAATTAGTTTACTTATTTATTCAAACTTCAAAGTAGCACGACAGAAATTTTCGGGAAACAAGCCAAGTTGTTTCACGTTCTCCCTTCCTCTATGTCATACATCTTTAAATCTCTACAGAGATAATCACTACTTTGATATCAAGAAAATTGATTAGATCTGATGGAAAGCTGCAATTAACCAGTAGGACTTCAAACAGATGCAAATCATGTTTAAGGAGTGTTTTAGGGTAATAACAATCTGCAATCACACTACAGCATTAAAGCAACCGGTCACAGATGACTTCACTTTGCTATGCTGAATCTTAGCCATAATACTGAAGGACTTTCTGAACACAGAGATTCTCAAATGTAAGTTACCAAATTTTGCAAGAAACCCATTCCACTGGAAACAGAAAAGCCGTTATCTTTTACTCCCATACCTCTAAAATAATACTTTTTATATCAAAATAAAATGTATCGATTATAAATATTTATTTACAAGAATAAACGATGCAATGCATTTTCATTCTTCCACTTACAGTGTAGGCATTAAATAGTGTTTTATTACATTACTTAAAACCAATAGGACAGTAGGGGGAGAACCCTACAACGTGGTCTTTCCCACCAAGCTTCAGAGCATTCCTCAGCAGCATGCCCCTGCAGCTTCGAATGTGCCAGTCAGCAACTTTCCTTTATGGACCTCCAAAATAATATTGTAGTCCTCAAACATGGCAAGCCCTTCTTGAACAATTACTAATTAGGAACTGTAGTATTTTTAGTGTCAAATAGACCACGTCAAGGTAAACCCACCATCAATAACATGTACAAAATAGAACCAGTCTTTATGGAATGCAAACTGCAAGTGCCTTTGGTGATCACCCAACAGCAATCTGTAGCACGTACACAGTGAACTGCATCCGCTCATTGGAAAGAAAAGAACATCTCTTGGAGCAATGATGTATTCTACCAACTCAGCTTATAATTCCTACTTCAGAAATCAGCTTTAGTACTCTAAAAGAAACCAGTGATACTGCTCCAGGAAATAGTTCTTGAAGCTTGGAATAAGCCAAGATCAATAGTCATAGCACTGATGGGGACACTCTTTTTAGAGTCAGAAGGTTCTGGATTCATATCCCACCCTAGAGAAAGTCCAAGCTGAAAGAAATCTAGCATGGTTGGAAGTGTCGTTGCTCAGATGAGATATGAAGGTAAACAGCAAAAATAGGCATAATATTTCAAAGAATGGTAGAGGAGTTAACCACAATGTCCCATCAGTCAACCAACATCACAATGATTTCACAATTAACCAAACGTTGCTTGTGGGAATTTACTGTGAGGAAATTATTTAATGTGTACACATTAAAAGTACATTTCACATCAAATACATACCAAAGTACTTCATTGCGATAAAGGCATATTATAATAATCCAAATAATTCTCTTTCTTCAGAAAAGTTCATGTCATCTTCAAAGTGTTAATAAAAATCACCAGTTGTACTGTGAGCACCACTCGTATCATGTCTGTGGAACCTATCTCAATGTCAGCTAATACCTTTGTTATTCAATAACACCCTTCACTGTACCCAGCTCCATTCTCAGACACCTTTGGGCTTCACTTGGTGATGTGTAGCAGTTTGACAGAGCTGCATCCTGTAGCCTGGACTGCGTACACCCTTAGATATTCAACTTAATTACAGTGACTGCATCCTTCTGCAACCATTGACTTATTTAATGCGAGTTTTCTACAACTGCCGTTACTGCTGCTCTACAATGAGAAAACAGGAGCAGTACTTTCTGTCAATCCAAGCCAAACCTACAGGTTTAAAATGCTCTCACACCACTGTACATTCCGGCATTAAAATGGGTAAAATAAAAACGGGGGCAGGGGCACGATCAGCAAAGCTGGGTCATTGCAGGCAGAAATCAAGCGGCTTAAGTGTTAGCACCCACACAGCAGAAACCTCCCACAGTTAATGCCAATAAAGAATAAATAGTAGTCAGATGCATGCAACTGTAAGTCATGCAAAAATCTATTTGTAAAACAATCATTCTATTTTAATTAAGTCATTAGTAAGACTATGCCCTTCCAAACAACCATATCATATTTACATATACTTGAAAGGTTTATAGCTCGGACAGAGAAATCTCAAACAAAACACACAACTCACCATCTCCAATATTCTAATGTTGGCTGTGTGGTACTTCTGCTTATTTAGTAAAAACTGACAATCTGACATTCAATCTTTGTAGACATTTATTTAAAACTTTAAAATTAAATTTTTTAATACTTCTATTTTTCTAATAGTGAAAAATAAAATCAAACAGTATTTAACACTTTAATTTTAAAAGCTGTTTTTTTCTAATTTTAGAAATAATAATATAGCAAGTTTCACAATAATTAAACCAGTAACCACAAGTCAACACCATAGTTTAATCTCTCCCATTTCCTCCATTTCACCAAGATTCTTGGGGTCAACCACAATTGTTCCACAGATTGTCTGAGCTACTTACAGCTGATATGGGCAGTGTAAACCCCACTGAATACAGGACAGTGGAAGTGACGGTACTGTTCCTGAATGGATAACTGATGGTTTCATCATCACAGTAAAACCCTCTTTGATAAGGTTTTATTTTGGCCACATTTAGAACACCCAGTGGCATACCAGCTGTAAGGAGGGAAAAGAAAATTTTAAGTGCACTATAAACTGATATCTTTACAACAGATCACATTCATGAATCCAATTTGCAAATAATAAGTCCATATGCATAGAGTTTCTGCAGATGCTGGAAATACACATACAGAATGCTAGAGGAACTTGGCAGGTCAGGCAGTATCCATGAGATCTAATAAACAGTCGACATTTTGGGCTGAGACCCTTCTTCAGGACTGTCCAGATACTTCCTATAAGAGTCCATATGTTAATTTTTATTCTACTATTATACATATTCACAGAGCATGAGCGTCAATACCAGGAGAGCAATTTCCATCCTTGAACTGGCAAGCTTTATCAGAGTTTCAGTGGTTAAGAGTTAACCACACTGACAAAATCATGTACAGTCCAGACAGGGTAAGGACACACCAGATTTCATTTCCTAAAGGTCATTGGTAATTTAAGCACAGGATGATCCTCCTTACATTTTCCATTTTCACCTTCCACCCAAACACACAGCACTGACGATAAGCTCCAAAGCAATGCTTGTGCATGTATAAATTAGTGTCAAGTAGTTTGCTAAATTACAAGGACCAATTCTAATATGTTGCAAAATAATTGCCTTTGCTTTCTGAGATCGGGATGTATTTACCCCAAAAAGTAAACTTGAATGGGTTGTTGCAGGATTTGAGGCTCCCTGAAATGCTCAAGGTTTAAAAGTTAGATAGTCTCAGGGATCCTTCCAAGTCTAGTTATTTCTTCCATCAATTATCGTCAGTAAAAATAGATCAATCACGTTGATATACTTTTCAGATGCTTAACTATTTATAGCATTCTCTATTCATCTACAAGATGACTGCTTAGTTAGTAACTGATAACTACCGTACAAAATGCACATTTTACAAGACTTTTCTGATTAAGATACACAATACTTGCCAAAAAAACTCACAAGGGACTTCACGTTAATTAATTTCTTTCATACTTTCCCAGTACCACATATACAGAACAAAGTGTAAATTTGTACTTAGAAGTCTCTGCTAATGTTATTCTAAATTGCTCAAAGTACGCATGCTCATGAACTAAGATAAGGAGATCTTATTATACTCCCCCTTCTCCAGCCCTGTACCACTTTCATCAATCAACTTCCCAGCTCTTTACTTCACCACTCCCCGTTTCACCTATTACCTTGTTTTTCTCTCTTCCCTCACCCACCTTTTAAATCTACTTCTTGTTTTTTTTCCTCCAGTCCAGCAGAAGGGTTATGGCCCAAAACATCGACTGTATTCTTTTCCATCAATTTTGCCTGGCCTGCTGAGTTCCTCCAGCATTTTGTGTGTGTTGCTTGGATTTCCAGCATCCGCAGATTTTTTCTTGTTTATGTAGGGAGATGCTCTTAAGTTTTTCACCACGTGCAGTAGGAAAGCCTTTCCTCTTCACAAAAATATGTCATTTAAATCAGGGGTTCCCAACCTGGGATCCACAGACTCCTCAAGTTAATGGTAGGAGTCTATGGCATTAAAATGGTTGGGAAACCCTGTATTGGATTCACTTTCAAGGACTCTGCAATCATAGTACTCAATATAACTTAATAATATTTTTTCCTTTTTTTGTTTTTGCAAATTTGTTGTTGACACATGGGGTGTTTATCCATCTCTGCTGTGTGCAGTTCTTCCATAGAATTCTTTTGTGTTTCTATTGTGAATGCCCACATGTGAACAAATCTCAGAGTAGTGTACAGTATGGTGACATATATGTACTTTGATAATAAATTTACTTCGAACTTTGTAACAATGATAGTTCAAGTTGCAATGGCACAACAGACAATCATTTAAACATCCATGATACCAGTCTTTAAGACTTCCAGTTGTTTCCTTCAGTTTTAACATCATTTAGTAATTATATCTAATTTTTGTTCAATATTTATGTGGCCAAAAGCAGACCACACCAACAACAGGAAGCAAACTTCATGATGCATGTTCACACGAAAACTATCATAGTTCGGTTTCACAAACACTACTACAGCATTCATTGGATCACTTAGGGGGAACAGTTTTATCTGGTAGAGACACAAGACAAACAAGTACAAAGATAAACAAATATTTAGCTAAAGTCTGAGGAAAAATCATTGCCATTTCAAAACATGAATCAACCAACAGATTTCCTCGAACATAAGAGAGTTTGCAGATGCTGGGAATTGTGATTTCCATCACACACCTCATATTCCATCTGGCTAGCATCCAACCTGATGGCATGAACGTCAATTTCTCTGAATTCCGATAATTTCTCTCTCTTCCCCCTTCTCTGTTTTTTCATTCCCCATTCTGGTTCCCCTCTCACCTCTTCTCTTCACCTCTCCGTCCCCCTTCCCTTTCTTCCACGGTGCACTCTCCTCTCCCATTAGATGTCTTTTTCTTCAACCCTTTACCTCCACCACCTATCACCTCTCAGCTTCTTTCTTCATCCCGTCTCCCCCACTCACCCTCCCACCTTCTCACTCAGTTGGTCTCACCTATCACCTGCCAGCTTGTACTCCTTCCTCAACCCACACCTCCTTATTTTGGATCCTTCCTCCTTCCTTTCCAGTCCTGAGCAAGGACCCTGGCCTGAAAAGTCAACTGCTTATTCTCTTCCATAGTTGCTGCCTGATTTGCTGAGTTCCTCCAGCATTTTGTGCAGATTTCTTCGAATTTGGCGCGTGTAGTGAAACTGAAAATTGAGAGTTGCTTCAGATCTCACAGCAGCAACTAATACACTTAATTAAATTTGGAATGCAAGGTCAAAATGCCCATAATGGAGGGTTGTAAAGAAGTCTTTTGGGAAGAAAGTTAGAGCAATACACACAAAATGCGAGATGAACCCAGCAGGTCAAGTAATACCTCTGGAAGAAAATGAAGAGTTGAGGTCTCAGGCAGGGACTGTTCATCAGGATCCAATTGAAATGTTGATCTTTCATTCTCCTCCTTAAATGCTGCCAGACCTGCTGAGTTCATCCAGTACTTTGTGTGTTGCTCAAGATTTCTGGCTTCTGCAGAATCTGTTAGGTCTCAGGAAGGAAGTTTATTGCCTTTACCCAGCGTTGAATTTAGATAAATGACAATCCACAGGTATGTAGTGGACTGTTCATTATTCTCCAAATGGCTTAGCATGCCATTCAATCTTGGAACAATTAAGGATAGGCAACAAAAAAAAATCTGGCAATATTCATACAAAGAAATCTGCAAGAGCCATGTTGTATGATTCTGTTGAGTTCCAGCTTTGCTATCTTCACCTCCTGCTAACATCATTTGTGCACTATATAATTCTTCATTTTACTGTTGACCTAGAAAAACATATTTCCCATTTCCAAGAAATCTTGTTCATCTTGGCACCAACTCTACACAATGAGTACAGCATGTCCCCAGACCTTGGATTACATTAGCAGTTCCAAATGCAAATTGTGCTGTCTATCTTTTTTCTTTATTTATTCTTTCTCAATCCTTGAAAGAGAGAAAAAGTTTGTGATCAAGGATCAGGATGGTGAGAAGGCAATCTGGAATTGGGGCCAGGTAATGCATGCTTAGGATGGCGAACCCCAGACGCTCAGATATCTTTAGAGTTATACCAAAGATGACCTTGTATATATATATATAAATGTTAACTTCTTCATGAATGGCCTGTGCTACTGTTGAATAAAAGCACTGTCAAAATCATATGTTTGGATACTTTCACACATAAATCATGGGCAAGCAGGGCACAGAACTAATTTGATATTGTACATTATACCGGGTTAATAGAAGTGGGTGCCCACTGATAGGCAAGGATAGTGAGCCAAATGGCCTATTTCCACGTTCTACAATTCAGGAAAAGTCACAATAAGAACTACATATTTAACAATCTGGATTTTGATTATATTCATTTATGTATTGCACGGCATTATATTAAAACGTTCCAAAATATAGAATGCACAAGATTCACAAATGTCTGCCAAACTCTTATATTTCTCCCAGGTTTCCATCATTCACGTGTAAACTATAACAAAACGTTTTTAATGACTTCGTGGGAAAAAGAAAATCAGACCCTCTCCAGTCAACACCCAACATTTACATGCAAATGATATGCTCGAAAACATTCAGGAGTCAGAGTTTCGGCAGACTTCACTTCATGAAACCCAAATGAGTTGAGATTAATTACACCGCTTGCAGACTCATCTCCGTTTCTGATTATAGGTTGCATGGAATAAAGCATTACATTGCAGACCTAATAGGCATGCCCCACCAATTTATTCAATGGCACCACACAGATTACTGATGTTACTTTTAATGCCAATATTTTAGCTCACAACCTTTAAAGTTTAGGGAAATTCTAAATTTAAAGGAAATAATAAAAAGTATTGCAAAAACACAGTATAACAGATAGTCAATGAATACACTGTTCCTACAGGGATCAACATTTTGTGTGCACGTCTGTATACTACTAGTCCATAAGAGCATAAGACAAAGGAGCAGAATTAGGCCATTCAGCCCATCAAGTCTGCTCCACCATTCCATCATGCTGATCCTGGATCCCACTCAACCCTATACACCTGTCTTTTTGCCGTATTCTTTGATGCCCTGACTAAACAGGAAATGATCAACGTCTGTGTTAAATATACACACGGCCTTGGCCTCCACCGCACTTTCTACAGATTCACTACACCCTGGCTAAAGAAATTCCTCCTTACCTCTGTTCTGAAGGGTCACCCTTCAATTTTGAGGCTGTCTCTCTAAGACGCTATTTTCAATTATGAAGTATTAAAATTTCTTCCCTTTTTCGGATATGTGTTATTTGCTTTTTGGTTTGTCACAAAAATTATGTATAATTTATGTTAATTTAAGCTTCTATTGTATTTGTCATATTTGTAATGTATTATGATACAATTACAAAAAGCTAATTTATACATGGGCGTTTATGCACACAACGACCTACAGAGAGGAGGCAGAAGAGCCTGGGGCCAGGCAAGTAACTCTTCCTAAATGTCAATAAGACAAAGGAGATGTTATCGACTTCAGAAAAACTCACATCAGCATCACAGCAGTGGAAACTGAGAGCACAGCTCAGACAACTTCTCATGGTCCCAGAACATATCCTACACAGTCAGGAAAGCTTGCCAGCGTCCCCACTTTCTAAGGAGAGCTATGCACGTTCATACTCACATCACTCTACAGATGAACAGCAGGGAGCTTCTTAACGAGTTACATCACTGCACGGTACGGAAACTGTACTGTGGCAGACGGGAAGGCAGTCAAAATTGCCCAACGCATCACCGGCACCATCGAGGAAATATATACAGAAAGGTGCCAGAAAACGTCCAGTTATATCAGGAAGAATTCCACCTACCCTGCTCATGGACTGCTTGTCTCACTTCCATCAGGGAGGAGGCTACATGGCATTCACATGAGAACCACCAGACTTAAAATCAGTTACTTTGGATGAGAAAGCATTTAGTGATAATACTGAAAACTGCTCCTCATGACAAACTGTGAAGCAACAGTTCTTCATTTTAATTCTAATAGTCTATCTGTAGTTTAATCATCAAATGGTTCTTTACCAAGTATTTTTGGAAGGGGAAGCAGATAATATCTCCCTATTCAACATTGTACTCCATCTTTAACATGGCAACAGGTAGCTTACACTTCAGAATTTATCAATGATTCAGGGACATCTTGATTACAGTAAACAGTGGAAAATGTGTACTACACAGTCATCCTTAATCCCAAAGAATGCCCCAAGACAACCAAAAGAAATGTAATTGAAAATCTGGAGTTTATATCATGTGTCTATTAGTTAATTTTCAATTATTTCAATTAAGAGGGGTGTAAACTGGGCTGTAATTCCACTACACCAAATTTACTCTCCCTCTCTCACTTTACTTCAGTATCTAAATCAGCAATTGTTTTTTCTCTTTTCAGTTACTTAGGATTTTGCAGTGATTTTAGCCTGTTATGATACTATGACTCTACTCTAACATTTTAGTGTTGTTTTTAATTTCCATCTGCTTCAAAGGTGCCCAAGAGGAGCAGGGTGAGCTGCCTCAATAACTATCACCCAGTTGTACCCACATCTTCAGTGGTGAAGTGCTTTGAGAGGTTGGTCATGGCCAGAATCAACTCCTGCTTAAGCAAGGACCTGGACTTGCTGTAATTTGCCAATCGCCACAATAAGTCTACAGCAGATACCATCTCACTGGCTCTCCATTCAGGCTTGGATCACCTGGACAATAGCAATACCTACCTCGGGCTGCTGTTTACTGACTATAGCTCGGTGTCCAACACAATCATACCCCCAGTTCTAATCAACAAGCTCCAAACCCTGGGCTTGTACCTTCCTCTGCAACTGGGTCCTTGGCTTCCTCACCAGGAGACCACAATCAGTGCGAATCGGAAATAACATCTCCTCCTTGCTACCATCAACATGGGTGCACTCAAGGATGTATGCGTATCTAACTGTTCTTCTCTCACTACACCCATGACTGTATGGCTAGGCACAGTTCAAACACCATCTGTAATTTTGCTGATGACACAACTATTGTTGGTAAAATTTCAGATGGTGAAGAGGAGGCGTACAGCAGTGATACAGAGCAGTTGTTTGAGTGGTGTCGCAACAACAACCTTGCAGTCAACATTAAGACCAAGGAATTGAATTTGGACTTCAGGAAGGGAAAGTCAGGGGAACAAACAACAGTCCTCAAGCAGTGGAAAGGCTGTGCAGTTTCTAAGCGCCAACGTCTCTGAAGCTCTATCTGGCTCCAACATACTGATGCAATTACAAAGAAGGCAAGACAGCAACTAGATTTCATTAGAGTGGAACTGGTATGTCACCAAAGACTTTCACAAATTTCTACAGATGTACCATGGAGAGCATTCTAACTGGTTGCATCAGCATCTGGTAAGGGGAGGGGGCTATGGCACAGGATCAAAGTAAGCTGCAAAAAGTCGTAAACTCAACCAGTTCCATCGTGGGCACCGGCCTTCCCAGTGTCGAGGACAACATCAAAAGGCGATTCCTCAAAAAAGCAGTATCTGTCATTAAGCCCTCTTCTCATTGCTACCATCAAGGAGGAGGTACAGAAGCCTGAGAACACACACTCAACATTTCAGGAACACCTTCTTCCCCTCGGCCATCAGATATCTGAATGGACCTTCCTCTGCTCTCTCTCTCTCTGCACTATTTTCTTAATTTAATGTATAGATATATTTCTTATTGTTACTTAGTTTTAAAATTATTATGTACTGCACTGTATTGCTGCCACAAGTCAAGAAATATCACAGCTTATCTCGCCACTGTCTGTAAGGAGTTTGCACATGTGACCACATGGGTTTCCTCTGGGTGCTCCAGCTTCCCCACGTAGACCAAAGACATTGTAAATTGTCCCATGATCAGGCCAGGGTCAGACTGGAGTTTACTGGGTGCCGCAGCTCGATAGAGGGGTCTATTGGCATTGTGAAATAAATATTTCAACGTTATTTAAACTAATCGTGATTCTGATTCTTGGCCTAAAGTAACCCTGTTTATTGGAAGTGGAACAAAAAATAGGAACATAAACTGAGAACAACATTATGTGAAAAATAAGTTTCTCCCTATTACATCAATCACTTTCACTTTTGTCATTTATGGTTGTGCCCAGATTGAGGTGAACTGTATTTGTTATTTCCCCATACTTCACAGTTAGAATGCAATAAGCAATAACAATAAATGAGCTTAACTCCATTTTTGTGCAGATCAAGTATACACCAACTTCCTGAATACATCTTTTTTAAAAATTACTTCCCTTAATTGTGGAAGTACATTCCCATAGTTCTGTTCTGGATCCTTTACAGTGTAAAAGAACCTTATTTATTCCATTAACCTTTTGCCTTCTCGCATTTGGTCATGCATCTCCCTTAGGCTAATTTGCCTTTTCTTTCCAACACTAGTTACTAATAGAAGTTTTCTCCTTACTGAACATCACTGCATTGCAATAAAATTGATTCCAGATGGGATATTTCAGCCACTTTGTCTGATTGGTAGCCAACTTAAGTCCAATTATCTTATAAAGGAGACATAGCTAGCAGTTTGTGCTCACCTGGAACCTATTTGTTGACACATGAGTGGTAAAACTAAACTGTTGAGTACATGTGATGGCGAATACACTGGAGATTTTTACTTAGTGTACTGGATGTAGCAGCAAGATCCTCCACATTGTGCATCTTATTGTTCAGAAAACATAGCAAAAGATTCCCTTAATGAGTAACAAACTGATTTACCTTTGTAATGAAGTATTAATGTACAGATGATGAACTTTTTTTAATATGACTCTTCCTGGCAATTTGGATAAGTTAATTTCTCAAAGTCCCTTAGTTATAAGAAAAAAAATTTAAATTAATTTCCATGCCAGCTGCAGCATTCTGGAAGGAAAGTATTCTGTTTTCATGAACTGATTTCTTTAATGTCAAGCACTGCAGGATGGAAGACTTCCTTTTGGCTGTGGTGGTGGTGGGGACACTGAACTGATTGTAGACTACTTCTACAGGGACCTTAATCAGATACTAAAGGTTAAAGGTTTTCATTAAACCATACATACAATTTTCTCTAACTCTAAACTGCTACCCAAAATAATAATGAGACAACAAAACGCCTTTAATACAGCTTAATTAGTAAGATGCACAGAAATGTAATGACAATTTATTTTACATTTGGATTGAGTGGTTAACTATTTGGCTTGACCAGCATTACAAGCCGTTGTCAGACTGCAGCCTGTGGTGCCAACACTGGCTAAATGAATGACTGATATCTCTAAAATGTCAACAAAAACAGTTCACTTTGTACATCTCTATATATAAAGGAAACGTTGATCTTATTGCAAGTTACAAGATATTCATTGTCGCTCACGGAGAGAATCATTCATAACTATGAAATATTAAAAGATAAGTACAAATAGGAAGTTGAAGAGTTAAGTGTGGTTGGTTACAGCGTAACAGGACTTCTGTTACTGCTAGGTGGTGAGTGCACGTGTTAAAAAAATGTAGATTTTTCTCACTGCATTAGGAATTCCACGTAAACACCTGAACAAACACTTTGGAGCTGATTGGTGCCGTGACCTGCACCTTCAACTCTACTTCAACAATCTTTGACGTTCAACATCTGGTTTTGGAGTTTGGTTGGAGGCAGCTTAGCTCAAACTGTCTCTGTAATCTAAACAGGAATGAACTTAGTCAACCTGTCAGGCTGTGCAAAGACAAACTTCTCATTCCCTTATAAAAATCATCCGCAAGTTTTAAACAGACATAACCCAACAACAGAACCACGCTGTCAGACATTATTATAGTATAAACATCACTCTAGTTAACCACAAAATAAAGCTGCCTCGGTTTCGCATGTGTTAAAATAGTGAAGCGTGGGCGTGTACGAGTCATTCTTTACTCAGGTAGCAATTTAGCATTGACACGCTCTGTGCCAACCTGCATCAGGGCTGGTCCCACCACTACATGGAACCTGAATGCCAATGAAAAGTCCTAAATCACTTCAAGAATCCCATTGTGAAATGTTGTCAGCAATCAGATGCAGTCAACACTTGCTTAGTATTTCTCAGCGTCATACATAGCTGCCAAATGCAGACAAGCTTTTAAGAGTCAGGAGCAATTATGTCCTACCAGACAAAAAAAGTTTCTACCAGACAATAGTGAACAATTTAAAGTCTTAAAATGCCGGTAACATTTATAATTCTAGAATTAGTGATTTATTTTTATTTTGAAATTAAGCATTTAGTGGTTTTCCTGCCTCTGCAGTCTGACACTGATCTACAACGGTCAGGCCTAATAGTTAAAACCACTCGATCCCAATATAAACGAAGTGTCATTCTACTTCTTTACACCTTACAAATTAAGCAGAATTAAAAACTTGTTTTTTTGGTTTTAAACACAAAGTGCACTGCAGCTGCTGTGGTCAAAGCAACATGTCCAACAAGCTGGAGGAACTCAGCAGGTCCTGACGAAGGGTCTCGGCCCGAAATGTTGACTGCTCATTTCCACAGATGCTGCCCGACCTGCTGAGTTCCTCCAGCTTGTTGTACGTGTTGTTTTTTTGGTAATGATTGCTTGGGTAACAGGTTAGAATTACAGAACGTTATTTGGTTCAATGAAAAACTGCAAGCTTTAGAATCTGATTGCAGGCTGCTTTCCGAGCTGCTGCTGTCCAACCACTTTCACAAACACCACTGATCTTCAGAAAGCTAAAAAAAAACATTATATTATTTCTTTCTTCTCTTCTTCCCTTGCCTCTTAATACCCATGTGCTTCTTGCTTTTTCTTTGTTCTGATGAAAGATGGGGACTGATTTGAAATGTCAACTGTTTCTGTCCTCAGATGCTGCCTGACCTGCTGTGTATATTCCTGCAGTTATTGTTTTCTCAGTTTTCCAGCATCTGAATTATTTTATATTTGCACCGCAACACCATACTCCATCACTCATCACTGAATTCACTTCAAAGTAATCTGTAATACCACCTGAGAGTATAATTAGAACTATGTAAGCACATTTTACATTTCTGTGAAGATAAACCAAACAAAAAAAAGATACAGGCTTGTCCTTTTGCAGATCATTTACACGTTCTGTGGTTTTGTCAGGGTAGAGATGATAAAGATGTATTACTGTATATTGTTACTCCAATGACTTGCACTAAATGACTCACTCTAAATTATGCTGCAAACAACAAATGTCTCACTTCATCTTCATGCCTCTGAAAGCAATGTTAATTGGATATTACACAAATCGACTGGTAAGCAGGGGAAATTATCTCTGCCATTGCAATATGATATTTTATTTTGTCCCTTCTTGAACAGTTTTTAAGAAAAGACATGTATTTTGCCAAATTTTATTTTAATGCTTATGCCTTCTAGTTTTGAGACATTTTAAATGGTTTCTGAATCAACTCAGGAGTTTCTTTGTATCCTTTAATCCTCCAGGTCTTCCAGAATAGAAGCTTGAAGGTGTCTTGGTACATGCTTTTCTATGGGTTTAAAAATACACCAAGAAGATTGTTAAAATGCCAGCCGACATATGTCTAACATACAAGTAAAATGTTGAGACGCTGGACTCTTTAAACTATTGATTGGGATTTAGCAGTCTTCAGTCAGTATTAAAATTCTACCTCTGCTCAAAATTATCTACTATCAAAAGCTATGTTGCTTCCTTTTCCCAAAAGTTTTCAAAAATGATCATGAAAGATTAAGAGTCACAGACCTATATAGTACAGAAACTATCACAATGCTGACTGTGATGCATATCCTGACTAATCCTATTTGACTGCATTAGGCCTGTATCCATTTCCTCCTTTTATTTGAAGTACCTGTTCAAACGCCTTTTAAATACTGTAATGATATCTGCCTCTACCACTTCCTCTAGCAGCTTGTTCTATAAACCATAGAATAAAGAATGCAGAACAGTAACAGGCCCTTTAGCCCATGATGCTGTGAAAAAATTGCAAGAGGAATCAAATACCCAACAAAACTAATCCTTTTCCCACATAATATCCATCTTCTCCAATGTCTTGCACATTCATGTGCCTGTCTAAGAGCGCCTTCAATGCTTCTGTCATGGTTGCCTATGGGACACCAGCACCCCTGGTTACACATTTCAGGCACCCACCACTTGCCCCACGCACCTCCTTTGAACTTACACACTCTCACCTGGCGTGCACACCAACACTATCAGTGTTCCTCCCATTAAAAGTGTGCTGTCCCTTTACATATGATCACCCTATGTGCAACACTTCACATTATTGTTTCCCTTCTTCACCTCCCAGCGTGGTCTCTGGTGATCTTAATTCATTGTCTATCACACTCCCCCCACCCCCCAGGAGAATCTAGAAAGAGGGGGAAACTTCTGCATTTCATTCTCAGTACAAAAATATCTTGTTGAGTTTCACAGGATGAAAGTAAATTCACAAATTCCTTTAATGAGCTTTCCTCTTTCTTTATTACACACCAAAAAAAGACTATAATCAAAGTCATAAAATCTTTATATAAACCCTTTGTAGAATTTGGCATGAATGACAATTGCATTAGTCCTTTATTGTTGTCAAGGTCCGTGGGCTTGCCCACAATCAATCCCTCCCCTAATAACTCATATCTTCTGAAGGCTGCTCTGTCCCCTCAAAAGCTCTTCCTATAATCTGCGCCTTACCCCTTCAGCAACAATCCCTCTTTGTGATAACAACATTCATATATACAAGTTTGGGATTAGCATGCACAATAACTCAACTCAGCCCTACATTTTTCAACCGTTGCATATGACTTGTATCACACGTTCAGAAAGACATCCAACATCTGGTTGTCAAGCCCTTCCCGTGGTTGAACACTGGAAAGATCAAAGCCGCTAGTCCGTAGAAAATCAATACTGTAGTAACAACATCATGCCCTAAACTCCAGTACCTGTAGTTTGCTGCATGGGAGTTAGGAATGAAGTGAAGGGCAGATTCATGCACATTCACCCTCTCGCTCTGCCCTTGTCTAACCACTGTATGTAAGCAGCAGCTTTATCCAGTGCATTCAGCAAAGCCTCATTCCTTCTGTCTGATCCCTTGCTTCTTAAATTTTAAGTATTCTTCACACCTGCCTATCATCTCCCCTGGGTTCTATCCTTCTACGGGCCACTCTCCTCTCCTATCAGCTTTCTTGCTCTCCAGTCCTTTATCCTAACACCTTCTAGCTATCCTCCTTCCCCTTTCCCCTTCCTTTCCAGTCCTGAAGTAAGGTCTCAGCATGACACTTTGACTGTTCCATTTCCACAGATGCTGTCTGACCTTCTGAGTTCCTCCAGCATTTCTGTGTGTTGTCTTTAAGCTTCTTTCTTCCTCTTGACAAGATGTTTCACATCTCTTGTCAACTGTGGGTCCTTCACCCTACCATCCTTTCCCTGCCTCAACGGGACAAACCTATTGAACCCCCAGCAAGTGCTTCCTAAGTAATCTCTTGATATCTGTTGTGCATTTTCCTGAGTACATTTGTTCCTGATATACTCCCCAATTCCTGACTAATAGCAGCTATAGTAAAGGTCTGGGAGTTGTGGTCACTGTCTCTGAAATGCTCCCCTACTGAGAGGTCTAACACCTGATCTGCTTCATTGCCTCACACCAAATCCAACTTAACCTCTCCTCTTGTCAGTCTGTCTACATATTGCGTCAGGAATTCGCACCAGACACTCCTAACAGATTCCACCCCATCCCAGACCTTTTGCACGAAGAGGTGCTAATCGATTTTAGGGAAGTTGAGTCCCCCATGACAACAACCCTGTCATTTTTGTACCTTTCCAAAATCTACCTTCCAATCTGCTCCTCGCTGTCTCTGTTTCTACTGTGGAGTCTACAGAACACTCCCAATAAAGCAATTGCTCCCTCCCTTTTTCTGGCCCACAATGACGCAGTAGTCACTTCCTCCATGTCATCCTTTTTTGCAGCTGTGATATTATCCCTGAGTAACATTGCCACTCCCCCACCTCCTTTACCTCCCTCCCTGTTCCTTTTGAAACATCTAATCCCCAGAACGTCCAGCAGCCACAACTGCCCTTGTGACAGCCAAGTCTCTGTAATGACCACAACATCATCGCTTTGTTTTGTAATTTATTTTTTATTGAATTCCATCATCAAACATTTCCATAAGATGTATTTCAGATATTGTACATATATATCATATAGTCATATGTGTCACAAATCTCCACTTAGTATTTATCTGACGTATACACTTATAGAAAAGAGAGGAAAGAAAAAACCAGCAAAAGGAGAAAACTATGTACAAGTAGGGAGTGATTTTTTTTACAACATATTCATTGATTTGTAAGGATCAAATCAGGCTTATGAGATGTTATGTAGTTAAACCATTTTTCCCAGTATGAATCAAATTGTTCCAACTTATGATTAACAGATGCTGTTATCTTCTCCATTTTGTAAATGTCCATTGTAATTTCCATCCATTTATTTAAAGTTGGGCTCTCCTGTGATAACCATTTCCTAGTAAGAGTCTTTTTACCAGCCACCAGCAGTATATTCATTAAATATTTATCTCTTTTCAACCATTCTTGAGGTATATACCCAAAATATATGGTCTTACTTTCTAAGGGTATTTCACATTTAAAGATGTCTTGTAGGGTATTGTGTATCCCACTTCAACAGTATTTGATATCGGGGCATTCCCAGAAAATATAATAATGTTTGCATTTTGATTTCAACAATTCTCCAGCAAACAGGGAGGTTACTATCATAATGGGATTTCTGAGAGGGTGTAATAAAATATCTTATCAAGTTTTTCCATCCAATCTCCCTCCATTTCTGTGAACTGGTACACTTCCATTGATACCTCCATATTATTGTCCATTCTTCCTCAGATATAATTATCCCTCCTTCCTTCTCCCATTTTGTTTTAATGTATGAAGTCGAAGGTGTGCTAAGATTTGGCAAACCCTTATACATGCTAGAAATGATTCTACTACCATTATCTGAATTATATGCTTTTCTAAATAGCTCTATCAAACATGTTCTTGCCTTGGTTACATTTTTAACTGTTTTATTCACATATTGTTGCATCTGTAAACACCAATAAAAGTCTTGTTTTTCTAATAAGTGTTTCTCTTTAAGCATTTCAAAACTGAACAGTGTTCCTTCTTTCATTATATTGCAAAGAACGGTTATTCCTTCAGCTATCCAGTCCTTAAATCTAGCATCAAGTTTATTTGATGGAAAATCCCAGTCATATGCACACCATTTAAGAATTGCAATATCTCCCTCTAGTTTATATTCTTTTATAATAGTTTTCCATACCTTAAGAGTCCATTTCACCCATGGGTGTTATCAATAGTATTTATGTACCTTTGTAGGTTGTTGTCAGCCAAAATTGCCTGTATGGGGATGGGAAGTTTCTGCTCCTCAATGTTTTTCCATTGAGTGTCATATGATGGGTTGCACCAACATGTCACAGCTCTCAACTGTGCTGCAAAATAATATTCTCTAAGAGAAGGTAGGCCCCATCCCCTCTTTTCCTTGCTAATTGCAAAGTTTTGAGACAAACTCTAGGCCTTTTACCTTGCCAAATATATCTTGATAACATTTTGTTCCATTCATTGAATTGATTTTGATTAATCTCTATTGGTAGGTCTGAAAGAGTTATAATAGTTTGGGCAGTATATTCATTTTAATAGATTCAATCCTTGAACGGAGACTAAAAAAAGGAATCAGGTTCCATCTTGTTGTATCTTCCTTAATTTTTTTATATACAGGCTGATAATTGCATTCTGATAATTTAGCCAAATCTTTTGGCATAATGATGCCCAAATATTTGAAAGACTCTGTTTGCCATGCCCAGGGATATCTACTTTCAATTTCTCTTGGTGGGCTAAAGTTATATGAAAGTAATTGGGTTTTATCTATGTTGATCTTGTATCTTGATAATTGACCATATTATTCAAAGGATTGCATCAATTTAGGTAAAGAGTATATTCTATATCATAGTTTCATGTACTAACTCATGCTCTCAGTTCATCACCCTTGTTTCTGATAGTGCTTGCATTAAAATAGGCAAACTTCAACCCATCGCACTGACTACAATTTTTCTTTATCAACTGCCTATCCTTCTTCACAGACTCCACGCATTGCATCTACATGCCCCATCCTCTGACTGGATACCATCCCCCTGCCCAAGCAACTCCAGCACATGAATGTGCAGGAAACAGAGAGATATGGATATTTTTAGGCGGAAAGGATTAGTTTAATTGCCATTTGAAAATAGTAAATTGACATCATGGGCCAAAGGGCCGCTTCCTATGCTTGTACTGTTCTATGTCTGGGAGAATGTTTGTGCCCTTTTTGATTATTTATACAATCGAAATATCTGGCAATGAAGAACGGAAATTTGAATGAGTCAGACAATGACCATTGGACTTAGAACCCTACAGGATGTGAGTGTATACATTTGAAAATAATAAAACTGTGGTAAGGAAATCAGCTATGCAACGATAAAAGAGTGCACCTGATCAAATTAAGAAATTACTATTCAGCATATGGTTAAGAGCATAACAAAACAGCAGTATTTTTTAAACTGTTCACTTTGATTTTATTGAGTTTTAAAGTTCAGAGGAAATTCTCAGAATGCATGCGAATATTTACTTAGCGTGATACAGAAGCAGGCTATTCAGTCCATTGAGTCCATGACACCTCCCACCAGAACAATCCTAACACCTCCTCCCTTCACTTTTTCTGTGACCATCAGTTGTCCTTATATTCTCCTGATACTTGCATACACTCATGGGCAATTTGCTGCAGACAAATATCTACAAGTAGACCTTTGGGCAACAGGCAGGATTGAAGAGCCACAAGGCTCCACAAAGACAGGCTCTACCAAAACTCATATTCAATCGTAATTTTTTAAATTTTATTTAGAGATGCAGTGTAGAACAGTCCCTTTCACCCCAACAACCCTAGCCTAATTGTAGGACAATTAACAATAACATATACAACACAATAAAATACAATAACTGGTATGTCTTTGTACTGTGGGAGGAAACCAGAGTATCCAGAGGAAATCCACACATTCACAGGGAGAACGTACAAAGTCCTTACAGAACTCGAAACTCCAACGCCCCGAGCTGTAATCGCGTCATTCTCTGCTACTGTGGGCATAGCTGAAGCTGTGAAGTAACAGCGCTAAATACTGCACACCCAGTTGTGGGCATCTTGAAGGAAGTGGTTGCACACACATGAGAAACCCTGAATATAGGATAATTCAATCCTGTAAAAACATATTTACAAGGACTGGTGCAGGAAAAACAAATCACTTTTGGCAAATACACAGCGCATATTCCAACTTGGATCGTACAATCAAAACAAAAATGGACACGAAGGAATATTATGCAGATCAACAGGTTCATACATGGGTTAGGCCTGTCACCTGGAAAAAATGCTACAGTTGTTCTTTGTCCAAGTTTGTTCATTCTGTACAGAAATTTTAAGATTAGGATCTTGGAAAAGAGTTTCCATTGCAAGATTGTGTTTTCTCATAAATTAACAGTGTCTGATCTCATCCGCATGTTTATTCTAATCAAAATCATATTTAAAATGTGTACCCCTCTTGAATCAGTTAAAAAGTTTAGCATTATTTAATTATATTGAAATTCACATTGGTAAAGGTGTATGGAATAGATGAGGTGACTTTGGAAATTTTAAAATTATTTTTTCTCTTTTAAATTAGTTCCAAACTGGGATCAATAAGAAATATGATTCAAATGATACACTTCCAGTAGTCAGAAATTTGTCGGACATACAGGAAGACAATTGTGTTGGTTAGATGATAATCAAAGATCTTCTGATCCTTTGTCAATGGCCTTCTCTGCAATCAAGCCAGGAATGGGGCTGCACAATGACATTTCAAGTCTTGGGCTTCACTCACAATGGAACAGCCCATTACAGCTACAAAGAAATAATATTGCAGTAACTCAGCAAGTTCAGCAGCACCTTCAGAGGGCAATGGACATTTGACATTTTGAGTCACGAACTTATCTAGACTAAAAGATAGAGAAGAGGTAGCCAGTGTAAGAATGACAGGGTCCAGTTTCCAGCATCTGAGTCTCTTGTATCTCCATAGCTGTAAAAATACCCGGTAAGTACTAGATCAGTCCATCAAATGATGGGTAACATTTGTGACATTAAAAATATTCAAAACATCATCAGCAAGTTGCGAAACCTTCAGCCAACCCACCCCACTTTCTCCCGATCACAATCATCAATACTATAATTACATAAAAACAAGTACTGTTTTAAGTAATCTGCAGATCAGGCAGTACATGGGAACAGGAACGATTAATGTTTCACATCAAAAATCCTCTACCAGAAATGGTATCTCCACACTAAAACATTAACTGTTTCTCTTTCTACAGATATTAGCTGGCTTACTGATTGATCCTCACTTTTTCTGTTTTACACCAGATTTCCAGCACCTTTTGATTTATCAACCACAAATATACAATTCCAGCATCCTTGACTTCACTGAATTACCTGTATAAAATCAAGAGGGGCTTCAATAGGATAAGTGCACTCAGCACTTACCCCAGGGGTGGGGAACCAAAAACTAGAGGGCACAGGTTTATGGTCACAGGAGAAAGCTGAACAGGTACATGAGTGGCAACATTTCTCTTTTTTTGACACATGGGGCCAACAGGTGTGGTTGAGACAGGCACAATAACAACTTTTAAAAGACATTTGGATAAGTACATGGATAGGAAATGTTCAGAAGATTATGAGCCAAATGCTGGTAAATGGGACTAGTTTGGATCAGTTGGGCTGAAGGGCCTGTTTCTATGTTGCATGACTCTGCGAATTAGCCACAGCAAAAATGTAGCCAAAAGATCAAGCTAAACCCATGTACTCATAGTACTTCCTGACCCTTTAACACTTCTTATAAATTCAAGTCATACTCTACACCAAGTAGTCAAAACTGCACAATGCATCACTACTATCAGCCTACCCTCCGTCAAGGACATACCCACCTGAATATACAGAAATCTGCCAGAAAAGGGCCAGTAATATCATGAAGGATCCCACACACCCTGCTCAAGGACTGATTGTCCCACTCCCATCGGAGAGGAAACTACATAGCATCCATGCCAAAACCACCAGACTCAAAAACAATTACTTTCCCCAGGCAGTAAGGCTGATCAGCATCTCCAACCCACTAACTCCACCACTACTTTATTATTTCCTGTAGAGCCTGGCGTCACTTTATGGACACTCTATAAACGACCTTATGTATTTGTATTTACGGTGTGTTTTTATTATTGTCTTTATTTTTTTATGCTGAATCTGACCCAGAATGACAATTATTTTGTTCTCCTTACACTTGTGTACAGGAAATGACATTAAACAATCTTGAATCTGGAATAACAATGATTAGCTTATGACTTGCTTGGAAGGGTGGTTCAGCAACTACTCAGAAGGTTAAAAATATTCAGGACAGAGAAGCTTTCTTTGTTACTCCTCTTACTTTGAAAGTTAATATTTATTCCCACTTACATCTATGCACTGTGCTTGTGTTATGGACTACCTCCAAAGTCAACCAAAGAAACTCACAAAGCATCCCCAACTCTTCTTTCCCTATCACAAAATGCAGTAAGAGTCAAGTTCTGAGGATTTATCCATCAGAAGGCTCACAGAATCAAATACTAATGTTGAGAAGTTGCATAGTAGAAGGGAGAACTAATTTTCAATCCTTAAGTCAAATCTGTATTTTGCAGGCAATTTGATAATGCTCAGATTTCTGGGAACAGTCAATTCTACTTTATGCAAAAAGCAACAAATTCCAATGACATTTTGATTTTAGCAGTTCTTCTGGTTACTTCATCTGAAAATTATTCATACTTTATTCTGGAACATCATGCTTCATCTCTTTGTCATGCTAAAACAAAATCTCCCCAGAGAATACTATATCCTTTGAATACTCTCCAGAGTTTTTAAATCTTTACATTATTACAATGGCTTTTCAAAAAAAAACATGATTGAATAGTCAGGGTTTGTCTTACAGTGATTTGTTTAATAATTTTGTTTTGTACGATCTGGGACAATATTTTTATAAGTGTGATGGGAAACCCTTGGCAATCTGTACCCTTCATGTTCACCAGCATCTGTTATACGATACATAGTCACCAAGAACAAAATTGCCAACCAGCCTCTTCTAATTACTCCTAAGTATACATCCTTGAGCTGTTTACATTCTTGTTTAGATTGCTATTTGATCTGGTCTTTCTTGTAAAAGATTTTACTTCCATTTCTCTCCATTTTGTGCACTAGGTACCAGCTCTCCTTTTTCCACTAGCCGTTTTCCTGTGTTCTTTTTATTATTTAAGTCATCCCTTCACTCCAGAATGGAAAACCAACTGAAGTGAAAAATGCAAAGTTGAGGGAGGGGAAGTCAAAGGCTGGCAAGTGTTATAATTTGTTTTTGAAATAAATTCAGGGATCAGTTTGTCTATTTACTTGAATTATTACAATGTTTTGTTGGGTCAGATTATGAATAGTTTATTTGGATGATCATTCCTAATAGTGCATTTCCATGCATGATCTGTAGAGAAAATACAGGTTCTGGCAAGAACTATCTTGCTGAGTTCTTTCCAGCACAGTCTGGATTATTTGGGAACTGTTATTAATTACCTAGGGAAGGGGAGCTCTCCTCTATCAATTTCCTGACAGTTTATTCTACTCTGCAGGTCCCAATGCTTCCTGCTGTTTACACAGATCATTAAAGTGCCCACTTCTACAGCCAAGTTTTTTCGTCTGGCCATCTGCTCCAAACTAACCTGCTGCTTTTGATTCTCCCAAGCCTACCCTCATGTTCAGAGACAAGACTTCTCCTCTCACTAAAAGGCCAAACTTTCACCACCCCATTTATCAATGGCAAAGACAACAATGAACTGTGTGAACCTGCATTGCTCATGAAATTCTAGATTAAGATTTATCTGTTCAAAACAGCGCTCTGGAAAAGCCACAGAATAGCAGAAAGCAGCTGCCTGAGCCAGAAGGTAAAAGCTGATAGCGCTCACGATGGTGATACTGGAACAGCGTGTGTTATAACTGGCAGTACACGCCAGCCCAAATGAATAAGAAACTAGCTAAGTGGGGGCAGCAGTTCTGATGAACAGGATAAACTCAAAACCGATGACAAATATGGTCACATAAACACTAATAGCTCTGCTCTCACAGGCATGACTTCGTCTCTTCAACTCTAAAAAGGAAGCAAACACTAACACTTAATGAAGATATCAGCCCTGGAGGCTTTACATCGGGGAGATTTGCTTTTGAAATTGGAAATGAAATGATTTAATGTAATTCCAACAAAGCTGAAAACCAGATAAGCTGACCTCCATTAGTACCGTTATTTCAAATGGCATAATAAATATTACTAGAATCATATGTAAAAGCAAATAACTTTTACGCGATCTAGCAATATTTATTGTACCATTTGGATCGGTCTTTAAGGATAAGAAGTGATCGCGAATGTTGGCTGGTCATGTAACAAGTGCAAACTAAACTAGATTAGACATTCAGTATGTGGTGCCACTGTATGTATACATCTGCTGCCACACAAAGCAAACTAAGCTCAACTTTTACAATGGGAGAGGTTAACCAGAAACCATAAGGATGGAGAAAATACAAAGGGATTTACCTCAAAGTAAAACAAACTCCGAAATACAGCAAGATCACAGGGGCAGTTTCACAGCAGCATTGAAGGGATCATGGGAGAAGATAATATCCCTTATGGTAGAAATGGTGAGCAATCTCAGAGCCACCAATCGTGCAAGGAAATAATGCGAGGTGCCTTCACAAGAAGAACTGGAGGAGTGTGCCGCTTCAGATCTGACTGATAATGAAAACAATATGTTTCATATTCTCTTCCATATACAACACTGAGATTCATTTCCTTGTGGGTTCACAGTAAATACAAAAAACACAACAGATTCTATGAAAGACCACCCCCAACAGGAAGCACAAACAATGTGCAAGACAACAAACTATGCAAATACAAAAAGGGAAAATTAACAATAATAATAAATAAATAAGCAATAAATTTCTAGAACATGGGATGAAGAGTCCTTGAAAGTGAGTCTATAGGTGTGGGAACAGTTCAGAGATGGGCCGAGTGACGTCATCCCCTCTGGTTCAAGAGCCTGATGGTTGAGGGGTCATAACTATTCCTGAACCTGGTGGTGTGGGCCCTGAGGCTCAGGACCAATTTGTCCCACTTAATTTAATATTCTTCCACAAAGTCCCTTCATCCATTTTCTATTCCTGCCCTAACACATCGCACCGGGTGGTAATCCACAGATTTTGAAGTCCATCTTTTTGGCCGCTTTCCTAACACCTTCTACTCTATACTAATTTTACCTGTAATCAATTTTTTTTCACATTCCCATCAGTACCACCAGCCATCTATTGTGGGAGAAATTTTAGATTTTGTAGTTAACTTACTAATCTGTAAATCTTTGTGTGGAAGGAAACCAGAACACAGAGAATGTGCAAGCTCTTGCATAGACATCACTGGAGGATAGGACCGAACCTGCATCTCTGGAACTGAGAAAGCAGCTCTGTAAGATGCAGCTGTTATTGAGCTTGTAGGCTGCATCCTTTGATATGGAAACAAATTTTTAAATCTGCAATTCACATTCAGTGCGCTGGATCTTTAAGGTTCATTGCATCCACCTCTTCTATATCTGCAACTCCTGACTGACTCAAGGGAGATATTAAGGAAGAGCACAAAAGTTAAAGTTCCTATTTTGTTTTTAGCTGTTAATATATCTGAAAGGCATTCACTGCAGGTCAGGTCCTGTGTATACTAAAATTACCCTGCAGAACTTGAACCTCCCTTAGAGACTCAAATCCCCACAAGGAATTGTCAGATCAGCATAGAAGCTTCATTAGTATCCAGGCTGTTGTGATTGCTATAATGTGTTCGTAGGATTCTGAATGGTTCATTTCAATCTGGGCCAAATTAACCTGTTACTTTCAAAATATTTAATGAGTATATAACTGTAAAATAATATTAAGCATCTTGCTTTATCTCCCATCTGTCTTCAGGAGTTGAGTTACAGGGAAAGGTTGAACAGGTTAGGACTTTATTCCTTGGAGCAAGGAAGAATGAGGGGAGATTTGATAGAGCTTTACAAAAGTATGAGGGGTATAGACAGAGTAAATGCAAGTAGACTCCTTCCACTTAGAATAGGAGAGATAAATACGAGAGGACATGGTTTTAGGGTGAAAGGGGAAAGATTTAGGGGGACTTCTTCGCTCAGAGAGTGGTGGGAGTGTGGAACGAGCTGCCACCTGATGTGGTAAATGCAGACTCACTCTTAAGTTTTAAGAATAAATTGGATAGACACATGGATGGGAGAGGTCTGGAGGATAATGGATTGGGTGCAGGCCAAAGGGATTAGTGGGATAATGTCTTGGCACAGACTAGAAGGGCCGAATGGCCTGTTTTCTGTGTTGTAGTGTTCTATGGTTCTACTCAGTACACAGGACCACTTCTCCCTTTCTATCAATGTCATTAGTGCAGATGTACACCATGATTTCAGCTGCTTACCATCAACCAGCTTACCCCCCTGCCCCCTGAGAATGTTCTGTAGACACTCTGAGACACCTCTATTGCAGAACACAGAAACACACCATCTCTTTCGTAACTACAGCATTTCCTGCCTGTCGCCCCAACTACTGAGTCTCCAATCACCATTGCTCTGCCTGAATTTACGTTTCCCTGTTGAGCTGCTGACCCAGCCACAGTGTCACAGCCCTGGCTGCCTCTGCCGTGGTGCCCTATTAAAGCAATCTCCTCTCCACCACCAGGCAGATCTAAAGGGATCAGGACCACTAAATGTGTTTACTCAGATTGATTACAACTCACTGCAATGCTAAATCTTCCTTTTTCTTCCTAGGGTTCTTTTATCAAGTTAGCTTGAATATTTGTTTATCCATGTCCACTGTATTAAAAATGTTTCTAATTCCAATCCCCTTACTTATTTTGCCTCTGGGACTGCAGCTTCCCTTCTCCAATCTCTCCACAGGAAGACCCTTAGTCCATTTTAAGACATACAGTACTTCTATCATCTTAACAGGCTTGACATCTTTTCTGAAGCTTAGTGCCCCGAAAGAGAATTATATTCAATACCGGAGATCCAACCAGTGATGTATATAGCTTAATATAACTTCCCTGCTTTTAAACTCTATGCCTCTATTTATAAAACTCTGGATCCTGTATGCTTAAAATAGAAATTGCTTTATTGACTTGTCCTGCCACCCTCAAAGACTTGTGTTGATCAACCACAGGTATCTATTCCTATGCACCCTTTGATATTGGATCATTTAGATGACACAGCCCTTTCACCAGTCAGTCCACGTTCTCCTGAAATCTCTCGTAATAATATTTTCCAACTCTGTCATCCGCAATTTTAACACCCATGTCCAAGCCCAGATCATTAATCTGGATTTAAAAAAGACATTTCCATTAGCAAACCCAGGAAATATCACTGAATATTTCAGACTAATCATTACTGCAGCTTCTGCTTGCATTGTCAATGCTGTATATACCATTTTATTGTTAATCTTAGGGACTTTGATTTTCTAAGGTTATTACGGAATGTAGTTCTGAAGTCACCTCAATGAGAAAATATTATAAAATGTGTACTAGTAAAATTGAGGATGCCTGACAGGGAGCACAATGGCATAGAGGTTAGTGCAAACCTTTATAATGCAACTATCATTGTTTGGGTCAAATTCCCACTGCTGTCTGTAAGGAGTTGTACATTATCACCATGATCACAGGTGTTTACTATAGGTGCTCCCGTTCCCTTCTGCACTCCGAAGATGTACAGTTAAGTTCAGTGAGTTGTGGGCATGTAATGTTGGCACCAAAAACATGGCACAGTTCTCAGACCGTGTTGGTAATGAATGAATTTCATGGTAGGTTTTGATGTACGTGTGACAAAATAAGCTAACCTTTGATTCAAAAACAATACCAGTGATTCGTAAGTATTTAATCACAAGCCTGTGGCTGTTACCAACCAACTCTATAAACCTCAATAGAAACCCAAGTTATAAGGCAGAGTCAGAGGTAATTACTGCTGAATGAAATGAAATGTAAATCTGAATGCTGTTATTGTTATTATGAAGTATGGATTTCAATTGAAAAGCAAAGCTCTATGCCATTTTCATCTGCTAAACATTTCATTCAATTCACCCGTAATTACTACTAACTGTCTTTTCTCATGGCCTTCCATTATTCATTGCACCGCAATTTCCATAGGTTGCAACAACATTCCAAACTTATTCCTCTTCTGATCTCTTCATCATTGTTTAATGATTCCAATGGCGGCCATAACTTCAGCTGCAAGACATTAATGATCTGGCATGCTCTTTCTCCTCTTCACCTTTCTACCTTTAAAATACAGTAATCACTTTAAAACCCAACTCCTCAATCAAGGTTTTGATTTAAGGGTAGGTCTCTTTGATGTGATTGCCATTTTGCTTTACATGAGAACATACCTGTTAGGCAACATGTGACTTTTTGCTACATATGTCCAAGTAACTAGTGTCACTGTTGTAGATGCCCCTTCTGAAAGGCAAATCCAATCAACAATTGTATACTTCAGTACTTTACATTTTAAAATCAATATTTCAAGTGATTTATGTGTATGGCTCAGTTGGTACAGTACAATTGCTGAGTTAGAATCAAGTCACAAGTTTGATCCTTGGTCTTGGCTTATTTATCTATTTTGAATCAACAAAGCATGCAAGTGAAGGGAATGGTGTCACAAGCAACAGAAAATAACGTTCACTGATTGTCATCCAGCAACCTCCACCTGAAAGTGAACATTTGGCTTATATGGAGGATCAGCTCACACTCCCCCAAAATTTCCCTTTGTTCCAATTTCTAAACTACCACATGAAAAATGATTGAGAGGGGAAGCACACCTGTAAAGTCATGCACTTACAACCAACATTTATTTAAGGGAGAATGGGAAGATAGCTGAAAATCTTTAAAAATATACTTAGCAATTTATTTCCTTTTAAAATAAAAAAAAATCCACAAGAAGAAAACAGGTAGGTTTTTAATCACTCCACATTGGACATGCTCTTTTAACATGATCTTTGCTGTTCTCCAAAGTTTGCCCAAAGTCAAATCTAAATCCTTTGACAGTGTTGGGTCAGAGATAGCTGGGGGGGAAATGTATTGAGCAGCAATAATAGCCTTTCCTCCTAGCAGTGCAGGAAGAAAATTAATTCATTAGCATTAATACAAGAGATTCTGCAGATCCAGCGCAACACACACAAAATGCTGGTGGAACTCAGCAAGCATTTCTGTTATAAAACACAAAATCAGATAGGAATGGGATCTTGCTATGTGAAAAATTGTATGAATATGTATTCCAATTCAGTAGAGCAGCAACAGGTAAAACAGAATGCAACTTAACACTACTTATGCAAAGGATCTTATGCAACCACAAATACACGTTGACCTAGCATGTAATTATTACATTTAAGGATCCTGATAATATTTTAAGCAAATATTTTTGCAAGATTAGTAATTTAGCATGTTGGGGAGATGAGGGAAAGTGTTACGTTAGCAGATCAAACCAGCCCTAAAATTGAAAAATGGTCTAGATCTTCCAGTGACAAGGAGCTGATTAAATATGAGGACAAGTTATGATTTCAACTAGTTCAGTAATTAACTATCAAATTCCCTAATTCAGATCACAAATACTGCACAGCCATAATTTAACGGGAAAACTATTAGTTTAAGTTGCATCAAAATGCAAACAAACATCACTGTTTATACTTGCATTCCCCACTTTTATCTCCAAATGCTAGATGACTATTACTTTCCAGGGACTATGTCCTGAAATTAGCTACTATAAATGGAACAGTGTTATCTGTATCCCCGTGGTTAGGGTTCAGAGAGCAGAGCCTGAAGAGTTGTAAATTGAACTGAATACAGTGGATTCCGGTTAATTTGGCCATATGTTAATCAAAGCAGCTACTTATTTGGGACAACTCTTAAAGAGCAAAAACTAATTGAGAAAATTGCCAGGATTTCCTTTGTTTATTTGGAACACTTAACTTAGGGAGGTGACTGTTGGCGAACAGGTTCTAACTAGTGTCAGTCCTGCGCACTTGAGTGGCCTTTGGATGCTACACCGTGCTTAGAGCAAACCGTTTTTAAAAAGTGTCAGTTGGGTGTGTTTGTGGTAAAAAAAAAACTGAGTTTTGTCACTGATAGTTGGCCAGAAGCAAGTATTAAAGACAATTCAGAGCTGTTTTGCTCACTGTGGTTTCAAGCACTGAGGCTTGGAGATGCCAGATATGGCCAGGAGTGAAAATGAAAGCATTTCACTACTTCAACAAGTTAGAAACTACAAAGAATTAAGGTATCAACAATCATCTTGAACTTTACAATGAAAATGAAGATTTGGAGGATGCATTGTATGAAGCTCTCTAGGAGCCTGAGCTGATACTGTTGATTGCATACACTGGATTAGTTCCTCTGGCGATAACTATTAGGAAATAATAGTTTATAGTACTGTAGTAATATTGATAGTGTTCTAATTTGTTCTGTATTTCATTCAAAAAAAGTAACTTGTTACGAATTTTGTCTTTTTTTAAATATACCTTTTTACCTATATCCATGAAATTTTGGCTAATTGGGACAGCTGCTTAATTGAGCCCAAATGCATTTGTCCCAATTAACCAGAATCCATTGCACTTTACAATCATCAATAAATATTCCCTCTTCTTTCTTTACAATTGAGGGAACAGGACTGATGAAACAAAAGATAGCAGTACCTAGGTTACTACCCCAAGGGTCTCCTGAAGCCATACGCTGAGAATTATCCAAGAATCACAACCATCTTTATGGTGTGAGAATTATGATTCCAGTTAATAAAAACTGCTCCCTTAACACCAATGACTAATAACTTCACAGGGATTTCTTAACATTAATTCTTTTCAAATTAAAAGCACTCATTAGCAGTGCTCTGAGGATAGAAACTGTGACATCATGTTGCAGTTGCATCAATCATTGGTGAGGCCATGCTTAGAGAGAAAGTACTGTATAAAGTTTTGGTCACAAGAAACATGTGGAAAAAGTGCAGAGAAGATTTCAGAGCATTTCCAGGAGTAGAGGACCCTAGTTTATAGGGAGAGGGTTGGCTAGGCGATGTTTTTTTACTTGTTGGAATGCAGGAAAGTGAGGGGCAACCTTTAAGAAATATTTAAGATTATGAGCGGATCAGATAACATGATTGAAAACTGTCTTTTCCGCGGGGTAGTGTAGCCCAAGACAAGGGAAGATAGATTTAGGGTGAGGGGGAAAAGTTTTTAAAGAAGCCTAGGGTCAAAGTTGAAGGTGAAAATTACAGAGAACTCACTGAGTTGCAGATATACCAGACTGCAGCAATACTGATATGAAGATGGTTGTGTCTCTCTGCGTCCACACACGTCTGCCTCTATGCTGTAATAAACTGGAAGTTTCCTAAATTTATGACAATTGTTCGCCAGTGAATGTGCACTTTTTTAAAATTAATTTTTATGCCAAGAATGAGTTGAACCAAATTGAAAACCTCCCTAATTGCAATTTATGGACCATGTAATGCCAAATAAATTTTCATTTTTGAATGGAATCCAAGAAAATTTATGGTGCATCATAAGATGCAACAACAGTCAAGTTGGAATTAGATTTATTATCTCGAATGAATCAGAAACCATGATCACAAATAACTTCCAAATTTGCCAACACTGACTTTCCAAACTTCTAAACAATTCTTTCAAGTAGTATTAGGAAGATCAGTATTTCAGTATTTCTTATAGTATTGCTAAAGATTTAATCATTCAAATATTAATAAGTATAAACCCACTGCAGTTCTGACCAAATCTTAATTCTTTAAAAATAAAACCTACATGTACAGTTTTGCAGTTCTGCTTCCAGTCAGCAAACCATTAAGATATTTGCAAATTTGCCCCAGCCACACTATATAGGCCAGCATTCCTAAAAATAACGCACTTCAGACATCATAGTTATCCTAAATGAAGTACGGGCAAATTAAATGAATGGACAATCCTGAGAGGATTTGTAGCTGCATGATATGGGAGCTGCTGGACCTCATTGTGGCTCGTGATGTACTAATGTATAAACAGTGACAAAATTTTATAGAGGTATTATGTTTTGAAAGATATGCATAATTAGCTTTAGTGAGAAATGATTTAACATTTAACACAGTGCACACAGATTAAGTGAATGAAGCATGCAAAATATTGCTTTAATTATATTTCTTTACCTTCACTCTGGGTACATAACAGCTACTAATAAAAGGTGCAACAAGCATATGAATGGGGTTGAATGGGAAAATGTACCAGCCATGATCAAATGGCAGAGCAGACAGGTCAGATCAATTCCACTCCTGTCTTATGGTCTTGATCTACACTTTTAGCATACTCTTCAAATCTCTGAAAAATTTGCCAATCAGATTCCCTTTAAATCTCTGGTTTCACATCTATGCTCTCCAGTTTTAGACTACCCTCCGCTGGAAGAAGACTGACCACTCACTTATCTATGCCCCTCAACTTGATACTACATTGACTAAAGACTACATCAACTCGAATCAGAAACTACAATTAATGCAACGGGGTGCCTCTGGAGCAAACACTCGTCCAACCTTCAAGGAAACAGGAAAGATTTTTTTTTTCTAAAAGCCCCATCAACACAATGGCCTGGGTAGGTGAACAAGGGAATCAATAATAAGAAATAATATGAACCAACTGTTGTGACTGAACATTGTTCACATTGTGAAGAACAACTGTTCTTGAACCAGTGGTAATGCTGGACCAAATCAAGTATTCTGATTAGAAAACTGGCCAATTTTTTTTTTAAGGACAAGTCCAATTCAACCTTTGGGAAAAGTATGTTTTATAATTTTTCTTTGGGAGATAATATGGATTATGTTCTTGCAGGAATAGAACAATAATTGCCTGAATTGGGCGTTAATTGCATAGGAACAATGCTTGCTGCAACACTGAAGTGGCCACAATGGTTTTGTAGCCTCTACAGCACTGATTTATCACAGCACCAGACAACAGAAGAGAAGTATAATATTAGTAGGAGCTAATTATGAACAAGTCATTTATAAAAACTGCTACTCCACAGAGCTCAACGTAAGTAATCCAAGTCTAAAATAGATCACTAAATTCATCTCCAATTTAGAAGCAATTTTAATTATAACATACGAACTCCATTAGTTTTAGAGTGGCCAATAAGGACAACTAATGGGTTTTAAAAATCCATCTGAGGAAATGCTCAAGAGTGAATCCTATCAAATTGAAAGCAGAAAACTTCTCTACTGACGTCCGATATTGTCTTCTGCCAGAAAAATACAGGCAGTATCAGGAAGCAGAAAGAAACGCTGCACCAGGCAACAATTTATGGGTAGCCGAGGAATGACACTGAGTGAGTGACCACAGGGATCGTCTGGATCACATTAATAGACCGGTTCCCTTTGTGATGGAGATGCGGGTTACAATTCGCTGAGATTCCCACAGGAAAATTATACAGATTTCCTCTTGACCAATACCAATTAGTGTTAAAAATTAAGATTTTGTTCTTTCAGACAAATCCGAGTCCTAGAAAAAGCGTGTACTGTTTTGTTTACCCTTCGATTACGATCGGAACACCTCACGCAGACCGCATCCATCCCTTCTGTCATCGCATTCATTGAGAAGCAATAAGTCATTAGTAACCGAGGGATCAAGGAAAAAATGGCAGTAAATAAAACAGCGCAACGCGGAAACAACGTTATTATTTAAAATAGAATGTCGGTTGCTTCTAAACGGGAAAAACTAAACAGAACGTTGAAAGCTGGGCAGCCAGTATATTTTAATAAATTCACATATATACTTACCCAATATGACGCATATTACATCCAAACAAACAAAGGGGACTCTGTGTCTGTCAAACATCTTGCTCTCTCGACGTGATAGTTGACTATTGCTCCTCTCTGAAAATAATTTATTTAAGTTGGCTTCGTTTTGTCTGCAAAACGATGAAGCCGCTTTGCGTGATCAACGAGGAAAAGAGGATAGAGTGCCCGGGTTTAAAAGGACGACTAAAACCAATACAAGTTATGGGAGAGAAGAAAGCTGAAGGCTAATGGCTGACACAGGCTCAATTTCACAGCTGAAGGAAATTGTAACCCCGCATTGCTAATGGCATTGTACTCTAAACGTTTACATATCAACGGCAGGCACGGGCAACAGGGGAAAAAAAACAAATCCTCCACTCGCGTCCTCGACGGGCTTCAGAATGCTCAGAGTTCGGCGTGAGTGTGACGTTAAGACCCCGTTCCCCATCACAATGAGTCCAAGGCGGGGCTCTAAACGTCCCGGACACACGCCCGACGTATGGTCGGCTGCAGGAGCACCGCCCATCCACACACGTCAGGCGAGACGTCCAGCTGCCAGAAACTCTTCACCGGGGAGAAAAATCTGCGTCGTAGATTGGGTCCACGCTTCAAAGTACTGAATTAATACAGTCCAAAATCCAGATCAAACCGCTCTTCCTAGACCACGGGCTGTCCATCCGTTGGCTAGAGGAACAAATAAGAAGCTGCGCTATGAGCTAGGTAAATAGTTCATGCCTAATATTTCAGGATAGACCCAATGACATGAGTTGAGAAACCAGTGCTGCATTTTTGCAATACATTCCAGGAAGTCCTCAAATCAAACAAAGGAGAGTCTATCCACTGCTTTGACATTCAATGGTACTTACAAAGTATGATGGAGCCACAGTAGCAAATTAGTATTCCAGACGTGAAAATTAAAATCACATAATGGCAGCTGCGGTAACCATAAAACTACTTACTAGACAGTTGTTAGTATACGTCTGGGTCATTCAAGCGATTCAATGAAGACCTTGCCTGGTCTAGTCTAAATGAGACCTACCAATGTCCAGCAACAGGACTAACTTAACTGTCCCTTTTAAACGATGACTACAGTACAGTACTCGAGTGCATTGAAAAAGTATTCAGCCCCCACAACTAGTTTCACATTTTACCGTCTCATTTCCTAAATTTAATATATTGAAGTAAATTTTTGAGCTAATCTGCTAAACAATGCAGCATGTCAAAAACCAAAAGAAAAATTCAAAAACCTGTCAATAATTTATCTAAAATTAAAAAGCAAAACTGCGTGGCTAGAAAGAATTCATCCCATTTGTAATTAAACGCTAACTTTCCTCAGGTGTAATACACTGTATTACATTAGTAACTCATCCAATTTGATGTAGAAAATTGGAGGATCCTGTTTCCAATTAATTCACAGGAATACTGTAAATAATCCCTCCAAGGTCCAACAGTACAGATTTTCAATAGACCAAACCAAAATAAAGACAAAAGAGCAACCAAGACAAGTCAGGGAAATGCTAATAGAGAAACACGAATCTGGGGAAGGGTACAATATCACAAAGACACTAAACGTATCTTGAGCTCAGTGCAGTGCATCGTGAATAAGTGGGGGGGGGGGGGGGGAAATGAAACCACAGCCACACTTCCCAGGTCAGGCTGCCCCTCTACCCCTCTAAACTTAGTTGCCACAGAAGACTGGTACTTGTAAGAGAGCACACTGTTATGCCTAGTCACTGAGAGCTGCAGAAGTCATGGTTGCAACTAGAGTTAAAGTTCATGTCTCCAGAATTCCTAACGCCTTGCACAAAAAAAGGATTTATTGAAGAGTAGCAAGGAAGAAGCACTGGCTTTAAAAAAAAAACATATGCTTACCCTTCAAGACTTTGCAAAGTGTCACTTAGAAGATACTGTAAAAATGTGGAAGGTCTTGTGGTTGGATGACACTGAAATGTTAACTTTTTGGGCAACACTAAGTGGCACACATGGTATAAAACTAATACTGTGCATCGGCCAGGTAACACCATCCCTAATGTAAAGGATGGTAGAGCATCCCCATCATCCTATAGGGATGCTTTTCAACAGGAGGGACTGGAATTCTGGTCAGGATTGATGGGAAGATGAATGCTGCTCAATACAGAAAGTTCCTGGATTTTAAAAAAATTGCTATCCTCTAACAGAAAGCTTAAACCAGGGAGGAGGTTCATCTTTTAGCAGGATATTGACCCAAAGTACACTGCTAGAGCAACCACTGAGTGGCTTCAAATGAAGAAAATTAATGTTCTTTAGCAACCTAGTCAGAGTCCTGACCTTAACCCAATTGAAGATATCAGGTAAGACCTCAAGATTGCTGTCCACCACCACTCCCCAACTAACCTGGCACAACTTGAGCAATTTCATGAGGAGGAATGGGCAAATCATGTTGTGTAAAGCTAATAAGAGATTTATCCAAAAATACTATTGACTGTAATAACTGCAAAAAGTGTTTCAAGTAAGTACTGGCAAAAGGGCGTGGAATACTTTTGAACTGTTGACGTTTCAGTTTTTGAATTTTTAGTTTTTCATGCTTTACAATTTTCCCTTCTTTTCTGTGAAAACAGGAGCACGTGATTCACAGATTAAAATTCTCAGTTAAATTGATCAAAATCCCTGGTTGTAATATTCATTTATGTGAACAAAGGGTTGGGGGCTAAATACTTTTACAAGGCAATGTATATTAATACAGCGCGTAGACAAAACTGGACAGAGCAGCTAATTTAGATAAGAGAAATTCACTCCAAGCTCAAATAAATTCAGTAAGCTCAACTATAGCTGTCTAAAAATGGTTTGGCTATCCCACAGATTAATCATGCCTGAAAATCAAAGCCAGAGAATCTTGTATTAACAGGCTCCATCACAATCCCTGGGTGTAGACTGGCCCTTTATAAAACATAGTTGTCAGACTGGTCAGTAGCATAGTGAATGAACTAATAAGAGGAATAATTCTATTTAGCCTGGGCATTGCTCTTGGCAGGAGTGACATGGATACAAATTGCAGCCCTCATTGCCAAGAATGCCGTCCGATCCTGTTGTGTGGCACTATAAAATGGAGAGCCTCAGAACAGATACAGCAGCCAAAGCCAGACATCTGTGAGGTGCTATGGACCATCAGTGGGAATACCGACTCCAACAGCCACTTTATGGCTTTTAGGGATGGGTAATAAAGGCTGGCTTTTCCCAGCAATAAATGTATCATAATAACTAAAGAAATAATATTACCACCAAATAATTTTTTATCAACTTCTTCTTGGTCACCAAGCGAGTGATTGAGTTAAACTAACTACATAAATAACATGACCATGGGAGTAGTTAAGGGAGAAAATAAGAACTGACAAGGATTTCAAACAAATAGTGTCATGGGACTTGACAATGTTTTAATTTTTATCAATGTGCGCGCAAAAACAGTAGCCAACACGTAGCTAACTCCTCACTATGATAAATGAGCAGAGACTGAAAAAGTGCATCGAATGAAAGTCATTGCATCAGTTGGTAGAAGACAGCACAGCATGTTTATAATTTCAGAACAAAATTATAAATTTATTAGACTGGCTGGTTATTTTAATTCAGTGGTGCCAATGAAAGGAAATGCCAACAAAATTTTGTGCAGAGCAAATGGAGTAACTGCATTCCCAAACCTGCACAAAGAGGATGGAAAAGACAGCATGAGAATGTGCAACACAAAGTGGCAGAGTGAGAGAATGTGAGAATAATACAATTTAAGAAGCTAGGCCAATAATAAGATTCTGTTCCACATGTGCAAAACAGCAAGCAGTCAGAAATAGTTAATAAAATAAAATTCCAAGCATTCATAAGAAACAGATGAGACACAACACACTTATACTGGAACAGTAATCATACTAAAATAAAGATGACTTCTGAGTAATAATAAATGTTTACTACAAATTAAATTCCAAGAAATGTTTTGTTAAAAGAAATTCTACTTACAGAAATTAAACTATTTGGTAAAAAGTCAATAGACAAAGTTGGGGCTGTACCAGAAAACTGGAAACTGGTATTCACAGCAAAATGGATGCATTATCTGTAGACCTATTGATTTTATTTCATTATTACAGTAACTATTGATACCAAGTAAACAAGAACAAAAATAATCCAGTTAAGTGGTCAAAATGAATACAGATAAATGTAAATTATTCAAATTTTACTTCCTCAAAAAAAAAATCACAAATGAACATTAGCATCCAGGCTTTTATTCACAACTGCCTTCATTTATCTCTCTCTAAATAAATATTCTAAAGTACCACCTGTCTGAATTTTCCATAGTTATAAAATCAAACCAAAGTATTTATCAATTAATCCCATATATATTTTTCTAATAGTTAATTAAGTACAACTAGATCCAGAAAATGTTGTGAAGGACATACAGAAGGTGCAAGGAGTAACATTTTTTCTTCAGTTAAGAGCAAGTGTCTGTCAATTTCACACTGCAAACTAGAGATAACAATTCAGTAATTCCTATTTTTGTGGTAACGAAAATTTTACAGCACCATATCGAAATATATCAAAGCTTTCAAAGCAAGTAACATTTTAGAAACAGTCACACGCTCAGTACAGAGGCTTGCATAGAGTTAAGGTCCTACATGCTTCAAACGTCATGAATTATCAGTTATCTTTCGTGATGCCAAACTTAAGAATGGAATTTTGGCATTGTTTCTAGGAAAATTTCCTGCTCTTCACCAAATAAGTCTATATAATCTTATGTATCAATTTTTAAAAAGGCAGGATTTTTTGTCATTAATTTGCACTGTTTTGAGAGATAATGCATGCTCATAGAGTACAGGGTGTTGATCAATGCTCAGCAAGCTTTGATCTGCTCACCAGGACTTGGTTATAAAATTTTCCACTAATACTGTAATAATGATTTGCAGGCTTTCATCACATTTCCTTGATACTGTCTGCTGCACAACAGTACTGAAATAAACTGCGTAGTCAAGCATATCATGGAAAAATTAATAAGGTATTTGTTCTTGAAAGCTAGAATCAAAGCACGATCTTGCTCAAGCACAAGAAAAATAGTCCCCTAAAAGTCTTAGATGGTGTACAAATGTCCAGATCTTCAAGTACTGAATTTGATTGCTGTAGAATAGGATAAAATATCTGACATATTGCAATTTTTTTATTGAATGCACTGGTTTAACTTCATTAGTTTTAGAACCTATAGAAAATAACTAGCATAAAAATGTAATAAAACATTTCAAACAAAAGCAATTGCTATGGAGCAGACAGAATACTGGAAATACCCAGCAGCTTAGGATGTTATTCTTTAAACAGGTATGGGTTAGATTTTATGACAAAATAAAGACAGAATAAGGAGGAGATGGGAAGAAATGATGGTAGAGTAAGGAAAAAAGGTAAATTTAAAGTTTCTGATAGGGTGTAAGGCAATGATTAAATGAGGAAAAAGAACACTGGCAGTAAAAGACCAATCTGGATAGAGTTAAGTTCAATAGTAAATTTAAATATATAGCGATGAAAGTTGAATCATCACAGCAAAGAAAAAAAAGACAAATGCTAGAGATGCTAATTACTTAATATTGACTCAATGTATAACGCATCTAGTCAGAATGCAAAATAGCATATTTAAAATGTACATTGACCTTCACTGAATTAGCATTTAAGATGGAGGACAAAGTCTGATTTATTATTGATCTAGCACAACAATTACTTGTAATAATTTAAAGGGGTGATGTATCAGCTGATTGTTAACATAATTAATCATATAAAAAAGCAAGACATTAGTTGTTCGTTCATGGATTAAAGATGAGATGTATCGAGGTATCCAATTTTATACGTTTATTTTATATATTCTCAAAGAATGAAAGAAATCTACATTCCACTCATTTCTTTGTTGAGGTAATCAAGTATTGAAATGTTTTATTTTCCCATGAACATTCGGAAAATATTACGTTAAAGTTTTATTGAGCGGACTCACTGCATTTAATTTCACTGACATAACTAAGTGTAATGGATTTACAATCAACAAACTCAAGTGCACTGGACCAGAAGGTGACAGAAACAGTTGATGACAAAAAGCTTTGTACTTAACTGTTCTCTTTTACATATTTAGTAGTTGCAATCAGAACGTCTGATATTACAAAACAGTTTACCAGTGCATGACATTAATTGTTCCGGTAATAATATTGTTCCAGTTTTTCCATTGTTTGAATCCTCTTTTCAAAGTTAGGAATAAGTGATTAAACCACTGCAAGATTTCTTGATCTGGAAACACCCCCTTTGTATTTTCTCCAGGCACATGTCAGTGTGATTGAGCTGTTCCTGGGCCTGCCACTAAGGAGTTAAACCAATATTTTCAGCCAGATAAAGTGGGAAGAATTTTTGTGGCAGAGAAAGAAAAATGAGGACATTAACACTTACCCTAACCCACATATTCAAAATGATATTCTGTTCAAATAAATTGCATATGGGTTTGTTTTATCTGTACATTACAGATTGCTGCTAGAACCTATTAACTCTTGTGCAACAGAACTATTGTTAAAGAAATACTCCCCATGTTTAAGCAGGATAGCAAGTAGTGAGCACATACCTAGAGTACAGCAGCTATAAATTCTGATTCAGTGACATCCACAATGTTTTGTCCACAAACCTGTCCCAGAATTGTACTGATGCCCCATTACAAAGCAATTACCATTTCTTTGAAAAGACAATATCGATTCTGTATCATAACCAAATGCTTGAATTACTGCAAGCTTTGTATTTTAGCTTGCTTCACCTTGCCAGTTTGAAAACAATATCAATAAAACAACAAAATTCAGCTTTGATACCAGTCATATCATTAAGAGTCAAGTACAAAAGCATCAGTAAGTTTAAGAATTGGCTTATTTAGTTTTTCTGACTATTGCCTCTTAATATCTTAGACTTTTATTCTTTGTTTGGCATCAGAAGTTGAGGAAGCTGATTTACAAGATGTTAAGATTTATTTCTGTCAGGTTACAAATTCATACATTATGCTGAAGGATTATTCGAATAATTGAAACAATTCAGTATAGAATTTGAAAGTAGATGTTTGCATTTACATTAGTCCTGTTAACTCATTTAGCCAATAAAAGTGGGAAAAATCTGGTATAGGAAAAACGAGAACATACAGCAGGGGTTTCCAACCTTTTTTTATAACATGGAGCTTTACCAGTAACAGGGGAGTCCATGGACCCCAGGCTGGGAATCCCTGGCGTAGAGGGTCTCCACTAACACTAACCCACAAGTAGAAAATGATACCGCATTTTTTTTTTTTTTAATTGCATATTGCTTTGGGTATCAGTAAAATCAAGACAGTGACTAGAATCGAATCACCCTCGTACTCCAATCATACTAATTTACACCAACAGTCCGAATATATGCAATCCATTCCATCAAGTGCATCGTTTCATAATTTTTCAAAATATACCTAAGTGCCACACGCAGTGACAAATGACTGTTCTAGTCCAATGGAATATTGGAAAAACATTTTGGCATTTGTTGACCACCCAAATATATTGCATTGTGGAAGGGCAAAATAAGCTTTTAAAATAAACCAACACCAAGTGCTGTTGAAGTGATAACTTTGCATTGTGTTCTATTTAGATCATTTGGCTAAAAATATTTTGTTGTTTTGACAGGATTAAGGACATAATACAAGTTAATTTACTGATTGGGACTATGCTGCTAATCCAATAAAGACATATCACAACATCCAGGCAAAGTAATTGCAACTGGTCAACTTTTGGATGGGTTATAAAAATGGGAAATATGTCTCTGGTTACAAATAATGATCAAATCAATTGTCCATCTGTCAGCATAATCAAGAAAAGTATATAAAGTTTTCAATTCTTCACTAAGATCAGCAATAATTCAATTAATGAGGCACCTTAAAATTGAGTATTTTGTTTGGCTAGTATTATATCAAGAACTGTGCAATCAGATTAGCCACACCAAGTACTATCAGGAAACTGTGGAAAATCATCGATAGCCAACTCAGCTGTCCTTTGCGATGTAGTGATATCATATGAACAAGAGATGGATAAACAAATACAAAGGCAAGGCCGCACGTTGCTCCTGAATACCTGCATTAAAGAGTACAGAATGAATCACAAAGATATTATATTTTGTACTTCTGGGGATGCAAGTAGTTAATTAATTTCTTTCCAGTGGATAATATTTCTTTTTTCTAAACGTACACTTACGCTTTACAGGGTGCAACTTTCCTTCAGCATGCTCCAAGACAAAACAACTAAATATTTACTTCTCATATTTTGACAAACAATTGCATAAAGCTTCTCGATTGAGACTGAGGATCCCAGGTACTCACATTAAAATGACTGCTTCCCCTGCCACGTTCTATGCACCATGCTTTCCACCTTAAGTACCCGGTGTCCCCATCCCAATCTCTTTCACAACTCCTGGATTCTCCCTTCGCCGCCTGTAATGGACCTGTCCGATACCTCATCCCCCACCAGATTACTACTTCCCATTCTCATTCTGATGTCAGTCCATGGCCTCCATGACTGCAATGAGACTACACTTGGGTTGGAGGAGCAACACCTTATATTCCACCTAAATAGCCTCCAATCTCAAGGGATAAACATCGATTTCTCAAACTTCCAATAATTGCCCCCACTTCACCATTCCCTCTCTCACTTTATCTCCTTACCTGCCCATCACCTCCCTCTGGTGCTCCTCCCCCTTCCCTTTCTACCATGATCTTCTGTCCTCTCCTGTCAGATTCCCCCTTCTCCAGCTCTTTCTCTCTTTCACCAATCAACTTCCCAGATCACTACTTCACCCCTCGCCCTCTCGCAGTTTCATCCATCACCTTGTACTACTTCCCCTCCCTCCACCTTCTTGCTCTGATTTCTCATCTTCCCCCTCCCCCCAGTCCTGCTGAAGGGTCTCGGCCCAAAACGTCAACTGTTTACTCTTTTCCATAGATGCTGCCTGGCCTGCTGCGTTCCTCCAGCATTTGGTATGTTTTGCTTCAATTTCCAACATCTGCAGATTTTCTCGTGACTGCATAAAGTCTTTTTAAGTTATCAATGCCAAACTTTCTGACCCCTTTTATAAATTGGTGCAATTGTAAAACGTTAGATTGATAACTAAAAACACCTGATAATACAATGAAACTGATTAAAAATTGTACATGCTATATGCAACCATAATAGGTCTTCGAATCATTAACTACAGTACAGATGAATATGTATAGAATTAGATTTTCCCTCGAATTTTGATAGTTGAGATCTCCTCTGTTTATATTTCAATTGTTATGAATGATATTCAAGATGGCACAAAATAAGTATGGAGACGGAAAACTAACAGCATTGAAGCTTTATATAATGTGTCAAAAATGTAAATATTTAGTTGTGATGACAAGGAAGCCCATCAGAAAGTACTCAACATAAAACAAAACTTATTTCCTCCAACTTAAAACGTCTAACAAATACAATTAAACCAAAGCTTGAAATGGCATTCTACTGGACTTCTAAGTGAGAGAATATTGCTAAAATACAATTTAAATCAAAGCAAATGTCCATTACCTGATAATGCTGCCTATATTGGGATAAAACCTTGCCACCAAGACTCCACTACAAAGAACCACGACATTTAGAACAAACACGTGAACAAAGCTGGAAAGAGAAACATTTAATAAAATAACTGGAAACAATATAGTAAAAAAAAGTTAAAAGGTTAGATGGACCAACTGATAATGGGACGGGTTAGACATTCCGAACGTACTCGAATAGCACCACCTAGTGAATCTCTCCGGGACAACCCCACATATCCGGCTGAGGGGGAAAAAAAAACTATCTGACAACACTCTTCACCTTGAACTAATGGACTTAATAATGCCACGCACAACAAAAAGTATTCATCTCGTCTCTTTTAAATTCATTCTTCAGCAGTTGCAAAACACATGCTTTTCATCCACAATAATCCACAAACACTATCAGTGTTTATTTATTTCCTCCCCTTTCTTTATTCAAATATACCTAATGAATGTTCAATGGTCAAATAGGGTGGATGTGGAGAGGTTGTTGCCTATGGTGGGAATATCCAGAACTAAAGGGCACAGCCTCAAAATTCAGGGGTGACCCTTCAGACAGAGGTAAGATGGAATTTATTTAGCTAGAGAGCAGTAAATCTGCGGAATGCTCTGCTACAGACTGCAGTGGAGGCCAAGTCTGTTGGTATATTTAAGGTGGAAGTTGATTGCTTCCTGATTGGTCAGGGCATAAAGGATATGGTGAGAAGGCAGATGTATGTATGGGGTTGAGCAGGGTCCAGGATCAGCGATGATGGAATGGTGGAACAGACTCAATAGGCCGAATGGCCTAATTCTGCTCCTATGTCCTACGATCTTACATCTGGTTTTAAAAAAGTACTAAATAGATTCAAACCTGGGATACGCTTTACCAAACAACTGTCCCAGTAACTGTACTCTTGTCAGATAGCCCAACAATGGATAAACAGTGGTCATCTGAAACAGCAGGAAAACTCGGGAAATGAAGGCTGTGATATCATTGCTTGGCAGATTGTCCAAGAAGTTCTGGAAAAGATTAAGAAAAAGGATTCAGAAACAGGCCACGATGCTAACAGGAAGCCAAGAAGACGCAGTGAGACTAAATATCAACTGAAAATCCATACTTCATACTAAACAGCAGAATTCTATTAAAACAGTGGACTGGATCATCCTGAAACCCATCCGAACCATCTCATCCCAGATACAGAGGGCCAGACTGATGATTCTCCATAATCAAAGGACTCCAGACTCATGCAGGCATCAGATCCCCACAGATTATCCTCATATTCATTATAGTTTGCTACCACCACCAGAGGCCTTAGGAATAATTCTCTTAAATGTTAGACAGTCAAAAAAAAAAGCTTAGATTTAAATACCCGAGGAAAAGGCACACTGAAGTCATGGCAAATAATTAAAGGCATTAAAATCAGATGAAATAGAACTTCATGTTTTCTAGGAACAGAACTCCACTAATCCTACCACCACCCAGAAAGGGAGAGGTCATGCATATTATCTCTAACCTCAAAAGCTAACATTCAAATGTAGAAGTCAGAAAAGAAGCAAAATCAATAGTTCTGTATTTCTACATGAGTTTTTGAGGTTGGAAACAATATAGGCAATTCCACATTACTAGGTGGGGTGGGTTATGTTCCTAGGAAACAGGTAGAGTAACAATTTCCTGTAAAGTAAAGCCACATTATGTCAAGAAACACAAATTGAGAAACAATAAATTGTGGCTACCATCAAGTACCTTTGCTCTATCCACTGTAACAGAAACTGATACACTGCCACAATTTAATTCCACTTCCCATTACCCCACTGACAAGTCTGTCCATGGCCCCTCTGCACAAAACTAGATGCAGATTAGAAGCACCTCACATTTGAACTTTGTAGTCACCAACTCAGCAACATGAACATCAATTTCTCCAACTTTAGGTAATCACTCCCTCTGTTTCTCCCCTTTCAGTCCCTTATCCCAATGGTTATTACCCTTTCTCCTTTGCCCTCTTGATCTTCCCTTCACCCATATATTTTTCCCTCCAATTCCTCCCAAAACCCTATATCTGCTATGTCATGCTCCACTCTTCTATCAGATTCCATTTTCTACAGCCCTTTGTCACCTCCACCTATCAGCTCCCAGCTTCTTATAGCATTCCCATCCCCTTCCCTCATTTGCAAATCATTCCTCTCCCTCACCTGATCCACCCATCTCCTGCTAGTTCTTGCTCCACCCAGTTCCTTCACCTTTCATACTGCCATCTTCTTTCTTTCCAGTCCTGATAAAGGGTCTCAACCCGAAATATCTATCCAATATCCTGCATAAATGCTGCTTGACCCAATGAATTCATCCAGCATTTTGTGTATTGCTCAAACTTTGCTGTTGCATTATGGATCTCTACAATTTCAAATTTCTACCACTAACTGAAGTGAAACCAGTCTAGTCACAAACATTCTACCAAGCATTAGTCACTCCACTTCAGCCTTTCTCAAGGCTTTAGCATAGACAATAATAGCTTCTTCTTCCAACTAAAATGCCTGACCTGATCTGATAATAGGCAAAAAATTGTTCAGGAGAGTTAACCTGTTGGGTCTTGTCAAGTTACTTTCCCATTTCACACTGGCAAATTCAAGTAAAGACTTCAATTTCAAAACTTCAATTCTCAATCTGCTAATTAATGACTATGCATCATTTGACAGCTATAAAAGAACATCTTTTATACAAACACAAATTCAACAACAGCAGTTAAATTACATACCGGCTCAATACAGTCTTTGGATAATTCTGGTGAGGGAAATGCAGCAAATGTCATAACTGCAACATACAAGTAGGTCAATCCCACAAGCAGATAGGCAATGGAAAGATCTCGAATCTAAAGAGAAAATAAATTATAAACCAGCCTTATATTTGCCAAGAAAATAAATCATCCAGCCATTTTCAAGAAAATCAAAGCAAACTTGCAAATACAAATGGGCACTGTTCCATTTGTTCTATTAGAACAACCTCAAAATCAACTTCATCACTCTACATCCCTTAGAATTGCCCTTGAAGTATGAGCAAAGCCAGCTTACCATTTTAGAAGATAATTTCATGCAAGAGTCACATTAAAATTTCTAAATGTTGATCAAATTCCCTAATGGTATTATTGGATTTTCAGTTTCAAATGGGTTGACTTTATAAAAAAAAACACCAATAAACATCTCCAATATTTTTGGCTTATACACTGATTCTTTGAAAAAGTATCTACCCAATAGTATTTTACTTATAAGTAGCCCCATGAAGTATCAAACATATATAGCCACGTAAAATTCCACGTGGCTGCTCAGATGTTAAAGTATGGTCCCACTAAGCTATTGCAAGATTCCACAACCGTGCCATTCTCTTCCTGTACAATAATTGGCGTAACATAAATATGTCTAAGCACAATGAGTACTATGCAGGTCACAGAAGGTCCAATATTAAGAAAAAGTGCATGGAGATTGACAAGAATGGAAACCTATAGAAGGAAAAGGGAAGAAAAGACAGAGTAAACAGGTACTAATAAAAAAAGATTTAACTTAATATTCTTTTATTAAAATATATGAGCATGGACTTCACATTCATGCAACAGAAGTGTCTTTAGCAACCATACTCTGCAGACCATAGACTACAATTCCATTGCAACAAAGATAAGCAAAATGTATGTTAAAAGCCTGGTAGAGCTAATTATGCAACATTGTACCATTATCTTTTGTTAAAAACTCATCCCTATAAAAACAAACACACAATTATGCCTACATTATACTATCACAAGCTAATCAACCCTAAGGTGGAAATCTCAAAAACAGCATGAAGAAGGGCTACGAAAAAAGTTCAAGCAACTTTGATAAGAAGAGTCATTGGGTCCATGCTAGCTCCCACCAGAACAATAATTGTGACTATTTTTATCATTCTACACAGTGCAACTATTTGAAGGCTTTGAAAGTAAACCATTCACTGTAAATTGTGCCAGCGCATCTTTTCGTTTTCTGCAAGGATCAAAATTAAAAATTAAAAAACTTGGTGAAATTGTTAAAATTTTCTTTGAAATGTTAACTATGGGCCCCGTGTTAAAGTGGCGAGCTTTTGTAAAAACTGCAGTGGAAAGGCGAAATGGAAAAACTGAAAAACTTGGTCATCTATTCCTTTCCATGAGCCAAATGGAGATGACTGAAACAAACACTTCAAGGTTTTACTATTTCTCTTTGGTCATGGACGATGCAAAAGCAACCTGCTTTTCTCCATATCGGAATGGAATCTGTGTGGTTAAATAGACAATTCAAATGTTACAATGAATAATGTGCATCAGATCTGTGGTTGAATTTTTGCCCGTTTCTATAACTTACATTATTTTCTTGGTATCTGTTGTTCTTTAAAAGGGTGATGGCACAGTTATGAATGAAGAAAGCAAGTGCAAGAACTCCAGTCAAATGTGGAAAAGATAATCGAAATTCTGAAAAACACAAAGCCTCAGTTTATTGACCACCAATAAATAGCATCCGTATCATTCCTTTAAGGGTGTAAAGTGTTTTAAAAATCAATGAAGTACGTCTGAAGAGTAGGTGCAGGGTACACAGAAAGTACCATTAACAACATGATATTTATCTATTTTAATTATGTATCTGAGGAATAAATATTCACTGGGACACATGGCGCTAGTTAGAAATATTGTCATGGGATTCTTCACCTCAACCCGAGAAAGCAGACATGACATGGGTTTAAGCCTCATCTGAAATAGGGGACTTTACATTGCATCACCCCACACCACTTCACTGGATCAACTGCTGAAACAAAGGAAAGGAAGGTTTGTCAAAAGGGAAACTAATAATTGATTCCATGGACAAAGAACAAAAGAGACAAGAATGTGACAAGCACAATAACCTTATGCACCATGACAAATTTGCCTTTTTTTAAAAATATAAACATGCATAGATGACCTGAAATATCAAGCTTCCCCTCCAGGCGGTGCTGAAACAGGTGTGGGTAAAGAAAAGTTTCCAAAAGAGGAAAAGAATGTGAATTTTGATGATGCATTTAAAATCATCTTAAGTGCAAAGTTTCTATTTGTGGAGTGAGATTAAATGGATAGCTCTTTCAACAAAGGGCATAAGTATATCATGGTCCTGGTGGTTATCTTATATGCACCACATACAGTATTCCATCTGTTCCTACAAATAGGGCAGGTTTCATTGTTAATACTGAACAGACTCCAAGAAACTAAATTAGTCTTCACCATAACTCTATTATGCCACATGACCGTAAGATATTGGAGCACAATTGGGCCATTTCATTCCTGCCATTTCTTCATGGCTGATTTACAAATCCTCTCAACCCATCTCTTGCCTTCACCTCGTGACTTCTGACACCCTTACTAATCAAAGCCCATCAACTTCAGCTTTAAATACACACCATGACTTGGCCTCCACAGCCGTCTGTGGCAATGAATTCCAGATTCACCGCCCTTACTAAAAATCCTCATTTCAGTTGTAAATGAACACCCTTGTAATTACAGATTAGAAATTACAAATAATACAATAATAATGCTGAGTTATACTATCAAGATTAGCCCCCACAAATTGTAGACAAGCTGAAATTATAAGAAGCAATGGGCCACATCATGCTGGGCATCGCTTTCAGAGCTGCTGGCACATTGCTGAAATATATAGAAGTCTGCTGCCAGAGTACAGAAGTGCCGGAAAAAAAATACTAAATCAGACCTTGCATTGGGTCAGGATTCCTGCTCGCTTGATTTACAATTTGCAAATCAAAGATGGTGGGATTTTTTTTGAAATACTTAAAAATATATAAAATTAAGCCACTCAGCCTGCTCTGGCATACGATATGATCGCAACTGATGCTGTCTGAATACCATATTTCTGGTCTCTTGCCATACTCTTGAATGCCTGTGCATTTAGAAATCTCCCTTCTGGAATACATGAGGGTGCAACAGTAGAACACCACCATTGCAGCTCAGGGCATCGGAGTTTAACCCTGGCATCCTCTGTAAGGAGTCTCTGTACATCTTCCCCGCAGGATGCATGGGTTTTCACCGGGTGTTCCTGTTCCATCCCACAGTCCAAGCACTTACCAGGTAGTAGGTTCATTAGTCATTGTGAATTACCCCGTGAATAGGCTAGGGTTGAACCAGGGTTGTTGGGGGTTGCTGGACGATGTGGCTTGAAGGGCCTACTCTGCACTGTATCTCTAATAAATCAACTTCGCCTCCACAGCACCCTGTGGTAGACTAATCCACTTGCACACCCTCATTTCAGTACCAAATATTTTGCCCCAAATCCCAAGTGAGTGAGTGTGTGCCTACGAGAACATACTGTACGCACCCAAATCAAAAGCAGTGGATGAACCAAGAGGTTCATAGTCTGCTGAGGGCTAGATCTATAACGTTTAAGTCGGGCAACCCAGGTATGTACAAGAAAACCAGGTACAACTTGCAGAGTGTTAACTCAAGAACAAAGGAACAATTCCGAACAAGGTTAGAGGCAGAATCAGATGCACGCCAACCCTGGCAGGGTTTACAGACATTACTTCTTACAAAGCAAAACCCAACATCATGAATGGCAGTGATGCTTCACTTCCAGATGAGCTCATTGCCTCCTATGCACGCTTTGAAAGGGAGAATAAAACTGCAGCTATGAGGATCCTGACAGCACAAGGTGAGCCTTGGAGGCCAACATAGGGCTGTCTTTCAAGACGGTAAACCCTCGCAAGACAACAGGACCCGATGGAGTACCCGATAGAGCCCTGAAAGCCTGTGCCAACCAGCTGGCGGAAGTGTTTAAAGACAGTCTCTCACTGCTACAGTCAGAAGTTCCCATCTGCTTCAAAAGGACAATTACACCAGTACCCAAGAGTGTAGGGTAAGCTGCCTTAACGACTATTGTCCAGTAGCACTCACATCTACAGTGATGAAGTGCTTTTAGAGATTGGTTATGGCTAGAATTAACTCCTGTCCCAGTAAAAACCTGGATTGGAATGGTTTTTATTTAAGGTATTGGAAAAATATGGATTAGGAACATCATTTATAATATGGATTAAAACCTTAAATACTAATCCCAAAGCTAAAGTAGTGACAAATGGTCAAATTTCGACACCATTTCAGTTAACAAGATCAACTAGGCAAGGTTGTCCATTATCACCTGCTTTGTTTGTGTTGGCAATAGAGCCATTAGCTGAATTAATTAGAATGGACCCAGATATTAAGGGTTTCAGAGTTAATCAGGAAGAATACAAGATTAATTTATTTGCTGATGATGTTCTACTTTATTTAACAGATCCATTACATTCATTATGTAAATTATCTTATAGATTAGAAGAATATGGGAAAATATCAGGTTATAAAGTAAATTGGGATAAAAGTGAAATTTTACCTCTTACTAATGGAGACTATAGTCAATGTCGATTAATAACTCAATTTAGATGGCCGGCAAATGGTATAAAATATTTAGGTATAAGAGTTGACAATGACATAAAAAACTTATACAAATTAAATTATTCACCACTTTTGAAAAAAATTCAGGAAGATCTTGATAAATGGATGGCATTACCAATAACATTAGTAGGTAGAGTAAATACTATAAAAATGAATATATTCCCTAGACTACAATATTTATTTCAATCATTACCAATACAATTACCCCAGAAGTTTTTTCAAGAGATAAACAAATATGTGAGGAAGTTTCTCTGGAAAGGTAAGATGTCAAGAATATCGTTGGAAAAATTGACATGGAAATTTGATCTAGGAGGGTTACAACTTCCAAATTTCAAGAATTATTATAAAGCAAATCAACTTAGATTTATTGCATCTTTTTTTGAGAAAGATAAACCGGCATGGATTAGAATAGAACTAGATAAAATAGGAGAAAACGTACCAGAAGATTTTATATATAAATGGGAATACACGGCCATAGTGGGGTGTGTCAGGAATGGACAGGAGGAGGAGTATAGGAAACTGATACAGGACTTTGTGATATGGTGCAACTCAAACTACCTGCGTCTCAATATCACCAAGACCAAGGAGATGGTGGTGGACTTTAGGAGATCTAGGCCACATATGGAGCCAGTGATCATTAATGGAGAATGTGTGGAGCAGGTTAAGACCTACAAGTATCTGGGAGTACAATTAGACGAGAAGCTAGACTGGACTGCCAACACAGATGCCTTGTGCAGGAAGGCACAGAGTCGACTGTACTTCCTTAGAAGGTTGGCGTCATTCAATGTCTGTAGTGAGATGCTGAAGATGTTCTATAGGTCAGTTGTGGAGAGCGCCCTCTTCTTTGTGGTGGCGTGTTGGGGAGGAAGCATTAAGAAGAGGGACGCCTCACGTCTTAATAAGCTGGTAAGGAAGGCGGGCTCTGTCGTGGGCAAAGTACTGGAGAGTTTAACATCGGTAGCTGAGCGAAGGGCGCTGAGTAGGCTACGGTCAATTATGGAAAACTCTGAACATCCTCTACATAGCACCATCCAGAGACAGAGAAGCAGTTTCAGCGACAGGTTACTATCGATGCAATGCTCCTCAGACAGGATGAAGAGGTCAATACTCCCCAATGCCATTAGGGTTTACAATTCAACCGCCAGGACTTAAGAACTTTTTAAAAGCTATTATTAATGCTTTTTGAGATAGTGATTTAGATGCATATCATATTTTTTACTAAGTTAAGTATTGTATGTAATTAGTTTTGCTACAACAAGTGTATGAGACATTGGAAAAAAGTTGAATTTCCCCATGGGGATGAATAAAGTATCTATCTATCTATCTAAATGGATACGGGAAAAGAAAGAATCTCCTATATTAAAACATTTGATTGATTTATGGAATAAGATAAATGTTGATGATGAGACAAAAAAATCTTTATTAGCAAAGAGATCTTTAATTCAAAATAGACTTATTCCTTTTACAATGGACAATCAACTTTTATATAATTGGTTTCAAAAAGGGATTAAATACATAGGAGATTGTTTTGAAGGAGGTATATTAATGTCATTCGATCAATTAAAGAATAAATATAAAGTATCAAATAACACTTTATTTTGTTACTTTCAACTAAGGGCTTACATAAGAGAAAAACTAGGTCAAACAATGTTATTGCCGAAATCTAAAGAAATAGAAATTTTAATTCAAAAAGGAAATATTAAAAAATTTATATTTTGTATGTATAATTTGATTCAAAAACAGGCAATTAAACAAGGAGTCCATAAGTCAAGACAAAAATGGGAAAGTGATTTGAATATTAAAATTGAAGAAACAAATTGGTCAAGACTATGTCTTGATAGTATGAAAAATACAATAAATGTTCGGTTAAGATTAGTGCAATATAACTTTTTACATCAATTATATATTACACCACAAAAAATAAATAAATTAAATCCAAGTTTATCTGATCAGTGTTTCCGATGTAACCAAGAAACTGGTACATTTTTACATTCTACATGGTCTTGTTCTAAAATTCAACCTTTTTGGACAAATTTAAGACTTTTATTGGAACAAATTACGGGAATACAACTTCCTCATAATCCAATATTACTTTTACTAGGTGATATTGAAGGGACAAAACCGAAACTCAAACTAAATAAATATCAGAAAGAATTCATAAAAACTGCACTGGCTGTAGCCAAAAAGGCTATTGCAATTACTTGGAAATCAGATACATATTTAAGTATAGATTGTTGGAAAAAAGAAATCTATGGCTGTATTCCATTAGAAAAAATTACTTATAATTTAAGAGATAAATATGAAACATTTTTGAAAATTTGGTGCCCTTATTTACAAAAGACAGGATTAAATATATAGGTGCTCTGAAGATGAAATAATTGGTTACTTGGGGAAAGAAATAAATATAAATACTAAAGTTATTAAGAACTCCATGGAGCATGTGGAGACCTTCCAACAACCAGGCAACTCTTTCTTTCTTTTTTTTCTTTCTTAATTTTTCTTTTTTTATATAGGGAAGTTAGGGGGGAGGGGTTAAGGGGAGGGGGGAAGGGATATATACTTTTTTTTTTCCACACTTGTAATCACTTAAAAATGCAATTAAATAAAAATTTTTAAAAAAACCTGGACCCACTGCAATTTGCCTGTCACTACAATAGGTGTACGGTGGATGTGATCTCATTGGCTCTTCACATAGCCTTGGATTACCTTAAACAGTACAAATACCTATGTCAGGATGCTCTTTATTGACTACAGCTCTCCATTCATTCCTACAGTTCTGAATGAAAATCTCCTTCTGCAAATGAATCCTCAACTTCCTAACAGGAAGACCACAATCTACGCTGACTGGAAATAACACCGCCATTTTACTGACAATTACCACTGGTGCACCTCAGGGGTGCGTGCTGCTTTATTCTCTCTACACCCATGATTGTGTGCCCAGGCACAGCTCAGATGGCATCTAAATTTGCTGATGTTGCAACTATTGTTGGCAGCATTTCAGATGGTGACGAGAGGACATACTGGAGTGAGATTCATCCGTTAGTGGAGTGGTGTCACAGCAACAACCTTGCACTCAACGTCAGGAAAACCAAAGAATTGATTGTGGACTTCAGCAAGGGCAAAATGGGGGAGCACACAGCAGTCCTCATCAAGGGACCAGGAGTACAAAGGGTGAGTAATTTCAAGTTCCTGGGTGTTAATATCTGAGGATCTATCCTGGACCCAACATGATGCAGCTACAAAAAAGGGATAACATTTCATTAGGAGTTTGAGGAGAATTGGTATGTCACCAAATATACTCTCAAACTGCTACAGATGTACTGTGGAGAGGATTTTAACTGATTGCACCATCAAAATCAATTTTATTATCACCGGCATGTGTCATAAAATTTGTTAACTTAGCAGCAGCATTTCAAAGCAATACATAATATAGAACAAAAAATAGAAATAATATATATTTTAAAAGTGAGTTAGTGTCCAAGGGTTCACTGAATTGCTGAGTGTGTGCTTTCAGGCTTCTGTACCTCCTACCTGATGGTAACAGTGAGAAAAGAGCATGCCAGTCAAAAGTGCAGCTGGAGGTCCTTAATAATGGACGCTGCCTTTCTGAGATACCTCTTCTTTAAGACGTCCCGGGTACTTTGTAGGCTAGTACCCAAGATGGAGCCGAATAAAGTTAAAACACTCTTGCTTCTTTTGGTCCTGTGCAGTAGCCCCCCCCATACTGGACTGATGCAGCCTGTTAGAATGCTCCCCACGGTACATCAATAGAGTTTTTAAGTGTATTTGTTGGCATACCAAATCTCTTCAAACTCCTAATGAAGTATAGTTGCCTTCTTTATAACCACAATGATATGTTGCGACCAGGTTAGGTCCTCAGAGATTTTGACAACTAGGAACTTGAAGCTGCTCACTCTCTCCACTTGATCCCTCTATGAGGATTGGTATGTGTTCCTTCATCTTACCCTTCTTGAGGTCCACAATCAGCTCTTTTGCCTTACTGACGTTGAGTGCCAGGTTGTTGCTGCGACACCACTCCACTAGTTGGTTATCTGGCATTGGGGGGGCGCGGGCGCTACTGCACAGGATCGAAGTAAACTGCAAAGGATTGTGAACTCAGTCATGGGCACTAGCCTCCATAGTATTCAAGACATCTTCAGTAGCGATGCCTGAAAAAGGTGGCATCCATCATTAGGTATTCTGGGGACAACACAGAACAGGCAGGCATGGGTCATCTGAACTTTGCTGACCATTGGTGAACTTTGGTGAAGGAAGGTTAGGTCATTTGGCCTTTCAAATGCAGGTCAACACATTGCCATCCCTGTCTTGCATCATGTTACATAAATGGTCTTACTTACACAGCAATCTATAATGCTACTTATTGAGTAATATTTGTAACTTCCCATTTATGGAGATGTGATTTAGTAAGTCACATGTTATAGCTTCTCATGAGACCGGTTATGCACGTCAAACAGTGCACCCTGGGGTCAGCCCACAGATGTCGCCATGTTTCTGACACCAACATAGCATCCCCACAACTTATAAATCATTACTGACCCGCAAGTCTTTAGGATGTGGAAGGAAACTGGAACACCTGGAGGAAACGCACATGCTCACAGGGAGAATGTAGCAACTTCTTACAGACGTCAGTGAGAAATGAGCCCTGATCATTGGCACTACACTGATATGACTCACCGTTCAATGTGACAATTCAGTCAATAGGGCAAAAGACTGAAGAATATTTTTTAAGTCAGAGTCATAAAGCACAGAATCAGGCCCTTTGTCCTTAACTGGTCTACATCAACCATCCCAGCTGGTGGTCCCACTTCCCACATTTGGCCATATCCCTTTTTTCCTATCCATATACCGTACCTGTCCAAATGCCTTTTAAAATTATTAATATAGCCACACACGAGGAAATCTGCAGATGCTGGAAATTCAAGCAACGCACACAAAACGCTGGTGGAATGCAGCAGGCCAGGCAGCATCTATAGGGAGAAGCACTGCTCCCTAAAGATGCTGCCTGGCCTGCTGCGTTCCACCAGCATTTTGTGTGTGTTGATTAATATAGCCACCTCTTTTTCCTCAGGCAGCTCACTCCATATGTGGATGACCTTGTGTGTTAAAAAATTGCCTCTCCTGTTAGATCTCTCCCCTTCACCTTAAACCTATGCCTTCTGCTTCTCGATTCCCCAACCTTGGAAAGATCGTGTGCATTCATCCTACCTAGACACACAAAATACCACTGATACTGGAATTTGGAGCAAAAGAGAAATCTGCTGGACAAGCTCAGTGAGGGGGTGGAGGAATCATTGATGTTTCAGGTCATGACCCTACATCAGGGCCAGAAACACATGAAAGGATATATTAAAAAAAGACTTTAAAAACGTGTTTCTCTTATCATTAGGAGGAAATTATATAGTATTTTCTGAAAAAAATACATTTTCTTCTGATTTGAACTAACTGAACAAGTCAATGCTCTTCTATAAGCATACTGTAATAAAACATGAAATACCAGATTACTGAAAAACATTACCTGCTACAAAATTGTTTGCAGATTCAAACCAATGGAATTCTAAGTGAAATCCCTGTTGTGCTGCCTTCAGTGTTACCAAAATAATTAAATACACAACTGAAATTGTACCTGCAAATACAAAACAAGATTTCTATAACTAAACATTTAAAAGAATGTCAATTATCAAGATAAAGCCAGTGGTTTCAATGAGTAATTGCACAACCCAGTACAGTTCATTCCAATGTTGCCAGTGTGATTCTTAATCTTTGGAATTCAGATTACCAAAAACTTTTTTTTTAAACACAGCAATAAGCTTGAAAACAGAAGGATCCCATTCCATTTAGAGATACAGTCGGCCCTCCTTATCCACAGGGGATTGGTTCCAGGACCCCCTGTGGATACCAAAATTCGCAGATGCTCCTTATTTAACATGTATCAGTGTGGTGGTCTTTAGGACCCAGCGGAACCCTGGACTTTATTTAACAATGTGGACATTAGGACCTGGCGGTGCAGCTCTGAATCCGCAGCATTCTGTTCACGAAAATAATCACGATCGAAAATAAGGTGGAAGTAATAAAGCGATCGGAAAGAGGTGAAACGCCATCGGTCATTGGAAAAGCGTTAGGCTACAGTCGGTCAATGATCGGAACAATTTTAATGGAGAATGTGAAAGGCCCTGCCCCGATGAAAGCTACAGTTATTACTAAGCCACGCAGTGGTTAAACTATTGAAATACGTATGTTTCTTAAGTGTTTTATATGCATAGAAAGGTAAAATATGTACTATATACTAAGAAAATCGTTTGACTAACTGACGCTAAATAATACTGGATATGCCTGTTCCGACGTCAAATCTGACTTAAAGACGGACTCAGGAACGGAACTCATTCATAACCCAGAAAGTCATTTCTAGATTACTTATAATACCTAGTACAATGTAAATGCTATGTAAATAGTTGTTATACTGTATTGTTTAGGGAATAATGACAAGAGAAAATAGTCTGTATATGCTCAAAGCAATGAGTGCTGGAGAGAGAACTTCCGGGTTTTCCCAATCCATGGTTGGTTGAACCCGCGCATATGGAATCCGCGGATAAGGAGGATCGACTGTATTAAGCAAAAGTAATATTGGTTTATGGGCTCACACTTGATGATAGGAGGGAAATATTGGAGAGCCTGGATATGTCACATCCTTTCTACGCGACAGAGAAGAGGAACCACAAATGCTTTGTAATTATACAGAACATGATTCATTATATTATTTCTCAGGTCTCCAAACTGAGAATGAGTAAAAGAGTAATCGCTTGGGTAGTACTGCTGAATTAATGAAGATATTCAAGGACTCATCTTCTCAATATTTATTACGTATTTTCTTTTTGTATTTGCACAATTTTGTTTGTCTGCTTTTGTGTGCAGTTTTTCACTTATTCTATTGTGTTTCTTCGTATTTACTGTGAACGCCCACAAGAGAATGAATCTCTGTGTAGTATATGGTGACATACATGTACTTTGAACTCTCCGTATTTTCACCACTCTGCATTAAAAGGTTGCCTCACAGGTACTTTTTGGACCTTTCCCTTCTCACCCAAATCTATGCCCTCCCCAACTTTGGACTTGTGGAAAAACCTGTTAACATCCACCTTCTACATGCCTCTCAATTTTAATAGCCTCTATAAGGTTGCGCATCATTCTCATACATTCCAAAGAATAAAGGTCGAGCTTAGCCAATGCCTGTAACTCAGGCCTTCTAGACCCGACATCTTTTCCGTACTCTTTCCAACAAGTCACACACTTCCTATAAAAGGGTGACCAAAAATGTATAGAGTACTCCAAGTGTGGCCTTACCAACAGCTTAAACTGCAACATAAAGTCTCAACTCCTACCACCACTCTGGTTACCATTAGTTACTTGCAATGTTGCCTTAAATGAGCTCTGCATCTGTCCTCCTAGGTTCTTCTGTTTCATTACCCCCTATTACCTTAGCATTCAGAGTACAAGTCCTACACTTGACAAACAAGAGAAAATCTGCAGACTAGTCTGGGAGGTTGGGAGGTGATAGGCAGGCAAGGAGATAACATGAAAAGATGGAAGAGGGGATGGGAAATAGTGAAGGGGGGAAGATTTTGATTTCTCAAACTTCTAGTAATGCCTCCCCTCCTCTTCCCATCTCCTTCTCATGTTACCTCCTTGTCCACCCATCACCTCCCTCTGGTGTTCCTCCTCCCCCTCCTTTTCTCTTTCTTCCAGTGTCTTCTCACTTTTTCACCAATCAACTTCCTAGCTCTTTGCTTCAGCCCTCCCCCATCAAGTTTCATCTATCACCTGGTGTTTCTCTCTCCCCTCCTCCCACCTTTCAAATCTACTCCCCAGCTTTTTTCCTCCACGCCAAAATCCTTCAGTAGGACTAAAGCATCAACTGTGCTTTTTTCCATAAATGCTGCCTGAATGCTAGTTCCTCTAGCATTTCATGTGTTGCTTGGAAGTCCTACACTTGTTTGACTTTCCAAAATACATCACCTCATACTTATCTGTATTAAAGTCCATTTGCCACTCCTCAACCAACTTCCCTAACTAACCAAGATCCCCATAATCTATAATAACCTTCACTGTAACATCTCTTAATTGTGTCATTCACAAACTTACTGATCGAACCTAGTGAATCTACATCCCAATCATTTGTCAATTACAAATGACAAGGTTACACTAACTCCTGTGACACACCAGTAGACCATTCCAAGAAACAATCTTCAACCACCACCCTCTGCATTCTACCTGAACCAATTTTGAAACCACCAGACTAGCCCTCCGTGAATTCCACAGGACCCAACCTCCCAGACAAATCTGATATAACTGGGCACAAAGTTAACAAATTTCCAACTCAGATATTGGTATCACAAAATTAGAAGCAAATCAAATAAATAAATAGAATGTGACAGTGGTTTAACAGAGGAGCACAATCTTAAGCTTTTTTTTAAAAAATCTAAATTTTAAAAGCCACCACAAACTGAAGAAAAAATTCAGACAATTGCAAGGCAAGTCAAAACAAATCAAAATTAAAATCTAAAATCAGCTATTTGCTTGCCTTCTCCATGGAAAAGTTTCTCAACATTCAGCAGGACTAACTCCTATTTCAACACTTTTGATTATGCTCAAATAAGTTAACCCTGTAGTCACAAAAATATTTCCAAATTGAATTCACTTAGTAATTATTTCATGAAAAAAATGCAATCAACTTTCTTGATACTCAACCAGATCCAAAAGGCGCATCACGATGTTAATTGAACACTTACCCAGATTATTGAACCTTGCAAAGAATGAGGCAGATTTGAAAGAAAGGAGAGGAAATAAAAGGAAAATTAGGTAGAAGGGGACTGTATTTGTTTTGCTCCACCACTTCTGAAATTCATGTAAGGCTGTGTTATTACTTATGATGAAAGACATGTCAGTGGAATTCTTTACATGAGCTCCAGGTGGGTCCGGACAAACAACTGAAATGAAAAACAAAATAATAGAACAAGTTCTGTAAAACAATTGTTACACAATCAAAAATACCAGAATATCATGATAAGCAAATTGTGCTTCAGTTAGCAAACTACATTGATTATGCATTATAGTTTTAAGAATTAGATTTGTCATTAGAAACAAATTGAGATGATTAGTATTTAGTTTGAATTATTCTAGCGATTGAAAGAAAAAGTAGAAGTTACATATCCTTTACAACAAGGAACACTACAGTATGGTATTTCAAATTACCAATTAGGTTCTTGCAAAACAGTGATATGTTGTTTTAAACTTTTTCTTAAAAGGTGTAGGTTACTTTAGTACAAGCTCAAACTCCCATTCACTATTCCAATGCTTAAACACAAGACATTAAAAGTATAAAAAATATTCCCTGTATTTTAATTAAATAATTTGGCATTCACCTAGAAACTAATTTCTTTACCCATTCTGCTGCTGAAAGTACTCAAGTGCATATTTGTAATCATATTTTGAACATGAGCCCAGTAAATAAGTGTATAATTTTAAATATTTTTCTCCCAACTCACCATAATAAAATATACTGTATATAAGAAAAATAATTTTAGGTGATCTCGTTTAAATCTTGCGAGCAATCAAAAGAAATAAAGATTTTGAAAAATCTTAATTTTGAACTATGACAAGACTATACATTACATAACTACAAGCACCATAGCACAATCAGCTATGTAAAGCATTAACAAAATAAATTTCATTAAAGGGCATGATGACAATTTATCTCATGATTTAATGTATTATAACTTTCCTGTTATATCTAAATTCTATACATTACATCTTGTCAACCAAAAATCCTACCTTTAGGAGTTCCATTTGTACTCAAAACAGGATTTACTTCTGACACATTATGAACATAATCTGAAAAAAAGATAAATTAAGTGAAACATGGCTGATGAGACCACGATTTTTTAATATACAATTTAACATACATCTTGGACTAGCACACATCAGTTGTTGGATACCTTAAAATCTTAAGCATGTCAAATTGTATTCCCAAACTACAGAAGCACTGATTAAATAATCTTTTATTATAAATTACAAAATCAATTGAGGTCAAAGTATTCTGTAAAAGTCAGACTGAAATTGAGATTTTAATTTAAATAAAACTGAATCTGTTCCTGTATTACAGTCATTGTAAAGTTTACATTTTGAAATTAATAGATCTAGACTGCATTGATCAAAATCATAATTGAAAATAAGACATTTCATTTGTACTTACTGAAAATAAATATTCCTGTGTTGTACAGGAAATTGGACATAAGGACCCAGTAAACAATCATGGCTCCAAACAGGGAAATTAGAGAGAAAAGAAGACTGGACCACTGGCCAAATGAACCAAAATAATATTTACAGACATCAGGAAATTCCCAGCTTGATGTATCGATAGGAACTTTGGGAAAGAAAACAGTATCATTTTAGGAAAGGCTCAATACTTAACACAATAAAACAGGACTTAGAAAAAACAGCTAATAAACTTCAGATCAGTTCAATAGCAAGCATCCATGTCCTCTCACCCCAATGGCCTCCTGAATAATGACACCGCTAGGATCAGCACTGGACTGCATAAGCCGCACAACGTAAAGACTGAATTTCTACTTGGTCTCAGCTAGCTCAACAAATATTCTATAGGTTGCTTGGCTATCCACAGACAAAATATATTTTATTCCATTAGAAAGGAAATTACAAGGATGTTGACTGGACTAGAAGGCATGAGTTACATGAAGAGGTTGGCTGTACTGGACCTTCATTTCCTAGAATGCAATAGAGTGAGGGGCTAGCTTGTTAAAGTTTATAAAATTATGAGTGGTATGGATATGGGGGATGGTCATAGTCTTTCCCCAGGGTTGGGGAGTTCAAAATAGGCACAGAAACAACACAAGAGAGAAAAGATTTAAAAGAGACCGAAGAGCATCTTCTTAACACAGTAGGTAGTGAGTTCCTTGAATAAGCTAACAAAGGAAGTGGTTAAGGTGGGAACAATTGCAACATTTAAGAGGTACTTGGAAAGCTACATTGAGGGTCATGGGCTGAGTGTGGTGTTGAAAACCACAGCTTTAATCATAATTTTTTTTAATATACATGATTTATACTTTTTATAAACTCATGAATTTTTCAGTCACTGGCTGAAAGTGACTAAAGCAACTAAACTAATAGCTTATTACCTTTCTCATTTTTCATTGTCTAAGTATTAGCACATCATCCACGTAATGTAATTGTTATAATTATGTAGCCTACTAACTTGTTTAATCTTATCCAAGGAATTTCCCTCATCTCATCTATAAAAGTGACGTTTTTCAGTAGTCTTTATTTAGCTTGCCTAGTGCTCATGTTTGTTTGTACTCTAAAATAAACTGCGATCTTAGAATTAACACTCGTCATTCCTGACTCCTGTAAGAACCCCAAGAATCAGAAATTTGGTGCCCAATGTGGGGTGACTGCTTGAAGAAAGGAAGCTAAGCGTGCACCTGGCAGGCAAGACATTCATCTGTTCCTTAATTGCCCAAGTATAACTATCTTCAGCACATTGTTTAAAGGGAGTTTAAAAATGAGTGGATTCATTGTTATACAACCTGTGTGGAGCCGGTATGAATTATTGGAAACCTAAAGTCTGATATTATAGTTACAACGGGGTGTGTGTTTTGTGGGACAAAAGGCCAAAAGCTTTAAGATATCAGATTGATGTTTGTTTGGTTGTAACCCTCTATTATAGTCACAATGGGGTTTGTGAGTTTTGTAAGATTTTTGATGTCTAAAAGTGAAGAGTACTCCTTAAGATAGAAACTAGTACAATGGCCAAAGCTTTGAATCAGACCAGCAAGTGTGTTGCAAAGTTAACTGAAATCTTAAGCACTAAGTGATGCATATAAACTTGATACCAATGGTAAAGAAATAACAGAAGAAATGTGCTATTGATGCCAAGTCCAGTGAGGACTGGCTTATAAGTGATATTGAAGCAATACGTCGTAAGATCAAAAAGATGCGGTCAGGAACTAAAATGATAGTTTAACTGAGCTGTGAAGTCGTGAGCATATTGAGTTACAAATCCAGATTGATACTTTGAAACCCAAACGCACTGATTTAGCAAAAAAAACACTTAACATGCTCAAAGAGCAATATGAAAAAGATAATAAATCAACAAAAAAAAACAGATCTTTGAATTAACGGCAAAGTTTGTCTGTGGTCAAGTGCTGTGTTCAGGGCCGCAAAGTGAAATCTGCATTGCATCAGGCAGACTTTCTGAGGATGGTCTGGCCAACCCAGTGGGCAGTGTTTCATGTCAATCAAGTTGAAAGGCAACCAACAGTGACTAGTCCCCAAAAACAGCGACACCTTGGGAACTCCAAGGAACTGCAAAATGATATTGAGTCAGAGACCTCTAGTGGCTTAAATGGTTATGACAGAAATTGGTCATCTTTACTTAATTGTTAATTGGTCTGACAGCCATGGCAAGATTTGGCCCAGTAAAAACTAAGAAAGTGAAAACACACGTGACTGTTGATTGAGAGTACGAAATAAAACAGGAGAACGTCTCTCATCAAACACCAAATCCAGAAAAAAAATTGACAAATAATCAAGGGGGGAAGGGGGGAGGCAAAGCCAGACACACACAAACACACTCACTCCATAAGAAAGGCAATCTAATTTTAGTTACCATGCCAACAACTCAGCAAATAAACTAGTTGACATAGTGAGTTGGTGATAGAATTGAAACAGAATTTACCAGTTGGTTGGGAAACAATGAAGGCATGGTTGGAGGGACAAGCCCCAAACCAGATCGACTGGAAAAAAAGTGGTCAATTGCAAACAATAGCCTTCACAGGATGGTTTTAAATATGTAGCCCAACAGTGGGCAATGGGGACTAACAGGAAGTACACTGGTCAGCCAGTAAGACCAAAGGGCCTGATTCCATGCTGTATTACTCAGCAATTCATAATGTTGTCTAGCGACTGCAAAACAAAAAGAAAATGCATACATAACTATTAAGAATAAACTTGAATTTCTTTGCTTTACCTAAAAGCAAGACTTACAAATTTGAAATGGCCATAAGAATCTAGGGCAAACTGGATCTAAAATGGGCTTAGTAACAGAAGGCAAAAGGCGATGGAGGAGGGTTGTTGTTGTGATAGGAAACCTGTGATCAGTGATGTACTGCAGAGGTCTGTGCCAGAACCCTTACAGTTCCCCCCCCCCCCCCCCCTCCACATGTGCAATAACTATTTGGATGTCAGTGTGGTAGGTATGATAAGCACGTTCAAAGATGACTGAAAATAAGTGATGTTTTTGATAATTAGGATGGTCTTGCACTAGAAAATTGCATTCATTATTTAGTATCATGAGGAGGATAATGGAATCTAATCCTGATAACTAAAGAAAATGCTTTTTACTATGACTTGGAAGGGTAAGACATTCATAATAAATGGTTGAACCCTGAAAGTACTAAGAAACAAAGATTCTGCTGTATATGTCCAAGACACGCTGAAGGCAGGATTAGAGGGACACAAGCTGATTAAGGCATATAATCAGCTTTCTGTACCTTCTGCAACAACAGGCATGTTCTGGTGTAACATTATAAAATATTGTTCGGCCACAGCTGGACTACCAGGAGCAGCTTGGATGCAATTGCCCTGAAGGTGGTACTGTAAAATGATGCCGAGAATGCAACACCACAGATACAAGAGATGAGTTAGGTTTGTTTTCCTTAGACCAGAAGAGGTTGTGGGATGACTGATCGATGTACAATTGTGAGGGGCAAAGATAAAGGTTAGTAGTGAGAAACTTGCCTCCTTTGCAGAAGTGTCAAAAACCAGAGATCACAGGTTTTTAGGGCTAGTGGTACAAAGTTTAGAGGATTTCAAAGAAGAACTTTTTCACTAAGAATGTGATTAGAATCTACAATGAACTGTAAGCAGGGGGTGAATGCAGGGACTCTTATGATATGAGTTTCTTGGGACAATAACTTGAATTCCCAAGACTTACAAGTGAATGACAGAATGATGGATAATAGAATTGGCAGTAAAGGGCTGGGATAGATGCTGTGGGCTGGAGGACCTACTTCTATGCTACATAACTATGACCTTATAAGACAGTGAGGCCTTAGAAATAATACCATGCAGAATTCCTATAGTAACGACCCAGGGGAAGTGAAGTTGTTGGCCAACAAGCCAACATTTTTTGTACACTTGATGACCAAAGAGTTAATAAGGGTTCTTGAAGCCACATGTGATTAAATACAAATTCAAAATCAAAGTCAGGCACTTTCAGCTGACTTCTGGGATTCAGCTCTTTAGTCAATATTTGGATCAAGACTGCAATAAGGTCTGGAATCCTGGTAAAACCGAACTGGCCAAGGGTGAATAGGGATGGACAAGTACTACTTGACAGCACAGTCATGAGAGGCTGATTAAATGGTTCTTAGCTACATTTAATTTGGCCTGTGTGTGTTGTTTGGGACAACATCAGGCTGATTCAAGGAAAGATGTACAATTCTTGTTTACAGAAGCAAATGGCCTCATCCAATAATGTTTAGCAGTGAGATGTTAATTAATATTCACGTATGTGCTCTCAGTAGCAGACAGTGAGTAAATAGAACAGTGAAAGACCCTCCCCCGCAAATCAGAGTTCATTTTTCCATCCATTTTTGCTTGTTTATTTGTTGAATAATTCCATGTAAAAGGTTAAGTAACTGCAAAATTAAAAGATTTGCTCCAAACAGCTTGTCAAAACATTAACCTACCATTCACAAGGAAATTACAAAGTACCAAAATGGCTTTTCACATCCAGGAGTTGCAAAACTATGTACAAGGCCAGAAATTAAGCTGTTATAACTGGCTGATCTAAAGCTATTCTGTTCTTGCAAATCAAAAAAAAAATCCATATAAACATACCTTAATCAATGAACAATACAAAACTTTAAAAATAGAAACTAGTTACTAATTACTGAAGCACAAACTCATTTTGTGTGTTGCTCAGATTTCCAGCATCTGCAGATTTTCTCATTTGTGTTTGAAAAAGAGTTCTTTTCACAATTGTACTGAAAAGTGTACTTTAATCTCATGTGCACTAAAGTAAAGCAATTTGCATCGTTAAAAAATTAGTTAAAATGACTATACTAAGCCCTTGTCATCTTAGAGGGACAGAATCATGAATGCCCTATGAATAAGGTATCTTTCTTTGAGCCCAATAAACATATGCATAACGTTTTGACTCTAAAAGCATAACAGGCATTAAGGCCCATGTCTAAACATATTAGAACAGTTTAATACTTAAAAGGAAATTATATTAGCCAGCAAACTACTGCCACTGAAAATTCAAAAACTTGCTGTGGCCTTAAGGTGAAGCTGTGTAAAAGACTGCTCTTGATTAGAATAGCACAAAGTAGGAGTAACAAATGGTCTGGAAACTGATCACTGTAGTTACACAGAAAATGATCAATTCTTCCATGTGATTTAATTCAAGTTGGGACCTTGGTCTGACCTTAAGTTTATATAAATAGGAAAATAAAAATTATCCACATATCAAATAGATAATTTTCCCCAAACATACAAAAATGACAAGGGCAATTTTGTATCATTTTGTGGCCAATTCTATACACAGATTTCCACAACATACCAGTCATCATTATACTCCAACCAACAATAGCTGCTTACTACATGATACATATACCTGTATCTCAGTGCAAATAATTCTTATTGCATTAACACAAGCTTATTGCAAAACTTAAAGATACACACCTGTCTGTCGGGATTTCACTACTCGATAACAACTGTATAGCATCAGAATGTTCATTGCAATGATCAAAATAATTCCAAAAGTGAATCCTGCCTGAATGGGAAAAGAAAAGACAATATGTATTTTCTGAAGCCACATGCACAATAATACAAGAGGACTTCAGCAAGTCAGGCTGAAACATTGACTATTTCCCTCAATTGATGCAGCCTGACTTGCTAAGTTTCATTTGTAGAACCTCTTGTGGTTATTACTTTCCTGAAGAAGTCAGAACATCAATGAATGGCTTGTGAAGTTGCAATTTTTTAATTGTTAAAGCACAATATTGATGAAAAATATAAAATGCCAAGGATCTTCTAACCTCTTTCAATGCCCATGGAAGGCTCAATATGGATGTGCCCATCATGGTATTCCAAATAGAAAATCTGAAAAGAAATAAAATTAGATTCTTTTTAATCCTCTTAAGAATCAGGTTAACTTTTTTTTTTCAGCCATTAAGGCACACTGATCTGATGCCTTCAAAAGATGGAGCCGTTTGTTTATGTAGTGATCAACAGTACCTTTAAAGATGTGCTTGTATAGTAAAGTGGAGTGGCAAATGGAACAATTGCCCCCAACTCCAGGGACCTAGCTTCAAACTTGATCCCACCCCAAAGTGATGTATGCAGATTCTGTGACAGTGTTTGGTTTGCTCCCACTTTATGATGATTAGCAGTAAATGGCTATGTTAATTATGTTAATGTAGGTGAATGACAGGAGAATCAGGTGGCAGGAGTCAATAAGCTTATGAAATAGAAAGAAGGCTGTCAAAAATATGACTGATGGAATTACTCTGGAAGACACCGTAGACTCAATGGGCTAAACAGCCTCCTAAGAAATAGTGCAATCACAATTCTGATCCTTTGGTTGAAATTCTTGTCTTTATACATATGAACTCAATGTGCCACTTTGAATTGTAATAAAGATTGATGAGCACATAATGATGAAGAGTTAATCATTTTTAAAATAATCTTCCAGCTCTCTTTAGATATGAAAATCTGCAAATCCTTTTCCCAGTCTCCATTAATTTTATCTAAAGAGGCCTTTTTCAGTCCCAACAGCAGACTGCAAATGTAAGATATTAAACCGCTGTCAAAGGGTTTCAGATTAAAAATTGTATCTATTATATTCTAATCTGGATTTGTAGGAAATGTATGTAGTTGGGATCTTAAAAAATCTCTAATCTGTAAGTATTGAAAAAAGTGAGTATTCGAAATTTAACCTTTTCTTGAAAGTTGCACAAAAGAAGAGAGTTCATATGTCTAAGGATAAGCTCTCTCGTTTTTACGCAGGTATTTCCCCCTACTGTGATAGATGTACTAATGGAGTGGCCACACTAATTCATGTTTTGGACATGTCCGAGCCCCAAAAAATTTTGGAAAGATGTATTTCAAACTTTTTCTGTACTTATCAATGTCAGTTTTAAGCCCAACCCCTTGACTGCCATGTTTGGTATTGTTGAGGATAGTATTACAAAACTCAAGCCATTTAATTTGCGGGTATTGACCTTTATGTCTCTTATGGCCAGGAGGGCAATCTTGCTCAAGTGGAAGGAGGCTGCCCTGCCCACTCATGTTGAATGGCCATCTGAAGTTATGTTGTGCCTTGATCTAGAGAAGGTTCATTGTTCGATTTCTGATTCTAAACATGATTTTCTAATGTTATGGGGACCCTTTGAGTTATTTTTGTAATCTTTGAACTGTTATTAAAGTATGGATCTGAGCCATTATTATAATATTACATGGTAAGGTATTTTTTTCCTTTTTTTCCCACCAACCAGCTCATTTTGGTAGTGGGGAGTAGATTTTTTTTAAAGAAAATACAATTATTCTATTTTATTTCATTTCATAATTCAATCTTTTTCTCTACATGATTGATTTGAAATATGGGCTACTGTGATCACATTACTGTGATTTAAATGCAATGTAATTCGTATTACTTGTATTCCTATGAATTTTGTATTAATGCAATTTATATAATATTAATAAAAATATTGAAAGAGAAATTCAAGCCTTAAATATTTCACATAGCAGCAATTAAGCTCAAGATTCTTAAAGTAAAATTTATACATACATAGTGACTATGCTGGGATTCTTTCCAAAGCCATCTACGCTACTTTCAAATTGCAGAGCACTTCCTAAAGGACTGTAAACATAAATTTCCCCTTCAGCTGGAATTACATGATGAGGTGGCACCTGTAAAATACTTAAAAATTAGCAAATTATAAAGAAAGAAAATTCGATTCCTTTTCTAAATTTCAATGGTCATTACACAAAATGTTCCGTGCTGATCAACCCTCGCCACAGAAATATGAAGCAATTAGAGGCGGATGTGGATGCTTGTGTATGAGCACCACCAGTGACAAAAGAACAGCACAGAAGTTATTTTATAGCTGGGATTTATTTCGTGCTCCTTTAGCTTGCACTCCTTTGTCCCACTCTACATTACATTCCCCCCCCCCCCCGCCATCTCTGTCAGATGTATTCACATCTAATTTTACCAGCCTTCTCAGAATTCCCCAAACAACATCTAATTTCTATTGAATATATCCTAAACCCATAGTCAACTAAAATCTATGCATATACAATGTGCTAATGGGATGAGGAAGTCAATTTATTTTCTTATTGCCTTCTCAGAGATTTGTCAAATCATCAAGCCACAGAAAATAAACAGTAATCTACTTGGAATGACTCACCCACTGACTGGATAATTCATCAAAACACAAGTGGAGATGAGGTTTTTTTAAATCTCCAACTAAATGAATGAAGATGAAGCCAAAAAGAAATTCAGGCGTATAAATTTTGTCCAAGCTTCTTTGTAATGAAAAGATACCACTTCTACTAATAATATATAATTTTTGTAATTTTTAATCTATTCAATATACTTACTGTAATTGATTTACTTTTTCCCCCTTTCTATATTATGTATTGCATTGAACTGCTGCTAAGTTAACAAATTTCACGATACACATCCATGATAAAAAAAAACCTGATTCTATGTTTCACAAACATGAGAAAATCCAATACCAATGTTTTGTGTGTAGCAGTCAACTTGCTGTAATACTGAATACGGCTGTTCATTGCTGAAGCTTTTGCTGTAATCTGTTCTTCAGGTGGTGTGTTGCCATATAGGTTGTTACGTGGTACATAGAAAGGTCTACAAATAAGACAATTTTTTTTAGATATTTGTTCTTGGGTACATGTAATAAAGTGCAATGATCTTACAATTCCTTAACAGAAAAGTCATATATAAGAATGTCAATTTTCTTCATTAATACTAGCCCAAACTCTGGAAAACATTAACATTTATTGTCCTTCAAACTAAGAGAAATGATACAGAATCAATTGATCCTAACAATGACATACAAGACTCTGTTAAATATTCAATCAATACACATTAATTTCAAAATAGGAAAAGATGTAGATATTAATCTCCCTTGTCAAAGGATCAGAATGCACAATAAAATGTAACTTGGAGTGGCTATACAAGTGCAAAATGCACTGTGTGGTAAACCCAGCAAGACCCATGGCCTTTGACAAGTTAACTAATTTAAATCTAACCCTTAGAATTGAAGAGAGTATCATGCTTCAACAATAACAATTATGAATGGTTAGAATGCCTCAGAAAATCTCAAAAGAAACCATTTGCTTGATAACGTTTTTTTGTGTTTTTCACAGTCAAAGCATTAATTAAGAGAATGATAAATGTGCTCAGCAGGTGAAAACCTGGTCAATAATATCCTAGTTAAATGTTTTTGTATTAATCAGGTGAGATGACTGGGCATGGAGAGGATCATCTCAACATTGGCATCTAGAGTTGAATAGATACCACACACTCTGCCAAACCCCAGTGTGAATAATCAATATTTTGTTTAGTCCCCCAGAGAAAACAAAACAATAATTCTAATAGTAATACTTTTGCAACCATTCAATATTGTCTCTTCCCAAGAATGTAAAAGTCTCTCTCTGAAACTGTTTACTGGCCAACTTTAAGGTTTAATTGTGCATTTAAACAAAATAAAACACAAGATCCTAATATTATCATTTTCTTTTAAAAATAAAATTACATTTGTGCACTGAATTTTTGTTTCTCACTCACATACGAGATAGCCATTTGGCCAATAATGAAGACTTCCTTAAGCCTTACCTTCTTGAATTTAATTCTGGTTTGTCTTCATGTTCTAGATCAGATGACAACAAAGGCTCAAGATCATCTGCCATATTTTAGTTTATTTGGAGCTTGGAGGCCCAAGTGCAATGTTTCTCCAGTTGTTTGGAATCCTGTGTCATTCAGACAGACAAATAAATGGTGAATAAAAAGGCATTGAAAGAAAGCAATGAAACCAATACAAGAATGACATTCATATGACGCATAAAAATATCACCAAACCGTATCAAATCCTCATCACCAGCTCACTGCACTTTGAGTAAAAGAGCACTTTTAGGACAACAGACAACCCATTCATATTTGTGACGGTGGGGGGAGGGGGGTTGTATTCCTAGAAAATGGATATACCTGGATTAATATGGGAAGTGAGAGAAGAGATTGCTGCACCTTTGGTAATGATCTTTGCATCCCCAATGCCCACATAAGTAGTACCAGAAAATTGGAAGGTGGCAAATATTATCTCTTTGTTCAGGAAAGGCAATAGGGACAATCAGGGAATTATTGTCCAGCATATCTTACACACATCAGTGCTGGACAAACTAATGGAGAGAATTCTTGAGAGGATTTATGAGCATTTGGAGACCAGAAGTCTGATTAGTATGGCTTCGAGAGGGGCAGGTTGTGCCTCACAAGCCTGGGATGGAGGCTCCAATGCACAGTATCACAACAGGCTGCACAGTGTGATATACTCAGCCAGCTCCATTCTTAAAGACAGCAAAACAAATAGACAAAGGTAGAGTATTTGATAACATATTTGATCACAATTTAGAGATAAATATAAAAGCTTTAAAATGTAAAATATTAATGGTTTAAGTGAGCAGAGAACACCAGTAAATAGACCAGAGAGTAGAGCTTACGAAGGGATATCAATAAGGAAGGCAATGGAGTAGACTATCAGAAACAGTGAAAGCTTGTACAAGCAGCCCCAGATTCCACTCGTAAGAACTGACCACAAGGTGATTTCTCTGCAAATCAGATCACCCATTTTTTAAAAATAACTGATATTGGATTGTCTTTCAGAAATAATCAGATTTATTGTACTGACTGAATTGACCTGAAATTTGTTGCTTTGCAGCAGCAGTACAGTGTAAAAACAAATTACACAAGTAAATAAATTATGCAAAACTAAAACAAAGGTAGGGTTCGTGGACTGTTCACAAATTTGATCTCAGAGGGGAAAAAGACTGAATCACTGAGTGTACCTCCTCCCCGATGGCAGTAGCAAGAAGAGGGCATGCTGGAAGTCATTAGTGATGGATACTACCTTCTTGAGGCACTGCCTCTTGAAGGGGTCCTTGGTAGTGAGGAAAGTTATGATGGAGCTGGCTGAGTCAAAACACTCTGCAGCCTCTTGTGATCCTGTGTATCTATCCCAGGCTCGATACAACCAGTCAGAATGTTCTCCGCAGTTCATCAGACATATACTGAGTCTTTAGTGACACACCAAACCGCCTCAAACTCAGAATGAAGTAGAGCCACAGAGATGTCTTCTTTGTGATTGCATTGTGTTGGGCCCAAGACATGTCCTTCAAGATGTTGATGCCCAGGCACATCAAGCAGCTTACTCTTTCTGCTGCCGGTCCCTCAAGAACTGCTGTGTCTTCTCCCAACTTTCCCTGCCTGAAGTACACAATCATTTCCTTGGTCTTGCTGACGGAGTGCAAGGTTATTGCAACTCTATTTAACCAGCCAACCTCTCTCTCTCTTCAATGCATCGTTGTCATTATATCATTGTCAAAAATACAGATAGACTGAGCTGTGATTAGTCACAGTCATGAATACAGTAGAGTAGGAACAGTCCTTTAGGAGTCCCCACGTTAATTGTCAGCAAGATGTATCACTGATCTGCACTGACTGATCTCCCAATCAGGAAGCATAATCCAGCTGCAGAGGGAGGTAAGAGGTCCAGGCTTTGAAGCTTGTTGATTAGCACTAAAGGGATGATGGTGTTAAACACTTGCTACAATTATTTTTATTTCATTAAATAACCATAACACTCTGTATAACTAAACAAGTGAATATATACAGTACTGTATTCAGCTATTAATAAGCAACATGTAACATTATTACTAGCTTGAGAATGTTTTGCAAATACACAGAATTTGTATGAAGCTGAATTTCCCTAGATCAGGTCATTCATGACAAAAACGCCATTGGGCTATTGGAAACACTTCTAGCCATTTTGTACCTGTATCCACTGCTATAAACCACCCTTCTGTGGATTGAAGATGGATATTAGTGGCTGATGATCAGTAATGAGAGAAAACTCTCCCATACAACTATTGGTTGAAACATTTTACACCCCAAACCAGATTCAAGGCCTCCCTTCAATATGTATGTAATTGTTCTCTGTAGTGGAAAGGAAGTGTGATGCAAAAGCTATGAGGCATTTACTTCCATCACTCAAAAAACGTGACATGACTGCACTTATACTGTAAGGCATGTCACAGTCAAGCTTCACTGGACGACGTGGATCATATTGTGTGAGTACAGTGTCTGACGTCACCACCTCCTTTGCTCTTTGGAAAGACACCTCAGACTGCTTTGTCCATTGCCATTTCTTCCTGATCTGCAGTAATGAGCTTAAGGGGTGCAACATGGTAGTCAGGTTTGGCAGGAACCTATTATAGTAATTGACAAATCCTAAGGAGGACTGCAACTGTTACATATCCTTTGGCCTTGGGGCATCCTGCACTGCTTAAATTTTATAACATATATAACATATAACAATCACAGCACGGAAACAGGCCATCTCGGCCCTCCTAGTCCGTGCCGAACTCTTAATCTCACCTAGTCCCACCTACCCGCACTCAGCCCATAACCCTCCACTCCTTTCCTGTCCATATACCTATCCAATTTTACCTTAAATGACACAACTGAACTGGCCTCTACTACTTCTACAGGAAGCTCATTCCACACAGCTATCACTCTCTGAGTAAAGAAATACCCCCTCGTGTTTCCCTTAAACTTTTGCCCCCTAACTCTCAAATCATGTCCTCTCGTTTGAATCTCCCCTACTCTCAATGGAAACAGCCTATTCACGTCAACTCTATCTATCCCTCTCAAAATTTTAAATACCTCGATCAAATCCCCCCTCAACCTTCTACGCTCCAATGAATAGAGACCTAACTTGTTCAACCTTTCTCTGTAACTTAAGTGCTGAAACCCAGGTAACATCCTAGTAAATCGTCTCTGCACTCTCTCTAATTTATTGGTATCTTTCCTATAATTCGGTGACCAGAACGGTACACACTACACTGTACACACTTTTCTCACTACACTTGTGTAATGCTTGGGCATCAATGGTGTGACCAGAGTAAGTGATGCTTGGTTTAAAGAATTAACACCTCACATTATGCTCTGAGCCCACAATCTTCTAATACAGTCTCTTATCCACGAGGGATTGGTTCCGGGACCCCTCGCAGATAACAAAAAATGCAGATGCTCAAGTCCCTTATTCAATCTGTCTGAATACAGTGGACCTTAGGACCCAGCGGAACCCCAGACCTTATTTAACCTGTCTCAGTGTGGTGGACATTAGGACCTGGCGGCAGAGCTCTGAATCCGCAGTGTTTCTGTTAACGAAAATAATCACGATCACGATTGAAAATAAAATGGAAATAATAAAGCCATTGGAAAGAGGTGAAATGCCATCGATCATTGGAAAAGCGTTAGGCTATGTCGGTCGAATATCGGAACAATTTTAAAGGATAAAGTGAGAAAGGCCCTGCCTCGATGAAAGATACAATTATTACTAAGCAATGCAGTGGTTTAATTATTGGGTTTTGGGTTTTTGATCCTTCACATCAAGCAGGCACGGATGGAGAGCGCGCTAGGGAGCGATCTGTCACTGGATCGAACTTGGGAACTTCCGTTCCTGAGCCCGGCGCTGAAACATATGTTCTTAAGTGTTTTATATGCATAGAAATGTAAAATATATACTATATACTAAGACAAACACTTGAATAACTGACTCTAAATAATACCGGATGTACCTGTTCCGGCTTACTTAGTAAGAGAACTTCTGATTTTTTTTCGATCCTGATCCATGATAACCTACGCACATCCTCCCGTATAATTTAAATCATCTCTAGATTACTTATAATACCTCAAACATGAGGAAATCTGCAGATGCTGGAAATTTAAACAACACACACAAAATGCTGGTGGTACACAGGCCAGGCAGCATCTACAAGGAGAAGCACTGTCGACATTTTGGGCCGAGACCCTTCGTCAGGACTTTGTCAGGGTCCTGACGAAGGGTCTCGGCCCGAAATGTCGACAGTGCTTCTCCTTATAGATGCTGCCTGGCCTGCTGTGTTCCACCAGCATTTTGTGTGTTACTTATAATACCTAATACAATGTAAATGCCATGTAAAATAGTTACCGTAATGCTGCCTGGCCTGCTGTGTTCCACCAGCATTTTGTGTGTTACTTATAATACCTAATACAATGTAAATGCCATGTAAAATAGTTACCGTAAATTCCGGACTACAGAGCGCACCTGATTAAAAGCCGCATGTTCTAATTTTAGAAAGAAAATCAATTTTGTACTTGTACAGGCTGCACCGGATTTTAAGCCGCAGGTGTCCCACGTTGTAATATGAGATATTTACACAGAAAGACATTACACGTGAGGATTTTTTAACTTTTAATTAAATCCGTATGGTAACATAAACAAATACATATTGCAAATGCTTTTTTTCGAACAGTGCCTGTAACACAGCTACTTTTAAATATACATACATATCAGTAACACACAAATTACGTTGCGTATACTTTTTTACTGAACAACATTCCAATATCTCCTAACGACTGGTAAAAAAAATATATATATACTGCAGCCTACCAGGAAAAGTTATTGATCGCCTTCTTCATCTTCCTCCTGCGCACTAAAACCATCAAAGTCCTCTTCTTCAGTGTCCAAATTGAACAACCTCAGGATCTCGTCACTCACTTGTCTCTTCGTTGTCGCTCTCACTTGAGCGCATGCAGTCCTCTTCATCACGCAGCAGTCCAGCCTTTCGAAACCCGTTGGTGATGGTGGATGTTGTGACACGGCTCCACGCATTTAGGATCCACTGGCAGACTTGAGTTAAAGATGCTCTTCGCATGCGGCCTGTTTTGGTAAAGGATTTCTCACCGCTCGTCATCCAAGTCTCCCACTCAACGCGCAGCGCCACTTTAAATGCCCGGTTCACGCTGATGTCCAGTGGCTGCAAATACTTCGTGGTGCCCCCAGGAATCACAGCTGGAATTGAGTTTGTACTCTAGATGGCAGCTTTCACTGAATCTGTTATATGGGCCCTCATGCTGTCCATAACGAGCAATGCTTTTTTTCTGTGAAAAAATCCCCCTGGTCGCTTGGCGCAGCACTCTCTCAGCCAATCCTTCATTAGACTCTCCATCATCCAACCTTTCTTATTGACTTTCACCATGATTTCTTTTGGGAATTTTTCCTTTGGCATTGTCAGCCGCTTAAAAATCACCATCGGTGGAAGCTTTAGTCCGGATGCTGTGCAGCTCAGAACACAAGTAAAATGCGTTCTCTCATGGCCACTTGTTTTCGGTGTGATGGACGAGTCACCTTTTTTATTAACAGTCCGAGTGAGAGGCAGGTCAAATGTCAAAGGTACTTCATCCATATTTATGATATCATCTGGCCCGATGGAATTCTCCGCTATCTTTGTTTGAGTGAATGTGCGGAAGTTAGCAAGTTTTTCCTCGTGGTCGGGAGGGAGCTGCTGACAGAGTCGTGCGTACCCTGACGGACAGGCCTTTTCGTCTCATAAATCTAAAACACCACGATGGCCCACCTCTAAAATCTTCGATTTTCATTTTGGTGGCGATTGCTTTAGCCTTCAGTCTGATCTGCACGGTGGAAACACCGCGGCCGCCTGCTCTCTGTGTGTTAACCCAGTCTTCAAGAAAGTTTTCAAGTTCGGGCCATCTGCTATGATTACCTCTGAAAGCTTTTGTCGTCTTTTTGCATTGACTCAGTTCTTCACGCTGGTGTCTCCACCGTCTCACCATCGATTCATTTATGCCAAGATTATGTGCAGCAGCTTGATTTCCTTCAACTGCCAGATTGATCGCCTTTAACTTAAAAGCTGCATCATATGCTTTTCTTTGAGTGTTTTCCATGTTGATGAGGGCGAGTACAAATGACTGATTTACAATAATTTAATTGTGAAAGTGTGCTTGATTTATCGTACAATTTCATTGGACCGCTGTGAACTACTCATCAATTTTATTGGTCTACTGTTACGAGGCAAAATGTTTTTGGCGGCATGAAAAAAAACATGCATTAGCCGCACCGTAGCATAGGCCGCAGTGTTCAAAGCGTGGGGAAAAAGTAGCGGCTTATAGTCCGGAATTTACGGTATTATACTGCATTGCTTAGGAAATAATGACAAGAAAAAAAAGTCTGAACATGCTCGAACAACAAGTGCTGGAAGAACATTTCCGGGTTTTCTCGCTTCGCGGTTGGGTGAATTCACGCATGCGGAACTCGCGGAAGAAGGGCCAACTGCATTTTTAAGCACTGTCTTGAGATCTTGGATATGTCCCTTGTCATCTTTACTGGTAACAATGATGCCATCCAGGTAACACTAAGTACCTGGGCAGCCTTATAGCTCCTGGCACATTGCTTTCTGCCAGAGTGTGGTTGCAGATGCTACTCCAACGATAAGTCTATTATAGCAATAAAGCCCTTTGTGGCTGTTTCTGGTGAGAAACACTTTTGACTCTTCCTCCACCTCCATCTGTAGGTAGGCCTCAGCCAAGTCCACTTTGCTGGTGTTTCTCTCCAGAGAGGTTTGCAAAGATATCCTCCATCCTGGGCAGAGGGTATTGATCTACTTTCAGTGCTGGGTTGATGGTGACCTTAAAATCGTCACAGATCCTGACAGAACCATCCTTCTTGGCAACTAAGAACATTGGCATTGACCATGGGCTGCACTCAACCTTGGAAATAATTTCTTCTTACCTAACTCACTGGTTATTTTATCAGATGTGGTACAAGGAACCAGATAGGCTTTGTAAATCTGTGGCATGTCCATTTAATACGATTTAACCCTTGATAAGTTAGTTTTCCAAATGCCAACATTGAACAGTGCTGTAGCATAATCCGGCAAGTTTCGTAATTTGTTTTCAGTTAACTCTGTTGCAGGGTGTGTGACATGCAAATGGTCATGCCCACAGGAGTTTTCTTTTTCCAGTGCCATTTCTTAGTTGGATATCTGCAGTCTTCAGTTCAGTACCTTTGAAATGCCTTTCAAACTCATTTTGTGGAATGACAAACAGCAGAACCAGTGCCTAATTCCATTTTAATTAATTTGCCTTTCACTTCTGGAGTAAACCATATTGCTTGTCTATTCTTAGCTTTTACATTGTAAATCTCAAGGCTACCCAATCCTGTGTCACTCTCATCGTTACCAAATTCTTCAACACCACGCAGATTAGTACTCCTTTTGAAACTGTAACTTGAATTTTTATCTTTTTCTCTTCCCATGCAGTCCATTTGATGTTGTCTGCCTTGGGTGCTTTTCGTATGTGTCCTACTTTGTTGTAATTTTTGCAAGTTTTGCTTTTAAAGCTACATTGGTCCGGTGCATAAGAGCCCCATCACAACAATACCACATTGTTTAGATGTTGCAGTTTTGTTCACACTCACTTTCATTCCTGACTTGCATCTCTGGCTGCCATTTCCATTGATGCAGTTATTTCAACTGTTCTTTTAAATGCAACTTATGCTTCAGCTCGGAGCTGGTTTTGAATGCCTTCTTTTAAGATTCCATAAGCTCTCAGTGCATCATTAAGCACATCACTGAACTGTCAATACTTTGACAATTTCTTCGAATCAGCCACATAAACTGACATTGTCTCCCTGCCTTTTAATTCTGCCTATGAAACCTGAAGTGTTCTGCAATCATGCATTTTGGTTCTGAAGGATCCTGCAATATGAAATGTGTGAAGTTACTATTACTAGAGAGAAGACTCCTGGAAAACTGAAAGGTCTAAAGGTAGACGAGTTACCTGGACCAGATGATGTACACGCCAGGGTTCTGTAAGAGGTGGCTGAAGATATCATGGAGGCATTAGTAATGATCTTGTCAGGATCACTAGACTTTGGTATGGTTCTTCAAGACTGCAATATTGCAAGTGTCACTCCACTCTTCAATAAGGGAGAAAAGCAGAAGAAAGGAAACTATAGGTCAGTTAGTCTAACCTCAGTGGTTGGGAAGACATTGGAGGTGATTCTGGGTACTTGGAGGCACATGATAAAATAGGCTGTCGTCAGCATGGTTTCTTCAAGCGAAAATCTTGCCTGACAAATTGTTGGAATTCTTTAGAGAAATAATAAGCAGGACAAACTAAGGAGAATTGGTTGATGTTGTGCATCTGGATTTTCAGATAGTCTTTCACAAAGTGGAGCATTAGGCTACTTATACTTCGAGCCCATTGTACTTCAGGAAAGATACTACCATGGATAAAGCAGTGGTTGATTGGCAGGAGGCAAAGAGTGGGAATAAAGTGAGCCTTTTCTGGTTGGCTGTTTACGTTAAATGTCAATGATTTGAATGATGGAATTGATGGCTTTGTTGCAAAGTTTGATGATATGAAGAAAGGTGGAGGGCCAGGTAGTTTTAAGTAGAGGTTACAGAAGAACTTAGATTAAGAGAATGGGTAAAGAAATGGCAGATGGAATAGTGTTGGGAAGTGTTATGGTCATGCACTTTAGTAGAAGAAATGAAAAGGTTGACTATTTTCTAAGTGGAGAAAAAAAATACAAAAAAAATTGAGGCATAAAGTGACTTGAGAGTCCTTGTGCAGGATTCCCTAAAGGCTAATTGGCAGATTGAGTCTGTGGTGAAAGAGGCAAATGCAATGTTAGCATTCATTTCAAGAGGACTGGAATACAAAAGCAAGAATACAATGTTGAGACTTGATAAGGCACTGATGAGGCCTCACATGGAGCATTGAGAGCAGGTTTGGGCCCCTCATCTTAGAAAGGAAATGCTGAAACTGGAGAGGGTTCAAAAGAGGTTCACAAAATTACTCTGGGATTGAATGGCTTGTCATATCAAGACCACCTGATGGCTCTGGGCCTCCAGTCACTAGAATTCAGAAGAACGAGGGGCAACCAACTGAAACCTATCAGATGTTGAAAGGCCTTCATAGAGTGGATGTGGAGAGGATGTTTCCTATGGTGAGAGAGTTTAAGACCAAAGGACACAGAATAGAGGGGTGTCCTTTTAGAATGGAGATGAAGAGGAATTTCTTTAGCCAGAGAGTGATGAATCTCTGTAATTCTTTGCCACAGGCAGCTGTGAAGGACAAGTCTATACGTATATTTAAGGCAGAGGTTGACTGGGCAGGGCATGAAGGGATACGGCAGAAGATTAGGGCGGAGAGGAAAATTGAATCAGTCATAATGAAATGGCAGAGCAGGCTCAATCGGCCAAATTACCTAATTCTGCACCTACATCTTATGTTCATAATATCTGCAAAACTCATTTCAGTTGGTTTGGTTGGAGCAGTTAAACTTCTAAGCAAATTGTATGCATTTCAACATACTGCACTCAACAACACTGGCACTCACTTTTCATTGGTCATTTCATTTGCTTCAAAATATTCTCAATTCATTCAGTGTACATCAACCAGTTATCTGTTGGGCAACTGAATGCATTCGACGTTGCCATTATTATCAGCTGGTACATGCTGTTTATGATCCAATGAATTTGGACCATTTTCAGCCTTTTTTTAAAAAAAAACTTAACTGCTTCTCTCTCTCCCCTACCAAAGAAAAAAAAATACATGCTTCACTTCAACAAGTAAGAAGTCATCTCGGGTTCATTTTAAAATTTCTTCATCACCACTTCTGGTTCTAACCCCTGAAACTAATTGAAAAAAAACACTGGAGCCCCGGAGATATTTATGTACTTCGTTTTTCTTCAGTAAGGTGTGCACATATGATGTTGTGGCATAACAATATATGCCATTCCACACACTTCCTACATACAATTTGTAATGAATTATATAAACAAAGAATGCTTAATCAAACATTTGTAATATTACTAAAAAATTAAATATCCTCCAAATATCTACCATATCAAGCCCCATTAGATCTTATTTGTTTGAAATAGGTCACCCCACATTCTTCCAAACTCCTAGGAATACAAACCCAAATCATCTCACCTCTCTTGATCGGACAACTCTCTCATCCCAGCAATTAATCTGATGAATGTCTCTTGGATTGTCTCCAGTATCGCTTACTGTAAGGAAACCAAAACTAATACACAATATTCCAGGTAGAGCCTATAACAAAACTTCTTAAATTCCAAACCTTTGTAATAAAGGTCAACATGCCTATTACCTTCTCGTGATACAAACACAAGGGCCCTTAGATACCTCTGCACTTCAGTGTAGCAGACTTCCTCCAAAACCTTGGGCTCTTAATCTTACACACTCGCCTCTTATATGGCACCTTTTCAAATGCCTTTGACATCTAATCACACTGCATCTACAAGTTCCGCTCAAATCTCACTGTCACATCCTCAAAGAATCCAGGCAAATTTGTCAAAGTCTTATCTTTCATAAAACGATTTTGACTAAATTTGATTATATTCAGCTTTCTAAAATGATCAGTTATGTCTTATTTGATTATGGCATCTTGCCAGCGATAGATGCAGAACTAAATCGTCTACAATTCCACATCTTCTGCCTTTTTTTGAAAAGATTATGTATTAATAATTTAAAACAAAACAACAAAGATAACCAAGAACTACAACTTTAATGTAGTTAAACTACAACTACAACTACAACTAGAACTTCATGTCAGTGATAGGAAAGAGGTTGAAATACACAAATTTGTTAAGAAGTATTTACTGACATTAACAAATGAATTGGAGTGGGGTGCATGACATACTGCAGCTCATCTTTCACCAGGCAAAATCCATTTAATACATAGTGTGTGCATAGAGAGGAGGGAACAAAAGTAAAATGATTACGTAAACAAAACCAGGATAACTTCAGAAATTTTTAGGCCACTATACATAAAATCAATCTCTAATTTAAAACTCTATGGTTAATCACAGTGACAAGGAACTTACCCAAAACCTAATGACTACAACTCTGCACACATTATAGAAAATAGGAAAACACCCAGTATGATCAGCACAAATTTGTAAAGTAAAAGCCAACCTCGTTATAACCTTTCAAATACTAGAGAAAATAGAAATAGCTCAGGAGGTTCGATATATTGATTCATTTGACCTCAAGGAATATTGTTTACAAAGCTGAGAATGTGGCATACAATTTTAATTAGCTCTGCATTGTCTGAACACACTATGAAAAGAAACTAGTTGCACAAAAGTAAAAATAAGATTCACTGGGATATTGCATTTCAGTTATGTGAAAGCCTGGATTGCTTTGTGTTTTTTTGTGGGATTTTTTTGGAGAGGAGGCTGGGAGAAGTGAAGAATACAGAATTACGAGAGGCGTAGAAAAAGGCAAATGGTTAGAATATTCTACCCCAGAAGAGGTGTCTAAAGCCAGTGGCAAAGCATTGGAGGGTTATATGCGATCTGAAATTTATTTTTTTTAACAGTGATTACCATCTGAAACATACTCCCTGATGGGATGGGGGACGCAGAGACTCACTCCATTTGGTACCAAATGATCTTCTGAATTGTGAAGGCATTGAAGGCCATGGAACAGCTTCCGGTAAACTGGATGGATATTTTACCTGGACACAGTGGCTGAAAGACCCATTTCTTTGCTGTTTGAATCTCTAGATCTGTCCAAATTTTTAAAAAAGTACAACCTAGCTTAGCCAGCACTTTGCAAGCTGCAAATCTTCAAATGCACATCCAAGTACTTTGTAAACATGTTGGATGTCTCTGCCTCTGCTACTTTTCAGGCAGTGAGTTCAAGATGCCTTCATTTTCACTTTTACCCTTTGATCAATGACATTAATTCCATACCATAAGGTTTTGGGACACCTTTTAAGGAAAAAGTATTTCATCTGAAAGTGATATTTAACAAGAAAAGATAATTATAAATTAATTTTGATTCTATAAAAACATTGCCAAATACCTTCTGATATAAGTTATGCTAAAGACTATACAGTCGGCTCTCCTTATCTGCGGGGGATTGCTTCCTGACCCCCCCCCACCCCCCTGGTAGATACCGAGAAAACATGGATGCTCAAGTCGGAGGACTTTACGACCCAGCAGACCTCCGGAGCTTATTTAACCTGTCTCAGTGCGGTGGACTTTAGAACCCGGCAAAGCCCGCAGTGTTTCTATTCCATTGACGGAAAACGATCACAATTGAAAATAAAGTGGAAATAATAAAGCAATCTTAAAGAGGTGAAACACCATCGGTCTTTGGAAAAGCATTAGGCTACAGTTGGTCAACAGTTGGAAAAATTTTAAAGGATAAAGTGAGAATAATGGAGCATGTGAAGGCCTTGCCCCGATGAAAGCTACAATTATTAAGCAACACAGTGGTTTAATTATTGAAATACATACATTTGCCATTCTATCATGGCTGATTTATTATTTATTATCCCTTTCAACCCTATTCTTCTATCTTCTCTCTGTAACCTACAAGACCATTCATGTCAGAGGCATTCAAAAACATTAAACTTTGACAGTCCAAGCTGGGGTGGAGATTTGCCAGATGTCAAAACTTTCAGGAACAGAGCTTCCCAGTAGCAATAGTCAATCAAACCATACTAAAAAAATCCAGAGTGCTTTCGGACATAGACACAAGGCAGCTAAGGCCTATACAGTCGGCCCTCCTTATCCGCGGGGGATTGGTTCCGGGATCTCTCGCGGATACCAAAATTCACGGATGCTCAAGTCCCTTATTCAACCTGTCTCAATGCTATGGACCTTAGGACCCAGCGGAACCCCAGACCTTATTTAATGTGTCTCAGTGCAGTGGACATTAGGACCCAGTGGCAGAGATCTGAATCCGCAGTGTTTCTGTTCACGAAAACGATCACGATTGAAAATAAAGTGGAAATAATAAAGCAATCGGAAAGAGGTGAAACGCCATAGGTCATTGGAAAAGCGTTAGGCTACGTCGGTCAACGATTAGAACAATTTTAAAGGATAAAGTGAGAAAGGCTCTGCCCCAATGAAAGCTACAATTATTACTAAGCAACGCAGTGGTTTAATTATTGCGTTTTGGGTTTTTGATCCTCCACATCAAGCCAGCACAGTGGAGAGCGCACTCGGGAGAGATCTGTCCCGAGTCCCAAGAACTTCTGTCCCCAAGCCTGGCGCTGAAACATACGTTCTTAAGTTTTATATGCATAGAAAGGTAAAATATATACTATATACTAAGACAAACGTTTGACTAACTGACGCTAAATAATACCGGATGGACCTGTTCCGACTTACTTAGTAAGAGAACTTCTGATTTTTTTCGATCCCGATGCATGACAACCCACACACACCCTCCCGTATACTTTAAATCATCTCTAGATTACTTATAATACCCAATACAATGTAAATACTATGTAAAATAGTTGTTATACTGCATTGTTTAGGGAATAATGACAAGTAAAAAAAGTCTGTACATGCTCGAACAACAAGTGCTGGAAGAGCACTTCCGGGTTTTCGCGATTGGTTGAATTCGCGCATGCGGAATCCACGGATAAGGAGGGCCAACCGTACTTCATATAGCCACATACTTCAAGTTTGTATGCACTGAACATAGAAATTAAAAGTCAACCCAGTCCTGTGCAGATGCTACTAGCGCACAATTTAAACATAATATTTAATATTGAGCCAGTACACAATGCTGTTGTGATGGAAATAACTGGTTCTTTGAGTCTCAACAGTAGAGGCCTGGACACACACAGTTTTAATAATAAGGAATTTATTATTAAAGAGGAAGTTGGGTCAACACAAGCAACTACAATACACAGGAAGCAGTGTGGGGACAGGGTATGGTTACACAAACAAAGAACAAGGGAAAAGCACTACAACAGCTATCCCCCTTGACCTTGGATAGCCGCGGCTCCCTTACCAGGACAAATGATAGACCTTCCCAAACATAAATCAATGCACTTACCTTCAATGAGGTGGTCTGTAAGAGAGACCGAGCCAGGGACAAGTCTCACCCTTTATAGCACGGGGCTGGGCGAGATAATCCAATTAAGGTGACCAATAATTTAGGTGTGCATTGATTAGTTGGGAGGGACCAAATGTTGATTGGCATGTGGTGTGTCCTCCGATCAGCCAGGTGGCAGTGCATCTGTCACATGGCCGGTATCTCTGGATACAAATGCCCAGCTCATTTTCTTTGTTTTGTTTATAATGATGCTCTTACATGTTCAGAATGATAAGCAGGAGGAGGCCACTTAGCTCCACATGCTTGCTCCATCATTTAACAAGACCATGGTTACTGTATTACCTCTGACCATTTTCTTGCATGAAACCTATATCCCTCAATTCCTTCAGCTGCTACCAATTGCTGCATAATAAAAACATGCAAAAATGTGAAAAATCCCATGACTTGTTAAAATACAGATAATTATTTCAAACAGAAGTTTTTTTAAAAAATGCAAGCCATAACATCATCTCTTTTCACCACCCCGCCTTTTGCAATCAGCAAACTTACATTTTCCTGAACAGCTCTATTAGAAACAATTTTTATTTAAACCTTTTTATGATCAAATTGCACAAAAGCTTCAAAATATTAGTTACTACTGCAACTTACACCGAAACCAACTAGAGGTTCCTGCTGTTTCTGGAGGTGACAGACAAAGATTGTGATAGGACAGACACCAAGACTAAATAACACAATGAGGCTGGCATTGACCAAGTGTTGGAGATTTGTTAATTTGTGTGATTTTTCTTTTGTTTTTCTTCCTCTTTTCAAATGTCAGCCACCAAAAGTTACTGAATCTTAGAAAATTGCCTTTGTTAGGAATCAAAGTATAAAAACAATGTACTGCAATTATTTAGTAATATTTTTGGACAGCATGAAAGGGTAATGTTTCAGGTTAAGAACCTTCATACCTCCTCCTCTCTGCATTTAAGTTAAAAAGGGAGTCTTTTTAGTAGCGTGGAGACCATGGCTGCTTAGATGACAACATTCTCACTGCCATCTAGTTACAGGATGTATCAAAGAAGTTAAGTGAAAACAAAAGAACAAAAATAACATACCAGATCTAGATATAGTTGTTAATTTCAAACAAAAGAAAATTTGCCCTTGCCCTGCAAATCAGGACAGTATCTGTAGAGGGAGAAAAACGCGTTACAAGTGCATTACAATGAAGCAAGAAAAGCTGTTCGTCTGGAGTTGTTTCAATGGAGTCCCAAAGACTATTTCTCAGGGTTACATTGAACTTCGGTAAAACAGTGAAGATCAGTGCAGAAGGAGGATGGAAATTTTAAAGTGATATGAATCAGGAAACCTTCACATACTTAATAGAGGTATTCTGCAACGTTATCATCCATTTGGTATAATTGCTACCTGACCAATCTTGGCCTCCACGTTATCATATACATTTCCTTTATTCTCCATCCACCTCGCTCTCTGTAACTTAAAACACACTTATTTCCCACGTTCTTGAATTCTAATGCAGATGCAGGAAGGTTGACTCGTTACCTCTGCGGGTATTGCCACATAACGAGAATTTCTAGCATTTTGTTTTGATTCAGACTCAGAACCAGCACTGACACACCAGTAAGCTTCTCTTGCTCTCCCAACTATTAGACACTTCCTTTAAATTTTTCCTATCTCTGCAAGTTAAAGCACATTTTGATTTCTAGCTTGCTCTGACGAAAAGATCTTCAACCTGAACAGTACAGGTGCTACTTGATTTATTGACATTTCCCGATCTTTGTCTTCTTTACACCAATAATGAAAATGCTTGATTTATTCGTCCTTTGGAAATTCCCGAAGGTGCGGAGTTTCGCATCTTCCCCGTACTCGAGGTTTATTTTTTTTTAAAACGCTCTGAATGAGGAAGTGACATGAGGGAGCTCGAATGAAAAAGGTGCCTTATACGGAACAATGACAGTCAAACTTGAGGATGACTTACTCTCCTGTCCCCGTCACACACTCTCTCTCTCTCTCACACACACACACACACACACACACACACTCACACACATTTTCTTGTTTTTTTAAAAAAGAAAACGCGGCATATTCCATCCTCCATGAACAATTTAGTCAAAAACGGAGTGTGAATCACAGCCTTTGCACCAGGGTCGACTTCACCAACCAGAGCCGAGGCGACTAATTTCCCCACCTGCCCGGGCAGGGTTCCCAAGGGGACGGGACGGCGCACCACAACACCACCACCCAACCCTCCACCACTCAGGCAATGTGCGCAGGCGCGGCTGCCACCCTCCCTCCCTCACTCACTCACTCGCTCTCACCGAAAGAGTAGGGCTGCCTCAGAGGAGTTGGGTACCCTTCCGGAGTCGCCGGGCCGGCCGCTACCTTCCCGCTGGAGCCCCGCGATCACGTGCGCACCCACGCTCACGCTCACGCGCAGCGGCACAGGCGTGACGTGTACACGGATCGATTGAGCTCCGGGTGCAATGGACTGCAGTCTGTGCATGGTCAAGATCCGATGGGTCAGCAGTGTGTATTTGAAACAGATTGCGGGGATAACATGTCCGTGTGTTCGATACTCGGAGCCACAATGCCGTACATTGACTTTAGTTTAGTGCAATGATTCTCATTGTTAGAAAGATTGAATATAATACATGAGCGGTGATAAAAACGGTACATATTCTAATCTAGGGCAAGGTGGTGAACATTTTTGAGAGTGTGTGATAATCTGAAGAAAAATCTCTTGCGTGCCGTGGTAATTTTTGAGTACAGATTATCATTGATTCATGAGTTAGTAACAATTATGGACTTTATTCAGTGGGTGGCGGGGTGGACATAGGTCTCTACCACAGGAGGTGTAAGGCGCTCCTTCACTCCGCCAGCCTGCAGGACAAGGTGTAGCGCCTGATCAGGGTCACGGAGCAGGTGGTGGACAGCTGGTGCAAACCTCGCAAGTCCAAGTTATGCGACCACTGACGGCAGGCACGCAGTCTCTGAAGGGCATTAATAATGGCTGGGGTCACCTGTCCAGTAAATAAATGAAGCGTTTTAGAAAACCTGTTTAAAAGATTCAAGATTGTCTATCAGACAAAAACACAATAAGCAAAAAATAAATATAAATATAAAAGTCCTGTAGACTTAACTCTGAGTGCGGCCAAATACAGATAAGATTAGCATACATATATACATAGATAGATTTTATGAACAGTTGTAAATTCTACATGTAAACGTACAACTGTATGGAGATTATTACTAATCTTTTTAAAAAGACAGTTAATAACAATTTCTAAAATAGCACTTTTATTGTATCTCATAAAACTTTGGTCTATATTCATTAAAAAATCAAGTAAAGGAAAATAAATATTTAACTCTCAGTGATACTTTTGTTGCTACACTAATGATGGCAAGTAATTTTATCAGGCTTATATTTGGTTGTTTAGAGAGCTAAGCATGTAGCACCTGCCTTATCAGAGAGTTTGCTCCTATAATTGGATTAGACAAATTTTATCACTGAATAAAAGGACTCGCATTAATATGTAGATGAAAATACTGTTAATGTGGCCATTGCAAGATTTTTAGACAATTAAAATTTTCTGGAATGAAATTTAAAAGTTTCAGAACCTCATTGTCTGGATTACCTCCTTGGATTGTGTTGGTCATTGATGCTAACAGCATAGTTCACTATTTGTTTTGATGTACATGTGACAAATAAAGTTAACTGTTGATCTTTAGAACGTATTTGATCCTGTCATTAATCAACCTCTTTCAATATGTTTTAGTTCAGTTTTTAAGTTGACAATATTTGTCTCCAAATTAAGCTGCTGTGTAAATCAATCCATTGCATTGATCCAAATCATTCCACAGCGACACTTCCAAATTTAGTTTGATATGTCATACTGTCTGCACACTTTATGAATTTTGCAGTTTCTTCAAATGACCTGAACTTAGTAAATCTTTAAAAAATTGTTTAGTAATTGAACCAGTGATGCTCAAAAATTGCATTGCGTGGCTCTGAATTATCTGCCTTTTCAGGAATTTGAATATTTGTCATGTTTATTTTAAGTATGAGAAATATTTCAATATCATGTTTAAATACTTCCAGTTTGATTTTAAAGGTTTTTACATAATAAAACATAACGTGAAGTGTTTTTGCCTGATCCCTGCAATTTTGTGCTTAAATCATTTAAATATTACAAGAAATCTGCAAAAAAATCATTCTACAAATCCACATAATGTCATAAATTCTTGACAAGAATCTTTTTCATTTAGGAAAAGCAGAAAAATTATCCAAAAACAACAAATTGTTTCAGGACTGAACCTCTACTAAGCCAATAAACATTTTTGTACATAGGTACTCCTGTGTACACTGAATTTAGCTCGCTCAGTAAATTCTGAAATAGCTTTTTTTAATTCAAAACACACCCAGAAATAAAGTTAATTATCTTGGTTACAATTTTCATCTTATTCAAGTTCCACCCCCCCCCCCCCCCCCAGCATCCAGGACATCTTTGAGGAGCAATGCCTCAAAAAGGCCGCATCCATCATTAAGGACCCCATCACCCAGGACATGCCCTCTCCTCATTGCTACCATCAGGGAGGAGGTACAGGAGCCTGAAGGCACACACTCAATGATTCAGGAACAGCTTTTACCCTCATGGCATCTGATTCTGAATGGACATTGAATCCATGAATTGAATCGAATTGAATTAACTTTATTACTTACATCCTTCATATACATGAGGAGTAAAAATCTTTATGTTATGTCTCCACATAAATGTGCAATGTGCAATTTATAGTAATTTATAATAAATAGTACATACAACAAGACAGTCAGTATAACATAGAAGCACAGCATGAATTAATCGGTCTGATGGCCTGGTGGAAGAAGCTGTCCCAGAGCCTGTTGGTCCTGGCTTTTATGCTGCGGTCCCATTTACTGGATGATAGCAGCTGGAACAGCTTGTGGTTGGAGTGACCTGTCTTTGTAAATGTCCTGAATCATGGGAAGTTCACCCATTCTCTGCAGGGTCCTGCGATTGAGGGAAGTACAGTTCCCATACTAGGCAGTGATGCAGCCAGTCAGGATGGTCTGTAGAAAGTTCTTAGGACAGTTCTTCAACTGCCTGAGGTGAAAGAGGTGGTGTTGTGCTTTTTTCACCACACAGCCAGCATGTACAGACCACGTGAGATCTTTGGTGATGTTTATGCCAAGGAACTTAAAGCTGTTCACCCTCTCAACCCCAGATCTATTGATATCAATAGAGTTAGCCTGCCTCCATTCCTCCTGTAATCCACAACCTGCTCTTTTGTTTTTGCCACATTGAGGGAGAGGTTGTTTTCTTGACACCACTATGTTCGGGTGATAACTTCTCTGTAGGCTGCCTCATTGTTATTTGAGATTAGACCAATCAGTGTAGCATCATCAGCAAATTTAGTTAGCAGATTGGAGCTGTGGTGACACATTCATGGGTATACAGAGAGTAAAGGCTTAGAACAGAGACCTGAGGGGCACCTGTGTTGAGGGTTGGAGGGACAGAGGTGAGGGAGCCCACTCTTACCACCTACCGGTGATTTGATTACCTTACTACTTTTTTTTGCACTACTTATTTAATGTAACTGTTTAATATATATATGTATACTTCTGACTGTAATTCACAGTTCTTATCATGTTTTACAATCTACTGCTGCCGCATAACAACAAATTTCATGACATATTCCAGTGAAATTAAACCTGATTCTGACTCCTTCAGGCCAACTTTTGCACACACAGCCTCCTCGTATATTATAAACATTGAAAAGCTATCAATGGATGTCCAACATATTTCCCAAATATATTGACATAATCTATCTCTTCACCAATCATACTGGGTGCACCATTAATTATCACAGAAACTGTTTTTGAAAGGTTAACCAGGCTATTCTTTTATTACTGCCTTACATATTTGAAGCCCTCTGGTATGTTCAGGTAATGTTACTAAGTTAATCAGTTCCTTGCATATTTCATCATCCCTAGAAAACTGACCAATAATAGTGTTCTCATCAAGACAAATTTACGTCAGTTAAATTACATAAAGAAATTTACATGAATTGATATATTTTGATAGTTGTTCTGCTGTGTTTGCAGCCATCATTATTATTCCATCTTTTACTGCGTTTCTGCTCAATGGCAAATCCTTAACTCACTGAATTTTTTTCTGGAAAACTGTTAAAAAGGAAGAGAGCACACTCTAGTCTTGATTCTTCAACATCCCCTATCACAGAGTGGTTTGCCATGCTGACCAATAATCTTTGAAACTTCGAAACTATCAGCAACTGAGTTGGAACCATCTGAAGTAAATATCAAAACATCTGCATTTTGTTGCTGATTTCTTGAAAATTGTGTTGTTTCTGTTCTTGCTCACTTCCTGTTTATTTATCTATTTATTGGTTGATTGAGATACAATGTGGAGTAGACGCTTCTGGCCCTTCGAGCCGTGCTGCCCAGCAACTCCTGATTTAACCCTAGCCTGATCACAGGACAATTTGCAATGACAAACTAACCTACCAATCGGTATGTCTTTGGACTGTGGGAGGAACCCAGAGCACTGGGAGGAAACCCACATAGTCCTGGGGACAATATACAAATTCCTTACAGACAGCTGTGGGTATTGAACCAGATTGCAACTACTGGAAAGTGCTGTGCTAACCACTACCATACCGTGCTACTCCATTATGAACAGTTTTCATAATGCCACTTCATGGAAGAAATTGTTCACACCCATTTTTGGAACGTAACATAATACTTTGTCACCCTTTGTAATCATGCCACATTTTTCACTCCACCACTCTTGAAAATCTCTGTTCTTTCTCCCATCATTTAAGTACTTTTGTTTCTTTGCTGGTGTATAATGTCAGATACACTGAACAAGCTGGAAAGGATAAAGACAATTTTAAAATATCTCACCAGGAAAAATAAATAACATTGTTTTACTGATATAAATACGTTTGTTACGAAAAAGTTAGGGAAATGCTCAACTACACACAGTATTTTTACCATTAATATCCAGTGTTCACTCACAAGCAATAAAAGAAAAAATAAGCAGAGAAAAGCCAATGGCGGCTGCCCCAGCTGTTTACTATCAATGTGTACTATGGACAATCAACATTTTTGATTGAGACTCTTCATCTGTTATGTTAACATCCAGGAATTTAATGCTGCTGACTCTCTCCAAATGTAGACTGACGAAAGCTTGCCAGCCTTCTTTAGTCTTGCTGATGTTGAGTGAAAGGTTGTTACTGTGGCACCACTCACCCAGGGGTCCGATCTCATTCTAGTAAACTGACTCATTGCCACCTGTGAAGAGCTTTACACTGCGTTCATTTCTTTCATTATTTTTAATTATGGATAAAGTTTAGTTCTAAAAGAAAATGTTAGAAGGCTTGAGCACAGTCAGTGCCAAGAGAATATTGTGTGCTTGTGTGTTGTACAATGATTTAATTAGGACTCTTATGGTAAAGGAATCCTTAGGAGGCAGTAATGATAATGTGATTGAATTCACCCTGCAGTCTGAGAGGGAGAAGCTAGTCAGATGCATCAGTATTATATTGGAGTAAAGGGAATTACAGAGGCATGAGAGAGGAGCTGGTCAAAGCTAATTGGAAGGGGAGACAAACAGGGATGATGGCAGAACAACAATGGCTAGAGTTTCTGGGAGCAATTCAGAAAGCACAGGATAGATACATCCTGAAGAAGAGGAAGTACGATGCAAACGTAGCTGACGAAGGAAATCAAAGACAACATAAAAGCAAAAGAGAGGGCATATAATATAGTAAGATATAGTGGGAATCTTTTAAAAACCTTTTAAAAATCTTTAAAAACCAACAGAAGGCAACTGAAAAGGTTGAAGAGAAGGAGAAAAAAGGTGAAATATGAAGGTAGCTAGCCAATAGTATAAAGGAGGATGCAGGAAGCTTTTTCAGATACCTGTATACAGTATAAAGAGTTAAAGGTGAGAGTGGATATCAGACTGCTGGAAAATGTCACTGGAGAGTTAGTAATTGGGGACAAAGAAGTGGTGGATGAACTTAAGTATTTGGCATCATTCTTCAATGTGCAAGATGCACGCAGTATGCCAGAAATTCAAGAGTGTAAGGGGTCAGAAGTGAGCATAGTTTTTATTACTAAGGAGAAGATTCATAGACATACAACATAGAATAGTACAGTGCAGGAACAGGCCATTCGACCCACAATGTGTGCTGAACCAGCTAAGTAGCAATTCAAAAACATCCAAACACAAATCCCTCTTGCCTACACAATATCCATATCCCTACATCTACTCTACATTCATGTGCCTATCCAAATGTCTCTTAAAAGCCTCTAATGTATCTACCACCATACCAGGCAGGGCATTCCAGGCATCCACCACTCTCTGAGTAAAAAACTTAACCCTCACGTCCCTCTTGAACCTACCCCTTCTCACCTTCAATGCATGCCTTCTGATATTAGACATCTCAACACTTGGAAACAGATGTTCCCTGTGTACTCTATCTATGCTTCTCTTACCCTATAAATCTCTATCAGATTTCCCTTCAGCCTCCAGCACTCTGGAGACAACAACCCAAGTTTATCCAGCCTCTCATGAGAGAATATGCCCTCTAAACCAGGCAACATCCTGGTAATCCTCTTCTGCACCCTCTCCAAAGCCTCAAGATCCTTCCGATAGTGGGACAACCAGAACTGTATGCAATACCACAGATGTGGCCTAACCAGAGTTTTATAAAGTTCCAACGTAACCTCTTGATTTTTGAACTTAATGCCTCGACTTATAAAAGCAAGGATTCCATAAGCCTTCTTAACCACCTTATCAATCTGTGCAGCCACTTTTAAGGAGCTATGAACTTGGACCAAGATCTATGAACCAAAATCTCTCTGGTTAGCATCACTGTTAATCACCTTTCCCTTATCCGTGTACTGTCTCCTTACATTTGATCTACCAAGGTGCAAAACCTCACATTAATCTGAGTTAAATCCATCTGCCATTTCTCTGCCCATATCTGCAAATGTTCTATATCGCTTTGTATTCTTGGCTAGTTTTCTACACTATCCACAGCTCCACCAATTTTGGTATCATTTGCAAACTTACTAACCACCCACTAACACTTCCTCCTCCTTGACCTCTAAATACACTACTGTATTTTTACACTCAGCATTGATCTCCTGGTCCTCCAGTTTACCAGTATGCTCGGTAAATACTGAAGCAAAGTACTCATTAGGTACCTCACTCATGTGTTCTCCACATTCAAGTAAATATTTTCCTCCCCCTGTCTTTATCTTTGATTGGTCCCTGTTGTCATGTGAACAAAGTCACAGAGAGATGCAGCTGGTAGATATGAAGCATTTTCGTTACTCGACAAAATGAGACACAACAGGCATTGTATTGAGACCCCATCGGAGGAAGAGACCAGTTCAATCTAATGTTACATCATTTTTAGATGCTAAAGATCAAACGTCAATTCTAAATTTACTATGTATCTACAATGCTTTCTTTGAATTACATATAACTTTCACACCTGCTTCTTCACACCCACACTACAGATACTCAAAATGAATGTTAATCAGTATTGTCTGGTTTTTCAATTAACTGCTGTTCACTGCTCTAGCAACCTATTGTCCAGAGCTGCATTTTAAATTTAATCTACAGTTCACGTTCAGGTCTCAAGATTGGTTGCTGAAGTTAATATTTTGCTATGCACCCTAATTCCAGAATATGCCCTAACAACCCCTCCTCTTGATCCTCTGGACAAAATTAAAGCGTGGAAGATTGAGGGGGGGACTTGATAGAGGTATTTAAAATAATGAGGAGGATAGATTGAGTTGACGTGGATAGGCTTTTTCCGCTGAGAATAGGGGAGATTCAAACAAGAGGACATGAGTTGAGAGTTAGTGGGCAAAAGTTTAAGGGTAACACGAGAGGGAATTTCTTTACACAGAGAGTGGTAGCTGTGTGGAATGAGCTTCCAGTAGAAGTGGTAGAGGCAGGTTCAGTATTGTTATTTAAAGTAAAATTGAATAGGTATATGGACAGGAAAGGAATGGAGGGTTATGGGCTGAGTGCGGGCCAGTGGGACTAGGTGAGAGTAAGCGTTCGGCATGGACTAGAAGGGCCGAGATGGCCTGTTTCCGTGCTGTAATTGTTATATGGTTATATAAATTTATACCAGGAAAGGCCAACCTTAAGGAAGATCTACCTGAGTAGAGCAGCAGAAATGTCCTGCTTTGGAACCCCTCCTAATTACTCTATGCTATCATCCCCAATGTCACCCTTACCCTGATGGCCAGCTTCGTGTGTGGCTGCATCAGGTTGTGTGTGGATCCCAGGTACGTGGGCACCGAGTACCACTATGTGCCCAGGTTCTACCTGTCGCCCTGGCTACGAAGGATGGGTCTGGCCCCTTTACCGCACAACACCCCTGTCAGCTGGTCGTTGCCACCATACCTGTCCTTCGTAGAGAAGTTCTTTCAGGTCAATGCCTTTGACCACAGGGCCATCAGGCAGTGGTCAGCACATAAGGTCCTGCAGGCACTGCAGGAGAAAGACATGATGGACACAGTGGGGTGGTTCCCTGAGCAGACCGTCCAGTTCATCTGGCAAAATGCCTCATCGCCAGACCTCACCAACAGGCACCAAGACCTCGCCTGGCTGGCAGTGAGAGGGGCCCTCCCAGTCCGATCCCTCCTGTACGCCAGGAACGTCGTCTCCACTCCCCTCTGCCCACGGGAGGACTGCAGTGAGGAGGAGTCGGTGACCCACCTCTTTGCACACTGTGGGTTCGCGGAGAAGGTGTGGAGGAGGATGGAAGGGGCAGTGTCGAGGTTCATCCCCAGCAGCTGCGTGACAGGGGACTCTCTGATCTACGGGCTGTTCCCGGGGACGCACACAGAGACCAACATCCGGTGCTGCTGGCAGATCATCAGCTCGGTGAAAGACGCTCTTTGGTCGGCCCGAAACTTGATGGTCTACCAACACATGGAGATGTCCATGGGGGAATGCTGCCGACTGGCACATTCTCGGCTGCAGGAGTACGTGCTGAGGGACCGCAAGGGCCCGGTGGGGAAGGACCACAGTCTAGGGTTCTTCTCCCATGGGAGTTGAGGGGTTGGGGGGGGCGGAGTGTATACCCCTAAACAAGTGTATTTAAATATGAAATAACAGAGTGCCACCCAGGTGGCAAAAGTGTGGGAATGTAAAGACTGTAATGGAAACATTTGTAAAGGACTGAGAGTCACTGAATTGTTTATTGTACATAATTTTATTTTTGAATAAAGTATATTATGTTTTAAAAAAATCATTCCTAATGGCTACCTACAAGATGCCAAGCAGAGATATTGTTCCAGAAATTTGACCAACAGTCTTTAAAATGAAGCTTTGTCACTTGTATACCTGTTGTCTCTTTCCCTGCCGGCTGATTGCAGTTTAATCACATTCTTTAGCTTCAATCCTTCTGTCTCTGACAGCTAAAACTCTACAGTGGCTACCAGTGATTACTCTCATTCCGGGGTAAATATATCAGGCTCATAGGTCCTCCCATAGATGTACAGGAAGGAGTTGGGGTGATCTCTATTTAAATGCAGACACCCAACCCTGCAAAAACTCATTTCAGTGGAGGTAGCACCATCAATTTGCTGGAGACTCCCGGAACTTCCGGGAGAGGTGGGATGTCTGCAATAGAGTAGCTCCATAGCAGCTAGCCAGCTAGTTTAAATAACGTTAGCTATGCTAATGAATGAATGACGCCTGTTAAACTCACCTCAACAGTGATTTAACCCACCATGTGCAGTAGAAAAGTCACTGTTGCAAACAGTGCAGTGAGAAACAGCCATTATTTTTGACCCCTATTAGGCAGGGGTACACTTTAGTGTAGTCTGGGGTGAAGAACATTCAATATGCCAGAGACTTCAGGAACTTCCGGGAGAGGTGAGATGTTTATGAATGAATGCAAGGATCTCTTCCCAGTGGCACCCCCTTTTAGACTGTCCATTCAATCACTGGCCCAACCACTGAAAGAGCCCAGCTCGTTTGTATTCACTCCCCATTCAGACTGGGGTGACTGCCTTCAGGTGCCGTGTGCAATTTCTTTTTCTCAGTCTGCCTTGCAATTGTGAAACCTGATGTTTCTGCTGTAACTTGGATCCCTTCCCATCTATTCTCCTCAATATTTGTTCTATTCTACACTGTACAACGAATCATCTGCCTTCAGCAACCTGCCTTCATTACAGAGTATCATCACCATTGTACTTTAACATGGCTTCCCTTCGTGCTCTCTTGGTGTCCTCTGCCTTTGCGTTTGCTGTGGGTCTGTTTCCATCAGCTGTGGTCAGGTCTGATGCAGTCGGCTGGTGTTCGTCACTTGGGTTCTCTGTAATGACTCTGTTACTGGTTACACTTGATCTCGTGCTCAGCCTGTGGGGGTGACAAGAAGGCGATTCACATGCTTTAACCTGAGTCCAGTGTTTCCACTGGCTATCTCATCGAGTCTGCACACAAACACAAGTGTCATTTGTCAGAAGTACCATCTGTGGTCCTATCCATCTGGGGGCAAACCCTACCTTTTCAGGCAGCACCCTCACCACGACTTGGTTGCTGGGCTGTGCGAGGACCATCTCCTTTCCCTCTGGCCCTCTCTGATCAGCAATGTGCTGCTGTTGTTTTGCTCGGTCCTTCAACATTTTACCCAGGTTACAATGTCCTTCACATCTCCGTGTAATCTTACTAAATTAGCGGTTGTAGTTTCTTCTTGTTCTTCCGCTGCCCTCCTCGCACTGACGTCTGCCCACTTATTCCCTTTCTGCTCCTTACTACCCCCTTTCTGCTGAGCCTTTACTTGAATCTCTGCTACCCCCTCAGGCAGCTGCACTACTTCTAACAGCTCCTGCCTGTGCTTGGCTCCTTCCCTTCAGACCTCCTGACATGATACCCACACATCGCCCTGTCTCTCCTCCCTGCTCGGGGCTGCTGTCTCTCTGTGGGCCATTTTAGCTGTTCTGTGGGTCACACATGTTCTCTGTCCTTGACCTGTTGTTTCTCCTTTTCCTGAGTCTATGATAGTTCCTGCCTCACTCAGTGTGTCTATCCCCAGGATAGAATCTTCATTGTTTGGGCACATCCAAAAATCTACAGGAAACTGCACTCCCTCAATGTCAAGTACCTGGGGCTGACTTCTCTCTGCCCTCAGTGTTTCACCTCCGGCACTGGTAATGTAAATCAGCACAAGGTAGATCAGTTATTGGTGCTGATGGCCCTGTGTCCACCAACATTTCACATTGCTGGCCCCCTAATAAACCTCTTGTGTACATCCGTGGATGACCATCACTGTCAGAGGCTGTCGGGTATTTGTCTGACCTCACCAGCTCTATAACCTGGTCAGCAACCAACTCGGAAAGAGAAGGTGCTGCTGTGGACTTTGTCTGCTTTGGTGAGGGATTTTCACACCTTCCTCTGTTTTTAGGGCACTGCCTCCAACCATGGCCTGAGAAACCACAGATGTAACAAATCATCTGCTTTACCCTCCCCCATCTATTCCAGCATTTCCTTGCTATATGCCCCAGTTGTTGGTTCTCAAAGCAAGTTCTCTGTGACACCACATTCACTTCAGCCACTTTACAGTTTCTCTTCCCCCTCCTCTGGTAGATCTCACTAGCCATGATACTATCGTGGAGTAGGTCGATCGCACTACTGTACCCAAATCTAAACCTTCTTGGTGGGGCTGAGCTCAGGCCTTCCATCAGCATTTTAAGGAAGACTGGATCATCCCTCCCCGGATTATCCAACCCTGAATACTCCTCACACGCTTGATATCTATGTTCTGCACAATCCATGGTTGGCTCATCAGCTCTCTGAATCACTGATATTACCAGCTACTCTCACCTACCCACCCCCCAGTTACTGCCTCACTTTTCCTTTAAAGAACTGATATCTCTCTTCATTGCTGGCATTCCCTGTAGTTACCCATGTACCACCCTGCACCCCCAGGGCCATATTCCATATTCCTTGGGCACTTCGCTTTTACTCTTTGGAGTGCAACTGGTGAATTTCAACCATTTCCTCAAACCTGCACCAGAATTCTGAATTTCCACATGTGACTTCAAGTGAGGTCAACCCTGACAAAATGCTCTTTTCCCCCCGGGGGTGAAGGGCTATGAATGATCATAATCAAGGTCAAGGGGTGGCGCGGGTCATCAAGGTTCTTGATCTGACATTGCCTGACCTTATTGGATGTGATCCTGACAGATATACCTGGGTCAAACCACTCCCTGAAATATCTCCACGTTAATTCCCACACTGTGCAAAATATGAAGGACAGATACAAGTTAAACAATGCACACTTAAAACCCCAGAGTCCGTACTCTGTAATTTGCCACTTGTGTGTGTTTGAACTCAGAATGCCTGCTGTATTCCTTTGCATCTAATTGTTACAACAAGGTTACAGGCATGCTGCTAAAACACACGCACGCACACTTGCAAATGCATCTGCCAAAATGCAGTTCCTGGAACTGTCCTCCTCAATGGTGTACTGAACCTTCAATAGCCACCCTTCGCAGCCGGTGGCCCTGCATCACCAAATTAACACACAAAGTTTGGTCTCTTATATAAACACACATGCGCACTTGCCCCACTACCTTTATAACTACCAGTTCAGCTGTCCGCTGCGTTCGCTATACCTCGCGATCCCATAGTCACCGACACAAACAGGTACAAGTGCAAGTGCCCATTTAAAAAATTCTCACTCACTTAGACTGCTGGGATCATTGGTCACACAATGGGTTGCAAAGCCATCCTGGACAAAACCCCTGAATGTTGTAATGTGAACAAATTCACCTGAGAGAAGCAGCTGGTAGAAACAAAGTCGTCTTTTATTTGAGGTATCGTATTGAGACCTTCTTGGAGGAAAAGGCCTGTTCAACCCTGTTCAATCACATGACATTTTAGATGCTAAAGATCAAAGGACAGTTCTATATTTGCAGTGTATCTACAAATCTTCCTTTCAATTACATATAACTTTCACACCTCCTTCATCGCAGCCAAAATGTCTGTTTTGTTTTCAATTAACTGCTGTTCACAGCGCTGGAAACCTATTGTCCAGAGCTCCCCTAAGAGTCCCACCTCTCCCTAGCTATCCTCTTGCTCTTGATGTATGTAGAATCCCTTCATCCTTCTAGCCAAGGACTTTTCATGGCCCCTCCTGACTTTCCTAATTTCCTTCTTTAGTCCTTTTCTGGCTTCTTTATACTCCTCATATAATCCTAACTTCCACAGCTTTACATACTTTTCCTTTTTCTTGACTAAATTCATCACCTCTCTGGACATCCAAGGTTCTCTGGTCTTTCCATCCCCGCCCTTCCTTCTAACAGGAACAAACCTTTCCTGTACTCTGTGCAATTACAGTAATCTTTAAACACCCTCATCATGTCTGATGGGGACTTGTCAGAGAAAACGTGTTCCCAATTAATTCTTCTTAGTTCCTGCCTCATGTCCTCCTCCTCTATCTTTCTTTAAAACTTCAGAAACCTTGTACATTATGAATTGAATTGAATTGACTTTATTTCTTACATCCTTTACATACATGAGGAGTAAAAATTTTACGTTACGTCTCCAGCTCAATGTGCAATGTTCAATCATAGTAATTTATAATAAGTTATAATAAACAGAATGGTCAATGTAACATAGAATAACTCATCAGCGTGAGTTAATCAGTCTGATGGCCTGATGGAAGAAGCTGTCCTGGAGTCTGTTGGTCCTGGTTTTTATGCTGCGATATTGTTTCCCGGATGGTAGCAGCTGGAACAGTTTGTGGTTGGGGTGACTTGGGTCTCCAATGATCCTACTGGCCCTTTTTACACACCTGCCTTTGTAAACGTCCTGAATCATGGGAAGTTCACAACTACAGATGCACTGGGCTGTCTGCACCACTCTCTGCAGAGTTCAGCGATTGAGGAAGTTACAATTCCCATACCAGGCAGTGATGCAGCCAGTCAGGATGCTCTCTATTGTTCTTTGGATTTGGGGGCCCATACCAGACTTCCTCAATTGTCTGAGGTGAAAGAGGCACTGTTGTGCCTTTATTACCACACAGCTGGTGTGTACAGACCACGTGAGGTCCTCGGTGATGTTTATGCCGAGGAACTTAAAGCTATTTACCCTCTCAACCACAGATCTATTGATGTCAATAGGGGTTAGCCTGTCTCCATTCCTCCTGTAGTCCACAAGCAGCTCCTTTGGATTTGCGACATTGAGGGAGAGGTTGTTTTCTTGTCAGTACTGTGTCAGAGAGATGACTTCTTCTCTGTAGGCCACCTCGTTATTGTTTGAGATTAGGCCAATCAATGTAGTGTCGTCTATTGATCGGTTGTGTCAGTAGGCGAATTGTAAGGGATCCAGTTTGGGTGGTAGCAAGCTGCAGATGTAATCCTAGACCAGCCTCTCAAAGCATTTGCTTATTATTGAGGTGAGTACAACAGGACGCCAGTCATTCAGGCATGTTACCTTGGTCTTTTTTGATACAGGGACAATGGTGGATAATTTGAAGCAGGAGGGCACTCTACATTGGGAGAGGAAGAAATTAAAAATGTCAGTACACACCTGCCATTTGTGCTACACACATCCTGAGTACTCGCCCTGGGGTGCCGTCTGGTCCCACAAACTTGTGATTGTCCACTTGTTGGAAACATCTGCATACCTCAGCCTCAGAGATGACCAGGCTGCAGGTTGTAGCGGTGGCCTTCCTCGGAGGCTCAGAGTCAGCAACATTGAACCAAGCATAAAAGCGATTGAGCTCATCTGGGAGAGAGGCCACAATGTTGGTGGCTCCACAACGCTTGGCTTTGAAGACTGCGATGGTATGCAGCCCTCACCACAAGTCACGTGTGCTATCCGTTGTGAATCTTGACTCAGTCTTGTCCCTATACTGTTGTTTTGCAGCCTCTCTCTCAACCAAGTTTTAGGAATGGCCACAACATCTTAATTCCATGTATTTTAATCCCAGGTGTTTTATCCATAAAACACCTAGTATTAGAATACATACACTTCAAAAGATCCGACCCATCATACCTATTATTTTGATTTTGCCTTTCACTAATTCTCTAACATCTACCTTCCTGTCCGATCCTTCCCTTACTGACCTGGTGTTCTGGTTCCCAGCCCCCTGCAAAACCAATTTAAAGTGTCACGAGTACTGTAGCATTAGCAAACCTCCTTTGGGAAGCTGAGCGGTCTAAAGGTAGATAAGTCACCTGGAGCAGATGGACTACAACCCCAGAACTCTGAAAGAGGTAGGTGAAGAGATTGTGGAGACATCAGGAGTGATCTTGCAAGAATCACTAGATTCTAGAATGGTTCCAGAGGACTGGAAAATTGCAAATGTCACTCCACTCTTTAAGAAGGGAAGGAAGCAGAAAAAAAGGAATTTATAGGCCAGTTATCCTGACTTCAGTGGTTGGGAAGTTGTTGGAATGTCCATTATTCAGAATGAGATTTCAGGATACTTGGAGGCACGTGATAAAATAAGCCAAAGTCAGCATGGTTTCCTTAAGAAGAAATCCTGCCTGACAAACCTGTCGGAATTCTTTGAGGAAATAACAGGTAGGATAGACAAAGGAGAGTCAGTGAATGTTATTTATTTGGATTTTCAGAAGGGCTTTGCAAGGTGCTGCACATGAGATTGCTGAACAAGATAAGAGCCCATGGTATTACAGGAAAGGTATTGGCATGGATAGAAGATTGTCTGACTAGCTGGAGGTAAAGAGTGGGAGTAAAGGGGGCTGTTTCTAATTAGCTGTGGGCGACTAGTGATACGCTGCAGGGATCCATGTTGGGACTGCCTCTTCACATTGTATGCCAATGATGTGAGTAAAGGAACTGGTGGCTTTGTGGCCAAGTTAGCAGATGATATGAAGATAAGTGGAAGGGCAGGATTGAGGGAACGGGCAAAGAAGTGACAGGTGGAATATAATGTAAGGAAGTGCATGGTCATGCACTTGACATAAGGAATACAGGTTAACTGGGAAGAAAATTCAAACATCTGAGGTGCAGAGGGAGTCCTCATGCAGAATTCTCTAAAGGTTAACTTGCAGGTTGAGTCGATAGTAAGGAAGGCAAATGTAATGTCAACATTATTTTCAACAGGAATAGAATAGAAAAGCAAAGATGTAATGCCGAGGCTTTCTAAGGCATTGGTCAGACTACAATCTTCAGCCCTTTATCTAAGGAAAGATGTGCTGACATTGGAGAGGGTCCAGAAGAGGTTCACGAGAATTACACCTCATCGTGTGTCAATGCCACTTACACTTCCTCCTTTAGCATAGTATTCATGAAATATTTGGAAGTTCCTGCAGATGCTCAGCCCTTCAATGGCAACAGGGTGTTAGTGCTAATCACTCTGAAGGAGGCAATCTCTGAAGGAGTGTGACTTCGGTGGATCTGATCCTGGGGCCTTGCACTCAAAGACTAAATTGATCCAGGACCAGACCGAGCAGTCTGGTGTCAAGCAGATGCATTGCTATGGTGCACCTTGAGCAGGATTGTGGAAAATGACACACAGTCAAGCGTTTTTATCGTTTCCATCTGGGGTTTGGAGATGCCATTCAATTTACTGTCAGCTCTGCCAGATTGGCAATCCACATTGAAAATGCAATTGAAGTCATCAGCCAGAATGACCCTGTAGGCCATATCTCATTGAAACTAACAATTCAGAAAGGCCCAGATAGAGCAGATGTGGAGAAGTTGTTTCCTATAATGGGGGTGTCTAAGACCAGAGGGCAGAGCCTCAGAATAAGGTTGTCTCATTAGAACAGAGACGAGGAGGAATTTCTTTAGCCAGAGTGTGATGAATCTGTGGAATTCATTGCCACACACGGCTGTTGGAGCCAAGTCACTGGGTATATTTAAAGTGAAGATTATTATGTTCTTAATTACTAAGGAGTTCAAAGGTTACAGGGAGAAGGCAAGAGAAAGGGTTTGAGAAGATTAATAAATCAGCCATGATCAGCAATAGAGAGCATCCTATCAAGCTGCATCACTGCATGGTTTGGAAAATACACTGCATCAGATAAGAAGGCCCTACAATGAGTAGTCAAATCTGCCCAACTTACCACTGGCACCAGCCTACATGCCATTGTGGGCACATTCAGAAAGGTGCTGGAAAAGTGCCAGTAACATCATAAAGGATCCCAGCTACACTACTCATAGTCTGTTTGTCCCATTCCCATCAGGGAGGAAGCTACGTAGCATCCATGCCAGAACCATGGATTCAAAAACAGTTACTTTCCACTAGAGTCTGTGCTAACAGTCAACCACCCATATCCAATAAGTCTCTTGGATGGGACATTACCCCTCAACTTTAAATCAGAACTTGATTTAAAGAATTCCAGCACAATCTTTCCATTGTTGCATGATGAATCGTGATTGATAGAGTATCCACCCCATTCACACACCTCAGCTCTGGGAGACAGGGAGCTGTGCATCGCCCTGTGCCAATCCACACCACCACACACCAACCCACCCCTCCACGCCCCCTACTTTCTCATTTCCTCTCTGAGTCACCTTACGTATAGACACATCTGTGCCTAGCATCACTTGATGGACAAACAATCAATCTATATTTATAAGCCATCTTACGTATTTATTGTGTTTTTTGTGCTGTATTGGATTTGGTGAAACAATTATTTTGTTCTCCTTTACACTTGTGTACTGCAAATAACATTAAATAACCTTGAATCTTGAATGGAACGGTAAAGTGCACTCAATGGCCTGATTCTGCTCCTATGTCATGTTTTTATGATGGTGGAAGATGTACTGGAGGACTGCTAGATGTTTGTGCTGCAGGGCTAGGGTATACTGTGCACATTAATTAACTGGAGCAGAGTGGTTTGTGCATCTGCCACAAGGGGGCACCCATCAGCCACCTCTTTGATGTCACAATGTGAAAAGTTCCTTCTTGCCGCAGAATACCTAATTTTCTCAATCATTATTCCTTGACCGTATCAACAACCATGGGACTACAATTGTAACTGCTGCTGTTAGTAATGCATCATTTTCATAAAATGATTGATGCAATTTTGTAGATACATTGTCGCAGTTAGTTGTTCTGTCTCAACATTCCCAATGCTTGTGTGAACTGTAGGGTTTGTTCTGGGCTAAGGCAGAGACTCTGATCTCCCCCAGGTTGTGGATTTCCATGGGGTGATGTTGGTGATATTGCTGAGGGGAGACCAGCCTGGTCCTCTATCATTGCTCTCACTCCCTTCTGCTTTTGGTCATTTGTTAGTCTCCCATTGCTGTCCTGTGGTTGGCACTGGGCGATGTACAGCTCCCTGTCTCCCAGAGCTGAGGTGTGTGAATGGGGTGGATCCTCTATCAATCACGATTCATCATGCAACAATGGAAAGATTGTGCTGGAATTCTTTAAATCAAGTTCTGATTTAAAGTTGTGGGGTAATGTCCCATCCAAGAGACTTATTGGATATGGGTGGTTGATTGTTAGCACAGACTCTAGTGGGCAAAGGGTCTGTTTCCTGACGAAGGGTCTTGGCCCGAAACGTCAACAGTGCTTCTTCCTATAGATGCTGTCTGGCCTGCTGTGTTCCACCATCTGCAGCATCTGCAGATTTCCTCGTGTCTGTTTCCATGTTGTATCTCCCAATGTTACTCTATGACACAGCTTAAGCCCCAGAAAGAAATGTAAAACTACAATTAACAAGGATCCGTCGAGGGTTCTTAAAAGAACTGGCTGGTAAAATGAATGATGTATTGACTTTAATTTTGCAAACTTCACTCAATTTAACTGAAGTTCATAAGAGTGGAATATGGTAAAAATAATTTCTTTATTTTAAAAGGGAGAACAGAAAGCAGGACATCACAGCAATCTGACTTCTGGACCAAACATCTCTTTCATGTTCCTTCCCTGGTGATGGGTCATGCTCCTGAACTTACTTGGTTTTCCATTATTGTCTCTTTGATATTTATGTTTGTGCGCTACAGAAGACTATACAACAATCATTGCATTTGTCACAAAATTTATTACTGTATTTATTTATTTTTACATCTCCTCCTCACTGAGAATCAACACAGGCTCACATTAAGGATATGTGTTTAGCCCACTGCTCTGCTCTCTCCATATTCATGACGACTCAAACGGCATCTGCAAATTTGCCAGCAACACCACTGTGGCTGGTAGAATCTCACTCGGGAATGAGGAGGCGTACAGGACTGAGATAGGTCAGCTGTTTGAGTTGCGTCACCGACCTCACAGTCAGCAAGACTGTGGAATTCATTGTGGAAAGGGGAAGTCAGGAGAACGCATACTAGTTCTCTTTGAGAGGTCTGTGGTGGAAAGGGTGATCTGCCAGCATCAACATTTTGCCGTGTCAGTCGTGGGCCCAACACATTAATGCAATCATGAAGAAGGCACACCAGTGGCTCTACTTCGTTAGGAGTTTGAGGACATTCTGAATGTCAGCAAAGGCTCGGATAAATTTCTATAGATCCATAGTGAAGAATATTCTGGAAGCTTCTACCATGCTCTTATAAAACTATTGATTGGTTCCCTTGCAAGATGAATTGGACTCTTGAACTTGCAACCTACCTCATGATGACCCTGCATCTGATTGACTACACACACTGCCTTTTCTTTGTAACTACAATACCTTATTCTGCACCCTGCCATGGTTTTACCTTGTAGAACTATAATGCACTAAAGCTCCGTGGGTTGATCCTGCCTGCAGTGTGGAATTAGCAGAACTAAATATGGCACACTGACTCAATGTGACATGGATTCATCGTGTTACCATCTCTGGGTAGGCATACTTCTGTAGGGTTCATCCTGTGATTATGTTACATGTATGATCTCCCAGTGACCGCATGGATTTCTCCCCTGGGTACTCCAATCTCCTTACATGTCATGTTGGTTATTGAGTTTAATGGCTATTGTAAACTATTCCTTGTTTAGATTGCTTGTGGGACAATGAAGCAAATGTGAGTGAATAGGTCAAAGAAAAATATCTGGGCAAATGGCGTCAATAGTATTTTTTTTATTAATATATTGCTCTGACTGTTAGTATAGACCCAATGGACAGAATGGCTAGCTTACATTCAGTAGCCACTTTATTATGTACATCTGCTTATTCATGCAAATATCTAGATAAATAAACAGTTTATAAATAAATATCTAAATAAACAGCCAATCATGCGGCAGCAATTCAATGCATAAAAGCATGCAGACATGGTCACGAGGTTCAGTTATTCTTCAGATCAAATATCAGATTGGGGGAAAACTGTGATCTAACTAACTTTGACTGTGAAATGATTGTTTGTGCCAGATGGAATGGTTTGAATATCTCAGAAACTGCTGATCTCCTGGGACTTTTCACACACAACATTCTCTGAAATTAACTTGGTCAGAAGGAGCAACCTCACTGTTACAGGACTGTTTTGAAAACATGCACTGGAGCGTACTCAAGGAGGTGGCTACCTACGTCCATCACATTAAAATCAATGCGTATGTGAAATCTGTGACTGACTACATAGAGAAATGCATTGAGGATGTTGTGGCGACCCACTTTCTGCGCAAGCGATCCGGCTCACAGATAGCCAGCGCGCGGGGGGAGAATTCGGTAATGCACCTCTGACGCCATTTCCGCCCGGAGAGGGTGGGTGCTAGGGATTAAATGCTAGCGCGTAAAGTTTGAATAAACTAGTCTCGAAGCGACTTACCGACTGCGCGTCGTTATTTCAGCGCTGTGTGTAGCACATCGCTACATTGGTGACCCCGATGTCCGACTCTTCATCTGTTCACGCAGTTTTGCTAACACTGCTGACTTTCTGGACGCTGCGACCACGCGTGTGGTTTAGCCAAGCAGAAGCCCAGTTCCAGATTCGGCAGATATCCTCTGATTCCACGCGTTACTATCACGTGGTGAGCGCCCTTGACCAGGAGACGGCCACCCAGGTTGCGGATTTCATACAGTCACCCCCGGAAGAAGGCAAATATGAAGCATTCAAGGCGCTGCTCATTGGGACCTTTGGCCTCTCACGGTGTGAGCGGGGTGCCCGCCTGCTTCACCTGGACAGTTTGGGAGACAGACTGCCGTCAGCATTGATGAACGAGATGCTGGCCCTGGCTGACGGACACAAGCCCTGCCTCATGTTTGAGCAAGCGTTCCTAGAGCAACTGCCCGAGGACATACATCTGCTGCTGGCCGACGCAGATTTCAGCGACCCCCGGTAGGTGGCGGTGGCCCGGGCAGACGTGCTGTGGAAAGCCAAGAGGGAGAGCATGGCATCCGTCGGTCAGATTACCAGGCCACGCGCCCAACAGCGGACCAGACCAGGCCCGGCAGGGGGGCGCACACAACACAGAGGCAGAAGTGAGGAGGACAGTGAACGGTGGTGTTTCTACCACCAGCGGTGGGACACAGAAGCCCGCCGTTGTCGCCCGCCCTGCAAGGGCCAGGGCCAGCTGCCACTAATGTCTATGGCGGCTGGCCACCAGGACAGCCTCTTGTACGTCTGGGACAAACAGTCGGGACGCCGCTTCTTGGTCGACACCGGAGCAGAAATCAGCGTCTTGCCCCCAACGGGGTACGACACCCACAACAGGAAGCCAGGGCCCACCCTGAGGGCAGCAAACGGCAGCACGATGCGGACCTACGGCACCCGCACAGTGCAGCTGCAGTTTGGCGCCAGCCGGTTCACGTGGGACTTCACACTGGCCGCCGTGGCCCAACCACTCCTGGGGGCGGACTTCTTGCGAGCTCACAGCCTGCTGGTCGACTTGCAAGGGAAAAGACTGGTACATGCCGAGACTTTCCAGATGTTCTCCCTGGGTGATGCCAAGTTGCCGGCCCCACACCTGGACTCCATCACGCTGTCGGACAACGAATTCACCAGAATCTTGGCGGACTTTCCATCGATTCTGGCACCGCAGTTCACGGCAGCCATGCCCAGACACTGGGTACAGCACCACATTCTGACCCAGGGACCACCCCTCCATGCCCGCGCACGAAGGCTCCCCCCGGAAAAGCTCCGCCTGGCGGAGGAGGAGTTCAAGAGGATGGAGGAACTGGGGATCGTACAGAGGTCCGACAGCCCATGGGCCTCCCCCCTGCACATGCTGCCCAAAGCAGCTGGGGGTTGGAGACCATGCGGCGACTACCGCAGACTGAACGAGGCTACCACTCCAGACCGCTACCCCGTGCCGCACATACAGGACTTTGCAGCAAACCTGCATGGGGCAAGAATCTTTTCCAAAGCAGACCTCGTCCGGGGGTACCATCAAATCCCGGTGCACACTGAAGACATCCCCAAAACTGCTCTCATCACCCCGTTCGACCTGTTCGAGTTCCTCTGAATGCCGTTCGGCCTGAAGAATGCCGCACAGACGTTCCAGCGGCTAATGGATGCGGTGGGACGCAACCTGGACTTTGCGTTCATTTATTTGCATGACATCCTTATAGCCAGCAGTAGTCGCCAGGAGCATCTGTCCCACCTCCGCCAGCTCTACTCCCGCCTGAGTGATTTCGGCCTCACGATCAACCTGGCCAAATGCCAGTTCGGTCTCGATACCATCGACTTCCTGGGCCACAGGATTACCAAAGATGGGGCAACACCTCTGCCCACCAAGGTAGACGTGATCCGCCACTTTGCCCGGCCCAACACGGTCAAAGGCCTACAGGAGTTCATTGGTATGGTGAACTTCTACCACCGTTTCCTCCCCTCAGCAGCCCGTGTCATGCGCCCTTTGTACACCCTGATGTTGGGTAAAGGCAAGGACATTACTTGGGACGAAGAGGCCGCGGCCGCTTTCGTTAAAGCCAAGGAAGCCTTGGCAGATGCCGCGATGCTGGTGCCACCCCAGAACGGACATTCCGACCGCACTCATGGTGGACGCATCCGACACAGCAGTCGGTGGGTTGCTGGCAACCCTTGGCATTCTTCAGCAAGCACCTACGACCACCCGAACTCAAGTACAGTGCTTTCGACCGGGAGCTGTTGGCACTGTATCTGGCAATCCAGCATTTCAGGTACTTCTTAGAAGGCAGGCCGTTCACCGCGTTCACGGACCACAAACCGTTGACCTTCGCGTTCACGAAGGTGTCCGATCCCTGGTCGGCTCGTCAGCAGCGACATCTGTCCTACATCTCCGAGTACACAACGGACATCCAGCATGTCTCGGGAAAGTACAACGTCGTGGCGGACGCACTCTCCAGACCAGCTGTCCAGGCCCTGTCCCTGGGGGTGGACTATGCAGCACTGGCGGAGGCGCAGTAGGCAGACGACGAGATGCCCAGCTACAGGACCACAGTCTCGGGTTTGCAGCTGCAGGACTTTCTCGTAGGCCCAGGTGAGAGGACCCTCCTGTGCGACGTGGCTACCGGCCAACCTGGCAGCCTGGAGGTGGCGAGTTTTCGACTCCATACATGGTTTGGCGCACCCATCTATCAGGACAACTGTCCGGCTGGTCTCCAGCAAGTTCGCGTGGCACGGACTTCGCAAGCAGGTCAGTGAATGGGCCAGAACGTGCGTGCAGTGCCAAACAGACAAGGTGCAGCGGCACACTAAAGCCCTGCCGCAGCAGTTCGAACCCACCCCCCGGAGGTTCGACCACATTCATGTGGATATCGTGGGCCCCCTACCAGTGTCCCGAGGAGCGCGGTACCTCCTAACTATGGTAGACTGGTTCACGAGGTGGCCAGAGGCGGTCCCGCTCACCGACACATCTGCCGATTCCTGCACCCGAGCACTGATCGCAACCTGGGTAGCACGCTTCGGGGTACCGGCCCACATTACCTCCAACAGAGGCGTCCAGTTCGCCTCCAGCCTGTGGTCGGCTGAGGCCAGCCTGTTGGGAACGCAGCTACACCACACAACTGCCTACAACCCACAGTCGAACGGACTAGTGGAATGCTTCCACTGTCACTTGACGTCGGCTCTCATGGTCCACCTGAGAGGACCTAACTGGGTGGACGAACTTCCCTGGGTCCTGCTTGGAATTCGCACAGCGCCCAATGAGGATCTGCACGCTTCGTCGGCCGAGTTGGTGTACGGCGCACCCCTGGCTGTCCCAGGAGAGTTCATACCAGCCCCAAGGGGGCAAGAGGAAGAACCTGCAGCAATCCTGGACAGACTACGTGAAAGACTCGGCAACCTGGCCCCCATACCGACTTCACAGCACGGATAGACCCCGACCCATGTACCCAAAGACTTGCAGGACTGTAAATTTGTGTTTGTACGAAGGGGCAGACACCGGGCACTGCTACAGCGGCCGTATGAGGGGCCATTCAAGGTGATCAACAACAACGGGTCCACGTACGTTCTGGACATTGGGGGGAGAGAGGAGGTTTTCATGGTGGACCAGCCCTTGTGGATTTGGCACAGCCGGTCGAGGTTCAGGCACCGCGGCGCAGAGGCAGACCTCCCAAACAGAGGCTGATCCAGACTGTGGACATTGGGGGGTGTATTGCTGGTTCTGGGGGGGGGGGGGAGGGGTTATGTGGCGACCCACTTTCTGCACAGGCGAACCGGCTCACAAATAGCCAGCACACGGGGGGAGACTTTGGTCATGCACCTCCGACGTCATTTCCGCCTGGAGAGGGTGGGTGCTAGGGATTTAAATGCCAGCACCGCGAAGTTTGAATAAACTAGTCTCGAAACGGCGTACCGACTGCGTGTCGTTATTTCAGCGCTGTGTTTAGCACATCGCTACATTGTCACCATTATTAAACACATCTCTGAGAGGGCAAGTCAGAAGCCATGGCTGAAAGAAGAGGCCCAGGCATGGCTGAGAGATCAGGATGTCAGGGACAACACACCTCTCAGATTAGTAAAGAGTTGTGCTTTACTACATCATCCGGAAGGTAAAACAAGATTATTCACGGAGAATATTCAGCTTCTTCTGTGATACCAGGAACACGATGTGCATGTGGCAGGGCATTAAGTCCATAACGGACTATAAGTCCCACTGCATATCAACAACAGAGACGCTACCCTTCCTGTTAGGCTGGATGTCTTTTATACTCAGACTGATGCACAGAACAATGCACCAACGAGGAAGGCCCCCACTCCCCCCTCCCAAGGAACAGTTACTCTGTCTGGCCACAGGATGTGAGGAAGACCCTAGCCAGGGTCAACCCATGTAAAACTGCAGGACATAACTGGTCTGGTGCTGAGGGACTGTGCAGCACAGTTAACTGAGGTTCTAACAAACATCTTCACATCTCTCTGGAATAATCCACTGAGCCCCCAGACTTCAAGGCGACCACCATCATCCTGGTGCTCAAAAGGACGAGAGTAACCTGCCTCAATGTTTACCATCCAGTGGCACTGCCCTCAAAAATAATGAAGTGCTTTAAGTGACTGGTTATGGATCACATTAAATCCCATCTTCCTGCTGCATTGGACCGTTCCCAGTTTGCATATTGCTCTAATTGGTCCACTGATGATGCCATATCCTCTGCACTCCACTCTGTCCTGAACACCTGGAAAAGGGTGCAGTTTATTGATTTCACCTCAGCATTTAATCCAATCATCCCTCAGAAGCTGGTGGGTAAACTGCCCTTGTTGGGTCTCAACACCTCTCGCTAACCAGATCCTGGACTTCTTGGACTGAATGACCACAGTCAGTCCATGGTTCTGGGAGCACCAAGATTCTGGGAGTGCATATAACGGATGCTCTAACTAGTCCCTCAAGACCAACTCTTTGGTCAAAAAAAAAAGCACAGCAGCATCTCCACTTCTTGAGGAGATTGAGGTGAGTGAAATATTTACTGGATCGCCATCAAGTCTCCCCTGACCAGCTGCATCATTGACTGATACGGGAATTGCAAAGCATCTGACCATAAGTCCCTACAAAGGAACACGAGGACTGCTGAGAGGATCATTGGGATCTCTCTTCCACCCATAAAGTAGCTATCAGGAGGCATCAGATGCAGGGCCCTAAGCATTGGCAGTGATCCCTCCCATCCATCCAACAATCGCTTTGACCCCTTCCATTGGGCAGGAGGACAAGGATTGTTAGGATGGGAAACAGCTTCTTCCCTCAGGCCGTAAGACTACTGAACCCCTGCCGCCAGCAAGGTTTCATCATGTATGTAGCACCAGTAGTGTTATACTGTTTACTTTTAAAATTGTCTTGTACATACACCTCATTATTTGTTAATTTATTTGTGGTTATATTAGCTTATGTGTTATGTGTGTGAGTTATATGTACTGTGTTGTGTACCTTGGTCTGTTTCATTTAGCTGTTTACATGTGTGCGGTTGAATGACAATAAACTGAACTTGAACTCTAAAATTTACGGAGAATGATGCGAGAAACGGAAAATGTCCAATGAGCGGTAGTTCTGTGGGCAAAAATACCTTGTTAATAAGAGAAGCTGGAGGAGAATGGCTTGGCTGGTTCAAGCTGACAGGAAAGAGAGAGTAACTCAATTAAGCAAGCGCTACTACAGAGGTGTGCAGAAGAGCATCGCTGAATGCACAACATGTGGAACCTTGAAGTGGAACGGCTGCAGCAGCAGCGGCCTGCGAACACACACAGGAGGACCCTAAATATGCCATAAACAAATTAAGTATGAGACAAAACTGAGAGGCACAAACCACAGAACCAGTTTCTTACAGACCAATAATTACAGCTCGGGGCACAATGGATTTCAGAGTTCAATTCTGGCACCGTTCTGTAAGGAGCCTGCACGTCCTCCCTGTGGAATGCGTGGGTTTTCCCCCGACTCTCCAGTTTCCTCCCACAGTCCAAAACGTACCATGTAAACTAATTGGGCACTGCAAATTGTCCCTTTGATTAGGTTTGTTGTGCATTTAATATTTCAGTTATATTTGAGTAACCTTGTAGAAATATTGGTTGATTCATCATTCTTGTTTGTTTAAATCATTAACTACAGGTTATATGTAAAAATACATTAATTGCACATGTAATCATGCTTCTATGCGATACGTACATGCCTTGCTTAAAGTAAATTCAAAGTTACACGCACATCCTGAACTCCCATTTCACCCTTTGAATTAGTATAATGTTTTGAAGATACAAAACACAACAAGGTTCGGGTTAATCGGGTTTGTGGGGTTGCTAGGGTAGCCTGGCTCGAAGCTACTCTGTGCTGTATCGCCAAATAAATAAATAAATAATAAATCGATGACAAGTAAATAAATTGGAGTAGAAATATTAATTTAGCCGGCCGGTGGTGTTCTGGCATCCGCACAGGACCTGGGTGAATAGTCCTGGGTTCGAATCTGGCCAGCTCCTTGCATGCTTTCCGTCTGTACGAGGTTGACCATCGAGCCAGCAACTCAGCCTCGTAAAAACAGACAAAAAAAAGGCTAAAGAAATGGCAAGGTTGCTGCCTGATGCGCCACAGGGAGCAGAAAGGAGCAATAAACAAACAAGAAATAATTCAGGTTCTTGAGACCTTTGTAGCCAAGCAGCTCTCCAGATGAGGGAAGCCTTGACTCATGGGAATGTTGGCCAAGCTGCTCTTAGACAAATGGAAGATCTTGAATCTACATCAAAATGAGGTGCAGCAGCCGTTTAGTGGATCGAGGTATTGTGGAAGAATAGGTGTCATGAACACTCATTCATGAGCTGAATGAATATTCAACACAAATGTGAAAGATAAACAATAGAGACAGACTCAGTGGAGCCAGAATTTCCTACTATTACCAAACTCTTTATCCTTGAAAATGACCAGCAGTGGCTATCCTGCAATGCCTCTCAATTGGTTAAATTTCTTAAAATCCACAGTGAGGTATAACTAACTGCTATCGGCAAGCTGAGACAGTGCTAACTCTGCCTGGTGTATCAATGCAATATATATTGATACACCCTTTCATTGTTAGAACCTGGCAGAGTCACATATATGTAGTTATTCCGCTAGGTTTTTAAATTTAATAACCATAAATGTAACATTTGTCACTGTTTCTTCCTTTTTATATATTCCTTTTACAAATAATGTCACTGGAAAGATAAACTAGAGTCCTTCCCTTATGGACATTAAGGGGAGGTAATCTTTCAAACAATTATAGGAGGTGTCACTTCGTATGATTCGTACATGTGCGGTTACCACTGTTGTTAACCCTTACCTGGATTCGGGGGTGCTGTGTGGTAACCACTTGTGTGAAGGGATATTCTGTGACTGTCACCGTTGGGATATTTCTACGTGGATTTCGGATCTTCGGCGACTGTTGCTTCAATTTCCCAATGTGGAACCTGTGGAATCTTTCATGATCGCCTCCTAGCTATATTTTAACATGGATTTACAAATCTCTCCCCTCACTTATTCTGCGAATTACTAGTTTGCCATTTTAAGACTTTAAGAACTGTTCCTAAGCTTGACAGTTTGGGAGCCACACACACATAACACTTACTTCATTTTATTTTCTATGTTTTGAGTAGATACTAATAAACATAGTTGTTTAACATCAAAACCTGACTCAGTTTGTGACCTATTGCTGCTAGTACGAAACAATAAATAGATAAAGATAGATAGATAGATACTTTATTCATCCCCATGGGGAAATTCAACTTTTTTCCAATGTCCCATACACTTGTTGTAGCAAAACTAATTACATACAATACTTAACTCAGTAAAAAATATGATATGCATCTAAATCACTATCTCAAAAAGCATTAATAATAGCTTTTAAAAAGTTCTTAAGTCCTGGCGGTAGAATTGTAAAGCCTAATGGCATTGGGGAGTATTGACCTCTTCATCCTGTCTGAGGAGCATTGCATCGATAGTAACCTGTCGCTGAAACTGCTTCTCTGTCTCTGGATGGTGCTATGTAGAGGATGTTCAGAGTTATCCATAATTGACCGTAGCCTACTCAGCGCCCTTCGCTCAGCTACCGATGTTAAACTCTCCAGTACTTTGCCCACGACAGAGCCCGCCTCCCTTACCAGCTTATTAAGACGTGAGGCGTCCCTCTTCTTAATGTTTCCTCCCCAACACGCCACCACAAAGAAGAGGGCGCTCTCCACAACTGACCTATAGAACATCTTCAGCATCTCACTACAGACATTGAATGACGCCAACCTTCTAAGGATGTACAGTCGACTCTGTGCCTTCCTGCACAAGGCATCTGTGTTGGCAGTCCAGTCTAGCTTTTCGTCTAACTGTACTCCCAGATACTTGTAGGTCTTAACCTGCTCCACACATTCTCCATTAATGATCACTGGCTCCATATGAGGCCTAGATCTCCTAAAGTCCACCACCATCTCCTTGGTCTTGGTGATATTGAGACGCAGGTAGTTTGAGTTGCACCATATCACAAAGTCCTGTATCAGTTTCCTATACTCCTCCTCCTGTCCATTCCTGACACACCCCACTATGGCCGTGTCATCAGCGAACTTCTGCACATGGCAGGACTCCGAGTTATATTGGAAGTCTGATGTGTACAGGGTGAACAGGACCGGAGAGAGTACGGTTCCCTGCGGCACTCCTGTGCTGCTGACCACCGTGTCAGACCTACAGTCTCCCAACCGAACATACTGAGGTCTATCTGTCAAGTAGTCCACTATCCAATCCACCATGTGAGAGTCTACTCCCATCTCCGTTAGTTTGTGCCTTAAGATCTTGGGCTGGATGGTGTTAAAGGCACTAGAGAAGTCAAGGAATGTAATCCTCACAGCACAACTGACCCCATCTAGGTGAGAGAGTGATTTGTGCAGCAAATACGTGATAGCATCCTCCACTCCCACCTTCTCCTTATACGCAAACTGAAGAGGAGTTGAATCAAATAGAATTTGATTTTGAAATAACAAAGAATCAGAATTAGATCTATTACCGCTGACTTATATAATGTTTTGCTGCGGCAGTACAGTACAAAGTCAAAAATTCATATAAATCACAAAAATGAATAAATAGTGAAAAAGGAACATTGAGGTGTTGATCATGGATTTATGGACTGTTCATAAGTGATGGCAGAGGGGAAGAAGCTGTTTCTGAATTGTTGAGCGTGGGTCTTCAGGCTCCTGCACCTCAATGGTGGTAAAGAGAACAGAGCATGATTTGGACAGTGATAGGTGCTACCTTCTTGACAGCAAATGTAGTGAGTGATCACTCATATTCAGCAGGTGAAAATATCTAAATGGCAACCAGCCAAGCCAGTGAGAACCACCATAGCCACAGAAGGGGTACCGTGAATCTGCAGCCAAGTGACTAACGATAGCACCAGCATCACCTGAAGCAGGAGTCCAACTTTCATGAACATCAGAGAATCATGGAGTCTGGGAATGTAGTGAAGGTGCCCATGACCAGCCCCAATTTTAATGGATTGTGTCTGAGATTCAGACAGTTATTGCCTTACTAATTGTACATGTAAATATGTGAATAAAATTGCATTTGAACCAGGATCAGAATTGGGTCCATTTGTTCGTCTCAAAGGCATAAAGCACCTGGGGAAAACACAGTTATTGTTGAAGTCCTGCACTGAAGAACCCCCAACACCCAGGCCATGTCTCTTTATGCTGCTGCCATCAGGAAGGAGGTGCAGGAGCCTTGGATCCCAAACCACCAGGTTCAGGAACAGTTATTTCTCTTCAACTATCAAGAACCAGAGTGGGTAATTTCACTTCCTACAGCACTGAACTGTTCATGGGACACAACCTATGGATTCACTTTCAAGGAATCTACAACATAAGTATTAGTATTGTCCTGGTGATCCAATGCTGCATGAAGAGCCAATGAAATCACATCCTCTGTAGACCTATTACAGCAATAGGCAAATTGCAGTGGGTCCAGGTCCTTGCTTAGGCAGGAGTTGATTCTAACCATAACCAACCTGTCGAAGCACTTCATCACTGTAGATGTGAGTGCAACTGGATGATAGCCATTAAGGCACCTCATCCTGCTCTTCTTGGGCACTGGTATGATTATTGCCCATCTGAAGCGGGGGTGGGGAGCTTCTAACTGTAACAATGAAGTATTGTAAATGTCTTTATACACACTAGCCAGTTGGTTGGCAAAGGTTTTCAAAGCATTAACAGGTACACCATTGGGGCCTATCGCCATATACCATGGAGAGCATTCTAACTGGTTGCAGCACCATCTGGTATGGAAGGCGACTGTACAAGATCGGAAAAAGCTGCAGTTCACTGAAGTTCACTCAATCTATTCTCATAAGGCATGCTCTCCGATCCAGGCAACATCCTTGTAAATCTCCTCTGCACTCTCTCTATAGCATCCACATCCTTTCTGTAGTGAGGGGACCAAAACTGAACACAGTACTCCAAGTAATCAGGACATTTACAAGGACAGGTGTGTAAAAAGGGCCTGTAGGATCGTTGGGGACCCGAGTCACCCCAACCACAATCTATTCCAGCTGCCACCATCCGGGAAACGGTACTGCAACATAAAAGCCAGGACCAACAGGCTCCAGGACAGCTTCTTCCACCAGGCCATCAGACTGATGAACTCATGCTGATTTGAGTTTACATTACTTTGATTGTTCTATTTATTATAAATTACTATGATTGCACATTGCACATTTAGATGGAGATGTAACATAAAGATTCTTACTTCTCGCGTATGTGAAGGATGTAAGAAATCAAGTCAATTCAATTCAATTCCACTTGGTATCTTTTGGACTCTGTCTCACCCCCTGTTTGTCCACTTCACACAAGTGAACATTGCTCTCCATTCTCAGTCTTGAAGCAGGGTCTCAACTGCAAACATCAACAGTTCATTTCACCCCCACAGAGCTGCTCAGCTTGCTGAGCTCCACCAGCAGCTTATTTTCTGTTCCAGATTCCAGCATCTGCAGTCTCAAACACGTCAAGCATTTGCCTAGAAAATGAAGACCTTTTAATTTCCAAAATAAACCTTATTCATAATAAAAATATATACAAAGAATAAACAGTGCAGAAAATTTTACATTCTTAGCATTATCTCGTGAATACATTCATTAGTGCTACCACTATTTTTGAAAGATCATAACAACATTGCCACCCATGTACCCATCTGACCCCCAGGGGAGATACAGTGTTAGCAAGAATGTATGGCCCTCTCTTAACCAACTAGAGTCACAGAGTCATAGAGAAATTTTGCACAGAAACAGGTCCCTTGGCCCATCTAGTCCATGCTGAATCCATTTAAACTATCTAGTCCCAATGGCCTGCACTGGGACCATAGCCGTTACCAGGTTGAGACATGGCCCAAGTGTGGAGTGAGAGACACTGAAGCAGGTCGATAGTTCACAGACTTAATGTGAACAGTGTTAAAGGGAAAATCAAACAATAAACGCTAGGCCAAACAGGGCCATTAACTAAAACTCTCGAAGGGAAACAAAGCCTACACTGCGGTTGGAAAGAACATCTAAACATTAAACGAATATCACTAGTCTTCAGAGTCAGTTGACTCGACAGTCCAATTTCACAGGGAGGACCGAATGCAAACAGGCAGCAATGTGTTGCTGTGCTCTGTCCAAGTCTCGACAAGCACTACGATGACAAGTATGGAGTTAAATACTATCATGATTAAATAATGATTAGCTGACACGTGCATATTCACAAGCTCAATTTCTGTATCTACTGCGCTGCCGAATCCGTGGTTGTGACAATACCCTTCCATACCCCTACTATCCATATACCTATCCAAACTTCTCTTAAACTTTGAAATTGAGCTCGCATGCACCTCTTGTGCTGGAAGCTCATTCCACACTCTTACGACCATCTGAACGAAGAAGTTTCTCCTCATCTTCCCTTTAAACTACTCACCTTGTACCCTTAACTCATGACTTCTGGCTGTAGTCCGGCCCAATCTCAGTGGAAAAAGCCTGCTTGCATTTACCTGACCTATACCCCTAATAACTTGGTGTGCCTCTACCAAATCTCCTCTCAATCTTCTACATTCTAAAGAACACAGTCCTAACCTATTCAATCTTTCCATTTAACTCAGGTCCTCCAGACCCGGCAACATCCTTGTAAATTTTCCAAACTTACTTACATCTTTCCTGTAGGTAAGTGACAAAAGTTGCACACAATATGCAAAATTAGGCCTCACCAATGTCTTACACAATTCCAACATGATATTCCATCTCCTGCATGAAGGCCAATGTGCCAAGAGCTTATTTACAGCCCTATCTACCTGTGACACCACTTTCAACGAATTATGACCTGTAATCCCAGATCCCTTTACTCTACCACACTCCTCAGTGCCCTCCTGTTCACTGTGTAAGACCTGCCCTGGTTGGTCCTACCGAACTGCAAAAACTCACACTTGTCTGCATTAAGTTCCATATCCCATTTTTCAGCCCACTTTTCCAGCTTATCCAGATCCTTCTGCAAGCCGTGATAGCCTTCTTCGCCCTCCACCGCATCCCCAGTCTTGGTGACATCTGCAATTTTGCTGATCCAGTTTACCACATTATCATCCAGATTATTGATATAGATAACAAACAAAAAAGGATCCGGGTCTCCAATAGTCACAGGTCTGCAGTCAGAGAGGCAACCACCCATTACCACTCTCTGGCTTCTCACACAAAGCCAATGTTTAATCCAATTTAATACTTAATCTTGCCTTCATCCACTTTCCTGGTAACTTTCTCGAGAAGCTCTGTAAGATTGGTCAGACTTGACCTACCGTGCTCAAAACCATGATGGCTAATCAGTCACTGCCTATCCGAATACTTACATACCCAGTTCCTTAGAATACCTTCCAATAACTTTCCCACAACTGATGTCAGACTTGCGGGCCTATAATTTCCTGGTTTATGTTTAGAGCCTTTTATAAACCACAGAACAACATTGGCTATCCTCCAATTCTCTGGTACCTCCCCTGTCGAAAAGGATGATTTAAATATCTCTAATATGGCCCGGCAATTTCTGCATTTGCTTTCTGTAGGGTCCGAGGGATCACCTTGTCAGGCCCCGAGGATTTATCCACCCTGATTTGCCTAAACACCTTTTTTTTAGTTTAACCATTATTGGAGAATGAGAACTTGCAAGGATATCCCCTGCTGGTTATTTTATCTTCCAGCATGGTCAAAGGCAAACCCAAAGTACTTAGGATACAAGAGATTGCAAATGCTGGAATTTAAGCCCTTCACATAGTGAACTATTCTGTACAGTACTGTAGTTTATAATTTTTCACTTTGGGATAACATGAGGTTGTGAGAGGTGTTATTGTTAATCTATGTTAATTTTTATCAAAAATAGTGTTATGGATTTGTAATAGATAAGTTTTTAAAGTAATTAGTATTGAAATTAGTATATTCATAACTACAACACACACAAAATGCTGGTAGAACACAGCAGGCTAGGCAGCATCTATAGGGTCTCGACCCGAAACGTCGACAGCGCTTCTCCTTATAGATGCTACCTAGCCTGCTTTGTTCTACCAGCATTTTGTGTGTGTTGTTGTTTGAATTTCCAGCATCTGCAGATTTCCTCGTGTTTGATATTCATAACTAGTTGCTTTTAATTCCCCAGCACCTGAAATACGCATTTTGAGAAAATGAAAAACATCCTTGGCTTCAGTAATTGTCAGAATTCATTAGGGAGCCATCTAGTGTTAATAATGTGCATGTACCATGACCCGAATTAAACATTCAATTAAATGGGGAGATTAGCAGGCGAAGAATAAACTTATTCTTTCAGGCAAATACCCAGGTGAAGTACTCATGCCTTGCCTCGAGCGTCCGCAGAGTTTAGGACCCAACGGAAATGCGTGGTTTGTTTTCAGCCTGTTCTTGAGGTGAGAATGTTTAGATAGCGGCTGTTTTGATTGGGTATTTATAAGAGAAGACTGTGGTTTCAGGTTGCGCTGCCCGGCTGAAAGAATCGCGGGTAAGAGGACGTAGACTTGAATCATTGTGTAAATTGAACAATTGATGGGGGGAAATCTTATTTGTTTTCTGTGTTGCTGTAGCTGACATTTCTTTTTTGGATAATTTATTCCTCAATCAGTGTGTCAGTTTATGAACCGAACGCTGCTGCTCGGAGTATGTTGATGATTTTTCAACTGAAAAGTTGACACGATGGCATAGAATCTTTAACTGGGTTTAGTTTAAACTTATGATGCCACGAGCGTTTTCAATTCATGGTGTTTTGCATCTGAACCTTTCTTCGTTTCGGGGGATGCACAAAGTTTCAAATTAGTTACATGTTTATTTTCACGGAACTTCGACATTAATGTCGATTTAAGTGTTCGTGAGAAAGGGAAAGAATGCAAACTGGAATATATTATTGAGCAAAACGTCGATGTATCTTTTATCCGTTTTCATGCTTTACAGTCCCTTTCCCCACCTCCTCCCAATCCCTTGAAAATATAAACGAGGAGGAGGAAAGTTTTGAAATCCGCTGCGTGAGCGAACGAGCTCAGGTGCAAGTTGGATTGCATCGACACCTCGAGTTGTTACATTGGTTGCCGGTCACTCCGGGTCATGTGTCTGATGGAGACTCCACCGCGTTGTGACGTCACAATAGGGCGGGGCCACACGCCGGGACATGGGGGTGGGGGGGGGGGGTCTCTGAGGAGCGCGAGCCAGAATCACATGTACCCCGTTGATGGCCACGTGAGTCTAGAAAAGGCGCCAAAGAGGCCTTGGGGAGGTGGTCGGAGGCAGACTTTCTAGTAAGTACATTCTCATCCAAGTGTGTATTTTGTAGGACAGACTCGAAGAGCACTGGTTCGTGGGCAGGAATCTGGGTTGCCATGAGCCGCTCGGCTTTTCCTTTGTTAGGCGTGGTTCCGTGTTCGATGCAAAGCCTCGAAGCATTGTAAATGGAGTTGGTGAATGGCCTTGAGGGTTCACCCAACAGTGAAAATATTATGAGGGCTAGAAGTGGGCATGGATGCAAAATGTTTTGAAAGTCGTCCAGTAGGAAAATCATTATTCTCCTTTTTAAATGAAAATTATATATAATATTTTTGTTGGAGTGGAGTATAATGAGAAGTTGGATGTTTTATGATGGATATGGGCAATTTTAAACATAATTTAAAGCCTTTCCTATATTCAGCGAAGACTGGTGTGATGGGCCTGAATTGTAAGCTCGGTGGACCAAATAGTTGTCTTCTGTTTTTTTATCTCTGCTGATAGTTGCGTCATTTAGTTCGGAATTGGCATGGCGTCTCATACACGGTTAAACTGCATTAGGATATACAAATTGGAAAGTGGCATTTCCAGTTGTCTTGTGAATTACTCTGTTGCTTTAGAATTCCTACAACACTGCATATTTTGCAGGAATATTAAGTACAGTGTGTGCTGTCAAACTTTTTTGAGATTTGTTGAAGTTACTCTCTTGAGGCAAATGGACTGCCATAGTTAGCCTTTAGTTGAGAGAAAGTTTAGTGGAGTTGCTTACTGCAAGCTCATGCCACTTAATTTATCAACCCAAGTTGGTCAAGTCTTACTCTATGCCAGTCACTTTTCAGTGAAGGGCTGTGATTAGTGTCAAATACTGCAATAATCAAGAAGTAACTCTGCTTCTAACATGGAGGGACATTTGTTAGTTTGACAGTTGAAAAGTTAGTGGAGTAATTTGACTTCTGTTCCTGCTTTCCATTGATATCAGTTTTATTCAAGCCTCTTGATGCCACTGAATTATTGCTTTGATAGTATTGGGAATCAGTTGCCACAATTATACAGTACTCTGAGAATGTTGTGTACTGAACAATTCTGGTTTCCCTTCTCGAAATTTAAATCTACTGAAAGATTCTCTAGATTACTTTCTGTGAAGAAAGATGAGTGATTTGATAAATGAGATACTAAGCTGACAGTTTTGAAATGTCAAATTTGGAATGCAAAGTAATTAGTAATATTCTGTTTCACTGGGTTTGACAGGTAGATAGATCCAGGAATAATCGTTTTCATTGTCTGGGATGCTAAAACCAGGCTCACAATCTCAAAATGTGGAGTATGGTATTTAGTTCTGAGATTAGAGATTTCTAAACAGTGGAAGAACTTGGTGATTGCAGCACTTTAAGGTTAATTGATGTTATAATTCAATTTAAAGATAAAGCAGATGGGGTATAAATGTCCTTTTCTCCATTGTCAGAATGGATTGTATAATAGCCAACTACAATGAGCTGATTGAGGTGGAGCAAAAATATCTATTGTTTTAAATGCTATAGCACTTGTGACCACTACAAGGCTTTCCACTGAGGATTGATGGATAAAGCAAAATATGCTGAAGAATGATGCTTACTGTAAAGATTCTGCAGGTGAGGGAAATCTCGAGCAACACAAAGGTGTTACCGTACTAGCTTTTGCTTCTCTTTGGCTTTTTTTGAGTAAATGGCATTTCATAGCATTGTGTTGTGAAACATCAAAAATAGTTGCAGTGGAGGCCAAAATTGTTCTGATGGAGTGTTCGATTTGAAATGTTAAATTGCTTGACGTGCGAAGTTGTTATTTTGATCTTTTGTGTAGCTTCTTCAGGTTTCCTCCTCCTGAAGTCAGTTGTTTCTTTGGTCTTGCTGGTATTGGAGATTGACACTAACTAGAACCTGCAAGATACAAATTATACCTTGCTATCAATTGATATCATTATTCTTTTTCACACCTTGTGTGTGCATCAGTGACATTTTTGACTTTTTTTTTAAACGAGGCTGGGTTGCTAGCATAATGCTCAACCCAGCACAGATGATAAGTGTGCAAGGAGCTGGCAAGATTCAAAGTCGAGACCATTTGCCTCTAAGCCTGGTGCTGATACCACTACAACTTTGGCAGACTATCAGTTGATATGATAGAAATGTAATTTCCCTGCTCCTAAACTCAATGCCAGGGGTTCCCAATCTGGGATTAACCCTTGCTTGATGGTATTGATCCATGGCATAAAAAAGGTCGGGAAACCCTGTTCTCTGCCCTGACTGAAGGCCAGCATGTTAAATTCTTGACTGTGCTGTTTATTTGGGCATCCTTTTTGCGCGAACTGTGCACTTGAACATGGCACTTCATCAGTGTCATGCTACCTGGTTTGTTTGTTCAAAGTGTCCATCATCTTAGTTATCTAGGCTGAAGTCTGTTTGCTGTTCCTCAACCCATCTAACCAAGGGATCAGGATCTCTGCAATTCACTGTACCCTGCTTCACTGTCAACAAGACCTAATATGACCTAATAATACTATCAAACTCCGCTTCAAATTTATTCAGTGACTTGGCCTCCAGCTGCTGTGGCAATAAATTCCACAGATTTGTCACCTTCTGGCTAAAGAAATGCCCCCTCATCTCATCTCTGTGCTAAAGGGATTTTTTTTCGCTGTGTACCTTCTGCAGATTGACAACTATTGAGGCTATGCCCTGTGGTCCTAGACTCTCCCACTATTGTAAACATCCTCCTAGTTCACACTCTGTAGGTTTCAATAGGGTCCCCCTTGCATCTTAATTAGTGACCTGAAGTGCTTCTCTTGCATTAACCTTTTCATTCATTGAGCTGTGGAAAAGCACACACAAAACCAGGCCCTTTGGTTTATCTAGCCCACACTGGATAATTTAAGCTGCCTATTCCCATCAACCAGCTGGAGGTAATCGGTGAGTAGGGCAGCATGGGGGGGGGGGGGGGGGAAGGTTCAAGGAATTTTAAAAAAATATATAGATCAAATTTCCAGGTCAAGACCCTAGCTTTGGGCTCTCCAGCAATTTGTTTTGCTTCCGATATCAGCATCTGTAATGTTGTTGGAATAGTTTTGTTGAACGTGGCAAGCCATGTAGAGCACTACAAGAACGGCACTGGCATAAGTGCTGTTCCTAGCTCAGTTGGTGGATTGGACCAAGTCCAAACCAGACTACACCACAAAGTGGCCTGGGTGTCAAGTTCATTTCTGGTTGCAGAGGCACGTGGTTTATCATTGGCCACAGGCAGGTTGTTGGTCTGAAATAACTGAAGTCTGAAACAAAGAAGAGTCTTGTACTTTATCCTAAAATTGCTTATTAGGGTAAAGACATGCATTCAAAATGTAGGAGTGATGTTGAAATTGAATTTTCTGAATTGCATGGAGGATGGTGACCACTGGTATTCTGCAGGGATCTGTTCTGGGACCCCTTTTCTTTATGTTTTTAAAACCTTGTATCCCCTTTGAACCTATCCCTCAACTTCAGTGCCTGCCCTCTGATGTAGACTCTTCTACTCAGGGGAAAAAGATATTCCCTATCTATGCCTCTCAAATCTCGTAAACCTCTATCAGATCTTCCCTCAGCCTCTGCTGCTCTAGAGAAAACAATTGAAGTTTATCCAACCTCTCATGATATGACTTGCCCTCTAAACCAGGCAGCATCCTGGTAAACCTCTTCTGCACCTTTTCCGAAGCCTCAGCATGGGCTGGTGTGACCAGAACTGTATGCAATACTCCAGGTGTGGCCTAACCAGAGTTCTGTAAAGTTCCAATGTTGATAGGTTGATTTTTGAACTCAGTGCCTCGACTGATTAAAGCATTCTATAAGCTGCCTTAACCACCCTATTCATCTTTGTAGCCACTTCCAAGGAACTGTGAACTATCATCCCAAGATCTCTGCTCAGCAATACTTAAGGATCTTGCCCTTAATAGTGTACTGTCTTGTTGCACTTGCCCTGTCAAGGTGCAACTCCTCACATTTATCTGAGTTAAATTCCAGCTGCCATTTCTCTGCCCATATCCTCAAATGATCTATATTGCACTGTATTCTTTGCCAGTCTTCTACACTATCCACAACTCCCAATTTTAGTAAATTTACAGATGATTACCAACCTTTTCATCCAGGTCATTTATACACATCACAAACAGCAAAGGTCCCACACAGATCCCTTTAATTGCAGAACTCAGCTCTAAGTCCTTTCAAACACTACCCTGTCTTCTACGCACAAGCCAATTCTCAATCCAGTCAGTTTGTCACAGACGTGATGTATCTTAATCTTCTGGTCTAGCCTCCCATGAGGGACTTTGTCAAATGCCTTACTAAATTCCATATAGACAATATTGACTGCCCTACCCTCATCACCTTGTCAAAAACTCAAATCTAGTTGGTAAGACACAACCTGCCCTTCATAAGGCCATGCTGGCTCTTCCTAATCAGGCCACAGGTTTCCAAATGCTCCTATAAATTGCTAATAATGTTCTTCAGCGAATTTCCCTGATGAGATTAACTGGTCTATAGTTCCCAGGATTTTCCCTCATTTCCCTCTTGTGTAGACCTACAATGTTGGCCACTTGCCTGTCCTCCAGGCCTCACCTATGGTTAGAGAGGACAGGAAGACACTGGTCAATGGCCCAGCAATCTCACTCTTGCCTCCTTCAATAACCTGGGCTAAATCCCATCAGGCCCTGGGGACTTGACCACCTTAATACTCATTGGGAGACCCAACACTTCCTTCTCTTTGACCTCTAATATACACTCAGCACTTGTCTGCTGGTACTCAACATTCTTTTCCTAGGTAAATACTGAAGCAAAGTACTCATTAAGCACCTGATTCCTTCTCTGGATCCAAGCAAATGTAGCCCCCCCCCCCCCTCCCAATCCTTGTGGTCCTACCCTCTCTTAGCTTCTCTTGATATATGTACAGAATGCCTTGGGAGTCACCTTAATCCTACTTGCCAAGGACTTTTCATGGCTTTCCTAATTCCCTTGAGTTCTTTTCTGGCTTTATAATCTTCATGTGATCCCAACTTCTGATGCTTTACATATTTTTCTTTTTTCTTGACTAAATTCATCACCTTTCTGGACCATAGAACCATGGAACACTACAGCAGAGAACAGGCTATTCAGCCCTTCTAGTCTTGGTTGAAACTTTATTCCACTAGTCCTATTGACCGGCACCCAGTTCATAACCCTCCAGACCTCTTCCATCCATGTATCTATCCAATTTATTCTTAAAACTTAAGAGTGAGCCCGCATTTACATCAGATGGCAGCTTGTTCCACACTCCCACCACTCAGTGAAGAAGTTACCCCTAATGTTCTCCCTGAACCTTTCCCCTTCCACCATAAAGCCATGTCCTCTCATGTTTATCTTTCCTAATCTAAGTGGAAAGAGCCTACTTGCATTTACTCTGTCTGTACCCCTCATAATTTTGTAAACCTCTATCAAATCCCCCCTTATTCTTCTACGCTCCAAAGAATAAAGTCCTAACCTGTTAAATCTTTCCCTGTAACTCTACTCCTGAAGACCCGGTAACATCCTAGTAAATCTTCTCTGCATTCTGACAAGGAGTCAGTGTGGACATGGTGGAGGATTACAAATACCTGGGGATATGAATTGACAATAAACTGGACTGGTCAAGAAACAGTGAGGCTGTCAGAGCCGTCTCTACTTACTGAGGTCCTTTAACATCTGCCGGATGATGCTGAGGATGTTCTATGAGTCTGTGGTGGCCAGTGCTATCATGTTCGCTGTTGTGTGCTGGGGCAGCAGGCTGAGGGTAGCAGACACCAGCGGAATCAACAAACTCATTCTTAAGGTCAGTGATGTTGTGGGGGTGGAACTGGACTGTCTGAAAAGAGGATGCTGTCCAAGTTGCATGCCATCTTGGACAATGTCTCCCATCCACTCCATAATGTACTGGTTAGGCACAGGAGTACGTTCAGCCAGAGACTCATTCCACTGAGATGCAACAATGAGCGTCATAAGAAGTCATTCCTGCCTGTGGCTGTCAAACTTTACAACTCCTCCCTCGGAGTGTCAGACACCCTGAGCTAATAGGTTGGTCCTGGACTTATTTCCACTTGGAATAATTTACATTATTATTATTTATGGTTTTATATTGCTATATTTCTACACTATTCCTGGTTGGTGTGACTGTAACGAAACCCAATTTCCCTCAGGATCAATAAAGTATGTCTGTCTGTCAATCTTACTGATACCCTTCCTATAGTTAGGTGACCAGAACTGTACACAATACTCCAAATTTGGCCGCAGCAATGTCTTGTACAGCCTCACCATAACATCCCAACTCCTGTACTCAGTACTCTGATTTATGAATGCCAGGATGCAAAAAGCCTTTACAACCCTGTCTACCTGATGCCACTTTCAGGGAATTGTGTATCTGAACTCCCAGGTCCCTTTGTTCCTCTGCCTACCTTGATTTGTCCTTCCAAAATGCAACACCTCATACTTGTCTGCATTAAATTCCATCTGCCATTTTCTGGCCCATTTTTCCAGTTGGTCCAGGTCCCTCTGCAAGCTTTGAAGGCCTTCCTCGCTGTCCACAATGCCTCCAATCTTAGTGTCACCAGCAAACTTGCTGATCCAATTTACCACATTATCATCTAGGTCATTGATATAGACAACAAACAACAATGGTCCCAGCACAGATCCCTGAGGCACACCACTAGTCATAGGCCTCCAGTCTGAGAAGCAATCATCCACCACCACTCTCTTTTTCCACGCAGCCAATTTGGAATCCAGTTTACAACCTCTCCATGGATACCTAAGTGTCTGAATCTTCTGAACAAACCTCCCGTGTGGGACCTTGTCAGATGCCTTACTAAAGTCCATGTATGCAACATCCACAGCCTTTCCTTCATCTACTTTCTTGGTAACCTCCTCGAAAAATTCTACAAGATTCATTAAACATGATCTACCACGCACAAAGCCATGCTGACTATCCTTAATCAACCCTTGGCTGTCCAAATACTTGCATATCCGATCTGTCAGAACACCTTCCAATAATTTACCTACTACTGATGTCAGGCTCACCGTCCTGTAATTACCTGGTTTACTTTTGGAGCCTTTTTTAAACAACGGAACAATATGAGCTACCCTCCAATCCCCCAGCACCGCACCTGTGGCTAAGGACATTTTAAATATTTCTGCTAGGGCCCCTGCAATTTCTACATTAGTCTCTCAAGGTCCGAGGAAATCCAGGGTTCTCTTGTCTTTCCGTCCTTGTCTGTCCTTCTGACAGGAACATTCCTTTACTCTGATCTTTTTAAACATCTTCCACATGTCTGATATGGACTTGCCGGAGAAAAGGTGTTCCCAATTAACTTAGTTCCTGTCTAATACCCCTGTAATTTGCCCTTCTCTAATTTCAAACTCTCCCACAAGGACCATACCTATCCTTATCCATAGCTATCCTTAAAGTTAAGGAATTGTGGTCACTGTTCCCTGACTGCTCGCCCCCTGAAAGGTCAGTCACCTGGATATTGCCCTTAACAGTGTACTCTCTCCTTGTATTTGTCCTACCAAGGTGCAAGCAAATTTTAATCCGATGACCAAGCAGGCGCACATACTTTCCTTAGCAGGCTGGACCCTGCTAGACCAGGCATGGGCAAACTGCGGCCCGCGGGCCATATGCGGCCCGTTAAGCTTTTTAATCCGGCCCGCAGAACTCGATGAAATTATATTAATAAACCTTGTTAACACCTCAGATCCATCCTGAGAATCGCCACAACAAAACTAAATCCAGACTTTGATGCGCTGGCTAAAAAGGGAGACCAGCAACACTGTTCCCACTGAAATTAAAAATAAGTTTCTTCGTTGTGTTATGTAAAAAAAAATGCATTTGAAAATATTTTCTTCAATAAGCCTTACATGTTACATGTCATTTCTGTTAAGTAATGGACATGAGTAGTGCGCAGGTGCACGTACGTTCTCAAAATAAAAAATGCGCTCCAGATCAAATAACGCGCTCCGCATACTGGCGCGCTGTCACTGTTCTGTCAGTAACACTGGTCGTTGTTGAGTTTTGGCACAGGGGACAATTGAATAAGAAGGAGCAGGACAAGTAGACCTGCATCTCCTACTGTTTTTGAAATAAAGACAGTCAGGAGGAGAGTGATGATGATAATATCTTGAAGGATAACAGAATTTTCAGTGCTTTAAAATAATAACTGTTACTATTAAAAAAAGCTGTATTTTATTCATTTAATTTTCAGTGTTTTAAAAGTCATTTCAATAAATAGCTAAATACCATGGGACTTCAAAGACAGATATTTTGTTGTAATGCATTTGTTCATTTTCAATTGAAATTAAAGCACATGTTTTCTACATATCCCATATTTTATTTTCTCTTATGAGGTGTATTACCAAAACACTCCGTCCATCTGCTCCTGGTCCGGCCCCCCTGTCAAATTTTAGAACCCTTTGTGGCCCACAAGTCAAAAAGTTTGCCCACCCCTGTGTTAGAATGAAGGATTTCATATATTGTGGAAATGTTTATTGATGATTTCAAAGTACATTGTTTTCCATTCAATTGGGACCAGTACATTTTAACCCAATTTAGCATGTACCCCAGTTAACCTAAGTTTCATGTAAATAGTTAATGTATAGAAAAAAGACAAACTACTGTTAAACTAACCTACATAGTTAAATGACATACAGAACAAATTTGAACACTGTCAACAGTACGCTACTAATTTTTTTTTTGGTTAGTTCCTAATAGTTATTGATGGAGGAATTTATCATGTTATCCTGTGTACATGTTCTTTTGATTGACTGATAATGAACAGAATCAGCGCCGATAATAGTGCCTTCATACAACTTTATTAACAATTGCGACTTCCAAATCTTTTTTCATTGTAACATTCAAGATGATCGGTATCTGAATTCTTCATAGTTCAGAACTGTTGAAATTGTTTTACTTTCATGTCCAAGCCTGAGTGCTTGAATCAGTTCTGAATTGTCTTGCTGCTAAAATCTCACCAGCTATCAGTGACAAAAAGCACTGCTGTTTGATCGTAAGTGCATGCATCTGATGCTGGTTAGAAACTTTGGCAACACTACCCTTCCCCAATTAAGTGGCATAGTGTTCAAAATAAACAAGGGCATCCAGGCTATTTTTTTAAATTGGTTTTTGCTCTGAAAGATTTATCCCGAATAAGTCCTGTTGAAGGGTCTTAACCTGAAACATTACTCTTTTCCATAGATGCTACCTGGCCTGCTGAGTTCCTTCAGCATTTTGTGTCTGTTCCCACATAAGTGGCTGTTCTGATTTACTGAGGGCCCATTTAACCAGAATTGGACCTATTCTGCAGGTCTTTAGTTCAGACATCTGGTAGATTAGAAGAGAAAGCCAAAAGCAGTGCAGTCAGGGTAATGTTGGTGAACAGTGAATCTAATGTTTCTCAGCCAAGCAAGAGTCCAAAAATTGGGAACAGCGCAAGTGCATGATGAGCATAAAGATTTAATGATTCACTCAAGCATTATACTTTGTTTCAGGCCCAAAAAGTGATCTACACTTGATGTCTTGCCAGCATATGAACTCTTGAGAGTTGACCATTTGCACTCAGGACAAGATGCTTCATTAACATTACCACAACCCAACAGAAATATCACAGTTAGGTTGGCTCTGGTCATTTCCTATCAAGTACAGTCGGCCCTCCTTATCCGTGAATTCCGCATGTGCGGATTTAACCAACCGCGGATTGGGAAAACCCGAAAGTTCTCTCTCTCCAGCAAAAGTCTGTCTTTAAGTCGGATTTGAAATCAGAACAGGTACATCCGGTATTATTTAGCGTCAGTTAGTCAAAAGTTTTTCTTAGTATATAGTACATATTTTACCTTTCTATGCACATAAAACACTCAAGAAACATAAGCATTTCAGTAATTAAACCACTGCGTTGCTTAGTAATACAGTCGGCCCTCCTTATCTGCGGGGGATTGGTTCCGGGAGCCCCCGCGAATGCCAAAATTTGCGGATGCTCAAGTCCCTTATTTAATATGTAACTGTGCGGTGGTCTTCAGGACCCAGCAGAACCCCGGGCTTTATTTAACATGTCTCTGTGCAGTGGATATTAGAACCTGGCGGCGCAGCTCTGAATCCGCAGTGTTACTGTTCATGAAAATCGCGATTGTAAATAAGGTGGAAGTAATAACGCGATCGGAAAGAGGTGAAACACCATCGGTCATTGGGAAAGCGTTAGGCTACAGTTGGTCAACGATCGGAACAATTTTAATGGAGAATGTGAAAGGCCCTGCCCCGATGAAAGATACAGTTATTAAGCAACGCAATGGTTAAATTATTGAAGTACGTATATTTCTTAAGTGTTTTATATGCATAGAAAGGTAAAATGTATACTAAATACTAAGAAAAATGTTTGACTAACTGACACTAATACCGGATGTACCTGTTCCGATTTCAAATCTGACTTAAAGACGGACTCAGGAATGGAACTCATTCATAACCTGGGGACTGCCTGTACTTCCAAGTCATTTCTAGATTACTTATAATACCTAATACAATGTAAATACTGTGTAAATAGTTGTTATACTGTATTGTTTGGGGAATAATGACAAGAAAAATGGTCTGTACATGCTGAAGCAAAGAGTCCTGGAGAGAGAACTTCTGGGTTTTCCCGATCCGTGGTTGGTTGAATCGGCGCATACGGAATCAGCGGATAAGGAAGGCCAACTGTAATTGTAACTTTCATCGGGGCCTTTCACATGCGCCATTAAAATTGTTCCAATCGTTGACCGACTGTAGCCTAACGCTTTTCCAATGACTGATGGTGTTTCACCTCTTCCCAATCGCTTTATTACCTCCACCTTATTTTCAGTCGTGTTTATTTTTGTGAACCGAAACACTGCGGATTCAGAGCTGCACCGCCAGGTCCTAATGTCCACTGTAGTAAGCATGTTAAATAAAGTCCGGGGTTCCGCTGGGTCCTAAAGACCACTGCAATGAGCATCTGCTTTTTTTTTGGTATCCACGGGGGGGGGGGGGGTCTCAGAACCAATCCCCTGCAGATAAGGAGGGCCGACTGTACTCAGCTTATTACAATACTTTCATGGCTACAATATTTTGCTGCGCAACTCAATCCCTCAAAGTTGTCCATTTTCTAGAAGGTTCATGTTTAGTTTGTGTGGTTGGTTTGTCCTGCAAGGGTTTACTTACACTTGGAAAAGTATGGATTTACTGGAGATGAGTTTGTCTAAGGGAGGCCATGTCTTCCTACCTTTTGAGTATTTGAAGATGATTGATGCTAGGGCAGTGAATCTTCCCTACATTGACAAAAGTCTCTGGGTCCATGGTGATTTGGTAGACTAGATGTAAAATTGGGTTGGCTGGTGAAAATTGAGGCTAGCTACAGGGGTATTATTGTGACTGTAGGTCCTTATGACCAGTGGTGTTCCCCAAGGATCAGGACAGGGGCTGTAGTACGGTGGGGGGGGGGGAGTTACTATAAATCAGAATAAATGCAGAAACAAAGATTCATAGTACGTTTGTACAAGTATGAGGTTTGTTTCATGGCTGCCTGCACGAGCACAAGGGAAAACTATGGAAACTGTTGAAAACATCAAACGCCAAATGTGTGGGGAGGGAAAAAAATAAATAGTACAGATGGCAAAAGTGCCAAAAACACAGAAGATCAAATCAGTAGTATTTCGTCTCTCTTAGTTGAGTGCCATGTGGCTTGTCGACATGGGCCACAGGCCATTCTTCACCAAAGCATTGCAGTCTGCATCGATCACTGATCAAATTGCAGTAAGGAATAAGGAGTTGCGTTTGTGCACTGTTAAGAAATCTGGAGGGGTAGAAGCTGAATTGTGTGTAGGTCTTCAGGCTGCTCTACCATCACCTCAACAGGAAGAGGGCATGTCCCAGGTGGTGAGGGTCCTTGTTGATGGATCCTGCCTTGAGCCTCCATCTCTTGAAGATGTCCTTTGTGGGGTTGTGCCCATGTTTCTGTAACTTCTGCAGCTGTTTGCCTTCTATGCATTGGAGGCTCTGTTCTGGGCTGAGATGCTTTCCAATATGCATTTATAGGAGTTTGTAAGAATCTTAGACATACCAAATCTCCTTACCATGAGTCTGATTCTTGAGTATAAGATGAAAGCTTCAGTTACAAGGTTAAGTGCAATTGCACTATAGATTGTACGATTGTATAAATTTTATTAATGTGTATATTTGCTTATTTTAAAGGTATAGTTTGGAGTGCAGCCATTGTTTAACTAGATTTTTCCACATGGCAGAAGTTTGGGATCCTGAATTTGAAATGGAGCCTGTTACCTTTATCCCATCTTTTGATGATATGGTAGGCATCTTGTTGCTTTGAAACATCTTTACTGATTCTTAGATTGAAATTTCTCATATTGAGATATTTTGTTTGTTTTAAATTTAGGCAAAGCTAATGAATGATGATATCAATGGAAATCACTCTTCAGGTTTGAAAGGTAAAAACCTATATGTAACAAAATTTGAGAATTTTCTGAATCAGAATCTGGTTTTTTATCACTGTTCAACATGATGTGAAATTTGTGGCAATATGACAGTACAAAGAAATCTGCTTTCAATTATAAAATGGTGCAAAAAAGAATAATGGAGTGTTCATGTGTTCGTGAACCACTCAGAAGTGTGATGGTGGAGTGGAAAAAAACTGTTTCTGAATAGTTCAGCCTTCAGCTTTGTGTTCCTCCTCCCTGGTGGTAGTATTAGAAAAGGGCATGATCTTGTTGGTGAGGACCCATAGTGATGGATGCCACCTTGAGGCACTGCTTGTGTATGTCATTGATGGTGGGCAGCACGATGCCCATGATGGCACCAACTGAATCAACAGTCCTGTGAGTGTGCATTGGAGGTTCTGTGATGTAATCGGCTAGAATTCTCAACACCATACATCAGTAGAAATTTGGAACAGTTGGTGCAATGCCAAATCTCCTCAAACTCGGAACAAAGTAGAACTGCTGGCATGCCTTTGTAATTGCATCAATGTGTTGGGCCCATGACATCAGAACAGACTGGACAGATCTAAGTCTTGTAGAAGTAGCTTTTAAAGATGTACACTAAAATCATTTGGTAGCATGCCTTTTGATCTCAGTGTTAAAGGAAAAGATGAGGCAAACTTGAATGGAGAGTTTTGTTCAGTTCGCTTAAAATCTGTTTGGTACGCTTTACCTCCAGCTCCTTGTGTTTTGTAGCTTTTTTCCTCTTGGTTTCCACTAATGCTGTCTTATTTATGCTACTTAGGGACTTGGGCTTTTTGTTGCCCAGTTGTAATTCAGTTGAGTAACACAGATAAATAATCATGTAGAGAAATACATATCTGGGCCAAATTGACTGACTGCCATTCAAGAAGATTTTTGCCACCTTGAGTGTCAGAGCTGTAGAGTGGCCATTTAGCCCATGATGTTGTACTGATTTTTGATGCCAAATTATACTAAATGTCCTCTATCATACATATACCAGCATTCCCTTCATGTTAATCTGTCCTGTCTGTAAGCTGCTTAACTTCTCCAAACTGCCTGATTCCTCTACTACCCCCTGCTCTGGACACCTCCTGCTCTGAGATTTAATGGGGGGAAAAATCTTACTCATATTGTCTTTAATCTCCACCCCCAACCTTAAAATTATTTGCCCTAGTATATGCAAAGACACCACGTACTACGGTGAAAGTAACTTTAACTCTTTATTAGCAAGTTACTCGAGAGAACCCTCCTTGAGCACTCTCTCTCGGAGGCTGCTTCGAGGGTCTCTCACTCCTGAAGCAAATACAGTTCTCTTTATTTCATGCAGTCATGTACACAGATACACGTGGGTTCACCCCCCCCTTAGTTTCTCTACAGATGAGTATTGTTAATGTTATCTGTCATAAATTGTTCGTATAACAGTTTTAATTGCTACTATGTCTGGATGCAGACAGGTACAGGCTTACCACCCAAAGGCTGTTGCCCTTGTAAATAAGTTACTCCTTTATGCTTAACTTGCAGGTGCCATAAGAAATACAAGGCACAATATGTTTCTCACACCAAGGCTGCTGTTACCCGCTCAGTTTATCTTATGGGAAAGCATTTGTGCATTTATACTCTTTCTCTCAAGTTCATAGTTGCTATGACCTTTTGGGGGAAAAAAATAGCCAGGGTCACAAGCGGCCTACGAGATGCTAACTTTTTACTATTGCAGTATGATGTTTTTGCCCCAGTGAAAAGATCGAGTGTCATAAAGTGATGCCTTCCCTGAGCTTCCACTCTAGGGAGAACAACCCAAGCTTGTCCATTGTTTCCTTCCTTTAGTTCTTACCCTCCAGTCAGAGCCACATCCTTTTTATGTTCTGTAGTTTTTTCCACACCTCTTCAAGATGGGGTGATCAGAACTCTTATATATAGCTACAACATGACTGACTTGCTCTTGTACTCAACACCACTACCAATGAAGATGAGTTTTCTATACAGCATCTTTACCATTTGATCCACTAGCATAGCCACTATAAGAGAACTGTAAACCTGGATGCCAAAATCCCTCTGCACCTCAATGCTATTAAGGGGTCTACTGTTAACTATTCTTTCTGTATGCTTTCTCCTTTCATTTTGACTTCTCTAAGTACAACATCTCACACTTGGCCAGAAAAAACTTTATTTGCCATTTCTCTGCCCATATGTACCTGCTATATGCTTTGGTCCTTTACACTGTCCACAGGTAAACACTTGATTCCTTTAGTCCAAAGATTTTTTTTTGTCCAGGCCTCAAATAATTCTACTTCCTTTGCACGCTGTGAGCATTTTTCCAAAAACCTGCAACACTCAGACAAATTGCTCATCATAAATCCCCATTTGCCTCAAGTTCTTTGTAATTGAAGACTCTTCCACAAAGTGCAATCCACTTAGCAACTACACATTTATGCCCCTCAGAAATGTGCATTGCTATAAGGTGACCAGTTATTCTTTAACTACATTGAGTCAACTTGAAGAATCTTTTCCTTGTGAGTAACTCTTAATCCCATGATTTGTCCTGGTGGACAAGTTGGGTCATGGGGCCTGTTTCAATGCTGTTTAATTTGTGAAGTACACATTCTTTACAAATTAACTTGTATTGCATTAAGTTTTTATTCTCTTCCATTTTCTGTCAGCTGAAATTGTTTCCAATTAGTTGCAAAACATGCTAAATTCAGAGTAACGGTAAAATGCTTTCTTTTAGTTCCTGCTTTGTGTGTTTAGAACTACAAAATATGCTTGCAATTAAAACAAAATAACAAATCGAGGACATGATCAGTCTGTCCTACGAAGAAGAATGAGGTTCTGTCAAAAAGGCTATTTACAAAATAGTCTCTTTGCAATGTGCTGTTTTTATTTTTTTTAAAAAAAGGGGAGCAGAACACAAGAACTTGTATAATGTTAAGAATGATCTGTCCTCATCGGTTAACTGCCCTTGAGCAAATAAGGTTGTCTTGCTGGTAAATGCATATTGTTGACTTAAATGAAAATTTGACTATGTCGCAGAAGCTAGACTGGATACGAAGGACAGATGCTCTAAAATGGCATGTGATAAGATGGTTTGTAAGAATTTGCATTGGGACTGGAAAATTTGTTAAACTTTAACTGTCTTGGAAAATAATTAAGTTTTGTGATGCTAAAGGTGGCTGGTATTAGAATGTAAATACAGAACAGTACCACACAGTATATTGGCAAGTTTACCCTTATTTGTGCTGACCTATATAAACGTATTCTGATCTGTGTACATTCCTTCCCTTTACACCCATAACCACTTGTATTCCAGTCGCATGTCTATATAAGTGTCTCTTAAATGTCTTTATGTATCAGTCTCTATCATGACCCTGACGGTACATTTCAGGTACGCACCAGTCTTGAGTAATTTTTAAAAAAAACTTCCTCTCCATCTCCCTTAAACTTCAGTGTGCTGTGGCTGTGCTAGTCATTCAGTAATTTTCTGTCCTAAATGGAAGCTTTTTTAAAAAAAAAACAACAGTCTGGGAATCTGGGGGAAAAAATGAATGCTGTGGGAACACTCAGCATGTTAGGCAGCCTCTGGGATGGAAAGCAGGATCTGATAGATTAACAGCTGAGACCCTTCATCAGAGCTATGAAAGAAAAAATGATATCAAGTTGCGTGGGTGGGGGAATGGATAGGACAAAGGGAATATCTAATGATGAGGTCAGAGTTCCTTTGAGGATAAATTGTAAAAAAAAAGTGCTTGGATCAACACCTTTCATTGAATTCAGGAAGAGAAAACTGAAGCCATGAGAGTTGAGCAAGTTGAGGAGGACAGATCTGGAATTCTTTCTCCACCCTCCCGGGATGAAAGGTCTTCAACCTGGAACTTGTCCATGCTTTCTGGTATTTGGCTTGTGGCCTTCAACCCCATGGTGCATCAGGTACTTGTCTAAATGATACTTCAATCTGGTATGAATACTTCACTATTCCAGCACCTCAGGCACTGTTCCAGATTTCAGCAACCTACTGGATGGAAGAAATTTTTCTTCAAATTCATTATTCTATCCCTTAGTTCTTTGCTCTTTGGTTCTAAAGATATTTGCCATTGGGGTTAATTTCTTACCATCTATCCCATCTACTTTTGGACCGTGAGATATAAAGAGCATAATTAGGCTATTCAGCCCACCTAGTCTGCTCAGCCATTCAGTCATGGCTGATTTATTATTTTCCCTCTCGACCCTAATCTCCTACCTTCTCCCCGTAACCTTTGCCCTTCGGTAGGTCACATCTGGAATTTCCAGTTGGCAGACGATTTCCCTGCATGCCACTCTGACCTATTGGGAAATTATGATGTGGCAAGTTACAGTTGTGGTTTGCCTTTGCCTTCTGCCGGGTGAACTATCTTAGAGCTTCTTTGAGTCTTTGGAAGCTTTGACACAAGTTTTTTGCTGAGTTTCTTATTGTGTTCTGGGGTCAGGTTGATGAAGATCAGCACTGGATTGGTTGCTGCCTAATCCTCTTGTCCCATAATGGGTGATGTGGGCATCTCTGCCATTGCTTGGATGACTTTCCATGTTTTGCTGGAATCAGCCTTGTACTGAATTGCAATGATAATTATTTGCCACTAGAGGCCCCTTCTTTCTATATAATTACTGACAAAAAATTCTCATGTGAACAGTTAATATTTAGAGACATTTCAACTTGGATAAAATAAAGAAATTTCCTTTTTTCCCTCCTACTGTAAACACCCCACTCGTGTTCAGAATGTTTTTGTATGTCGTAATTGAGTCTCTGCTCCAAAAAAAACTTAGCTACATGAGAAACTTGATAAGCTAAGATCCATCCCAGATAATGTCTTGGTGATTCTCTCCTGTGCCTTCTATGCAATTAGATGTTTTCTGTTCTGCTATAATGAATGCTGTAAAGCAATTTCTTTGTTAGTAGGGGCATAGATCTTAAGTATCATCCCGTTTTCTAGTTTAATTTTCTTGCTGCTTTTGGGATTGTTGGATGTATACACCTGTGTTCCTTGGTGTGTTCTGGGGTTCCAACATGTATTCTGTACATACTTACAAATACTGTCAACACTGCTACCGATCTGAGAACTTGCTATCTATAACTTTTTCCAAGCTTCTCTTAAATGTTGAATTTGAGCTTGTGTGCACCACTTGGATTGGCAGCTGATTCCACACACTTAAAGGTTCTTTTACACAGAATACAACTGAGATTTGTCTTCTCCAGGTAGCCATGAAATACAGAAAAACAATGCAAGTCATTGAAAGGAAATGCATTGATCCCCCTTCCACGTGAAAGAAAAATAAAACAACTCGCAACCCCTCCAAACCCTCTCTCACTCAAAGAGAAACTTATCGGCAATGAAAGAAAACACAAAAACTGAAGGAAACCAACATAAACTCCAGTCCACACTGATAATCAGTGTGCCAGAATTTTGAAAATGTCCTCCATCAGCATAGAGGACAGCAAGAGCTTGAACTCAGTCCTTGAGTGGGGAGTGACCACTGGCCCTCTGAATGAAGGTGTTTCCTTTAAACTTCGCACCTTTCATCCTTAACCCATGATCTGTTTGTAGTCCCACCTCAGTTGGGGAAAAACCCTGCTTGCATTTACCCTATCTATATCCCTCATAATTTTGTATAGCTCTATCTAATCTCAATCTTCTACATTTTAAAGAATACTGTCCTAATCTACTCAATCTTTCCTTATTTTTGGGAGGAGGGGCTTCAATCAGGTCCACTGCCCAAGGATAAAAGGCAGCGATGGGTCATTCCAGCGATTTTAAGAGCTTTAACCAGTAACCAATCAGCGTTTGGAACTGATTGGCAAGAGCAAATTAAAGGAAGGCAGGGCAAGTGCAGTGGCCATCATCTGAGTGGGCAGAGTCAGAGTCATGATCTTAAGGCTTTAGCTCTTTGAGGCTTCTGCTAAGGGGCTTCAGCCAGAAATCAAAGGAAAGAAAAGCTCAAGGTTAAATGTTTTTTTTCCCCCTCTGTTTTCCTTCCCTTTGTATCTGCTCAGGGATGATAGGCAGGATGGTGGAATGCTCCTCTTGCGGGATGTGAGAAGGCAGGGAGCTCTCCACTGTCCTTCACGGCTACAACTGTAAGAAGTGCATCCAACTGCAGCTTCTAACAGACTGTTACGGAGTTGGAACTGGATGATCAGTTGGGATGCTGAAAGAGTGATAAGACAGTTACACCCAAGGTGCAAGATACAGGAGACTGGGTGACAGTCAGTAAGGGGAAAGAGGTTAAGGAGTCAGTGCACATTACCCTGTGGCTATCCCCTCTCAACAACAGGTATATCAGTTTGGATACTGGTGGGGGTGGGAGGGGGTTGAAATGAGCTAACAGGAAAGTGTCAGTGGGTGAGTCTCTGGCACTGAGTCTGCCTCTGACTAGAGGGGAAGGGGGGGGGGGGGAGAAGGATGTTCTAGGCTTCACTGAATTGTGACTGAAATAGGTTATAGCTGGGAGTTTAATGTTGGGAGTTTAATGTCCAAGGATACATTGTACCAAAAGGACAGGCAGGAAGGCAGAGAGGGCGGTGTTGCTCTGTTGGTGAAAAATGAAATCAAATCTTTAGAAAGAGGTTATACAGAGCAGAAAGGTGTTGAATCATTGTGGATAGAACTAAGGATAAAAAGACCCTGGTGGGAGTTGTATACAGACTCCCGAACAGTAGTAAGGATGTGGCCTAGAAATTACAACAGGAGATGGCAGTTGCATGACAAAAGGGCAATGTTACAACCGTCATGGGAGACTTGTACTTGGATAGTGATTATGGAAAATCAGGTTGGAATTTGGATTTCAAGAGGGGGAATTTATAGAATACCTACAAGATGGCTGTTTCGAGCCGCTCATGGTTGAGCCCACTAGAGGATCAGCTGTTCTGGATTGGGTGTTGTGCAATGAACCAGAATTGGAGAGCTTAAAGTAAAAGAACCATTAGGGTCAAGTGATGATGTGATGGAATTCACCCTGAAATTTGAGGAGAGTGTTACAGTGGAGTTCAGGATATTGCAGAGACATGAGGGAGGAGTTGGCTGGAATTGGTTGGAAAAGGACACTGGCGGGGATGATGGCAAAGCAGCAATGGCTGGAATTTCTGGAAGCAATTCAGAAACCACAGTGTATATATACATTCCAAAGAGGAAGAAGTATTCTGAAGGAAAGATGACACAACCGTGGCTAACAAGAGACATAAATCCAACATAAAAGCCAAAGAGAGGGCATATAATAGAGCAAAAATTCGTGTGAAGTAAGAGGACTGGGAAGATTTTAAAAACGAACAGAAGCCAATTAAAAAAATAAATTAAAAGGTAAAAATGGAACACAAAAGTGAGCTAGTCAATAGTATTAGAGGATGCCGAAAGTTTCTTCAGATACATAGTGTAAAAGAGAAGGAAGAGTGGATATCGGAGTGCTGGAAGATGATGCTGGAGAGGTAGTTATGGGGGACAATGAAATGGTGGGCAGACAGACAATCAGTATTTTGCATCAGTCTTCATGTTAGAAGACACTAGCAGTATGGTGTAAGATCCTGGTGTCATGAAGTGTGTGAAGTAAACATAACTAGAGAGAAGATTCTTGGAGAAACAAAGGTAGATAAGTCACCTGGACCAGATGGTGTCAAAATCAGGTGTATTATTCTGGTGTGTGTCGTGAAATTTGTTAAGCTAGCAGCAGTTCAATGTAATACACAATATGGAAGAAAAAATAATAATAAAAATCAGAAATGAGATATATTTTTAAAAAAGTGAGGTAGTGTCCAAGGGTTCAATGTCTATTTAGGAATTGGATGGCAGAGGGGAAGAAGCTGTTCCTGAATCACAGTGTGTGCCTTCAGGCTTCTGTATCTCCTACCTGATGGTAACTGAGAAAAGGGAATGCCCTGGGTGCTGGAGGTCCTTAATAATGGATGCTGCCTTTCTGAAACACCACTCCTTGAAGATGTCCTGGGTACTTTGTAGGCTAGTAACCAAGATGGAGCTGACTAAATTTACAACCTTCTGCAGCTTCTTTCAGTGGTGGTGTAGCCCCTCCACCCCATACCAGACAGTGATGCAGCCTGTCAGAATTCTCTCCACAGTACATCTTTAGAAGTTTTTAAGTGTATTTGTTGACCTACCAAAGCTCTACAAATTCCTAATGAAGTATAGGTGCTGTCTTGCCGCCTTTATAACTGCATTGATATGTTGGGACCAGGTTAGATCCTCAGAGATCTTGGCGCCCGAGGATTTGAAACTGCTTACTCTCTCCAATTCTGATTCCCACTGAGGATTGGTATGTGTTCCTTCCTGTTACCCATCCTGAAGTCCATAATCAGCTCTTTCGTCTTACTGATGTTGAGTGCTAGGTTGTTACTGCAACACCACGCCACTAGTTGGCGTATTTCACTCCTACAACACCTGAGGTTCTACCAACAATGATTGTATCGTCAGCAAATTTATAGATGGTATTTGAGCTATGCCTAGCCACGCAGTCATGTGTTTTCAGAGAGTACAGCAGTGGGTTAAGCACACACCCATGAGCATCGTCAGTGAGGTGGATATGTTATCACCAATCCACACAGGTTTATATTCCGGTTAGGAAGTTGAGGATCAATTGCAGAGGGAGGAACAGAGGCCCAGGTTCTGTAACTTCTCAGTCAGTACTGTGGAAATGATGGTATTAAATGCTGAGCTATAGTTGAAGATCATCCTGACATGGGTGTTTGTGTTGTCCAGGTGGTCTAAAGCCATGTGGAGAGCCATTGAGGTTGCGTCTGCCGTTGATCCATTGTGGCAATAGGCAAATTGCAATGGGTCCAGGTCCTTGCTGAGGCAGGAGTTCAGTCTAGTCATGACCAACCTCTCAAAGCATTTAATCACTGTCGATGTGAGTGCTACCGGGTGATAGTCATTAAGGCAGCTCAACTTATTCTCGGCCACTGGTATAATTGTTGCCTTTTTGAACTTCTGCCCGTAGCAGTGAGAGATTGGAACTGTCTTTGAATACTCCTGCCAGTTGGTTGGCACAGGTTTTCAAAGCCTTACTAAGTACTCCGTCGGGACTTCTGCCTTGCAAGGGTTCACCCTCTTTAAAGACTGCTTAACATTGGGCTCTGAGATAGAGATCACAGGGTCACCGGGTGCAGCAGGGATCTTCAGCTGTAGTTATATTTTCCCTTTCAGAGCGGACATAGAAGGTGTTGAGCTTATCTGGTAGTGAAGCATTGCTGCCATTCATACTATTGGGTTTCACTTTGTAGGAAATGGCTTGCAGACCCTGCCAGAGCTGCCGTGAATAAAAAAAATACAAAATACAAATATTTTGTATCAGTTTTTACAGTAGAGGACACTCAGAATATCCCAACACTGGATAAACAGGGGGCTGTAGGGGGAGAGAAGCTAACTACAATTCAAATCACCAAGGAAATGGTACTTAATAAATTAATGGGACTGAAGGTGGATAAATCCCCTGGACCGGATGGTTTGCATCCTAGGGTCTTAAGGGAAGTGGCGGTTGGGATTGTGGATGCATTAGTGATAATTTTTCAAAACTTGCTGGACTCGGCAATGGTCCCAGCAGATTGGAAAAATGCTAATGTAACTCCTTTATTTAAAAAGGGCAATAGACAGAAGGCTGGGAATTATGGGCCAGTTAGCCTAACATCTGTGGTTGGCAAAATGTTGGAATCGATAATTAAGGAAACAGTAACAGGGCATTTGGATAAACATAGCTTAATAGGACAAAGTCAGCATGGCTTTACAAAAGGGAAGTCATGTTTGACAAATTTGTTGGAGTTCTTTGAGGACATAACATATAGGGTAGATAAAGGGGAACCAGTGGATGTGGTGTATTTGGACTTCCAAAAGGCATTTGACAAGTTGCCACACCAAAGATTATTACTTAAAGTAAAAAATCATGGGATTGGGGATAATATTCTGGCATGGGTGGAGGATTGGCTTTCTAACAGAAAACAGAGAGTTGGGATAAATGGTTTATTCTCAGACTGGCAGTTGGTGACTAGTGGTGTTCCGCAGGGGTCGGTGTTGGGACCCCAACTCTTTACAATCTATATTAATGATTTGGAGAAAGGGACTAAGTGCAATGTATCGAAGTTTGCTGATGACACAAAGATGGGAGGGAGTGTAATGAGTGCGGAGGACATTGAAACCCTGCAGGGGGACATAGATAGGCTGAGTGATTGGGCAGACATTTGGCAGATGAAATATAATACTGACAAGTGTGAGGTCTTGCACTTTGGCAGGAAAAATAATAGAGCAAGTTATTATCTAAATGGAGAGAAACTGGAAAGTGCTTCTGTGCAAAGGGATCTGGGGGTCCTGGTGCAGGAAACACAAAAAGTTAGTATGCAAGTGCAGCAGGTGGTCAAGAAGGCCAATGGAATGCTGGCTTTTATTGCTAGGGGGATGGAGTATAAGAACAGGGAGGTCTTACTGCAGTTGTACCGGGTATTGGTGAGACCACACCTGGAGTACTGCGTGCAGTTCTGGTGTCCATATTTAAGAAAGGACATACTGGCTCTCGAGGCAGTGCAGAGAAGGTTTACTAGGTTAATTCTGGGGAAGGGTGGGTTGATGTATGATGAGAGGTTGAGTAGATTGGGGCTCTACTCATTGGAGTTCCGAAGAATGAGAGGCGATCTTATTGAAACATATAAGATTGTGAAGGGGCTTGATCGGGTGGATGCGGGGAGAATGTTCCCAATGATGGGTGAAACTAGGACTAGGGGGCATAGTCTTAAAATAAGGGGATGCCGTTCCAGGACTGAGATGCGGAGAAATTTCTTCACTCGGAGTGTAGCGGGGCTGTGGAATTTACTGCCCCAGAGAGCTGTGAAAGCTACTACACTCAATAAATTCAAAATGGAGATAGACATTTTCCTGGATAAAAATGGCATTAGGGGATACAGTGAGCGAGCAGGTAAGTGGACATGAGGCTAGGTTTAGATCAGCCATGTGATCTCCTGGACCAGTTTTCGATAGCCTGGATGGGTCGGAGAGGAATTTTCCAGATTTTTTCTCCTCAATTGGCAACTTGTTTTTTTCCCCCGGGTGATCACATGGGTTTGGGTGGGATGAATAATAAAATAAAATGGGCGGCATGGTGCCCTGTTGGTTGGCACTTGCCTTGTGGGATTCGGTGAAAACTAGAGTTAAGATTGGATCAGCCATGATCTTGTTGAATGGCGGAGCAGGCTTGAGGGGCCGATTGGCCTACTCCTGCTCCTATCTCTTATGTTCTTGTGTATCTGATGTCGCCTCCAACTTCGTTCGAAATTGCCTCTTCGCCCTTGAAATAGCCCTCTGCAAATCATACCTGTTTTTCTGGTACAGGCCTGGGTCGCCAGACTTATATGTCACAGATCTCGCCTTAGCAGATGACATACCTCCTGGTTCGTCCACAACTTTTGGTTTGGGAATGTACAGTAAGTCTTGTAGGCACACACTCATCCACGCAGGTTTTAATGGCCATGAAGCAAGCGGTTCTTCCCTGACAATGAAGTGAGTTGGTTACAATTAGTTTCCTGCTGCTATGTTTCCTGTCACTTCATAAACATTTAATAAAATGCTGTAACCTCAAGATTCATGCCTCATTCTTGACTTCCAAAGAACTTTCTAGATACTGTTTCCTCTCACATTTCAAAGACCTGTGGTTAAGTAGGTTAATTGGTCACATGGGTATAATTGAGTAGCATGGGCTTATTGAGCCAGAAGGCCTGTTATTGCACTCTAACTTGAAATAAATGCCCTGTTCTGGCAGATAAATGACAATGTTGGGAGAATAAAATGGTGTTTAATTTGGGAATACAATTAAAGTAGGTGGTTAATAGTTAACCTCTCGCTTCAGCAGTCCAAGGTTTCCATCTGCTCCAACAGGCTTCAATCATACCTGTGCCCAAGATGAACTCAATGACTATCATCCAGCAACACTTGCATCAATGTATTGAAGTGCTTTGAGAGGTTTGTGATGAAACATATCAATTCCTGCCTGAGAAGTGACTTCGATCTGCTCCATTTTGCCTTTTTTCACATTAGGCCCATAGCAGATGCCATTTCATTGGCTGTTCACTCAGCCCTGGAACATCTGGATGGACAGTGAAGGTGCATACATCAGGATGCTCTTCATTGACTACAGCTCAGCAAACAACACTCATCCCCTTAAATTATGAATAAGCTTCCAAGAACTAGGCCTCAATACCTCCTTGTGTAATTAGATCCTTGATTTCCTCACTTTCAGACCCCAGTCAGTTCAGATTGGCAACATCTCCACAATCACCATCAGCGCAGGTCATCACAAGGCTGTATGCTTAGCCCCTTGCTCTGCTTTGCACTTATGACTGAAGCTAACTGCAGCTCCAGTGCCAGTAAGTTCACTGGTGACACCATTGTTGGCCAAATCAAAAGTGGTGGTGAATCAGAATATAGGAGAGAGATTAAAAATCTCATAGAATGGTACCACAGCAATAACACTCACTCAATGTCAGCAACATCAAAGAGCTGATGATAGACTACAGGAGGCAAACATGTCCATGAGCCGGTCCCCATTAAGGGTCAGAGGTGGAGAGGGACAGCAACTTTACATTCCTTGGTGGTGTCATTTTGGAGGAGTCAACCCGGGTCTGATGCGTATGTGTCATTGCAAAGAAGGCACAGCAGTACCTCTACTTTGGAGAAGTTTGTGCAGATTTGGAATGTCATCTAAACTTAATGGATGGTGGAGAGTGTCCTGACTTGTTTCATCACCTCCTGGTATGAAAGCACCAATTCCCAAGAACAGAAAAGTTGTCTTCACTCAGAAAAGGGTGGATACAGATCAGTCCATTACAGGAAAATCCCTTCCCTCCACTGAGCATATTTATAAGAAAGCAGTATCATCAATCATTGAGGAGGCCATGCTCTCTTCTCACTGCTGCCATTGGGAAGGAAGCACAGGAGCCTTAACACACACCGGGTTTAGGAATTGGTTATTACCCTTCAACCATCAAACACCTGAACTAGCACAAGATGTAACTTCATTCCCAATACTAAACTGATCACTGATTGCAACATGTGGACTTGCTTTCAAGGATTCTACAACTTGTGTTCTCAGTATTATTTATTTTCTCATTTATTATTATTCTTTCGTTTTTGTATTTACTCAGTTTGTCTTTTGCACATTGGTTGCTTTGTTAGTCTTTGGCTTTTCATTAGTTCTAATTTATATCTTCTGTGAATGCATGCAGGAAAATTAATCTTGGTAGTATGTGCTTTGATAATTTACTTTTGAACACAATAGTTGGTGTGGTCTTGATGTAGGGAAAGTCCTGTATCTCAAGTGGCTCAATACCAATTCAGGAATTGAGAACAACAAAGGTTGTCTTTGACAGCAATTTCTTTGCTAAACAATAAATCATGTTTTACAAAAGTGTTTTAAATCCTTTTAAGAGTGTGGGTGCTGTGAATACATTTAAAACAATATTTTGGGATTTCATTTGAACTCTAAGGGATATGGGATGAAAAAGCAGTTGCAATTTTCTTGACATGCTTTTGTTAATCTGGCAGTTGACTTGATGTATTGCTTATTCCTTTTGATAGCTGATTGATAAACTCGTACGTTATTTACATGTACTTCCTATTAAACTAAATTTTGTAATGAATAGCTGAAGATCATCATTGATGGTCTACTTTTCCCATTACCAGTACTCTTTGCAGGTCATTACTGCCTTTTTTACATAACTTTACAAATATTACTGTGACTGAGAGATGACCATTGGGTGAATATTTTATTTCAGTTAACTTTGGCTGCCTGTTGTTCTCTAGTTCCATATAATTGCCACTTTCCAAAGATGATATTTTTTCACCACACACTCTCTCCTTCTCTACCCCCGGCCCTAAATAAAAGCTGAAGTTTATAGCCTTTTATCTTTCTCAAAATGCTATTTTTGTTTATAGTGTAACTATAATTTGGCACATTGCCTTTTGAGCACTTTGCAGTTGAGCAGTTTATTTTATTCTTGGCTGGATAAGCTCTTGTTAAATCTGAATTTGTGTTAATGAGGACAATGTTAGTTTGAAAATGGATTTTACTTCCTATTCATTTAAAGCTGCCTAAATAAGAATTGCGTGACATTGGCTGGCTTGATGGTGCTGCAACTGAACTTGACAATATTTAGTTGGAATGGCAACTTTTATGCTTGATGCTTCAGATAAAAAGGGTGAAAGCACAGCACCATGTAAATGTTGAACACTAAGTAAATTCGGAATATATGTTAGTGCAGTTACTGCATGAACGATTTGGTTGAAAGTTACTTTAAATTCAGATGGTACCAGTTTTTTCCAGTTCTCTTCAACTACCGTAGATGCCGGATTATAAGCCGCTACTTTTTCCCCACGCTTTGAACAGCTTTGAACACTGCGGCTTTTACTATGGTGCGGCTAATGCATGTTTTTTTTTCATGCCGCCAAAAACATTTTGCCTCGTAACAGTAGACCAATAAAATTGATGAGTAGTTCACAGAGGTCCAATGAAATTGTACGATAAATCAAGCGCACTTTCACAATTAAATTATTGTAAATCAGTCATTTGTACTCACCCTCATCAACATGGAAAACACTTGAAGAAAAGCATTGTGCTGCCTTTATGGCAGTTATTTAGTTTATAATATTTTCGCTTAGTAATTCATTTGTTAGTATTTTCTAGTTAAAGTTAGAAGTGTTTTAACTATATTTGTTTTCTGTACTACATCCCGGGATGCTATGACGTCACATCTGGTTTCGCCGTGTCTTGTGGGAAATACCGGTTTGCGATAAACGGGAGGGTGGGGGCGAGCGGCATTAGACCCGCGCGAGAACGCTGCTTTTAAGTTAAAGGCGATCAATAACTTTTCCTGGTAGGCTGCAGTATATATATTTTTTTACCAGTCGTTAGGAGATATTGGAATGTTGTTCGTGCACTGTTCAGTAAAAAAGTATACGCAACGTAATTTGTGTGTTACCGATACGTATGTATATTTAAAAGTAGCCGTGTTACAGGCACGGTTTGAAAAAAAGCATTTGCAATATGTATTTATGTTACCATACGGATTTAATTAAAAGTTAAAAAATCCTCACGTGTAATATCTTTCTGTGTAAATATCTCATATTACAACGTGGGACACCTGCGGCTTAAAATCCGGTGCGGCTTGTACAAGTACAAAATTGATTTTCTTTCTAAAATTAGAGCCAGTGGCTTTTAATCAGGTGCGCTCTGTAGTACGGAATCTATGGTACTTTGATTTGTATGTTTTTGAGTACTATTTGCCCAGGTATTTACCTCGGATGTCAAAATGGCCAGTATGTTACATTGTATATATAATAACTGTTTTTCAGTTAACTTAGCTGGCGTTATCTGCATGTGACTGTTAAATAGGTTGCATCAAATTTTAATATCCCTTGATACTACATGGGGGTGAGGCACCAGGTTCAGTCGAGGCTCTGGTTTCTTGCCCAGAGAAGGAAAATACTTCATTGTGTTTACCAAGTTCTGTATTTGCTTGACAATTGTGTATTGAGCAGGGGCAGTCTACTTTAATTCAGGATTAAATTTAGGTTTGAGGCAATGAAGATTAGATGTGTGGATTTCTTTTCTGATTTGCCCAATTACCACTATATAGAAGTCCAGATCAGTCATCTTTTTTTTAAAAAAAGATATAATTATCCCTTTATTCCAGTGAATTTTATTTTGAAGTATGGACTCCTTTGTATATATGGGGGGGGGGGGGGGGGAGAAACCAGGGCTGGGAGTGGTTTTGGTGATAATAGTTTCATGCTTATTTGAGGAGGTGCCACATGTTTAGTTCAGGAGGTGGCACTCCTCCCTCCACCACCCCCAGTATTTTGCATTGAGAGCAATCATTTGATGAAATAAGTAATTTTAGATCCCTATTTATTCAAATGAGTGCATCAGAACAAAATTTGTAAGAGAAACTAATAGTGAGCAAACTAGATTTATTGGATAGGAAATTCCTTTAGACTTTCAGAGCACTTTGTAATAACTTCTTGGAGACCTCTCGGATACAAGATGTAACCTTTAGTGATAAGATTTTTCGGTACCTTGGGAACCTTGTAACAAAAGTAAATTTGGGAAATTAAAAATGGATCAAAAATTGAGGGAGATCACTTTCATGGACAAGACAGCAGATTACACTGAGAGTTGGACTTGATTACAGTGTTGAACTTTTGAGTCCTAAACAAATAATACTGAGATATTGGATAATCTGAAGGGGGATCATACTTTCAATGTTTTCATTGCTACAGTTGCCTTATTTCAGCTGTCTTTATTGTTTTAACATAGTGGAGTATGAGAGTACAGGTTTCCCCAGCAATCCAAAGGTAGAGCGTTCCTATGAAACCGTTTGTAATCCGAAATGTCGTAAATCGAAGAAGCAATTACCATTAATTTATATGGGAAAAATTTTTGAGCGTTCCCAGACCCAAAAAAAACCTACCAAATCAAAGCAAATAAAACATAACCTAAAATAACACTAACATATAGTAAAAGCAGGAATGGTATGATAAATATACACCCTATATAAAGTAGAAATATTGTAGGTACGGTGTAGTTTCACTTATCAAACTCTTTTTAAATCTTATTAATTTTTTAAACAAACATAAATGAAACATGAATACAAAGTGTTTGAGAGTACATAATTCATATTTTAAGTAGACATTCAAATATATAATAATATATATAGCCTCCCAAACTCATGGTATTTATGAACAAAAGAGACAAAAAGAAAAAAAAAGAGAAACCCCAAAAAAGAGGGGGGAAAAACACTAACCAACATGGGCCATTGCATAATGTTAAATACATAGAGTAGTGCCAATAACTCCGAACCTCCATCCAAATAATTAAGGATAATCAAAGTGAGGTTTAGGAAAAGACAATTTAACTCATATGAAAATGTTGAATAAATGGTCTCCAAGTTTCTTCAAATTTAACTGAAGGATCAAAAACCACACTTCTAATTTTTTCTAAGCTCAAACGAGATAGTTTGAGAAAACCACTGAAATATAGTTGGGGGATTAATTTCTTTCCAATTTAATAAAATAGATCTTCTAGCCATTAATGTAACAAATGCAATCATTCGTCGAGATGAAGAGGATAAACGACTATTATCCACCATTGGTAAACCAAAAATTGCAGTAAAAGGATGTGGTTGGAGATTGATATTCAAAACTCTTGAAATAATACTGAAAATATCTTTCCAGTAGTTTTGCAAACAAGAGCAAGACCAAAACATATGGGTCAATGAAGCAACATCAGAGTGACATCTGTCACAGGTTGGATTAACATGAGAGTAAAAGCGAGCAAGTTTATCCTTAGACATATGAGCTCTATGTACAACCTTAAATTGTATTAGGGTATGTTTAGCACAAATAGAGGATGAATTGACTAATAGTAAAAATTTTCTCCCACTGCTCAGTGGATATAAGACAATGAAGTTCTTCCCATTCTTTCTCAATTTTTTCTGATATTTCTGGCTGTATTTTTCATGATCATATTATAAATAACAGCTACTAAACCCTTTTGACAAGGGTTCAGAGCTAAAATTCTTTCCGTACTGTCCAATGGACATAGTTTCGGAAAGGACTGTAACTCGTTGTACAAAAAATTTCTAACTTGCAAGTATCTATAAAAAAAAAGGGTTTTAGGTAAACCATATTTATTAGATAGCTGTTCAAAGGACATAACGCTATCATCCAAAAACATCACAAAAACATGTTATACCTCTTGTTTTCCATAAAAGAAAAGCTTGATCCATAAGAGAGGGCCGAAAAGAATAGTTAGATATTATAGGGCATGATAAACATATTCAAACCAAAAAATTTACGAAATTGAAACCAAATTCGCAATGTATATTTGACTATAGGATTAGTTATTTGTTTATTCAAATTACCGTAGATTCCGGACTACAGAGCGCACCTGATTAAAAGCCGCAGGCTCTAATTTTAGAAATAAAATCAATTTTTTAATTGTAAAGGCCGCACCGCTACTTTTAAATATACATACGTATCGGTAACACAAATTACGTTGCATATACTTTTTTACTGAACAGCACGAACAACATTCCAATATCTCCTAGCGACTGGTAAAAATATATATACTGCAGCCTACCAGGAAAAGTTATTGATCGACTTTAACTTAAAAGCAGCGTTTTCGCTCGGGTCTAATCGGGTCTGACGCGCTTGCGCAATGCGATCGGGTCCAATCGGGTCTGACGCGCTTGCGCAACGCGATCGGATCCAATCGGGTCTGACGCGCTTGCGCAACGCGATCGGGTCCAATCGGGTCTGACGCGCTTGCGTAACGCGATCGGGTCTAATCGGGTCTGACGCGCTCGGGTCTTGCTTTTCTTTGAGTATTTTCCATGTTGATGAGGGTGAGTACAAATGACTGATTTACAATAATTTAATTGTGAAAGTGCGCTTGATTTATCGTACAATTTCATTGGACCTCTGTGAACTACTCATCAATTTTATTGGTCTACTGTTACGAGGCAAAATGTTTACGAGGCGGCATGAAAAAAAACCATGTATTAGCCGCTCTGGATTATAGGCCGCAGAGTTCAAAGCTGTTCAAAATGTGGGAAAAAAGTAGCGGCTTATAATCCGGAATCTACGGTAGATAAAGAAAAAGGAAGTGAAAATCCTAAGATTGAAAACAATGAGAAGTCTTGTACAGATTTACATTCCAAATTTACCCATTGTGGGCAAGCAGCTGCAGTCAATTCTTGTGTCCAAAATATTAAATATCGTATATTAACTGCCCAATAGTAAAATCTCAAGTTTGGCAAAGCCAAACCGCCCTCGTTCTTGGGCTTCTGTAAATATTTTTTACCTAGTCTAGGATTTTTATTCTGCCACAGATAAGAAGATATTTTGGAGTCAATAATATCAAAAAAAGATTTAGGAATAAAAATTGGTAATGCTTGAAATAAATATAAGAATTTGGGTAATACCATCATCTTAATAGCATTAATTCTACCAACCAATGACAAAGATAGCGGAGCCCACCTGATAGCAAGTTGCTTAATTTGGTCAATTAAGGGTAAAAAGTTAACTTTAAATAAATCTTTATTTTTTTTTAGTAATTTTAATACCTAAATAAGTAAAATAATCTGTAACAACTTTAAATGGTAAATGTTTATAAATTGGAACTTGCATATTTAATGGAAACAATTCACTCTTATTAAAATTCAATTTATAACCAGAAAAGTTACTAAACTGAGCCAGCAAGGACAAGATAGCAGGAATGGATCTTTCAGGGTCGGATATGTATAGTAACAAATCATCAGCATACAATGATAACTTATACGTCCCCTCCCCACGAGTAATACCTAAAATATTAGGTGATTCACGAATGGCTATAGCCAAAGGTTCCAAAGCAATGTCAAATAGTAAAGGACTTAAAGGACATCCTTGCCTTGTACCACGGAATAACTGAAAAAAAGGAGACGTTTGATTATTGGTAAAAACGGAAGCCAAGGGTTTATAGTATATTAATTTAATCCATGATATAAATTTTGAACTAAAATTAAAATGCTGCATCGTATTAAATAAATATGGCCATTCAACTCTATCAAATGCTTTTTCGGCATCTAAAGAAATGACACATTCTGGTATTTTGGATGAAGGAGTATAGATAATATTAATTAATTTTCTAATGTTAAAAGATGAATAGCGTTTTTTAATAAATCCAGTCTGATCTTCAGAAATGATTCGAGGTAATATATTTTCTAATCTAGTAGCCAAAATTTTACTAAAAATCTTAAAATCCGTATTCAACAAGGATATAGGCCGTTAGGATGCACATTCAATAGGGTTTTTATCTTTTTTAAGAATTAAAGAAATAGAAGCTTCATAAAAAGATTGTGGCAATTTGCCTATAATTAACGCATCTTTAAAAATTTTACAAAGCCAAGGAGAAAGTATAGAGGAAAAAGATTTTAAAAATTCTGCAGAGTAACCATCTGGACCAGAAGCTTTACCGGAATTCATTGAAAAAATAGCCTTTTTTATTTCAATTTCCGTGATAGGTGTATCTAAGAATACACTATCCTCTACTGTTAATTTTGGAATATTCAATTTCCTTAAAAATTCATCTATTATAGAAGAATCCTTAGCAAATTCTGATTGATATAAGGAATTATAAAAATCTTGAAAGGCTTTATTTATCTCTTTATGGTCGATCGTCAGAGTGCCATCTTGTTTACGAATCCTAGTAATCTGTCGTTTAACCGAAGCAGTTTTCAATTGATTAGCCAATAATTTACCAGACTTATCTCCATATACATAAAACTGGGTTCTAGACTTAATTAACTGATTTTCAATCGAAGAGGATAATAACAAACTATGCTCCATTTGAAGTTCCACTCTTTCTTTATAAAGTTCTTTGCTGGGGGTCACTGAATAAATCTTATCAATTGCTTTGATTTTTATCAACTAATGTTAGTATTTTAGAATTAGTTCGTTTCCTAACTCCAGCAGAATATGAAATAATCTGTCCACGAATAAATGCTTTAAAAGTGTCCCATAAAATTCCACTAGAGATCTCTGCTGTAGAATTTGTTGAGAAAAACAATTCAATTTGTTGTTTAATAAAATTAACAAAGTCTAAGTCCTGCAATAAAATAGTTGAACCTCCAGGATTTAGCATTAATAGATGAATCCATTATCTTAATAGATAACTTCAAAGGTGCGTGATCAGAAATGGTAATAGTCATATTTACAATCGATAACATTTGTAAGTAAACATTGATCAATGAAAAAGTAATCAATTCTTGAATAATTATGATAAACTTGAGAAAAGTATGAAAACTCTTTGTCATTGGGGTGTAGAAAACACCAAATTTCGCAAATTGCTGAATCAGTCATAAAGGAATTGATAAGAGGCCGAATTATTTGGAAGAACTTGTATGGGCTTAGATCTATCCATCGAAGGGTTTAAACAACAGTTAAAATCCCCACCCATTATCAGTCTGTACTGATTCAAATTAGGAAAGGATGTAAATAGACACTTAAAAAATTCAGGACAATCAGTATTTGGAGCATAAACATTAACTAAAACAACTTTTTGATTAAAAAGTAAACCAGTAATAATCAAAAATCTACCTTGTGGGTCTGAAATTGTTTCATGAAGTATAAAGGAGGTTGAAGAATCTATAAAAATGGAAACGCCTCTTACTTTGGCTTGAGAATTCGAGTGATATTGTTGGCCTTTCCAAAACCTAAAAAAAGCGTTGACTATCCACCTTCCTTACGTGAGTCTCTTGTACAAAGATAACATTAGCATTCATTCTATAGGAATACTTTGAATATTTTTTTCCATTTAATTGGATGATTTAAACCATTAGTATTCCAAGAAACAAAATTAATAACCCTATCCATATTGACTATTTATTACAATTAACACATAAGGTTAAAGAGAAGATGAACTCATGAATCCGGAAGAGGGAAGTAAGTTCAAAGAGGAACCGGAAGTCACGACACTGCAACCATTTTTGTAGTTTCATATGAGCCCATGAAGTAAAACTAAGCATAAAGCAAGCAAAAAGAAAAGAAAAAAGAAAAATCCCCCTCCTTCCACCCTCAAAACCTCAGGAAAAAAGCCAAAAAGAGGCAGGCAAGCAAGCAATCTCTAAAATTACCCCCATGTCTCAAGACGGCAACTCAAACAAAAAAAAAGTTGAATAAAAGATACAAACCACCCATATTATAAGAAAGGGTTGGTATGACAAAAATTAAAATATAAAGTTAGTATTATCTATATAAAACAAAAGGACTTTTAAAGATAAAAATTAAAGTGATAAAACCCATAGATGAATAATACTGAATTAGTGTTTTAAAAGAAAGTTTAAAACTTATTCAAACACATCAAAACGGATGTGACGTTCCAAGCACTAAAGCCTTTCGGGAAGAAGAAACGACATTTTATTTTAAAAATATCTTAATATCTAAATGTTAAAAATATAAAAAAGTATATACGAACTTAGAAGAAAATCCTAGTAAATTACTGTAGCGGTGTGCTACACGCAGCGCTAAAATAACGACACGGAGTCGGTAAACTGCAGTCAAGGATAAGGTTTATTCCAACTTAACAGTCTTGCTTTAAACTCTCGCTCCCCCGCCGGATGCCTCGAGAGGCACATAACTGAAACCCCCTCAGACTTTCTGCCTTTGTTCCGGACCTAGCCTTTGTGCCTGCACGCTGGCTAATTGTCAGCCGGTTCGAGTGTGCTAGTAATTGGGTCGCCACATTACTATCAAAACTAACAGATTAATAATATGAAAAAATAACAAACTCAGAATAAACCAAAAACAAACTTTTACCATGTATAAAAAATACATGTAAGCCATACATAGTAAAAAAAAAAAACATCATTTTATAAAAGATCCAAATCTATAGACTAATTATTACATTAGTCAACCCGGTAAAATGTTATTCTTCCAGAAATCTTTGAGCATCCGCTGGAGATTTGAACAGCTGATAAATTCCATCTTCGAGAGAAACTCTCAGATGAGCTGGAAATAACAGCGCTTGCTTGTAGCCTTTCTGATGAACTTCCGACATAACCGATTTAAAAGCCATTCTTGCCCTTAAGACTTCGGGACTGTAATCTTCCAGAATACGGAATTTAAAATCTTGAAAGCAGATCATACCCTTTTTCCGTGCAGCCCGAATCAAACGTTTTTTGGTATGAGGGTAATGGATCCGGAGAATAATGTCGTGGTTTCAAACTTGAATCTGAATGAAACCGAGAAATGCGATGTGCACGGTCGATTATTAGAGGGGAATCCAGTACTTCTGAGCCAAAGACATCCATTAAAAATTTGGAAAAGAAAACAGTAAGATCACCATTCTCAAATTTTTCTGGAATCCCAATTAGCCGAAGATTTTGTCTTTGAGAGCGGTTTTCAAGATCAGTGATTTTAGATTTATAACGATCCATCTGTTGAGAAGTCGAAGTTTGCTGTTGTTGCAAAGTTTCAATTATACGATCTCTCTGGCGAGCGGCTTCTTCAAGAACTAAAATACTTGCTTGTTGTTTTTGTGATTCCAGTGTAAGTGCTTGAAGTTTTACATCAAATGACTTTAAAATTTCATCAAACGTAGAAAGCTTTGCGGTTAATTTACTCTCCAGTTTTCCAAGTCAGTCGTCCATAAGATTCGCAATTGCTTCTAAAGTTACCGGTTCTTTCGTCTGTTTCGATTCCTTTGCTTTAGACATTTCAGCGAGTTGAAAGTGATTCTAACAGTTAAAAAAAATTTCATATGTTTAAACCCCTTTAGAATAGGTATAAAAAGATCAATTAGGGGGTGTTTGTAGGTTAAAAAAGAGTAAAAGGTTTGGAGCAAAGCCTAAAACCGCTTCACTCCATAAGTGCCATCTTGAGACCCCCTCACTTATCAAACTCGGGAAGACAGCGAGCCAAAATCGATTTGGAGGGAAAAAAATTGGCACGTACATGCATGCGTACGCACGTACACACATGTGCAAACAACTGCCCGCACAAGGCTTCACGGTCATTGTAGTCTTTCTCGGGGTAGACACACGTATAAAGGGCATCTTTTTTTTCGTAAAAGCCAAAATCCTCTAGTTAGCGAAAATTGGTACCAATATAAGTGTTTCGTAACAGCGAGTTGACGTAAAGCGAATGTTCGAAAAACGGGGGGGCCACCTGTACTTCATCCTAGCACAAATAATGAGTTAAGTGTATAAACATATAACTTTAGTTTTGATAACTTTTGAGATAATGTTTTCCTTCCAATTCAGATATTAATCCTTGTTTTAACATTACAGGCTTTTCAAAAGATGTAACTTCAAATGAAAATGAGTTTAATATACAGGCTCAGAGAAGATATGGGTTTGGCAGAGGTGGTTCTAGTGTACTTCCAAGAATGAATGTACAGAATGGTAAGATTTAATGATAACCACTTTTGTAGTCTTGCTGTCATAAATTTTAACAGATGTTGAAGCCACATTAGGGGTGAACAGAACAGGATGGTTGTTGAGGAGGAGAAAAATGAGAGTATATTAAAGACTATTTTTGATGACCTCTTATATTAAATCTTTAGATGACCTGGATAGACACGAGGAATAGCTTTTACAACAATAATTATTGGACTGTGATATATAAAACTGATGTGCAGTTGACTTGAAATGCATGTGACTTTTGTGTTTAAAGTGAAGGATTTGGCTTATTGTCTGCTAACCCTTAAAATAGTAATTTGTATTAAATAGTATTTGCAAAGCTTGCTCTTGATTCAGATTTACTTGCTTTTACGTGTGATAGTTTGCCTTGGCTATTTCATTGATTATTGGGATCCTACCTGCCTTGGAGAACGTGGTGGTGAGCTACTTCCTTCCATGACTGCAGTCCTTCATCCTTTTATACTGATGGGAATTCCAGGGTTTAAACACTACAGTGCAATGCTGGTGTTATAGTTCCAAATTATGATGGTGTGTGATGTGGGTGGGGAGGGCGCGGTGCTAAGGGAGTATAACTTGCTTGTACTAGATTCCTTGATTCTCCTTTGAGTTTGAGGCAGCTGCTGGAGTAGCTTAAGATTTATTTTTCTAAACTGTATTCACAGAAACCAACATGCCAAGTTGGAGAGGTTTCTGGCACTCTTGTTTTATTTCTCTCCATGCCCATTGGGCCCTTGCTGCTTTTATGTAATTAAAATAGTTCAGAACCAAACTAAACAGAATTTGTGACCTGGTCTATTAAGCCAGAATATTTTGTTGTTGTTGTAGAAATAAGATCTATTGGCAGAGGTGGTGCTCTCAGTAGAGGTATTTCTCGTGCAAGAGCAGAAATTGGTATTCAGTCAGGTGAGCATATTAAAAGCTTTTGTTTACTGTATATAATCCAAAAATTGATAATGATTAATAGGGTAAACTGGTTGTAGCATATTAATCGTGTACTGTTACTTAATTGAAGCTACTAAGAAGTGACCATACATTCTGCAAGTGTCATTTGTGCCTAGTCCAGAGTTTTAACAATGGTTATTGGACAGAAAAACAAAAGTAGGATATTTTATTTGCTGATCTTTGTGGACATTCAACAAGCAACATTGAAGGAATTCTGTAGATTTTTTTCATTTAGCAATTACAGTGTACTTTACCTGAAGAATAGGAATAGCGTGCATGAATATGACAGAAATATTTTGGCTAATGTGATCAAGAAAAGGCTGGCTAGCTAAATTGGTGATACTTGCACAATTATTATTTGAGTCCTATCCTATTTATTCATTAAAGGAGGTCATCCTCTTAGTGCAAAATGTCTGAAGTAGTAGTATCAAAGTGTGGTCTATACCCTTCCTATTGTAAAACACCTGTCATTCTTCCAATTCCATTTTAATACTATTAGTGTTCATAGGTGTGCCTCAATTACAGCTGGATTTGCTTGATTTATTTGCATTATCTCAAGAGCATTGCTGTCATGTTGAGTCTTTTCACAGCAATCAGATTAATTAACCCTTTGATAGGAAAGAACTGTTGCTATTTGCCAAAGTTGCATATTCTGACTGGAGTAAATTAGGTGGTGCCGGGAGTATGTGGGCACAGTGTGAAGCAATCAGTTGAGGGATTTCCTAAGCCTTTCCTAAGCTTCTGACACTGAGTCAAGTTGGTAATCATTACTGAAGCTCTGGGGTGTGTGGAGAGAAATCTTGTATTTATTTTGTCTTTTAACACTGCTTTAACTTGCAGCCACATCAGGTTTGTTAATATTTAATGTACTTGCATCTTAAATCATTTGCAGGTGATAGTGAATTTCGTTTCAGTCGTGGAAAAGCTGGATTTAGTTCTGCTGTATCGAGAGGCGAGTAATTGTTTATCTTGCAATAAACCATGCTATTTAGCAAATTTCTTCCCCTTCTGACCACCATCTTTTATTTGTTAAGTAGATGAGCAGTTATCTCCCAGGGTAATGATGATTCTGTGTAATACATGTACGCTAAATTACAGTAACTTGTCTGTTTTTCCATTTTCCTTACTTCCTCCTTGTCATGATAGGTGGTGGGTATTAACTCTGCTTGGCTGGAGTTCCATATTTTCTTCCTGCTCGATGCTGATATATCTTTTTACTCATGGAGCAAAGTATTACATTTAACCTTCTTGGATTAGAAGGAAGTATTGAAAGGGGGGAGGAATTGACAATGACTGACATTGGTGCTGCAGAAGTACCTGTATCATTTGTAGAATTCTATTTTGGCCAAGTATTTGGAAACTAACTTTCAAATTGTACTATAACCTGAATTGACATTTTTTTGAACTGCAGAACCCCACTAAAATCACTGATTTGGGGTTACATGATTCCCTGTGTACTCTGCTACCTTGCTGTATATAATTGTTTTGACCTTTAGTAGACATCTGTGGGTTGTTAATATTGCAATCTTGTTCATTTCAACCTTGATCTTTTCATTAGAAATTATTTATTCTAATTCTTCAGTTGTAATTTCTTTTAAACATAATTTGCAGGTGGTTACAGAGGTAGAAATGAAGTTCCTTTGTCTGGATCTAATTCTACATTGGGAGGTGAGTTTGGTTATTTTTACATAATTTCTATATTCCAGTAAATTGGAGGTTTTATTACATAAACATTGGAATAGGTCCTTTGTGTTCAGTGATTGTTGCCCATCTGTATTCTAACTCCCTGTACTTGTCCTTGAACTTAATTTGCTGTCATGCTGTTGGTTATTTTAAAAAAAAATTTAAGCAGCTCTGGGAATAGTTTAAAATTCATTGATTGTGCCTTTGCCTAACTTTGTACATTTTATTTCCATTCAAATAATTGCCTGCTTTTATTTGATCACTGGAAAAATCCTGAATTCTGAAGTATTTTTCTCAAAACCATTTTTTTTGAGAAAACAATTTGCTCACATCTGATGACACAGCCAGTTGTTTTTTTTGTAGTTTGCACCACTTCTCAAAACTAGAAGTGAAGACTACCTTAATGCGAGTTTTCAGCTTGTGCCTTTGCTTTTGTGAATGTATCCTATTCAATCTTAAAAAAAAAAAAATTAGTTGCCCACTGTTCCTTGCTTACATAATACAATTGATGTGATCTGTGGCTGGAAAATTTAATTGACTGTAATATTGGGTATATATTAGATTCAAGCCTCCCCATCACCTTCATTTTGTTACTTGCTGGTGTTTGTGTATTTAGTTGTCAATTAAAGAAAAGCCACCATGAGCTGATCTTTTTATAGTTTAAATATGCTTGTGGTTGGCACCAGTCTCCAAACCTAGACCAGGGAAAATCTAATTGAATGTAATTAATATAAATGATATTTGAAAAGAAGAAATCCTCGAGGAACTCTGGGCCAAGCAATATCTGTGGAGACAAAAAGTGTGACTCAGATTTTTGGGTCAAGACCCTGAGTCAGCTTTTGCCTCCATAGATACTTGATCAGTCGAGTTCTTCGAGTGTTCAGTTTTGTTTTGTTCCGGATTCCAAAATCAGCGGTTTTTGTTTTCTAAAATAAATTGTGTTTACATCAGGTCAATGGAATTCTGACAGTGCTGGTGGTGACAGTCTAAACCAAGGTAATACTTGATATTGAAATTGCAAACAATATGCTGAAAATGCTCAACAGGATGGGTAGTGATCATGGGAAGGGAAAGAAGTTTGAGAGTTTTCGCAGAACCATTCTGATGAAAGATCATGAATTAAACTTTAGAAACATAGAAAACCTACAGCACAGTACAGGCATTTCAGCCGACAAAGTTGTTCCGAGCATGTCCCTACCTTAGAAATTACTAGGCTTACCTATAGCCCTCTATTTTACTAAGCTCCATGTACCTATCTACAAGTCTCCTAGAAGACCCTATCATATCCGCCTCCACCACCATTGCCGGCAGCCCGTTCCACGCACTCACTGAGTAAAAAAACTTAGCCGTGACATCTCTGTACCTGCTTCCCAGCACCTTAAACCTGTGTCCTCTTGTGGCAACCATTTCAGCCCTGGGGAAAAGCCTCTGACTATCCACACGATCAATGCCTCTCATCATCTTATACCCCTCTATCAGGTCACCTCTCATCCTCCATTGCTCCAAGGAGAAAAGGCTGAATTCACTCAACCTATTCTCATAAGGCATGATCCCCCCAAACCAGGCAACATCCTTGTAAATCTCCTCTGCACCCTTTCTATGGCTTCCACATCCGTCTTTCTAGTAGTTCATTTTGCATTTTTGTTCTATAGGTTTTGTTCAATTGGACAGAATTTGTGGTTGTTTCCCTTGCATGAATTTATTAGTTCTCTTGCTTTTGTTTTATTAATCCGAAGTGTATTCTAGCATTTCATATGTAACCGCATCACTAAAGTGTTTAACATAAAAATGCTTTTATCTACTTTTGTTAACATAACTTGGTTATTATGAAGTATGTTCATATTTGTAAACAAATGTGGAGTTGTCTAACTAGCCGAATGTTTAAGTAGTTTATTTTTATCTCTTGTAATTGGGGGAAAAAAATAGTCTAGAAATTGAAAGTTGTATAATATTAGAAAATTATTTCTTTGAGCATCCAAAGACTGTTTCCATAGGTTTACCCTTTTGAGCTTGCTCCTGGCCCTGATTATTTATTTTAAAAAATCGTATATCAGTCTTTTACACCAGAAGTCCCAATGCACCGGACCACTGCTACACTATGTTCCTTCCTGTGACTGTATTTTGGCAGGTCAGATCATTTGGTTGTACTGCTACCTGCATACAGACAGTCTAAACAGCAGGGATCCAGACCTTAAGACAACCAAGAGGTGGTTGTGAGAGGCTGAGCAATGGCTACAAAATTGCCTGAAGTCAGTAGACTGGGCTGTGTTCAAGAACTCATTTGAGGACCTAAATAGCTACAGCAGAGTTGTTAAAACAGCTGTGGATGAACAAGTCCCCACAGAGTCATTTTTCCCCATTCAGAAGCCCTGGATGAATGATGAAATCTGGAATCTTCTGAGAGCCAGATTAGAGGCATTCAATTCTGGCAATCAGGAATGCTATAAAAGGTGCAGGTATGATCTCCGGAAAGCCATTTCTCAGGCAAAGTGGAGATTCCAGACTAGACTGGAATCAGTGAGGGATGCTCGACAGCTGTGGCAGGGTTTGAATGCCATAACCTACAAAGCTCAGTCTTACAGCAGGGGGTATAGTAGAGCTCCTCTGCTCACTTTGACCACCAGAGCAGGGAGGAACCATGTCTAGTGGTCCTTTGGTCTCAGTATCTGAAGATGATGTGTGGGCTGCTTTCAGGAGTGAATCCAAGTAAAGCATCTGGTCCAGACTGAGTACCTGGCTGATGACAGAAGACCTTTGCTGACTAACTGGCTGGTGTGTTCACAAATATCTTTAACCTCTTGCTCCAGCAGTGTGTGGTACCCACCTGCTTTAGGCAGGCTTCAATCATACCAGTGCCCAAGAAGAGCATGATGACCTATCTGAATGACTGTTGCCCAGTGGCACTTGCATCCACAGTGATGAAGTGTTTTGAGAGGTTGGTGTTGAAGCACATCAGCTCCTGTCTGAATAGTGTCTTGGATTTGCTCTAATTTGCCTACTAAAGCAACAGGTCTACAGCAGATTATATCTTGTTGGCTCTTCACACAACCCTGGAACATCTGGACAGCAAAGATGCATACATCAGGATGCTCTTTATTGATTTCAGCTCGGCATTTAACCCCATCACCCTCTCAAAACTAATCAATAAGCTCCGAGACCTGGGCCTCAATACCTCCTTGTGCAGTTGGATCCTGGATTTCTTCACTTGTAGACTCAGTTTGGATTGACAAAAGCATCTCCTCCACAATCTCCATCAGCACAAGAGCACCACAGCAATGTGTACTTAGCCCCCTGGTCTACTCACTTAACACCTATGACTGTGTGGCTAAGTACAGTTCCGATGCCATTTACAAGTTTGCTGATGACACTACTGTTGTGAGCTGTAAGTGATGGATCAGCATACAGAAGGGAATTGAAAACTTGGCTGAGCGGTGTAGTAACAACCACCTCTCATTTAATGTCAGTGAGACCAAGGAACTGATAGTAGACCAGGAGAGGGAAACCAGAGAACTGGGAACCAGTAATCATTGGAGAATCAGAGGTCAGTATCTTTATTTTCCTGGGTGTCGCTATCTCAGAGAAACTCCTGGACCTATCACATAAATCTAATTGCAAAGCAAGCATGACAGCATCTCTACTTCCTTAGGAGACTGGAGATTCGGCATGTCATCAAAAACCTTGGCTAATTTCTATAGATGTGCGGTGGAAAGTGAGCTTGACTGGCTGGCTGGTATGGGAACACCAATGCCTTTGAGTGGAAAATCCTAGTGGACTTGGCCCAGTACATCATGGTAAACCCTCCCAATCACTTGAGTACATCTGCATGAAACATTGCCATAGAAAAGCAGCATCCATCATCAAAGATCCTCACCACCCAGGCCATGTTCTTTTATTGCAGCTGCCATCAGCTAGAAGTGTCTCTGGGTTCATGCCACCAGGTTCAAGAATAGTTACTACCCCTCAACCATCAGGCTCTTGAACAAAAGGGTATACAGTAGCTACAGTCATTTAAGGACTCTTATGTTCTTACAAACTCATTTATTGCTTTTTATTTACATCTGCATTTGCACAATTTGTTTACAGTTAACAATTCCTGATGTTTACAGCTTAGTTACTGTTCTATAGATTTGTTAAGTATGCCTGCAGAAAGAATCTCAGTTGTATGCGGTGATGTTGTATGTACTTGGATCGTAAATTTTACTTTGAACTTTAGTTATCAGAATCGGGTTTGATATCGCTGGCGTATATTATGGAATTAGTAATGTCCCTTCTCCACCTATGAAGCAGAAATCCTGAAGTGGTTGTTTTCCAAGAGTTTAACTAGGTTTAGAAAATTTGAAAGGCACAAAATGCTCATGTGATATTATACTTGCCATAGTTTGCGCTTCATTTAATGTGTCACTGAGTGGGTATCCTGACAGGTTTCTGCCTTAGCTGGATGCAATGCTTACAAACTTGTGCCATTTGGCTCTGCAGCCCCATGCTAATTTCAGTGCTCGAAATGAACCTTCTCCCACTTTTGTCTCATCTATATGTCTGATCCCTCTCTCATTACATCATTAAAGCAGACTTGTTTTCCTGGAGTTATTCTACCTGTCAAAATGCAAAATGGTTTTTAAAAAAAAACTAAAACTACTATTTAAATTTTTAAACTTCACCCTTCAAAGTTAACTCCTTGAGTATTGGACATTCCTACTTGGAGCATAATCTTTTTCCCCCCCAATCTTTCTCTCATAATTTTGAGTCTATCAAGTTGCCTTCAGCCTCTCTCACTCTAGAGAAAACAATCCAAGTTGGTGGTACCTCTCCTTCTCGCTAATGCACTCAAATCCACATGACATCCTGGCAAACCTCCATGTACCCTCTGCAAAGCCTCCACATCCTTCCTGTAATGTGCTGACAAGAATTACAGACAATATTGCAAAAGTAGCCTGAACAAAGTTTTAAATAGCGTTGTTTTTCTTTCTGACGTTTATACTCGACACCACACATTCAAAGTCAAACATGCTGTTGCTATAAGTTGCCTTGTTGTTCGAGCCTAGAAGGTTGGACCCCACGATCAATGCTCTTAACTATTCTATTGTTACTGTACATTTTCCACTTAAATTTGACCATTCAAAGTGTTTTAAACCTGTCTGTTTTGAACTCCATCTGTTATTTCTCTGTCCACATTTCCAGTGGGTCCATATCTTACTGAGTACAGGTTTCCTTCGCTATCCGAAGGTGGAGCGTTCCTATGAAACCGTTTGTAAGCTGAAATGGCGTAAAGCGAAGAAGCAATTACAATTAATTTATATGGGAAAAATTCTGAGCGTTCCCAGACCCAAAAAATAACCTACCAAATCAAACCAAATAACACATAAAACTAAAATAACATGAACACATAGTAAAAGCAGGAAAGATATGATGCAGCTTATATAAAGTATATTGTATGTACGGTGTAGTTTCACTTATCAAAATCGGGAAGACAGCGTGCCAAAATCGATTCAGAGGAAAAAATTGGCAAGTACATGCATGCGCACACAACTGCCCGCACAAGGCTTCACAGTCATGGTAGTCTTTCTTGGGGTAAACACATATAAAGTGGGCATCTTATTTTCATAAAAGTGAAAATCCTTTGTTTAGGGAAAACAGGTACTAATGTAGGTCTTTTGTAACAGCGAGCTGTCGTAAAGCGAACGTTTGAAAAACGGGGGCCACCTGTACTTAACTCACTTTCTGCACCTCTGCTAATATTTTGTTATCCGCAGACTTATCAGCCCTACTTTTTTCCCCACAAAATTTCTACAATAGAAAAGGTTCCAGCACTGAATCTTGTGGAACACTGCAGGTCAGGTCATAAACCACCTTGACTCTCCCCACTGCGCTGCGCGCCCCCCCACCGGCCCTTGTGATACTCAAATTAATTTTTCAGGATTTTGACAAGACAAGGAAATGACTCGACTTAATAAATTCTTGTTCTTAAATTTCTTCAAGGTCCCAAAGTGACATATGTCCCCCCAGCACCACCTGAAGAAGAAAAAACTATTTTTGCTCAATATCAGACTGGAATTAACTTCGATAAATATGATGAGATTCTTGTGGATGTTTCAGGAATAAACGTCCCACCTGCTATACTGGTGTGTATTGAGTTTCCTTTGAATTGTTTGAAGTTGTGGAACTTTTTTAAAACTGCACAGTGAAGCTTCAGATCTTGCAATTGAGTTGTATTGGGGCTCTGGTATCTTTGTGTTGGAATTTTTTTACAATGTCATCTCATGATGTCATGTCCATGCTATTTCATTTACTTTATCCATTCCCCTTGGGCTTATTCAAGGTGGATGAAGAATTGGGGAAAGGTGTAGAATTGTGTCACCATCTTCTGATCTAAATCTCTAATATCTTAATGCTTCAGTACAGCAGTAAGTGCAGGCAGGCTGTTTGAAATTTTATTTTCAATCCTGTTCTCATCTTTATAAGATTTTGTACACCTTACAAAACTGATGTGCTAAATAGCTATTGCCTTTCACTCCTTCCTAACATGTGCTGAGAAAGAGCATTACTAATATATTGTATAAGATTAACTGAATATTGTATATTCAAGCTCTTTCAGGTATGAATTATAATTGAGCAAATGTTTTTCCTGTTATTAGAATCCTGAAATCTGTTCGGATTTGTTCTATTTTTATATGATCTGCTACATTGTACTACTACTACCCTGAATGTTTGGTTTTTGGATAATTTAGTTAAATCATCACCAATTTATTATTTCACAAAGTAAACGGGCTTCATCCGTGTCATTCATTTCTTTAAACTTGTGTCTTTGGACTTCTGCTGCTATAGAACAAAATGGAAGAAGTTGTTCTTTGGTGTCCAGGTGGTTTGTTGTCATGGTTAATAGACACTTTGGTAGATAGATCACATGCCTTGCAGTGATGTGAGCAAATAAAATAAAATAACACTGTCACCAAATAAGATGTAACACATTCACAGAAGTTGGGTTTTATTGGAGAGGAAGTTATTGATACGCAAAGTGACAGTTTTTGTCTTCGTTCGGAAAAAAAATGCTATACTTGAACATTAGACTAAAATGCCTTTTTTTTTAAATTCTAAAGTTTAATAGAATAGTACATGATTTTCTCTCCAAACTGGATAATTATTGCTAATGAGGCATAAAATTTCAGCAAAAACCATTTCTTTACAATTGTTATAATTGGTCCTGAGCTCTGTCATGGAGCTTGTATCACTCCAGAAAGTAAGCCGAAATAAGAGGAATTGTAGTTGAGGGAGCAACTCCAGGGTAATTGGTGTACCATTTGGGGAGTGGCAGTAGGGTGTGGTGGTGGAGAAGAGTCATCAACTTCCATCAAATCACTTTTCCTCCTCTCTTAGACCATAAGACAAAGGAGCAGAAGTTGGCAATTTGGCCCATCGAGTCTGCTCCGCCATTTCATCATGAGCTGATCCAATCTCCCCTTTAGTCCCATTCCCCTGCCTTTTCACCATAATCTTTGATGCCCTGACTACTCAGATACCTATCAATCTCTTCTGTCCTGCTTGGTCTGGATTCAAGTGCTAAATTGTGTATCTACATGTGATTCAGGCCATGACCTTTTATGGCAGACTATCCAGAAATGTATTGAAAAGTTATTCAAAATTTGACAATATGGTGCTACATGTGAAAGCAGCTTTTAATACATGTAAATAATATGGTTTCAATTTTGCTGGCATGTTTAAAGGTGTAATATTTTTTATCATAGAGAGGTTTGTTCATAGAGGTTGGAAATTGGTAGCAATTAAAATGGTACAGTGAACATTAATAACCTCCTCCCCCCCCCCCCCCCCCCCCCCAAAATGCTGAAGGGGTTCAGAAGGTCAGGCAGCATCGATGCGTAAAGAATTGTCATTTCAGGCTGAGACACTTTATCAGGAGTGGAAAGAAAGGGGCAAGACACTAGAATTAAGGTGTGGGAGGGAAGGAGTACATGGTGGCCATGGGGGAAGGGGGCACAAGAGGGAGGTGGTGGGCAGGTGAGAAGAGAAGGGTTCAAAGGGGAGCTGGAATGGGAAAGGGGGGGGTGTTGAGAGATTTATTGAAAGTTAAGAGAAATTGACGTTCATGCCATCAAGTTGTTGGCTACTCAGATAGAATCACTGCAGTTTATTTTCTCTCCCTAGACATTTGATGAAGCTCATCTATGCGAAACATTGAACAATAACATTAGCAAGGCTGGATATCTGAAACCTACACCAGTTCAGAAGTATGGAATTCCAATTGTACTTGCAGGCCGGGATTTGATGGCATGTGCTCAGACAGGCTCTGGGAAAACGGTGAGAAGTATTAATGTTCATTGTAAATTTTCAAATCTCTGAAAATGGGAACAAACCACCTGGCCCTTCATGGTCTGCCATGCACTACATATAGCTGATTTGCCTCCCGCTTGATGACTCTACTAGACTAGGTACCCATAGCTTTTGTTTCCCTGCTCATTCAAACACTTACCTGCTTCCTCTATAAAGACCTAATGATCTAGCCTTCACAGCCATTTGGGGTGGGAAATTCTGGAGATCCGCCACCCTTAACAAATTGAGTTTTAAATGACCACTCACTATATCCCTTCCACACGAGTGGAAGCTAATCTTAGTATGCTGATGTTTTCATAAGTAACTTCTGAGCCGAAGCATTTAAATCTTCATTTTTAACCTGGTGCACAATGTTAACTGTATAGCCAATGATGAGTTTGCAATGCAACTCCTTTAACAATACTACATAGAAGATAAAAATCACTACAGGTTTTAAGTTGCAAGCTGATCATGCATCTTGATCATCTCTTCCATGTACCTGATGCCATTTTATTAGTTTGTAATTTTACTGAATATTCTGTTCAAAGTGCTCCTGCTTTTCGAATGGCCAGCAGTTGAGAATTACACAGGCTTTTTTCCCCTCTCCTGGTTTGGAGGTGTTATGAATGTACCACAGCTCTGAGGGGCCGAAGGGTGCGGGACCAGCCCCCTCCTGGAGAATCACAAGATCGCTATTAATTCGGGTCTTGGACCCAGGAAATGAGAGACAATGCAATGGATTTGACCATTGTTCTTAGAGGCACCTGTGTGAATTGCAACTCTATAGTACGTGCCAGCTATCAGGGACATGGACACCCTCGGGCAATGTGGGGTGGGGATTGTATCACCCTACCTTGATTGACATTTTCAAATCTGCCAGTCATGATAAAAAGGAGACTGTAGGAGGCAGTACTCCAGCGACGCACCAGACGGAGACACCATCGCTCATCGCTCCTGTGAGGACGGGAAGCTGTTCGGGAGCCACGTGTGATTCGGTTCCCCTAGCTTTGGACACGCGTGGATGATAACCCCGAAAAGGATTCCGAACTGACAACGGGGAACTCACGTTCCCGATTCAACGCTTAGAGTCCAAAAGGCTGGCAAGTTTATTTTCTCTCTCCAACCCGTGAACACCCAGCGGTCCCTCAAACGGCTAAAAGCCTTCATGAACTGGCGAGACTTTTATATTTCTATCGGACAATAGTTTTACCCCTAGACAAACCATAGAGCTACTTATTGTTGATTACTACTATACCCGCGCTTTAGATTGAGTATTGACGACGTATATTATCTGAATGTTTGTATTAACCTTACTTTTGTGCCCCTTTATAAATAAAAACGTTTAAAAATAGTACCATCAGACTTCAGCGGACCTCTCTATCTTTGCTGGTAAGTGACCCAGTTACGGGGTTCGTAACAGAGGGTTGTCCCTTGATGTCTTTCAATCTGTTATTTTGTTTTCACATAATTGTCACAGGCTGCTTTCCTATTGCCAATAATAGAAATGCTGCTGAAGGGCAAGGCAGCATCTCGTCGATCTCATGAGTTTCAGCAACCGGAAGTAGTCATTGTAGCACCTACACGTGAGCTGATCAATCAGATATATCTGGAAGCTAGGAAGTTTTCTTATGGGTAAGTAAATTGTGCATCTGTCTGCTTCATGTGAGACAACCACACACAAAAAGTTGGAGAAACTCAGCAGGTCAGGCAGCATGCATGGAAATGAATAAACTGTTGACACTTCTGGCTGTGACTCTAATTCTGAACCGGAAAGGAAGGGGGGAAGATGCCAGAATAAAATGGGGGTGGGGGGAGGGGGAAGGCAGGCTTATTGGGTGATGGGTGGAGCTCGGTGGATTGGAAGGGTAAAGGACTAGAGAAGGAATCTGAGATAGAGTGGACCATGAGAGGAAGGAAAGGGGGAGGTGATGGGGCAGATAAGGAGAAGAGGCCAGAGCTCGGAATAGTGGGGTGGTGGGTGGAAGAGAAATTGATGTTCTTATCAGGTTGAAGGTTACCTAGACAGACAATAAAAGTTGGTGTTCCTCCACCCTGAGAGTGGCCTCATGGCAAAATAGCAGATCATGACTGACATGGTCAGAGCAAGAATAGGGACAGGAATGAAAATAGTTGACCACTGGAAAATTCCTTTTTTTGGTAGGTGGAGTGGAGGTGCTCGACAGATTTTCAGATGAAGTGTTACCTCATTTGACATGACTGGGGCTCTGAAAGGAGGTGAGGGAGGAGGTGAATGGATAGGTGTAGCATTTCTGTCACTTGCAGGGTCTGCCAGGAGGGAAATCAATGGGGAGGGTTGAGTGGACAAGGGAATTAGAGGGTGAGGTGCTAAAGGCGTGTTTCGTGGAAGGATCTTGTTGAAGATGTGGAATTTGTGGAGAATGGATGCTGAGACCCAGGGTGGTGAGCGAGGACAATAGGAACTCTAACTCTGCTAAGGTAGCAGGAAGATCGGGTAAGCCTTGATGTCCAGGAAATTGAGATGCAGGTGAGTCCAGCATCAATACTGGAGGAAGGGAAAACCTTTTCTTTGAAGGAGGATGACATCTCTGACTTAAAAAGGAAAGTGTCATTTGGGAACAGATGTGGCAGAGATGAAGGAATTGAGAAAAGGAAATAGCATTTTTACAGGAACATGGGAACCGGTAGTTTTATAAATATCAGTAGACAATTTGTCTCCAGAGATGGAGACAGATTGAGAAAGGGAGAGGGATTCTCCCTCTGTGATTCCCTTTGTCCATTCACCCCACCCCACTAATCTCTGTACTGGCACCTATCCCTGCAAGAGACAAATGCTACACCTACCCATTCACCACCTCCCTTACTTCTTCAGGGCCTAAAATAGTCCTTTCCAGGTGAGGCGATGCTTCACCAGTGAATCTGTTGGGATTGTCTATTATTTCTGGTGCTCCAGACGTGGCCTGCTATATGTAGGTGAGGCCTGTTGTAAATTGGGGGCCTGTCTTGTCAAGCACCTTCACTCCATCCTCAGTCTCATTTCTCAGTGGCCATCTATTTTGATTCCTAAACTCATTCCTGTGTGACATGTCAGTTCACGGCGTCTTTTGCCACAATGAGGCCACTGTCAGGATGGAGGAGCAACACCTCCTCCATCAAGGTAATCTCCAACTTGATGGCATGAACATCGATCTCTCCTGGATTTTTTCCTCAAGTAGCTAATTAATTTCCTTTTGCTCATTGTCTTTGTCTTATCTGTCCTGTCCCTGCCCCGCCCTATATTTTTGTCTCTTTTCTGACAATTGAAAAGTTTCCCTTTCTCTTGCTGCTGTTTGATCCGTTTTCCACTTTTTCTATTTTTGTTGCACATTTCTAGTACATTGTTTTTTGTTATCTCTTTTAAAATCCTGGAACTTCCAACACCCTTGCCAAGAGCAAGTTACATTTCATTGTCTGTTTCTGCATTGTTTTGTATGCAATCAAATACCAAGGCAGAAGAGCTAGGCTTGATTTCTATAGAGTGAATTTTAAGAGGAAATTTCATAAAGAAGGATAAGGTTTAAGTAAGGGACATGAGTAATAATGATTAATGTTTACAAAGATGTATTTTTCTCTGCTTGTGCAGAACTGCTGTGAAACCTGTTGTACTCTATGGAGGAACAAGTATAGCACATCAAATCCGCCAGGTTCTGCAAGGCTGTAATATACTGTGTGGCACCCCAGGAAGACTTTTGGATATTATCTCAAAAGGGAAAGTAAGTTGTAAGTCTTAATATTCTTAAAAAAAAATATTGCTAATGTTGGCAAAAGCTTGTACTTTCTATCAACAAGGAGTAGAGCATCTGACTGAACATCTAGAAATTGAGATTAGCATTTGAGTTTATACCTTTAGAAATTGGATCCTAAGTTTTTTGTTTTGGTAGTAATGGTGCCCTCATTCATTCTCCCTACCACCATGCTAGAATGATTGTAAAGGTCTACAAGATGACAAAGTTGAGCTTTGTGGAAAATGATAAAAAGAAAGATTACTATTTCATTTTACTTTGCCTAACAGCTGGAAGTGATTGTATGAAATTACAAGTACACTCCTGTACCACTCACAAGATGATTAGAATCCAAAAAGCTGCTGAAGTCTTTGAAGCATCTTGTTAACACCCAATTTCTAGGTAGATTTCTATCTACTTGCTGTGCAGTAGTCATCTGTTAGGGTTTTAGATTTTTGTTAAGGAAAAAGGGGACCGTTGTATAAAAAGGCAAATCCTGATGTATTTGAGAAACTAGACAGTCATCCTCACCAAGACTTCCCTCTGGTTATAGCTTGACATTGTCCTTGCCATCTGTGACCCATATGATTTTATTAGTTGCTTAAGACAGTGAGATCTGCATATACGTTAAGTACAGGTTTAAGACTTGGCACTATTTTATTTCCAAGGTTGTCCTTGGTAAAGTCCAGTACTTGATACTGGATGAAGCAGATCGTATGTTGGATATGGGATTTGAACCAGCTATGCGGAAACTAGTAGACTCGGTTGGCATGCCACAGAAACAAGACCGTCAGACTCTGATGTTTAGTGCTACTTTTCCTGAAGAGATTCAGAGGTAAAACATAATTTCAGTGACATTAAACCTAATTCTGATGTGTTGTGAAACTTATTGTTTTGTGGGAGTGATACATTGCAGCAGTAGATAATTATAAATTACAATAAGTGTGTGTGTATATGTATATTTGTTTCAAAGTAGTGCAGAAAGGGGGGAAAATACTGAGGTAATGTTTATGGGTTCACTGTCTATTCAGAACTGTGATGATGGGAAGAAGGCATGTCCTGGGTGATGGGGATCCTTAATGACAGATGCCACTGCCTTGGGGCATTGCCTTTTGAAAGTGTCCTCAATGCTTGAGGCTAATAGTCTCCACAGATATGGCTGGAAATTTGTCTCTTTGACATACCAATTCTTCTCAAACTCCCAATGAAATATAGCTGCTCTTGTGCTTCCTTTGTAAATGGATCAATATATTAAGCACAAGATAAATCGTCAGATGTTGATACCTAGGAACATGACGCAGCTCTCCCTTTCCACTGCTGATCCTTCTGAAGACTGGGGTGTCTTCCCTCTACTTCCCTTCCTGAAGTCTACACTCAGTTCCTTGCTTATACTGGTGTTTCTGTAATACCACTTAACTGGCTGATCTGTCTTGCTTCTGTACACCACCTTGTCACCATCTGAAATTTTGCCAACAATAATTATGTGGTTGACAAATTTAAGATGCTTTTTGAGTTGTGCCCAGCCACAGAATCGTGGGTGTAGAGAGAGTAGGGCAGTGGGCTAGGCTTGGTTCCTTGATGTGCGCCAGTGTTGATGGTCACTGAGGAGGAAATGTTATTTTCCAATCTGCACAGACTGTGGTCTCTCAGTGAGGAAGTCAGGGATCTAGTTGCAGGGGGAGGTGCGGATACCCAGGTTTTGGAGCTTGTTGATTAGAATTGACGGTATGATGGTGTTGAACACTGAGCTCATTTTCATCTTCAATCTTTTTTATTAATTTTCCAACAGAAAAACAAATCAGAGGAGAAGTTTTAGCAAACACATAATACAAAAGGCGTAGAAATAACAAAAAATACTGTCAAGGTCAACTAAATATGTTAAGCTGTTGTATATAGTATATAAACAAGGAACCACAACTCCACTTGACAAATCATAAAGAAAAAAAAGATTGGAAATTTTATCAATAAGGAAAAAAACCCAGCTAAACTAACCTAAAACAACAAAAAAAAAAGATTGGGCAGTCCATTTGAGGATAAAATTAGAAAAAAAGAAGAAAGAAAACATCCTTCTAGTCATCGCTGAACCTTTGCGGATAAGGAAAATTTTTCCTTAAATAAAATAAAATTTAAATCATATGAAAATATTGAATAAAGGGTCACCAGACTTGCTCAAAGTTAAAAGATGTGTCAAAGGTCCGGCTTCTAATTTCCTCCAAACTTAAACAGGACATAATAGAGGAGAGCCTGTTTAAAAACAGTAGGTGGATTAGAATCTTTCCAGTATAACAAGATAGCTCTCCTAGCCAGTAAAGTTGAAAAGGCTATCACATGTTGAGCGGAAGCAGGAACTCTACCTGTTTCCTCTGGAATAATCCTAAAGATTGCTGTAAGTGAATTGGGTTGTAAATCCACAGCTATAACTTTTGATAATATTCTAAACACATCCCTCCAAAAATTATTTAACTTTACGCAGGACAAAAACATATGAGTTAGAGTAGCCACCTCAGCATTGCATCTGTCACAGGTAGGGCTTATATTAGAAAAAATATGTGCCAATTTATCTTTTGACATATGGGCTCTGTGTACTATCTTAAACTGAATTAGGGAGTGTTGTGCACAGATAGATGAATTATTAACTAGGTAATACACTTTTACTCCATTGATCATCTGCAAGTGAATGTTGAAGTTCTATTTCCCAAGTAAGTTTAACCTTATCATTGGGCGTCATACGTGCATTCATTAACTATTTATAAATAATAGCTATTAATCGTTTTTGAAATGGTTTAAGCTGAAAAATAGCATAAACCAAATTTGATGAATAAGCCAAAGGATAGTTCGGTTAAAAAAAATCACATAAAAAAAATTCCTAACTTGTAAATATCTTTTAAAAAAAAAGTGTATTAGATATATAATATTTATCCACTAGCTGCGAAAAAGACATTAAACAATCCTCTGAAAACAAATCTAAAGAAGTTTTCATTCCCTTAGGTTTCCATATTAAAAAAGCCTTATCCAGAGTTGATGGTTTAAAGAAAAAGTTAGAATAGATATTACCAGAGAGTACCACTGAGCTGCAGTCAATAGACAGCAGCCTGACATGGGTATTACTATTGTCCAGATGGCTGAGTGGACAGCCGGTGAGATTGGATCTGCTATAAACCTACTGTGGCAATAAGCAAATTGCAGCAGGTCCAAGTCCTTGCTTCAGCAGGAGTTCAATCTGGTCTTGTACAAACTCCCAAAGCACTTTATCACAAACAATGTGTGCTACTAAGCGATTGTCATTCAGGCAGCTCACACCGCTGCTCTTGGGCACTGGTATATAATTGTCTCCCATTTGAAGCAGGTGGGACCCTTGGACTGCTTTAGTGAAAGATTGAAGGTGTCCTTGAATGGTGAGGGTTCACCCTCTTGAAAGACGTTGTGATAGATAGATAGATACTTTATTCATCCCCATGGGGAAATTCAACTTTTTTCCAATGTCCCATACACTTGTAGCAAAACTAATTACATACAATACTTAACTCAGTAAAAAAATATGATATGCATCTAAATCACTATCTCAAAAAGCATTAATAATAGCTTTTAAAAAGTTCTTAAGTCCTGGCGGTAGAATTGTAAAGCCTAATGGCATTGGGGAGTATTGACCTCTTCATCCTGTCTGAGGAGCATTGCATCGATAGTAACCTGTCGCTGAAACTGCTTCTCTGTCTCTGGATGGTGCTATGTAGAGGATGTTCAGAGTTATCCATAATTGACCGTAGCCTACTCAGCGCCCTTCGCTCAGCTACCGATGTTAAACTCTCCAGTACTTTGCCCACGACAGAGCCCGCCTTCCTTACCAGCTTATTAAGACGTGAGGCGTCCCTCTTCTTAATGCTTCCTCCCCAACACGCCACCACAAAGAAGAGGGCGCTCTCCACAACTGACCTATAGAACATCTTCAGCATCTCACTACAGACATTGAATGACGCCAACCTTCTAAGGAAGTACAGTCGACTCTGTGCCTTCCTGCACAAGGCATCTGTGTTGGCAGTCCAGTCTAGCTTCTCGTCTAACTGCAGTCCCAGATACTTGTAGGTCTTAACCTGCTCCACACATTCTCCATTAATGATCACTGGCTCCATATGAGGCCTAGATCTCCTAAAGTCCACCACCATCTCCTTGGTCTTGGTGATATTGAGACGCCTCTGTTGATCTGGTGATGTTGGCCTCTGAGACAGATTACAGGTGTAGTTTTATTCACCTTTTCAAAGCATTTATAAATGGAGTTTGTCTCATCTGGGAGTGAAGCATCACATCCATTCATGATGTTGAGATTTGCTTCGTAGGAAATAATGGTCTGCAAACCCTGCCAGACCTGATGTGCATCCAATTTCATCTGTAACCTCAATCAGATTGTTTTTTTTCTCTATCCTTGAGATAGCCTTCCATGAGCCATACCTGGAATTCTCATATAGTTCAGGACAGAACTGCTTAGCAACATTTTTTGTTTCTTTTGAAAGGTTAGGCAAATTAATTTGCCTTTAAGCTTGTGATTTTTTTTTTAACCCATACTGATGTGTCCCAAGTATTGCTGAAATATTCTGCAGTGATAAGCAGCTTGAATACATGTACTTCTAAATGAACCTGTGTTTTGTTTGATCTTGAGTACACGTTGGTCCCTTTTACTCATATTTGGAAAACTGTCAATGTTCATTCTAAACAATGCCAGCTACATTCATTGTAAGTGATGCGTTTGCTTTTATCTTTGGAGCTTTGAAATGCTGACCAAGCATTTAAACAAAATTCAGCAGTGTAATTTGTGGTTGAGAATGAATAGGGTGATTATTCAATCTTCTAGTCTACAGCTCCTATGTTCAAGCTTTTGACCAGAACAGATTTGACCCGAGCTTTTTTCAAATTCAGAAAGATAGCTTGGGGTAGTTTAATACATGAACAAGTTAACTTGTAGATATTCATTTGTATATTGACATGTATAAATCATTGTTATCTGTTTATCCATTTTCCAAGTCGAGGAGAGAGGAGGAGAAATATTTTAATTTTTTTTAAAGTAAAACGTACTGTTAACGAATGGAGGAGTCAGATTCAGTGATGTCCCTTTTTATCCAGTCAGAATTCAAAATAGCAAGAAATCAAAGGAGTGAGTCAAGCAGCATGGATAAGTTGATCTTTAGTTTTAATTTTAAAAGATAAAAAGAAATACTCAGGAGTTTGCATTGCATCTCAGATGCAGATTGTTTATTGTCATTTAGAAACCACAAATGCAATGCAGTTTAAAAAATGAGACAGTGTTCCCCCAGAATGATATCACAAAAGCATATGACAAAACAGACTACACTAGAAGATCCACGTAACGTTTGGCAATCCCCAATCCAGAGTCCGGAGAGGCTGCTGCGTATTAATATTGCGCTACTGTCTAGCGCATTCCCTAGAAAGGAGCTCCAAATCCACCAGACAAACAAGACCAAAAATTAAAGCTACAAGACCTGCACAAAACCACATAATTACAACATATAGTTACAACAGTGCAAACAATAGCATAATTGATTTTAAAAAAACAGACTATGGGCACAGTAAAAATAGTCCAAGATGTTAAAGGACTGTTTAAAACTTCACAAAACATGCTTCATGGCCTACTGTGTTCCTCCAGCATTTTGTGTTGCTTTGGGTTTCCAACATTACAGAATATTTTGTTCATGAGTTAAACAATGTTTTAGGCTGAAGACCCTTCAGTTTTGACAAAGGATCTTTTGAGCTGACTATCAATCTAGCTTACTTCTGGTGCTTCAGGGAAGACCTTTGACATTGATAGCAGAAAACAATTTGTTTCTCCCAAATGTGTCACTTGATACTTAGTTATGAATACTGCTAAAGCAGGCTTACAAAGTGTTTTAAATGTCTTATCATTAATGGTTGAAAAGGTAGACTCTCAATTTGGCGGTATTACGAGCCTGTTGGATTTGAATGTGGTCATGAGCTATTAAGTGATTCCCAGATTTTGCAATGGAGCTTGCAATATAATACATGACTAGTAACTGGAGCAAGCAATTCCAAGAATGGAGACTAACGCATTCAGTCATTTTGCGCTTAAAAACAAGCATTCAGCTTCTGGGTATTATATTACTTTTTAAGATAATTTTGAAATGTGATGTTCTCTTACTGACTTGCAAGATGGATCTCAGTTTTGCTTTTTATAAGTAGTTCTTTGAATAATGGACCTGGCCATGCTCTAATGGACTTGAGCTCAAGGTCTGAGAGGTGATGACCAGTTAAAGAGAAGGGGTGGTGAGACAGGAGTCGTGTGTTTGCTAGACTGAGGGGACTAAAATGACAGGTCATTTGTACCAGGTAGTGGAGGAGAGCAGGAGTTGAAGACAGTGGCAGATCAGTGGAGACGAAGAAGTGGGGAGGGGGGAAAAATGGCATTTGAAGGTGGAAATCGGAGACAGGTGTTGGAGGGAGAAGGGCAGAAACCAGTGCTAGACTCAAGTAAAGGAGGCAGTGGAAACTATTAGGGAAGTGCTGAATAGGAGGTGCAGTTGGAACCACAGTGTGGGGACAGTCGTGGGGGTGAACTGTGTGTGCACGGAAATGGGAGAGGGTAAACTTGGGGATTGGCAGGGGGTGCTGAGAGAAAAGGAATAATCATGAGAGAACTGGAGGAGAATCTGCTCAGGAGAGCAGGGGAACATCCCAAGTTCTTACCCCCCTCCTCTGTGTTTGATGCAACCTCCCTGTCAACTTGTATCCCTCCTCAATCCCTTAGGCTTGGCACTTACTGCCTTCTCTTCATACTAACCATCTTGCTCCTCTGTCCTGATGCAGAGTTCCTTTCTTCCCAAAATTGTTGTTCGGTGCACTGTTCTTCCAGCAAATTGTTCTGGAGGAACAGCAACCTGGCAATTGCTACTGCACGTTTCCGCATCTGCTGCTCTCAAATGTAGGTTAGATGCTTTGACTTGGGATGTGGGGTGCAAATCTTAATATCCGATAGCAAAAATTGAAGCAGAGCTTTCCAGTGCATTCAGGCAGCTATGTTAAATGACAATATGGCCCACATTGTTTTTTTATCAATACAGCGCACCATACAATAACAGTATGCCTTGATCGACTCTTCCTATAAGACTTCTAAGTGTAAACTGCTTGAAGCATCCCATAGCAAGTCACTAGTGTTCTCATCACCCACAAGACTATTCTTTCCTTTTTCTCCTACCCTTCATTAAAAAAATACTGCACCCAACGAATCAGACCTTAACCAGAGTGATCAGGTTCTCAAAGTTTGCATGCTAATTTATTAGGTTTGGATGACTTTAAATGCACAAGATGATGGATGTAAGCTCCTGATGTGTAAAGCATGCAGATTAATTCCAGATTTTGAAATGAATTTTAATTTCTATAGCTGCCATGGTGGGATTTGAAAGTTTTTCTCCTGAATTAACACCACCTACTCCTTCCCTCCCCCAGGACAGGTCTTTAGGCTGACTCTTCAGTAACTACTAGCTGTTAATTTTCATGACTCTGCTTTTATCCTTAAGGTTGGCTGCAGATTTCATGAAGAGTGATTATTTGTTCCTTGCTGTTGGTCAAGTGGGAGGAGCCTGTGGTGACGTACAGCAGTCTGTACTGCAAGTTGACCAGTATTCCAAAAGGAACAAACTAATTGAAATCCTCACCAATACAGGTGTGTCTTTTTCACCTACAATCTGCCCAACTATAATGAAATTCAGGGAGAGGAGATGGATACTGCAAATAATTAAATGCGTATTTTGGAGGGTAGAGGTAATTTAACTTCATGTGAACACATTTTTACTAAAATTAATAATTTGGTCAAAAGTAGTTATTTTTGTATAATTCTATGGAATATTTCATGCAAAATTACCCCATGGATGGAGATGTAAATTCCAATAGTGGCTTGTAACATAAATTGTATATTGTCCAGCTATTACCTACCTGTGTTTGTTAACTTTAAGTTGGCTTATCTTTAAGCAATGTGGTCCTATCATTCTAAAAGATTTATCCTTGCCATGATTGCATCAAGGTGAAGGATTAGTATCTCTGCAGAAAGACAGCTGAGGTGTTTTGTAGAGTTACCACCGATTTATATATTTTTTATATAAATGCTTGGGGGAAAAATTTAATTTGTCAAATAAGCAATTTTTGACTTCCCATTTGTGTTTTGGGGATTAGGACTTTTGCATGAAAATATATATTTTTATCATGATGACTTTGGTTATAATTCAAGTTACCCTAACATACATGGACTCACACTGTGTGTGTGTTTGTGCGTGTGTGTGTGTGTATATGTATAGATGTAGGAGAGCGCATTTTTAAACTACTTTGCTTTGGGTCTCACTTCCTAGGTATTGAACGGACTATGATCTTTGTTGATACCAAAAGGAAAGCTGACTTTCTTGCTGCTTTCCTTTGTCAAGAGAAATTCCCCACAACAAGTATTCATGGGTAAAGTTTTTGCTTTCACATTTCTCTAATTCACATATTTGCCTTTTGCCTGTTTCTGCTCTTGAGTGTGACATGGAAATTTATCATGTTTGGGCTAAAATTCCATCAACCTAATTGATTCTATGCAAACCAGTAAGCTTGAAGTGTTCGTTGCCTTAGAAGTAAATAAACTGTTAGAATATTTGAGTGATTTGTCTTCTACAGTGGAAATCACCTCTCAGATTTAGAAATGGACTTGAGAAATCTTGCTTGCCTGGTTCACTCACCCTTTTCTCATTTAGTCCCTCCTTGACCCATAGCTAAATGATTTTATTTGGACAGTATTTTATTGCTCCATGTAGTTTATAGTTGGATCTTTGATTAGTTTTGTAATTCTTTGAGTTGTTTTTGAGGGTATTGCAGAGTAGGTAATTTACTATTACAGTTACTATTTATTATTAATAAGTGCACTTAAAGGGAGTGATTTTCCTTGTTGCAGTGCTATAGACTTTGTAATAAAGTGTTCTAGATTTTGACCTACTGATAATGGAAAACTTTGTGTGAATAAAATTCTTAAATTAAAACTTTTTTAGTACTTAAGCCAGTTTATTGTGTTAAATATTCTTGAGTTGTCTTAATCATTTTTTGTTTTGTTTTTGACAACTTGGAATGGAAACAAGATTCTAACTTAAAAAATAGTTTGAACCATTTAAACTCTTGCCTCTCAAGTTAAAGCATGTCCTTTTTTTTGAATAGCTGATGAACAGTTGGCCTAGAGTTGCATAGAAAGATCATGGGCTAGAATCTTATTTCCTTGATGTGCTGAGCTTAGAGGAAATTTTTTTAGAGAGGGCAAGAGCGTAAATGAGGGTGAGGCAGCTGGAGGAGATGGAATCTTGTGTCTAGAAACGATACAGTATAGATCATGTCTTTTGTAGTAACACCCCTTCACTAGTTCAACCTCTACCAAAGGGGGAGTTCTCAGCTTCTCCAGTCTCTAAATGTGGGTAATTAATTCCTAAAACTAATTAAGTACCATCTGGCATTCAAAATGTTGATAGATACTTTTAAGTGTGGGGCCCAGTCATTAGTTTGCAAAGGTTTAGCATAACTTTTTTTTGGATATTCCACTTACAATGAAGCTACAGATATTTTGCCTTCTCGATCAGACCTATCATCTCATGAATAATGTGCATTCTCATCCCTGCCCTTCAGAATTGTATTATTTTATTCAATATTACTTCATTTCTTGTACTATAATCAACTGCTTCATTTGTTTCTGAATTTAAATATTTTCCATTGAATTTTGTATTGAATTTAGTCTGCCACCTTTCATCTAGTTCATAGTTTGCTTTGAGGCTGAAGGTGAGAACTTGAGTTGTAGGTGCAACAGTAAGTCACATGAACCATTAATCCTGCACTGCTGTTTAAGGTTGACATTTTCCTATTTGTTCCATTTCCCTTCAGTGCCCTTGCTAATGCAATTGAATGAATTGAAGGATTAGGAAGTGTAATGTAATGGGCAATGCTTCGTTTTCAAAAAAACTGCTTCTGTTTGCTTGTACCAAAAATGTTGTTAATTAATAGTTCTAAATTTTCTGCTTTTCTCTTGAGCTATCACAAAAGAACAGTGGCTTCGGTCATTCTTGCCTTTTTTTTTTGAGGGTTGATGTGAAGGAACAGCAATGTAATGTAAGTGACTTATTTTGCAGTGATCGAGAGCAAAGGGAAAGGGAGATGGCACTTGGTGACTTCCGTACAGGGAAGTGTCCCATTTTGGTGGCTACGGCAGTGGCAGCTCGAGGATTAGACATTGAGCACGTACAACATGTTATTAACTTCGATTTGCCGTCCACCATTGATGAATACGTTCATCGCATTGGACGCACAGGTCGTTGTGGACATGTTGGCAAAGCAATATCATTCTTTGATTCAAATACAGATATGCCAATAGCACGTGCCCTCCTAAAGGTCCTCTCTGATGTAAGTACTGTTTTCAGGAATAATTTTATGATAAGAGTTAAAAAGAGAAAATTGAAGACCTGAAAAGTAGTCCTCTCAGCATGCTTCCAGTTCCCAGTGATTCTGAATATAGGAGCAGGGAAGTGGATTACGTGGTTGGACAGATGATTCAGGAAGAAGAGGTTTGGGTTCCAGAGACTTTGAAACCAGCTCTGGAGAGGGTGGAATGATGGATTCTGGCAGTAAGAGGACCAATGTCCTACTGAGGGTTGTTGTGGGTAAACTTACACTAGGGTGGGTAAAATTAAGCTAGAATAACAATACTGTGGGGATGCAAGCAAGATTCTTAGGAGGAGAGAAATGAAGAAAATGTAGAATGCAAGAACAAAATCAGGAGTGAGAGGCAGATAGAACCACAGTGTGGGAGCAGGTGGCAAGAGCAAACCTGAAGTACTGCTATTGTAATGCAGGAGGCATTTGTAATGAATTTAGTTTGTACAAATAGGGCAAAGGATAGTGGAGTAGAAACACTTAGTGAGATCAAGTACAGTTGTGAGAAATTGTCTAGACTCGGAAAGTGTAAAGCCCACTTGGATGATGTTTTAAAAACAGCATAGGAATGAAACCAATGTAGGAGTAGTATACAAACACCCCAGCAGGAGCCACACTGTAATAAAGGATATCAGTAAACAAATTCTAGCTTGCAATAGTTGTGGAAACCTTTAATCTTGTAAATTTTTAATCCGGTTGGAATGAGATGGCATTTGGGGATGGGGTAGGGAAGGCAAAATATTGAATGCTTTTAGGGTAGTCTCCTAGATAAGTGTATTTGTGGGAACAGTGAAAAGATGATCTTGGATCTGGTAATGAGTTCCTAGGCGGGTTTCATAAATACCCTCAAAGAAAAATTGCCAAGAATATTCAGTTTTAGATGGTAAAACTTGGGTTGGAAACAGTTGTGTTCAACTTGGAGGGAATTACGATGGAATCTGTCACAGTAAAATTCGTAGGGAGGGATTAAACTTGTGGCCAGCCAGGGATGTTAGAGGGTACTAAGCTGAAAGAGGAATGTATGCAGTACCCAAAGTTGGTGATGGGCCTAGAGTTTGGGATATAATTCAGCAGGCAAGAAAGATGATACCATCCCTTGAACTTTATAGCTTTGGTTTATTATTTTCTGTGAGGAATGTAACAGTTACTTCAAGTATTTTTAAAAGAAAAAAGAGTCCCAGTGAACTCCTGGAGAATATGACTGTGGAGTAGTTATAAGGAAGTTATAGTTTGTTCATAGTCAAGCAGAATAGAAACCGGCCCTTTAGGCCATTGTACCCATGCTGATTATCACATAACCAGTTATACTAATATTATTTAGCAACACTTGGTCCATAATTGTCTTGGTGAGTCAAATACCCTGTGCTTATAGTACAAGATACTGCAAACACCTTATTAATTCTGAATAACCATAGAAGGCAGTTAAATATTGTCAGCATCACAAGAGAATTATGATTGCACAAACTAATGAGGCTAAAAGTTGTGAAGAAGGTTGTCAAGTTTGTAGCTGATGGTTTGCATCTGATTCTAATGTATATCATTAGATGCATTAATTATAAATTCAGTTACAAAATTCTGAACTCCAGGGCACTGGAAAATCATTTATGATTCCTGCAAGAAGTGGGTATAGTAGACTTAACAATTTTCTAACAAAAGTTTAAATTAAAGTCACGAGGTAATAACAGCATTCTTGGAAAATTGTAATCTAATCAGCATGGTGCAATGAAGGAGAAATTTGTCAGACAATTTGAGTTTGAAGCATTGATCAGTGTACAGAGGGGAACTAATAGACGTGTTGTATTTAAGCTTCCAGAATATATTTGACAAGATGCCTCATTATCTTGTGGGAATAGCCCATAATATTGATGAGCAGCATATTAGCATAAGCAATTTGACTAATTATCAGGAAAGAGTGACTGAAAAATAAGGGGATTATTTTCATGTTGATGCCCTTTGACCATTTGGGTACCATAGAGATCAATGGGATTTGGGTACCATAGAGATCAATTGTTTGCAATAAACGTTAATGACTTGGAAGTAAATGCATGTGTCATTTGTAGAAGGGAATGGGGGAAAGATAGGTGAAGAGGCAAGATTGGAGAGATGGATCAGATAGATGAGTGGACCAAAAATTGGTAAATAGATTACAAGATAAAAATATGTTCACTTTGGGAGAGTGAACTAGACACTGGTATTACAATGGAATTTGTTGGAAATTGCAACATTTCAGTCCTTGTGCACAAAACAATAAGTAATTGGGGAGGCTAATGGAATGTTGGACCTCATTTCAAGTAGGTTACAATATAAATGTAGGGAAGTTCTTTTGCAACTGTAAAAGGCATGTATGGATGTTTAGTCCCTTAAATTATTTTGGGAGAAGGTTCAATAGGGTGATACTGGTACTTGGAGATTGCCCTTTTGAGGAAAGGTTAAGAGGGTTGAGCTCCATTCATTGAAGTTTAGAATTAGAACCTAGAATGCCACACAGCTCAGGAACAGACTTTTCAGCTATGATGTCTGTGCTGATCATGAAACTAATTTAAACTGCACATCTAGCTGCAACTGGTCTATTCCTCTGTTCCCTGGGGGAATGGGGCAGGAATGCAGATCTGAAGAATGCAGAATCAGCCATGATTCTTAATGATAGAACAGGCTCTCGGGGGTTGACGGCCTATCCTGTTCCTCTTGAATTTAATCTTATTAACATTAAGTATTTTTTGTTTGTGGGTTATAAGAATACAGATCAAAGGAAAACACGTTTTTAAAGAAAAGTTTATAGTGTTTGTCGATCATGATGCAGATTAATAATTATACTTAATTGTTTCTATAGGCACAGCAAGAAGTTCCTGTATGGTTAGAAGAAATTGCTTTTGCTGCTCATGGAACTAGTTACCATAACTCCCTTGGAAAAGTCTTTGCTTCTGTAGATACACGCAAGGTTAGTGTATATATAGGTCAACAGTGAGCACATTGTTTTTATAAGGTCTAATTCTTTTTTTGTTCTTGCTATCAAATGTTTTGGATCAGAATATTCGTTTTTGACATCAACCAATATGCAGGTTATCTGTTCTTTGGCCCTGTTAGGTATTCCCTGTATTTATTTGTCATTATCTTCCTTCTCCATTGTAGCATGCCTCTATTCATTAGGAAGTACTGCTAATTTGAAGCAAACATCAACTTGTATGGAACATTTTCACAATGATAAGCTTTCTCCAAGTGATGGCTGCTGACCAGAACACCAGAAAGGCATGTATGGATGTTTAGTTCCTTAAGTACCACCGCCCCTGGTAGCGTACTTGTGTGGAAGGCATGCCAATGGCTATATATACTTCATTAGGAAATTGAGGAGAATTTGGTATAGAGACTCTGAGGCACAGGATCACAAGAGACTGCAGAGAGTTGTGGACTCAGCGAGTTCCATCACTGGCACAACCCCTTCCCACCACTGAGGAAATCTTCAAGAGGCCTTGGAAACCTCACCATCTGGAACACTTCCTCTTAAGATCTGGAAGGAGTCTAACGACCTATATTCAACAATTCAGGAATAGGTTCTTCCCCCCGTTATCAGATTGGGGAGAAGAGTTGAGCTGCGGTGATAGGGGTTATGTCAGAGGTATTGAAAGGAGGCTCTGTGGAAGAGAATGAGATTCCCAGATGGTAAGTTGCCTCTTGGGTGCTAGGGTTTGGGACATCTCAGCAGGAGGGTGAACAGCCAGAGGTTGTAGTTTAAGTAGGTACCAATGACATGGGTAGGAAGAGTTCTGCAAAGGGAGTTGAGAGTTGGGTGATAAGTTAAAGGATAGGACCTCCGGGGTTGTGATCTGAGGATTGGTACCTGTGCCATGTGCTAGTCGGCCAGAAATAGGAAGATTATACAGAAATAAGATTAACATGTGCCTAAGGAATTGGTGCAGGAGGGAGAGCATATGATTTTTTTGATCATTGGGCTTTTCCAGGGAAGGTGGGACCTGTACAGAAGAGATGGTTTGCACCTGAACTGGAAGGGGAGGAATATCCTAGTGGCGCATGCAAATTGCTGGACCAACTCAGCAGACCATGCACCATCTTTGAAGAGAGTGAACAGTAGATGTTCTGGGCTGAGGCTCTTCAGATTGGAAAGGAAGTCAGAATAAGATGTATTATGGTGGACGGAGGGGAGGAAGAAGTGCAGTGATAGGTGAAACTGGGAGGAGTGAAGTTAAGAGCTGGGAAGTTGGTGGAAGAGGTTAAAGGGCTGGAGAAAGGGGAATCTGGGAGAGGACAGAAGAAGGGGAAGGAGGAGGAGCACCGGAGGGAGGTGATAGGCAGATAAGAAAAAGTGAGAGGAAACAAGAATGGGAATGGTGAAGGGAAGAGGGGAGAAACTTTGAGTATAAAGCTTCTATGAGCTTGTCAGAATAAAAGATAAAGATAACAAGTATAGAGAACCTTGGTTTCTCAAAAGGTTGAAATAGTACAGCGTGAATTTACAAGGATGTTGGGACTGGAAGACCTGAGTTGTAAGGAAAAATTGAATAGATTAGGACTGTATTCCTTAGAACGTAGAATTTTGAGAGGAGATTTGATAGAGATGTACAAAATTAAGCGTATAGTTAGGTAAATGCAAGCAGGCTTTTTCCACTGAGGTTGGGTGAGACTACATGGGGTGAGACTACATGGGTTAAGGGTGAAAGGTGAAAAGCTTAAGGGGAACATGAGGGGAAACTACTTCACTTGGAGAGTTGAGTGTGAAATGAGCTGCCAGCACAAGTGGTGCATGCAAGCTCAATTTCAAAGTTTTTAAAGTGAAGTTTGTATAGGTACATGGATAGTAGAGGTATGGAGTTCCCAGTGCAGGTCAGTGGGAGTAGGGAGGTTAGAAGATTTCATCAAGGACTAGGTGGACTGAAGGGTCTTTCTGTGCAGTGCTTTTCAATGACTAGAAGTACCCAATTAAACTAATTCTACATCAATTTCCTCCACCGCCACCACCTTCATATTCTGTCCCTCATTTTTTACATTTGGGAGAATTTAGTGGTTCATCTACTAATTATGTCTTTGGAATGAGGGAATTGGAGAACCTGGGGGAAACTCACATGGTCACAGGAAGGACATGCAAATTCACAGAGCTAGAAGCCAGGGTTGAACTCAAGCTGCTGGAGATAAAAGCCGCCCCACATGGAGGAATAACTTCACCAGGGCTGATAATTCACCACCAACTTCAAAGGCAAAAAGGATGGCAAAAATGTTGATTTCTTTTTTTTTGCTTAAAAAAAGAATTGTTTGTAGGATTTTTTAATCAGACCACAAGTTATTTATCAAACAAGGATGGAGGTTATGTATCAAATGAACAAGCTACAGATTAGACTTGAATACAATAGAACAATATAGGTTAAAGGGATTGAAATACTTAATTTTATCCTGAAAGATATGGACTACATCTGAACGGAAGCTTTGACAAATCATTTCTAAGTTTTTTTTAAAAAAAAAGTACTCTAAAGAACATTTTTAACTTCACAGGAACTTTTATTTAAAAGAAATACTGTTCAAGAAATCCATCATGAAATTACATAGAACACATTTATCTTGATCAAAATTGTACGTACTTGTGTATTTCACATAAATAGCTCATGACCCCAGTCAGTTTGGATTGGCAACAACACATCCTCCACCTTGTCCGTAAGCAGACAAGGCTGTGTGCTTAGACCCTGCTCTACTTGCTTTATACTTAGACTGTGAGACCTAGCACAGCTCCAATGTCATATTTAAGTAAGCTTGCTGATGCTACTACTGTTGTTGATGGTGATGAATCAGCATATAAAAGGGAATTGAAAATCTGGCTGAGTGGTGCCAAAACAACAACCTCTCTCAATGTCAACTGGACAAAGGAAATGATTGACCTCAGGAGGAGGAAACTGGAGGTCCATGACCTACTCCTCATCAGGGAATTGGGGGTGGAGAGGATCAGCAGTTTAAAATTCTTTGGTATTACAATTTCACAGCATCTGCCCTAGGTCTAGCAAGTAACTGCAATTACAAAGCAGCACGGCTTTTTTTAAGAAGTTTGCATAGATTTTGCATGACATCTACATTTTGACAAACTTCTATAGATGTGTAGTTGAGAGTATATTGACTGGCTGCATCGCAGCCTGGTATGGAAACACCAATGCTCTTGTACGGTATGGCCCAGTCCATTGCAAGTAAGGCACCCTCTGCTCTTGAGCACATCCACATGGAGTGCTCTTGCAGGAAAGCAACATCCTTCAATGACCTTTCACCACCCAGGTCATGCTTTCTTCTAGCTGTTGCCATCAGGAGGCCTCAAAAGCGTGCCATCAGATTCAGGAACATTTATTATCCCTTGAGCATCAGGGTCTAACTTCTAATTACATTACTGAACTATTCACAACCTTTGGACTCGCTTTCAAGGACATCTCAGCTCATGTTCTTTTGCTTATTTATTATCATTTTTATTTTTTCTTTTGTTATTTGCACATTTAGATTTTTAAACACTTTTTTGGCTGCCCTGTTAAGTGCAGTCTTTGATTCTGTTTACTGCGATTGAATGTCAGGATTGTATATGGCTTGTACGTAGTTTGGTAATAAATTTACTGAACTTTGATTCCCAAGTTGAAGACAGGAGTTTTGTTAGAATTGCTGTCAAATCCAATGATTTACAAACAAAAAACCCCATGAAATTAGTATTTTTTTCTCTGCTTAAAAGCAGCTTCCAGGTTGATGATTTCATAAATTTATCAGCCAAAAGGGCATCTATTGTCTCTGAAGGCAGTATCTAGGCCTTGGTTAATTGCTTGTGTGTTTAGGGCCACTAGAGACTTTGTCAAAGTTACAATTCAGTGATGAGGTAGGTCCTGCATTGCCATCTGAAGCCTTTCAGATTAACTTTTAAAATAAAAGCCCTGTTTCATCTAGTGGATGTATGGGGACATGATGCAGTTTAGAATTGGGTTTATAACCATGTGAAATTTGTTTTGTAGCAGCAGTGTAAAAATAAATTGCTTTAAATTACAAAATGGAATAATGAAGCATTCATAAACTGTCCTGGAATCTAATGGTTCAGTTAGACAGTGTGCTGGAACATTTTGAAGAACTTTAGGATAGGCAAGTCCCCAGGTTTACTGTGGGAAGCAAGGAGAGAGATTGTCGTCCTCACTGGCCACAGTAGTAGTATCAGATAATTGGAGGGTGGCATGTGATATTCCTTTTTTCAAAAAAAGGGAGTAAGGATATCTCTGGGAATTATAGACCAGAGAGTCATACTTAAGTGGTGGGCAAATTCTTGGATAATATTCTTACAGTATTAGCATTTTGGAGAAGTCTGATTAGGGAGAGTCAGCATGGCTTTGTGAGGAGCAGGTCATGCCTCAGAGCCTGATTGATTACTTTAAGGATGTGACAAAGCACATCGAAGGTGGAGTGGTAGATGTGCTGTCGATGGACTTCAGTAATGCATTTGATTAGTTTTGCCTTAGTTGGCTCATTCTGAAAGTCAGAAGGCATGGGATCCAGGCTTGCCCATAAAAGGAGCAGGAGGTGGCAGATGGTGTTTATTGTCGACGACCAGTGGTATACTGCAGGGGTCTGTTATATGACTTCTGCTCTTTCTGATTTTTATAAACGACTTGTGTGGAGGAATTGGAATGTTGGTTAGTAAGGTTGGAGGAGATGTAGATAGTGTCAAAGGTTGTGATAGGCTACAGTGGATGTTGATAGGTTGCAGAGCTGGGCTGAAGTGGCACATAGTGTTCACTCGAGGAAAGTTACATGATTCAGTTTGGAAGGTTGACCTTGAAAACAATACAAGGTTAATGGCAGGATTCTTAGTGTGGAGGAACAGGGATCTTGGAGTTCACGGATCCCCTCAAAGTTGCCTCAAGCTGATAAGGAATTGTTAAGGAATATAGTCTTCATTAGTCAGGGATTGAATTCAAGCGCTGCAGTGCAATGTTGCACCCCTCTAAAACCTTGCTTGGACCATACTCTGAATGTTGTTGCTTCTGAATGCTTTAGAGAGGGTGCTGAAGATATTTACAGGATGCTGCTTAAGCATGTCTTGAGGATAGTTTGAGCGGGCAAGGGCTATTTGCCTTGGAGCAATGGAGGATGAGAGACCACTTGATAGAAGTGTACAAGGTTGTAAGGGGCATAGTTTGAATGGATGACCACTTTCCCAGGGCAGAAATGGCTAATAGGAGGGAGCATAATTTTAAGCTGATTGAAGGAGTGTATAGGCGTGATGTTAGAGGCAAGTGTTTTTTTTTAATACAGTGGGTACATGGAACATGGATGCCTAGGGTGGTGGTAGATGCAGAAACATTGTGGGCATTTAAGAAACAGACACATGGATGAATGAAATGTGGAGGGTATGTAGGAGGGGAAGGGTTAGATTGATCTTGGAGAAAGTTAAAGGTCAGCATAACATCATGGGCTGAAGGGCTTGTACTGTATTGCTTGATGTCCTTGTATCTGTGAACTCCCCATTGATCACTAAGCTCAGAACTCTGAATATGGGAACCCAGAAGTTATGCTTAGTGAAGACACAAATGGGCTTGTCTGTCACAAAGCTGCTTCGTCTTCTCCACTGATGTCAAATTTGGATGGGATCATGCTTGTCAGTTACAAATTGCCTGTGATCTGGTTGAATGAAGGCAGCATGTACTCACTGGGTTGACTGATGTACTTGGTTCCTGTATTCTTTCTGGAAGCTAACTGAACTTTTATAACCCAAAGGTTGGTGTCAGGGTAGGTAGCTGACTAGTACAAATTCAACGTTTAGTGCAGAAGGTAAATCAAAATGACTATTTTAAGTGGATCAAATTTTGAGTTTGCTTCAGATGGTGATGCTTGTGTAAGAGATGTAATGAAACTAATGGCTGAAATGTTAACTTTCATTTTCTGACTAGACTGTAGGAAAATAAGCCAAAATTGTCCGGCTTTGCATTGATTTTTAAGCTTTTACTTTAGTTTCTTCAAACATGGGCATTAGTGGCATAACTTCAGCACAGGATGGTTGGAATCCAAGTGAAACATAGTTGTGATAATCACTTTAGGAATTTTGTGTCCACTTGAACCACTTTATATAGCTTTTCCTTTTGGTAAAATGTACTGTGTCATTTCAAAACGATGTACTGCTAGATAAACATCTGAATATTGTGTGCTTGCAATTCTAAGTTTAGTCAAAACTTGAAAATCGTAAGATTTTTATCCCAAATGAGAAAGATGGTATGTTATGTGGATTGTCTTTTAAAATGTATGTCTCTTATGTAGTATAAATGATTTCAAACCAGAGTTGGCTTCGGTTATTTTTGTGGTTAAGGTGCAACCATAGTTCCGCAAGTCTGGAACCGGAGCATGTGAACAAACTTCTGATCAAAGCTAACATTGTTACTGAAATTTCTGCTTTTCAGTAAGTTTATTAGAACTTGGAACAGTGCATCACAGGAACAGGCTCTTTGGCACACAATGTTTGCTGAGCCAGCTAAAAAGTAAATGACAAAGTGATCCCTCTGCCTAAACAATGTCCATATCCCTCCATCTTCCTCATACTCATGTGTCCATCTAAACGGCTCTTAAATCTCTATTGTATTTACCTCTATCATTATACCAGACAGTGGATTCCAGGCATTAACCACTTAGTTTTTAAAAAATAAACACACACTTGCCCCTCACATCTCCTTTGAACCTCCCTACTCTCACCTCCAAATGCATGCTCTCTGGTATTGGACATTTCAATCCTGGTAAAAAGATACTTCCTGTCTATGGCTCTCATTATCAGATCTCCTCTCAGCCTCTGCCACTCCAGAGAAAACACACCCAGTTTGTCCAGTCTCTCATGATAGCATGTGCCCTCGAAACCAGGCAGCATCCTTGTAAACCTCTTCTGCTGCATTCTTTCCAAAGCCTCAAAATCCTTCCTGTGGGAGGAGAGGGGGAGCAACCAGACCTGTATGCCATACTCTGGATGTGGCCTAACCAGAGTTCTGTAAAGTTGCAAGATAACCTCTTGACTTTTGAACCCAATGCCTCAACTATTAAAACATAAGCTGCCTTAACCACTCTATTGAACCGTGTAGCCACTTTCAAGGAGCTGGACCCCATGATTTGTTGATCTGCCTCTTCACCAGAGGACTTTGGGTTCAGACCAAGGGAATAATTGTCACACAATTTACTTAAAATTACAAACTGTTTATTAGCAAGCTTGAGTCTCAGTTGATAACATAGAGCTTGCGCTCATAGTCCGGGAAAATCTGCAATCAAATGAGCCCTGAGCACTGTCTGGGGCTGCTTGTTATATATTCGTTACCACATAGTACTCTGATTGTTGCCTGGCATCCTTGATTAGTGGTTACAACAAACAGCTTTCTCATGCAACAAGCACTCCTTTGTTCCTCCATCCAGTACTCTAGTCTTCCCCCTGCCTCCTTCTCTATCTTTTCTAAAACTTCAAAAACCTGGTTTTTGAAATCATCCATTCCTGCCCCCCCTTAACCAAGTCTGTTAATAACCTCAACGTAGTTTCATGTATTGATTCATGCTCTCAAGTTCATCACCCTTACCCATAATACTCCTGGCATTAAAATACCCACACTTCAAACTGTCCATCCCATGTCTTTTATTTTGATTTTTGCCTACCAATACCTTCCCTGGCATCTACCTTCTGCTCCGATCCTTTACTTACTGACTTGGTGCTCCTGTTCCCTGCAAAACTAGTTTAAACTCTCCTGAGTAGCATTAGCAAACCACCCAGCCAGGATATTGGTTCCCCTCCAGTTCAGGTGCAACCTGTCCGCTAGAAAAGGTGCCAATGATCTAAGACCTTGAAACCCTGCTCCCTGCACCATCTCCTGAGCCACTCATTCATCTATGCTATCATCCCATTCCTACCTGCACTGGCCTGTGGCACCAGGAGTAATCTGGAGATTGCTACCTTGAAGGTCCTTCTCTTCAGTTACTTTCCTAACTCCTTATACTCATTACACAGGACTTCTTCCCCTTTTCTGCTTATGTTATTGGTACCAATATGTGCCATGACCTCCAGCTGTTCAACAGCTAGAAAATATCCTGCAGCAACTCCGATATACCCTAGAACCCAGCAGGCAACACTCCGTCTCTTTTGCGGCCGCAGAATCTCACTGAACTATATGAGTCCCCTATCACTACCACACTGCCTGACTTTATCCTTCCCTGCTGAGCCTCAGCTGGTTGCAGTTGGCGGCTGCTGCTGCTGCTGTGCCCTGATAGGTCATCTCCACCCCCGCGCCCCCCCCCCCCCCGCCCACAACGGTATCCAAAGAGCTGTTCCTTTTGCTGAGGGACATGACCACAAACTACATTGGTAGAAAATCTGATAAATTAAACAGACCTGGTTGTAATGAATGACAGTTGCAGAATGTTATACATCTGTCATAATTCTAGTTAATACTGAAAGTTTTCAAAGTCAAAATCCTGCCTGTGACTGATGTCCTTTCCTTTCTTTGTTGTAGATCTTGGGTGTTAACAGAAACTTCAGTGGTTATGAAGCAAGTCCTCCGGTGACATATGGTGAAAATGAAGATGTTTGGGAATAATGCCCACCCTTGAACTTTAAGACAGTGTCCACTAAGGGTTATTAATATTGAAGCTTTTCATTGTTTACCTATTTTATAGGAAGCACATTTGTAAAATTTGTTTACATTTAGTTGCACACGTTTTCATATTTAAGTTGTATCACAGTGGTCAGATATTACAATGTTGATTATTTGTTTTCTGTATGACTTGGGAAATTTCAATAAGGTTATAATAAACTGAAAAACTATCTTCCTTGACTAATTTTCTTGTGCTGTCTCTAAAGGGCAATATTTACGTAAGGCTGTTAACAGTTGAAGCTGCTAATGCAATGTTTGCATTTTTAATAGACATTGATCAGCAGCATTGTGTGGAACTATAATATATCCCTTGCAATAGATGTGACTTTTAAAGGTGATTTTTAAGGGATAGCTGCAGGGTATGGAGGTGGAAAGCGAAGATTTTGGACTTTAGTACCAAAAGAAACAAAGCATGGCTGTTAAAATATGTGGGAGTTTGATAATTGCTTAGATAGAGGATGTAATGGCTCGAATTTATAGGCTGCACTGAGGTCTGTCTGATATCACTTGCAGTAAACATTTGGTGCTGAGTTGATAGGAAACTTAAACTCAGGGAGAATTACAACATTGAGAATCATATAAGAATTGTCCCTTCCACAAACTCTATTCAGAACGCGGTCTGTAATTGGCCCAAATTTTCCATTTGTTCAGCTTCATAATCAAATTAACGGCTAACAAGAGAGGGCACAGTTTTAAGGTGCTTGGAAGTAGGTACAGAGCAGATGTTGGGGATAAGTTATTTAACACAGAGCGGTGAGTGCGTAGAATGGGCTGCCGGCGATGGAGGTGGATATGATAGGATTTTTTAAGAGACTCCTGGATAGGTACATGGAGCTTGGAAAAATAAGAGGACTAGGTAATTTCTAAAGTACATGTTCGGCACAGCATTATGAGCCAAAGGGCCTGTATTGTGCTGTAGGTTTTCTAAATTATAAGACCTAGGAGCCAAATTAGGCCATTTGGCCCATCAAGTCTGCTTCGCCATCCATTATGTATGATGCTTTCCCCCTTGACCCCATTCTCCTACCTTCTCACCATAAACTCTGATGCCCTGACTAAGCAAGAACCAGTCAATCTCTGTTTTAAATGTACACAATAATCTGGCCCCACAGCTCTCCATTGAAATGAATTCCACTGACTCACCAACCTCTGGATAAAGAAATTCCTTCTCTGTTCTAAATGGACATCCCTCTATTCGGAAGCTGTGTCGTCTTGTCCTAGACTCAACCCACTATTGGAAACACCCTCTTCACACACAAAGTTGTGGAAGTTATTTCGCTCTGAATGCTGTTGTTTGTTCTCATTGTTTACACAATTTTTTTTCTCTCTGCAGATTGGGTCTTTTTTAATGAGTTCTGAGTTTTTTGTTGCCTTTTGAGGATGAATCTATACATGAATTGTAGAATTTATACTTTGATAATGTACTTCAAACTTTGAAAGGTCTAGATAGTTCAAAACAATCAAAGAAGCCACAAGCAGAATGTCAAACTTGAGCTAAGTGAATTAACACACACAATGCTAGAGGAATTCAGCAGACCAGGCAGCATCTATGGAAAAGAGTAATGTTGACTTTAGGGGCCAAGATCCTTCATCAGGGCATTGTTTATAAGAGGAGTGAATAAATGGATGAACAGAAGCACAGCTGTATGTGTTATTTATAAATAGTAAACAGAAGCAACATTGGTGCAAATCTATGTTGAACACTGTGTTGGTGCTTGTTTTATATGCTTGTAATCTTAACTTTGCCAAACCTTCTTTGTACATCTCCAAGTCTGGCATTCTTTGTTTTCAATTAGGATAATTTTGTAATGTGTTTTAGTCATAGGAGCAGGTCCTTTGGCCAATCTAATCCAATCTGCTGTCCTGATTTGTCTCATCTATCTATCTGAACAATAGACTTCCATATCCCCCTTCACCCACGTACTTAAATGTCCCTTAAATGTTGATATCACTATCAATTTTTATCTGCATTTGCAGTGTGCAGTTCCTAATGTTTGGTTTACAGTTACTGTTCTATAGATTTGTTAAGTATGCCCACAGAAAATGAATCTTGGGTTGCTTATGGTGACATGTATGTACTTGGTTAATAAATTTTAACCATGACTTTGAGGAATTGTGGATCTGTATTCCCAGATACCACTGCTGCAAGTTTTGATGGCCTTTGTTGCTGAGCCCTGCACTGAGTATTGCACAGACCTCTAGTGATGGGCCTCAAGTCAATGAAGAAAATATCTGCTATGAAGCTGATGTTGAATCCAATTTACTACCTCATCCTGAATACCATGAGAACGAATCTTGACCAGCTTCCCATGTGGGAATTTGACAAAGGGTTTACTGATAATACCCACTGCCTTTACCAGGAAAGTTGATGATCTTACATGACTTCACATGCACAAAGACTTTGACTAACCTTAATCAGGCATTGATACCTGGTCAATTGGAGTACTTTCCAATAGATTACCTACTACTGACATCACTCAATGGCCTATAATTTCTTGGCTTATTCTTAAAGCCTTCTTTGAGGACATCACCATTAAACACATCTGTATGAGGGCAAATTGGAAGCTTTGGCTGACAAAGGTCTGATGATGAGGTTGAGAGATCAGAATGCCCTCAGGTCAGTAAGACCTGCACTTTCTCATGCCATTAGGAAGGCAAAACCAGATTATTCAGCTATTTCTGTGACACTAAAGATACAAGACGTAGGAGCAGAAATAGGCCATTTGGCCCATCGAGTCTGCTCTACCATTCTATCATGGCTGATCCCAGATCCCACAATGCCATACACCTGCCGCCTTGACATATCATTTGATGCCCTGACCGATCAGGAAATGATCAACTCTGGCCTTTTTTTTAAAAAAAAAATGCAGTCTGTGGCAGAGCATTCCAGATTTACTACCCTGGCTAAAAAAAAATCCCTCCTTGCCTCTGTTCTAAAGGGTCACCCCTCAGTTTCGAGGCTGTGCCCTCTTGTTCTGGATACCCTCACCATAGGAAACATGTCCACATCCACCCTATCTAGTTCTTTCAACATCTGGTACGTTTTAATGAGATCACCCCACCACCCCCACATGCACACACATTCTTCTAAATTCCAGTAGGTACAGGCTCAATGCTGCCAAATGCTCCTCATATGTTAACCCCCTCATTCCCAGAATCATCCTTGTGAACCTCTTCTGGACTCTCCAATGACAACACACCCTTTGTGAAATATGGGGCCCAAAACTATTCACCATACTCGAAGTGTGGCCTGACTAGCTCCTTATAAAGGCTCAGCATTAATTCCTTGCTTTTATATTCTATTCCCCTTGAAATGAATGCCAACATTGTATTTGCCTTCTTTACCACAGACTTGGCCTGTAAATTAATGAGACACATGTGGTAGGAAATTCAGACCATAACAGACTTTAAGTACACCCTGCATGTCAAAGGCCGTGACATCTCTCTTCCTGACTGGCTGAATGTCATTCACTCTCAGTTTGACACATGGAACAATGTGTTGGTGAGGAAGCCCTCCCCTCCCTCTAGGAGCAGGGAGTCTGTCTGTCTGCAGCTGATGTGAGGTCAACCCACATAAAGCTGCAGGGCCTGGTTGGGTGCTGAAGGACTCTGCTCCCAGTTAGCAGATTCTAACAGACCTCTTCAACATCCTTGGAAGAGTACACTGTCTCAGCAAGCTTCAAAGTGGTCATTGTCCTCTGTGTCCAAGAGGGCGACAGTAACTTGCATTGACCTCAACAAAAATGAAGTGCTTTAAGTGACGGGTTATGGATTGCATTAAATCCCATCTTCCTGCTGCATTGGACCCTTCCCAGTTTGCTTATCACACAAATTGGCCATAGCTAATCTGCTGTCCTGACTCACCTAGAAAATGGTGCTTCATACGCCACGATTCTATTTATCAACTTCAGCTCGGTATTTAATACAAACTTCCCTCAGAAGCTGGTGGGTAAAGCCCGAAGTTAGAGTCAGAGCACCTTCTGTTGGTTTCAGTGTAATTACCAAAATGTGTTGTGTGCTTGGAAGGAATAGCTTTCAAGCAAGATATGTCAAAGAGAAAGAATCTTTAGCAGTAATCGGAACATGCAGCTAACTTGGTGCACCATTTGTCACAAAATTGAGGTGCAGTGATGATGAATTTGAGAATGATTCTTGTAAAGCCTATTACACTATTGTAATGTGATGCAAGGCTTGGAAGAGCAGTAACTAGCCAGCAACTCCTTATACTCCATCATGTGCTCGTGTATGCATGTTTGCTCAATGTACAATATTCAATTATGTTTGTAACTTGAAACGATTGCTGCAATGCATGACCCAGCCCATTTTGGACATGGGCCATTGTATCAAGTAGTGTGTATGAGTGCATGACAGTTTTCATCTCTAATAAGTGTAGCCACCCATTATTGCCACTCAACGGTATTACCCTTACTGAGACCCCACACCAACATACCATTCAATGCGAAGCAAACTGTTTCATTGGTATATCTTGCAGCATCCTAAAGATCTGCTATCCATACCATGCACAATTTGCACTGCAGTTCTTGAGTTTCAAAAAGAAAACTGAAATCTGTGGGTCAAACTGCAGCTGGAGAAACAAAAAAAGGCAAGTCAACATTTGGGTTAGGACCCTGCATCAAGGTTGAGAGGGAGGAATTGTCAAAATATGACTGGTGTGAAAAGAGGCTGGTATGTGATAGGTACAACCAGCTGGAAAAAGGATGGTGGTTAGTGAGACCAGGTAGGGGATGGGAAAGGTGAATGAAGGAATAGGAAAACAAGATGGATGGGTGAGTGGAAAGAGAAGACCAGGGGTGTAGGTGACCTATGAGTCAAAAATTCGCATCTTCTGCTTGCCCTTCTACATTGATGAGGATGGCTCATTGAAGTGTAGACAGCTGTAGGACACCTGAGCTCTGTCTGCAATGGCCATCTTGACTTCCAAATGTATATCATGTAATTGATTACAGCAAATTGATTACACTTTCAAAACTATAATTCTAAGCAAACTCATCAATTACCTGAGCTGGGACTCAACATCTTTTGCAACAGGGTCCTTTACTTCCTGACCAACAGACTGCAATCAGTAAGTTTAAGACAGCAGCACTTCCATGTTACCTTCAATGCTAGTGCCTCAGAAGGCTGTGTCCTCAGCTCTCTACTTTCCTCCATGCAAATGGGTGGTGGCCAGATTCAGCTCTAACTCTGTCTACAAGTTTGCAGATGACATTTCTAGTAGGTTGAATCTTGAATAATGCTGAGTAAGATTACATGAAGGAGATGGTGAACCATGTGGCATGGCATCATGTTATTTTTCCCCTTAATGTCAGCAAAACACAAGAGAAGGTCTTTGATTTCAGGACGCAGGCGATGCACATGAGCATGCCAGTGCCAAGAAGGTGCACCAGTACCTATACTTTCCCAGGAGGCTAACAAAACTTGGCATAGCCCTTTTGGTCCTTATCAATGCACCACAGAAATCATCCTATCTGGATACAACATGACAACTGCTCCGCCTGAGGCTACAAGGAACTACAGAATGTTGTGGACACAGCTCAGTACATCACATAAGACAGCCAGCCTCTACACTTTTCAATGCCTCAGTAAGGTAGCCAATATAATCAATGACCTCTCCTACCCCAGAGATTCGCTCTTCTCTCCTCCCACTCGGCTGAAGGTACAAAATCCTGAAAGCACTTAACACCAGGCCCAATGACAGCTTCTATCCTGCTGTGAACAGTCCTTTGGTAGAATAAGATGAACAGTTGACCTCACAAATTGCCTCCTTAAGGCTTTGGATCTTATTGCCTGCCTGCACTGCATTTTCTCTGCATCTGTAGGACCTTATCTTGTTTTGCTTCCCCTTGTACTACCTCAAAACACTGTTGAGAAATGATCTGTATGAATGGCATGCAAAATTTGATAAAACACTCAGGTACATGTCAGCACAACTTCATGCTCCCACATTGACCTGCCCGCCTTCAGCCTTTTCCATGATTTCAGAGGCCAAATGCAAATTGGAAAGTGATATCTCATATTCTGTTTGGTTAGCTAACAAGCCAAGAAACAAGTAAGTCTAAACTTTAAGCCAAAGGGATGATAATTGATTCTTTCCAATTTCAAGCAATCCATACCTCTGGTATTCTCCCATACAGAATCAGTCATCAGCCAGTATTTTTTCTTAATTTGTTGATCTTTTTTTTTTGCCTCCTTCTTCCCACCTACCTACTCTAACACTTAGCCGTCCCAGTCCCAAACCCTCACTGGTTCTGCCTGTCTCTCTTTCCCTCCCCACTTGGATCCTCCTGCCTCTATCTCACTACCCTACCCTGCAAGCACTGCTAATGCACTGCCTGTGTTCTTATGCTCCCACTCAGTCTGGATGCGGGGTCAGGATCTGAAACGTTGTCTTGGACGTTTTGCCTCCATAGATGCTGCTTGACCCACTGAGTTCTTGTAGCATTCCTTCCGTTTGTTCCAGATACAGTCTTTGGGCTTCCTACCATGCTTTTTTTTTGCCTAAACCTTGGTAATAGGTTATCTATCCTTTGCTACCGCTGAGGTAAACTCCCTCCCCAAAAACTCCACGGAAATACTTTTAAAGAGACTGCAACAGTATTAGGAGGTGGCTAACTATCGTTTTAAAGGCAATAGATAAAGAAAATCAAAATAATTCAATCTTTCCCGTTTTTGGAAGCAAACTTGCTCTGGTCTCATGATGCAATAATCCTGTTGATTTTAGAGAACTATTCAACTCATATCTCTGGAAATCCAGAGCAACACACACAAATTGTTGGAGGAACTCATCAGGCAAAGCCTCCAGCATTTTGTACGCTGCCTGATCTGCTAAATTTCACCAGCGTTTTGTGTTCTCCATAGATGTTGCTTGACCTGCTGCATTCCGCCAGCTTTTTGTGCGTGTGTTGCTCTGAATCGTTAATGACTTAATTCTCCAGTTTTCATAAAGTAACACTGGAAATATCATCTTCATAACCTATCAGATCAGATCTATTCTTGTCAAGTCAAAATCATCATGAGTAACCGATGTTGTAAATCTGCAGTTCACCAGGAAGCGAAATGTGGAAGAGATACTTAAAAAAAAACTTGAGAACTGACGCTTGATAGTTCGGGGCCCTAAGTTTTTTTTTCGCGGAATTTCCCGACAGGAATATATCCAGCTTATTCCCTTGCGTTCCTACAAGATTCAAGCCATCCAGTAGCCAAACTACGACTGTAAGTTGTGTTTCATCATTGTTCATATTAACTTCTCTGATTTCCTCTAATTTCGGTGAAAAGAAAAGTACTTTTCTTTCAGTCGGCCGTCTCGAGTCATTCGTGGCTACTTTTCCGCTGTTGGTATTTTTCCAGGGATTCTAGGTCGTGTTCCTACTTGCGCAGATGCACGGCTTTTTATTCTGCAGCGATATCGAAGGTACTGTACTAATGGAAACGCGATCTTCTATTCAACTGGTAACTGAACAAGCTTCTAGGCTTTCAAAAACTCTATTTCATATATATATATATATATGAATCTGATCTCGGGCATTTCGACATACCCTAAGAAAGTCGTTTGTTACTTGGGACAGTGGTTTTCCGCTAGTGTGTAAAGATAGTACAGCTTTAGAACGCACTGCTACAGTTTTAAGAGTGCAGTGATTAAATAGCATTTGAATGCACTTAAGTCCTTTAAATTGATTGATATTTCGCTAATACCGAGAGGAATCCGGTGGTGCAGTCAACGCACTGACTTGATTTATTAATTTTAGAACGTGTGTGTTTCTGGCAAAGCAAACCATTTATTATTAACCCGTGTATGTATGTGCTGAATTCGCTTCGAGAGCAAGCAAAACTGGACAACGATGTTGTGAATCTAGAGTTACATACAGGCCGGATTGGAATGGACGTTGCCTTCATAGGCTGTTGGCAAGCTCCGGCATGAAGGACTGGTCCATAAGGTGAGATCACACCAGATCCAGGGTGAACTTGCCAGACACGTAATATATAAAATTAGCTTGGTGGAAGGAGTTAGAGGGATGTCGTGGCTGTTTTTCAAATTGGTTCTGTGTCATTAGGATTAGATTAGGATCAAATGTATTCACCATTTATATGTATTAGGAAATTACTGTGGTTGTTGGCACTATATGCTACAAAATGACAATATTCAACAATTACTGGATATAGAATGAAGAATTATATAAAAATAAAGTTCAAAATGTGTGGCGCGTGGCCAAGTGGTTAAGGTGTTGGACTGGCGATCTGAAGGTCGTGAGTTCGAGCCCCATCCGAGGCAGTGTGTTGTGTCCTTGAGCAAGACACTTAACCACACATTGCTCCAGTCCACCCAGCTGAAAATGGGTACCAGCAAAATGCTGGGGGTTAACCTCGCGATAAACTGGCATCCTATTCGGTGGGGGTGGGGGGGGGGGGAGTCTTGTACTCTCAGTCGCTTCACGCCACGGAAACTGGCATAAGCACTGGCCTGATGAGTTTATAAGGCTTGGGACAGACTTTAACTAACTTCAAAATACAGATATGTAATACAACGTGCATAAATACACCAGCATGTATTTAAAGATAAACATCATTTTATAAAGTGGTTTAAAGTGTTTACAGTGCAGTGCAGTGACTGTAGAGGGTTTGGCAGGGCTAACCAGAATGGCTGATCAAATTAACTTCTTGGGGGAAGAAACTTTTAAGATGGCATGATTTTTTGTTGTTGTTTTAAAGCCTTGTAGTACTTTCCAGAAAGGAGGTTTGTCCACAATGATTTGTCCTGCCCGCTTCTTCGTCCTGGATGCCGACCAGTCCTGCACTGATGGTGGCCTGCAGGCAATGACCTTTTCTGTGGACCTGACAGTTCACTGTAGTTTTAATTTTCATATATTGTGAGAGGATATTGCACCAAACCAGACAGTAATGACGGATGTGAGGATGTTCCCATGTAGAATTGCACCAGTATGTTCTGGGGAAGATGGAATTTCATCAACTGCCACATTTACTGTCATCGACTATTTGTCGTTAATATTAAGTTTGCGAATGACATCAAAATTGGTGGACAGCGAAGAAAGTTGTGGACGGTTACCATAGGATGTAGATCAGCAGGAGAAGTGAGCAAAGGGAAGGCAGGAGGAATTTAACTCAGACATGTGCAAAGTACTGTACTTTGGAAAGTTGTATCAGAAAAAGGACGCACAGTAATGGGGAGGCCCTGAGAATGATGCAGAAAAGAGAGAGCTATTGGTAAAAGTACACAGCTCCCTGAAAGTTGTGAAACAGGCAGACAAAATGGTAAAGAAGGCATTTGGAATGCTTACCTTTATCAGACAGGATACTGAATACAGAAGTTGGGACGTCATGTTATAGCAGGGTGAGACATTGGTGAGACCACACCCGGAATATTGTTTGAAATTCTAGTCGCCACACTATGGGAAGGATATGATTAAGGCAGAGGGAATGCAGAAATGGTTCACAAGGATGTTGCTACGACTGGTGAGATTGAGTTACAAGGAGAAATTGGAAAGGCTGGTCATGTTTCCCCCAGAGCAAAGGTGGGTGAAGGAAGAGGGGCATAGATAATGGTCACAGTCCTTTTCCCAGGGCAGGGGAGTCTAAAACTGAGGGCATTGGTTAAAGGAGAGAGAGGTTTAATGGGAAGTTTTTCATAAATTGTGACATGTGTATGGACTGGGTTGGCAGAAAAAGTGGTAGAGGTGGGTACAGTTACAATGTTTTAAAGACATCTGTTCAGGTTCATTGATAAGAAGAGCTTAGAAGGATTTGGGCTCAGTGCAGTTAGGGGGCATGGTGGGATCTAGCTAAGGAAAGCATGGATGAATTGATCCAAAAGGCCATGCTATTTAACGTTGACTTGTTAGCAAGTTAGAACATATTATGCTCAACTCTTTTTTTCTACGTGAAAAAAGGTCTTGGCTATTTTCCCCAGCCTTTGTGGCTTCATTAGCATAATTCAATACAGTAAGATTTCCCATAGAATCCCTCAGAAACAACATTTAAAGGGCTATTAATATAACTGTCATCAAGCAAACATAGCTTACTTCGATCAACCCATCAGTTCATAGGGTGCAACTTTCAAGGGGGGAACTGAGCCATGGAGAAGTGAACAATGATTATACCTGATAAAAGTGTAACAGATGAAGTGAATGTTTCCTTGAGATTAATATGAAATTAAGTAATGGTAGCACTCTATCACACATTAGGAGGTGGTAACACATCATGACCATTAATGAAACAATAAGGATTTTAAATGTTAAATGTATATTCATAAAGAAACTTTCTGAGGATTATTTAATGTGTAATCCTGTCATGTACATGTCATAAGTATAATATTTGGGGTCAATATGTCTTGAGTTTTTACTCAAGGTATTAACTCAGCAGTAGTCTTATACTTGGTATTGCCAGTTGAAAAGTGACTGTGGTTTGCCCCAGTGCTTTATGGTAATTAAAGTACTTTTATTTACTATAGTCTGAGGAAATTTGATGACTAACTTCGGCACATCCTGATCATATAATCACGAGGTTTTTTTAAAAGTGATTTTTGGTTGAGAGAGGTGAACATTGAACAGAAGCCTTCTGTTGGCTAGGCTCAACCATGGATGCTGTGTCCTAGCTGTCTACATTGTCGCCGTCATTCGATAAGCAAGCAGATATGCAAGCCAGGGCAATACAATATGGAGAGCAAGCTGTCACCCATGGTTTTTCTGCTCCATGCAGCTGATGAACGGCAGCAACTGATACAGTTTGGCACCAGCGGCACTGCAGGAGGTGCCAGTCAGCACGGAGCTCAGCATAGGACTACCTTATGGGTTCCAGCTCCAGCCTTCCCCATATGTTGGTATAGCCACAAGGAAGTTTCTTCCTCCTTTTAAATGAGTTAATGTATTGAATAATAGATCAGGTCACATTGACCCCAGATATCGTACTTATGACGTGTACATGATAGTATTATACACTAAATAATCCTCAGACTTTTTCTTCTCCTAGATGAGCTGCCAATTATAGCTAAGGAGCCCCATTTGCCCAAAGTGACTGGTTCTAAGGTGCCAGTAACCTGTCTTTGCCCCTTCTCATGTCAGTAGAGATGGTTCCACCAGACTTAGTAGCAAAGTACTCTAACAGATTTGTCAGGCAGAATCTCCATATAATGAAACCGTGCTGACTTTGCTCTATGTTATCATTTGCTTCCAATTACTCTGAAATTTCATCCTTAATAATGGACTCTTAAATCTCACCAGCCACTGAGGTCAGACTAACCAGCCTAAAATTTCGTGCATTTTGCCTTCTTAAATGGGGTGTTATATTTGTGAACCTCCCTGACTCCAGTGATTCTGGAAAGATCACTATTAATGCCTCTGCAATGACTTCAGCTACTGCTTTCAGAACCCTGGGGTGTAAACCATTTGGTCCAGGGGATTTATTCAAGCTCAGGACTTTCAGCTTACTGAGCACTCAGTAACATCCACTAAGTTCACCTCTATCTTCTGACCCTCCTGAATTTCTGGCATGTTACTGACAGCTTGCACTATGAAGACTGATTTTATTTTTTCTTCTTCTTTGCTGAGATACAGCACAGAATTGGTAATTTCAGCCCTTCAAAGCGTGCAGCCCAGCAACCCCCGATTTAATCCTGTCCTAATCACAGGGCAATTTACAATGACCAATTAAGCTACCAACTGCGAAGTATACTTCGAGTTCCTCCACCATTTCTTTGTTAACCATATGGCCACTTGCTTTTCTCTTACCCGTTATGTATCTAAAAAAAAAGATCAATCAGAATTGACATTATATTTGAAGCACGGCTGATATCAACCTAGTTTGGGAATGTCAGCAAGACTTAGACCAATGAATAAGGACTGTTTATAAATCAAAAATAATGAGCATGTCATATGATATGATATGATCCATATGTCCTTTTTCAATATCTGGATTTGAAATTATATCTAAAGATAATAATCCTGGATTTCCATGACGTTTAACCATTATGTCTTTCTTGTTTTGTGAAAGAAGTTTGGTGACAGTCCAAAAAGCTACATGCAAGGGTCGTGAACCTAAATGTAAACTTTGAAACAAATATGACTTCGCATTTCATGTCAGATTATGTTCATTATTTGGAATCAATTACAAGAATTTTTATGCCTATGGCAATTATAATTATAATTGGCTTTTGATAAATACAAAGTATCTGTGATAGTAACATTTATCTGTATAATGACAACTTTTTATTTCTGGTTTAGCTAAGTGTTGCAGTTAACAGGAAGAGCGAGCAATGGGATGAATTACTGGCACAGTGAGTGTTTGGAAGGGAAAGCAAGCAAGGAACACATTTGCACAATTTCCTGTTCTTGACATTTAGATAATTGAATCAGAATGAGCTTTTGGAGTGACTTTGTTTCACTTTTAGCTCTACATATTGTATACAGCATTGTTGAATTTATTAAACATTTAAATAGTGCAATCTAAAACTATGGCCAGGTAGATATTAGAAGCAGATCAAGATTGCCTCAGATCTTGGAGTATTATAGTCATGGTCTCAGATACAGGGCAGATTTCAGCTGCAAGTGTCTGACAGTGATTTGCTAGTGACTGCTACCATGCCATGTGATGTTGGAGAGTGACTATATGTTATCAGGATGGAATGAATTGCACACATTTCCAGTTAGACCAAGCACACCTACAGATGGAGTGGGCAGTTGAGGCTCTGGGATCTTTTTCTGTGATCGTGGCCTTCCTGAGAAGCTGCTTCTCTGATAATAGTCTGCAGTGGAGGCCAGCGCTTCTTGTCACATTATGGCAGATGCAAAAGCAGAGGGCAAGTTGCACTACTGAATAGAGAACCTAACAGCAATAATTAGAGGGCATCCTGAAGGGATTGTCCAGTGTGGCTGTGTGTGTAGAATCTAGGAATAGAAGGGTTCATCACTTTGCTCACGCTATGTTATTGGCTTCCTAGTCATCAGGGCGGACTAGAGAAACTAATATGTAAGCAAATTGCAGAAATGTAACAGCAAGGATATGTGCTTAGCCCACTCTACTCTCTCTACTCTCATGACCATGTGGCTACGCTCAAATCAAACGCCATCTAAAAAACTTGCTCAGATGAGACAGCAGATGTAATCCCTTTATTTCAGAAGGGCGGCAGGAATAAGCCAGGAAGTTACACGTCAGTAACCAGAGGATTTACCAGATAAAGTTGTAAGGGACAGAGTTTATGCAGAGCTGGAAAGGCAGCAACTAATAGGAATAGTCAGCATGGCTTTGTGAGAGGGAAATCATGACTTACTAATTTGAATGAATTTTTTTGAGGAGGCAAGTAGGAAAATTGATGAAGATAGACATTGCTTGTATGGAATTTAGTAAGGCATGTGACAAGGTCCGCACAGTAGGCTGGTCCATAAGGCTAAGACAAATATGACCCAAGGTGAGTTAAATAATTGGATCCAAATTGGTAATAGAAAGCAGAATGTGATGGCGAAAGGATCCTTTTCTGACTGCAGTAGCCTGGATACAGGGGTGTACCTGATATTGTTTGTAACACAGTAGATTACATTTAATTGGGACATATCAGATACGGTAGATTTTGGCCCAATTAAGCAGTTGCCTCAAATTAGCCAGTGTCAGGGAAATAGTGAAAAAGGTATGAAAAGGAAAACTGTGTAACAAATTATGTATTTAAATGCAATACGGAACAAATTAGAACACTACCAATACTACTACAGTACCATAAAGCTGTGTATTAGTTCCGAATAGTTATCAATAGAGGAATTTATCCAGTGTTCTCTGCATGTTCTTTTGGTTATCAATGAACAAAATCGCATAGTGCAGGTAATGAACTCCGTTCATACAATGCTTTTGACAATTCCAACCTCCAAATCTTCATTTTTATTTATTCATTTACGGGATGTGGGCATTGTCATTTATTGCCCATACCTATTTGCCCTTGAGAAGGTGGTGATGAGCTGCCTTCTTGAACCACTTAGTCCCTGCGGTGAAGGTACACCCACACTGCTGTTAGGGAAGGAATTCCATGATTTTGACCCAGTGATAATGAAGGAATGGTGATATGTTTCCAAGTCAGAATAGTGAGTGACTTGGAGGGGGATTTCCAAGTGGTGATGTTCCCTGGTATCTGCTGTTCTTGTCCTTCTAGATGGTGGTGGTCGTGGATCTGGAAGGTGCTGACTTAGGAACTTCGGCATATTACTGCAGTGCATCTTGTAAATAGTACACACTGCTGCAACTGTTCATCGATGGTGGAGGGATTGGATGCTTGTGGAAGGGGTGTCAATCAAGTGGGCTGCCTTGTAATGGATGGTGAAAACCTTCTTGAGTGTTGATGGAGCTGCACTCATCCAGGAGAGTGGCGAGTATTCCATTACACTTCTGACCCAAGCCTTGTAGTTGGTGGACAGACTTTGGGAAGTCAGGATGTGAGTTACACACTGCATGATCCCTAGCCTTTGACCTGCTCTGTTAGCCATGGTGCTTTTATGGTTAGACCAGTTCAGTTTCCTGTCAATGGGATGTTGATAGTAGAGGATTCAGTGATGGTGATGCCACTAAATGTCAAGGGACGATGGTTAGAGCCTCTCTTGTTGGAGATGGTCATTGCCTGGCACTTGTGTGGCTTGAATGTTACATGCCATTTTTCATTCGTCACTCAAGCCTGGATATTGTCCTGGTCCTGCTGCATTTGGGTAGGAACTGCTTCACTGTCTGAGGAGTCACGGATGGTGCAGAATGTTGTGCATTCATCTGCGAACATCCCCACTTCTGACTTTATGATGAAAGGAAGGTCTTTGATGAAGCAGCTGAAGATAGTTGGTCCTAGGACACTTCCCTGAGAAACTCCTGCAGTGTTGTCCTGAGGATGAGATGATTGACCTCCAAGCATGTGTCATTGATGTGCATTGTTCCTTAAACAGAGCAATGCCCATCTCCCCACTGCGGAGTATTCTCTGGGAAGATGTGAAAGGAGAGCTGGGTGAAGTGAAGAGGAGCTGGAAGGGCTTCTGGGTCAGGGGAAACCATTTTGTGGGAAGTGCTCCAACCACCAAGTGATAAAGGGTTGTCTTTTTGGAACATGGAGAGATTGTGGAAGTACCGGGAGTTAGAGACAACCTGGTGAAAATGGGTGACATATGTAGAAAGGTTCATGGATCAGAAAACACAGGAAATTCAAACCAAGCAGATGATACACAACTTCCTAGAGTAGCAATCCAGCAGAACTGAGGATATCTAGAAAGGACATGTCAGGGATGACAAATGTACTTTTGCACTTTATAGCTGTGTACATGTATGTAAATGTTTACTGATTATATTACTTTATATTTGTAAACAGCCAGTGACTTAAGTGGTGTATAAGTTTGTGTTCTTTTTAAATAAGCAGTGTAGTATATAGAGTATTTTTTAAGTAAGGCGAGTACCTTATAGTGTAACCTTGCTACAATTCCAGACTCTGCTGTTTAGTAGGTTGAGGAGTATTTATAACTGTTTTTATAACTCTGAATTTATAACTTTGCCTCCATCGAATTGACTGAGCTTGCAAGTAACGCAGAGAAATCTACAAACTGCAGTATTCTACTCTCATTTATGGATGATTCGGATATATTAAGAATAACTGAAAACCAAAACACTGGAAATCTTTATAAAAAAGAACGGAAGCAGGCTTTAGGAAAAGCACTTCATCTTCTGTGTAGATACACGTCAGGGAATAGTTATTACCCCTTAGCCATCAGGCTCTTGAACCAGAGGAATAACTTAACTTCACTCAACTTCACTCACCCCAACACTGAAATGATTCCACAAGCTATGGACTCACTTTCAAGGACTCCAATTAATGTTCTCAATATTTGTTGCATATTTATTTATCATTATTATTTTGTGCTTTTTTTCTTTTTTTGAATTGCACGGTTTGTTGTCTTTTGCACACTGGTTGGTTGTCTGTCTTTGTTGTGTGTGGTTCATCATTGATTCTATTGTTTCTTTGTATTTACTGTCAATGCTCGCAAAAAAAGAAGAATTTCAGGGTAGTACTATTCAGTGATATATATGTACTTTGATAATAAATTGACTTTGATCTTCGAACAGTATTTAATGTCAAATTTAACCATTTCAGAAACTAAAAGTAGATTGGGTGATTGCTGGGCAAAGCACTTTATGCTCAGACCACAGGTGTGACTCACATCTTCATGTATTCTGTCACTTTCATTCGTTAATCCTCTTTCTCTCTGACCCATCATATGTGGCTTGATGTCATACAATGTAAGATAGAGGAAAGGCATGCCACCCTCCACCTGGGCACATTGTAGCTGTTCAGACTCCATATCAGATTTTACACCTCCAGGTAATGTTCTTTCTCTATCAGTATCAGAACAGGAAATGCCACCAATGTGATTTTGGCTTTATTGTCTCTTTCCATTAGCACAACCTGACTGTTGGGCATGTCTTACATCACTGAAGTTTGCAGATTTAGTTGTGCTTTGTTTTCCTTATCACTAACAAGCATTTCAACTTTTTCCAGCTTCCTCAAGTAACTCAATGATTATATAATTTCTACAATTTGACATTGGGTAGCTCTGAACTCACTCTATTGAAGATATTCTCATTGTCCTATCCATATCTCCCTATCTTCTCTGCACAATGAATCTAATTCATCTTTGCCCTCTCCCAGTTCTGACAAATGGTCTTAGACTTGCAACTCTATTTCTCTTCTCACAGATGCTGTTTGCCCTGCCCAGTGACTCCAGCATGATCTATCAAAATCTCACCCAGTACAGTTTTAGGTGCTGATTTTCCTCATGTTAGAGTGACTTCTGCTACAACATTTGCGATATTTTACTAGATTAAGGACATTGTTTAAATATGGAAGCTCATAACTTTAATTATTGCCTCTGGCAACTGGTCAAACTCTTCTCGTGATTGCAACTTGAAACCACATTTTTAAACCACAAGTTTTCAACCCCACCCTAATCCATCATGTGTTGACCTTTCAGTATGACATGAGTTGATTTTGCGTGTAACACAGAATGTGCATTACAATTGCATGTGCAGTATATAATTGTTTTGGATTGTGATTGTAACTTAGTGATCCGTGGTATCTTGGTCAGAACAATAATCAATGTGATGCCATGGTAAGTAATCTAACTTATGCATCTAGGGAAATGAAATCTCCAGCAAAAGACCCCTCCTGTATGAATCACAAATGCTATATTCCAGGCAGTGAATTGGATATTTGAATTACTCTAGGATACAGAATCATGGCTCATTAAAATACAGCATTACTGCTGTTGGAGTAGGACGACCTACCCAAGGGAAGCAACAGTGGTCGTGCCTCTGGCACTGTGACTCAGAAGTGTAGGGAAAGGAAGAGGATGGCAGCAGTAGTAGGGACTCTATAGTCAGGGGGACAGATAGGCGATTCTGTGGACAGGAGAAAAAAAACTGGATAGTAGCTTGTCTCCCAGGTGCCAGGGTCCACGATGTTTCTGAACATGTCCACAATATCATGACAAGGGAGGGGAAGCAGCCAGAAGTTGTGGTGCATATTGGTATCAATGACATAGGTAGAAAAAGGGAGGTCCTGAAAAAAGAATGCAAGGAGTTAGGAAGGAAACTGAGAGACAGGACCTCAACGATAATAATTTCAGGATTGTGCCTGTGCCACATGACAGTGAGGATGGGAATAGAATGAGGTGGCAGATAAATGCGTGGCTGAAGAATTGGAGCAGGGGGTAGGGTTTCAGATTTCTGGATAATTGGGACCTCTTCTGGGGCAGATGCATAAAAGGGACAGGTTGCACTTGAATCCGAGGGGGACCGATATTCTTGTGGGCAGGTTTACTAGTACTGTTGGGAGTGGTTTAAACTCATATGGCAAAGGAATGGGAACCAGGATGATAGAGCTGAGGATGAGCTAGCAGGTTTACAAGTAGATGCTGGGTGCATCAGGAACGTAAGGAAGGACAAACTGATGATTGGGTACAAATGCAGACAGAGCAAAGAGTTAAATTGTGCCACAGAGGCAGAACTCAAAAGGGCAAAGAATGCAGGACTGAAGGTGCTGTATTTAATGAGTGCAGCACTTGTGGCACAATTACAGATTGATCATTATGATGTTTTGGGCATCACTGAGTCGTGTCTGAAAGAAGGCCATAGTTGGGAGTTTAACATCAAATCATATTCTTCGTACCAAAAGGACAGTCAGAAAGGCATACGTGGTGGTGTGGCTCTGTTGATAAGAGGTGGAATTATGTCTTTAGAAGGAGGTGACATAGGGTCAGAGAATGTTGAATTGTTGTGGGTAGAGTTAAGAAACTACAGGGATTAAAAAAAAACCATTATGGGAATCATATATAGGCCTCCAAATAGTAGCCAAGATGTGGGGTTGAGATTGCAAAGTGAGCTGGAAAAGGCATGTAATAAAGGCAATGATGCAATTGTAATGGGGATCTTCAATATGCCAGGGGACTGGGAAAATCAGGTTGGTGCCGGATTGCAAGAGAGGGAATTTGTTGAATGCCTACGGGATGGCTTTTTAGAGCAGCTCATGCTTGAGCCTATCTGGGGAAAGGCTATCTTAGATTGGGTGTTGCTTAATAACTCAGATCTTATTAGGGAGCTTAATGTAAAGGAACCCTTAGGAGGCAGTGATCATACTATGATTGTATTCATACTGCAATTTGAGGGGGGAGAAGCATAAGTCACAATGGAATGAATGGAATTACAGAGGCATGAGAGAGAAGCTTGCCCAGGTAGATTGGAGGAGGATACTGGTGGGGCTGACGCAAGTGATGGTGGAAGTTTCTGCGAATAGTTCACAAGGTGCAGGATAGGTATGCCCCACAAAGGAAGAAGTTCTTAAATGGCAGGGGTAGGCAACCGTGGCTGACAAGGGAAGTTGAGGACTGCATAAAAGTCAAGGAAAAGGCATATAAGGTGGCAAAAGTGAGTGGGAAGTTGGTTGATTTGGAGCTTTTAAAATAAAAAAAGTCAACTAAACAAGCTATAAGGAAAAGATGAAATATAAGGGTAAACTAGACAATAATATAAAGCAGAGTACCAGAAGTTTTTTCAGTTATATAAAGAATAAAAGGTAGGTGACAGTTGATATTGGACCACTGGAAAATGATGATAGTGAGATAGTAATGGGGGACAAAGAAATGGCAGGTGAACTTAATGGGTACTTTTCATCTGTCGTCATAAGACCATTCAGAGAATATTCAGCCATTTCTGTGACACTAAAGATATAAGACCATAAAATATAGGAGCAGAATTAAACCATTCAGCCCATCAAGCCTGCTGATCACGTATCTCACTCAACCCCATACCCTTCTCACCATATCCTTTGATGCCTTGACCAATCAGGAAGCGGTCAACTTCCACCTTAAATATACACCACAGTCTGTGGCAGAGCACTCCACAAATTCACTACTCTCTGGCTAAAAGAATTCCTCCTTATCTCTGTTCTAAAGGTCGTCCCTCAATTTTGAGTCTGTGCCCTCTAGTTCTGGATATCTTCACCATAGGATGCATCCTCTCCACATCCACCCTATTTAATTCTTTCAACATTCAGTGGGTTTCAATGAGATCCCGCTCCATTCTTATAAATTCCAGTGAGTACAGGCCCAAAGCTGCCAAATGCTCCTCATATGTTAACCCTCTCATTCCCGGAATCATCCTCGTGAACCTCTTCAATGATAACACACATCCTTTCTGAGATATGGGGCCCAAAACTGTTGACAATACTCCAAGTGCAGCCTGACTAGTTTCTTATAAAGGCTCAGCATTATCTTTCTGCCTTTACATTCTATTCCTCTTGAAATGAATGCCAACATTCCATTTGCATTCTTGACCACATACTCAACCTGTAAATTAATCTACTGGAAGTCTCTCTGCACCTCTGATGTTCGAATCTACTCCCCATTTAAATAATAGCCCACACTATTGTTCTTTTTTTAGTGATAGACTAAAACAATTGCTTAATGTGCTTAAAAATTATTATTTATAATCACTTATAAGTATTTTTTATCATCTGCAGGTTGTGTTTCTGATATGATTTGCTGCCTTCTTCTAATATATAAAAGCAGGCATCTCTTATTTGTGAATTTTGATCTGTGTCAGTGGCCAATAAAACCCGGTGTCCTAACTGAATGCCCAAAAGAATACATCTCCTGTTAAAGTAATTAAACCATGTCCAGGATTTAAAACACTGCCTGTCTCTTTCCTTTTCAAGTATCTAGCTCAGTGATTAATTATAATAGCTTGGTTAAGTGTATTGTGCTGTGATACTGGGTCAGTAGGTTATGGATGCAAGCCCCATTCCAGAGACTTGAACAACACATCATGGCCGTTACTGAGTGAATGCAACACTCTCAGAGGTGTTGCTTTTCAGATGTGTTTAACCCAGTCTCCTGCTGACGCCAGGGGGATAGAATGGTTCCTAGGCAGTGTTTAAAAGAACAAGGGAACTCTCCTAGAAACTTTGTCAATACTTAGCCCTCAATGAAATCAAAGATACAATTCTTGTCCTCCCACTGTTTGTAGGACCTTGTTGCACATGGTTTGATTGTAATCTTTCTTAAACCACAATTTAAATAAGGTAGATACTTTATTGGTCCCAAAGGAAATTACAGTGTCACAGTGGTATTACTAGTGCACAGATATGCAAATATACAAATATTAGAAGAGAAGTAAGAAAAAAGTTTAAAAAAAATTATCTCAAGCACTCTAATAGGAGGGGGTCATCACTTCCCCAGCAATAGGTTAATTTATTTTAGAGCCTAATGGCCGAGGGTAAAAATGCCCTCACACAGCGCTCTTTGGAGCAGTGCAGTTGTTTTAGTCTATCACTAAAAATGCTCCTCTGTTCAGCTGAGGTGGCATGCAGAGGGTGAGAAACATTGTCCAGAATTGTCAGGATTTTCTGTAGGATCCTTTGTTCTACCACAGCCTCCAGAGTGTCCAATTTGACTCCTATAACTGAGCCAGCCTTTCTAATCAGTTTATTGAGCCTGTTGGCATCACCCATGTTGATGCCATTGCCCCAGCACACCACCACATAGACGATTGTACTGGTGACAACAGACTGGTAGAACACGTGAAGGAGAGGTCTGCATACTCCAAAGGACCTCAGTCTCCTCGAGAAGTAGAGGTGACTCTGGCCCTTTTTGTCCACAGACTCTTTGTTGGTGCTCCACTCAAGTCTGTCATCCAGGTGTACCTCTAAGTACCTGTAGGTCCTCACCACATCCATGTCCTCACCTTCAATAGCAACAGGGAGTAGTGCAGGCCTAGTCTTCCAAAAGTCCATCACCATCTCCTTTGCCTTACTGATGTTGAGCTGCAGATGATTCAGCTGGCACCATTTGACAAAGCCCCCCCACCAGGGCCCTGTATTCATCCTTCTGTCCTCCCTTTATACACTTAACTATTGCTCGGTCATCAGAGAATTTCTGCAGAAGACGTGACTCAGTGTTGAAGTCTGAGGAATACAGGATAAACAGGAAGAGAGCTAATACAGTCCCCTGTGTGGCCCCAGTTCTGCTTATAGCCATGTCTGACACACGGCAATATGTAATTGGAAGAAATTTGAGAGATAATTGTAAAGGAATTTGTGCAATTGTGGGTGTTTTCTCCCCATAATTTCTGCTGCTATCTCAGTCTACTCTCACTGCCTAAAGAGCACAATAGTATATAGCTAATGGGTGTTATTTGAGGAAAAAGCCAAGAAATGGAGTAGTTATACTTTAATGCTTGACATGAAAAGATGACCTATCCATGGTTAATAAAACAAATTAATATAGTGATAGTCTAAAGAGGAGTTAGGGAAAGTTAGCAGAATTTGAGGACTGGGAGCAGTTGAGAATTCTGCAAAGATGGAACAAGAGATTGATTAATAGAGCAAAAATAGAACACGAAAGGAAACTTGCGAAGAATATGATTGGGCATCAAAACTTCTCCATGAATGTAAAATATAGGTCCCTTACAATGACAATGGGAACAAAGAGAACAGGGAATACTGAAATTGCAGATTAAGTTAGCAATTACTGTTCTTTGATTTAGCCTTCATGGTAAACGACACGAATAACTTCTCAGAGATGCCAGGAAGTCCAAACTCAAATGAGAAGCAGGTATTAAAGGAAATTAGTATTAGTTAAAAATGGTGCTGGAGAAATTAATGGGTCTGAAGGTCAATAAATTCCCAGGGTCTGATAACCGGCATCCCTGAGAATTAAAAGAGGAAGCTGTTGTAAGTATGGATGCATTGATGTCTATCCATAATTCCACACTTTATGGAACAGTTCCTGAAGATGTAGGATGGCAAATATATTCCCACTATTTAAAAATGAAGGGAGAGAGAAAACAAAAATATTGGCTAAATTGACATCAGTGGTAGGAAAAGTGCTAAGGGTATGTTATTCATAGCCACACTCTTAGAAATTGTCAGTGGGATTAGACAAAGTTAAGATAAGTTTATGAGAGCAAAATTATTTTTGATAAATCAACTAGAATTATTGTGTGGCTAACATGAGAGGTTAGTGTTCAGAATTAGCCACATGTTATTGGGAGTAATATTAACTGAAAATTGACTAACAGACAGAAGCAGAGAGTGATAATAAATGTGTCTATTTTGGGAACAAGAGCCTGAAATTAATTTCTAAACTGGACAAGCTGCTCGGGGAGGCAGAGCAGGTAGTCATCTCTCTGAGCTGTCTGAAAAGAAAGCAACTTAACAATATCTAGGTCTCCATATTGTGCTGGATATTGAGTTTTCAGAGGTAATTGTTGCTCTAAATGATCTAGATATAGTCCCATTTCTGTTATAATAAATATAGCTGATCTTATGGGACTAGAGTACCCAGACAAAGCAATAGTTTTACATGCATCACTGAAATGAAATGGTACCAATTAACCATTTAAAACGCCAAATCTCTATTGAAACTTTCAGATTTGTCTTGAAAAAAAGTACAATTTCTATTACTGCTGACCCTCAAAGACCTATAATATTCTGGAACGCAGAACCTGAACTTAGTAGCAGTAATGCAAGATTCCAGTGTGGCACATTGGTTAGTTAGTTTGTGAGTTAGTAGTTAGTTAGTTGCCCATTGCCTATGCTGCAATGAAGGTTGAAAAGTCTGAATTCAGATTCTGCATTATGAAAATGTTGGAGCCAGCCTGCACTTCCTTGCTGGAATGGATGAATTTTCATCTTCCTGACTGAGCAGAAAGGAAGTTTGGAGCTGGACTCTCCTGTGCTGGTTTTTGTGATGGCTTACACATGCTGTAAACATCTCAATGTCTTACTCCACTACTTTTCATCTATCAATTCCCAGAAACTTAACTGAATTGTGAATTGTCTTCTGTTCCTGATGGTTATTGGCAAACTGTTGAAATAGTAAAATATGATAACTGGAAGTCCGTTAAAAAAGAACTTCCTAAACTCATTGAATGCAATTTGTAAAGGAAATCTCCAGGCAAAGATCACACAGTTGTGAGCGCATGCCAATGTGCATCTTACAAGTTACTGTATTACCTGTAATACTATGGCAAACATTCCAAGGGTGAGAATTGATCATATTTTTCAAAAAAATTTCTAAAAATGCCTAGAAAATATATTCAATTGAATAGCAATACACTTGGGAAAAACTGATACATATCTCTACAGCAAAAGCAAAGAAACTCTTAATTTTACAGAATTAGATATGCCTGTAAGTGATCTTATGTTTTAATTTCTGTTTTGTAGTTGTTTTAAAGTTATTCTGCAGTGCTTTGTAAAAAAGTGCATAGAATTCCTCCTATGTTATAGATCAAGATGGTAAGTTCTTTTAAGAGTGAAACAAGTTGTAACAGCACTCAGCCTCCTGGTTCTCCCTTGCTTTGACATCACACTCCAATTTCCATCTCCCTTTTCTCACTCTTAAGAGGAACCCCGTCTCTGCCTGCCCAGTCCAATACTGTTCATCATTCATTCAGACTTCTGGCATTGGAGTAGATTTTGGAAATCATAATCAATGCCATTTAGGTTGGCATGGTAGTGTTCCAGTTAGCATAATGCTATTTCAGTGCCCGCAACCCGGGTTCAATTCCCTTCGTTGTTTGTAAGGAGTTTCCCCATGACCGCATGTCTTCCTGCGTTGTAAAGACGTATGGGTTAGTAGGGTCATTGGCGTGGGCTTGTTGGGTCAGAAAGGTTTGCTGCTGTGCTGTACTTCTAAATGAGTAAATAAAATACTGTATCATAGCAAATAATGGTCACTTGTAACAAGGTGTGCACTCATTCTATAAATGGTGTAAGAAATATCAAAATATGCAATAGGATTAAGATGGTTTGAAAATGTGATTGAAAGGGTTATTCTTCTTATGGATGGTTATTGATCATTCTTTCGGACTCAAATCAGAAATGATCTTTGGAAATCAATACTAATCAACTGATCTTGTCTGATGAAGGATTCTGGACCTGAAATGTTAACCGTGCCCAGCACTTCCTGTTTTACTATATTGATTCTGTTCATTAGTTTGGAGAATAAAATCTTCCAATACTGATCGTATCTATAAGAAGTGGTACAATGAAATACTGGTGTCATTGAAATTCAGTGTGATCAATGGGTTTATGTCTGCATTTCATTTCATCAAAGAAAACTACTACAAATGCTGGAATTTTAAAAATAAAATGGGGAAGTGCTGGAAATTCAATATAAGTCAGTCTACACCCGCCACGGAATAACCCAATGTAAACCTTTCTTCATGCCTTTCAATCCTGACCAAAACTTACAAAATTCATTTTCAATTTTTAAATCTTTTTTATTACTTATTATTGATCAACAAAAAAAATACATTAAGTCAATATGTCATTATGTACAATAAAGAATTAAATTAGCAAATAATTATTAACAAAGCTAAGCAATATATCAATAATAATAAGAAAAAATAAAGCGTTAAGAATTTTTTTTTGAAAGAAAAAAGGGGAAAAAACCCTACTAACTAAGAAAAAAACCCTACTAACTGAAAAACACCCAAGAAAAAAAAACCCATTGGGAGCCCAACCCCGGAGCTATACATCATACAAGCTTCCATAAAAGAAAACATCAATCTGCCAACACTTACAAAATTAATGTGGCTTCTTTTTGCAGATGTTCCTGAATCTTCTCTCCACTTCTCGTGTATTTAGTTTCCAGTTTTAATGAATCGAGAATGGCTCTTGATGATCCAGGAATATTATACCGCAGAACTCTTATGACAAGAACTCTATGAATCTTTCAACAATGTGTAAGTTTTTGGAATGATCAGATGAGAGTTGAATTGTCTCAGATGTTCATTGGCTGAGCAGTGTGTTTGCAGCTTTTTCTGTTTTATCATCGTATGCCTGTATTAATATTAATTGAGCAAATCCTGTGCAAATTGTTGGGGAGTCAAGCAAAGAATTTAGAAAGTAATGAAAGAAGATACGCCTCATGTTCCTCAGATGGTGTAATTTAGCTTTGAATTTTGTATCCTTGTTCACCCTTTTTTCATTCCTTCAGCATTTTCACCATACCCCCTTCCCAACCCCACATCGCATTGTGATAGGAATTGACTCACTGAGCTTCTTTGCTTGTCTAATTCCCTCTCCTCAGATATCTTTGGCTAGGACAATGGTCAACTTTACCCAGGTTCTTTGCTTAGCTTCCCTTCCTTTTGGTTATACATCAGTAAAGTAGAAATTTTGGGAGAGGGTAATGTTGTGGTTGTATATTGGAAGAGTAATCCATGGTTTGGATTAATAATCCAGAAACAGGAGTTCAGATCTTGGAGTTATACAGCGTGGAAACAGGCTTTTTGGCGCAACTGGTCCAGGCTGACCAAGATGCCCCATCTAGGCTTCTTCCATTTGCTACCATTTGGTTCATCACCTTCTAAACCTTTCTAATCCGTGTACCTGTCCAGCAGTGTTTTAAAAGTTGCTATTATACCTACCTCAACCATTTCCTCTCTCAGTTCATTCCACATAGACACCACCCTTTATGTAAAAAAATATGCCCCACAAGTTCCCTTTAAATCTTTCCCCTCTCATCTTAAACCTATGCTCTCTAGTTCTTGATTCCCAACCCTGGAAAAGACTGAGTGCATTCACTGTATCTAGACCTCCCATGAATGTATGCACCTCCAGAAGATCATGTCTCTGTCTTTCACACACTTATAGTTCTGGCTTGTTCAACCTTTCCCTATAACTCACTTCCTCAAGTCCTGGCAACATATGCCATGCTGCATGTGGTTATGAAAATTACAAGTCAATTCTGTCATTTACTGTTGCTTTTAGTTCCTGTATGTGGTAAGCATATTTCAGGAAAAATAAGGATCCTACACCAAGTATGAATAACTTTAACCTTTTGCTATTTTAATAATAATATCATGATTGTGGCATAATTTTGTTATTTAAAATGATGTTAAATATATACTTTGTATTAAATTTCTGAATCAGGTAGGTTAGATCAAATGATTTTATATATATATTGATAAGAACATGAGAATAAGAGCAGTAGATGATGATATGCATTTTCAATAAGGTCATGGCTGATATGATCTTAATCTTGGTTCAACTTTCTTACATATTCCCCATAATTTTTACCTCCTCTAGCCAGCTTCTGGCAAGAACTTGACCGTTTTGTTGAATGTTTCTGCATGGCCCTCACTCCATTAATTTAATTATTAACAGATCCATTAACAGATCTTTCTTTCCAGACTCCTAATATTTATTTTCAAGATGCAACACCTTGGGGGCTTGAAATGTTAGTTGGAGCATGGAACAAATTGCTGGAGGAACTTTGTTAATGCAGCGTGAGGGTTGATGTTTCAGGTTATGACCTAGCAGTAGGGCTGGTATTGGTTGAACGCTAGTTGCTTGAGCTGAACATCTCTGAACCATATCAGTGAGTGAACAATTTAGAACTATCAGTCAGAAATTACCTGAGTCACTTGACCTTGTTTCTGCAGTTTTTTTTAATTATGGGAGGGAACTTCAAATTTAAACTGCTCTTTGGATGGAGAAGTGTTTCCTGATGATGCCCTGAATCATTTAACTTTAATTTTAAAGTTATACCCCCTATTTTGGAGTGACACACAAAAAGGAATAGTTTTCATATATTTAGCCATTCAGTCTTCGTGGAACGTCACTTAGTCACGGACAGCTACTCAGAATAAGACCATCAACCATTGTGTTTTATCTTCTATAGCAAGACAATTCTGAATTTGAATGACAAAATCACCATAGACCCCATGCATCATAATCTCTGAATGAGCATCCCATGAGGGACCTTGTCGAATGCCTTGCATGTAGACATTCAACGTCTACTGTTCTACCTTCATTGACCATCTAAGTCATCTCCTCCTGCAGGACTGTCAGAAGTTAATTTGCACTTTCCCCTGTTATGGGAATAGCTTAAGTGAAAAAAAAAATCAAGGACATTCAATGGGAACGCCAAACACCATGCTGGAGTCAATTGATTGTAAGAAAGTATAAATCATGAATGAATCCATTTAAATAGTAAACAAGCGAATGTTATGTGAATGCTTGAAATAGCTGTGGGTTACTATTAAAGGGAAATACTATCTATAAAACAGGGCTGTTTCTTTATAGTACTAGACTATCTAAAAAAATCTGGGTTTGCTTCTACTTTAGTTCTTCAGTTCGGCACTGGATTAAGCTGAGTTTTGTTTCTTCCTTTTTCAAAGATGTATGTCATGACTCACTGGAGAATGATGATTCTTGAGCTGTAGCTTCTTCTGATTTTAGTGTCAATGACAGAAAATTGTCGTTTTTGTGGTGCCGTTCTTTTTCAGATGACTTAGTCTGAGAAGTTCTAATGACAGGGCAGCTTGCACGCAAGTGACTCTGAGCAAGGAAATTTCCATATTCATGTGGGGCAGAGGGCGAGTGAGCTCTTTATACACATCATGTGTGCATGTAAGCACTGTTAACCCTTCCCTGTGGTTATACAAAAATGATGCATTATTTCAAAAGTCTCTTGAAAAGAGCCAATTTCAAAATGCGTCCTGCACCTTGCCAAGTACTGTAAAAATGGTGAATCTCAGTGGGAGCCACTGCTTTGATTATTGCTGCGGTTCACTGGGACAAACAGTGTTCTGTAACAGTGAATGTTTTATGAGATTATATTAGATCAGTGAAAGAGGGAATAAAATGCATTATTTCATAGTTAACAAACTTGGCTCATTTTTACAAAAGCACTGCCAACCTCAAGACATGTGCCCAGATATTCAGAGACGAACTCCAGAAGTTGCACTTAAAACCATTCAGAAAAAAAAGACCACAAAAGTTTATTATTATTTTCACTATGACTATTATACGTTTAAAAATCTCCTTCTTAGCAAAGTGAAGAAACGTTTAAACTTATGACAGCCATAGTCAGAAAAAAATGCACACATTTCCTCCGTGCTCTTTTCTTGGTTCCACTGATTGTTGTATCTGTGAACCACAAACACACATGTGAGTCTTTCATGACTAAGTACTCAGATGGGACCATGATAGTTAAACCATTTCACAGCCTGTTAAAGTGAAAGTTAACTGCTATACCACAGTGATACATGATGACTTTCTCTTCAAACTTTTCCTGTCTATGTACTTATCCAAATAACTTCTAAATGTTGTAACTGCATTGATCTCCACTTCTTCCTCTGCCAGTTAATTCCATGTAAGTGGAATTCTTATTAAATCATAGCCTTCTCTACTTGAACCCATGCCTTCAGTTCCCCATTCTTCAACCCTGGAGAAATGATTCAGTGGATTAACCCTATCTGTGCTCCTCATGATATTATACAGTCTATACAATCACTTTTCAGTCTCCTATACTCTAAGGAATAAAGTTCTAATGTATCCAACTTCTCCCTTTAACTCGGTTTCTTGAATCCTGGCAAAATCCTTGCAAATCTTTTCTGCTCTCTTTCCAGTTTAGTAACATCATGGTACCACAACACTTTACAGTACAGATGATCCAGGTTCAGTTCCTGCCTGCTGCCTGTAAGGAGTTTGTACGTTCTCCCTGTGATCGCGTGGGTTTCCTCCAGATGCTCCGGTTTCCTCCCACGGTTCAAAGACGTACCGGTTGGCAGGTTAATTGGTCATTGTAAATTGCCCTTGGATTAAGCTAGGATTAAATCAGGGGATTACTGGGTGGCAAGGTTTGAGAGGCTGGAAGGGCCTAATCCATGCTGTATCCCAATTAATCAATCGTTTCTGTAGCTGGGTGACCAAAAATGAATAGGCTCCTCCAAGTGTGGCATCACCAAAGCCTTATAAAACTGCAGCATAACTTCCACCTTCTATATTCAATGCCCTGGTTTATGAGGCCAGCACGTGAACAGCATAGCAACACACTCAAAAAACTGGAGGGACTCAGCCGGCCAGCAGCATCTGTGGAAAAGAGTAAACAGTCAACGTTTTGGGCCAAGACCCTTCATCAGGACTATAGAAGAAAAGAGATGAGAAGTTAGAGTAAGAAGGTGGGTGAAGTGAGGAAGAATTGCAAGGTAGTAGGTGATAAGTGAAACCAGGAGAGGGGGAGGGGTGAAGTAACGAGCTGGGAAGTTGATTCATGAAAGAGATAAAGGTCTGGAGAAGGGGGAGCCTGATAAGAGAGGGCAGAAGACCATGGAAGAAAGGAAAGGGGGAGGAGCACCGGAGTGAGGTGATGGGCAAGTAAGAAGATGAGGTAAAAGAGGGAAACAGGTACGGGAATGGTGGAATGTGGGTGGAGGGGGTAATTACCAAAAGTTCGAGAAACCTACGTTCATGCCATCAGGTTGGAGACTACCCAGACAAAGTATAAGGTGTAGCTCCTCCAACGTGAGCGTGGCCTCATTGCCACAGTAGAGGAGGTCATGGACTGACATATTGGCATAGGAACAGGAAGTGGAATTAAAATAGGTGGCCACCGGGAGATCCCACTTTTTCTGGCGGACGGAGTGTAGGTGCTTTGTGAAACGGTCTCCCAATCTACAGTGTGTCTGACTGACTGGAGGCCACACCGGGAGCACCGGATACAGTAGATGACCCCAACAGTCTAGTTGAGGCGCTGCTTTATTGCTTGCAGTGATAATTTACTTCAGAAAGGGTGTTTTTTAGTCGAGTTCCTTGACTTTTGAACTAGGAGTGAGCTATAGCTGGGTAGTGGCACTAAAGCAGAAGGTAAGGATTCATGGAGAAAGTATTCATATTCAGTACCCCATATCAGAATTGAGCTCAGTTCAGTAGAGTCGTAGTTCAGCAGCTCTAAATAATCATGGAGAACATCCCCAACTTGGTGCTAATCACAATTGTGTTCACCTTTCCACGGCTGCTGTGCAAGTGATACGTGGAGCTTCTTTTTGCAGAGGAACTTTAAGAAGTATTTCTCTGTGCGTTTTGGTGATGATTGTGTGTGTATGTGCGAGTCAGTGAGGCAATTGGCTGCAACAGTGTTGGGTCTGAACTCTGACGCCACAAAGGCCAAATGAAGCCAAGGACTTGGATTTCCTGATGGGGTGTGAAAAATCTACCTTTATTCGGAGGCTCCCATGAGGATTGAATACTTACTTTTTAGCTTGCAAGGGAAGATTATGGAGAAGGGAACTTTAGGAGCGAAAATTGTTTTCGTTTATGGTCTCTTCCTGTTTAAAAATAGGTCAGGGATTATGCTTACAATAAAAAGAGAAGATGTTAAGTGAGATATTGTAAAAGTGTATCAATGAGGCCATCAATGAGGGATAAGTTTTATGTGGTTTTCCTGTAAGCACATAAGGAAAAGGCATTGTAATTATAATCCATAATAACGTTTGAATCAAGTCCTGTGTGCTACAGGAACTTCTGGAGCTGTTTGTCACTATTGTCTAAATTGGCAGCCAAGAAAAAAAGTTCCTGTTTTTAATCACATTTCTTATAAATCCATCTGAAGTATCCAAAACCAAACTGAAATGAAATCAAACAAGTCAAACATCGAGTATCACACGACAGCCTGAGGTCAACTTAGTTATTCTGAGTCAACAGAATTACTCTGGTGTTTTAACAATTGGCTTAACATTGAAGGTAGCTGTGTTTAATAAACACTGGGCACACCTATCACTGGTTTAAGCAGTTTTGTATGCAAATTATTATACCAAAGATTAAGAATCCATTCAGCCGAATACTCAGCGATTCAGGGGAAGTCAGGAGAACACACATCAATCTTCACTGAGGGACCAGTGGTGGAAAAGGAGAGCAATTTCAAGTCCCTGGGTGACAACATCACAAAGGATCGGTCCTTGGCCCACCATTTTGATGCAATCACATCAAAGACAAGCCTGCAGCTCTACTTCATTGGGTGTCTGAGATGATCTGATATGTCACCAAAGACTCACAAATTTCAGTAGATATTTCATGGAGAACATTCTGATTGGTTGCATCACTGTCTGCTGTGGAGGTGCCAATGCACAGGACCATAAGAGGCTTCAGAGGGTTGAGACTCGGTCAGCTCCATCATGAGCACAAGCCTCCCCACCACTGGGAACATCCTCAAAAGGCAGTGTCCATCACTGAGAACCCTCACTGTCTGGGATATGCCCTCAGGGAGGAGGTACAGATTCAGGTTTATTTATCATCTATACATGCAAACATACAGTGAAATAGGTTGTTTGTGTTAAGAACCAACACACACAAGGATGTACTGGGGACAACCTGCATTCTGGTGCCAACATAGCATTCCCACCATGTTCAACAGAGCAACACTCAGCACAGAACAACAAGAGCAGCAGCAACAGAACTAATTCAAAGAACAACAATGAAACGAGCCCCTTTCTCATCCTTCCACCCCTCATACACACAGGCATCCAAACCCAGGCTGCCTCTGGGCCTTCAGGCCTTGGCCCCGGACTCTCAAACCCGCAGACCTCTGGCCTTCAACCTTCAGTCTCTGGCTTGGACTATCCTTCTACCTTCAGACTCGCTGATTTCGGTCTTCAACCTTTCGGGTTTTCTCCCTCTGGACTCGCTGAGCTCTGGACTTTGACCTTCCACTTTGTCCTCTGGACTTCACTGACTTCTGGGTAGCAATATAATATTTGATATACAGGAGCTGGAAGACCCACACGTAATGTTTTAGGAACAGCCTCTTCCCCTCCACATCACATTTACAAATGTCCCCTGAACATAACTCGCTAATGCACTATTTATTTATTCTTATTGTAACATCTAATAATTTGTTGTGGCTGCATTCTACTGCTGCCGCAAAACAACAAATTTCCTGATTTATGTCAGTGACCATAAATCTGTTTTTGATTCAGTTTCTGATAAATAGGGGCAGGAATGTTAGTATTAATTTTGTGCAATTTTCAATAGCAATTTTGTGAAAACCCATTAGAGCTGATCTTATTAATAATAGACCATAAAGGTGCAGAACTATCCTCCAATTTCATAAATATTGTAGCACAGAAGATGCCTAGGAGTAAGATCAGCTGTGCTGTGTGAAAGTAAGTGGATTTGAGGAACGTGTGTAAGAAGTTCAACTATTTGTGATTGAATAAAAAATACTACAGATGAAAAAAATCTGAAAGAAAAAGTTGGAAGTAACCATCCCAGAAACATGACTTGACCTGCTAAGCATTTTCAGCATTTTCTGTTTTTGTTGATTAATGGTGGGTTTTTTTCAGATGATGAAGGCTGTAACAACCTTAAAGACTTACATAGAGAAACAGTGAGCTTTCACCGATTATAGGCTCTGCTGACAATAATGTTGAACCATGCAAAACTGATTTTTAATTTATTTTCTTTATGAGTGCCATATATATATGAGCAGAGAGATTATGCTGCAGCTGTACAGGGTACTGCTAAGGCCACACCTGGAGTATTTTGTGCAGTTCTGGTCTCCTTACTTGAGGAAGGATATAATAGCTTTGGAGGTAGTTCAGAGGAGGTTCACCAGACTGATTCCAGAGATTACGGTTAACCAATGAGGAGAGAATGAGTCATCTGGGATCACACTCACTGGAATTCAGAAGAATCAGAATCAGAATCAGGTTTACTATCACCCGCATGTGATGTCAAATTTATTAACTTAGCAGCAGCAGTTCAATGCAATACATAATATAGAAGAGAAAAACAATAATAATAAAAAAAAATAAATAAGTTTATTATAAATAAGTTAAATTCAAGTTTCTTGTCATTCATCCGTATACATGTATATTGCCAAATGAAGCAATGTTCCTCCAGACCATGACATGCAACACAGTACATATAACACACACACTGCACATTACCACAAATAAATTAGCAAATAATAAAATATATTCCAGAAGTCTGACATTTAGTATAAGGTGCATTATGCCACAAGTTAAAAAGTAAACAGTACAGGCACTTTCATAAGTCGAGAGACAAGAGTTTAAGAGTCGCGATGTGATGATGCAGGTCTTTAAAACTCTAGTTAGGCCACACTTGGAGTACTGTGTCCAGTTCTGGTCGCCTCAGTATAGGAAGGATGTGGAAGCATTGGAAAGGGTACAGAGGAGATTTACCAGGATGCTGCCTGGTTTAGAGAGTATGGATTATGATCAGAGATTAAGGGAGCTAGGGCTTTACTCTTTGGAGAGAAGGAGGATGAGAGGAGACATGATAGAGATGTACAAGATAATAAGAGGAATAGATAGACAGGACAGCCAGTGCCTCTTCCCCAGGGCACCACTGCTCAGTACAAGAGGACATGGCTTTAAGGTAAGGGGAGGGAAGTTCAAGGGGGATATTAGAGGAAGGTTTTTCCACTCAGAGAGTGGTTAGTGCGTGGAATGCACTACCTGAGTCAGTGGTGGAGGCAGATACATTAGTGAAGTTTAAGAGACTATTAGACAGGTATATGGAGGAATTTAAAGTGGGGGGTTATATGGGAGGCAGGGTTTGAGGGTCGGCACAACTTTGTGGGCCGAAGGGCCTGTACTGTGCTGTACTATTCTATGTTCTATGTTCTAACACTACTGAATCTTCATACGTGATGAGACGCAGGTGGTGACAGGGAGTTTACCTGTCTGATGGTCTGGTGGAAGACACTGTTTCCCATCCTAACAGTCCTTGTCCTAATACTATGCTACCTCCTGTCTGATGATATAGAGCGTCAAAGAGATTGTAAAGTAGAGACAGGGAAGTTGTTTTCACAAGTAAAACCATCCTTCCTGCAATCTCTTTGACTGTCTGCTGGTGGCATAAGAACCAGAGCTATCAGGCTGAGTAATAGATTCCTCCCCCAGGCTGTTCGACTTCTCACCCTGTTGCCACTCAGCACGTGTGTATACCCTGTCTGAACTCACAGCCACACCACCCTCTCCCACTTCCCAACTAACAAATCTGCACTGGTCACTTTTCATCTTTTATTGCTGCTGTTTCACATATTTATACCACTGCTTTGTTATTATAACAGTGCCAGTAACATTGTACTGTCTTACATAAACATATACATACGTTGGACTTTATGTCAACCTGTGAATCTTCAGGCTATACCATAGGGAATTGTGCTGATCTTATTTTGTGACTGTATGTGCTGGCCTGTAACTGTATGTACTGTGTTTCGCACCTTGGCCCCAGAGTAATGATAGTTCGTTAAGCTGTATACATGTGTATGGTTGAATGGCAGTAAACTTCAGCTTGAACTTGGATTTGAAGTGAGTCTAGAACAAGGGGAGTAGCCTCAAAATTTGGGGGAATAGATTTAGGATGGAGGTGAGGAGAAACTGCTTTTCCCAGAGAGTAGAGAAACTGTGGAATTACCTATCCAGTAGAGGCTGCCTCATTAAATACACTAAAGACACAGCTACATAGAGTTTTGCATAACGGTTATGGAGAAAAGTCAGGTAGTCCACAGCCAGATCAGTCACCATCTTATTTGAATGGTGGAGCAGGCTCAACAGGCCAGATGGCCTACTCCTGCTCCTATTCCTCATGTTCTTATTAAGACAAGGAAATCCGCAGATGCTGGAAATCCAAAGCCACACACACAAAATGCTGAAAGAACTCAGCAGACCAGGCAGCATATGGAAAAGTATAATCTGTCGCCGTTTCAGGCCAAAACACTTCATCAAGACAGGGTCTTGGCATGAAATGTCAACTGTTTACTCTTCTCCATAAACGCTGGCTGACCTTCTGAGTTCCCCAGCGTTCTGTGTGTGTGACTTCTTATTTTATTTCATTTAGAGATGCAGCTCTGATAGATCCTTCTGGTCCTTTGTGCTACACTGCCCAGCAACTCCCTACAACCCTGATTTAACCCAAACCTAATCTTGGAACAATTTACAATGACCGGTTTACCTAGCTGGAACATCTTTGGACTGTGGGGGAAAGTGGAGGCCCTGAACAAAACCTACACATTTCACAGAGAGGACATACAGAGAGTTCTTACAGAGGATGCTGGGATTGAACGCTGAACTCTGACGCTCCAAGCTGTAATAGCATCACAGTCACTGCCACGCTACCATGGCGCTACTACTTAAGCATGGCATATTTCCTCAGACGTGGTTTCAAAATGTACATGGAGACAACTGGTCAATCTGTTTCTTGGAAGTGCCTGTTAGTGAAACGTTTATGCATCTCTCGACAACTTTTAATAAGCAAATATACCTGGATTTTAAATGTTAAAAATGAAACCCATCAAAGTGAACCAGGAATAGAATCTGAAAGCAAAGTTACACTTGTGTTTTGGATTACTGAGGGCGTTGGTGAGTTTGAATTCTGAAGTATCACACCATATGCATTAGACTCATGATATTCATTAATCTCAATATATCAGATTATGCAGATACCAAAACTCAAGTTTACATATCATGGGGATCAATGGTTAGTTTTAGACTGTGGCCATTTATTTGATTTCAGGTGGAGCCACACCTAGAGAGATGGAAAAAAATATTAATTAGCTTTCCAATTATTCATTTTAGTGAACTCTAAATTTGCATGGGTGACAAATGGACCGTGATGTTTTCCATGCTAAATAAGGCAAACCATACTGTCTCGATTCACAGAACAGCTGAAGGACAGCCATGTAGCCCTGATGTAATAGCACATTTGAAATGGTATCTTAAAGAGAGTCAGTGTCATGACGTACAATGGAAATAATGGATTGAAATATAAATCAAACTGAATAATGATGTAATTTCCTTGGTATGAATAATTATTCTAAAATAGTAACTGCAGGTGACTTGAGAAAATGTCAGTGAAATAGCACAAACCAATAACCTTCTAAACAAGGTTTATTAACAATCATTTACAAATCCTCCTATCACATGAACAATTGAGTACGTTTTATCTTCACTCTCAGTGTATAAGTAACTGAGACTTTAAGCATGGTGAGTATGGTGTGTTTGAGTGCCTTCCACAACTGGAAGTTTGGCTCTGTTGTTGATAGAGCCATGGTTCATCAGTAACAGGATTTTGGTTGAGTCATCTGACTACCAGGACAACAGACAGTGAACTCGTTGTGCTTGGTCTTGTCTCGCATGGACAGTCCATTGCTCATTGCAATTTCCCACAAGGTCCTTCATCTTTCGTGTTCTAAAGAAGAACATGGATGAAAAAATTCTGAATCAATACGTAATAAATGTTATGACTACTCTAAATGAGAAATTGCTAGCAATATAGAGTGCTCCAGCCAGCATCCAGGGAAGTTAATGTTTCCGGTATGATTCTTTTAGATTTGTTTTGAGTAACTGGCATAAAGAATATCTTTTAAAATTAAGTGTAATTGTTCAGAATATATTATCTTAATATTAAGATCAATATTTTCTTTCTTTTACTTTTGCAGTTTCTACAGGAAAGACTGTCACTGCTTGGGTGTGGGTAATGTTTTCAATAAGTTCATTTTTGGTTGAAGGTAAGCATTATAAAGATTGCATGTGTGGTTGGAGTTCAAACTAATTTATTACACTATATATATAGTGTGTGTGTGTGTGTGTGTGTGTGTGTGTGTGTGTGTGTGTGTGTGTGTGTGTGTGTGTGTGTGTGTGTGTGTGTGTGTGTGTGTGTGTGTGTGTGTGTGTGTGTGTGTGTGTGTGTGTGTGTGTGTGTGTGTGTGGCTTGACTATATCTATCTATCTTTCTTTATATCCTCATTGCATCTCTGAAATGATGTTGGACTCTTGCATTTTACACTTCCTGCTCTTCCAGAACTCTATAATGCTTTTGGCTCATCCTTTCTAGCTCTGCCTCAACTCCTTCAAGTTTTATCTTCCTATACAAAGTTTTCCCGCACTCCTAACATTTAATAAAGTCCGCCTACTGCATGTAACAACAAATACACATTGGGCAGAAGAACTGTGTGCCACTTTGTTCAGGAGCTCTACGGGACTTTATAAGTATTGTTGAATCTCAGGGAACAGTCAGTAATATGATGCCTTAAAAGCAAAAAGGATGTTTGTAGCAATGGTACATATTGTATACTACAACTCCAATGGCCATCTTTTTAAAGTTCGAAGTAAAATTTATTATCAGAGTACATATGTGGCACTACCTACAATCCTGATACTCTTTCTCCTCCAGGCATACTTGCAAATCTATAGAATAGTAACTATAAACAAGATCAATGAAAGATCAAGTAGAGCATAGAAGACACCAAACTGTGCAAATGCAAATATAAATAAATAGCAATAAATGACAGGAGCATGAAATAACAAGTCAAAGAATCCTAAAAGTGAGATTGTTAGTCGTGGGGACATCTCATAAATGAATGTAGTTATCCTCTTTTGTTCAAAAGCCTGATGGTTGAGGGGTAGTAAATGTCCTTGAATCTGGTGGTGCGAGTCCTGAGACTCTTATATCTTCGACCTGATGGGAGCAGCAAGAAAAGTACAAGGGCCTGGGTGGTGAGGATCTTTGATGATGGATGCTGCTTTCCTACGACAGCGTTTCATGTAGACGTGTTTAATTGTTGGGAGGCCTTTACCCGTGACATACTGGGCTGAATCCACTACCTTTTACAAGATTTTCCACTCAAAGGCATCGGAGTTCTCCTACCAGGCCATAATGCAACTAGTCAATGCACTTTCCACTACACATCTATAGACATTTCCCAAGGTTTTCGGTGACATGCTGAACCTCTGCAGACTCTGAGGAAGTAGAGGTGCTGTTGTGCTTTCTTTGTAATAATATTTATATAATGGGTCCAGGAAAGGTCCTCTGAGATAGTGACACCCAGGAATTTAAAGCTACCGGCACTCTCCAGTGCATGTTATGAATAAATGGAACATTTATAGCATGGATATGAGGTTGGCTAAAATAATGGGAGGTTATGGTAAATGATTATATTTTTGGACTGGGGAAGATGAATAGACACCGTGCCTATGGATTGCGATGGTAGCCATTGCCCTTTTAATCTGTGACCAGGACTTGGAGGTGTACAACTCATTTTCTAATATTGAAAATGGCACAAAATTTACCAATATTGTGAGCACTAGAGAGGATAGATAGTAACTTATTATAAGCAGGCCGGTGGAATTGGCAGATGACTGGTAGATGAAAGTTAACGTAGAGAAATGTAAGGTGACGCATTTTGATAGGAAGAATGAGGAAAGGCTTTGTGTGTCAATGCGAGGAGCATTCGTAACAAGGTGGATGAATTGAATGTGTAGATAGTTATTCATGAATATGATATAGTTGGGATCACAGGGACATGGCTCCAGGGTGACCAAGGATGGGAGCTCAACATCCAGAGATATTCAATATTCAGGAGGGATAGACAGGAAGGAAAAGGAGGTGGGGTAGCATTGCTGGTTAGAGAGGAGATTAACGCAATAGAAGGGAAGGACATTAGCCTGGAGGATGTGGAATTGATATGGGTAGAGCTGCATAACACTAAGGGGCAGAAAACACTGGTGAGAGTTGTGTACAGGCCACCTAACAGTAGTAGTGAGGTTGGGGATGGCATTAAACAGGAAATTAGAAATGCGTGCAATAAAGGAACAGTAGTTATAATGGGTGACTTCAATCTACATATAGATTGGGTGAACCAAATTGGTAAGGGTGCTGAGGAAGAGGATTTCTTGGAATGTATGCCGGATGGTTTTCTGAACCAACATGTCGAGGAACCAACTAGAGAGCAGGCCATTCTAGATTGGGTATTGAGCAATGAGGAAGGGTTAGTTAGCAATCTTGTGGTGCGAGGCCCCTTGGGTAAGAGTGACCATAATATGGTGGAATTCTTCATTAAGATGGAGAGTGAGATGGTTAATTCAGAAACAAAGGTTCTGAACTTAAAGAAGGGTAACTTTGAAGGTATGAGACGTGAATTAGCTAAGATAGACTGGCAAATGATACTTAAAGGGTTGACGGTGGATATGCAATGGCAAGCATTTAAAGATCGCATGGATGAACTACAACAATTGTTCATCCCAGTTTGGCAAAAGAATAAACCAGGGAAGGTAGTGCACCCGTGGCTGACAAGGGAAATTAGGGATAGTATCAAGTCCAAAGAAGAAACACATAAATTAGCAAAAAAAAGCGGTACTCCTGAGGACTGGGAGAAACTCAGAGACCAGCAGAGGAGGACAAAGGGCTTAATTAGGAAAGGGAAAAAAGATTACGAGAGAAAGCTGGCAGGGAACATAAAAACTGACTGTAAAAGCTTTTATAGATACGTGAAAAGAAAAAGACTGGTGAAGACAAATGTAGGTCCTTTACAGTCAGAAACAGGTGAATTGATCATAGGGAACAAAGACATGGCAGACCAATTGAATAACTACTTTGGTTCTGTCTTCACTAAGGAGGACATAAATAATCTTCCGGAAATAGTAAGGGACCGAGGGTCTAGTGAGATGGAGGAACTGAGGGAAATACATGTTAGTAGGGAAGTGGTGTTAGGTAAATTGAAGGGATTAAAGGCAGATAAATCCCCAGGGCCAGATGGTCTGCATCCCAGAGTGCTTAAGGAAGTAGCCCAAGAAATAGTGGATGCATTAGTGATAATTTTTCAAAACTCCTTAGATTCTGGATTAGTTCCTGAGGATTGGAGGGTGGCTAATGTAACCCCACTTTTTAAAAAAGGAGGGAGAGAGAAACCGTGGAATTATAGACCGGTTAGTCTGACATCGGTGGTGGGGAAAATACTAGAGTCGGTTATCAAAGATGTGATAACAGCACATTTGGAAAGAGGTGAAATCATCGGACAAAGTCAGCATGGATTTGTGAAAGGAAAATCATGTCTGAGGAATCTTATAGAATTTTTTGAAGATGTAACTAGTAGAGTGGATAGGGGAGAGCCAGTGGATGTGGTATATTTAGATTTTCAAAAGGCTTTTGACAAGGTCCCACACAGGAGATTAGTGTGCAAGCTTAAAGCACATGGTATTGGGGGTATGGTATTGATGTGGATAGAGAATTGGTTGGCAGACAGGAAGCAAAGAGTGGGAGTAAACGGGACCTTTTCAGAATGGCAGGCAGTGACTAGTGGGGTACCGCAAGGCTCAGTGCTGGGACCCCAGTTGTTTACAATATATATTAATGATTTAGACAAGGGAATTAAATGCAGCATCTCCAAGTTTGCGGATGACACAAAGCTAGGCGGCGGTGTTAGCTGTGAGGAGGATGCTAAGAGGATGCAGGGTGACTTGGATAGGTTAGGTGAGTGGGCAAATTCATAGCAGATGCAATTTAATGTAGATAAATGTGAGGTTATCCACTTTGGTTGCAAGAACAGGAAAACAGATTATTATCTGAACGGTGGCCGATTAGGAAAAGGGGAGATGCAACGAGACCTGGGTGTCATTGTACACCAGTCATTGAAAGTGGGCATGCAGGTACAGCAGGCGGTGAAAAAGGCAAATGGTATGTTGGCATCCATAGCAAAAGGATTTGAGTACAGGAGCAGGGAGATTCTACTGCAGTTGTACAAGGCCTTGGTGAGACCGCACCTAGAGTATTGTGTGCAGTTTTGGTCCCCTAATCTGAGGAAAGACATTCTTGCCATAGAGGGAGTACAAAGAAGGTTCACCAGATTGATTCCTGGGATGGCAGGACTTTCATATGAAGAAAGACTGGATCGACTAGGCTTATACTCACTGGAATTTAGAAGATTGAGGGGGGATCTTATTGAAACGTATAAAATTCTAAAGGGATTGGACAGGCTAGATGCAGGAAGATTGTTTCCGATGTTGGGGAAGTCCAGAACGAGGGGTCACAGTTTAAGGATAATGCCGAATCCTTTTAGGACCGAGATGAGGAAAAACTTCTTCACACAGAGAGTGGTGAATCTGTGGAATTCTCTGCCACAGGAAACAGTTGAGGCCGGTTCATTGGCTATATTTAAGAGGAAGTTAGATATGGCCCTTGTGGCTAAAGGGATCAGGGGGTATGGAGAGAAAGCAGGTACAGGGTTTTGAGTTGGATGATCAGCCATGATCATACTGAATGGCAGTGCAGGCTCGAAGGGCTGAATGGCCTACTCCTGCACCTATTTTCTATGTTTCTATGTTTCTATGAAAGGCAAAATAGAATAGTATGGGTATGTGTGTGCAAATAATTGAAAGGTTAAGAACATGGTTAATGAAGCAAACACATTCTTGACTTTATCAGCAAAGGCATAGAAAATAACTGTGAGAAGCTCTACTAGTCTGGCTTCAGTTGGAATACTGTGCTCAATTCTGGTCAAAATATTATAGGAAGGGTGAGTAAGTGTTTGAATGGTTCCTCTAATGAGGGACAACAATTGTGGGATGCTTTAAAGAGGGTGTGGAGCAGAGAAGGCTGAAAGGCAATTTGACAATGCACAAAATTATGAGGGATCTGGCCAGATTTGGTTATTGGGAAGTTGTTCCTGTAGTAATTCAAGTATGAGAGGTCACAGAGTATAAAATTAATGGAAAGAGAATTAATTGTGATTTGTGATAAAGTGCCCTTTTACGCATTCTCTGGTTGGGTTCTGGAATATGTTACACACAGTGGTTCCATTGTGGCCTTCAAATTGGATCTGGATAAATATATAGAAGCATTTTGGACCATGGAAAAAGGACAAGAGAGTGGATCCTAGGAGTTGCTCTGGTAAAGAAATGATATGGAAATAATATGGCAAATGGACTCATTTTGCGCTATAGTCATTTTATTAAATAAATCTATGATAATAGCACCCTTGTTCAACATCAAACAGTTTATCAAATTTAGTTAGATTGAACTTTGAAATTTGATTAGGCCGCTGTTGGAAAGTGGTTTGAATCATCTTGAGGATCTGAAAGGCACATTATAAGTTTACAAGATTTCTTGAGATATTGTGTGGAGCTTAAGAGGGAAATGAAACACAAAATATGTGAGAAAGGAAGTGAAAAAGAATAAGAAAACAAGTAATAAGGAAGAATGCCTCATTAGAGCGAACAACACAAGATTAAAAAAGGAGCAGTGAGTTTAAACATTAAGTGCGAACAAAGACAAAAGGATTTGAGCAGAGAAACAAAAATAAAAGTGAAGATAACTCTCAAGTGGAGGGAGTGCCAAAATTACAGGAATTTTAATGTGCAAGTCCGATCATGATTTGGGAGCAGAATACAACATGATTATGTCCCTTAAATAGAAGTTGATAATATAATTAAGATAAAGGAATTAAAAATTAGAGAAGCCTGTCCATTAATTTATAATAACTCCCTTGGTGTTCCGTTTAAGTAACTATTCTTCACGGGTAGACATGAAGCCATTCTTATTTCCAGCTGATGTCCACAGATAATTACCTTCTAGAAGAATCTCACTCAATTACAGCCAAGAAAGTTTAACCTTGGCTAAATTACCTTCCCATGGGACACTAAATGTAGTTGAAACAGGCACAAGAGACGGCAGATGCTGGAATCTACAGTCTCTTCCCATATTGTCTGGCTTGAATTCCTTTTGAACCCTGAAGCTTATCCTGTTGCCACTTAAAATCATTTACCTCTTCTTCTGAAAGATTCTACCCTGAATATATTATTGGCAGATTGGGTGGTGTCTAACTCTAATTCAAGCCACAGCATCATGAACATCATAAAGTTAAACTTTTATTTAGTGCCTTTAATATAATAAGGTGGCTCAGGCCAGTGTATCAGATAACATTTGGCTTATGTAAATGACCAAGGTCAATAAAAAGGAATAGATTTAAATTTGCTTAATGAGAAGAAAGAGAAATAGAAAGAAGAGGGACTTGGGGAGTATCTCAAAAGCAGAGAAAGGTCTGGACAATAACCTGCACCACCGTGGCTTGGTGTGAGGTAGGATGCAGGTTAGCTCATGAGGGTGCCAGGAAGGAGACTGGCCAAGAAAGCATGGAGGTAGTGATAGAGAGTTTGGTAGCATTTCAGCTACGGCAAGAAATCAGCCAAAGACAGAATCCGCCTCCAACCCAAACACCAGCAGCAAATACAAATTCTTTACACTTTGAGAAGCAAAAAAAACTGCTGATACTAGAAAATCTTGCAAATATTCCTCAGGTTAGGGCAACATCTGTGCAAAGAGAAAGCGAGTTAACATTTCAGTTTGATGATAATTCATTACAGCCCTTCTGAAGAATCAGTCTGAAATGTCTCCCCCTTTCACAGATGCTGCTTGACCTTTCCAATACATTTAACTTGCCTTACAACTTTTTCTTTTGAGATCTGAATTCAGTAATGTGATTGATTTGCAAATGCACAGATTTGCTTGGCTTTGACACTCTTTTCTTTTCTGAATGGACAGATGGATTGCCGTTTCTTTGCCATGTTGTTGATTCAACTTCAAAAGTGATTAAACTACGATCATCTCTATCGCTGACTTGTGCATTGCGACGGGAGTGTATTGCATCATTAGATGCAAACGCAAGTCATATATTCTGGAAACTAAATGATACCAAAATTCCACAAGGACAGTATCATTTTAATGAGACTGTTTCACAAGTGACCTTGAATTATTTTGATGCAGTGAAAGGCTATTTGACATGTCACATTAATATCAAAGGAGCACCAAATATCCTTCATCGTTTTACTATTAAAGCAGGATGTAAGTACCGGTAGTCTTTTTGTAAGAAGTTTGATATGGGTCAGAACAAAATGTTCTAGAGGCAACATATTAAATATATGTGAAAACTAATGTGAAAATATTTACTGATCTTCTAATTATCAAAATGACCTTATGTAGAAAATATAGAAATTCCGAAGTTTCAGCATAGTTACTAGTTCTATAATTTGCTAAACTTAAGAAACTGGAGAGGAACAGCAAGAGTGGGCATGTTCAAAACCAAGTCAACGGACCATAACTGGACTAGCAACAGAAAATGCTGCTGCTCGACAGGCCAGCAGTGTTACACGTAACAAGTAAAACTGAATTAATAGCTGTTGACTTTTCATTAGAACTCCAAACAAAAGACACAAATGGAAGCACTCTGGAGACTGGAGATGCTGGATTCTGGAACAACAGATAATTTGTTGGCAGAAATCAGCATCTGTAGGGGGGAAATGAATTGTCAACATTTCGAGTCAAAACGCTGCATCAGGCCTTTCAGTGAATTATGTACAAGAACATCTCTGAACATCAAAAAAGTTCAACTCAGTTGCCACGACCCCAGTTTTCAGCTAGGGATTGAAGTGAGGAGGCAGTGCTGCCTAGTCAGTTCAAGTACAACCAATTTGTGGTTTTTGTCTTGATGAATCAGTACTTCTCCATGTTGAACAGCACTTGGAGGAGGCATTGAAGGTGGCAAGGGCACAGAATGTACTCTGGGTGGGGGATTTCAATGCCCATCACCAGGAGTGGCTTGGTAGTTCCACCATAGACTGAGCTGGTCGGGTCCTACTGGACACAGCTACTAGACTGGGACTACAGCAGGTGGTGAGGGAACCAACAAGAGGGAAAAACACATCTGACCTCATTCTCACCAATCTGCCTGCCGCAGAAGCATCTGTCCACGACAGCATTGGTAGAAGTGACTATTGCACAGTATTTGTGGAGTGATAGTCCTCGACATCAAGGCAGCTTTTGACCAAGTATGGCATCAAGGTGCCCTAGCTAAAAATGGAGTCAGTGGGAATTATGGGGAATACTCTCCGCTGGTTGGAATCATACTAACACCAAGGAAGATGGTTGTGGTGGTTGGAGGTCAATCACCTAATCCTCAGCACATCACTGCATGCTCGCCGATGACTGCACAATGTTCTGCACCATTTGTGTCTCCTCAGATACTGAAGAAGTTTGTACCCAAATGCAGCAGGACCAGGACAATATCCAGGCTTGGGTTGACAAGTGGCAAGTAACTTTCGAGACACTCAAGTGCCAGGCAATGACCATCTCCAACAAGAGAGGCTCTAACCATCGTCTCTTGACATTCAGTGGCATCACCATCTCTGAATCCCCTACTATCAACATCCTGGGGGTTACCATTGACAGGAAACTGAACTGGTCCAGCTATATAAACACCGTGGCTAACAGAGCAGTTCAAAGGCTGGGAATCCTGCCCGGTGGCCTGTAACTCATCTCCTGACTCCCCAAACCCTATCCACCATCTACAAGGCTCAGGTCAGGCGTGTAATGGAATACTCGCCACTCGCCTGGATGAGTGCAGCTCCATCAACACTCAAGAAGCTTTTCACCATCTAGTACAAGGCAGCCCACTTGATTGGTACCCCTTCCACAAGCATCCCATCCCTCCACCATCGACGAACAGTCGCAGCAGTGTGTACTATCTACAAGGTGCACTGCAGCAACACGCCGAAGTTCATAAGGCAACACCTTCCAGACCCACGACCACCACCATCTAGAAGGATGAGAATAACAGATACCTGGGAACACCACCACTTGGAAATCCCCCTCCAAGTCACTCATCATCCCGACTTGGAAACATATCACTGCTCTTTCATTGTCGCTGGGTCAAAATCATGGAATTCCTTCCCTGACAGCACAGTGGGTGTACCTTCACCTCCGGGATTGCAGCGGTTCAAGAAGGCAGCTCATCACCACCTTCTCAAGGGCATCTAGGGACGGGTTACCTGGCAATGCCCACGTTGTGTAAATGAATAAATTAAAAAAATCATTGTTTCTGTAAACAAATCTTGTTTTATGAGGAGAATATCCCATCTTTTTCTGCGGTCAAGGGACAATGTGCAATATGAGTAACAATTCAAACAGAGATTAGAGCTTTTTGTCTATCAGTGGACATAGTTCCATTTATCTGGATGTTAAACACATGTTGTGCATTAGAGATTAAGCTCTGGTTCAGCTTATTAAAACATAGAAAAAGTGTCTGGAATCAATGCCCTAGAATTTTTTTTGACAGTTAAACTAAGCAGCACTTCATTTGCTTTCAATCTCTTGGAGGCTAGGTCAAAATGTTTTATGCCGAATGTCAGTATTTTCCATTTTAAATAAAAACAAACAGCAATTCCTTGGAGAAACCGGATGTGCACTGTAGGTGTAATGCCTACTGATGCTTGCTCAAAAGCTTGTTAGCAAAAAGGTGAATCTCAAAAGTCGCATGGCTAAGAGTGATTAAGGTGACTTCATACAGATTTTTATCTTCTCATGTTCAGGATGGAGACCTGAACACACAGGATGATGTGTGCAAAGTCAGGATGATTGTGAAGAGGTGAGGAATCTCAGTATTCATCAGTAAGCTCTGTATGACACACATGAAATGCTGGAGGAATTCAGCAGGTCAGGCAGCATCTACTGAGGGCAATAAATAGTTGACATTTCGAGCTGAGACCCTTCATCAGGACCCCACCAAAAACACTGACTGTTTATTCTCCTCTGTAGATGCTGCCTGACCTATTGAGTGCACCCAGCATTTTGTGTGTGTTACTCTGGATTTTCAGCATCTGCATAGTCGCTTGTCCACAGACTCACTGGACTTAACTTTTATAATGACAATATAAGCAAAACATTTTTTTATGTTTTGAACAGCCTCTTTTGAGACATCCCATTTTTAATAGTGAGATACACTAAACTATTAAGAAGTTACTCTTCCTTCTAACACAAATGTCAATTATTAATCAGAAATGGATCGCCAAGATTTAATGCCTGAATTAATGAGAAATTTTGTGCGGTGTAGGTGTCAGAGATGCATTTCATAATTTGTGTCTTGTTTAGTGTGACATTTCTGTTTCAATACTTTTTTTTTTCAGTGCCTCCTGAGAAGCCAAAAAATATTTCCTGTGTTTCATACTGGGAGAAAAACTTTACTTGTTTCTGGGATCAAGGATATGAAACATATCTAGAGACTAATTTTACATTAGTTCGAATAATGTAAGTAACATACGTGACACATTTTACTTGTTATCTGCCTTTTGGTTACTTACTATATCACAAAAACTGTATTTTTGATTGGACTTAAGCACTATAATTTGACTGCTTTAAAGTGTAATGTTTGTTTGTCATTCCGGGCATGTGATTGGGACTGGGAAAGTGTCTATAAAGTCTGCTGATTTGGACGTATCTCATCAACATCCACAAAATGCTGGAGGAACTCAGCAGGCAGCATCCAGGGAAAATAGTACATTTGATGGTTCTAGCCGAGACCCTTCAGCATTTTCTGTGTGTTGCTTGCATCTCCAGCATCTGTAGATTTTCTCCTGGTTGTGATTGGACATCTCTCATTCTTTACCAGGACATTATCTGGGACCATGTCTGAACAGGCTAATGTTACTTGGTGCATTATCATATGCTAATGTGAGAATTACCACCTCACAGACTCACAGAGCACGACAGCACAGAAACAAGCCATTTGTCCCATCTATTCTGTGCTGTATTATTCTGTCTAGTCCTATCGACCAGCACCTGGACCATAGCCCTCCGTAGTCCACCACCCCTCCCCTCCCAGGTTCTCCTTAAACATTTCATCTTTTATCCTTAATCTATGACTTCTAGATCGTTTCACCCAACCTCAGCTGAGAAACCTTTCTTGCATGAACCACAGCTATAACCCTCATAATTTTGTATACTTCTATCAAACCTCTTTCATTTTCCAATGTGCCAGGGAATAAAGTCCTAACCTAGAGTCATAGTGTCATAGAACATAGAGCACTACATAGTGTCATAGATAACTACATAGTGTCGTAGATCTCTACACAGTGTGGTAGATCACTACACAGTGTCGTAGATCTCTACACAGTGTCGTAGATCTCTACACAGTGTCGTAGATCACTACACAGTGTCGTAGATCTCTACACAGTGTCGTAGATCACTACATAGTGTCGTAGATCACTACATAGTGTCGTAGATCTCTACATAGTGTCGTAGATCACTACATAGTGTCGTAGATCACTACATAGTGTCGTAGATCTCTACATAGTGTCGTAGATCACTACATAGTGTGATAGATCACTACATAGTGTCGTAGATCACTACATAGTGTGATAGATCACTACAAAGTGTGGTAGATCTCTACACTGTGATAGATCACTACACAGTGTGATAGATCACTACACAGTGTTGTAGATCACTACACAGTGTTGTAGATCGCTACATAGTGTTGTAGATCACTACAGTGTTGTAGATCTCTACATAGTGTCGTAGATCACTACATAGTGTCATAGATCATTACATAGTGTGATAGATCACTACATAGTGTCGTAGATCACTACATAGTGTCGTAGCTCTCTACATAGTGTCGTAGATCACTACATAGTGTCGTAGATCACTACATAGTGTGATAGATCACTACACAGTGTGATAGATCACTACACAGTGTTGTAGATCACTACACAGTGTTGTAGATCGCTACATAGTGTTGTAGATCACTACAGTGTCGTAGATCTCTACATAGTGTCGTAGATCTCTACATAGTGTCGTAGATCTCTACGTAGTGTGATAGATCACTACATAGTGTAATAGATCACTACATAGTGTCATAGATCTCTACATAGTGTCATAGATCTCTACATAGTGTCGTAGATCACTACATAGTGTCGTAGATCTCTACATAGTGTCGTAGATCTCTACATAGTGTAATAGATCACTACATAGTGTAATAGATCACTACATAGTGTAGTAGATCTCTACACAGTGTCGTAGATCACTACATAGTGTCGTAGATCACTACATAGTGTCGTAGATCTCTACATAGTGTCGTAGATCACTACATAGTGTCGTAGATCACTACATAGTGTCGTAGATCTCTACATAGTGTCGTAGATCACTACATAGTGTGATAGATCACTACATAGTGTCGTAGATCACTACATAGTGTGATAGATCACTACAAAGTGTGGTAGATCTCTACACTGTGATAGATCACTACACAGTGTGATAGATCACTACACAGTGTTGTAGATCACTACACAGTGTTGTAGATCGCTACATAGTGTTGTAGATCACTACAGTGTTGTAGATCTCTACATAGTGTCGTAGATCACTACATAGTGTCATAGATCATTACATAGTGTGATAGATCACTACATAGTGTCGTAGATCACTACATAGTGTCGTAGCTCTCTACATAGTGTCGTAGATCACTACATAGTGTCGTAGATCACTACATAGTGTGATAGATCACTACACAGTGTGATAGATCACTACACAGTGTTGTAGATCACTACACAGTGTTGTAGATCGCTACATAGTGTTGTAGATCACTACAGTGTCGTAGATCTCTACATAGTGTCGTAGATCTCTACATAGTGTCGTAGATCTCTACGTAGTGTGATAGATCACTACATAGTGTAATAGATCACTACATAGTGTCATAGATCTCTACATAGTGTCATAGATCTCTACATAGTGTCGTAGATCACTACATAGTGTCGTAGATCTCTACATAGTGTCGTAGATCTCTACATAGTGTAATAGATCACTACATAGTGTAGTAGATCACTACATAGTGTCGTAGATCACTACATAGTGTCATAGATCTCTACATAGTGTCGTAGATCTCTACATAGTGTCGTAGATCACTACATAGTGTCGTAGATCTCTACATAGTGTCGTAGATCACTACATAGTGTCGTAGATCTCTACATAGTGTGATAGATCTCTACATAGTGTCGTAGATCACTACATAGTGTCGTAGCTCTCTACATAGTGTCGTAGATCACTACATAGTGTCATAGATCACTACATAGTGTGATAGATCACTACATAGTGTCGTAGCTCTCTACATAGTGTCGTAGATCACTACATAGTGTGATAGATCACTACATAGTGTCGTAGATCACTACATAGTGTGATAGATCACTACATAGTGTCGTAGATCTCTACATAGTGTCGTAGATCACTACATAGTGTGATAGATCACTACATAGTGTCGTAGATCACTACATAATGTCGTAGATCACTACATAGTGTCGTAGATCACTACATAGTGTCATAGATCACTACATAGTGTTGTGGATCTCTAATAGTGTCGTAGATCACTACATAGTGTAATAGATCATGACATTGTGTTATAGATCACTACAACATAGAAACAGACCCTTCGATGCACCTTGTCCTTGCCCTACTATTATTCTGCCTGGTCCCATTGACCAACACCTACATCATAGTAATCCATATCCCTCCCATACATGTACATATCCAAATTTCCCTTCAATGTTGAAATTGAACCCACATCCACCACTTCCACTGGCAACTCATTTCTCACTCTCAGCACCCTCTGAGTGAACCAGATCCCCCTCATGTTCCCCTTAAACACTTCATCTTTCATTCTTAATCCAGACCTCACCTGACCTCAGTGGAGAAAGACAGCTAGCATTTATCCTTTCTATAACCCTGTTAATTTTGTATGCCTTTATCAAATCTCCTCTTATATTCCTATGCACCAGGGAATAAAGTCCAAATTGTTTCTTGAACTTCTATGGTCCACACTCAATTATGGATCTGGGAGCTTTGTTATAATGGAGCTGAGGAAGACTGGAAGATGGAGATGCCACTATGGTGCAGATGTGCAGTACTTCTGATATGAACTGTACTAACTGCACCTGTTTGGCACAGGTGTCATAAGATCAGCGGCACCTCTTGTTAACATGTATATAGTAACTGGCTAAAAATAAATTTATTTTTTTCTTACCATTTTAGTAGTACTTATTTTTTTTAATTTGTTTTACAGAAAACATTCTGGAAATAGTACCTGTGTTAGTACAAGGAAGAATACGTGCTCCTTTATTTTCCCGAATATGTATATTGTAGACTGCAAGGTTATTGTTATGGCGGAGAATGCTCTCGGCAAAGCTTGGTCTGATCCTTTGGACGTGAAGATTGATCAGATTTGTAAATATTAATAACTCAAAAAATAACTTATATAGTACGGTAACTTCCACGGCTAAGTATAGACTTTCTGGCACATAATAAGGAGAAAAAAGTAATAAACAGTGGAGAACAATACGTTTTTTATCATACACTTACTTCGTAACTGAGAAGATGAAAGATTTGGAGAGATTTAAGATTAATCAAATTAAACAAAAACACTTAGAACACATAAAATTACTCAGGAACATTTGGATAAATTCCGTTAATTTAAAAAAAGATTCCACCATATCTTATACCTAGTCCTTTGCAGTTACTCTCCGAACTGAAATGAACAGAGAAGCTTTCTGTGCTTGGCCAATTGTGGAGGTTCTTCATAAAGTGTCTCAGAATTGTCCCAGATCTGTGCTCCTATTGATCTCCACGAGGATGCAGGGTGAGGGCAAATATGGAATAAATGACATGATGAATTGACTGCAGTGACAGGAGATCCATGTTATTATGGAAATCCTAAAGATGCAGACCAGCAGGATTGCAGTGAGATCTTGGCAGGTACGTGTGGAATTGTTGGTATCTTATGGAAGACTACCAACAATTCCTCAAACAACCTGGGTCAATGTTTCAGAAAGATCAACCTAAATCCCACAGCTTTTGGATAGATAGAGATGTAAAATGTGTTTAGCTTTGAGTTCACAGACTGCTAAGATAGGACGCAGAATCTTCAATGCACAACAGCATAGACTCACATTGAGCAGCTGGTTTTAGATAAGTCTAGTTCTATATGAATCAAATTGAGAGTAAAGGACCAAAAGATGTCAGGGTAATTCCACAAAGAGGTATAAGTAATCATGGCAACTTTATATGGTGTTCATAGTGATCACAACTCTTGGCCATTATCCACACATGTTAATTGATGCAGGAAACACATTTGAGTGAGCACCTCACTGCAGCAAAGGAAAGTTTAATAAAATATTGAAACTCCAGTTAATATGAATCTCACATGTCAAAAAGCAATGTTGGTCTAATCCCAGCAGAGTACAATGGAGTATGAAGACAATGGTAAAGTTTGAGAAAATTGAAGTTCAATAAAAAGCCTTTGAAGTATATTTCAAGATGAGAAATCTCAGTTTTTGGTCATGAATTGTCAGTAATGTCTTTATGAAAATCCTAATTTTTCTTTGGATGAACTGTACATCTTTGGAAGAGACTAGAAATTCATTGTGATAAGTACCCACATTTTCTTAATATTCTGGGTCATTGCACATATGATTTTAAATATGTAGAATACAGAATAAATATTTGGAGTATTTATTCAGGAGAAGATGCCAGCAGTGAGTTTTCACAATCTGCATGATTGTTGCTGTTATGCCCAGCATTTTATTAAATATGCATGCTTTCATCATTGCTGGGTGAAAGACTTAAAGCCCTCTCTCTCTGACAGCTCTGTGTGAGTGATTTAAACATATGGATTGCAATCTCCTATTTCAGCAGTGCCATGAAGTATGGTCCCCAGCCTTACCTGACTTCCATGTCCTGATAGCAAATAAATACACACTCATTATATATACCACTCGGTCAATGAATGTCAATAGAATGAATGTTACTACAGCATTCATAGAACTTAGATCATAGAACAGTACAGCACAGGAACAGTGTCCTCAGTCCACAATATTGTGCCATTCAGATTAAATTAGTAATCAATCTAACTAATCCACTTTGCCTAAAAAATGTTCATATCCTTCCATTTCCTCACATTCATGTAGATATCTAAACGTCTCTTGAAAGTCCATAATGTATCTGCCTCTACCCCCTTTCTGGGCAACACATTCCAGACACCTACCACTCCCTGTATTAAGAATTTGCCCTTCACATCTCCTTTGAATTTACCCCCTCTCACCTTACGTGCATATCCTCTGGATTTCAACCAGAGGAAAAGATACTGTGTGTCTATTCTACCTATGCCTCTTGTTATCTTATAAACCTCCATCAGACCTCCCCTCAGCCTCTGCCACTCCAGAGAAACAACTCAAGTTTGTCCAACCTCTTGTTATCGTAGATGCACTCTAACACAAGCAGCACCCTGTACCCTCTTCTGCACCTTCTCCAAAGCCTCGACATCCTTCCTGTAATGGGGTGACTGGAACTAGTCACAGACCTCCAGCTAGAACAAATCCCTTCGACCACAATCCTCTGTCTTCTATAGGCAAGACAGTTCTGAATCTGTACAGCCAATTCACCATGGTTTGTAATTTTCTGGATGAGGGACTTTGTCAACCGTCTTACTAAAATGCATGTAAACAACATCCACAGCTTTACCTTCATCATTCACCCTCATTACCTCATTAAAAAACACACTAGGGCCAATGTTAAAGTTCTCACCCTTTTGAAATACTTTTTCATAATACCCCTTCAACATTTGTAACCTTTTCTCACCCTAAGTGCTTCATGATCACCGCATTCCTTCAAATGTAGCCCCTGCTGGAGGTTGTGCCTTCAAATGCCAAGCCCTAAACCGACGGAACTCTCCCTAAACATATCCATCCCCACCCTTCTGCTTGGTCAGAACGTCAGACACGTTATACAATACCATGCAGCTCCTGTCAAACTTCGTTAGGGACATTTTATGATGTTAAAGTTGCACTCTGACTGCAAAATGTTTCAAACAACTTAAACACTGACGCTTGCAACAGATACAACTTTTAAAGTTAAGGACTGCAGTTGGATGCAAACATGTCATTCAAACTCTCACTGCATCCTTTTATTATTAGTGGGTGAAAGACTTGAACTCTTTATAACAGCACTGTGTGAGTGCTTTCATCAAACGGATCGCATTCCCTAGTTTCACAAGAGCCACTAAATATGGATCCTAGCCTTACCATGAAATCTGCAACCTGACATTAAACGAGCACACATTATACTATTTATTAAATTGATCATCGTTCATAGGATGAATACTACTATAGCATTTATGTATCAGTGTTGCTGTATTATTCTTTCGTTAAGGATGGTTGATTTAGTTAAATTATCCCTTTGTTGAACTGTGCTAAAATAGCCATTATTTCTCAGCAAAAACAAACATTTGAATTTGACTAATTTAACACAGAGGAATGCAAAGTAAACTCTTGGTTTTTAATTTTGCATTAGTAATAAGTGCAAATAAAATTGATCAACTGTTACTTTGTTCAATGCAGCCAGAACTGGTCCACCTCAGAATGTAATTGTTCAGTCTGTGCGAGGCCAAGGGAGATCTCTACTTGTAACTTGGCAAAAACCCATAGAGGTGATGCCGTCTGTCCACTTACTTTATAACATCCAATACCAAGTGGCTGGCTCAAGCAAGTGGATTCAGGTACAATGTCAGTTTAATCTACTGTAAGATCTTCTTTTGAGGTACAAAGCAACTTCTGGGCTTCTGTTGTGGAAGATCCCTGTATCATTCTGGGTAATAATATCGAGTCATTGATAGTTCCAATGAAAGGAGATTCCTGTCTTGCCAACAACAGCTGTCGGTAGAATATTTATTCACATTAAGATGTCTTTTTTAAAACTGTTCCCTCCATTCAGGATTATTGAGCATAGATCTGATAGAATTGGTCTTCCTAAAATGAATGATTTCTCTCTGTTCATTGGGTCACAATGATCTATTAACGTTGAATAGTAGCACAAGTTCCAGTTTTGCTTCTTAATAACATCACAGCTTCGAAGCACACAATGTAAAGTTTCTACATTAATTGAACGTTCTGTTTCTCTGATAGCAAATTACCATCTAGCCACTAATAAATTTGGGACAATGTATTGTACCACATTATAGTGCATCTTGATAACCATAAAAAGAGTTTAACGTAGGGCCTAATATTTATTTCACAGTTAAGATCGGTGAAGCAGAAATACCTGGTCATCATTACAATGCTGTTTGTGAAAGCTTGAAAATTAGCTACATTGCTTCCTAAATTGTTTTCAGACATCCTAAGTAGATGATTCCCATCCAGGAAATTGACCAGAAGCATGGCATTTGCAGAGTCTGTAGCAGTGTCAAGGACCCCTTCCATCCATCCCAAAATCTCTTTGACCTCCTGCCGTTAGGTTAATGTACCGCAGTATAAGAACAAGGACTGTCAGGCGGGTAACAGCCTCTTCCTCCAGGCTGCTACCACCTCGTACTCATTACTTATGACAGTGCCAGGAGTATATTGTGCTGTTGTATATTTAACTATACATCACATATGCACTTTATGTCAACTTGTACTTCTGGAAAATATTTTTAAATTAGTGATAATCAAACCACCCTGTCTGACACCAACAACCATTCCACAGTTAAAGTCATTTAGATCACATTTCTTCCCCATTCTGATGTTTGGTCTGAACAACAAATGAACCTCTAGGCCAGGGGTTCCCAACCTGGGGTCCACTGACCTCCTTGCTAAGTGGTATTGTTCCATGGCTTTGGAGAGGTTGAGAACCCCTATGTAGACCATGTCTGCATTGAGTTGCTGTACATGATTGGCCGTTTAGATATTTCCATTAATGAACTGGTGTACCCAATTCAGTGGCCACCGACTGTATGTACTGTGCTTTGCACTTTGATTGTTTCGTTTAGCTCTATACAGTTGAATGAAAATGAACTTGAACTTAAATGGCAAGGTTTGAATGCAAGAATTTCTTTCATAGTAGTAGTTATTCCATGCAATGTGCACATAAATCCTTAAACAAACTGCCACATCTAATGGGCAGCCATTGTCTTTATTACCTCAAGCAAGTGATTCAGGCAGGTACATTAAAAGGATTTGGATAGGAACATGAATTCAAAAGAAAGGACTAGAGGAATATGGAACAAACATGGGAAAAGGAACCAGCTTGGATAGGCATCTTGGTTGATATGGACTGGTTGGGCCAAAAGGCCTCTTTTTGTGCTCTGTGGCTCTATAATTTTTGCTCTATTCCTTTTGGACTAAAGGTTCTCAATGCCATTCTGGATCCATCTTCGTACTTTAAGTAGTCATAGACTACGAGTTCCCAGGAATCAGTAGGCCTGTTGCATTGTAGGCAGTGGTGAATTCCATAACTGGAGTTTGCCTTCATCACGGTATCTTCTAGGATATAGAAGTAGTCGACATTTCCCAGGCTTTTCTTGTAAACCTTAATTGCTGGATGGCTGTGTGGTGTATTGAGTGCAGGAAGGTAGAAGAGCAGTGCTTGCAGATTTTGAGTGCAAGGCATATCTTCAATGGAAACATTGACAGTATCTTGGAGCTCAGTCTCCAAATATTTAAGTTGTCTGCAAAAAGGTGGCATGGTAGCATAGCGGATAATGCGACGCTTTACAACTCCACCAATCAGGGTTCAATTCCTGTCACTGTCTGTAAGGAGTTTGCAGGCTCTCCCCGTGACCATGTGGCTTTTCTCCACGTGCTCCAGTTTTCTCCCACATTCCAAAAAGATATACGGGTAGGGTTGGTAAGTCGTGGGCATGCTCTTTTGGCACTGGAGATTTGGTGACGCTTGTGGACTGCCCTCAGAACATCTGTCATGTTTTGATGTTTCAATGTACATATGACAAATAAAGCAAATGTCTCCTCTTTTTGTGGTTCAAGAACTGAGGTTTGGGTGACCATGGCGATAAGCAATGACCTAAGTTACCTGGTCAATAAGTGAATTGAAGCAGTTAGATAGAACATTTGAAGAAAGTCGATATACAGATAATGTAGGCATTATGAATTGCAGAGCTGGCAGATATCCCTGGTAGGTCAGGCTGGCCATGTCCCCTGCTTCTAGAGGAATTATTGGGAAAGAAGGAAAAACAAACAGCAAGCTGAATGAATATTACAGATGGACAACTGATACAGACAGGAATCGAGTTACCAGAAGTTTAGAATTCAGTATTAAGTCTAAAAGGCTGCAAATTATTCAAACAAAGATGAGGTGCTGTTCCTCAGATTTGTTTTGGGCTTTATTGTAACAGTGCAAGAGGCTACAGATGGATATGGCAGAGTGGGAGTGGGATGGTGAACTAAAGTGGCAGGCACCAGGAGGCTCAGGGTCACAGGAAGGTCTTAGTGCTTGTTTAGACCTTGTTAACTTGTTAGTCGGGAGTATTTACATGGCTGGCTTGAAAAGACAGCTCTAGGATTGATCTAAGTGTGTTTGTGTCAGTGACAGAGTCATGGTTGAGGAAGTCTTCAAGGTGTTGCTTCCGGCAGCTGTTGGTAACCATTTCTGGAACTCAGTGGAATGAGACCATAGGTCAAATAAACTCTTCTCAGGCTTCCAGTCGAGACAGCTCTGCCATCTTTTTCAGGGATGATATCTGGGCATGTCCTGGCTAGATATGTCCAGGTATCATCCCTGAAGAAAGCGGCAGAGTTTGTCATTAAAATGTCGGCTATAATCAATACCTGTACCCGGCTGGAAGCCTGAGAAGAGTTTATTCATCATATACACCGGGAAGGCATGAGATCCTTTTTGGGACCGTAGGTGTTTGGTCCAGGTGTGGCTCTTACGCTGCTGGGAAACCTATGCATACAATGGCGGTCGGTATGCTGCTGAGCTCCTGCACTCTCTCCATCCATCGTCTATTCTTTAGGTGACATGTTTTCTTCTGGATCTTTGCTTTTATCTTTTTCTTAAGAATGGCTTTAGCTTCCAATCCAGGAACACCTTACGTTTATGTTAATCAGCTCTTTCACCTCTGTACCTGCTTATCAAACCACTCCTGGTTCTTTATTTAATTATATTATCCAAATAGATAATTAAAGATTAGGCACATGTATACTTTTACAAATTTATTAATATTTGACATTTTGTTCATATGAATATCACATTTGAACAATGTATTGTAAAACTTAATTTTATAACAATTATGTTTTCTTAGGTAACAGAAAAAGAAGAAATTGTTAATAATTCATTTGTAATTCAGAACCTCAACCCCTTCACTAATTATACTGTTGCTGTGCGATGCATTGGTAAAGAACAGACCATATGGAGTGGATGGAGTAATGAAGGAACTGGATTAACATCTGAAGCTAGTATGTAATAAAAGCTCGATAGGCTTATTTATTAACCGGGGATAACAATGTCATAAAATTTTAATATGAACCACAGGAATGGTCTTGTCAGTGGAGTCAACAATCAGCCACTGACAAATGAAGCTCTGTAAGCATACTTATTTTGTTTTCCAACATTTGATCTTGATATTGTGAACAAAAAGGTGAATTGTAACACAAGTTATTTGCTCTCCACTTTCCAAAACTTTTCATAATTTCTTTACGGCACTGTACCCTCCCTGATCTGAAAGATTAACTTTTTAACTCAACAGTCTTGCGGAAATGCAGAATAAATTTGAAAAATATTCAAGCGAAAGATAGGAGATTAAGAAAGGTGTAATTTCTTAGTAACTACCTGGTGCTGAAGGTCTGAATTGAAACGGTTTTGTCTTTCTGTGAAATATAGAAAAAGTGATTGATTGGGTTAAAATAACCTGTAGTAGGTCTTAACATTTAATTTTTCCATCCTGTACTTCCAGAACCATTGGCAGCACCAGAACTATGGAGGCAAATCAAAAATCATGATTCTCAGGGCATTAGAGAAGTACATCTTCACTGGAAGGTAACTTGCTATGTTTAAATTGGCTATTTGCTTGAAAGAGAAATTTGGATGAATAAATAGATGTAAGCCAATGGAAAAGATTCATTAATTTTGATTCAGATTTCTAGCCATTCCTTGCCTTTTCTGAATAGTGTCTAACTCTTCCCTTCTGGACTACTCCCCCAATGGAAGCTCACTGATTACCAGACTATAAAAGGCCAACCTGCTGCCTACACAAATGCTGCCAGACCAGCTATTTTCCACCATGTTTTGTTTTATTACACTTTCTCAACATTCCAACCCACCCTCTTCTCCATTTCCCACTGTACGTTCTCAAATAATGTCACAATTTCTGAAACACCTATTTTCTCAGCCAAAGAGATCTTTCAGCCGTAGCATATGAGGCTCCTGATTTTCACCCTATTTTCTATACATGACCCTGCGCCCTCCTTCCCCACCGAACACATTCGATAGATCGTTGTCATCTATTTCTGTTGCCTTAATCGCAATCCCTTTAACTAGTACATCTCCCCTTCCCCTGCTCACGAGAAAATGAAACTCAGGGTTGATTTTGGTGACATATACAGTATGTACTTCGATACTAAATTCATTTTGAACTTCGAATTTTGAAAGAAACTGTACCACAATCATTTATTTTATTGTTTACACTAGTTAGCCAAACCCAATCCTGAACTCCCTGACATTCACTAGTTCAATTGTCCATCCATACCTACTCTGACTTATTTATTCCTTTGTTTTCTGCATTGTTCTAGTGAAGCTCAATGTAAATTTAACAATTCACACTAGAACATTCTTCCAGTTTCTTTGTGTTGGTCAGGGCATAATGTTGGAACATAAAACATTGAATATTATAGCACTGTACAGGCCCTTCAGCCCACAATGTTGTGCTGACCTTTTAACCTACTCTAAAATCAATCTAACCCTTTCCTCCCACATTGCCCTCCATTTTTTTTATCATCCATGTGCCTATCTATGAGTTTCTTAAATGCCCCTAAAGTATCTGTCTCTACCGCCACTCCTACTGATCTTCTGTGCACTCAACACTCTCCATGTGAAGAACATACCTCTGATATCCCCCCTATACTTTCCTACAATCACCTTAAAATTATGCCCCCTATCTTGTACACCTCTATCAAGTCTCCTCTCATCTCCTTCACTCCAAAGAGATAAAATAGTTCAGCCTATCTTCATAAGGCATATCCTCTGATCAAGGCAGTATCCTGGGTAAACCTAACATTGTCTTAAGTACCGTAGATGTCGGATTATAAGCCGCTACTTTTTTCCCACATTTTGAACAGCTTTGAACACTGCGGCCTTTACTACGGTGCGGCTAATGCATGATTTTTTTTCATGCCGCCAAAAACATTTTGCCTCGTAACAGTAGACCAATAAAATTGATGAGTAGTTCACAGAGGTCCAATGAAATTGTACAATAAATCAAGCGCACTTTCACAATTAAATTATTGTAAATCAGTCATTTGTACTCACCCTCATCAACATGGAAAACACTTGAAGAAAAGCATTGTGCTGCCTTTATGGCAGTTATTTAGTTTATAATATTTTTGCTTAGTAATTCATTTGTTAGTATTTTCTAGTTAAAGTTAGAAGTGTTTTAAGTACCCGGTATATTTGTTTTCTGTACTACATCCCGGGATGCTATGACGTCACATCCGGTTTCGCCGCGTCTTGTGGGAAATACCGGTTTGCGATAAACGGGAAGGTGGGGGGCGAGCGGCATTAGACCCGAGCGAACGCTGCTTTTAAGTTAAAGGCGATCAATAACTTTTCCTGGTAGGCTGCAGTATATATATTTTTTACCAGTCGTTAGGAGATATTGGAATGTTGTTCAGTAAAAAAGTATACGCAACGTAATTTGTGTGTTACCGATACGTATGTATATTTAAAAGTAGCCGCGTTACAGGCACGGTTCGAAAAAAAGCATTTGCAATATGTATTTGTTTATGTTACCATATGGATTTAATTAAAAGTTAAAAAATCCTCACGTGTAATATCTTTCTGTGTAAATATCTCATATTACAACGTAGGACACCTGCGGCCGAAAATCCGGTGCGGCTTGTACAAGTACAAAATTGATTTTCTTTCTAAAATTAGAGCCAGCGGCTTTTAATCAGGTGCGCTCTGTAGTGCGAAATCTACGGTAGTTCCAAATCTTAACCATAGATCATTTCCTTTCTAACAACAAGTCTGGTGATAATGGTGATTCTGTGGATGACTGCATTGTTTTTCCACACCCTGTATTGATCTTCCCCTTTCACTACACTTCTATGTAAGTGGAACCTGATTCCCTTCTCATGTCTACAAACTTAGCTCTCTCTCTCTCTCTATATATGGATATAGCTAGGGTGCTTAAGACTTTTGCACAGTACTGCACTGTACTGCTGCCTCAAAAAAAACAAATAAATTTCATGACATGTCAGTGACGATAAATCTGATTCAGATAGGTGTTTCTATTGTGGAATGAGAATGGGAAGGGGGCAAGGAGAGGAGAATCATGATAGGGACAAGGGGAAAGGGAGTGGAAAGGACCGGGAGGCACCAGAGAGACAATCTTGAATGATCAATAAACCAACTGTTTGGAATCAAATGACCTTGCCTGGTGTCTCACTCCGCAGGCCATTGCTCTGTTATAATGAAGCCCTATGCAACTTGGGGAACTGTATGTTACCTTTTGTTTGCCTTTTAGGTTCTGTATTGCAATCTACTATAACTTGATTTCTCTGTTTGTACCAGTCATCCTCATTTGTTGCCTCAGCTTGTTTATTGTGGTCCCTCTCCCACTTAGTGGAGGACATGCCCAGCCCGAATTGCTGAGCATTTTGTCTCTGTCTACATTTTGCACCTCCTATGAAACTAGGAGTTTTGTCCTTGTTCCTTTATCTAAGTTCTTGATCTCAAACTGCTCCTATTCACACACTGACCAGATCACCTTGTTCACACATTGGTTACCCCATTTTTACCCTGTCAGAGACTTCCACTCACCCCCACCCTCCCTGTAGCATGACAAGCTTAACTTGTCCCCTTCCCTGTTCTGACAACAATTCTTTGACATAGAAAGTTAACTCCGTTTCTCTTCTCACAGATGTAGCCTGGCCTATTGAGTATTTCAAGCATTTTCTGTTTCTTTTTGTGTTATATTTTCAACATTTACATTTTTTAAAAAATCACCAAGCTCACCAGTTGCCTGGTGTAGTCTGTTGCATGCGATATGAATCATGGCAATGTCAAACAGAGCTGGCCCTTGGGACACACTAGTCATTCTGCTTTAATTGCAGGTGCAATTTAAGTTAAACTGATAACGAATTGAATATAACAATTTTACTTACCATATACCCGGCAGCCATTTTAAAATTTTAATTAAATTGCTCTATTTGAGTTAGCAAAGGGTCAAAAAAATTGAAATTCTAGCCTTAGATTTGGAGAGTTTGCAACGGTTCACACTACCCAATTGAACCCTATCATTAAGTTTTGTGGTGCAGCAGAGAACAGCAGTAGTGTGGGCAACAGGACAATGCTGTCAATGGTTTAGGGTCATGTCACCACTAGACCAGAGATAGGAGAAAGTCTGGGTGTAAGTTCTGGTGCTGGAAGAAAGATGTCCAACACTATGGTATGAAAGAGCTGATGTAGCGAAAGTCTTTTATTTTTACAAAAATTATTCATTTCCTTGCCCAATAGCCTACAGTGATGATGAACTTGATTTTGATTTTAGATTCATCATACAGAAAATGTTTATAAAACTCCTTAAAGCAATTTAGGAATGCCTTCTAGGTATTGAAAGTATGCTCACTACTGACTGAGTGTACAAATAGAAGATCCCAGTTCTTCTATTCTGTTCCCAGTAATCACTTTGATTTCTTAAGTTTGATGCCTTAATTGGGTTGTGTCCATAGATTCCAGGCATGCCCTTCCCATGAGCTGTTTTCTATTAAACAAGCAGATCACTTGCAGCTGTTTAGTTCCTCTGATGCCCTCCCCCACCGTCTGAACACTTAAGCTGTGCAGTTTTCAGCCCATTGTCACAATCTGAGCATACTTAGCAAATGTTTGTCCTTGACCATTTCTTACTTAGTGGCTAAGATTCCTGTTATCGGTAAAGTTCAACTAAAGTTCAATTTAAATGGGAAAAATAAATTAACATCGTGTTTGGTACATAATTAAAGCTGACTTTTGAAATATTTGTGTTGACTTATGCAACTTCAGTGACAAAAGTTGTATTCTTCTGAGAAATTTTTGCTGCTAAATTGTGCAAGCAAAAGGGTTCATAGGAAATATAGACAGTCAAATTCTGTAAAACTCAGCAGTCGAGGAGGATATTATAATCTTTTTTCTAAATTATTACATCATGTAATTATGGAAATGTAGACCACAGAAAATGTTCCTTTCAGCCCATCTTATCAGTGCCCGTCTATGCTAATATTATTTGCCCATATTATGTCCAAATCTCTCCATATATTCTCTATGTAAGTAGCTGCCCAAATGCTTTTAACTGTTGTAACCATATCTGCCTCTACCATGTCTGCTGCAGCTTGTTAAAAATATTCACCACCCTTTATATGAAATCGTTACATCCCCAGATCTCTGCTAACTTTCTTCTTAGCATGTTGTCTCTGAACTTTGACCATTGTTTAAATGCCTTCCACAAATCTGGTCTTGTTTCCTTCCCTCACGGTTACCCTTGTCTACCTCTCATACTCTGCAGATCCCATGTCACATGAGAAATCCACCTTGCCTTTGTTTAGGGCCCTAACTCAAGTATCAGCATTTTCTTTTTCTGTGATGACCCTGAAGCTTAGCATCCCATTATTACTGTTCCCAAAAGGTTTCTCCACAGACTCTTTGATCACTTGTCCATTCTCATTCCCTATGATGTCAAGTACAGCCCCCTCCCTAGTAGGGCACTCTAAATGCGGCTTCAGAAGATTCTCTTGAATGTAGTTAAGAACTTGAAGTCACTTCAACTAGGGACCATCAACCAGTCAATATTACAGAAGTCTTTGTCAAAGTATATGGCAGATTATAGATCAATTGGAAACTTGGGCCAAGAAATGGCAGATGGAGTTTAATCTGGAGAATTGTGAAGTGGTCATTTTGGGAGGTCAAACGCAAGAAGAAAGTAAATAGCAGGATGTATAGTAGCATTGATGTACAGAAAAGTCTTGTTGTACAAGTCCACAGATCCCTGAAAGTGGGAAGGCAAATTGATCGGGTGGCTAAGAATGTGAGTGATGTGCTTGCCTTGAGTATGAAAGTTGAGAAGAATATAAAAGCTGGGTTAGGCCAACTTTGGAGTATTCTGTGGAGTATGGATCACTCCATTACAGGAAAGATGTGGAGGCTTTGGAGCGAATGCTGCAGAGGTTCACCAGGATGCTGCTTGTATTGCAGGTTATTATAAAAAAGGAAAGCTTAGACGAACTTTCATTGTTTTCACTGGAACATAGGAGTTTGGGCAACCTGATAGAAGTGTATAAAACTATAAGGGACATAGACAAGGTAGATAGTTAGAATAGTTTTTCCCAGGATGGCTTTGTCAAGTATAATAGAGCATTAGTTTATGGTGAGAGAGAGATGATGGTGGGTACTTGGAACTTGCTACCAGGGGAAGTGGTGGAAAAGATACAAAAGCACCATTTATGAAGCATTTAGTCAGTTAGATGAAAAGGCAAGGATTAGAAGAATGTGTACTTTGTGTAGGCAGATGATACTGTTTTACAATGGAGTCATGTTTGAAGGAAACATTATAGACTGAATGGCCTATTCCTGTGCAGCACTGTTCTATGTTCTAAATTAAAATCCTCTACTACTATGGCACTATTGCACTTACGTTCTTCTGTGTTCTACTTATAAGGACTCCTTAATTTTATGAGGCAGAATTTACCCGGACAGTTAAGGGTTAAGTTTGCTGAGTATGTTATGTGTTATTTTTACGTTATTATGTTCTGGGGGCAGGGTTTCTTTTTCTGATATATGTTCGACATCGCCATTTGTTTGTGGAGGAATAAAGTGTACATTAGAAGTAATTACATCTGTGTTGATTTTTGTCGACACTCCTACATACTTACATATGCGTTCTTCTAATTCCCACTGGCTTTTGGGAGGCCTGTAGTCTAACCCCATTCAGGCGACCCCTCCTTTTTTATTCTTAATTTCTATCCATATTGCCTCATTAGATGATCCTTCAAACAGATGCCCTAATTGCTAACACACTGCTCTCCCCGATCAGCAGTACAACGTTCCTTCCTCTTTTGCACCATTAACATCACTATTCCAGACATTGAGCTGTCAGTCCTGCCCATGTGTCTGTAATGTATCAGAATCCCATACGTAGATACATGCTCTCAGCTCCCCTGTCTTAACTGTGAGGTCTAAATGGAGTTAAATAAATACAGTTAAGCCTATTGGCTCTCCCATGCTTCGCCTCTTGACTCTGCCAACACATTGCCCTGGACATGTCTTGTCTCTTTCTATGTATGAGTCAGTCTCTCCCCAACTTCTGAACTCCCAGCTCAAACCGTCCCACCTTGTACCAGCAAACTTCTGCTGGATCACTATGTTTATTTGTCTGGAGTTCTTTGGAAGTCAAGAATGAGTCATAAATCTTGTTGCTTATGATCATTCATTCAGTGTTACAAGAATAAAGAAGGAATGAGAAAAGGCAAGATAGCAGAAAACATCAAGACCCTAATGGTGAGGAAAGGAACAAAGACGAGAGACAAAAGAGACGGAAGAGCAAAAGAGACCAAGCCAACGTGGTCTGGTCCTCTTATGGCAAATTGCTGATAACAGACATTCCATTCAAAGTCCATTGCTTGAATAAGATCACACCCACTCAAGTAATGCAATACCCACAACCGTAACCACTAAAAATCACTGAACAATTGAAGGTATGTAGGTAATTGTATACAGATACAAACAAGCATAGGAACATAGAAACATAGAAAATAGGTGCAGGAGTAGGCCATTTGGCCCTTCGAGCCTGCACCGCCGTTCATTATGATCATGGCTGATCATCCAACTCAGAACCCTGTACCTGCTTTCTCTCCATACCCCCTGATCCTCATCAGCATAAGAAAGTTAAACTACAAGAAAAATAACAAATATGTAGACTAATCCAACAATCCTCCCAATGATTCCAAATTACACATTTAGAATGATTACATCTGAAAATTCTGGGGTAGAAAAATTTGTGATACTATATTAAGTATAAAGTTATCAAATATTTACTAATTTATAGAAATAGTGAGGGATTATGTCATTGTTAAGGTAGATTGACTTTGTAAGTAGGCTCACTTACACGTGTTTGAACATGTTAATGATTGCCCTTATACAAGTAAAAAAATATGTAAATTATGTTGACATATAGGACAAATTTCATGGCATGCAATATTGAGTAACCTCAGCTTTCTAGATTTAATTGAATCCGGTTAAAGAAATCTCATCCATCAGATTGATGTATTTGAGCTGTTCCTTTACAAATATGATCAGCCATATCAGTTATGTCTTCCAACTTGCCAGGTACAGTATATAAGTACAGCATTCCTTGCCTATAACTGTACATGTCTCCCCCTTAAGCACTAAGAGAAGATTTAATGCCACACAATTTTGAAGAACCATCTTATGCATGGTGTCTATTTTGAAGTGAGCGGTGTACATTGACATACAAAACAGCTAGAGGCATCAGCAGATCAGCAAATACATGTGATACCTGCAAGTACACATCTCAATTGACACATTGTGAGCAGGGAAAATTTATAGAAATATAACCAGCAACAAATAATATTAGAATAATCTTCATAATGTCCAGTAGTTATCGACTCTGTTCAAAGTTTGGCTTATTAGTGATTTGTTCACTGCAGCCCAGCAGTGTAGGCACTGAGTCAGCATATTAAACTCAGTTTTTGTTCTCTCAGTTGCTAGCACTTTAGCCTCAGCTTTAGCTGTCATGTGTCCACTTACTTACATCTTCTACTTTCACTGCTGAGTTGGTAATTAACAGCACTCGATAAGGACCTTCCTATCAAGTGGTTCTCTTTGCGATGTTTAAAAAATAGGACCCTCTCTAAAGGAATCAGGGTGTGTTCTCGTTCTGTTGGATCACTCCAAGTGGCAAAAACCTGTTGAGATGTTGACTGTACAGCTTAGGTTAATTTCACTCAATTGTTAATTAAACTGTCTGCCATAATATGTATATCAGCCCCTCTGAGATCAAGAGCTTCTGGCAATGATGTGGGTTGTCCTGTTACTACCTCAAATGGACTTAACTTAGTTTTCTTGTTTGAGGTTGTTTGAACACTACACAAGACCATAGGAGTTGCTGTAGACATGGTATGCCTTCCTCATGATACCTAGTCATTGTTTGATGATTTCATTCATTTGTTTGACTTGTCCTGATGACTCTGGCTGATGTGGTCCATGAAAAGACCATTCAATATTCATCAATTGACATAATTCCTGTTAAACACTCCCAGTGAAAAATGTATTCCTTGGTCAGAATCAATGTGGCATGACAATCCTCATCTAGGAAAATGGTCCTTGTTGATAGTTTTTGCTGTGTGTGTGGCAGTGGCTTTCCTTGCTGGAATATTTTTCACCCATCTTGAAATGTTGTCCACTATTACCAGCATGTCTGAGTGTCTCTGATGCTTTGGCAAAGTAATGCAGTACACTTGTAGTGTAAAAATGGACCAGGTGAGGCAGGAACACTTATTTCAGGTTGCTTTTCCACTGCTCCAGGATTTGTTTTCTGGTGCATTATGCATCCTTCAACTGTTTGTCGAATCTGTGCCCTGAACTTTGGATTCCACGTTCCTTCACTGTTTAACCGCCACCATTCTCCATCCAAAACCACTTTTCATTGTTAGAGCATTGTGCCTGTATCTCCCAAATATCTTGTATGTTTGTCAGTGATACAGAGTTCAATTCGTTTCCATAATTCTAGTTGTCTGCTTCCCAGTACTTCTTTTATTTCCTTTACTCCTTCGTGTGCTGCCCTTTTTGCAATTTCACCTGCAAATGCATTTCCACGGCTTTCCATTGTGGTCAATTTGGACTGGCTTTTACATTTTAATACAGTAACTTCTGATGTCATCCATAAGTTCCTGTACTAGTTGGCCATTCTTGATTGGGGTTCTTACAGTTGTAAGAAATCCTTTTGGCTCCATGAGTTTCCAAAGTCATAAACAAATCCAAAAACACCTCAAGAATCAATGCAGATATTAGCTGATATTCCTTCTGTCATCTTACAAGCTTCAATCAGATCTTTCAATTCTGCTTGTTGCACAGAGGTACCAGAAGACATGCTTCCTGATAACAGCACTTCGGCTTCAGAAACAGCTGCCCATACAGCCATTAAAGTTCCTCCCTCAGGCACTAAGGGGCTATTGGTGTACAGAATCAGATCTGAGCTCACCAGGCGTTTCTTTGTTATAATTTGCATTTTCATGGCACAGTCGTGGTCATCATAGTCTAAAGAGTATTCAGCACATTCATTCCCAATTAATAAATTAACATATAAGTTGTCTGGTGCTTGCTCCATCAAGGCAAGAAACAAAGGCTGTAGTGAAGAGCTTAAACATTTTTGAATTCAACAATACGTCCACTACACCCAACATTGCTTGTTGAAACCATATAATCGGGTCAGGATCTCCCAACTTTTGTGGGGCAGAGGATTGAACTTGTTCAGCTTGTTTCTGTTTTCCACCTTGTTTCCTATACCAACAATGAATAGCCCAAAGTCATTTTTTTACCACAACAAAGACATTTTGTTTTAGGGGATTGGTCTTGGAGGTGTGGCTTAGACTGAGATTTCTGTGGTGAAAGGCAGCCCCATTTTTTCTGTAGGTTAGTGAGCATTGGCTGTTGGCTGATCTGCCGCAGCTGCGGCTGTTGACTAGCAAGCAATGACTGTTGATTCATGGTCAGTGGCTGACTCACTGATCATCTTCCGATCTTGATATTTCCTTCCACTTGTCTGTCGGCTTGCTAGCTCACTATATGGAACACCAACTTCACCCCAATTTGGTTTTCTCAACTTCACCATTTTGGAAATATCTGGTTTCAAACCATCCATAAAAGTTGATTTCAAAGGACACATAGAGAATCCTCAATGTTAATTTTCATTTATTCCTGGAATTTCTGAATAATTTAATCACATTGTCTTGTTGCATTCCTCATATTCAGAAACATCCACTGAAATAATTTGCTTGCAATCAACCACTTTCTTCCAATCAGTTTATATTGGGACTTGTTCTTCCAATCACCTCTTAATAGCATCCCAACCACCTTGTTCATTTTGTTTATCATCTCCTATGTTGTTGCAAACGTGGAGTCAACTGTCTGTTTTGCTGAGAAGCCAACATAGTAGCCAGAATTTGGATACCATCATAAAGGGTACAGATTGTATATATTCTTATATGTTGATGCGCAGCCCAGGTCTTTAAACTTACTTTTTTTTAGGATGTTGCATTTCTTTGGACCATATTTCAATCATTACCAGTTAAGGTGGTTGATGGAAAACCATCTGCTTCCTTTCATAGATCCACTTTCAGTCCTGTGTGTTTTCACTGTCTTGGTACCAAGCTGTGACATGGCTGACAATGCTAATTTTTCCATCACTGTCATCCCCACTTAAATGGCTAGAAGTCACTGTAAAGTCCATGTCATGTCTATCCGGTAATTCCTCAGTGTTTGAATGATGGCATTGTCTTGGAGGACAGTCCAATGTAGGGAATGTTTCTCAAGGAGAAGTGCCCCTGGCAGGATTGCCCACTTGAGATCCCTGTTAAGTTTTCTGATATTGCTACAGTTTATTTTGAAGCCCCATACAATACATTTTGATTCAATTACACTTGTGATGTTGTTCTTTCATTCGTTCAGTTAATGTAGAGATTTGCTCTTTAGACTTTTTACCCCTCTCTGCCATACTGTTTTTATAGTTTATCACAGTTTTCCCTTTCCTTTTCCACTTGTTCAGTTAACCTCCTCACTTCTTCCGCTAACTCACATCTTTAAATGCAATGAGATTGCTAAAATCAATCCAGGTTTTTCCTTTCTGTCGGGCATTCTCTGCATCTTGTCAAGTGTCTTCTTAATAGAGTCAACATTGATGATATATTTCATGCTGAGATTTTCATTAATCTCATCAAATTAAAATATGAGATTTCAAATCCTCAGTCGTCTGTTCACACATAACTGAAGATTCAGCTCTCCCTTTTCCGGTGTAGGTTTCACAACTTCGGCCATTGTCTCAATTTAATCACAAGTACCATTTAATTTGCATGTATTTTCCGTGTTTGCTTGACTGGGATTGAAATACTGTTGAATTACATCAAGATATTATTGGATTTCAATCAAAATATCATAGGATTGTGATCAGAATTATCTTTTTAGGGTTGCGATTGGAATATCATTTTAGAATTGCAGTCGGAACATTAGGAATGTGATTAGAATATTATTTTGGGATTGCAATCAAAATTTTATTTTCAGATTGCAATTGGAATTTTGTACAATGGCAATTAAATTTGTAGGTCTACAATTGGTATTTTGTAGGATTGCAATCAAAATATTATTGGTTTGCAAACTATAATTTTTTTCTCATTGGATTGCAATCTGAATGTTTTTTATAAGCACTAGATTACAATTGGGAGGTTTCCCAGATGCTCCACGGGGTAGTACAATTTTAATTTGAGTATGATGTTAATTGTAGCGCAGATCTGACTTTCCCAGAATAGCAAAGTATAATATGATTTTCCTTTACTCTTAAACATCCACTAGATAGTGTATTGGAGCAAGAAATAGGTGATTTCTCAGATAAATTGCAAAATTAGGAGGAAGGTATTACCTCTTATTTAAATATGCACACAAATGTTTCCATTTCATCTAGGATTCTTCCAAGACCTTAACCTTTGTAACCATTCTGCCAATCACATTAAAATTGTTGGCTGTCAATGTTTTTGATCTGAGGATCTTCATAAGTCAAGAATGAGGCGTAAACTTGTTGTTTACAATCATTTATTAAGTGTTACAAAAACAAAGAAAAAATGAGAAAAGGCAAGATAGAAGAGAGCATAAAGGTCCTAGTGGCAGGAAAAGGAACAAAGATTCAAGACAAAAGAGGAAAAGAAACTGAATTAACATGATCTGGCCCTTGTATACCAAATTGCTGATAACAGATATCCTATTCAAATTGAATTGCTTGAATTATCCAATATGATACTCCCATTCAAGTAATGTGACACCTGCAATTACAACCAATAAAAAAATCACTGAAGAATTACAAGTATTACAAGTCTTTACATGAAAGACTTCAGGGCAATAAGAAAGGTAAACTACAAGGAAAATAATTATACAGTTGAATCCAACACTTCCCTAATAAGACATTTGTCGCATTTGTTTTAATGTAACTTCTTCTTGTGAATGTCACATCTACCGCAGATGAGCTTCCCAAAAACTTGAAGCCCTCCCTCCTGCATCAACAGATTCCTCTTGTTCTATTTCTATAGAGACTAGCAGCCTTGAAATCTTAAGTACAACACCAGGAACAATGAATCATAGCACAGTTTTACAGCAAATTCACAGTCTATGCCATGGGAACTGACAGGAAATGATCTATTTTTTGACGCAGGCTTTGAACAAGTCTATAGCAAATGGAATCATTTTGGGATACAGGATATGGTCTGAGAAACGATGGGATCAAACATTGGTGCAACAGGATAACACAACATCTTTGAATTATTCCTTGTTGCTGACACATGAAGCACACGTTGTAACTGTCATTGCTTATAATTCAGCGGGCGATTCTCCTAAGGCAGTCTTGATAGTTCCAGCTGTAAACCAGACAGGTATGTTTTTAATGCATCACAATTACTTAACTGAAATCTTTTTGCAGGAGACGTAGAAGAACAAATTATTATCAGGAATATGATACAAAATAAACATTTGTGTAATTCCGTTGTTCTTCCCATCTCCTAATTTACTATTTCTGTCAGTTTGTAACTTTGTTCAGAGAAGCATAGAATATACTGTAGAACAGTACAGCAAAGTACAGGCCTTTGCCCCATGATGTGCCAAACTTTCAGCTTATTCTAAGTTCTACCTAACACTTCCTTTCCACAAAGACCTTCATTTTTCTATTGTCAATGTACATATCTAAGAGCTTCTTTAAAGTCCCTAATGTATAGAAAAGTGTCAATTGCATTCCTTTCTAAAGCACTTCTTGAATGCCTCTTAATGGCTGGTCACATTACTGAACTGGAAATCTGAAATTGTCTTCATTCATCCTATTAATACATTGACACGTTCTAAAGTCAGTCATGATTAAATGGCAGAGCATTCTCAATGGCCACATTGCTCCTTTGACATATGGCCTTGTGGTCCTTAGCTGCTACTTCACTACCACAGACAATGAACCAAATTAAATTTGAACCCAGGTCTTCCTTCTTATTTTAGAATAGACAGAGTGCCATGGAGAGGAAAGATCACTGTGATTAGGTGTGTACAGTTCTACATAAAGACAAGTATTATCAATAGGTTGAACACCTCCTCTGTAATAAACATCCACGATTTTAAGGAGCAGCCTGTCTATGGCGGAAATTGTACTCAGCTGCCACTTTTCAGTTCGGTAATCACATGCAAGAACTGACTGTCCCACATTGAAGCTCCGTGTGGACTTAACATTCAAGTGTTTGAACTGTCTGTTTTCTACATCACACCTTACATCTGGTTTGAGAAGATCCATGCGGGACCTCAGGTTCCTGTTTAGAAACATCATCGCTGGAGTCTGGTTAGTGGTTGCACGTACTGCATTACAACAGGCAAGGAAGAAGTTGTCTGTCTTGAGTTGCATGGTCAATTTTCGCTGTCCATTGCCTTAATGGCTTTCTTGAATGTCTGCACGAATCTTTCTGCCAAGCTATTTGTGGATGGATGGTAAGGGGCTGATGTAAAGTGCTTGATTCCATTGTTCTTCACAAAACTTTGGAATTCTTCAGAGACAAAGTGTCGTCCATTGTCTGTGCAGATTTGCTCTGGTATGCCATTCCTGGCGAACATGGCCCTCAGAACTGTAATGGTCTTTTCCGATGTGGTTGTCTTCATTTTGATGACCTCTGGCCATTTGGAATGTGCATTGACGGCGATGAAAAAGATAGAGTCCATGAATGATCCAGCAAAGTTGATGTGCACTTGTTGCCATGGTGATGAGAGCCACTCCCATGGATGGAGAGGGGCCTGTGGTGGTGCGTTCTGGATCTTTTGACATCCAGAGCAGTTCTTGGTCAAGGCCTCAATCTGTTTATCGATTCTTGGCCACCGCACAGAGGCACAGGCAAGACTTTTCATCTTCACGGTACCCAGGTTCCCCTTGTGCAGTTCTTCTAGCACTCTGGTGCGTAGCTTAGGAGGAATCGCAACTCGTGAACCACACATTAGTGTTCCCCGACACACTGACAACTGCTCCTTCCTCGCTGAGAAGGCTGGAAACAGTGTGTTATCACGCACTTGCCATCTCTTTACTGTGATGTCATACACTTTTTACAACATAGAGTCATTGCGTGTTTCTCTTTCAATGAGGCTGTTTGTCACTGGTGATTGTTCAACTATTGTTGTGTGAAAGACCTCTGCTGAATCCATTTGTGTAGTTATCTCTGAAGTTGGCAGTGGTAAACATGACAAACCATCTGCGTTGCTATGTTGCTTGGTCCCCTTGTGCTCAATGTCATACATGTGGCGTAAGAAAAGAGACCATTGCTGCAGCCTTTGTGTTGTCATCACTGGAACGCCTTTTCTTGGGTTGAAGATTGACATGAGAGGCTGATGATCGGTCAACAGGGTAAATTTTTGACCATACAGATAGTGACTGAATTTCTTGACTCCCTACACGAGGCTTAGGGCTTCTCTGTCAATCTGTGCATAGTTGTGTTCAGCTGAAGTTAGCGTTCTTGAGGCAAAGGCTGTTGGTCTTTCTGAGCCATCAGGAATCTTGTGTGATAACACAGCTCCTATCCCATGGGGTGAGGCATCACAAGCCCGTCAGATTGGTAAGGAGGGGTCAAAGTGCATGAGCACCACTTGCGAAGTTATGAGTCTTTTAGTTTCTTGAAACTCTTTCTCACAGCTCTCAGTCCACTCCCATTGTGTCCCTGTCTGTAATAGTGCATTTAGTGGGTGTAGGACTGTGGATAGGTTGGGCAAGAACTTGTGGTAGTAGTTCACTAGTCCAAGATATGCTCTCAGCTGAGACACATTTTCAGGTGGTGGTGCCATAAGCAACACTTCTATCTTGTCTTGAGACATGTGTAAGCCATCCTTGTTGATCACATGCGCACAGTATGAAATTTGCTTTTTGAAAAACTCACATTTTTCTGTTGATTAGCTCTGAGCCCATATTCTCGTAACCTGGTGAGCACTTGTTTTAGGTTAGAAAGATGTTTGTCGTCATCCTTGCCGGTGACAATGATGTCATCCAGGTAACACTGAGTCCCTGGAATCCCCTGCAGGACCTGGTCTATTGCCCGTTGCCAGATTACAGGAGCTGATGCTATCCCAAACACCAACCTGTTGTCCTGGTGAAGTCCTTTGTGTGTATTTATTGTCAGGTATTTCTTGGATGCATCATCGATTTCCATTTGGAGATAAGCCTGGGCCAAAGCGATTTTTGTGAGATGTTCCCCTCCTGATAGGGAAGCAAAGATGTCCTCAATACGAGGTAGAGGATACTGTACTGTGCGGAGAACTGGGTTAACAGTCACTTTAAAGTCTCCACATATGCACACCTTGCTTGGTTTTCCTGGTTTTGTGCTGGAGGTTTTCTTCATCACTGGAACAATAGGTGTGGCCCATTCACTCCAATCCACCTTTGACAGGATCCCAGTCTGCTCCAGATGTTTCAGCTCAGCTTCTACTGTAGGACGGATTACATATGGCACTGGTCTGGCTTTGTGAAATTTTGGACAAGCATTTGCCTCAATCTCAATCTTTGCCTTCATGCCCTGAAGTGTTCCTATTCCTTTCATGAACAGTTCCTCCGAGTCAGCAAGTGTTTGTGACAGTCTCTCAGATGTAGTCTTGCTGCCCTCCTTTGCCGACACAACTAGTGCCTTAATGGTATGCCAATCCAACTGGATTTTCCTGAGCCATTCATGTCCCAGCAACGGTGGTCATCCATTTTTAATACATAGAGGTTCAGCTGCTGTGTTTTGTCTCTGTAGGTCCATGTCATTTTAATTTTACTTCTGGGATGCACTCTCTGTCCTGTGTAAGTCTTTAGCAGTAATTTAGTTCGTTTCAGAGGTATATGAGAAAACAGTCATTTGTAGTCGTGTACAGAGATCACTGTTAAAGCTGAGCCTGTGTCCAACTCCATTTTCAGTCTCACGCCTGCCACTTGTGGAGTGATCCATATCACTCTTCAATCATCTGTCTCTTTCACGCTGTGAAGTTGCAGGCAAGACAATTCACTTTTGTCTGAATTGTTTTCATCAGAACTGCTTTCTTCCATTTGGTGTACATTGTTGTGTTTTCCTTTCTGGGGTTTCTTGTTTCTCTGTATTTTGTCCTTTTTCTGCTGTTTACTAGCTCTGCATACTCTGCCAGTGTGGCCCTGTTTGCCACAGTTTCTGCATTCTTTGTCTTTAAACCAACAGTCATCAGGGTCATGTGACATATTCCCACAACGGTAACATTTCTTTCCTTCATTTCTGTTCAGTGACATTTTATTTGTAGCATATTCCGGAGATTTTTGTTGTATCTCTGAAGCACCTTGTGTGGCTATTTCCATTGATATTTCAATGTTCACCGCCTTCTCTAATGTAAGGTCTTTTTCACACAGGAGCTTCTTCTGTGTGGTTTTACAGTGCATGCCACACATTAACCTGTCCCTCAATGCGTCCGATAGACCAGATTCACATTGACAATGTTGTGATAATTTGCGCAATTCAGTACAATATTCAGAATTGCTTTCATTTTTGCTCTGATTCTGTTAGTGAAATTTAAATTTTTCAGCAATGACCAGTAGTTCGGGGTTTAAATGCTGTTGGAGAGTGTCTGCTATTTGCTTGAATGTTTTGTCAGCCGGCTTTTCAGGGGTTAACAAGCTCCGTAGCAGCCTGTATGGTTTTGCTCCCATAACACTGAGTAAGATGCTGGCTTGCTTTTCATCATTAACACTGTTGGCATCACAGTATAACTCCATTCTTTCAACGTAAGTTACCGAGTTTTCAATGCTACTATCAAATACTGTAATGGTTCCAATCATCACCATCTTTGTTTTGTTAATTTAGTCCAATTTTTTTCCTTGTTTTTTTTTTAGTTAGCTCCTTGCAGTTACTGCATGTTCCACTTAACTCACGTGTCCTTTTTTCTAGTGCCACAAGTGCACTCCGTCTAAATGCTTGTGTCGCTCCTTTTCATCTCCCTTCTCTCTCTTCTCCTCCGAGTACCGCTATCAACTAAAACATGGTGTTCCGATAAAATGTAGGTTCATAATTCTCGCCACCAATTTGTTGTGTATGTGGCCTGTTTACACAATTGTGTTATTAATAAAAATGCTGGAGATGGGAACTAAGTTTCATGGTTCTTTACTGGTAGAGTCCGAACTTGACACACACACATACATATCAATATGCGCCTAATAGCGCATGCAATCACGTGTTACTAAAACATAAAGTAGTCTCTTATTATAATGTAGGCCATACAGTACAAAACCTAAATCAACAACATTGTTTCTGCTGCATAACTATAATGGCTGTAATTTTACAATTATATTATGTTTCATCCCATGACGTACACTAATAAATGTTTATTTTAACAAACAAGCTCCCACAACTGTTCAGTATGTTCAAGTTACATCACAGAATAACCAACTGCTCATACAGTGGAAGGCTCTAGAACGACCAGATAATGGATATATCATTGAATGGTGTTTGTTTTTGGATGCAAACCCCTGTGCTGGGCCACTCCAATGGCAATATGAAGGAAATACAACAGAAATTACGTACTTAAATGGTAAGCACTTATCATGTTACGTTAAAGGATACTGTGTTGGTGCTAGTTTAAGGTGATTGTCTACTGCACCAAATGTTCTGAAAAAATAAGATTTAAGGGAGCTGTCTCTTACTTAAATTTCATTCCTGGCTCAGAGTGACAGGGTTGTTGATCATCTAGAAAATACAATGCAGTTACTCACTCACATTACTTCACCAGCACCTCCTAAACCAATAGATTCTAGACCAAGGAGGGCAAGGGTACCACGTGCATAGGAATACCCCCACTGAAATGTTTTGTCCTGCTGTACACCATTCTGACCTTAGAAATAATTCACCATTCTCTCCAATCCCAGAAGCCCCAACCCAGGCAGCATTGAAGGAGTAGTGTCACCAGAAGTACTGGAATGGTTCAAGAAGATGGCTCATCATCACCTTCTCAAGGCCAGTAAATGCTGGCCCTGTTAATGATGCCCCAAGCCAAAAGTGAATCAAAAGAATTGCACATTCCATCAGTGCGTGATATTGGATGGCGATGAGGAGTGGGAAAAAGTAGTAATCTGCTGAAGTGATGAAGACCAGGGGTGGAATTTGTCTCATCCATATCCCATAGGTCTCATATCTGCCTTAAATAGAACAATTAATGAGCAAGGCAGCCTGACAATCCATTTAATATCTAATGGTTGTTAGTCCAATACTAAAGCATATTGACTGTCAATCATTCAAACTTTGGAGTCTCTTAAAAACTTCAATAATTATGATAATATTTTCAATGCTATGAATTTTGCGGTTGTCCATGTTTCCTAAAAAGCTATAGAATCTGACAAAGCACAACTTTTCATTTTATTCTTTCACAGGTGATTTTAAACCATTTGTGTGCTATAACATTACTGTTTATGCTTTGTACAACGGTGGCCCAGGAAACCCACGGTCGACACTAGCATATCTGCAACAAAGTTGTGAGTAAATTCTCATGGGGTAATGAGAGGTTTCCAGAGACCTTGATGTGAAAGAATGGCTTGGTACTCTATAATGAATGCGTAACTTCATATCTGACATCAGGCGGCATTATTCCGTTCCAGAAATCCAGTTAATCATCAGTTGGGAAATGCAGCTGGCCAAGTTGGCTCAGTTCAAAGTCCACATTTCCTGATATACAAACAAGATATGTTCTAGAGAGAACAATGAAATTGAGACAGTTAAAATAACTTGAATGGTTTCCAGCAGTTAATATTTCTCGCTTTTTGGCTGTAGTTAAAGTAGTATCCCATTCTTCTGTTTGGTAATTACCAATATTACAGTGTAATATTACGGTGATTTTTGATTGAATTGCAAATATGGAAGTGTTACTTTACTTTGTATTTATCCCTAATTTTCATATTGCTTTGACTTAAGCTGTTTTTATGTAAGTAACTGTATTTGTGGAATTTATTGAATAATAAGTGACATGGCCAAAAGCAACAGATTGCCAATCCAATCAGGTGGACCCAATCTGTGAGGGCAAATGCAATTAGAAATATACAGAGATTGTTTTATTAGTAGAATCATAGAATTATTGAGCAATACAGCACAGATTCAGGCCTTTGGCCCAGCTAGTCCGTGTCAACCACAGCACCTGCCCAGTTAGTTAATACTTAATGGTGTTGTGGAAGAAAGAGGACCAGTAGTTTTGCATATAAGATAAAAGCCTGATGGCAGAGAACCTAGAACTTCTCAGGATCAGAGAGTCAGAGATCAGAATCTGGTGGGTGGGGTGGTGGTGGAAGGGCTGCTTCTAGACCTAGTTTATTTAAAGGCCTGAACAATTAGTGGTGCCAATCATTTCTCAAAGTTCCAAGTTCAAAGTTAATTTATTATCTATATATATATATATATATGTCACCATATACATTTTCTTGTGGCCATACTTAATAAATTCAATAATCATAATTGCCAATGAAAGACCACACCAACAGGGGGGACAACCAGTGTGCAAATGACAAAAAACTGCAAATTCAAAAAGAAAGAAAAATATAATAATTAAGCAATAGATATCAAGAGCATGAGATGAAGAGTCCTTGAAAGTGGGTCCATAGGTTGTGGGAGCAGTTCAGTGATGGGGCAAGTGAAGTTGAGTGAAGTTATCCCCTCTGGTTTAAGATCCTGATGGTTGAGGGGTAATTACTGTTCCTGGACCTGGTGATGTGAATCCTGAGGCTACTGTACCATCTTTCTGATGGCAGCAGTGAGACAAAAGCATGTCCTGGGTGATGGGGTCCTTAATGATGTTGCTTTCCTGTATCAATGCTCAGTAGTGGGAAGGGCTTTATTCGTAATGAACTGGGACGTATCTACTATTTTTTGTAGGCTTTTCTGTTCAAGGACATTGGGTTTCCATACCAGGCTGTGATGCAACCAGTCAATATACTCTCCACCAAACATCTATAGGAGCTTGTCAAAACTTTGGATGTCATACCGAATCTTTGCAAACTCCTAAGGAAGTAGAGTGTGCTAGCAAGTGTGTCAATATAAAACAAATGGGAGAGATGTAATCCCGAGCAGATGGTGATGTGAAAGAACGTAAACCTTGCTTATCTATGCAAGCAACCTTTTATGCCCCTTCCTAGATTGTTTATGATCAATAAATTACTTCTGAAATAATGTCACTGTTGAAGTGTAAGGACTGTGACACAAAATGCTGGAGGAACTCAACAGGTCAGGCAGAGGAATTAAGAACGGACAGATTAAGTCTCTTCATCAAGACTCATTCTGAAATGTTGAATCTTTACTCCTCTCCATCATGCTGCCTGACCTGCTGAGTTGTGTGTTACTTTGCATTTCCAGCATCTACAGAATCATTGTGTGTAAAAATTCCCCATTGTGTTGAATTACTATTTGTTGAGGATGAAGTGAGAAGATTGCTACATATTATTAGATCTGCCACACAATGCTAAACTAAGATATTTTTAGATCCAGCAGAAGGACCCAGCGGCGTTTTTCATAAAGCAAGAGGAACAGAAGTTACAATTAAATGGCAGGAAATTCCTATTGAAAAGCGACGTGGTTTCATTACCAATTACACCATCTTTTATAAATCTGAGAAAGGTGAAAAAGGTAAGGGAACCCAGATCAATTTTGTGACTGGAAATGCCTGTGTTATCATTGTGAGTAGCTCATTGCTTACTCCTTATATGTGCCACTTTATGCAACTCTACACGGTCCTGTCACGACTCTCCTACGTCTATTCAACCTATAGATTGTGCTATTCCTTTAATGTTGCTGCAACTCAAGTTCCCTCCTCTGCTGTTCAAACAGATTTAATTATGTGGAATGAAAGGGTCATTCCACAAAATTAGATCTGTTTTGCTTAATACTTACAAATTACATGCAATAGAATTGTTTAATAGAATTGCCAAATATCAGGAGCTGGTAGAGCAGTGCCAGAGACAGGGGAGGAGGGTATGATGTGAGCCTATAGAGTTGGGGTACAGAGGTTTTGCTGGTTGCTCGTTCTGCAGAACCTACTCTTCCAGTGGCATTATGGGGGCTGCAAAGAAAAGAGCCACCTGGACCCTCACAGAAGCTGCTGAGCAAGCCTCCAGACAGCTATGTATTTTCACATTATTACTCAATAATGTGTTACATGAATAGAATACAATCTACATTGCAGAAATAGGTTACATTTGGAAAAAAAAGTTCCCAACTTTTCCTGAGAAGTGTCTTAGTATGTCTTATTCAGTTCAGGAATACCTGCACTCCCCCGCAAAATTTGGATGTCAGTGCAAAGACACGTGACTTCTCAAGAGGTGTTGCCTGATTGTACTCCAAAACAAAATTCCTAGGGTACCAATTCCTGCAGCTTCCCTGGAGCTACATTGGGAAATCTGTTTTATAATCCTGCTAACAAATTGGATCAGATTACAAAACTGTTTTCTAGCCTGTTGCAGGTGCTAGTCTCTACTAGAAAATTACGGAGAGTTTGAAGCAGACACATCTTGTGGAAGGAACTGCCAGCTAAGTTCATTTTACACGATGATTTATATTTTCAAACTTGCTTGAGACTCAAATAAGTGACTTGCCTCTTCTCTTGGATGTTTGCTATTTGTGAAGCAGTTCTTGAAGGCTCTTAAAGATCCCAGTTTAGATCTTTAGGCCACAGTAATTTGCAGCAGTAATTTTTCCTTCTCATACTAAGACAACCTATGAGCCTTGCTCAATGTAAAATGTGGAGTGAAACTGGGAGTACCTTATCCATGGTTCGTTTTACTGAATGTTAATAATAAGTAAGATTTTGAAAGACTATCCAGTTACAAATATTATTCACTAAAGCATGATCTTGAATGCTATTTTACTGCTATCTAATTAATTCCTGTTATTTTGTAGCTGTAACACTGAGTCCAGATACTTTTGAGTATACATTGGAATCTCTGGACAGAAATACTGAATACTTTGTATATATAATGGCATCTACAGTGAAAGGGGGTAAAAATGGCAGCTTGATTGTCTTCAAGACAAATGCAATTGGTAAGTAAATTTAAGAAAACATCAACATAAGGAATGTTAGAGTTGCACAGAGCAAAAAGTTTCTAAACATAGTGAATGGATTGCCAACTTCCCTTTGTTGTCCTGTCTGAATGTCAGTAGCCTAGAATATGCGGGGATACAATCCCGACATATGGATTGGAGTTATATTTGCAGCTTATCTTCCCAAGCTTTGCAGGTATGGAACAAACTGTCTGTGGAAATGGGGCAGCTCTGGTCTCTTTCCAGGCCAACTTCAATTGCCCATGTAGGAGCAGTAGTGTGGTCACTGGAGTCGACTATGATGTTCTTCTAAGGGGCTGTTTATGGTGGGTCTTTAGGTGACTCCGATCCAGTTTCCACGTTTTCTGAGTGGCTTCCAGACCTCCAGGCCCACCCCCTTTGGCACTTGCTGATTGCCACGGGTCTTAATCCAGGGTGATAGATGTGGATCCCCTTAATGTAAAATGCCTGTGCATGACTTTGTTTAACGTTTGGAGGCTGATGCATGGGCAACCACCACACGGTCCTTGGTAGGTCAGGGTCAGGGTACGGTAGCACGGACTGCAAGATGGCTGGAAACTATTCAGTGCTGCAGCCTCCCTCTGCCTGCACACTTCACACCTCGTGGTGTGTCATCATCTTCCACCAGCTTCACCATTGAAGTGTTGGTTGGAATGCACTTCTCTGGAGCCTCCCTCTTAGCCTTAAAGCCACGGGTGTCCCTGCCAGGAGCTAAGCATCAGATAGCTAAATTCCAGACATATTGCTCTCACAGTCTCTGGAAATCAGAAGCCTCTTCTCCGTGACAAGACTTGTTTGCATAGCTTACGTTGTTGAGTCCAATGGGAACATGCTAGAGGCTACTTTGCGGCAATTGGATAAACTTTTATCCACCCTCTTTGCCTTGTGATCCTCAGGGTCCTGGCCTGACCTAATTTTGCATTTTGCATAGAGTGAATGGGCCTACATTTTATATTATGATTACGTATTACGTGCAGTAGCTGCTCACTAACTTTCTAAATAACTGGCTGTCATCTTGTACCGAGTACAGGTATAATTCAGTTGTCTGCTCTACATGTAGAGTGTGCTCACATACCAAAATCAAAACACCTCACTAAATTGAGAACATAAATACAACTTGAAATTTGCGCCTTCTTTGTGCCTTTCACATGTTTTCCTAGCTTTGCAGCAGAACATTTGAAAGTAAATGTAATTTAACTATAAGAGGTTCCATTCTGCAAGGTCACATTTTTGCAATGGAATGGAGTGAACTCAAATGCAGGACACAGACGCGGAGGCTGAGTAATCTGGAATGTTTATTAAAGGTTACAGGGAAGGCCGGGGAACAAGGACTAGGCAGAGGAGTGCTGAGGATTGAGGAAGGTTTGACCAGGGATCGAACCCGGGTCACTGTGGTGGGAATGCAGCGTTTAACCACCAAGCCAACGGAAAGTGTAGGCGGGCAGCAGAAGAAGGCAGAGCAGGGTGTGAGCGTGGCTCGAGGAGAACAGCAGACAGAAGGACGAACTCGAAGACAGGCGGCATGCAATGGCTCCTATTAACACGGAGAGTCAGAGTTAACACAGGCAAACAGCGCGAAACAGAACTTAGAATACACAATTGTAAGCGGTGAGAGACAGTTAACATGGGTAGACAGTGTGGGAATAGAATTTAGAATGCACAATTCTAAGCGGTTGAGAGACAGAATTAACACCGGTAGACAGTGCAGAAACAGAACTTAGAATACAGAATTCTAAGCGGTTGAGAGACAGAATTAACACAGGCAAACAGCGTGGGTGAACAGAGGAGCAGGAGGCAGGCAAAACTTATCTTGACACGGAGCGTAGAAAGGCAAGCGGCAGACAATACTTTTCTTAATATGGAGAGATGGAGTTACACGGGTAAGCCTCGGTACTGAAGTAAAACTTAGAATGCTTATCTTGACACGGAGAGACAGAGTTCCACAGAATAACCTCGGTACTGAAGTTAAATTCAGAATATTATCTTGACACGGAGAGACAGAGTTACACAGGGGAACCTCGGTACTGAAGTTACACCATTCTAAGCGGCTGGGAACGTGAATTACCGCACTGACTGAAGCAACTGTCTGGCAACGAGTGGATGCAAAGCAGGGGTTTTTATGCAGCAGGTTTAGTAGAGGATCAGGTGCCGCAATCAAGGAGCCCAGGAGAACACGGGGAAAAGGGGATTAGGATAATAAGAGGAATTAATAGTATAGAAAATATTCAATTCCTCCATAGTTTGTAGATTTTCAGCAAGACTCAAATCCTGAATTGAGTTAAAGGAAATAAAGGTTGTAGCTATGGTTAACATACTAAAGTGAAAAATTTTAAGCTAAAATAGTTGAACACATGATCTTACAAGAGTTAACAATTTTATAATATGCATTGCTTACAAGCAAGAAGAAATAAAATTGGGGTTTGTAATGCCAGCAATGTAACTATGTTTTTAAATATTATTGTTTGTGTGTTGCCCATCGAGCTTGGCAACAGATTATAGATTATTTGCTTGTGCATGTTTGAGCCTTGCTGTTATGTTATACAAATGTTTGACACATTTGAAAACTAGCTAATTTTCCTGTGGGATTAAAATGTTAAACATAAAGACTTAATTAGCCTGTCAATATGTACCTAGCATATATTCAGGACCCTCTGTGAAATATGTTTAGGCTCTACAGAAATTGGACCTTTGTCTTCATATTAAGAATAATTAAAATGGAATAAATTGACAGATAGCACTCACATTAAATGTTTTGTCAAATATAAATATCGACATAAGCATAATATTTTGTGATCTGCTCTATGACTGACATTGCATTGAAACTAAGGCCATATTACAATTCCTCTGCAGAACAAGGAGATATTGCGGTAATTGTGGTGTCCGTCGTTCTCAGCTTCCTACTAATGATCATTGCATCTGTGGCCTGTTTTAATTACCAACACAGGTATATGTTTACATTAATTTTAAATCGACCACCTGAAATAGCAATTAATATTAGATGTGTTCCAGTCTTCTCTACTTCTGGATTTTGAATTCACATACTATACTCATCAGGAAATCAGATGAATTTCCAACAGTATAATTGAATAAGTTGAAGATGCTGGAAAAAACCATTTTACAATAATTACTCCCAGTGGGGGAAAAAATCATCTGACAGCAGCACTAAATATAAATGTTCACACACATTCGGCAGCTCATTTAGGAGAAGGAAAAACTCTGATCTCAAACCTCTGCTGCCTTGTGGCTATACCCACTCATGGGGAAGGCATTGAAAGTAAATCCTGGGGAAAAGATCTGAAACTGGAGTTCCTAGGACAGTCCTTTGTTGAGTTCAATGCTGACTGGCAACTCCAGCGACAATGCTGGTGTCAGATTGAATCGATCTCTGCTGTTCCTTTGGACTCATCAGCTGCTTGGAGAGGGTAGCCTGCTACCTGGGCGACAGCTTACTTCCATATCATACTGCCCTGGCTTGCGTATCATGTAGACAGCTGGGACGAGACCTCAAGCAATGAGGGCCTCACAATAAAAATACCATGCAGAACTCCAGTTTTTTAAATTGTAGACTTACTATATAGAAGGTTACAATTAGTATTTCTTAACTGGCACGAACATAGTACAGTATGCCACTTTATCCATTTGAACTGATTAAATTTACTGAAGAGATTAGCATGCTCTCAGATGCAGAGAGTGGTTAAGGCCCTTTTCCATAGTTTAGTACCTGGCAGGCTGTTTGGTACACCACTAATGATGGATTTCCATTGTTAAACTGCAAAGGAACTAAGAAAGGAGAATAAAACATAGTTTCTGAAATGAAGTCAGGTTAGGTTGTTGAAAAAATTCAGTGAGGGAATATTGAGTAAGCTGATTCTGTGAATTGACATATCTTGAAGGATTACTCTCTGTTCCTGGTGCTTTTTAAATTTTAATAATAAATTCTCGGGTCAGTTCTTCACAGTAAGTCATCAAGGATCAAGGATTAACGTTATATCTCACACATGTGTTAGTAATTTACTGTGGTGTTTTGGCATGACATCACAAAAAATCACCATTCAACAATTATAAAGAATAAAGGATTATATAAAAAATAAAGTTAGAAGTGCAAAAACAGATACAGAATACAACATGCATAAATACATAAATACCAGCACGTATTTGCAACGTAAACAGCATTATGCACAGTGGTTTACACTGTAGTGCAGAGATTGAGGGAGTGGTGGGGGGGGGGGGGTGGTGCCTGACAATGATGTCTTCCTTTTTCAAAGAAAGGGGCTTCCCTTTCTCTACCATCAATGCTGCCCTCAACCGCACCTCTTCCATTTCACTTCCCCATCTTCCTACCAAGAGGTTCCTCTTGTCCTCACCAACCACCCCATCAGCCTACACATCCAGCACATAATTCTCTGAAACTTCTGCCACCTCCAATGTGATCCCACCACCCCACATTCTGCCTTCTGCAGGAATCACTCCCTATGCCACTCCCTTGTGCATTCTCTGGTTTGTAATTTTACCAGCTGCTGTGTTTCTTAAATAAAGGAACAACTTTCACCATTCTCCACTTTTCTGGTACATCACCCATGGATAAAGAGGGTTGAAAATTCTCCATCAGGATCCCAATAATTTTCTGTCTGGTTCCCATAACAATTGTGAATAGATCTCATATGACCCTAGGGATTTCTCTGCCCTTACTCACTTCAAGAGTAGTTGCTGAAGGAGATTTCTGCAGTTGATGGTATACCTAGTGTGTGGTGGAGAGAGTGAATGTTCAGGGTGGAGGTTTAAGCTGGTGGATCTAAGTGCTGGCTGGGCAGACTATTATCTGTGGGTGGCATTAAGGTTATTGTATATGCGTCTATTGCGAGGGCTTCAATAGAAATGAAGGTCTGTTACATTCCTAAACTGTGTCTTTTTGGGAAATCAGGGCTTGAAGCACAGGCCACACAATATCTTTCCTGTCCTGGAATTCAAAATGTCTTTGTATTGGATCTCAATGTATCTCACCAATGGCGACCCAGGATTTTGCTTGTGGTGAAGGCAGAGATCGTAATGTCACTGAATAACAACAGGCAGTGATTAATTATCCTCTAGTTGGGGGACAATCAATGCCTGGCACTTGCATCTTGATTGTAGATGCTACTTATTCATACTGAGTGATTATGCTTCATGAGTATCGGATGTTGGGCTGCCGAAGTGTTGGTCTACCCAGCAGAGTGATACTGTTTGGTGAATGATAAATCTCATGGTGGACCCAAGACTTAATGACTATTGACTTTACATAATAATGATTAGAAGTAGTTGATAGTCGTCGGATCATAAACCTCATTCCTGCATTCCTGCAAACGATAAGATTGGTTTGTCCTTTGCTTAATTACACAGGTTGAGTTTGAGATTGTGTCATCGTGATAATTTGTTGAGGTTATTTTTGTTCACATAAAAAGCTAAAAACTTGTAAAAAGCTCTAATTTCCATGACTGTCATTTTGTTATAAATATGCCAATTACTTTAATTCTTCTAGGATTAAAACATACATTTGGCCTGATGTTGCAGACCCAGCAGGGAGCAGTATGGCAGATTGGTTACAAAAGCACCCATCCAAGGTATACTTCTGCTGATATGATTTAAATTTAATGTATATTTGTGAAGTTCCTCAAAACTGTAAATCTGATCGGTAATTTATTTTGGCTGGAGGGCTTACGCAATTTAGAGTTAGTACGTTTTTCTTTTACTGTTATCATTTCAAAGTTATAATGATACAACTCTGTGATAATGCAGGCTACACAGATGTACGTTTTTAGAATTTCATTCAGCACTAGGTACACTGTGATTGCATTTGCTAAAAAAAAGCTTTAATCCTACTTTATATTTTTCCAAATGGTTCAATTCTACTTGCTTGCACAAGTAACAAATGCTTCCCTATTGTATATTATAAAGATGCAAGTACGGGTAGAAATGTTTTTTAAATGCATGATAAAAGAGTCTTGATTAATGACTTTTGATGTCTAATTCTAAGTAGTTTCTCTCGTTTTATGAAAATTCAAATGGCTATAGCTCCTTTAGTGATGCCATAAATGAAACATAAGAGTTTTATGAGCAGTGAGGATCTTGCGTCTTTCTGAAGATGTTGATCAAGTTAAAGCACCTCATCAATTCCTAAGTAATTTCAGGCCTGAGATTTACTTGGTTTATTGAAAGCACCTGGAACAAGTCATTGTATAATGACAGCCAGAGAAAGGCTCCTGTCTCTCTGTTTCCCAACAGAGGTAGCGGGGGAATGGGAGTGGTGTTGGGGTTGAGGTAATGGGCTATGGTGAGCAATTTTTTTTAAAGTTAGAAGACACTTGAACTCAATTGCCTCCTTCCTATGTGTGAGATAGGCTGATACATCATGTAGTTAGAACTCAGGACTGCCAATAGGCTATATTTTAAGCACGCTCAACATTTTAGGATCAGGGCATGCCTGAGGCCTTATAGGCTTTGGCCTCTGTTTGATTCTTTTTTCTGAGGAGTAAACAACCTGGAACTCTTTAACAACTACCGCTATACTATCAGCCCGAGAGGGTGCAGTGACACAGTGATTAATGTGACTGACATCGATTAGAGATAGGAATTCAATTCCCATTCATCAGGCCTGCACAGGCAGGCTCCTTCCAGTCTCCAGCCAGCTAACAGGAGTCACCTGCCACTCATTTCCAACTCATCACCTGCAGCCTATTTAAACCCAGCTCTCTCCTACAATCCTTGTTCAACCATCAAGTTAGCCGGTCGCTCCTAGCCTACTGTTATCTTGTTGTGTTAAGTATCTGTTCTCTCTTGTTTTTGTGGCTTGTTATTTTGCGGTTTATTAGCTGCTATATCAACGCTGCTGCTCTGTATTTGCACCAAGCTTCCTCTAAATTTCCAGGCACCCTTTGTGGCATCTGGAAGATTTAAGTACAGGCAATTAAATAAAGCTGGATTTAAGAAGTTGTGTGAATGATGTCTGCAAGTAACCATCAAGTTGACCTGAAAGAGAATGGAATCTGGAATCCTGACTGCTATGGTATCTGTGTGAATCTCTAGACCAATCTGATTGAATGTTAACAGCCCTCTGTTGACAACAATAAAATAATAAATGTTGACCTTGGTAGTTAAAAAATAAAATAACCAGGACAAATTATTTGAATATTTTAAAAACAGATCCCTTCACTTTTATACGGTACTTCAGGGTGGAGGGTAATGATTAAGTATATTTATCTACTAGAAGTATGATCATGTATCATTTATAATCACTTGGTTTGATTATATTTGTACTGTGAATAACAGTAAGAGTGGCAGTCCATAAGTCCATTAGACACAGAGCAGAAATAGGCCATTCAGCCCATCGAGTTTGCTCTGCCATTCCTTCATGGCTGATCCCGGATCCCACTCAACCCCATACACCTGCCTTCTCACCATAACATTTGAGGCCCTGACCAATCAGGAACCTATCGATTTTTGCTTTAGGTATACCCACAATCTTGGCTTCCACCGCTGTCTGTAGCAGAGCATTCCACAGATCCACCACTCTCTGGCTAAAAATATTCCTCCTTGCCTCTGTTCTAAAGGGTCGCCCCTCGATTTTGAGGCTGTGCGCTCTAGTTCTGGAAATCCTCACCAGAGGAAACATCCTCTCCACATCCACCTTATCTACTCCTTTCAACATTCGGTAGGTTTCAATGAGATCCCCCTGCATTCTTCTAATTTCCAGTGATTACAGGCCCAAAGCTGCCAAGCTCATTTGTTAACCGATTCATTCCCGAAATCATCCTCGTGAACCTGTTCTGGACTCTCTCCAATGCCAATGTATCCTTTCTGAGGTATGAGGCCCAAAACTGTTGACAATACTCCAAGTGCAACCTGACTAGTGTCTTATAAAGCCTCAGCATTATCTCCTTGTTTTTATATTCTATTCCCCTTGAAATAAATGCCAACATTGCATTTGCCTTCTTTACCACAGACTCAACCTGTAAATTAACCTTCTCCGAGGACTCCTGAGTCCCTTAGCGCCTCTGACTGCCTCTTTTATCTCTGAACTTTCCTTTAATTCCAGCAGTGGACAAGTGGGTTCTCAATGCACTTTATATCTGGGCATCATTGGGGAGGGCTGGTGTAGTAACAGCAACCCCCTGTCCATTTGAGTAGGGATGCCAGCCTTATCGAAAAAGCAAGTGTAGGCAACTCTTAAAAATTTTGTTTGTCTTTTAATATGTTTTGAAATAATGATTTAAATGATTTTTAAAATGTTATTATATTTATTTAAATCTATTCAAAAAGTATTCAAATCTCTGATTAAAGGAAATGTTTAGAGATTATTTTGTCAGCCAGTGAGTTATCAAAAGCTCTCATGTTGTTGTGGGAGAATGACTTCTGGAAGCTTGTGGAGAAGATGGACAGTGGCCATAGGGTTGTGTAGTGGAACTGAGAACAGTAAATATTCTCAGGAGTGTAACAATGGATCACAGTCTTAATTACAGGAATGATTTTGTCTTCTTTCCCAGAAGGTTTTAATCCTTCTTTCCACATTTCAAGAATCCCCATTTTGTTAAAGTACTGAATCCCAGGATCAATTTCATATATGTGCCGGTCGGTCACCGTGCCAAACACGTTGGGTGTGGGGACTCAGCCCATGTAGCCCCCTGCAGCCAGGCGAAGGAAGTGCAGCTGGGTGGGGCTGTAGGTGCAAGGCTGGGCAGTGATCCGCATGGAGCTGCTCGTAAGTGTGAACACGCTGATATAATGGTGAGCGTGCCACTCACTGGGCTGAACTAGTGCTAGACCTCAAGCAACAGCAGGACAGAAATTTAAAAAAATCTTCAGAAATCACAATGCGTGATTATAAGGTGCCACTATTAAAATGAGGTTTTGAAGATAATTGAAGATCATTAAAGTTGATAATTATAAATATCCACATGGGTTTTAATGTGATGACTTTTTATTACTGATTACAATTACAATTGAATGGATTAAAAAAAATGGGAAACCCTGATCTTGGGGAATTTAGCTTACGAAGATGATGTTTAGAAGCTCAGGGTGTGTAGTAGTGTTGATAGTAGTATATATTCTCAGGAATGTAACAGTGGATCAAAGTCAAATTAACAAGAATGATTCTACCTTACTTTACCAGAAGGTTCTAATTACTTTCATTTACATTTCAAGGATAATCATGTTCTTAAAATACTGAATCCTGGGAATGAATCCATATCAGACATCAGTTCCGTTGAAGTTTTGTGTTTGTTTGAGCAAGACAAGCTAAAGTCTATGCAGAAAGAGGAGACTTCATCCTTGCACGCAGCAGAAGAGGAATCTTCATCCGGTTTGTCTCCACCGCAGCAAGACATTGCAAATGGAGCTGAAATGGCCCGCCTGTTGCCACCTACAGATGTAGTAGCATACACAGTCTTGGAGGAATGCTACAAGAGCCAATTGCCAGAGCAGCCATTAGTTTCAACTGTTCCAGTAACAAGTGCGGAGGACCAGGTAAATGGGCAAAGCATCTGTGATGGAGAGGAGGAAAACTGGTGGGAACCAAACATCAGTGAAAATGATTTGTTGCAACAAATAATTAAAGACAGTCCATATTTGAAGAACTCCTTAAGTGTAAGAGATGTGCCAGATGTACATGACCCACGTGCAGATGGCTCAATTAACTCAGGGGTTGGTAATTGCTCTGAGGTGGATATAGCTGCACCTGGTGATAATGAAAGTTTGGATCAGAGCGAGTACGATGCTCAGCTTAATAACCATCCAGTTAAACCAGTGCAAACTTACATTACACTAGAAATACTTGGTCTAAGGGTCAACAAAGGAATGTAATTGACTTAGCCGATGGAAACAACATTTTTTACCACAGGAACCTCATCTTTTTAAATTACTAACAGAAGAATTACACAGCTGGGCTGCTGGGATATGAAAAGAGAAAAGTTAATTAATTTTGTAGCTCTGACAGATCATTAATCTAGTGTTGTCATTTTTGTGTCTTTTTATATTTTTATCTCAACATCTTCACTTGTTTCTTTTTTTAGCTCTTTTTTTTTGCAGATTAACTGCAAGTGTTCTCAAGGAATATTTATGGTTGTCAGATTTACTACCAAGTAAGAGAGACTCAGATTTAGTTAACTTTCCTTTATCCACCCACAACTTGGCTCCATTTTAAAAGATAAGCCCAGGGAAAATACTCAGGAACAGCATAAACAAGAAGCCAAAGCTGAGAATTTTTTATCAGTGTTCGGATGCTGGTTATAGACCACTCCCTTGTCTCCTGGGTTACCAGAACGTATATCATTGCCACATTGAATTACAACAAATACTAAATGTGAATGTGTGTTGCAGTTTTACAATATGCTGATCAAGGAAGTGCTCGGGGAATTTCTTGGATCTAAATACGTGAAATGACCATGACTTGGTTGTGGTTAAAAAGCAATGGAAAATAGTGGATTCCATCATGAAATGATTAGAAAGCTGTTGAAGTGTTGCAACCTATTATTTTTTATTTCTGATCCTCTCACTAGCCCAGTAACTTCCACTGGTCAAAATATTCTCCAGCAACTTCTCATTCCTGCTATTTTGCTTTTCATCACTCTGTTTGTGACCATGCCTACAGGTGTTTGGACCTTGTAGTCAGAAATCCTGTGCCTCAGTTTCTCCAACTCTACCTCTTTTTGTGTTTTTTGTTCTCCTTTCTTGATTTCTTATCATGTAGCTTCGTTTAATAAGCTCTTGCAATAAGCCACAGAGCATTTTGATTCCATTATGTAGCAAGTTGCCCAGTGAGTTGCTGATTTTATTTTATGAAGCATTAATCCCAGTCTGGAATATTGCTCAGGTCATTTGAGATAGATGTTACCCTTTATTGTTTGCTGGCATCCTTAGAGGAAATAAGTGAGGAAGGACATCCAAAGTATCTTACACTAAGTATTTTACATTCATTGTGTAGTCACAGTTACAGATCATACAGTATAGAACTGGATTGCCTGTTCTGCATTTAAAGTAAGCTATTCACTGAAGTAAACAGGTTCTTTGAAAGCAATATACTTCGCCCCTTTCAAAGGGAAACCCTGCAGGTTGCACGGGAACACCAGCATCTGCAGGTTCTTCTCCCTTTGGCACGCCTTCCTGACTTAAAAACATTACCAACTGTTAATCATCACTGCACTTGACTGTCAGAACTCAGCAGCACTCCAGCAGTACCTTCATCAGAATGCCTTGCCTTCAATGTTCACTTTCTGTAAATAAATAAAAATAACTTGCGTTATCAGGTGTGAAGGCCATATGGAAAAGCAGTGAAAATCAAGTCCATTATTTGCTTCATGCCTCATTTGAAAATTAACACTGAAAATAGGCGCTTAGTTTATATGTAGCTAAACTTTGATATACAATATATGAATTGCTTATTAACTTATTTATTTTCTCTACAATCCCACTGAGCCATTCAGACCATTAATACTCTCGGGCACTGATATATCTGGTATTAAATGGAACAGTATAATTGTCCTTGCTGTCAGCACTCATGACGGAGCTTTGTGTTCTGCTGTTGACCCATGAGCTTTGGAGGTAGGACGAAGTGCTCCTGTCGACTGGACGTGCCCTGCTTTCTGAGCGTATGAATGGCCCACTGACATCCACTGGCCCAATGCAATCAAGCATACAACATACAGCACTCTCACCCATCAAGCCTGCCTTGGCCATGATTCCAGTCTAATTTATCCCATTTGCCTGCACATAGTCCACATCCCTCCATTCCTTGCCTGTTCATGCATCTGTCTTCATCCCTATTTAACATTGTTATTGAATCTGCTTCTGCCACCTCCCTGTCCAGCACATTTTAGGCACCTGCCTCTCTGTGTGAAAATAATGCCTTGTAGCTTTCCACCTTTCACCTTAAACCAATTTCTTCCAGTATTTGACCTGGAAGAAAGACTCTATCTATGCCTCTCATATTTTTATATACTTCTATCAGGTTACCTCTTAGCCTCTCATATGTCAGAGAAGACAATCCAAGTTTTATATAGTTGCAACATGGCTTTCCAACTTTTATATCCATTGCCCCATCCAATGACAACAACTATGTTGTTCTCCTATCTGCTTGTGCTGTCATTTTCAGGGATCTATGAGCATAACTCAAAGCTCCCTCTCTCACCTAGATGGGGTCAGTGGTGCTGTGAGGATTACATTCCTGGACTTCTCTAGTGCCTTTAACACCATCCAGCCCAAGATCTTAAGGCACAAACTAACGGAGATGGGAGTAGACTCTCACATGGTGGATTGGATAGTGGACTACTTGACAGATAGACCTCAGTATGTGCGGTTGGGAGACTGTAGGTCTGACACGGTGGTCAGCAGCACAGGAGCGCCGCAGGGAACCGTACTCTCTCCGGTCCTATTCACCCTGTACACATCAGACTTCCAATATAACTCGGAGTCCTGCCATGTGCAGAAGTTCGCTGATGACACGGCCATAGTGGGGTGTGTCAGGAATGGACAGGAGGAGGAGTATAGGAAACTGATACAGGACTTTGTGATATGGTGCAACTCAAACTACCTGCGTCTCAATATCACCAAGACCAAGGAGATGGTGGTGGACTTTAGGAGATCTAGGCCTCATATGGAGCCAGTGATCATTAATGGAGAATGTGTGGAGCAGGTTAAGACCTACAAGTATCTGGGACTACAGTTAGACGAGAAGCTAGACTGGACTGCCAACACAGATGCCTTGTGCAGGAAGGCACAGAGTCGACTGTACTTCCTTAGAAGGTTGGCGTCATTCAATGTCTGTAGTGAGATGCTGAAGATGTTCTATAGGTCAGTTGTGGAGAGCGCCCTCTTCTTTGTGGTGGTGTGTTGGGGAGGAAGCATTAAGAAGAGGGACGCCTCACGTCTTAATAAGCTGGTAAGGAAGGTGGGCTCTGTCGTGGGCAAAGTACTGGAGAGTTTAACATCGGTAGCTGAGCGAAGGGCGCTGAGTAGGCTATGGTCAATTATGGAAAACTCTGAACATCCTCTACATAGCACCATCCAGAGACAGAGAAGCAGTTTCAGCGACAGGTTACTATCGATGCAATGCTCCTCAGACAGGATGAAGAGGTCAATACTCCCCAATGCCATTAGGCTTTACAATTCAACCGCCAGGACTTAAGAACTTTTTAAAAGCTATTAGTAATGCTTTTTGAGATAGTGATTTAGATGCATATCATATTTTTTACTGAGTTAAGTATTGTATGTAATTAGTTTTGCTACAACAAGTGTATGGGACATTGGAAAAAAAGTTGAATTTCCCCATGGGGATGAATAAAGTATCTATCTATCTATCTATCTATCTATCTATCTATCTATCTATCTATCTATATCAATGCTCCCAAGGGTTCTATCATTCAACTCTAAACTTTCCTCTTCCATGTTACACCTGTTCAGATTAAACCCCTTCGATTATTTCTCCATTCAAATTTCCAAGTGATCTATACTCTAATGCATTCTTTGACAAACTTTCTTCACAATCCACAACTCTGTCAATTTTCATCTTGTATGCAAACTTACCTACACTTTCGTTCCAATAATTTAAGTTACAAACAGCAGAGGTCCCAGCATCAATTCTTTCAGAGTATGACTGGACGCAGACCGCAGTCAGGAAAACACCTTGCATTACCATGACTTCTGTGACCAACTTTGCATGGATCTGAAGTGACTGACTTTTCTGGACTAGCCAAATAAGAGGGCCCTTGTCAAATGCTATATTAAAATCCATCTGGACAACTTATAATAGCCCACATCATCAATCATATTCATCAGTTCCTTAAAAAAAATCAAATTTCTGAGACAGGTCCTCTCCCACAGAAAGCCATACTTTCCCCCAGTCATCTGAAAATTATGCCCCAACTTATGAGCAATTTCCACTCTGGGAAGAAGCCTCTGGATGTCCAGTCGATCTATGCCCCTTAACACCCTGTATATCTATATCAAGTCTCTTCTCATCCTCCACTCTAAGAGTCCTAGCTTGCTTAAACCATCTTCATAAGACATATCCTCTAGTCCAGGCAGCATCTTTGTAAATCTCCTCTGCACCCTCTAAAGCTTTCACATCCTTCCTATAATGAGGCGACTAGAACTGAAAACAATTTGCTTAACCTTTCTTCTCCACAATCAACTTGGTAAACATCCTCTGTCACCTCCAAAGTCTGTACTACACCTCCTCCCTCACTACCATTCAGCGCCCCAAGCAGTCCTTCCAGGTGAGGTGATACTTCACCTGTGAGTCTGATGGGGTCATCTATTGTATCAGTGCTTCTGGTGTGGCCCCTTGTATATCAGTGAGACCCAACGTAGATTGGGAGATTGCTTCATTAAGCACCTACAGTGTCCACACATTTAAATTCCACTTTCCATTGCCATTCTGACATGTCTATCCATGGCCTCCTGTACTGTCGCAATGAGGCCACACTCAGGTTAGGGGAGCAATGCCTTATATTCCATCTGGATAGCCTCCAGCCTGATGGCATGAACATCGATATCTTGAACTGCTGGTAATGCTGCCCCCCAGCCCTTCTCTATTCTCCGTCCCATTTTCCCTCTCTCACCTTGTCTCCTTGCCAGCCCATCACCTCTCTCTGATGCTCCTCCCCCTTTTCTTTCTTCCATGGCCTTCTGTTCTCTCCTAATAGATTCCCCCTTCTCCAGTCCTGTATTTCTTTCACCAATCCACTTCCCTACTCTTTACTTTATCCCTCCCCCCACCCCAGTTTCACCTATCACTTTGTGTTTCTCCCTCCCCTCTCACCACCTTCTAACTCTGCCTCCTCATCTTTTTTTCTCCAGTCCTGCTGAAGGGTCTCGGCCCAAAATGTTGACTGTTCTCTTTTCCGTAGATGCTGCCTGGCCTGCTGAGTTCCTCCAGAATTTTGTGTGTGTTGCTCAGTATAACTTTCTTCAATTAAGGAGACTAGAACTGTACACACTACTCCAGGAGATGCTCTCCAATTGCAGCATAATCTTCCTGCACTTAAGATCAATCCTTTCAGCAATGGAGGTCAACTTTTCATTTTCACCTGCAAGCCAACCTTTAGCGACTCAAGCAGAATCACTTCCAAGTCTCTCTGCATGCTGTGTTGTGTGAAAGATACGGCAACTACCTTACAGTGTTTCCTACTGACAGCAGTTACATAAATGCCCCTCTGAACTGCTGCATTGAAGTTAATGAATGGATAAATGTTGGCCAGGACATTGTCTTCAATCCCCTCGCCTCTTCATATTGAGTATGAAATAAATCTACCACTGAGCCACAGCAGACACTCGATGCAGTTTTGATTGTACATTACAGAGTTTCTTCTCATTTTCACTACAAGGGAGACGTAAATGGATGCATGAAAGTTTGCCACCAGAAGTGCCTGAACTTCACAGCATTTTTCTGTATGAGCAAGAGAAGGTAATGAAGTACAGCTTGTTATGAGGAGGGGCTTTAAGTCTGAAATAATGACTCTTGGGTTTGAAGAGCTGATAGAGGGAGTCTTCACTTCTGGTAGAGAAAGAAGACAAAAAGTTTGAGATATTCTGCTTGTAGCCCATAAGAAAATATGTTTCCAATTTTAAATACAGTGGCTTTGAAATTCTATCACGGTGGTGGAGGTGGATCAGTGGAGAAAAATGGAATTTAGAGGGGGAAGGATAGAAGGAAGAAGAAGAGAAAGAAAGGACAATCGGAGGGGAGGACAATTGGAGGGAGGGACGGGACAGTAGAAGGAAGGGAGAGGACAACAAGAGGGGAGAGGATAATGGGGTAGAGCGTGAAAAGAGTAGGAGGGAGGGAGTTGATGGGATGATGGGAATGGAGGAGAATTGTGGGAGTGGTGAAAGATAGTGGGAGGGGGAAAGAGTCTTGTGAGTGGGGAAGACGATCATTCCTGGGAAGATGTGTAGCTACAGAAAGCAATTAGGAAGACAAATAGTGTCTTGGCCTTTATTCCAGGTGGATTGAGACACATTATTTCCATGATACTAGGCTTGCATCGGAAATATTATGTACAGAGCTGGTGTCCTGACCTGCATGGAAGGAGTGCAGTGATATTCACCAGAGAGATTCCTGGGATAGTGGGTTTGTTATGTGAGGGGAGTTTATACAGACTGAGCCGTTACAGTTTTAAAGGACTGGTGAACTCATTGAAACTTAGAATTCTTAAGGAGCTTGACGGTAAGTGCAGAGATGTTGTTTCCCTGTCTGGACTGTCATAAATAGGGTTCACTATCTCACCATTCAGGGAAGAGATTGGAAGAAATGTTTTTACCCAGTGAGTAGTGAACCTTGGGAATTCTCTGCTCCAGAGGGTTGTGGACTGTCACTGAATATAGTTCAGACAGAGGTTGTTGGATTAAGAGAATCAAGCGATACTGGGCTAGTTCAGTAAATTGCATTGAGGCAAACACGATGGGCTGGATGGCCTACTGTTTCCTCTTGGCTTACATTCTGATGCTTTAAAAAAGTTGACTGTGGCTAAAGAGAGCAGCTCACTGGTTGAATTCCAAGGCTATGGATAATCCAAGATAGGATAGGGATGATTATGTGAGTTTGATAAGCGAGCTTTGTATGGAAGAAGGTTGGTCAGTAATGAGGATGGCGGAGGAGCAGAGGTTAATTAGCTGGTGTGAGTGGGAAGGATGATGGGGAGGATAAGAGCATATTGGTGGGAGAGCTGAGCCATGTTCTCATAGAGCACCAGCTGGGAGGTGGAGGTTGGGTGTGGCAGGAAAGATAACAAAGAAGGTTATTTAATAAAGAAACTAACTTGAAGAAGATGGACATTTGGGCCTTGCAAGGTAATGTTGGTTCCCTTTAAGTAATGACAGTTACTGTCAGTGGGATTTGCTTCAGTGGATGAAGCTCCTTTGTTTCACAGAACTTGTAAGCACAAAATGTATCAAAACACGTTAAAAAAATGAAATTCCAGGACCTTGCGCAATAAAGTATTGTGCTTCGTGGGAGACCAGGCCATCATGAATATCAGTTACTAATGATTACAGAGAAATAAATATGCTCAAAGCAGAAGCAAGTTTGATGTCAATTCAGTAATGAACTAGCTGCCGTCTCTTGGACAGAGCAGAAGTCTTACAAGTTTCCCCACCAATCACCTCCCAGCTTCTCACATTATTCCTGTTTGCTCCTATTCCCTACTCTCGTGCCTTCTCCCTGTCACTAGGATTCATCTATCTCCTGCTCGCTCCTGCCCCTTCCCCTCCACTGTTCTAGCTTCTGACCATCTCCTTTTTAGTCCTGATGAATGTTATTGGCCCAGGGTTCATTTTGTCTGCTGTCAGCTGTCTGCTCTGTTGAGTTCCTCCAGCATTTTGTGTGTGCTGAAGCCTACCAGTACAGCTGGGTCACAGGGATGATAGCGGTGACCCACAAATCAGTATTAATTTCCTTGTTAGTTTTCTTTATGGCAAAGTGCATATGGGCATATTGATGGAGGACATCAAATTATGGTTAAAATGTGCTCGTTATTCCATCCTTAAGACTCAATAGTAGGAATTTTAGGGCTGGCATCCAAGGAATTATGTATAGACCAATGTCTACAGAAAATACTTGTGATTTGTTTAACTTTAACCAATTATGTGAATATTATTTCATTTGGGTCTTTTGTAACGCTTGTGATAAAACAATATAATAAAGAATATGATTTCAGAGATTACAAAAAGCCTACATTGTAATTTTGCAACCCAAGTTCACTATCCTGCCTTTTTTGAGGAGCAACAACATTCAAGATTTTTGTTAACACCTGTACTGGTATTTGGGCCTGTTGTATCTTTTCTAGTTTCCAGATGAAAGATCAACACTTTGGACGATTCACTAGGTATGCCTGGTGTTTCATCATTCATTGCAAGAAAGGCTAGCAGTTTTTTGTGCCCATTGTGGATCACTGTGCAGTGGTTAGCATGACACTGCTACAGCTCTGGGCATTGGAATTCAGAGTTCAATTCTGGCGCCGTCTGTTAGGAGGTTGTACATTCTCCTTCACGTGTGTGTCATGCTTTGTAACTACAAAGGAAGTTGGGTCAAAGGAAGACACGGAGTCTGGAATGCGAATGTAACTTCATCTTTATACGAGGCATGCCTGTATCATGTGGAAGCATGATGACGTGTGCAATTAGTACATTTTTACATATAACTTGTAATGAATTATTTAAACAAACAAGATGTTTAATCAAACTATATATATACACACACAAGATTATTCAAATATATTGAAATATTAATTGCACAACATTCCTCCCTGCTTACCTGTAAACTTCAACTCAATAGAGAATGCAGCTCAACTATATACACAGTATACTATATAAAACAGCTACTATATATAGACATTCACAGCATAGTCAAATTTTTAATTGTCCCATTCAGACTTAGAGATTTAATTCTTGTGGAGGATTTCTTACTCTCGTGAGATAAAGTGTTTCCTGACAAATGGGGTCATTCATCTTGGCAGGTGAGACTTGTGGGTGTGAAACATTCTCAGGTCAGGAGCTTCCCCCGTGGTGGTCCTAGGAGTTGACTCTGAGACTGCAGGAAGTGGTCCTGATAGCAATAACCAATGTTCTTCTCTATCAAATGACTCTGCTCTTGTCAATTGATTAGTGTTTTGTCTCCAGATGATATCAGACTCAATCTCCACTGTGTAGGAGAGTGGTCCTGTTCTGTCCTTAATCTTTCCGAGTACCCACCTTTGTTCACTTCTGTAGTCCCTTACCAGGACTGTTTGAGGAGGAGTGCAAGGTGACACAAGGGTACAATGCCCTCTCGGTCGACATCTTCCAGATAGCTCACGAAAATGTCTTGTTTACTTCTTTTACCTCTGTTTTTCACCTTGAATGTGTTTCTGGTATTGCTAGAGCCTGTGATTAGCAGTTTGGAGATCGATTGAGTAATCCAGTGCTTTGCTGTCTCCAAGAAGATTCTGGGAAGGGAGTGTGTACTTGGACAGCTTCGATGTGAAGAAACCTCAAGATGGGACATGAGCCGATGTTTGACTTCATTTTGCCATTAATCACCGAGGAAGATTGAGGTGAATGCCGAAGGCGAGCAAGAATTTAGCGCCAACTGACTTCCTTTTCATATTTGCCATAGGAGTTTGTGAGCGGCCTATCGCTGTGTGACTCAGCAATAGGCCTGGCTGCCTCATGTGGAGTTCCTTTCTTAGATGAATGTCCGTGATGTCATAGGATGGTATCATGGTTCTGTGTTTATGAATTGGACAATAGTGTTTATAAACTATGAACTTTTTCAGGCTTATGGTTTTTATATTTTGTGTTTTTTGTTGCCCATTTCTTTGGGGGGATAGGTCGATGTTCCTGTTCAGTTTCGTGCAGGGGTGAGGGCAGATTTGAGGGGTTGATGATCGGGATGCCGCTCTTTTTTGTGTGTGTGTGTAGGGGGGAGGGGGTGATGGGTTTGATGTTTCTCTCTGATGTTCTTCCTTTGTTTCGTGACTATCTGGAGAAGATGAATTTTAGAGTTGTATATGGACACAGGCTTTGTTAATAAATGAACCTTTTTATCTTTGAAACTGGACTTCCTTGTTTGAGGAGCTTCAATTTGTCTCACCTGTTTGTCCTGCATCCTCCTTCTGAGATTGGGTTCGAGGAGATCCAAGCTTGAACGCAGGGGACGACCCAGCATAGCTGGAGAGTTGTTGATTGTGGAGTGTGTTGCATTATGATATGCAAGGAGGAAATTGGCAAGCTTCTGGGTCAGTGTTAGTGTAGTGTGTTCTGCTGACATTGCATTCTTTAGATTCTGGGCAAACCTTTCTGCCAAGCCATTCATAGTCGGGTGGTACTGTGCAGATGTAATATATCTTATTCCATTTGTTTTCAGGAGTGATTGAAACTGTTACCCTACAAACTGTGGTGTGGTTCCAGTCCTTGTGAAGAGCCTTTTCAATAGATCACCAGTGTGTCAGGTTGTAATGGAGGCCATTGGCAACACTTCTGGCCAATTTGTAGCTGCGTCCACTGCTACCAAGAAATCTGTGCTCATGAACAGTCTGGCAAAATCCACATGAATCCTCTGTCAGGGCAATTCAGACCATTTCCAGGGATGGAGAAGCATTGTTCTTGGCATCTTCTCGATGTGTTTGTATCCTGCACAGTGCATGGCAAGCTGCTCAATCTGCTGATCTATCTAGGTCATCAGGCAAAGTTCTGAGCCAATGCCTTCATTTTAACCAGGCCTAGATGACTGGCATGTAGCTTCTCCAACACTTCAGCTCTCAGCTTGGATGGTACAACAAATCTCAATCCCCACAGAAGCCAAAACCTGTCAAGAGCAAGTTCATATCGGCACTGGTAAAAATGGAGGAAGTTGCATTTCTGTTGCACATTCCAGCCATTTTGGGTGGCCATGTGGACCATAGTGTTTTCCTCCCAAAAGGCTTGCAAAGATATCCTCTATCCCAGACTGAAAGTATTAATCTACTTTCAGTGCTGGGTTGATGGTAACCTTGAAAACACCACAGGTCCTAATAGACCCATTCTTCTTGGCTACTGGGACTACTGGTGTTGCCCATGGGCCCCGTTCAGAACCTGGGTGCGGCATTTTCACTTAACACTCTTTTACACTTGATATGCTTGAGTTTTCCAATGCCATCCTTGAACACTGCAGTGGCATCATCCTGTACCTTTCTTAATTCACTGGTTGGTTACTTGATTTTATTTATTGTTTATTTATTTTATTTGTTGTTTTATAGCATTGAGTACGAGGGTTGCAAACTCATTTTTGCTGTATTGGTGCATGACAAATTGTACTATGCAATAACAATAAAGATATTTCATTTCATATTTCATTTCATTTCATTTCATATGGCTTCATTGCAAGGACTGTAGCTTACAAGTAGTGGATGTATCTCCAATCAAACTCTAGTTGTCTCAGACACCCCCCCACAATGATGGTGCTTCTGTTTTATTCTACATTGAAGCTCAACATGGCTTGTTAGTTGTTGTATTTCACAGTTAAGGATGGTTCCCACAGGAGTTCTCTTTTCTCCAGCAAAAATTCTTCATTGGATATCTGCAGGCTTCAGTTTGGTATAGTATCTTTGAAATCCCATTCAAACTCATTTTGTGGAATGACTGAAGCAGCTGAACCATTGTCTAATTCCATTTTAATTAATTTGCTGATCACTTCTGGCATCAGCCGTATTGCTTGTCGATTGTTAGTTTTCATACTGTAAATATCAAGTCTACACAATCCTGTGTCAATCTCATCGTTATCAGATTTTTTCTCCACAGCATGCAGATTAATGCTCTTTGAAACCGCAACTTGACTTTTTATCTTCTTCTCTTTTCTGTGCAGTCTGTATATTTTTGTCCGCTCGACATGCTCTTTACATGTGTCCTAATTCGTTGCATTTTCTGCACGTTTCTCCTTTAAATCTGCAATTGTTTGATGGATGTCAACCCCTTTCACAACAGTAACACAATTTGTTTGGCCAGGTTGGTTTCTTTTTAGATGAAGCAATTTTGTTCATGTACACTCGCTCACTTTTATTCCTGATAGCAACTCAGTTGTGTCTCTGTCTGTGATTTCCTGTGAAGCAGCGATTTCCACTGCTTATCTGAATGTCAGCTGAGCTTCAGTTAGGAGCTATTTTTGAATGCCTTCTTTTAAGATTCCACAAACTAACTGATCTCTCTGTATACCATTAAGCCCATTGCCGAACTGACAAACTCAGACGATCTCCTCAAATGGACTCCCCTTCTTTTTGATTTCGCTTATGAAACCTAAAGCGTTCTGCAATAAACAATGACTTTGTTTCTAAATGTTCCTGCATCACTTTTACAATAGTAGCAAAGCTCATCTCTGATGGATTGGTCAGAGCGGTCAAACTTCAAAGCAAACTGTATGCCTTTAAACCTAATGGACTCAGCAAAATTGGCACTTGTTTCTCATTGGCTATTTCATTTGTTTCAAACCACTGTTCCAAAAGTTCAGTATAAATGAGTCAATTAGCCGTTGTGTAATCAAGCTTGTCAATCTTTCCGATGTAGCCAGTCATTTCTGTTTTTAATGATTATTATCACGCAGTACTCACTGTTTATGAATCCTGAATTCTTTCATTTATGGCTTTTGTTTAAGAACTCGATTGTGTCTTCCCTTCCAAAGAGCACGTTCTACTCTATTTCAACACCGCTCTCACTGCATTTTATTTTATTTTGAATGTCTTGCTGCAACAGTTTGATGCTGGGTTCGTTTTAAAAATACCTCGTTGCCAGAGTTAAGCTTTGTAACTTCAAAGGAAGATTCGGAGTCTGGGAATACGAGTGTAACTTCATCTTTACTTTAAGTGAGGAGCGCATGTATCACATCATGGTGTGATTACAATTAATGTATTTTTACATACAACCCACAATTGATTATTTAAACAGTGCACAGCCTCAGGGTAGAGGGGCACACTTTCAAAACAGAGATGCAGAGGAATTTGTTTAGCCGAAGTGTGATGAATTTGTGGATGTGGAGGCCAGGTCGTTGGGTGTATTTAAGGCAGAGGTTGATAGATTCTTGATTGGACATAGCATCAAAGGTCGCGGGGAGAAGGCCGGGAACTGGGGTTGGGGAGGGGGAGAAAAAGGATCAGCCATGATTGAATGGTGGAGCAGACTCAATGGGCCAGGTGGCTTAATTCTGCTCCTATGTCTTATGGTGTTAAGGTAAGCTGCCCTCCTGAACTGTTACAATTCCTGTGCTGGAGATTCTTCCGAAATGGACAGACATACCAAGATTTCAATTTTCACCCTTCCTCTGTGCTGAAGGAACAGTGGTGTAACTCCAACTATAACATATGTTGTAGATGGCACACTAGCCAGAGGCTTATTCCCAGGGCTGAAATGGCTAACATGAGGGGGATAGTTTTAAGGTGCTTGAAAGTAGGTCAGGGGTAAGTTTTTCATGAAGAGCATGGTGAGGGCATGGAATGCGTTGCCAGTGATGGCAGTGGAGGCAGATACAGTAGGGTCTTTTAAGAGACTCTTAGAGAGGTACATGGAGCTTCGAAAAATAGAAGGCTATGCGTTAAGGTAACTCTAGGCAGTTTCTAGGGTAGGTTACATGGTCAGCACAACATTGTGGGCCAAAGGGCCTGTGATGTGCTGTAGATTTCTATGTTCTATGCAATCATTTGGGCAAATTATTATTATTGGAGATACATAAACGGGCCTTCCTGGCCCAACGAGTCCGTGCTGCCCATTTACACCCATGTGGCCAATTAACCCACTAAACTGCCTTTGGAAAGTGGGAGGAAATTGGAACATAGAAACACCTTACAGATGGCGACAAAACCGAACCCGGGTTGCTGGTGCTGTAATAGTGTTATGTTAACCAATATGCTACCGTGCTGTCCCCAGTGAGATAAAATTTGGAGTATTTCATCCCACTGCCAACTTCGGCTACAATGGTCAAGTTGATGAGTGGCAAATTAACCAGCCCCAATGTGCTGTTGTAGCCACTGTATTTATGTGTCACTTTTGTTGTGCAGTGGTGGAGTGAGGTGCTGATATTTAGCTGAGGTGAAATTCTGTGATGCTTCGTAGTGGTATTTCCTCTGCCTCAGCAACTCACTTGCATGCTGATGTCTTAGACTCTTCAGTTGAGGCTAGATACTAAGGAGTTGATGTTTGACCTCATTTTGTTTCAGATGGCTGGACCATTATCCAATAGAAACTATCCAGATACAGTATATGTTTGCATTTATATATACATTTGGCAATGGCACGTGACTTCATGTGCCTTACTTTAATTTACTGACACTAGGAAGTTGTCCAGACCTTTCTCATTTCATTCCATGCGGTCACACTGCGATACCATATCTTTGGCAGGGCAATAGACAGAGGAACAGGCTGCAAGATTCATGTTAGTGCTCCAAATTAAATTCTTCCGTTATTTTTCTACCTGGATTTTGGGGTAAAACTATGACCCAACCCTCTGCAGCTCTGATGTTTGGATATTCAGAATGCCTCTGACCCTCAAACGTGTATCTGAACTAATACAACTACTCAAAAAAGGACTCATGTACCTGCCATAATTCTGGGTCATTCTGCATCAATCTCACCACTGTTACAGAGAAACGTTTGCCTCATTTCACTGTCTATGTTGATGCTTTCATTGGGTATCTTGATAATGCAGCTATTATTTGGATGCTTCCTGTCCATTGTTTGTTGAGTGGCAGGAATGCCTCACAGCACTCATTTGAGGAAGCTGCCAAATTTATATAGATGTGACGTTATTCAATTAGACAATAGACAATAGACAATAGGTGCAGAAGTAGACCATTCGGCCCTTCGAGCCTGCACTGCCATTCTGAGATCATGGCTGATCATCTACTATCAATACCCGGTTTCTGCCTTGTCCCCATATCCCTTGATTCCCCTATCCATAAGATACCTATCTAGCTCCTTCTTGAAAGCATCCAGAGAATTGGCCTCCACTGCCTTCCAAGGCAGTGCATTCCAGACCCCCACAACTCTCTGGGAGAAGAAGTTTTTCCTTAACTTTGTCCTAAATGACCTACCCCTTATTCTTAAACCTTGCCCTCTGGTACTGGACTCTCCCAGCATCTGGAACATATTTCCTGCCTCTATCTTGTCCAATCCCTTAATAATCTTATATGTTTCAATCAGATCCCCTCTCAATCTCCTTAATTCCAGTGTGTACAAGCCCATTCTCTCTAACCTCTCTGCGTAAGACAGTCCAGACATCCCAGGAATTAACCTTGTGAATCTACGCTGCACTTCCTCTACAGCCAGGATGTCCTTCCTTAACCCTGGAGACCAAAATTGTACACAATACTCCAGGTGTGGTCTCACCAGGGCCCTATACAAATGCAAAAGGATTTCCTTGCTCTTGTACTCAATTCCCTTTGTAATAAAGGCCAACATTTCATTAGCCTTCTTCACTGCCTGCTGCACTTGCTCATTCACCTTCAGTGACTGATGAACAAGGACTCCTAGATCTCTTTGTATTTCTCCCTTACCTAACTCTACGCCGTTCAGATAATAATCTGCCTTCCTGTTCTTACTCCCAAAGTGGATAACCTCACACTTATTCACATTAAATGTCATCTGCCAAGTATCTGCCCACTCACCCAGCCTATCCAAGTCACCCTGAATTCTCCTAACATCCTCATCACATGTCACACTGTCACCCAACTTAGTATCATCAGCAAACTTGCTGATGTTATTCTCAATGCTTTCATCTAAATCATTGATGTAAATCGTAAACAGCTGTGCTCCCAATACCGAGCCCTGTGGCACCCCACTAGTCACCACCTGCTATTCCGAGAAACACCCATTCACCGCTACCCTTTGCTTTCTATCTGCCAACCAGTTTTCTATCCATGTCAATGTCTTCCCCCCAATGCCATGAGCTTTGATTTTACCCACCAATCTCTGATGTGGGACCTTATCAAATGCCTTCTGAAAATCGAGGTACACTACATCTACTGAATCTCCCTTGTCTAACTTCCTGGTTACATCCTCGAAAAACTCCAATAGATTAGTCAAGCATGATTTGCCCTTGGTAAATCCATGCTGGCTCGGCCCAATCCTATCACTGCTATCTAGATATGCCACTATTTCATCTTTAATAATGGACTCTAGCATCTTCCCCACTACTGATGTTAGGCTGACAGGATGATAGTTCTCTGTTTTCTCCCTCCCTCCTTTCTTAAAAAGTGGGATAACATTAGCCATTCTCCAATCCTCAGGAACTGATTAGAGGATCCCATGTAGCGGGAAAGGGGGCAGAGAAGGTTCACCAGGATGTTACTGTCTCTGGAGGGTTGAGATAAAAGGAGAACACAAGAGATTCTGCTGACGCTGCAGATTCTGAGATAACTCACAAAATGCTGGAGGAACTCAGCAAGTCAGGCAGCATCTATGGAGATCAATAAAGAGTCAACATTAGGGTCTCGGTCCAAAAGGTCGACTCTTTATTCCTTTCCATATCAAAGCAAAACTAATAAGAAAACAAAAATGGAATTGGTACAATAACTAGCTTCTCCTTTCACTGACATATAAGTAAGAGTAATAAAGAACAGTGATGATGATGTACTATATAAATGGAATGTACACCAAAGAAGATGAAGGAGGTGGTGGTGCCTGCTAGTTGGGATGGACTATTGCTGCGGCCTGCAGACAATGAGAAACGCAGCTGTATTGAACTGAACTGAGCAGAGCTAAATATGCCTGGACTCTTTTGATGTCTTTGTGATTTGATGTTTTGTATTGTGTTTTTCACTTGTTATGTTTTTCTTGCTGTTTGCTCGAATTGTTATTCTCATGTGCATTGGGGGTTTGTTGTCTTTCTTCAAAAGGTTCCATGTTTTTCTTTGTTCCAAGGAACAAAGTGTGTTACATATTCAGTTGTTCTGTGAGTTACTTAAGCAACTATGGCCAAATTCTTGCAATTTCCCATGAACAAAGTATTTTTCCATAGTTTTGATTCACTTTGATAGGCTTATGCTCACAGAGTTCACAAAGAAAATGGTATGAAGAGATAAAGGGGGATGGAGGGAAAGAGTGCAAAGGGAAAGGGAAGAGTATGAATTGAGAGCAATGATAAACGAGGGGAAAATGGAGATAGGAAAGAAAGGAGTGAAATAAGAAGAGTGGAGGGGTAGATGGAGGGAGGTGTATAAGATAGGGAGGAAAGAATGGGAGATTAATAAGTGAGTGAGGAACAGGTGGGTTTTACTCATTCCCTATAACATCTCTCACTATTCCTCCTTCATCACTCTCTTTCTTAAAATGTCTTTTCCAACTCTCCCCACTTGTCCCATCTGCTCTACTGCCCACATTGTCACTTCCCAATGTCAGTGAAAGGCAAAGCAGGAGTGGATTTGGGGGAGGCATTTTGGACGTGCTGGAGTCTGTGTCCATGGTATCAACAGGCAGGCAAAGTAAAGCACTGTAGAAATTGAAAGACCATTGATTGAAATTCTGTTTCTCTTTCCATAGTTGCTGCTTGTTTGTTGAGTGCTTCTCAAATTGTCTGCTTTGCTAATGGAGAAGTAAAATAAGACAGTCAGTGCGGTGCGGGAGTGACCAGGGCCAGTATTACGATGCAGATTCACGCAATGGAATTTCCCTAGAAGTGTTTGACTCTCACAACTTCATCAGTGTGGTAGAAAACCTATTCTACAGTTATGGCTAGAGTCTGAGAACAGGGCTGAGGAAATTTTAGGTTTCAGAACCACATTCATTAAAACCTACAAGATCAAAGTTGTATGTTGAAACTGTAACCTTCAGCCAATATATATTGCCAATTGCTTTGGATCCTGTAGACTTTGCCTTGATTTCTTCTTTGTAAGAAACCTTACGGGGCCAGTTGTAATACATTAGTCTATAAATGAGTAAGTCTAGAATGAGATAAATGGGAAGAGGCTATCTGGCCTTTTGATTCAGTGATAAGAAAGAAAGGATTGAAGATCTGGTCCTGATCCCGTGCCCAATATACAAATCATTTAATAAAATAGCAAATCACAGTTTCTTTACCTAAGTACAAAACAACTTTTATGAAACTGAAAAAGCCAAAAGTCATGACTGATTCAAAGTGAAACCACAGTTCAGTGGAGCTTAATGCAGCTCACTGTTTGCAGGACAATTGGCCATTGAACTCCATGGTAACGATAATGCATCTGGTTGACCTTCGGTGAAGCTGGGTATCTGCTCCCATGTTTGTCATGTCAGTTCCCACAGGAGCCTGCTCCACCACACCCAGCAAGCGCTCCTGTTAAGAACTGACGTCTCACCATCATCCACAAATTTTGAAATAGTTCCCTGAACTGACAAGCTTACATTAAGAGCACATACCAGGAACAGGAAAGGGAACATCTCAGTCCATCTTCCACCCGTTCATTAGAACTCCTTGTTTTCTCTCCCTAAGTTATTTTCCCATGATCTTTTTATTCGATAAGCTTCAACCTTCCTGACATGCCCACTAAGTGGTTTTTGGAAGCTTGCATCCATCAATCTAGTCATTTCACTGACATTAGCCTTCGCCATTACCTTGTGATACATCAATCCAATCATTTAACACAGCTTGCTTTTTACCAAACATCAAATAATTTACTGAAGGAATTCAGCAGGTTGAGCAATATATTGTGGACTTATTTATTCATGTATTGTTTTGGATTAAAACCTTGTATCACTTCCCTTCCTCCTACAGATATTGCTTCACCTCCTAGGTTTCTCCAACCGATTGCTTGTTACTCTAGACTCCAGTAACTGCTGTCCCTTGCATCTCCCTTGTCTTTTCTGATTTCTTGCTGTCTTTCATTCATTAATCCATCTGCATCCAACTGTTGATTTTGTTTCAGATTTTTTCTTCTCCATCCTCAAGGTTAGCTGGGCCAGGACACGGATTTTGCTGTTACAAGAATCACTCCTTGTAATAATGATCAGTGAGGCACAGAGAATCTGTATTTACTGACTTTTTACTAACTAATTACTAAAGTATTTGCTAACTTTTATTGTCTCAACTAAGGAGCGTGTGGGTTCACAAACTAACTACCTGTGTGCACCCTACTTGAATCTCTGACCCTCCATGAACTGTCAATGAAGAGAAAAGATATTACCCAAGAAAGGAATCTATACTGGCCAGGTGTTCCTCGTGGTCCCGATCTCCACGTGTCTATGGTGTTCTTATCTGCGATGGTTGGTCTCTGGTGGCTGGAGAGTCATCGCCCCTGTGTATTTGGAGCTCCTGAATCTTATACTGTTCCTCATCAATTGAACTGGTGGATCTCCATCCCATTGGCTCAAGGTCACCTGACCTACCTGGGTCACCTTCTTACTGGTCATTGTCCAAGGCTATAAACAACACTGTTTCGTGGTACTGCCCACCTTGTGTATTTGTGTCTTTCAACTCTGACTGGTCCAAGCCAGTTAAATGAGGCGACCCTGGCAGAGTCTAATGAGATTACGGATTGCTTCTTTGGTGGGTGTGGCATTTAGCAGGTCCTTACCTTCTGTCCACATTCAATTGCTCTGATTAGGTTGTCCCAGAGCAAGAGCAATTTCAGAGTCCATAAAATGGAGGAAATAAAGACTGTTTGTCTGTTTCCCCTGTCCTTGATTAGACTGTACTTTCTCTGGCCAACATTGCACTGTTTGTTTTTTGAATAGTAATGTAACATGGGCAGATCTTCGGTCCTATGATTAAGAGCCCCCACAAGTTTCAGCCTTCCTCTCTCAACAACTCAGTGTTCCTCCCATTCCTGGTGATATATTCATTTCTATTATATCCACCCTTCTGAACATAATTTTTATTCATTTCAATACATCCAGCTTATCAACTATCTGCTCTTCTTGGCAGCATCTTCACCCATGATAAATCAGATATCTAATATTGGGGCAATGCATGCTGACTGTGTGAGTGGCTCTCTCACAGGGCTCCATTTACTCTTTATGTCCATGTAGGAGTTTCTTAGATTTGTTTTTGTGCCAGATGTCCGTGTGCTTTCATAGTCTGTTTGTACTTATTTCCGTTTTCACATCCTTTCTACACTTTCAGTCTTAAGTCTGGTTCTCACATCAATCTTTCATGTCTCTGCCTCCTTTTATTGCTCAACCTCGGGAGCTCTGGTTTTGATTTCCCAACCCTTCCCCTTGTGGTCTTGTATACTCACTGCATCCAAACGGTCTCTGGTTTACTGCTCAGATCTCTTTTGCATACGAATATTTGATTCCAATTCACCAGGCAACTATATGCACATATCACAGTCACTGGCCCTCCTACTATTAAGGTAGGAGGCTTGACTGAGTCCATCCTTGGACTTTGTGAGAGGCTAGAGAAGAAATTGAGGAGGCCCTTGTGCAGATACTTGCTTCATCGTAAGCCACTGTTGAAGCTTTGGAAGACTGGAAGGTGGCTAATGTTTTTTTTTCAAGAAGGATGAGCCAGTGAAGTACAGGCTGGTCAGTCTCCCATCAGCAGTGGGCAGGTTACTGGAGGGTATCTGAGAGATAGGATCTACCAGCATCTGGATAAACAAAGTCTGATTAGGAGGAGTCAGGAGACCCTTACTCCTGATGAAAGGTTTCGGCCCGAAACATCGTCACTACCTCCTCCCATAGATGCTGTCTGGTCTGCTGAGTTCTGCCAGCATTTTGTGTTTTTATTAGGAGGAGTCAGCATGGCTTTGTGCAGGGGAAGTCCTGGTTGAAGAACTTCTAAGAATTTTTAGGAGAGGTAACCAAAAAGGTAGATGAGAGTAGGGCAATGGATGTTAGCAAGATGTTCAACATGACTCCACGTGGTAGGTAAGTCTGGAAGATTAGGTCCAATGGAATCCAGGGAGAGCTAGGTCAGTGGATTCAACATTTTAAAGGTAGGAAGCTGAGGGAGATGGCTGAAAGTTGTTTCTCAGAATGGATGCTGGTGACTACTGGTGTGTCTCAGGGATCAATGTTGGGCTGTTTGTTCTTTATAGAAGTGATTTGGATGCAAGTGCACAAGGCTTGAGCAGTAAGTCTGCAGCTGACAGAAGATTCGGAGGTGTTGTTGATAATGAAGTTGGTTATCATAGTTAACAGGGTATTAGCATATGTTTTTATGTATTTGATATGTTAGTCAAGTGAGCTGAGAAGTGGCAAATGGTTTTCAGTGCAGATGAGTGTGACATGATGCAGTTTGGAAGACAAATCAGCATAGGATTTATACTGTGAATGGTAGGGCACTGGGGTGTGTAACGTAACTAAGAGTGGAAGTACATAATTCATTGAGACAGGTAGGCAGTGTGGTGAAAAGTGTGTTTAGCACATAAGCCTTCCTCAGTCAGGGCAATGAGTATAGATGCTGAGACAATATGTTGCAGTTGTAGAAGTTGTTGGTGGAGCTGCACTTGGAGCCCTGGTCACCCTGTTAGAGAGCCATAGATTCATAGAACACTGTAGCACAGAAACAGTGCCAAACCATTGTTCTGCCCAGTCCCACTGACCTGCACCTGAACCATAGTCCTCTACACTGCTCGCATCCATGTACTTATCTAAACTTCTCACAAACTTTAAATTTGAACCTGAAACAAACACTTCCACTGGCAGCTCGTTCCACACTTTCACCACCATCTGAGTGAAGAGTTCCCCTTAAACATTAAACCTTTCACCCTTAACCCATAACCTCTAGTTCTGGTCTTACCCAACCTCAGTGGAAAAAGCCTGCTTGCATTTACCCTTTCTATACTGCTCATAATTTTGTTTATCATATCTCCCCTCATTCTCCTGGGCTCCAGGGAATAAAACATCTCCATAATTCCCCTGTCCATCTGTCACTCTCCACTAATACCCCTCCTGGTGCTTATCCCTACAAGTGGAACAAGTGGTGTACCTGTCCATTCGCCTCCTCCCTCATAACCATTCAGGACCCCAAACAGCCCTTCTAGGAAAGGCAACACTTCACCTGCAAGTCTGCTGGGGTCATCTTCTATATCTGGTGTTCCCGTTGTGGTCTCGTCTACATCGCTGAGACCTGACGTAGATTGGAAGACTGCTTTGTCAAGCACCTTCACTCCATCTGCAACAGGAAGATGTCCCTGTCGACAACTATTTTAATGCCACTCTCCATTCCCATTCCAACATTTCGGTTTATTGGCCTCCTCTTCTGCTACGAAGAGGCCACTCTCAGGCTGGAGGAGCAACACCTCATACTCCGTTTGGGTAGGCTCCAACCTGCTGACATAAAACATCGATTTCTCCAACTTTCAGTATTTTTCCCCACTCCCCCCTTCTCTCCTTTACTGTTCCCTATTCTGGCTTCCCTCTTACTGAGGGAAGTTTTTTTTTCTTTTATTTTATTTAAAATAAAAGCTCTTTTCCTCACCTGCCTGTCACCTTCTTCTGGAGCCCCTACTCTTCTCTTTCTCTCATGATCCCCTCTCCTCTTCTAACCTTCTTCTTCTTCTTCTTCTTCCTCTTCTACTTTTATCACTTATCACCTCCCAGCTTCTAGCTTCATCACCCACCCACCCACCTACCTACCTTCTTATCTGGCTTCACCCATCACCTTCTAGCTGGTATTCATTTCCCTTCCCCACCACCCACCTTCTTATTCTGGCTTCTTCCGCCTTCTTTTCCCATCCCGATGAAGGGTCTCTGTCCAAAACATCAAATCTTTATTCCTCTCTGTAGATGTTGCCTGACCTGTTGAGTTCCTCCAGCATTTTACTGCGTGTTAATAAAGACCTAACCTATTTAAATTTCCCTGTAACTCACGTCCTCAAGCCCAGGCAACATCCTTGAAAATTTTCTCTGTACTCTTCTAATATAATTGATATCTTTCCTTTGGGAAGGTGACCAGAATAGATAGATGCACGAATAAAGTTGAAAGCTCAAAATAAATTTATTATCAAAGCACATACCGTATATGTCAGCATATTAGTATATGAGATAATTTTCTTGCAAGTATAACAAAGGAATGCAATAGAATCAGTGAAAGACTACTGTTATGAGTGATGAACAGACCTGATGGACAATGGGGTACAGAGTTAACCATCCCCCCCCCCCCGAGAAACACAAACTATTACTGTTGCTATGCTGACCATGAGAAAGAGAGATGGAAAAACAAGAACAACGGCGACAGATAAGAGAGAGGGGGAAATTGCTGATTAACCGTATTGTGACTCCTTTTTGAATTATTTACTGTTTCGCTGCAAGGACAATAGTTTGCTCATAAACATTCCTCAGTGGACTGAAGGAGTGGCCTTATTTGATGGACACAGTCATTCAGGAGTGATAGATAGCTGAGTCCCCGTGAGTAGGGATAAAAAGACAGGTCTGGACAGACACCCTCCAGACACGCCAGTGGACACTGATTGAGTGTTGGAACCCACAAGAAAGGTGGGGGCTTTGAAGACCGAACCAGGAGATCAGTCATTAAGGCTATCAGTGTAAAAGCAGAGCCGGTGGGGACTTGTGTGTGTGTCCACTCATGCCAGAGTGACGAGTCCACCACAGAAGAACGGTCTAGCAGAAGGATGGAGAGGTCATAACTGAATGACCACACCGATACGACAGATTAAGAAAGCAAAGGAAGGTTTGCCTGACTGTAGCTGTTACATCTCGCTCTCTCTCTCTCTCCAACGATTACAATACAACAACTATAACTACATCAGCACTCATGAACTGAACTGAACTTTATACTTTTCTATGACAATTTATTTACCCCTAGACATCGATAGAACTTGTTTATTATTGATTATTATTATTCCTACACTTTTAGGTTTATTACTGCTAATTGGTTTTAAAAGTATATTTGCATTATTGATATGGTTTTGCTTATTTTTTATTAATAAACACCTTTAGTATAGTACCACCAGACTCCAACGGATACTTCTTTCTCTGCTGGTTAGACACCCAGTTATGGGGTACGTAACACTACACACAAAAACTCTCAAGTAACCAATGTGAAAAGAAGACAAAATATAAAATAATAATAATTAAAGTACTGGCAGTGCTAATATTCATAATTGTTGGTATTAATTTTTGTCTTGCCTTCATCAGTACCTATTAATGCATATCAACAATTTTCTTAAAAATCTTGAAAAAGTGTCTGAATTTTTGACAGAACATGAAACATATCTTTCACCTAAAGGGGAAATCACAAAGGATCCATCAAAATATTCTCCAATGACTTGTTTACAAACTAATTATAAAATTGTAACATCATATATCTGACAACTAATCACCACTCACTTAGGACTTCAAGGCTTAAGAAAATCTGTCAAACAGAGCTCAACAGTAAAAATATAACAAAGCCAATAAGCACTTACACTAAACCTATAATAACGTAATCTTCTGGCATAATATTTTGGTCTGAAACCAATTTGGAAAGTTTACAAGGAAAAATAAGTACTGAAATGATAAATTTCAGAATACACTATGTACATTCAAATAAACTAATATTAACACTACCTAGGACAGAAGGGGGAAGAAGAATAACAGACATTAAAAATCTACACAACTATCAGGTGAAACTTCTAAGGATATGTCTTCATCAATGAAGACAGAATTCAGCGCTCCACAGGAGAATATGCAATGCTGAGAAGACATACACACCACTAAACTTAAATGAGAATGCAACTCAGAAAAACTAAGAAATTATCACCATTCAAGAAAAAGTTAACCAACAGAACAGCATGACCTTCCATGGAAACCACCCCACGATCTGAGCAGATTAGATATTGACAAGGAAGTGTTAAATATCTGTGGCAATACAGGACCAGGTGGTTGCTGCAAAAAAAATTATCAAAAATATATAATAAAAGACTAACAAAATCAAGATGATAAATGTAGAAAATGCCAAGAAAAAAACCCAGAAACAATCCAACACATTACAGGATCCTGTAGCAGCTTAATTCAATCTGATTACTTGCAAAGAGGCAATCAAGTGGCAAAGATCATTCACCAAAATCTTGCTTTAAAATACAAACTCCTCAAATAAATGACATCTTACTATAAATACAAGCCCAAACAAGTTTTAGAGTCAGAATCCCATCAGTTATATTATGACTGATCCGTTATCACAGATAGGACAAGTCATAATAACCATCCGGATATAATAATGCAGAATAAACAAGCAAGAAGTTATTTAATAGATACAGCCATTCCAAGCACACACAACGAGCAGAAATCAGTAAGTGAAAAACACCAGAAATATGCTGAATTAAAAGAAGAAATTGAAAGACTTTGGAACATAAACAGGTATACATTGTCCCAATATCTACAACTGGTATCATCCCAAAGCACTACACAATAGTATTAAACAATTAGGTCTATACAGCAACATTTATGTAAATCTTCAAAAAGCCACAATACTAAACACCACTAGAAAGGTCCGAAGGTTCCTAGCAATTGAGAAATGAGCTTGCTTGGCTCTTTCCACAGCTCAGGATTTACCAGCTTGAGCTGAAAATAAAAAAAAGATACGATTCTGAGGCTTAAGTATAACTCCAATACCATATTTAAGTTTGCTGAAGACACTGCTGTTGTTTGCCGAAACAAAGGTGGTGGAGAATCGCCATATATGAGGGAGATTGAAAATCTGGTTAAATGGTGCCACTATAACACCCTGTCACTCAACATTAGCAAAGCCAAAGAGCTGATTTTGACTACAGGAGGAGGGAACCATAGGTCTACGAGCCAGTCTTCTTTAGGGGATTGATGCTGGAGAGGATCAGTGACTTTAAATTCCTTGGCATTATCTTTTCAGAGGATCTGTCCTGAGATCAGCACATAAGTTCCATTACAACGAAATCTTAGCAGCGCCTCTGTTTTCTTAGAAGTTCTTGCAGATTTGCAATGTCATCTAAAACTGACAAATTTCTATAGATGCACGGTGGAGAGTATACTGACTGGCTGGATCATGGCCTGGTACGGAAACACCAAGGCCCAAGAGCAGAAAAGCCTACAAAATGTGCTAGGTACAGCCTCATCAATCACAGGAAATGCCCTTCCCACTATTGAGCCTATCTCCAAGGAGCACTGCTACAAGAAAGCAGGATCCATCATCAAGGACCTTACCATCCAGGACAAGACCTCTTTTTATTACTGCCGTCGGGAAGGAGGTACAGGAATCTTAGGTCCCACACCACCAGGTTCAGGAATGGTTATTACTCTTCAGCCATCAAGCTCCTGAACCAGCAGGAATATGCATGGAATGGAGGAATCTGGATCACGTGCAGGCAGAAGAGATTTAGTATAACTTGACGTCATGCTTGATGTAGATAATGTGGGTTGAGGTGCTTGTTCCTATGTTGTACTGCTTTATGTCCTATCTTCCCTCCCTCACTGGTGCACAATGGCTGCAGTATGTATCAATAACAAAATGCAATTTTTGCATAGGTTCCTCTGATAGTATCTCTCAAGTCCACAACCTCAACACGGACATCATTCACATGTGAACAGCATCACTCAAACACTCCTTTTAAGTTTGCCCATAACAAACCCGATAGAAATTATTATTGCTGTGTTTAAGTCCTGGAATTCCCTACCCAACACAATTATGGAAGTACCTTTATGAGTACTAAGTGGTTCAGGAAGCCGTCTCTCCACAACTTCTTTAGGTCAAAGAGGAATGAGGAAATAATTGCTGGTTTTGCCAGCAAAACTAAAATAAAAAATTGAACTGAAAAAATCTTCTTACATCATACTGCCGAAACACTTCTGATCATTATTACTATAAACACAAGAGATTCTGAAGAGATGCTGGAAATCCAGAGCAATACCCACAAAATGCTGGAGGAAATCAGTAGGTCTGGCAGCATCTGTGGAGAGGAATAAACAGTCAATGTTTGGGCCCGGATTTTTGTACTTCAACAAATCTGAAGAAAACATTGTTCAGTGTAAGGCTCTGACTTGGATTATATGATTGGGCTAAGTTGTGCAATAAGAGGCAACAAATGAGTATTTTTTAGACAGCTTTAATGACTCAGCTCTTCACCAGAAAGTGTGTAGAAGAGTAATGATACAGTATACGGGAAAGGGGCCTTTAATACATCACATGATATACATGGGTTAATTTTTTAGGAATTACGAATGAGAAGAAAATGGATGCTTGCATAATAGTAGATCCGCATTCTATCTGGTTGTCTTCACCTTTAACACTGTGGGACAATTTGCATTTGCAAAATTTGGCTTCTTTTACACATTGGTGTCTGTCTGTCTTTGTGTGTAGTTTTTCATCAATTCTATTGTACTTCTTTGTATCTACTGTGAAGGCCTGCAAGAAGATGAATCTCAGGACAGTATATGGTAACATATACATACTTTGATAATTAATTTTCTTTGAATTTTGAACTTTAGAACTTTGAGATGTCAGATGAAAATTTTTTTAAAAACTCTGTGGATACTAGAAACCAGAAGCAAAAAACATGTAAATGCTGTAAGTACCCAGTAGGTCACTGAACTGATGTGGAAAAACAAAAAAAAGTTCAAGTTGGATGGATGATTTTAACTGCTGCACACAACAACAGTTCTAACAGTGCAGCAAATTGACAATTCTGGACTCTGAAAGAATTAGGAATATAGGGATTGAACAAGAAAGTGAGCTAGAGACGGAATCTTTCATGATGCCACTGAATGATGAAGGAGGCACACAGATATGTCCCATTTGTGATACTGAACTGTTTTCTCCACTTCTCTTTTCATAGATAGTAAATGAACATTTCCAGCATTTTCTGTTTTTTTTAATGTTTTTGTTATTTATTGCAGAATCTAGCATTGCAGGCAGGCCCATGTTTATTTCCCAACAGTAAGTGGTCCTGAGTTATCTCTTGAACTGGTGAAACTACTCTCACAGTGTTGTAAGACAGCATGTGGGATTTAGACTCAGTAACAATAAAGTACAGGAGATATATTTCCTGGTCAGAATGGTGTAAAGCTTAAAGGTATATTTGCAAGTGGTTATGTTGTTATGGGAGTACTATATTGCTACCTCCACCCTCTTCAAGTAGGTACATTTTTTTTCTTGAGCAAAGATCCACTTAGTTTCCCTTCACTGAAATCTCATCTGCTTAGCAGAACTTCTCCTTGCCCTCAACAACTTCTCTTTCAATTCTTTGCACTTTCTACAGATCAAAGGGGTAGCCATTGGAGCTTGGAAGTGTCCCTGCTGCACCTGTCATTTCATTGGCTACGTGGAACAGTTCTTGTTCCATGCCTGCTCCAGCACACAGCTTTCTCTGTGCAGTTGGTGCTTCCTCCTGCATCATGCAGAACTTCCAATTTCATCAGGTGTTCAGGAAGCTTAATAGTCTGAGGGTGGATAAATCTCCTGGACCTGATGGAGTGCCTACTTGGGTTCGGAAGGAAGTAGCTGGAGAGATTGCGGAGGTATTAACAATGATCTTTCAAAAATCAATAGATTCTGGCATTGTACTGGAGGACTGGAAAATTACAAATGTTACTCCGCTATTCAAGAAGGGTGGGAGGCACCAGAAAGGAAACTATGGACCTGTTAGCCTGACATCAGGTTGGGAAGTTGTTGGAATCGATTGTTAGGGATGAGATTACGGAGTACCTGGAGGCACATGACAGGATGGTCAAAGCCAGCATAGTTTTCTGAAAGGAAAATCCTGCCTGACAAACCTACTGCAATTCTTTGAGGAAATTACAAGCCAGGTAGACAAAGGAGATACAGTAGATGTGGTGTACTTGGATTTTCAGATGGCTTTTGACAAGGTGCTGCACATGAGGCTGCTTAACCAGATTATAGCCAATGGAATTACAGGGGAGTTACTAGCATGGGTAGAGCACTGGCTAAACAGCAGAAAACAGTGAGTGGGAATAAAGGGATCCTATTCTGGCTGGCTGCTAGTTACCAGTGGAATTTCACCGGGGTTACTGTTGGGACCACTGCTTTTTATGATGTGTCTCAATGATTTGGGCTATGGGATTAATGGATCTGCGGCTAAATTTGCCAGTGATATAAAGATAGGTGGAGGAGCAGGTAGTGTTGAGGAAACAGAGCCTGCAGAGAGACTTAGATAGTTTAGGGGAATGAGGAAAGAAGTGCAAATAAAATACGATGTTGGAAAGTGTATGATCATACATTTCGGTGGAAGAAATAAATGGGCAGACTATTATTTAGATGGGGCGAGAATTCAAAATGCAGAGATGCAAAGGGACTTGGGAGTCCTTGTGCAGGATACCCTAAAGCTTAACCTAAAGGTTGAGTCAGTGGTGAAGAAGGCGAATGCAATGTTGGCATTCATTTCTAGAGGTATAGGATATAAGAGCAGGGATGTGATGTTGAGGCTCTATAAGGCACTCGTGAGACCACACTTGGAGTATTGTGTGCAGTTTTGGGCTCCTTACCTTTGGATGTACTGACATTGGAGAGGTTTTAGAGATAATTCATGAGAATGATTCCAGGAATGAAAGGGTTACTGGATGAGGGATGTCTGGCAACTCTTGGTCTGTATTCCCTGGAGTTCAGGAGAATGAGGGAGGATCTCACAGAAACATTCCAAATGTTAAAAAGCCTGAACAGATTAGACATGGCAAGTTATTTCCCATGGTAGGGGATTCTAGGACAAGAAAACATGACTTCAGGTTTGAAGGATGTCCATTTAGAACAGAGATGAGGAGAAATTACTTTAGTCAGAGGGTGGTAAATCTGTGGAATCTGTTGCCACGAGAGGCTGTGGAGGCCAATTCATTGGGTGTAAAGGCAGAGATAGATAGGTTCTTGATTAGCCAGGGCATCAAAAGGTATGGGGTGAAGGCAGGGGACTGGGGATGACTGGAAGAATTGGATCAGCCCATGATTGAATGGTGGACCAGACTCGATAGGCCGAATGGCCTACTTCTGCTCCTATATCTTATGGTCTTATGGTCTTCACCACCAACTTTACCTTGGCCTCAATTTCACTTGGACCATCACTGACAGTTCTCCTGCTTTACAGGATTTAGACCATTAGACATGGAGCAGAATTAGACCATTCATCCCATCGAGTCTGCTCTGCCATTCCATCATGTCTGATCCCAGATCCTGCTCAATTCCATACACCTGCCTTCTTGCCATAACCAATCAGGAAACTATCAATTTTTGCTTTAAATATACCCATGGTCTTGGCCTCCACAGCTGTCCACAGATTAGCTACTCTCTGGTTAAAAAAAATTCTTCCTTACTTCTGTTCTAAAAGGTCGCCCCTCAATTTTGAGGCTGTGCCCTCTAGTTCTTGTCACCTTCCGCACAGGAAACATCCTCTCCACATCAACTTTATCTAGTCCTTTCAACATTCGGTAGGTTTCAATGAGATTCCCCCGCATATTCTTCTAAATTCCAGTGAGTACAGTCCCAAAGCTGCCAAATGCTCCTCAGCTGTTAACCCCTTCATTCCCAGAATCATCCTCGTGAACCTCCTGTGGACTCTCTCCAATGACAAACTATCCTTTCTGAGATGTGGGGCCCAAAACTGTTGACAATATTCCAAGTGTGGCTTGACCAGTGTCTTATAAAGCTTCAGCATTATTTCCTTGTTTTTATATTTATTCCCCTTGAAATGAATGCCAACATTGAACTTGTCTTCGTTACCATAGGCTCAACCTGTAAATGAGCCTTCTGGAAGTCTTGCACAAGGACTCCTCAGTCCCTTAGCACTGCTGATATTTGAATTTTCTCTCCATTTAGATAATTGCACTTTTGTTCCTTTTACCAAAATGCATGATCATACATTTCCCAATACTGTATTCTATCTACCATTTTTAAAATCATTCTTCCAATTGTCTAAGTCTTTCTGCAATCACATTGCTTCCTCAGCACTATTTACCCCTCCACCTATCTTTGTATCATCTGCAAACTTTGCTACAAAGCCAGCTACCCCATAAGACAAAAGAGCATAAGACATAGGAGCAGAATTAGGCCATTTTGCCTTTTGAGTCTGCTCCGTCATTCTATCATGGCTGATCCTTTTTGCCCTCCTCAGCCTCATTCCCCAGCCTTCTCCCCATAACCTTTCATGCCATGTCCAATCAAGAACTGATTAAGCTCTGCCTTAAGTACACCCGGCTGCCTGTGGTAATAAGTTCCACAAATTCACCAGCCTCTGGCTAAGGAAATTTCTCAGCATCTCTGATCCCCCTCTATCCTGAGGCTGTGCCCTCTTGTCATAGACTCCCCCACAAACCATCCTTTCCACATCTATTCTGTCTAGGCCTTTCAACATTTCAAATGTTTCAAATAGATATCTCCCCCATGCTTCTAAGTTCCAGCAAGTACAGACCCAGAGCCATCAAATGTTCCTTGTGTGAAAACCCTTTCAATCCCAGAATCATTCTTGTGAACCTCTTCTGAACTCTCTCCAATGCCAGCACATCTTTTCTAAGATGAAGAGGATAACTGTTCACAATACTCAAGGTGAGGCCTCACCAGGGCCTTATAAAGCCTCAGCACCACATCCTTGCTCTTGCATTTTAGACCTCATGAAATGAATGCTAACATTGCACTTGCCTTCCTCACTACCAACTCTACCTGCAAGTTAACCTTTAGGTTGTTCTGCACAAGGATTCCCAAGTCCCCTTGTATCTCAGATTTTTGGATTTTCTCCCCATTTAGAAAACAGAATGCACATTTATTTCTACTACCAAAACACATGACCATACATTTTCTAACATTGTATTTCATTCGCCACTTGCTTGCCGATTCGCCTCATCTATCTAAGTCCTTCTGCATCCTACCTGTTTCCTCAACTCTACCTGCCCCTCCACCAATCTTCATATCATCTGCAAACTTGGCAACAAAGCCACCTATTCCATCATCTAAATCATTAATACACAGCATAAAAAGAAGTGGTCCCAACACCGACCCCTGTGGAACACCACTGCTCACTGGCAACCAACCAGAAGAGAATCCTTTTATTCCCACTCGCTGCCTCCCACCAATCAGCCAATGCTCTAACCATGCCAGTACCTTTCCTGTAATACCATGGGCTCTTAACTTGGCAAGTAGCATCATGTTTGGCACCTTGCCAAAGGCCTTCTGAAAGTCCAAGTATATAATGTCCTCTGTATCTCCTTTACTTATCCTACAAGTAATCTCATCAAAGAATTCCAACTGGTCTGTAAGGCAAGATTTTTCCTCAAGGATATCATGCTGCCTTTTTCCTATCTTGTCCTGTGTCTTCAAGCACTCCATAACCTCATTCTTCTACAATTAACTCTAACATCTTCCCAAACTCTGAGTTCAGGCTAACTGGTCTATAATTTCCTTTCTGCTGCCTCCCTTTCCTAAATTGACATTTGCAATTTTCCAGTCCTCCAGAACTATGCCGTAGTCTTATGATTCTTTGAAGATTATTCAATGTAATTCAATGTCTGTAGTGAGATGCTGAAGATGTTCTATAGGTCAGTTGTGGAGAGCGCCCTCTTCTTTGTGGTGGCGTGTTGGGGAGGAAGCATTAAGAAGAGGGACGCCTCACGTCTTAATAAGCTGGTAAGGAAGGCGGGCTCTGTCGTGGGCAAAGTACTGGAGAGTTTAACATCGGTAGCTGAGCGAAGGGCACTGAGTAGGCTACGGTCAATCATGGAAAACTCTGAACATCCTCTACATAGCACCATCCAGAGACAGAGAAGCAGTTTCAGCGACAGGTTACTATCGATGCAATGCTCCTCAGACAGGATGAAGAGGTCAATACTCCCCAATGCCATTAGGCTTTACAACTCAACCGCCAGGACTTAAGAACTTTTTAAAAGCTATTATTAATGCTTTTTGAGATAGTGATTTAGATGCATATCATATTTTTTACTGAGTTAAGTATTGTATGTAATTAGTTTTGCTACAACAAGTGTATGGGACATTGGAAAAAAGTTGAATTTCTCCATGGGGATGAATAAAGTATCTATCTATCTATCTATCTATCTATCTATCTACTAATGCCTGCATAATCTCTACCACTACCTCTTTTAGAACCCTAGGGTGCAGTTCATTTTGTCTGGGTGACTTATGCACCCTTAAGTCTTTCAGCTTTTTGAGCACCTTCTCCCTTGTAATAGTAACTGCACTCACTTCTCTTCCCTCGCACCCTTCAACATCTGGCACACTGCTAGTGTCTTCCACAGTGAAGACCGATGCAAAATACTCAATTAGTTCATCTGCCATCTCCTTGGCCCCATTATTATTTCTCCATCCTTATTTTCTAGTGGTCCTGTATCCACTCTCATCTCTCTTTTATTTTTTTATATACTTGAAAAAGCTTTTACTTTGATGTTTTTTGCTAGCTTGCTGTCTTATTTCATCTTTTCTCTCTCAATGATTCTTTTAGTTGCTCTCTGTAGGGTTTTAAAAGCTTCCCTTTCCTCTGTCTTCCCACTAATTTTTGTTTTATTGCGTGTCATCTCTTTTGCTTTTACATTAGCTTTGACTTCCCTTGTCAGCCACAGTTGTACTATTTTGCCATTTGAGTATTTCTTTATTTTTGGAATACATCTATCCTGCACCTTCCTCATTTCCCCCAGAACTTCACGTCATTGCTGCTCTGCTGTCATCCCTGCCAGCATCGCCTTCCAGTTTACTTTGGCCAACTCCTCTCTCATACCACTGTCATTTCCTTTACTCCACTGAAATACTGCTACATCAGACCACTTTCTCCTTATTAAATTTCAAGTTGAGCTCAGTCATATGTTGAACACTGCCTCCTAAGGGTTCTTTTACCTTAAGATCCCTAATCACCTCTGGTTCATTACATAACACCCAATTTATTATCCTAAATCATTGACAAACAATGTGAAAAGTAGCAGTCCTAATACTGAGCCCTGATGAACACCACTAGTCACTGGCAGCTAACTAAAAAAAGACTCCCTATATTCCCACTCACTGTCTCCTGTCTGTCAGCCATTCCTCTGTCCACACCAGAATCTGTTCCGTAATGTCATGAGATTTTATCTTGTTAAGCAGCCTCATGTATGGCTCCTTATCAAATGCCTTCTGAAAATCCAAGTAAATGACATTCACTGCCTCTCCTTTGGCCATCCTGCTTGTTACTTCCTTGAAGAACTCTAACAGGTTTGTCAGGCAAGATCTCCCTTTACAGAAATCATGCTGACTTTGACTTATTTTATCATTAGTCTCCAAGTAACCCAAAACCTCATCCTTAATAATAGACTCCAACACTTCCCTAGCCACTGAGTTTAGGCTAACTGGCCTATAATTTCCTTTCTTTTGCCTCCTCCCTTCTTAAAGAGTGGAGTGTCATTTGCAATTCTCCAGTCCTCTGGAACCATGCCAGAATAAGGTGATTCTTGAAAGATCATGAGCAATGTACTTGCTATCTTTTCAACAACCTCTTTCAGGACTCTGGGATGTAGTCCATCTGGTCCAGGTGACTTATCCATCCTTAAGACCATAGAACCATAGAACCATAGAACACTACAGCACGGTACAGGCCCTTCAGCCCTCCATGTTGTGCTGACCCATATAATCCTTTAAAAAAAGTACTAAACCCACACTACCCCATAACCCTCCATTTTTCTTTCATTCATGTGCCTGTCCAAGAGGCTCTTAAATACCCCTAATGTTTTAGCCTCCACCACCATCCCTGGCAAGCCATTCCAGGCACTCACAACCCTCTGTGTAAAAAACTTACCCCTGATGTCTCCCCTAAACTTCCCTCCCTTAATTTTGTACATATGCCCTCTGGTGTTTGCTATTGGTGCCCTGGGAAACAGGTTCTGACTATCCACCCTATCTGTGTCTTTCATAATCTGGTAGACTTCTATCAAGTCCCCTCTTATTCTTCTACACTCCAAAGAGAAAAGTCCCAGCTCTGCTAACCTTGCTTCATATGACTTGTTCTCCAAACCAGGCAACATCCTGGTAAATCTCCTCTGTACCCTCTCCATAGCTTCCACATCCTTCCTATAATGAGGTGACCAGAACTGAACACAATACTCTAAGTGCGGTCTCACTAGTGATTTGTAGAGTTGCAACATGACCTCTCTACTCTTGAACTCAATCCCCCTGTTAATGAAGCCTAGCATCCCATAGGCCTTCTTAACTACCCTATCAGCCTGTGCAGCGACCTTGAGGGATGTATGGATTTGAACCCCAAGGTCCCTTTGTTCATCTGCACTCTTAAGTAACTGACTATTAATCCTGTACTCAATCTTCTTGTTTGTCCTTCCAAAATGCATCACCTCACGCTTGTCCGGATTGAACTCCATCTATCATTTTTCTGCCCAACTCTGCAGCCTGTCTGTATCCTCTTTTAACCTTCGACAACCTACAGCTCCATCCACAACTCCTCCAATCTTCATGTCATCTGCAAACTTACTCACCCATCCTTCTGCCTCTACATCCAGGTCATTTATAAAAATCACAAATAGCAGGGGTCCCAGGACAGATCCCTGCAGCACTCCACTAGTCACCGACCTCCAGGCAGAATACTTCCCTTCCACAACTACCCTCTGCTTTCTTCCTTTAAGTGAATTTTTTTATCCAAACAGCCAAGGTTCCACTTATCCCATGCCTCACAACTTTCTGGATGAGTCTCTCATGAGGGACCTTGTCAAATGCTTTGCTAAAGTCCATGTAGACCACATCCACTGCCCTACCCTCATCAATTTCTTTTGTTACCTCTTCAAAAAACTCAATCAGGCTTGTGAGGCACAATCTTCCCTTCACAAAGCCATGCTGACTATCCATGAGTAGACTGTACTTCTCCAAATGCTCGTAGATCCTATCCTTAAGAATCCTTTCCAGTAGTTTGCATACCACTGACGTAAGACTCACCAGTCTATAGTTCCCAGGTTTCTCTCTGTTACCTTTTTTAAACAAGGGAACTACATTTGCCATTCTCCAGTCTGCCAGCACTTCCCCTGCAGCCAAAGAAGATTCAAAGATCATAGCCAATGCTCCTGCGATCTCTTCTCTCAATTCCCACAACAACCTGGGGTGTATCATATCCAGCCCTGGGGATTTATCAATCTTAATGTTTTTAAGAAGATCCAGCACTTCTTCTTCCTTAATCCCCACATTATCCAGCACACAGGCCCGCTCTACTTCAACCTCATCCTGATCAAGATCCTTTTCACTTGTGAATACTGAAGCAAAGTATTCATTTAGGACCTCCTCAACCTCCTCTGCTTCCAGGCACACGTTGCCCTCTTTATCCTTTAGCGGTTCCACCTTCGTTCTCGTCATCCTCCTATTCTTCACATACGCATTGAACGCCTCAGGGTTCTCCTTAATCCTACATGCCAAGGCCTTCTCATGCCCCCTTCGAGCTCTCCTAAGTCCTTTCTTTAGCTCCTTCTTGGCTACCCTATATTTCTCATGAGCCCCTCCTTCTTCCTGCTTCTTATATCTAACATATGCTTCCTTTTGCCTCTTGACGAGTTGCCTCACATGTTTTGTCAGCCACGGTTCTCTTTTCCTACCATTTTTTCCTTGCCTCAATGGGACAAACCTATCCTGAACCCAAGTCAAGTTCTCCCTAAGCTTCTCCCACATTACCTCTGTACTCTCCCCTTTGAACATCTGTTTCCAATTTACTCTCGCTAGTTCCTGCCTCATGCCTTCAAAGTTAGCCCTTACCCAATTAAGCACTTTACCATTTCGTCTGATTTTATCCCTCTCCATAGCTATGCTGAAGCTAAGGGAGACCTTTGAGATTGCCTAGCAGTTCTTCCTTTGTAATAGCAATGACACTCACTCCTGCTCCCTGACACTCTGGCACACTGCTAGTGTCCAGCTTAGTGAAGATTAATGCAAAGTACTTATTAAATTCCTCTGCCCTTTCTTCATTCCCCATTTCCAGCTCATCAGCATCATTTTCCAGCGGTCCAATATCAACTCTCATCTCCCTTTTACTCTTTATATAACTGAAAGAACTTCTGATATCCTGCTTTATATTATTTAATTCTTTGCCCTCCTATTTCATCTTTTCCCTCCTTAGGATTCTTGTTGCCTTTTGTTGGATTTTTAAAACTTCCCAATCGTCCAACTTCCCACATTGCTACATTATATACCCTTTCCTTGGTTTGTCTGCAGTCCTTAACTTCCCTGTCAGCCACAGTTGCCTACACCTGCCTTCTGAGAACTTCTTCTGTGGGACATATCTATCCTGAGCCTTGTGAGCTATTCCCAGAAACTTCAGCCACCTCTGCTCTGCCAACATCCCTGTCTGTATCCTCCTCCAATTCACCTGAGCAAGCTTCTCTCTCAAGCCTCTGTACTTCACTTTATTCCATTGCGATACTAATACATGTGACTTATGCTTCTCTCTCTCAAATTGCAGTGTGTATTCTATCATATCACTGCCTCCCAAGCATTCCTTTACCTTAAGCTCCCTAATAAAATCTGGATTACTACACAACACCCAATCTAAGATATCCTTTCCCAAGTGGGCTCATGCACAAACTGCTCTAAAATGCCATCTCATAGGCATTCAACAAATTCTTACTGTTGCGATCTGACATTAACCTGATTTCCCAATTCCTCTTGAATATTGAAGGCTCCAGTACAATTGTGTCATTACCCTTATTACATGCCCTTACCAGCTACCTTTGCAATCTCAACCCCACATCTTGGCTACTATTTGGAAGCCTATATATGATTCCAATTATCATTTTTTTACCTGCAAAGATTCAATATTCTTTGACCTCTTACCAACAGAGACACACCCACTGCCTATGCCTTCCTGCCTGTCCTTTCAATACACAGTATATCCTCTCAGGACAGAGAATGGCCATTGTCATTGGTGTCCCCTATAAACCCACAACTACCTTGATGATACCTCCTTCCACCCTGTCTCCTGTAAAGATGCCATCACTTTTTCTCAATTTCTTTGTTTCCAACACACCTCTTTGCAAGATGATGCCATCAGCTCTAGAGCTTCTGAAATTTCCTCCACCTTATCTGATGGAGCATCATGCATCCTGTCTATTTCCGTTTTGACTACCCCCACCATTGTTCTCCCCAGGTGGCAGAGCAATAGAGTTCCCTTGGTCCTTACCTTCCACCCCACTAGTCTCTTCATCCAACACATCATTATCTATTATTTATGTCAAGGATTAAGTCAAGGTCAAGGATTAAGAAACAACTTCACTTGTGTAACCCCTTGGGTCGCCTCAGGCCCACTCAGCTCATTCTCGTCTAGGGGGAGCAGCCTTCGGCCCCGCCAAACTGGGTAATCAGCTGGTGTGGATGCTGTGTGATGTCCCCACCTCGCCCAAAAACAGACAGTACACCATATGCGATTAAATGAGTACAATTTATAAAGGTTACTATAACTAAGTGATTAATAACAATACAGTATATATGAAGGAAAAAACAATAAAGAAAAGGTGCCAAACTTATCAAAGTCCAAACCACTTCGTGCACAACCGTTGGAGCTCAATTACTGAAGTCTTCTGGCCACCATTCGATCCCCTCAGAACTCCTCGACTCGCAGCTTAGGACCACCCGAAGTGGTCAACCAAGCACATCTAGCTTTATCTCCTCTCCTCGGAGTACCTCCTGGCCTTGGACCCCCGCTTGGGGTCCGTTCCTCGCCCAGCTTACAGCATCGTGTCCTCTCTCTCTCAACCCCTCGCGCCGATCTCCCCAAAAGCCTGCCAACAATAGCTTACAGACTCAGAAGAAAGAACAACATTAATCCCAATTGGTTTACAAAGGAATACAATTCTCGTTATCAGTAAATTTTAACCCAAACAAGCTTCCAGCACTCTCTCGCAACAAAGAAGCATTCCTGCTTTTAACAAAACAAAGAAGCCATTTTGATTACATACACAGTAACAAAGAAAAAAGAAGAAACCCCCTTTACACTTGCTTATGCACTTACATGTATTAGACAATTGCTGTGGCGTACAACAACAATCAACAACTCTAAGAACAAAGAAATATATAAAAATGAACTTAGTGGTTAAGTACAGATACGGGATAAAATGTGCATAAATGTGAACATGCTATCATGTATTTACGATGTAAGCAGCATTATAAAAAGTGATTTGAAGTGTTTTCAGGGCAATGCAGTGACTAAGTCTAAGATGGGGGGGGGGGAGGCTAACTAGAATGATTGATCATATTAACTACCTGGTGGAAAGAAATTTAAGATGGTGTGAAGCCTTTGTCTTAATAGACCTATAGCATCTTCCAGATGGAAGCTTTTGGAAAAAGTGGTTTTCTGAGTGGGTAATGTCTGTGAGGATACTTGCATGGTCTATGGCCATGATGAGGCCACTCTCAGGCTGGAGGAGCAATTATTCATACCTGACAGCATGAATGTCGATTTCTCAAACTTCTGGTAATTTCTCTCCCCGTTCTCTCCTCCCTTTTCCTATTTCTCATTCTGGCTACCCCTTTATCCCTTCTCTTCTCTTTATGTGCCTATCACATCCCTTTGGCACCTTTCCTTCCTTTCTCCCATGGTCCATTCTCCTCTCCTATTGGTATCTTTATTCTTCAGCCCTTTACCACCTATCACCTCCCTGCTTCTCACTTCTTCCCCTCCCCCTCCCACCTAGCTTCCTTCCTGCCTGGTTTCACCTATCACCGTGTAGCTTCTTCCCCTCCCTCTGCTGTGTGTTTAATATTTCACTAGTATTTGAGTAATATTGTAAATATATTGCTTAATTAAACATTCTTTGTTTACATAATGCATTGTGGGTTATCTGTAAAAGTACGTAAATGGCATACGTCATCATGCCACTACCAGATGTGTGCACAAATTGCTTAAAGTAAAAACGATGTTAGACTCATATTTGGACTTCCGTCTTTTCCTTGCAATTAGTTTAATGTTTCAGAGTTACAAAATATTTCACTGGTGATGAGAAAGTTTTAAAAGAACCCGGGATGAGCCACTGAAGTGCAGTGAGATGTCCAAGTTTAAAAACAGCATAGCGGAATATTCGGTTGAGAAACAACATCACAGCACGTCTTCAGAAGGGGAGAAATGACGGAGTGGAAATGAAGGCAAGAAACGGAAGAACTCACAGGTTCATAAACAACCAGTACTAAATGATTATAATCATTAAAAAAGTAGATATGATTGGCTCCATTGGAGAGATAGATGCGTCCCATTGCACAATAGATAACTGGCTCATGTATACTGAGTGAAGTGAGCAAAATTTTGAAGCAGATGAATTAGCCAATGAGAAGTGACTGCAGGTTTTTCTGAGTGTATTGGATTTAAAGGCATAATGCTTGCTTAGCAGTTTAAATGCTCCAACCAAATGAGCTTTGCTGATATTGTGGAAGTATTGCAAGAACATATAGAACCAAAACCATTATTGATTGCAGAATGCTTTAGGTTTCATAAATGGAATTAAAAGGAAGGAAGGTCCATTTTAACATATGTGGTTGAGTAGCAGAAATTGTTTGAGCATTGTCAATTCAGTAATGGGCTTAATGATATACGAAAAGATAATCTAGTTTGTGGGTTCTTACAAGAAAACATTCAAAACAGGCTCCTAACAGAAGCACAACTTACATTTAAATTAGAAGTTGAAATTGCTGTTTGAATGGAAAGAACAGGCAGAGATGGAATTGAATTGAAACTGTTACGTATTCGGGCAACAATAATTATAGATGAGTTACGCAAGGGGTTTTATAACGAATAACACGTTTATTAAACACTGATAACAAACCCCCTTCAAATGTAAACAAACCCAAACAATGGTCCGAGCTCAGCTGCTGGCAGCTGGTCAGACAGTTCTTAATAGCTTTGCAGTCTCAAACAGTCTTTAAAGCGGTATTGAAAAGAACTCAGTTTTTTAAAACGATATGTCGAAAGAAAACAGACTTTAAAACGATATGCCGACAGTTCAAAAGCTCACGGTACTTTTAAAAGGAGAAACTTTTTAAAGCGATGTAAATTCTCTTCCACGTCGATGTCCTTCGATTCCCAGCGTCGAACTCCCACGTCGAATTTTATTAAATATAACAACTTAAAGTGACTGACCTTCCTTCCACAATATTCTCAATCTCCCGCTTTTCCAGCGGAGACTATCGTGAGAATAGTAAACGAAATCCTTCCGAATGAGGATCACACAAGGTCGAAGTCAATCCATCGAAAATCGATTTTTCTTGATCTCCATTTTCCAAACTTCTCTTCACTCTCCATCAGCAAAGAAACCGTTGGCTCTGACCTTTTAAACTTTAAGCATTATATAAAACTTCATTTTTAACTAAACTGCGTCATCACATTAAATCACACAGTAATATGAAGTCATCTTGGCAAATCCAGCCACGAACTGCCCCACCTGACAGGGTGGGTCTTCCTTTTATACCCTGTAGGAAAAACCTGTCACATGACCTCTACTGGCGGGAAAATGACATCACTCCACCATTACCTCATGTCCAGTATAACTTCAACCCCAGTCACGTGACAAGGGTACCACTGTCACGTGTCACGGGTACGTAACAAAACGCCTAAACAGAAAGCAGCCTGGCTGAACAAATGATGTTACCATTGTCCCAGGGTCTCACAAACACCAGACCAATGCAGGTTCAAAGGTGAAACTTGCAGAAAACACATACATTGTAGGACACATACGTAGAACATGTTGGGCATACAACAATAAATGGACTACACAGGGTAGAGAAAAAGCTAAAACTTCAAGTTCCAGTTACAAAAAGAGCACTAATCTGCATGCTATTGATGAAGAATCTCATAATGATGAGATTGACCTTGAGATTTACGTTGTGGAAACTAACAATAGACAAACAATATGTCTTACACAAGAAGTGAACAGCAAATTAATTTAATTGGAATTGGGCTCTGGCTCAGTTGTTTCAGTCGTTCCACAACAAGAGTTTGAATGGTATTTCAAAGATTCTGAAGGGAAGCCTCCAGATATTTAACTAAGAACTTATACTGGAGAAGAGATAACTCCTGTGTGAATGACATTCATAGCAGTAAAATAAACAAACAACAAGCCAAGTTGGTGTGGTATGTGGTAAAAACAGGAGGGTCAGCATTGTAGGGACATGATTGGCTGAGGCAACTAGAACTTGAATGGAGATCCATCCACCACATCGCTTGCAAAAGTAAAGTCAACTAAAAGCAAATTAAGGAAGGTACTAGATGATGCCACAATACTCTCCAAGTTGTTCACCAGTAACCATTGCCCAACAGGGGGCACACAGGTATTGGTGCAAACCCCTGTATCTCTAGTTGGAAAGCATATTGGACCAAGGAAGGACCACGTTGCTCATAGGAATCGTGAAAGTGACAAAAGCAGTGGTCTGACTACAACAGCTTTTGTCGGCCACATATCTGAGAAAGCTTCTGATATCAAGTCAAGTCAAGTCAACTTTTATTGTCATTTCGACCATAACTGCTGGTACAGTGCATAGTAAAAATGAGACAACGTTTTTCAGGACCATGGTTTACATGACACAGTACAAAAACTAGACTGAACTACGTAATAAAAAAAACACAGAGAAAGCTATTCTAGACTACAGACCTACACTGGACTGCATAAAGTGCACAAAAACAGTACCGGCATTACAATAAATAATAAACAGGACAGTAGGGCAAGGTGTCAGTCCAGGCTTCGGGTATTGAGGAGTCTGATAGCTTGGGGGAAGAAACTGTTATATAGTCTGGTTGTAAGAGCCCGAATGCTTTGGAGCCTTTTCCCAGATGGCAGGAGGGAGAAGAGATTGTATGACGGGTGCATGGGGTCCTTCATAATGCTGTTTCCTTTGTGGATGCAGCGTGTAGTGTAAATGTCCGTGATGGCGGGAAGAGAGACCCCGATGATCTTCTCAGCTGACCTCACTATCCGCTGCAGGGTCTTGTGATCCGAGATGGTGCAATTTTCCAACCAGGCAGTGATGCAGCTGCTCAGGATGCTCTCAATACAACCCCTGTAGAATGTGATGAGGATGTGGGGTGGGAGATGGACTTTCCTCAGCCGTCGTAAAAAGTAGAGACGCTGTTGGGCTTTCTTTGCTATGGAGCTGGTGTTGAGGGACCAGGTGAGATTCTCCACCAGCAGAACACCAAGAAATTTGGTGCTCTTTACGATCTCTACCGAGGAGCCGTCGATGTTCAGCAGGGAGTGGTCGCTCCGTGCCCTCCTGAAGTCAACAACCATTTCTTTTGTTTTGTTCACATTAAGAGACAGGTTGTTGGTTCTGCACCAGTCCGTTAGCCGCTGCACCTCCTCTCTGTAAGCTGACTCGTCGTTCTTGCTGATGAGACCCACCACGGTCGTGTCATTGGCGAACTTGATGATATGGTTCGAGCTGTGTGTTGCAGCACAGTCGTGGGTCAGCAGAGTGAACAGCAGTGGACTGAGCACACAGCCCTGGGGGGCCCCCGTGCTCAGTGTGATGGTGTTGGAGATGCTGCTCCCGATCCGGACTGACTGAGGTCTCCCAGTCAGGAAGTCTAGGATCCAGTTGCAGAGGGAGGTGTTCAGGCCCAGTAGGCTCAGCTTTCCAATCAGTTTCTGAGGGATGATTGTGTTGAATGCTGAACTGAAGTCTATGAACAGCATCCGAACGTATGTGTCTTTTTTATCCAGGTGGGTTAGGGCCAGGTGGAGGGTGGTGGCAATGGCGTCATCTGTTGAGCGGTTGGGAGGGTATGCAAACAGGAGGGGGTCCAGTGAGGGGGGCAGCAGAGTCTTGATATGCCTCATGATGAGCCTCTTGAAACACTTCATGATGATGTATGTAAGTGCAACGGGACGGTAGTCATTTAGGCAGGACACTGAAGACTTCTTCGGCACGGGGACGATGGTAGCGGCCTTGAAGCACGTTGGAATGGTGGCGCTGCTCAGGGAGATGTTGAAGATGTCAGTGAGAACATCTGCTAGCTGGTCTGCACATCCTCTAAGCACTCTACCAGGGATGTTGTCTGGTCCAGCAGCCTTCTGTGGGTTAACCCTGCACAGGGTTCTTCTCACATCGGCCACGGAGAGACACAGCACCTGGTCATTCGCAGGAGGGGTGGACTTCCTCGCCGCCACGTCATTTTCCGCCTCAAACCGGGCGTAGAAGTTATTCCGCGCATTTGGGAGGGAGGCATCACCTGCATAGTCAGGTGATATTGTCTTGTAATTGGTGATGTCCTGGATGACAATAGACAATAGACAATAGGTGCAGAAGTAGACCATTCGGCCCATCGAGCCTGCACCGCCATTCTGAGATCATGGCTGATCATCTATTATCAATACCCAGTTCCTGCCTTGTCCCCATATCCCTTGATTCCCCTATCCATAAGATACCTATCTAGCTCCTTCTTGAAAGCATCCAGAGAATTGGCCTCCACTGCCTTCTGAGGCAGTGCATTCCAGACCCTCACAACTCTCTGGGAGAAGAAGTTTTTCCTTAACTCTGTCCTAAATGACCTACCCCTTATTCTTAAACCATGCCCTCTGGTACTGGACTGTCCCAGCATCTGGAACATATTTCCTGCCTCTATCTTGTCCAATCCCTTAATAATCTTATATGTTGCAATCAGATCCTCTCTCAATCTCCTTAATTCCAGCGTGTATAAGCCCAGTCTCTCTAACCTCTCTGCGTAAGACAGTCCGGACATCCCAGGAATTAACCTTGTGAATCTACGCTGCACTTCCTCTACAGCCAGGATGTCCTTCCTTAACCCTGGAGACCAAAACTGTACACAATACTCCAGGTGTGGTCTCATCAGGGCCCTATACAAATGCAAAAGGATTTCCTTGCTCTTGTACTCAATTCCTTTTGTAATAAAGGCCAACATTCCATTAGCCTTCTTCACTGCCTGCTGCACTTGCTCATTCACCTTCAGTGACTGATGAACAAGGACTCCGAGATCTCTTTGTATTTCTCCCTTACCTAACTCTACACCGTTCAGATAATAATCTGCCTTCCTGTTCTTACTCCCAAAGTGGATAACCTCACACTTATTCACATTAAATGTCATCTGCCAAGTATCTGCCCACTCACCCAGCCTATCCAAGTCACTCTGAATTCTCCTAACATCCTCATCACATGTCACACTGCCACCCAGCTTAGTATCATCAGCAAACTTGCTGATGTTATTCTCAATGCCTTCATCTAAATCGTTGATGTAAATCGTAAACAGCTGTGCTCCCAATACCGAGCCCTGTGGCACCCCACTAGTCACCACCTGCCATTCCGAAAAACACCCATTCACCGTTACTCTTTGCTTTTTATCCGCCAACCAGTTTTCTATCCATGTCATTATCTTTCCCCCAATGCCATGAGCTTTGATTTTACCCACCAATCTCCTATGTGGGACCTTATCAAATGCCTTCTGAAAATCGAGGTACACTACATCTACTGGATCTCCCTTGTCTAACTTCCTGGTTACATCCTCGAAAAACTCCAATAGATTAGTCAAGCATGATTTACCCTTGGTAAATCCATGCTGGCTCAGCCCAATCCTATCACTGCTATCTAGATATGCCACTATTTCATCTTTAATAAAGATGACCTTCCACATGTGCCACGTGTCGCCACTGTCCTGGAAGTGACTGTGGATTAGCTGGGCATGTGCACGCTTTGCCCCTCTGATGGCTTGGGACTTGCTGTTGTTAAAGCTGCCTTGTCACCTGCTCTGAAGGCGGAGTCGCAGGACCTCAGCAGCGCACGCACCTCTGTGGTTATCCATGGCTTCTGGTTAGTGTGTATAGTGATGGTCTTGGACAGAGTAACATCATCAATGCACTTGCTGATGTAGCTGGTCACTGATGCTGTGTACTCCTCTAAGTTGGTAGAGTCGCCATCGGTTGCAGCCTCCCTGAACATGTGCCAGTCAGTGTTGTCAAAGCAGTCTTGAAGAGCAGAGATGGCTCCTGCTGGCCAGGTTTTCACCTGCTTCTGAACTGGTCTGGAGCGCCTGGCGAGCGGTCTGTATGCTGGGATTAGCATATCAGAGATGTGGTCTGAGTATCCGAGGTGGGGGCGGGCTCTGCCCGGTACGCGTCGGGGATGTTTGTGTAAACCAGGCCCAACGCGTTCTCTCCCCCGTTACAAAGTCCACATACTGATGGAATTTGGGGAGCACTGACTTAAGGTTCGCGTGGTTAAAATCACCAGCGACAATAAACAGACCATCAGGATGTGCGTTCTGCAGTTCGCTAATAGCCCCGTACAGTTCACAGACGCCTCCTTAGCATTAGCGCTGGAGGGGATGTGTTAACCAGGCAGTTACTTGTGAAATGTAGCTTGGATTTCAGCTGGAAGAGAGTTCAAGGAGCTTTAGGAAAGTTGCAAGTATTTGGTTTGTGTGAGTATAAAGAACCAGAATCTACTCTGCATGCATTAAGATTATTGCAAGAACTTCAAGAGGGAGAGAAAAAGCTGCTTGTAAAACTAGATGCAAAGACCAATTCCCAGCTGGACAAATGGAAGGCCTAAAAAGCGGAAGTTTCAATGGAAGATATGAAAATGGAGGATTCATCAGATGATGTTGTGGAAGAGGAAACCAAAAGGAGAGAGCAGATCATAAAGGGAGCAGTACAATGTTTAATGAGAGAATTCTCCAGTGAACTAAATGCACCTTTCCAAGACCAAGATGCATAAACCAGAAGAAGAAATAGGTAGGCGAAAAAAGAAAGACAAGGAGTTAAAAAGGAGAGAAGAAATAGAGAGAAAAGCCATGAAAAGGAGAAGAAAGGTTTCCAGAACTGTCAGACCACTGTAGTCCCAGAGTCAACTCCTACAACTACCACAGAGGAAGCTCCAGGACCTGGGATTGTTTCACAGTCACAAGTCAAAGATGTTATCCCACAAGAGTAAGAAATTAAATTCCTAGGCCTGAATGGGGCAATTTGAAATTTACTATGCTGTGGATGTCTGTATAGTTTGTTGGTGTCTGTCTGTCTCAAAGGACAGTGAGCGATGATGATCATCATCCCAAGTCTGGGTGGAAAGTATGGAGATTCTGAGATGCTCAGTCGTCAAGATGCCCCTCTCAGCCTCACTGGTGTAGTCCAAAGGAAAGCTTATGAAGTAATATGTTTGGCACCAGCTTGGCTGCAGGAGCTGCCAGAAGGACGTTCAGTGACGTCCAGCCGTCTTGGGGGCTCCTCTCCAGATTTCCTATCTGGGAATACGCCCGTAGCCTTCATCTCTCCCGAGGCTGTCCACGAGGCAGTAGGGCTATTTACCCGTAGCTGGGGATCTGGTTCACGAGCACCAGGGCGTGTCCACACACCGATGGGCTTGCGTGCTACGTGTGTAGGGGCCGGACCTCCTTGTCGTCCTCTGCCATTTAGCTGGATTCCGAAAGCAATTCAGTTTTTGTGTGTCGCCAGTGAAGAGGCACTACATGAGGCTTGCTGTTGGAGAGGCTGTGCACTGACAGGGACAGACTTCCACACTCAGCTCTTCTTTTTGCAAGACTGCTAGCCAGCGGTGGAAACTGAAAGTGGGAATGACAAGCACTACCCACTATACTACCACACTAGACACTTGACAACAACCATTTTGTCACTACTATAATGTCTGTATATCCGTTGTATTATATACTATACTGTGTATATAGTAGAGATGAATTCTATATTGAGTTGGAGTTTACAGTATAGATAAGCAGGGAGGAGTGTTGTGGATTTAACATTTCTGTAGTATTTGGGTGCCACTGCTGATCGGTCCAAGTGGCGCAATCTATGCTCCAAGGCAGCAAACAACTTCCAAGCCAACTGGCGCATGAAGCGCCTCAAGGCGAGTCAAGAAAGACACAGGAAGGCGTCTGCTCCTGCTCCAACAGCTGGCGCTCCTTGCCCCATCTGCAACCATATCTGCGCTTCAGACTTCGGCCTCAGAAGTCATATGCGTGCCCACAGACGTTGACTGCGCAACACATCCGTCTTCCTCGGACTCGAGAGACTACTACTACTAGTATTTGGGTGATATTGTAAATATATTGTTTAATTAAACAGTCTTTGTTTACAGAATGCATTGTGGGTTATCTGTAAAAGTACGTAAATGGCATACACCATCACGCCACCACATGATGCGTGCGCATCTTGCTTAAAGTAAAAACAAAGGTAGACTCACATTTTGGACTCCCATCTTTTCTTTTCAATTAGTTTAATGTTTTCAAGTTTCAAAACAAAACACTCCCCACCTTCTTATTCTGGCTTCTTCTCCCTTCCTTTCCTGTCCTGATGAAGGGTCTTGGCCTGAAACATTGGCACTTAATTCCACTCTGTAGATGCTACCTGACTTGCTAAGCTGCTCCAGCATTTGTTGCTTGCTACTCTGGATCTCCAGCACCTCTTATGTTAATGATTTTCCTGCCTGTTTCTTTGTCCTGGACCAATATATAAACACTGCAGTGATGGTAGATTACAACCACAGACCCTTTCAGCTATCTGACAGTTTGCTGTAGTTTTTGTACATTGTGAGAGGATCCTGCACCAAAGCAGACAGCAATAGCTGAAAAAGGATGCTGTCTATGATGGCAGTGTAGAATTATACCATTATATATCTGGGAAAGATGAGTTTTACCACCCACCACAAGAAGTACATCCTCTGCCAAGCCTTTTTGTTAATAAAAGAGAAAATTCTGGAGGAACTCTGCAGGCCAGGCAACATCTATAGAAAAGAGTACAGTCAATGTTTTGGGTCAAGACGTTTCATCAGGACTCTCCCGTCTGAAATCCTGCGGAATAATGATGCCCAGGAATATGAATGTTGAAACAGTGCTAACTGTGAAGTTGTTGCAAATGAACGGATGGAGAGGAGACACACATTTCTCCTGATGTTAGTATGCATTTCCACAGTTTTGGGGGCATTCAGCTCCAAGTTGTGATTGCTCCAGGGCACCGGTTTGTTTACTTCCTGGCGGCACGTGGATTTATTGCCTCTGGTGAGTAGCCCTATGACAGTGCACACCTCGTAAATTTAACAGATGGGCATCTGCGTTGGAGGTGTATTCATTTGTGTATAGAGAAATAGACGAAAATAGAACACTCTCCTGCGGTGCATCAGTGCTGACTGAGCGGGATGTGGAGATATCCTTGCTTAGTCTCACAAACTGCCCTCTGTCAGAGAGGAAATTTGCGATCTATTTACAAGTGGGGTCTGATGTATTAAGTTTGGAGAGTTTCTCTTGCAGAAGATCAGGAATGATGGTATTGAAGCCTGAAATGAAAGCAACGAAGAGAATCCTAACATATGTACAGTACCTGGAGAGTCGAGGTGCTGTAATATGAAGTCTAGACCAATGTTAACTGTATCAGCTTCAGGTCTGTTGGCTCTGTAGGTGAACTTCAGCGATCTAGAACATTCTGAGATATGGTTTTGAGAAATGATAAGACCAGCCTTTCAAAAGTCTGATGTGAGTGCAATTGCCCTGTAGTCACTGAGCCCAGTAAACTCTGATATTTTAGGGACTGGAATAATAAAAGATTTCTTGAATCTTGCTGGTACCACAGTATAGTTTAAGAGACTGACTGAAAATGTCTGTAAAGACTATAGGCCTCTGGTTAGTGCAGAGTTTAAGGATAATAGGGGGAAATGAGTCAGGGCCAGCAGCCTTCTTGATAATTAGTTTCCTGAACAGCTTTCTCACCTTTTCTTCTTTGACAGCAGAGGGTGTGGTGCAATGGAGAGGTGTAAACAAAATTAGATGGTTGACGAGGAGCTTTAAATTAGCTGCATCCTGTACATGCAAACAAGAGAAATTCTGCAGGTGCTGGAAATGCAAGCAACACGCACAAAATGCTGGAGGAACTCAGCAGGCCAGGCAGCATCTGTGGAAAAGAGTGTCGTTGATGTCTTGGGCTGAAACCCTTCATCAGGATTGGAGAAAAAAAGATGAGGAGTCAGAGTTTTAAAGTTAAGGGGAGGGTTGAGGAAACACAAAGTGATAGATAAAATTGGGAGGTGGAGGGAGGGGTGAAGTAAAGAGCTGGGAAGTTGATTGGTGAAAGAGGTCCAGGGCTGGAGAAGGGGGAGTTTGATAGGAGAGGACAGAAGGCCATGGAAGAAAGAAAAGGGGGAAGTGAACTAGAGAGAGGTGATGGGCAGGTAAGGAGATAAGGTGAAAGAGGAAAAAGGGAATGGGGAATGGTGGAGGAGGTGGGAAAGGGGTGCATTACCGGAAGTTTAAGAAATCGATGTTCATGCCATAAGGTTGAAGGCTACCAAGCACTTCAAATAACAACCAAAGGAGTTGAATGACTTCAGACCTGTTGCCTTGACGTCGCACGTGATGAAGACCATGGAGCGGCTGATAATACAGAATCTGAGGCCACAAACCAGGCACGCCCGGGATCCTCTTCAGTTTGCGTATAAGGAGAAGGTGGGAGTGGAGGATGCTATCACGTATTTGCTGCACAAATCCCTCTCTCACCTGGATGGGGTCAGTGGTGCTGTGAGGATTACATTCCTGGACTTCTCTAGTGCCTTTAACACCATCCAGCCCAAGATCTTAAGGCACAAGCTAACGGAGATGGGAGTAGACTCTCACATGGTGGATTGGATAGTGGACTACTTGACAAATAGACCTCAGTATGTGCGGTTGGGAGACTGTAGGTCTGACACGGTGGTCAGCAGCACAGGAGCGCCGCAGGGGACCGTGCTCTCTCCGGTCCTGTTCACCCTGTACACATCAGACTTCCAATATAACTCGGAGTCCTGCCGTGGGGTGTGTCAGGAATGGACAGGAGGAGGAGTATAGGAAACTGATACAGGACTTTGTGATATGGTGCAACTCAAACTACCTGCGTCTCAATATCACCAAGACCAAGGAGATGGTGGTGGACTTTAGGAGATCTAGGCCTCATATGGAGCCAGTGATCATTAATGGAGAATGTGTGGAGCAGGTTAAGACCTACAAGTATCTGGGACTGCAGTTAGACGAGAAGCTAGACTGGACTGCCAACACAGATGCCTTGTGCAGGAAGGCACAGAGTCGACTGTACTTCCTTAGAAGGTTGGCGTCATTCAATGTTTGTAGTGAGATGCTGAAGATGTTCTATAGGTCAGTTGTGGAGAGCGCCCTCTTCTTTGTGGTGGCGTGTTGGGGAGGCAGCATTAAGAAGAGGGACGCCTCACGTCTTAATAAGCTGGTAAGGAAGGCGGGCTCTGTCGTGGGCAAAGTACTGGAGAGTATAACATCGGTAGCAGAGCGAAGGGCGCTGAGTAGGCTACGGTCAATCATGGAAAACCCTGAACATCCTCTACATAGCACCATCCAGAGACAGAGAAGCAGTTTCAGCGACAGGTTGCTATCGATGCAATGCTCCTCAGACAGGATGAAGAGGTCAATACTCCCCAATGCCATTCGGCTTTACAATTCAACCGCCAGGAGTAAGATATGTTAAAGTGCCGGGGTTAGGACTCAATGTATTTAAGTAAACTACTTAAGAACTTTTTAAAAGCTATTTATTAATGCTTTTTGAGAGGGTGATTTTAGATGCATATCATATTTTTACTGAGTTAAGTATTGTATGTAATTAGTTTTGCTACAATAAGTGTATGGGACATTGGAAAAAAAATGTTGAATTTCCCCATGGGGATGAATAAAGTATCTATCTATCTATCTATCTATCTATCTATCTATCTATCTATCTATCTAAATACACAATCAAAAAAATCATGTTGGTGTTTTTAATTAGTATGTTATGCAGTTCACTTCCAGGAGAGGGCACTCATTTCCCTACTAACATGGAATATCATCACACAACACACTGTAAAATGGAGTCAAAACAACTTTGATTTTAGATTAAAATGTTGAAATTAATTTATCAAGTTGAGATACATATTCCTTATTTAATTGTGCAAAATTAGATATTAAACAAAAATCTGTGAACAATTTTTATGTTATATATACAAAAGAAATCAGGAAAAAAACTTGCATACACAAGTCTGGATAGGAGCATTCATTTGGGCAATGCACAGGAAAAAATATCATATTGATTAAGTTCTGGACATATATCTAAAAAAAACAGATCACTGAACCACAATCAATACTTTAACTCTCACCATAGAAAGTAGTGAGTACCAGAAGTTAAAAAACTCTTGACTAAAAGACTCAATAATAATGTCTGTGACATGGCCGTATTGTAAAATCCATCTGTCTCATCGGTGTCGGGTGAGGAAGCATGCCATCCTTACCTGATCTGCTGTATGCTGTTCCAGGCCCAATAACACAGTCAGATCTTAACTGCTTTCTGAAGTGGCTCAGTAAGCCATTCTCTTCAGAGAAGTTTTAGGGATAGTCTAAAATGGTTCCAACTGCTTGTGAACCCAGAGTGGATTAGGTGAATTGTGTCCATTTTAGCTGAAAGCTGGACCTATTCCTCCTGATTTTCTCAAGGTTGTGAAGTAATTCTCAGGTATCTGAACATGTCTACAATTGATAATAGTGTTGGATTTAGTATTGTCACATGCATTGAATTGAACTGAATTGACTTCATTTCTTACATCCCTCACATACATGAGTAAAAATCTTTATGCTATGTCTCTGTCTAAATGTGCAATGTGCAATTTATAGTAATTTGTAATAAATAGTATGTACAACAGGACAGTCAATATATCTTAGAAATACAATTGTATCGGCATGAATTAATCAGTCTGATGGCCTGGTGGAAGAAGCTGTCCTGGAGCCTGTTGGTCCTGGCTTTTATGCCGCGGTACCGTTTCCCGGATGATAGCAGCTGGAACAGTTTGTGGTTGGGATGACTCGGGTCCCCAGTGATCCTTCACACCCTTTTATCACATCTGTCTCTGTAAATGTCCTGAATAGGGGGAAGTTCACATCTACAGGAGAGCTGGGCTGACCACACCGCTCTCTGCAGAGTCCTACGATTGAGGGAAGTACCAGGCAATGATGCATTCAGTCAGGATGCTCTCAATTACGCCCCTGTAGAAAGTCCTTAGGATCTGGGGACCCATACCAAACTTCTTCAACCGTCTGAAGTGAAAGAGGCGTTGTTGTGCCTTTTTCATCACACAGTGGGTATGTACAGACTACGTGAGATCCTCGGTGAAGTGAACTTAAAGCTGTTCACCCTCTCAACCCCAGATCCATTGATGTCAATAGGAGTTAGCCTGTCTCCATTCCTCCTGTAGTTCACATCTCCTTTGTTTTTGTGACATTGAGGGAGAGGATGTTTTCTGTGTCAGGGTGATGACTTCTCTATAGGCTGCCTCATTATTATTTGAGATTAGGCCAATCAATGTAGTATCTTCAGCAAATTTAATTACCAGATTAGAGCTGTGGGTGGCAACACAGTCATATGTATACAGAGAGTAAAGGAGGGGGTTTAGGACACAGCCCGGAGGCTACTTACAGTGAGTGACAAGTCTTTGAGTGTGTGCCATCCAGTCAGGTCAAGCCATACATAATTACAATGAGGCAGGAAACAGAATGCAGAATCATAGTGCTTTAGCTACAGAGAAAGTGCAGTGGAGGTAAATAAGTACTGCGCAGGCAAGGTGGATTGGGACCTGAGTAGTCTGGTAAGAGTGGGATGAAAGCTGTCCTTGAGCTTGGTGGTTCATGCTCCCAGGCTTTTATATCTCCTGCTCAATGGGAGAGGGCAGAAGAGAGAATTACTGGGGTGGGAGGCATCCTTCATTGGTTGTAAAATTAGCCAGCTCCATCTTGGGCACTAGCCTCTGTGGTATCCAAGACATCTTCAAGGAGCGGTGCCTCAGAAAGGCAGTGTCCACTGTTAAAGACTCCATCTCCCGGAACATGCACTCTTCTCATTATTACCATCAGGAAGGAGGAACAGAAGCCTGAAGATACACACTCAGCAACTCAGGAACAACTTCTCACTATCGGATTTCTAAACGGACATTGAACCCATGAACATTACCCCACTACTTTTTTATCATTTCTGTCTTTGTACTACTATTTTTTAATTTAACCACATAATATAAATATATGTATACTTACTGTAATTCTTTTTTTCTCTATATTTATCCTGTATTGCATTGCACTGTTAACAAATCATGATGCATGCTGGTGTTAGTAAAGCAGATTCTGAGTCAGATTATGTCAGCTGCTTTGCTGAAGCAGTGGGAGTGTGGACAGAGTCAATGGAAGGGAGGCCGATTGTTTTTTGTGATTATACTGAGCTGCATTCACAGCTCCCTGCAGTTTCTTGTCCTCTTGGACATGCAGATATTATACCAATCTGTAATAAATCCAGACAGGATACTCTCTACGGCGCACCTGCAAAACTTGCTAAGAGTCATCAAGGACATGCAAGATCTCCCTAGCTTTCTATGGACTCAGAAGTGCATAGCATCTACGTGGATGGATAATGATGAGGTACAGTCCTGCCAGATTTCACCCACTGAACTCATGCCAATGAGATTTTCATCAACTTTCAACTGACCAAAGCACAGCTGACAAAATGCCTGGTCCAGAATGGAGTTAAAGGCAGCAGTGTGTATCAGGCACTGGTCTTTTGATTTATCCAAATGTAAGACATATTGAGTATACTGCAAGGAAATACCCTCTGATCCGCTTGTGATTTGAAAGCAAACAGTTCTGATCCTTGGTGTTCCTGGCGCAGCTCCCTACATCTGGCTGTCCTTCCTCCAAGACCTTAGCAAAGATTGTTAAATGAGAACCAGTTCTGTCAAGCACGCTTCAGGCAATGGATTCCTGCTAATAATTTAGCTTCAGGCAATGGATTCCTGCTAATAAATTGTGATAATTTATAACAGGACCATGGAATAATTGTGCTCCACACATGGCTTCGGGGTGGTGGGAGGGGGGTGGCAGAGGTATTTTCTAGATGCTATTTGAGAACAATTGATACTTCCCTAAGCAAAACTCAAGCACAGCATTATTAACCAGGCAAGTAAAATCTGACAAGCTGACTGTGTCCTTGCAATACTTGAGTAAATATTATAAAACCCTAGAGACACTGGTTTGAGAACAACAAATTTGCAGAGCTTTTCACGCATTATTTATAGCCAGTCTGTGGTTTGCATGTTTCCATTTCAGGCAATAATAAGTAAGATTTGAAGCTGAAGCAGAAGTTAAAAGTATTAATATTGTAAAAAATATTAAAAGGAAATCTAGTCGAACTTGTCAAATTAATGTGAGGCATGGATAATGTAAGAGCCAACAAGAAGATACATTGGACTTTAAACACAGATCAGATAAGGTGAAATGTCCTGTAGGCCATGATTCTGGTACGATGTGGGACTCCACTAAATGCCTCTGCATGATTACTCCTGCCTGCAACTGATGCTCAGCACGCTCCGTGAGCCCCCTTGCTCCAAAAGGACTGCCTGCAAGTATGAGTGGGACTTTGTAAATGGTATGAAATTTATTCGGCGGTCCATGCATCCAATTGTGTGCTTTCCTTTTGAGCCAACAGAATGAAGCAAGTTAAAGCTATTGTTGTTTAATGAGGAACAACAATAACCGCATTGTTATATAATAGCCTTGATACACTGCAGAGACCCAGACAAAATTTGCTTCAGTCAAGATTGTGACCATTAGAAATATCTGACTTAAGTAACTTCTAGAGCTTTGAACACTGAACGAAGAACACAGAATAGTACTCCACAAGTACGCTCTCTTCAGCCTATGTTGTTGAATCAAATGAATTAAGTTAATGACATCTAAATGCTTCTGTCTGTCCTTGGTCCATAACCCATGCATTCTCTGTATATTTGTGTGCCTATGTAGGAGCCCCTTAAATACCTCTATCATATCTGCCTCCACCATCATTGCCGGCCGCGCATTTCAGATACCCATCAATCTCTGCATAAGATGTTTGCCCTGCACATCTCCTTTGAAATCTTCCCCTCTCACCCTAAATGCATGCATTCTAGTATGAGACATTTTGTCCCTGGGAGGAAGTCACTGTTTGCCCACTTTATCTATGTCTCGCATTGTTCCTTTAGGTCTGGCTGATACATGAAGAAGTTTTCAATAAAGACTGCTGACATGGCTCTGTTGGAGAGGACACTGTTAGAGTGGTTAATTGAGGCTTTAGCTCTTCGAGGCTTCAGCGTGGAGAGGCTTGAGTGAGAGAAGGTAAAATAGCTGCAGATGGGTTTCCCCCCTGTTTTTTATTATTATTTCCTCCTTTATATTTGCACAGTTAGAACAGTAAGGATGCCAGGCAGTATAGTTGAAGGCTCCTCTTGAGTGATGTGGGGAGGCAGGGAGACCTCCAGTGTCCCTGACGATTTCAACTTCCTGACCAAGGGTCTCGGCCCGAAACGTTGACTGTTCGTTTCCACGGATGCTGTCCGACCTGCTGAGTTCCTCCAGCGTGTTGTACGTGTGACTTCAACTTCATCCTGCTGCAGCATCCGTAGTAAGGAATTGGAGGTGGAACTGGACGAACTCCGGATCATTCGGGAGGCTGAAGGGGTGATAAAATAGGACATATAGAGAGGTAGTTACACCCCAAGTTACAGGACACAGGAGACTGGGTGACAGTCGGGAAGGGAAAGGGGGTTAAACATTTAGTGCAGAGTACCCCTGTCACTATCCCCCTCAACAACAGATACAGATGGGGGGTGCGGGTAGCAGAGAAAGCCACAGCGGTCAGGTCTCTGGTGCCGAGTCAGACTCTGTGACTCAAAAGGGGAGGGGGAAGAAGAGGCGAGTTGTGGTGATGGGGATTTGTTAGTTGAGGTTTTGTGAGCAGGAACAAGTTTCCCGGATGATATGTGGCCTCCCGGGTGTCAGGGTCCTGGATATCTCAGATCGAGTCCTCAACATTCTTAAGTGGGAGGGCAAACACCCAGAGGTTGTGGTCCATGTGGGTACTGTTACGAACGTGCCACAACTCTAAGGGGCCGAAGGGTACAAAGTAGCCCCCTCCTTTTTGAGAATCGCAAGATCGCTATTAATTTGGGTCTGGGACCCAGGAAATGAGAGAGAGACATCCAGAATACACAGGTTTTGGAATATGTGTCCTGGCCCCCGAAAGGTGGAACCATTGATAATGATTATTGTCTCTTGGAGACGGAATTGTGTATTGAGTACTGTACTATTCATTGAAGCCCTCAGGGGACAACCAGAGTGGGCTGGTTGAGGGATTGCATCATCCCAACCTGATTGACATCTGAGACCCCGTGAGTAAGGATAAAAGAGGGTCTGGGGAACAACCCCTTCAGACGCACCAGGAGAAACGTATGACACCGGTGGGGGCTTGTGTGTGTCCATCCTTGCCCGGATGACAAGTCTTCCATGGAACGGCCTCGCTAAAGGACGAATACGGATCAAGATCAGATAAAGGAAAGCTGGCAAGTTTCCTAAAAATCTGTCTCTCTCCAACCAAAAAGCTGCAGCTTGAATGAACTGAGTGACTTTTATATTTCCATCGGACAATACATTATCCCCTAGACAACGATAGAGCTATTTCTTATTGATTATTATTATACCCGCACTTTTAGATCTAGTATTGATGATGTATAGTATCTGGATGTTTGCATTGATATTATTTTTGTGTATTTTTACCAATAAATACTGTTAAAAATAGTACCATCAGACTTCAACGGACCTCTCTATCTTTGCTGGTAAGTGACCCAGTTACGGGGTTCGTAACAGTACCAATGACATAGGTAGGAATAGTGACGTGGTTCTGTAAAGTGAGTTCAGGGTGCTAAGTTAAAGGACAGGACTTCCAGGGTTGTGATCTCAGGATTGCTACCCATGCCACATGCTAGTGAGGCCAGAAGTAGGAAGATCATACAGTTTAATATGTGGCTAAGGAGTTGGTGCAGGAGGGAGGGGTTAGATTTTTGGATCATTGGGCTCTCTTCCAGGGAAGGTGGGACCTGTACAGAAGAGGCGGTTTGCACCTGAACTGAAGGGTGACTAATATCCTAGCGGGGTTTGCTAGTGCTGCACAGAGAGGGCAGGGGTTAAACTAGATTTGCAGGGCAGTGGGGACCAGAGCGCAAGATGAGATGGTGGAGTGGCTGTGGAGACAAATGCTGTTAAGAACTCGCAAAGTCAGGAATCAAAAGGTTGAGCATGGGCAACTAGTGTTCTGAATTGCTTATATTTCAATGCAAGTAGTATAATAGATGACCTCAGGACATTGATCAACACATGGAATTATGATATTGTAGCCATTAGTGAGACTTGGTTGCAGGAGGGGGAGGACTGTCAGCTCAATATTCCGGGGTTCCGTTGTTTTAGATGCAACAGAGCAGGAGGGATTAAAGTAGGAGGGATGATGTTACAAGTTGGGGAAAATGTCATGGCAATGCTCAGTCAGGTCACTCATTTAACGAGGCTTCATGGGTGGAACCAAGGAATAAGAAAGGTGTGACCATGTTAATATTATAGGTCACCCAACAATCCACTGGATTTAGAGGAACAAATTTGAAGAGATCACAGACTTGCAAGAAATAGAAGGTTGTAATATTAGGTAATTTTAACTTTCCACGTATTGACTGGGACCACCAGCCTGTGTTAGGACTAGATGGGATTAAAGTTATCAAATGCTGTCAGGAAAGTTTCCTTTGTCAATACATAGAAGTTCCAACAAGAGAGTATGCAATACTTGATCTGCTGTTAGGGAATGAGACAGGGCAAGTGACAGAAGTTTGTGTACCCATGTTAGGGTGCTGTTCATTGACTATAGCTCAGCATTTAACACCATCATTCCTACAATTCTGATTGATAAGCTACAGAACCTGGGCCTCTGTACCTCCTTCTGCAATTGGATCCTTGTCTGCTTATCTGAAAGAGCACAATCTGTGCAGATTGGTAATAATATCTCCTCCTCACTGACAAAAACACTGGTGCACCTCAGGGATGTGTGCTTAGTTCACTGTTCTACTCTCTCTACACCCATGATCCTAGGTATAGTTCAAATGCCATCTATAAGTGTGCTGATGGCAGAATTATTGGCGGAATCTCAGATGGAGAAGAGCAAGGTATACCAACTAGTTGAGTGGTGTTACAGCAACAACCTTGTACTCAATGTCAGTAAGACCAAAGAGCTGATTGTGGACTTCAGAAAGGGTAGGATGAGGGAACATGAACCAATCATCATAGAGGGACCTGTTCTTATGAAGTTTCTTGGCCTGAAAAGTCAACTGATTACTCTTCACTACAGATGCTGCCTGGCCTGCTGAGTACCTCCAGCATTGCAAAGGACAAAGCTGGTCCTCTGGAAGATCAGAATGGTACTCTACACATGGAGACCTTAAATGTTTCTTTTGCATCTGTATTTACACTGGAGATGGACACAAAATCTATAGAAGTGAGGCAAAGTAGCAGCGAGGTCATGGCCCTATGCAGATTACAGATTAGGAAGTGTTAGTTGTCTTGACGCAAATTAGGGTGGAGAAATTCCCAGGGCCTGATTAGATGTTCCCTCAAACCCTATGGGAGGCAAATTGCAGGGGTCCTAGCAGAAATATTTAAATCACCCTTAGCAACAGGTGAGGTACCTGAGGATTGGGAGATAACTAATGTTATTCTACTGTTCAAGAAATGCTCTAAAAATAAACCAGGGAATTATAGGCTGGTGAGTCTGACATCAGCAGTGGGAAAGTTATTGGAAGGTATTCTAAGAGAATGGATAAATGAGTATTTGGATAGACATGTTCTGATTAGGGATAGGCCGCATGGCTTTGTGTGAAGTAGGTCAAGTCTAACCAATTTTATTAAGTTTTTTGAGGATGTTACCTGGAAAGTTGATGAAGTGCAAGGCAAAGGATTTTGTGTACATGGACTTCAGCAAGACATTTGACAAGGTTCTGCATGGAAGGGTGGTCAAGAAGGTTCAGTCGCTCAGCATTCAATATGAGGTAGTAAATTGGATTAGACATTGGCTTTGTGGGAGAATCCAGAAGTGGTTGTAGATGGTAACCTCTCTGAATGGAAGCCTGTGACTAGTGGAGAGCTGCAGAGATCAATGCTAGGTGCGTTGTTGTTTGTCATCCATATCAACTATCTGGATGATAATATGGTTAACTGAATCAGTAAATTTCATGGTTTTGTGGACAGCAAGGAAGGCTATAAGAACTTGCTGTGGGATCTGGTCTAGGCCAGAAGAATGGGCTGAAAAATCCACGTAGAATTTAATGCAGACAAGTTCAAAGTGTTGCCCTCCAGAAAGACCTACAAGGCAGATCCTACACAAAAAATGGTAGGGCACCGAGGAATCTAGTAGAACAAAGTGATCCGGGAATACAGCTCCATAATTCATTGAAAGTGGCGTCACAGGTGGATAAGGTCGTAAAGAACGCTTTTGGGACATTGGCTTTCATAAATCATGGTACTGAGTAACTTGTAAAAGATGTTGGTGAGGCCTAATTGTTTGTAATTTTGGTCACTTACCTATTGGAATGATGTAAATAAGGTTGAAAGAGTATAGAAAAATTTTCAAGGCTTTTGCTGGACTGGAGGCGCTGAGTTATAAAGAAAGACTGAATAGGTTAGGAATTTATTCATTGGACCATAGAAGACTGAGGGGAGATTTGATAGAAGTATACAAAATTTTAAATGATATAGATCAGGTAAATGCAAGCATGCTTTTTCGATTGAGGTTGGGTAGGACGAAAATCAGAGGTCATGGGTTAAGGGTGAAAGGTGAGAAATTCAAAGGGAATATGAGGGGCAATTTCTTCATTCAGAGGATCGTGAGAGTGTGGAAGGAGCTGCCAGCGGAAGTGGTCCATGTGAATTCAATTTCAATGTTTGGATGGGTACATAGATGGTAGGGGTATAGAGGGCTATTGCCCAGGTGCAGCTCAATGGAAGTAGGCAGTTTAAATGGTTCAACACAGACTAGATGGGTGAACGGCCTGTAGTGCTATAAAAGTGAGTTTTGTGAGTTAACCAATCAAAGGCAAACGAGGCACAGAAAGCAATGACAGTGGGGACGGTAAATATCTAAACATGCACTGCAACTCTTCCTAACCTACAATTGCCAGAAACATGCATATTTAGATACAAGGGCGCAAGGCTTGATTTTAAATGGCACTAATAGGGAGCAGTAGCCTCAAAATGAAATGGGTAGCCTTACTCATCTATCAGCAAAGTCTTTAAAAAGGACTACCTTCTGGCTATGTCCAAGGTATCTGCTGGTTCAAGTCCCAAGCTCCTTTCCCTATGAAAGCGTTAAAACCCCGTTTGAGATTTTAGGATGGAAGCAGAAGCTATGTGGTTCCATTGTGGTCAGTGGCTATGCATTACAAAAAGCTGCTAATTCCTTATTGGCTGCTGGCGTGCAGTGCTGAGAGGCACTGCAACTAATGGGCAAGCCAAATGTGCTCTACAAGTAGCTGGTGAGATTTATCACTTAAAATTTCCTGACTCAGTTCACCCTTCAGGAGGCCAAAGTCTGTAGCACTTCTGAGAAATTAAAAGGCATTTAATAGGAACAGAGATATAGGATTGACTTGCAGTAAATTGATTTACTGCCGTGGTGTTAGTCCATAATAATACTGAGAAGCGTTTACCCATCTGTGCACTCAATTCAGCAACAAACTTTCAACACTGTTTTGACAGAAAACATCACTTTACCAAATGGAACAAAGGTAATAATTAACTATTCCAGTCAGAAACCAGTTCTTCAGCTAAACTCTGCAATCATTATTTGCTGTTTCCACATATGAGGTTTGTATGAGCTAACAGGATATAGCTAGTTGCTGAGAATAAGAGCACAGAAAATTCTGGAAAACTCGTTATGACTCAAACCACCAACCACTGAAGCATATTTCCCAAAGGAACTTCTGCATTGCTTCATTCTCAGCCAATATCTGTGTCATTTTCTCAGAATAATCTTCATCAAGTTTGTGTGAAAAAAAAATCTAAGTAAACTATTTCTGACATCTCTCTCCTCTTTCGTGATTTCTCTGTCTCCATCTCTGGAGACTGTCTATCTACTGATGTTTTTTATAAACCCACGGACTCTCACAGCTATCTGGACTATACCTCTTCCCACCTAATCACTTGTAAAAATGCCATCCCTTTTCTCAGTTCCTCCGTCTCCACCGCATCTGCTCTCAGGATGAGGCTTTTCATTCCAAAACAACTGAGATATCCTCCTTCTTCAAAGAAAGTGGCTTCCTTTCCTCCACCATCAACACTGCCCTTGCCCGCATCTCTTCCATTTCACGCACATCTACCCTCACCCCCATCCTCCCATCATCATACCAGGTATAGGATTCCTCTTGTCCTCACCTACTACTCCACAAGCCACTGGATCCAGCACCTAATTCTCTGTAACTTCCGCCATCTCTTATGGGATCCCACCACCAAGCACATCTTCCCTCCCCCTCCCCCACTTTCCACTTTCTGCAGGGATCACTCTCTATGTGACTCCTTGTTCACTAATCTCCCTCCTGGCACTTATCAAGTGCCACTCCCTCACTACCTTTCATGACCTCAAACTGTCCTTCCAGGTGAGGTGACATTTCCCATGCAAGTCTTTTGGGGTCACATACTGTATCCTGTGTGGCCTCCTGTATATCGGTGAGACCCAAATTAGATTGGGAGACAACCTTGTCGAGTACTTATACCCCGTCCGCCAGAAGAAACAGGATCTCCCAGTGGTCTCCCATTTTAATTTCACTTCCTATTTCCATTCCGTCATGTCAGTCCATGACCTCCTCTACTGCCAGGATGAGGCCACACTCAAGTTGGAAAGCAACACTTTATATTCCGTCTGGGTAGCCTCCAACCTGATGTCATGAGCATCAATTTCTCGAACTTCCAGTAATTGCTTCTGCTTCACTTTTCCCCATCCATATTTGCCTCCTACCTGCCCATCACCTCCCTCTGATGTTCCTTCCCCTCCCTTTCTTCCATAGCCTTCTGTCCTCTCCTATCAGATTCTCCCTTCTCCAGCCCTTTATCTCTTTCACCAATCAACTTCTCAGCTCTTTACTTCACCCCTCCTCCCAATTTCACCTATCACCTGCCACCTTGTACTTCTTCCTCCCCTTCCCCCACTTTCCTATTCTGACTTCCCCCCTTCCTTTCCAGCCCTGATGAAGGGTTTCAGCCCGAAACATCAATTGTACATTTTTCCATAGATGCTGTCTGGTCTGCTGAGTTCCTCCAGCATTTTGTGTGTGTTGCTTTGGATTTTCAGTATCTGTAGATTTTCTCCTGTTAGTGAACTATTATTTATGATAAAACAGCAATAGCTTATTCAGCCAATTGAGTGTGCATCAATTTCACTCTCTATAATTTAGTTTTGAGATGTGTACATCACTAGCAAATCTGCCAATTTGCTGCTCATTTTAAAGTGTGCTTGTGGAGATGGGAGTGAAGCATTTGTCATTGCTGCCCCTGTAGAGTTACCCCTACAGCAGCCACAGGCCCTGCATACACCATCCCCATGCCGACCAGTAAATTCATCTCTGCTGTTAAGGGGCAACTTTCAGAATTTTGACCTGTTGTCACTGAAGGGTATCTTTCATCTCTTCTAATAACTTTTCATTTCATACATCCATAATATTCCTCTTAATCAAGCAACATTTTAATTCACCGCTTCAAAATCTTTATATGCCAGATTCTACATTCTAAGACATCCTATCTAATTGCAAACCAATCTTTCTATTCAGCAGTCCCTATGTTTCTGTTCTTGAGAACTGTTCGTAATATGGACAGCTGGAAATTAACCAAAAAACTGTGACAGGAGAAAGAGTAAACATGGAGGAATGATTTGGACTCACTCAGTGTGTGAGTAAGTGTGTCCCAGCTCTGCTTGGCTTGACCCAGCCCCTGATTGTGGTGGTTGGGATTTTGGGAGTGGGTGGTGGTGCAAGGAGAGGGAAGGCACATGGAAATGTCCCATTCCCACTCGGCAGAAGATGACTGCAGCTCCACAGCAGCTGGCAAGTCTATCGCCATCCATCCTGATGGTCTCCCAAATGCACAGACCATCCAGAGGTCAGGTAGTTGTACCCTGGGGAGGACTTCTTCCCACAAGCTTGCTTTTACACAGGGCCTTTGATCATCTCTGCCCAAGAGCATCGCTGCAGGTGTCTCACAGTGCATGGGCCTAAGATGCCTGCATCAATAATTGATCAGCTGACTTCTCCATCAACCCATAAACTGATCCAAAGAAGCTCTTTGCAACTTTGGCAGCATTAAGTTTGAATTATTTCGGTATCTAACTAGCTTCTTGGCCATGAAACCAAAGTTCTGATTACCAGCTTGGCAGACAAACACTTCACACAAAAAGCTGCCACCATTCTCTTTAGTTATGATGCATTTTAGAGTTTATTAAGAATATTTAGACAGAAGACCTACACTTCTATTTGCATAATATCAGCAAATTGTAGTCTAGTACCTTTTGAATGATTTAGTCATGCTTACTCAGAAAAGCATGAATGACCTGAATGATCAGCTCTGTTTCTCTCTCTACAAAGGCTGCTTGACCTGCTGAGCAGAAAAATACCATGTGACTCCCCAAATCCTGACTGAAAGCTTTTCTAGCTTTATAACTGTAAACCTCTGCAAAAATATTTTTGACAGTATTGGTTGGGTTTTAAACCCTTTAGAATTCACAGAGTTGTTGGAGACCAAACACTTGGCTCTGCCTGCATTGATTTACTTCATTAGCCACTGGATTTCACAGGAAACAGATGGGAATGCCACTGGAGTTACCATTGAAGCTGGTGCAAGAGTGACAACAGCAGGGAGCATGAGAGCACAAACCTGTAGAGGCTCACTAAATGGATTTAAAAAAAGCCCAAGTAGGTGTGTGTTTTGCAACAGGATATTGAACTTCCACTTGTCAGATGAACAGCATGTACGGAAGACAGGCACGCACAAACCCTTATCACTATTGCAGCAAGAATTGAAACCAAACAACACCCTGTGATCTGCCTGAGGTTGTGAAAGCTATGTTGGCCTTTGACTTTTGTCTCGCAGACACATATGTACTTGCAAAAAGTTGTGGTTTTCTGGCGATGTAACAATTAAGCAGATTATAGATGCTGTTTTTGTAATCAGAAAACAACATATCATCTTTGTGGCTGAGATCGGGGATTGCATTTGTGTGCAGTGGATTCTTAGAATAAAGCTGGAATCTCACATGTCTCAAACTTGCAGCTCTGGCTGGGCATATACCACAATTTCTAACCTCTGATCTTCAAATCCTTCTCAGTACAAATTTTTAACTGCTTATATTTTTGCTAAAATTTCGATATGAGAAATAAGCTCGAATTTACCTTTCAGTTCTTTGGTCCTCTGGTATCTGTGGTAGCTACCGGTATTTCATTTTTAGTGGCTGCAAGAGATTTCATTCAGATAGGGTAGAAACAATAGGATATCTTTTAAGACAGCCATTTCAAAAAGAACAGCAAGATATCCCGATTACCCATCATTTTTCAGTTATTAAACATATCCTCACAATTATTTACAATACATTGCCTCACTTTTAAAACATCTACAATTTACACACTTATACTAGAATCTGAACCTGAATCAGAATCAGAATTAATATCAACGGCATATGTTGTGATATTTGTTTAACTTTGCGGCAGCAGTTCAATGCAATATATGATAATATAGGAAAAAATCTGAAGATACAGTGCTGATAAAATATATTCACACTCCCCCTTGGAAATTGTCAAGATTTATTGTTTTACAACATTGAATCAAAGAGGATTTAATCTGGCTTTTTTTGACACTGATTAACAGAAAAGACTCTTTCATTTCAAAGTGAAAACACATTTCTACAAATTGGTCTAAATGTATTGCAATTATTAAAATAAAAATAATTTATAACATAATTACTCACTTCATTCAAGTCAGTATTTAGTAGATGGACCTTGGTAGCAATTACAGCCTTAAGTTCTGTGTGGATAGGTCTCTATCAGATTTGAAAAGATCTATTAAGCAAAATAATTATTTTCCCTTTTTTAATAATTTTCTCCACAATTTCCACCAACACAATGACACCTGACACAACTTCCTCTTCCCTTTGTTTTCAGCATTTGTAAGAGAATATTCCCTCTGCAGCTCTCTATTCATTCTTTCGTCCCTGTTAAACTCATTCCCCGTCTCACAGCGTTGTACTGTGTCACTGCAGGAGATGCAACATCTAATCTTTTCTCTCCTGTCTTCCCACGATTGATGTCCTTCAGGTTATCTTTTCAACCTCAGCAATTACACTTTTTCAAGGTTAAGATTAAACACTAGCTTTATTTGTCACCTGTACATTGAAACATCAAAATATACAGTGACGTGCATCGTTTTGAATCGACACTCAATGCAGTCTGAGGACCGTGCTGGGCGCAGCGTGCAAGTGTCACCACGCTTCTGGCACCAACACAGCATGCCCACAGCTCACCGACCCTATCCCTAAATGTACGTCTCTGGAATGTGGGAGAAAACCGAAGCATCCAGAGGAAACCCACATGGTCACAGGGAGAATGTACAAACTCCTTACAGACGGTGGCAGGAAATGTAACCTGATCGGTGATTGCTAGCGTTGCAAAGCGATCACCTTAACTGCTATGTTACTGCACTGCCCAGAGAGACTGCTTTGAGCTACTAATCACTGGTTATTTTCATTCTCTATCCAATGGCCACTCTTTGTCCTTTGGCAATACTGTTCCAGTATAGCAAATTGACTGGTCAAATACCGTACGTCATGTCATGACTTGGTACGCTACAGCTCAGAGGATTGAATATTTAATTCAACAATTTCAGATTACCTATTTTTATTTTACCAGACCTGGGCAGAGTTGAATATTTCCTACAATTTCTTAATTTCAGGTTTCCAGTAAGGGCAATGTTCTTATCTCACAGTTGCAGCATTGATTTTTTTTCTCTTTCCTCCGTCCTGACTCAACTGCTTCCATTAACATCCTCCAATCAAACATTTGCAATTCGCAGGCCTTCTCTGCCTGCTCTGAGTTGGCAGTACCACCATTCTCAGTCTTGTTTGGTCTGCACCCTACTACAGAATGCCCTTTGTTTCTCTACTACTGCTCTTCTCTGCAACTTAAAGCATATTGGTTTCCTAAATTTGACTGTTTTTGCTGAAAAAATTATTAGTCATGAAGTTTAATTCTGTGTCTCTTTTCAGTGCCCTGATCTGACTTGTTGATTATTTTAAGCTTTTGCTCTTTTTATTTCAGTTTTGGAAGCACTTAAAAGCCTTTTCATTTTTTTGTCTTTGTCCATGTTAGGAACATTTACTATGGCTCCTGTATTGTTCAAAGAGTAGTTACTGTATATCCAATTCACAATGAAATGCATTGCATCAAGCCAACAGAGCCCCCTGGATGCCCATGGCCTCTATCCTCACAGCATTCTCTCTACTCGACTACCTACTCTATACGTATATTAAATTGTTAAATTAAAATAAGAAGTGAAAAAACAGAAATTAAAGGAAGTAGTGATCTAGTGTTCATGGGTTCACTGACCATTTAGAAATTGAATGACTGAGGGGAAAAGGCTGTTCCTGAAATGCTGAGTGTGCGTGTTCAGGATTCGGTACCTCCTTCCTGATGGTAACGATGAGAAGAGGGCATGTCCTGGGTAGTGGTGGTCCTTAGTTGCGGATGCTGTCTTTCTGAGGCACTGTCTCAGATAGTCGGAGGCTAATACCCATAATAGAGCTGACTAATTTTATCACTCTCTGCAGCTTTCTTCGATCCTGTGCAGTAGCCCCCTCCCCCCATACAAGACAGCCATGCAGCCAGTCAGAATGCTCTCCATGGTACATCTGTAGAGGTCTTCGAGTGCTTTAGTTGAAAAACCAAATCTCCTCAAACTCCTTATGAAATATAGCCACTGTTCTTGCCTTTTTTAATAGCTGCATTGATATGCATGGGACATATTGACACCGAGGAACTTGAAGCTGCTCACTCCCTCCACCTCTGATCCCTCTATGAGGATTGGTTTGTTTTCCCTCGCCTTACCCTTCCTGAAGTCCACAATCAGCTCTTTGGTCTCACTGATGTTGAGTGCCAGATGGCCAATTAGTTTTAACTATCAAATCAACCTATTATGAAGACAATTGATATATTTGTCTTCTTATTCTCCTCAACGGCAAAGATGTATTTGTCTTTCCTGAAGTGTTCACACTAAGTGCTATCAATTCTGGTGAATTGCCTCTTCCTGTAAACTGTATGTCACACATTTGGTCTCAGATCTGCAGTGCTTCCTGTCTATGTCCTTTCCAATAACAGTTACAGTATATTATAGAAACTATCTTGTGATTCAAGTCCTTCTAATCCAGCGCATCATGCTCCTGATTAGGTAGTTAAACTGTGCCCAATCAGTGAGCTGGAGGATGAGTAGAAGTGATGACTTCACTTAGGTCTGAGGCTGAAGATGAAAAAAAGGCAGATCTTCGCGGTAGTTTTTGGAGTTGGACAGCGCCCAGTCAGTGAACTAGATTCATTAGAAAGGGTGAATAAAAATAAGGCAGGGGCAAGTGGAGTCGCCATTCTGTGAGTGGGCTAGTTTTAGAGTGGCTTTGGCTTTTCAGGCTTGGGTGAGGTAAGTATCTGGTAAGTTTCTTCTTTTTTACTCTTCATTCCTCATCTGTTACGGCACTGTTACTGCAGTGAGCATGGCACCAGATCTTTGTTTTGTACTGCATGTGAGATGTGGATATTGTGGAAGACGTCCAGCCTCCTGGATAACCACATCTTCAACAGAGAACATGTGAAAGGACTGGAGATGCTGCTCGATGACCTTTGGGTCATACGGGAGGCTGACGAGGTGATAGATAGGAGCTACAGGGAGGTAGTCACCAGTAGGTTGCAGGAGGCAGATCCTGCCACCTCGTGGTGACTACCTCCCTGTAGTTCCTATCTATCAGCTCCTCAGCCTCCCATATGATCCAGGGTCTGTCAGGAAAAGAAAGGGAAATGAGCAGTCAGTGCAGAGTACCGCCATGACTGTTCCCCTCAATAATAAGTGTACCACTTTGGATACTGCTGAGTGGGTTGAGCTACTAGAGGAGAGCTGAAGCGACTGGGTCTAGTGCTGTGCCTCAGAAGAGAAGAGAGGTGAAGAGGACTGCAGTAATGATAAGAGATTCCACAGTTAGAAGAATAGAGATGACACGAGATAGAGACACCCAGATTGTATTTTCCCCCCCAGTGCCAGGATCAAGGATGTCTCAGATTGGGTCCATGGTATTCTGAAGGGTGAGAGTGAGCAGCTAGAAGTCTTGGTACATACTGGCACTAATGACCATAAGTAGGAAAGGTGAGGATGTCCTGAAGAGTGATTTTATGGATCTAGGTAGAAAGCTGAAAAGCAGGACCTCCAGGGTAGTAATCCCTGGATTGCTGCCTGTGCCACGTGCCAGTGTGGGTACAAATGGGATGATCTGGCAGAGGAACGTGTGGCTGAGAAACTGGTGCAGGGGCAAGGGTTCAGACTTACGCATCATTGGGATGTCTTCTGGGGAAGGTCCTCAAAGTGATGAGTTACAGCTGAATCCAAGGGGGACCAATATCCTGGCAGGCAGGTTTGCTAGAGCTGTTTGAGAGGGTTTGAACTACTTTGGGAGGGGTTAATGGGAACTGGAGTGATAGGGTAGCCGGTTTACATACAGAGGCAGAGTGCAGTGAGGCTGCTAGCAAGGAGAGGCTGATGATAGGGCAAAATTGCAGTTAACAGGATGAGTTGCAGTGTAAGAGGGGGGCAAAATTGAAACGGTTGATGAATACAGGACTGAAGGTGCTATATTTAAATGCACACAGTATACGGAGTAAGCAGATGAACTTGTAGCATAGTTATGGATTGGTACGTGGGACATTGTAGGCATTACTGAGTCGTGGCTGAAAGAAGATTACAGCTGGCTGCTTAACACCCAAGGTTACACAATGTCTTGAAAGGACAGGCAGGTAGGCAGAGCATTTGGGATGGCTCTGTTGGTAAAAAATGAAATCAGATCATTAGAAAGAGGACATAGGATTAGAAAATGTAGAATTTTTGTGGAAAGAATTAAGCAACTGCTAGGGTATAAAGACAGTAATGGGAGATATATACAGAGCTCTGAACAGTCGCAAAGATGCAGTATACAAATTACAACGTGAAATAGAAAACACATGTCAAAAGGACAATGTTATGATGGTCATGGGGGATTTCAATATGTAATACTCAGGTAGATTGGGAAAATCAAGTTGGTGCTGGATCCCAAGAGGGAGAGTTTGTAGAATGCCTACAAGATGGCTTTTTAGCACAGCTCATGTTTGAGCACACCAGGGGATCTCTATTTTAGATTAGAGAGCTGAAGGTAGAGGAACCCTTTAAGCCAGTGCTCATAATATGATAACATTTACCTTGCAATTTGAGAAGGAAAAGTTAAAGACAAATGTATCAGTACTACAGTGCAGTAAAGAGAATTACAGAGGCATGAGAAAGGAGCTAGCCAAGTTTGATTGAAAGGGAACACTAGCAGGGATGATGACAGATTTCTGGGAGCAATTTGGAAAGTACAGGATAGATACATTCAGAAGAAGAAGTATTCTAAAGGCAGGATGATGCAACCATGTCTGACAAGAGAAGCCAAAGACAACAGAAAAGCCAAAGAGAGGGCATATAATCGAGCAAAAATTAGTATTCTGAAGGAGGTGACTGAAGTGATTGTGGAGTCATTAGTAATGATCTTTCAAGAAATGATAGATTCTGGCATGTTCTGGAGGAATGGACAATTTCAAAAGTTGCTCCATTCTTCAAGAAGGGAGAGAAGCAGAAGAAAGGAAATTATAGGCCAGTTACTCAGATCTCAGTAGCTGGGAAGATATTGGAATCAATTTTAATGATATGGTTTCAGGATACTTGGGAGCACATGATCAAATAGGCTGATATCAGAATGATTTCTTTAAGAGAAAATATTTCCTGATAAATCTGTAGAAATTCTTTGAAGAAATAACAGAAAACAGCAGGATAGACAAAATAGAATCATTGGATGTTGTGTGCTTGGATTTTCAGAAGGCTTTTGACAAGGTGCTACACATGATGCTGCTTAACAAGAGCCCATGTTATTCCAGGAAAGATATTAGCGTGGGCAGAACATTGGCTGATTGACAGATGGCAAAGACTGGGAATAAAGGGAGCCTTTTTTGGTTGGCTGCTCATGACTATTGGTGTTCTACAGGGGTCTGTGTTGAGACTGCTTCTTTTTACGTGATATGTGAATGATTTGGATGATGGAATTGATGGCTTCGTGGTCACATTTGTGGACAATCTGAAGATAGGTGGAGGGGCAGGTAGATTTAGATAGATAGATAGATAGATAGATACTTTATTCATCCCCATGGGGAAATTCAACTTTTTTTCCAATGTCCCATACACTTGTTGTAGCAAAACTAATTACATACAATACTTAACTCAGTAAAAAAAAATATGATATGCATCTAAATCACCGTCTCAAAAAGCATTAATAATAGCTTTTAAAAAGTTCTTAAGTCCTGGCGGTAGAATTGTAAAGCCTAATGGCATTGGGGAGTATTGACCTCTTTGAGGAAGCAGAGAGGCTACAGAAGAACTTAGATTAGGAAAATAGACAAAGAAGTGGCAGATGGACTACAATGACAGGAAGTGTACGGTCATGAACTTTGGTAGAAGAAATAAAAGTGTAGACTATTTTTTAAATGCAGCCAAAATTCATAAACCTCAGAACAGAGGGCCATCCATTCAGAATGGAGATGAGGATAAGTTTTTAGCCAGAGATTGTTGAATCTGCAGAATTTGTTGCCACAGACAGCTGACCATTGTTGATTGCAGAACACTTTAGGTTTCATCAGTGGAATCAAAAGGGAGTCCATTTCAGCACACATGGCTGAATTGAAGAGATTGTCTGAGGATTGTCTGTCAGTGATGGCCTTACTACTATACTGAGAGATCATTTGGTTTGTTGAATCTTACAAGAAAGCATTAAAAACAGCTCCTAACTAAGGCACAACTCACATTTAAAAGAGCAGTTGAAATTGTTCTATCAATGGAAACAGCAGCCAGAGATGCAATTGAGTTGCAGACAGAAATGAAAGGAGCATGAACAAAATCGTAGCGTCTAAACTGAAACCAGCTGAACAAATTGTGTTACCATTGTGCCAGGATTTCACATACACCAGTGGATGTGGGCGCAGAGCATCGGGGGTGTGGGCTACCTGAAATTTAGAAGATTCAGTGTTCGCACCATTGGTATTTTAGCCACAGGTGCTGTTCCAATGTGTACATGGCTTCTTGGAGAAGGCCAAGAAAGCTGTCTTTGCAGCACCCTTCATCTGCACTGAAAGATAGAAGGGTGATAGCCAATATAAAAAAGTTAAGGGAAGGAGCATAGTATAGCACCCCATGTTCTGCCTAAGTAGTCTACAACCCAACGGCATAAACACTGAAATCTCCAACTTCTGGAAAACTCCTCTGCCTCCATCCCTTTTCTCTCTGCTCCTGATCTACCCAGTTTGTCCTACATTCACCACAGCCTCCACCTTCCTGTTTCTTTCCCTCCTCCACTCACTTGCTCTGTCCGTCACCCACAGTACTCCCATGGATCCATTACCCCATTATTCCCATTTGCCCACTCACCTCTTTCCCTTGCTTCCATGCTTCACCGTCCTCTCCTATTAGATTCCAACATCTTCAGCCCCCTGTCATCTCCCAGCTTCTACTGCTATTTCCCTCCCCACTCCTCCACAGGCTCATCACCCCTCCTGCTGTGGATCCATCTATTCTTTTTGAACTCTTGCTTCATTCCTTCCCTCCAACTTTTTAATACTGGCAATCTCCCTCTATCTTCCAGTCCAGATGAAGGATCTTGACTCACAATGTTGTCCATCCATTTCCCTCCATGAATGCTACCTAACCCATTGAGTTCTCTAGAATCTTTGGAAAAGAGTAAACAGTCGACGTTTCGTGTCTGAAACATCGACTGTTTACTCTTTTCCATAGATGCTGCCTGACCTGCAGAGTTCCTCCAGCATTTTGTGTGTGTTGCTTGGATTTCCAGCATCTGCAGATTTTCTCTTGTTTGTGCTACTACTACACTGTGAAGTCTCTTCCAGGAATGCTTACCCTGAAGAAGTTTAAATCTTCCCTTCAACAGGAGTTCAGTGAAACCCTCTCTCACTGCTCCCCCTCTATGATCTCTAGTATTGTGCATTTTTTTAAAAGCTTCCATTTCTGCTTTTCTGACATCAGAACACTTAATCCTGGCAAAACCATCTTCTTCTTGTATGCTTAATTGCAATTTGGTGAGATATAAGTGCTTGGTCTAAGCAAATTAATCTATTTGCATTTCTCACTTCCTTTCTGCAGTTCCTTCTTGGTGTACTTTTCAGCCTCTTCCTCGCCCCTTTAAATTACCCGTGTCCTTCCTCTGTCATTCTGATTCACAGATCTGTCTGTGGCCTTGACTCGTGATAACTCTGTGGGTTTAAGAACTAAGTGAGTGTGTAAGTCTGCTCCTTCGATCAGTATACATTCAGTCTCTGCCACTACCATCCAGTACGGCCTACATCAACTATAATGAAGGGCTTCGAGAGGTTGGATATGGCACGAATAAACCCCTGCCTCAGAGCAAACTTGGATCTGTTTCAATCTACCTCCCAGCACAGCAGGTTAATAGCAGACACAATTTTTCTGTCCCTTCATTTTGCTCTGGACCCTCTGAACAACAAGAACACATATGCCAGGCTATTGTTTATTCACTACAGCTAGGCATTCAAATATAATCTTCCCATCTAAGCTCATCATCAAGGTTCAAGTACTTCCTTCTGCAGCTTGATCTTTGACTTCCTATCAGTAGACGTCAATCAATGAGGATTGGTAACAACACTTCCTTCTCGCTGACCATCTGATGCACCTCAAGGCTACGTGCTCAGCCCCCTGCTTTACTCTCTGCACACAGAGTGACTATGCACAGCTGCAGTGCTCTGCACAAATTTTCCAATGACACCACTATTGCGGAACAGATTACAGGTGGTGATGAGGCAGTGTACAGGCATGTGATGGCTACAGTAAATTGAATGGTGCTGCAACAACCATGTCAGGCAAAGTGAAGAACTGATTGTTAGCTTCTTAAGAGTTTTGGAGGGCAATAACTTCTTCTGGAGGGCAAAACAGTGCCAGTCTACATTGGAGGATCAGCAGTGGAGAGAGTCAACAGCTTTAAGTATCTGTGCATTAACATATTAGATGACCTTTTCTGGGTGCAGCACGTGCAGTGCTATGCAAATCCCTTAGACACCCTAGCAATATATATGTATCTAAGACTTATACTGTATATATATTGAGATTTTCATTCCCCAGGATTGATTGAGACACCCTGGAAGGGTGGAATTTTGAAATGTGTCCAGGAGAGCTTCCTGAATCGGTAAACCAGCGCTCCTGCTTGGGAGGGTGTAATACTGCAGCTCCTCTTCGGCCGTGCGGCAGAGCAGGTAACTGAAGTGGCAGTCAGGGAGCAGTTCAGTTCTAGTGACCACGATTCTATTAGTGTTAAGATAAGGATAGAAAAGGATAATGCAGGTCTGCAGGTAAAGGATGCTAAACTGGAGTAGAGCTCAATTTGGGGAAAGTTAGTCAGGATCTAGATTGAGTGAGCTCGCCTGAAGGGAAAGGAATGAATAGCAATGGGAGGCTTTCAAGAGTGTTTATAAAGAGTCTGGTGGCAGCAACTTCCTCTTAAGATGAAGGGCAAAACTGTCAAGTTTAGGGAATCTTGGCTGATGAGAGCCATTCAGGCTCTGGTCAAGAAAGAGAAAGAAGCATATATTGGGTTTAGGAGGTGAATTCCTTGATGACTAAAAAAAAATTAAGAGAGACTGTGAGATGGATCTGACAGGTAAAATCCCCAGAGGTTCTACAGCTACATTCAGTGACCACTTTATTAGCAACAATTGTACATCCGCTCGTTAATCTTCTATGTGGTGGTGTGTTGGGGCAATGACATCAACACGGGTGTTGCCAACAGGCTCAATAAACTGATTAGAAAGACTGGCTCTGTTATAGGAGTCAAAATGAACACACTGGAGGCTGTGGTAGAACAAAGGACCCTACAGAAAATCCTGGCAATTCTGGACAATGTTTCTCACCTTCTGCATGCCACCTTGGCTGATCAGAGGTGCACTTTTAGTAGTCGACTAAGACAACTGGACTGCTTCAAAGAGCATTTTAGGAGGTCATTCTTACCCTCGGCCATTAGGCTCTATAATGAGTCAACTCAAAGCCAGGGAAGAGATGACACCCTCCTGTTAGACTGTTTGAGGTAACATTTTTTAAATTCATTTCCAATATTTGTATATCTGTGTGCTTGTAATGCTACTGTGACACTGTAATTGCCTTTGGAATCAATAAAATATCTATCTAACTACATACCTTTCTATCTAATGCATATATTTAATCAACCAATCATGTGGCAACAACTCAATGCAGATATGGTAAAACTGTTCAGTTGTTGTTCAGACCAAACATCAGAAAGGGGAAGAAATGTGATCAAAGTGATATTGACTGTGGAAGGATTGCTGGTGCCAGACGGGGTGGTTTGAGTATCTCAGAAGCTGCTGATCTCTTGGGAAATTCACACAGGACAGTCTCTAGAGTTTACAGAGCGTTGTGCAAAAAACAAAAAATGTCCTGCGAGTGGCAGCTCTATGGGTGAAGATACCCTGTTAATGAGAGAGGTGTAAGTGAAGTGGTCATTGTTGGAGTGGGCCAGGCTTCTGCTCAACAGGCTTGGAAAAGCACATGTGGAGGTTCTAAATAAGTTTTAAGTAAGCTTTTACAGAAATCTATTTCTTTGACTACTAGTACATAGCTAACACAATGTGGACGTGTCCAGAGTTAGTTTGTGTTCTTTGTGTGAGATGTGGGAACTCTGGAGACTTCCAGTATCCCAGGTAACTGCATCTGCATGAAGTGCATCAGCTACATCTCCTTAGAGACCGTGTTATGGAAATGGAGCTCGATACAGGAGAATGAGAAAATGAAAGATAGAAGCTACGGAGAGGTGGTCACCCCTAAGTTTCAGGAGGCAGCTACCTGGGTGAGTGTCAGGAGAGGGAAAGAGGATAGGCAGCCAGTGTGGCCATTCCCAACATTAGTAAGTAAAATGCTCCGGGTACTGATGGGGGGGGGGGGGGGGGGGGCTGTGGTTTGACCTACTGGGGAAAGCCAAACTGGTCAGATCTCTGGCACTGCTTCTGGTTCTGAGGATCAGAAGGGAAAGGGGGAGAAGAAGAGTGTGGAAGAGATAGAGGATTCCATCGTATCTCCAGAATAGTAATCTCTAGATTGCTGCCTGTGCTATGTGCCAGCAAGTATAAGAATAGGATGATCGGGCAGATGAATGTGTGACTAAAGTATTGGTGCAGGTGGCAGGTGTTCAGTTTTCTGGATCATTGGGATATCTTCTGGGCGGCCATGATCTGAACACAATGGACAGGTTACACCTGAACCCGAGGGGAACCAATATTTTTGGGGGCAAGTTTGCTAGTGCTGTAGGGGAGGGTTTAAATTAATTTGGCAGGGGGAATGGGAACTGGAGTGTTAGGGCTGAGGATGGGGCAGTTGGTATACAAGTAGATGCAGTGTGTAGTGAGACTGTGAGGAAGGACAGACGGATAAAAGGGCAAAATTAGATTCAGTGGGATGAGCTTAAGTGTAACATGGAGACAAAGTTGAGAAGGGTGATGAATACAGCAGTGAATGTGTCATATCTGAATGACACAGTATACAGAATAAGGTAGATGATCTTGTTGTGCATTTAGAGATTGGCAGGTATGACATTGTGGGCATTAATGAGTCGTGGCTGCAAGAAGATTATAGTTGGGAGCTCAAAGTCCAAGGATACACATTGTATCAAAAGGACAGGCAGGTAGGCAGAATGGATGGGGTGGCTCTGTTGGTAAACAATGAAATTGAATCGTTAGGATAGCGATAATTTCCGCCATCACAGATATTGGTGGTAAAAAAGGAGCTAGATATTCTGTGGCAGAGTATTCTGTGAAAATTTAAGCTTGTACATTCATTAATCTATGCAGTATGCTTTTAATCAGTTTGCATTACACAACCTGTACCGATAAAATATTTTAGAACAGAAGTAGAGGGGTGAAGGAGGGAAGAGTCTCTCATTGTTCATCTAATTTTCTGTACCACTCTTATGATGCCTACAATACTTCAAATGGTTTACTGCTATGTGGATATGACGTTTGGAAAGGCTGTGGCAATACATTTGAGAAATATTAGATAAATTAGTCCCAGTCTCTACTAATAACTATAGATAATCAGTAATAGAAACCACCAAACAACATTTAGCAACAACGACAACCATGTCAACAATTTTAGTTGGCCCATACAAAAAAGGATGAGACCGATTGCGAATTCCTGAAGTATGTCCTAATGAGATTTATGTGTTGCAAGGGCAACATCAAGAGATTACAAAATGAGGAGAAAAACATTTAAGAAACCATGAAGAAACCTGTGTTGCGTGCAAGGGCTGTGGCACCGAGAATTAGGAACCCATGAAATAAAACGAACAAGGACACTTAAGTTAACTTTAGAAAGAAACTAAGGCAAACTTGTAACAGGAAGAAAGGATGTACATCAGAAATTATTAATAAAATTAAAGATGTAAACCATTAAAAATGATGCTAATGGACCAGTTTTTATGACACTGTGTCATAATTTGATGGGAAATGTGCCAAATTGTGAACATTTTTCTATGTTGCCTGGATGAGTTTATCTGCAATGACTCGCAAGAAGATAAAATCTGTTTGATTGGTACCTCATCGACCACCCTCAAGCTTCCCTCTGCCATAGCTATTACTTGTTCAATCTGTTAAATGTATTGATGACAGTTGCCAGGCCTCCACAAACAGATCCAGTCAAAACCATAATCTTTTTATCACCTAAAAGGGTAACCACAGCAAGTGTATGGGAGTACTGATATTGCAGCTAGCCTGCATTTCACTCAACCTTCTGATCTGACAATGCATAAACTTTTCATCATCACAGAATAAGAAGCCCTAATTTGCCTCCACGCCAGCACTAAGAACAGCTCGAATAGAACTGCTGCAGTTCAAGCTGCCTCACCACCAAGTCGTCAAGGGCAGACACATTTGGGTATCACTGACGTTGTCAGGAAGCCTCGTTTCTGTAAATGAAAGCCTTCATAGAATGAAGCAAGTTATTTATCTGATTTAAAGTTTCTTTAATTGGAAAGATCTATTAAGCAAAATGATTATTTTCTCTTTCTTAATAATTTTCTCCACAATTTCCACCAACACAATGACACCTGACACAACTTCCTCTTCCCTTTGTTTTCAGCATTTGTAAGAGAATATTCCCTCTGCAGCTCTCTATTCATTCTTTCGTCCCTGTTAAACTCATTCCCCGTCTCACAGCATTGTACTGTGTCACTGCAGGAGATGCAACATCTGATCTTTTCTCTCCTGTCTTCCCACGATTGATGTCCTTCAGGTTATCTTTTCAACCTCAGCAATTACACTTTTTCAAGGTTAAGATTAAACACTAGCTTTATTTGTCACCTGTACATTGAAACATCAAAATATACAGTGACGTGCATCGTTTTGAATCGACAGTCAATGCAGTCTGAGGATCGTGCTGGGCGCAGCGTGCAAGTATCACCACGCTTCTGGCACCAACACAGCATGCCCACAGCTCACCGACCCTATCCCTAAATGTACGTCTCTGGAATGTGGGAGAAAACCGAAGCATCCAGAGGAAACCCACATGGTCACAGGGAGAATGTACAAACTCCTTACAGACGGTGGCAGGAAATGTAACCTGATCGGTGATTGCTAGCGTTGCAAAGCGATCACCTTAACTGCTATGTTACTGCACTGCCCAGAGAGACTACTTTGAGCTACTAATCACTGGTTATTTTCATTCTCTATCCAATGGCCACTCTTTATCCCTTGGCTCTGATTGGCTCTGACACTATTCCAGGATAGCATAACCGTACGTCATGTCATGACTTGGTACGCTACAGCTCAGAGGATTGAACATTTAATTCAACAAATTCAGATTACCTATTTTTATTTTACCAGACCTGGCCAGAGTTGAATATTTCCTACAATTTCTTTAATTTCAGGATTCCAGTAAGGGCAATGTTCTTATCTCACAGTTGCAGCATTGATTTTTTTTCTTTTTCCTCTGTCCTGACTCAACTGCTTCCATTAACATCCTCCAATCAATCATTTGCAATTCGCAGGCCTTCTCTGCCTGCTCTGAGTTGGCAGTACCACCATTCTCAGTCTCGTTTGGTCTGCACCCTACTACAGAATGCCCTTTGTTTCTCTACTACTGCTCTTCTCTGCAACTTAAAGCATATTGGTTTCCTAAATTTGACTGTATTTGCTGAAAAAATTATTTGTCATAAAGTTTTATTCTCTGTCTCTCTTCAATGCCTCAACCTGACTTGTTGATTACTTCAAGCATTTGCTGTTTTTATTTCAGTTTTAAGCAGCTAAAAACCTTTTCACTTTTTCTCTCTTCATCTGTCTATGTTAAGTACATTTACTATGGCTCCTGTATTGTTCAAAGGGTAGATACTGTATATCCAATTCACAATGAAGTGCATTGCATCAAGCCAACCGAGCCCCCTGGATGCCCAGGGCCTCTAAACATCATTCTCTACTGTATACTGTTATGTCTGTGTGGCAGGATTCTGTTCTGACTCTATCTAGATAATGTCACTGTAGTCAGTCCAATCTCAGATAACAATGATTTGGAGTAAAGGAAGGAGATAGAGAGCTTAGAACATGGTGCCATGACATGTTCCGTTCCCTCAATGTCAGCAAAACAAAAAGAGCTGGCCATTGACTCTACAATAGGGCCAGTTCACATGTTCCTGTCTATATCAATAGTGTTGAGATCGAGGGGGCTGTGAACTTCAAGTTTTTAGGAGTGAACATCACCAATAACATGTCCTGGTCCAACCGCGAAGACATCACTGGCAAGAAAGCTCACCAATGCCTCTACTTCTTCAGGAAGCAAAAGAAATTCAGCATGTTCCCTGATTACTCTTACCAAGTTTTGTCGATGCACCATAGAAAACATACCATCTTGATGCATAATTGCTTGGTGTGGCAGCTTCTCTGCCCATGACTGGAATAAACTGCAGAGAATTGTGGACACCACTCTGTCTATACTTCTCACTGCCTCAGTAAAGCAGCCAGCATAACCAAAGACTCCATCCTCCTCGGGTATTCTCTCTTCTCTTCCCTCACATCCAGCAGAAGATACAAAATCCAAAAGCACATACCATCAGGCTTAATGGCAGCTTCTACTCTGCTGTTATAGGACAATTAAATAGTTTCCTCGTGCTGTCCTGATGAAAAGTTTCAGCCTGAAACATCGACTGCTCATTTCCCGAGATGGATCCTGCATGACTTGCTGAATTCCTCTAGTATTTTGTGTGTGGCACTCAGTATTCCCACTTCTATTTACCACAAAGCTGGAGGGAAAAATATGTCTCTACCTTCCAGGACATCAGCACATGACCAGGATTTGTCCAAACACCTTTGGATAAGTGTACAGCCTTTACACGTGTAACGTTAACTCTGATAATAGTTGGAAAGTCAGAGAGAGTCCCAAAAAAGTCACTGGAAAATACCACTTGAAAGGCCGGGCACAGATCTTGGGTTTTGTACTTCTGCAAAGTTCTTCACCAGCTCTAAATCAAAACAGCCAAAATTGTGAAAAATCCAGGCACTTGGTACATAAAACCTCTTTAGGTGTTACTGCACTAGATTTGTAAACGCTGTGTTTCAGTATAAAAGGTCAGATTGTGGATGAGTTTGAGGGTTCAGCTTGGAATTGATTGGTCTCTAGGCACCTGCTAATGATGATTGGTGAGACTCTTCAACACAGTACAAGAGCCAGTTTTGAGTCAGGCCTTCTAGTTGCTATCTGGAATGTTGAACAGAGTCAGAGAGTTAGGCACTTCTTGGTGACCCATAGCCCGTGTTGAGTAGGCTTTCAGGACTCAATGTGCGTCTGGGTGAGCCCGGAACCAAGTGTTTGCGTTGCATGGGGTTGAACACATTGCCAATGCTGAATGGTCCTTGAGGCCATTGAGGGCTCATTGCCAGTGTTGGGGGATGGTCTCACTGGTCACCAGGTCTGCAGTGTGGGCAGGGTGAAGAGATTGGTGGCCATTCCTTTAAAGGAAAATGAGCTACAGGGAACTGGAAATATATTGCTAAGTTTCAATATTTTCTCTTCTTTCTCCTGATTTGGAACCTTGTTGCTTGGCATGTCGATTACTCCCATAGCAGAGGATCAACCTTGGTCTAAAGATCAGATTTATAGATGAGCTTTATTTGTCACATGTACAATGAGACATATTCCACTGTTGTCACTTTTGGATTTTGTTTTGCTCAGCAATCTTTGCATAATTCTGCATGTTTGCTCTCATCATTATATGTTTTATTGTATTGATTATTGCTGTGTATACAGGACTGAAGGTGTCATATTAGAATGCACTCAGTATACAGAATAATGTAGATGAATTTGCAGCACAGTTATGAATTGGAATGTGGGATATTGTAGGCATCACTGAATCATGGCTGAAAGAAGATTATAACGGAGAGTTTAATGTCCAAGTATACACATTGTATCGAAAGGCAGGAAGGCAGAGGGAGTGGCGTTGCTCTGTTGGTAAAAAATGAAATCAAATTATTAGAAGGAGGTGGCATAGGGCTGCAAAGTGTTGAATCATTGTGGTCAGAGCTAAGAAACTGCAAGGTAAAAAGACCCTGGTGGGAATTGTATACAGACCCCCAAACAGTAGTAAGGAGGTGGCCTACAAATGACAATGGGAGATAGAAAGTTAATGCCAAATGGACAGTGTTACAATAGTCATAGGGGACTTCAATATACAGGTACAGTAAATCAAGTTGGTGCTGGATTCCAGGAGGGTTAAACTCTAGAGTGCCTATGAAATGGCTCTTCACAACAGCTCATGGTTGAGCCCACTAGAGGATCAGCCATTTTGGATTGGGTGTTGTGCAATGAACCAGAATTGATTAGCAAACTTAAGGTAAAAGAACATTTAGGGTCAACGATCATAATATAATCAAATTCAACCTGAAATATGAGAAGGAGAAGTAGAAGTCAGATGTATCAGTATTGCGGCAGAGGAAAGGGAATTACTGAGGCATGAGAGAGGAGTTGGCCAGAATTGATTGGAAAAGAACACTGGCAGGGACGACAGCAGAACAGCAATGGCTGGAATTTCTGGGAACAATTTGGAAGGCGCAGGATATATACATCCCAAAGAGGAAGAAGTAATCTAAAGGAAAGATGACACAACTGTGGCTTACAAGAGAAGTCAAAGACAACATAAAAGCCAAAGAGAGGGCATATAATACATCAAAAATTAGTGGGAAATTAGAGGATAGGGGAGCACTTATATACCAATAGAAAACAACTAAAAACAACTAATAAGTCATTAAGAAAGTAAAAAAAAAGTAATTAAGATAGTCAACCCTTTCATTTCTTCAACTAAAATGCATGACCATATGCATCCCAACACTACATTCCATCAACACACACAAAATGCTGGTGGAACACAGCAGGCCAGGCAGCATCTATAAGGAGAAGTACTGTCGACATTTCGGGCCGAGACCCTTCGTCAGGACTAACTGAAAGGAAAGATACTAAGAGATTTGAAAGTAGTGGGTGGAGGGGGAAATGCAAAATGATAGGAGAAGACCGGATGGGGTGGGATGAAGCTAAGAGCTGGAAGGGTGATTGGCGAAAGTGATACAGAGCTGGAGAGGGGAAAGGATCATGGGACGGGAGGCCTCGGGCGAAAGAAAGGGGGAGTGGGGGAGCACCAGAGGGAGATGGAGAACAGGCAGAGTGATGGGCAGAGAGAGAGAAAAAAAACAACTAAATATGTCAGGGATGGGGTAAGGAGGGGAAGAGGGGCATTAACGGACGTTAGAGAAGTCAATGTTCATGCCATCAGTATGGAGGCTCTCTCTGCCCATCACTCTGCCTGTTCTCCATCTCCCTCTGGTGCTCCCCCCCACCTTTCTTTCTCCCGAGGCCTCCCGTCCCATGATCCTTTCCCTTCTCCAGCTCTGTATCACTTTCGCCAATCACCTTTCCAGCTCTTAGCTTCATCCCACCCCCTCCCGTCTTCTCCTATCATTTTGCATTTCCCCCTCCCCCCCACTACTTTCAAATCTCTTAGTATCTTTCCTTTCAGTTAGTCCTGACGAAGGGTCTCGGCCCGAAACGTCGACAGTGCTTCTCCTTATAGATGCTGCCTGGCCTGCTGTGTTCCACCAGCATTTTGTGCGTGTTGTTGTTTGAATTTCCAGCATCTGCAGGTTTCCTCATGTTTGCACTACATTCCATCTGCTATTTCTTTGCCCATTCTCATAATTGACTTAAGTCCTTCTGTGGCCTCTCTACTTCCTCAAAACTACCTGCCCCTCCACTTATCTTTATACCATCTGCAAACTTTGCATCAAAGCTATTAATTTCATCATCCAAATCATTGATATATAACGTAAAAAGAATTGGTCCCAACACAGACCCCTGTGGAACACCACTAGTCACCGGCCGCCAACCAGAAAAGGCTCCCTTTATTTCCAATCTTTGCATCCTGCCAATCAGCCACTGCTTTATCCATGCTAGAATCTTTCCTGTAATATCATGGGCTTGTAGTTTGTTAAGCAGTCTCACGTGTGGTACCTTACCAAAAGTCTTCTGAAAATCCCAGTGCACAATATCAACCGATCCTCCTTTGTCTAACCTGCTTGTTATTTCTTCAAAGAATTCCAACAAATTTGACAGGCAACAATTTTCCTTGAGGAAAGTATGCTGACTACAGGTGTTTTATCAATGCTCCAACTGTGAGATAAGAACATTGCTCTGACTGGAAACCTGAAATTAAGAAATTGTAGGAAATATTCAACTCTGGCCAGTTCTGGTAAAATAAGAAAAATAGGTAATCAGAAAATGTTGAATTAAATATTCAATCCTCTGAGCTGTAGCGTACCAGGTCAGGACATGACGTACGGTTATTTGACCAGTCAATTTGCTATACTGGAACAGTGCAAAAGCCAAGGGATAAAGAGTAGCCATTGGATAGAGAATGAAAATAACCAGTGATTAGTAGCTCAAAGTAGTCTCTCTGGGCAGTGCAGTAACATAGCAGTTAAGGTGATCGCTTTGCAACGCTAGCAATCACCGATCAGGTTACATTTCCTGCCACCGTCTGTAAGGAGTTTGTACATTCTCCCTGTGACCATGTGGGTTTCCTCTGGATGCTTCGGTTTTCTCCCACATTCCAGAGACGTACATTTAGGGATAGGGTCGGTGAGCTGTGGGCATGCTGTGTTGGTGCCAGAAGCGTGGTGACACTTGCACGCTGCGCCCAGCACGGTCCTCAGACTGCATTGACTGTCGATTCAAAACGATGCACGTCACTGTATATTTTGATACAGGTGACAAATAAAGCTAGTGTTTAATCTTAACCTTGAAAAAGTGTAATTGCTGAGGTTGAAAAGATAACCTGAAGGACATCAATCGTGGGAAGACAGGAGAGAAAAGATCAGATGTTGCATCTCCTGCAGTGACACAGTACAATGCTGTGAGACGGGGAATGAGTTTAACAGGGATGAAAGAATGAATAGAGAGCTGCAGAGGGAATATTCTCTTACAAATGCTGAAAACAAAGGGAAGAGGAAGTTGTGTCAGGTGTCATTGTGTTGGTGGAAATTGTGGAGAAAATTATTAAGAAAGAGAAAATAATCATTTTGCTTAATAGATCTTTCCAATTAAAGAAACTTTAAATCAAATAAATAACATGCTTCATTCTATGAAGGCTTTCATTTACAGAACCGTGGTTTCCTGACAACGTCAGCGATACCCAAATGTGTCTGCTCTTGACGACGTGGTGGTGAGGCAGCTTGAACTGCAGCAGTTCTATTCGAGGTGTTCTTAGTGCTGGCATGGAGGCAAATTAGGGTTTCTTATTCTGTGATGATGAAAAGTTTATGCATTGTCAGATCAGAAGGTTGAGTGAAATGCAGGCTAGCTGCAATATCAGTACTCCCATACACTTGCTGTGGTTACCCTTTTAGGTGATAGAAAGATTATGGTTTTGACTGGATCTGTTTGTGGAGGCCTGGCAAGTGTCATCAATACATTTAACAGATTGAACAAGTAATAGCTATGGCAGAGGGAAGCTTGAGGGTGGTCGATGAGGTGCCAATCAAACAGATTTTATCTTCTTGCGAGTCATTGCAGATAAACTCATCCAGGCAACACAGAAAAATGTTCACAATTTGGCACATTTCCCATCAAATTATGACACAGTGTCATAAAAACTGGTCTATTAGCATCATTTTTAATGGTTTATATCATTAATTTTATTAATAATTTCTTATGTACATCCTTTCTTCCTGTTACAAGTTTGCCTTAGTTTCTTTCTAAAGTTAACTTAAGTGTCCTTGTTCGTTTTATTTCATGGGTTCCTAATTCTCGGTGCCACAGCCCTTGCACGCAACACAGGTTTCTTCATGGTTTCTTAAATGTTTTTCTCCTCATTTTGTAATCTCTTGATGTTGCCCTTGCAACACATAAATCTCATTAGGACATACTTCAGGAATTCGCAATCGGTCTCATCCTTTTTTGTATGGGCCAACTAAAATCGTTGACGTGGTTGTCGTTGTTGCTAAATGTTGTTTGGTGGTTTCTATTACTGATTATCTATAGTTATTAGTAGAGACTGGGACTAATTTATCTAATATTTCTCAAATGTATTGCCACAGCCTTTCCAAACGTCATATCCACATAGCAGTAAACCATTTGAAGTATTGTAGGCATCATAAGAGTGGTACAGAAAATTAGACAAACAATGAGAGACTCTTCCCTCCTTCACCCCTCTACTTCTGTTCTAAAATATTTCATTGGTACAGGTTGTGTAATGCAAACTGATTAAAAGCATACTGCATAGATTAATGAATGTACAAGCTTAAATTTTCACAGAATACTCTGCCACAGAATATCTAGCTCCTTTTTTACCACCAATATCTGTGATGGCGGAAATTATCGCTACCCTAACGATTCAATTTCATTGTTTACCAACAGAGCCACCCCATCCATTCTGCCTACCTGCCTGTCCTTTTGATACAATGTGTATCCTTGGACTTTGAGCTCCCAACTATAATCTTCTTGCAGCCACGACTCATTAATGCCCACAATGTCATACCTGCCAATCTCTAAATGCACAACAAGATCATCTACCTTATTCTGTATACTGTGTCATTCAGATATGACACATTCACTGCTGTATTCATCACCCTTCTCAACTTTGTCTCCATGTTACACTTAAGCTCATCCCACTGAATCTAATTTTGCCCTTTTATCCGTCTGTCCTTCCTCACAGTCTCACTACACACTGCATCTACTTGTATACCAACTGCCCCATCCTCAGCCCTAACACTCCAGTTCCCATTCCCCCTGCCAAATTAATTTAAACCCTCCCCTACAGCACTAGCAAACTTGCCCCCAAAAATATTGGTTCCCCTCGGGTTCAGGTGTAACCTGTCCATTGTGTTCAGATCATGGCCGCCCAGAAGATATCCCAATGATCCAGAAAACTGAACACCTGCCACCTGCACCAATACTTTAGTCACACATTCATCTGCCCGATCATCCTATTCTTATACTTGCTGGCACATAGCACAGGCAGCAATCTAGAGATTACTATTCTGGAGATACGATGGAATCCTCTATCTCTTCCACACTCTTCTTCTTCCCCTTTCCCTTCTGATCCTCAGAACCAGAAGCAGTGCCAGAGATCTGACCAGTTTGGCTTTCCCCAGTAGGTCAAACCACAGCCCGCACCCCCCCATCAGTACCCAGAGCATTTTACTTACTAATGTTGGGAATGGCCACACTGGCTGCCTATCCTCTTTCCCTCTCCTGACACTCACCCAGGTAGCTGCCTCCTGAAACTTAGGGGTGACCACCTCTCCGTAGCTTCTATCTTTCATTTTCTCATTCTCCTGTATCGAGCTCCATTTCCATAACACGGTCTCTAAGGAGATGTAGCTGATGCACTTCATGCAGATGCAGTTACCTGGGATACTGGAAGTCTCCAGAGTTCCCACATCTCACACAAAGAACACAAACTAACTCTGGACACGTCCACATCGCGTTAGCTATGTACTAGTAGTCAAAGAAATAGATTTCTGTAAAAGCTTACTTAAAACTTATTTAGAACCTCCACATGTGCTTTTCCAAGCCTGTTGAGCAGAAGCCTGGCCCACTCCAACAATGACCACTTCACTTACACCTCCCTTCTTTTGATTGGCCCAAATAAAACTCACTCCTGTTGAGACTTATTCTTTTCAAATGGCTCCCATCTAGCAACGATGCTCACATTCACTCGCTTCTTCAAGTTTAGGACTCACTACTGAGGACACTTGATCTTTTCCAATGGCTCCCATCCTGCAGTGACGTCTCTTGCTCACTCTCCTTTGACCTCTCTCATTAACAGGGCATCTTCACCCATAGAGCTGCCACTCACTGGACATGTTTTGTTTTTTGCACAACGCTCTGTAAACTCTAGAGACTGTCCTGTGTGAAATTCCCAAGAGATCAGCAGCTTCTGAGATACTCAAACCACCCCGTCTGGCACCAGCAATCCTTCCACAGTCAATATCACTTTGATCACATTTCTTCCCCGTTCTGATGTTTGGTCTGAACAACAACTGAACTTTTTGACCATGTCCGCATGCTTTTATGCATTGAGTTACTGCCACATGATTGGTTGAGTTGATAGATAGATAGATAGATAGATACTTTATTGGCTGTAGATGATAGATGCAGATGATAGTGATTCTGACCTGCTTCTCCACCTGAGACTGTCTGGTCCTGGCAACATCCTTGTACTTTATAGTTTAACACCATCTGTCCTATTGCCGGCTGGTGGTGCAATGGCTCCCTAGTTCGAATCCAGGTTGGGCCACCCCCAAGCGCGCTTTCCATCCGTGCCAGGTTAGTGCCGAGCTAGCCACTCGGCCTCATAAAAAAAAGGGTTGAGTCAGGAATGTTCATATCGTGACCCAGTTAATCTGAAAGGAGACCAAAGGAGATGCGCCAAACAAGAATGGCTGACTGTCTGGTGCAACACGCTAAAAAAAAATCTGTCCTATAACAGGGTGACCAAAACTGTATACAGTACTGGTGCAGCCACACCAACAACCTGTACTGAGTGTATGCTCATGGCCTTCTGCTGATGTAGCCAATTCACTTCAAGGTTTGATGTGATGTGCATTTAGAGATGCTCTTCTGCATACCACTGTTGTAGTGCATCGTTATTTAAGTCACTGTCATTTTCCTGTCAGCTTGAACCAGTCTGGTCATTTTCTCTCATTAATAAGGTGTTTTTGCCCACAGAATTGCCATTCACTATATTTCTCATTCCATTTTCTTTAAACTCCAGAGATGGTTGTGCATGAAAATCTCAGAACATCAGTAGTTTCTCAGGTACTCAAACCTCCCCATCTGGCATCGATAACCATTTGACTTTCAAAGTCACTTAGAATACAGTCCTTCCTCATTCTGATGTTTGGTCTGAACAACAACTGGACCTCTTGACCATGTCTGCATGCTTTTATTGAGATGCTGCCATTTGACGGCTGATTTGATATTTGCATTAACAAGTGTACCGAAGAAAGAGACCACTGAGTGTTTGACTCTAAAACCCAAAGGAGACAGTGTCAGGATAAAGGCAAGGTTATTGTGTTTTATGTTGATGAAAAAATGGAAGTTTTTTTCCCAGGCTACAAGAAAAGTTTATGGTCTAAGATCCCATGGTATCATGTCACTCTGATTCAGATGGAATATTGATATCTAAGGAGATCAAAGCCAAAGAGGAAGAGACATTTCCTGACATTACCTGAACAAGTTAGTATTGATAGATGTGACCAGCAAAGTTACCCCTCAACCTACACCCACAAAAGATGCAAACAAACGTCTCCATCTGCCCAATAGTCATTCTTGTCTCTACTGGAATTGACATCGCATATGGAATGGATTGTTGGCTCTTTAATTTCTGTCACCATAAAGAAGTGGAGAATTTAGGGTATGGCGCACAACCTCACTGAGATAAAAAGCACTTCTACTAGTGAAGGGTGCTCAATGTTCAGATCTCAGAATCAGAATCAGTTTTAATATCACTGGCATATGTTGTGAAATTTGTTAACTTAATGGTAGCAATACATGCAATACATGATAAATATAGGAAAAATAAATTACAGTAAGTATATATTTATATGCACATTAAACAGTTAAATTAAAAATAGTGCAAAAACAGAAAAACAGTGAGGGAGTGCTCATGGGTTCAATGTCCATTTAGAAATCAGATGGCTTTAGGGGAAGAAGCTGTTCCTGAACCGCCTTCCTGCAAGCAGCAATGAATGAGAGTAGTTGTTGATTGTAGGCAGGTGAACAGTGACAAATGATCCACCATGATCACAGAGTGACCACTGATGAATTTTGCTGTTTATTCTCTTCCTTTTCTTTATTTTAATAATGTTCATGGGATAGAATCCTGGAAAAATGTTGCACAGAAACAGGCCCTTTGGCCCATCTAGACTGCAGCTAACCATTTAAACAGCCTATGCCCATTGACCTGCTCTGGGACCATAGTTCTCCATACCCCTGCCATCCATGTACCTATCTAAACTTCTGTTTAATGTGAAGTTGAGCTCGCATACACCCACTTGCACAGGCAGCACATTTCACACTCTCATCGCCCTCTCAGTGAAGAAGTTTCCCCTCATGTTCCACTTAAACTTTTCACCTTTCATCCTTAACCCATGACCTCTAGTTGCAATCCCACCCAGCCTCAGTGGAAAAAGCCTGCTGGCATTTACCCTCTCTATACCCCTCATAATTTTGTACACCTCTATCAAATTTCACCTCAATCTCAATCTTCTACCTTCCAAGGAATAAAATCATAACCTGTTCAATCTTCCCTTACAACTCAGGTCCTCCAGTCCCAGTAACAACCTTGTAAATTTTCTCTGTACTCTTCCTATTTTATTTAAATCTTTCCTGTAGGGAGGTGACCAAAACCACACACAATACTCCAAATCAGGCCTCACCAATGTCTTATGCAGCTTCAACATAACATCCCATCTCCTGTCGTCAATACTTTGATTTATGAAGGCCAATATGCCAACTGCTTTCTTTAGGAACCTATCTACCTGTGATGCTACTTATAATGAATTATGGGCCTAGACTGCCAGATTCTTTTATTTCTACAGCACTCCTCAGTGCCCTGCCACTAAGACCTACCCTGGTTGGTCCTGCTGAGTGCAGCATCTTGCACTTCTCTGCATTAAATTCCATCTGCCATTTTTCAGCCAGTCTAGCTCCCGCTGCAAGCTCTGATCGACTTCCTCGCTGTCTACTACACTGCAATCTTAATATCATTCACAAATTTGTTGATCCAATTAACCACATTATCATCCAGATCATTGATATAGATAACAATGGACCCAGCAATAATCGTTATAGCACTCCACTAGTCACAGGCCTCCAGTCAGAGAGGCAACCATCTACTACCACTCTCTGGTTCTCCCACAAAGCCAATGTCAAACCAGTTTACTACCTCATCTGGAATGTTGAGTGACTGAACCTTCCTGACCAAACTCCCATGCAGGATCTTGTCAAATGCCTTCCTAAAATCCACGTGGACAATGTCCATTGCTTTGCCTTCATCAACTTTCCCCGTAACTTCCTCAAGAAACTATATAAGGTTGGTTAGACGCAACCTACCATGCTTGAAGCCATGCTGACTATCCCTAATGGTTATCCAAATACTCATATATCCTGTCCCTTAGAATACCTTCCAATATCTTTTCCACTTTTGATATCAGGCTCACCTGCTATAATTTCATTGTTTATTTTTACAGCTTTTCTTAAACTGCAGAACAACATTGGCTATCCTCCATTCCTCTGGCACCTGACCTGTTGCTAAGGATGATTTAAATATCTCCGCTGGGGCCCCAGTAATTTCTGCACTTGTGTTCCACAGGGTCCTAGGGAACACCATGTCAGGCTCTGGAGATTTATCCACCCTAATTTGCCTCAAGACAGCAAACAGCTCCTCCTCTGTAACCTGTATAGGGTTCATGACGTTGATGCCATTTTGCCTCACTTCTATAAACTCTGTTTCCATCTCCTGAGTAAATGCAGGTGTAAAAAATTAATTCAAGATCTGCCCCATCTCTTTTGGTTCTATGCATGGATTATCATTCTAATCTTCCAGAGGACCAATTTGTTCCCTTCCAATCCATTTGCTCTTAACATATTTTAGAATCTTTTAGGATTCCCCTTCAACTTGTCTGCTAGGGCAAACATGCCTTCTTTTAGCCCTGCTGATTTCATTCTTTAAGTGTTATCTTGTATTCCTTATACTCCGTAAGCACCTCATTTCTCCCTACCTGCCTGTACCTGCTATGCACCTCCTTTTACTTTTACTTAACCAGGGCCTCAATATCTCTTGAAAACCAAGGTTCCCTAAACCTGTTGTATTTACCTTTTTTGCTGACAGGCACGTACAAGCTTTGTACCTTAAAAATTTCAATTTTGAAGGTCTCCCACTTACCAAGTACACCTTTGCCAGGAAACAACTTGCCAGATCCTTTCTGATACCACCAAAATTTGCCTTGCTCCAATTTAGAATCTCAACCTGCAGATCAGACTGATCTTTTTCCATATTTACTTTGAATCTAATGGCATTATTTTCACTAGATGCAAGGTGTTCCCCTACACAAACCTGTCCTGTCTTATTCCCTAATAGCACAGGAACAGGCTTTCACCTCACAACGTTTGTGCAGAACATTGACAAATTAAACTAAATCTCTTCTGCCCCAGATGATCTTTATCCTGCCATTCTCTGTATCTTCATGTGCCCATCTAAAAGAGTTTTTTAAAAATCACTGATTTTTATTGCAACACCAACAAATTACATTCAATACAGCCAGTTGCCGATTACATTTTGACTGTTTAACCCAGCCAACCCCAAACCTTCATCACCATTCCCCCTCCACCAACCAACTGAATAGTAGTGCATACACAGACAGAGTAATCCTATTTTAACAGAAGATCTTTTAAGTTAGATATCAAATTTGTCCACATTAAGATTGTGTTTGGTTGTGCATCATTTACTCTTGCTGATGATAATTCCAGGTAAGAAATGTCCAAAAAGCTCCGAAGCCAGTGAGTACTTGAAATATCATGAGGAGGTTTCCAACCCTGGACTACAATCTTCTTAGCTGCAGTCAGACCTGTCAGCCACACTTTGCATGTTTTTTTCCGTAAGGGAAAGGTGGGAGTCATCATTTAGAAGATGTACAGCGGGGTCCAATGGTAATTGTACCCCCGTTAGTTCTGCAGGAGTACTGATAACCTTCCCCCACAAACCAAGAACCCCTGGACATTCCCATATAACATGTATAAAATAGCCAATGGTTCCCTGGGGGCAAAATGAGCAATATGGGTCAGGAACCAGTCCCATTCTCAGTGTTAGATATGCTCTGTGACACCTATCTAAAAGACTTTTAAACTCCACTATCACAACTGCTTAGACCACTACCTCTCACAGCCTATTCCAGTCTCCTACCATTTTGTGCATATTCCCTTCTCAACTATCACAGATATTATCATCCAAGTCACATGCACATAACAATAGGGAATCCAGGACATTTCCCTGCTGTGTGCCATGGATTTCCAGCCAGAGAAGCACCCATCTAGTACTACCTATCACTGAGTTAGTTTTTGATCCAGCTTATCATAAGGAAACTTGTCAAATCCCTTGCATATTTTCTCAGCTTTTCTCTTGTGAGTGGAGGAGGACGAGTGGTGACTTGATAGATGTTGATAAGAGGAATAGATAGTTCAATCACAAACAAGAGGAAATCCGCAGATGCTGGAAATCCAAGCAACATGGGGAATGGTGGAGATGTGGGGAGGGTAGCATTACCAGAAGTTTGTGAAATTGATGTTCATACCATCACCTCCTTCTCTACCATTCTCCATTTCCCATCTCACCTTATCACCTTACCTGCCCATCATCTCCCTCTGGTGCTCCTCCCCCTTCCCTTTCTTCCATAGCCTTCTGTCCTCTCCTATCAGATTCCCCCTTCTCCAGCCCTTTATCTCTTTCACCAGTTGACTTCCCAGCTCTTTAACTTCACCCCTGCCCCTTCCCTTCCTGGTTTCACCCATTAACTACCACCTTGTATTTCTTCCTCTCATTCTCCCCCACCTTCTTACACTGACTTCCAATCTTTTTTCTCCAGTCCTGATGAAGGGTCTCTGACCAAAACGTTGACTGCTTACTCTTTTCCACAGATGCTGCCTGGTCTGCTGAGTTCCTCGAGGATTTTGTGTGAGAGGCATAGATAGAATGGACAGCCAGAGACTTTTGACCCAAGGCAAAAATGGCTAATACAAGGAGGCATCATTTTAAAGTGATTGGAGGAAAGTATAGGGGAGAGGTGGGTGTGTCAATCACCCTGTTAGGGTGGTTAAGGGTTATTTAAGAGACTCTGACATGGGTGACAGAACAATGGAAGGCTATGTTGGAGGGAAGGGTTAGAGAGTTCTTAGAGTAAGTTGAAAGGTCAACACATCTGTTATTACAGTATGGTCTGTAATTTTCTACATTCTGTATAAGACATCACCTGTCACTCTGCAGCTGTATTTTTTTCCTGGCTGAGATGCTGAATGTGATAAGCCTGTTACAATGCTTTTGGACAGGTACGTGGATAGGAAAGGCTTGGCGGGATAGGGGCCAATGATGAAGTGTCCCCATGAGGGGTCTCAGCCCAAAACATCAATTATTCACTTCCTTCCTTAGATGCTGCCTGACCTGCGGAGTTCCTCCAGAATTTTGTGTGTGTTGATCAAGACTTCCAGCATCTGCAGAATCTCTTGTGCAGACAAATGAGACTAAATCTTAGTATGGATGAGTTGGGCTGCAGGACCTGCTTCTGGGCTCTACAACTCACTGATTCTATGAGAATATGACCTCGCCTTAACCCCACGGTCTCCTCTAATGGTTGCTTCAAGGGTTTGCAAATTAAATTCTTTGCCATTTATAGATGTCATATCTGTGTGGATATTTTCTTTGTAACCTCTTATGAGAAAATGACCTTTGTCCTGATATTGTATTAGAAAGAATGCTCTTTGTTGTCTCATGTTTCATTGTTCAAAAAGTGTGTATAAAATTTAGATTTCTTAAGCAGCACTTGGTTCGATTGGCTGCATATACATTGGCCATTCTCATGAAAAGTATGAAAATGAACACAGAGGGAAAAAAAGTCAAGCACTTAAAAAGTTATTGTATACACCAAGATTTAGAGATTGTCGGTTTTATTTTATAGGACATTATGCTTATACTTAAGTATTTTTGAATCTAGCCGACCAGAAGCTAACAAACACAGAAGCAAATTATTTTACTCAACTGCTGTATTATTTTCCTTGTTTGAGATGCTATTTGTTCAAACTGTGTCTGGCAGATGCTGGTGGAAATTGGCCTTAAACAATTTCTTCACCAGTTTCCTTTTAAGTATTGCTGAAAAGCTATACAGGAGAGGTGAGATTCACACCACATGCAGAGTTGGCATTTAATGAGACATGCTAATCTCTGTAACGTCTTTGCAGGGGAAACAAAAGATGCCCCAACTGACCAATGGTTACTTTAAGTGTAAATACTCATTTATGAGTAAGAATACAAATCGCTGACCTTAACAATGAGACCAAATACAAAGAAGCTCATTGAATAGTAGTTTGAATTGAACATCTGGAGTTGTTTAAGCAATCAAAGAGGGTCTGGAGCTGGATAAACAATGTGATAAATATCCAAATTAACCTAATCACCACAAATACTAGGATGATAGTTAAAAGTACACATTGGATTCTGTTAAGCAGTTTCAGGTTCCTGGGTGTCAAAATCTCTGAAGATTTAACATATCAATACAGTTATAAAGAAAACAAGACAGTGGCTATGCTTCATTAGGAGTTTGAAGAGATTTGGCATGTCAACAAATACACTCAAACACTTCTATAGATGTACCGTGGAGAGCATTCTGACAGGCTGCATCACTGTTCTGGTATGAGGGGGTTGTAAATCTAGTCAGCTCCATCTTGGGTACTAGCCTACAAAGTAACCAGGACATCTTCAGGGAGCGGTGTCTCAGAAAGGCAGAGTCCATTATTAAGGATCTCCAGTACCCAGGGCATGCCCTTTTCTCACTGTTACCATCAGGTAGGAGGTACAGGAGCCTGAAGGCACACACTCAGCGATTCGGGAACAGCTTCTTCCCCTCTGCCATCAGGGAGGAGGTACAGGAGCCTGAAGGCACACACTCAGCGATTCGGGAACAGCTTCTTCCCCTCTGCCATCCGATTCCTAAATGGACATTGAACCCTTGGACACTACCTCATTCTTTTTTTTAAAGAATATACAGTATTGCTGATTTTTGCACTTTTAAAAATCTATTCAATATATATATATATACTGTAATTGATTAGCTTATTTATTTATTATTATTTTATATATTATTTTTTTCTCTGCTAGATTATGTATTGCATTGAACTGCTGCTGCCAAGTTAACAAATTTCACGTCACATGCCGGTGATAATAAGCCTGATTCTGATTTGTTAAAGGGTTTTCAAATCTTTGTAATTATTGGTGGCTTTAGCTGAGAATACATAAAGGTTCCCTTTCACTGTATTCCCATTTAGCGAGTTCACAGGTACTTTACCCCCTTCATTCATGGCAGCATAAATGCATGTAGTAACTTTTCCTTATTTTGTAAAAGTTTTTAAAAAATCTCTCTTCCTCATTCTTGTTCTGGGGTTGGCGCTTTGTGCTCACTTTACCTGTTTGGCCTTGCTCTTTTGACTTTCTCATTAAAAGCAAAACAGATTGCTTAGATTCCCTTTCTACCTACAAAGTTGGCTGATATTTTTGGGATATGCTGTTGAAAATTCTTGGCTGGTTGCATCTGCCTTATTTGAAGATAGTAACTAGGGAACCAACAAGTGCACACGCATCACAGTATCTGCTAGAACACTGGGGTGATATGTGAACATTGGACACAATCTAGATTTCACTTCCTGACAGATAGATAGATAGATACTTTATTCATCCCCATGGGGAAATTCAACATTTTTTCCAATGTCCCATACACTTGTTGTAGCAAAAACTCCTTACATACAATACTTAACTCAGTAATAATATGATATGCATCTAAATCACTAACTCAAAAAGCATTAATAATAGCTTTAAAAAAAAAGTTCTTAAGTCCTGGCAGTTGAATTGTAAAGCCTAATGGCATTGGGGAGTATTGACCTCTTCATCCTGTCTGAGGAGCATTGCATCGACAGTAACCTGTCGCTGAAACTGCTTCTCTGTCTCTGGATGGTGCTATGTAGAGGATGTTCAGGGTTTTCCATAATTGACCGTAGCCTACTCAGCGCCCTTCGCTCAGCTACCGATGTTAAACTCTCCAGTACTTTGCCCACGACAGAGCCCGCCTTCCTTATCAGCTTATTAAGACGTGAGGCGTCCTTCTTCTTAATGCTTCCTCCCCAACACGCCACCACAAAGAAGAGGGCGCTCTCAACAACTGACCTATAGAACATCATCAGCATCTCACTGCAGACATTGAATGACGCCAACCTTCTAAGGAAGTACAGTCGACTCTGTGCCTTCCTGCACAAGGCATCTGTGTTGGCAGTCCAGTCTAGCTTCTCGTCCAACTGTACTCCCAGATACTTGTAGGTCTTAACCTGCTCCACACATTCTCCATTAATGATCACTGGCTCCATATGAGGCCTAGATCTCCTAAAGTCCACCACCATCTCCTTGGTCTTGGTGACATTGAGACGCAGGTAGTTTGAGTTGCACCATATCACAAAGTCCTGTATCAGTTTCCTATACTCCTCCTCCTGTCCATTCCTGACACACCCCACTATGGCCGTGTCATCAGCGAACTTCTGCTCCTTTGAAGGCTTCAGCAGCTAGAAACAATAGGCTTTTCATGTCCTTAACTGGACTAGAATTACACAAGGGCTCTGTTCCCCAGAACTATCTGTAAATTATATTTACATGTCAGAAACATACACTTTCTATAGCAACCAATCATATTGCTCTCTACAGCTGCTACAATTCATTCATTTCATTGAATATTCAATTTTTGAGGAAATTACAAGTAGGCTAGACAAGGGAGATGCAGTGGATGTTGTGTATTTGGATTTTCAGAAGGCCTTTGACAAGGTGCTGCACATGAGGCTTCTAAACAAGATAAGAGCCCATGGAATTACAGGAAAGTTACATACGTGGATAGATCGTTGGTTGATTGGCAGGAAACAGAGAGTGGGAATAAAGGGATCCCATTCTGGTTGGCTGCCGGTTACGAGTGGTGTTCCACAGGGATCCGTGTTGGGGCCGCTTCTTTTTACGTTGTATATCAACGATTTGAATTATGGAATAGATGGCTTTGTGGCTAAGTTTGCTGATGATACAAAGATAGGTGGAGGGGCTAGTAGTGCTGAGGAAACAGAGAGTCTGCAGGGAGACTTGGATAGATTGGGAGAATGGGCAAAGAAGTGGCAAATGAATTACTATGTCGGAAAGTGTACGGTCATGCACTTTGGTAGAAGAAATAAACGGGCAGACTATTATTTAAATGGAGAGAGAATTCAAAGTTCTGAGATGCAACGGGACTTGGGAGTCCTCGTGCAGGATACCCTTAAGATTAACCTCCAGGTTGAGTCGGTGGTGAGGAAGGTGAATGCAATGTTGGCATTCATTTCTAGAGGAATAGAATATAAGAGCAGGGATGTGATGTTGAGGCTCTATAAGGCACTGGTAAGACCTCACTTTGAATACTGTGTGCAGTTTTGGGCTCCTTATTTAAGAAAGGATGTGCTGACATTGGAGAGGGTTCAGAGAAGATTCACTAGAATGATTCTGGGAATGAGAGGGTTAACATATGAGGAACATTTGACCACTCTTGGACTGTACTCCTTGGAGTTTAGAAGAATGAGGGGGGGGGGACCTCAGAAACATTTCAAATGTTGAAAGGCATGGACAGAGTGGATGTGGCAAAGTTGTTACCCATGGTGGGGGAGCCTAGTACAAGAGGACATGACTTGAGGATTGCAGGGCGCCCATTCAGAACAGATGTGAAAGAATTTTTTTTAGCCAGAAGGTGATGAATCTATGGAATTTGTTGCCATGGGCGGCAGTGGAGGCCAAGTCATTGGGTGTATTTAAGGCAGAGATTGATAGGTATCTGAGTAGTCAGGGCATCAAAGGTTATGGTGAGAAGGCGGGGGAATGGGACTAAAGGGGAGATTGGATCAGCTCATGATGAAATGGTGGAGCAGGCTCGAGGGGCTGAATGGCCGACTTCTGCTCCTTTGTCTTATGGTCTAATTCTACCCACAATTACCCAAAATCACAGAACATATACTGCATCTAGTCATTAACAATACCACAAAATGTCACCATCTTGAAAAATGTTATATTAACACAAAAGAGAATTTGCATGAATCAGATTTCTGTAAGACCTAGGGAGCCCTTTTATTTCAACATACAACCTGGTGGATCTGCTTCTGCATTTAAAATTCTAAACATCCTATACATCTCTCACCCGAATGCTTGATGGTTAAATACTGAGCTGTGCTCAACAGGAAAACAAAGAAATGCCTATGCTCGTTTTTAAATCCTTTAATGGCTTTAACAGTTTAATCACCTTGACCTCCCATGACACACATCACCTCCAGTTCTGGCTTTTAATTTTAATTGCTCCACAGATGTCAGTTGCAGTTGTCAGGGTGCTAAACTCTGAGATTCCCTCCCTTCCCCTAGTTTCTTACTTCAGGTGCACTTTTCAACTCGACTGTTGTTTGTTATCTGTATCAATGACCTGGATGATAATGTGGTTAACTGGATCAGCAAATTTGCAGGTGACACCAAAATTTTGTATGTCATGGGCAGTGAGGAAGGCCATCATAGCTTGCACTGGGATCTAAAACAGCTGGAAAAATAACCAATGGAATTTAATGCAGACAGAACATAGAACAGTACAGCACATTATAGGCCCTTCGGCCCACAATGTTGTGCTGACCCTCAAACCCTGCCTCCCATATAACCCCCCCACCTTAAATTCCTCCATATACCTGTCTAGTAGTCTCTTAAACTTCACTAGTGTATCTGCCTCCACCACTGACTCAGGCAGTGCATTCCACACACCAACCACTGTGAGTGAAAAACCTTCCTCTAATATCCATTAAAAATCACAAGTAGAGGTCCCAGAACAGATCCTTGTGGGACACCACTAGTCACAACCCTCCAATCTGAATGTACTCCCTCCACCACGACCCTCTGGCCTTCTGCAGGTAAGCCAATTCTGAATCCACCTGGCCAAACCTCCATGGATCCCATGCCTTCTGACTTTCTGAATAAGCCTACCATGTGGAACCTTGTCAAATGCCTTACTAAAATCCATGTAGATCACATCCACTGCACTACCCTCATCTATATGCCTGGTCACCTCCTTAAAGAACTCAGTCAGGCTTGTTAGACATGGTCTGCCCTTCACAAAGCCATGCTGACTGTTCCTGATCAGACCATGATTCTCTAAATGCCCATAGATCCTATCTCTAAGAATCTTTTCCAACAACTTTCCCACCACAGAAGTAAGGCTTACTGGTCTATAATTACCCGGACTATCCCTACTACCTTTATTGAACAAGGGGACAACATTCGCCTCCCTCCAATCCTCCGGTACCATTCCCGTGGACAACGAGGACATAAAGATCCTAGACAGAGTCTCAGCAATCTCTCCCCTCACCTCGTGGAGCAGACTGGGGAATATTCCATCAGGTCCCGGGGACTTATCCGTCCTAATGTATTTTAATAACTTCAGCTCCTCCTCTCCCTTAATATCAACATGCCCCAGAACATCAACCTCACATATTGTCCTCACCGTCAAGTTCCCTCTCATTGGTGAATACCGAAGAGAAGTATTCATTGAGGACCTTGCTTACTTCCACAGCCTCCAGGCACATCTTCCCACTTTTATCTCTAATCAGTCCTACCTTCACTCCTGTCATCCTTTTGTTCTTCACATAATTGAAGAATGCCTTGGGGTTTTCCTTTACCCTACTCGCCAAGGCCTTCTCAAGGTTTTGCACTTCAGTAGAATCAACCAGGGTAGGTCTTAAACAGTGAACAGTAGGGCACTGTAGAACAAAGGGATCTGGGAATACAAGTCCATAATTCATTTAATGTGACATCACAGGTACTTAGGGTAGTAAAGAAAGCTTTCGCCACATTGGCCTTCATTGAGTACAGGAGATGGGATGTTGTGCTGAAGTTGTGTAAGATATTGGTGAGGCCTAATTTGGAATATTGTGTGCAGTTTTGGTCACCTACCTATAGGAAATAGGTAAATAACTTTGAAAGAATACAGAGAAAATTACAAGGATGTTGCCAGGACTGGAGGACCCGAGTTACAAAGAAAGATTGAATAGGTTAGGAATTTATTCCTTGGAATGTAGATGATTGAGAGATTTGATAGAGGTGTACAAAATTGAGAGGTATAGATAGGGTAAATGCAAGGAAGTTTTCTCCACTGAAGTTGGATGGGACTAAAACTAGAGGTCACAGGTTAAGAGTGAAAGGTGAAAAGTTTAGGGGAATATGAGGGGACACTTCTTCACTCAGAGGGTCGTGACTGTGGGGAATGAGCTGCCTGCACAAGTGGTGCACACAAACTTGATTTCACATTTAAGGCAAGTTTGTATAGGTACATGGATGGCAGGGGAATGGAAGGCTATGATCTGGGGGCAGGCCGATAGGACTAGGAGTTTAAATGGTTCGGCACACACCAGATGGACTGTGCTGTACTTTTCTCTGACTCTATATGCTTATCCTGAAATGCTTGGATGTCCTCATTAGTTGACTTCTACTGAAGAGAAATCAAATGATTGAAAGCCCAGGTCCATTATAAAGCTTTTTAAAAAAAAATCAGTGGAGAGAATTTGTGCATGCCCCAGAATGCTTCTCCGCAAAACAAAGGAAAACTTCTATTATAACGCCCTCTCCAACTCATATCTAGTTACCAAAGACTAATTATAGAGTCACAGAGCATGGAAATTGTCCCTTTGGCCTATCTGGTCCATGCTGACCAAGATTTCCATCTAAGTTAGTCCCACTATCCTGTGTGTCTTATATCCCTCTAAACCTTTCTTATCCATGCACCTAATCACACACCTTTTAAACTTTGTTAATGTACATACCTCAATCACTTCCTCGGGCAGCTTATTCCAAATTATGACTGTCTGGGTGAAAAAGTTGCCTCTCAGTTTCTAATTAAATCTCTCCCCTCACACCTTCAGGCTATGCACTCAGGTTCTTGATTACGTACATTACTTGAATACCCAACCAGGTGTCTGATAAATATAAGACGATAGTCTCCCATTGATACTCCTTTGACCCAACCATTTTCATTCCCTAAATGAATTGGCCATCCTCTTGTTGAACTTATGTAGTGACCAAAATAAAAATACTAATGTAATTTAGGGATTTGGTGTCTTCTCCATCTTCTATATTAACTGAACCTGTTAATGTTAGGGTAAAAACAAATCCTTGCTATTATTGGTCAAATGTTTGAGGAAGTTATCCTAAGAAATTGTTCCAACTCCCATGCAATGTTTGCACAATGTTGTTGAACTCTAATGGACCAATAATAAAATTACTACATTACCAAACACTAAAAATATAGGAATAGAAGGTTGATAAGAGATGTTTTATTTTTAATTACAAAAAAGATTACATACACACAATCACTACAGAGCTATAAAAATTAATGAAAAATATTTTTTACCCAGTGCTCAGTAATGGGAATTTAAAATACTGCATTACATAAAATTTTGAAATACCAAACATTAGTAAATGGGATGGAAGCAGCAATATTAAAATGAGTACACAAATGACAAAGATGCATGCATTTAGTAGTCTTGCCTAGTTTTGCAAATCAACTGAAAATCGCAATCTATTTTAATTTCATCTTACATTACAATGTTTTTACTGCCATGTTTCTTTATTTTATATAAGCATTGCCAAATATTGGCATACAAATTGAAAGAACCAGATAATAAATTTAAGCAGAATATATTTGCGATATGATTAATTGTCCAATTTTTAAGATTTAAATGATTGTCATCTCTCCACTTAAGTTTACTCATAATTTTGAAGAATTTTGTTGCCCAAGTTTGAACAGGAGTTTAGAAGATTACCCTTTTAACCATATCCAAAAAGAAAAAAAATCATTGAATGTTAATTATGCTCAAAATGACTTTACATTTAAGAGTGCAATAATACATAGCCATAAAGGTTGTCTTGAAATCAAGCATGAAAACATGCTTTCAACAAGTAGGTAAATACATTATAAATACAAACCAAGCAAATCATATACAGAATTTTATTTGACCTGATCACTGACAAATAATACCTACAGTATAAACATATGGCAGCCACATCCGTACCTTAATGCCTATACAAAAATATTCAAAGCCAAAATTAACTAATCCATTTAAATTTCCTGTTTAATCTTTTAAAAGAAAACAAAATCAAGATAATGACCATCTTGGCCTTGGCAGTATGACAGCTCCTCAAATACACATTTTCGCCACTACTAACAATGAGTTTTCAAAACCCAAACTCTTGCTCCTGCACTATATGGTTAGGCATTTATAAAAATAAACATAAAATAAGACTTGTGTTGAATACAAGCACATTGCTAGCAGAAAAAAAAGCACAAAATGTCTAGACTACTTACCAGATCAGGCAGCATCTGTGCAGGGAGAAACAAGGTTAATGTTTCATTCATATCCTTTCATTGATGATTACTTGATGAAAGGTCTTTGACCATAAATTTTAACATTTTTTTCTCTCTCCATAGAGGCTGCCCAACCTGAAAAATGCCTCCAGCATTTGCCATTTCAGATTTCATGTATTATTTTTCCTTTTCACATTATTGGCAGATCTATTCAAAGCACACTACTACCTCCAAACTACCGGTACTTATTTCTATCCTCAAGCTCCACTTGTGTTTGTGATACACTATACATAAATACAAATAATTACTGGATGACTTAAAATAATTTATACTTATACAAATGCTTTTTTGCCTCTGGTTCTTTGTTATTTTGAGATACAGTATGGTAAGAGGCCCTTCTGACCCAATGAATCCACACCACCCAATTACATGATGTGACTAATTAACTAACTAACTGTTGGTCTTTGGACTGTGTGAAGAAACCTTTGTAGTCATGGGAAAAAACTCTCATGCACAGTAGCAGAATTGAACTGTAACTGAAGTGTTACACTAACCACTAATTTGCGGTGCCACCCATTATTTCTCACAATTATTGAAAAACAACAAGCAATAGAATAGTCTTTATACATTGTTCCCTTAACAGCCCATTATCACATCTATGCATATTTTTAGTTTGGAGTATAATCTTTTCAGGAACTTATTCAATCCCCTGGAAATAAAGAATAGGTGAACAGAGACAATTTACAAAATATTCCAATATACCTTTAAATGCAATAAAGAATCTGATGAATGTTTACTTGTGGTAAAATGTCCTGTTTGGGCTATTTGTTACCATATAGTCAGTGACACATATATTCAAAAATCTCAATTATTTCACATTTTCTCTTTTAATACAAAGAAACAAATTTCATTGACTTTTAAAGTCTAATTGAGGGAGAATATCTGCCAAGTTGTGGGGAACAAACAGTAGGATTGACAAGATTGCTCTTCCAGAGAGATTGTATAGTGCAGCAGCATTTCAGGCAGAGATTCTTTAATTTTTAAAATGTTTTGAAGGCAGGAAATATGGATAACAGAGTTTACTCATGAAAAGGAAAGGCAACACCATGAAAACTTGAACAATCATATTTTGACTCTGGCAAAATTAGTAAGGTTCAAATCCAACTAAAACTGAAAAGACAGAACTACTGGTTGTAAAACTGCATTTGCTGCTCAATAAATTTAAATTTCATAATCATCAATTTCATGAGTTTTGGCATTCTCACAAACCAACTATTAGCAGTGTTTTATAATTGAAAAACTTTGGTTTATAGCACATGCTTAGAGCAAGAGGTTTGCAGGTATGAGTGAATAGTATAATATGACAATTGATTAGGTTGTGATGTTCAGAACTCAATTAAAATATTGTAGAACAGATTATACTAAATGGCATGCATCCTTTAAGCTCACCTGAATCTACATTCAAACTTTTCTAAACTTACTCCATGCATAGACAGTGACTTCACCATCACTGTTGATTGGCAGGCGTCTCAAAATGTTGCCCTGTTTGGGAGAATTTGGACTACCGCACTTTACTTAACACAAAGCTCACAACTCAAATTAGTCTTTACAATTTGCATTCGTGTATTTTCACCCAGCCCAAATAAAGCATGTATTATAAAATTGCATATTTTTTTTAAAAAAAGAGGCAAATAGCGGTACAAGTGCAAATATGGCTTCTTCTCTACTCTGAACCCAGTTTATAGTCAAAAGAAATGTTTGTAGTGCTTTTGCCACCTTTAGATTAAAAGGTGTTAAAATCTTGATTAATGCTTGCCACTTTCACTGAATATTTTTTTGAAAAAGATTCCAATGTTTATAAAAGCATTACGTACAGCCAATGGATAATGTTGGTACATATTATTTACAATAGTTATTGACATCTTTAATTACTTGTGCCTTCCAGGTCAAATACATTTAGTACCTGTTTCAAAGAATTACAGTGTATGGAACCAAATATGGTAGTAGTTTAGTAAACAAAGCCTTTAAATGAGATATAGAATTTTAAATATTAATATTCATTAGGTAACATTTAAAATCTCATCCTAACAAAAGTTGATCACAATGTCATAATACTACAAGATTGTAATCTTTCTTGCAACACAATTACACCAAAACTAAACTGTCCTTTAGACTGGAAAATAATTGTGGCTACATTTTTGGTACCTACTTCTAATAAAGGTCTCAGAGGCATAAATAGGGGCAAGGGTCACTGTTGCCTCTATGTTTCCATTTTCAGGGAAGAAATGTGCTTGCACCCTAAGATTTTTCTGTTCAATATTACACAGAGCCCTGCCGTTCACTTTTGATTCTCCCCTGGTTTAACTTCACAAAATACATTAGCCTGCAATTGTTCAAGTTGAATTCCATCTGCCATTCCCTTGCCCAGTTTCCAAGTTAATTTATATCCTGTTGAAAACTTAGCTAGCCTGTATTTTCCACTGTACCACCAATTTTGGTGTCATCTGCAAACTTACTAGTTAACCTAACTCCATTCTCATCCAAATCACCATTATGAAGAACAACAGATCGAGCATTGGTTCTTGCAGCATACTACTGATCACAGGCCTCCAATCTGAAAGCTCTACTTCAATGGAAGCTTGTTGGAGGCCAAATGCAATACCAATGTAACAGTATTGCTTGATACTGTCCCTCTTATATTTGTTGCATAGGATCAAGCTTGCATACCATAATGAAACACATACACCATGGAGACAAATTTCCTTTGTAGGTTTTACTGAGGATGAGAAAAGTCCATGTTTAATGGCTGAACTGCCCCATGCATTACCACAAGTGGTCATGCAGTCCTTGAAACCTTCAAGCTTTTTTTTCCTCTGCTGTGGCAACATCTCTGTTGGCACTAGTGTTCTGGGACCAGGTTGCTATCAGTATGCAAAACATTGGTTCTTTTCATTCTGTGGGCAATTTGGTGGTTTCTTGCTCAGAAGATATATTCCAACAAATGGCGGCACCCAGGATTGGATCACTGTCTTATCTTCTAGTACTCATCTCTGACAAAACAGTGCTGGTTATGTCATCCATGCTTCATTTCATCAGAAGGACACCAATAAAGTTGGCCTTTCCTACTCTTTACCAATTACATGTTGCCAGAGGTGCTTTTTCCCACTTTCATGTTGAAGTCACCAAAGACTCCCTCCCTTCCAAGTGATGTCCCACCAGGTCAGAGTTGAAATGCTGCTTGGTCTCAATTGTAACAAAAAGGCTGTACTCAGCTACTCTGTCTTAACCAGCTATTCTTAGGAAATTACAAGGAGCAACATCACTACACATCCCTGACAGCAAGAAATAGCAGGAATATGACTGGAAGCAGGACTAAGTGTGTAGCTTGGTGCTGGACCTGTAACACAAGCATGTACATAGCTCAGAGAAGAGCTCAGTGTGTGCACAAACAGTGGCCAGGTCATTTCTGGAAACAAGCAAATAATTTAAACTCAAAAACTGGTGTCCATGTTTTTACATACACTATTCAAAGACACAGATACAATGTTCTTAGTATAACTATAGTTAATCAAATTACAAATGATTTAGGCTTACTCAGGATAAGTGTGGACATTAAACAGAAGTTCACATTTTTGACACTTTACCTCCGAAATTAAAGTTTTTGCACCTCAAGCACAAAGCATAGACTTATTTAGACTGAGGCATATAACTGTTGTGTTTCACAGCCTGAGGCATATAACTTTGCTGATCAGTTTCTAAACATCCATCAAATCCCAACAAGTCCAATTTGACAACAGTTTGGTCATCAGAGCTTGAAAACCCTTCCACAACAGGACAGGATTCCTCAGAGTTCCGATCTGAAATTTCCATTCGACTTAGTCTGACGGAGCTATCTTCATCCATATCACCCAGGATTTCACCTTCATTTGAAGGTACTTCTTTCAAAATGGGCTCCTCAACATGACAATTCTGCTTAAAATACTGTCTTTTTACTTCTGTACTGCGGCTTCCAAAATTGCCATATGAATGTTCATCAGGCTTTTCTTCATTTTCTAGAAGAGGCTGGGTTGATTCAGACCTTGCAAAAACTTGTCCTGATGGTTGTTGGCACTTGTAACCAGTATCACTCACTAGTACAGTTGAATACTGAACTGTGCTGCTTGTTGTGTTCTGTGCCAACTCACTATCACTATCAGAAACACTTTGTCGAGGGGATGACATGCACGAAGATCCTCCAATGCCACTGCTATGCTCTCCTGATGTACTCTTTTCCTTTTTCAGCGATGACAATTGCTTCATATCATCCTCATTAGATGAGTATTTATTATCGGCGTCAGCTTCAATTATAGTGACGTCAGAAATAAAGCCATCCAGATTCACAGGATCAGTTGGGCCTAGGTTATTCTGTTAAAAAAAAAAGATTAAAATACCATTTGTAACCTAAACATTTAAAAGAATTGCAAAGGTAATCAACACAGCATGCATTCCAGATCCTATATAAAGGACCTATTTGGATTTTTCACATTCTGAATATTCCAAAGCACTTGAGAACCTTTTAACCACTTTTTATTTTTCCATAATGACAGTTAATTTGCATACCCAGCTAGTTAATCATTAGTTGAAAGAAGCCTTTAATACTAATCTTAATTTGCACAACGATGATATCATTTGAGATACTTGCTGACTTTGTATATCATAGTTGGTCTATGCTATGACAATACCATGATAACTAAGACTACTGTAATGTGGTGACCAATTATAATGGTCAAGTCTTCAATGGGCCAATAGAATGGTCTTCTGACAATTTTGAACAGGTATGGGGCTGGGCTCAGAAAACGTGTACTTGGAAAAGAAAGACTACAAACTTCATCTTACATAAGTACACCAAATAATGGATTCATACAAAGGAAAGAGAGGCATGTGACAGCAGAGTGTTGTGATGTGATTGATAAGCATCAGAACGTAATTGCAAATGGTTTCAGAACAGGGAAAACAGTAAAAAGTTTGCCATTCTGGTAAAAAGCTGTCTATTACATCTTGCTTTTGCTACATGTACTTACTTCTGTGTTGTGGTTTCACAAGATAAGCACATACTGTACACTCATCATATACTCATCAGATCAATGTAACTTTGGTTCCTGGCATTAAAACTAAATCAAAGATAGTCCATTTCTATTCCAACTTCATTACAGTAAAGACAATAACCATGATGTACAAATGGTGACTTCATCTTATAAATGTTATTAATGTTATTCCAGAAGAAAAAATATGATAGTAAATATTAATGATGTTTATTCCACAGTTTTCAATATTCATATTTGTTCATTTTAATGAACTCTTTAAAAAAAAAGTTCATTTGCACTCGCATTGCTTAAAGCTCAGAGTCAAAAGCATAAAATTCTGAAAACTTGCATTCCAGTTGGTCAGATAGTCTGGCTTTAAAATATGCCATCTCCACTGATCAGTTTTATATATTGCTCATTACAAATATAAGAACCAGTTGATTTAAAGCAGACATTTTCAGAAATTTGAAACATTAACTACTTTTCTTTGCATGATTGCTTCCTGACCTGCTAGGTGTTTTGAGAAATTTGTCTCATTTTAGATTTTCAGTACCAGAGGCATTTAAAAATAATTTATAATAGTTTGAGAAAGATATGTAACTTTAGACATATTAGCAGCAATAGTTAGACAGAAATAAGTCAATTGCATACAGGTACTCTTAGACAAGAAGACCATTATTCACTGTAAGAAATCAATACAATTATGCTTATATAAAAACAAGACTACCAAAAACAACTATTTGTATACCAAAGGTGATAAAGCAATACCTTGATATGATTTCCATTGTTAGATGACCAATCAACAATCCTGCTATTTGCAGCATCTGGAACATTTGGCCAAACGCAGGTTTTAATTCTGTAAAGAATAGATTTGTAATATTAAACTGGTAGATCTCCAATAGTATTTTTCAGAGAGCTGAAATATGGTTGGTTCCTCATTGATAAACGCACTTTGTCCTAGCATTGTTGCTGATCATATGAAAACACTAAGGTAATTGCTCCTCATGTCACTTGTCACAAATTCATTCTTTATGTCTCTTAAATTTTTCATATTTCCCATGTGGACCTCTAAGCTTAGGTGACAAAGTCTTTAATTCTTTTGCTCCAACCAATTAGTATTGTCACTCTTTTTGAAGGGTCCATTACTTGTGTCCTGAATTACTAGTTCTAAAGACCAAGCCAAAAGATGAGGACAGGAGTAGCTCTGGGTCAATAGTGAACATTGAAACTGGTAAAAGAGCCAAGTTGGAGAAAGAATATGAATTATAAGGTTGAAAAGAAAATCTGGAGAATAAGTGTACTGAAACAGGTTAGGTCTGCACTTAGACATTATTCCTTTCAGTTACAAAACAAATTGCATGCATTGTTGAACTAAAAGCTTTTACATTTCATGTGGATTTAAAAGAATGTTCAAGTCATATGACTAATCTAAATTAAATAAATTACACTTACAGATGTCTGTTTTTGAAGCAAAGTAGCGTCACTCCCAAGGTGATAAGGAGAAAACAGAGACAGATTGGTACTACAATTGCCTCAATTTCACCTTTTGCTATAAAGAAACACAAAGGAATAACATTACTACTATTTCTTGTAAAACAATTATTAAGTTAATTTGCAGTAATGGCAACATTCACAAGGCACCAGGCCCCAAATGATATACTTAGCAGGACACTGAAAACCTGTGCCAACCAGTTTGCTGGAGTGTTCAAGGAAATGCTGTAGTCAGTGGTTCCCGCCTTCTTTGACAACTGTTGTGGGCAGAATCTCTGATGGTGACAAGCAGGTGTACAGGAGTGAGATAAATTGGCTGGTTAAGTTTTGCTGTAACAACCTTGCACTCAATGTCAGTAATATCAAGGAACTGATTGTAGACGTCAGGAAAGGGGGAGGGGGAGGGGGAGGGCAGAGTGGAACACAACAGTTCTCATTGAGAGGTCAGCAGTAGAAAGAGTGAGCAACTTCAAGCTCCTGGGCGTCAAAATCTCTGAAGGCCTATCCTGAGCTCAACATATTGATGCAATTACAAAGAAGGAATGCCAGCGGCTACATTTCATTAGGAGTTTGAGGAGATTTGCTGTGTCACCAATGACTATAGTAAATTTCTGCAGATTTTGAGCATTTTGACTGGATGCATCACTATCTACTGTGAAGGTGCTAATATCAGAGGGTTGTAACTAAGCCAACTCCATCATGGGTACCAGCCTCCCCATTGAGACATCTTCAGAAGGTAGCATCCATTATGAAGAACTCTCACCATCTAGAACATGCCCTATTCTCATTGCTACTGACAGGAAATAGGTAGAGCAGCTTGAAGACAACTCAACATTTTAGGAATAGTTCTTGCTCTTTATAGTCATTTTTATATATGGTACAGAACTCTTGCCACAAAACAAAAAAATTGTGACAAATGTCAGTGATAATAAACCACACTCTGATGTTGATGTTAAAATTATACTCAGCGCATTGTGAATATTAAGCAATAATAGCATGTAGGTTGGACCATACATAAAGACCCTTTATTTGAATGAAGCAAAGAATACTACTACATGTAATCAGATATTGATATTTTGGCAGCATACAAAATAACTGCTGCTGATAAAGTCATAGTCAGAGCCAACCTTAAGGTATCGGAGACAAAATTTTTTAGGAGTGGTAATAGATAATAAATTAAGCTGGAAACCACAAATTATGTCAAAGCAAAAGTGTCAAAATCTATTGCAATACTGTATAAAGCACAGGATTTCTTCTATCAGGAATCTTTGTATACATTATACTGTTCACTTACAGTTCCATACATGACTTACTGCGTAGGGGTATGGGGAAATACATACAAAAATACAAATTCTTTTTTCTACTCCAAAAGAAAGTAATATGAATTGTAAATAAGACAAGTTATTATGAACCAATCAATCCACTATTTATTCAACTTTTAAAATCCAGAGATTTTGTAGATTTTAAAATAATCCAAGTTATTTATAAAGTAAAAGATGGACAGCTACCACTAAGTATCCAAAGGTTGTTTAAAATTAGAGAAAGTCAACATGACTTAAGAGGAACATGTATATTTCAAAAACAAAGGATAAGAACAAATGTAAAAAATCATTGTATTTCAGTCAGAGCGGTGAATCTATGGAACAGTTGTAGTGAGAATTTAAAAACAATGCACCACACTTAACAAATTTAAAAATTATTTAAAAAAATTTAATGAACAAATATAAAATACATGATTTAAAATGAATGGGAGTAATGTAAATAAATGATACTTGGAATTGGATTTTGTGTTAAAAGATTAATCATTACATCAAAACAAAAAAATTCATAATGTCAAATATGTTGTATAATAAGAGGGTAGGTGTAATAAGCTGTAGCTTCAGCCTACACCCTTTCGGTCTGTTTTAAAGAATATCTATGTTTTTTTGTTGTAATTTTGTCTTATGAAATCATCATTGAAAATTATGCTTGTGTTGTTTGTACTGACTGAAATAAAATTTCATTCATCCTACTTAATGAATGAAGCTCTTTTTATAATGTAGAGTTAAATATTCAGATGGTATAACACTGTAGGCATATGAAGAAATTTATGCAATGATATTTGCTCTGCTAAAATTAATTCAATATTAATTAGAACATAAAACACTACAGCACAGTATAGGCCCTTTGGCCCACATAATTAATTACCTCTTGAAAATTCCAATTAAACTAATCCCACAGCTAGGAAAAGCCAAATGGAAAAAAAATCAAAAGAAACTTACGACTGTTGGAAATTCAAAGTAAACCCAATAATTGCTAGAAATACCTCAGACTGACGACCTAATACGAGCAATTGTTACCTTGAAAGTCATTAAGTTAATTGGTGTCTTATTTAACACTATTTTTAGAATGCACCTTGGCACTTAGAGGTACATTTAATTTGGTGTTTGAGAAATCTCATCCAGTTTAATACTTACCAAAATTTAAAGTAGTAAAATTGATTTCAGAGCTGTTGGTGCCTCCTTTGATTGTAGATGCCATAACACGAACCACATACAAAGTATTACCCTGTAATGATTTCAGTACAAACTGCTGATGCGACGGATCAACAACAAAGCCTGGAAATTAAGTTGACAGAAATACAAACAATTTGTAGAACTTGTGTCAAATCAAGATTAAACCTAACGAAGTATAATAGGTGAAACTCAAACAAGTTAAGCAGAAGCAACTTATATTTTAAAAGATTGAACGCAATAGCAGTAACAGTGAATCCACTTAGCATTGCAGAAATATAGAATGAGCAAACAGTTTAAGCAATACCTATACTCCTTAACTTCTATTTTGGTACAGTAAGGCATTTTATTTGTTGAGGGGACAAGCAAATTGATAGTTACTAGGTTAAAGGGAACAAGATTTACATCAGTACAAAGATGAAGGTAGAGCTGTGGATGTGATATATATGGATTTTAGAAAGTATTCAATAAGGACCCCCATGGTAGGCACATTCAGAAAGTCAGAAAGCAGAGGATCCACAGAAACATGGCTGTGTGGATACAGAATTGGCTTGCCTATAGAAGGTAGAGGGTGGTTGAAGATGGAGCGTATTCTGCTAGGAGGTCAGTAACCAGTGGTGTTCTGTACGCATCTGTTCTGGGACCCAATTCTTGTGGTGTTTATAAATGACTTGGATGAGGAAGAGGAAATGGAAGGATGGGTTAGTTGATTTGAAGATGACACGAAGGTTGGTAGAATTGTGCATAGTGTGGACGGTTGTCGTAGGCTGTAAAGGGACATTTACAGGAAGCAGAACTGAGTTGAAAAGCAGCAGATGGGAATTTAACCTGAAAAGTGAAATGATTCACTTTGGAACATCAACCTTGACGACAGAATACAATATTAACAGCAGGAATATTAGCAGTGTGAGGAACAAAGGGATCTTCCGGGCCACATCCATAGTCCATAGATAAGGATGCATGGTAGTGTAGTGGGAAGCACAATAATTTACAGCACAGGTGGGTTCAATTCCCACCACTGTCTGTAAGGAGTTTTGTACATTCTCCCTGTGACTGTGAGGGTTTCCTCCAGGTGCTCCAGTTTCCTCCCACAGTCCAAAGATGTACAGGTTGGTAGATTAATTGGTCATTGTAAATTGTCCTGTGATTAGGCTAGGATTAAATCTAGGGATTGCTGGGCAATGTGGCTTGAAGGGCCTTTTCCACACTTAATGTCAATAAATAAAATCTCAAAATTTTCACGCTGCAGCGAAGTTGATAGGATAGTTAAGAAAGCATATGGCGTGTTGGCCTTCATCAGTCAGGAGATTGAGTTCAAGAACTAAGAGGTAATGTTGCAGCTCTATAAGTTCCTAGTAAGACAATATTTGAAATACTGTGTGCAGTTCTGGTCACTTCTTTATAGGAAGGATGTAGAAGCTTTACAGGGTGCTGAGATTATTTATCAGGATGCTGCCTGAACTAGAGAGCAAGTCTGTTAACGACAGGTTGAGTGAACTAGGGGTTTTGTCCTTGTGGTGAAAGAGGATGAGAGGTGATTTGATAGAGGTGTACAAGGTGAGAGGCATAGATTGAGTAGACAGATCTTTTTCCACAGGGTGGAAATTATTAATGAGAGGGACATTATTTTAGAGGGAAGTGTAGGGGAATGTCAGAGCTGGGTGGGTGTGTGGAACTCATTGCCAGGAATAGTGGTAGAGGCAGATACACAAGGAACACTAAAAAAAAACTTAGATAGGTACAGACATACGAATTGGGGATTCGTATTGGAGATACGAATTGACAATAAACTGGACTGGTCAAAGAACACTGAGGCTGTCTACAAGAAGGGTCCTGAGGAGACTGAGGTCCTTTAACATCTGCCGGACGATGCTGAGGATGTTCTATGAGTCTGTGGTGGCCAGTGCTATCATGTTTGCTGTTGTGTGCTGGGGCAGCAGGCCGAGGGTAGCGGACACCAACAGAATCAACAAACTCATTCGTAAGGCCAGTGATGTTGTGGGGGTGGAACTGGACTCTCTGACAGTGGCGTCTGAAGAGGATGCTGTCCAAGTTGCATGCCATCTTGGACAATGTCTCCCATCCACTCCATAATGTACTGGTTAGGCACAGGAGTACATTCAGCCAGAGACTATTGGAGTATAAAAGTTGAAATTGCTTGCTGTGTAACCAAAACTATGTAGTCAGCTTTGAACTTGCTATTTGCTAGAGAATGAAATCTTAAGAATGTAGAAGACAATGGTGTGTTAATGAGAGGTAGCTAAGAGATGTAGATTAGAACATGATTAAGACAATGGGTAGAAACAATAGTGGTGGATGTACTTGTGATACTCAACTATAGACCGATTGGATATGCTAATGCAACTAAACCAGGAGATTGCTATAAAAAAATGCTATGTCCAAGGATCGGTGGGCAATCAGCGACTAGCTCACTGACTGTCTCAGCTTTGATTTGCAAATTAAAGTTTAATACTTCTTGAAGAATCTTCTGCGTCTCCTGGTCGTTTGTGGGGCACGAGAAACCACGACAAGACTCATTCCACCGAGATGCAACACTGAGCGTCATAGGAAGTCATTCCTGCCTGTGGCCATCAAACTTTACAAATCCTCCCTTGGAGTGTCAGACACTCTGAGCCAATAGGCTGGTCCTGGACTTATTTCCACTTGGCATGATTAACTTATTATAATTTAATTATTTATGGTTTTATATTGCTATATTTCTACACTATTCTTGGTTGGTGCGACTGTAACAAAACCCAATTTCCCTCGGGATCAATAAAGTATGTCTGTCTGTCATGATAGGGAAAGGAGATTTATGTAGGAGGGAAGGGTTATATTGATCTTAGTGTAGGTTAAAAGGTTAGCACAACATTGTGGGCAACACACCATTGCCTTCCTTTCTAATCTTACTAAAAAAACCCATCTTATTTTCAAAATCTGTTGCCTTTTTTTAGAATGGATTTCAGCAGTTTCCTTTTGATATCATGTTAAATGGTCTCTAGCCCTTTCTCTCCCTCTGTTCTTGAACAGAGGAGCTGAATTTGCCACCTTTCAATCTGTGGGAACCATTAGAGAATCTATATTGTTTAGTTTTAATGTATTTGTTGTCATTTCCTACTTCTACAGTCAGCTCGTTCACATCCTTTATTTATTTATTAAATTTTAGAAATTACAAAGAATGTGATATAAAATAGTAAGAAAAATAATATTAACCCTCCCCCCCCTTAACTCTTATCTAAAGAAAGAAAAAAAAGGAAAGAGAAAGATTGCCTGGATATCGGAGGATCCCCACATGCTCCATGGAGTTCAAAATAATTTTAACATTTATTTTTACTTTCCCCCATTACTTTATAATTTTATCTTCAAAGGACCTATGTATTTAATCCTATCTTTTGTAAGTATGGGAACCATATTTTCAAAAACATATCATATTCATTTCTTAGATTGTACGTAATTGCTTTATATTCCACACTTTTCACTCTATCTTGAATATTTTTTGATAATAAAAAAATCCTTGAGTAAGTTTTATGTCTATTTGAATAAAATGAATAATCTCTTTCTCTTAGATTAATTTTTCTCCATATATCAATCAGGTTTAAATCTTTCATTAATGATAAAGTTAGTTTTATTACTTTTGATTTTGTAAAAACTTTAGTTGACCTATCCAAAACTGGATCTAAACAAAAATTAAAATATCCACCTATTAATATTTTATCATGTGCGTCAGCCAAGTTAAAAAAAAACTTCTTGTATGAATTTTGCATCATTTTCATTTGGTGCATAAATGTTCATAAAAGTCCATAATTCTGAAAAAATTTGACAATGTATAATCACATATCTCCCCACAGAATCAATTATTACATTTTGTATTTTAATTGGTAAAGACTTATTAACCAAAATTGCAACTCCTCTCGATTTTGAATTAAATGAAGCTGCAATGACATTCCAACCCAATCTCTCTTTAATTTCTTATGTTCTGTTTCTGTTAAATGTGTTTCTTGTAAAAAAGCTATATCTCCTTTCATTTTCTTAATACATGTTAAAACTCTTTTTCTTTTCACAGGTCCATTAATTCCATTAACATTAAAACTTTAAAAATTAATTAAATTAATCAATCATAATACCTTGGGAACTCTTTAAAATTCTCTATGTTGCTATGAGTCTCTCCCCAACCATCCAGGCAAAAAAGAAGAAAAATAGAAGAAAGATAGCTTATATATATAAATAAAAAAAACAAAATACCCCCCCACTAATGTTGCGATTAAAAAGAACACAACATTACCCCCCCCCCCCATTTTATGGGTCAGGGCAATCGCCATGATTGTACACGTGAAAACCGCAGCCATCGATCAGTAGCTCCTCCAGCTCCCCCACAAAAAAATATATTAATGAAGAAAAAATAATTAATATCTCTACTCCCAATTAATACTCCTCGACTATTTTTTTCCCTTATAAATGTCCATCAAGTCCAACCTTGTTTCAATCTTCATCATTAGTCCATTTCAATTCTATAATTCTTTACTCCTCTTCATGCACATCAGGTAATTCTTGTACAAATTTCTCCGCTTTCCGATAGTCAACGAAAAAACTTCTTTCTTCGTTATCCAGGAAAATTATCAATTTTGCTGGGTAGCTCAATAAAAATTTATAGCCCTTTTCCCATAAAGATTTTTTCACTGGATTAAATTCCTTCCGCCTCTTCAGAAGATCATAACTTATGTCTGGATAAAAAAAAACTCTTTTCCCTTCTATTATCAATGGCCCATTTCTCTTTTTAGCACCTTGAGTAGCCGCCTTCAAGATCATTTCTTTATCTTGGTACCTTAAGCATTTTATCAAAATTGATCTTGGATTTTGATCTTGTTGAGGTCTTGGTCTTAAAGCTCTGTGTGCTCTTTCAATTTCAATTACTTGACTTCCTTCTTTCATTTCCAAAATTTTCGGAATCCATTCTTGAAAGAATTTTATTGGATTTTCTCCCTCTGTACCTTCCATAAGACCAACAATTTTAATATTATTTCGTCTACTAGAGTTCTCAAGCACATCCATTTTTTCCAACATCCGTTTTCTTTCTATTGTCCAGGCAAGATTATTGTTTTCTATCTTATCTATTCTTTCAGTGTTTTCTTCCACTTTTACTTCCATCTCTTTAACTTTATTATCCATCTTCTTTTGTTTTTCCACCACATTATCGAGTGTATTCTGCATCCTTCTTATATCTGTTCTTATAGCTTTTAATTCATTCATCATATATATGTCAGGATATCTTTTATGTCTCCTTTAATCTCTTCCTTCTTTTCTTTTTCTTCTTCCTCTGAACTTCCCAAAGAGTCTGGTTCTACTTCCGATTCACTTCCAATTTCACTTCCAGCCGTAGATGGGATTTGTAGATTTGTTAATATCTGTTCATGCATACCTTCGCGCATGCGTTGTTCTTGCCATTTCTCCTTAGAGACCGCCGACATTACTGCAACTTCCTGTCCCGCATCATCAGAAGTGCCATGCACTTCGCCGGGAGGAGATCCAACTTGAGTCCGAGGCTTCGCCGAGACGGTTAGGCCTTTTTCTCCGCCGATTTGCGCAGTCTTCAAAGTAGTAGCTTTCTTCTGTCTCAGTTTAGGAGCCATATCAAAAGATAATCCTGAGTTGCTTATAAATAGTTTCTAGTAGGTATTTGTTAACTCTTCTTCATTTAAACCCTATTTCATTACTTTTTACGAGGGAGCTGGATTCCCAACGTCTCGATCCTACGTCATCACGTGACGTCCTCCCTCGTTCACATCCTTGAGAAGAAAGTCATCAAGTTCTAGAAATGATCAACTTTCAGTTCTAAGGCTACTTTCTTTTTAAAAGCTAATTTCTTTCAGTTCCTCAATTTTTTTCTGGATCTTTTGCTATCCATCATTTCCTGAAGCTTTATTTTTGTCATAACGATCCATAACAAAATTTGTTTAATTTCTCATTTCTCTACCCATTATACACCGAGATAGGTGAAATTATGTAACATGAACTTTGGCTAGCCTGCTTCTTACAATAACACTGCAATTCCAATATTTCTGAAACAAATCTATTATTTTGAAGAATTGTGTAAAATCATGCCATTGTGGTAATTTTATTTAAAGGAATAAGCACAGTATAAATCAGAAACACTCAGCAGGTCAGCCAGCACTGGTATGCAGCAAAAGAGTTATTGTTTCAGATTGAAGACCTTGCATCAGAACAAATAGAAAGTTAAGAAGTTTTTTTGTTGCAGGAAAGGGCAAGGTGTGGATAAAATACAGCAAAGTCTGAAATAAATTTATTAAGGATTCCTTCTGCTTACTTGATTCATTCGAATTGACACTCTTGTAAAATATGGTGTAATTTGTGATGAAGCCACACCGTTCATTAACAGGTATTTCACTCCACACTAATTCAACTTCATGTTTTCCCACATGTTTCAGATGAACGGAAGGACCATTTATTGGACCTACAAACCAGAACAATTGATCTTTCATTACAGCTTGCTCATTGCAAAACACATTTTGGCATAAAAGTAATAATATTTCCAGATTCTTCAATTTAACTTTCATTGCTCATAACTAACTTTTTTCCAAAAGATGTATTTCAGTTAATATTATATATATCATGTGGACACCAGTTTCAACGATAAGCATATTTTTGACATTAGGCTTCCAGGACACACAAAGCATAAAAAAGTCAACATTTTAAAACTATACCAGCACATTCCCAGTACATTTAATTCATATTGAATATTTCATTTTTATATAAATTTAATGCGAATGCAAATTATGAGCTTATTGCCAACCAGCTAACGTACACTAGAAACAGTACACAAACTCATTGCAAACAGTATTCATTAAAAAATAAACTTATCAGTCTAATAGATTTTTTTGAAACATATCAACATATTATTAAAACAAATTATTACCAGAAGACCATATACATAGGAGCAGAATTGGGCCATTCAGCCCATTGAGTCTGCTCTGCCATTCCATCATGGCTGATCCCAGATCCCACTCAATTCCATATACTTGTCTTCTCAATAAGAACACAAGACGTAGGAGCAGAATTACCATGGACATAATAGAAAATAAAGAAATGATAGAAAATATTCAAAATACTCCTAATACTTCATCCTTAAAAATAAATAGCTTCTTAGTCATTTGGCATTGATGTATACATACGATCCTGATGCAAGTATGCCAATGTTGAAAGCGGAGCTCCAGGACGACCACCATACAGAGGGTAAATGGTTATTCGATAACGCTTGTATGATGAAATTTGGTCTGCAGAAGTAAAAAGTAAAATAACAATGCATCACGAGTGAATCTGCAGATGCTGGAAATAAATAAAAACACAAAATGCTGGCAGAACTCAGCAGGCCAGACAGCATCTATGGGAGGAGGTAGTGATGATGTTTCGGGCTGAAACCCTTCATCCGGAGTGAAGTAACATGGGATGGTCGAGGGGGGATAAGAAGTAGGGGGAGGGATGAAGTAGAGAACTGGGAAGTGATAGGCTGGAGGGAAATGGGCTTTGGGAAGGTGGAGAATTATGGGAAATAAAAGAGAAAGAAAGGTAGTGCTGGGGGGAGAGATTATAGTGAGGGGGGAAAGAGAGAGAGAGAGAAAGAGAACCAGACTAAAATTATAGACAGGGATGGGGTGGGGGGGGGGGGGGGGGGGCAGGGATATCAACGGAGGTCTGTGAGTTGAATGTTCATGCCGGCAAGTAGGAGGCTACCTTAGGCGGAAGATAAGGTATTGCTGCATCGACCTGCCTGTGGCCTCATCTTCGGTACAGGAGGCCATGGACAGACATATCGGAGTGGGAGTGGTCTGTGGAATGGAAGTGTGTGGCCACAGGGAGATCCCGCCACTGCTGGAGGACTGAGCACCTCCTACGGGGTCCCATCACCGGCCACATCTTCCCCTACCCCCCCCCCCCATTCTTGGCCTTCCGCAGGGATCGCTCCCTACGCGACTCCCTTGTACACTCATCCCCCCCATCCCTCCCCACCGACCTCCCTCCAGGCACTTATCCCCGCAAACGGAAGAAGTGCTACACCTGCCCCCACACTTCTTCGCTCACCACTATCCTAGGCCCAGACAGTCCTTTCAGGTGAGGCACCACTTCACCTGCAAGTCAACTGGGGTGATATACTGTATCCGGTGCTCCCGATGTGACCATTTATACATTGGGGAGACCCGCCGCAGACTGGGAGACCGTTTCGCCGAACACCGGTGCTCAGTCCTCCAGCAGTGGCGGGATCTCCCTGTGGCCACACACTTCAATTCCACAGACCACTCCCACTCCGACATGTCTGTCCATGGCCTCCTCTACCATCAAGATGAGGCCACACGCAGGTCGATGGAGCAATACCTTATCTCCCGCCTAGGTAGCCTCCTACCTGCCGGCATGAACATTCAACTCACAGACCTCCGTTGATACCCCTGCCTCCCCCTTACCCCATCCCTGTCTATAATTTTAGTCTGGTTCTCTTTCTCTCTTTTCCCCCCTCACTATAATCTCCCCCCCCCCCCCCAGCCCTACCTTTCTTTCTCTTTTATTTCCCATAATTCTCCACCTTCCCCCTAGCCCATTTCCCTCCAGCCTATCACTTCCCAGCTCTCTACTTCATCCCTCCCCCCACTTCTTATCCCCCCTTGACCATCCCATGTTACTCCTGATGAAGGGTTTCGGCCCGAAACGTCGTCACTACCTCCTCCCATAGATGCTGTCTGGCCTGCTGAGTTCTGCCAGCATTTTGTGTTTTTAAATAACAATGCATGTTATTTTAATTGCTAAACTATCGTTTCACTAAATACCTATACCAAATTAGTCTCACTAATTTAATACTTTAATGCAGACTATATCATGTGTGAAATTGAGTTGATTAGAAAGGATAGAAGATCTAGTCATGAATAAGGATCCTCTAACAGGGATCTTGTAATGTTACTTTTGTTGAGTATGCAAAATAGACTAATTGGTTGAAAATACTGAGAACAAACACTTGTGGTTAAATTTCCATAACACTCAACTGGCAAGTTCATGCAACGACAAGAGTACATGTATACAAAAACCACTCCAATTCAAAATAAAAACCACAGAACTAAGTAACCATTTTTCACACATTCACTAAATTCTTAATACAGTAAAAGAAAAAATTACAGGAAATGCATACCTTTTAAGAAAGCTTTGTTCACAGTTTTCTTCTCATACTGCCAGTATGTGGACTTATGACACAAACCTTTGCCAAACTCTTCACACCATTCTATTACGTAGCCGCTAACTGGATATACGGGTGCATCCCATTCCACCATTAAATGGTCATCTTGACTATAAGCACTGAATTTACGTACAGGTGTGCGTACTGAAAGAGAATGAAATAATTTCTGATGAGTTTCTTTTAGTTGTAAGTTTATTCTAAAATATTTTAATAATCCCCTTGCAACATCTGTTGATGCACCTCATATTCTGTTATCCTTTGATTATCAGATGGGAACACAGGTTATTTAGCCCCTTGAGATTATTTTGCATTCAGATATCAGAACATGACAACCTCCAACTTCATACATTAGTACCTTATAGCTAGGAGGGAAGTGCATTGGATTTGGACTACAGTCGGCCCTCCTTATCCGCGAGGGATTGGTTCCAGGACCCCTTGCAGATACCAAAATTCGCGGATGGTCAAGTCCCTTATTCAACCTGTCTCAATCCGGTGGACCTTAGACCCAGCGGAACCCCAGACCTTATTTAATCTGTCTCAGTGCTGTGGACATTAGGACCCGGTGGCAGAGATCTGAATCCGCAGTGTTTCTGTTCACGAAAATAATTACAATCACGATTGAAAATAAAATGGAAATAATAAAGCGATCGGAAAGAGGTGAAATGCCATCGGTCATTGGAAAAGCATTAGGCTACGTCGGTCAACGATTGGAACAATTTTAAAGGATAAAGTGAGAAAGGCTCTGCCCCGATGAAAGCTACAATTATTACTAAGCAACGCAGTGGTTTAATTATTGGGTTTTGGATTTTTGATCCTCCACATCTACCTGGCACGGTGGAGAGCGCACTCGGGAGCGATCTGTCACTGGATCGAACTCCGGAAACTTCCGTTCCCGAGCCCAGCGCTAAAACATACGTTCTTAGGTGTTTTATATGCATAGAAAGGTAAAATATATACTATATACTAAGACAAACGTTTGACTAACTGACGCTAAATAATACCGGATGTACCTGTTCTGACTTAATAAGAGACTTCGATTTTTTTCTATCCTGATCCACGATAACCCACGCACATCCTCCTGTATATTTTAAATCATCTCTAGATTACTTATAATACCTAATACAATGTAAATGCTATGTAAGATAGTTGTTATATTGCATTGTTTAGGGAATAATGACAAGAAAAAAAGTCTGTACATGCTTGAAAAATAAGTGCTGGAAGAGCACTTCCGGGTTTTCGTGATTCGCGGTTGGTTGAATTCGCGCATAAGGAGGGCCGACTGTATATGTCTGACACCTGCTGCCTGTGGTTCCACTCTACTGTATTGCAGAAAGGTAGATGTTTCTGTACTTAGTCCTCTGCACTTGGAAGTCACGTGGGGATATCACAGCAGCAATTAGGCCTTAAGCAAACTGTTGCAGGGAATGCCTTGACAGCCTTTGTCAAGAAGCCAAGCGGGGTAAAACTTAACCTTTTGTCAAAATTTGAGAGTTTACTTTTATAATATTTAAATAATCACTAATGATCAGGGGCATTTAAAATTACTAAAATCAAAACAAAGTTAATTGAAAGCACAATGACTGATATAGAATTAATGGTGGATTTACTCTGGGATCTGCCATTGACCCGCTCAGAGTCCAGTATCAAAGGCGACAAGACCAATTCTCATCAACTCCACATAACTGGGTGTACTTCATCTGGAACAACAGCCAACAAATATTCTAGTCCATGGATTTTAGTGCTCCAAGATAAAAAAAACCCTGAATTCTAACGGTCTTTTTGAATAGTTTGACTGCCAATGAATTCTTAATAATGTAGATCATTCATGATTTTTTAAAAAACATTTATGGTGTACTTTGTTCAATCCTGTTCACTCAATATTTGCTTTACAGCGTAGTATTGTTGCAATTTTTCTTCATTTCTGAATATACCTATGTAACTTAATGCTTCCACCTATGCTTACAGTCAAGAGAGTCATTCAGCACAGAAACAGGACCTACAGCCGAATTGGTCCATGCTGAGTTAGCCCATTCGTCCACATTTGACCACATCTCTCCAAACGTTTTCTATCTACGTACCTGTCAAAGTGCCTTTTAAATGTTGTTAAAAGTACCTGCCTCAACCAGTTCCACTTACAGCTCATTCCAGATCTGGAACACGCTCTGTGAAAAAGCTGTCCTTTAGGTTCTTCCTAAATTTATCCCATCACCCTAAACCCATGTCCTTGTGATTCCTCAACCCCAGGAAAAAGACAGCACATTCACCTCATCTGTGCCCTTCATGGTGTTATACACCGCAATATCACCCGTTATGAATGTGAAGCAACTCTGAGGGGCCGAAGGGTACAAAGTCGCCCCCTCCTTTTTGAGAATCGCAAGATCGCTATTAATTCGGGTCTGGGACCCAGGAAATGAGAGAGAGACGTCCAGAATACACAAGGTTTTGAATGTATCCTGACCTCAGCGAAACGGAACCACTGATAATGGCTATTGTCTCTTGGAGACGGAATTGTGTATTGAGTACCGTACTATTCATTGAAACCCCTCAGGGGACAACCAGAGTGGTGATTGACATCTGAGACCCCGTGAGTAAGGATAAAAGAGGGGTCTGGGGAACAACCCCTTTAGACGCACCAGGAGAAACGCTAGAGATCCCGTGACAGCATTTAATAGCGACAGCCGGTGGGGGCTCGTGTGTGTCCTCTCTTGCCAGAGTGGCGGGCTCAACACGGAAGAACGGTTTAGCTAAAGGAGAGGCCACAATTGAACGGCCACGACAAAGAGACACCTGACGGATCGAAATCATAAAGGTTGGAAAAACCCGTAGCGGTATCTGTTCCCATTCTATTCCTATTTCTCTCTCTCTCCAACAAAGTGCAACACAGCGACAACCAAAAGACTGCAGCTTGTGGAACTGCAGTGAACTGTATATTTCCATCGGACAATTCATTATCCCCTAGACAACGATAGAGCTTATTTCTTATTGATTATTATGATACCCGCACTTTTAGATTTAGTATTGACGACGTATATTATCTGTATATTTGCATTGATATTATTTTTGTGTATTTTTACTAATAAATACTGTTAAAAATAGTATCATCAGACTTCAACGGACCTCTCTATCTTTGCTGGTAAGTGACCCAGTTACGGGGTTCGTAACAACGTGGGGCCTCGTCTCGAGATTTGATACCAAATTGGAGGGCCAGTAAATCGGGCTTTTAAGTCCAAACTTGGATCTGGTTGCGCAGGTAACCAGACGGGAAACCAGCAAAGATGGACGTAGACGAATTCATATAAAACCTGACTCTGGAGGCGCTAGAGGCTGCCACAAAGTCGGACTTGATAAATGTTGCGAAAGGACTAAATCTCGCAGAGGTGAGGTTGTTGATGAAAAAGCGGGAGGTGCGGAGGGCCATAACTCAGTATTATATTGTGAAGAATGTGTTTTCGACTGAGGTATTGGAAAATATCCCTGAAAAGGTACCAGCTAGTGGGACGGCTCAGTTAGAGTTGGAGAAATTAAGGTTGGAACATGAAATTAAGTTAAAACAGCTGGAAGCAGCTGAAAAGGAGAAGGAAAGAGCCGAAAAGCAAAGGGAGCATGAGCTCCAGCTAAAGGAGTTAGAGGTGAAAAAGGAGCAGGAAAGAGCTGAGAAGCAGAGGGAGCATGAAATTAAGTTAAAACAGCTGGAAGCAGCTGAAAAGGAGAGGGAAAGAGCTGAAAAGGAGAAACAGAGGCAACATGAGATGGACCTGGAGAAGTTAAGGCAAGAGCGAAGAGCTCAAGGGTCAGACTGAGAGGAGAGATTTAATGTTAGTAGGGAGTTTAGGTTAGTACCTCCATTTGAGGAGACGGATGTTGATAGTTATTTCTTGCATTTTGAAAAGCTGGCAGTTAGTCAGGGGTGGCCCAGAGATCAGTGGGTGTCATTGTTACAAAGTGTGTTAAAAGGGAAGGCACAACGGGCATATGCGGCGTTGTCCATGGAGGAGGAGGAGTCTGAGAATTATGAGAAAGTAAAGGAGGCTATTCTTCAGACCTACGAATTGGTACCTGAGGCCTATAGACAAAAGTTCAGAAATTTAAAGAAAGGGTGGAATCAGACGTATGCAGAGTTTGCCTATGAGAAGGGTGTGCTCTTGGATTGCTGGTGTGCAGCAGAAATGGTGGAAGAGGATTTTTGGCATCTCAGGGAGTTAATTCTGATTGAGGAATTTAAAGGTTGTGTTTCGGATGATATCCAGATGTATTTGAACGAGGAGTCGAATAAGTCCATATCCGAATTTGCTAGGTTTGCAGATGAATATGCCCTAACCCACAAGACAAAGTTTTCCTCGAATAAAAGTTACCAGAAAGACCGTGGGAACGGTAGAGAAAGCCCGCCGGCTGAGGCAGAGATCCAGCTGGGAGCTAGTGGTAAAACTAAGGAGGAGGAAAGGCAAGACGGCAGGAGGGGTCCTGGCTTGACCTGTTTTAATTGTGGAAAGGTGGGTCATATTGCATCTAAGTGCCTTGCTCCGAGGAAGGAGGTAGGAAAAGGGAGAGCAGCAGTCCCTACAGGATGTATTGTGGTGATCAGTAAATCGATGAGAAAGCCCCAGGTAGATAGAATACGAGAGGGGCGTGAGAAATCTATTTCAGAAGGGACCATGTCTGTGAAAGAGGGAGAAACACCAGTTCCAGTGCGGATCTGGAGAGACACTGGAGTTGAGCTGTCATTGATTCGCAGTACGGTACTAGATTTTGGTCCCGAGACTGGAGAGGTAGCTTTGAGAGGCATAGGAAAAGGGACAGAAGCTGTGCCTTTGCATAGGATCATTATAAATTGTGAGCTGGTATCTGGACCAGTTGAAATAGGGGTGCGATCAGAATTTCTGAGAACTGACATAGACCTCCTTCTGGGTAACGATTTAGCTGGTGGTGACGTTTGGTTGGCCATGGAGTTGCCGAGCCAGCCTGTAAGTGTTGAGGACCCGCCCCTAGATTCCAAGATCTATCCCGCATGCGCGACCACTCGCAGCATGTCGAGAAAGGCAGCTGAGAAAGAGGCCAGTATCAATTTGGCTGAGACGTTTTTACCGACCCTGTACCAAGAGAGGTTAGAGGGTGGCAAAACGGAGAATAGGGAGGTGAAAGAGAGTAAGGGAAAGGAGGTAGACCTGCCCTTAGCCAGGAGGAAATTTATAGAGGCACGGAGTAAAAATGAGAAACAGATAAGGCTGTTAGAAGGTCCACGGTTGGACATGGATGATCTGTCTGGTTTGAAGAAGTTGAAAGTGACCCAGTTACGGGGTTCGCAACACCCCTTATTTAAATACACACCATGAATAGAGTCTAAACCTGCACAACCACTCTTCATAACACAGTCCCTAGAGTCTGACTATTATTCTTGTAGGAGTCCTGAAGAAGGGTTTTAGCCCGAAACATTGACTGGTTACTCTTTTCCATTGATGCTGCCTGACCTGTTGATTCCTCCAGCATTTTGTGTTGCTTCAGATTTCCAGCATCTGTACATTTTCTCACGTTTATCATTCTTGTAACTCTCCTCTGCACTATTTTAAGCTTAATGCCATCTTTCCTAGAACAGGATGACCAAAACTGAACACAATATTCCAAATGCGACTCATCATCTTGAACAATTGCAACATTTCTATACTCAATGCCTGGCACCAAACCCTGGGGAATACCACTAGTCATGGGACTCCTGCCTGAAAAATTACCTTCCACCATCACCCTTTGCTTCTTAACATCAAACCAACTGTGTATCCAATTAGGTAGCTTTCCCTGGATCCCAAACAATCCAACTTTTCATAGCAGCCTATGATGCCAGAAACTTAAAGGCCTTATTGAAGTCCATTTAAATTATGCCCACCACACTGCCCTCATCAGCTTTCTTGGTTACTTCTTCAAAATGCTCCATCAAATTCATGAGGCATGATCTCTCACATAGAAAGCCATGCTGAATATCCCTAAATCAACCCATTTTTCAAACTGCATGTACATCTTATTCCTCAGAATCCCTTCTGGTACTTTACCTACCACAGGTGTTAGGCTTACAACTCTAAAGTTCCCAAATTTGTCATGGTTACAATCCCATCATCTGTGCATCAATATCAAATATGGGCATGTGACTTTCTATTCCATTAATAAATATGGTGAATAGTTAATGGCTCAGCACAATTCTTGAGAGATCCCAATTATATCCTGCAATTTTCAGAATCAGAATCAGGTTTATTATCACTGGCATGTAGCGTGAAATTTGGTCACTTAGCAGCAGTTCAATGCAATACATAATCTAGCAGACAGCAAAAAAAAAACATAATAATAAATAAGTAAATCAATTATGTATATTGAATAGACTTAAAGAATGTGCAAAAACAGAAATACTGTATATTTAAAAAAAAGGTGAGGTAGTGTCCACACTTCAATGTCCATTTAGGCATCGAATGGCAGAAGCTGAATGGGGAAGAAGCTGTTCCTGTATCGCCGAGCGTGTCCCTTCAGGTTTCTGTACCTCCTACCTGATGGTAACAGTGAGAAAAGGGCATGCCCTGGGTGCTGGAGGTCTTTAATAATGGATGCTGCCTTTTTGAGACACCGCTCCCTGAAGATGTCCTGGGTACTTTGTAGGCTGAGGCTGGTACTGGAGCTGACTAGATTTACAACCACCCCCCACCCCCTTACCAGACAGTGATGCAGCCTGTCAGGATGCTCTCCACAGTACAACTATAGAAGTTTTTGAGTGTATTTGTTGACACAGCAAATCTCTTCAAACTCCTAATAAAGTATAGCCGCTGCCTTGCCTTCTTTATGACTATATCGATATGTTGGGATCAGGTTAGATCCTCAGAGATCTTGACACCCAGGAACTTGAAGCTGCTCACTCTCTCCACTTCTGATCGCTCTATGGAGGATTGATAAGTGTTCCTTCGTCTTACCCTTCCTGAAGTCCACAATCAGCTCTTTCGTCTTACTGATGTTGAGTTCCAGGTTGTTGCTGCGGCACCACTCCACTAGTTGGCATATCTCACTCCTGTACGCCCTCTCGTCACCACCTGAGATTCTACCAACAATGGTTGTATCATCAGCAAATTTATAGATGGTATTTGAGCTATACCTAGCCACACAGTCATGTGTATACAGAGAGTAGAGCAGTGGGCTAAGCACACACCCGAGGTGCGTCAGTGTTGATCATCAGCGAGGAGAATATGTTATCACCAACCCGCACAGACTGTGGTTTTCCAGTTAGGAAGCAGAGGATCCAATTGCAGAGGGAGGTACAGAGGCCCAGGTTCTGCAACTTCTTAATCAGGATTGTGGGAATGATGCTATTAAATACTGAGCTATAATCAATAAACAGCATCCTGATGTACGTGTTTGTGTTGTCTAGGTGGTCTAAAGCCATGTGGAGAGCCACTGAGATTGAATTTGCCGTTGACCTATTGTGGTAATAGGCAAATTGCAATGGGTCCAGGTCCTTGCTGAGGCAGGAGTTCAGTCTAGTCATAACCAACCTACCAACCTCTCAAAGCATTTCATCACTGTTGATGTGAGTGCTACCAGGCAATAGTCATTAAGGCAGCCCACATTATTCTTCTTTGGCACTGGTATAATTGTTGTCTTTTTGAAGCAAGTGGGAGCTTCTGCCAGTAGTACTGAGTTTTAAAATGTCCTTGAATACCCGGGCTAGTTGGTTGTCGCAGGTTTTCAGAGCCAAGGCAGGTACTCCACTGGGACCTTCTGTCTTGTGAGGATTCACCGTCTTTAAAGACAGTCTAACATCGGCCTCTGAGACAGAGATCACAGGATCATCAGGTGCAGCAGGGATCTCCACAGCTGTAGTTGTGTTCTCCCTTTCAAAGTGTGCATAGAAGGCGGTGAGTTCATCTGGTAGTGAAGCATCGCAGCCATTCATACTATTGGGCTTCGCTTTGTAGGAAGCAATATCTTGCAGACCCTGCCAGAGTTGCAGTGCATCTGATATTGCCTCCAACCTTGTTCAAAGTTATCTCTTTGCCCTTGAAATAGCCCTCCGCAAATCATACCTGGTTTTCTGGTATAGGCCTGGGTTGCCAGATGTGAATGCCACAGATCCAGCCTTCAGCAGATGACTTACCTCCTGGGTCATCCACAGCTTTTGGTTTGAGAATGTACAGCAAGTCTTTGCAGACCCACAATCATCCACACGGGTTTTAATGAAGTCGGTAACAACTGCAGTATACTCATCCAGATTCAAAGGTGAATCCCTGAATACAGTCCAGTCCACCGATTCAAAGCAGTCCTGTAGGCGCTCCTGTGCTACCCTTGTCCAAACCTTCTTGGTCCTCACTACTGGTGCTGCAGTCTTCAAACTCTGCCTATACTCAGGAGTAAACTACAGCTAGGTGATCAGACTTCCCAAAGTGAGAGAGTGGAATAGCACGGTAGGCATACTCGATGGTGGTGTAGCAATGGTCTAGTGCGTTGTTTCCTCTGGTATTGTGAGTGACCTGTTGATGGTATTTGCTTAGTGATTCTTTTTCCAGACTGGCCTTGTTAAAATCTCCCAAAACCATAGTGAAGGGGTTAGGGTGCGCTGTTTTGTGCATGTTGATTCCATTACACAGATCATCTAAAGCCTGCTTGACATTGGCCTGAGGTGGAATGTAAACTGCTACCAGAATGACCACAGAGTATTCTTGTGGTAGGTAAAAAGGACGACACTTTACTGCTAGATATTCCAGGTCTGGTGAGCAGAATTGGGACAGCACTGATATATTTGTGCACCAAGAAGAGTTGATCATGAGGCATACTCCTCCACCTCTGCTTTTGAGAGACTCTAAAGATCTATTCTGATGGTGTATAGTAAACTCGTTGATCTGGATCGCTGCATCTGGTACATAAGGGGATAACCAGGACTCTATAAAACAAAGGACACGAGGTCCTAATATCCCCCTGATTCAGCACCATGGCTCTGAGATAATCGACTTTATTCACCAGAGACTGCATGTTCGCCAGCAAGATAGTTGGTATTGGGCGTTTAAAACCTCGTTTTCTTAAACGCACTTGTAATCCTGATCTACGTCTGCGCTTCCTCTGAGGTGTCCTCCGTGGACACTTCCAACCACAACTGGTGTTGTTTCTGTTGGTCTTAAGCAGCAATAGTTCGTTTAAATGCATTAAGACATCTTTGTTGACTGTACTTTGTTGTGCTTTTTAGCTGTAACAGGCTGAAATGGGAATATTTAATCGTATCCATTGAGACTACTGCTACTCAAGTCACGCCTAGGCGCCCTGGAAGTATCCCACATTGTACTTAAACCCCCTTCTTTCATGATATATCTTAGGAAAAAAGGTCGATCACTGTAGGAGAAACAGGTCCTACCTAATAAATGAACCTTGTTCTCATAACAGCATCGTCACAAAACATCTTACCTGACTCCCGTGTGTCTGGCACTATTAAAACTGACATTGGAGAGGAACCAGCTGAATTGTTTGCAATTAACGAAATTTCATATCCACTTTGTGAAAGGATAGTTTTGTACTCAAGATCTTTAGTGTTAACAATATGGACTTTCGAAGAATCCTTTTGCATAATTTTCAATTGGTATCCCAAAATAACTCCATTAGCATCTGACTTATCAAGTTCCTATAAAGTAAAAAAAATTAATGAGATAGGATTTAAAATATGATGCAGGAACAGTGTCAGCAGATTTGCACAAAGGGTAGATGAAAATATAAATAGTATCCTTAGCAATATTTGGCTGTGATAGCCAACAGCAAATTATGCAGTTATTCTTTGCATTTTCTTCCATAAATATTTAAATCCATGGCCTTTTCTGAAGATAAAATGAATTTTTTTTAAGATAGAATTAAATTTTGTTGATTGCAGCTATACTGGGCTCATGTTAAAAGTCTAATTATAAAATTAGCTTATGAGGAAGGATACCTTTGAATCCCCCTCCCTCACCCCGAACATTACTGCAACATAATATTTTAAGATCATAATCAAGAGATGTTCAATTATAAAGGTCAAATATTTACGCTATCTATTCATATGTTTCAAGCAGTCCTCCAGCCCGCTTAAATTGAAAAGAATCCTTCCCAATACTGGACACTGGTTTTGGCACAATGTTACTCATGTTCACGTCTATGCTATTCCTTCTATTATTTGTATGAATATATCTCAAAACAAAAAATGATGTATTATTATGAAGGGGAGGTTTACATTATTTGATACTTTGGAATAAATTAGGGAACACTAGCATCAAAAAGCTGCACCCCCAAGACAGTGAACTGAAATACAAAATACAAACCCCATTTCCAGAAAAGTTGGGATATTTTCCAAAATGCAATAAAAACAAAAATCTGTAATATGTTAATTCACGTGAACCTTTATTTAACCGACAAAAGTACAAAGAAAATATTTTCAATAGTTTTACTGACCAACTTAATTGTATTTTGTCAATATACACAAATTTAGAATTTGATGGCTGCAACACACTCAACAAAAGTTGGGACAGAGGCATGTTTACCATTGTGTTACATCACCTTTCCTTTCAATAACACTTTTTAATCATTTTGGAACTGAGGATACTAATTGTAGTAGATTTGCAACTGGAAATTTTGTCCATTCTTGCTTGATATAAGACTTCAGCTGCTCAACAGTCCGTGGTCTCCGTTGTCTGATTCTCCTCTTCATGATGCGCCATACATTTTCAATAGGAGATAGATCTGGACTGGCAACAGGCCAATCAAGAACACGCACTCTGTGTTTACAAAGCCACGCTGTTGTAGCCCGTGCAGAATGTGGTCTGGCATTGCCCTGCTGAAATAAGCATGGACGTCCCGGGAAGAGACGTCGCCTTGATGGCAACATATGTCTCTCTAAAAAAAAAGTCAATGGTACCTTCACAAACATACAACTCACCCATGCCGTGGGCACTGATGCACCCCCATACCATCACAGATGCTGGCTTTTGCACCTTTCGCTGATAACAATCAGGATGGTCATTTTCATCTTTGGCACGGAGAACTCAACGCCCGTTTTTTCTGAAAACTAGCTGAAATGTGGACTCATATGACCACAGCACACGGTTCCACAGTCTTTCGGTCCATCTGAGATGAGCTCGGGCCCAGAGAACTCGCCGGCGTTTCTGCATAGAGTTGATGTATGGCTTCCTCCTTGTGTAATACAGTTTTAAGTTGCATTTCTGGATGCAGCGACGGACTGTGTTAAGTGACAATGGTTTTCCAAAGTACTCCCGATCCCAGGTGGCTATAATTGTCACAGCAGCATGACGGTTTCTTAGGAAGTGCCACCTGAGGGCTCAAAGATCACGTGCATTCAACAGTGGTTTCCGACCTTGCACTTTACGCACTGAGATGTCTCTGAATTCTCTGAATCTTTTCACAATATTATGTACTGTAGATATTGAAAGACCTAAATTCTCTGCAATCTTGCATTGGGAAATGTTCCTTTTGAACTGACTAACAATTCTCTCACGCATTTTGGCACAAAGGGGTGAGCCATGACCCATCCTTGCTTGCAAAGACTGAGCCTTTGATGGATGCTACTTTTATACCCAGTCATGATACCTCACCTGCTACCAATTAGCCTGCTTAATGTGGAGTCTTCCAAACCGGTGTTACTTGAATATTCTGTGCACTTTTCAATCTTATTTTAACTCTGTCCCAACTTTTGTTAAGTGTGTTGCCGCCATCAAATTCTAAATTTGTGTATATTTACAAAATACAATTAAGTTGGTCAGTAAAACTATTGAAAATCTTTTCTTTGTACTTTTGTCAGTTAAATAAAGGTTCATGTGAATTAACATATCACAGAGTTTTGTTTTTATTGTATTTTGGAAAATATCCCAAGTTTTCTGGAAATGGGGTTTGTAATTGTGACTTTCACAGCTCAAAGATTATACACATGCTTAACGTCATGTACTTCAACAGCATGGAAAATTAGATTTATTAAACTATAGGTTTTTACAAAACTCAAACAGGAATATAATGGTATCACTCTATGATACATTAAAACTGTGGTTTCAAATCTAGCACATCTAGAACAGTCTCAGTTTTGTTAATCTTAGACCCATTTTGCAATTTATTCAATTGTTCCCTTTTTAAATCAAATCAGTAATATTGTAATTAGCACCCAAATACATGCTCTACTGAGCTTGAATTCTATTGCAGATCCTTCACACGTTATGAACATCTCACTAATGGACACCCCGTACAAACAAGCACTTGGGAGATTGGCAGAATGGACTTGCTGCAAGTTGCAGGGTAGCTGCTGGATGGGAAAGGAATGAAGGTCTGCCCTCTGCAATTGAGCTACAGCAATTGGGGACTGGATCCTCACTGAGTTGAGCCCAGCAGAGTTGGGAGAATTGAGCAGTCTCAACTCACTGACGCGGTTAGTGAGGCCCATGAGAGTTCCTAATGCAGTCATTTCTGTGATCCAAATACCATTGTCATTTAATTCTAACTCAAGTTTTGATTATGAACAGTTCTCTGGAATGGAAATGTTCTGTAACTTGGGCACTGCCAGTAACTGAATTTACATTTTTAGTTCAGAGTAAAAATCGTTCCAGATTAAATATTATATTGTATCAGTGACCATGAAACCAGTGTTATAATATTCAGCTGGTTCACTGACACCTTGCTGTGTAGGAAATTTGGGTTATTTACCAAGTTTGGCTTATTGCAATAAAAGACTAACTGCCCTTTGAAATGTCTTGACTAGCTACTTATTTCAAGGAGTAATTAATGACCAACAAACCAGCTAGTCACAACAGTAATCAACACATTATATATTTTGTGATAACTATTACCATAAATATGCAGTGTACAACTATTTTTGAACAATCTTATGAGATTCTAAACTGAAAGTGTGAGAGACAACCAGGAGTGTAATTTACGCTCTGATTTGCCATTTTGGTAACCTTCTCAAATTATGGTTGACAATGACATTTGGGGATCCATTCATGTTGCTCATCCATTGTGGGACTGATCCCTTCCTTCTTTTACAGATCACAATCTTGGCTCCACTCACCCCTCTAACTACATGAGAGTTTGCAAGTTTCCGAGATGTCTTTTTTTTAAAATTAGAGCATCGAAAGGGAAGGTTCTGGATCAGATTTTACATTATATTCTTGTCTTTCTTTAGATTGTTAAAGGCAACAATTTGGAGATGATTATTTCCAACTTTGACAATTATAAATAAGAGTATATGGCCCTTGTCATTCTTACTTCTTAGTTGAATCACTAAATTGCAGTACCAGTTACCTACTCTTCAAAAAGAAATAGACTAATTTTGCAACACTATAGGACAATCAGTTATAATTATTATTTGCATCAACGATTAAATGTAGGTGTGTGAGGTGGCATAGGTATAAAAATGTTACCTTCCACATGATATGTATTTCTCGATCTGGAAATGTTAGGTTTTTAATTGTTCTCCAAATGGGTGGACCTCGTGATGGATCTAGCAATAAAACAGAAGAGGCAAAAGGTATTTATTTAAAAATTGCAGTGGCATGAGCCAATAATTGCATTACTGTTACATGAAAGTCAAAAGCATCAGTATTTCAGAGAAATTATTAATCTGGTGGCTAGTCAGCATTTGCTGAAATATACCCATACACTTTAACAACTCCTTAACAATCCAGGACTATGCCTCATCTTGTAAGCACCACTACTCCTTTCTAAAGAGAAAAAACTCTGACTTTCAAGAGTTGAGAGGACGAAAAACAAAGCACAGGGCTATTGAGCAGAAAGTTATGATGAGGAGAGGGAATTGGCATTTCTCCTTCAATATCACTCATAATAGACCACATTTTCAGCTATACCTGCTGTCTGTAAAACCATGTCAAAAATAGATGCAAGGAATGCCACCCCCCCTTCATTTAACAGAATCATGGCTAATCTGCTCCACGTTATCTGATCTCTTGTGCCAGTGTATAACTTCCTCTTTAAATACCTCTAAAGATCTTGCCTCCACAACCCTTTGGGATAGAAAATTCCAGTAATTCTCTGGAATTTGAGTAACGTTGTCTTGACCTAGTCGTGCTATGTAAGAAAGTCATGTTTCAATGATGGTCAACATCATTCTTCTAAACTTGAAAGAATACAAAATTGTACACTATGAAATCACATCTCTTAGGCTCAGAAACTCCATACAGAGAGCATTAAGGATTTGGTATGAATGTGGATCATTGAAGCTGTGAGGTAGCAGTTGTATTAGTTGCACTACTGAACCCTCACCACTTCTTCCACCAAAGAAACCAGCCTCCCCTCCATGGGCTCTGTCTACTCTACTTGCTGCTTTGGTAAAGCAGCCAACAAAATCAAAGACCCTACAATTCTGGACATTCTCCCTTCTTCCCCCTCCCCTCCTGTTGCGCAAAAGCTTGTACCACCAGATACCCTGACAGCTCCTACCCCACTATTATAAGACTATTGAATATAGTAGGATAAGATGGACTCAATTTACTTTGTTATGACCTTGCACTTGTTTACCTGCACATTCTCTAAATGTTACACTTTATTCTGCATTTTTACATTGCACTACCTCAATGCATTGAAGTAATGAGTTGATCTGTATAAACTGTGGGCAAGCTTTCCATTGTACCTCAGTACATGTGCCAATAATACACCAATTTAATGATTATTTACCACAACCCCAAAAGTAAATACAATTTTTTTTAACCACTGGTGATAGATACCCTCTTATTCCAAGACTTAGTCTAGTGCATCTCTTCTGGACAGTCCCCATTAGCAAAACATTACAGCACAGTATGGTAGGTACTCTCATCGGTATTTCATAAAATTATAATATTTTCCAACCTTTAAACTAAACTAATACTCTTACAATTAAACCAATGTATAGTTACCTTTCTAACTTCTTGTTGCACCTGCCAACTTTTTACAACTTGTGCACAAGAACATCCAAACCCTTTCATATTTTGTTCATCTGCAATCTTTCTCCATTTAGTTAAGTCTATCTTTAGATTCACTTTATTGATATACACAAACACATTTTCTCCACTATGCACATTTTCACCCACATGGAAAAGACAACACTGTATAAATGCAAATACATGCATTTCTTTTAGGCTTGAAGGTGGAATTGTACAGAAGGAAATGGAAAGAGCACTAGTGGTCTGGGTGACAAATGCTACCATAATTCATTTGAAGAGGGGAAGAAAGTACAGGCACTGGGAGAAAGAAAAGATTTACTTTGATTTCAGCATTGCTAAATGCAACAAAACTAAATATTTTTTTCCTATTCACTTACAGGTTTCAGGTGTTTTCTTATATTTTTCTGCACTCCAGCTGCTCCAGTAGCCAGAATCACCAATATTCTTGCAGCGAATTGAGAAGCTATAAGCAGTAAAAGGTTTCAAACCTTGAACTAAGAACGAACTTCGTTTAAGGTTGGTATCCTCTGATGGAACCTATCAAGAAGTGAAAACATTTGTTAATAAACTGCAATACAGACCCTAAGCTAATATCACACCAAAGAATCAGAATCACCGGCATGTTATCTTAGCAGCAGCAGTACAATGCAATACATGATATTACAGAAAGAAAAAGGTGAAAATACACACACACACACACACTTTAAATAGATTAAAATCTGAATGGCTACTATGGAGGTTAGCATCCAAGATGAAGCTGATTTTACAACTTTCTAGCTTCTTATGGTCCTGTGCAGTAGCCTCCCCATATCAGACAGTGATGCTGCCTGTCAGAATGTTCTCCACAGTACATCTATAGAAGATTGAGTGTTTTAGGTGACAAACCAAATCTCTTTCAACTCCTAATGAAATACAGCTGCTGTCTTGCCTTCTTTATAGCTTCATCAATGTAGTGGGACCAAGTTAGATACTTGGGAGATCTTGACACACAGGAACTTGAAGTTGCTCATCTCTCTCCACTTCTGATCCCTCTATGAGGACTGGTTTGTGTTCCATTGTCAGCATTCAACTATGTGGTACATCTCATCTCTGTATACCCTCATCTCCAGCTGAGATTTTACCAACAATAGCTGTATCATCAGCAAATTTAAAGATGGCATTTGAGCTATACTTAGCCACACAGTCATGAGTATAAAGGGAGCAGTGGGCTAAGCACACATTCCTGATGTGCACCAGTGTTGATTGTCAGCGAGAAGGAGATATTATCACCAAACCTCACAGATCGTAGTCTTCCGGTTAGGAAGTTGAGGATCCAATTGCACAGAGAGGTACAGAGGCCCACATGATCAATCAGGACTGTGGGAATGATGTTAAACGCTGAGCTTAACAGCATCCTTACATTGGTGTATTGTCCAAGTGATCTAAGGTTGTGTGAAGACCATTGAGATTAGTTAGATTCTAAGGAAATGAGAGATTTCTTTCTCTCAAAAGTTAGATTTTAAAGAAAAAGAACCTTCTCTGTATTTCACAGTGCCAATGAGTTGGATTGCACTGACAGCCAGCTTGTGGTTCAGTAAGCTGATCAGCATTTCTGGCCTCTTACTCTTGCCCTAGGCTTAACATGAAGCCTAGTGGTGTTCAGCCTTTGATTGAGTTGAAGTGCTGAATACATTTCATATCTAGCCACTCAGCTTAATGCCAGCTGATGGCGGAGCTAACCTGCTCTAAGTTCAGTTGCTTGGGATTACTGACTTCCATTAAAAAGTGTTTTATTTTTATTTATTTAGATGAATGAGAGACGGAGGCAGGGGGAGGCAGGGACACAGACAGAGAATCACAAGACAACAATGATCCCAGTTATGCACTAAGAATCGGGGTGGAAAAGCCAAATCCAACTGTAGTACTAGATTGAACTGGGTTGTGTAGTCCTTCCCCAATGAAATTTCAGTGTCACATACATGACTGAACAAATTTAGCAGAAAACAGATGAGACTATTTCACTTGGCTTGCTTTGCCATTTAGGAATAAGTGGCTTTGCTAGAATGAAGAGGTGTCTGTTCTAATTGTTTGATGATTCAAATAAAACTGCCACTGAACTACATGGAAAAGTGATGTAATATCTGCATTTATTGCATTGTACATTAGAGGTGAATACTACTTGCATGAAAAATTTCATTTTTTGAAGGCAAGACCCACACAAAATACCCAATACATATGCTTAGTGCACCATAATTAAAATCCCTATGATCTTAGAATCCTCTCATTTCTTAACTTTGTTTGTGTGAGTAGGGCTCTCAGTACCAGTAACTATGGTGTTAACTATTCAGGCTAACAAAATGGCTTCTCTGTAATATTATTTCACTCTGTAATGGGTTTCTGTGTCTGGAATGTTTGGGCTATGACTGCAAATGGGGGGGGGGGGGGGAAGGGGGGAAACTAACCAATGGAGAGTTGTTATGCTATCTTGTACGTGTAAGCTGAGTGGGAGTTCGTGGTCTTTTTCAGGAGGCAAGCGAGGAGGACAGATGTGTGAGGAGTGGACAGCAGTTCTAGGGCGGCAGATACTGGACATCGGTGGTTCAGACGGTGACCGAAGGCTTGGAACCGGAATCATCCATTGTGGATGGAACCGGAAGCGTGAGCTCCAACGTATTAAAATATTATGTGCACAAACTGATAAACTTATTGATTTGGCGTCTTTAGGTTATCTGTTTCTACTAACCCATCACTAAGAAATAACTATAAAGTTGCAATTGTTTACTCGCCTTTGGTGTTTTGTCTGATAATTGTGTTGCGAGCGTGTACTGGCGGGGCATTGCACCGTATTTACACCGAAGTATTGCACTATTGGTGGGGCAACGGCGGTTCACCCTAGGCAAACGGGGGTAAATTGGGGGTATGGATGCTACATGTGTTTGGCCATCAATCGAAGTTCAAACATTTCTACAAGGTTATCTACCTGTATCCACTCATTCGTATACAGAATTCTGTATCTGAGATTATATTTCAGTCCATAGGTAATTGGCAAAGATGGATTTTCCCAATTCACAGTCAAAACTCTGCTCATTCCTGGTACTTGGTTTATCAACGTTATCTCTGGAGGATCTGGTTTTACTGAAACACAAACAGTAACAAATTATATATGCATAGATCCACATAAAACTATGTTTTGTGTCAAAAGAAAAAGCCAAAACAGGAGTGAAAGGTAGGTAAATAATATCATGACAACACGTTTTGATTCAATGCAATTATGGGCTTTTCTGCAAACAGGTTACTTGTGAACACTTCAGATCTAACAGAGTGAAAATAGACAAACATTTGCTAGAAACGTACTCAATGTACCCATGCATCCTATAGCATTTTGAAAGAGTATGTTAACCCACACTAGAGGTAGATTTTAAAGAATTCCAACCAATGGGGACAAATTAAGACTGAAGGAAAATTTTGAAATTGGAGATGAACCAGAGAAGAAAAGATGACATGTTGAGAGATGTCAGTGCACAAAAGGAAGCTAATATTACTGATGAATGGAGTTCAATATTGAAATGTTTACATAGAGTATTTCGAAAGCAATCCATTATGCAAAGATCAAAAGTCAGTGAAAGCTGGTAAGGTTCATGCCAATCCCAAGAACGATTTCATGCAGGATAGAATATGTGGGGTGGAGAATATTTACCAATATAATTTGTGGTACTTGAAAGAATAATGAATAGTTAGTGACTAGAAATGAAATAGGTATAGATAAAGGCTTCTGTGGAAATACCAATGGTACTAGAATAAGAGGGAGAATGCTTTATATGTGAAATTATGAAATCATTGTAATTAAATTGGAAATGGAATTACAAATGCACCCAAGACAAAGGAGGAGCAGTTATAGGGTACTGGATGGAGATGGAATCAGCAGGGAAGCACAGCTGCAGCCTAATCTCTTTCTATTTTCTTTGAAAGGTAACTCAAGGTTCAAAGTAAATTTATCAAAATATGTATGCACTCAGTAGCAACTTATTAGATACAGGAGCAGAACCCAGTGGGGCTGATGTAGTCCATCTGCTTCAAGGTTTGGCATATTGTGTGTTCAGAGATGTTATTCTGCTCACCAACCTGAGCAGAAGAACTGTTTTAACGCGTGGTTACTTAAGTTACCGTTGCCTTCCTGTCAGCTGAACTAGTCTGGCCATTCTGACCTTCATTAACAAAGTGTTTTCACCCACAGACCTGCCACTCACTGGATTTTTTTTTGTTTTTTTCCCCCACAGCACCATATCTGTAAACTCTTAAAGACCGTTGTGTGTGAAAATCCCCTGAAATCAAGAGCATTTTGGAACCAAAACTGGCTTGCCCACATAAGGCAAAGAGTGGCTGTAGACGGGTCATATTCTGCATGGAGGTCAGTGACCAGTGGTGTGCCTCAGGGATTTGTTCTGGGACCCTTACTCTTCGTGATTTTTACAAATGACCTGGACAAGGAAGTGGAGGGATGGGTTAATAAATTTGCTGATGACACAAAGGTTGGGGGTGTTGTGGATAGTGTGGAGGGCTGACAGAGGTTACAGCATGACATTGATAGGATACAAAACTGGGCTGAGAAGTGGCAGATGGAGTTCAACCCAGGTACGTGTGAAGTAGTTCATTTTGGTAGGTCAAATATAATGGCAGAATATAGTATTAATGGTAAGACTCTTGGCAGTGTGGAGGATCAGAGGAATCTTTGGGTCTGAGACCATAGAACGCTCAAAGCAGCTGCACAGGTTGACTCTGTGGTTAAGAAGGCATACGATGTATTGGCCTTCAATCGTGGAATTGAACTTAGGAGCTGAGAGGTAATGTTGCAGCTATATAGGACCCTGGTCAGACCCCACTTGGAGTACTGTGCTCAGTTCTGGGCGCCTCACTACAGGAAGGATGTGGAAGCCATAGAAAGGGTGCAGAGGAGATTTACAAGAAGGTTGCCTGGATTAGGGAGCATGCCTTATGAAAACAGGTTGAGTGAACTTGGCTTTTCTCCCTGAAGTGACGGAGGATGAGAGGTGACCTGATAGAGGTGTATAAGATGATGAAAGGCATTGATCATGAATAGTCAGAGGCTTTTTCCCAGGGCTGAAATGGCTGCCACTAGAGGGCACAGGTTTAAGGTGCTTGGGAGATAGATAGATAGATAGATACTTTATTCATCCCCATGGGGAAATTCAACTTTTTTTCCAATGTCCCATACACTTGTTGTAGCAAAACTACTTACATACAATACTTAACTCAGTAAAAAAAAATATGATATGCATCTAAATCACTATCTCAAAAAGCATTAATAATAGCTTTTAAAAAGTTCTTAAGTCCTGGCGGTAGAATTGTAAAGCCTAATGGCATTGGGGAGTATTGACCTCTTCATCCTGTCTGAAGGTACTGAAGGAGTAGGTACAGAAGAGATGTCAGGGGTAAGTTGTGTTTTTTTTTTTTAAACAGAGTGGTGAGTGCATGGAATGGGCTGCCGGCAACTGTGGTGGAGGCCGATACTAAGGTCTCTAAGAGACTTTTGGATAGGTACATGAAGCTTAGAAAACTAGAGGGCTATGGGTAAGCCCAGTAATTTCTAAGGTAGGGACATGTTCGGCACAACTTTGTGGGCCAAAGGGCCTGTATTGTGCTGTAGGTTTTCTATGTTTTTATACTCTGACCACAGAGTGATTGTTAGTGCCAGACAGGGTGGTTTAAGTCACTGAGATCACATATGAACAATTGAACTTGACCTTGTCTGCATGCTTTTATGCATTGAGTTGCTGCCACATGACTGGCTGATTATTTTTTGCATTAATGTGTACAGGTATGTTAATAAAGTGGCCACAATGTATGTTACCATACTCAATAAATCCACAATAGAAGAACAACTACAATAGAATCAATGAAAGACTGCACCAACTTGGGCATTCAACCAGTGTGCAAAAGATAAAGTACAGAAATACAAAAATAAAGAAATAATAATAAACAAACATACAAATAAGCAATAAATATCGAGAACATGATTTGGAGTCCTTTAAAGTGGGTCCATAGGTTGTGGAAACATTTCAATGATGGGGCAAGTGGAAGTTATTCAGTGGTTTAGGAGCTTGACGGCTGCAGGGCAATAACTGTTCCTGAACCTGGTGGCGTGGGACATAATGCTTCTGTAACTCCTGCCTTATGATAGTAGCAAGAACGCAAGGCCTGGATGGTGAAGGTGTACAATGATGGATGCTGCTTTCACGTGGCAGTGCTCCATGTAAATGCACTCAATAATGGGGAAGGCTTTTCTTTTCCTGTAATGCACTGGGCTGTATCCACCACTTTCTGCAGCCTTCTCTATTCTTGGGCATCGGTGTTTACATAGGATAGCCACTCAGCTCTGGAATCCAGGATGCTTTTCACTGACTACAGCTTAGCATTCAACACTACCATCTCCTCAAAACTCATCACTAAGCTCCAAGACCTGGATTCAATAACTCTCTGAACTGGATTCTCAATTTCCTCACTTGCAGACTCCAGTCAGTATGGATTGGCAATATCTCCTCTACAATCATCATCAGCACAGGTGCACCATAAAGTGGTGTGCTTAGATCCCTACTCAACATGCCTTATACTTATGACTGAGGACAAGTACAGCTCCAATGTTGCATCATTTAAGTTTGCTGATGAAAGCACTTACTGGCAAAACCAAAGGTTGTGATCAACTGACATACAAGACTGAGAATCTGCATGAATAATGCCACAACAACCTCTCACTCAACATCAACAAAATCAAAGAGCTGATTATCAACTAAAGCAGGAAGAGGCCAAAGGGTCCATGAGCCAGTTTTAAGAGGATTGGAGGTGAAGAGGTTCAGTAAATTTAAATTTCTTGGCATTAGAGGATCTGTCCTGGGACCAGCACATGTGCCATCACAAATAAGGCACAACAATATTCTTACTTTCTTTGAAGTTTGTCTTCATTTGGCATGTCAGAAATTTTTTTGACAAATGTTTATAGATGCACAGTGGATAGTATCCCAACATTTTGTATCATGGCCTATTCTGGAGATACCATTACCCAGGAATGGAGATGGCTACAGAAAGTTGCGGATGCAGTCTATTTCATCACAGGCAAAGCCTTCCTCACCACTGAGCATGTTTACATGGAATGCTGCCACTAGAAAGCAGCATCAAGGACCCCCACCATCTAGGTCACACTGTCTTCTTGCTAGTTCCTCGGGCAGGATGTACAGGAGCTTTAGGTCCTACACCACCAGGTTCAGGAGTAGTTATTACCCTATAACAATTAAGCTGTTAAACCAGCATGCATAACTTCACTCACTACAATTCTGAATGGATTCCAAAACTTAGACTCACTTTCAAGGACTCCACAATCTATGTTGTTAATCTTTTTTGCACAATTCTTCTTTTGCACATTGGTTATTTATCAGTCCTTCTAGCTTCTTGTCCACAAATTCTAATGTATTTCTTTATTTTCCTGTAAATATCCATAAAAAAGATTCTCAAGGTAACATACAAGTACTTAGATAATAAATTTACTTTGATTCGTAGTGTGAAACATATAGTGCTCCCTAATTGGTAAGAATAATGTGACTGGATACCACTTTTTAAAAAAGGCAAACTAGGTTTATCTGAAAAGCTGACCACCAGGATGAGACATCATTAAAGAAAATATAGACTTCCTCAATTAGACAATTAACATCTGTGGAGGTACAAGATAATTTGGAAATGTATAGTTGTTGAACCCTGTTTGTATTCAGCATCTTATGAATAATAATGAATGTCAAAAATACATCTTCTATGTTATAAATACTATGCACCAATTGGCCACTAAAACTAATAGTTTTCTCCAGAACATATGGATGCATACTTACTAACATCAACTGGATCCAGATATATTGGGTCGGATATTACAGTGCCCAAGGAATTATTTACCTCAACTGATATATTATTTAAAACAAAATAATAAATGTATGGGAATAAAATTGCATAGAAGTTGTTTACACCATCTTGCAACTCATACCGGTCTACAGCTCCAGGTTTAATTCTGCAAAACAAAAGAGAAGTATTTCAACACTGCTTTCCAAAATTTATTAGGACAGGACATACCATGCAGCATTTCTGTAATATATTAATAAGTTACTTGCAGAAATTCTACCAACAGCATAGCTATGCAAGGTTAGAGGCAACACCAGGACTGGGACTGCTGCTGAGTGAGAAGCAAATGCGTGTAGTGGGAGTGGTCATTTTGTGAGGGTCTGTTAGGTGGAAATACTCTTATTGGAGGACAAACATGGACTATGCTGAACGTTAAGCCGAATAATGATCAAGTAACTTTTTCCCCTTGTTCTTAAGAGAATGGACGGTGATATGCTCCTCTTGCAGCACATGGGACTTCATGCAGATAGTCAAATAAGTTGCATGTTGGAAATGTTTTGGAAGTGCTTCCAGCTACAACTCCTGTCAAACCACAGGGCTTCTGGAGCAGTAGTTGGACTTACAATAGAACACCCAGGAGGCCAAAAATGTCATAGATAGTTCATGGTGTTTGTCACACTAGATACAGAAAAAAAGGAAATGGTTGACAATCGAAAAGGGCAGCAAGTGCAGAAGGCCTCTGTGGTCATTCCCTTCGGGGGGGGGGGGGGGGGGGGGGGGGGGGGTGTGTGTGTGTGTGTGTGTGTGTGTGTGTGTGTGTGTGTGTGTGTGTGTGTGTGTGTGTGTGTGTGTGTGTGTGTGTGTGTGTGTGTGTGTGTGTGTGTGTGTGTGTGTGTGTGTGTGTGTGTGTGTGTGTGTGTGTGTGTGTGTGTGTGTATATATATATATATATATATATAGATACTTTTGGTGGTGGGCAGGCACCACAGCCAACGTTGTAGCACCAAGATCAACTCTAATGCACAGCAAGGTTGGACAACTCTAAGTGAGCAATAAACGATGGGGGAATTCATAAGGGACTGACAGGTGCCTCTGCGGCTGAAAGCTAAACTCCAGAATAGTATGTTACCTCTCTGGCGCCAGGTTTAGTGAGGTCTTTAATCAATTACAGAGCACTCTGAAGGGACAGGGACAGCAGCCACACGTCATAGTACACATAGGTAGAAAGGGGAACAAAACATTGCAAAGCAAGTTTAGCAGATTGAAAAAACAATATTGTGGTAAACTCTGATTGCACCCTGTGCCATGTGCTAATAAAAGTAGAAATAGTAGGCCAGGACAGAATATGTGGCAACAGTGCTTGTGCAAGGAAGGTTTCTGAGCCCACTAGGATTGCTCTGGGCCAGGTGGGACCATCACAAAGAGGTTGGGTTGCATCTGAACAGGAAGGGGACCACCATTCTTACAAGGAGATTTGCACACACTACAAAGGAAGTTTTAAACTAATCTGGTGGGTGGTTAGGAGGCATAGCTGAAGGACAGCAAGAATGGAGATTGACTCAAATGCACAGGATAAATCGAACATGTTCAGTGGGCAAAAAGGGAGAGGCTGGGGATCAGGGAAAGGCTGACTTTTTCAGCTGCATTTGCTTTAAATGCAGGGAGCTTCAAAAAAGTAGGACAGAAGAGCTTAGAGCAAGTATCACCACTTTAAATTACCGCCATCACAAAAACATGGTTGAGATAAGGCCAGGGCTGACAACAATGCTCTGCAGTATAGAAATTTGACTTGAAGGGTGGGGGGCAGGGGAGGAGAGGCGGTACCAAAAAATTAGGTAGAATAATATATCCTAGAGGGGATGTCTAATGTGATCATATGGGATGAACAGGGTAAGAAGAACATTTTGCCAGGGTTATTCAACAATTAGAGGAACAGATGTAAGCAAATTGTATAAAGTGCAAACAACAGGATTACAATAATAGGGTGGGGGGAGGAGAAAGGTCAACTTTCCCAATATTTTAGGGGATTACTTTATGTAAGTTGATTTGATGTTAAGTGTATCCAATAAATTATTTTGAGAGAATATGTACAGCTCAGGAATAAACCAGATAACTAAAGACCTGTAAGCCTAATGCAAGTGGTAAGGAAATCATTGGAAGACTTTTAAGGGAAAAGGGTTAATGAATTTTTGAGAGCTCACCTCACTAATTTGATTGGAGTTTATTTTGAGGAGTTAACCAATTAGATTGATAAAGGCAGGCTGGTAAACATTGTTTATATGGACTTTATAGCAAGGCATTTGAGAAGATACCACTAGGTAGACTGCTCCAGGTTAAGCAAAACTGGATCAAAGGTGACCAGGTTATCTGGATTCCAAACTGGCTTGGTAATAGAAGATAGAGTGTGATGGTGGTGATTGTGGTAGTAAGTTGCTTTCCTAATGAAAAGTCTATGACCAGTTTTAAATTGATGAATCAGTGCTGCCTCTTCTTTGTTGAATATCACCTTAATAATTTGTATGTGAATTTGTAGATACAGTGGTATGCAAAAGTTTGGGCACCCCGGTCAAAATTTCTGTTACTGTGAATAGCTAAGCGAGTAAAAGATGACCTGATTTCCAAAAGGCATAAAGTTAAGGATGACACATTTCTTTAATATTTTAAGCAAGATTACTTTCTTATATCCATCTTTTACAGTTTCAAAATAACAAAAAAGGAAAAGGGCCCGAGGCAAAAATTTGGGCACCTTGCATGGTTAGTACTTAGTAACACCCCCTTTGGCAAGCATCACAGCTTGTAAACGCCTTCTGTGGACAGATAAGAGTCTTTCAATTCTTATTTGGGGGATTTCCCCCCATTCTTTCTTGCAAAAGGCTTCTAGTTCTGTGTGATTCCTGGGCCATCTTGCATGCACTGCTCTTTTGAGGTCTATCCACAGATTTTCGATGATGTTTCGGTTGGGGGGCTGTGAGGGCCATGGCAAAACCTTCGGCTTGAGCCTCGAGGCAGTCCATTGTGGATTTTGAGGTGTGTTAGAATCATTCTCCTGTAGAAGCCACCCTCTTTTCATCTTCAGCTTATTTTTACAGACGGTGTGATGTTTGCTTCTAGAAGTTGCTGGTATTTAATTGAATTCATTCTCCCCTCTACCAGCAAAATATTCCCTGTGCCACTAGCTGCAAAACAAGCCCAAAGCATGATCAATCCACCCCCATGCTTAACAGTTGGAGAGGTGTTCTTTTCATGAAATTCTGCACCCTTTTTTCTCCAAACATACCTTTGCTCATTGCGGCCAAAAAATTCTATTTTAACTTCTTCAGTCCACAGGACTTGTTCCCAAAACACATCAGGCTTGTTTAGATGTTCCTTCGCAAACTTCTGACGCTGAATTTTGTGGTGAGGATGTGGAAAGGTTTTCTTCTGATGACTCTTCCATGAAGGTCATATTTGTGTACGTGTCGCTGCACAGTAGAACAGAGCACCACCTGTTAAATCTTCCTGAAGGTCTTTTGCAGTCAAACAGGGGTTTTGATTTGCCTTTCTAGCAATCCTACAAGCAGTTCTCTCGGAAAGTTTTCTTGGTCTTCCAGACCTCAACCTGACCTCCACCATTCCTGTTAACTGCCATTTCTTAATTACATTACGAAATGAGGAAATGGCTACCTGAAAATGCTTTGCTATCCTCCTGCTTTGTGGGCATCATTTACTTTAATTTTCAGAGTGCTAGGCAGCTGCTTAGAGGAGCCCATGGCTGCTGATCGTTGGGACAAGGTTTGAGTCGTCAGGGTATTTATAAAGCTTTGAAATTTGCATCACCTGGCCTTTCCTAACGGAAACTGTAGACAAGTCATAGCCCCAACAAGCTAATTAAGGTCTGAGACCTTGGTAAAAATTATCTGAGAGAACAAATCTGTTGGGGTGCCCAAACTTTTGCATGGTGCTCCTTTCCTTTTTTTCCCCCCACTCTAAAATTGTACAAAACAAAAATAATACACTAATCTTGCTTAAAATGTTGAAAAGAGTGTTTCACCTTTAACTTCGTCTTTTGGAGATCAGTTCATCTTCTACTCACTTAACTATTCACAGTAACAGAAATTTTGGCTGGGGTGCCCAAACTTTTGCACACCATTGTAATACACAAATTATTGTGGATTGCGAGGAAATTCAACTAAAGCTACAAGCAAGATATAGATCAGATGAGAAGTTGGACATTGCACTGGCAGATAGAGTTTATGCCATCTTGGGAAGTCAAGTAGGGGGAAGTCAAGTAGGGGGTAAGCCATTACAGGAAATGGTAGAGTGCTATGCATGTTGATTAAGAAGGACCCTGAGGTTCAAGTCCATAGTTCGCTTAAAGAGGCTACACAGGTAGGGTGAAGGAGGTGGCTTATAGCATGTTTGCATTCATAGGTTGGGGCACTAATCTAACTATTTTATAAAATACTTAAGACCTCACTTGTAATATTGTGCATAGTCCTGATTGCCACATGAAAGGAACAACGTGACTGTAATAGAAATAATGCAGAGCAGATTCACCTGGATGTTCCCTGGATTGGGGTTTAGTTATGGGGAGAGATTTGACTGGGTGGGCTTGTATTTCCCTGAGCAAAAGAGGCCAGGGGAAGGGGGACCTGATAGGGGAGCTTAAAATTATAAAGGGGTATAGATAGAGCAGCTGTTCACAATCTTTTCTCTCCCCCCTACCCCTGCCAATATAGTTGCATCAAAACAAGAGGACATGGATACAAGGTGATAAGATCTTATGGGGGGGATTTGAAGTGAAAGTTGTTTTTGTTCATTGATATATGGAACTCGGTCCTAGAGGAGGTAGTGGAATCAGATAAAAATCAATCACTTAATCAGACACTTGAATAGGAAAGACATAGAAGGAGACACACCTAATGTGGGCAAATGGGATTAGTATGTGGGCAAAAAGATGGTGGGTCAAAAGGGTCACTTTTGTGCTGTACAACTCTACCTTTGAGAGGTCATACAATTTCATTAGGATTAAATTCTCTTTTAAATGCTTTCTTTTAAGAACAAGAACTCACAACAACCTACGTCTGTATAATGCTTAATAAAAAACGTTTCATGGAAGCTTTCCCCAAGAGATTAGCACATGCCTAAATTCTTGGTCAAAAGAGATAATCAGCAGATGGCAGAAAGCCAGCTAGTAGAAGAGAGATAATCAAAACTATTGTTAATAAAACTACAAAAGAATAACACAAGATGTTATGGAGGTTTCAAATAATCTCAGTGATAGAAGAAAATGTGACCCAAAGTATATCTTGGAATTAAATATGATTTCAAGGTTGCAACCTGTTTCAGAAAGTTGATAGAGGGGGGAACATGTTTCCTTCATTGCTTAATCTGTTGACTTTTTTTTAAAAAAAGAGGAAGGATTGCAAAGAATGACATCATCCAACGACATTTCTGAAGCCAAAAGAAACTTCCAAAACCACTTCATACTCACGACAATTTAAAAGAGTAATGGGTTGGCAGATACGTCTTTTTTCCTGGATCCCAGGAGCAAGTCATATTGCGGTTATAGTATGTTATGCATGTCAAATTTTTTGGCTTTTCTGGAAACACTAAAAAAAACACAAATGATTTGCAATGCAAACCATCAACAGAAGATCATAACAGTTTAACATTTTTCATGCTATTTAACTAAGCAGTTCAGAATCTGGTGGACCAAATAATAATCAAAGAACTATGCCTCAAATTGAATGAGAAGAATTTGGGGTATTCTTAATTATACAAAACAACATCAAGCACAGATAAAAATAAAAGGTGCTGGAAATGCTCAGGTTAGCAAGTTCCCACAGATGCTGCCTAATTTACTGAGTATTTCCTGCATCTAGAACACAGAAAACCTACAGCACATTACAGGCCTTTCGGCCCACAAAGCTGTGCTGATTGTGTCCTTACCTTAGAACTACCTAGGCTAACCCATAGCCCACTATTTTTCTAAGCTCCATGTACCTATCCAGAGCCTCTTAAAAGACCCTATCATTTCCGCCTACACCATCGGCAGCCCATTCCACGCAATCACCACTCTCTACGTAAAAAATGATCTTTAGATTCCCAGCAACTACTTTTATTTTGGCTTTTTAATATCAAACAGAAAATATGCAAAACAGCTCTTATAGTTACTTACAAAATAGCAATTGCATCTCAGTGCAATTTGGGATGTTGTGATAAATGAAGTCATAACATTCAAAGCTCAAGTCAAGAATACAAAAAAAAAATCTCCAAAACAAATTGGGTGGGCTGAACTGCCACACCTCAAAGAGCCTGAATATTACTCATGGGCTACTCTTCGGGGAATTTCAATTATATTTAATCAAAATGTACTATAACCATCCCCTTCGGAATCTCATTTCAATATGTTCCTCTCGTTCTCTCAAACTCCTGAGAGTTTAAAAGAGCCTACAGTATGTGATCGCTTCATAACTCCATCCCTGAAATTGAACATTTTTTATATAACCATCAAAAATTAACATTATGTATTATAAAGAAACAAAAACAATATAGCATATAATATTCACCAAATTCTGAACATCTACTACAAGATGCCCCTACTTCAGACCACCATCCTTGCAATGCAGACCAATACCCCGCTTGTCTTCCTATTTATTATTCTTGTATGCTATCCAGGTCTCTCACCACCATTTACTAGTCTCACACAATTGAGACTTTTCTATTCTTCTCACCAAAGTGGATATCCTCATATCTCCAAACTTCATATCCCAATCAACCAACTTATTGCTCATTCACTTGTCTAGTGTTATGCCAATGTTTGCATCCTGTTACTTTTTTACCTATATTTTAAAACTTATTTGGCAGGGGGATGAGAACTGGAGTGAGAGGATTGATGATGAAGCAGTTGGTTTACAAGTCAATACGTTATGTGGTGAGATTTGAGGAGGAAAGGCAAATGGTAGAGCAAACTTGCAGTGGGATTATGTGAAGTGGAACATGGGGGGCAAGATCGAAAAGGGTGATGAATATAGGACTGAAGGTGTTATATCTGAATGCACACAGTATATGGAATAACGTAGATGATCTTATTGCACAGTTAGAGATTGGCAGTATGACATTGTGGGCATTACTGAATTTTGGCAGAAGACGATCATAGTTTGGAGTATAACATCCAAGGATACACATTGTATTGAATGGAATGACAGGCAGGCAGAGGGGGTGGGAGGCTCTATTGGCAAAATGTGAAATCAAATCCTTAGAAAGGGGTGACATAGGATCAGAAAGTGTAGAATCCTTGTGGGTAGAGTTAAGAAACAGCAAGAGTAAAAAGATCCTGATGGAAGTTGTATACAGGTCTCCAAACGACAGCCACCATGTAGGACATAAATTACAACGGGAGATAGAAAAGGCATATAATAAGGGCAATATTATGATAGTCATGGGGATTTCAATATGCAAGTAGATTGAAAAAATTGGGTTGGTGCTGGATCCCAAGAGGAAATCTGTAGAATGCCTATGAGATGGCTTTTTAGAGCAGCTTGAGGTTGAATTCACTAGGGGAAAGGTAATCATGAATTGGGTGGTGTGTAATAAACCAGATTTGATTGAAGAACTTAAGGTACTGAAACCCTTAAGAGGCAGTGATCACAAAATGATCAAATCTACCCTGCAGTTTGAGAGGGAGAAGATAAAGTCAGATATATCAGTATTTGAGTGGAGTTAAGGGAATCAAAGGCATGAGAGAAGAGCTAGCCAAAGCTGATTTGAAAGGGACACTAGCAGGAATGATGGCAGAACAGCAATGGCTGGAGTTTCTGGGAGCAATTCAGAAGTTGCTGGATAGGTACATCCCAAAGAAGAGCAAGTATTCTAAAGGCGGGATGATGAAACCGCGGCTGACAAGGGAAGTCAACATGAAACCAAAATAGGAGGCATATAACATAGCAAACATTATTGGGACGTTAAAGGATTGGGAGGGTTTTAAAAACCAGAGGGCAACTAAAAAAGCCATAAAGAGAGAAAAGATGAAAGGTGAAGGTAAACTATTCAATAATATAAATATGAAGGCATCGGCCTTCACTGTGGGAGACACTAGCAGTATGCCAGAAATTTGAGTGTGTCAGGGGTCAGAATTGAATGTTGTTGCTATTACTGAGAAGGTGGTTGGGAAAGATCTGAAGGTAGGCAAGTCACATGGACCAGATGAATTATATCCCACAGTTCTAAAGAAGTTGAAGTTGTGGAGGCATTAGTAATGACCTTTGAAGAATCTGGAATGGTTTTGAAGAATCGGAAAATTGCAAATGTCACTCCACTTGTTAAGAAAGGAAGGAGGCAGAAGAAAGAAAATTATAGCACAGTTATCCTGAATTCAGTGGTTAGAAAGATGTTGGAATTTATTATAAAGGATGAGATTTCAGAGTACTTGGAGGCACATGATAGAATAGGCCAAGGTCAGCACGGTCTCCCGAGGGGAAATCTTGCCTGACAAATTTGTTGGAATTCTTTGAGGAAAAAACAGGCAGGATAGAAAAAGGAGAATCAGTGGATGTTGCTCATTTGAATTTTCAGAAGGCCTTTGACAAGGTGCCACTTAACATGAGGCTGCTTAGCAAGATAAGAGCTCATGGTCTTTCAGGAAAGATACTAGCATGGATGGAAGATTGGCAGACTGGCAAGAATATCTGTAGAATATTCTACCACAGACTGCAGTGGAGGCCAAGTCAGTGCATACATTTAAAGCAGAAGTTGATAGTTTCCTGATCGGTCAGGGCATCAAAGGATATGGCGAGAAGGCACGTGCATGGGATTGAGTGGGATCCAGGATCAGCTCATGATGGAATGGTGGAGCAGTCTTGATGGCCTGAATGGAGGCAAAGAGTGGGAATAAAGTGGGTCTATTCTGATTGGTTGACAGTGTCTAGTGGCATTCTGCAGGGGTCGGTATTGAGGCAGCTTCTTTTCATGTTTATATGTCAAGCATTCGGCTAACAAAATTGATGGCTTTGTGGCCAAGTTTGCACACAATACAAAGATAGATGGAAGGACAGATAGTGTTGATGAAGCTGATAGTGTTTTCTCTCCATGATAGCTGCCTTCAGCCCTGTGGCAATTCTTCATGGAGACTTTTGCTAGAAATGCAGCTGTTTGCAATCTTATTGATCTCCATCATTACATTGCCTTCCCTGTTACTCTGTCAAATCGCTCTTTAGGTTTTATTTATCACATATATCAAGTTCAATTTATTAGAAGTTTACAGTATAAGCTACTTTTATCCACCATTTAGTTTGTTATAAACTTCAAATGATATCCCATTTTATCATGATCCCTATACAAAAGTTTAAATATTTCTCCTTTGAAATTAGTACAAATCAATAAGTTTAAAAAAAAATATTGTTAACTTCACTCGACACCAGATGTCTGTGCTCAGATTACCAAGTGCATTATGTACATCAATAAATTTATTCCTTTAAAAAAGCCAAGTGCAAGCCCACCACAATTCCAGGTACTAATCAAAATAATATTTACCATCTTGTTAGGTAGCCAACTACCACCCAATTAAATGTTAACTGGTAGGCAGCTTATAAATTATTTTAGTCCATAGTAACCAGATATTTGAAAGTTAAAACACGAGGAAATTTGCAGATGCTGGAAATTCAAACAACAACACACACAAAATGCTGGTGGAACACAGCAGGCCAGGCAGCATCTATAGGAGAAGCGCTGTCGACGTCTCAGCCCGAAACGTCGACAGCGCTTCTCCCTATAGATGCTGCCTGGCCTGCTGTGTTCCACCAGCATTTTGTGTGTGTTGTTATTTGAAAGTTAAATTCCAAATGTAAAAGTAGTCTAATATTATCTTCAACCAATTCCCACATACAGAAAATTCTCAACTACTGCGTCCTGTTAAAGCTGTTCTTTAATAAGTTACTCCGGGCATCAGCAAGATTGATCATTACTGAGAACACTTAGATAATTCTGAAGCTCAGTAACAAGTTTGCTTATTTATGAAATTGGTCAATTACTTGTAACGTCAGAACACCGCTGAAATACATGTGTATTTTAGAAGGGGGAGAAGGGTATCATAATGATGGGATAGAGCAAGCTCTTCAATCCCTTGAAAGGTATCCAGCTGCACAGGATCTTGATAACTGAAGCTGAGAGTTCCAAGTATTTTAAACTCAAGCTGCTACTGCCTAAATGCATTACTTTACCTAAAGTGAAGGCAATTGACAAACTGGCAAAATAGCAGAACTGCTATGGTACAGCAGAAAAGATAATTCTAAGTGTACCATAATCCTGCATGTGATTGAAATTCCAAATATTCAAACCCTGAAAGAAACTTGTAGTAAAGTGCCATATTTTATTTTCCCCCATATCACTCAGCCCCAGAAAACACTTACATCCTGACGTAACTTGTATTCCAAAGACAGTTCCCACATGATCCTCGTTGTACTGTATATTGCAGGTCAGAAGTGCAACTCCAACAGTAGAAAAGGTCAGTGTTACATTGGATACCGTGCTATTGACTATGGTGTAGTGCTCTTCTGGTATTCTGTTTTCCTTTAATTTCCAGAATATTTGATTGGCATCCACTCCATGTTCTTTCACAAAACTTTCACTAAGAATGCAGGATGCCTGTATTTGGGATCCATTTTCTATTACTGGTGACTCAGGAATAATGTAGGCAGATCCTTGCAAGAGATTATCTATTAATGGAAATGAATAAAATCATGTCAGTAAATCTAGTTTCTACAAAATTACACCATTAAAGTAATTACATTTTTGCATCAGATTTAATGTGACACGTTGATTCTTAAAAGTAAGTTGCATATGAAAAGTGCAGAACAAATACCTGTAAAGGTATAGTACAGTAAGCGCCACCCTATGATTTTCAAATCAATTGAATATTCTTTTTATTACTTATGGTTTACATATATAACAGATCAAATAATCTTTATAGGTATGACCACATAAATGGGGCTATATTACACACTACCTAACAGCCCTAGGGATTTAGAGGAACAAATTTATAAAAGTTTGCACTGTTGCAAGAAACGAAGTTGTTTTAGTAGGTGACTTTAACTGGAAATCCTATACTGTAAAAAGACTAGATGGGATAGAGTTTGTCAAATGTGTTCAGGGAAGTTTCCTTCATCAGTTTCTAGAAGTCCTAACGAGAGAGCATGTGATACTAGATCTGCTATTAGTGAATGAGACAGAGCAAGTGGCAGAGGTTTCTGTAGGGTTACACTTTGCATCCAGTGACCACAATGTCATTAGTTTCAAAGTAAATATGCTAAAAGATAGGTCTAATCCACGGGTTGAGATTCAAAATTTGCCTTTCTCCAATTTAGATGGTATCAGAAATGATCTAGCAAGTGTGGATTAGCTACTGTTTTCTGGCAAAGGTGTACTCGTAAAGTGGGAAGCCTTTAAAAATGAAATTTTGAGTACAAAGCTTGTATGAAATGAATAAAATGGAAAGATAACAAGTGCAGGGAACCTTCGTTTCATGAGATATTGAGGCCCTGATTAACAGAGGAAAAAAAAGGATGTGCATAGCAGGTATAGGCAAGTAGGAACAAATTAGGTGCTTATGAAAAGCAAGGAATGTAGGAGATCATTTAAGAAACCAGGAAGACTAAAAGAAGGCATGAAGTTGCTCCAGCAGAGAAGTAGAAGGAGAATCCAGAGGGATTCTACAGATACGTTAACAGCAAAAGGATTGCAAGGGACAAAAATTGGTCCTCTGGCAGACCAGAATGGCAATCCATGTGTGGTCCCAAAAGAGATGGGGGAAGATCTTAAATGCAGTCTTTGCATTTGTATTTACTCGGAAGAAGGATACAGAGTCTATAGAAGTGAGGCAAAGCAGCATCACATTAATGGATCCTGTGCAGATTATAGAGGAGGAGGTGTTTGCTACCCTGAGCTAAATCAGGGTGGATAAAACCCCAGGGACTGACAAGATGTGCCCTACGCGAGACAAGTGCAGAAATTTTTGGGCCCCTAGCAGAGATATTTAAAACTTCCTTAGTGACCAGGAGAAGTACCAGAGGATTTGAAGATAGCCAACATGGCTCAGCTGTTAAAAAAAGGCTCTAAACAGAAATCAAGAAGTCTGATATCAGTTGTGGGAAAGTTATTGGAAGGTATTCTAAGGGACCGGATACATAAGTATTTGGAGAGACATGACTAATTAAGGATAGCCAGCATGGCTTTATGTGTGGTAGGCAGTGTCGAAAATAGTTTTTCGAAGAAGTTACCAGGGAAGTGGATGAAGGCAGGGCAGGGGATGTTGTCTACATGGACTTTAGTAAGGCATCTAACAAGGTCGCACATGGGAGGCTGCTTAAGAAGGTTCAGTTGCTCAGCATCAGGACGAGATAGTAAATTGGATTGGACATTGGCTTTGTGTGAGAAGCCAGAGTGGTAGTAGAGGGCTGCCTCTCTGACTGGAGGCCTGTGACTAGTAGTGTGCCGGAGGGGCCAGTGTCGAGTCCTTTAGGTTTATCATCTATATCAATGATTGGATGATAATGTGATCAACTGCATCAGCAAATTTACAGATGACACCAAGACTGGGAATGTAGTGAACAGTGAGAGGGCATCTTGGATTGTAGAGGGATTTGCATCAGCTGGAAAAATGGCAGATAGAATTTGATGCAGGCAAGTTGCAAGGTTTTGCACTTTGGTAGGACCAACCAGGGTAGGTCTTACCCAGGTAACATTCTAGTAAATCTCCTCTGTACTCTTTATATTTTGTTGACATCTTTCCAATAATTTACTGACCAGAACTGTACACAATACTCCAAATTTGGCCTCACCAATGCCTTGTACAACTTTAACATTACATCCCAACTCCTATACTCAATGTTCTGATTTATAAAGGCCAGCATACCAAAAGCTTTCTTTAACACCCTATTCACATGAGATTCCACCTTCAGGGAACCATGCACCATTATTCCTAGATCACTCTGTTCTACTGCATTCTTCAATGCCCTACCATTTACCATGTATGTCCTATTTTGATTAGTCCTACCAAAATGTAGCACCTCACACTTATCAGCATTAAACTCCATCTGCCATCTTTCAGTCCACTCCTCTAACTGGCCTAAATCTCTGTGTAAGCTTTGAAAACCCACTTCATTATCCACAACACCATCTATCTTAGTATCATCTGCATACTTATAAATCCAATTTACCACCCCAACATCCAGGTCATTAATGTATATGACAAACAATAGTGGACCCAGTACAGAATCCCTGAGGCACACCACTAGTCACCGGCCTCCAACCTGACAGTTATCCACCACTACTCACTGGCATCTCCCATCCAGCCACTGTTGAATCCATTTTACTACTTCAATATTAATACCTAATGATTGAATCTTCCTAACTAACCTTCCGTGTGGAACCTTATCAAAGGCCTTACTGAAGTTCATATAGACAACATTCACTGCTTTACCCTCGTCAACTTTCCAAGTAACCTCTTCAAAAAATTCAATAAGATTTGTCAAACATGACCTTCCACACACAAATCCATGTTGACTGTCCCTAATCAGACCGTGTCTATCCAGATAATTATATATACTATCTCTAAGAATACTTTCCATTAATTTACCCACCACTGACGTCAAACTGCTAGATAATTGCTAGGTTTACTCTCAGAACCCTTTTTAAACAATGGAACCACATGAGCAATACGCCAATCCTCCAGCACCATCCCTGTTTCTAATGACATTTGAAATATTTCTGTCAGAGCCCCTGCTATTTCTACACTAACTACCCTCAAGGTCCTGTCAGGACCCAGAGACTTATCCACTTTTATATTCTTTAAAGGCACTAGTACTTCCTCTTCTTGAATCATCATAGTTTCCATAACTACCCTACTTGTTTCCCTTACCTTACACAATTCAATATCCTTCTCCTTAGTGAATACCGAAGAAAAGAAATTGTTCAAAATCTCCCCCATCTCTTTTGGCTCCACACATAGCTGTCCACTCTGATTCTCTAAGGCAGGGGTGTCAAACTCATTTTAGGTCACGGGCCGGATTGAGCAAAATGCAGCTTCATGCGGGCCGGATCAGTCGGACGCGTGTGAACGCAGCTTTCGTTGCCTCCGTTTTTTCAGCCTGCTCTTATGTGTCTCAGTCTCTGCTATAACTACAAAGTGTTTCACTTTACAAATTCTGTTTCTTATGAAGAAGACTGCCGAGCAAGACTGCCGAATAAACACTAAAAACCCTGAAAACCTGGTACCTGAATAAACTCAGCATTAGCCATATCATACGCCATAGGCGCTTCGATTACTGGGGCCAGCTTTAATAGTAATTAGATATTTTCTCGCGGGCCAAAGATAATTATCCGGCCCGCGGGCCTTGAGTTTGACATATATGCTCTAAGGGACCAATTTTATCCCTCACTATCCTTTTGCTATTAATATAACTGTAGAAACCCTTTGGATTTACTTTCACCTTACTTGCCAAAGCAACCTCATATCTTCTTTTAGCTTTTCTAATTTCTTTCTTAAGATTCTTTTTACATTCTTTGTATTTCTCGAGCACCTCATTTACTCCATGCTGTCTACATTTATTGTAGATTTCTCTCCTTTTCCAAACCAAGTTTCCAATATCCCTTGAAAACCATGGCTCTCTCAAACTTTTAACCTTTCCTTTCAACCTAACAGGAACATAAAGATTCCGTACCCTCAAAATTTCACCTTTAAATGACCACCATTTCTCTATTACATCCTTCCCATAAAACAAATTGTCCCAATCCATTCCTTCTAAATCCTTTCGCATCGCCTCAAAGTTAGCCTTTCTCCAATCAAAAATCTCAACCCTGGGTCCAGACCTATCCTTCTCCATAATTATATTGAAACTAATGGCACTGTGATCACTGGACCCGAAGTGCTCCCCAACACATACCTCTGTCACCTGACCTATCTCATTCCCTAACAGGAGATCCAACACTGCCCCTTCTCTGGTTGGTACCTCTATGTACTGCTGCAAAAAAAAAAAAAACAACAACACTATCCTGCACACATTTTACAAACTCCAATCCATCCAGCCCTTTTACAGAATGGGCTTCCCAGTCTATGTGTGGAAAATTAAAATCTCCCACCATCACAACCATGTGCTTACTACAAATATCTGCTATCTCCTTACAAATTTGCTCCTCCAATTCTCGCTCCCTATTAGGTGGTCTATAATACACCTCTATAAGTGTTACTACACCTTTCCCATTGCTCAATTCCACCCAAATAGCCTCCCTAGACAAGCCCGCTAATCTATCCCGCCAAAGCACCGCTGTAATATTTTCTGACAAGCAATGCAACATCTCCCCCTCTTGCCCCTCCGATTCTATTACACCTGAAACAACGAAATCCAGGAATATTTAGGAAAACCTCTTCAATCAGAGGGTTATCAGTGTGTGAAATGTGCTACCAACACAACTGGTGCATGCGAGCTTGATTTCAACATTTAAGAGAAGTTTGGACAGGTAGATGGATGGTAGGGATATGGAGGGCTCTGGTCCTGATGCAGGACGATGGCAGTAGGCAGTTTAAACAGTTTCAGCATAGACTAGATGGGTTGAAAGGCCTGCTTCTTTGCTGTACTTCTCTATGACTATGCATAGAGAACTCAAGTCTCCAGAATAAAGCAAATCATCTGAATGAAAAATTTCCATTTTGGTTTCAGTTCACTATCTTCCTTGACAACTTTATTCATTATGACTCATCTGTCACCACTGGAGTTTGTTGCATTCAGAAATTTCATCTTTTACTTAGTTACTGGGCAATTTTGGAAAAGTTGAACTTAAGAAAAGCAATGCATCATTATAAAAGTTAATGGGACTTGCTGAGATTTTGAAGGACAAGATCCTTACTTCAAAAGAAATAAGAAAATATAAAATGCTGGAAATATTCAGTACTTTGGTACAAAGTAAATTTACAGAAAGACTGCAAATGTTGAAATAAAACTGTCAATGCCAGGTTACCCACTCAAAACATCAGTGGGGAAAATAAAAGAATCTTTCAGATCTTTAATCTTTCAGTGGGCATTTCTCCTCACACAAAGTGCTTCTAGTAACCAATTGGACTACAAGATCTATAGTACATTCAGACACAGGTTGAAAATTGGCAGCAAGTAACATTTACACCACAGAGTGACAGGTAATCACAAGCTCTAACAAAAGAATTTCATCATCACTGTGCGTACAGCAGAAGTTTCATCATCACATTTTCTGGCGCAATAGGGGTGGACAAATACTTGTCTTACCAGCTATGTCTGGATCCCAAAGAGGAATAAAATAATGTCTTAACATTTTACATCAATCCTCAATGTCAAATGGCACCAACAAACTGTAGTACTGTCATGTCAGCTTGTTAGCAATTTTCCACTCAGCAAAAATCTAATTTTAATTATTCTTTGTAAGCTGTTGCTAAGTGAAGGCCAAACAGTGTTAAAAGCTAGATGATAGCAGTGGTAATTCTGTATCTGCTTCCATGAAAATAGAAGCTCTGTATTTAATGAACAGCAGATTCCTTTAGGAGAGCAAGGAGAAAATGCAGAAAAGATATGAATGAAGTATGTTAAAGCTTATCCCAGCTATCTCATGAAATCTTATATCCCAAATAAGCTATAGAAAAACTAATGGGGCAGTTGCAGATTACTAGTCACTGGCAGTCAACCTAAGGCCTCCTTTATTCCCATTCTTCGCCTCCTGCCAATCTTCAATCCATACTAGTTGTTAAGTGCCATTGAGTTGTTGTTGACTCATGGTGACCCTATGGATCACTGCCCTAAGCGAGTATTGATCCTCACAAAGGCAGCTCATTATCGATAACATTGCGTTTAAAGCTGTCCTTATTGTGTCCATCCACTTGATTGGTGGCCTTGCTAGTATTTTTCCTGAAATACCATGGGCTCATGCATTGTTAACAGCCTCACGTGTGGCACCTTGTCAAATTCCAAATTAACATCCACTGACACTCCTTTGTCTATCCTGCCTGTTACTTCCTCAAAGAATTCTAACATATTTATTAGGCAAGATTTCTCCTTAAGAAAACCATGCTGACATTGGCCTACTTTATCAAGTGGTTCCAGGTACCTCAAAACCCCATCCTTAAATCAGACTCCAACATTTTCCAACTACTGAAGTCTAACTGACCTATAATTTTCTTTCTTCTGCCTCTCTTCCTTCTTAAAGAGTGGAGTAACATTTGCAATTTTCCAGTCCTCCAGAAGACTGGAAGATCATAATTAATGCTCCACAATCTCTTCAGCTACCTTATTCAGAACCCTTGCATACAGTCCATCTGCTCCATGCTTTTCAGCTTTCCAACCACTTTCTCCTAAGTAATAGCAGCAACACCCACTTCTGCACCTTGACAGTCAAATTTCTGGCATTCTGCTAGCATCTTCCACAGTGGAGACTGATGCAAGAATACTTAAGTTTCTCCACTGTTTCTTTGTATCCTACTACGACCTCTTCAGCTTAATTTTCCAGTGGTCTGACACTCATCTCTCTTTTACTCTTTATATATCTGAAAACTTTTTGTATCCTCTTATATTATTGGCTAGCTTACTTATCTTTACTCCTTTTATGGCTTTTTTAAGTTGCCTTCTGCCGTTGTTAGTGTCATAGAAAAGTACAGCACACAAACAGTCCATCTAGTCTGTGCTGAGCCCTTTAAGCTGCCTACTTTCATCGACCAATACTGGGACCGTAGCCCTCCATACCCCTACCTTCAACGTACCTATCCAAACTTCTCTTAAAAGTTGATATTAAAAGGTCATATGCAAGGTCATATGCAACACTTGCGCAGGCAGCTCATTCCACACTCTCATGACCCACTGAATGAAGTTTCCCTTAAACTTCACTTTTCTTCCTTAACCCATGATCTCCAGTTGTAGTCCCACCCGATCTCAGTGGAAAAAACCTGCTCGTATTTACTCTATCTATGCCCCTTATAATTTTGTATACCTCTATCAAATCTCCTCTCAATCTTCTATGCTCCAAGGAAAAAAGTTCTAATCTATTTAACCTTTCCATATAACTCAGGTCCTTCAGACTCAGCAACATCCTTGCAAATTTTCTCTGTACTCTTCCAACCTTGTTTACATTGTTCCTGTACGTAGGTGACCAAAACTGCAAACACTCCAAATTGGGCCTTATCAACATATTATACAACTTCGACATTACATCTCCTGTAATCAGTACAGTGATTTATGAAGGCCAATATGCCAGAAGCTTACTTTACAACCTTATCAACCTGTGATGCTACCTCCACTGAATTATGGACCTCTATTCCTAGATCCCTTTGTTCTACTGGTACTTAATAAATACCTTGCTTCAGTATTCACTATGGAAAAGGATCTTGGCGATTGTAGGAATGACACAGTGGACTGAAAAGCTTGAGCATGTAGATATTAAGGAAGAGGATGTGTAGGAGCTTTTGGAAAGCATCAAGCGGATAAGTCAGTAGTCCCCAACCACTGGGCCGCAGACTGGTACCGGACCGCAAAGCATGTGCTACCAGGCCGCGAGGAAATGATATGATTTGGTGATATGAAACAATACGAGTCAGCTGCACCTTTCCTCATTCCCCGTCATGCCCACTGTTGAACTTGAATGCATGCAAGGTCATCAATCGCAAAAACGCAGTGATACCCTCGCACCAGGGATCACTGGTTGACCTTGGGTAACTGGCCGGTGACAAGTGCCATTGCTACTGGCCTGGAGCATGGACAGATGGGCGCTGCCTCTAAACCCATTTAGCACACCGAATGTTCGTGGGGAACCCAGTGCTAAAATATTCGCAGACGACTTAATTCGAGCTCAGGGTTTCGTAAGTAGCAGAGCAGCTGCCTCGCTGCGACCTACTGAAAGTCACCCCTCGAGCCAAACTTTTGTCGGCCAATAGATCCTACCTACCTACCGGGGGGGGGGGGGGGAAGGGGGGAAGGTGCCCTGTCGCACTCCTCCTTGCTCTCCGAACTGCGACCGCCGCTGCCCCATCCAGCTCTTACTTTGTCCTCTCACCCCACCCATGACCAGCCGCACCTGGCCAAGGCATCTGGCGATGGGCAAGCGGGGGGCTGTCTAATGAGGCAATGAAGCCCTCAAAACTGCTTCGGCACCTTGAGTCCAAACATCCTGCACTTAAAGACAAACCCGTTGAGCTTTGAGTGAAAAACATGTGAGCAAGCAGAACAGAAGCAAGTGCTGAGAGCCACGAAAACTAAATTACGGAATAGACTGGACATAAGGAACCCCTTCGAGTATCACTGTCTCCCATCACCCCTGGATGGGACCGTCTTGATGCAGGGAAACAAGGCCAGGGCTCCCACTGATTCAGCGATATTGGTGTGTTGCAATGATTTTATATGTTCATACTAGGAAAATATGCGCTGTATGTTTAATATCCAAACATTACTTAAAATGTTATGATGCTATTGACTTATAAGTGACTTATCACTATATTCATGTGATGAAAATATGCACCGAGTTTAATATTAAATTCGTTAGATAAAATTTTAGAAACGAAATTAAATGTATTAGCCACTTATAAGTTACTTATAGTTGACTTATCACCTATATTCCTGTCGTGATTAGCACCCCCCCCCCCCCCACCTCCATCGGCCGGTCCGCAAGAATATTGTCAATATTAAACCCATCCACGGTGCAAAAATGGTTGGTGACCCCTGGGATAAGTCACTGGGACCGGACAAGGAGTACCCCAGGCTACTGTGGGGAGTGAGGGAGGAGACTGCTGAGATTCTGGCAATGATCTTTGCATCATCAATGAGGATGGGAGAGGTTCTGGAGATTGGAGGGCTGTGGATGTCGTTCCCTTATTCAAGGGGGGTAGGGATAGCCCAGGAAATTATAGGCCAGTGAGTCTTACTTCAGTGGTTGGTAAGTTGATGGAGAAGGTCTTGAGAGGCAGGATTTATCAACATTTGGAGAGGCATAATATGATGAGGAATAGTCAGCATGGCTTTGCCAAAGGCAGGTCGCACCTTACGAACGTGATTGAATTTTTTGAGGATGTGACTAAACACATTGATGAAGGTAGAGCCGTAGATGCAGTGTTTATGGATTTTAGCAAGGCATTTGATAAGATACCCCATGCAAGGCTTATTGAGAAAGTAAAGAGGCATGGGATCCAAGGGGACATTGCTTTGTGGATCCAGAACTGGCTTGCCTACAGAAGGCAAACAGTGGTTGTAGACAGGTCATATTCTGCATGGAGGCTGGTGACCAGTGGTATATCTGTTCTGGGACCCCTACTCTGATTTTTATAAATGACCTGGATGAAGAAGTGGGAGGATGGGTTAGTAAATTTGCTGATGACACAAAGGGTGGGGGTGTTGTGTGGAGGGCTGTCAGAGGTTACAACTAGGCTGAGAAGTAGCAGATGGAGTTCAACCCAGATAAGTGTGAAGTGGTTCATTTTGGTAGGTCAAATATGATGGCAGAATATTGCATTAATGCTAAGACTCTTGGAAGTATGGAGGATCAGAGGGATCTTGGGGTCCGAGTCCAAAGGACACTCAAAGCTGCTATGCAGGTTTTTCTCTGTGGTTAAGAAGGCATACAGTGCATTGGCCTTCATCAATCATGGGATTGAGTCTAAGAACCGAGAGGTAATGTTGCAGCTATATAGGACCCTGGTCAGACCCCACTTGGAGTACTGTACTCAATTCTGGTCACCTCACTACAGGAAGGACGTGGAAACCATAGAAAGGGTACAGAGGAGATTTACAAAGACGTTGAGTGAACTTGGCCTTTTCTCATTGGAGCGATGGAGGATGAGAGGTGACCTGATTGAGTTATACAAGATAATGAGAGGCATTGATCATGTGGATAGTCAGAGGCTTCCCCCCCCCAGGGCTGAAATGGCTAGTACGAGAGGGCAAAGTATTAAGGTGCTTGGAAGTAGGTACAGAGGAGATGTCAGGGGTAAGTTGTTTGGTTACGCAGAGAGTGGTGAGTGCGTGGAATGGGCTGCCAGCAGCGGTGGTGGAGGCCGAAACAAAAGAGTCTTTTAAGAAACTCCTGGATGGCTACATGGCGCTTATAAAAATAGAGGGCTATGGGTAAAGCCTAGGCAGTTCTAAGGTAGAGTCATGTTCAGCACAGCTTTGTGGGCCGAAGGGCCTGTACTGTGCTGTAGGTTTTCTATGTTTCCACTGCACTTATCAGTGCAAGACCTATCCTAGTTGGTCCTGCATTAAATTCCATCTACCATTTTTCAGCCCATTTTCCCAGCTGTTGGTTTTATTTTAAAAGCTTCCCCGTCCTCTACCTTCCCACTATTTCTTTGCTACATTATAAGCTAACTTTCTTTTGCTTTTATTTGTCTTTGACTTTTCTTGTCAACCACAGTTGCTTCATCATCCCTTTGGAATACTATTTCAACTTTGGGAATAGTTGCAGAACCTGGGCCTCTGTACCCCCCTCTGTAATTGGATCCTCATCTTCCTAACTAGAAGACAACAGTCTTTGCGGATTGATGATAACATATCCTCTTCGCTGATGATCAACACTGGCGCACCTCAAGGGTGTGTGCTTAGCCCACTGCTCTATTCTCTGTATACACATGACTGTGTGGCTAGGCATAGCTCAAAAACCATCTACAAATTTGCTGACGATACAATCACTGTTGGTAGAATCTCAGGTGGTGATGAGAGGGCGTACAGGAGTGAGATCCGCCAACTAGTGGAATGGTGCCGCAACAACAATCTGACACTCAACACCAGTAAGACGATAGAGCTGATTGTGGACTTCAGGAAGGGCAAGACGAAGGAACACATACCAATCCTCATAGAGGGATAAGAAGTGGAGAGAGTGAGCAGCTTCAAGTTCCTGGGTGTCAAGATCTGAGGATCTAACCTGGTCCCAACATATCGATGCAATTACAAAGCACCAAGTCAGAGGCAATAGTTCATTAGGACTTTGAAGAGATTTGGCATGTCAACAAATACACTCAAAAATTTCTATCGTTGTACTGAGGAGAACATTCTGACAGGCTGCATCACTGTCTAGTATGGAGGGGCTACTGCACAGGACCAAAAGAAGATGCAAAACACTAAGTCTAGTCAGCTCCATCTTGGGCACTAGCCTACAAAGTACCCAGGACATCTTTAGAAAGTGGTGTCTCAGAAAGGTAGCGTCCATTATTAAGGACCTCCAGCACCCAGGGCATGCCCTTTTCTCGCTGTTACCATCAGGTAGGAGATACAGAAGCCTGAAGGCACACACTCAATGATTCCGGAACAGTTTCTTCCCCTCTGCCATCCGATTCCTAAATGGACTTTTGGACATTACCTCACTTTTTAAAAAATATACAGTATTTCTTTTTTGCACTTTTTATTAATCTATTCACTATACATACTTGATTTACTTGTTTATTATTATTTTTTTCTCTCTCTCTGCTAGATATGTATTGCATTGAACTACTGCTGCTAAGTTAACAAATTTTGTGTCACATGCTGGTGATAATAAACCTGATTCTGATCTTTCCTGCACTTTCCAAATTTGCCTCAGAAATACCAACCACGGTTGTTCTGCCGTCATCACTGCTGGTGTACCCTTTCAATCAACCTTGGCCAGCTCCACTCTTGTACCTCTGTAGTTTCCTTTACTCCACCACCGTAATACTGATTTATTGTTTAGCTTCTTCTCAAACTGCAGGGTGAGTTTTATCATATTATGGTCACTGCTTCCTGATGTTTTCTTTACCTTGAGCTTCCTAATCAAATCTGGGTCATTACCTAACACCCAATCCTGAATTGCCGTTCCCCCGGGGCGGGGGGCTCAACCATAGGCTACTATAAAAATCTGTCCTGTAGGCACTGTACAAATTCCCTCTTGGTATCCAGTACCAACCATATTTTACCCAATCTACCTGCATACTGAAATCCCCCATGATTATTGTAGCATTGCCCCTTTCACGTACCTTTTCTATCTCCCGTTGTAATTTGTAGCCCATATCCTGGCTACAGTTTGGAGGCATGAATATAACTTGCGTCAGGGACGTTTTACCCTTGCAGGTTCTTAACTCTACAGTCAAGGAGTTTACATCCTCAGATCCGATGTCACCTCATTCCATGGATTTGCTTTCATATCTTTTTATATACAAATAGAACCACCCCACCCCCTCTACCTCTTTGCCTGTCCTTTCAATACAATGTGTATCCTTGGATGATAAGCTCTCAACTATGATATTCTTTCAGCCATGACTTGGAGATGCCAATACCATCATACCTGCAAATCTCTACCTGCATCACAAGATCATCTACCTTATTCTGTATACTGTCTGAATTTAAATACAACCTTTTCAGTGCTTTATTCATCACCCTTTTCAATTTTGCCCCCATGGTACACTTTAACTTATCCCACTGACTGCAATTTTGCCCTATCATCTGCTTGTTCTTCCTCAGAGCCTCACTACACACTGCCTCTGCTTTATACTACCTGCCCAATTCCCATCACCATCATCCCAATCCCCCCCCCCCCCACCAACCACAAAATTAGTTCAAACCTTCCCCAACAAGCTCTAGCAAATCTGGCCTCAAGGATATTGGACCCCTCAGGTTCAGGTATAACCTAAACTTTTTGTACATGTCATATCTTCCCCAGAAGAGATCCCAATGTTCCAGAAATATGATACCCTTTCACCTGCACTAATTCTTCAGCCACACATTCATCTGCCAAATCATTACCCTCAGTGGCAGAGAACACAGGCAGAAATATAAAGATTACTACCATGTAAGTCCTGCCTTTCAGCCTACTGCCTTATTCCCTATAATTCCTTCTTCAGGACCTCCTGGTTTTCCTACCCATGTTGATGGTACCAATATGTACCATGACTTGTAGCTGTTCCTTCTCCCCCTTTAGAATGCCGTGGACCCTATCGGAGACATTCTGAGCTTGGCACCTGGGAGGCAACATACCACCTGGGTGTCTCATGTCCACAGAATCTGCTTTCTGGTCCTCTAATTGAGAAATACCCTATCACCACTGCACTCCTTTTCCCCTTTCCTTTCTGAGACACACAGCCAGACTCAGTCAGAGACCTGGTCGCCATGGCTTCCCTGATAGGTTGTTCCCACACCACCCCCAACTGTATCCAAAGTGGTATATTTATTATTGAGGGGAACCGCCACAGGGGTACTCTGCGCTAGCTACCTATTCCCTGTTCTTCTTCTAAGAGCAACCTAGGTACCCGCCTCCCTTGTAGCTCCTACCCATCACCTCATTTTCCTGTGTGAGCCCAAGGTCATCCAGCTGCAGCTCCAGTTCCTTAACAGTCTTCGTACTTCGTACAAAATATTTATTAGGGATACTGGAGGTATCCCAAATTTCCCACATCTCACACAAGGAACATACCATTAACCCCAAATCCATTCTCAGTGTACTAGCTATGTCCCTCAGGGAAAAAATATACTAGAAATTTTTTCTTACTTAGAAACACCACCTGTACTTGCTCACGCTTGTCCTTGTGCTAGTCTGTTAAGCCAAAGCAAGCCCACTCCAATAATAGCTGCTCCACTTACATCTCCTTTCTTTTTATTGGCCTTGCACTGATTTCAGCCCAAAAGAAAGCTGAAAGCTCAAGCCCTTTTTAATCTTCACGCTGCATTGCCAATGAACGATCTATCGTGCTGAATTCAGCCTGCCAAAATTAGTCATTCAGCAATCATGGTAAAATAGTCATCGGTCCGAACACACTGGCACAGTACAATATGAATAAAATGTGGGCAAAGAACATTTGGTCGACTGGCTCAAAGTTTTAACAATTACTTGCATCTTCCAACTACAGTTGACTATATGGGGAAGATAATAAATTAACAATAGAATGGACAGATTAGCTGTAGCAGTCTTTTTCTAAAGAGTGCTCCAATAGACTTGCATTTTATATAGACATTACCATGGCCAACCAACGTTGTTGAAACCTATTGAATTGGTGTTAGTCAAAGATCCTATGTGAGACTAAAATTCATGGTTCCTTAAGCAAGTTTATAACAACAACGTTAATTATAGCACAATTGGCTCACTTCTGACATATGTGGATGCACTTTACTTCACTAAAGTATGCTTCTGATGAGAGGGGAAACATTAATTATTAATCAAGATTTGCCAATACACATCGTCCATTACTTCAATGTTAAAAACAAAAAGCAATGGGATCTAGATTTCCAACACAATTCAATATCAGAAATTCTGCAACTCACTATTTTTAAACTGCCCACAACTTGGTGCTTGATAATCATTAAAGATAAGACAACTATTTACATGACAATAGTAGATATTTCTCTTACACTTACCAAGTTTTAAACATTCACTGATTTGTACGGAGAGATATGTTACCACAAGCCACCAAATGCTCTGGAGAAACATGATTCAGGTCGTCACTAAAAATTAAAAGAAAATTGAAGCATTAGTAAAGATTTAGAACTTCAGTCCTCTTAGTCAATTCTGAATCTAATCAGTACTGCTGATGACAATGTCTTCAGCTTCCAAAGCCGCTTGCTACTCAATTCTTTCCCTAGATTTTTTTTCCTGCCTCTATCATTCCACAACATTTGGTTTTATAGAAAACAGAATACTGAATAACATGGGAACAGAGCCTTCAATCGACATCTGTGCCAACAATAATGCTATCTGCTAACTCTAATGCCATTCAAAACTAACCCAATCTGCCTGCATATGGTCTATACTCTCACCCCACATTCTATGCCAGTTCATGTGCTTATCCAAATGCCTCTTAAATATTGCTATATTTGCTTACATAATTTTCCCAACTGCACATTCAGATTTACTTATCACAAGAATATTGAAACATACTAGTACAGATGAATTTGGCCACAGGTCCTTTCCTGTACTATACGACCGTGGTTTTAATCTTCTTGATCGTCAAATCCAAAAGTTCCTTAAAATGATATATAGAGAGATCTGCTGGTCCACGTCCATAGCTTCCTGAATGTAGTTGCATAGGTTAGATAGGATGGCAAACATAGCAAATGGCTGGCTTGCCTTTATTAAATGAGGCACTAAATTCACAGGTTGCAAAGTTATGTTAACACTGGCTAGGCTGCATATGGAGTATTGTATTCAATTCTTGTTGCTTTATAATACGAAGGATGCAAGGGCTTTTGCAAGGGTGCAGAAGAGAGTTAGTTACCAGTATGTTGCCTGGATACAGGGCATGTGTAAAAAGACATTGGACAAACTTGTGTTGCTTCTTTCTGAAGTGGTAGAGGCTAAGCATAGATAAACAGCCAGCATCTTTTCCCTTTGGGTCAAAATGTCCAATACTAGGACATTAAAGGTGGTGGGGTGGGGGGGGGGGGAAGGGGAGTTCAAAGGAGATGCTGAAGGACTAATTTGTTTTAAAGAGCACTGGGTGCACTGCCAGGGGCTGGTAGTGAAGGAAAATATAATAGAGGCTTTTTTCAAAGCTCTTAAGGAATTTCTCTTCCAGTGTGCCTGAAGAGAAGCACATTCAAGCACGTTTTAGGAGAATGCAGAGTGAACTCTAGGTGGCATATTCAAATGTCCTGTAATCTCATATCTAAATTATCTAGGATTATATATGGGGTTACTTCTATCAATAATACAAATTTAGAGCTGATGGCAAAGCATAATGGGAATTAAATGTGCAAGCAGTACTGGGGTGACAGATCACGATTATCCACTTCCCAACGGTCGAGGCTTTTGTCACTATCAAAAGACCCTTTAATGATCAGACACTTTGAAACAGTTGAAAAATAGATAATCAGCAAGTTTAAATACATTAAAAACATGAAACAAATCTCAATAAAGGAACAGAAATAAAGTGACTTTTCCCTCGAAGGTCAGCAATCCTACTCAAATCAACACCGGCCACGGGTGATACAAAATGGAAGGGCCAGGGATAAAATGCATCACACTTCTCAGATTAAGATAATTTACAACTATCAGTGGACTTGATTGCACTTTCAGAATTGACCTCAGTGTCCAATAATTCAGACCTACAATGTGCAAGCATGGAAGCTGCAGGAAAAATATACCTGTTGATTCTTTTGTAATCTATTGGGCAATCTAACTACTATTTCTTTCCTCACATCTGCTTGTATGACTCTGATTAACTTTTATTTATATTTTAGATATCCTGAGCACATTGCTTTCAGTTCCCTAAACAACGAAACAGTCAATGTTTCAGGCAGAGACCCTTCATCAGAACTGCAAAGGAAAGTGGGAAGAAGCCAGAATAAGGTGGGAAGTGGTTGACAGGCAATAGGTGAAGCCAGGTGAGGAGGAAGGTAGAAGGTGTTGGGGGGGGTGGGGGAGAGGAGTGAAATCAGTTTCCTAAACTGCCTTTAATATTTCAGAGAGGCTCTGCATGCAGCATTTTACAACTAAACGGCTTGTTTAAAAATCAACATTCATTGCTTTTGTACTTGTACTATTAATGAGTCAATTGTGTAAATACACACAATGTCTAGAGTTCACCCATTAAATATCCTGCTTCAACTTTTTCCAATACCAAAGGCACAAGTTTTCACTATTAAATGCTGGCAAGTTTAGCAATCCTACAAGAAAGAACTAATCTTATTCAAACATGCTGCAGCACATTACATGGAGTCCAACAACTGAATAGGTTTGGAACACAGAGGAAAACTCAACTAATGATGACCATACTTTCTAGATTAAATACTATGTCACAATTTTGCTGATTCAATCTATGTTTGTGATTTCCCTTCCCATCCAAATAAATTAGACAACTTGTAAATTTTGAGGTGCCATGGCAGAGTAGTAATTAGCGTAATGTCATTAAAGATTGGGACATTCTGGAGTTTGGAGTTCAATTTCAGTACTGTTCTGGAAGGAATCTGTATATCCTCGCTGTGGAATGCATGGGTTCCCCTTGACTACTCGAGTTTCCTCCCATAGTCCAAAGACACACCAGGTGGGTTCACTGTAAATAGTCCTGTGATTAGATTAGAGCTCAGTTGGGAGTTTGGTGGGGATTGCTTGGGCAGCATGATTCAAAGGCCTGGGAGGGACTACTCTGCGCTACTGCTAATAAAACAAATTTTAATTCAATACAAACTTGGATATAAAACTCCCTACTTTATTCTTGTCTTTAATGTACGTTATAACGGTTGAATTCTGATTCATGAGGAAAACACACATAGCATCTCACTTGTGGATAACCTCCGCAACTTATTCATTAATCTCCTTATTAAGAACAAGTTCATATCAACCACACACTGTCATGATAGAAACCCTCAAAAACTAATTTCAGAAAAGCTTGCTGATACTCAGTTGTCAGTTAATGCTTACCCAAGTTCCCAGTTCAGTTATATCTGATACATAAAACAGAAAAGTACAGTACAGGAGCAGGTCAGACAACGTCAGTACTGATATAATGCCAACCTTGAAGACCTGCTGCTCAATTTAAGCTAATTATGGGCTTATATTATCCCGTCTGATCTTTTAAAATTGTAGACTTACATGTACAGTTTTCACAAATTATCGAACTACTAAATTTAGGCAAAAACTAAGTACTCTATCAAAAATGGAATCAATACAGACTGTTAAGAATGGCATCTGAATCATTTGGGTATGTATAGCTTTTGGGGTAATTAAATTCAGCATAAAAATAGCTTAGACAATTGTAATTTACTTAGTCTATTGATCATTGTGCCAAATAAAAAGTTTTGAAACTTATTACTGAAACACTATAAAAAAAATCCACAGCATAATTGGTATGTTTCAGCTAACCTTTATCTGTATTCTAGCCAATATCTTCCTTCAACTACACAGCAACCACTTAGTAATTCACTTGCATTTGTTACTGAGCATTCTTAACCAAAATGCCCAGATACATGCAACAGTCAGCATACTTCCTGTTATTACAAGGATTATGCAAAACCTTACAGTTGAATTTATAAGCTCCTGAATGCAAAAAGTTTTTCAAGATAATCAATCCTTAAGTACACATTGCATGGTTCCTTATTTGAATTCATATTTCACAGGAGTTGACCTGGTGCAACTAATCTTAAGTGTCTTAGCTGAATGTTTCTGTTGTCTGGTTGGTAGATTTTAGTCTGGGCTGTTTTTGAAAGTAATTATTTAACTTGCATAACTTAGTTTAATTTCATGTTACCTTCATATTATACTAGATGACTGGGTATGGCCTACAGAGGGATTCAAATCAAGGTTAGAGGTGGAATCAGACATATTATCAACTCTGGCGGGGTTTGCAGGCTAAAAAGCAAAAGGCAACATTGTGAATGGCTGTGGTGCTTCACTTCCAGATCAACTCAATGACTTTAATGCATGCTTTTAAAGAGAGAATAAAACTACAACTCTGAGGATCCCTGCAGCGATAGATAGATAGATAGATAGATAGATAGATAGATAGATAGATAGATAGATAGATAGATAGATAGATAGATAGATAGATAGATAGATAGATAGATAGATAGATAGATAGATAGATAGATAGATAGATAGATAGATAGATAGATAGATAGATAGATAGATAGATAGATAGATAGATAGATAGATAGATAGATAGATAGATAGATAGATAGATAGATAGATAGATAGATAGATAGATAGATAGATAGATAGATAGATAGATAGATAGATAGATAGATAGATAGATAGATAGATATTCATCCCCATGGGGAAATTCAACATTTTTTCCAATGTCCCATACACTTATTGTAGCAAAACTAATTACATACAATACTTAACTCAGTAAAAATATGATATGCATCTAAAATCACCCTCTCAAAAAGCATTAATAATAGCTTTTAAAAAGTTCTTAAGTAGTTTACTTAAATACATTGAGTCCTAACCCCGGCACTTGAAGGCGGACATCAGAGCATCTTTCAAGAGGGTGAACCCTCACAAGACAGCAGACCCTGATATTGTACCTGGAAAGCTGCAGAAAACCTGTGCCAACTAATTGGCTGGTGTGTTCAAAGACATTTTCAATCTCTCATTGCAAAAGAAGTTCCCACCTGCTATAAAGAGCAACAATTATACCAGTGCCCAAGAAGAGTAGGGTGAGCTGCCTTAATGACCATCATCCAGTAGCACTCACAACCACACTAATAAAATGCTCTGAGGTTGGTTATAGTTAGAATCAACTCTTGCATCGGCAAGGACCTGGACCCACAGCAATTTGCTTATTGCCATAATAGGTCTACAACAGAGGTGATCTCATAGGCTCTTCACACGGCCTTCATTCACCTGGATGATACTAATTCCTCTACTTCCTGAGGTCCTTTTGAGTATGCAGGCCTCTCCTTCACGTGTCACCAGTCCACTGTCGCCAGCACAATCTTCTAAGCAGTGCTGTGCAGGACAATGGCATCAACACAGTGATGCCAACAGGCTCAATAAACTGATTATAGAGGGGCTAGCTTTTTCATAGGAGTCAAACTAGACCAGGCATGGGCAAACTACGGCCCGCGGGCCATATGCGGCCCATTAAGCTTTTTAATCCGGCCCGCAGAACTTGATGAAATTATGTTAATAAACCTTGTTAACACCTCAGATCATTCCTGAGGATCGCCACAACAAAACTAAATCCAGACTTTGATGCGCTGGCTAAAAAGGGAGACCAACAACACTGTTCCCACTGAAATTAAAAATAAGTTTCTTCGTTGTGTTATGTAAAAAATGCATTTGAAAATATTTTCTTCAATAAGCCTTACATGTTACATGTCATTTCTGTTAAGTGATGGACATAAGTAGTGCGCAGGTGCACGTACATTCTCAAAATAAAAAATGCGCTCCAGATCAAATAAGGCGCTCCGCATACTGGCGCGTTGTCACTGTTCTGTCAGTAACACTGGTCGTTGTTGAGTTTTGGCACAGGGGACAATTGAATAAGAAGGAGCAGGACAAGTAGACCTGCATCTCCTACCGTTTTTGAAATAAAGACAGTCAGGAGGAGAGTGATGATGATAATATCTTGAAGGATTACAGAATTTTCAGTGTTTTAAAAGTCATTTCAATAAATAGCTAAATACCATGGGACTTCAAAGACAGATATTTTGTTGTAATGCATTTGTTCATTTTCAATTGAAATTAAAGCACATGTTTTCTACATATCCCATATTTTATTTTCTCTTATGAGGTGTATTACCAAAACACTCCGTCCATCTGCTCCTGGTCCGGCCCCCCTGTCAAATTTTAGAACCCTTTGTGGCCCACAAGTCAAAAAGTTTGCCCACCCCTGAACTAGACACACTGGAGGCTGTGGTAGAACAAAGGACTCTACAGAAAATTCTAGCAATTCTGGACATCGTCTTTCATCCTCTGCATGCCACATTAGCTGAACAGAGGACCATTTATAGTAATAGATTAAGACAACTACGCTGCTCCAAAGAGCTTTATACAAGGTCATTCTTACCCTCGGCCATTAGGCTCTACAATGAGTCAACCTAGAGCCGAGGAAGTGAAGCCCCATTCTGTTAGAATGAGGTAACTTTTAAAAAATGTTCTTTCTTCTTTTATATTTTTTTTAAATATTATTTTTCTAAAGTAAGTACATGTTCGGCACAGCATTGTGGGCCAAAAGGCCTGTATTGTGCTGCTGGTTTTCTATGTTTCTCTAATATTTGTAATGTTACTGTGACACTGTAATTTCCATTGAAATCAATAAAGTATCCATCACTTATGTCAGGCTGCTGTTTAATGACTACAGCTCAGCATTTAACACTATCATTCCCATAGGTCTGATCAAAAAGCTCCAAAACCTGGCCTTTGTACTTCCATCTGCAACTGATTCTGTACATAGTTTGTACGGATCGGAAATAACATCTCCGCCTCGCTGATAACTAACACTGGCAAACCTCAAGGACGTGTGCTTATTCCACTGCTCTACTCTCTCTACACCCAGTACTGTGTGCCTAGCCACAGCTAAAATGCCAACTATAAAACTGCTGCTGACACAACTATTGTTGGCAGAATTTCAGATGGTTACAAGGCAGTGCATAGGAGCAAGATGCATCTGCTAGTTAAGTGGTGTCACAGCAACAACCTTATACTCAACATCAGTAAGACCAAAGAATTAATTGCGGACTTCAGAAAGGACAAAACGAGGGAACACACACCATTTCCACCAGAAGTGGAAAAAGTAAGCAATTTCAAGTTCCTGGAGTTTGATGAGATTTGGTATGTCACCACAGGCACTTGTAAATATCGTGGAGAACATTCTAACATCATCATCTGGCTTGCAGTTTCCTGAAGCTCTAATGTCCTGAAGGGCCTCATCCTGAAATGTCACCTGTTTATTCATTACCATAGATGTTGCCTAACTGCTGAGTTCATCCAGCATTTCATGTTTGACTCTGAGCAACTTGTGTAGATGCACAACATCTTAGTGCCTAGAGCTCAGCCGTTAAATATTCAGCTTTGTCTTTTTCAGGCCCAAAGAGTCCGGATTTTCACTCATAAGTGTTGACAAGTTTGGCAATCCAACAAGAAATTCCCAGTCTTACTGAAAGTTTGCCTGATTTTACTTTGCTGCTGTGCTTTATGTGGAGTCCAACAACTGAGCAGGATATTGCAGAAATTTCATAATATACAAGTTGGGAAATCTACTCACAGATCTTGAGGGAATAACCATGTTGTCTGCCAATGGTTTCCAGAGTATTCTAGGCAACACTAATTCTGGATTGTTACTACTCATCTTTAATGCTTGGCTCCATGATCATCTCAGCATTTTGTGTGTTGTTCAGAAAATTAAAAACTTGTTTTGAAAATCTAGAGTAGGTTAGGTTTGGAACAAAAGGGTAAACAAGAGTCCCACAGGAGCAGAGCTAAAAATGACTATGTCTTGATACAAGATTGTAGGAATTGAACCAAATGCACATTTAGCATAGGGGATATGTTTGTTGATAAGACAAAATTATGAAATGCTAGACAAAAAAACCCATTTAACTGGTCAGAGTATTCATAATGACAAAAACAGAGCCAATGCAGTCAATCTAACAAAACCAGACCTGCATAGCTCTACAGAAGCCATCCACGTCACTGAGCACCCTACTCATTTCATATTTCTAACCACAACTGGGAAGGTCTAAAATAAGATTGGTTATCTGAAATTGTCAAACACAAAATTTAATTCAAATTTCAGATAACTATATTTTGAATACCCCTTTTGTTGCCTTAAATCAGAGGTCATCACTGCTAATTACTTAAAGCTTTTACAAGCAATGTTTCTATTCAAAGCAGATTCTATTTCTTTTAATCATTATTAATTTCTTGGTCATTTATTGCAAAATTTTAAATATTTTCTGCTCATTTTAGCAACATTCTAATCCTTTTAACAAAATCCTCAACTTCTCCAGTTAGGCATTTCTCCAGTTAGAATGAAAATTGAATAATTAAAGTAACCATATTTATTAAAATTATTTGTTTGCTTGTAGATATTGTTTTGTTTAATTTTCTAACTACTTGGCCAACTTGCTCCCCTGTAACTCTAACTGCTCCACTTATCTCCAGACTTGGACCAAAGAACTAAATTCCAGGTAAAGTGATAGTGACATCAACTGATGTTGCGGTATCAGAGATCACTGGTAAAATGAGGAAAATACTCCAATGGCCTGAGTCATACCATGTGCCAACAAATGTTCTAGTTCTTTAAGAGATCAATCATCCCGCTCCCAAACTTTATTGGAGTCCCACAGTGCAGGGTCTTCAACAGTAACCAAGTTCTGTTGCTTTAGCAATATCCTTCCCTGCATCACAAGGTTAGAAGCGGTGCTTTTGCTGAAGACTGCACACATGTTGAAATCCATGAATAAATGAAGCACCTTCACTCAACAAGCCTAGACAACAATCATGCATTGACTGAGAAGTGTGGAAGATAACATTTATGCAAGAAAGGTGTCAGACAATGACAATCTCTAACAAGACAGATCTACCACCTACAAATAGTATCATCAACATCTGGCAAGTTTAGCAGCTCAACTGGATCAGCACTCGATTCTGTAGTTACAAGACACAGGATAGACATTGTGGTAAGCCAAGCCTGGATTGTGGTGGAATACTTACTAATTACCTGATAAATATAGCCCCTATTCAAGCTCGCACCCTCCAGTGCAAACGCAGGACAATGATTGCAAATTCTACAAAATACTTTGCAGTTATTAGCCTTGGCAATTCCAATAGCATAGAGTGCTGTTCCTTTATTATTGCTGAAACCAAATCCTGATTCACACAACAGTATGAGAATAGACACCAAAAGGTGATTCAGGTGGCAGCTCAGTTCCACTTTCTCCGGACCAATTATAGATGGTAACCTCAGTGCCTTCAGATCCCAAAAGTGAATAAATAAATATTTTCAAGACAAAACTATCACCTTCAACTTTGAATTTGCAATAAATAATGGGATTTCCACATTACTTTTCAAAATAATCACACATTTTGCACCATGGTGCTGATGTACAGGAGAATATGCCCCCTGCTGTAAATCTTAATTAGTTGCCTTTTAGCACATTGTCACTCCCTTATAAGAAACACAAAATGCTCCAGCGATTAAAAAGTAACAAAAAATTAGTAACTCGTCTCTTTTATATACAGGCTAGTCACAACTGTTTAATTTCAAACAAAATCTATGAGACACCTACACTTACCAGTAGTTTACCTTTCTTCACTCAACCTACAAAGCGCAGAATAAACTCAATGGCTCAAGAGTGCAGTTGGGAGTTCTGCTTGAGCAAAACTGACCAAAACCACACAATTTCGCAACCGGAACTGCCATGCTAAGACCGCCCTCTCATTTGAGCACTGCTTTACATATTTATCAATGGTTATGCAGAAATAATGAGCTCCTTATAGATATTTTAAAAATCATATCAATAGATAAATACAATCCAAAGTTCAGATTAAATTTGTTAACAAAATACCTATGTCATATACAACACAGATTAATTTTCTTGGGGGCATATTCAATAAATCCATAATAGAATCAATTGAAGACTGCATCAACTTGGGCATTCAACCAGTGTGCACAAGATAACAAACTGTGCAAATACAAGAAAGAAAGAAATAATAATAAATAAGTAATAAGCATCAAGAACATGAGATGAAGGGTCCTTGAAAGTGAGACCATAGGTTGTGGGAGCATTTCAATAGTAGGGCAAGTAAAGCTGATCCCCTTTATATCCCCTCTGGTTCAAGAGCTTGATGGTTGATGGGTAGTAATTTTACCTGAACCTAGTGGTGAGAGTCCTGAGACTCCTGTACCTTCTTCCTGAAGTAGCAAGAAGGGAGGATGGCAGGGTGGTGGGGGGTCCTTGATGAGTGCTACTTTCCTGCAACAATGCTTCATGTAGATGTGCTCAATGGTGAGCAAGACCTTCCCCATGATGGATTAGGCCATATCCGCTACTTATGGTGGGCTTTTCCATTCGGGGCATCAGTGTTTCTATGCCAGGCTGTGATTCAACTAGCCACTATACTCTCCACCACAAATCCATCAGACAAAGTCCAATTCAGTTAACGTGAAATCTTGTCTTCAAATGTTCATACTTCCTTTGCTCACAAAAAAATTGCTAACTTGGGCAGAAGTCTACGAAGAGCTAGAGTTAAACACCAAGCTTTTAACCAAGGACTAGTTATTTGCAATATACAAGAAATCCATATTGTTGGGGAACCATGAAATTAAGGTTCCCTCAGCAATGAATAGTAACATTCCATAGGCTTATACCAATTACTTGCCATACCTGCATACTAAAGTTAAGAACGAGGCACTAGGACACCCGGATGTCTTCACATCTCAGTGCTCAGCAATCTCACACTATTTAGACATCTGTCACCTCCTTTTCCCCCTCCCCCCACTATTATTAATTAACCAAACACTACCTATTAGGACAAAGGTTCACTTTTTTCAGCTGGGAATAAAAATACAGCAAAGAAACAACAGCGCTGTTGTAAGATGAATGGCTGCCGATCCATTAATGATCTGATCAGTTACCATATTCTTACACAGTAATGGAATCCACTCCAAATCAAGACACCAAAAACATTGCTAAAGGTTATTTACTCTCTTGCTAATGTAACAGATTTCATTCAGATACAAATGCTTAATGATCTCTTAGATAAATTCTACTAGCAATGAAGTGGAAAAAAAACTGGAACAATAGAGGGACAGTATCAAATAAATGGCAAAAATTTTAGAAAGTGCCTCCATAAGTAGACGGCACAAATGCGTTCAAGTAGAAAAGCATGTTGAGAGAATGGTTAGTACAACATATGTCAACCTATGAATCATAACAGAAGCAGAGCATAAAAACGACATGAGTATAAAAACAGATTTATGTAGAACAGTGCAGAATGTTGGTTAGGACAACATACAAAATGCTGGAGAAACAGGTCAGGCAGCATCTATGGAGGAAAACAAAGTTCAAATTAAATTAACAAAGTATATGACAGAACAGATTGCCAACACTAATTCTCCTGCTAACCTTGCCCCTTTGCCTGGTTAGTCACTCCTCCTTGTTCTGTCCCCAGTCTAGTTTCCCCTAGTAGTTCACACACTTTGCCCTCCCGTTCTGCAGTTCTTGGGAGTTCACCATTTACACACTCTAACAGTAAATCAATCGCTAGCTTGGCTAATCAAAACAATCCCTTCAGTTAACAAGCAAACACGAGGAAATCTGCAGATGCTGGAAATTCAAACAACACACACAAATGCTGGTGGAACACAGCAGGCCAGGCAGCATCTATAACGAGAAGCACCGTCGACGTTTCGGGCCAAGACTCTTCGTCAGGGTCTCGGCCTGAAATGTCGATGGTGCTTGTGTGTTGTTTCTTCAGTTAACATGTTTTACTGGTGTATAACTCAAAAATAAAGATTCTAGACTCAGGCATTTCAAACAATTTCATTTTCACTCACACTGTTACATCGGTTTGCAGAGAGCAGGACAGCTCCTGCCACGCAAATTACTTGTCTAAACACAGCACATTTCCTGGTTGATGTCACGGACCCAAAAGACCCGAGGGAGAGTTTGGAGCATCCAAAAATAATACCTGGGTTAGTGGAAGCAAGCACACTACACCCTACACAGGCAAAACCACTGGTGGGGAGGCATCATTCTTTTATATTTATTTGAGCACGTGGATACTGATCTGTAGGTTTAACTAATGCATTTGTTGTGGAATAAGACTGTAGAGTGTTAAAACCCCTGTTTAAAATGTTCCAGTTCTCCATATGAAATAATTATTATGGTCTCGTCACATGATTTATTATTCCCCACCCCACCCCAGGAAACCAACAGTAGAATTTTCTGGTCCTTCTAGGCCTGGCTTAAACCCTCAGTCTGGCTTTGCTAGCAAGGTGTGGAGTTTTGAATTGATGGCTGGTGAATAGTTTATTTATATTGGCCTCTGTATATTTGTAAATTTTTGTACATATATTTTTTTCCCCCATTTGTCTACTTGTAAATATTTTCTTCACAACGTTTGGGCAGCTTTTGCATTTTTTTTCCAGTTGGCGCTAAATAAAACTCCTTACACTAACATATTGGAGTGACTTGCCATCTATTTTGTTCTCCTCCCAACTGTTTGTTGATCCTCATTGGACACATTTACCTACACCTGAGAGCAAGGTATGACAATCTATAGACAGTGTATGTCACTACCCCGAGATTTATTTTCTTGTGGGCCGTCATGGTAAATACAAAAGGAACACAAAAGAATGAAAAACCGCATGCAAGACAGACAAACAACCAATATGCAAAAGACAATAAACTGTGCATGTACAAAAAGAAAACAATAATAAATAAATGAGCAACATAGAAAACCTACAGCACAATACAGGCCCTTCGGCCCACAAAGTTGTGCCGAACATGTCCCTACCTTAGAAATTACTAGTTGAAGGTGAGTTCATAGGTTGTGGTAACAGTCAAGTGTTGGGGTAAGTGAAGCTGAATGAAGTTATCTACTCTGGTTCAAAATCCTGATGGTTGAGGGGTAATAACTGTTCCTAAACCTGGTGGTGAATGTCCGGAGGCTCCTGTGTGGCTGTCAAATCCGATTAAAGTCACTCAGAGACCGTACAAGTACAAACTCTTTATTCAAAGCACCCGGGGCTTACTCAGTTAGTTGCTCAAACAAGAACAGTCTGTCTGTGACTGTTCCTGCCCGATCAACTAACAATTCCCCTTACAATGCAGATATATTTGTTCAGATACTCCCCACACAAGACAGGCTGAAGCCGAAGTTATCCATGACACATGACAGTCCCGAAAGACAAATTACAAAATAGGCATTATGGACAGAACATACACAAACAGGCTGGAGTGGTCCTATTTCTATGCATGAGTGCCCAAGGAGATAAGCATCCAGAAACCCTAGCTAGTTATCTTCAAAAAGTAATATGGCTCAGCACGGCTTAGCATATCTGTTGATCATCAGCGGTTTCATTTCAGAAAAAGATGCTGCTATTCTTTAACAAAGTGTTAACCCTTTTACATACTTTATCACCAGTACTTCCTGACAACTTCCCAATGAAAGGTCTCAGCCTAAAACGTCAACCATTTATTTCCGTCAAAGATGCTGCGTGATCTGCTGAGCTCCTCCAGCACGTGTGCATTGATCAAGATTTCCAGCATCCACAAAATTGCGTGATATTTTTTAGGACGTAGCTGAGACACTGCATCCAATTCAGGTTGTGCCATACTTTGGCAATAAAGATTCTGAAGGGGGCCAGAAGATTTCTAGAATTGTTCTATGAATGAATGAATTAATGAATGAATGAGAGATTTCACCTCTGATTAGTAAGATGGATTGTCCCTGAAGCACTAAAAGACTGATGGCATTGAATGTGGTGAATAATTGTTTTCACACCATATTTACACCGTACAAGCTACTCCCAGCAATAGATGGTCCAAAGATTAGAGCACAGACCAGAATTCTGAGTAAAGTATAGCATTTGGAAGGAAGGACTTTTTTTTAAAAACTTAATGTTTGGAATTTACAGTCTACAAAGTTATGGATATGGATGGTGCCAGCAACAGGTGAATTGAATAGGCAGTGAGGAACAATTGGCCAGACTCAGGAAAAGGAACTGAAGAGTACTTGTCTACTTGGAGCCAGCATAAATCTGTCTATATTTTAATATTCTGAACACACAGGACCATATGGACTTTGATCCTGTTCTCAGCAAGTTATCGGGAATGTAGTCAATCATTTTTGGTTTGCTTATATTCTACAGCCATCTTATAATTTGAGAATTTTACAGTATAACTAGAGATATGCAATTTTTGTTTTGCAGGCACTAATGATCAAGGTGATGGTGGCAAAAGATATAAGATTTAAAAACAAAGATGGAAAATGTTTAATTGAAATTCAATCAGGAAGCATTGTGCAAGCCATGAAGAATTTGATGAATGAATCGGTGAAACTTCTTACAAAATAGCATATGGTCATTTATAACAGCACAAAAGATGAGAATGGAATTACCAAGCCGAGAGGTAATAAGTATATTAGTCCAGGATTGGCTGACACGTACCAAGTTACAGAAATGGAAAGCTAGTTAGATTGAATTACCCTTAGAAAACAAGACAATAGATTGTTATTTTTCCTTCTTCCTAGCTGGACAGTCTGTCTAGCTTGCTCATTGCTAGAATTGACCCAACAGGCATCAGGGTCTAGTGGTGAAAAATAGTTTTTTTTGACATAATCATATGTACACATTCCAAACTTCAGCACAGTCAAACTGCCCAAGGCTGCTGTAAAGATAACACTATTAGCAATCTCAATGTGTTTCAGATTGTGCAAGGAAATTCAATCTTTTCCTAACTTTTCCTATTTATTCCCAGCAGTATAACATGAGTAATGTTCCCTGGAACCCACAGAACTGTCATCAATTCGTCAGAGGTCCTGTGTTTTGTCTAACATCTGATCTATCAGATGAAGGAACTAGCCCACTTCAAGGTCCATGAATGAATACATATATGCTTTCTGTCAAGGACCTATGGAATTAGGTCTATCACAGTCCAATTCTTCGTAATCAAAGCATATTGTCTGCATTAAGGTTTGTTCTGTTTACAGCCAGAAATGCATTTATAGGAGTGACTGCCTAGTTTTTGACATTTCTGTACATAGTGTACACTCGAATTCAACATTTGGCAACACTTTGTACTTAAGTAGCACACAGGAAGAAAAAGAAAATCTGGAAGTCATCTTGGTATTTTTCAAAAATAAATGCATATAAAATCTCCCAGGTTTTCAAATCAACTCAACTCCATAACTTGTTTATATTACTATTAATGATTAATGGCTGGTTGAAAAATAAGTTTACTAAACCTTACTTCAAAATGTTCCCCACCCCAATGAACCAACTGAAAATTTTCAAGAAAATTATGGTCTGTATTTGGTTAAATACTGCAATAAAAACAAATTTAATTCTTCTTGGTCTGAGTATATACTCCATTCCTCATTCTAAATTCTGTCTTTAATCTACAGTATTTTCTCCCTCCATTTCTGATTAACATATGTATCTGCTCATGACAAAAACCTCTCTATACTGATTAACTTCGAAAATAGAAAAATTGCGTCAACTTTATTAAAAAGGCAAAAATTAAACATTTCAGACTTCAAAATAATTTCAGTCTGCTTAGAGACATTTAACCCAAAATATACGTTTAAGCAAAAACACTGTGTCCAGAAAAAAAACTTACACATATTTTCAGACCTTCATTTGTTTTTGAATTTAGCTTTCTGAAACTGCTAGATGCTCTTGCACATTTTTCAGGCTGACATACCAGCTTCACTCACAGATTGGAGAACATGCTATTTCCAGATTCAATATATTACAGTAGTTATTATAAAGCTACGACCTCATACTTATGCTTATCATATTTTTAGATAAAATGCTTTCATCAAATATGGACAATGACTACAATTAGTGCAATATGTTTAACTGCACAGCAATGTTGTCTCTGAATGGATCCAGAAACAAAAAAAGATAAATTGAAACTTTTTTCTTCCCCAAATCAATTTCATATCTTAATTTTGGCTAGCAATCTGTGAATTCTGTAAGGGTGTATTCTGCTACCCGATTGGTCATTCTGAGTTATAACAAATCTGCTGTGCCCTGCCATCCCTACATTACTGTGCTGGGAACCTGATGGAAATCCCTGCACACTACTAGTCCTCCTCCAGAGATGGAGGAACAGTAGCTCACGCCTCAGCACATAGAAACTGCCTGCTGAAATGTGGGATTTGGGGGTTGTTTTATGCATGGTATGGTGAGTATGGGCCATTGCTGGGGAGTACTGAATACATTGATACCACTGTTCAGATTTTAAAGTCTTTCTCTTCGTGCTGTTGGATTGGCTGGATGGCAGGAGGCAAAGTGTGAATAAAGGAGCCTTTTCTGTTCGGCTGCCGATGACTAGTGGTGGTTTGCAGGGTTGTGTTGGGAACGCTTCTGTTCAAGCTACATGTCAATGATTTGGATGACGGAATTGATGGCTTAGCAGTCAAGTTTACGGATGATACAAAAGAGAGGTGTAGGGACAGGAAGTGTTGAGATAGCAGAGAGTCTGCAAAGAGTAGACAAATTAGGAGCATGGCAAAGTGCAGATGGAATATATAGTGCAGGGAAATGTATGGTTATGTACTTTGGTAGAAGGAATAAATGCATAGACTATTTTCTAAATGGGGGAAAATTCAGAAATCAGAGGTGCAAAGGGGTTTGCGAGTCCTCATGCAGAATTCCCTTAATGTTAACTTGCAGGTCGAGTCGGTGGTGAGGAAGGCAAATGCAATGTCAGCAGTTATTTCAAAAGGACTAGAATATAAAAGGATGTAATGCTGAGGCTTTATAAGGCATGAAATGACTGTACTTGGAGCACTGCGAGCAGTCTGGGGCCCCCTTATCTAAGAAAGGAAGTGCTGGTGTTATGAGAATGATCCCAGGAATGAAAGGATTAACATATGAGGAGTGTGATGAATCTGGGCCTGCATTCACTAGAGTTTAGAAGAATGAGTGGGGTATCTCACTGAAACCTATCAAAAACTGAAATGCCCAGATAAAGTAGATATGGAGAGGATGTTTCTTATGGGGGGGGGGGGGGGGGAAGGAAGAAGGGTGGGAGTCTAGGACCAGAGGGCACAGCCTCTGAATAGAAGTCCCTTTAGAACAGATATGAGGGTGAATTTCTTTAGCCACAGGGTGCTAAATATCTGGAACTCATTGCCACAGAAGGCTGTAGAGGCGAAGTCATTGGGTATAGTTAAAGCGAACATTGATAGGTTCTCAATTAGTGAAGGCAAAGGTTATGGGGAGAAGGCAGGAGAATGGGATTGAAAGGGATAATATATCAGCTACGATTGGATGGCAGAGCAGACTCTGAGCCAAACAGACCTAATTCTGCTCCTATGCTTACGGTCTGATGGTACCAGTGTGGGTAGGGGCTCATGCTAGGTTCCTGGAATAGTAGCAAACAGCAGCAGGAATGCGAGGGATTTGCTCTGTTCCCAAAGATCTATTGGATATCTTTTTGGAAGTTTGGCCATTATGTGGAAAGAACAGCAAGAGTAATCTAAAAATCAATGCTATGTGGGATAGTGCCAAGGATTTTTCTAGTATTACTGGATCCACCTTACTAATAGAAGATGAGTAGAGAAGATGGTGGCGCGATGCAGCGCACAGCGGCCACTCCAGGATGAATATCTGTTATCTGTCAAGTAGGATGCCGTGTACAATCCTGATTTGATGGAGACGGACGTGAAAAGCACGGCTGGCGAAACTTCTGAAATGCCTGTTTCGCTGCCACTGCCTCTGTGCGATTGAAAAATCTCCGGAGAGGAAGGCCCCGAATACTTGGCTTTGTCTGTTGTTTGGCGGCCGGGGCCAGGGTTGAAGCGCTCGGCAGAGATGGAGCTCAGTGCTCGGAAGCTCGAAGTTTTCGGACGGACTCAAAGTTGGTTGTGGTCGGGTGCTTCCAGGGTGCTGCATCGGCAAGTTTGCGGCGCTGGAGATTCAAGGCAGGAAGAGTTTGTCTTCCTTCTACCATCTGCGTGAGATGATGGGCTATCGGGGACTTAGATACTTTTTTTTACCCAGCCAATGGTCTGCTCTTTATCAAATTACGGTATTGCTTTGCACTGTTGTAATTATATGTTATAATTATGTGGTTTTTGTCAGTTAGTCTTGGTCTGTCTTGTATTTCTGTGATATCATACTGGAGGAACATTGTATCATTTCTTAATGCATGCATTACTAAATGACAATAAACGAGGACTGAGTGTCCTCAAAACCTAACCTAATCTAATAACAACCATCATTGTCTTGTTCACTTTGGTTTTCTCTCAAATGATGTGTAATAATGCAAACTTGGCTATGTTCCGGATATAGTGCCACAAAGCAATGCCACATAAGCCCTGAGAACCATCCACACTTCAATGCCCAATTTGAGGAAAAGAAGGATCATTAAGATCAGCTCCAGTAAAGTGATGCATGTGAGAAGACTGAACTATAATTTCTGGCACCAGCCAAAATCCAGCCTACTAATTCATTAAAATAACTGTTCTCTTATTAAGCCTAGAGTTCTACATGCTTTAAACATATGAGTTTGGTGTTTAGCTCTAACCACAATTAGAACACAACTTAAGAAATAAGAGCAGGAGAAGGCCATCTGGCCCATCGAGCCTGCTACACCATTCAATAAGATCATGGCTGATCTGGCCATGGACTCATCTCCACCTACCTGCCTTTTCCCCATAACCCTTAATTCCCCTACTTTGCAAAAATCTATCCAACCTTGTCTTAAATATACTTACTGAGGTAGAATCCACTGCTTCCTTGGGCACAGAATTCCACAGATTCACCACTCTCTGGGAAAAGCAGTTTCTCCTCATCTCCCCCAAATCTTGAGGCTATGTCCCGTAGTCCTAGTCTCACCTACCATTCCTGCCTCCATCTTAATATCCCTTTCATAGTCTTATGTTTCTATAAGATCTTATCTCATTCTTCTGAATTCCATGGAGTATGGTCCCAGCTGACTCAATTTCTCCTCAATGTTTTTAAAAACAAAAGAGTACAAGATTATTGATCAGGAATGAAATACCAAAAAGACAAGTGAAAAGGAAATAATCTATGACTTGCCTTCAACTTTATGCATTTGTCCACATCACCCAAATAAATGCTAAATGCCACAGGTGCCAACAAATGTCATGAAAAGATTTCACAAATATTAAAAGTGCATGCATTAGGAAACCAGTGTATGCAGGTTTTCCATTTGGGAATTATTAATTACTTATTAATACCACTGCAACCATCTCAAGTTAAGCAAGAAAGTTGATTATTTGCATGAGACATTTAAAGAGCATGCACAAAAGAGAATACAGTATAAATTTAGTAGTATGGGAGAAGGTATTAAAATGGGGCAAAGAAGGGATCCAAGGATTAAAGTTCTGTCCTTAATGATGCAGAACCAGTGAAGGTTGATGTGTAGGCACGAAGACTATGCCTATAGGAAGAACAATTTTCTTTGTGAAGTGGGCAACAACAGCAAATCTGAAATTCACCAATTCTGCCATGAATTCTGACAAAGACTGAAATGTTGGCTGTTTATTTCCACATTGTTCCTACGGTGTTTCGTGTTATTTACACAGATGCTTTCTTTTTACAATATTTTTATTCAGAAAAAAAACAAGATTTACAGAGTGCAACACATAGATACATCTCAACATAACTTGTGTACATTCATATATTGTAATAAAATTGATCAAAATGTTATAGCATAACACATAAAGGTATACCTATAATTCTGGTCACCAAATTATAGGAAAGATATCAATAAAATAGAGAGAGTGCAGAGACGATTTACTATGATGTTACCTGGGTTTCAGCACTTAAGTTACAGAGAAAGGTTGAACAAGTTAGGTCTCTATTCATTGCAGCGTAGAAGGTTGGGGGGGGATTTGAACGAGGTATTTAAAATTTTGAGAGGGATAGATAGAGTTGACGTGAATAGGCTATTTCCATTGAGAGTAGGGGAGATTCAAACGAGAGGACATGATTTGAGAGTTAGGGGGCAAAAGTTTAAGGGAAACACGAGGGGGTATTTCTTTACTCAGAGAGTGATAGCTGTGTGGAATGAGCTTCCTGTAGAAGTAGTAGAGGCCAGTTCAGTTGTGTCATTTAAGGTAAAATTGGATAGGTATATGGACAGGAAAGGAGTGGAGGGTTATGGGCTGAGTGCGGGTAGGTGGGACTAGGTGAGATTAAGAGTTCGGCACGGACTAGGAGGGCTGAGATGGCCTGTTTCCGTGCTGTGATTGTTATATGATTATACCACTCTGTAATCAAAAATTTAAAGATAGGTCATACATCATAAAATAAATTTTTTATATATAAAAAAGTCAACCCCCTACCAACTACTAAAGAAAAAAGCTGATGGATGATAATGGATAATTAGGAAAAAAAAACATATTTGCTTAAGAGAAGATAAAAATATACATAAAAGTCTGTTGACTGTTAAACTTTATAAATTGGAAAAGTAATTTAGGAAAGGTCCCCAGATATCATAAAAAGATTGTTTCGAATTTAAGACAGAGCAGCGGATCTTTTCTAAATTTAAATAAGACATAATATCATGTAGCCATTGAAGATGTGTAGGAGTAGACTCCTTCCATTTAAGCAGATACTTCCTGAACTGAATGTTTTCAGCACTTTTATTTCAGATTGCTAGCACTGACAGATTTTTTTTATATTTTTAATAGCAAAGCTGACATTTGTTAATAATCTTTAATACGCTCTGCAAATGTGTTAATGTGCCTTCCTCACTGTGATGCAAATCTCTGATTTGCATTTTAGTTTACAGTAAACTGTCTGCTACATTCTTATGCAAGCTATCTACCTGCCGTTTACTCATTATTGTGAACCGAAAAACACTGACACATAAAGATCCTGACTCATCATTTTTTTGGCCAAGTTCTCAGTTTAAGAATCAATGATGAGTCAGGATCTTTAACTGAAAACTTGGCCAAAAAAATATACATCATCTATAATGAATGGACCTCTAAAAGAGGGACTCCAGCAACTCATTTCTGCAATGATGCAACTGTTGACCAATCCACTCACCCCCTCCCCTCACTGCAACATGGAGGTCTCATTAACACAACTAACATGTTGAATGCATTCATCGTCTAAAGTATAGTGAAACCAGGGAATTTTCCACTTCAAAAAGATTTATTGGGGTGGTGGGGCAAATATTGAATGCATTTCATAAGGAGATAGATTTCTAGGCATAAAAGGCTTCAAGAAATACAAGGAGAAAGTGGGAACATAATATTGAGATTGAGAACCAGTCCATGATTATATTGAACGGGGGACCAGGTTGCAAGGGCCAAATGGCATACCATTCTATTCTTGTTTCAAAATTTCTAGGACAGTTTTTAACATATTTAATTTTAAATAACAAAGGATTGTTTAAGTGATGTCACAGGAGTTTTTTTTGCATGGACCCTTTGACATGTAATAACAGCACTCAATGGATGGTCCATTATCAATCACCTTTCTGGAAAACTACTCAGTGAACTTTAACAATAGGTGAACATCCCATGCTTATTTGCACCAACAAATGCAAAGTTTCAAACTGTTATGGAAGAATCTGAACTCAAATTCATTCAACATCTTATTTCTCTGAAATACAGTACTTCATACATGAATTAAAGCTTATATCGTCTAAAACTCTTGACACTAAAAGAGCGTCTCTTAACCTACTGGAACTGCCTGTGTCCAACCATGCAGAAAGGTATTACTGGCCACATATCAAAATCCCAGACTTAACAATAAACAGGAGATTCTGCAGATGCTGGAAATCCAAAGTAACACGCAAAATACTGGAGGAACTCAGCAGGTCAGGCTGCATCTATTCAGAGGAAGAAAGCTGATGTTTCAGACCGAGATCCTTCATCAGGACTTGAAGGGTCTCGGCCTGAAATGTCAACTCTTTAATCCTCTAGCATTTTGTGTGTTATCCCAGACATAATGCTTGGTCTGTCACAGTTTAGCACAGTGAAGAATACAGTCCCATCACATATGACCGGATACACCATTCATTTCACCAGGTTATTGTGGTGAAAGGCCATGTATTTTTCCTTTTTACAATTTTTATGCCTGTAATTATTTGTGTACAAAAGCTTAAATTTTAATATTTTTAATAATTTTGCACAGAATGAGGATCAACATTCCAGATATTAGAACATTAAAAAAAGTTTTACTTTATCAGAAGGGTAAGATCTATCCCCGGCTTTGGCTTCTGCTCACAATTTCTTTCGCATTCTGGTAACACCACTTCAGCAGTACAGTACCCAAAGCCTATTCATTGCTAAAAGGTCTTATTACACTTTAATTGATTTCTCCTATGTGTGGAGTTAGCTGGAACAGCATACCTTACTTCTCCTAGTTAAGTATGGATGATATGGACTGCGAATTGAGAATCTAGCCTGACTGATCCCATTCAACAAGGTAAATAAAGAATTAGAAATGATGCATGGCAATTCTGACAACAAATATGATTATTTCAGTTATTTACAATGTTGTACTTTTTAAACAAAATTACAGCTTATCCAATGACCAAATTAGACAATGAGTGAGCATAGACTAGATATGGAAATCAAACAACCTGAAAAAGATAACTCATTGACTTTTTTTAAAAAACCATGCTCAAGATGATAAAACTGAATATTTTGAATAAGGGTATTATTCCTCCAATTTGCTTCCCCTCCAAAAGGTAAAATTGAATGTAAAAGAAAACAGAACATTCTTGAAAAGGGAAGTTACAAGAATATTGAGAAATTTCCTAATTGTATTGCTTTTTCAAAGAGTTGATGCCAGAACAATACACTGATTAATCTTCTGTTGTGGTACAAGATTCTATCAAAGAATGGTTTAGTATGGGAGGAGATCATTCAAACCTGACTCTGTGGGACTATTCAAGATCAATACAGCTACACCTGCCATCTTATCCTCTCTGCATTGCTCTACAAATTCTTGCTATATACTTATCAACCTCCCTTTTTAATACTATAATAGAATTCATCTTCATTACTAGCCCTCGTAACCAGACCCAAACTTTTGACTATGTAAAAGGAATAGTTCCTCTTACCGGTTTTGATTCTTCTACCAATCATCTTTATTCTTCACCCCCTAAGTTGAAGAATTTCAACCCACCCATTCTTACCATCAAATGTAAATTTTATTTACCCCGTCTATGCGCTTCATGATTTTAAGTATCTCTACATAATCAACTTGTTATCAAGGACAAGAGTATCAACTTCTCCTGTCTCTCCCCACATATTCAAAGCCCTTCATCCTCAATCATTTTAGTATATACCTTCTCTACCCTCTCCAAAGAACAAGTTTGGCAGCACACTGACATTTCAGTCTTATGCTTGCTGCACAGGTGTACTTCACTTCCAAAGTTACCACAGCAGTGAAGTTTATCTTCATGACTAATGAGAAAATGTTCAAAATACAGCAACTACACTCCAGAATTCAGGTTACTCAATCTGAAAAATTTCATCTGCAGTGCACAAATACAAGTAAAACCTGCATGTGTTCAGGAATCAACATTCCAAGCCAAAATCACAATTTCTGAATTAAAAGAGAGGATGGGCTTAACACTTATAATCTACAAGTCAAAGATTCTCTATTAATCTACCCATATTGCACATTGCCCTCTGACTACAAAGGGTCATGGCAAAACTCTGGAAGGTATGGACATCTCTTGCCAAAGGCAGACAATGATGGGAGTTTATCAAAAGCAAGCACAGACTTGGTTAATTGTGGAAAAGAACACCTGCGGTTCAAGCCTTTACACATGGCACTAAACTCCTAGTTTAGTAGGTAACAGTGAGGTCTACTCTCTTTTATACTGCTGTACAGATATCGAGTTACTGGAGAAATATAACCAGCGGATTATAGTATCAGCCAAATGCACTTCACGATCAAATGAACTAATGTCAAACTCCTCTTGTAAGCAAACTGCCCCAGTATTGAATCTTTAGACACTCAGCTACATTGATCAGATGACAATCCTTGCACGCAAGACAGTAGATTCCCAAAACATACACAACGCTCCATGCTTTGCATGGAAAGAATTTTTTTTAAAAAAAATCAAGAATAAGCTTAGTCTCCTTGAATAAAAGCAGTAAAGTCACTCACTCTTGGGAAACTACAGGCTGTGAATGCTCCAAATGGAGAAGGAGCATGCAAGATGGTTTTGAAAATACATAGACCCTGTGTAATCAGAGGAAGAAGCCAAACATTTACAAACTGTCCCTTCAATCACCTGCCTCGTTGTCGCAAAATAGCAATGCTTACACCTGAGAGCCACAAGTTCAAACAAGTTAATCACAAGGAAGCAGACATCGTGGGTTTTCTCCAGGCGCTCCGGTTTCTTCCCACAGTCCAAAGACGTACCGGTTGGTAGGTTAACTGGTCATTGTAAGTTATCCCATGATTATGCTAGGACTGCACTGGGGGATCGCTGGGCGGCGTGATTTGAGGGGCCGGAAGGGCCTTTCACACTGTATTTCAATAAGTTAATAAATAAATAAAGCAAACGATTTGGCACAGAGGGAGCAACAGGAATGGACGTCACAGGTAGTCAGCAGCACAACTATCATCTTGGGTATATTTAAACAATTAATTCTCCTCAAAATTAGCAATTAGTTCAAATATGAATTGGAATATCGAGAATCTGACAGCCGTCAGGAAAACACAATATTATTTTTAACTTCATTACTGGCACTGACGTCCTCGAGAATGAGGACACTTGTTACGACTTGGCTTTGGAAACTAAAACATAATCCAACAGTCTCAGCAAACCAATGGCAATTCCTTGTTTCAGAATGCAAGTAGTTTAGCACACCAGATTGGCATCGGGTGCCACACTATATTGCGAAAATGCCGGGGCCAACATTGAACCAAGAGTGCAGTGACCGGAACATAACGTTCAGCTAATGCGCTCACCTGATTTAAGTAGGTTTAAAAACAACATAATCCACTCTGCTGAACCACTTCCACAGAAATTCCACGTACCGATCCCGCTGCCCTCTTCATCCGCATAACCAACCGCACTCAAGGGCTCCCGAACCTCCGTCTTACTGGAAACTGGGCAGACGCGACGTGACGTCACCGCACCAAGTGCGCAGGCGCACTCCGCGCGGCCCGATCCGCACGAGGGCGTCAATTGAGTCATTACGAAACTGCCCGTTGGCAGCAACGCCCGAAGGCTAATGCCGTACGTAAAATCTGTTGACGTGCTATTGAACAGAATTTACTTTATTGTGTTACTTTTTTTTTCCAACTTTAATTAAAAGTTCCACAGAGGCGCAACATAGGCCGCACGGAGTTTGTAAGCCGCTCAGCATTCGGCTGATTGACCCTCCCCAGACCCCGCCTACCGCAATGACGCTTTACCTTGTCCACACTGTTGTATTCTGTAATTGCTTTGCCTTTTACAGTGAATGCATCTTCATCCAAATGTCTCCTGTTTCTCTTTCAACTGGTACAGCGCAACAAAGTACATTCGACACTTACTACTTTTGTTTCAAATTTCTATCAGCTGCAGATTTTCTTGTGCCCCAGTAGTTTTCAGTGCCAGCAGCTCCTTTGTGTTATGTGGCCATGGGTCAGAGATTCCCTGTCCTGGAAGGTCACTGATGCAAGATATTTAACTCTTCTTCAGTCTTCACTGAGTTGCCTGATTGCTATTTATTTAATAAAATATCGATAAGTTGTATTTTTAAATAACCCTTAAGATTCAGGATGACTTTTCCCAGTTTGAAATAATAGTGCTGGAAACACCAGCAGGTCAGGTGGAGTTAAATAGATAAAGAAAGTTAACCTTTCAGGTAAAACATTCATCAGCCCAACGTGCTGAACATTTTCAACAGGTTATGGTTTAATTTCAGACTTACAACAACTGCAGTTCTTTTAATTTGCATGTGTTCTTTCCACCCTGGTTCTGTGAGTTAGGAAAAGGCTGAAGCAGCCAAAATGAGACATATGCATACTCAACCACAGGTGGGGCAAGGGCAAAGGTGTTTGTGGTTGTGTAGATTGTGAGTTGGATCACTTTTTCTGCAATTTCTGCTAGGTTTCCACTTTTACTGAATGGACTTGAGGTTTTAATTTTTATCTCCAAGTGCTATGACATAATCTCTGTCTGGGAAGGGATAACATTTTGGGGGAAAATCAGTATGTCGGGCAGCATCTATGGAGGGAACATTTTTAGCCAAGACCCTTCATCAGGACCGTAAAGGAAGGGGGCAGAGGGCAAAATACGAAGGTGAAGGGAAGGGGAGTCGTAGAAGCTGGCAGGTGATAGGTGGAAGAAGCAAAGGGCTAAAGACAGAATCTGATGACAGTGGAGTAAAGGGAAGGAGGTGGGAAACCAGATGGAGGTGATAGGTCATGAGTGTGGGAGGAAAAGAGAGGGGCAAGAGGGCCACGAGAATGGGGGAAAAATAGAAAGGGCAGGGTGTTGCTCCTGTGTTAGGGTCTTGGCTTGTTTACTTCTTTCGATAGGTGCTGTATGAGTTGTTCAAGATATCAGCATGTGCAGATCCTCTTGTGTCGCTGACTGGGAAGTATGCTACATGCTTTGTGCTGTTTTAAACATCTTACATTTGCCGATGCCTCAGATGAACACATTATACATCATAAAAAACAGTGAATATAATCCTGATTCTGATTCTTAATTTCTGCATCCAAGCCACCAATCTAACCAAATGATCAACAAAAGAGCCCATCTCAGTGCAAATCAGAGTCAAGCAAGGCTTCATCGTTGCCAATCACTTAGTTTGATCTTTCACACCACAATGCTGCATCTAATCTCTAGTGCTTCCTGCTATCGTGGAACAAGGCCACAGGACCACAGGACCACTAGGAAACCACTTTCACTCCAATTTCTTTCACCCTTTGCGATCAATCTGTACCATTCAGTTGATTTTTGTATCTGCTTACATTCAGAGATGCAGAAAGTCATTGACACCTTATTCTGCAACACACCCAAGACAATGGGCCTTCCTTGGAACATCCATAAATGAAAGCTGTTCCACTAACGTATTGCCTGCTGTATAATTGTGCATTACTTCATGTATCTCAGTGGGTACCTCTTCAAGTCAAAGTCAAAGTTGAGTTTATTGTTCTATGCACAGTTACAGTGAAAAACATAATTGCAGCAGCAACACAGGCACAATGCATCAGATGAACAGCAGTCACGAGGAAAACAAATTCAGCAGGAAGAACACAGGTAGAACAAAACAAGTCAATTTTATTGCAAGGCGGTCGAGGTGTTATTATGTTATAGTGATTAGGGTTTTGTCACTTAGTTCAAGAATGGAATGGTCGAAGGTAAGTTACTGTTTTTGAACCTGGTGGAGTGGGACCTCTGTCTTTTGTAGCTCCTGCATGATGGTTTCTGCAAGAAGATAACATGGCCCAGATATTAGAGAAATTTTGCTTTCTTGATGCAGCACCTCATGTAGATATGACTGACGATGGAGAGGGATGTGCCAATGATGTACTGGGTTGAGTCCATTACTCTCTGCAGCTTCTTACGTTCCTGTACATTCAAATTACCACCGGACCATGGTGCAACCAGTCAGGAAGCTTTCAACAGTACATCTGTAGAAGTTTGTTAGAGTCTTCAGTGACATATCATGGAGACCTACAGTACAGAAACAGGTCCTTTGGGCCATCTAGTCCATGCCAAAACTATTTAACCTGCCTGTTCCCATTGAAACATAGCCTTCCATTTCCCAACTATGTAACTTTCCAAGCTTCTCTTAAATGTTAAAATCGAGCTTGCATGCACCACTTCTACTGGTAGTTCATTCCACACACTCACAACCCTCTGAGTGAAGAAGTTTCCCCTCATGTCCCCTTAAACTCCTCTCCTTTCACCCTTAACCCATGGCCTCTGGTTGTAGTCCCATGCAACCTCTGTGCAAAAAAGCCTGCTATCTATACCCCTCATAATTTTGTATATCTCTATCAAATCTCCCCTCAATTATCTACATTCTAGTAGATACATTCCAGTCCCATCCTATTCAATCTTCCTTTATAAAACTCAGGTCCTCCAGACCCAGCACTATCATGGTAAATTTTCGCTGCACTCTTTCAACCTTGTTTACATCTTTCCTGTAGGTAGGTAAGCAAAACTTCACACAATACTCCAAGTTAAGTCCCCGGGGCCTGACGGAATATTCCCCAGCTGCTCCACGAGGCGAGGGAAGAGGTTGCTGAGCCTCTGGCTAGGATCATTATGTCCTCGTTGTCCACGGGAATGGTACCGGAGGATTGGAGGGAGGCAAATGTTGTCCCCTTGTTCAAAAAAGGTAGTAGGGATAGTCCGGGTAATTATAGACCAGTGAGCCCTATGTCTGTGGTGGGAAAGCTGTTGGAAAAGATTCTTCGAGATAGAATCTGTGGGCATTTAGAGAATCATGGTTTGATCAGGGACAGTCAGCATAGCATTGTGAAGGGTAGATCGTGTCTAACAAGCCTGATAGAGTTCTTTGAGGAGGTGACCAGGCATATAGATGAGGGTAGTGCAGTGGATGTGATCTACATGGATTTTAGTAAGGCATTTGACAAGGTACCACACGGTAGGCTTATTCAGAACGTCAGAAGGCATGGGATCCAGGGAAGTTTGGCCAGGTGGATTCAGAATTGGCTTGCCTGCAGAAAGCAGAGGGTCGTGGTGGAGGGAGTACATTCAGATTGGAGGGTTGTGACTAGTGGTGTCCTACAAGGACCGGTTCTGGGACCTCTACTTTTTGTTAATTATATTAATGACCTGGATGTGGGGGTAGAAGGGTGGGTTGGCAGATGACACAAAAGTTGGGGGTGTTGAGGATTGTCGAAGATTGCAGGGAGACATTGAAGGATGCAGAAGTGGGCTGAGAAGTGACAGATGGAGTTCAACCCGGAGAAGTGTGAGGTGGTACACTTTGGAAGGACAAACTCCAAGGCAGAGTACAAAGTAAATGGCAGGATACTTGGTAGTGTGGAGAAGCAGAGGGACCTGGGGGTACATGTCCACAGATCCCTGAAAGTTGCCTCACAGGTAGATAAGGTTGTTAAGAAAGCTTATGGAGTGTTAGCTTTCATAAGTCGAGGGATAGAGTTTAAGAGTTGCAGGGTATTAATGAACATAGAACAAAGAATAGTATAGCACATTACAGGCCCTTCGGCCCACAATGTTCTGCTGACCCTCAAACACTGCCTCCCATATAACCCCCCACCTTAAATTCCTCCATATACCTGTCTAGTCATCTCTTAAACTTCACTAGTGTATCTGCCTCCACCACTGACTCAGACAGTGGTGAGTAAAAAACCTTCCTCTAATATCCCCCTTGAACTTCCCTCCCCTTACCTTAAAGCCATGTCCTCTTGTACTGAGCAGTGGTGCCCTGGGGAAGAGGCACTGGCTATCCACTCTATCTGTTCCTCTTAATATCTTGTACACCTCTATCATGTCTCCTCTCATCCTCCTTCTCTCCAAAGAGTAAAGCCCTAGCTCTCTTAATCTCTGATCATAATCCATACTCTCTAAACCAGGCAGCATCCTGGTAAATCTCCTCTGTACCCTTTCCAATGCTTCCACATCCTTCCTATAGTGAGGCGACCAGAACTGGACACAGTGCTCCAAGTGTGGCCTAACCAGAGTTTTATAGAGCTGCATCATTACATCGTGACTCTTAAACTCTATCCCTCGACTTATGAAAGCTAATACCCCATAAGCTTTCTTAACTACCCTATCTATCTGTGAGGCAACTTTCAGGGATCTGTGGACATGTACCCCCAGATCCCTCTGCTTCTCCACACTACCAAGTATCCTGCTATTTACATTATGAAACAGCATTATGAAGGACTCCATGCTCCCCTCAAATAATCTCTTCTCCCTCCTGCTGTCTCGGAAAAGGCTCTGAAGCATTCAGGCTCTTACGACCAGACTTATATAACAGTTTCTTCCCCCAAGCTATCAGATTCCTCAATACCCGAAGCCTGGACTGACACCTTGCCCTACTGTCCTGTTTATTATTTATTGTAATGTCTGCACTGTTTTTGTGCACTTTATGCAGTCCAGTGTAGGTCTGTAGTATAGCTTTCTCTGGTTTTTTTTATTACATAGTTCAGTCTAGTTTTTTGTACTGTGTCATGTAAACCATGGTCCTGAAAAATGTTGTCTCATTTTTACTATGCACTGTACCAGCAGTTATGGTCGAAATGACAATAAAAGTTGACTTGACTTGACTTGATTTACTTTGTACTCTGCCTTGGAGTTTGTCCTTCCAAAGTGTACCACCTCACACTTCTCCGGGTTGAACTCCATCTGCCCCTTCTCAGCCCACTTCTGCATCCTATCAATGTCTCCTTCAATCTTCAACAATCCTCTAAACTATCTACAACACCACCAACCTTTGTATTGTCTGCAAACTTGCCAACCTAATAAAAATCACGAAAAGTAGAGATCCCAGAACAGATTCTTGTGGGACACCACTAGTCACAACCCTCCAATCGGAATGTACTCCCTCCACCACGACCCTCTGCCTTCTGCAGGCAAGCCAATTTTGAATCCACGTGGCCAAACTTCCCTGGATTCCATGCCTTCTGACATTCTGAATAAGCCTACCGTGTGGAATCTTGTCAAATGCTTTACTAAAATCCATGTAGATCACATCCACTGCACTGCGCTCATCTATATGCCTGGTCACCTCCTCAAAGAACTCTATCAGGCTTGTTATACACGATCTGCCTTTCACAAAGCCATGCTGACTGTCCTTGATCAGACCATGATTCTCTAAATGCCCATAGGTCCTATCTCTAAGAATCTTTTCCAACAGCTTTCCCACCACACATGTAAGGCTCACTGGTCTGTAATTACCTGGACTATCCCTACTACCTTTTTTGAACAAGGGGACAACATTCACCTCCCTCCAATCCTCCGGTACCATTCCTGTGGACAATGAGGACATAAAGATCCTAGCCAGAGGCTCAGCAATCTTTTCCCTCGCCTCGTGGAGCAGCCTGGGGAATATTCTGTCAGGCCCCGGGGACTTATCCATCCTAATGTATTTTAACAACTCCAACACCTCCTCTCCCTTAATATCAACATGCTCCAGAACATCAACCTCACTCATATTGTCCTCATCATCAAGTTCCCTCTCATTGGTGAACACCGAAGAGAAGTATTCATTGAGGACCTCGCTCACTTCCACAGCCTCCAGGCACATCTTCCCACCTTTATCTCTAATCGGTCCTACCTTCACTCCTGTCATCCTTTTGTTCTTCACATAATTGAAGCATACCGTGGGGTTTTTCCTTACCCTACTTGCCAAGGCCTTCTCATGCCCCCTTCTTGCTCTTCTCAGCCCCTTCTGAATCTCCTTTCTTGCTATCCTATATTCCTCAATAGACCCATCTGATCCTTGCTTCCTAAACCTCATGTGTGCTGCCTTCTTCCACCTGACTAGATTTTCCACTTCACTTGTCACCCATGGTTCCTTCACCCTACCATTCTTTATCTTCCTCACTGGGACAAATTTATCCCTAACATCCTGCAAGACATTGACCACATGTCCATAGTACATTTTCCTGCAAAAACATCATCCCAAATCACACCCGCAAGTTCTAGCCTTATAGCCTCGTAATTTGCTCTTCCCCAATTAAAAATTTTCCTGTCCTCTCTGATTCTATCCTTTTTCATGATAATGCTAAAGGCCAGGGAGTGGTGATCACTGTCCCCCAGATGCTCACCCACTGATAGATCTGTGACCTGACCCGGTTCGTTACCTAATACTAGATCAAGGATGGCATTCCCCCTAGTCGGCCTGCCAACATACTGTGACAGGAATCCATCCTGGACACACTTAACAATCTCTGTCTCATCTAAGCCCTTGGAACTAATCAAGTGCCAATCAATATTAGGGAAGTTAAAGTCACCCATGATACCAACCCTGTTATTTTTGCACCTTTCCAAAATCTGCCTCCCAATCTGCTCCTCGGTATCTCTGCTGCTACCAGGGGGCCTATAGAATACCCCCATAGAGTAACTGCTCCCTTCCTGTTCATGACTTCCACCCATACTGACTCAAAAGAGGATCCTGCTACATTACCCACCCTTTCTGTAGCTGTAATAGTATCCCTGACCAGTAATGCCACCCCTCCTCCCCTCCCCCCCCCCTTTTAAAGCACTGAAATTGAGGAATATTGAGAATCCATTCCTGCCCTTGTGCCAGCCAAGTCTCTGTAATGGCCACTACATCATAATTCCATGTATGTATCCAAGCTGTCAGTTCATTACCTTGGTTCTTGATGCTTCTTGCATTGAAGTACACACACTTTAGCCCTTCTACCTTACTACCTTTACATCCTTTATTCTGCTTCTGTTTCCTCAAAGCCTCGATATGTTAGATCTGTCTTTACTCCATGCACTTCTTTCACTGCTCTATTGCTCCGGGTCCCTTCCCCCTTGCAAATTAGTTAAAACCCTCCCGAACCATGCTAGCAAACCTATGCAGGTCTATGTAGCTGCAAACCATGCAGCTCTGTAAAAATCTGGTTTGGCCACAACTGGAGTACAGTGACCAGTTCTGGTCGCCTCACTATAGGAAGGATGTGGAAGCATTGGAAAGGGTACAGAGGAAATTTACCAGGATGCTGCCTGGTTTAGAGAGTATAGATTATGATCAGAGATTAAGGAAGCTAGGGCTTTACTCTTTGGAGAGAAGAAGAATGAGAGAAGACATGATAGAGGTATACAAGATATTAAGAGGAATAGATAGGGTTGACAGCCAGCGCCTATTCCCCAGGGCACCACTGCTCATTACAAGAGGACATGGCTTCAAGGTAAGGAGTGGGAAGTTCAAGGGGGATATTAGAGGAAGGTTTTTTACTCAAAGAGTGGGTTGGTGCATGGAATGCACTGCCTGAGTCAGTGGTGGAGGCAGATACACTAGTGAAATTTAAGAGACTATTAGACAGGTATATGGAGGAATTTAAGGTGAGGGGTTATATGGGAGGCAGGGTTTAAGGGTTGGCACAACATTGTGGGCCAAAGGGCCTGTACTGTGCTGTACTGTTCTATGTTCTATGAGGCCTCACCAACATCTCATACAACTTCAACATAACATCTATCTTCTGTACTCAGTATATTGATTTATGAAGGCCAATGTGGCAATAGCTTTCTTTATGACCCTATCTACCTGTGACACTACTTTCAACGAATTATATAGTCCCTGATCCTTTTGTTCTACCACACTCCTCAGTGCCCTACTGTTCACTGTGTAAGACCTCCCCTGGTTGGTCCCACTGCAGAGCAACGCATCATGTTTGTCTGTATTCAATTCCAAATGTCAAACCTCATTAACCATCTAAGTAAAGATGTTGGCCTGCCTTTCCTTGTGATTGCATCTTATGTGCAGGGCCCATGACAGGCCATCCAATATATAAACTCCCAGGAATTTAAAGCTACTGACTTTATCCAGTGCTAATCACCTAATGTAGAATGGTGCATGTCTATTCCCTCTTCCCCTTCCTGATGTTAACAATCTGTGCTTTAGTTTTACTGATGTCGAATGAGAGATTGTTGTTGCAGCACCACTTAACCAAGTGTACTTATCTCGCTCCTTTACGTTGACTCATCACCACCAATGGTTTGCCTAACAAGAAAGTTCAAAATTCAAAGTATATTTATTATCAAAGTATGTATGTTATATACAACCTTGAGATTTGTCTCCTTATGGGCAGCCACAAAACAAAGAAGTCCAATAAACCCCACTGTAACTACACTGGTCCAATGATATAATAGCCACGCACCATACAGATGTCCTTGAAGATTTATTTTTATCTCTCTCTCTCTCTCTTTCTTCAGCAGATACCGTGAAAACTACAAGAAAATAAAGGACATAAAAGGTTTGAAGCATACATCTCTCAGTCTTTTAATGTCTCTCAAGCTAGTGTCCACCGATAAACAGGCCCAAAACACGTTAGTACAACAGATGTGTGCTGAAATCAAACAAAATCACTGAAAACATATCACACTGTCTATGTAAAGGCACATCAACAACATTATACACAATATAAACAAATGAAAACAATTACCATGTGCGCCTCTTGGACCACATGCAGAATATGGTTATTTTGGCCACATGTTGGTTCTGACCCATAATACCACCGTCATGCCCTTACTAAACTCTGGCCATGTGACCCATTACACGCTACATTAAATAAACCTTACATAAAGAGCCAAAAATTCTTAATCAAACAATATTTTAAGGTGATCTGTTTTAAACAAATTTTTTTTATCAATGTTACCTTTTTCACATCTTATTTATTACAGCTGTTTGAACTCAAATAATCATGAATTTGTGACAGAAACATATAAAATAAACATCTCAATGGAACATGTCTCTGAGACAGTTACACCCACCAAAAAAAGGCTGTCAAACACCCAATATGCAGAGAAAAAAACAAATTATGCAAATAATAAGATTAAGCAAATATCATTTAGAACTGAAGTTCATGAAAGTGAGTCTACAGCCATGAAGCCAACCATAGCCAATTCAAGAGCCCATTAGTTGCTGGTCACAGTCTCAGTTCAGTGTAGAGATGAATAAACCTCACTGTAGGAGCAATACATCTGCTTTCTATCTGCATGGTATTCTGTGTTGCATGTTTATTATGGTAACTAGTCACACGACTGGAGGCATGGTAAAAGCAAAGTTACATCTGTGCTTTGTTCTGGGAACTGCTGCATGTCATATGTTTTGCTGACTGCTTAATTATGTCACTTCAAGACTATGTTTTGCTAGTTGCTAATAAAGGATCAAATACATTTCTTTGACTTCATGGAACATCATCATTGGATCAGTCAGAGGATTCATACAAGATTCATACAAGAATGCTAGGTTGCAAGCAGTGACAATTGGTTTGTTAGAATCGGCCGCTGCACTTGTGGATTAGTGAGCTGAACCAACCCATCCCTCGCCTCCTGCCCTGACAACTGACCTTTTCAATCTGGCCTGGCGCTTAATTCATCCAAACCTTGGGTTATTCCTTGCTCTCAGACCCAGGCCCTGCTACTTCAATATGCTCTCAGGCCCAGACCCTGCTGCCTCAATTCGGCCTGTTCCCAACCTTTCCAATTTGGCCCAGCGTTCAAATTGATCATACCTTGGGTATTTCTTCATTCTCAGACCTGGGCTTCAACTGGACTCTGCTGCATTGAATCGTCTCCAAGTCAGCTCCACTAATGGCCAAACATTGACTCTTTCCCCACTCTCATGTCTGGGCCAAGCTGCCTCAATTCAGCCTGTACACTCCACAACCATCTTGCACTTTTCAAGACTTCAGTTCATATTATAAAAATGCCACGTCAGGGGCATCTGTGTGGTTAGTCAGTGAAGAGATGTTGTTCCCAATCCTCACTGTTTGAGGTCTGCTGAAAAGTAAACCGAGAATCCAATTACAGAGAAGGTATAGAGGCCCAGGTCTTAAAGGTTGACTTACCGATTCCAACTACAATCTTGATCTTACCCCTTCCCATCTTGCCTCCAATGACAATGCCAATCCCTTTTCTCAGTTCCTGCATCTCTGCCACACCTGTTCCCAGGATGAGGCTTTCCTTTCCAGGACATCAGAGATGTCTTACTTATTCAAAGAACGGACTTACCCTTCCTCCCCAGTTGATGCTGCCCTCACCAGCATCTCCTCTATTTCCCAGACATCTGTATTCACCCCATCATCCCATTGCCTCAACAAGGATAGAATTCCTCTTGTCCTCACCTAGTACCCCCAGCGCCTCCATATCTAATATATTATTCTCTGCAACCTTCACTATTTTCAACAGGACATCAATACCAAACACATCTTTAACTGCTCCCCCCCACTCTCCACTTTCCACAGGGATTGCTCCCTCTGTGATTCCCCAGTTCATTCATCCTTCCCCACTAATATTCCTCTTGACACTTATCCCTGCAAGCAGCAGAAGCCTACGTTTCCTCCCTTACCTCCACTCAGGGCCCCACATAGTTCTTCAAGGTGAGGCAAGATTTCACCTGCAAACCTGTTGGGGTCGCCTACTGTATTTGATGCTCTCGATACAGTCTCCTCTTCATTGGTGAGACCTGATATACATTGGGAGACTGCACTGTTGAGCACCTCAGCTCCATCCGCAACAAGCTGAAATTCCTGGTGGCCAAACTTTTTAATTCCTAGCCCCATTCCCATTCTGACATGTCGGTCCACGGCCTCCTCTACTGCCACCATGAGGCCACACTCAGGTTGGAGGAGCAACACCTCATATTCCATCTAGGTAGCTTCCAACCTGATGCCATGAACATCAATTTCTCTAACTTAAAGGTAATTTTTTCCCCCTCTGCTTCCTTCCTTTTCTATTCCCCATTCTGGCCTCTTACCACTTCTCACCTGTGGTGCCTCTCCTCCTTCCCTTTCTCCCATAGTCCACTCACCCCTCCTATCAGATTCCTTCTTCTCTAGCCCTTTGCCTTTTCTACAGTACCTATCACCTCCTAGGTTCTTACTTTTTCTTATTCTGGCATCTTCCTTTCCAGTCTTGATTAAGTGTCTGTGGTAAACTATGTGTATACCTGTTTGGACACGCCCCTCTGCTGACTGCTCCTGTGGCTCAACCCACAGACCCCTGTATAAAGGCGATTGGTGGCACTGCTCCTCCCTCAGTCTCCAAGATGTTGTGGTCACGTTTGCAGCTAATAAAAGCCTATCACTTGCCTCCTGTCTCCGAGAGTTATTGATGGTGCATCAATTTTATTAGCTGCAATTTTAAAACATGGAGGGCATTTTACAACCGGACAGATTGGACATTGATCCTCAAGCTCCCGAAGCAGCCATTGCCTTTGAACTCTGGCTTGCATGCTTCCAATCGTACCTGGAAGAGATTCCCGTGACTGAGCCTGCTATCATACACAAAGTTCTCCTCTCCAGAGTCAGTCCGCGGGTATACTCCCTTATCAGAGACCTGCCGACCTACCAAGAGGCACTGGACGCCCTCAAAAGACAATACCTGCGGCTGGTGAACACCGTCTATGCAAGACATTGCTTAACGACACAGCGGCAACGGGCCGGAGAGTCGAGCGCTGAGTTTGTCCGGGCCCTACAGACACTCGTGTGGGCCTGTGACTGCAGGTGACTGACGGCAGAACAGCATGTGGAGCTCCTGGTACGAGACGCCTTCATTATGGGGATCAGGTCAGTGTACGTGTACGGGCGGCTGCTGGAAAACGCCGATCTTACCTTACATTCGACGATCGAGCTGGCCGATACGCTGGAGGCTGCTCTGCACAACACTGACGCTGTCCAGCTGCGCGATCTCCCGCTGGTCCCATGGACGCTGCAGACCCCGTCACCTGCTGGCGAATCGACCACAGCTGCTGCCACTCGTGAGCCCGTGAACTCCCCGCAACCCTCCAGCGAATCGACCACAGCCGCTGCCACTCGCGAGCCCGCAGTCGACCACGGCTCCTGCCAGTTGCAAGTCCGCGCAGTGTTACTTCTGCGGACTCGAAAAGCACCCCCGAAATCGCTGCCTGGCCCGAAAAGCTACCTGCTCCAGCTGCGGAAAGAAGGGCCACTTCGCCAAGGCCTGTAAGTCTAAACCACGAGCGGGGTCGAGCAGCGCCGCGTGCGAGGCATGGGGGTGGCCATCTTTGTCGGCGCCACCTCGCCCCGCCTCCGACCCACGGGTGCTTACCGGGCACCAAGACGGCGATTCAACTCTGGCCTCCGTAACCCTCGACCAAAGCACTCCACACCAGCTCACAAGGTCAATGATGAACATCCTGGTGGAGGGGCCTGTTTGACATGGGCAGCACTGAGAGTTTTATTCACCCGGACACTGTGCAACGCTGCATTCTCGTGACACAGCCAGTAAGCCAGAGGGTCACCATGGCTTCTGGATTGCATTCCACAGACATCCGGGGTGGTGCAGGGCACAGAATATCGGAACTTTGCGTAACTGGTCATGCCTCAACTGTGTGCCCCTGCGCTATTGGGGCTGGACTTCCAGAGCCACCTGAAAAGTGTGACAATGGAGTATGACGGGCCCCTCCCACCAATCACTGTCAGAAATCCTCAGTTTTGTGGGACTTCATCATATACCCCGCTACTGACCACACACACACCGACCCGCACATCCCACCCAACACCATGCCAACGGCCGCGCTACTGACACCACTTGCAGCCTCTCCACCCTGAAGATCCCTCCTCCACCGCTGTTCGCCAACCTGACCCCCGACTGTAAACCTGTGGCAACTAAAAGCAGGAGGTACAGCGTGGGGGGGCAGGGCCTTCATTAAGTCGGAGGTGCAGCGGCTGCTCAGGGAGGGGATCATTGAGCCAAGCACAAGTCATTGGAGGGCCCAGGTGGTCATTGTTCGGACCGGGCAGAAAAATAGGATGTCATGGACTATAGCCAGACCATCAATAGGTTCATGCAGCTTGACGTGTACCCCCTACCCCGCATCGCGGATATGGTCAATCAGATAGCCCAGTACAAGGTGTACTTGACCATAGACCTGAAATCCGCTTACCATCAGCTCCCCATCCGCCCGGAGCACCGCCCCTACACCGCCTTTGAGGCGGGCAGCAGGCTCTATCACTTCCTGCGCGTCCCCTTCGGTGTCACGAATGGTGTCTCTGACTTCAAGAGGGAAATGGACCGGATGGTGGACCAGGGCCAACTGAAGGCCACGTTCCCATACTTGGATAACATCACCATCTGCGGTCACGACTGGCAGGATCACGACACCAACCTCCAACGATTTTTCCAAGCGGCCAAAGCTCTTAACCTCACCTATAATAGGGACAATTGTGTATTCGGAACCACCCGATTTGCTATCCTTGGGTATGTCGTGGAGAACGGGGTCATTGACCCTGACCCTGACCGTATGCGCCCCCTATTGGAACTCCCTCTCCCCACCACCCTCAGAGCCCTAAAACGGTGCCTGGGCTTCTTTTCCTATTACGCCCAATGGGTCCCCCACTACGCAGACAAGGCCCGCCCCCTGGTCAAGTCCACCACATTTCCACTCTCAGCCGAGGCCTGCGCGGCATTCAGCCGCATTAAAGGGGACATTGCCAAAGCAACGATGCATGCGGTGGATGAGACCATTCCCTTCCAAGTAGAGAGTGACGCCTCCGACTTCGCGCTGGCTGCTACCCTCAATCAGGCAGGAAGGCCGGTAGCATTCTTCTCTCGTACCCTTCAGGGCCCTGAAATTCGGCACTCCACGGTGGAGAAAGAAGCCCAGGCCATAGTGGAAGCTATTAGGCACTGGAGGCACTATCTCGCCAGCAGAAGGTTCACCTTGCTGACCGACCAGCGCTCCGTTGAGTTCATGTTCAGCAACCAACAGTGGGGCAAAATCAAAAATGATAAAATTTTGAGGTGGAGAATAGAACTCTCCGCCTACAACTATGACATCCTGTACCAGCCTGGAAGGCTCAATGAGCCCCCTGATGGCCTATCACGGGGAGCTTGTGCCAGCGTGCAGTTCGACGGCTATACGCCCTCCATGCAGATCTTTGCCACTCGGGGGTCACCGGACTCTACCATTTCGTGAAAGCCCGGAACCTGCCTTACTCCCTTGAGGAAATCAGGACGATGACCAGGGACTGTCAAGTCTGCGCTGCGTTACGAATGTGGAGCAACCCTGAGGGGCTGAAGGGTGCAAAGTCGCCCCTTCCTTTTTGAGAATCGCAAGATCGCTAGTATTTCGGGTCTGAGACCCAGGAGATGAGAGAGATACACAGCATGTCAGGAAATGAGAGAGAGACACACACAGAATACACAACAAGGTGGAATGTCTCCTGACATAAGCAGAACAGAACCACTGATTACTGCTATTGTCTCTTGGAGAAGGAATTGTGTATTGAGTACTGTACTATTCATTGAAACCCCTCAGGGGACAACCAGAGTGGTCTGGTTGAGGGATTGCATCATCCCAACCTGATTGACATCTGAGACCCCGTGAGTGAGGATAAAAGACGGGTCTGGGGAACACCCCTTAGACACACCAGGAGAAACGTATGAGACCAGTGGGGGGCTTGTGTGTGTGTCCATCCTTGCCTGGGTGGCGAGTCCTCCATGGAACGGTCTAGCTAAAGGAGGGATACGGATCAAGATCGTACCAAGGAAAGTCGGCCAGTTTTTCTCTTTCTCTCTCTCTCTCCAACAATTGCAACACAGCGACGAACAAACGGCTGCAGCCTGTATGAACTGAAATGAACTTTAGATTTTCCATCGGACAATTCATTATCCCCTAGACAACGATAGAGCTTATTTCTTATTGATTATTATTATACCCGCACTTTTAGGTTTAGTATTGACGAGGTATATTATCTGTATATTTGCATTGATATTATTTTTGTGTATTTTTGCTAATAAATACTGTTAAAAATAGTATCATCAGACTCCAACGGACGCCTCTATCTTTGCTGGTAAGTAACCCAGTTACGGGGTTCGTAACAGCTGAGTGCAAACCGCACTTCTACCGTCCTGAAAAGGCACAACTTATAAAGGACACCTGCCCCTTTGAGCGACTGAGTGTCGACTTTAAGGGCCCCCTTCCCTCCACCGACCGCAATGTCTACTTTCTCAACGTAATCGACGAGTACTTGCGGTTCCCCTTTGCCATCCCCTGCCCCAATACCACTGCCACGTCCATCATAAAAGCCCTGTGCCAGCTCTTCACTCTGTTCGGATATCCCTGCTATATCCACAGTGATAGAGGGTCCTCCTTTATGAGTGACGAGCTGCGCCAGTACCTGCTGGCTAGGGGCATTGCTACTAGTAGGACCACGAGCTATAATCCCTGGGGGAATGGACAGGTGGAGAGGGAGAATGCCACTGTGTGGAAGGCCACACTCTTAGCCCTTAGGTCAAAGGGACTGCCGGTCTCTCGCTGGCAGGAGGTCCTCCCAGAGGCACTCCACTCCATCCGCTCCCTGTTATGCACGTCCACCAATGCCACCTCTCATGAGCGACTCTTTTCTTTTCCCAGGAAGTCTGCCACTGGGACCACCCTACTGGCTTGGCTGATGTCCCCAGGGCCAGTGCTGCTCCGGAAACATGCGAGGAGCAATAAATACTCTCTGATGGTCGAGAGGGTTCACCTACTTCATGTGAAGCCCCGGTATGCCTACATGGTCTTACCTGATGGGCGGGAGGACACGGTCTCTATCCGCGACCTGGCGCCCGCAGGAGCACCAGACCCCTACCCCGAACACTCCACGGTGACTATGAACCCCGTACCCACTGATGTATATATATACCCACGAGACCCCGCGCACACTCCCCTCTCAGCTGAGGCCCACGCGCACACCAAGCCCTACACAGACTCCTCACGACACTCCCATACCGGGCGCCACGCACACGCATGAGGGATTACTGACGCCTCAAGGGCTGGCACCTCAAGTCAGGCCGGAGCCAGCACAACCACCGTCTCTGGTGCAATCACCACCGATGCTACGTAGATCGCAGCGACAGACTCGACCGCCTGATAGACTTAACCTGTAAATATACTTGTGAGAAACTTCGCCCCATGGGGACTCTCTTTTAAAACAAAGGTGGGGGGGGGGGTGAATGTGGTGAACTATGTGTATACCTGTCTGGACACGCCCCTCTGCTGACTGCTCCTGTGGCTCCTCCCACAGACCTCTGTATAAAGGCGATTGGAGGCACTGCTCCTCCCAGTCTCCAAGATGCGGTCACGTTTGCAGCTAATAAAAGCCTATCGCTTGCCTCCCGTCTCCGAGAGTTATTGATGGTGCATCAGTGTCTTGGCCTGAAATGCCTACTGTTTATTCACTTCCATAGATGCTGCCTGACTTGGTGAATTCCTCCAGCAATTTGTGTGTGTTGCTCTGGCTTTCCAGCATTACAGAATCTCTTGTGCTTAAAGGAAGATGATTAGTTTGGATGGGATGATTGTGTTGAACTCACCTGCCTCCCCTGAGCCCCTTGAGAATCAAGGTGGACAGGAGTTTGTGGAAGTAGAATGTCAAGCTACTGACCCCAGATGACATTGAGGAACTAAAGAGCAAATTCATAGTTTGGAGAGCCATGAAACCTCTTTGATGCCTCTGTTAACTGGTGGGAAGTGACCAATAAGAACATCAAGAGGTTCTTCATCCAGAGATGTGTGGAGAAAGCAAGGCATGTTCAGAGAAATCTGCACAAATTCTGGACAGATTTGCAGCATCTTCTTCTGCAGTTCAGAGGGTAGAGGTGAGGGAGGAGTTACTAAGTAAAAGGCCAGCAGGCTCAGCTCTTCAGCTCTGAATCCTCCATGAGAGTCTTCTGATCCAAGGTCCACTCTGTGGAGCAAGATGAGACATGACCACACTTCTTCTAACTAAAGGTTCACATAGGGAGCCTTAAGGAAGAGGATGGCTCAGTAGCATCCTCGCAGGTGGACATATTGAGGATGTGCAGATCCATCTCTGCTGGCTTGTATGATAGAAGATCCAGAGATAGCACAACTCCCATAATGTCATATCCTCTATGATGGAAGTGTTAAACGACAGCAATTAGGGAAGTCTGGATCAGCAACTGACCCTGGAGGAACTGAGTGGCTCCTTCCATTCTTCAACTCAAATAAAAGTTCTGGAAGTGACATCTTATTGTTTGAGCTGTACTTGGTTCTGTGGGACTGAATAGATGCTGCTGTAAGTCTATAATACAATACTTCTAGCTGGCAGGAAGTCAGACTCCATGAGGAAGGGGATTATTACCCTGAACTACAAGCAGTAGAGGGACAGGGATAATAGCAGGAATTAGAAAACCATCTCATTGTTGAACGTAGACTATTAGATCCTGTCCAGGGTCGTCATCATCAGGGTGAAGTCTGCTCTGGGATGGGTGATCCATCGAGGCTAAACCTGCGGTGTACCTGGCAGGAAGAGCTTTGACAGCCTAGTCCTAAGAAGAATAATGTGGTCTGCTTTAATGACTATTGCCTGGTAGCACTCACATCGACAGTGAAGAAATGCTTTGAGAGGTTAGTCATGACTACACTGAACTCTTGCCTCGGCAAGGACCAGGACCCATTGCAATTTGCCTATCACCACAATAGGTCAATGGCAGACGCAATCTCAATGGCTCTCCACATGGCTTTAGACCACCTGGATAACACAAACACCTATGTTAGGAATCAGAATCGGGTTTATTATCACCGGTATGTGACGTGAAATTTGTTAACTTAGTAGCAGAAGTTCAATGCAATACATCATCTAGCAGAGAGAAAAAATATAATAATAAAAAATAAAAATAATAATAAATAAACAAGTAAATCAATTATGCATATTGAAAAGATTAAAACATGTGCAAAAACAGAAATACTGTATATTTTTTTAAAAGTGAGGTAGTGTACAAAGATTCAGTGTCCATTTAGGTATTGGATGGCAGAAGCTGTTCCTGAATTGCTGAGTGTGTACCTTCCGGCTTCTGTACTTCTTACCTCATGGTAACAGTGAAAAAAGGGTATGCCCTGGGTGCTGGAGCCCTTATTAATGGATGCTGCCTTTCTGAGACACTGCTCCTTAAAGATGTCCTGGGTACTTTGTAGACTAGTACCCAAGATAGAGTTGGCTAGATTTACAACCCCCCCATACCAGACAGTGATACAGCCTGTCAGAATGCTCTCCACAGTATAACTATAGAAGTTTTTGAGTGTATTTGTTAACATGCCAAATCTTTTCAAATTCCTAATAAAATAGCGCCGCTGACTTGCCTTCTTTATAGCTACATCGATATGTTGGGACCAGGTTAGATCCTCAAAGATCTTGACACCCAGGAACTTGAAGCTGCTCACTCTCTCCACTTCTGATCCCTCTGAGGATTGGCATGTGTTCCATCGTCTTACCCATCTTGAAGTCTACAATCAGCTCTTTCATCTTACTGATGTTGAGTGCCAGGTTGTTGCTGTGGCACCACTCCACTAGTTGGCATAGATAAAAAAACAGGTGAAGAACAAATACTGTATATTAAAAAAAAGTGAGTTAGTGCCGCAGTTCATCCAGAGCACCTATATGACAGAGGATTCTCTGATCTATGGGTGGTTCCCAGAGACACATGCAGATACAGACATCAAGTGCTGATGGAAGATGTCCTTTCGTCTGCCCAAAACTTGTTTGTCTGGCAGCACATCGAGATGTCTGTAGAGGAATGGTGCCAACTGTCCTAGTTGGGGCAGGAATAGGCTGATAGTACAGATGAATAAGTGGTTAAAGAATGGTGCAGGGGACTGGGCTTCAGATTTCTGAATCATTAGGATCTGTTCTGAGGAAGGTATGAACTGTATGAAAAAAGATGTGTTACACCTGAACCCAAGGGGGACACATCCTTGTGGGCAGGTTAGCTAGAGCTGTTGGGCAGGGTTTAAACTAATTTGGCAGTGGGATGAGAACTGGAGTGATAGAATTGAGGATGGGGCAATTGATATTCAAGTCAATGCATTGTGTAATGAGACATGAGGAAGAACCAACATCATACAACATGTCCAAGGCATCATATCTGTCAATCTCTATCTGCGTTACAGGATAATCTACCTTATTCCAACTTCAATTAGGTCCCTTATTCTTCTGAATTCTAGTGAATTCAAGCCCAGAGCCATCAAGTGCACTTCATATAACAAACCTCTCAATCCTGGAATAATTTTTGTGAACCTCCTTTGAACCCTCTCCAGTGTCAGCACATCCTTTCTAAAGTACGTGACCCCAAACTGCTCTCAATATTAAAAGTGAGGCCTCACCAGTGCTTTATAAAGCCTCAGACATTTTACCCTTGTGTTTTTTTTCTAGTCCTCTTGACATGAATGCTAACATTACATTTGCCTTCTTCATCACTGACTCAACCTGCAAATTAACCTTTAGAGAATCCTAGAGAAGGATACTGTATTTGAGTTTTCTATCTGTTTAGAAGATAGAATATCCTTTTATTTCTTCAACCAAAGTGCATGACCATACACTTCCTGACACTGTTTTCCATCTGCCATTTGTGTCTAAGTACTTTAGTGGCCTCTCTGCTTCCTCAAAAACTACCTGCTGCTCCACATATCTTTGTATTGTCCACAAACTTTGCAACAAAGCCAATAATTCAGTCATCCAAATCATTGACATATAACGTAATGGAATAACATATACATATAATGTATAACGGAAGTCATTCCTGCCTGTGGGCATCAAACTTTACAACTCCTCCCTCGGAATGTCAGACACCCTGAGCCAATAGGCTGGTCCTGGACTAATTTCCACTTGGCATTATTTACTTATTATTTAATTATTAATGGTTTTATATTGCTATATTTCTACACTATTCTTGGTTGGTGCAACTGTAATGAAACTCAATTTCCCTTGGGATCAATAAAGTATGTCTGTCTGTTTGTCTGTAAAAAGAAATGGTCCAAACACAGACCTCTGTGGAACACCACGAGTCACTGTCAGCCAACCAGTAAAGGCTCCCATTATTCCCACTCTTTGCCTCCTGCGAATCAGCCATTGCTTTATCCATGCTAGTATCTTTCCTGTCATACTATGAGTTCTTTGCTGTTCTATTGCTCTCCCCGCCAATGTTCTTTTCCAGTCAATTTTGGCCAGCTCCTCTCTTGTGCCTCTGTAATTCCCTTTACTCTACTATAATGCTGATACATCTGACTTTAGCTTCTCCTTCTCAAATTTCAGGGTGAATTTAATCATATTATGGTTCCTTTACCTTAAGCTCTCTAATCAATTCCAGTTCATTGCACAACACCCAATCCAGAATAGCTGATCCCTTAGTGGGCTCAAACACAAGCTGCTCTAAAAAGCCATATTGTAGGCATTCTAGAAATTCCCCCTCTTGGTATCCGGCACCAAAATGATTTTCCCAATCTACCTGCATATTGAAATCCCTCATGACCATTGTAACATTGCCCTTTTGGCATGCATTTTCTATCTCCCGTAATTTGTAGACCATATCCTTACTACAATTTGGGGTCTGTTTACAACTCTGATCAGGGTCATTTTACCCTTGCAGTTCCTTAGCTCTACCCACAACAATTCAAGATCTTCTGACCTTATGTCAGCTCTTTCTAATAATTTGATTTCATATTTTACCAAAAGAGCCACACCACCTCCTACCTGTTCTTTCGATACAATGTGTATCATTGGATGTTAAGCTCCCAGCTATATCCTTCTTTCAGTCATGATTCAGTGATGCCTGCATCATACCTGCCAATCTGTAAGTGTGCTACAAGTTCATCTACCTTATTCCGTAAACTGTGTGCATTCAGATACAACACCTTCAGTCCTGTACTCAACCTTTTCTGTTTTGTCCACCCTTTACATTGCAACTCATCCTGTTGACTGCAATGTTGACCTACCATCAGCCTCTCCTTGTTGGGAGTCTCACTGCACATTGCCTTTATTTGTAAATCAACTACCTCATACTGTCAGGCCAGTTCCCACCCCCTTGCCAAACTGGTTTAAACCTTCCCGAACAACTCTAGCCAAACAATGCAAGGATATTGGGCTCCCTTGGGTTCAGGTGTAACCTGGCTCTTTTGTACAGGTTGTAACTTCCCCAGAAGAGATCCCAATGATTCATAAATCTGAACCCCTACCCCCTGCACCAGTTCATCAGCCATGCATCCACCTGTCAAATGATCTTACCCTCACTGACTTGTGGCACAGGCTGCAATCCAGAGATCACTACCCTGGAGGTCCTGTCTTTCAGCTTTCTTCTATTAACTCTCTTTAGGGCCTCCTCACCTTGACTACCTATGTCATTGATGCCAATATGCACCAGGATTTCTGGTTGCTCACCCTCAATCTTGAGAATGCTATGGCTGCAATCTAAGACATCCCTGATCTTGACACCAGAGAGGCAACATACTATCTGGATGTCTCTATCACACCCACAAAACATTGTCTCTGTTCCTCTGACTGTGGAATCTCCTATCAAAACTGCAGTTCTCTTCACCCAATTACCTGTCTCCTGCAATCTAGATGTGACTACCTCTCTGTAGTCCCTATCACCTTTTCATTCTTTCAAATTCATTGAACGTCATCGAGCTCCAGTTCATTAATACATTCTCTCAGGAGCTGCTCGGTGCACGTGGTGCAGATGTGTTAATCCTGGAGAATGATGGTCTCTGGCCCTGGAGCCATCCTCTGCCCTAACAGACAAAGAATGAACAAATGAGAACAGAAAGAGAAAAACTTACCAGAGACCTACCTTGACTTACCTTGTCAAGCCTGATCTTGCCTAGGCTTGTTGAGCCAAAGCCACTTTGAACACTGGCACACTCAAGAGAATGTGCCACTCCGTTTGCACTTGAGTTATTTTTATTGGCCCTTTCTAATGAATCCCTCTTGCTGATTGGTGGCTGCCCAACTCAGAGAAAGTGCTGTGAAGCTCTGCTTTTTAAATCTTGATCGTAATCCTGATTGAAAGGTAGCTCTTTTTATTCACTGCCTCACATTGATTGCCCAATTCAAGAGAAAATAAACAGAAGTCCAGTCAATATTAGCATAAACAAAGAACGAAGAGACACACTTGTTGGCAGAAAATATTTAAATTAGGGATAGGGTTGCTAAGAAAAAGAGAACACTGGTATGTTATTCGTTTACATTTCCTTTGCAGGCTTCAGTGCACAATCATATTATTTTTCCTCATATTCTGCTTTCATCCAACTGTAAGATTGCTCATATTTTCTCCTCTCAACATATGCAACAATCGGGTCACTTCGCATCTTAACATCTGTAGACAAGACCATAAGACCATAAGATATAGGAGCAGAAGTAGGCCATTTGGCCCATTGACTCTGCTCCACCATTCAGTCATGAGCTGACTCATTTCTTCCAGTCATCCCCACTCCCCTGTCTTCTCCCCATACCCTTTGATGACCTGGCTAATCAAGAACCTGTCTATCTCTGCCTGAAATGCACCCAATGATTTGGCCTCCACGCCGCTAATGGCAACAAATTCCACAGATTTACCACCCTCTGACAAAGTAATTTTCCTGCATCTCTGTTCTAAATGGAATCCTTCAATCATGAGGTCGTGCCCTCTTGTCCTAGACTCCCCTACCATGGGAAATAACTTTGCCATATCTAATCAGTTCAGGCCTTTAACATTCAGAATATTTCTATGAGATTCCCCCCTCATTCTCCTGACCCCCCCAGAGAATACAGTCCAAGAGCTGCCAGACGATCCTCATATGGTAACCCTTTCATTCCTGAAATCCTTCTTGTGAATCTTCACTGAACCCTCTCCAATGTCAGTATATCCTTCCTAAAATAAGGAGCCCAAAACTGCACACAATATCCCACGTGTGGTCTCACGAGTGTCTTATAGAGCCTCAACATCACATCCCTGCTCTTATATTCTATACCTCTAGAAATGAATGCCAACATTGCATTCATCTTCTTCACCACTGACTCAACTTGGGGGTTAACCTTTAGAGTATCCTGCACAGGGACTCCCAAGCCCCTTTACATCTCTGCATTTTGAATTTTCTCCCTATCTAAATAACAGGCTGCCCATTTATTTCTTCCACCAAAATGTATGACCGCACACTTTCCCACATTGTATTTCATTTGCCACTTCTTTGCCCATTCCCCTATACTATCTAAATCTCTCTGCAGGCTCTCTGTTTCCTCAACACTACCTGCTCCTCCACTTATCTTTGTATCATCAGCAAATTTAGCCACAAATACATTAATCCCATAGTCCAAATCATTGACATACATTGTAAAAGGCAGCGGTCCCAACACCGACCCCTGTGGAACTCCACTGGTAACTGGCAGCCAGCCAGAATAGAATCCTTTTATTCTCACTGTCTGTCTTCTGCTGATAAGCCAATGCTCCACCCATGCTAGTAACTTCTCTGTAATTCCAGGGGCTCTTATCATGCTAAGCAGCCTCATGTGCAGCATGTTGTCAAAGGCCCTCTGAAAATACAAATTCACCACATCTACAGCATCTCCTTTGTCTTTGTAATTACCTCAAAAAATTGCAGTAGGTTTGTCAGGCAGGATTTTTCTTTCAGGAAACCATGCTGGCTTTGACCGTCTTGTCATGTGTCTCCAGGTACTCTGTAATCTCATCCCTAACAATCGATTCCAACAATTTACCAACCACTGATGTCAGGCTAACAGGTCTATAGTTTCATTTCTGGTGCCTCCCACCCTTCTTAGATAGTGGAATAACATTAGCAATTTTCCAGTCATCCAGTACAACGCCAGAATCTATTGATTCTTGAAAGATAATTTTTAATGCCTCTGCAATCTCTCCAGCTACTTCCTTCAGAACCTGAGGGTGCATTCCATCAGGTCCAGGAAATTTATCCACTCTCAGATCCTTCAGCTTCCTGAGCACCTTCTCAGTTGTAATTTTTACTGCACATACTTCACTTCCATGACACTCTTGAATGTCCGGTATACTGCAGATGTCTTCCATTATGAAAGCTTCCTTTCATAATTCATAATTCATCAAGAAGAAGGAGTGGGCAATTGGATACTGTACTAGATAGATTAACTTTCAAAGAACATTACCATGGTTCTGGTGAATGAATAGTTACTGAACATGATGAGTAAAGCGAGTATTACTGTAATCGATCTAAATGCATAAAGACTAAAAAGGCGTGGCATGTCTTTTGCTGGCAGAAAAGATTAATGTGTTTTTGCTGGCAGAAAAGATTAAAGTGTTTTTGCTGGCAGAAAAGATTAAAGTGTTTTTATTAATCTTTGTTTTCGTGTGACTACGACTTGCCCTATGTCTGTACTTTTACTTGATTGAGGGTTCTCGGACCAATTATGATGTTTTAAGGAGGAAGGAACTTCCACTTCCTGGCAGAGTCCATTGAAATATGACCTTCCAGTAAACTGAGCTGATATCAAATGTTCGTGGGCGTATGAATTACAATAATATATTGAGACTTGTTAAAATCTGCAATTGCTTGTGAACATTCTCAGTGAACGATATTAAAACCAGAGAAACGGGATGGATCACTTTGTTTTGCAGGTTCTTCCATACTCTTCGATACTTCACCAATGGAGGCTATCATATCAAAACATGATTTGGAAAAATTGACACTACAGAAAGTTAAATGGGATTTGATGTCATCATGCAATAAATCTGCTTTCCTCTCACCTGCCACACTTTACCAAGGCCCTTCTTTAAAATAAATTTATACTCTATTTGCATATTAAAGGAATTAATGGTTATGGGGAAAAGGCAGGTAGGTAGGTGGAGATGAACATAGATGAGTCAGATCAGCGACGACCTTATTGAATGGTGAAGCAGGGTTGGCAGGCCAGATGGCCTATTCCTGCTTCTATTTCTTATGTTCTTATTACAATTTCTTCAGTCATTTCTAGGTGCAATCAAATCACTACCCCAAGACTCTGACAGTAAGGGGAATATTTCTATATTATTTTCCTTATTTTTGCTTGTATTCTTTTTGTTCCAAATTTATCATTTTGCTTAAATATAAAAAGCAGAAAATGCTAGAAATGGTAAACAGGTCAGGCCACATCATTGAAAGGATAAAAAAAAACCACGTTTTTGGTCAAAGACCTTTCATGGAACTAGGACGAAGACAAAAAAGACTTGTTAAGGTGAGGGAGGATGTGGAAGGGGGAAAGCTGGGGTAGCTGTTAATATTCAACCAAGTTACCCAGAACTCAGCATCTATAGTTTCTTGTGTCTCCTATAAAAAGGGTTATCTGGTCAATAAGTGAATGAGGGCAGTTAGAAAGTGAGAACACAGTCAATGTAGGATTTGCAAAACGAGAACAGGAAGACATGTTCATAGTGAAAGCTAAGAGGAAAAACACAAACAATCACAGCCAATATCACAGATGGATGATGGATTATAAATTTATATATAGGTAGAAATAAAGTTAACTGAATTTGTAGAATTCAGAAGGCTGCAATATTTCCATACAGAAGATGAGATGCTGTTCCATAAGCTTGCTCTGAACCTTTATGTAACAGTACAGGAGGCCACAGACTGTAAGTCCAGAGTCGACTGGGATGGAGGCAAAAGAAGTTCCTGTTTGACGCAATTGCTCTGTAAGTGGTCACCAGGTTAACCTTGTTCATAACATGTCCTCATGGTCACCCTGTTGTATCATATCAGGGTCTTCCTCCTTCGCCTATGCTCCCTAGGTGCAACAAGCTTCTTTTGCTTCCGTCCCAGTTCAGGCAAAGAGTCGGCACTAACCTCCTCACTGTTGAGGACATCTTCAAAAGGAACAGTTATTACCCTACAGCAATGAGGTTTTTGAACTGGCGTAGATAAATTCACTCATCTCAACTTTGAACTGATTCTACAACCTGTACTCACTTTCGAGGACACTTTGCAACACATGTTCTCAGTATTTTTTCTTTGCACACTTTGTCTTCTTTTGCTTATTGGCTGTTTGTCAGTATTTGTTGATGTACAGTTTTTCATACATTCTATTATATTTCTTTTTTTTGTAAGTGCCTGCAAGAAAATGAATCTCAAGATAGCTGATAATATATATGTATTTTGATAATAAATTTAATTTGAACTTTTAACTTACCCCTCAGTAAGTGGCTGCTAAGACCCCATTTTGACTTGTTATTATCCTTTTGATACTGGTGCTGCCACATTGTTGTTATGTAGATTTAGACCAAGTGGCATCATGACTTAGAGATGAACTAGCACTTAACCGTGTTCCCAAGCATGCACTGTTGTTGTTTTGGGTGATAGAGGTCATGGATTTCATTATAGATGAATCTAGTAGATGGTTGACATTCAAGAGTAATTGTGCACTGGTGATAGAGAGGATGAATATAAAAGTGGTGGAGGAGGGGTTTTGATTGGCGTCAATCATAAGTAACAAGAGTTCTACAGCACAGAAATAGGCCTTTTGGCCCTACTTGTCCATGCCCACCTACAGAAATCATATTTGCCCAAGCGGCTTCGTATGGCTTGTGTTGAGTTTCTTTGTTGGAATTGCCCTTACCAAAGCAAGTGGAAATTTCCCGACATAGCTGTTAACAGAACATTTGCCACTAACAGTCAAATTTTACATGTTATGATTTATTAGATAGATTTTACAGCAAAAATATGTGTTTTATGCTTTTTAGTTTAACAAGTGTTCATATATCATTTTATAAAATAACAGAATAGCAGTAGGTACAATGAGACTGTTTAGATTGCTATTCAATTCTTGCTGCTGTCAGTAAAGTGTTTATACTGTACTTTCTCTCTATGACTGTGGCTTTCCTCCGACATTCTAAATATGTACAGTTCAGATTAGTGAGTTGTGGCATGCTCTGCTAGTACCAAAGAATGGCAATATTTGTGGGCTGCTTAGCACAATCCTTGTTGATTTGATTCAACATAAATGATACTTCTTGATGCTCTTGATGCTTTTTAAAAAATGTTTTGATGCTTTGGCGTACACGTGACAAATAAAGCTAATCTTTATCTAAGCTTGTACTGATTATATGTATGAGCAATCTAGCTAGTAGTTCCATAAACCTGCAATTTCTTTCCTTTCCGATATTATAAACATTCAAAGTAAATTTATTATCAAAGTACATATATGTCACCAAATAGAACCGTGAGATTCATTTTCTTAGAGGCATTCACAGAGGAACAAAGAAAAACAATAGAATCAATCAAAGACTACACATAATGACTGGCAAGCAACCAGTGTGCAAGAGAAGACTAACTGTGCAAACACACAAAATCTAATAATAATAATAAATAATACAGAGAACAGCAGAATCAGAATCAAATTCAGGTTTATTATCACCGGCATGTGTTGTGAAATTTGTTAACTTAGCAGCAGCAGTTCAATGGAATACATAATATAGAAGAAGAAAAAAATAAAATAGTAATAATAAAAAATAAATAAATAAATCAGTTACAGTATACATATATTGAATAAATTAAAAATCATGCAAAAAACAGAAATAATATAAAAACGTGAGGTCGTGTTCATGGGTTCAATGTCCATTTAGGAATCGGATGGCAGAGGGGAAGAAGCTGTTCCTAAATCACTGAGTATGTGCCTTCAGGCTTCTGTACCTTCTACCTGATGGTAACAGTGAGAAAAGGGCATGCCCTGGGTGCTGGAGGTCCTTAATAATGGACGCTACCTTAATGAGACACTGCTCTCTAAAGATGTCCTGGATACTTTGTAGGCTAGTACCCAAGATGGAGCTGACTGGATTTACAACCCTCTGCAGTTTCTTTTGGTCCTGTGCAGTAGCCGCCCCCTCCCCATACCAGACGGTGATGCAGCCTGTCAGAATGCTTACCATGGTACATCTATAGAAGTTTTTGAGTGTATTTGTTGACATACCAAATCTCTTTGAACTCCTAATGAGGTATAGTCACTGTCTTGCCTTCTTTATAACAGCATTGATATGTTGGGACCATACTTCCTACTTGATGGAAGCAGCATGAAGAGAGCATGACCTGGAAAGTGGAGGTCCTTGATGTTGTCTTGTGGTTCTCCTTGTGGTGGGGAGAGTTTTGCCTATGATGGACTGGGCTGTATTCTCCTCTTTCTGTAGGCTTTTCCATTCTCTCCTTGGACATTCTCACTTCCTCTTAGGTGGTCTCTAACAGCTGAGGATATTTTTTTCCCTTTCAGTTTAGTGAATGTGGCAAAGTGGGTCTGCAATCTCTGCCTTGAAGTGTTTGATGCAATGGTGTGAAACTATTCTGCTAGATTGTGTGTTCTTTCTACTGTTTATAATGGATCACTGTGTGTTGCTGAAGCGCAGAGTTATCAATGTTCCTTTTTCAGTTTGAATGGCCATGGGCTAGAAGTCACCACAATTCAGTAGGAATGTGGCACACTTTAAAGGAGATTTTGAGAATATCTTTCAACCATTTCCTCTATCCACCTTGATAATCTGATGCAGTTATAGAGCTCAGAATAAGCGCATCTTTTTTGGAAGTCTGCTGTCAGGTATGTGAGGGATGTAGCCTGTCTATGGGTGTCAAGTTTAATGAGGGCTTCAGTTCTGAGGACATTGGCCTGGGGAATTAGTTTACTTAGATTCCCAGTGAATTGGAGCATTTTGGGGAGCAAATGTTAAGCAGAGTATTTCCAATGCTCTGAAGGGCCTCAGTGCAGAGTCTATAATTCAGAAGTATACAGAAAGTAGCTATCACTGCTGCCAGGGAGATTGAGTTTTGTGGTGGTTTTGAGTCTTGATGTTCTATAGAATAACCAGTCACCTTTTGATACCTTGTCCTAGTGAAGCATAGTATCAGTTTTGTATGGTCAACAAGTTTGGTTATTTTACTCTCTCATTTTTCACTGTAACCCTTTGTTTAAATTGAGAATAAATGGAATGGCTGAGGACCGAGTGGAATGATTTACTTCCAAGTTTGCCAAATTCTTGATCAATCCCAGTAAATTAGAAGTGGGCAAATGCAGCACTACTTTTCAAGGGAAGGGGGAATGGAACAAAAATGGTCTAGAATTAGCCTGAAGTTTGTTGTTAGCAAAATGCTAGAGTCCATCACTAAAATACTGTACTTTCTCACTATTGCACCGAGTGCATCCTTTATTAACATTTACCATCCCACCTCATTTTCCTTTCTCCTTGTCTTTCCTATATACAGAAAATATCCTTGGTTATTTAACTACAGCTATGTCTCTCCAATGGCAATCACATAATATCTGTTAACGTCTATTTGCACTGTTAAATATCCTCCTTGTTTAGAATGTTTGGTGCATTTAGATAAAACACCTCCTCTTCACAGCTCACTTTCCCATCTGCCTTTGTTCCATTAGCAAATTTTCAGTCAGTGATGAATATAATTAGTGTATAGCTAAGAGATCATTACTTCTCTCTGTGACAATACACAAGCGTTAATCTGCCAACATGAAAATGATTTGCTTATACCTATTCTGTTTATTGCTCTTTAAGCAACTACTTAACAATGCTAATGTGTTTCTTCTATTAAGTCCTTACATTAGACAAATGTTTTCAGATTATCTTATTACAGTCCTATGCAAAACTCCAGATATTAGATTTGCAGGTTCACCTCTTACCTACGTAACAAAGAAGCACCAAATGGCAGAAGACATTGATGGATATTATCTAAGATCTTCCCATAATATTGGTAATTTAAGGTCTGACAGAATCACTTTAAAGGATCACTGGACCTACTCCTGTCCCTATTTTCTATATGTTTATGTAAAGTATGCAAAAGATGCTTTCAATAAGTAAACATAATATGTGGGTGCAATATATTAAGACAAAATGTGTATTTTTGTTGTGAAAGATGAAAAAGTGCACATTAAACAGTAAAGAAAAATTTAAAAAATATTCATATCTTCGTATGTATGTTCATGAGCTACAAAAGATTAAGTTTCAGGCATAGTAACATTGGGAAGGCAAATGGTGATTTGGTTTAGTGCAGAAGGATTAGAGTAAAATTGTGTAGACATCTCATTGAAATTAAACAAACTTTATTGAGATATCTTCTGGAATACTTTGTTTAGTTTGGCTAACTAAAGAAGTACAGTGGATGCCAGTTAATTGGGGCAAATCAGGACAGTACATTTTGGCCCAATTATGTGGCTGCCCCAATTAGTTGAAGTTTCACGGAAATCGTTAAAAATGTATAAAAAAGGAAAACTAGCACTTAACTGTGTAAAAATTATGTATTAAAATGTGATGCGGAATAGATTAGAGTACTGCCAATACTACTACAGTACTATAAAACTGTGCATTAGTTCCTAATAGTTATCGTCAGTGGAATTCATTCAGTACATGCTGCCATGTTCTTTTGATGTTTCCATGACAAACTCTGCCACCTTCATCAGGGATGATGCCTAGGCATGTCTAGTCCAGTGGTATATATATCCCCTTTGTGCATCCCTCCTGATTGGTTAGTTCTCAACCAAACAGGTTTCTGCTGTCCCACCTTGTTTTCCATTGAATTCCAGTTTTTAATTTGACTGAAGCCTTCCTCTTTGTAAAAATTCTTCTCTAGTTTTATTTTGATTCTGTTCACTGATGCTGCCGAATGTGCCTAACCAGGATTTGATGTCTTTATTTCAGATTTCCAGCATGTTCAGTTCTTAGGGTTTTATATTCCAGTCAGAATAGCATGTATCCTGAGATATCCCATGTCCTTGCTTGATTTTTCTCAAGAAAATAATGTAGCTAATTCTGCCTTATGTCCGCTCTCCAGAAAACAGGGCTATAAACCACTTTTGGTTGGAGAATTCAGAATAGCATATTTGTGGATAGGCCTTCCAGAAAACCTATATGACTTATCTAGACTGGCAGTGTTACAGTTCTATATGTAAGGAGGTGGAGCCATATCTTTCCGAAACTCCAGGTCAACAGTTACGGCCCAGCCATGGTGTAGCATGAGGTCTACAATTTTAGATTCTTCAGCATTACAGCCATCAACCACCCAACTTATTAGAGCTACACTGGGAACTCAGACTTATCATCATGGAAGCTCAAACTGCTGCTATCATATCTCTGATTACCAGTGACATTATCTTTGCTCTTTAGAAATCTGGTATCTAGCAGATTACTGAGTTACTCCAATTGGCAATGCCTTCCCTTAGAGAAGTCATGGTACCAATCTGTTCTTACATTCCTGAACAAAGTATTGTGATTTCACTATTACCATTTTGTCTGTGCTCTCTTTGTTGCCCATCAGGATAATGGTGTCAGCAGTAGAGATGGCAGGATTTCAGATATTGTCATGGACGTTGAAATAGTCATGGTTTTGTGGTTAGACTCTTATCTTGGAGTCAAGTATAACACAAAGGTTGCAAAAATACTTGTTTGATCTCCGAGGCTTGCTGTGGAGGGAGATATCGTAGGTGGCAAGGGAATAAAATATTCAAGGTGCCAGCTTTACCCTCTTGTATCTAGCTGGAGGAATTTTCTGTTCCATTGTACTTGATATAAGAAAAGCAGTTTTACAGCTTAGAACCAGGATGTTAGAAATTCACCGGGCACCAGACCATTGTGTTCATGCCAGCTGCAAAATTTGATGTCATTTCTCAGCCTTCTGTTCTTGTTTAGTAGGTTGTCATATACAGGTAATTGCTCTCCAAATTCTTTTTAAAAATTGAAGGCTGCTGCCTCTGTTATTCTTTCAAGCAATGAGTTTTAGATTCCATTTTCATGTGATGATGAAATATGTTTCTTCTCCCCCTCTTTGAATCTTCCGGCAGTTCCACTAAATACATCTATCTTAGCATATTTGTAACTCTGCTAAGCAGATCACTCACTTTCACCTTAGGGAGACCTTTGATAATTTCACATGCCTTGATTAAGTATTCAAGGAAACTAACAGCCATTCTTTCCTCATAACAAAATTTCTTCAGCAACATCCTTTATCAGTCTTTTGTCTTTTGCTATTAAACTAGAACTGTATGCAACACTCTAGCTGTGGTTCTGGTAGTACAATGTAGTTACTGGAACGTTTATTCAGATACTTGAGTTTGAATCCCATCACGGCAGCTGCTGAGTTTAAATTAAAAGAATTATATGGCTACGGATTAAAAAACAAGTAGACAAAGTAATAGAAATTATGAAGCTAGCATAGTAACATAGAAGTCCTTCTAGATCACTACTGTCCTTCAGAGAAGGGAATTTATTATCCCTGCTTGGTCTGCTTTCAGTGTGACTTTTGGAAGTTGTCCTGCATACTGTTTCTAAACTTTCTGACTTGCTCATACAGGGATCTGTAGGTATAATTCCATGGGCTTAAAGATGGCGGAGATACTGTATTTTTCAGAGTATATACGAAAACTGACATTATGTTCTTGAATTATGTTGTTGAGGAGTAGACCTGCTTGAGAAATAGGAGGGGTCACAATAAATCCGCAGAGCACACCAGATGTGGGTGAGGGAAGATGATTCTGGCCATGACTGAATGGATGAGAATGATACAAAAGACTGCAGATATAAGAATAGCTGGAGGATCATCCCCACTTCACCTGGTTCCATTGACAAATCCCTGTCTCACACCTTCCTATTACCTGTTTATATTGGTTACCTTCCTCTACACTCTTAGCTCTAACACAGGGTCTTGGCCCAGAAAGTGAACCATCCTCTTGCTTCCACAGATACTTACTAACCTATTACTGCCTTCAGCAGTTTGAAAAGCAGGGCAGATAGGGAAAAATTGCAAGAAACATTGAGATAGAGCTTGGCTAGGTGCATAGGGTTAGAGGGTTAGGATACTTGTTCTCTCTCATGTGCCTGGGCCTTGATAAGTCTGGAGTGAGATGGAGGGTGGGAAATGGAGAAATATTATGCCGTATGAGGAGATCAGGGTGAGTTTTAGTGCTCAAAGGTAAGTATGAAATTTACCTTATGGTGTCCGTATCCACATACCAGATGCAAAATGTATTCGATTTGATGTCATTTCTCAGCCTTATGTTCAATGTCTTGTAGGCTATCATATAAATGCTCTTCCAAATTCCAAAAATTGTTTGCTTCCAGGACAGTGTGATTTAATTTTCTCTGCAATACTTCAAAGGAACATTTCATAAAGTATGATGTTATCTTGTCTGTGACATATACAGGTCGACCTTCTATAATCTGGCACCATTGGGACTTGAGGAGTGCCGGATTAGTGAAAATGCCGAATTACAGAAGGATCACATTAAGCAATAACTAACCGCCTCATCATACCTTTAAAGTATCATGTAAATCAGTACAAGTTAGATAATAATGAAACAGAAATATTAAATGAGTAGTAAGTGAAATTTTAATGAAGTAATATACTGTACAGGCACAGATAAAATAAAGGGTACAGGTAAACGTACAGAAATTAACTTATACAGAACAGTTGAGCACTTCCGCTTCTAAACACAAAGGTTGGTGGTGTTGTAGATAGTGTAGAGGATTGTCGAAGATTGCAGAGAGACATTGATAGGATGCAGAAGTGGGTTGAGAAGTGGCAGATGGAGTTCAGCCGGGAGAAGTGTGAGGTGGTACACTTTGGAAGGACAAACTCCAAGGCAGAGTACAAAGTAAATGGCAGGATACTTGGTAGTGTGGAGGAGCAGAGAGATCTGGGGGTACATGTCCATAGATCCCTGAAAGTTGCCTCACAGGTAGATAGGGTAGTTAAGAAAGCTTATTGGATGTTAGCTTTCATAAGTCAAAGGATAGAGTTTAAGAGTCGCAAGGTAATGCGACTATAAATCTCAGGTTAGGCCACACTTGGAGTATTGTGTCCAGTTCTGGTCGCCTCACTATAGGAAGGATGTGGAAGCATTGGAAAGGGTACAGAGGAGATTTACCAGGATGCTGCCTGGTTTAGGGAGTATAGATTATGATCAGAGATTAAGGGAGCTAGGGCTTTACTCTTTGGAGAGAAGGAGGATGAGAGGAGACATGATAGAGGTGTACAAGATATTAAGAGGAATAGATAGAGTGGATAGCCAGTGCCTCTTCCCCAGGGCACCACTGCTCAGTACAAGAAGACATGGCTTTAAGGTAAGGGGAGGGAAGTTCAAGGGGGATATTAGAGGAAGGTTTTTTACTCAGAGAGTGGTTGGTGCGTGGAATGCACTGCCTGAGTCAGTGTTGGAGGCAGATACACTAGTGAAGTTTAAGAGACTATTAGACAGGTATATGGAGGAATTTGAAGTGGGGGATATATGGGAGGCAGGGTTTAAGGATTGGCACAACATTGTGGGCCGAAGGGCCTGTAATGTGCTGTACTATTCTATGTTCTATGTTCTATTAAAGTGAGACGTTTAATAAACCTTCAGGCAAAGTTACATGTCTGCAAGTGTGGGGTTGTCAGGATCATCAACATCTTCATCTTGAAAAATGAGTGAAGCATCAGGAACTGGTGCTGAAACTGGCACAACAGTTTCATCAAAAACTGTTGAAGTTTGCGGCAGCACATCTGGGTGAGCGGAAACAGAAGTCGGAGAAAGGAGGTCTTCTATACGTCACATTTCATGCGACCGCCAGGCAGCCGGGGATTCGGCGCTGGGCTCTTCCCTCTTCACTCTCAGTTACTGAGGGAATCCTTGTTAGTTTCTTTTCCTCTGCTTAGTAATATGCTTAAATTCAGCAGGTCACCACGTTTGATCTGAGGTTGTAGGCAGAAGAAAATGGAGCACTGGCCAGGCGACGCCGAAGGGCAGTGCGCGACTGCTGGCACATCTTTAAGAAAAAAGCCGATCTAAACAAGCTAATTAATAAGGGGCCACCCAGGGTGATTTCCTGGGATTTTTATGCACAACAGACTCTGGAGTTTACAAAGAATGGTGCCAAAAACAAAAAAAACATCCAGCGAGTGGCTGTTCTGTGAGCGAAAACATCTTGTTAAATCCACTCGCTGGATGTTTGTTTGTTTTTGGCACCATTCTTTGTAAACACCAGAGTCTTTTGTGTGTAAAAATCCCAGGAGATCAGCAGTTTCTGAGATCTCAAATCACCCTGGGTGGCACCTAATTACAGTCGGCCCTCCTTATCTGCGAGGGATTGGTTCTGGGACCCCTCACGGATACCAAAAATCGCAGATGCTCAAGTCCCTTATTCAACCTGTTTTAATGAGGTGGACATTAGGACCCAGCGGTAGAGATCTGAATCTGCAATGTTTCTGTTCACGAAAATAATTACAATCACGATTGAAAACAAAGTGGAAATAATAAAGTAATTGGAAAGAGGTGAAACGCCATCGGTCATTAGAAAAGTGTTAGGCTACGTCGGTCAACAATCGGAACAATTTTAAAGGATAAAGTGAGAAAGGCCCTGCCCCGATGAAAGCTACAATTAATTACTAAGCAACGCAGTAGTTTAATTATTGGGTTTTGGGATTTTGTGTTCTTGATCTTCCACATCAACCCAGCATGGTGGAGAGCGCACTCGGGAGCAGACTGTCACTGGATCGAACTCGGGAACTTCCATTTCCGAGCCCGGCGCTGAAACATACATTCTTAAGCATTTTATATGCATAGAAATGTAAAATATATACTATATACTAAGACAAGCGTTTGACTAACTGACACTAAGTAATACCGGATGTACCTGTTCCGACTTACTTAGTAAGAGAACTTCCGATTTTTCTGATCCCGATCCACAATAACCCACGCACATCCTCCCGTATACTTTAAATCATCTCTAGATTACTTATAATACCTAATACAATGTAAATGCTATGTAAAATAGTTGTTATACTGCATTGTTTAGGGAATAATGACAAGAAAAAAAGTCTGTACAAGCTCAAACAACATGTGCTGGAAGAGCACTTCCGGGTTTTCGCGATTCGTGGTTGGTTGAATTCATCGGTAAGGAGGGCTGACTGTAATTTGTGCTGGGTGTGCTCCGGCCAGCACTGCCCCTACTGAAAATCTAAGTAATGACATCCACTGCCTCTCCTTTGTCCACCCTGCTTGTTGCTTCCTCGAGGAACTCTAACAAATTTGTCAGGTGAGATTTCCCTTAAAACAAACTCTGTGTCTTATTTTATCATTAGTTTCCAAGTACCTAAAACCTCCTCTTTAATAATACACTCCAACACTTACCCAGCCACTGGGGTTAGGCTAACTAGATTATAATTTCCTTTCTTTTGCATTCCTCCCTTCCGAAAGAGTGGAATGACATTTGCAATTTTCCAGTCCTCTGGGACCATGCCGGAATCAAGTGATTCTTGAAAGATCATGACCAATGCATCTGTAATCTCTTCAGCAACTTCTTTCAGGACTCTGGGATGTAGTCTATCTGGTCCAGGTGACTTATCTACCTTAAGTCCTTAGAGTTTGCCTAGCACTTTTTCCTCTGTAATAGCAATGGCACCCACTCTTGCTCCCTGATACTCACGGACCTCTGACACACGGCTAGTGTCTTCCACAGTGAAGACTGATGCAAAGTACTCATGAAGTTCCTCTGCCATTTCTCTGTCCCCCATTACTACTTCACCAGCATCACTTTCCAGTGGTCCAATATCAACTCTCAACTCCCTTTTACTCTTTATATAACTGAAAAAAAACTTCTGGTATCCTGCTTTATATTACTAGCTGGTTTGCCCTCATATTTCATCTTTTCTCTTCTTATAGCTTTTTCAGTTGCCTTTTTTTTTTAAAAGCTTCCCAATCATCCAACTTCCCACTCACATTTGCTACCTTATATGCCCCTTTCTTGGCTTTTATGAAGTTCTTATCTTCCTTTGGCAGCCATTGTTGCCTACCCCTGCCATTTGAGAACAACTTCTTCTGTGGGATATGTCTATCCTGTGCCTTGTGAACTATTCCCAGAAACTTCAGCCACCTCTGTTCTACCATCATCCCTGCAAGTAATCTCCTTCAATCCAGCTGGGCAAGCTTCCCCCTCATGCCTCTCTAATTCCCTATATTGATGTAGCATTTCTTACTTTTTTAGAAGGGCATTAATAGACAATAGACAATAGACAGTAGGTGCAGGAGCAGGCCATTTGGCCCTTCTAGCCAGCACCGCCATTCACTGTGATCATGGCTGATCATACACAATCAGTACCCCATTCCTGCCCTCTCCCCATATCCCTTGACCCGCTATCTATGAGCTCTATCTAACTCTCTCTTGAATACATCCAGAGACTTGGCCTCCACTGCCTTCTGGGGCAGAGCATTCCACATATCCACCACTCTCTGGGTGAAAAAGTTTTTCCGCATCTCTGTTCTAAATGGCCTACCCCTTATTCTTAAACTGTGGCCTCTAGTTCTGGACTCACCCATCAGCGGGAACATGCTTCCTGCCTCCAATGTGTCCAATCCCTTAATAATCTTATATGTTTCAATCAGATTTCCTCTCATCCTTCTAAATTCCAGTGTATACAAGCCCAGTCGCTCCAATCTTTTAACATATGACAGTCCCGCCATTCCGGGAATTAACCTTGTGAACCTATGCTGCACTCCCTCAATAGCAAGAATGTCCTTCCTCAAATTTGGAGACCAAAACTGCACACAATACTCCAGGTGGGGTCTCATCCCTTCCCTGTACAGCTGCAGAAGGACCTCTTTACTCTTATACTCAATTCCTCTTGTTATAAAAGCCAGCATGCCATTAGCTTTCTTCACTGCCTGCTGTACCTGCATGCTTGCTTTCATTGACTGATGTACAAGAACACCTAGATCTCGTTGTACTTCCCCTTTTCCTAACTTGACTCCATTTAGATAGTAATCTGCCTTCCTGTTCTTGTCACCAAAGTGGATAACCTCACATTTATCCACATTAAACTGCATCTGCCATACATTTGCCCACATACTCAACCTGTCCAAGTCACTCTGCATTCTCATAATATCCTCCTGACATTTCACACTGCCACCCAGCTTTGTGTCATCAGCAAATTTACTAATGTTACTTTTAATCCCTTCATCTAAATCATTAATGTATATTGTAAACAGCTGCGGTCCCAGCACCGAACCTTGTGGTACCCCACTGGTCACAGCTTGCCATTCCGAAAGGGACCCGTTAATCACTACTCTTTGTTTCCTGTCAGCCAGCCAATTTTCAATCCATGTCAGTACTCTGCCCCCAATACCATGTGCCCTAATTTTGCCCACTAATCTCCTATGTGGGACTTTATCAAAAGCTTTCTGGAAGTCCAGGTACACTACATCCACTGGCTCTCCCTTGTCCATTTTCATAGTTACATCCTCAAAAAACTCCAGAAGATTAGTCAAGCATGATTTTCCCTTCATAAATCCATGCTGACTCGGACTGATCCTTCTACTGCTATCCAAATGTGTCGTAATTTCCTCTTTGACTCCAGCATCTTTCCCACCACTGACGTCAGGCTAACCGGTCTATAATTCCCTGTTCTCTCTCTCCATCCTTTCTTGGAAAGTGGTAAAACAAGTAAAGCATTAGTAAAAAAATTAAGTGACTTCTCAGATTTTGTGCAGTATTGGCTGCAGATGTGAGAGCAAGTTCCTCTTTAGCTGACAAATTGTTGACTAAGTTTATTCAGTGACTTTAGATGAAATGCTGATAGTGATTATTTAGTTGCCATCAGTTCCTTGTTAGGGGAAGGAACATCAAAACCATAAATTAAATAAAAATCAGTCTTCTTGGCTCCCTTCATTCCAAAAAAAGAATCAAACTCGAATGTTTTTTTCCCACAAATAATATAAGCAACAGTATAATCCCACTGGGTTGCGGAAATGGAAAAGGTAAACAAAGGGAGAAAGAACCTGGCTGGACTGGTAGAAGAGGGAAAGGAACATGATGGGTGTGTGTTACTTGAAAATGTAAAATAATAGTTCACTTCAAGTGATCTATAATTTCACTTGATGTTGTTTTTCTAGTCTGTGTTTGGCCTCACTGTGGCAGCGGAGAAGGCAGAGGACAAACGGGTTAGTGCGGGAATGGGAAGGAGAGTTGAAAGTTGAAGGTGGCCTTTGCTGTCTAAGCATAGGTTCTTTGCCTAATTTGTGCTTGCCTCGCTAACATAGAGAGGTCACATTATGAAACTAAATTTAGTGACCGAGTTGGAGAAGATGGATATAAATTTCTGCCTCACATATAAGTGCTATTTAGGTCCCTGGATGAGGGAAGAGCTGAATGGGCAAGTGTTATACTTCCTGTTGTTGCCGGGAAAAGGTGAAAGGGCAGAAGAGGGAAATGTGACTGATGGTGGTATGCGGTTAGAGCTGTTGGAAATAGTGAAGGTTGATATGTTGTCTACTGAGGCTAGTGGAGTTGAAGGTGAGAACCAAGGGAACTCTATCCCTGTTATGTCTGGATGTGCAAATGGTGACTGAGAGTTATATAGGTATATTGGGATCGGGCAATTTGAAATTCTGGATTAATTTATTTTCTAACAATTTTGCTCGCACCTTAGTCTTGGTACCAATTTTTTTTGCTATTTCTGTCAACACTGTCTTTTTTCAGTGGGAATCCCTTGAACATGATTCTGTGTGTGTGATGCACCATCAATAACTCACTCTGAGACGTAAGAAGCGAGATATCGGCTTTTATTGACTGGAAGAATGAACAACACTACATCCTGGAGAATGAGGCCGGGCTCAGGCCTGTTATGACCCCAGCCCCCTCCTTTGTGAGATTCGCAAGAGCCCTAGTCAAGGGGGGGGGGGTCAAATGACCCAAGAGAGAGAGGGAGACATGCTGAAGACCACGTTCCCCCGGGAAGCAGATTAAAGCGACTCTTTGACTATTGTCTCATGAAGACCACGTGTAAAGCCCTCGGGCAAAGTGGGCTGTTTGAGAGAGATTGACACCGACGGTCCCGTGAGGAAGTATAAAGGAGGGTCTGGGGGGGAGGACCCCTTCAGACGCACCAAGGAGATGCACCAGAAGATACGCGAGAATTCCTGCGACCGCGTTTTGAGAGCGACAGCCGGTGGTGGGGTTCGTGTGCGTCCTTTCCTTGCCTGGGAATGGCGACCTCACCACGGAAAAACGGCCTAGCTACAGGGGAAGCCACAGATGAGAGTCCATTCCCCAACGAGACTTCCAACTACCTCCTACAGGTTGGAAAACCTGTCGGGTAAATGTTTCATTCTCTCTCTCTCTTTCTAACAAAAGTGCACCAACGCGACACCACAACCGACGGCGGCTGGTGGAACTGCAGTGATCTAAAAGACTTAGATATCCAGCAAACGATATATATCTACATTACCCCTAGACAACGATAGAGCTTATTTCTGATTGATTATTACTATACCTGTGCTTTAGATTGAGTTGTGACGACGTATATGATCTGAATGTTTTGTATTAACCATACGTTTGTGCCCCTTTATAAATAAAAATGTTTGAAAATAGTAGCATCGGGCTTCGGTGGATCCATCTATCTTTGCTGGAAAATTACCCGGTTACTGGGGAACGTAACAGGCCTCAATCGCCTTTATACAGGGGTCTGTGGGAGGTGCCACAGGAGCAGTCCAGACAGGTATATGTAGTTCACCACAGTGTGAAAGAGGACTGCCAATAATTTGAAGTTCCCTTTGACTCTCTTAGAATCCTGATCCTGATCAGAGTCCTGATTTCTTTTGCATCTGTGTTTACTTGCAAGATGGATGCAGAACCTACAGAAGCGAAGCAAAGCAGCAGTGAGGTCATGGACCTTATACAGATTACAGAGGAGGAGGTGTTTACTTTTTTGAGGCAATTCAGGATGGACAAGTCCCCAGAGCCTGACAAAGTGTTTCGTTGGACCCTGCGGGAGGCAAGTGCAGAAAATGCAGGGAGCCTAGCAGACATACTTAAATCATCCTTAGCAACAGGTGGGTACCGGAGGTTTAGAGGATAAAATATTTCCTGCTGTTTAAGAAAGGCTTTAAGAATAAACCAGGAAATTATAAGTTGGTGAGCCTGACATCAGTAGTGGAAAAGTTATGGGGAGGTATCCTAAGTGACAAGATATATAAGTACTTGATAAACAGGGACTGATTAGGGATAGTCAGCTTGGCTTTGTGTATGGTAGGTCATGTCTAACCTATCTTATAGAGTTTTTCAAGTAGTTACCAGGATAGTTTAAGAAGGCAAGGCAGTGGATGTTATCTACTGGTCTTCAGCAAGGCATTTGACAAGGCTCCGCATGGGAGGTTTGTCTTCAAGCCCTTTCTTGGATTGAAGTTTTAACAACCATTAACGGTGGCACCTCACATCTATATACTGATGCACCATCAATAACTCTCTCTGAGACGTGGTCGAGATATTGGCTTTTATTGACTGGAAGAAAGAACAAGCAGTAGTTGACCACCATACTACATCCTGGAGACTGAGGGCCGGGCTCAGGCCTCAATCGCCTTTATACCAGGGTCTGTGGGAGGAGCCACAGGAGCAGTCAGCAGGGGGCGTGTCCAGACAGGTATATGTAGTTCACCACATATACATCTTCACTAAGTGCTCAAATCCATATGTGTGAAATAAAGACAGCAAATTCTCAAACACTCAGAAGGCCAGGCCGCATCTTGTTCCTCTTTTTTCCAGTTCTGATGAAGGGTCCCAGATTGGATACATTGCCTGTTTATTCTTCTGTAGATACTGTCTGACATGCTGAGTGTCTCCAGCATTTTCTGCTTTTATTTCAGTATCTGAAGTTTTCTTCATTTTCATAAAATGAGATGTGCGAAATCTATCATTCTGTCAAAATTTTTACCAGTATCCAAGGGCTAGTTTTGTGCGGTACAGCTCCAGTGATTTGGGTCTGATCCTGATGTTGGCTGCCCTGTGGAATTTGCATATTTTCCCTATGATTGCATATGTTTCCACCAGAGTGCTCTTGTTTCCTCCTACGTATTAAAATTTTGGTTAATTGGTTACTGTAAAATAACTCCTAATGTATGTGAGTGGGAGGAGAATCAGGTGAACAAGTGATGTGCCAGTGGTACAGAATAGATTACAGTAAACTGTGTGGGAGTCTGATGGTATTGACTCAAAGTGTTGAATAGTCTAAAACCAATCTCAAAATTAAACTATATCAGATATGTTATAAAAGGTTTTGCCCAAGGTTAAATTTTGTGTTGTCTATACAAGTTGACTTGTTTTCAAGAACTACTCCTGACTGTAATATCAGTATATTTCAATTCTGTTATTTAAATTTCTTTGCTACTATGCACAATTACATCATCACAATTGCTACATCATACAATTACAAACCCCATTTCCAGAAAAGTTGGGATATTTTCCAAAATGCAATAAAAAGAAAAATCTGTGATTTTGTTGTGTCATTTAAGGTAAAATTGGATAGGTATATGGACAGGAAAGGAGTGGAGGGTTATGGGCTGAGTGCGGGTAGGTGGGACTAGGTGAGATTAAGAGTTCGGCACGGACTAGGAGGGCCGGAATGGCCTGTTTCTGTGCTGTGATTGTTATATGGTTATATGTTAATTCACGTGAACCTTTATTTAACTGACAAAAGTACAAAGAAAAGATTTTCAATAGTTTTACTGACCAACTTAATTATATTTTGTAAATATACACAAATTTAGAAATTGATGGCTGCAACACACTCAACAAAAGTTGGGACGGAGGCATGTTTACCATTGTGTTACATCACCTTTCCTTTCAATAACACTTTTTAATCGTTTTGGAACTGAGGATACTAATTGTAGTAGATTTGCAATTGGAAATTTTGTCCATTCTTGCTTGATATAAGACTTAAGCTGCTCAACAGTCCGTGGTCTCCGTTGTCTGATTCTCCTCTTCATGATGCGCCATACATTTTCAATAGGAGATAGATCTGGACTGGCAAGTCAAGCACACACACTCTGTGTCTACAAAGCCACGCTGTTGTAGCCCGTGCAGAATGTGGTCTGGCATTGTCCTGCTGAAATAAACACGGACATCCCGGGAAGAGACGTTGCCTTGATGGCAACATATGTCTCTCTAAAAAAAGAGTCAATGGTACCCTCACATACATGCAACTCACCCATGCTGTGGGCACTGATGCACGCCCATGCCATCACAGATGCTGGTTTTTGCACCTTTCGCTGATAACAATCAGGATGGTCGTTTTCATCTTTGGCACGGAGAACTCGACGCCCGTTTTTTCTGAAAACTAGCTGAAATGTGGACTCATCTGACCACAGCACACGGTTCCACAGTCTTTCGGTCCATCTGAGATGAGCTCGGGCCCAGAGAGCTCACCGGCGTTTCTGCATAGAGTTGATGTATGGCTTCCTCCTTGTGTAATACAGTTTTAAGTTGCATTTCTGGATGCAGGGACGGACTATGTTAAGTGACAATGGTTTTCCGAAGTAAATAGGTATATGGACAGGACCGAGCCCAGGTGGCTATAATTGTCACAGCAGCATGACGGTTTCTTAGGAAGTGCCACCTGAGGGCTCAAAGATCACGTGCATTCAACAGTGGTTTCCGACCTTGCCCTTTACGCACTGAGATGTCTCTGAATTCTCTGAATCTTTTCACAATATTATGTACTGTAGATGTTGAAAGACCTAAATTCTCTGCAATCTTGCGTTGGGAAATGTTCCTTTTGAACTGACTAACAATTCTCTCATGCATTTTGGCACAAAGGGGTGAGCCACGACCCATCCTTGCTTGCAAAGACTGAGCCTTTGATGGACGCTACTTTTATACCCAGTCATGATACCTCACCTGCTACCAATTAGCCTGCTTAATGTGGAGTCTTCCAAACCGGTGTTACTTGAATATTCTGTGCACTTTTCAATCTTATTTTAACTCTGTCCCAACTTTTGTTGAGTGTATTGCAACCATCAAATTCTAAATTTGTGTTGTTACGTATCCCGTAACTGGATCACTTAACAGCAAAGATAGAGAGGTCCACTGAAGTCTGATGGTACCATTTTTAAACGTTTTTTATTTATAAAGGGGCACAAATGGAAGGTTAATACAAACATTTTTGATAACATACGTCGTCAATACTCAATCTAAAGCGCAGGTATAGTAATAATCAATCAGAAATAAGCTCTATCGTTGTCTAGGGGATAATATATTGTCCATTTGGAAATATAACAGTCATTCAAAAGTCGGCAGGCTTCAGCCTTTTGGGAACCGCTGGGTTTCCCGTGTTGGAGAGAGAGAGAGAGATTGGTGAGAAAAGGATCACTTGCCCGGGTCCTTACGAAGCAAAGCCGTGGAATCAGGGGAGCAGGCTTCCCTGTTGTTAGTTAAAAGCGTTTTTCCGTGATTCCAGCCACAGACTCCCGATTCGGAATCTAACGCACGTGGCTTCCTTCAAAATGGCTTCCCGCTACGACGGGATCGCTATCGTGTCTCCTTGGTGCGTCTAAAGGGGTCGTCCCCCCCAGACCCTCCTTTATACTTCCTCACGGGATCGCAGGTGTCAATCTCTCTCTCAACCAGCCCACTTTGCCCGAGGGCTTTACACGTGGTCTTCATGAGACAATAGTCAAGGTCGCCTTATTCTGCATCCCGGTGGAATGCGGTATTCAGCACGTCTCTCTCTCTCCCATTTCCTGTGTCTATTCAGCACGTCTCTCTTCTCTTGGGTCATTGACCCCCCCTTCACTAGGGCTCTTGCGATTCTCACAAAGGAGGGGGCTGGTATCATAACACCTCCCCTCTTAAACATTTTTTTACCAGCGGTTAAAAACAGTGGTATAGAGTCTTACAGGATTTTTGAATCTACCACAATACACAAGCTTTTCTTTTCACAGAGTGCTACTGTTATACATTCAAGTCAGTATCTAAACCGTTAACGATTACAGTGTCCCTTTCTTTAATATCGTAACATCGCATACCGTACTAAAAATCTTGTAGCATCAGACTTCAATTCAATAACCACCTATTTTTTTTTCTTCAGCAACAAAACTAAGGAGGTGTGATCTTAGCTTAGGTGCATCTACAAAAGTTTATGCAAATAGTAATCGTTTTGGTCGTTTCACTTCACCGGCAGGTCTCCAAAGGGGCTGTCTTTATTATTCACAGGCTTTGGCGCAACCCCGTACAACCTGCTTTGCTGTTTAAAAATGGCATCCCCATTAACCGTCGCCTCTTTTTCGGTGAGTCCCCCCGTGGGGAACTTCAGTAATTTGGCGTGGTGAACTCCCGCCCGTCTCGTTCATCGGGGTCATCTTATCAACACCACTTAGGCCATTTCCACCCAATTCTGTAATTTTACCCAGGCGGCTAGCCCTTTTGTCAGGACCATGCAGGCTGATGGGTTTCAGTTCGAACCTTTCCCTCAGGCCGCATTTAAATTTCGGCTTTTTCACAGCGCTCTCTTGAATAACAACAGTGTGTGGGGCACCTTTACATTCCAAATCAACCTGTAATCGATGCGCAGGCACCGCGTTACCAAGCCCTCGTTTCTGTAGCTTGGTTGCTTCTTCTGACACCAATCTAAACTTTAAATTTTCTTCATTCGATTTGGGAACTACAAACTTCCCGTTCCCTTCAATAATAATGTTTATTCCCCCTTGGTTGAGTTCCACTTTAAGGTTCACCACCCCTTCGTGTACCAACACCTGGGAACCCTCCCTTCCCCCAATTACCAGGGTTAACCCTGTCTTCACTGAACCCAGTCCATCTGACCCACAGGAACTGCATTCCTTTTCAACTGAATCAAATACCTCAGACTTTTTCTGAGCTCCATTACTAGGTTCAGTACCACGTGCATCCACATCTTGGACACACTCAAACGGGACATCTGCCTCTTCCAGGCTTTCAATACCCGTACCCTTTTCAAATTCTAAATTCCCCTGATCCTCCCAGTTCCTCTCTGGGCAACTCCCTTCCGGAGTAAACTCAACCCCACGGGCTGAAACAACCTCGTCTGCCAACCCAGCAGACCTCTCCAAGGTAATGGCATCCTTTTCATCTAGGACTGCCTTCATCTCATTATCGGGATCACCTTGATAACTCTCAACTTCTTCAAACAGGGCTGCCACCCCCGACAGATCATCCATGTCCAACTCGGGACCTTTTAACAGCTTTTTCCGTTTCTCATCTTTATTTCCTACCTCTAGGACCTTTCTCTTCGCTAAGGGCAGATCTCGCTCCTCTCCCTTAACCCCTTTCACTTTACTACTCTTCGGTTTACCACCCTCAGAACCCTCGTGGTACAGGGTCGGTAGGACCGTCTCGGCCAAATCAATACTGGCCAGATTTAAACTGCTCGCTTTCTCAGCTGCCTTTCTCGACAGGCTGCGAATGCTCGCGCCTGTGGTACAGACTGGAGATGCGAGGGGCGGGGCTGCAATCCTCACAGGCTGTTTGAGCCGTGTCCAAACCTGCCCCCCGGCTAAATCATTTCCGAGGAGGACGTCCGCGTCAGTTCTCGGGAATTCTGCTGGCACCCCTATTTCGACTGGTCCAGATACCAGTTCAAAATCCATAATTACCTGATGTAGGGGCACCATTTCTAATCTTGTACCTATCCCCTTCACGGCGACCATTCCCCTTCTCCGACCGAAATCTAGTATCTCACGGCAGATCAACGACAGCTCCGCCCCGGTGTCTCGCCAGATTCGGATGGGAATGGGTGGGTCTCCCTCCTTCACGGACACGGTTTCGGGTGACAGCTAAGTCTCTGACCCTTCTCGTACTCTGTCTACCCGGGGCTCTCTCGTCGATTTACTGATTACCACGGCACACCCGATAGGGACCGCTGCTCTCCCTTTTTCTGGCTCCTTTCTCGGAGCAAAGCACCTGGAGGCAATATATCCTCCCTTCCCACAATTAAAACAGGTCAAGCCCGGAAATCTCGGGCCACCTGGCCTTTCCCCCTCAACCTTACCACTAGCTCCCGGCGGGACCTCTGCCTCAGCCGGCGGACTTTCCCTACCGTTCCGACGGTCTCTCGGGTAACCTTTTGGCGAGGAAAACTTTATCCTGTGGGTTAGGGCATATTCATCTGCGAACCTAGCAACTTCTGAGATGGACTTATTCGCCTTCTCATTCAAATACATCCGGATCTCCTCTGGAACACACCCTTTTAATTCCTCAATCAGAAATAACTCCCTGATACGCCCATAATCCCCGTCCACCTGTTCCGCGGTGCACCAATGGTCCAAGAGCACACCCTTTTCATAGGCTAGCTCGGTATACGGTTGATTCCACCCTTTCCATAAATTTCTGAACCTTTGTCTATAAGCTTCAGGTACTAGCTCGTAACTCCGGAGAATGGCCTCCTTTACTTTGGCATAATTCTCCGCGTCCCCTTCCTCGATGGCCAAGGCCGCATATGCTCGTTGTGCCTTCCCTTTTAACACACTTTGTAACAATGCCACCCACTACTCTTTGGGCCACTTCTGATTTACTGCCACCTTTTCAAAAAGCAAGAAATAACTATCAACATCCGACTCTTCGAATGGAGGTACTACCCTCAACTCCCGACTAACATTAAACCTCTCGTCTCGATCTAACCCTAGATCTCTTTGCTCTTTCTTTAACTTCTCCATCTCCAAGTCATGTTCCCTCTGTTCTCATCTCTCCTCATACTCCCTTTGCTTTTCAGCTTGGTCCTGCTCTTTTTCCACCTCTAACCCCTTTAGTTGGAGCTCCTGCTCCCGTTCTTTCTCTCTCTCAGCCCGTTCTTTCTCTCTCTCAGCCGCTTCCAGCTGCTTTATTCTAAATTCATGTTCCAACCTTAATTTCTCCAACTCTAGCTGATCCATCCCACTTGCTGGTACTTTTTCAGGGATATTTTCCAAGACCCCAGCTTCGAACACATTCTTCCCAATGTAATACCGAGTTATGGCCCCTCGCACCTCCCTGCTTTTTCATGGACGACCTCACTTCTGCGAGGTCCAATTCCTTCACCAAATTTAACAAGTCTGATTTGGTGGCCACCTCTAGCGCCTCCACAGTCGGGTTTTTCATAAATTCATCCACGTCCATCTTTGCTGGTTTCCCGTCTGGCTACCCGCGTACCAGATCCAAATTTTTTTTTGACTTACAAACCCAATTCACTGCCCTCCCAATTAGGTTTCAAATCCCGGATGAGCCCCCACGTTGTTACGTATCCCGTAACTGGATCACTTACCAGCAAAGATAGAGAGGTCCACTGAAGTCTGATGGTACCATTTTTAAACATTTTTATTTATAAAGGGGCACAAACGGAAGGTTAATACAAACATTTTTGATAACATACGTCGTCAATACTCAATCTAAAGCGCAGGTATAGTAATAATCAATCAGAAATAAGCTCTATCATTGTCTAGGGGATAATATATTGTCCATTTGGAAATATAACAGTCATTCAAAAGTCGGCAGGCTTCAGCCTTTTGGGAACCACTGGGTTTCCCGTGTTGGAGAGAGAGAGAGAGATTGGTGAGAAAAGGATCACTTGCCCGGGTCCTTACGAAGCAAAGCCGTGGAATCAGGGGAGCAGGCTTCCCTGTTGTTAGTTAAAAGCGTTTTTCCGTGATTCCAGCCACAGACTCCCGATTCGGAATCTAACGCACGTGGCTTCCTTCAAAATGGCTTCCTGCTACGACGGGATCACTATCGTGTCTCCTTGGTGCGTCTAAAGGGGTCGTCCCCCCCAGACCCTCCTTTATACTTCCTCACGGGATCGCAGGTGTCAATCTCTCTCTCAACCAGCCCACTTTGCCCGAGGGCTTTACACGTGGTCTTCATGAGACAATAGTCAAGGTCGCCTTATTCTGCATCCCGGTGGAACGTGGTATTCAGCACGTCTCTCTCTCTCTCCCATTTCCTGTGTCTATTCAGCACGTCTCTCTCTTCTCTTGGGTCATTGACCTCTCCTTCACTAGGGCTCTTGCGATTCTTACAAAGGAGGGGGCTGGTATCATAACAGTGTATATTTATAAAATACAATTAAGTTGGTCAGTAAAACTATTGAAAATCTTTTCTTTGTACTTTTGTCAGTTAAATAAAGGTTCACCTGAATTAACATATCACAGATTTTTGTTTTTATTGCATTTTGGAAAATATCCCAATTTTTCTGGAAATGGGGTTTGTACATACAAATGCCACATTCATGAACAAAGTGGCATAACATATTATTTCATTTGTTCTTTGCCTTTTTGTCTCCTTTGTCTTGCCTTAAACAATATTTTTAATATCATTTTTGTATAATGGATGCCATACATCTTTAGCTGTTTCTTTTTGCTTTTTTGAAATTTGCTGCTCCTTTTTGTATGCAAGTAGATTAAAAATAGTGTTTTGTGCTTCACTGGCATACACTGAATTACTGATATAGAAACTGCTGTAGTAGATTGTTTTAAAAATATTGACAATCAAAAAGCGGAAAGAATACTGCTGAGTGTGGGAATTTTAATAGTATGCCTCTTTCAAAGGCAAAGAACCAAAATTATCTGCTCACGTTATGTTACTTAATATATTACAACACCAAGATTTTTTAAAAGATGACATTAGGATATGGAATTGACAAATAAGGACGTGATCATAAAATAATAATCTTTAATAGTTATTAACACAGGTGTGTGAAAGTTGAGGTATTTCTCAATTTTCTGACTCGGTCTTGCTTATGTTTGAGCCTGCAATTACAATGCAGTTTTTCTCTTGAAAACTGGTTTGTAAGCATCTGTCACAACAGATTTGAGAGAAATTATGTAACAAATTAGAGGGCGTGGAAATTAATGCTCTAACTTTTTTTGGAAATGTATAGTGGCTTTACAATCAGCCGGAAACAGCAGTATTTAAATCTGTGTTTGATTCTGAAGTTCCATGAGTAGTGTTAAATAATTTCCAACTGTTACTAGCTAACACTCTGTTTCTGGCAAACTCTCTTTGGTAGGGGGCAGAGGGAACAGTACATAAAAACTTTAAAATTGCTACTGTTTAAAATTAGAATACTGCTGAGGGGAATAAAGCATGGGGTGTCATGGTCTACAACTATATTAATGATAAGTTATTATTAATTACTTTTTAATTACTACATTTGTCATGATATGTTAACAAATGTAACATATAATTTACATCAATTTCTATCTCAACAAATCACATGATGTAATTGAACTTTGCTCTTATATAGAGCACATGTAACTTGTCCTAAAACATTGGAAAGTTGGTTTAAATAATTTATTTACTCTTGATTTTACTCTTAGGTTTAAGATGAGTTTAATGATAATTATTTTAAATTTTAAAAACTGAACAACTTGTAGATTATTAAGCTGAATTTAATCATTATTGTAGAGTAGGTAGGAATTAATTATTGAAAAAGAAGTCACAAAAAGTATTGCATGGTAATAAATTTGGTAGAAATAAGATTGAAATCCTGTTGGCACTGCAGGACATGTGGCGAAAGTCAATTTATCCTGTATTACTCATTTCTATTATTAATGTTTCTTGTTGGTCTATTGTTGGTGTATTCCCGTTTCTTGAACTTTCCTTTACTATTCATTGTTGGCATGTGGCCAAGTGGTTAAGGCATTCGTCTAGTGATCTGAAGGTCGCTAGTTTGAGCCTTGGCTGAGGCTTGTGTGTGTGTCCTTGAGCAAGGCACTTAACCACACATTGATCTGCGACGACACTGGTGCCAAGCTGTATGAGTCCTAATGTCCTTCCCTTGGACAACATTGGTGGCGTGGAGAGGGGAGACTTGCAGCTTGGGCAACTGCCGGTCTCCCATAAAAAAAACCTTGCCCAGGCTTGCGCCCTGGAAACTTTCCAAGGTGCAAATCCATGGTCTATCAAGACTAACGGAGGCCTACACACACTATTCATTATATTTTTAACCATATGTTTGATTCTGTAGCTGAGGGAAGCTAGAGAATTCCTGATAAATGGTCATAAACCAATCTTTATTAGACAAAAATTATTATCATCTTTTAATTGTCGTTGGGTCAAATTTTTTAGATAATTGTGAAATGTTGCCCCTGAAGAATTTCATTGTTGTATACTTCGATAATAAATGAAACTTTGAACATTTGAATTATTTTGCACTGATGTCCCAAGAAACTACATTACATAATGCTGTTTTTCAGACTGTGTGTAATTAAAATAAGAAATCAATAGAACTTATTCTAGTTAATTCTTCCACTCATCTACATACTAAGTGAAATTTTTGAGGTCAGTTAACTTGGGAACCCACAAGCTGCTTTGCGATGTGGGAGGAAACTGGAGCACATTGGAAACCCCTGACGTGACTGAAAGTGTGCAAACTTCACACTGATAGCACTTCAGGTCAGGACTGAAGCCAGGTGACTGGAGCTGTGAGGTGGCAACCCAATCAGCAGTTGCACTGGGCCTTCCTAGAAAAGAAGGGCTGATAAATAAAAAGTAATAGTTTAGAGACCACTTCATTTCAAAAAGATGTCTGAAGGGATCTATTCGTTAAAGAAATCAGTAATATTTTTTAACGCGTAATGTATTTATGTGTTGTACCAGGCCCTGAAAGTCTGCATTATAGTGTATTATAAGAGGTAGCCATGGAAACAGTAGACAAATTACTTGTTATATTTCAAAAATTTTATAGATTATGGAGCAGTTCTCGCAGATTGAAGGGTGGCAAATGTAACCCCACTATTTGAAAGTGAAAAGGAAGAGATAACATGGAACTACAGATCAGCTCACTGAATATCAGCAGCAAGAAAGTGGGACATGAATTTATAAAAGGGAAATTATATACAACAAATGTATTAGTATTTTTTGACGATGCAACTAGTAGAATAGTTTAGGGAGAACCAATGGATGTGATGTAGTTGGATTTTCGGAAGCCCTTTGGGAAAGAGGTTATTATTCAAAATTTAAGCACAAGTGGTAATGTACTTGCGTGGAATAAAATAGGAGAGAGACAGCAAGAATAAATGGCGGTGTCACAGAGGCAGTTACAGGACAAATTCATTAGAATTTGGTGAGGATGTAATTGGCAGGGTGGATAAAGAAAAAACAACAGATTTGTGTTTGAATTTAAGATGCACATTGCATTACTGTGTAAGGTAAGAATACATGTCTTGGAGGCAATGTATTAGCATAGGTAGAAGATGGACCAATAGAAAGTAGAGCATTGAGATAAATGGGTTATTTTCACCTGGCAAGATGTAACATAATTTGGTAGTTGGAGCAAAATATAATGAAAAATAGAACAGCGTGATACTGCTTAAATAGAGGGAAATTATCAAATGCCATGGTGTAGAGACAGCTTGATGTCCATGTACTTTAAACTCAGAAAATTAGCATGCAGCTGCAGAAAGCAATTAAGAAAATATGTTCCCGCTTGTTGACATTTATTGGAAAGGGATGGAGCTGTTCAGGAAACTGTTGAGATCTTTCCTGGAATGCTGTGTACAGCATTGGTCTCCTTATTTTTTACATTTGATTTTAATTTTCCAAAATGTAAGTTATAATTTAAAATGTTACAATTGAGCAAATTGAAAATTTTAAGATAATCAGGGAAAATAAATCTGTTTGTTTTTGAAAAGGAAAGCATATTTGACTAATTCATTGGAGATTTTGAAGGAATAACACAATTTGTAGATATGAGGCGAAGCACTGTCGACGTTTCAGGCCGAGACCCTTCGTCAGGACTAACTGAAGAGAAAGATACTAAGAGATTTGAAAGTAGTGGGTGGAGGGGGAAATGCAAAATGATAGGAGAAGACCGGAGGGGGTGGGATGAAGCTAAGAGCTGGAAAGGTGATTGGCGAAAGTGATACAGAGCTGGAGAAGGGAAAGGATCATGGGACGGGGGGCCTCGGGAGAAAGAAAGGGGGAGAGGGGAGCACCAGAGGGAGATGGAGAACAGGCAGAGTGATGGGCAGAGAGAGGGAAAAAAAAACAAACAACTAAATATGTCAGGGATGGGGTAAGGAGGGGAGGAGGGGCATTAATGGACGTTAGAGGTCAATGTTCATGCCATCAGGTTGGAGGCTCTCCCATTTCCCACACATCTGCCCTCACCCCATCTGCCCGCCACCCCACTCAGGATAGGGTTCCCCTTGTCCTCACCTAGCACCCCACCAGCCTCCAGGTCCAATGTATAATTCTCCATAACTTCCGCCACCTCCAACGAGATCCCACTACCAAGCTCATCTTTCTCTTCTCCTGTCTTTCTGCTTTCTGCAGGGATCGCTCCCTACGCAACTCCCTTGTCCACTCGTCCCCCCCCCCCCCCCCCCCATCCCTTCCCACCGATCTCCCTCCTGGCACTTATCCTTGTAAGTGGAACAAGTGCTACACCTGCCCTTACACTTCCTCCCTCACCACCATTCAGGGCCCCAGACAGTCCTTCCAGGTGAGGCGACACTTCACCTGTGAGTCGGCTGGTGTGGTATACTGCGTCCGGTGCTCCCAGTGTGGTCTTTTATATATTGGTGAGACCCGACGCAGAATGGGAGACCGTTTCGCTGAACACCTACGCTCTGTCCGCCAGAGAAAGCAGGATCTCCCAGTGGCCACACATTTTAATTCCACGTCCCATTCCCATTTTGATATGTCTATCCATGGCCTCCTTTACTGTCAAGATGAAGCCACACTCAGGTTGGAGAAACAACACCTTATATACCGGCTGGGTAGCCTCCAACCTGATGGCATAAACATTGAATTCTCTAAGTTCCGTTAATGCCCCTCCTCCCCTTCTTACCCCATCCCTGACATATTTAGTTGTTTGTTTTTTTCTCTCTCTGCCCATCACTCTGCCTGTTCTCCATCTCCCTCTGGTGCTCCCCTCCCCCTTTCTTTCTCCCGAGGCCTCCCGTCCCATGATCCTTTCCCTTCTCCAGCTCTGTATCACTTTCGCCAATCACCTTTCCAGCTCTTAGCTTCATCCCACCCCCTCCGGTCTTCTCCTATCATCTTGCATTTTCCCCTCCCCCCACTACTTTCAAATCTCTTAGTATCTTTCTCTTCAGTTAGTCCTGACGAAGGGTCTCGGCCCAAAACGTCGACAGTGCTTCTCCCTATAGATGCTGCCTGGCCTGCTGTGTTTCACCAGCATTTTGTGTGTGTGCTTGTATTTCCAGCATCTGCAGATTTCCTTGTGTTTGTAGATATGAGGAGCTGGTGGATTTTTATGAAGGCGTTTGATGAGGAGCTGTGTCAAAGACTATTGCATAAAATATATGCTCATGGTATTAAAGCCAATTTATTGGTGTGTTTCAAACAGTGGATGGCTAAGGGGACCATCTCAGGATGAGGCACTTCATTCCAGAATGAAAGAGATGTCCTCCTTCTTCAAAGAAAGGGGCTCCCTTCCTTCACCATCAACCTTGTTCTCAACTGTATTTCTTCCATTTCATGTGTGCCTGCACTCACCTCATCCTCCTGCCTCCCTACCAGGGACAGGGTTCCTCTTGTCCTCACCTACCACCCTACTTGACTCCGTGTCCAGCACATAATTCTCTGCAACTTCCACCATCTCCAAGGTTACCCCACCACCAAGCACATCTTTCCCTCCTCCCCACTTTCTGCTTTCTGCAAGGATCGCTGCCTATACAACTCCTTTGTCCATTTGTCCCTCTCCACTGATCTCTCTCCTGGCACTCATCCTTGCAAGGAGAACAAGTGCTACACCTGTCCCTACCTCTTCCCTTACTACCATTCAGGGCCCTAAATAGTCCTTCCAGGTGAGGTGCCGTTTCACCTGTGAGTCTGTACCTGGTGTTTCTGGTGTGGCCTGCTGTACACTGGTGATACCCGACATAAATTGGGAGACTCTTTTGCCAAGCACCTACGCTCTGTCTACCAGAAAAAGCATGATCTCCCAGTGGCCACCCATTTTAATTCCACTTCCTATTCCCATTCCGATATGTCTATCCATGGTCTCCTCCACTGTCGTGATGAGACCACACTCAGGTTGGAGGGACAACACCTCGTATTCCATCTGGGTAGCCTCCAAATTGATGGCATGAACGTCGATTTCTCAAACTTCTGGTAATGTCCCCCATCTTCTCCTTCACCATTCCCCATCTCCTTTTCCCTCTCTCACTTTATCTCCTTGCCCACCCATCGCTTCCCTCTGGTGCTCCTCCCACCTCTTTTCTTTCTTCCCTGGCCTTCTGTCCTCACCCTTCTCCTGCCTTGTATCTCTTTCACCAGTCAATCTCTCAGCTCTTCATCCCTCACCATCCTAGTTTCACCTATCACTTTGTGTTTCTCTCTCCCCTCCACACCTTTAAAATTTTCTCCTCAGCTTTTTTTCTCCAGTCCTGCTGAAGGGTCTCGGACTGAAACATAGATTGTTTATTTGTCGATAGATGCTGCCTGGCCTGCTGAGTTCCTTCAGTATTTTGTGTGTGTGTTGCATGGCTAAGGGGAATCAGGAAATAGGTATAAGAAGGTTATTTTCTGATTAGCACGATGTAATAAGATGTTGCTTAGGTATCAGAGCAGAAATCTCAACTTTTTAGTGAAAAGTAAAATCCCATTTGACCTTGGAGCTCTTTTTGGGATCTGACTAGAAGAATAGGCAAGACAGAACCAGTGTATATGATCTATTAGAAATTTTGGAAGACCTGCACAGGAGATGGGTCAACAACAATAGTGCACCTGGAATACAGGGGTGATACCCTGACTGAGATGGAGATGTGGTTATTGAACAGAAGGCAGAATGGGAATAATCAGTTCCACCTCAGATTGGAAGAGTGTGACTACCAGGAGATCAGTACTTGGGCTCTATCTGTTTATAAGACAACTTACATACATAGATTCTTTGCCCATAAAGTGACACTAAGCACAGGAGTGTCTGAACATAAGGTGACTGACAAGAAATGATAAAGTGGTGGTGGTTGGGGGTGTGGAGAAATAGGTTAGTGGGTGGAGATGTTGATCAGCCTTGTTGCTTGGGGGAAGTAATTGTTTTTGAGAATGGTAGTCTTGGGGTGGATGCTATGTAGTCTCCTCCCTGATAGGAGTGGGACAAACAGTAATGAACAGGGTGGGTGGGATCCCTCATGATGTTACTGGCCCTTCTCTGGCACCATTCTGTATATACTTCATGTCCTTGGTGGTGGGCAGGCTTGTGCCAGTGCTGGTTTGACTACCTGCTGTAGAGCCTTCCTGTCTAGAGTGATGCAGCTTGTTGGATGCTCCCCACAGTGTGTCTGTGGAATGACGTGAGCATAGATGTGCATTGCCCAGCTCTCTTCAGCCTCCTCAGAAACTAGAGGCATCAGTGAGCTTTCCTGATGGTGTAGGCTGTGTTCTGAGAGGTTATGTGAGGTATGCAGTCTCAGGAGTTTGAAACTGGAGTATTGCATACAGTTCAGGTCGCCCCACTACAGGAAGGATGTTGAGGCTTTGGAGAGGGTGCTGCCTGGTTTAGAGGGTGTGTGCTATTATGAGAGGCTGGATAAACTTGGGGTGTTCTTTCCGGAACACCAGAGGCTGAGGGGAGATCAGACAGAAGTTTGTAAGATTATGAGAGACATAAGTAAACAGGGAGTACTGTATCTGTTTCCCAGTGTTGAAATGTCTAATACCAGTGGGCATGCATTGAAGGTGAGAGGGAATAGAGTCAGGGGGGATGTGAAGGGTGAATTTTTTACTCAGACAGTGGTAGATGCCTGGAATGCACTGCCTGTAATAGTGGTAGAGGCAAATACATTAGAGGCTTTTAAGAAACATATGGATAGGCACATGGATGTAAGGAAGATGGAGAGATATGGACATTGTGTAGGCAGGAGGGATTAATGTTTTGGTGCTGCTGACTTGCTTTTTAGCTGGTCGGTACATCATTGTGGGCTGAATGGTCTGTTCCTGTGCTGTTCTATGTTGTATGCTCACAGTTTCTGCTGCTGTGCTGCTGATGTAAAGAGGGAGGTGAATGGTGCACGTTCTCCTGAAGTCCTGAAGTGTATAAATATCGAGGAAGAGGTTATTTGCCTGGCATCAGGCCTTGAGCTCTTCCATCTTCCCCCCGTAGGCCGTCTCATTGTTGCTGGTGATGAGCCACCGCTGTCATGCCATCAATGAGCTTGACGTGCTGTTTGGCCATGCTGCCACGTCTGAGCAGGTTGTACAGCAATGGGCTCAGCACGCTGCCCTGGGATATACCCGTGTTGAGGATGATGGAGAACGAGGAGCAGTTGTGTATCCTGACCATCTGAGGTCTGTTGGCTAGGAAATCCAACATCCGGTTGCACAGTGTTGTGTTTAGATTGAGGAGTATGTGTTTATTCACCGATTTCTGTTGAATAATTGTGTTGAATGCTGAACTGAAATGGAGAAACAGCATCTTGACAAATGTGTCCCTGTTTTCTAGGTGTGTAAGGGCTCTATTGGTTCTGTTCTGTTGGTAAACATACTAGTGAGTGACCAGTGTTGCGAAAATAGAGTCTTTGATATATAATTAAAAACACATGGAATGCTTTTCATGTAATAAATTCAGCAAAATATTACAAAATGTAAATGAAAAGTCTTTGCTCAATTAATGCATATCCTTTCTATTACATTGAAGTCTAATTCCTGTCATCATGATTAAAGAGCAAAGTTCATGGATATGAAAGGCTTGTAAAAGCGGGGATTATGGTTTGTGTAATGTATGGATCTATTTCTCTCAGAGGAATGTCTCCCTTTAGCACTACGTATGGACTGATAACTTTGCGCTCTCTCTCTCTCTCTCTCTCTCTCTCTCTCTCTCTCTCTCTCTCTCTCTCTCCCTCTCTCTCTCTCTCTCTCTCTCTCTCCCTCTCCCTCTCCCTCTCCCTCTCCCTCTCTCTCTTGTGCTGCAATGTGAATACACCGGTTAAAGCCATCTCTTGCACATGTGCTTTTATTTATTTGATGTGTAGTTGTACTGATACAACAAAATGACAATGAGTACAAACTCGAAAGTCAGTGGATATCAGTAATGGCACCAGGAGTCACAGGACGGCAGACTGGAGAGAGAGCGAGAGGGAAGAATTAATCGTTACAGAGAAGGCAGTCATGGACTCTAGCAAAGGGCACCTGAGTAACTGCATAGTACATAGTGAGAGGCACACAACTAGCAAAGTTAAAGTAAAAATAACATGACAATAGCCTTCATCAGGAAAGTTGATGAATTTGATAGTGCTAGTGAGGACTGGGAATTGTACATTGAGAGGGTTGAACTGTATTGTAATGCAAACAATGTGGAAGAGGAAACGAAAGTATCCACAATTCTTAGCTTAATGGGTGCAAAAATGTACAGCCTTTTATGCAACTTAGTAACTCCTGAAAAGCAACCAAGCAAGACATTTAACAAAATTGTTACATTGTTACAAAATATCTTGAGCGTTAAACTGCTGGTAATAGATGAGAGATTTAGATTTTAAAAAATGGAACCAGTCAAAGGATGAAAATTAAGGGACCTGTTAGCCTGACCTCTGTGGTTGGGAAGATGATGGAATCAATTGTTAAGGATGAGGGTGATGGAGTACTTGGTGACACAGGACAAGATAGGACAAAGTCAGTATAGTTTCCTTAAGGGAAAATCTTGCCTGACGAACCTGTTGGAATTCTTTGAGGAGATCACAAATGGAATAGTTAAAGGGAATGCAGTGAATGTTGTATATTTGGACTTTAAGAAGGCCTTCAACAAGATGCCACACATGCTTACCAAATGAAGAGCCCAGGGTATTACAGGGAAGTTACTGGCATGGTTAGAGCACTGGCTGATTGGTAGGAGGCAGTGAATGGGAATTAAAGGATCTTTTTTTGGTTGGCTACCAGTGACTAGTGGTGTTCTGCAGGAGCAGGTATTGGGACTGTTTCTTTTTATGCTGTATATCAATGATTCAGGTGATGGAGTAGATGGCTTTGTTGCTAAGTTTGTAGATGATACGAAGATTGGTGGAGGGGGAGGTACTGTCGAGGGAAACAGAAAGGCTGCAGAAGACTTAAACAGATTAGGAGAATTGGCAAGAAAGTGACAATTGACATACAATATTGGAAAATGCATGGTCATGCACTTTGGTAGAAGAAATAATGTGCAGACTATTTTCTAAACGGGGAGAAAACCACAAAAATCTGAGATGCAGAGGGACTTGGGCAGTCCTTGTGCTGAACACCCGAAAAGTTAACTTGCAAGGTGGTGAGGAAGGCAAATGCAATGTTTGCATTTCATTTCATGAGGCCTAGAATACAAGAGCAGGGATGTGATGCTGAGGCTTTATAAGGCACTGCTGAGGCCTCACATTGGATATTATGAAACAGTTTTGGAGTCCTCATTTAAAAAAAGATGTGCTGGCATTGGAGAGGGTTCAGAGGAGTTTCACAAGGATGAATCGAAGAATAAAAGAGTTATCATATGAGGAACTTTGATAGCTCTGGGTCTGTACTCGCTGTAATTTAGAGGAATAAGGGGCGAAAAGACCAGGAGCAGCAGCTACACATGAACACCATCAGAAGCATAGCAGCAGATCAATAAAAATGGCTCATTGCCATCTTCTGAGAGGCAATGATTGCTGGTCTTACCATGATGCCGGCCACGAAGAAGAGGATAAAAATAATAGTGGTAAAATATGATATATGACACAAAGATATTAAAATGGTGTATAAGATGAATTAAACAAAATTTGACAGGTGGATTGAAAATTATTTTTTTATTTACTGTAGGAGCCATGTATCTATTTCTGTTGGTCTGTGTTGTATTTGGTGTAGCCCCATTTATTTATCACTTGGGTTGTGGTGTGGTAGAAGCAAATATAGCTCTGTACTCTCACTTTGTTTCAGTTACTTCAGTTGAGTCTAATTAAGCCAAGGAGTGGGCTGGGTGTGATTAATTTCTCTATCATGTTAACTTTGTTAATTACTTGACTGCTAGATTGCTTGGTTGTACTGCTTAGTTACGCTATTTGGAACATTAATTTTGCAGTATTGCTAGTTTTTAGTTTTGGTAGTTTCAAATGCCATAAGATTGTTCATCTTTGCTAATTTCTTAGTAAAGGATTGAACATACTTTTTCGATTCAGAAATTTGTTATTTTCGAAGCATGTGCCAACTCCAATACTCGGTCTCTGAGCTGTTTTGGTCTGTTTTCTTGTTTTCTACTGTGTTTACTCATGATTCTGAAGAGGAATGTGAGATATTCCAAACTGTTAATGAAAAAATCACCTGTTAATTTTAGCACATGTAAATATAAGAACAAATATACCCTTCTATTTATATGGCTAATTTATTGTAAATGACAAACTGCACAAAAGCATATGTTGCATGTCCAAACAACAGTAGACAGTAAATAAAGTTTCCACAGCTGATAGGCACACAGTAGTTTCATACATCAAGGTAGAAATTGCTTTTTTGCACCATTTTTAACAACTGGTAATCAAGCAACATTTTCAGTTTGTTATTTGAACAAAGTATTTAACGTAATTGTACTAAATAATAAAGTTTCACTGAAACTGAAAGCATTAGTTGGCATGTTTAGTAATTTGGGCAGCACAATGGCAGATGGGAATTGATCCTGTTAAGTGTGAGATGCTCCATTTTGAGAGGACTAAGTTTGCGAAGATTTGCCATGTCATCTAAAACTTTCACAAATTTCTTTAGATGTGTAGTGGAGTGTATATTGATTGGTTACTTTAGGAGAACATCAATGTCCTTGAATAGAAATACCTACAAAAAGTAGTGGATAGAGCCTAGTCCATCACAGGTAAAGTTCTCCCCCACCATTGAGCACATCTACATGGAGAACTATCGCAGGAAAGCAGTATCCGTCAGGAAGAAGGTACAGGAACATCAGGATCCACATCACCAAGGTTCAGGAATAGTTATTACCCCTCAACCATCAAGTCCCTGAACCAGAAGGGATTAACTTCACTCAACTTCACCTGGCCCATCACTGCAGTGTTCCCACATACTATGGACTCACTTTCAAGGATTTTCACATGTTTTTGATATTTATTGCTTGCTTGCTTATTTATTTATCTATTTATTTATTTATTTATTTATTATTTCTTTTTTGTCTTTTATATTTTTCCAGTTTGTTGTCTTTTGCACATTGGGTTCTGTTCTATTGGATGCAGTTTTTAATTGATTCTATTGTGTTCCTTGTATTTACTGTGCATGCCCACAAGAAAATGATTTTCAGGGTTGTATATAAGATATACATACTGCTTGGTAGGTTAATTAGTCAGTGTAAATTGTCCCGTGATTAGGCTAGGTTTATATCGAGGGTTGCTGGGTGGCACGGTTCAAAGGTCCAAAAGGGCCTACTCCACACCGTATCTCAAAAAATAATAAATATGATGACATATATGTAATTTGATCATAAATTTACTTTGACTTTTGAACTAGACAGATACAATGATTGGCAGGCTCCAAGAAATACTGAGAAACAGAGGAATCTTGTTAAAGGATTCCTCAAAGTTGTTGCGCAATGGATGAAATGGTGAAGAATGCACAGAGGATACTTGCCTTCATTGGTTTGAGTATAAATTTTAATTGGAAGGAAATTATGATAGTACTTTATAAAAATTGGTTAGAACACATGTGAGGTGTAGTGTACAATTCTTGTTGGCACGCTATAAATAGGATATAATTCTACTGGAGAGGCTGCAGAGCAGATTCCCCAGGATATTGGCTGGGATTGGTCATTTCAGTTATGAAGAGCGACTGATAAGCAATGTTTGTTTTCCCCTGCAACAGAGAAGGCTGAGGGGGATGAGATGAGATATACAGAATTCTGACATGCATAGATAGAATAGATGGTAGGAATACTTTTCACATGGCAGAGTCATCTGAAACTACAGGGCAAAAGTTTAGGGTAAGGGATGAAGGTTAGAGGGATTCCAAGGAAGAAGTTTTTCACTCAGATGACGGTTGGAATTTTGAATGTATTGGGTTAATGGGTGGTTAAAGATACATTGAGGATCAGGATGAATATTTAGATTGCATTAAGGCAAAAGACCAGATACTGGCAAATGGGATTAATGTGATAGGCTATATCATGGCCATATCGATAAAAACTACAATCTAACAATATGTTTATCATCTCAGTTTATGGAGAATTTCATACAGTCCACTTGCAAAAATAATTGAATACTTTTGTCATAGATTGCATTTTTGTGAGAAGGAAAATAATTGACCATCATTTTAAGATGAGTGGCTCAAGAATTATTGTTGCAGGCTTGTAGGGAGAAGTTGCAGCACAAAACTGAAAATGAAAGCCTTTAACAGATTTAGGTAGTTGTTGAATCTTAAAGTTTGTTGCATATCTATAAAAACCTCAATCTTATTTTACTCATCCTTTTGCATTTTTCTTCTATCAACATCATTTTCTTATCTCTTCTGGTCACCATTGACACCAGTCACCTTCTGGTACAACACCAAATGTATATTGTTAAGGTCAACCTAATTTGCCTTCTATTTACATGCCTATAAAAATAATCTGCCCCTTGGAAGTTTTCATGTTTTATTGTTTTACAACATTGAACCATAGTGAATTTAATTTGGCTTTTTTGACACTGATCAACAGAAAAAGATTATTTCACGTCAAAGTGAAAACAAATCTCTACAAAGTAATTTAAATGAATTACAAATATAAAACACAAAATAATTGATTGCATAAGTATTCATCCCCTTCAATTTGATATTTTTTAGTAGATGTACCTTTGGCAGCAATTATAACCTTGAATCTGTGTGGATAGGTCTCTATCAGCTTTGCACATCTGGACACTGCAATTTTCCCCTATTTTTCTTTATAAAACTGCTCAAGCTCGGTCAGATTGCATGAGGATCACAAGTGAACAGCCCTTTTCAAGTCTAACCTCAAATTTTCAATTGGATTGAGGTCTGGACTCTGACTTGGCCACTCCAGGATATTATCTTTGTTGTTTTTAAGCCATTCCTGTGTACATTTGGTTTTATGTTTGGGGTCAGTTTCTTGCTGGAAAACAAATCTTCTCCCAAGTCGCAGTTCTCTTGCAGATTGCATCAAGTTTTCCTCCAGGATTTATCTGTATTTTGCTGCATTCATATTACCCTCAACTTTCACAATCCTTCCAGGCCCAGCTTCATTGAAGCTTCCCCATAGCATGATGCAGCCACCACCATGCTTCACAGTAGTGATGATCTGCTTATGCCAAAAATAGTGTTTAGTCTGATGGGCAAAAAGCTCAAATTTTGTTTCATGTGATCAAAAGTAGAGAGAGTGAGCAGCTTCAAGTTCCTGGGTGTCAAGATCTCTGAGGATCTAATCTGGTCCCAGCATATTGATGTAGTCATAAAGAAGGCAAGACAGCAGCTATACTTTATTAGGAGTTTAAAGTGATTTGAAACTTCTATAGTTGCACAGTGGAGAACATTCTGACAGGCTGCATCACTGTCTGGTATGGAGGGGCTACTGCACAGGACCGAAAGCAGCTGCAGTATGTTGTAAATCTAGTCAGCTCCATCTTGGGCACTAGCCTACAAAGTACCCAGGACACCTTTAGGGAGTGGTGTCTCAGAAAGGTAGCGTCCATTATTAAAGACCTCCAGCACCCAGGACATGCCCTTTTCTCACTGTTACCATCAGGTAGGAGATACAGAAGCCTGAAGGCACATATGCAATGATTCAGGAACAGCTTCTTCTCCTCTGCCATCCGATTCCTAAATGGACTTTGAAGCTTTGGACATTACCTCACTTTTAAAAAATATACAGTATTTCTTTTTTGCACTTTTTAATAATCTATTCAATATACGTACTTGATTTACTTGTTTGTTTATTTTTTTATTATTTTTTTCTCTCTCTCTGCTAGATTATATATTGTATTGAACTGCTGCTGCTAAGTTAACAAATTTCACGTCACATGCAGGTGAAAATAAACCTGATTCTGATTCTGATGAAACCTTCTTCCAGCTGACTTCAGAGTCTCCCACAAGCCTTCTGACAAACTCTAGCTGGGATTTCATGTAAGTTTTTTCAACAGTGGCTTTCTCTTTGCTACTCTCCCATTGAAAACTGTGACTGGTGAAGCAGCCGGGCAAATAGTTGTATGCACAATCTCTCCCATCTCAGCCACTAAAGCTTGTAACTCCTCCAGAGTCGTTATAGGTCTCTTGGTGGCCTCCCTCACTAATACCTTTCTTGCACAGTCACTCAGTTTTTGAGGACGGCCTGCTCAGGCAGATATGTGCAATATTCTTTCCATTTCCTGATTATTGACTTAACTATACTCCAAGGGACATTCAGTGACTTGGATATTTTCTTGTATCCATCTCCTGACTTGAGCTTTTCAATAACCTTTTCATGGAATTGCTTGGAGTGTTCTTTTGGCTTCATGGAGAAATTTTGCTAGGATACAGACTCACCAGCAGTTGGACCTTCCAGATACAGGTGAATTTTTACTATAATCAATTGAACCACCTTGACTGCACACAGGTCTCTAAAGCAAATCTGTATTTAACTAATTATGTGACTTCTAAAACCAATTGGCTGCACTAGTGATGATTTGGTGTGTCATATTAAAGAGGGCTGAATCCCTCTTTTATTTGCAATCAATTATTTTGTAGCTTTATATTTGTAATTAATTTAGAACACTTTGTAGAGATCTGTTTTCTTTTTGACACAGAAGAATTGTTTTCTGATGACCAGTGTCAAAAATGCTACTGTGATTCAATGTTGTAAAACAATAAAACATGAAAACTTCCAAGGGGTGGGGGGGTGAATACTTTTTATAGTCACTCTATGCCATGTGTATATCTAGAATGAAAAAAGCATGGAAGATTTTCATCAGAAGGTTGATCGTGAAATCTGGCATTAACTTACGTGGGCAGAAAGGCTTTTAGCTTTTCACTAATTTAATCCTACACTTGAAAAGAAGTACTTCCGTTTTACAGTTATAGTTGTTCAAATCCTAATTTTCCTCCAGAATTTTGGTGCTGCCTATGTGACATTTGCATATTCTTCCCATAAGTGTACAGGTTTCCTTTAGAATTCAAGGAAGTACTGGATGATTGGGTGGTGGGCGGAGATATATTTCTGCCAAAGGCGCTCCTTCCCTTCACTGGCCTGTAGCTCACCCTTGTGCAAGGGTTCCCGATAAAGATCATGTGAAGCCACAGGAGCAGGTGCTGGATGGTTGTATGAATAGCTGGTACATATTCAAGCCCTGGTTATGCAATCACTCACCTCAGGCAGACAATCTCTGAGGTGTATTAATAATGACTCGGGTCACTGCCTTGTAAAAACAATACCCAGAGGAAGGTAATGGCCAATCATTTCTGTAGAAAATGACGATGTGGATTTCCAACAATTTTAAAATACATTGATGTAACATACACAATTACTTGAATGGGGACATGTAAAAAATATGCTAAGAGTATCCAAGTCCAATGAATATGATTTTTCCATAGGCCAAATTGTTAACATAATGAGTAGATGAACTATCCAAATAATAGAGTGGTATCCAATTCATGCAGAATAAGAAGATCATAGCCAGTATATTTCATATACTGTGGTAAATAAAGAAGTGGTCTGTTTGCTGGAGATGATCCTAGTGAGAGTATAACAAAAATATTGTAGCAGCCAGATCTCAGAAAATTTCTCATTGTCTTGTTTTGTACCAGGCTATTTGGTCATGGAATAATAACGGAGATAACAGAGTTCAAACTTGATCAGTCCACAGCTACCTAACGTCCACACCTGTGGGTGTTCAGAAAGGATTGCTGACCAATGATCAGAAATGCTATGATGAGAGGTTTTCCCTTTCTGTTAATATACTGGCTGTAATCACCTTATTCAGATTGGACCATATATCAAACTTAATTTCTACATTTTTCATCTACTTTCCTACTTTTATTGACTCTCTGTCTGGGATTTAGTTTCACACTTGAACAAGTCTTCTGAATGTGTACTTTTCTTCTGAGATGGGATAGCAGGAAGTACAGGGTTGACCTTCATAGAATCACCTGATATGACTGGCAAAAATGAATTAAGCAAATGACTTTGGCCAGTTTCCTCTCTTTGCATTCTTGAAGGAAGTCTTGGCGGGTTATTTACTGGAGCAGTCCATATAGAGGTCTGAGGCTGTGCTCTAATGTTTGCCATTTCTGAAGATTGATTACCTACAATCAGAAGAAAAAATTCTTAGCACAAACATATTTCAAATGGACAACATTGTTAAGAAAAACATAACTAAGGTCTTTTTGTAATTCTTTTACCATGTATTATTTCCATGTGTTTATTGTTTTAATATTAATAGATAATAGATACAGATTGAAATAAATGAAGCATTTTAGAAAACCTGTTCAAAAATATTCATATTAATCTTTCAAAAAGACAATTGAAAATCATATTATTTCTAATGAGTATTGTTACTGTATTGAACTGGAAATTCCAAGCTTTTGTGCATATCCATAAAGAATGAAGGAAAGGAAAGTGAACATTCTTTCTAGTATGCCAATAAAGTTTTTGCTCATGCCATTGTGGGCCCATGCACCATAGGTTCACCATCCCTGGCTAGATTCATCTTAAATGTTGAGAGAGTATCTGTCTTCTCCTCTTCAGACAATATTCCAAACACCCTCTCTGTGAAAGAATTCCTCCTCAGATCCTTATTCTAAATTTCCTACCTTTCACCTTAAACTTTGCTCTTTTCTCTTAGACACTTGACCATAGAAAAACATTTTTTTCTTCTGTCCTATCTATTCCTCTAATAATTTTATATATGTCTATTGGATCAGCCCTCAGTCCTCTCCATTCCTGGGAAAACTAACTCAGACCATCCACTCTCTCGTTTCAAACAACATGCTCTAATTTAGGGAGCATCCTGGTGAATCTCCTCTGTGGTCACTCCACTGTACAAGGTACTGCACTTCATGTTAGGCCTTACTAGTGTTTAATAACTTTGTAACATGATGCTCCATCTCTTATATTCTATGTATGGCCTGAATTACATATCAGCAAAATGAGAAACAGTATGTTAAATGTTTTGATTAGAAGTATTGAATTTAAATCCTAAAATGTAACAATCTGAATCTATCAGCTATGCTGACTTTTCTTTGAAGATTTGCACCAATATCTTGAGAAAAAGTCACCTACATTTATGAGCAGAGTCATCAGCAATAGGACTTAGGTAGGACCTTGCAGGAAGTGAATCTTTAACTTTCTTTCTTTCAAGAGGGGTTATATGCACATTTCCTCCTATAGATAAAAGAGAATGTAAAATGAATAACAAGCAGGTGATGCAGAGTGTATTCTCAATATTGTGATTTGCATGAAAATAGACTTCGCTTTTGAATTTGTTTTTGTATGATGCATACTCTATCACTTGAGATGATTGAATCAGTTTTATTATTGATTGCCACGTCTGGATGTGATCCAATGAACTGCTTTATGACCAACATGGCAACTGCAGCAAGGCGATAGGTTCAAATATTGTAATTTCTAATTTGTTGTAATTTCTTATGTGTGCAGAAATATTATCTCTGGTGCTCAGCAGAAGTTCCACTTCAAAACAGTTTTAACAAACAGATTAAAAAATAAAGAATGCACTGAGAAAACCAATAAAATAATTCAGAATCAGGTTTATTATCACTGACGTATGCTCTGAAATTTGTTGTTTTGTGGCAGCAGTACAATCCAAGACATAAAAAATACTATAAGTTATAATAAAAAATAAATTAAATGGAAAAAAATGTGGAAAAGAGGAATAATGAGTTAGTTTTTGTGGATTTATGGACCATTCAGAAATCTGATGGCAAAGGTAAAGAAGTTGTTCCTAAAACATTTAATATCAGTGTATCAAGTTGAGATAATAATTAATGGGAAATATTGACCCATTAAAATTTAATTTCCTCAGAATCTTTGTACTTTCCTTTGAACCCGATAGGGAGGTTTTAGATTATAATACTACAGATGTTTAATACAAATGAGGTATGTAAAATGGGCCATTTGAGAGATTACATGTAAATATTTCTTAAGAAAAGAAAGCTAAGGGTGAATTAATAAAGGTTATTAATATGATGAAAGGTTTTGAAAGAGGGGAACAGAGAGTATATTTCCTTTTTGGGGGATGTTTAATGGAAAGCCATCAATACAAGAAAGACAACAAAATGTCCCACATGGAGTTCAGAAGAAACATCTTTAGCCAAAGAGTAATGAGAATGTAGAACATAGAGGAAGCAATTGAAGTGAGTAGTAAGTTATGCTGATAGATTTACATAAGGAAAGATGGAAGAAGAATTGAGTGGAGCATTAATGCTGGGAAGAATTGGTTTTATTTAGACATTTTTGCTATTTTTCTAGCAATTGAATTTCCTAATATCCATTCCTGAGGTAGAATTGAAGTAGTTGAGGCTATGGAAATGGGTGTGTGAATAGATTCTGTTGGGTAACCAATCCAATATTCACACTGAAGTATCATCCATAGTTCTATGACTTCCGTGCATTAACCTTTAATTTGACACCCTTCTAAATTCTTTCTGAAAATCCAGATATATTACATCCATACTGCTACTCATATTCTCAAGGAATACTAATATTTGTCAAGCATGATTTCCCTTTTCATAATCTTTGTTGATTCTGCTTAATTACATTATATCTTTACAAATAACCTGCCTCTAATAATCTTTAATAATATATTACAGCACTTTTTCAATGTTAAATGTTAGGCTAACTGTCTTGTAGTATCCTGAAGATATAATTCCCTGAAGAAGGGTTTCAGCCCGAAATGTCAGCTGTTTATTCATTTCCATAGTTGCTGCCTGACCTACTGAGTTCCTCCAGCACTTTGTGTGTTTTGCTTTGGATTTCTAGCAAATGCAGAATTTCTCATGTTTCTGATATTGTAACTACACTTTGTACCTGCCTTATTTGTCTCCACCCATCTTTGAATAGACTTACTACATTTTCAGTTTTCCAGTCCATTGGAATCTTCCCAGAGTCTGGAGAATTTTGGGATTTCACAATTCTCTCTGCACACTGCCTGTGACTTTAAGCCTATAAGATAGGCTATAAGATAGGATTCAAGGGATTTGTTGAGCTTTAGATTGTCAACAACCAGTCTTGTCAAAAAGAAGCTTGTTAGCAACCGTCTTCATTTGTGCGAGTACAACTCCAGCCAATGGGGAGTTTTCTCTTTTATTCCCTTTGAATTCTTTTCTACCATCTTCTCCAAAAATGGATGCTAAATTTAATCAAAACAAAGATATTTGGTGCAATTTTGAGTCTCCCAATTTTTCTGGATATGGATGTTGGTGGCAAGACCAGGAGTTATTATCGATTCCTATAAGATGTTGTGCCAGTAGTAATTCTGCAGTGCTGTTATCTAGACATTTTCTGCATTTCCAAGCCTGTACAATTTGTGACTAATGGGGAATGCAGTTAGTTTCCTGTTGGTGAAGTTGAAAAAGCTGGCATAATTTAGCAGAGATCTTTGCTGTTTCATAATGCTGCCACAGTACATTAGAGATAGAGGTGTATGTTTTAGATGGTAGATGGTGGAAAGTGTGTCAACCAAACAAATTGCTGGGTGATTTGCCATGAATGAGGTCTTGATTTTGGAATAATAGTGAAATAATATGTAGTGTTGTTACTTGGAGGTACGGAGTGTTCATTCACACTCTCCATTGAGTCAGGAAACCAACTGCAAACTGTAATCATATAGTTGAAAAAATGCCAAGCCTTGAGGTTGCACACATAGTAAAATTCAATTCAGCCAATGATGAGTTTATAAAGCTCTTCATGGATGGTTATTTTTGAGCTGTGGAATTTATTTTGAATCTATTCTGTTAATGCAATCACATAAAACACTGGCAGGTGTCTTTAAGTGTGAAGGTGGGGCTTCATTTCCACAAAGGTTGCAAGGTCATTCCTACCACTAAACTCATAGACAGATATGTCTGCCACAGCTGGAGTAACTTGTTGGTTTCTCTTAAGAATGCTTCCCTCTTTTTGGTTTCTCTTAAGAAAGAAAGCTTCCTGTTTAATTTGACATATTTCTTAATCTTGAGAGTCATTTTATTTGAACAGGATTGCATCTGACATTTTATTAAATAGTGGGTAGTGAAGAAAATATTTCCTCTTTCTTGTTTTAGCAGTCTGTGCAAGATGAAGGAATAGACAGATGCCTTTGAAGTGCTGTTAGAGGAATTTATAGCTTCTGTTCTGAAATGCTGTACAAAGGATTGCGAACATAACAAAAACACGAGGAAATCTGCAGATGCTGGAAATTCGAGCAACACACACAAAATGCTGGAGGAACTCAGCAGGCCTGGCAGCATCTATGGAAAAAAGTACAGTCAACGTTTTGGACCGAAACCATTCTGCAGGACATGCTTAATAAAGTATGTTCTTTAAGGGGGTTAAGAATAGTTACATCAGAATTCTTATTTGAGATTGAGTAACCCAGATTGAGATTGTTTATGTAGAATGTGTGTCCTTGAAGGATTTGTGGATAAATACATTATAGGGCTATTTGACTTTGATGTAGGCAACATTGCTTTGCAATCTGTAATTTACTGTCATTCTTTAGAGCGCTGGAAGTATGAGGGAACCAAACAGCTGTGCTAAATGGACAAAGTTAAGCTCATCATGTGTTGAATACAAATAAAGTTTGTTTTTACTTGAAATGTACAACTGAAAGACAAAAAAGAAATGGATGAAATTATGCTGTAAACTTGTCCAACAAACTTCAGTGGGATTACCAGCTCCTGGAAATCATATAGAATAAAATAAGGAATAGATACTTTATCATTTAAAAAAAACTCTCTCTTTGTTATGAATAATTGAAAACACTAGAGTATTTCCATGTAAATCTTAAACAGGATACAGATGATATGGGCCAGCCGGTAGTGTAGTGGCATCAGCACTGGACTCTGAGGTAGATGGTCCTGAGTTCAAATCTGGCCAGGTCCCAAACTAGGCTGCAGCAGTATCTGCATGTAAGAAAGGCCCGACAATCTACTTCCCTATCTTGCTACGAAGACCCTATGGATAACTACACTATCCATAGGGTTGCCGTGAGTTGACAGCACTCAACAACAATAACAGATAATTGAGAATGTGTCTCTCCAGAAACCAACACAATTGGAAAATGTTTCTGCTTAAGTAGAAATAAAGAGACAAAAAGCAACTAACATATCTAGGAACAGGAGTCTTTTAGCGAAATTAGCTGAAAATAGTTTTAAAGACAGCACTAGAAAATATACTTGAATATATTTGCTCAAAATTGGTCGGGACTACAACAGCTGACGCCATCTGTGAATACTTTAGAGGGCAGATAGATCCTACACATAATTCTGATGCTCTATATTTTTTTCCAAAGCACAGATGTTGACATTGACATTCTTCAACTTGGAAGACATTGCCCATGATACTTTTAGCCAGCAATATCTTGTAACTTCTACTTAGTCATAGAGTGTACAGCACAGGAACAGGACATTTGGCTCATCTGGTCAATGTCATCCACAATACTCATCTACACTAATCCCATTTGCCCAATCTCTCTCTTCTTTTCTATCCAAAGCATTTAATGTTGTAATTGTTCCTGCCTCTACCACCTCTTCTTGCTGCAAATACCTATGTGTGAAAAACCTTACCCCTGAAATCTTTAAATTCCTTCACTCTCATCTTAAACCTGTGCCCACTAGCTATAGACTCTTGTGCTCTGGCAAGAAGACTCTGTCACAACTGTATAAACTCCATAAGTTTAACCCTCAGCCTCTTCCAGTGAGAATAGACAGCTCATTTAAAAAAAAGGATCTAGTGCTTTACTGGTGTATAGGACAAATAAACTCTTCTTGGGCTTCTAACTGGGTACAGGTATTGATTTTATTAACGTTTCGATGATAAACTCTGCCATCTTCATCAGGGAAGATGCCTAGGCATGTCTAGTCAGGTGGTTTTTATACCCTGCCGTTTGTCCTTCCTGATTGGTTTGTCCTCATCCAATAAGGTTTCCGCTCTCCTAGCTTGTTTGCAATCGAATTCTCGTTCTTAATTTTTGTTAAAATTCCTTCATCTTTGTTAAAATTCTTTCCCTCCAGTTTTATTTCAATGGCTTCCTTTACCAAGTGGTCCCAAAAGCCATTGGTACAGCACAGTAGTTTTGTGCTGTTGAAGTCAATCCTACGCAATGTTCAGCTACCGCCAATTTCTCTGGGTAACCCAAATGGTTTCTGGAAGGATCATGAGGATCCTGAAGAAATACAGGATTAGTATGATCCACAAACCTGTAAGGAAGCTCAAATCACAGCTTATATGGGTCGAAGATGAGCCGGGATTCAGCACGGCTGGTGTTTACAGGATACCCTGTGAATGTGGAGTAACATATTATCGGCTGGATAGGACATACGGTGGAAACCCGCATCAAGAAGCACAGGAGGTGTATCCGTTTGGGTTACATGCAATGCTCTGCTCCACCGAGTTCTCCAGGTAACCCAAACGATACACCTGCTGTGCTCCTTGATGTGGGTTTCCACCGTGCATCCCGTCTGGCTGCTATATGCTGCTCCATTTTCACCAGAAATCCTGTAAGCGCCAACTACTGTGCCGCATCAATAGCTTTTGGGACTGCCTGGTGGAGGAAGCTATTGAAGTAAAACTAGAGGAAAAGAATTTTAACAAAGACAAAGGTCTCGCTCTAAGTAAGAACTGGAAATCGATTGTAAACAAGGTGGAAGAACGGAAACCTCATTGGATGAGGACTAACCAATCGGGGGGATGGATGATGGGAGTATAAATACTACCAGACTGGACATGTCTAGGCATCATCCCTGCTGAAGATGACAGAGCTTGTCATTGAAACATTGGTTAAAATCGACAGCTGTCCCCTGCTGTCAGCCTGAGAAGAGTTTATTCGCCAGCCTATCTAATCTCTCTTTATCAGTTCTTATTAGTATATTGGTTAGTATCTCTGTCTGACATCTGGAACATCAGGGTTCAATTCTGTAATGGGGGGATGGTTTCACATCACCTGTAACCTGTCCTGGTCCACCCACATAGGTGCTATGGCAAAGAAAGCACAAATAGTTTCTCTGTTTCCTCAGGAGGCTATCCCCTTTGATCCTCACCATGTTTTTTATAGATGCACTATTGAAAACATCTTATCTGGATACATTACAGGCTTATGTGGCCTGCAGAAAGCTGTGGAGAGTTGTGGATGCAGCTCAGTACATCATGGAAACCAGCCTCCCTCTTAGACAGCTTCTACACTGCTCTTAGAAGACTATTGAACAGTCCCTTTGTATGGTAAGATGAACTCTTGACCCCACAATCTACCTGTATGACCTTTCACGTTATTGTCCACCTGCACTGCATTTTCTCTGTAACTGCAGCATCATATGTCCAAGCTCAATGCATTGAAGTAATTAAATATCTTGCATGATGATTGCAGCTCCAGCTGTAATAACGACACTTGACACAAGCAGGATAAAGCAAATCATTTGATTGGCATCTTATCCACACTCATTTCCTTCAGCTTCAGCATACTATAGCTGCAGTGTGTATTATCTACAGAAGACGCTAAAGTTTATGCCAGAACTTTCCAAGCTAATGATCTCTGATATCAAGAATAATGGGGCACCAGACTCATGAGAATACTCCATCTGCAGGTTCGTCTCCAAGTCACACACCCTACTGACTTGGAAATATTCCACTGTTCCTTCATTTTGTGTGTGGGTGTGTGCATGTGTGCTATAGCAGTAGTAAGTGTTATGAGCATCGTAATGCTAGTTTTGTCAGATGATATTTCAGCATTGCATCACTTTCCTAAATCAAATGAGTAAAGGCAGAGAAGTTTTCTTTACCACTGGGACCATAGCAGAATGAAACATTTCTGATGCAGAACAGTTGCTCACTGCCCAGCTGAAGATAAATTATGCCAACAGAGTGCTAGGATTACTTCCAGTGTTAGTGAAAGTTAATTGGTAACTTCCCTTTAAGAGCTAAAGCCCTGATGTTGATACAGATAAGTAATACAGATAAATACAGATTAAGTTTGTCAGGTTGAATGGGAGAAAAAATGGTGTGGGCCCCTCATAAAATGCTGTGTATTTGCACTTATTTAAGTGTGGAGAGATCTTTCAAAACCTGTAGTGTTTATCTGTTACTAGCAGAGGTTTATCCACATGACATCATGTTGACTCATTGCCTGAGGAATTCTGAATCATTATTACATGAGTTACTAAGTATTTTAATACAATATTTTAAGAGTTACCTTTAGGATTGCTATGTAAGTAAGGGATGTGAGGATGATGTGCGAATTCCACTTGTTTGGCTCTTTCTTGCAGAAAAACTTCCAGCAGCTTTGCCGAAGGAGGAGCAGTCCATGCTTTGTGAGGCAAAATATGATTGGTATCTTTAGCCCACAGACATTCTAAAATTTGTTGAGTGCTGGTTCGATTCTCAAATAAGTCATGTTCACTGCGGCTTTTTTGGGACCTGTGAGCAAAGTGATGTGTACTAGATTTACTGTCTGTGTTCTGAACCATGCAAGGTGAATTTGAAAAAAGAGGCTTGCTATGAATTAATGGTGGGAGGCTCTCTGTCCGTATAGGGGGAAGACTTTTGTATATTTGTGTTTTATTTGATGGCTGGCGTCTTCGAATTGTTAGTTCTGTGGTTGTTTTCCTCAGTCTATTCTTCTCTGCCTGTTCCTCGAGGTCATCACAGTTGTTGGGATCCAAGATGCAGTCAAAAGTTGTTATAATGTCATCAACTTCAGAAGTTTCATCTCTTAGACATTTATCCCTATTTTTATCTTTCCGAGTGACCTTTTGTTCATCTTTTTTCTTCTTACAGGAAAATATCTGGTTTAGTACACTGAAGCGTCCCTCTTTTTTCTTGCTTTGGGCAGGTTGCTGTCTTATAGCATCAGATCTGTGGTCAATAACATAATTCACAAGAATTTCTCAGTAGATTTTATAAAGACGTTCATTATTTAATTCCTGATTTTAAAGGAATTAATATTTGAAAATATTTTAACTAAACATTGAAGCATGCTGCATAGACACAGTTACTGACTTGCTTATTTGATATTGTTTCAGAGTACGGTATTTTGTACATTAAGAGGTTTTTGGCTGCTGATTCTATGTGAAGGTGTCATTGTACCATTAATTCTCCAACATACACGTTATTTCACACAATTAATTCTTGCTTGATATACTGTAAATTCAACTTTGCTTAACTTTCCTCTGAGGATCAATTGTAACACTGGACATTTTGTTTATTTTTGTTTAACGTTGGTTGCAAGAAAACATCAGCCAGAATATCTGCCCCTTTTTGAATGGAACCATGGAATGCTGATTAAGTGTGGCGGGAGTTTCAACTAAAAGCTTCGACCTTCCTTCAAAGGTTCTCTATTTTTCAAGAGGAATTATTTTAATTCAAACATTGAAATGTAAATGGCAGTAAAGAAGCTCGTAAACTCTAAACAGCATTTTCATTAATGTTTCCATCATTGGAGACAGGTGATTCTTCCACTGGCAGAGATGAGAATCACTGATAAAAACTTGTACATTTCTTTGTTTCACTGTCTCTGCATATGAAGGAAACTTAGCCTAGTAATCTTGAGAAATTCTAAAATCACAGCAAGTGCTTGGTTAGTATGAATCCTATTTAAATAAGCTTTTTATAGATTTCTAAATGCAATAATATACTATTCAACTTGGTGCACTGTATTCTGGAAGAGGGAAGAAGGAATGTAAAAGAATGACCATTTTTTGAGTCATGTTTATAATAGACAAGTGAAGGTGCTCCAGACTGTTCTATTTTGTTTGTTTGAGGGTATTTTAATTATTGGGAGAATTCCTATTGTGTTTAAAGTTCTACTTTAGTCTGCAATGTTGCTTATTTAGTTTCTTAGTTTATGGTATTACTTTCACAGATAACTAATTAATTTTATTAGTAACTTTGTAATGCTGTAACTATGACTAGGCCAATGTCGTCACCAACAAATTTAGTATTAGTTCTTGTTGTCATAGCTTCATATTTATTTTTTATTTTGCGTTGTAACACCATGGCTTACCTTTTGAATTGTACAATTATGGGGATAAGATACATAATGCTGTACATGACCTATTAAACTTTCTTTTTATCTTTGCCCTGAAAGCTGTCCATAATTCTGCAGTAAGTGTCACAGCACATACAGTGTCATCTCATAATAGTAATGCTTTTGATGGAGATAGGCAAACCTTGTCATTAGTTTAAGCATGATTCTTTCTTTAGTCAGTGAAAAATTGTCATTTTCTATTATAACTATTTTATTCAATTTACAAAAAAGTAAAATAGCTTGATTTGAAAAGCACAGAATATAAACTTGAGTGTTTGAACAACACACTCAAAATGCTGGTGGAAAACAGCATATCAGGCAGCATCTATAAAGAGAAGCACTATTGACGTTTTGGGCCGAGACCCTTCGTCAGGACTAACTGAAGGGAAAGATACTAAGAGAACCTATTTATAATGTGTTCAGGTATTACTCTCGCTTGGGGCAATGTATTATTTATCCAACATTCTTTTCACACAAATAATTGATAGGTTTATGTGGAACTTACTTATTTTCCTGTGAGAAAAGCTTGACACATGCTGTGTGCCCACAGTACATTGCATATGTTAAAGGAGTGTTTTCATTGATGTCTCTTGGACTGCTGTCTACGCCGAGCTGTATCAAAGACCGTACACAGTCTGCCTTCCCTGCAGCAGCAGCCCAATGAAGTGGTGTCCTAGGGAAATGAAGTACATCAAGAAGGCAACAATTTTACCTCTGAATGGATAATAAGATACCTAGTACCTTGAACAATGATGAATATTTGACCAGATGCTTCAATATGAGATACAGTATGTGAAAGCCAAGTGGTGAAATTTACATAAGAGATCTGAGGATAACAAAAGATTACAAGGCATACATTTTCCCTATTTATCTAGAAACTCTGAATCACTTTTCTGAAAACTGAAGGAGATTCTCAATGTCTGGAACTTGAAGCTGGCATTCAGCTTTTTGGCCAGCATATGAAAAGCATAATATGCATTAGAGCTATTTGAATTGGTTTAGAGGTTTAAGGCAGATAATCAGCACTGGATCCTTGCTGCTTTTCCTGCTTTGTGTATAACTGAGGCATTTTTGAGAACCTGCAAAATGTCAGATCAAATCATCGAGAAAAGCAACAGAAGTGTTTATTTGTCTCATATACTGTACACAAAATAGCATTAGCAGCAGTAATTTGACTGTATACATTTGAGGAGAATAAAGTAATTTGAAATGTACATTGTAAGCTCAGGAAACATCTATTTTTGAATCAATAAATCATAATCTGCTTTTGCGTAAAGCTGGAAAATTATCCTAAACTTTATCATGCACCAAACAGAACGTCTAGTCATTTGCTCTTTATGGACTCTTCTTCTGCATTAGTAAAAAGCTATGTTTAGTGACATATAACAGTAACCTAGATTTGAAAATAATCAAATGTTAAGAACTTTAGAATTGTCTGAGAACATGATAGGAAACCATTTTCTTTATTAAAGTATTATTTATTATTTGCTGAAACAGGCACTAAAGGTCCATTTATGAAGTTATAATCCTGTCCAGATTTTTGTTCATCATCTTGCTTTCTATTTTCCAAATACTCGTATCTTGGAGACTGAGACAATATGTCTCTTGACATCTATATTTTGATTCCTTATATCTCTTGAACTATATGCTAGCAAATGAGCAAAGGCCAATTCTCTTTTTTTTCTGCATCAAAGCAGACAAAGTAATTCTGCATAGCTGCCTGGTATTTACAGTAAGGGACATCAAGGCACTTTCCTTCTTGTATATGATTTTACCCTAGTCTGTAAATACTATTCCTCTAATTCTTATAATCTTACAATACTACATAACTGAGTTAAGCTTTAATTTAGTTAATACCTTATTATAATGCATTATTATACCAATATAATTAATTATACAGTTGAATTACATTTCAGCATTAAGTTTGGTTAATATTAAAATTAGCTAGGCTCTATTGTAATAAGATAATTTTTTATATTGTACCTTTTGTGACAAAAGGGTGTCCCAAAGTGCTTCATAGCTAATAAATAGTTTTAAGTGTAGTAACCATTGTAATGTATGATTTTCACCCTGCAACATTCACAAATGTGAAGAGTTGATCTATTTTTGGGATGTTGGTTGAAGGGTAACTATAATTGGGCCACCAGGAGAACTTCCCCTCTTATTCTTATAATAATGCAGTGAAATTTTTTATGTCAGTCTAACAGGGCAGAAGGGGTACAGTAGAATGTTGTATCCAAAGGAAGCTGCCTTCAATGAGCAACACTGAAGATTTAGGTGAATTTGTACTTGCATTTGAAGTTGGTCCTGAACCAACAACCTTCTAATTTTAGGGACGAGACTAGTACTACAGAGCTAAGTTTGGTATTATGTCCTTAACATCAATGAAGGGAAATGGGTATATCCTATTTTATTTTTACAGCGCAAACAGGCTCTTCTGCCTACCGAGCAGCGCTGCTCAGCAGCCCACTGATTTAAACCAAGCCTAATCACAGGGCATTGATAATGACCCATTAACCAACTAACCGGTACCGCTTTGGGCTGTGGGAACCCCCCCCCCCCCCCACCGCCACGCATACACACAAGAAGAATGCACCAAATTTTCTTACTTCGAACTCTGACACCCTGAGCTGTAATATGAGGGGTGATTGATAAGTTCGTGGCCTAAGGCAGAAGGAGTCAATTTTAGAAAACCTAGCACATTTATTTTTCGACATTGTCCCCTGCTACATTTACACACTTAGTCCAGTGGTCATAGAGCATACGGATCTTGGACATCCAGAAAGTGTCCACAACAGGGGTGATTGATAAATTCATGGCCTAAGGTAGAAGGAGATGAGTTATACAGCTCTCATTGCATGCACATGCAGTTCAATTCTTGAGTGATTATGCAGAAAGTTTGAAGTTAATAACATCTCCTTCTACCTTAGGCCACAAACTTATCAATCACCCCGATGAGTTATTAACTTCAAACTTTCTGTATAATCACTCAAAGAGTTGAACTGCATGTGCATGTAATGAGAGCTGTATAACTCATCTCCTTCTACCTTAGGCCACAAACTTATCAATCACCCATGCTGTGGACACTTTCTGGAGGTCCAAGATCTGTATGCTCCATGACTGCTGTACTAGGTGTGTAAATGTAGGAGGGGACTATGTTGAAAAATAAATGTGCTGGGTTTTCTAAAATTGACTCCTTCTACTTTAGGCCATGAACGTATCAATCACCCCTCATAGCACTTACCATAGCATGCATGTAAGCTTCAAAGCCAAGATAACCATACCTCCCAATGAATTTTACTGTAATTTGCACTTGAGTCCTCACTGAATTTATACTCATCATCCAGTGTAGCAAAATGTTGCTGTATTTGGGGACCTGGGGTACCAGCAAAGAATGATGGGAAGCAAAGGAGATTTAAAGAAGATGTGACCACCCTGAAATAAGAAGCCCAAACCTTAATCCCTAAAAGCAAAGTTCCTGTGAGTGTCTTGTTTGATAGCTAACCAGTTGGACCCATTAGGAATATATCATCCTTATGCTATTTCTTTCATTTTCTCTCACCTGTTACCTGTGTGGTTTCTATAAGATGGGACAAGTGAATATCAGGACACGTGCATTAGAATGCCTTTGAATAAATAACTACATGAGCCCATTTCAGAAAACCTGCTTCAAAGCAACCTTAACATGGAAAAACATTCTCTTACATAATGTTTTTGATTTTGGTTAAATGTAACATAAAATTTATAAAAAGATGTTTGCTTCTCAAAGTATTGCAAATAGTCTTCTGGTTTTATATCACAATGAATTTAATACATGTTTGTTAATTATAGGGCATTGTACATCACAGTTTGATTTAATCCTGCATAGGAAAGGCAAAAGAGTGGTAATAGTTCAGGTGATGTTGAAATGTTTTATTGACTTCTGGGATAGTTGAAGCTTATGTACCATTAGATGCATGTTAATTAACTATTGTACTGATAAAGTTTTACCACACTACTCTTTATCTGAGGCATGTCTTTTACAGAATACAGAATCAAAAGATATTAATAGGATTGGAAATGGTACCTGTCATCCACATCGAGTGATTGCAAATTGCATTCTGGTATCCTTGCAAGTTCGTAGATGATATCGCTGTATCCAGCAGCTGCTGCTATATGAACGCTAGTCTTTCCATTTTCATCATCATAGTTTATTATGGATGGGGTCAGGTGATGATCCAAAATGATAGAGGTCATGACTCTATTCCCACTCTGGTGAAAAGCACAGAGGATTAATATTATTCTAACATTCAATGCTGATGACAGTCTTCAATTTTCTTATATCATGAGCTGAGGAAACTTCAATTGAGTGGTAATGAAAAGAAGTATTTTGTGTTGAGTAACATGCTGGACTGATGTCATTCAGAAATTGGCACAGTCAGTTATAATGCTTTCATTATGAAAATTTCACATTATTGCTAATAATGTACCCGATAGTTGTTTAGGGTTGAGCTTAGAAGTAAAAGAAAATCAACAGCTGCTACATTACAATAACTGCCTATTTAGTACCAGTGACTTTAGTGCAAAAACATTCAATTGATTTTGAAGTCATTTTGGACGTTCTGAAAGTCATTTGCTTTATGATAAGCAAATTCATTTTCACAGGACATGAGCATAAATTTGGATGAATATGAAGTTTTATCTTTGCTATAAAAAACAGAAAGGCAGAATTTTACTTAAACTGTTAAAAGTTGGGAAATGATGATAGAGTCATTGAGTTATATACTGTATGCAGCACAGAAACAGGCCCTTCCGCTCAACTCATCCATAGCCAACAAATTGCCAAATTGAACATCTCATTTGGCTGCATTTGGCCCATATCCTGCTAAACCTACCCTATCTATGTACTTGTCCAAAGGTCAAAGAAAAGTCAAAGATGTAGAAAAAATATCTGGATATCCTTATGCACCAGTCGCAAAAAGCAATCAGGCAGGCAGGTTCAGGAAGCATTTAAGAAGGCTGATAAGTTTCATAAAGCTTCATAATGAGTATGTTGACTTCATTATAACAGGACTTGAATATATGAGCAAAGATTCCTAACACAATTATGCAGGACCTTGGTGAGACTATATCTGGAGTATCTTGTGTCCACCTTATCAAAGAAAGGATATTCATGTCCTGGATGATTACAACAAATGTTCACTATCTTAATTTCTGGGATATCAGGGATGTTAAATGAGAATCAATTGGATTGATACATTCACTTGAGTTAAAAATAATGAAAAGGGATCACGTTGAAATGTATAAAGTTCTAGATACTTGATGCAGGTCAGATATTTCAGCAGGCTGGTAGGTCTATAACTAGGGTTCACAGTCTTATTGATACAGAAAAAGAATTTAAAACTGAGTTAAGGAGAAACTTCATCCCTCAAAGGGCAGAATTCTCTGCTACAGAATGTTGTGAAGGTCAAGTTGCAGAAGTTATCAAAGATGGAAATAGATTTCTAGCTACAAAAGTTATTAATGGGTAAAGAGAGAGAGCAGGATGGCTCAAAGCTCAAACATGATCATATTCAATGGCAAAACATGCTCTAAGTTAACTCTGCTTTAAATTTTCCATGCTTTTTATGACTTTAATCCTCATTAAATATGTTAATGTAACCTTGCTTGTCATTCTTAAGTAAGGCTGACTTAATTCTGATAGGAGCAAGGTAATGCCCTTTGGGAATATGAGTAAGGTTAGGATGTACACAATGAATGATAGTGCCTTTGGAAACAGCGGGACGTCGGTGTACAAGTCCGAGGATCGTGGAAGGTGATGGAAGAAAGTGGTAAAGAAAGCATATAGGATACTTGCCTTCATTAGCAGAGGTGTAGAATTGTAAGAGAGGTTATAGTGTAACTTTTTAAAATATTTGTTAAGCCACATCTGAAGTACTTTATACACTTCTGTTTGCCACACTATAGGAAGGACAAGATTGAACTGCAAATGGTGCAGAAGAGTTTCATCAAGATTTTGCCTACAATGCAACATTTCAGTTATGATGAGAGACTGGATAGGTTGGTTTTGCTTCTCTTGGAGTGGAGAAGGCCAAGGATACCCTAATAGTACTTTACAGAATTATGAGGACTGTGGGAAACTTTTGTTGGGATTGTGATAATAGATTGTGGGAAACTTTTCTCCTAAGCAGAGGTTTCTAAAAGTAAGGGCATAGGCATAGGATAAGAGATGTTGAGGTAATCTGAAGAATTGGTATTCTAACTGGGTGCATCACTGTCTGGTATGGAGGTGCCACTGCACAGGATCGGAAAAAGCTGCAGCAAGTTGTAAACTCAGCCAGTTCCATCAAGGGCACTAGCCTCCCCAGCATCCAGGACACCTTCTAAAGGCGATGTTTTTTTAAAGGTGGCATCCATCATTAAGGAACCCCATCACCCAGGACATGCCCTCCTCACATTGTTCCCATCAAGGAAGACGTACAGGAGCCTGAAGACACACACTCAATGTTTCAGGAGCAGCTTCTTCCCCTCCACCATCAGATTTCTGAATGGACAATGAACCCATGAACACAAACTCAGTAATTTTTTCCCTCTCTGTTTGTACCACTTATTTAATTTTTAAAAATATACATTGTAATTTATAGTTTTTATTCTTATGTACTGCAATGTGCTGCTGCCAAAAAACAACAAATTCCATAACATATGCCAGTGATATTAAACCTGATTCTGATTCTAAACTCTTTCATTCAAAGACAGGTAGAATTTGGAACCTTTTGTCACAGCGGGTAGTGGAGGTAGGGACTCTGAATACTTAAGTAGTAACAAGATGAGGCTATACACTAAGTCCTGGTAAGTGAAATGTATAGATAGCTGCTTGTCAGCATGGACTTGGTGAATTGAAGAGCCTTTTTTCTGAACTGTATACCTCTATAAATCCTACAAAACCCTGGGATTAAAGTAAGGTATTCATAATGCATGAAAAGATAATAAATATTCATGTATTTTACTATTTTCAGGTTACCTTTGCACCACAATTAGATTATCTCACTCAGTTCTCTCAACAACTATCTGGCACATGTGCTTAAAGTAATAGATCCTAAGCTCGATTTCTTCCCAGTGAGTATAACTTTGGAGCAAAGCCCTGTTTTTGGCTAGATATTTGTTTACATATGCTTAAATTCTGGAAACCAGGATGTGTTCGTGCATGTGTCCCGCTATGTTTCTGTAAATTCTCTAAATCTTCACGGGAAAATGTAATTAACTGTTATAGTTGGAAACTTTGCTTATTACCTCAGAACTAGATGACTCTAACAGGAGAACCTTTCATACAGTTAATTGTGTCTTCTGCTTGTCGGACTAGTCTTGGATCTCTGTTCTTTTCTGATTATTGGGGGTTCTTCTGGGGGTCAAGAATGGCCAGGAGTATTAATTCTTAACAATCATTTATTTTAAAGTTTACAGACATTTGAAACTAGGTGAAGAGCTGAGAAGCAAAGCAGAAATTCATTGAAAAGCAAAGATGAAGAAAAAGAAAAAAAACAACGCCTCTAAAAAAGCCTTTACCTTTAGCATCCAGGTAACAGAATCTCCTTAGATAAGAATAAACCAATCAATGGTTGCACAATTACATCACGTGGGTAATGTGCTAACACTTAGCCAATGAGAAACTGAGAAAGGTGATAAACTGTTCTGTAACTTTAATACTGCTTTCTGCCAATAAGTGGGGACTAACACCACATACTGTAAAAAATACACGAGTTTGTTAAAAAAGTATAAACTATGACATTAATTCATCTGATATAAAAAGTATTAAAAATACATTGGATTCCAACACTAGTGGCCCAGGGCAGTCATATCAAAGGTGTTCTGACCAAGTTCTGGGATTTATGACAAGGTCTGTCAGCTTATGGATTTGGAATCTATTCCACTACATGTACATCATGAATTTCAAAGGCTATTTTTACTGCCTCTGGAAACTGAAAGCCTTAAATTAATTATATGATAGTCAATGTCTTTTAATTTGTGGATTGAACAAATAGTGTGATATCTCCATTAAAACAATAGACTAAACACTCCATTTGAATGTACTATGCAGATGTTCATACCACAGGCAGATTGTTGCCTTTTGTCTGGGCAGAAATCAGTCTTGGCAGTAATCTGCTGGATCAGATCATTTACTTATTAAAGTGCAGAATGATCTTTCTTCTTTCAGTTAAATAAAGGTCAAGTGGGCTTCATAATGAGTTTCTAATCCATCAGACTATAAAGGTCACATGATCTACTAATTATAGTAGTTTTTGGTTTGCTTAATTTTAAGAACCATGTAACAGGGAGTTCACTTTGGTGTACTCTGGTAAATAATTAATTCTACTGCATCCAATTGCTTGAAACTCTGCAAATACAATATTAAATATTATTAGTAAAAAAGAATCTAGGTCAACTCTATTAAAATGAGAGAAGATGTCACTCTACTGGAAAGATAAGAATATGATTTGAAAATATTTCTTCTCAGAATAATTAAATATCTATTGTGCCATCCATTTTTACAGCAGCTGTAAATTATTGCAGGCAGTTTATTCATTGCAAAGAGAATTTTTTTTTCCAAGCCACACAAATAATGATCTGTGATGAATTTCTTAGTTTGACTAATAAGCTGTATTTCAGTAATAAGTATTGTGTCATCCATCTCTACTCATACAGTGAGTGGAAAGTTATGTATATTTTCACCCTATGTTTGTATGTTCATTTATTGACTATTATTCTAAAGAACAAGCTCTCCTTGAACATTTTCTCAATCCTACTCAGCTAGAGGACACTAATGTCAGTGTTAATATTCCTACCTAGAAGCAGCTGAGAACAAAACATAACTTAAGATCTTGCTAACACGAGGAAATCTGCAGATGCTGGAAATTCAAACAACAACACACACAAAATGCTGGTGGAACACAGCAGGCCAGGCAGCATCTATAGGAGAAGCACTGTCGATGTTTCGGGCCGAGACCCTTCGTCAGGACTAACTGAAAGGAAAGATAGTAAAAGATTTGAAAGTAGTGGGGGGAGGGGGAAATGCAAAATGATAGGAGAAGACCAGAGGGGGTGGGATGAAGCCAAGAGCTGGAAAGGTGATTGGCAAAAGTGATACAGAGCTGGAGAAGGGAAAGGATCATGGGATGGGAGGCCTTGGGAGAAAGAAAGGTGGGGGGGAGCACCAGAGGGAGATGGAGAACAGGCAAACAACTAAATATGTCAGGGATGGGGTAAGAAGGGGAGGAGGGGCATTAACGGAAGTTAGAGAAGTCAATGTTCATGCCATCAGGTTGGAGTCTACCCAGCCAGTATATAAGGTGTTGTTCCTCCAACCTGAGTTTGGATTCATTTTGACAGTAGAGGAGGCCATGGAATTACATCGACGACTGCATTGGCGCTGCCTCCTGCACGCATGCTGAGCTCGTCGACTTCATTAACTTTGCCTTCAACTTTCACCCTGCCCTCAAATTCACCTGGTCCATTTCCAACACCTCCCTCCCCTTTCTTGATCGTTCTGTCTCTATCTCTGGAGACGGCCTATCTACTGATATCTACTATAAGCCTACAGACTCTCACAGCTACCTGGACTATTCCTCTTCCCACCCTGTCTCTTGCAAAAATGCTATCCCCTTCTCACAATTCCTCCGTCTCCACCGCATCTGCTCTCAGGATGAGGCTTTTCATTCCAGGACAAAGGAGATGTCTTCCTTTTTTAAACAAAGGGGCTTCCCTTCGTCCACCATCAACTCTGCTCTCAAACGCATCTCTCCCATTTCCTGCACATCTGCCCTCACCCCATCCACCCGCCACCCCACTCGGGATAGGGTTCCCCTTGTCCTTACCTACCACCCCACCAGCCTCCAGGTCCAACGTATAATTCTCCGTAACTTTCGCCACCTCCAACGGGATCCCACTACCAAGCACATCTTTCCCTCCACCCCTCTTTCTGCTTTTTGCAGGGATCGCTCCCTACGCGACTCCCTAGTCCACTCGTCCCCTCCATCCCTTCCCACCGATCTCCCTCCTGGCACTTATCCTTGTAAACGGAACAAGTGCAAACCCACCCTTACACTTCCTCCCTCACCACCATTCAGGGCCCCAGACAGTCCTTCCAGGTGAGGTGACACTTCAACTGTGAGTCGGCTGGTGTGGTATACTGCGTCCGGTGCTCCTGGTGTGGCCTTTTATATATTGGTGAAACCCGACGCAGACTGGGAGACCGTTTCGCTGAACACCTATGCTCGGTCCGCCAGAGAAAGCAGGATCTCCCAGTGGCCACACATTTTAATTCCACGTCCCATTCCCATTCTGATATGTCTATCCATGGCCTCCTCTACTGTCAAAATGAATCCAAACTCAGGTTGGAGGAACAACACCTTATATACCGGCTGGGTAGCCCCCAACCTGATGGCATGAACATTGACTTCTCTAACTTCCGTTAATGCCCTTCCTCCCCTTCTTACCCCATCCCTGACATATTTAGTTGTTTGCCTGTTCTCCATCTCCCTCTGGTGCTCCCCCCCACCTTTCTTTCTCCTGAGACCTCTCGTCCCATGATCCTTTCCCTTCTCCAGCTCTGTATCACTTTCGCCTATCACCTTTCCAGCTCTTGGCTTCATCCCACCCCCTCCGGTCTTCTCCTATCATTTTGCATTTCCCCCTCCCCCCACTACTTTCAAATCTCTTACTATCTTTCCTTTCGGTTAGTCCTGACGAAGGGTCTTGGCCCGAAACGTCGACAGTGCTTCTCCTATAGATGCTGCCTGGCCTGCTGTGTTCCACCAGCATTTTGTGTGTGTTGTTGTCTTAAGATCTTGCTGGTCTTTTTTGTTAACTACCAGATTATACTTCTTAACCCTTTCAGATCATACTATTTAAGCCGTCAGCAACCAATTCAAGTAACTGAATTTGTTTTAGCGATATAATCTTACCTGCACTGCCCAATGAAGGACTGTTTTAAAGTCTTTATCAACCAATGTTGGGTCAGCTCCTTTTTGCAGTAAAGCCTGGACATGTTGCGGCCGGTTATGAAAAGCAGCCCAATGGAGTGGGGTCATTCCCTTGAGTATTAAGACATAGGGATTAAAAATTAGTAATAAAATTTTACATTGGTGTGTGTGCTAGAACTTTTTTTAAAAAACATGCCCGAAAATATGATTGTGCTGTTATAGTTGTTATGTAGCTTTAACATAATGAAGACTGAACAGTGTTGTCAACTTTAAAATGAAGATCAAGATTCCAAAGTCTAGCATGTTTGTGTAATAACTTTACAACAGTTTTTCTTGAAATAGTATATGAGGATCAGAATATTCAGGAATTTAATCTTGAGATGCTATTTTTCAGATATTTTTGAACATTCAAGCAGTAAGACAAATTGTGAGATGGTAAAGGTAAAAATATTGCACAGGAGGTTGATGGTCAATTGTTATTGGACTTCAGGCAGCATTACTTTTCCCCACCTGAAAAATACTACTAGAACAAATTAAGCAGCCTTTTGTTTAGTATCTCTGCTCAATTATTTATCTGGACCATAATTGTATTTCAGTGTTAATAAGGTGAAGTTGATATGGCAAAAGAAATAAATAAGCTTTGGAACAATAAACTAAGTGGACAGTTTGACTAGAATTGTTTCATACAATGGGTGAGGGTTGGAATGAATGTCCAGTGGCTTGCTCAAAGTTGATGCCACTGTCACTTTAAGCTGGCAAGATATGTAGTTATTAAAACTCATGAGAACTGAAGTAGTGAATAATGTGTTTTCAAGCACTAAATATCCTGGATGAGTCAAAATCATAATTTGTGCAAATACCATTCCTCTTTTTAATGTATTTTTTGTAGAATTTGTATCCTCTAATTTTCTGAATGGTGTCCTAATCTCACCGATTAATTTATAGAAGATATAATATAAACTATGCCTTGAATGCTTTCTCAAAGCACTCTTTGAGTCACCTGCTTAATTTACAATCAGAGATTTAGACATTTCAGGATTTTAACATTGTTCACATGGCCCAATATGGTATTGATAACTTTCAGACATTTATTCAAACTATGAATTCAACAAGTTAAAAACAAAGCATATTTCACTCACTTCATTGTCTTGGTGATTTATTTCACACATAGTGGTTTTCTGCAACAGTAGGGCCAGGAGTCTACAACAAATGAAGATAGTTTTTAACAAATTTTTATAATGGTTAGTAATATATGGCAAAATTATTTGTTAATTAGTAGATTATAGGGGCATCATTCCTTATAATTCAAGGAAATGGGGTTACTGTACCTTTTTTTTATAAAAACCTTTCCTAGTTTTTTTTTTAACCTCTGATACTACTAATGTTCCTGTGTTTTGCAGGAACAGGGGCACCTAACTAGCACATTTTCTAGACATAAAACTGTTCTGTTTTTGTAATCAATGTTGTTTTTTTAAAAAAAGCAAATGCACAGACATTGGATTTTCCGATTTAGATGTTGGCAAAAGCTTCTTTAAGAGTGCTTTAAGAGTGCGGAGCTTATCTAATCAACCACAGTAGCAATATGATAAGAGAGGAAAATCAAGCCCTTTATAGCAATTTCTGACTGGATTTAGGAATAGAGCTTCCACTCTATTCCATACCATAGAAACATAGAAAATAGGTGCAGGAGTAGGCCATTTGGCCCTTCGAGCCAGCACCGCCATTCAGTATGATCATGGCTGATCATCCAACTCAGAACCCCGTACCTGTTTTCTCTCCATACCCCCGATCCCTTTAGCCACAAAGGCCATATCTAACTCCCTCTTAAATATAGCCAATGAACTGGCCTCAACTGTTTCCTGTGGCAGGGAATTCCACAGATTCACCACTCTCTGTGTGAAGAAGTTCTTCCTCATCTCGGTCCTAAAAAGCTCCCCCTTTATCCTTAAACTGTGCCCCCTCGTTCTGCACTTCCCCAACATCGGGAACAATCTTCCTGCATCTAGCCTGTCCAATCCCTTTAGAATTTTATATGTTTCAATAAGATACCCCCTCAATTTTCTAAATTCCAGCGAGTATAAGCCTAGTCGATCCAGTCTTTCTTCATATGAAAGCCCTGCCATCCCAGGAATCAATCTGGTGAACCTTCTTTGTACTCCCTCTATGGCAAGAATGTCTTTCCTCAGATTAGGGGACCAAAACTGCACACAATACTCCAGGTGTGGTCTCACCAAGGCCTTGTACAACTGCAGTAGAACCTCCCTGCTCCTGTACTTGAATCTTCTTGCTATGAATGCCAACATACCATTCGCCTTTTTCACCGCCTGCTGTACCTGCATGCCTACTTTCAATGACTGGAGTACAATGTACCATGAAATGCAGCATTACTTCTATCTATCGATCTTTCCTATTGCCAAAATTCAGAAGCTATGTTTACTTACTAGACTGGAGAGCCAATCTAGTCTTAACAGTATGGGTGATTTTTTATGATTCTTCTGGAAGTCACTTTCTGAAAGTCACATTGGAAAGTAGCACTATACGCTAGAACTTTACTAGTGACAGTCATGCAACTTTGGTTGCTATATACCTAAAAATAGATTTTGTTCATACCCCTGGAAGTCACAGAGTTTGTAGTAAATGCAGGTGTTGCTGCTAGTGCTGCAGCAAACCTACTCACCCTACACTGCAGCATTCAATGCTACCATCCCCTCAAAAGTATCAGTAGTATTTCAAGACCTTGACCTCAACACCTCCTTGTGCAATTAGATTCTCGATTTCACCACTGCAGACGCCAGTCAGTTTGGATTGGTAACAATATCTCCTCCACAATCTCCATCAACGCAGGTGCACCACCAGCCTGTGTACTCAGTCCCTGCTCTACTCGCTCTACACTTGAGACTGTGTGGCTAAGCACAGCTCCAATGCCACTTTTAAGTTTGCTGATGACACAACTGTCATTGGTCACATCAAAGGTGGTGAAGAAAAAGCACATAGGAGGGAGATCTGGCTGAGTGGTGCCACAGCAACAACCTCTCACTCAATGTCAGCAAGACCAAGGAGCCGATGATAGACTTCAGGAGGAAGAATCCAGAGGTCCATGTGCTAGTCCTCATCGGGGGATCTTCAGTGGAGAGGGTCAGCAACTTTAAATTCCTCAATGTTATCATTTCAGAGCCCTGTCCTGGGCCAGCACGTAAGTGCAATTATGAAGAAAACATAGCAGTGCCTCTACTTCCTCAGTAGTTTGTGAAGATTCAGCATGACATCTCAAACCTTGACGAACTTCTATAGATTTGTGGTGGAGACTAAAATGACTGGCTGCATCACAGCCTGGTATGGAATCACCAATGCCCTTGAATGGAAAATCCTACAAAAAGTAGTAGATATGGCCGAGTCCATCACGGGTAAAGCCCTCTGCACTTTTGAGCACATCTACATGGAGCGCTATTGCAGGAAAGTAGCATCCATCGTCATGGACCCCCATCACCCAAGTCATGCTCTCTACTTGCTGCTGCCATCGGGTAGAAGGTACAGGAGCCTCAGGACTCACTCCACCAGGTTCAGGAACTGTTGAACATAAAGCATCTGTACCAGAGGGGATAACTTCACTCGTCTCATTACTGAACTGTTCCCACAACCTAAGGCTCACTTTCAAGGACTCCTCATCTCATGTACTCAATATTTTATTGCTTATTTGTTATTATTATTTTAGTTCTTTTTGTATTTGCACAGTTTGTTGTCTTTTGCACACTGGTTGTCCACACGGTGCGGTTTTTCATTGATTGTATTATGGTTATTGCTGTATACAGTAACATATGCTTTATATACTTCGATAATAAATTTATTTTGAACTTTCAGCAGTCTGATAGTCCTAAATCTTGTCCGTACACTTCTTCCCAATTCATTTAGGAAGACCCAGCTGTGTTCTTCTGGCACATGATCAGCTCCTTCACATATTTTTGGTGAAAGGCTCAAGATTTTGTGTGACCTACTGCAGGCTAGCTTTAGCTGCATAGGCCTGATAAAGAGGAGGATTTAGGCAATAGAACTGCAGTCAAGCCAGGAAAGAAAGCTGCACCAGTTTTTGTTCATTTACATTTTAAGAAAGCAAAGCTTTTAAACATGGGCAGATAAATTATTGTAGAACAAGTGGAGGCTATCTCAAAGTTCAAAGTAGATTTATTATCAAAGTACATATATGACGCCATATACAACCCTGAGATTCATTTTCTTGTGGGCATAACAAATCCATAGAAGAATAATAACCATAATAGAATCCATGGAAGACCGCACTGAACTGGATGGTCAACCAGTGTGCAAAAGACAACAAACTGTTCAAATTCAAAAAGAAAGAAATAATGATAATAAATAAATAAACCATAAATCTCAAGAACATGAGATGACAAAAACTTGAAAGTGATTCCATAGATTGTGGGAAAATTTCACTGATGGGGCAAGGAAGTTGAGTGAAGTTATCCCCTTTGGTTCAAGAGCCTGATGATTGATGGGTAATAACTGTTCCTGAACCTGACAGTGTGAGTCCTGAGGCTGTGGTATCTTCCTTCAGATGGCAGCAGTGAGAAGAGATCATGTCCTGGGTAGTGGCAATCCCTGATAATGGATGCTGCTTTCCTGTAACAACGTTTTATGTAGATGTGCTCAATGTGGGGAGGAATTTAACCGTGATGGACTGAACCATATCCACTACTTTTTGTAGGATTTTCTGTTCAAGGATAGCCAGTCAATATACTCTTCCCTACACGTTTATAGAAATTTGAAAACATTTAGAAGTCATGCCAAATCTTCGCAAACTCCTAAGGAAGTAAAGGTGCTGCCATGCTTTTTGTAATTGCACTTACACGCTGGGCCCAGGATAGGTTCTCCGACATAATAACGTTGAGAAGCTTATAGTTTCTGACCCTCTCCACTTCTGATCTTCTGATGAGGACTAGCTCATGGACCTCTAGTTTCCTCCTTCTGAAGACAATAATCTGCTCCTTGGTCTTGCTGACATTGAGTGAGAGGTTGTTGTTATGGCACCACTCAGACAGATTTTCAATCTTCCTCCTAAATGCTGATTCGTCACCACCTTTGATTTGGCCTATGACAGTAGACTTGAATGTGGCATTGGAGCTGCGCTTAGCTACATAGTCATAAATGTTAAGTGAGTAGAGCAGGGAGTAAGCACACAGCCTTGTGGTGCTCATGCGCTGATGGAGATCATGGAGGAGATGTCATTGCCATTCTGAACTGATTGGAGTCTGCAAGTGAAGAGATCACAGATCCAAATGCACAAGAAGGCATTGAAGCCAAACTTATTGATTAGTTTTGAGGAGATGATGGTATTGAATGCCGAGCTGTAGTCAATAAAGAGCATCCAATGAATGCACCTTTGCTGTCCAGATATTCAGGATTGAATGAAGAGCCAACGAGATGGCATCTGCTGCTCCAGTCGGCAAATTGGAGCAGATCCAAGTCACTTCTCAGGCAGTAATTGATATGTTTCATCACCAGCCTCTCAATACACTTCATCTCTGTGCTTGTAAGTGCCACTGGATGATAGTCATTGAGGCAGGTTACCCGTTACTTCTTTGGCACTGGTATAATTGAAACCAGCTTGAAGCAGGTGGGTCTCTCAGACTGCCAAAGTGAGTGGTTAAAAAACTGAGTGAACACTTCAGCAAGTTGATCAGCACAGGTTTTAAGTACTTGGCCAGATACCCTGACTGTGCTGAATACTTTTCTTGGGTTCACCCTTCTGAAGGCAGCATATGATAAGAGATAAATGCTGCCTCTTGGGTTTGACGCATTGAAGGTAACTGGACACGGCAAAGAATCTTTACCTAAAAAGACCAACATTCTTCAGTGCAAGTCCTACTGAGTTACATTACCTGACATATGCAACTTGATCAAGTTAATCATTCATATATAATGTAGTAATGATGGCACTGATTCTCTACCAAATTTGCCCAAAGTTGCTTATGGCTTTGCAGAATAAAACACTTACTACTGAGGACTGAATGCCTGAAACAATAATTTGTCTTTTCTGCATAAACATTCTGATTGACATCCTGCAAACATTTCTGCTTTCATCAATACCTTTTTTAATTAGGTGCCTGGTTATTTGTTGAACTCAGGATCAGTTTTGTGATTATGAAAGCGACACTGAAATTTCAATATAACAGATAACAAAAAAAATCAAGTGATCTGCTGCAAAATCTGATCAATGCAAAGATCAGTGTAAATTGCAAAGAAAAAATAATGTTTAATATATGGTTTGGAACAGGAGAAAATCAAGCCTCCAGGATGAGAAGTGATAAAAACTAAAAGAAAGTTACAATGATAAAACTAAATAGCATGCAATGTGTTAAATATAATTTTAGATACATTCCGATACTATCAACTTCTTAACATTAGGTCATGATAACCCACATGAGATATCATTTCATTTGGGTGAACATGACCTAATGTTAGACACATTGAAACAAGTTAGCTCAAACTATTCATACTACAAAATCAGTTAAACAAAAGCTAAGTAATACCAAAACTATGATAAGATGAGAAGTCCCATCCAACCTCAGTGGAAAAAACCTGCTTACATTTACCCTATTCATACCCCTGATAAATTTGTATACCTCTATCAAATCTCCCCTCAATCTTCAGCATTCCAAAGAATAAAGTCCTAACCTATTCAATCTTTCCTTAACACTCGGGTCCTCCAGACCTAGCAATATCCTTGTAATTTTCTCTGTACCCTTTCAACCTTATTTACAACTTTTCTGTAGGTAGGTGACTGAAACTGCAAACAACACTCCAAATGAAGCCTCACTGATGTCATATATAACTTTAACATAATATCGCATCTTCTGCACTCATTACTTTGATTAATAAAAGCCAATGTTCCAAAGATTTTCTAATGACCCTGTTTACCCATGACGTCACTTCCAACAAATTATAGACCTGTATTCCCAGATTCCTTTGTTCTGCCACAGTCCTCAGGGCCTTACTATTCATTGCGTAAGACTGGTTTGTACTACTGAAATGAAACACCCTACACATGTCTGCCTTAAATTCCACTTGCCATTTTTCAGCCCATTTTTCCAGCTGATCCAGATCCCGCTACAAGCTATGATAGCCTTCTTCGCTGTCTACTACACCACCAATCTTGGTGTCAACCACAAATTTGCTGATCCAGTTAACCATATTATCATCCAGATAGTTGAGATAGATTACAAACAACAGCAGACCAGCACTACACAAAGTACACTGCAGACGCTGTGGTCAAATCAACACATACAAACAAGCTGGATGAACTCAGCAGGTCGGGCAGCATCCGTTGAAATGAGCAGTCAACGTTTCGGGCCGAGACCCTTCGTCAGCACTGAAGGTCCCCATAAAGAAGGTTGGGGGAGGGTGGAAAACCAATTAGAGGAAAGATCAAGTGGTGGGGGAGGGGAAGCAGGGAGGGGATAGGCAGGAGAGGTGAAAAAGGAATCTAAGGGGAAAGCATTATGGGTAGTAGAAGAAGGCAGAATCATGAAAGAGATGATAGGCAGCTAGAAGAGGAGACAGAGTGAAAGTGGGATGGGGGAAGGGAGAGGGAGGGAATTACCAGAAGTTGGAGAATTCGATGTTCATACCAAGGGGCTGGAGACTACCCAGACGGTATATGTGGCGTTGCTCCTCCAACCTGAGTTTGGCTTCATCATGGCAGTAGAGGAGGCCATGCATGGACATATCCGAATGGGAATGTGAAGCGGAGTTAAGTGGGTGGCAATGGGGAAATCCTGTCTGTTGTGGCAGACGGAGTATAGGTGCTCGATGAAGCGGTCCCCCAATCTGCGTCGGGTCTCGCTGATGTAGAGGAGGCTGCACCGGGAGCACCGAATGTAATAGATTACCCCAACAGACTCACAAGTGAAGTGTTGCCTCTCCTGGAAGGACTGTTTGGGGCCCTGAATGGTGGTAAGAGAGGAGGTGTAGGGACAGGTGTAGCACTTACGCTTGCAGGACAAGTACCAGGTGGGAGATCTGTGGGGAGGGACATGTGGACCAGGCAGTTGTGAAGGGAACGATCCCTGCGAAAAGCAGAGAGGGGTAGAGAGTGAAAGATGTCCTTAGTGGTGGGGTCCTGTTGAAGGTGGCGGAAGTTGCGGAGGATAATGTGCTGGATCCGGAGGCTGGTGGGGTAGTAGGTGAGGACAAGGGGAACACGGTCCCTGTTGTGGTGACGGGAGAATGGGGTGAGGGCCGAAGTGCGGGAAATGGAGATGCGGGTAAGGGCATCGTTGATGACGGCAGAAGGGAAACCACGATTCTTAAAGAAAGAGGACATTTGGGATGTCCTAGAACAGAAAGCCTCATCCTGGGAACAGATGTTGTGGAGACGGAGGAACTGGGAATAGGGAATAGCATTTTTACATTTGGCAGGGTGTGAAGAGGTATAATCAAGGTAGTTATGAGAGTCAGTGGGTTTATAGAAGATGTCAGTGGACAGTCTATCTCCAGAGATGGAGACCGAGAGATCGAGGAAGGGGAGAAAAGTGTCTGAGAAGGACCAAGTGAATTTGAGGGCTGGGTGAAAGTTAGAGGCAAAGTCAATGAAATTGACGAGCTCAGCATGGGTGCAGGAAGCAGCACCAATGTAGCAATGTAGCGAAGGAAAAGTTGGGGAGCAGTACCAGTATAGATTTGGAGCATAGACTGTTCCACATAACCCACGAAGAGGCAGGCATAGCTAGGGCCCATGCGAGTACCCGTAGCTACACCCTTGGTTTGAAGAAAGTGGAAAGAGCCAACAGAGAAGTTATTAAGTGTGAGTACCAGTTCCGCCAACCAGAGGAGTGTGGTGGTGCTGGGGAACTGGTGAGGTCTATTGTCAAGAAAGTAGCGGAGGGCTTTGAGGCCTTCTTGATGGGGAATTGAAGTGTATAAGGATTGGACATCTATGGTGAAAATGAAGCAGTCGGGATCGGGGAATTGGAAGTTATTGAAGAGGTGGAGGGCATGGGATCTATCCCTGATGTAGGTAGGGAGTGACTGAACTATGGGTGACAAAATGGAGTCCAGGTAGGCAGATACAAGTTTGGTGGGGCAGGAGCAGGCCAAAACTATGGGCCTACCAGGACAGTCAGGCTTATGAATCTTGGGGAGGAGGTAAAACTGAGCAGTGCGGGGTGTGGGAATTATGAGTTTTTTGGCTGAGGATGGGAGATCTCCAGAGTTGATAAGGGTGGTGATGGTATGGGAGACAATGGTTTGATGTTTTTTGGTGGGGTCCTGTTCCAGGGGTAAGTAAGAGGAGGTGTCAGAGAGCTGCTGTTTACGGCACCACCTTTGTCTGCGGGTTTGATGGTGAGGTTAGGATTAGTGCGGAGAGAGTGGAGGGCAGTGCATTCAGAGGGAGTGAGGTTGGAACAGGAGAGAAGAGTGGTGAAGTTGAGATGGTTGATGTCTCGGCGACAGTTGGAGATGAAAAGATCAAGTGCAGGTAGAAGGGCCGGTGGGGGTGTCCAGGAGGAGGAAGAGGGTTGAAGACGGGAGAAGGGGTCATCAATAGGGGGAGGGGAATCCTTGTTGAAGTAGTATGCTCGGAGACGTAGGCGACGGAAGAAGAGTTCAGCGTCATGCCGGGCACGGAACTCACTGAGCTGTGGACGGAAGGGGACAAAAGTGAGGCCCTTGCTAAGCACAGGACGCTCTGCCTCAGAGAGGGGAAGCTCAGAGGGGATGGTGAAGACATGGCAAGGGTCGGGGCTGGGGTCAGAGGAGGGTAAAGAGTGGGAGGTCTCAGGAGGGAGGGGGGTTGGGATGTTCAGGGAGAGCAGGCTGAGGGGAGAATGAGGGATCAGAGGAATGGAGGGGAGATGAGGGTTGGAGGGAATGTTGGGAGTTGTGGGGAGGATAGGGGCTAGTAGAGGAATAAGCTGAGTGGTAGGATCCAACAGCAGTAAGAGCGGTCCCGGTCTGGTAGGGTCAGGATCTCAGTCCAGATCCCAGTGACAATCACTAGTCATAGGCCTCCAGTCAGAGAGGCAACCATCTAATACCATTCTCTGGCTTCTCCCACAAAGCCAATGTCTAATCCAATTTACTACCTTATCTGAATGCCAAGCAATTGAACCTTTGCGACCAACCTCCCATGTGGGACCTTGTCAAATGTCTTGCTAAAGTCCATGTAGCAACATCTACTGTCTTGCCTTCATCAATTTTCCTGGTAACTTCTTTGAAAAAATCCATTAGATTGGTTAGACATGAGCTACTATACACAAAGCCATGCTGACCTACCTTAAATCAGTCCATATCTGTCCAAATACTCACAAATCTGGTCCCCCAATAACTTGTCCACTACCGATTGTCAGGCTCACTGGCCTATAATTTCCTGGGTTATTTTTTGAGCCTTTTTTGTGAACAACAGAACAACTTTGGCTATCCTCTCATCCTCTGGTACCTACCTCACCTGTCACTAAGGATGATTTAAATATCTCTGCTTGGGCCCCAGAGATTTCTGCACTTGCTCCCGCAGGGCCTGAGGGAGCACCTGTCAGACCCTGGAGATTTATCCACCTTAATTTGACTCATGACAGCAAACACCTCCTTCCTCCTCTGTAATCTGTACAGGATCCATGAAGTTGATGCTGCTTTGCCTCACTTCTGTACACTCTGTCCATCTCCTGAGTAAATACAGATGCAAAAGTTTATTTTAAGAACTCCACCATCTCTTCTTGCTCCACACATGGATTACCATTCTGATCTTCCAAAGGACCAATTTTGTCCCTTGCAGTTGAAGACGGGAGAAGGGGTCATCAATAGGGGGAGGGGAATCCTTGTTGAAGTAGTACGCTCGGAGATGTAGGCGACGGAAGAAGAGTTCAGCGTCATGCCGGGCACGGAACTCACTGAGGTGAGGACGGAGGGGGACAAAAGTGAGGCTCTTGCTAAGCACAGAATGCTCTGCCTCAGAGAGGAGAAGGTCAGAGGGGATGGTGAAGACATGGGAAGGGTTGGGGCTGGGGTCAGAGGAGGGTAAAGAGTGGGAGGTCTCAGGAGGGAGGGGGGTTGGGATGTTCAGGGAGAGCAGGCTGAGGGGAGAATGAGGGATCAGAGGAATGGAGGGGAGATGAGGGGTGGAGGGAAGGTTGGGAGTCATGGGGAGGATAGGGGCTAGTAGAGGAATAAGCCGAGTGGTAGGATCCTTGCAGTTGTCCCTTGCTCTTCATATATTTGTAGAATCCCTCAGGATTTTTCTTTGCCTTGTCTGTGAGGACTGCCACAAGCCTTTTTTTAAGCCCGCCTGATATCTTTCTTAAGGGTTCTCTTGCATTTCTTGTACTCCATAAGCACCTCATTTGTTCCCATCTACCTAAACCTGCTATACATCTTTTTTTTTCCTTAACCAGGACCTCAATATCTCTTGAAAACCCAGGTCCCCTACTCCTGTTATCTTTTCATTATGTGCATACAAACTTTGTACTCTCAAAATTTCACTTTTGAAGGCCTTCCACTTATCAAGTACACTTTTGCCAGAAAGCAGCCTGTCCCAATCCAGACTTGCAGGATCCTTTCTGATACCATCAGAATTGGCCTTTCTCCAATTTTGAATCTCAACCCATGGACCAGATCTATCTTTTTGCATTTTACTTTTAAATTAAAGGTATTCTGGTCATTAGATGCAAAGTGTTCCCCTACACAAATTTCTGTCACCTGCCATCTCCTTCCCTGTTAGCAGATGAAGTATTGCACACTCTCTTGTTGTAGCTTCTGTGTACTGATTAAGGAAACTTTACTGACACATTTGACAACTTCTATTCCATCTAGTCATTTTACTGTATGGAAGACCCAGTCAATGTAAGGAAAGTTAAGATCATCTACTTTAAGAACCTTATTTCTTGCAACAGTCTGCGATCTCTGCAAATTTGTTCTTCTAAATCCTCAAGAATGTTGGGTGTTCTGTAGTATTGTCCTATTAATGTGGTCAAACTTTTCTTATTTCTCAGTTCCACCCATAATGCTTCTCTAGAGTCAAGTTCTCCAATCTTCCATACAAAATTTGGACTCAAAACTTGGAAGCATGAATGTTGCACATGTTAAATGCTCAAAAATTGATATTTGCATGTTGCATTTTACTTCTAAAATTTAGTTCAAATATTTTAAAATAACATGCATCATTCATGTTCCAAATGTGGCCCATTAGCATTAAGAACATTGAGGGCATGGACAGGTGATAACATTCATTTAGGGGCTACCTGTGAAATTCCAGCACATATGCATTTACGAGTCCAGCAAGCAAAGTTGAAGTGCTATTCCATCCCAGTGGATGAAGATGAAATTACTTCACCAAGCACAGAAGAAGTGGTCTTTTCAACCACTGATACACAAGCCACAGCGATTCGCTCTGGAGAGAGTCATCATACTCCAGGTCAGACGAGAGATAACCCAGGTCAGGTTGCAGACCACAGTACCCAGGTAGATCCTTCGCATGCTGGCGGTGGTGAGGTGGTAGAGAAGAAGAGGAAGGTCAAATGGCCAGCAATGGCAGATGAGAAGGCTTGGCATGTGTTTGATGAGGATATCAGTATGATGTTGGAGAACACTCTCGGGGAACATCAAAGAGAAAGTTGGAAGTGATGGGCGATGTAATGTTGGAAAGTCCAGGTTTGGTGTAGCTGAGTTGAAGAAAGCAAAGCCTACACAGCAACCAAGCAGGTGCCAGAAGGAGATTAGTAGGTTGAGGAGAGAGCTTAGATCGTTGAGACAGAGGTGCAAGGTAGCAAGTGAGGGTGATAAGCCAGGGCTTGCTGATCTCCGAGAGCAGTTTTGAATAAAGTTAGCATCACTCAGTCATGCAGAGTCACAGCGTAAAAAGAGAAAGAAGAGAGAGAAGGCAAGAAAGGCGTTCTTTGAGAACCCTCATCAGTTCACAAAGAGATTGTTTGAACAAAATAAGAGTGGGCAGCTTAACATCTCTCAACAAGAACTTGAGGATCACCTGACAAGCACTTACTCTAACGATCAGCGGGAGGCTCCTTTGCTTGACATTTCTGGGCTTGTGGAGCCTACTGAGCCAGGAGTGAAGTTCGATCTGTCAGAACCCAAACTGGCAGAAGCCGAGCGGTTCATCAAAAAAGCAAGGTCAGGTTCAGTGCCAGGACCTAATGGAGTGCCGTATAAGGTGTTCAAGAAGTGTGAAGAGCTGAGGAAATACTTGTGGAGATTGTTAAAGGTGGTGTGGAGACAAGGTGTTGTTCCTTTGTCATGGAGTGAGGGTGAAGGAGTATACATCCCAAAGGAAGAGATTTCTGTTACATTGAATCAATTCCGACCAATTTTACTCCTGAATGTAGAGGGGGAGATTATGTTTGGCATTCTAGCAGGAGGATTATCTTCATACGTGATAGAGAATGGATTGGTAAATACATCTGTGCAGAAGGCAGGAAAACCAGGCTTCCTGGGATGCCTTGAACATACTAGTATGATGTGACATACCATCCAGTAGTCGAAAAGGTTGAGAAGAATTCTGACTGTAGTTTGGCTTGATCTTGCAAATGCGTATGGTTCCATTCCCCATATCTTGATTGAGTTTGCGATGGAATTCCTATGGATTCCTGCTAAGGCGAGGAACTTCGTTATGCAGTACTACAATGATTTCCGGATGAGGTTTTCCACTCAGCAGTTTACAACTAGGTGGCAGAGCTTGGACATTGGTATCCCAATGGGATGTGCGATTTCACCCATCCTTTTTGTGTCAGCCATGGAGGTCATTGTGAGGGCTGCAGAATCAGTGGGACCAGGTGTCGCACTTGATGGCGGAGGGGAGTTGCCACCAATACGAGCATTCATGGACGATATCACCCTTTTGGGTCCTAGCACGGAGGCAGTGGAAAGTGTACTATCTAGACTCGAGGAGCTAATGGATTGGGGAAGAATGAATTTCAAGACCAAGAAGTCAAGGAACCTTGTTCTTAGGAGAAGAAAGCTGGTTGACTTTCATTTCACCTTTTGTGGAGAGGAGATTCCATCCATTCAGGACCAACCAGTTAAGAGCCTCAGGCGATGGTACACAGAGGAGCTAAGAGACACCAAGAGGGTTCAAGAGGCAGGAGAACAGATCAGCAGAGGTCTGATGTCTGTCGACAAGTGTGGCTTGCCTGGCAAGTTGAAGTTGTGGTGCTTGCAGTACGGACTGATGCCACAGATAATGTGGCCATTAACTGTCTATGAAGTGGCAATGTCCTATGTTGAAGCAATGGAACGGAAGATCAACAAGTATGTGAAGAAGTGGCTTGGAGTACCGAGCAGCCTCACTAATATTGCAATCCGCAGTAGCCAGACAAAGCTTACCATCCCAGTGCAATCCTTGTTGAAGAGGTCAAGGTAGCCAAGGTAGGACCATTCTTGATGCTTCGAGACTCAAAAGACCCTGTCATCAAGAACATCCAGCCGGATGTGAGATCAGGCAGGAAGTGGTCAGCCGGGGCAGCAGTCGATGAGGCAGAGTCTAGATTGAAGCCCAAGGAGGCGGTTGGGGCTACCCAGCTAGGCTGCCAGGGACTTGGACGGACAACCCACAAGTGGTGGTCATCTTCTACAGGTAAGGAGTGTCGTGAGCTTGTAACACATGAAATACGAGAGGTAGAAGAGGAGAAGAGGTTAGCTAAAGCAGCTGGCCTGACCAAACAAGGGGCTTGGTCCTGGTGGGAAAGTGTTGAACAACAACATCTATCTTGGAATGTCCTGTGGCAGATGGAACCACTCCCCATTTCTTTTCTATATAGAGCAGTGTATGACCTGCTCCCAACACCTGCCAAAGATAAGACAGACAGGTGTGCTGCTTGTGGCGAGAAGGGAACACTTCAGCGTATTTTGAGTGCATGCAGAGTCAATCTTTCCAGCAACATGTACACTTGGAGACATAACAACATTCTCAAAGTTGTAACTGAAACGGTTGAGCAGAGAGTACTGCAGCACAACTTATCTCATGCCCCATGCTGCACAGAACATGGCATATCATTTGTGAGAGAAGGCTCTAAGTCAAGGGTGTACAGTGCAGGCCCACGATCAAGCATACTTTCTTCAGCCAATGATTGGTGTGTCAAGGCTGACCTGGCTGGGAAAGGCAGTTTCCCGGAGCAAATAGTTTTCACCACATTGCGTCCAGATATAATCGTCTGGTCTGACACCAGTAGAGAAGTGGTTATTGGTGAACTCACAGCCCCCTGGGAAGACAACATCGATGAAGCCCATGAGTGCAAGTTAACCAAGTATGCAGAATTAAGATCAGTGTGCAGAGACAGAGGGTGGAAGGTCTCATGCTATCCATTCGAAGTAGGTTGCCGTGGCTTCATTGCGTTCACTTTCCAGAAGTGGCTGCGTGACCTTGGCTTCACTAGAAGAGAGATCAAGTCAACCAGCAGGGCTATAGCTGAGGCAGCAGAGGCAGGATCATCATAGGTGTGGACTAAGTACGTCCAGAGGGGCAGATAGTCGGACAGTGTATCCATCTTTTGTAAACTCTTCAGTAGCTGCGTAGACACCTGAAGAGTAGACTATCTGTTGGATGGAAGCGACCAACAACTCTGATAGAGGCAGATGCCAAGTTGTTAAGCTCATCAGTGGGAGGTGGTGCTTTAGCATTGCTGGCCCACCACCTCGAGGGAGTCTTGATCATAAGCGGGCCGAAACTCCTGAAGACAGGTGGCAGATCAACTGATGATCCCACCGATGATAGCACAGGACAGTTAACATCTTAGTCCACATGTATTTTCAATTCAATTCTACACTCAGTGGCTATGTTATCAGGTACCTCCTGTACCAAATAAAGTGGTCACTGTGTATATGTAGTCTTCTGCTGTTGTAGCCCATCCACTTCAAGTTCAAGTCTGGCTATTCTCCTTTGAACTTGTCATTAACAAAGCAGTTTTGCCCATAGAACCAGCAGCTTACTGGATGTTTTTTTTGTTCTTCAAACCCTAGAGATTGTTTTGCATGAAAATCCCAGGAGATCAGCAGTTTCTAGGTTATTGACCCCACCATGTCTGGCAGCAAGAATCCTTGCGCAGTCAAAGTTGTTAAATCACATTTCTTCCCCATTTTAATGTTTGTCCTGAACAACAACTGAACCTCTTGACCCATGAGCTCATGCTTTTACACATTAATTGCTTCCATATGATTGGCTGATTAGATATTTGCATGAGCAAACAAATATATATGTTTACCTAATAACTGGCCACTGAATGTATATAATTAGCAATTTTATAAGTAAAAGTTAAAGTGGTAAACATTCATTCACAGATAATTTGCTGTGAATGTAGTTTGTCACTCTGCCAAATGGGGCTTGGCTCAGTTGGGTGGAGGAGCTCTCTCATCCCCCCCTTGCCTCTTGATCCTGCTGCAGTAATAAATTACAATTGTAGCCAAAAGAGCAATAGAACACTGTGCAGCAAGACCACTGGTCCTCAAGATGGCATCTAGTCCCCTGATAGATCAGGGAGTCACCCTGCAGTGTGTTCCAGGCAATATGCACGCACTTGTTATTAAGATGCTGCACTTCCAGAAGGGTAAGGGCAGCTGGAATATTAACAGCGAGAGAAGGAAGTGTGACATGGTGAGATGGAAGTGTGGTATGATGAAAAGTCTCCAGACAATGAAGTCTGTCCCGAGAATCTTCAGATTTCCTTGAGTACAGTATGCCAATGGCTTCTTGTATATGTATGTGCATTCTATCTCTCTTGCCAGCAGAGCTTGCTAACATATAGCCCTGGAATTCCAAGTGTCCATGAAGGTCAAGATAAAACAACCTAGCTCCAATACTAACCTCCTGTACTCAATCTTCAAATATCTTGAGGTCAGAGCTTTTCAAGTATACATTCATTAACTTTGTAAATATGATGGGGGTTTCTGCCTCCACCATCTTTCCCTATCTTATCACAGTGACCCTACGATCATAAAATATCTCACCTTGTCTCTAATCCTACTATCAATTAAATCTATGCCAAAACGAGAAGTCTTTTCATATAAGGCCGTGTATAATTTGGTATGCCTCTACTTCCTCAGGAGGTTAAAGAAATATGGCATGTTTCTATTGACCCTTACTAATTTTTATTGATGCATAACAGAAAGCATTCAGTCTGAATGCATAACAGCTTGGTATTGCAACTGCTCTGCAATGGCCGCAAGAAACTACAGAGAGCTGTGGACACAGCTTAGCACATCATGGAAACAGCCTCCCCTCTACGGACTCTGTTCACTCTTCTCACTGCCTCAGTAAAGCAGCCAACCAAATACCTCACCAACCCAAGACAATCCCTCCCTTCTTCCATTGGGCAGAAGGTACAAAGGCCTGAAGAAATATACTACCCATGAACAGCTTCTATCCCACAGTTATCAGGCTCTTGTACAGACCTCTTGTATGATATGATTGACTGTTTACCTTGTTATGACCTTGCCCTTTATTGTTTACCCACATGGACTTTGTAGCTTTTATATGTTATCTTACATGGTTATTGTTTTACCTTGTTCTCCATATCTCAATGCACTGTATAATGATTTGATCTGTATAAACAATATGCAAGTCAAGATTTTCACTGTATCTAGGTATATATGACAATAATAAACTAATGCTTAAACTAATGTGCTAAAATTAATGTCCTAAACTAATGTGGAAATCTGAAATAACAATAATAAATGCTGGAAATTCTCAATTGGTTTGGTAGTACCTGTGAAAAGAGAAACAGAGATAAAATTTTAGATTATAATGAAAGGTGATTCACCTCAAACGTTAACACTGTCACTCTTACCACAAATGCTGCCTGATTTGCTAAGTATTTCTAAGTGTTTTCTGTTTCTATCCAATTTGCCTTCAGAGACTATATTTTTTTTCATTCTGGCAAATCCTCCATACCTTCTGCATTGCAGTGGTACTATTCAAGTGATATGATTACCTGAACTATGCACATTACTCAAGCTTTGATTCAAATTAATAGGCCAAAGTCAGCATGGTTTCATTGAGGGGAAATCTTGCCTGACAAATCTGTTGGAAATCTTTGAGGAAATAACAGGCAGGAGGGACAAAGAAGAGTCAGTGGAGGTTGCTTGCTTTGATTTTCAGATGGCCATGCAGGATATGAGGCTGCTCAACAATATAAGAGGCCATGGTAATACAGGAAAGATATTAGCATGGATAGGAGATTGGCTGACTGGCAGGAGGCAAAGAGTGAGAATAAAGGTGGCCTTTTTTGGTTGGTTGTCTGTGATTTGTGGCATTCAGCAAGAGTTGATAACTCAGATGATGGGATTGATGGTTAAGTGGACAGGTTTTCAGAGGATACAAAGATAGGGGAGGGGTAGGTAGTGTGGAGGAAGCAGGAAGTCTGCAGAAGTACTTAGACAGATCAAGAATGGGCAAAATAGTGGCAGATGAAATATAGTGTAGGGATATCTATGGTCATGCACTTTGGTAGAAGAAATAAAGATGTAGACAAGGAGAAAATTAAAAAATCAGATGTGCAAAGGGACTTGGGAGTCTTTGTGCAGGATTCTCTAAAGGTTAACTTGCAAGTTGAGTCAATGGTAAGGAAGGCAAGTGTAATGTTAGCTTTCATTTTGGGAGGACTAGAATATAAGAGCAAGGAAGTGATACCAAAGCCTTATAAGGCATTGGTCAGATCACACTTGGAGTATTGTGAGTGGGTTTGGGCCCCTTTTTAAAAAAAGATTTTCTGAAATTGGAGAGGGTCCAGAGGAGATCCATGAGAATGATTCCAGGAATGAAAGAGTTAATGAATGAGGACTGTTTGATCACTCTGGGCTTGTACTTGCTGGAGTTTAGAAGAATGATGGGGGACCTCATTGAAACCTGTCGAATATTGAAAGGCCTAGATAGAGAGGAGGTTTCCTATGGTGGTTAGGACAAGGAGAGCAAAGCCCCAGAAGAGGGACGTCCATCTAGAACATAGATAAGGAGGAATTTCTTTAGCCAGTGAGTAGTGAATCTGTAGAAATACTATATGCATATTCATATGTATAGCATTCAGCTGCAACATTCATGGACCCAGCACCTTAATAAAACAGTTGTAGATGAGTGTGTTCTCACAAAATCATTCAGAGTCTCCCCCAATCAGAAGCCCTGGATGAACCATGAGTTTCACAATCTGCTGATGCCAGATCAGGGTCATTCAAGTCTGGAGACCAAGGAAGTTACAACAGGTCCAGGTATGATCTGCAGAAAGCCATCTCATGGGCAAAGTGACAATTCCAGAGTAAACCTGAATCAATGAAGGATGCTCGACAGCTGTGCCAGGGCTTGAATACTATTACTTCCTATGGAGTTAAGTCAAGTGACATAGGCAATAGCAGGTCTTTGCTTTCAGAAGAGTTCAATGCCTTCTATGATTGCTTTGACCATCAAAACATGAAGGAACCGTCATAAACTCCCTCTGCTTCTGATGATCCTGTGATTGCAGTCTCTGAGGCCAATGTGTTAGCAGCATTTAGGAGTGTGAACTCAGGAAAAACATATGGCCTAGATGGGTAACCCGGCCAATTACTAAAGACCTGTGCTGATTAACAGGCTGGAATGTTCACTGAGATCTTTAATCTCTCGCTTTGGCAGCTTGATATACCCACCTGCTTCAAGCAGGCTGCAATTTTACTGGTGCCTAAGAAAAACATGGTGACCAGCCTCAATGGCTATTGTCCAGTATCATTTACATCCATTGTGATGAAGTGCTTTGAAAGGTTGATGATGAAACATACTAACTCCTGCATGAGACGTTAGTTGTATCTATTCCAATTTGCCTACCAGATTAACAGGTCCACAGCAGATGCCATCTTATTGGCTCTTCACTCAATCCTGAACATCTAGACAGCAAAGGTGCATACATCAAGATGCCCTTTATTGACTACAGCTCAGTGTTCAATACCATTATCCCCACAAAATTGATCAATAAGCTCCAAGATCTTGGCCTCAATACCCCCTTGTGCAATTACATCCTTGATTTCCTCACTTCCAGAACCCAGTCTGTTCAGATTGGCAATAACATCTCCTCCACGATCTCAATCAGCACTCATGCACCACAAGGCTATGAAGTCTACTCACTTTACACTTATGACTGTGTAGCTAAGCCCAGCTCCAATGCCATATTCAAGTTTGCTAATGACATTTCTCGTGGGCCAAATCAAAGGTGGTGATGAATCAGCATAAAGGAGGGAGATTGAAAATCTGTCTGAGTGGTGCCATAACAACAACCTCTCACTCAATGTCAGCAAGACCAAGGAGCTGATTATTGACTTCAGGAGAAGGAAATCAGAGGTCCATGAGCCAGTCCTCATAGGAAAATGAGAGATGGAGAGGCTCAGCAATTTTAAATAAATCAGTGTTATTATTTCCAAGGACTTGTCCTGGGCACAGCACATAAGTGCAATTACAAAGAAAGCACAGCAGCACCTTTACTTCCATAGGAGTTTGTGAAGCTTCAGCATGACATCTAAAACTTGACAAACTTGTATAGATGTCTAGTGACTGGCTGCATCACAGCCTGGTATGGAACAACCAATGCCCTTAAATGGAGAGTCATACAAAAATTAGTGGATACAGCCCAGTACATCATCGGTAAGGCCTTTTCCATCATTGAGTACCTCTACACGAAATATTGTTGTTGGAAAGCAGCATCCATTATCATGGTCCCCCACCACCCAGGACACGTGCTCTTCTCACTGCTGCCATCAGGAAGATCATACAGGAGCCTCAGGACTCACACTACCAGGTTCAGGTACAGTTATTATCCCTCAACCATCAGGCTCTTGAACCAAAGGGGATAACTATACTCAACTTCACTTGTCTTATCATTGAAATGTTCCCACAACCTCCATAGGTTTCACAACACTTTCAAGGACTCTTCATCTCATCTTCTTGATATGTATTACTTATTATTATTTATATATTTATTATTATTTGTTTCTTTTTGTATTTGCACAGTTTGTTGTCTTTTGCACAATGGCTGAATGCCCAAGTTGGTGTGGTTTTTCCTTGATTCTGTTACGGTTATTACTCTATGGATTTATTGAGAATGCTTGCATGAAAATGAACCTCAGGAAAAGGACATAAATGTACCTTGATAATAAATTTACTTTGAATGTTGAACTTGGACTATTTATTTTGTGTGACTGTGTTTTACTACTGTCTTGCAGTATATGTATTTGCTATCCTAGATGTGCTATATGTGCCTTGTGCTATGTATGACTGTTGGCACTGTTTTTCACCTTGACCCTGGAGTACTGCTGTTTCGTTTGGCTGTATTCATGGGTTTCATGTATGGTTGAATGACAATTAAGCTGAGATTGAACTTGATTCACTTGCCTTCTTGAACCTCCACCTTCCCTGGATGTATTTTGTTTATTACTTTTCTGCTGTATTGATCAGGCCATCTAAATATTCTTTCTTTTGGAAGTGTTTCTCCTCCCAGTCACAACTAACCTCAGTACACTCTCTTTATGATATACTCTATGTTTTAATTCAAATCATTGATATTCATTGTAAGAAGTAAGGGTTTGAGAGCCATGTGAAACTCCACTGGTGAAAGCCTTCCACTCGCCAAAACAAATATCAATCATTATCTTTTGTTTACTGACATTATCAACTTTGGATATAATTTGCCAGACTCCTTTAAATCTCATGGCCTTTGCTATTTTAGCCTGTCTGCTACATGAGTTCATGTCAAAAGCCTTACCAAAATCAATGTTAACAATATCAAATGTGCTATCCTCATTGATGTTACAGTCAAACACTTCCACTTGTGAGTTAGCCAAGATTTCCCCATAACAAATCCATATGGACTATCCCTGGTTAATTTCCATTTAAATTGAGTTTTATGGTGTGTCTCACATTTATTTCCAGTTAGTTTTCCACCAATGAAGCTAAACTAATTTGTTTATAATTACTCAGTTTATTTCTTCCTGCATTCTGCCAGTCCTGTAACCAGAGGGTACTGAATAATAAGTCTCTGCAGTTTTCTTCCTTGTATCTAATAATACCCTTGGACATACTTCACCTAGGTTGGAGGTTTGTCCACAATCAAAATTCTATGGTGTTGATATTGTCTTCCTCTTGGGTGAAGAGATACAAAGTATTTGTTAAGAATCTCATTTATATTTTCCAGCTTCATATATAGTTTCCAAGTATGATTTATTAAGGAAAAGTATTAATTCATAGGACAATCTGTTCAATAATCAATAGTCAATAGATGGGATTATTGGTAGGAATCATCAGGGAATTTCCCTGATTGTGCTTGACCTGGTGCATGAAACCTCATGGAGTCCAGAATCAATACAGAGGTCTCCCATAGCCAATCAGAGGCCCCCAAATCCTGAGAACTTTCTACAGGAGCATAATTGAGAGCATCCTGATTGGCTGCATCACTGCCTGGTATGGGAACTGCACCTCCCTTAATCGCAGAACTCTGTAGAGAGTGGTGTGGATAGCCCAGCGCACCTGTAGTTGTGAACTCCCCATGATTCAGGACATTTACAAGGACAGGTGTGAAAAAAGGGCCCGTAGGATCATTGGGGACTTGAGTCACCCCAACCACAATCTATTCCAGCTTCTACCATCAGGGAAGCAGTACCACAGCATAAAATCCAGGACCAACAAGTTCTGGGACAGCTTCTTCCACCAGGCCATCGGACTGATGGACTCACACTGATTTCAGTGTGCTCTATATTACATTGACTGTTCTATTTATTATAAATTACTATGATTGCACATTGCACATTTAGACGGAGACATAACGTAAAGATTTTTACTCCTGTGAAGGGTGTAAGAATAAGGTCAATTCAATTCACTTTGAGATTAGCTTGATTTGTCACATGTACATCAAAACATATGGTGAAATGCATCATTTACGTCAAATCAAATCAGTGAAGATTGCGCTGGGAAGCCCATGTACAGCATGCCCACAGCTCATTACCCCTATCTGTATGTCTTTAGAATGAGTGAGGAGACTGGAGCATCTGCAGGTAACCCATGCAGTCATGGAAAGAACGCAGCAGCAATCGAATTCCATCTTACAGTTGGCACTGAAAAACAATGGTGCTAACTGCGGTGCTACCATGCTGTCCCGTCCCATCCTGTCTTCCGGCTTTATATATCTGGTCACAATATTAATTGATTGTTGCCACGTCTGGTGGGTTAGAACATACCTAGAGATTCTTTTAAAGGAGTATGGCACATTGACAAAAATGAATGATCCTGTGACTGTAGGCTTGACTCATTTATGAATTTACCCCTTCCAGTTTAAGCACATGTTCCCGGCCATTTGTGGAGAGGGCTTGACTATCTTAGGTATCTCTTTGCCACATCTGTGTTGATGCTATCGAGTTTATCCAATGATTGTGAATTAGGGATAGCATAATGGTAGATAATGCTTATATCAATGTTACATCATCTGTTCAGTGCATTTTGCCTGATTTCTTCATTCTTATGCTTTGACATAGCTGTTTTGACACAATTACAGTATATTGTTACGTACCCCGTAACTGGGTGTCTGACCAGCAGAGAAAGAAGAATCCGTTGGAGTCTGGTGGTACCAAACTAAAGGTGTTTATTAGAAAACTACACAATACAATATCAAAAATGCAAATATACATATAAAACAAGTTAGCGGTAATAAACCTAAAAGTGTAGGAATAATAATAACCAATAATAAACAAGCTCTATCGATGTCTAGGGGTAAATGAATTGTCATAGGAAAGTATAGAGTTCAGTTCATAAATGCTGAAGTAGTTGTATTTGTTGTATTTAAATCGTTGGAGAGGGAGAGAGAGCGAGCGACATGCAACAGCAACAGCTGCGGCAGGCAAACCTTTTTATGGCTTTCTTAATCCGTCGTATCGTTGTGGCCATTCAGTTATGACCCCTCTGTTCTTCAGCTAGACCGTTCTTCTGTGGTGGACTCGTCACTCGGGCATGAGTGGACACACACACAAGTCCCCACCGGCCCTGCTGTAACACTGTGAGTTCAACTGACCGATCTCCTGGTTCGGTCTCCGAAGCCCCCACCTTTCTGTGGGTTCCCAGCACTCAGTCAGTGTCCACTGGTGTGTCTGAAGGGTGTCTCTCCAGACCTGTCTTTTATCCCTACTCACGGGGTCTCAGCTATCCATCAACTCTGAATGACGGTGTCCATCAAATCAGGCCACTCCTGCTATCTCCTGAGGAATGTTAACGAGCAAAGTAAAGTCCTTGTAGTGGAAGGTAAATAATCCAGGAAGAGTCATAATACAGTAAATCAACAGTCGCTCTCCCCCTCTTATCTGTAGCAAATGTTCTTGCCTGGGCTTTATCTCTCTCTCTCTCTCAATAGCAGCATAACAACAGCAATAGTTTGTAGTTCTCAGGGGGGGGGGGAATGGTTAACTCTGTACCCCATTGTCCATCAGGTCTGTCCATCACTGATAACAATATGATTTGCAAGGCAATTTTTAATGGCAATAAAGAGTCAATCTAATTCTGATTGTTCTCAGAGCAGTTTGAATTTTGGAAAATTACCCAGAATCAGAATGATATTTATTATCACTGAGATAGGTCTTGATTTTTTTTTCTAGTGGTAGTACAGTTCAAAAATAAATAAAAACTAGGAAAGCACCATCAACACTCCCTCAACCACATCTCTTCCATTTCACTCACATTTACACTCACCCTATCCTCTCGCCACCCCACCAGGGATAAGGATCCTCTTGTCCTCACCTATCACCCCTATAGCCTCTGCATCCAGCACATAATTCTCCAGAACTTCCACCATCTCCAACAGAAGCACATCTTTCCCTCTCTTCCACTTTCTGCTCTCCACAGTGATTGCTCCCTACACAACTCTATTGTCATTCGTCCCTCCCCACTGATTTCCCTCATTGCATTTACCCTTACAAATGGAATAAGTGCTACACCTGTCCCTACACCTCCTCCCTCACTATCATGCAAGGCCCCAAACAGTTCTTCCAGGTGAGGTGGCACTCCACCTGTGAGTCTGTTGGGACCACCTACTGTATTTGGTGCTCCTAGTGTGGCCTCCTGGATAACGGTGAGCTATGACATAGATTGGGAGACAGCTTCACCGTGCACCTATCCTCCATAAACCAGAAAAAGCAGATCTCCCAGTGGCCGCCCATTTTAATTCCACTTCCCATTTCAACATGTCAATCCATGGCCTCCTGTACTGTTGATATGAGGCCATGCTTAGGTTGGAGGAACAGCACCCTATATTCCATTTGGGTAGCCACCAACCTTCTGGCATAAACATCAATTTCTCAAACTTCCGGTAATGCCCCTCACTTCACCATTCCCCATCCCTTTTCCCCCCTCTCACTTTATCTCCTTGCCTGCCCATTGCCTCCCTCTGGTGATCCTCCCCGCTTTTCTTTCTTCCGCGGCCTTCTGTCCTCTCCTATTAGATTCTCCCTTCTTCAATCCTGTATCTCTCTCATCAATCAACTTCCCTGCTCTTTACTTCACCCCTCGCCCCACTCCTGGTTTCGCCTACAACCTTATGGTTCTCCTCCCCTCCTCCCACCTTCTAATTCTGACTCCTCATCTTTTTTTCGCCAGTCCTGCTGAAGAGTCTCAGCTGGAAACATCAACTATACTCTTTTTCATAGATGCTGCTGGGCATTTTGTGTGTGTTGCTTGGATTTCCAGCATCTGCAGATTTTCTCTTATTTAAGGCTTTATTTGATTGAGTGCAGATTCCCGAACTGGATTGAACTCATGTCACTGGAATATTTCACCAGATGAATAAGTTAGTGTTCTAATATCTTCGTTACTATTCACTAGATGAGAGATGAAGTCTCACGCTTCAAAAGACAAGTAAAAGAAGGAAGATATTTTTGGATGAGGGAATGTGAAGAGACTGATTGAATATGCGTTGTGCATGTATTCAATGTTTTCTAAATATCCAGTGATGATTGGCTACATGGAGGCAGAGGTTATAACAACTAACAACTTCTGTCCAAGTTCATGAACTTTTGAGACTGTAAGGAGCCTTTTCCTGTTATGCTAAGTAGCTCTGATTGCAAGAAAGAGAGAAGATTGTGAATTTGTTGCCATGTGCTTATCTGTCAGTGTTGAGAAATCGCCTGTATACGTGTGGTATGAGATTTAAGCTTCTGTAAAATTAGTGTTCAAGGTATATTTAAAATCAAAGTATGTCAAACCTTGAGATTTAGACCATAAGAAATAGGAGCAGAAGTAGGCCATTTGGCCCATCAAGTCTGCTCCACCATTCTTTCATGGGCTGATCCAATTCTTTCAGTCATCCCCACTCCCCTGCCTTCTCCCCATACCCTTTGATGCACTGGCTAATCAAGAACTTATCAATCTTTACCTTAAATACAGCCAATGACTTGGCCTCCACAGCTGCTCGTGGTAACAAATTCCACAGATTTACCACTCTCTGACTAAAGTAGTTCCTCCACATCTCAGTTCTAAATGGACGTCCTTCAATCCTGAAGTCGTGCCCTCTTGTCCTAGACTCCCCTACCATGGGAAATACCTTTGCCACATCAATAACTTTGCCATATCTGTTTGTCTCACAGGCAGCCACAAAATAAAGAAATAAAAAAGATATTAAAAAGCCTGTCAAACACTTAATGTGCTGAGTAAAAAACCAATCATGCTAACAATAAATGCAAGCAAATAGCATTCTGAACTGAAGTTCACAGAGAGCCCGACCACAGACTCCTAGTTCAGCATGGAATGGAACTAAGCAGAAAAGGACCTCTGAAATTCTTGAAGAGACTTCGCTGGAGCTATTGACCTCTTCTGCAGGCTTGTTCAGGATGGGGTCTGAGGTTTTGCTTTTGTCTCTCAAGTAGATTTGTGCAACATTTAATTATTAATGAAGTGCAGGTCCTCCCCGGGCTGTGAATGCTCGACTTATGCACAGCCTCCGCACATAAACAAGCATTTGGAAGAATAGCAAAATAGATTTGCTGGCTCTAACTCAACCAGAGGTGCGTTAACAGGAGCATCGCAGCAGAATACTTCAAATCTTGGTGGGCCAGTTTAAGGTGATTTACTGAAATATGTTCAGGTTTATCTATCTTATCTATGATAAAAGTCTTTTCTCCCCGTTCCATAGTGCAGAACAGGCCATCGTAAGGGGGCCTAAGAGGATGTTGGTGTGTGTCCTAAAGACCATAAGATATAGGAGCAGAATTAGGACATTCAGCCCATCTAGTCTGCTTCACCATTTCATCATGGCTAATCCTGGATCCCATTCAACCCCATACACCTGCCCTCTCACCATATCCCTTAATGCCCCGACCAATCAGGAATCTATCAACTTCCGCTTTAGGTATACCCATGAACTTGGCCTCCACCGCAGTCTGTGGCACTACATTCCACTCTTTGGCTAAAAAAGTTCCTCCTTACTTCTGTTGTAAAAGGTCGCCCCTCAATTTTGAGGCTGTGCCGTCTTGTTCTGGATACCCCTAGAAGATGAAACATCCTCTCCACATCTACCTTATCTAGTCCTTTCAACATTTGGTGGGTTTCAATGAGATCCCCATGTATTCTTCTAAATTGCAGTGAGTACAGGTCCAATGCTGCCAAAAACTCCTCACATGTTAATCCTCCATTCCCAGAATGATCTACTGAACCTCCTCTGGACTATTCAATGACAAGACATCCTTTCTGAGATATGGGGCCCAAAACTGTTGACAATACTACAAGTGCATCCTGACCAGTGACTTGTAAAGCTTCAGCATTATCTCCTTGTTTTTATATTCTATTCCCCTGGAAATGAATGCCAACATTGCATTTGCCTTCTTTACCACAGACTCAAACTATGAATTAACCTTCTGAGTCTTGCATGAGGACTCCTAAGCCCCTCTGCACCTCCAATGATTGAATTTTCACCCCATTTAGATAATAGTCTGCACTATTGCTCCTTTTACCAAAATGCATAATCAAAGATTTTCCAACATCTGCCACTTTTTTGCCAATTCTTCCAATTTGTCTAAGTGCTGCTGCAATCACATTGCTTCCTCAGCACTACCTACACCCCCCCATCCTCATATCATCTGCAAACTTTGCTACAAAGCCATCAATTCCATTATCTAAATCATTGATGAAGAATGTGAAAAGTAGTGGTCCCTATACTGACCCCTGGAGGAACACCACTAGTTACTGGCGGCCAACCAGAAAAGGCTGCCTTTATTCCCACTTGCTGCCTCCTGCCTGTCAGCCATTCCTCTATCCATGCCAGTATCTTTCCTGTAATGCCATAGGATTTTATCTTGTTAAGCAGCCTCATGTGAGGCACCTTATCAAATGCCTTCTGAAAATCTAAGTAAATGACATCCACCACCTCTCCTTTGCCTACCCTGCTTGTTACTTCCGCGAAGAACTCTAACAGATTTGTCAGGCAAGATTTTCCTTTACAGAAAGCATGATGACTGACTTACTTTATTATTAGTCTCCAAATACTTTGAAACCTCATTCTTAATAATAAACTCCAACACTTTCCCAACCACTGAGATTAGGCTAACAGGCCTATAATTTCTTCTCTTTTGTTTTCCTCCCTTCTTAAGGAGTGGAGTGACATTTGCAATTTTCCAGTCATTTGGAACTATGCCAGAATCAAGTGATCCTTGAAAGATCATGGCCAACGCATCTGTTATCTCTTCAGCAACCTCTTTTAGGTTCTGGGATGTAGTCCACCTGGTCCAGGTGACTTATCTACGGTACCTTAAGACCTTTGCGTTTAACTGGAACATTTTCTTTTGTTATAGCAATGGCACTCAGTCCTGTTCCCTGATGCTCACGGACCTCTAGCACACTGCTAGTGTCTTCCACTGTGAAGACGGAAGTAAATTACTTATTAAGTTCATCTGCCATTTCTTTGACACCCATCAATACCTCACCAGCAACATTTTATAGTGGTTCAATATCAACTCTCACTTCCCTTTTATTCTTTATATAACTGAAAGAACTCTTAGTATCCTGCTTTGTATGATCTGCTAGTCTGCCCTCATATTTCAAATTTCCCCTTCTGGCTTTTTTAGTTGCCTTTTGTTGGATTTTAAAAACTTCTCAATCACCCAACTTTCCACTCACTTTTGCTACCTTATATGCCCTTTCTTTGGCTTTTATGCAGCCCTTGTCAGCCACATTTTCCTAGCCCTGCCATTTTAGAACAACTTCTTCTGTGGGACATATCTATCCTGCACCTTGAGAACTATTCCCAGAAACTTGAGACACCTCTGTTCTGCCGTCATCCCCATCAAATCTATCAGAGCAAACTTCTCTCTCGTGCCTCTGTAATCTCCTTTATTCCACTGAGATACTGATACTTTTGACTTGCTTCTCCCTTTCAAATTGCAGTATGAATTCATCATATTATGATCACTGCCTCCTAAGGATTCCTCTATGTTAAGCTGACTAATAAGATCTGGGTCATTACACAACACCCAATCTATGATAGCCTTTCCTTTAGTAGGCTTTAGCACAATCTGCTCTTAAAAGCCATCTCATAGGCACTCATAGTGTTGGCGCGTGGCCTAGTGGGCAAGGCATCAGACTAGTAACCTGAAGGTCACTGGTTCGAGCCTCAGCTGAGGCAACGTGTTTGTGTCCTTGAGCAAGGCACTTAACAACACATTGCTCTGCGATGTCACCGGTGCCAAGCTGCATGGGTCCTAGTGCCCTTCCCTTGGACAACATCGGTGGCATGGAGAGGGGAAAGCCTGCAGCTTGGGCAACTGCCAGTCTCCCATACAACCCTGCCCAGGCCTGCGCCCTGGAAGCTCCAGGCACAGACCCATGGTCTCTCGAGACCGACGGAGCCACCACCATAGGTACTCAATAAATTCTTCTCTTGTGATCTGACACCAACCTAATTTTCTGAGTCCCCTTGCACGTTGAAGTTCCCCATTACGATTGTATCATTACCCTTATTACATGCCCTTTCCAGCTCCCTTTGCAATCTCAACCTCACATTTTAACTACTACTTGGAGGCCTATATATGATTCCCATAATGTTTTTTTTACCCTTGCAGTTTCTTTAACTCCACCCACAAAAATACAGCATTCTCTGACCCTATGTCACCTTTTTCTAAAGATGTAATTCCATCTCTTACCAATAGAGCCAAACTACTGCCAATGCCTTCCTGCCCGTCCTTTTGATTGAATGTACATCTTTTGAGGTTAAACTCCCAACTATGACCTTTCAGCCATGATTCAGTGATGCCCACTATGTCATACTGACCAATCTCTAATTGCACCATGAGTTCATCCACCTTATTCCAAATGCCACGTGCATTTAAGTACAACACCTTCAGTCCTGTATTCTTCACCCTTATGAATTTTGCCTCTGTGGTACAATTTAACTCTTTGCTCTGTCTGCATGTTTACCCAATTATTGGCTTGTCCTTCCTTACATTCATATAATATATTACATCATCTACTTTTAAAACTCTGGCTCGTCCTCAGCTCTATCATACTCATTCCCCTCCCCCTGCCATATGAGTTTAAACCACTCCCAAGAGCTCCAGAAAACCGGAAGGATAAGTTTGTCCCCTTCAGATTCAGGTGCAACCTGTCCCTTTTTTACAGGTCATACCTGCCCCAGAAGAGGTCCCAGTTATCCAGAAATCTGAATCTCCGCCCCTTGCTCCAATCCTTCAGCCACACATTTATCTGCCACTTCATTCTATTCCCATCCACACTGTCACATGGCACATGCAGCAATCCCGAGATTACAACCCTTGAGGTCCTGCTTTTCAGCTTCCTTCCCAACTCCCTGTATTCTGCTTTCAGGACCTCCTCCCCTTTTCTACCCATTGTTGTTGGTACTAATAGGTACCATGACTTTTGGTTACTCACCCTCCCTTTTCAGGATATTGCGGATGTGTTCAGAAACTTCACAGACCCTGCACCTGGGAGGCAAACTACCATCCGTGTTTCTTTTTCATGTCCTCAGAATCTGTTCCCTTAACTGTAGAGTCCCCTGTTACTGCTGCCATCCTCTCCAGTTTCTTGCCTTCCCGAGTCACAGGGCCAGACTCAGTGCCAGAGGCACGGCCGCTGTTGCTTCCCTCAGGTACGATGTCCAACCCCCTAGCAGTATTCAAAATGGAGTACTTATTGTTTAGGGGGACAGCCACAGGAGTGCTCTCCACTATCTGGCATTCTCCCTTCTCTCTCCTGATAGTCACCCATTTATTTGTCTCCTGTAGACTTGGGGTGACTACCTCCCTGTAGGTCCCGTCTATATCACTGCTTCAGTTTCCCTACCAAGCCGAAGGTCATCGAGCTGCAGCTCCAGTTCCCTAACACACTCTCTAAGGAGCTGCATCTTGATGCATCTGGTGCAGATGTGACCATCGGGGAGGCTGGTAATCTCCAGGAAATCCCATATCTGACACTCAGAACAGAACACTGGCCTGCGGACATACCCCCTATTCTCTCAAGAGTTTATTCAGAAAAAAAATGTAAGAAATAAGTAATGAACTTACCTTGCCTCCGCCTCTTCTTGTTGCAGCCCTGTTGAGCCAAAGCCTTACTCAGACTACTCCCATGATGACCACTCTGTTAGTCGGTACCTCTCTTTTATAGAGACTGGGTTTTTAAAGCTCTTCACCAGATCTGCACGGGAACAGTTCTGTTGTGTCTGCGCCGAACTGTACTCCAATTGTGTGTCATGGCAGATGAAAGCAAATGAGGTGTCACATAGGTCAACAGGAACCCAGGAGTGTGGTACGCCATGATGGGAAGTAGGATTAGGTGGAAAGGAATTGAATTTACTGAGGAGGGTGGAATGCTATTGAGAGGCTGATCAGGTGGTCATGGTGTCAGGAATGAAATCACCTGGCACTCGTAATGGCTGCATGTATACCAGCTCAACTGTGGATGACTGCAGCTCCTCTTTTGAAGCAGTTCTGAACCCCAGTAGGACCTATGGGATTATTTCAGGATTAAAAGTCTTATCATATGAAGCATGTTTGATAACCCTGGGCTTGTACTCACTGGAATTTGAAGAATGAGGGGAGAATCTCATTGAAACCTACTGAATGTTGAAGAGTCGATGTGGAGAGGATGTTTCCTATAGCAGGGAAGTCTAGGATCTGAGGGCACAACCTCATAATAGAGGGACATCCATTTAGGATGATGAGGAGGAATTTCTTTAGCCAGAAGTTGGTGAATCTGTGGAATTTGTTGCTGTGGAGGCCAGATCATTGAGTGTATTTAAAGCAGAGGTTAATAGATTCTTGATAAACCAGGGCAAGAAAGGTTATGGGGAGAAGGCAGTAGAATGGCTTGAGAGGGAAATGGATCAGCCATGATCAAATGGTGGAGCAGACTTGATAGGGCAAATGGCCTAATTCTGTTCCAATGTCTTACGGTCTTTTTAATAGTGACATCATACAATAATCAGTAAGCCACTTATTGGCACTATTATCAACAATGGTTCATTAATGCTCTGAAAGGTAGAAGATACAAGATATTCTGATGCTGAGGCCAGTAGTGTCCCTTGTTTGGATATTTGCAATGCCATCTGCTTCTTGCACATCTTAGACACAAATCAATTAAGGTATGGTTACTTTTCTCCAGGCAGAGAATTTTGAAATTTGTTTGCACCCTCTCCGATGATAGCACGCTCTTTCTTAGATAAGAAGCCCAAAACTGCTCACAATACTCCAAGTGAGGCCTCAGCTTTTTTTCCCCTTGTTTTTTATATTTTAGTCCTCTCGAAATGAATGCTGACGTTGAATTTGCCTTCCTCACCACTGACTCAACCTGCAAGTTAACATTTAGGGAATCCTGCACAGGGACTCCCAACTTCCTTTGCACCTCATATTTTTTAATTTTCTCCCCACTTAGATAATATTATAGGTTTTTATTCCTTCTACCAAAGTGCATGACCATACACTTCCCGACTCTGTATTCCATTTGCCACTTCTTTACCCATTCTCCCAATCTGCCTAAGTCCATCTGCAGCTCCCTGCTTCCTCAACTTTACTTGCCCCTCCACCGATCTTCATATCATCTGCAATCATGGCACAAAACCATCAATTCTGTCATCAAGATCATTGACATACAACATAAAAAGAAGTGGTTCCAACACCGATCCCTGCAAAAAATGTCTAGTCACTGTCAGCAAATCAGAAAAGTCTCCCTTTATTACCACTCTTTCCTTCCTGCCAATCATCTAATTCTCTATCCATGTTAGTATCTTTCCTGTAATGTCAGGGCTCTTATTTTGCTAAGCAGCTTCAAGTGTGGTACCTTGTCAAGAGCCTTTTGAAATTCTAAGCACACAATGTCTACCAGCTCACCTTTGACTATCCTGCTTGTTATTTCCTCAAGACATTCCAATAGACTTTTCAGAAAAGATTTTCCCTTAAGGAAACCATGCTGACTTAGGCCCATTTTATTGTGTGCCTCCAAGTACCTTGTAATCTCATGCTTAAAAATCGACTCTAACGTCTTCCCAACCACTGAGGTCAGACTAACTGGCCTATAATTTCCTCTCTTCTCCCTCCCTCCCTTCTTGAAGAGCAACTTGTTGGTAAATGTGTCGTCACTGGAGAACAAAACAAGACTGTCGTAATAGAGAGAACTGAGAGCCTGTTCTATTGTATGCTTGATTGAAACATGGCTTTCTCCAGGCCCACCAGATACATTGATCAAATCCAAAGGCTTTTCAATTTACAGAATGGTCTGAACTACTGATTTGGGAAAGGCAGAAGGAGGAGGTATGTGTTTTTTATGATAAACTCCCATTTGTGCTTCGTTGTGGCAGTTTTATTGAAAACCTAACATTCAAATGCCATCTGTTCTATTTACCTAGTGATCCCCTCCATTACCCTGACTGCAATTTACATACCACCAGTGGCCAACCATAATCAAGCACTTATGATACCAAACAAGAAACAGTCCATCCCAACATACGTATTTCAAATCAATCAAGCTTGTCTTTAACTGGGCTTGTTTGAAGAAAACCCTGCCCAGTTGCCATCAGCATATAATTCTGTAGCACCAGAGGTCCCAACACATTAGGTCACTGTTATATTAAAAGAAAGAATGCCTACTGTTCCATGCCCAGACTGTATTTTGGTAAATTGGATCACTTGGCTGGCCTTCTCCTATCTGCATACAGGTAGAGGCTAAAGCGTGAACCTCCAGAGATTAGGACAACAAAGAGGTGCTCGCGGGAGGCAAAGGAGCAGCTACAGAATTGCTTTGAGTCAACGGGCTGGGCCGTGTTCAAGCACTCATCAAGGGATCTGAATGAATACATCATGGCTGTAATGGACATTATTAAAGCAGCTTTAAATGAGTGTGTCCCCATTAAATCATTCAGAGTGCTCCACAATCAGAAGCCCTGGATCAAGCACAAGATCCAAAATCTGCTGAGAGCTAGATCAGAGGCTGTCAAGTGTGGTGACCAACGAAGTTACACAAGGTCCAGGGAGTACGATCTCTGGAAAAACTTTTAACAGGTAAAGTGGAAATTCCGGACCAAACTTGAATCAACAAAGGATACTCGACATTTGTGGCAAGGCCTGAATGCTATCACCTCTTATAAAGTAAAATCAAGTGATATGGGAGACAGCAAGACTTCACTTCCAGATTAACTCAATGCTTTTCCTGCTTGCTTTGATCATCGAAAGGTGGAGGAACCATCATAACCTCCAATATCCCCCAATGATTCTTTGATTTCTGTCTGTGAGGCCAATGTGCTAGCTGCCTTCTGGAGGGTGAACTCACGAAAAGCATTCGGCCTGGACAGGGTGCCTGGCCACGTACTAAAGACCTGTGCTGATCAACTTGCTGGTGTGTTCACTGAGATCTTTAACCTCTCACTTCGACAGTGTGTGGTACCCCCTGTTTCAAGCAGACTTCAGTTATACCTGTGCTCAAGTTAAGAGTGGTAACCCACCTCAATGACTATTGTCCAGTTGAACTTGCATCCACACTGACAAAGTGTTCTGAGAGGTTGGTGATGACGTATTTCAGCTCCACATTTCAACTCCAATTTGTTGATTCTGAAGGTGTTATTATTTCAGAGGAGCTGTCCTGGTCCCAGCATGCAAGTGCAATTATGAAGAAAGCATGACAGTGCCTCTGGTTCCTTAGGAGTTTTCAAATATTTGGCATAACATCTTAAACTTTGACAAATTTCTGCAGATGTTTAGTGGAGAGCATATTAACTGGCTGTATCACAGCTTGCTATGGAAACACCAATGCCCTTGAACAGAAAACTCTACAAAAAGTAGTGGATACAGCCTTGTCCATCAAGGGTAAAGCACTCCCAACCATTGAGCATGAAACATTGTTGCAGGAAAGAAGCCCTATCATCAGGATCCCCACCACTCAGGTCAGGCTCTCTTCTCTCTGCTGCGATCAGGAAGAAGGTACAAGAATCTCAGGACTCACACCACCAGGTTCAGGAACAGTTACTTCCACTCAACCAGGTTCTTGAACAAAGGGGAGAACTTCACTCAACTTCACTTGACCCATCATTAAAATGCTCCCTCAACCAATTGAGTCACTTTCAATGACTCTTTATTACATATTTGTGATATTTATTGCTTATTTATTTATATTATTGTTTCTTCTTTTGCATTTGCACAGTTTGTTGTCTTCTGCACTCTGGCTGAACACTCATTAAGTGGTACTTCATTGATTCTGTTTAGGTTACCAACTGCCCTATCCTCAGCCCTATCACTCAGCTTCTAACCCCCCTCCCCACTAAATCAGTTTAAACTACCCCCCCCCCACCTGTTCTAGCAAACCTTCCCTCAACGATATAGGTCTCCCTTGGGTTCAGGTCTAACCTGTCCAGGACAGGTCATACCTTCCCCAGAAGATATCCCAATGATCCAGAAATCTGAAACCCTGCCCCTTGCACCAGTTCTTTAGCTATGCATTCAACTGTCAAACTCTTGCCCTCACTGGTGCCTACCACAAGCAGCAATCCAGAGATTGTTACCCTGGAGGTCCCACATTTCAGTTTTCTATCTAGCTCTCTAAACTTTCTCTTCAGGACCTCCTCACTTTTCCTACCCATGTCATTGGCGCTAATATGTAACAAGGGCTCACCCTCCCCATTTAGAATGTTGTGGACACAATCCAAGACATCCCTGACCCTGGCACCTGGGAGGCAACATACTATCAGGGTGTCTCTATTGCATCCACAGACTCTCGTGTCTACTCCTCTAACTATGGAATCCCTTATTATACTGCAGTTCTTTTTTCACCAATTCCCTTCCAAGCCACAGTACCAGAGACCCAATTGCTGCAGCTTTTCCCCCAGTAGGTCCTCCCCCTGCACCATTATCCAAAGCAGTATGCCTATTATTGATGGGAAAGGCCGCAGGGGTCTCTCCATGGCTGTTCATTTCCTTTCCCTCTCCTGACGGTCACCCAGGTACCTTCTTCCTGCAACTTAGTGGTGACTGCCTCCTTGTAGCTTCTATCTATCATTTCCTCTGTTTCCTGTATGAGCCAAAGGTCATCGAGCTGCAGCTCCAGTTCCTTAACATGTTTTCTGAGGAGCTTACCTTGCCCAAACCTGTATTTGTTGAACCCTGATGAACCAAACCCTTCCCACTCCAACACTGGTCCACTCACACAATGAGCACTTCACTTGTCCCAGTCTTATTTTTGTTTGTCCTTGCTAATGAATTGCAATTTGACTGGACTGCCTGAGAAACGTTGAACGCCCGCAAACACTCTGTCTTTAAATCTCACTCACAGACCAGAGAGCAGCCTCCTCTCTCCATCCCGATTTGACTGGGCTCCATAAAAAGCAATCTTCTGATGCAAACGATTATATGTGTCTGATACACATTCTCATTCTAATCTCATTTGCGATATTCATTAAGGAAATTGATTAACACTGAAATAAGGTCGGTATGGATCATAAAACCACTGGATCAACCTTATATCTAGAACATAGAACACAGGATAGTAGAGCACATGAACAAACTCCTTGGTCTATGATGTTGTGCCAAAATTAATCAAATGCCCAACTCAACTAATCCCTTCTGATAAAGTCCATATCCTTCCTTTCCTGCACATTCATGTGCCTAAGAGCCTCTTGAATGCCTCTGTTGCATTTACCTCTATCACCACCCCTCACAGTCCATCCCAGCTCCCAGTGAAACTTCCCACGCACTTCTGCTTTGAATTTACCCCCTCATCTTAATGTATGTACGTCCTCAAGATATTTTAACACTGAGTAAAAGATACTGGCTTCCTACTCTATCTATGCTTCTATCTTATCAACCTTTGAAGACCTCTCCTTAGCCTCTGCTGCTCTCAAGAAAACAAATTTGTCCAACCTCTCTTCATGAGCACATGTCCCCTAATCCAGGCAACATTCCTGGGAATCCTCTTCTGCACTCTCCGCAAAGCCTTAACATCCTTCCTATAATGAGGTGACTAGAATTGAATATAATTCTCCAGAAGTGACCTAACTAGAACTTTACAAAGTTGCAACCTAACTTCCTGATTCTTACTACCCTATCAACCTGTGCAGACACTTCCAGGGAGCTGTGGACTTGGACCACAAGACTCCTCTGCTCATCAACACTGTTAAAGTCTTGCCATTAACACATAGACTTTAAAATATTCTCGTAACTAAGAAAAATACCCCCATCATATTTCTTTCCATAAATATAATAACAATGGAATTTAATCAGATACACTATTTCTTGTTTAAAAATAGGAAAAAAATAGCTTTACCTGACATTATTTTCAGCTGTGGCCGCATGAAGGGGAAGTCTTCCATTTTTATCTGGGACATTTTGTTTGGCACCATTTCGGAGTAGTGTTACACAGCCATCTAGCCAGCCCTATAAATGATAATGCAAGTCAATCTGCTTTCTATGATTGGTGTTTTTGAATAGACTTCTCTTTTTAATCTTTAAACTTCTAGTGAATATTAATTATTGTAAAAGAAACTAAAATTTCAAAGGTAGAAAGACTGTCTGATTCTGGATTGGCAGGAGCCAAAAATAATTCAGTAGATAAAAACTTAAGAAATATGAGCAAGTGTGAGCCTATGGTCCTCTAAGTTTGCTTTGTCAGTCATTGATATCATGGCTAAATTTCAACCTTCTCATACCCCTTAGTTCCCTTAGTACTCCGAGATCTGTCAATCTCAGTTTTAAATATACTCAATAACAGGGAACCCATAACTCTTTGAGATAGAGAATTGGAAAGATTTGTAATAGGAATCAGAATCAGGTTTAATATCACCAGCATATGTGGTGAAGTTTGTTAACTTTGCAGCAGCAGTACAACACAATACAAGATAATAGGGAAAGAAAAAACTGTGAATTGCATAAGTATATATATAAAATAGTTAAATTAGTGTGAAAAAATAGAAATAAAGAAGTTGTGAGGTAGTGCTCATGGGTTCAATGTCTATTCAGAAATCAGATGGCGAGGGGAAGAAGCTGTTCCTGAATCGTTGAATGTGTGCCTTCAGGCTTCTGTGCCTTCTTCCTGATGGTAGCAATGAGAACAGGGCATGTCCTGGGTGATGGGGTCCTCAGTGATGGATGCCGCCTTTTTGAGGAATCACTCCTTGAAGATGTCCTGGACACTATGGAAGCTAGTATCCATAATGGTGCAGCCTAATTTTACATCTCTCTGCAGTTTACTTTGATCTTATGCAGTAGTCCACTCCCCCACCACCCCATACCAAATGGTGATGCAGCCAGTTAGACTGCTCTCCATGGTACATCTGTAGAAATTTGCAAGTGTTTTTGGTGACATACCAAATCTCCTCAAGCACTTAATGAAATATAGCCACTGTCTTGCCTTCTTTATGGTTAACTAAGTGCATTGATTAGTTTTGTAATCAATTCAATATTTATTCATCAAGTACTTTAGCAAATACATAGATTTAAGTAAGATCCCTTTCCAATAAGATATTGGAAGGATAGCCTACTTAGGTCAACCAAGAAGTAAATTACTTGGAAATAGCAAGACAAGTCTATTTATACTTACAACTGCGTAACAACAGTTCTCTGCCTGAAGTGCAGCCCTTTCCCTCAACAAGCAAAATTGTAAAAATAGTGGATTTGCCATGGAAATAGAAGCAGTGGGACAAAATCCCATTCAGTGGATTCTTTAAGCTCCATTTATTGAGCTTTGATCTGGAGGGATCTTGGCATCATGGTAGGGCATTGAGGAATGCAGTAGAACAGAGTGATCTAGGAATAATGATGCATATTTCCCTGAAGGTGGAATCTCATGTGGATAGGGTGGTGAAGAAAGCTTTTGGTATGCTGGCCTTATAAATCAGAGCATTGTGTATAGGAGTTGGGATGTAATGTTAAAATTGTACAAGGCATTGGTGAGGCTAAATTTGGAGTATTGTGTACAGTTCTGGTCACTGAATTATAGGAAAGATGTCAACAAAATAGAGAGAGTACAGAGGAGATTTACTAGAATGTTACCTGGGTTTCAGCACCTAAGTTACAGAGAAAGGTTGAACAAGTTAGGTCTTTATTCTTTGGAGCGTAGAAGGTTGAGGGGGAACTTGATAGAGGTATTTAAAATTATGAGGGGATAGATAGAGTTGATGTGGATAGGCTTTTTCCATTGAGAATAGGGGAGATTCAAACAAGAGGACATGAGTTGAGAGTTAGGGGGCAAAAGTTTAGGGGTAACACGAGGGGGAACTTCTTTACTCAGAGAGTGGAAGCTGTGTGGAATGAGCTTCCAGTAGAAGTGGTAGAGACAGGTTCAATTTTGTCATTTAAAAAAAATTGGATAGGTATATGGACAGGAAAGAAATGGAGGGTTATGGGCTGAGTGCAGGTTGGTGGGACTAGGTGAGAGTAAGCCTTTGGCACGGACTAGAAGGGCCGAGATGACCTGTTTCCGTGCTGTAATTGTTATATGGTTATATGGTTATCATATTGACGTCCAGTTAATAGGAGCTGTGAACTTGAAGGTCATGTGCTATTGCAGGCCTAAGCTATGATAAAAGGATGCCATTGAAAATGATCATTTAAGGGGCAATTAAAAATAAATCTCGCTTTTAAATAATCTAGTTTTACGCTTGTGTTGGTTTATAATGCTGTATTGTGTTGTCTTCCTAGCAAATGCTCAACCATATTGTGCCAAAAACAGAAATAAACTGAGGATTGAGAAAAAACCAGAGTTCAGCAAAGGGAAACCAATAAATTGATTAGGAATGTAGAATACAAAAGTAATCTTGTGCAAAGTATAAAATATACTGAAGTTCAGCAATTAATTTGTGTTTGTCTTTATGTCAGAGGATATAAAAATACTCTTAGAAGTAATAGAAATTGAAACAATTGGAGAAAATGAGGAGTTGCATTAAGTATAGCATTGACTTAAAGAAGTATTTGAGAAATTAGTGGGACCAAGTCAGATTCTGAACTCACCAATAATATAAATAAATAATGGTAAAAAAGATTTGTGGTTACTCAGCCCTTATTAGAATAAAAAAAGCAAAGTACTGTACTGTTACCTATCTGATATACATTCTGTGAGTCATTGTAAATTGCTGGATGATTTGCACTGCTTCATTGTTAGCTTTGTATAAACCGCATCTCACACTTAACACATCATTTTCTCAAATTAGCTGCATTTGCACCATAATTGCCTGCTAAATTAGCCACAAAAAGTAAGTAGTGATTATAAAAGAGCCCTTTCAACAATGTTCATTCTACTTATAGAGGTGGGTTGGTAGGCACGAACATTTGATTGTCAGTAAACCTCTGGAGAAGGGCAATACTTATAATACTTAGATATTAATTTTTTTCCAAGTTTCTTGTGGCCTATTTTCACTGCAGCCTTTCATTCCCTCTCTTTAGTTATCTTTGGCATCTGATTTGCTATTGAATTCATCTGCTCTAATTGTCTTCTCTCAATTGGTTTCCCAACCTTCATATCATATTGGTTAAGGAGATACAGCGTTTGTTTCATTGGCCACTGAAATCCAGATACACTTTTATCTTTGTTTTACTTTTCACAGCTTGCATTACCAGAAATTTTGTGGGAATATTTATTCAGCTGCATCATGGGTACTGGCCTTCATGGTATCCAAGACATCTTAAAGGAGCGGTGCCTCAGGAAGGCAGCATCCATAATTAAGGATCCCCACCACCCAGGACATGCCCTCTTCTCCTTGTTACCGTCAGGAAGAAAGTAATGAAGTTTGAAGGCACACACTCAATGTTTCAGGAACAGTTTCTTTCCCTCTGCCATCCAATTTTTAAATGGGCACTGAACCCATGAACACTACCTCACTACATCTTATTTTTGTTTTTGCACTACTTATTTAATTTAACTATTTAATATATATAACACATATTTACTGTATTTTAGTTCTTTTTTTTATATTTATCATGTATTGGGTTAGACTGCTGCTGCAAAGTTCAATGATTCAAAGGTTCATTTATTATCAAAGTATACAACTCTAAAATTATTCTTCTCCAGATAGCCATGAAACCAAGAAAGAAAAAGAAGTGTCAGCATGATCATCAACCCCCAAATCCCTCCTCCCTGCTCAAAAAAAAAGAAATAAAACGGAACAGGCACGTTGACCCCAAACCCCTCCCCGCACACAAAAGAACGAGAAAGATTGGATGGAAAACACAGGATATAAAAAACTCTAAGGCTGAAAAAAAATTCCGTCCATTTCCAAAATGCAGAAAATCTGGGTAACATTCTCTGGGCACCATGGCAGGCCTTTTGCTCTGTGGCAGCAGAGCAATTTCACCAGCGATTAAAAGGCAGCGGTAGCAGAGCGATCCCCCAAGGATCAAAAGGCAGTCTCTTTCCGGTAGCAGAGCGATCCCCCAGGGATCAAAAGGCAGTCTCTTTCCGGTAGCAGAGTGATCCCCCAGGGATCAAAAGGCAGTCTCTTCTCTCTGGTAGCAGAGTGATCAAAAGGCAGGCAGCCAGCCCTCACCTTCTGCACTCGCCTCAATTTTTCAATCTCCCTCATTGCTTTAATTGACAAATAATGGAAGCTTTAATTGGTGAAATGGAGTCGAGCATCAGCTCACACCCCACAACCTTCTCGCCATGAGGTTTGCGCATGCTGCCTCTGTCTCTGCCTCCCAGAATCCTCTTAGATACTGCAGAGCTCTGAAACACCCAAATAATCTCTGAACTGCAAATTAAACAGTTCCAGAATCACATTCAAAACAAAAAACAAACACAAAAGACATAAAAGAGTGAAATATATGGTTTCATGATCTAATCAGAAGATGTCGACCAAAGGAACATTGTGCACAGGTGCCATCTTGACCGAAAGTTAACAAATTTCACGACATATGCTGACGATGTTAAACCTAGTTCTGGTTCCAATTCAACAAACAAAATCTTGATATGCCTTGTCTTTAATGGAATAAATTTCAAAGAGAAATTTCAATGTGCTGTGATAACTGTGCAGGACATAATTAGGGCTGAATTGCTTGTCAATAAAGTCTTTAAATTGAACACATGAAATGCCTTGCCACAGTAAAATCTGGTTTGTTATTGTTAATTTACATACACAATAAAATGCATGAAAAACAGGATGTAGAAAAACATCTGAAATGCTTACTAATCTTAATAAGTATGTAAGAATATGTGATGTAAATATTTATTGCAATTAGGGTAAATAAAATGATAGGAAATATGTACCAAGTATGTAGCTAAAGATAGGGCAGTTCTTCCACAGGCATCTTCAGTATTGATGGAAGCTCCCATTTTGAGTAGCAGCTTCACTGTATCTAGTTGCCGGCCTGATATTGCATGCATCAATGGAGTTGAGCCTGAAATATTTTAAACAGTTGATCTAGTAAGGTTCTCACAATTGCAATATTTAGAATGTTCTCAAAATTCCACAATCAAGATAATACTATATAATACTACCTCTAAAATTCTTAGCTGTACCTCTGCAGTTGTATTACTAACTCAGGAAAGCATGAAAATTTTATTTTACTGCTCTGTCTTCAGACATAAACGTGTTGGACTAAGATATTTTAACACTATTATTACTATGATTAACATGTCATATTGATAAGTTGAGGAATAATTTCTGAGCTGTCCTCCATAGCGGCTTACAGTAAATTATAATAATAATATTTTTATAATTGCTCGGTCTTGACATCAGTTAACAACCTGTTAGGTTACTTTGTTTATCTTAAATGGATTTTTTCAGTATGTTGTTCATGTTCTATTTAAAAGTAGGTACATATTGAATTAAGGGAATACCATTAATGTAATGTCTAAAAATCAAAACAGAACAAAATATTAGGAATACAGCTCATTGATAAATGTTGGATTCTCCTTTTATGATCCAGTTACCACAGTTTCAAAGCACGTGGGTCGCACCGTGGCGTAGTTAGCAGAATTGTTACTTCACACCTCCAGTGATCCAAATTGAACCTGATCTCTGGTGTGTGTGGAGTTTGTATGTCCTCCCAATGACCTTCTGGGTTTCCTCCAGATGCTTCTTTTTTTTCCTAATCCCAAAGATGTGGGTTTGTAGTTTAACTGGCTATTGTAAATCACCTTCAGTGTGTAAGCATATGTAGAACGTGGGAACAGTTGAGTGGAATGTGGGAGAATAAAATGGGCGTCCTGATGAAGGGTCTCAGCCGATGATGCCTGGCCTGCTGAGTTTGTGTGTGTTGCTTGGATTTCCAGCATCTGCAGATTTTCTCTAGTTTGAAAATGGGATAAGTGTAGGATTAGTGTACAGGGGTGTATGATGGTTTCTGGGCTGTATAACACCATGACTCTAACCTGAGTTGTTCAAATGAGTAGCTGTGGTAGAACATTTGTGAATTTTATGGATATAGAATTAACTTTATGCCAAATAAATAAAGTGATAACTTAAGAAGTCCTTCCTACCTAAGACTTTTTCTTTCTGGTGCTGGGTGATAATGATACCATTTCCAGCATGACAATCTCAGCCCATCAATACACTAGGCCTTTATGTACGGAGAGGTTTAATGCATACCAACTATTGCCCTGCATGGCATCAGCTAATTGAGTACCAATAAGAAAGCAAACCACGAACCTACACCTCTTAGTTGGTATTGTACACAATACCAGTAAATTGACTCATCCTTTACCATTGACAGAAATGTATATTTAATTTTGCACCGTTAATATTTCAAATGATTATAGAAGTTAGTCTAATCTTAAGCTTGGAGTATTAATAATAATATCCTTGCCTTCATTGTCACAACATTCCAGAATGGCGGGGTCTTCACGAATCACTGCAGTAAGGGTGTTGATATCTCCACTGGATGCTGCCTGATAAACCACAGTGAGATCAATTTCCTCTGAAGAGTCACCTAGTGTGAGGTTCACCAATAAACAAGCCGTCAGTAATTGAACATATGAACATACTTATGCTTCCCACACTGATGTCAGAACTAATGTTGTAATTTCCCTAGGTATCCAACTTTCAGCGCCGAGCCAGCTGAAGTGAGCAGTGGTAATTTTACATTCTACCTCAGCGGCTGCCTACTTGGATACCCCACTAGGTTATCGTGAAATCCAGTGCAGTTGGCATAATATTTTGTAGGCCTCCCTGTTCTCAGGCTCAGAAATCTGCTTGCTGAGTCTGACTGTGTTCAAAATGGGACAAGTTACAATAGTTCCCATTGACAAGAATGAGTCAAATCTGATACCAGCCGAAAAGAAGGCAGCTTTTGCTTTTTTCTTTAGTTTTTTTTAGCTTCAATAGTTTTAATTAAGTTTTAATGTGCACTTTTAATATGTATTTGATGTGTTGATGTCTTTTAATGTAAAAATATTTTAAAATAGAATGTCAAAATGGAATTATTAGGAAATTTAGGACTCGTCTGCAAATTTACATGACCATGCTCCTTTTCCAGCAATGACTTGATGTTGGATTTGTAACCTTTAGAGATTGAACTAACCAGAAATTATTAACTGGAACATTAACGATTTAAGAGCCATGTTCATGGTAAAAATTATTTGAAATTTTAGGCCTCGCTGATTGGTATATATGATAGTTTTTAAATGTATTGAAAACCTTTGTTGACCCTTAGCCAGATTCTAGTAACAAAATACTAATTTTCTGCACATGGTCAAATTCTGTAAGAATAATCGTTTCAAAATCCCTTATTTTTTTAAAACAATTATGTTTTAAAACTATGTCATTTCGCTTCTGCCTTAATCTTAACTGTTTATCCTAATCCTTATTACTCTCTTTATTTTTTGAATTTAAAATTAATGAAAATACTTCAATGTGTTTCATTGCTCAGGCAACCTAATAACATATGTATACAAGATGCAGCTGGCTTTAGAATAAAATTAATGCCAGAAATCATAGATCCTTGCGGAAAATTTAATGCCAGGTGAGCAGCTGACCACAAAGTTCTGGCTATCATTGTTATTCATTTAGGATGAGAAGTTCACATTAAATTATTTCACTAATTACCTGTTTTCTCCATGAACCAACATTGACAAATATTCACAAGATTCCTCTCACCATTAATAAGATTTCATCTAAAGCTTTGCTGCTTCTATACTAACATTCTGCATCCTTTTTGCTGATTCATGTTATCTCATAGTCTACCAATGCTTTCATTTTAAAATTATTACCTTCAGATTCAAATCCTTCTATGGTCTTGTCACTTTTATCCAGCCTTGTATTCTTAACGAACTCTGTGTCATCTCTACTACATATTTTTTGCTTTTCTTTTAACCCCAGTATTGGCTTTTAATTTTGGGGTAATTAAACCTAAAGCTTCAGAATTTTCTTCTTAAGCTCCTCTACTACTCTGGATTTCTTTAAGTCATTCCTTTGGACATACTTTTAAAATCTTGTGTCTCTTTTGCAAATTTAGTTAATATTTATTTGATTCTGTTCCTGTGAACTTAATAGGCTAGCAAGACACATAGTTCAGGGTAGTGAGGAATGGGCAATAAATGCTGACCTTGCCAATGCCCCTTATATCGAAACAACAACTAGAAATTTAGCCGTGTTAAAAGTGCTTCGGAATCAGAATCACTGGCATATGTCGTGAAGTAAGTTGTTTTGTGGTAGCAGTACATTGCAATACATAATAAAAAAAACTACAATTTACAATAAGGAATATATATTAAAAATTAAATTTAGTGCAGAAAGCGACCAAATAAAGAGAAAAAAATAATGAGGTACTATACATGGGTTTATTGTCCATTCAAAAATCTGATGGTGGTAAGGAAGAAGCTGTTCCTAAAATGTTGAGTGTGTGTCTTCAGGCTCTTGTACCTCCTCCTTGATGGTAGTAGTAAGAGGGCATATTCTGGGTGGTGGGGCCTTGAATGATGGATGATGCCTTTCTGATGCATGGCTTTTTTGTCCCCGATACTGGGGATCATCAACCCAAGTTAATGTTTTCATGTATATGAGTCTTCAGACAGCTTTACGTAAAGGATGATCTAAAAATTAAACAATTACTAGATGTAACAGCTAAACATTCTTCAGACTGGATACTGTGTGGATATGAATAGGAATTAACAAAAGGACATAATCAAAGGTATTCATGCTGAAAAAAATGGCCATCGGTGAGTTGAGAATTTGCATAGGACCAATGTTGAAGAACAAGAGTCTAAAATGGATGATTGTAGGATTAGGTAATATTACTTCAAAATTTAAATTGGGCATTAGGCTATTGGTTGCCGGGACTGAGGGGAAGAAATGGGTTGCAGGGCCTTGAATGAGCTGAAGGTAAAGGAGTCTGAACAGTAGTCAGAGAAGAATTAAAATAATCGGAGGCGATGAAGGTAAGCTTGTGGGTAAGAGCCACCACTGGTTGAGTGTAACATTTGACTGCAATATAATAGAAGTGGTAGAAGATTCAGTTTTAATGTTCTCAACAAGTAATCACAGATTATTGATTGCACAAAAAATGGAAGGTTCACTTTCTTGATAGGTGATCATTACAGCTTTGAAGTGGGAAATAGATCAATTTTCACTCTCAGCTTCTTTCTCAGCAAAGTGAAATCAATTATTTTGCAATGAAGCATTCTTTGTAATCATTTTTACTTCTATAAAGAATGTAAAAAGGTATTTTTAACTCAGAGTTCCGGTAATATTTTCTTGCATAACGTCACATTGATTTGAGAAGTTGATGCCTGAGAGTTGGTCAGAACAAAATGTCAGATGCTTAGTGTTCATTTCTGCTCTGTGACCTGAAGTTCAATAAAGTTTACTCACTCTCCCTAAGTGAGCACTAATGTGCACTTAAGAGAAAGATGATGGGTGAAAATTTGAATACCACAACAGTGCTGCTAGAGGTACCCTTCTGAAGTTATGAAACTCATTACAGCATCTGCCCATGTTAAAATGACTTGAAAGTAAATATAGAACAATCTTTCCTTGGCCACAAAATTACTTGCTAAAAAGTTAAAATCTTCTGTGTGTCAGATGGCACAAAATAAGTGAAATATGCAACACTATAAACATATGAACAGATAGTATTCTTGACACAATTAAAAAATACTGTTACATTACTGATCATGTAAGCTGGTAACGTGAAGAATTTACACAATTAATAAATGAAAGAAATTGGATCAGAATGAGGACATTTGGCTGTTCAAGTCGGCCTTGCCATTCAGTAAGATCGTGACTAATCTAATCTGCATGATAATAAAACAAAACGTAATTGTTATCAAACAAAATAAATATATTTCCTCTTTGCAAAAGATATTGCTTAGTAACACAATCAACCAGCAGAATATTAATGTAATCAGTTTAGCTTTACAAATAAAGTCAGTTGATTAAATACATTTGTAGCAAATTACTAATAAGTTGCAAAACTGAATAGTAGATCTCCATACATTAACATGTACTGTATAACCGGAATGTAGATAGCAATTTGCCCTTATTTTTCTGTCTGAACTATCTTTTCTCTAATGTGTAATATCCCAATCATTGTTAGAATAATCACTACAAAAGCTCTAATTTTAACATGTTAAGTAAATATAAATATGAAAAACTGATATTCCTGCTTCAGAAGCTCATCAAATGAAGTAAAACATAGGTAGCATTTTTGATACCCAGGTAGTCAGTCCATTTACTTTTATTTGAGGAATACAGATGATTCAAAACAATATACATCTCAATAGAAATTACAGCTAGATTGCAGACTGCTGTTGCATTAATTCAGAACAAAAAGAAACATACCTTTCTGCTGATCAAAAACAGACGAGGAACTAAAATCCATTTTCTATATCATTATTTAACAGGATCAAGTGAATGTCATCTCCACTGTTTCAAGCAGAAAATTGAGATTACAGTAAATCGAATAACATCTGTTGTCAAGCAATATTTTGGGGAATAAATCACTTTACGGCCACTGGTTGTCGAGGAGAGTAATAGTGCTGGCCTGTACTATCACTGAAACAAATTGTTTTTCACAGGCTGCTTCTGGAAGGTTACATCTGATGTGAACAGATGAGCTCACTGAATCAATCCATACACTATCCGACTGAAGAACACCTCGGAGTTCCTTCTAGAGATGTGGGTAAGACTGCTTCACATACATTTTATCAAGACAAGAAACAGCCACCAGTAATCTCCCACTTGAAGAAGATGCAGATGAAAGCAGCATAGGAATACTTCCTGAAATAAAATAGCAGCATCTTATCATGAACAAGGGTTTTCATATCCAAACTGAGCATGAGCAAACTGGCAGTGCACTTTGGGTATACAGAATATTTAATGGCAGAAAAGATGCTTATTTTATGAGTATTTAAAAATAGTCAAAAATAACTAGTAGTGCTAAGATAATTTGTTGCCTATTATTAATGTAAGAAAGCAATTCTCATTTAATTGAAGAATATGTGAATCAATAATTTGCATTGCTAGGCTGCAGAAACATTCATAGAAGCCACTGAACTATGATGTTTCGGAATTATACACAATCTGTCCTTTTTCAGGATATGCAATTATTACAGTTTGGAAAATTACATTGCACATTTCTGAAGATTAATAATATAATAAAACTGCTATAAGAAAACATGCACAGTTGTAATTAGTTATGAATATTGATTAAATAAATTAATGTTTGGGGGGGGGGGAGAAAGAAGATACGCAGCGTCATGTTAAGCATTATCGCCTATGGTATGTCTCCAACCAAGACCATAGGTCAATAGGAATACAAACAATGATAGTAATGACTAAAAATAAAAAGGATATGAGAATGCAACCAACTTAAAGTTGGAGTAAGTTTGAAATACGAACAGAAATTATAGTAAATATTCAGCACTTCAAACAATCTACATGGAAAGGGAAAAGTCTCAGAAAATTAAAGTAATAGGCAAATAGACACTCAGGGTCATCACTGCAGACAGAATGGATGCTCCTATGCAGTTCTTCCTGATGAATTGATCATGATTAGGCATCCCCCAGGACAGAGATGGTAGACACAAATTGCATGACCGTTTTGCAGAATACATCTGCAGAACTGGCTAGTTTGGATAAAAGTTCATCAACCTGTAATGTTAACTCAATGCTCTCTCACTCTCAACAGAAGTTGCCTGACTTGCTGAGTAAGTTCCCTGACGAACTCAGGACGTCACCCTGCTCGTTCATATGCAACCCCTTCCCTCCCACACTCTTCCTAATAATAAAAGTAGAGAGTGCTGGAAACACTCAGCAAGTTAGGTGGCATCTGTGGAAAGAGGGACAGTTAATACTTCAGGCCCCATATCCTCATTACTTCTGTTCCACCCTCTCAGAGTGTGTGGGTGCTGAGTCAAATTAATAAATTCCATCGGTTAAACTCAATTGAACCTTCTCAGTGAAGCTCAGCTGATTTTGGAGATGATCACTGGCTGGCACAGAGAGGGTTAAATCCAACCAGCTAATTACTGCCAAATAGTCCATTCCTCATCGCCTACAATGTGATCGAAGCTGTCAACAGTGATATTCAGCAGAAATTACTCCCTGATAGCCTACTCACCAATATCTGGTTTAATGTTAACCCCTCCAAATCATGCACCGCTCTGACCTGGTACTGTATTGCTGGCTATTTTTGGGGCTGAATCCTAGAAATCCCTCCCCAGCAGCATAATGGGAATACCTTCACCAGAATTGCAATGTTTGAAAAAGGTTGCTCAACCTCACATTCTCAAGGGCAGTTAGGGAACTGCAATAAATGGTGACTTACTATTGATGCTCAGATTCCAAAAATAAATCAAACATAATGTTGCTAGGTCTTTTTGACTCTTTAAAGAGGCTATTGCATTTGGCCCTGTTGCATGATTTTTGCCATAAAACTGAAGATTAATCCCCTTCACTTACATGACAATTGATTTTTTAAATGGCCATGGGGAACTGATGTCCACTGTCCTTTCAGGTAATATGTTGTAGATACAGTCAGCCCTCCTTATCTGCGAGGGATTGGTTCCGGGACCCCCTGCAGATACCAAAATTCGCGGATGCTCAAGTCCCTTATTTAACATACATCAGTGCGGTGGTCTTTAGGACTCAGCGGAACCCCAGACTTTATTTAACATGTCTCCGTGTGGTGGATGTTAGGACCTGGCGGCGCAGCTCTGAATCCGCAGTGTTTCTGTTCACGAAAATAATCACGATTGCAATTGAAAATAAGGTGGAAGTAATAAAGCGATCGGAAAGAGGTGAAATGCCATTGGTCATTGGAAAAGTGTTAGGCTACAGTCGGTCAACGATCGGAACAATTTTAAGGGAGCATGTGAAAGGCCCTGTCCCGATGAAAGCTACAATTATTACTAAGCAATGCAGTGGTTAAATTATTGAAATATGTATGTTTCTTAAGTGTTTTATTTGCATAGAAAGGTAAAATATGTACTATGTACCTGTTCTGACCTCAAATCCGACTTAAAGATGGACTCAGGAACAGAACTCATTCATAACCCGGGGACTGCCTGTACTTTTAAGTCATTTCTAGATTACTTATAATACCTAATACAATGTAAATGCTATGTAAATAGTTGTTATACCGTATTGTTTAGGGAATAATGACAAGAAAAAATAGTCTGTACATGTTCAAGCAATGAGTGCTGGAGAAAGAACTTCCGGGATTTCCCGATCCGTGGTTGGTTGAATCTGCGGATAAGGAGGGCCGACTGTATTACCATTTCTTTCTCAGAATATGTTCTTCCAAGTTGTTTTAATATTTTAAACCTGTGACTTTTGGTTATGAACCCCATTTGCCTGAGAAAGCAAACTTTCCCTGCTAGATCCAGCAAAATTGGAATTGGATTTGGAATTGGTTTATTGTACAGGGAAAGGTCATCCTGCATACTGTGTATACAAATCAGATCAGTACACAGTTCATTGAATGGTACAAGTAAAAAGAGTAACAATGTAAAGTGGAACATCTATAGAGAAAGTGCAATGTAGGTAAACTGTAATGTATGGATCTATTTCTTTTAGAGCAATGACTCCCCTTAGCACTACATATAGACTGTTGTCTTCACATGTGTATTGAACTGTGTCTATGCATGCATGTTGATCTGTTCTCTCTCTCTCTCTCTTGCCACAATGTGAATACACCAGTTAAAGCCTCTCCCACATGTGTGCTTTTATTTAATTGATATGTAGTTGCATAGACATAACAAGCTGGTGACAAGTATGAACCTGAATGTCGGAGAATATCTCCAACTGCCCTGACAGTTATGTGACAAAACAATGATAGTGTTTTGAAAGGCCGTCGTGGATGCTAACAAAAAGGCATGAGTACAGCATAGTAACAGTGAAAGATGTGCTCAATTTAACATGGCAGTGGCTTCAGTCGGGAAAGTTAACAAATTTGAGAGTGCTAATGAAGGCTGGGAGTGGTATGTTGAGAAGGTTGAACTGTATTGTAAGGTGAATGACGTGGTTGAGCTGAAGAAAGCCCCCATGCTTATTAGCTTAATGCAGGGGTGTCAAACTCATTTTAGGTCACGGGCCGGATTGAGCAAAATGCAGCTTCATGCGGGCCGGATCAGTCGGACGGGTGCGAACGCAGCTTTCGTTGCCTCCGTTTTTTCAGCCTGGTCTCATGTGTCTCAGTCTCTGCTATAACTACAAAGTGTTTCACTCTACAAATTCCGTTTCTTATGAAGAAGACTGCCGAATAAACACTAAAAACCCTGAAAACCTGGTACCTGAATATACTCAGCATTAGCCATATCATACGCCATAGGCGCTTCGATTACTGGGGCCAGCTTTAATAGTAATTAGATATTATTTCGCGGGTCAAAGATAATTCCACCGCGGGCCGGATTTGGCCCGTGGGCCTTGAGTTTGACATATATGGCTTAATGGGTGCAACAGCATACAGTGTCTTACGTAACTTAGTAACCCCTGAAAAGCCAGCAAGCAAGGTGTTCGATGGAGTTGTTACAATTTTACAAAATCACATCAGCTCTAAACCACTGGTAATAACTGAGTAATTTAGATTTTACTAAAGGAGCCAGTCAAAGCTTGAAAGCATTTTTGAATACATTACAGGACTATACAAACTCTCCCAGTACTGTGACTTTAGAGACTTTCTGATGCATTAGGAGACAGGCTTGTATGCGGCATGCATAGTCAAAGCACTCAAAAGAAGCTACCATAAGAAAGAGGCCTAACCTTAGAACAGGCATTGACCATTGTGATATTGTTAGAAACTGCAGCAAAGAATGCAGCAGAACTACAGAAAAAGAGGTTAGAATGTGAAATGCACAAAATGTCCCTGACTGGTGCAAAAAGCCAAAAATATCATCGCAGTGGCAAATCCTTCCATGTTGATTCAAAGGAAAAGTTTGCAGAAAATGCCACAGACAAGGTCACACAGAGAGAGTGTGCAAGACAGCCAAAAACACAACTGAGCGAAAAGTTTCAAACACAAAACTAAGCAATGCATAAAGTGACCAAATGTAAAACAGAATCATACAACATGGAGTCTGACAAAGGTGCTTAGAATTGCATAGTATTACAGAAGCAGATCAAAAGTTTCAAAGGTACATTCAATGTCAGAGAAATGGATACAATATACATCCTGAAATACTTTTACTTCGCAACCATCTATGAAAAACAGAGGAATGCCCCCAAAGAATGAATGACAGTTAAATGTTAGAACCCCAACTTCACCCCAACTTCCCCCACCCACATGTAAGCAACAGCAAGCAATGATCCCCCCACCCCCACCAGCAAAAAAAAGCATCGGCACCCACCACCAAGCACTCAACCATGAGCAAAGCAACAGTAAAGGCACAGACTTGCAGTTAACCCAAAGACTTCACATTTCACCCGGTATTCAACATACCACAGGCTCTCTCTCTCTCTCTCCCTAATAAGGGAGAAAGAGGTGTCCCCGTTTCATAGCAAGAGGGCAGACATAACAAACAACTTGCTGGTTTATGATATTAAAAGGCTGTTGCATCGTTTTTTTCCAAGCTCTGTGCCCAAAGATATCGGGTCTCTGGGCACACAGTCTTAGATCTTCCGACTCCCATGACACACCGATCTCCTGCCCGGACACCAACCTTTGATCCACCCGTCTCCAGAGCCATGAGATCTCGACCCTCCGAAGGTGTGTTGAGCTCTTAAGCCACGCCTTGGTGTGCCGAATAATGGCCAGTCGTGAAATCCTGAGAGAGGGTCCTATTCCCGCAAAGAGCTGTAGTCAGCGTGTAACTCCAGGTCAGGGTCTTCAAAAGAACCCTGAAAAGGAAAAATAAAGTTTCTAAAGATGGAAATAGAGCTGTTTCCAAAGATGCAAGCAAAGGAGTCGCCGTTAGGCACCATTAATTCCCCTAAGCTCCTTCTCCTCCATATGATCACAAAATCATATGGATCACAACAGATGTGTCTGGTGTCAAGCTGAAAATAGAACTGGACACAGGATGAGCTAATCCCAGAGGCTGACTACAACAGACTGTTTTCTAAGATACCATTAGAGAACACCTGAGTGACGCTAAAGATCACAGGTGAAAAAAAATGTCATTCCGACATCTAAATCTACGGTAGAAGCAGTACACAGAGCAGGTTTCTTGCTGGCTGGCAGTGCTAAATTAAAAGGAAAGCTTTTCTGGCATTTGGTGTCATTCCAGCATCCCTATCAGTGGCAGGAGCAGTGCAGAGCTGGAGGCATGAAGTGCATCCAGCTGCAGCTCCTTGAAGACCGTGTTAGGGATTTGGAGCAGCAGCTGGATGACCTGTAGCTTGTACGGGAGAGTGAGGAGATAATCGAACAGAGTTACAGGAAAGTAGTCACCCCTAAGTGGCGGGAGGCAGGTAGCTAGGTGACAGGAGAAATCGAAATGTGAATAGGCAGTTAGCACAGAGCACCCCTGTGGCTATTCCCCTCAAAAATATGTATACTGTTTTAGATGCTGTTGTAGGGGAATGACATCCCAAGGGAAATGCCATGACTAGGGGAATGTCACTGAGCATGGGTCCGTGGTTCAGAAGGGAAAGAGGGAGAAGAGAAGAGCGGTAGTGATAGGGGACTTGATAGTGAGGGGCACAGACAGGAGATTCTGTGGACATGAATGGGACATCTGGATGGTATGTCACCTCCCAGTGCCAGGGTCAGGGATGTCTCGGATCACGTCCATAGCATTTTGGAGAGGGAGGGAGATCAGCCAGATATCTTGGTACATATTGGTACTGATGACGTAGGAAGGAAAAGCAAAGAGAATTTAGAGAGCTAGGTAGAAAGCTGAGAAGCAGGACCTCCAGGGTAGTAATTTTTGGATTGCTACCTGTGCCACACGCCAGGGTGGATAGAAACAGGATGATGTGGTAGATAAGTACATGCTGAGAAGCTGGTGCAGGGGACAGGGCTTCAGGTTCTTGGACCATTGGAATCGCTTCTGAGGGAGGTATGGCCTGTTCAAAAGGGATGAGTTGCATCTGAACCCAAGGGGGACCAATATTCTTGCAGGCAGGTTTGTTAGAGCTGTGGGGGTGGGTTTAAACTAATTTGGCAGGGGGATAGAAACAGGAGTGAAGAGACTCAAGAGAGGACAGTTGGTTAAAAAACAAAGTCCGTGTGCAATCAGACAGTGTGTAATTAGGAGAGCAGGCAGATGATAGGACATCTTTGCATCAGTCTTCACCGTGGAGAAGACTACCAGTTTGCCAGATGTTGAAGGATGTGCGGGAAGGGAAGAGAGGGCAGGTACTATTTCAAGGGAGAAGGTGCTCAAAAAGCTGAAAGGTCTTTTCTCCCAAACCTCACTGCTCTAAGCAGAACACCAGTATCTCCATAGTTGAAGCTTCCAACTTATGATATTATCTCAGTAATATCCCTGAAGTCTTTGCTTAGGTGTGGTGCCCAGAATTGTACACATTACCCTTGCTGAGGCCAAGAATCCCCAACCTTGCCTGAATCACTGCATTTCCCAGAATTATGAGCAATGGAGAGATTGACAGCAATTTAAGTTTCCCATCTTAGTGCATTTCAACACTCCCGAAAGATGGTGGATAATCCAATATTTAAAAAGCACCTGAACGAGTACTTGAATCACAAAGTCGTGGTGAGCAGACAAAGTTCTGGAAAATAGGGTTAGTATAGATAGGTACTTGGTGATCAGCATGCACATGATGGGCTGAAAGGCATGTGTCTGTCCAGTGTGACTCAATAGCATCATTTGCTTCCACCTTCCTGAACCACCCTGTGCACCACTACCTGGTATCACTGTGAGAGTTGTGAATCTGAAAGGGTTCCAGAATCACAGGTTTCATAAACTAGTTCTCACTGATTAGGAATTCCTAATTGTCAGAAGAACCCAGATTCAAATAATGTTTATTTTTCATTTCTTCTCTTCCCCACTTCAGTTTCTTCATTTTGCATACTCACGGACGAGCTCCTGGTTAATTAAACTTGTTACGCAATAGCTACTGATGCAACATAACAATCAAATGTGCTCAGTTACTAAGGACAAATTTTATTTGTTAACAGATTAGTTTTATTTGTAGAAGTCTGCACAAGACACTTCATTAAATGTCATGTGTTGGAATGTCACATGACCAGCAATCAATGATTAGCCCAACATTTTAATGCTAATATTGTTTGTAAAGACCTAGCGTGGCTTCCTTGCCTTTGTATTTAAAGTCCTTATTATAAGACCAAATATACCATTTGTTATCGTCAGTTATCATCGACTTCTTTCACTTCCAATGATTTGTAAATAGATACCACTCCCAAGCAGTACAACTTGACATTATTTCTTACTGGCCTCCCAGTGTGCATCAGGTTATCTTTATCTTCATTAAATTGCATCTATCGTATCGCTGCCATCTTTCTTTATCACATGGCAGGAGGCCATTCAGCCTATCAAGTCTATGCCAGCTCTCACAGCACTCACCCCACCCCACTAATTACCTCTGCAGCTCAGTCTGTCCACATTTCCATCAAATTTACTAACCACTTACAGAGGACAATTAACCCACCAACTGGCATATCTTTGTTATGTCGCCCTTGTCCTAGATTCCCCTACTATTGGAAACATCCTCTCCATGTCCACTCTACCTAGGCCTTTCAATTTCAGTTTCAATTTCAATTACATTTCAGTGAGACCACTCCCTGACCCATTCTTCTAAACTCAAATGAGTACAGGCCCAGAACCATCAAACACTCATCATACGTAAACCCTTTCATTCCTGGGATCATTTCCAGGAACCTCCTCTGAACCCTCTCCAATGCCAGCACATCCTTTCTCAGATAAGGAGCCCAAACCTGCTCACTTTACTCCAGGTGTAATCTGACCACTGCCTTAAAAAAGCCTCAGCATTACATCCTTGCTCTTATATCCTAGTCTTCTCGAGATGAATGCAAACATTGCATTTGCCTTCCTTACTAACAACTGATCATGCAAGTTAATCTTCAGGGAATCGTGCACAAGGACTCCCAAATCCCTATGCTCCTTCGATTTCTGAATTTTCTCCCAGTTTAGAAAATGATCTATGCCTTTATTCCATCTACCGAAGAGCATGACCATACACTTCCCTACACTGTATTCCATCTGCCACTTCTTTGCCCATTCTCCTAATCTGTACAAGTCCTTCTGCAGAATCCATTCTTTCTCAGGATGACCTGCCCCTCCAATAATCATTGTATCAGCTGCAAACTTGGCCACAAAGCTATCAATTCTGTCATCCAAATAATTAACATATAATGTGAAAAGGAGTGGTCCCAACACCGATCCCTGTGGAACTTCACTCGTTACCGGCAGCCAGCCAGATAAGGTCCCGTTTGCTTAAGAGCTACCTGATGAGCTAACTTCTTGAACCACTGTGGTACTTCTGGTGAAAGTAACTCACTATACTGCTTACTAGGATGTTCAAGATCTGGAACTGACAAAAATGAAGCAATGGTAATGTTTTCCTGGTGTTACTAAGTTTGGGTGTTCCCAGATGTTTGCAGCCCTTCCTGCCCTTTTAGGCAATAGAGGGCAGGGATGCATTATTGAGAGTGCCAGGCAGGAAACCTCAATGCATTTTGTAGGTGGTGTGCACTGAGAAGATGGAAGGCATTGGTGTGAACCCTCAAATAGAGGATGAGACAGACTCAGTTGCCCTTATTCCAAGGACAACAATGGGATTTCAGCAGCAGAATTTATATGTGTATTTAGTACAGCACACCATTGTTACTGCTGAAATTTACTTTTATATAAGGTAAGGTAATTACAATTGTATAGCCATTCTATTCACTCATATCTTTAAATGGCCTTCAGACTGTAATACTTTAGTCAATGCAACTTTCTATTGTCTCTTTCAATCTGATTTCACACACTGTTTAACAAATGCAACAAAGGTAAATGGAAAATCTAAAGCACTTTGTTTTGTGAAGTTGTTTGTGAGTCAGCCAGATACAATGGTCATGTATGGGGAAATGTCACTGATATGACAGTAGATGTGGCAATGGGAGATGTACCCAGGCTAAAAAGAGCAGAGAGAAAAAAAACTTTTTGACAAGTATGACAATGAAAGCAGTAGATTGGTAATAATGTTAGAAATAGTAGCAGGTGGATTTACAGAAGGCACAATTACTTAGATGTGCAACAATTATGTTGTGTACTTGCAATAACACTGTGCACGAGTTGCTGCCAGCAATAGAGCTCAGTTGAAATTTTAATTGGAATGGAACTTTACTAATAAGTGCGCAGTCATCAGAGATAGCACCATGGAAGGGAAGAGTTTATCTCATTTAAAGGAAAAGAGATGTAATTAAAAAAACATGAAAGGCTATGTGTGAAGGCCTGTAAAAACGCAAATGTCAATTCATGCATAAAGATCCACTGCAGCCAGTAAATACCCTCAGACTCCTCCAGCAAGTTTTTTTTTAATAAAGTTCAGCTGAATTGATTAAAGATGTCAGCAAAATAATTTCACTAACTCCTTAAATTTTCATCTCCCGTTTCCCTATGTGAATTCTTCCTGAACACTATTTCTGATGCTGCAGTTTAGATGCACATGGAGATCTGGCTATATTAATTTCATAAAATGCTTCAAACACCTTTCTTTAATGTCCACAAAGGGTCATTTGCTTGGTTGAGTTTACTTATAGATAGATAGAGTGGAGAGGAAAAGGATGCGTCCTATAGCGGTCAAGTCTAGGACCAGAGGGCTCAGTCTCAGAATAGTAGGACATCTCTTTAGAACAGAGATGAGCAAGAATTTGTTCACCCAATGGGTGGTGAATCTGTGGAACTCATTGCCACAGAAGGCCAAGTCATTGGGTATATTATAAAGTGGAAGTTGATATGTTTTTGATTAGTAAGGGCATCAAATATTATGGGGAGAAGCAGGAGAATGTGGTTGAGAGGGATAATAAATCAACCATGATGGAATGGTGGAGCAGACTCAATGGGCAGAATAGCCTAAATCTGCTCCAATGTCATATGATCTTATTTTTTCTTGGACAAGTATTATCATCATATTATCATAAAAACATGACATGCGAACCAATAATTACCCACCCTGCTTTCACTTTGGGCTTGACTCCGCTGCTAAAGTGCTTGTTCTCAAATTATCAGAATGAGAATCAGGTTTATTATCACCGGCATGTGACATGAAATTTGTTAACTTTGCAGCAGCAGTCCAATGCAATGCATAATCTAGCAGAGAGAAAAAATAAATAAATAAAATAATACTTAGTAATAAATAAGTAAATCAATTATGTATATTGAATAGATTAAAAAAAGGTGCAAAAACAGAAATATTGTACTATATATTTTAAAAAAAAGTGAGGTAGTCTCCAAAGCTTCAATGTCCATTTAGGAATTGGATGGCAGAGGAGAAGTGTTCTTGAGTGAAATTGTCAATTTGTTTGGGTTGTTCATGTACTGACTTGTTCAAAGCTTCCAGACAATTTGAACATTTTGTTATATAAGCACTAATTCAGTACATTTGTAGGGAACAAACTAGTAAACCCTTTTCTTCTCTCTTGGCATGGTGAGCGGTTATCTAAAATTTATTGCAAACCGAATGAGCTCAGCGACATCTTCCACCACTAGCTCCTGAAACCTATCAGAAAAAGCATTGACCAAGATGCTTGGGATTGTCGCATGCAAGGTTCTCCTTCACCTCTTCACTGATCTTTAAAATTGCTTAAATGCCCTGATCCCTGAATACTTGACTGATCCAGGAACACAGCCGGTAAAATCTATCTTGATTTAGCCAAAAAAGAATACCAGAATGGATTGCTGTACCAGTGGAGTGTGTTATATGCACACATTGTGGATGCAAAATAATGTCAATGTGTGATAATTCTTTTGTTCTCCACTGAGGGGACATTTTGCTGCATAATTTATGCAAGGACAGCAGATTTATAGTAAACTAACTCCAGAATGGAATATTCAAAAATCTGTCAAAGCTTTGTAAATTTGAGACATATTTTGGAACATTGTAGAGATACCCATAAATATGCATGTTTGCATCATATCTGCACACTTAGTTATACGAGTACAAAGTAGGAATACTTTGCAAAGTACTATAATTTTACAATCTGGAAACTACTATTGACCCCTCTAATAATGTTGCAGATTTTTTTTTGTATCAACAGCAAGGAATGTCAAAAATGGTGTGTGCTTAATACCTGGATTTAGCAGGTGCTAAAAGATTATAGTTGGCAGAATGTGTCAATTTTATATTTTAGCACTGTCTTATTAGCAGCTCTAGTGAATAATCACCTCAAACCATTTTGTAATGTGTAGCGTTGAATGTTAGGATTATTGAGTAATGACTGGTTATGCAACAGCTGCTATTAACAACTTTTGTCAGAAGTCATTAGCTAGATTGAAATGAAATTCTTTGTCTGCATTGAAAGCTATGGGAATTGGATTCAACGTGTCACTTGCACTTTAGCTAGCTGAAGAGGACCAGGAAGAACAAGAAAGGGCAGCCCATGATGTAAGATGGCACAGAAGACAGACAGTCAGATCCCGCCAATGCCCAGTCCATCTGATTTATCATCCCAGGCAAAGGTACCTAGGAGTGACTGAAGAACAGAGCCTGCAGAGCCTCTGATTTAGCCAGGAGGTTGCAACAGAACTGTGCCATCTGTTGAACACAGATCCACTGACCCAGTCTACTATCAGTGCACTTCCAGTGGCAGTGAAAGCCACCACAGCCCTCAACTTCTACGTTTTAGGATCATTCCAAGCAAGCACGGGTAACATATGCAGTGGTAGTCAATTTATTGTAGACGGACCAATCACAGAGGTGAAAGATGCTTTTTTTTTGGTTGACTATTTCATTTATCTTCTAATGGATCAGCAACAGCAGCAGCAAAGGGTTTATGTGTTTCTGCAAGTCTGCTGGCTTCCCTAAAGTCCCAGGAGCCACTGAATGCATGCATGTTAATATTTGTGCACCTGTGCATGATTGGTTGGCCTACATGAATCGTTAGGGCTTTAAATGCAATAAATATGCAGTTTTCTTTGTGACCGCCAGCTTAGAATTGTGTGGGTCAATGCACATCTTACTGTTACTTTAAGCATTCCTCAGTGCCAGCGCTATTTGAAGGGGAAGGACGACTGGAAGGTTGGCTGCTGGGTGGCAAAGTGTACCCTCTGCAGCCATGGTTTGTGACACCTCTACATTGCCCTCAAACTGAAGCAGAGCAAAGGCACAACAAGGCACATTCAAAAACGCTGATTGCTGCTGAATACACAATCTGGATTCTCAGGCGATGCTTCAGATGCCTGGATCAATCAAGAGGTGTATTACAGCATAATCACAAGGTCTAACAAATGTTCATAGCCTGCAATATGCTCCATACCTTTACCCTACAAAGGGGCTTCAACCTAGAGGAAGAACAGGATGAAGACTGTATGGCAGAATAGGAGGCTGAGAGTGATGATGAAGAACCATTTGAAGACCTGCAGTCCAGCAAGGAAGACAGATTCAGACAGATACTTGATTCCTTTGAATAAAAATAGTAATTAGCTTAAGCTCAATAATTTCCTGCAGATTTTTCTCCCGTACATACTGTTATCTTCTCTAATCTTATGTTGTTTACAAAATATCGACTCCTGATTTTGTACTGCCGCCATATCCTGAGTACTGAAAAATCGATGCTCTTCACAAAACCGCAAGTCAAATGAAGTGCTATAATCTCAGCAATTCTGTTGCTCATGGGTGTCAGTGTGTTACCTCTGTGCTGCCTGAATGGATGTAGTGAAAGGCACCAAGCCGCCAGCACTCTTGGGTTATTCCTTTCTGAAGGGAACAGATGTACTGTCTGGCAGCTTAGTTTCATTCAGGGCCTATTAAATTTCAATGCTAATAAATTGCACATCCTGAAGGTTGTGAATCTGCATCATTTAGTTTCAATATCATAAACAGCCTCTGGACAGAGTGAACATAAGATCCACACTTAAAATAGATGATCTTGTGAAATATTCATTATCATTATTGAGAGGTTGGTGTGCACTGAATGCTAGCCACATTTTCTACATTAGATCTGTTAATAAACTTCAAAAAATGCATTAGTTGTGAAGCACTTTCAGATATCCTGAGGTTATGAAAGATGCTAAATCAACACAACCCTATCCTCTTCATTCGAATTGACATCACTCTAATAAATGACCTTCTAAAGTGTTTTTTGGTGGATGCTCTTTATGTTAGAATTGTTTTCAGATATTAACTTTATTACTTGTTTATTCATGTAGGACTCCTCCCGTAAAATCTTTCTGTCTTTTCTTCCCTTCTCGTTCATTCTCATGGTCTGTTATGAAAATTCTACAGTAGGAGTCACATGCTTTTCATTCAGTATCTATTAAGGATGAGAACTTTTAGACTTAGAGGCTATGTAACCATGTATACTTGTCAAGCATATTAATATCCCTGATTTAGCTTTGTGAGTTTCTTAAGAATTCCTAACTTCTTGGAGGCATCCCTCCAAATATTTGTGACACAATGTTGCAATTTGCTTCCTTGTCCATAGAATCATACCTTCTCTCAGTCAGAAGTCCAAATTTCCTCACCCAAGGGTTCAGGCTAATGGCTATCAGAGCAAGGTTGTATTACCTGTTGCTCCGCATTTCAAAAAACATTTTTACTAGGCTCATGTGTTTTATTTCAAGGCTTCAGATGATCACTTCGTAGTCTAAAATGTTTTGAGCAGTATTTTATTGCTGGCACTTCACTATATAATGTTGCAGGGTAGGCTTTTAAACTTAAACAATTCTTTTGGATTGTAAAAATACCAGTTTAGATAAAGAATTTATCTATATAAATTCGAAGAACTTTACCCATATATTGTAAATCCTAAGAACATTCTACAGGGGAACAATTGGGAGCATCCTGACTGGCTGCATCATTGCCTGGTATGGGAACTGTACCTCCCTTAATTGCAGGACTCTGCAGAGAGTGGTGCGGACAGCCCAGCGCATCTGTAGTTGTGAACTTCCCGCTATTCAGGACATTTACAAAGACAGGTGTGAAAAAAGGGCCCGAAGGATCATTGGGGACCTGAGTCTCCCCAACCACAATCTATTCCAGCTGCTACCATCTGGGAAATGGTACCACAGCATAAAAGCCAGGATCAACAAGCTCTGGGACAGCTTCTTCCACCAGGCCATCAGACTGATGAACTCATGTTAATTTGAGTATATTTCTACATTACATTGACAGTTCTATTTGTTATAAATTATTACAAATTACTATGATTGCACATTGCACATTTAGACAGAGACATAATGTAAAGATTTTTACTCCTCATTTATGTGAAGGATGTAAGAAATAAAGTCAATTTAATTCAATTCTATTCAATAAGCGGATAAAAAAATGTTATTTACTTAGCCAATAAAATCCATGAAATGCCTATTCAATTTTAATAATGACTGAATTGCTACCTTACTTTTTCCTAATTTATCTTTTCAATGACTTCCACAATTTCTTAGCAGATCCTTAGTTCTAAAAGTAAGCAAATTGTATTACATTATCCCATTACTAATATAACTGCTATTAATATATCTCTATAAAAACTTCCAAAATGTCTCTGGTCTGTATTTAGGGACTACTTTACTGGTATCTTCTTTGAGAATCAGAACCTGAATCAGGTTTACGGTCACTGACATATATCAGAGTGGAAGAAGCTGTACTTAGAACTTTAAATGTGGGTCCAAAAGCTCATGCATCTCCTCACCAATGGGAGTAATGAGGAGTGGGCATGTTCCATATGGTGAGGGTCCTAAATGATGGATGCCGCCTCTTGAGGAACTGCCTTTTGTAGATGTTCTTGATGGTTGGAAGGGTTCTGCCTGTGATGCTCAATCCTTATATATTTTACTAAAACATTTCCTTGCACTAATTACATTTCCTTTGGAAAATAGGGTTGTTTTCTGTAAACTTCTTAGTTAATGTCAACAGATTTGTGCTCTGAAGTTGAAGGGATCTCACTGTAGACTTTTTAATCAGTTATTTGTTATTTTAAGGGACACGTCTTGATGATATGCGTGCTTCTAATAGGGCTGCAACCATGAAAGCTGGGAACAGGAATATGTGAAATTGGAATCCTACTGCTGGAGGCAAGATGTTCCTATAACTTTGATATTACTTCTCATTCCTGCATATTTTCATGTAGATCCTTTTTGTCTCACTTTTCCTGCATTTGACTCTAATTCAGTCTACTTCATTGTCCATCATTTGCTCAGTGACTTCCATTAGTTAATGGAACTAATCTTTGGAACTTAGTCTTTGACAATTATTTGCTTGCTCCTTGGGTATATTGTTAAAATTGTCATTTTCCTTTTGCATCAGAAGCAGATTGCTCCTGCAAAAAAAAAACAATCTATAAGGTGAAGAGGAAAAATAACTTAGACTCCTGCCTGAGAAATAACTTTGATCTGCTCCAATTTGTCTGTTGTCACAAAAGGTCCATAGCAGATGCCATTTCATTTGCTCTTCACTCAATTCTGGAACATCTAGACAGCTAAGAAGCATACATCAGATGTTCTTCTTTGACAACAGCTCAGCATTCAATACCGTCATCTCTCCTAAACTAATCAATAACCTTCAGAACTTGGCCTCAATACCTCCCTGTGCAATTGGAAGCTCAATTTCCTCACTTGCAGATGTCTGTCAGTTCAGACTAGCAAAAACATCTCCTCCACATCTCCGTCAGCACAAGTGCACCACATGGCTGTGTGCTTAGCCCCCGCTGTACTTGCTTTACCCTTGTGTCTATAAGGCTAACCACAGCTCCAATGCCATGTTTAAGTTTGCTGATGACGCCACTGTCATTGGCTGAATCAAAGGTGGTGATGAATCCACATATAGGAGGGAAATTGAAAATCTGGCTAAATGGTGCCACAATGACCTCTCACTCCAAGTCAGCAAGACCAAAGAGATAATTATTGACTTCAGGAGGAGGAAAACAGGCCCATGAGCCAATCATCATTGGGGGTTTGGAGATTGAGAGGACTGGCAGCTTAAAATTCCTCAGTGTTATCATTTCAGATGATCTGTTCTGGGTCCAACATGTAAATGCCATTATAAAGAAAGCACGGTAGTCCCTCTACTTCCTTAGAAATTTGATAAGTTTCAGCATGACAGCTAAAACTTTGACTAGCTTCTATAGATGTTTATTGGAGAGTATATTGACTGATATGGAAACACCAAATGCTTTGAATGAAAAATCCTACAAAAAGTGTTTGATACGGCCCAATTCATCAAAGGCAAAACCTTCCCCAGCATTGAGCACATCTACGTGGAGCGCTGTCACAGAAAAGTGGCATTCATCATCAAAGACTTCCACCATCCAGGCTATGTTCTCTCCTTGCTGCTGCCAGTAGGAAGAAGGTACAGGAGCCTCAGGACTCACACCATCAGGTTCAAGAACAGTTATTACCCCTCAATCATCAGAGTCTTGAACCAAAGGGGATAACTTCATTTAACGTCCCGTGTCCCAATCACTGATCTGTTCCCACAACTTATGGACTCACTTTTTAGGATTCTTCATCTCATGTTCTCAATATTTGTTGAGTATTTTTTTTGTATTTGCACAGTTTGTTGTCTTTAGTTCTTTGTCCGTCTTGTGTGCAGTCTTTCATTAATTCCATTCTGTTTCTTTGTATTTACTGTGATTGCCTGGAAGAAATTGACATATATGTATTTTGATAATAAATTTGCTTCGATCTTGAAAATAATTCTGTTTGCAATATCTATTGCAAGATGCACAACACTTAAATGTTTCTAATAAAACGAGGAAGAGATGAAGGTAATTAATAGATTCTCCACCAGGTGGTGCCCTTAAACCCTAACTTGTAATTTATAAACTAAACTTCATTTGTGCAGATGTGAGAGCTTTTCAACTTGTCTAGTCTCTCAGTGGTGCTTCCTGTCTATACACAAAGCATACTTTATTTCATGTAACTACAGTAAAACTCAATTAATCTAGTGTTTGATTGTTCAGAAATTTTGATGGTCCAGCATCTGGCTCAGTTATTAGCCAGGAATGTGAGCCTGGAATCCGGAGTGTAAGTTGGGAGCATGGACAAAGCCACTATCCAGAGTGGAGGCAGGGCTGGAGTCTGTACTGTGGAATAGGTGTGTGACTGATGCTGGGTAGGGGTTCCCAAACACTAGGGGTCTAGAAAGAGGGTAGGTTGACAACGAGGATCCAGAGTGCTTGAAAATTTCCTGTTCCTTTTCAGCTCACTAGATTGACTGAAAAATTTATTATACTGCATTGTATGATGTAAAAATTTGTCAGTTGGATATTATCATGAATAAAATACAATAATTTGGAAAATCTGCCAATCCAGTACCAATGAAGTCCCGAGTCTGCAAACTAGCAGAGCTTCTTTGTATGAAATAATTGGTATCTTGCTGTTCACCAATATCATGTTTCCTGTTTAAAGAACATGGCAATGATAAAAATGTCCACCCATTGAGGTTTTTTTCTTGGTTTCCCTACTGGGCTTGAGTAACATCACATCGCATACTAATAAGCCAGACTGATTCTGGGACTGACCTAAACTATTAATTTCACCCAGAGTGGAAAAGCATTGGCAAGAGTTCATGATCATCTCTACCATTTGAACACTGATGTCCCAGATACTGACTGAAGGTAGGAAGAGGCTGTGATGCTTTCTATTGTCCAACAGAATATAGAAACGTTGTCCAGCCTCACAGATAATATCTGGTTATTGTGCAAATTGTTAGGGTGATGTTACAAAAAAATCTTTCAGGAAAGCTGGAGAGAACATGAAAGAGAAGTGAAAAATACTGGAAAATGTTTCACATGAAGCAGAGTAGAAAGGGTCTGGGATGTGCTGCAAGGGAGGTGATGGAAGCAGGTACAATAGCAACATTTCAGACAGGCACATGAACAGGCAGGCAGGATGTTGATCATGTGCAGTTTAAATTGGCATCATGGTTGTCATAGCAATCATGGGCCAAAGTGTCTATTCCTGTGCTGTCCTGTTCTATATTCTAAAAACTTATAAAGCTTTAATAGTGTTTTCAGTATTTTCTCTGGTGAGATGAAAATTAAGATTTGGATTGTAACTTATATAGTTTATTTTTAAATTTGAAATTTACTTTCATGTATAATTTCTAAACCTACTTCAGATAAGGTTGTGATGCATGTTATCAGCACACGACAGACTATAAACATTGTTTTCTCTGTTGTTGCTGATCTTGACTTTTTTTCTGAATTGATTCCTTGTTTATATTTAGATACCTAAAATACCTTTATTGGGGTACTAAGGCTTCTTTTAATGTAGTAAGGTCATGGCTAAGGAGATGTTTAATGGAAACATGAAGGGAAACTTTTTCACTCAGAGGGCGATGAGAGTGTGGAACGAGCTGACAGTGCAAGAGACGGAGGCAGGTTTGATTTCAACATTTAAGAGAAATTTGGATAGGTGCATGGATGGGAGGAGGATAGAGGGCTATTGTCAATGGGACTTTGCAGATTAATGTTTCGGTATAGACTAGATGGGCCAAAGAGCCTGTTTCGTTGCTGTAGTGTTCTATGAGTCTATGACAGATAAAATATTTTATATTTTTTACCATCACCAATTTACACTCTGGCTATTTTTTTAACGTTTACAAAAAAAAACACAGCCAACCTATTATTTGATACATTGAGACCAACTTGCATTCACGCAGTGCTTGGTATGTGGAAGAAATGCCTAAAGGCCTTTTCTTGTGATCATCACAAGGTCTGGTTCAGTTGCTTGTTGAGGCTGCATTTGCAATTTTAAAACACCTTGGAATTATTTTGAAGAAGTAGAGAGTTCTACCAGAAGTTTTAGTCATGACTTATCACTTGACCAACATCCAAAAAACTTAAATATCACCCTTATTTGTTACTTGTCTGCGCATGTGACTTTTTATTACAGAGATTTGAATGAAGGTTATGTTGGAAGCAAACACTGAATCAGCTAGGGGAATGCCCATGTATCTGGGGTAGAATATATGAGATGCAAAATCATGAATGAATGCTGCATTGGCAAATGGCTGAGGCATATTAATGGGTAGTTGACCATGGTGGGAGTGAGTAGTTTTTGTAGTGGAAAGAGGTTGATTTGAAAGTTCAGCTTGGGTCAAGTAACTTTCCATGGTTGAGCTGAAACAGTTAAAAGGGGATGAATTGGCTGAGGGTGATATTGGGAGTTTAGGTGGAGTGTGGTAGTCACCGATGAAAATGAGGTTATTTTTCCAAATGTTTAAATGTTTAATAGGAAGCAGGGGCTTGACTTCTTCAGAACAGAATATGGGGTACAGTTTGTAAACTAAGCAGTGGAGGGACTGAAAGATGTAAAAGTTAAGATTTGTTTATCGTATGTAGCGGTACAGTGTGGAATGGACCCTTCCGGCCCCTCGAACAGCACCACGCAGTAACCACTGACAAATCTGATTTGACCCTGATCTGATCATGGGACAACTTAGAATGATCAATTGACCTCCCTGGTATGTCTATGGATTGTGGGAAGAAACCGGAGGACCAGGAGAAAACCCACACATTCCACGGGGAGGACATACAGAGAGTCCTTACAGAGGACACCTGAATTGAACTCTGATACCCCAAGCTGTAATAATGTCATGCTAACCGTCACGCTACCATGGCACCTAAGATGGACTAGGCTTTGTCACATAAAACCTGTGAAACCTGATTCAAACATGTTAAGTTGATTTCATTACATCTGAACACAGCGCTGTGCTAAATTGTGCCCTATTTAATGGGGGTCATCACCATGATGAAAGGGCATACAGGAACAAGATATACCAGTTACTGGACCTGTCACAGCAACAACCTTGCACTCATCATCAGCAAGACCAAAGATCCAATTGTGGATTTCAGGAAGGGTAAGACGAGGAAACTCAAACCAATCTTCATAGAGGGATCAAAAGCAGACAGAGTGAGAAATTTCAATTTCAGTATCTCTGAGGACCTACCCTGGACACAACATATCGATGTAGCTATAAAGAAGGCAAGACAGTGGCTTATTTCATTAGGAGTTCGAGGAGAATTGGTTTGTCAACTACAACACCCAAAAATGTACCGTGGAGAGCATTCTGACTGGCTGCATCACCGTCTGGTATTGGTGGGAGGCCTTCAGCAAAAGATCGAATTAACTTGCAGAAACCTGGAAAATTAGTCAACTCCATCATGAGTAGTAGCCTTTGTAGTATCCAAGACATCTTCAAGGAGTGGTGCCTTAGGAGGCACCATCCATCTTTAAGGATCCCCACCACCCAGGACATGTTCTCTTCACATTGTTACCATTAGGAAAGAGGTACAGAAGCCTAAAGACAGACACTCAATGATTCAGGAACAGGTTCTTCCCCTCGGCCATTTAATTTCTAAATGGACATTGAACCCATGAACACTACTTCACTACTTTTTAAACTACTGTTTTTTGCATTACTTATTTTAACTTAACTATTTAATAGACATATTTATACTTAACGTACTCAGTTTTATTCTCTATATTTATTTGTCATATATTTCATTGTACTACTGCCATAAAGTTAATGAAAAAGTTAGTTTTATGGAGTTTTTTTTTGGAGGCCTGTGTGCAGTCAAGGTGTTTCAATTGATTGTAGTAGAAATACAAAGGTATCTGGAAGGTTCAGCTGCTGGTGAGTCAGTATCCTGGCAAACACTACACCATGAATGCAAAAGAACACTCCAAGCAACTCTGTAAAAAAGTTATTGAAAAACACAAGTCAGGAGATGGATACAAGAAAATGTCCAAGTCACTAAATATTCCTTGGAGTACAGTCAAGTCAATCATAAAGAAATGGAAAGAATATGGCACAGCTGTAAATCTACCTAGAGTAGGCTGTCCTTAAAAACTGAGTGACCATGTAATAAGGGGACTAGTGAGGGAGGCCACCAAGAGACCTATGACAATTCTGGATGACTTACAAGCTTCAATGGCTGTGATGGGAGAGGCTACACACACAACAGCTGTTGCTTGGGTGCTTAAGCAGTCGCAACTTTATGGGAGAGTGGCAAAGAGAAAGGCATGGTTGAAAAAAACTCACATGAAATTTCAGCTAGAGTTTGCCAGAAGGCATCTGGGAGACTCTGAAGTCAGCTGGAAGAAGGTTCTATGGTCTGATGAAACCAAAATCGAGCTTTTTGGCCATCAGACTAAATGCTATATTTGGCATAAGCCAGATACCGCATATAATCAAAAGCACACCATCCCTACTGTGAAGCATGGTGGTGACTGCATCATGCTGTGGGGATGGTTCACTGCAGCAGGGCTGGAAGGCTTGTGAAGGTAGCGGGTAAAATGAATGGAACAAAATACAGGGAAATCCTGGTGGAAATCCTGATGCAGTCTGCAATAGAACTGCGACTTAGGAGAAGATTGTTTTTTCCGGCAAGACAATGGGCCCAAGCATAAAGCCAAAGCTACATAAAAATGGCTTAAAAACAAAGCCAATGTCCTGGAGTGGTCAAGTCAGAGTCCGGATCTCAATCCAATTGAGAATTTGTGGGTGGACTTGAAAATGGTTGTTCACTCTTGATCCCCATGAAATCTGACAGAACTTGAGCAGTTTTGTTAAGAAGAATGGGGAAAAATTGCAATGTCCAGATGAGCAAAGTTGATAGAGACCTATCCACACAGACTCAAGGCTGTAATTGCTGCCAAGTATGCATTTATTAAATTCCTTATTTTTCCCAGAAACTCACGCCATTACTGCTCTGCTGACATCCCTGCCAGTACCTCCTTCCATTTTACCTTGGCCAACTCTGCTCTCATACCATTGTAATTTCCTTTACTCCACTGAAATACTGCTACATCAGACTTTACTTTCTTCCTATCAAATTCCAAGTTGAACTCAATCATATCACTGCCTCCTAAGGGTTCTTTTACCTTAAGCTCACTAATCACCTCTGGTTCATCACATAACACCCAATCCAGTATAGCTGATCCCTTAGTAGGCTTAATGACAAACTGCTCTCAAAAGCTATCTCTTAGGCATTCAACAAACTCACTCTCTTGAGATCCATTAACAACCTAATTTTTCTAATTGACTTGCCTGTTGAAAACTCCCATGGCTATCATAACATTGCTATCATAATTTTGCCAGATACTCACTCACCAGCAGTTGGACCTTCTAGATACAGGCGTATTTTACTATAATCAATGGAAACACCTTGACGGCACACAGGTCTCCAAAAACAGATCTCCGTTTAACTAATTATGTGACTTCTAAAACCAATAGGCACCACCAGTGATAATTTGGTGTGCCATATTAAAAGGGGGGGGGGTTGAATACTTATGCAATCAATTACTTTGTGTGTTATATTTGCAATTAATTTAGATTACTTTGTAGAAATCTGTTCTCACTTTGACACGACGGAGCCTTTTTCTGTTGCTCAGTGTCAAAAAAAGTCAATTTTTTTTTGACTACAGTGACTCAAGGTTGTAAAAATATGAAAACGTCCAAGGGGGGAGGGGGTGAATACTTTTTGTACTCACTGTAGGTGCAGAATATACATTCAAGGTCATAGAAATTAAATCTGTTGAGCAAGTACTTTCAACTTCCTTCATATGTCGATAATCAAAACATTATCTGACATTACAGGAAGCCACATTGATCTGAGGGACTAGATATAATTACAGTGCTGGACTAATTGACCATAAGACCATAAGATATAGGAGCAGAAGTGGGCCATTCGGCCCATCGAGTCCACTCCGCCATTCAATCATGGGCTGATCCAATTCTTCCAGTCATCCCCACTCCCCTGCCTTCTCCCCATGCCCTTTGATGCCCTGGCTAATCAAGAACCTATCTATCTCTGCCTTAAATACACCCAATGACTTGGCCTCCACAGCCACTCGTGGCAACAAATTCCACAGATTTTCCATCCTCTGACTAAAGTAATTTCTCCACATCTCAGTTCTAAATGGATGCCCTTCAATCCTGAAGTTGTGCCCTCTTGTCCTGGAATCCCCTATCATGGGAAATAACTTTGCCATATCTAATCTGTTCAGGCCTTTTAACATTCGGAATGTTTCTATGAGACCCCCCTCATTCTCCTGAACTCCAGGGAATACAGCCCAAGAGCTACCATACGTTCCTCATATGGTAACCCTTTCATTCCTGGAATCATTCTTGTGAATCTTCTCTGAACCTTCTCCAATGTCAGTATATCGTTTCTAAAATAAGGAGCCCGAAACTGCACATAATACTCCAAGTGTGGTCTCATGAGTGCCTTAATTGACTTTCCTTTTATAATCTTTGTATTTTTATCAAAATCGTAAACAAGCAGAAAATGGTGCTCTGATAATCTTTGATGTGTATGGACCAGGGGAGGAATCTGGGTCGGAGGCCCAGTCCTGAATACTTTCCAGCAGTTCTGAATGAAAAGTTCTGGCATGTTAAAGTCAACTAAGAATACAATTATGAGCAGCTGCAACACTCCTCCACGTCTATTAGTCTTTGATACTTGCAAATGTGCGTTGTATACTATAAAACTGTACTGCTTGGATGAATAACTGCTACCCATGGAAATACACCTCTGAGTCATACCTCCAAGAGAATAGAAATTTAGATAAAAATGTATTTGTATTTTATTCTGATTGGGAATGAAGCAAAAAGATTAAATTTTCCGTTACCTTAATCAGTGAGTTGACAGTTACTTACCTTGTCTCTTGTCTGTAGCTGAAATAACCCAAGAGCATAATTGTGCATTATGACTTCATTACATTGTTGTCAAAAAGGTTTTGTGAGTAAGTAATGAATGTTTGTAATAATTATACTTCTGAACCTGGTCAGATGCTAAGATTGTCTTCTTGGTAACGCAAAGAGACTATGATGGAGCATACATATAAACATTCAAATGATTTTTGTTGGTCCTTTCCATCCTTTTGTCTTAATGCTGAGTCTTTTCAGTCATCTCCATGTATTTCTTCGGAACTTAAATTGTTTACATGTATTCTTGAATTTTGTTATGACTCAAAAGCCTTTTATACAAATAACTTGCGACAATTTTTTCTCCTTTTATTTAAACTATGCAATATGATGTCTTACATTGTGCATAACTGCTTCTTTACATTCTACGCTCATCGGTAGTAAAGGTGACCTTTATCAGTTGAATTAGCATGCTAGTAACGAATCCATCCATGTAAGCTTGACTAAGATAGAAGCCACATCAGAATCATATAATAATAATAATAATAAGTACTTTATTGATCCCGAGTAGGAAGTTATTTTGTTACAGCAGCAATATTTAAAACCACACTTAGCAATAATAATAATAAATATAACAAATATAATAACAATATTAACTAATAATAAAGTATAGAATAATAATACACACACATATGTTAGGAAATTTGTTGATTTGTGGCAGCAATACAGAGCAATACATAAAAAACTATACTGTACATTACAAGAAATATATGAAATATAAATAAATCAGTGCAAAAAGGGAGCGGAATAGTAAGATAGTGTTCATGGACCACTCAGAAATATGATGGTGGGGAAGAAGAAGCTATTCTTAAGATATAGTGTCTGTGTCTTCTGACTCCTGTACCTCCTCCCTGATGGTAGCAATTAGAAGAGGGCATGTCCTGCATGATTGGTGTCCCTAATGATGGATGCCACCTTGATGAGGCACTGTATTTTGAAGATGTCTGCAGTGTTGGGGAGACTAGTGCTCATGATGGAGCTGATGACTCTCTGCATTCTTCATAATTGCATCAATACATTGGGCCCAGGATAGATCTTCAGAGTTGTCGACATTCTGAAATTTGAAACTGCTCCCCCTTTCCATTGCTGACCCCTCAATGAGGACTGGTGTGTGTTCTCCCAAGTTCCCCTTCTTGAAGTCCACAATCAGCTCCGTGGTTGTACTGACATTGAATTTAACATGATTGTTAAACATGTAAAAACATGTTTGTTGGCATACTCTGCTGGCCAATGGAACTAAAAGGACATTAGAACGTAAAAAATACAGAAACAAAGTTGGCCATTTGATTTCTTGTGCCTGATTTTCCATTCAATAAACTCAGGGCTCACTGTTTTCCTCAGAGCCACTTTGCTGCACTGTTCCCATATCCTACATTCCCTTGGTATTAATTCCTGTATTAAATATATCGAGCAACTGAGCCTCCACAACCATCCGAGTGATGAAGTTTCTTCTTATCTCAATAGGTTAATTGATTATTGTAAATTGTCCTGTGATTAGGCTAGTGTTCCCTCAACCTATGGACTCACTTTCAAGGACGATTCATCTCATGTGCTCAATATTTATTTATTTATTTATTTTCTTTTTATATTTCCACATTTTGTTGTCTTTTGCACATTGGTTGTGCGTCTTGTGTGCGCTCTTTCATTGCTTCTATTGTGTTTCTTGGTGTTTGCTGTGAATGGTCATAAGAAAGTGAATCTCAGGCCTGTATGTAGGGATCTGTTTGTACTCTGATAATAAATTTACCTTGAACTTTGGAATTTTGGTCCAATATACAGAAAATGTCTTCATAACTTAACCCTTTAATCACTTATGAATCTGTATTACTTAAAGGCCATTTTAGTTGTTTCATAATGCTACACAAGATGGACTGCAATCTAAACCAAGCTTTCTCTAGAATACAGACTTTCTACCCTTTAGAAATCCAGTCCCATTGGTCCAATAAATGTTTTTGATTACTTTTTTTGCAGCTTGGCACAGATGTTTACTGAATTCATTTCTTGGACCACTAAATGTCTCTATTCCATTACTTCCAGGCTTGTCAGCATGTCTAATTTAACTACATTAGGTACAAACAAGATACTTTCTCAACCTTGTATTGTTTTGTCTACATTCTTAAATTTTCAATTGTTATTTCCTCCTTTCATTCGCATACAAAACCAACAGCTTGGTAAATTGGTTTATTATTGTCACACGTAGTGAAAAAGCTTATTTTGCATGCCATGCATACAAATCATTTCATATCATCAGTACATTGAGGTAATACCATAATACAGAATATAATGTTACAGTTACAAAAGAAGCTCCAGGAAGACAGACAATATGGCGGAAGGCCATGATGAGATAGATTTTGAGGTCAGGAGTCCATCTTATCATTGAAGAGGAACTTTCAATAGCAGGATAGAATAGATGGTATGCGCTTTCAGACTTCTTCTGCATGATAAGAGTGGGGGAGAAGAGAGAGTGACTGGGGTGACAGAGGTCTTTGGTTATATTGGCTACGTTACCCAAGCAGTGAGAAATGTAAACAGAGTCCGTTAAAGGGAGCCAGGTTTTTATGATGTTGTGAGAATATGTACTGTAGCTATTCACTCTATTGGAATTACCGATTATATAACTGGGAAACAGGCCCTTTGACTCACCATATACACATAAACCAGAAAGCATCCATCCATATAAATCCCATTTTCTAGCACAAGTCACAGCATTCTCTGCAGCAACTGAGAATGTACTACGAAAGACCGGACACGTCTGTTCTTTCAGCCAAGTCATGTACATACACTTAAGTGATCCAAGTTTCTGTTTGGCTTCTGTAGATCATTTATATACCTTTTCACAAGAATCTTCCAATGGAGTTACTGCAAAGAATCAGGAGAGGCCCTGAGAGGATTCACCTGCTTGTACATAGTGACTGTTCCTGCTGGTAATCATTAACCACTTAGACACTTGGAGATGTCCATTTGAATTACAGACAGCAATATTCATTTAATTAAGTTATATCTCATCTTAAGTCACAGAACTCCGAAAAGGGTTGGTATGAAGGGGTTGACTATTTTCTAAGCAGAGAGAAAATACAAAAAACTGAGGCGCAAACGGACTTGGAAGTCCTTGAGCAGGATTCCCTAAAGGTTAATTTGCAGCTTGAGTCTGTGGTGAGGAAGGCAACTGCAATGTTAGCATTCATTTCAAGTGGACTAGAATATAGAAGCAAGGATGTAATGTTGAAACTTTATAAAGCACTGGTGTGGCCTCACGGAGTATTGGGAGCAGGTTTGTGCCCCTTATCTTTCTGTGGAATTCATTACCACAGGCAGCTTAAATATGTATATTTAAGGCAGAGGCTGATAGATTCTTGACTGGTCAGGGCATGAAGGGATACAGGGAGAAGGCAGGAGATTGGGGCTAAGAGCAAAATTACATCTGCCATAATGAAATGGCTGAACGGACAATGGGCCAAATGGCCTTATTCTGTTCATATATCTTATGGTCTTAACTCAGAATGTGGATTACAGCTTCGACAGTGTTCTTTGAGACAGAAAATCACCTTGCTAACAGCAAATTTGCGCAGTTTTCAGAAAGTAAATTCCTGATCACAGCCATAAACTGTCCCATGCAGAAGAACGCAAGGAAATCCAGTGAATAAACATGCACTCCTACACTCAGTTCTGAGCTGACAGCTCAAGAAAAGCATGCACGTGCCCCTGGGAATAAATTCCAGACATGACCTCTAACAGAGGAGCAGCATATGTTGTGGGTTTGAGAGAATGAAGGTCGTGGGACAAAATAGCTAATGTTTTTATTAACTGGGAAGAAGATTCCAATTGCACAGCTTCACACTGAATAGTTAATATCATTGTGAGCTGTGATTTTCTGATATAACTATAAAAATATAGTATTATTTTGTTACCCACACTTAAAAAAGGAAAAGGTAATGTACAGACTACAAGATGCAGTTACTTTAGTACAGACAAATAAAAATTCCAACAAATGACAATCTAATGCATGCAGCTCTCCTTCATACAGAATATAAGATGAAAACGGACACATCGGTCCTCAGTTAGACATTGTTCTGGATCTTCCATTTCGTTCAATCTGTAAAAAAATTCACTAATTTTGTTAATAATTGCCGTTTCTTTAATGATTAAAAGAAAATAATTATTCATGTCTAATCCACTAGTTCTATTTCAAAATAATGGTAGGGGAGAAAATCTATTACATTTGGCAACTTAGTTCCATCCTTCAAACACTGCCAAGCCCAATAACAAACTTATATTTCCATATATAGGAAAATGTGTATTGGAACTTTCTTCTCATTATGAGATAGCCCATTCAAGTGAACAAGTATTCTTTTTATTACTTTCTTAGACTTTGGAGACATTACAGCAGGCAATTGAGGAGGTGAGTGGATGATTTGGAGGTATGGCAGACATACTGTATCTTCAGTTCAACTGTGCAGAGACCAGAAAGCAAATTGTTCACTTATATTAAAAGCTGACCAAAAAACAATTCTCCTAGAATCTGTAGCTGAATATTGTGGTTTTAAGTGTGCTGTCTGTATTTTGTTATTGAATTTACTACAACGTTATCAATTTCCTCTGGTGCACCTGAGAGAAAGAGAGGTTTATATTGCACTTTGACTGCCCATGATCATGGCAAATTTTACTTAAAAAATATTTTCAGGAGTGTGCTGAATCATTAGCCTTTAAAAACCAGCAGAGGGGCTGAGGTTTCATATAGGTGAATTAGTAACTTACTGGACTTACAGGTAATTGTTATATACTTTTTACTTTATATAATTGTACCTTGAGCTTTGCTTTAGCACCTTTCTAGAAACATAGAAAACCTACAGCACAATACACCTCTATCAGGTCACCTCTCATCCTCCACCACTCCAAGGAGAAAAGGCTGAGTTCACTCAACCTATTCTCATAAGGCATGCTCCCCAATCCAGGCAACATCCTTGTAAATCTCCTCTGTACCCTTCTATAGTTTCCACATCCTTCCTGTAGTGAGGTGACCAGAACTGAGCACAGTACTTCAAGTGGGGTTTGACCAGGGTCCAATATTGCTGTAACATTACTTCTCAGCTCTTAAAATCAATCCCACGGTGGATGAAGGCCATTGCACCGTATGCCTTCTTAAACACAGAATTAACCTGCACAGCAAATTTGAGTGTCCTATGGACTTGGACCCCAAGATCCCTCTGATCCTCCACATGGCCAAGAATCTTACTATTAATACTGTATTCTACCATCATATTTAGATAGATAGATAGATAGATAGATACTTTATTCATCCCCATGGGGAAATTCAACTTTTTTTCCAATGTCCCATACACTTGTTGTAGCAAAACTAATAACATACAATACTTAACTCAGTAAAAAAATATGATATGCATCTAAATCACTATCTCAAACAGCATTAATAATAGCTTTTAAAAAGTTCTTAAGTCCTGGCGGACTTTATCCTACTTTCTTTGCTATGTTGATGGCTCAGAGATTGTACCAAGGCACAAATTAAATTTATCATCAAAGTTCAGATGTGCCACCAGATACAACCCTGTGATTTGTTTTGTTGTGGGCAAACTCAATAAATCCTCTAATCATAATAGAATCATAGACACCCAACAGGGTGGACAACCAGTGTGCAAAAGACAGCAAACTGTGCAAATCCAAAAGAAAAGAAATAAATGATAATAATAAATAAATAAATAAGCAATAAATATCGAGAACATGAGTTGAAGATTCTTGGAAAATGAGTCCATAGGTTGTGGAAATAGTTCAGAGACGGGGCAGGTGAAGTTGAGTGAAATTATCCCCTTTGGTTCAAGAGCCTGAAGGTTGAGGGGTAATTAATAACTGTTCCTGAACCTGGTGGTGTGAGTCCTGAGTCTCCTGTTCTCACTGCTGCCATTAGTGAGAAGGTGAAGAGCATGGCCTGTATGGTAGGGATCCCTGATGACCTATGCTGCTTTCCCACAAAAGTGCTCCATGTTGATGTGGTCAGTGGTGGGGTGGGCTTCACCTGTGATGGACTTGGCTATATCCACTGCTTTTTGTAGAATTTTCCATTCAAGGGCATTAGAATTTCATTACTAGGCAGTGATGCACCAGTTAATATACTCTCCATTGCACATCTATAGAAGTTTGTCAAAGTTTTAGATGTCATGCCTTATCTTCACAAACTTCTAAGGAAGTAGAGGCACTGCTGTGCTTTCTTTGTAATTGCACTTACGTGCTGGGTCAGGGACAGGTCCTCTGAAATGATAACACCAAGGAAACTTAAAGTTGCTGAAAATTGCAAATACATTCAGATTTCAATGTTATTTTCAATGAACTTGAAAATTATCAAATGTTTAGTAAAAATTTGATTTAGTGAATGTTTCAAGTGGTCCACCAACAGAAATTTAATGGTAGAGGTCATTTATTTCTCAACAGTGCCATCAAAAATGGACATTCACTGGAGTGAAACACAATAATTAATATTGCTGGGTCATTGTACCTTAATTTGGAAAATTGATTGGCTCTCAAATTTCTAGACTGTCAACTTTATTTCTATACATAACATTGTCATTATTCCACAAAACGGGGATTACTCATGCATTTATTGGGCAGAGCTATGATAATCGTTTTCTTATTTTTCTCAGGCGCAATGATGTTGAAAATAGAGAAACACAAAATTCCAGGAAGATGTGGAATGCCCAAAACTAATATTTTAATCTATTTATACCATAGTTCCTTGTCTTGGATTTGAATAGCATGCATAGCCTCACCAGGAAATGCTTCCAGGAAAACATTCTCTGAGTATATCAGGAGTCAAGGAAAGAATAGGCCCCTCTGGGTAATCCACGTCGACCCAGGGAATGTGGATGAGATCCTAAATAAATAGCTGTGAGATGTCATGGAATGATTAACTATTGATAAATCCCAAGGGCCAAATGAGAGCTACTCTAGGATGCTATGAGAAGTAAACAAAACGAACTAGGACCCTAGCAGAGATTTTAGCGTCTTTCTATGCCACAGGCGAGGTAACAGAAGAGTGGAGAATGTCTAATGTTGTCACACTATTGGGAGGGAAACTAATAGAGAAAATTCTAAGGGTAGGATTTATACTCCCCAGTATATTTGGAAAGGCATAGTCTGATTTGGGTAAAGTCAACATTGCTTTATGCAAAAGAAATTGTGTCTCACTAATATGATGTACTTTTAAAGGTAACTGTGAAAATTGTTGAGGGTAAACAGTAGTCATTATCTACAAGGACTTTTGGCAGGGTCCTAAAATTAAGGCATACATGATCCAAGGTGAACCAGCTAATTAGATTGAAAATTGCCTTTGTAACAGGAAGCTGGGGGTGGGGGTGAAAGTGGAAGGTGCTTTTCAGATTGGAAGTCTGTGATTAATGGTGTACCACAGGGCCTGGTGCTGGGCCCTTGCTATTTATGAAATATACTAATGACTCGGATAAGAACATAAGAGGAATAATTAGTAAGTTTTTGGTGATACAGGACTGGTTTTGAGGTTTTGCGGATAGCGAGACAGGTTGTACATGGAACTTAAACCTGATACTTGTGGAGTGACATCATATAGGGGTAGAGCATATATAGGAAATGATGATGTATTAATGAATGTTGATGAATAGAATTTCTGCATTTAAGATACATTTATAAAGGCACTTGAATAGGCAAGACATTGAAGGAAACAGACGTGATGCGGACTTTTTTTGCAACTACACTCCTTTAAGATGAGAGTGCAATGCATTCAATGAAAAACAACCCTTTCTTTACCAACATTCAATTTTGGTCAGTTGGAAGGAGTTTTCATTCTGGACAAGTTAAAGTCTTTGAACCTAAAGGGAAAATGGAATGCTTTATAAATAGTGAGGAACTAGGGGTCTGGGGGCAAAGAGAAGGTACATATTATTTAAATGTAGAACAAAAATACAATCAAAGACTGACATTGTGGATTAACTGCTGCACCAATAATCCAGTAAACCCGGACTAATTATCTGGAGACCAGCCAAATCCCACAGTGGTGTATGGGGAATTTTAAAAAATTGCTAGACACTATCATCAGCAGATTGTCGTTAGAAACCTACCAAGGTCACCAATATGGCTCAGGAAATACCTGAGCAGTGTGTAATTCTTGACCACTGAAATGACCTATTAAAGCATTCGGTGGTATTAAGACTGCTGCTTTAAAACACAAATAAAATAAAACGGAATGAACTGCTCACCTTTGATCAAGATGTTTGAGATTATTCTGGAGTTATGAAATCATGAATAGCAGATATTAATTAATATTAGATCAGAAGAAATTTCAGAACCAGTCTTCAGAAAATAAAGCCTGTTCACAATTTAACTTCACCAGTATTGATATTAATGTAGGTATTAGTTTATAACTGTCACATGTACCAAGATACATTGAAAATCCTTGTCTTACATATTGTTTATACAGATCAAGTCATTACCTAGTGCATTGAGTTAAAATAAGGTAGAACAATAACAATGCAGAATAAAGTGTAAAATCTACTGAAGAAATGTGGTGCAGGTAAACTATAGAATACAAAAATATAACAAGACAGATTGTGAGGCAAAGAGTCTACCTTGTACAGGAGGTCTGTTCAAATGATACTTCAGGCTATAGAAACCAATCATTAGGTTTGGAACATTCTGATTCTGTACCATTGACATGATGCAGGGAAGACACCAGTAATTTCTTCTCCCGCCTCCTTCTCTCTTTACTCATTCTCCATTTGTGTTAGCCTCTCACCCCTTCTCTTTTCCTCACCTGCCCATCACTTCCCTCTGGTTTCCCTCCTTCTTCCCTTTACTGCACTCCTATTAGATCCCTTCTTTTTCAGTCCTTTATCTCTTCCACCTTTCTCCTCCCAGCTTCTTATTTCACCCTCCCCTCCCCCACCCACCCACCTACCTTTCCGTCACCTAGTCTCACCTATCACCAGCCAGCTAGTACTACTTCCCCTCCCCTCACCTCTTATTCTGGCCTCTGCCCCCTTCCTTCCCAGTCCTGATAAGGGGCCCAGCTGAAACATTGACATGTTTATTCCCCTCCGTAGATGTTTGCCTGAAATGCTGAGTTCCTCCAGCATTTTGTATGTGTGTGTTGCAACAGATAATTGTTCATGTTAATTAATAGTTATTGAAAACTTTGGGACAAATTGAGGGAAGGCACTAAGTAGCCATCTTCTATATTAGCACACCATTAAAGGTGTATTCCTGTAACCTAATATCCAGTTTTGGGCAGGTCTGTTCGGTCTATTCAGGATGCCACCCCTCAACACTGAAAATAAAAAGGTATATTTTGGTGGTGTTTCTACTTAGAAGTTATTGGACCAGCTAGTTGTAATTGAATACTTAGGCAGATTCTGCTGGTTGGGATGGGCTACCATTGTAAGTACGTAATTCTGCAAAGTCATCCGTCTAGATTGAAAATGTTAGTTATGTAGGTGATTATAGCCACTGAAAATGTAGTTAATTGCTTATTATTATCTTTGCATATAAAGCATTGTATGATGAGAGATTTCAAGTTTCTCTCCAGTAGAGATATTACGTTCAGTAAGTACTTATATTTCCCAGTTACAGTTTCTGTGAGGCTCAATTTGGTTTGTCACAACAAAAGGCACAAAGTTGTAAAGGAAAAAATTACTCATAACCCTATTGATCTTACGAAGACCTCCTCACAAAGGTCTGGGATCGGAAATGCTGGCCTACAGCCTAGTCAATCAGCAGCCTGACCAAGTATAGTTCTCATAGGATCATACACATCGAGTAATGTTCCATACTCCATCATAATCCCTAAGTATGTTGGTACTGTGTTTTGCATCTTGGCCCTGGAATAATGCTGTTTCATTTGGCTGTATCCATGGGTATTCATGTATGGCTGAATGGCAGTTAAACTTGAACTTCAAAAATGTGAATCATTTAAAATAATAGGTAAGAACAGTTAAGCACCAAATCCTAGAAAAGAAAGAACGGCATAAAGATAAAAAAAATCAAAAGAAAAATAAAGAAATTATTTCCTTGCACTTACCATTTCAACCACATGTAAATTGAATCAAGCCTCAGCAAATTTGTGCTCCAGTTAGGCTGTGCTGGTCCAGCCATGGAGTGGCAGATCAGATATTTGTCACCTGACCTCTAGTTCATCTCTGATTTGTACTTTGCAATTTGCATGTCTGGAAGTGAGGGAGACGTTGCTAGTAGTTATAGAATGGCCAGGTGAAGGAAAATGCATTTAAGCACATTATGAGTGAAAGGGAAAACTTTCACTGGTTGGAGTAAATTATAACACAAAGAAGATTGTTGGAGGTAAGTCAGGAGATGCTCAGGACAGTATCCTCAGCCAAGCATCTACTGCTGTTTGATTAATGAACTTCCTTTCACCTTAAGGCCAGAAAAGGGGATGTTCACCAATGATTGCACAATTTTCAATTCTATCTATTACTTTTCAGCAAATGAATCAACAATTCATAAACAATATTTTTGCACAGGTTCCCCAGTGTGATACTAATATTAAGAGGATTAAGCCAAGAGGGAAGGCTACATAAACTTGCTTTGTATATCATAAAGAAGAGAAGATTGGGGGTGATTTTACTGAAGATTTAAAAATGATAAGATAGACAGATGTGTTAAACACCACCACAAAAAGCTAGATTTACTAAGATATGAAAAATGTGATAATATGTATAAACAATGTAAACTTTACAAGTTTTCTTTTGGCTGGGTGCTTCATGACTGGAATTCATATTTTAACGCATTGTGATAATGCTTTTATCCCAATTAAGTACAACTAGAAAATAGACAGTATGTACGACACAGGAACAGGCTGTTCAGCCCAAGATGTCTGTGCAGACCATGATGGCAAATAAAACCCAAACCTATCTGCCATAACAGATAAACCATAACATCTGTCCATAACAGATGAACATAAGAAATAGGGGTAGGAGTAGGCCATCCGGCCCATCGAGCCTGCCCTGCCATTCAATAAGATCATGGCTGATCTGTCTGTAAACTCAGCTCCATCTACCTGCCTTTTCCCCATAACCCTTAATTCCCTTACAATGTAAAAACATATCTAACTGTTTCTTAAATATATTTAGTGAGGAAGCCTCAGCTGCTTCTTCGGTCAGAGAATTCCACAGATTCACCACTCTCTGGGAAAAGAGTTTCTCCTCATCTCTGTCCTAAATCTTCTTCCCGAATCTTGAGGTAATGTCCCCTAATTCTAGTCTCATCTACCAATGGAAACAACTTTCCTACTTCTATCTTAACTATCCCTTTCAAAATTTTGTATGTTTCTATAAGGTCCCCTCTCATTCTTCTGAACTCCAGAGAGTATAGTCCCAGACGACACAATCTCTCCTCATAAGTTAACCCCTTCATCCCTGGAATCAACATGGTGAACCTCCTCTGCACTGCCTCCAAAGCCAGTATATCCTTCCTCAAGCATGGAGACCAGAACTGCACACAATACTCCAGCTGTGGCCTCACCAGTACCCTGGATAGTTGCAGCATGACCTCCCTGCTCTTGAATTCAATCCCTCTAGCAATGAAGGCCAACATTCCGTTTGCCTTCTTAATGACCTGTTATTCCTGCAAGCCAACTTTTTGCGATTAAAGAACAAGCACTCCCAAGTCCCTCTGCACAACAGCATGCTGCAATCTTTCACCATTTAAATAATAATCTGCTCTTCTATTATTCCTTCCAAAGTGGATGATCTTACAGTTACCAACATTGTATTCCATCTGCCAGACCTTGGCCCACTCACTTAACCTATCTATATCCCTCTGCAGACTCTCCACATCCTCTGTACAATTTGCTTTTCCTCTCAGTTTAGTGTCTTCAGGAAATATTGCTACGCTACACTCAGTCCACTCTTCCAAATCATCAATGTAAATGGTAAACAGCTGCAGGCCCAGCACTGACCCCTGTGGCACCCCATTCACCACTGACTGCCAACCAGAGAAACACCCATTTATACCAACTCCCTGCCTTCTATCAGTTAACCAATCCACTATTCATGCCAATACACTTCCTCCGACTCCGTACATCCGTATCTTATTTATAAGTCTCTTATGCGGCACCTTATCAAACGCCTTCTGGAAATCCATGTATACAACACCTGTTCCCCTCTATCCATTGCACTCATTATCTCCTCAAAGAACTCCAGTAAGTTTGTCAAACAGGACCTGCCTTTTCTGAATCCATGCTGTGTCTGTTTAATGGAACCACTCCTTTCTAAATGTTCTGCTATTTCTTCATAATGTATCCATTATCTTCATGTTCCTGTGGCTGTCTAAAGTACAACCCAGAACAGTATGACAGACAGACAGACATACTTTATTGATCCCGAGGGAAACTGGGTTTTGTTACAGTCGCCCCAACCAAGAATAGTGTAGAAATATAGCAATATAAAACTATAAATAATTAAATATTGTATGGCACAGGAGCATTCAACTTCTGCTACTAATTCCAATGCTACATTTTAACTAATAGCAAAAAATCAAATTGTGCTTTCATTTCAAAAATACAGTTACTGATGTGCAACACATCAGTGATTAGTCAGAAGTGCACAACATGTGTGAAAACATTTGTCATCAGTTGTATTTACCTGTTATACTTTCACTTCCAAAGGCATCAAATATTAAGCATGATCCTATTTAATGCTAGTGACTGAAGGTGAATTTTCCCATTTATTGAGGCAATTGTTATGATGAAGGACTTTGAGTTAAAACTTAGATAAATGGTAAAAGTGAAAAGGTGTTTGATTCTAATCCTCAAGTGAAGTCTGTATAAACTTCCCGTTCCTTTAAAAATTCATAGAGAAAGCATTGGCTTGTCATTTTTTTAATGTCATTGATTTAACTAAAACCAGGATGAGGGAGTTAAATCAATTACATCTTAAAAAACGACAAGCCTAACTACTCTGCGTTAGTTTCCTGTATCTTTTAGAATTGATTTGAATGTTCTCTTTCTAGCTTTTAAAGCTCTCAATGGTCTGGGACCAGAATACATCACAGAACCGTTTTAGTTTTATAATCCCGCGTAAGCTCTCAGGCCTGCTTCTGCCAGTCTTTTAAGTTTAAACAATCTCCTTCAGAAAATAATTGCCAGGTCAGCTTTTTGAACTATGCTCCTAAACTGTAAAATTCAGGACCTAAAGACTCAGTTGACACTTTAAATGGCAACTCAAAACCTATTTACTTAACCTTGCCTTTTAATTGACATCTTTTTTTCTTTTATTTTCATGTTTGCTCTTTATACCATTTTAATCACATTGAACTACATTGTCTATATGAAAGGTGCTCTGTAAATGTTATTATTATTTAAGTCTGTTAACAGGAATGAACAATTTAAAACATTGTAAATGTACTGTAACAGTACATGGAAATATAAAATAACTTTAAAATAGTTGTAAAAATGAATTAAAATTATCAGTATTCAATTTAGTTTGTGACAAAATTAGCAGAACTTAATAGGGATGAGATTCACTTGAATGGATAAACATTATACTCAGACCATGGTTACCCTTTCAAATTAAAACATTCTATGTAGACATAATGATGATAATGACAGGCTTCAGAGGTCAAATGGTTAACACAATAATCAGCAGCTCATTATTTATGAGCCTCGGCAGCTTCAGGCTCATCTACAACAATAACAGAACCCTTTCCTGGCTTTGTTCTTCCTTGGAAGATGTTGCACTCGAGGCAGTAAAGCCTTCCAGCACAACAGATGTTCTTCAGGAGATAACATTCTGTAACAGTCAGACAACTTCAATAGGTAGAGATAAAAGGGAAAAACACAAGCAGTGGAAATCTGCAGTAAGAACTGAAAATACACATCAGGTTATTCTGAAACAGAAAGATATCATTTAGGTGTGCCTTCTCTGAGCAATAGTGAGTGTCTGAGGCAAACTCAATGAACAATTGTATGATGCCCAATAATTGTAAAGCACAAGAATTATAGTTACTCTATCCAATAAATAAGACCAAGAATAAGTCTGCAAATTATGCTAGAATGTGGTAATGTAATGTTATCATAACAGAGCTAACAGGTTGGACACACAGTATAACCAAGCAAATATTGAGCTTTTGTGTGACACACCTGGCGTTCCATGTATAACTAAGATATCAGAGAGAATAGTTTAGAAACTGGATAAATTAGCACTGAGACTCCATTTCCCTGTGAGGTTGTGCCAGTGACTATTTCTCTGTTAATCATTCTCATTTGGAAATCAGCCAGCCATTTCCACACCTAACTCACTTTAACGGATCTGGTGTGTTCTTTGCTTCAGTCAGTTCCACAGCTAATGGCATTACAAGTTGTGTGCTCAGTGCTTGCTCCCATATGTTTCTTCAATTAGAGTTCCTCAGTTAAGTTCTTAGATCCAATCTGAGAATTTTGCTGAACAGCTACGGAATCAAAACACCATGACAGGCTGAAATTGAAGATTTACACCAATGGAAGTACAAGGGTGCAATAGCATGACAAGAAAATTTGCTAAGTAAAAATAAACGGAGAGTGAAAAGTTATTTTTCCAATTTTACAGCTAAGTTCCATGGTGGTTGATGCTAGGACAACCCTTAGTTAATATAAATTAAACACTTGGACTTAGTTATCAAAGTGCAGCTTTCAAACGTGTAGCTCAAACAGACACAGTGAACAGTGACAAGGCTAGTGTCAACTCTGAGGAGATGTAGTCAGGCTAATAGAATGGATAGATTGGGAGAAGAGAATGCAGTAATGCAGAAAAATGTGACCTGTTATATTTTGCTTTGGGAGAACTAAAAGAGACAAAAATTTTTTTAAGGATATTAGTTCGGGGATGGGGGTTGTCTAAGGCAACATTTGTTGAAAATAGTGGGATAGGTTAAGAAAGTGGTTAAAAAATTTGGGATCACAAGCTTTATAGAACACAAAAACAAGAGAGTCACAATGAATATTTAAGATCAGTGTTTCAGTCACAACTGGAAAATTATGCCTGTTCTGGGAATTTTTCTTCAGGAAAGAGGGAGAGACAGAAGAACTTTACTCAGATGATTCTAGGGATGTGGGACTTCAGTTATGGAGATAGATTGAGGAACCAAGACTTCGATGCCTTGGGCACAGCTCCTATCAGCCTTATACTTAAAGATGGTATTTGCTGTACCCGATTGCTCCTTCACCACAGCAGCCTTTTTATATAATACATGCTGTGATGCCAGTCTTTTCAATCATCCAATGACTAGGTTCACTTGTAGCTTGTGATTCCACTGAGTCAGACAAACAGATGTCTGGAAGTGCAAATCTACAGAGGTTCTCGTGTCCCCTCATCCCCATAAAACAGTAAGTCAGAGGAGCAGAATTAGGCCATTTGGCCCATCAAGTCTGACATGCCATTCCATCATGGCTGATTTATTGTCCCTTTCAACCCCATTCTCCTGCCTTCTCCCCATAACCTTTGACACCCTGATTAATCAGGAACCTATCAACCTCCACTTTAAATATACCCAATGACTTGACCTATACAGTCGTCTGTAACAATGAATTCTACAGATTCATCACCCTCCTGCTAAAGAAATTTTTCCTCATCTCTGTTCCAAATGGATGTTCCTCTACTTTGAGGCTGTGCCTTCTGGTCCTAGACTCCTGCCCTATAGGAAATAATCTCTCAACATCTACTCTATATAGGCCTTTAAATATTCAATAGGTTTCGATTAGATAACATCCCTGCCCATTCTTCTAAACTTCAAGTGAGTATGGCCACAAAGCCATCAAACCCTCTTCATTTGTTAACCGTTTCATTCCTGGGATCATTCTTGTGAACCTTCTCTGGAATCTCTCCAATGCCAGCACATCTTTTCTTAGATATGGGGCCCAAAACTGTTCACACTACTCTTAAGTGCAGTCTGGCCAAAGCCCCAGCATTACATCCTTGCTTTTATATTCTAGACGTCCCAAAATGAATGCCAACATTGCACTTGCCTTCCTCACTACTGACTCAGTCTGCAAGTTAACCCTTAGGGAATGCTGCACCAGGACTCCTAAGATGCTTTGCATCTCTGACTTTTGGACTACCTTCACCACTTGTTTTGCTCTGCCATTTCTTTCTTCTGCACTTTAATACTCTAAATGAGAAGTATTATTTCTAAGATATCACCTCCCCTGCTGGCACATTCCAGGCACCAATCACTCTGTATCAAAAGATGCCTTGTAATTCTCCTTTAAACTTAATTTAAAGTTAATTGCACCACATACGAAATGCTGGAGGAACTCAGCAGACCAGGCAACTTCTATGGAAAAGAGTAAGCAGTCGACGTTTCAGGCCAAAACCCTTCATCAGGACACCTGATAATTCAAGCGCAATAGCGAGAAGCAACTTCGGCTAATAGCTATTACACTCCATTCCAGTTAACATCCCAATAAACACCTCGTAGCCTCTCCAACGTCTCCACAATCTTCCTGTAGTGAGGAGTCTGCAACTACAATATTCCTCCAAATTTTTCTGTGGTTGCCTTATGCCTCCTGAATTTTATACTCAGGACCCCACTGAAAGCCAGTGTCAAAGCTGTGTTCATTGTCATGTGACAAATATATTATGCACAAATGCAACTAACAACTGAATTGAAGCAGCATTACCGGCACTTAGCATCGTTTCAGTAGCATTTACAAGAATAACAAACTGTAAGTTAAATGTAAATTATATACAATTTTTATAAGAAATAACATAATTAGAACAGAAATTGCAGTGTATGACAAAAAAATGGTCAAAGTGTTCATAGCGATGTAAATGATTACTGTTTGGCCAGTTTGTTCAAGAATCCCATAAATGAAGCGAAGTAACTTCAATGGAACTTAAGGCTTCTGTACGTCCTACCCAAAGACAGTTGCAAAAAGTTGTCATAGCCCAGATGGCGGGGTGTCTTTGATGATGGATGATGCCTCTTGTGGCAGTGCCTCCTGTAGATACCATGGGGAGGGATGTGCTTACTACTCTCTACAGCTTCTTACATTCCTGCACATTCAAATTGCAGTGCCAGATCATGATACAATCGACCAAGATACTTCCAGCAGTATATCCGTAGAAGGTTGTCAGAGTGTTTAGTAAAAAGCTGAACTTCCTTAACTGCCTAGGCTGCTTTACCATGTTATCCACTTGTAACCATATTCACGGAGGTATGCACATGCACTCCAAGATCCTTCTGTATGTTAAATCAGATAAAGCTCTTACCATTTACTGATACTTCTCTCCCGCTTTCGACCTTCTAAAATGCATTACATCACACTTCTCTGGATTAAACTCCATCCATTTCTCCAGCCAAATTTCCAAATTAACTCATGCTTTGCAAATCTTCCTCTGCGGTCATCAAATCAGGAGAAAATGAGAGCAGATACTTGGGGAGAAAATACCATTTTTAATAACGGGATCTAGATCACAACACTACAAATGGAGAGGCTCAAGTACAAAAGGATGCACAGCTTTTCAGAGCCAGACCAACAAAGGTAGAGGGCCGCAGGACTGAAGCTATTTACAGAAATGCGATGGATCATGCCATCTAAAGAACTTTCGCAGGACTTTTGACAAAATCCAGTATGGTAGGCTGACCCAGAGGTGGGGTAACATGGACCCTTCAAGCTGCTTCATGAGTTGGAAGCCCATGGAAAATAAGGGCAGCTGTTTTAAAAGTTTGGAAATGTTATATGTTCATCTTTTCCAAATGCGTTCAACAACATGCTTCACAGATATATTCAGAGATATGGAATCTGCTGAGGAGATTTAGCAGCATAGATGAAAAGCCTATTGAGAGACTAAAACAAAGCAGTGCCGTTTTCATTGACTCTGGTGAGAAGTTAGAACTGGTGTAGTCCAAGCCCGCTTTTATTCTCAGCACTTGGATGAACTGGACTTGGGAATCAGTTTGCTGATGCCTTAAAGTTAAGAGCTGTATTGAAAAGTGAGATTCAAGTTCAAGTTCAAGTTCTGTTTATTGTCATTCAACTGTACATGTGTACATCACCAAATGAAACAACATTCCTCTGGACCAAGGTGAACAACACAGTTTATGTAACATAAAGTAATAGCACATAAAGTAATAGTACCAACAATAAATGAACAAATAATAAGGTGCATATGCAGTACGATACAAATGAAAAAGAAATAGTATCATGCTACTGATGCTTCATATGTGATGAAACCAAATGACAAGATCCATACGTGGTGGCAGGGAGTTCAGTAGTCTTACAGAAGAAGCTGTTTCCCATCCTAACAGTTCTTGTCCTAATGCCACAGTTTCTTCAGCCTGATGGTAGGGTTTCAAAGAGATTGTTGGATGGATGGGAGGGATCATTAACAATGTTAAGGGCCCTGTGTACCCAACGCTCCAAATAAATATCTTTAATGGGTGGACGAGAGACCCCTATAATCCTCTCAGCAGTCCTCACAATCCTTTGTAGGGACCTGTGGTCAGATGCCATGCAATTCCTGCACCAGACGCTGATACAGCTGGACAGGACACTCTTGATGGTGCTCCTGTAAAAATTGTTAAAATGGGGCAGGGGAGAGCCTCACTCACCTCGGTGTCCTCAGAAAGTAGAGACACTGCTGTGTTTCCTTAACCAAGGAGGTGGTGTTGAGGGACCAGGTGAGATCGTCTATTATGTGCACTCCCAGAAACTTGATGCTTCTAATTCTCTCCATGGAGGAGCCATTTATGTGCAGTGAGGAGTAGTCAGCCTGAACCCACAATCATCTCTTTGGTTTTGTCCATGTTGAGACTTAAGTTGTGTTGGCTCACCTCCTCTTCGTATGCTGTTTCGTTGTCGTCGTTGATGAGGCCAGCCACTGTTGTGTCATCAGTAAACTTGCTGATTTGGTTTGAACTGGATCTTGCGATGCAGTCATGTATCAACAGCATGGACAACAGCAGGCTGAGTATGCAGACCTGGGGAGCATTGGTGTTGAGTGTTTCTGCAATACAGACTTTCTGTTAAGAAATCTAGGATCCAGTTACAGACAGAGTGGCCTTTCTGTTAAGAAATCTAGGATCCAGTTACAGACAGAGTGGCCTTTCTGTCAAGAAATCTAGGATCCAGTTACAGACAGAGTGGCCTTTCTGTTAAGAAATCTAGGATCCAGTTACAGGGAGAAGTGTTGACACCCAACAAGGACAGTTTACCCACTGGCTTCTGAGGGACGATCATATTAAACACCGAGCTGAACTCAAACAGCATCCTTGCTCTTTGCACCAGAAGAGGTACCGTTTTTCAGGGCAGCAGAGGACAGGATGAGTGGAGTGTAGAGGCCATGGCGTTATCGCTGGACAGATTTGAGCGATTAGCAAACTGAAAAGGGTTCAATGTAGCAGGAAGATGGGATTTAATGCGATTTATAACCAGCTGCTTAAAGCACTTCATTACTGTTGAGGTCAGTGCCACTGGACGGTAGTAGTTGAATCAGAGTCAGAATCAGAATCAGGTTTATTATCACCGGCATGTGATGTGAAATTTGCTAACTTAGCAGCAGCAGTTCAATGCAATACATAATCTAGCAGAGAGAGAGAGAGAAAAAATAATAGACAAAATAAAACATCATAATAAATAAACAAGTAAATCAATTATGTATATTGAATAGATTATTAAAATGTTCAGAAACAGAAATACTGTATATTAAAAAAAATGAGGTAGTGTCCAAAGTTTCAAAGTCCATTTAGGAATCGGATGGCAGAGGGGAAGAAGCTGTTCCTGAATCACTGAGTGTGTGCCTTCAGGCTTCTGTATCTCCTACCTGATGGTAACAGTGAGAAAAGGGCATGCCCTGGGTGCTGAAGGTCTTTAATAATGGACGCTACCTTTCTGAGACACTGCTTTCTAAAGATGTCCTGGGTACTTTGTAGGCTAGTGCCCAAGATGGAGCTGACTAGATTTACAACCTTCTGCAGCTACTTTTGGTCCTGTGCAGTAGCCCCTCCATACCAGACAGTGAAGCAGCCTGTCAGGATGCTCTCTACGGTACAATTATAGAAGTTTTTGAGTGTATTTGTTGACATGCCAAATTGCTTCGGACTCCTAATAAAGTATAGCTGCTGTCTTGCCATCTTTATGATTACCTGGTGTTGGGACCAGGTTAGATCCTCAGAGATCATGACAACCAGGAACTTGAAGCTGTTCACTCTCTCCACTTCTGATCCCTCTATGAGGATTGCGATGTATTCCTTCGTCTTACCCTTCCTGAAGTCCACAATCAGTTCTTTCGTCTTACTGACGTTGAGTGCCAGGTTGTTGCTGCAGCACCATTCCACTAGTTGGCATATCTCTCTCCCACTCGTCACCACCTGAGATTCTACCAACAATGGTTGTATCGTCAGCAAATTTATAGATGGTATTTGAGCTATGCCTAGCCACACAGTCATGGGTATACAGAGAGTAGAGCAGTGGGCTAAGCACACACCCCTGAGGTGCACCAGTATTGATTGTCAGCAAAGAGGATATGTTATCACCAATCCACACAGACTGTGGTCTTCCGATTAGGAAGTTAAGGATCCAATTACAGAGTGAGGTACAGAGGCCCAGGTTCTGCAACTTTTCAATCAGGATAGTGGGAATGATGGTATTAAATGCTGAGCTATAGTCGATGAACAGCATCCTGCTGTAGGTGTTTGTGTTGTCTAGGTGGTCTGAAGCCGTGTGGAGAGCCATTGAGATTGCGTCTGCTGTTGACCTATTGTGACGATTTGCAAATTGCAATGGGTCGAGGTTCTTGCTGAGGCAGGAGTTCAGTCTAGTCATGGCCAATCTCTCAAAGCTACAGACCAAGGCAGGTTACTGTTGCCTTCTCGGGCGCCGGGATCAAAGAAGCCTGAGGGGACAGTGAACTGTTCCAGAGAGATGTTGAAAACCTCTATTAGAACTCCATTTAACTGGGTGGCACAGTCCCCCAGAACCTGACCAGGTATGTTACCAGGTCTTGGAGCTTTATGTGGGTTGACCCTGGCTAGGGTGTGATGAAGACTTCGGGATGACATTTATTGGGTAAAGGAATAGTAAGACAGACATTTAGTGTGGATATGCAATGTAATACGTGTTTGGGAAAAAGCAGCCTCCAAGGGGAATATATCATCAATGAAGAAGGTAAATCAATTGAGAAGGCAAATAGATCAAATACCCAGTTCATTGAAAGTAATTACGCAGGTAGAAGGCATTACATTCACAGGCAGTATTACTAGAAAGCAGCAAAGTACACAGAATAAACAGTTAAAATGATGATGTATACAAAAAAAGTAAGAATGCAATTAAGTACCATAAACAGACTTCTTCATAGAAAAGGAATCGCAACCACAAAACTTACTCAGTGCTCATTAAGACTAGCTTACACCTCGTACTGGGCATTGAATGGTAAACAATATTCCTGGCCCGAAGAAGGAAGCTGAGGTCCTCAAATCATCAGACAACCACGATGGTAGCTCAAGCCTCTCGGGCCTTCCCCACAGTGCCAGATTCTGTCGTTCCAGCCTGCCCTTTGTGACAGACTCTTGGATACACACTCGCCATCTGGAGAAAAGCAGGCTTTTACATGATGTAGTCCATCACATGATGAAAGTCCTGCTTCACTGGGAATTATTAGCTAGGAGACTATTAGCACCAAAGCTCCTGTTTAATTTGAAAATTAATAGCTTTTGTTCACTCACCCATTGACCGTGAGGCATTTTAAAGAGAACACAGTGTTGAAACCATACAGTGCTAGCTTATTGACTTCATAAAGTTAAATGCAAATAGTCAGAGATTAAAACAAATTAATGCCCAGGAACAGCTGAACACATGTTACGTGTCTCAAACAGCTGTCTGCTGTCATATGAAGCTTTTAAAGCTAGCAAAGCTTGCCAAAATTAGCCCAGGGGACCAAAGGAATAACGAGAATACAAAGGAGACACTGCCAGTACTTGCAATAGATTGAAGCAAAGTAGTGCTACAAGTGAAAATGATTAATTGAAAGCCTGACCGGTTATTGCATCTATTTCTTTCACTGATTGCTTATTATTTTAACTTACTGCTGCAGTCTCTGGCTGGTTATGGGAAAACAAGGCAAAATGAAGGGAGACGTAAGACATCCTTATTCTGAATTCCCACAATGGCCCAAGGGAAGACTAATTTTATGTTGACTAAATTATGTTAAAATCTATAGAAGAGATTCCAGCAGAGAGCCTCACCTGCTGCGAACTTGCAAGAGTAAAGGCTGATTTATACTAATGTGTCACATCTAAGCTGTAGGTACCGTGTACCCTATGCCATACCTATGTCATATCCTATGCCGTGGTGACGTGCACCTCCCCAAAAAAGTAACTCATGCGTCGTGGCGACGCAGACCATAACAACTGTTATTGGTCCGCTCGGTAGCTTTGCATTTTCTCCTTCGCATTTCCAGTTGCTCCTTCTCCGCCATGTCTGTACACCGATGCAAAATACAGTAGATGAACCAGATCGTCAAATCTACCTGCCGACATGCGAAAATGATTTCCTCGTCCATGTCTCTCACGAAGAAACTCAACACAGTGGCATAGAAACCCCACCGCCAACTAGCGTTCTGGTGCACACCAATACATGCTCGCTACGGCGTAGAGCCTACGCAGAAGTATAAATTAGGCCTACGGTGTAATCTATGGCGTAGCCCATACACAGAAGTATAAATCAGCCTTAAGATGGAAAGGTGTCTTCCACTAATTTTCATCCATTAATAACATCTAGGAGAGGGGTTGTCTCAATTTTCAGTGAACACTTACATCAGGCCATGTCTATTTTTTTCCACAAAATTACCTGTATGTTTCATTCTTTAGTTTTCAATATAAAACTGTTCATAACACCTACTGGAAGTTATTCAGTGAAGTGTAATAAGAGTCATTGAATCATAGAGCATGCTGACAGGCCCTTCAGCCCAACTCAACCATGCTGATCAAGCTGGCCCATTTGCCTCTAAGCCTTTCCTATCCATGAATCTTTCCAAAACCTTTTAAACATAATTGTATCCACCTTTGCCATTTCCTCTGGCAGCTCGCTATAAACGTTCAGTTCATTCTGCATTAAAAATCTGACTCTCAGCTCCCTTTTAAATCTTTCCCCTCTACCCCTGTCCTGTATCTATGCTCCTCGTAATGTTACAAACCTCTATTATGTCACCTCCCATTTGCTTTGCTCCAGGGAACACAATGCCAGCGTATCCAATTCTCCTGATAACTCAAACCTTCAGCCCCAGGAACATCCTTGTGAATCTTTTATGCTCCTTCTTCAGCTTAGTTACATCCTGACTGGCGCAGAATGTTCCAGCTGTTGCATGGTAGCAGAGTGGTTAGCATAACGCTTTACAGCACCAGAAATTGCAATCTGGATTCGATTCCTGCTGCTGTCTGTAAACAGTTTGTATGTGTGGGTTTCCTCCTCTGTTTCAGAGATGTGCACGTTCAGGTTAATAAGTTCTGGCCATTTTAATGTTGGTGCTGGAAGACTTGTGGGCTGCTCCAAGCACATCCTAGGACTGTGCTGGTCATTGACACCAATTATGCACTTCACTGTACGTTTAAATGTGTTCATGTGCATGCAACAAATAAAGCTGATCTTTATGTCCCAATTCTTGTACTCAGTCCCCCACTTGATGAAAACCGGCAAGCCCTATGTCATCTTCGGCTCCCCCTGAGCACCTTGGTTTTCACTGAGCATACCCTGCCTTGCTTTGACTTCCCAAATTGCATCATTTTGCATCTGTCTGAATGAAATTTCATGTCTTGTTCCTGTACCCACTTCCCTAGTTGATCGAGATCCTGCCGTAACCTCAGGTAACCTTCTTCACTGTCCATCTTCAGGGAGGCTGCAACTGATGGCGACTCTACCAGCTTAGAGGAGTACACAGCATCAGCGACCAGCTACATCAGCAAATGCATTGATGATGTTACTCTGTCCAAGACCATCACTATACACACTAACCAGAAGCCATGGATGACCGCAGAGGTGCGTGTGCTGCTGAGGACCCGCGTCTCTGCCTTCAGAGCAGGCGACAAGGCAGCTCTAACAATAGCGAGGTCCAAACTGTCCCGAGCCATCAGAGGGGCAAAGCGTGCACATGCCCAGCTAATCCACAGCCACTTCCAGGACAGCGGCGACACGCGGCGCATGTGGAAGGGCATCCAGGACATCACCAATTACAGGACAACATCACCTGACTGTGCAGGTGATGCCTCCCTCCCAGATGCGCTGAATAACTCCTATGCCTGGTTTGAGGCAGAAAATGACGTGGCGGCGAGGAAGTCCACCCCTCCTACAAATGACCAGGTGCTGTGTCTCTCCATGGCCGATGTGAGGAGAACCCTGTGCAGGGTCAACCCACGGAAGGCTGCTGGACCAGACAACATCCCTGGTAGAGTGCTCAGAGGATGTGCAGACCAGCTAGCAGATGTTCTCACTGACATCTTCAACATCTCCCTGAGCAGTGCCACCATTCCAACGTGCTTCAAGGCCACCACCATTGTCCCCGTGCTGAAGAAGTCTTCAGTGTCGTGCCTCAATGACTACCGTCCCGTTGCACTTACATCCTGTGGTAAACTATGTATACCTGTCTGGACATGCCCTTCTGCTGACTGCTCCTGTGGCTCCTCCCACAGACCCCTGTATAAAGGCGATTGGGGCACTGCTCCTCCCTCAGTCTTCGACATGTAGTGCTCCCTTTTCGCTGTTAATAAAAGCCTATCGTTCACTTCCAGTCTCCTAGAGTTATTGATGGTGCATCACATCCATCATCATGAAGTGTTTCGAGAGGCTCATCATGAGGCATATCAAGACCCTGCTGCCCCCCTCACTGGACCCCCTGCAGTTTGTGTACCGTCCCAACCGCTCAACAGATGATGCCATTGCCACCACCCTCCACCTGGCACTAACCCACCTGGACAAAAAAGACACATACGTTTGGATGCTGTTCATAGACTTCAGTTCAGCATTCAACACAATCATCCCTCAGAAATTGATTGGAAAGCTGAGCCTACTGGGCCTGAACACCTCCCTCTGCAACTGGATCCTAGACTTCCTGACTGGGAGACCTCAGTCAGTCCGGATCGGGAGCAGCATCTCCAACATCATCACACTGAGCACGGGGGCCCCCCAGGGCTGTGTGCTCAGTCCACTGCTGTTCACTCTGCTGACCCACGACTGTGCTGCAACACACAGCTTGAACCACATCATCAAGTTCGCCGATGACACGACCATGGTGGGTCTCATCAGCAAGAACGACGAGTCAGCTTACAGAGAGGAGGTGCAGCGGCTAACGGACTGGTGCAGAGCCAACAACCTGTCTCTTAATGTGAACAAAACAAAAGAGATGGTTGTTGACTTCAGGAGGGCACGGAGCGACCACTCCCCACTGAACATCGACGGCTCCTTGGTAGAGATCATTAAGAGCACCAAATTTCTTGGTGTTCTGCTGGTGGAGAATCTCACCTGGTCCCTCAACACCAGCTCCATGGCAAAGAAAGCCCAGCAGCGTCTCTACTTTCTGCGAAGGCTGAGGAAAGTCCATCTCTCACCACCCCACCCCCATCCTCATCACATTCTACAGGGGTTGTATTGAGAGCATCCTGAGCAGCTGCATCACTGCCTGGTTCGGAAATTGCACCATCTCGGATCGCAAGACCCTGCAGCGGATAGTGAGGTCAGCTGAGAAGATCATCAGGGTCTCTCTTCCCGCCACCACGGACATTTACACTACACGCTGCATCCGCAAAGGAAACAGCATTATGAAGGACCCCATGCACCCCTCATACAATCTCTTCTCCCTCCTGCCGTCTGGGAAAAGGCACCGAAGCATTCGGGCTCTCACGACCAGACTATGTAACAGTTTCTTCCCCCAAGCTATTAGACTCCTCAATATCCAGAGCCTGGACTGACACCTTGCCCTATTGTCCTGTTTATTATTTATTGTAATGCTGGTACTGTTTTTGTGCACTTTATGCAGTCCAGTGTAGGTCTGTAGTCTAGTGTAGCTTTCTCTGGTTGTTTTTTTACGTAGTTCAGTCTAGTTTTTGTACTGTGTCGTGTAACACCATGGTCCTGAAAAACATTGTCTCGTTTTTACTGTGTACTGTACCAGCAGTTATGGTCAAAATGACAATAAAAGTGACTTGACTTGACTTGATCTCAGCACCAACTTTGGAGTCACCTACAAATTTATTCATAATGTCAGCTGCATTCTCATCCATATTGTTAGTATATATGGCAAACAACAGGAAACCCAGCACCAATCCCTATGTCATACTATTGATGACAAACCTCCTATCTGAAAAACAACCCTCCATTACCACCCTCAGATTTTTTACCAAGTCAGTTTTGTATCCGCATACAAGATGTTAGAGGAGCTCAGTGGGTCAGGCAGTATCCCTGGAGAGAAGTAGCCATTTTATGTCAAGACCCTTCCTTTTGTATGCAATTTGCTAGCTCACCCTGGATTCCATGTTATCTCCCCTTCTGGACCAGCCTACCATATGGAACCAAGTCTATTTAGCCCATGTCTACAGCTCTGCTGTCACTAATTCTTTTGATTATCTCTTCAAAAAACTCAATAGAATTTGTGAGACGTGATTTCCCGTCACAAAGCTATGCTATCTTATCAGTCTTTGACTTTCCAAACACAGATAGATTCTGTTTCTCAGAATCCCCTCCAGTAACTTTCCCATCACTGATGTTGAGCTCACCTGGTTTTAGTTCCCTGGTTAGCCATCCTCCAGTCTCTGGTACCTCACCAGCAGCTAAGGAAGATACAAATATCTCTGTTGGAGTCCCACCAATTTCTTCCCTTGCTTGCTACAATTTCCTAGTATACATTTGGTCAAGCCTCAGGGACTCATACACCTATTCACCTTCATGCACCTCAAAACCATCAATACCTCCTCTTTCATCATGTCAATATGTTGTAGAACATCACTGTTCTGTTCTCAAATTCTCTTAGCTTCCATGAACCTCACCATGGTAAATACAGACAATAAGCACTCATAACACCTCATTCATCTCACATGGCTCCATGCATAAACCTCCACAAGGATCGTGAAGGGAACCATTCTTTCCCTTGTAGACCCTTTGTGCGTTATAAACTATAAAACCTCTTAAAATTTTTATCTGCCGTATCTTTATCAAATAAATATGTTGGGCTGTATTCTCCCATATAATAAACCAATAACCTCTTGCAATAGTGACAAAGTTTCGTACCTGGTGGGACTATTGTACAATCTAATTGTTGAATAACAGGGGCCATGATTAAACAAAAAACTCCGCATGTTTTCTATTGAAGTGGATGCTATTTTTTTTTATCTTAGAGTATACCCAATCTTATAATCAAGCTTACAGCATTCCTTCAGATCTTGGTCTTTAAAGCTGACTCTTTCTTTGACATATTTATATTCTTGCTGATGACATTACTTTTCTCTTGCTTAACATTTGCAAGACAGTTACTTCTTTAACAGAACCCTGTAGCCACAGAATTCCTGCATCTCTGAACTTTAATCATAATATTGAGCATGGACAGTTGATTGAGCCTACCAATGGCTGTTACAGATTTGAAGAAGGAAAAGATATTTAAGCATGAAAGGAAAGGAGTCATCTGGTGCCCACTTGGATTTGGTCAAGAAAACAAAACTTCAGACCAGTCATCTTGGCCTAATACTGTGGACACCTGCTCTCACTGCCTTAATTTCTCGACTTATTCCAAGTACTACAACACAACATGCAGGGACAATGGAAATGACTAAACTTAGGTAAACTTAGGTAAAAATTGCCTGATTATCCAGATTCTAATCCCTTCGATGAACTAAGCAGGCTGGGGCTAAGATGATTCTTTTAAATGGATCCTTTCATTTCCTGAAGCTACTGTAGATATGAAATCATCATGTGAATTGCATACTAGTTCTTAACAACACCATTTTTAATTGCACCTGTCCCATGCAGATTAGATGTCTGTCTGTTGATCTTACAAATTCCAGTGGGATCAACACTTGAAGTCATTAATGGCTGTTTATTGCCTGGCATTTGGTCTTTGGTCTCCCTTGTTCCAACAGTGTTTTCATCCAATTAACAATTTATGGTTGGTACACTTCTAGTCAGCAGCTGCACCTGCCAACTAGAAATAAACTTTATTTGTAAACTATGTAAAATGAAAAATTGCAAAATCTGAGATTTTTTAGATGTTTACCATAGTGGATCAATGCAACTTACCACAGGGTTATAGACTATATTTTCAAAACATCACACCTATTGCTGAGTTCTCAGTATTTGTTCAGTCACAAAATGGAGACACAAATGGTCAAAGAAATAGAATTATCATGGCCTAATCACAGCATCCTAAAAAATGCCTACAAAACAATATGGTTCCAGGCTATGGATACGAAAAGAACTGTACATTGGACACAAGCCATTACCAGTGGAGAGTTCCAGCAAGAGCATATTCCAGTGGATCTGTACCCCAGTGGAAAATTACCTCCAGTAATGAAGTAAAGTTGACTCTTAAATGGCCCAGCAAGCCACTTGTAGTTGTATCATTATTGCCACATTGAAACAGAGAAATGAAGGCAGCTAGATCACTTGCTATCAACCTAGGCATCATATTCGGACACAACGAAGTTTTAAGCAGCCCACTGACCCTAACAAAATCTCCCACAAACACTTGGAGACTGGTGTTGAAATTCTGAAAGTTATCCCACATACTTGTCAAGCAATTCTTTTATTCATCCAATGGATATGGGCTTTGCAGCCTGAACCAGAATGTATTGCCTATCCCGAATTGCTCTTGAGAAGGGAGTGGTGAGCTGCTAAAGTCTTTGAGGTGTGGGTATACCCACAATGCTTTTAGGGAGGGAGTTCCCGAATTCTGACCCAGTGAAGGAAGAGCAATATTTTTCCAAGTCAGGTTAGTTTGTCACCTGGAGGGCAACTTTCAGGTGGGGACATTCCCGTGCCTTTGCCGCCCTTGTTATTCTAGCTGAAAGAGGTTTTGAGTTTGGAATGTGCTGTCTCAGGATTCTTGGTGAATTGCTGCAGTATATCCTGTGGAATGGTATACTTTGCTGCTATTATGTATCAGTAGTAGAGTGAGTGAACGGTGGATGAAGTGCTTAATAAGAGGGGTGCCTTGTCTTGTACGGAGTTGAGCTTCTGAAGTATTGGTGAACCTGTACTCATCCAGGCATCACCCAAGATAGTTATCCTCACAGAATCATACCTTATAGATAATGTGCCAGATTCCTTCATTACATTTCCTGGTTATGCCCACCAGCAGGATCGATCAGCCAACGGCATTAGTACAATGTTATATAGGCAGAAGGAAGTAGCACTGATATCCTCAACGTTGACTCCTGACCCATTGTATTGTCATGGTAAAAGAAGCCATTTCTGATGGCCATCCTCCAGCTCTCCCAATTCTGATAGATCAGTGGTCCTCTATGTTGAACAACATTTGGAAGAAATACTAAAGGTTACATGAGCACTGAGGTACTCTGAGTGCAGGTCCTCAATGCATGAAGATACAAATAGCAGAGCCCTGCAAACATGATGTCCTCTTAAAGTTCCTACCATGACAGTAGCTGGTCTTCAGTCAGTTTAATTCCCTCCAGATGATATAAAGGAGCAGCTGGGAACAATGGATGGAGATGATAGATTCAGCTTGTTCCAGACTATAACACTGAACACATCCCTCCCAGATTCTGTGCCTACAACAAAACAGCTCCATACAATATGGGTACATGACTAGTACATATTGTTGAGAAAAATGATGAATTAATTACAGCAAACTATCATCCAATTAGTTTACTCTCAATCATAATAGAATGATGAAAAGTGTTCCCAAGACGGCTCTCTATTGGAATCTACTCACCAATAACATGTTTACCAATATCCAGATTTGGTTTAGCAGATTGTGGGTTCCAAACTTGAGTACCTGCTCTGGAAGGACTACAGTGGTCCAGGAAGGTGGATTATCAATGCCTTCCCAAGGGCAGTTAAGAATGGGCAGTAAATGTTACCCTTGTTAATGGAGCAAGGATTCCAGAAAATGAATAACTAATGCAAAACTCTCAAAGATCTGCACCAGTGTGGATCTATACCTCAGTGGACCACCCCATCACAGGTCAGCTCGCCAGATAACCATCCCTCTAGGAAGCTACACTCCAGAACATAAGAAATAGGAGCAGGAGTAGAACATCTGGCCCGTCGAGCCTGCTCAGCCATTCAGTAAGTTCATGGCTGATCAGGCCATGGACTCATCTCCACCCACCTGCCTTTCCCCCATAACCCTTAACTACTCTACTATGCAAAAATCTATCCAACCTTGTCTTAAATATATTTACTGAGGTAGAATCCACTGCTTCATTGGATAGATAATTCCACAGATTCATCACTCTCTGGGAAAAGCAGTTCCTCCTCGTATCCGTCCTAAATCTACTCCCTCGAATCTTGAGGCTATGTCCCTAGGTTCCAGTCTCACCTACCAGTGAAAGCAACTTTCCTGCCTTGATCTTATCTATCCAACGTCTGTATCTGATAGCCTAGGGTCACTCAGTCGACTGAGAGAGGAATGGAAAAAAGCAAATTAAATAGGGAAAGAAAAGCACAGACAATAAATAATCTTATGAAAATATTCTCTCTGTAGAGTAATTAACAAAATCCTGCAAGAACAAGCACACAACAGTCCTCATCTTGTGCCAGTCCAGCCTTAGACGAATGCAGTCCAACTTGTCTTCCACTGAGCGAATACTGGTGAGCAGCACCAACAGGAGAAGCCAGGTCCCAACCCAGCATAGATGCCCGCCACGTCACACCACCTCCAGTGTCCCCTCCCCTGGGGGCTGCAGCAGGCATCCCTGTGGCACGAGGGCCTGTTCTGGCATTATAAATATTGATCAATGTAGGTCTAGGGAAGAGCTGTTGATTGCTGATAACTGGAGAATGTGCATTAACAAATCTATACTGAGAGAACAGAAATATATTAAACTTCATGCACGTTGTAAGCAATTCAGCTTTAAAAGCTATAAGCCAGTGAAGCTAAAATAAGTCTCCATTTTACACAAACCAGTGTATCTACCTTCACAAACAATGGGGTCCTAGATCCCAAAGCAAGCCAGGCCTGAGCTGTAACCTTGCTCGCCACATAATAGTACTTACTTTAATGTGGGAGTTTCTGCATGCTCTTTTTGTCCTGTATTGTCCTAAGTCTTGTAGTCTATTTGTCTTAATAAATAAAATAATGTACATTTACCAGATTGTAATTGTGCACACAAACATAGAAAATGTCCAGGTAAAGATTGGAGTGAATTTGGCTATCAGTGAATTCACCAGTGATTCCAAAATTCATGTCAGAATTACAGCAAGGATCTATTGAGACATGCAATCATGTATGCGTCCCAAAATAATTTAAATGTACTGTACAATAAATGATGCTTTAATTAAGCGTGAGGATTTCTTACAGATTATAGCTTTTATTCTTTTAGTATTGTTGTATTATGTCACAGTCCATCCATTTTGCTTGCTGCTTATATTTTCAAGTCCGTGTCCATCACGCAAAAGGAATCGATTTTAAAACAGCCCAGGTTGTACGAATGGAAGCAACTGCTAGGAGGTAAGGAAAAGGGCAGTAGATTTTATACATTAATACTTCAGTGGTGGCAACGTGTACAGATTTAAAGGTATAATAGTGAAAATTTTGCCCAGGAATTGGTCTTTGTTCTCACTGTGTGCAAAATGCGCAGCAAAACTTGCCAAAAAAATGTCGTCAAATTGTGCAGCAATAAATTAAAAGTGGTCTCATTGCATTTGCACATATAATCACACACTAACATAGCAGCTGTGTATTTCCCACTGAGAGAGCACGCAAAGCTTCAGCTGATGCAATTCTGCCGCACAGGCAGATTGAAGTGAAGCTGCAGAGGAGACTGTTGTGGAGGTGGGTCAAGAGGTAATGAAAGGGGGATCTGGTTTTCTGAACACACCAGCAGCAATGGCTAGTCCACTGTAAGATGTGATCTGATCAAGGGGCCAGACTACTGTACAGTACAGCATGCAGCTAAGAATTGATTTGCACAGAGTCTGAAAACTGCTGTGTTCCAGACCAGATACTACTGACCACTTAATTGCCATCTCTTTTGTAAACCTTGGGCAAATTTGCTCCTAGATTTGTAGTGAATTAACAGCTTAGATCAGAGGTTGTCCTCACCTCCACAAGCAATGACCTAAATGACTTGTGACATTATTAGGCTCTCGTGCCAGGTAAATGTCAGACTCATTGAGAGGAATGAACATGAAGCACCCAGGCCAATTTCCCATTGGAAAAAATTCATTTAGGTGCAATCACCAACACCATCTACTGCACATAAGGCCACTTTTATGCCAGTTGTGCACATAAAGCGCATGTGGAAATCAGCCCAGTAAAACCAGACTAAATGAATGGGCACCAACAAACATGTTAGACTTACTGGATTCAAATAACTTTAATAAATCTTGCAAAAGAGAGATAAGTAGAACTAAATAATAAGTGTAATAACTGTGCAGTCAAAAAAAACCCCAAAAATATATAAATAGGATAAAATGCAAGAACTTACTCATAAAAATAAAAAGAAACTGCTGATGCTGGACTAAGCAGAAAGAGCTACAGATACACAGGTGGTCATGCAGCATCTGTAGAAAAAGAAACAGAATTTATTCTTTAGCACAAAGACCCTTCATTGAGACAGAGAAGCAAATAGCATGGGAAAAGCCCTTCAGCTCACTGAGTTCACACTGACCATCAACTCAGAAACATAGAAACATAGAAAACCTACAGCAAAATACAGGCCCTTTGGCCCACAAAGTTGTGCCGAACATGTCCCTACCTTAGAAATTACTGGGCTTACCTATAGCCCTCTATTTTACTAAGCTCCATGTACCTACCTAAAAGTCTCTTAAAAGACCTCCACCACAGTTGCCGGCAGCCTATTCCATGCACTCACCACTCTCTGAGTAAAAATCTTACCCCTGACATCTCCTCTGTATCTACTCCCCAGCACCTTAAACCTGTGTCCTCTTGTGGCAACCATTTCAGCCCTGGGAAAAAGCCTCTGACGATCCATATGATCAATGCATCTCATTATCTTATACACCTCTATCAGGACACTTCTCATCCACCATCGCTCCAAGGAGAAAAGACCGAGTTCACTCAACCTATTCTCATAAGGCATGCTCCCCAATCCAGGCAACATCCTTGTAAATCTCCTCTGCACTCTTTCTATGGCTTCCATATCCTTCCTGTAGTGAGGCGACCAGAACTGAGCACAGTACTTCAAGTGGGGTCTGACCAGGGTCCTATATAGCTGCAACAGTACTTCTCGGCTCCTAAATTCAATTCCATGATTGATGGCCAATACACCGTATGCCTTCTTAACCACAGAGTCAACCTGCGCAGCTGCTTTGAGTGTCCTATAGTCTGGGACCCCAAGATCCCTCTGATCCTCCACACTGCCAAGAATCTTGCCATTAATACTATATTCTGCCATCATATTTGATCTACCAAAATGAACCACTTCACACTTATCTGGGTTGAACTCCATCTGCCTCTTCTCAGACCAGCTTTGCATCCTATCAATGTCCCACTGTAACCTCTGACAGCCCTCCACACTATCCACAACTCCTTCAACCTTTGTGTCATCAGCAAACTTACTAACCCATCCCTCCACTTCCTCATCCAGGTCATTTGTAAAAATCACGAAGAGTAAGGGTCCCAGAACAGATGCCTGAGGCACCCCACTGGTGACCGACCTCTATGCAGAATATAACCTGTCTACAACCACTCTTTGCCTTCCGTGGGCAAGCCAGTTCTGGATCCACAAAGCAATGTCCCCTTGGATCCCATGCTTCCTTACTTTCTCAATAAGCCTTGCATGGGGTACCTTATCAAATGCCTTGCTGAAATCCATATACACTACATCTACTGCTCTTCTTTCATCAATGTGTTTAGTAACATCCTCAAAAAATTCAATCAGGCTCGTAAGGCATGATCTTCCCTTGACAAAGCCATGCTGACTAATCCTAATCATATTATACCTCTCCAATGTTCATAAATCCTGCCTCTCAGGATCTTCTCCATCAACTTACTGTTACGAACCCCGTAACTGGGTCACTTACCAGCAAAGAGAGAGAGGTCCGCTGAAATCTGATGGTACTATTTTTAAACGTTTTTATTTATAAAGGGGCACAAAAGTAAGGTTAATACAAACATTCAGATAATATATGTCGTCAATACTCAATCTAAAGCGGGGGTATAGTAATAATCAACAATAAGAAGTAGCTCTATCGTTTGTCTAGGGGTAAAACTATTGTCCGATGGAAATATCAAAGTCTCGGAAGTTCATACAGGCTTTTAGCCTTTTCAGGGACCGCTGGGGTCTCACGTGTTGGAGAGAGAAAATAAACTTGCCAGCCTTTTGGACTCAACTCGTTGAATTGGGAACGTGGGTTCCCCGTTGTCATTTCGAAGTCTTTTTCGGGGTTATCAGCCACTCGTTCCCCAAGCTAGGGGAACTGAATCACACATGGCTCCCGAACAGCTTCCTGTCCTCACAGGAGCGATGAGCGATGGTGTCTCCGTCTGGTGCGCCGCTGGGGTACTGCCTCCTGCAGTCTCCTTTTTATCATGACTGGCAGATTTGTAAATGTCAATCAAGGTAGGGTGACACAATCCCCACCCCCACATTGCCTGAGGGTGTCCATGTCCCTGATAGCTGGCACGTACTATAGAGTTGCAATTCACACAGGTGCCTCGAAGAACAATGGTCAAATCCGTTGCATTGTCTCTCATTTCCTGGGTCCAAGACCCGAATTAATAGCGATCTTGCGATTCTCCGGAAGGAGGGGGCTGGTCCCGCACCCTTCGGCCCCTCAGAGCTGTGGTACATTCATAACATTACCAACCACTGAGGCAAGACTCTCTGGTCTATAATTTCCTGGGCTATCTCTACTCCCTTTCTTGAATAAAGAAACAGCATCCGCAACCCTCCAATCCTCCGGAACCTCTCTCGTCACCATTGATGATGCAAAGATCATTGCCAGAGGCTCAGCAATCTCCTCCCTCGCCTCCCACAGTAGCCCGGGGTACATCTCATCCCGTGCTGGTGACTTATCCAACTTGATGCTTTCCAAAAGCTCCAGCACATCCTCTTTCTTAATATCTACCTGCTCAAGCTTCTCATTCTGCTGCAAGTCATCACTACAATCACCAAATCCTTTTCCATAGTGAATACTGAAGTAAAGTATTCATTAAGTACCTCTGCTAGTTCCTCCGGTTCCATACTTTTCCACTGTCACACTTGATAGGTCCTATTCTTTCATGTCGTATCTTCTTGCTCTTCAGATACTTGTAGAATGCCTTGGGGTTTTCCTTAATCCTACCCACCAAGGCCTTCTCATGGCCTCTTCTGTCTCTCCTAATTTCCTTCTTAAGCTCCTTCCTATTAGCCTTATAATCTTCTAGATCTCTAACATTACCTAGCTCTCTGAACCTTTTGTAAGCTTTTCTTTTCTTCTTGACCAGATTTATTACAGCCTTTGTACACCGAGCAACTTTTTGCACAAATTCCATTTTACTCCCTCCCCATTCTCTCCCCAGATTCTATCACACCCACTCTACTCACCTGCACACTAGAAGCAATTTACAGTGGCTATTTAACCAACTGTACAGATTTTCTTATACATGCAGAAACTGGAGTGATAGGAGGAAACACAAGAGGTCTGAGGGAGAATGTACAAGTTCCACAAAGAGAACACTGGAGATCAGGATTAAAATGGAATCACAGGATCTATGAGACCACAGTTCTATAAACCTGTCACAAGGAGAAAGGGGAAATAGTTGCTATTCTGAAATTATTTTCACTGAGAATGATAAAAAGCTAATGAGAGAAGATGCATTGAGGCCCAGTAATGAGTAAGGTTTCTCTAAGGAGAAGTTCCACTTTATGTAAAAATTACACATACAACGCAATTTAATAAAAAGCCAGTTCTGATAACAATATCAAAATTGGCATGCTGTAAAACTAGCTGTAACAGTTGCAGGCACGTTGCAATGCAGCAATAGAGAATTACACATACTAAGTAATATACATGTTTGTTGAATGCTATTGAAATACCAGAGATAAATTAGAAAGAGACCAAAACAAGGCTTGAATAAGCCTGGATTTTCTGGTTCCAATAAAAGAGATTTGTCAAGGTGTTTAAAATTTTGTAGGCATGAGAAAGGGAGTTAACAGTAAACTGACTCCAGGAAATGAAAGACATGGAACAAAGGGACAGTTATATATGATGAAAGATTTTGAATAAGTAAAGTGAGAAACCTTTTTCCATGAAGGGGCTTGGACTGTACCACAAAAGTGAATGGTTGAAATAGAGCAGAGGTGAAAGTAAGTTGGTACAGGATGGTTCAGCAAGGTGGATAGAAAGTCACTAAAGCATTCTGTACTAATAAGTGCAATAGTCCCTATCAGTAATATATCTAAGTTATTTCTCCATTGAAACACATATCAAATGATTGAATTAATACTACATTCTCCCAACCACCTTAATGTCTATTGGAACTAGCTCTGCTATGATTGTTTTAAAGGTGGTGTTGTAAGGGACATTTAAGGAACTCTTTGACAGGCAGATGGATGAAAAATTGCAGAATATTGGTAGCTCAGATGGGCTATTTGGAAGTCTGGTTGATTGCCAAGCTTGGCAAAATGTTTGCAGTCATTTGAGCTCCATTTGAGTAGTCATCATCAATGTGCAGTTGAGAGTGTTCTCTGCTCAGAAAGCCCACTCCTCCGGGGTCTGAATGAATATGGATTAGATGTTGTGAACTAGTTGGCTGGTTCAAAAGATCATGAACAGTTTAGCAGCAGAAGATTCTGTTTGGCCAGCTTTGAGGGAGGTCCATTAGAAGTGTTCGCTTCGCTGTCCAGATCCTGAGATTACTGGCGATTCATTAATTGTAGACATCATTGTTTCCCTTTTCTCCATAAGGGTTCAAATACCAGATCTATGTCAATGTGTTTGTTGACGGATCCTGCTGTAGAGAATCATGCTTTGCAAAATTCTCGTTCTTTTCTTGTTCTTGCTTGAGTCAAGACTGGCTGCCGTCCAGTTGAAATGGTGTCCTTCTTTGTCTTCATGAGCTGATACTGGTGAGAGTGGGTCATGCCTTCTGCTCGCCAGCTGATATTCGTGTGGTCTGCTTGATAGTCTGCTCCCTGTTTGACCAACGTAGGACTTGTCGCAGTCACTGCACTGGATTGTGTAGATAGCATTTGTTCTATCAGTTACATTTTGTTGCACTTTGAGTTTTGATATGTTTCCTCCTCAAAGTTGCAGTTGGTTTGTGAGCAACTGTGACGTTGTGGGACAGCGAAACAAACATTTCTAATGGACCTCCCTCAAAGCCAGCCAACTGGAATCTTCTACTGCTAAATCGTTCACAGTGTTTTGAACCAGCCAACCAGATCACGATGTCTAATCGATATCCATTCAGACCCTGGAGGAGTATATAAACTGGCATTCTGAGGAGGCAAAACCCTCAACTGCGCACTGATAATGGCCTCTCGATTGGAGCCATAACACCTGCAAACATTTTGCCACGCTCGGTGATCATTCAAAGTTCCAGGCAAATGGATGTTAGAAAATCGGAGGGCTATGTCAGAGAAAAGGGTTAGATTGATCAGTTAAAGGTTAGTACAATATCGTGGACCAAAGGGCCTTATCGTGCTGTTCAGTTCTATGTTTTTTGTTCTGTGTATCTGCTCGAAGATTTGTCATAATTTTCAAATCATGGAATGATGGGCAGAAGGAAGTGAGATGTGGAATTTGATTTTCATTGGAGGTGAAGAGAAGAACTCTGTGCCAGCTCATACCATACTCAACCACTTCCCTGCAGGAGGTAATAGAGTGTAACAGACAGTGACTTGGAGCCAACGGATATATGGAGGACTTTCAGAGATGAGGAAAACATTTCTTTCACTAAGATGGAAATATCAAACTGAGATAAATATTAACATGACATATTAACCTGAGGCTCAGTTAATTTTGTGGGCTTTGTCAAATGTTGCACGACACACAGAACAAAAGCCTGCTGTGTATGCTTAGTGGTGCAATAATAGTATTTGTAATTTGTGAGGGAAATGAAAGTCAATATTATACTTGCTGACAGTGGACTTTCTATTTTATTGCATGCAAACAGAAAAAGAAAAGGAACCAAAACTGAAATCTCTGCTTCTGTAGTTACCAGAACATTTGTTTATCTTTGCTGACAGATAGATTTAGCCCTACGTCTTGCAGGAGGCAAAGCAAGAGAACAAAAACCTGCAGGAAGACTAATTGCATCATGGAACATGGGAATGACATTGCTGGAAGGTCAACACAGAATGGCAGAGATATGACGATGAACAAATATTCTGGGATTTTGTTTGACAATTGTAATTTCTGGAATCCCTGCTACTTATTTTATCCCCTTGGGATTTACAGATTTATTCTGTCAGTTCCTAGTACTCTTCTTTCAGAGCTTAATTAAAATTTTTCCTTTCATTCATTATAGCATTTTTCATCCTCACTTTCATCTAATTTGCCAACTTATCTGCTCACCATGATCTCTCAGGCTGATCACATTCTCCAGACGTGATCTGGGTACCCACCCTTGGAAGCCGAGGGTTCCATCTGGTATTACGCAGCTGATCTTGCAATAGAGTGTGGCTGCACTTGCTATCACAGAGTACTTTGTGGAATTTCTCACTGTAGTAGTCAGCAAGATGATCAGCTCCTTACAAATTACACTAGTCAGTAATTCGTGTTTTGCAAAAGCCTATCACATCCCAGTAGTAGAGGAGCACTGCTTTCTGTGTGATTGCCAGTTGCTAAGGCCAACGGTTGACCAGAAGCAGAAAAATTAATGTTCCAGGGCTGAAGAAGGCCAGAGAAATATGTGCTCCATCCTACTGAAAACACCAGTATTTCTTTCTTCCAATAACTTCAGATGGAGATTGTAGAGTCTCAAGGGAGATGGCAGATGCTCGTATGCTCACAGAGATTAAGTCTGCCTTTATTTTAATTAAACATTATGCAGGCAATTTCCTCAGGAATTCTCTTGAGCAACTGCTGTAGTCAAGCAGAATATTGCCAGAAACACCTGGTAGAGGTGCAAATGGATTTTACTGATCTTGATGGTTTATGTGGAGAAGCCCTGAGGAGATGTACCTCCACAGATCTCTTATTTCTCCTGAAATTCCAAATAGGGACAGTTGCTGGATAAAGCTGATGATAAAGTGTACAAGAGGTAACTGGAGGATCGAAAAAGTGGTGTATCTCGTAGTTATTGCATTCTCTTGGTGCACCTTTTGATTGTCTCTGTAGGTACATCAGGAATTCTAGCATTCTATTTTATTAAAATTTTCAGATGTTTCTTCAAAGAACAGCTGCAGGAAAAGAACTTGTGTATTTAGTACTTGAGTAATATTGTGAATATGTTCTTTATTAAATACTCTTTATTTAAATAATTCATCATGGGTTTTATATATATGTAAAAGTACACATGTGGCATATGTCATGATGCTATCACATCACATGTACGCGTCTTGGTAAAAGTAAAACAACGAATATACACGAGTTACTCCTGAGATCTTGACTTAAAAAATTGCAGCGAGTGTTCTTCAGAAGGGAAGACATGGTCAAAATGTAGAAGACAAATGCAGGACTCAGATGAGCTCATGTGTTCATAGACTGACAGTACCATGTGATAATAAGCATAAGTAAAAGAAAAACAAAAATGTCTGGCTACAGTAGAAAGATGGATGTGGTTAATTGCAGCAGTGAGAAGAGAGCATATCCTGAGTGGTGGATGTCCCTGTTGATGGATGCTTCTTTCCTGCAACAACATTTTATGTAGATGCGTTCAGTAGTTGGGAGGGCTTTATGTGTGATGGACTGGGATGTATCCACTACTTTTTGTAGTATTTTCCATTCAAGGGCATTGGTGTTTTCATACCTGGCTGAGATGGAACCAGTCAATATACTCTCCACTACACATCAATAGAAGTTTGTCAAAGTTTTATATGTCATGCCACATCTTTGCAAACCCTTGAGGAAATAGAGGCACTGCTATGATTTATTCATAATTGCACTTATGTACTGGGCCCAGGACAGGCCCTTCGATATAATAACACTGAGGAATTTAAAGTTGTTGGCTGTCTCCATCTCTCATCCTCCAGTGAGGACTGGCTTTTGGGCCTCTGGTTCGCTCCTCCTGAAGTCAATAATCAGCTCCTCTGTCTTTCTGAGTAAGAGGTTGTTGTTATGTCACCACTCAACCAGCTTTTCATTCTCCTTCCTATATGCTGATTCATCATCACCTTTGATTCAGCTTATGATAGTGATGTCAGCAGCAAAATCAAATATGGCATTGGAGCTCTCTTTATCTATACAGTCATAAGTGTAAAATGAGTAGAGTAGGGAGCTTGTGGAGCACCTGTGCTGATGGAGATGGTGAAGGAGATCCAATCCAAACTGACTGGAGTCTGCTAATGTGGAAATTGAGGATCCATTTGCACAAGGGGGATATTGAGGCCATTGTCTTGAAACTTATTGATTAACTTTGAGGGAATGATGGTATTGAATGTTGAGCTGTAGTTCAAAAAGAACATCCTAATGTATACATCTTTGCTGTCCAGATGTCTCAGAGTTGTCTCAGAGTTGTCTCTCATTGGCTCTTACCCTTGTTACTGATCATCAACCACTAGTGTCCATTTTCAATCCACAAAAGAGTGTTCCACTAACAGCAGCAGCAGAAATACAGAGATTGGTTCTGTTTCTTGGAGGACACAATTACAAGATTGAGTTCAAGAGGACAAGTAATCATGGAAATGTTATCCTTGGAAAAAGAACTACCCGAAAAACCTACAAAAGAGGTAATTTCTCCTTAACACAAATTGAAAGACTCCCTAGTACAGTAGAACTGATCCAAAGGAAACCAGAAAAGACCCTACTCTTAGGTCTGCATGGCCACACAATATAGTTGGAATGTGCAGCAGAAATTCCAGTTCCCTCATTTTTACCAGCACTGGGATGAACTTCCCCTTTATGGTAGTTGTCTTATGTGGGGATTCAGAGTTGTTGTACCATCCAAGCTGAGAGCTAAAGTGTTGGAGGAGCTACGTGTTGGTCATCTAGGCATGGTCAAAATGAAAGCGTTGGCTCAAAGGTTTGTGTATTAGCCTGGGAAAGATTGGCAGATTGAGCAGCTTACCATGCAGTGTTTGGTGTGCCAACACATCCAGAAGATGCCAAGAGCAATGCCTCTCCATCCCTGGGAATGGCCTGCATTACCCTAGCAGAGGATTCATGTCAATTTTGCCAGACCATTCATGGGCACAAATTTCTTGGTAGTAGTGAATGTAGCTAGAAAGTGGCCAGAAGTGTTCCCAATAGCCTCCAAATCAGCCTTGAACATGGTTGGTGAGAACTTTATCTCAAGGTCTGTTGTTCCAGAACACTTAGTCAGTGACAATGATCCACAGTTTGTTGTGGAACGGTTTCAATCATTCCTGAAAATGAATGGAATAAGACACGTTACATCTGCACCATACCAGCCAGCTACAAATGGCTTGGTGGAAAATTTGCCCAGAGTCTAAAGAAGACACTGGGAACAATGTCAGTAGAATACAATACACTGACACTGAATCAAAAGTTCGCCAATTTCCTCCTTGCATATCGCAGTGCAGCAAACTTCACAACCAACAACTCACCAGCTATGCTGTTCCTCGGTTGTCCCTTGTGTTCATGTTTGGATCTCCTCAAACCTAATCTCAGAAGGAGTTTGCAGGACATACAGCTGAGGTAAATTAAAGGCTCCTCAAACAAGGAGGTTCCATGCTTCATTCCTGGACAAGCAGTCCTGGCGAGGGATTACAGAGGTGATCAAAAGTTAGAACTCGGAAAGATTAAAGACAGACTGGACTACCATCCAAGATAGTGGAGATTACATCTGATGTCACCTGGAGGTGACGTGTCAATCAGATGAGGAGAGCAGAGTCATTTGCTAGAGAAGAAAGGTAGCCAAAGCTGTCAGAACCACTTCCTGCAGTTCCAAAGCCAACTTCTACAACCACCATGGAGGAGGCCACGGAACCTGAGATGGTTTCACAGCCACAAGCATTCTCAGAAACAAACTGATTCCCCCTTTTCAGGAAAGACATTAGCCTACAAGAGTAAGAAAGCCTCCATTGAGATTAAATCTTTAGGCCTGAATGGGACAATTTAAAATTTACTATGTGTGGATGTCTATAAAGTAGTTGTACTTTCTAATGTACTGTGTACGTGATTTGAGATGCATTCTACGTTGAATTGGAGTTTGCACCTGAGCAGGAAAGAGTGTTGTGTATTTAATATTTTAGTAATATTCGAGTAAAATTGTAAATATGTTGTTGATTAAGCATTCTTTGTTTAAATAATTCATTGCAGGTTATATGTAAAAATATGTAAATGGCATAAGTCACGATGCTACCATGTTAACGTCATACGTGCGCGCCTTGCTAAAAGTTAAACTAGGAACCTATACAAGCTATCTCCGGCTCCGTTTTATCCTTTCAATTTAGTTTACTGTTTTCAAGTTACAAAACCTACTTAACAGACCCCAATGCAACCTGCAAGTACGATCCTGAGAACAGATAAAGGAAACAAAATATTTGGCCATTCATCTCACTTGCGCAAATGGGGCCATATTATTCGGATATTGACTAATATATTTCCCACAACCATCAGAAAGACTGGTTTATTTGAGACTGATAACTTTGTTGTCAATTTCAGGTCAACATTATTTCCTAAGAACAGGAGTAGAACAAAGGTGATGATACAAAGGTTGGAGGTGTTGTGGATAGTGTGGAGGGCTGTCAGAGGTTACAGTGGGACATTGATAGGTTGAAAAACTGGGTTGAGAAGTGGCAGATGGAGTTCAACCCAGATAAGTGAGATGTGGTTCATTTTGGTAGGTCAAATATGAAGACAGAATATAGTATTAATAGTAAGACTCTTGGCAGTGTGGAGGATCAGAGGGATCTTGGGGTCCGAGTCCAGAGGACGCTCAAACCAGCTGCGCAGTTTGACTCTGTGGTTAAGAAGGCGTATGGTGTATTGGCCTTCATCAATCATGGAATTGAATTTAGGAGCCAAGAGGTAATGTTGCAGCTATATAGGACCCTGGTCAGAACCCACTTGGAATACTGTGCTCAGTTCTGATTGCCTCACAACAGGAAGGAGGTGGAAACCATAGAAAGGGTGCAGAGAAGATTTACAAGGATGTTGCCTGGATTGGGGAGCATGCCTTATGAGAATAGGTTGAGTGAACTCGGCCTTTTCTCCTTGGAGCAATAGAGGATGAGAGATGACCTGATAGAGGTGTGCAAGATGATGAGAGGCATTGATCGTGTGGATAGTCAGATGCTTTTTCCCAGGGCTGAAATGATTGTCACAAGGTGCTGGGGAGTAGGTACAGAGGAGATGTCAGGGGTAAGTTTTTTACTCAGAGAGTGGTGATTGTGTGGAATGGGCTGCCAGCAACAGTGGTGGAGGTGGATACGATAGGGTCTTTTAAGTGGCTTTTAGGTAGGTATGTGGAGCTTATTAAAGTAGAGGGCTATAGGTAAGCCTAGTAATTTCCAAGGTAGCGACATGTTTGGCACAATTTTGTGGGCTGAAGGGCCAGTATTGTGTTGTAGGTTTTCTATTTTTCTAACAGCCCAGACTTATTCAATGTAGGAATCAGGAATGCATAAGTAATCTATTTGTCATATGTAATTTTGGTCTGTGAACATTAATTGCTTCTTTAATGTTCTCACTGCTTTAAGAATTATTTCATGTGACCATTTACTGGCTGGTGTTGAATGAGATTTGGAAACAGAATGTTATAAAAGGAGGCTATTTGAAAGAAAGCAACTGTAAGATTACCCGCTGTTTTTGTACACTGTTACATGAATAAAAATCCTCTGACTATAGTTTAACTTACTGCCTATTTCCAGTTCCTTAATGAATGGAGTTACTAAGACAGCATGGGCCAGGCAGTATATAAGATGGAGGCTTACAATTTTGTACAAAAACGTAAACTATACAAACAGATTTTGCCAAAAAATAGTAACAGAATTGCCAAGGTAATTAGCTAGGCTTCAAAGAATAGCTTGACATTTAGAACAAGGCCACTTTTGAATCAGAGATAACACAAGCAGTGCTAGATAAGGAAAAATTACATTACAATTTATTTGGACTTCTTGACAGGGCCTCCATTCTTATCACATTCATCTAGTTTGCCTTGAAGTTTATTGCCATCTATTAATGCACTGTTCATTTATCCATTCATCCTGAATGCTATATAAACTTATCACCCTGTTTATTTTAAAAGTTATGAAATACTGAACGAATCTTTTAATATTGTAAAGGTTATCAGACAGTGGTTTGAAAGATAATTAAGCCTAGGTATAGATTTTCTGAGAAGGAGGTGCAGGTTATTAAAACAAAAAACTCTGAAAGGCCATGAAAACCAGAAGCTAGAGAGTGAGTTGAACTGAAGCTTAATTTTGACCTACTTAACAGTTTATAGTTGGCTGAGCCTCTGAGCCTGTTTGAGCTAATTTATATAACAGTTTAACATTGCAGCAGATTTGCAGGCCCCAGGTTGCTGAATACCAAGCATGCAGAATAATCACAGGTGCGAGGCATTCCCCTCACTGGGCTCAATCCAACATGAAGTCGTAGCGCCAGTGCCTTTAACTTATGGCTTGAGCACATAGTACAGGCTGATCCTCCAAAGCAGAACACTGGTGCATGGAATGTTAAACTGAAGCTTCTTCAGCCAACTCTGGAAGCTGTCTCATGCCATCAGTTTGAAGCAAACAGAATGTTCTTCCCTTAGTGATAACATGACCGCAAATCATCTGATCGCTATCAGACTGGGTGCTTGTGTAAACCTACTGAATGATAACAAGGTGCATGTCACTCTCAGCGCAATATATAAATACTCTTCAAAATTAATCCTTAGGTCATAAATTGCTTTGGGACATCCTTATGTCTTATAAATGCCTTATAACATGCCTTATAAATGCAAGATTTTTTAAAAAAAGTTATTGAACTTTGAGAGCTCTGAGCAATTAGAATGCTTTTATCAGAAATAACTGGGAATGCTTTCATCATAAATAAGAGAGGAAGAGTGAAGATCTGGAAAACAATTAGGTTTTCATTGATCACATTAAACTATTTATTAGGGAATGGAACTTTTGACTTGGCCTCCATATTTGTTTAGTCCTAACTAAACAGTCATTTTGAATCTTAATATCTTCAGAGCAATGAAAAATAATGAGTACAATATTGCATGAACTCACTTTAAGAATGCCACTTAAAATATTCTGTTGAAAAGTCTAAGTCCTGAAATGTTAAGTTTTGCTTGTCTCTCCACTACCATTGTTAAAAGGATTTTTTTCCGATGAAATTTGACAATAAAGTCTAAATGCTCCAGAGTATAGGGGTAGCCATCTCTTTTCCTGTTGTTGGTGCCTGACATTTTCGTCTGGAGGGAGGGGTGGCAGTCTGAGAGGTAAGCATAATTTACAAGAATAACAAAGAGTAATAGTAGATGACACAGTGAAAGCTTCTCAGGGCTGAAGAGAAGAGTACAAAGAAAGAAGATAAGCCTCAGGTAAAGAGGGAAAGAGAAAGTGCAGCGAAAATATTGTTTTGGTTGGTGCATGAGTAACACAATGGGAAGGTAACCTGGCCTTATCAAAATATTATCAGAGAAGCTTTTGTAAAAGCACTGAGTAAATCTGTTTATATTTTTGTACAATAACATCATAATGCAAATCATAATGGAACAGAACATTGTGTAATTTGGACAGTGTTATCCTGATGGAAATGACACATGATTCCTTTGTCTTTTCCTTTCTTCCTCGAACACAACATGCTTGCCCAAGCTTTTCTTGATCTGTCTTGCTAAATTTGTCACATTATTTATTTGTCCTTAAGTCAGTCTTTTTCCTCCGTTAGTATTTGTCCAGTGTGTAGAATCTCTGCTATATTCCCCCCAACCCTCACACTGTTGCCCATACAATATCCTTTAATTTATTATGACTGCCCCCTTGAATCTTCAGTGGATATTTCAACACACTACAATCTTTATATTTTTCTTAAATTGCTAATCACCAATAATTTTCATATCAGGCAATGCAAACACTTCCAATATTTGTGAATATCCTATATAAACTGACTATATTTTATAATATATCAGAATCAGAATGAGAATCAGGTTTGTTATCACCGGCATGTGGCATGAAATTTGTTAACTTAGCAGCAGTAGTTCAATGAAGGAAAAAAAAAATAAAAGATAAATAAATAAATAAAGTGAATCAATTACAGCATATATATATTGGAGATTAAAAAATTGTGCAAAAACAGAAAATATATTGAAAAGGTGAGGTAGTGTTCACGGGTTCAATGTCCATTTAGGAATCGGATGACAGAGGGGTAGAAGCTGTTCCTGAATTGCTGAGGGTGTGCCTTCAGGCTTCCACCTGAGGGTAACAGTGAGAAAAGGGCATGCCCTGGGTGCTGGAGGTCATTAATAATGGACGCTGCCTTTCTGAGACACCACTTCTTGAAGATGTCCCAGGTACTTTGTAGGCTATTACCCAAGATGGAGCTGACTAAAATTTACTACCCTCTGCAGCTTCTTTCTTAATACTCTTAAAATAAATTAGTTCATATTATAAAATGCTTTTGCTTCAGCCAGGTCAATTCAAAAGCAAAAGACAAAGAAAAGCTGGAAATACCCAGCAGATTAGGCAGCACCTGTCTACCGTTTTCTTTGAATTGTGGAAGATCGCCAGCATTTTCTGCTTCAGCTTTACCTATCAGGTGTCTTCATTCCATAAACTCAAAAACAGTTTGACATTCAACGAGGATTCAGAATCTCAAAGGCATCTCAGGGGGTAATGCACAGGGTCTCTGTCGAGCGCTGCCAGGCAACTACATCTAGGATCTCTGCAGTATACAAAGAACGATGTCACCTTTTCTGCCTCTGACGTTGTTATTGTGTCAGTGACGCATGTGCAATTCACAACCAGAAGAGCCCAGTGAATCTTACAATTGGTGTCATTTGACAATGCCACCAATCTTATTCCTAAGGTGTTATTTTGTCCCTTCCCACCACTACAACCTTCTCCTCAATTTCTGTCAATTTGTGTATTCTTGTGCACAAAATATTAACAAAATATGGACAGATGAAGCAAGAGATTCAGAAGGCAAATAGAATATTGGCTTTTACTGCAAAAAGGTTGTAGTTAGAAACTTCATTGCAACTTTTCATGTGGACAATGCAAAATGATATAGTCACATTGGAGGCAGTTCTAAAGAGGTTCACAACACTAATTCCTGGCACAAGAGGAACGCCCTATTACCAGCAGGAAAAAATCAGGTTTATATTCTTTGGAGTTTAGAAAAATGAGGGGTGATCTTATTAAAACATATAAGATCTTTAGGAGGCAGAACAGAATATGTGCCAAGCTGTTTCTACTTATGGGAGAAGGGCTCATCATTTAAAACTGAGGGGTATGGGAACTACTTCAAGCAGAGAGTGGTGAATCACTGGCATTCTCTACCATGGAGGGCTCTGGAGCCTAGATCATGGGGGTGGGGAGAGGATGGAATTATGAAATAAAAGAGAATGTTAAAAACACCCAGTTGGTCAAACAACATCTGTAGTGACTGAAAACAGAATTCAAATTAGCATTTCAGGTTATTAAAAACAGAAAATATGAAAACACAGCAGCATTTGTGAAAAAGGAAACAACAGTTAGTATTTCTGCTTGATTATCTTTCATCAAATATTTTCAGCATTTATTTTTATTTCAGAATGACAGCATCTGCAGTATTTTGGTTACTGTTGTGTATTGTCAACCTTCCACATGTTGGCTGCACTTCACATTTTTAATGTCTTCAGAGCAATATGGCACTGCATAAATACCAAAAAAAAACCTCTCTTAAAATAGTTGGATTTTGTTTAAATGTGTTTTTATGTTTCCTATGAATTAAATTTATCTTTCTAAATTTCCTTTTTGATCACTATACTTTTTTCAGTCCATGATTCCTCATAACATTGAATGAAAAACTTTCTGCCATTATTTGGATAAACAAGAACGCATCTTTATACATTGTGCACCTGGTGATGGAACACCGGCTTACCTCATTGTAACATGTTATATTATCGCTATTGTCTATTTTTAACTTTCTTCCTTTGCTATGAAGTCATCTCTTAGCTGAGATTCGGACTCTCTTGTTTAGCCAGTGCCCTCAGTCACTCACCTCCTTCCATGCTGAACTGCACTGCGTTGCCTTTACTTGGCTGTGAGGCGAAGAAACTGAGCTGGGACAAGGTGCCCTTTCACTCAACACACTGATGTATTGAGCAGCAGCTGCTCTATTGCTCTCACTGAAATCATGCAGTTTGAAAGAAAAAAAAAACTTGTTTTGCAGACTGTATTGAAGCCAAAATTGGGAAACTTGTTTCAAAATACATGAATGAAAACTACTCACTGAATGCAGAGGCTCCAAGAAATTGGTTCCAAGAAATAAAATGCAAATCAGCAGAGGGAAAGAGTGCTGAACACAAGGAATGAGCATTTAATTTCATTATTCAGGTTCAGAACTAAACTTAGTTAGTTCTCCAACAGTAAATCTGACATTCATATTTACTGAGACAGAAACAAATGTGAAAGAAGGTTGACGGTTGCAAATTGAGATAGAAATTCTCAATATGAGATTACTGTTGCCTGGATGCCCACAGCATTAGTAAACTTCCAGTGATCAGGTATGTTTATCCACCTCTCTGCTAAATATGTTCATGTAGCCACTAATATATCAATTACTGGTTAGGACAGAACTGACTGGAAACTCAATATCAAAAACAAACAGCAGAAATTTTTAAAAGTACATGACTAAATGCTTCTCTAGCCCTGAATTGGCTTGTTTCTTCTTTTTAAGCATTAGGAAATCACTGTGTTCATTTATAGAACTAAGAGCTTTTTTAACTCTTTATAAAACCAGATACATTTGGAGTGAATGTTAATGCAACTGCACACTGATAATTATCTGTTTTCTAAATTTACATAAAAACAATAAAAATGAAAATTTTAAAAAATCTGTAGATGTAAAAAAAAACCAAAATGCTAGAAAAAAATACCAAGTCAGGCAGCATCTGTGGACCCTTCATTTTCCTGAAACAGTAACTCTATTTCATTTTCCACTGATGTTCCCTGAGTATTTTTAGCATTTCCTGTTTTTATTTTATATTCCATAAAAGGAAAAAAATCCACATTAGTTTGATGTTAGTAACATTTGACCACATCAATGGGGTAGTTGGGGACATGCTGGTGAACTTTACAGTGGGTGTGCTTTAACCTTGACTAAGGTCTTCAGCACGGTCTAGGATAGATGAGGTCTTTGGCATTGAGGATTCTTAGCTTTAATTCTCCTTTGTGATTTTATTTTTGCCTGAGAGGCTTTGGAGAAAAATAATGCAGTCCCTGAGCAGCACAATGATTGAAGGGTTTTGTGAAGATTAGGAATAGTATTATGCTTTAGTCTTAGAAATGTTCTTTAATTTGTTCAAACTTATCAAAGTGAAAGAATGGGGATGAAGATATCAGAACTTGTGATTCTCTTTCATTCACTGCTGTATTACTTCCAGTAACATTTGCTAACTCGACGCATTTTAACAAGATTTGCACTGCTCTCAAATTGAATGACATGCTGTTGACTGCGTTGTGTTTATACATTGAGGCTATGAAAGACAGTAGTTGGTGGAACCAGTCCTCAGGCAAAACTGCATTTGCCCTTGCCAGTTGGGCTGGGTTAATCTGGTTAATATTCCATGTGAACCAGTACAGGAAATGAGGTCTCAGGACTGGGCTTTCACTGCTAAAAGAGACCCTTAGTTTTGCTGGGGATTGATTAGGAACTCAATAGGTTCAGCTGAACTGAGTGAGTGAAGATAAATACCTTTGTCTGATGCAGTAGTTCATTAGACATAGGAACAGACTAGAACTGGATTGGGAGGGTGCAGGTTTGTGATGGTCCATCATGGGAAAAAGAAGGAGAAATGAAGAGGACAGTGCATTGTTGGCTGACAAAGGAAGGGAAGGGAAGGGCTGTTTGTACACTCCAAGAATTATCAGGGAACACAGTTTCTACCTGATCATAACGAGCAACCAACTTCTCTGAGGATATGGTTTTCCAAAGAGGAATTAGTATAGGTTTATGCCTGTACAATTGCTGTGAAGGTCACAGTGACCCTTAATTTCTTTGTCTCTGTTTCCTATTAGGCTGATGTGGTAAGGGACAAGGGAGAGCCAGTGGATGTAGTGTACCTGGACTTCCAGAAAGCTTTTGATAAAGTCCCACATAGGAGATTAGTGGGCAAAATTAGGGCGCATGGTATTGGGGGCAGAGTACTGACATGGATTGAAAATTGGCTGGCTGACAGGAAACAAAGAGTAGTGATTAACGGGTCCCTTTCGGAATGGCAGGCTGTGACCAGTGGGGTACCGCAAGGTTTGGTGCTGGGACCACAGCTGTTTGCAATATACATTAGTGATTTAGATGAAGGGATTAAAAGTAACATTAGCAAATTTGCTGATGACACAAAGCTGGGTGGCAGTGTGAAATGTCAGGAGGATGTTATAAGAATGCAGGGTGACTTGGACAGGTTGGGTGAGTGGGCAAATGTATGGCAGATGCAGATTAATGTGGATAAATGTGAGGTTATCCACTTTGGTGACAAGAACAGGAAGGCAGATTACTATCTAAATGGAGTCAAGTTAGGAAAAGGGGAAGTACAACGAGATCTAGATGTTCTTGTACATCAGTCAATGAAAGCAAGCATGCAGGTACAGCAGGCAGTGAAGAAAGCTAATGGCATGCTGGCTTTTATAACAAGAGGAATTGAGTATAGGAGTAAAGAGGTCCTTCTGCAGCTGTACAGGGCCCTGGTGAGACCCCACCTGGAGTATTGTGTGCAGTTTTGGTCTCCAAATTTGAGGAAGGACATTCTTGCTATTGAGGGAGTGCAGCGTAGGTTCACAAGGTTAATTCCCGGAATGGCGGGACTGTCATATGTTGAAAGATTGGAATGACTGGGCTTGTATACACTGGAATTTAGAAGGATGAGAGGGGATCTGATTGAAACATATAAGATTATTAAGGGATTGGACACACTGGAGGCAGGAAGCATGTTCCCGCTGATGGGTGAGTCCAGAACTAGAGACCACAGTTTAAGAATAAGGGGTAGGCCATTTAGAACAGAGATGCGGGAAAACTTTTTCACCCAGAGAGTGGTGGATATGTGGAATGCTCTGCCCCAGAAGGCAGTGGAGGCCAAGTCTCTGGATGCATTCAAGAGAGAGTTAGATAGAGATCTTATAGATAGCGGGGTCAAGGGATATGGGGAGAGGGCAGGAACGGGGTACTGATGGTGTATGATCAGCCATGATCACAGTGAATGGTGGTGCTGGCTAGAAGGGCTGAATGGCCTACTCCTGCACCTACTGTCTATTGTCTATTGTCTATTGGTAGACATCACTCTTGTCCCAAATCTACAAACATCGCTACATCTGAAAGTGATAAAGATTCATAAACACAACAGATCCTCAGATGCCGGAAAACCAGAATAACTAACACACACTCACACACACACACACACACACACAATGCTGGAGGAACTCAGCAGATCAGGCAGCATCTATGGAAAGGAATAAAGTAATGATGTTTTGGGCTGTGGCCCTTCATCAGTACTCAGGCCATCAGATGATGGAGGGTCTTGTCCTGAAAAATCACTTCCTTCTTCTCCATAGATGCTGCTTGACCTGTTTAGTTCCTGCAGCCTTTTGTGTGTGTTACTAAGTAAGGGGAATTCTGCTTCTTCTTCTAGGCTGGTATGGTAGTGTAGTGGTTAGCACATTGATTTACAGAGCCAGCTATCACTAATTAAGGTTCAATTCCCAGACTCATATGTTCTCCCCATTACCATGTGGGTTTCCTCTGGCTGCTCTGGGTTCCCCCCCTATTCCATACACGTATGAGTTTTGAGCATGCTGTACTGGAGGTGTGGTGACATTTGTGGGCTGTTCCCAGCACAATCTGAGGATTGTGCTGGTCGTTAACAGAAACGATGCATTTCACTGTATGTTTCAATGTCTCAAAGTGAATGTTCTGTAATTCCAGAAAATCCCTTCTTAGACATGGGGCCCAAAACTGTTCACAATACTCCAGATGTGGTCTAACTAACACCTTATAAGTCCTCAGCATTATATCCTTGTTTATTTATTGAGTTAGACTGCAGAGTAGGCTCTTCTGGCCATTCGAACAACCCCCGATTTAACCCTCGCTTAATCACAGGACAATTTACAATGACCAATTAACCTACCAACCTGTATTAATTTTCGACTGTGGGAGGAAACTGGAGCACCCAGAGGAAACCCATGCAGTCATGGCGAGAATGTACTAACACCTTACAGACAGTGGAGGGAATTGAACCCAGGTTGCTGGTACTGTAAAGCATTGCGCTAACCACTACCCTTCTTGCCACCCCATTATTCTATTCCTTTTTAAATGAATGCTAACATTGCATTTGCCTTCCTTACCACCAATGTAACCTTTAGGGCATCCTGTACCAGGCCCGCCAAGTCCCTTTGCACTTCTGATTTCTGAATTTGCTCCCTATTTACACATTAATCTAAGCTTTTATTCCTTCTACCAAAGTGCATGCCCATACACTTCATTACATTGTATTCCTTTGGCCACTTCTTTGCCCAGTCTCCTAATCTGTCCAAGTCTTTCTGCAAACTCCCTACTTCCTCAACACTTCATTTCCATCCTTAAAGTTGGCCACAAAGCCATTAATTCCGTCATCCAGATTATTAGCATATAATGTGAAAAGTAGTGGATCCAACACGAACCCCTGTGGAACACAGGGTCTGTAGTTACCAGACTCCAGCCAGAAGAGGCTCAATTTATTCCCACCCTGCTTTCTGCCAATTGGTCAATCTTCTATCCATGCTAGTATCTTTCCTGTAATATTATGGGCTCTTATCTTGGTTAGCAGTCTCTTGTGTAGCATCTTGTCAAAGGCCTTCTGAAAATCTGACTCTCCTTTGTCTATACAGCCAGTTATTTCCTCAAAGAATTCCAAAAGATTTGTCCCCCCCAAGTACCCTGAAACCTTATCCTTAATAATGGACTCCAACATTCTTCCCAACCACTGAAGTTAGGCTAACTGGCCTATAATTTCCTTTCTTCTGCTTTCCTCCCTTCTTGAAGAGTAGAGTGAGATTTGCAATTTTCCAGTCTGTCAGAACCATTCCAGAACCTAATGATTCCTGAAAAATCATTACTAGTACCTCGACAATTCTTCAGCTATCTCTTTCAGAACCCTGAGGTGCAGTCTATCTGGTCCAGGTGTCTTCAGACCTTTCAGCAACCCAAACATCATCCCCTTAATAATAATGAGTACTGCCCAATTAGTTCTGCCCAATCTCGAATTTTTGACATGCAGTCGGTGTCTTTTACAGTGAAGACTGATGCAAAGTTCATCAGCCATTACTTTCTCCCTCATTATAACCTCTCCAGCATATTTTCCAGTGCTTCAATGTCCATTCTTGCCCCTCTTTTACACTTTATACTGCAAATCAGAAAATTCTTTTGATATCTTTTTTATATTATTGGCTACCTTACCTTAATATTTCATCTGTTTTCCTCTCATGGCACTTTTTAGTTGCCTAGTGTAGGTTTTTAAAATCTTCCCAATCCTCTAACTTCCCACTATTTTTTGCTAAATTATATACCCTCTCTTTACTCCTTTTTGACTGCCGTTCTTCTTTGGGATGAACCAATCCTACATCTTTCGAATTACTCCCTGAAACTCCAGACACTGCTGCTTGACTGTCGTCACCCAAGTGTCCCCTTTCAATCAGTTTTGGTCAGCTTCTCTCTCATGCTTCTGCAGTTATCCATACTCAAATGTAATACCGACACATCCAATTTTAGCTTCTCCCTCTCGTTTGTCCTAATGTTTCGTCATTAGTCTTCACTTGATGGTATTTTTTGTTTGATTCCAAAATTAGGACATTTTTACCACATTAAAAGGCAAATTTCTACTTTCCAAAATGTGAATCCAAAGTGAATATTTGTGAAAAATGATTAAATAGAATTCAAAACTTTAAGTAATCTAGAGCCAAAATGTTCTGTTGGTGGTTCTGTTCTATTTAGACACTTTGCTTACTCAGGGCATCTGTGCAATATGACTCAATGCAGAATACTTTAATTTCCTTACAATTGTGATTCATTTCAAAGTCTTTTAGAGGAAGCAACTCCTTATGTTGATTAGTTCAATCACTTGACATGTCCCTTGGAGCTATATGAAGCTCTTTTTTGGCTGTGACTTAACTACATTGAACCCAAACACTTAAGATTAGAGAGCCTCTAACATGGTCTGTTTATTTGCAAGTAGATTAATAGTTATACTCCAGCTTTCCCATAGACAACGCTTACTATGTCTTCTGCTAATTAGTTATGGTGTTAAAGTGATCACTCTGGCATCAACAATAAAACATTAAAATCAATGGCACCAAATAAAACAGTTACTGGTTTGGTACCTATACTCCTAACATATAAAATCATGATTTCAAATTTCAAAGTAACTTTATTATCAAAGTACTTAAAAGGTATATGTCGTCATACACAACCTTGAGATTAATTTTCTTGTAGGCCTTCACAGTAAAAGACAAAAAAGTAGAATTAAATCAATGAAAAATACACACAAGACAGACAAATAACTGATGTGAAAAAGACAGCAAACTGTGCAAATACAAAGCTAAAATGAAACAAATAAATAAATAAGCAATAAATATTGAGAACATGAGAAGAAGAGCCTTCAAAAGTGAGTTCATGGGTTGTGAGAATAGCTCAATATTGGGCTTGGTGAGATTACACCCTCTGGTTTAAGATCTTTATGGTTGAGGGGTAAAAACTGTTCCTGAGCCAAGTTGTGTGAGTCCTGAGGCTCCTTCTTGATTTCAGCAAGAAGAAGAGTGTGGCCTGGATGGTGGGTGTCCTTGACGATGGACGGTGCTGTCCTGGGGCAGCCCTCCTTGTATATGTACTTAATGGTAGGAAAGGCTTTCCCTGTGATGGACTGGGCTGTATCTACTACTTTTTGTAGGCATTTCCATCCAAGGGCAGCACTCAGCTATTTATTTATGTCTCTCTGCAAACCAAGTTACAATTTATACATGTGAAGGAATTCCAGATGCAAAGTCCTTGCAAATTTAGATCCTTAAATTAGATATTGCATGTGTTTGGATCTGATCTCAGCATGAAAGTACAGAGCACTTTAAAAAAACTACTTGTCATTAACTCAGGTAAATTTAAAATATTCATACAAAGTTGTCATTTGTGGAAAGAGATGTCATATTTTTGTGAACTGTATGGTCTAATTCTACCTTGTAATTTGATATATTTCTTTCATAAAAATTTTTCAGTTAAATTTTATAATCTACCTCAACAGCCTCTCGTGGTAAAGCTCAGTGGGGACTAAACTTATTTTCTAAATGGGGAGAAAATTCAAACATTAGCAGTGTAAAGAGACTTGGGAGTCTTCGTGCAGGATCCCCTTAAGGTTAACTTGCAGGTTGAATCAGTGGTAAGGAAGGCAATGTTAGCATTCATTTCAAGAGGACTAGAATATAAAATCAAGGATGTAATGCTGAGAATGTATAAGACATTGGTCAGACGTTGGAGTATTGTGAGTAGCTTGAGGCCCCCTTGTCTAAAAAAAAAGATATGCTGACATTGGAGGTGGTCCAGAGGAGGATCACAAGAATGATTCGAGGAATAAAAGGGTTAAAGTATGAAGAGTGTTCGATGGCTCTGGGCCTGTATTCACGAGTTTAGAAGTATGAGGGGGAAATCTTATTGAAACCTATTGAATATTGAAAGGCCTAGACAGAATGTGGACAGGATGTTTCCTGTAGTGGGTGAGTCTAGGATCAGAAGACACATTCTCAGAATAAAGCGATATCAATTTAGAACAGAATTAGTGCAATGAATGCAGGGAAGATGCCAGGTATTCCTTGAGTATTCCCTTTCTTATAAACACACATCTGCTGGAAGGTGGAGTGTAATTCTCAGTCACAGTACAAGGCGGAGTTGACATTAGGCACCGACAAAGTGATGTGTTTACAGTAAATTGTATTCTACATCAAAGAGAATCCTATAATCCTTGGAAAAATTACATGTTGCCTCCACATACAGATGTCTGGCATAAGAGAATGAAACGAAACTGGCTGCCTTTGAACCAAAGTAAATACCGTGCACGGCATAACAAATTCCTCTCTATCATTCTTTATGTCACAGGTCTATTTATCTATTCTAAGCACAAGTCGTAGATTTCAGATTGCTATTGCTTCAGTTCTCAGCTTGATGGTTTATTATGACAGAAAAAAATTGATGAACTGTGTAACCCATAGAAAAAGTAGAGGTATCAGCCTTGTCTCCATACTCCAGGAGAGAGTATTAATAGACAGATCAGGAATGCAACAGGAGCTGAACTGTAGTCATGAAGGGACTGAGACTGTACTGTAACTTTCAGGAAGTAACTGGATGATGAGAGTAATAAAAGGTTTGCAGGCTTCACTGATTATGAAATGGAGCAATTACATCTCTGGGACTAAAATGGCCAATGAGCTGAAGGTATTTGTGGACATATACCCAGCTAATCTCAAGGGGCAGATGGGATCATGAATCGTTACATATATAGAATGCGGATTGACTGGCTAGAAAATCAGATGGTTCTCAACTGTCACTGCTGTGTAAGGAGGCCCACCACTTACTAAACTGCATAAGCATGTGGTCCTCTGACAGATTTCAGGATTGATTGTACACTGGGCCTAAATTTACTAGGAGGGCATTGCTCAAGCAGTCAGCATGAAATTCATTTGAAGCTTTAATTTACAGGAACAGGTGATGCAACCTGCTGCAATAAATAATAAATAATTTGATTAATGTGTGTGCTAAATTTGTAAGTCAGTAACAAGGGCTGAATGCTTAGTCTTGTACCACATCTCATAGCCTGCGGTGTGAAGATAGGTTCAATAACTTTGGCCAATAATCTGCCAGTTTAAATTCCCTACAATTACATCAGGCAGCATACTTCTAAAATATTTCATTGGCTGTGATTCCTTATGGAACATCCAGAGCTTGTGAACAGTGCCAAACACATTCAAATGTATATAAATGCAATCTGTTTCTATGTCTACAAAACCAGGATTAGAATAAAAAAAGACCTCCTGTACTAATGTTGGAAATCTGAAGCAGATAATTTCCTTTAAACGGAATTATCTGTTTCAGATTATGTGTGATTGTGTAATTTCCAGTATTGATGGACTTTAGACAGACACGTGATAAACTTCCAGTATTCTTTTTAATTTTCATTTTTAACCTTTCTAGTTCTGTGATGTACTCTTTTGGGTGCTGAAAGGGTTCTGGCATTCAACAAAACAGATGTCTCTCATTCTAAATTTCACAATAAGATTTCCCTTTTTCTGTCACACAAGTCAAATTATTTGTTTGTATTTGTGATATGATTGGTTAAGTAGTTAATAGAACTTTAGTTTTAAGAATTGGGCTCAATATTGAAAATATTTAAAATTAAGGTAAAATTATGTTAATTATATAGAATTAATAAAAATAACATTAAAAAAGAGTAAATAACTTCACTGCAAAAAGTTTAAAAAAATAAAAGATAATCTCAATGAAACATTTAACTTCTGAAGGAGATTGACAAGAGAGTGTATTTCAGGCCTACTGAATTTAAAACAAGACTCAACATGAGGGAAGGTCATCTAGGAGTGATCTGTGGAGAAATTTTCACTCAGTAATTTGTGATTCTTTGGAATTCTAAAAATACTCAATAGCTTCAATATAATTATGGAGAAGGACAGGACTGGACCTAGAGTTGAGATTTTTGATTGGAGAAAGGCTAACTTTGAGGAGATGCGCAGGGATTTAGAGAGAGTGGAATGGGTCAAATTGTTTTATGGGAAGGATGTAATAGAGAAATGGAGGTCATTTAAGGGTGAAATTATGAGGGTACAGAATCTTTATGTTCCTGTTCGGTTGAAAGGAAAGATTAAAGGTTTGAAAGCGCCATGGTTTTCAAGGGATATTAGAAACTTGGTTCGAAAAAAGAGGGATGTCTACAATAGATATAGGCAGCATGGAGTAAAGGAATTGCTCGAGGAATATAAAGAATGTAAAAGGAAACTTAAGAAAGAGATTAGAAAAGCTAAAAGAAGTTACGAGTTTGGTTTGGCAAATAAGGTGGAAGTAAATCCGAAAGGCTTCTACAGTTATATTAAAAGCAAGAGGATAGTGAGGGATAAAATTGGTCCCTTAGAGAATCAGGGTGGTCAGCTATGTGTGGAGCCGAGGGAGATGGGAGAGATTTTGAACGATTTCTTCTCTTCGGTATTCACTAAGGAGAAGGATATCGAATGGTGTAAGGTGTGGGAAACAAGTAAGGAAGTTATGGAACCTATGACAATTAAAGAGGTGGAAGTACTGGCGCTTTTAAGAAATTTAAAAGTGGATAAATCTCCGGGTCCTGACCGGATATTCCCCAGGACCTTGAGGGAAGTTTGTGTAGAGATAGCAGGAGCTCTGACGGAGATCTTTCAGATGTCATTAGAAACAGGGATTGTGCCGGAGGATTGGCGTATTGCTCATGTGGTTCCATTGTTTAAAAAGGGTTCTAGAAGTAAGCCTGGCAATTATAGACCTGTCAGTTTGACATCAGTGGTGGGTAAATTAATGGAAAGTATTCTTAGAGATAGTATTTATAATTATCTGGATAGACAGGATCTGATTAGGAGTAGCCAGCATGGATTTGTGCGTGGAAGGTCATGTTTGACAAACCTTATTGAATTTTTTGAAGTAGTTACGAGGAATGTTGACGAGGGTAAGGCAGTGGATGTAGTCTATATGGACTTCAGCAAGGCCTTTGACAAAGTTCCACATGGAAGGTTAGTTAAGAAGGTTCAGTCGTTAGGTATTAGTGCTGGAGTAATAAAATGGATTCAACAGTGGCTAGATGGGAGATGCCAGAGAGTAGTGGTGGATAATTGTTTATCGGGATGGAGGCCGGTGACTAGCGGGGTGCCTCAGGGATCTGTTTTGGGCCCAATGTTGTTTGTAATATACATAAATGATCTGGATGATGGGGTGGTAAATTGGATTAGTAAGTATGCTGATGATACTAAGGTAGGAGGTGTTGTGGATAATGAGGTGGGTTTTCAAAGCTTGCAGGGAGATTTATGCCGGTTAGAAGAATGGGCTGAACGTTGGCAGATGGAGTTTAATGCTGAGAAGTGTGAGGTTCTACATTTTGGCAGGAATAATCCAAATAGAACATACAGGGTAAATGGTAGGGCATTGAGGAATGCAGTGGAACAGAGAGATCTAGGAATAACAGTGCATAGTTCCCTGAAGGTGGAGTCTCATGTAGATAGGGTGGTGAAGAAGGCTTTTGGAACGCTGGCCTTTATAAATCAGAGCATTGAGTACAGAAGTTGGGATGTAATGTTAAAATTGTACAAGGCATTGGTAAGGCCAAATTTGGAATATTGTGTACAGTTCTGGTCACCGAATTATAGGAAAGATATCAATAAATTAGAGAGAGTGCAGAGACGATTTACTAGGATGTTACCAGGGTTTCAGCACTTAAGTTACAGAGAAAGGTTGAACAAGTTAGGTCTCTATTCATTGGAGCGTAGAAGGTTGAGGGGGGATTTGATCGAGGTATTTAAAATGTTGAGAGGGATAGATAGAGTTGACGTGAATAGGCTGTTTCCATTGAGAGTAGGGGAGATTCAAACGAGAGGACATGATTTGAGAGTTAGGGGGCAAAAGTTTAAGGGAAACACGAGGGGGTATTTCTTTACTCAGAGAGTGATAGCTGTGTGGAATGAGCTTCCTGTAGAAGTAGTAGAGGCCAGATCAGTTGTGTCATTTAAGGTAAAATTGGATAGGTATATGGATAGGAAAGGAGTGGAGGGTTATGGGCTGAGTGCGGGTAGGTGGGACTAGGTGAGATTAAGAGTTCGGCACGGACTAGGAGGGCCGGAATGGCCTGTTTCCGTGCTGTGATTGTTATATGGTTATATGGTTATAGGTCAGGCAGCATCTTGGTGAGAGAAGCACAGCTAACATGTTGTTTTCATAACATTTCAGCTTCACAATCTGCTGAACATTTCCAGAATTTTCCATGTTACCATAGCAGAAGTAAGTAAGTTTATCGCATTAACGTGATAATACAATGTCATCAATCTGATGTGTGACCTTTGTTTCACTTCCTCAGTAAATGCATTCTCAATTTTGTTTTGGGCTTCAGCATCTACAGATTTTTGCTTTTTTCGTTTGTTTCAGCTGGGTCTTTGCCGAGCCCCATTGCCACTCACAGAGTCATGTGGTGTTAATAGTGGTTCAGGGGTACTGTTGCACTTCCATTGGCACTGACTGTCTATTCCTTCAGCAAGGATCCTGCTAGTGGCTCTGAAACCAGAATGTATCAGAGAGTTCATGGAATAAAAAATGCCAACAATGCCCCATCTGATTTGAGACATAATCTTGGCTCACTGGGAAAGCTTTTGTGGACTGGTTTTTATTTGAAATTCCCGGAATTTTCTCAGAACTTTCTCCACTAGCTTATGAAAATTAGCAGGAAACTTACAAGAAAATCTGTTTAAGTTCAAGAATAAGGGAAAGGAAATTGAACTCTCTATTTTTCAGTATAGATTTGGCCATTTACTATTAGCGAGAAAAAATTATTTTGGAAATTTATGACCAAAAATCAGTTAAAACTTTCTTGAAGTTGCTCATGTAATGAATTATTATTTGAGTAAGCATAAAGAGAGATGTTCCTCTTTACTGGTGCCTGGAAAAACTCACTTCCCTAACAAATGAAGAGAATGTGTGTATGAGATGACCCAGATGACTAAACAAAGCAAAATTCAAGCTGTTATAACAATTGCCAATTTGCTGTCGACATTAAGGGTGGTGACATATTTTTATATTATTAGTTTCTTCTGGTGAGGTGGGATTTGATTTGCTAAAAGGCATGGAAGCATTCATTTTGGGGGGGCTAGAATATAAAAGCAAAGATGTCCTGCGCCTTATAAGGTGCCAGTCAGAACACATTCGGAATATTGTGAGTAATATGGGGCCCCGTATCTAAGGAAAGATGTGTTGACCCTGTAGAGACTCTAGAGGAGGTTCACAGGAATGATCCCAGGAATGAAAGGCTCAATAAATGGGGAGTGTTTGATTTCTCCGGTCCTGTAATTGGAGTTCCGAAAGATGGGGAGAGGAGGGAATTTCATTGAAACCTACTGGATACTGGAAGACATAGATAAAGTAGATGTGAAGAAGTTATTTCCATTAGTATGAGAAATTAGAGGGTGCACATCCTCAGAATAAAGGGAAGTATCTGTAAATCTGAGGCGATAAAGAATTTCATCAGTCAGAGATTAGTGAATCTGTGAAATTCATTGCTACAGAGGATTTATTGAAGTATGAAATTAATAGGTTCTTACTGAAGGTGGCAAGGAGAAAAGTGAGTTAATAAAAGCAGACTCAAGGCGTGAATGGCTTGATTTATCTCCTATTCTCTCTTATCTTTTAGTCTTATGGCAGACAAAAAGCGATGAAAGACTGGTAGATAAAGGAAGATAATGCAAAATTGGAGCACACCATATGACAGGAATTCATGATGGAAGAGTTCCTCCAGCATTTTGTATGTGTTGCATTGAACAGGAATTCATGCTATTGAAAACTATTTGAGTACCATTTGTGTACTTCAAGACTATTTGTATTTTTACTTATTTTGCAATTATAGTAGTTTTAAGAAGACTATGAGGAAGAGGCAATTGAAAGTGCCTTTTATGTTGGGAAATCTGAAGTACTAGAGAGATATTTTTCTTATTTTGTTTGACTTAGTAAGTCTGTTAAATCTCATCTTCCTAGCACAGTCAAGGTGGTACAGTCAGCAGTGACAAAGCTAGAATTCTGCAAGGGAACAGCAGTGTATTATTCTGAAGACAATATGCAGTGCATCCACAGTACAACACTGCCCTATCTCTCTCCTCCACTGCACCCTTTCCCTTGACCCACTGTCTTCATCTCTATCTCAATGATCTCCATGTCAAGGTAATTTTTAGTAAAGGCCCTTTGAAGACATGATCTGTAAACCAAGAGTTCCAAATACCAAAATAGCAGAAAATGATGCTTGCCTTTAATCCGGAAGCATTTCCTACAGGACTATTCATTTACACTCTGAAGCTAACTCTGTAAATAGAAAGTTGCTATGATTGGCAAAGCATATCTGAAAGGCTTGTGGAAGCAGATTTAAAAGTGAATCAGGATATTCTTAAAATAGAAACACTTACAGGACTATGGGAAAGGAGCAGAGGAGGGGGATAAATAAGTTGCTACTTCAAAGTACTGACAGAGACATGAAGGGGTCAAATGGCTTCCTTCTGAGTACTTTGATTAAATTTCAATTATTTGCTCGTGCTCTTCCACAAAACCCACCAGAAAATCTACAGAAATAACTCAAATTCAAACTCAAAGGTCTTCCGACACCCTTAACTGCAAACATCCAAATACTTTTAAAATGATAAACCATTCATCATCGCCAGCAATTTTAAAAGAGCAGCTGCCTGGACTCCAAAGACTGGCTCTGCACAATCTGGTATTGTGTCCAGCGCTAACTCAGTTTCATCAGCAGAGGGCACGAATATTCAGCATTTGATTCTTCTGCTTCTGTATCAACAACTTGCATAATTTACCGACGTGCAATAACAATGCATCATACTAGGTTTTCTGTTGACCTCTTCCCCTGCTTTCTCCACTGCCTTACCCTCATCAATTACCTTCATCACTTCCTCAAAAACTCAATCCAGTTTGTAAGACCCGACCCCCACACAAGGTCATACTGACTATCATTAATAGCCCCATGCTTTGCCAAATGTAAGCAAATTGTGTCCGAAGAATCTTCTCCAATAATCTCCCGACCTCTAGCTTATGGATTTTTGGTTTGCCTCTGCTGCCTTTCTTGTACAAAGAGATAACACTGGCTACTTTCCAGTTTTCTGGGACCTTGTCTTTGGCTAGAGAAGATACAAAGATATCTGTCAAGGCCTCAACAGTCTCTTTCCTTGCCTCACTCAATATCTAGTGATAGATTGCATCAGACCCAGGGCAGTTGGCTCCTTACTGTTCCAAGTGCACACAACTCCACCTTAATATCAGCACAGCCCTCCCTGACTTCCTCATCATCCTACTCCTTAGTGATTACTGATGTGAAGTGATGTGAACACAGTATGTTGACAGGCCGACTAGGGGGAATGCCATGCTAGATCTAGTATTAGGTAACAAACTGGGTCAGGTCACAGATCAGTCAGTGGGTGAGCATCTGGGGGACAGTGATCACCGCTCCCTGGCCTTTAGCATTATTATGGAAAAGGATAGAATCAGAGAGGACAGGAAAATTTTGAATTGGGGAAGGGCAAATTATGAGGCTATAAGGCTGCAACTTGCGGGTGTGAATTGGGGTGATGTTTTTGCAGGGAAATGTACTATGGTCATATGGTCGATGTTTAAGAATCTCTTGCAGTATGTTAGGGATAAATTTGTCCTGGCGAGGAAGATAAAGAATGGTAGGGTGAAGGAACCATGGGTGACAAGTGAGGTGGAAAATCTAGTCAGGTGGAAGAAGGCAGCATACATGAGGTTTAGGAAGCAAGGATCAGATGGGTCTATTGAGGAATATAGGGTAACAAGAAAGGAGCTTAAGAAGGGGCTGAGAAGAGCAAGAAGGGGGCATGAGAAGGCCCTGGCGAGTAGGGTAAAGGAAAACCCCAAGGCATTCTTCAATTATGTGAAGAACAAAAGGATTGCAGGAGTGAGGTTAGGACCGATTAGAGATAAAAGTGGGAAGATGTGCCTGGAGACTGTGGAAGTAAGCAAGGTCCTCAATGAATACTTCTCTTCGGTATTCACCACTGAGAGGGAACTTGATGATGGTGAGGACAATATGAGTGAGGTTGAAGTTCTGGAGCATGTTGATATTAAGGTATTAAGGGAGAGGAGGTGTTGGAGTTGTTGAAATACATTAGGATGGATAAGTCCCCGGGGCCTGACGGAATATTCCCCAGGCTGCTCCACAAGGTGAGGGAAGAGATTGCTGAGCCTCTGGCTAGGATCTTTATGTCCTCATTGTCCACAGGAATGGTACCGGAGGATTGGAGGGAGACAAATGTTGTCCCCTTGTTCAAAAAAGGTAGTAGGGATAGTCTGGGTAATTATAGACCAGTGAGCCTTACGTCTGTGGTGGGAAAGATGTTGGAAAAGATTCTTAGAGATAGGATCTATGGGCATTTAGAGAATCATGGTCTGATCAGGGACAGTCAGCGTGGCTTTGTGAAGGGCAGATTGTGTCTAACAAGCCCAATAGAGTTCTTTGAGGAGGTGACCAGGCATATAGATGAGTGTAGTGCAGTGGATGTGATCTACATGGATTTTAGTAAGGCATTTGGCAAGGTTCCACATGGTAGGCTTATTCAGAAAGTCAGAAGGCATGGGATCCAGGGAAGTTTGGCCAGGTGGACTCAGAATTGGCTTGCCTGCAGAAGGCAGAGGGTTGTGGTGAAGGGAATACATTCAGATTGGAGGGTTGTGACTAGTGGTGTCCCACAAGGATCTGTTCTGGGACCTCTACTTTTTGTGATCTTTATTAACGACCTGGATGTGGGGGTAGAAGGGTGGGTTGGCAAGTTTGCAGATGACACAAAGGTTGGTGGTGTTGTAGATAGTGTAGAAGATTGTCGAGATTGCAGAGAGACATTGATAGGATGCAGAAGTGGGCTGAGAAGTGGCAGATGGAGTTCAACCCGGAGAAGTGTGAGGTGGTACACTTTGGAAGGACAAACTCCAAGGCAGAGTACAAAGTAAATGGCAGGATACTTGGTAGTGTGGAGGAGCAGAGGGATCTGGGGGTACATGTCCACAGATCCCTGAAAGTTGCTTCACAGGTAGATAGGGTAGTTAAAGCTTATGGGGTGTTAGCTTTCATAAGTCGAGGGATAGAGTTTAAGAGTCACAATGTAATGATGCAGCTCTATAAAACTCTGGTTAGGCCAAACTTGGAGAATTGTGTCCAGTTCTGGTCACCTCAGTATAGGAAGGATGTGGAAGCATTGGAAAGGGTACAGAGGAGATTTACCAGGATGCTGCCTGGTTAGAGACTATGGATTATGATCAGAGATTAAGGGAGCTAGGGCTTTACTCTTTGGAGAGAAGGAGGGTGAGAGGAGACATGATAGAGGTGTACAAGATATTAAGAGGAATAGATAGAGTGGATAGCCAGTGCCTCTTCCCCAGGGCACCACTGCTCAGTACAAGAGGACATGGCTTTAAGGTAAGGGGAGGGAAGTTCAAGGGGGATATTAGAGGAAGGTTTTTCACTCAGAGAGTGGTTGGTGCGTGGAATGCACTGCCTGAGTCAGTGGTGGAGGCAGATACACTAGTGAAGTTTAAGAGACTACTAGACAGGTATATGAAGGAATTTAAGGTGGGGGGTTATATGGGAGGCAGGGTTTGAGGGTCAGCTCAACATTGTGGGCCAAAGGGCCTGTAATGTGCTGTACTATTCTATGTTCTATGTTCTAAATACTCATTATGAACCTACTTACTCTGGTCCAAGTGTAAATTCACCCCATTCTCCATAAACAGACCTATTTCCTACCTACTCTCTTGCTCCTAACATACATAATTATGCCTTAGGATTTTCCTTAATCCTACTTACCAAGGACATTTTACCATCCCTTTTAGCTGTCCTTGGTTAAGTTCCTCCCTGCTCCGTTAATTTTCCTCAATCTTGAACAATTACAGTTTTCTAAACTTTACATATGCTTTCCCTTTCTTTATGCCTAAACTTAAAATATATCTTGTTATCCAAGGATCTGGAATCTTGCCACCCTCATGTTTTATCTTCACAGGAACTTGCTAATCAGCTGGTCTTTAAAAGACTCCCATATGACACTTGTGGATCTACCTTCAAACAATCCTCTCCCAGTCTACTTCCCCAGTTCTGGCCTAATATCATTACAATTTAACAGTTTCACCTGAGAACCAGTCTTAACCTTGTTCATGTTATCTTAAAACTTATGGAATTATGATCACTGTACCTAAAATGCTCCCGATTGAAACATCAGTCATCTGGCCATGGTCATTTCTTATCACAAAGACTAGTACTGCCCATTCCTAGCTAGGTTGTCTACTTCAGGAAACTCTGTTGATGTACATAACACGTTCTTTTCAATCTAAGCCCTGGCACTAGGGGAATTCAATCAATATTAGGGAAACTAAAGTCACTTCCTACAACATCCCTGTTGTTTATACAGTTTTTCCATGATGTGCATGACAAGCTCTCACTGGCTATTAGGAGGCTTATAGTATAAATACATCACAGAGATTGCACCTTTTTATTCCTAAATTCTATCCATATGCCTTCACTGGATGAGCACTCCAGAGCAGCATTGACAAACAGTTTTAATAGTGGGTGCCCAAACTTGTGGTAATCTTCCAAAAACTTCTCTCGCGTGTCATGGAAATTTTGATCAAAGATTATCATTGATTAATGAATTCGTAACTATAACTATGGACTTTTTTTTAAAGGAATGGGGATAAGTCTTGTTGCTTATTTATGTGTATTCATTGCTTTACTATTAATGAAAGTATAACAGAAATAGATTGAAATAAATGAAGTATTTTAGAAAACCTGTTCAAAAATTATTCACATTAATCATTCAAAAGGACAATTGAAAATTAAATAGTCATGGAGGTGCAGTATTTCTCATTATTATCACTGAGTAACCAGTGTTAACTCATAAACAACAGAAGGAAAATAAACTTAAGCATGAAAAGCCAATGCCAACTTCCCTATCTCTTATACATTCCTTTATATCATCTCTGAAAAATCATTACCCTGGAACATTGAGCTATCAGTCCTATCCTTGTTTCAGCTAAGTTTCTGTGATGGCTACAACTAAACAATTCCATGTACTAATCCAGACTCTTGAATAGGACCAGTATCATGGAACCACTGATACTAGACACTAACTCTGACTTCCAATCAATTAATGGGAGATAGAATGTTTTACTTTATAAAATACTTTATGGAGACAAGAATGGTGTCTCCTGTAAAAATGCTCGTCCCTCTTCTCAGTGTCTTTGTCCCCATCGCATCTGTTCCCAAAATACTGCTTTTCTTTCCTTTCCAGGACATCAGAGATGTCCTCCTTCTTCAAAGAACAGGGTTTCCCTTTCTCCACTATCGATGCTGCCCTCACCTGCATCTCCTCCATTTTTAGAACATCCATGCTCACCCCATCATCCCACTGTCTTTAACAGTGGTAGAGCTCCTCTTGCCCTTAACTACCACCTCATGGGCCTCCACATCCAACAAATCATTCTCTGTAACTTCTGCCATCTCCAAAGGGATGCTATCACCAGACATATTTTTACCACCTCCCGCCACCATTGCTTTCCACAGGGATGGCTCCCTTCATGATTCCTTCGTCCATTTGTCCTTCTCCACTAATCTCCCTGTTTATCCCTGCAAACAGCCAATGTTCTACGCCTGCCTATTCACCTACCCCTCATCTCCAATCAGGGCCCCAAACAATCCTTCCAGGTGAGGCAACACTTCACCTGCAAACCAGCTTGGGTCATCTATTGTGTCCAGTGCTCCCAAAGTGGCCTCCTCTACATTGATGAGGCCCATCGTAAATTGGGGCACCACTTCATCGAGCCCCTTCGCTCCATTCACTAAAAGTGGAACTTCCTGGTGGCCAAACATTTTAATTCCAATTCCCATTCCCGTTCCAACATGCTGGTCCTTGGCCTCCTCTTGTGCCACCATGAAGCCGCCCTCAGGTTGGAAAAACAACGCCTTATATTTTGTCTGGGTAGCCTCCAATCTGATGGCATAAATATTAAATTCTTCTTCTGGTAAAAAAAATTCCTCCCCCTCCCCTCTTCTTCTATTCCCCACTCTGCCACCTTACCTCTTCTCACCTGCCTATCACCTCCCCCGGGTCCCCTCCTCCTTTCCTTTCTCCTATGGTCCAGTTTCCTATCAGATTCCTTCCTCTCCAGCCCTTTATCTTTCCCACCCACCTGGCTTCACCTATCATTTGTAGCTATTCCCCTTCCCCTCCTCCCAACATTTTATTCTGGCAACTTCCCCCTTCCTTTCCAGTCCTGAAGTAGGGTCCTGGCCCAAAATGTTGTTGAAGGGTCTTGGACTTCAAACATTAACCCTGTTTCCCTTCCCACTGATGCAGCCTGACCTGCTGAATATTTCCAGCAGTTTCTGTTTTCAGTCTGCCTTTCTTCCATCCGCAGTTTTTCCTCATTTTTATTCCCTCTCTCGTTTACTCTAATTTCTCTTTCTGATAAACCTTCTATAAATGTAACCTGCTGTTGTGGTCCATCCACTCCACAGAGACGAAGGCTACAAAGTGAGCAAACACTTGTGAATGGTGCCGCTTGCTGATGTTCTCCTTTACTCATTTTCTATTTCTTTGAGTACACTAATGAATCACAATCCAGTCCTGCTGTGGTTCTCCGAATCGATCTACTCAGCTTTAGTAAAGCCCATGCAACAATTGTTACAATTACTTTAAGATCATGAAAGATCTTAGGACCACTATGTGCATTTATTCCTGCGTTTTATTGCCTCGGGGTGAAAATGTATCAGTTATGGCCAGCTGTCATGAATATTATAATGGCTGAGAACACCTTTGGTGTGTGCTGGCATTGCGATTTCACATAATTTAACCCGGGGAGTAGGGCTATTAATACCATGTGTAGCTAATCCTGGCAGCATTGGTTAGGTTTCTGGTCTAGTAGAATGCAAGTGAACGAATAGGTTTCTAGTGAAATTCTATCACTATTATATCATTCCCTTTGGGTTTAGATTTTAATTTACTGGTTTTATTAAACTCAGCTTCACAAATTCCACTCAGTGGGATTTTGCAGCCTCTTGCTGTTAAAACTATTCTGCTGTACTTGAAAACTGATACCCCAGGGTACTGATAATGAGATCAGGCCCTCTGTGGATTTATTATCTCTGGATCAATGTGGCAAGAAAGAGGGAAAAATGGAAACGTGAAATAACGCAAGGTATTAACAGAGAAAGGCAGCTAAATCAGTATCTGCAAAAGAAATATGACAAATTAACATTTTATCAATACACTCTGTGACCACTTTATTAGGATTAAGTATCTCCTGTATCCAATGAAGTAGCCACTGAGTGTACGTTCATGGTCTTCTGCTGGTGTAGTCCTTCCACTTCAACGTTCAATGTGCTGTGTATTCAGAGATGCTCCTCTGCACACCACTGTTATAATGCATGATTATTTGAGTCACTGTCACCTTCCTGTCAACTTGAACCAGTCGGGCCATTCTCCTTCGATCTCTCTCATTAACAATTTTGCCCACAGAACAGCTGCTCACTAGATTTTTTTTTGCACTATTCGCTATAAGTTATGGAGACTGTGTGCATAAAAATCACAGGAGATCAGCAGCTTCTGAGATACTCAAACCACCCAATCTGGCACCAACAATCATTCCAGGGTCAAAGTCACTTAGATCACATTTCTTCCCCATTCTGATGTTTGGCCTGAACAACAACTGAACCTCTTGACCGTGTTTGTATGCTTTTATCAATTGAGTTGCTACCACATGATTGGCTGATTAGATATTTGCATTAACAAGCAGGTGGACGGGTGTACCTAATAAAGTGCCCAATGAGTGTATATTCTATCCTTTCAGCTGCTGATTAACCTGTTTGTAATCCTGAGACATTTATTAGCCTAGATATTATCAACTCTATATAGAGTAAACTGACATAATGTGATATATTTATGGCTCAGTATCTAATTACAGGCCTATGCCTTCTGAACAGGAGCAAATGCTTGAAATGTATTACATCCCACCATGGTGGACTAGACCAGATAATATTAATGACATAACCCCATGTGTTGTGTTACAATTCATCTGGATTTGTAGGATTGTTACAAAGGGATTGTCATTTTATTTCACAATATCACTTTTTGGCACTCAGAGTTGCTGCTGAGGGAGATGAGTCAGAGTCTTGTCTATCTACTAGTAAAGGACTGCAGAGACTCTGTAATCTGAGACACCAAGATGTACGTGAATTAAAACACCAGAAATGCAAAAGAAACCTTAAGGGAAAAAAAGCTGCCTGTCAGGACACATAATGAGAATGAGGGGGAAAGTTATTTTAGAAAGGATTGGCAGACTGCACTGTCTTTCTTACGGTGCTATCCTTCAAAACTTTGTCTATTCACTAGCCATTCTAATTAAAGTTCAACTTACAGAGATAAAACTAAGAAACAGAAACTCAGGTTAAATTACATGGTAGTGAAAGATTAGCACGCTGCTGAAACATCACACGCACATGCTGTATGGAAATTTTACATTAAACCCTAATACTACTGTAAGCTGGATCCTCTCCATTCCAGAGCAAATAATATTATTCCTAACTTTTATTCTGTACATGTCCAACGTCACACATAGGAGCAGACATTCTGTTCTTCACCTCTTTTTTTGAAGAAGTACTTTATATTTCCTGCACTTCAAAATATTTAGAAAACATTATCCAATCCATAAAATATGGCAGGAAGATTTAAATGATTCTGTCTTTCTGATCAGAAAGTAATACGTTGTGCAAATTTATGTTTTATACTGTCCTGCTTGAAAGTACTTTAAGGAGACAATGACAGAACTAGAACTTCTGACAGGACCCTCATTCAAAAATCTTGTAGGAATCAGTGAGAGAAATGAAAACCAAATTTGCATTGGAAACAGTAAAGAGTTAAAATAAATGGTTAATAAAGAATTATCAAAATGCATTCATAATCAATAGTGCTAATTAATGAGTTTTTAAGAAAAGATCTTTTAAGAAATATATCTATGGGTGTCATTTTGGAACAGAATGCTCTTATATTACCATAATGCTTTACAATTATAAGAAGAGGCAGCACAGTTCAATTCCCACCCCTGCCTATAAGGAGTCTGTACATTCTCCCCGTAACCATATTGGTTTCCCCCTGGTATTCCGGTTTTCTCTCACATTCTAAAGACGTACGGTTAGGGTTAGTGAGTTCTGACCATGTTACGTAGGCACTAGGAATGAGGTGACACTTGCTGATTTGACTTGACGCAAAAGAGCAACACATTTTGCTGTTTGTTTCAATGTACATATGACAAATAAAGTTAATCTTTATCTCTTGTTACTAGTTTGGATCAGAGCCTATGTTGGCTGTTAACTTTTCAAAGTGAACTGGCTGTGAGTAGATTCCATTGATGCTACTCTGTGTTTATGGAGATGATGCTGAGAAACATCCTAGGATGTGCTGGGACCATCACCAGTGATGTAAACCTGGGGTCATTGTGTGTTTTGGAGCTTTCAACATCTGACTCTCTCACCCAAGTGCAGCCTTAACACTATAAAATCAACATGGTGTTTGGGAAAGGACAGGGGAAAATTCCTTGCATTGCTTGTAGTAGGAGAAAGTATTGGGCAACTTTTGGAATTTTGCTGACATATCACCTGTTCTTCAGTCGTTAAAGAAAACCAGCAGCTAAAAAAGAAAGGTGTTTATTTATAACTTTACAGTGTTTATAGTCCACGCATAATTGTATCTCTGTGCTGTGGCACTCAGTAATCCGTCCTACAGGATTTCTCAGAGTGATTCAACAGTGCAGATGTCCAAAGTAAACAAGGCAGCTCTGTGCAGAAAAGCAGCAATTGATCTTTATGAGCATATTTACAGAATTAGGTACAACTGGCATTATTTCATTTATGTTTTGCACCAAGGATGGAGTCCAATAATAGAAAGCTGAACCATGCTCTAGTTGGAACTTAGTGGAGCACAGTCAGCCCAAAGCAGAATCAGAATATTGAAATATTTGGTTGCAGACAATTATTATTATAACTGAGCAAGCAAGACTTCAGATGTTTTGTAATGAAGCAAACAATCTCAGTAACCCTGATTGTTCTGCCAAGTTGGACATGCAGCTGAGAAAAGAATATTAAAAACTACATTCTCTGCAGTTGTTGTTCCTCTCCGCACTTTGTGGTGCATTTGGGTGGCAACCTGGTCATTTCTCTAGCATTTGTCTTCAGCTCAACGCTCAACCCAACATGGATGGCAAACATGCGAGAAACTGGCTGGGTTCAAACCCAGGATCACTCGCTTCGAAGTCCAATGTGGATGCCATTACACCACTGGCCATTCTCTACAGTACTCCTCTCTAATTTATTTTGACTATTAAATCATAAAGTAAAAATAATCCATTTTTGACACTTGATGTTGGTGGTCATCAAGTTGCTGTTAGTAACTTGCCTTATCACCATTGACCAATCTGGCCACTAACATCATAACTGGCTGACATGATTGAAGCCAGTCTATAACTCTGAGAAATTGGGCTATGTCTGGTGGCTGCTGTCGCTCCAGAAGTCTGAGCAGCTTATGGCTAAACATGGATAAGAGAAGACATTCATGAGTAGAAAGACACAAGAACTATTTGTTGATGTTTATGTTGGAGGGCTGTATAGCAGCTTAAGCAGAATCGAAAAGAGATTTATTATCACTATCCTATGACGTGAAATTTATTCTGTTGTGGCAGCAGTTTAAAGCAAAGACAAAAATATCTATAAATTACAAAGATAAATATAAAGTTTAAAAAAAGAATAATGAGTAAGAGTTATGGGTTGCAAGATCATTTAGAAAGTGATGGAGAATAAGCCGTTCCTAAATCATTGAGTGTAGGTCTTCAGGCTCCTGTACCTCCTCCCTGATGGTATAACAAGAAAAGGGCATATGCAAAATGGTAAGGATCCTTAATGATAGATGCCACCATCTTAAGGCATTGCCTCTAAAGGATGTCCTTGATGGTTTTGCCTGTGTTGTATCTCCCTGTCTAAAACCCTGTGCAGCCTCTTGCTATCTTGTGCATTGGAGTCTTCACACCAATCTGTGATGCAACCAGTCAGAATGCTCTCACCGTACATCTCTAGAAATTTGCTCGAGTCTTTGGTGACACACCAAATCTCCTGAAACTCCTAATGAAGTAGAGCCACTGGCATGCCTTCTTTGTGATCGCATCAGTGTGTTGGGGCCCAAGGTAGACCCTCTCAGATGCTGACGCCCAGAAACTTGGAAGCTGCTCACATTTTCCACCACTGACCCCTCAATGTGGGCTGGTGTGTGTTGTACCAGCTTCCCCTTCCTGAAGTCCACAATAACTGCCTCACAGATTTGAACAGTTATCTACAAAGTAATGTTAAAGAAGACATTATCTCTAACATTAGTGGTAGTTGAACTAGAATCAGAATACAGAATCAGGTTTATTATCCCTGACATACGTCATGAAATTTGTTGTTTTGTGGCAGCAGTACAGTGCAACATATTAAAAATACTATAGGTAACAATATAAAAAAAGGGTGCAAAAAGAGAGCAAAGTAGTGAGGACCATTCATGAATGGTCCATGGGTTCATGGACTGTCAGAAATTTGAAGGTGGAAGGTAAGAAGCTGTTCCCTAAACATTGAGTGGGTATCTTCAGGTTCCTGTACCACCTCTCAGGTGGCAATAATGAGAAGAGTGCACATCTTCGATGGTGACGGTCCTTAATGATGGATGCTGCCTTCCTGAGGCACCGCCTTTTGAAGGTATTGTCGTTGGTGGGGAGGCTAGTGCCCATGATGGTGCTTGCTGACCCTACGTTCCTCTGTAGCTTTTCTCGATCCTTTGCATTGGAGCCTCGGTACCAGACAATGATGCAACCAGTCAGAATGCAGATCAACGGTGAAGCTTTCATTACCTAATATCAGCAAAGCACAGCACCAAACTTGTCAATTTTTCTTAACGATTTTACTATGAGTTTCAGTTCAGCATGTTAAGAACTAAGTTATCAAATTAAGGGTGCAGAAGGGTATTGGCTTAAAGCTAAATTATCGATTCCTACTGCTACTCCTCTTTTAGATTAATTATTTTAAAGTTCAATTTTGATAATCTTTAAAATCAAAATATTCAGAACCAAGGGATTTTATTTGAATGTTATTTTAGCAATTTACCGAATGATATATTTGTAGGCAAGATATTGTAACGAATGTAATAGCTCATTCCCAACTTTACTAATGGGATACCCTATTAGTAATGAACTCCATTCTTCTGAATTGTTTATTTATGATAAGGAAGTGTTTCATTTAGAACATGTATCATCCAATAGAATTCTGATTGGAGGACCTTTTTTATTTTACAAAATATGCTGTACATAATGTCACTCAGCCACGAGACTTAGACTTAACGTTATAAGTAATTAATTTATTTATGTTTCTCGGGGGCCAATGTCCGCACATCCTTCAAGAAAGTAAACCCTTGCAACACTTCAGGCCCTGATGTGTACCCGGCAGGGTACTGCAAACCTATGCCGATCACCTGCCTAGAGTGTTCAAGTTCATGCTGCAGGCTGAGGTTCCTACCTGCTTCGAAAGGACAGCAATTATTCCAGTGCCCAAGGAGAGCAGGGTGAGTTGCATCAGCACCTTCACTCAGTAACACGGCAGGCCCGTGAGGCTAAATGGCCTACTCCTGCTCCTATTTTCCAGCTTCCTTATTCTAGATGCTTCAAATTAATGATTCACTACGCCGCAGTCTATTTTCCTGTAAAACAGATTAGCGGAGGCTCCCCAGCCCCCAAGCCTAGTTAAATGGATATCCTGTCCCCAGGGAAATTGCTGCCATTTTCCTGGGAGGTCAAATATTGGGTGGATGGTAAATTGCTGCAGTGAGCAGCCCATGTTAGCTCCTGTAGCTAACTACTAACTATGCATTAACATAATGTAGCCTTGTCGATAGATCAATGCTGTTGACAGGAGTATCAGTGTCCCACCAAAGTCAATGACTGCCTGGACACCAGGTCAGCAGTGACCCTGATCTCTCTGTTGACTGTTGAACTCATTGGGGAAGCTGGTGGAAACAGTGCTTACAAACAAGATGTCAGTGTCCAGCTCTGAGCAGGCAATATTAAACTTATAATTCTGACCCCTACAGCTAAACTGGAAGGAATAAGTGGCAAAGAATTTGAGGATTGTGTTGTCTTTGTGAGCTAACCACGAATCTTACACGGGGTAAAATATGGGTGAATTAGGACTGAAAGTGGCAAAGCACTAATCACTAAAGTTTAGTAACAGCATGGCCTGTTACTAGGTTCAGATATGGCCCAAGTGCGGAGTGAGAGACACTGAAGCAGGTTGATAGTTCACAGGCTTTAATGTGAACAGCGTTAAAGGGGAAATAAACGCTAGCCCAAATAGGGCCATTAACTAAAACTCTCAAATGGAAAAGGAAGCCTACACTGCGGCTGAAAAGAACATCTAAATATTAAACGAATACCGCTAGTCTTCAGAGTCAGTTGACTTGGCAGTCCAATTTCACAGGGAAGACCGAATGCAAAAAGGCAGTGAAGCGTTGCTGTGCTCTGTCCAAGTCTCAACAAGCACTACGATGACAAGTATGGAATTAAATACTATCATGACTAAATAATAATTAGCTGACACGGGCATATTCACAAGCGCAATTTCTGTATCTACTGCGCTGCTGAATCCATGGTTGTGATAGGGCCCTCCTCTCTAGGCACCACAGACCTGTGTCTGCTGGAAGTCCCGGATCTGCAACTCATCCAAGATGTCCTTCGCTGGAATCCAAGTACGTTCTTCTGGGCCATACCTTTCCCAGTCCACAAGGTACTGGACCTTACCATGTGCCCAGCGAGATGCCGGGAGGCGCCGCACAGTATAGACAAGGGAACCATCTACCGGGCGGGGAGGAGGGGGAGGTGGGGTGACTGGGGCCAGGGGAGAGGTAGTAACCGGCTTGAGCTGGGAAACATGGAATATACTGGGTGGATCTTCAGTGCTGCTGGTCGACGCAATCTATAGGACGCCTTGTTGACAGCCTTTTCCACTACAAACGGTCCCACGTAACACGGTGCCGAATTCCGGTTCTCGACTTTCTGGGGAAGATCCCTTGATACCAACCAGACCTCCTCTCCTGACTTGAATGGCCTTACCCGTCGACGGAGCCGATCAGCCTGCCGGGAATGCTGTTTCTGGGCACGCAGCAGAGAAGTCCTGGCTCGTCTCCAGGTGCGCTTGTAGCACTGGATCGGCTGTTGACAGCAGGAACTCCTACATCGATCTGCTGATCCGGGAAGAGCAGGGGCTGGAATCCCTACTGGCATTCAAAGGGAGGCATCCCGGTGAAGGACGACTGGAGGTTATTGTGGGCAATCTCTGCCCAAACCAATTGGGAACTCCAGGCCGTGGGGTTGGAAGAGGCAAGACAGCGTAGGGTTGTCTCCAACTCCTGGTTCACTCTCTCAGTCTGGCCATTAGATTGGGGGTGGAGGCCAGACGAGGGGCTGACGTGGTTCCTGCAAGACAGCAGAAAGCCTTCCAAAAGCGGGAAGTGAACTGCAGTCCACAATCAGACACTATGTCTTGAGGAAAGCCATGGAGCCTGAACACACGTTGAACCATGAGTGTGGCAGTCTCACGAGCCGATGGGAGCTTGGGGAGGGCAATGAAGTGGGCAGCCTTGGAAAATCGATCCTCAATGACCAAAATGTTGGTGTTTCCGTTAGACAGGGGCAAACCAGTGATGAAATCTACTGAGAGGTGGGACCAGGGGCAGTGGGGCACAGGCAATGGGCATAACAGACCCGCAGAATGCTGGTATGGTGTCTTGTTCTGAGTGTAGGTGGGACAGACAGATACAAAGTCTTCGACATTCTGGGACATAGATGCCCACCAAAATTTTCATCTTTATAAATTCCTGAGTCTGTTGAATTCCCGGATGTCCAGCCAGATGGGAGGAGTGATCCCATTCCAACTCTTTGCAGTGCCCTGCAGCAGGGACAAACAGCCAGAAGGGAGAGCCCCCATCTGGGCCTGGATCTGATTGTTGGGCAGCCCTCACCTCTGCCTCTATTCCCCAGATCACTGGAGCAGCGATACACCAGCGAGGAAGAATGGGCTCTGGACCGGCATTGTCCTTCGATCCATTGAACTGCCGGGAGAGAGCATCGGCCTTTGTATTCTTGCTGCAGGGACGATAAATGAGGATGAAATTGAACCGTGTGAAGAAGAGAGCCCACCGGGCTTGACGAGAGTTGAGTCTCTTAGCATCCTGAATATAGGAGAGGTTCCTGTGATCTGTCCAGACCAGGAATGGATGCTCTGCCCCTTCCAGCCAGTGCCACCATTCCTCCAGGGCCTCCATGACAGCCAGAAGCTCCCGGTTCCCGATGTCGCAATTCCTCTCGGCTGGAGTCAAGCGACGGGGAAGAAAGGCACAAGGGTGCAGCCAGCTACCCGCAGACGAGCACTGAGGGAGGACAGCTCCAATGCCGACATCGGACGCATCCACCTCGGCAATGATTGGCTGAGATGGGTCTGGGTGTTGCTGCAGTGGGGCAGTGGTGAAACGTCACTTTAGCTCTGAAAACCTCATGGAGATCCACGTATTCAGCCGGAATCCCAGACAGGTCCACATCCTTAGCTGACACAGGAGGGGATTCATGAAATGGAGCTTGAGCTGGACCCAGACAGGTAAACAGGCATGTCCCCACTCTTGGAGTACCATCAGGGACCAATCGATCTGTGGGTTATGTTGGGATAACCAGGGAGACCAAGTACCAGTCGCAGTTCAGGTGAATTAACCAGACAGAAAGACATTTCTTCATGATGGTTGCCTTCGAGCACCAGTTGGAGGGGTTGGGTGGAAAGGTGGACCTGGCCAGTTCCCAGAGGTCGACCGTCCAGCGCCTTGACTTTGATCTTTTCTCTTAATTCCTGAGTTGGAACGCCCCATTTTTGAGCGAGAAAGATGTCCATAAGATTCCCGGTGGCACCAGAGTCAATAAACGCCTGAAGTTCATGGGTCTGAGACCTCCACGACAAGGAAGCTGCGAGTATTGCGGAATTAGGGGAAGCTGAAGAGGGAACCGTCCCGTCAGGATTCCCCTCCCTGCTGACAGGTATTCTCTTTCACTGGATACTTGGAACACGCCCCCGGAAGTGTCCTGGATCACCACATTAGAGGCAGGAACCTGTCCTCCGGCACCGCTCTCGTTCCTCCTGAGACAGGCGCACGCACCCCACTTACATAGGCTCCTCCATGGACTGGGGGCTGGGTGGTGAGGGAAGGGGAGAGAGCGAGGAATGATGGTGATCAAGCCGCACATAGGAAGTTTGAAACATTCTCTCCCTGCGCCACTCAGTCACCCGGTCATCAACTCGAATAGCCAGATTAATCAGGTCATCCAGACTATCCTGCTCGCGCCGGACTGCGAACTCATGCCGGACCCCTGCGTTCAGTCCACGCTGGAAGACAATGATGAGAGATCTCTCATTCCATCCCGCCTCTACTGCAAGGGTACGGAATTTAACTGCACAGGCTCTCACTGTTCCCCTGCCTTGGCGCAGGTCCAAGAGTTGGTGGGCAGCCTCCTGACCCTGTACTGGAAGATCAAAAACCCTCCTTAACTCTGCCATGAAATATTAGAACGACTGGGCTGCGGGGTATTCTTGCTCCCATAAAGCGTTGAGTGGAGGTCCATCAAGAAGGTTGATCATGTACGCCAGTTTTCGTGCATCATCACCAGAATGACCAGGCTGGACTTGGAATGTCAGCTTGCACTGGGTAATAAAATTCCTGCAACCTTCGGGATTACCAGAATACCTGCCTGGTGGTGGAATACTCAGTTCCTGTACAGTCGTGGGAGTCGGCTCTGGTCCGGGCATGGGAGTGGGAGCATTAGTAGCAGAGATTGTCGGGGCAGCAGAAAAGGAGGACCTGTGAGATGCTGGGAGTGGGACTGAGACGGCCTGAAACTGCTGAACTGAGTTGGCGAGAATGTTAATGGCTGTCAGCTGGTGCTGGCGGTCCACAGTAAGTCCAGCGGTCCAAGTGAGGCTGGGCTTGTCGGCACGAGATTATCTGCCTCGTTGCCTCCGTAACTTCACTGAGAATAGATTCCATTGTCTGTTGCCTGTCTCCTACCTGATCAATGAATCTCATGGCCAAGGTCAGCTGCTGTCTCTCTGCTGGGTCCATCTTTGTGTGTGTTCGAGATTTGCTGTTATCAGGTTCAGATATGGCTCAAGTGCAGAGTGAGAGACACTGAAGCAGGTCGCTAGTTCACAAATGTTAATGCAAACAGTGTTAAAGGGAAAATAGGCCAAACAGGCCCGTTAACTAAAATTCTCAGATGGAATTCTCAAATGGCTTTTTCCACTGAGGCTCACTTTTAACACTTAAGAAAAACTTGGACAGGTACATGGATGAGAGGGGTATGGAGGGATATGGTCCAGGTGCAGGTCAGTGGGACTAGGCAGAAAAATGGTTCGGCACAGCCAAGAAGGGCCAAAAGGCCTGCTTCTGTGCTGTAATGTTCTATGGTTCTATGGAAAACGAAGCCTACACTGCGGCTGAAAAGAACATCTAAATATTAAACGAATACCGCTAGTCTTCAGAGTCAGGGAAGGCCGAATGCAAACAGACAGTGAAACGTTGCTGTGCTCTGTCCAAGTCTCAACAAGCACTACGACAACAAGTATGGAGTTAAATACGATCACAATTAAATAATAATTAGCTGACACATGCACATTCACCAGTGCAATTGCTGTATCTAATGCCGAATCCATGGTTGTGACATGGCCATTTTGATCACTTTGCACTAATACTGACATTTTTTTCTAACTGTGCTTTCTTCTTGTAAAAATTGTGTATAATTTATGTTTTTCTTGTGACTGCTTCTTGTATGATCCTTTGTGCCTGTGACACTTTCACAGCATGTGCTCGTACATGTGAAAATAAACTTGACATTGACTTTGACTGTATTGAGAAAATATAATTGAATCAGTTGATCTTGTCATGTTAGCTAGTAAGTAGTAGCATCTGTAGCTTTCTCTTTTCCCTCTTTTTCCTTCCCTTCCCTCCACCATTGCAAGATTACCATAAATTACAATAAATAGATTGATAGAATGGTTGAATAAATGAATGGATGGACAGATGGAACTGAATGAATTAGTGCAGAAGAGGATTAACAAGGTAATTTCATAGGTTCATTCACTTTCAGAAATCTGATGGTGGAGGGGAAGAAGCCATTCCTAAAACATAGAGTGTGGGTCTTAATACTCCTAATGGCAGTAATGAGAAGAGACATGTCTCGGATAGTCAGAGCTCTTAGTGATGATTGCTATTTTAATGATGCATTACTTTTTGAAGATGTATAATAAATCTGCTGATAATCTGTTTAAAATGCCATCATTTTGTGGTCCACTGCTGCTGACAAAACTTCAATTTGCCTTATTAGCAACTTGTGAAGCAGATGGCACATGAGGGAAGTCAAGTTTATATACATGTATATAGTTAAATGACAATAATGTATATAACCACATAATGTATATAGAAATAAGACAGTTCTCTATGCATGGTGTAAACCACACTATTACACGTAACACACAAAACACATGATAACTTTTGAAGGCAAGGATAAAATCTACAGATGAATCACACATACTTATCAAACGAAAGCACACAAATTAAATAGTGTAATGTGTGGAACAGATTAACTCTCACTTCAACAGCGATGTGGCAGGGAGTTCAGAAGCACAATGGCCTGAGGAAAGAAGCTGTTTCCCATCCTGATCATTCTTGTTTTTATGCATCGGAGTCGTCTGCTTGATGGTAGAAAGTCAAAGAGGATGCTGGATGGATGAGTAGGATCCTTAATCATATTAAGGGCCTTGCAAATGTGAGGCTCCTGATAAATGTCCCCGATGGATGGTAGAGAGACTCCTATGATTCTCCCTATGAATATGAATTTCTCATGGTGTGCTCTTGAAGGACTGGACTGGATCCCCAGGAAGAGGCAAAACAAGAGGCTAGTTCTCGGAATACCAACAATTGACTCTGCTCTCCTCAGTTGATCAATGTGTCGTTTCCAGATGATGTCAGATGAAAACTCCACTGTGTAGGAGAGTGGTCCAGTTCTGTCCTTAATCTTTCCAAGAACCTATTTTTGATCACCTCTGTAGTCCCTCACCTGGACTGCTTGTCCAGGGTTGAAAAATTGAACCGCTTTGTTTGAAGATCCCTCAATTTGTCTGTTATTTGTCCTGCACACTCCTTCAGAGATTGGGTTTGAGGAGATCCAAGCTTGAGTGCAGGGGATGATCTTGAGATAGCATAGCTGGTGAGATGTTGGTTGTGAAGTTTGGTGTGTTGCGATATGCACGGACAAAATTGGTGAGCTTCTGATTCAGTGGCAGGGCAGAGTGTTCTGCTGACATTGCTAGCTGTGCATTCTTTAGGCTTTTCACGAACTTTTCTGCCAATCCAATTGTAGCTGGGTGGTATGGTGCCGATGTAATATGTCTTATTCCGTTCATTTTCAGGAATGACTGAAACTGTTCCACAACAAACTGTGGTCCATTGTCACTGACTAAGTGTTCTGGAACACCGGTTCTTCTGACCTCTTTGTAGTTGCACTCACTACTACCCAGAAATTTGTGCTCATGAACAGTCTGGCAAAATCGACATAATTCCACTGCCAGGGCAATGCAGACCATTCCCAGGGATGGAGAGGTGCTGCTCTTGGCATCTTCTGGACCTGTTGGCATTCCAGACAGTGCATGGCAAGCTGCTGAATCCGCTGATCTATCCCAGGCCACCAGACAAAACTTTGATCCAACGCTTTCATTTTGACCATGCCCAGATGACCAACATGTAGCTCCTCCAACACTTTAGCTCTCAGCTTGGTTGGTTCGGCAACTGTCAATCCCCACATAAGGCAAACCCCGTCAAGGGTAAGAACACAACAAGAACAGTGAAGAACAGGCCCCTCAACCCAAAATATCTACACATATCACCTCTCAACCTCCAACGCTCTATTGAAAACAATCCAAGTTTGTCCACATTTATAATATAATCCAGGCAACATCCTGGTAAGTCTCTTATGTAATTTCTTCACCTTTCCTGTAGCGTGGCTACCAGAACTTCACACAACACTCCATATGTGACAAGTCTAAAGTTTTATACAGCTATAAGATGACTTTACAGCATTTGTATTCAAACCCTGAGGACAATGAGGTCAAGCATGCCACGTGCCTTCTTTACTTCCCCATCCATTGGTGTTGTCTCTCCATTGGAGCTATGGACTATGGACCCTGCTTTGCAGCCCCTCTGCTCACTCTCACTTTCTAGAATTATATTTTTTTGTCCAATTTAATTGTTTAAAATCTGTTGGTATTCTCACTTCCAAATTTCCCTTTCCTAAAGGGGTAAAGTCTCATCAGATTTTGCAGCGGTCAGCTCTACTCTAGCACTAGGTCACACTGTAGTTTTCACAAAAAGCAACAAGCTAGATATTTAGTGTTTATGCTCCATACAAGCCTCCTCCCAACATCCTTCAACATCCTATCATTATATGCTGATATTAATTTCATCTCCTCTTATGTCCACCCATTTTCCTAAAGACCGCTATCAGGCCATCACTCTGCTTACTCATCGAGTCATGCACATGAAGATAGGTCATTCAGCCAATTCTTTTCAAGCTTCGATAGCAATTATATTAGCCACTGAAGATGAGTCATCTTGTCCCGTTTATTTTGAGCATAACCTTCGCCACATTGAGACTATTAGTGCAAAAAAACAGTGAAACAGAATATTGTATAATACTTGCATCCCCTGGTTTATCATTGCACTCCCAAATAAGGAGAAAAACTTTGCATTGAAATTTGTATTGTGCCACATGGGTGTTATCTGATGGGCAAGACAGTGTAATCTTGCATAAATTTTAGAGACAGTCTGTACAAATTTGATTTTTGGATTTCTTTCAAAGTTCAGAACTGCAACACAAATTAGATATCTCTAAGCCTTTGCCATTTCTCTCTCTCAGTTGAACTGGTGGCCTCTGCACATCCTAGGCAAGAGAGTTTGCAAGTTTTTCTTTTACCATGGCCAATTAGCTCGAACATGTTGGAACATTTGAGCTACATATTAATGTTGATCTATTTTCATGCCAGTTTTCGGGAACAATGACCCATCCAAGTTTTAATTGTGAAATCATAGATGACATGGGAGGAGCAGGCAAAGGCTTGCATTGCAAAACAACTACTCAAATAGCTGAGGCAAATGCCAAAAAAAACCCAAAACTTATGTTGGTATTTTCCCTCAATGCTACCCCTCGGGATAATCTAAACTACCACACAGCCCAAAGAAGCAAATCAAGAGTTCTGCAGATACTGTAAAATTTGAAATATAACCATATAACAATTATAGCACAGAAACAGGCCATCTCGGCCTAGTCCGGCCGATCGCTTACTCTCACCTAGTCCCACCAACCTGCACTCAGCCCATAACTCTCCATTCCTTTCCTGTCCATATACCTATCCAATTTTTTTTTAAGTGACAATATTGAACCTGCCTCTACCACTTCTACTGGAAGCTTGTTCCGCACATCTACCACTCTCTGAGTAAAGAAGTTCCCCCTTGTGTTACCCCTAAACTTTTGTCCCCTAACTCTCAACTCATGTCCTCTTGTTTGAATCTCCCCTACTCTCAATGGAAAAAACCTATCCACGTCAACTCTATCTATCCCTCTTGTAATTTTAAATACCTCTATCAAGTCCCCCCTGAACCTTCTATGCTCCAAATAATAAAGACCTAATTTGTTCAACCTTTCTCTGTAGCTTAGGTGCTGAAACCCAGGTGACATTCTAGTAAATCTAGACATTTAATAAAGACATAAAATGCTGGAAATACTCAGCAGGTCAAGCAGCATCTGCTGAGAGAGAAATTGAGTGAAGCTTACAGGTCAAAGCATACAGTAGCGAGAGCAAGGTCTGTGCAAGAGAGGGAACCATTAAAAACAGCAAGTTTCATTGCAAGTAACTTTCACTTGAGCCAATAAAAAGAAATGGGGTTCAACAGAGAGGTCGCTGTGAGAGCACCCATTGTTGGTGTGGACAGTTAGAGTGGGGAGCAGAAGCTTTGGCTCAAAAGGCTTCAGCGAAAAGAGGCAGAGGCATTTTTGTGTTTGTGTTTGTGTGTGTGTGTGTGTGTGTGTGTGTGTGTGTGTGTGTGTGTGTGTGTGTGTGTGTGTGTGTGTGTGTGTGTGTGTGTGTATAAAACCCTTCCATGTTTGGATGCTTAAGAAACTCAGGTTCCGATTTGATGACCTGGAATCTGAGTTTCAAACACTGCAATGTATCAGAAGGGGGAGAGTTTAGGGGACAATCACGCCTAATAGAGTAACTCCTAAATTATTCAATCTATGGCCGTTGCGAATGAGAAAGTAGGGGGATACAAGAGATGGTGCTGGAGGAGCCTGAGCCCTTGAACTTGCCCAACAGGTTTGAGATTTTGTGTTTGTTGCTCGCATTTCTAGCCTCTGCAGATTTTCTCTTGTTTGAGGTTTGAGATTGTTGTTCCCTGTGAGGGTAAGTGTGGGGACTGTAGGAAGAATGAGAAACTGAACCATGACGTTGTGGTTCAGGGAGCCATTCAAGGGGTGGCAGGGAAGAGAAATGTACAGTAGAAATAGTATAACTAAGGAAATAGACACAATTCTCTGTTGCAAGGATCAAGAATCCTGAGGGCTATGCGTCTGCAGATTTTCTCTTGTCTGAAGGGTATGGTGTCTGTCTGGTGCTGGGGTTTGGAACATCTTATCTGACCTTTTGGTAAGATGGTGGCATGCTTGATCACAGCAGCCTCTCCAGGTCCAAACAATGATGTAATCGTTTACCCATTATGTCTTCTCTATGATCGCAAGACCCTGTTGGATATTAAGAACACCAAGTGCGGCAAGTCCACCTCACTAATGATTTGCTGGATAGCAGAGGAGTTGCTCAGCATGGATGTATTGCATACCGTGTCATCACCTGCTAAAGCCACCGTCAGAAGAAGCCATCAGGTTCGGTGTGTGCTCCAACAAATGGTGCAGATGTTTGTCTTAACTTTTTTCTTCTGATTGCAAGATCCTGTTGGACAATGGTAATATAAAATACTGCAAGTCCAGTTCATTGGCTCATTGGTGAGACAGATGGCGGGGGAGCTGTCTGTCCTCAGTTGTTATACGGACAAGGTCTTCATGTCACCTGTTATAGCTACCATGGGAGGAGGTGCCAGAGGCAGTGTGGAAGAAAATAGTGTGCAGTGGGGGAGCTGGAATTCTTGCTGGGATCTATGACGGGCTAGGGTTTGGCCCCACCAGAGTTTACTCCTGCAAGACAATCTGGATTGCCTCCGGTTGCATCTGGGGAGATGAGAAACAGCTGTGTGCTTGTTCTTGCTGAAACATGGCTCCAGGAATACATCCCATGCACAATCAATCATCAGGCCATGCCACTTAGGGACTTGTTCTAATATTACTTTGTACACATACTCTGTATGTGCTATGGTAACTATATGTGCAATGTATTGGGTATGGCTATATGTACTGCGTATTGAACCTTGGCCCTGGAATGCTGATTCATTTAGCTGTATACATGTGTATGATTGAATGACAATTAAGCTTGAACTTGAACTTGAAGTTGACCTGCAGAGGAATTTGGAGTGGGAGGGGAAAGATTCATTTGTCGAGGTCCGTATGGAGATATCAACATTGAAAGATCGAGGAAAGAGGTTCTGTTGAGGCAATTTGAGCAGCTGGGGACAAAATTAAAATGCAGAACAGAAAAGATAATAATCTCTGGATTGTTACTTGAACCATGTGCAAATGGGCAGAGGATTAATAAGATCAGTAAACTAAATGTATGGCTGAAAGATTGATGTGGGAAAAGTGGGTTTGAATTTGTGGGACATTGGCACGAGTACTGGGGTAAAAGGGATGTGTTACAATGGGATGGACTCCACCTGAACCATGCTGAGACCAGGATCCTGGTGAATTACATAACTAGGGCTGTGGATAAGGCTTGAAGCTAATTAGTAAGAGGTGGGGTGGGCTTCATCAGTTTGAAAAAATAAAGAGAAAGTAAACTGGAAGAAGAGTCCAGGAGGGATTATGTAAAGTCTACAAAATAAAAAAAAATGGAAAAAGAAGTTTAGAGCAAGGTAAGAATTTAACTTCTGGGAACACAGACAGAAAATTGGAAAGGGTGATGAATATAGGACTGAAGGTGTTTCATGTGAATGCATGAAGTATACAAAATAAAGTAGATGATCTTATAGCACAGTTAGAAATTGGTAGGTACGATACCTGGGGCATCAGTGAGTCGTAGCTGAAAGATGATCACAGTTGGCAGTTTCACATCCAAGGATACATATTGCATCAAAAGGACAGGCAGGAGGGCAGAGTGAGTGGAGTGGCTCTGCTGGTAAAAAAGTGAAATCAAATCGGTAGAAAAGAGCGACATAGGATCAGAAGATGTAGAATCCTTGTGGGTAAAATTAAGAAACAGCAAGGGTATAAAGATACTGATGGGTATTATATACAGGCCCCAGGATGTGGGGTACAAATTACAATGGGAGATAGAAAAGACATGTTAAAAAGGGCAATATTATGATGGTCATGGGAATTTCAATACGCAGGTAGATTGAAAAATCAGGTTGGTGCACAATCCTAAGAAAAGGGATTGGTGGAATGCCTAGAAGATGGCTTTTTATAACTTTTCTCTTAGTTGAGCCCACTACAGAAAAGTTAATGCAACACACACAAAATGCTGGAGGAACAGTAGGCCAGGCAGCATCTATGGAAAAGAGTACAGTCAACGTTTCAGGCCGAGACCCTTCGTCAGGACTGGAGAAAGAAAGCTGAAGAGTAGATTTAAAAGGTGGGGGAAGGGAGAGAGAAACACAAGGTGATAGGTGAAACCTGACGGGCGAGGGATAAAGTAAACAGCTGGGAAGTTGAAAAAGCGGGATCTCCCAGTGGCCACACATTTTAATTCCACTTCCTATTCCCATTCCAATATGTCTATCCATGGCCTCCACTGTCATGATGAGGCCCCACTTAGGCTGAAGGAACAATACCTGATATTCCGTTTGGGTAGCCTCCAACCTAATGGTAGGAACATCAATTTCTTGAACCTGGTAATCCCCCCCCCCCCCCCTCACTTCACCATTCCCATTTTCCTCTCTCACCTTATCTCCTTGCCTGCCCATTACCTCCCTCTGGTGCTCCTCCCCACTTTTTCTTTCTTCCATGGCCTTCGGTCTCTTTCACCAATCAACTTCCCAGCTCTTTACTTCACCCTCTCCCCCTTCAGGTTTCACCTATCACCTTGTGTTTTTCTCTCTCCCCTCCCCGCACCTTTTAAATCTACACCTCAGCTTTTTTTCTCCAGTCCTGCCGAAGGGTTTCAGTCTGAAGCATCATCTGTACTCTTTTCCATAGGTACTGCCTGGCTTGCTGAGTTCCTCCAGAATTTTGTGGGTGTTGCTCAAATTTCTAGCATCTGCAGATTTCCTCTCGTTGGAGAAAAGTAAATTCTGACTTTGGTGTTGTGTAATGAACCAGATTTTATTACGGAGCTTAAGGTAAGGTAAAGGAGGTAGTGATCATAATATGATAGAATTCACTCTACAGTTGGAGAGGGACAAGCTAAAATCAGAAGTATTGGTATTACAATGAAGGAAAGCGAAGTACAGAGGTTTGAGAGAGGAGCTAGCCCAAGTTGATTGGAAGGGGACACTAGCAGGACCAACTGCAGAACAGCAAAGGCTGGAGTTTCTGCTTTGAGAAGCACTGGCAAAGTGCCCACGCACCCAACATTCTCTGGGTTAAAAATAAACTAATTCAAATATCTCCTATACTTTCCTCCAATTACTTTAAAATTATGCCCTCTGGTACTTGCAATTTTTGCCCTGAGAAAAAGGCGCTGTCTGTCAATTCTATCTTTGCCTCTTATTTCATACACTTATATCCAGTAACCGCTTATCTATTTTGCTCCATAGCTCACTCAACCATTCCTCATAAGACATGATTTCTTAATCCAGTCAGCGTCCTTGTGAGTCTTGATGAAGGATCTCGTCTCAAACACCAACTGTTTATTCCCATCCATAGATGCTGCCTGACCTGTTGAGCTCCTCCAGTACACTATGTGTATTGCTCTAGATTTCCAGCATCTGTAGTACCTCGTGTGTCTAGCATCCTTGGTCAGTCTATCCTGCTGGTGAGCGTAACCGGGAAATGAGTTGAAAGAAGCTGGCAGATTATCTGTAAGGTATGATTCTGTGAGGATGAATATCATGGGCAATGCCTGGATGAGTACAAGTTAGAATCACAATCAGGTTTAATATCACTGGCAAATGTCATGAAAGTTGTGGTCTTTGAGGCAACAATGCATAATAACAGATACAGTATATATATATATACACACACACATATAAAAATAGTTAAATAAGTAGTGCAAAAATATTTTTTTAAAGTAGTGAGGTAATGTTCATGGGTTCAATGTTCATTCAGGAGTCAAGTGGCAGAGGGGAAGAAGCTGTTCCTGAATCGAGTGTGTGTCTTTAAGCTCTTGTACCTCCTTCCTGATAGTAGCAATGCATGCCACCTTTTTGAAGGCATTGCTTTTTGAAGATGTCCTGGATACTACAGAGGCTAGTGCCCTTGAAGAAGCTGACTAAGTTTACAAGTTCTGCAGTTAATTTCAATCCTCTACCCTCCTCCTCCCCACCCCCTACACCACACCAGATGGCGATGCAGCCAGTTAGAATGCTCTGACAGTACAACTGTAGAAATTTGTGAGTGTGTTTGGTGACATACCAAATTGCCTCAAATTCCTAATGAAATATAGTCACGTCACATCTTCTTTGTAGCTGCATTGATATGCTGGGTCCAAGATAGATCCTCAGAGATATTGACACCAAGGAACTTGAAATTGCTCACTCTTACCACTTCTAATCCCTCTATGAGAATTGGTGTGTGTTTTCTTGTTATCCTATCTGACATCCACAATCGGTTCTTTGGTCTTACTGATGTTGAGTGCAAGGTTGTTTCTGTGACACCTCTCAACTAGCTGATATATCTCACTCCTGAACACACTCTCGTCACCATCTGGAATGCTGCCAACAATAGTTGTATCATCAGCAAATTTATGGATGGCAGTTGAGCTGTGCCTGGCCACACAGTCGTGGGGAAAGAGAAAGTAGAGCAGTGGGCTAAGCACACATCCCTGAGAGACACCAATGTTGATTGCCAGTGAGGCAGGGATTTTATTTCCAATCCGCACAGACTGTGGTCTTCTGGTTAGGAAGCCGAGGATCCAGTTGCAGAGGGAGGTACACAGAACAGAGAACAGCATAGTTCAGGCCCTTCAGTCCACAGTGTTATGCCAATTTTTTTTATCCTACTCTAAGATCAATCTAACCCTTCTCTCCCACAGTGCTCTCATTTTTTTTCATCCATGTCCCTATCTAAGAATCTCTTAGATGTCCCTAATACGTCTGCCTCTACCATCACCCTGAGGCAGGACGTTCCATGCACCCAGCACTCCATGTAAAACTCCTACCTTTGACATAACCCCATATTCTCCTTCAATCACCTTAACATTATGCCCACTTGTATTAGCCATTTGCAGCCTGGGGAGAGGTCTCTGGCTGTTCACTTTATCTATGCCTTTTATCAACTAGTACACCTCTATCAAATGACTTTTAATCTTCTTCACTCCAAAAAGAAAGGCCATAGCTCACTCACCCTTTCCTCGTGCTTAGAGCCATCATTTGCATCCTGGTAAGTCTCCTCTGCACTTTCTCTTCAGCTTCCTCATCCTTCCAGAACTGAACATAAGTGCAGTCTAATCAGAGTTTCATAGCGCTGTGGCTCTGAAATTCAGTCCCATGACTAATGAAGGCCAAAACAACATTTACTTTCTTAACCACCCTATCAACTTGCGCAGCAACTGTGTGGGATGTATAGATGTGGATTCCAAGATCCCTCTGTTCCTCCACCTTGCTAAGAATCCTCCCATTCACTCTGTGCTCTTCCTTCAAGTTCATCGTTCCAAAGTGAAACACTTTTCTGGGTGGAACTCCATCTATACTTCTCAGCCCAGCTCTGCACCCTACCAACGTCCTGTTATAACTTTGAACAGCCTTCTTCACTACCCTGAACACCACCAGTCTTGGTACCGTCTGCAAGCTTACAAACCCACCCTTTCATTTTCTCCTCCAAATCATTTTTGAAATTTACAATGAGTGGGGCTCTCAGAACAGATCCCTGTGGAATACCACTACCACCAACCTTTAGGCAGAATACTTCTATCTGATAAAATGTTCTGCCTTCTGTGGGTAAACCAATTCCGAATTTAACATCGCAAAGTTTCCCTGGAACCCATCCTTCCCGAATTTCTGAATGAGCCAACCACTGGGAGCGTTGTTGCTTGCCTTATTAAAATCCATACACACCACATCCACCATTCTCCCTTCATCAACTTGTTTTGTCACTTCCTCAGTTTAGTTCAGGAAGATGCTGCTAGGGTCAAAAAAATAGCTGTGATTTTATGGGAGACTGAAAGACTATTCCATTTCTTTTTTTATTATGTTCTCATGCATTTTTATTATCTGTTAGGAGCTCTGGGACATCGCGAAAGGATCTGAAAGGCAAGTCCTTTGCTTCTCTATTGACTCCTCCAAACTTCAGACACCTCTGAAATGGCACTCCTTAACTTTCTCCATGTTCAGGAGAATAACCCCAGCTTCCTGTCACTGGTAAATCATCCGCCTGGGAAATAACCTCTCCTAGACCGTCACCTTGTTGTGACAACAAAACCAGCATGTTTTCTGATGCCTGACACCAGCATGTACTCTTTTGCAAACAACCAGAACAGTATATTGTTAAAAATTAATTTCTCTTGGTTTATTATTTTCCTTATCTCTATCAAATCTGCACATTAAGTACTTTCTAGAATTTAGTGTAAGCAGCAGGGTTCCCGTTCACTGTAGCAGGTAAGGACTGAAGCAGTGTTTAGGAATATGGACTGTTTACTCCACCCAGTTACTGTTTGAAAGACTGTCCTTTGGTTGTTAGACAAAGACCTTTGAGCTGAGTGAGATGTGTTTACGCTGTTCCTATCAAAGGGTCTTTCATCTCCACAAAGCAAATTATTAACACATTCCATTGAAGAGGTGGGGGTGGATGCAGCCCTGGAGAGGGAGAAAAATTGCCTAAAATGGAGCAATTTCTTTCACAAACACTTTTATGATAGAGAATGGCTTACAGCCAAGGACCTCATGCCCAGTGAAGCACTGCAAACCGATTGTTAGACTGCAGCAGTCCTGTAGGCAGAGCCTTTGTGCGTAGGAATTTCCAATTATAAAGCCAATGGTGTGGGAGGTGTAGGCTTCTCCAGACTCAGTCAGATGGGTGTGTGTACACAGTTTAGCCTGAACCTGCACCAGAGCTCGTTTTTGCATAGACAAATGAACAACAATTTCTGTTCCAAAGTGGATTCAAGGTCAGGAATGTGTGGAATTTTTGTATCTTCAAGGTGTGATTAAAAAAAATATGCCTTCAATTAATTTTGCCGCCTTTTTAAAGAGTAAAATATAGAAATGTACTTTACACAAGAAAGGAAGCATAATAATTTTGCAACTACTGAATTCTATACACAATCTGCATCAAAAAGCTTTTCAGAGCTTTCAAAAGTATCTCAGTTTTCAGATCCAAGGTCAGCTAGACTTTGTAGTGTGGGGCACCACAGCTGATCGAAACTAAACTGAAATGAAGTGAAAATGTCAACATTCAGAGCAGATCAGTGAGATGATTGCGAAAGAAATTTGTTTTCTGAACTCAAATAACTATGGAGATGAAACTCTAAGCATGCACAGTGTATCGATGTGAACTGCCTTACTAAACCTCACCAAGGCCAATGCAGAAGTGACATTTCACAAGTGTGGGCTGCCACACCTCCACAACAATTGGAGGTGGTCATGATGGTGGTCCCAGTGATTGCTATATGGTTGAGGGTTGTCTGTGCCGATAGCACCTCAGTCCTGATGGAAATGGTTAAGGATGCAAACTGAGCAACACCTTCAATACCCTGCAGAAGGAGCACAGTCGAAACACATTTTTCAGTACGGTCTTCAGTAGGCTTCCTCTTCACATCAAAGGTAGTCACAGTCAAATCTATCGTCGTCACATCCCCATCTTTATCTGACCGCTGCATCCTTTGAAAGATACACCTTCAATTTTTCATCCGCACCTCTGGCTCTAAACTGCACATTCGCGGGAAGGCTTAGCTTTTCCATAGCGGAATTTTTTAGGCTTCTCTCACTCACCTGCCTCTCTTGGTGAACTTCAGGACACAATGTGCTCTGTCGCCTGCTTGGCTGACCTCACTTGCTGCTAGTTCCTTCCCTACTCAGGTAGTCATTTTTTTCATCAGAACTAGTGTCTCTTTTTTAGTCGCTCATGGTATTCACTTAAACTCTGTGTTTAGACGATAAGACCACAAGACATAGGAGCAGAATTAGGCCATTTGGCCCAAGTCTGCTCCACCATTCAATCATGGCTGATCCTTTTTTCTTCTCCTCCTCAACCCCATTTCTCGGCCTTCTCCCGTAACCTTTGATACCATCCAATCAAGAACTTATCAATCTCTGCCTTAAATACACTCAGCGACCTGGCCTCCAGAGCTGCATGTGGCAATAAATTCCACAAATTCTCCACTCTCTGGCTAAAGAAGTTTCTTTGCATCTCTGTTTTGAATGGATGTCCCTCTATCCAGAGGCTGTACTCCCTTGTCCAAGATTCTCCCAACATGAGAAATATCCTTTCCACATCTTCTCTGTCTCGGTCTTTCAACATGCGAAAGGTTTCAATGAGATCCCCCCTCATCCTTCTAAATTCCAGACCCAGAGCTATCAGGCATTCCTTGTATGATAACCCTTTCATTCCCAGAATCATCCTTGTGAACCTCCTTTGGACCCTCTCCAATGCCAGCACATCCCTTCCAAGATGAGGAGCCCAAAACTGTTCACAATACACTCGACCCTCCTTATCCGCGGGTTCCACATGCGCGGATTCAACCAACTGCGTATCGGGAAAACCCGGAAGTTCTCTCTCCAGCACTCGTTGTTTGAACATGTACAGACTATTTTTTCTTGACATTATTCCCTAAACAATACAGTATAACAACTATTTACATAGTATTTACATTGTATTAGGTATTATAAGTAATCTAGAGATGATTTAAAAGTACAGGAAGTCCCCACGTTATGAAGGAATTCCGTTCCTGAGTCCGTCTTTAGGTCGGATTTGAAGTCGGAACAGGTACATCCGGTATTATTTAGCGTCAGTTAGTCAAACATTTGTCTTAGTATATAAGTATATATTTTATCTTTCTATGCATATAAAATACTTAAGAAACGTATGTTTTTCAATAATTAAACCACTGCGTTGCTTAGTAATACTTGTAGCTTTCATCGGGGCAGGGCCTTTCACATGCTCCATTAAAATTGTTCCGATCATTGACCAACTGTAGCCTAACGCTTTTCCAATGACCGATGGTGTTTCACCTCTTCCTGTTCGCTTTATTACTTCCACTTTATTTTCAATCATGATCGTGATTATTTTCATGAACAGAAACACTGCGGATTCGGAGCTGCGCCAGGTTCTAATGCCCACCTCACTGAGACAGGTTAAATAAGGGACTTGAGCATCCACGGTTTTTAGTATCTGCAGGGGGTCCCGGAACCAATCCCCCGCAGATAAGCAGGGCCGACTGTACTCATGCCGACTTGTGACACCACCTTATGTTTGTCCTTAATAAAGACAAATAGTAAATACCAACACATATTTATTTACTGAAATGGCTCTAGCTCCACACGATTGCATACAACCAGCTCATGGCTTCAGCTCGATCAGAGCACGGGCATACAGGACTCCAACATCGGTTCCGGTTCCAGGTGAACTGCCCACATAGCACACTGGGAACTGAAGTTTTTAATTATGTGCAAGAGAGAATTGTGCGACTTGCAACAGCTTCTCTTTCTGTAGCTGTGGAAGGCAGACCAGTGGCATTTTTTTCTCGTACCCTTCAAGGCTCTGAACTTCGGCGCTCCGCGGTGGAGAAAGAAGCCCAGGCCATAGTGGAAGCTATTAGGCACTGGAGGCACTATCTCGCCGGCAAAAGGTTCACCTTGCTGACTGACCAGCGCTCGGTTGCGTTCATGTTCAGCAACCAACAGCGGGGCAAAATCAAAAATGATAAAATTTTGCGGTGGAGAATAGAACTCTCCACCTACAATTATGATATCCTGTACCCGCCTGGCAGACTCAATGAACCCTCTGATGCCCTATCCCGGGGAACGTGTGCTAGCGCACAGCTCGACCAGCTGTATGCCCTTCATGCACATCTTTGCCATCCGGGGGTCACCCGATTTTACCATTTCGTTAAAGCCCGGAACCTGCCGTACTCCCTGGAGGACATCAGGACGATGACCAGGGACTGCCAGATCTGCGCTGAGTGCAAACCGCACTTCTACCGTCCTGACACTGCGCAGCTTGTCAAGGCCACCCGCCCTTTTGAGCGACTGAGTGTTGACTTTAAGGGCCCCCTTCCCTCCACCGACCGCAATGTCTATTTTCTCAGTATTATTGACGAGTACTCGCGATTCCCCTTTGCCGTTCCCTGCCCCGACACTACTACCACGTCCGTCATAAAAGCCCTGCGCCAGCTCTTCACTCTGTTCGGATATCCCTGCTATATCCACAGTGATAGAGGGTCCTCCTTTATGAGTGACGAGTTGCGCCGGTTCCTGCTAGCTAGGGGCTTTGCTACTAGTCGAACTACGAGTTATAATCCCCGGGGAAATGGACAGGTGAAGAGGGAGAATGCCACAGTGTGGAAGGCCACACTTTTAGCCCTTAAGTCAAAAGGGTTGCCGGTCTCCCGATGGCAGGTCCTCCCTGAGGCACTCCACTCTATCCGCTCCCTGTTGTGTACGTCCACTAATGCCACCCCTCACGAACGCCTATTCTCTTTTCCCAGGAAGTCTGTCACTGGGACCACCCTACCAGTTTGGCTGACGTCCCCGGGGCCAGTGCTGCTACGTAAACATGCGAGGAGTAATAAGTACTCCCCGCTGGTCGAGAGGGTTCACCTCCTGCATGCTAACCCCCAGTATGCCTACATGGTCTTGCCTGATGGGCGGGAGGACATGGTCTCTGTCCGCGACCTGGCGCCCGCCAGAGCAGCAGACCACTACCCCGTACACTCCACGGTAACTATGAACCCTGTACCCGAGGTGACACCGCGCACACCGTGCCACACCCAGACTCCTCACGACGCTCATGTACCAGGCATCTCATACGCGTATATTCCGGGGGCCTCGCACACACGTGAGGGATCCCTGACACCTCCAGTTGGGCCAGAACCAGCCCAATCTCCGTCTCCGATGCAAACACCACCTCCGGCACCTGTGCAATTGCAGCCGGAGCTACGTAGATCGCAGCGAAAGATTCAGCCACCTGATAGACTTAACCTGTAAATATACTTGTAAGAAACTTCGCCACCTGGGGACTCTTTTAAAACAAAGTGGGGGTGAATGTGGTGAACTACATATACCTGTCTGGACTGCTCCTGTGGCTCCTCCCACAGACCCCTGCTGACTGCTCCTGTGGCTCCTCCCACAGACCCCTGTATAAAGGCGTCTGTGGCCTGTTGCCCTGCCTCATTCCCCAGGATGTAGTGTTGTTCATTCTTCCAGTCAATAAAAGCCGATACCTCGCTTCCTACGTCTCAGCGTGAGTTATTGATGGTGCATCAGCAGCTGCAGCTGTGGATGTGAAAGAGGAACTCTGAGATGTGAAGACACAGAAAGCTGCACTCTTTGCTTGGAATCCCCTAACATCATCTTCAGATCCAGAGTCCACCTTGTGGAGTAGGATGAGACGAGCTCGTGCTTCTTCCAAAAGATTCATAGGGGGAGCTCTGTGATCCACAGCCTTCAGGAAGAGGATGAATCAGTGACAAGTCAATGAGTGGGAGGTAGATAGTATCCCCATCAATTCTGGAGTTAGGCAGGGTTGTCCACTCTCTCCTGTCTTGCTTGTGTGCTATGTAGCTGCCTTTCATACTTTGCCAAATCCATCTGGAAGGATGACAGAATAAGAGGGGTGATATTACCAGCCAACCTCCCTGTAGGCAGATGATGCTTCCATTTTCCACTCGGGTCTATGGTCAGTTCACAGCTTGATCAGCACCTGCAACCAGTATGAATTTCCATAGGGGGCCAGAGTTAATTACAGGAGGAATGAGACCATGCTCTTTGATAACTGACCCAACCAACCCAATGTCCCCTTCACCATCAGGCCTGACTACCTGAAGGTGCTGATGGTCCGGTTCGGAGGGGCCAAGGTGCAGAACAAGAACTGGCTAGATTGGATTGAGAATTTAGGTTAATGGATACAGCATACTCTGTCAGTAACTGGGGAGTACTTGGTTATCAAGTGTTCTCAGGGGTGTTGTACTTGCCACAGGTGTAGCGCCTTTTCCCTGGCTCCGCAATCACCCAGGATGCTTTCTAGTTTATCTGAGTGTCCAAGATGGAGAGAGGCCATCAGGTCATGTTGCATAAATCCGCAGAGAATAGGGACAAAAAAGTACCCAATGTTGCTCACATCCTGATGATTTATTTTGTGTGCTGCTGTACCCGGTGGTGTCTGAACCAGAAATACATAGGCTACATTCACTGCCCTGCGCCTGCTTCTACCTATCCCTGGTGTTATGGAAGATGGGCCTGGCCCCAGTCAGCTGGACGGTTCCTGGTAAACAACTTAGAGCACAAGTCCGCCAGGCAGTTACCCGTGCAGAATGTACTGTAGACACTGCAAGACAGGGACTTTAGATTCTGTGGGCTTGATCTCTGAGAAACGGTCCAAGCCATCTGTCAGGCTTCATCACCAGATCTGACCAACAAGCACCAAGACCTTGCTTGAGTGGTAGCGAGAGAAGCTCTTCCTGTACAAATGGTGTTTCATGCCTAGTATATGGAATGGGGAAGAGCTGATCAGACTGCAGTTTGCTAAGCAGGTGCAGTAGAGGACGCCCTGATCTACGGACTGTTCCCAGGGACACACACTAAGGCAGACATCAAGCGCTACTGAAAGATCCTTGGTGAAGGATGCCCATTTGTCTGCCCGAAACCTGTTGATCTTCCAGCACAGGGAGATGCTCCCCATTGGCAAAGTCCAGGCTGCAGTACTGCTGAGGGACACACTGAAGCTCGGTGCAGCCAACGTTAAGGCGCTGTGGGAAGGGCCACAATCTAGTGTCCTTTCACTACTGCATTAGGGCAAAGTTGGGCGGGGGAACCCCTCTAGCAATGAAAGGAGTATCGCCTCAGGAAGTCCTGTGAGTGGTGGCGGTGCTACGTTTACTTGTGTTTTTTGTTTCTTCAAAGGTTTACACTACTGAATGTAGTAACCATGAATGTAAAAGCTTTTTTGCACTGTTTATTCCTTTGTATACATTTTTATTTTGAATAAAGTTTATTTTTGAAATAAAAATGACAGAAAAGAGCACCTGTCTCTTCTGATACTGGCTGATTTGAGGGATGTATAATTATACTTGGCATTTGACATAAGAAAATGTAGAGAACAAGAGAGGCCAGTGCAGTTATAATGACAGGAAATGCTGCCAGACAGTAATTTACTATTGCCTTAAGGTATTCTTACTTTTGAGGCATTTGTGAAAATACTGAACATCGCAATCTGAACCAGTGGTTGCATTTTTTTCGATACATCAAACTAAAGGAGTCATTCTGTTAAACCTAATTAGTAACAAGGGGAATAGTTTCTACTGAATGTCATCAGCTTCTTATTGAAGAACTATGCACAATAAGCATCAGTGCTCGCTTTGAATCACAAGAATCTGGCAAAAGCGAGCCAGTGCAACTTGCCAAGTGATGCAGGTGTTGGGGAACTGTTTACTGAAAGTATCACAGCCAGCAATACACTACATCTCTTTAGCTGTTTTCATGGACAACAGCTATTGCAGGCAAAAACATTCTCATGGCCTTAATGAAAACTTTATCTGTTACTGCTATAAATAGAACCATTCCTGGGCATGGTGAGATAGGGACTAAAAGGAAGGAGAATTTATGGAAATGACAGGAAGTCAAACCAGCCAGCAATTTAATTCTGCCTCTGGGCACTTTTTGGTGAATGCACATTTTTGTAGTCAATTCTAGCAATTATAAAACAGTCTGAGCACGCTTGCACTGCAACACTGCCCACTGTACAAATGTTTCATGGACATTTTTACTTAGCAAAATAATTCCCTACTTACAGTAAACAACCTACAAAGTAGCTAAAGGTGTTCTCAAATAGAGGATGATAATACTTGATTAGGTCTCAAGGCTGCTGTAGTATTTCAAAACTCGATTAACTGAAGAAGTGAATTTGTCAAAAGTATTAGTGGTGAGATTTCAGAGACAGAATTTACTTAATAGGGTCACATTACCCTTTTAATAGAACCCCTACTCTGGACTTGGGACTAGATCTACTCAAAGCGAGCAGTAGAAAATTATCGGAGAAGAAAGTATATGCATTTTCTCAGTGCAGTGTTGCAAGCTTCCTCACAGGTTAAGACGGCCTGCCCTGAAGCAGGTGGAGAGAGAAAAGTGGCTTGTCTTGTTGCTTGTTGTGTTTTGTGTTGTGCTGCCGAGCCTTGAAGAAATGTATATATCTATTATACAACTTGTTCATCTTCCCCTTTATCATTGCTTGTTGGCTTCATCGATTCTTGCAAATCCCTTTCACCTTCATTTTGCAATTGCCTTCCCTGACTTTTGTTTATGTAAGTATTTTATTTTATTTAGAGGTACAGCATGGAATAGGCCTTTCCATCTCTGAGTTGTACCACCCAGCAACCCTCAATTTAACCCTAGCTTAATCACGGGACAATTGACAATGACCAATTCACCTACTAACCAATATGCCTTTGGCCTGTGGGAGGAAACCGGAGCCCCCAAGGAGGTCATGCAAACTCCCTACAGAGGATACCAGGACTGAACTCCAAACTCCGACTGTAATATCTTTGTGCTAACCACTATGCTACCGTGGCACACTTTTACCTGCAGGTTGGTACATCCCATATTAATTATTGGTTCATATTCGTTCATCTATGTATCTTGTTAATTAAATCTCATAGCATGCTATTCTACTTGTTATGGTCATGCTTATCCTGGCATTGAAGTCACCCATCAGGATGAGCTTCTCACTTGGAGATGTTGCTTTCATGATACCACCAAGGTCAGCATAGAAGCTCTCTTTGATTTCGTCACCACATGAGCATTGATAACCGTGACATGTCGAGAGCAGTTGAGCAGAAAGCGGACGGTGATCAGTCATTTATTGATGCAGGTCGACAGTGTTGGCATCTGAAGCTGGAGTAAAGCCTTGATGGCTAATCTGATCCCAGGTATTCAATCTTTGTTTTCTGGTTTGCCTTTCCCGATGAAGGTGTAACTGTCCTTAAGTCTTGCTCAACGCAGCGATGTCAATGTCGTAACACGCCAGGTCTTGTGCTCCAACGGTTATTCTTCGCTCAGGCCTATCACTGTTATCATTGTCCAACAGAGTTCAGATGTTCCAATCTCCAATAATCATTTTAGTTTTCATGATTGTCGACCGCTGTAGGGGTAAGGTTGCCAGCAGTGGCATGCTAACCGGGTATTTTAGGACAAGTAATGTTTGGGACTCCTTCCCTCGTCCGAGGGTGAGCAAGGGCTGCTCAGTCACCAGGATCGCACCAAACTCCTCTGCTGTTCTGGGGTGAGAGTCGAACGGCCTGAGTCCGCAGGTCACCTATAGGCATCTTTGGAACTACCACTGCCAGTAGTCACCTCCGCCTGCCCCTCCCCCATCACCACAGGACTTAGTAAGTTTGAGGAACGACAAGCTGCACAAAAGAACCTGTGTGGGAAAGCTTTAAAGGTGGAAAAACCATTGCACTGGGGCAGTTCCAGTCTCTCGACTTCAGAGTCCCTATTCCAATGGTACAAGCGCTCATTACAATTGGAGGCCTCCTTGGTTGCAGTGGATGGTCACAATGTCTTCTGTGCCTCGCCGTGCCCTTCACTCTGCACGGAGAGCTGCAGAACTGCCTTCCTGCCCATTGGTGATCTCATCCGCCAGTTCTCCGGTACTGACCTGGCATGCTACAATAAGCATATCCCTGTCTCACTGGCGTCTGAGGCAAACTGGCTACCCTCGCCTGCGTTAGCCCGCCTGTCGAAGCAGTGTACGGGGTGTGGCACCTGTCACATGCAAACAGCTACTTGGAGTGGAGGGCTGAACTGATCATCACCTGGTTAGATCAGTCCTCACACAGAGGAAATCCAGTGCTACGCTGACACCAAAGACCTTAAGCTGCTCTTCAGTGCCATCAAAGCAATTTATGGACCTCATAAGAAATTCACCACACGCATTCAATCAGCAGATGGCACAGTTCTGCTCACAGAGAAAACTTCAGCTATTTGTTCAATAGGCCCTCTAAATTAGACTAGGCTGCACTTGATCAGATCCACAGGAACCCGCTGCAAACAGCCTCAACCTTCCTCCTACAATGGTTGAGGTCAAACTAGCCATTGCTCACTTAAATCCTGGAAAAGCCTCTGGGAAGGACAGAATCCCTGCCAAGACCTTCAAGTCAATGCGTCCAATTTCACTAAGGGCCTTCCGTGACATTCCGACAAGCATCTGGGAAGATGAAGACTTGCCCAATGAATTCAAAGATGCTTTCATTATACCTCTTTTCAAGAACAAAAGCAGCAATGTTGACTGTGGTAATCGGCCTCTCTCTGCAGCCAATCACCGGGAAGATCCTAGCCCATGTCATTCTCAACTGCCTGATTACCGCAATATCAGAGAAGAACCTGTTCGAGACTCGGTGTGGGTTCCACCCTGGAAGAAGTTCCACCCGTTGATATGATGTTTGTTGTCCATCAGGTTAAAGAAGAATGTATTGAACAGAACCTGGATCTCTACGTTGTCTTCATAGATTTAAACAAGGCCTTTGACATGGTTAACAGAGAAGCTCTCTGGACAATCTTGTCAAAATTGGGTTACCCATACAAGTTCATCAATCTTACTCACCTCTTCCATGATGATATGATTGGCCTTGTCCTCTCAAATGGGGAACCTTAGAGCTGTTCAAATCCCAAATGGCATGAAGCAAGGTTGCGTGTGCTGGCCCCTGTGCTGGTCAGACTCAACCACACTGACAGGGACCTCAAACATAGTGTGTACTTACAGTGTACACTTGATGCATCATTAGAGCATCATTAGAGCAAAGCACTTTATGCGGGTGACTGTGCTCTAATGGCCCACACAGAGTCTGATCTGCAACTGGATTTTGACAGGTTTGCAGAGGACTTGTGTCTGTCTGGCATCACATTCAATCTGGACTAAAAAGAGACCTTACTTCAGCCTGCTCCTGGGTCTGCCGCTGTGGCAGCTTCCATCAGCATCGAAGGCACGACACTGAGGGTAGAAAAGGAATTTAAATACCTCGGCAGTGTCATCTTCAGTGATGGCTCCTTGGGTAAAGAAATCAATGCCAGGATTTACAAGGTCAGTCAGAGCCTGGGCTGCCTGTGATCACGTGTGCTAAGCCAGCACAACATCCAGATGTCCATTAAGGTCAACTTGTACAGAGCTGCTGTCATCACTCATTCCTGTATGGTTGCAAAATGTAGACTGTATACAAAATGCACTCAAGCTGCTGGACCACTTTCACTTGCGCAGCCTGAGATCCTTTATGGGTGTCCACTGACATGACCGTATCACACACATGGAAGTCCTCAATAGGGTAAAGACTACCAGTATTGAAGAGCTGATCATAGAAGCATGACTTTGTTGGACTGGACATGTTATACACATGGAGGACTGCAGGCTCCCTAAGCAACTGCTCCATGGCCAGTTATCACGGAGAAGCAGAAACCGTAGTAGACCGTGTAAGAGGTATAAAGATTGTGTGAAAGCCAGCATTGCTTAGAGCCGGCTTGCTCCCCGGCACCTGGAACATAGGGCACGAGACAGAACTGGTCGGCTTGCTTTGGTTAAACTTGCTCACAGCAACTTAGAAGATAGGCCTGGAGACCACCTGAAAAGCAGATGGATCAGGAAAACTCCCTTGTCTCCACTGTGAACGTCTATGCCATTCAAGAGATGGCCTCTACATACACTTCCAAATACACCACAGATGAGCTGTAGAAACGCAGTCATCATCATGGAAGCCAACATCAATCCAATAAAATTGTGTTAAAGTATACGAGAGCAGACGGAATAGTAAGTGATGGCCTGGCTTTTGTCTCCAGGCATGCTCTGGAGAGGGACGTTGAGTATCCATACAGGCTAGAAAGAAAGGTTTGGGGTCAGATGGCCACTGACCTCACTAATACATCCCCTCCTGGTTATTTATACATCAGTTTGCCAACAGCTCATGTGCACAAAGGTCACCTCCCTGCCTTTTCAAGCTGGAAAACTGTGAAGGAAAATACAGAAGTGCAAAATTCATTTATCTTGGTATTTCTCTGAAGAACAACTTAATTCACACTCCTTCAATATTAATAAGGAGTTTTTGGATATCTAAGAGATCCGGCTTTGAAGCTCCATTAGATGATTCACATCGATCCTACTTTTAATAAAACGAGCTGGGTAATTCGTAATCTGCACTCATGTTGACCGTATTCATTACCACTCTTTAATTTTGCAGCAGTTATCAGATTTCCAACATTTCACTAATTTAGATTTTGTCCCTTTCTTGCATTAAAGTGAGCTTGAATTATTTGGATAGTTGTCCCTCTTTAAGCAACATATGGCATCAATTTACTTAGAGTGCTGGACTGCAAAACATAAATTGTTATTAATATAATTTTATGTGGTATCTGTTACACATGTCCTACTAAGCAAGGCACTGATATTCCAGACAAGTTCATGTGCAGCGATATTTTTGATGTGTTTGAGAAATGCAGTTCTTTGAAGTGGTTTTATCTAACTTAAGGATCTTTATATTATCCTTGAAGAACTTTAATATATTAGCTTTATTTGAACAAAGTTTTGTCAATATTATTTAGATATTCTGTGATATAACTATAATAAAAGTTTCAGGATACTTGTGCAGGAATGATGAAATGATATTTTTGATCTGTTCAAGCTTGTAATAGGAGATGTTCACTGAAAACATAAATGTGAACTAACATTTGATGAACAGGTTAGATCACAAATAATTGTGATAGTCGTGCACTGTGAAACTGGTTTGGTAGAGATGTGATAGAGTTAGTCTCCCCAATTGGTAGCCTAGTGCATTTGCCTTCAGTACCTTCTTTTACAACTATTTACGCCATCCTTGTCAACGGACCTTAATCCATATGGGACAGTAACAACATCTCCTTCTCACTGATCATCAGCACAGATGCATCTCAGGACTGTGAGCTTAGCCCCCAGCAGCTAACCTTCTTCTTACACGCACACAACTGTGTGGCAAAGCACAGCTCCAAAGCCATCTATAAATCTGCTGACGGCACCACTGTTGTTGGCTGAATCACAGTTGGTAATGAGTGAGGGTACAGGAGTGAGACAGAACATTGAGTAGTGCCACAATAACAATCTCAGACTCGATGTGGAAACTAATTGTTGGCTTCAGAAAGTCAGGAGACCACATAGAAGTTCTTGTTGATAGACCAGAGATAGGGACAGTAAGCAGATTCAAATTCCCAACTGTTGGACAACCTGCCCTGGGCCCAGAATAATGATGCAATCACAAAGAAGATGCAGCAATGCCTCTACTTTCTTTGAAGTTTAAGGAGTTTTGAAAGAGAAACAAGAGAGAAATTGCCTTTCAACTCACGAGAGAGCATAGGCCATAGCAGGCAGTTTCTTTTTTACGAGGTTAAGTTGGTCAACCCAGCACAGATGGAAAGCGTGCACGGGAGCCGGCTGGATTCAAACTCGGGACCTTCCGTCCCAAAGTCCACCACTGATGCCACTATGCCACCAGCTGATGCAAGGAGTTTTGGCAAGGCTCTAATTACTCTAACTTCCACAGAAGAACCATTGAAAGGATCCTGAGTAGTTGCGTCATAGTCTAATAGAGTAATTTCAATGCACAGGGACTCAAGAGGCTGCAGGGATTTGTGGACACAGCCCTCCATCAATGGAGGTGGTGCCTTATAAAGATGGCATCTATTATCAAGGACTCCCCCACTAACCTTCTCACTGCTACCATCAGGCGGGAGATACAGAAGCCTTATACTCCTGCAGCACCAGGTTCAGGAACTGCTACTTCCCTATATCCATCAGGTTCTTGAACCTACCTGCACAGCTCCAATCCTACCTCAGCAAAGACACACTACAGTCATCTCTTACACAGCCATGGACTCATCTTTCATGGTGCCTTTGTTTATTTTTACACTGAGGTCTTGCTTTTGCTCAGTCTTTTTCCCCCACAAATCGTGTATGATTTATATTGTGTCTTTGTAGCTGTGATGTGGCTGCAATCAAGTTTTTCCTTGTACTTTACCTCAGTGTACTTGTGCACAAGACAATAAACTCAACTTAAATATTATAGACAATAGACAATAGGTGCAGAAGTAGACCATTCGGCCCTTCGAGCCTGCACCGCCATTCTGAGGTCATGGCTGATCATCTACTATCAACACCCGGTTCCTGCCTTGTCCCCATATCCCTTGATTCCCCTATCTATTGCACCTCACTCATTTTATAAAAGATTCAGTCAGCTCAACACTCGGTAACTAAATTGTACTCGTTAAATTTTAAGAATTGCTGTTAAAACCTCTACAATATTGGCAGGTTTGAATGAGTAATGATTACGTTCAGAACATAGACCAAAGGAAAATTCAGTGTTGTGCAAGTGCAATTAGAATAAGGACACTGCAGGGAATGTCAAGCAGATCATCACTGCTCAGGGAAGAGCACCAGCTCAGCAACTCTGCTTTATCGAGGGATGGAATTCAAATATTGCATAATCAGAGGAGGCTGTTTTTCAACTGGGGTTGATTAGGTACAACGACACCATCAGACCTTCCACCTAATGGATCTCCAGGAGAACATTCTTTCATTCTCTGTTTGCAGTGAAATCACAATGTATTTTCTTTCCATCTTAACTACCTTTCAAATGTTTTTTTGAAACAAGCAAACAGACAGGCAGGAGATTATTTAGACAAAGAGGAGCTCACTTTAGGATAGATCTATTGTCTGGTTGCATAACAGAGTATATGAAGGATTCAATATTCCAAATGAATACTAGATTTGCAGGTCAGATTGCTAAACCAGACATTTTTCAGATGCCAGATGCTTCTACTTCAGTCATTAAACACAAGCTTCATCTGTAACAGAGCTCTATCAGCAGTTCGAACTTCAAAGGAGCCTTCAGCTGCTGTGGTCACTGTGAACTAACCTCCCTGAATGCTTCAGTCCGAGTCATGTGCTTAAGCTACCGATTCACTGCCTATTCTCATTACCTACTTTTTCTTCTGTAGTAATTACTCCAGATTTACCTTCTCTGTTGCCAAAAAATGAACCAAACAAAAGTATTAATAATAGGTAATGCAATCAAAATAGTAAGATATGCATACAATTTTTAAACTTTCAATTTTGTTGTTATCTTGGTCTGAATTAGAAAAATAACCATGGAGAGAGATGTAGCAGGAACAAAGAGCAAGTGGGCTGCTGCAATAATCAACTGGGGCTGTTGATAATTGTTCCAAGACAACTATATATGTAGTATATTGGGCCAATCTAAATTGCTGCTTGATCTTGGCTCTGAACGAATCGTGCAATTGCACTTAATTACTGCATTCTGCTGGCCACTCTGTCCAGTGTATTATCATTGCAATTAAATGTTCTTGATGTTTAATCATGCATTAAATTTACAAACCTCCACCTTAAATGCACCCAGTGATTTGGCCTCCACAGCCACCTGTGGCAACAAATTCCACAGATTCACCACCCTCTTGCTAAAGAAAGTCCTCCTCATCTCTGTTCCAAATAGACTTCCCTCTATTTTGATGCAGTGCTTCTGGTCTTAGACTCCACCATCAAAGGAAACATCCTCCTCACATCCACTCTATCTAGGCCTTTCAACATTCGATAGGTTCCAACAAGATCCAACCCTTCACCCCAATTCTTCTAAATTCCACCATGTACAGGTCCAATCACTATTCATATGATAACCCTTTCATTACTAGAATCATTCTCATGAGCCGCTTCTGAACCCTCTCCAATGTCAGCACATCTTCTCTTAAATAAGGGGCCAAAAACTGCTGACAATACTCCAAGCAAGGCCTTTCCAGTGCCTTGTATAGCCTCAGCATCACATCCCTGCTCTAATATTCTAGTCCTCTTGAAATACATGCTAACATTGCAGTCACCTTCCTCACCACCAATTCAACCTGCAAATTAACCTTCAGGGAATCCTGCACGAGGAATTCTAAATCCTTTTGCACGTCAGATTTTTAAATTTTCTCCCCGTTTAGAAATTGACTATGCTTTTATTCCTTCTTACCCAAGTACATGTCTATACACTGCCCTCTCTTTTGCTTTTATGTTGACTTTGACTTCTCTTGTCAGCTACGGTTGTGTCATCCTGCCTTTAGAATACTTCCTTTTCTTTGGGATGTATCTATCCTGCTCCTTCCAAACTGCTCCCAGAAACTCCAGCCATTGCTGCTCTGCCACTTTCCCTGCTAGTGTCCCCTTCCAATCAACTTTGTCCAGCTCCTCTTTCCTGCCTCTGTAATTCCCTTTACTCCACTGTGATACTAAAACATCTGAGGATATTTGTCACCTTCAGGTTCAGGCGTAGCCTGTCCCTTTTGTACAGTTGTCATACCTTCCCCAGAATTGATCCCAAAGATCCATAAATCTGAAATCCTGCCCCTGCACCAGTTCCTCAGCCAAATCATCCTATTCTTTTCCTCACTCACGTCTGGCACAGGCAGTCATCCAGAGATTATTAACCTGGAGGTCCTGCTTTTCAGTTCCAGCTCTCTAAATTCTCACTTTAGATCCTCCTCTCATTTCCTTCCTATGTCATTGGTATCAAATGTACCTGGGCATTTGGATGCTTTTCCTTCCCCTTTAGAATGTTGTGGACACAAAAAGGCCTACAAAAAGCGGTGGATAAAGTCCAGTCCACCACATGAAGAGACAACATGGAGGACTGCCACAAGAGAGCAGCATCCATCATCAGGAACCCCCTTACTTCTTGCTGCTTGTGGTGAACTACATATACCTGCCTGGACACGCCCCCCCTGCTGACTGCTCCTGTGGCTCCTCCCACTGACCGTGGCTCCTCCCACGGACCCCGGTATAAAGGCGATTGGAGACACAGCCCCGCCCTCAGTCTCCAGGATGTAGTGTGGTGGTGAATTGCTGCTTGTTTTTTCTTCCAGCCAATAAAAGCCTATATCTCGCCTCACGTCTCCGAGAGTTATTGATGGTGCATCACTGCTACCATTAAGAAGGAGATACGGGAGGCTTAGGTCCCCACACCACCAGGTTCAGGAGCAGTTATTACTCTTCAGCCAGCCAGCTCCTGAACCAGCACAGATAACTTCACTCACTCCAACACTCAACACAACCTATGGACTCACTTTCAAGGACTTTACAACTCAGTTTTTCTGGTTAGTTAGTTAGTTATCTATCTGTTATTTGTTTATTATTTGTACTTTTTCATATTTTGTTTGAAGTTTGTCTTCTTTTGCACATTGGTTGTTTCTCAATCCTTGTATGTAGTTTTTCAATGACTCTATCATATTTCTTTGTTCTACTGTGAATGTCTGAAAGAAATTCTAGGCATTTTCTAGAATAGGTTACATGGTTGGCGCAACATTGTGGGCCGAAGGGCCTGTAACATGCTCTAGATTCCTATGTTCTATGAAAATGAATCTCAGGGTATTATATGGTGATATATCTGTAGTTTCATAATAAAGTTACTTTGAATTTGACTTTTGATCTGGAAGTTGCACTGGGCTGCATCAAACTCAGATGTGAGTAGCAGCCTCTGATGTCTCTTCAACCTTTGTGTGTATGTGTTGCCATGCTGAGTCCAGCAGTGGTTCTGGAACATACTGTGGATGCAATAGAGAGACCCAGGAGGGATATTGCCTCCCAGGTGCCAGAGTCAGGGGCATTTGGCCAATGGTGTCTCCATACCAGGCCATGATGCAGTAAGTCAGGATATTGTCCGCTGTGCATCTGTAGAAGTTTATCAAAGTTTTAGATGACATGCCAAATCTATGTGAATTTCTAAGAAGGCAGAGATACTGCCATGCTTTCTTTGTAAAGGAAGTTTGTAACTTTCAAAAAGATGAAACAAACCATTAGACCATAAGACATTGGAACAGAATTTGGCCATTTAGCCTATCGAGTCTACTCCACCATTCCATCATGGCTGATTTATCATCCCTTTCAACCCTATTTCCTGCCTTCTCACTGTAACCACATCCATACTAATTAAGAACCTATCAATCTGTGCTTTAAATATACTCAATGACTTGGCCTCCACCTCCATTTGTGGCAATGAATTCCACAGATTCACCACTCACTGGCTAAAGAAATTCCTCCTCATCTCAGTTGTAAATGATTGTCTCTCTATTCCAAGTCTGTGCCCTCTGGTCCTAGACTCCCTCACTATAGGAAACATCTGTTCCACATCCACTCTATCTAGGCTTTTCAATATTTAATAGGTTTCAATCAGATCCCCCGCTCATTCTTCTAAACTCCAGTGACTACAGGTCCAGAGCCATCAAACATGCCTCATATGTTAACACTTTAATTCCTGGGATCATTCTTGTGAATCTCCACTGGACCCTCTCCAATGTCAATAGAACCCTGAAACAATTTATTATTACGGCCTTGAAAAATGGTTCAAAATGGGAGAATATTCATAGTCAGATTTCTGTAAGTCAGCTCATTTACAGTATAATAGGAGGAGACCCTGTATTAGTTTTGGTCTTTCCATTCAAATGCAGGTAGAACAAAAGTATTATCACAATGGAAACAGGTTTCAAACAAAATATATTAGCACAACACATTTATGTATAAAGTAGAATGTTCTGTATTGAAGCCATTCACCCAATCTGTGTGGCATGAGCAGTGACATAAGCTAAGCTGTCCAGAAATTTAAATGACGAATCAACAGTTTCAATAATATTTACTGTATATTAATCAATAATATATAGGCTGTACTCATTATCTCTTAGCCAGAAAGGCCAAAAGCCTGTCTTCAGAACACATTCCGTTTTTGAACACAGTAATTATCTGTTTTACCCAAGTCTGTACATTGTAACGCTAATTAGGCAGTTTCATTACACAGTCGAAGTCGCGGCACAGCATATCAGTTGAAGAGCACACAGATTGTTACAACTGACGTAATAAGGATGGCAGAGCCACTGTAACACAAAGACTCTCCTTCCTGAAAGACTTCAGTAAAACAGATTCAAGATTCCAGAGAAACCAGAGGTGGCTCTTGCCTCTGGATCAGAAGGCTAACGGTTTTGATTCCTACTCCATAAATACAATAGCAAGTGAGCCTTTTGGTTGAGGCGATGAACAGTGGCTGCACCTGTGGCCTCTCAGAGATTCTACATAGCAATTTCAAGGGAGACCAGGAGAAAATTCCACTCGTTATCTTGCCGAGTATTTACTCATCTGCCAGCATCACTAAAACCCGATTTCCTTCTCATTATCACAATTTTGTTTGTGTATAAGTTAGCTACTCTGTTTCCCACATTACTGTGGAGATCCCTGCTCATTCAGGTCATTCTGACAGGCTACATCACTGTATGGTATGGGGGGGGGGGGGGGGTGGGATCTACCACAAAGGATCGAAAGAAGCCACAGAAAATTGTAAAATTAGTCAGCTCCATCTTGGGTACTAGCTTCCATAGTATCAAAGACATCTTCAAGGAACTGTCTCAGAAACGCGGCATCCCCCACACCCAGGACATGCCCTCTTCTCATTGTTACCATCAGGAATGGAGGTACAGAAACTTGAAGGCACACACTCAGCAATTCAGGAACAGCTTCTTCCACTCTGTCATCCAATTCCTAAATGGACATTGAACCCATGAACACTTCTATTACTTCTGTTTGTGCACTATTTTAAATTTAACTATTTAATATGCATATATATTCTACGATAATTGACTTATTCCCTCCCCCCATATTATCCTGTACTGCTGCTGCTGTTAACAAATTTTACAATATATGCTGGTGATATTAAACCTGAATCTGATTCTGAGATTATACTTCAGAAAACGTTCGATTAACCACAAAGTGTTTGGGAGCATTCAGTACTTATGACAGGTGTTATTACAAATGCAACCTTTCTGTTTTGTTTTTCATTTTTCTGTCAAGTGTTTGACATTGTAGTAAAGCAAGATGTTTGGCAAAGTTGGATGTAGTAATCTGCCAGAAAAATGGATGTAATTTTAGGTATAGCATCAAATGTGAACTCTATATGAATATATGTTTAAGGATTACCTGAATAACAAGTCAAAACTAATTTAGCATAAATTTTAATATAGAACTACACAACTGACAAAGTGAAAAACAGTAATAATTGGTACATCTTGGAACACATACCACATATGCTTGCAATCTCAGCTAATGGGAAGAATTGAAAGCATTAAATGGTTTATCTGGTAGTGAATTAGATAATATAAATCATTGCAACTTTGTACAGTATATACATTAGCTTATTGCAATACGGTCACTGTATCCACGTCATTAAACTATAAAGGAACGAGCTTTCCAACTTCCTCTTCTGTTTGTAACAATGTATGTTTCTATAAAAGAAGAACATTCTTAGAGCTGTACAGAGTTAGACAGCCAATTGATTATAATTATACAAATTAACGAGGTGTAACTTGTGGTTATAAAATGCATCAGTGCCAAGTTCCTGAAGAAGATGGCGCCTACGAACGACGTGGCCAAGGGTGAAATCCTTCGGAATGTTCATGAAACTACTTCTTTCACTTCTTTTACATCTTCTTTTCTTTCAAATGTGGTTCTGCCACTGTTGGAGCCTGTGATCTATATTTTGATGGTGATCGAGCGATCTGGTGCTTTGCTGTCTCTGAGGCTTGGAGCAAAGTGTGCGGCCTCAAGGCCAAGCAGCCTGGAAGGAGGGCAAGAGCCCATTCTTGCTGATCTCGCTGATGAAGACGCTGAGGAAGACTCAGTTCATCTATCGGCCTCTTGCTCACTGCTGTTGGAGGAAGGTGTCTGCGTGTGATGGTCTCTCTCTTCCTCTCACTCACTGTTCCCAAAGGAAGGTCCCTGCATTCAAATGGTCGCTCTCTCTCCCTCAATGCTGCCGGAGGATGGTGCTGGAGTTCAGGTCCTTGGGCAAGGTTTAATCAATGTGGTTTGTGAGTTAGACACTGAAGTTCAAGTTATGATGTGCTTCTGGTTTCTGACCACTCTTTTTTTTAATCGCTACTTCGGGTGACTGAACCAGGGCAGTTTCCGATAGTGAACACTGAGCTGAATGGAATGTGCCTAGACTCTTCTAATTTTTTGTTTAATATTCTGTGTTTTAGCTCTTTCGTTGTTGCTGTTTGTGCAATTTTTCATATGGGGGTGAGGATTGATGTTTTCCTTTGAATGGGTTCCATGGTTTTCTTTGTTTCATGGCTGTCTGTGGCAAGACAAATCTCAGGGTTGTATACTGCATTCATACTTTGACAATAAATGTCCTTTGAATCTTTGAATTTTTGAATAACTGAATTGCTTAAAACAAATAGACCACACATGAGCAGCAATAATAGATTTGCCCACAAGTTATGACCAGCTTTCTAAATAAGCTTCAAACAACAATTTGAATTTATATAATGTCTGTAGTGGAGAGAAGCATCATATTTTCCTTTATAGAGCTGAAATATAAAAGTTAATATCAACAGGAGGAAAATATATTATGCAGTGACCTAAATTTAGTCAAGGAAATGTTTTAGTAAAGTATCATGAGGAAGAGGTAAAGGTGGACAAATTTAGGGATCAATTTCCTGACTAAGAAGTTAAGGAAACACAAGTGCTAAAAGGTACACAGGCAGAAAGAGGATGTTGTATTAAAGAAAATGATAACAGAAATATTAATGAGTCAAGGCTATGAAAGAAGTTTCAACAAGGAGGGGTACTTGTAGCTCCTGGGTAAAAGCTTGAAGATTTAGTCTTGAGTTTCCCAGAGTTTATCCAATGGAACTGCCTATCTCTAAAACTGATGTGATATCAATTCATGCTAGAGGCAAAAAGAAACTGTTTTGTTTTGCTTTTATGAAGAATAGGGTAGCATTTAGCAAGTCAATATGATAGGAAAATACATAAGTATGTAGGGAATAGAAGCAGACAGACAATCTGGCCGTTTGAGCCAGTTCAGGCATCCAGTGCATTCATAGCTGCTCTGATCTTTGGTCTCAACTCCATGCTCTTGATCCTTTGAACACTTGATTTTCCATGTAGTCCAAAAATTGACCTATCTAAGCCTTGAATATACTAAATGATTCAGCAACTGCAGTTCTCCGGGGTAGGGAATTCAAAAGACACACAACCTTCTGAATCCAAGTTGAAAAGAATCCTTACTATAGCCTTAATTAATTCTTTATTTTGAGACTATGCCCTCAACTCTAAACATCCTCACAGCATCTACCCTGTAAAGCCCTTCAGATTTTGTATACTTGAAAGTGATAACCTCCCATTATTCCAAGCTCCAGAGAATAGAATCCCATTCATTTAAGAGCCTGTGTAGATACATTGGTTTAGTGACATGGTGTGCTGAAACATTTACTTCAGCACAATAGTGTAAAGCAGGGCAAAGTGATGTACAACAACCATAAGAAGAGGTGATTGTTTCTAAAGTACTGTATATTTGTTTCACAAGTCTGCAGAACAGTTTATTAATTCATTCCCCCCCCGCCCAGGTCTTAAAATAATCTCTTCAGGAGTCAATGCTGAATTGAGAACTATTATAGAAAATGTAATATGTCTGTGGTATTTGTATTGCACCGCAGTATTTTGTGTTTTTAAGAAAAGCATTAGAAGTAATCAGCACATTGAGAATTAAACACATTATGATTCACAAAAGCTTTCTGCAAAACAGACCATATAACAGGCAAGTGCTAAAGGGAGTAACAGAACTAATTATAGACACAGGCACAATCAGCTGTCATTAGAGCTTGTCTCGAACCACACAAGCTCATGCTGGTGTGGCCTATGTGTGTGGCGGAGGGTCAATGGTTCACTCACAAGCCCTGGCTTTCTCTATAGTTCTGGCGGCAAATCACATTATGTTCAATTTGTTCTTTCATGACATGAATGAGGAATCTGCTGAATAGTTAATGCAGAAAGTACACACATTTACCTGAGGGAATCTTAAATTTAAGTCAAGTGTAAATTATCTTTAAAAATATTTCTGGGGTAACTATGTTGTTAAACACGAGTAAATGCCAAGAATGCTGTTCTCACAGTTGACTGCTCTGCCCTGTGAGGCCAATAACTTCAAGTGGATAATTGGAATAGCTACTTATGGCAGTTTCCCTTCAGTACATAGGTATTTCTCACCGACAAACCAGCAACTTACTCTGAAAAATAAAATAACCAGCGATCTTTTAGATAAATAAGAATTTGGGGCACTATTAATTACAAATGTGTCCTTCAAATTTCAGATCCAATCAAATCAGCCAGAGGTCTAATTGCTTTCAGCCCCACTGCACAGGCAGTCTTTCTATCGGATATAGTACCTGTCATCTTAGTGCATCATCAGTACACCTCGCTCCAGGTTATTGGCTCCATCAAAATGTCCAGGACTGGTCTGATTAAGTATCCGTAGAAACTCCTGGTGGTGAATGTCAGGCTGCTGCATGGACGTAGAAGAGTAGGAATTTGTGTCTAATATGAGTCTGGATCTCCATTCTTTGCTTCATATTTCCCTGATAAGACGGTGATGGGTCTTGACTCGGCAACAGTAAATGAATAGCGAGCTATTTCCAAATCAGGTCTGGAAAGGGAAATAAACTCTCATTTTAAAGATAGCAGAGGAAAGAGGGGCTGTTGAATTTAAGTTACAGCTTTCTCGAAGTCACCTTTTATTTATGAAAGGGCTCTTGACTTACAAACTTACGGGAGCTCAGGGAACAGCCAGCTGAGTAAAAATTAGTGACTGGGTTTAGGTTTAAAGCAACCCAGTGCAGTATATTATAGTTAAAATGATACAGGATGAAAGACGCTGGGCTAAGTGATCTGATAGCACTTGAGCCAATTACTCTTATTTGTCCCTATCTGCTACAGCAACTGGTTCGTCATTCTTTAGGTCAATAAGAGACAGTTGTGGTTTTCACCATCTGCTACAAGGGGGCCAGCCGCTACAATCACAGAACAGATACTATCATTACTTTTAATTTTCCCAGTGCCTTCTGAAGAACAAAATTTTGAAAAGTGCATTTATGTGCTGCGGTACAGTATAGAAGGAACAAGAATCCAATTTATTGTCACTGACTTACTTGACATGAAATTTGTTGTTTTGCAACAGCAGTGCATTACAGAGACAGAAAGATGTTCAGTAAATGTCACTTCTAATTGCAATAAAAGGAACAGGGTAAAAATCAACAGTAATTGAAATTTAATAAAATGCAGATGCTGGAAAATTGAAACAAAAACAGAAACTTTGTAAAAGAGAAAGAGAGCTAACAATTCAGGTCAAAGAGCCTGTTTCAAAAAAATTTGAAAGAGCTGAAACAAGATAGGAAAGAAGAGTAGAAATCAAATCTTCTGTGGACAAGAGATGCCGACAGTTCGCTGGTGGGTTGTTTTTAAGCTCCTTCTACCACTTACACAAGACATCCGTGTGCTCCCAGTACATAGACTCGAGGTCCTCGTTGCCATCCTGAATGCTCCTTCTCCACCGTGAGCAGTCATAGGCCAAAGATTCCCTGGAGTCACTGTAACACATCTAGCATTGCTGATTGTCGATACATTTCTGGGAATTGGAACCCCTAGGTAAAGTGCTGGGAGCAAAGTGTCTGCTGATTAGGCTCCTACAAAGAAACCACTACACTTACTGTGTTATATGTGCCACTGTCCAAATAAACTGACTTTGTGTGGTAAAACATGAAGCTGCTTCCATTGACCTGGTTTGCATCCTGCACCATTTAATGTGCAAAGGAAAGGGCAAGGGCCTGCAAAAAGTAGAAATTATGTGTTGCACAAACACAGAAAATGAAACTTGTTATTAGATTATCCGAATTTTATCAGGATTTGGTACTTGACACATAATTGACTTTAAAATCTATCTTTGTCCTTTTGAACAAGGACCTACAGGACTGTGCAAGAGTCTTGGGAACATCTAGATAGCTAGGGTGTCTAAGGCAGTTCAACAGTACTGTACTTGTCAACGTGGACCAGAGAGCAGGTTTGTAAGGAGCAAAGAATGTTGAGAATGCTGAGTACGGAGCAGGCACAGGAGGGGTGTGGGACAGGTGGCAGTGAAGGGGTGCCAGGGGTGGGGGGTGATGCGGGTGCAGATACACCAAGCCTCGTGACACCAGGCAAGGTAATTTGATTCCAAATAATTGGTTTATTGATCATTACAGAATGTCTTTCTGGTGCTTCACAATCCCTCCCCTCTCCCTTCCCCTTTGTCCAACCATGATGCCCCTCTCCCTGTGCCCCCTTCCCACTCTCAGTCCACAATAAAGACCCGTATCTGAATCAGGTTTATCATCACATGCATATGTCACAAATTTGTTTTTTTTTTTGCGGTAGCAGAATAGTGCAATACAAAAAATTCATAAAATTACTGCAGTGCTATGTAAAAGTCTTGCTATATATATGTGTCAAAGACTTTTGCACAGTACTGTACAAGACAGATCAACTGAACAGACTGCCTTGTTTCCAACTTCTGATTGCTCTCCTTCAGAAGGAAGCTTTCTTTTTTAGTTTTAAAGGATAATTAATATGACAGAACTGGCAAAAGTACACGGTTAATGGCAGCACCCCAGACAGTGTTAGTGTACAGATGGATCTTGGAGTGCAAGTCTATTAGACTTTGAAAGTGGATAATCAAGTGGTAAAGGAGACACATGGCATGCCTGCTCTCCTTGCTCAGAACATCAAGTGTAAGAATTAGGAAGTCAGGCGGCAATTGTGTAAAACTTTGCACTTGGAGTATTGTGTGTATTTCTGGTCATCCCATTACAGGAAGGACGCGGAAGCTTTGGAAAAGTTATGGAGGAGTTTTACCAGAAAGCTGCCTGGAAAGAGGGTACGAGCTAATAAAGAGGTTTTATAAAATTGGCTTGTTTTCTCCAGAGTGTTGGATGCTGAGCCGAGACCTGATAGAAGTTTATAAAATTGTGAGAGGATAGAAAGGGAAATTTTTTCACAGGGTAGAAGTGTGCAATACTAGAGGACATGCATTTAAGGTGGCTGGGGCGGAGAATTAGGAAGATGCGTAGGACAATATCTTTATACAGAGAGTGGAAGATGCCTGGAATGGCCTGCCTGGACTAGTGGTGGAAGCAGATGCTACATTCATCGTTCGCAGACAGAAGGAATTATAATTCGGCATTATGCTCAGCGGAGACATGTGGCTGAAAGACCTGTTCCTGTGCTGTACTGTTCTAAGCACAATCAAAAATAATAGCAACAGCCACTGAATTCCACATGGTGCCAGCAATTCTACCGTTGTAAATACTGGAGCAAACAGGAAATAGGAAAAGAATAACAATTTAAAAACTTAAAATGGAAATAGCCTGGCCACTCCTGGTTGTTTAGAAATGGCAGAAGTGACTCTGAGCTGATGCAAGCTGCTTCAAGAGCCTTTCATTTAGTACACAGAGTTGAGTTCTTTCAGCTGTTGTCTCACTGGATCTTATTGTGGGTGTGTTAATTAGGGACACTTAATTAGTGCTTCTGCCAAATGCTTCAACATGCCGAGGCTTGAAAGACGAGAGTTAATCAGTGGTTGTTCATGCTGAAGCTCGGAAAGATGTAAGAATTCATGGTGTTAACCTCTTCAGAACTGGACTATGACATATGAGTAGCACTCGCTAATTCTCAGATATTGGTGAGTTGGACCCGCAGCATCCTAAGTGAAATAGTGATGTCCACAATCACAGTCAAATTGTAAAGTTGGCGGCTTAAAATCTACCCAGTCTATTCCTGCCAAACAACTATTACCTTTTAAATTCACAGCACATCTGAGGTTGGTACTAAAGGCATATGGCATGGCCTACAATTGGCCTGTGGGACTTCCCACCTGCAGGAGATCACAGAGTTGAAAGACAATGTGTGCTGAAGTCAGCAGCACAGGAGCTTGAGTCTAATACACACAAATCAGCCAGTGTTGTGTGCACCAAACAGAAATTCAAATGAATGTCTTCCTTTATGTGAAGGCTGGCTAGAAGTACTGAGTAGAATGCAGCAGTTTAAACACAGAGAGCAATTTGCTACTCCAACTGTATAGAATCAAAGGCAGATGTTACAACTTTTTTTCCAATAGACATTTTGTGAATAAAGACATTGATGACTCATAATGCTTCTGCAAAGAGACCTTTTTCCCCATTTACATCCCTCAAGTCAGTAAATTTGATACTTGTTATGCCCGCTCAATTTCTAATCAGTTCTGGCATTTGCGATTGAAATCTGTGACATTCAGATTGTCAGGACGATTCCGCGATTCCATAATGCAATGCATGGATGATTTTTGACTTGGAGGCAGCTCTCCCTGGTTTCAATACTCGCAATATTTCTGGTTATAATGCACATTATGCCTTAAAAGGTCAAGCTGTGCAGATGCACAAAACTTTGAAATTGCAGGATATCAACCATGATGTTTGGAGTGAATTGCACTTTGCTAGAAGCAGTGCAGGTTCGATCGAGTGTACAACCTCCTCCTGTTGTAGGTTAATATGAATTCATGATTCTATAAATCATCATTACAGCAACATGAGTACACAGAGGAAAGTTTGTAACTGTATTTTCCACTTCTGGACCTTCCCAAATGGCTTTAAAATGTTCAAGTGAATCAAGATGTGAAAGTTTCATTGGACAAGCCATTGGACGTTCTGTAGGAAACACGGCAAAGTTCCTGAGGAACAGAAGGATGACACAGACCTTAGTCTGCAAACGTATCTGTAGGCATGGAATCCGACTGGTCAGGAGAAAGTGAGCCAACACCTTCACCTCAGAGAATGTTCCATTCATCTGCCCATAATTCAGCAGCAATCATTGAAGGAGGCAAGAAATAAGAGAGTATGATTGCAGAGGCCTCAGAACTCTCGAGAAGTTAATAAAGATCTCCATGTAATTGATCGTGTGATATGGGACAACTAAAAAAAGATTTACAATGATATGGTACATTTCACAAAATTGGAGCGTCTCAAAATGCTTTACCATTAAAGGAGTACAGTTGCTGTTGTAACTTCAGAATCATGGTGATCAACTTGTGCATAGTAAAATCTCATAAACCACAAAATAATGACCATATAACTTGTTTATGAGTAACAGATACAGAGAAAAACTTGTCTTGCATACTGTCCATACAGATCAATTCATTACAACAGTGCATCTGGTACAGTAGTACAAGATAAGATCACAAAAGAGTGCAAAATGAGGTTTAACAGCTATAAAAAAATGTGCAGTTCTGGTAAACAGCAAGATGAAAGGTCACAACGTGGTAGATGTTGAGGTTTAGGGTACTAGGCAACCATTCAGTAGTCTTATAGCATCAGGGAAAAGCTGTCCTTGAGCTTGGTGGTATATATTTTCAGGCTTTTGTACCTTCTGCCTGATGGGAGGGAGGAGAAGAGAGAACATCTGGGTGGGTGGGGTCTTTGACTTTGGTGTCTGGTTTACCAAAGCAGCGAGAAATGCAGACAGAGAGAGCAGTCTGCATGTAGCCAACGTACTGTATAGCTGTGCAAAAGAAGTGAATGCTTAAAGTGATGGGTGGGGCACTGGCAAAGGAGAGACGCAGCTGGTAGATATGACATAGTCTCTTTATGTGACAAAATGAGACACAGCAGGCATTGTATTGAGACCCTTGCAGAGGAAGAGGCCTGCTCGACCCAACATTGTATGGCATTTTATATGCTGAAGATCAAAGGACAGATCTATATTTACAATGGATCAATAATGCTTTTTTTGAATTATGTATAACTTTCACTGAATCTTCTTCGCACCCACACGACAGTCACCCAAATGAATGTTAAATCAGCATTGTAGGTCTTCCAATTAACTGTGGTTCATGGCTCTTAGGAACCCATTGTCCAGAGCTGTATTATAGAGTTAATCTACAGAGTATAATCAGGTCTAAAGATTGGTTGCTGAAGTTAGTTGCTGAAGTTAATATTTTGCTATACACCCTAATTCCAGAATACGCCCTAACAGCCCCTCCACTTGGTCCTCTGGACAAAAATTAATTTATACCAGGAAAGGCCAGCCTTAAGTAGGATCTATTCAAATGGGGCAGCAGTAAAGTCCTGCCTCGGAATTCCCCCTCCCCCCTGATGCACCATCAATAACTCACGCTGAGACTTAGGAAGCGAGATATCGGCTTTTATTGACTGGAAGAATAAACAACACTACATCCTGGGGAAAATGAGGGAGAGCAGCAGCCCACAGTCGCCTTTATACAGGGGTCTGTGGGAGGAGCCACAGGAGCAGTCAGACAGGTATATCTAGTTCACCACACCCCCCAATTACTTTATGTGCATCTACACAGACCTTATCATCCCTAATGGCTACCTACAAGATGCTAAGCAGAGAGATTGTTCCAGAAATCTGAACAAAAGTCTTTAAAAATGCATATTCATCATTTGTACTCCTGTTGCATCCTTCCCTACTGGATGATTGCAATTTTATCTTCAACCCTTTATTCTAAACGTCTCACTTTCCAGGGCACCAGCATGGTAAATGTATCAGACTCACAGGCCCTTTCGTGGATGTACAGGAGGGGTTGGGGTGATCTCTATTTGAATGACTGCGAGGACCTTTCCATAGTGGCACCCCCTTTTAGACTGGCCTGACTGCTGAAAGAGCCCAGCTCGTTTGTATTCACTCCCCATTCAGACTGGGGTGACTGCCTTCAGATGCCGTGTGCAATTTCTTTTTCTCAGTCTGCCTTGCAATTGTGAAACCTGATGTTTCTGCTGTAACTTGGATCCCTTCCCATCTATTCTCCTCAATATTTGTTCTATTCTACACTGTACAACGAATCATCTGCCTTCAGCAACCTGCCTTCATTACAGAGTACCATCACCATTGTACTTTAACATGGCTTCCCTTCGTGCTCTCTTGGTGTCCTCTGCCTTTGCGTTTGCTGTGGGTCTGTTTCCATCAGCTGTAGTCAGGTCTGATGCAGTCGGCTGGTGTTCGTCACTTGGGTTCTCTGTAATGACTCTGTTACTGGTTACACTTGATCTCGTGCTCAGCCTGTGGGGGTGACAAGAAGGCGAGTCACATGCTTTAACCTGAGTCTAGTGTTTCCACTGGCTATCTCATCAAGTCTGCATACAAACACAAGTGTCGTTTGTCAGAAGTACCATCTGTGGTCCTATCCATCTGGGGGCAAACCCTACCTTTTCAGGCAGCACCCTCACCACGACTTGGTTGCTGGGCTGTGCGAGGACCATCTCCTTTCCCTCTGGCTCTCTCTGATCAGCAATGTGCTGCTGTTGTTTTGCTTGGTCCTTCAACATTTTACCCAGGTTACAATGTCCTTCACATCTCCGTGTAATCTTACTAAATTAGCAGTTTCTGTACACCTGTAATTTCTGTTGCTTCATGGTCTTCCACTGCCCCGCTCACGTTTATGTCTGCCCACTTGCTCCCTTTCTGCTGAGCCTTTACTTGAATCTCTGCTACCCCCTCAGGCAGCTGCACTACTTCTAGCAGCTCCTGCCTGTGCTTGGCTCCTTCCCTTCAGACCTCCTGACATGATACCCACACATCGCCCTGTCTCTCCTCCCTACTCGGGGCTGCTGTCTCTCTGTGGGCCATTTTAGCTGTTCTGTGGGTCACACATGTTCTCTGTCCCTGACCTGTTGTTTCTCCTTTTCCTGAGTCTATGATAGTTCCTGCCTCACTCAGTGTGTCTATCCCCAGGATAGAATCTTCATTGTTTGGGCACATCTAAAAATCTACAGGAAACTGCACTCCCTCAATGTCAAGTACCTGGGGCTGACTTCTCTCTGCCCTCAGTGTTTCACCTCCTGCACTGGTAATGTAAATCAGCACAAGGTAGATCAGTTATTGGTGCTGATGGCCCTGTGTCCACCAACATTTCACATTGCTGGCCCCCTAATAAACCTCTTGTGTACATCCGTGGATGACCATCACTGTCAGAGGCTGTCGGGTATTTGTCTGACCTCACCAGCTCTATAACCTGGTCAGCAACCAACTCGGAAAGAGAATGTGCTGCTGTGGACTTTGTCTGCTTTGGTGAGTGGTTTTCATACTTTCCTCTTTTCTCGGAGCCTGAGAAGCCACAGATGTAACAAATCATCTCCTTTACCCTCCCCCATCTATTCCAGCATTTCCTTGCTACATTCTCCAGCTGTCAGCACACAAAGCAAGTTCTCTGTGATATCACAGTGGCTACATTCACAACAGCCACTTTACAACTTCTCTTCCCCTCTCCACTGGTCTATCTCACTGGCCCATGACACAGTCGCAGAGTAGATCAATCCCACCACGATCCTCAAATCTAAAACTTCTTGGAGGCCTGAACTCAGACCTTCCTTCAGCATTTTCATCCCTCCCTGGATTATCCAACCCTGAATTCTCCTCACGTGCTGGATATTTACATTCTGCTCATCAGCTCTCTCAATCACTGGCATTTTTGTTCCCCTGTTATCCTCAAAAGTGGATAACAGGGGAATCTCTCTTCATTGTTGGGGCTCTCAGTAGTTGCCCATTTACCATTCCACACTTTCTTTGCCACATATTCCCACAAATTCCTTGGGCACTTCATTTTTACCAACATGTGTCTATCTTTAGGGTACATTTCCTCAAGCTTGCACCAGAATTCTGAATTCACACATGTGACTTTAAGTGAGGACAACTCTGACAAAGTGCTCCATTTCTCCCTGGGAGTGGAGGGCTCATGTAATCAGGGACAAGGGCTGGCTTGTGTCTTCAGGGTTCTCAGCTTGACATTGCCTGACCCAGTAGTTGTCATCCTGACAGATACATCTGGGTAAAACCTCTCCCTGAAATATCTCCACACTGATCCCACACAACAAATGGCAGATACCAGTTCAGCAGTACATACTTGTATTCTGCAATCTGCCATTTCTGTGCATCTGAACTCATGATGCCTGCTGTATTTCTTTGCATCTAACTGTTACACTAAGATACACGCACACACTTGCAAATGCGTCTGCTGTAATACAGTACCCGGAACGAGTATACACGTCCCAAACTTTGCAACTGGTGGCCCTGTCTCACCAAACTAACACACAAAGTTTAGTCTCTTACATAAACACACATGCACACACACACACACACGCGTTACTATTACATCTACCAGTTCAGCTCTCCACCGTGTTTGTAATACCTTGATATCCTGTAGTCACTGATCCAAACAGGTCTATGTGTGATTTTAAAATTATTCACCCACTTAGACTGCTTAGATGGCTGGCCACATTATGGGTTGGAAGAAAGTATCCCTGGATGAGGCCCCAAATGTTGTGTGAACAAAGTCATTGGAGAGACGCAGCTACTAGATGTGAAGTAATCTCTTTATTCGACAAATGAGACACAGCAGGCATCATATTGAAACCCTTTCAGAGGAAGAGGCCTGCATGACCCAATATGACATGACATTTTATATGCTAAATATCAAAGGACAATTCTATACTTTCAGTATATCTACAGTGCTTCCTTTGAATTACATATAAAATACCTCCTTCTTCGCACCCACACTACAGACACCCGAATGAATGTTAAATCAGCATTGTCAGGTCTTCCAGTTAACTGTGGTTCATGGTTCTTAGGAACCCATTGTCCAGAGCTGTATTTTAAAGTTAATCTACTGTCCATATTCAGATCTGAGAATTGGTGGCTGAAGTTAGATTCTGAAGTTAATGTTTTGTTGTACACCCTAAGTCCAGAAATGCTCTAACAGTACTCTAACCAAGTACTTGCAGTGTCTATCTGGGCAGGGGGCTGGTTAGATGGATTGGCCTAAGTAGTTTTATCTTTGACCCTTGGTACACAATGGGTTGAATGAGACTGCATTATAAAATTTCCTAATAAACTCTTCCCTCCACCAATTTTTCTCCCTTTCATGAGGAACCCTAGTTTTTCCCATGGGTTTTATTGACTAATTGTTTCCTTTCTCTGTGCAGGATTCAACATAGGTTGGTTTGAGACTAAGCTGGTTGTTTTCTCAGTAAAAGGTATGCCCTTAGAAGCTTGATGCAGCTTCCAAAAGAGGAATCTAGGGTTCTGTCCAAAATAGGTTTCAAGCATATGAAAACAAGAAGAATAACATTTAACCCAATTAGTTTGCACTGAAGGTTTATGACACTATCCTTTAAACAGGGGAATTAAGGGTTAAGGGGAAAGGGCAGGTAGGTGGAGATGAGTCCATGGTTAGTCCTGACGAAGGGTCTCGGCCTGAAACGTTGACAGTGCTTCTCCTTATAGATGCTGCCTGGCCTGCTGTGTTCCACCAGCATTTTGTGTGTGTTGTTTGAATTTCCAGCATCTGCAGATTTCCTCGTGTTTGCTGTAACAATAAATGAACTTGAACACCCCACCATAATCCCGCTAAAGGATTTTGAAGCAAGAGCAATAAATATCGTTGGCCGCTAGGAATGCTGGAGCGGGCTGTCAACCAACCTCCCCCCCAACGTGTGCTACAATACTGCAAGTGCAGACTGACCAGTGCCTTATAGAGCCTCAGTATCACATCATTGCTCTTATATTCGAGTCCTCTTGAAATGAATGCTAACATTGCACTGCCTTCCCCACTACCAACTCGACCTGCAAGTTCAACTTTAGGGAATCTGACATAAGGATAATCTCCCAAGTCCTTTGCACCTCTGATTTTTGAATTTAATCCCTGTTCAAAAACTAGTCTACACCTTTATTCCTTCTACCAGAGTGCATGATCATAGACTTCCCTACGCTACATTCCATCTGCCATTTCTTTGCCCATACTCCCAGTCTGTCTAAGTCCTTCTCCAGACTTCCTGCCTCCTCAAAACTCTCTGTCCCTCCCCCTATCTTCACATCATCTGAAAATTTGGTCACAAAGCTATCAATTCCATCATCCAAATCAATTACACATAAAGTGAAAAGAGGCAGTCCCCAGATCGATCACTGTGGACCACCAATTTTGCCTCCATGTTGTATTTCAACTCATGCAACTGACTGCAATTCTTGCCCTGTGGTCTGTCTGTCCTTCCTCACAGTCTCACTACACACTACATCTACTTGTATACCAACTGCCCCATCCTCAGCCCTATCACTCCAGTTCCCATCCTTCTGCCAAATTAGTTTAACCCTCCCCAACAGCTCTAGCAAACCTGCCCACAAGGATATTGGTCACCCTGGAGTTCAGGTGTAACCCATCCTTTTTGTACCCGTCATACCTTCCGCAGAAGAGATCCCAATGATCCAGAATCTGAAATCCTGCCCCCTGCACCTCTTCCTCAGCCACTCATTCATCTTTCCTTTATTCCTGTTCTTGCCCTGACATGCATGTGGCACTGGGAGTAATCCAGACATTACTACCTTGGAGGTCCTGCTCTTCAGCCACTTCCCTAACTCCCTATACTCACTGTGCAGGTCCCCTTCTCCCTTTCTATCCATGTCATTGGTGCCAACGTGCACCACCACATCTAGCTGCTCTCCCTCCCTCTTGAAAGTATTTTGCAGATGCTGTGTCATACACCAGACCATGCAGGTTAAAGGCCAAACTTGCAGAAAATAGGACATATACAAAGGGCATGTCAGGCAGACAAAAATCAATCGATAGCACAGGGAAGAGAAAATAAGATAAAAAAAATAAGTTGCAGTTTCAAAAAAGTGAACAAATCTGCTGCCATTGATGAAAAGATCTGATAATGTTGAGAGTGACACAGGATGGGTTGCCTTCAGATCTATAATGTGAAAACTAACAAGAGACTTATGGCTTACACCAGAAGTGAATGACAAGTAAATTAAAATGGCATTGGACACTGGCTCAACTGTTTCAGTCATTCCACAAAATGAGTTTGAATGGCATTTCTAAGATACCAAACTGAAGCCTGCAGATATCCAACTAAGAACTTAAACTGGAGAAAAGATAATTCCTGTGAGAATGACATTTACTCACAGTGAAATACAACAAACTACAAGCCACATTGAGTTTGTATGTGGTAAAAACAAGTGGGGTTGTGATTTGTTGAGACAACTACAACTTAATTGGAGATCCATCCACAATTTGCATGGCACATTGCCTGCAATAGAATCAACTGAAAGTGAATTAAGAAAGGTACTGGATGATGCCACAGCAGTGTTCATGGATGGCATTGGAAAACTCAAACAGATCAAGGGTAAAATGGTGTTAAACAAAAATGCCACACCCAAGCTTTACAAAGCCCTCCCAGTTCCGTATATCATCCATGATAAAGTAGCCAGCTGGCTGGATTGCATGGAGACTGAAGGAATTCTTTCCAAGGTTGAGTGGAGCCTCTGGGAAATGCCAGTGGTCCCAGTATCTATGAAGAATGGGTCTGTCAGGATCTGTGGCGATTTTAAGGTCACCGTCAACTCAATGCTGAAAGTAGATCAATACCCTTTGCTGATGAATATCTTTGCAAACTTTTCTGGAGGAAAACACTTTACTGAGGTGGACTTAGCTGAGGTCTTCCTACAGATGGAGAAGAGTCCAAAGTGTTTCACACCATAAGCACTCACACAGGGCTTTATTGCTTATTTTTGCAGTAGCATCTACACCTGCACTCTGGCAGAAAGCCATGAACCAGGTGCTGCAAGGTTGTCCAGGCACCCAGTGTTACCTGGATAAAATTATTGAAACTGGTAAGAATGACAAGGAACATCTCCAAAATCACAAGTCAGTGTTAAAAAAATTAGAAGGCTATCAGCTCAGAGCACAATGCAGTAAGTGTGAATTCTTTAAAACACGCATCACTTACTTTGGTCACACCATCGACGTACAAGATTACAGACGTGCTGAGAAAATTCAAGCAGTGGTGGATGACCCAAGGCCAAAGGACATGTCACATTTGAGGTCCTTTTTGGTATTTATCAATTAATATAGTATGTTCCTGCCAAACCTGGCTACTGTGCTCAAACCCTTGATCTCTTTATTATACATCAGGAATAAATGGCAATGGACAAAGCAGTGAGAGGGGGACTTCCAAAAGGCAAAGGAAATGGTGATGTCAGACACTGTACTCACACACTACGATCCACGTGGTCCAGTGAAGCTTGTCTGTGATGCTCCACCTTGCAGTCATGTCTCATGCTATGAGTGATGGATGTGAACACCCCATACTTTGCAACACGTTCCCTTACAACTGCAGAGAAAAATTGCACACAGATTGACAGAGCGGCCTTGACTCTGGCTTGTGGTGTAAAACATCTCAACCAGTGCCTGCATGGGTGAGAGTTTACCTTCATCACTGATCATCAAGGACTGGTGTTCATTTTCAATCCACAAAAGAGTGTTCCTCTAATAGAAGCAGCCCCAATGCAGAGACGGGCTCCGTTTCTTGCAGGACACAATTACAAGATTGAATTCAAGAGGACAACTAATCATGAAAATGCTGATGGATTGTCCCATTTACCCTTGGAAAAAGAAATACCTGAAATATTTACAAAGAAGGGCACTCCTCTTGACCCAGACTCCCTAACGCAAATTGAAAACCTTCCTATTACGGCAGCAATGATCCAAAGGGAAACCATTAAAAGCCCAATACAATCTTGGGACTACATGGAAACACAAAATGACTGGAATGTGCTGGCGAAATCCCAGCTCCCCCATTTTTACCAGAGCTGGGATGAACTTACCCTTGGCAGCAGTTTCTGAATTGTTGTACCATCCAAACTGAGAGCTAAAGTATTGGACAAGTCACATGCCGGTCATCTAGGTGTTTTCAAAATGAAAGTGTTGCCTTGAAGCTTTGTCTGGTGGCCTGGGATAGATGAGCAGTTCCAGCAGCTTACCATGCATTATTCAGGATGTCGACTCGTCCAGAAGATGCCAAGAGCAGCACCTCTCCATCCCTGGGAATGGCCTGCATTGCCCTGGCAGAAGATTCATGTTTTGCCATGAATCAAAAGTTCAAAGGTTCATTTATTTATTATCAAAATGCATATCCATATACAACTCTGAGATTTGTCTTCTCCAGATAGCCACGAAACAAAGAAGGGACATGAAAGTCATTCAGAAAGAAATATCAAACCCACTTCCCGCACAAAAAGGAATGGCATGCCGATCGTCAACCCTCAAACACCCCCTCCCTCCACACAAAACGGAGCAAAGACATTGATCCCAGAACCCCACCTCCCCCGCACAAAATGCAACAAGAACATCGACCCCTCAAGCTCGTTCCCCCGCACAAAATGGAACAAAGACATTGACTTCAAAGTCCCCATTCCCCCGCACAAAATGCAACAAGAACATCGAGCCCTCAAACCGGTTTCCTCCGCACAACAAAACAGGAAGGAATAAGCAAAAAACACAATATAAAAAACACAAGTCTGAAAATGTCCACAGTCCATAAATGCAATAGTGCAATCCATAAGCGCAGAACCATGATAACATCCTCCTTCATCATCAAAAGAGAGGGATACAGTACCAGATGAGAGGACTACCTACCTATCTGCCACAGCAAGCCACACAGTGATAGGCCACTCGTAGACTCTTTCTCTGGCAGCGATCAAAAGAAAGGCAGTCAGCAATGAACTCTCGCTCACCTTCTGCAGTTCTCAATCTTCCTCAACGTTTTAATTGGCAATTAAAGGACACTTTAATGGCTTCTTTGCTTATTGGTCATATTTGCTTCATAAAAGATGAAAGCATATTTCAAGAGTTGTTATTTGCAAGGGGACTAGAAACAGACACAAAGGAGGAGTCAGTATTTTGGGTTGTTGAGTAACATTTTAAAGAGAAGGACATTCTGCTTACCAGCATTCTTGATTGTGCAACAGATGGGGCACCATCAATAACAGGACACCACCTCGGGGTTATGAAAGAACCTGCAAAAAGCTGTACCTAACGTATTTACCATTCACTGTGTAATTCAGATAACATTTTGCCACAAAAAAAATCCCAAGTGATTAGCTGAACAAATCATTAAATACTGTTATCACAGCAGTAAATAGAATGAAGTTTCATGCTGACCATTTTCAACTATTTTGAGAGTTTTGTATTGAGAATGATGAACAGCTTCAACACTGTTGCACACAGAAGTCGGACACACAAAATGCTGGAGGAACTCAGCAGGCCAGGCAACATCCATGGAAAAGAGTAAATGGTTGACATTATGGGCCGAGACACTTCATCAAGACACACAGAAGTCAGATGGTTCCCAAAAGGAAACTGCCTGAGCCACTTCTATGTGCTTTTTTGAAACTGTGATAAAATTTTTCAAGCCTCAATTGCTTCATTCAGTAATCAACTCAAGAATATTAGGCATGACATTGTTTACCTGTTAGAATTAGTAAAGTGTAATGAAATCAATCTTCAGTTGTAATGAAATGATGTGAATCTTATCAAAGTCAAATCTGTCATCTGCAGGTTTCTGTCCAAGTTAACCTTATTTAAGTGCAACATTGGCTGTTGTGACTTTTTCCAATTCTGAGTTGGAGGAGAATGAAAGAATACCATATGATGACCTTTAAGTATACTGTCCCTACCAGGGTGAGCCACACATAGACACGTCAGAGAGATTTCAGGATTTTCTCTTGATCCAAATTCCAAATTGGGTAATAAATCCATTCCTGAACATTTTGTAATTAGGAATCAGCAAGAAGGATGGAGGAAGAACAGATTTCACTAAGAAATGACTTTGAGCTGAAGACAAGGTTCAAAAGAATCGTATCAATCCTTTTGGTTGCAGAAATAAATCTCTGAATGCTGTCCTACACTGTGAGAAAAAGTCAAGATCTTCTTTATTGCCTTTATAACATCATACTTAGAGGGGTGCAGTTTCAGTGCCATTGCCCAAAATCTTTAAGAGCAACAAAAGAGACTGCAAGTTACTGAAGGCGGGGATGTGAGACTCCTTCTGAGTGACGTTCAGCCTGATGTTGAGAAGCTGATATCACAGCACCAAGCCCGTCCATCTCAATGAACAGTGAGAAAGCAAGGAAGTAGTGAATATTAGGGCTACCAATGTGTGCTCTAAAGTTGGTGACAAAAAATATTTTTACTGTAGATGATAAAGAAATAAGTTTATTTGTAGCCTTCAATAGATTTGGATAATTTTTGCAATTGTTTGTCAATGCTTTGAACCTGGAGTTCCTATTTCTTTCACTGTATATCGTAAATCAACATCCTTGATAGACTTTATGTAATGGTTAGGAAAGGGAGGAGGGGTCACTGGATTGGGAGCCAAGGGGTTGTAACCCTAAAAAGTCTAGGAACCACTGCTCTAGAGTTTACAGGGAATGGTGTGAAAAACAAAAACAAAAAAAATCCAGTGAGCTGCAGTTCTGTGGGTGAAAACGCCTTGTCAATGAGAGCGATCAGAGGAGAACGGCCAGATTGGTTCAAGCTGCCAGAAAGGCAAGAGTAACTCCAATAACCATGTATTACAACAGTGGTGTGCGGATTAGCATCTTTGAATGCATAGTACGTCCAACCTTGAAGTGGATGTGCTACAGCAACAGAAGACCATGAGTATCCATTCAGTAGCCACTTTATTAGGTATAGTAGGTTCCACATCAAGTGGCCACTTGGTGTATTTTGTAGAGCTGCTGGAGTTTTATATTCTGCCACAGGAGGTTGGGACAAAGGCTGGATGGGTGGAGTGTTGCACGGATGGAAGGAATGGCTTTGGTTCCACTTATCCACACAGTGGCTTGCCAGAAATCTTGCATGAAATGGGGTAGACATTTGAATTTGGTACTGGTGTTAAATACGCAACCTAGCAAAGTCTATGAGTTGAAATTTTGTTCAAGTTCAGCGAAAACAAGGAGGGTGAATTTCTGGATCCAGCTGTGAGAGTAGAATCATTTATATTTTGTTTAAAATCTCATCAAACATGATTAAATACAGTATAAAATTCACATCCTTGGAGTCACTGAAACAAAGCATGATGATTTAGATGAAGCCCCTTGGTGGGATTGTGTTCTGGTACAGAAAAGAAGACAGAAAAACAAGTAAAATTAGTAACAAAACTGTTTGCAGAACTTAATTTCAGAAGAAAAAGTACTAACAATACAAGAATTGGATTTATGTCCCCATAAATAGGACAAAAACTGTATGAACTTAAGTCGCTTTTACAGTATTTCTGCATCTTGACAGCTACAGATGCAGCAAATAAATTCTGAGAATTCTGTCAGGAATTCAACCCCTTTGAGCCTTGGTCAACTGCTGAACAACTTGCTTTAACAGGTGAGACCAATCCCTTTTCACAAAATAGTTCTGGGTTTCAAAAACCACAGCACAAACTGGTTTTCAAAGAAAGAAACAAAACATAGTTTTTAAAGTCAATTATCTGGCTAATACAGCTGTCTCCTCTTCCTTCCACGCTCACTGCCAAAACAAAGAAAAAAACTGGTGTCTTAGCTCGTTTTACATGACCTGACCTCAGACTACCGTTTCCATGATTTTTTTTTGTCAGGAAAGAGTGAAGGAAAGAAAGAGAAAGGAAGGGAAACACTCTCTGAATGGGGAAATTCCTTTCTGTGCTGCTCTTGGACAGAAAGCAGTTAGCTGAGCCATGATTTGCAGTCATCAAGTGGACTGAACACAAAAACACCAGAATGAAGCAGCACAAAAGCCGCTGGTAGAAGATTGGCAGATCATTAGTGTCCATCTAAAGGCAGGTCAATATAAGTGACAGGGTCAACCATGCAACTATACCAAGGTTAGCTTTACAAACACACAATTTGTGGCAACATTGCACCAAAAGAAAATACGTTTTGGGATCTTAGTATCTGAACGTGGTGCATGTTGCTGAAATACACCTAAAATTTTCAGGTAAATAACTGCAGATATGTTTTACATTGTTGATAATCTAAAATAATATAGTCAAATAAGTCATGTAGGTGTTTGGAGGGCTGGATAATCTCCTGTGGTCAGACACACATTGTTCCCTTGTCAACAACAGTCATCTAGAACTGGCTTCACTCTCTGGAACTCATCCAGGATAAACAAGTTCCCTCCCTGATGGGGACTCTGTAGCCGCCCAGTATTGGGAGACAGTCTAACTTTTGATATGCCAGATTGTAGGATGAAAATTGTTTGCTGAACTATTTTCATTACTATTGAAATTTAAGGAGCATTTTCAAAAGGATCTGATGCTTCTTTAGAAGAAAGGCATTAATATTTATTTCATGCCTAAACTGCATTTTTTTCTGAAAAGAGAAATATCTCTTAGCTTCTCTGTGTTATTTGCATCTGCGATTTGCACAGTAGACTTGCATGGAATTGTAAAAGTAAAATAACAGCAATGCTTGTCAAGGCATTATTTCTCTCTCTCTGTATAGAATTATATACTCAGCAGCATACCATTGCAACTGGAATATCAAGGGTTAAGTCACACTTCCTAACCAAACTTCAAAGAGCAATGCAAGATATGTTGGCACAACTGCATGCAGAAACATGCACGAACAAAAGAATCAGTCATGACACTCTCAGCTTTTTGCAGGCATAGTCAGTGATAATGGGATTCTTACCACTCCAGTTATAAAAAGAGGGGATTAGTATGTAAAATAAAATAATCCTGTACTCTATAGTTGCTACTCAATGGATTTTAAAATGTTCATTAAAAATGCCATTGTATGTGACAAAATTTGACACTGTTTTGAATAAATGGCAGATAAAAAGTAAACAAGTCTTTTTTATGGTTTAAGTGTTAATCATGTCAAGTTTCTTTGCTGTAGACAGCTGCTCTGTTATCACTGGGAGAATGATGACTTACATTTTCTACTTTTTCCTTCCCCTTCACAAAATGCCTACATTTTATTGGATAAACTTTTCTCTCTGTTATGATATGAAGCTCCTCAGAATGGAACAGAACAAATGATTTAATAATCCGTTGCATGTTCATTTCAGGTACAATGGTTCAGCGTGTTTCATCCTGTTTCATAGATAATGCAAAGATAAAACAAATCATGACAAAGGGATTTACTCCCAAATATTGTTCATTTGAAGTATTTATATTATTACCTCTAACTGACTTCATTAGATATACAGCACTTTGTTTCAATGGGACTGGTAAACAATCCCATCAAAGTAATTACTGAAAATCTAAGGCAGGTTGGTGTGTGTAGGACTACCTTTAAAATTTAGCCTGAAAACAAAATTACATTTATAATCATTTTATAGTTAACGGAGAAGTGAACATTTATTTATGCCAGTATTAACATTTTTTTGGCATAACCTTCAAGGCTTGTGGAAATTTTCAGCAGATCAGACAGATTCGTAAAGAGAAAGAGTTAAATTTCAGGTGAATGTCTCTTCATCACATCAGTTTTGTTGAGTATGTCCAATATTTTCAATTTGCTTTTCAGATTTCTGGCAACCACAGAATTATGATGTTGTAAGAATGACTGGAATCCGGTTCACATGCCAATATCTCCTTTTTCCCTAACCAGAGAGAACATACAACTTGCAATTAAACTTGGATTTTACTGACACCCTTGTAACTCTAAATTCATAGAATGACCACCAGTATATAACAACAATCTAAGAATTCTCTCTTCCTAGAATGGGTACAGCACATTTTTTATCCTCAAATGGTAAGAAATAGCTTCCTTATATATATATATTTCCTCTATTAGTACTCAAAGCAGAATGAAATCTTGAGTAAATTGATAGACAGTTAAATAATTGCTATTGGTATCGGTTTATTATTGTCACATGTACAAAACGCTTATGTTGCATACTGTATTTACATACAAATCATCAAGGAACCAGGACTAATTCAGAATCAGAATCAGAATCAGGTTTATTGTCATCGGCAAGTGTCGTGAAATTTGTTAACTTAGCAGCAGCAGTTCAAAGCAATACATAATATAGAAAAAAAAAACAAAATAAAATAATAAATAAATAAATAAATAAATAAATCGATTACAGTATATGTATATTGAATAGATTAAAAATCATGCAAAAATCAGAAATACTGTATATTAAAAAAGTGAGGTACTGCCGAAGGGTTCAATGTCCATTTAGGAATCGGATGGCAGAGGGGAAGAATTTTAATTGCATATGTGCAATTAACAATGTGCCATTAGTTATGTAAGTTATCCATCTTCCAACCTCATAAATCCAAAGCCAAAAGGATAGAATTCTGGTAATATTGCTCTGAATTTGTTATTATTTATAACCATTTGTAGCAATGGAAGATTCCATTTAAGTGCAGAGGAGGAACTAAAAGTACATTGATAGGTCACTAAAGCCCAGATTTTGTTTTTATGTCACCATCTGTATTGTATATTAATGTTCCTTAATACCACAAACCTACTTAATGTGCAATTACAAGTATCATTTTATTATCCATTTGTGCAGCATGTTTTGAGAGAAATTTTTGTCTGCTCTCAGCATTGGCAACAACTAATTAGTGGAATAAATCTGGAAGTCATTGGAATGCCGTGAATCATCTAGCCTTATAAGTTTACTTGTAATCTATCTCGCTTCAAGTCTTTTTCCTAGCACCCAGTGGTCAAGCTATTACTGTGCTTATTTAGCTATACATAATCAATTTGGTGAAACTAAGAGCAAAGTATACCTAACAAGATGCATTGTGAGCACCTTCTCCCTTTTATAAATCATACTGTTTTTTTGCATTGAAATTATCTTTCTCTCAGACCACAATTCCATAGAATGCTCTAGTTCATTGAAATCTAAAGAAGCTAAGTCAAAGTATCAACTGACTGCAGTAGGGAACAATAATATATTTAAAACTGCGTCCTCATTTATATCTAGTCATTGTGCAGAGCTTGAGGCCATCATGCTGCTCAACTTGACAGTCGAAAACCCTTACGGCATTTTTTCCATCTAAGACATCTCTCGGTATGTTGACCTATTGTAATGACCAGTAAATGCCTCGTAAATCTTTTTGCCTCTAGTAAATCAACCATGTTCACTCTTGAGCTAAGCCAAGGAGTAACTTTAAAATACTCCACGCTGAAACAGATCCTAACACGACAATACCTTACATTTAATCTGAAAACTTAAAAAAAACAATTGTAGTACAGTTTCAATAGTTCATGATATTTTTAATGGACACTAACCATAGTGTTAGCCTGTTGCTACGGTACCGATGCAAGTACTAAGTTCTGCACTGCTAGTACCTTGTTACTCCCACAGTAAGGAAAGTGGGTCTCTGTGCACATCAGAAAAGATCAGATAGGGATACTGCCAAGAAAGTGACTCAATCAGTGTAGCAGACAAAATTTACACCCTCGTGATAGGCTGTTTCAATGTTACCAATAGAGTGCAAACTGTGTAAATTACCTTGTTGCATATTACTTTTATAGTCTACTTTTACGATGAACAAAATGAACTTTCATTAGTCATCTATTATTAATCAGCTGTTTTGAAAACACAGACTGGAACATGTTTAGGGAAGTGGCTACCTATTACCATCACATTAACATTGATGAATATGCAGGGTCTGTGACTGGCTATGTAGAGAAATGCATTGGGAATGTCACCATTGTAAAGCACATGTGAGAGCAAATCAGAAGCCACAATTGACAGCCAAGGACTGGGCCCTGCTGAGAGATGCTGCCTTCAGTTTGAGGAATAAGATTGTTCTTAGGACAGCAAGAGCTGCACTTCCCTGCACATCAGGGAGGCAAAACAGGATTGTTCACAGAGAATTTACAGCTATTTCTGTGACACCAGAGACGCGATGCACATGTGGCAGGGCATTCAGACCATAAGTCCACAAGTCCACCCTGCATGTCAATGTCAGTGACACCTCTCTTCCTGATAGTCTGAATGTCTTTTACACACTGTTTGAGGCACGGAATGACGTGCCGGTGGGTAAGGTCTCTCTTTCACCAAGGAGCAGGCACTCTGCCTGGCTACAGCTGACATGAGGTAGACCCTAGCCAGGGTCAACCCTTATAAAGCTGTGGGGCCTAATAACAAACTGCATCTGGTCAGGTGCTGAGAGACTGTGGAGCCAGTAAACAGAGTTCTAAAAGACATCTTCAATATCTCTCTGGAACAGTCCACGGTCCCCTCAAGCTTCAAGGGAGCCACCATCATCCCAGTGGTAAACTGCCTTAACGACAACCATCCAGTGACACTGACCTCAACAGGAATGAAGTGCTTTGAGCAGATGGTTATGGACCGCACTAAATCCCATCTTTCTGCTACATTTGGCCCTTTCTAGTTCACCTATCACTGAAATTGGTCCACTGATGATGCCCTAGCCTTTGCCCTCCATTGCATCCAGTCCTGCCTGGAAAATGGTGCCTCATATGCCAGAGTGCTGTTTATTGACTTCAGCTTGGCAGGTTAATAGGATCATCTCTGAGAAGTTGGTGGGTAAACTGTTCTCTTTGGGTCTCAACACCTCCCTTTGTAACTGGATCTTAGACTTCTTGACAGGAAGGGCACAATCATTCTGTGTTGGAAGCAACATCTCTAGCTTGATCATGCTGAGCACTGGTGCGCCCACAGCGCTGCATGCTCAGCCCGCTGCTATTCACAGGGCTGAATTCACACTCAGTGATATTTATTTATCGACTTTTCCGAAAGTGGACATTGCTGACAAAGGGCAACATTTATTGCCCGAACCTAACTACCCTTGAGAATGTGGTGGTGAGCTGATTTCTTTAATTACTGCAATCTTCCTGGTGAAAGTACCCTCACAGTGGGGTGGTAGTTCCAGGAGCTAGGCCCTGCAACACTGAAGAAGCAACAATATATTTCCAAGTTGAGATACTCTGTGTGACTGGAAGAAGAACCTGCAAGTGGTAATGTTCTCACACGCTTCTTGGCAAAATGGTCACGAGTATGAGAGATGTTGTGGGAGTAGGAGTTCTTGTCAAGGCAGTCAAGAAGAGTAGCTATGCAAGTAGTTGTGAAGTCTAGCCTCTTTTGCTACATTACAATCTTGAAAAATGGCCCCACAAAGTAAAGTTCAGCATATCACGTATAAGGATGCAAGTATAGGTCTACATGATTCAATGCATTAAGTTCTGTAAGTTTGGTTCACCTTTAAATCTTTAATCATGCCACAGTACGACATTTGAAAGACATTAACAAAACGGACATCAAGCTTCTCATGCAGTAAACTTCTTGTGTCAAAAAATACAACAGTAATGGACCAAGGGGAAGCTAGCAATGAGAAATCCAAAAGATCGCAACCATGCACATGCAGGCTTTGCAGCAAAATATAAAATAGTCCTGTCAGGCAGGCTCCATTTCTTTGTTTGCTAAGCCAATGGATTTCTCAATAGCTGATCACATCCCTTCCTAATAGGCGGTATAACCTTGCACCTCCTCTTCCACAGAATTTAATTCTACCACTACCACACTGCAAATGAGAAATCCCGACATTCTAATATTCAACCCAGTACACTCTTCCTGCATTCCTGCCTTTGCCAGCTTGCTTCGTAATCGAGCACTCAATGGAGGAAAGGCTCTTTGTACACTTTAAGAAAGCAAGATGTGTTCCAGTATCTACAATGCCACCACACCCCCCCCCCCCCACACACACAAAAAACATTAGCTATTTAGTGGCCCACTAGGTATAGTTCTTTTCCATTCATTCTTTCTGGTCTCTGGCATTAAGAATAGTCTCCAAAATTTCTTACTAGGTTTTTTAATTTTTAAATTTTCTCTCTGCTGGATCCTGCTCCTTACCAAGTCTCCTTGTTAGGGAAATACTAGTTGGGTTGAGTTGTTCACCAGATCTTGGCAATTTACTTGCAAGTGTTTTGTCACCATGTGAGGAGACACTGCCAGTGTGCTGTTGAGTGTGGCGTGTCCTCCGAAAGCTTGGCCTTTATATACTTTTCAATCAGCTGATTGGATGGCAGTTTGGAAACTCAGTTGTGATGTGGGGAGGAAATCTCGGCACTCATTGGCAGTGTGGCAAACTTTGTACGTTGTGGTCAGAAATTTTGCCCACATCAACTCATAAAAAGTATCGAGGTCTGCACATCTGTTTGCAGACTTCTTGGCAGAAAACTGCACTTCTAAATGAATTTCTTGCATGTTCATTTGTGGCATGACTTTCACTGATGCCCAGTCAAATTTGTGCCCCTTTCGAAATACATGGGTGCAGACTATGCAGAGCTGGTTGTGCCACTTTACAGCCAATTGATATTTATGGATCCTTGTGGATAGTTTTCTCCCCGTTTGGCCGACATAGATCCCACACTGGATTTCGTAGATTGCTTTGGTCTTGTCAAATAGCTTGGTTCATTCTTTTAGCTTGCAAAGTACTCCCCTCAACCTTGCTGTTGGTTTGTGCATGAGGTCAACAATGCAGCAACCAAGATGCGACCAAATGTGCTGTTAATAGAACATAGAACATAGAACAGTACAGCACATTACAGGCCCTTCGGCCCACAATGTTGTGCCAACCCTCAAACCCTGCCTCCCATATAACCCCACACCTTAAATTCCTCCATATACCTGTCTAGTAGTCTCTTAAATTTCACTAGTGTATCTGCCTCCACCACTGACTCAGGCAGTGCATTCCACGCACCAACCACTCTTGAGTGAAAAACCTTCCTCTAATATCCTCTTTGAACTTCCCTTCCCTTACCTTAAAGCCATGTCCTCTTGTACTGAGCAGTGATGCCGTTGGAAAGAGGCGCTGGCTGTCCACTCTGTCTATTCCTCTTAATATCTTGGATACCTCTATCATGTCTCCTCTCATCCTCCTTCTCTCCAAAGAGTAAAGCCCTAGCTCCCTTAATCTCTGATCATAATCCATACTCTCTAAACCAGGCAGCATCCTGGTAAATCTCCTCTGTACCCTTTCCAATGCTTCCACATCCTTCCTATACTGAGACGACCAGAACTGGACACAGTACTCCAAATGTGGCCTAACTAGAGTTTTATAGAGCTGCATCATTACATCGCGTCTCTTAAACTCTATTCCTCGACTTATGAAAGCTAACACCCCATAAGCTTTCTTAACTACCCTATCTACCTGTGAGGCAACTTTCAGGGATCTGTGGACATGTACCCCCAGATCCCTCTGCTCCTCCACAGTACCAAGTATCCTGCCATTTACTTTGTACTCTGCCTTGGAGTTTGTCCTTTCAAAGTGTACCACCTCACACTTCTCCGGATTGAACTCCATCTGCCAGTTCTCAGCCCACTTCTGCATCCTATCAATGTCTCCTATCTGTTCTTACACACATTCGAAATATCTCAGAAATAATGGGTTGTCTGCCCCAAGAACATAAAATTTTAGCTGTGCAAAAACTGGCTGTAAATCTGGCATCGCCAACTCTTCCTAGCTTCTACCCATGAAGATCAAAAGGGGCACAAATTCTACTGGACATCAGTAAGATTCATGGTGCAAGCAACAAGTGGCATGTAAGAGAATTCCTAGAAGCGCAGTTTGCTGCAAACAATTCTGTAAACAACCACATAGATCTTGATCCCTTTTATAAGCCAATGTGGGCAAAATTCCTGACTACAACATATGAAGTTCACCCCACCGCCAATCAGCGACAAAATTTCCTCCTCACATCACAATTGAGTTTCTGAAATGATGTCTAATCAGCTGATTGAAAAGTATATAAAAGCTAAACATTTGGAAGACACTACAATCAACAGCGTTCTGACGATGTCTCCTCACATAGTGTTGAATCATTTTGAAGTAAGTTGCCAAGAATGAAAACATCTCATATTAGAGGGTGGTTTTTTACTCAGAGAGTGGTTGGTGCGTGGAATGCACTGCCTGAGTCAGTGGTGGAGGCAGATACACTAGTGAAGTTTAAGAGACTACTAGACAGGTATATGGAGGAATTTAAGGTGGGGAGGTTTAAGAGTTGGCATAACATTGTGGGCCGAAGGGCCTGTACCGTGCTATGTTCTATGTTCAACCCAAGCAGCAACCACCCTAGCTACACATCTTCTGTATTTCCCTAGTCATTGTTTAAACACTTCAATTACAGAATGGAACATCGGCTGATATGTATGTCTTGTGGGATTCATGCTGTCTTTTTTCATCAATATTGCTAATAGTGGGTGGCAGGGTGAAGTTTTTCCCTCCACTAGCCTACAGGTCACCCATGGACAAGGTGCAGCACCTACTTAGACCCCCCCCCCCCCCACCCCACCCCACACTCTCCACAATCAGGGTCACGTGAAGCCATAGGAGCAGATGTGGATGGTCGTATGAGCAGCTGGTGTGTATCACAAGTCCTGGTTGTGCAACTAGTGACGCCAGGCAGACAATCAGACAATCTCCAAAGAGTATTGATTATGGCTGGGGTCACCATCTTGTAAAGACGTTGCCCAGAAGAAGGCAATAGCAAGCCACTTCTGTAAAAAAATTTGCCAAGAATAATCATGGTACAGATGGAAGACCATAGTCGCCCGTGGCATATGATGCATAACATGATGATGATGATGATTGTCAATAGGGCTGAATTAGCTGGTGGATGGGAGGCTTTTTGCACCAGCAGGCATGCTACTTCTCAGTTACTGTGGAGCTACTGAGCAAACCATGGTGACAACACGTAGTAGAGACTTTGAGGTTTATGTTGTGCATTTAATATTTCAGTGATATTTGTGTGTGTCAAAATGGTTGTTATGATGCAGCTAGTGTGGTAGTGCTAGTGTGGTAGGTGCTTGAGCTCTCACTTTCAATTCTACAGCCGGCTAGCAGTCTTGTGAAAAGGAGAGCTGAGTGTGTAAGTCTCTCCCTGCCAGCACATAGCCTCTCCAACAGCAAGCCTCATGCAGTGTCTCCTCGCTGGTGACACACGGAAACTGAACTCCTTTTGGACTCAGGCTTAACTACAGAGGACGGGGAGGAGGTCTGGCCCCTGCACACGTAGCATGCAGGCCCACCGCTGTGTGGATGTGCCCTGGTGCTCGTGAACCAGAACCCCAGCTAAGGGTAAATAGCCCCACTGCCTTGGGGGCAGCCTCAAGAAAGATGAAGGCTACAGGGATAAACCCAGGCAGCAAATTCGGAGGTGGAGCCCCTAAGGCGACTGAATGTCGTTGAACATCCTTCCGGCAGCTCCTGCAGCCAAACTGGTGCCAAACGTGATGCTTCATAAACTTTCCTTTGGACTACACGGGTGAGGCTGAGAGGAGAATCTTGATGACTGGGCATCTCAGGATCTCCAGACCTTCTGCCCAGGCTTGTGATGATGATCAACATCATCCATTGTCCTTAAGACAGACAGATGCCAACCAATATTTGAGTAATCTCATGTAGGTATATTTTGGTTGATTAAGCATTCTCGTTCAGTTAATTAATTAATTAATTATGTTTTATATGTGTGGCCTCTGTCAGTCGTGGTTGACCATGAGTACTGTTATATGTAAAAATATATTAATTGCATACGTGATCACACTACCACGTGAAATGTGTGCGCTTCAGTTAAAGTAAGCTTGAACTACACCCATATTTCAGACTCCCGCATCTTCCTTTGAATTAGTTTAATGTTTTGAAGTTACAAAACATGAAAGCTTCCTTGACTACTTAGGTGTGAGTCAGAGACAGATGGCAACAGAATGTTTCAAATTCCTATGCCACCACTCTGGTTTGCAAGACTCTGCGCCAGCACATACAGTAATTTTGCATATTTAGCATGTGATCCCTCTCAGCACTTCAGCTGAAGAAATGAAAATTAAAAACTGGATATAATTTAAATCCACTTTCAAAAAAATTATAGCTATACAGAAAGGCTATCAGCACATTAATATTAAAGAAGATGACATTGCGTACTTATTGAACATTCTTTCTGTACTTAATAGTGTACCAATATTCCAAATAAAACCATTTTACAAAATAATTACAAATATAGAAAAAAAATACGTGTTTCCTTGAGTTAAAATCTGTTGGTGAATAAGATAAATAAATACTGTTTTTCAGTGTTGATTACATCTGCTCTCCACAAAATTCAGTAAAATTAGGAATGGCATTCAGATGATTTCCCCATGATGTATTTCATTCTTAGTGGTTTAATCACTCATTCCTAAACATTCCCAGTATGTATAGCATCAGCTCAAAATAGTGTCAAAATAGTGCCAATTTACTTACTGTCATTAAACCATAGAGCTCAACTTTTAGGGATGGTCTAACTCAATTTCCTAATCTTGTTTTAAATGTGCAGGCCCAAAAGAGTTGTGGTTTAATTTGTAATGTTCCCATTCTGGTTTTGTAATAAGGACATAATGCTGAGTGCTTCCTCATTCAAATGTAGTGAGGAGCATAAATCACATGCATTTGCATAGTAGATATGAAATAAGTACTTCACTGAGATCTAGGGTCTGTCTATTTCAGTTATAGTTAACAGTTTGATAAGTGTTCATCACTGCCTGTGAACATTTCTGACACTGAAAATTTATTTCAAGTATAGAACATCAGTTCTTTTTTCACATTTTGATTATGTAATAATGATAATTAATTTATTAATGTATTTTAAAGTGCTTTTTTTTAATCCAGTTTTTCTTCTCTTTCTATATCAATCTGTACTTGATTTGCTATTGAATTTAATGTTCTAACATACAATTCCTTGTTCAAACCTTATGTTCATTCTCCTTGGTTCCTTTCCCCATTCATGAAGACCTCTGATACTCTGTAGAGAATGTTGCTTAGTTTCCATTTTTTCAGTGCTGTAAACCTGCCTCTCATTACCAGCCTCTTTTCCCTCTCTGTTTCTAGCCTCCATCAATCATGCTTTCTGTTTCACTGTTCCCTTTTTTCCCTGGTGTTGATCCACAGAAAGATGGCCCTCAGAAAGAAGTTGGACGAGCTTGAGGCCTGGTGCAGGCAAATAACATCTTCCTCAATGTCAACAACTAGTGCTATTGACTTCAGAAAAACTCACAGTACTCACACCCCTCTTTACACAGCAGCAGAAACTGCCAGAAGTTTCAAACTCCTGGGAGTGGACACCTTGCACAACCTCTTGCGGTCTCAGAACACATCCAATGCATTCGTGAAAACTCACCAACACCCTTGCTTTCTGAGGAGGCCGAAGAGAAATGGACTATGCACATCTATACTCATGCCATTCTGCAAATGCGCAGTAGAGCACATCCTAACAAGCTGCATCGCTGCATGGTACGGAAACCGCACTGTGGCAGACAGGAGAGCTCTACAACAGGTAGTCAAAACTGTCCAACGAATCACTGGCACCAGCCCACCCACCATCAAGGCCATATATACAGAAAGGTGCTGGAAAAGGGCCAGTAATATCATGAAAGATCCCACCCATTGAACTGTTTGTCCCACTCTCATCAGGGAGGAGGCTACGTAGCATCCACACCAGGACCACCAGACTCAAAAACAGTTACTTTCCACAAGGAGTGACGCTGATCAAGACCTCCACCCACTAACCCACCCCTCCACATCCCAAACACCAGTACTTTATCATTTCTTCTCAGTCAAATATGTACAGACGCTCCTGCAAGTAGCATCACTTTATGGACATATAATCAATGTATGTGAGCTATATTATGTATTTATGTTATTATGGTTTTGTTTTCATTATCATTGTGTTCCTTGTCAGAATGCTTTTTTTTATGCTGCATCAGATTCAGAGTAACAATTATGTCATCCTCTTTTACACCAGTGCACTGAAAATTATATTAAGCCATCTTGAATCCAAAATCTTGAATCTTAAATGTTGCACTCCCAACAATCCATTTTACCAATCACTCACAGACTGTGAATGGGTCTGTGATATTCTTTTGCTCTGGCTGAGATATCTATCATCACTCAACTTTGCAGTCCACCCCGATCATCGAAAAGAAAGGGCACCAACTACCTCACCCTCACCGACCATTGCTCACATTTTCCACAATGTACCCAACACTTTACCAGACTCTACTCTCTCTGCAATTACGACCTTACACTGGACAAGATAATCAATGTCTTCATTCTAATGCCTTGATGGCGTGCCAGCTTTCCATTATTGTCTGCCAAATGAACCACATGCTATTTTTCTACTCTTTTCTTTATCTTAATACTTATTTGTCCTGCTCTAATATTTGACTGCATGATTTTGACTCATTCCTATTTCAAAACCCTTTGAAATTCACTGGTTCAAAGGTTCAAAGGTCCAATTTAATGTCAGAGAAATGTATACAATATACATCCTGAAGTGCTTTTTCTTCACAACCATCCACGAAAACAGGGGAGTGTCCCAAAGAATGAATGACAGTTAAATATTAGAACCCCAAAGTACCTCCCAGCTCTCCCCTCCCGCGCATAAGTGGCAGCAAGCAACAATTCCCCTCCCCCACCATCAAAAATAAAGCGCACTCACTACCAGCATCCGAGCATGAGCAAAGCAATAGCAAAGACACAGACCTGCAGTTACCCCAAAGACTTCATTGTTCACCCGATAATTCGACTTGCTGCAGGCTCTCTCTCTCCCAATAAGGGAGAAAGAGGTGACTCCATTTTCCAATGAGTGGGGAGAGATAACAAACAACTCGCTGGTTTACGATGTTAAAAGTCCATTAGGTTGCTTTATCAAGCTCCGTTCCTGAAGATTGCAAGGATCCCGGGTCCCCAGGCACAGAGCAGATGTTCCGACTCCCCCAAAGACACACAGATCTCCTGTGGCAACACTAACCCTCGATTCGCCTGCCTCCAGTTACTCGAGATCCCAGGCTTCTGAATCCGTGCCAATTCTTAGGCTGAGACTTTGGCATGCCAAATAGCAGCCAAGTGAGGAACCCTGAGAGAGGGTCCCATTCCTGCAAAGAACCATAGTCAGTGTGTAGCTCCCAAGTCAGGGTCTTCAAAAGAACCCTGAAAGGAAAAACAGAGATATTAAAGATAAAAATAGAGCTGTTTTCGAAGATGCAAGCAAAGGAGTCGCCGTTGGGTGCCATAACTACTTAGCTCTGCCTCCTCTTGTACCTCAGTTCTGTCTTTTACAGAGTAAGTTCCACAGCAAGTGAACAGAGTTTCTAATCAATTTCAAGTGCCCACACAAAATAACAGCCTGGATTGTTGTCTTTAGCAAATCTAATTCCACCTTTGCTGGGGTCAAAGATCTTGCTCTGCCTAGATCTGCCCATAGGTAATTGTCTAAAGCCTAGTCAAGAAGCAAGTTATTCATCTGTAATGTTAACTCAGGTTTCCTTTCTCTAGTAACACGTTTGCTCTACTAGGCACTTACTACAACTCTGATCTACATTTCATATCTCTTAGATGATTCTTTGTTTATTTTCTCTGTCTCTAACTTTTATCAACCACCTACGTCAGCCAAATGGCTGCATCAACAGCTTACCACCATATCAAGGCAACACGCACAAAATGCTGGAAGAACTCAGCAGCATCAATGGGCTAATGGAAAAGAGGAGACAGTCGACGTTTTGGGCCGAGACCCTTCCTCAGGACAAAGGAAGCTCCATAGTAAGTGAACATAGCTGCTAATCAACTTCAAGTGCCCCATACAGAATAACAGCCTGGATTGTTCCCTTTAGCAAGTCCAGCCCCCCCCCCCCCCCCACCGCCCCTTTGCTGGGGTTAAAGATCTTGCTCTGCAGACCAGCTTCTGCCGATTTTCTTGTGTGTGTGGCATTTCTATGTCAATTCTGCCCTCACCCTATCAGAAATACTCCCACTGTGCTATCCACCCCACTTCTCCTCAACTTAAACATATTTTACGCATCCCCTCCCCAGTTCTGACAAAGGCCCTTTGACCCGAAATATTGACTTCTGCCATTTCCATGGATGCTGTCTGACTTGCTGAGTTTTTCGAGCTTTCACTGTGCTCATATGATATGAGATGCTAACAAGTTAGAAAAGGAAGATAGGGTGGCTACCAAATATTATTTTGTCTCAGTTCATTAGAGTCAGAGAGTCATTAAACACTACTGCACAGATGGGCCCTTTGGCCCATCTAATCCATACTGAACTGTTGTACTGCCTAGTCCCATTGATTTGCACTTGGACCATAGTCCTCCAAAACCCTCCCATCCATGTACTTATCTAAACTTCTCTTAAATCTTGAAAATGCATCACATCCACCTCTTCCACTGACAACTTGTCACTACCACCTGAGTTAAGATTTCCCTTAAATATTTCACCTTTCACCCTTAACCTATAAGTTAACCCAATCTCAATGGAAAAAGCCTGCCTGTATTACCTCTGTCTATACCCCTCATAATCTTTAACAAATCTCCCCTCATTCTCCTATGCTCCAGGAGATAGACTCCTAACCTATTCAAATTTTCCTTGTAAATCAATAAGTTAGTGTAAATTTAAATGAAAATTCTGGAGGCAAAATTTCAAAACAAAATCAAGGTCTGGTCTCAAACTGACTAGAATATCTATTAAAATATCATTTGCCTCAGGAAAGCATAGAGATGGCACTGCATTTTATGGTCATCAGTTTGTAAAACATCTGCTATTTAACGCTGGAATTATATAGTACATTACATAGTACATGCTGTAATGCTCTGGTCTATACAACATAGCATATATTTACCATGAGTTAAACTTTCAAGAGATTTACTGGTAATAATATTCCATAATACTTTAAAATACTGTTTTCATCAAATGAAACACCTGCATAATCTTCTTTTCCAGTTCTAATTTTCCCTCTGGTTTCTAGTTATTAACTGCTGTGTAAATATGGAGAGGAAAGGAAACATCTGTCAAAAGTATCTTATGGAAACCCAGCTATTAAATCCCTGCACAGCGAAGTGGGAGATGCAAAGAGACTTAAGCAGTCAGGTAGTCTTCCGCTGTCTTTTGTTTGGATAAAAATCTGTTTTCTGGAAAACATCCTTCACTTTCTTCCAATCATGATAAAAGGCTTTTCTGGGGATATAAATGAGAGCAGCAGCCAAGACCTTGTCTTCTCCCCTTTGTTTCCTGCTCCAAAATGGTGTCCTCTCGTGTTTTGTGTAAAGGGAAAAAGGAAATGGATTAATTTGCGCTGGTCTTTTAAGTGCAAGCAGCCTTGCACCCTCACAACATACTGGAATATTTCTTGTCCAACGGAGTAAACAGACTCAAGATCATAAAAGGGGTCTTTTAAAATATTTTAAACTCTCATAGCAACTGGAAAACTTTAATGGGATATTCTTTTTTTTTCCACTCATGGAAACAATTTTTGTTGGTGTGGGCCTGGCAGTAGTTCAGTTCCTGAGAATTTTTAAGTTTCAAAGGTTAAAAAACTTGGCCACCAGTTAGTGTTTGATTTAAAGGCAGATTTCAGTGGTGCTTTGTTAATTGCACTTTTTTATAGTGGGGTGTTTTTTTTTAGAAGAAAATCCTTTGGTAGTATGCTATTATAATCAAACTGCCACGATAATTTACCCTCCGTCTCTCACATATAAACACTTAATTCTCAAGGCGCAGTGAAAATTCAGTACAAACCACATTTCCTTAACTAAGCCCCACACTGAATTTTAAAAGAAAACATTTACAATGCATGATGATAGTCATGGAATATTAATTTAATTTCACTGAAAGTGCATATTGCTTGTAGAAAAATAATTGCAGTCTGTCATATTCAAAGCAAAATAGCCAAACGTGAAAGATGTAAAAATCAAAGTTCAAAGTACAAAGTAAAGTTTATTATCAAAGTACATATATGTCACCATATACACCCCTGAGATGTAAAAGACAACAAACTATGCAAATAAAAAAAGGAAAAAAAAGCAATAAATATTGAGAACATGAGATGAAGAGTCCTTCAATGTGAGTCCATAGGTTGAGGAAACAGTTCAATGATGGGGTGAGTGAAGTCATCCCCTCTGGTTCAAGGGCCTAATAGTTGAGGGATAGTTACTGTTCCTGAAACTGGAGGTGTGAGTCTTGAGGCTTCCTGTACCTTCTTCCTGATGACAACAGTGAGAAGAGAGCATGATCTCGATGGTGGGAATTTTTGAAGCTGGATACTGCTTTCCTGCAACAGTGCTCCGTGGTCAATGGTGGGGAGGGCTTTACCCATAGTGAACTGGGCCATATCCATTCATTTTTGTAGGATTTCTGCTCAAGGGCATTGGTGTTTCCATTCCAGGCTATATGAGGCCAGTCAACATACACATCACCACACATCTACTGAAGCATCTACAAAATTTTAGATGTCATGCTGAATCTTCACAAACTTCTAAGGAAGTAGAGGCACTGCTGTAGTTACATGCTTACATTATACTTACACGCTGGGCGTAGGATAGTTCTTCTGAAATGAGAACACCGAGGAATTTAAAGTTGTTGATCCTTTCCACCTCTGATCCCTGATGAGGACTGGCTCATGGACCTCCAGTTTCCTTCTCTTGAAGTCAATAATCATCTCCTTGGTCTTGCTGACATTGCGTAAGTGGCTGTTGCTCTGACACCATTCAACCAGACTTTCAATCTCCCTCCTATTTGCTGATTTGCCACCACCTTTGATTTGGCCAACAACAGCAAACTGAGCAAGCTAAAGTCACATATTTAAGTCAGAAAGCTTAAATATGGCATTGGAGCTGTGCATAGCCCACACAGTCATAAGTAAGAAGTGAGTAGAGGAGAGGGCTAAGCACACAACTTATGGTGCACCTATGCTGATGAAGATTATGGAGGAAATGTTGATACCAATCCAAACTGACTGGAGTTTGCAAGTGAAGAAATTAAAGATCCAATTGAGGCCAAGGTCTTGAAGCTTATTGAGTAGTTCTGCAGGAATGAAAATATTGAATGCTGAGTTAGTGTTGATGAAGAGCATCCTGATGCATGCAACTTTGCTGTCCAGATGTTCCAGGGTTGAGTGAGGAGCCAATGAAATGGCATCTGCTGTGGACCTGTTATGCCAGTAGGCAAACTGGAGCAAATCCAAGACACTTCTCAGGTAGGACTTGATATGTTTCATCAGAAACCTCTCAAAGCACTTCATCATTGTGGATTTAAGTTCTACTGGATGATAGTCATTGAGACAGGTTATAATGATTGATGATTATTTGGGAGAATAGTGATTAAGTGAACCCAGCCATCATTACAAAACCCACATTACCGGTCCAAAGTCCTGATTATACTTGGAAGCAATGACCAAGTGGCAGGAGAGATGTTATGCAGCAGAGGCTTATATTGGGGGTGCAAGGAGTAAGAGGCTATGTTGTGACTTTATAGAGGATGTATATAATCAGAGGGATATAGATATGTTGAATGGATGCAGTCATTATCACAGAGTAATGTGTCTAAAACTAGAGAGCACAGGTTTAAAGTGAGAAAAGAAAAATTTTAAATGGGCCAGAAGACAACTTTTTCATGCAGAGGAAAGAGGGTATATGAAATGAGTTGCTGGAAGATGTGGCTACAATTATGCTAGTTAAAATGCATTTGAACATGGACATTGACAGGGAAGGTTCAGAGGGCTACCTGCGGAAGGTATCTTTATCGTCATGGACCATTTGTGCCGAGGAGCCTGTTGCTGTGCTGTACGACTCAATGACTCTAACATATGAGTGCTGAGAATGCTGGGATGATGTTCTGGAGGAAAGTATGGTCAGGGAATTTGAGGCCCCACCTTTAATCATGGACCTGGAGAAGCACTTACACTTGTCCAGGCCACAGAGAAACAACTGCGCTTCTTCTGACACCATAACTTTCTCTTTTTGGCTGGTGCATTCGGCATTGAACGTGACCCATGAAGAATAAAGGCAAAGCGTCTTCCAAATGATATCACCAGTCATCGCCTTTAATGAAGACTGTGAAAGCCTGCACTGAACTCACTCCTCACAACTGTAGGTAGGGTTATTGCAACAGTGGGTTATAGACGGAAATTGAGAACTCAGTAGAGAACTCCCAACTTATAACTTAACTATTTATCTGCTCCATTCCTGCTGATAATGTTAAAATCTGGTCTTGTGTGCAATGCGAAGTTTCTAATTCGTAGTACTAATATTATCATTGAATAACAGTATTTGTATTTTTTTTCACAAATCCATCCAAGGTTATTAGCTGCCTCAAAGTCGGTCTGTAGTCAGGGACAAGAAGGTGTGACTGTGAGTGAGGTGGTAGTGGAATCCAAGAGACAGTGCTGGAGAAGCCTCAGTCCTTGAGCTTGTCCGAGATTCTTGTTCCTTGTGTGGATGAGAGTGGGGACTGTAGCAAGGATGGGCAACCTAACTGTGGCACCGTAATTCAGGGAGCCATTCAAGAGGGGAGAGAGAAGAGAAATGTAGTGGTAATTGGGGATAGTATAGTCTGGGGAATAGACAGAGTTCTCTGTCATGAGGATAGAGCATCCTGAAGGTTGTGTTGCCTGCCTGCAGATGAATTTGCAGTGGGAGGAGAAAGATCAAGTTGTCGTGGTCCATGTGGGTACCAGCAACATAGGTAGAATGAGGAAAGAGGTTCTGCTGGGGAAATTTGAGCAGCTAGGGACTAAATTAAAAAGCAGAACCAAGAAAGTTGTACTGTCTGGATTACGACCTGAGCCATGTGCAAATTGGCATAGGGTCAAGAAGATTAGAGAGTTAATGCATGGCCCAAAGATTGGTATGGGAGAAGTGGGTTTGAATTCTTGGGAAATTGACACCAGTATTCAGGAAGGAGGGAGCTGTACCAATGGGACAGGCTTCACCTGAACTCTAATAGAACCTGGATCCTAGTGAATTGCATAACTAGGGCTGTGGATAGGGCTTTAAACTAAATAGTAGGGGGTGGGTTCAACAGATTGGAGAAGTAAGGGTAAAGTAAAAGAGAAAAGTATGGATAAAGATAAAAAAAAGCAAAAAAATAAAAAATAGAAATGTAAGAGTGGAGTGAAGAAAAGTCAAATACAAAAGAGAGAAAGATCACAAAATTTTAGAAGCACAATGAGTGTAAGGGCATTTTATCTGAATGCCCATAGTATTTGAAACAAAGTCAGTTAACTTGTGGCACAAATCAGTACAAAGGGGTGTAAATTAGTGGCCATTCAGAAACGTGGTTACAGGATGGAGAGGAGTGGGAATGAAATATCCAAGGATATTAGGTAATATGGAAGGATAGGCAGGAAGGTAAGAGTGGTGGGGTAGCACTTTTAATTAAGGATGAGATAAGGATGATAGTGAGAGACCAGATAAGATCTAAGGAGCAGAATGTTGAATCCATCTAGGTAGAGATTAGGAATAGTAAAGGGTAAAAATCACTGGTGGGAGTTGTCTATCGGCCACTGAATAATAACATTACAGTGGCACAGGCAATAAACAGAGAAATATCTGAGGCATGCAAGAATGGAACAGCAGTTACCGTGGGGGACTTTAACTTGCACAGAGATTGGGTGAATCAAGTTAGTCAAGGCAGTCTTGAGGAGGACTTCATAGAACACATATGTGATGGATTTCTTGAACAGCATGTTACTGAACCTGCAAGGGAATGTGCCATCATAGTCCTGTGCAAAGAGACAGGTAAAATTAGTGATCTTGCAGTTGGGGATCCTCTAGGGAAGAGCGATCACAGTATGATTGAGTTTCTCCTACAAATGGAGGGTGCAATAGTTCGACCAAACACCAGTGTATTTTGCCTAAACAATGGAGACTACAATGGGATGAGGGGGGATTTGGCTTGTGTAGTGATGCACCATCAATAACGCTCGGAGATGGGAGGCGAACGATAGGCTTTTATTAGCTGCAAGAGACCACGATTAGTAGCAAGAGACCACCACACAACATCCTGGAGACTGAGGGAGGAGCAGTGCCTCCAACCACCTTTATACAGGGGTCTGTGGGAGGAGCCACGGGAGCAGTCAGCAGAGGGGCGTGTCCAGACAGGTATATGTAGTTCACCACATATAGACTGGAAACACAGGCTATATGGTGGGGTGGTTGAGGATGTGGGACGGTGCTTAACAGAAGTATATTCCTGCTAAAAGCAAGGGTGGGGAGAGCCAGCCATGGATAACTAAGGAAATAAAAAAAAGCATCAAACTAAAAGCTTGTGCATACAAACTCGCCAAGAGTAGTGGGAAACTGGACGATTGGGAAGACTTAAAAAGCAGCAAAGAACACAAAGTGAGCAATAAAGAAAGGGAAGATAGATTATGAAAATAAACTAGCATAAAATTAAAAAATGGATAATAAAAGATTTTATAATTACATAAAGTGGAAAAGGGTGGCTAAAGAGAACGTAGGTCCTTTGGAGGACGAGAACAGGGAATTGATATTGGGTAATGAGGAAATGGCAGTGGCTTTGAATGACTATTTTTTTTTCGATCTTCACACTGGAGGACACATCCAATATGTCAAAGAGAGATGTTATAGATGCGATGGGAGGTGAGGACCTCAATACAATAGCTATCACTAAAGAGGTAGTACTGAGCAAACTTGTGCGCCTGAAGATAGGTAAGTCCCTTAGTCCTGATGGAATGCATCCCTAAGTACTAAAAGAAATGGCAGAAATTATAGCAGAGGCTTTGGTGATAACTTACCAAAATTCTCAGGATTCTGGGCAGGTCCTGGCGGATTGAAAGACAGCGAATGTCATTCTGCTGATCAAAAAAGAATGTAGGCAAAAGGCAGGTAACTATCGGCCAGTTAGTTTAACATCTGTAGTTGGGAAAATGCTTGAAGCTATCATTAAAGAAGAAATAGCGAGGCATCTGGAAAAAAAATGGATCCATCAGACAGACACATCATGGATTCAGCAAAGGCAGGTCCTGTTAGACAAACTTACTGGAGTTCTTTGAGGATATAACAAGTGCAGTGGATAGAGGGAAACAGATAGACGTTATTTACTTGGATTTCCAGAAAATGTTCAATAAGGTGCCGCATAAAAGACTTATCCATAATATAAGGATGCATAGAGTTGGGGTGATATATTAGCATGGATAGAGGATTGGTTAATTATTAGAATGCAGAGAGTTGGGATACATGGGTGTTACTCCGGTTGGCAACTAGTGGTGAGCGGTGTGTCGCAGGGGTCGGTGCTGGGCCCGCAACTGTTCATGATATACATTAACAACCCAGAAAAGGGGACAGAGTGTAGTGTATCTAAGTTTGCTGATAACACTATATGGAGTGGAAAGCAAATTGTGCAGAAGATATGGAGAGTCTGCAGAAAGATATAGAAAGGTTAAGAGAAGGGGTAAAGGTCTGGCATTACAATGTTGGTAAATGCAAGGTTATCCACTATGGATGGAAAAATGAAAGAGTAGATTACTACTTAAATGGTAAAAAAATTGCAGCATGCTGCTGTGCTTGTGCGTGAATCATAGAAGGTTGGTTTGCAGGTGCAGCAGGCTATCAAGAAGGCAAATGAGATGTTGGTCTTCATTGCTAGAGGGATTGAATTCAAGAGCAGGGAGGTTATGCTGCAACTGTACAGGGTACTGGTGAGGCCGCACCTGGAGTACTGTGTGCAGTCCTGATCTCCTTACCTGAGGAAGGATATACTGGTTTTGGTGGCAGTGCAGAGGAGGTTCACCTGGTTGATTCCAGAGATGAGGGGGTTAGACTATGAGAAGAGATTGAGTCACTGGGACTGTACACGCTGGAGAAAAAGAGGAGATCTTATAGAAAGATATAAAATTATGAAAGGGATAAATAAGATAGAGGCAGGAAAGTTGTTTCCACTGATAGGTGAGATTAGAACTAGGGGACATTGGCCTCAATATTTGGGCGAGTAGATTTAGGATGGAGATGAGGATGAACTGCTTTTCCCAGATAGTGGTGAATCTGTGGAATTCTCTGCCCAATGAAGCAGTGGGGGCTACCTCAGTAAACATATTTAAGACAAAGTTGGATAGACTTTTGCATCGTAGGGGAATTGAGGGCTGTGGGGAAAAGGCAGGTAGGTGGAGATGAGTCTATGGGCAGATCAGCCATGATCTTATTGAATAGCAGAGCAGGCCAGATAGCCTACTCCTGCTCCTATTTCTTATGTTCTTGTGTTCTTATATAAGAGTTGGTGAGCTATCTCATGACTAAGGCCCAGTAGCACTCACCTCTATCATAATGAAATGCTTCAAGAAGTTTGTCATGGCTAGAATTAAATCCTGCCAGAGCAAGGACTTGGACTCATTACAATTCACCTACAGCCACAGTAGGTCTGCAGCAAACTGACTCTCCATAAAACCATAAGACATAGGAGCAGAATTAGGCTACTCAGCCCATCGTGTCTTCCCTGTCATTCCATCATGGCTGATTTATTATCCCTCTCAGCAAATTTCTCCTGCCTTCACCCTATTACCTCGGATGCCCTGACACTAATCAAGAACCAATCAACCCCCACTTTAAATCTGCCCAATGACTTGACCTCTACAGCTGTTTGTGGCAATGAATTTCACAGACTCACTATTCTTCCTAATCTCTGTTCTAAATGTATGTCCCCCTATTCAGAGGCCCTAGACTCCCCCCACTATAGGAAACATCCTTTCCATATCCACTCTATACTTGGCTCACTTGGCTTTGCGGCACCTAGATAACCGTGAGACTAATGTTTATCAATTGCAGCTCGGAATTCAACACCATCATCCCCACAACAAGCTTCAATACATGACCCTCGGTATCCTTGACTTCCTCATTGAGAGACCACAGTTGTCAGAGAAATTAAAAAACTCACATCTTATGTAACTAATAATAATTCTGATTCTGATTCTCCCCTTGAATTTCTCAGCTACAGCAGAAGAAAACAAACAAATAAAACACACAGATTGAAAGATGGAATTCTCAAAGATTAACTTTTTAGAAAGACAAAGAAAACAATTCAAGAGGGATAAAAAGAAACTTTTGCATCTCCATGATACTTCATGGATCAGTGCAAACCTATTCCAAGACTAAACTCTTCAATATTTTGTTTCAGAACATAGTCTTTCCTAGAATGTAGTATCTCAATAAAAGTATTTCACTTAATTTCAGCGTTCAAGCTTTGTTATTGTTACGTGTAGAACATAATGTAGGTTCTTCCACTGAACTTGCAGAACAGGATGTCAACCTTTGAGCTTAGAGCAACAGTTTGACCACAAGCAAAAACATTTGCTAGCTCTTCCATGTAGATGATTCAATGCTACACTGCAGTTGCTGAGGGTGACAATGATGTTAAAACTCATATGGCATAACTTGCACAAACTCTCTCTGAGGCCTTTAAGGCTATTAGAGCAAGGCTTAACTGATGGGTTGAACTCTTCTTCAGTGCTCCACCGACCTAGGGCCACTGCTGGAGAGAACAAGTATCCTTTGCTTTCCAGAGAGGTGCCTTCTTTAGTTTTCAATTGTTTCTGAATCCCCTGAGAATATCCGACAGGCCTAATGCCATCATCATTCTCTCTTCTTTCCTCACCTACTGCACAAAAGATACAACAGCTTTGGTGCATGTACCACCAAGCTCAAGGACAGCTTCTATCCTGCTGTTGTCAGACTCTTAAACATACCTTTCGTATAGGTGAAATGAACACCTGATCTCCCAGTCTACCTTGTTGTGCCCTCTGCATGTTACCTATGTTTATATGTTCTCCCTGTGACTGTGTGGATTTCATCCGGGTGCTCCGGTTTTCTCCCACATTTCAAAGACATACGGTTAGGGTTACTGAGTTGAGCCTGCAATGTTAGTGCCAGAAGCATGGAGACATTTGTGGGCTGCCCAGCACCACCTTTGCTGATTTGATTGATGTAAATGATGCATTTCCCTGCATGTTTAGATGTTTCAATATATATGTGATAATAAAGCTAATCTTTAAGAAGAATCTCTTCTTTGATCAGCCTGCATGACATGCAAACAAGTGCTTCTCACTGTACCACAGTACATGAAGCCAATACCAAAACCATCTATCCAACTCATCCCAATAGTTACCTGCCCAACACTTCTCATCATCTGCTGATTGTCTCATTATGAGCCTGACTGATCTGCTTGACCTTGCCCTGCACTCATTCATAGTCTAACCATATCCCTGCCAACAGCATACGGGTGGACCATGCCCTCACCCTGGTAACTCCTTATAATCTCCACCTGGCAACATTCTGTGAGAGCTCCTGCACATACCATTTTCTGACAGCCCACCACCACAAATTGACATCCCACAAACTTCAGCCCAGTTACTTACTCTGCATGGTGGAAGATCACAGACTAACATCTACTGTACAAAATGCTTTGTACAAAATAATGACTGGACCATTGAAGCATTCATATTGAGTGAATGGATGGTCAGTGTGAACTCCATGGGTCTCAGAGACTGATTTCATGCTCTACCCCTCTATGACTCTCCACTGAGCTAAGGTGGAAATCTGACCCATAGCTTGCTTGAGAAAAAACTACATCTGCTTTCCCAGACTCACCCATCACTCAAATGTAAGAAATGCATCTGGGTCAGAGTTTGATTCAGCATTTGCCTGAGGTGCTTTTGGAAACAAGGGGGTTTATGGCGGACAAATCCCTCACCACAAACATGCTGCTTCTCCTTCATGAAATGGCATTGAGTCCACTTAATGAATCATTCACTTTCGTGCCTGGAAGCTTCACTTGAGATGGGGAGCAGCCTTATTTAATAAAGTAAATAAACAAGTAAATTGTTTTCAGCTAAACATAAACCTTTAAACAAAAACATTGGTAGTGAGAACCAGGTTTTTTACATGCACAAAATAGAAATCCAGAATAGTGATCTTAAACTATACCAACTTATGACAATGGGCAAATAGTTTAATCTGTTATTATAACTAACAGCCTTTCTGTTATCAGTGGGTTAAAAGAATTTGAAAATATTATATCAAAATAGCCATAAATATTTTCAGTGCTTGGGGTGAATAAACTGTACTGTGCCAATGAATTGTTTTTTTTGTTTCGGTTCCACAGAAACTGCCATAACAGGCTATCAACTCTCACTACTCTGATATTATATTCTCAACTAAAGAATACATTCCTACTCAAATATAAGCTAGTAGTGCCTTGTTGTTGATATGAATAAGAGAGCTGCAGACTATAATCCCCAGTGAATGTGTTCAGTAGTAACTTAAGCTGCAATCGTATGATAAGCAAAATAAATACTTCAATAAAGATATAGATACTCAAAGTGTATTTCTTATCTAGATTTCTGCTTTGAATTTTAACATAATGGTAAATTAGCATTGTAGGCATTGTTCGATTTCCTGAGGACAGTGAAATTTAACCCACGTCTACAATCTTCATGGATGGGCAGATCCTCATCATCATGGATCTATGGAACTGAGAGGCAAGAACAATGTTCTTCTCTTTTTGCTACTTTACCTGTGGCAAATGCACCTGTTGCAGTGTTATGCAGGCTGCAATAGCCCTGTCTTCATAGTGTTGATGCATTCCATCCTGTGGAGCAGTAAACTCTCTGAGATAAATTTCAAGCAAACCAAGCATCTTCACACTGAACATCCACAAGAAAGTGCAAACGAGCTGCCTGTGTCATCAAGATCAGTACCTTCATCTTAAACACAAGAGAGTCTGCAGATGCTGGAAATCCATACCAAAGTGCTGGAGGAACTCAGCAGGTCAGGCAGCATCTACAGGAAGGAATGAAGAATTGACGTTTTGGGCTGAGGCCCTTCATCAGGACTGGAAAAGAAATGTGATGAAGGCAGAATAAGGTGGGAAAGGAGAAGCTAGAACGTGATAGGTGAAGGCAGCTGGGAGGTGGGGGAGGGGTTGAAGTGAGTGGGAAGAGGCGATAGGTGGAAAAGTCAAGTCAAGTCAAGTCACTTTTATTGTCATTTTGACCATAACTGCTGGGAGAGTACATAGTAAAAATGAGACAATGTTTTTTCTGGACCATGGTGTTACATGACTCAGTACAAAAACTAGACTGAACTATGTAAAAAAACTACACTAGACTACAGACCTACCCAGGACTGCATAAAGTGCACAAAACAGTGCAGGCATTACAATAAGTAATAAACAGGACAATAGGGCAAGGTGTCAGTCCAGGCTCTGGATATTGCGAAGTCTGAGAGCTTGGGGGAAGAAACTGTTACATAGTCTGGTCGTGAGAGCCCGAATGCTTCGGTGCCTTTTCCCAGACGGCAGGAGGGAGAAGAGTTTGTATGAGGGGTGTGTGGGGTCCTTCATAATGCTGGTTGCTTTGCGGATGCAGCGTGTAGTGTAAATGTCCGTAATGGCGGGAAGAGAGACCCCGATGATCTCACTATCCGCTGCTGGGCCTTGCGATCCGAGATGGTGCAATTCCCGAACCAGGCAGTGATGCAGCTGCTCAGGATGCTCTCAATACAACCCCTGTAGAATGTGATGAGGATGGGGGGGGGGGGGGCGGTGGGAGATGGACTTTCCTCAGCCGTCGTAAAAAGTAGAGACGCTGCTGGGCTTTCTTTGCTATGGAGCTGGTGTTGAGGGACCAGGTGAGATTCTCCGCCAGGTGAACACCAGGAAATTTGGTGCTCTTAACGATCTCTACCAAGGAGCCGTTGATGTTCAATGGGGAGTGGTCGCTCCATGCCCTCCTGAAGTCAACAACCATCTCTTTTGTTTTGTTCACATTCAGAGACAGTTTGTTGGCTCTGCAGCAGTCTGTTACCCCTGCACCTCCTCTCTGTAAGCTGACTCGTCGTTCTTGCTGATGAGACCCACCACAGTAAAAAACAGGTAAAAGCTGAAGAAGATCTTCTTTCCCGATGTCTAGGCCTAATTCAACATGGATTGGAGAAAAGCATATCAGAAGCTATTATGAAAAGAACACTGAAGAATGAGGTGCTGCCATGATGAAGCCACAACACAATGTTATCAGGAACAGAATCAGATTTTTCAGTAAAAGCTGAGTGATTCCACAAGCAGTCAGATATCGACATTCTTGTTATCTATTCACTGAAGATAAGTAAGCATGAGAAGGCAAGAAGAGGTTCCACTGAAATGCCTACTCTCAGTGATGGAAGAGCTCTGTATCCAAACTGGTGTTGTCCCTGCACTGATATTGTTTAGGTACATTTATTCCACATAACAATCATGACAGTGTGTTGTGTGCGGACCTAACGGAAGCACATGGAATAAACCACGGAGTTCTCCCAATATTGGAATAGTAGATCAATTGGAATTATGGTTCTAATATTCCAATAATGGAATACTTCCGCTGGATGTAAGACAACAAATGCAGAATGTTGGCCTATGATGGTGATGTGGTGTGAGGCAGTTAGTGCTGCTGCCCCATAGTTCTAGGATCCAGGTTCAATCCTGTCTGTGCTGATCTATTCCTTTTTCCCTGTGACTGCATTTTTACTGGAGGCTCGGGTTTCCCCCGATATTCAAAATAAATGCTGGTAGTTTATTAGCTGTCTGTAAGTGTTGTAGAATGCCAAAGGACAATAGAATCAAAGTGGGGTTGATGTACCTGCGTGTAAGCGGCAGGGGCACAGGAAAATAGAGTTAGTGGGAAGTCAGAGTAATAGGATTGCTTCCTGGGAGTTGTCATAGACCTGGTGGGCCAAATGGTTTCCTTCTGAGCTCTGATGAGAATAGGGTGAGAAGTTTCATACCCTGGGCATTGTCAAAGCAGATGATCTATCCTGGGACCATCATACTGAGGCAACCACAACAACGATAAGCCAGCAGCTGTACTTCATTAAGAGTTTGAGTAGATCTGATAGGTCACCAAAGTCTCCAGCAAATTTCTACATATGTACCATGGAGAGAATTCTGACTGCTTGCATCACTGTAAGTGCCAATGCACAGGATGAAAAGAGGCTGCAGATGGTTGTAGACCCAGCCAACTCCATTATGGGTCAGAGCGTCTCACCATCAAGGGCATCTTCTAAAAGCAGTGCATCAAGAAGATGGCATTCAGTATGTATGACCATCACCATCTGGGTTATGTCCCCATATCATAGCTACCATCAGGGGAGAAGCATAGGACTGACTTTATCAGTCTTGCTTTGTGTGTACTTTTCATTGATTGATTTAATTGCATTTCTCTGTTCTACTGTGAATGCCTACAAAAAATGAATCTCAGGGTAACATATTGTTACCAGGTTGAGACATGGCCCAAGTGCAGAGTGAGAGACATTGAAGTAGGTCGATAGTTCACAGACTTAATGTGAACAGTGTTAAAGGGAAAATCAAACAATAAACGCTAGGCCAAACAGGGCCATTAACTAAAACTCTCGAAGGGAAACAAACCCTACACTGTGGCTGAAAAGAACACCTAAACATTAAACAAATATCACTAGTCTTCAGAGTCAGTTGACTCGACAGTCCAATTTCACAGGGAGGACCGAATGCAAACAGGCAGCAATGTGTTGCTGTGCTCTGTCCAAGTCTCGACAAGCACTACGATGACAAGTATGGAGTTAAATACTATCATGATTAAATAATGATTAGCTGACACGTGCATATTCACAAGCTCAATTGCTGTATCTACTGCGCTGCCGAATCCGTGGTGGTGACACATATGGTGATATATACATACTTCGATAATAAATTTACTTTGAACTTTGAAGACCTTGAGGAAACCATGCTGAGTAGGGCCTATTTTGTCATGTGACTCCAAGTATCCTGAGACCTCAACAATCGACTCCAACATCTTCCAACTATTGAGGTCAGACTAACTGGACTATAATTTCCTTTCTTCTGCCTCTCTCTCTTCTTTATCTATCTATTTATTTATTTATTTATTAATTTTTAGAAATTACAAGGAATAAATGTAATAATAAAATAGTAAGAAAAATAATATTGACCCTCCCCCCTCCCCTTAACCCTCCCCCCCTTAACCCTTATCTAAAGAAAGAAAAAAAAAGAAAGAAGAGAAAGATTGCCTGGATATCGGAGGACCCCCACATGCTCCATGGAGTTCAAAATAATTTTGATATTTATTTTTACTTTCCCCAATTACTATAATTTTATCTTCAAAGGACCTGTGTATTTAATCCTATCTTTTGTAAGTATGGGAGCCAAATTGTCAAAAATATATCATATTCATTTCTTAGGTTATACGTAATTTTTTCAAATGGAATACAACTATGTATTTCATTATTCCAATGATCCATAGTTAAATAAAATATATTTAACCTCTCTCTCTTCTTGAAGAGACAATTGACATTTGCAATTTCCAGTCTTCCAGAAACCTTCCAGAATCTAGTGATTCTTGAGAGATCATGGCTAATACCTCCACAATCTCTTCAGCCACCTCCTTCAGAACCCTGGCATGTATACCATCTGGTCCAGGTGACTTATCTACCTTGATCTTTCAGTTTCCCAAGAACCTTCTCTCTAGTGTGGTAACTTTACACACCATGCTCCCTGACACCTGTAACTTCCACTACACTGCTAGTGTCTTCCACAGGGAAGGCTGATGCAAAATACTTATTCAGTTCATCCACCATTTCCTCTACCTCTCCAGCAGCGTTTTCCAGTGGTCCGATATCCATTCTCACCTCTCTTTTACACTCTATGTATCTAAAGAAACTTCTGGTATCCTCTTTAATATTGTTAGCTAGCTTACTTTCGTATTCCATCTTTATTTTCTTGATGACTTTTTTAGTTGCCTTTTGTGGGGTTTTAAAAGCTTCCCAACCCTCTAACCTCCCAGTAATTGTTGCTCTATTATATGCCCTCTCTTTGGCTTTTATGCTGGTTTTGACTTCCCTTGTCAGCCTCGGTTGTGTCATCTTGCCTTTAGAGTACTTCTTCCTCTTTGGGATGTATATATCCTGTGTCTTCTGATTGCTTCCAGAAATTCCAGCCATTGCCAGTCTGCCATCATCCCTTCCAGTGTTCTTTTCCAAGCAATTTTAGCCAACTCCTCGGCCTAAATTCCCTTTACTCCACTATAACACTGATACACCTGACTTTAGCTTCTCCTTGTCAAATTTTAGGGTGAACTTGATCATATTATGATTACTTTCATCTTAAGGTTCTTTTACCTTAAGCACTCTAATCAATTCCAGTTCATTGCACAACACCCAATCCAGAACAGCTGATCCCCTAGTGGGCTCAACCTCAAGCTGCTCTTAAAAGCCATCTCGTGGGCACTCCAGAGATTCCCTCTCTTAGAATCCAGCACCAACCTGATTTTCCCAATCTACCCGCATTTTGAAGACTCCCATGACTATTGCAACACTGCCCATTTTCTAACTCCCGTCGTAACTTGTGGACCTCGTCCTTACTACTCTTTGGGGGTCTGTATACAACTCCCACTAGGGACTTTTTACCCTTGCAGTTTGTTATCTCTATCCACAATGTTTCACCATCTTCCAACCCTATTTCACCTCTTCCTAATGATTTGATTTCATTTTTCACCAACAGGGCAATGCCACCCGTTCTGCCTTCCTGCCTGACCTTTCAATACAATGTGTATCCTTGGGCATTGAGCTCCCAGCCATAATCTTGTTTCAGCCATAATTCAGTGATGCCTACATCATACCAGCAAATCTGTAATTGTGCTACAAGTTTATCGACCATATTATAGACAAGAGACAATAGGTGCAGAAGTAGACCATTCGGCCCTTCGAGCCTGCACCGTCATTTTGAGATCATGGCTGATCAATTCCTATCAATACCCGGTTCCTGCCTTGTCCCCATATCCCTTGATTCCCCTATCCATAAGATACCTATCTAGCTCCTTCTTGAAAGCATCCAGAGAATTGGCCTCCACTACCTTCCGAGGCAGTGCATTCCAGACCCCCACAACTCTCTGGGAGAAGAAGTTTTTCCTTAACTCTGTCCTAAATGACCTACCCCTTATTCTCAAACCATGCCCTCTGGTACTGGACTCTCCCAGCATCTGGAACATATTTCCTGCCTCTATCTTGTCCAATCCCTTAATAATCTTATATGTTTCAATCAGATCCTCTCTCAATCTCCTTAATTCCAGCGTGTACAAGCCCAGTCTCTCTAACCTCTCTGCGTAAGACAGTCCAGACATCCCAGGAATTAACCTTGTGAATCTACGCTGCACTTCCTCTACAGCCAGGATGTCCTTCCTTAACCCTGGAGACCAAAACTGTACACAATACTCCAGGTGTGATCTCACCAGGGCTCTGTACAAATGCAAGAGGATTTCCTTGCTCTTGTACTCAATTCCCTTTGTAATAAAGGCCAACATTCCATTAGCCTTCTTCACTGCCTGCTGCACTTGCTCATTCACCTTCAGTGACTGATGAACAAGGACTCCGAGATCTCTTTGTATTTCTCCCTTACCCAACTCTACACCGTTCAGATAATAATCTGCCTTCCTGTTCTTACTCCCAAAGTGGATAACCTCACACTTATTCACATTAAACGCCATCTGTCAAGTATCTGCCCACTCACCCAGCCTATCCAAGTCACCCTGAATTCTCCTAACATCCTCATCACATGTCACACTGCCACCCAGCTTAGTATCATCAGCAAATTTGCTGATGTTATTTTCTATGCCTTCATCCAAATCGTTAATGTAAATGGTAAACAGCTGTGGTCCCAATACCGAGCCCTGTGGCACCCCACTAGTCACCACCTGCCATTCCGAGAAACACCCATTCACCGTTACCCTTTGCTTTCTATCTGCCAACCAGTTTTCTATCCATGTCAATGCCTTCCCCCCGATGCCCTGAGCTTTGATTTTACCCACCAATCTTCTATGTGGGACCTTATCAAATGCCTTCTGAAAATCGAGGTACACTACATCCACTGGATCTCCCCTGTCTAACTTCCTGGTTACATCCTCGAAAAACTTCAACAGATTAGTCAAGCATGATTTACCCTTGGTAAATCCATGCTGGCTCGGCCCAATCCTATCACTGCTATCTAGATATGCCACTATTTCATCCTTAATAATGGACTCTAGCATCTTTCCCACCACCGATGTCAGGCTGACAGGTCGATAGTTCTCTGTTTTCTCCCTCCCTCCTTTCTTAAAAAGTGGGATAACATTAGCCATTCTCCAATCCTCAGGAACTGATCCTGAATCTAAGGAACATTGGAAAATGATTACTAATGCATCTGCAATTTCCAGGGCCACCTCCTTTAGTACAAAAGGATGCACCTCCGTATACTGCGTGCATTCATATATAACACCTTCAGTCCTGTATTTATTCTTCTCATATTTGTCTGCCTTTTACATTACAACACATCCTGTTGACTGCAAATTTCTCCTTTTATCAGCCTCTCCTCACTACACATTACCTCAGTTTGTAAACCAGCTAGCTACCTCATCTTCAGCACTATCATCTGTCTTTCCTACGATACTTCTTGCATTGAAATATACACAGGTCAGGACATTAGTCGCACCATAGTTAACCTTTTAATTCCTATCTTTGTCTCTGCCTCCACAACCTCTCCACTAACTTTTCTGGCGTTCTTACTCCCATCCCCCTGCAACTCTAGCTTAAACCTAACCATGCAGCATTAACAAACCTTCCCGCTAGGATATTAGTCCCCCTCCATTTCAGGTGCAAACCATCCCTACTGTACAGGTCCCACCTTCCCTGGAAGAGAGCCCAATGATCCAAAAATCTACTGCCCTCCCTCCTGCACCAACTCCTTAGCCACGCATTAAACTGTACAATCTTCCTAGTTCCAGCCTCACTAGCACTTGGCATCGGTAGCAATCCTGACATCACAACGCTGGAGGACCTGTCCTTTAGCTTGGCAGCTAACTCCCTGAACACCCTATGCAGAACCTCGTCACTTGTCTGACCCATGTCATTGGTACCGAAATGGATCACAAGTTCTGGTTGTCCACCTTTCCACTTAAGAAGACTGAGGACTCAGTCTGAGATATCCCAAACCCTGGTATCCAGGGTGCAACATACCATCTGGGAATCTTGTTCTCACCCACAGAACCTCCTGTCCATTCCCCTAAGTAATGAAACTCCTATCATCACAACTGCCGGTGACTGGTGGTGTTCTACAGGGGTCTGTGTTGGAACCAATACATTTTACGTTATATATCAATGATATGGATGATGGAATTGATAGTTTTGTGGCAAAGTTTGCAGATAATATGAAGATAGCTGGAGGGGCAGGTAGTTTTGAGGAAGTAGGAAGGACTTAGATGAGTTAAGAAAATGGGCAAAGAAGTGGCAGATGGAATACAGTGTTGGGAAGTGTATGGACATGCACTTTGGTAGAAGAAATTAAAGGGTTGACTCTTTTCTAAATGGAGAGAAAGAACAAACAATTGAGATGAAAAGGGAATTGGGAGTCCTTGTGCAGGGTTTTCCAAAGGTTAATTTGCAGGTTGAGTCTGTGGTGAGGAAGGCAAATGCAATGTGTGGTGAACTACATATACCTGTCTGGACACGCCCCCTGCTGACTGCTCCTGTGGCCCCTCCCTCTGATTGTGGCTCCTTCCACAGACCCCGGTATAAAGGTGATTGAGGCTTGAGCCCGGCCCTCAGACTCCAGGATGTAGTATGGTGGTCAACTACTGCTTGTTCTTTCTTCCAGTCAATAAAAGCCGATATCTCGCCTTCACGTCTCAGAGAGAGTTATTGATGGTGCATCACAATGTTAGCATTCATTTCAAAAAGACTAGAATATAAAAGCAAGGATGTAACGTTGAGACTTTATAAAACACTGGTGAGGCCTCACTTGGAGTATTGTGAGCAGTTTTGGGCCCATTATCTTAGAAAGGGTGTGCTGAAACTGGAAAGGGTTCAAAGGAGGTTCACGAAAATTATTTCAGGATTGAATGGCTTGTAAGATGAAGAGCGTTTGATGGCTCTGGGTTTGCATTCACAAGAATTCAGAGAATGAGGGTGACCTCATTGAAACCTATCGAATGGTGACAGGCCTTGATAGAGTGGATGTGGAGACGATGTTTCCTATGGTGGGAGAATCTAAGGCCAGAGGACACAGCCTCAGAATAGAGGGGGTTCCTTTTAGAATGGAGATGAGGAGGAATTTATTTAGCTAGAGAGTGGTGAATCTGTGGAATTCTTTGCTACATGCAGTTTGGAGTCCAAATTTTTATGTATATTTAAGACAGAGGTTGATAGCTTCTTGATTGGTCAGGGCATGAAGGGATATAGGAAGAAGGTAGGAGATTGAGGCTGAGAGGAAAGTTGCATCAGCCATGAAGAAATGGTAGAGAACCAACTCGATGGGCCAAATGGCCTAATTCTGCTCCAATATCTTATGGTCTCATGGTCCTTTCCTCACCTTATGGCGCAACGGGCGGCAACCTTGCTGTTTCTTTAGCACTTTGTCTGTTTTTTACGAGGCCGAGTTGCTAGCCTGATGCTCAACCCAGAACAGATGAAAAACGTACAAGTATCAGGCCAGATTGGAACCTAGGACCACTCACCTCAAAGTCCAGTGTGGATGCCACTACACCACTGGCCAGCTGGGTTTTTGTATAAGAGGGGTTCAAAAGGGTGTGCTTGGAAATGTTTATCAATTCTGCAGAGAATTATCAAATAGAACGCACTGGAACTGCAGCCAGTCATCTATTAAAATTAAGTGAGCAACACACACAAAATGCTGGAGGAACTTAGCAGATCAGGCAGTATCTATGGAGGGGAATAAATAGCCGACATTTTGCACCAAGAAAAGCTCATTATTTCTTAAACCTAGCCCTTTATTTAGCTAATCCTTATTGAAGTTGCCAATATATTCATGTGGAGTTAACCTGACATTATGTTTTTCAAAGGGACAGCACTCTGAAAGTCATCCCATGCATGAAATAGAGGACAGAAATCCACTGATCTTTGAACTATATCTTTGGTGAAATCCACCGTAACCTGGCCAGGTCATGCGAACAGGGACATTCCTTCAAATTACAACCTAATGATGAAATCCTCTGAATATTTGGGCAGGTTAGTTTTCAGCATGTTGGAACCTGCAATAAAAACTTAAAACCTGAGCAGCCAGAGTGTTATTAATATGTGGAAAGAGAACAATTGGAATGTGTAGAATGGGAAACTGCGCTGTCAGCAGTTAATGTTTTGAAACACAGCAACCCAGGGTCTTTTTCTCCATGCAGGGTGTGGCTCCAGATAAACAGCACGCTTGGGGAATTTAACGGGTCTGAATTGAAGTGAAACGTGCATATCAGTTTCAGGTAATTTTCCAGACCCCTGCTGTCTCAGTCTCCTTAAAACTACCGGCTCAGCAGAAAGAAGTAGGGTTACATTCCATTAACTTTTTTTTTGCGCTGCTTAATCCTCCCTCTCTCTCATGTCCTTGCTCGCAATAAATATTTTCTCCTGCTCTGGCTCGGCCTCCCACTTCACTCCCTCATGTCTAAAAGGTGCAGACAGATATCTAAGTTAGTCACCCTTTGCTGACAAAATTACACCAAATGCTGAAGACTGAGATTAAAAAACACAAAAATGCTGCTAATACTTAGGTCAGACAGCATCTGTACAGAATGAACATTTCAGCTTGATGATCTGAAATGCAAGTGCAATAGGATCTCCATCTTCCTGGCCAACGTGACCTATAACTCCAGGACCTCTCTACTTCTTCACTGTGTTACCGGTGTTTCCTTAAGCCCCCCCGCCCTTTCTATCCTCACCTCCAGTAACACATGCTGAAAGCGTACAAGTATCTTGGTCTGTCTGAATGTGACTCTCTCTTCCAGCTTGCCTTCTTCCTGGGTACAATATCAAACAAGTTAAGATTTAGTACCGTAATCCAAATGACATCTGCTGTCGACCTGTTACTTCAGGAGGCAAATTGGAGTGGATCTACTATGATAGGAGCTGATATGTTTCAACACAGCCTCTAATCACTGTGGATGTAAATGCCACTGGGCAGTCATCACTGAGGCAGGCTACCACTCTCTTCTTGGGCACCGGTATGATTGAAGCCTGTTTGAAGCAGGTGGGTTCCACACACTGTCGGAGCAAGAGGTTCAAGATATCCGTGAACACACCAGCCGGATTTAGTAATCTGGATCAGTGGTATAGAAACATAAGTTTAGATCCATTATAGTAACTGGATAACTTAAATAAAAGTAGTTGTACAAATCTGTTTCTGTGGCTATTGGATTGGAATCTGATTTACTAGTACCCATCAGGAAGGAAGTCTGCCACCTGTGTCTTATCAGTGACCTGAGATGCACAAAAATGTGGTTCATGCTTAACCACCCTGTCACATGGCACGCAGTTAAGGACATTTAGAGCATGTGAACAATGCTTTTCTATAGGTTGTGGGCATCAATTATTTAATGCTCTCTCCATTGTCCTTTCATTCTCTACAAACATTAGCTTATGCAAAGTTACCCCACTAGCGTAACCAGCCCTGAGGTAATTGCAGGGGAATATTTTGCAACAAATTAATACAAAACCAGCAGCAGCCAGCTACAAAAGATATTTGAAACCAGCTATAACAGAATATATTTCCATACCAGCCGGTTAAAATAGATGTTTATGAGGAGTATCTGTTTTAAATATACAAACAAATAAAGCTAACACATTCTGTGTGGGTTTGGGATTAATTGGGGGTGCTTAATGGAGGTCGGGGAAGAGAACTGCTTTATGCTGTGTGCAGAGGTTAGTTGGTGATCATTGTTGAGGTATAATGGTGCCTGTTCACCAGGTCAGTCAGGCTTCAAATTTCTATTTGCATTACTTCTGAGCATGGACTTGGGGTTCCTAGTACATTCTGTTTCTCCAAGACAGCATTACTAGCAACCTGACCTTCCAGATTAAGTTAAACTATTTGGGATAATTATTCCACATTAATCAAATATAGAGCCATGAACCAGAACAGGGAGGAATCATCCACCCCTATGTTTCTCAATGGTGTGTGGTGGAAAAGTACTGACTGGCTGCATTACACCCTGGCATGGGAGCACCAATGCCCTTGAGCAGAAAACCCTATGGAATTGGATTCAGCCCAGTATGTCACAGGTAAAGCCCTCCTAACCATTCAGCACAACTACATGAAACATTGCCATGGAAAAGCAGCATCCAGCATCAAAGATCCTCACCACCCAGGCCAGGCTCTTTTCCCATTACTGCCATCGGGAAGAAGGTACAAGAGCCTCAGGACTCACACCACCAGGTTCGAGAACAGTTACTACCCCTCAACCATCAGGCTACTGAACTACACTCATTCTATTTCTGATGTTTGCACAACCGATGGTCTCATTTTAAGGACTCTTTATCTTGTTATTTCATACTCTCTCATTTCATGTTACTTCATACTTGTTATTTATTGCTGTTTACTTATATTTGCATTTGCACAGTTTGTGGTTCATTGATCCTGTTTACAGTTAATATTCTATAGGTTTGCTAAGTATGCCCGCAGGAAAAAGAGTCTCAGGGTTGTATGTGGTGACATGTGCGTACTCTGGTAACAAATTTTACTTTGAACTTTAGAGTTGTAGAGTCATATAGCACAGAAATAGACTGTTCTACCCACTCCATCAATGTTTTTATGAATGTCATAATAATTCTTGTGAAACAAACCAATCTTTAGGCATCTTTGGAACATTCATACCGAAGGCATTTCAAGCCTCTTTCAGCACAGAGCTAGTTTCAACCAGGGCAAGAACAAAAAGGGAACACAGTATTGTGGGCAGGAGTGAAGACTAAAGGCAAGGTGAGACAACCAACTGAGCTCGTTGCCCACCTTCACTTTCTCTGGATTCAAAGGTCCAAATGAGCTCAGCTTCCACACCCATGAGACAGAGTGATCTCTGAAAGGTGTCAGCTCACAACCATTCAATCTCAAAGACATATTCATGGAGTTATAGTAAAAGGAAATGGGCCCTTTGGCTCAACTAGTCCATGCTGATCAAATTGCTTACCTCAGTTAGTCTCATTTGCCTACATTGGGCCACAACCCTCTAAACCTTTCCTATCCACAAAACTGTCCAATATTGTTTAAGTGTTACACCTGTGCCCAACTTAAATGTTCACCGTGGGCCTTCAGACTCTTGTTTCTCCTTACCTCTCCCTCTGGCACCTACCACCATATTCCCCCTACCCTTGGTGTGCAAGATTTGATTCTCACATCATTTGTACCTCACATACTGCCGCACCACCATGATCTTGTTTGACACTTTCTGTTGCTGAAAACATTTAATAACCAATGAAATACCAAACAAGTACCACCAGACTAGACTTGCCCAGGCATCGTCCCTGAAAAAAAAATGGCAGAACTTGTCACTGAAATGTAGGTTGCTATTGATACCTGTACTTGGATTGAAGCCCAAGAAGAGTTTATTCATCATGTATGCCAGGAAAGATCCTTTTTAACCAATGAAATAGATAAATATAACTTCTAAAAAATTAATTTATTGGAATACTAATAAATGCTTAAAACATTGCATGTCCCTTTGTATAGCCGCCATTAAGAAGGAGGGACAGGAGCCTGAAGGCTCTCGCTGAACATTTTGGGAACAGTTTCTTCCTCCCTGCCATTAGATTTCTGGACATTGAACCCATGAACACTGCTTCAATACACAAGAGATCCTGAAGATGCTGGAAATCTTGAACAACACAGACAGAAAGCCAAAGGAACTCAACACGTCAGGCAACATTTACAGATGGCAAATAACAGTCGCTGTTTCCGGGCAAGACTCTTCACCAGATGAAGGGTCTCATCCTGAAACACTGGCTGCTAATTCCCCTTCATGATGCTGCCTGGTTTGCTGAGTTACCCCAGCTTTTTATGTATTGCTACATCTTTTTACCACTTCTGTGTTATTTATTTATTTTTGTAACACAGTCATTTTTATATATTGCACTTTTCTACTACCTGTACACTGCTGCAGAGCGAGTTTCACAACATATGTCAGTGATAATAAACCTGAATCTGGTTCTAAAATCACATGTCCATGTTTTCATTTAGTCTTTTCAGAAGGTGAAATGAATGGGTTTGCTGTTTGAATGCCAAACTTCCTTTGGAATTAATCCATCCAACAATCTTTTCAGCGGATCTTTACTCCAATGGGGAGCTCAACGTCAGAACAGAATAGGTCCAAGACATTCCAGATATGAAATGACTGAAAGCTGGCTATATGCTAAGGGACTTAAGGTTACAGGTAAGTGTGATTAGTTTCTGAACAAGAGTAAGAAAGCTGAATTCTTTGATAAAACATTGTTTTTCTAGCCCAGCTATCTGACGTGGATTGGAAATGGAAGACAAAGCCACTGCCTACCTAATTGACCAGTGAGCTGCAGTAGGCTTGTGAAATAGTCAAAACATGTTGCTAAGGGAATGTCAATTTCTGATCTGGTCTGTTCTTCATATGAGGTTGCCATAAGAAATTTAGATCATTTGGAGAATAATCACCACAACATAGGAAAGAGAAAAACACGTTGGTGGCAAGTTGCATATATTCTTTCACTGCACCCACTACATATGCATTAGTCTTTCCCTCCCCAACTCTCCAACTTATTTACAGAGGCCCTCAGAGGAGAATGCAGTTACACAAGAAGTCACTTCTATGTGGAATAAATGCATACATACAGCCAAACCCAGCCTTACCATCAAGCACTACGTACAGGTTCAATTTTCTCTAAGTGCTGTCTGTCAGGAGTTTGCCCTTTTACATTGAACTACATTTCCCAGTCACAGCTTTCCTCATATTGGCACAAGGAACAACTCTTGCCTTCCTGTTCTTGCCTCCATACCACACACTATTTGATAAAGTTGCCTACACATCTATAATGCAGGTAGAGTATACCTGTATCATTTTCTTGAGCTTAATTATTTATAATTTAAATAGGAAATAAAAAATAGAAAACCCAAACTTGCAATATCCATTCTAAGGATCTTGGCTTAATCTCAGCAAACTTATCCTTAACTTAAAAGGCATGTGATCAGAAATCCACTCCAAAGCTTTGGCCATCTAATCGAGGCGGACACTTCATGTTCTTTGCTGTCAGGTGTATTACGCTTAGGATAAAAATCCTATAATCCATTTGAAGTAAACCAGAAAAGTCTCTATGGATTCATGGACGATATTTACTCGTTCAGTAACATTAGAGAAACGAACTGTTTCATCTACTTACACTCAATGATACTTGTGAGAATTGCAATGTACAAACTGGCTGCAAAAGTTCCCTGTTTTCTAAGCTTTAAATATAGTCACTAACTAACTTTAAGACTTGGGTTTCATTCACCTTAATGCTCATGCTAACTATGAAAGTAGTAAATTAGTTGCCTGAGTTGTGTTGTGTGAATTGTCTAGCTGACTGATTCACTGTGCCAAGTTTCAGTTGAAGATTAGTCTCAGTTCAAATGCATAATACAAAGTATTTCATTTTAAACTTTGATTCTATTTCTGAAAATGATCTACAAGAGTTAACAGTTTGGAATTTGTTTGTTGTATTACTTTGCTAACTTTTTAAGTGCTTATTTTTGACTGGTTATGCTTATAAAGCAATGGGTTTCAATTTTACTCTTGGCCTACTACACATACAGTATTAGTGGCTGTAGCAGTACTGACCTATTTTGAAGCCTGACCTCAGAACAGAGAGGATTTAGTGCATGTTAATTCAAGTAGTGTCTCTATTTTCTCTCTAACTACCACTGTCAGGTTGACATCTTTTTTAAATGCAAAGGCGGCTGTTCAGAAAGGAAAGAAATTGCTTGAAGTGCTGCTATTTTTTTCCTCAGATGCACTGGGATGCTTGTTGCTCAAAAGCACATTGGAGCTAGTGTTCAGAAATTGGTACTCATATATATAAAAACACAAAATACTTTTTTGTATTTTCTTGTATTTTTATCCGCACATGTTTACATTTTGCTCTTTTTTACTCTGATGCCAAGCATGTAGATGCCAGAAACAGGGAGAACTTTTGTTCTGCCAGGCCATGAAATTTAAGCAAATAAAATAAAAATAACTGATAAGAGCAGAAAATCCAGCTTTGCCCCCAGAATATTCACAAATGACTGTATTGTTTTTGAGTTGGTAACGGTATAAATTTCATTATAATGGAAAATTCAATCACAATAGGGAGTAGACACTGTACAATGTGTAACAGATAGCCAATGTTACCAGCTTGTTATGCTCACACATGGCAACAGGACTACACCGCTCTCCCACACATTGCGAGAGAGAGAGATAAAATGCTTAATATTACAAAGTCTTGAGAGCAGAAAGCTAATCTCCGTCTCTGTTTGCTCACACATTAAGTTATTGCTCAATTTGTTTTTATAGCTAGTCAGCTGTACAAATATAGTTGGCAACTATTAGTGAAAGTGCCCCACATAACAAGTAGACTTAAGCAGTTACTATTTGCTCATTTATAGTTGTATTGGAAACGCTTACTAACCCAGTTAATATTTTCTTATTAAGCCTTTGATAAGAAAAAAGCTGATTCTGAAAATGGATTTACAGGTTATACACATCCTCAATAGCTCAATGGATAGATGCGTGGTACAGAACCGTTCAAGGAAGGCAGGTCGAAGGTTTGATTCCTGCTGTGTGGCGCGATAATTGCCAACGAGTATGGTGCCACAACTTATCTTGAAAGGAGGAATACAAGTAGCTGGTGCTCCTGCTCCAACTGGAAAGAGTGTGTAGACCAGGTCAGGAAGAGATGAGATCCAGCTGTGAGAGCACCTGTACGATATTCTGTTGACACTCAGCAGTAACAAGCTGCTGCTTGAATGACATCCCAGAGTCCTGCTGGCACCACTGAAGCATATTCAGCATAGGTGTGCTGCTTAGTCCAAAAGGCCACAAGACATAAGAGCGAGAATAAGACAAACAGCCCATCAAGTCTGCTCCGCCATCCATCATAGCTGATTTAGTGCCCCTCTCAACCACATTCCAGCCTCCCTCCCCAACATCGCTCCAGCTTTTCTCCTCTTCCCATTGTCTTTCCTTCTACCATCCTCTTCCAGTCCTCCCACTGCCCCCAGCCAATGTCTCCCACATCCCCCCATCCTCAATCTCACAATATCTCAGGCCTCAGTCCCTTCCCCATCTTATTTCCAAGTCTGTGCTCTTCCCCCTCACACACCATAGCTCTAAAATGGCTTCCCCATCCTTATAATCATGATCCAGAGAGAAGACGACTCAAAACTGTGCACAAACCTAGCAACTTATGACCAAGGACGTAGGGGCTTAGTTGCAACTGAGTTTTGGTTCATTGTTAGCAGCCCAAGTAGCTGCAGTTCCAATTCAGCAATACCACCCTGGCTCACTTCATGCAAAGCATAGCAATTGCGAGGAGATTTCTTTTAGAGCATCATTAACTTGAAGCTATATCAGAATGCAGAAACTAACCAAATCACACAGAGGCTTGAAACACATAGCTGGAGTAATTATCAGAACTGACTATTACCTGGAACTCAAACCTCAAGATTAAAATTTGTAAGTTATGATAATAAGTATTATGTGTATGTCAGGAAATGTACGAGGGGTGATTGATAAGTTCGTGGCCTAGAGAAGAAAGAGTCAATTTTAGAAAACCTAGCACATTTATTTTTCAACATAGTCCCCTCCTACATTTACACACTTAGTCCAGTGGTCATGGAGCTTACGGATCTTGGACCTCCAGAAAGCTCGTTGCATGCACATGCAGTTCAACTCTTTGAGTGATTATGCAGAAAGTTTGAAGTTAATAACTCATCTCCTTCTACCTTGGGCCACAAACTTATTAATCATCCCTGATGAGTTATTAACTTCAAACTTTCTGCATAATCACGCAAAGAGTTGACCTGCATGTGCATGTAATGAGAGCTGTATAACTCATCTCCTTCCACCCTAGGCCACAAACATCAATCACCCTTGCTGTAGACACTTTCTGGAGGTCCAAGAACTGTATGCTCCACGACCACTGGACTAAGTGTGTAAATGTAGGAGAGGACTATATTGAAAAATAAATGTGCTTGGTTTTCTAAAATTGACTCTTTCTACCTTAGGCCATGAACTTATCAATCAACTCTCGTACTTCTCACAGATAGTCTAAGATCTCGCATTTACGACTGACCAATAAAGCTTTATATAGTGATCACTCTGACTTTTATTTCTCATTCCATTTGTAAAAGAGAATGGTCTTTTTATTGGAGATAACAGCAGATGGTGATTTATGACTACATAAAACTGAACTGACGTAGATCAGTTCTCATTCACATACGGGAGCTTCTAACAGCAAAACCTTTTCCTCCAATCTGTCTCTGCTCTTCACCCCAGCCAAATCACAAAACTAACGTCTGGATAACATCAAGCAACTCTTTTCTTATCCATGACTGTCGACTGATTAGAAATATTTGAGAAATATTCCTCTGTAAAAAACTGAATATTATACAGTAGATTCCAGTTAATTAGGACACATCAGGACTAGTACATTTTGGCCCGATTTAAGTGGCTGTCCCAATTAACTAAAGTTTCACAGAAATAGTTAAAAAGGTAAAAAAACAAAAGACAAACTACCTTTTAACCAAGTAAGAAATTATGTATTTAAATGAAATACAGAACAATTTAGAACATTACCAATAATACTACCATACTATAAAACTGTGTATTAGTTCCTAAAAGTTACCAATGGAGGATTTCATTCAGTGTACACTGCCATGTTCTTTTAATTGACTGTAAATGAAAAAATTAGCGCAGACACTAAGTGCAGAAATGGACTGCCTTCAAAGTTCAAAGTAAAATTTATTATCAGAGTACATACATGCCACCATATACAAACATGAGATTCTTTTTCTGCAGGCATACTTAGCAAATCTATAGAACAGTAACTGTAAATGTCAGGAACTCTAAGCTGTAAATAAACTGTGCAAGTGCAGATAATAAATAAATAGCAATAAATAATGAGCGTGAAATAACAAACTAAAAGAGTCATAGAAACATAGAAAACCTACAGCACAATACAGGCCCTTCAGCCCACAATGCTGTGCCAAACATGTACTTACTTTAGAAATTACCTAGGGTTACCCATAGCCCTCTATTTTTCTGAGCTCCATGTACCTGTCCAGGAGTCTCTTAAAAGACCCTGTTGTATCTGCCTTCACCACAGTCACTGGCAGCTCATTCCACACACTCACCACTCTGCGTAAAAAACTTACCCCTGACATCCCCTCTATACCTCCTTCCAAGCACCTTAAAACTATGCCATCTCATGTTAGCCATTTCAGCTCTGGGAAAAAGCCTCTGACTATCCATACAATCAATGCCTCTCATCATCTTGCACACCTCTGTTAGGTCACCTCTCATCATCCATTGCTCCAAGGAGAAAAGGCCAAGTTCACTCAACCTATTCTTGTAAGGCATGCTCCCCAGTCCAGGTAACATCCTTGTAAATCTCCTCTGCACTCTTTCTATGGTTTCTACATCCTTCCTGTAGTGAGGCGACCAGAACTGAGCACTGTACTCCAAGTGGGGTCCGACCAGGGTCCTATATAGCTGCAACATTGCCTCTCAGCTCTTAAAATCAATCCCACGGTTGATGAATGTTAATGCACCATATGCCTTCTTAACCATAGAGTCAACCTGTGCAGCAGCTTTGAGTGTCCTATGGTCTCGGACCCCAAGATCCCTCTGATCTACCACACTGCCAAGATTTTACCATTAATACTATATCCTGCCATTATATTTGACCTACCAAACTGAACCACCAGAAACTTATCTGGGTTTAACTCCATCTGCCACTTCTCAGCCCAGTTTTGCTTCCTATCAATGTCCCACTGTAACCTCTGACAGCCCTCCACACTATCCACAACACCCCCAACCTTTGTGTCATCAGCAAATTTACTGAACCATCCATCCACTTCCTCATCCAGGTCATTTATAAAAATCACGAAGAGGAGGGGTCCCAGAACAGATCCCTGAGCCACACCACTGATCACCGACCTCCATGTGACCCATCTACAACCACTCTTTGCCTTCTGTGTGCAAGCCCATTCTAGATCCACAAAGCAAGGTCCCCTTGGATCGCATTGCTCCTTACTTTCTCAATACCTTATCAAATGCCTTGCTGAAATCCATATACACTACATCTACTGCCCTACCTTCATCAATGTGTTTAGTCACATCCTCAACAAATTCAATCAGGCTCATAAGGCACGACCTGCCTTTGACAAAGCCATGCTGGCTATTCCTTATCATATTATGCCTCTCCAAATGTTCATAAATCCTGCCTCTCAGGATCTTCTCTATCAGCTTACCAACCACTGAGGTAAGACTCACTGGTCTATAATTTCCTGGGCTACCTCTACTCCCTTTCTTGAATAAGTGAACAACATTTGCAACCCTCCAATCCTCCAGAAACCTCTCCCTTAAATGAGTGTAGCTACTGTATACCCTTTTGTTTCAGAGCCTGATGGTTGAGGGGTAGTAACTATTCTTGAACCTGGTGGTATGAAACCTGAGGATCTTGTACCTTCTACCTGATGGCAGCAGCGAGAAAAGAGCATGGCCTGGGTGGTGAGGATCTTTTATGATGGATGCTGCTTTTCCATGGCAACGTTTCATGTAGTTGTGCTGAATGGTTGGACGATTTTACCCATGATGTACTGGGCTGAATACACTAACTTCTGTTGGATTTTTTGCTCAAAGGCATTGGTGCTCCCATACCAGACCATAATGCAGCCAGTAAGCACACTTTCCATCGCTCATCTATGGAAGTTTGGCAAGGTTTTTGATGACATGCCAAACCTCCACAGATTCCTGAGGAAGTAGTGGTGCTGCCACGCCTTTCTTCTCAAATGTGATGGGTCCAGGACCAGTCGTCTGAGATAGTGACACCCATGATTTAAAATTACTGACCCTCTCCACCTCTGGTCCTCCAAAGATTACAGGCTCATGGACCTCTGGTTTTCCATTCCTCTCTTGAAGTCTACTATCAGTTCTTTGGTCTTATTGCCATTGAGTGAGAGGTGTTGTTATTACACCACTCAACCACACTTCCAATCTCCCTTCTGTATGCTGATTCATCACCATATTTGATACAACCCACAACAGTGGTGTCATCAGCAAACTTTATACAATGCTTTTGATGACTCCATCTTAGAAATCTTCATTTTCATTGTACTATTCAAGATTATTTCAAATTCTTCATAATTCCTAACTTGTTGAAGTAGTGAAATTGTTTCATTTTCACTCACTGCTGTTTCTGTCATCTCCAAGCATGAATGCCTGAAACCACAGTGAGGAAAACTGATCCAAATTGTCTTACTGCTTATTTCTTGCCAACCATTAGGGACAAAAATCACTGCTTTTGGAACACAAGCAAACGCAACTGACGCTATTTAAAACCCGTTCCCTCTAAGCGTGGTGTAGTGCCTAACGGTCACACAAGTGCACATGATTGATACTAGTTAGAAACTGTTTGGCAACAGTCTCCTGCCGCAGTTAAGCAGCATAGAGCCCTGAAGAAGCAAAGGGAATCCCGGCTATTTTCTTCTTGGAACGACGGAGGATGAGAGGCAACCTGATAGAGGTGTATAAGATGATGAGGGGCATTGATTGTGTGGATAGTCAGAGACTTTTTCCCAGGACTGAAATGGGTAGCAGGAGAGGGCATAGTTTTAAGGTGCTTGGAAGCAGGTACAGAGGAGATGTCAGGGGTAAGTTTTTTAAGCAGAGAGTGGTGAGTGCGTGGAATGGGTACCAGCGACGATGGTGGAGGCAGATACGACAGAGTCTTTTAAGAGACTTCTGGACAGGTACATGGAGCTCAGAAAAATAGAGGGCTATGGGTAACCCTGGGTAATATCTAATGTAAGGACATGTTCAGCACAGCTTTGTGGGCTGAAGGGCCTGTATTGTGCTGTAGGTTTTTTATGTTCTATGTTCTATTTCTCGAGTAGTTTTTGTTCTTTAAGAGTTGTCCCAAATAAGCATCTGTCCCAATTAACCAATGGCCCAATTCACCAGAATCCACAGTGCATTGACAAATGGTAGCAGAAGTGGATGGAGTTTTCCGAATATACTATCATTAAACAAAATCTAAAAAAGGGATTGCCAACATGGGCTCCACGAATCCTTCAGTTAATGTTAGGGGCTCATGGCATATAAAAGCTTGGGACCCCTGATCTAAAATGTATAGTTTGTATCAGTTATATCCACAGTGAATATAAGCCTAATTGTTCCATCCTGACAACCCAGGAACCAATCTAGTGAAACTTTGCCACACTGCCTCCACAACAAGTGATTTCTTCCTCAGCTCTGGAGAACAACCACTTGCTGCATCAACTGGTATAGTTGGAGCGACCTAGTTTCTTTGCACCTGGGCTGATGCAAAACTGGGCTGAGATGTGGCAGATGGAGTTCAACCCATATAAGTATAAAGTGGTTCCTTTTGGTAAGTCAAATGTGAAGACAGAATAAAATACTAATGGTAAGATCTTGGCAGTGTGGATGATCAGCTAGATCTTGGTGTCTATGTCCTTAGGACATTCAAAGCTGCTGCGCAGGTTGACAGTGTTGTTAAGAAGGCATATGGTGTGTTGGTCTTCATCAACCATGGGATTGAGTTCAAGAACCGTGAGGTAATGTTACAGCTATATAAGACCTTAATTAGACCCCACTTGGATACTGTGTTCAGTTCTGGTCACCTCCTTACAGGAAGGATGTGGATGCTATAGAGAGAGTGCAGAGGAGATTTACGAGGATATTGCCTGGATTGGAGAGGATGCCTTATGAGAATAGGTTGAGTGAACTTAACCTTTTCTCCTTGGAGCAACGGAGGATGAGAGGTGACTTGATAGAGGCGTATAAGACAATGAGAGGCATTGATCGTGAGGATAGCCAGCGGCTTTTTCCTGGGGCTGAAATGGCTAACACGCAGGGAGCATAGTTTTAAGGTGCTTGGAAGTAGGTACAAGGAGGATGTCAGACATAAATATTTCACACAGAGAGTGGTGGGTGCATGGAATGTACTGCCAGCAAAGGTGATAGAGATTGATACAATAGAGTCTTTTAAGAGACTCTTAGATAGGTATATGGAGCTTATAAAAACAGAGGGCTTTGCGGTAGGAAAATTCTAGGCAGCTTCTACAGTAGGTTACATGGTCAGCACCAGGTAGTGGGTGAAAGGGCCTGTAATGTGCTGTAGATTTTCTATGTTCTCCTCCTTTTCTAATCAATCACCATTGATCTGACTTGGACAAAGTGGGTAATCTCACACTTACCTACATTGTAATGCATCTGCTATATATTTACCCATTCATTCAACTTGCCTGTATCACAATGGATCTTCCCCACCTGTTCACCCAGATTTATGTCACCCACACACTTCCATTTAATTTTACATCTAAATCATTAATAAAATTAACCATTGAACTGTTAGGGTCCAAGCACTGAATTCTGTGCTACCCCATGACTCACTGCCTACCACTCAACAAAACAATTCATTCCAGCTTTCTCTATCCATGACAGTATGTTACTGCGTGCTTTAATTTTGCACACTAATGTCTAAGCACAAAAAAACCTAAATAAAACCTGTCAAAGCTGTTCATCACCTGCTCTATTGACTTTTTGCTAACATTATAAATGTAATTGATATCTGAACATTAAAAAAAAACTGTATGCTCAGGTGTAAGTGTAGATACAGAGTTTTGTTTTGTCCGCCCTCTCCTCCACCCAGCAATGCAACTCATCCCGGCTGCCTTAACTGATTAAGGCACAGGGGAAGTCAGTAAACTCTATTAATGTAATGAATTTTGTTATGTCATATCTAGATATTTACAACACCAAATTATTTAAAAATGCAACACTACAATAGAGCTAGGACTGTGATACAAAGCTAAAAATAGGGGCAAATGTAGAAGATGTACCTGTGTAGACATGTGTCTGGACTCTAATCCCAAGGTCAAATATAACTCCAAGCATGCAAAAGTAGTGTCTGTGCCACTAATATTTGCCAGGGGAACAGGGTCTACGGCATGGAAAATTATCTCCATATTCCCACTGTTTTGTTGGAGGACGTTTCTGCTGACCCAGATGGTTCAGTGAATGGAGTGGTGAAAACTTCAGCTGGAGATGGAGGTGCATCAGAAACTGTGATCATGTTTCCAGAAATCACTGAAAGCAGCATATAGCTGGGAAATAGAAGATGGCCAAAGATAGATCTTAGGGGTTTCCTAACTCTAATGGTGTGGAAGCTGAAAGGCTCCATTGCAGACTCTATTACTTCTATAGCATCTCTGATCTCTGCCTCCACCTCGGCCTAACCTGTTACTGGAGATCTCATCCATGATTTTACTACTTCCAGCCCTAACTATGTGGATGTTTCTCTGGCAGACCTTCTGACCTTTAACCCTGCTGCTCAGACTCCTACCTGTACCCACTTCTCTTCCTTTATATTAACTGACTTACAATTCCCTCCAAGGTGTTAATATCCCAGCTTTAAAACTCTCAAACTTGGTTTCAAATTCTGTGATGTCTCACCATGTAAGTACCTTCTGTAACCTCCACAGCCCTACATGACATTTGCAGTCCTACAACTCTAATGCCTTGAGGGTCTTCGGTGGTCTTCATCGTAACACTGAGATCCAATGCTTTCAGTTTCTAGTTCTTGAGCTCGAGTTCCCTTGAGATGACTCTCAAACGTTCAATTTCCAAAATCCTGCTCAATGCATCCTTGTCTAAGGCTCTTTCTTTGTTTGAAAATGATGAGCTTGCTGGGGAGCAAACAGAAACATCATTTCAACCTGTGCCAGTCATGAACACTGGGTAAACAAACCGCTTATCTTTGACTGGTCAGATTCCTTTGAACTGCTTGCTTTGATCCTTTTACCTTACATGTTTCAAAGTAAGTAGTATTTGGCATTAATTTATGAAGTTATTCATTTACAAGGCAACTAATACCTGAAGGGGGCTGTATCTTAGCAAAATATAGTACCAGTACTAAATGTGTAAAGTCCAAAATGGAAAAGCTTATTTTATTTATAAAAATGCATTGTTTGACACCAAAGGGGTACTGCCGTGCTTTCTTTGTAATTGCACTTACATGCTGGGTGTGCCCAGGACATATCTTTCAAAATGGTAACACCAAGGAATTTGAAGTTGCTGACCCTCTATCCTCTGATCCTCCGATGAGGACTGGCTCATGGACCTCTGGTTTCCTCCTCCTGAACTCAATAATCTGCTCCTTGGTCTTGCTGACAGTGACTATGAGGTTGTTGTTGTTGCAGCACTCAGCCGGATTTCCAATCTCCCCCCAATATGTTGATTCATCACCACCTTTGATTCAGCCTAAAGCAGTGGTGTCATCAGCAAGCTTGAAAGTGGCATTGGAGCTGTGCTTAGCCACACAGACATAAGTGTAAACTGCATAGAGCAGGGGGCTAAGCACACAGCCCTGTGGTGTGCATATGCTGATGGAGATTGTGGAGGAGGTGTTGTTGCCAATCCAAGTTTACTGGGGTCTATCAGTGACGAAATTGATGATCCAATTGCACAAGGACATATTGAGGCCAAGGTCTTGAAGCTTATTGATTAGATTTGAGGGGATGATAGTACTGAATGCCAAGTTGTAGTTGATAAAGAGCATCCTGATGTATGCATCTTTGCTATCCAGATGTTCCAGGGTTGAGTGGAGAGTCAATGAAATGGCATCTACTGTGGATCTGTTGCACCAATAGTCAATTTGGAGCAGATCCAAATTGCTTCTCAGACAGGGATTGACATGTTCCATCACCATGTTCTCAAAGTACTTCATCACTGCAGATCTAAGTGCTACTGGACAATAGTTGTTGAGGCAGCCTACCATGTCCTTTTTAGGCACTGGTACAAGCGAACCCTGCTTGAAACAGGTGGATACCTCAGACTGCCGAAGGCAGAGGTTAAAGATCTTAGTGAACATTCTAGCCAGTGATCAGCACAGGTCTTTAGTACTTGGCCAAGTACCCCACCCGGGCTGGATGCTTTTCGTGGGTTCACACTCCTGAAGGATACTCGAACATCAGCCTCAGAGGCTGAGAGTTTGTGATGGTACCTCCATGTTTTGACTGACAAAGTGAACATTGAAGGAATTGAGGTAATCTGAAACGAAGCCTTGTTGTTGCTTAATTTTACTTTATAAGAGATGAAAGCATTTAAGCCCTCTCACAACCGTTGAACATCCTTCATTGATGTAAGTTTAGTCCGATCATTCACGTGAAATATTAAAATGTTTCCCATAAATTTTGCCTTACCTGCTGAGCATTTCAAGCACAGTCTGAGCCTGATCTTACTTGTCTGAAGTACAAAAGTCACTGATCCTCCAAGGAAACCAACCTAACCCATTTCAGCTCCACCCCTGAGCACGACATTTGTATTTTATTCAATTTATTTTTGAAATATATTTTTGAAATCCATGCCAAGTCTAGCATTTTTTGCCTATCTCTAGGGGTCTCATAACTATTTTGAGTGATACAGTGCCAATAATTATTTGAAGTGGTTTGGAACAAAAAGTAAGGCATGCTGGATGGAAGATTTCAACAGAAAGGTGGCATGTCTTTTTGGACAGCAAAATTCATTCTTTTTTGTGATAGATTTGAGGCAAACAGCCTTTACTGTTGGTGTTACCTATACCATTGAAACCAATGGAAGGAAAATTGAACAATTTTCTGTTTTTCTGAAGATGCACTCTGCCAGACTGTGAAGATGAGAACATATGCCACTTACATAGGATCCCTTCAGAATTACTTTGGAACTTGAGGAATTGTCTTCATAAAGAGTTAAGTCAGAATCATCTGTTACTTTCCTTAATCAGTCTGCCTAGTTAGCTGTGAGAGCAAGCCTTCAGTTTGTTGGTTTGATTTAACGACAAAGCACTTCTGAGAACTAAAAGTCATTGACCTATATTTCTGACTTATCCTATTGAACTTGTAACCGAGTAGAACTTGGCCTTCTCTGGTAATTATTTTTCATTTTGTTATGTCTGAAAGAAAGAACATACATTGCATTGTAAAATGTTACAGGAACATGGAATGTTAATATTTAAAATCCAAAGACAGCAATGCTATCAGAAGTACCATCAATATAGTCCGTAGTGCATTTTTTCTAGTGAAAGTTTGTGTATGCTAGGTGTCCAATTTCAGTGATGAAAGCGTAAGACCAGTAGAGTATTATTGCCACTAGAAATATTATAATTAATAGAACAGCTGTAACATGCCACTACATAGCTCACAACTGCCAGCTATAATTCTCAAATGAAAACAAGATCACAGCTTGAACATATCAAGTCTCTTTCCAGCTCAGTACCAAATATCTTCCTCCACTAATGTGAATTTTCATTTCATGAAACACATAATGGCAGTGGTTTTTCTAAGGATGCCACAGTGATACAGCTGGTAAAGCTTCTTCCACACAGTGACCCAGGTTCAATTCTGACCTCCGGTACTTTGTGGCGTTTGCACATTTTCCTTATGACCACCTGAGTTTCCACAGGGTGTTCTGGTTTCTTCCCACATGCCAGAATATGCAGCTTGGAAGGCTATTTGGTCACTGTAAATTGCCCCTAGTGTAGGCGAGTGCTAGAATCTGGAGGGAGATGATGGGAATGTGAATAGAATAAAATGGAATTAATGCAGCATTTAGTACAGCAAATGTATGTCTTACGGTTGTCATGGATTCAGTGGGCCAAATGGCCTTTTTCTGCTCTTCATGTCTCAATGAAATTCGGTGATATATCAAGATGACTACATCACTCCAACTATTATGGCTGTAACTTTCATTAAAGATTACCTTCAGTTGAAGCAATTTTTCAGTCCACATGTTACTGACACAAACTTTAAATATCCACACTACATTGACATTCAGTTCCATTTCCTTAGCCTGGTACATGGAGTTGTTGGAAAATACTAACTTGCCATTTTCCTTCAGATCTGTAACATTGTTCCACATTTGTTCCAAATATTTAGAATATTGCAGCAAACATTCATTCTCTCCCTTCATTATAAAAGATAATACTGAACTACATAAACAGTTCTCGTAAATTTCTACTTTTTTATAATCCATGAATTTCTAATCATTCACAATACAATACAATGACAGGAATAGATCATATGAAGTCTGATCCACTATTCATCAAAATTGTGTCGTCATCTACCTCAGCACTATTTTTCAAAATTATTCCCATATCCTTGTATTCACTTAATATCCAGAAATCTACCAAATTCTATTTTGAGTGAACAAATGACTGAATTCCGTAGACATCTAGGGAGATATGTCCCTCATCTTAAGCTCCTCAGTTGTGAAGAGACTTGCTTACTCCTATAATCAAACTCTTTTGTAATGAAGACTATCATAATAACTTATTGTACCTGCATTTTGGCCTTCAGTGACTTATGTCCCCTTGAGCATTAATTATCCAGCCTCACATCACCACACAAATCCTCTGCTTTTCTATTTTGTGCACCAAAGTGGATGACCTCAGTTTTTATGACGTTGCATTCCATCTGCCACCATCTCAAACATTCAGTCAGTTTATCCATAACGCCTTGAAGCATCTTTACTCTTCCCCTGCACGTGCAATCCCATCAAACCTGGGGAAAAAATGACATTTTATCAGCTAAGTCAAATTGTTGATATAGATTGAGACCAAAGCATTGATCTTCGTGGTATACCATTATCAACCTATGAAGGACCCATTCTTTGCTTTCTATCCAATAACCAATTCTCAATCCATTCAGTTCATTATCCCCCCCTTCATGAGACCTGACCTTGTTGACCAATCTTTAGAAAGTCTTTCAAAGTCCCCTTTTCTATTACACTAGTCACATTCTCAAAGAACTCCAACAGATTAGTCAAATGTAATTTTTCTCTTTATCAATCCACCCTGACTCTGCTGAATCTTATGATTCTTTTCAAACACTCCTATCCTTAAACCCTTCAACGTTGAATCCGCTTTTTTCCCAACACTGGCGTTAGGGTAATCAGGCATTGGTTCCTTGATCCCCCTCTCACACTATTCTGAAGCATTTGGGGGTCACATTTGTTAACCTCCAATCTACAGGAGCAACTCCAGAATCCAATTTACCTGCCAAAGAGAAAGGAAAGAAGTAGGTATTAATCCATAATTGGTCAAAAACATTTGCTACTGGTCACTGCTGGACACATCAAGACAGGAAACTGGAATTTTTAACTTCTAATGTATATTAAACTGAGGCTTTTAAGGCATTGGTCAGATCGCATTTGGAATGTTCTGAGTAGTTTTGGGCCCCTTATCTAAGAAAGGATATGCTGGCATTGGAGAGGTTCCGGAGTAGGTTCATGAGAATATTCCTGACAATGAAAGGGTAAACATATGAGAAGGTCCAGATGAGGTTCATGAGAATGATCTTGGGAAAGAAAGGGTTAATGCATGAGGAACATTGGAAGGCCCTGGGCCTGTACTCGCTGGAGCTTAGAAGAATGAGGGGTGATCTTACTGAAAGCTATCAGATATCAAAAGGCCTGGATAGAGTTTTCTGAGAAGATGTTTCCTATAGTGGGGGAGTCTAGGACCAGGAGGAACAATGTCAGAATAGAAGGATGTCCCTTTAGAAAAGAAATGAAAAGGAATTTCTTCCAGAGGGTGTTGAATCTGTGGAATTCAATGCCACAGACAGCTGTGGAGGCCTAGTCATGGGTATATTTAAAGCAGAGATTGATAGGCTCTTGATTAGTAAGGGCATCAAAGGTTATAGTAGAAGGCAGGAGAATGGGGTTGAGAGAGATAATAAATCTGCCATGATGCAATGGCAGAGCAGACTTGATGGGCTGAATGGCCTGATTCTGCTTATGGTCTTGCGGTCTCTAAACCCACACACAATATAAATAATGCACCAAAAGGTGACAGTAATTTATGACCCTTGTTTGGCCCATATATTCAGACAACATAAGTTGCTCTAACTCCAATGGAGAATCACTGAGGAGGATTTTAAAGTTCAGCAAATGACTTGTAGTTTTGCATTGCAAGGGTGAGAGATTGCACTCGGATATTAATTCATCAAATAACTGCCTCATATCCATAATATGTAATATAATGCAGCTTTGATGCTAGGTTTATGTAAAATATACCCATTTTATAAACATTATAACAATCATATATTGAGATCTACAACCCAACAATTTTATGTTTGTCTTTTTAAGAGAGGAAACTGGCCCAGCTAGAAGCAGGTGTTGGAGGATAGTGAAACAATTATCTGAGCATGGGATTAGGCCAAGGTTTCTGACCTGCTGTGTGGTCTGTAGAAAATAGTCTGAAGAGCGCCGCAGGAGTCTCAGGATAATGAAACAATGGCATAGTCTCACAGTTGGCGTTAAAGTGATTAATTTTGTTTGGAAATAGAACTTCATGATTTATTACTGTCAGAAGTAATGAGGCTCAATGTGCCAATTATTTCCATTAGTGTACTTCGCACAGGATAGCAACAAGGAAGCACACGAGCACTAGGCTGATAACTTATTATGGTTAAAGTATATGAATTCATTGACAAGGCAACTCGATGTAGTTCAACGATCAAATTAAATTTATTATCAAAGTACACGTACATCACCATATACAGCCCTGAGATTCACGTACACGCGAGCATGCTCAGTAAATTCAGTAACCGTAATAGAATCAACGGAAGACCGTGGGTGTAATGAAAAGCTTACCTGCATCACCATTACAGACAGGTAACATTAGAGACAAAACATTCACATAAAAGCATAAATTGAACATAAATTACATGATTTTTTATAAGAAAGAACACAATTAGAACAAAATAAAAATGTCAACTTTAATGATCAAAACGGTCATCGTGTTGTTAAACTTTACTCATTAGGGTTGTGCCAGTTGGTTCAACACACACAAACATGAGAGGTACTGAGTGAGGCAGGTTGCATCAATGGAAGGAAATGGACCCAAAACATTGACGGACCATTTCCTTCCATAGATACTACCTGACCCATTGATTTCCTCCAGCGCTTTGTGTGTTACAAAGAGAAAATATCATTGCGCTGTTCAGTTGTCTCCGTCGAGTTCCCTACCTTGACAGTGGATGTAGAATGATTACTCTAAATGGAGGAGCAGGTAAATAGTGCAAAGTAAGTGTTTGTTCATTGTAACACACACAAAAGGCTGGTGGAATGCAGCAGGCCAGGCAGCATCTATAGGAAGAAGTACAGTCGACATTTCGGGTGAGACCCTTCGTCAGGACTAACTGAAAGAAAAGATAGTAAGAGATTTGAAAGTGGGAGGGGAGGGGGAAATCCGAAATGATAGGAGAAGACAGGAGGGGGTGGGGTGAAGCCAAGAGCTGGAAAGTTGATTGGCAAAAGGGATACAGAGCTGGAGAAGGGAAAGGATCATGGAACGGGAGGCCTAGGGAGAAAGAAAGGGGGAGGGGAGCACCAGAGGGAGATGGAGAACAGGTAAGGAGTGATTGTGAGGGGGCAGAGAGAGAAAAAAAAGAGAGAGAAAAAAGGAGGGAATAAATGAATAAATAAGGGATGGGGTAAGAAGGGGAGCAGGGGCATTAATGGAAGTTAGAGAAATCAATGTTCATGCCATCAGGTTGGAGGCTACCCAGACAGAATATAAGGTGTTGTTCCTCCAACCTGAGTGTGGCTTCATCTTGACAGTAGAGGAAGCCATGGATAGACATATCAGAATGGGAATGTGACGTGGAATTAAAATGTGTGGCCACTGGGAGATCCTGCTTTCTCTTACTATCTTTTCTTTCAGTTAGTCCTGACGAAGGGTTTCGGCCCGAAACATCGACTGTACGTCTTCCTATAGGTGCTGCCTGGCCTGCTGCATTTTGCGTGTGTTGCTTGAATTTCCAGCATCTGCAGATTTCCTCGTGTTTGCATTTGTTCATTGTTACAAGTCTTGTTATATGGCCTATTTGCATCACAGTTAAATTATACCAAGCAATATATTTCAGGCTTGGTGAAAGTGCCAAGATGTGATCACCACATGAGGTATGAAGCAATCATATAGAGTAGTAAGTAGAACTCAGATAATTGATTTGATGAAGGATAAGATTTGCAGATGAAAAGGAAGCAGAGTTATTTAAGAAACCAGATTGGCCCCAGATTATGCTGAATTTTCATGTATTTCTGTAAAGCGATATTTCTTTAATTGTTGGTAATGAAAATAGAACAGCAGAGCACAGTACAAGTTCCTTCTCCCATGATGTTGTGCCAACCTAGCCAAACCTACTCTACAATCAATCTAACCCTTCCGTTCTGCACAGCCTCCAATTTTCTTATATCCATGTGGCTATCTAAGAGTCTATTAAATGCCTCTATTCTGGCACACTCTACCACCGGCCCTGGGAGTGTGTTCTCTATGTAAAAACCCTATCTCTAACTTCTCTACTAGGCTTTCCTGTCTGGCTGTCAATCAAGTTGCCTCTCATCCTCTCTCATTTCAAAGACAGAAGCCCTAGCTCACACCAGATGTGGGAAGGTGTATGCTGTCGATAAACTCTGCTTAAAAGGGATGAAAACATTATCTGAATAAAATTTTGTCCTTACTTTTTTTCAAAACACTGCTATCTATGTGATGGCACAGTGAACTAGAAACCAAACGTTTGGTTCTAGAGACAAGTTCAGATAAATAGATGGGCAATTTTAAATTCAAATAATTAAATCAATCTGGAATCTGACACTAGTGACAGCCTGATAAATACAAAAATAGTCGAAAGTCAAAAAACTAATCTGTTTCCCAATTCCCTTCCAAGAAGGCATCTACCATCATTATCCAGCATTTTCTCCCTTCTAAGTGGTCCCCTTGGAACTTCTTTCTACTCCAGTTGATGAAGTCAATGAAGATCCTGCCATAGGTAGGGCAGGAGACATATGATCAGGTGGGTGTGTCTACGATTCTCACTATGATGAATCAGTGTGAGCAAGCTCTGAAATGAGGGTGCGGAGATTAGAACAGTTACTTGGTGACACAGGACAAGATAGTACAAAGTCAGCATGGTTTCCTTCAGGGAAAATCCTGCCTGACGAACCTGTTAAAATTCTTTGAGGAGATTACAAGTAGGACAGATAAAGGGGATGCAGAGGATGTTGTATATTTGGACTTTCAGAAGGCCTTTGACAAGGTGCCACACTTGAGGCTGCTTACCAAGTTAAGAGCCCATAGTATTATAGGTAAGTTACTAACATGGTTAGAGCATTGGCTGATTGGTAGGAGGCAGCAAGTAGGAATAGAAGGATCCTTTTCTGGTTGGTTGCCAGTGACTAGTGGTATTCCACAGGGGTCAGTGTTGGGACCACTTCTTTCTATGCTGTATATAAATGATTTAGATGATGGAATAGTTGGCTTTGTTGTCAGGTTTGTAGATGATATGAAGATTGGTGGAGGGGCAGGTAGTGTTGAGGAAACAGAAGGACTTAGTCAGATTAGGAGAATGGACAAGAAAGGGGCAAATGAAATACAATGTTGGAAAATGTATGGTCATGCACTTTGGTAGTAGAAATAAATCTGCAGACTTTTCTAAACAGGGAGAAAATCCAGGAATCTGAGATGCAGAGGGACTTGGGAGTCCCTGTACAGAACACCCTAAAGGTTAACTTACAGGTTGAGTCAGTGGTGAGGAAGGCAAATGCCATGTTAGCATTCATTTCAATAGGTCTAGAATAAAACACCAAGAATGTGATGCTGAGGCTTTATAAGGTACTGATCAAGCCTCACCTTGGGTATTGTGAACGGTTTTGGGCCCTTCATCTTAGAAAAGATGTGCTGGCATTGGAGAGGGTCCAGAGGAGGTTCACAAGGATGATTCCAGGTTTGAAAGAGTTATCACACGAGGAACATTTGATGGCTCTGGGTCTGTACTTGCTGGAATTCAGAAGGGTGAGGGGGGATGTCATTGAAACCTTTCGAATGTTGAAAGGCCTAGACAGAGTAGATATGGAAAGGGAGAGTCAAGGACAAGAGGGCACAGCCTCAGAATAGAGCGACGCCCTTTCAAAACAGAGATGCAGAGAAATTTCTTTAGCCAAAGGGTGGTGAATTTATGGAATTTGTTGCCACATGCAGCTGTGGAGGCCAGGTCGTTGGGTGTATTTAAGGCAGAGATTGATAGGTTCTTGATTGGACATGGCATCAAAAGTTATGGGGAGAAGGCCAGGAACTGGGGTTGAGGAGGATTAAAAACAAGGATCAGCCATGGTTGAATAATGAGCAGACTCGATGGGCCAGATGGCCTAATTCTGCCTAATGTCTTATGGTCTCTTAAGTGCATAATTATGTGGTGGAAAATGCAAATTTTTGGACGCAGGCCTAATTATTGATAGGCGAGTAACTGGGGTATATAGTGTACTTAGCAGTTACATAGAACTTAGTGCAATGTAGCACAAGAACAGACACTCACCCTGCGATATTATACCAAACTAATGCTGCTTAATTACAGTAATGTCTTCTGCCTGCACTCAGTCCATGTTCCTCCATTCTCTGCATACCCATGTGCCTATCGAAGAGCCTTTTAAACGCCTCTGCTTCCACCACCACCCCAGGCAATGCACTTCAGGCACCCACTCTGCTCTGTGTGAAGTTCTTGCCGTATTCACCCCCTTTGAACTCTCCCCCTCTCATCTTAAATGCATGCTCTCTAGTATTTGACAGTTCAACTCCAGGAAAAAGGACACTGTCTGTCTACGCTATCTCTCTCTCTCTCTCTCTCTCTCATTAATTTTATAAACTTTTATCTGAGTTACAGAGCAGTGGAATTTGATGATGTCTGCGCTGGCCCCTGATCAGCAGTGTGAAGTAACCAAGCTTCTTGAGGCAGTGTGCACATCTCCTTTAGTTCATTCACCTCAGCTGTTTCCTCCTCCTCCTCCTCCTCCTCCAGTCCATTGTGTTCCTGGGGCCATCTTGGGCCTCAGCAGTCAAAGGACGCCGCTCACTTCCTTGAATTATGGAGTCATCCAGCATGAAGAAGGTCCTTCCACTCACCAAGTCCACACTGGCTATCCAGCACCCATTTTTATTAACTCAATTTTATTCTCCCACATTCTCACCAACTATCCACATAGACAAAAGAAATAACTTACAGTGGCCATTTAAGCTACCGATCTGCATGAGTCTGGATTGTGGGACACTGCTCTTCTCAACCCTTGCTCATGATGGCCTCTCAATCATCAGGCTAAAAAATTAGGTAACTGGTGTTGATTTTATTCAGACATCACTTCAATAAAGCTGCCAGCATTCTTCAGGTACAAAGATGCAGTAATTTAAAACTAAGGTGTATAGGATTTTTTTTCTCAAAGAACATGGTAAATCTCTGGAAGTTCTGTCACCAGACAGTTATGGGATATATATATATCTATATATATCAAATAGGGACATTTAAAGTAGAGGTAGGTATATTTTCAAAGACTGGGAAATTCAGAGTTATGGTGAACCAGTACAGACGAGGAGATGAGGCCTGGAACAGATTGACAATGTTCATACTAAATCAAGAGTCAATCCTGAGGAATCAAGTGGTGTAATTGTATCTTATTGTGTTCATGTGATTCATTTCCATCACCACTGCACCCACTAGCTCACTTAAGTTGCAGAACACTTACAAAATGAGTTCTTTCTGTTCTGTGTGAAGAGAAAAAATAACATAGTAAGTGTTGTATAGTCACTGGAATCAAGTACCACCTGGTAGCAATTTTTCCTCATTTCTGTGCTGAATGTTGAGATTATGATCCTTGGTTTGAAAAAGGGAAACATTATCACTGCATGTGCACTGCAAAGCCCTGTAAAATCAGAAACATATTGAATATCACTGGCATATGTCATGAAGTTTGTTGCGTTCCAGCAGCAGTGCAGTACAACACATAATAACTTTTTAAAAAAACTACAGATTACAATGGGACATACATATTTAAAAAAATATATACAAGTTGTGCAAATAGCAAAAACAAATAGTGAGGTAGTCATGGAGTCATAGAAAAGTACAGCACAGAAACAGGCCCTTTGGCCCTCTAGTCCATGCTGAACTATTTAAACTGCCTGCTCTCATTGACCTTAGCCCTCCATAACCCAACCATCCATGTACCTCTCAAACTTCTCTTAAACATTGAAACTGAACTCACAAACACCTCTTGCGCTGGCAGCTCGTTCCATATTTTCACGACACTCTAAGTGAAGAAGCATTCCCTCGTGTTCCTGTTAAACTTTTCACCTTTCGCCCTTAATCCATGACTTCTAGTTATAGTCCCGCCCAAGCTCAGTGGAGAAAGCCTGCTTACATTTACCCTATTCATACCCCTCATAATTTTGTACACCTCTATCAAATCTCCTCTCAATCCTCTACATTACAAAGAATAACCCATGTAGTGTACGTGGGTTCATTGACGATTTAGAAATCTGATGGTGAAGGAGAAGAAGCTGGTCCTAAAACATTGAGTAAATGTCTTCATACTCCTGCACCTTCTTCTTGATGGTAGCAGTATGAAGAGGGCATGTCCTGCGTGATGGGGCTTGTTATTGATGGATCCCACCTTTTGGAGGCATTGCCTTTTGGAGATGTCCTCAATGCTGGGAAGGTTGGTGTCCATGATGGAGCTGGTTAAGTTTACAACTTTCTGCAGCTCTTTCCAATCTTGTGCAATGGCCCCTCCATACCAGACAGTGATGCAATCAGTTCAAAAGCTCTCCATGGTACATCTGTAGAAATTTGCAGGAGTCTTTGGTGACATACCAAATCTCCTCACACTCTTCATGAAATATAGCCACTGTCATGTTTTCTTTGTAATTGCATCAATATGTTGGGTCCAGGATAGGTCTTCAGAGATGTTGACACTCAGGAACTTGAAATTGTTCACCCATTTCACTGCTGATCCCTTGATGAGGTGCAAATTCCCTTGACTTCCCCTTCCTGAAGTCTACAATCAATTCCTTGGTCTTCCTGACGAGTGCAAGGTTGCTCTTGCAACATCATTGAACCAGCTAATCTAGCTCACTATTCTACACTTCCTCATCACCAACTGAAGTTCTGGCAACAATAATTGTGTCATCAGCGAATTTATAGTTGGCATTTGAGCTGTGCCTACCTAAATATTCATGGGTGTAGAGCAGGAGTTCCCAACCTGGAGTCCATGGAGCCTTTAATTAATGTTATTGGTCCATGACATAAAAAAGTTTGGGAACCCTTGGTGTAGAGAGAATAGAGCAGTGGGCTAAGCATGCATCCTTGAGCTGCACCAGACTGGATAGCGAGGAGGAGACGTTATTTCCGATCCACATTGACCGTGATCTTCCGATGAGGAAGCGAAGGATCCAGCTGCAAAGAGAGGTACAGAGTCTCAGGTGTTGGAGTGTATTGATTAGTACAAAGGGTATGAAATGTTGAATGCTGAGCTTTGATCAATAAACAGTCACCTAATGTAAATATTGCTGTTGTTCAGATGGTCCAAAGCCGAGTGAAGAGCTAGTGAAATTGCATCTACAATAGACCCATTGTGCTGATAGGTCTACGTAGGTCAAAACTTTTGTATGTTTCGGTGAAATTACTTCCGATTTTAAAGTCTAGATAATACGTGTCCGGCTATAGGACAACTTCAAAATCCCAGTCTTGAAGCGAAAGAAATGAGCCTTCCAGCAGTCAAGCTGTTGTCACTGCGATGTGCATTGAGACTCTGCAACCCATCTACAAGATTGTTCTGCAAGAAAAGAATTAGGATGTGTAGTTTTTCAATTCATATATCATTTAACTTTGCCTTGCTATAAACAGAACTCAAAACAGCGGCACTGTTTAACTTCATTCTCAGTTAGGTTAAATCACAATTTTCTCTGTGCAGCGCTGTCATGTTGGTGCTGTCACTTGTTGGATGCCCTACCATGCCTCACATTTTGGCCTTATGATATCAGCTGTTGTATGTTTAACAGAGCTGTTGAGCAGACAGCAGGCAGTGATGGAGTTGGAACATCTGCTGATATGTGCTGTGGACTGGTGCTGGCAAGAGAACCCAATGCATTTTTCACTACAGTTCTGGTACTCTGATAGCTCTGACTGTATTCAGCTGCTATTATTGAAGAGCACACAAGTACAAATAGACCTTCTCCCTCAGATCTATTCTTCAGGCAACTGAGATTGTCTTTCAGAGTGGACTTCCTGAGGAAAAATAAGCTATATGCACTCCAGAAAACCCGCAGAAGAAAAAGCTAAATCTTACTACTTTGCACTTTATAAAAAGTAAGAACTTCTTTTTCAAAAAATATATTAATCAATTTTTCAAAATAAACTTAAACAATCTGAATGCATTCATGATAAACTACTAAAATTAACAATTAATATTTCACAATTATAAATATTACAGAATCATGTTGAAAACATTTGGAGCTTAAATAATCACTTATGAGAATTCATAGTCCTTTGAGCATAGTAATGTTATGATTATAGTTAAAGATAAATCAAAATATCTTCTCTTTTATACTTTGAGGATAAAATTCAAAGAATAGTTGTTACTTTTTTCAGTTTACAATGAAGGATTTTTATTCTTCTTGGGAAGGACTTCTGGCTGCCTTGCATTTCCATGCAATAGATAGGCGTGACCCAGTGAAAATAAATGGAATGGAACCAAAGGAAGGAAATTGGCATATATAAATAGAGAAAAATGAACCGTCAACACACAATGGGATAACTGAATTGTTGCTCTGTTTTGGTTGACTTACAACATGGAGACTGCTTTCAATCGAAATTTTGACAAACAACTTTAGCAAATTACACCACGCATTGGTGTTTGCATAGTCATTTCACAACACATTTGGTTACCTATGCAGATATACTGCATAACTGTGCTGTTTTTTCTTGGGAGGGAGATTTTTCAACTGCTTTGTTTTGATTAGAAACTAATTTCCTTCAGTTATAAAAAGAAATCCTAAACTTAGTATGTAGAATTACCTTCTCTTTCAAATGCACTAGTAGGGCAAACTATGAGAAATTTAGTTAGAAAGGAGTTTAAGTGAGTTGACTTAAGCCTTGAATGATTAATGGACAATGAAAGTACAAGATCACTTTGGATTTCTGAGTTTAAAAAGTTAAATCCTATTTATCAGTAAAATAGCTCAGATTAAATATGAAGATATTGTCATTGAAAAGAGTTGAATATATGACTTGGTTCTTTGTCCTTAAAGTATGCTGTTATTTATTTCCTAGCCACTTGAGAATAAAGTTTTGTTCTACAAAGATCAAAAAGCATTATTTTATGAAACAGCATGGAAGGTCTTTTAATCTTAAACTATTCTGGTGTTTTGTTCAAGTAGATTTATTACAGATTTACTTTCAATGAGATATACAAAGATTTAAATAATAGCTGATCTTAAAATATAATCAAATCATTCATGTTGTGATACTACCATCATGTTTTACAGACCTTGAATGATAAGCCTGCTAATTTTATTTGCATCAGATTTAAAGTTTGAAACTTATTTGATGAGTTAATCTCTTATATCTTGATTTCTTTTTTGAACTCTTCCTTTTCTTTATTTTTGGTGTTTTTGGGAATGACTGCATTGCGGGGAGTAAATAATAATTATGTAAAAATTATATTAAATGTGTTTCCCTCAGAAGTTTTCAACATTTTCCACTTCAAAACGTTTTATTTCTCTGAAGACATTTTACAAGTAAGGCAGAATATAACTTAGAGCCAGTTAAAATATAAATGTACAGTTTACCTGACAGCACAGTGGATCATTGATTGAGCTTATTGCAAAAATAAGCAGGCCTAAAATTTGGATCACATTGCACTTTTTTATCACAATTCAGTTCTGATTTTTCACAGATGATATCACACTCATTTCTTTTTCTGGGTGAAATTATGCCTGCTGTGCAATTGGATTGTGCATTTCCACTTCAACAAGTTTGATGCTGTCTTAGTTTCAGAACTGAATTACCCTACCATTCATGCAATACCCATTTCCACCCATGCTGACCTAAATTGGAGCTCAGAGCTCCAACCTACTGAAATCCTGGAACGAAGCACCTCATTGGAAAGAGAAGCCCTTTGCATTTAGTTGTCAGCTAGTTGACAGCTAGCTGTCCAACTTCAAGACTGACTTCAGGCCACTCAGACAGCTTCCACAGTGTGCTTAGACTAAAGATTTTTCTGCTGAGATTCTCATTCAATAGGGGCTCTCCCTTACTGAGGATGATTACAATAATAGCTGGACACTCAAGTTATATCTTGGTCCTCAAGAGGCAAAGCCATACAGACCAGTGAAGCACCTATTTCCAGAGAGTCATCAGTCACACTACATCCTACCTGAAGGTGTCTGATGACCAATGCGTTCACAGGCTCAGATTTTCCACAGCAGTCATCAGTGAAATATGTGACATTCTATGGAAGGACTTTAAGCAAGCTTTTATACCAGGACAGCTCTCTCCACAGACACTGATTCATCACACCCTGGCTGCAGACAATATCCAAGCAACTTCAGCCGACCATTGCTATGGTCTCACAATTTGTTACAAACCCCCTCCCCCATTGCATCAGAAAAATTACCCCAGATTTCTGCTCCTAAACAAATTATTTTACTTGCTTTGAGTTCAGTGAGGACAAGGTGGCAGCAGGCAGCCACTGACTGCACTCGTTTGTCCATAAGAGCATGGACAGTTTTCTGTGCTATACCTTTCAACAATCCCTGGATTCCATGGTTGAGAAATCTCTAAATAACCCAGATCATTATATGAATAGAAGAAAATCCCACCCCTTCAATAAGCCTGTTGTTGTAGCACAAAAAGATACATTCCTTCTGTCAACATGAATCTAATGTATATATTCTTTTTGCTGAAATGAACATAGAAACATAGAAAACCTACAGCGCAATACAGGCCCTTCGGCCCACAAAGCTGTGCGGAACATGTCCTTACCTTAGAAATTACCTAGGGTTAACCATAGCCCTCTATTTTCCTGAGCTCCATGTACCTGTCCAGGAGTCTCTTAAAAGACCCTATCGTATCCACCTCCACCACCGTCACCGGCAGCCCATTCCACGCACACACCACTCTCTGCGTAAAAAAATTACCTCTGACCTCTGCTCTGTACTTACTTCCAAGCACCTCAAAACTGTGCCCTCTCATGCTAGCCATTTCATCTCTGGGAAAAAGCCTCTGACTATCCACACAATCAATGCCTCTCATCATCTTATACACCTCTATCAGGTCACCTTTCATCCTCCGTCTCTCCAAGGACAAAAGGCCAAGTTCACTCAAGCTATTCTTGGCATGCTCCCCAATACAGGCAACATCCCTGTAAATCTCTCTTGCACCCTTCCACATGTTTCCACATGTTTCTTGTAGTGAGGCAACCAGAACTGAGCACAGTATTCCAAATGGGGTCTGATCAGGGTCCTATATAGCTACAACATTACCTCACAGCTCCTAAACTCAATTCCACAATTCATGAAGGTCAATGCACCATATGCCTTCTTAACCACAGAGTCAACCTGCACAGCAGCTTTGAGTGTCCTATGGACTTGGACCCCAAGATCCCTCTGACCCTCAAATGCCAAGAGTCTTACCATTAATACTATATTCTGCCATCATATTTGACCTACCAAAATGAGCCACTTCACACTTATCTGGGTTGAACTCCATCTGCCATTTCTCAGCCCAGTTTTGCATCCTATCAATGTCCCACTGAAACCTCTGACAGCCTTCCACACTATCCACAACAACCCCCAACCTTTGTGTCATCAGCAAATTTACTAACCCATCCCGCCACTTTCTCATCCAGGTCATTTGTAAAAATCACAAATAGTAGCCATCCCAGAGGCACACCACTGGTCACCAACCTCCACGCAGAATATGACCCGTCTGCAACCACTCTTTACCTTCTGTGGGCAACCAGCTCTGGATCCACAAAGCAATGTCCCCTTGGATCCCATGCCTCCTTACTTTCTCAATACCTTATCAAATGCCTTGCTGAAATCCAGATACACTACATCTACTGCTCTACCTTCATCAACATTGTTTAGTCACATCCTCAAAAAGCTCAATCAGGCTCATAAGGCATGACCTGCCTCTGACAAAGCCATGCTGACTATCCCTAATCATATTATGCCTCTCCAAATGTTCATAAATCCTGCCTCTCAGGATCTTCTCCGTCATCTTACTAACAACTGAAGTAAGATTCATGGTCTATAATTTCCTGGGCTATCTCTATTCCTGTTTTTGAATAAGGGAACAACATCCACAACCCTCCAATCCTCTGGAAACTCCCGTACTCATTAATGATGCAAAGATCATCGCCAGAGGCTCAGCAATCTCCTTTCTCACCTCCTGCAGTAGCCTGGGGTACATTTCATCCAGTCCTGGAGACTTATCCAACTTGATGCTTTCCAAAAGCTCCAGCACATCCTCTTTCTTAACATCTACATGCTCAAGCTTTTCAGTCCACTGTAAGTACTCCCTACAATTGCCAAAATCCTTTTCCCTAGTGAATACTGAAGCAAAGTATTCATTAAGTACCTATGCTATATCCTCTGGTTCCATGCACACTTTTACACTGTCACACTTGATTGGTCCTATTCTCTCACGTCTTATCCTCTTGCTCTTCACATACTTGTAGAATGTCTTGGGGTTTTCCTTAATCCTGTCTGCCAAGGCCTTCTCATGGCCCCTTCTGGCTCTCCTAATTTCATTCTTAAGCTCCTTCCTGCTAGCCTTATAATTTTACTAGAACTCTATCATTACCTAGATTTTTGAACCTTTCGTAAGCTTTCTTTATCTTCTTGACTGGATTTTCAGCAGCCTTTGTACACCATGGTTCCTGCGCCCTACCATTACTTCCCTGTCTCATTGGAACGTACCTACGCAGAACTTCATGCAAGTATCCCCTGAACATTTGCCACATTTCTTCCATACATTTCCCTGAGAACATCTGCTCCCAATTTATGCTGATAGCCCTGATAGCCTCATAATTCCCCTTACTCCAATTAAAAGCTTTTCTAACTTGTCTGTTTCTATCTCTCTCCAATGCTATGGTAAAGGAGATTGAATTGTGATCACATCATCTAAAACATTGCAAGGTTTTCAGAACTGTATAATATTTGAAGAGCTTTAATAAAGGTAAAAGATAGCATTGAAATTATATGTGGGGTGAATGTCCTCAACTAAAATACAACAACTGATAAAACCACATCTCCAGAGCTTTGAAAGGAAAGAAATATACACAAAAATTCACAAGACCAGGAAATACATGATCTAATCAGCAGCAAAAGCCCCTGCCGTGGAAAAGATTATCAACTTGTGTTTCAAATTAAGGACTAGAATCAGCAAAATATCCAACATGCTCTCAAATTACAGTACTGAAGTAATTGTTCCCGACTCTGTATGAATGCCATTTCCTGGATTTCAGTTTTTGTTGAATATTTTGCTGCAGAATTAAACACAGAAACTTCTGCAGACTGTTGGCTGTTTTATCATGACCTCAACAAACTCTTTCTGAAATAGTTTGAAACCTCGTCTACTGCAATTCACCTATATCAAAACAGGTCCACGACTAATGCCATTTCCCTGGCCCCACTCATCCCTGAAGTATCTGGACAGCAAAGACACCGACTTGAGGCTGTTGTTTATTGATTACAACTCTGTCTGCTCTACAGTAATTCCAAGGAAACTGATCTCCAAACTTCTATACCTGGGACTCAAGTTTACAACTGAATTCTTGATTTATAATATTTGATAATATTGGATTTAACGTACTATATAAATGTACTTTGAATCTTTAAACCTTTGAATCTTTGACTTTCTGGCCATCAGACCAGAATCAATAAGGATAAGCATCAATACCTAACACTGATGCCCCACAAGGCTGCATCCTCAGCCTCCTATTCTACTGCCTATACACACAACTGTGCGGGCAGATTCTGCTCTAACTCCATCTACATGTTTGCAGATGACACCACCACAGTAGGCTGTAGCTCAAGTAGTGATGAATCAGAGTATAGGAAAGAGGAAGAGAACCTCACGACATGACAACAACCTTTCCCTCAATGACAGCAAAACAAAAGAGCTGGTTGCTTTCAAGACGGGGATAATGCAGGTGCTCCTGTTTACATCACCAAGGCTGTGAGTGAGAGGGTTGAGAGGTTCAAGTTCCTAGGAGTTGAACATCACTAACAGCCTATCCATTTCCAGCCATGTTACTGCCGTGGCCTCTACTTCCTCAGGAGGATAAAGAAATTAACAATGTCCCCTTTAACCCTCATCAATTTTATCGAAGTACCACAGAAAGCATCCTATTCAGATGCATCACTGGTTGGTATAGCCACTGCTCTGCTCGTGAAAGCAAGGAACCGCAAAGAGTGCAGACACAGCTCAGAACATCACAAAAACCAACCTCCTCTCAGTAGATTTTTTTCTACTCTTGTCATGTCCTCAAGATAGCCATCATAATCAAAGATCCTATCCACACCAGATGTTCTCTCTTCCCCCTTCCCCCCCCCCACCATCACATCAGGCAGAAGTTACTAAAGCCTCCACCTCCATGTGATCTTGCATCTTACTATCTACTCGAGCTTCACTTCCTCGGTACTTTAGCACTTCATTCTGAACTCTCTTATTGGTTTACCTTGCACTACCTCCGTGCATCATTGTAATGAATTGATCTGTGTAGATGGGATGCATGACAAGTTTTTCACTCTACTTTGCTACATGTGACCATAATAAACCACTTATAAAACATAAGAGTTAGAAAGTTTAGTACATTTCAATTAATAATTAACTTTCCTATCACAATGCAGAAGGATGCCATTCAGCTTACTGGGTCAATGCTGGCTCACAGGGCAAAAATCACATTAGTCCCTTTTTCCTCCACTTATTCCCTTGAATTCCTGGAATTATTTTCTTTCCCTTTGATTTCTTTGTTTTCCATTAATCTATATAAATAGGCTACTTAAGCAGTTGCAATTGACTTATCAGAACATCTTCAGGATGTAGGCAGAAACCAGGTCAGCAAGGTGACCTATATAGTCAAAGAGAGACTGAAAATTTAGCTCAGACAGCAAAGATCCCTTGTGCCCTTCTCGCCCTTTCCATCGGGCAGTAGATACAAGAGCGTGAAAACATGTACCACCAGACTCAAGGTCAGCTCCTATCCCACTGCTATAAGACTCTTAAACAGACTTTGCATGGTAGAGAAAATCTTGGCTCCATTATCTACTTTGCCATGACCCTTGCACCTTATTGTCTACCTGCACTGCACTTTCTTTGCAACCATATCTATAGCACCTATTCTGCATTCTTTTACTGCTTTTCCCTTTATAATACATTGATGTATTTTTTTCCAAAAAGATCTGTATAGGTAGCATGCAAAACAAAGTTTTTCACTATGTTTTGGCGTATTGACAGCAATAAATTGAATATCGTCACCAATTAGCCAAGTTCAGTATTGCACTCATGCCCTTGGACCTAGGAAGCATTAACACTCAATGATGCACCACTTCGCTGTACTGCATGCGGCTGGCTTTAGCATGTTGTTTCCTTTCCTGTCATTTCCATGGTTACCTTCGCTCACTGGTGCCGGATGTCTCTCCACAAGTTTCTAACTCATGCTCCAAGGCCTGAAAGAAATGGAGTTCACAATGACGCACCCTCAGCTGGACTGTGATCTACTGAAGTGCCTTTCCACACAGGGGGAATTCTGCTGCCAAGAATCTCCAGAACAGATACAGAAGTTGATTATGGTGATTTTGAGAATAAGATTTAAAAGCATGAAGCTTCTGTCAACATTTGTGAAGTGAATGTAGGTCTGTGTAATTGGAGGATAGGCTGGTGACTTTATTCGCTTGTCTTGTTCTTTGCTGATGCCACTAGTTCAGTTGGAGCCACTGATCCTAATCTTTCTCTGCATGGATGAATGGTACCCTCTGAAATAAAGGGAGAGTCAGAATAAATGAGAGGTGTTATAAAGTTAAGTGGAAATTGTTCGTAAGATGCTTTGTTGAGAGATGGAGTGAAAGTAAGATGAGAATAATAAGTTTCTGAATGTAAGGGGAAGTTTATACAATCTCTTTTACTGAGGACTAACTCTGGCTATCCCAAGCTACCTATGTCCCTGTTATTATACTTGAGCCTAAGATTCTGACAATATACAGTAACCTTTCTGGTATAAATTCCCAACTACTTAGTATTGTTTAACTCTGCCCTTGCCTTGGCTATTCTACTGCTCAAGTCTTACCACCTTTATTGTTGATGAATTAACCATTGCTTTGATTTTGACTGATCTTCCTGCCGTCCACCCTCTATAAATTCAAGTTCATATAGTCTTATATATGCTGACATAAAGTCTTATTTAACCTATCTATAGCACTTTCTCTTCCACTTCTTCCCTCTGAGATATCTCACTCCTCCATTCCTAGCCTCTGAACTTCCCTCATTTTAATTGAACTACCTATAGCAATGGCACCTTTATTTCACAAGGCTCTAAGCTCTGAAATCCCTAACCCCCTCCATCTTCCTCACTGAAACTTCTCTCTGACCAACAGTTTGATCATCTGGTTTACTATTTGCTTAGACTACGAGGGCAAATTTGCTGTTTCTACATAATGCAAGTTGCCTTTGAGATGTGATTAGGAAATTATACTGGGAGAAGTCAATGATTGTGCCAATAAATAAGAGGAGAACGAAGCTACAACTCGTTGAATGGAATGAGAAAGAGGTGTGGAGAGTGTCCTTAAGACCGTGGGTGAAAGGAAAAATAGTTGACAGCATGGGAAGAATTGAGAATTGTTTTGGAATGTGTCACTGAGAAAGAAGTGGAAAAGCAAAAAAAAAATGCATGCTTTCAGCCAACAATAGGAAGGGTTAGGAAGTCTGTGGAACTGGCTCGCAGGGTACCACAGTCAGCATGGAAGAGCTGGGCCAAAGGACCAGGATCCATGTTGTAAGACTTGATGATTCAACCCACTGACTTTCTCCAGCAGATTGTTTCTTGTTCCAGGTTCCAAAATCTGCAAATGCATAAAACTGTGTTCAGCCATGTTGCTCTTGTGAGGCAATTGAACTTTTTTATGCCTTTGCCTGCCTATCATTCCCATCTCACCCAGCCAGCTCTTGCTCCAGCCCTTCCCCCACTTGTTTATACTGGTGATTCCTCTCACCCTTTCTTTCCAGTCCTTAATGAAAGGTCTCAGCCAGAAATGTCCACTTGGCCAAAGCCCTCCATTGATGTTGTTTGTCCTGTTTCCAGACCTGTTTTGCTCCAGATTTCCGACCTCTACAGCTTCTCTTGTGTCTACTTTATGCTTTGTCTGTTCTGTTTGGGCGTGTTGCACTATGACGTACAACATGCTTAATTGCTATTCCACCACATTGATCCCAAGACATCATCTAAAAAGAGAAGCTTGATTCTATTTGTCTTGAAAAGTCCTTTCCAAAGGTTTTGAATACATCATTCTGGAATGGCATAATACTTGCCATTATAGGCTGCACGAGCACAGTGTGACAAGGACTTGTTCACCCATGCTGTTCTTCCCAAATTGAAGTATATATGTTTTACCTGATGCAATTATGTCTAATGTATAAAAATTAATATATCCTTAACAATTTCCATTTTTATTAATATATTACTAATTTATCAATTAAGTTTTGAGAAGGTTAACCAAGAAATGTTGTTGCAGGTAGACAAGGACCTAGTTAATTTTTCAAAAATGCTACAGTGCACATGCCTCTTTAAAAGCAAGGACCCCAGTTCTGTGTTCTTATTGTATAGAAAATGAAATATCGTACTGTATATATTTCTACAGGACCAACTATATTCTCTAAGATATTGGTATAAAACTTGGTAACAAAACTGATTTGTTTATGCTCTTATGAGTATTATGATCTTAAAATCTGATTTTACTTGAATAATTTCCTTGACAAAAGCTAAGTCCCTAAGGGGTAATTAGTGATTGACGGGCAGACATTGAACAACAAAGCAGAGATGATCTAAAAGACTCATGCACTTTTTCAGATTCTTCATTACAAGATATAGACCAGACATTTGTATCTGTAGAACAATTATTCAACATAGTTTAGAAAAGTGCTTGAGGCTTTCTTAGTTGCTCTCAATGCGGCAAATGGAAGTAAAATCTAAGCCCTGAAGTTTCCAACATATTAATAGGAAAATTAATCCTTTTCCCAACAATGTCTAACAGATATGATTCACTGAAGCAACCATTCATTTAACAGCCCATTGCATGTATACATTTCTGCTTGAAAAATAATGCCATAACCCAAAAGGACTGTCATGAAGGCGGTTAGACTATCGCTATCTGTGCAATTGAGGTGGAGCTGAAAAGGAGAGTCACACTGCTAATGGGAAAATCCAGGTCAAGATAGTCTTAGATTTCTTTTTAAGGGATGAGTAACACAGCTAATAAGAAGGCTAGGACCCAAATACTAGAGTCACCAGTATAAGTTGGGATGACAGAGTAAATGGTGGAACAATGTCTGTCCACATATTTTTGGTCTCCCATTTTCCTTCAAGTAAATTGGTTGATTCCAAGATTCCTGCAAGGAGTTGGAATTAAAGGGGAAAAAAAACAGAAATGTGGGAAGAACTCAGCCATTCAATTTGTTTCAGATTCCTGTATTTGCAATTTCAATTGATTTGGATTCAAAGGAAGTTTGGCTCAGTGACGAGGATTTTTCTGTCTTATAAGTCCATTGAATGGCAGCATGGGTTATTGAAATTACAACTTTCATTCTTTGGTCATCTATTAGAAGAACATGTTAATCACTAGACACAATTTTAATGTTTATACAAGTTTACGGTAGTGTATCAGGAGTTCCAGTTTGCTAAATAATATAATTTAATGATTGCCATTTGTTCTAAAGCTTTTGGTTTTTAAGGAACTTTAAGTTCCACATGGTCAGTGTGATAAAGTAAAACAAAATGAAATCATAAGTTACCTTTTTTAGAAATGTGAGAGTGATTTCACCAGTTTAAACAGGATGTTTGTAAAATTAGGTCTTTACAGTATTTGTCAATGATGTCACTGAAGCAAATAATAACAAGAAATTACTGAGCCCAAGAACGCAGGGTGCTAAGTTGCATCAAATTGTGCATTATATCTGTATGCCTGCCATGATCATTTCAAATGATTTTGCTTGGGCTTACGTCATCCCTTGCCACTGGTGGTTCAGACATTTCCATCATAAACATCCAATCTGCTTCTTAATGGGGTTATGAACACTTCCTGTAAACAAAACTGCAACTGTGATAGTGTCATGTACAGTATGTGAATATTACTGCAACCTAAATTGAAAACAAGTGACACTGAGGAAGAGTATGTTGCAGAGATGTTCTTCAGCTGATGCTTCATTGCAGTTTACAATTAAAATTATTATTTGATCTAACCACATATGCTGGTTCGTTTGAACAAAATAGGTGAAGAACCATTACAAACTGTGATAATCAAATCTTGCAACATTGCAATTTCTGAGAGATTAGATCAGTATGTTTATAGAACTTACAGATTTTTTTTCAGATCATTCATAGGACCCAGGTGGTACAGGTAAATAGAGTCATAAAGAGAGCTTTTGGCACACAGGCCTTCATAAATTAAAGTATTGAGTACAGGAGTTGGAATGTTATGTTGAAATTGTATAAAATGTTGATGAGGCCTAATTCAGAGTAATGTGTGCAATTCTAGTCACCTACCTATAGGAAAGATGTCAGTAAGATTGAAAGAGTACAGAGAAAATTTACAATGATGATGCCAATACTTAAGGATCTGAGTTACAGAGAAGGGGTGAATAGGTGTGGACTTTATTCCCTGGAGCAAAGTCCAGGGAGCACAGATTTGATAGACATACTGTATACAAAATTATGAGGGGTACAGACAGGGTAAATGCAAGCAAAGCTTTTTTTCCACTGAGGATGGGTGAGACTAGAACCATAGAGGTCATAGGTTAATGGTGAAAGTGAAATATTTAAGGGGAAACTCTTCACCCAGAGAATGCTATGAGTGTGGAATGAGCTTCCAGTGAAAGTGGTGGATACAGGGTTAATTTCAACATTCAAGAGAAATTTGGATAAGTACATGGATGGAGGACTATGTCCCAGGTGTGGGTTGGTGGGACTAGGCAGAATTACAGTTTGGCATGAACTAGATGGGTTGAAGAGCCTGTTTCTCTGCTCTATGACTCAGTGACTCTATCATCGGCAAAGTCAGTATTTATTATTAATAATCAGTCTTCTTCAAGAAGGTGCAGGTGAGCCATCTACTTGAAATGCTTGAATTTGTATACCAAAGGCATTCATATACAACTGTTAGTTGAACTTGTATACCAAAGGCATTCATATACAACTGTTAGTTGAACTTGTATATCAAAGGCATTCATATACAACTGTTAGTTGAACTTGTATACCAAAGGCATTCATATACAACTGTTAGTTGAACTTGTATATCAAAGGCATTCATATACAACTGTTAGTTGAACTTGTATACCAAAGGCATTCATATACAACTGTTAGTTGAACTTGTATATCAAAGGCATTCATATACAACTGTTAGTTGAACTTGTATATCAAGGCATTCATATACAACTGTTAGTTGAACTTGTATACCAAAGGCATTCATATACAACTGTTAGTTGAACTTGTATATCAAAGGCATTCATATACAACTGTTAGTTGAACTTGTATATCAAAGGCATTCATATACAACTGTTAGTTGAACTTGTATACCAAAGGCATTCATATACAACTGTTAGTTGAACTTGTATATCAAAGGCATTCATATACAACTGTTAGTTGAACTTGTATACCAAAGGCATTCATATACAACTGTTAGTTGAACTTGTATATCAAAGGCATTCATATACAACTGTTAGTTGGACAGTAACAGGATATTAAGCAAGAGAAAAAGGCATGGTAACATTTTTCTCATTCAGGATTGTGGATACTTGGATGAGAACTTGAAATTTGTGATATTGGTTTGTCCATCTTGTCATTGTCCTTCTTACTGACAGAGATCCAGGAATCAGTTAAGCCTTGACGAATTCTAGTCGATGATATGCATTGCACACAGTGAACTGGATGTGAATTAGGAGGGCTGCTTTGTCCTGGATAATATCCAGTTTCCTGGGTCTTACAAGAGATACACTCTCCAGAAAGGTGGCAGGTCAGGAGATGAGCCACGCTTTAGAACTGGCGTTGGAATCGGCTTATTATTTCATGTGTACCACGAGGACAATGTGATACAGTGAAAAGCTTTCATTTGTGTACCATTTAGACAAATCATTCCATTAATGAGTACAATGAGGTGGTAAAAAGAAAAGCAGAATAAAGAATATAGTGTTACAGTTACAGTAAGTATTACAAAATGCAGGGGCCGGAATGAGGTAGACTGGGAGATCAAGAGTTCAAATTTTAGCATCTGAGTAATTCATTCATAATTCTGATAACAGTGGGATAGAAGCTGTCCTTGAGTCTGGTGGTATGTTCTTTGTGATGGGGGGAGGGGAAGGAAGGAGAAAAGAGAATAGTTATATTGGCTGCTTCCCCCAGACAGCAGAAAGTTTAGACAGCCAATAGAAAGAAGGATAGTTCTTGTAATAGACTGAGTTGCTTTCACATCTCTGCAATTTCTTGTGGACTTAAGCAGAGCAGTTGCTTTGAAGCATCCAGATAGGGAGCTTTCTATTACCACCCACTGATCTAACCATGGTACTTGAATGTCCAGTTCAGCTAAAATTCTAGTCACATCGTGAGGATATTGATAGTGGGGGACTCAGAAGTTGAAAGTTGAAAGTAAATTTATTATCAAAGTGCATACCATATACAATCCTGAGATTCATTTTCTTGAGGGCATTCACAGTAAATACAGGAAACACAATAGAATCAACGAAAGACTGCACCCAAGAGGATGGACAAACAGCTGATGTGCAAAAGACAACAAACTGTGCAAGTACAAAAAGAAAGAAAAAATGTTAATAATAGTAATAATACTAGATGTCGACAAGGAAGCGTTGAACGCCTGGCTCAGAGTTGGAGTTGGATCTCTTCCCAGAAACAGAAAGGATCCTTGTGGCAATACAGGACCAGGTAGTTAACACAAAAAATGAACAACAATACAATAAAAGGCCAACAGTTTCAAGATGATAAATGTAGAAAATGGCATGAAAAAAACAGGAACAATCCAACACATTACAGGATCTTTTGGTTGTTTAACTCAATCTGATTACTTACACAGGTGCAATCAAGAGGTAAACATCATTCACCAAGATTGTGCTTTAAAGTGCAAACGCATAAAATAAGTCACATTTTACTATAAATACAAGCCTGATCCAGTTTTAAAGTCAGAGTACCACAAATTACTTTATGACCGATCTGATATTACAGATAGGACAATCCATAATAACCACCTGGATATAATAATACACGATAAACAAGCAAGAACAACTTATTTAATAGATACAGCCTTTCCAAACACTCATAATTTACAGAAATCGGTAAGTGAAAAACACCAGAAATATGCTAAATTAGAAGAGGAAATTGAAAGACTTTGGAACATGACGGGTATATATTGTCCCAATATCTACATCTGGTACCATCCCAAAGGCAGTACACAATAGCATTAAACAATTAGGACTACACAGTAATATCTATATAAATCTTCAGAAAACAACAATACTAAACACCACTAGAATAGTCTGAAAGCTCCTAGCCATTGACAAATGACTGTGCTTGCCCATGCCCATACATCAGATTTTACCAGCCTGAGCGGAGAAAAAAATAAATAATAATAAATATATAAGCAATAAATATTGAAAACATGTGATGAAGGGTTCTTGAAAGTGAGCCCATAGGTTGTGGATTATGAAGCAAGTGAAGCTGAATGAAGTTATCCCTCTGGTTCAAGATCCTGATGTTTGATGGGTAATAACTGTTCCTGAGCCTGATTACGTGAGTCCTGTTGCTCCTGTACTTTCTTCCTGATGGCAGCAGCGAGAAGAGAGTATGACCTGGATGATGGCAGACTCAATGATAATAATATCATTGTTATAAAAAGATTATTGGATGACTCCTCACCAGAAACATTCTTTGCCTTATATTGTCATTACTTGAGAGCTGGGTCTGCTGGGAAACTTCCATAGATGCACAGTGAAGACTTTCCTAACTGGTTGCACCATGGCCTGGTATGGAATCAACAATGCCCAGGATCGGCAAAGGCTACAGATTTTGGTGTATACAGCCTGGTCCTTCCCACCATTGAGCATATTTACATAAAGCACTGCTATAAGGGAACAGCATCCAGCATTGAGGAAACCCCACCATTCAGGCCACGCTCTCTTCTTGCTACAACCACATCAGGTAGGAGGTATAGAAACCCACAGCATAAGGTTTGGGATCAGTAATTTCCTACAACCACCAGGCTCCTGAACTGGTGTGAATAACTACACTCACCACACCTCTGAACTGATTCTACAACCCACAGAGTCACTTACAAGGACTCTTAACAATTCGTTCTTGGTATTTCTTTATAAGCAAAAGTTGTCTTTGTTTGCACATTGGTTACTTGTCAGTCTTTGTTTATATATAGTTTTTTGGTAAATAATATTGTATTGCTTTATTTGCCTGTAAATGCCTGCAGGAAAATGAATCTCAAGGTTAGATATGGTAACATATGTACTTTGATAATAAATTTTACTTTGACTTGATTTGATCTAATTTGTTGTTTGAAGGTATGTTTAACTGTGTCTATAGCAATCTGATGCTGCTGTTTTACAGAATATATTTGGTTTTTAGGCCTACCCATTGCATATTTAGATCTATATAATTATCTGGAAATTCCACAATTCAAGAAATGTGAGGAAGGACAGATCTACCAAAAAGGTGCCTTTCCGGAATCGCTGGAGGTCCAGGAGGAGCAGGAGCAGGAATGTTTCTGCTCAAATTAACAAGAGGCCGACAAGCTTAGAGGTGAGGTGCAAGCCCATAATACTGGTCTTGCTGATTAAAGCATCAAGAAAAATTGAAATATTGAGTAAATGCAGAAGGCGAGCGTGTGTTCGCTTGCTGCTGTCAGGGAAGTGGCTATATGTGATGGTCCTTCGCTCAGTGCTTACGAGGGAAGGCCGCTGAATTCCATTGGTCTCTTTCCCTCACTGCTGTCGGAGGATGATACCGAAGTTCTGGCACTGTGATTTATGGATTGGACTGTTAGTTCGTTAGCACTCTTTCAGTTTTATGTTTTTATATCCTGTGTTTTCATCCATTTTTCTTCTTGCTGTTTGCATGATTTGTTTGCTTTTTTTTGTGCATGGGGGGGCTGATGTTCTTGCTGACATTTTCACTATTTCTTCTTTTCATGTGGGGGTGTTTGAGGTTCTTGTTGCCGTTTGCATGATTTTTTTGTGAGTGTTGTGGGGGGGGTTGATGTTTTTCTTTGAACAGCTTGCATGGTTTTCTTTGTTCTGTGGCTGTCTGGAAAAGATGAATCTCAGAGTTGTATACTCATACATACTTTGATAATAAATGTACCTTGAACCTTGAACATTGAATTCAGCACCCCCGTGCCATGGTCCTCTAATCCCATGCCCCTATCTCACCTGCCCCTTTCCTTGTTTCAGTCTCAGCCAATGCCCTGTCTGCAGCCTGAAACCAAGAAGACATAAAATGAGATTATCTGTTAAAATCAACAGGACCTTAGCACTATTCATAGAACCATAGAACACTACAGCACAGTACAAGCCCTTCAGCCCTGCATGTTGTGCTGACCCATATAATCCTTAAAAAAAGTACTAAACCCACACTACCCCATAACCCTCCATTTTTCTTTCATCCATGTGCCTGTCCAAGAGGCTCTTAAATACCCCTAATGTTTTAGCCTCCCCACCATCCCTGGCAAGTCATTCCAGGCACTCACAACCCTCTGTGTAAAAAACTTACCCCTAATGTCTCCCCTAAACTTCCCTCCCTTAATTTTGTACATATGCCCTCTGGTGTTTGTTATTGGTGCACTGGGAAACAGGTACTGACTATCCACCCTATCTATGCCTCTCATAATCTTGTAGACCTCTATCAAGTCCCCTCTCATTCTTCTACGCTCCAAAGAGAAAAGTCCCAGCTTTACTAACCTTACTTCATATGACTTGTTCTCTAAACCAGGCAGCATCCTGGTAAATCTCCTCTGCACCCTCTCCATAGCTTCCACATCCTTCCTATAATGAGGTGACCAGAATTGAACACAATACTCTAAGTGCGGTCTCACCGGAGATTTGTAGAGTTGCAACATTCACACTCCATGGAACTCCAATCACAATGATCTTCACCACTTGCTGCTGCAAATATCAAAGTCTAAATTCCAGCAGAAGTACAAAATATTCCTGACATGGCCTCAAAGTATTTGCTGTCCTCTTTGACTGAACATCTACCTGACATGGTGCCCTCTCCAAATGAGCCTATTTATGTCAGTAATGAGACTGTAAGGGGGAATGCAAACATTTAAGTGAACTGGCGGAAGGATGAAACAGAGATTGAGAAAAAAATGGCAGGAGTCTAGACTCTGTTAGAAGGGGCGTGGAGACGGAAATCTTCACTTCATTTTAACACATGGATAGAGGCCCCTTTCTTCAGTTATATACTGCCCTGAGGAGAATGCCGTTTGTCTAGGTCTGATTATCCTACCACTGTGGTGAACTACATATACCTGTCTGGACACGCCCCTGATGACTGCTCCTGATGCTCCTCCCACAGACCCCTGTATAAAGGTGATGGAGGTCTGAGCCTGGCCTCTCTGTCTCCAGGATGTAGTATGGTGGTCACTCACTGCTTGTTCCTTCTTCCAGTCAATAAAAGCCGTTACCTCGCTTTTACGTCTCAGAGTGAGTTATTGATGGTGCATCAACCACCAGTTCATTTAATTTTATGCATCCCTTTGCCAACTTTTTACCAAGGTAAATAAATTTACGGTTTAGGTCTCATAATCCCCAAGTACAACTGTCACAATGTTGAATCTCAAGGGCAGCTGTCTGAAAGCATCATTAACTAATTCATGTATAGTCATAAGAATCCGGCACTTCATTCAGGACCCACCTAGATAGTCATGAGATATTAAGTGACACAAGTGCCAGGCAAACTCCAAGAAACTGAGCAACAATTATAGGGACTAATTGGCAATAAAGTATGGGGCATCTTTTACCTCTTGTCCAGAAACAAGCTTGCAGGGCTCATAAACCCAACTGGATTAAATTATAAAGAAAATGAGCAGCTGGTACCAGCTGTTCTTTATGAATTGCCTGTGATCCTTTCACACTATCCTGGAATTCAGGGATCATTCTATCACCCCTTTGTCACCTAAACTTTAATTGAAACTACTTCCACACCATCTGATCAAAAGCAAAGTGAATGTAGACATTGGAAAGCTGAAATTAAAACATAAATTGCTGAAAATACTCAGTATATCAAGGAGAAGTAACAGAATTACATTTTATGCTGATGATAGCTCATCAAAACAGTGGTTCTGGCTAAAAAGACAAAGAAATTTGTACAATACGTATATTCATTTCTCAACCCTGCAATCCCTGTTTGCACAATTCTACAATGGTAAGAAGGAATTACAGTATAAACCTGCATTTTAAAGGGTTAAATATATCATAGGTAGGTGTAGTCTGCATTTCCATGCACTACCATATTGCACCATGACCCAAAATACCTCGCTAGGATTCTAAACTGAGCTTAGCTAAAATGAAAAACAGCAGTCTGAGATGGCAGATGTACAGTATAGGCATTGTGGAGGCAATACATTCAGTACTTAGCTCAAACATATTTTTATGAGTGCACCATTGTTTACGGCCAATAATTTTGTTTGCTGTCTGAAAGATATCAATGGTTGGTTGGTCTCACAATCAAAATACCTCTTTCACCATATTTCACTTAGAAAGAAGTGAAGAGGTCAGAGAACGGAGACTGTGGTACAAGCCGTTAAGTGCCTTTGTCTCCATGTTGAATAGGAGCTGTGATCAATGGATCATATTTTATTCAGTGGTCAAAAGCCTCCCTTTCCCCACAATTTTGTTTTATCCTCTGCACAATATTAATAAAATTTATAGCCTGAAATAATTTTAAAATGTTGTGTTTTAATTTCAAAGGAGATAATTACAATGTAAAATGTGCCTGCATTAAATTTAGACCCAGTTTCAATTAATCACTAATCAGAATCAGAATCAAGTTTATTATCATTGGCACATGTTGTGAAACTTGTTGTTTTGCAGCAGCAGTACATTGAAATGCATAATAATAAAAAACTATAAATTACGATAAGAAATATACTGTGTGTGTGTATATATATATATATATATATATATATAAAAAGAAAATTAAATTAATTAAGTAGTGCAAGAAGAGAGGGAAAAATACTATGGCAGAGTTCATGGGTTCATTGTCCATTTAGAAATCTGCTGGTGGAGAGGAAGAGCTGTTCCTGACATGTTGAATGTGTGTCCTCAGGCTCCTGTACCTCCTTCTTGATGGGAAGATGGCATGTCCTGGGCGATGAGAGCCCTTGATGACAGCAAAGATGCTCTTTATTAACTACATCTCAGCATTCAGTACTATCATCCCCTCAAAACTAATCAATAATCTTCAAGACCTCTTTGTGCAGTTAGATCCTCAATTTCCTCACTTGCAAATCCCAGTCAATTCAGCGTGGCAACAATATCTCCTCCATAATCACCATCAGCACAGGTGCCGCTCAAGGCTTTGTGTTTAGCCCCCCTGCTCAATTTGCTTTATACTTATGACTGTGTGGTAAGCACAGACCAATGCCATATTTAAATTTGTTGGCAATACCACTGTCGGCAGAATCAAAGGTGGTAATGAATCAGCATATAGCACAGAGGTTAAAAACCTGGTTGAGTGGTGCTACAACGTCAGCAAGACCAAGGATCTGATTATTGATTTCATCAGAGAATCAGAGGTAGAGAGGTCAGCAACTTAAATTCCTTGGTGTTATTAGTTCAGAGAATCTGCCCTGGGCCCAGTACATAAGGGCCATTACAAGGAAAGAACAGCAGCACCTCTATTTCCTTAGAAGCTTGCAAAAATGCAGCATGTTATCTAAAACTTTTACAAACTTCTATAGATGTGTGGCAGAGAGCATATTGACTAGTTGCATCACTCATGGCCTGGTATGGAAACACCAGTGTCTTTGAATGGAAAATCCGACAAAATGTTGTGGATATGGCCCAGTTCATCATGGTTAAAGTCCTCTCCATCACTGAGCACATCTACACGGAGCGCTATCTCAGGAAAGCAACATTTATCATCAAAGACCTCCACCACCCAGGCCAACAGGAAGAAGGTACATGTAAGTCTCAGGAGCTACACGACCAGGTTCAGGAACAGTTACTATGCCTCAACTATCAGGCTCTTGAACCAGAGGGAATAACTTCACTCAACTTCGCTCGCCCCATCACTGAACTGTTCGCATAACCTATGGACAGGATTCTTCATCTCATGTTCTCAATATTCATTGCTTATTTTTTTATTATTATGTTTTTGTATTTGCACTAGTTTTTGCTTTTTGCACATTGAACGGTTGTCCTTGCTGTTACGTGAGGTCTTTCAATGATTCTATTGTGTTTCTTAGACTTACTGTGTATGCCCACAAAAAATGAATATCAGGGTTTTATGTGTTGATATACATGAACTCGATAATAAATAAATCTACTTTAAACTTCGTTGAATGTTGCATTTTTGAGGCATTGTCTTTCGAAGATGTCCTGGATGTTGGCGAGGCTAGTGACCATGATGGCGTTCCATTGACTTCTCCTTCCTGGTCCACTTTCAATTCTTGCTCTTACTGATATTGAGTGCACAGTTGGTACTGTGATACCACTTGACCGACTGATTTGTCCCACTCCTGTATAACTCCTCACCACCATCGGAAATTCTGGCAGCATTAGTTGTGTCATTGGGAAATTTATAGATGGTGTTTGAGCTTTTCCTGCACATATAAAATATAATGATTGCCAAAATACTCATAACCAAACCCCTTGAATCTGCCATCAATCAAACTCAATGGGTTGAATGACATAATTCTGTTCCTATGTCTTATGGTCTAAAATGGAACTTCTGAATATATACAATAAATGAAAAACAGAGCTGGAATCCAATAGAAATATAAATGTTTTCTTCAGAAGTTTAGTTAAGCTGGCTTAGTTAATGACAAATATTCTGAAGCTTGATCTGGAGACTCGAGTTTAAACCCCACCATCGAACAGCTGAGGAATTTAAATTCAGGTAATCATATCCATCTAGAGCAGAGGTTCCCAAACTGGGGTCTACAGCCCCTCGGTTATTGGTAGGGAAACCCTGGTCTAGAGAGACACTAACAGCATCAATAATGGTAACCATGAAATTATCAGTCATTGCAAAAGGCCCTCTGGTTTACTGTTGTCTTTCAAGGGAAGGAATCTCCTTTCCATACCTTGTCCAAACTATTTGTAAGAGTATGACGACAATATGAGTTTCTAGACCACCACGATGGTCTTCTAATTCTTCTCTCAGGGTACAAAGGCATGAGCAATCAGTACTGATCTGACCAAATTCACTTCCCTTGAGTACATAAGAACAAAATTAATGCTGGACTAATGTTTATGTATAAATTCAGTTTTACTCATTTTGATTTTAAAGAATTTGGTTGAAATCCTGGCCTTTGGTGCTGCCTGTGTGGAATTTTCCCCCAGATGGTCTGGTTTGCTTCCACATCCAAAAATATGAGGGCTGTTAGGTTAATTTACCACCGTAAATTGCCTCCTACATTGAAATGAATAGTAGAATCTGAGGGGAATTGATGGGAATATACGAGAATAAAGTGAGAATGATATAGGATTTGTGTAAATGTGTGTTGATGTTCAGTGTAGGTGTCAATAGCCCAAAGAAACGTTATGACAATTCAAGACAATAAGTTAAGTTTGTTCAACATTAATAAATGCAACCAAGGATGAATTTTCCTGTTTCATCATAGTTCATTTAAAATAATATTATGATCTGAGAAACACAAGAGATTGTGCAGATGCTGGAAAAGCACAGCAACACACATAAAGGCTGGAGGAACTCAGCAGATCAGGCAGCATCAATGGAGAGGAATAACCGGTCGACTTTATAAGACGAGATTTTCGTTCCCTTAAATAGCTTACATACATCCACTTCAATTTCATTTTGGATAGCCCATTTCTAGTAGTTGAATGCTTTCCTTGTGCTTCAAGGACCCGAACAAGGGAGCACTCAAGATGTGGTCTAACAAGAACAGTGAAATTTGAACGGCATTGTCTGTCTTGTTTTCTGTGGTTTTGGCTGTGTTGTTTAACGTGCTTTTGGCTGAGATGATTACTACTCTGCATTGGTTGGACATACTTCGAGTTGTAAAAACTTCCAGATCTCTTTTACTTTTATTATTTGCAATGTCAGTACCACTGACATGATATACAATAGATATACTGTATATACTGATCTATTTTCCTTCCTGTATGCAATAAATTACACATGCCTGCATTGTCTCACCCAGAGCCAGCATTTCTTAGTGAAACACAGCTGCTTTTTGTAATTACATGGCCCCTTGCAGCTGAATGTGGTTTGCAAACTCAGCAAATTAGCATTCAGTTTCCAGAAGCAGATCACCTATGAATTAAAAGCAATGTTAAATCCTGGGCAAGCTATTGTACAGGTAATTTTCAAGTTGTTTCTTGACATTTATTTCTACTATATATGTGGATAAATGTGACATTAATAGATAAGGAGCTGATTATGTCCATTGAAGTCAGTTTTGGAATATAAGGCAATTATTTTGATCCCAAATCCTATTTAGAATGTAAAACATAGAGAAGTCCCCCTGTTATTCATGTGGTTACATTAGAGTTGTCAACTTTGAAATGAGAATCTAGCAAGATTAATATACCCACCAATTAGCCATAATCTTCTAGTTTTCTGGATATTAATTTTGGAAAGAGGTTTTTTCATTTTGTCTGAGATACTTGTTTTTAAATATAAGGGAGACGTTATGATACAAATAATACTCAGATAACTCCTAGTAAATTCTATCAGCAGGAAGCAGCATTCAAATCACACCATAGCTTTATAGTTTTTGCATTAGCAGACCTTGAATGAGCCATTGATGGAGCAGTGAGAGCCAAACCTAACATAACACTCTTAAATGTATGCTCCGGACTCTTGATATCACACTCCTAAAAGCCTTGCACTTGTTATTTGTTCCTTAGTTTTCAAACAGACTCACCCAATCCACCTTCTATAGATCCTGTTAAATTCCCCCTAAATTCCTCCTTCTCCAGTTTAGGACACTAACCTGCGGACCTATCCTAACCTTTTCCATCACTATCTTAAGCTAGTAGAATTATGGTTACTACAGCTGTTACGCCCGGGGCCCCCTCCTTTTTGAGAATGGCAGGATCGCTATTGATTCGAGTCAGGAGACCCAGGAAATGAGAGAAAGACATGCAGAATCCACAAAAAGTTTGGAATGTGTCCTGGCCTCCGAAAGGCGGAACCATTGATAACGGCTATTGTCTCTTGGAGATGGACTTGTGTATTGAATCCTGTACGATGCATCAAAGCCCCCAGGCAATGAACCGGGGGTGGGGGGGTTGGTGGAGGGATTGCATCATCCCACCCTGATTGACATCTGAGACCCTGTGAGTCAGGATAAAAGAGGGTCTGGGGAACAGCCCCTTCAGACGCACCAGAAGAAATGCTAGAACTCCTGTAACAGCGTAACAGCGAAAGCCGGTGGAAACAGCCCACGTGCGTCCTTTTCCATTTGCCTCGGAATTGGTGGGCCTTGCCACGGAAGCACGGCTTTAGCTAACCTCGAAGGGGAAATCAGTCCCCCAACGACTCTCGAAGGATTGACATCATAAAAGGAATGGGCAAGTTAAACCTCCGTCTTTCTCTCCAACCAAAAAGGCTGCAGCCTACAGCTTGACTGAACTAAAGTGACTTTTATATTTCCATCGGACAATACATTATCCCCTAGACAGCGATAGAGCTATTTCTTATTGATTATTATTATACCCGCGCTTTTAGATTTAGTATTGACGAAGTATATTATCTGTATGTTTGCATTGATATTATTTTGTGTATTTTTATCAATAAATACTGTTAAAAATAGTACCATCAGACTTCAACGGACCTCTCTATCTTTGCTGGTAAGTGACTCAGTTACGGGGTACGTAACACAGCAAAATCGTCCCTGACTGCCACGTCAGTTACTTGCCATGTCTCATTCCGAACGAGGAAATCCAATATTGCACCCTCCCAAGTAAGGCCCTCTATATTTTAATTAATGAATATTTCTGGACATATTTCTCAATTTCTGCCCATTCCACCCCTTAACACTCTGGATGGCCCAGTTGATACTGGGGAAATTAGAACCTTCCAATAATAATATTCTTATAAAAATAATCAATTTCTCTACACCTCTGTCCCTCAAGTTCTCACTGTCTACTGGGGGGGGGGGGGGGGGAGGTATAATAGTATTCTATAAAACAGGCTCATTGGAGTGACCCTCCCCTGCTTGTTCCTATGTTCTGACAGGTCGTTTCCTCAAGAGGGTAATCTCTGTGTGCTACACTTATTTCCACCCTTATCAAAAAGGCTATAGCCCTTCTCACTTACCTGTACCTCTGTGACAACCGTAGCATCTGCATCATGGAATATTTAGCTACCAGGCTTGTCCTTCAGTCAGCCCTATTTCTGTTATGACTATAATATCCCAGTACTCAGAGCCAATCCACACTCCGGGTTCCTCTGCCTTGCCTCTTAAACCTCATCCCTGACATTCACTAATTCTTAAAGGAGCAGTAAGATTCAGAGTTCCCTTGTCCTAGGGACTTCCTGGATGCTCACCCAGGTTCACTGGAGTGTGCTAAAACTAAAATGGGAACAAACAGCCAATCAAACAAGCTTGTTAGAAGTGACTGACTCGGTGGCCATTTTACGGGTGTGAATAGCGCACTCTGCAAACCCGCACAGCTGTGGAGTGTGTGATCACTGTGAGAATTGGAAGAAGAGCTCAGAAGGCATAAAGCAAGATTTACAGATCAAGACCTGAAGATTAGAGTAGATGTGGGTGGTCTGGCAGCCTGCCCCTATAAACAGCTTTGTACTTTCTGCGAGCAGTACTTTTTGCAATGTCTTCAGCAGTATAATGGCACTGGTAGATAGAGAACGGAGATCCAATGTGAGCAAAGCACTGAGCAGCACCTGTGGTAAATAAGGCTAAAGGCTGTCAGAAGGAGAGCTGCCTGTGGGACGTAGGGTCAGCAGGCTGTCCAAAATGGGAGGATGAGGGAAAAGGCATTGTAGTAACAATGGCAGAGATCAGCTTTCTTTGTTACATGTTCAACATTGTATGCTGAAACATGTCATTTGCATCAATGACCAATATGTGCTAAGTATTTGCCAATTTGACCAAAATCTGCAGATACTGGAAATCCCAGCAACAGACAGAAAATGCTGGAGGAACTCAGCAGGTCAGGCAGCATCTATGGAAAAGAGTAAACAGTCGACATTTCAGGCCGAAATCCTTCATCAGGACTGATGAAGTGTCTCGGCCTGAAATGTCAGCTGTTTACTCTTTTCCATAGACACGGCCTGGCCTGTTGAGTTCCTCCAGCATTTTGTGTGTGGTGCTGATAATCAACACTGGCTGTGTGCTTAGCCCATTGCTTTACTCTCTGTACACCCATAACTGTGTAGCTAGCGATAGCTCTGTAATCTGTAAATCTGCTGATGAAGAAGACATACAGGAGCAAGACAGATCAGCGGGTTGAGTGGTGTCGGAGCAACATCCTTGCACTCAGCATCAGTAAGATCGAAGAATTGATTGTAGTCTTCAGAAAGAGTAAGGTGAGGGACCACACAGCAGTCCTCATCGAGGAATCAGAAGTGGAAAAGCTGAACAATTTCAAGTTCCTGGGTGTCAACATTTCTGCAGATCTATCCTGGGCCCAACGTATTGAAACAGCTACAAAGAAGGTAAAACAGCAGCTTTATTCTATTAGGAGTTTTGATGATTTTTTGGTACATCACTGAAGACACTTGCACGTCTCTACATATGTACCGTGGAGAGCATTCTAACTGGCTGCATCACTGTCTGGTATGGAGGGGGGTGGGCAGCGGTTACTGCACAGGATCAAAACAAGGTGCGGGAAGTTATATAGTCAGCACCATCATGGACATTAGACTCCCCAGGGGCCAGGGCATCTTCAGGGAGCGATGCCTCAAAAAGGTGGCATCCATCATTAAGGACCCTCATCACCCAGGACATGCCCCTCTTCTCAAAGTAGCCATCAGGAAGGAGGTACAGGAGCCTGAAGGCACACACTTTCAGAAATCGTTTCATTCCCTCTGCCGCCCGATTTCTGAATGGACATTGAACCCATGAACTCTACCTCACTACTTTTTTCTCTCTTTTTGCACTGCTTATTTAATTTAACACACACACACACATTCTTCTTACTGTAATTTAAAGTTTTTATTATTATTTTATTAATTTTTATTATTTTGTATTGTAATGTACTGCTGTTGCATAAGAACAAGTTTCACAGTTTAAGCTAGTAATATTAATCCCGATTCTGATTCTGAATAGTAGGGGGCCAAGCAGAAATCCCTATGTTACCCCAATATTCACAAACTTCCAATTTGAGGAGGGTATGTTTATTCACGTTCTTTGCTCTCTGTCCAATAATCAATGCACAATCCATGTTAATATATTGTCCCCAGTTCCAGGTATTCCAAGCTTGTTAATCATTCCCTGATACAGGACTTACCTGAAGTTCACCCAAAGATTCAAATACATCACATCCACTGGTCCTTCATTACCTATTGTACTAGTCACAGTTTTACAGACCATGGCAGATTAGTGAAGCAGGATTTTCCCTTCTGAACTGCATATTGACTCTGCTCAATTTTAACATTTATTTCAAGTATTGTACTACCATATTCTTCATTTTAGATTTACAAAAACATTTTACTTACTACTAACTTCAGGCTAGCAGGTCAGTAGTTCCTTCTTAAACAGTGTGGTCATATTGGCTACCCTCCAAACCAGAAAAGCAATTCCAGAATGTAAAGAACTTTGAAAGATGATATCCAGAGCAACCCATAATCTCTAAAGCCACCTCACTCAACACTCTGGGATGTATATCATCAGGTCCTTGAGTGCCTGGCTATTTGTGTGAAGTTAATAACTTGCATCGTGGCTTCTCTACAGATAGAGATGCTGTTCAGCAAATAAAAGTGTAGCTGGGAGTTTGGCAATGGTAGAAATTGATATAGGAACAGGTACTAGAAAGACTAGCAGCATTTAAAACTAAGAATTCACATGTTCCCCAATTGTCAGGGGAAATAACCGTAATCTTTGAAACATTTAGAGGTTTGAGGATGTGCCAAAGCAAAGGAAAATGCTAAGATAACAGCCTTGTTGAAAAAAAAATGTTTGCAGGTATAGAGCCAATTTCGATGGAATGGTCAATTTAATTTTGCCGGCATAGAAAATTCTGGAAACAATAATTGGGTACAAATAGTAATCAGTTGGACAAGAATGAGTTGATAAGAGGGAAGAAAGCATGTATTTGTAAAAGGCAAATTTCGTCTAACCAACTTGATCAAGTTTTTTGATGAAGCAACTGAAAGTTAATGGGGGAGTATAGTTGATGTGGTGTACTTGGGCATCCAAAAAGCTTTTGACATGGTGCCATATAATAGATCTGTTTTCAAGACCTGAAGCCTTTAGAATAACAGAGACTTGAACAGCCGAGGTAGTCAGCTAAGTACACAATACAGAGAGGAGTGAAGTTAGCTGTTTTGGTCACATGGAGTTGGCTGGAATTACTACTCAGACTATTGTTTTATAAATGAAGAGCACTTGGCTGTCCATAGTTTCCAGGTTTGCAGATAAAACAAAACTTCCAGGCAGAATGAATTTGAGAAGGATTACAGTAAACTTCAAAGAGATATAGACAGGTTTATGGAATAGACAGGTAAGTGGAAGATGAGATTTTATGCTGAGAACTGTGAAACATTAACAGTCTACATTAAGTACAAGAAATTCTACAGATTCTGAAAATCCAAAACAACACACACAAAAGACTGAGAAACTCAGCAGGTCAGGCAGCATCCATGGAAATGAACAGACATTTGTCTTGAAGAAGGGTCTTGGCCCAGAACGTTGACTGTTTGTTCTTTTCTGTCACCCAACCTGCAGAGTTCCTCCAGCATTTTGTGTTAATTAAGTACAGTTCCAAAAGGAATTCAATAATAGACAGTTTGGGGATATTTACAAATTTTGCTGAAAATGGCACAGTAGGTTTAGAAGATGTTTAGGAAGTATAAGGGATCCTGGACTTTCTTAAAGGAGGCATTGAGTGTAAGAGCATGAATATTAAGTTGGACCATTGTAACCATTGGTTTGGCTACAACTGGTTCTAGACACTAAACTTTAGCAAAGATGTAAAGCTTCTGGAGAGGATGCAAAGAAGAATTTACCAAAACATTTCTAGGTATTAAGGATTTTTTGGTTATGTGAATATGCAGTTAAATATGATAGAGATAATAAAAATTATGAGCATACATTCAGAGAAAGTGTTTGTTTAATGTAAACTCTAAGAACATTGATCATGTGGATAGTCAGAGACTTTTTCCCAGGGCTGAAATGGCTAGCACAAGAGGGCACAGTTTTAAGATGCTTGGAAGTAGGTAGAGGAGATGTCAGGGGTAAGTTTTTTACACAGAGAGTGGTGAGTGCAAGGAATGGGCTGCCGGCGATGGTGGTGGAGGGAGATACGATAGGGTCTTTTAAGAGACTCCTGGACAGGTACATGGAGTTTAGAAAAATAGAGGGCTATGGGTAACCCTAGGTAATTTCTAAGGTAAGGACATGCTTGGCACAGCTTTGTGGGCTGAAGGGCCTGTATTGTGCTGTAGGTCTTCTATGTTTCTACGTTTCTATCTAGGAGACATGGAATTGCAAATGATGGGAAAATTAACCAAACTTGTTTATATCTAACAAAATATAACCAAGAAAACAAGGTCTGGGATGCATTATTGAGGGCAATATTGAGGCAAACTCAATTGAAGAATTCAGAACGGAATATGAGAAGAAAAAAAATTACAAGACTATGGAAAAGAGAGCAGTGGATTGGAACCAGTTGCCATGTTGTTACTAGTATAAACTAGAAAAGGTAAATGTATGCTTTTGATAGTGTAATGAGTCTATGATTACATGATTCAAAATGAAGGAATTGCATGCACAAATGTATATTGCAATGTGCAAATGTATTAGTCATTGCAAGTGGGTGGAAGATGATTGGGACTGGAGGTTTAAATTACCAGTTTTTCTGATCAAAAGGCAGATAAGGAACTGGTGGAGGGGCCATGTAACGTAAGTGGTTAAGTCTGAATTAATTTCAGTGACACAAGAGAATATAATGAGAGGCAAGCAGGCAATTAAGTTATTAGTGTCTTAAATACAAGGCTTAGAAAGAGGGAGCAGTGTCTGAGCTCCTTGATACCAACTATATATTGTATTTCTATATGGAATGGTCTACCGCGGATGTGCTGGAGTTAAGTGCAATAATGTTTAAAAGTCACTTGGGAGAGAACTTGAATAGAAGGGGTTTAAACATATGAGCCAAATGTGGGCAACTAGTAGAGCTGGGGGGGGGGGGGTACCACTATCAGCAAGGACGAGTGGCACTAAAGGGCATGCTTCCATGCTTTCTTACTTTGTGACGCTATGACTTTTACTGTGATGTGCCAGAGTATCTAAACTCGGTTCATGTCAAAAAAGTTAATCAGTTCCATGCACAGAAACACAGGCTATTCAACTATTTGAGCTCCCTCCGCTATACTCGACAACATACCTGGTCTTTGAGTTCAATTCCTGCTCTCTCCCCTACCTTTTAATGCTTCTTGTATCAAAAAAAATCTTTTGTCTGTTTAAATACATTCACTGACATGTCCTCCACAGCTCCCTGTGGTAGTAAATTTCATAAGTTCGTTATGCTCTGAGAGAAAGAATATATCCTCATATTTGTCCTAAATCTCTTGTCCAGTACCCAAAGAAATAATGTCTCAAACCAGAAACCCACTAGTGGAACCACATTCTCTGCATATCCAGCCTGTCTGGCCCTGTAAAAGATTTGTAAGTTTTAGTTAGTTTACCACTCGTTCTTCTAATTCTGTTAAATATAAACTTAGATTACCTGATATCCCATTACACAAGTTCTGCCATACAAGGAACCAGTCTGATAAACATTTATTGCATTCTTTCCATGTCGTGTATTTCATACGTAAGAGACCAAATTGCATACAGAACTCAAAAAGCGATCATAAGACCATAAGACATAGAAGCAGAATTAGGCCATTCAGCTCAAGAGTCTGCTCCAAAAATTGATTACAGCTGCTTTATTTTCCCTTTCAATCCCATTCTCCTGCCTTCTCCCCATAACCTTAGACATGGTCTCACCAAGAGTTTGCACCATTACTGTAAGATATCCCTGCTCTTGTACGGAAAGCCTCTTGCAGTGAAAGCCAACACACCATTTTCTTTCTTAACTGCTTGCTGCACCTGATACTTACTCGTGGTCACTGTTGTACAAGAACATCCCAACCTCTCTGTACATCAGAACTTCCCGATCCTACACTATTTAAACAACATGTTGTTCCTGCTTTCCCTATTGAAGTGGATAACTTCACACTTACCCACGTCATACTGCATCTGCCATGCTTCTCCACCCTCATTCAATCTATCCACATCATACTTCCTTGATTCCTCCTGACAATACAGTCTCACACGATTTAGTATAATAGGCAAATTTTGAAATATTAGACTGTTTCCTCATTCAAATATTCATATAAATATAACTATATCTATATCTCTATATATTGATCCCTGCAGTACAGAGCTGGTTATCACTAACCACATTGAAAAGAACCACTTACTCCATCCATCAATTTTCAATCCATGCCAACACTGAGCCCCTATTCCATGCATTTTAATTTTATTCATACTTTTTATGTGGTACTTTATTAAAGGTTTTCTGAAAATCTAATTAAGCACATCTAGCATCTTCATTTCATCTGTTCGGCTAGATCTATCTTCTTGAGTGTGCTCACCATTCTTCACTGCATCAATAGTTAATGCCACTGTCTCACAGCTCCAGAATTTGATCTTGACCTCAGATGCTGTTCGTCTGGAGTTTGCAAATGCTCTCCATGTCCATATGGGTTTTCACAAGATGCTCCAGCTTCCTCACATGTTCCAAAGACATGCCAGTAGGTAACTGGATGCTGTAAATTATCCTTTACATTAGGTAAGTGGTAAAAGAAGTAATGAACACTGATAGACATGTAAAAGAGAATATGTTGCAAATATTGTATGTGAGAAATGTACAACTTTAGAAGTATGTGAACATTCATTCTGTAATGATCACAACATGTTTGAGTTCAATTTCATATTTAAAAGAAGAATCATGAAATAGCTACCAAGATTCCGGTTTTATGAAAGGTTGACTTCAGTTTGATGAGACACAGGCTGCTCAGAGTAAACTAGAAAAGTAGATTGGAAAGTCAACTGATAAAAATGATATTGTAGATGAAAACAAGAAAACTGATCAGCTGAAAGGAGAAGTTTTGACAATACTTACTCTAAAGGCAAAGAGATTACATGTGGACTATCTCAAGCACAGTACTAAGTCAGTGATGGGGTTTTACTAAAATTATTATAAGCAAAATACAAACATTTGTAACAGTAATGAAGAAATAATGGAAGTTAAGTGTGTGAAGTTTTTAAGACAAGATTTGTCCATTATAATTTTTTAAAATCAAGTATGAGAATATTCTAGAAGACCTGTTAAAGGCTTCTTGACTTGCAGATGAATTGTTTATTTTGGAAAGTTATGCATATTGCTTGGCTATGAAAGGAAGATGGGGATTATAATAATAAATCAATTAGCTTAATATTTGTTGTCAGAAAATTATTAAAATCAGTAATGAATTATAAAGTGGCTGAATACTTTGGAAGTTTTTGACAGATATGTTAAAAATTTCCAATGAGTCGGATATGTCTGGCAATTTTTTTTGTATCTAAAGTTGTGGACTGTGAACATTTATGTATGAGTTCAAAATGAATTACAAGGAAGCATTTGATAAAGTTTTTCATAAGAAATTGTAAGCTAAGATTACAGCTCATGGAATTAAAGTGAGGAAGAGGAGCTGTTCAGCCAGTTTCCTGACCACATGCAATAGAGTAAAGATAATAGAAGATAATGATATCAGCAGGATATGACTCATGATGTCCCTGTGGATCTGTGTTGGGTCCTAAACTACCCGCTGTATTTGTTCAGGACAAATGATAGGCTAGAAAGACATATATGCAAGTTCTCCACTAGAATAGTATGTATTGTAAGTAGAGCCTTTTTTTAATTCATCCTGTATTTTTGGATATTAAAGGATCAAGGGACTTAGTGTTAATGCACAGAAAATGTGCTGTGATAAAATATTGCCATGATCTTAGTGAATTGCAGGGCAGACATAAGGAGTCAATAGCTTACTTCTGCTTTGAGTTCTCAAGCTGTAACATTCACAGGATGTACTGTAAATATCATGGGCGTGCCACTAGATAATGGCCAAAATACAACAGCTGAGGTGTTGCTGAACTGCCTTCTCGAACTTCAACATTACGTTTGGTGAAGGAGCATCAATACTGTAAGAAAGGGAGCTTCCATCCAGGTGTGATGCAGTAAAGGTCACTGTTTAAAGGTGATATTGAAGGTGAATTGCTACAGTGCATCTTGTAGATTGTTTGATCAGTACCCATAATGTAAGGATTGGGGAATGGATGTTTAGGATGTGGTTATGGGCAGGGTGACACAATCACTTTTCAGTGTGAGTGACACCGATCAGGGTTCAATTCCACCATTGTCTGCAATATCTTGTTTGTTCTCCCCGTGACCATGTGGGTTTCAAAGTTCAAAATTCAAAGTAAATATATTATCAAAGTACGTATATGTCACCATATACAACCCTGAAAATCATTTTCTTGTGGGCATACTCAATAACCATAATAGAATCAATGGAAGACCACATCAACTGGGGCGTTCATCCAGTGTGCGAAAGTCACCAACCTGTGCAAGTACAAAATGAAAGAAATAACAATATTAAGATAAATAATCAGTAAATATCGAGAACATGAAATGAAGAGATCTTGAAAGTGAGTCGATAGCTTGTGGGAACATTCCAATGATGGGACAAGTGAAGTTGAGTGAAGTTTGGTTCAGGGGCCAGATGGTTGAGGGGTCATAACTATTCCTGAACCTGGTGGTGTGAGATCTAAGGCTCCTATACCTTCTTCTTGATGACAGCAGTGAGAAGAGAGCATGTCCTGGGTGGTGTGGGTCACTGTTGAGGTCGCTGGGGTCTCCAGTTTCCTCCCACATTCAAAACACATATGATGCCATGTTGGTGCTAGAAGGGAGGAGACACTTGTGGGCTGCCTCCAGCACAGATGTGAATTGTCGAATTTCATTGTATGTATGTTTCGATGTACCTGTGACAAATAAATCTAATCTAATCTGTTACAAATCAGGTAAGCAGCTCCGTCTAATGCTGTCAAGCTGCCTGAATGTTACACATATCCAGGCTAGTGGAGAGTTTTCCATCACAGTGCTACTGAGGTCTTGCAGATGCTAATAAGACGTTGTCAAATCCGGAGATGAGATGATGAAAACTTAGTCTCAGCTTTTTTTCCTGTAGCCACAGTATATACGTGGAGGATTCAATTAATTCTTGGTTCATTTTGAAGATGGAAGTTAAAAATTACATGCAGATATTAAGAGATTAAGCTTTGATTAGTAGAACTCAGTATGAGTATATCTACTTTCTAAATAGTACACAGCATGAACAAATACTCTTTGTCTAGAGACCAAAATACAAAAATGAACCACAACACAAACAAAATGCTTACCTTTTTATGTCACACTCTAGAATGCAAATAGGACCAGCTAAATAGTATAGTTGGCACTGTGAATACTGTGTAAACTGTATTAGAGGGAATGTAGAATAGATTCCTGGACTCCAAGCATTCAACAATTCGAAAATCTTGGGATTATGTTACCTGGAATATACAGTATAAGATAATCTAATCAAAGTTTAAATTATTAAGGGATAGCGAAGATATATGGAAACTACTTCTGCTCATTGGAAAGTTGAATTCTGTCTTAAAAATTGAGAAAGTTCATTCAAGATTAATGTTTGAAAGTACTTGTTCAGACAAACAATGTGAGCTCTTTTACTCTCATGCGCAAACAGCAACTGATGTTAGGTCAATTATCATTTTCAGTTGGATTTCTTTTTTTAATTTAGTGGTTTTGCAAAGAGATACAGTATATGGCAAAGACAAATTTATTGAGTTAGAGTACAGATAACTTATGACTTCAATGGATGGCAAAACAAACTCTGAGAAGTTAAGTCTGTCAAGGTAGCCTCCAACCTGATGGCATAAACTTCAATTTCTCTGACTTCCAGTGACTTATCCTCCCTCCTGCTTCTCTCTTTCTCCTTCCCCATTCTGGTTCCCTTCTGATGCACCATCAATAACTCACGCCGAGACTTAGGTAGTGAGATATCGGCTTTTATTGACTGAAGAACAACACTACATCCTGGGGAAAATGAGGGAGAGCAGCAGGCCACAGTCGCCTTTATACAGGGGTCTGTGGGAGGAGCCACAAGGGTAGTCAGCAGGGTCTTGGGAGGAGCCACAGGAGCAGTCAGACAGGTATATCTAGTTCACCACACCTTCTCACCCCTTCTCTTGTCCTCCCCTTTGCATCACCTCCTGGTAGCCCTCCTCCTTCCCTTTCTTCCGTGGTCCACTGTCCTCTCCCATCAGATTCCTTCTTCGTCAAACCTTCACCTCCAAGCTTCTTACTTCAGTCCCCCGCCCCCATCCAGCTACCTTCACCTGCCTGTTCGTACTCCTTTCCCTCTCCCCACCTTCTTATTCTGGCATCTTCCCCCTTCTCCTTCTCATCCTGTTGGAAGGTCTCAGCTCAAAATGTCAGCTGTTTATTCCCCTCTATAGTTGCTACCTGACTTGCTGAGTGTGTGTTGCTCAAGATTTCCAGCATCTACAGAATCTCGTGTGTTTATTAATTGGTCTAATTCCAGTCTTTCTGCTGTTATATTCTTATTTTCTTTGATCCACCCTCAAGAATAAAGGATGGGCTACCCTCAAATATCCATTTTCCTTTTCGTAACATTGTTCATTATTATTCGCAACACTGGTTATACCACACTTTGAGTATTGCAAACGGATTTGGTTATCACACTGCTGGAACTGTATGGCAGGATTAGAGAGAGAGAGAGAGAGAGAATGCAGAAGGGACTCACTGGGATGTTGTCTGGAATGGGTGGCTGTAGTCATAAGGAGAGATTGGATAGGTTGGATTTATACTCACTGGAACATAAGAGGCTGAGGGTTGTTCTTATGGAAGTTTATGCGTCAGTCTTTTTCACAGGTCAGGGGAGCCTAGAACTAGAGGGCACAGTCTAAGGTGAGAAGAGAGAAAATTAAAGAAGTTCTGGGGGGGAAGCTTTGCATCTCGGGAAAAAGTCAACACTTTAAACAGTTTATGTTTTTCCATTGTTAATTTTTTTTGTTTTCTCATACTTTATGTTCTGTAGAATAAAGTCAGGCACTTGCAGTTTAACTTGCAGCTTTCTTTGCTGTGGTATCCCCATCTTCATTTTATTAATCCTACTCCAGTTTATGATGTTTCCTTGCCTAGATTAGTCCTTTAAGTATTTTACTTAATTAGTAGTAGTAGCAGTCTCTCGAAGTCTGAGGAAGACGAATGTGTTGCACAGTCAACGTCTGTGGGCACGCATATGACTACTGAGGCTGAAGTCCGAAGCGCAGATACGGTTGTAGATGGGGCTGCTCTCCCATCGCCGTAGGACTTTTGAAGAGAAAAAGAAGACGAAGATGCACAACACAAGGACCTGTGCGTGAAAGATACTGTAGTGAAAAAGCCTTAGCACGGAGACAGTCCCACTCTCTCGGCCTCGGAGGTCAGGATCCACTGGCACAAAGATCGTTATACATGCTGGCCTCTTCGGCTGCAGGAGTTGCCGGACAATGGATTTTACTTAATTAATGGACTAATTAATAGACAAGGAAACATCATAAGGATGGAGCAGGATTAATAAAATGAGGATAAGTTATTACAGATGGTCTCTTTTGTGCTGTTGATTTATTGGTCTTTTTAATTGAGACGACCTATTTTGTGGTGTCGATTTAATTGTTTATAGCTAGAAATTAGCACTTTTAATATTAGCTGAGTTTTGGGGAGGCAGGTGGAAAAATGAATTAAAAACTGGGGTACAAGTACACAGTCCCATGAAAATGTTGCCACAGCTAGTCAGAGTGGTGAAGAAGGTGTATCACTGTGTATGTTGGCCTTCAGTTGTATTGAGTATAGGAGTTGGGATGTCACATTCAGTTATTCCAGCTTCCTTCCAATTCGGAGAATGGCGGGATAGTTGTGATTTCAAATTGGGTCAGATTAAAATATTAGAAACTTAAGACAATGTGGTTGGTCCCCTAACATTGCTTCATCTTGAATTAAACCAAGATATTTTATCCAGCAGTTTCTCAGGTAGGTTGTTTTAATGTTCTGGGACTTTGTGGTGTTTGTAGGTGGAAGTATAATGTTCAATTAACCTTAAACCACACACAGGGAGCTGTTTACTCAACCAGTGGGTGGTAATGAGCTTGCTGCCAGCACTGCTTGCAAAAAAAATTAACTTAGCTGTTTCCATACACAGTGGTATCTTCCAAATAAAAGATGTAATTACCTGTAAGACGCAAGTGATGAACTTCTCATGTTTATTTGCTGGTATCATTGGAGTGTGGTCGATCTTAGTAATAACGTTTGCCTAAACAATATTCTGATTTATCTCCCAGCTAGTTGTACTGTAAAAGATCTGAGCACATAGAAAGCACCCAGAAGAAGACAGCCTTTTTCAGCATTCTAAACTAACACGAGAAGAAGGTGAACTTTAAATTAAAGTCAAGAGTGAAAGTTGAGTTTGCTGTCACGTGCACAAGGGCACGTATGCACAGGTGCTATGAAAAACTTCCTTGCAGCAGCATCACCGGCACGAGGTGTCAATATCATTTTTCATAACGTTCTGTTGTATTTCTTTTTTATCTGTAAATGCCTGCAAGAAAATTAATCTCCGAGCAGTGTGTGGTGACATTCACATACTTTGATAATAAATTTACTTTGAACGTTGCAGTCTTCAGAAGAAAAATGTAAATTAAACACAAATTAGGCACATTTTTACAAGAAGGAGCAGAATTAAAATGGAATAAAAGTCCATTTTAGTAGGAAGTGATCAAAGTGGTCAGTGTGTCGCTAAACTCCAGTGATTAGGACCTTGTCGGTTGGTCAAAAATGAAATGGTTGAAGGGAAGTAGCTGTTCATGAAGCTGGTGGTGTGGGACTTTACCTGTATGTCCTGCCAGTGGTAGCTATGGGAAGATGGCATGGCCCAGTTGATGGGGATCTAAATAACTCGTTTACTAGGAATGACAAAGATTTCATTCCACTATCCTCATAGAGCAGAACAAATTTTTCAGTATGATGACTTTTTCATCAGAACTGGGGCCAGCTAGAGATGAAATAAGTTTTCAGTTGAGGTGGGGTGGGGGGAGGAAGAGGGGACAGAAATAATCAGAGGATAGGTCTGTAATAGAGTTGAGATCAGGAGTGATTGGGTGACACGTATAGTAGCAGCACCAGCTTAAAGAGGGTGACGAGTTATATCTGGTGTAGGTATTACACCGAGCAGCCCATCTTATTCTCTGCTACTGCAGACTAGTTTTATTTTGTCTACTTAACTGCTTTAAGTTCAGTTAAGTCACAAGTTTTAGTCTAATTAGTAAATGGTTCCATCAAAGCATAACATCCGGGACATTGCTAATACAAAAAGGTGCTATGTCAATGCAGGAAATGAACAGCTTGTACACAGTGTCCAGCTTGACAATAAACCTGATCAAAGCTGCCATTTTCTCCTGTCTGTTGCAGACATACTGAGGCTAATTTAATACCACTGTCCCTTCCTGTGAGCTCTGACATTTCAATCTAGCCCTGGCGAGGCATGGGGACCTTTGCTGTGGCATTCAAAGCAGTTAGCTACCTGGTGTAAGGGCAGTGGCACAATGGCTTACCCAGCATGGACAGCCTACCATCCCTGACGTATACTTAAAGCAGCGCGCTAGTGTGAGGAAAACTTCACAACTGTATGAGACCTCTTGCAAGGTTTGATGAAGAGTAATAACTATGCTTTTGCTATTCTAATTATTCCTGTTCACCACAGATGTGAAAACCGATAGTGCTAGTTTTATGTATAGTAGATAAATAAATAGTTGCATCTCGGATAACATGGAGAACTGGCATTAAGAGCTTGCTTTACTTTTACCATTATATTTTGTGGAGACAAGAGAGAATGAAGATACTGGAATCTAGAACAAACACTGGATAGGGGTCTGGCAGCATCTGCAGGAGAAAAGGGTGTGAGTTGATGCTTGGGGTTGAGACCCTGCCTCAGATAAGGATGCCAGTGCATGGCAGCTCAAGGGGGTTGGAATACAGACAGTGATAGGAGGAACCAGAGTGGGAGGGGATGATGGGCAGATTGTAGCAGGTGAAGGAAGGGATGGGAGAGATAAACAAAGGGAGAGGACAACAGTATAGAGGGGTGAGGATGTGTGGGAGGATAATTCTGGGGTTTGGGTTACCTGCAATTTAAAAAATATCATTGGGTTGTAAGTGGATTATGTGACGCTGCTTTTTTTTCTAAGTTGCACTTGAGTCTTGTAGCAATGTAGAATGCTAAGGACAGAAAGGTTATATGGGAGTGACAAGGAGAGTTGAAATGACCTTCAACAAATTGTAGCCTGAGTGTAGATGCCCTGCATAATGGTCTCTTAGTCGACAGTTGGCTTCACCAGTGTAAAAGAGGCCACGTTCAGAGCAGAATGCAGTGGAGGAAGTGGACATCTAACTCACCTGGAAGGGTGTTTGGGTCCCTGAATGATGCTGAGGGACAAGTGTTACACCAGCAATGTTTGCAAGGGAAAGTGTCAGGGACAGGGAGAGGGTGCTTGGGAAGAGATGAGAGTTCAGGCAGTCCAGAAGAGAGTGGTCTCTGCAGAAAGCAGAAAGAGGAAAATATGGGTGGCAACAGCAGAGGGGAAGCCTTCCCTTCAGGTTAAGGATGAGATTTTCAGAAGCTATAGAGCTGGTGGTCAAGAACAGATGAGTCCAAGGTGGAGGAACTGAGAAAAAGGATGGCATTCCTACAGGAAGCAGGATGAGGGGAGGGAGAGTCAAGGTAGCTGTGGTTGTTGATGGATCTACAGAAGATTTCAGTGGCATGTCTGTCTCCTAAGAGAGGTTCAGTAAAAGGAAGAGAAGTGTGTGGTGTGCCGGAACAAGCTTGGACAATGGACTGTTCCGTGTTGCCAAAAAAGACAATAAAAAGAATATATGTGAGTGCCCATGTCTACCTTCTGATTTGGAGCAAGTGGGAGGCATCAAAATCAAATGCATTAAAAACAAGGACAGCTGGATGAAAATGTTGATAGAGGGTCTTTAGACTTTCCTGATCGGGGTTGGAAGTAGATAGTCTAGATGACCATTACAAAGATCAGCAGACTAGTACCAGCCAATTAGAAGTTATTAAAATGGTAGAGGGTTCGAGAGGTGACACAGATGCAAATGTGAAGTAACTGGATAAGGGAAATAGGATGAAGAAATGAGCTTAGTGGGGCAAGAGCTGGCAGAGTCAAAGGGCCTAGCAGGGCAGCTTGTTCGAGGTAGAAGCCAGCAGTGTGGCTTTGGGGGACCTATGAATTAGAAGGCTGTGGAAGGAACCCTCTCCTGATGTGGTTAGATCTGTAACAGTCCAGGAAATGGTGGCCTGTTGCTTGTTAGTGGGATAATGATCCAGAAGGAGATATGGGGAAGTATCAGAAAACTGCCACCTGGCCTCTGCAAGGTAGAGGTCAAAGCACCCGACTACCATGGAAATGACTTTGTCTTTGATGACTGGATTGGGATTTGCCTGAAGTAAGCGGAGTGCTGCATGTTTGTAGGGATGAGGTTAGAGTGGTGGAGTGAATAGAGAGATCAAGGTGGCCAGTGTTACATCAGCAGTTGGAAGTAAAAAGATAATGAGAGGATAAAGAGTAAGAAGAGGGAATCCAAATGGAAGGGGAGCTCTGAAGATGAAAGGGTGGGGGGGGGTGGGATCATCGATGGGAGGGTGTGAGGATCTCTTGAAGAAGTAGGCATGAGAGAGAGAACTCCACATCATGTGAGGCCCCAACCCCACGATGGTACAGACATGGGGGTAAAAAGTAAGGCCTTTGCTAAGGAATAACTGCTCTACATCAGAGACAAAGAAGTCAGGAGAGATGGCAAAGACATATTAGGGTTGGAGCTAGGGTCAGGTGTGGGCTTGGAGAATTATGGGGAAAGAAAGGGCTTAGGCCTGATATTGGAGTTGGGGTGGTGGAAGAGAGCTGGGCCCCCCATTGGGTATCAGAAACCTGGTGCTGGGTGAGAGAGAGCAGAAGTCTCCTCCCTGTCTGTCTCCATTTGCCCTTTGACTCTCACCTATCAGCTACCAGCCTGTATCCCACTCCCTGCTCTAACACTTGAAAAAAACACATTTCTTGTCCCTGTCAGCGCAGACGCAGTGTGCTGACTTTAACTCTTTTTGTCTCCACAGATACTGCTGGACCAGCTGAGTTCTCTACTTTTGTGAGGATTGTCAATTTTGTATATGGCAGAGTCAAAGGGCCTAGCATGGCAGCTTGTTCGAGGTAGAAGCCAGCAGTGTGGCTTTGGGGGACCTATGAATTAGAAGGCTGTGGAAGGAACCCTCTCCTGATGTTCAAACCTGTCGAGTAAAATGTGATGTTGCTGCAGCAGAAGGACCCCCTCACTGTGGTTCCTTATAAGGCTGGAAGGACCAACATAAAGGTTTAAATCTTCAGTGCAGTGTTGGGTTCACATTGGAGGAGAAAGCAAATGGAGAAGACAGAGAAGGAGGGAACAATATTTGACCAAACTGTTACTTCTTCAATATTTTATTGACTTATTACTGTTCTGGAGCTCTATAACAAGTCTTCATAGAACATAGAACATAGAACATAGAACAGTACAGCACAATACAGGCCCTTCGGCCCACACTGTTTTGCTGATCCTCAAACCCTGCCTCCCATATAACCCTCCACCTTAAATTCCTCCATATACCTGTCGAGTGATCTCTTAAATTTCACTAGTGTATCTGCCTCCACCACAGACACAGGTAATGTGTTCCACGCACCAACCACTCTCTGAGTAAAAAACCTTCCTCTAATATCCCCCTTGAACTTCCCACCCCTTACCTTAAAGCCATGTCCTCTTGTATTGAGCAGTGGTGCCCTGGAGAAGAGGCGCTGGCTGTCCTGTCTATCTATTCCTCTTAATATCTTGTACACCTCTATCATGTCTCCTCTCATCCTCCTTCTCTCCAATGAGTAAAGCCCTAGCTCCCTTAATCTCTGATCATAATCCATACTCTCTAAACCAGGCAGCATCCTGGTAAATCTCCTCTGTACCCTTTCCAATGTTTCCACATCCTTCCTATAGTGAGGCAACCAGAACTGGACACAGTACTCCAAGTGTGACCTAACCAGAGTTTTATAGAGCTGCGTCATTACCTCACGACTCTTAAAACTCTATCCCTCGACTTATGAAAGCTAAAACCCTACAAGCTTTCTTAACTACCCTATCTACCTGTGAGGCAACTTTCAGGGATCTGTGGACATGTACCCCCAGATCCCTCTGCTCCTCCACACTACCAAGTATCCTGCCACTTACTTTGTACTCTGCCTTGGAGTTTGTTCTTCCAATGTGTACCACCTCACACTTCTCCGGGTTGAACTCCATCTGCCACTTCTCAGCCCACCTCTGCATCCTATCAATGTCTCTCTACAATCTTCAACAATCCTCTACACTATCTACAACACCATCAACCTTTGTGTCGTCTGCAAACTTGCCAACCCACCCTTCTACCCCCACATCCAGATCATTAATAAAAATCACGAAAAGTAGGGGTCCCAGAACCGATCCTTGCGGGACACCACTAGTCACAACCCTCCAATCTGAAAGTACTCCCTCCACCACGACCCTCTGGCCTTCTGCAGGTAAGCCAATTCTGAATCCACCTGGCCAAACCTCCATGGATCCCATGCCTTCTGACTTTCTGAATAAGCCTACCATGTGGAACCTTATCAAATGCCTTACTAAAATCCATGTAGATCACATCCACTGCACTATCCTCATCTATATGCCTGGTCACCTCCTCAAAGAACTCTACAGAGCCATACTGACTGTCCCTAATCAGACCGTGATTCTCTAAATGCCCATAGATCCTATCTCTAAGAATCTTTTCCAACAGCTTTCCCACCACACACGTAAGGCTCACTGGTCTATAATTACCCGGACTACCCCTACTACCTTTTTTAAACAAGGGGGCAACATTCGCCTCCCTCCAGTCCTCCGGTACCATTCCCATGGACAACGAGGACATAAAGATCCTAGCCAGAGGCTCAGCAATCTCTTCCCTCACCTCATGGAGCAGCCTGGGGAATATTCTGTCAGGCCCTGGGGACTAATCCATCCTAATGTATTTCAACAACTCCAACACCTCCTCTCCCTTAATACCTTAATATCAACATGCTCCAGAACTTCAACCTCACTCATATTGTCCTCACTGTCATCAAGTTCCCTCTCATTGGTGAATACCAAAGAGAAGTATTCATTGAGGACCTCACTCACTTCCACAGCCTCCAGGCACATCTTCCCACCTTTATCTCTAATCGGTCCTACCTTCACTCCTGTCATCCTTTTGTTCTTCACATAATTGAAGAATGCCTTGGGGTTTTCCTTTACCCTACTCATCAAGGTCTTCTCATGCCCCCTTCTTGCTCTTCTCAGCCCCTTCTTAAGCTCCTTTCTTGCTACTCTATATTCCTCAATAGCTCCATCTGATCCTTGCTTCCTAAACCTCATGTATGCTGTCTTCTTCCACCTGACTAGATTTTCCACTTCACTTGTCACCCATGGTTCCTTCACCCTACCATTCTTTATCTTCCTCAGTGGGACAAATTTATCCCTAACATCTTGCAATAGATCCCTAAACATCAACCACATGTCCATGGTACAGTTACCTGCAAAAACATCATCCCAATTCACACCTGCAAGTTCTAGCCTTAGAGCCTCATAATTTGCCCTTCCCCAATTAAAAATTTTCCTGTCCTCTCTGATTCTATCCTTTTCCATGATAATGCTAAAGGTCAGGGAGCAGTGATCACTGTCCCCCAGATGCTCACCCACTGACAGATCTGTGACCTGACCCAGTTCGTTACTTCAGAGGGAAATATACTGACATACTTAAATGAATACCTCACGTGTATAGCACCAATCCCGAATTTGGAAAATTAAATTCATAGAACAATGTTTGTTGTTTGCCTTTTGTGGTCTCACTTCAGACAAGCAATTTATTTGGAAGATGAGCAGGCTAGTCTAATTATGGGAGTAGAGTCTTTGAGGAAATTACTTCACTACTTCTGCATTTATTTGGAAAACTAACCAACAAATGTTGATGACACTAGTAAAGACATCTTGTGACTACACCATCAAATATATTAAGTTAAACATGAAAGGTGAATTGTGTTCTGTGCAGGCTAGTCTAATTATGGGAGTAGCGTCTTTGAGGAAATTACTTCACTACTTCTGCAATTCTGAGCTGCATAATTACCTTCATTTGCAAAAATCAAAAGTTAATATCAACACTTCTATCAAGAGCAAGGAGCCAAAAGTAATTATACTAATTATAGAGCAAAACTCTGAAAAATAATGTCATTTATTTTCACATGCATGCAAAGGAATTGTCCAGTATGCTAAAACACAGAGGACCAAGACTTCTGTTATCCATGTGAAAAATCTACTTTCCTTCCTAAAGAGTGAAGATATCATACAACCATATTTCTTTAATTTAGTCCTACTGCAGGATTAAAGTAAGTATTTTTGTCTCTCTTCCAAAGATATTGACAGATTAAGCAAAACAAGATTAATACTGCTTCCATCACAAACATACACAAAGCTCAGACCATTATTATATCCCAATGTTAAACATTTACTGCATTAAGTTTCTCCCATGTGAAACCTGAGCTCATATCTTTTGATAATTTCTTCCCTAAGTTCCCTGGTGCCCACTTTAGCTCACATTATCCATTAGATCCAGATGAGTGGGATGAGAACACTGCCTCAAGAACTCTTGCAACAATGTCTTGGGACCGGGATGATTAACGTCCAAACGCTACAACCATATTTCTTTTTCCAAGTATGGCATCAACAACTGAAATGTTTTCCTGTTCATCTCCCTCTCAACACACTGCTGACCACCCAAGTCATTACTTGTCTCCATTGTTAGCCAATATTTTTAACATTTCTTATTTCACAGGTGTTGTCACCCGTTTCCTCTAAATTTTTCAACAAAGAACTCTTGACTCCTATGTCTTTAAAATGCATTTTATCACCACCAACCTGGTTTTCAAAGTCATCTGAAGTGTGGTTGCTAGTAAAATCTGCAGCCATTGTTCCCTGCAAATCCATCTCTGAACCCCATAAATCAAGCTTCTGAACTTACACTGTATTAAAGTGGCTATTTCATTATTCATTTTGAGTTTTATTCATTACATGTGCCTTCCTCTTTCATGAGCAATAATTATTGCCCTTTGCTGAAGATCTTTGAGATCTTAAACTGCTGCAGTCCTGTGAAAAAGCTGGAACTTAGTAGAAAGGTTCAAGATTTAAATACATTAATGAAGGAACAACAACATTCAGAATTTCCAAGTTGATGCACCATCAATAACTCACTCTGAGATGTAAGAAGTGAGATATCGGCTTTTATTGACTGGAAGAATGAACAACACAACATCCTGGAGAATGAGGGCCAGCCTCAGGCCTCATTCGCCTTTATACAGGGGTTTGTGGGAGGAGCCACAGGAGCAGTCAGCAGGGGTCTGTTGGGAGCAAACCACTCTGGTATATGTAGTTCACCACACAAGTTTAGATGATGATTGACTTGTAGGAAAACCTACAAGTAGCAATTTTCCCATACACCTGCTGCCCTTTTTGAGGAAAGCTTCGACAGGATTAAGAAGGTAAAGATGGAATACAAAGGTAAGCTAGCCAATAATATTACAGAGGATACCAAAAGTTTCTTCAGATATATAAAGTGTAAAAGAGAGGTGAGGGTGGATATCGGGCCACTGGAAAATGTTGCAGGAGTGTTACTAACGAGGGGGGGAGGAAATGGCAGATAAACTGAATAAGTATTTTGCATTAGTCTTCACAATGGAAGGCACAAGCAGTACGGTGAAAGTTCCAGGTGTCGGGGTCATGAAGTGTGCAATGTTACCATTACTAGGGGGAAGGTTCCTGTGAAACTGGAAGTTCTGAAGGTAGATAAGTCAACTGGATCAGATGGTGTACACCCTAGGGTTCTGAAAGAGGTGGCTGAAGAGATTGTGGAGGCATTAGTAATGATCTTTCAAGAATCACTAGATTCTGGAATGGTTCTGAAAGACTGGAAAATTGCAAATGTCTCTCCACTCTACAAGAAGGGAGGGAGGCAGAAGAAAGGAAATTATAGGCCAGTTAGTCTGACCTCAGTGGTTGGGAAGATGTTGGAGTCGATTGTTAAGGATGAGGTCTCAGGGTTCTTGGAGGCACATGATAAAATAGGCCATAGTCAGCATGGTTTCCTCAATGGAAATTCTTATCTGACTAATCTGTTGGAGTTCTTTGAAGAAACAACAAGCAAAATAGACAAAGCAGGATCAGTTGATGTTGTTTACTTGGATTTTCAGAAGGCCTTTGACAAGGTGCCACACATGAGGCTGCTTAACAAGATATGAGCCCATGGTACTACAGGAAAGATTATAACATGGATAAAGTAGTGCTGATTGGCAGGAGGCAAAGTGTGGGAATAAAGGGAGACTTTTCTAACCGACTGCCTGTGACGAATGATGTTCCACAGGGGTCTGTGTTGGAACTGATTTTTTTTAATGTTATATGTCAATGATTGGGATGATGGAATTGATGACTTTGTTGCAAATTTTGGAGATGATATGAAGACAGGTAGTTTTGAGGAAGTAGAGAGGTCTCAGAAGGACTTAGAGAGATTAGGAGAATGGACAAAGAAGTGGCAGATGGAACACAATGTCGAGAAATGTATGGTCATGCACTTTGGTAGAAGAAATGAAAGGGTTAACTATTTTCAAAATTGAGAAAAAATACAAAAATCTGAGACACAAAGGGACTTGGGAGTTAAAGGTCAATTTGCAGTTTGAGTCTGTGGTGAGGAAGGCAAATGCAATGTTAGCATTCATTTCAAGAGGACTAGAATATAAAAGCCAGAATGGTATGTTGAGACTTTGTAAAATACTGGTGAGGACTCCCTTGGAGCACGTGAGTAGTTGTGGACCCCTTATCTTAGAAAAGAAATGCTGAAACTAGAGAGGGTTCAAAGGAGGCTCATAAAAATGATTCCAGGATTGAATGGCTTGTTATATGAAGAGCATTTGATGGCTCTGGGCCTGTATTCAGTAGAATTCAGGAGAATGAGCAGTGACCTCATTGAAACATATCAAATGACAAAAGGCCTTGATAGAGTGGATGTAGAGTGGATGTTTCCTATGGTGGGAGAGTCTAAGACTAGAGCCTCAGAATAGGGCAGTGTCCTTTTAGAAAGGAGATGAGGAAGAATTTCTTTAGCCATAGAGTAGTGAATATGTGGAATTCTTTGCTACAAGCAGCTTTGGAGGCCAAGTCTCTATGCCTATTTAAGGCAGAAGTTGATAGATTCTTGATTGGTCAGGGCTTGAAGGGATAAGGGGGGTATGGGGCGGGAAAGGCAGGAGATTGGGGCTGAAAGAAAAATTTAGATCAGCCATGATGAAATGGGTCAAATTGCCCAATTCAGCTCTTATATCTTATGGTCTTATGGTAGTATAGGATTGTCTTGTAGCTACTGGAGTTCTGAAGAATGAGACAGAACTTGATGAAACATAGTGGTGGATATTCATCCCAATACGATCACAATATATAAGGTTTTTAAAGACTTTTTATGTTGATATTAGTTCATAATTGCCACATTTACCAACATGCAGTGAAAAGCTTCTGTTGTGTGCGATCTAGATGAATTATGCCATGTGTGAATACATCAACATAGCAAAAAGAAAAACAGACTGTAAAACATAGCATTGCAGTTACAGAGAAAGTGTATTGCAGGTTGATAGTAAGGAGTGAGGGCCACAGCAAGCTATATTGGTCAATCAGGAGGTCATTTTTAGTGAACTAGATTCTGATAACAGCGTGATAGAAGCTGTCAAGATTCTGATGGTGTGTACAGTACTCTCAAACTTTTGTATCTTTTACCTACCTGGAGAGGGAAGAAGAGAGAATGACCAGGTTGGAAGCTGCCCTTGAATATGTTCAAGGACACCTTACTCTCCCAAGGCGGCAGGAATTGTAGACAGAGTCAATGAAGGGATGCAGAAGTGTGATGGACTAGGCTGTGCCCTCAATTCTCTGCAATTTCTTGAAGTCTTGGGCACGACAGCTGTCTAGGATCCATATCAAATGCTTTCTATGGTGCTTCTATTGTGGAGAGGGTATTTCCTCTTGTAGAATCTAGAATTACTGAATCACTGTTTAAAAATATGGGATCACGCATTTAAAACAGAGATAAAGTAATGTTTTTTCCCTTCAGAAGGTGTGTGACCTTGGAGCTCTCTTAAAGGGCAGTACAAGTAGATTATCTGAATATTTTTAAGGTAGAGGTAGGCGGATACCTGATAAGCAAGGGAACTAAAGTTTACCATGCATAGAAGGGTGTTGTGGGATTGAGATTATAATCAATTTATTTAAATAGTAGAACAGACTTGAGGTCTGATACTTATATCTGTGCATTTGTCCTTCCTGATACTAGAGGTCACAGGTTTTGCAATTGCTGACAGAGTAACCTACACTATACAGTATTTTGCTGATGTTTACTCCACAGCCCTCTGCACCTGGGAGGGAGTAAATCAAGGACCAACTTTATTCACAAAATACATTTCCAGGTATGAGGAATGTGCTGTGATGTGTTGGCACAACAGGCAACAAAAAAACAATATTCAACAACTATATGAATAAAGAATTTAAAAATTAAATATATTAAAAATTAAAGGCATAGAAGATGTCTTTTAAGGAGGTTAATGCAGAGATATAGAATACAATATGCATAAATACATAAATAACAGCATGTATTTACAATGTAAATAGCATTATAAAATTTGTTTTCGAGTTTTTTCAATGCAGTACAGTGAGGGTGATAGGGGTGGCTAATTATAATGGTTGATCAGATTAACTGCCCGGGGGGAGAAGGGGTAAAGTTTTTTGTTTTAAGATGGGGTAAAGTTTTTTTAGTTTGAACAGCCCTACAGTGACAGTTTGCAGGGTGGGCAGTGTACACAATGATTTTTTCTGCTTGTTTCTTTGTCCTAGACACTCACGGTGATAGCAGGCTGCAGCCAATCACCTTTTCACTGTTGTTTTTGTATATTGAAAGAGAGTACTGCACCAAACCGGACAGCAATGAGGGTACTCTCTATGATGGCCTCAGTAATGGAGTACCAGTTCAATGGGCAGCTTTATCACAGATAAAACTCTTTGGAGGTTGTTGGTGCACAGTAAGTGAAGAGTTATGAATGGTTGAAAGGCAAGGAGGTGTCAAGAGGAGAGTCCAGGTAAACATGACTATCTGCAGGAATTTGGTGAATGATTGATCCTACTGTGATTGCACAGACATCAAGATACCTTATGTAAACATGATATCCTCCCCGATCCAATCAAACACAGAAGAACCAATGCTGAAAGGCACCAAAGAGTGCACTGCAATCAGCCCTCTTCCCAGCTCAATTTTCCCTTACCTTCATGGTCCTGACTCACCTCCCATCAACCACTGCAGGAAGGACATGGCAGCTGAAAATACAGAATACTGCTGCTATGAGGAAGTCAGGCAAAGTTTTAATGAAAGAAAATGTGTTCATACTTTCCAATAACTTTTATTTTGAAGTTCCCATGATTGGGTGTTGCTGCTAAATGCAGGACTTACAGTATTCACTCAAAAGAATGAACTCCATTTTCTTGGCATCAGCGTATTCCTATGTGATCCGCATGGCTTTGGGAACTTAGCTCCCTAAAAATTTTTAGATGTCAGTATGTATCATATTCCCCCAATATTTTGCTTTTAAAAATGATGTTATTCATAAAACTAGCAGAAAAGGGTTGAAAGAATTGCACGTAGACTAAATATATCATGGAACAAATTCCAGAACCATCAAAATATGTCACCAGAGAATTTTAACACATGGTAAATATGTAAAAGCCTATTGATAGTTAAGAATTCATGTCAGGCTATTGATAACTAAAACTTTCACAGTGGAACCAAAGGAATTCTTTGAAGTCAGAAAGGCTAAGCACTTTAAAGAAGATATTAGTCAAGTTGCTTTTAGCTAGAAAATTCTTTAAACTATCTACATAGGTTTTTATTTGATAGACTGGCTCAGGGATTTGAAACTGAGGACAGAATAACAACTTCCTGACCACTTTGATGTTACAAACAACAGCTGAAACAACCTTGTAAGGAAGTAACTGAACAGGATCTTCCACGGAATTCAATGCTATAAGCACAAACTAAACTAAACTAATTCCAAATAAGCTGGGAATTTTGTGCAGGAAGTGGCTGAACAGGACTGTATGTGATAGAAGTCTAGTTGTTTCCTTTAATTTTAATTATACTTAAGATAGTGTCTGACACTCTCACCGAACAGATTAATAATAATGCATTTGTCATGAACAACAAAGAAGGGAAGCAAAATTGTTCTAATTCATAATGGGTCGATTTGGCAGAAATATACACTCAGTGACCACTTTATTAGGTACCTGCTATACCTAAATGACTATTGAGTGTATGTTCATGGTCTTCTGCAGCTGTAGCCCATCCGTTTCCAGGTTCAATGTGTTGTGCATTCAGAGATGCTCTTCTCCACACTACTGTTGTAACGCGCGGTTATTTGAATTACTGTTGCCTTCCTGTCAGCTTCAACCAGTCTGGCCATTCTCTTCTGACCTCTCCCATTGACAAGGCATTTTTGCCCACAGAACTACTCACCAGATATTTTGTTTGTTGCATTATTCTCTGTCAACTTTAGAATCTTTTGTGTGTGAAAATCTCGGGAGTTCAGTAGTTACTGAGATACTCAAACCAACCCATCTGGTATCAATAATCATTCCATGGTCAAAATCACTTATATCACATTTCATCCCTATTCTGATGTTTTGTCTAAACAACAACTGAACCTCTTGACCATGTCTGCATGCTTTTATGTGTTGATTGACCAATTAAGTCAAGTCAAGTCACTTTTATTGTCATTTCGACCATAACTGCTGGTACAGTGCATAGTAAAATGAGACAACGTTTTTTCAGGACCATGGTGTTACATGACACAGTACAAAAACTAGACTGAACTACGTAAAAAAAACCACAGAAAAAAAAATGACACTAGACTACAGACCTACCCAGGACTGCATAAATTGCACAAAATAGTGCAGGCATTACAATAAATAATAAACAGGACAATAGGGCAGTAAGTTGGTGTCAGTCCAGGCTCTGGGTATTGAGGAGTCTGATAGCTTGGGGGAAGAAACTGTTATATAGTCTGGTTGTGAGAGCCTGAATGCTTTGATGCCTTTTCTCAGATGGCAGGAGGGAGAAGAGTTTGTATGAGGGGTACCTGGGGTCCTTCACAATGCTGTTTGCTTTGCGGATGCAGCATGTAGTGCAAATGTCCGTAATGGCGGGAAGAGAGACCCCGATGATCTTCTCAGCTGACCTCACTATCCGCTGCAGGGTCTTGCGATCCGAGATGGTGCAATTTCCAAACCAGGCAGTGATGCAGCTGCTCAGGATGCTCTCAATACAACTCCTGTAGAATGAGATGAGGTTGGGGGGTGGGAGATGGACTTTCCTCAGCCTTCACAGAAAGTAGAGCCGATGCTGGGCTTTCTTTGCTATGGAGCTGGTGTTGAGGGACCAGGTGAGATTCTCCACCAGGTGAACACCAAGAAATTTGGTGCTCTTAACAATCTCTACTGAGGAACCATCGATGTTTAGTGGGGAGTGGTCGCGTTGTATTAACGAACAGCTGTACAGCTGTACCTAACAAAATGACCAAAGGTTGCATACAGTATTTATAATTCAATTTTAATATAATTTAGAGATAATCATTATGACACTTTATCAGTGGTATCAATGGTTGAGAAGTCTTTCAGATCATTTTGGATTATAGGGGCAAGTAGGATAAGGACCCTTTTCTGCAAGACATTTAAATAAGTGGGTTCTGATCTATTGAATTCAAATGACTTAGTGATTGCTCTGTTGGAGGTTACATATTTGTCAAAGACAAGTGACTGGTGAGAAGTCTGACCGTGGTCAGGGGTTTAATGTGAATAGTTGACAACATTCTTGTTTCTTGTAAATGCTTCTCAGAAACTGCTGAGCAAGCCCACTGCTGCAACAAAAGAAGAAACAAATGGCATTCACTGTCAGAAAAGAATGAACTACTTTTAGAACTTGTGGGATGGAAAATGAGCAGCTCTGCTGCTACCCTGGTACTTGGAGGTCTTGCTTTAATTCATGGGAAGTGTATTACCTAGTTAATTTGACCTGGAAAAAAAAAGTTTGAAAGAATGACGATACTGTCTACATTTTTGCTCGCGATATAGCTATCAAATTATTTGATTGAATATCATATCATAAAGTTATTCTTAACATTATTCCTTTACAAGATAAATATGATAAATGCATATAATGGTTACTCTTTTTCATAATGTTGTTGTTCAGTGAAATTTTGACATATTTCCATGGGGGGCACATGTACATTTAACATATTAAATAGTTACTACAGTGTTTATTCATTAACTGCTGAAGCATAAGTTATTCCAGGTGTGATCAGGATAGCTGCTGAGCTTGCTTAACTTATCTGAACACAAGAGAGTTTGCAGATGCTGGAAATCTACAGTAACATACACAAAGTGCTGGAGAAGGGCAACAGTTCATGCAACATCTATGAAAATTAAGAAACAATTGACATTTCCGGCTTAGACCCTTCATCAGGATTGGAAAGGAAGGAGGAAGATGCCAGAATAAGAAGGCTGGGGTGGAGGGGGGTGGGGGACAAGCTAGAAAGTGATAGGTGAAGCCAGGTGGGTGGGAGAGGTGATAGTTGGAAATGGTAAAGAGCTGGAGAAGAAGGAATCTGATTGGAGAGGAGAGTGGATGATGGGAGAAATGGAAGGAAGAGGAACACCAAGGAGAGGTGATAGGCAGGTGATGAGAAGTAAAGAGGGAAGAGGAGGACAAGAGTGGGGAATTGAAGAAGAGGGAAGGGGGAGGGCAAAAATTACTGGAAGTTGGTGTGGCAGCAACAACCTAAAACCAGAGAATTGATTGTAGACTTCAGAAAAGATATGACAAGAGAACACACAACAGTCCTCATTGAGGGATCAGAAGTGGAAAGGGTGAGCAATTTCAAGTTCGTGGGTACCAACATCTATGAAGTTCTTTCCTGGGCCCCACGCAGTTACAAAGAAGGCATGACAATGGCTAAATTTCATTAGGAGTTTGAGGAGGTTTGCTATGTCACCAAAGACACTCAGAAGTTTCCAAAGATGTCCCATGGAGAACATTCTTACTGGCTGCATCACCATCTGGTATGGGGTTTGGGGGGGCACTGCTCAGGAGTAAAAGTTGTCAGCTCTGTCACAGGCACTAAACACCCCAGCATCCAGGGCATCTTTAAGGAGCAATGCTTTAAAAAGTCAGATACCATCATTAAGGATGCACATCACCCAGGACAACCCCTTTCCTCATTGCTACCATCGGGGAGGAGGTACAGGAGCCTGAAGGCACATGCTCAATGATTCAAGAACAGCTTCTTTCTCTCTGCCATCTGATTTCTGAATGGATACTGAATCCATGAACACTACCTCATTACTTTTTTTCCCTCTTTTTGTGCTATTTATTTAATTTAACTTTTTAAAAATATATATACACTTCTAACTGTAATTTACAGTTTTTATTATTACGTATTGCACTGTACTGCTACTGCATAACAACAAATTTCACTACATACGCCACTGATAATAAACCTGATTCTGAAATCAGTGTTCATGCCATCAGGCTGGTGGCTACCCAGTCAGACATTAGGAAATTCTCCTCCAGCCTAAGAGTGGACTTATCGTGGTAAAAGAGGAACCAGCGGACTGATAAGTCGGAATGGGAATAGGGATAGGAATTAAAATGGTTTGCCACCAGAAAAACCTGCTTTTTACAGATGGAGCAGAGATGCTCCGAACTACATCAGATCTCACCAATGCAGGGGAAACACCGGATACAATAGAAGACCCTTACAGATTCAGTGAAGTGTTGTCTCGCTGGGAAGGAATATTTGGGGCCCTGAATGGAGCTGAGGGAGGAGGTGAATGAGCAGGCGCAACACCTCTGCCACTTGCAGGGATAAGTGCCGGGGGAGGTTAGTGGGGAGAGGCAAATAGACAATGGAATCATGGAGGGGGCAATTCCAGCAGAAAGCAGTGAGTGGGATGGAGGTAAAGATGTGCTTTGTGGTAGAGTCCTATTGAATATTTTAACTGAAGTCGCACAGGACTTCAGCTCTTGGCTTAGAGAGAAGATCAACTACTGTTACGAGATACTACTTTATCTAGAAACCACACATCTAGGAATGATGCATGTGCTCAAGATCAGAGCCATCCACCTTCAGTTCTAATATTCGCTGCAAAGTTCAAGTCTGATAACATATAAGTAAAAGTTAGATCCATAACAAATTAGAGCAATTACACAAAGTAATGAGGCAACGGCCAAGAAATTGCACTTAAACAATTCCCAGTGACAATTTGTAAAAATTTCATAAAATATGTAGCCATCAAATGCCAGGCTTACAGTCATAGAGTCATGGAGCACCACAACACAGAAACAGGCCCTTTGGCCCATCTAATTCATGCTGAACTGTTATTCCTTCTGAACCCTTCAAACCCACACTGGACCATAGCCCTACATACCTCTCCCGTCCATGTACCTATCTAAATTTTTACTTAAATGTTGAAATTGAACCCATACCCACCACATCAGGAATTATATTGTTGGTTTTCATAATGTAACACCATGCCAGGCCATTTCAATGTGGTGCACCCCTTTATGATCTATTGGAAGTGTCACAGCATTTGACTGAGATCTTCATCAGAGGCAGATGAAAATTCAAACCACCAGTGGCTAACTAAAGAATGGATGCTTCAGTGATGGGAGAGAGATGGATAAGGGCTTTCAAATAGTCAGGGGCGCATGGACAGGCTGTTAATAAGGCTTCTGCACCTCCTCTCTGATTGTTATACTGTTAAGAGAGCATGCCCCAGATAGTGAGGGTCTATGCACCAGTCAGTGTAATTAAGTAAAGAAGTTGGGACACTATTATACTACACCAATATGTTGTTGGTGCAGCACTAATTTGAGTACTGCTTCCCATTTTCATCACCCTGTTGCAGAAAGGACATAGTTGAACTTGAAAGAGTGTAGAAAAGATGTATGAGGGTGTTGCCAGGATTAGAAGGCCGGAGTTATAAGGGGAGATTGGCCGAGATATGTCTTATTCCTTGGAACGTAAAAGAGCAAGAGATGATCTTGTAGAAGGGTTTAAATTGGAACAGGGATAGATAAGGCAGACAGTAAGTCTTTTCCCCAGAGTATGGAGTGTCCAAAACTAGGGGCATAGATTTAGAATTAGAGGGGAAAGGATTAAAAGGGGCAATTTTATGCACACAGAAGGTGGTGAGCAAATGGAACCAGCAGCCAGAGGAAGTGGTTGAGACTGGTTCAGCAGAATTATTTAAGAAAAACTTGTTTAGGTATGTACATGGTGGGAAGGTGTCTGGAGTGATATAGGCCAAACGTCAGAAATTGAGACTAATTAGATGGACAGTGTATTGACAAGGCCTCATTGGGCTGCATCCCTGCCGTATTGCACTATGACCCTACGGATCTATGACAAGTAATAGGAGTGACCAACAGCAGTGTTGATTAGCAGAAGTTTTCTATTGCAGATTAAGCCATGAAATAGAACTAGGTCTTACCTCTCAAATTCCAGGCAGGGAAACACAGAAAAAAATTCCAGTCCAAAAGCTGTGTATTGTTCAAGAGAAGACTGACGTGGTGACAGCAGGATAGGATTCTATGTAAGAATGAACTAGAAACCCAGAAGGGACCTGCAACTTTAATTATCAACCTGATCTTTGTAAATGACACGTGCTTTTGTCAGCGCTGTAAATCCTGGGCTATAATTATAGTACTTTTGCTCTTGATGTAATTTTTCCTGAATTCTCATTAGAATCTTGACAGCTGAACAGTACCAGAATTGCATAGTGCATGCAATTTGGCATTCACTGCTATGAAAATAGCATGCATTTGCTATGCTTACAAATTTTATGGGGAGCTGGCAGGAGTCCTCCATGCTTAAGGTTTGCCCAGCACCCAAAATGCAATGATAACTAAACAAACCGACAATGAAAATCTAAGAAACATTGTCTGAATGAAAGGATTTCTCTGCAGGTATTCATCTTGACAAAAGCAATGGGACTAAGATGACCTTGGCATGTTGCATGTTGTGTTAGCTGCAAAACACCATCTTTCCTAACAGGCACTCAGTTAATAGCTGGGTGGAATCTTTCCATTGTTCATGGAATGATGACCGGGAAAGTGTAAAAAAATTAAACATGTTCATTTGCTGCAGATGTGAGTAACAATGATCTCCTGCTGTAGGATTAATAAGTAATTATAGTCAGCTAACATATTTGTTAACCCATTTTAAAAGATACTATACAGAAGACATTTATTTTTCATTATTTCAAAATACTTGGAGGAGCATAATATATTTAATAGTTTTGTTGATGTCTGAAACCTGGGTTAAAGTTATCACCGGTTCATTTCACATAAAAGCAGCATGCACTGAAGCTTGGCAGCAACTGATGAACAAAACGTTTAAAGCTTTGCCAAGCACAGAAATGGTCAACCAGGTTCATGTATTTAATTAAAATACTTCACTTTAATACAGACAGATGGTGAAAAAAACAAGTTAGACTGTCAGGAAGGGCAGGCAAATGACAGGACTAAATTGCAGCCAGCAGGGTGAATATCAGTGCATTAGGGATACAGAATCAAAAAGGGTAGCACATACAGTATTGAAAGTGTTTTGTCTCAATGTACAGAGTATAAGAAATAAGGTGGATGATTTTGTTTCGCTTTTACAGATTGCCAGGTACGATGTTGTGGCCATCACTGAATCGTGGCTGAAGGATGGTTGTAGTTGGGAGCTGCATGACCAAGGTTACACGTTGTATCGGAGGGATAGGAAGGTAGGCGGAGAGGGTGGCGTGGCTCTGCTGGTAAAGAATGGCATCAAATCATCAGAAGGATGTGACATAAGATCAGAAGAGTTGAATCCTCAGGGTTAAGATAAGAAACTGCAAGAGTAAAAGGACCCTAATGGCAGTTATATACATGCCTCCAAACAGTAGCTGGGACATGGAGTACAGATTACAATGAGAAATGGAAAAGATGAGTCAAAAGAGCAATTTTATGACATTCATGGGTGATTTTAGCATGCAAGTCAACTGGGAAAATTAGGTTGTTAACGGATCTCAAGAGAGTATGTTTGTTGAATGCCTACAAGATGGCTTTTTAGAGCAGTTTGTCATTGAGCCTACTAGGGCATCAGCTGTGCTGGATTGGGTGTTATGTAATGAACTGGAGGTGATCAGGGAGCTGAAGGTAAAAGAACCCTTAGGAGGCAGTGATCACAATATGACTGAGTTCAACTTGAAATTTGATAGGGAGTAAGTAAGTTCTGACGTAACGGTATTTCAGAGGATAAAGGAAATTACAGTGGTATGAACAAGGAGTTGGCCAAAGTAAATTGAAAGGAGATACTGGTAGGGAAGACAGCAGAGCAGTAATGGCTTGAGTTTCTGGGAAAAATGAGGTATGTTCAGGATAGATGTATTCCAAAATTAAAGAAATACTCAAATGGCAAAATAGTACAACCATGGCCAAGAAGGGAAGTCAAAGCTAATGTAAAAGCAAAAGAGGGGGCATACAACAAAGCAAAAATTAGTGAGAAGATAGAGGATTGGGAAGCTTTTAAAAACCTACAGAAAGCAACTAGAAGAATCATTAGGAGGGAAAAGATGAAACATGAAAGCAAGCTACCAAACAATATAAAGGTGGATAAAAAAGTTTTTTTAAATATATAAAGAATAAAAGAGAGATGCAAGTTGATATTGGACTGCTAGAAAATGAGGGCGGAGAAATAATAATGGGTCAAGGAGATGGCAGATTACCTGAGTATTTTGCATCAGGAAAATTGCAAATGTCACTCCACTCTTTAAGAAAGAAGGTAGCAGCAGAAAGCCAATTATACACCTGTTATCCTGACCTTAATGGTTGGGAAGATGTCGGTCAATTGTTAAGGATGAGATTGTAGAGTACTTGGTGACACAGGACAAGATAGGCGAAAGTCAGCATGGTTTCCTTCAGGGAAAATCCTGCCTGATGCACCTGTTGGAATTTTTTGAGGGGATTACAGGTAGGGTCGATAAAGGAGATGCAGTGAATGTTGTATATTTGGATTTTCAGAAGGCCTTTGACAAGGTACCACACATGAGGCTGCTTACCATGTTAAGAGCCCATGGTATTACAGGAAAGTTACTGGCATGGTTAGAGCATTGGCTGATCGGTAGGAGGCAGTGAATGGGAATAAAATTATTCTTTTCTGTTTGGCTGCCAGTGGCTATTGGTGTTCCTCGGGGATCGGTGTTGGGGCCACTTCTTTTTGTGCTGTATATCAATGATTTAGATAATGGAGTTGATGGCTTAGTTGCTAAGTTTGCAGATGATATGAAGATTAGTGGGGGGGCAAGTAGTATTGAGGAAACAGGCAGGCTGCAGAAGGACTTATACAGATTAGGGGAATGGGCAAGGAAGTGCCAAATGAATTACGATGTTGGAAAATGCATGGTCATGCACTTTGGTAGAAGAAATAAATGTGCAGCCACTTTTCTAAACATTGAGAAAATCCAAAAATCTGAGATGCAAAAGGAAGTGGGGGTCCTTGTGCAGAACACCCTGAAGGTTAACTTGTAGGTTGAGTCAGTGGTGAGGAAGACAAATACAATGTTAGCATTCATTTCAAGGGTGGTCTAGAATATAAGAGCAGGCTTTATAAGGCACTGGTGAGGCTTCACATTGAGTATTGTGAACAGTTTTGGGCTCCTTACCAAATAAAAGGTGCTGGCATTGGAGAGAGTTCAGAGGAGGCTCACAAGATGAGTCCAAGAATGAAAAGCTATCATCTAGAAGGACGAGGGAGATCTCATTGAAACCTTTCAAATGTTGAAAGGCCTAGACAGAGTAGATATGAAAAGTATGTTTCTCATGGTGGGGGAGTCTAGGACAAGAGGGCACAGCCTCAGGATAGAGGGGTGTCTATTTAAAATAGAGATGTGGAGAAATTTCTATAGCCAGGGGGTGGTGAATTTGTGAAATTTCTTACCACAGGCAGCTATGGAGGCCAGGTCATTGGGTGTACTTAAAGCAGAGGTTGATAGGTTCTTGATTGGACATTACATCAAAGGTTCCGGGGAGAAGGTCAAGGAGTGTGGCTAAGGAAAGGAATAAAAAGATCAGTCATGATTGAATGGTGGAGCAGAATCAATGGGCCAAATGGCCTAATTCTGCTCCAATGTCTTACGGTCTAATATTGGTTTATTTACATTGACCATATGTAAATTGGTCATTTTTTTTGCAAATAATTAAGATGATTTTCCTTTTATTTGTGCCTGCAAAAAATATTATTGACTGTGTATTAAATACAAAGCAAGGGATAATGATGGATTATGTTATCTTCCTGCCTCCTTTGAATTCAAGGCTTCAAGGCTTCTCAGTAACGCGGGTGTTGCCCTTGAATAAGTAACAGGTCCAGGAAGTCTGGAAGGTGTATGGGAAGGATTATTCCTAATGCTGCTATTCTCCACACTTTTTTCTTTATTTGAGGAATACACAGATTCAATTTGGTCCCAAAATGTTAGCATCATGCACTTTCTCAAGAATAAGTAAGAGAGGTTTGAGAAGTTCACTTTCCCACAGCCAGCCAAAAATCATCTATCTGTTATTTTAGATCATAGGACATAGGAATCTACAGCACATTACAGCCCCTTCAGCCCACAATGTTGTGCTGACCATGTAACCTACTCTAGAAATTGCCTAGAATTTCCCTAACGCATAACCCTCTAATTTTCTAAGCTCCATGTACCTATCTAAGAGGTTCTTAAAAGACCCTACTATATCTGCATCCGCCACCACCACCGCTGGCAGTGCATTCCATGTACCCACCACTCTCTGTGTGAAGAACTTACCCCTGACACCCCCTCAGTACCTATTTCCAAGAACCGTAAAACTATGCCCCCTTATGTTAGCCATTTCGGCCCTGGGAACAAGCCTCTGACTCTCCACATGATCAATGCCCCTCATCATCTTATATACCTCTATTAGGTCACCTCTCATCCTCCATTGCTCCAAGGAGAAAAGGCCAAATTCACTCAACCTATCCTCATAAGGTACGCCTTCCAATCCAGGCAACAGAAGTATCTTTCTCCATTAAAAGGGGCCATATCTACAAATAGAGTCCACATTGTAACCAGATGCAAGGTCCAGCTAGAAGAGGAAAGGTACAACTTGGAGTATTGTTTACAGTACCGGCCACCACAATGCAACTTGGATATTGTAACTATAAAGAGAGTGCAGAAAAGAGTCACCAGAATGTCGCCTGGAATGGAGGTCTGTGGTTGTAAGGGGAGACTGGATAGGTGGATTTATCAGGTAGCTCAGGGGTGACCTTATGGAGGATTATAAAATGATAAAGGGCGTTACTGTAGTTGAGTAGGTGGTCAAAATCTTTATCTGAGGGTGGGGAAGTCTAGAATAAGAGGGCACAGGTTTAAGATAAGAGAAGATAAACTTAAAGAAGATCTGAGAAGCACTTTTGTCACAGAGGATGCTGAGTATTTAGAATAAGTGCCAGTAAAGATAGGGATGGCAGATATGTTTACATTTAAGAGGCATTTGAACAGGTATTTGGATAGAAAATAGAGGAACCTGAGCGTGTTGCTGGCAAATGGGAGTAACATAGATAGGTGTATATGACAAGGTGTCTGTATGATTCTACGATTCTGTTACCTTGCAATGGGAGGAAAGATCTAATATGCTTCTCCATTGACAACTGGCACAGACTATTGTCAGAAATTTGCCTTTCAGAAGTAACTGCCTGATCTTTAATTGAGGAAACATCTCATTAGATATAATAATATGTAAACTGCTTTACAGGGGACTTGGGAAAATGAACTTCTATATTCCAAGCCAAATAGTGTGTTGCTGCTTTGATTCAGATTTTAATATTTTATTTGATTTTTAAAATCAGGTCAGAGTTACGTTAAGCCAATCCATAATCATAGCTCTCACTCCAAAGTGAATACCAGTGTATATAACTGTCAAAAGAAGATTTTTAACATATCAGATTCACTTAATTTATTTACCTTTGTGTCAGATTTCATAACATCATGTAATTTGTTGTAAAATATTTTCAGAGAATTTTATTCCCATATTAAATTTAATCCAATAAATATTATTTCAGTGAGTTTTATCAGATTGTTTGCAGTTACACACAGGTGCATATAAACATATATTTCTTATATATGTATGTATATATATATTATATATAAAGAAGTGTGTGTGTGTATATATTTCTATATATATATATAGAGAGAGAGAGAGAATCATGCAGATGTTTCTGTAAGAGGAAGAAGAATATATATATTTACTGTATATGTCTAGTGTTTTCAGTTCAACACTGCCTTCTCGCAATTTAAAACTGGCAGTGAGTACAAGAGCAAACACGAGGAAATCTGCAGATGCTGGAAATTCAAACAACAACACACACAAAATGCTGGTGGAACACAGCAGGCCAGGCAGCATCTATAGGGAGAAGCGCTGTCGACGTTTCGACGTCCTGATGAAGGGTCTCGGCCCGAAAGCATTTTGTGAGTGAGTACAAGAAATGTTTTCCCTGACAGCTTGGTTTGAAGCAGGCTGGGTTGCAAGCAGCTAAAGTTAGGGATGGTGCAGGTTGAAAAGGCAGATCGCCATGCTATATGTAAGATGTGTTCGATGTAAATCAGATCCATTGTTCACAGTGGAGCAAGGGAATGCTGTGTTACGACAGAGTTCTCTTTGTTATGGTGGAGTCGGAGGTAAGGGTGTTGGAAGCACACCAGAGCAAAATGTTCCAAAGTATGGATACAATATCCATGGACAAAATTCATCAATCTAGTAAAAGAAATTAACCAGTTGTGACAATACATCTACTTGCTAGTGGGAAAGATATTTCCTGGTAGGTAAAGCAAAGCAAAGATAAATGAGCTTCAAAGTTCAAAGTAAATTCATTATCATATATGTGAGCAAATACAACCCTGAGATTCATTGTCTTGTGAGCATACTCAATTAATGAAAGACCTCATCTACAGGGCAGACAACCAGTGTATAAAAAGCAACAAACTCTGCAAATACAAAAAAGAAAAAAAGAAATATTAACAAAAATAATAAATAAATAAGCAATAAATATCGAGAACATGAGATGAGGAGTCCTTGAAATTGAGTCCATAGGTTATGCAAACAGCTCTGTAATGGGGCAAATGAACTTGAATGAAATTAACCCATCTAGTTGAAGAACTTGATGGTTGAGGGGTAATAATTGTTCCTGAACCTGGTGGTGAGGTCCTAAGGACCTTCTTCCTGATGACAGCAGCCAAAAGAAAACATGACCTGGGTGATGGGGGTCCCTGATGATGGATGCTTCTTTCCGGCGACAACACACTATGTAGATGTGTTCAGTGGTGAGAGGGCTTTACCCATGATGGATTGGGCCGTATCCATTCAAGGGCATTGCATTTTTATACCAGGCTGTGATGCAGCCAGTCAATATACTCTCCAAACTACCTGCATATTGAAATTCCCCATCACTATCATAGCATTGCCATTTTACCTGCTTTTTCTATCTCCCATTGTAATTAGTTCCCCATGTCCTGGCTACTATTAGGAGGGGTGTTTGTAACCCCAACAGGGTCTTTTTAAGCTTGCAGTTTCTTAACTCTACCCACAAGGATGCTACATCTTCTGATCCTACGTCACCTCTTGCTAAGGATTTGGTTTCACCAACAGAGCCACCCCACCCCCTCTGCCATACACAACCTTCCGTTGTGTTAATCCTGCATGGCACATCTTTCCTGAAAGTGAGGGTGGAGCTGGGAAAATTGCCAGTACAAAGCCATTCAGCTCAGTGGCATCAGCAACCACAGGAGTACTGGTAGTCATGCTTCCAAAAAGTCAGCCGCTCATTGATGCATTTCTGTCACCATAAATCTCTACAACAGCTGTGGCTTCTTCATCGAGAATTTTCACTCACTGACTTCACAATGTTGCTGGGTCAAATAGTGTCTGATTGCTGACTGATTGCAAAACCTCACTGTTGAAGCTTCAACAGGTTACAGATTCATAAGTTATTCAACTAATCAAATGAAGGCATGTCTTGTGCAAACTGATTATTACAAATTATGGGAGAGCAGTGTTGAACTGAAAACAAAGAATGCAACTTTGTCAATCATATGTTTATATGCACCTGTGTATCAGTGCAAAAAATAGAAAAAAAATTACAGCAAGAATGTTTATGCCAGAAACATTCATTGAAGTAATATTGGAATGAAATCCAGTCCAGATGAAGGTCTTCGCCTGAAACGTTGACTGCTTATTCCCCTCCATAGATGCTGCCTGACCTGCTGAATTCCTCCAGCATTTTGTGTGTGTTGCTCTGGAATTCCAGCATCTGCAGAAACTCCTGCGTAAATGAAGACATCTATCCTGGTAAAATTGCATCACCTTTTTATCCTTAGAGTCATTTGTAAGCAAATCTGATACCCAGAACAGAGCTGAGCATCACATTTTCAGTCTTATGTCAATTGCCAATGAAGCCTGTTCTGAAAATCAAGTTCCATAACAACCTTCTTGTCACTAACCACCAACTGACTTGGAGAGAGCTTTCTGTTCTGTAAGGCCACGTCACTCCATTAAATTAGGTGCCTTGTCATCGTCTCTCCAAAACGAGTGTTATTGTGCACAGCTTCGAAAGGATTATTTTCAATGTATCAGATTATCTTCCTGATTTCATTTACTTTAATATCTTTAAACTTACCATGTGCATGTCAGACTTCATAACATACTGTAAATTTTTTGAAAATAGTATTTTTTTTCAGAATTTTTTTTGCTTCATTTAAGTTCATTGCAAAGAATGCACAGTAGCGTTGTGGTTAGCATGGTGATACTATAGCTCAGAGCGTCGAAGTTCAGAGTTCAGTCCCAGCATCCTCTGTAAGGAATCTCTGTCCATCCTCTAAGTGGGATGCATGGGTTTTCTCCAGGTGTTCCAGTTTCTTCCCACAGTCCAAAGATGTACCAAGTAGTAGGTTAATTGGTCATTATAAATTGATAAATTGCCCCGTGATTAGGCTAGGGTTAAATCAGGAGATGTTGGGATTCTCAGAGATTTTTGAGGTAGTGTGGCTTGAAAGGGTCGGAAGGACCTGCACCACACTGTATCTCTAAATAAACAAATAAATAATTGTTTCAATTATTTTTCTCTCATTTCCAGCAATATGAAAGAAATTGATTTGAAAGGAGAGGGGAGTACTGAATTAAATGTATTATATATGAATGCACGAAGTATAAGGAATAAAGTAGATGAGCTTCATGCTCAGTTGGAAATTGGCAAGTACGATGTTGTGGGAATAACAGAGACATGGCTTCAAGTGGACAGGGGCTGGGAAATGAATATTCAAGGATATACATCTTATCGAAAGGACAGACTGACTGGCAGAGGGGGTGGGGTGGCTCTGTTGGTGAGGAATGATATTCAGTCCCTTGCGAGGGGGGACATAGAATCAGGGGATGTGGAGTCAGTATGGATAGAACTGAGAAATTCTAAGGGTAGAAAGACCCTAATGGGAGTTATCTACAGGCCCCAAACAGCAGTCTGGATGTAGGGTGTAAGTTGAATGAAGAGTTAAAATTGGCATGTCGCAAAGGTAATTATACAGTTGTCATGGGAGATTTCAACATGCAGGTAGACTGGGAGAATCAGAATGGTACTGGACCCAAAGAAAGGGAGTTTGTGGAGTGCTTCCGAGATGGATTCTTAGAACAGCTTGTACTGGAGCCTACCAGGGAGAAGGCAATTCTAGATTTAGTGTTGTGCAATGAACCGGATTTGATCAGGGACCTCGAGGTAAAGGAACCATTAGGAGGTAGTGACCATAATATGATATGTTTTAACCTACAATTTGAGAAGGAGAAGGGAAAATCGGATGTGTCAGTATTACAGTTGAACAAAGGGAACTATGCAGCTATGAGGGAGGAACTGGCCAATGTTCAATGAAACAATACCCTAGCAGGGAAGACAGTGGAATAAAAATGACAGGTATTTCTGAGAATAATGCAGAAGGTGCAGGATCAGTTCATTCCAAAGAGGAAGAAAGATTCTAAGGGGAGTAAGGGGCAGCTGTGGCTGACGAGGGAAGTAAAGGGCAGTATAAAAATAAAAGAGAAGTATAACATAGCAAAGGTGAGCAGGAAACCGGAGGACTGGGAAGCTTTTAAAGAGCAACAGAAGATAACAAAAAAGGCAATACGCCAAGAAAAAATGAGGTACGAAGGTAAACTAGCCAAGAATATAAAGGAGGATAGTAAAAGCTTCTTTAGGTATGTGAAAAGCAAAAAAATAGTTAAGACCAAAATTGGGCCATTGAAGACAGAAACGGGTGAATTTATTATGGGGAACAAGGAAATGGCAGATGAGTTAAACAGGTACTTTGGATCTGTCTTCACTAGGGAAGACACAAACAATCTCCCAGATGTAATAGTGGCCAAAGGAACTAGGGTAAAGGATGAACTGAAGGAAATTTATATTAGGCAAGAAACAGTGTTGGATAGACTGTTGAGTTTGAAGGCTGATAAGTCCCCGGGACCTGATGGTCTGCATCCCAGGGTATCTAAAGAGGTGGCTCTAGAAATCGTGGACGCATTGGTAATCATTTTCTAATGTTCTATAGACTCAGGAACAATTCCTGCTGATTGGAGGGTGGCTAATGTTGTCCCACTTTTCAAGAAAGGAGGGAGAGAGAAAACAGGGAATTATAGACCGGTTAGCCTGACGTCAGTGGTGGGAAAGATGCTGGAGTCAATTATAAAAGAGGAAATTACGACAAATTTGGATAGCAGTAGAAGGATCAGTCCGAGTCAGCATGGATTTATGAAAGGAAAATCATGCTTGACTAATCTTCTGGAGTTTTTTGAGGATGTAGCTATGAAAATGGACAAGGGAGAGCCAGTGAATGTAGTGTACCTGGACTTCCAGAAAGCTTTTGATAAAGTTCCACATAAGAGATTAGTGGGCAAAATTAGGGCACATGGTATTGGGAGCAGAGTACTGACATGGATTGAAAATTGGCTGGCTGACAGGAAACAAAGAGTAGCGATTAACAGGTCCCTTTCGGAATGGCAGGCTGTGACCAGTGGGGTACCGCAAGGTTCGGTGCTGGGACCGCAGCTGTTTACAATATACATTAATGATTTAGATGAAGGGATTAAAAGTAACATTAGCAAATTTGCTGATGACACAAAGCTGGGTGGCAGTGTGAAATGTCAGGAGGATGTTATGAGAATGCAGGGTGACTTGGACAGGTTGGGTGAGTGGGCAAATGTATGGCAGATGCAGTTTAATGTGGATAAATGTGAGGTTATCCACTTTGGTGGCAAGAACAGGAAGGCAGATTACTATCTAAATGGAGTCAAGTTAGGAAAAGGGGAAGTACAACAAGATCTAGGTGTTCTCGTACATCAGTCAATGAAAGCAAGCATGCAGGTACAGCAGGCAGTGAAGAAAGCTAATGGCATGCTGGCTTTTATAACAAGAGGAATTGAGTATAGGAGTAAAGAAGTCCTTCTGCAGCTGTACAGGGCCCTGGTGAGACCCCACCTGGAGTATTGTGTGCAGTTTTGGTCTCCAAATTTGAGGAAGGACATTCTTGCTTTTGAGGGAGTGCAGCATAGGTTCACAAGGTTAATTCCCGGAATGGTGGGACTGTCATATGTTGAAAGATTGGAGCGACTGGGCTTGTATACACTGGAATTTAGAAGGATGAGAGGGAATCTGATTGAAACATAGAAGATTATTAAGGGATTGGACACAGTGGAGGCAGGAAGCATGTTCCCGTTGATGGCTGAGTCCAGAACTAGAGGCCACAGTTTAAGAATAAGGGGTAGGCCATTTAGAACAGAGATGCGGAAAGACTTTTTCACCCAGAGAGTGGTGGATATGTGGAATGCTCTGCCCCAGAAGGCAGTGGAGGCCAAGTCTCTGGATGCATTCAAGAGAGAGTTAGATAGAGCTCTTATAGCTAGTGGGGTCAAGGGATATGAGGAGAGGGCAGGAACGGGGTACTGATTGTATATGATCAGCCATGATCACAGTGAATGGCGGTGCTGGCTAGAAGGGCCAAAGGGCCTAATGCACCTACTGTCTATTGTCTATAATACACAGATACATACAAATATACACAGCACAGATACAGTTTCATGTTGATACCATTTGTGATTAAAAAAGCAACATATTTCCTACACTTCATTGTAATTTCCCATGGATTTTCACAAATAATTTCTACTAAACTTTACTAGGAAAACTGGAAAATTTAATCAGCTACTGTGAGCTATGGGAATAATGTTATCTTGAAATTTCATTTCAATGAAAACATGAGACATGAGAAACAATTGTTGTTTATAAGCAGTAAAAACATTGCCAGCGTCTTTCTGGTAATAAGGGGTTCCCCAATGTATGCTTTCTGAGAATATGTTTTTTCAATCTATGGCAGCAAATAACTGGCTTTCAGTAGTAAAATTAATCTTTGATGCCTGCATTTGAATCCTGGGATGTGAGAAGCAACACACACAGAATGCTGGAGGAACTCAGCAGGCCAGGCAACATCTAGGAAAAGAGTACAGTCGATGTTTTGGGCTGAAACCCTTCGGCGGGACTGCAGAAAAAAAGGGTTAAAGGGTGGGGGAGGGGAGAGGGAAACACAAGGTGATAGGTGAAACTTGAAGCGGGGTGGGGATGAAGTAAAGAGCTGGGAAGTAAATTGGTAAATAAGACCAAAGGCCATAGAAGAAAGAAAAGTGGTGAGGAGCACCAGAGGGAGGCGATGGGCGGGCAAGGAGAAAGGTGAGAGAGGAAAAAGAGGATGGGAAATGGTGAAGCGGGGAGCTGGGGGCATTAGCAGAAGTTTGAGAAATCAATGTTCATGCCATCAGGTTGGAGGCTACCTAAACAGAATATAAGGTGTTGTTCCTCCAACCTAAGTGTGGCCTCATCATGACAATGGAGGAGGCCATGCATGGACTTATTAGAATGGGAATGGGATGTGGAATTAAAATGGGTGGCCACTTGGAGATAGTGCTTTTACAGGCAGACGAAGTGTATCAGCATTCATCTGCAGATTTCCTCTTGCATGTGAGAAGCAGACCACATTTCTGAAGATTGCCAAAATTATGACGGATTGTCAACAATCACTCTCCGCTGGCAAGCAAAGGCTTTGGTGATGTCACTGAAGTAAACCATTCCCTGCAGCTTTCCTAGTGCCATTGACGGTGAAGGTCCTGTACACTGGGTCTCTTGAAGGATAGGATATCACTAAAGTACAGAATATATGCAGATGTGATAAAGCAACATAATAATCATTGAAGGTAACAGCAATATCACTACCCTAACATGGAAAGGTAAGAAAGAAAGAACTTAGAAATCCCTTTGCTACAATTTAATGGTCTTAAAGCCACTGTGTCTGTTGCCCTAAGTGGCTGTTCTCCAAACAGCACTGTCAGGTTTCCCTGTCTCATGACAGGCTGTGTAAATTTCATCAAACCTAATTTTACCGATTTATTGCAAGATCTTGCAGTTGCCAGCACGTAATTTTTGCCACTGCAACTTTGTCAAATGATTGTTGTGACACGTCTATTGTGGTAGTGTAGTGGGTAGTGCTTGTTGCTCTCACTTGCAGCTTCCACCGCTGGCTAGCAGACTCGCGAAAAGGAGAGCTGAACACGTAAGTCTCTCCCTGCCAATAGATAGCCTCTCCAACAGCAAAATTCATGTAGTGCCTCCTCGCTGGCAACACACGGAAACTGAACTCCTTTTCGGACTCAGGCTGAGCTACAGAGGATGGGGAAGAGGTCAGGCCCCTACACAAATATTGCGCAGGCCCGCCAGTGCGTGGACACACCCCAGTAATCGTAAAGCAGATCCCCTGCGATGGGTAGATAACCCCACTGCCTTGTGGGCAGCCTCGGGAGAGATGAAGGCTACATGAGTAAACTCAGACAGCAAATCCGGAGTGGGGCCCCTGAGGCACCTGGACATTACTGAACATCCTTTCAGTAGCTCCTTCAGCCAAGCTGGTGCCAAACATTTTGCTTTGCTTTCTTTTGTACTACACTGGTGAGCCCGAGAGGGGGCTCCTGATGACTGGGCATCCCAGGATCTTCATACGGTCTGCCCAGGCTTGTACCCTGGGGAGAGGTCAGCTCTACAACAGACTGACCCATAACGCACACCCATTGCCATCGTCATCATCAAATACTGAGAGGAAGATGGAGGAACAAGTTCGTGAAAGAATTGCAAAAAAAATGTCAGAACTATAGAATAGTAATAAAGCAGGACAAGAGTTACTTAAGTATCTATTGCATAATACTAGAATAAGGTGAGAAGAGAGGGAGAAATTCCTGTGCTTGAGATAAATTTCTTGATCAGTGAATTCTTAGCACCAAATGGATGGATGTTGCTGAAGACTGAGATGAGCCAAGTGGACTGGGAGTCAGTGGGGAGCACTTGGATAAGAATTATCATCATATCACGTGGTTTACATTCATAATAGAGTAGGAAAAGGAACAAAATAAAGTACACATTTTCAATTGAACATCCAGCAGAATGGGTAGAAAAGTGGCAGACAGAACTTAATACGGAGGCAATGCCTTTTTTTAACTGAAGGAATGGGTAGAGCATTTGGCACAATTGTAAAAAGCTAGTGGTAACAGAGGGACCCGGGGATTTGTGCCAAGATATTTGAAGATAGTAGAACGTAACAACAGAAAAAAAAACTCATGGGATATCCTGGACAACAAATATTTTGTTTCCTGAATACATTTGGGTGTATCTTATGGATTTTAGGCTGTTGATCATGAAATTTCCCCATCACCCAACAGTTTTTTGAAATCATCTATGTTTGATATTTCAATTCATAATTCAATTCAATTCAAATGTTGCCCACAATGTAAGCTGAACAGTTTTCAGGCATACTTCGGCATGCTTAGGCAGGGTGGATGCTGCATGGCAGGACAGGTTTTAGAAAGCCTATAAAAGCATCACACACACGCCTTTGCACGCATTGCGTTTACACACATTTCAGTTTACGATCATGTTGACACACAAATGCAATATGCTACATGCATAGCATATTATGTGTGCTCATTATAATAACGTAATTGTATGTTGAGGAGTATTCATGATAGCAGTCCAAAATCTCACCAATGTTGCAACAGCCGCGATAAATTCTGATATACTTGTGGTGATATACACTTAAACCTCAAAGACAGAACATGGCTGCTCTCATTAAGAAAGCCAATGAGTTCTAGTTTCGATGTAAAATTAGCAACTGAGACAAAGCCTGGGCTCCTCACATTTGTTGCACAACATACATTGTCCATCTTACAGCTTGGCTCAGAGGTACTGGGAAGTCAATGCCATTCGCTGTCCTGATGATATGGCGAGAGTAGAAGGATCAAGTGACAGATTGCTACTTCTGTCTGACCAGTATGTCTGGTTTCTCTGCTAAAAACGAGAAATCCATTGAATAACCCAATATCCCATCAGCCATGAAAAGCTTCCAGTACTGCGGCCAACAGAGATATGGAGTCCAGAGGAGGCAGACGAAGATGCTATGATGCACGAGCCAGGAATGGAAACAACATTGACACTGATACTGATTTTGAACCCTTTATGTAGAGGGAGCTTCGTCTGATAGCTCAATCTGAGTTAAAGGACCTGGTCAGAGACTTGGTTTTGTCAAGGGCAAAAACAGAATTACGGAGTCCAAGATTGCAAGAATGGATTTCGATATTTGAAACAGATGTTTCCCAGAATAACTGATATCAAGATTAAGGAAGGCATTTTTGTTGGTCCACTTATCAAACAGATCATCGATGACAGGCAATTCAGAGAATTTGTAGAGGGACCAAAAAAAAATTGCATGGAACTATGATGCATTGTTCCCTGAAGGAGGAATCTCATGTGGATAGGGTGGTGAAGAAAGCTTTTGGTATGCTGGCCTTTATAAATCAGAGCATTGAGTATAGGAGTTGGGATGTAATGTTAAAATTGTACAAGGCATTGGTGAGGCCAAATTTGGAGTATTGTGTACAGTTCTGGTCACTGAATTATAGGAAAGATGTCAACAAAATAGAGAGAGTACAGAGGAGATTTACTAGAATGTTACCAGGGTTTCAGCACCTAAGTTACAGAGAAAGATTGAACAAGTTAGGTCTTTATTCTTTGGAGCGTAGAAGGTTGAGGAAGGACTTGATAGAGGTATTTAAAATTATGAGGGGGATAGATAGAGTTGATGTGGATAGGCTTTTTCCACTGAGAGTAGGGGAGATTCAAACAAGAGGACATGAGTTGAGAGTTGGGGGCAAAAGTTTAGGGGTAACACGAGGGGGAACTTCTTTACTCAGAGAGTGGTAGCTGTGTGGAACGAGGTTCCAGTAGAAGTGGTAGAGGCAGGTTTGATATTGTCATTTAAAAAAAAATTGGATAGGTACATGGATGGGAAAAGAATGGAGGGTTATGGGCTGAGTGCAGGTCAGTTGGACTAGGTGAGAGTAAGCGTTCAGCATGGACTAGAAGGGCCGAGATGTCCTGTTTCCGTGCTGTAATTGTTACATGAAAGCATTCAAGGATGTTGTTGAATATTTTCTTGGTAATTACAGTACGTCAACTATGTGAAGCTGGTTGACAACATGATTCAAGCATACAAACCATAAAGTGCAACATGTCACTAAAGATTCATTTTCTGCATTCCCATTTAGACTTCTTCCCTGCAAATCTTGGTGCTGTCAGTGATGAGCATGGTGAAAGGGTTCACCAGGACATTGCAGTCATGGAGAAACAGTATAAGGGCAACTGGAATCCATCAACGCTGGCTGATTATTGTTGGACACTTAATCAAGAAGCCTCAGACACTCTGTACAAATGAAAATCGTCAACAAAACATTTTTAGTTTAGTTGAACTGTTGCCAAGTGTTAACACCAATAAGCAATTAAGTGCATTACATTTAGTAAAAATTATTTTCTTTATTCTCCAAATTCCTACATGACCAAATAGTCTGAAATTACATTTATAAGACCATAAGACAAAGGAGCAGAAGTCGGCCATTCAGCCCATCGAGTCTGCTCCCCCAATTTATCATGAGCTGATCCATTTTCCCATTTAGTCCCACTCCCCCACCTTCTCACCATAACCTTTGATGCCCTGGCTACTCAGATACCTATCAATCTCTGCCTTAATACACCCAATGACTTGGCCTCCACTGTTGCGCATGGCAACAAATTCCACAGAATCACTACCCTCTGGCTAAAAGAATTTCTTCGCATCTCTGTTCTGAATGGGCGCCCTTCAATCCTTAAGTAATGCTCTCTCGTACTAGATTCCCCCACCATGGGAAACAACTTTGCCACATCCACTCTGTCCATGACTTTTAACATTCGAAATGTTTCTATGAGATCCCCCCTCATACCTCTAAAGTCCAAGAGTGGTCAAACATTCCTCATATGTTAACCCTCTCATTCCTGGAATCATTCTAGTGAATCTTCTCTGAATCCTCTCCAATGTCAGCACATCCTTTCTTAAATAAGGAACCCAAAACTGCACACAGTACTCCAAGTGAGGTCTTACTAGTGCCTTATAGAGCCTCAACATCACATCCCTGCTCTTATATTCTATTTCTCTAGAAATGAATGCCAATATTGCATTCTCCTTCTTCACCACCGACTCAACCTGAAGGTTAACCTTAAGGGTATCCTGCATGAGGACTCCCAAGTCCCGTTGCATCTCAGAACTTTGAATTTTCTCCCCATTTAAATAATAGTCTGCCCATTTATTTCTCCTACCAAAGTACATGACGATACACTTTCCAACATTGTATTTCATTTGCCACTTCTTTGCCCATTCTCCCAACATATCCAAATCTCTCTGCAGACTCTCTGCTTCATCAGCACTACCGACCCCTCCACCTATCTTTGTATCATCAGCAAATTTAGCCAAAAAGCCATCTATTCCATAAAGCAAATCGTTGATATACAACGTAAAAAGAAGCGGCTCCAACACGGACCCCTGTGGAACACCACTGGTAACCGGCAGCCAACCAGAATGGGATCCCTTTATTCCCACTCTCTGTTTCCTGCCAATCAGCCAACGCTCTATCCATGTATGTAACTTTCCCATAATTCCATAGGATCTTATCTTGTTTAGAAGCCTCATGTGCGGCACCTTGTCAAAGGCCTTCTGAAAATTCAAATACACAACATCCACTGCATCTCCCTTGTCTAGCCTACTTGCAATTTCCTCAAAAAATTGCAATAGGTTTATCAGGCAGGATTTTCCTTTAAGGAAACCATACTGAGTTTGGCCTATCTTGTAATATGCCTCCAGGTACTCCGTAACCTCATCGTTGACAATTGACTCCAACAACTTCCAAACCACTGATGTCAAGATGACAGGTCTATAATTTCCTTTTTGTTTAGTTGCCCCCTTGTTGAATAGTGGAGTGACATATGCAATCTCCCAGTCCTCCAGAACCATGCCAGAATCTATTGACTTTTGAAAGATCATTGCTAATGCCTCCGCAATTTCTACAGCTACTTCCTTCAGAACACGAGGGTGCATTCCATCTGGTCTGGGAGATTTATCTACCCTTAGACTATTCAACTTCCTGAATACTTTCTCAGTTGTAATTGCAACTGTACACATTTCTCTTCCCTGACGCCCTTGAGTGTCCTGTATATTGCTGATATCTTCCTCAGTGAAGACTGATGCAAAATTCTCATTCAGTTCCTCCGCCATCTCCTTATCTCCCATTACAATTTCTCCAGCATCATTTTCTATTGGTCCTATATCTACTCTCACCTGTCTTTTACTCTTTATATACTTGAAAAAGCTTTTAGTATCCTCTCTGATATTATTTGCTAGCTTCCTTTCATAGTTCATCTTTTCCCTCTTAATGACCTTCTTAATTTCCTTTTGTAAGCTTTTAAAAACTTCCCAATCCTCTGTCTTCCCACTAATTTTTGGTTCCTTGTATGCCCTCTGTTTTGCTTTTACTTTGGCTTTGACTTCTCTTGTCAGCCACAGTTGCATCGCTTTTCCATTCGAAAATTTCTTCTTTTTTGGAATATATCTGTCTTGCACCTTCCTCACTTCTCGCATAAACTCCAGCCACTGCTGCTCTGCCGTCCTTCCCACTAGTGTCCCTTTCCAGTCAACTTTGGCCAGTTCCTCTCTCATACCACTGTACTTCCTTAGAAGGTTGGCGTCATTCAATGTCTGTAGTGAGATGCTGAAGATGTTCTATAGGTCAGTTGTGGAGAGCGCCCTCTTCTTTGTGGTGGCGTGTTGGGGAGGAAGCATTAAGAAGAGGGACGCCTCACGTCTTAATAAGTTGGTAAGGAAGGCGGGCTCTGTCGTGGGCAAAGTACTGGAGAGTTTAACATCGGTAGCTGAGCGAAGGGCGCTGAGTAGGCTACGGTCAATTATGGATAACTCTGAACATCCTCTACATAGCACCATCCAGAGACAGAGAAGCAGTTTCAGTGACAGGTTACTATCGATGCAATGCTCCTCAGACAGGATGAAGAGGTCAATACTCCCCAATGCCATTAGGCTTTACAATTCTACCGCCAGGACTTAAGAACTTTTTAAAAGCTATTATTAATGCTTTTTGAGACGATTTAGATGCATATCATATTTTTTTACTGAGTTAAGTATTGTATGTAATTAGTTTTGCTACAACAAGTGTATGGGACATTGGAAAAAAGTTGAATTTCCCCATGGGGATGAATAAAGTATCTATCTATCTATCTATCTATCTATCTATTTCCTTTACTCCACTGAAATACCGACACATCGGATTTCAGCTTCTCTTTCTCAAATTTCACAGTGAACTCAATCATGTTGTGATCACTGCCTCCTAAGGGTTCCTTCACCTCAATCTCTCTAATCACCTCTGGTTCATTACACAATACCCAATCCAGTACAGCCGATCCCCTACTGGGCTCAACAACAGCTGTTCTAAAAAGCCATCTCATAGACATTCGACAAAGTCTCAATCTTGAGATCCAGTGCCAACCTGATTTTCCCAATCCATTCGCATGTTAAAATTCTCCACAATTATCATAACACTGCCCCTCTGGCGAACCTTTTGTATTCCCTGTTGTAACTTGTGTTCCACATCATCCACATCACTGCAGCTGTTAGGAGGCCTGTAGATAACTGCCATCAGGGTCCTTTTACCCCTGCGATTTCTTAGCTCAACCCATAAAGATTCTGCACCTTCCAATCCTATCTCACCTATTTCTAATTATTTAATATCATTTCTTACCATTAAAGCCACGCCACCCCCTCTGCCTACCTGCCTATCCTTCCGATACACCGTGTATCCTTGGATGTTCAGCTCCCAGAGACATGCATCCTTTAGCCACATCTCAGTGATGGGCACAATATCATAACTGCCAATCTGTAACTGTACAACAAGATCATCCACCTTATTCCTTATGCTACGTGCATTTAAATATACAGTATTTGGTACTTTTTGCTTTGATTGCACTGCAACTCATCTCAAATTTGCCCCATCTCCTGCCTGTCCTTCCTGACATCTCTACTGCTCACTATCTTAGATTTATTTCTGTTTTCCCCCTCCTCTGCTCTGTCATTCCGGTTCCCATCCCCCTGCCAAATTAGTTTAAACCCTCCCTAACAGCTCTATTAAACCTTCCTGCCAGGATATCGGTCCCCTTCGGGTTCAGGTGTAACCCGTCCTTTTTGAACGGGTCATACTACCCCCAGAAAAGATCCCAATGATCCAAGAATCTGAAGCCCTGCCCCCTGCACTAGTCTCTCAGCCACGCATTCATCTGCCTGATCCTAGTTCAACTTCAAGTGGTCTATCATAAACAAAAAAGCAAAATTCTGAGGAAGCAACACCTTTGAAAAAAAAATGCTGTCCAGTGATCTATTGGTCTTCAAGACTTTTAGCATGAATGAAGAGAAATTTAACTGAATGGTTATATAACTACCATTAAACTGGAACTAGTTCTAGTCTCTGCGCTTTTGGAAGAATCTGAAGGTCCTTGACAGAAAGCAGAGGAACTTTTTTAGAGTGGTTCCAAGAATGAAGTGTTCTAGCTGCATCTTTGGATGGAGGAAATTCAAAGTTCAAAGTAAATTTATTTTCTCGTAATTTATTTTTTTATTGAAGTTCATCATCAAACAAACATTTCCATAAGCTGTATTTCAGACATTGTACATTTATATCATATAATCATATATATCACAAATCTCCACAAAGTATTTATCTGAGGTATACACTTATAGAAAAGAGTGGAGAGAAAAAACAAGCAAAATGAAAAAACTATGTACAAGTAGGGAGTGATCTTTTTTTTAATAACAGATTCATCAATTTGTGAGAATAAAATCAGGCCTATGAGGCATTATGTAGTTAAACCATTTTTCCCAGTATGAATCAAATTGTTCAAGCTTAAGATTAACAGATGCTGTTATCTTCTCCATTTTGTAAATGTCCATTGTAATTTCCATCCATTTATTTAAAGTTGGGCTCTCCTGTGATAACCATTTCCTAGTAAGAGTCTTTTTACCAGCCACCATCAGTATATTCATTAAATATTTATCTCTTTTCAACCATTTTTGAGGTATATATCCAAAATATATGGTCTTACCCTCTAAGGGTATTTCACATTTAAAGATGTCTTGTAGGGTATTGTGTATCCCCCTCCAATAGTTTTTGATAACAGGGCAGTCCCAAAAAATATGATAATGATTTGCATTTTGATTTCCACAATTTCTCCAGCAAACAGGGAGATTACTATCATAATGGGATTTCTGAGAGGGTGTAATAAAATATCCTATCAAGTTTTTCCATCCAAACTCCCTCCATTTCTGTGAACTGGTACACTTGCATTGATACCTCCATATTGTTGTCCACTCTTCCTCAGATATAATTATCCCTCCTTCCTTCTCCCATTTTGTTTTAATGTATGAAGTCGAATGTGTTTTAAGATTTGACATCCCCTTATACATGCTTGAAATGATTCTACCAGCATTATCTGAATTATATGCTTTTCTAAAGAACTCTATCAAGCATGTACTTGCCTTGGTTACATTTTTAAGTGTCTTATTAACATATTGTCACATCTGTAAATACCGATAAAAATCTTGTTTTTCTAATAAGTGTTTCTCTTTAAGCATTTCAAAACTGAACAGTGTTCCTTCTTTCATTATGTTGCAAAGAACTGTTATTCCTTTAGCTGTCCAGTCCTTAAATCTAGCATCCAATTTATTTGGTGTAAAATCAAAGTCATATGCACACCATTTAAAAATTGCAATATCTCCCTCTAGACTATATTCTGTCATAGTAGTTTTCCATATTTTAAGAGTCAATTTCACCCATGGATTATCAATAGTACTTATGTACCTTTGCAGGTTGTTATCAGCCAAAATTGCCTGTATGGGGATGGGAAGTACCCGCTCCTCAATGTTTTTCCATTGAGCGTCATATGATGGGTTGCATCAACATATCACAGTTCTCAACTGTGCTGCAAAATAATAATCTCTAAGAGAAGGTAAGCCCCATCCCCCCTTTTCCTTTGCTAATTGCAAAGTTTTGAGATGAACTCTAGGCCTTTTACCCTGCCAAATATACCTTGATAGCATCTTGTTCCATTCATTGAATTGATTTTGATTAATCTCTATTGGTAGGGTCTGAAAGAGATATAACAGTCTGGGCAGTATATTCATTTTAATAGACTCAATCCTTGAACTGAGACTGAAAAAAGGAATCAGGTTCCATCTTGCCACATCTTCCTTAATTTTTTTTATATAAAGGCTGATAATTACATTCTGATAATTTTGCCAAATCTTTTGGCATAATGATGCCCAAATATTTGAAAGACTCTGTGTGCCATGCCCAGGGGTATCGACTTTCAATTTCTCTTGGTGGGCTATAGTAATATGCAAGTAATTGGGTTTTATCTATGTTGATCTTGTATCCTGATAATTGACCATATTGTTCAAAGGATTGCATCAATTTAAGTAAGGAGTATGTTGGTTGCCCTAGATAGATCAAAATGTCATCCGCATAACAAGCCAATTTATGCTCTGTCCCTTTAATAGTAATTCCCCTGATATCTTCATTTTGTCTGATGTATTGAGCTAATGGTTCCAGATATAATGTGAAGAGTAGTGGTGACCATGCACAACCCTGTCTTGTGCCCTTTTCTAGGGTAAGACTATTTGATAAATATCCATTGATTTTAATCCTAGCAGTAGGATTGTCATACAGTGTCTGTATAGCTTTAATAATTGTGTCTTGGAAACCAAATCTATGTAAAACTCTGTAAAGAAAATTCCAAGTAACCTAATCAAATGCTTTTTCAGCGTCCACGCTTATCACTATTACTTCGATTTTATTTTTTTGTATATGATCCATAATGTGAAGTGTCCTTCGTATATTGTCTTGTGTCTGGCGTTGTTGTATAAAACCTGTCTGATCGTTACGTATCAGTATGGGTAGAAACTCCTCTAATCGTTTGGCCATAATGGAGGTAAATAATCTATAATCTGCATTAAGAATGGATATCGGTCTAAATGACCTGCATTCCATTTTATCCTTGCCTTCTTTCAGTATAGCTGAGATTATTGCTTCCTTCCAACTGGGTGGCATTTGTGCCTTTTTTAGAGCCCAGTTCAGTGTGGGGAATAAAACAGGAATTAACTCATTTTTAAATTCTTTGTACCACTCTGTCATATACCCATCTGATCCTGGTGACTTGCTTAGTAAATTTATTTTCAAAGTATGTACTGTATATGTCACCGTATACTACCCTAAGATTCATTTTCTTGCAGCATTCACAGTAGAAATAAGAAATACAATACTACACACAAAGACTCTTAAACAACCAATGTGAAAAAAGACAAACTATGCAAATAAAAAATTAGATAGATTGATTGATAAATATATAATACTGAGAACATGAGTTGAAGGATCCTTAAAAGTGAATCCATAGGTTGTGAAATCAGTTCAGATTTGAGGTAAGTGAAGCTATCCTTGCTGCTTTAGGAGCCTGATGACTGAAGGTTAATTACTGTTTCTGAAACTAGTGTGGTGGAACCTAAGGATAATCTACCTCCTTCTCAATGGCAGAGGCAAGAAGAGAGCAAGTTGTTCTCATTGGAGTACAGTTGGAGGAAGTGTCGATAGAGGTATACAAGACTGTGGTAGCTTAGTGATGGTAGAGCTAGAAAGGCTGCTCCAGTTAGTTGAGAGTGTATGAATAAGGGGACAATATTCAAGATGTTCAGTATGAGATATAGGTGTGTTTTTCTTATGCAATGTATGGATCCCTTGAAATTTCGGAAGTGGAGATGATCAGTGATTTCAAAATTAGGTATTATTTGACATAAATAGGGCTACAAGGATTAATAAGTTGATGCACCATCAATAACTCTCGGAGACGTGAGGCAAGATATAGGCTTTTATTGGCTGGAAGAAAGAACAAGCAGTAAATGACCACCACACTACATCCTGGAGACTGAGACCGGGGCTGTGTCTCCAATCGCCTTTATACCGGGGTCCATGGGAGGAGCCACAGGAGCAGTCAGCGGGGGGGGGGGGGGGGGGGTGTCCAGACAGGTATATGTAGTTCACCACATAAGTGTAGGGGATTAACTTGATTTCTCTCCAGAGAGCAAGCATGGAACCAATAGCCCAAATAGTTCCCTTCTGTGTTGTTAAGCCTCTTATATTTCTACATGCCTTCATCCTTGGCTGGCTATTCAACTTTGGGTGCCAAAGTAGCATAGCAGTTAGTGCAACGTTTTTACAGCACTTGGAGTTTGTAGTTCAATTCCAGCACTGTTCCATAAACAGGTTGTACATCCTCCCCTGAAATGTGCGGGTTTTCTCCAGGCCCTCAAGGTTTCCTCCCAGAGACCAAAGACGTACCTGGTAGACTAATTGGTCGTTGTAAATTGTCCCATGGTTGGGTTTAAGTAAATTGGGTTTGTTGGGCGTTGCTGGGATGGCATGGCATGAAGGGCCAAAGGAACTACTCCTATCTGTATCACTAAATTAATTTGTTAACCTTGGCTGGTGTCATTTTTGCCTTACTAACTCGGGAAGTAAATCTTACTCTTGGTACAATTAGGCAGGAGAATAGTGATGAGTGGTGCTTTGCAAGAATCTGTGCTGGCACTACCACTGTTTTATTGATACAGATGCAGAAATTCCTTAAATAACTGGAAACGGGAAGACAGGATTAACATTTCAGAATTTTAGGATTCTCAGAACTCCACAAAATCTCTTCCATTCATTTTTGTCTCATGTGTTTCATCACATATGGAGTTTATTAAAATTGTGTAAACTGGCTGTAATCCAACAAAATCCACGTGTGAAAATTTCATTTTGCTAGCGTGCAGATGGACTGGCAGGACACTTATCACAGTGAAATTAGTTTAAGGGTGTGGTAAAGTGACCTGTACCTAGTGTACAATTAGTATGCACATTGTATGAATTGCATTAAATGTGTAGAGTGTTAAAACTGTATATAAGCACAAAATGAAATTGCAGAATAATAATGTGCCATTCTTAAGCCTGTCCTGTTTTCATTGAGATCTGTGGCTAATTGATGTCTTAACTCCATTCATATGCCTTGGCTCCAATCCTTTCATGCTCTTGTAAAATGTTATCAACCATAGATTTAATGTTAGTAACTGAGCTGAAATGTACTGCATTTTGGAAAAAGTTTTGTAATCCCACCAGCTTTTCTGTGAAAAAAATTCTAAATTCCCTCATTGCTTTTCTCTGATTTTAAGTTCGTGTCCCACTGAATTGGACTCTTCCATCTGCAGAAAATGTTTTTCTTTATGCACCTTAACAATTCATTTCAAAAATCCTTGGTGAAGTCATCTCACAACCTTTTATTCTTCAGGAAATATAGAATCTCTCATCACAGTGCAGTGCTCTTAACATCTGGACATTCAGTATCACATTTATTCCCAGCGTTTCTTTTTAAACAGCTAACACCCAAAATGGCATTCAGTATGCTAAATGTGCTCTAATCAGTACTGTAAAGCTATGGCTAATTTTTCTTCCTTTTATATTCTCAATCTTTCTTTATATGGATGAATATATCTTTTTTGTCTGGCGACTGTAAGTTTTATGATCTGTGTACATTAATGTCACTATCTCTCTAGACATCCATTGTTTCTAGCTCTTTGTTATTTAGGTAATCCATGGAGCTGTAATTTTTTGCTTTAAGATGAATATTGTACTTAGCAAAGTGAAATCTGTCCGCCATAAATTTTGCTCACACATCAATTCTATCAAAGTCTCTTTGTAACATAATAGTGCAGTGCTCCCTTCTACACTCCAGATGACCTATCTGTTTGTTACTGAAAATTATGAATATATAGCCTCTGTTATCAAAGCTGTTCATAAATATATTGACCAGATGAAACCTTAACACAAATCATTGTGGGTAAACACAAATCGCTTCCTTTGTATTTGGCACATGTACTAACTCCTAATTTCTGTTATCTATCACTTAGGCAATTTCTTAAACAGTTTAATAATTTGCATACAATTTCTTGAGTTTTGTCTTTATCTACAGACTCTTATTTAGAATCATACTTCATGCCTCTTGGAAGGCCAAGGAAGGTCATCCGTGGGTCTTCCCCTTCCTACCAATTCTGTTATTATCTTGAAGATCTAAACTATAGATGAACTGTATTTCACAAATCCATGTCAGTTTGCTCAAGGTGTTCTATGCGTTCCATTACCATATGTAATCACTTACCTAAGATAAACAATGCAACAATTATCAGCTACACAACCATTATAGGTGGAGTGTGTGTATGCCTGTGTATGATATGTATATATTACTGATGTTTGATGTAAAGTACACACGCTTGAGCAGTGTAGAATATGGAATGTTCCCTAAAGCAAATGCCATGTGAAAGTATCTGTGTGCCCTTGAGAATTACACATGTGAATGTTCAACGTATGCGCGTGCATCGTTTATGTGTTCTGGTTATTCGGGTGTGTGACATACTGTACATCCTTACCTTGTTATCCATGGCAAGCAAGTTAGAAGTTTGTGATTTCAGAGTTCACAGGGTTAATATGGTTCTTTGGCATCTGCAAATTTTTCCATACACTGTTTATAGAACAAAAAATGACCCACCCTTTGAACTAAATTGGCTATTTCCTGCAGAAACAAAGCTACTAGGGCATCCTGTTAAATGCCTTATTGAAACAGAGAAACATGGGACTTTGTAGAATTAAAGTCAAAAAAATTTTTGATCCATTAGTTATTTTTCTTCTAATTATGAAATAGAAAAAATTAAATCTGACAGCCTTTTTGGCTACTAATACTTCTAATTTAAAACGTTGGGGACACAATATGGTATGTATCAAAAGGTAAGGCAGCCTCCAAAATTCATCCTAATTGGATATAGTTCCCCTTGATGTGGTCACTCCTATATCATTAGCTATGCTTTTCATAAAAGAAGAAAAGGGTACATTAAACATACAAAAATATGTTTCTCATTTATACATAGTATACAAAACTAAAATGTTCCCTTTTAAGTCTGTTTTTGAAAAGGGATCAGTGAGATTTAGATCCTACGTTTTATTTGGGCAGGAAACAGCTTTGAGGAAAGATTTTATTGTTTTCACTCAATAAAAGGAAAAGCCTGATTCTGGCACCTCAGATTAAATCTGTGAGGGCCTTTAATGCTGTTATTGTACTCAGATGAGTATGTTCCCTAGGTGAATGATGTTTTCGATCAAACTTTGCTCCAGACCTTCTCTTTTACTTGCTGCCCCAGCAATTAACTTCGCAAAAGAAGATTGTACAGCTTTTAAATGTAAACATAATAAGGCTGTAGAGTGGCATAACAAGGCAAATTTAAAAATATTACTTAGTCTTAACAGTTTTTTCATTGCATACTTTGGAAATCAATTCTACAAACATCTTGGTCGCCTGGTATCAGTGATCCCTGGCCCTGAGCAAGTATCTCAAATCTCAGATACCAGAATCAGGTTTGTTATCACCGGCATGTGTCGCAAAATTTGTCAACTTAGCAGCAGCAGTTCAATGGAATACATGATAATATAGAAAGAAAATATATATATACTGTAAATCAATTACAGTAAGTATATACATGCATATTGAATAGATTAACAATAGTGCAAAAACAGAAATAATATATATTTTTAAAAGTGAAGTAGTGTTCATGGGTTCAACGTCCATTTATGAATTGTATGGCAGAGAGGAAGAAGCTGTTCCTGAATTGCTAAGTGTGTACCGTCAGGCTTCTGTACCTCCTACCCCTCAGTAACAATGAGAAGAGGGCATATCCTGGATGATGGGGGTCCTTAATAATGGACATCGCCTTTCTGAAGCATTGCTCCTTGAAGATATCTTGGGTATGATGGAGGCTAGTACGCAAGATAGAGCTGGCGAACTTTACAACTTTCTGTAGCTTCTTTATGTCCTGTGTAGTATTTGCATCCCCACCCCCCCCCCATACCAGACAGTGATGCAGCCTGTCAGAATGCTCTCCACAGTACATCTATAGAAGTTTTCCAGTGTTTTAGTTGACAAACCAAATCTCTTCAAACTGCTAATGAAATACAGCCACTGTCTTGCCTTCTTTATAGCTGTAATGATATGTTTGTCCCTCCACTTCTGATCCTTCTAGGAGGATTGGTATGTGTTCCCTCGTCTTACCCTTCCTAAAGTCCACATCAGTTCTTCCGTCTTACTGACATTGAGTGCAAGGTTGTTGCTGTGACACCACTTAACTACCTGGTATATCTTGCTCCTGTACACCTTCTCATACCCACTTGAGTTTGTACCAACAATGGTTGTATCATTAGCAAATTTTTAGATGGTATTTGAGCTATACCTAGCCACACAGTCATGTGTATATAGAGAGTAGAGCAGTGGGCTAAGCACACACCTCTGAGATGTGCCAGTAATGATTGTCAGTGAAGAGGAGATATTATCACCAATCCGCACAGATCGTGGTCTTCCAGTTAGGAAACTGAGGATCCATTTGTAGAGGAAGGTACAGAGGCTGAGGTTCAGTAACTTATCAATCAGGATTGTGGGAATGATGGCGTTAACTGCTGAGCATTTAAGGCTGTGATTGATACGTGATCTAAGGCCGTGTGAAGAGCCATTGGAATTGGGTTGATCAATTGTTTTGATAGGCAAACTGCAGTGGGTCCAGCTCCTTGCTGAGACAGGTGTTGATTCTAGACATGACCAACCTATCAAAGCGTTTCATCACCGTAGATGTGAGCGCCACTGGACGATAGTCATTAAAGCTGCTCACACTACTCTTCTTAGGCACTGGTATAATTGTTGCCTTTTTGAAACAACTGGGCACTTCTGACTGTAACAGTGAAAGGTTGAAAATGTCCTTGAATACTCCTGCCAGTTGTTTGGCACAGGTTCTTAGAGCCTTACCTGGTACTCCATACGAGCCTACTGCCTTGTGAGGGTTCGACCTCCTTAAAGACAGCCTAACATCAGCCTCCGAGACAGAGATCACAGGGTTATTAGGTGCAGCAGGGATCTTCACAGCTGTAGTTATATTCTCCCTTTAACAGTGGGCATAGAAGGCGTCAAGCTCATCTGGTAGTGAAGCATGGTTGTCATTCACGCTGTTGAGTTTCGCTTTGTAGGAAGTAATATTCTATAAACCCTGCCAGAGCTGAGGTGCATCTGATGTTGCCTCCAACTTCACTCGGATCTGTCTGTTCACCCTTAAAGAAGCTCCTTTTGTACATTGCGGGACGGTTTGGTTCTTTGTGCGAGTCACGGCTTTAGCCTTTTATTTCACTAATTTTGCCTAACTTGAACTGATGGAGATTTAAGACTAGCCATACAAATACCATGTGAACCTGAGGCACTTTATTATACTGCTGTAGTAACTTTATCTGATACACTTAATCGCATGGATACACTTTATTTCTCTGTGACGGACAATGAAACTTCAGCCTTTTATGAGCCATAAGCTAAAGATGGTATTATGGCACTTTATTCAATCTGATGGTAACTCAGGAGCTGTGTTTTCTTTTGAGATTGGATGTACCTCTCTATGTAAAATGTTTTTAATAAAACTTCTGTTTGTTAATAAAATTTGTTACAACTTTAAACTACTTTGTTGTACTTGCCTTCCTGTACTACTGGCTCGGTAGCTACCAATGCAAACCCTCCAAACCACAGGCAGGAAAACTTCAGCAACACACACATACTCTCCCAGCCCTTACATGGTTCCACTGAGCAAGCCACATTATATTATTCCCTGTATTAAATTTTGCAAACAGGCACTTTATTCTGGGCTTGGTCACAGTAAAATATCACCATGTAAACAGAGGAGGAAAAAATAAAGAATTTTCTCGAAACCTCTTTGTACCGAGGATTCCCAAGAGTCAGTGGGGATGTCACTAACTCCTGGGAATCCTTAATGCACAGCTGATCCATGGATAAGAAGTGTTCTGGATGGAACTGAGCACCTTCAGTCCGTGCAATGGGAGTATGGTGAAGCCCCACCATAATGTCATCGTGAGATGCATCAGGAAAACAGGCTTGGCCCACACTGTATCAACACCAACCGTCAAACAACCAAACCCATTTGATTCTTTCCACATTCCCATTAAGTCTGCTCATCACCCACTGCTCCCACCCTCACCCTTGTCCTCCTCCACTAAGCCCAGATTTTACTGCTCACCCACTGAAGTTACAGCGGCTAACTAACCTACTGACATGCACCTTTGTTTGGGATGTGGGAGACAATCTGAACACCTGGAGGACAGCCATACGGTGACAGAAAGAATATGCAGCCTGCACAGAGACAACATTGCTGGAACACAGAGCTGAAAGGCAGCAGTGGCATTAGTTCTGCCACAGAGCAACCCAATATAAACCGTGGAAGAAGCACACTGCCCCATTCCTCTGCACTGCCAAGTTTCTCCTGCGTAACCGATGACTTTATTGGTCACCCTATGATCCATGTGGAGTGGAATCAAATCAGGGGGACTGCCCAGTAAAACTTCAGAAAGATTGGCACTTGCAAATAATGTGCTACTTTTCGAGTAATAAAACATCTGAGTTCATAACAAAGAACATAAAATAATTTGTTCAATTGCTGTTTTGAACGTAGAGCAGCACGGCAAAGTACAAGCCCTTCAGCCCACGGTGTTACGCTGACCTTTTAATCAACTTTAAAATCAATTTCAACTTTCCTTCCACCAGAGCACATCACTCTCCATTGTTCTTTCATCCATTTGCCTTTCTAAGAGTCTCTTCAATGTCCCTAATGTGTCCGCCTCACCACCAGTCCCAGCAGTGTGGTCTTGGTACTGACCCCTCTTGGTGTCAAGGCCCTCCTCTGTCATTTCTCCTAAATTTTCATCCACTAACCTTAAAATGGATGAACTCCGATGCTAGCAGTTGCCATGCTGGGAAAAAGGCACTGGTTATCCACTTTATGAATCCTCTTATCATCTTATGCACATTATTAAGTCATCTCTCCTTCTTCTGCACTCCGAGTATAAAAACCCTTGCTCGCTTATCCTTTCAACACCTTAATACAGTCCTACCCCTAAGTAAGCATCTCTTTTTCTTACAGTAGAATATAAATACATGGAGAGTAAAATGTGTTTGTTGTTATTAAACAAAATCATTCTCATTTGCCCTACACTAGTGAAAGTGTTCTGATTTTTATCAAGAATTCTGAACTATGAAGTTCACAGGGTTTATCTTGGGAAAAAATCAAATTCCATCAATATAATGTTTTCCAGAAATACTACTAATATCTCCCTAGCCGCAAGTGGAAGGTGCCAACATATACAGTATGTTCCACACAGTCAAACATAAGCAACAAATTGCTGGAGTACATTTATCCCTTTTCTGAGACTTGACACTCTAAAATACACTGCCCCACTATTGAGATACAAGTGCAAAAACAGATCAATTTAAATTTCATGTTAAAGCCTAAGAAAGGATTGATCTGTTTCTCTTTTTTAATGAACTAGATTGTTTCAAGAAAGAATCACCTAATTTTCTTCTCCCGTTTTCTTCTCCTATTTATTTGCAATCAAGAAAAAAAAATTAATATACTCTTCCTTTAGGTTGCTGATGGCATGATTGGAATAATGTAAGATGTAAGGGATGGACGTTTCTGGGTGTGTGGGAGGTAGAATGGAGGGGAATGTGGAAATTTAATCCCAGTCATGCAAAAATAGAATGTTTATTACTTGTCAAAAATACCAGTTATTATTACTATGGTTAACAACTTAAATTAACCAATGCTGCTCTGAAGAAAACCAAACCCTGAATAACCATTCATAATTAGAACCAATAAATCATACAGCACTAACTTTTGATTAAAAAAACAGTTCCAAACAGGGGAGAAAAGGAGCTGAGATGAATAAACTCCTCTTGGGCTTCCAGCTGGGTACAGGTATTGATTATAACTGATGTTTTGATGGTAAACTCTGGCAGAGTTTGTTTCTCTATCGTTAGGGAGACAGATTCTGTGGGCACGAGAAAGAAACATGGATGGTAGTTTGCCTCCCAGGTTCAGTATCTCTGATGTTTCTGAACGCGTTAGCAGTATCCTGAAAAGGGAGGGTGAACAACCAGAATTCATGGTACATACTGGTACCAACAACATAGATAGAGAAAGAGATGAGGTCCTGAAAACAGAATACAGGGAGTTAGGAAGGAAGCTGAGAAACAGGACCTCAAGGGTAGTAATCTCGGGATTGATGCCTGTGCCACGCGACAGTGAGTATAGGAATAGAATGAGGTGGCAGATAAATGCATGGATGAAGAATTGGAGTGGGGTCAGGAATTCAGATTTCTGGATAACTGGGCCCTCTTTTTGTAGAGGTGGGACCTGGAAAAAAAAACAGGTTGCACTTGATTCTAAGGGCAACCAATATGCTTGCAGACAGGTTTGCTAGTGCTGTAGGGAGTGGTTTAAACTGATATGGCAGGAGGATTGGAACCAGTATGACAGAGCTGAGGATGAGCCAGCAGGTTTGCAAGTAGATGATGGGTGGAACATGAATGTAAGGAAGGACATGCCAATGATTGGGTACAAATGCAGATGGAGCAAAGAGTTAAATTGTACCACAGAGGCAAAATTCAAAAGGGCGAAGATTGCAAGACTGAAGGTGCTATATTTAAATGCACGTAGTATTCTGAATTAGGTGGATGAATTCATGGCACAGAGCCTGGTCAGTCTGTTGTTGTGGGCACCACAAAGTCGTAGCTGAAAGAAGGTGATAGTTGGAGCTTAATATCAAAGGATATGCTTTGTATCAAAAGGACAGGCAGGAAGGCATTGGCAGTGGTGTGGCTCTGTTGGTAATCACATCTTTAGAAACAGGTGACGTAGGGTCAGAGAATGTTGAATCTATGTGGGTGGAGCTAAGAAACTGCAAAGGTGAAAAAAGCATTATGGGAATCATATATAGATCTCCAAATAGTAGCCAATATGTAGGGTTGAGATTGCAAAGGGAGCTGGAAAGGGCATGTAATAAAGGCAATGTTACAATTGTAATGGGAGACTTCAAGATGCAATTGGATTAGGAAAATCAGGTTGGTGTCAGATCGCAAGGGAGAGAATTTGTTGAATCCCTATGAGATTTTTTTTTAGAGCAGCTTTGTTTGAGCATACTTGGGGAAAGGCTATTGTAGATTGGGTGCTGTGTAATAATTCAGATTTTATTAGGGAGCTTAAGTTAAAGGAACCCTTGGGAGACAGTGATGATAATCTGATTGAATTCATACTGCAGTTTGAGAGGGAGAAGCATGTCAGATGTATCAGTATCACAATGGAGTAAAGGGAATTACAGAGGCATGAGAGAGGAGCTTGCCCAGGTGGATTGGGGAGGATACTGGTAGGGATGATGGCAGAGTAGAGATGGCTGAAGTTTCTGGGAAAAGGTCATAAGGCGCAATATAGATATGTCCCACAGAATAAATTCTCAAATGGCAGTGGGAGGCAACTGTGGCTGACAAGGGAACTTAAGGACTAAAAGCAAAGGCGAGGGCAGATAATATAGCAAAAGTGAGTGGGACGTTGGATGATTGGGAAGTTTTTAAAATCCAATAAATGGCAGCTAAAAAAGCCATAAGAAGGGAAAAGATTAAATATGAGGGCAAACTAGCCAATAAAATAAAGCAGGATATATAAACAGTAATATAAAGAGTAAAAGAGCAAAGGAGAGTGATATTGGACCTCAGGAAAATGATGCTGGCGAGTTAGTAATGGGGGACAAAGAAATGGCAGCTGAACTGAATAAGCACTTTGCATCATTCTTCACTGTGGAAGACACAAGCAGTGTGCCAGAGGTCTGTGAGTGTCAGGGAGCAGGAGCGAGTGCCATTGCTTTTCCGAAGGAAAAAGTGCAGGCAAGCTGAAAGGTCTTAAGGTGGGTAAGTCACCTGGACCAGATGGACTACATCCCAGAGTCCTGACAGAGGTTGCTGAAGAAATAACAGATGTATTGGTCATGATCTTTCAAGAATCACTTGATTCTGTAATGGTCCCGGAGGACTGGAAGATTGCAAATGTCACTCCACTCTTTAAGAAGGGAGGAAGCAAAAGAAAGGAAATTATAGACCAGTTAGCCTAAACTCAATGGTTGGGAAAGTGTTGGAGTCTATTATTAAGTTTGAGGCTTCAGGGTACTTGGAGACTAATAAGGAAATAAGTCAAAGTCAGCATGGTTTCTCTAAAGGGATATCTTGCCTGATAAATCTGTTGAGAGTTCTTCAAGGAAGCAACAAGCAGCGTGGACAAAGGAGAGGCAGTGGATGTCATTTATGTGGATTTTCAGAAGGCATTTGATAAGGCGCCACACATGAGGCTACTTAACAAGATAAAATCGCAATGTATTACAGGAAAGATACTGGCATGGATAGTAGAATAGCTGACAGGCAGGAAGCAGTGATTGGGAATAAAGGGGTCTTTTCTGATTGGCTGCCAGTGACTAGTGGTGTTCCTCGGGGGTCAGTATTGGGATCACTACTTTTCACCTTGTTTGTCATTGATTTAGACAGTCAAATTGATGGCTCTGTGGCCAAGTTTGCATATAATACAAAGATAGGCAAAGGGGTAGGTAGGGCTGAGGGAGTGAAGCAATTGCAGCCGGACTTAGAAAATTGGAAGAATGGACAAAAAACTAGTAGATGGAATACCGTGTCAGGAAACGTATGGTAACGCACTTTGGTAAAAGAAACAAAAGTGCAGACTATTATCTAAATGAGGAGAAAATTCAAACATCATGGGTGCAAAGGGACATAGGAGTCCTTGTGCAAGAATCTCAGAATCTCAGGTTAGGTCTGTGGTAAAGAAGGCAAATGCAATGTTGGCACTCATTTCAAGGGGAATAGAATATAAAAGCAAGGAGATAATGCTGAGGCTTTTTATAAGACACTAGTCAGGTTGCATTTGGAGTATTGTCAACAGTTTTGGGCCCCATATCTCAGAAAGGATGTGTTGTGATTGGGGAGAGTCCAGAGGAGGTTCACAAGGATGATTCCAGGAATGAAGGGGTTTACATATAAGGTGCATTAGCAGCTGTGGGCCTGTAATCATTGGAATTCAGAAACAAACGGGGGAATCTCATTGAAACTTTTTAAGTGTAGAAAAGACTAGATAAGGTGGATGTGGAGAGGATGTTTCCTATGGTGGGGGTATTCAGAACTAGAGGGCACAGCCTCAAAATTTAGGAGTGATCCTTTAGAACAGATAGCCGGCTGGTGGCATAGTGGCATCAGTGCTGGACTTCGGAGCGAAGGCTCCTGGGTTCGAATCCAGCCAGCTTCCTTGCACACTTTGCATCTGCGCTGAGTTGAGTGTCGAGCTAGCAACTCAGCCTCATAAAAACAAGAAAGCCTGCTAAAAAAATGCTGTCATGACGGCATCCCGATGACTCCACTCGGAGTTAAGGGCTTTCTGCTTCTTCTTCTTTAGAACAGAGGTAAGGAGGAATTTTTTTATCCAGAGAGTAATGAATCCGTGGAATGCTCTACCACAGACTGCAGTGGAGGCCAAGTCCATGGGTATATTTAAGGTGAAAAATTTTAGTTTCCTGATTGGTCAGGCTATCAAAGGATATGGCGAGAAGGCAGATTATGGGGTTGATTGGGATCAGCCATGATGGAATGGGGGAGCAGACTCAATGGGCTGAATGGCCTCATTCTGCTCCTGTGTCTTATGGTCTTACCACATTGAGTAAAAGATAAATGCCTTTTAATCTTCTCTAAACCTTCCCCCTTCCATTTTAAATCTATGCCCTCTAGTATTTGACATTTTCATTCTAGGGTAAAGACTCTGACTATCTACCCTGTCTATGCTTCTCATCATTTTATCCAGTTCTGTCAGGTCACCCCTCAGCCTTTGACACTCCATAGATGTTTGCCCAATTTCTCTTTATAGTTAAATGTATAAAATCCAGCAACATCTTGCTGAACCTCTTCTGGATGCTCTCCAAAGCCTCCGATCCTTCTGTAATGTGGTCACCAGAATCTCACACAATGCTTAAATATGGCCTAACCAAAGTCTCACAACTGTGACATAACTTCCTAACTTTTGTACTCAAAGCCCCAACCAATAAAACCAAGAATGCCATAGGCCTTATTTACCACCCTATTTGTGTTGCCACTTTTACTGCAACCGAGAGGTAGAAATGTCATGTATAGTGAAGCATACAGTGAAATACATCATTTGTGTTAATAATTAGCACAACCTGGGGGCAGCCCGCAAGTGTCGACACATATTCTGCGGCCAACATAGTATGCCCAACGTCTGGCAGAACACCACAGAGCACAACTAGCAACTACATAACAGCAACAGAACATTCCTCCCTGCCACTGACCCGCCCACGGGACAAGCCTTTGAGTCTCTAGTGGACTCGAGGACAACAGGCCTCTGACTTCCGCAGTGGACTTCAGACTCGTAGAGCCAGAGCTACAGCCACCAGGTCTTGACTTCGGAACTTCCGATCGGCTTTTGTTCTTCGATCTTCGGTATTGGCCCCAGAACCAGCTGTTGATGGGACCCCCAAATTCCAGGCCTGAAACTGGTGAGATGCTGCACATGATGGGACTGCTTCTGTACAGTTTGACTCTATGACAGGATTGATTGTAGTATACCAAAATTCCCTGGTTTCCAGAGAGATTGAAGAGGTTTTGATAACCACAAATTTAATGCCGATATTCAAGAAAGAAGGGAGTTAGAAAGTTGTGAGCTACAGGACAATGCCAGAAATTGTTGATCATTGGAAAAATGCTGGAACCTGTTATTAAGTTGGTTACTGAAACTAATGTAGAAAATCATAAGGTAATTAACTTGTATCAACATAGACCTATGAAAGGGATATCACATTTGACATCTTTGCTTGAGTTTTTTTGCAAATGTAAACATCAGGATGTACAAAGGGAAACCAGCAGATGTACTGCATTTAGTTTGGCCTACATGTGTTCTTTTTTCTTACTAAAAATGTTTAATTTAATGAAGAGGTCTGTGAGAGTTAGGAAATTTATTGTTTATCTTGACATACGTGGCCTCAATAGTATGGATGATGAAAGCGTTGTTACGTTACCACAGCGAGTAAGAAATGGTAGTCTAATATCTCACATCAGAGGTTTAACAATAAAGTACTATAGGGTCAGAGAGTATGGTTACTGTGAATAAAATAAGTTTTCAATTGTCCCTATACCCTGGAGTGATTTTCGGAAAGACCTAATACTTGGCCAAGGAAAAAGAAATTATAGTTCAGCTTGAGGTATTTGCGCTATAATTCATAAAAAAAACAGAGAGTTGGTTCACTTACTAAGTTTCTCATGCTCACAACTAAAGTTGGCTGTTGTACTAAAGAAGTGAGATCTAAAAGAGATGATGGAATAAAGCCCAAACATCAAGTACGTTTATTTGGCTGGAAGGGCTAAGGACAATTACTTATGTTGTCGTTTCGACCTTCACACTGATTTTAAAGTGCAGCTAAGTTGACAAGTTAGACAAAATAACTTGAAAAACTGGTTTCTATATCATGTAATAGGGGCTCAATGCAGTAATTTTAAACCACAGGCTATGATTTAGCCCAATTGTTTAGAATTGTTTTGTCAAATCCAGCCTTCGATAATACATTGGAACACACCTATCTTGTATTACACACAATACCTTATTGTCAGCTGCAACAAACTGAAATCTCAGATATGTCAGCTGAGCCGACTGGCACGCCCATGTAAATCAGCATGCTGTTGAAGTGGTACTTTCCCTTGTGAAGAATGTTTGAGACAATAATATAGTGAAGTGTAAGTTCTTTCAACTGTCTGCTCTTTCAATTTTGTACGCTGCATTTGATGCTCACAATCTGGTCTCTTTTACAACGGAGAAATCAAATTCTGATTTGGGGACCACCTTGAGTAATATCCCTTTTCAGTCTGCTAGGTGATCCTAAACTTTCAGTTCTTCATTTCTCCATTCCATTTCACTCTGACCTCTGTCATTGACCCCTTACATCGCTTCAGAGTAGCTCAACCTATGCTCAAGGAACAGCATCTCATCTTGTAATGTGGGAAATTACAGTCTTCAGAACCAAACACTAAAGTCAGCAGTTTAAATAAACAGCAATTCCATCTTGCAGCTTGCAATTCCAGCAATCTGTTTGACTACGGAATGCTCCTTTCTCTAAACTGTGCTGACTTATTTATGAGTTAGGATGGTGATGCTAAAGTCTCGCTCTGTTTCTCTCACTTTATGAAGCAAGTCGAGTCTATCGGTTATGCCCTCCAACAGTGAGGTTGCTGAATGTCCCTGGTGATGCAGAGTCCCAAGTCAAAATACAACAAAAAGTTTGGTTTTCTCTCAGGGTTGTTCAACATGGAAAAGTACCATTCTGAGGAATTGCGATAGGTACCAATCAAAGAGCTAAATGGGTTTGAATAGTGAACCAACATATAATTTATGTACAAACTCTTCTTTGGGCAAACACAAAATTATGTGGATTTCATTTTCTTCTTCTAAAAAAAATCTTGAATAAATTTATTCAGCTATTGGCTGTTTTTAACTACACTTTAGTTTTGTAAAAGATATGCCAAAGATTTAGCATGAATTACTAAACAAAAGATGAACAAATGACCTTAAAATATATCAGCGCAAAGTTAGATGCGTTTTCAAACTCTGGAATCTCAAAGGATAATTTGTCAACTTGGTGTGAGCATTTGTTGGAGAAGGGCATTTGTTCTGTAGCACATTCCTCAACCTCACCTGGCATTCATCTGCATGTATTTTGAGTAGGATCATTTAATTCACTCAGTTGTGGCGAATAATCTCACTCCAGGCAAAAACAACAGTGGGCCCCAGAACAGCACCACTCCAGTGTCAATATTCTTGCAATTAACATTAATCGGTGAATTGATAGGTTTAGCTAGAAGCTAGATTTAAACAGTCCCTTGTAATATGCTTCTGATTTCAATTGGAATTCTTAGATCTGGATCCCTGTTTATTCCAGTCCTGTTCATAAGGGTGTGTCTCGAGATTCAGTGAAGAATGGCTTTCCAAATGTGGAATACTATCTTGCTAGCCATGAATAATAGGAGGTACTCAGGATCTAGGCCTGATTATTGGCTTGAACTCCTGATGAGACAAAAAAAAAGCAGCAGTGAAGAACTGGCTGTACAATAACCAGTCACCATGGTACCTGCCTAATATCTTGAAGGCAAATGCTTGCAATATTTATTGCTAACTCCATTCACTATATTCTTGAGGGAGTGCCACCAGAGGTTTCAGACTTGGATCGGGATTGTGGACATGCAAAATAAATGAACCATATAGTCAAGGACATGACAATAATGTGACACTGTAAGAACAATAAATTAATTTTGGGTTCTTCCAAAGCAAATGGAATTGTTTTGAAAAAATAAAAATGACAAAATTATAATAACAAGTTCTATTCATTTCACCATTATCAGTATTAATAAATCATCTTTTGTGCTTTACCTTATACCTATGTCTCTGCACAGACTTTTGTCATGTGTGTAGAATTCTGAGGGTTAGACTTACTGCAATGAAGTCTACGGGCACCATGGTAGTGTAGCGGTTAGGATGATGCTACTATAGTTCAGGGCATCGGACTTCGGAGTTTAATTCTGGTGCCAACTGTAAGGAGTTTGTACGTTCTCCCTGTGGTCGTGTGGGCTTCCTCTGGGTGGTACGGTTTCCTCCCGCAGTCCAAAACCTATCAGTTAGTAGATCAGTATGCCATTATAAACTGTACTGTGATTAAGCTAGTGTTAAATAAGCGGGTTGCTGGGCAATGTGGCTCGTTGGGCTGGACAGGCCTGTTCCATGCTCTATCTCTAAATAAGAGAACAATGAGGAAGAAAGTGACCCAACTCAAGATGACATGCGCAACTCTGGTGAGGCAATGGAGGGGGTGAAACTTGCAAGTGGTGGTGTCCCATGCACCTACTGCCCTTGTTGTTGCTGGCTGAGATCATGGGGTTGGGAGATGCTGTCTGAGTAGCTTTAGCATAAGACATAGGAATAGAATTAGGACATTCAACCCATCAAGTCTTCTCTGCTATCCCTTATGGCTGATCCTGGATCCGACTCAACCCCATACACCTGCCTTCTCGCCATATCCTTTGATGACCTGACCGATCAGGAAAATATCAACTTTTGCCTTAAATATACCCACGGCACTTGGCCTCCACCACAGTCTGAGGCAGAGCGTTCCACAGATTCACTACTCTCTGGCTAAACAAATTCCTCCTTACCTCTGTTCTAAAAGGTCACTCCTCAATTTTGAGGCTGTGCCCTCCGGTTCTGGATACCCCCACCATAGGAAACATCCTCTCAACATCCACCCTGTCTAATCCTTTCAACATTTGGTGGGTTTCAATGAGAACCCCCTGCATTCTTCTAAATTCCAGCGAGTACAGGCCCAAAGCTGCCAAACACTCCTCACATGTTAACTCCTTCATTCCTGGAATCATCCTTGTGAACCTCCACTGGACTCACTCCAATGATAGCACTTCTTTTCAGAGGTATGGGACCCAAAACTGTTGACAATACTCCAAGTGCAATCTGACTAGCCTCTTATAAAGCTTCAGCATTTTTTTCTTGTTTTTATATTCTATTCCCCTTGAAAAAATGCCACTATTGCATTTGCCTTCTTTACCACAGACCCAGTCTGTAAATTAATGCTTTCTGGTAGTCTTGCAGGAGAACTCCTAAGTCCTCTGAAGTTTGAACCTTCTTTCCATTTAGATAATAGTCCACTCTATTGCTCTTTTTACCAAAATCCATTATCGTACATTTCCTAACACTATATTCCATCTGCCACTTTTTTGCCCATTCTTCCAATTTCTCTAAGTCCTGCTGCAATCACATTGCTTCCTCAGCACTACCTACCCCTCTACCTATCTTTGTACAATCCACAAACTTTGTCACAAAGTCATCAATTCCATTACCCATATCATTGACAAATAATGTGAAAAGAAGAGTCCCTATACTGACCCCGGAGGAACATCACTAATCACTGGCAGCCAACCAGAAAAGGCCCCCTTTACTCCCACTCGCGGCCTCCTGCCTGTCAGCCATTCCTCTATCCATGCCAGTATCTTTCCTGTAGCAGCATAGGATTTTATCTTGTTAAGCAGCCTATGTGTGGCACCTTATCAAATATATTCTGAAAATCCAAGTAAATGACAGATTTGTTAGGCAAGATTTCCTTTAACAGAAACCATGCTGACTTTGACTTATTTTATCATTAGTCTCCAAGCATCCAGACACCTTACCCTTATAAATAGACTCCAACTCTTTCCAACCACTGAGGTTAGGCTAACTGGTCTATAATTTCCTTTCTTTTGCCTTCCTCCCTTCTTAAAGAGTGGAGTGACATTTGCAATCCTCCAGTCCTCCAGGACCATGCCGGAATCAAGTGATTATTGAAAGATCATGACCAATGCATCCATTATCTCTTCAGCAACCTTTCTCGTGACTCTGGGTTGTAGTCCATCTGGCCCAGGTGACTTATCCACCTTAAGACTTCTTTCCTTTGTAATAGCAATGGCATTCACTCATGAGCCCTGACAGTCAAGGACTGCTGGCACACTTCTAATGTCTCCCACAGTAACTACTGATGCAAAGTACTTATTAAGTTCATCTGCCATTTCTTTATCCCCCATTACTACCTCCAACCACCCCGATTAACCCTAGTCTAGTCACGGATCAATTTACCTTTCCAATTACCTTACCAATTAACCAGTTAACAAACTAACCATTTCGTCTTTCGGCTGTGGGAGGAAACTGGAGCTCCTGGAAGAAACCCAGGTGATCATGGAGAGGAATTATAGACTCCTTACAGGTGATGTCAGAATTGAACTGTGAACACTGACACCTCGAGCTGTCGTAGCAGAATGCTAAGGTCTATGTTACCATGGTGAGAAAACAGTAAATAGCTGCAATCAATTTCTCCTGTTCTTTGTGAGCAGGATGCACCTGGGCCATTTTCCACACTGTTGGATAGATGCCAATGCTGAAATTATACTGGAAAACCATGGCTGTGTTGAGTACTACATCAGATATGATGTCTTGTCCCATAACCTTTAGTGTTTCCAGAGCACTTTGCCAGTTCTTGTTGTTGCATGGAATGAATCATATGGGCTAGAATCTTGTTTCTGTGTTTGTGGTGATCTTTGGAGGAATCCATGATGAATCTCCTGCCTGGCACTTCTGGCTGAAAAGCTGAATGCTGTGTTCTGCCATTGGTGAGGGTGGAGATAAACTTAGAGCTATCTCCTCCCATTTGCTGCTTAATTATCTGTCATCATTGGTAAAGAGATGTGGTCAGATTGCAGAGCTTTGATCTGATCATTCTGGCTTCTCCTCTTCCTTTCCAGTCCTGATGAAGGGTCTCAGCCTGAAACATTGACTGTTTATTCTTCCATAGATGCTGCCTGACCTGCTGAGTTCTTCCAGCATTTTGTGTGTGTTGCTTTGGATTTCCTCCATCTGCATATTTTCTCCTGTTTTTGTTCTGATCTGTTGCTTGCAGGATTGTTTATCTCTGGATTTTGCTTTACCAACAACAGACTGGGTCTGTGGTAAAGAAGGCAAACGCAATAATGGCATTTTTTCAAGGGGAATAGAATATAAAAACAAGGAAAAAATGCTGAAGCTTTATAAGAGGCTAGTCAGATTGCACTTGGAGTATTGTCAACAGTTTTGGGTCCCATACCTCTGAAAAGAAGTGCTATCATTGGAGTGAGTCCAGTGGAGGTTCACAAGGATGATTCCAGGAATGAAGGAGTTAACATGTGAGGAGTGTTTGGCAGCTTTGGGCCTGTACTCGCTGGAATTTAGAAGAATGCAGGGGGTTCTCATTGAAACCCACCAAATGTTGAAAGGATTAGACAGGGTGGATGTTGAGAGGATGTTTCCTATGGTGGGGGTATCCAGAACCGGAGGGCACGGCCTCAAAATTGAGCCTCAATAGTCTCATCATTTTAGCCATTACCTGCTAGAAGAATTGAAAATCATTTTCAATGAATTCAATTTTACTAAAAATCTCACAATAACTTCATTGTACATTGACTATAATGGTTTTTAATGTTAATATGTTAATTGAGTTTTGAAGGAAAATAACAGAAAATAAGTTTAAGCAGAGGGAGACATAATTATACTGAAATTATCAAATCTTATTTAACTGCTAAATGATCTTTTAATTCTTATCTATCCAGTGTTTCTCTGATGTGCCTACTTCTCTACATTTTGATTCAATAAAAATGTTGATTATTTTTGGTTTAAGCTGATAACAAAGCAATTAAACCTTTTTAGAAAAAAATCAGTTTTTATCTTCTTTTACCACTAGAACTCTGTACCGGCAGTAAGTACCAACCATGGAGAATGTATATTTTGTTTTCAGATGCTGGTGCACTTAACTTTTAGGGTTCAGATATAAAATACTGATCAATTCCATCTGCCTGTGAAATACTCTTGTCAGTAACCTGACAATGATTACAAAAATAGTAGTAAATGCACAGGAGGAGGAGAGTTTAACATCGGTAGCTGAGCGAAGGGCGCTGAGTAGGCTACGGTCAATTATGGATAACTCTGAATATCCTCTACATAGCACCATCCAGAGACAGAGAAGCAGTTTCAGCGACAGGTTACTATCGATGCAATGCTCCTCAGACAGGATGAAGAGGTCAATACTCCCCAATGCCATTAGGCTTTACAATTCTACCGCCAGGACTTAAGAACTTTTTAAAAGCTATTATTAATGCTTTTTGAGATAGTGATTTAGATGCATATCATATTTTTTACTGAGTTAAGTATTGTATGTAATTAGTTTTGCTACAACAAGTGTATGGGACATTGGAAAAAAGTTGAATTTCCCCATGGGGATGAATAAAGTATCTATCTATCTATCTATCTATCTATGGTTAATTCAGTATTTCCATTAATTTACCTAATGAGGTAGGCAATGAATGAGAGCCCCAAACCACTATGAAATATGATGGTAAGCCAACCAAAAATAACAAAGAGGATATCAAAATATTCTTCAGATGTATAAAGAATAAAAGAGAGGCGAAAGTATATATTGGACCTGTGGAAAATGATGCTGGAGAGGTAGTGATAGGGGTCAAGGAAATGGCAGATAAAACAAATACGTATTTTGCATCTGTCTTCACTGCAGCATGCTGGAAGTTCAAGAGTGTCGGGAGAAGTGATTGGAATTGCTATTACTAGGGAGAAGCTGCTTAGGAAGCTGAAAGGTCTGAAGGTGTTAAGTCACCTGGACCAGGTGGACTGCACCCCAGGGTTCTGAAAGAGCTGGCTGGCGAAACTGTGGAGGATTTGGTAATGGTCTTACAACCACCACTAGATTTTGTCATATTTCTGAAGGACTGGAAAGCTGAAAATGTCACTCCACTTTTGAAGAAGGGAGGAAGGCAGAGGAAAGGAAATTATAGGCCAGTTAGCTTAATCTCAGTGCTGGGAAGTTGTTGGAGTTGATTGTTAAGGATGAGGTCTTTGAGGCACATGATAAAATGGGCCGTAGTCAGCACGGTTTCCTTAAGGGAAAATCTTGCCTGACAAATCTGTTGGAATTCTTTGAGGAAATATGGTTATATATGGTTATAAATAACCAGTGGGATAGACAAAGGAGAATCAGTTGATGTTGTGTACTTGGATTTTCAGAAGACCTTTGACAAGGTGTTGCACGTGAAGCCTCGTTACAAGATAAAAAGCCCATGGAATTGCGGAAAAGATACTAGCATGGATAGAGGATAGACTGATTGCCAGGAGGCAAAGAGTGGGAATAAAGGGAGTCATTCCTGTTTGGCTGTCCATGACTAGAGGTGTTCTGCAGAGTCAGTGTTGAAACCAATTCTTTTTACATTATATGTCAATGATTTGGATGATTGATGGTTTTATGGCCAAGTTTGTAAACAATATGAAGATAGGTAGAGGGGCAGGTATTGTTGAGGAAACAGGGAAGCTGCAGAAGTATTCAGACAGTTTAAGAGAATGGGGAAAGAAGTGGCAGGTGGAATACGGTGTCAGGAAGTGTATGGTCATGCACTTCGATAGAAGGAATAATGGCATAGACTATTTTCTAAACAAGTAGAAAATTCAAAAGTCAGATGTGCAAAGGGACTTGGGAGTCCTCATATGGGATTCCCTAAAGGTTAACTTGCAGGTTGACTAGGTGGTGAGGAAGCCAAATGCAAAGTTAGCTTTTGTTTCAAAAAGACTGGAATATTAAAGCAAGGATGTAATGCTGAGGCTTTATAAGGCACTGGTGAGGCCTTAGAGTATGTGAGCAGTTTTAGGCCCCTTATCGCAGAAAGGATGTGCTACCTTTGGAGAGGGTTCAGAGAAGGTTCAGAAGAATGAAAGTGCTAACGTATGAGGAGTGTTTGATGGCTTTGTACTCAATGGAATTCAGATCTCATTTAAACCTGTTGAACATAGAATGGTCCAGAAGGTGTGGAATTGGAGAGGCTGTTTCCTGTAGTGGGATGTCTCGAACCAGAGGGCACAGTCTCAGGGGAATTAAGGGTTATGGGGAAAAGGCAGGTAGGTGGAGATGGACAGATCAGCCATGATCGTATTGAATGGCAGAGCAGGATCGATGGGCTAGATTGTCTACTCCTGCTCCAATTTCTCATGTATAGAGGGACGGCAATCCATGTTATTGGATCTATTTAAGGTGGATGTTGATAGGTTCTGGATTAGTCAGGGCGCAGTCTCACAATCGAGGGACATCCATTTAGAGTGCAGATGAGGAGGAATTTCTTTAGCCAGAGGGCAATGAATATGTGGAATTCGTTGCCATAAGTAGCTGTTGAGGCCAAGTCATTGCGAGTTTAAGACCGAGGTTGATAGTCAATATGCGGAAGTTTATGGGGGGGACAAGGCAGGAGAATGGGTTTGAGAGGGAAAATGGATTAGCCATGATGAGATAGCAGAGCAGATTTGATGGGCCAAATGGCCTAGTTCTGCTCCTATCTCTTGTGGTCTTGTGGTCATTTTGTGCTGAACTGTTTTGAAGAATGGCTTGTTTTGCTTCCTGGTTCTTCTGCAAGCACAAGCCTCGCTTTGAATATCACAGCAAGAAGCATCGGATTTCTGCACACATTAAAACAAATCTGAGGGGTTTTTTTTCTCTTAAAGTACTGGGACTGTTAATCTTAATCATTTCACATAGATTTACTAACTGAAATACTGAGAAGACTCAGACAGAAAGTCTCCTGGGGTTACATTGTTAAGTCATGAGTCTAAACAAAGCCATATTCAGAATGTAATTATGCAGTGACCTTTTACTGATGAAGCTACATTAAAAGCTGCACTGAAGTAGAAAAAAAATGAAAATAATTTATTTGATTAATCTCCCCTCATTCATTGCTTTGAACCATCATGGCTAAAGACATTTCAACTAACTATTACCATTGACTATTAGTTACATACCAGAAAATGCAACAAAGCAAATATTATAAAGCAAATACAGATTATTGAGAATACACAAGTGCTGATTATGAAATATAGTTTTGATCATAATTATGTTAGTTGTAATGGAAAATTATAATCAATTTTCCTTTTTTTGTTGCTAAAGGAGAGAATTTAGAAGACTAGTGTGTTATTTGTATGAATCACCACAACCAAACAGCTGGGTTTTAATGAATTTCTGTAATTGTGCAAAGCATTTGCTAATTTTATCATGAAAACTGTGCCTTTTGTCAAGAATATACATTTGAATTTGAAAGTAAGCGACCGGTCTTTGCTGATTATACGCTCCACGCTTGTTTAAAATTGCACACATTATTAAATTAAAGGACTCTAAAGATATACAAAAATGATCTCTGGATAATATGAGACACAATGACATTAGTTAACACAGCTTGCCCGTTAAATTTAAATCACTGTTAATAGCATTAAATGTAAATACAGTCAATATTTCAAAAGGACATGCTTACATTTAGTACCCTAATTGCATGTAATTTGAAGAATATAAGAAATTTATAATTTTTGGTTAAGAAAATAAATATGTATCAGTGTCCTTTGTAGGGCTGCACAAACCAAAATTAATTTTACCCAATGTAAGCCATGTTAGCAATCATTTCCAGGTAAAAATACGCACCAATTGGGAAATTGGATAGCCAGACATTTCTTGATGGTAATCTTTTACTTTTGTTCAACATCAATGGCAGATGTTCTCCATTGTAGCCAATGAAACTGTCAGTAATATTCATCACAAGTACCTTGCCACAGGAAGGGAGCTGCACTAAGGGGCTAACTCGAGCTATTTAAGACCACATTCACTCAATGACAAGAAATTCTTCAGTGTTCACTTCTGATTCATTTAAAGCCATAATAACAACTGACTATATCTGTATGAAGAAACAGAATGCTGAAGAACTGAGGAATTCTCAGTGACGGTAGGACAAGAACAGAAGAACCTCTTGTGCCACGAAGAGGCCACCTTCGGGGTAGAGGAGCAACACCTTATATACCTTGTGGGTAGCCTCAACCTGACGGCATGAATATCGATATCTCCTTCTGGTAAAAAAATTTCCTTCCCCCACTCCTCTTTTTCTATGCCTCACCCTGGCTTCTTGCCTACTCTCACCTCCCCCTGGGTCCTCTCCTCCTTCCCTTCCTCCTATGGGCCACTCTCCTCGCCTATCAAACACATTCCTCTCCAGCCCTTGACCTTTCCTACCCACTTGGCTTCACCTATCACCTCTAGCTATCCTCCTTCCCCTCGCCTCAACTTTTTATTCCCCCTTCTTTTCCAGACCGGAAGAAGGGCCTCGGTCTGAAATGTCAACTGATTATTCATTTCCATAGATGCTACCTGACCTGATGAGTACTTCCAACATTTTGTGTATGTAGATTTAATATTTGTTGCTGCTTTCTGACTGCCATGGGCATCTGTGAACTGCCCTAACTATAGTGAGGCAAAAATGTCACCAGATGCAGTGAACTTAGTGTGTTCCAGTTGGGAAACACACGGTTCATACTTTAGTGCTTTCCTCTGGATAATAAACTCTGTAATATAATTGCAGCTTCCTTCTGAACAACTTCACAATATTGGTTTTGGTTTATGATTGTCACATTCCCGAAATACAGTAAAATGCTTGCCTTGCATATTGTTCATATAGATCACGTCATTATACAACGTATGCAAGTAGGACAAGGTACAAGAGTAACAACAGAGAATAAAACATAAAGGCTACTGAAGAAGTGCAGTACAGGTAAGCATATCTCGGGGGAAGGTATGACCTGTACAAAAGGAACCAGTTGCACCTGAACCTGAGGGGGACCAATATTCTCACAGGCAGGTTTGATGGAGCTGTAGGGGAGGGTTTAAACTAATTTGACAGGGGGATGCAGTTGGCTGAAGTAAATTGGGATAAGATGCTGGCAGGGATGATAGCAGAACAGCAATGGCTTGAGTTTCTGGGAAAAATGAGAGGGTATACAACAAAGCAAATTTTAGTGTGAAGATAGAGGATTGGGAAGCTTTTAAAAACCTATGGAAAGCAACTAAAAGAATCATTAGGAGGGAAAAGCTGAAATATAAAAGCAAGCTATCAAACAATATCGAGGTGAATAAAGAAAGCTTTCTCAAGTATAGAAAAATTTTAAAAAGAGATGAGAATGATTATAGGACTGCTAGAAAATGAGGCTGGGGAAATAATATCAGGGGACAAGGTGATGACAGATGAACTTAATGAGTATTTTGCATTAGTCATCACTGTGCAGTGTGGTAGATGTTGAAGGGTGTGAGGGAAGAGAAGTGGGTGCAGTTACTATTACAAGGGAGAAGATGCTCAAAAAGCTGAAAGATCTAAGGGTACATAAGCCACACGGACCAGATGAACTACACCCTGGGGTTCTGAAAGAGGTAGCAGTAGAGATTGTGGAGGCATTAGTAATGATCTTTCAAAAATTTTTGGACTCTGGCATGGTTCTAGAGGATTGGAAAATTGCAACTGTCACCCCACTCTTTAAGAAATGAGGAAGGCAGCAGAAAGGAAATTATAGACCAGTTAGCCTGACCTCAGTGGTTGGGAAGATATTGGAGTCAATTGTTAAGAATGAGGTTATGGAGTACTTGGTGACACAGGACACAATAGGGTAAAGTCAGCATGGTTTCCTCCAGGGAAAATCTTGCCTTAACCTGTTGAAATTCTTTGAGGAGATTACAAGTAGGATGGATAAAGGGGATGCAGTAGATATTGTGTATTTGGACTTTCAGAAGGCCTTTGACAAGGTGCAACACATTAGGCTGCTTACCAAGTTAAGAGCCCAAGGTTTACAGGAAAGTTACTAACATGATTAGAGCATTGCTGATTGGTAGGTGGCAGCAAATGGGAATAAAAGGATCCTTTTCTGGTTGGCTGGCAGTGACTAGTGGTATTTCACAGCGTTCAGTGTTGGGACCACTTCTTTTTATGCTGTATATCAATGACTTGCAGTAAGTAATAGATGGCTTTGTTGCCAAGTTTGCAGATGATACAAAGATTGGTGGAGGGGCAGGTAGTGTTGAGGAAACAGGAAGGCTGCAGAAGGACTTAGACAAATTTGGAGAATGTGCAAGAAAGTGGCAAATGAAATACAATGTTAGAAAATGCATGGTCATGCACTTTGGTAGAAGAAATAAATGTGCAGACTATTTTCTAAATGGGGAGAAAACCCAAAAATGTGAGATGCAGAGGGGCTTGGGAGTCTTTGTGCAGAACAACCTAAAGGTTAACTTGCAGGTTGAGTCAGTGGTGAGGAAGACAAATGGAATATCAGCATTCATTTCAAGAGGTCTAGAATACAAGAGCAGGGATGTGATGCTGAGGCTTTATAAGGCACTGGTGAGGCCTCACCTTGACTATTCTGAATAGTTTTGGGCTCCTTATCTAAAAAATGTGCTGGCATTGGAAAAGGTTCAGGGGAGGTTCACAAGGATAATTCCAGGAATGAAAGGGTTATCATATGAGGAAGGTTTGATACCTCTGGGCCAGGACCTGTACTCACTGGAATTTAGAAGGATGAGGGGGATCTCATTGAATCCTTTTGAATGTTGAAAGGCCTAGACAGAGTAGATGTGGAAAGGATGTTTCCTGTGGTGGGAGAGTCTAGGACAAGAGGGCACAGCCTCAGGATAGAGGGGCGTCAATTTAAAACAGAGATGCAGAGAAATTTCTTTAGCCAGAGGGGAGTGAATTTGTGGAATTTGTTACCACTGGCAGCTGTTAAGGCCAGTCGTTGGTGTATTTCAGATGGAGATTGATCGGTTCTTGATTGGCCACGTCATCAAAAATTACGGAAAGAAGGCTGGGGAGTGAGGCTGAGGAGGGGAAGAAAGAATCAACCATGATTGAATGGTGGAGAAGACTCGATGGGGCAAATGGCCTAATTCTGCTCCTATGCCTTATGGTCTTGTGGTCTTTTAATAAAGTGCAGGATTGTAATGAGGTAGATTGTCAGGTTATCTCATGGGACAAGGGGCGTTCACGAATCTGATACTTGAACTTGGTGGTACATGCCTTCAATCTTTCTTATCTTCTACCTGATGGTGCAGGGGAGAAGAAAGAAACCTGGAGTGAGGGGGGTCTTTAATTATGCTGGGTGCTTTAGTGAGGCAGCGAGAAGTATTTTGAGAGAGACATAATATGGTGCTAATACTTGGCACTATGATGATTTAACACTCCAAAAATAGGTGGAATCCTATTTCTAGGCACACATAAATAGAAACAAGGAGCACCATTATGGACTTCAGTAAGGCCTTTGACAAGGTTCCACACGGAAGGTTAGTTAGGAAGGTTCAATCATTAGGTATTAATATCGAAGTAGTAAAATACTGATTTTACTCAGTACTCAGCTGGATGGGAGATGCCAGAGAATAGTGGTGGATAACTGTTTGTCAGGTTGGAGGCCGGTGACTAGTGGTGTGCCTCAGGGATCTGTACTGGGTCCAATGTTGTTTGTCATATACATTTATGATCTGGGTGATGGGGTGGTAAATTGGATTAGTAAGTATGCAGATGATACTAAGGTAGGTGGCGTTGTGGATAATGAAGTAGGTTTTCAAAGCTTGCAGAGAGATTTAGGCCAGTTAGAAGAGTAGGCTGAACGATGGCAGATGGAGTTTAATGCTGATAAGTGTGAGGTGCTACATTTTGGTAGGAATGATCAAAATAGGGCATACGTGGTAAATGGTAGGGCATTGAGGAATGCAGTAGAACAGAGTGATCTAAGAATAATGGTGCATAGTTCCCTGAAAGTGGAATCTCATGTGGATAGGGTGGTGAAGAAAGCTTTTGGTATGCTGGCCTTTATAAATCAGAGCATTGAGTATAGGAGTTGGGATGTAATGTTAAAATTGTACAAGGCATTGGTAAGGCCGAATTTGGAGTATTGTGTACAGTTCTGGTCACCAATTTATAGGAAAGATGTCAACAAAATAGAGAGAGTACGGAGAAGATTTACTAGAATGTTACCTGGGTTTCAGCACCTAAGTTACAGAGAAAGGTTGAACAAGTTAGGTCTTTATTCTTTGGAGCATAGAAGGTTAAGGGGGGAGATTCAAACAAGAGGACATGAGTTGAGAGTTAGGGGGCAAAAGTTTAAGGGTAACACGAGGGGGAATTTCTTTACTCAGAGAGTTGTAGCTGTGTGGAATGAGCTTCCAGTAGAAATGGTAGAGGCAGGTTTGGTATTGTCATTTAAAGTAAAATTGGACAGGTATATGAACAGGAAAGAAATAGAGGGTTATGGGCTGAGTGCGAGCTAGTGGGGCTAGGTGAGAGTAAGCGTTCGGCACGGACTAGAAGGGCCGAGATGGCCTGTTTCCGTGCTATAATTGTTATATGATTATATGGTTATATTTTTGCAAATCACTGGGGAGGACTCAGTAGGAGAACTGTTTCATAAGGAAGGATATCAATCGTGGTTTTGAGGAAGGCGAAGAAACTACTTACTGCACTGAGGGACAACTGAGGAGACGATAAAACTAGTGACCATAACATCTAGGGAAAGAAGATTCATCACAGCTTAATTAGGAGTGTTCAAAGTTGTGAAGGGGTTTGAGCAAACACATAAGAAGCAAATGTTTCCTCTGCTGGTTTCCACTATTAATGAGTGATGGAAGCTACCATGTGGGGGAGGGATGAGAAAGAAGTGAATCTCCAATACCAAGGAAGTCAATGAAGTGGCCTGGTGCTCTTAAGTACTGTAGTTGTGTATTGGCAGGTCTCATTCGTTAATTGATACCACATTAGAGTTCGTAGCAAGGACTATTAGCTCATGGTTGAGATGTTGCAGATCTACAAAACTCTAAGACTGGAGAACCTGGTTTCCAGGCAGACCACTCCTCACTCTCTGATCAGGTGGCTGGCAGAAATGTGGGGCTTCAGCCTCTATCAGAAATTTGATGACTAACAAAATTAAATGGTCTGGCAAAGGTGGTATGCACAGTCACCATGATGATATATCCTGTTTGCTTGAAAAGATTGCAGGAAACAAAAAAAGGATGATTCAAACCTTTGATAATTTCTGGATTTGGGGACCAAGTAAAATGCAAGAGGTCCAGGAATGATCTCCAGGAAGCCATATCACACGCAAAAAGCGGCAATTCCAAACCAAACTGCAATCAGAGAAAGATGCTCAACAGCTGTGGCACAGCTTGAATGTTATTACTGCCTACAAAGTTAAACCAAGCCACAAATATGACAATCAGGTGAGCTCAATGCCCTTTATGCTCGCTTTGACTGACAAAAGATGGAGGCACCTTCACGAGCACCCATGGTCCCCAATCCCACTGTAATTTCAGTCCCTGACTCCAACGTGAGAGCATCCTTCTGAAAGGTGAATCCACTGCAAGCATCTGGTGCAGAAATTCTATTGCATTTCTTTGTATTTACTCTGAATGCCTGCAAGAAAACGAATCTCAAGGTATTATATGAGGTGACATGTATGTACTTTTATAATAAACTTATTTTTGTACTTTTTATTGATTGTTAATTGCTGAATCCAATACGTAATTGCCCAATGCCTAGAAAGATATAATTAAGCACAGCACTCGAGTAAAATCTTGTTTTACTTTCTTCCCCTGTCTCCAAAACTTAGGAGCTGGAGCCAATTGAAGCATAAATCCAAGTAAAAAGTACTTTTGGAAGATTGGAAGACCACCAAGTTGTGCAGTTGTTTAATTAAAAATGGGAATAGTCCAAGTAGTTGAAAATCAATCAGTATAAAATCAGTGTCAGAAAATTATTGGCAAAAGGGCTAAAAAACAACATACAGAATGAGCATGGATCTTTAAGACAGTTCATTATTTACTAGTCAAATCAATTCTAAAAATAATTATTTGCATTATAGGTAACAAAACTGGTGCAATTTAAATGGATTTTAGCAAGATGATTGGAGTCGCATGTGCACAACTAATTCTGGCATTGAATCAGTTTGAAATCTGAAGTGTTGCTCTCAAGGGATCCGAGGGAAAGTGTTACTTTCAATCAAAAGATGTCTCAGTCGTCAAAGTGCAATCGCTGACAGATGTTTTAGTGACTGGAAAGTTGTTTGTAATAATTTTGCACAGGGCTCAGTTCTGAACCCTTTTTTGGTTGTGTATATTGATGAATAGTACAAAAATTTGAGTTGTTAACTATTTTGATGATATCAAAATTGGTATTTTCCCCCTTATTAATTGATGGCATGTAGGAATGAAGGAATCTGGAAGTGCATATCCACAGTTCCTAAATGTGACAAGTACCTAAGGTGGTTAAGAAAGCAGATGTGAAATTTGCCTGAGGTATGGAAAATAAGAATAAGATTAACGTTCTGGAATTGTACAAGATTTTACTTAGGCCAAAGTTGGAATTCTGCTCTTCATGTTGTCAGAATTTTCTGATAACATCAAGGATAATATTGAGAAGAATGTAAGAGCTAAAAAAAAAATTTGTTCTGAGAAGTTGGTGAGGCTTGAGTTATTTTTCTTAGAAAGGGAAGCTGAGGTTAGTTTAGTCTGTGGATTCACGTGGCACTTGAAGTGATGTGATCTATAGTATTAAAAATCATGAGCTACAATTTGACAAGACAGCTCTTATTTTACTGCCATTGATGTGACGGGCCAAATTACCACTTTCTGCGATATACAATATGGTGCAAAAGTCTTAGGCATGTACATTTAGCTAGGGTGCTTAAGACTTTAGCACAGTACTGTAGTATTTTATGTAATGTACAGTACTGCAACCACACACAAAAACAAATTTCATGACATTTGTGCGTGAGGATATGGGTCTCTCTTGTGGACTGAGAGATAGAAGGGGGCAGGGCGAGGGAAATCAAGGTTGAAAAAAGGGGAAGGGAAAGGGGAGGGAGTGGAAAGCACCAGAGAGATATTCTTTAATGATGAATAAACCAATTGTTTGGAATCAAAATACCTTGCCTGGTGTCTGGGGGCTGGGTATGTCCTCACCCATGCCACCCTGCCCTGGTACTCCTTCTCTGCCACCTGTCCCATACCCCTCTTGTAGCACTCCACTCTTGCCATTCCTAACACCATTTGCTCCTGCAAGATTTACAGACTCGCTCTCTCCTCCACGCTAACAAGTACAGTACTACGCAAAAGCCTTAGGCACCTTTGCTATATATATGTGCCTAAAACTTTTGCACAGTATTGTAAGTTTCCATATTTTTATAAATCTGTGATGCACTTGGAATTATGGCATCATTAAGAAATGGTGGGAGGGGGGCAGATAGGAAAGCCACAGTAAATCCTGCTGTTGAACAACTTCTGGAATGTATGATCATGGGTGTGGAGCTGACAAGTTGAGACCCATCTATAGCGCCTCCTTCTAGTCAAATACACTCCTGGCAGTAACTAGTTGGCTCAGCTATGAACAGTAATCATTCAGGTAAGGCCCCAGGGTGTTGTTTGATTTAGATCCAGCAGTAAAGCAGAAAATATGTACATTTCACTAAACATAATTTAACTCTGATTCTGTAACTATGTTTGTTGCTGGAAATTGCTTCCTTTTTGTTTTTTGCTCCTTTTATCCAACTGAAAAACAAAATCCAATTGAAATACTGTACAAGTAATATTCAGGACCAGCACAGGACAGGTTTGACTTACTGGATATGTCTTGCTGTGTTAAGTGCCATGGAGGTAGTCTCACAACTCATTTACATATTAGCTAGACTCTATAATTTTTAAGGAAACCACAACTTTACCTGCTAAGTTTAAGAGTTTAACTTGCTATCTGCTTTGAAACCTGTCACCTATTTGAGTCCCTATAAGATGTTAGATTGAGATTTTAGTGATTCAGGGTAGGTGTGGCATTGATTCAAGAGAAAATTGAGAATCTTTATTTCTGTATCAGGGAAGTGTTTCAGGAATTGACACTGCTCGATAGAAATGAGGGTGGTGCTCTGTATGCGGGTAAAGACCAGAGAGACTAAATGGTCTCCTTCTACGTCATAAAGAAGTATGAGGAATTGGGTTTTTCTTGTGTTGCCACCACCTGCTGCTGAGACTGAGCGATAGGGCAGGGGAAGACAAAAATACTCGGGATTCTCCAAGGACTGAACTATATTTTGCCATTAGTTCAGTACCATTCTACTGTGGCTAGAAATTCTAGATTAGAGAGCAGGTACATTGATGTAACTGCTCCCACTATCTCTAAAAAATGAAGTTTGATTGCATCTGAAAACAATGTACAAGGCGAAGTTTAAATTGAACCAGGAAATCGGTGCAGAAACCTGTTACAATAACTTAACGTTGGGTTAACACCCTTGTGTTACTCATTGGGTTTACACCTGTTTATGTGGTTAGACAGGGACCAATTTTGAATGCATTTAACAATAACTATCAACTCAAATAAGGGAACGATATCCTGGTGAAAGACAACAAGGTAACTATCTGTAATATAGAAGGAAGAGATACAGTATAGGCAAAACAGTCCATCTTCTATGAAACAACATTGAAAACAATGGTACCAGTGGTGGATAAGACATGGTGGATCTTGGCAGCTCTGTTCCACTTCCTTTCCTCAGAAAATCCCTCAAACAACTTTTCACACACCACCTAATAAGAATACTGTGTATGAAATCCACTCTGTGGCCACTTGATTAAGTACACCTCTACACTTGCTTGTTAATGCAAATATCTAATCAGCCAATCATATTGCAGCAACTCAATCCATTAAAACATGCAAACTTAATCAAGAGGTTCAGTTGTTGCTCAGACAGAACAGAATGGGAAAGAAATATGATCTAAGTGACTTTGACCGAAGGAGTTAATGTTGGTGCCAAACAGGGTAGTTTGATTATCTCAGAAACTGCTGATCTCCTGGGATTTTCATGCAGAGCAGTCTCCAGACTAGCATTTACAGAGAATGGTGCGAAAAACTAAAAAAAAAATCCAGTGAGCGGTAGCTCTGTGGGCAAAAATGCTTTGTTAATGACAGAGGTCAGAGGAGAATGGCCAGACTGGATGAAGCTGACAGGAAGGTGACAGTACTTCAAACAACCACATGTTACAGCAGTGGTGTGCAGAAGAACATCTCTGAATGCACAGCTCATCAAGCCTTTAAGTGGATAGGCTACATCAGCAGAAGACCACAAACATATACCTGAGTTCAAGAGCCATGAGGTAATATTACAGCTATATAAGACCTTAGCTAGACCCCACTTGTAGTACTGTGCTCAGTTCTAGTCACCTCACTACAGGAAGGATGTGGTTAGTATAGAAGAGTGCAGAGGAGATTTACAAGGATGTTGCCTGGATTGGAGAGTGTGCCTTATGAGAACAGGTTGAGTGAACTTGGCCTTTTCTCCTTGGAGTGATGGAGGATGAGAGGTGATCTGATACAGGTGTAGAAGATGATGAGAGGCATTGATAATGTGGATAGCCAGAAGCTTTTTCTCAGGGTTGAAATGGCCAACATGAGGTTGTATAGTTTTAAGGTGCTTAGAAGTAGGTACAGGGGGGATGTCAGGGGTAAGTTTTTCACACAGAGTGGTGGGTGTGTGGAATGCACTGCCGCGACAGTGGTAGAGGCAGATACAATAGGGTCTTTTAAGAGACTTTTAGAGCTTAGAAAAATAGAGGGCTGTGAAATAGGGAAATTCTAGGCAGTTTCTAGAGTAGGCTACATTGTCAGCACAACATTGTTGGCTGAAGGGCCTTAATGTGCCATAGATTTCTATGTTCTATGTTCTTGTGGCCAATTTATTAAGTACAGGAGGTACCTAATAACATGGCCACTGAGTGCAGATTAGAATATGAATAGATAAGTCTAGCTTATTTAACCAACATGAAAGTCCTTCAGGATGAAAAGAAAAAGAAATATATTCAATCTACATTTGCACTCAAGTAGAAATATGCTTACTTTTTGATGCTTTATACCCTGATTTATAACATCCAAAATTCCTGTACGAAAGTGATTATAGTTTTACTACTTACTAAATATATTTAATTGTATTTGCATCCTATTCTTATGAGCATTACTTGAGGCCCTCCATTGATCAAGGTTGACCATGGAGGTTGGGTCCCAGCTGTTTATGTGATATACAAACCTGTGCAGTAGAATATGGAGACAAAGCCTCCCCCTCTGAATCCAGCAGAGACCGATGCAGTCAGCTCTGAATTCAAAGTAGGACTGCGTTAGGGACGCTCCAAATTACTCCTTGGGGTTTATTCCCCAGCAGCCGTTTGAGATCAGAGATTTACTTCTCCTGAATGAGACGTCAACAACAGCTGTAGAGCCCCATCCATCCAAAGCGATTGGTTTTAAGGCATTTGCCCCTTCTCCTGTCAGTAGAAATGGTTCCACTGGGCTTAGTAGAACTTACATTTTGTATTTTAAAGTACGTATTTCTGACTGTGCAATCTTGCAACAATAATTTCCTTTGTAATAAATAATGTTTTATCTTATCTACGTGAACGCCAGGAACTGGACTTGGCTGTCAGAAGCTAATTGAAGTGCATGCCACTGGGAGCAATTAATAGGTAGTGGGAGCTTGCCCCCATTACTACCCCCAGCTATAACAACCATAAGGTTGCATTATTTATATAAATAATAACAACCTGAAAATTTGTCTTCTACACACTGAAAGTGGGTGGATTCCAAGGGGAAAGTTTGTTGATATGATGCTGTCTTTTTCAGCTCAGAATCTGGTTATTTCCACAAGAGTTCCCATATTCCTTTAACGAATCTAGTGCAAAATTATTTTAAGCTTTTAATCCACTTCCAAGAAAATATATAACAGAAGCATGCATTTTTTCTTCAAGAATATGTTTCACCAACAAATGATAGAAGCTGTGTTGCAACGGCTAAAAATGGCTTATTTTACCGTATATGAGGTAAAATATATAAATGCAGCTGCAGCTCAGTCAGTATCACACCTACTTCTCAACCAGCTCCGGAAATAACAGTACAAGTATCTAGTCTGACAATCCACTTTTACTGAGGGACTGCTAAACTGTTGTAGATGTTGTCTTTCCAAAACCAAGTGCAGGGCCATTTATGTATATGCATGTACTCACAGTCCTCTCTGCATTAGAGGGTCATTGACTCATACCTGAACTCATTTGGTATTGGTGTGCTTGGTCTGCAGCCATGTTACAATGACATAAAGCATGTACAAAGGTTAAAGAATTTGCCATGCAAATAAGGCACAGCTGCTTTTGATGTACCTACATTATGTCTTAATGAATTTGTGAAGGTCTATCACTAAATCTATAAGATCGCAAGTTTCTATGTCCTGGTGTCCTTGTCAACACCTATCCCTTGAAATATGATTAAAATCAGTTATCTGATCATTTTCTGATCATTGTTTGCAAGAGTTTGCTGTTACATTTCCTATTTTACAAGAGACCACACATCAGGGAGACATAAGTTGTAAACATGTTTAAGATGTTTCAAGGTTTCAAAAGTAGTATACAAATACATCTTTCATTTTCTATATTTAAAAAAATGTGAGTCACGTCCTCAAAATACCCTGCTATTCTCTTTTTTAAGTACTATCATATTAGCAAACTGTAAAGTATGTTGAAAGGATAAAATAAATAGAATCTCGTGGAGTTATGTAATTATGGTATCACGAAGATTCTACAACCCTTTCTTTTTAATTATATAATTCATTATTTGCTTTGCCAAACACAGGATTCCAGGAAATGTTCATAGCAATAAGTTTAGTGTATAAGTTTGTCTGCTGCCAATATTATGAAATCATCGCAGTAGTTGTAAAAATAAAGGAGGTTGTAACCTTCTGCGCACACCCACCCACACTGCCGTTTAATCAAATACTTTTGGTGGGAAAACTAAGACCTTTAAACTTTCACTATCAGACTCAATGCACACTGTATTTTTCTGATTGCTAAAAACAATTTGCTTTTTAAATTTTCAAAAAGCACAATATGACAGCAGCAAAAAATTCTTAGTGTAATTAGCTATTCTCTAGGCATGCTGATTCCAGAACTTCCACAATCATTCTTTTGTGATTGCTGGCTTCACTGATATGTACCACATTGCTAGAGTTGCACTAAAGCATTGTATTTCAGATTAGTCTGGCATAGCTGATGAGAAATGTACACAGAATGTGCCTACTTCTGACTAAAAGCAAGGAATTTTACAGCAAAATATTACAACTGGGTTCAGGAGGCGCATTGTTGCATTCCAATTTTCAAGTGATACAGCAGGGACACTGCAGTGCTCTCCCATGTCTACCATTCCTTGCATCCATAAATTCTCCACTCTCAGTGAAAGGGTCAGACAGGGAGTTGGTAGATGGTTCCACAAAGCCATTGAGAAACAATACACCTGCAGGCATGCGATGATATCAAGTAGCAGGTGGCTCCTTGATAGCATTAATAAATAATGTCAGCAGATTTCTTACCCATCCCATCAATCAGGAATTGATGCATGGCAGCATTTAAAATGTCAGGATAATTATAAATTTCAAGAGTCTGTGAAGATATATTCATATATAATGGAAATACATGTAATTCATCAGACCTGATTGCAACAGTTCACCCCTCACTGTGCCTACAAACACATTAAATACTTTCTAGTTTTGTTTGAAATAATATTGAAATGATATATTCTGAATCTCTGGAAGTAATTTAACTGTATCTTCCATGATTTGAAGTACTGTATATTACATTTAGTAGGATATTACATCAGTAAGAAAATTGTAACTGTACAATGAAGTCTACGTTCCCAGTGCAAAGCAATTTAAGGATGAGTGGTGCATGTTGTTAGATAAATAATACAGCAGTACATTTGCACAAGGATGAGCAAACAGGAATGAAATACTGAGCAGACAACCTGCTTTTTAATGATTGTAGTACTGAATTTTTTTCTTTGTTTATCATATTGAATTAGGGATAAACCTGAGCAAAGACACCAGGAAAACTCTCCTGCAAAGATTTTGCTAAATGATTTGCACTTGCTACATTATTAGAGTCAGAATCAGGTTTAAGATCTCTGTCTTATAAAATGTGAAATTTGTTGTTTTGAGGTAGGAGTACCTGTACAGACATAAAAATTACTGTAAATTACAAAATAGATCAATAGTGAGGTGGTGTTCACGGACCATTCCGAAATCTGGTGGTGTGGCCAGAATAATTTTAAAAACACAAGAGATTCTGCAGATGCTGGAAATCCAGAGCAATTCATACAAAGTGCTGGAGGAACCTGGTATTTTCTGAGTTGCAAGACAGGAATAAACAGTTGATGTCTGGGTTGAGGCCCTTCATCAGAAGTGGAAAGGATGGGGGAAGAAGCCAGAATAAGAAGATGGAGGGAGGAGAAGGAGCACAAGCTGACCTGTGATAGGTAAAACCATGTGAGGGAGAAGGTGAGTGGGTGTGGGAGGAGGAATGAAGTGAAAATCTGGGAGGATTTAGGTGAAAGAGGTCAAAGGCTGAAGAAGAAGGAACTGGATGGGAGAGGAGAGTGAACCATGGGAGAAAGGGAAGGAGAGGGGGACCCAGAAGGAGACATTGTTTCAAATTATTTTCATAACAATTTGCTTGTTCCCATTGAGAATTATGGCTTATGGTTGATGAAAAATTAAAGCTGGTAATGTCTGTTCCTATGAGCAAAATATTGATTTTTGGAATTCAGACTAGTAAGTTACCTAGTTCAATGGTCAATCAATATTGTGCTTGCTGAAATCAGCAATACTGACAGCTAGAAAGCTCCAAGGAGAATAAGAAATCCATCAGACAAAGCTGAAATACATCTGTTGGATTAATAAATCTTCCCTTTGGGAAAACTAGACACATGAAGATACAGCAGGAGAAAACTGTGTAACAGAGTCGGTGCATGTGATACTATTAGCATACAATTTTCTGTGGTTTAAGCAAGAAAAAGATTCCTACAAAAAATTAACTTGAGAGTTTGGAAGACTTGCTACAGCTGGCAAATGAATTTTTTACTGGCATTCCTTAAATTTGCACATGGAACCATTTACTTTAAAACAAAAAATTCTAGTCTTTTTTAATTATTACACTCAGCTGATGTTTTTTATAACAGGTCCACTTATGGCACAATACTTTAACTTACACAGGGAATATTTATATGTTAGAAAACAAAGAGTAATATGCTCTGCTTCCTCTTTGAAATACACTCTGAAAATTTTCACTTTACCAGACCATCACAAAACTGTACTTATTAAACCACTAATTTTACATATTCAAAAAATACAATGTTCTATTATATTATTGGATCACTTACAATTATGCTAATATCAGTCATAGCCTTCAGTGACTTGACTATATGACATCAAAAGTAGAATTAAAGGCACAGTAAGATCCTATTTTATTTTGTAGGGATTCTACTATGTCTAGTCCAAAACATGTATGTCTACAACTGGAATGCATGTACAGTACTAAGTTCAAATGAATGAATTAAAGCAATCACAATTAATGCTAATGATTTACGTTGATTATACAAAGAAGATTAGTTTTGTTTTATTCTTTGATCTCCTATATAAATCAACACGGCATTAAGGAATCTTGGCAACTGTTATCTTTAATGTTGATAAAGAGGGAAACAATTCAGTGCATGTAGAGTCCCACCTAACACAAAGAAAGATAGCTATGACTAGTGGAAATCAACAATCACAGATTCAGGAGAGCAATGCAAGTGCTCCTCAGATAAGCATTTTCAGCTGTTTGATCAATGTTATGAGAATGCTAAAAACAATAAAACACTGAAGATACTGAAAATCTGAAATAAAAACAGAAAATGCTCAAAATAATCACCAAGTCAGGCTGCATTATTCCACACATAGATCAAGATCAGTGACAAGTGGTAAGCAATTCTCATGTCCCAAAAGTGCCAGTGTCAAGTACCCATTAGAGTTATAAATGTGTTTAAACTGTTTGTGTCAGTGGGCAGCTACCTCTGGTGAATAAGCTTTAGTCTATGACTGAGATGTTATCAGAGATCACAGTCTTTGATGTAAGTCCTTGCCTCTTGCATTTGTGTGCTGGACCTGATTGTCTTCCTTAAGTTTGCTTCATTGTAACCTAAAACTTTTTTTGGTGGATATTGCGAAGCTCTGAGGGGTTCTGGTTCGACCACCTCAACCACTTCTTCTGGCAGCTTATTCCAGGTCCTCACTACCCTCTGTGAAAAGACATTATCTCTCAGGTCTCTTTTAACTATCTCCACTCTCGTCCTGTATCTGTGCCTTCTAGTTTTGCACAAATAATCATAATGAAAATATTCTCAAATTGCGTATGAAATATTACTATATTAGAATCGGTCTTCCTCAATAATCCATCATCACAAGATTACTAGCCAACTCTAGTTCATCGCACATGACCAGATGTAAAATATACTTTTCCTCACTGGATTTACAATTGTTCTGTTGACTTGTCTAGAATATATTCCATGAACTTATCCTCAAATATGGATAATTACAACAAATATTTTCTTTCAGTTGTTATTTTTTATCTTTGCCCAAAGAGATTCTACTTCCTCTATTTCTGGACTAACATCTTTTCTCACTGCTGTTCTGTGTCATTATTTACATTCAGAATGACCCATCTCCTTCTCCACTCTGCCTATAATTCTGAACCACCAGGCCTCTTCCATGATCACTAGGTCACATCCTTTGATCCCTGTTTGTTATATTAATTCATGTTTCCTGTGTTGACTTCACCATTTCCCCCATTTTGATCCAATTCAGTCCTGCACATCTTTACACTCGAATATTATCCTAACTCTTCTCTTTAGCTGTCTAAATTTCCCTCATTCCATCAACGCTATTACCTCATTGCACCATCGTACATCCACATTCTTCTCAACTGTATTTCTTTAGCTTAATGGTAATTGACAAGTAACTTCATTGCCTGTAAAATTAAATTGCAGTTGTTTTTGCTGGTCCATAGCACCCATGGGTGTTTAATGCTGAGCTGCAAGGTTCCGCTTAGCACTAAAACAGTGCCTTACAACACAATGGAGCAGGTACCCATGAGTAAACACTACTTTGTTCATTCAGGGAACATTCCGTTCCCTATCTTCTGTCAGTACTCATTCCAAACATTGTACATCATGAAAGATTGTGTTTGGCAGGAACAGGTATCTTGATGTGAAGCCATGAAACTTCAGAGAGTATGGAATTAATAATGAGGACTCGTAGATTGTTCCACCTGACAGCATATTCATATGGCTCCAACTCTGGCAGGGCTCTCCTGTATACAAGACAAAACATACCAAGGATTGACGAAAGATGAGTCACGGCTGCTGGTTAATAGTTATACTCATGAAATTATACCTATGTCAGACTATTGACTCAAAGGGCAATATTCCCACCTTGAGCACCAATTGATGATGAGGAGAGACATACTGGTAGAATGACGTGAGTTTGTCTAAGTTTTGGTGGTTATAATGCTTAAGTTTTTGCAAATAATTCACCTGATTTTTTTTTGTAACACTGAACTTTGTAGCAATGATTTAAAACTGGTGGTTTGTTAAATCATTTTGGAATTAACTGTATAATATAGGAGACAGTTAAAAAAATAGGTTGCCTTCCATAAAATTCAGAGATGAATGATTATGCATGTTTAATATTATAGTGATAGCTTACAAATTACTCACTTATTGAATATAGTTGCACAATTTATTATGATCGGAACCTGAATTCAGGACCACTCTTACTCTAATCCCATCATGAGTAGCGTACCATGTCTACAGCTTAACACAGGCATTCCTACAGTCTTACATATTGCAAATGCCCAATTTTGCTGCATGAACTAAAAAGTTAATATGTAATATGCACTGTTAATGATTGCATCAGAGTGTGGCATTTTATATTTAATATTGCAGTAGACAACTAATTTGAAAAAGGCAATTTATCTCACAGGTAAGAGCAGTTAGACAAATGCCAGTGGTTTATTTTATGAAAGAATTTCTATCTGGTTCAAAGCAGAACATGTTGGAATAAACTCAACAAGTCAGCCTGTCTCTGAGGAAAGAAGAAAGAAGTTGACATTTCAGATCAAAAATCTTTTTATCTGAATTGGTTTAAAGCAGACATGGCCAGAATCATGGAGCAGGTTGGAATTTTTGACACCAGAGACTGCAGATGCTGGGATTTGGAGCAAAAAACAAACCACTCGAGGAACTTAAATGGGTCAAGCATCATTTGTGGGAGGGAGGGACACAGGAAGGAATTGTTGGCATTTAAGGTCAATACCCTGATTCAAGACTGAAGTGTTAACCATCTTTCTTTCCCCAGATGCTGTATGACCAGCTAAATATTTCCAGCAATTTTGAATTTATTTTAGTTTCCAACAATTATGTCTTATTCATTGTTACTTACATCTGATTAATTACAGACACATCTTAATCTAACTAATTGCAACTAGAAGTATAACCAAAAATGATTTGAAATTGATGAATTCCAAACAATTTTCATTGTGATCATGACATGCACCCCATCTTCATCAGTTGTGGTAAGTACGGTCTAGAAATGTTCAATCACGTTTTAAATACACAAAGTTATTTGCCTCATACAGCAAAAAACGCACTATGATATTACCTTCTGCAGGAATTTGCAAGATAGCATTTGATAATATTGAAGCATTGATGAAGTCAAGAATAGAATTGAAAATTCCATAAGGCAGCAAAGCAAATCTATCCACATCCATCCTGCCAGTCTCCCAAATATTAATTTTTATGTAAGGAATGTCCATAGGTCAGCTGTTCATAGCCAGGGAGAGCCTGAAGTGGTATATGGACCATGTTTAGATAGATTAGTTTAGTTAGATTTGCTTGTGCAGGCATGGTGGGCCAAGTGCCTGTTCCTGTGCTGTATTGTTCTTCGTTCTATTCACTCTCCCCACCTGCTCCACAGAGATTTGCAAATCACGCAATGGAAAGTAACTGATAAATGTGTACTGTTTGAACCTCTAACTCGGAAACATAGCTGAGTGCTTAATGATCCCTAAATAAAAATTGCTTTGTAAAATAGGTTAAAGTTTCATTTTTTTCATCAGTACTAAATTTAATCCAAGTGCATTCAGTTTACACTAGTTGGAAAGTTTTCTACAGGTAGACATTAATATAATTGCCCAACACAAATAATCCTTAGTTAAAGGAAAGGAATGTAAAGAAAAAGTAGGTGTGTGATTAGCGGTTCCTTATATAAGATTTCAATGAAAATGTTCCATTTTTGCTTCCTGCCTTCTATTGAAGCAGAAGCTAGATAAGAAATGTGGAAACCGGCTGGGATACACTTGAAAAACTGCTTCAAATTCACTAGAAGCTGCATTGCATAACTGACTGGAGTAACACTTCTAAATCCAGCTTAGTAAACCCATCTAATATTCTTGAGGAAAAGGAGAGTACCTCTGCAATGTCACATCCAAATTGGGTAAAGCAAACAGCATTTAATTATTTCATGGTTTGTTCAAAGTTTCTAAACTGCTGAAACACTGTTTGAAAATCAAGTGACAACAGAGGCCATGGCTAGAACAGATGCCATTTTGAACTTCCCATATTTTTGCTTAGGGTAAAACCAGGAGGCTTTATTGTTCAAAAGGAAATTAGATGATTATTCCAAACTGTGGTTTCAATCTCATCCATCAACAATTTCCTCCCACTTACTTCAAATCAAAGGTGTAGCCTTTGGAACACACGTGGGTCCCACCTATGCCTGCCTTTTCATCGGCAACGTAGAACAGTCCATGTTCCATGCCTACACCGACATCACTCTCCAACTCTTCTACGCTACATTAACAACTGCATTGGTGTGGTTTCCTGCACCCATGCTGAGCTCGTCAATTTCATCAGCTTTGCCTCCAACTTCCACCCTGCCCTCAAATTTACTTGGTGCATTTCTGACACCTCTCCCCTTTCTTGATCTTTCCATCTCCATATCTGCAGTCTGATAACTTTTTTAAACCTACTGACTCTTACAGCTGTCTGGACTATACCTCTTTCCACCATCACTTGTAAAAATGCCATCCCCTTTTCTTAGTTCCCCATCTGCACCACATTTGCTCTCAGAATGAGACTTTACATTCCAGAACAACTGAGGTGTCCTCCTTCTTCCAAGAAAGAGGTTTCCCTTCCCCCACCATCAACACTGCCCTCACCCGCACCTCTTCCATTTCACGCATATGTGCCCTCACCACATCCACCCCCCCCACCCCACCAAGGATAGGGTTCATCTTGTCCTCACCTACCGCCCCACAAGCCTCTGCATCCAGCACATAATTCTTCATAACTTCTGCCATTTCCAACAGGATCCCACCACCAAGCACATCCTTCCCTCCCACCCCACCCCACTTTCTGCAGAGATCACTCTCTACATGACTTCCTTGTCCATTCGTCCCTCCCCACTGATCTCCCTCCTATCACTTATCCTTGCAAGCTGAACAAGTGACAACCTGCCCCTACACCTCCTCCCTCACCACCATTCAGGGTCCCAAGTAGTCCTTCCAGGTGAGGCGACACCTCACCTGTGAGTTTAATGGGGTCAGCTACTGCATCCAGTGCTCCCGGCACTGCCTTCTGTATATCGGTTAGATCTGAAATAGATCTTCCCATCCCCATTCCAACATGTCAGTCCATGGTCTATAGTGGCGATGAGGCCACACTCAGGTTGGGGGAGCAACACCTCAAATTCCATCTGGGTAGCCTCCAACCTGATGGCACAAACATCGATTTCTCAAACTTCTGGTAATTGCAACAACCCCACCACCACCTTCACCATTTCCCCATTCCTGTTTCCCCATCCCACCTTCACTTTTAAACCTGCCCATCACCTCCCTCTGGTGCCCCTTCCCCTTCCTTTTCTTCCATGGTCTTCTGTCCTCTTCGTTCCAGCTCTTTATTTCACCCCCTGTCCCTCACCCAGTTACTTCTTACTCCCCTCCTTCTTGTTCTGACTTCTCCGTTTCCTTTCCAGTCCTGATGAAGGGTCTCTGCCTGAAATGTTGACTGTTTACTCTTTCGCATAGATGCTGCCAGGCCTGCTGAGTTCCTTCAGCATTTTGTGTGCGTTGCTTTGGATTTCCAGCATCTGCAGATTTCCTCTTGTTCGCAGTTTAATTCTTCGTATTTTTCCAAGCTGATGCATTAGTGTGTCCTGCACAACTGTTTATTCACAGATGGTTGTACACAAGGTGGGTTGCACCTCTAAACATTCAATTGGTGATAGACAATTGCAGAATTTAACTAAACTAGATTTCACTTTAATTTAACTAAAGTGTAAAAGAGAGTGGATATGGGACCGATGGAAAACAATGCTGGAGAGATAATAATGGGGGACAAAGAAATGGCAGTTGAACTAAATAAGTATTTTGCATCAGTCATCACGGTTGAAGACACTAGCACTATGGTGGAAAATCCCAGGCACGAAGTGTGTGAAGGTACCATTACTAGGAAGAAGATTCTTAGGAAACTGCAAGGACTGAAGGTAGATAAGTTAACTGGACCAGATGGTGTGCACCTTGGGGGTCTGAAAGAGGTGGCTGAAGAGATTGTGGAGGCATTAGCAATGATCTTTCAAGAATCACTAGAGTCTGGAATGGTTCTGAAAGCCTGGAAAATTGCAAATGTCACTCCACTGTTCAAGAAGGGAGAGAGGTAAAAGAAAGGAAATTATAGGACAGTTAGTCTGACCTCAGTGGTTGGGAAGGTGTTGGAGTCGATTGCTAAGGATGTGGTTTCGGAGTACTTGGAGGCACATGATAAAATAGGCTGTAGTCAGTATGGTTTCCTCAAGGAATATTCTTGCCTGACAAATCTGTTGGAATTCTTTGAAGAAATAACAAGCAAGAGAGATAAAGGAGAATCAGCTGATGTTATGTACTTGGATTTGCAGAAGGCCTTTAACAAGGTGCCACACATAAGGCTGTTTAACAAGCTATGAGCCCATGGTATTACAGGAAAGATTCTAGCATGGATAAAGTGGTGGCTGATTGGCAGGAGGGAAGGAGTAGGAATAAGGGGAGCCTTTTCTGTTTGGTTGCCAGAGACTAATGGTGTTCCACAGGGGTCTGTTTTGGGATTGATACTTTTTACGTTATATGTCAATGATTTGGATGATGAGATTGATGGCTTTGTTGCAAAGTTTGCAGACTATACGAAGATAGAAGGAGGGGCAGGCGGTTTTGAGGAAGTGGAGAGACTATAGAAAGACTTAGATTAGGAGAACGGACAAAGAAGTGGCTGATGGAATATAGTGTCGGGAAATGTATGGCAACGCACTTTGGTAGAAGAAATGAAAGGGTTGACTATTTTCTAAAAGGAGAGACAATACAAAAACTGAGGCACAAAGGGACTTGGGAGTCCTTGTGCAGGATTCCCACAATGTTAATTTGTAGTTTGAAACTGTGGTGAGGAAGGCAAATGCAATGTTAGCATTCATTTCAAGAGGACTGGAATATAAAAGCAAGGATGTAACACTGAGACTTTATAAAGCACTGGTGAGGCCTCATGGAATATTGTGAGCAGTTTTAGGCCCTCTGTCTTAGAAAGGATGTGCTGAAACTGGAGACGGTTCAAAGGAGGTTCATAAAAATAATTCCAGGTTTGAACTGTTTGTCATATGAAGAGTCTCTGGGTCTGTGTTCACTGAAATTCAGAAGAACTAGGGGTTACCTCATTAAAACCTACTGAATAGTGAAAGACCTTGATAGAATGGAATGCTTCTATGGTGGGAGTCTCTAAGACCAGAGGACACAGCCTCAGAATAGAAGGGCGACCTTTTAGAATAGAGATGAGGAGTTATTTCTTTAGCCAGAGAGTGGTGAATCTGTGGAATTCTTTGCCACAGGCAGCTGCAGGGGTCAAGTCTTTATGTATATTTAAGGCAGAGGTTGATAGATTCTTGGTTGGTCAGTGCATGAAGGGATACAGAGGGAGGGAGGGAGGGAGGAGACTGGGGCTGAGAGGAAAAACGGATCAGCCATGATGAAATAGCAGAGCAGACACGATGGGCCAAACAGCCTAATTCTGCTCCTATGTCTTATGGACTTACGGTCTAAACAACCACACATCTGATGTAAAAAAAAATCAGCTGCCTGATTTTTGAAGTCTGAGACGGTTTATTACTATTGTTCATTCTTGACCTTCGTTATCACCCCACATCACTAAGTAAAATAAAAATAAAATCACGATATTTAAAAAATCTTTTCTGAATGTACTTTGCATTTTCTTTTTTCATTGACACTAGGACTTAGATTCCACAGCATTATAAGAGTTCACAATATACTTTGCAGAAGTGCAATTGGAAATGGCTCTGCAATATTAAGAGGGGAGGTGGACATGAAAGTCCTCATCACCACCTTGTCCCACGTGGCTAGAGATAAAATGTGTTGGGAAGAATTTTGTTGTTATGCTTGACTTCCAGCAAGTATTATAAAATTTAGTTGTTAGACTGAGAATTCATATATCCTATTAATTAATCCAAGGTATAAATTAATTTTTAATTGAGAAGCCCAGATATTGGTCTTCTGTAATTATTATGAGGATGAATATAGTTTTAGTCTTGCCTGAGGCCTTTCCACAAATTCAGCCTCTCTGTCTGAGAAAGGGAAAAATCTCAATATCAATCCTCATATTTAAGTTATTTTAATCCTTGGAGTAATGATTTCCTCCTACAGAATATTGAGAAGACCAAAACTATTACTTCAAATCCACTCAACAAATTTAATTCCCTAGCAATTCCCTCTCTCTGGCAATTGTCTGAGCTCATTCAGACTTACCGCCATCTTTATTTTTTCAGGACTCTGAAATGAGCTCCTGCACATTCTCAAGATCACCGAAATGTCACCTGACTCCATCCTGCTTCAGCTAATCTGCTGTGGAAACTTTTATCCATATCCGTATCATCTCTTGATTCCAAAACTCCAGCACTCTACTCTCCTTCCCAGTGAACTTCAGGCATCCAAAGTTCTGCCACTTAAGTTCTATTCATCATTAATCAAAAAGCAGATGGTAGAGTTCTGAAATAAAACATATAATACTGTAACCACTTGGCAGGTTAGGCAGCTTCTATGGAGAGAGAAATAAACTTAACATTCCAAGCTGATAATAATATTCATCAGCTGGAGCACTATCATTTTCTTTCTCCATTGCTGCTGCCTGACTTGCTGAGTTTTTAGATTTAATCACTATGTTCCATTCATCCAAATACCTGTGCTCACACCAAACATACACTTTACTATTTAGTATGCCTCAGTTTTAAAATGCACATCTGTTTTAAATCATAAATCTTTACTATACAAGTTTCTCCCAGACTTACAATTTCCAGAGATATATAACCTCCAGCAATATCAGTCATCATCCTCATTTCATTTGTTTCACCATTAGAAACCAGAATTTCTCAGCCAAGGCCTTAAAATTTGCAATTCTTCCATAAGCCTATCCAGATCTTTAACTTTCATTTCTACTTTACTGCAGTGAAAGCACATGAATTTTCACCCAGCTGGTCTACACCAGGCCTTATCTGTACACAAGTCCTCTCCTACTGTCATTAGTGGAAGAGAGTATAGGATTGGAGGCTCAATGAGGACCCAAACTGGATTCAATTTTGTCCATAAGTCCTTTAAATACACTAGTGAGCTCTTCTAAATAGTTTCAGAAACTTGGTCTTCCAGGAGTTTCACAAATCAATCACGAAAATAGACAATTTGAGGACCAGTTCAGATAGGGTTTTAATTGAACTTCTTATTCTCCTATCGGAACAAAACCTTGTGCATTTCAGCCAAATATATGTACACTGCACTGAGAAGATGTGTTCTTAAAAAGAATGAGACCTGCATGTATAGGCTTTGGAAAATGAAATCAAGGTATCCAGTTCAACTGTGACAAAGCAAAAATCTTATCAATCACAATAATTCAAGTCTTCTCATTGACCAATCATTGAAAAAAAGAAGCCAACGTGCATAGGTCAGTAGATAGTTATACTTCCATCAAGTTCAAATTTATTGTCATTCAACTGCACACTGTATGCACAGTGATTATGCAGCAAGTTTGAAGTTAATAACTCATTGGGGTGATTGACAAGTTTGTGGCCTAAGGTAGAAGGAGATGAGTTATCAACTTCAAACTTCCTGCATAATCACACAAAGAGTTGATATGTATGTGCATGTAGCGAGAGCTGTATCTCCTTCTACCTTAGGCCACAAATTTATCAATCACCTATGTTGTGGACACTTTCTGGAGGTCCAAGATCCGTATGCTCCACGACCACTGGACTAAGTGTGTAAATGTAGGAAGGGACTATGTTGAAAAATAAATGTGCTAGGTTTTCTAAAATTGACTCCTTCTACCTTAGGCCATGAACTTATCAATCGCCCCTTGTACTGCACAGGACCAAAAGAAGCTGCAGACAGTTGTAAATTTAGTTGGCTCCATTTTGGGTACTAGCCTATAAAGTGCCCAGGAAATCTTCAAGGAATGGTGTCTCAGAAAGGCAATGTCCATTATTAAGGACCTCCAACACCCAGGGCATGCCCTTTTCTTACTGTTACCATTAGGTAGGAGGTACAGAAGCCTGAAGGCACACACTCAGCGATTCAGGAACAGCTTCTTCCCCTCTGCCATCCAATTCCTAAATGGACATTGAACCCTTGGACACTACCTCACTTTTTTAATATATATTATTTCTGCTCTTTTACACAATTTTTAATCTATTCAATATACGTATACTGTAATTGATTTATTATTTGTTTTCCTCTTCTTCCATATTATGTATTGCATTGCATTGCTGCTAAGTTAACAAATTTCACGTCACATGCTGGTGATAATAAACCTGATTCTGATTCATTTTGTTCTAGGTTACTACTTTCAAGTCACAGTGACACTGTTAGTTTGAGAGTTTTTAGTTAGTGGCTCTGTTGGCCTCGTGTTTACTATTTTCCTTTGTTCTGTGCACTTCTCATTAAATTTCAGTGAACTGTTCATCCTGCTTCTGAATCTCTCCCTCTGCACTTGGGCCATCACTGAACTCCTGTCAAGTAATCTGGGTGCTATTGAAATCTGAGTGTGAAGAATAATAAATAATTTTTAAGCTACAGTTGAATCAGCAAATGCACTTTTCTGACTAGGTTAGGCTATTAATCTGCTCAGTGCATAATAACTACTGTCCGAGTTCAGATGTCTTAATGTTTCCTCTTCAAGTACAACTAGTCATGTCTTTGTACTAGGAGTAGCAGTGACCTTCTTTCCATTTCTAGGGAGAAAGTCATCCCTCCTGTGTTTGACTATCTAGCGAGAATTCCGTACATCCTATCCCCAAAAAGTCCCTGCTGCTTGGAAGTTTCATATTAATCTCAGGACCACTGCATCTGTGGTATGAAGCTATCAATGAGATTTGGGAGGATGAAAGATTGGCTGTTTACAGAGTGGGGTATAGAAAGCACATGGTCAGTCATACTAATTTTCTTTCTTAAAAATAAACTTTACATCATACTTATAATCATCTTCATTGGAGTTGAATCTGCAGTACGTCTTATCCCATTAATTCCTGGTATACACAATAAAAACAGAGATTCATTCTCATTATTCACACATTGATGTGTTTCTGGTTCCTAAGGTTGTCATAGCTGGATGTGGTAGTGGGGATAAGCTCCCACTATCTACAAGGTGCTCCAAATGGCGTGCAACTCTAACAGCCTCTGACAACCAAGTCCAACTCTTGGCCTTCATATGTAGCTTAGCTTCTACACCCAGCGGTACTGTTTCTACTGACAAGAAAAGGAGAAAGGCAGACCACTGGCGCCTCATAACCAGTTGCTTCGGGCAGGTGGAGCTCGTCAGCCTTGGACAGCAGCCTGCCCAGAAGGAGAATTCTGATTTTAAAGCTCCGCTGCCTTGTGGCCATACCCACCCATGGGAAAGGCTTTGGGAGTAAATCCCGAGGAAGAAATCCAGAGCCAGGGTCCCTAAGGCAGTTTGATGTTGTTTACAACTTCACTCTGACACCCTCTGCGATGACATTGGTGACAAGCTGTATCAGCACTTGCCCTTCCCGTGGACTACATCAGTGACGTGGAGAGAGCGGGTGGAGTGGAGTGACAAAGTCCACCAGAGACACAAACCCATGATCCCCTGGGATCAACAGCTGCCTACTATGATGTGTTCCTGATTCGAATCAAATAATACTGGTTAAATTGGAGGACAAAGGGCATATTTTACAAACCTATGACAGAGCACAGTATATGATATTTTAGCCAATGCTTGGAGTGTGTGAAACACCAAACCAAACACTGTATAAATTGTCTAAAATTATCACACTGGACTATTGAATTTCCTACTTAGATAATTGTTGAGCAATATTGAAGGAAATAAAACAAAAAATATTCTCTCTCTCTAGCCCTAAAGTCAAGGCATTTGATAAGGTACCCCATGCAAGGCTTATTGAGAAAGTAAGGAGGCATGGGATCCAAGGGGACATTGCTTTGTGGATCTAGAACTGGCTTGCCCACAGAAGGCAAAGAGTGGTTGTAGACGGGTCATATTCTGCATGGAGGTCGGTGACCAGTGCAGTGCCTAAGGGGTCTGCTCTGGGACCCTTACACTTCATGATTTTTATAAATGACCTGGATGAGTTAGTAAGTTTGCTGATGACACAAAGGTTGGAGGTGTTGTGGATAGTTTGGAAGGCTGTCAGAGGTTACAGCGGGACATTGATAGGATGCAAAACTGGGCTGAGAAGTGGCAGATGGAGTTCAACCTAGATAAATTTCTAGTGGTTCATTTTGGCAGGTCAAATATGATGGCAGAATATAGTATTAATGGTAAGACTCTTGGCATTGTGGAGGATCAGAGGGATCTTGCGGTCCGAGTGCATAGGACACTCAAAGCAGCTGCCCAGATTGACTCAATGGTTAAGAAGGCGTACGGTGTATTGGCCTTCATCAATTGTGGAATTGAATTTAGGAGCCGAGAGGAAATGTTGCAGCTATATAGGACCCTGGTCAGACCCCACTTGGAGTACTGTGCTCAGTTCTGGTCACCTCACTACAGGAAGGATGTGAAAGCCATAGAAAGAGTGTAGAGGAGATTTACAAGGATGTTGCCTGGATTGAGGAGCATGCCTTATGAGAATAGGTTGAGTGAACTCGGCCTTTTCTCCTTGGAGTGACGGAGGATGAGAGGTGACCTAATTGAGCTGTATAAGATAATGAGAGGCATTGATTGTGTGGATAGTCAGAGGCTTTTTCCCAGGGCTGAAATGGTTGCCACAAGAGGACATAGGTTTAAAGTGCTGGGGAGTAGGTACAGAGGAGATGTCAGGGTTAAGTTTTTTACTCAGAGAGTGGCGAGTGAATGGAATGGGCTGCCGGCAACAGTGGTGGAGGCAGATATGATAGGGTCTTTTAAGAGACTTTTGGATAGGTACATGGAGCTTAGAAAAATAGAGGTCTATAGGTAAGCCTTGTAATTTCGATGGTAGGGTCATGTTTGGCACAACTTTGTGGGCCGAAGGGCCTGTATTGTGCTGTAGGTTTTCTATGTTTCTAAGTTTCTAAGTCAATGTTTACACAGGAGAAATGAAAATTACAGCCCAGAAACAGATCATGCAGCTCAAATATTCTGTACTGATGTTTATACTTCATCAGATCTCCATATAATTCACTTGATTTCAGTTTTTCAATGTCTTTTTGATTATCTTTTTAGTCTTTTTATCTGATTTCCTTTTGTATCTATTTGCCTTAATCACTTTGTGTGGTAGTGAGATCAACAATATTTTCTAAGTATTGTGTGTAATTATGTTTTCCAATAATTCCCCAATTCAGTTTGGGTATTTACAGCTTCTAATTTTAACTGACAGATAGACAAAGATGGGAAAGTAAACACAATTAATTTTTAAGAAAAATTTAGGAACGAGCTCAGCATGACTGGCCACGAGCTTTCCATCCCCCACTCTGCAAGCAGTTTAGTCTTCATCCTTGTAAATCCTCCTGGTAGCTTTCTACCACCAGCTCTCTTGAGACAAGAGAACTTTGAACGTACAATGCCAGATGAAAACCAAGTTACTGGAAATGGATGAAACACATCTGGTTGCTATTTGTGAGAAAACTGTGACCCTGATTTGGACTGTGATTTTATAAACCTTTGAAATCAAAACCAATGGTCACTTTATTAAGCCTTGCACTATTTAAACCCAAAATGAAATATTAGACCGATTTGAAAACATACTGCACAATTTGAACTAGTCATGTGATGTCTTTTAAAAATGTATTCTAACATTTTTGAAAAACATGCAAATAATTTAACTAATATTATTGAGTCTAGATTTCTTCCCAAGTAATAGGCTGAATGGAAATAAAAGCTTGATGCAATTTGTACTGTATATTAATCAGAATTTATGCAACATTTATATTCTGTGTTGTCTGTACCTACATGCCCGAGATGCTAGTGCAAACAAGTTTTTCACTGTACTTGTACCTCTCCATACTTGTGCATATGAGAATTTATTTGTTCCCAACCAGGAGGTGGCTGAATTTCAGCAGCCATCCAGTGACAGTGATCTCCTGTAAGTTTAGTATACAGTATGTTTTGGGAGAATATGTCACTGCAGGGTAAACAATAGCAAGAATTTAAGGGGACAAACCAGATAAAATCATTATGAAAACACATTTTAAAATTATTACTTCAAGAAACTGTCAAATATGAGAACTTCAGAGTGTATAGCCAACAAGATATAATGGCTTCTAACTTTACATCTTTAGTGTAAGAGTATGTAGAATTGTTTATGCATTAAGCTGGTGTGTTGGCTACAAAGCCAGCACATATGGGCTCTTTACAACTATTTGCTCTCTACATTTTCAGTTGGCTACAAGTATTTATCTTTCTGAGATCTTCATCCCTTAAGGCTTTAATAACACTTTTTCAAAAAAAAATACGTATCAGTGCAATCCAAGATTTTACAGTCGAAAATCTCAAGATTGCACCAGGTGTCTGATTCATTCACGCAAATGTGTATGAAATATTCTGATGACTGTGCAAGAAATCTGATGTTGTTCAGCTGACTTCCTGGGAAAGTAGCCAGATATGAAGAGCTATTATAATAAACAATAGTCTTGACACTAAGGATTATACCAAGTTCTGATGTTTTCAGTCAGGAAAATAAAAGTCTTCCAAAGGTAACTGGAGATGAGAGTGTAATAGATAAAGGCGCAAAATGGGTGAAATGATAACTCAAGACATTTCCTACATCACTACATGTTTAGCACCCATAAATCTAGAATATTTATGTAGTCCACAGACCACAATGTATTTCCATTGAAGATTAAATATTCCGGCTACATTAAGTTTATTTCTTCCTGCACTGAGAAAATAAGCTGCAAGGCAAACTAACGGATGTAAAAAACTGACAATTAAAGCTTTTTATCTACATTAAAGGGAATACAATGATAGTACATGCCCCTGAGAGAATGAAGTTGGGGGAATAGTTATGTAGTTCAAATAAATGGAAAAGGAGTTAAATGTGTATTTTGTTTCTGTCTGTATAGTAGATATAATGACATTTCCATAAATGATAAAAAACAGTAAAGGAATTACATTTTGACTGGACAAAGTAATGGGCTAAAGGCTGATAAGTAGCCTTTGAATCCAATGAATGTGGACACAGGTTAGAATCCTTCAAATATCCATAGGTTTGGGGTAGATAGTGAAGGACAGGAAAACTGCAAATTATTCAAAAAGAGTCAGAGGCAAATAGAGGATAGATACTAGACAAACACGAAGAAATCTGCAGATGCTGGAAATTCAAGCAACACACACAAAATGCTGGTGGAACGCTGCAGGCCAGGCAGCATCTATAGGGAGAAGCGCTGTCAACATTTGGGTCTCGGCCCGAAACGTTGACAGCGCTTCTCCCTATATATACTAGACAAACTGGCTTAAGTTATTATTGGAAGAATGTTTGGATTTGTCTATTAACGAGTTAATCACAAACAATGGAAAATCATATTCTAATCAAACAGGGACATGATGGGCTCATATTTTAAGGGGTTGCAGTATGAAAGTGGGAAGTCATCGCAAACTGTAGAAGACACTTGTGAGATCACATCTAGAGTACTGTGCACAGATTTAGTCTCTTAATTTTAGGAAAGATGTACTATCTTTGCAAGACTGTTTATAGAAGGTACTCAGGATGATCTAATGGGTATGGAGAGATTGTTCAAAAAAACTTCAAAGTTCAAAGTAAATTATTGTCAAAGCACATACGTCAGCAGGTACTACCCTAAGATTAATTTTCTTGTGGTCATTCACAGTAAATACAAAGCAACACAATAGAATCAATTAAAACAGCACTTGACAGAAATACAAAAACAAAGTCAAGAAAAAATGTCAAAACAATGTAAAAAAACAAGAAACTGCAAATACAAAAAGAAAAAAACAAAATAATAATAATAAATAAACAAACAAGCAATAAATATCGAGAACATGGAGTGAAGAGACCTTGAAGAAGAGTCTATGGGTGTTCAATGTTGGGGTGAGTGTTGTCGTTATCCTCTCTGGTTCAAGAACCTGATGGCTGAGGGGTAGTAATTGTCCCTGAAACTGGTGGTGTGTGTCCTATGGCTCTTATACCTCCTTCTTGGTGTCAGCAACAAGAAGAGAGCAGGGCCTGGTAGTGGGTGTCATTGCTGATGGATGCGGTTTCCCTCAACATTGCTCCGTGTAGATGTGCTCAATGGTGGGGAGGGCTTTATCCATGATGAACTATGCTGTGTCCACTACTTTTTGTAACCATTTCCATTCAAAGACATTGGTATTTCCATAACAGCCCATGATGCAACTAGTCAATATACTCTACACCAAACATCTATAGAAGTTTGACAGTTTTAGATGAAATGCTGAATCTTCATAAACCTCTTAAACAAAAATAGAGGTTCTGTCACGCCTTCTTTGTAATGACACCTTAATGCTGGACCCATGCTGGAAATGAGAACATCAAGGAATTTTAAATCGCTGGCCCTCTCCACCTTTGATCCACTGATGAGGGCAGCTGCCTATTTGGGACAACTCTTAAAGAACAAAAACTAATTGAGAAAATAGCCTGGATTCCTTGCATTTATTTTGGATCATATGCTGCTTAACTGGGGCAGGATGCCGTTGCCAAACAGTTTCTAACTAACATCAGACATGTGTGCCAAACACCAAACTGTGCTCAGAATGAACAGTTTTTAAAATAGCAACAGTTGTGAGCACTTGTGTTCAAAAAGCAGTGATTTTTGACTCTGACAGTTGTTAAGAAATAAGAGTGCAGAACTGTTTTACTCACTGTGGTTTCAAGCATTCAGGCTTGAAAATGACAAAGAATTTGAAGGTATCGACAATCATCTTGAATGTTACAATGAAATGAAGATTTGGAGGATGCAATCAATGATAGCATTGTACGAAGGCAGTGCATTATCTGGACTTGGTGTCTGCACTGATTTTGATCATTTACAATTAATCAAAAGAATGCATACACTGGATGAATTCCTCTGTCATTAACTATTAGGAACTAATACACTGTTTCATAGTACTATAGTAGCATTGATAGTGGTCTAATTTGCTCTGCATTTCACTTAAATACATAATTTGTTACTCAGTTAAACAGTTACAACTTTTAACTATTTCCATGAAACTTCAAAGGTTCAAAGGGTAATTGTTAACATCAAAGTATGTATGCAGAATACAGCTCTGAAATTTGACTCTTCTCCAGATAGCCATAGAATACAAATAATCATATAAGTAGTCAAAAGAAAAACATCAAACTACACAGCACAAAAAGAAAAAGAAACAAAAAGAAACCACTCTTGCACAAAAACTAACAGATCACCCAAACCCCCAGCCCACCAATCAACAACAAGAAAGAATGGGTGAGAACACAAATAAAAAACATAGAACTGGAAGATGACAATATGAACTGCAGTCCAATCCATAAATCTCAGAATTTCAATAACATCTCCAAGAGCATCAGGACCTAGTGTCCCCTTTGTGGGCGGTGACTCGAACCAGTAGCCTCTTCGATGGCAGTGACTCAAATCAGTGGCCCCTCTGATGGCAGCGACTTGACCCAGCGGCCCTTCCAACAGCAGTGGCTCGAACCAGTAGCTTCACCAAGGGAAGAGACTTGAAGCAGCAGCCTCTCCATCAACAGCAACTCAAACCAATGGCCCCTCCGACAGTAGTGAATTGAATCAGTGGCCTCTCTGATGGCAACAAATTGAACCAGCAGCCTCTCCAAAGAAACCAACATGAACCAGCAGACTCTCTGAGAACTGCTCGCTCTCCTCCGCATTTACCTTGGTGCTTCAAACTTCTTCAACGCTCTAATCGGTGAGAGCTATGATCAATAATGGCCCCTCGTCTCATCTCCAAGTTTTTCCTTCTGGTAGCTCATGGAGTTTTCTCAGGAACAGCAGAGCACTAGCTCACTTGATTGAACTACAGACTGTAAGTCCCAGGCTCCAACAGTTTCAGAAACAAAATTAAGATAAAAAGAATAAGTAGAAGACATAGAAAAGCTGAAAGGATTGATTATCCGGAAAATGTCGTCCAAGGAATCATTGTTTGCTGGCACCATCTTGACCAGAAGTCAAGATGGCACCAGCCAGTTGGAGGTAGCCGCTCACTTGGGCCACAATGTATTGGTCCCGATGTGTCCCAATTTACCAGAATCTACTGTATGTACACAGTGGCATCCATGTTTCATTTTGATTTAACTATTTCAATAATTTGCTAAAAATCTTTATTTTCCAATTTTTGATCTCTTCTGTTCCCAATAGCACTAATTTATTATATTTGTAGCTTTGTGGGTTTAATCTATTTCTGCAGGTTTTCTGTGCTTCTTACATCAAATATATTATGAGAAGGTGTGTGAAAAATCAGCAGATTCTTCAGATGTGCTGGTACAGTTGACCAAATAATTTCATTCAGTATTCACATATCTGAATTGTTTTGGAAACTGTTACTATTTCAAAGTTCAATACAAATTCATAATCGAATTACATATACTGTATGTCACCAAATACCACCCTGTGGATAATTTTCTTGCAGACATTGAAAGTATAACAAAGTAGTACAATAGAATCAATAAAATCAATCAAGTTTTCTAAAATCTGGGCTGGTTTCTCCTTTATATTTTGTTTACCTCTATGAATGCTTCTGCTGAGATCAGGTAACTCTCCACAGGACCTAGGACTTACACAGTGCTCCTCACCTGGATAGAGTAGTTATCATGAAGAGAGATGCACTAGAAGAATATGGATTCCATGTGTCAGATTTTACAGTATACTCTATTTTTTGAGTATCATAAAATCATAATGCAAAAAGTATTTAATTTAAAAAAATGAAAAAAGCATTTATTTATATTAGAGGAATTTACAGATTACATAGCATCTGAGCCTTATATTTTTATCCAAATTTTAGTATTAGATTATGATGATTATTTCCTCCTATGTCTGAACTAAAGAAAGAAATAAAAGAGTTCAATTCATAAGGATACCAAACAGACTAGTACATTTCTTGTTAAAATTTCTTGACACAATTCTGAAAGACTTAATCATGATGTACAATTAAGAGAGCATGATATTATTCAGTCTTTCATTTGCAGTTCACAATTTACTTGTGTACTCATACAAAGTTTCCTGTTGTACCTCTGTCAAAACCCTCCATTTTAATCAATGCTTTGAAATGAATATGGTATTTCTCAATGTTGCAAAATGAAAGATCATCTTTCAATTTGTTCCTACATTCTTCCACTGCAGTTTATTGCATACCAAGAGAAATTGCATTTTTGTTAGTTTTATGTAAAATTTAAAAACATAGTCCCAGGAACATGTGAAGGTCATTTCCAAAATGCATTAAGAAATGTGATAATGATCTGTTGGCATAGGTCATTGTAACCTGAACAACTATTTCTTCAGAAAATTCAAAATATTAGCGGAATAAACAATACAGAACAAAAAACTTATTTTTGAAAAGCATTTCCATCAAAGCACTGTCAAAGATTGCACACATGCTCCTAACTATTACTTTGAACGGTTTGAATCAGCACACTGGTTAGGGAGGAATTTTTTTTAAACCATATTCAACATGTTACTGGGTAAGAGGCATGCTTGTCAGTAAATGAACCAAAAATTAGCTCCAGCTATAGAGCAATGTTAAATTACTTCAGTACATTTTGAGTTTCCAAACAATCGTAAGGCATAGGAGCAGAATTAGGCCATTCAGCCTACTGAGTCTGCTCTGCTATTCTGTCAAGGCTGATGTATCAAAGATTCAAGGTTCATTTATTAACAAAGTATACAACTCTGAAATTCTTCTTCTCCAGATAGCCACAAAATCAAGAAAGAATAACAGCACAATCATCAACCCATAAATCCCTTCTCACTACACAAAAAAAATGATCAAAATCAGAACAGGCACATCAAAGCCCCCAAATCCCTCACTCCCGCACACAAAAATGCAAGAACAATAAGAACAATCGGGCAAAACACACAGAATGTAAAAAGTTATAATACTGAAAAAAAGTCTATGTCCAAGTCCATATCCAAAATGCAGAAAATCTGGGTAACATCCTCCAAGCACAGCGGCAGGCCTTTCCCACTCCAGCAGCGAGCGATCCCACCAGCAGTCAAAAGGCAGTGTCCCCTCTTTGGTAGCAGAGCGATTCCTCAGCAATCAAAAAGCAATGTCCCCTCTCCAGCAGCAGAGTGATCTCCCAGCAATCAAAAAGCAATGTCCCCTCTCCAGCAGCAGAGTGATCTCCCAGCAATCAAAAAGCAGTCTCTTCTCTCTGTAGCAGAGCGATCTCACCAGGAATACAAAGGCAGTCTCCCCTCTCCAGCAGCAGAGCGATCTCTTAGCGATCAAAAGGCAGTATCCCCTCTCTGTAGCAGAGTGATTCCTCAGTGATCAAAAGGCAGTCTCTCCTCTCCAGCAGCAGAGCAATCCCCCAGCGATCAAAAATCAGTCTCTTCTCTCTGTAGCAGAGCGATCTCACCAGGGATAAAAAGGCAATCTCTTCTCTCCGGCAGCAGAGCAATCTTACCAATGATCAAAAGGCAGACTCTCCTCTCCATAGCAGAGCAATCCCTAGATATAAAATAGCTTCTCAATTCCATTCTCCTGCCTTCTCCCCGTAACCTTTGATGTCTGACTAATCAAGGACCTATCAATCTTTGCATTAAATATACTCAGTGATTTGGCCTACAACCGTCTGCAGTAATGAATTCCACAGATTCATTATCCTCCTGCTGAAGAAATTCCTCCTTACCTCTGTTCTAAATGAACATCTCTCTATTCTGAGCCTGTGTGCTCTGATCCCTGACTCACCATTATAGGAAATATCCTTTCCACATCCACTCTATCTAGGCCCCTGAATGTTATATCAGTTTCAATGAGATTCCTCCCCTACTCTTGTAAAGTCCAGTGAGTACAGGCCCAGAGACATCAAACACTCGTATACTAACCCTTTCATTCCCTGAATCCTCAGAACTCTCTCCATTGCCAGTGTAACTTTTCTTGATAGGTAAGAGGCAAAAACTGGCAAAAATACTCCAAATGTGGTCTGACCAATTCCTTATGAAGCCTCAGCATTACATCCTTGGTTTTGTATTCTAGTCCTCTCAAAGTGCAATCCCCTCCCACCCAGTCCTTCTAAACTCCAGTGAGTACAGGCCCAAAGCCATCAAACATTCCTCATATGATAACCCTTTCATTCCCGGAATCATCCTTGTGAACTTCCTCTGAACCCTCTCCAATGCCAGCACATCTTTTCTTAGATAAGAAGCCCAAAACTGTTCAGAATACTCAAGGTGAGGCCTCACCAGTGCTTCATAAAGCCTCAGCATCACATCCCTGCTCTTGTATGCTAGACCTCTTGAAATGAATGCTAACATTGCTGTGGTGAACTAGATATACCTGTCTGACTGCTCCTGTGGCTCCTCCCACAGACCCTGCTGACTGATCCTGTGGCTCCTCCCACAGACCCCTGTATAAAGGCGACTGTGGTCTGCTGCTCTCCCTCATTTTCCCAGGATGTAGTGTTGTTTGTTCTTCCAGTCAATAAAAGCCGATATCTCACTTCCTAAGTCTCAGCGTGAGTTATTGATGGTGCATCAATTGCATTTGCCTTCCTTACCACCAATTCAACCTGCAAGTTAACCTTTAGGGTGTCATGTACAAGAATTCCCAAGAACCTTTGCACCTCCGATTTGTAAATTTTCTCCCCATTTAGAAAATATTCTACGTCTTTATTCTTTCTACCAAAGTGCATGACCATACACTACCCTACTTTGTATTTCATTCTGCCACTTATTTGCCCATTCTCCCAATCTGTCCAACTCCTTCTGCAGACTCCCTGTTTCCTCAACACTACCTGCCTCTCCACCCATCTTTGTATCATTCGCAAACTTGGCCACAAAGCCATTAATTTCATCATCCAAATCATTGACATTTAATGTTGAAAGAAGCAGTCCCAATACCAATTCCTGCAAAACAGTACTAGTCAGGGCATCCAACCAGACAAGTCAACCTTTGTTTCCAATCTATATCTCCTGTTAGTCAGCCAATCTTCTATCTATTCTAGTTTCTTTCCTGTAATAGCATGGGCTCCTATCATGTTAAGCAATCTAATGTGTGGTCCTTTGTGAAAAGCTTTCTGAAACTCCAGGTAAACAACATCCACTCTTTCCTTTGTCTATCCTGCCTATTATTTCTTCAAAAAATTGCAACAGATTTATCAGGCAAAATTTTCCCTTATGGAAACCATGCTAGCGTTGACCTACTTTATCATCTTTAATAATGGACTTCGACATCTTTCTGACCTCTGAAGTCAGGCTAACTAGCCTCTAATTTCCTTTCTTATGCCTCCCTCCCTTCGAAAAGGGTAGAGTGATATTTGCAATTTCCCAGTCCTCTGGAACCATGCCAGAATCTAGTGATTCTTGAAAGATCATTTCTAATGCCGGCACAATCACTTCAGTTGCTTGCTTCGAAATCCTGGGGAGTAGTCCATCTGTCCAGGTGACTTATCTACCTTTAGACCCTTCAGCTTCCCAAGCACCTTCTCCTTAGTAGTAGCAACTGCACTATTTCTGCCCCCTAACACTATTGAATTTCTGGTACACTCTTAGTGTCTTCCACAGTAAAGACAGATGCAAAATATTTATTAAGTTTGTCTGCCATTTTTTGTCCCCCATTAATATCTCACCAGCAGAACAATAGCCACTCTCATCTCTCTTTTACTGTATATATTTGAATAGACTTTCAGTATCCTCTTTTACTTTATTGGCTAGCTTACCTTCATATTTCAACTTTGTTTCCATTGACTTGAAGCAATCCTATAGTTGCTCCTCTGCCTCCCATGACTACTTCTTTGTTATCCTTACCTCTGGAGCTTTGCTCTTTAGCCTCTGCCTGTATGCAGATAGGGCAGCCAAGTGATCAGATTTCCCAAAATGTGGACTAGGCATGGAATGGTAGGCATTCCTAGTTGTAGTATAGAAGTGATCAAGTGTGTTGGGACCCCTAGTGCTGTGATATGATGTTAATAATTGGGCAGAGATCTCTTCAAACAAGCCTGATTTAAGTCTCCAACAATTATTTGAAAAGCATCGGAGTCAGCTGTTTATTGTTGGCTGATGGCAGCACAAGTGTATGTTGAGTCCCTGCTGAACCTTGGCCTTTGGTGGCATGTAATCTGCAGTCAGGATCATGAAGCAAAACTTTCTTGTAAATAGAATGATTGGCACTTAATCATTAGATGTTGCAGGTTGGGGGAACAAGAATGCGACGATGGCTGTGTCTGAGCACCACAAAACACAGACCCTGCGCCTTTTGCCTTCTCCAAATCAGCAGATTAGTCCATTCAATGTATCGAGAAGCCCTCAGGTCTTATCAATGTATCCAGTATGTCTGGAGTGAGCTATGTCTTCATGAAACACAGAACACAATTCCTCATTTCCCTCTGATACAGCAATCCTTGCTTTAGGTCCTCAATCTTGTTCTTCAGCGAATGTACATTTGCTAACCAGATGCCAGACAGAGGAAGTTTCATGCCCCAGAATTTTGTCTGGCTTGGAGTCCTCCCTGCTTCCCTCTTATTTGGCTGTGGCAATGTACAGTCATAATCTTAAAAGAGCTGTACCTGCATTCTTGAGTGTGAGTCCACTGAACCCTTCAGAAGATTACAAAATCGCAAGCTCATTGAGACGGTTCAAAAGTATGCTACTTAAAGGGAAATTACAGGCTGCAGATTGCAGTGAAAGTAGTTCAGAAGTATATTAAGAAACTTTGTAAGCTGCCTGCAACACATGGCTGTGTTTCAGCAGTTCCATCTTGGATTCAGGAGAACTCTTGGTTTTACAAGCTTTAAGGAGTGATTAACTGCACGTATGTGTCATTCTGTCTCCTCAAAACTACACAAACTGAAAGGGTGTTTCTGGTGTAGGATCACAAAGTTTGTCATGGTTAATGCCAACTTTTTCAGGAGCTTTCGTGATTCCTTTATTATCAGGATGTCTGAAGTATTCACCATACTTCATCAGTGCACTACAGAGTGTTCACTTTAAGGAGATAAATGTCCTTTCACACTTCTTCCAGCTTTTGCTATTGATCTGAGAAATCAGGGGTCATACAAGTAAATGAGTCTTATGGGGAGTGGAATCCGAGTTTCAAGATTCCGTTTCCTGCAGTGACCTGGTATGCCCTGTAGTACATTCAAGAGTGGATCCCTAACTTGCGTGCTAGGAAAATTGTCTTAAGGTAGAGTATTCTCCACAAAGCAACCATTTGTTATTACCTTTTTGTTCCTCTAAGTGATTAATCTCTTTAAGTTAGATAACTGTTAGCTTTCCAGGGGTCACCCATTCCTGATGGGAAATAAACTTATAAATGATATCATCAGGAACCTTAATAACAAGTGATCCTGCACATGTTAGAAATCCAGAGTAACATATACATATTACAGATGAAGGATCTCAGCCTGAAACATTAACTGTTTATTCCATTCCATAAATGCTGCCTAACCTGCCGAGTTCCTCCAGCATTTTGTATGTGCTCATCAGGAACCTGGCTTAATAAGCTGATCGTTGTACTGCTTTCTTGTCAAACAATGCTTGTCAATTTGTTTCATTAGGTCCTTGCAATACTCAATATCCCCATAATATGGCCAGCAAGTGCAGAACTGTGCAAAAGTCTTTGGCATATACAGTATATATAGCTAGGACACCTAAGATCATTGCACAATACTGTACTTGACAATGTGGAACGGATATTGAGTTTGTAAATATGGTTGGAGCAAAGGATGTTGGGAATGTTGAAGGTGGAACACCACAGGAGGGGTGTGGGACAGATGGCAGAGAAGGATTGCCAGGGACAGGGGATGGCGGGTGCAGACAGACCCAGCCCTGAGACTCTAGGCAAGTTCACTTGATTCCAAACAATTGGTTTATTGATCATTACGGAATATTTCTCTGGTGTTGCCCGCTCCCTCCCCTCTCCATCTCCTTTTCCCAACCATGATGCCCCTCTCCCTGCCCCCTCCCCACTCTCAGTCCACAATATATGCATGCCTAAGACCGGCTGGTGGCACAGTGACATCAGCGCTGGATTCCGGAACGAAGGTTCCCAAGTTTGAACCCAGTCGGGCCGCTCCCAGGCATACTTTCTATCCGTGCCGGGTTGCATGTAGAACTTGCGACTCGGCCTCGTAAAAAAAAACAACTGCGCTGTGAGAAGGACGTGGGGGACCACTCACAGAATCTTTCCTCCAAGACAACCACTTGAAAAAAAAGCGGTTGCCGAGGCTCTGTGGCAGACAATGGCACACACAAAAAAAAAGACTTTTGCACAGTACTGTAGATATTATGTGGTCTGTAGGCCCTAATAATGATACAATGATATTCTTGATTTGAAACATGTTACAGCAAATTACATCTATGGCTATCCGTATTTAGTAACTTAATCTCATTTCCCCCACATATATCAAATCATCCTTATTAGTCTGACTCTAAGAAATCAAAACTCCCAATGCAACAGTAATAATGAATTCCACTACAGCTGTGATACCCAATGACATTCTATAATTGTTTAAAATTATTAACTTTCTTACCTAATGGTGTGCTAATCGATTAGCACGGGTCATAGCTTATTGCTACAGAAGCACTGAGTTTGCAATCAGTCGCTATCCACTTGGCAAAGAGAAATGTTGGGGCCATTGTTGCCTGCAAAGTGACGCTTTGCCTCACAGGATTGACCCATGGTCATTTATGCATGCCACTTCCTGCCCTTCAAGCACTGCACATTGTTGATCCAATCACCTGAAGATACAATTAATAATATTGTTTAATGTCTCAAACTTCAAAATTCTACTTTGCTTATGCATATTGAATACCTACAATGTCAAAAGTATTGAAGTGAGAACAAATGAGAAACCCAAAAATGTATTTGCACTACAATAGTTAATCTCTTACCTACAATCATTTATAACAATAAAGTTATTCTCCTACTCTTTGTAAAAGTGAACTTTACTTCAGCACCTGCATTCCATAGATATTGAAGTGGCATAATTTGTAATGTTATGGTGATTTATAGATGATCAGATACTGGCAAGGGAATACAAATGTGGAATAAAGGGAGTAGTATACACTACTCCTAGCCATCACGTGTGGCATAGTTCTTATGCCCGGCGGAGCTGTTCTCACTGACAGGAGAAGGGGCAAAGGCGGACCACTGGTGCCTTAAAACCAGTTGCTCCGGGCAGATGGGGCTCGTTAACCACGCGCCCATGAGAAAGGCTTTGGGAGTAAACCCAGAGGAAAATCCAGAGTCGGAGTCCTGAAGACAGCTGACTGCTGTACCCAGCACCGGCACGACAACTCCTGCGATGCTGCTGGCACCAAACTGTATCAAATCAACTTTCGTCATTCCTTTGGACCTGTCATCAGCATGGCGGTGGGGGGTCCCACTGTATGGGCAACAGATGGATCTCCATATCAACTCTGCCCTGGCTTGTGCCCTGGAAAAGCCACTCCCAGTGACTACCAGAGGCACAGTACCCATGGTCATTCATGACCAACAGGGTCCACCACCATACATTCAGTGACGTAAGAGCTTAATGATTTATATTGTGTTCCGTTTTCCAAGTCAATCCTCTTCATCCCTGCTGCACATTTCATAAAAGCCAGAAGCATGAAATCCATAATACAAAAGATTTCAAGAACACAACAGAAGTCAACTGAAACAAATTTAACAGTTTTAATAGGATCCATAAACATGCAATGTTCTACAATGCCTACAGCCAAGATACTGAAGCTTCTTGTTTCCAGTGGGTTAGTCAGTAGATAGTGTTGTGATGGAAATAACTGGTTCTTTGAGTCTCAACAGTAGAGGCCTGGACACACACAGTTTTAATAATAAGGAATTCATTATTAAAGGGGAAGTCGGGTCAACACAAGCAACTACAATACACAGGAAGCAGTGTGGGAACAGGGTACAGTTACACATACAAAGAACAAGGGAAAAGCACTACAACAGCTATCCCCCTTGACCTTGGATAGCCACGGCTCCCTTACTAGGACAAACGATAGACCTTCCCAAACATAAATCAATGCCCTTACCTTCAATGAGGTGGTCTGTAAGAGAGACCGAGCCAGGGCCAAGTCTCACCTTTTATAGCATGGGGCTGGGTGAGATAATCCAATTAAGGTGACCAATAATTTAGGTGTGCATTGATTAGTTGGGAGGGACCAAATGTTGATTGGCATGTAGTGTGTCCTCCGATCAGCCAGGTGGCAGTGCATCTGTCACGCGGCCGGTATCTCTGGATACAGATAGTCAGGAAAGTCAACTGTAAGAAGCTCACTCCTCAGAAGCCCTGTCTGGAGACTGCATTGTCTTGGCATGAGCAGCAGCAGTTTGAGATAGCCAAGAAAAGGCACATATGAGATTGGCCCTGTGGGAATGCCAGTGTTGGAAGTGCATGTACTTGTCATCTTGGCACAAGATAGAAATTGCATGATACACAGGGCCAACAGCACTCTCCCAAGAACAGGAATTGAAAGCAAACTAGCCAGATTACATTATTGTTATTGTCTGCAAACCTGGATGGCAACAAGCTGAGCTCCATGTGATGCACACTGACTTGGTCTTCATATACACTTTCTTGGAAGCTGAAACCCTACTTGAACAGCTGTTAAAAGGAGGAAACCTTTCTGCTACTTAGCATCTTTTGCAGGCTTGCTGATCAGTTGAGCAAGGGATCAAGCATATCCATGTCAACTGCATCAGTCTGCCACGTGTGCTGCTTTCTTGCTCCACAAACAAATCTTCTAGAGCATTATTAGCTTTCCCAAAGCTCTGTTTTATCGAATATCTTGCCAAAGCTGTACTCTAGCCTAGTTATACTTTGGTTCTTCAGCCCTTGTTAGCTCCATTGTAATAAACAGGATTGAGTTGGAGCCTGGAGATGCCAAGCTCACTGATGTTGTGTTCTTCTCCTTTTCCTCTTCTTTCTCAGGATGTAAGAGAGAAAAGACCAGGTAGTGTGACCTTCTGAGAGTCTGCAATGACAAAAGCATAAGAATATGAAAACATTGAAAATTTTAATAAAACTGCAGATACTAGAAATCTAAAACAGTAACAGAAAATGTGGGAAAAACCTAGCAAATCAGACAGTAACTTTGGAAAGGGAAGTATTTCAGTTCTGCAAGGTGGAGTGCTCACCAAACATACAGAAGCAAAATACATTATGCAATGAAGAATATGATAGAGCACTCTATATTCTTGCTTACACAATAATATCCTCAACTCCAGCAGCTGTTAACCCATCTGTTGCATTCATACCTATTAGATGGACTGCCCTTTCCACTGATCTTAATAGCATCTTAAGCTATAAAGGAAAAGCTATTTTCATGTCTTGATAGGAGATAGTTAACACAGTGGAATAAATTGTGAATTCTGCTGTGCAGGTTATCTGTGCTGCGTTGTGGGGTTGTGCAGGTACATGCATTGATGTTTGTATGTATGATTGTAATACATAAATTCATTTGACTTGCCACCCAAATGAAGTCAAGGAATTTGTTCCAGCATTGGGGATCTCTATTTACCGCTGTTGTTTTGAATGATTATTCCCAGTGCCAACTCAGCGCAGGAGTCCCTGATCACCTCTGACTATCGAACATTTTTTGATTTCGTTGACTAGAATGCTGGTTATTACCTGTGTATATCAGGTCTTGAGGTGGTGTGGTATCAACAGAATCACCTTTCTCTGCCGTGATCCTACTGATAGCAGAACACTTCAAATGCTCAAAAAGACCACCAGTTGTACTGTGTTTTAATGCCTAGGTGTGTTTTATCAGTAAAATCCTAAAATTACTTGGTTCCACATCAATTTTATAGGTGTGCATTACTAATCATACAGCAGGAAATCAATGCACATGAACAACTCACAAGACATTCATAACCTGATGCACAAGAAGCATGGTTGAAAATTGGATAAAAATAAACAGAAAAGCTGCAAAAACACTCAGCATGTCAAAAGCATCTGTGTATAGAGAAACAGTCAAAGTTCTAGATCTGCGATCCTTGTTACCTGCATTGTAATTAACAGGCATGCATTTTCACAGCAGTATCACCACATTTTTCAAAATCATCTCTTGGGAATGGGCATCATGGTACCAACATTTATTGTCTATCCCCAATTGGCATTGAAAAGTTTCTTGTTCCTTAAAGGTTAAATGCTAATAGAGCTTCAATTTGAAGAAAAAAATCTCTAAACAATAGCAAAATGATTCAGATGCTGAAAATCTGAAACAAAATAGAAATGCCTTATTTACTCAGCAGGTCAAGCAGAGAGAAAAACAATAAAAGTTCAAGGACCTTTTAACGTATCTGGGAAAGGAATGATATTTAAGTTGCAGAGTCGATGGTGAGATCAAAAAGGAAGCTCATGGACTGGGTGGAAATCAAGAGAGATATAGATAAAGTAGTGAGTGAAGCAACTGCAGATGCTGGACTCCAGAGCAAAAAAAAAGAGCTAATTGAGGAACTCAGCAAGGCAGGCAGCTTCTACAGAAGGAAATGTACAGTTAACATTACACGTCAAGAGCCTTTATAGTATCTAGAATCGGGTAGTGATTGAAAGAGAGTAGGAAAAGTTAGGGATAACTTGAGGATTATCATCTTCTCTGCCAGAATATCTAATATACTCCACATACAAAAAGTATAAATTCATAAAATGCTTAATTTCTTCCCCATTCCATCGACCTTTGAAAGATAACACATACTCTTTTCTGTTGGTTTCCTGTCACCACCTCTCAAAATCCAGCAATATTTGCAATTACATTGTGGTAAGTTAGTAAACTATAGCCCATACAAGTAGTACAACAATACAGTCTTAACTTGTAAAAGGCAGATTTTCAAAAGCTTGTTGAAACAGTTCAATTAATTTTTAAATGCCACAAGCTTTAAATTAGCGCTTCTAGCAGTGTGCTCTGTTGAGGTCAGCACCAAGTGGCGAGAGAGGGAAAAAAGAGAATGGGCAGCCCTCATGTCTTCTTCGACATTGGTTTTGAAAAGCAACCAATGGGCTGCATTGTATTCGAGCTAAGGAGCGATGTTGTTCCAAAAACTGCAGAGAACTTCCGTGTGCTTTGTACCAAGCCAGAGGGTGACAGGTTTAAGGGATCAATTTTTCACCGAATAATTCCTGGCTTTATGTGCCAAGGTGGATATTTCACAAAAGGCAATGGCACAGGGGGCAAATCCATCTATGGTAACAAATTTCCAGATGAGAACTTCATACTCAAACATGAAGGACCAGGAATACTGTCAATGGCAAATGCTGGGCCCAATACAAATGGATCACAATTTTTTACCTGTACTGAGAAAACTAGTTGGTTGGATAGAAAGCATGTTGTGTTTGGCCATGTGGTAGAAGGCATGGATGCCGTAAAACAAATGGAATCAAAGGGATCGCAGAGTGGAAAGACGAGTGTTACTGTTCGCATTCTTGACTGTGGAACAATGAGATGAGAACATTCCTACAGTGGCTGCTCAGTCTTTTTTCCATTGGTACATTGCAATGAAGGTGGCAAAATCCAAATCTCAAGTTGATTTTTGTAATCATACATTTCCAAGTTACCTGAGGCTTTTGCCCAGGTTGGAGCCTAAACCATCAATTTTCAGTGCCGTGGCAGTGCTTAGCTTTTAACTTTTTCATGAGGTATAATGGAATTATTTGTTTATTTTAGCCTTATACTAAAGCACTTCATTCAAATAAAATGTACATTTGCTGATAGATAAATAAATAAATAGATAGATAGATAGATAGAAGCCACAAGCTTTTTGGGCATTTGGGCCAATTGTTTGCACACATAATAACATGGCTGCTGGAGCAGCATAAAGTACAAACAATTTGATGGACAGGTTCCCTTTGCTAAACCAAATAGATTTGGGCAGAATGTAAAATTCACAAGAAATTTGTGTGCATTAATGGACTTCATTTATATTTTCTTCTTTTCTAATGCATCAGATCAATTTCTGCTGTGCTCAAGGTCATTGCAACAGCCGAAAATGGAATGGTCTCTATGTTGAAAATTGTTATAGCTCGTATGTGGAGCTCACCTAAGCATACATGGCCAACTCTATGTCCTACCCATTTGTCGCTAACTTCATGTTCTTGATGTACCTCTTCAGTCACGTATAGTGCCCACCTATGAACTCGGTTCTATTAAATCATCAGTGACTACTGAAGAGAAACCACTAACTGCGTGATTAATTGTTATAAATAAATAACAGGTAGTTCAGTTAATTCATTAAATGCTGTTCACTATCTGTTTTGCTAGGATATTACTGGATATTTTTCAAGAATTTAAAACTCATTAATTTACCTTAGTAATAAATGTTCAATATTAAACCTTGACTCCCTGAAAAAAAATTGATTTTATGACATAATCCCAAAAAAGTGCTTAAGGCACGTATGTGAATGCTAGCATACTCAATAAAAGTTAAATTTAGCACAGTAAATTTAAACATAGACTTAAGGAAAATAATGGAGTGGGTCATTATGGAATTCATGACCCAATTGATAAGGTTACATTCTCAATAAAATATTGCTGGTCTCTGAAATGGTTAGGAAGAAATTCCACACCAGTGAAAGAATTTCAAGTATCAGAGTATTCATCCCTACATCAAGGACTTAGCAGGTATTTGATCTGCAAACACTACAAGAGAAATAAATAGGGGAAATTGAGTGGAAGCATTACTGCGTTCCTCCTTATCTGAGCAAACTGTTCCAGTAAACATTAATGGTTTTTGTGTACTCAGCAGGAAAATTAAGCACCATGCATTCCTACACCCAAAATTTCTTTGATATTTAATATGTTTTTTAAAAATATGCTTAACTTCAACCTTTTTCCAAATTTCTCTTCTGGAATTGGGATACATCAGTTAAAATTGCATGCAATCCTTCTTTGCAAACTCAGACAAAGGATGTCACTAGATTATTTAACAAAAGCAAAACAGAACAAGTGATCTTGGTCCTTTCTTATAGAATATTCAGGTACACCAAAGACCAAATATGGTATCACTTCATCACCGTCAGTTCTGCTAAAGTACTTCTAATAATTTTTACATTCCCACTTCAGTCTTAGACAAACTGGATCATTCAGTTTGTAATCATAATTAAAACTAGAATCTTGCTAATTTGAATAAAATACCTTTAATGCACACTTTAAATTCTCAAATTTAAGAGTCATGGTTTTGGTTTCTATAAAGCACAAAACAATAAACAAAAAGTTGAAAAATACATGAAAAAGCACAACATAACAATTCATATAATGATAAAAAGGTTATTGTTCTTTATGTCAGATTAATTCTTGTAAAACTCAATCCATCACCTAGGATTTTGTTTCAGCATGAACAAATAGAGCCTAAAAGTAACTCTACACACATATTTCAGCAACTACATTTTGCACATTATTTTAAACATTATTTCATGTATTGGTCCCCAAATATGGTTCTTTTCCTGCTTGAACTGGTCTCTAACTAAAGTTCTAAAAGCAATTGTCTTGAAAGTTCGTCGAAATATAGACTATGCTTTACAAGTGCCATTTCCTTTTTTTTTCCAGAACATTTACAAACATTTTTAAGAATGTTCAACTGAACCTTGAGCCTTTTTTAAAATTGTAGGAAAGTTAAAAACGTTAATGTGGATTGAAATCATAAAAGTATCATAATGCACAATAGAATAGACAGAGCTTGGCACATTTTATTTGTTTAAGCATATCAACATATTAACTTGTCTTTAATCTTTCAGACACCAATGGTATGCTTGCTAAGATTATCTGAAAGTCCAAAGGCAGCCTGTTGTTAATGAGTAAACCCTTCAAGGAGTTTCAATGAAACCGAATGGAAATTCATATTAAAATGACTAATTCTTGCTGTTAAATGAACAGTGATGCCAATGAATTATGTGGCTAATACATACCAGATTAACAACTATTTTTCCTATATCTTTGAATAGCTTTCATGCTTGAAATGAAATTCTATAAATTACTGTACTCTTTGCATTGGTTCAAAATTGCTCCAGCTCTATTTCCTTTAGCTGATGATGTATTTCCTGACTTCTTACCACTTCTTCTTAATTTCTCTATTTGACTACATTGATGATCCAACAGGATTTTTAAAATCAAAATAACACAATACTTTTTTGCATTTTACTATTAAGACAGAGGAGGAAGAAATACAGATAAATATCGCTAACTCTCAGAACTAATTGCAGCTCAGTATTTGAACTGTGCACCACTTAGAGAAAATTTAGCATCTAATTATTAATTACCATTTTCAACATTAGTGACGAGAACATGTATAACTAACTAAATGTTAGATGTATCAACGTGAGTTGTTTTTTGTGGAGTAAGAAAGTCCCAGATCCAATAAGGCCAATACCACATTCAACAAAACTAGTGTTAAGATATCAACAATAGTTGTTTACCAATGGTCAGAATCGCTATGACTCAATTTTTTTAGTCAACAGACTAGCCTTTGAGAGCCTTCAGAATCAAATAAGTTAGCTGCATCATTACCCAGTTTGCTCATGCAAAGTAACAAACCATTGCCAGCCTAAGAATTGTACTTGGGACATAAATCTAAGAGTATTTGTGAAAATCAGAAAATGACTACACTTCAACAGTACTTCATTACTACAGAGTACTTATAAATGTATACTATATATAGAAAGAGATGTGAAACTTTGCAAAACTCCAAATCTTTCATTTTACTATAATAGTCCAGTTTCTTTTACCAGTGAGATTTAAATGTGAGGAGTTTTTATTGTTTTTTTCTTGCCTCTTATTTAAGTGATTCAATTGTTTCAAAGTTTAAAAACTTACAAGATTCTCAAACATTTTGAAAACTTAAATGATAAACCTCTTATGAAATTATCCATAAGTATAATGATACAGGTCACATAATTACTATATGTTATTATCCAGTTTTACAATGCAGTAAAACATCGTGTCATTAACACTGCAGTCTAGTCAGATTAGGATCAATTATGTGAATAATGAAACTCCTGAAAGGAACTAGCAAAAATCACACTCATTTCCCGAATAAAAGCTCAAAAGCAATTTGGCCTACATTTCTCAAAATAATTCATTTCAGAATAAACAATTTAAATCAGACTAACATATTTTGGATTTTTAATAATAGCTTGACATATTGTTGATATTCAGCAACTGTACTGAAAATAAGTTATAGCCTTGCCAACCAGCCTATTTTCATAAGAGCGGACATTGATAATTGTATCTCAGGTCTATGTGATAAGACAGGAACAATCCAGTAATGGAATGTCAAGATTTCTCTTCACCATGTTTTCACAGTTGTGCAATGTTTAGATACCAGCCAGTAATAGAACCACCAGCACCTGCTTTGCACACCTCATCCAGCTAAATCTTAAAGCTTATCTTAAGAAATTAGGAAGCAAGAATTCTTTTAATTCTTATTATCACAAATTTTCCATCAGCGAGGGTATCCGAAACAACAACTGTGACCATGCTTTCTTCAGTATTATATAAATCTTATGGTGCAAGTCTTATAAAATGATCTGTATCACAATGCTGCTTATTTTTATCAGTTGAAAGTGATCCAATGGCTCCCTGTCATAACTAACTTTCAGAAATACTTTAACTAGCTTTCAAATTTGCAAATTAGGATCACTGCAAGTTACTTCACACACATTATGTTGCTTCTACCCATTTTATTGTTTTAAAACATGATTTCTGGGGAGACATTAAAATATATATTCTGCTTTCTTAACTATGTGGCCAATCTACATGTGAGCCTCATGTGTTAGTGCTATTATTTCTCTTGTATCTATTTATGTGTTGTAGATTTTTTTTTGTATTTTTAGTGTTGCAGTTTTCATTAATTTCTGATCACATTACAGGAAGGATGCAGTAGCACTAGCGAGACTGTACAAAAGATTGACAAGCATGTTGTCAGGGCTGGTAACTACTATTTGTAGAGAATGACCTGGATTGGGGTTCTTTTATTTGTAACAAAAAAGACTGAGTAGTGGTTTAACAAATGATTGTAAAAAGTGAAGTCCAGTCAACATGAATATGAAGGACCCATCTCCTGGGGGTCATAGATATTAGAAGCCATTGCCTAAGCACTTCAGTTAATTGGTAAACCATTTAGAACGTAATTGCAGAATTAATTTTCAGACCCAACGTACTGGTAACTCCACCATGAACAGTCCCAAACCTGGCGGCAAAAGGAATAATTAGGGTTGGGCAATGCGCTTGTAACCCCATCCCAAAAAAAACAGAGCTACAGAAACACCAACAGAAGCTCCCCATCCCTGAAAGAGGAAGGATCCTCACCTAGAAGATGTAAGAGGTCAAACACCTGGGGACAACTTGGGAAGATGAGCCCAGGACAGAGAATTCCAGTGAGCTGCTGCCCCAGTAGGGGTAATGGGCTTAAGTAGGTGTACTGGTGATCTAGAAATCAGTAGGGGTCCTGCAGTTCTGTATTTTCTAAAACTTCCTCAGAGGGTAATCATATTTAAAGTAAAAACGAAAAGATAAAACAAATGGAAGTAAGCACTGGAACTTTAAGAGAAAAATTGGACCACCGAATGTGCTGGATGAAAAACTGGCAGCTGAAATTTAATGTAGGTGAGTATGCCCATATTGGAAGAACAACTGGACAACATGCATCACATAAATGCACTTTCAGCAGACAAGAGTGCTAGGAGAATTATCAAGATGATGTTAAACATATCCATTCAATGTTTGTATCAAAGGCATCAGATAACTAAAACAATAAGAAATTTCAAAGAAAATAAGGTCAAACTATAAATTATCTTAGTAATAATCCATTATGAATAGTGCAGGTTCTGATTGGCATTGAATAAACAATATTCAAATTATGCACTAACAGAAAAGAATTACAAGGTTGTCTATGAAAGGCAGTGTTCTGTTATAAAATACTAGAGAAATCTGAGCTATTTGGACTACAAAAGGAATCATCAAGAGCTGTTACCACACAAACTTAAAAGGTTGTAAAAAGAATTAAAAACATTAGCCTCAAATAAATGCTTACCCAAATTGCAATATTATGGATGTTGTGGATTCCACATTATCAGGCCACTAATGCAAAGGGTCGATGAATTGCACTATACTGAGAAGTGTGCAGGACAAAGCACTCTACTAATTTAAATGTTTTTAAAAACTGTTCAAGTATTCATTGCTACTGTTTTCCAAATAAACCGCATACCCTTTAACCTGAAAAGTACCACAATTAATAGTTTTTCAGAAATCAAGTTTATCACACATTTAATGTAGAGCCTTAAGTGTTAAATTACATTAATAAAACTTGGGCTATTTAGCATCAGTATCAGGAAATTACCTTCTATGCAAAGACTAATGGAATAAACTACCAGGTGCAGTATAAAAACAAAAACTATGGAAGCATTTAAAAAACTGTAATTGCCACAATAGGGTGATGCTATTGTCTTTTATTAAATGGATGACTTACCATTGATTGTTTTGTATACCTGTCCCACATTTATCTTGTAATTTTGCAATCTTCCTAATACACACTTGAAACATTGGTTTTGCTGGTCTGCCATTGTGCTCTGTGTTCAATATCAGAGATCAGAGGATATGGAGGGATCTTGTACTATTTCCAACAAATGCTTAATTATGAAAAGGATTCATTGTTCACTCTGCAGCTTGCTGTCCCAGAATACTTCCTACATAAGGTCATGTTCCAGTTGGTAGGGAGCTGAATCACAGTTTTGTATAGTGCTTAGGAAAACGTATGTAAAGCTTGAAATATAACAATCCTGTTCTCACTATAATTTGGATGTGACCTGATGCAGGTTGCTGTTTATAGATTAAGTATGAACCCATCTTCGATATTTTTCATCCACTAGCTAACAGATAGTTCCCTGACTGAGATAAAGTAATAAACAAGCATTGGGGGTTTAGGGATTCATTATGAAAAGGTGATTTTCATATCCTGAAGAGAAAAAAAGAGACCATTACCATTATCAGATCTTATTGCACTCACACTTCTGCATTGATTCATTTTCACTCTTGGTTTTCTTGTTAATATCGCACATGAGTTGGACAAAAAACAATGGAAAATAATACAAACATGGTATCCACATGCTGAAAAAATGTCATTGAGAAAAAGTATTGATCTTATCAGGCAAGGATTTTACTTTATGAGCAGCCTGAAATGTAATGGATAAGTGTTGGAACATGATGAAAATTGCAAGCATGATCACTTCTTCTGGCAGCACATTCAAGGTACTCACTACCCTTATAAATCTTATAAATCCCTTCACCCTTACCTCTTACCTCTGCTTCTCATTTTGGACTCCCTAACCTGGGGAAAAGTCTATAGCTGTCCAACTAATCTATACCCCTCGTGATTTTTAACCTTTCATAAGTCCACCCTTCATTCTCTTGCACTCTAAGGAATAAAGATCAAATATGACCAGCTTCTTCCTATAATTCAAGCCCTCTAAGTCCAGGCAGCATCCTTGTAAACCTCTTCTGCACTTTCTGCAGCCTATAAATGTATTTCTTGTAACAAGGTGACCAAAACCATACACAATACTACAAGTGTGACCTCACCAACAAGTTATATAACGTCACCACTCCTGAACTCAATGGCCTGGCTGATGAAGCGCAGTGATCTAAACACCTTCTTCACCACACTGTCTACTTGGCCAGCTTCTTGCAGTGAACTGTGCTCCAAGATCCCTCAGATCCACATTTGTGCACTGCCTTTTCATTGACTGTACAAGTCCTACCCCAGTTTGGCTGTTCAAAATTCATCAATTTAGTTCACCCAAGTTGAAATCCATTTGCCATTCCTCAACCTAAACTGATCAAGATCTCTTTGTAATTCACTGTAACCTGCTTCACTATCAACAAGTCCCCCTGATTTAGTATCATCAGCAACTTTCTAATCATATCATGTAAATTCATATTCAAACAATTTATGTGAATAAAGAATAACAGATGTCTTAACACTAACCCCTGTGACCCCCACAAGTCACAAACCTCCAGTTGGAGAAGCAACCTTCAACCATCACCCTCTGCTTCTTATCATTGATTGAGCCAATTCTGAATCCACTTCAATTGGATTCCATGCAACCTCACCTTCCAGATCAGTTTGCCATACAGGACCTTGTCAAAGACCTTACTAAAGTCCATATCAACCATATTCACTGCCCTACCTTCATCCATCTCCACAGTTGCCCTTCCAAAAAAATCCAAAAAATTTGTCAGACATAAAACAAAACCATGCTGACTATTCCTGATCAGCCCTTGACTATCTAAGTGATGGCAGATCTTGTCCCTCAGAATTCCCTCCAGTAACTTCCCTACAAATTAAATCAGATTCACTGGCCTGTCCTTGCCATCCTTCCTGAACAATGGAACAACATTAACTACCCTCAGTCTTTTGGAATTTCACCAGTGGCTATCGATGAAGAAAATATCTTTACAGAGGCTTTTGCAATTTCTTCCCTGGGGTCCCATTAGGTCTAAGGCTCTGGAAATTTGCCCTAGGTCTTGGATCATACGTATATTACAAGGAAGGGGGTATCTGCACTTGGAGACTGCAAATACCTCTTTCCTTGTAATATAAGTATACTCCAAGTTGTCACTTTTTATCCTAATTTCTTTGGCATCCATGATATTCTCCTTCGTAAACACTCGGGAAAAACAGAAATTAAAAAAACTCAGCCATCTTATGCAGCTCCATACATAAGCAACCCCAATGATCTTTAAGAGCACCTAGTTGCTCCCTGATCACCCATTTACCATTATTATAAATTTTAAAAACCTCATGGGATTATCTTTACCTTGTCTGCCAAATCTATCCCATACCCTCTTTTTGTTCATCTGATTTCCCTCTTAAACTTAAACTTTTATATTCATCAAGGGGGTTCCTTCATACCCAGCTGCCTAAATACTTCCTATTTTTGTCCTTACCAGCACCTTGCTGTCTCTCATCAGCCTGAGTTCTTTGAACTTGGTATGTCCACCCTTCATCCTGATGCTCTAACAGGATGTCTACTCTTTAGCTTAACTTAGTTAGAGCATATGCTGTCCCTTCTCAGCACTACAGAAATCCTCCTCCATATACAGGTCAGATGGAAGTATTGCCTGAAGATTGACACATACTGTATTTCTGATGAACTCCAAGGCAGAGGAATGGGTTGTGATTGTAATGGATTTAAAGAGCAGGCAGAAGTTCTGCCCCAGTGGTGATGTGGACAACAGGGAAACAATGGATGTAGCAAGCATAAATTTGCTACAAATGACCTAATTGCATAGACATGATCCTACATTTACACAGAAGATACTTGCCTTGTGTTGTGTGGCATTATAAATCTGTTTAATAGCATAGAATCAACAATTCTGGCAGTTGAAAACCTATGAGAGACCACAGAGCAATCTGTGTGGCCTGGTGCATGATTTTTAAAAGACCAATATACAGGAAAGCTAACAGAATATTATTATTTATCACAAGGGGATAAATTTATGCAGTTATGCTTTCGTATTATGGGTGTTTACTGAGACCACATCAGGAGTACAGTGTGTAAGATTGATGCAATGATGTTAATACATTGCAAGGAGTTCAGAGATTTGCTGTAATGAATGGGTGGGTTGACTTAAAGTGATTGTCCAGGCCAGGCTTGTAACTGCTGGAGTATAGAACAACGAAAGGTGACTTGATTAAAACATATAGGTTCCGAGGGTTCTTTACAGACCAGATGCAGGGATGATTTTACCTCTTGAACTAGGGGGTCATTGTTTAAAAATAAAAGTTGGCTATTTCTGACAGATGAGGTAAAAGTTATTCTCCTGGAAGGTTGTGGGTCTTCAGAGTTCTCTTACTTAAAGGGTGGAGGAAGCAGAACTGCATAAATATTTGATAAATATGGAGGTGAAAGGTTACTTGAAGTAGTCAGAATGTAGAGCTGAAGTTACAGATCAGCCCTCATCTTATTAATTAATGAGCAAAATGACCTCCTCCTAGTTCATATATTTATATGTTTGTATAAGTCCATATTTCAAAAAATATATATACAGGTATATACACACACACAGTTTGTTATACACCTCTATGAGCAAGCAAGTCTTCTGCCCAATTTGACTCTACCTCAAAGATCTCAAACATCCACAAAAGCATAGACATCTATCCCACTGAGGCTGCCTATCTTACAAGCTACCCATCTTACAAACATCAGTGTCTTAACAGAAATTAGTGCAGTCTATTACTCCACAAAGCTTCAAGAATTCTACAAAAATCAGAAATCCATTTGCTCAAGAAAATTGAGACAAAACAGCTCAGAACAGTCACTGTTGCCTAGTATATTGCCAAGGCTAAGGAATTCAGGGTGACAGTGATCTTAACCTCTGCAGGTAGAAGTCTCATCATCACTTAAAAACCCTAGCCTCTAATGATAAGTCTATGGCTCCCTGAACATTCATGGGATATTGGGTCCATAAACATGTTTGCTTCTCCTACTTCCTCAGTATTCCTTATACAGCATACACAGCAGGAGTACAGCAAAAGCATATTCAGCAAATAGAAACTGTTGAATAGTAACAGTGAAACCCACCCAAAGTATTCTGCTATTTTAGAGTCATAGCATCAAATACAACAGAAACAAGTCCTTAAGCCTATTTGTCCACCTTGATCACCAAGCAGCCATATACACCATTATATCTCCACAAATTCCCTGCCCCATTTAGACTAGGTGTTATTTACAGTGGCTAAGTAGTCTCCGAACCAGAGTGTGGTGGGTAATTGGAACACGCAGACAGAGCGCCTACATTCAGGTTCAAATGCAAGTCTCCAGATCTGTGAAGGAGCTGTGCCAACTGCTGCAAAGGAAGTTATTTGGAGAAAGGTAAACTTTCATTCATGTTCCTCAAGTGAAAAAGCACATCCAACTTCATCTGCCAAAGTTCCAAGCAAACATTTTACAATGGCATCACTCTGTGTCTGAAGCACCTGATAAACATCTGACATATATTACAGAATACCTTGTCCAGAACTACTGCATGCACTTTGCAATATACATATAGACATACAATTTAGGAAAAAGACTAGGCCAATTAGCCCCTTGACCCTGCTGCACAACTTAATAATAGCATGGCTGATCTGATTATAACTTTTAACTCCATATTTTTCTCTGCCTTGATAAGCTTCCAACCGCTTGCTTATTCAAGTATCTATCCACCTCTACCTTAAGAATATTCAAAGATACTGTGTCTGCTGCCTTTTGAGGGAAAACCTTTCACCTCACCTCTGTCTTAAAAGGGCAAAGCCCTATTTATAAACAATAACCGAAGTCTCACATTCTTCCACAGAAGATAAATGTGTTTCACCACTTTGTAAAATCCTTTATATTTCAATCAAGTTGTCACTCGCTTTCCAAACTCCAGCAGTTTGAAACATTGCCTGTCCAAACTTTTACTCACAAGGCAGCCCACCTGTTCCAAGTTTCAGTGTGATAAAGCTTCTCTTAAATACGGAGATCAATTGTGCACACTATACTCCAGATGTGGTCTCAACATTGTTCTATGTAACTGAAGCATAATCTCCCAACTTTTGTAAGTAATTTATCTAGTAATAATGATAATATTCTATTAACCTTCCTAATTACTCATACCTCCATACTAGCCATTTTTAGATTATGCACCCCATCCCTCTATTTTCACTCGATATGGTTCTTTTGATTTTTCTTGCCAAGACTTTCCCTATCCACATCCCTATGTAACCTTCAATATTCTCTTTCACATCTTACTTTCTTACCTATCTTTGTGTCATCAACAATTTGAAGATCCATATCTTTCATATGGAAATGTTCTATCTGTGCAGAATTAACAAAGTTTTCTGATATTAAGCATCAAAATTCTGTTCTACGCACTGAAAATCACCATTATGCAATTCTTTTTCTAAGTACTTGTTATTTCCTATTTTAAAAGTAATAGATAAGTGCAATTTTGTTACTTTAGACATATTACATCTACAGAACATTAAGGAAGAGTGTTATCAAAATTGAGCATATAATGAGAAATATTGTTTTGCCCCAGTATTAATGTAAAGAAAATATCAACAGTTAATCATTAGATGCTTCAGGATTGGAGATCTGTAATGGTTCATGTGTTGCTGCCTCCAGGACAGCAAGGAAATTGTATCAAATGCAACTGTTGCTTAGCTATCCAATGTGCATCAATAATCAAAAACATTACTGCAGAATGCATATCTTTTCTGAACAACCAAAGACTCACATGGGAAATACAGAATCCTATGATTTATGAAAAATAATCATATAACCATATAACAATTACAGCACGGAAACAGGCCATCTCGGCCCTTCTAGTCTGTGCCGAACGCTTACTCTCACCTAGTCCCATCGACCTGCACTCAGCCCATAACCCTCCATTCCTTTCCTGTCCATATACCTATCCAATTTTTTTTAATGACAATATCGAACCTGCCTCTACCACTTCTACTGGAAGCTCGTTCCATACAGTTACCACTCTCTGAGTAAAGAAGTTCCCCCTCGTGTTACCCCTAAACTTTTGCCCTCTAACTCTCAACTCATGTCCTCTTGTTTGAATCTCCCCTACTCTCAATGGAAAAAGCCTATCCATGTTAACCCTATCTATCCCCCTCATAATTTTAAATACCTCTATCAAGTCCCCCCTCAATCTTCTACACTCCAATGAATAAAGACCTAACTTGTTCAACCTTTCTCTGTACTTAGGTGCTGTAACTCAGGTAACATTCTAGTAAATCTCCTCTGTACTCTCTGTATTTTGTTGACATCTTTCCTATAATTCAGCAACCAGAACTGTACACAATACACCAAATTTGGCCTCACCAATGCCTTTTACAATTTAAAAATTACATCCCAACTCTTATACTCAATGCTCTGATTTATAAAGGCCAGCATACCAAAAGCTTTCTTCACCACCCTATCCACATGAGATTCCACCTTCAGGGAAATATGCACCATTATTCCTAGATCACTCTGTTCTACTGCATTCCTCATGCCCTACCATTTACCATGCATGTCCTATTTTGATTAGTCCTACCAAAATATAGCACTTCACACTTATCAGCATTAAACTCCATCTGCCATCTTTCAGTCCACTCCTCTAACTGGCCTAAATCTCTCTGCAAGCTTTGAAAACCTACTTCATTATCCACAACACCACCTATCTTAGTTTCATCTGCATATTTACTAATCCAATTTACCACCCCATCATCCAGATCATTAATGTATCATCATTAAGAATCATTATTTAAAGGGATATTGCATCAATGCATTTAATAGTAAATCTTTATATAGTACTCCATTAGCATTACATTTCTGTGATATATTCTGCTTGCCCTTTGGCAGCACTTAATTGTTAGCTATTCAAACTATTACAAATTCAGTGCCATAGTTTCAAGAGTACACCTCATCTGACTTAAATGGCTCCAACTACTCATTCAATAGTTAAATTCCAACCCATTTTCAACAACTAATCCTATAGAAATAAGAGTATTGTAAATAGAGTTATAGTTTAAGTTAAAGTTATCTGGTGGCTCCACAATTCTCAGAATCAGCATCAGGTTTATTATTCTTTATAACTACATCAATATGTTGGGACCAGGTTAGATCCTCAGAGATCCTGACACCTAGGAACTTGAGCTGCTCACTCTCTCCACTTCTAATCCCTCTATGAGGATTGGTATGTGTTCCTTCATCTTACCCTTCCTGAAGTCCACAATTAGCTCTTCCGTCTTACTGACGTTGAATGTCAGGTTTTTGCTGCGGCACACTGCACTAGTTGGCATATCTCACTCCTATACGCCCTCTCGTCACCACCTGAGATTCTACCAACAATGGTTGTATCATCAGCAAATTTATAAGTAGTATTTGAACTATGCCTAGCCACACAGTCATGTGTATATAGAGAGTAGAACAGTGGGTTAAATACACACCCCTGAGGTGCACCAGTCTCAGACATTTGGTAAGAAATTCATCCTGATGTAAATTAAGCTCTCAGGGACAACAATGCTCTTCTACTGGGATCATCAGATTGAAATCTGTTTCTTCCATTCAAAAAATAATCTTGAATTCATCCTACCACTCTTGGTCTCCTCATGGTGTAAACAAGGGTGCAGGATAAATATTTTGTGTTAAATGACAGAATTATAGTTACTAAAAAGGTACAAATTTATCAAAAATATTAAAAGCTGTATTCATTTGATGAATTATTATACTTGAAGCTATAAAAATAATAACAACCTACCAATGTGACTAATTCACATGACATTACAGTGAATAATGAGGCTTTTACATCTATTTTCCCTTGCCAAACTAAAATAAGGCTTTCCAAATACTATTCCTGACAATATCCCTTTAAATAATGGTTCATTTATTTCTTTTGAAGAGGTCCTATGATGTGTTGACCTACATTTTGCAGACAGGGCTCTGCTTCATGTTTTAATAACAAATCCTGACTAGCTGCAGGCAGCTATCTGTCCTGCCTTGTTAATAACACGCAGACCCAGGAAGCCGAAAGAGCAAACTGAAGTACACTAGAAAAAAAGACATGACATGTGCCTTGAAATGATACAAATAAAGTTATTTCAAAAATATTTTAAGGTTTTAAAAAAGGTTTAGAGAACAACATTTAATTTTTGGAGAGTCAAAATATGTACTTCTTGTGTCAGGGAACAGAATTTGGGGGACAATTTGACTTTGACAGAATTACACTTGTTTTAAAATTCACATTGAATTCCAGGTCTGCCTATTGGCAGGAGATAAATTAATCTAAACATGTCAATCATTCAGATTACATGATTACAAAGAAAAAAATTTCTGCCAGGAAACATTTTTATGAAAAATGGACCTAACTTCATCATCAATGAATTTCAAAAAACAAGGTGAGGTTTAGATAACCAGATGTAACATCTCCATATGTTCTTTAAACACACGTCTGACTTATATTGTTCAGGTTTGCTTGGCACTATTTTGATGTGAAGCCCTTTTATTAGATGTCCCATTTGGCTCAGTCTCCTTTCTCATTTAGACAGAATCCAGAAGCATTTTGATTGAGGGAAAATAAAGAGTTTAACAGCACAACCGGTCATGTCCTATAGATGTCTCATGGTGCAATTTGTGTGTTCTGGCTTATTTTTCCTCTTCTACAGCACTGGAGAACAGAGAATTGCAACACCATAACCACCTTTCCAACTGAGGTTGGAAAACACAGTGTAGGAAAAGATCAAAACTAGGATGTTCCAGGCCTCAGTAGCTTGATACTATGTTCAGCGGTGAATGGAACACAAAATATTAATTAAGTTATATCTTAAGATTTTTAGCTAGGATAGATGGAAGGAAAGAATCAAAAGACTAGCAATTACAATATTTAATGCCCGGATATCTTAAACCCTAAACTTGCTGACAGACCAGCTGGAAGCACATGTGCCTGCCTGACAGTATAAAAAAGAATTTACAGAAGTAACTTGTATACACTTAAACTCAGGGACAATGTTTGACAAAAAATAATAGATACCCAGAACTTGCAATCATCTGTGGAAATAATTGAATCAACAGAAAGCCAAAGAACTGCTTTCATCATTGCCAGACAGACTTGCTGTCTGTGCTAGCAGCACATATATTTTGCTTTGTTAACTGACAATTTGTGTACCATACATGCTCGAGGCTTTCTCAAAAGGGTACAATCCTTTATAGTGCTGTTATATCTTGAGTGATGCAAGATGAATTGACAGCTAGTGATAATACATTTACCAACTTCAACCTTCTCCCTGTGCATCTGATGTTTATATTTTCCCCAGGGTATCAATAAGGCACCAGAATAATTTACTTAATGTTACAGTCTATATACATTTCATAGTCATTTCAATTGCATGCCAATAAACAATGTTTTGCTAACACTTCAATTTTATGGTTTTATTGTAAAACAATATTCTTTGTATCTAAGTTCTCAAAATTGGATAAGTATGTTAAATCCAAATCTGTAGTATAATCAATTACAATTATAAATTGTTCTGCCAGAATCTCTACGAGGCAATGAGAAATACAATTGTCAGAGCTAACAGATGGTGTTCTAGTGCCAAATGAAGGCCAGTGACTGCTGCTGTTAATGATGTGCAATATTTTCAGGATCTTAGCAAACTTCTTTGATTTCTGAAACATTAAAAATTATTAGTCTTTCTTCTTGTCAACAAATTTAAACAATATTTGAGTTTCCACCGTGAGAAATCTCGAGCCATTTGGAAATGTTGGGAGTGAAGTTCTTTTTGTACAACATAGTCAATATGCTACAAGTATCAATGTCAAATCAGAACTCCCTTGTTCCTCCTGCAAACTCTTTTATGTGTGGCCAAAATGCAAGTTTGCCAAGTTACTTAGATGCCTCGGAGCTTAAAGGACAAATGAAAACCTCTGAATCATGAGAATGTAAAATGAATGGAGGGCATTTTGTATTTACAAATAAAATATTTTCCAAAACAAGAAAACCTAACCGAGATTTCTGGACCCCAAGTGCATTAAATAAAATACTTCTAACAAATGAAAATAAAAAAGTGGCATCATTTACATTGAGGAAGGTTATCAAGCATTACAGTGGGATCTTGATCAGCTGGGTAGGTGGGCTAAGGAATAGCAAATGCATTAGTTTACTTGCAGGCATTCACAGCAGAGCAAAGAAATATAATAGAATAAATAAAAGCCACTGACAAAGAAGACAAACTGCACAAATACAAAAATAAATCAATAAATACTGAGAACATGTATTGTAGAGCCCCTGAAAGTGAGCTCATATGTTGTGGAATCAGTTCAGTGTTGAGGTGAGTGAAGTTGTCAATCCTGATTGAGGAGCCTGATGTTCGAAGGGTAAAAATTGTTCCTGAACCTGGTGCTGAGCGAAGGCTCCTGTATCTTTCCCTGATGGCAGCAGTGAGAAAAGAAGATGGCCTTGATGATGGATCCTGCTTTCTTGTCACAGCGCTCCTTGTAGATGTGCTCAATGTTGGGGAGGGCTTTTCCTGTGATAGACTGTGCTTTATCCATACATTTTGTAGGCTTTTCCCTTCTTGGGCATTGGTGTTCCTATACCAGGCCATGATACAACCAGTCAGGAAAGGCTCCACTGTACATCTATGGAAGTTTGTCAAAGTTTTAGATTACATGTCAAATCTGCACAAATGCCTAAGAAAGGAGAGTCACTGCCATGACTTCTTTGTAATGACACTTACATGGTAGCCCCTGGAGAGATCCTCTGAAATGATAATGTCAAGGAATTTTAACTTACTGACCCTCTCCACCTCCAATCCCCTAATGAGGACTGGCTCATGGACCTCTGGTTTTTTAGATCATAATACCATGAAACATAAGAGCAGAACTAAGCCATTCAGCCTATTGAATCTACTCAGCCATTCCATTATGGCTGATTTATTATCTCTCTCAACCCTATTCTCCTGCCCTCTCCCCATAACCTTTGAGACCCTTACTAATCAAGAACCTATGGACCTCTGCTTTAAATGTACCCAATGACTTAGCCTCCACAGCCGTCTTCCTCTTCCTGTAGTCAATAAACTGTTCTTTGGTATTGCTAATATTGAGTGAGAAGTTGTTGTGCGGCACCATTCAACTTCACTGTCAATCTCCCTCCTAATATGCCAATTTGTCACCATCTTTGATTCAGCCAACAACAATGGGGTCATCAGCAATCTTGGAGGTGTACTTTGCTCCACAATCATAAGTATAAAGTGTCTAGGAAGGGTCTAAGGACACAACCTTGTGGTGCACCTGTACTGATAGTGATTGTGGAGGAGGGGGTCTACAAGTGACGGAATTGAGGATCCAGTTGCAGAAGGAAGCATCAACGCTTAGGTCATGGTTCCCTGAAAGTGGAGTCAAATTTACCCAGGGTAGGAAGAAAGGTATTTGGCATGCTGACTTTATCAGTTACGGCACTGAGTGTAAAGTTGAGAAGATATGTCACAATTTACCAGGTGCAGGTGAGACTGCATTTGAGGTAGTGTTCAGCTTTGGGCATCCTCTGGTATTAAAAAATGTCATTACACTGGAAAAAGTGCAGTAAGGATCAACAAGGATGCTGCCAGGACTCAAGGGACTGGGTTTTGGGAGAGGTTGGACTTTTCCTTGGAGAAGTTCTCCGTTGTGGAAAGGAGAATCGTATTAAGGTGTATAAACTCCTGAGGTGGGGGGGGGGGGATAGATAGGGTGAATTAAAAATTAAATCATTCTTTTTCTTATGGTTGGGGTATCAAGAACTAGAGGGTTGAGGTTTAAGGTGAGATGGAATGATGTAATAGAAACTTGAGGGGAAACTTGCTTTTTTTTTAAAAACAGAGGATAGTATGTATATGAAATGAGCTGATAGAGGAAGTGTTTGAGGCAGGTACAGTAACAAAAAGAGACAGCTAGATGTCTCAATGGACAGTTAAGAGACAGTTGGATGATAGATGTTTAGAAAAATACAGGTCATATGTGGGTAAATGGGACTAGCTTAGACAGTATCTTGCTCCGTGCAGACCAGTTGTGTTGAAGGGCTTGCTTCTGTGCTGTATGGGTCTATGACTCTAAAACTGAGCTGCACATTTGAAACATTTGATGGTGACTAATTAACTGATTTTAGATAACCTATTACATTAGACATTTTATCTTTCAAATATACCTAAATTTCCTTCATTTTTAAAGATCTGAATTTTGCTTTCACATTTCTGCTCCCATTTGAGAGCCCAGCTGTAGTTACTGCTTTACTCCATTTTCACTCAAGCTAAAGGAGAACATCAAATGGTCATTCTCCATTGCCAGCTCAAATTTTGCTAACTATTCATGGTTGCTGAGCAGGCTTCATGAAGGTGGTTCTTCTTGAACTGCGAAAGTTCATGAGACAACAATTAGGTCTGATTGAATGGATTGCCAAGCCACATCAGAGTTTTATTAAGAGTTAATTTTTTGGCTGTGAGTATGGAATTACATTTGGAATAGATGGGGTGAGGTTGCTTGCTAAAGATCATTTGTAAACCAGATTAGCTTTTTCCAACAATGTGGCAGTTTCACAGTTAGTACTATTTTTTTTATATTTCAGATTTAATTAATAGACTTTATATTCTCCAGCTGCTGTGGTGAGATTTGAACTTATCTCCAAATCATTAGTCTAGGCTTCTGAATTGCTACATCAGTAATTTAGCTGATATGCTATTATACCCCTAAACTCTCTTATAATACAGACCATTATTCTTTGAAATTAGAAATACCAATTTGTTTCACAGTAGGATGATTCATATTGCATTATGGAATTGTAGTACTACTTTGAGTTCCAGATGTTTACTGCTGAATACCATAGCTTTCAGCTCTACAAGGGCTTTTCAAAATTATCTTCCCTTCTTCTATTCTCCTGAAAGCACAGACTTCTACTGGGGTAAAGTTTCATGAGCACCAGCTGCCCTCTGGTTTATGGCCCAAGCAATTATTCTTGATATTTGAGCCTGAACAGCGCTTGTCCACAGGTTATTCAATCATTCAAGGCGGACTAACAAATCTGATCCTGTCTTCATTTGGTCTCAATAAGTATGCACCTTCCAGAAGAAGTCACTGGATAGCAATAAAGAGTTTGAGCCTTGACCTGGCTAAATTTTTCCGTCTCTCTTTAGCACAGAAATTCTTGGGCTGATTGTTGCCAATTTTGACCTGGTGCCAATCTGGCTGAAATGAAGTAACTTGGTTCAAACACAAGATCAAAAAGTCAGATTCCAATGAAAGCACTGAAGAGCTGGTCTGTGTATTTAATACATTGCAAAAGAGATACGAATGTGCTTCAATGTAGAAAGAAATATCAGGTTTCAGTTGGTGCTAATAAATCAGTTGAACTACCTTTGTAGAGTATTCCAGCATCTTAAAATTTAGTGGAAAAGTAGAAAGTATGTGAAATTCGAGGTATTGAACAAAGTTGTTAAGCAATGAGATTATAAAAGTCTTATGTAATTTTTGGGTGATCAGTTCAGTAGAATGTGCCTTTTTGGATAATGAAGACATACTCTTATTTTGAAGTCCAGACTTTATTTTAAAGCAAACAGATGATAGCTGCAGAGTACTACTCAAGGATCCCAGTGCAGAGAAATCCAGCTGTACTTTGCAGATTTGTGCTCCAGAACAAATTGCCCAACAATGTGAAAAATTGCTCCAGTCTGTCCAATTTACAGGAAGTTAGACCATTCTACTTGGGCTAAATAACTGGCCATTCAGTCTACTCATCAGCAAAGGATGCTATCCTGAATGTTGTTACCCATCAATAACTCATTCACTCCCTTTTCAGATTTGCCACAGCCGGTTGGCTACAGACTTCATCACAGCTTTGGCCCACGTATTGAACAAAAATTTGAATTCTAAAAGTGAGTTGAAAGAAAATGATTTGATATCAAAATACCCTGGTAAAACTGGAGTCAATGGGCATCAAGGGGAAAACAACCTATGGCAGAGTCATATATCACACAAAGAATACCAGAGATTAATTATCCCAGCATCAGGATTTCACTGTGAACTCACCAGAGCTGTGTTCTGGTCTAATTACCTTCAGTTGCTTCAGCGATGAGCTTCCTTCCAATATGAGCTTGGAATAGGGAATGGTCACTGCTGATTGCACTGTGTTTCAGTGTTAACATTCAATGGTAATACTATCACCATGATCACCACCATCCTGGGAAGCTCCAATCATCCTAAACTCACTGCACCAACCACATTAATATTGTGATTACTATAATAGATCAGAGACAGTGTACCTTGCAGTGAGTGACTCAGCTCCTGATACCCCAAGACCTTTAGGCAATGTACAAGGGACAAATCAGTTGATTGATGAAATACTCGTTTGCTGGGGTGAGTAGTGCAGACGCCTCTCAAGAAATATGACACCATTAGTACAAAGCATCTCTTTCTAAACGTCCATCCCCTTCACCACCAGTGCATAGTAGATCTATGTGTTCACTATCATAGTGTTCACTATCTACAAAATGAACTGCATTTATTCATCCATCCAGACTCTCCAACAGTACCTTCCAAACCAGAGTCCACTATCACTAAGAAGGAAAAGGAGAGCAGGGTCATGGGAGTACCACCACCAGAAAATTCCCCTTCAATCCACACACTATCCTGACTTGGAAACATATCGCTATTCCTTCATCTTTGCTGCATCTATATTCCCAAACCTCCTGCCAATCAGAATACTCAGAAGTACCTTCACAATCAGACTACAATGAGTCAAGAATGCAGCCCACTATCATCTTTTGAAAAACAATTAGGAATGAGAGATAAGTGCTTGCTTCGTCAGCAATCTACATATTCCAAAAATATTAAAACATCTCATCAGATTGAAGCCTTAAGATTAATCTGGACAACAAATAGGAAACTCAAATAATGACTTTTATTTAAAGTGTTACACAGGACAAGTGTGAAAAGAAATCCAGTTAAATGTAATTGCATTTATACAGAGTGATTACAGGCTGATTAACAGCAACAAAAGTTTGACATTCCATTTGATGATGAGTAGACATTCATTTGATTTATTTTTGCTGTTATTTACATTAACACAATTCAGTTCTAAAATATAGAAATGCCATGTAAAACATGTTGCAAGTATCTTGACGGGCTGCATCATAGTTGATATGGCAATTCGGATGTATAGGAATAGAAAAAAGCTGCAGAGGGTAGTGGACTCAGTCTAGTACATCAAGGGTACATCTCTCCCTGCCACTTAAAGTATCTACATGAAGTACTGCCTCAAGAAGACAACACCTATTATCAAACATCCCTCTAATTTGGACCATACCACCTTCTTGTAGCTATGATTGGGCAGAAACTTCAGAACCGGTAGTTCCCCTCAATCACTGTGTTGTTGAACCAACATGAACAACCCTAACCATTAATTCAGTTTGGTAATGCTATGACCATTTTATATTACAATAGCTTCAATAGTAATTACCTTCTTCCCATCACAGAACTGCAGCATGTCTGTAATAAACTGGAGAGGGAGGACTTAAGCTCACAACTGAATGCTACTGGCAAGATTTTCCCTTTGAGCATATTATCTGTACATAATCATACAGATATAGCACAAAGAATAACTACTATTGGGAAAATACACTGCACAAATATTATACAAACATCAAAAAATGGGCTCTTAGAAAAGTAGCAAGCGAAAAGGATGGCAATAACAGCTCCTAAACACAAAAACTCAAGAAAGTGGGAGCAGGAGTGGCTCCAAGCCCATCAAGCATACCCTGCCATCCGATAAGATTATGGTTGATTTATACTATTTTACTGAGGTTCCTGACTGAGAACATTCTTCCTGGTTGCATCACAGCCTGGTTGGAGGTTCTAATGTGCAGGACGCAAGAGGCAGCTGAAGGGCGTAGGTTCAGCCATCTCCATCATTAGAACAACCTTCCCTACCATTAAAAACATCTTCAAGAGCTGGTGCTTCAAGAAGGTGACAGGCATAAGGATCTTCACCATCTGGGATGTGACCTATTCTCATGACTACCATTAGGGAAGACGTATATGAGTTGAAGACCGGCACTCAAACATTCAGAAGCAGCTTCTTCCTCTTTACCATCAGGTTTCTGAATGGTCCATGAACCCATGAAAATTTCTTGTCATTCCTTCATTTTGTCCTTCTTTTTATTTTGGAATTCACAGTCATTTTATGTCTTTGTACTGTACTGCTGCCATGAAAAAACAAATTTCACATCATCTAAGTCAGTTAAAATAAATTTGATTCTGATTCCTGAAATGTAACTTTATAAACACAGCCCTAGTAGAGCTGATACACATGTTATATTAATGTGAGCAGATGTTAGAGTGATAAAATGCCAACGTGGTCATTGGACCCTAATTCTATTCAAATTAGCTGTAACATAGAACATTTTTCTAGTGCTGTACTGATAAAAAAACATAGCCAAAGAAAGTGGATAAATTATTAAACAGAGAATCATTAGTAAAACATATCAGCACAAATGAATCCATTGATTAGAAGAACTCTACAATGAAGAACTTCTATTATATAGCTGACATTGTTAAACTGCAGGCACAATGAAAGTATTTCTCTGTGATATTCTTAAAAAAAAGTACTCTGCAGCTAAATGGCCTGCATATGACCTGACAGGCAGCAGAAAGCATCCTATACCCTCTTACTCTCTTACTTGTTAAAACCAGGTTACTCTGAACGCTATTTTTGCCGTAACTATAACACAGGTCATACCCTCGCAAGAGGCTAAAATTAGATTGAAGAACAAATTTAAGGAGGCTGCACCCTGTTGAGCAAATACAGATGCATTACCCTATATAGACAAAATGATTTACTGTGCAGCACTCAGTGCATGTTATGTGACCTGGGATCTTAAATGTGCAATTTATCATGGCTCTAAGTAAATTCACCATATGGGAAAGTAAAAAATGTGCAAATACAGGAAAGAAATTGCATTGTTTAAACTAAAAATGGATATGATCATTAATGACAGTTAAGAACTATAAATATTTTGATATTTATCTGATTCTATAACTGGATCCTCTAACACGATCCTATAACTGGATATTTCAGGTCTCAAAGAAAGTTCACCTTCTCAAGTGATTTTCCACATTATTCTAACAATTAAGCTAAATATAATTAAAGCTCTTTGCATTGTATTCCTTCTTGAATAAGAATTTAATAAGTCTTCATGACTTTGCTTTTTGGTAATACAAATTTTAGCTTCTATGATATAAGCACCTTGTCTGAAATTCATTGTTAAACATTTATATTTATTTTAAACATTCAGATTCTTTATTCACTGTAGAAAAAGTCATTTAAAAGTCATGGTATTAAATAGAACTGAAGATTTAAGTGTAAGGTTGTATGTCCATTTAACAATTAAAATTGTTAAATAAACAGTTCTCAACCTCTTTTTTTGAATTTTAAGAAGAATATTTTGTCTTCAAACTATAATTGTGAGGATTGCTTGGTGGGACCAATGTAGCACAGAACAAGTTATATATAATTTTAACAATAAAGTCAATGTTTATGACTATGTGCACTGATGTAAATCACCCATAGTCAAGCTCAATAACGTTACCAAGACAATTTCTTTAATTAAAGCTGGACATACTATTCTTTAGAACAAAACATTCAAAAAGAAAAGAGGATAAAAAGCAGATGAAACTAATTCTTTAAAATTCTTTTCAAAAGTACTTTAGGACTTGTTAAAAATATCCAGAAATGGACAGTTATTCAGGGTTGAAAAAAGAAGTCAATTCGTTAGGCATCTGCAATAAAAGTGAATGTGCTCAAATGAAAACTAAATAATACAAACTTTTTATGAGTTTCTAATTATCTCAAAGTACTTACATATCTTCATAATGTTTACAACTGACCCCTTCATTACAGAGGGTTTGTGTTTTTTGAATAACATCCACGTCCTGATTTCCTCTAAAGTGAAACCCTAATTCCCATTGAACACTATGTTATGGAGAAGCAATCCTACGGTTTTTTTCTCTGAAGTAATGATAATACTTGCAGCTGCTAGTTGCCAGCGGGAGAGCACTTAAGAGATTGTCTTGTCAGTTTCCAAAGGATATTGTTTAAGTAAGCAGCAGCTGCACTTGGTGACACAAGGGATTAGAGATGCTGTACCATGCCCCATAGGACAGCGTTTGTATCCACCATCAAACCTTTGTAAAATATCAAGTTTTGCATCTAGCGAAATTCCTTTAAGTGGTTGCTTAAGTTTACAGCTTGCACTTAAACTCTGTTTGAAAAGGTAAGTGGGTAAAAAAAACTGTTAGACAGCAAAATAAACCTACCATGCTTAAAAAAAAACGTTATCTGTGCAGTTGAAAATTAAAATAAACAAAATATGTTGTACCTTTTCATTTTATATTTAGGTCTTTAGTAATTTTATTGATACTCCCCACATAATTTTTGGAGGGGTGAATTTAATTCTCCAGCTTGGATTTTTTGAGTACTGATCTGTGATTTGTATAATGGCAAATGTAGTAGGTAGGCCTCCGTTAGTCTTGATAGACCATGGAATTGCGCCTTGGAAAGTTTCCAGGGCGCAAGCCAGGGCAAGGTTTTTTTTTAATGGAATACCAGCAGTTGCCCAAGCTGCAAGTCTCCCCTCTCCATGCCACCAATGTTGTCCAAGGGAAGGGCATTAGAATGGCAAATAGTTGTACTGCTTTGGTTCTACTGCCATTACTGCATAGTTTTCAGGAGTATGCCACTCAATTCACTGTGGTCCTCCAATGTTAGTCATAATAGAAGTGAATAACGCTTTTTCCAATTCATTTCTCTATATCCAGTAACATCCTTACTTTCAAGCATTTCTTTTATTTTGCGATTGGATTTCCTTAATTAATCAATTTTCACTAAATACTTTCAGTGAATGATAGATGAAAACAACTTAAAGTTCAAAGTAAATTTATTATCAAGGTATGTATAAGTCACCATATATTACTCTGAGATTCATTTTCTTGTGGGCATTCACAGTAGATACAAAGAAACACAATAGAATCAATGAAAAACTACACACAAGCGAAGATGGACGACCAATGTGCATAAGAAGACGAACTGTGCAAAATAAATAAATAATTTTTAAAAACAGCATGAGTTATAGAGTCCTTGAAAGTGAATCTGTAGATTGTGGAATTAGTTCAGTGTTGAAGTGAGTGAAGTTATCCATGTTGGTTCAGGAGCCTGATGGTCGAAGGGTAATAAATGCTTCTAAACCTTGTGAATATTTGAGAACATTAAATAATATTCTCTGAAGTTGTTGCAGTTTCACCCTTAAATTAATACAGGAACATACCAGTAGAAAATCTACGGACTTACATATATATATATATAAATGTATTCTGACCTGCATTTAACCTTGCTTCTTTACTACACATTATCCTGCTGTAACCAATCTCATTGTAAAAACTACAAATATTCAAATTTGTGGTTTTAAATTAACTGGAAGATGCCATGTAAAAGGTCTACTGCCATTTTAGAGACTTTTGTGGTTGAAATAAACATTGTCATCCATTCACAAGGTGTAATGGTAAGTTGTTATTCTGGTATATTGTAAATGGAAAAAACTAAATTTGGCAGTAATGGTATGGAGCAAAACATAGTTGTACACTACACATGTTGATGTTTCAGATGGCCTGCATTTAGGTAAACAGAACATATAAATGCCACCAGAATAACTGAATGTAAAAGCTGGCTAGTATTTGAATTCAGAATCTAATTATAAAAAGATGACTAACAGATTTGTGTGAAAATTACATCATCAAGGTCACAAATTATGCAGCCATTTTACTTGGGGAATTGACAAATACTGTTCAAACTACCTATCGTCATCAAACTGATCAGGCAAACTTATCAGACAAACTCAACTGCCCAAACAGAAACAGCATATGCACTTGTTCAGAAGCTCACAAATCACTCATAATGTTTCCATCCAGCCGTGTAAAGTCTCTACTGAGCATTTTGGGATAGCACTCTGAAGATGAACCACTGATTATATTCCACCAAATAATGTAAGGCTAGGTATATTATGGTAATTATTTGGTATATTTTTATGATCTTGCAATTTAAGTTTTAACACCTGCTTGGGCATTCAATCTCTGTCATCAAGTTCCATATCAATTTTATATGTACTAACTGGACAACATGAGTGATCACTGAAAACAAATTGTCATAATTATAATATGTGAAGGCAGAAGATTTTAGTATCCTCTGCACCTGTGCTTTGGCAAGGCATACAAGAGAAGAGCCATTACAGGAATTCACAGACAAGGGTCTATTGTAAAACTTTTGAACATTCTCCTCAAGCTTATTATCAATTCTCACATTCCACTTCTGCCGAAGAGGACACAAAGTTTCTGAGCCTGTTATGTCTGTAAGCATGCTGTTTCCCATCAAAGATCAACCAGTTATCCTAAGTGAATGGCAAAATTATAAAGCACACAAAGAACTAATGGATCCACTACAGAATATATTGTAGTAACTTTCTTTAATGGTTCTAATGTTTAAAGTGTAATTGGAGTATTTCATACGTTTTGATATAAATCCTTGTGTCTAATTTTTCCATGACAGTCACATAAAATTTTGGACATCATTATCATTTTAAGGCTTGAAGCCGGAAGAATTGCCTTCAGACTTAAACTATTCTTCATAAATGAAATCAATATGTGACAAGATGAACTTAGCTTCATTCTCTTTCTAGCTTGATGCACTTTTATCTGGAAATTGGACTACTCTAAGTGTTAAGCTTGTTTAAATGATGTCTAATTTTATACTAAGTTCAATAATGAGTTGTATATTTAGGCTAGCTAACAATGTTAGGCATTTCACCTGGCATATTTAAATGAAATACCTAGCACTTATTTCTCCAAACCCTTCTAAGAAATCAGCCTAACTGGCATATATTCTCTCATTTAGATTTTCTTTAGTAGTGAATTTAGTGGTGAAATAACAAGGTGCAGAGTTATCCAATAACCAGAAGCCAGGCAGCTAGGCAGATAAAACTGCCCACAGTCTTTCATTTTAATTTACTCTCTTGAGGACTGCAGTCAGGAAAAAGGAAATAAACCAATAGAAAGTGAGGCCCAGTGTTCCCTTGCAGAGCTGAGAGAACTAAACGAGAAGCTTTTAGTCCACAAAGTAGGAGAAGAAATAACCGAAACATACACTGACTCAGCAGCATAATCTTCTGCATGGCCTGCTACAACAAGCACAGTGCACATCACCCCTTTACTCAGGGTGATTTCAGAAGCTTAACTGATCCTAACAAGATCCTGTGACAACCAAAGCTGGTTGTCTTCAGAATAGCAGTACAAAACGCAGTAGCTAAGACCTTGACTAGTACATTGATTATTCAGCTGCTTCCTTCCTTTCTTAGTAAAATTAGCCCTTTCAACTCTCTCTTGCTTTCAGTGCCAGTGTAAACACAACATTAATGATCATTTTTGAAAGAAATTTGGACAGGCACTTTAAGAAATATCAACTTGTAGAGTAAATTAAATACATGGGTTAGCTCTATGAAAAGGTCTACACTTTATTGACTGACAGACCATCTTCTATAAATGCACAGTGGAGAGTGTCTTGACTGGTTGCATGACGACCTGGTAAGGAAGCATCAATGCCCATGAATGGAAAAGATGACAAAAAATATTGGATACGGAGGTTCGGATCCTGCAACCCACCTATGGGTCATAGGGGCGCTTTTTGCGTGTCTTGGGCTGATGAGGCCTGGCTACGCCCATCCCTCTCCAGGCCAGGCCACACCCAATGCCCTCCAACTTGGATGCTCGCCATGGTTTCGAACACGTGGCTGTTATAGTTTTTCAGGGAGCTCATCCACCCTGGCTGGTGACTTCTTCGACAAGGTCCTCCACCCAGTGGTGCCGTGTTAACACCACCCCCTTACATCATTTAACCCACCAGCTGAAGCAGTGTAATGAGGTGTGCTATTTGGATGCAGACGTGAAAGATTTAGGAGATGGATGAGGACCAGTGATGCCCGTCCACCCTACGAGGTACAGTGCAGCTGCCAGACATAACAGGTACAACATCTTTCCAAAGCCCCCTACACTCACTGTAGCCCAGTGCATCAGAGGTAATGCCATCCCTGCCATTCAGCACATTTACAATGAATGCAGCCACAAAAAAAAAGCATCATCAAGGACATCCAGGTCATGCTCTCTTCTTGCTGCTGTCATCAGGAAGGAGGTACAAGAGTCTTAGGTTCCACCCCATCAAGTTTAGGAACAGTTATTACCCTTCAACCATCAGGCTCCTGAACTAACATGGATAACTTTACTCACATTAACTCTGAACTGATCCACAAACTCTGGAGTCACCCAATCACTTTTAAGGACTCTAAAACTCGTGTTCTCAATGTTCTTTTTATGATTATATATTTAATTTTATTATTATTTGTTTTATTTTATATTTGCACAGCTTGTCTTCTTTTGCACATTGTTGGTCTGTCTTTGTGTGTAGTCTTTCATTGCTTTCATAGTATTACTATGTATCTACTGTGAATACCTACAAGAAAATGAATCTCAGGATAGAATATAGTGACATGTATGTACTTTGATAATAAATTTACTTTGAACATTGATAACTATTCCAATTCTATAACTTTACTATGTAACTATCAATTTTGTATGTCAATTCCAGTTTACCCACATTTCTCCTGCTGCCCTTTAAATGCTCACTGAACAATTCTTTTATATTTTGTATGTAATTTACATAACTTACAAGTGACTATAAAATGCACATTGCACATTTAGACAGAGATGTAATGTAAAGATTGTTACTCCTCATATAGATGGAGGATGTAAGCAATAAAGTCAATTCAATTCAATGTTCTTTTGGAAACAAGTTTAAGTCTTCCATACTTTTTTGTGACAAATTCTTTGTGATTTCAAAGTTCAAAGTAAATTTATTATCAAAGTACATATGTGTCACCATATACAACCCTGAGATTCATTTTCTAGTGGGCGAACTCAATAAATCTAGAAAATAACTAGGGTGTTCAACCAGAGTGCAGAAGACAACAAACTACAAATACAAAAGAAAGAATTAAATAATAATAATAAAAATAAATAAGCAATAAATATCAAGAACATGAGATGAAGTATCCTCGAAAATGAGTGCATTGGTTGTGGGAACATTGCAATAGTGAAGAAAGTGAGGCTGAGTGAAATTATCCCATTTGGTTCAAAAGCCTGGTGGTTGAGGTGTAGGTAGTAAATGTTCCTGAATCTGGTGATGCGAGTCCTGAGGCTCTTGTACCTTCTTCCTGATGGTAGTAATGAGAAGAGAGCATGTCTTGGATGGTGGGGGTCCCTGCTGATGGATGCTGTGTTCCTGCAATAGCATTTCATGTAGATGTGCTCAATGGTTGGGAGGGCTTTATCCATGATATACTGGGCTATATCCACTACTTTTTGTAGAATTTTTCATTGAAAGACTTTGGTGTTTCCATACCAGGCTGTGATGCAGCCAGTCAATATACTCTCCACTACACATTTATAGAAATATGTCAAATCCAAGATCTTGCATCAATGTGATGAACTTGGACAAGAGTAGATTAGTCTACTAGCCAACTAAAGACCTGGAGTTCAAAGTGGAGTTCAAATCCTACCATGGCGGTCTAGATTTTATCTAGAATAAAATTTTATTTTTTAGTAATTTAACAACTAAATTATCAACTTATAGAAGAAACAATACGATTCCCTCAACTATCCCACCAAATCTGTGACTTCAGACCAAAATATCCTAGCAAATCATTTTATTTAAAGGTAACTGAGTGCTAGTCATATCAACACTGCCCACAATGCTTCTTTTGCTCCTCTTATTAGACTGGTACCATTATATATTATCTTTCATACATTTTCTCAACTACTAATATGGACAGCAAGACATGACAAATGATAGAATTCCCAGAATGGATTTTATGCCCATTCGTTCCCTAATGCCAGGCGACTCTGGAACAAAAAAATTTGTAGATCCAATTAAAATAGGCCCCTGCTGACAATAAATTTATTCATCTTTAAGCACTTTACTTGGGAAAAAACGTTGATCTTATTTCAATGCATTGTACTAATGCATAATGAAAGATTTTCTACAATGTATTTCAAGTGAGCTGCTCGTAGAGTGCATCTATGATTGAGCATTTGCCCAGAGGTTTAAAGGGATCGTAACTGTACATAAACCTCTAAATATGGCTTAACCAAAGTTGTATACATCTGCAAAACAATATACTGACTTTTATAGTTAGTGTCCCAACAGAACATGGTAAGCCTGTCTTTCCACTTCTTTTGCCACTTTCAGGGATCTTGCACTCCAAGATCCCTTGATACATCAATGCTCCCCAGGTACTGCACAGTTCACTGTATACTTTCCTCAGGCATTTGACCTCCAAACCTTTAGCACATCACACTTGCCCAAATTAAACTGCATCTGACACTTCTACCTCCAATTTTATGAACAGATCTATATCAGGTAGTATCCTTTGACAATCTTCCTCAGTATCTGCAATTCCACCAAATTTTGTGAAACCCAATTTATATATAAGCAGATCTCTCAGCACTGATCCTTGTGGAACACCACTGGTCATAGACTTCAAATTAGATCAGCCAAGATTACTTTATGTTAGAGCAGATTCGAGGATGTCCTTCTCCTATGGTTGTGTATACTCTTGTTACTGAATTGTATCGTTCCCATTGTTTCTTATGGGGATTTCCTATCAAATAACATTATGAATGCCTAAATTGTAGCTTCTCCAAATTGACCGTTCAAAGTGATCAAGTTATCTCTCCCTCCTCAAAATAGCTTGTCAAAATCTAGCTCAGATTTCTCAACTGAAAATGTTTGTCTCCGTGTGGAAGTTATTGACCTGAAAGATTAACTCTCTTTCTCTCACCCTCGCCTAGCTTGCGGAGCTTTGTAGCTTCATTAAAAATATATGTTAGAATTTACTGCGGGATACTACCATCTACGCCTCTAGAGGAACGCATGGATGGATGGATGGATGAATGAATGAAATGACTGACCAACTCACAGAATGCTCTCCGCCGTTGATTCCTACGTCCAACTAACTTGTCGCTGTGGAGTAGGAAGTTGGTTAGTGGCCAGGGAAGGATAGGGATCTTTCTCCATATAAGGGATGGGGACGGGCCGACATCATGAAGCAGCTAGGGTGCTCCTCCCCTTGGTGAGAGGAAAAAAAATAGAAAACTCGAAGTTTGTCGGTGGGTCCTGCCCCATGGCTGGACGAAGAGAGATGCAGCTGAGGCCGGCTGATAAACTCGTACGGTAAACCCGGTTCGGGGGGGAGACGCGGGCAGTTTTGAAGAGCACAGCCGGAGCCCGAGTGCTTGTGCGAGGAGGGAGGATGTGAGTGCGACTGTGGAGCTGTAGAGATTGTTTCGCCCTCCTGAAACAAAAGCCGTGTGCGTTTTTGGGCCGGTGTGAGGTGGAGCAGCACCCGGCTGTACTGTAGGAGGCCAACCATTGCTCCATTATACTGGCGCCCATGAACTGAAGCAGGACAAAATGGCGGCCGCAGCGGGGACGGTGACGGGAAGCCGGGCGGCTCTTAGCGCCGATCCCACCACGGTGACCGGCAGTCGCAGCAGCAAGAGCGCCGAGTCGAGGGAAGAAGAGCTAGGCTCTGCCCAGAGGCAGTTCGCCTCTTACAGGAAACACCTCCGTAAAGTCAAAAGTGTCGACTTTGATGCTTCGGTGGAGAAAGAGACGAGTGGCGACCCGTGTCCCCAGGCCGAGCCCAGCGCTGAGCAGCCCGCGCACTTCAGTGGGGACCCCGCGGGAGGATCAGCAGTAGCGTATGGCGGCTCGGCCGGGGCTATCCTCATGGATATAGGCGCTCCTTTCAGGTAAGGTGGCTCCTGCAGCACAGGTAATGCTCCTGGGTTGGGCGAACGTGTGGTGGCTGCGCTTGGAGAAGCGGCAGGGCTCGACGCTGCTCAGGTGTCCCACATGCAACTTCGATGTAAATAAACAGTGTGTCCTAAACCTGGGCGTAACTACAGGTGATCAATCTGCTTTGAACATCGGAGGTTCTGTCTGGTTTGTTATTGGGGTTTTTTTTCATGTGCGCAGGACTGATTTTATTTTGTTTTTGCGTGTTCGTATCGTGTTTTTTTTGCCCGAAAGTGCTTAGCAAGCCTAGTTTCCTGTCCAGATTTTGAATGTGTTGTCGGTTGTTGCATTGTCATATGATCTTCTTTGATCACTGGAGCAATCTTCCTCCCTTCAGTGTGTGTGGCTCCGCGCTTGAGTTCCGTTCACTTGATAAGTTAGCGAACGTGGTGCTGAAGTTGTAAAGGTTTACTGCCGCTTTCTCATGGATGCAAACGAGACTTGGTAGCATTGCATAGTACAACTACGGGCCGCTGCGGATGGTCAACGGACAAATTAATAGTTTACAATTTAAGATAAATTTTCTTATAATCTTCATAAACACTTTCTCTAACACGCCTGCTTTAGTTTCATACCACATATCTTCAACGTAGTAAATTGCTTGTAGCACGTGAACAGAGGCACGCGTTTATATTCCCCCTGGTATGTTGCCTTTCAGACACTAGGCGTCTTAACATTTGTACCTACGTGCGGAACTGTGCAGTGTGTGTGTGTGCGTGTATATCTTTGATGCTTGCGATATCGTGCGTTTGATATAGGACATTAAAACAGCGATTCTGATGCAAAAGGGATAATATAAAGAGACGTCTTATCTACATTACAGCATTAATCACTTGGCAAACGTAATTGGCTAAACAATAGAAACATTCTGATAGAAATGTAAAATGCATTGTATAAATGTCTTCAATTTAAATAATTGTTCATTGCCAGCTTTTTATTGATTGGAATTCTAAAACCTCTTGCCGTTGGTAGTGAAATGTATTAACTAGTAAAGTGATATCAGATTAATATCTATGTTCTTTAAATCAATATTTTACACTGACTTCCAAACGTGTTTCAGATTTAGCAAGGCACTTCAATCTTAAATACTATTGAATGGTTCCCCAGTGCAATAGGCTCTTTACCTTATTGTTATGATCTTGCACCTTATTATCTCCCTGCACTGCAGTTCCTCTGTAACACTTTATTCTGCATTCTGTTATTATTTTACCTTTTACTACCTTAATGCACCATACACTGAATTTTGATCTGTATGAACAGTACGGGTCAACTTTTTCACTGTATCTCAGTACGCAAACCAATTTAAATTGTAGTCCTAATTTCTGTCTATTGATGAGCACAGCCTTTGACAAGGTCTCACATGGTAGCTGTCTAGAAGTTTAGATTCCGTGGAATCCAGGAAAAGCTGGTTAGGTGAATTCAAAACTGGCTCAGATCAGTGGGTGGTGGTTGAAGGTCCTTTCTTGGAAAGGAGGCCAGTGACAAGTGGTGTGCTGTAGGGGTTGGTCTTGGCACCCTTGTTATTCTTTACTTTTATAAATGGTTTGGATGCAGGTCTATAGGGATTCATCAGCAAGTTTGTGGATGACGCAAAATTAGCAAGTATTATATTAGGAAAATATAGGACTTGGGAAGAGTAGGAAGTGTGGATTAAAGGGGGATGCTTTTCATTTGGAGAAGTGGGGTGAGTTGGAATGTTAAGCCAGTGTAGGACTTGCACTATGACTGTTAGGGCACTATGTACAGGTGCATAGTTCACTGAAAGCAATGTCACAGGTAAGCTAGGTTGAGAGGAAGATGTTCAGCGTGCTGACCTTCATCAGTCAGGACATTGAATAATGGAGTTGTATAAATCATTGATAAGGACACCCTTCAAGTAACTTTTACAAGGATGTTGACAGAATTAGAACACCTGAGTTATAATGAGAGGTTGGCCAGTTTAGGATCTTTGTCCTTGGGAAACAGGTAAAATGAACCTTGTAGAAATTGTATAAGGGTGCTTAACAGTCTTTGCCAGAGGTAGGGGAGTCCAAAATGAGTGGGTATAGATTTACAGTGAAAGGGGGAAAGATAGGGGCAGTATTTCAGTCACAGGGTGGTGGGTATATGGAATGAGCTATCAGAAGAAGTGCTTGAGACAAGTACAATAGTATCATTTAAGAAGCATTTGGATAGTTACATGGATGGGCAGGGTTTAGAGCTGGGATTCCCAGTCTCTTTTATGCTATTGTCAAATACCATAAGCAAGGGGTCTGTGGACCCAGCTTGGGAACTCTTGGCTTAGAGGGTTATAGGCTGAATGCAAAGAATTGAAACTACCTGGATTAGCATGGGCTCATTGGGGTGACGGGCCTGTATCCCTGCTGTATCATTTTATGACTTAATAATGGGACACTTGTGATGATGAACAATATTTTGGACAGAAGTCAAGTTCTGAGGTGGTTAAGGTGGAGGGATCAAGTGGAAGTTTTGTGAAAACAAATTAATCAAAACCAATAAATCTGGAAATAGTTTAGTTTTGCTAAAAGTCCGGTGGTCTCAGGGTTTCTTGCTTTTTAATTTTCTCTGCTGTTCAGAGAGGTCATAGTTGATCTATGTTGGTAAGTACTGCACTTGGTTAGGAGGGGTTTTGAGTATATGGGCAAAACAGGTAAAAGGGATTAGCTTGACGGCACCATGGCCACATAGTGATTTGGGCTTTAGGGCCTGTTTCAATGCTATATGAAATACGAACTACTCTAATATATTGATCCCATGTTCTTTTGATTTACTAAATGTGCAAAATATACTGAGTCTGCCTCTGCTGATCAGAGCATTTACTACGGTAAAAGAATTTCGTTTCAAGTCTGATGCCTTTTAAGACTGTGACCTTAAGTTTTACACATCTCAGCTTACGAAAATGTGTCTGCGTTTATCTTGTAAAGTTTGTATGAGAATTTTGAGGTTTCAGTAAGATCGCCTTACATTCTTTTAAACTCTGGAGAATATAGTAATAGGGTAATTCTCATCTCGGGAATCAATGTGTTGAATCTATGGCAACTAATGCTACAAAACAACAACCTTTGTCATATTATCAGCGCATATGATGATTTTAATACCTCAAAATAGGTTGAGAAGTTACACCAGATTTACACATGACTTGCATGCCCTATGGTACAATCATTATAAAAGGACTAAAGGTTGATCATAATGTAGTAAGAATATGTATGACTCAGCATTTAATAATTGTGTACTGCATTCAGTCAATGGGTGAAATCTGAAAAGTTGTTTTACATCGAATTCTTATCTCCAATTTTTGTATAAATGGGAACATTTGGTTTTCAAGATTTACTAATGGCAAACTGAGTGTTTAATTTTGCTTGTAAATGAGGTAGATTGTTTTTCTCCTTTCAGTGTTTATGTGTAGATATGCAATTCTATTTCTTTCTGTACTTGCTGTTAGGTTTGTTCTAACCCACTTCTTGCTGTTCTTGCCCACAGTTCTATTTCCACAGCCCCCCCCGCCCCCAGTAACTAGAAAATGCTTCTTCTGTCTTCACTTTGGATAAGGAATTTATTTTTAGTGATATACTGTCCCTTGACTGCCAGTCCTCTGGCACCTTGTCGTTCTTTATGACTGATTTGTTTATCACTCATATTCCTTGCTTCCTCTCCCAGATTTACTAGAGGAGAGGGTATAGTGGGCTGCTTGAGTCATATTTCTCACTTTTCAATGTGCTAAGTTGTGTCAGGCATTTTGGTGTATTTGACAAACTGCCAAATTTTGGGTAATATAACAATCTGTAAGTTATTTCTTGAGTATTGTTGGGCTATGTCAGAAATTTGGGTGGAAGTTCATCTGTATTTTGTAGTCAGTTCAGCAGTAGAAATGAATACTCTGTATGTAAAAGTGAATAAAGTTTTTTTTATTTACATTAGGCGTGTTTTCTGGTGTTTTAACTCGTTAGGACCTAATTGTAGTGATTAAGTGCCTTTTACTTGTAAAGTTGATAGTGCCTTCTGTGAACCAATATCACAGATGTCTCTGTCTGTCAGAGGACTAATGCTAATCCATTAACAGAATAGTTAAATTATCTGCTGTTGTGATTGTTTGGATGCTTTGCTATTTAACTTCCAGAGATGGCTGTTAACTTCATTCTCTTAACAAGAAACATGGCCATCGAATTCAAACTTTATGCAAGAATCTGAGGGCATTCAGTGATTGTGGGCTGTCTTCAACTTGATCATCAATGTTGATTTTTTTTAATAGAGAAAAAGGAGCAAAAGTAGTTCCCACTGTCTTCTCTATTAAATTCCAAACTTGCTAGATAAGGTTGTTACCAAGTTCTTTCATCCAGCAACTTCAGTAATTTTTTTCAATGAAATCTTAAATAATTACTCTAGAATTGAGAATTCCTGGAAGAGCGTTGGTAATCTAAAGGAGACATGTTAAATTGTGACCTGATAATCACAAGTGGTATATATTTAAAGAATACAAGCCACATTTATACAAATTGTCATTTAACCCCTTTGTTCTTTCAAGTGAATTTGTGCTCTACCTCTTTGAAAGCCATTAACTGAATGATTTTAATTTAGCTCCTCAAACCTGTTCTGCCATTCAAGGAGAGCATGGCTGATGTCTGATCTGATTCACTATACTAGCATTCCCTATTTATTTAATATCTTTTTGGTGTGGTACTTACACTGCAAACAGAATTTGCAGGCTCCAAAGTAATTTGTGGGGCACAGACAGAACTTCCTGCCAAGATAAATTTGTCCTGAATTCTAAATCAAAAAAATTATATAAGCTATGTTAAACTTAGCATGGTTACAACACAGGTGGTCAGAATTCCAGCCATTGTGTCCATACCTGCCCAAAAGGGGGTTCAGACTAAAACTGAATGATGTACTCAAAACTGCTTACAAGCACCACTTCCAAACTTTTAAACTTAAGTAAAGATAATAGTTGTTATTACTGTTTGGTTTGATAAAGTCTGCTAATTATAGTTATTTGAAACAAGTATTTGCTTCATAAATTCTCCAATGGTGGATGTTCTTTGTTGCTCATAATTTCTCTTATAGTTGAATTTTACAAGTAGTTAAACTACAATATATTAAGCTAGGTTATATTTTCATATTTTGAAACACTTAACTTGGTAGAAATTTGTTTTGTTCCAAATTATTGCAATACTTGCAAATTCTGTTATCGTTTGCCATCTTTAGTATTATACTGATTTTGATATGCAAGTGTAGAGAATTGTCTCATGTTCACAATTTCCTTTGAAGTGTGAAGCAGATTTGAGAAGCTCAATATCCTGTCTCTGTTTTGAAGTTCATCATCAAAATGGCACAACTGTTTTTCACACAAATAAATGAACATTAGCATTTACAAATAAATAGATTTTTCTTTTGTAACATATACTGCTATGTAGTATTGAAAGGTTAGATGGTTTTATTGATGAGCAGCAGCTTATGTTGGGCTTTCATGAAGGGTGTTCTGGTAATAAAAGGATGTAATTTAGTTGACAACTGTTTGAGTGTACAAGTACAAGAGATTCTGCAGATGCCGGAAATCCGGAACGCATGCAAAATGCTGCAGGAACTCAGCACGTCAAACAGCATCCATGCAGAGGAATAAACAGTTGACGATTTGAGCCAAGATTCTTCATCAGGACAGAAAGGGAAGGGGAAGAAGCCAGAATAAAAAGTGGGGGAGGTAAGAAGTACAACCTAGCAGTTCATAGGTAAAATCAGCTGCGGGGGAGGGGTGGAGGAGTGGGGGGGAACTAAGTGAAAATCTGGGAGGTGATAGGTAGAAAATGTAAAGGAGGAGGAGTGATGAGAGGGAAGAAGGAGGGACACCAGAGGGTGGTGATGGGAAGGTGAGGAGGAGTAAGAGGGAGCCAGAATAGGAAAAGAGGGAAGGGGGAGGATGGAAAAATTACTGGAAGGTAGAGCAATTGATTTTCATGAGGCCTACTCAGATGGATTATGAGGTGTTGCTCCTCCAACCTGAGAATAGCCTGTTTGTGGCTCTAGAGGAGGTTGTGGACTGGTATATCAGAATGAGAATAGTAGTATTAAAATTGGTGGCCCCTGAGAAATTCCGCCTTTTTGTGTCAGAAGGAACAGACGCTCGACAAAGTGGTCCCCCAATTTAAGTTGGCTCTCATCAATGTAGAGGAAACCCAGATACAGCAGCTGACCCTGACAGATTCGCAGGTGAAGTGCTGCCTCATCTGGAAGGACTGTTTGGGGCCCTGAATGGTGGAGAGTAAGGAAGTGTAGGGGCAGGTGTAGCACTTGTTCCACTTGCAGGTGTAAGAGCCAGAAGGAAGATCAGTGAGAAGGGACAACTGGACAAGGAAGTCGTGTAGAGAAATGTATTTTGATGTTGTTAATAGATTCATGTGTACTTTGATTATAATGGCATTCTGAGTTCTGGCATTAAAAAAAAATGAGCAATTGAAAGTCCTGTTAAAGCTTACCTCAGACTTTTGCATTCCTAGATTGTAACGAATTGTCTGAAGTGTGGCAGTTTGGATACTAAAATAAATTTGAAATGCAATAATACTTGACACATTATCTGTTTTTCTACACACGCCGGCTCACCTGTTGTGTTTTTAGTATTTTCTGTTTTTATTTTATAATTACTGCATCTGTACACTTTTTTATGTAAATTCCCTTAGTTTTCTTTTCCATATGGTGTCTCCCTTGAAGTAAAGGCCAAAGTCCTCTTTGCCTTCCAAAGTAAAATATGGCTGCTAACCTGAAATTGAATAAACATAAAATATTTTCCAACATTCAGCATTCTTTTTCAGTATGAAAAGAAACAAAATTACTGGTTGATGTTATGATCATTCAGCAGCATTGCCATCAGTTTTTTTTGGGGTCCTGTTGGAGCTTGGAATTGGGTAGTCAGGCCCTAGAGTCTAGAAGGAATATTACTTTCATTTAGAACCACATTTGTTTTCAGTCCCTGGGCCACTCTTTCTACCTGTCTGCTGCATTCCAGCCTGTTTTCCCCCTCGCTGTACCATTGCCGGTATCTCTCAAATGTTGCACACATTTGCCACCCACAGAGCAATGAAATCAAAAACAATTTTTGTTTTTATTGCGAGTATGTGAAGGTTCAACCCCAAATCCTAGAAATGTTTTTTTTAAGTGAACTCAGCTTGCTGACACATTTTGTGAAGTCCAATATGAACTCGACAGCTCTGTTAACTCTCTTCTGCCCTTGAATAGTAGTGCTGCATTTGCATGTTTTCTAAACCTTGTAAACTTTGATAGTCCACACACCTATTTCTTAGGGTGGAAAATATCAGCTGCAGGAGGTTTATTAGGCCTAATGCCCTTAATTTATCTAAAACCTTTCTAAAGTATACGATCCCTCAGGTATCACTCTGCTCTTTTATTTTTGCTACTCTTGCAGGTACTAGGCAAGCTAACAAACAGTTCTAGTATATGTCAGGACAGATTTATAATATTTGTTTATCCTCTGTGCTATTTCCTGCTAATTTATTTTAAAAACTTATTTCTGGTGACTCAAAAAGGAATAGTGTGATATCAGGAAGAGCTCATCAGATTTTTATCTTGATGGAAACATGGGAGACTGCAGATGTTGGACTCTGGATCAACACACACGCTAGAGGAACTCTGGAGGATAGGCGAATGACAGGTCTCAGCAGGACAGGAAATAAGTACTTCGACCCAAAGCATCAACTGTCCGTTTCCCTGTATTGATGCCGCCTGTCTTGCTGAGTTTCTCCAGCATTTTGTGTGTTGCTTTTTTTAAAATATGAAATTCTGACCTGAAATATTCTACTTCACCTTAACTGAAATTTATTTCTGTTTGAGACGGTTACACTACATTTGTTAGCTTGAAGGAAGGAAAAGATATTACAAGCTTATGTAGCTATAAGTGGGAAATGTTTGGATAGCTCCACAGAACTAATCTAATGAAAGCACAAAATAATAAAAGTTGGCTGAAAATTATTTTCAACAGTATAAGTAAAGCTATTCGCCCATCCTCCTGAGTTACTCCAGTGTGTGTTGATCTAGACTCCAACATCTTCAGTCTCCAGTGTTTCCATCAAGATAAAAATCTGATAAGAGCTCTTCCTGATATCACACTATTCCCTGTTGATAGCAGAAATAAGCTTTTAAAAAGATCCAGTTTGTTAGTGTATCATTAAAATGGGTTCCTTGTAGTTCATAAGATAATAGTGTAAAATGGTGCATGGGTTCCCTTTTTGATATAGCAAAAATGTCAAGTTTATTTAGTGTTAGAGTGCTGATTTATGTGAACTTGCCAGAAATGAAATCAATAGATTTGTAATTTGTACATTTTAGTATTTCAACAAAATTCTTCATGGATGCTTTGAGGGTTCATTAATAACCTTTTGCACTAAATGGTGAATTCTGTAAGAGGAAAGGAAATGGGATCATTGCAGAAAGTTCACTCCTCTACTTTTCGTTTGTGCTGTCATGTTTGAAATTGTGCGTCATAAATGCAAGATGGCTACCCAGAGATACTGTGTCTGAAAGGAAAAGTTATATCGAGGTGTATTTAATTGTGGAATAAAAAGTTGTATGTTTTGCTGAATTTTTGATTCTATACTATTTCCCTTTTACCTTGGTTCTAGGAAACTGTGTCTGCATATGCCAGTTTCAGTATAGGAACTAAATTTAGTAGTAATAGTACAAGGAATTGGTCATGGTTTACACATTAATATAACTAATACAAAAGCAATGACATCGTACTATGACTAGCACAATAATTACTATATGCTCGTGATTTTCATTTGCCTACATTTTTGAAAGTGTATAGCCTTGCCTATTCAATGTGCATGTTTTTGTGGGTGTTTTAGAACAAATTTGATTTCTCAACTTATTCTCCTTTTTTATGATTTGAAGACTTTTCATGTAAATAAAATGGGGTGCTGAGGCGAGTGTGAATTGGTATTGGCAGCCATTCTCAGATTTTTGTGGGTGAAGTGTTGTATTGCAAATATTTTCCCAGTGGCCAGTGATAAACACAGACCAATTATGAAAACGAATCTATCTGGCACTAAGAGAGGGTAGGAATGGTCAGTTCCTGCTTTTGGAAATACCTTGGGCTTGTTCATTGTGGTGGTGTAGGGTGTGGTGTCATCAGGTGGAAGGTACAGGTGCCTCAGAACTTCACTACTACCGGTAGGTTCAAGAACAGCTACTACCCCTCAACCATCAGGCCCTTGAGCAAAGGGGGATAGCTACACTCATTCTATTTTTGTTTCTGCAACCGATGGTGTCACTTCAAGGACTCTTTATTCTGTTTATTTATTGCTATTTATTTATATTTGCATTTACTCGGTTTGTTCATTGATCCTGTTTACTGTTACAGTTACTGTTCTTACCTGGCAGGGAATCGTTGGTAATCAGGATGGCCGGGGTTTCAGGACGAGGCTATCCCATTGCACTTTGGGTGTGCTGACGTCTGCAGTATCCCCAAATGCTGGATACTCGATTGCATAATTTGTGGTAGTGGGGGACTACATTCTTTTTATAACATGGAGCTTAGTAAAATGGAGGGCTATGGGTAACCCTAGGTAATTTCTATGGTAAGGACATGTTTGGCACAGCTTTGTGGGCTGAAGGGCCTGTATTGTGCTGTGGGTTTTCTGTTTCTATAGATTTGCTAAGTATGCCTGCAGAAAAAGAATCTCATTGTTTTATTTGGTACTCTGATAATTTACTTTGAATTTTAAAAGGTATTTGATTTGCCTTGTTAATAGTTCTTAAATAACTCTGTAATTGTAGTTGCCTGAGAGAATGCTATTGGTCTTATCTGCCACAAACAACAGGATAATAAACAATGTTTCAATAACACAGGATGTATGCAAAGAAGGTGACTCATTGTCAGAAATGTTCATCTAATAAACGGCATGTTAACTTTTAACAGCTACTTGAACAGTTCCTGGAACAGCAGCCATTAAAAGTCCAGCAGTAATCAGGCTCTCATCAGAGACTCATTGCATTTAAAGGCCTAAAAGCCGCTGTATGGGCTTACTGATTCAGTTGGACTTGTACTTCAGCAAACATGTGTCTTGTGCCATATATTGTTTGATGGTTCTAATTTTTCAAATAACAGTTCTCTCAAAAGTTATTCATCTGGATATGCAAAAATTGAAGTAGTGACAGAACCCTGTGATTTCCTCTGCTCAATGAATTAATTAGTAGAGCATCTAGATAATTTGCTTTGTATAATTTTAATAAGCTTGCTTCTCATTCTGAAATATAAAGCTCTGAATTTTAGACAAATTTTATTCAATTGCATCTAAAAGGATGCTCCAATCATTCCAGAGGTCAAGCAGAAATCTATGCTGGATGCTGTCCCGAGGCATGAACCACCTTCCTTCATTGTTGAGAGCACTTTATGTGTCAAGTATTCCAGGTGTGATTTTATTTTTTGACAGAGCTCATCATAATTGCAGTTACACTTCTGTATGCTACTTTAAATATTGCTCTGCCAAATTGTGCTTTGCTGGTTCTATTAAATATTGCAGGATGTTGCTTTTTTAATTAAAATAGCTTTAATTTTTTCGAAGAGTGCGCTGTTTTGATTATTTAAATTGTGCTTCAGGTTTCATAGATGTTGCTAGTCAGAACAATATTTCTACTTGTTTATAGCAAAAATGCAAAGTTTATGTTTGCTAGGAATGTGAAGCTGGTGTGACAGGATTTAAAATTATATAGGTCAATTTGCCCTGGGTGTATGAGTCTCTATTCCTGACACTTTGGCACGTTGGTAACTCATTCTGATTTCAAAGATGAGTTCACTTTGGAGTTTGGTTCAGACTGTTTAGTGTGACTGAAGCTGAACAACTGATTATATTGCAATTAGATTATTTTTATAATGTTTAGTTTAATAAACAGTGCAGTGAGTTTCATAAAATTGTGGAACTTTGATTTTCTTCATTAAGAGAAATGTTCAAATTGTGAGCTTGTCTCCCTGTTATTTGAGTGTTCTTGCACAGGGGAAATCCATTTCTCTAATTTTTTTTTATAATACTTAAACATTTTACCTTAGCATAACATTAATTTATGAATGCTTCAAAATCAGTGGCTGACTTTGAAAAATGTAACAGTCTGGAAGGTGGTTATGGTTAGGAATTTCCTGCCTGAGGAAATAGTTGTGGCAGAGGCCGTGAGTAAATTTTAAGAGTGTATAGTATAACCTTTGATTTGCTATTCCCTTTTGATATTATGAACCTAGAGTAGGTATAGATGATGAAATTGATTCCTTTTTAACTGGGATGTACACAATGGATAAAAAGATGAACATGTGTTTTGTGTCATCATATGGTATTGCATATTCTTGATATTTGTTCTTGGGGTGGTATACCTGCAAATATGAAGCTGCAGATCCTACACTCAGAACAAGAACAAAACAAACTAAACTTTGGAAGAGCTCAGCAGGTCAGTTCAGGCAGCATCTGTGGAAGCAGAGGATGTTGCTCGATGAGTTCCTGTATCAGACAGCTTTAAGCAGAGAATTGGTAATTTTGCATGTGAGTTATCTTTAGAGGGTCAGAGCTGTATTAATGCTGATCTTTGTGTCCACATTGCCCACAGTTGGTGATACAGTAGTATTAAAGGTTTCATGGAAGGTTTAGTCTTAAAATGGGGTTGGTTTGGAAGGCTAGGATTATATTATTCTGAAATGCAAGTTGCTATTCAGTCAGAACCATTTTCAAAGTTCAAATTTAATGTTAGAGAAATGTATACAATATATATCCTGAAATACTTTTTCTTCGCAAACATCCACGAAAACCGAGAAGTGCCCCAAAGAATGAACGACAGTTAAATGTGAGAACCCCAAAGTCGACCCCACCCTCCACGCGAAAGCGGCAGCAAGCAACAATCCCCCCCCAGCAAAAAAAAGTGCATCAGTACCGTCACCAAGCCCAAGTGTGTGCTGAGCAATAGCAAAGACAGACCAAAGTTACCCCAAAGGCTTCGCATTTCATCCAACCACAGGTTCTCTCTCTCTCCCTGGCAAGGGAGAGGGAGGTGTCCCCCATTTTCACAGCATGTGTGACTTTTTAAAAACTTGGTTCCATCTGAAATTGCACTTAGAAATTAGATTTTTCAATGTATTATTAAGAGAGTTTAATATTTTGATTTTGACAGGATTGTGCAATGGAGATGAGGTTTGAAATATAATTTTTGTGGGTTTGATTTCTCATGGCAAGTAATACTTCTGTTGAACTTTGCATACAATGTGTGCCTTTTCCACTTTTCTGGGCCCTTTTCATTCTGTTCAGTTTGGATCAGTGATATGGTTACATTCTGTGAAATTTGTCAGCTTTCATGCTGCAGACGGTGATGAGAAGTAGAAAATAAGATATTTGTCATTTCTTGATCTTTAGTGCAATTCTGAGGGAATGTACTTTTTGTTGTCTGCTCCCTTATGCGCATAAAATCGTGTAATCCTGTTTCATACAATTTTTTTTTAAACTCTCCAGTGTTGTAGACCTTCCTAGTGATATTGATTCATAGGAAATTTATTTCAATGGAACAGTGACTGCCATTCTTTCTCATGCATATAGTTCACCCTATCATATTTTCAGACTTTTTAGCTCCTACCTTCTGCTCTTCCTCTGTAGTGTTGCAAATATTTCTTTCTCATCCCTTTATCCATTGGCCTCATTGCAACATGCCCCCACCGCATCTGCAGGCAGTACATTCCAGGTACTAATCACAGTTGCATAAAATTGTATTACCCTTGACTCTCATGTGTGTCATGAAACATTGAAACTAGTCCTTTTTCCTACTGACCATTATGTACTTATTTTACACTAATACTATATTGTTGTTAATTGATCTCTCATTCTCATTAGCACCACTAGATTCTACACATTAGGAGCAATTTATGTTGTCTATTTAACCTAGCAACTGGCACACCTTTGGGAAGTGAGAAGAAAATTGAACAGCTTAGAAGACCCCATTTAATCTCAGGGAGAATGTACAAACCACATAGCCGAGCCTGAGGTCAGGATAGGGCCAGGTATTTGGGACTGTGAAGCATCTCTACTAGCTGCTCCACTGCCATCCCTTGCTCTTCCCCCTTTATTTTGTATCTGTGACCTCTATTCTTTGCCTTTTCAATAGTGGAAATAAACTGCTGCTGCTCACTATGTGCAGATCACTCATTATTTTAAATATCTCTAAGTCTTCCCTTGGCCTTCAAAAAAATAGCTTTTTACTTCCAATTGTAGTCATTCATCACAGGTTTTTTTGGAGCTGTAGAATCTTTTGCATCTTTTCTATTGTGTGTTGACCAGAATTGAGAATGGTACTCCAATTGAGGTTGGACCAGTTTTTTTTTATATAGAGGTTTGGGATAATTTCTCTTTTACACACTATTGATTTAAAAACCCAAACTCTGTATGCCGTATTATCTTTCTGTATTACACCTCTTTTAGAATGGTGTCCTTTATTCTGCAATGTCACTGATCATTCTTCTATAAAGATACATAACTTCACATTAAACTTCCTCTGCCCATTCTCCGACTTTATTTCCTGCTGCAACCTTTCTCAGGTTTTAATGGTATTAAGGTTTGTGTGATCTGCAAAACTAGAGATTGTGGATTGAATCCCTGAGTGTGGTTTAGTATATAGATGTTAAAAAAGCAATAGACCTGATATAGGTTTTTTGAGAGAGAGAGATAATTTACCTTCCTTCATCTGTGAATTAATCATGATCTTTTTATTTTGGCAACTTTGTATCCATACTACCATTGTCCCTTCTTGTATCGTGAGCTCTGACTTTATTGATAAAGCTTGTTACGTGGCACCTTAACACAAAAATGTGTAAGTCCAGTTGATTTGTATATTTAATAAAGAGGGAGAATCCCCATGAATCAAGACCATAGACATCTTTAACTATTTATGGAGTTCTGTTTTGAAAGAAAAGTACTTTTGTGCAGTGTTTTAGATCATAAAACAAAGAAGCCTGAATTAGGTCATTTGGCCCATTGAATCTGCACCGCCATTCCATTTTGACTGATTTATTATTCATCTCATCCCCATTTTACTTGATTCATGAAACCCGCTTCTAATTGTGCAACAAAAAGATCAAGTGTTTCAAAATGTGGCTTTATTTGCAGTTAGCTTATAATTCTAAATCACAAACAAGAGAAAATCTGCAGATGCTGGAAATCCAAGCAACACACCCAAAATGCTGGAGGAACTCAGTAGGCCAGGGATCATCTGTGGAAAACAGTACAGTGGGCGTTTCAGGCCGAGACCCTTCATCAGGATTGGGGGGGGGGGGGGGGGGGAAGATGAGGAGACAGAGCAAGAAAGTGGCGGGAGGGGAGGAACATAACATAAGTAATAGGAACAGGAGTAGGCCATCTGACCTGTTGAGCCTGCTCCACCATTCGGTAAGATCATGGCTGAACTGACCATGGACTCATCTCCACCTATCTGCCTTTTCTCTGGAGTGTTAGTGAAATTAAAAAGCTGGGAAGCCTTCTGTCCTTCCTCCTCTTTCTTCCCCCCCCCCCCCCCCCCCCACTTAGCTGTGGTGAAACTGTAAGACTGTACTCAAATTGAAAGCAATAATTCAAAAATGTTTAAATACTGTTACAGGATTAATTGTTTTATCCTGATGCTTCCTAATCATTTGAATTATTAAAGAAATGCTATAAATTGATATGCTGGATAGGAAACAGACTATCTTGCCTTATTGCAGGAGTTTGTTTGTTGAAATTAATAAGGGCATTGCATGCCTGTTTGAATCGATGCATTTCTCTGCTCTGCAGCTGTAGAGGAAGCACATGAATAGATGTTTTTGAAAACGCAGTTTGTTTTTGCAACTGAGCCACTGCTCAGGGATACTGTATTTGGTTTACTTGTCTCAGATTAAGCAAATTCCAGATTTGGTTCTTTTCGCTAATTTTTAAATTCCATGTTTTAAGATGGTAGCCTTTTTTCAATTGATCAATGAAATGAACCTTGTGTTTTTAAAATATTAAATGCTAGATGATTTTAAATTAGATGTTCATGCTTTGCCATGAGAATATAATTATTTTGAAAATGTGTGCTTGCTTCAGTTTGGCATGAAACAGTATATGTGACCAGATTAACTTGCATCAAAGAAGTTGTTCAGTTGAAAAATTACTGATGTTTGCAGAGAAACCACACCACTTAAAGCTGACCCATGTTTCTAAACCCAAGACTGACTTTCCTGTGTGTCTTGACTTGTATAGTTCAACCAATGCTATATTTAAAAAAAAGAGTTGATGCTTAATAAAAGGTTTTGTGCAATGTATCACTTCAGGCACACTATTTAATAGCAAATGTTGACACATGGCAGTCTGTTACAGATTATTTTTACTCTGCCTTAGATTTTAGTCAATCTTGTTTTTGCGTATAAATAAATAAATAAATAAATTCATCCTGTAATTGAGGGTAATCTGAGAAAATATGACTTGCATTATGGCAGGGGTGATCAGCTTGTCGATGAGCACATGGCTTCTTTATAATTGACATGTTAAAGATGTATAGTTATTGGCTGGATTTATTTCCAAATGCAGGATTTTTTTATATTCAAACCTCTGACAATTGAGCAATCTTGGTAACTTTATGACAGACTCAGTTTTTTCCAGACTCTATGATGTTAAATACGACTGCTCATTTTTTAATCCACCTCTTTAGATGTTAGACAGTTGTATAAATTTTGGAATAAAGTACGTGGGGAAAGAAGCATATATGCTAGTGCATAGACCATAAGACATGGGAACAGAATAAGGCCATTTGGCCCATCGAGTTTGCTCTGTTATTCCATCATGGCTGATTTATTATCCCTCTCAACCCTTCTTCTGCTTTTTCCCTGTAGCATGAAGAAGAGCTTCAAAACCAAAACCCATGTGAGTGGAAAGGCAGCATTGTAAACAGACAAGATCACTGGATTTACTAGTGACTTCATTCCTGTGTGCACTGTCTTCTCCCTCCCCGCGCCGTGCATGTGTGCACGTGCGCGCTCACTCACACTAGAATTGTAAATTTGCTTGTCTGTACATTGCGACAGTCACAACGCAATGATTTTTACTCCCTCGCATTCTGGGACAGATGTAAGATTTACGTAAATAAATTCAATTGAATTCACTCCTGTAGAGTTTGCCTTCTCAGAATTTTGTTTTTTCAAGCTTGTCTTGATGGCTACTATTTCCACCATTAAATTTTACTGCTCTTTCTCAAATGAAGTATCTCCTTTTCACCTGTGTTTATACATGATCTGAGGAGGTTACTACCAAGCATTGTTTTAAAAGCTTGTTGATTCAACTTTTTGATGTGCTGTTTTACTAATAATAAAACTGTATTGGTAAAGTACAAATGTGCACAAGGAGTTGATTAAGGAGTACAGAACCCCTCAGACCTCTGTGTTCACCTCAACTATACTGCTAATCTAATTAATCCCACCTACACGTTGCCTGTATCCCTCATTCTCTGCCTGTGGCATATCTAAGTGCCTTTTCAACATTTGCTTCAATCGCTTACCATGCCAGTGCTTGTCAGACACCTATCACTTTTGTGGCTTGTTTAATTTGCCTTGCACATCTCATTTTAAGGTGAGAAGTGGAAAGTTTATGTTTTAAGTGACATTTTCAGCTATCTATGCTGTTCATAATTTTGTATGTTGTGATGAGTAACTGGGTCTTTAGGTCAGATATACTGGAGAACTAGTTGTCTTGCTGGATTGAACCAACGAATATTAATTCAATTTTAAGTATTTGATCTATTTTTTTTACAAAGTAAGTCATTAACAATGGGACATAAATTAGACATCATTTTGAACCCCTCAGTTCCTCTGGTTTCCAGGTGGTACTGAGATGTATACTGGATTTTTTTAAATATATAAAGACTGTTATTCATAGCTACTGGAGGAAACTACATTTTTCTTGTGTTCTACTTGTTGGTTAATCCTTGCAGTTTTACAATGGTGGTGTTTTGAATGTTGAACTATAACTATAAAACTTAACCTCTTGATGAATGAGCTGATTCTTCAGGTACATTAGTGAGAATCCATTTCATTTGTATTAACAGTGTAAGTACTTAGCTTATACAGCCCTCAACACTTGATCCTTGTTGCATGGTTGATTAGTTTGCACATTTAAGCCTATCAGAAAATTATATTTAGCAGATGAGGGAGTCTAAACTTTTTTTAAGTGTTGACTTGACTGTTGTATCGTAAGTATTTTCTTGCAGTGTATTCAAATATCACCTGGTTCATTCTTCCCTGGCTATGTCACAATCCTGTGCCAGATAGTGGGCAGGCCATGGCTGTTCAGTCAAAATGTTCTTGTCCCTAAGCTTGGGCAATTTCAATTAACTTAATGTGGAATTATTGCATTTAAGGTAAATGAGTTGAGAATATAAAAGTGTTCCACTTGTCGACAGTGCTTCTCCCTATAGATGCTGCCTGGCCTGCTGTGTCCCACCAGCATTTTGGTGTTCCACTTGTTCTTGGTTGTTATGGATTTGGTTTAAATCCCATGTCACACAATGATTTTGTCATTAAGTTGTCTGATAATTCTGCTGAAGCATTTGTAGATGAGATCTAGTTAAAGAATGGCTTCATACTACATTTTGGAATATAGGTATAAATGATGAATAAAGGATTTCTAAGTGCTAAAGTCTGAAGTTTTGAGAAATTGCGATTTTTGTATGGAATCTTCAAAAGAATAAGTGAAAGCAGAAAACAAAGTTCAGTTCTAGTAAACATGTTGGGTCTTGTATATTTGTTCTCACTTACAACAATGACAATAAATCCTATTAAAGGGAAAAGTAACAATATGCTTGGCCCCAAATGATACTTTTTTTTGTAATTGGGCTGAAATAAACTTCAAACCATTTGGCAAAACTTGATACGATGGAAAGAAGTTTTGGACCACATGCAAATCACTTGATTTGAAAGCATGTGAAGTTGTCTTTGGTATTTCTATATTCAGTTAATCTTGTGACTGGTTTTGTGTATGTTTGCATTTTGTGTTTCAGATCCTTTTAGTATAACATGGAGTATTTGTTCTAGTGGAAGAGATTGACAAAAACACTCCCAAGTTTTGAATAGAAATAATTTTCTGTGTGTTTGCATGTGGTAATCCCAAGCACTGCCAATTTGTCATTTGTCCCTTTATAAAAAGCAAAGCCCATTTTGCCGCAATGGGAAATATTTCTGACACCACAATAAATACGGGTGCTATCGTTCGGGTTGCAGAAATTCAATTGTACTGATTTCACAAATCGCTATCCAAAAATTTGAGATGCAGTAAAACATTCACTCTCGTGGAATTTGTGTGGGTGGGAGGGGGTGTGGTAAATAAATCAACACAAAGTCTGCTTCTTTTTCAATTCACATTTCTTGACATATGCTCAGATTATGGAGCTTCGTAATGCTGCCCATTCTCTAGGGAAGCAACCAATGGTATGTGTGGGTTGCTTGTGATGTGCCAGAACCTAGTGCAAGGACAGGCAGCCTCCTTCTTGAAATCTCTCCCATGGTGTAGAGAGAGAGACTTTCTTCCAAATCTGCTTGTCAGCTTGCTGCCTAAAGTTATCCTGATCCAAGTAACTACGTCTTGATGATCATGCAGTGTCAGCAACTGAGTGGCCCAGAATGAACCCTGCCTATGAAACAGCGGGACGGGAGGAAGAAAGTTTCAGTTGGTTAAATCACACCATGGACTTTGCCAGCTATAAAATCTGGCAAGGACATTGAATTCTCCTTGAACAGAAAGCTAAACTGCTGACGGAATTCTGTGGATCAGACAGCAACTGGAGAGGCAGGGAGAGAGAGAGGTCAGTGTTTCAGGTCAAGATTCTGCATAGGGACTGAGTGTGGAGAGGAGATCGCCAGTATAAAGAGAGCATCCTTGCCCTCTGGTACTTTCCCCTGCAACACCCTTACTACCATTCAGGGGCTAAAACAGCCTTTCCAGCTGTTAAAAGATGACATACACCTTACCTATTGCATTCAGTTCTTACTTTGTCCCCTCTTGTATGTCAGTGAAATCAAGAATAGACTAGGCTGCTGCTTTGCTGGTCATCTGCACCCTGTCCTCGTTGGCAATTCTGAGCTCCCAGTTGTATGCCTTTTTAACTTCAGCCCTATTGCTACACTGTACAGGCTGAGGCCAAAACAAACTAGAAGAAAAATGCCCTTTATTCTGCCAATTGTATGAATATCTGAATTTTTCAGCAACTTGTGCCTCCTGTCTTCCTCTCTCATCTGGTCAACCCAGGTTCTCACTATCAGCCCTGTCGGTCAGTCACTTCAGTTGCAGCTCCAACTGTATGTCACCCACATGCTTTATCCACTACGTGAGAAAGTCTGCAGGTGCCAGAAATCTAAAGCAACACATAAAATTGTGGAGGTTGGCAAGTCAGGCAGCATCTATGGAAATGAATAATAGACAGTCGGCGTTCAGGCTGAGACCCTTCTCTAGCGCTTTATCCACTAAGCTGCCTATTCTCTCTAACTCTATCCATCATTCCTTCCTTTATCTAGTTCTGTTATCACTGTACTTATCAGATTCCAGAATCTGCAGCCCTTTGTTTTTTTTTCCACTTCTAACATTTTACACCTCGGTCTCTACCTCTCCCCTCCTGGCTTCATCTGCCCACCACCTCATCAACTCACCTAACTCCACCCATCAGCTGTCTTCTACCTTGCAACATCCTCACACCCTCACCTCTATGTTGGCTCGCTCTCCTTTGCACACTCACTCCTGATGCAAGGTCTTGACCTGATTGTTCCACTCCCTCCACTGATGATGTCTGATCTGCTGATTTCCTCCGGAAGTTTTTTGTTGTTCCAGAACTAGTAATGTGTTTTTAAATATTTCAGGGTTTGGGTTTGGTTGGAGAGTTTGTATTGAAGCACATTTACATTCCACAACTGGGAATGGTGTTCACATTCAGTGTTGTTGATGAACAAGGAATAGTGCACTAGGCAGTGAGGAGAAAATGTCAGCAGTTTGGGAAACTCAGATAGTTCCTTACCAGCAAGCTCCAGCCCATTGATTTGCTGGTTAGAATGTCATGGGTATTGCTGCATTAACAGGTAAACAATATTAAATCATTGTCATGTATCTCTTGGATAAAACAAAGATCCTAATCATTAATTTTCTTCCTGCAGTGTGCTTCTGCCCAATCAATATGAGATTCTGCACATTTGTGATGTTTCGGTAGTTGGGTGTGTGGCTAGAAAGAAGTATTTTACAGTAGTTGAGTCAAAGTTTGTAGTAGTATTTTAGTAAAGTTGAATTGATCATTTTTGTTACAGATAATAACTTAACATCAAATTTTACACATCTAAAATTTTAATATATATGGATTGTAACAACAATTCTTTCAATCAAGTTTGAAATACCTCTTTAGATTCTGCAGATCTTTATATTGATTATAAAGTGTTCATTTTGCTCCACTCAACTCCATCAGATTTTGATCATCAATGTGATTTGTTTATTTTTGCAGTCCTTTCATGTGGTATCTGAATGCTTTCAAGAGTTCAAAGAAGCCTATTTATGGCAACAAATCAGCAAATGTATTTGTGAATTAATATGCTAACTGTATTCCGGTGTGTTAGAAGTTTTTGTGTACATTCTACATCAAATGCACTTTTTTTTAAAAATGGTGGCTGATTAGAGCTGTTTCTATTTGTCCTTTTGCAGTGGTTTACATTTTCATTTTCCTATTCTTTTTGAGCTTCTAATCAGTTACAATGATCAGATTTAGATCCCAATAATTATTTTAATGTAAATAGCAATTAAAATTAACACGTCAGAACTGAGAAATTATACATTTTTCTTTACTGGCAACTCTGTACATAAACAAATTCCCACATAATCAGTACAATTTATTCCCAAGTACCTTGTCAGTTATCTTGCTCCATATTAGTAATAACAAAATCCTTTGATCCATTTTAGTTGAGAGAAGGGTTCATAAAATAAAATAAATTCAGTTCCAAAAGCAGCATCCATCCATCATCAGGGATACCCAGCACTCGGGTATTACTCTCTTCTCGCTGCTGCCATCAGGATGAAGGTACATGGGCCACAGGGCCCACATCACTAGGTTCAGGAACAGTTATTACTCCTCAACCATCAGGTTCTTGAACTAAAAGGGATAACTTAACCACTCACCTGTTCCCACAACCTTAGGACTCTTCTTCTCATGTTCTTGATATTACCTATTTATTTATTATTGTGATTTTTGTAATTGCAGTTTCTTGTCTCTTGCATATTAGCTGTTTTGTGTGTGGTATTTCATTGATTCTATCATGTTCTTTGGCAGTTACTGCAAGAAAATAAATCTCAGCATTGTATATGATTTTGTGTGTGTGTACACTTTGACCTTTACAAATGGGAGAGAAAGACTATGTGATACAATATCACTGAATAGATGGCAATTTGTCTTGCTGAAACCTTATACTGAACCTTGATTCTACAATATATTATATGTTCTTGGAAGTCTGCAGATTTTCAACTTCGTTATTTTCAATATTTATCCTTAAAATCTTTTCTGGTTATACATACATATGTTGTACTTATCATTTATGTAGAGAAATTTCAGTTCATCTGATGTTCAGGGAGTGTTCTAATGAATCACTTGAGACTGGAAACAACTAACCTCTTTGATATTGAGTATAAAGTTCCTCCCCGTGCCTTCGGGCGCATCGAGCAGCAACCTTGCCATTCCTTTAATGCTTGTCTGTTTTACGAGGCCAGGTTGCTAGCTAGTTGCTCAACCCAGCATGGGTGGAACTTGTGCAAGGAGCCAGCTGAATTCGAACCTGGGGCCTCTCACCTTGGTGCGGGTACCTCTACACCACTGGCACAGACATTGAGTATGAGCTTTCATAGTAGTTACAGTATACACTACGCTACAAATCCATGTCAGGTCTGCCTTCATGCCTTCTTTATCAATTGTGGAAAGACACTTAATGTTAAACGTTTTTTCAGCCTGGCATCAGTATGGTGTTTTGTTTATGTACCTGTCATTACTGATGAACATGCAGACTAAATGAAAATAGTTGTTAGTAGTTATGTGTTAATTAAAAGTGTTTTGTAGCACACCAAAATACTTGTATCAGCAGCATGTCTAATTGTTTGTAATTGGCTAAGGCATTTAGTACTGATCAAGAAATGATAGATAGATAGATACTTTATTCATCCCCATGGGGAAATTCAACATTTTTTCCAATGTCCCATACACTTATTGTAGCAAAACTAATTACATACAATACTTAACTCAGTAAAAATATGATATGCATCTAAAATCACCCTCTCAAAAAGCATTAATAATAGCTTTTAAAAAGTTCTTAAGTAGTTTACTTAAATACATTGAGTCCTAACCCTGGCACTTTAACCTATCTTACTCCTGGCGGTTGAATTGTAAAGCCGAATGGCATTGGGGAGTATTGATCTCTTCATCCTGTCTGAGGAGCATTGCATCGATAGCAACCTGTCGCTGAAACTGCTTCTCTGTCTCTGGATGGTGCTATGTAGAGGATGTTCAGGGTTTTCCATAATTGACCGTAGCCTACTCAGCGCCCTTCGCTCTGCTACCGATGTTATACTCTCCAGTACTTTGCCCACGACAGAGCCCGCCTTCCTTACCAGCTTATTAAGACGTGAGGCGTCCCTCTTCTTAATGCTTCCTCCCCAACACGCCACCACGAAGAAGAGGGCGCTCTCCACAACTGACCTATAGAACATCTTCAGCATCTCACTACAAACATTGAAAAACTCTTTGAATGAATGCATGTTTTTGTTTGCCAAGATGTATAGGCAGTGGATTACAGTTAATTGGGACAAGTCTGGATCAGTACTCTTTGGTCCAATTAAATGGCTGACCCAGATAGCCAAAGTTTTATGGAAATAGTTAAAAATGTAGATTTTTTTAAAAGACAAACAACCATTTAACTGGCTAACAAATTATATATTTAAATGAAATACACAACAAATTAGAACACCACCAATACGACTGCAGTACTGTAAAATTGTGTATTAGTTCCTAATAATTATTGATGGAGGATTTCTTTTAATGAACTGTAGATGAACAAAATCTGCATAAACACCTAGTGCAGATACTGGATTGCCTCAGCACAGTGCTTTCGTGATTGCATCCTCGATCTTCAATTTCACTGTAACATTCAAGATGATTGTCGATATCTTCAAATTCTTTGTAGTTTCTAGCTTGGTGCAGTGGTAAAATTGTTTCATTTTCACTCTTGGCCATTTCTAGCATCTCCGAACCTGAATGCTTGAAACCACAGTCAGCAAAACAGTTCTCAGTTGTCTTGCTGCTGATTTCTCGCCAACTATCAGTGATAAATATTACTGCATTTTTGAATACAAAGTTGCATAGAACTGATGCTAAACCTGTTTGTTCTTGGCACAGTGTAGTGGCTAATGTCCACACAAGTGCATGTGACTGACGCTAGTTAGAAACTGTTCGGCAACAGTCTCCTGTCCCAATTAAGTGGCATAGTGTCCCAAATAAAGGGAATCCTGGCTACTTGATTAGTCTTTGTTCTTTTAAGAGTTATTCCAAATAGTGGCTGCTTCTATTAACCGATGACCCAATTAACTGGAATCCATTATATTGGTTGTCAGCTGGTAAAAGGATTTATTTTGCTTTTTTCTATGCTAATATTGTGACACAATTATAGCAGCAATTTCTAATGAGCTTTAGATTCAAAAGCATAAAAGCTAATTGTTTTCCTCAAAAGTAACTAATCCAGTCCTTCCTGCCATTTACCCTGTAACAGTACAAGGAAAATGAACTAAATACTGTAAATCAGAATTGGGTTCATCATATAATATGACAAAGTTTGTTTTGTGGCAGAAGTACAGTGCAAAGGCATAAAAATGACTACAAATTGCAAAATAAATAGTGTGGAAAGAAAGAATAATAGTGATCATGGACTATTCAGAAATCTGATGGTAGAGGGCAAGAGTCTGTTTCTGAATTGCTTAGTATGGGTCTTAAGGTTAACCAGCTGCCTGATGATAGTAACGAGAAGGGGGCTTTCTCCATATGTGTCCTTGGTGATAGATGCCGCCGTCTTGAAGATGTCCTTGGTGGGGAGTGTTGTGCTCATGATGGAGCTGGCTGAGTTGACAAGGAATTTTTACCCGTAACCATTAAATCTGAAATGCCTGTCATACTGACTTTTCATTCAAAGTTAATGTTACGCCCCTTGGTTCAGGCAAGCTAAGCATGTGGTCTTGTCCTTGGTGCAGATTACATTTTGTATGTCTGGAAACTTTTTTAAAAAATTGATTTTGACAAAGTTAAAATTGCTATGCCATCTTAAGCATTGCTAAAATAGCTTGTTAAGTGGAGCAAATACACTGTCTTGAACTTGTTCAAAGAGTTTAAGTAAATATTTTTGATAAATTTTCAAATTGTGAATAGCCCCTACTAGGGTGAGTTAGTAAGTTTGCTAATGACCCAAAAGTTGAGGGTGTTGTGGATAGTCTGGAGGCTTGTCCGAGGTTACAGCAGGACATCAATAGGACACAGAACTGGGCTGAGAAGTGGCGGATGGATTTCAACCCAGATATTTGAAGACAGGATATAATATAAATGGTAAAGCATTTAGCAATGTGGAGGATTTGAGAGATCTTGGGATCCGTGGTCGATAGGACACTCAAAGTTGATGCGCAGGTTGACAGTGTTGTTAAGAAGGCATATGGTGTGTTGGCCTTCATCAACCATGGCATTCAAGAGCCGTGAGGTAATGTTACAGCTATATAAGATCTTGGAGTAGTGTGTTCAGTTCTGGTTGCCTCACTACAGGAAGGATGTGGATGCTATAGGGAGAGTGCAGAGGAGATTTACAAAGATGTTGCCTGGATTGGAGGGTGTATCTTATGAGAATAGGTTGAGTGTACTTAGCCTTTTCTCCTTGGAGTGACAGAGAATGAGAGGTGACCTGATAGAAGTGTATAAGATGATGAGGGGTATTGATCTTGTGGATAGCCAGAGGCTTTTTCCCAGGGCTGAAATGGCTAACAAGAGGGGTCATAATTTTAAGGTGCTTGGAAATGGGTACCAAGGGGATGTCAGGGGTAAGTTCTTCACACGGAGTGGTGGGTGCATGGAATGCACTGCCAGCGGCAGTGGTGGAGACAAATACAATAGGGTCTTTTAAGAGACTCTTAGATAGGTAGATAGGTACATGGAGCAAGGAAAAATAGAGGGTTGTGTGCTAGGGAAATTCTAGGCAGTCTCTAGAGTAGGTTACCTGGTTGACACAACATTGTGGGCCGAAGGGCCTGTAATGTGCTGTAAATTTCTATGTTCAAGAGAACTGAAAATTAGATTTGGCTTGTCATTATTGATTGGTACATGGGGTGGAGGTAAAGGTTCTGAAAGGCAGATGTGTAAGGAATGATGGAACAAATGCATAGATGTTTAATGTATGCAATATTCCTTGATTATTGCTTTAATACTTGTTCTTGAATACTTGTTACAAACCTCTTAATAGTTGTGAAATTGTTTGAACTACTAAGATAGCTAACGATGAGAAAAGTTGGCAACGTGAGTAAGTTTATAAGTATTTATTTTGCTTGTTTCAAAGCCATATGGAATTCCGATAACCTCAATTTAAAACATATTTTTAAGGTGTAACTGGTCTAACAACTTATAGCAAGAATAATAAACCCATTACTCACAGTTCAACAAACTCCTATGTTTCAAAAGCTTTGGAACATTGTGTCAGTTGCCAGTTGAACTTGCTGCAAGACGTTGGGACTAGAACTTAATGCAAATACCTTTTCTAAATGAAATATTAATCAACAAGCTCAGAACAATGAAGCTGTAGAATTGTATGCTGAGTAGCAATATTTACATTGGAATCACAACACTGCGTATGCTGGAACCTGGAGTAACAATGTGCTAGAGGAATTTGGTATGTCTTTCAGAATCTGGTGACAAGGGTGTGCAGGGAAGGAATTGTTGATTATTTTGGGTTGAAACCTTACATCAGGACCAAGATTTTCAGTTCCTCTTTTAAATTTTATTTTCCTCTTTTCCTTCCTCTTTCTCCCTCCCATCTGTCACCAAGCATGGGATGCCCCTTGCCACCTCATATTTGCAATGGTTTGTTGTGCTGAAAGAAGGGAGCAATATCTATTGATAACTTGGCTCAAGAGTCACATTTCTAATAAAATTTGTCCCAATTCAGATATTTTCACTGGGACTGCTGATCTTATTTAAAAATAGCTAATTTGTTCTCTGGTGTTAACATTGCAGTAAGTAGACTTTCATCAAGTTTTATGTCAACTTCTATGATGGGTTCTTTGTCTAATATAATTTTATTCTGATTTAACCTTTTTCCAAAGAATTCCAGATAAATGTCTAAATTCTTCTTGGGAATTGTTCTTCCTTATGTTGCCTCTGCTCTTTTGCTCGTGACTTTGTGCCCTGTGATTCTTGACTCTGCCAATGGAATAGTCTTTTTTTACTTCATTGGGCTCTATGACATTGAATATCCATCAGTTCACCTTTCAACCTCCTGGGAAGAACAATGTAATCAGTTCCATTCCTAGCTCTTTCATGGGATCCTTGTACTTGCTGATCAATCTCTTTTGAAAGAAACTAAATCTGATTCCATCACCTCTTTGGGCAGTAGTTTCCTCTTGTATATATGTGTAGGCAATAGAAGTCATCCAGTTTGTCAGGAGTTCAGTAATCACTTGTGTCCAGTCTATTAGCTTTGAAAAGTCATCTCCTTTCCTGAAGTATTTATTGATAGTTTTCCCTGTTGTTACAATTGGAGTTTAGTATAGATGTGAAAATTGCTGAAAGATGTAAATACTGAAGTAAAAGGCAGTTTTGTCCCAGTAAAGTAGTATGAGAGCACAGCGGAAAAAGACTTTGTCATGTGAAATATAATTATGAAATTTTGATCTTTAAGTGGGTGCTTAGAATAATTGTGGCAGATGACGTGGAAAGGATTTAAAGCACATGCTTTATTTAAGGTTTGAGTTGTTTGAAAGGGTTTGAGATTGAAGACATCAGAAGGCGCTTGTTTATCTGTGTGAATGGCGTAAAAGTATCATGGAAATGTAATGCATGTGCTAACAGTTTTGCCACTGTCTTTGATGGTGTGGTGTAGTTTATGAAGTCTTCGTGGATGCATTTGATCGCATTTTTAAAACAAATCTTGTATTTCCCTACCAGTCAGACCTAATCTTCATCTTTTAAAATTGTTTTATAAGTAATTTAAGTCACTCTGGCAGTTCTGTGTAATCTTGTACAAGCTTGAGTTGAATTCTGTTTTATTGTAGCTTTTAGAACAACACTGGCTCTGAAATATTTGTAACTCTAAAGTTGTTTTGCCAATTTAAACTTCAGCAAGACTGTTTTGCAGAGTGGGTGCTGCTGAAGGTTTTTGTGTGGTTAGCTAATGCCAAGTTTTGAAACCTGGCAACTAGTTTTAAATAAAAGAACTGTCTTGACAATAAATGAAAAGATTTTTCCCATTGTTTTACCAATGTATCTTTTGAGTATTCCTACACCTCCCTCCTAACCTTATTTTCACTGGAAATAATCTCGAAGTATCTATATTTATTGTATAGTAGTCAAAATCCAAGGCCTAGCTGTTTTTATTTCTTTAAGTGCAACAATTCACATAGTAGTATATACCTTTTAGGTAGCTATTAAAAACTGCAAATGGAATTGCAGTAATCCTGTAACTTTGCTTTAGGAAACTTGTTCCTTGACAGATTTGAGACAGAGTTTTGGTAGTGTTTTATCCTATTTACTGTTATTTAAAGATGCACATCAAACTTACTAAACTGGGTAAATACTTCTGTAACAAAGTATTTCTAAATTTTCATATTTAATATTCCTAGACAAGTATAATTTGGAGAAGATAAATTATAACTTGTACTGGATACATGATGGAAAATATTGGTTTTTTTTCCCTCATATATTCCAGAGTTAAGGAAATCACATGCCCAACCAGCATTTAATTTTCCATCCCTAATTGCTCTCGAGAAATTGATGATGAACTGCTGTAGAGGTTGAGTGTGACTGAGGTGAGGTGCAATGCTGTTAGGGAGGGAGTTCCAGAATTTTGGCTTGACAGTAGTCTAGAGTGAGCTTTAGCAAACAGAAGTCTTGTTGAAACCTGCACCTTTCTCAATCTAATATCATGCAAATCTTTTAAGTTTAGCTTTGAGCAAGTAAACAGCTATAGCAGCATAAAATGTGCGTCTTACCAAGTTTCATTTTCAGTCCAACAAAAAATAACATTAAGCAATGATTTCAAATATAATTAAATACTTAATTTTGAAATGTGCTTGCATGTGGAATTTATTGAGCAATAAAATAACATCCAATGCTAAAATGAAGTTTGGATAGTTGGATGTCAGTGCAGTTCTTCTAGAAGTTACTATTGAGGTTTCAGTAGGTGGTGAGAGTCCTGTCACGTAAAACAAAGGATCAAGCTGATCTCGTGATGCAAAACTGTTGCTGTAAATGTCTTGGGCACAGCAAATTGACCCAAATTGACCCAGTACGTGTGTGTGAAAAGCTTACTGTGCACGATTACAAATTAGAAGCAGGAGTGGAGTTATCTTGAGCCTACTATGCATTTAGTAAAATCATGGCTAGGATAATCTAATCTAATCTCAGCTGCATTTGTACTTGCCCACAATTGTTATTTATCCCCATTGCTCAAATTTCTATCTAATATTTGTTTCCACTACCCTTTTGAGGAAGGTTCCAGACTTGTGATCCTTTTAAGTAAAGAAAATTTGCCTAATTTCTGCTTTAAACAAGTAACCCTGTCACCCTTCATCTCTAACCTCCCCCCATTTAAAACAGTGATCCCTATTCACATTTCCAAACCCCAGTGGATATATCTATTCTCTAACTTTTTTCATTAGAAATATCACTTGTTACTAGTCTAAAACTGAATTTCTGAATGCATTAACATCCTTCAGTAATGAGGTCAGTACTTTATACATTGTGTTCTCTTTCTGTGTCCCTCCGAAGTTCTCGTCAATGCCCAATATACCATGATGCACTGTAAAGCATTAGTTTTGCATTTGATTCCGCTGGGGATAACTGATAACTTTCTCTTCCTGTACACTAGGCTTTGTGATACATGGACCAGGGCATGCAAGTCTATCTTTCTCCGTTTAGAAAACTGCACTTGATTTTTTTTCCCCCTTCCAGACTGGCAGTTTCAGTCTGGAACATGTGGCGCTCCATTTGCGAGGTCTTAGCCTGTGCATTTTACCTTTTGTAGCCTCTTTCTGTCGTCACAATTTATTTTCCCATCTATTTTTGTGTCTCAAGCAAATAATGGAAGAGGTTCTGTAGAAGCTGGAAATCTTGCAACACCCACATGAAATGCTGGTGAAACTTAGCGAGTCAGCATGGATGCTGTGACTCACTGAGGTTCCTCCAACATTTTGTGTTGCTTTAGCTTTATAACAAGCTGCCTTGGTGTATATGAATTCTAATAATCTTTGTAGCATACACTGTCAACTTGAAAAAGATCTGTTTATGTCTATTCAGTTTCTTGTTTGCAAACCAGTCTTCCGCCCACACTACTATGTTACATCTTGCACTTAGAGCTTGCATTTTTCTGCCCTGATCTTTTATGAGGCACCTAATAAAATGGCTTCTGAAAATTTGATGTGTTGTACTGTATCTCCTGATCTTCATTTATTACTGCTTCAGCAAATTGGTGAAGCGTGATTTTTCTTTCACAGACCGTGTTCACTTTGCTTGATTATATTGAACGTTTCTGAGTAACTTGCTATGCCATCTTTCATCATAATGCATTTACCCTCTGACAACTTTTTTTTAAGATTACCAGCTTGATTCCTGCTTATTGTTTCTGTTTTTAAAGAAGAATTACATTTTACATTTTTCAATTTTGTGGAACTGTATCAAGACAGGAATTTTTGGAAATAATCTAATGTATTACTAATTGACTTCTAACACAAAGTATAGTGCTGTTGGTCCATCTTGTAAGGAGCTTCTTGTACGAGGCATGGGCTAAGTGATGAAATATCAAAGCATAATGTACAAATTCTAATTCCTTTCTTGTGCAAAAATGACACTTTTTTTTGTGTTCTGTGTGATCACACTCATAACTTGAGAAGTAAATCCCATTATTCCTTCATAGTTCCTACGTTCGCATTGGATTCGTAAGAGATTAGTAGTGATATAAGAATATTTATTTACATTACTGGAATTTATTCATTTTAGTAGGTAAGAAGAACAATTTGTGTTCCAGGAAACAATCCAAGAAATACATTTGCTTTGAAATCACTTGGAGGGGAAAACCTAACGGATGCCCATGTCACTGTGTGCATGCCTCTTCCTCCTGACTTCTTCACAAAGCTAATTGCTTACAAAGGGAGTCAAATATTCCTCTGTATTAGTACTTCATTTTTCTAATGAGTATGAACTATTGTTTAATAATATTTGAGGATTTAAAAAGAAGCTATCAGAGAAGTCTAATAGTTAGGAAAATTCTTTGGATTTGTGGATGTATACAATGAACAATAAATGTCAGATTTGGCAAATACTAAAAGTAGTGTAATTATAAGCAAACCAGTATATAATTAAAGCAACCAGGAAAAAATGTACCATAAATTCAAATATTTAATGTTTGCTTCACTGCTCCTTGAAAACCTAATGAAGACTTTTTATCTATCCTTTTTGCATGCCATTTATGGCCTAGTGTCAATGCATAATTTGTAGAATGGAAGTGTTTTCAAATTGGGCTTTTTTTTTTCCAAATAAAATGGTAACCAATCTTAGACTCTGGCCACTTTATTAAGTAGAAGAGTGGAACCCAGTATGGTCTTCCGCTGTTGCCCATCCACTTTGAAGTTCGATGTGTCGTGCATTCAGATGCTCTTCACGCCACAATGTTGTATCAGATAGTTATTTGAGTTACTATTGCCTTCCTGCCAGCTTGAACCAGTCTGGCCATTCTCATTAACAAGGTATTTTCATCCACAGAACTGCCACTTGATGTGATTTTTGGGTTTGTTGGTGGGTTTTTTCCCACCATTCTCTATAAACTCTAGAGATTGTTGTGCGTGAAAATCTCAGATCAGCAGTTTGAGTTACTCATGCAGCCCGTCTGGCACTAACAATCATTCCGTGGTCAGTCACTTGGGCCTCGTTTATTCTGCATTCTGATGTTTAGTCTGAACAACAGCTGAACCTCTTGACCATATCTACATGCTTTTACGCATTTTGTTGCTGCCACATGATTGGCAGATTAGATAAGGAGCAGGTGAACCGGTGTACTTAATAAAGTGGCTGCTGAGTGTATATTATTTTGCCAGCTGTTTTGTGAGCTAGTATGTATCTGAACCCTGCATCAAAGGTTTTCTTAGTGAGACTCCAGGTGTTTTAACTAAATGTAATGTCACTTGCAGTTTTTAATCTTTGCTAGGTGTAGACTGGTATTATGGCATTAAGTTGAATCCAGGTGCAATGTTGGTGATTTGTGGAATCTATAAACATTCTTGGGGTTTTAAGTTTTTTTTCTGCTCCTTAGCTGATGTTTAAATATCATTAATCTTCAGTATGCCCGAGATCAAATAACCTCAGGTTTACAGTGTGCAAGTTATACATATGGTAAACTCTGGTTGGAACCATGAAAAGAGGACAATGTAGGCCCATCACGGTAATTAGAACTGTATAAAAAGTATAATTTGTCAATAGAACAGATGTTTGCCAACATTTATATTCCCCTTGAGCTTTTGCCACTCCTAGTCCCATCTTCTTGACTATCCACATCCCCCGAGAGTTTAATTCAAACTTGTTTATTGTCGTTCTTCAATACACGAGTGTAAAGGAGAACAAACTGCTTGTTGTTCCAGATCTGTTGTAAAAAAAAATCCCACAGTAAGCATAAAGAGAACACTTTTTTTAAAAATGCAATAAATATAAAATCAGTCCTATAAAATATTACACCCTATAAAAATCCTGTGCCTTATACATGCTATAAAATCCTATAAATGTAAATCCATTTACTGTGGTTCATCTTTCAGTATTTTTAAAGTTATGAGCTATCTACTTTAATCCTACTATCATCATGACAATATTCTTTGAAGAACTAGAGCTATTTTATTTAAGACTAATCTAAATTCTGACTTGTGTTTAAGAATTTCAAACATCATGAGGGGTGATCTCAAACACTGTGTGGGTGGGATCTCATTGAAACCTACTGAATGTTGAAAGGACTAGATGGGCTGGATGTTTCCTATGGTGGAGATATCCAAAACTAGAGGGCACAGCCTCAAAATTGAAGGGTGACATTTTAGAACAGCAGCAAGGAGGGTTTTTTTTTTGCCAGGGGGTAGTGAACCTGTGGATTGCTTTGCCACAGACTGCAGTGGAGGCCAAGTCCGTGGGTATATTTAAGGTAGAAGTTGATAGTTTCCTGATTGGTTAGGGCATCAAAGGATTTGGCGAGAAGGCGGATGTATGATGTTGAGGGATCTGAGATCAGCCATGATGGAATGGCGGAGCAGACTCGATGGATTGAATGGCTTAATTCTGCTCCTATGTCTTATGAGAGTCCTTCTAAAGAGAGACCAGAGCATATCAGCAAGTGCTTTGTGAGTGATGTACTTGATATGTCAGTGTTTGCTGTTGGATAGGTGTTTTATGCCTTTAGTATGTGTATACAATACAACTCAGAAGGACAGCTTCTTAGAGCTGTATTCTGTATACATTGAGAATAGCACATGTTCCAATATGATGTGAACAGCATTCACTTTAGCATTGAATAAACGTTCTGCACCTATCAGTTTGTTACTCCTTTTGTTTTGTTTCATCATTCAATCTGAGGACAGTGTTCCATATAAAACCATCTCTGGTGTTGAATAGGGAGGGGGCAATGAATTAGTTGCTTTTGTACTGAATAACTGGAGAGAACGAAATTCAATTTTATGCCCATATTTTCACCTTGCCCTTCAGGAAGTCACTAGATGGAATGGGAAAGGTTTCGGCTGGAAACATCGACTGTACACTTTTGCTAGATGCTGCCTGGCCTGCTGAGTTCCTCCAGCATTTTGTGTGTGTGTGTGTGTGTGTGTGTTAGATGGAATGGGAAGACCAAGTGTCTTGTCTTTTGAGCCTAGGTGACTGTAGCCAATTCAGTGTTTCCCCTTTTAGTCCTGAATTAGATGGATTATCTTACCATTGAACCTGAGGCACTCTTTATTTGCAAACTATCTTCATTGATTCCGCCATCTATGTGAAAATTACAAAAGCAGGTAGTACTTACATTAAAATCATCAGTTGGCGTGAACTGTAATTAGAAATTGTTACTTTCAAACTTTTTGTAAGAGAAGTGTCTTTGGAACTTTAAATGTTTTTTTTTAAAAGCCATATAAAGTAATTTATAGCACTGAAGAAACAGCAGTTGGCTCATGTCCATGCTTTCTGAAATGGAATTTGGGTCTTACAATGTAATTCAATTCAGTTGATTGTTTTGGCATTTCTCTGAATTGTTTATTTGTTTTTGCATGTCAACATACATAAATATATGAAGATCCTTTATTAGCAGAAATGTTCTCAACTCTTTGAGAAGTTGCATTTGGGAGAATGGATGAGACCCAGTTGCACATTAGAACCTTTTTGAATCCAACAAGAACCGTTGCATTGTGCAAGTGGAGAGGGAAGCAGGACAGATGGAGAAATGAGTAACTGTTGTTCCTGACAGTTTCTTGGAGGGGAGGAGAATTTTGGTAGGCCTCATTATGCTCACTTGAAATTGGCATAAAGGAACCTGTGGTTGCACCTGAATTGATAATTGATACAGTATATTTTATTGTTTTGCATGTAAGTGAATGGGGTTGAGGAAGCATCTGCCCAGTTATGGAATATACAATGAGTCTTTAAACACTTCAGTTTTGATCAGCTGGACAGCCCTGCCTTGTATGCAAACTTGCACGTCATTTCCTCTGATCTGTTTGCCATAAAGTCCAAGAGATGCAGCATGGAAATGCCCTGTGCCCCATGATGCCATAACAACCATCAGGCACCTAATTGTATGGATGCTACCTGACCTGCTGAGTTCCTCCAACATTTTGTCTATCTGTCGATATCTATATGTATCAGTGTACAGGTATTTCTTGTACAAGTAACTTGTGCTATTACAAGGTACAAGTTCTCAACGTTTATAATTTCTTTGCCCTAAAGCAGGACAGTTTCTGTCCCTGGTGCGTTTTCTGAAATGGAAAACATCCTCTCAAGGCCACAATCCTCAGTGCACTCATACTCCGATACAGCTGATTATTGTCAATTGTATTTGCTATGTTCAATTGCTAGCTGAAATCTTTCAGGCACTGGCATTCTAAATGTATATTAGAATGCCAGTGCTCCTCGTTCTTTCCCCCCTCCCCCCATTCATCTTTTTCCACCACCACCTCCATTTTCCTTATGAAAAGTGTGCTGAATGGCCTCACAAGCTGACTCTTGGAGTAATCTCACCAACCACACCTTTATTTCCCTGAAAACTATTCTGTCATCTCCTATTGAAGCAAGCGAATACTTGAATCAGGAGACTCGTGTTACTGTAATTCACGTGGATGAGGGGACACTTGCATTAGCCAATTAACCTAGCAACTGGTATGTCTTGGGAAATGGGAGGGAGAAAGCTGAGGCATCTAGGAGGAACTTGTATGGTCACTGGGAGGTGATGTGTACTCCACGCAGATAGCACTGGAAATCAAAATCGTGTCTAGGAGCTGTGAGACAGCACTTTACCACTGTGACCGACTGGCTCTCCTGCTCTCTCTCCCATCTGCTAATCCTTCAATTGCCTTCATTATTGTTTACTTAAAAATGCTCTAAGGATGTGCCTTTAGGCTGCAAACCCCCACTATCCACCCCCAGACATCACAACTATGCAGGACTGTTTTTTTTAAATCCCCTGGAACAGAAGGGGATAACCAAAATGCGCAACAGGAAGCTAACTCATCAGCAAATGTGCCCGTGTGCTGGATTAATAATATGTTCTTCAGAAAAAATCAAGTGATTTTTGCCAGCTAGAAAATGGAGACTATTCTCATAAAACTGTAATGATAATGAGCATATACAGATTTTGTTTTCAGTAACACTATCGTAAAATTAACCTTGTAGGTTCACTTCCTGTGACTGGTGATAAAACATACTTTACTCTGAGCAGTGCTTTCTGCTGAACTATTTGCACAACGCCACGGAGAATGGTTTTGGTAACCTTGAGCTTTTGAGTAAATTGGTGATACTACTCCACAGTACCCAGTGTATATACCAGCATTGTTTTACTGTTGAAAAAAGCTTCAGCAATCTACTTGGTAGGGTTCATTTATTTTGTTTAAACCCATTGCCTTAAACTGCTTGTCAATAAGCTTCCTTTTGCTCTGTTGGGTTATAGCTTGCACATTAATGTGTTCCTGCTGTTTCTCTGAGGGCCCCTAGTGTCCAAGGTTACAGTATTTTGTAAATCCAAGTGTTCAGACATTCTATAAATGTACTTAATGTATTAGGATATCTAATAATTCGCCAGCAGAACAGTTATGGCCTTGTATTAGGTTTGGAGAATAGTTGAACTAAAAACTTGTTAGTATTTCTGTTGAGACTTGTTTTGCAATCTGACTCTTGCTGTATGGATATTATTAGTGATCTTGCATTAAGAAACAACTACAAATCCTATTGATCTGTATTAATGATTCTGAGAGAAGCAAGTTGCCCTACCCCACCCTTGGAAACTCTTGCCATAGAAGTATGCAAGAAAGGTAGTTTCAGAAAATGCGCTGTAGTTGTTTAAAGAGTAATAGATATAAAGTGCAGTATTTATAAACACTAAACTGGCTTTGTTATTTAGCTGAATTTCTACATTTTTTTCCTTCAGTCGGGACATCGAAAACAAGGAGACACTCAAGGGGTTAACAAAGATGGATGACCGCCCGGAAGAGCGCACAATTAGGGAAAAGCTGAAGGTGACTTGCATGCCAGCCTGGAAGCATGAATGGTTAGAAAGAAGGAACAGGCGAGGACCTGTAGTAAGTACAATGATATATCTTGCAAAGGAATTTTTTTTTGAGCAAGAGAAGGTTCTGGCAGAGACAGTTTCTGCATTATTCTGTGAAAAGTGCAAATGATTATTTCTTTAATCTGTCTGTTTAAAAGAAGGGAGGGATACAAATTAAAATTAAGAATGCATTTTGTATTGTTAGGAAGGGAGATGGGACTTGACTAATATCAAAATGTAAGCTTTCATCCACATTTAAAGTCCCATAATTTCAATTTTTAATTTTCAAATGCTTGTATTTCAGTTTCTGCCTTTTGTTCTTTTGCAGACCCAAACTCACTCACTTTCTGAAACCTGATTTAAACAAAAATAATTATAATCGTACTTTTATTTCCTGCTTTACTCTGAGAATTCTTCAGTCTGAAAGATATTTGTTATGACATCAACTTCATTGCTGCTAGCTCTGTAATTAATATCAGGTTAAAAGTAGCATTAAATTGGGGTAAAGGAGGTGTTGATTCCACAGACTTAGTACCCCTTTAGACACTGGTTGCGTTGCAGATATAAACTTAAAGCCTTATCACAGTGCCCTCTACTGTTATTTCAGGTACTTGTCCTAGTTTTCATTGAAATAGGCGCAGATGTTTCCCTTTCCTTTTGGTATATACATTTTGTGTGTTCGTGTACATAATTATAAAAATGCAGATTATTACCATATTATTAAAATTAATTTGCTTTTAATTTTGTAGTCCAGGATAGTTCTATGTCATGCCTACATGCAGTTGGTGGAAATTGCAAATGATTTACTAAATTTAATTTAAATGTTTTTTTTCTTTTGTACTCCACTGGAAATAAATTAACTAGGGTCACTTTTGTTTTTCTTGCAGATTGTGAAACCAATTCCAGTGAAAGCAGATGGGACAGAGTTTGGAAAGCAAGCATCTGACTGTCAAACAAATGCAAATGTCTCTCCACAAATGCAGCAAAGAAGGCGCAGTCCTTCCCCCAGTAGTTCATCATCATCAGCCACATCATCATCATCATCTTCAAAATGTGTTGCAAAGTCCGAATCTCCTGGTGTAAGGAGAAAAAGAATATCACCAGTTCCTGTAAGTGCATGAAAAAAAATTCTGACTTTCCTGACCACAGTGAAATGGTATTTAAATGTACAAGTGTCTAAAATCAAATTACCACCAGTCAAATACTGAATATTGTGTCATAACTTTATCAAAATTAGCCTTCAAATTCATGATGTATGAGCTAATCATCTGCGGATGGCCAAATTCTATCACAGTTTCAACACTCAAGGCTGATTTTAAAGGAGCTAATATTTCGAGGACTGAGTTTTAATCTTCTTCCAGCCGACTAGAATTTTTAAGTGTTGCGACTTTCTCGGGTGCATTAAAATTTATTGAGATGTTCAAGAAAATTTGTGAGTCTGCTTGATGGGTTAGAACTGACATTTTCCATGGACAACATTGTAATATTAGGAACTAATTCAAAAATATGCTGTTAAGTGCATGATGAAATATTGTTAATTTTACATTGATAGGGTGAAAATGAATGTCCCTGGCTTTTTAGTCTGATTTTTTTTAAGAACTGTTCAACTGTGCTAAAGTTGCCTTTTGAAATCAGAATTACATAAGATGCACAACGTGGAATATAAAGCCAAATGACACACTTGATTTATAGTAGCCCAGTGACCATTTTTATTCCTTATGGCAATGTGGTTAACATTGATCAGAATCTGAACTGTTATCATGAAATATGACATGGAATGTGATGTTTTGTGGTAGCAGTAGAGTGGGTGCATAAAATTACTATAAATTACAGAAGTCAGTCAATAGTACAAAAAAACAGAATAACATAATGCTGTTCATGGACTGTTCAAAAATCTGAAGAAGGGGAAGAAACTGTTCCTTAATCATTGAATATGAGCTCTACCAATGAAATATGTATGCCATTAATGTACTTTATTCAAGATTCCATGATGCATTTTGGCAGCGTTGGGGGGGATGTCAAAGTACACACAGAATTAGGAGTGAACCACTTGGCCTGCTCCACTCTTTAGTTTGATCTTTGGTGAACTGTTTGCTACTTCAGCTCTTGTTCCATCTACTTCCACTAGCCTTCCACCATGTTATTGACAAAATTCTCTGCTCTCTTAAAATACTCAAGATTCAGCTTTCTCCACCCTTTGAGGGTTCCAAAGACTAAAGAAACTTGAGCTGTCTCTGGTTAAGTGGATAACCCATTATTTTTATTCAGTGATCCCAAGTTGTAGGTTCTCCCATAAAAGGGAATAGTTGTACAACAGAAAAATAGGACTTTCAGCCCAGTTAAGTGATGGGGTGAGTGAACTTATCCCGTCTGATTCGAGGCCCTGATGGTTGGAGGGGTTTTAAATGTTCCTGAACCTAGTGGTTTGGGTCCTGAGGCTCCTGTACCACCTTCCTGATGGCAGTGAGAAGAGAGCATGACCTGGATGATGTGCATCCTTGTGATAGATATGTTCAATGGTGGGGAGGGCTTTACCTGTGATGGGCCGAGCTGTATCTAATACTTTTTGTAGGATTTTCTGTTCAAGGGCATTCATTGGTGTTTCCATACTTTGCTTGCATCAACTGCATGAGTATCAGCTATATTAATGAAGGACATTGGCTAAAAGGGTATGAATACACACCATTATTTTTATATGGTTTGGCCAAGTTCCATTCAAGTATTGCTTTTTGCATTGTACAAAAGAAAGCTGCAATTGCTGGATACTGAGTGGAAAATGCTGGAGATGCCCCAGATGAAAGCTCATCGACCTGAAACATTAATTCTGTTTATTTTTCCACAAATGTTGACTCATTCCTGAGTGTTATCAGAATGTTGGAATGAGTAAGCAAATTCTTCCCAGTATTTTCCATGAACTGCCTGAACTTGGATTATTGTGGGTCTTGATGGGAGAATGTTAAAAAGAATTCTATTTCTAGCTCACAACAGTATAAAACATCCTCTGTCCTTTTTCTTTTTTAAAAAAAACTACTTGTAAATGGTGCTGCAGAAAAGTTAAAATAAACTTCATAGTTGGATATCCTGTAATCCTTGGAAAATAATAGCAAAGCACATTATATGACTAAATCGCTACTTGCTATTCAGAGCAAAGTACTGGTTTTATTGAACAACAACACACAAAATGCTGGTGGAACACAGCAGGCCAGGCAGCATCTATAGGGAGAAGCGCTGTCGACGTTTCGGGCCGAGACCCTTCATCAGGAAGTAGTCCTGACGAAGGGTCTTGGCCCAAAACGTCGACAGCGCTTCTCCCTATAGATGCTGCCTGGCCTGCTGTGTTCCACCAGCATTTTGTGTGTGTTGTTGTTTGAATTTCCAGCATCTGCAGATTTCCTCGTGTTGGGTTTTATTGAACAGCTGACTTGAGCTATAAAAATGCTCGGGTTCCTTTGCTTGTACATTTACCTGATAAGGTAGATGCCTGTGAAGAACAATTGCTTTCGTAGATTCTAAAGAAGAATTCTAAAATCTGGCTGTGGTGGAAGTTTTTTCCAATTTTTTTTCTTCTTCTGTAGTTTCAGAATGGACGCGTAACACCACCAAGAAGAGCTCCATCACCTGATGGCTTCTCACCTTACAGCCCCGAAGAAACGAACCGTAGAGTCAACAAAGTAATGCGGGCTCGCCTATATTTGCTGCAGCAAATAGGGCCAAACTCCTTCCTCATTGGAGGCGATGTTCCTGACAATAAGTACAGGGTCTTTATCGGTCCTCAGGTCAGTTGGAACACGATTGTTAACATTTTCATTTTCACCTTTAGAAGAAATAACTGAGCATATTTATAGCCTTCTGAAGGTTTTATAAGAGATTTTGGGCTGTAGGTGTTCCAGTTGCAATTGTGTAAATTGCTCACAATTACCAATTTGCTTATCAAAGCAAAGATAATTATATTGCATGGCTCTGAATGATATTGTTTTACAATGTACATCTTTCCTGTGGGTAGGTGACCAAAACTGCCCACAATACTCCAAATTAGGCCTCACCAATGTCTTCAACACAACATCCCATCTCCTCAGGTCTTTGATTTATGAAGGTCAATTTATAAATTAAAGCTTTATTTACAATCCCATCTACCCGAGCTGCTACTTTCAATGAATTGTAGACCTATATTACCAGATCCCTTTGTTCTACTGCATTCCTCAATGCCCTAACATGCACTGTATAAGACCTACCCTGGTTGGTGTACAACACCTCGCACTTGTCTGCCTTAAATTCCATTTGCCAATTTTTCCAGCTGCTCCAGATCCCACTGCAAGCTCTAATCTTCCTCGCTGTCCACAACCCCTTCATCAGTAAATTTGCTGAACTAGTTAACCACATTATCATCATTGATCTAATGACAAACAACAATGGACCTAGCACAGATCACTGCACTAATCCACTGGTCACAGGCTCCAGTCAGAGAGGCAACTATCTACTACTACTCTCTGGCTTCTCCCACAAAGCCAATGTCTAATCCAGTTTACAACTTTATCTGACTGAATCTTGACCAACCTCCATGCTGGACCTTGTCAAATGCCTTACCAAAGTCCACGTAGGCAAAATCCTCTGCCTTATCTTCATCAACCTTTCTAGTAGCTTCCTCGAACAACTCTAAGGTTGGTTAGACACTACCTACCACACACAAAGCCATGCTGATTGTCCCTAATCAGTCCCTGTTTATCCAAGTACTTGTATCCAGTCCCTTAGAATACCTTCCAATAACTTTTCCACTGGCCTATAATTTCCTGTCGTATTTTTTGAGGCCAACTTAAACACTGGAATAATATTAGTTCTCCTCCAATACTCTGGTACCTCGAAAATGATTACAATTGATGTAAATAGCCCCTGCAATTTCTGCACTTGCTTCCCACAGGATCCAAGGGAATATCTTGTCAGGCCCTAGGGATTTATCCACCATCATTTACCTCAAGATACCAAACACCACCACCTCTGTAATCTGTATGGTATCCACGTCCTCACTGATGCTTTGCCTCAAAGCAATGTCTGGATGGAAGACATTAAGTTCCACAAAAATTACCCAAGACAATGATTGTAGAACTTGAGTTTGTACTATACTATTTAGTTAAAGCTGCCAATTTCCTGCTGTTTTTGAACGCACATTCAGTTTGGTAAAATTAAATCCTCAGTCCCAACTTGGAGGGTGGAGGTAGGGGAGATCTATATGAAGTAATCATTCTAGGGGAGGATAGTGAGGAAGACATATTGAAGGCTTGAAGATCTTCTGGCAAAAAAATTAACTTTTTACTATTAAATTTAACTCCCTAGCCTTGAGCGTTTTGCTAATTTGATCTTTTGTAGACTTGTAGTTGTGGACGTGGAACATTCTGCATTCATGTGCTGTTCGTTATGTTACGAGTTTTCCAGTTAGAACCCTCTGATTCATTGTTGTGGAGAAAGACTTTGAAAAATTTTGAGGTAAGTGGAACTTGAAGATTATGATTTCTCATAATCTTTAAATTTGTGGATCAACTTTCATAGCCCCAGAATATCCGATAGCACTTTCTAGCCAGAAAGAAGTCACTAATATTGCACAAGGTCCAAGTTCAATGATAAATGACTGGCTGACTCAGGGGTTGTGGGATAAATACTGGACAGAAAATACTGAACATAGAAACTTGCTTACTCTGCTACAAAATTGTGGTGCAAGATATTTTGTGCTTGGCTATGCAGGCTAGCTAGCTCTCAGAGTGCTACCTCACCTGAAGTGCAAACTTGTACGCTTTGCATTGTTAGTTGTTGCTTTAGCTTTCCAGAGATAGATTCTTTTATTTTAAAAAAACACTGCCAGTGCAGATATTACAGACAGACTTGCTAAGCATGTTATGGAGTGTTTTAATTACTGGGCAAAAAATGCATTGGAGAAGAAAACAGTATTTGGGATGCTACCGCAAGCCAGTTTGGGGGAGGGGGAGGAAGGACTAGGGAAAAACTTGTAGTTCATTGGAAGAGAACTAATAGATGCCAATACTTAATATGGTTGTTTTCATGAACCAGTCAAGGGCTGCTTGATAATGTAGGACAACAGAGTCCGCTGACTTAATACTGATCAAAATAAGTAATAGAAATAATCTGTTTTACTGTGTTCTTCTTCACTGTGCCAAAGTAGGCTGTTCCCATGGGAAGCCAATTGATATATCAAAATTTTGATAGTACTTTGGGCCAATAGGAGGTGGATTGGGATTGCTGGAGAAGCAGCAGGAGATCTTATCCTAACGCATATCTTTTTGGGGGGGGGGGGTCATAGGTTTTGGCAGTACATGGTAACTAGATTCAGTTAATGAAATGTGAGGGAAAAGTGCCAGACTTGATGCAGGCCTTGTTGATTACAGTGTATGTACAGTCTCTGCTCAGGAAGAAGGAAATGATATGGAAAGTTGTTGTCAAGCTTGTGCAATAGGATTGGTTTTAACCAAAATATAATGAAAATTTGTTGATTTTTTTCAAAAGGTCGAGAGTCTGTTTCAGAAGTACCACAATAGACGGAGCTCCCGTATCAAAGCACCATCACGTAGCACCATACAAAAGTTTGTTTCCCGTATGTCTAACTCGCATATATCTGCTTCATCCAGTACCTCTACATCCAATTCAGAAAACAGGTTGGTATTGAAATGAATAACTTTAAAGGGGTCTGGAGAATGGAATAATTACTTCCAAATTAATTTGTTAGGACAAGAAAAGTTCACCAACTGTATAGTCTTAATTCTTGTTTTGACAAATTAATTTGAAAGCACCTTCTCTTTTGTCCTTTTGAATTCTATTTTTCTTATTGATTCTTGTTTTAAATGTGCAGTTTCATTTCTTGTTTAAATGTGCACATCTAATCTTTATTTTATATTCTGTGAATGAGGAGATGTGAATTAAAATTTTGTTTCTGCTGTTTGGTTGGCATTAGGATTTCTGAGTTTTAAAAGTGGTTTTAATTCAAAAGAAGCACCTAAGCATGAGAATTGGAAAATTTCAGGAAGCTGCATAATCACTGACTGTACACAGGTTTTTGGATAATAAATTTCTTATGTTTGAACCCTAAATAGCTGACCTCTCATCTTAAGACTTTGACTTTTGACAAGCTCTTCAGCCAAGAGAAGCAGCTTCTCCACATCTTTAAACATGTCCTTCAATGCAGTTACCCCTTATTCTTATAAGCACTGACAGATCAAGGTCTATTCTGCTTTGTCTCCTTGAAGGACAGTTATTTCATTTTGGAAATCAGTCAAGTAAACTTGTATGAGTTTCCCCCTCTTTCGCACCTTTCTTCTCTCCCTCTGCCATCTCCACCACTCCACATTTCTGTCTAAGCACACTCCAAATCCTGAGGGTTGTATATTCTTAGTTTGCAGTAATGACTCAAACCAAAGTTGTCTCAGTGAACTATACGAAGCCCAGCCATTGCTACTTGAAATTAAACACATGTCCATTCAGCACATTCTGCTTCATTCTTTAAATTATAAGAACATGGAAGTGGAATTTCAGTATTGTTGATTAAATTTTAAATAAAACTTAAGATCTATTGGTATTTGTGTTTATGTGGAAATGTGATTGGAATAGGGAAATTGACTTTTGCATGCATACATACAGCCTTAATAGACAAGAAGTTTTGGAATTTGGTAACTTCATGAAACTTTAAAGTTGGGATTTATTTCTTTTTATATATAGCTTGAAAGATGAAGAAGAACAGATGTGCCCCATTTGTCTTCTGGATATGTTGGATGAGGAAAGCTTAACAGTGTGTGAAGAAGGCTGCAGGAATAAACTTCATCATCACTGCATGTCAATCTGTAAGCTTATGATTTTCTTCAACTTTTAGCTTTTAAGCAGAGTTCAAATGTCACCATGTACAAATCTGAGATTCATTTTCTTGCGAGCATACTCAATAAATCCATAATGTAAATGATGGAAGACTACACCAACTTGGGCATTCAGCCAGTGTGCAATAAATGCCAATACAAAAAGAAAGATAATAATTAAACAATAAATATTGAGAACAAGGTGAGTCCTTGAAAGTAAGTCCCTAGATTGTGGGAGCATTTCAGTGACGAAGTGAAGTTATTCCCTTTGGTTCAAGAGCTTGATGGTTGAGGAGTAATAACTGTTCCTGAACCTGGTGGTGTGAGTCCTGAGGCTCCTGTTCCACCTTTCTGATGGCAGCAGTGAGAAAAGACCATGTCCTGGGTGGTGTCAATAAACTTGAATATGGCATTGGAGCTGTGCTTAGCTACACAGTCATAAGTAGAGTCGGGAGCTGAGCACACAGCCTTGTGGTGCACTTGTGCTGATGGAGGCTGCGGAGGAGATTTTTGCCAATCTGAACTGACTGGGAAATGTGACAATTTGAAAAGAGGTGGGGATATTTTCATCTGGAGCTCAGTAGATTAGCTATTTATTCTGGATTTATTCTGAAAGGATGATTTGAATTGGAAACTCAAAGAGATTTACGGTGGTCTATTTTCTGAATGTATTTAAAAACGTTTTAAAGTAATGGTACATTGAGTTTTGTTGGGCTTTATTCCAGGGGCTGAAGAATGCAGAAGAAACCGGGAGACACTGATCTGTCCTCTTTGTAGAGCCAAATGGAAGTCCCATGAACTACACAGGTAGTGAAATTTGCTTCATGAATTAGGCTTTTGTTCATATACCTCTCATACCCTCACCTCATTTTAATTCTTGCCTATTTTTGAATCAATTTTCCATTGATGGTTTTGTGACACTTTCTCAAAATTACTACCTCTAGTTAAACCTATTCTGTATTTCCCTCTTGGCATTCAAGGGAAGTGATGTTAATGTTGAAATTCAGGAGCTCATCAGATCTTGTGAAAAGGTCACATCTGGGATTTAAAAATATCAAGCAGCAATTTTGGATATTATCTGTTATTCAAATGTTGAAACTCTTGTATCCATAACCAATTTGGAGGAAAGGTTAAAGGAACTGAGGGGCAACTTTTCCACAGAAATGTTGATGGGTATGTGAAATTAACTGCCAGAGGAGGTGGCAGATTGCAGTTCAGTGTTTAAAAGACAATATGGTTGGGTACATGGATGGGAAGGGTTTGGAGGGATATGGGCCAAACGTAGGTAATAGAGACTAGCTGAGGTAGGCAATTTGGGCAGCGTAGATGAATTGTGGTGAAGGATTTGTTTCTATATTCCATACTGACTCCACTCTGACTCGGATTTGTCTGCCCACCTCAAAAATGCCTGAAATTTCCATTAGTAAATGACAGCAAAACTATTGGTACATTGATAAATGCGATAACTGACAGTGGAAACCAAACAGACTCTGTAGCCCTCACATTTAGATGGCAATATAAAGCTGGTGTTAATGGTCTCCACAGGGTGGAGTTTTTTGGTATTTGCAGATGAAGTTGATACAGAACTGTTACTGATGTGAATTTAATCTATTAACTCATTCATCTTTGCATAAAATAGTGAAAATGACCCTTGATCAGTCAGATGTAACTGAGTGTTTAACAACGTACTAAACTGAGCAGCCTCCCTCACACAAAATCTCATGTTCTCAGGACATTTCAAAGTTCATTATTTTAAATGGAGTTTGATGTATAGATGTGTCTGATCAAATGTTTATGTCCAAATCTTTATTTCACCTTCACCAGTTCCATTGGATGAATTTGAAACTGATGTCAGAAATAAATATGTGCACTTGAAAAGAGACCAAATATTTGTAAAGATCAGGAACAGGTCAGCAGCAGTCTGCAAAATCCAAACAGAAAACGGTGCAAACACTCACGACAGGCAGAATCTGGAGTTCAAAGTGTGCATGGAGTTCAAAGGTGTCAAAGATTCAAAGTATGTATGCAGTATACAGCACTGAAATTCATCTTCCCAGAGACAGCTACAAAACAAAATCAATCACGGAACCTGTTTAAGGAAAATCAAACCCCAAAAACTCACTGCATGTGCAAAAAAAAAAACAAAATTGCACAAGCGACCAAAAAAAAAGTGAACACCACAAAATATAAAACACCCAACCTACAGAGACATCGAAAGAGTCCAGGCATATTCAGTTCAGTTCAGTCTAGTGCTGTCGTTCGTTGTCTGCAGGCTACCCCGATCAAAATCGCAAAAATAGCAACAACAAAAAAAAAGGAAGGACCAAAAATACATCATATCGTGAGCTGTAGAGTCCAATCCACAAACCATGTTGATTAAACCTTGCCTGAGACCCAGGACTCTGGCACCATTCTTCAACGTTGAGGGAGAGCGAGAAACCATTCAAACACAGGGATCTTCTTCCAGGAGTAATGAGCAAGAGTGATGAGAGTCCGCTGCACACGGAAACTTCGCTCCAGCAGCAGCGCAAAAGAGGTTGGTAGACGACGCTGAACACACTGGCCTTCCACTCTCGCCTCTGATTTCAGTGTTCCTCGACGTTTTAATTGGTGAGAAATGAAGTCGATAACGGGCTCCAGGCTTCTTGTCTTTGAGGCCACACGCTTTGCTCAAAACCTCACCGAACACCCTCAGCGACAGCAAAGTGCCAGATTGCTCAAATGGCCCAAAAACAAACCATCGAAATGCAGATCATTTCAACAGTAGCAGAACCACATTTGAAAGAAAAAAAAGTGAAAGAAGTAATTTTATGAACTGTCTGAAGGATGTTGCCCTTGATCACTTTGTTCACTGGCGCTGTCTTTTCCTGTGGATGATCTTTGTTATTTATTAACCAGTTCTCCTTCCAGAAATGCCAATTCCCATTTCTGTTTCAAAATTATATCCAAAATTTGTTCAGTGTACCTTAAGCAAAAAATGATTTTATTTTTGTGAGCATGGGAGTTTAGCCTGATCTGGTTGGTATAAAGGAAGTTTAATAAGATTTAATTTTCTTTAAATTTAGTTGGTAAGCTACAAAACAGCCCCAATTACACTGAACAACAATTTTTTTCGAAGGTGTTGCTTCCTCAGAGATTCTTTTTGTTTGATAGATCACTTAAAGTTGAACTTGCTTATAGTTTCAGACTGCTTGTAGGAATTTGGAGAAACTAGAAATTAACTTCTATTGAATATAATGGATTTAATTGCATAATGGTGCTGATGCTTTGTAATAGTTCAACTAAGCTAAAAATGTTTTGTTGATGATCTTCATTTGTACTGAAGTTCTCACTTAAATGTCCAACAGTAATCAGCCAGTTGCCTCGATGTTGTTTCTCCAAAACCACAATGTCCTGGTGAATCCTTTCACAATACTCATCACAGACAGCACCAAGATTTGCAGGAGAGAAGTCTAAATGGGAATGCAGAAATTGAATCTTTAGTGACACGTTGCACTTCATGGTTTCAGCTTAAATTGTGGGCAACATTTTAATTGACTTGAATTATGAATTAAAATAACAAATATCAGCAATTTTTAATAGTGTGTGTGACAGGGACATTTCATGGTGATTTTCATGATTAGCTGCCAAAAATCCGTAAGATGTACGCAAGTGTATTTGGGAAGCAAAATCTTTGTCCAGTGTTACTTATAAAAGTTACTACTAAAATTATAGCCTAAATTTTACAAGCAAAGCTCCACCATACCTAATCTCTGCTCTTCAGGACTACATTGGCTGCCTGTATCCGGGTTAGATGGTCTTGTCCAGCTGACTTGGAGGAATCCTACTCCCAGTTCTATTAGCCATTAAAGCTGTCACGATTTTTAAATGTTTGTCTTTTGAATTTTAAAAATTTTTTGAAATTGTTATCATCCTCTAAAACAAATATTGGTATTTCTCAGCAAGGTACAGTTCTGTTGACAAGTCCAGTAACAACTGTATTGACAGAGATGCCATTGACTTGTCAGTAAAATATTTGGGATTCTTACGGATATTGACAAATGTAAAAATCCCAGATTTGTTGGAATTTCATTCCTTCAATATTTTTGTTGCAGCATTTTACAAGACAGCTTTGTTCTTTTTTCTTTTTAAAGCCATGAATCTCAAAGTTCAATGCAGCTTCAAAATTCGCCGCAGGATGCAGTTGCACAGAGACGACAACAGGACAGTGACTTTAGTCTTCATCATTATGGTGTCCAACAAATTCCACATTCTTACAAGGAGCTGACAGAACCTTGGATTCAGGTGAGGAGATGTCAAAGAATTACTTATACTTTTATTCATGAGGAGAAACTGCATTTTATTGAATGCATTGAAAATTTTAAACACACGCCTTATGAAAACTCAAAGTTTTGAAACCTATTATTGAATTTCTGTTATAAGTTGCAATATTTATCATGAACTAGCTATAAATGTTTAATAATTTTAATTGATAAATCCTTTATTTGAAGTACATGCATTTAACAGTTTAGATTTTTATCTGTAGTTATGCTGTCCACTTTCTTGTTTAGGTTTTTGGAATGGAACTTGTCAGCTGTCTCTTTTCTCGGAACTGGAATGTACGTGAGATGGCATTAAGACGTCTTTCACATGATGTTAGTGGTGCCTTGCTTTTGGCAAATGGTGAAATCCGTACTGGAAGTTCCTCTTGTAGTAATGGATCTGACACTGGATCTAGTTGTCTAATAGGAGCCAATGGATCATCTCAGACTGATATCTCAGGAGATGTGGTGGTGGAGTCATGTTGCAGTGTACTCTCTATGGTCTGTGCTGACCCAGTCTACAAAGTATATGTTGCTGCTCTGGTAAGATATTAGTATTTCAAATGTACTATACACAATGCTTAGTTAATAAAATTTAAGAACTGGATGTCAGCTCCAAAATGTATTGTGCAAATCGCCTCTCAAAACCCAAAATTAGATCACAAACAAAAACTTGTATAATTTATTTTATTGTAGATATTTTGTTACTTGTAAGCAACATACACACAAAATGCTGGAGGAACGTAGCAGGTCAGGCAGCATCTGTGGAAATTAAACAAGTCGACATTTCAGGCTGAGACCCTTCTTCAGGACTGGAAAGGAAGGGGAAAGACATCAAAATAAAAAGGTGGGGCAATGGGAAGGAAGGTAGCTAGAAGGTGATGGGTGAAGCCAGGTGGGTAGGAAAGGTAGAGGGCTTGGAGAAAAATAAATCTGATGTAAGAAAGGGAAGGAGGAGGGGTCTCAAGGGAAGATGATAGACAGTTGAGAAGAGGCCAGATTGGGGAAAAGAAAGAAGGGAGCGGTGGGGGGGCGGGGTGGAGAGACGACAATTTTTTTTTTTTACCCGGATGGAGAAATCGATATTCATGCCACCAGGTTGGAGGCTACCCAGGTTGTTAATTGAAACTGGTAGAAAGCAAGCTTAAAATAATTTTGGAATTTGTGATTTTGCTTTTCTTTTGGGTGGTGGAGAAACAATGCTGAGAAGTTACTTGATGTTACAATCAGGTTGAAAATTAAACATTTAACATCCTAGTAGGCTGTGGAGCTGCTTCCTAATTTAGTGGAAGCATTAAAATTACAGTTTTCAATTATTGTCCACATCAGAGTAGTGGGCTGAAGAAAATAATTTGGCAGATGTTGTCCGTCTTCTATTTCCAATCCAACACTTTTTTTTCAAACACTAATTTACTGGGTTTTTTTGTGCTAATTTCCTGTTAATATGATTTATCTTTTTAAATCAGTTTTGTCACCAGTATTTGCTCATTTCCCCCTCTGGGCAAAATAGGTTGAGGCTGCTTATGCTTATAATTTTAATGCAACGAGAATTGTGTTAATCTAAAATAGAAAGTGGAACTGCATTTTTCAACCAGCTATAATGAAAAGGACCCTTAACTATTTATAAAAGTTAAATAGTAGAAAATAATAGATCTTGTGTATATAGATTTCAAAAGGAAATTAGCTTATGTTGTGTGGGAAGCTTATTAATAAAAGTCACTTGTATGCAATGGAATGAGACTTTGCATTTTATATGAAATAACATTGTAAAGTGTCATAAGACATTTTGCAGGGGAATTATTTGAGCCATATTAAATGTTAGAACAGGTGAGCAAAAACCTAACCAAATAGATGGGTTTTAATAAAACGTATATTTGTAAAGTGGGGTAGAGAGATGGAGAGGTTTAATGAGGGATCTCAGATCTTGGGTCCTTTGCATTAGTAGGGAAAGCCATCTTTCAGCAACAGAATTAAAATTGTGGATTGTCCATGGGCCAGCATTGAATTTAATTATTGCTAATCTGTATGACAAGATTAAAGAGATGAGGAGTAAGGCCATGATAAACATTTTAAAATTGCTTCTTGAATAATTAAAGCTGCTGTGTAAATCAGGTAGGATGGTGGTAATGGTGAATGTAAGACTCTTGAGTTGTTAGGTAGGGTAGAAAGTATGAAGATGAGTTGGGGTAGGAGTTGAATCGAGTATTGTTAAAGGTGGAAATGGGTGGTTTGTTGGCAGAAGCTCATCCGTAGGTCAGTTTAGACACCAGGGATTCAAACTATCTAGTTCAGCATTGGACACTGACCAAGGAGAAGAGTTGGGCGAGTGATTGGGAAATGACTTTGCAGTAATTCCCAAAAGGTAGAAATGTGTGCCTGCATAGTATTGGAAGACAGACCAGTAGAATGACATTTGGGTGATGATGTGTGGCCTGGAGGTATTGAGAAAGTTAAATGCATCAGCAGTATTGTAGAAGCCACCAGTGGATAATATTAATGAGGGAAGCATATTGTTAAATCTAGAGTATGCATGGAAGTGAAAAGGAAAGATGTTGGTTCTGTGTGATCAGCAAAAGTGGGAGCCAATTGAGTATAGTCCCAATACAAATGAATGACTGGCGAGGCATTGGATGTCAGAAGCTGTAGACACAAAGGGAGAGCTGGTTTTCTGTGTAACACCTAATATTATTTGTAGCTTTGGCAAGAGTTCTCTAAAACCGGAGAGCATAGTATTGAGATTAAAAAATCTTGTACTTAGAAGGGAGCTGAGAGAATTTAAAAAAAACTCGCCTGGATGATGGTTCATTGTGGAACATAGCATCTGAAAACATTGTGGTAACAGAAACTCTCACGATTTGTGTCTACCAAATACTTGAATCACCACAGCATAGGAGGTTGTAGGCTGAAAATCAAATTAGTATAGATTGGTTCTTGTTGGCTGTTAGGCCAAAACAGCCTAAGCAGTATGACTCTTGACAACGAGCTGTTTTGCTATTATAACATGGTTAATGCCATATTGGTACTTTGATTTGAGCTGGCATCCTTTTTGGAATTCTGGGAAAGGTGGCTGCAGACATTGGAAGCAACAGTGGCTCTGGATAAAAAGCAGAGGCTGGAATTAGTGTGTTAATTTGCAAGGATAGAGATAAGGAATTGGACTTTCCAAGGGGGAATAATCACTGCAAATTAAATGGTGAAGGGGGACCAGAATCAGAGGCCCAGGAACTGTTAACAACATTAAGTAAGGTGGAAGATGCAAAGGAAAGGCAAGTACAGGTGTCCCCTGCTTTATGAATGTTTGCTTTACACCACTTCACTTTTACGAAAGACCTGCATTAGTAACCTGTTTTTGCATTACGAAGAGGATTTTCGCTTTTACGAACATTTTTACTATATAAATTAATGGTTCTTCGCTTTACGCCATTTTGACTTAAAGGTTTCATAGGAGCGCTCTACCTTTGTAAAGGGGGGGGGGGGGAGGAGACACCTGTAATCAAACATCAGCCATAACCTGGGATGACTCAAAATGTCATCTATCATTTTGTCTTTACATTTGTTACTTGACCCAGTGAGTTTTTGTAAATATGTAGAATACTAAAATATTAGGCTTCTAGATAACATAGAATAAAGCTAATACCTGATTTTGTGTTTCACACTTAATAATTATGTAAATAGTTCTCATTTACTAAATTTAAGGATGCAGCAATTTTAAGGAAGCTCTAAAGAACTAGAGCTGTTCTCAGATAGCAAGATTTAGACATAACAAGCATTTGGAATGGCTTTGAGGTAAATTGATGCAACTTCCAATGATTAATGCGTCAAATGCTTGATGGAGGAAATGCTTGAGTGGGGGTAATAAATTAGCCATGATAGAATGGTGGAGCAGACTTGAATGGGCCAAATGGCCTATGCTGCTGCTATATCTTATGGAATGGATTTAAAATTGTATTGCTTGGTAATTTTGTTCAGAAATCATTTGGTAGAGATCTTCCGATGAGATATCTTTTTTTAAAAAACCATATCACTTTGGTGCACTTGTCTCTCAGTAGATTCTAGCTTAAACATTGCATTTTGCTGATATCCCAGTATTGCAGTTCAGTTAGCATATATTCAGATAAAATCTTTTCTCTGTCTATTCAATTGGTTTAAAAAGTAAGCATATATGACCCAGAAAATATGGTGTCTTAGCAAGTGTTTCCAACACACCGCACAGATGGTACATAAAAGAGGAAGTTTATAATCTGATATCGAGCAATTCAGAATGGAAGATGACTGTGACAGAAGACTGAAAATCCTAAATTTTTAATTTTATGCTTTACACATTATATATTTTGGAATACCTTGCTCACTATCTGTTGATAGAAAAACAAAGTAACCACTTCCAAGTTGATTTTTTTTTGGTATGGGTGTCATAATTTGTTTGTTTTGTTTTTTGCATAGTGAAATGGTTAAATTAAGCCCTGACTTAATGAGTCCTTGACTTGTGAAAGATGGGAATCATTTTAACTAAGCAATTTTCACTTTTTAGGTTAAAAGGGTGAAATTTGAAACTTCATATTACATTTTCAACGACGTCCTTTTGAATTCTTAGGCCTTACTGAGGCTGACATTTGCTTGTGGCATTTTGTCTAGAGGGGTTGGCATGCAGGAACAACGAAAAGCATTGTTCATTTAGGTTTGTAACCACGTGTAATACAAAAAGGCTTTTCTGTTGCACATTTGTATGGTGCTACATGCTGTAGTAAATAGGAGCACTGAGGCATATAAAGACAACATGTATTAAAATTATTGGTTGCTATTAGAATATGTCAGTCATACGTCAAGTAAAATATTTTTACATAGAAGACAAAGGGCTACCCTTATCTTTCGACAAGACTACATTCATAGACATACATTGAGCTTGAATACAATCAGTATTTGTGCAAAATGATCCTTTATTAATGAAGTGATCAGTTGTGTCTGCTGTATCCTCTAACCCTATGCAAAAATAGAAAACGCAACAAACAGCATTGATGGGAAGAGAAACTGAGTTAAATGTTTAAAATCAAGGACTCTTCGTCAGGTTATTCCTATACTATGGTGAAGTGGATAACACCAGAATGGAAGTCACAAGGGACTACAGTTGCTGCGGTCTGGAGCTAATAAATCAAGCTTTTGGAGAAACTCAACAGATCAGACAGCGTCTGTGGAGACAAAAGGATAGTTGAAGTATTTTCGGGAAAATGAAAGCAGTTGACTCTTGCCCTGCTCTTCTGGATAATAGTGAAAAGTGACTAGAAGAGGATGATGTGGTCAAAAGTGTCAGACAATGGTGATGATTTGCAGGAGGAATAGATTACATGTTGGGATGTCAAAATGAATTTCATTCATTAGACAAGATTTGTACCAGTACTGTTAAATGCAGACTATGGCCACTACATTGTGTAACTATAATACGATACGCGTTAATTTCCACTTGTTCGATATTTTCCAGTATTTAAGATTCACTGTGCTCCAAGTTATTAAAGGCTCATTTTCATTTCCCCCACCCCTCAAAGATATTAACAATAGGCATGTGGTTCCACAAGTACTAATAACTTCTTGCATCATGATCAAGTGATTTGTTCATGTTTTTAAACAAGTTCATCTATTTGGGTACTATGTATGCACAATCTCAATATACAAATACTTTTAAGCAGAATGGCTAGGAATCAACCAGGAGCAAGGATCTATCTGAAATGCCCCAGCATGCTAAACCAAATTTGTACATTCCCTGTCAAATTGAGATTCCCTTAAGATTCCACGGATCTTGGTGTTTTTTCAGTTTCTCGTACTTTTTATTGTATAAAATTGTTTTGAATCATAATTCGATCTGAAAGCAGTGGTTGTAAATAAAAATTAAACTGTTCCACAGGTTCTTTTGTTATTGAAGCAAATTGTGCAATGGAAATCCTATTGTTTTCTGCAGTTCTATATTACTATAATGCAAATTCCACAGTCGTCTATTGCTCTGTATTTTAACTGCTGTTCCTGTTTTAGACTCCTTTTTCTTTACAAATTAAATAGTTGCTGTTCAGTTGTGAAGTTATCTTTTTTTAAAAAAAAAGTCCTTTTAGCTCCTACATCAATCTATGGTTTCCCTCTTCGTAGCGCAGGAGCCATTTGAAAACTCCGAATCTGGAGTGAGTTTTCCTCATAACCCTTAATTCCCCTACTATGTGAAAATCTATCCAAAGTTGTCTTAAATATATTTAATGAGTTAACCTCCGCTACTTCATTGGGCAGTGAAATCTACAGATTCACCACTTTCTGCAAAAAGCAATTCCTCCTCCTCATCTCCGTCCTAAATTTACTCCCCCAAATCTTGAGGCTATGTCCCCTAGTTCTAGTCTCACCTACCAGTGGAAACAATTTTCCTACCTCTATCTTATCCCTTTAATGATTTTGTATGTTTCTATAAGATCTCCTGTCATCTTTCTAAATTCCAGCACATACAGACCCAAGTGACTCAATCTCTCTTCATAATCTAACACCCTTAACTCTGGAATCAACTTGGTGAACCTCCTGCACTGCCTCTAAAGCCAGTATATCCTTCCTCAAGTATGGAGACCAGAATTGCACACAGTACTCCAGATGCGGCCTCACCAGTGCCCTGTACAATTGCAGCACAACCTCCCTGCTCTTAAATTCAATCCCTCTGGCAATGAAGGCCAGCATTTCACTTGCTGCCTTGATGGCCTGCCGTACCTGCAAACCCACCTTTTTGTGATTCATGCATGAGCACTCCCAAGTCCTTCTGCACAACAGCCTGCTGCAATCTTTTACCATTTAAATAATAATCTGCTCTTTCATTTTTCCTTCAAAATGATGCCCTTGCATTTACCAACATTGTATTCCATCTGTCAGTCCCTTGCCCACTCATCTAACCTATCTATATCTCTGTAGACTCTTCTTAACTTCTGCACAATTTGCTTTTCCACTCAATTTAGTATCATCAGCAAACTTAGATACACTACACTTGGTCCCCTCTTCCATATCGTTAATGTATATCATGAACAGTTCTGGGCCCAGCACCAGCCCCTGTGGAACACCGTTCACCACTGATTACCAACCAGAATAAAATCCATGTATCCCAGCTCTGGTTTCTATTGGTTAACCAAATCTCTATCCATGCTAATACGTCACCCCCAATTCTATGCATCCTTACCTTATGGAGAAGTCTTTTTATGCGCCTTCTGGAAATCCAAGTGTATATAACTCCATCCATTCCCCTCTATCCACTGTGCTTGCTATATCATCAAAGAACTGTGGTAAGTTTGTCAAACAGGGCTTGCCTTTGCTGAATCTATGCTGTGCTTGCCTGATGGATCCATTTTTTTTTCAGATACCTCGCTATTTCTTCTTTAATGATAACTTCAAGCATTTTCCCAACTATAGATGTTAAACTAACTGGTCTGTAGTTACCTGGCTCTTGCCTACATCCTTTTTTGAACAGTGGTGTGACATTCACCTTCTTCCAATCTGCTGGAACCTGCCCAGTGTCCAGAGAATTTTGCTAAATTATCACCAAAGCCTCTACTATAACTTCTGTCATTTCTTTCAGTACGCTGAGATGCATTCCATCAGGACCAGGGGACTTAATCTATCTTCAAGTTTGCTCAGCACTACCTCTTTAGTGATAGCTATTTTATCAGGGTCTTTGCCTCCCATTGCATCCATATCATCTCTCTTCGGCATGTTAGACATGTCCTCCACCATAAAAACTGACATAATATAGTCATTCAAAGGCTCAGCCACTTCCTCACTACCCAATATAAATTTCCCCTTATCCTCCTGCAAGGGACCTGTGTTCATTTTGGCCACCCTCTTCCGCTTTATATAATTATAAATACTTTTACTATCAGTTTTTATATTTTGTGCTAGTTTATTTTCAAATAAGGTACTTGACTATTAGGAGTGCAAGAGAATGCTTCAGAAGGAAGTCAGGAGGGCCAAAAGAAGACGAGGTTTCCCTAGCAGATAAGGTGAAGAAGAATCCTAAGGGCTTCTACAGATACATTAAGAACGAAAGGATAGGAAAGGACAAAACTGATCCTCTGGAAGATCTGAGTGGTAATTGTTGTATGGAGCCGAGACAGATGAGGGAGATTTTTAGATCTGTATTTGCTTGGGAGACAGACATAGTCTATAGATGTGAGGCAATACAGAGAAGGTGGTGTTTGTTGTCTTGAGGCAAATTAGGGTGGAGAAATTCCCCAGGGTGTGATAAGGTGTTCTCTCGGACCCTGTGGCAGGCTAGTACAGAAATTGCAGGGACCCTAGCAGAGATATTTAAAGCATCTTTAGCAACGGGGGAGGTGATAGAGGATTGGAGTATAGCTAATGTTCCATTGTTTGAGAAGGGCTGTAAGAATAAGCCAGAAAATGATGGGCTGGTGAACTTGACCTCAGTAATAGGAAAGTTATTGGAACCCGATATAAAGTATTTGGATAGAGGGACTGATTAGGAATAGTCAACATGGCTTTGTACGTGGTAAGCCATGTTAAACAAATCTTAGCTTTTTGAGGCAACTACTTGGAAAACAAGTCCTCTTGACAAAATCCCACATAGAAGTTTGGTCCAGAAGGCTTAGTCCATTGGCATTCAAAGTGAGGTAGTAAGTTGGATTAGACTTTGGCTTTGTGAGAGAAGCTACAGAGGGACGGTTGCCCCTCTGAGTAGAAGTCTGCGACTAGTGGTGTGTCACAGGGATTGGTGCTGGGTCCTTTGTTGTTTATCATCCAAATCATTGATACCTATTACAGCATGGTACACTTAATCAGCAAATTTGCAGATGACACCAAGATTGGGAATGGAGTGGACAGCGAGGAAGACTCTCAAAGTTTGCAGCGGGATCTGGACTAGCTGGAAATTAATGTAGAGAAATGTAAGGTGTGGCACTTTGGGAGGGTAGGCCTTGCATGGTGGGCAATAGGGTACAGGAGTGTGCTATCGAACAGAGGAATTTGGGAATACAGATCCATAAATCTTTGAAAGTAACATCACTCATGGATAGGATTGTAAAGAAAGCTTTTGGCACATTGGTCTTCATAAATCAATGTATTGAGTACAGGTAATGGGATGTTATGTTGAATTTGTATAAGGTGTTGGTGAGGCCTAATTTTATAGCACTGTGTGCAGTTTTGGTTACCTACTTACAGGATTTAAAGAATTCATCGAAAATATGCAAGGAAGTTGCCGGGATTTGATGTGAGTTATAGGTTAAGGTTGAATGGGCTAGGACTTTATCCCCTAGAACATAGAAGATTGAGGGGAGATTTGATAGAGATGTACATTGTTGGAGTGGTTCAGCTTTGACTCAACAGGCTTGGGTAAGCAGGTAGAGGTAAATAAGAAAGAATATTTCTGCTTTTTTCCCTTTTAGTACATGGCTAGGCTGCTGAGAATGGATCCAAGGTAGGGTATGTTCCTTGTGTGAAATGTGGGAAATACAGGAGACTGTAGAGTCTGCTTGATAACTACATCTGCATGAAGTACATCAAGCTGCAACTCCTTTGAAACCATGTTAAGGAACTGGAGCTGCAGCTCAATGTCCTTCAGCTCATACGGGAGAATGAGGAGGTGATAAATAGATGCTACAGGTGGAGTCACACCCAAGCTGGTGGAGGCAAGTACCTGGGTGACTGTCAGGATACAGAAAGGGAATAGGTAGAGAGAGGGAGTGCTGTACCCCACAGAACGGAGTTCTAATGAAGGGTCTTGGCCCGAAACATCTACTGTACTCTTTTCCGTAGATGCTGCCAGGCCTGCTGAGTTCCTCTAGCATTTTGTGTGTTGCCTGTATTTTCAGCACCTGCAGATCTTCTCTGGTGGTTCCCTAAAAGTTGACCTGCTGATTGAGTCAGTGATAAGGAAGGCAAATGCAATGTTAGCATTAATTTCCAGAATACAAAAACAAAGACGTAATACTGGGGCTTTATAAGGTATTGGTTAGACCGTACATGAGAATTTTGAACAGTTTTGGGCCCCTAATCTAAGAAAGGAAGTGTCAGCATTGGAGAGAGTCTGGGAATGAAAGGGTTAACATATGAGGAGCATTAGATGGCCCTGGGCCTGTACTCTGAAGTTTAAAAGAATCTCATTAAAACCTATTGGCTATTGAAAGGTCTGGATAGAATGAATGTGGAGAGGATGTTTCCTGTAATGGATGAGTCTGGGACCAGAGGGCACAGCCTCAGAATTGAGAGACGTCCATTTAGAACTGAGATGAGAAAAAATTTCTTTAGCCGGAGGGTGGTGCATCCGTGGAATTACTTGCCACAGATAGCTGTGCAGTGCAAATTGTTGGGTATGTTTAAGGCGAAGGTTAATAGGTTCTTGATTAATCAGGACATCAAAGGTTCTGGGAAGAAGGCAGAAGAACGGGGTTGAGAAGGATAATAAATCAGCCATGGAGCAGACTCGATGGGCCAAATGTCCTGGTTCTGCTCCTTGGTCTTATGGTCTAAATTATAAGGGGTATAGATGGGATAAATGGAAGCAGGTTTTTTCCACTGAGGTTGGGTGAGTCTAGAACTAGAAGTCGTGGGTTAAGTGTGAAACATGAGATATGTAAGGGGAAGATGAAGGGGAGCTTCACTCGGAGTGTGGCGCAAGCTGTCAGTGCAAGTGGTGGATGCAGGGTCAATCTCAACATTACAGAGAATTTCGGATAGGTACATGGATGAGAGGAATTTGCTGGGCTATGGTCCATGTGCTGGTCAATGGAACTAGGCAGATTAATGGTTTGACACATAATAGGTGGGCTAAAGGGCCTCTCTCTGTGCTGTAGTGTTCTATATTTAGCTTCTAAAGGGCTCAGTGGTATAGCCAATCCTGTATCCGTCTTCAGATCTACCTCAATGCAAATATACATTGTATTCTACTAAGTATATATTGGTAATCTAGCAATAGTTATCTTCAATTTTCTTGCATTTTCACAGTTGTGTTGTGGATAGAAAATGGAATATTCTCACTACAAAGAAATGCACATTTAATTTTGTACAATGCTGGTCAAATTTTATGTTTCTAACATCTGTCAGCATGGTTTTTGGAATGTTATGTCTTGTTTGTAGAGTTAACTAGTGATGAGAGTGAATGCTGCAAAGGTTCATTAGAGTAATTCTTGGTTCAGAGGGATCAGAATAGTTCGAACAGACTAGTTTCATCCAGAATTTAGAATGAGGGGTGAGTTCAGTGGAAAAGACAAACTTGTGATGTGACTGGAGAGAGCAGATGCAAGGATGATGCATCTTGTAGCTGCCTATAACCAGGATTTGCAATTTCCAAATAAAAGGCCAGCTGTTCAGGGCTGAAATGAGGAAGTAGTGAATCTCTACGTTTCTCTGCCCAAGCTATTGAACATATTTAAAGAGAAAGATGGACAGAATCTTGGATGTTAGTGGAGTTGAGGGACAGAGGTAATGTGAAACATATTATTGAATGAGAAGGCAGGAAGGCCTAAACAGCAGACTTATCACTTGACAGGTGATGCTGCAAGTGTCTTAAATTAGTAAAGCATGTAACACGTACAAATAAGCTGGATGAACTCAGCAGGTCGGGCAGCATCCGTTGAAAGGATCTGTCAGCCGGCTGACCGCTCCTTTCAACGGATGCTGCACGACCTGCTGAGTTCGTCCAGCTTATTTGTACGCGTTATTTGACCACAGCATCTGCAGTATACTTTGTGTTTTGTAAAACATGTAATGCTGCCATGTTGGAGCCTTCAAATATTCTGGGCAATTTATGATTTTTTTGAGTAATTTTGTACTTTTTTTTTGAGTATATCAATGAAGTTAACATCAGCTTGGTAACTAAATTTTGGTACTAAAATTATTCTTTTTATTTATAAAAGTCTACTTGGATTAAAACATGCATTGATTGATTTATAATATGTATACTGAAGTTTAAATTGTATGGGATTTTTTTTTTTAACAGCATTAATTGGCCAACAATGTATAAACAACTAGATAGATGGAAAATTTAGTCAATAAACCCTTTCAGGCTCCTATCAAAATATTTTCACAACTTGGGTTATTGATGTTGACTCAATTTTCTATATGTTCAGAAGCTTTGTAACTGAAGTTCTTGTTTTAATTGTTTTAACCAGAAAACCTTGCGAGCCATGTTAGTGTATACACCTTGTCATGCAGCGACGGAAAGGACACGACTTCAACGGCTTCTTAGGCCAGTGGTTGAAACTATATTAGTCAAATGTGCAGATGCTAACAGGTACCGTAATTTGGGAATTGCATATTTCACTATTTAGTAGTCAACACTACATTAACTTACATTTTTAATCAAGCAGTATTCTTGTATTTTCTGCATGGTGGGGGGAATATTCCAGTATTTCTGTTTTAATTCCTTAATTGGCATCATTTAATATCCTCTTTGCCATTCACTCTAAAATTGCCTTTATGATTCCTTTGCTCTGAATTTAGTTGATTCAGACCATCTTCTTGCTGCCTTTAAGTATTTCATTCAGATTTGGAAGTATTTGCAAGCCTAACTATAATGCCACAATTATATGAATGTTATTCTCTTTCCATTCCCCCACCTTCTGCTTTCCCAACTACAATTATTTTTCTGCGAAATTGTAGTGAAGTATACATTCATTAATTGTAAATCTGGATACTTTATAACAAGTTTGTCTGATATCTTGATGACATTTAAGTCATCTAATCCTTTGATCCTCGAACAAAAGTATTTTGATGCCAGGATACAGGTAAATGGAGACAATATCTTTATCTTTATAATCTGGTTGGTTAATTTGGTTTTGTACTTCAAAACAAGCAATATGTTGCTTCTGACACATGATATAACTGCAGTGTTTCTTGTTTCTAAACATTATGTTTAGAAAGCATATAATAAATAATTCTGGCAGTTATTCAATGACCGTTTATTTCAATAATCCAAGCTTACTTTTGTTTCTTTGAGCCTACATTTTATTCCAATAATTATATAAAGTTATAATTTAGGTTGGAAAAGCGGTAGGATGTGCAAAACTACATAATATTTTGCATTTTATTTATAGTCGTACAAGTCAACTTTCTGTATCCACACTGCTGGAATTGTGCAAAGGCCAGTCAGGGGAGCTTGCTGTGGGCAGGGAAATACTTAAATCAGGCAAGAAATATTTGCTATTACAACTATTTTATATAATGAGTATTGTGCACAGATGTGTCTTTATTTTTCCCTTTTAATTCTACATTGCTAAAAGAAGGATGTCTGTTAATCACTTGTTCAAAGCTAAGCCACACAGATGTGAAAGTTACTGTGGAATGACTGAATTTGTATTGAAATTAAGAATGGATGTTCTTGAACATAGTATTTCATGTGTATGGTTGTACATCTACTGAAACTGATTTGCATTGAATATAACATTGGTAACAAAATGAAAACCATATCTTGACCATATTTACAATTGTTTAGTCTTCATCATGTGCTGGTTTCCATCTTAGAATATTAAAACAAACCAGGAGGAAATTGCTGATGTCTTACAATTTTACGCCAAATTTTCGAGAGAGAATTGTACTATTTAATTTGGAAATATAAAACTGCTAGAAACAACAGACTACCGTTTATCATAAGTTCTTTTAAAAAGCTATCTATGGTGAAATGGAATTTGAGCTGTGCGGGTGGTTGGGGTGGGGGATGCGGTGTTGCCATTGCATGTTTTTAACCTTCATCTAGTTGTAAGCAAAAATAAAAACTCTCTGGCAAACTGATTTTGAAAATTAATTCCTAATGGTAACATGTGTTATTTCTTCTTGCATAGGGTCCATTGGAGTTGGAGGTGTTGACTATGTCTTAAACTGTATCTTGGGCACCTCAACAGAGTCCACAAATTGGCAGGCTTTGCTTGGTCGCCTGTGTCTTATTGATAGACTGTTACTGGAATTTCCTGCAGAATTCTATCCCCACATTGTTTCTGGTGGTGAAGGTCCGATTGCTCAAACAGAACTTGTGCTGGAAAGGTAATGGTCAGCTCTTTCAAATTCCTTTCATAACCTCGTGGCAGCGGAGTACACCCCATACTTTATATTTGAGGTGATAGATATTAAGAGTAAATGCTACCAAAGAAAAGTGCATAGGCTATAGCTGGTCTAGTAGTTCTCACTTTTTAATTATAAAATCTATGTAGATTGGGGTAACTATTTTTGTTTATTGTAAAATTTATAAACATTGATTTATGTAAATTGTCAAAATTGATCAACTTTGAAGTGAGGTTTTGTGTAAAGAGCCAGAAAACTAATGGATTCATGCATTTGAGCAAGGCACTAGTTTCTGCTGCTAAATGACACAAAGGGGAGGCTTAAGTGCTTTAATTAGGCTTGTCAGCATATAGAGTAGAGTAAGGAATTGCAAACTTATGCCTTTTGTAGTCCTTTTTTCTGACCATTGATAGCCCTTGTGTAGTGTCTTACAAATGTTCTCTAGGTGTCGTCATAAACACGAGATTCTGCAGATGTTGGAAATCCAAAGCAACGTAGACAAAATGCTGGAGGAACTCACAGGTCAGGCAGCATCTATAGAAATGAATAAATAGTCAATGTTTTGGGCTGAGACCCTTCTTCAGAATGGAAAGGAAGGGGGAAGATGCCAGAATATGAAGTGGAGAGGTGGGGAATGGACAGGAAGGAGTACAGGCTTAGGAAGTGATTAGTGAACCCAGGTGCGTCGGAGGAGGAATGAAATAAAAATGGTAAAGGGCTGGACAAGAAGAAACCTGATAGGAGAGGAGAGTGGACCTTGGGAGAAAAGGAAGCAGCAGTGGCACCGGGGGAGTTGATAAGCAGGTGGGGAGACAAAAAGAGGTAGGAGGGGGATCCAAATGAGGAAATGAGCAAGAGGGAAGGTTGAATGGGGAAAATTACCAGAAGCTGGAGAACATGCCATCAGGTTGGAGGCTCCTTGATGGAATATAAGGTGGTGCTCCTCTAACCTGAGAGTGGCCTCTGTGGCAGAAGAGGAGGCCGTGGACCTACATGTCAGAATGGGAATGGGGATTGGAATTTAAATGGTTGGCCATTGGGGAAAGCCCTGCATTTTGGGATGGAGCAAAGGTGCTTGACAACCTTGTGCCCTTCCTTTCTGGCATGTTTCACTCCTCTCCTATCAGGTTGCTTCTTCTCCTGCTCTTTACCTTTTTACCGCCTACCTTCTTGCAGCTTCTTAATTCAACCCCTCCCCACCCTCCTGACTTCACTTATCACCTCTTTCCCCTTCCCCACCATCTTATTCTGGCATCTTCCCCTTTCCTTTCCAATTCTGAAGAAGGGTCTTGACCTGAAATGTTCAAGGTTCAAAGGTTGATTTATTATCAAAGTGTACAACTCTGAAATTCTTCTTCTCCGGATAGCCACAAAACCAAGAAAGAAACTAACGGCAGCACGATCATCAACCCTCAAATCCTCCTTCCCACACAAAAAATGAGCAAGAACAGAACAGGCTCATCGACCCCCATAATACCCCCTCCCGGCACACAAAAGAACAAGGAAGATTGGGTGAAAAACATGGAATACATATACAAAAAACTAAGACGGTGGTGGTCTGTTGTCCAAGTCCATATCCAAAATGCAGAAAACCTGGGTAATATTCTCCAGTCACAGTGGTAGGTCTGTCCCTCTGCAGCAGCAGAGCAATCCCACCAGTGATCAAAATGCAGCCTCCCCTCTCCAGTAGGAGGGTGATTTCCCCCCAGTGATCAAAATGCAGTCTGGGTTGACTGTTTATTAATTTCCATAGATGCTCCCTGAGTTGCTGAGTTCCTCCAGCACTTTGTTTTGCTCTGGATGTCATCAGTGATGCAATGTCGAGTGATAGATTAAGAATGGCAAGGATCACAGGTTCTTACCATTCAGATCCAGCAGGGTGAGTGAAGAATAGAAATACAATAGTGTAGTGATGGGGTTATGTTGACAAGGAGATGGGCAGGGCAATGTTTATAGTGGAGCACTGAGTGAAGAAGTTGAGTTAATGTGAGCAGGCAATACTGAATGCACTGTTTAAATGATCAGTATGGATGGCATGCAAAACAAAGTTTTCCCTCTGTACCTGGTTAAATGCCATAATAATAGACCAATTTAATGGTCTATTAGAGACCATTAATGGGAAGAGATTTCATTTTTTTATATATATATATATATATATAATGTTAATGGGCTAAGTTCCATGGAATCAATTTGTGTACTCATGCAAATAAACTTCATGGAAAGTTTAGCTGTGAAAATAAGTTCCAAGCGGGTTCTTTTATGAACTAGATAGAGAAGTGATAATGAATAGCTAAACTCTGGAGTGTTCAAAAATCCCTATCCAGGTTCAATGTTATAGTTCCATCCAGCAGCAATTATGGTACAAAATACTATCAAAGTTGTCTGGTAAAATTAGAAAGTTGAAAATGAGTGAAGTTTTTCCTTTTTTAAAAATAAAAAATTACTTTGAGGGGATGTCTACTGATGCAGTAGAGTGAATGTTAACTTTTTTTCTTGGTAAGACGTAAGCACCCCCAAATTAATTTTGCTATTAAATGGCAGTGCACCATATGAAGATTATAGAGAACAAGAACAGTCAAATCTTTGAGTTGTTTTGTTATCTATTATAGTAACCTGTAGTTTCCTTAGCTACTGATGGTGTATTCTGGGTGGCTCCAATGGATGAATACTTTGTATGAAAATCCACTGGTCCATGACTCCAACTCTGCATTTGTTCTTATTAAGTAGGTTTTTAAAAAAACTTGCTGCATTTTGTTCTGTTTTATTTTTCAGATACAAGAAGCTACTGTCACTTTTGAACTTCGCACTGCAGTCGATTGACAATTCCCATTCAATGGTTGGGAAGATGTCTCGGAGAGTCTTTCTCAGTGCTGCACGAATGGTTGCAAGGGTGCCTCACATTTTTCTGAAACTGATACACATGCTGAGTGTTACCAGCTCAACTCATTATACGCGTATGAGGCGGCGCTTGATGGCTATTGCGGAGGAGATGGACATTCTTGATGCCATTCAATTAGGTATAGAGGACCTACAAACTGTGGAAGGAAGACACGATGACTTTGTAGAACCCTCAGCTCCACATAACTCACCAAATACTACAGAAAATAATTCCCCAATCAACACAGTGCAGTTATCTGGAAGAGTAATGAAAAATATGTTGAGTCCTGATCATGACGTTAAATCTGGTGTTAAACCAGATGAAATGGGAGAGATGACAGGAAATACTTCAACAGTAAGACTTCCATTGAATTCGGTGTCCTGTGAACAACCAAAGACAGCCATTCAAGCATGTTCCAGGCCACTGAGTCAATGTATTAATTCATCAATGACTCCATTACATCATTCCCAATCATCCTTCCCATCTTTGCCTTCTCCTTCATTGTCAAATCCTTCAGTTGGACAACAAGCTATTGAAAGTTCCAAATTAAGACCTCAGGGTTTTGTTCCTAGCAAACTTGCGTCGTCTTCCCCAAAAGCACAGCGTAAATTTTTACTTCCAATTCAGAACAATTGTTCTAAGGATATTACTGGAGCTAAAGAGACTGAAAAGCTTTCTCCAGTTTTTACCCAGGCACAGCCCCCTGCATCCAGTCAGATTCATAGACCAAAACCATCTCGGCCGTGCCAGAACGAAGCAGGAAAATTGCCATCTGACTTGAGTAAAAGCAGTATGATGCTTGAACTAAAAGATCTGACACTGAGTGACCACTCTGGCAGCAATCCAGTTATTCCCAGTGATGAAACTGTTTTCACTCCTGTGGAGGATAATTTTCGCCTTGATGCTTCAGCAGAGCTAAACTCCAGTATGGAAGATTTGCTTGAGGCTTCGATGCCTGCCTGTGATAGTACTGTTACATTTAAATCTGAAGTTGCAGTGCTCTCTCCTGAGAAGGCAGAGACTGACTGTACCTACAATGATGATGTTAACCAGAATCAAAAATGCAAAGAAAAGATGGAAGCAGAGGAGGAGGCGGCATTAGCTGTTGCCTTGGCTATGTCAGCATCCCAGGATGCCCTTCCCACCATTCCTCAGCTGCAAGTTCAGAATGGAGAGGATGTTATTCTCATTCAGTTAGATGTAAGTGTTTTTCATGTTTAACCTTTCTCCTTTAAAACGTTCTGGTATTCCTATCACTTGTTTTCTGGAGAAGTTTACAAGCAGATTTTTCAAACCATTTTCATTCTAGATTTGGAATATTTTCAGTGTACAAAATAAGTGGCCAATAATTAAAATTCCTTTGAACGATCTTTCTTTTGACATGGCAAAATGATTAACTCATGACTTAACTGCATTCCTCCATGAGATGCTGGGAAGGTGAGGAGCCAAAGAGGCTTCAGATGAGATACTGCTAATTGCTGACCTAATTTGCAATCTAAACATAGAAGTGGCATTAGATTAATACATGGGGGGGGGGGGGGGAATTCTTTCTTCTTTTAACTGCCACCACCTCTCCCTCTTTTTTCCAATTTTCTTCCCACCTGGTCATTCTCTTTTATTCCCATAGAAAAATGCTTACTGATATTATCGGAGTAACAGGTACTGTAGGTAATTCAGATGAATTATTCTTGAATGTATACACTGATAATACATGGTGGAATTCTGTCAAGTCTCAGGCCAATGTATTTATGTAACATTTGTACTAAATCCAACTGCTAAACTGTTCTCAGTTGTTGGAAATCCTAACATCCAAAACAAAAACAAAAAGCCAGTTAATGTGATATTTGTAATTTTGGAATCTAAATTGTAATTTACAATTAAATATATTTCATTTTTAAGTATTTTATCTTTTAATTGTTCAACCTGTAGACACCAGAAACCTTACCTGGTCATACCAAAGCAAAACTTGCTTACAGAGAAGGTGTAGAATGGTTCAAAGGTCAACAGATTGGACTAGGGGCCTTTTCTTCGTGTTATCAGGCACAAGATGTGGGAACAGGGACATTAATGGCTGTGAAACAGGTAATTTTCAGATATTCCTTATTCTGGTATTCAATTGCTAGTAGGAAGATGTGATGCATTTAAAATTTGCTCCAATTCAAGCAGTACTTTAATACTCAAAATTTGGCAGTTACTTGAATTTTTTATGTCATGTCTTTTATTTCTTCTTGTAGCTTAATGTAATGTAAAATATTGCTTACCTTAAGGGCACTATATTAAAGCAATTTATAAAAAAAACAGTACTTCCATCTCCATAAAAAGATTAATTTATATTGCAACTCACTATTTTCTACAGATATTCTTTTCAAATTTTGTAATACGGTGAACGCAAAGTTCTCCCTGAAAGCATCTGGGGACTGGTGTTTAGACTTATCCAAACCCCATAACATCTCATGGCATCAGATCATGATAAGAAAACCTAATTATCACATACTGTCTTACCTCAACAGATGAATCGGTGTTCTTCCATACTGGATGCCGAATATTCAATTGCGGTAACACTGAACCCTGAAGGATCTCAGTTGCAAACTAGTACTGTGACCAGTAGTGTCTGAACCAACTAGGGATTAATCTACTTGACTGGGTGCTCTCTAAAGTGTAGCTGTCGAGGATAGCATTCGAAGAAATCACCTTTTCATGATTCTTGTGGGACAAGGTTTCACCTTCACACCAAGGATACCCTTGATTGTAGTAGTGTGGGGCACTACAGTCATGTTTAATAAAATCAATTATGGATAGAATTTATTTCAAAGTTGGTCGTCCTTAAAGTATAATGGATCTTAGCAGCAACAGAAGTACACACAGTCAGACCCGCATGATTCGTTCTGTTGGCTCTCATTCTATCAATACTAGTTAGCTGAGAAGGTCTATTAATGTAGAAGGGCATTCCAGGCATACCAAAACATTAAGGTGCCAACCTAGTGAGCTGCAAATTCAGGATTACGTGTGCTAGACAGAAACATGGTATGCAATAGACGGAATGAAGTGATCTCAGCAGTTGATTAGATTGAAGCAATGCAGTGGACCACATCTAGTCTGAATGGTTGTAAGCACCAGGAATAAGAGGCTTCAAGAATGCCTCCATTCTCAGATTTAGTAGTTCCCAGCAAGCAAGCTCTGAAGATAAAACTGGAGCATTCACATCATAATAGAAGCCATTCTTCAACAATACAATTTATCCCATCATCAATGACCAACCTTCCATCATAAGTTTAGGACAACATTAGGACATGGGCTGATAAGTGACAATTATGCCACAGTATAATAGACCATAGTAGCTACAAGAAAAGGTCAGAGGTTGGCTATCTTGTGGTGAATTTGCTGCCCTAAAGCCTTTTCAGCATCCTGAAAATACACCGAAGAGTTATGGAATACTTGCCTCATTTGGACAAATGCAGCTTTTGTCTCTCAGAAGTTCGATGCCACACAGGACAAAGTGACCCACTAGATGATACACCATCAACCAGTCTGAATATTAATTTCTTCCTCTATGATAAAATGTTGTACACTCCATTGCACTTGTTTGTCTAGACTTCTGCAAGAGCACCTTTCATATTCAATGTCATTACCACCAAGGTAGCAGGTGCATGGGAACACCAGCTCGGGATAGTGGGCTATTTAAAAGTTCCCCACAAAGTTGCGCACTACTCTGATTTTGAAGTATATAGCTGGTCATCGCTGAGTCTAATTCCTGGGACTCTGCAGTCAACAGCATTTGGAGACACCAGAGGATTACAGTGGTTCAAGATGGTGGTTTACTGCTGTTTTCTAAAGGGCAAATAGAGAAGTTAGATTATGCTGACTTTGCCAGAGATGCCCAAACTCTAATAAAAAGACTAAACTGAAAAGTGGATGGCACATTTTGATAACACAAGGACAGGAATAGTGGTTGAAAAGCTGTCTTAAAAAAAATTTGGTTTTAAAAAAAAAAATGAATTTGCATTCATCTGGTGGTTTTCATTTTGATCTGCTGTCCTTTGTAATGTTGGAGTATGAAACTTAATTTTGTTAATTCAGAGTACGTAATATCTTTTCTAACTTTGCTAAACAGGTGACTTATGTCAGGAACACATCTACTGAACAAGAAGAAGTGGTACAGACTCTAAGGGAAGAAATCCGTATGATGGGACACCTTAACCATCCTAATATTATTCGGATGTTAGGTGCCACTTGTGAGAAGAGTAATTATAATCTGTTTGTTGAATGGATGGCAGGTAAGAATGAATATTTCTTTTAAAGCCTCCCAAATTCTCAATATTCTGAAGTAAAGTCATGTTTTCAACTGGCTTACTTTTTGCTGACATAGGAACGTTGTCATTATTCAGTTTATTTTGATACCCTTCTGTTGATTAGCATTGGAGACATTCTATCAAATATCCATGAAGTTAATAATTTAAAAAAAAACTGGAAATATGAAATAAAAGTAAAAAAGTGTCTGGAAAATGCTGATGTTGGAGGCAGAGAGGTGTTTAAGAAGCTCTTAGGCACTTAAATATGCAGAGAATGGAGGGATATGGAAGATGTGTGGACAGAAGGGATGAAGTACCATTAGCTCACTTAGTTTAATACAAGATCATTGGCCAAAGGCCCTGTTTCTTCTAATGCTAGAAACATAATTCAGGCAGCATCTGTGGAGAGTCAGCATTTCAGCTTGAAGACTATTTGTCAGGACGTTAGGCTACATCTAAAGCCTTTGTTGTCCTACAACAAGCAACTAAGAGAAACACTTAAAATGGAGTTTAAAAGAATAATGATGAAGAATAACCCTGACTTGATTGCATCATAGCCTGACGTGGAGACACCAATGCCCAAAATATTACACAATGCATTGAGCTAGAAGGTCAAATAATAATACAGAATAAAGTGTAAAAGCTGTGGAAAAATTGCAGTACAGGTGAACAATAAAGTACAAAATCATAACAGTGCGATAGAAACTGTACTTGAACTCAGTGGTACACATTTTCAGGCTTTTGTATCTTTTCTCCAATGGGAGAGAAAGAGAAATCCATAGTGTGTGGGGTCAGTATGCTGGCTGATTTATTGAGGCTGTGAAAAGTATAGAAAGAGTTCATAGAGGGGAGGCTGAACTCACGGAGGGGAGGCTACTTTCTATGATGGGCTGAGTTTTGTTCACAACTCTTCAGCTTCTTGAAGTGACTTGCAGAGCAGTTGCTATACCAAGCCATTGTGCATCCAGGCAGAATGCTCTTTGGTGTATCAATTTTAAAAATTGATGAGAGCCAATGGAGACGTGCAGAATTTCATTAGCTTCCTTAGGATGTAGAAATGTTAATAAGATTTCTTGACTGTGATATCACTGTGTTGGACCAAGATGGGCTAGTGATGTCAACACCTAAGAACCTGAAGCTCTTGACCTCATTGCCGTTGATGTAGATAGGAGCAGATGCACTGTTCCCCTTTCTGAAGGCAATAACCAGCTCATCTGCCCATCAGTCTGCCTGTTCTCCATCTCCCTCTGGTGCTCCCCTCCCACTTTCTTTCTCCCTAGGCCTCCCGTCCCATGATCCTTTCCCTTCTCTAGCTCTGTATCCCTTTTGCCAATCACCTGTCTGGCTCTCAGCTTCACCCCACCCCCTCTGGTCTTCTCCTATGATTTTGCATTTTCCCCTCCCCCTCCTACTTTCAAATCTCTTACTATCTTACCTTTCAGTTAGTCCTGACGAAGGGTCTCAGTCTGAAACGTCGACAACGCTTCTCCCTATAGATGCTGCCTGGCCTGCTGCATTCCACCAGCATTTTGAGTGTGTTGCAATAACCAGCTCTTTTGTTTTATTGACATTGAGGGAGAAGTTGTTGTCATGGTCCCATGTCACTATGCCCTTCCTGTACTCTGACCTGTCATTATTACAGTCATTACAGTGCGGGAATTTGAGTAGAAGGCTTAGGATGTAACCTTGTGAAGTGCCAGTATTTAAAATTAAATTAAATTTGCATCTTATTTGTTGGAAGTAATGCTTTGAATTTAACAGTGAATGATTTTGGATACTTCAGCTCATGAATGTTACATTTTACCCTCTGACAAAGTTATATCTGTAAAGTTCCTTTCATGATCTCAGGATATCCCCTAGTAGTGAATAAAGTAATTATTTGAAGTGTTGTCACTCTATAAGAAACACAGCAAGCAGATAAGTGTTGCATTACATAAGCAAAATCAAAAATTGCCATTTGACAAACTGAGAATATGATGAGCTTTAGAATCTTCTCACATGGCAATTTTATCTCTTAGGTGGATCTGTTTCTCATTTGCTGAACAAGTACGGTGCTTTTAAGGAACAAGTTATTATTAATTACAATGAGCAGCTGTTAAGAGGTTTGGCTTATCTTCACGAGAACCAGATCATCCACCGGGACATCAAAGGTAAGAATGCCTTGATCCTTGGCCAAGTACAATGGGTTCAAAAGAAAAATATATGTAACAAGAGCAGGTCTTGTTCTAAGCAGCCATGCTTTGAGGTGTTGTCAGAGCAGAGCACAATCTTGTTCTGACCTTTTGATTTAGAACCTTTGAGCCATATCCAATAACATGTTTACTCCTTTTAAAAATGCATGCCTGTCAGTATTTATAGATACTGAGGTTTCTTTGGAATGTACAGTACTGTGCAAAAGTGTTAACTACATGTACACAGCTAGGCTGCTTGTGACTTTTAACAGTACTGTATATTATGTCCTTCCACTTAATACTACTGAGCTAAATCAAAGCTAAGTACTCTTATTTTTGTTACCCAGCCACCTTCCTATTTTAACCAGTATACAGTACTGTGCAAAAATCTTAGGCAATTTGTATCATAGTACTATATATTAGATATTTATAAGGATATTTGGGATTGTGACTCGGAAATAACATGTTCCCCCGCTGATTACTGTACTAACTCAGCGTGTGGTTTCCTAGGTGCCAATTTGTTAATTGACAGCACAGGACAGCGACTAAGAATAGCAGACTTCGGAGCTGCAGCCAGGCTGGCATCAAAGGGCACTGGTGCAGGTGAATTTCAGGGACAGCTGTTGGGAACCATTGCGTTCATGGCACCTGAGGTGAGATGAACTGTAAATTTCATTTGCTATTTGTATTCATGTAGTACTTCAGTTGCAGTTTCTCTGTAGTCACTGGTATTTGAATAATCCATTAAGAAATATTGGGGGTGCACCTAGACATTCTTAGTCATTTGTGTTCATTTGAGAAAACAATGCGAAAAGTTGTGTTGCAAATTCTTTTAGCTTGTTTACATTTTCCAGCCTGTTATCCATTTTTTTCAGACTAGGTGCCAATGTTCAGAACCACTGTGTGGTCTAAAGAAAATGTATTTGTGAATACGTTTGGGGAAATCTGGAATGTATCCATCCTCATTTGCAGAACAACTGTATTGCTTGAACAAATGGACACTTTTTTTGGAGGTCACCAGGAGACGCTCATGGAGTGAGCACTATTCTAGATTTGCTCCATAACCTTTACTTTTTAACCTATGATCACCCTTATTTAACTTATTTTTACCTACACCAGAAGATTCTTGTTACTTTCTTGGACTTTAAGAGTGTACTGTGAATTTTGAGGAAATGAGTACAGAAATGGCTTTAAGATCTAAAGGGCGAGACCCTGGGAAAGATTCTAACGGCAATGGAAAGAAAAAAAAAGAGACTGATCCTAAATGCACTGAATTGACTTATGATACATTATTGGAGCTCTTAAATGAAAAATTTGAAGAACAACGACAAACTTTCAAAGAAGATTTAAAGGCTTTCCAGGATTCTCTGGATAAGATTGGTCATAAAATTAAACAGCATCAAACTTTAATCGCAACTCTGCAAGAGGACGCTCGGAAGCGAGACTTGAAAATCGAGAATCTGGAGCAGAAATTATCTTTGGCGATTAAACAGTTGGAAATACTTAAAGCCAAGACTGTCGATTTTGAAAATCGATCTAGAAGACAGAACTTACGCATACTTGGTCTCCCGGAAGGTATCGAACAAGGAGACCCCTCGAAGTATGTCACTCAACTTTTAAAGGATGCGTTCCCTTCTGTTTTCCCAGATAGTCCTCCGTTACTTGATCGTGCCCATAGAATTATGCGCCGATCACCAAGTTCTTCATCTAAACCACCTGTTGTAATTGTTCGATTTCACTATGTGCATGTTAAAGAGCACCTTATTTGTTTGGCTCGTCGTTTAGGGATGGTTAAATTGTGAGAATTCCAATTCCGGCTTGTGGAGGATTTTAGCCCAGAAGTGATGAAGGCGCGGCTCGCTTTTAAACCTTTGATGTCTGAATGTTACGAGAAAAACCTAAAACCAGCGCTTCTATACCCTGCAAAACTTAGAATCTCGCTTTGGAATGCACCACGACGTGTTTTTCTCTCCACATCTGATGCTCAAAGCTTTCTGGATGAGAATTATCCTACTGCTTCGGTTTCTCGTCTCTAATAAATGTATGGTTTTGATCATTACAAGATAATTTTTGTTTCCAAAACCAGATTTTGTTTCTGGTTATTGGTGTAGGTTTATTTTACGTTTTATATTCCTATTAAAGCTTTTCTTTATCAACGTACTAATTTTTTAAATTTACTTACTTTAACCATTGTATTTTATTTTTTGGTCATTATTATTAATTCTCTGAAGGTGAATTTTTTTAACGTTTTGATATATATCTTTTCATTTTTTGTGTAACTAAGATGGCGGTTTCTTTTTTAAAATACTTCTTGCTTTTTTGGATTTCGCCATTTTTTTTGTCGTCGTCTTCCTATAATGCCTTTCTTATCACATCCTAATTTTTATTAGTTCGGGTTTTAACCCAATTTATAAGTTACCAGTGTTCATAATGGAATTTTCCAAAATTATCATCTGAAGAACTTATAATATTAGAAACTCCTATTACAGATGCAGAAATTAAAGGTGTTATTTCCTCTATGAATTCCGGGAAAGCACCACATCCAGATGGGTATACAGTGGAATTTTAAAAAAATTTTTTCCTCTACTCTTTCTCCTTGGTTATGCAGGGTTTTTGAAGAAGCAATTAGACTAGGTAAACTACCACAATCTTTTTATAGAGCTTCCATTTCTTTAATATTGAAAAAAGATAAAGACCCTACTGACTGTGCATCCTATAGACCAATATCTCTATTGAATGTAGATTCCAAGATCTTTTCCAAGTTATTGGTGACCAGGCTGGAGAAGGTATTACCTCAAATTATCTCGGAGGATCAAACTGGTTTTATTAAAAATCGTTATTCTTTTTTCAATATTAGGAGATTATTGAATATTATTTCTACTCCTTCACACAGTACCTCAGAATGTGTCATTTCATGAGGAGAAAGCATTCGATAGAGTTGAAAGGCCATATTTATTTACTGTGCTTGATAAGTTTAATTTTAGTCCCACATTTATATCCTGGATTAAATTGATATATCATACTCCAGTAGCCTCGGTTTTTACTAATAATCAAAGATCTCCCTTTTTTCGTTTATTTCAGGGTACCGGGCAAGGCTGTCCTCTTAGTCCATTATTATTTGATATTGCTCTGGAACCTTAAGAGTGAATATATATATCTATATCTATATCTAAATAATCAAAACTGGAAAAACAAATAGGATTGGAACGGGGTTGAATTACATCATGTGAAAATATTGAATAAATGGCCTCCAAGTCTTTTCAAGTTTAATAGAAGGGTCATATATAACACTTCTAATTTTTTCCAAATTTAGACACAACATAGTTTGAGAAAACCAATGAAATATGGTAGGGGGATTAATTTCTTTACAATTCAACAAAATAGATCTAGCCATTAATATAAGGAATGCAATCATCCGACAAGCAGAAGAAGATAAATGAATTGACTATCATTGGTAAACCAAAGATTACAGTAATAGGACTTAAAATGTCCTTAAAATGAACTTTGTTTTATTTTCCACAGGCGCTGCCTAACTTTTCGCTACTTCCAGGATTTTCTATATTTCAGATTTCCAGCATTGGCATTTTTTTGTATAAGATATTCTTAGTTCAGTGGAGAATGTTGCATGCTTCACGAAAGATGTATTGCTTACCAAATTGCTTTATTGGAAGTATTTAAAGTAAATCACATGCTGTATTAATCCTAATCCATTGTCTCTTTAGGTGTTAAGGGGTCAGCAATATGGCAGAAGCTGCGACGTTTGGAGCGTTGGTTGCGTTATAATAGAGATGGCTTGTGCTAAACCGCCTTGGAATGCAGAGAAGCACTCTAATCATCTTGCTCTTATATTTAAGGTAGAGAAAATTATAGAAGTTATCCAGGTTAAATTTTGAAAAGCTGCATGCATATTAATTGCAGTGAAGTATGATGTATTGAGCAGTAATCCCTTTTAAAGTATTACAAGTTCAGTGATGCCAAGCATTAGGAAACTATTCCCAATACTCAGTGGGAACTTGAGGAGCGTATGTGTTGAGAAATTGCACGTAGTTGTGAGAACAGTATGGCAGTGCTAGTGGGAGATTTCAATTTTCCTGTTAAATGCTGGGCCGCTCAGAGTACAGAGGATTGGATGGTGCTGAATTTGTGAGGAACATATTTGGAAAGGAGCAGTACTGGACCACCTTGGGGAATGAGGGGGCCATGTAACTCAAGTGGTACCTGGGGAGCACTTTGGGTCCAGTCACCACAAGTCCCTGGATTAAAGTCCTGAAATGGAGCAGGGCCAACTTCGAAGGCTTTAGGCAAGGTCTAACTGAGGTTGACTGGGTGAATGTTTAAAGGCAATGGAAAATTAGGTGAGTGAATAGTTTTTAAAATTATCATGTCAAGAGCCCAGGGGCTGGGCTTCCCCTTAATGGTCACATGAGGAAATCTGCAGATGCTGTAAATTCAGGCAACAGGCACAAAATGCTGGTGGAACAGAGCAAGCCAGGCAACATCTATGGGGAGAAGCACTGTCGACGATTCGGGTCGAGACCCTTCATCAGGACAGTCCTAACGAAGGGACTCAGCCTGAAATGTCGACAGTGCTTCTCCCTATAGATGCTGCCTGGTCTGCTGTGTTCCATCAGCATTTTGTGTGTGTTGCTTCCCCTTAATGGTGAAGGGTTGAGGTACCAAATTTAGAAAACTCTGCTCTGGTAAGGAAAAAGAAAGATATTTACATTAAAAAAAAGTTTAAACCAGGTATAATAGGGAAATCGGGAGGGCAAAAAGAGCGTATGAGATGGAATTTTCAGACAGGGTTAAAGATAATCCCTCACTTTTTTTTGCTGTGTTTCAGCACTTTTTAAAAATATACTTACATATGCCGCAAAACAAAACATTTCACGATATATGCCAGTGATAAACCTAATTCTGATTCAGATTCCCAACAGGTTATTCAGTTATAATAACAGAAGGAGGGCTCTGGGGGAGACTAGGACCTCTTAAAAATCACTGTGGGAGATGTTTGAGATTATAATGACTATTTCTCCTCTGTGTATACTAAGGAGAATATCATGGATGCCAGAGAAATGAGGTAATGAGTAGCAAGGTCTTGGATCTTATGAATATTATGGAAGGGGATGCCTGCAACCTTGAAGCACAATAAACTGGGCAAATTGCCAACACCTCACCAAATGCACCCCTGGACCTCGTGGAAAGCCAGGGAAAAAATATCATGCTGGGCCTCGTAGAGATATTTGCTTCATCATTAGCTAATGGCAAATTTCAGAACACTGGTACAATTAAGTTTTTCAGGAAGGGCAGTGAGGATGAGACAGGGAGCTACAGGAAGGTGAGCCTGACTTCAGTTGATTGAAAGGACTGGAAGGAATTCTGAGGGACAAGATCTACCATCACTTGGATAGTTACAGCTTGATCAGGAATATTCGGCATGGTTTTATGTGTGGGAGGGCAGGTCTGACAAATCATCTGGAATTCTTCAGAGGTAACTAAAGGGATAGATGAAAATAATGCAGTGGGTGGTGATGTGTCAATAGGCCTTTGACAAGGACCTGCATAGCAAGCTGATCTGGTAAGTTAGACTGCATGGGATTTAAGGGGAGCCAATGATGCAGCTTCAGACTGGTTCAGTGATAGGAAGCAGAGGGTGATGGTTGAAGATCAGTTCTCCGGATGGAGGCCTGTGACTAGTGGGATGCTCCAGTGGTCAGTGTTATTATTATTCATGTGAGTAATTTGGGTATGAATGTTCATGGCAAAATTAGCAAGGTTGTTGATACTAAATCAGGGTGTTTTGTTGATAATGAAGCAGGTTACAGTCAATTTCAAAGAGATCTTGATCGATTAAGGAGAAGGGCTGAGGAATGGCAAATGGATTTCAGCTGGGGTGAACTGAGCTGCTGCATTTTGCCAGTCAAGCTGGGTAGAACATGTTCAAAGAATGGCAGAATACTGACAAGTGTTAAAATTAAGAGGCACTTGGATGGCTACATTGAGTGGAGGGTTATGGCAGGAGGATGCTGTGTTCTGCATGAACTAGTTGGGCCAAAGGGCCTGCTTTCATAGTGTATTTACTCTGAGTATATTTTAATCATGACCGAAGGGAGGAAATGGTCAGAGCATTGAATAAAACCAAACTAGCATTTGGTCTATCATACCAATTAAGGATATTGCATTACAATTTAAAATTTTATAAGCCACATTTGCACAAGGATTGTTATTTTCAAATTTGACTATTAATGCATACCAGGAATTGTGTGTAAATGTTGCATTTTGTCTTCAATTCAACAGATTGCCAGTGCAACGAGTGCCCCGACAATTCCAAATCATTTATCCCCAGCATTGCGAGATGTGGCTCTTCGGTGCTTGGAGCTTCAACCCCAGGATAGACCTCCATCACGGGAGCTGCTCAAACACCCAGTATTCCGAACATGGTGAAGAATACTATGGGGGGGGGGGGGGGGGGGAGAGAAAAAAAAGCTGTGCAAGAGAAAACTACTGAAACAAAGAAAATGCCCAAGTGTTGTCCTGCAGTATGTTGTAGAGCTATATAAGCAGATGAACTGGCCTCAAGTTTGAAGTTAAAGCAGCAAAGCCAAACGGAGCCTGTCTCAGGAAATGACTACCGTGCAAGGAGTTATACTTCTAAATAGTATGCAGATGTCTTGTTCTTGCTTGTAAAAGTTGTGCCTTTTTATTGATTAGACTTGTCCTTGTTGGCCAGAAATGGTTTTTGGATCTGCTGTAGGGCAGTTGAGAGAAATTCTTCATTGGAGTACTTCTTCAGCCAATACTAGCAGCTGAGGGGCTCCTATGAGTTTTTGCTGTTTTTAAGCTGCCATTGGTTATCTTCTGAAGTAACATGTCAACAATACCAGACTCTCCCCTTATTAAGCTTATGTACAGAAGTTCTGGTAAAGGATTTATTTCTGGGTTTAATGCTGAGATATCTGGGGGTAGAGTTTCCACTTTGAGCGCAATCAGCTTATTCAAATGCAAATTGCACATAGAATTGCACTGAGTTTGAAATTGGATGCTATTTGCTTGGGTTTCAGATCAATGAAAGTAAAGTCCCATCATCAACCAGCACAATCTGTATCATTGTAAACAGTGACTTTTTTTTTAAATTTTGTGTATAAAAGATGTGTTTAAATGTGGTAACATGATACAGTTTTCATTCAGATGAAAATAGTTTGTTTTAAAGTATTTTAATGTATCCCACCCCCATTTATGAGTAGCCCAGGTTTAAATCACTGAAGATGGCTTTGATAATTTAATTGTTAAATATTAAAAATCAGTTTAATGTTTAGTTTTAAAAATGTCTATTATTGCCATCGTGCCTTAATTGTAAGTGCTTTCTCGAAGCATCACAAACACTTGCCATATTAATAAAGTCTCTGGTTTTGTGGGTGGAATCAGATTTGGAATGCTATTCGAAGAAACTAGCAGAAAGGATTGCAATTTTAACCAGACTTGAAATTTCTCAGTCTTTTATTCTTTTGTGGTCGTCTTCAGTACATTTAAACTAGGAAAAACGTGCGCTGCCTAGGGGAAATTCTACCCTTTATTACCTTCAGCAATCCATTTAAGTACTTGATTATAGGTTTTCAATGTGAAGACAGTGAAGTTAGAAAATCATTTCAGCTGATTGGCCAATTTACTAGGAAGGTGCCTACTGTATCTTTGTCCAGTTTTAATGGACAAGTTGTTTTACTAGTATTTGAAATAATTCTGGTAATTACTTAGGGATTAATTTGTTTAATATTCAGGGAAGGGTAATTTTTGAAAAACAAACTATTTGTAAAAAAAAATTTCGCCATAATTCAGCTATTGAGTTACAAAAAATATTGAAAATGAATCTTGTAAAATGCTAAACAAGTTGCTTTTGGAATTCCATTGTCAAATAATCAGTGTCCCTTATAAAATTTGTACAGTATTATGTACTGTTTAAACCTGAGCTCAGTTCCTGTTGATAAATATTGAGAATCTACTGCAGTTTCACTTGTGCTACTTTCTATTCAACTTCAATATGTAAATATTTAAATCAGTTGAACTTCAGTTTTGTTAACTGCTGTATGATTCTGGGAGGTTTGCGAAAAGTCTTACTACTTTACGCTTCAGAACAAAAAAAGACAAAAAAATTATTTGATCCTTGGTCTGCAGATTTCTTTCATTCAGAGGCTTTCATTCATTGTTATCATATTTAATATTCAACTTGATTTTTCCCCTTTGTAATATCTTAATATTTAAATTTTAGTGCAAACTGATGTGCCCTTCCCTACAGAATAATCATTTTAAATGTTAGCCCTTCATTCAGTGATCTATTGCAGGATAGAGGTGATTTAATGCTAAGAAACTTTAGTTGATTAAGAAGCATGTTGAAAAATTACATGCAACACCTTTAAGTTTTTAAGTGTGTGAATGTTTTCATCGCCTCTTTTTCCGTAAACTATAGAGAAATGTAAGTTTGAATTAGCTGCATCACTTTATTGAGATCACCTGAATTGTCGACTGCTCTTTTTTTAAGATGTTTGGAAAAGAAAATGCATATTGCTGTATGTAAAGTAGCACTATTGGATTGAAAACAATTGAAAATATCATATTTTGCATCAATCAGTATTTTAAAATAAAAATTAATTCTGATTGACATGATCAAATTTTAGGTATGTATTTAGGCTGAAAAAAATGGCATTTTACGTGGACATTTTATAGTGAATCTAAATATTTTGTTAATGTTTCAAGAAGTGGTTGGCTTATAAAAGCTTGCATCCTAAAGATGTTGTCATTTGGGTATTTTAACTCTTCCAGCAATAAGTTTTGACTGTCTTTACAAATTTTTAATTATTGTTACCACTGTAACTGTGGCAAGTTTGGTAAATAAAAATGTTTGTGTCAAATTAATATACAAGGGTTAGGGGAAAAAACATAAGATTTTAAGTGTCAATGATGTGAGGGATTTTTGTCCCTATTTTCAATTATTTTTTAAAAGTCCACTTATAATGTGAAGCCCTGAAAATACTAATTTTTTATAAAGATTGTGTTAATATTATGTTACATTCCTTATTGGTTAGAAAGGTGCTTTTATTGCTTGAAGAGTTAAAAGGAGTACAGAGGTATTTGTAAGCACACTGGATACTACTGGCTCCTTATGGTATTGACAACTTTGAATTGTATTGTGGTCCTTTCAAGTCAATAAGTTTTAAGTGTTTCCTCGTGAGCTTTAAAAGATGCACACTTGCCATTTTATACTGGAGATGTTTTTGTCATATTTTCACTTTCTGACAAAGGCATTAAACTGATGAACCTCAGCTAATCAGTATTACTTCATAGATCTCAGCATCTGGATTGTTTTTAAAAAGTTGATGCTTTTTATTTTCAAGATGTGTTTTAATTGAGATTGTTTGCATTGCCCTCAGCTTGCTGGTAAATTGTGATGTATTTTGTGTAATTTTCTTTTATTTTATGCACATGTGATGTAATATTCTTTCTTTGGATCAGAGCTGGATTGAAAATGTTATGTGTAATTATTTGTGCTGTTCTTATTGTTATTTGGTACTTCTTAAATTGTAAATAACGTCTACTGCTGTTTTATTCCAGTTTCTACTACCTCAGGTGTCCTATAGTTCTTCTACCAAAGTACACTTTCACAATGAAACTATATTTGCTATGTGACTGTAATTTCTAAAATTTCCAGGTCTTAAGGGCTGACTTTTATTAGCACCTTGCTGTGCAAGCAAAATTTTAAAAAATCTCTAGGGTTGAAAAAATTTGGTTAAATGTATCCTTTGTAATTTTAAATATATCAAATATTTTAATTATTGAAATTTTTACCCCATTTTGAAACATTTTATAGCATAATTTGGACCTATTTTGTTGTTATTTTGTCTTTCTAGTAAATAAAAGTTTTTTTGGAAAAACGTTCTCTCCTTGCTTTTAGTCCCTCACATTTTTAATTATGGAGAATCTTGTTTAAAGTCAGAGGATTAATCGGTGAACTGCAGACAGATGTAAGCATTTGTTTTTGAGTGTCAACATCAGGGATTCAAGTGCCAAAACAGTGATTTTAGCAAAAAAAAAACATAACCTTGCTGATCCAGAACAGCACTTGAGGCTATGCTGCCTTTTGAATGAGGCATTGACCAAAGCCCTCATCTCGTGCTCATTCATACAGACACATTTCATCTCACTAGTTTGTGACCTGGTCAGTATTTATTCTGGCTGTAATATGTTGGAGGAGACTGATCATTTGTGCGTTGTTACTTATTGGCTGAGTGAATAACGGTAACTTCCTACACCTACATGGACCAAGTCTCAAAGTACCCTTTATGCAATATGATTACTGATTGCCATGGTGTATCCCAACAATTATTAATTTTGCACTGATCAAATTATTTTATGAATACATTCATTCTCTACATTTGTAGAATTACATGAGGGTAGTTCTGATTTTTACTCCAAGTAATTAAAAACAAAAATATTACAATCATATTTCTCAAAACTTGTAACATTTACTTTTATATTAAGCTAAACTTTTTAAATCATATATTTAACCCCGTGGCTACAATGTAGCTTCATTAATTTGGCTTTAAGTATTATCACATTTTTTTGTCTACACTGTATTTTCAGTCATTATTTCTCTCCATCAGTGGCAGGCCCTTGGTGAGTGGCTGGAGAAAGTGCCTAAGACGACTGCTACTCTACCGTGACAAATGTCTCTGCTATTAATCTAACATGAAGGGAGGGAGGAATGGGTCAGATGGCTAAAGGGGAAGGAGTGGAAAAATTAGCTGGGAACTGATTGTAACTTCAGAGGAATTTAAAGATGAAGGCTTGGCCATTAACCTTAAAATACCTCTTAAATTTTGCTACTGTATGTACTACCAGCCACTTCATCTAGCAGCATGGTTCAGGCATTTACCAAACCTCTATTAATAATTTTTTTTTTAAACTTCTTAAATCTTTCAAACTTTCCCATCCCCTCACCTTAAAGCCATGCCTTCTGGTATTTGACATTTCTACTCAGTGAGGGGGGTAAGATTAGCTACCAATCCGTCATAATTTTATGTACATCTATCCTTGGCCTCTGAAGATCCAGAGAAAATAACCCCTTTATATCTAATATTCTCTAATCCAGGCATCACTTGCAGAGAGCCTTACCAGTTATAATAGTCAAGTGTTTCAGACAGACCACAGGTTAAAAGCCAAAATTTCACCAATTAACCAAAATTTAAGAGTAATTTAAAATGGCAATATGAAGCAGGCTGTGAGTTTGGAAATTCATTTATACAAAGAATTATATATATATATATATATTGTATGCTGCTGCAAGCAATAAGTGTAACAAGTGAACAGATTTTTAATTGTGTTGATCAACAAGTAGCGCATTAACAAGCAAGTTATCAATGTGCGACAATACTAATGAGTCAGGATAATCTCATAAACTTAATCAAATGCCATTAATGGAAAGCACAATCACTGACAGATGCTGGTGAGGTTTTTACAGTTGGTAAGGAATCAGGAGTGCCCAAAACCCACCACTGGAGCAGGTTGTAAAAATGGGCCATCTCGAATTGAGAAGGATTGCTTGAGGAGATACGATAGAGTTTCATTGTTACTGCTGCAAAGCTGCACATTTGCAAAACGTTTGAATAATGCTGGAATGATGAAATATCAGCACTTTCAGACAATTATTGGGAGCACAATAAGAATCTGAATTCTATTAAGATGCCATATAAGCTAAGATACTAAACTGCATGCTTGTGAAACTGACTGGAGTGAATGACCATGCCAAAAGTTGTTATATCTGAGGCAGACAAAATAATGCAGTTATCTGGAGACTAAGTCACACAAAATCAGGTTGTGGTGTAAATGATCTGTAATCCATTTACCCATGAAAATCAACAAAAATAGCAGTATCTGATCATCAAATAAAGAGCTCCATTCATTATTGTGTTAGAGTCTAGGCTGCTATGAATAAAATGGTGTAAGCACTGGCTCACTGGTTGCACTATCACGTTGATTGTCACAAGCATAAAAGAAAATGTGCCTTTGGAAAAGCAGTTAGGAACCTGCATAAGCTCATAAGTTGAACCAAAGGGAAAAAGCATTCTAGCAACAGAAAATACCTCAAGGCTGATGCTAATGACCTAAAAAACGTTTGTCAAGATCTTAAATCCAGCACAAAGCTCACAATCTTACAGGGTAACAGTGATTCCATTCGCCAGCCAGACCACTTAACAGTAGGTGTTCCAACACACAAGAAAACCTGTCAATGCTATCTCATAGTCACAGTTATACAGCAATAACCAATGGTGACTGTGATGCCTGTCTACTCTAATCCTACTTCTCCACAATAGGCCTGTATCCCTCTACTCCTTTCCTATCCAAGTTACTGTCCAAGTACCTTTTTAAATGCAGTAATTGTATCTGCTTCTACCATTTTCTCTAATAGCTTGCTGCATCTAAACACTCTTTGCAGATCTCCTTCACCTCTTAATTATACTTATACCCTCCAGTCTTAAGACTCCCCCACCCATGGAAAGAGGTCCTATTTATGCCCCGTTTGATTTTGTGTAAATTTGGGTTCATTCTCGGTGGAATCAGCAGTATGATTACAAGTAAAGCCTTTCATTCCACACAGTATTGTGATAAATCTTCCACACCACATCTAATGTCGTCACATCCTTTGTGTCAATGTGGCAATCGGAACTTTACACAGAAACCAGTGTTATGTACAGCTGCAACAAGACATTCCAACTCTTGGAAAAAGAAAAATCCCCAAAAGCCGCAGAGAGGATAATTGAATGTTGATTTCTTGAACTTCTGGTAAATAACCCCTGGTAAATTCTTGTTTCCCTCACACCTCTTCTTACCTGCCCATTACCTCCCTCTGGTGCTCCTCCCTCTTCCCTGGTCTCCTGTCAGATTCCCCCTTCATCTCTTCTTCCAATCAAGTTCTAGCTCTTTATTTCACCCTGTACTTCTTCCCCCCCTTCATATTCTGACTTTTTTCCCTTCCTTTCCAGTCCCAGTGAAGGGTCATCGACTGTTTATTCCCATCCATAGATGCTGCCTGGCCTGCTAAGCTCCTCCAGCACATTGTGTTTATTGCTCTAGATTTCCAGCATCTTGTGTCTTTAATGGAACCAACTTCATCATCCTTTGCCAGGCCAACATCCCCAGCAGCAATCATGTTTACCCAGCTCTAGTAGGCAGGCCAGTTTGGTACATGCGGACACCAGATTCCTGAAGCAAGCGGTCCATTCTAGGTTCACAAGTAAAGGTTACCAAGTAGCAGGGAAATGTTTCAAGGACATTCTCAAAGCTTCCTTGACAACATGAGTCATCCTTACTGACTCATGAGAACCTTTAGGCTCTGACCAAACAGCACACAGAGCAAGCATCTAGAACGTTGCGAAACATGAATCATCTTGTGAAGCATGCAGAAGCCCAGTATGAACTGATGTCTTTTGCTTAGCACACCCTCTCAAGAAGCAAGTAGTCATGATTTCAGAAGGAACCTCCTGAAATTGTTTGGAATTAAGGAATTGTGAATTTTTATTCAGCAGAACCTTTATTCTGAATGGCAATCAAGTTTACCGTCACTGCAATTTCTCTGCAGAAGCAGTACAACACAAAGACATAAAATTACCATAATTTTCAAAAACAAGTAAATAGTGAAAAACAAATGAATGATGAGGTAACATTCATAGTTTCATGGACCATTCGGAAATATGGTGGCGGAGGTGAGTTTGTTCTTAGGGCTCCTACACCTCCTCCCTGTGATAGAGACGTTAAGAGGGATGTCCTGCACAGTGAAGGTCCTTAGTGATGGATGTCACCACCTTGAGGCACTGAATCTTGCAGTTCTTGATGGAGGGGAGGGTTGTGCCCGTGATGGAGTTGGCTGAGTCTACAACCCTCTGAGGCTGCTTGTGGTCCTGTGATTCAGAGCTTCTATACCAGGCTGTGACGCAACCAGTCAGAACACGCTTCATTAAACATCCAGAGGAATGTGTAAGGATCTTCAGTGACATGCTGCACTGAATCTTGTCAAACTCCTAATGGAGATGACAGGCTATGGGCTGGGCTGGGCTGGGCCGGGCCGGCTAGGCTAGGACATGCCCTCTTCTCATTGCTACCGACAAGGAGGAGGTACAAGTACCTGAAGACACACTCAACATTTCAGGGAACAGCTTCTTCTCCTCCACCATCAGATTTCTGAATTGATAATGAACCAGTGTACACTACCTCACTTTTTTCTCTTTCTTTTTACACTATTTACTTAATTCATATATATATTTCTTATTGTAATTTATAGTTTTTTAAATGTGTTGCAACATGCTGCTGCAAAACAAAAAACTTCATGACAAATGCCAGTGAGAGGGAACCTGATTCTGATTCTGAAATATCGTCACTGGAGGGCCTTTTTCAGAATTCTATCAATGTGTTGAGCCCAGAACAGCTCTTCCGAATTGTTGATGCCCAGGAACTTGAAGCTGCTCACCCTTTCAACGCCGATACCTCAATGTGGGCTGATGTGCATTTTCCAGACTTCCTCTTCCAAACTCCACAATCATTTTCTTGATCTTGCTGACATTGAATGCAAGGTGGCTGTTGTGACACCACTCATATCAGCCAACCTATTGCACTCCTCTTCATCAACTGAGATCCTACCAACAACAGTGGCGTCATTGGCGAATTTATACAATAGATGGCACTTGAGGTCATAAGCCACTACTAATGAGCATTATATGTTAAATCATCTGCCTCAAGGATGTGTTATGTACCCGTGGGTATCTGGTACTTGTCACGTGACAGTGGTGTTGAAGCTATACTGGACTTACGGTAATAGTCTTGTGATGGTGGAGTGACATCATTTTCCCGCCAGTAAAGGTCATGTGACAGGGTATAAAAGGAGGACCTCTCCTTGTGAGGAGGGGCAGTTCGTGGCTGGATTTGCCATTTCGACTCCATGCCACTGCGTGGTCCAATATTATGATGCAGTTTGGTTGAAAGGTGGAGTTTTATTTAATGCCTAAAGTTTAAAAGGTCATTGCCGGCAGTTTCTTTATAATAATGCCAGTCAAAAGTCAGTGGAGAGTGAAGATCGGAGTTCGGGAGTTGAAAGATCGAGGAAAGTCGATTTCGACAGTGAAACAGGTTTGACCTTGTTCGATCCTCATTCGGAAGGAATTCGTTGGCTGTCCCCGTGCTAACCCCTGCAATAATAGCAGAAAGGGTTGGGTACAGTTTTGTCAAGTAAAGGTCAGTGCCTTTAAGCCGTTTCATTTTCATCTTCGTAAATTCTCCCGTAAAAGTATAGTTCGACTGGGAACCGCAACAACACGACATGAAAGAGAATTTAAATCGTCTAAGAAGTCTCTCCTTTAATGGACTGTAAGCATTTTGAACTTTCGCAGTACTACTTTGAAGAACTGTTTTTGCAACATCGCTTTAAGAACTGTTTAAGCTGCCGCACAGCAGCTGATTTCCGGTTGCGTTAGCTGTTTGTTTACTTTTGGGGGTTTGTTTTTCAGTGTTTAATAAATGTTTTATTCTTTATAAAAAAACCCTGCCTCACTTATATATTTACTGTTGCTGAATCTGTAACAGATGCAAAGGTAAACAATCCTTCTGTATCAGTAAGACAATACTACTGAGTATAGGAGTTGCAAGCTCTATGCTGAGGTTGGAAATAAAAATCTGATCTATGCTATGTGATTCTTTGGTGGTTTATATGATTCAGTCCAACATTCAGCACAGTCAGTAGTGCATGTTGTTTGGTCACAGGACAGGGATTCCCGCAATCTGATTTAGCCGTTTCAAGTTGTTACGGGTTTCATTTTATAAACCGCCTTAAATTGAAGTGCTGAAAGTCCCACCCAGATAAAAACTAGTAATTCAAATTTTAACTAAAATTAGTTTTAATAAAAACAAATTTATACCTGCTTGAGTTCTGGTTTTCATTATGTTCTCATTCATGTTTTGGTTTATCTTTTGGAGTTTGTATTATTCCTTGATAACAGATACTGATAATGTAGAGCAAACACGAGGAAATCTGCAGATGCTGGAAATTCAAACAACAACACACACAAAATGCTGGTGGAACACAGCAGGCCAGGCAGCATCTATAAGGAGAAGTACTGTTGGTGTTTCGGGCCAAGACCCTTCGTCGGGACTAACTGAAAGGAAAGATAGTAAGAGATTTGAAAGTAGTGGGGGGAAGGGGAAATGCGAAATGATAGGAGCATACGTTATCTATGATAACGTAGATGTTTGTTTTCATACTATACAGCAGCACCATCTACTGGTTTGGCAGCTTGCTCTATTAGTTGCAAAGTCAGCGTTAGTTATTTTTCACATCAGCTATGTCGTAATTAAATCAAAAGATAGTATCTTAGGAAAATTGTAATTACAGTTGAGAAACTGTTTTATTTAAAATTGATACTAATAGTAGCAGAAATCAACTAGTTATTTAAAGAGAGAGTGCGAGTTTGAGAGAGACCTGGGCCTCAATACCTCCTTGACCACTTGGATCCTGGATTTCCTCAGTTGAAGACCCCAGTCAATTTGGATTGTCAGCAACATCTCCTCCACATCTCCTTTAACACAGGGTGCACCACAGGGCTTTGTGCTCAGACCCCTGCTCTACTCCCTTTATACTTACAACTGTGTAACTAAGCATAGCTGCAAAGCCATGTACAAGAGTTCTGATGACACCACTGTCATGAGCTGAGTCAAAGGAGGTGATAAATTGGCATATAGGAAGGGGATTGAAAATCTGGCTGAGTGGTGTCATAACAACAACCTCCTACTCAGCATCAGCAAGACCAAGGAACTGATTGTAGACTTAAGGAGAGGGAAACCAGAGGTCCATGAGCCATTCCTCGTCAGAAGATCAGAGGTGGAGAGGGTTAGCAACTTTAAATTCCTAGGTGTTACTATTTCAGAAGGCCTGTCCTTGCCCCAACACATGTGCAGTTGTGAAGAAAGCACAATAGTGCCTCTACTTCCGTCGGAATCCGTGGAGATTTGGCATAACAAAACTCTAAAATTTTGACAAACTAGTATAAATGTGTAGTGTAGTGGAGAGTATATTGACTGGCTGCATCATAACCTGGTATGGAAACAACAATACCATTGAATGGAAAATCCTACAAAAAGTAGTGAATTCGGCCTAGTACATCACAGGTAAAACCCTCCCCACCATTGAGCACATCTACATGAAACGCTGTCGTAGGAGGGCAGCGTCCACCATCAGGGATCCCCACCACCCAGGTCATGCTCTCTTCTCACTGCTGCTATAAGATATTAGCTTCAAGAGCCTCAGGACTTACACCACCAGGTTCAAGACCAGTTACTACTCCTTAACCAGTCCCAGAACCAACAGACACATTTTCAATTACTCTTCATCTTGTGTTCTTGTTATTTATTGCTATTTATTTATATTGGCATTTGCATTGTTTGTTGTCTTCCAAACTCTGGTAGAATGCCCTAGCTGGGTGGTCTTTCATTGATCCTGTTATAGTTCCGGTTCTATAGATTTGTAGAGTATGTTCACAAGAAAATGAATCTCAGGATTGTATATAGTGACATACATGTACTTAGATAATAAAATTGACTTTGAACTTTGAGAGAAGGTAAGATAAATGAATTGGGCAGAGACCAGTGAGGAAATAAAAGGGAATTAAGAGCTGTGAGGGGGACAAAGAGAGCAAGATTAGGAGAAAGAATGAGTGAGAGAGAGAGAGAGAGAGAACAGCAGAAAAAATAGAGACAGAAAGGAAGATAGAGAGATGGGTGCAGAAAAACAGAGCAGAGAGAGGAGTAATACAGAAGTAGAGATGGGGAGGAAGGAGCAAGAAGATCAACAGAGAAGGAGTTTGGGGTGAGATTCCTGACCAGTTGCATCACCATCTGGTATAGGAACTGCATCTGACCACAAGTCCCTACAAAGGATGGCAAGAACTGCTGAGAGGATCATCGGGGTCTTTCTTCCACCTATCAGGGTCCTTAGAATCAGAATCAGGTTTGTTATCACTGGCATGTGTTGTGAAATTTGTTAACTTAGCGGCAGCAGTTCAATGCAATACATAGAACCATAGAACATTACAGCACAGAAACAGGCTTTTTGGCCCTTCTTGGCTGTGCCGAACCATTTTTCAGCCTAGTCCCACTGACCTGCACCTGGGCCATATCCCTCCATACCCCTCTCATCCATATACCTGTCCAAGGTTTTCTTAAATGTCAAAAGTGAGCCCGCATTCACCACTTCATCTGGCAGCTCATTCCACACTCCCACCACTCTGTGTGAAGAAGCCCCCCCCAATGTTCCCTTTAAACTTTTCCCCCTTCACCCTTAACCCATGACCTCTGGTTTTTTTCTTCCCTGGCCTCAGTGGAAAAAGCCTGCTTGCATTCACTCTATCTATACCCATCATAATTTTATACACCTCTATCAAATCACCCCTCATTCTCCTACGCTCCAGGGAATAAAGTCGTAACCTAGTCAACCTTTCTCTGTAACTCAGTTTCTCAAGTCCCAGCAACATCCATGTAAACCTTCTCTGCACTCTTTCAACCTTATTAATACCCTTCCTGTAATTAGGTGACCAAAACTGCACACAATACTCCAAATTCGGTCTCACCAATGTCTTATACAACCTCACCATTACATTCCAACTCTTATACTCAATACTTTGATTTATAAAGGCCAATGTACCAAAAGCTCTCTTTACAACCCTACTTGTGACGCCACTTTTAAAGAATTATGTATCTGTACTCCCAGATCCCTCTGTTCTACTGCACTCCTCAGTGTCCTACCATTTACCTTGTATGTTCTACCTTGCTTTGACCTTCCGAAGTGCAATACCTCACACTTGTCTGCATTAAACTCCAATTGCCATTTTTCTGCCCATTCCTCCAACTGGTCCAAATCCCTCTGCAAGCTTTGAAAACCTTCCTCACTGTCCACTACACCTCCAATCTTTGTATCATCAGCAAATTTGCTGATCCAATTTAACACATTATCATCCAGATCATTGATATAGATGACAAATAACAATGGACCCAGCACTGATCCCTGTGGCACACCACTAGTCACAGGCCTCCACTCAGAGTAGCAATCCTCCACTACCACTCTCTGGCTTCTTCCAGTGAGCCAATGTCTAATCCAATTTACTACCTCTCCATGTATACCTAGTGACTGAATCTTCCTAACTAACCTCCCATGCGGGACCTTGTCAAAGGCCTTACTGAAGTCCATGTATACAACATCCACTGCCTTCCCTTCATCCACTTTCCTGGTAACTTCCTCGAAAAACTCTAATAGATTGGTTAAACATGACCTACCATGTAGAAATCCATGCTGACTGTTTCTAATAAGTCCCTGTCTATCCGAATACTTGTAGATCCTATCTCTTAGTATTCCTTCCAATAATTTACCTACTACCGATGCCAAACTTACCGGCCTATAATTTCCCGACTTACTTTTTGAGCCTTTTTTAAACAACTGAACTACATGAGCTATCCTCCAATCCCCCGGCACCTGACCCGTGGATATCGACATTTTAAATATTTCTGCCAGGGCCCCTGCAATTTCAACACTAGTCTCTTTCAAGGTCCGAGGGAATACCCTGTCAGGTCCTGGGGATTTATCTACTCTGATTTGCCTCAAGACAGCAAGTACCTCCTCCTCTTTAATCTGAAAAAGTTCCATGACCTCCCTATTTGTTTGCCTTGTTTCCATAGACTCCATTCCAGTTTCCTTAGTAAATACAGATGCAAAAAACCCATTTAATATTCTTCCCATTTCTTTTGGTTCCATACATAGCCAACCACTCTGATCTTCAAGAGGACCAATTTTATCCCTTACTATTGCTCTTAACATACCTGTAGAAGCTCTTAGGGATTATCCTTCACCCTGACTGCCAAAGCAACCTCATGTCTTCTTTTAGCCCTCCTGATTTCTTTCTTAACTATTTTCTTCCTCTTTTTATACTCCTCAAGCATCTTATCTACTGTTGCCTATACATGTTATACATCTCTCTTCTTCTTTATCAGAGTTCCAATATCCCTTGAGAACCATGGTTCCTTATTCTTATTCGTTTTGCCTTTAACCCTGACAGAAACATACAAACTCTGCACTCTCAAAATTTCTCCTTTGAAGGCCTCCCACTTACCAATGGCATCCTTGCCAGAGAACAACCTGTCCCAATCTACGCTTTTTAGATCCTTTCTCATTTCTTCAAATTTGGCTTTTTTTCCAGTTTAGAACTTCAACCCGAGGACCAGATCGATCTTTATCCATGATCACGTTGAAACTAATGACGTCATGATCACTGGAAACAAAGTATTCCCCTACACACACTTCCGTCACCTGCCCTAAATCATTCCCTAATAGGAGATCTAATAGTGCATCCTCCCTAGTTGGTACATCTATATAATGATTTAGAAAACTTTCCTGAACACATTTTACAAACTCTAACTCATCTAGACCTTTAACAGCATGGGAGTCCCAATCAATGTGTGGAAAATTAAAATCCCCTACAATCATATGTTATGAGTGATGGACAGACCTGATGGACAATGGGGTACAGAGTTAACCATTCCCAACCCCACTCCTGAGAACTACAAACTATTGCTGTTGTTATGCTGCTATTGAGAGAGAGAGAGAAATAAAGCCAAGGCAAGAACATTTGCTACAGATAAGAGGGGGAGAGCGACTGTTGATTTACTGTATTATGACTCTTCCTGGATTATTTACCTTCCACTACAAGGACTTTACTTTGCTCGTTAACATTCCTCAGGAGATAGCAGGAGTGGCCTGATTTGATGGACATGGTCATTCAGAGTTGATGGATAGCTGAAACCCCGTTAGTACGGATAAAAGACAGGTCTGGAGAGACACCCTTCAGACACACCAGTGGACACTGACTGAGTGTTGGGAACCCACAGAAAGGTGGGGGCTTCGGAGACCAAACCAAGAGATCGGTCAGTAAAGCTCACAGTGTTACAGAAGGGCCGGTGGGGACTTGTGTGTGTGTCCACTCATGCCAGAGTGACGAGTCCACTACAGAAGAACGGTCTGGCTGAAGAACAGAGGGGTCATAACTGAATGACCACAACGATACGACGGATTAAGAAAGCAACGGAAGGTTTGGCTGCTGTAGCTGTTACATCTCGCTCGCTCTCTCTCCAACTATTTCAATACAACAACCATAACCACCTCAGCATTTATGAACTGAACTCTATACTTTCCTATGACAATTCATTTACCCCTAGACATCGATAGAGCTTGTTTATTATTGATTATTATTACTCCTACACTTTTAGGTTTATTACTGCTAACTTGTTTTATATGTATATTTGCATTTTTGATACTGTATTGTGTAGTTTACTAATAAACACCTTTAGTTTGGTACCACCAGACTCCAACGGATTCTTCTTTCTCTGCTGGTCAGACACCCAGTTACGGGGTACGTAACACATAACTTTCTGTCTCCTGCAGTTGTCTGTTATCTCTCTATAGAATATATATCACTATAGAAAGAATAAATAAATAACAGTAAGTATATACACATATATTGAATAGATTTTAAATAGTGCAAAAATAGAAATAATATATATTCTTTAATAAGTGAAGTAGTGTTCATGGGTTCAATATCCTTTTAGGAATTGGATTGCAGAGGGGACGAAGCTGTTCCTGAATCGCTGAGTGCGTGCCTTCAGGCTTCTGTACTTCCTACCTAATGTTAACAATGAGAAAAGGGCATGGCCTGAGTGATGGGGTCCTTAATAATGGATGTCACCTTTCTGTGGCACCACTCCTTGAAGATGTCTTGGGTACTGAGGCTAAGACTCTTGACTACTGAGGCTAGTACCCAAGATGGAGCTGACTAATTTTATAACTTTCCATAGCTTCTTTCAGTCCTGTACAACACAGTTATGGGTGCAGAAAGAATAGGGAAGTGGGCTAAGCACACACCCCTGAGATGCGCCAGTGTTGATCATCAGTGAGGAGGCGATATTATCACCAAACCGCACAGATTGTAGTCTTTCAGTTAGGAAGCTGAGGATCCAATTGCAGAGGGAGGTACAGAGGTCCAGGTTATATAATTTATCAATCAGGATTGTGAGAATGATGTTATAGTTAACAAATAGCATCCTGACAGAGGTGTTTATATTGTCCAGGTGATCTAAGGCAGTGTGAAGTGTCATTAAGATTGCATCTGCTGAAGACCTATTGCGGTGATAGGCAAATTGCAATGGGACCAGATCCTTGCTGAGGCAGGAGATCATTCTAGCCATGACCAACCTCTCAAAGCACTTCATCACCGTAGATGTGATTGCTACTGGACATTGTCAGTGGTCCCTCCCATCCGTCCAACGATCTCTTTGACCTCCTTGTATTGCGCAAGAGGTACATCGGGCATAAGACAATAACATTTAGGACAGGAAACAGCTTCTTCCCCCAGTCCATGAGGCCACTGAACTCCCTGCTGCCACCCAGATTTCATCAAGTATGAAGTGTCAGTAGCATTGTACCATTGACTTTCTAGCTTGTGTCATAAAATGCACCTTATAATCTGTGGTAATATTACTTTCTGTGTTATGTGTGAGAGAGGAGTGTTGTTTCATTTGGTGGTTTACATGTGTATGGTTGGATGACAATAAACGAACGTGAGCTTGAAGCTGGGCGGGGTGGGGGGAGGAATGAGAAAGAGAAGCAGAGAGGGGAAAGGAGAGGGAGTGGGGGAAGAGATCGTTCAGTCATGGAGCATTGCATTGCAGCACAGCTACAGACTCTTACCCCACAATTGTCTATACTTGGTGGCCCATATTCCTCTAAGCTTCGCCCTTCCATATACTTCTTAAATAATATTGTTCCTGTGGTCATCTGGCAGCTCATTCCTTATACTCAACACCCTCTGTGTGGAAAAGTTGTCCCCTAGGTCCGTTTAAATCTTTCCCCTCACACCCCGTCTATTGTATAAACGGGAGCATAAATGGAGGGATGAGGGTGTGTTGGGGGGGGGGGGTGCTGTTGAGAGGTGTAGGAGAAAAAGGGGGAGCAGGAAGAGGGGTGTAGGGGAATGTGAAGGGGGGAGTAAAAGGGAAATGAGAATGAAGGGGAGGGGCTGATTATTGCCGAGGGGACTGGGGAGAGGTTAAGTAGCAGCTACGGTGAGAGGGAAAGTTCAGATGTAGGGCCGGTGTGAGCGGTCCCGGGAAGGGCGGCCCGAAGCCGTTCCTCCGCGATGCTGCGGCGGCTCCTCTCCGTCTGGAAGCGCTACAAGTACCGGCTGGTGCCCTGGATCGCGCTGAACATGGGCAGAAACCCCAGGTAAGGAAGGCGGCTGCCCGCAAACAGCCGGACCCTAATCTGCGCCGCGGGGAAACGGCGGACGAGCAGCGGTAACTGTTCCAGCAGCGAACTGCGCATTTAAAGACCAAACCATGGTGCAGAAACATTGTCCAAAAGCAGCAATATTCTCATCTGTATAACACAGGACTGCAATAAAATACAAAATAGGTGCAACAACTTTTATAAAGTACTATATATCAACATTTAATTAGCTTTAAATGTTGCATTTATTAACATATAATTAGTAAGGCTATTCCGAAGTTCTGCAGGAATGAAATGCATTTGAAACATCGATTCTAGGTTCTAACACAAACATGGCAGCCGTGCTAGAAAGAAGAGACGCACGTCTCAAAGCAGAAGGAAATTGTCCGCCGCTGGGTTGTGAATGGCGGCGTTGCGTGAGCGCTTCACGTGGGTCTTACGGAAGGAAACTCGCGCTGCTGGAAATCTGAAATAAAGCCAGCAGTGCTGGTCTGGTGGTATGTTACAAGGTGACCAAAGTTAATGTGGGTGGTTTGGAGCACAGTACACATCAGTTTGTTGCATGAAAGTTCAAAGTAGATTTATTATCAACGTACATATATGTCACCATGTACAGTCATGAGATTCGTTTTCTTGTGGGCATATTCAGTAAATCCAGTAACATAATAGAGTCAATGAAAGATTGCACCCAACGTGGTAGACAACCAGTGTGCAAAAGACAACAAACTGTGCAAATACAAAAGGAAAAAAATAAGAATAATAATGAAAAATAAATATCAAGAACAAGGGATGAAGAGTCCTTTAAAGTGAGTTCTTTGGCTGTGGTAACAGTTCAGTGATGGGGCCAGTGAAGTTAGAGTATAGCACAGAAACCGGTTCTTCAGCCCGTCTCATTTGTGCTGAACCATTTAAAGTGCGAGTCCCGTCAACTTGCACACGGACCATAGCCATCCATACCCCTGCTATCTGTGTATACATTCAAACATCTCTTCAACTTTGAAATCGAGTTGGCATTCACCACTTGCCCTGGCAGCTTGTTCCTAGTCTCATGACCCTCTGAGTGAAGAAGTTCCCTCTTGTGTTCCCGTTAAACTTTCACTTTTAACCCATGACCTCTAGTTGTAGTTCCCCCCCAACCTCGGTGAAAAAGCCTGCTTGCATTACTCTACCTATTACCCCTTATAATTTTGTATACCTCTGTCAAACCTGCCCTCAATTTTCTATGTTGCAAGGAATAGCCTAACCTGTTGAATCTTTCCTTATAACTCGTGTCCTCCAATCCCAGCAACAACCTTATAAATTTTCTCTGTACACTTACAACCATATTTACATCTTTCCTGTAGGTAGGTGACCAAAACCGGACACAACACTCTAAATTAGGTCTCACCAATGATTTATCTAACTTCAACACGTTCACTGTGTAAGACCAACCCTGGTTGGTCCTACTGACGTGCAACACTTTTGACTACATTAAATTTCATCTGACAGTTTTCCAGACCATTTTCCCAGCTGGTCCAGATCCCACTGCAAGCTCTGATAATCCCCTTCACTTTCCACTACACTGCCAACCTTGGTGTCAACCATAAATTTGCTGATCCAGTTTACCACATTATCATCCAGATCATTGATGTAGATGACAAACAACATGGGACCCAGCACCGATGCAATTGCAAAAAAAGCACGATAGTGACTCTACTTCCTTACGTCTGAGGAGATTTGGCATGACATTAAAAACTTAGACAAACATCTGTAGCTGTGTAGCGGAGAGAGAATTGACTGGCTGCAATGTGGCCAATGTCTTTAAATGGAAAATCCTACAAAAGGTAGTGAATTCGGCCCAGTACATCATGGGTAAAGCCCTCCCCGTCACTGAGTACATCTACATGAAATGCTGTCATAAAAAAGCAGTATCAATCATCAGAAATCTTCACCACTCAGGCCATGCTCTTTTCTCACGGCTGCCATCAGATAGAAGGTAGAAGAGCCTCAGTCTCGCACGAACAAGTCCAAGAATGGTTACTATCCTTGAACAAATGGAAATAACTACACTCACTTGCCCAGCTGTTAAGATGTTCTCACAACCAATGATTTCACTTTAAGGAGCCTTTTATCTTATTATTTTGTGTTCTCGTTATTTAGTGCTATTTATTTAGCATTTGCACAGTTTGTTATCTTCTGCGCTCTACTTAATTTTTCACTGATCCTGTTATAGTTCCTATTCTGTAGATTCGCTGAGTATGTCCACAGGAAAATGAATGTCAGGGTTGTATGTGGTGATGTGTATGTACTCTGATGATAAAATTTACTTTGAACTTTTAACTTTTTGAACTTTGATCTCCACGGTACTCCACTAGTCCCAGTCGCCAGTCAGAGAGGCAAACATCTACTACCACTTCCTAGCTTCTCTCACAAAGCCAATGTCTAACCCAATTTACTACCTGATTTTGGACACCAAGCAACTAAACCTTTGTGACCAAATCACATGCGTGACCTTGTCAAATGTCTTCCATGTGGACAACACCTACTGCCTTGCCTTCATCAACATTCCTAGTAACTTCATCAAAATCTCTATAAGATTGGTTAGTCATAACCTACCACACACAAAGCCATGCTGACTATCCCTAATCAATCCTGTCTATTCAAATAGTCAAATGTCTGGTCTCTTAGAATAACTTCCAATAACTTACTCACTACAGATTTCCAGCTCACTGGCCTATTATTTCCTGGTTTATTTTTAGAGCCTCTCCTTCAACAGTGGAAAACATTAGCTACCTTCCAATCCTCTGGTACCTCACCTGTCACTAAGGATGGTTTCAATATCTCTGCTAGGGCCCCTGCAAATTCTGCACTTGGCTCCCACAGGGTCTGAGGAATTTACCTTAAGACAGCAAAGACCATCTCCTCTGTAATCTGTATAGGTTCCATGGCCTTGCTGCTGCTTTGCCTCACGTCTAAAGACTCTGTCTCACTCTCCCAAGTAAATACAGGTTCAAAAAATCCATTTATTATCTCCCCCATCTCTTTTGGCTCCACGCTTGATTACCATCCCAATCTTTCAGAGAACCAGTTCTATCCCTTGCAGTCCTTTTGCTCTTAACATATCTGTAGAATCCCTTGGGATTCTCCTTCACCTTGTCTGCTAGGGCAACCTCATGTCTTCTTTCAGCTGTCCTGAATTCTTTCTTAGGTGCTCTCTTAGACTCCTTATGAACATCACTTGTTCCTACCTGCCTACACCTGCTATACATCTTTTTTTTCAAAGTTCTATAAACCTGGTACCTTTGCCTTTTATTCAGACAGGCACATACAAGTGTTGTATTCTCAAAACTGCTCTTCTGAAGGCCTCACATTTACCAAGTACATCTTTGCCTGCCCCAATCCACACTTGCCAGATCCTTTCTCCAATTTAGAATTGCAACCTGTGCACCACACCTTGAAATTAAAGGCATTATAATCACTAGGTGCAAGTGCTGTCCGACACAATGTTCCATCTTCAGCCCTGTCACATTCTCTAATAGGAGATCAAGTATCACATACTTTCTCACTGGGACTTCTACGTACTGATTAAGGAAACTTTCCTGTACACAGTATGGGAGTTCCAGTCAATATGTGGAAAGTTAAAATCACATACTCTTAACAGGAGCCTGACCTGGGTGGTGGGGGACCCTGATGATGGATGCTGCCTTGCTGAGACAGTGGTCTGTCTAGATGTGCTCCATGGTTCGGAAGGCTTTACCTGTGATGGACTGGGCAGTATCCACTACATTTTGGCCAGTCATCCATGATGGTACAATTGTGTCGCTGGCTACAACCCCACAGAGGAATTCTTTTCTTCACAGGTTAGAGAGCACGGTATCATTGGCTATTACCCGCCAACAAGTTATTTACTATCCTAGTTATTTGCTATTTATTTATTCCACATTTTATTTCTCCTACAAATTAATAATCTCACTTTGTCCACTCAGTGCTCTAATAGCAACCTTCTTTCCTTCTTACAATCTCTTTGAAGTTTTACTCACAGTTTGTTCATTTGCTTGTATCAGCAGAGTCAGATCTTTTAAAATCATTCTGTAGTATGAGTAAATAAGTGTGAAGTCTCCATAGGATTGTATTTGACCATGGGTATCCCTGAGTATACATGCACAATCTGAGAAGACCCTCTCTCCATGCTGACAATATCTGCCCCAGACTGACAGTTTATTCTGTCATACCTCATTGAGTGTCTGCTGAAAATTTAAATGAGCTGCTTCCATTGGTTCTTATTTCGGAAGTATGTATAAATTATAATTTCATGTGCCCTTGAAGTGACTCTTTTAATTCACACTGATAAGTGCCGATGGCAAAAACATACACCAATGTAACTGGAGAGACTGCTTAATCCTTAACCTTGCTAATACAAACACATGTGATTTAAGATGAATCAGTTATAATGGCCTTGTGTTTGAAGTTGAGGTGAGGTTGTGCAATTCCATTGAGTCATACAGCTCAAAATACCTTTCAAACCTTTTTTAGAAATGTGAAATGCTGGAAATACCTCACAGGTGAGGCCATATCTGTGGGGGAAGGATCAGATCACCATTTTTATTTTTATTTTAGACTTCCATCATCTGCAGATTTTATTGTTGACCTTCAAATCCATTATGAAGGATTATCAGATTAATCTCACTCATTTTTTTCCCCTCAAAGTATCTCTTTTCCATGATATTGAATCTGGTTTCATCCTATTTTCAGATTGTACGTTACACATCACAACCTGCTGAGCAAGTCACATTTTACCTTGCATCCTAATGTCAGTCACATTTAAATCAGTGTCATTGGTAACTGATCCCTCTCCCACTGGAAGCGGTTCCTTTTTCTCTTTTTCTCTATTAAAACCGTTCATGATCTTGAGAGCCTCTGTCAAGTGTGTTCATAACCTGGTCTGTGGTTCCAGTTTTCCCATACAACTGATCCCTGATCCTTACTGCCATTCTGGTGAATTCTTCCTGCATCCTCTCCAAAGCCTGGTACTCTTTCTTAAATGACCACATAACTGGATACAGTCCTTTGGGGATCTAATCAGTGTTCTTTAACTTCCCTAGTCTCTCTTTATCTGTTTATTATTTAGAGATACAGCGTGGAACATGATCTTCCAGTCCTTCAGCCGCGATACACAGCAGTCCACTGATTTTAACCCTGGCCTAATCATGACACAACTTACAATGATCTATTAACCTACTAACCGGTAGGTTTTGGGACTGTGGGGGGAAACCCATGCGCACACAGGAAGGAATGTACAAGCTTGCTTACAGAGGATGCTGGAATTGAACTCTGATGCCCCAAACTGTAGTAGTGTTGCATTAACCACTGTTCCATAAGTTCTATAATTTATAAAATCAAGAACTACATGTGCTTAACAGACTTCTAAAGTTACATAAAGCAGTATAGACCCTTTGGCCCACAATATTGAGCTGACCTTTTAACCTACTTCACGATCAGGGCACAGGTTTAAGGTGCTGGGGAGTAGGTACAGAGGAGATGTCAGGGTTGTTTTTTTGCGCAGAGAGTGGTGAGTGTGTGGAATGGGCTGCTGGCAACGGTGTTGAAGGCGGATACGATAAGGTCTTTTAAGACACTCTTGGATAGGTACATGGAGCTTAGAAAAATAGAGGGCTATGGGTAACCCTAGGTAATTTCTAAGTAAGTACATGTTCGGCACAGCATTGTAGGCCGAAAGGACTGTATTATGCTGTAGGTTTTCTATATTTCTATGACCAATCCAACCTTTCCCTCCTGCTTAGCCCTCCATTTTTCTTTCATCCATGTGGCAACCCAGAAGTCTCTTAAATGTCCCTAATGTATCTGCCGTTATCACCACTCCCAAAGTATGTTCCATTCATTTGCCACTCTGTGGGGGTGGGAAGAAAAAACAAACTATCTCTGAATGCTAATGTAAAACTTCAACTGTTTATTCATTTCCATAGATGCTTCCTGGCCTGCTGAGTTTCTCCACCATTTTGTGTGTGTGGCTTTGGATTTCCAACATCTGTAGACTTCCTCGTGTTTATGATTAACTATCTCTGAAATCCTCCCTGTACTTTCCTCAAATCACCTTAAAAGTTTGTCTGCTCATATTAGCCATTGCTACCCTGGAGAAAAGGAGCTTGTTGTTCACTCTATCTGTGCCTTTTATCATCTTAGTTAGTTAGCTAAGTCCTACACCCATACTGGGGCATGGGCCCCCGACAGTAGCTTGCCAGAGTCCTCTGTCCTGGGCCAGAAGATTGGCTAACTTGCAGGAGCAAGGAGTGAGAATGAAGGGGCTTTTACTCATTGGCTGCTGGTGACTAATTGTGTTTCGCAGCGGTTGATATTGGGACTGCCTCTTTTCACATTATATGCAAATGATTTAGACGATGGAATTGATGGCTTTGTGGCCAGGTTCATGGATGAAATGAAGATGGGTAGAGAGGCAAGTTGTGTTGAGGAAGCAGGGAGTTTGTAGAAGGACTTGGACAAACTGGGAGAATGGGCAAAGAAGTGGCAGATGGAATATAGTGTGGGGAAGTGCACGGTCATGCACTTTGGTAGAAGGAATAAAGGTGTAGACTGGTTTCTAAATGGGGAGAAAATTCAAAAATCAGATGTACAAAAGAACTTGGGAGTCCTTGTACATGATTCCCTAAAGATTAACTTACAGGTTGAGTCGATGGTAAGGAAGACACATCCAATATTAGAATTTATTTTGAGAGGACTGGAATATAAGGCAAGGATACAATACTGAGGCCTTATAAGACATTGGTCAGACTGCACTTGGAGTATTGTGAGCAGTTTAGGGCCTCTTATCTGAGAAAAAATGTGCAGCCATTGGAGAGGGTCCAGAGAGGGTTCACGAGAATGATTCTGGGAATGAAAGGGTAAATGTACTGGGGGTGTTTGAGGGCTTCATGTCTGTACTCACTAGAGTTTAGAAGAATGAGAGGGATTTCATTGAAACCTATTGAATATTGAAAGGCCTAGATAGAGGGGATGTGGAGAGGATGCTTCGTATATTGAGGGAGTCTAGAACCAGTGGGCACAGCCTCAGAATAAAGGAATGTCCATTTAGAACAGAGATGAGGAGGAATTTCTTGTGTTAGAAGGAGGTGAATCTGTACAATTCATTGCCATGAACAGCCATGGAATCCAAGTGATAAAGTATACTTAAAGTGGAGGTTGATAGGTTCTTGATTAGTCAAGGCATCAAAGGTGATGGGGGAGAAGGTAACAGAAAGGGGTTGAGAGGGGTAATAAATCAGTCATGGTGGATTAGCGGAGCAGACTTGATGGACTGAATAGCCGAATACTGTTCCTCGCCTTTCAAGTTGTCCCCTGGTGTAGCCTGCTTTGTGTCAGCTTCAAAGTAGTGTCGCCTCTCTTCTGCTTTCCCTGGGGATTCCATGTTAGTGCTCTGCATTTGTACATGATCTTTACATTCCATGTTCCAATGGTGGCAGCCTGGATGATACATAAATAGGAGCAGGAGCTGGCCATCCAGCTTGTTGAGCTTGCCCCCCTATTCAATAACATCATGGCTGATCTGGCCATAGACTCATCTCCCCCACCTGGCTTTTCCCCATAACCCATAATTCCCCTACTATGCAAAAATCTATCCAACCTTGTTTTAAGTATATTTACTGAGGTAGCCTCCACTGCTTCAATGGGCAGATAATTCCACAAATTCACCACTCTCTGGGAAAAGTAGTTCCTCATAATTTCCGTCCTAAGTCTACTCCCTGAATCTTGAGGCTATGTCCCCTAGTTTTGGTCTCACCTACCAGTGGAAACAACTTTCCTGCCTCTATCTTATCTACCCCTTTCATAATTTTATATGTTTCTGTAAGTTCTCCTCTGATTCTTCTGAATTCCTGCAAGTACAATCCCAGGCGACTCAATCGCTCCTCATGGTCTGACCCCCTCATCTCTGGAACCAACCTGGTGAACCGTCTCCAAAGCCAGTATATCCTTCCTCAAATAAGGAGACCAGAACTGATCGCAGTACTCCAGGTGTGGCCTCACCAGTACCCTGTACAGTTGCAGCATAACCTCCCTGCTCTTAAATTTAATCCCTCTAGCAGTGAAGGCAAACATCCCATTTGCCTTCTTGATAGCCTGCTGCACCTGCAAACCAACCTTTTGTGATTCATGCACAAGCAAGAAGGTGGTGTCTTCTAGGTGAAGATCCTTCCTCTCCTAGAGATGAAGTCTTTGGAGCTTCTGTTGATGTGTTTGTTAGCACTATGCCTAACTCTCCTTTCGCATCTGGGCTTGGGACCATCATCTTATACACCTCTATCAGATCTCCTCTTTCACTCCAAAGAGAAAAGCCCTAGCTCACTGAACCTCTCCTCATAAGACATAGTCTCTAATCCAGGCAGCATCCTGGTCAATCTCCTCTGCACCCTCCCTAAAGCTTCTACTTGAACACAACACTCCAAGAGTGGGCTAACCGAAGCTGTGACATTACTTTGCCACTCTTGAACTTCATGCACTAATGAAGGTCAAGATACCACACACTTCTTAACACCCTATCAACTTGCATTATCCTAATATGTTATTCAAGCATGTGTGAAGATTTTTCTTTTACACCCCAGGTCCATCTGTTAAAAGCAGCAGCAAGAATGAAGGATACAGGATATCATTTGTGATTTCGATCATTCTGATCATTGTGCTCTGGAGGGGCAAGTGCAAAGATTGGACTGAAAGCTCACTAATTGGGAAATTATAGCCAATAAATTAGTGAAATAAATAAAATCACTGATCTTTAATCGTATATGCATAATGGTCCAATCAAATTTAATTTCTTTTGAAGAATTTTGTTCTGGGAACTTAACAGTTCGAGCTATAAGGATTCAGGGAGGTACCATTCTTAATTTGCAGATTGTACCTATAAGAAATGACAAGGATTGAGGGAATCTGTGTTTGTCAGATTCCTTTGCTGAGGTTTAATAGTGTATGGTATTGCTAAAGTATACAAGTAATCCTCTTACTTTTCATTACAGGACAATACGATTCGTTCCAGAAGCATCTTTGGATAAAATTATTTCTGACTCTGCGATTGAGGACTCATTACAGAAGTTGTTTTGTGCTTTGCTCAGAGGAGATTTGCGCAATCAAGCTGAGTTTCTTAATATGCTGCCAGAAAGTATTCGATCAAAGTATACGGGTATATTAACTCATTTTCAATCTGTTAAAGAAACTGAAGGAAATCATATGGATTTTAACCCTGAAGGGGCAATGTTTGAAACATTTGGATTCATTATAAGAAGAGCAACAAGTTCACTTTTGTCTGCAGGAAGAGGGGTGTTTGTTACGACAGGAAAGGTGCCAAAAGGAACCGTTGTTTGCATGTATCCTGGTATTGTAGTCATTTTACATTTTCTTTTCCGTTTGAAATTACTGTTGTAATGTGATCTCAGATTTTTGCTCTGTAAACTGGAGTTGTAATGTTAGACAACTTAAGATATCACTTTTGTTTGTTGCTAAGGGCATGATCTTTCATTGCTCGTACCTCCATTCCTTTCACTTTGTACAGTGTAGAGCAGGTCCCTCTGGCCCAATGAGCCACACAGCCCAGCAACCCAACTATTTAAAACTAGCCCAGTCACAGGACAATTGACAATGACCAATTAACCTACTAACCGGTAAGTCTTTGGACTGTGGGATTGCAGTTACTTCTGCCCTTTGTTATCTCCATTTTACTCAGTTCTCCCTCCTGTTCTCATTTTGCAACTCATCTTCTCCTGACTTTCTACTCTTACCTTGTCTCTCCACTCTGTTCCTATGATTACTACTGTCCTTTCTCTGTCATATTTCTTCCCAACACCCCATTTGCCCTCCTTTGCCACCCCTTTATCCTTCAGCCACTCTTGATCATTTCATCTTCTTCCCTTACTAATTTTCTTTCTCAGCTGAAGGGGTTTGAAGTCCAAAATGTAACAAATGTTGGAAGAGGACGTACTTCCTTCTGTAGCTGCTTCACACTGCTGGTGTGAGAAGGTAGACCAGGGTTTTGAAACTAATCGGCACAGGGACTTGGGAGTTCTTGTGCATCAGTTGCAAAATGTTGGTTTGCAGGCGCAACAGGTTCTCAGGGGGAAAATGGAATGTTGGCCTTCATTGCCAGAGAGATTGAATTTCAGATCAGGGAGGTTATGCTGCAATTGTAAGGGTACTGGTGAGGCCACATCTTGAATACTGCATGGAGTTCTGGTCTCCTTACTTGAGAAAAGATATGCTGGCCTTACAGGTGGTGTGGAGGGTGTTCACCCCAGGTTGATTCTAGAGAACAAGGGTGTTAACATGTGAGGAGAGATTGAGTCACCTGGGACTACACTTGCTGGAATTAAGAAGAATGAGAGGTGATCTGGAAACATTTAAAATTATGAGAGGGATCGATAAGATAGAGACTAAAAAATTGTTTCCACTAGTAAGTGAGACTGGAACTGAGAGACATGGCCTCAAGATTTGGAGAAATAGATTTAGAATACAGATGAGGAGAGACTGCTTTTCCCAGAGAGTAGTGAATCTGTGGAATTCTCTGCCCAGGGAAGCAGTAGCTGCTGCCTCATAAAATATATTTAAGACATAGATAGATTTTGGCATAGCAGGGTAATTAAGAGTTATGAGGGAAGGGCAGGCAGATGAAGTTGAGTCCATAGCTAGATCAGCTATGAATCTTATTGAATGGCGGAGCAGGCTCAACAGTCTAGATGGCCGACTCCTGCCCCTATTTCTTGTGCTCTTATGAGATGATGGGGTTGTGGGTCTGTTACTGGTATTGGTGAACCGTGGTGGTTTCCAGCCTCAAAAGGTCTAATATATATGTGGATGAGGGTGGGGATAAAAGTTACTCAAGGCCACTCAAGGGTGGTTGCCCAATGAAACATATCCAGTGATTATTATGGGGTGACAATGGGCCATGTGACTGTAGAGCAAAAAAAACTGTTTGGAAGGCAGCACTCAAATGGTATTGAGAGGTAAAGCACAAAAGTGGTTTTGAATGCTCTGGAATGCAAGAGGTTGTGAAATCGTAATATGGTTACTGGGGAGCGCTGTAGCAAAGACGTAGCATGTCTGAAGTGAAGCCTTACAGACAGTAGTATGGCCAAGGTGAATACTCACCTCCAATGTACATTTGCGCTAAAGCTTGTATCAGGATTCCTAAGGCCCAATGAGCCTCCACATCCAGCACATCGTTCTCCATAGCTTCCTCCAATGGGATCCTACCACTGAGCACATCATTCCCTCCACCTTCCTCTCCGCTTCTCATAGGGATCACTCTTTTTTATTCCCTTGTCCACTCATCCCTTCTCAGTGATCTTCCTCCTGGCACTTATCCCTGCGAGTGGGTCTTGTGCTACACCTCCTCCCTCACCGCCATTCAGGGCCCCAAACAGTTCTTCCAGGTGAGGTGACACTTAACCTGCAAGTACTGTGTCTGGTGCTCTGTGGTGCAGCCTCCTCTACATCAGTGAGAACCGATGCAGATTGGGTGACTGTTTTGTTGAGCATCCTCGCTCTGTCTTCCACAGGATCACCCAGTGGCTACTCATTTCAGTTTGAGTTGCCACTCCCATTCTGACACGTCTATCCTTGGTCCCTCTACTGCCATGATGAATCCAAATGCAGGTTGGAGGAGCAACACCTCATATTCCACATGGGTAGTCTCCAATCTGATGGCATGGACATTGAGTTCTCTAACGTTTGGTAATTTCTGCCCCTCTCTCCTTCTCCCTTTTTTCTACACTCCATTCTGTTTACCTTTTTAACCCTTCTCTTCACCTGCCTTGCACCTCCCTCCATTTCCCCTCCTCCTTCCATGGTCCTCTGTCCTCTCATATTAGATTCCTTTGCTTTAGCTGTTTATCTCTTCCACCCATCCCCACCCGCTCACCTGATTTCATCTCCCACACCTTCTTGTTCTCTAAGTTCAAAGCAAATTTATTATCAGAGTACATATATGCCACCATATACAACCCCTAAGATTAATCTTCTTGCGGGCAATCACAGTAAATCACAAGAAACACAATAGAATCAATGAAAGACCACACCCAATTGGGGGAAACATTAACAGATACGGAAGGGGAAAAAACAACAAACTGTGCAAATAGGAAAAAAAAGAAATAAAATAAATAATAATAATAAATAAGCAATAAATATTGAGGACAGGAGATGAAAAGTTCTTGAAAGTGAGCTCAGTTCAGTGGGAACGGTTGAATGATGGGGTGAGTGAAGTTGAGTGAAGATATCCCCTCTGATTCAAGACCCTGATGGCTGTGGCGTAATAACTGTTCCTGAATCTGGTGATGTGGGTCTTGAGGCTCTTGGATCTTCTTCCTGGTGGCAGCAACAAGAAGGGAGAATGGCCAAGATGGTGGGGGTTCCTGATGATAGATGCTGCTTTCCTGTGACAGCATTCCTTGTAGATGTGTTCAATGGTGGCAAGGGTGGTGAATTTGTGGTCATGTGCAGCTGTCGGGGCCAGGGTGTTGGGTGTATTTAAGGCACAGAGATTGATAGATTCTTGATTGGACTTGGCATCAAAGGTTATGGGGAGAAGGCTGGAAACTGGGGTTGAGGAGGAGGAAAAAAGGATCAGCCATGATTGAATGGTGCAGCAGACTCGATGGGTCAGATGGCCTAATTCTGCTCCTATGTTTTATGGTCATTACCTGTGATGGACTACGCCAAATCCACTGCTGTTTGCAGGTTTTCTATTCAAGAGCACTGGTGTTTCCATACCAATACTGGAATTTTGCAAAGTTCTGAGAAAGTAGAGGCACTGCCATGCTTTCTTCATGATGGCTGGATTCAGGACAGATCCTCTGAAATGATAACACTGAAGAATATAAATTTGCTGATCCAATCCACCTCTGATTCAACCCCCCGCCCCCAGTGACTGGCTCATGGACCTCTGGTTTCCTCCTCCTGAGTCAATGATCATCCCTTGATCTTGCTGACATTGAGTGAGAACTTGTTGTGGCACCACTCAGCCACATTTCCAATCTCCCTCTTGTATGCTGATACATCACCACCTTTGATTTGGCCAACAACAGTGGGGTCGTTGTCAAACTTAAATACGACTTTAGAACTGTATTTAGTCTCACAGGCAGAAGTATGAAGTGAGTAGAGCAGGAAGCTAAGTACATAACTTTATGGTGATCTTGTGGAGGAGATGTCGTTGCCGATTCGAACTGACCGGGGTCTGCAAGTGAGGAAATGGAGGATCTAGTTGCACAAAGAGCTGTAGTCAATGAAGAGCTTCTTGATGTATGGACCTTTGCTGTCCAGATGTTCCGGGATTGAATGAAGAGCCAATGAAATGGCATCTACTGTTGACCTGTTGTGACAGTAGGCAAATTGGAGTGGATCCAAGTTGTTTCTCAGGCAGGAGTTGATATTTTTCATCTCCAACCTCTCAAAGCACTTCACCACAGTGGATGGAAGTGCTGCTGGATGATAGTCATTGAGGCAGGTCACCATATTCTTCTTGGACACCAGTATAATTCAAGCTATATATTCTGGCTTCTGCCCCTTCCTTTTCAGCCCCAATGAAAGTTCTTGACCTAAAAGGTTGACTGTTTATTTCCTTCCATTGATGCTCTCTGACTTGCAGAATTCCTGCAGTGTTTTGTGTGTGTTGTTCAAGATTTGCAGCATCTGCAGTACCTCTTGCATGTATTAGAATACTGTTTGAATATTACGGAAGTGTTTTAGTACTTCTGCATTGGAGTGTAACACCCGACCGAGGATTGGACTGGGAGCCTAATGAGGGGATTTTTCAGTAGGTGAAGATTTCTACCCTTTTCCAGATGGTAGCAGGCTTCCAGTTTTCCTTTCAATAGAAAAGTGCATCCTCTACTGCCTCCCAGTGGAATTTTAAAGGCATTATGTTACCATTGCTGAACAGTAGTTACAAAGCTTGTTTGGATCGATCACTTGGGCAGTTTTTTGCATTATAATTTATTAAAATAGATTCAGAGAAACATGTAGATAACGTTTAACACTTAAATGTTCCTATTGCCAAGTCTGACAGGAGTTTCCCCTCTATTTTGTGATTGGCTATAAAAACCCACTTATTGAGTGTGTGTATGCACGTCTTTATTTTTGTACACCATTGTCCGTATTTACCTCCCTCCAAAGGCAGATGTCATGATGAACATGTAGAGCACATGTATAAGATAAACACATACATGTGAATTATAACCCTGAAGTTGCAAATGATGAAGGCTATTATGCACGAATTGTGTGAAACATTCTGGGTTTTGTTCCCTGTGATGCTTGCTGATACAGCATCAATATGGCAAATGCCAGCTTTTTTATCTACTGTATCTCAACAGGCTTTTCTGAGGTGTAGATTTAAAAATTTGAAGTAATTTGTCTGAGAGTCGTATACTATTTTCGAGAAATGAGGTGTGAATTCTGCTAATAAAAATAGTGGTCATTTCAATAACGTAAAATTATTTTGGGTTTCAGTTGCTATTATAAAATAGTTTTGCTACTGAAATTCAACTTCATGATTTTGATTATTCCAGTGGTTTTTTGGCCATTTTCCCAACTTGCTCCATTTACAAATGTGAATTGATCCGAAACTGCTGGCTCTGTCCCAGCTTAGACCAATCTAATCATTACTAAGAACCTGTGCTTGTTGATCTACATTGGCTCCCAGCACTGCAACGTCTCAGTTTTAAAATTCTCATCCTCGTTTTCAGATTGATTCCTGGCCTTGCTCCACCTTACCATTGCAACCTTCTTCAGGGTTCCTCCGCATCTGGTCTTTAGGTAATTTTCCATTTCAATCGCTGTACCATTGGGACCATACTTTCTAGTGCCATGACCAGTTTTCTTAAACCCTGCTGTTGCTAGAGGATATGTGTAGATTCATCCTGTGGGTATCCTTCATCCCACATGACCACTGCATTCTTGACCATCAACATCCACATTAAGCTTTGCACAGGGGATGCTTTCACAATCTGTTTTCATGTTTCTCGCAAGATTACTCTCTTATTTTACTTTCTCCTTCCTTATAAATGTCTATCTTCCCTTTGTAAATTTTGAAATGTTCCCATCACTCTGACTTGTGTTCTCTCTGGAAAGAGTATAGGCCTTTTTCCTGTTACCTAATATCACATTTAAAGGTTATTATCAATAGTTGGACCACATTTCCTGCTTAGTACTTGTGTTCTATATGAATGGATACTTCTTGTATTCAGTCTATTTATTATTTTAATATTAGCCATTCCATGTCATGTATTTTTAGTTTCCCGATCAATTAGAACCAATTTGCACCTCATTAGTAATTTTTTATTTAGGTTTAATATCTTAGTATAACATTGAATTGAGCCACTCTCCACCATATGTCTTCATATTTGCACCCCACTTTATGTTTTGTGTGTGTGTGTGTGTGTACAATTTAAGAAGCATATAGTTAATTTGATCACATTTAACTGATGTTTTTATTATTAAAAGGTACTGTCTATCAGCAATACGAACCAATCCTTTTCCAGTCTATATGCAACCCATTCATCTTCCGGTGTATAGATGGTGTGTTAATTGATGGAAATGATAAAGGAATTTCTAAAGTTATTTATAGGTATGTCTTATTCATTAAGTGCAGATACTGTATTTTAAATTAACGCACAGTGGGAATTTATAACTAAACTCAATGATACTACGATTTGACCCTCTAGTCTAGATCAGTATAACATCCCCTAGCACTGAAAACCTCCAGGATCTCATGACCACACCAAATCTAACCTCTTGTGAGTCCCAAATTTTTATCACTGCTGTGCATCCATTTTACCTGGGTACCTTGATGCCACACACAGTAAAATGCTGCTGTTCTCAAAGGCCATCGTTCACCATGCCTGATCTGTCAAGAGTAAGGACCATGGTGAGGTCTAGAATTAAGTGGTCTTGGCAAATCCTAAATGGGGCAGCAGTGTGCAAGTTATTGGAGAGAAAGTGCCACTTCATGGCACTGCCCACCACACCTTCCATCCACTGCTCCCTCTAAGCTGTGGGGGGTGCACAGCCGTACAGTAACTGAAATGCTCCCATGCACATAGCCTTTGTTGCATTGCAGCTGGTATTTTATATAATGTTAAAGTGCCGTGCTGTTTTCAGGCCATGTAAAAATTGTTGGTCCGTAAAGCTGTTTTAAAATTTTTTTAAAAAAAAATTAGAGGGAGCGTTGCTTCCAACACTTTACCTAGCGTGATTAAAGCAATGCGGGCAAAATTGAAATTAGCATAGTATTTGTCAATTATTGGATAGCTACTTTTGTAGCAATTATATTGGAGCAGCTTCATCAAAGATAACTAATTCTTCAGCACGGGTGGGATGTTTTCTGTCCCATTACCTCTGTTGTGTGAAGTGCCCCAAGCCATTCTTCACAATGTCGAATGAATCAAATTGGCTGAAGACTGGCTTCTCCAAATGTCTGAATCACAGCAGGGAACCAGGATGGATAAATCACTTGGGGCTTCTGGTTAAACGTACTTTCAAATACTTCAGCCTTGTCTTTAGCTCCATTGTGTTTGAGCTCCACTTTCACCACTGTTGTAGATTGGAGCCACTTTCATGCATTAGCTGTGTCATTATCCAGTACCATTCACAACCGAATGACTTAAGGCTGCAGAACTTTGATCTGTTGTTTGTCGGATATCATAACGTACATTGTTGTTGTTCGGCATCCATTATTCTGTATTACAATTCTGAAGCATGTTGTTAAATCTTTTACCTATTGGACTGCCACCAATTTTACATTGTTGAGAAGTTTGAAGAAAATCTTACTTGCTTTGGAAAGGTATTTATCATAGCAACTAAATTTGCTTGGATAGTCTTGTTTCAAGTTTCTACCTTTGTCTCCTTTCAGATCTTGCAGTGGACGGGATAGACTTGGTCCTTGTAAAACAAGTGATGTCACTTGGCTTACAGAAACCCCAGCCAATCCACTAGGTGTGGGTCAATATGTCAACAACTGTTCTAATGGTATGATGCATTATTTTAGTCAGTTTTTTGTTAAACACATTAAAATAAATGCATTGGAATCATGTAATTAACACTATTTGTGCATATTAACATTATTTCATCAAAGAGCAAATGGAGATTGTTGGAGGGAACAGTAGTAATTGAAGTTGTGGGAATCTCGTATGAAATCAAGAGATGATGATGATGTCACGAAAATCAATTGATCATGATGGGGAAAAGCAGATATTCCCCTTGTACTCAGCATTAAGCCGGCCAGTGGTGTAGAGGTATCAGCACCGAATTTTGAGGCGAGTGTCCTGGGTTCGAATCCAGCTGGCTCCCTGTATGCTTCCCATCCATGCTGGGCTGAGCATCAAGCTAGCAATTCAACCTCATTGAAAAACAGACCATATGCTAAAGAAACAGCAAGGCTGCCACCCAATGTGCCACACAGTACAGAGAGGAATAAAAAAATTCAGTATTAAAGGCCGGTGTTTTGCTCCAAGTGGGACTTTTCATACCCATTACCCGCCATTTATAACAGGCACATTGACTGGGGAAAACAAGGCCTAGAGATTGTTGTAGCAACAGAGCCTTGATAACCATTCTATGTTTACAATTTACAAGAAATCAGGCAACTAAAATTTTTTAATTGAGTAACTTTATCTGTCTTTTGTGATATACCTTTTAAACTTACTGTCAATACTTATACTGCTAAAATAAATCGTGATTCTTCTCTCAGATCCTCGACGTAGCTGATATTACAGACATCTCCATGATGGTCAACCTTGCCCAGTTTGTTATTAGCAAGGTTCCAGAACCTGATACAGTGGATTCGGGTCATGATTGCCTGTGAAAATCAGCAAAGCCACTTCCTCAGTCTTGCTGACCATCAAAGCTATTAATTTTTGAATGCTTATGAACATCCCTGATAACTAAAAGCATTCAAGATCTATTACCAATGAATAGGCAGTTAAAAATATCATGACAAATAATTACGGATAATAAAATCCGTAATTGCCAGTTTTTCTTATTGGCAATTGTAAAACTTCCATTGAAGTAAATAGCCTGTGGATTCTCTGATTCTCTGCCTGTCCAACCTGGCACAAATTATAGAGAAGTACATAGATAGGGGGCATGGTAGCATAGCAGTTAGCACAACAGTATTACAGGTTGGGGCATCAGGGTTCAATTCCAGTGTCTCTGTAAGAAAGTCTGTACATTCTTCCAGTGTGCGCATGGGTTTGCCTCAAGTGTTCAGTTTTCCTCCCACAGTCCAAAGACATTGTGTTTAGGCAAGGGTTAAATCCATGGCTTGCTGGGCTGTATGGCTCAGTGGCCAGAAGGGCCTGTTCTGTGCTATTTCTCTAAATAAATTTGCAAACCAACCCCAAAGCATGTGACTAATGAAAAGTTCAACAACTTGTGCTTTGCCATTAGACATATTCACCAAATGGAATATGCCAATCAGTTCAGAAGAGTCTGATTATGTGTGCACTAATATGTCAAAAGAACAGAAGAAAACAGGAGGTAGAGTAGGCCAGTAGGTTGTACAAGCCTTTGCCACCGTTTAATATGATAGCGGCTGATCTATGCTGGTCTCAAATAGTGGCATCAAACATTTATCCAGCTCCACTTTAGAATAGTGGCATTTCTCTTGCCCCACTTTATCAAACATCTATCCAGCTCCACTTTAGTATAGTGGCATTTCTCTTGCCCCACTTTATCAAACATCTATCCAGCTCCACTTTAGAATAGTGGCATTTCTCTTGCCCCACTTTATCAAACATTTATCCAGCTCCACTTTAGAAACCTGGCTATATTCAGCTGCCATTGCTCATCAGGCAGAGAATTCCAGAGTATTATCACCTTCCGTGAGAGCAAATTTTTATATGGCTCAGGTGTAAATGACTGGCTCCTTATTTTCTAGTTATGCTCCCTTATTCAAGACTTCCTCTCTGGTAAAAACGTCTCAACATCTACCCTGTCAGGCTCCCTTAGGGTCTAATATGTTTGAACAAGGCCACCCCTCATTCTTCTGAACTCTTAAGGAATATAAACAGTAAGCCCAGCTGACTAGGAGAACTCTTTCTTTCCAGAGATTAGCCCAGTGAATCTCTCTTAGACTGTTTATAATGTTACTATGTCCTTTTTTAAGGTAGGAGGACCGATCTTGTGTGCAATACCCCTGGGTGAGGCCTAATAAACCACCTGTACAATTGCACAATAAAAACTCTTATTTTTAAACTCCCTTTCCAATGCAGGCCAAAATGCTGTTTGCTTTCTTAACTAGGTTTTGGATCTGCCTGCTAGTTTTTGATACTAGAACACAGATTCCTCTCTAGTTCACTCATTTGCAGTCTTTCTATCTCTCTCCATTTAGATAATAATCTGCATTTTGATTTCTCTTAGTGCAGTGTATGACCTCACACTTAAACACAGAATGTAGAGCAGTACAGCATATTCGGCCTACGATATTGTGCCAACCTTTTAACCTGCTCCATGATTAATCTAACCCTTTCCTCCCACATAGCCTCCATTTTTCTTTCATCCTTTTGTCTGTTGAAGACTCTCTTAAGCATTTTTAAGGTATCTCCCTCTACCACTGTTGTGTATTTAATATTTCTGTAGTATTTGAATAAACTTGTAAATAAATTGATTAAGCATTCTTGTTCGTTTATGTAATTCATTGTGGGTTATGTGTAAAAATAAGTGAATTGCATACGTCATGATGCTAATCTGTGAGATGTGTGCCACTTGTTTAAAGTAAACATGAAGTTAGACTCGCATTCCTGGCTCTCGTTTTCCTTTCAATTAGCTTTAATGTTTTGAAGTTACAAAACATAACATCCACCACCGCCCCCCCCCCCATCCCCAGCAGTGCGTCCATTTACCTACCACTTTGCCTTAAAAAAAAAACACCTACCTCTGACATCTCCCCTCTAATTTCCACCAATCGCATTAATATTGCCACTCTAGGAAGGACCTGGATGTTCACGCTATCAATGCCTCTTATCACCTATATCAAATTCAACTTCGTTTTGCAGCCTTTTGCCACTTGATCTATATCCTTTTGCAGAATCACAGTATCGTTAACACAAAATACCCATCCTTCTATTTTTGTATCATCTGCAAATCTGGCAAGTTTACATACAGTTTGTTCCTCAAGGTCATTAAAATAAATGCAAATAATTGCAGGTCAAGAACTGATCCTTGCAGTATTCCATGAGTTACTCCCTTCCAGTCTGAAAAGAACCAATTTGTTTTGATTTTATGAGAAAGTCAGTTTTCTATCCAAACTTGCTGTTGTTTATGAGCCTAAATGCTAGCATTTAGCAGCAAAATTGATTAATGTGGAAGAGTATTGAAAAATCTGAGAATTATGCCTGAATTTGAGGATACTAGCAGTTTGGAGCTTCAGGCATAATAGTAAATATTCCTAGTTTTAAAGAGTAAAATATGCACTTACCTTTTACGTGTTAGTATGAAAAATAATCCTATCAACTGCTGTGTTGCAGAGAAAGAAGCCAATGTATGCTATCAGGAATTTGATGTCCCCAAAACCTTTCCTCTCGAGTTCCGTCAGTACATTCCTAACGTCAACTACAGGCATGATGCAGAAAGGTTGGTCCTTTTGATTACCTCATTTTAATGCATCAGACATTAAGATTAGGAGATAAAAATCCAACACTTTCAACAGGAATTTCTACAGTGACTGCTTATTGTTGTACTAAAGGAGGAGAAGGATGTGAAGTATTTCGGATTAGTCACATATTTTCAATTTTTGTTCAATATTATTCTGTTTTTATATTTAGAAAGATGGTCAAGATTTCACGCAGCAACATGACACAAAATGTAATTGCGTTGCAGTTTTTAAAAAATTTGCACATTGAATGAAAGAGTATTTCCCATCAGTGAGATTCTAGGGGTACTAGAGAGAAACTCACGTGAGCAGTCTAGAACAAGGAGGCATAACTGACAATCAACCTTAATAAGAGCTAGCGCTTTCTCAGAGAAAAGCTGGTGGACATCTACATATAATCCTCTTCCCCAAAACTGCTGGAAACTCTCAACAGTTTGGGCAGCTGTGGGTCCTGATGGTGGGTCTTGGATCTGAAACATGAACTCAGCTTCCAGACTGTTGAATGTTGTAGTATATTCTGTTTTTATTTCAGATTTCCAGCATCTGCAGCTTTTTCAGTTTGTTAGATCCTCAAATTGCTGTTTTTGGTTAATAATTTGAAAAAAAAAGAGGGTGTTGGATTTCTGGGAGATGGTGATTAAGGGTCATAAAACAGGATGGCTAGTCAAGATTAACATACACATGATAAATGCAAGGCACAATAAGGTCAAGGAAATGTTTGCCAGATCCTGCTCCTTTGCTAGATGCACATCAGGAGGCAATTGAAGAACTAGGAGAGGCAAGGAAGGTGGGTGGTGAGGGATTTCCAGATTACGCAATTGGCCTAATTGCCACTCATGGAAAAAGTGTTCCGAAATGGAGATGAGCAGGTTCAAACCTAAATGGTGTTTACAATTGTAAAGGAAGGGGGGTGGGGAAACACAAAACGATGCTAGGGCTTAAACTCTATATGTTGGACAATGGGGAAGTTGTTGCAGGCAGAGCCCTGGAGAGTGTTAGATAGGCGCTGAAGGTTTGGATGAAGAATTAAATAATAGTGTTGAATGCACTGAGTTTTCACTAAAATCGTATACGATGATTAGGAACTAGCAGAGAACATTCAAAGCAATTGTTTTTGATGTTTTAAAAAAAGTGATTTTCATCATTTCATAGCTATCATCGTCTCTGATCATCATACCTTCTGATAGAGCCTGAGCCAATAGCCAAGGTTGAGGGCAGTGTTTAAGTTAAACTGTAGCAGGTTTCTGATGGGACCTGTTGCTTACTGGGGGAAATTGTTTGGCTTTATGGGGGTGGTAAAGGTGTGTAGGCATTGAAAGAGGGACAAGTCATGAAAACAAGGCTAGCACTACAGTTAAAGCCAGGTATTGTTGGGACGTAAATAGAAATTGTTCTGCCCTCAATCGCCCCTGAAGGAAAACAAGCAAACAGGAAAGACAAATACAACAGAGTCATGAGGCTGCAGATGCTGGAATCTGAGGCAAAAAAATGCTTCTGTGTGAGCTCAGTGGGCCAGACAGCACCTCTGGAGTGAAATGGACAGTCAGCCTCTCGGATTGAGACCACTTCAACTCAACTAAAAAAGAAGAGGGAGCTGGTAGGAGGAGCTGGAGAGAGTGGGAGTGGAGCAGAAGTAGGTGGCAGCTGGTAGGAGGAGCTGGAGAGAGTGGGAGTGGAGCAGAAGTAGGTGGCACCTGGTGGGTGGATCTAGAGTAGGTGAGATGTTGGATTGGCTGCTGGGGGAAGAGAAGGGTGGAAATAAGTGACAGCCACTGGAGGGTGGTAAGTGCAGGTAGCAAAGACCATAAGATATAGGAGCAGAATTAGGCCATTTGGCCCATTGAATCTGCTCTGCCTTTTCATCATGGATGATCCAACTTTCCTCTCACCTCCAATCTCCCGGTATCCCTTCATGCCCTGACCAATCAAGAATCTTGTAATCTCTCCCTTAAATGTACAAAAAGACTTTGCCTCCACAGATTCACCACTCTCTGACTAAAGTCATTCCTCATCTCCTTTCTAAAAGGACGCCCCTCTATTCTGAGGCTGTGTCCTTTGATCTTAGACTCTCCCACCGAAGGAAACATCTTCTCCATATCCCCTCTATCAAGGCCTTTCACCATTCAATAGGTTTCAATGAGGTCACCCCTCATTCTTCTGAATACTAGCAAATCGAGGCCCAGAGCCATCATACGCTCTTCATATGACAATCCATTCAATCCTGGAATCATTTTCGTGAACCTCCTTTGAATCCTCTGCAGTTTCAGCACATCCTTTCTAAGGTGATGGGCCCAAAACTGCTCACAGTTCCCCAAGTGAGGACTCACTAGTGCTTTATAAAGTCTCAACATCACATCCTTGCATTTATATTCTAGTCTTCTTGAAATGAAGACTAACATTGCATCTGTCTTCCTCAGCACCGACTCAACCTGCAAATTGACTTTTAGGGAATCCTGCATAAGGATTCCCAAGTCCCTTTGCACTTCAGTTTTTTTGTATTTTTTCTCCATTCAGAAAACAGTCAACCCTTTCATTTCTTCTACCAAACTGCATGACCATACATTTCCCGACTCTGTATCCATCTTCTATTTCTTTGCCCATTTTTATAATCTAAGTCCTTCTGTAGCCTCTCTACATCCTCAAAACTAACTGCCCCTCCACCTATCTTCATATCGTCTGCAAACTTTGCAACAAAGCCATCAATTCCATCATCCAAATCATTATCATATAATGTAAAAAGAATCTGTCCCAACACCAACCCCTGTTGAACACCACTAGTCACCGGCAACCAGCCAGAAAAAGCTCCCTTTATTCCCACTCTTTGCTTCCTGCCGATCAGCCACTGCGCTAGAATCTTTCCTGTAATACCATGGGCTCATAACTTATTAAGCAGCCTGATGTGTGGCACCTTATCAAAGGCCTTCTGGAAATCCAAGTACACAACATCAACCAATTCTCCTTTGTCTATCCTGCTTGTTATTTCTTCAAAGAATCCCAACAAGTTTGTCAGGCAAGATTTTCCCTTGTGGAAACCATGTTGACTACGGCCTATTTTATCATGTGCCTCCAAGTACCCTGAGACCTATCCTTAACAATCGACTCCAACATTTTTCAACCGTTAAGATCAGACTAACTGGCCTATAGCTTCCTTTCTTCTGCCTCTCTCCCTTCTTGAAGAGTGAAGTGATATTTGAAATTTTCCGGACTGGCAATTCTTGAAAGATCATCACTAATGCCCTACAATCTCTTCAGCCACCTCTTTCAGAACTCTGGGGTGTACAGCATCTGGTCCAGGTGACTTATCTACCTCAGACCTTTCAGTTTCCCAAAAATCTTCTCTCTATTAATGACAACATCATGCCCCCTGACACCTGGAACTTCCACCATGAAGACTGATGCTAAATGCTTATTCAGTTCATCCGCCGTTTCCTTGTCCCCCATTACTACAACCCCAGCATTATTTCACAGTGGTCCGATATCCACTCTTGCCTCTCTTTTGCACTTTATGTATCAGAAGAAATTTTTGGTATCCTCCTTAATATTATTGGCTAGCTTACTTCTGTATTCCACGTTTACCTTAATGACTTTTTAGTTGCCTTCTGGTGGTTCTTAAAAGCTTCCCAATCCTCTAACTTCCCACTAATTTTTGCTCTATTATTTGCTCTCCCTTTGGCTTTTATGTTGCCTTTGACTTCTCTTGTTAGCCATGATTGTGTCATCTTTCCTTTAGAATACGTCTTCCTCTTTGGGATCTATATATCCTGTGCCTTCAAAATTGCTTCTGAAAATTCCAGCCATTGCTGCTGTGCTGTCATCCCTGCCAGTGTTATTTTTTCCCAATCAGTTCTGGCCAACTCCTCTCTCATGCCTCTGTAATTCCCTTACTCCACTGTAATACTGATACATCTGACCGTAGCTTCTCCTTTACAAATTTAAGGGTGAATTTCTCATATTATGATCACTTGCCCCTAAGGGTTCTTTTACACTAAGATCTCTAATCAATTCTGGTTCATTGCACAACACCCAATCCAGAACAGCTGATCCCCTAGTGGGCTCAACCACAAGCTGCTCTAAAAAGCCATCTCATAGGCACTGTGGAGACTCCCCCTCTTGGAATCCAGCACCAACCAGATTGAAGTCTCCCATGACTATTGTAACTTTGCTCTTTTGGCATGCATTTTCTGTCTCCCGTAATTTGTAGACCACATCCTTACTAATGTTTCGGGGTTTGTATACAACTTACATCAGTGTCTTTTTGCCCTTGCAGTTCCTTAGCTCTATCCACAATAATTCAACACCTTCCAACCCTATGTTACTTCTTTCTCATGATTTGATTTCATTTTTTACCAACAGAGCAACACCGCCCTCTCTGCCTTCCTGCCTGACCTTTCGATACAATGAGTGTCCTTGGACATTATGCTCCCAGCTGTAATCTTCTCTCAACCATGACTCAGTGATACCCACAACATCACATCTGCCAATTTGTAACTGCCTCAAGTTCATCTATACTGCGCACATTCAAATATAACACCTTCAGTCCTGTGTTCACCCTTTTCAATTTTGATTGACTTTTACATTGTAGCTCGTCCTGTTGACTGCAGTTTTGCCCTATCAATAGCCTCTCCTCGCTACACGTTACCTCTGTTTGTAAACTAGCCACCTCATCTTCAGTACTATTATCCACCTTTCCTACGATAACTCTTGCATTGAAATATATGCAATTCAGGACACTATTCACACTATGCTCAACCTTTTGATTGCTAACTTTGTCTGTGGTCTTACTAACATTTGCCTCGACAGCCTCCTATCCGTTAATCAAACAAATGAATCGCCTATCACCACAGCATGTCTCTTCTCCCCACTTCTCTACCGAGTCACAGAGGCAGACTCAGTGCCAGAGACTCGACCACTGTGACTTTCTCTTCTTAGGTGACACCACCCCCCCCCAACAGCATCAGAATCAGAATTGGGTTTATTATCACCGGCATGTGATGTAAAATTTGTTAACTTAGCAGCAGCAGTTCAATGTAATATATAATATAGAAGAGAAAGAAAAATAAATAAAATAATAATAAATCAATTACAGTATATGTACATTGAATAGATTAAAAATCATGCAAAAAAAAACAGAAATACTGTATAATAAAAAAGGTGAGGTAGTGTCCAAGGGTTCAATGTCCATTTAGAAATCGGATGGCAGAGGGGAAGATGCTGTTCCTGAATCACTGAGTGTGTGCCTTCAGGCTTCTGTACCTCCTACCTGATGGTAACAGTGAGAAAAGGGCATGCCCTGGGTGCTGGAGGTCCTTAATAATGGATGCTGCCTTTCTGAGACACCACTCTCTGAAGATGTCCTGGGTACCTGTACAAGAGAGACGGGTTACACCTGAACTACAGGGGGACCAATATCTTTGCAGGGAGGTTTGTTAGTGCTATTGGCGGGGGGTGGGGGGGGGGGTTAAAACTAGATTTGCAGGGGGATGGGAACCAGAGTGCCAGAGTAGATAGTGGAGCGGGGGTGAAAATAAATTATGTTAAAGTTTCATGCAAAGTCACAAATAGAAGGGTTGTGTGTGGTGGTAATAATCTCCTGAGGTGTGTCTATTTCAATGCGAGCAGTATTGTGGAGAAGGCTGACGGCGTGGAATGACACATGGAATTATGACATTGTAGCCATTAGTGAAACTTGGCTACAGGAGGGGCAGGACTGGCAGCTTAATGTTCCAGGGTTCCGATGTTTCAGACGTGATAGAGGCAGAGGGATGAAGGGTGGGGGGGGGGTTGGTAGCATTGCTAGTCAGAGAAAATGTTACGGCAGTGCTCAGGCAGGACAGATTAGAGGGTTTGTCTACTGAGGCCATATGGGTGGAGCTGAGAAACAGGAAAGGTATGACCATATTAATGAGGTTGTATTATAAACCACCCAGTAGTCAGCGAGAATTGGAGGAGCAAATCTGCAGAGAGATAGCAGACAACTGCAGAAAACATAAAGTTGTGATAGTAGGGAATTTTAATTTTCCATGTATTGATTGGGACTCCCATACTGTTAAAGGTTTAGATGGGTTAGAGTTTGTAAAATGTGTTCAGTAAAGCTTTCTAAATATATAGAGGTACCAACTAGGGAGGATGCACTATTAGATCTCCTATTAGGGAATGAGTTAGGGCAGGTGACGGAAGTGTGTGTAGGGGAACACTTTGTTTCCAGTGATCATGACGTCATTAGTTTCAACGTGATCATGGATAAAGATAGATCTGGTCCTCGGGTTGAAGTTCTAAACTGGAAAAAAGCCAAATTTGAAGAAATGAGAAAGGATCTAAAAAGCGTAGATTGGGACAGGTTGTTCTCTGGCAAGGATGTCATTAGTAAGTGGGAGGCCTTCAAAGGAGAAATTTTGAGAGTGCAGAGTTTGTATGTTCCTGTCAGGGTTAAAGGCAAAGTGAATAAGAATAAGGAACTTTGGTTCGCTAGGGATATTGGAACTCTGATAAAGAAGAAGAGAGAGATATATGACGTGTATAGGAAACAGGGAGCAAATAAGGTACTTGTGGAGTATAAAAAGTGCAAAAAAATACTTAAGAAAGAAATCAGGAGGGCTAAAAGAAGACATGAGGTAGTTTTGGCAGTCAAGGTGAAGGATAATCCAAAGAGCTTCAACAGGTATATTAAGAGCAAAAGGATAGTAAGAGATAAAATTGGTCCTCTTGAAGATCAGAGTGGTCGGCTATGTATGGAACCAAAAGAAATGGGGGAGATCTTCAAATGAGTTTTTTGCATCTGTATTTACTAAGGAAACTGGCACGGAGTCAATGGAAGTAAGGCAAATAAGTAGTGAGGTCATGGAACCTATACAGATTGAAGAGGAGGAGGTGCTTGCTATCTGGAAGAAAATCAGAGTAGATAAATTCCCAGGACCTGACAGGGTATTCCCTCAGACCTTGAAGGAGACTAGTGTTGAAATTGCAGGGGCCCTGGCTGATATATTTAAAATGTCGGTATCTACGGGTGAGGTGCTGGAGGATTGGAGGATAGCTCATGTTGTTCTGTTGTTTTAAAAAAGGCTCTAAAAGTAATCTGGGAAATTATAGGCCGGTAAGTTTGACGTCGGTAGTAGGTAAACTATTGGAAGGAGTACTAAGAGATAGGATCTACAAGTATTTGGATAGACAGGGACTTATTAGGGAGAGTCAACACGGCTTTGTGTGTGGTAGGTCATGTTTAACAAATCTATTGGAGTTTTTTGAGGTGGTTACCAGGAAAGTGGATGAAGGGAAGGCAGTGGATGTTATCTACATGGACTTCAGTAAGGCCTTTGACAAGGTCCCCCATGGGAGGTTAGTTAGGAAGATTCAGTTGCTAGGTATACATGGTGAGGTAGTAAATTGGATTAGACATTGGCTCAATGGGAAAAGTCAGAGAGTGGTAGTGGAGGATTGCTTCTCTGAGTGGAGGCCTGTGACTAGTGGTGTGCCACAGGGATCAGTGCTGGGTCCATTGTTATTCGTCATCAGTATCAATGATCTGGATGATAATGTGGTAAATTGGATCAGCAAATTTGCTGATGATACAAAGATTGAAGGTGTAGTGGACAGTGAGGAAGGTTTTCAAAGCTTGCAGAGGGATCTGGACCAGCTGGAAAAATGGGCTGAAAAATGGCAGATGGAGCTTAATACAGACAAGTGTGAGGTATTGCACTTTGTAAGGAAAAACCAAGGTAGAACATACAAGGTAAATGGTAGGGCACTGAGGAGTGCAGTAGAACAGAGGGATCTAGGAATACAGATACAAAATTCCCTCAAAGTGGTGTCACAGGTAGATAGGGTAGTAAAGAGAGCTTTTGGTGCATTGGCCTTTATAAATCAAAGTATTGAGTATAAGAGTTGGAATGTTATGGTGAGGTTGTATAAGGCATTGGTGAGGCCGAATTTGGAGTATTGTGTGCAGTTTTGGTCACCAAATTACAGGAAGGATATTAATAAGGTTGAAAGAGTGCAGAGAAGGTTTACAAGGATGTTGCTGGGACTTGAGAAACTGAGTTACAGAGAAAGGTTGAATAGGTTACGACTTTATTCCCTGGAGCGAAGAAGAATGAGGGGAGACTTGATAGAGGTATATAAAATTATGATGGGTATAGATAGAGTGAATGCAAGCAGGCTTTTTCCATTGAAGCTAGGGGAGAAATAAAACCCAGAGGACATGGGTTAAGGGTGAAGGGGGAAAAGTTTAAAGGGAACATTGGGGGGTGGGCTTCTTCACACAGAGAGTGGTGGGAGTGTGGAATGAGCTGCTAGATGAAATGGTAAATGCGGGCTCACTTTTAACATTTAAGAAAAACTTGGACAGGTATATGGATGAGAGGGGTATGGAGGGATATGGTCCAGGTGCAGGTCAGTGGGACTAGGCAGAAAAATGGTTCGGCACAGCCAAGAAGGGCCAAAAGGCCTGTTTCTGTGCTGTAATGTTCTATGGTTCTACTTTATAGGCTAGTACCCAAGATGGAGCTGACTATATTTACAACCCTCTGCAGCTTCTTTCAGTCCTGTGCAGTAGCCCCTCCATACCAGACAGTGATGCAACCTGTCAGAATGCTCTCCATGGTACAACTATAGAAGTTTTTGACTGTATTTTTGACATGCCAAATCTCTTCAAACTCCTAATGAAGTTAGGAGTTTGAATGCAACCTCTGACTTGCTGCCTTTATAACTGCATTGATATGTTGGGACCAGGTTAGATCCTCAGAGATCTTGACACCCAGGAACTTGAAGCTGCTCACTCTCTCTACTTCTGGTCCCTCTATGAGGATTGGTATGTGTTCCTTTGTCTTACCCTTCCTGAAGTCCACAATCAGCTCTTTGGTCTCACTGCCATTGAATGCCAGGTTGTTGCTGCGGCACCACTCCACCAGTTGGCATATCTCACTCCTGTACGCCCTCTCGTCACCACCTGAGATTTACCAGCAATGGTTGTATCATTAGCAAATATCGTCAGCCACATAGTAATGTGTACACAGAGAGCAGAGCAGTGGGCTAAACACACACCCCTGAGGTGCACCAGTGTTGATCGCCAGTGAGGAGGATATGTTATCACCAATCTGCACAGATTGTCGTCTTCCAGTTAGGAAGTCGAAGATCCAATTTCAGAGGGAGGTACAGAAGCCTAAGTTTTGCAACTTCTCAATCAAATTGTGGGAATAATGGTATTAAATGCTGAGCTATAGTCGATGAAGATCATCCTGACATAGGTGTTTGTGTTGTCCAGGTGGTCTAAAGCCAGGTGGAGAGCCATTGAGATTGTGTCTGCCGTTGACGTATTGTGGCGATAGGCAAATTGCAATTGGTTCAGGTCCTTGCTGAGGCAGGAGTCCAAAGTGATAACCGGTTGTTGACAGAGATGGCTACAGGGATACTCTGCACTACAGAGATACCCTTCCTGACTGTCACCCAGTTTTCTGTGTCCTGCACCTTGGGTGTAACTACCTCTCTATATGTCCTGTCTATCATCCATTCAGCCTCCTGAATCATCTGGAGTTCATCCAGATCCAGCTCCAACTCCCTAAAGTGGATTGTTAGAAATTGCAGCTGAATGCACTTCTTGCAGTTGTAGTCATCAGGGACACTGGAGATCTCCCTGCCTTCCCACATCCCGCAAAGGGAGCATTCCATTATACTGCCTGTCATCCTTACTGTCCCTAATTGAGCAGACATAAAGAAGGAAAAAAACTGGAGCTTTTCTTTCCTTTGCTTTCTGTGAGTGAAGCCTCTCTTTGCTGAAGCCTTGCAGGGCTAAAGCCTCAAGATCACCAATCTGATGACAGCCGCTGCACTTGCCCCTGTCTTCCTTTAATTTGCTTAATCTTGTTAATCAATCCCAAATGCCGAATGGCTGCTGGTCAAAGTTCTTTGTCACTGTATCGACCCGCTGCCGCCTTTTATCCTGGGGCAATGGACCTGATCAAAGCCCCCTCCTCTCAGAGCTTCCAATGTCAGGATTGGCTGCTGGCCCAACATGGGGCTCGATATTTATTTGCTAAACACAAAGATAATTCCATATTTACAAATTATAGACAATGCTTTCTTTTGAAACTACATATAAACTTCACACCTTCTGATTTCGCATCCATCCCGCAGACGCCAGCAGTGTCTGTACTGGGATCCACAGCTTTGTAGGAATCCATTGTTCCAAACTGAATCCACAATACATTATGAAGGAACAGAAGGACTGGTAGCCAAAGCCATTTCCTAAATGTAAATGACCTAAACCCAAAAATCACTCTGACAGTCCCTCCTCTTGGCCCTCCTGGACAAAAATAAATTTGTATCAGGAAAGGCCAACCTAGGAGGATCTATTCAAATAGGGCAGTAAAAACACCCCCACAGGGGGCAGTATAGTCTTTTGTTAATGGACTTTACTGACCCATATAGCCGAGTTAGTAGTTGCCGCAGTCTCTCTGAGTTCCCCTGGGTGTTTTAGTTCCGTCACTATACCCTGAACAGCAGTCAGTGCGTCAGTTATAGGGTACTGTTTATGGGGTTTATACAAACCCTGCTCTATCTTAACTGGGTTTATCTGTACTCGACCACAATCTTGCTTGTGTTTACCCCACACTGCTGAGAATTGCAGGCTCCCCTCTCTAATGATCGGGGCAGCTGCCAGCCAGGTTCTGTATTCTATTGGTTGTACATGTTTGCTGCCCCTGATTTGTCCATATTATTTCTCCCTTCCCCAAATCTATAATGGCCCCTGCTTCCCTTAGGATGTCTATTCCAAGGATGGTGCCCCCGATATTTGGACATACCAAGAAATCCACTGGAAGCTGCACACCCCCCCCCCGCCCCCCCACTGTCATCAGCGCTGGCAGTGGGGCCCACCGCCACATCTTTTTCTGACCTAGAGGCTGTCTTTACTAGCTCTATGATCTGATCGACCATCAGTTTGGTCAGACTGGGCACCGATGGGGTGAGACATTGTGTGTCTGTTGTGATGTTCACCTGTTCTTTCATCTTTCGGGCACTGCCCCAACCATGTCCCAATAGGTCGCATCTATAGCATATCAACTCCTTTACCCTCCCACGTCTGTTCCAACAATTCCTTGCCTTGTGCCCTGGTCGCCGGCAAGCTAAACAAACTCTCTTGGACATCACAGCAGCTACATCCACTATAGCCACTTTACGATCTCTCTTGCACTTTCTTCGGTCTATCTCACTGGCCCATGAAACTATCGCAGAGTAGGTCGACCCCACTGCTGTCCCGAAATCTAAACCTTCCTGGTGGGCTGAGCACAGGCCTTCCTTTATCATTTCCAGGATGACTTGGTTGTCCCTCTCTGATTATCCAACCCGGAATACTCCTCATACGCTCGATATTTACGTTCTGCATAATCCGTGGCCGTCTCATCTGCTTGAATCACTGCCATTATCGTTCCCTGGTTACTCTCACCTCCCCCCAATCGCTGCCTCACTTCCCCTTTAAAAGAGCGATATCTTTCTTCATTGGCGTTCCCGGTAGTTGCCCAGGTCCCATCCTGCAACCCCTGGGCCATTCTATCCCACATATTCCTCAGGCACTTCGCCTTCACTAACACATGTATATTTTTAGGTTGCATCTGGTGAATTTCAACCATTTCCTTAAGTTGACGCCAGAATTCCAAATTCCCACATGCAAATACAAGTGAGGGCAGCTCAGGCAAAATGCTGTTCCTCCCCGGGGTGAAGGGCTTATGAACGGTCGGAATCAAGGTCAAGGGCCGGCTCAGATCATCAGGGTTCGCAACCTGACGTTGCCTGATCTCAATAGGTGCCGTTCTGGCAGATATATCTGGGTAAAACCTCTCCCCGAGATATCTCCACGATAATTCCCATACTAGCAAAATATAAAAGATGGGTACCAGTTAAACAGCACTTACTTAAAACCACAGTACGTAGTCTGCAATCTGCCACTTTTGAGCACCTTAACCCATGATGTCTGCTGTATTCCTTTACATCACACTCATAAAACGTGTACGCTAAAATGCAGCTCCCTGAACGAATGAGCTTCCACACCCCCACTCTGGTGTCCTGAATCGTCGGTAACCACACTTCGCAACTGCTAGCTCTGTCCCAGCACATTAATACGCAAACTTTCATCTCTTACATAAACAAACATGTACGTGCACACACTACTGTTATATCTACCAGTTCAACTCTCCACGTCCGTGATACCTCGTTTTCCCGTGTACCACCGACCCGAACAGATCCCAGTGTGAGTGCTAATTTTAGAAAATACTCACCCACTTAGACTGCTAAAATCGCTGCCCCCACATTGGTCATGAGGGTTTTCCACTTCTGACACCAAATGTTGTTGCGTGAATGAAATCGCTGGAGAAAATTACTGGTAGATACATAGCAGCTTCCTTATTCGACAAAACAAGGTGCAGCAGGCATCATTCGGAGACGCTTTCAGTCGAAAGGTCTGCTAGCCCAATGTGGGGCTCGATATTTACCATAGAGCATTACAGCACAGTACAGGTCCTTCAGCCCTTCATGTTGTGCCGACTCATATAATCCTTAAAAAAGTACTAAATCCACACTACCCCATAACCCTCTATTTTTCTTTCATCCATGTGCCTGTCCAAGAGGCTCTTAAATACCCCTAATGTTTTAGCCTCCACCACCATCCCTGGCAAGTCATTCCAAGCACTCACAACCCTCTGTGTAAAAAAAACAAGAAAAAAACAAAAAAAAAAAACAACTTACCCCTGAAGTCTCCCCTAAACTTCCCTCCCTTAATTTTGTACATATGCCCTCTGGTGTTTGTTGTTGGTGCCCTGGGTAACAGGTACTGACTATCCACCCTATCTATGCCTTTCATAATCTTGTAGACCTCTATCAAGTCCCCTCTCATTCTTCTACGCTCCAAAGAGAAAAGTCCCAACTCTGCTAACCTTGCTTCATATGACTTGTTCTCCAAACCAGGCAACATCCTGGTAAATCTCCTCTGCACTCTCTCCACAGCTTCCACATCCTTCCTATAATGAGGTGACCAGAATTGAACACAATACTCCAAGTGCGGTCTCACCAGAGATTTGTAGAGTTGCAACATGACCTCTCTACTCTTGAACTCAATCCCCCATTAATGAAGCCTAGCATCCCACAGGCCTTCTTAACTACCCTATCAACCTGTGCAGCGACCTTGAGGGATGTATGGATTTGAACCCCAAGGTCCCTTTGTTCATCCACACTCTTAAGTAACTGACCATTAATCCTGTACTCAGTCTTCTGGTTTGTCCTTCCAAAATGCATCACCTCACACTTATCCGGATTGAATTCCTGCTACCATTTTTCTGCCCAACTCTGCAGCCTGTCTATATCTTCTTGTAAACCTTCAACAACCTGCAGCTCCATCCACAACTCCTCCAATCTTCATGTCATCCACAAACTTACTCACCCATCTTTCCACCTCTACATCCCGGTCATTTATAAAAATCACAAATAGCAGGGGTCCCAGGACAGATCCCTGCGGCACTCCACTAGTCACCGACCTCCAGGCAGAATACTTTCCTTCCACAACTACCCTCTGCTTTCTTCCTTTAAGCCAATTTTTTATCCAAACAGCCAAGGTTCCACTTATCCCATGCCTCATGACTTTCTGGATGAGTCTCTCATGAGGGACCTTGTCAAATGCCTTGCTAAAGTCCATGTAGACCACATCCACTGCCCTACCCTCATCAATTTCTTTTGTTACCTCTTCAAAAAACTCAATAAGGCTCGTGAGGCACGATCTTCCCTTCACAAAGCCATGTTGACTGTCCATGAGTAGACTGTACTTCTCCAAATGCTCGTAGATCCTATCCTTAAGAATCCTTTCCAGTAGTTTGCAGACCACCGACGTAAGACTCACCGGTCTACAGTTCCCAGGTTTCTCTCTATTACCTTTTTTTAAACAAGAGAACTACATTTGCCATTCTCCAGTCCTCCGATACTTCCTGTGTAGCCAAGGAGGATTCAAAGATCATAGCTATTGCTCCAGCGATCTCTTCTCTCAATTGCCACAACAACCTGGGGTGTATCATATCCGGCCCTGGGGATTTATCAATCTTAATGTTTTTAAGAAGATCCAGCACTTCTTCTGTAATCTCCACATTGTCCAGCACACAGGCCTGCTCTATTTCGACCTCATCCTGATCAAGATCCTTTTCACATGTGAATACTGAAGCAAAGTATTCATTTAGGACCTCCCCAACCTCCTCCGCCTCCAGGCACATGTTGACCTCTTTATCCTTTAGCGGTCCCACCTTCGTTCTCATCATCCTTCTATTCTTCACATACGCATAGAACGCCTTGGGGTTCTCCTTAATCCTACATGCCAAGTCCTTCTCATGCCCCCTTCGTGCTCTCCTAAGTCCTTTCTTTAATTCCTTCTTGGCTACCCTATATTTCTCATGACCCCCTCCTACTTCTTGTATCTAACATATGCTTCCTTTTACCTTTTGACAAAACAGATATACAGTTTTGGATACTGTTGGGGGAGATGTCTCATCAGGGGAAGGCAGCAGCAGCCGAGTTCATTGCACCATGGGTGGCTCTGCAGCACAGGAGGGAAGGAAAAGGAGTGGGAGAGTTATAGTGATAGGGGATTCGATTGTAAGGGGAATAGATAGGCGTTTCTGCGGCCGCGAACGAGACTCCAGGATGGTATGTTGCCTCCCTGGTGCAAGGGTCAAGGATGTCTCTGAGCGGCTACAGGACATTCTGGAATGGGAGGGTGAACAGCCAGTGGTCGTGGTGCACATAAAAAATGGGATGACGTCCTACAAGGTGAATTTAGGGAGTTAGGAGATAAACTAAAAAGTAGGACCACAAAGGTAATAATCTCTGGATTACTACCAGTGCCACGTGCTAGTCAGAGTAGAAATAGGAGGATATTTCAGATGAATACGTGGCTTGAAAAATGGTGCAAGGGGGAGGGATTCAAATTTCTGGGGCATTGGAACCAGTTCTGGGGGAGGTGGGACCGGTATAAACAGGACAGTCTGCACCTGGGCTGGACTGGAACCAATGTCCTAGGGGGAGCGTTTGCTACTGCTGTTCAGGAGGCTTTAAACTAATGTGGCAGGGGGATGGGAACAAGTGCAGAGAGACAGAGGGGTGTAAAATGAGGGTAGAAGCAAAAAGTAGTAAGGTGAAAAGTAAAAGTGGCAGGCAGGCAAATCCAGGGCAAAAAGCAAAAAGAGCCACTTTTCAACATAATTGTATAAGGGCTAAGAGTGTTGTAAAAACAAGCCTGAAGGCTTTGTGTGTCAATGCGAGGAGCATTCGTAACAAGGTGAATGAATTGAATGTGCAGGTAGTTATTAATGAATATGATATAGTTGGGATCACAGAGACATGGCTCCAGGGTGACCAAGGATGGGAGCTCAACATCCAGGGATATTCAATATTCAGGAGGGATAGACAGGAAAGAAAAGGAGGTGGGGTAGCATTGCTGGTTAGAGAGGAGATTAACGCTATAGAAGGGAAGGACATTGGCCTGGAGGATCTGGAATCGATATGGGTAGAGCTGCATAACACTAAGGGGCAGAAAACGCTGGTGGGAGTTATGTTCAGGCCACCTAACAGTAGTAGTGAGGTTGGGGATGGCATTAAACAGGAAATTAGAAATGCGTGCAATAAAGGAACAGTAGTTATAATGGGTGACTTCAATCTACATATAGATTTGGTGAACCAAATTGGTAAGGGTGCTGAGGAAGAGGATTTCTTGGAATGTATGCGGGATGGTTTTCTGAACCAACATGTCGAGGAACCAACTGGAGAGCAGGCCATTCTAGATTGGGTATTGAGGAATGAGCAAGGGTTAGATAGCAATCTTGTCGTGCGAGGCCCCTTGGGTAAGAGTGACCATAATATGGTGGAATTCTTCATTAAGATGGAGAGTGACATAGTTAATTCAGAAACAAAGGTTCTGAACTTAAAGAAGGGTAACTTTGAAGGTATGAGACGTGAATTAGCTAAGATAGACTGGCAAATGATACTTAAAGGGTTGACGGTGGATATGCAATGGCAAGCATTTAAAGATCGCATGGATGAACTACAACAATTGTTCATCTCAGTTTGGCAAAAGAATAAACCAGGGAAGGTAGTGCACCCGTGGCTGACAAGGGAAATTAGGGATAGTATCAAGTCCAAAGAAGAAACATATAAATTAGCAAAAAAAAGCGGCACACCTGAGGACTGGGAGAAATTCAGAGACCAGCAGAGGAGGACAAAGGGCTTAATTAGGAAAGGGAAAAAAGATTATGAGAGAAAGCTGGCAGGGAACATAAAAACTGACTGTAAAAGCTTTTATAGATACGTGAAAAGAAAAAGATTGGTGAAGACAAATGTAGGTCCTTTACAGTCAGAAACAGGTGAATTGATCATAGGGAACAAAGACATGGCAGACCAATTGAATAACTACTTTGGTTCTGTCTTCACTAAGGAGGACATAAATAATCTTCCGGAAATAGTAAGGGACCGAGGGTCTAGTGAGATGGAGGAATTGAGGAAAATACATGCTAGTAGGGAAGTGGTGTTAGGTAAATTGAAGGGATTAAAGGCAGATAAATCCCCAGGGCCAGATGGTCTGCATCCCAGAGTGCTTAAGGAAGTAGCCCAAGAAATAGTGGATGCATTAGTGATAATTTTTCAAAACTCCTTAGATTCTGGATTAGTTCCTGAGGATTGGAGGGTAGCTAATGTAACCCCACTTTTTAAAAAAGGAGGGAGAGAGAAACTGGGGAATTATAGACCGGTTAGTCTGACATCGGTGGTGGGGAAAATGCTAGAGTCGGTTATCAAAGATGTGATAACAGCACATTTGGAAAGAGGTGAAATCATCGGACAAAGTCAGCATGGATTTGTGAAAGGAAAATCATGACTGATGAATCTTATAGAATTTTTTGAAGATGTACTCCTAGCATAGTGATTGATCCCTTCCTATTTCTGACTTCCACCCACACCAACTCAGTAGACACTCCTTCTGCAGCGTCCTCCCTTTCTATAGCCGTGATTCTATCCCTGACCAGCAATGCCACTCCCCCCCCCTTTTCTACCTCCCATCCTATTCCTTTTAAAACATCTGAACCCCGGGACCTGCATCATCCAATCCTGCCCTTCCTCCAACCAAGTTTCAGTATTTGCTAAACACAAAGGACAATTCCATATTTACAAACTATAGACAATGCTTTCTTTTGAAACTGCATACAAATTTCACATCTCCTGATTCGCATCCATCCCACAGACGCCAGCAGTGTCTGGACTGGGATCCACAAGCTTTTAGGAATGTATCATGCCAAACTGAATCCACAGTACATTATGAAGGAACTGAAGACTGGGGGCCAAAGCCATTTGCTAAATGTAAATGACCTAAACCCAAAAATCACTCTGTCATTACTTCAAGTTGGTTCAAAAACCATAACAGGTAAAAAACCTCTAAGTAATAAAAACAGAATATTAGAAAGCTTGTGCTATATTCATTCTATACAATTGTGGTGTTTACTTTGCAACTTAAATGCTTCATCTATTATTCACAAATTTACTGTTTTTCTTTTGCAGGCCTTTGCGATGTGTAGTTCTTGTGGCTCTTCGAGACATAGAAGTGGGAGAAGAGCTGTTCTCCAATTACTACACTATAATAAAATAAGAACAGTGTACATACCTCTTCTGGTGCTTCAGTCCACCCTCTAGAGTTGGACTTCCTAGATATTGATGCCAAATTCTTGAACTATTTCAATGTTCAAAACACCATTTTAATAAGTGATGAGATGCTCTGCCATTTAGAGTATATTTTGAAATACATAACTTTTGTATAAAGTATAATACTATTTTGTGTGTAATGTGGCGAGCATGCATGCACAACTGCCCTTCATCAGAGTTGTGAAGGCAATCTATTTGCACTCGTTGAGCTTTATCTTGTCAGGCTGCCAGAGCTCGGCAGTAAAGGCGGGCAACCAGGAGAACCAGCCCAAAACTGCAAGAATAATTGAAGGATACTTCATGTTTGTTGCAATGTATGGATCTATTTTTTTTTTAAGTGCAGACTCCCCTTAGCACTACCTATTGGCTGATAACCATGCTCATTGATCTGTTTCTCTGTCGCTGTAAAGTGAATATACCAATTAATCCCCCCCCCCCCGTGTGTGTGCTTTTATTTAATTGACACATCGTTATACAGACACAACAAATTGATGACGTTTTACGTACCTGAATGTCAGCAGATATCACCAGTAGCACCGACAGTTACAAGACAACTGAACAGTTACGAGACAACAGAGTTCGGAGAACGGGGGAGAGACAGCGAGAGGGAAGAGTGAATCAGTTCAGAGAAGGCTGACACGGACGCTAACAAAAGGATGCTGCATGAATAATGGTGCACAGTACACAGTGAGAGATGCACAGCTAGCAAAGTTAAAGTGAAAATAATGCGATGATGGCCTTGGTCGCAAATGTTAACGAATTTGACAGTGCTAATGAAGAGTGGGAATTGTATATCGAGAGGGTTGAACTGTATTGTAATGCGAATGACATGGATGAGGAAAAGCAAGTGTCCATGCTTCTTACCTTAATGGGTGCTAAAACATACGGGCTCTTACGCAACTTAGTAACTCCTGAAAAGCCAGCAAGCAAGACGTTCGATGGAATTGTTGCAACTTTACAAAATCACTTGAGCGCTAAACCGTTAGTAATAGCCGGGAGATTTGGATTTCACAAAAGGAACCAGTAAAAGGATGAAAACATTTCTGAATACTTTGCAGAACTGTGCAAACATTCCCTATGTTGTGACTTTGGAGATGGACTTTCTGATGTATTAAAGAACAGGCTTGTATGTGGCATGCATAGTCAAAGCACACAGAAGAGGCTACTGTCAGTAACAGACCTAACCTTAGAACAGGCATTGACCATTACAATATCATTAGACACAGCAGAAGAGGATGCTTTGGAACTACAGAAAAAGAGTTTAGAATGTGAAACGCACAAAATGCCCTGAATGATACGAAAATCTGAAAATGTTAATGATGTGGCAAATTGTCTCACGATGCAAATAACTATTGGTTCAAAGAAAGTTTGCAGGAAGTGTCACAGACAAGGTCACATGGAGAGTGTGCAAGTCAGACAAAAAGCACAACCAAAGAGAAAAACCACACACTGTGAAAAGCTTCAAACACAGAACTAGACAAATGCACAAGGTGAAACTGAATGAGACAACACTGAATCCTACAAAAGTCAGCTGTCATGCCTAGAACTGCATAGCATTACTAAAACAGATTGCAAAATCATATAGATCACAACAGATGTGTTTGGTATAAAACTGAAATTGGATCTTGATCCAGGGTTAGCTCTGTTTGTTATTCCCGAAGCCGACTACAACAGATTGTTTTCTAAGCTACCTTGATGATTCTAAAGACCGTGTCTCCCGAAGGCAAGCTGAAAGTGTATGTAACATACAGAGACCACACACACCAGTTAGAGCTTTGTGCTGAAAAGTGGAGGGCCAGCACTTTTCAGATGTACGTGGTTGAGAAAACTCCAACTAGACTGGGTCAAAATCAAAGCCCTCCATGTGTCATCAACAGGCAACTGCTGTCTAAATGGTAGCACGAACCAGGGACTGTCACAGCTGCTTAATTCTAATGAGAAGGTGTTTGGTAAACTCAAAGGCATGAAGGCCAGAACTGAACTGGATGAAACAGCAACACCAACATTCCATAAAGCACACCCATTGCTTTACACACTATGTCTGAAGTGGAGGCTGAACTTCAGAGCTTGGCATTCTCTCCAAGGTTGAGTGCAGCGATTGGGCCATACCCTTTGCCCTGATGATCAAGAAAGGGAAGACCAGAGCTGTTTGCATATGCGGGGACTTCCAAGTGTGCTGTACAGTATCCCCCGCCACAAATAGAAAACATTTTTTGCATCTTTGACAGGCGGGGAGACGTTTACAAAGATTGACTTGTCACAAGCCTATCTACAAGTGGGGATTGGGGAGTCAAGCAGGAAGTTGCTCACAACCAACACTCACAAAGGTTCCAGAATAATGGCCTCATCTTTGGCATCACATCAGCTCCAGCAATCTGGCAAAGAGCGACAGACCAAGTGCTCCAAGATATCTGAGGAACACAATGTTACCTTGATGACATCATTGTAACTGGCAAGAAAGATGAAGAGCACCTCCTGAACCTTGCTAAAGTGCTTACCAGGCTGAGTGAGTACGGTCTGCGTGCAAAGAGAGAGAAATGTGAGTTTTTCCAAGAATGAAATCTCATATTGTGCACATGCCATAGCCAAGCATGGTTTTACGTAAGTCACAAGAGAAGACTGAAGCAATGCTGCAAGCACTAAAACCAGAAAAAAAGGTCACAACTCAGGTCAAACTTGGGCCTTGTAAACTACTACCACCGGTTTCTCACAAATATTGCTACAGCCATGGTCCATGTGTGTACCAACAACATGGGTAGAATGAGGAAACAGGCTCTGCTGAGGGAATCTGAGCAACTAGGGACTAAAGTAAAAAATCAGAATCAAAAAGGTAGTAATCTCTGGATTACTACCTGAGCCTCGTGCAAATGGCACATAGTCAAGAAGATTATAGAGTTAAAAGCGTGGCTCACGGATTGGTATGGGAGAAGTGGGTTTGAATTCATGGGAAATTGGCACCAGTACTGGGGAAGGAGGGAGCTGTATCAATGGGACGTGCTCCATCTGAACCATGATGGGACCTGGATACCAGCGAATCACATAACTAGGGCTGTGGATAGGGCTTTAAACTAAATAGTAGGGGGTGGGTTCAACAGATTGGATAAGTATGGATAAAGTAAAATAGAAAAGGGTGGATAAAGAAAAAGCAAAAGAGAAATGTAAGAGCGGAGTAAGTAAAGTCAAGTGCAAAAGAGGAAAGGATTACAAAATTTTAAAAGCACAGTGAGTGTAAGGACATTTTATTTGAAATAAGGTCAGTGAACTTGTGGCACCATTAGTGGCCATTATAGAAACGTGGTTGCAGGGTGGAGAGGAGTACGAATTGAATATCCAAGGATATTAGTTAATATGGATGGATAGGCAAGAAGGTAAGGGAGGTCGGGTAGCATTCTTAAGGATGAGATCAGGGCGATAGTGAGAGATGATATAAGATCTAAGGAGCAGAATGTTGAATCCATCTGGGTACAGATTAGGAATAGTAAAGGGAAAAAATCACTGGTGGGAGTTGTCTATCAGCCACTGAATAATAACATTACAGTGGCACAGGCAATAAACAGAAATATCTGAGGCATGCAAGAATGGAACAGCAGTTATCATGGGGGAATTTAACTTGCACAGAGATTGGGTGAATCAAGTTGGTCGAGGCGGTCTTGAGGAGGACTTCACAGAATGCAAATGTGATGGTTTTCTTGAACAGCATGTTACTGAACCTACAAGGGAACGTGCTATCTTAGATCTGGTCCTGTGCAAAGAGACAGATAAAATTAGTGATCTTGCAGTTGGGGATCCTCTAGGGAAGAGTGATCACAGTATGCTTGAGTTTCTCCTACAAATGGAGGGTGCAATAGTTTGATCAAAAAACCAGTGTATTATGCCTAAGCAATGGAGACTACAATGAGATGAGGGAGGATTTGGCTAGTGTAGACTGGGAACACAGGCTATATGGTGGGATGGTTGAGGAACAGTGGAAGACTTCCAAGAGATTTTTCATGGTGCTCAACAAAAGTATATTCTGGGTAAAAGCAAGGACAGTAAGGGCGGGGAGAGCCAGCCATGGATTACTAAGGAAATAAAAGAAAGCATCAAACTAAAAGTTTGTGTGCGCAAAGTTGCCCAGAGTATTGGGAAACTGGAAAGTCGGGAAGACTTTAAAAAGCAACAACAATCTAAAGCAAGCAATAAAGAAACGGAAGCTAGATTGTGAAAATAATCAAGCACAAATTATAAAAACATAGTAAAAGTTTTTATAATTATATAAAATGGAAAAGAGTGGCTAAAGTGAATGTAGGTACCTTGGAGGATGAGAAGGGGGAATTGATATTGGTTTTGAATGATTATTTCATGTCGGTCTTCATGGTGGAGATGCATCCCAGGGTGCTGAAAGAAATGGCAGAAGTTATAGTAGAGGCTTTGGTGATGATTTACCAAAATTCTCCAGACTCTGGGCTGGTCCTGGTGGATTGGAAGATGACCAATGTTCAAAAAAGGATGTAGACAAGAGGTAGGCAACTACAGGCTAGTTAGTTTTGTTACGAACCCCGTAACTGGGTGTCTTACCAGCAAAGATAGGAGTATCCTTTGGAGTCTGATGATACTATTTTTAACTATTTATTAGTAAAAATACACAAAAATAATATCAATGCAAATATACAGATAATATACGTCATCAATACTAAACCTAAAAATGCAGGTATAATAATAATCAATAAGAAATAAGCTCTATCGTTGTCTAGGGGATAATGAATTGTCCGATGGAAATATAAAGTTCAGTTCAGTTCATGCAGGCTGCGGTAGGTGTTGGTCGCTGTGTTGCAATTGTTGGAGAGAGGGAGAGAGAGAGAGAGAGAGAGAGAGAGAGAACAGTAACAGTGATTAACTTGCCAACTTTCCTTTATGATCTTGATCCGTCGATGCGTCGTTGTTGTGGCCATTCACGTATGACCCCTCCGTCCTTTAGCTAGACCGTTCCGTGGTGGACTTGTCACCCAGGCAAGGGTGGACACACACACAAGTCCCCACTGGTCTCGTAGAGTCTCACCTGGTGCGTCTGAGGGGTGTTGCCCCAGACCTTACTTTTATCCCCACTCACGGGGTCTCAGGTGTCAATCAGGTTGGGATGATGCAACCCATCAACCAGACCAATCTGGTTGCCCCCTGAGGGTTTTCAATGAATAGAACAGTACTCAATACACAATCCTTCTCCAAGAGACAATAGCAGTAATCAGTGGTTCTGTTCCACTTTTGTTAGGAGGAGACATTCCACTTTTGTGTATCTCTGCATTGTCTCGCTCTCACTTCCTTGGTATCAGACCCGAAATAGTAGCGATTTTGCGATTCTTAAAAAGGGGGGGGGCGACTTTGCACCCTTCTGCCCATCAGAGTTGCTCCTCATTTGTAACACCCCCATCCTTCTAAGAATTTTCACCACAGGGGAAAATTAACTAATACAGAGTCTTACAGAATTTCAGAATCTAACACAATACAAAAGAGTTTTTCCACTACAGGGCAATACAGTTATACATTCAACTTAGCATCTAGATAGTTAGCGATTACATTGTCACTTCCTTTAATATCTTAATATCTTGTACCTTAATAAATTCCTGTAGCATCAGACTCCAATTTAATAACCACCCATTTTTATTCCTTTTCTTCAGCAAAACAAAACTAAAGAATTGTGATCTTAGCTTAAGTGTATATTACAAAATGTGAACCAATACATGTGTGATTATTCTGTAGTACATTACAAAAGTTTATGCAAATACAAATCTTTATTTTACTTTTAAACTTAACAGTCAATCTTCTATGGTGTTGTCTTTATTATTTACATGCTTTGTTGAAATCCCTCAAAACCAGATCCTGTTATTTAAAGTGGCATTTTGTCAACCTTCGCCTCTTTTCCACTTAACTCTCACGTGGTTAGCTTGCTCACCAGTGTGGAATAGGTTTTTGCATACTCCTTTCATAGGAGTTAACTTATCAACACTGTTTTCCAAATTTAGCCCATCTTCTGAACTTCCACATAATTCTTCCTTTTTAAGCAAGTCATTAATTTTATCTTCAGGACTCTTCATTCTATTAATTTTCAGTTTCACATCTGCAAGTGATCCCTCTTTGTCCAAACAACATTTCAAATTCTGCCTCTTCACAGCACACCCTTGAATAACATTAGCGAGTGGGGTACCTTTACATTCCAAATCAAACTGTAGTTGATTCACAGGCACCTTGTTAACAAGCCATTGTTTCTTTAGCTTGGTTACTGCTTCTGACACCAATCCAGACTTTAAATTTTCTACATTCAATTTAGGAACTACACTTTTCCCTTCTCCTTCAATAATAATATTCACATCACCACCTTTTATCTCCTCACTAACTTTTAACACACCTTCTAACAGAAACCACTGGGAATTCTCACTTCACTTCCCACTGGTACCAAGGTTAACCCTCTCTTCACTGAACCAAGTCCATCTGACCCAAAAGGACTGCATTCCTTTTCAACTAAATCAGATACCTCAGACTTTTCCTGAGCTCCATTACTAGGTTCAGTACCATGTGCATCCACATCTTGAACACACTCAGATGGGACATCTGCCTCTTCCAGGCTTTCAATACCCATCCCCTTTTCAAATTCTAAGTTCCCCTGATCCTCCCAGTTACTCTCTGGGCAACTCCCATCCAGAGTAAACTCAACCATGTGGGTTAAAACAACCTCATCTGCTAACCCAGCAGACTCCTTCAAGGTAATGGCATCCTTTTCATCTAGGACTGCCCTTATTTCATTATCGGGAACACATTTTAAATTTTCAACTTCTTCAAACAGTTCTGTCAAGCCAGACAGATCATCCATGTCCAACCCTGGACCTTCTAACAGCCTTATCTGTTTCTTATTTTTACTCTGTGCCTCTATAAATTCCCTCTTGGCTAAGGGTAGGTTTATCTCCTCTCCTCTACTCTTGGTCACCTCCCTATTCTCCGTTTTACCACCCTCTAACCCCTCTTGGTACAGGGTCGGTAAAAACGTCTCAGCCAAATCAACACTGGACTGATTTAAACTGGTCTCTTTCTCAGCTGCCTTTCTCGACATGCTGCGAGTGATCGCGCATGCGGGATAGATCTTGGAACTTAGGGGCAGGTCCGCAACACTTACAGGCTGGCTCGTCAGCTTCATTGCTGACCACACCTCACCACCTGCTAAATCGTTACCAAGAAGGACGTCCACACCAGCTCTCGGAAATTCTGATCGCACCCCTATTTCAACTGGTCCAGATACCAGATCACAATTTATAATGATCCTATGCAAAGGCACAGCTTCTGTCCCTTTTCCCATGCCTCTCAAAACTACCTCTCCCATCTCAGGACCAAAATCTAGTACCTTACCGAGAATCAAAGACTGCTCAGCTCCAGTATCTCTCCAGATCCGCACTGGAACTGGTGTTTCTCCCTCTTTCACAGACACGGTCCCTTCTGAAATAAATTTCTCACACCCCTCTCGTACTTTATCTACCTGGGGCTTTCTCGTCAATTTACTGATCAACACAATACACCCTGTAGGGACTGCTGCTCTCCCTTTTCCTGTCTCCTTCCTCGGAGCAAAGCACTTAGATGCAATATGACCCACCTTTCCACAATTAAAACAGGTCAAGCCAGGAACCCTCCTGCCAGCTTGCCTTTCTTCCTCCTTACTTTTACCACTAGCTCCCGGCTGAATTTCTGCCTCAGCCAGCGGGCTTTCTCTACCGTTCCTACAGTCTTTCTGGTAACTCTTATTCGAGGAAAACTTTGTCTTGTGGGTTAGGACATATTCATCTGCGAACCTGGCAAATTCTGATATAGACTTATTCGGCTTCTCGTTCAAATACATCCGGATAACATCCGAAACACAACCTTTAAATTCCTCAATCAGAATTAACTCTCTGAAATGCCAAAAATCCTCTTCCACCCTTTCTGCCGCACACCAACGATCCAAGAGCACACCCTTCTCATAGGCAAACTCTGCATACGTCTGATTCCACACTTTCTTTAAATCTCTGAACTTTTGTCTATAGGCCTCAGGTACCAATTCGTAGGCCTGAAGAATGGCCTGTTTTACTTCCTCGTAATTCCCATACTCCTCCACAGACAATGCCGCATATGCCCGTTGTGCCTTCGCTTTTAACACACTTTGTAACAACGCCACCCACTGATCTCTGGGCCACTTCTGACTCACTGCCACCTTTTCAAAATGCAAGAAATAACTATCAACATCCGTCTCCTCAAACGGAGGTACTAACCTAAACTCCCTACTAACATTAAACCTCTCCTCTCGGTCTGCCCCTTGGACCCTTCTCTCTTGCTTTAACTTCTCCATGTCCAGCTCATGCTGCCTCTGTTTCTCCTTCTTCTCATACTCCCTCTGTTTTTCAGCTCTTTCCTTCTCCTTTTCAGCTGCTTCCAGCTGTTTTAACCTAAGTTCATGCTCCCTCTGCTTTTCAGCCTTTAACTGGAGTTCATACTCCCTTTTCACCTCTAACTCCTTTAGCTGGAGCTCATACTCCCTTTTCCTCTGTTCCGCGTCCAGCCTCAATTTTTCCAACTCTAACTGAGCCGTCCCAATAGCTGGTACCTTTTCAGGAATATTTTCCAATACCTCAGCCGAAAACACATTCTTCTCAATATAATACTGAGTTATGGCCCTCCGCATCTCCCACTTTTTCATTGAGGACCTCACCTCTGCGAGATTTAGTCCTTTCGCAATATTTACCAAGTCCGTCTTTGTGGCCTCCTCTAGCACCTTCAAAGTCAGGTTTTGTGTAAATTCGTCTACGTCCATCTTTGCTGGTTTCCCGTCTGGTTACCTGCACAACCAGATCCAAGTCTGGACTTAAAAGCCAATTCACTGGCCCTTCAATTTGGTATCAAATCCTGAGATGAGGCCCCAAGTTGTTACGAACCCCGTAACTGGGTATCTTACCAGCAAAGATAGGAGTATCCGTTGGAGTCTGGTGATACTATTTTTAATAGTATTTATTAGTAAAAATACACAATAATAATATCAATGCATATATAGATAATATACGTCATCAATACTAAACCTAAAAGTGCGGGTATAAGGGTATAATAATAATCAATAAGAAATAAGCTCTATCGTTGTCTAGGGGATAATGAATTGTCCGATGGAAATATAAAGTTCAGTTCAGTTCATGCAGGCTGCGGTAGTTGTTGGTCGCTGTGTTGCAATTGTTGGAGAGAGGGGGGGGGGGAGGGGGGGGGGGGGGGGGGGGGGGAGAGGAGAGAGAGAGAGAGAGAGAGAGAGAGAGAGAGAGAGAGAGAGAGAGAGAGAGAGAGAGAGAGAGAGAGAGAGAGAGAGAGAGAGAGAGAGAGAGAGAGAGAGAGAGAGAGAGAGAGAGAGAGAGAGAGAGTAACAGCTATTGACTTGCCGACTTTCCTTTACGATCTTGATCCGTTGTTGTTGTGGCCATTCACGTTTGACCCCTCCATCCTTTAGCTAGACCGTTGACCCTTGACTCCCTTGACACCCTTGACTCGTCACCCAGGCAAGGGTGGACACACACACAAGTCCCCACTGGTCTCGTAGTGTCTCTCCTGGTGCGTCTGAGGGGTGTTCCCCAGACCTTACTTTTATCCCCACTCATGGGGTCTCAGGTGTCAATCAGGTTGGGATGATGCAACCCATCAACCAGACCACTCTGGTTGTCCCCTGAGGGTTTTCAATGAATAGAACAGTACTCAATACACAATCCTTCTCCAAGAGACAATAGCAGTTCCATTCCGCTTTTGTTAGGAGGAGACATTCCACTTTTATGTATTTCTGCGTTGTCTCTCTCTCATTTCCTTGGTATCAGACCCGAAATAGTAGCGATTTTGCGATTCTCAAAAAGGGCGACTTTGCACCCTTCTGCCCATCAGAGTTGCTCTTCATTTGTAACAGTTTAAAATCTATAGCTGGGAAAATGCTTGTAGCTATCATTAGAGATAGCAAGGCATCTGGAAAGGAATGGATCCATCAGGCAGATGCAGCATGGATTCAGCAAAGGCTGGACAGTTTTGAGGATATAACGAGCACAGTGGATAGAGGAGAACAGATGGAAGTTATTTATTGGGATTTCCAGAAGGCGTTCGATAAGGTGCTGCACAAAAGACTTCTCCATAAGATAAGGATGCACAGAGTTGGGGGAGATGTATTAGCATGGATAGAGGATTGGTTAACTAATAGAAAGCAGAGAGTTGGGATACATGGGTGTTACTCTGGTTGGCAATCAGTGGTGAGTGGTGTATCGCAGGGGTCGGTGCTGGACTCGCAACTGTTCACGATATACCTTAAGGATCTGGAAGAGGGGACCAAGTGTAGTGTATCAAAGTTTGCTGATGATACTAAATTGAGTGGAAAAGCAAATTGTGCAGAAGATAAGGAGAGTCTGCAGAGTGATATTGCAGCATGATGCTGTGCAGAGGGACTTGGGATTGCTTGTGCATGAATCACAAAATGTTGGTTTGCAGGTGCAGCAGGCTATCAAAAAGGCAAATGGGATGTTTGCCTTCATTGCTAGAGGGATTGAATTTAAAAACGGAGGTTATGCTGCAACTATAGAGGGTACTGGTGAGGCTGCACCTGGAGTACTGCGTGCAGCTCTGGTCTCCTTCCTTGTGGAAGGATACACTGGCTTTGCAGGCAGTGCAGAGCAAGTTCACCAGGTTGATTCCAGAGATGAGGGGGTTAGACTATGAGGAGAGATTGAGTCGCCTGGGACTGTACTCTCTGGAATTCTGAAGAATGAGGGGAGATCTTAGAAACATAGAAAACCTACAGCACAATACAGGCACTTCGGCCCACAATCCTGAGCCAAACATGTACTTACCTTAGAAATTACCTAGGACAGGGGTGGCCAACCTTTTACATTCCATGTGTCAATTTTTTCACGCACGAGTTCATATGCGCCATACAACTCTTGAACCTCCATTCAATTCTTGTAAAAATATGTTAATGTAGACATATTTAGCATTTTACATGATATATTGATTTAATATAAAAACAAGATAAACATTACTTACCTTAATGAGACTTTTAACAAATATATTTTGTCTTCTTTTGATTTCTCCCTTTTTCTTAATCACATATTCTTTCCGTAACTCAGACCCAAGCACAAGCTTCAGTTTTCCTTCTATTTCAGTCTGATGTTGTGTTTTATAGTGTCCATTAAGATCATGTCTTCTATTATGTGGGGAAGTGTTTTCACAAACAATGCACAACGGTTTTCCTGATGGACCTGCTATAAATAGGAAATCATTTTCCCACTGTTCATTGAATTCATGCTTACTATCACTTTCTGCTTTTCTTTTGCTCATTTTCTTTTGCACTGTGATGGGTAATGGAATGTAAAAACAAGGCTTGATTTTCGAAAAAGTACAAAACTGCAAATGTTCACAAAGGATGAACAAAGCACAACTCCGTGGCACACGAGTGTCAATTTTAAACTGACTGGCAAATACTGAGCGTCATAGGAAGTCATTCCTACCTGTGGCCATCAAACTTTACAACTCCTCCCTCGGAGTGTCAGACACCCTGAGCCAATAGGCTGGGCCTGGACTTACTTCCACTGAGCACGATTATCTTATTATTATTATTTAATTATTTATGGTTTTATATTGCTATATTTCTTCACTATTCTTGGTGCAGCTGTAATGAAACCCAATTTCCCTTGGGATCAATAAAGTATGTCTGTCTGTCTGTCAAAATGTGCAGACATCTGGCACCTCAGAATCAAACAAGTATCAAATGTGTATTGAACAGTTACGGAACGACTGCAGAACAAAAGTCCTTCTTTCCTAGTTTGACTCATTGAACATTCTTTAAAATTGAAAACAGATTAATGTGAAAGAAGATAACATTCGCCAAAAGATGTGCACAAAATAAAATCGCTAAAAATAATTGCTAAGTTTTAGATTCATTTTCAGTAAAACCCATTTCTAGCTCTAAGCTACTTCAATTCCTGTTGTAGATTTTTTTCTACAACTCGGTTTTTGGTTAATACATTTTACATGAGTAGGCTTACTTTTTTATTATTCTCACTGGGGTGCAATGCATCACTTCTAATCATCCAATGCACCACTTCTGACGCATGCACCATAGGTTGGCCATCCCTGACATAGGGTTACCCATAGCCCTCTAATTTTCGAAGCTCTAGGTACCTACCTATCCAGGAGTCTCTTAAAGACCGTATCATATCTGCCTCCACCACCTTCGCTGGTAGCCTATTCCACACACTCACCGCTCTCTGCGTAAAAAAACGTACCCCTGACATCTCCTCTGTACTTACTTCCAATCTCCTTAAAACTGTGCCCTCTCATGTTAGCCATTTCAGCCTTGGGAAAAAGCCTCTGACTATCCACATGATCAATGCCTCACATAATCTTATACACCTCTATCAGGTCACCTCTCCTCCTCCACCGCTCCAAGGAGAAAAGGCTGAGTTCACTCAACCTATTCTTATTAGGCATGCTCCCAAATCCAGGCAACATCCTTGTAAATCTCCTCTGCACCCTTTCTATGGCTTCCACATCCTTCCTGTAGTGAGGCGACCTGAACTGAGCACAGTACTCCAAGTGGGGTCTGACCAGGTCCTATATAGTTGCGAAATTACCTCTCGGCTCTTAAACTGAATCCCCCAGTTGAAGAAGGCCAATACACCGTATGCCTTCTTAACCACAGATTCAACCTGCGCAGCAGCTTTGAGTGCCTTGTCTTCATTCACCATGGCAAAGTGTATATTCACTTTGCTGGACCATTCATGGACTCCACGTTTCTGATTGCTGTAGATGCTCATTCGAAGTGGCCAGAGGTCATGCCAATGACATCAAACACCTCAGAAAAGACTTCCTGCTCTGGAGACCATCTTCTCTAGAAATGGCTTACCTGAACAAATTGTGAGTGACAATGGATCAGTGTACACACCAGAAGAGTTCAGAAGAAAAGTGACATCAAACAAGTCAGCTCACCATCACCCAGCAATGAATGAGTTAGCTGAAAGGTTTGTTCAAACCTTCAACAAGTCCATTAAAGCTATGAACAAGGAGGACATTTGCCTACAGCAGAAGGTGGACAACTTCCTTTTTGTGTATCGGAACTCTGTTCATGTGATGACCAAACACCTGCAATGCTGATCGTGAGCAGGAATCTGAGATCTCACATAGACTCTACGGAGGGAATTGCAGAATAAACATTACACCTGTTGCTAAGTAAATCAGCAATGAGCTTCGAGTTTGGACAGGAAGTCCAAGTGCCTGATTACTGAGAAGACAAGTGGACACCTGATGGGATGGCTACAGGAACTGGACCACTGATGTACACAGTGGATGTTGGAGATCAGACATGGAGATGTTTTGTAGACCAGATACTGGATGCTCAACCGAAGAACAATCCTGAGTCGACTACATCCAACAAGACTGACAAATTACATCCACCAGACTTGCCTCTTAGTAATGATCAGGTCAACAACAGCAAATTAACACCTATAGCAGAGAAAGTTGTCTTTGACAAGACACTTGCCAAAGAGGAAATGTGATGTATGGATCTATTTCTTTTAGCGCAATGACTCCCCTAGCACTACTTATTGACTGAACGTACCCATGTGCTTTGATCTGCTTGTACTCTCGCTGCAAAGTGAATATACTGGTTAACTTCACCTCCATGAGCACGTTATTATTTAATTGATATGTAGCTGCACAGCCACATTTGGCTTCTGGTTGACATCCATTGAAACAGCAGTCCAGTGGTGGGAGAAAACAAAACTGGCAAGGTCACGATTTTTATCTTCACTGTGGCTTGTCCATGCTTTTCAGAAGAAAATGGGAATAGCTACCTTCCCCTGGAATCTTCGTAGTGTGTATTCAGGTCAGTGTTGAGCAATGATCCAACCTTAAACCTGTAGGAGATATTTTATTCAAATTGAATTAACTATCTCTTTAATGAGAATGTCACTGTATAACCAAACAACCTCTTCCACACTAGAAGAATGCTTTGAAACAAAAAACTCCTACTAAAAACAAACTACCACTATCTGAAATAAAACCAGAAAATACTGGAAGGGCTTTCTGTATCCTGAATAGTTACTGATGTTCTTCTTTGTTTTGTGAATTGAATGACCATAATACAAAAAGAACATTAAGTCTTTCCATCATGGCAAACTTATTACCCCTCTCAACCCCATTCTCCTGCCTTCTCCCCATAACCTTTGATGCCCTAACTAATCAAGAACCTATCAACCTCTGTTTTAAAAATACCCAATGACTTAGCCTCCAAATCAGTCTGTGGTAATGAATTCCACAGATTCACCAGCTTCTGGCTAAAGAAATTCCTCCTCATTGGACATTCTATTCTGAGGCTGTTACCTCCGGTCCTAGACTCTCCTAACAATGGAAACATACTCTCCACGTCCACTCTGTCTAGGTAGGCCTTTCAATATTCAGTAGTTTCAATTAGATGCCCCTCCCCCCATTCTTTTAAATGTCAGGAAATCTAGGCCTCAGGATTAGTAATCTAGTTGCATAAACACAACACTAACATATTCCACATGTACTATTGAAGTACCTCTTCTCAATTACATTTTATATTTTTTTCAGGGAGAATGTGGTCCATTAATATGTACGAAGAGGAGCAGCAAGAATTTAACAACCTCTTCTTTAAATATTCCCAATGAATTGGCCTCCACAACTGACCGTGGCAATGCTTCATCTATTGCTTAGGTTTTATTTGGTTGATTTTGCAATAAATATTTTTTTCTAGCACCTTGAGTACAGATATAGGAGAAAAGCTTAAATAACGCCGGCATTAGAGCAGGTAGATCTCAAATACATTCTGTCTTGGCAAGAGCAGTGATACTGTCAAAGTGTTCATTTCAAACTGTATTCACGTCTTCCATCCCCATGCACAGGTTTACTTTTTGATCTCCACTTTTTGCTGATCCCTAGTTGTCTGCAAACTATAGCCCCATTTAACATTTAACTTGTTAGCATCTTTCATGTGTTCTCCTTGCTTTCAGAAGAACACAAGGAAATAGGAACAGGAGTAGCCACCTGGTCCTTCAAGTCTGACATCATAACAATTACCAACTCATACTCAGTTTCATTAACATCATCCCTACTTTTTCTAAACTCAAATCATGATATAGTTTATTTAGGTGTTGCGACAGGATAACACATTCATATTAGGAATTGGTTTAATGAATCTCTTTGGGACTGCCTCTACTACTAACATATATCCTTACTTAAGTAGGAGGACAAACTTGTGCAATAACTGCAGCCTCACCAACAGTTCACAACTGTAAAAATTGTTTCTAAATGTTAACCCTCTTTGCTTTCTACTTTTCTTGACTCATACACATCTCTATCCTTCTGTGCTCATTGGCAATCTTCCTCCACGATAAAAGACTGTCTTTATATACCTTTTAGAGTCTTAGAATTATTGTATATAATTACTGAGCCCAACTCATCCACACTTACTGAAGTAGTCCCATTGCCTGCATTTGCCCCATTATCCTCTAAATGTTTCCTGTCCAGGTATCTGCCTAAAAGCTTCATTGCATTTGTATTTGTATTTCCTCATTGCATTTGTACCACTTCCACTGGTTGTTAGTTTCATAGTTTGACCACCCTCCCCTTTGCATCATAACCAGTTTACCACTCCTTTAAATAAATGGATGTCCTCAAGTTTGAGACTCCATTACCTTGGGAAAAAGACTGACCATTCACCTCACATATGTCCATGAGGATATTGGTACCCCTCCAGTTCAGATGCAACCTGTCTTCCTTTACGGTTCACCTCCGCTTCAAAAGTCCTAATGACCAAGAACTTCAGTCCTCTCTTAATAACACTGTTACTGATCTGGGAAATTTAAATTGTTCATTTCATGTTTAACAAAAAGAATGGTGCCCCAGATTGTAGTAAAAAACCCAGCAGCCTCATTAATGTTTTTGAGGAAGGGAGTTTTGTTCATACCTGGTCAACCTGCTTCAGGTTCCTCTCACCATGTTATGTGGGACATTCAAGAAGCTCCTGTTTTTCTTATCCTTCCAATAAATTTGGAGCATGCTGTAGATAACATAGATGGTATTTTTCCAGTAACATTATTAGGGTAGTCCAGGTTTCAGAAACATGATCATTGCCAACCAGTAGACTATGAAGTTTGTACCTAACCTGAGGTCTTGTTCTTCAAATGTTTTCCTCAATCAACAAAAAGTTGTGCAGGGATATTGAAGGTCATAGTAAGTCAAGGTATGTTTTTAAGTGAGAGATGGCTCAGCCCTACTACTATGCTGAATTGCACCCCTTCAGAACAGATTGAGCTGTTCTAGCTGAACATCACAGCATTTTAGGCCAGCAGCCATAATTGTTTTCCATCATAATTTGCAACCTCTTACCCACAAGGTGCCATGTTGGAGAAAGTATAGCAAAGGGGTTACACACAAGGCAAGTGGTATGATTGACTTAATTGAACTCACAACCAATAATAAATCTCTCACATCTTACTGCTAGTGGTGGAGATAATCTAACAACCAATTCCCTCCTATTTTGGTACCCCTGCGTCAGCATTCCTCTTTCAGCTCCCATGTTTGGGCATCCTGCTTCTGCCCCATTGTCTCAGCACCTCTCAGGGTGGTGCCCAGCATTTAATTAAAACTACTCAGGTGTTCTCTTAGCAAGAAATCCCCAGATAGAAAAACAAACATTAAGTAGGTAGGTCAAAGGTGCCTACAGCTTTGTATTTTTGACCATGGCTGATAAGTCTGCCTGCAATCTCTCTCTCTGAAACATCACACTTTGTTTTGCTTTATTCCCATTTTCAATTTCCAGATCAAATTTAACCAGCATGACAGTGTGAACAGTTTACATTGCCCCTACAATGGAGCCTTCAGAAAACATATTCCCAACATCAACCTTTTTCACTTCCATCAAAGTTGTTTGCATTAAAAGCAATCTTTTATTTGGTAAATTGCTTTGGCCTATCTGTGGTGTTGATGATCTGAACAATAACTAAATATACTCCTCTGAAACCAGGATGGCTTTTCCTTATTTTAGAAATAATGAAAACCTCTTTTAATCTACTGAAGATATGTAGAAATGAAATTAATGCAGCCAATTATCTATTATTCAGGGTGACACAATAGCTCCTTGGGTGGCTCTAACAGTAGAATATTTTTGCTGACCAGATTTAAAAGTAATTTCTCATCTGAGCTTCAGGTGCAACTTTCAAAGAAAAAAAAATTTGTCCTACTGCATTTGTTTGAAACTAAATTTATTTCTAAGGTAAATTCTGACCAAGAGCAACCCAGCCAGCAGCTCGATGTCAGTAGCATCCAAACAAAAAGCAAGTTTTTTCCCCCAATTACAGCATTACATTTTTAGTGTTAGTTTTAATGATACTTTAGCTGCTTCCTAGTTACCAACATGCTTTCTTATTCATCTCAAGTTGTTTGGCCTGCAGATTCCCTAATGATCAGGCATAATGAATCAGAATGAGACTTATGCAAATTAATAGCACAAGATGAAATGGCTCCCATCACAAAACAGGAAATGCTTCTGTAACAGGTAATGCTCTATTCTTAAGTAGACCCCCGTTAGATGAAAACTAATTCTAGAGAGCCAATTGCCACATTTTTGTGGTTTAAGGGCAACAACTGATGTCAACCATTAAGAAAATATGAAAAACCTTTCTTAAGGATATATCAACTGCCAAAATGGAGTTAAGAATGTAAATTCAGTAATGCAGAATAGGCAAATGATGGGTTCATAATGGTCTATTGTTTTATCTTAAAAATAACATCATTGAAAATATTATTTTTAATCTCCTTTCAAACATTGAAAGCATACCTACTGCCACACAAAATTACCCAATGATGTTTGTAAAAGGATGATTTAAAAAAATCACCATCTATACACTCAATCATTTAATATATCAAAAGCTAATTTTTAGTAGGAAGGTAGGGAACCAGCAGGAGGCAACTAAAAAAAAACTATAAAGAGATGAAATATGAAGGTAAGTCAGCCAATAGTATAAAATAGGGCACAAAAGATTTTTCAGAATATGAGTAGAAGAGACAAGTGTGGATATCAGACTGCTGGAGAGAATTTTAATAACCATTTTACATTAATCTTCACTGTGGTAGACATTAGCAAGATGCCAGGAATGCAAAATTGACAGAAAGTGGAAGTGAGTGCCTATTGCTATTACGAAGGAGAAGGTGCTTGGGCAGCTGAAAAGACTTAATTTAGATAAGTCGCCTGGACCGGATGGACTGCACTGCAAGATTCTTAAAGAGGTAGCTATCTAGATTCTGGAATGGTTCCAGAGTACTGAAGAATTGCAAATGGCACTCCGCTCTAAGGAAGGGAGGCAGAAAAAAGGAAATTATAGGCTATTTAACCTGACTTCAGTGGTTGGAAAGATATTGGAATCTACTATTAAGGATGAGGTTTCTGGGTACTTGGAGGCACATGATAGGATAAGCCAAAGTCAGCATGGCTTCCTTTAGGGAAACCTTGCCTGACAAATCTGTTGGAATTCTTTGAGGAAACAACAGACAGGGTAGGCAAAAGAAGAGAAAAAGACTGGTGGATCTTATGTACTTGGATTTTCAGAAGGCCACATGAATATGACAGGAAAGGTACTAAAATGGATAGATTAGCTGACTGACTGAAGGTAGAGAGAATAAAGGGGGCCCTTTTCTGCTTGGCTTACAGTGACTAGTGGTTGCTCCAAGAGTCAATGTTCAGACTGCTTCTTTTCACATTGTGTGTCAAACGGTTTGGATTAAGGAATCAATGGCTCTGTGGCCATTTCTGTTCGATGTGAAGATGGAAGTGCAGGTAGCGTTGAGAAAACAGGGTTTTTCACAAATGGACTTAGTTTGGGGAAATGGTCAAAGAAGTGGCAGATGCAATATAAAGAAGTGTATGGTCAATAGTCAATAGACAGTAGGTGCAGGAGTAGGCCATTCGGCCCTTCTAGCCAGCACCGCCATTCACTGTGATCATGGCTGATCATACACAATCAGTACCCTGTTCCTGCCCTCTCCCCATATCCCTTGACCCCGCTATCTATAAGAGCTCTATCTAACTCTCTCTTGAATGCATCCAGAGACTTGGCCTCCACTGCCTTCTGGGGCAGAGCATTCCACATATCCACCACTCTCTGGGTGAAAAAGTTTTTCCGCATCTCTGTTCTAAATGGCCTACCCCTTATTCTGCATCCTGGCAGAAGGAATAAAGGACATGGACTGTTTTGTAAATGTGGAGAAAATTCAAAAATCAGGGATGCACAGCTCATGCAGAATTCCCTAACGGTTTACTTGCAGGGTGAGTCAGTGGTATGGAAGGAAATGTAATGTCAGCATTCATTTTGAGAGGATGAGAATACAAAAGGATGTAATGCTGAGCCTTTATAAAGAATTGGTCAGACTGCACTTGAGAGTACTGTGAGCAGTTTTGAGCCCCTTTATCTAATGAAGTAAGTGCTAGCATCGGAGGAAGTCCACAAGGTTTATGAGAATGATTCCAGGAATGAAAGGGTCAACAGGTGACGAGCATTTGATGGCTCTGGGCCAGTACTCGCTGGAGTTTATAAGAATGTGAGGGAGGTGGGATCTCAATGAAACCTGTTGAATATTGAAAGGAGTGAATATGGAGAGTATTTTTCCTATAGTGGGTGAGTCTAGGACCGGAAGACACAGTCTCAGAATTGAGGGACATCCATTTAGAACAGCGATGATGAAAAATTTCTTTAAGCCAGAGGGTGGTGAATCTGTGGGATTTTTTTTGCCACAGACAGCTGTGCAGACCAAGTTATTGGGTATATTTAAGGTGGAGGTTGATAGGTTCTTGACTAATCAAAGGTTATGACGAGAAGGAAGGAGAATGGAATTGAAAGGGATAATAAATCAGCCATGATGGAATGGTGGACAGACTTGATGAGCCAAATGGTCTAATTCTGCTTCTAGGTCTCATAAAAGTAAAATGTTGAATTACTCTGCTGAAGAAATAGGATAGTCAATTCCAATGCAGCTCTGTATACTCACAGGCATGTGCCACCTTGTGAACTTCAATGCTCAATATAATTTCCTATTTTCAGACAGATCAGGCACATTTTTCTGCTGACTAGAAACTATTGTTAACCATCAGACTGGTGGTAGTTGAGAGTCACAAATTTTCCACAGAGCCTTGTAAAATGGTTTACAGCATGAAATTGTGCCTTTAGAAGAATTTGAGAACAATGTACTTTCACATCAACTCTAAAGTTATAGTTAATCAAAATAAAGATGAGACTTCCAGACTTTTTATTTCTGGAAATGGTATACACCACACATCAAGGTACAACAGAAGTACAAAATAATGCTGAACAAAAACCTTCAGTATTTATATACAAATATTAAAACAAAACACAATGTTAGAGCTTTCCTCTTGTATATCTTCAAAACTGAATGCTGTCTTGATTGTCAACAATGAACCCATTTCCCCACTGGCAGCTCTATTACTAACTACAACAGTAGTTGAAGAGGAGCTGTAGCACCAATTTTTCAGAACAGTATTGCTAGTGCTTTTATTTTATTAGAAGCATTTAAGTAGCATATCTATATTGATCATCAATACCACATTGCTTTCATTCTTCACAAACATTGTACAAACTCTCTCTTCTGCAATGTATCAACTTTTCAAATTTCTGTATACAATTACAGTTAGTTCAACTTGTCACTATTTTACCTTCAATAAGCAATTTTAATTCATACTCCAGACTTTGGATGAAGTATCATTAAATTCAACAACTGGGAGATTTTCTCACTACAGATAATTATCTTCAGCCAAGAAGAAAAAAAACTGTAGTATTTTAAAATGACCTATCCTTGATATTCTTCAGCCATCAAACAGGTAAAACCTTCAAGTAACTGGATCAGGTAATATTAGGAAACTAATCATTTAGACTAGGGAGAAAACATCATCTCTTTTCTTGGTGAAGTATTGCTATATTCACCACAGCACCAGTTACAGTTCTAAATGTATTAGTATATGAACAGACTTTTCAAAATGGAAAGGAAAGACAATCATCTTTGGCCAGCAGTCAACAAAGCTTGACAATAAACATCAAATCTTCTACATCCCAGTGGTTAAATAAGATTCTCATTTAGAAAGAAGCAAGCATCATTTCATGACACTTTAAACTTAAACTTAGTAGTTTACTAGATGCATAAATTCTACATAATTACATTCTCTCAAATTATTGCCCTGTTTAATATGAACATAAAAAAGGAAATTTACAAAATTCTAAAATATCAGTTCCCATTAAGAATTTGGTTTTAGTTTTGGTAGAGTATCATAGATATTTCAATGATCTTTGTTCAACGTGCAGGATGAAGGACATTTTTTTCTACACGCCAAACACATTTCAAAATATTTAAACATTGTAACAAGTAAATAACATTAGCCCCAAACAAAAAGGTTAAACAGTTTAAATTTTGGACTAAATGCTTTTAAATAAACTATTACTCAGTTAGAAGTTAATCAATGTAACTGGCAAGAGAATACATACCAATAAGGATTTTATTTTTTCTCTAAAAATCACAAGCAAATCAGTAATAGTAAATTTTAAATTAAACCCTGTAATAAAAAAAATCACACACTACTGTTTGCCAAGGGAACCTTACAAAGTCTGAATGCATAGTTAATTTCTGTATTTATAATGCACTAGGAATGGTTTTAAAATTTCAAAAAGTGCAACTGATGCAAGTGATCAGTCATAAATCTGTGTGAACATTACTACAGACTAGCCTTTGCAAATCCAGTCATCACGCTCAAATATATAAATGAAGGGATATGTAGAGCATTTCCACAAGAACAGGACTGAGTTTAGTTAACATTAGAAAGAAAAATCCCACAGAAGACAAATGCATAGATCAGCACATGAACACAAGCTATAAGCTGATGACATGAATCAGAATTCCACGCTATACTGGCAAGAGCCAAGGCTACCCGTTACTTCTGTGTCTTGTACCTTTATGCCATTCTGTACTGTCTCAGAACCTAAAGCTTCATCTACCATACTAGATTCCTGTATTAAAAACTGAAAGCATAGTATGGCTTTACAGTCATACTCATCTACACAGAAAATCAACTCAGTCTCTCAAACCACAGTATTCACTCTTGCGCATTTAAAATGGCAGTATTTGTGTAAAATTTCTGCACTAAGTTTTAGGGGATTGTGCAAATATAGGGGCAAGGGTGAAGATAGATTCTCCAGACAGAATGTAAATATTTACATTGTACAAAAGCAGTTCATCATGTTGTGTATCCCAGCTAATTAACCTTCGTCACACTTGCAAATCACTTGGAAAAACAGTAAAATCTTTTTCAAATGCGGTGTAGCAAATTCTTGTAATTTCAAAAAACAAAATAATGTAAGATAGGTAGATACTCACTCAGCAGAGCCTAACTACAATTTTAGCAGATGCTGAACAATAACAATTACATTAATGACCTACATGTCAATTAGAAACTAGGAAGCAAAGCAATAAACACTAATGCAAAAACTACAAAATGAAACACGTGACAATAAACGTACTATAAATAGGCTCAAAGGACACTTATCTTTCTGGATTCCAAGTATCTTCTAATACTAAACCAGGTAGGGAATTCCAAAGTTTCTTGATCAGAACTTGATATAGATCAACAACAATTTACAGATAAAAGTACCATTTTATTTCCTGCTGTGTAAAATAGATACTAGGTACTGTACACCTAATCAAATAATTACTATAATTTAAAATTCAATATTTTCTTCTTGTTTCAGTTCAACAAGTGCTTTATTGCAAACTTTTACTTAGAGAAATTGTGAAGTTTACAACAGACTAAAAATTTGGAATATATTACAAAATAGTAGAGCTTCAGTTTGGTTCATCAGGGTTTCACTGTATTACACTGTGGGCATGGATACAAAACATAATGAACTGCTGCAAGATGGCTTAAGTGTCAAACAGAATTGTGATTAAAAGTGGCAAGTCCCAAGTTGTGTCGAGACGGTTTCAGCTGCCCCAGGAAATCTCATAAGATATATAATGCACTGCGCAGTTTGAGATACACTATAATACAATCTTTAAAGTCTTTTAAAAAAACAAATATACAATTATCACAAAATTCAATATTTAATCTAATCAATAAAAGCTTGAAAAGTTTCTAAGCACAGAAATCTGGCAGTAGTTCCAACCCGTTTACAGATGGCAGCCATGCCCAACACTCGCAAGTCTGTAGGCTTCCTCCCACTTGTATTTCATCCATCAATTTTCTTCCAAAGGATGCGTTCATGGCACCATAAACTGAAGTGCTCTGTTTTAAGTAAATGGATGAGAAGGCTCTATTCATGCAGGTCTTTGCACAGGTTGTGCACAGTTCACTTCCAAAATGCTACATTAGCCAGGGACAAGGCCAGGTACCTGTAAACATTAGTATTCCTCTATACCCACTACTGTGACAGTAGTGTGCATTCATGGAAGCCATTTCTATTGTTTCAGATTCCCAATGGTGGTGTCAGGAGGTGAAATGGTTCTTCAACTACAAAGGAGATGTAATAGCGTGAGAGTTCAGGACTGTGTCGTAAAGTTCAATTTTAAGTCCCCAACTCTGCTATATGAACATAATCTCTCAAATTTCTACGTTACTAGGGACTGAAAATAAATGGCTATTTAACTCTTGAGAAATCAAGATTAAAGTTCTATAGGTAAAAAGACATCACTGATGTCATAGTAAAAAAATTCAAACTTCCAGTGAATGACTGAACAATCTCGATGGCTCATCCACCAAGCTCAACATTACTGCATACCACCATTTCAGAAGAAGTTTCAATGGAGTCACTCTGATTGGAGAGCCGTATGCTGGTGTAGTGCACAGGGATTAATGAAGCCACTTGCTTCACTACTAGGCAAGCTGCTAAAATCTGCAACAGAAACAGACATTTTGGCACTAGTGATGTGATGTGTGTGATTCTCAAAATCCACATCCAGGTTATTTACAGAAAGGTCATTGATAAAAGATTCTTGAACAGAAATCCCCATTTTCAATCTCTTTGCCGGTCTTTCAGACTCATTGTTGCACATGTTTATCTGGTTTAAATCAGAATGGTAGAATCCAGTCTCGAATAAATTTAGACAGTCTGTGTCACCATTTGTAGGCAAACCAAGCGACTCGTCTATTAAAGCAGGCACATGGGTAGTTGGTCCCTTGGTGTGTAAACTCTCCACTGGATGAAAATTATACGAATCCAAACAGTTCACATCGGCAGCGCTGCAAGGTGTACTCACGCTGGTCAGTGCTAAAAGACAGAGAAGTAAAATATAAGTCTTCGGCTTTATAACTGTATCACAATTTATTTTAATTCTTGAAAAGACTGAAAAATTTATATACTTAAAAGGATAAATAAACAAACCTAACTATGAGATCACTCTTAATTTCCATTTACCATATTTACATTACATAAAGGCTTATGACCCACTAGTTATTAAATGCACGGATAAGTACAAAATAGAGCAGATATTACCATCAAGATGCTTAAGTTGGATCCTTAGGAGGCACACTGTGCATTTTACATTTATTTAGAGATATAGCATGAAACAGGTCCCTTCAGGCCCAATGAGCCACACCACCCAGCAACTCATCTAGTCACAGGATAATTTACAATGACCAATTAACCTACTAACTGTTGTATCTTTAAACACCAGGGGGAAACCTATGTGGTTCACAGGAAGAATGTATAAACTCTTTACAGATGGTGCCGGAAATGAACCCCGAAGCATCCCGAGCTGTAACAGCATTGCGCCATCCTGACACCCACTCCAATTTATTTGTGTAGACCAGGCCTTTCCAGCCCAATGAGCTGCACCTCATCACAACCCACCTGTTTAACTCTAGCCTAGACACAGGACAATTTACACAGATCAATTGACCTACTAACCAGTAGGTTCTAACCGGCATGTCTTTGGAGCATGGGAAGAAACCAGAGCACCCAGAGGAAACACATGCACTCACAGGAAATCCAGTACAAACTTCTTACAGACAGCGCCTGAATTGAACTCTTGACATCCCGAGCGTAATAGCGTCGCACTAACTGCTAGGCTATTGTGGCGTTCTATTACTTGATACTAGCTCAAATAACTACAAGGGTAAATTATATTTTGTTTCACATACTTTGCCTAAATATAACCATTATGGCCCTTTCCAGAGGCAGCTCAACTCCGCTGACTGTTCAGAAAGGAGGATGCAAGTTCACACTATAGATTTCAGCACTTAATCTGGCCTGGTAGCTTAATGGACACAAAAGATTCAAGGTGGAACAAGTAAATTAAGATATAAATAAGGACTACTTTATACAAATAAAGCACAAATTAACATTTTATTAATCTATACTGTGCTTCTCATGAACTAACAAATATACTTTCTTGATCCCCAAAACCAATAATGTTATTAGAGTGCTGCTTTTAGCAGATGAGTGAAAACAGGGAAAAACAAAAAAAATGCTAAACTGTGAAATCCAAAATAATGAAGAAACAATAGACTGAAGATGGTAGAGAAAAATAAATGAAGTGCTAGAATTATTCAGCAGGTCAAGCAGCATCAGTAGTGAGAGAAGAGGAGTTAATTGCTCCAGATGATGATCTTTCATTAGAACTTGCCAGTTCTGATTCAAACTGGGAAGGTTAGTTATCTCATATTGTTTGAATTCAACAGAGTCTGTGGGATATTAACGTGCCCAATCACAATACAAGGTGCTGTGTTTGAGCCTACGTTGAACTATAAACATAACTCTTCGACTTCACTAGGTCCACCTTCAGACAGATCAGTGAACATTGCAATGGACTCTCACAACTATATATCCGTCAAAGCCATTTGCTGCAAGGCCATTTCCACTCTCCTATTTGTCCAGCACCTATGTACCTATCCTGTTGATAATGTTTGCAAAACAAATGCTTTCCAAATGTCTTTATTTTTCTTAAATAGTTTCCTCTCCAAAATAGTTGACACAGTTCTCATCTGTGTCCATTTTGTTTTCCATTTGTCTGCTTTTACTCTTCTCTTCCCATGCAAGTTGGATAGGGTTGCCTTCCTCTCAACTTCTCCCCACCAATCTTTAAATTTAACAAACACTCTGTATTTTCCACCAGACATCTTCAACCCCCTTTTGGCATTCCAAAGGAATTTTTCATTCCACAATTTCTGGTTCACCTTTACTTCTTTGCCAACACCTACTCTTGTTCTAATAGCACAACACCATGCAATTGTACGAGATTGAACTGGTACATTTCATAGGAACAGAGCACAGAAATGGGCCCTAATCACCCAACTCATCCATAATGACTGTGATGCCTATTAATGCTAATCCTGTTAGCTAACATTAGGCAAATATCCCTCAATGCCATTGCTAACCATGTAACTGTTCCAAATGCTTTTTAAACATTATAGAAGCATCTATGTCTATTAACTCCCCTGGCAGCTGGTTCTAAGCTGTGATAAGCTTACACCTCAGATCTCCTTTAAGTAGCTCCCCTCTCACCTTAAAACTATTCCTTCCTGTTTTAGACTCACCTGCCCTGGGAAAATGTTTCTCTCTCTCTCCTATCTATATATCTCATGATTTTAGTCCAAATGGATAAACACCATTAAATTCATCTGCTTCTCCTTGTCCAACTCACTTAAATTCATGATGTCCTTGAGATATTATAGAACACAGAGCAGTACAGCATTGGACAGGGCATTCATCCCATGATGTGGCAATCTTGATGACAATTTATACAGAATGCCCTCCTGTGTATCACCTATACTCCTCCATTCCCTTCATATCCATGTACCTATTTAAAAGCCTCTTACACTTCACACTTTCCCCGTCCCTTTTACACTTTCCCTTCTAACCTTAAAAGATGTCCCCTGGTGACTGACTTTTCTACCCTGGTGAAAAGATTTTGTCTGTCGACATAATCCATGTCTCACAATTTAAAAAACCTCTGCCATGTCTCGCCTTAACCTTCCCTGCTCTAGGGAAAACGAGTCAACTTTACTCAACCTTTCCTTACAATTCATATCCTCTAATCAAAATACTATCTTGGCAAACTTTACTGCACCCTCTCCATATCCTTCCTATAATGGATCAGAGGTAGAGAGAGTCAGCAATTTTAAACTCCTTGGTGTTGTTATTTCAAATTACCTCTCGCAGGCTCAGGGTGCAAGTGCAATTACCAAGAAAGTGCGCCTGTGCCTCTACTTCCTTAGGAGTTCGTGAAGATTCGGTATGACATCTAAAACTCTGATAAACTTCTATAAATTTGTAGTGTATTGACTGGTTGAATCACAGCCTGGTATGGAAACAGCAATACCCTTGAATGTTAAGTAATTCAAAAATTAGTGGATATAGTCCAGGCCATCACCGGCAAAGCCCTCCCCACCACTGAGCAGTGTTGTCAGGGGAAGGCAGCATCCATTGAGGATGACCCACCAACCAGGTCATGCTCTCTTCTCGCTACTGCCATCAGGAAGGTGGTACAGGAGCCTTAGGACTCACACCACCAGGTTCAGGAACAGTTATTACACCTAAACTATCAGGCTCTTGAATCAAAGGGGAGAAAGTAAAGTCTGACATAGCAGTATTTCAGTGGAGTAAAGGAAATTACAGTGGTATAAGAAAGGAGTTAGGGCAAGTAAATTGGAAGATGTAGGCAGGGATGACAGTAGAGCAGCAATGGCTTATGTTACTGCGAAAAATGAGGAAGATGCAGGATAAATGTATTCCAAGAAGAAAGAAATACTCTAATGGCAAAACAGTACACCCATGGCTGACAAGGGAGGACAAAGCAAAAGAGAGGGCAAAGCAAAAATTAGCAGCAAGTTAGAGGATTGAGAAGCTTTTAAAAACCTACACAGAGCAACTAAAAGAATCATTAGGAGGGGAAAGATGAAATATGAAAGCAAACAATATCAAAGTGGATAGTAAATAATTTTCAAGTATGTAAAAAATAAAAGAGAGATGAGATTGGATATAGGAATGCTGGAAAATGAGGCTGGATAAATATTAACGGTGGACAAGGAAACGGCAGACGAACCAAATGAGTATTTTACATCAGGCTTCACAGTGGAAGACACTAGCAGTGTGCCAGGTGTTGAAGGGTGTGAGGGAGGAGAAGCGAGTGCAGTTACTATTACAAGGGAGAAGGCGCTCTAAACTCTGGAAGACCCAAGGGTGCATAAGTCACCAAGACCAGATGAACTGCACCCTAAGGTTCTGAAAGAGGTAGTGGTAGAGATTGTGGACGCATCAGTAATGATCTTTTGAGAATCACTGGACTCTGATATGGTGCTAGAGGACTGGAAAATTGCAAATGTCACTCCACTCTTTAAGAAAGGAGGAAGGCAGCAGAAAAGAAATTATAGTCCAGTTAGCCTGACCTCAGTGACTGGGAAGATGCTGGAGTCAATTGTTAAGGAAGAGGTTATGGAGTACTTGGTGACTCAGGAAAATCTTGCCTGAACCTGTTGAAATTCTTTAAGGAGATTACAAGAAGGATAGATAATGGGGATGCATATATTTTGTATATTTGGACTTTCAAACAAGGCCTTTGACAAGGTGCCACACATGAGGCTACTTACCAAAGTAAGAGCCAATGGGATTACAGGAAAGTTACTAGCACAGTTAGAGCATTGGCTGATTAGTAGGAAGCAGCGAGTGGGAATAAAGGGATTCTTTACAGGTTGGCTGCCAGTGACCAGTGGTGCTTCAGCAGGGGATGGAGCTGGGACCACTTCTTTTTATGGAACATATCAATGATTTAGATGATGGAATAGATGGCTTCCTTGCCAAATTTGCAGATGATATGAAGATTGGTGGAGGGGCAGGTGGTGTTGAGGAAACAGGTAGACTGCAAAAGGACTTAAGACAGATTAGGAGATTGGGTAAGAAAGTTGCAAATGAAGTACAATGTTGGAAAATGCATGGTCATGCACTTTGGTAGAAGAAATAAATGTGCAAGCTATTTTCTAAATGGGGAGAAAATCCAAAACTCTGAGATGCAAAGGGACTTGGGAGTCCTTGTGCAGAACACCCTAAAGGTTTACTTGCATGTTCAATCGGTGGTGAGGAAGGCAATTGCAATGTTAGCATTCATTTCAAGAGGTCTAGAATACAAAAGCAGGGATGTGATGCTGATGCATTATAAGGCACTGGTGAGGTCTCACCTTGAGTACTGTGAACAGTTTGGAGCTCCTCATCTAAGAAGTGACACTGGAAAGGGTTCAGAAGAGATTCCCGAGGATGATTCCAGGAATAAAAGGGTGATCAGACGAAGACCATTTGATGGCTCTGGGTCTGTACTCAATGGAATTCAGAAGAATGAAGGGGGATCACATTGAAACCTTTCGAATGTTGAAAGGCCTAGACAGAGAAGATGTGGAAAGGATATTTCCCATGGTGGGAGAGTCTAGGACAAGAGTGCACAGCCTCAGGATAGAGGAGTGTCCATTTAAAACAGAGATGCAAAAAAATTTCTTCAGCTAGAGGGTGGTAAATTTGTGGAATTTATTACCACAGGCAGCTGTAGAGGCCAGGTCGAAATGCCTTCATTACCACCTCATCCACCTGCACAGTGAACTACAGACCCAGATCGCAAGATCCCTCTGTACCTCAAAGGTGTCTACCATTAAGTCTATAATTTTTTCCATTCACTTGACCTCACAAAGTTCAACATTTCACACTTGTCCAAATTAAACCCTAACTTTGGACAGTGTAAGGAATTATCAAAGAACACCATGAGATATATCAACAGATTACATCCCACAGTGTTCTCTGATAATTTGTTACACATACCACAACTCCACCACCCTTTGCCTTTAAAACTGTATCAATTCTGGTCAGTTGTTCCAAGCATCTTGGAGAACCTGCCATCATTCTTCTGCAGACTTTGCCTGTCTCGCTTGCTTCTGTCTCTCCAGGTAATCCCAGACAGCCTCAATGATGTTGAGATAAGTTCTCTGTGGAGGCTATACCGCCTGTTGCGGCACTCCTTGTTGTTCTTTTCGCTGAAGGTAGTTGTTTATGACGTTGGCCACGTGTTTGGGGTTGCTGTCTTGCTGCACAATGGTGTTGGGACGGACCAGATGCCTCCCTAGTGGTATTGAGTGATGGATCAGCATCTGCTTGTACTTCCCAGAATTTAGGATTCCATCAATTCTGACCAAATCACCAACTCCATTTGTAAAAGTGTGACTAAACCTACAGGAAACCTCCACCGTGCTTCACTGTTGACTGCAGACACTCATCTCTGTAGCACTCTCCAATTCTCCTTCAGACTAACAGCATCTTGACTCATCAGTACAGAGCATTTGCACCACTGTTCAGCAGCCAGTCCTTGTGTTTTTGTGCAAAGGTGATTTAAAAAATGTATTTATTGAGATACAGCACGGAATAGACCCCTCTGTCATGGCTGGTTATTATCCTCCTGAATCCCATTTTCCTGTATCCTCCATGTAACCTTTGATGCCCTAACTATTCAAGGTCCAATCAATCTCTTAGATTTACTGAAGAAATCCCACCCCATCTAAGTTTCATGTATTAAGAAAATTTCGATCTATACTGGGAAAGTTAAAGTTCCCCTACTCATGCCAAGCTTGTAGTTTCAGAACCTTTCCATAATCTGTCTACATAGGTGTTTCTCCACCTCTTTGGTGGCCTATCATAGAATCTCATCAGCTTACTTGTACATATCTTATTAAATAGATGACTGAGCAACTTGCATGCCATTTCCGCTGTAATGGATGCCTTCATACTTCAGTATAAATATTCAGGATGTGGTGAATGCAAAGAGTTTATCCAAGTTTATCAATGTAAATAGTATTGGTACAGGAAGCAAAGTAGATTGGAACATAAATCTTATAGAGTTGTTATTATAGAGAACTGGTTATAGAAATACAGGACAACGCTTCTGGTTTTGTTATTTTAGATGTGATACAGGGGGAGGGGCAAAAAAAGAAGTGGAATGTTTGCACTACTGATAACGGAGAACGGCACAACAGTACTCAGAAGATACACCGGAGGGGTTATCCACAAAGAAAATTTGGATGGCAGGATGAAGGTGGTACAAGGAGGCCATTCATATAAGTTTTCAGCAAGACACACCCCCTTGATTTTACCCATGGTTCTGCATATTCTTTCCTTTTGGGTACTTATCCAGCTCTCTTTTGAATAGTTCAATTGAATCTGCCTCTATTATCCCTAGCAATGCATTCCTGACCTTAAACACAAACATTTTCTTCATGTCATTTTTAATTCTCTACCAAACACTTTCTCTATCTCTCAGTTCTTGATCCTTCCATCAACAAGAACATCAATAAGTTCTTGGAATCCCATTATCCAAGATCAAACAACAGTCCTATACTGACTTATATTTCTTATTGAAGAGCTTGGGGAATTGGAATGAGCAGTCATAAATAGGGAAGTTCCCGAACAGATGCTGAGCTTTGCATAAAATCTAGACATATGCAAATTAATAGAGGTGTCACTGCTTGATTCACAATGTTATGCATTGTTTTGTCACAAAGATAAAAGCTTGGACACAAGCAACATTAGTATAAAACTTATTTGCATCATAAAAGTTCAAATGCTTTCATATTCAAGTATACTCATTTCTTAGATAATAACCATTGCTTGCAAATGATATCAAGTTTCTTACCAGAAAACTCATGTCCAGAGCTCATTAGACTATGCTGATCAGAAATTGATTCAGGTCTATTGACAGAAGAACAAATAGAAGGAGAATGTATTGTTCGACTTAACATTCCCATCTCAGCCTCGTCTACAAGGCGATCCATGTAATCCCTTAAAAAGAAAAGTTTTGAAATTAAATTATTGTATAATAAAAAGCTTAAATCCAATTATGATGATGTTATTCACCAGAACTGCCAACACACACATACTTAAAGCTTTTGCACAGTGGAAAATACTCTTAGCTAAGAAGACCATAGACTAGACAAAGGAGCAGAATTAGGCCACTTGGTCCATTGTGTCTTCTCCACCATTCCATTATGACTGATTTATTATCCCTCTCAACCCCATTCTCCTTCACCCTCTGACGCCATTACTAATCAAGAACCTATCAACATGCACTTTAAATATACCCAATTACTTGACCTCAACAGCTATCTGCGGCAATGAATTCAACAGATTCACCACCCTCTGGCAAAAGAAATCCCTCCCCCCCTCTGTCGAAAGGGCTGTCCCATTCTGAAGCTGTGCCCTCTAGTCCTAGGCTCTCCCACTATAGGAAACATTCTCTCCATATTCACTCTATGTAGGCCTTTCATGTTGCAATGAGACAGGCCAAAACCATCAAATGCTCCCCATACATTAATCCTTCATTGCCAGGATCAATCTCATGAGTCCACTCCGGACCCTCTCCAATATCAGCATATCCTTTCTTACAAAAGGGGCCCAGAACTGCTGACCATATTCAAAGTGCGGTCTGACCAATGCCGTATAAAGTCTTGGATTACATCCTTGCCTTTATATTTGAGTCCTCTTGGAATGAATGTTAACATTGCTCTTTTATACCTCACCACCAACTCAACCTACAAGTTAACTGTTCGGGAATCCTGCACAAAAACTCTCAAGTCCCTTTGTACACTTGATTTCTGAATTTTCTCCCCATTTAGAAAATAGTCTATGTCTTTATTTCTTCTTTCAAGGTGCATGACCATATATTTCCTTGCACGATATTCTATCTGTCACTTCTTTGCCCATGTAGCTACAATTATATTAGAATACTGGAATAGTAAATGAAGGGAAAATGGTTCACTGGTAGGTTTATCAATAACTGTAGAATAAAGATTTAAAGTAATTTCAAAAGAAATTAAGCTTAGAATTTTATTTAAAAAATCGTAATTCTTGTGATCTGGAAAGCATAGCCTGAAATGTTGACAGATGTTCGTGTAGCTTTCAAAAATGACTAAGGAAGGTATTTGAAAAGGAACAAAAAAGGGTAGACCCATTCAGTATTTGTGCTGTGCTTTATGACACCTATCTAAACAAGGGTCTCGTGATTTTAATATACAAATTTTGACATTTTGCAGAGAAGATCCAGAGAAGATGAACAAAAGGTACTAAACACCAAACATGAAACAGTTGTGAATAACTAGGATACCATATTTGAAAACTTGAAATCAACTTAAAGTTACTGATGTTAGGAAACAATGACTGGTATTTAGGAAACTGCTCACATACAGTAGAAAATAGTTATTTCACTCCACATACTAAAAACAACTGGACCAGGAATAGTTAATACAGATTCTCAAAAAATATTAGCTGACAAAAAGCAAAGCAGAGCTGGTTCAGTGCTTAATTTGTCCTGTGTGATCTTTTAAAATGTTGGGTATGGAAGGAACAATTACTTTAAAAAAAAGAAAATCAGTAGAGAGGAAAGGCTAGAATACTTCAATTATTGGTTACTTATTGAGAAAGCAATTGCCAAGTTTGCTAATCAATGCAATAAAATACCCTAATAGGAACAACATCTTTAACTGCTGTCAAGCAATCAACAAGGATCAAAATAGGCCATAGGATTCTTAGCATAAACAGAGGCACATCTGGAGGAAAGAGTCAGGAGGTTTTAAATTATGCTTAATAAAGGGAAAGTATTAACATAAGGTTATAATAAAATGCAAAATAAATTTGCAGAAATATTGAACAATACAATAATAAATAATAGCTCAGCCTGCTCCATTATGGGCACTAGCCTCCCCACCATACAAGACAGGCTCAGAAGGTAGCATCCATTATTAAGGACCCTCACCATCCAGGACATGCCCTCATCTCATTACTACCAAAGAGGTAGGGGAGTCTGAGAGACACATATGCAACATTTTAGGAAAAGCTTCTTCCCCTCTGCCATCAGATCTCTGAATGGTCCATAAATCTATGAACACTACCTCACTATTTTACTCTCTTTTTGCACTAATTATTTACTTTTTATATATTTCTTATTGTAGTTTATAATAATTTTAATGTGTTGGACTGTACTGCTGCAGCAAAAATTGTACAAGATGTAAGCAGCCATCGGTCCCAGGGAATCATGGGTTTGCACCTCCAGTGGACTGTATCCTCTCCAGGGCACAAGCCTAGGCGGGAAGATTTGAAGAACCGGCTGTTGCCCGGGCAGCAGGTTCCCTCTCTCCACATCACTGATGTGGTCCAAGGGAAGGAGAAGCGCTGATACAGCTTGGCACAGAGGTTGCCAGAGTGAAGTTGTAAACAACATTAAACTGTCTTAGGGACCCTGGTTCTGGATTTCTTCCTCGAGGTTTACTCCCGAAGCTCTTCCCTTGGGTGGGTATGGCTTTACAAGATATGTCAGTGATAACATACCTGAAACTGAGTTATACACAGTTTTGGTACTCTTCACTATCGTGGTAACATGCAGTTTTTAAACTATGCTTGTATTATGTTATGATCAGTGTGGGGACAGGTGGGGAAGCTGCAAGCATTAAAGAACCTCGGTGTTGCACCATGAGATCAGGCCTTGTGTGTTTTCTGGGCTACTTGGTCCATTGAGTCTTCTCCACCATGACTCATGTCATGACTGATTTACCTCATGGATATGGCCACCAGACACCTATTCAACCACACAGAGGGTTTTCAGCTGCTGACTGGACAGCTTCCCAAGCTCTGTTCTGAGTGTGTTGAAAGCTCAAGAGACAGAATTTAAAAGATACCCTAACTAAAATAAATAACTTTACTACAAAGTTTGTGGACTACATAGTAACTACACAGCAGTTTGTGATGCATTAGCAAATGCAGTTCTGGATTCCATGCATGGCAATATGGCAGTTCTGAAATACTCCAGTCCATATTAACGCGAACACAATCTTTGAATTTATACCCCAGCTGCACTTGGCTTTGGTTTACTTCAATATTGGAAAAAATGCTGCTAACATATGACTTGGACACCACAATTAAATACTGGCCAACATTCTGCAGCAAGGAGCTTTAAAATCATTAAGACATAGAGGACTCATTAGGTATTAAAGATATTGATGGAAATCAGGTGAATCCCAGTTACAATTACCGTGGCACTGGAACCAAGCATATGCAGCTAAGCTGGGGGGGCGGGAGGCAAATTTCACTCCTCATTGCTACAACAGGTACAAATCATTGGTAGCAGAAACAATGACTACATATGCAAGTATATAACGATGTTTACTGCTCACACAGTGGATCATATTGGACTAGTTAAGTGTAGATTCATGTGGTAGTTGCACCTATCCCATACCAAAGATATGATAGACACAAAATGTCAAAGTAGGAAAAAATATAGTCTGCAGAATGAATTTGCTCCCCTATCTTCAAAACAAACAGACTAAACTAATTTGTTCAGCTGTTTAAAATCAAATTATCCCAGGCACCTAATTCTGAGCTAGTAGTTATTTCAGCTTTGTGCATTAAAAGCTAGGTAGTTATTATCGTGGCAAAGTCAGGCTGCAACCACAATCTGCCACTCTTCTTGGATACGGGGGGGGGGGGGGGGGGGGGGTAGTTTACATGTATGGAGAATGTAAGACATAATTGCAGTTTGCTGGGAGATTGCAAATCACAATGTTGGGAAGTGGGATGAATGTGAAGAGACATATCAAAGACAGATGTGTAGGTGTGGGAATGAGGAGAAGAATGAAAAGGGCCTGCCATAAGGAGATTCGGGTGGCACAGCAGATAGAATGAAGATGCGAGGCAAAGCAGTCTGACCTCAGCCTCCACTATCGCCAAAGTGAGGCTAAATGCAGATTAGAATAGCACCTTATACTCTGCCTCGGTAATCTACAGCCTGGTGATATGAACACCGAATTCTCCAAATTCCAGTAACTGCTCCCCCTCTGTCCTGTTTTTCTCTCCTTAAAAATCACCTTGTCTCAATTGCCCAATCTAGTGAACCTCAGAGGGAATTTCTTCACCCAGAAGAAATTGTGAGTGTGGAACAAGCTGTGAGGCTAAAGCGGTGGACGCAGTTCAACTGTAACATTTTCGAGAAATTTGGATAAGCATATGGATGGGAGATTGTATTGAGGGCTATGTTCCAGGTGTGGGTCGATGAAACTAGTCAGAAGAACAGTTAAATACAGATTAGATGAGCTTGTTTCTGTGCTGGAGTGCTCTATGACACTATAATCTCTTTCCCCTTCTACCTCTCCATTTGCCCATCACCCACATCCCCCACTCACTGGTTTCACTCCCTTTTCTCATGCTCCACCTTCCTCTCCCATCTCTTTCAACCCTTTTTCACTTCCACCGATCACTTCCCAGCTTCTGATGACACTCCCACTGTTCCCTCTTCCTCTGCCTATCATCTCCACCCTTCACCCACTCTTTTACAGGCTATCTTTCTTCTACTTTTACTCCTGATGAAGAGTCTTGTTCCAAACCTTCAACTACCCATTTCCCTTTAAACATGCCTGCCTGACTTACAGAGTTCTTCCAGCACTTTGCATGTTGGTCCAGATTCCAGCAACTGCAATCTTTGGTATCAACATATTAAAGGAGATTGACATAAACAAAAAGATTTAACGCAGGGAAACAATTTTTCCATGATCTGGAATACACTGGCTGAGTGAGCGTTGGAATGACATTTAACAGTGAACATCAAAAGATTGAATGAATGAAATGAACAATTCATAGGGCTTTGGGAGAGAAGATGATACCATACAGGTGAAGTTGGAATTTTCAAACAAAAATCAAGCTCCTACCAGCTTTTTCAATACTGATCTGAGGATTGAAGACACGGGAAACTTAAAAGTTACAATATAAAAAAAAAACTACTGTAAGTTTCAAATGATTGGTCAAAGTTTAGTTCCTTTAAGGTAAGCAAGAAAGTCAGCAAAATTAAAATGGTCAGACTGCTTCAGGATTGTCAAGATGCAGATGAATGAGTTCCTCACACCAACTACCTTTACCTTAAGTCAGCTTTCCCAATAAGAGCTTCCAGCTGTTATCTGCCTACTGTAATCACATCATTTACTGTATCTACTTACGTAACTCCAGGATGAACATTGTACCTCTTCTTCCCAAATCTAGTTTGCTGAGCAAAATAGTCGTATCTTTCAGACTTTTTCCACATGTAGTAGAAAGCCACACATTCCCCTACAGAGCGATTCTTGACCTAAAGATAAAAACCAACATCTTGATTGGAGGCAAAAGGCAAAGGTATAGAACATAGAACATTATAGCCCAGGCACAGGCCTTTTGTCCCATAATGTTGTGTCGAGCTAATTAAATTAGTAATTAAATGGCCAACTAATCTCTTCTGCCAATACAATTCATTTTACTCACATTCATGTACCTTTAGTACAAAATACTTTTCTAGATGTATTTACATGTCAAACAAAACAAAATTGTGGAAATTTTAGGTTCCTACTTCAACCTATAGCTTCTTTAGACAGACCAGCTGAGAGTAACGAGCTTTCACCACCCTTCCTTGGCTGTAATCAGTCATTTGTGTCATTCATTCCCTTGGTCTCTACAGTATCAGACGTTTTCCTTGTTATCTGCACCCCTCAGTTTAAACTATATATTTAGAACTCTGATGAAAAGTCATCAATCTGAAACATTAGTTCAATACCTCTCCCCACACATACTGCTGGACCTGCTGAGTAGTGCCAGTATTTTCCATTTTTATTTTAGATTTGTATTATCTGCAAGCTTTTTTTCCTGTTTACTTTCATGGTCATTCTTCTGGCTACATTATTTAGATTCCAGGAAAGAAATGAGGGGTAATTTTGAGGGGTATTTGGATGGGTATTTTCAACGATAAACTTAAGATACAGATCACTTTCATGGGCAAGGCGCCAAAATTAAAGTTGATGGGCACAGATCTTGATAAAACTGTCTACTACACTGGCACCAAATCAGCCTCTTGTGATGGAAGCTGCTATTTTTCCCCATCTGTGTATGGCTACACAGCTTCCCCCCGCCTAGTGATTTTTTAAAGGTAGTTTTAAGTGTTAGCATCCTGATGAGGATTTTGGCATGAAACGTCAACTAATTATTTATTTCCATAGATGCTGCCTGACCTGCTGAGTTCCTCCAGCATTTTTTGTTTGCTGCTTGTTGAGTTGTTAGTACTGGGAAAAGCTGTGCAGCCCAAGAAGGAGAGATAGCAGGTTCCTTCAAATCCAACAGGTGGTGATGACAAAGATCATAGGGGTGTTTTGTCATGACATGAAGTTGGTGCTGACAGTCCCATGCAATGACCCACATTTGTATTTAGAGACTGCATCCTTTAAGCTACTCAGCAAGTCCTTAATGGCAATCTCTCTGCATTGAGCTGTCAGCAATTAATTGCTGCAACAGCACCAGCAGAGGTTAGGAATTTGTGCCAAGTTCTCAGTACAGTTGCACATAGTCTGAGTAGCTTCTTTTAAAAAAGTACCAAAAGTAATAACAAATCAGTGCTTCATGGGGTGGTGCTAATCAAGGCACTATTATAATTGGTTTTATTCAACATCAAATAAATGACAAAATTACAGAATTACATTTCAGCAGGTTCATGGAATTAAATAATATTATGAGGAGAGGTTTGTAGGCAAATCCATTATAAAATTAAATAATTATAACCAAATTGAAATAAAAATCATTGCATCTTTCTTGCCTTATTAGCTTGTATTAGGTGAAAATCTTTGCCATAAAGTCGAAGAGCAAGTTCAAAGTTTCTGCATTCCTCTTCTGTCCAAGCTGACCGGTCATCTGTGGATAATAAAAATTGACATTTCCACATAAAAATTCCAAAATTATTTAAGTTCACAACTAAAGCATTTTAAACTTAAAGTATATTAATATTTTACCTTGTGCAACCTTTACATTTGAACGATAATTTCCAAGTGCTTCTTTAACAACGTAGTTACATTTCAGAAGTTCATACAGTGCCTGTCAAAAGCATGCAAAAAGTTAAAATTCCTAATATAGAACAGTTTCAGTTCCAGCTGAAAATGAAATACACTTGGGAATGCGCCCAAGTCAAATTACTAAGAAATTATTAAACTCATCCATTTTCCATAAACCCAGTAATATACAAACATAATTAACATATCTTCCATAGAATCAGAGGCCTATCATAATAACTTTTATTTCTGTTCCTTAAATGCAAGACAAATAAAGGACTTTAATCACTACTATTTAGCTTTAGATTTTCTTCTTTAGCAGTTGCAGTCCCAAACTTTCTAATAATTTCAGAGAATTCTGCTCATTCATCTAGTACTGTATTCACTTCCTTAACAGAATTAAAATAATAGTCTCGTCCTTGAATTGAATACCAGATAATGCCATCTCTGAGGTTTGATGCTTGATAATTAATGCTGGTCTAGCTAGTAACACTTCCTTTTAAACTCTCTTTGCTCCTATTGCACTTTCTGTATTTATAAGGTTCCTTTCTAAAATAAAGGCCTAACATTTATCAAAATGTGAAATGAAAATCATAGTAGGTGCAGAAAACACTGGAAACACTCAGCAGGTCAGGTAACATCTGTGGAAAGAGAAACAGAACAGACACTACAGGTCAAAGACCTTTTGTCAAAAACGAGGAAAGAGAAAATAAGCTTGTTTTAACATGTAGAGAAATTGGGAAGGGATAGATAGCCTACAAGGGAGTATCTCTGATAGAACTAAGCCAAAGTTGCCTTGGGGATGTTAGAGGCATCATCCATTCAATAGATTAATGAAAGCAGTTAAAAAGAGAAAAGTTGTCTGCTATTTTAACTTCCCATCCTACTTTTAAAATGATCACACTGTGTCTGGCACTGTTATAACAAAGCCCAACATAAGGCTTAGATGGTGTGGATGTACTGAGGATGAAACTTAATAGTAAAGGGATGAAGAGTAACTTCTTTAGCCAGAGGGTCTTGAATCTGTGTAAGTTATTGCCTCAAACGGATGTGGAGGCCAAGTCATTGGTGGTTATATTTAAAGTGGAGATTGAAATGTTTTTTATTAGTAAGGGTGTTAAAGGTTATGGGGAAAAGGCAAGAGAATGGGGTTAAGATGGATAACAAATTATCCATGATGGAATGGCAGAAGAAACTCGATGGACAAAATGACCTAATTCAGCTCCTATGTCTTATGAACCACGTCTTTCTGTAGTACACTCACTTAATCTGTCGTCTCTCACTAGAATCCCCTTGTGCTCCAGTTTGCCTTTTTAAAAATAAATAATCCTTTAGTCTTCTTGCTAAATTCTGAGACTTACCTAAATTTCAGGCTTATCATTTCTTTGGCAACATCATAATCTTTTAACTTTAACATCTCTTGGTAGACATAATTAACCACTCTCTGTTGAAAATTTTGCTCTGAAGTATTTATTAAATTATATTAACACTTTAAAAGTTAGTCATTGCTGGTTTATTGCCATATAATAATCAACTGCTTCATACCATTACAATATTCTAATTTTTGACAAATATTGTCAAAACAATATTGTTTTGTTTAATTTGTTTAACTCTTGTTTAACTCACCTTCTTCATTTAGTTGGGAATGTTACTATTCTTATGCACTTGGAATTATATTTTAGGAGATTCTACAAAAATTCTCTCTAATGAAATATCATTCAGTAAATATTCACCTGTTCATTGTCCCTTACATGCGTCTCTTCAGGTATACTACCAACACCTTTCTCATCTGCAGATTTCTTAGCCACTTCATGCAAGAACTCCTTTACTGTACTTTCAGGAAGCAAATAGGGAGTCCAGAGTAACTGGTCCTCATTTTCATAGACTAGAAATAAAATACATGTTACTCTAAATTTAATTCTGAATAAAGTATGAATATATCCAGACACAATTAAAAACTAATACATAGGTGAAAGAATTTGATGATAAACATTCAACATTCCAAAACAGTTTCTCAGTGCACTCAACGCAATCCTACAATTTCTACCTTCTTTTTCATACAACATTCTGAAATGAATGCTCATAACTAGGAATGTGTCCTTCATTCTGCAAATGAAGAAATCAATTTTTCAAATAATTGTACCGGTGATAAGAATTTATAATATATTTAAAACATTGATGCCATCATGAAAAGCTGGAAGAATTATATTTTAAATATGGAATTCTCACCTAGACATCACCTTTAACATAGCAGTATGCCCTAAGACACTTTATTGGAATGTGAACAGATAAGAAGCAATAGCAGATGAAATCAGACTGGTTGCACAGTGTGAACTGAAAGGAAGTGCATCTTAGCTTTGGGGATCTCATGCAACCCAAATTAGCATGCAGGAAATGATGAACTGCCTCCCACCAACTACTGCTCCAGTTCATTTAAAAACTTCAAGCAATTCATATTTTCAACCTGTACTTAGCGCTTATAGTTTTTTTTGATGGTGCTGAATGTAGAAGTTGTGCCAGCAGTAATGTCAAAAGGGCAATAGTCCTGGGGGATTTCAATATACAACTTCAGTAGATTGGGAAAATCAGGTTGATGCTGGATCCCATGAGACAGTATTTGTACAATGCCTGCGAATTGGCTTTTTAGAGCAGTTTGTGGTTCAGCCCACTCAGCTATTCTGGATTAGGTGTTGTGTAATAAACTGGATTTGATTAGGGAGCTTAAGGTAAAGGAACCCTTAGGTGAGTGATCATAATATGATAGGATTCACTCTGCAATTTGAGAGGGAGAAGCTAAATTTTGGATATATCAGTATTACAGTGGAGTAAAGGGAATTATACAGGGATAAGAGAGTAGCAGGCCAAAGTTGATTAAAAAGAGGACATTAGCAGAGACGACTGCAGAACAGCAATGGCTGTACTTCCCTAAAGAAATATGGAAGGTGCAGGATAGATAAATCCCAAAGAAGTAGTATTCTAAAGGCAGGATGAGACAAGCATGGCTGACAAGGGAAATCAAAGCCAACACAAAAGGCACAGAGAGGGAATATAATAGAGCAAAAATTAGTGGTAAGTTAGAGGATTGGGAAACTTTTAAAAACCAACAGAAGGCAACTAAAAAAAAAGCCAAGAGGGAAAAGTTGAAATATGAAGGCAAATTAGCCAATAATATCAAAGAGGATACAAAAGCTTTTTTCAGATATATAAAGAGTAATATTAAAGTGAGAGTAGATATCGGACCACTGAAAAAAGCCGCTGGAGATAGTAATATGATCTGCCTTTTCTATGAAAGACACTAACAGTATGCTGGAAGTATGAGAATGTCAGGGAGCAGAAATGAGTGTAATTGCTATTACTGGGAAGAAGGTGCTTAGAAAGGTAGGTAAGTCACCTGGACCAGACAAACTACACCCTAGGGTTCTGAAAGAGGTAGCAGGGGAAATTATGAAGGCATTGGTAATGATCTTTCAAGAATTAGTAGATTCTTATTTAAGAGGATTCTTTCAAAGAAAGGATATGCTGATTTGGAGAGCATTCAGAGGTGGTTCACAAAAATGATTCCGAGAATGAAATGGTTATCGTATAAGGAGCGTTCCATGGCTCTGGGCTTATGCTCGAATACAGAAAAATGAGGGAGGATCATATGGCCAGGTATTTAAGGTGAAGTTGATATGTTTTTGAATAGTCGGGGCGTGGAAGTTTACAGGGAGAAGGCAGGAAAATGGCATTGAGAAGGAAAATGCATCAGTCATGATGAAATGGTGGAGCAGAATCGATGCGCCAAATAACCGAATTCTGCTCCTATCTCTTGTGGTCGTGGTGTAAGTGGTAGATGCAAGATCAATTGTAATACTTGAGAAGCTGGAAGAGAGAGGTTTGAAGGAATATGGACCAAATATAGGTAGATGGGATGAGGCAGGATACTGAGTCAGTCTGGACTGAGTGGGGTGAAGGACCTGCTTCTGTCCTACAGTATTCTTGACTCCATGACTAAACACATAACAAAATCTAATGTCTTAATACAGCTATAATAAATTTTTAGTGTTTAAACTAATTTAAAAAATAAATAATTGAAATCCTAGAAACAAAAAACTTGTTACAGATGGCAGACCAGATTATGTATTATAACTGCTTTAAGTTGAGACCAGCGAGGTTTCAAACAATTACATCAGCAGTGAACCGAGTTGGAGCTTTGAACATTGGCATAAATCAGGAAAGGGAATAGTTATAATTGCACTTGATCCCGGAAGCAATCACACTTGCTTCGTTAAGTAACAATAGGTAAATTTGATCAGTGGTCAAAGATGGGGAGGGAGGATATATGACTGCATTTCATTCAAAAATGAGAATGAGAATGCAGTGTTGCAGGAACTTCATCTAATAACTTTACCAGCAAGCAATAAATTTTTTCTTTTTGCATGACAAATGAAAAAAACCACATATGACATCCTCATCTTCAAAAGGATTTTTCAAGAGAGCAGAACAGGAAATGCTGAAGGAGAGTTAATGGGTAAGAAATTGCAATCAACAACTATCAAAAGTATTTAAAGGTTATGCATCACCCATATGGTGCCAGGATTAAGAATATCTCTACATAGTTAGAGAAGAGTTCAAGAAAGGGAAATGACATTGGCAGAACTAAGAATGGAGTTATACTGTGGAAGATCAAGGACATGTAGAACAGAAGTAATCATAAGCTTACAGAGCAGTGTACTGACAGAGAAGGTTAAAAAGATTGTGTCTGCAATGGACTGAGACTTTTACTATTAAAATGCATCAAGAAAAATTGTTCAAACACAGAAAAATGCTAAAAGCTCAAGATTAAAGTCAGTTTCAGTCATTGTAAGATGCTTCCATAGCAAGACAGAGATCACAGATAATTATTATGATTTCAAAAGGACAAGTTTTGAAGTTGAATAAGGCATATCAACTGGCTCTTTGAGCAATTGTGGATTGAAAAAATAGGAATGGCATAACCACAATTGTCAAGACTTCTCTAGGCTCCGACAATCAGAAAATAGAATCAACTACATGGAAAAATAAGGAACAACAAAAAAACATTAGTGAGAGCAGTTTTTAAATTTGAAGAAATATCTCAGATCTTCTGAAATTAAAAAGAAAATTGATCATGAATCTCTTAATTTCACATTAACAATGACATTCAAATATAGTCTTAAAACCGATTACATACATTAAGTCACAAGGTGTTACATATAAAAATATCTGGAAAAAAAATCCACGGGGAAAGTGTTTTGCCCAAAGCTAAGAAAACGGAATAATAAATTAAAAGACTGAGCTCATATTATTGTAAGTTGAGTAATTTCCCTGAGCTTTGTGCAGATTTTTAAAATGCAATGATGAGAAAACTGATGAGAAAGGTAAAACTGGCCATGAGAATGAACTGGCAAAAATATAACAAACATATTTCTTTGAGTTTTAATGAAGTTAAATGTTGGAGAGATTTACTTAGGGGATATTTAGAGTAAGTTAAAATCTGGGCTATCACACCGAATATTTTATGCTTTTGCTTCCATACATAGCAGTGAATCAATGGCCCAATAAATGAGGAAGTTAAAAACAACTAGTAAGGCTATGAAGTAATAAAGGGACCAGAAAGCGGGCAAATCTTCTGGACCTGAGAGTCTGCAACAAAAGTTGACCAAGCCAAACTAAAAGTGGTGGTCACAGTGAAAGTGGGCGGAGTGGACATCGAGCTCTGAAGAAATTAGGAAGTCTCTTGCTTTGGAAATATTAAAAATAGCAGCCATCTGTTTTACAGTTTAATCAGATCATGGTCAATCTTTTAGCTTGGCATCAATTTCCTGCACTACCTCTTTGTTCTTTGATTCCCATAAAGAACATAAATCTGTTGCACTCCACCTCCAATATTCAGCAATTCCGTTGGATGACTGTAAATATCTTCTAGTTTTTTTTAAATAAAGAAATTCTTTTCATTTCCATCCTGAATGACCAAATTTAGATAACAAATACTGATTCTAAACATCCCAACAGGGTACATCATCCAGTCATATAACCTGGCATGCTGAATGAGACTCATCACTCTTTCCTCTAAACTGTAGGAAATATAGACCCAGTCATCTCAAGGTAACCTGCCACTTCAAGAACCTAGCGTTTGGCCAAATCTTTGCTACAGTAAGTCTATCACAGCCTTATCCTTCCTTAGTTATGGAAACCAGACCATTACAATCTGTATTTGCCCTAATTTCATATGGTCAAATTCTGATTAGTATCCTCTTCAGTGTAAACCGAAGTCTAAATACACCACAGTCAATACAACCCATTTATCTATTCTTCCATGTAAAACTAACAGATGTATATGGCATTACTCATGAGGGAGAATATCACAGCATTGCTCAAGAGAACATATTGGACAGTTTGTCTACTACGACAATATGCGTAGAACTGAGAAATAAAAAACAAATGACCACATTAATGGAACTGTATGATAGATCTTCCACAGTCTTTCAAAGGGGCAAATCTGTAGAGATAACAAAGCTGCAGGAAATATGGTTGTGATAGTTGGTGATTGTAATTTTTAACATATTGGCTGGGAGGCCCACACTGTAAAAGGACTGGATGGGAGAGAGCTTGTCAAATGTGTAGAAGCCCCAACTAGAGAGAGCATGATACAGTAACTTCTCTTAGGGAATGACAAAGGATAGGTGACAAATATCTTGTGGTTTATTGGAGAATAGTTGGGATCAAGCAATCATAATTTCATTAGTTTCAAGATAATTATGCAGAATATGACTAGTCCCAAGGGTAAAATTCTAAATTTGATAAAGGCCCATTTTGCTGGCATTAGAAGGGATCTAGCAGACATGGATGGGATAGGTTGCTTTCCAGCAAAGATATGTTTAGTAAGTGACAGGGCATACAAGTGAAATATTAGGAGTAAGAATCTATTATGTTCCTCTGTTCGAATAAAGGCAAGGCTTACAGGCGGAGATAACCTTGGTTATCAAGTCATTGAGGCTCTAGCAAAGAAAAAGGAAGCGCATATCAGATATAGGCAATCAGAATCAAAAGCAGTGCTTGAGGAATGCAAGAGAACACTAAAAGGAAAGTTCAGAAGGGCAAAAAGAGGATATGAGGTTGCTCTGACAGACAACGTGATAGAGAATCCCAAGGGCTTCTAAAGGTATATTAAAGAGCAAAAGGATAGCAAGGGACAAAATTGGTCCACTTGAATATCAGTGTGGTCATCTATGCATGGAGCCGAAAAAAATGGGGAAGATCTTAAATGGATGTTTTGTATCTATATTTACTTGGGAGACTGGCACAGAGACTACTAAACCGAGGCAAAAGAGTAGTGAGTAGCGAGTCCCACTAACACCACAACTTTATTATTTCCTGTTAGTCACCTTATCTATAGCCTAGTGTCACTTTATGGGCATAAAATCAATGTACTGTATTTAAGCTATCTTAACTATTTACAGTTGCATGAAAAAGTTTGTGAACCCTTTGCAATTTCCTGGTTTTCTGCATTAATTACTCATAAAATGTGGTTTGATTTTCATCTAAGTCACAATAACAGACAAGCACAATTTGCCTAAAATAATAACACACAGGCAATTGTACTTTTTCTCATCAGTACCATTAAAACAAACACAGTCTAGGTTCAAAAATGTATGTGAACCTCTGGGGTAATGCCTTCTATAAAAGCTATTTGGAGTCAGATGTTCCAATTCACAAGATGAGATGGAGGTGTGGGTTGTAGAGGTGCCCTGCCCTATAAAAAAGTCAAAGTCAGGTCATTGACATAGTCTACTCTTCTCAAGAAAGATCTGTTTACGTACACCATGCCTTGAATAACTTTCAGAGGACCTTAGGAGGAGGAGTGTAGACATGCATGAAGCCAGAAAAGGCTACAAAAGCATTTCTAAAGACCTGAGTGTTCATCAGTCCACAGAAAGAAAAACTGTCTCCAAACGGAGGAAATTCAGTACTGTTGCTACTCTCCCCAGGAGTGGGCACCCTGCAAAGATCACACCAAGAGCACAATGTGCAATGCTGAAGGTGGTGAAAAAGAACCCAAGGATAACACAGCATACATAGCACATATAAGACAGCAGTGAAATACAGTCACATAAAATACAGTCCAAGTCCCTGAGTCTATGAGTGTTGCAGCAGTCTGCAGTTGAACACAATACATCTTGTTTTCTGCCAAGTGAACATTGGAGGGTAGCAATGACACACTATCTCGCCTCCAGCACTCCAGTGGAGCACACTGGCTCTGATGCCTCTCTTCTGAGCGGCTGCAAACAGGCAACACTGCAGCTTGAGGCCTAGTCCTTGCTTCAGCTGGGGCCACGCAGCCCCCCTGCAGTTTGCCAATAAACCAGAGAACTGGACTTGCAGCCTTCCAGATGATCAATGTCCATCAGGGTCAAGTGATCACAAGAAAAACAACTAAGACCATACAACTTCTTCGAGCACCCACTCCGACACCTCTCTGATCCAGGCAACAGCATGATCCGCACCAAGTTCAGCTCCTTCAGTTTCACTGCCAACAATCTCTGCAGTACTAAGTTCTTAGGATGCAGAAAGGTCTTGCAAACATAAAACAATTATTTTAACAAAGACAATATCACCTTTGGTTGGCCCTCAGAGGCCACTGCATCTGGCTGCGCCGCCATCTCATCCGAGTGAATTGGATTCAATGTTGGCTTAGCCGGAGTAGCCAGGAGTGGCAGTAGACAGCTGTCTCTCTGACTGGAGGCACATGGCTGTGTGCTGCCAGGATTGAAGCTGTTTCCATTGTAGTTTACTATCTATATGAATGACTTAGATGATAATGTAAACAGGATCAGCAAAACTGTAGGTGACACCAAGAGTGGGAGTGTAGTGGACAGCAAGAAAGGCTACCAAAGCTTGCAAAGTGATCTGGACTAGCTGGGGAAAATGGCTGAAAGAATTTAATGCATTCAAGGGTAAGGAATTGCACTTTGGAAAGACCAACTAGGTTAAGACTTACACAGTACATGACAGGGCACTGAACTGTGTCATAGAACAAAGGGATCTGGGATACAGATCTGCAATACCGTGAAAGTGGCATCACAAGTAGACAGGGTTACAAAAAGAGCTTTCAGCACACTGGCTTTCATAAATTAGATCATGGAATATTATGTTAAAGTTGTATCAGACGTTGTTGAGGCCAAATCTGGAGTATTGAGTACAGTTCTGGTCACAGAAAAGATATCATTGAAGTTGAAAGAATGCAGAGAAAATTAACAAAGATGCTGCCAAGACTTGAGGACCTGAGTTATAGGGAAAGGTTAATTCACTGAAGCACAGGAAAATGAGGGGAGATCATATAAATGAATACTAAATTATGGGAGTACAGCTTTTTCCTCTCAGTCTGGAGGAGACTATAGCTAGAGGTCATTGATTTTGGGCAAAAGGTGAAATATTTAAGGGGAAGCTAAAGGTGAACTTCTTTACCCAGATGATGGTGCATGTGGAAATAACCTCCAGTATACATTGTAGACACAAGTCCAACTGTAACACTGAAGTGAATTTTGAATAGGTACGTGGATGGGCGAGGTATGGAGGTAGTGCAGGTAAATAGGACAAGGTGGAAGGCCATGGACTAGATGGGCTGAAAGCCCTATTTCTGTGTTGTAGTACTCTGTGACTATGACTTTTCTTTCAAAATCCAAACCAACCCTGCCAATTGTATCTGTAGATTCTCAAAGCTGACATTATCCCAACGCATTTAATTCATGCAGCTCCTTGGATTCAAAATCATAGCGATTATAGAAAAATATACTAATTTATTAGGGATCACCTGGAGAAAAGTCATTTGATCCCCCTGAATATTTTATTATAATCCATAAAAGATATTCCTCACCTTTATCTCCATCTTTATATTTACAAAGAGTTGATGGAATTTCAGCTTGATACTCTGAACCCACCATTATTTCCTAAACAAGAAGAATCCAATATCATTATCCAGTTAAAACATTTACTATCCAGAAAGCAGCATAGCAATTAAACATTCTAATTTGATATAATTTATTGATACACTGTAACACCAGGTACCTTCAGCATTGATGATAAATATTTATAATTCAACATATTATCCTCTGCTGTGATTTTTTTATTGATTCAGAGCGCAGGACATCATGAGCAAGACTAGCATACAATTGCCATCTGTTATTTCCCCTAATGGTAAGCTACCTTCTTGAACCACTCTGAAGAAATCTTAAATCTGGGGAGTATAGATCTTGAACATTACATGAAGCTGAGTTTAAACACAACAATTATTTTCTATCAGAAATGGCATATCCATGTCAACTGTGATGTCTGTCTGAACTAATCTCATTTGGCCACATTATGCCCATATCCCTCCTTTCCTATCCATTTAACCCTCAGATCGCCTTTAAATTTGGCGGCGCAACACAGCGCGCAGTGACCACTCCAGGAATGAATATCTGTTATCTGTAAGTAGGGGCAGTGTACAATCCTGATTTGATGGAGACGAACGTGTGAAGCACGGAGGAACATCTGGTGGAACTTTTGAGATGCCTGTTTCGCTGCCGCTGCTACTGTGCGATCGGAAAAATCTCCGGGAGGAAGGCCCCGAATCCTCGGCTTTGCCTGTTGCTTGGCGGCCGGTGCCGGGGTCGAAGCACTCGGCAGAGATGGTGCTCGGTGTCAGAGGGCTGGTCGGAGGCTTGAAGTTTTCAGATGGACTGTTGGCTGTGGTCGGAGCTCCCAGAGTGCTGTATCGGCAAGCTGCAGCACTGGAGGTTCATGGCAGGAAGAGTTTTTCTTCCTTCTGCCATCTGCGTGAGATGATGGGCTGTCGGGACTTTGAGACTTTCTTTTAAACCGTGCATGGACTGCTCTTTATCAGATTTCGGTATTGTCTGCACTGTTAAAACTATATGTTAACTATAACTATATGTAACTATGTGGTTTTGTGTATGTCTTGTAGCTTTAGGTTTGTCTGATGGGTTTGTAGCTCCTTTCTGGGGAACGTGCTAAGACGGTAGCGCGATATCGATACGCAGCAACCTCTCCGGACTCTGGACTGGGGATTACCAAACGTTATGTAGTTTTTCTTGTGTGGTCTGTTTTGTGCTTTTTCGTGATATAATTCCGGAGAATGTTGTCTCATTTTTTAACTGCATTGTATTTGTGGTTTATAAATGACAATAAACTGAATCTGAAATTTCTCCACTTTCACCTTAAACTGTGTTCTCTTGTTCCAGATTCCACTATCCTGGGAAATAACAACCTATTCCCCTCATAATTTTATAAACTTCTAAGGTCACTACTCACTCAGTGAGAATAAACCTGACATATCCAATCTCTCCTTATAACTACAGCCCTCTATTGCTCACAACATCCTAGTAAACACCTTCTGCCTTCTCTTTATTGCTCCTTCCTGTCATGAGGTAACCAGAACGGTATACCATACTGTTAGTGCCATTTAACAAATGTTTTCTGCAGCTGAAATGTGATGTCCCAACTCTTATAGTCAATGCCTCCGCCTTTGAAAGCAAGTATACCAAATGCCTTTTTTACTCTCCTTTCCATACACGTGGTCAAGTTTTCCCAGAGAGCTATGGATTTCCACCCTAAAATCTTTCTGTACATCCATGTTCCCAAGGCCCTGCCATTTATTCCATGTCCTACCAGAACTTGACTTCACAGAGTTAACTACCCTCCACCACTCTACCCAAATTTCCAGTAACCCACAAAACTCAATCAATCCATTAAGGAATATATTTCTACCCTGAAGTAAATCTTAAAATCAGATTAATTTCAAAGCCAGTATAAGATCAAAGCAACTTATTAGATGCCCTGATGATATAACAGGTGCTATATGAATTAAATTCAGCCCCTTTGAGAAAATTAACTCTGTTTCTTGACTTGAACAAAATAATTACACAGCATGAGTCTGGACTCACTAAAGCAGAAGTTGGAATTGTATAGAGTGGAATACACTGATGCAGACCAGAGAGGAAAAAAAACATGAGCCACTATTTCCACGCACTTATAATTTAATTCTATCTCCTCAATGAATTATGAAGTGAGATCAAAATAAATCAGATAAGTTAACCATGATTCAAAAATACTAGTCAAGCAGCTGTACGACTTGGAAAAAGATGTAAAATGACCATCAGCTGCCAAGGTACTTTGTCTGAATATGTATTATTGCATTTAGAAGAGGAGAAAGAAGAAATCAAACAAACTTTTGAGTTATTACTTCTACATCAATAGGGAAACTGCATGTATTGTTCAACTTTAAATTTTGTTGAGTGGAAAAGGATTCAGAAATGGTATAGAAACCTTTGGGGAAAATAAATTACATTTATTTATAGGGGCTCTCCAAATTGTAGAAGACTGACTAACAAATCTGCTCAAATTCTCCAATATATACTGTGAATTCTAGTTAATTCAGACACAGCAGGACCAGTACATTTTGACTCAATTAAGTGGCTGCCAGAATTAGCCGAAGTTTCATGGAAATAGTTAAAATGTATTGAAAACATACTACCATTTAACTGATTAACAAATTATGTATTTAAATGAAATACAGAACATATCAGAACACTAACAGTACAACTACACTACTATAAAACACTAGTTGTTTATAGTTTTGCCTGAGGAATTCACCCAGTGTTTTTTTGATTGACCGTGAACAAAATCAATGCAGACACCTAGTGCAGATAATGGACTGTCATCATATAATGCTATCAACATTGCATTCTCCAAATCTTCATTTTTATTGTATTTTAGATGATAGTGACAATGTTAAATTCTTCATAGTTCCCAATTTGTTGAAGTAGTAAAATTGTCTCATTTTCACTCCTGGCCATCTCTGGCATCTCAAAGCCTGAATGCTTGAAACCGCAGTGAGCAAAACAACACATAATTGCCTTGCTACTGATTTCTCACCAACTATCACTGACTAAAATAACTATTTTTTGAACAGTCCCCTGCCCCAATTAAACAACCCAGTGTTCCAAATAAACAAAGGAAATCCTGGCTACTTTTATCCATTATTTTCTGTTCTTGAAGAGTTGTCCCAAATAAGTGGCTGCCCTGACTAACCGAAGGCCCAATTAACTGGAACCCACTATTTTTAAAACACTTTTAAAATAGCAACAGTAACTACATGTTTTGTTCTGTTCATTAAAGATGTTATCCCTTCATAAGGCACTATTTAATGGATAGTGCCTTATGGCACTATGTATCATTAGTGTTTCAAATCTGGATTAATTTCACACTGAGGCAATCTGGGTTAACTTCTTGAGAACTTAATGACCCTGAGGAACTTTTATGCAGAGTCAGAAATGCAGCTGGAGCTTTACTGTGGGTACTGGGGTAGATAATTCTGCAATTTTAACTTGCCTTCAAAAACCAAAGGGACAAACAAAACAAATATTCTGAAGAACATAAATTCAAAGTGCAAAATTTAAATATCTTACATTAAGTTTTAATTACCTTTTTCAAATCTTCAGAAGGAACACAATCATCTTGTCCTTCTTCATCTTCAGATTCTTTATCACCATCAAAGGCAGTGCTTGCTGTAAAAGGCAAAAGCAAACGTCACAGAAAGGCTAAGAATCTGTTTTGCGCTTCTAATATGAGAAATGTCATTCTTAATCAAGAACATCAGTTTTCCTTCTCGATTACAGATTTTCCACAATATTCAGAACTCATCCTCTGAATATGTTTTGATGCTATGTATTACACCCTCTATATCTTAAATGAAATATGTCCTCATAACGAAAAGGTTTTGTGTCAAGTGTTATTCAAGAGAGCAGAGTGCATGCATCTCAGTCCCAAATCTTCAGTCAAGAATACCATTGCTATAACTTATGATCATGTCTACAATGAAAACAACCTGTGAAAAGTTATCACGATTACACTTTCAAGTCCTCTCAGTGAAAGTGTACAATAAAACTTACATATGCTGTTTATATCAGTGTTTTTATAATGGTAAACACCCCTGTAAGGTTTTGATTTAGATAATAGATTTTAAATGACCTATCATGTGAAATTGATTTAGCTTGACCAAAAGGCAGCTACATATATGTCAAAGGAAATCCTAGGCACTGATGTAAATTTCTGCATTAACTCAACATGAAGCTCTCAGATACTGCCCTACAAAAGACGATTATTTAAATTTCCATAGGTATTCAGCATATTCCTGAAGAGCTAAGATTTTATTTAATCACACTAAAAACATTGAAAATTCGGTTAAAAGTATTGGCCCAAAGGTTAAATAAAACAATTACAAACTCTTCCCTCAATTTACTGATTAGATATCAAAACATTGTTAAGTCATCAAGTACACAACTGCTGGGGTTAAGATGTTACTTAAAATGCTCATGCCTAATAGCCTCTGAATTGGATATTTACTTCACCTTCTCACATCCCTCCCATGAAATTGAAGACACCACTGCCCCTAGGAGAAAATGTAACCCCTTAGACATTACTTGCTCAACTACATAGCTAAAAATTCTACTTACTACTATTCTGTAATTAAAGTCCAACAAAAGCAACCAGAAGTCGTCTTTTTTTTGGGAGTTGCAAAGTACAAAGAAAATCAAAAGCTACGCAGGTCCATTTTTTTTCTGAGCACCAAAAAGTACTCTGGTAGCTACTTTTCTTCGCCAATCTCTAATTAACCAATTAAATATATAATATACTAACACAATTTTGTTGAAACAGATTCGCTGACTCAATAAAGACAAAATGGAAGAAAAACTTACCAACAGTTCTTTAACAAATCAACTTTTTCTATCAGTAAAATTAACATTAATTGATGCAGTTAATGTATAAAAAGGACAAGTGGTATAACTACATTACATTTAAAAACAGCTACCCAGTGGGACATTCACCTAAATGGATACTCAATTTATTAAACAGATGTCAGTACTAACAATTAACTAAGTACTAAGTCAGTACTAACTAAGAATAAAGCTTTGCTCAAATGATGTAGTAGCTGGAGAAGCTATAGGGATTGAAATGAGATTTGTAAATGCTAACTCTGCATTTTTATACATCAGGTCAGACTTATAAACTGGATGTCTTTTATATCCGTCTGGACAAGCACAATGTTAAGATACAAATCTTGGTGACAAAGACTACTTGAAGAAACAGTATTGTGGGCAAGAAAGTCAAATGCTCTTTGCTATCTTAAATTGAAAACAAAAATATAAATATATCCATCCAATGCATTAAATATATAGTTCTGAAGAACGTTAAAAAGAAAGGTCTTCTACAACTGAACACGAACTGCTCTCATCAGTTAGTGAATTGAAAGAATAACAGTTGGCCATAATTGTTCATATTTCAAAATCATTAAGAAATAGTATGAAATTTACTGAGGTCTTATTTTCCTTGAGTAAATTATTTGGAGCGCTTTATTCAAAGCCAGGTTCCAAAAAGAATACAATAAATTATTTTTGATATAATATTCAATGAGAAAGAAAAACTTGGACAATTAGAATTTACAAAATAAAGTGGGTATCAATCAAAATATATTTTAAACGTGCAAAAAAATGAAATAAATTGAAGTTTGTCAAGTGTTAACGCAACAAAGACCGGAAAGATCTCAAATGACCAAGACTTTCCATTTGAGAACCAAAGTAGTAACCATATCATTTCTTGAACAAGTAAATAAAATTACAGTTGCCTCAAGTGACTGAATGTCACCATCAACAAAATGAATTGGCATAGACACAAGATCAGTACTCAAAAACCACCAGCACTCTAGAAATAAGTCTTACTGAATGGGTGCAAGAAAAAGCAATCTTTGAAATATCACAGAATCATGCACCATATATACAGATATTCTTATTTGTCAAGAATGCAACAATTAATAGGCCAAGAGGTTGGAACTGGAGGCCAAAAGCAGAAATGTAAGACAAGACACAATTTCACAATCTTGACCTCAAAACGCAAGACAGCATCTGGTTATATTTCCAAATGAAGAATCCTGAAATTGGTCCAGAGATAAGTAGAGAATATCTTAACTACATCAATCTCAAAAAAGAAACAGCAATAGACCAATATTAAAAATATGTTGAACATATCCAGAAAACAAAGCTGACATCCCACACACCTAAGGAAAAGACAGTATCCACTATAAAACTTGGTACAGAAAATGGGAATTTACAATGAAGTATAGATGGAGAGGGCTTTTCTAAGCTTGGAGTTAACAGCAAGTTAAACTAATTTTCTTTCCAAAGATGTTGTCTTACTTATTTCTTTCTCTTTCCAGCATTTTTCTGTTTAGAGGAGGGGAATACCGACAACTCCAATTGATCACAAAAAGTTCAAGGTAGAAAGATGAGTAGCTAAAATATCCCCGTTGTTCTGTAATAAAATAAAACCACATGCATACAAACATTTCTTGAATTCAAACAGTGTCATGTTTATGACTTTGGTTCCAAGTCATGAGAAACCCCAGAATTCTGAAGCCAGGGCTTTCTGGATGGGGTTAATGCTCTGATGTGATAAGCAGTTCTGACAAGTCAATAATTCAAATGTAGATAAATCTTAGTGTTGTTGGGTCACAGAGAAGCTGTCACCTTAGATGGTGTCGTAAGGCTAAAATGAACATTGCACTTTAATATCATTTCTTTGAATGCAAAATCTCAGAGGCTTCCTGTGTGTAATCAATCACATTGAAACAAAACATCAGCCAAGCTTCAAAAGAGCCCACAAAGGATAGATGCAGAAATAGCATCAGGTACAAAGATGTATTCAACAACCTTCTTTTCATCATGGAGAAAAGGTTTTTTTCTTGACTCTATCAGCAGCTGAGCAAGTACAAACACAGTGTAGTAATAGTGATAATACTGTCACAGATGCCTTCAAAGATAAAGATTAAGGAGAATGCAAGAATAAAATGTGGAAGTACCAACTAAAAATTCTTCACCCACTCTCATGCCAGGGGTTGAAATGGACTAACTTGGATATGTTAAGGACAAAAGACGTTAAGTCTGATTTAGGTAGTGCTCAAATATGGATGTAACTCTTCCAAATATCATCTGATTCATCTTCGAATGAAGTAATCCTTGGATAAGAACAGGAATCTGTATCGTTTGGGTCTCTGGACCTCATCTTAGCACAATAAATTGAAGAACCAATTACTTTGTTTTTGGACAGCAACACAATCAAATATCCACAGTTCCTGTTGTTTGTAAAGGAAAATTCTTGCCATCACTGGAGAATTTGTCAACAGCAGTTTGTGTTCTCAAACAGGATTCAGCGCAAATAATGAATGATGGCTGACCAACTGCTGCACATTCCGGAAGGAGTTTCCTACATCTTCCCTTCAAAAGAAAAGTTGTTGTGGCAAGTTTGAGGGAGAGGGGAGAAAAGAGTGGCAATAGTGAAAGATGGAAAGGGGTGGTGCGGGGAAAGGTTTGGTGGGAATAGAATGGTGCAAGAGTAAAAGAAGTGACATCCTGGCATCAAGTTTGCTTGGCACTACATTGGATTGACTCCTCATACAAGGCAGCGCCAATAAGTTGAGCCACAGCAGGAGTGGTGACCTTAGGAGGAACCATATTTCTTGGCACCTGTGGAGCAGGCTTATGGTGGGGGCCAACTTACCTGGCTCCCAGACCTGACTCCTGCAATGGACGCTTTTCTTGGAGATTTGCAGACTCTCCCGTCTGGTACAGGAGGAGACTTCCAAGCATATAGCGCACAATGCCAGGTTGTGCTTCAAGCATAATTTCAACAAACTGAAGTGGCCATCTGCCACAACGAAGTCGTCAATACATTTTGTGTAATGTGTAAAACCAGCAGACAACTTGCTTGAAGATCAATAATCCAAGCTGGAAAACAAGAGAACACAGAACTCAACCAAGTGAGAAAATAGTGCCAAGCGTTTACATGCTACAAAGGGGAAATGTTACAATGCATGAGACAAGGAAAGAAGCTCTAAAATGAATGAAGAAAGAAAATTGTGTTAGAAAAATGCTATTACACTTTAAAAGTTGACTTACTCCGAGAGAACGATGATCAGTATGCCCATTATCGTACTTTTTACCAAGAAACATGCAAAGAGTCATTTTGTTTAAAATGATTGCTGAAAGTAAAGATTTCCCTACGTTGACACCATCTTGAGCTTGGCAATAACTATAAAGCCATGCAAATAATTGTTTGCTTTTCCCCATGATAAACCTACAATTCATTCTTGGGGACAAAATTCCCAAAATCAGGTAAATATATACACAAGTGAAACAATAATGGTCTTTATAATAGTCACTGAAATGACAATATTTGTACATGGTCCCACACATCCACCAATAGTTCAGCTGAATATGGAAGAGACTAGATCGCCAAATGTTTTTTTTTTAATGTAGTTACTATCCCTAGGCTTATGAAATTTAACAAAATCACTTTGAGGTACAAAATATGTCTGTAATTAGGCAAAGTCTGTTTAGAAAAAAGATGAAGTTCAAAGTACTTTCACATAAAATACTTCATTGCATTCTTTAAAAAAGTATCTCAATTATAGCCCATTATGTCAAGGAACTGTACACACTGTTCTTGGTTTTCACATTTATAGCAAAAACAAGATTGTAATGCATACTTCAAAAAAACACTGCAGCTTTTAAAAAAAATACTTTCATGTACAAGAAACTGACATCTGGGTTGGAATATTTTTCTGTGAACTTCACATGCAATACCACCCAAACAAGGAAGATAAATGCTTTGTCAACAGATATATTTATTGTAGTGATGGGTCTTGTACGATCTAACAACATATCACACATTAAGCATATTCATTCACCAAATGCCATGAGAGAGGCCTTCAGGAAAGCTGCATTATGAAATACCAATCCAGTCAGTACGGAGTACACAGCCAAGGTTATGAATTAAGCATCAGATGATTTTGGAAGCTCTGTCCAGTTAATGGTAAAAATCCGAGTATATAAACAAAAAAAAAAAGTCCTTCCCCAACACAGAATTTCTACCTCCAATAAAAATATTGAAAACTACTTATTAAGCATTATTTTGTATTATAATCTACAAGATGACTTGTCAGTAATCCCATTTTACAGATGACAGTAATGGTGCTGAATGAGATCAAGTACAGTTACATGATTCAAAAACATATCTGCTAATATACATGTGCTGGTTTTGAAACAAAGATGAGCTGCAAGTATTGAACTATTTGTGATGCACTGATCTAATAACATGTAAGTCAGCTCCATGTTTTTTTTAAGTTGCTAATTGTACAACCTGTGAATGTAACTGGAGACCCAAAGTTTTTGATGATACTTTTGTTTTTAACCCATAACTTACATCTTAAATGTCGGGGAAATAAATCAGTTGTTTCATGAGAAGTTACAGATGGAGTCAAGTCATCAGCAGAAGACTGTGTTTCTTCATCATCACCTGAAAGTAAGTCTTTTGCTATCTCCTCCTGTTAAATCCAGATAAGAAAATATATTGGACAAAATCCAGCGTACACATTAAAAAACATTCTTCAGGCATACATGTATACATTGCAAAAAAGAGATGGAAATTATAAAGCTTGCCTTATCAAGAGTCATGTCAGGTAATTCATCAGCAAGTTCACTTGGAGAACTCCCTGGATTTTCATTTTCTAACACCGGAACAGGAGGATCATATCCATAGAGTACCAGCAAATCATCAAGTGGCATGTTGCTCTCCTGTTAAACAAAATTATTTATTCACTGTTCAATGACAGATAAGGAATCCCTAACAATTTAGAATTATCAGTATCATTCACATTTTATTAACTATTTTTAAAATAATTTAGTAAATTCCAAGCAAACTAGATTTAATAATACAAACTAGTTTTCAGAAATGAAAATCGCAAGATCTAATCTGCATTTCCATCCAAAAGTACTTCTATCATTCCCACATGCAGACAGAGAGTTTGGAATGTAATTTTAAGTGCAAGACAAAAATAAACATAAGTTTGGAACAAAAATCAAAAACAAAGGACATAAAACAGTCGCTTGGCAATAAAGATGAATTGTTAAGGCAATAATTTCATAATAATTGAAAATAGGTGATCCAGTATGAAGGATTCAAATCAGACCTTGCACATACTTAGGGAATATATTTCAGGAGGTTCTTCAAAACAAGCATGCATCTTTTGTTGGAAAACTAAGCAGTGAACCAAGCAACTAATGACTAGATGTAAAGTAAAATATAGCATTTTGACTGCACTTCAGTTAAGGGGATATTTAAGCTTCAATGTGATAAAGGACAGATAATTTCTTTAAAGATTGATGGAGAACAGATTTCATAACATTTAAAAATGATGAAGAAATGGCTGTGGAAAAATAGCCATTGTCCTGAACTGCATATGAGTTCTGCCTGAAAAGAGTAATCGGAAAGGCACATAAAAGTGCATCCCATATAATTCTGATAGATGCAGCATAATTGCTATTCTTACTAGGCCTGGTGATTTTTAAAAAAAATATAAGTTTTATATCAAGATGTGAATATCACTGACAGGAAGGTAATAAGCTGGCTCCTCTTACCCCCAAATATCCTTCATAAAGCTCTCCAATCTTTTTGTAGAAGATACTGCACATAATATTGGGTAAGGAACAGCCAGATTTAGACTCAGCACTGAAGGATCTGTAAAGTACTTTTAAGATCAGATAGCACAGGACTTAAAGGAAAACTTGTTAGTGGAAATGTTCCTGCGTGTCTGTTTCCCCCACCTTCCGTGGTGGTACAAAAGTTTGGGGAAAATATTGCTGTAAATAGCTTAAGAAATTTGCTTACATTGTCAGTGATTCACACCGAAACCTTGGGGCAACACCTGTGTATAAGGAGAGTACGGTAGGAGGTGAGTCAGTTGGTGGACAGTGTGGCACCCAAGCAGGCCAGTTGGTCCTGGATTGAATTGTTTGTGAACGAAAGGCTCTGGGGAGTCAGGAAGCAAGTTATTTGCTCAGGATGCCCACTCTTGTTATTTGCTCACTCTTGTAGCCACACCAAACTTGGAGGGCAGGGGACTAGAAAAAAAATGTCACTGAACATTTTGGGTAGATTTTTATTGGCTAACAAATTGAATTGTCTCTCATCAGCATATGCCTGAACAACATTCAGATGTCACGGCATGCAGGCATGATTAGTGATGACTGCAAATGGAATTGAACACGGTGCAATCATTAGCAAACTGCCTCATTCCTCACTCACAAAGGTCACTGATGAAGCAGCTGATAGTACTCAGCCCCAGTGATTGCACTAGGAAACTGACCTCATTAAAAACACATACACAACCATCATATTCTATGCAAGGTAGAACTCTTGACTAATGGTGAGATATCCCTTTAAAATCTCTTGACTTTAGTATTACTAGGAATCTTAATGATAGTCAAATACAGTGTCTAAGTTATGAGTAGTCAGTCACATCATATCCATCGCTTGGGTCCATGTTTGAATCATGGATGTAGCAAGGCTGGAGCTAGGAACTTCAGGCAAAACCCAAAATGAACATTAAAGAGTAAATTATTGGCACGTAGCATCGCTTGCTAACTTTGTTGATAACAACTTTTGTCTTTGCTGGTAATTATCAGAATTGTATTTCTTCTGCATTTCTTTGACAGGGTGCATCTCAACAATTTTATGCATTCTAAATTAGATGTTAATATCATAACTATGCTTAAAAAGCTTGCTAAAGGCAAGTTAATCCTGGAATCCATATTTCAGTTCTGTATCTGGGATGCTAGTTAGTTCCAGAGCCTTTACTGTATCCAGGGATCTCAGCCTTTTTTTCTCCTAAGTGAATCAAAATGGCTGAAAACCGATTATCTATGATGCCAAATTCTTAGGGGAAAGCTAATTTGGGGGCTCTACTCAGAACATTCCATTGAAGATGACTGCAAATGCATCATTATTGTTTCTGCTATTCATGCTGGGTCTCACTAACAGCAAGGATGGGGACCTTTCGGAGCCTCCTCTTCCTGTTATTTCTTGCATTCATGATGTGAGACAGGATTACAGAGCTTTGATTTTATCTGTTAATTGTGCAATCACTTACGTTTTCTATATTCCAAGCTGCTTTTGCTGTTTAGAATACAACTAGTACTATATCACAAGTTCACTAATATTGCATCTCATTTTTAAGCAAATTTAATGCTGCCCCCAAACATTTTTCTACATTTCTCACATAAAGTTTGGACCTCTGGTTTGATGGTTATACATGGACATGACAGACAATGAAGCAAAAAGACTGTTATGGAATGAAATTCTCTAGCCAACTGCACACAGTATCTATCTCATGAGAAGTACTCCAGGGTATTTGGCTTCATGCATATTTTTAGATAGAATTTTAATGCAATAATCTCAGATTTTACAGGATAAAACTTGCCCGAAGTTTAGTTCTCATATTTGACAGAAATTTTAAATTTAGTTATTGTCATTGTTGAGAACCAACTGCAACTCACACAAAATGCTGGAGGAATATAGCAGGTCAGGCAGCATCCATGGAAGGGAATATATAGTTGACATTTTGGGCCAAGAGCCTTCATCAGTCCTGAAACTTCAAATGTTTATTCACTTCCATAGATGCTCCCTGACCTGCTTAGTTCCTCTACCATGTTGTGTGTGTTGCTCTGGATTTCCAGCATCTACAGAATCTCATGTTTACAGTTTGTTGAATGACTTATTTTTTCACTTTGAACATTGAAATTAACATAAAAAGTCAATTTGGTTTTCCCTTTTTCCTAATTCCCTGTTCATAATCCATGTAATTTCACATTGCCCAAAAGATTAAACTGAAGGCTTGGGCCAAACCTCTTAGCCAAAAGCTTGAACTTCCAGCAATACATTGGAAAAAATCAACATAGTTTGACTGGCTTTGATATTTTTTCCCTGCTTTCAAGAGTGCATACAGACTCCATTTATATGGCTAATATTCCCACCGTCTAGTAGAAAGGTTAAAAGAAAAAGTTCCATAACAACATTGGTTTGTATCTGCTAAAAATATATATTTTATCCAATAACAGTAGTAATTATGACCATGGATATCAGCTGTTCTTACCTAGACTAGAAAAAGCAAATTCAGACACAGCACCAACATTACCAGCTCTCTTATCAAAGCATTCAATTCATAAGGATAGAAAATAAATGCCATAGTCACATCCCATTAATACATAAAAATTCCTGGTAATGTCCCTTTTGATGTATACAGACAAGAATAGGAAAACATTTTTCTTTAATGGGTATACACTCTGTACAGAATACGTTGACTTAGCTTTTCCTCTTCTATTCTAGCATGTTACAATTTTTTAGTGCAAGGTGAAAGAAACATGTTACTTTAAAAACTCCATTTATGAACCCTACCACCAGCTATTCTTAAACAGAGTAATAATTCATGATCATGGAAGATAGTCCTACATTACAAATCTTTACATTATTTTTACTCTATAAAGACTATTGATGAATTTTGTGACAAAGCAGCACCATTTCAGTTTCAAACAATTCAAATGTCAAGTTATTTACTGTTTAAAAAAATAGATACCCTTTCCAAATCTTCAATTTCTGATGTGAAATTCTTCCCTCCCTCTAACATTTCCTCTTCTTCAAGTGTTCGCTCATCATCGTAATCATGCACTAGCATTTCTGCTGTAGGGTCGAAATCATGATCCTCAGACGATAATGAGCCAACTATAAAGTAAAAACAATGAAATGAGTGTATACTAAATCTGTGATATATCTTATATTGTGTTCTGGCAAATCAATCACTTCACAAACTGCTTATACTAGGTATCAGTATAAGTTTAAATGATTTGATTTAGATGACTCCAGATAGGATTTCTTTTGTCCAAGACTAAATTGGCTAATTCAAAAGATTTGGTTATTTAATACGAAGATTCAAAATCAGAATTCCTCTACAAAGTACTCAATTCAATTCAAAGTAATTTAAATAAAACATAGGACAGATCATAAACAAACATTAAAAGCAGCCAAATTAAGTTGTTGAATGGGAGGATAATGAAAAAAGCACCAGCAACAGAGCTTGATAAGTCTCACAATGGTTCCTAGTCACTGCTACAACACAACAGACTAAATGGCTCTGACAGCGTATGACTGCATGATCCCAAGAACCCCTTCTCCATTGGACCAGCTTTTTGCCAGAAAACGAGAGCATTGTACTGAGCAACTAAAAAAATCAAATCATTTGTTTTTGGTAGCTCACTGCCATTTTCATAAAACAGTGTATTGAGACTTTCATCAGTTAATACCAAACATAGCGCTAAGTCTAATAACTGCAGTCTAATCTGGTTCACGAGTTTTAATTTCTATTGGTATCACTAAATACAAGTCACAAAATGAAGTACATTTAAACATTTAAAATACATTCATCCCAAGTAGAGGAGCATCAATTATGGGATCTTGAAATGACATTAGCAAATGGAAGTGCAAGAAATCTGAAATATTAAACCAGTTTTCAGTTGACAATTCCTTCAGAACTTATGACTTCCAAACAAATGGCTTTTCATTTCTCACCAGAAGCTGTAATTCCACAATCATCCATATTTCCTGTACAGGAGATCCCACAATCAAAAAAAAAATAGAAAAATGACGGTCAGATTAGCTTTCTCCGCTAAAAAAACCTGCATTGTTAGTTACCATATACAAAGATGAGAGGATGATCACAGCACAAAAATGAAAAGTAATTTCAACAATGAAGTAGATGCATTTTAGAAAGTTTGAAAGATAGTAGATAACCTTGAAATAAAATGAAAATATGAACTAGTTTCAAAAGCTGAAAACTCCAAAACCGGAGCATGGGATAAATTATGCTTTCTATGAAGCTGACCAGCACATTCCAAGAAACAACAAAAAGAGAATTAAGATAGCAAACCTATTCCACCTCCCCCAGGGGTTCAAGTCAGTAAAAGTCATAAATTATGGAAGGAAATAATTCCCCTGTACACTTCGATTAGCAGCTCAAAACAAAGAGTTTTGGTCAAAAATAACGCGATAACCCTTTTTCATAAATGCATGTTTAGTTTACAAGAGTATATTTAGCCACTCAAAAAGGAGGAGAAATCTTAATCTACTGTCAACCTGAATATCACCACCTTTGAAGCTGATTCAGCACCAGGACAGAGATGGAGATTTGGTAATAACAGGATATTTCACATAATGAGCAAGTTTCAATTTTCTTTCCTGTGTCTATTATCCCAAATGTGCGTGCATGCTAGCAACGTAAAGATTTCTAAAATCAGCCAAAATAGAAAGACATATGTCCCACTAATGACAACATAGCTGCAAAGTAAATATTTGGCAGGAAAACCCAAAAACAAGATTCCATGACTTTTGTATGACTGAAATCCATTTCAAGCTTAGGAAACATGTAACCGGGCTCATTAGGTAGCACATGATCGGAAGTGTTTTTACCCAGGAAAGCATTCTAATCAAATTTGAATATACACATTAAAAAAAATCTATACACAAGTTTGTATATAGATTCCAAGCCAAAAATCTACAATAAATTTACATCTTTGCACAAAAACTGAATTTCCATTTATACATACACTTTCTCTACTTTTAAGCAGAACAGTACAAATTCTTTGAATATTTAATAGAAACTACTTTTGAAATGAGAGATATGTGGACACACCGTTATAGCGCCAAGGTGTTGATCAACAGACTTCTGTTGGCTGACATTATTTTAACAAATTTCACTGTTAGCACTATAGCATTTTGCTTTTGATTTATATTAGTTAACATAAAAAGAGGAAAATAACCGTACCTAACACTATATTATGCTCAATTTATTCCAATAAAAATACCCACATTAACTCAAATGGATATGCACCAAAGTATTAGCAGATGCAATTCAAAACTGAAAAACTTGTATCCTAACCAGTGATAAAAGCTTGAGCAATAGTGACAAACCTATTACCATAATCTCCAGTGTATCCTCAGGCACTATGAAGTGAAATTAATAATTCAAATTAAATAATCTCATAATAAACCTAACAAGAGCATCACTTGCCTCAACTTCTTGTGAATTAACTTAGCATGTCTTCTGGTTCCTCTCTCATTCGTTGAACAGTATCTTAAATGTTTCAGATTTGTAAGAGACAATCATCAGTATATATGCTGATTAAATGCCACAGCCAAGAAATTTAATAAAATACTTAAGTTTCTTTGCCTGAAAGAGAGGTCGCCATTGTTATACCATAATTTCAGATTTTAAATATTAACACTTTTGTTCTAACACTTAACCCAATATTTGGGTTGTAATTATGTTAGATTTTAAGACAGTTTGACATCAACTGAATTAATGTAAGGTAACAAAATGCCTGCGAGTTTATGGATTAAAATGAAGTTTCAAATGTTAAAGCAAGGACTGCATGTTTTCCAGAATTCATCATACAACAAAAAGTAGGTTAATAAAAGTTGAATAATTTGATGAAATCTATTTGTTCTAGTTGTTGCAAAGGACATCTACAAATAGAATAAAAATTACCACTCAAAAAACACCATACCAAAAAGAAGATCATTTAAATGATTAAATGCATCCTCTTTAAATACATATATTTGTGTTGCATGCTTATGTTAACTGCAGGGTGGAGCCACTAATATTATACATTTTTTTCTTTAAAACGAATCTTAAAAATTAGACTACAAAGGGTCACACTCAAAAGTAAAGTAGATCAGCACATACCTGGACTCGAACTTCCATAGGAAGCCTAAAACAAAATATTTCAAAATGCAAGGATTAACATAATATTCACATCTTGTGCATAAAATACATCGCACACTGAACACCGGGGCCAAAGCTTTCTATTCACATCTTGGGGATTGGGCAAAAGGGATGCTACTTTGCAGAAGTACTCTTCTGCTCAAGTTTCTACTCAAACTTACTTGCACATCTGCAAACAAAACATGTTCATAACCCATGCAATTATGTAGTGTTTTGGAACACAGCTTGAAAATATGTATATTCACTAAAAATATTTATAGTAATGGCTTTCTCATTTCATTACAGCAGCAAAAAAAATTGTTAACACCAATAATAAGGAATACAATCTGATTTAAAATAACTAGAAGTTACTTTGAAGATCTAATAGAACCATTTACCAATTGCATTGATGTAAATTAATAAAATTCCTCTTCAAAAACCAGGTACACAAAGCTTTGAAAATGTCTTAACAATAAATTCCAATCATCACCATGCTCTATTTTGCATGTGGAGCACACCTCAACATATTTCTCTATTAAAACTGTTTTCTCTATAACAGCTATGTAATCTCCATCCATTCTTTTGGAATAATTTCTGTTTCTCCCTTGCCATTGACATTTTATAATTTCTTCCACTCTCAATCGTTATATTAAAAGGAATCATGGAGAATCAATTTGGATTAAATTCTTCAATCCTTGAACTGGTTTGGTAGATTTGGTGCAGGTCATGAAGGAAACAGTCTGGCAGAAATCTAACCAGAATTTTATTCTCATCATTTGTTGATCAGAGTTGAATATGTCCTGATATATTCTTTTTCCTCTGTAGCCATTAGACAAAAGCACCTAGCACTCCAGAATAACTAAGGGATTTCTGATTAAAAAATCTCTGCTTAGCTTTGGTTTTAAATTATCATCCCCTACCAGCTTTTAAATTGACACATCTTTGCAGAAGAAAGTACAACATTTCCCTGCTTACAATTTAGTTGAAATTTGTGTTTCCAAAGTAAAATACTCTAAATGCTGAAAATCTGAAGCAAAAGCAAATGCTGGAACTACTGAGCAAATCAGGCAGTCACCTCTGGATAGAGGACCAGAAATGAGACATCAACAAAATTAAACAGATTGCTTTTCCCTTCTCTCACCAATGCTACCTGACCTGTCATTTGCAGTATTTTGTTTTTAATTTTTAGTAAATTTTGCATAGAAACATATAAACATAGAAAACCTACAGCACAATACAGGCACTTCAGTCCACAAAGTTGAACCGAACATATCCCTACCTTAGAAATTACTAGGCTTACCTATAGCCCTCTATTTTACTAAGCTCCATGTACCTATCTAAAAGCCTCTTAAAAAACCCTATTGTATCCACCTCCACCATCGTTGCCAGCAGCCCATTCCACGCACTCACCATTCTGAGTTAAAAACTTACCCTGATACCTCCTCTGTGCCTACTCCCCATCACCTTAAACCTGTGTCCTCTTATGGCAACCATTTCAGCTCTGGGAAAAAGCCTCTGACTATCCACACGATCAATACCTCTCATCATCTTGTACACCTCTATCAGGTCACCTCTCATCCTCCGTCGCTCCAAGAAGAAAAGGCCAAGTTCACTCAACCTATTCTCATAAGGCATGCTCCCCAATTCAGGCAACATTCTTTTAAATCTGCTCTGCACCCTTTCTATAATTTGAGGTGACCAGAACTGAGCACAGTACTTCAAATGGGGTTTGACCAGGGTCCTATATAGCTGCAAGATTACCTCTCGGCTCCTAAATTCAATTCCACAATTGATGAAGGCCAATACACCATATTCTTAACCACAGAGTCAACTTGCGCAGCTGCTTTGAGCATCCTATGGACTCGGACCCCAAGATCCCTCTGATCCGCCACACTGCCAAGAGTCTTACACTTATAAAATTACCTGCTGGTTGATTACTAACTTTTTCCTGCTGGTGTCTCCAGTTCAATGAAATGCCATTTCCATGGAACATTAAGTTTGTCTTCTGACTTACTCAGTATTTTGGCTATTTTCTTCTTTCCATTACAGATGAACAGCTTTTGTCTCAATCTCTCAGGCTAATGCTCTTCTAGCAATTTTGCTCATTCCCAGTTCTCTCATCTCACTCCTGATCACCTGCCACTGACTATTGCCATTTGCTATCCAGCTGCTGTATTCCCTCGTTAGTTTTGCTTTTCTCCCATGTATCAGCAAAGGCTCTCATCCCACTTCCACATGGCCCCTAACCATAAAGATCGAATTTTGACCATCTCCATTTCCACTTTACCAGTTTCTTTGGAGTTCCTGTCCCTTCACATCCTTTTTGGTCAGCTCCTCTCAGGTTCTCCAAAGATCTTTCACTTCTTCTCCCTTTTTCTAGAGACATCACCAACTTTCTCTTATGCCATTTCTTGAGGAATTTTGCTGTATCTCCCCCACATTTTCATTCTGATTCTCATGAACACAATTCAAAACAATGCCATATACCACATGCAGGTCAAGTTCTCATAAATTATCTATTCTCTAAATGTAAGCTTTTTATTTGACATTTCCTAGTAGATGATCCCAGTAAGATTCAAGCCATCATTTTCAATCTCCACCACCATCTCCATCTCCCGCTCCACAAGATTAAAGTAGAGCATTGATGAGCATGGCATCTGATTTGATCCCATGAACTTATCGCCCCATATTTGATCCATCACAAGATTATCTGACTCCAGTTTGCTTCAGAAGATCTGCTGTTGAGCCCTTAACTGTACTTCTGGAATCCACAACCATGACTGTTTCAGTGCTCCACAGATAAGTCTTTCTTTGCTGTTCTTCAAGAACTCATTCTACACTTGCGTGTAAACTTAAAAATCACACCAAGTCCAATTCAGCTATTCTCCCTGTACTCATTGACATAGACTTAAATCCTTGACAACCAATGCCTTCACTTTTAATTTTCCTAATCTGACGTTCAAATTCTTCTATGGTAGAGTCTGTGTCCTCATCTTCAGCTTATTTTCCTAATTTTTTTGAGCCTCTTAAAAACGTCCCAAGATATTTGAGCTCCTCCAAATCTATCCACTAGCAGGCTGAGTCATTAGTACTAAGAAATGAAATTCTCTCCCTGTCTTTCAGGCGGTTTAAAGATACTTTATCCTGGTCTTACATTTTCTATCCAATATGACCCCATCATTTCCCCCTTCCTCATTTTCTCTTTCTCCCCTTTCTACAGTTCTATTTCCTATCCTCAGTACCTTTTCTTCATGGTTTGTTTTCCCCTCCATCCCTTCATTACTCCTTCCCCCCTTCTCTGACTTTACTACTTACACCTTACTTCTCCTAACTTACTCTTCCACAATTTATCAGCTTCCACTATTGGCAATATTCGTTATACTTACTCCCTCCTTGACCACAGCTGGTCAACTGATTTGAAGGGGTTGCAACATCTGTCCTTTCACTTCCTCGCTCACCACAATCTAGAGATCTGAAGTGAGACAGAGGTTCAGCTGCACCTCTTCCAACTTGATCCACTGCTCACAACATAGCCTCTACTACGCTAGAGAATCCAAGCATAGAAGAGACAATGGTTTGTGGAAAATCTGCAGTTTACAGCAGTCACATCAAGCTTCAGTAGCATTTCACTTTAACTCGCCCTCCAAATCCTACACTGTGATGTCCGACTTTAGCCCTCTACATCATTACAGAGAGACCAAATATAAATTGGAACAACTCATATTCAGCTGAGGTAACTTACAACCCAACAGTATGGTATGAACAATTTCATGCAACACACACAACCCTGTCCATCTAGGTCTTTTCTCCTTTAATTTATCGCATCTTTCCCATCCACCCCCCCCCCCACCCCCGTTCCATCAGCCCATCATTCCACTCATCACCCACCGACTTCTGCCCACCCTTCCCTTGTACGACTATATACTGGCAATCTTTCCTCCAAGACCTGATTCAGACTCTTTACATACACCTTCACGGTTTTGTTTGAACCACTGTTCTTCCAGAATTGTTTTTGCCCCCTCTCTGTCTAACCCCTTTTCCCGGTCAACCCTTGTCCATGCTTTTTATCAACTCCCCTTTCCTCTGCTTGATGCAATTCTATCTATGCTACTCTTTCCCTATCTCTCCCTACCTCGTTTCCTTCCAGATCCACTTTCCTCCTTGCCCCTTTTCTCATTATGTCCATTCCTCTTACTCTTCTCCCAACGATTTATTTTTGCCATCTAGTCTTAAAAGGTCCCCTAAGTTCTGCTTTGGATTTATTTTCTCTCCCTCACCCTTCTCACTCCTTTACTTCTGCGCCCCGCCCGTTTTTTCTAACCTGCTCTGCATCTTCTGCCCGTTCGCACCCCTCTCTCTGGCCAGGATCCGCTGCGCTGCTTTTAACCGCTATCTAAAAGTTATTCGGCCCGAGCCTCCGCCGGCTGAGGCTACTCCTCCTCCAGCCGCTAACCCAGGGAACTGCGAAACGGCGTCTCGCAACCACTCCAGCTTCTTCCTAAACAACTCCGCCTCCTCGCCACCGGCCGCGGGCTGATGGACTGCGCCGGCCGAAGAATCTCAACGGGCCTGTCGCGGCGCCCGGCTTCGACATCACCCGCCCGTCCCTGCCCGGAGGCCAGCGGGCCAACCCCCCACATCCCTCGTACCCTTCTCCCCCTCCCCAGCCCACCACAGCTACCCCGGTCCCTCCGTCTACCGGAGCGGCGCCCCAGTAGCCGGGCAGCGGCCGCCGCCTCCCTCTAACGCGGGAGCGGGGAGATGGCGGGAGCGAGGGGGTGTCTGCCGGTGCCGCGGCTGCTCGGCTGGCCCGCAGTGCCGGTCCGAGCCAGCGGTCGGGTCCGCCGTCTCCTTACCTCCGCCATGTTGTTACCTCTCCCGGAGAGCGAGCTGGCCAGCCCGAGACCCGGATGGAGCAGAAGGAGCTCTGCAACATTTGTTACCATTGGTGGAGCTGCCGACAAAATGTCATTTCAACTTTACCGCTCTGCTCTGCTCCCCTCTCCCGTCCCGACACCAGCATCCCCTCTCCACCCAGCATCTCATTTCCTCCCCGTTGCCCAGCCACTTACTCCCAGGAAGTTTCTTTTTTTTAAAAAAAAATTAACGTTGCGTGCAGACGGAATGTGCGAAACATTTAAAAAGTATTTTTTTGAAAAAAAAACGAAAACAAAACCCACAGTCTTCTTGTCCGTTCGTTCGCTGAGCAAAGTGATCGCACTTAGTTGCCTTCTTCTCGATCCGATAGTGATAATGTCATTTTTGTTTTGTATGTTCGGATTTATGTAGAAATTGGGTTTCAGGCTCCCTTTAGGTGAGCCCAGAGTTAGTTTTCCCCGACTCGTCATTTGGTTCTGTTGTTTCTGATAATTACATTTATGGAAATAGTTTTGGGAAATGACACCATTTTATTCATATATTTCTGAAAACAAAGATTGTTCAAGGCGAACAATAAATATAATTGCATTGCGTCAACGCATATTATGTCAAAGTTTACTATACCCAGACAACATAAACCTAATGGAAGAATTTAATAAAGGAAATAACAGAAATATTTGGGGGTAAATATGCACAATTCTTAGGAAGAAGCAGGGCAGGTTGAGATGGTGGTTGTTACAAAGCAAGATGTCATAAATAAGGCAAAGAGCAAGTAAGGCTGAGTCCTTTAAAACATTGTTTTAAACAGAACTGGGTTACTATCTCTGACTTTAGTGCTACAAAGTCTAAAGAATTCAGGAAGCATACAGAAGGGCTTTACAGAAATGATTACAGTGATGACGGACTTTGGTTACTTCCATTACAAGAGAAACGGAACTTGACTTCGATAAGAGGGGAATTTAAAGGGACAGATGTACTTAACATAAAATAAAAAGACAGCAAACAGATCTGACAATAAGAAACCATTTTCTAATGGTAAAGGAGCCAAGAACCATGGGACAAGGAATGAAGGCACTAGACAAAAGAAGCAAGGGTAACATGAAGGAAAATTCTTTAACACAGTGAGTGGTAACCTCTGGGATACTGTGCAATGGAGGTAGATGCTATTGGAGCATTCAAAATGAATCTACATTAGTACACAAAAGGAAGAACTTTGCAGGGCAATGGGCATAGGCATGGAATGAACTGGATTTCTCTCACATAGGGTCATCTTAAGTATGGCCTTAATAGGAGGAGTGGCTACATTCCATCCTGCAACCTTCTTGTATTATTGTTTGAACATTTGTTTCCTTGGAAACGACAGATGGGATCAATATAAATATAAAAGTATAAATGAAATGCAATTTCAGAATTTTGGTCCAAAAGTCCTTGGAATGCAGGGCAAGATCACAAACTGGATCTAACATTGACTTGGTAATAGCTGAACAGAGATTTTTTTTTGACTAGGATTTACAAAATTATAAGGATAGTGTGAATGCATGCAGAATTCTCCCCCCAGATTAGCTGAGACTAGAACTAGAGGTTATCGGTTTAGCATGGAAAGTGAACTATTTAAGTGGAAACTGAGGAGGAATTTCTTCAATTATTTATATTATGGTAAGCGTGGAATGGGCTGCCAGCAGAGATGGCAGGTGTGGATCAAATTGGAACACCTTCAGTGAGCCCAATCTTTTTAAAAATCAAATCAAACTTTATTCATAATAAGATATTTACAAGAATAAACTATTCAGTGCCTTTTCATTCTTTACTTTCACAGTCAATGTTTTCTGGACTGTTCTATTATATTCCTACATATCAATAGCACTGCTGCACTCGTGGCACTTGGGGGTGGTAAACTATGACAATAATTGAGGGACTTCCTCACTCAACCTGGCCCCTCCCTCTCCAGTAGCAGAAAAACTCCACGCTGCAGCCCTTCCCACCGACCCCTTGCAGAGAATGCACCAAGCTTCAGTGTGTCCGTCAGCATGTACTCCTGCAGGCTGGAATGTGCCAGTCTGCAGCATTCCTCCATGGACACCTTGACGTACTGATGGGCCATCGACCTTTGGGCAGACTGAAGGATGTTTTTCACTAAGCTGATGATCTCCCAGCAGCACTTAATGTCCATCTCTGTGTGTATCGCTGGGAATAGCCCACAGATCCAAGAGTCCTCTGCCATGCAGCCATGCAGGATGATCACAACATAGGCCCTTGTGTCTTTCTTCACTCCACAGGTCCAATCTTAACCTAGCATCATTGGGAAAATGTATTTGAACACTAAATCTGTCATCTGCTTTGCTGCGATGATCCTCACACTCTTTTAACTTGTCAGAAATATTAACAATCTGAAATAAACACCTCAAAGCACTGGCGACATAATCTGTCCTCATGAAATTCTCCAAATCCACTGGCAAGATAAATGTATACTGATGAACATCTCCAGCAGTGAGGCTCTGATCAATCTCCATCAGCGCCATGTTGGACAATGGCATTGTGCGCTGAGACACAACACTTTATTCGAGCTATGTCACAGAAAGAGATTCCCAGCAGAATGAAAAAAAAGGTTCTTCAAGGTTATTTGCAAAGACTTGTGGAAAAATGTAACGTTGCCCAAGATTGCTCATATTAGCAGAAAAGCATGCAGAAAGCACTGAGCACTTGGCAGTTTTCCAATTTGACTATATGCTCAAACAACTCAAAGAGTGCATAATATTTCTAACAAGATATCATCCATCTCATTAAGTTATAGAACAAAGAACACAACAGCATAAAGGCCCTTCAGCCCACAATGTTGTGCTGACCTTTTAAGCTACACTAAGAAAAATCTAACCCTTTCCTCCTGCATATCCCTCTATTTTTCTATTATAGCTGTCCCTTCTGGCGGAGTATGCAGATCCAGCATTTGATCCTTAAAAGTCTGGCAAAAACAAGTCATCCTCAACGTTGATGTAGTGCCCAAGAAGAGTAGATGAAAGTAGTTATGAAAAAATATATTCAAGCAACACTCACTGAGAAATTTCAATTTGGTGTTTCCCCTGATCCACTTGGTTCCAAACTTCATAAACATATTGGGCCAAATATAAATATAAAAACTGAATTCCAGGCATGAAATGAGAGTGACTGACCTTAACGTCAGGACAATATTTGAACACGCATGGCATCAAAACGCCTGGTAGAAATTGAACAGTGGGAATTGAAGAGAAAATTCTCCATTTGAATAATAGTCACTGTTGGAGTGCACAAGGAAGAACTTTAGACACAGCTCTCTTCAGTAGCCTCAGCAAATTCTTCATTCCACCAAAAAATCAGAAGTAGCAGTCCATGCCTGAATGCAGCAAAAATCAGATGATATTGTCGCATGACTGATAAGTGGGAAGTTACATTCATGTCATCTATGTAAAGCAAAAAACATCTTCAGCAAGAGATAGCCTCACTACTTAATCATGACATTCATGGATTCATAGATTAAAACCCCAGCTCTCTTTTGAACTTTGTGAATATTTATTCACCAGTTCCCCTGTGGAGATGGCAATAGGACCATCTTCACGTTTTCCATAACCAGGATGTTCCAAACACTAAGCACACATTACTCAAAGTAGTGTTACTTATTTTTCCACTGTATTTGATAATTGTGACCTCCAGTTCTTGATCACTTACCAAAGGGATGGGGGTCAATCTATCACTCTTCTTTAGAGCTTATAATACTCATAATACTGACAAGATTTGTGTTAACTGCAAATTTAGAAGTTATGGTTTCTAATCATTAATATCAATCACAAAAAAGGAATGGTCTCATCACTGATTCCAGGGAAATGCCACTATTCATATTTCTCTAGTCAGAAAAAGTAACAAATACTAGTATCTTATATTGTCTGCTACTTAGCCTTCCTTCATGCTTCAATCTCTTTGATGTTTTGTACTTCAATACTGCTGATAAGCTTGTTATGTGGGACAAATGGCATATACACCACATTGATTGCAGTACCCTCATCAACTCTATCCCTTATCAAATAGGTTAAGCACACTTTACATTTAACAAGTCCATTTTCCTCTACCTATTAAACATGTCCTGGAACAATGCCTTGAAAAACTATCCAACCACCAAAATAAAACTGAGTGGCTTGTAACTGCTGGAGTTATCCTTGCTCCCTCTACTAAAAAAGGAAGTAATATATTTTGCTGTCCGGTCTTTTGTCAGTAGCCCCATCTTCAAAGAACATTGAAGGATTATGGTCAACAACTCCTCAGTTTCCTCTTGTACTTTCCTCAAAATCTGTCCATTGCATAGACCATTGGAGTCAATTCCATTGACCAAAGAGTCAACTGAGCCACGCATTGACAAACTATGACCACAAGAGCAGGTCAGGGATTACATCTCCAGAGATTAGATAAATGACTTCCTGATTGATTTTTTCCACCTTCTGAAAGGCACCAGTCAGGAGAAAAATGGGACATACTTCGTTTGAAACATAGAAACATAGAAAATAGGTGCAGGAGTAGGCCATTCGGCTCTTCGAGCCTGCGCCGCCATTCAGTATGATCATGGCTGATCATCCAACTCAGAATCCTGTACCTGCTTTCTCTCCATACCCCCCGATCCCTTTAACCAGAAGGGCCATATCTAACTTCCTCTTAAATATAGCCAATGAACCGGCTTCAACTGTTTCCTGTGGCAGAGAATTCCACAGATTCACCACTCTATGTGTGAAGAGGTTTTTCCTCATCTCGGTCCTAAAAGGCTTCCCCTTTATCCTTAAACTGTGACCCCTCATTCCGGACTTCCCCCAACATCGGAAATAATCTTCCTGCATCTAGCCTGTCCAATCCCTTCAGAATTTTATACGTTTCAATAAGATCCCCCCTCAATCTTCTAAATTCCAGTGAGTATAAGCCTAGTCGATCCAGTCTTTCTTCATATGAAAGTCCTGCCATCCCAGGAATCAATCTGGTGAACCTTCTCTGTACTCCCTCTATGGCAAGAATGTCTTTCCTCAGATTAGGGGACCAAAACTGCACACAATATTCTAGGTGCGGTCTCACCAAGGCCTTGTACAACTGCAGTAGGACCTCCCTGCTCCTGTACTCAAATCCTTTTGCTATGAATGCCAACATACCATTTGCCTTTTTCACCGCCTGCTGTACCTGCATGCCCACCTTCAATGACTGGTGTACAATGACACCCAGGTCTCGTTGCATCTCCCCTTTTCCTAATCGGCCACCGTTCAGATAATAATCTGTTTTCCTGTTCTTGCAACCAAAGTGGATAACCTCACATTTATCCACATTAAATTGCATCTGCCATGAATTTGCCCACTCACCTAACCTATCCAAGTCACCCTGCATCCTCTTAGCATCCTCCTCACAGCTAACACCGCCGCCCAGCTTCGTGTCATCCGCAAACTTGGAGATGCTGCATTTAATTCCCTTGTCTAAATCATTAATATATATTGTAAACAACTGGGGTCCCATTACTGAGCCTTGCGGTACCCCACTAGTCACTGCCTGCCATTCTGAAAAGGTCCCATTTACTCCTACTCTTTGCTTCCTGTCTGCCAACCAATTCTCTATCCACATCAAAACCATACCCCCAATACCGTGTGCTTTAAGTTTGCACAATAATCTCCTGTGTGGGACCTTGTCAAAAGCCTTTTGAAAATCTAAATATACCACATCCACTGGCTCTCCCCTATCCACTCTACTAGTTACATCTTCAAAAAATTCTATAAGATTCGTCAGACATGATTTTCCTTTCACAAATCCATGCTGACTTTGTCCGATGATTTCACCTCTTTCCAAATGTGCTGTTATCACATCTTTGATAACCGACTCTAGCATTTTCCCCACCACCGATGTCGGACTAACCGGTCTATAATTCCCCGGTTTCTCTCTCCCTCCTTTTTTAAAAAGTGGGGTTACATTAGTCACCCTCCAATCCTCAGGAACTAATCCAGAATCTAAGGAGTTTTGAAAAATTATCACTAATGCATCCACTATTTCTTGGGCTACTTCCTTAAGCACTCTGGGATGCAGACCATCTGGCCCTGGGGATTTATCTGCCTTTAATCCCTTCAATTTACCTAACACCACTTCCCTACTAACATGTATTTCCCTCAGTTCCTCCATCTCACTAGACCCTTGGTCCCTTACTATTTTCGGAAGATTATTTATGTCCTCCTTAGTGAAGACAGAACCAAAGTAGTTATTCAATTGGTCTGCCATGTCTTTGTTCCCTATGATCAATTCACCTGTTTCTGACTGTAAAGGACCTACATTTGTCTTCACCAATTTTTTCTTTTCACGTATCTATAAAAGCTTTTACAGTCAGTTTTTATGTTCCCTGCCAGCTTTCTCTCATAATCTTTTTTCCCTTTCCTAATTAAGTCCTTTGTCCTCCTCTGCTGGTCTCTGAATTTCTCCCAGTCCTCAGGTGTGCCGCTTTTTTTTTGCTAATTTATATGTTTCTTCTTTGGACTTGATACTATCCCTAATTTCCCTTGTCAGCCATGGGTGCACTGCCTTCCCTGGTTTATTCTTTTGCCAAACTGGGATGAACAATTGTTGTAGTTCATCCATGCGATCTTTAAATGCTTGCCATTGCATATCCACCGTCAACCCTTTAAGTATCATTTGCCAGTCTATCTTAGCTAATTCACGTCTCATACCTTCAAAGTTACCCTTCTTTAAGTTCAGAACCTTTGTTTCTTTCTTTCTTTTCAAATCTTTTTATTAATTTTAAGAAAAACATAAGAAAAATATAAGTACAAAACATTTGAGAGTACATAATAGATTAATTAACAATCAAATATGTATTAATCAATACATAAAGTCTCCCAAACTCATAGTATAATGTAAAGGAATTTTAAAAAAAAGAAAAGAAACCCCCCCCAAAAAAAAACAACTAAAAAAAAACTAAAAAAAACTAACCAACATGGGCAATTGTCTTTGTTTCTGAATTAACTATGTCACTCTCCATTTTAATGAAGAATTCCACCATATTATGGTCAATCTTACCCAACGGGCCTCGCACGACATGATTGCTATCTAACCCTTCCTCATTGCTCAATACACAATCTAGAATGGCCTGCTCTCCAGTTGGTTCCTCGACACGTTGGTTCAGAAAACCATCCCGCATACATTCCAAGAAATCCTCTTCCTCAGCACCCTTACCAATTTGGTTCACCCAGTCTGTATGTAGATTGAAGTCACCCATTATAACTACTGTTCCTTTTTTGCACGCATTTCTAATTTCCTGTTTAATGCCATCCCCAACCTCACTACTACTGTTAGGTGGCCTGAACATAACTCCCACCAGCGTTTTCTGCCCCTTAGTATTATGCAGCTCTACCCATATCGATTCCACATCCTCCAGGCCAATGTCCTTCCTTTCTATTGCGTTAATCTCCTCTCCAACCAGCAATGCTACCCCACCTCCTTTTCTTTCCAGTCTATCCCTCCTGAATATTGAATATCCCTGGATGTTGAGCTCCCATCCTTGGTCACCCTGGAGCCATGTCTCTGTGATCCCAACTATATCATATTCATTAATAACTACCTGCACATTCAATTCATTCACCTTGTTACGAATGCTCCTCGCATTGACACACAAAGCCTTCAGGCTTGTTTTTACAACACTCTTAGCCCTTATACAATTATGTTGAAAAGTGGCTCTTTTTGCTTTTTGCCCTGGATTTGCCTGCCTGCCTGCCACTTTTACTTTTCACCTTACTACTTTTTGCTTCTACCCTCATTTTACACCCCTCTGTGTCTCTGCACTTGTTCCCATCCCCCTGCCACATTAGTTTAAAGCCTCCTGAACAGCAGTAGCAAACGCTCCCCCTAGGACATTGGTTCCAGTCCAGCCCAGGTGCAGACTGTCCTGTTTATATCGGTCCCACCTCCCCCAGAACTGGTTCCAATGCCCCAGAAATTTGAATCCCTCCCCCTTGCACCATTTTTCAAGCCAGGTATTCATCTGAAATATTCTCCTATTTCTACTCTGACTAGCACGTGGTACTGGTAGTAATCCAGAGATTATTACCTTTGTGGTCCTACTTTTTAGTTTATCTCCTAACTCCCTAAATTCACCTTGTAGGACCTCATCCTGTTTTTTACCTATATCGTTGGTACCTATGTGCACCATGACCACTGGCTGTTCACCCACCCACTCCAGAATGTCCTGCAGCTGCTCAGAGACATCCTTGACCCTTGCACCAGGGAGGCAACATACCATCCTGGAGTCTCGTTTGCGGCTGCAGAAACGCCTATCTATTCCCCTTACAATCGAATCCCCTATCACTATAGCTCTCCCACTCCTTTTCCTTCCCTCCTGTGCCACAGAGCCACCCATGGTGCAATGAACTCGGCTGCTGCTGCCTTCCCCTGATGAGACATCTCCCCCAACAGTATCCAAAACTGTATATCTGTTTAGGAGGGAGATGACCTCAGGGGACTCCTGCACTACCTGCCTACTGCTACACTGTCTAGTGGCCACCCCTTCCCTTTCTGCCTGTGTAGCCTTTACCTGCGGTGTGGCCAACTCACTGAATGTGCTATTCACGACTTTCTCAGCATCGCGGATGCTCCAGTTTGCTTAGATAAGTGCAACTTCAACACCCAAGAAACCATCCAGATTAAACAGCCTACTGGGCTGCCAACCCACTGCTACCTTCAACATTCAATTTCCTGTTATCAGCATTTTGGGACTGTAGAGAGTACCTTCTACAGTTGTGCATTGCAGTTTATCAGCAAGGTGAGTACGTATTGTAAACCCTCTCAAAACCTGCAATGGCTATCAGGGAGCAAGTAGATGTAACATCACCACTTGCAAGTTCCTTTTCAACTCACTCGCCTTCCTCCCTTGATGCTGTTCAAGATCACTAGGTATAACTAGGTACACCTCCTAGTTTACTAATTACACCTGGTGATAGAGAGGTGTAAAGCCCTAAACAATTATATCTGAACCATGAGATAAACACAATTACAAAGAAGTACATTTAAAAGAAAATAATTCAAAGAAAAGCATCATCTTCAAAGTAAGAAAATGTTCACTACAGCCTATATCTTCAAACAAAGCTGTTAGAGTTTGATCACATTGGGCTCTTTTGTTCACTGAGTTCTTAACTGTATCTTGCATATGACATCTTTCATATATCAGTTCCAGATTCTATGAACTTCAATGGAATCACATATCCATCTAGTCATATACAATATATAAATAGATCAAACCAAACACACTCAGCAGCTCAAGTGGGATCTGCAGACAAACAGAATTATAATTTCAGATTGATAACCTTTCATCTGCACTTGCTAGCTGGATATTTCTTGGTTCCTCCCAAGCCCACCTGACCAATGGTCTAATTAGGTAGGGCCAGAGGCTTGAATGGCTCCTGGATGTCCTTGCTGCCTAATGCTTTGATCATCTCAAAAATAGTCCCCAGTGTGAGCAATTTACTGCAGACTACACTGGTGCCTGCTTGGAACTCATAATTGTTGAAAAGCCACCGATCTTCTCCACGAGGAATCCAACATGTCAGCCCTCATAATTCAGTGATCTCCTCTTACATGAGTGTCAATTACAGTTTTACTCTGGCTCCACAGAAAATGGTTGAAGTATTTCAGATACACAGCCCAAATGCTGTTTCAATATGCATTCTTATAGCTTCCTCAGTCAATAAATTTACTGCTCTTATTAACCTTCTGTGGTGTACAATAGAACCAGTTTGGCATCCTGGTTTTCACCTCCTCATTGTCTCATTTGACAACATGCGAGATTCCCCAGTGAGATTGCTCTATAGCCTTATCCTCTTCTGACTAACTGTGACTCTGGGCAATGTTGAACAGGCATTCAGAGGCCTAGAGCTTTTTTCGTGAGGTCTCCCACAATTTGGACTCAGATGATCTGTTGATTTCCCACTGAAATCACTTTAGTACCATTTTGATTTGGCTGTGAAAACAAGGCAACACTGCCAAAACTCCTGTGGTGGGGTTGTTCCTCCTTGCACCTTGAAATTGTGTTCTAAGTGAAACTGCCTCATATTTCTGAAGTGACATCTCCATACTGGTTGCTATTCTACATTACGTCCAGTAGATCAAAAAGTTTCATCTGAATTCTCTCATTCATTAGGAATGTTCACAATGCCTACTTCAAAAAAAAGTTCAGACTCTTCATCTTTCTCAGCTAGTCTTTGACCTCACCACAATCAGCAACTATTTCCTTTGGTTCCAGGTTACTCAGGTCACACAAAGCTCTGAGGATATGAAAAAGTACTTATATGAGATGCTGTGTACAGCTTATGGAGGAGATAGACTTAAAATCTCATCTATTTCTGCCCATAACACTAACAACAACACAGCCTTCACGTACTGTCGCATTTCTATGTTCTCACCCGACATCGACAATATTATTCACCTGCAGGAGTGTTTCCATTTATTTCACCTATAGCCATATCACTTCATTTCTTTTAAGCTGTCCGACTGGGCTGTATGGGATCATCACTGCTCTACTTAGGGAGTCCCCTCTTCTCATTTCCTGCTATTCCCTCAAGTAGCAGCATTCCAAACTCAATGCCAATGCATTGTCTTTAATGTTGCTGTTTGAAAAGACAAATAAGATGAGATAGAGTTAACAATAGAAAATCCCTTACTGACAGCATTAAATTCTCAGCGAAGGTACAGTGATGTCACCAATGTATCAAAAAGTCATATGATGTGGTACACCACAGGATTTCTCAGTGGCCAATCATTGTAATTCCAATCTCCATTCCTATATGTCAGCCAATGACTACCTCTACTGCTACCATGAGGCCACACTCAGGTTGCAGGAGCAACACCTCACAGTCCATCTGGGTAACTTTCAAACCGATGGCATAAACACTGATTTCTCCATCTTCTAGTAATTTCCCCCCTACCCCTTCCCTCTTCTTCAATTCCCTACTCCGGTCCCCCGTTACCTTTTCTCTTCTCCTCTCCTGCCTATCACCTCCCTCTATTGTCCCTCCTCCTTCTCTTTCTCCCACGGTCCACTCTCTTGTCCAATCAGATTCCTTCCTCGCCATCTCTTTATCTTTCCCACCCATCACCTGCTAGATTCTCACTTCATCCCCCCTCACACAGCCACCGGGCTTCATCTATCACCTTCTCACTTGTGCTTCTACCCCACCCCCCCATCTTCTTATTCAGGCTTCTTCCTCCTTCCTTTCCAGTCCTGATGAAGGGTCTTGACTTGAAACATCGATTGTTTATTCATTTCCATAGATGCTGCCTGACCTGCTGAGCTCCCCCTGCATTTTGTGCATGTTGATGTGGTACACTCCACTCTTAAGGGGACACTTACATATGTCCCCTATACAAATATAATGCATCCGGAAACATTGCAGGACTGCATGGTGAGTGGAATTAATTAGATAGCATTTTCAGACAGCTAATAAATGGCCATTTGTGTAGCAGCATTTTTTGTGCTTCATGTAGAATCCTAATCAATGAACAAAGCAATGAGTTTCACCGAAATGCTAGCTAAAACCAGAGGCACTGAAAGCACATTTTCCAGATGATAGTTATCCTTACTATGGAAAGGTGTACAGGATGTAGCTTGTTCAGCATTATATTTCAATCTCATTGGATCAAATGTCTGAAAGGATTGAACTTTCAAACAGTTTTCAAAAGTATGATTTTGATTTTAGAAAAGTATGAATATGAGGGACTTGCAAAATTTTAAAAGAGCTTGGCAGGCTAGAATAAAGAGGGTTTTCCCTCTGATTGAGAAGCTCAGGACCAGGGGTACAAGATAGGCCACTTTGGACTGAGATTAAGGGGAAATTTCTTTACTTGGAGGGTGGTGAACCTTTAGAATTGTCTGCTCTCGAGAATGGAGTTGCCTCAGTCCTTGTGTTCATCAGGAATAGAAATGAACAGATTTCTGGACATTAATGGAGCCGAAGGGTAAGGGAAAAAGTTTTCTGATTCGGAGATTAGTTATTATTTTAGTCAATGTCAGCACAGGAGGGTCAGATGGCCTACTCATGCTCCTATTTCTCATAATCTACTGTTTCCCTTTAACAATTAAACCACTCCTTAAAACTACATTTTGGATCAAGCTTTTGACCACTAGCCATGATATCATCTTATGTGGCTTAATGCCATTGTAATGTTTGGCTGTGTTAAAGTTGATATATTAAAGTTCATCTTGTTGCCATCTAGATTATCAACTTTAATTTTAAGTCATGATTTAAGCATTATTTTTGTAACCTTTTTTGGCTTTTGCTACAAAAAATATATTTTTTAATGAACAAAGTGTAAGTTGATCTCCACAAATTCAGATAGATTGAGAAATAGCAAATTCTCAGTTAACTTCTTTAGTTGGTTTCTCCACAACGGGTCATTTTGCAAAGCCACTTTTGTTTCTTAAATACTCTCAAATGCTCTGAAAAGATAATAATGGCCTGTTTTGAACCACTTGTTGATGTTTGATGCAATTGCCCACTTTGAAGAGCAATTAGATTCAGCCATGTTGATGTGAGACAAGAACCAGACATAAATCAGGCCCAACAAGCTTATTCCCTTCCTAAAGGACACTTGTGAACCACTTAAGTTTTATTATAATCAGACACATCTGTGGTTGTTTTCATGTTCCACAGGATGTGCTTTATTCATAAGTAACCCTAATAGAGTCCAAGTTTCTAGTTCTGGTGACTCTTTTTATATAATTGTCACTATATACAGTTTTCTCCTTCAAGCATTAATAAAAAAGGACTTAGATTGTGAGGGAAGACAGTTTCTACTCAATAGACATTTTGGATGGCTGCGTTTGGACAGAAAATAAATAATTATATTTATAAATTATTGCCTATGACCATAGGACGTTGCATTGTACTTTACGGCCCACAAGTGCTTTTCAAATGTAATCTATGTTGTGATGTAAGAAACAACAGTAAACTGACTCAGATAATTTGCATAGTCATACAGACATCTGTGCCAGCTAATTATTTGGAGGTTGTATCCAGCTAGTGGTCTTTCAGCCCTGAATCAATTTTGTGTTCAACTCTTTCTCCAGGGACTAAGGCTAACACTTTAATGTGGTACTGAGGGAATATGACATTGTCATCTTCTGAATACAGTAAAACTCTAATAACTCCCTCTCTGACTATTCTGAAATTCTAGTGCTTCATCCCGTTCACTCAGTATGGTTTGCCCCATTCTAATTCAATTACAGGGGTCACAGGTTGTGCACTCTTTTTGAATTCAGTGAGTCCCCACTTCCTGTACTCCTCTCCCACTCACTGCTGCCTTGGTCCTGTGCTCTTTTCCACTCACCGCTGCCTTGGTTCTGTGCCCTTTTCCACTCACCGCTGCCTTGGTTCTGTGCTCTTTTCCACTCACTGATGCCTTGGTTCTGTGCTCTTTTCCACTCACTGCTGCCTTGGTTCTGTGCCCTTTTCCACTCACTGATGCCTTGGTTCTGTGCTCTTTTCCACTCACTGATGCCTTGGTTCTGTGCTCTTTTCCACGCACTGCTGCCTTGGTTCTGTGCTCTTTTCCACTCACTGCTGCCTTGGTTCTGTGCTCTTTTCCACTCACTGCTGCCTTGGTTCTGTGCTCTTTTCCACTCACTGCTGCCTTGGTTCTGTGCTCTTTTCCACTCACTGCTGCCTTGGTTCTGTGCTCTTTTCCACTCACTGCTGCCTTGGTTCTGTGCTCTTTTCCACTCACTGTTGCCTTGGTTCTGTGCTCTTTTCCACTCACTGATGCCTTGGTTCTGTGCTCTTTTCCACTCACTGATGCCTTGGTTCTGTGCTCTTTTCCACTCACTGATGCCTTGGTTCTGTGCCCTTTTCCACTCACTGATGCCTTGGTTCTGTGCTCTTTTCCACTCACTGATGCCTTGGTTCTGTGCTCTTTTCCACTCACTGCTGCCTTGGTTCTGTGCTCTTTTCCACTCACTGCTGCCTTGGTTCTATGCTCTTTTCCACTCACTGATGCCTTGGTTCTGTGCTCTTTTCCACTCACTGATGCCTTGGTTGTGTGCTCTTTTCCACTCACTGATGCCTTGGTTCTGTGCTCTTTTCCACTCACTGATGCCTTGGTTCTGTGCCCTTTTCCACTCACTGATGCCTTGGTTCTGTGCTCTTTTCCATTCACCGCTGCCTTGGTTCTGTGCTCTTTTCCACTCACCGCTGCCTTGGTTCTGTGCTCTTTTCCACTCACTGATGCCTTGGTTCTGTGCTCTTTTCCACTCACTGATGCCTTGGTTCTGTGCCCTTTTCCACTCACTGATGCCTTGGTTCTGTGCTCTTTTCCACTCACTGATGCCATGGTTCTGTGCTCTTTTCCACTCACTGATGCCTTGGTTCTGTGCTCTTTTCCACTCACTGCTGCCTTGGTTCTGTGCCCTTTTCCACTCACTGCTGCCTTGGTTCTGTGCTCTTTTCCACTCACTGATGCCTTGGTTCTGTGCCCTTTTCCACTCACTGATGCCTTGGTTCTGTGCTCTTTTCCACTCACTGATGCCTTGGTTCTGTGCTCTTTTCCATTCACCGATGCCTTGGTTCTGTGCCCTTTTCCATTCACTGATGCCTTGGTTCTGTGCCCTTTTCCACTCACTGATGCCTTGGTTCTGTGCCCTTTTCCACTCACTGATGCCTTGGTTCTGTGCTCTTTTCCACTCACTGATGCCTTGGTTCTGTGCTCTTTTCCATTCACTGATGCCTTGGTTCTGTGCCCTTTTCCACTCACTGATGCCTTGGTTCTGTGCCCTTTTCCACTCACTGATGCCTTGGTTCTGTGCTCTTTTCCACTCACTGATGCCTTGGTTCTGTGCTCTTTTCCACTCACTGATGCCTTGGTTCTGTGCCCTTTTCCACTCACTGATGCCTTGGTTCTGTGCTCTTTTCCACTCACTGATGCCTTGGTTCTGTGCTCTTTTCCACTCACTGATGCCTTGGTTCTGTGCTCTTTTCCATTCACTGATGCCTTGGTTCTGTGCTCTTTTCCACTCACTGCTGCCTTGGTTCTGTGCTCTTTTCCACTCACTGATGCCTTGGTCCTGTGCTCTTTTCCATTCACCGATGCCTTGGTTCTGTGCTCTTTTTCACTCACTGCTGCCTTGGTTCTGTGCTCTTTTCCACTCACTGCTGCCTTGGTTCTGTGCTCTTTTCCACTCACTGATGCCTTGGTTCTGTGCTCTTTTCCATTCACTGATGCCTTGGTTCTGTGCTCTTTTCCATTCACTGATGCCTTGGTTCTGTGCTCTTTTCCACTCACTGCTGCCTTGGTTCTGTGCTCTTTTCCACTCACTGATGCCTTGGTTCTGTGCTCTTTTCCACTCACTGCTGCCTTGGTTCTGTGCTCTTTTCCATTCACTGATGCCTTGGTTCTGTGCTCTTTTCCATTCACTGATGCCTTGGTTCTGTGCTCTTTTCCACTCACTGCTGCCTTGGTTCTGTGCTCTTTTCCACTCACTGCTGCCTTGGTTCTGTGCTCTTTTCCACTCACTGATGCCTTGGTTCTGTGCTCTTTTCCACTCACTGATGCCTTGGTTCTGTGCCCTTTTCCACTCACTGATGCCTTGGTTCTGTGCTCTTTTCCACTCACTGATGCCTTGGTTCTGTGCTCTTTTCCACTCACTGCTGCCTTGGTTCTGTGCTCTTTTCCACTCACTGCTGCCTTGGTTCTGTGCTCTTTTCCACTCACTGATGCCTTGGTTCTGTGCTCTTTTCCACTCACTGATGCCTTGGTTCTGTGCTCTTTTCCACTCACTGCTGCCTTGGTTCTGTGCTCTTTTCCACTCACTGATGCCTTGGTTCTGTGCTCTTTTCCATTCACCGATGCCTTGGTTCTGTGCTCTTTTCCACTCACAGATGCCTTGGTTCTGTGCTCTTTTCCACTCACTGATGCCTTGGTTCTGTGCCCTTTTCCACTCACTGATGCCTTGGTTCTGTGCTCTTTTCCATTCACTGATGCCTTGGTTCTGTGCTCTTTTCCACTCACCGCTGCCTTGGTTCTGTGCTCTTTTCCACTCACCGCTGCCTTGGTTCTGTGCTCTTTTCCACTCACTGATGCCTTGGTTCTGTGCTCTTTTCCACTCACTGATGCCTTGGTTCTGTGCTCTTTTCCACTCACTGATGCCTTGGTTCTGTGCTCTTTTCCACTCACTGATGCCTTGGTTCTGTGCCCTTTTCCACTCACTGATGCCTTGGTTCTGTGCTCTTTTCCACTCACTGATGCCTTGGTTCTGTGCTCTTTTCCACTCACTGATGCCTTGGTTCTGTGCTCTTTTCCACTCACTGATGCCTTGGTCCTGTGCTCTTTTCCATTCACCGATGCCTTGGTTCTGTGCTCTTTTCCACTCACTGCTGCCTTGGTTCTGTGCTCTTTTCCACTCACTGCTGCCTTGGTTCTGTGCTCTTTTCCACTCACTGATGCCTTGGTCCTGTGCTCTTTTCCATTCACCGATGCCTTGGTTCTGTGCTCTTTTCCACTCACTGCTGCCTTGGTTCTGTGCTCTTTTCCACTCACTGCTGCCTTGGTTCTGTGCTCTTTTCCACTCACTGCTGCCTTGGTTCTGTGCTCTTTTCCATTCACCGATGCCTTGGTTCTGTGCTCTTTTCCATTCACTGCTGCCTTGGTTCTGTGCTCTTTTCCATTCACTGATGCCTTGGTTCTGTGCTCTTTTTCACTCACTGATGCCTTGGTTCTGTGCTCTTTTCCATTCACTGATGCCTTGGTTCTGTGCTCTTTTCCACTCACTGATGCCTTGGTTCTGTGCTCTTTTCCACTCACTGATGCCTTGGTTCTGTGCTCTTTTCCACTCACTGATGCCTTGGTTCTGTGCTCTTTTCCATTCACTGATGCCTTGGTTGTGTGCTCTTTTCCACTCACTGATGCCTTGGTTCTGTGCTCTTTTCCACTCACTGATGCCTTGGTTCTGTGCCCTTTTCCACTCACTGATGCCTTGGTTCTGTGCTCTTTTCCATTCACTGATGCCTTGGTTCTGTGCTCTTTTCCATTCACTGATGCATTGGTTCTGTGCTCTTTTCCACTCACTGCTGCCTTGGTTCTGTGCTCTTTTCCACTCACTGATGCCTTGGTTCTGTGCTCTTTTCCACTCACTGCTGCCTTGGTTCTGTGCTCTTTTCCATTCACTGATGCCTTGGTTCTGTGCTCTTTTCCATTCACTGATGCCTTGGTTCTGTGCTCTTTTCCACTCACTGCTGCCTTGGTTCTGTGCTCTTTTCCACTCACTGCTGCCTTGGTTCTGTGCTCTTTTCCATTCACCGATGCCTTGGTTCTGTGCTCTTTTCCACTCACTGATGCCTTGGTTCTGTGCTCTTTTCCACTCACCGCTGCCTTGGTTCTGTGCTCTTTTCCACTCACTGATGCCTTGGTTCTGTGCTCTTTTCCACTCACTGATGCCTTGGTTCTGTGCTCTTTTCCACTCACTGATGCCTTGGTTCTGTGCTCTTTTCCACTCACTGATGCCTTGGTTCTGTGCTCTTTTCCATTCACTGATGCCTTGGTTCTGTGCTCTTTTCCACTCACTGATGCCTTGGTTCTGTGCTCTTTTCCATTCACTGATGCCTTGGTTCTGTGCCCTTTTCCACTCACTGATGCCTTGGTTCTGTGCTCTTTTCCACTCACTGATGCCTTGGTTCTGTGCTCTTTTCCACTCACTGATGCCTTGGTTCTGTGCTCTTTTCCACTCACTGCTGCCTTGGTTCTGTGCTCTTTTCCATTCACTGATGCCTTGGTTATGTGCTCTTTTCCACTCACTGCTGCCTTGGTTCTGTGCTCTTTTCCATTCACCGATGCCTTGGTTCTGTGCTCTTTTCCACTCACTGCTGCCTTGGTTCTGTGCTCTTTTCCACTCACTGATGCCTTGGTTCTGTGCTCTTTTCCACTCACTGATGCCTTGGTTGTGTGCTCTTTTCCACTCACTGATGCCTTGGTTCTGTGCTCTTTTCCACTCACTGATGCCTTGGTTCTGTGCCCTTTTCCACTCACTGATGCCTTGGTTCTGTGCTCTTTTCCATTCACTGATGCCTTGGTTCTGTGCTCTTTTCCACTCACCGCTGCCTTGGTTCTGTGCTCTTTTCCACTCACCGCTGCCTTGGTTCTGTGCTCTTTTCCACTCACTGATGCCTTGGTTCTGTGCTCTTTTCCACTCACTGATGCCTTGGTTCTGTGCTCTTTTCCACTCACTGATGCCTTGGTTCTGTGCCCTTTTCCACTCACTGATGCCTTGGTTCTGTGCTCTTTTCCACTCACTGATGCCTTGGTTCTGTGCTCTTTTCCACTCACTGATGCCTTGGTTCTGTGCCCTTTTCCACTCACTGATGACTTGGTTCTGTGCTCTTTTCCACTCACTGATGCCTTGGTTCTGTGCTCTTTTCCACTCACTGATGCCTTGGTTCTGTGCTCTTTTCCACTCACTGCTGCCTTGGTTCTGTGCTCTTTTCCATTCACTGATGCCTTGGTTCTGTGCTCTTTTCCACTCACTGCTGCCTTGGTTCTGTGCTCTTTTCCACTCACTGATGCCTTGGTCCTGTGCTCTTTTCCATTCACCGATGCCTTGGTTCTGTGCTCTTTTTCACTCACTGCTGCCTTGGTTCTGTGCTCTTTTCCACTCACTGCTGCCTTGGTTCTGTGCTCTTTTCCATTCACTGATGCCTTGGTTCTGTGCTCTTTTCCATTCACTGATGCCTTGGTTCTGTGCTCTTTTCCACTCACTGCTGCCTTGGTTCTGTGCTCTTTTCCACTCACTGATGCCTTGGTTCTGTGCTCTTTTCCACTCACTGCTGCCTTGGTTCTGTGCTCTTTTCCATTCACTGATGCCTTGGTTCTGTGCTCTTTTTCACTCACTGATGCCTTGGTTCTGTGCTCTTTTCCACTCACTGATGCCTTGGTTCTGTGCTCTTTTCCACTCACTGATGCCTTGGTTCTGTGCTCTTTTCCACTCACTGATGCCTTGGTTCTGTGCTCTTTTCCACTCACCGATGCCTTGGTTCTGTGCTCTTTTCCACTCACTGCTGCCTTGGTTCTGTGCTCTTTTCCATTCACCGATGCCTTGGTTCTGTGCTCTTTTCCACTCACTGCTGCCTTGGTTCTGTGCTCTTTTCCACTCACTGCTGCCTTGGTTCTGTGCTCTTTTCCACTCACTGATGCCTTGGTTCTGTGCTCTTTTCCATTCACTGATGCCTTGGTTCTGTGCTCTTTTCCACTCACTGATGCCTTGGTTCTGTGCTCTTTTCCACTCACTGCTGCCTTGGTTCTGTGCTCTTTTCCACTCACTGATGCCTTGGTTCTGTGCTCTTTTCCACTCACTGATGCCTTGGTTCTGTGCTCTTTTCCATTCACCGATGCCTTGGTTCTGTGCTCTTTTCCACTCACTGCTGCCTTGGTTCTGTGCTCTTTTCCACTCACTGCTGCCTTGGTTCTGTGCTCTTTTCCACTCACTGATGCCTTGGTTCTGTGCTCTTTTCCACTCACTGCTGCCTTGGTTCTGTGCTCTTTTCCATTCACTGATGCCTTGGTTCTGTGCTCTTTTCCACTCACTGCTGCCTTGGTTCTGTGCTCTTTTCCATTCACCGATGCCTTGGTTCTGTGCTCTTTTCCACTCACTGATGCCTTGGTTCTGTGCTCTTTTCCACTCACTGCTGCCTTGGTTCTGTGCTCTTTTCCATTCACCGATGCCTTGGTTCTGTGCTCTTTTCCACTCACTGATGCCTTGGTTCTGTGCTCTTTTCCACTCACCGCTGCCTTGGTTCTGTGCTCTTTTCCACTCACTGATGCCTTGGTTCTGTGCTCTTTTCCACTCACTGATGCCTTGGTTCTGTGCTCTTTTCCACTCACTGATGCCTTGGTTCTGCTCTTTTCCATTCACTGATGCCTTGGTTCTGTGCTCTTTTCCACTCACTGATGCCTTGGTTCTGTGCTCTTTTCCATTCACTGATGCCTTGGTTCTGTGCCCTTTTCCACTCACTGATGCCTTGGTTCTGTGCTCTTTTCCACTCACTGATGCCTTGGTTCTGTGCCCTTTTCCACTCACTGATGCCTTGGTTCTGTGCTCTTTTCCACTCACTGATGCCTTGGTTCTGTGCTCTTTTCCACTCACTGCTGCCTTGGTTCTGTGCTCTTTTCCATTCACTGATGCCTTGGTTCTGTGCTCTTTTCCACTCACTGATGCCTTGGTTCTGTGCTCTTTTCCACTCACTGCTGCTTTGGTTCTGTGCTCTTTTCCACTCACTGATGCCTTGGTTCTGTGCTCTTTTCCACTCACTGATGCCTTGGTCCCGTGCTCTTTTCCACTCACCGCTGCCTTGGTTCTGTGCTCTTTTCCATTCACTGATGCCTTGGTTCTGTGCTCTTTTCCACTCACCGCTGCCTTGGTTCTGTGCTCTTTTCCACTCACTGATGCCTTGGTTCTGTGCTCTTTTCCACTCACCGCTGCCTTGGTTCTGTGCTCTTTTCCATTCACTGCTGCCTTGGTTCTGTGCTCTTTTCCACTCACTGCTGCCTTGGTTCTGTGCTCTTTTCCACTCACTGATGCCTTGGTTCTGTGCTCTTTTCCACTCACTGCTACCTTGGTTCTGTGCTCTTTTCCACTCACCGATGCCTTGGTTCTGTGCTCTTTTCCACTCACCGCAGCCTTGGTTCTGTGCCCTTTTCCACTCACCGCTGCCTTGGTTCTGTGCTCTTTTCCACTCACTGCTGCCTTGGTTCTGTGCTCTTTTCCACTCACCGCTGCCTTGGTTCTGTGCTCTTTTCCATTCACTGATGCCTTGGTTCTGTGCTCTTTTCCACTCACTGATGCCTTGGTTCTGTGCTCTTTTCCACTCACTGATGCCTTGGTTCTGTGCTCTTTTCCACTCACCGCAGCCTTGGTTCTGTGCTCTTTTCCACTCACTGATGCCTTGGTTCTGTGCTCTTTTCCACTCACTGATGCCTTGGTTCTGTGCTCTTTTCCACTCACCGCAGCCTTGGTTCTGTGCTCTTTTCCACTCACCGATGCCTTGGTTCTGTGCTCTTTTCCACTCACCGCAGCCTTGGTTCTGTGCCCTTTTCCACTCACCGCTGCTTTGGTTCTGTGCTCTTTTCCACTCACTGCTGCCTTGGTTCTGTGCTCTTTTCCACTCACCGCAGCCTTGGTTCTGTGCTCTTTTCCACTCACTGATGCCTTGGTTCTGTGCTCTTTTCCACTCACTGCTGCCTTGGTTCTGTGCTCTTTTCCACTCACCGCAGCCTTGGTTCTGTGCTCTTTTCCACTCACTGATGCCTTGGTTCTGTGCTCTTTTCCACTCACTGATGCCTTGGTTCTGTGCTCTTTTCCACTCACCGCAGCCTTGGTTCTGTGCTCTTTTCCACTCACTGCTGCCTTGGTTCTGTGCTCTTTTCCACTCACCGCTGCCTTGGTTCTGTGCTCTTTTCCACTCACTGATGCCTTGGTTCTGTGCTCTTTTCCACTCACTGCTGCCTTGGTTCTGTGCTCTTTTCCACTCACTGCTGCCTTGGTTCTGTGCTCTTTTCCATTCACTGATGCCTTGGTTCTGTGCTCTTTTCCACTCACTGCTGCCTTGGTTCTGTGCTCTTTTCCACTCACTGATGCCTTGGTTCTGTGCTCTTTTCCACTCACTGATGCCTTGGTTCTGTGCTCTTTTCCACTCACTGATGCCTTGGTTCTGTGCTCTTTTTCACTCACTGATGCCTTGGTTCTGTGCTCTTTTCCACTCACCGCTGCCTTGGTTCTGTGCTCTTTTCCACTCACTGATGCCTTGGTCCTGTGCTCTTTTCCACTCACCGCTGCCTTGGTTCTGTGCTCTTTTCCACTCACCACTGCCTTGGTCCTGTGCTCTTTTTCACTCACTGCTGCCTTGGTTCTGTGCTCTTTTCCACTCACTGATGCCTTGGTTCTGTGCTCTTTTCCATTCACTGATGCCTTGGTTCTGTGCTCTTTTCCATTCACTGATGCCTTGGTTCTGTGCTCTTTTCCACTCACTGATGCCTTGGTTCTGTGCCCTTTTCCACTCACTGATGCCTTGGTTCTGTGCTCTTTTCCACTCACTGATGCCTTGGTTCTGTGCTCTTTTCCACTCACTGATGCCTTGGTTCTGTGCTCTTTTCCACTCACTGATGCCTTGGTTCTGTGCTCTTTTCCACTCACTGATGCCTTGGTTCTGTGCTCTTTTTCACTCACTGATGCCTTGGTTCTGTGCTCTTTTCCACTCACCGCTGCCTTGGTTCTGTGCTCTTTTCCACTCACTGATGCCTTGGTCCTGTGCTCTTTTCCACTCACCGCTGCCTTGGTTCTGTGCTCTTTTCCACTCACCACTGCCTTGGTCCTGTGCTCTTTTTCACTCACTGCTGCCTTGGTTCTGTGCTCTTTTCCACTCACTGATGCCTTGGTTCTGTGCTCTTTTCCACTCACTGATGCCTTGGTTCTGTGCTCTTTTCCATTCACTGATGCCTTGGTTCTGTGCTCTTTTCCACTCACTGATGCCTTGGTTCTGTGCCCTTTTCCACTCACTGATGCCTTGGTTCTGTGCTCTTTTCCACTCACTGATGCCTTGGTTCTGTGCTCTTTTCCACTCACTGATGCCTTGGTTCTGTGCTCTTTTCCACTCACTGCTGCCTTGGTTCTGTGCTCTTTTCCATTCACTGATGCCTTGGTTCTGTGCTCTTTTCCACTCACTGCTGCCTTGGTTCTGTGCTCTTTTCCACTCACTGATGCCTTGGTCCTGTGCTCTTTTCCATTCACCGATGCCTTGGTTCTGTGCTCTTTTTCACTCACTGCTGCCTTGGTTCTGTGCTCTTTTCCATTCACTGATGCCTTGGTTCTGTGCTCTTTTCCATTCACTGATGCCTTGGTTCTGTGCTCTTTTCCACTCACTGCTGCCTTGGTTCTGTGCTCTTTTCCACTCACTGATGCCTTGGTTCTGTGCTCTTTTCCACTCACTGCTGCCTTGGTTCTGTGCTCTTTTCCATTCACTGATGCCTTGGTTCTGTGCTCTTTTCCATTCACTGATGCCTTGGTTCTGTGCTCTTTTCCACTCACTGCTGCCTTGGTTCTGTGCTCTTTTCCACTCACTGCTGCCTTGGTTCTGTGCTCTTTTCCACTCACTGCTGCCTTGGTTCTGTGCTCTTTTCCATTCACCGATGCCTTGGTTCTGTGCTCTTTTCCATTCACTGCTGCCTTGGTTCTGTGCTCTTTTCCACTCACCGCTGCCTTGGTTCTGTGCTCTTTTCCACTCACTGATGCCTTGGTTCTGTGCTCTTTTCCACTCACTGATGCCTTGGTTCTGTGCTCTTTTCCACTCACTGATGCCTTGGTTCTGCTCTTTTCCATTCACTGATGCCTTGGTTCTGTGCTCTTTTCCACTCACTGATGCCTTGGTTCTGTGCTCTTTTCCATTCACTGATGCCTTGGTTCTGTGCCCTTTTCCACTCACTGATGCCTTGGTTCTGTGCTCTTTTCCACTCACTGATGCCTTGGTTCTGTGCCCTTTTCCACTCACTGATGCCTTGGTTCTGTGCTCTTTTCCACTCACTGATGCCTTGGTTCTGTGCTCTTTTCCACTCACTGCTGCCTTGGTTCTGTGCTCTTTTCCATTCACTGATGCCTTGGTTCTGTGCTCTTTTCCACTCACTGATGCCTTGGTTCTGTGCTCTTTTCCACTCACTGCTGCTTTGGTTCTGTGCTCTTTTCCACTCACTGATGCCTTGGTTCTGTGCTCTTTTCCACTCACTGATGCCTTGGTCCCGTGCTCTTTTCCACTCACCGCTGCCTTGGTTCTGTGCTCTTTTCCATTCACTGATGCCTTGGTTCTGTGCTCTTTTCCACTCACCGCTGCCTTGGTTCTGTGCTCTTTTCCACTCACTGATGCCTTGGTTCTGTGCTCTTTTCCACTCACCGCTGCCTTGGTTCTGTGCTCTTTTCCATTCACTGCTGCCTTGGTTCTGTGCTCTTTTCCACTCACTGCTGCCTTGGTTCTGTGCTCTTTTCCACTCACTGATGCCTTGGTTCTGTGCTCTTTTCCACTCACTGCTACCTTGGTTCTGTGCTCTTTTCCACTCACCGATGCCTTGGTTCTGTGCTCTTTTCCACTCACCGCAGCCTTGGTTCTGTGCCCTTTTCCACTCACCGCTGCCTTGGTTCTGTGCTCTTTTCCACTCACTGCTGCCTTGGTTCTGTGCTCTTTTCCACTCACCGCTGCCTTGGTTCTGTGCTCTTTTCCATTCACTGATGCCTTGGTTCTGTGCTCTTTTCCACTCACTGATGCCTTGGTTCTGTGCTCTTTTCCACTCACTGATGCCTTGGTTCTGTGCTCTTTTCCACTCACCGCAGCCTTGGTTCTGTGCTCTTTTCCACTCACTGATGCCTTGGTTCTGTGCTCTTTTCCACTCACTGATGCCTTGGTTCTGTGCTCTTTTCCACTCACCGCAGCCTTGGTTCTGTGCTCTTTTCCACTCACCGATGCCTTGGTTCTGTGCTCTTTTCCACTCACCGCAGCCTTGGTTCTGTGCCCTTTTCCACTCACCGCTGCCTTGGTTCTGTGCTCTTTTCCACTCACTGCTGCCTTGGTTCTGTGCTCTTTTCCACTCACCGCAGCCTTGGTTCTGTGCTCTTTTCCACTCACTGATGCCTTGGTTCTGTGCTCTTTTCCACTCACTGCTGCCTTGGTTCTGTGCTCTTTTCCACTCACCGCAGCCTTGGTTCTGTGCTCTTTTCCACTCACTGATGCCTTGGTTCTGTGCTCTTTTCCACTCACTGATGCCTTGGTTCTGTGCTCTTTTCCACTCACCGCAGCCTTGGTTCTGTGCTCTTTTCCACTCACTGCTGCCTTGGTTCTGTGCTCTTTTCCACTCACCGCTGCCTTGGTTCTGTGCTCTTTTCCACTCACTGATGCCTTGGTTCTGTGCTCTTTTCCACTCACTGCTGCCTTGGTTCTGTGCTCTTTTCCACTCACTGCTGCCTTGGTTCTGTGCTCTTTTCCATTCACTGATGCCTTGGTTCTGTGCTCTTTTCCACTCACTGCTGCCTTGGTTCTGTGCTCTTTTCCACTCACTGATGCCTTGGTTCTGTGCTCTTTTCCACTCACTGATGCCTTGGTTCTGTGCTCTTTTCCACTCACTGATGCCTTGGTTCTGTGCTCTTTTTCACTCACTGATGCCTTGGTTCTGTGCTCTTTTCCACTCACCGCTGCCTTGGTTCTGTGCTCTTTTCCACTCACTGATGCCTTGGTCCTGTGCTCTTTTCCACTCACCGCTGCCTTGGTTCTGTGCTCTTTTCCACTCACCACTGCCTTGGTCCTGTGCTCTTTTTCACTCACTGCTGCCTTGGTTCTGTGCTCTTTTCCACTCACTGATGCCTTGGTTCTGTGCTCTTTTCCATTCACTGATGCCTTGGTTCTGTGCTCTTTTCCACTCACTGATGCCTTGGTTCTGTGCTCTTTTCCACTCACTGATGCCTTGGTTCTGTGCTCTTTTCCATTCACTGATGCCTTGGTTCTGTGCTCTTTTCCACTCACTGATGCCTTGGTTCTGTGCCCTTTTCCACTCACTGATGCCTTGGTTCTGTGCTCTTTTCCACTCACTGATGCCTTGGTTCTGTGCTCTTTTCCACTCACTGATGCCTTGGTTCTGTGCTCTTTTCCACTCACTGCTGCCTTGGTTCTGTGCTCTTTTCCATTCACTGATGCCTTGGTTCTGTGCTCTTTTCCACTCACTGCTGCCTTGGTTCTGTGCTCTTTTCCACTCACTGATGCCTTGGTCCTGTGCTCTTTTCCATTCACCGATGCCTTGGTTCTGTGCTGTTTTTCACTCACTGCTGCCTTGGTTCTGTGCTCTTTTCCATTCACTGATGCCTTGGTTCTGTGCTCTTTTCCATTCACTGATGCCTTGGTTCTGTGCTCTTTTCCACTCACTGCTGCCTTGGTTCTGTGCTCTTTTCCACTCACTGATGCCTTGGTTCTGTGCTCTTTTCCACTCACTGCTGCCTTGGTTCTGTGCTCTTTTCCATTCACTGATGCCTTGGTTCTGTGCTCTTTTCCATTCACTGATGCCTTGGTTCTGTGCTCTTTTCCACTCACTGCTGCCTTGGTTCTGTGCTCTTTTCCACTCACTGCTGCCTTGGTTCTGTGCTCTTTTCCACTCACTGCTGCCTTGGTTCTGTGCTCTTTTCCATTCACCGATGCCTTGGTTCTGTGCTCTTTTCCATTCACTGCTGCCTTGGTTCTGTGCTCTTTTCCATTCACCGATGCCTTGGTTCTGTGCTCTTTTCCACTCACTGCTGCCTTGGTTCTGTGCTCTTTTCCACTCACTGATGCCTTGGTTCTGTGCTCTTTTCCATTCACTGATGCCTTGGTTCTGTGCTCTTTTTCACTCACTGATGCCTTGGTTCTGTGCTCTTTTCCACTCACTGATGCCTTGGTTCTGTGCTCTTTTCCACTCACTGATGCCTTGGTTCTGTGCTCTTTTCCACTCACTGATGCCTTGGTTCTGTGCTCTTTTCCACTCACTGATGCCTTGGTTCTGTGCTCTTTTCCACTCACTGCTGCCTTGGTTCTGTGCTCTTTTCCACTCACCGATGCCTTGGTTCTGTGCTCTTTTCCACTCACTGCTGCCTTGGTTCTGTGCTCTTTTCCACTCACTGCTGCCTTGGTTCTGTGCTCTTTTCCACTCACTGATGCCTTGGTTCTGTGCTCTTTTCCATTCACTGATGCCTTGGTTCTGTGCTCTTTTCCATTCACTGATGCCTTGGTTCTGTGCTCTTTTCCACTCACTGATGCCTTGGTTCTGTGCTCTTTTCCACTCACTGCTGCCTTGGTTCTGTGCTCTTTTTCACTCACTGATGCCTTGGTTCTGTGCTCTTTTCCATTCACTGATGCCTTGGTTCTGTGCTCTTTTCCATTCACCGATGCCTTGGTTCTGTGCTCTTTTCTACTCACTGCTGCCTTGGTTCTGTGCTCTTTTCCACTCACTGCTGCCTTGGTTCTGTGCTCTTTTCCACTCACTGATGCCTTGGTTCTGTGCTCTTTTCCACTCACTGCTGCCTTGGTTCTGTGCTCTTTTCCATTCACTGATGCCTTGGTTCTGTGCTCTTTTCCACTCACTGCTGCCTTGGTTCTGTGCTCTTTTCCATTCACCGATGCCTTGGTTCTGTGCTCTTTTCCACTCACTGATGCCTTGGTTCTGTGCTCTTTTCCACTCACTGCTGCCTTGGTTCTGTGCTCTTTTCCATTCACCGATGCCTTGGTTCTGTGCTCTTTTCCACTCACTGATGCCTTGGTTCTGTGCTCTTTTCCACTCACCGCTGCCTTGGTTCTGTGCTCTTTTCCACTCACTGATGCCTTGGTTCTGTGCTCTTTTCCACTCACTGATGCCTTGGTTCTGTGCTCTTTTCCACTCACTGATGCCTTGGTTCTGCTCTTTTCCATTCACTGATGCCTTGGTTCTGTGCTCTTTTCCACTCACTGATGCCTTGGTTCTGTGCTCTTTTCCATTCACTGATGCCTTGGTTCTGTGCCCTTTTCCACTCACTGATGCCTTGGTTCTGTGCTCTTTTCCACTCACTGATGCCTTGGTTCTGTGCCCTTTTCCACTCACTGATGCCTTGGTTCTGTGCTCTTTTCCACTCACTGCTGCCTTGGTTCTGTGCTCTTTTCCACTCACTGCTGCCTTGGTTCTGTGCTCTTTTCCACTCACTGCTGCCTTGGTTCTGTGCTCTTTTCCACTCACTGCTGCCTTGGTTCTGTGCTCTTTTCCACTCACTGCTGCTTTGGTTCTGTGCTCTTTTCCACTCACTGATGCCTTGGTTCTGTGCTCTTTTCCACTCACTGATGCCTTGGTCCCGTGCTCTTTTCCACTCACCGCTGCCTTGGTTCTGTGCTCTTTTCCATTCACTGATGCCTTGGTTCTGTGCTCTTTTCCACTCACCGCTGCCTTGGTTCTGTGCTCTTTTCCACTCACTGATGCCTTGGTTCTGTGCTCTTTTCCACTCACCGCTGCCTTGGTTCTGTGCTCTTTTCCACTCACTGCTGCCTTGGTTCTGTGCTCTTTTCCACTCACCGATGCCTTGGTTCTGTGCTCTTTTCCACTCACCGCAGCCTTGGTTCTGTGCCCTTTTCCACTCACCGCTGCCTTGGTTCTGTGCTCTTTTCCACTCACTGCTGCCTTGGTTCTGTGCTCTTTTCCACTCACCGCTGCCTTGGTTCTGTGCTCTTTTCCATTCACTGATGCCTTGGTTTTGTGCTCTTTTCCACTCACTGATGCCTTGGTTCTGTGCTCTTTTCCACTCACTGATGCCTTGGTTCTGTGCTCTTTTCCACTCACCGCAGCCTTGGTTCTGTGCTCTTTTCCACTCACTGCAGCCTTGGTTCTGTGCTCTTTTCCACTCACTGATGCCTTGGTTCTGTGCTCTTTTCCACTCACCGCAGCCTTGGTTCTGTGCTCTTTTCCACTCACCGATGCCTTGGTTCTGTGCTCTTTTCCACTCACCGCAGCCTTGGTTCTGTGCCCTTTTCCACTCACCGCTGCCTTGGTTCTGTGCTCTTTTCCACTCACTGCTGCCTTGGTTCTGTGCTCTTTTCCACTCACCGCAGCCTTGGTTCTGTGCTCTTTTCCACTCACTGATGCCTTGGTTCTGTGCTCTTTTCCACTCACTGCTGCCTTGGTTCTGTGCTCTTTTCCACTCACCGCAGCCTTGGTTCTGTGCTCTTTTCCACTCACTGATGCCTTGGTTCTGTGCCCTTTTCCACTCACTGATGCCTTGGTTCTGTGCTCTTTTCCACTCACTGCTGCCTTGGTTCTGTGCTCTTTTCCACTCACTGCTGCCTTGGTTCTGTGCTCTTTTCCACTCACTGCTGCCTTGGTTCTGTGCTCTTTTCCACTCACTGCTGCCTTGGTTCTGTGCTCTTTTCCACTCACTGCTGCTTTGGTTCTGTGCTCTTTTCCACTCACTGATGCCTTGGTTCTGTGCTCTTTTCCACTCACTGATGCCTTGGTCCCGTGCTCTTTTCCACTCACCGCTGCCTTGGTTCTGTGCTCTTTTCCATTCACTGATGCCTTGGTTCTGTGCTCTTTTCCACTCACCGCTGCCTTGGTTCTGTGCTCTTTTCCACTCACTGATGCCTTGGTTCTGTGCTCTTTTCCACTCACCGCTGCCTTGGTTCTGTGCTCTTTTCCACTCACTGCTGCCTTGGTTCTGTGCTCTTTTCCACTCACCGATGCCTTGGTTCTGTGCTCTTTTCCACTCACCGCAGCCTTGGTTCTGTGCCCTTTTCCACTCACCGCTGCCTTGGTTCTGTGCTCTTTTCCACTCACTGCTGCCTTGGTTCTGTGCTCTTTTCCACTCACCGCTGCCTTGGTTCTGTGCTCTTTTCCATTCACTGATGCCTTGGTTCTGTGCTCTTTTCCACTCACTGATGCCTTGGTTCTGTGCTCTTTTCCACTCACTGATGCCTTGGTTCTGTGCTCTTTTCCACTCACCGCAGCCTTGGTTCTGTGCTCTTTTCCACTCACTGCAGCCTTGGTTCTGTGCTCTTTTCCACTCACCGATGCCTTGGTTCTGTGCTCTTTTCCACTCACCGCAGCCTTGGTTCTGTGCTCTTTTCCACTCACCGATGCCTTGGTTCTGTGCTCTTTTCCACTCACCGCAGCCTTGGTTCTGTGCCCTTTTCCACTCACCGCTGCCTTGGTTCTGTGCTCTTTTCCACTCACTGCTGCCTTGGTTCTGTGCTCTTTTCCACTCACCGCAGCCTTGGTTCTGTGCTCTTTTCCACTCACTGATGCCTTGGTTCTGTGCTCTTTTCCACTCACTGCTGCCTTGGTTCTGTGCTCTTTTCCACTCACCGCAGCCTTGGTTCTGTGCTCTTTTCCACTCACTGATGCCTTGGTTCTGTGCTCTTTTCCACTCACTGATGCCTTGGTTCTGTGCTCTTTTCCACTCACCGCAGCCTTGGTTCTGTGCTCTTTTCCACTCACTGCTGCCTTGGTTCTGTGCTCTTTTCCACTCACCGCTGCCTTGGTTCTGTGCTCTTTTCCACTCACTGATGCCTTGGTTCTGTGCTCTTTTCCACTCACTGCTGCCTTGGTTCTGTGCTCTTTTCCACTCACCGCTGCCTTGGTTCTGTGCTCTTTTCCATTCACTGATGCCTTGGTTCTGTGCTCTTTTCCACTCACTGCTGCCTTGGTTCTGTGCTCTTTTCCACTCACTGATGCCTTGGTTCTGTGCTCTTTTCCATTCACTGATGCCTTGGTTCTGTGCTCTTTTCCACTCACTGATGCCTTGGTTCTGTGCTCTTTTTCACTCACTGATGCCTTGGTTCTGTGCTCTTTTCCACTCACCGCTGCCTTGGTTCTGTGCTCTTTTCCACTCACTGATGCCTTGGTCCTGTGCTCTTTTCCACTCACCGCTGCCTTGGTTCTGTGCTCTTTTCCACTCACCGCTGCCTTGGTCCTGTGCTCTTTTTCACTCACTGCTGCCTTGGTTCTGTGCTCTTTTCCACTCACCGCTGCCTTGGTTCTGTGCTCTTTTCCACTCACTGCTGCCTTGGTTCTGTGCTCTTTTCCACTCACTGATGCCTTGGTTCTGTGCTCTTTTCCACTCACTGATGCCTTGGTTCTGTGCTCTTTTCCATTCACTGATGCCTTGGTTCTGTGCTCTTTTCCACTCACTGATGCCTTGGTTCTGTGCTCTTTTCCATTCACTGATGCCTTGGTTCTGTGCTCTTTTCCACTCACTGATGCCTTGGTTCTGTGCTCTTTTCCACTCACTGATGCCTTGGTTCTGTGCTCTTTTCCATTCACTGATGCCTTGGTTCTGTGCTCTTTTCCACTCACTGATGCCTTGGTTCTGTGCTCTTTTCCACTCACTGCTGCCTTGGTTCTGTGCTCTTTTCCACTCACTGCTGCCTTGGTTCTGTGCTCTTTTCCATTCACTGATGCCTTGGTTCTGTGCTCTTTTCCACTCACTGATGCCTTGGTTCTGTGCTCTTTTCCACTCACTGATGCCTTGGTTCTGTGCTGTTTTCCACTCACTGATGCCTTGGTTCTGTGCTCTTTTCCACTCACTGATGCCTTGGTTCTGTGCTCTTTTCCACTCACTGATGCCTTGGTTCTGTGCTCTGTTCCACTGACTGCTGCCTTGGTTCTGTGCTCTTTTCCACTCACCGCTGCCTTGGTTCTGTGCTCTTTTCCATTCACTGATGCCTTGGTTCTGTGCTCTTTTCCACTCACTGCTGCCTTGGTTCTGTGCTCTTTTCCACTCACCGATGCCTTGGTTCTGTGCTCTTTTCCACTCACCGATGCCTTGGTTCTGTGCTCTTTTCCACTCACCGCTGCCTTGGTTCTGTGCTCTTTTCCACTCACTGATGCCTTGGTTCTGTGCTCTTTTTCACTCACTGATGCCTTGGTTCTGTGCTCTTTTCCACTCACTGCTGCCTTGGTTCTGTGCTCTGTTCCACTGACTGCTGCCTTGGTTCTGTGCTCTTTTCCACTCACCGCTGCCTTGGTTCTGTGCTCTTTTCCATTCACTGATGCCTTGGTTCTGTGCTCTTTTCCACTCACTGCTGCCTTGGTTCTGTGCTCTTTTCCACTCACCGCTGCCTTGGTTCTGTGCTCTTTTCCACTCACTGCTGCCTTGGTTCTGTGCTCTTTTCCACTCACCGCTGCCTTGGTTCTGTGCTCTTTTCCACTCACTGCTGCCTTGGTTCTGTGCTCTTTTCCACTCACTGATGCCTTGGTTCTGTGCTCTTTTCCATTCACTGATGCCTTGGTTCTGTGCTCTTTTCCACTCACTGCTGCCTTGGTTCTGTGCTCTTTTCCACTCACTGCTGCCTTGGTTCCTGTGCTCTTTTTCAACTCACCAGGCCGATGGTACCCACACTCTGTTTCTACTGACCAGAACCCCTGTGCTCCCTGTCTACTCACAGGGCCCCAGTCCTCATGTTCCCTGTCAACTGAATGGGTTCCTGGTTCCTGTACTTCCCTTAAACTTAGATGATTATCTGGAAAATGTATTATAATAACTGAGCAACATCTTAAAAAAAGTGAATTAAAAGTTTCTTGAACCATTACTAGCAATAACATCTAATAGTCCAGAAATCTGCCATTTCTGCACCACTGAAGTCCTGAATGCATTGTATTATCAGAGTTTTACGATAATCATGATAAATTTGCACTCTGGAGTAAGCATACCACCCTTGAGATAAGACCAGCTAAGTCCTACTGGTGTCCCGAATCAGCAGTGCTGGACATGGCTTTGCACTGGAAACAAAAGAGACTGCAGATGTTGCAATCTGGAGTAATAAACATCGCTGCTCGACCCATTGAGATCCCTCAGCAGACTGCTTGATGACCTTGCTACTGCTTGAGGGATTTCTATGTACACAAATGCTATTAACATGACTGCATGTCCAAAAGTAATTTATTGATTATAAAGGACTTGAGACTGGGAAAGTGTTACCAAAGTGCAAGTTTTTCTGTCATAGTAGACTCATCTTAACGGTGAACGTAACAAAGAGAACTAAGTTCACCTTGTTTTAAATTCCCTGCAGTATTTGCCCGTTGTCTTTCCAAAGTTCATAGTAAATTTATTATCCAAGTACATATATGTCACCATATACAACCCTGAGATTCATTTTCTTGCTGGCATACACAATAAATCCTAAAACCATAGTAGAATCAATGAAAGACCGAACCAATTGGGCATACAATCAGTGTGCAAAAGACAACTGTGCAAAAACAAAAATAAGATGAAGAAATAATAATAATAATGGATGATTTGAAATTATATGCTTCTTCATCAGAAAACTAAAGCAATTAATTCAAATAGTAGAACTATTTTTGAAAAATAGCTAACTTTGGACTAGGGAAGTGCAGAACTTTAAACAGAAAGAAAGGTGCAATAGAGCTAATAGAATACAGAACAGAACAGCAGGATACAGTACAACTGATGGAGGAATATGAAACATATAAGTATTTGGGATATCAACAAGCAAAGAAAATAGATCATAGAGGGATAAAGGGAAAGTTTTCTACAGAATTTACTTCAAGGCTTACGAAAATCTGCCAAACAGAGCTCAATAGTAGAAACATAACAAAGGCAATAAACACTTCCACTAAACCCACATTAACACATTCTTTTGGCACAATATCTTGGTCTGAAACTAATCTGGAAAATTTACAAAGAAAAATAAGAACAGAAATGGCAAATTTTAGAAAGCACTATGTACACACGAACACACATAGATTAACACCACCAAGGAAAGAAAGCGGAGAGGAATAACAGATATAAAAAATGTACACGACAGTCAGATAAAACTTCTAAGGATATACTTCTATCAATGAAAACAGGATTCAGCACTCCACGCCAGCATATGCAATTCTGATCAGAAGCAAACACCACTAAATTTAAATCAAAGCACAACTCAGGAAAGTGAAATTATCATCGTAGAAGAAAAAGTTAACCAATAGAAGAGTCTGACCCTCCATGGAAGACATCTCCACAATCTGTGCACGCGAGATGTGACAAGGAAGTGTCGAACAGCTGGCTCAGAGCTGGAGACCTCTTCCCAGAAACAGAAGGGTTCCTAGTGACAACACAGGACCAGGTGGTTAGGACAAAAAAATTATCAAAAGTACTTGATAAAAGACCAACACATTCAAGATGATAAATGTAGAAAATGTCAAGAGAAACTACAAACAATCCAACACATTCTAAGATCCTGCAACAGTTTAACTCAATCTGATTACTTACACAGGCACAATCAAGTGGCAAGCATCATTCAAAATCTTGCTTTAAAATACAAACTCATACAAGAAACCATATCTTACTATAATTACAAGCATAATCCAGTTTTAGAATCAGAGCCCCAAAAATTATATTATGACTGATCCATTATTACAGATAGGGTGATCGATAATAAACATCCAGATATAATAAAACAGGATAAACAAGAACAACTAATTTAACTGACATAGCCATTCCAAACGCACATAACTTACAGAAGTCAGTAAGCGAAAACACCAGAAATATGCTCAGAGGTCAAAGTAAATGTTATTATTAGAGTACAAACATATTGCCACACACAACCCTGAGATTCTTTTTCCTGCGGGCATACTCAGCAAATCTATAGAATGGTAACTGTAAACAGGATCAATGAACAACAAACTGTGCAAATGCAAATATAAATAAACAGCAATAAATAATGAGAGCATGAAATAAAAAGATAAAGAGTCCTTAAAGTGAGACCATTGGTTGTCGGAACACCAGAGATAGAATAAGTGTAGTTATCCCCTTTTTCAAGTTGGTTGAAGGGTAGTAACTGTTCTTGAACCTGGTGGAGTGGGTCCTGAGGTACTTGTGCCTTCTACCTGATGGCAACAGCAAGAAAAGAGTATGGCCTGGCAAGTGAGGATCTTTGATGATGTATGCTGCTTTTCTACGGCAATTGTTCATGTAGATGTGCTCAATGGTTGGGAGGGCTTTACTGGGCTGAATCCACTAGCTTTTGATGTACTGGGCTGAATCCACTAGTTTTTGTAGGTGTTCTCATAACAGGCCTTAATACAGACAGTCAGCACACTTTCCACTGCACATCTATAGAAGTTTGTCAAGATTTTTGATAACATGCCGTATCTCCGCAGACTCCTGAGGGGGTAGAGGTGCTGTTGTGCTTTCTTTGCAATTTATGTCTGGGACAGGTCCTCTGAGACAGTGACACTCAGGAATTTAAAGTTACTGACCCTCTCTACCTCTGATCCTCCAGTGATTACTGGCTCATGGACCTCTGGTTTCCCTCTCCTAAAGTCTACAATCAGTTCCTTGGTCTTGTTGACATTGAGTGAGAGTTTGTTGTTATTACAACACACAGCCAAATTTTCAATCTCCCTCCTGTATGCTGAATCATCACTCCCTTTGATACAGCCCACAACAGTGGTGTCATCAGCAAACTTGTATATCATGTTAGAGTTGTACTTAGCCACACAGTCACAAGTGTAAAGTAAGTACAGCAGGGGACTAATCACATTTACCCGTGGTACACCTGTGCTGATGGAGATTATGGAAAACATGTTTTTGCCAATCTGAACTGATTGGGGTCTGCAAGTGAGGAAATCCAGGATCCAATTGCACAAGGAGGTACTGAGGCCCAGGTCTTGGAGTTTGCTGATTAGTTTTGAGGGGATGATGGTGTTAAATGCTGAGCTGTAATTGATAAAGAGCATCTTGACGTATGCATCTTTACTGCCTAGATGCTCTAGGGTTGTCTGAAGAATCAATGAGTAGGCATCTGCTGTGGACCTGTTATTTGGTAGGCAAACTGGAGTGGATCCACTCAGACAGGAGCTGATATGTTTCAACACCAGCCTCTCAAAACACTTCATCACAGTGGATGTAAGTGCCACTGGGCAGTAGTCATTGAGGCAGGCTACCACTCTCTTCTTGGGCACCAGAATGATTAAAGTCTGCTTGAAGCAGGTGGGTACGACACACTCTCAGAATCAGAATCAGGTTTTGTTGTAATGTGAGTATTATTGAAAGTAAGTTAATACTAGTCAGGAAGCTGTTGGTAGCAGGAGGCGGGATCCGGGATTGGCGGGGTCTTTACTTCCGCTCTTTTTACTCTCAGTATGCATTGTATATAGTTCCTCCACCCATTCCGCATGAGGTACCTGGAAACCTCTGTATTGTAAATATCATTTGCTGTCCCAGATAAAGATGCTCTTTTGGCCATCAAGTTGTCAAGTGGTCTTTTTGTAAAGTAGAAGTTACCACAAGTTTATTATCACCGGCATGTGTTGTGAAATTTGTTAGCTTAGCAGCAACAGTTCAACACAATATATAATATAAAAGGAAAAAGTAACAATAAATAAATAAATAACTAAATCAATTACAGTGTATGTATATTGAATAGATTAAAATCGTGAAAAAACAGAATATATATTAAAAAAGTAAGGTAGTGTTCATGGGTTCAATGTCCATTTAGGAATTGGATGGCAGAGGCGAAGAAGCTGTTCCTGAATCTCTGAGTTTGTGCCTTCAGGCTCTGTATCTCCTACCTGATGGTAACAGTGAGAAAAGGCCATGCCCTGGGTGCTGGGGATCCTTAAGCCTGGACGTTGCCTTTCTAAGACACCACTCTTTGAAGATGTCCTGGGTACTTTGTAGGCTAGTACCCAAGATGGAGCCGATTAAACTTACGACCCTCTGCAGCTTCTTTCAGTCCTGTGTAGTAGCCCACTCCCCATACCACACAGTGATACAGCCTGTCCGAATGCTCTCCACGGTACATCTCTAGAAGTTTTTGAGTATTTTTGTTGACATTCCAAATCTCTTCAAACTCCTAATGAAGTATAGTCGTTGTCTTGACTTCTTTATAGATGCATCGATGTGTTGGGACCAGGTTAGGTCGTCAGAGATCTTGACACCCAGGAACTTGAAGCTGTTCACTCTCTCCACTTCAGATCCCTCTATGAGGATTGGTATGGGTTCCTTCGTCTTACCCTTCCTGAAGTCCACAATCAGCTCTTTTGTCTTACTGACATTGAATGCAAGGTTGTTGGTGTGACAACCACTCCACTAGTTGGTATATCTCACTGCTGTACGCCCTCTCATCTCCATCTCAGAGTCTACCAATAATGGATGTATCATCAGCAACTTTATAGATGGTATTTGAGCCATGCCTAGCCACACAGTCATGGGAATAGAGAGAGTAGAGCAGTGGGCTAAGCACACACTCACCTGAGTTGATTGTCAGCGAGGAGGAGATATTATCACCAATGTGCACAGATTGTGGTCTACCAGTTAGGAAGCTGAGGATCTAATTTCAGAGGGAGGTACAGAGGCCCAGGTTCTCTAACTTCTTAATCAGGATTGTGGGAATAATGGTGTTAAATGCTGAGCTATAGTCGATGAACAGCATCCTGATGTAAATGTTTGTGTTGTCCAGGTGGTCTAAGGCTGTGTGAAGAGCCATTGAGATTGCATCTGCCATTGACCTATTGTGGCGATAAGCAAATTGCTGTGAGTCCAGGTCCTTGCTGAGGCAGGAGTTCAGTCTAGTCATGACCAACCTCTCAAAGTATTTCATCACTGGTGATGTGAGTGCTACTGAGCGATAGTCATTAAGGCAGCTCACATTATTCTTCTTAAGCACTGGTATAATTGTTGCCTTTTTGAAGCAAGTGGGAACTTCTGCCTGCAGCAGTGAGAGTTTGAAAATGTCCTTGAATACTTCCACCAGTTGGTTGGCACAGGTTTTCAGAGCCTTACCAAGTACTCCATCAGGACCTTCCACCTTGTGAGGGTTTACCCTCTTTAAAGACAGCCTAACATTGGCCTCCGAGACAGAGATCACAGAGTCATTGGGTGCAGCAGGAATCTTCACAGCTACAGTTATGTTCTCCCTTTCAAAGCGGGCACGGAAGGCATTGAGTGCATCTGGTAGTGACGCATCGCTGCTATTCACGCTATTGGGTTTTGCTTTGTAGGAAGTGATGTCTTGCAAACCCTACCAGAGTTGTTGTGCTTCTGATGATACCTCCAACCTCATTCACAATTGTCTCTTCACCCTTGAAATAGCCCTCCGCAAGTCATACCAGGTTTTCTGGTACAGACCTGGTTCACTAGACTTGAATGCCACAGATCTAGTCTTTAGCAGATGTCGTACCTCCTGGTTCATCTACAGTGAGAGTGACAGGTTGAAGATAGCTGTGAACACACCAGCCAGTTGGGCATCACAGATCTTCAGTACTCTGCCAGGTATTCTGTCCAGACCAGATGCTTTCCTTGGCTTCATTCTCTTGAAGGCAGCCTACATGTCATCTTCAGATACTGAGACCAAAGGACCATCAGGAGACATGACGGGGTCTCAAGATGGCGCTTATGGAGTGAAGCGGTTTTAGGCTTTGCTCCAAACCTTTTACTTTTTTTTAACCTACAAACACCCCCTAATTGATCTTTTTATACCTATTCTAAAGGGGTTTAAACATATGAAATTTTTTTCAACTGTTTGAAACATCTTCAACTCGCTGAAATGTCTAAAGCAAAGGAATCGAAACAGACGAAAGAACCGTTAACTTTAGAAGCAATTGTGAATCTTATGGACGACAGACTTGGAAAACTGGAGAGTAAATTAACCGCAAAGCTTTCTACGTTCGATGAAACTTTAAAGTCATTTGATGCAAAACTTCAAGCACTTACACTGGAGTCACAAAAACAACAAGCAAGTATTTTAGTTCTTGAAGAAGCCGCTCGCCAGAGAGATCGTATAATTGAAACTTTGCAACAACAGCAAACTTCGACTTCTCAACAGATGGATCATTATAAATTTTAAATTACTGATCTTGAAAACCGCTCTCGAAGACAAAATCTTCGGTTAATCGGGATTCCGGAAAAATTTGAGAATGGCGATCTCACTGTTTTTTTCTCCAAATTTTTAATGGATGTCTTTGGCTCAGAAGTACTGGATTCTCCTCCAACAATCGACCGTGCACATCGCATCTCTCGTTTTCATTCAGATTCAAGTTTGAAACCACGACAAGTAATTCTCCGGATCCATTACCCTCATACCAAAGAGCGTTTGATTCGGGCTGCACGGAAAAAGGGTATGATCAGCTTTCAAGATTTTAAATTCCGTATTCTGGAAGATTACAGTCCCGAAGTTCTAAGGGCAAGAATGGCTTTTAAATCGGTTATGTTGGAAATTCATCAGAAAGGCTACAAGCAAGCGCTGTTATTTCCAGCACATTTGAGAGTTTCTCTCGAAGACGGAACTTATCGGTTGTTCAAATCTCCAGCGGATGCTCAAAAATTTCTGGAAGAATAACATTTTATCGGGTTGACTAATGTAATAATTAGTCTATAGATTTGGATCTTCTATAAAATGATTTTTTTTAATGTATGGCTTACATGTATTTTTATACATGGTAAAAGATCGTTTTTGGTTTATTTTGAATTTGTTCTTTTTTCATATTATTAATCTGTTAGTTTTGAAAGTAATTTATTAGGGTTTTCTTTTAAGTTCGTATACACTTTTTTATACTTTTTAACGTTTAAATATTAAGATTTAAAAAAAAATAAAATGTCATTTCTTCTTCCCGAAAGGCTTTAGTGCTTGGAACGTCATATCTGTTTTGATGTGTTTGAATAAGTTTTAAACTTTCTTTTAAAACACTAATTCAGTATTATTCATTTATGGGTTTTATCATTTTAATTCTTTTTTTAAATCCTTCTGTTTTATATATATAATACTAACTTTATATTTTAATTTTTGTTATACCCACCCTTTCTTATAATATGGGTGGTTTGTATCTTTTATTCAACTTTTTTTTGTTTGAGTTGCCGTCTTGAGACATGGGGGTAATTTTAGTGTTAGATTGCTTGCTTGCCTCTTTTTGGCTTTTTTTCCTGGGGTTTTGAGGGCGGAGGGAGGGAGATTTTTCTTTTTTCTTTTCTTTTTGCTTGCTTTGTGCTTAGTTTTACTTCATGGGCTTATATGAAACTACAAAAATGGTTGCAGTGTCATGACTTTCGGTTCCTCCTTGAACTTACTTTCCTCTTCCGGATTCATGAGTTCATCTTTTTTTCAACCTTATGTGTTAATTGTAATAAATATTGTCAATATGGATAGGGTTATTAATTTTGTTTCTTGGAATACTAATGGTTTAAATCATCCGATCAAATGGAAAAAAATATTCAAAGTATTCCATAGAATGAATGCTAATGTTATCTTTGTACAAGAGACTCATGTAAGGAAGGTGGATAGTCAACGCTTTTTTAGGTTTTGGAAAGGCCAACAATATCACTCGAATTCTCAAGCCAAAGTAAGAGGCGTTTCTATTTTTATAGATTCTTCAACCTCCTTTATACTTCATGAAACAATTTCAGACCCACAAGGTAGATTTTTGCTTATTACTGGTCTACTTTTTAATCAAAAAGTAGTTTTAGTTAATGTTTATGCTCCAAATACTGATTGTCCTGAATTTTTTAAGTGCCTATTTACATCCTTTCCCAATTTGAATCAGTATAGATTGGTAATGGGTGGGGATTTTAACTGTTGTTTAAACCCTTCGATGGATAGATCCAAGTCCACACAAGTTCTTCCGAATAAATCGGCCTCTCTTATCAACTCCTTTATGACTGATTCAGCAATTTGCGAAATTTGGCATTTTTTACACCCCAATGACAAAGAGTTTTCTTACTTTTCTCATGTTTATCATAATTATTCAAGAATTGATTACTTTTTCATTGATCACCATTTACTTACAGATGTTATAGATTGTAAATATGACTCTATTACCATTTCTGATCATGCACCTTTGAAGTTATCTATTAAGATAATGGATTCATCTATTAATACTAAATCTTGGAGGTTCAACTCTATTTTATTGCAGGACTTAGACTTTGTTAATTTTATTAAACAACAAATTGATTTGTTTTTCTCAACAAATTCTACAGCAGAGATCTCTAGTGGAATTTTATGGGACACTTTTAAAGCATTTATTCGTGGACAGATTATTCCATATTCTGCTGGAGTTAGGAAATGAACTAATTCTAAAATATTAGCATTGGTTGACAAAAATCAAAGCAATTGATAAGATTTATTCAGTGACTCCCAGCAAAAAACTTTATAAAGAAAGAGTGGAACTTCAAATGGAGCATAGCTTGTTATTATCCTCTTCCATTGAAAATCAGTTAATTAAATCTAGAACCCAGTTTTATGTATATGGAGATAAGTCTGGTAAATTATTGGCTAATCAATTGAAAACTGCTTCAATTAAACAACAGATTACTAGGATTTGTAAACAAGATGGCACTCTGACGATTGACCATAAAGAGATAAATAAAGCCTTTCAAGATTTTTATAATTCCTTATATCAGTCAGAATTTGCTGAGGATTCTTCTATAATAGATGAATTTTTAAGGAAATTGAATATTCCAAAATTAACAGTAGAGGATAGTGTATTCTTAGATACACCTATCACGGAAACTGAAATAAAAAAGGCTATTTTTTCAATGAATTCCAGTAAAGCTTCTGGTCCAGATGGTTATTCTGCAGAATTTTTAAAATCTTTTTCCTCTATACTTTCTCCTTGGCTTTGTAAAATTTTTAAAGATGCGTTAATTATAGGTAAATTGCCACAATCTTTTAATGAAGCTTCTATTTCCTTAATGCTTAAAAACGATAAAGACCCTACTGAATGTGCATCATATCGGCCAAATATCCTTGCTGAATATGGATTTTAAGATTTTTAGTAAAATTTTGGCTACTAGATTAGAAAATATACTACCTCGAATCATTTCTGAAGATCAGACTGGATTTATTAAAAATCGTTATTCATCCTTTAACATTAAAAAATTAATTAACATTATTTATACTCCTTCATCTAAAATACCAGAATGTGTCATTTCTTTAGATGCTGAAAAAGCATTTGATAGAGTTGAATGGCCATATTTATTTAAGACGATGCAGCATTTTAATTTTAGTTCAAAATTTATATCATGGATTAAGTTAATATACTATAAACCCTTGGCTTCCGTTTTTACCAATAATCAAAGATCTCCTTTTTTTCAGTTATTTTGTGGTACAAGGCAAGGCTGTCCTTTAAGTCTTTTACTATTTGACATCGCTTTGGAACCTTTGGCTATAGCCATTCGTAAATCACCTAATAATTTGGGTATTACTCATGGGGAGGGGACGTATAAGTTATCATTATATGCTGATGATTTGTTACTATACATATCCGACCCTGAAAGATCTATTCCTGCTATTTCGTCTTTGCTTGCTCAGTTTAGTAACTTGCCTGGTTATAAATTGAATTTTAATAAGAGTGAATTATTTCCATTAAATATGCAAGTTCCAATTTATAAACATTTACCATTTTAAGTGGTTACAGATTATTTTACTTATTTAGGCATTAAAATTACTAAAAAACATAAAGATTTATTTAAAGTTAACTTTTTACTCTTAATTGACCAAGTTAAGCAACTTACTATCAGGTGGTCTTTGTTATCTTTGTCATTGGTTGGTAGAATTAATGCTATTAAGATGATGGTATTACCCAAATTCTTATATCTATTTCAAGCATTACCAATTTTTATTCCTAAATCTTTTTTTGATATTATTGACTCTAAAATATCTTCTTATCTATGGCAGAATAAAAATCCTAGACTAGGTAAAAAATATTTACAGAAGCCTAAGAAGGAGGGTGGTTTGGCCTTGCCAAACTTGAGATTTTACTATTGGGCAGTTAATATACGATATTTAATATTTTGGACACAAGAATTGACTGCAGCTGCCTGCCTACAATGGGTAAATTTGGAATGTAAATCTGTACAAGACTTTTCATTATTTTCAATCTTAGGATCTTCGCTTCCTTTTTATTTATCTAAATTGAATAAACAAATAACAAATCCTATAGTCAAATATACATTACGAATTTGGTTTCAATTTCGTAAATTTTTTGGTTTGAATAAGTTTATTTTATCATGCCCTATAATAGCTAACTATTCTTTTCGGCCCTCTTTTATGGATCAAGCTTTTCTCTTATGGAAAACAAAAGGTATAACATGTTTTCGTGATTTGTTTTTAGATGATAGTGTTATGTCCTTTGAACAGCTATCTAATAAATATAATTTACCTAAAACCCAGTTTTTTAGATATTTGCAAGTTAGAAATTTTTTGTACAATGAGTTACAGTCTTTTCCGAAACTATGTCCATTGGACATTACCGAAAGAATTTTAGCTCTGAACCCTTGTCAAAAGGGTTTAATAGCTATTATTTATAATATGATCAAGAAAATACAGCCAGAAGTATCAGAAAAAATTAAGAAGGAATGGGAAGAAGAACTTCATTGTCTTATATCCGCTGAACAGTGGGAGAAAATTTTACTATTAGTCAATTCGTCCTCTATTTGTGCTAAACATGCCCTAATACAATTTAAGGTTGTACATAGAGCTCATATGTCTAAGGATAAACTTGCTAGATTTTACTCTTATGTTAATCCAACCTGTGACAGATGTCATTCTGATGTTGCTTCATTGACCCATATGTTTTGGTCTTGCCCTTGTTTACAAAATTACTGGAAAGATATTTTCAGTATTATTTCAAGAGTTCTGAATATCAATTTCCAACCGTATCCTTTTACTGCAATTTTTGGTTTACCAATGGTGGATAATAGTCGTTTATCCTCTTCATCTCGATGAATGATTGCGTTTGTTACATTAATGGCTAGAAGATCTATTTTATTGAACTGGAAAGAAATTAATCATCCAACTATATTTCAGTGGTTCTCTCAAACTATCTCTTGTTTGAGTTTAGAAAAAATTAGAAGTGTTGTTTTTGATCCTTCAGTTAAATTTGAAGAAACTTGGAGACCATTTATTCAACATTTTCATATGAGTTAAATTGTCTTTTTCTAAACCTCACTTTGATTATCCTTAATTATTTGGATGGAGGTTCGGAGTTATTGGCACTACTGTATGTACTTAACATTATGCGATGGCCCATGTTGGTTAGTTTTTTTTTTCTTTCTCTTTTTTTTAGGGTTGTTGTTTTTTTTTTCTTTTTGTCTCTTTTATTCATAAATACTTTGAGTTTGGGAGGCTATATATACTGATTATTATATATTTGAATGTCTACTTAAACTATTAATTATGTACTCTCAAACATTTTGTATCCATGTTTCATTTATGATTGTTTAAAAAATTAATAAAAAGATTTAAAAAGAAAGAAAGGAGACATGACGGTGCATGATGGTTCCTCTCTGTTCTGGTGGTCAAAGCAATCATAGAAGGCTTCGAGCTCTTCTGGAAATGAAGCTCTGCCGTCCCTTATGTCTCTAGATTTAACTTAGTAGGAGGTTATGGCCTTCAGAACCTGCCACAGCTGTTGAACATCCCTCGTTGATTAAGTCTAGTTCAGAATCTCCACTTCACCCATGAGTTGGCTTTCTGGAGATCATTCCTCATACTTGTAGCATTCCTGCTCTCCAGACTTGAATGCCTCTGGTCTGGCTCTCAGCAAATTCTGTATTTTATGGTTCATCCAGGCCTTTTGATTGGGGCAGACCCTGGGGATACACTCATCTACAGCTGTTATAATAAAGTCTGTTACAACCCTGGTGTAGTCATTCAGATCCACAGATGAGTGTTCACTGACTCAGGGCAATCCTGTAACTGATCTTCTGCCTCCCATGACCACATCTTAGTCTTGATCTCTGGAGCCTTGCTTTTTAGGCTCTGTATGTATGCTAAGCACACAGCCTATAATCAAAACTTCTGCTAATAAAGGACGACTTCTGCTGAGTCATAGCTCAGATTATGTTGCTTTTTAATTGTTGAATTGGTTTTAGGTTCACGAGGATGGTTTTGAGGGCAGAGTGGGAGTTGGGGTTTGGTGGTAGGGATATGTGGAAATTATTGGTGAGGCTGGAGTCTAGGTCTCCATTCCATGTTCAAAAAGCAGCAATACCGATGTGGGACATCCATGGTCGAATCTCAGACCTGCAAAGAGTGGATAAGCCCCCACCTCCCCACCCCCATCAGTAAGCAAGTTGTTGGCGGGTTCTGTTGTCGCAGTTCCATGTGGGTGGGAGGAATGAGTTCTGATGACACCCTGGGTTCATGAATCCGTGAGACTGGAGTTTTGAAGCCTAGTGTTCGATGATTGACGTGTCCTGTGATCGAGACCGAGGACTGAGGCTTGAAGATCGAATCGGAGGTCCGGAAGTCAAGGCCTGTTAGCCGGAGCAGAGCTTGTGAATCCCTACAGGTCTGCTGGGAAGGTCAAAGCCCAGTTTCTGCAGCCTTGAGCCCACGTCTTCTGGAGGCTGGAGGTGGAGGCCTATCCTTGGGTTAAAGGACTGTGTATTTGCATGTGTGGGAAGGAGGAACAGTGCTAGCCTTTGCTGTTGTTGTTCTGTTGCTGTGTTAGTCTGTCGAGCATTGTGAGCATGCTATGTCGGTGCCGGAATCTGTGGCTGCACCCAGTACACCCCTGGGTATGTTGGATGTTAATGCAAATGATGTATTTCACTGTAAGTTTTGATGTACAGGTGACAGATAAACTTGAATCTTGAAGATATGATCTGTACTCCCAACTACATGCTTCACCCAGATGCTGGCCTTTAGTGACGTGTGTCTATGCAGACCTTCAACCTTTCAACCTGACCTCAAAATGACCATAACTCTTAACATTTAAAACACACTTTGTTTTCCTGACATATGCACTAAAGTAAATAATATCAGATTTTTCCACATTTGTTCCATCTTCTTATCTGCTCAAGTTACTTGTCTATACCCCCTTCAAGTTTAAGTTTAACTATCATTCAACCATACATGAATAACTCTACTGGGTGTTTTTTGTAGACCACCCAATAGTAACAGGGACATCAAGGAGCAGATAGGGAGACAGATTCTAGACAGGTGTAATAATAAGAGTTGTCGTGGTGGGAGATTTTAATTTCCCAAATATTGTTTGATATCTCCCTAGAGCAAGGTGTTTAGATAGGGTGGAGTTTGTTAGGTGTGTTCAAGAAGGTTTCTTGACACAATATGTAGGTAAGCCTACAAGAGAAGAGGCTGTATTGCCTCTCATTTCTGTTCATTTCTGATATTGTGAAATGAACCTGGTCAGGTGTCAGGTCTCTCAGTGGGAGAGCATTTTGGAGATAGTGATCACAATTCTATTTCCTTTACCACAGTAGTGGAGAGAGATAGGAACAGACAAGTTAGGTAAGTGTTTAATTGGAGTAAGCGGAAATATGAGGTTATCAGGTAGGAACATGGAAGCATAAATTGGAAACAGATGTTCTCAGGGAAATATACGGAAGAAATGTGGCAAATGTTCAGGGGATATTTGTGTGGAGTTCTGCATAGGTAGGATCCAATGAGACAAGGAAAGGATGGTAGGGTACAGGAACCACGGTGTACAAAGGCTGTTGTAAATCTAGTCAAGAAAAAAAAGACACAAACAAGAGGAAATCTGCAGATGCTGGAAGTTCAAACAACACATACAAAATGCTGGTGGAATGCAGCAGGCCGGACAGCATCTATAGGAAGAAGTACGGTCGACGTTTTGGACCGAGACCCTTTGTCAGGACTACGTTCCCCCAGCATTTTGTCTGTGTTGCAAGAAAAAAAGAGCTTACAAAAGGTTCAAAAAGCTAGGTGATGATAGTGAGCTGGAAGATTATAAGGCTAGCAGGAAGGAGCTCAAGAAAGAAATCAGGAGAGCCAGAAGGGGCCATGAGAAGGCCTTGGTACAGGATTAAGGAAAACCCCAAGACATTCTACAAGTATGTGAAGGGCAAGAGGATAAGATGTGAGAGAATAGGACCAATCAAGTGTGACAGTGGAAAAATGTGTATGGAACCACAGGAGGTAGCAGAGGTACTTAATGAACACTTTGCTTCAGTATTCACTACAGAAAAGGATCTTGGTGATTGGAGGGATAACTTACAGTGGACTGAAAAGCTTGAGCATGTAGATATTAAGAAGGAGGGTATGCAGGAGCTTTTGGAAAGCATCAACTTGGATAAGTTACTGAGACCAGACAAGATGTACCCCAAGCTACTGTGGGAGGTGAGGGAGGTGATTGCTGAGCCTCTGGCAATGATCTTTGTATCATCAATGAGGACGGGAGAGGTTCCGGAGGATTGGAGGGTTGTGTATGTTGTTCCTTTATTCAAGAAAGGGAGTAGAGATAGCCCAGGAAATTATAGACCAATGAGTCTTATTTCAGTGGTTGGTAAGTTGATGGAGAAGATCCTGAGAGGCAGAATTTATGAACATTTGGAAAGACATAATATGATTAGGAATAGTCAGCATGGCTTTGTGAAAGGCAGGTCGTGCCTTACGAGCCTGATTGAATTTTTTGAGGTTGTGACTAAACACATTGATGAAGGTGGAGCACTGGATGTAGTGTATATGAATTTCAGCAAAGCATTTGATGAGGCACCCATGCAAGGCTTATTGAGAAAGTAAGGAGGCATGGGATCCAAAGGGACATTGCTTTGTGGATCCAGAACTGGCTTGCCCACTGAAGGCAAAGAGTGGTTGTAGATGGGTCATATTCTGCATGGTGGTCAGTCACCAGTGGAGTGCCTCAGGGGTCTGCTCTGGGGCGCTTACTCTTCACGATGACCTGGATGAGGAAGTGGAAGGATGGGTTACTAAATTTTCTGATGACACTAAGGTTGGGGGTGTTGTGGATAGTGTGGAAGGCTGTCAGAGGTTACAGCGGGACATTGATAGGATGCAAAAATGGGCTGAGAAGTGGCAGATGGAGTTCAACCCAGGTAAGTGTGAGGTGGTTCATTTTGGTAGATGACAGAATATAGTATTAATGGTAAGACTCTTGGCAGTGTGGAGGATCAGAGGGATCTTGGGGTCCGAGTCCATAGGACACTCAAAGCTGCTGCACAGGTTGACTCTGTGGTTAAGAAAGCATAAGGTGCATTGGCCTTCATCAGTCATGGGATTGAATTTAGGAGCCAAGAGGTAATGTTGCAGTTATATAGGACCCTGGTGAGTACTTGGAGTACTGTGCTTAGTTCTGGTCGCCTCACTATAGGAAGGACGTGGAAACCATAGAAAGGGTGCAGATGAGATTTACAAGGATGTTGCCTGGATTGGGGAGCATGCCTTATGAGAATAGGTTGAGTGAACTCGGCTCTTTTTCTTTGGAGTGACGGAGGATGAGAGGTGACCTGATAGAGGTGTATAAGATGATGAGAGGTATTGATCATGTGGATAGTCAGAGGCTTTATCCCAGGGCTGAAATGGCTAACCCGAGAGGGCACAACTTTAAGCTGCTTGGAAGTAGGTACAGAGGAAATATCAGGGGTAAGTTTTTTACGCAGAGAGTGTTGAGTGCATGGAATGGGCTGCCAGCAACAGTGGTGGAGGCAGATGCGATAGGGTCTTTTAAGAGACTCCTGGACAGGTATTTGGAGATCAGAAAAATAGAGGGCTGTGGGCAACCCTAGGTAATTTCTCAGGTAAATATATATTTGGCACAGCATTGTGGGCCAAAGGGCCTGTATTGTGCTTTAGGGTTTCTATGTTTCTAGATGTACATTCCTCATGTTCATGAGAAAATTAAAATAATACAAGAACGTTTAATGTAGGTAAAAAAAAGCAATGACTAGTAGGGCAAATGTACATTCCTTACTGGAAAAGGCAGGATAATTTATACTTGTGTATAAGGGATGACCAGAGGAATTTTTAAAAATTGTAGCTGCCTCATTGGATGTTGCCACAAAAATGCTAGACAGATTACAGAATCAAGAGTCTCGTTAGAATGAGAATTAGAGTATATTTTAGTTAAAAATTAGTACTAGAGAAGTTAGTGAGCTAGAAAGCTGATAAATACCATGGTCCTGATGATCCGCATCCCAAAATTTTAAAAGAGCTGCCTTTGATTGTTCTGGTTATCATCTCTCCAGGTTCTGCAGATCTTTGAATTGTTGCTGTTGATTAGAGAATGGAAAACCTGAGAAAGAAGGCAGAGAGAAAACGTGGAACTATCACCCTGTTGGCCTAACTTCAGTGGTAAGGAAAATGCTGGAATCTGTATTGAATGGTGTAGCAGAACACTTACAAAAGAATAATAGGATTAAGCAGAATCAGCATGGATTAATGAGGGGAAGTCATGTTTGACAACAATGGTGGAGTTCACTGAAGCTGGGACTAGAATAGAACCAACATGTTATCTATTTGGACTACTTCTGGAAGCCCTTTATTAAAGTCCCACACAAATCATGAAATTATGGTGATGTTCTGAGATAGATTGTGAATTGGTCAAAGAATGGGAATATTAAGACCCCTTTCCATTTGACAGGCTGTGATTAATAAGCTATCACAGCAAACAATGCCTGGGACTTAGAAATTCAATATCTATGTCAACAATTTGTCTTAAGAACTGATACAAATTTAGATGGGATTGTGAGCATAGAGGATGATAAAAAAGGGCTTCGATAAGAAGGTAGCGTGCTTGGATGCAGTGGTCTCTCCAGGACCAACCAAGGGTCTTTTTAAAATGTCTTTTTTATGATCACAAGACGCTGCTGGACATTACAGACTTAAAGTACTGAAGGCCTACCCTATTACCAAGTTGCTCGTGAGGAGGAGCTGGACTTGATGCGAACAACGTTGCTGCCTGCTACAGAAAGGAGTTGGAGTCAATGCACGAAGGCAGCGTGTGGTTTAACAGCGAGTGATTGTCATGGACATTTTTCTTGCGATTGCAAGATTCTGTTGGACATTGGTAACTTAGAATGGTGCAAATCTATTTCACTGGTTTATGGCAAGACCAACGGTGTGCGCACAGTGTAGCCTTGGTTGTAGTGCACACTCGGCTTCATGCTGCGATGTTGCAACTGCCCAGGAGAGGAGATGCCAGACGGGTTGTGATGCAACATGCTGGACTGGGGGCTGGCCTTCCTCTTGGTGCTGTCTCCAGTGTTCACTCAGTGGAAGACCAGCTGGATTGTGTTTGTCAGCGGATTGTTGCAGGCTTACTCCAATTAAACATTTTCCTAACTTGTCTGTTCCTACCCTTCTCCAATGCTATAGTAAAGGAGATAGAATTGTGATCACTGTCTGCAAAATGCTCTCCCACTGAGAGACCTGACACCTGACCAGATCAAGTACAGCCTCTCCTCTTGTAGGCTTATCCACAAACTGTGTCAGGAAACCTTCCTGAACATGTAACAAACTGCACCCCATGTAAACCCCTTGCTCTGGGGAGATGCCAATCAACATTGGGGAAATTAAAATCCCCATCTTGACAACCCTGTTATTACTGCACCATTCCCTACTTGCCATTGCTTTTTCTTTTACCTACATTAAAAGTTCTTGTATTATTATACTTTTCTCATGTTCCAATGAACATGATTTTCACGTAGGTTCAATTTAACATAATAAATGGCATCTATGACTTAATGGTTGTTCTCAAACGCATCTTCAAAATGATGAACTGGGAGTCATGCAAGAAAAAAAGCCAAAGCATTATTATAAGTAGAATTATTATGACAGACTCTGATGATTTGAAATTTGTTGCTTTGTGCAGCCCAGTGCAGACATAACATGACTTTGAATTATAAAAATAAATAGTGCAAAAAATAGGAATAACAAGATCATGTCCAAGGATTTCTGAACTATTCAGAAATCTGCCAGTGAAGGGGAAGAAGCTGTTCCTGAATCGTTGACTGTGGGTCTTCAGGGTGCTGTACCTACTCAGCCAATGGTATTAAAGAGAAGAGGGAATGTTACAAGTGTCCTTAGTGATGGATACCACCTTCTGAGGGGCTGCACTTTGAAGATGTCTTTGATGATAGGTAGCGTCATGACCGTCATGGAGCTGGCCGAGTCTACAACTCTCTGCAGCCTTTTACGATCCTCCCTAGCAGGCTGTGATGCAGGCAGTCAGAATACTCTCCACCATACAACTATAGAAATTTGTCTAGAGTCTTCGGTGACGTACCTAATCTGCTCAAACTTCAGAAAAGTAGAGTGTTGATGTGCCTGCTTCATGATTGTATTGATGTTTTACACCCAGGAACTTTTTCCACCTCAATGAGTGTGTGTGTGTGTGTGTGTGTGTGTGTGTGTGTGTGTGTGTGTGTGTGTGTGTGTGTGTGTGTGTGTGTGTGTGTGTGTGTGTGTGTGTGTGTGTGTGTGTGTGTGTGTGTGTGTGTGTGTGTGTGTGTGTGAGAGAGAGAGAGAGAGAGAGAGATTCAACAAGACAGTTACTGAATGAAATTGTAGTGTCATCTTGATGCTTTTATACGATTAAAAGTCTGGTGCTTGCTCATAAATAATGGTTAAGGGCTAAGAACTGTTCTCCTCATTGCATAGGAATCAACAAAAAGAGGCATGGGCTCAAAATCTGGTTTATTATCACTGACGTACTGTATGTTGCTATGTTTGTTGTTCTGTGGCAGCATTACCACAGGTTACAAACAGAATATATAATTAAATATAGAGCAAAAAGACAGCAAAATAGTATGGTAGTGTTCATGGGTCATTTAGAAATCTGATGATGGAGAGGAAGAAGCTGTTCCTAAAAAAATTGAGTGTGTACCTTCAGGCTTCTGTACCTCCTTCCTGATGGCATGTCCTGGATGGTGAGGGTCCTTAATGAGATGCCCCTTTCTTGAGGCACTATCTTTTGAAGATATCTTTGATGGTGGAGAGTCTACAACTCCCTGAACCTTTTTTGATCCTGTGTATTGGAGGAGATGTAATCAATCAGAATGCTCTCTATTGTATATTCACTAGAATCTTTGATGATATACCAAATCTCCTCAAACTCTTATGAAGTATATCTGCTGGCATGCCTTCTTCGTGATTATATTAATTTGGTGGAGCTAGGATATCTTTCTCTTCCCCCCCAACCCCCCTCTCCCTCACTCAGATAGAAAAGAATAATGCAAAATAGAAATAATAAAACATAGAAATTGAATCATGTAGCTCAGTTCTGTGCTCGAACAAAAATCTATGTACAGTCTGCTGATGAGTTTGGACTTCTTAACCTGCAGGCTAGATGATTCAGAGGATGCCATGATAATAACAAAGGGAAGAAACAATGCTTTTGATATGCCATATAATTATGATAAGTTCAAATTTGTGAAGGGGAAACATAGAGCCTGATCAACGGATGCTAATGAACAACAGGGAGAGATTTGCCTTTAGCATAAAGAATATGGAGGGACAAAAATCTGATTAAATGGCTTCCTTTCATGCTATTACCTTTCTATGATTTTATTCTCTGTATGGATTCCACTGACACCTTAAAACCTTTTAGTTATATGAAGTTTCAAGTTAGCAGCAATACCTGAGAAATTCCACTGACAGAGCAGTCCATTTGCCACTGAACTGATTACTGTATCTGTGCTTCTTTCTTGATACATTATGGCTCCAACAAATGTAATTTATTCTAGTGTATTTAAAGTATCTAGTTTCTGATCTCAACCTGATGTAACAGCATTTATACATTCTACAAATGTGGTCAAGCTGTGAACCATTAGTCGAAAGTTACCTGTTCCTCTGAAGCATGCTTTACAGGTGCAGATTGGTACGTGTGGACAACGCTGGTTTATTGGATTCCCTAAATTGAGTGCTTCACTTGTTTCAGCTAGATTTGTTTTATTAACAGCAAAGTATCAGAGAAGAATTTCCAAATGTTTTTCTGTTGCTAATTGGTCTAACTGTTTAATCTGGATTGTTGATTCTAATTGAGAGATCACATGGCTTTTAGATAAGCAAAACAAAATATTGGAAGACAATGAGCATTACAATATTGTGTAAGACAGGCTGGAAAGAGATGTATGCTTTTTGCTATCTGTAATGGTTCATATATTACATTGAGACATGAGCTCCTCTGTCTGTTGTTTGCACTACACCTTAGTTTTATATTTCAGGGCTCCATCTGAATCTACAGCAGCAGCTTTAAATTATGTACAGGGTTCTTCAGTAGAGGAGTATTGTAATGCCATAAATAACGCTATCAGAGCCTTAGGTATTTCTAGTCCTGCACATCAAGTCGACTTTCCCAGAAGACAAAACAAGCATACCATACTAGAGATGTGAAGGATAATAACATTAGATTATTAGTAGCTTCAGCAGAAGTATCGTGTATGATCTTTCACTACCTCTTCTGAGATTCACTTAATCACAAGTGCTTTTCTTCAGCCAATTCTAATATTACCATGTGAAATCAGAAATAGCTGTAAACTTGACATGTTGATGTATCCTTCTCAAGAAGAATCTAGAACCAGGGTTTATGGCTTAAAGTGAGATAAGACAATTTTTTCTCTCTCTCAGAGAATTGAGAATATCTGGAACTTTCTTCCTTAAAGGATAAAGGAATCGGAATCAGAATCGTTTCCGGCAGAGGTAGATAGATACTTGATAAGCAAGAGGGTAAAAGGTCAACCACAGGTGGTTGTAAGAGTGGAGCAGAGTTACAGCAGTATCACATATGATCTTATTAAGTGACAGAATAGGAATGAGGGGCCTTTACCCCAGCTCCTATTTTGTAACACATTTCTCATTATATGTTTACAAAGTTAAAAAAAAATCACACCTAATGGAACATTCACAACCTGCTTTTCCATTATTCTTTGTTTAACTCTTATTCTGCATTCTCTCCCTCATTTTACTACTTTTTAGTAAATTCTAAAATGCTCCCAATCTTCAGTCTTATTCCTCTGTTTGCTTCATTAGCTTCTTCGTCTAATCCAATTTTCCTGCACTTCCTACACTTCCATCCACCTGTGTTGTGTTTTCCTGAATGGAATGTTAAGAAGTTAAGAATTATGTATTTCTTCTGTTTTCTATTGATTCCTTCTGTCATCCAATTTTTAATCTAGTTCTCCAATTTACCATAGCCAACTTGTCCCTGAAACATAATTCGCTTTACTCAGATTTAAAAGTTCTTGACTCTAAATCGTAACCAAACCCAATACAAAATTCTATGATTGTTCTTCTGCAGAGCATCAAATGATGTAAGACCAGTTTGTTTCATGATTGTTTTTATGTATAATTATTACAGATTAAGTTCGCTACCTCAGCACCCTTGGGACTTGGCTGGGATCTTACTACAGAACAGCTGGACTACAAAAATTGCCCTTGATTTTCTTCCTCTGAGCAGAACTGTTGTTTTTTAAATAGACTTGCTAGTACACATTCTAAGAACTGTTAAGGTTAATTAGATACTGATTAGGATAGATATCAATTTTAAGTCTTAGTTAAAATTAGTTAATTAGTACAGATCTGTATTATAGATTCAAATCATATTGGACAACAGAAGCTGCTGGGCCATCTTATTTAAAACTGTATATGAATCTTGTTCTTTGTTAGGTTAGAAGGGAATAATAAAGTTGTGAAAAAGGTGACAAATAATCAAGGCATCAGCAAAGAGTTTTAAGTGCAAATATCCATTCCAATTAACTCAATCTTACCTTGTTTTCTCAACTTGATAGTGTATTAGAAGGCTTTACATTTTTTTGAAGGTTTAAAAAAAGTCCAGATGATAAACAAATATTTGCACCACAGGCTCACTGTAAGCATACCACTGCCCACATTATCTACATTAAAACAACTTAATTGAGTTACCCAATCACAAACCAGAGAAAATCTGCAGATGCTGGAAATTTGAGCAACACACACAAAATGATGGAGGAACTCAGCAGGCCAGGCAGCATCTATGGAAAAAGAGTACAGTTGATGTTTTGGACCAAGACCCTTCGGCAGGATTGGAGAAAAGAAGTTGAGGTCTCGGCCCGAAACGTCGACTGCACTCTTTTCCATAGATGCTGCCTGGCCTGCTGAGTTCCTCCACTATTTTGTGTGTGTTGCTTAATTGAGCAACATTGCTTTTTGTTCCTTTTTGACATCCTCAGGTAATTTGTCACATCAGCCAAGTCAATGCACACTAGAAAGAAGACCACTGTCACAGTCAGGTGGATTTCTTAATCCATGATTTTATTTTGCCCCTGCTACATGAAGATCAAAAGCTAGCTTCCAGTGCCACTTATTTCCAACAGGTGCAGGGTAACATGAACTGCACTCACATCCTTGGAAGCTCTATGTAATAACCGTTCCCCACCCTCAGCTTCACCAGCTGTTACAACTTCCAATGACATCTCTTTGCAGCTAATGCTGTTTCATTCGGCACACTAGCCACTAACTGGAGAATCCACATGAGGTAAATTATATTCCTGCATAGAAAATCAAACACACTAATTGAACATTCTGTCTCATTGCTCATATTCATGTGTGTACATTTGTACTTTAACTACAGGACTTAAGTGAGCTAAATAATTAGGGTGTAGCAGTATTATGATCAAATTACTCTAATTGTATCTAAAGGTTTGGACTATCCATGTAGAAATACAAGTTTGAATTCCACAACAGCTGGAGAATTTAAATTTATGAAAGACATTTGGAATTAAAGCTAGTATCAGTTGAGATGATCATAAAATCACTCAACTGTAAAAATAAAATATTTTATTTGGTTCTTCAGGGAAGGTAATGTCCTGCCCTTACGTTGTCTATGTGTAATTCCAACTGCTCTGGTAATCAACTCAATTAGGCATGATCAATAATATTGGTTGTGCCAGTGATATACATTATCCAAAGAATGAATTAATAAGAATCAGAAAAATACCTGAATTAACTCCCGAAGTCTCATGACAAGCACTTCCATAAGACATCAATTGAAGTCATCATGGTACAACTCTGTAAGTCATGAATTTCCTTAGAATGCCTTAGAATACTCAATAGTGACCAATACCTACTGGTCTGTTGTCTTTTTCAGGCTGTTTCTTGAGCCCTGGCAGACATTGTATAAGAAACACTCTGTTGCAACATGTGGGAGAAAACATTTACTGTTGTAGCACTGTCTGCTCCTAACACTTGCAATATATTACAAGAAAGCATTTACCATTACCTGGACATTGAGTCTTTCTAGCTGTGATTTGGAAGAGGCCTCAGCCTTGACATTGTCCTCAGGCATGAACGACTCTGCCTATGCAGAACGGACAATCTGACTTTGAACCTTAGCATATGAAATCATTCAACTGAGAATGAAAAAGAACACAGCATCGGAAGGGGAAAGGTATGGTTACGGTGATAGATGCTGTTTCATAGCCTTTACTTGGATGCTCAAAGGTTGTGTGGCCTCTACAGTTATGCTTGGCATCTCCTTGGGGATAGAGAGGACCATGGGTTTAGGAGGGTTGGATTCAGCTATTGAAGTCCATGAAGAATTCAAGATATTGACCCAAACAGGAATGATGTCCTGCTTAATTGAACATATTGAACATATCAGAGGGTGCAATGTTTGGGTGTAAGAGTGATGTGTGGGATCCATGGGATATTGGCACCATTTCTGGATTGACCTATTCTTAAAGCAGTCTAGGACACAAGTCCCAGAATATCTGGTCATTTTGAGTACAGACAAGAAATTTAAGAAAGTAGGTGGAAGGTTCCAGCTAAGTATGTATGTCCACTTAAAGGATAAATCATTGTCATAAAATAAAGAAGCAAGTTTGTTAGAGCAGTTTCTAAGGAGCAGGTACAGATGGGAAGCTTCAGATTTATGATTATTCCAGGGAAGGTGGGACTGTTCAATCAAATTGATTTGCAACTGAATTAGAAGGAAACCAATATCTTTGGGGGTGGAGGAGTTGCTAGTTAAAAAGGAGGAAGTGTTTACTGTCTTGAGGGAAATTAGGTGGTTAAATCCTCCGGGTCTGACAAGGTGTTTCCTCAGACCTTGTGGGAGGCTAGTGCAGAAACTGCAGAGGACTCTAGTAGGGATATTTAAAACATCCTTAGCATCAGGTAAGGTGTTAGAGAATTGGAGGATGGCCAAGGTTGCTCCATTGTTTCAGAAAGGTTCTAAAAATAAGCTAGGAAGTTATAAGCAGGTGAAACTGACATCAGTAGTGGGTATGTTATTGGAAGGTATTCCAAGGGGCCAAATATACAGTAGATTCAGGTTAATTGGGCTATTAGTTAATTGAGGCAGCCTCTTATTTGGGATAACTGTTAAAGAACAAAAGCTAATTGAGAAAATAACCAGGATTCAATTTCTTCATTTGGTATGCTGCTTAATTGGTACAGAAGACTGTTGCCGAACAGTTTCTAACTATTGTCAGTCACATGTACTTGTATGACTGTTAGACACCACTCTGTGCTTAAAGCAAAGTTTTTAAATAGCGTTAGTTACGGGTGTTTGTCATCAGAAAGCAGTTTCTGTCACTGATGTTGTGAGAAATAAGCAGGTAGGCAATTCAGAACTATCTTGAACACTGCTGTTTCAAGCATTCAGGCATGGAGATGCCAGAAAAGGATAAGAGTGAAAATGAACCAATTTTACTACTTCAACGAGTTAGGAACTATGAAGAACTTGAAGGTATTAATAATTGTCTTGAATACTACAATGTAAATGAATATTTGGAGGATGCAACCATCAATAGCATTATATGAAGTCAGTCCATTATTTACACTAAGTGTGCTGATTTTGTTTATTTACTGTCAATCAAAAGAACTGTACACTGGATAAACTCTTCCGTCGAGGCACTAATTAATATACCGTTTTATTGTACTGTAGTAGAATTGGTAGTGTTTTCATTTGTTCTATATTTCATTTAAATATATAATTTGTTACGCAGTCGAATGGTTTGTCATTCTTCTACCATTTTAACTATTTCCATGAAACTTCAGCTAATTAGGGCAGTCGCTTAACTGGGCAAAAATTTATTGGTCCTGATGCGTGCAAATAAACGAATCCATTGTATAAATATTTGGATAGACAGGGACTGATTAGGGATAGTCAACTTGGGTTTGTGTGTAATAGGTTGTGTCTAACCAATCTAGTTTTTCAAGGAAGTTCCCAGGAAAGTTGTTGAAGGCAAAGCAGTAGATGTTGTCTCCATAGACCTTAGCAAGGCATTTGACAAGGTCCCACATGGACGGCTGGTCAAGAAGGTTCAGTTGTTTGGCATTCTGTTTGAGGTAATAAAATGGAATAGACATTGGCTTTGCAGGAGAACCCAGAGAGAGGTGATAGATGGCTGCCTCTCTGACCTGAAGCACGTGACAAGCACTGTGCCACAGACATTAGTGCGGGGTTCATTGTTGCTTGTCATCTATAACAATGATCTGGATGATAATGTAGTAAACTGGATCAGCAAATTTGTGGATGACACCAAGGTTGGGTGCATTATGGATAGCAAGGAAGGCTATCAAAGCTTGCAGCAGGATCTGGACCTGCTGGAAAAACGGGCTGAAATATGGCAGATGGAATTTAATGCAGACAAGTGTGAGGTCATGTTGGGAGGACAAACCCAGGTAGGACTTACATGGTGAGCAATAGAACACTGAAAAGTGCAGTGGAACAGAGGAATCTGGGAATATTGATCCCAAATTCTTTGAAAGTGACATCACAAGTAGATATGATTATAAAGAAAGCTTTTGGCACATTGGCCTTCATAAATCAAAGTAATGAGTACAGGAGTTGGGATGTTATGTTGAAATTGTATAAGGCACTGGTGAGGCCTGATTTTGGAGTATTTTGTGTAGTTCTGGTCACCTACATACAGGAATGATATCAAGGACTTGAGTACCTGAGTTATAGCGAAAAACCCATATAAATAGAGTAGGACTTTATTCTCTGGAGCGTAGGAGAATAAGGGGAAATTTGATAGAGGCATATACGAAACTATGTGAGGTATAGATACGGTAAATGCAAGCTGGGTGAGACTAGAACTAGAGGTCATGGATTAAGGGAAACAAAAGGGGGAACCTCTTCACTCAGAGGGCAATGAGACTGTGGAACAATTTGCAGCAGGAGTGGTGGATTCACGTTTGATTCCAATATTTAAGAGAAATTTGAATAGTACATGGATGGAAGGGTTATGGAGGGATATGGTCCAGGTGCAGGTCGATGGGACCAGGCAGATTAATCATTTGGCATAGTGTAGATAGGCCAAGAATGCTTTTACTGTGCTATAGTGTTCTATGATTTCTCTCAGCTCATTTTGGACTGGCTTCTCTTATCAATCCCACCTTTCTGTACCCACCCCATTCCCCCCATAGCTCACACAAATTAGGACACTAATCTCAGCTCTACTGTCAAAAATCTTAATTAACTATTGGTCCCTGAATGCCTACATAGTTATTTAAATTCAAGTTTCTTCTTTCAAAATGATCTGCACCTCTCTCATAATGCATATAGTTTCATCATATTGCATTCGCTTTCCCTAATGATCATTTATTATGAGATTGCAAATTTCATTGCAAGGTTCAAGATAGCTTGTTCCTACATTGATATATTTTTTCCAGAAATTGTTTCATTGCATTCTATGTATTCAGTAAGTGATACTTTTACCCCTCAATGATGTGAAATTCCCCTATAATAATTGGTTACCTTTGCTTCAAGTTTCTCCTATTTCTTATTTCTGTTTGCTCCACTCCCATCAGGGAGGAGGCTATGTAGCATCTGTGCTAGTACCACTACTCAAAAAGTTACTTTCCCCAAGCAGTAAGGCTGGTTCGCTGCTATCCCAATAATAAGCCCTGGATCACTAGTCACATCAAAGGCCTCCTAAATCAGAAGAAGAGGGCCTTTAAAGATGGTGATCGGTTGGAGCTTAAAAGAGTTCAGAAGGAACTCAGAGTACAGATAAGGGGGGCAAAGGAGCAGTATAGGAGGAAGCTAGAACAAAAGCTGCAGAAAAAAAGCATGAAGGAGGTGTGGGATGGGATGAAGATCATCACCGGATGCGGTGCAAAGCGGGGGACAAACATAAGTGGAGATGTGGAGAAAGCGAACCAGCTGAACAACTTCTTCAATAGGTTCGACAGCACAATCTCATCCTCACCGCAGAACTCTACACCAGGCTTGTCTTTCTACTTGTCCTCCCTCTTACTTCCCTCACAGGAAAATGGCCACTCACAGGAGACCTTGCCCACGCCCAGGATTACGGCTGCACAGGTGGAAGGTCAACTGAGGAAGATCTGTACCAGCAAGGCGGCTGGACCGGATGGAGTATCCCCACGATTACTGAGGGCCTGTGCGACTGAGCTGGGAGAACCACTACAGCACATCTTCAACATGAGCCTGGAGCAGAGAAGAGTACCCAGTCAGTGGAAAACATCCTGTATTGTCCCGGTACCGAAGAAACCACAACCAAAGGAGTTGAATGACTTCAGACCTGTTGCCTTGACATTGCACGTGTTGAAGACCATGGAGCGGCTGATAATACAGAATCTGAGGCCACAAACCAGGCACGCCCGGGATCCTCTTCAGTTTGCGTATGAGGAGAAGGTGGGAGTGGAGGATGCTATCACGTATTTGCTGCACAAATCCCTCTCTCACCTGGATGGGGTCAGTGGTGCTGTGAGGATTACATTCCTGGACTTCTCTAGTGCCTTTAACACCATCCAGACCAAGATCTTAAGGCACAAACTAACGGAGATGGGAGTAGACTCTCACATAGTGGATTGGATAGTGGACTACTTGACAGATAGACCTCAGTATGTGCGGTTGGGAGACTGTAGGTCTGACATGGTGGTCAGCAGCACAGGAGCGCCACAGGGGACCGTGCTCTCTCCGGTCCTGTTCACCCTGTACACATCAGACTTCCAATATAACTCGGAGTCCTGCCATGTGCAGAAGTTCGCTGATGACACGGCCATAGTGGGGTGTGTCAGGAATGGACAGGAGGAAGAGTATAGGAAACTGATACAGGACTTTGTGATATGGTGCAACTCAAACTACCTGCGTCTCAATATCACCAAGACCAAGGAGATGGTGGTGGACTTTAGGAGATCTAGGCCTCATATGGAGCCAGTGATCATTAATGGAGAATGTGTGGAGCAGGTTAAGACCTACAAGTATCTGGAAGTACAGTAGGACGAGAAGCTAGACTGGACTGCCAACACAGATGCCTTGTGCAGGAAGGCACAGAGTCGACTGTACTTCCTTAGAAGGTTGGCGTCATTCAATGTTTGTAGTGAGATGCTGAAGATGTTCTATAGGTCAGTTGTGGAGAGCACTCTCTTCTTTGTGGTGGCGTGTTGGGGAGGCAGCATTAAGAAGAGGGACGCCTCACGTCTTAATAAGCTGGTAAGGAAAGCGGGCTCTGTCGTGGGCAAAGGACTGGAGAGTATAACATCGGTAGCAGAGCGAAGGGCGCTGAGTAGGCTACGGTCAATTATGGAAAACCCTGAACATCCTCTACATAGCACCATCCAGAGACAGAGAAGCAGTTTCAGCGACAGGTTGCTATCGATGCAATGCTCCTCATACAGGATGAAGAGATCAATACTCCCCAATGCCATTCGGCTTTACAATTCAACCGCCAGGAGTAAGATATGTTAAAGTGCCGGGGTTAGGACTCAATGTATTTAAGTAAACTACTTAAGAACTTTTTAAAAGCTATTATTAATGCTTTTTGAGAGGGTGATTTTAGATGCATATCATATTTTTACTGAGTTAAGTATTGTATGTAATTAGTTTTGCTACAATAAGTGTATGGGACATTGGAAAAAATGTTGAATTTCCCCATGGGGATGAATAAAGTATCTATCTATCTATTAACTCCTCCACCCACTAACCCACCCCTGCACATCCCCCAACTATGACTATTTTATCGTTTTCAGTCATTCTCCTGATGTACAGACATTCCTGTACCTAGCGTCACTTCATGGACATACAATCTATCAATTTACAGTATATAAGCTATCTCATATTTATATTCTCATATTTTTAAAAATTATTATGTTCTTTAGTTTATTGTTTCTTTTTGTGCTGCATTGGATCCTGAGTAACAATTATTTCGTGCTCCTTTGTACTTGTGTACTGGAAGTGACATTAAACAAATTAATTCCCTCTCCGTGTGTTGTATCAGAGGCCAATCCAAAAATGGTGCTGCTATCCCATAGATCCCCGCTAATAAAGCAGAATATATGCCATTGGGAAACTGTCGGAATCCGTAATTTAAGAGGTAAGAGCAGAGCATGTAGAAAACATATCGTTTTCTGATAGGGAAATAATTTTTGAGCAATTTGCTATGCTTTAATGATTTAACAAATAAAGTGGTTAAAATGGAACCAATGAAGGTAGTGTACCTGGATTTCTATAAGGGATTCAGTAAGGTACATATAAAAGTTACAACATATCTCAAGAGCATACAAACAAAAGAGTGGCCACCTAACAGAAAACATAGTTGAAATTAACGGATCATTCTTGGATAGGCAGTCAGTAATTAGTGTGGTGCAACAACACTGGGGCCTGAACTATTTACAATCTATATTAATGATATGGATCAATGAACTTAGTGTAGTGTAGTCAAGTTTTCCGAAATGTGAAGGTAAGTGGATCAGCAAGTTTTGAGGAGTACGTGATAAGTCTTCAAGGTGATAAGGCCAGCATTGGCAGATAGAGTATAACATAGGAAATGTGAGGTTATTGACCTTAGAAGGAATAATGAAGAAGCAAAATATTATTTATAGAGAGTGAAGTTACATGTGTGATAGAAAGGAATCATAGCACAAGAAACACACAAACAAAGCATGTATGTATCAGGGAGTCATTGGGAAGTCCAGCAGGAAACTGAGGCTGAGGCTCCAGGGTTCAAGCCTATGGACTCACTTTTGTTTTGAATGCTGTCAGGTCCTGCTCCGTCGTGTCTGCAAGCTTTGTGACGACTTACAAGCTGTGTAATGAACTGAGGCTGAAGATATTCTACTCTGGGCTTTGGGTCTGTGAATGTACTTTTGTTCTGAATGCTATTGCTTGCATGATTTGTTTTTCTCTCTCTCCCTCTCTGTGCATTGGGTGTTAGGTCTTTTTTTAAATTGGCTTCTTTCTGGTTTCTTGTTTTGTGGCTACCTGTAAACAGACGAATCTCAAGATTGTATAATTTATACATACTTTGATAATAAATGTGCTTCTGAATTTTGTAATCTAAAGGAATGAGAAGTGATTTAAAGATTTAAGAATCTTTGGAGACTGCCTGAGTAGATGTGACCTCTTGGGTCACAATTTCAGACAAAGATCACCAGATGCTGCAGGTGAAGTTTTATTCTCCCTTTCACAGTATGTGTTAAAGGCATTGAGCTCATCTGGGAGTGAAGCATCACAGCCATTCATTATGTTGGATTTCCCCTCAGGAAGTAATGGCCAGAGCTGACATCTCTAATTTCAATCGGAATTGTTTTTTTCTCCCTTAGAATAGCCTTCTGTAGGTTGAACCTGGACTTCTTGAATAGTTCTGGTCTACTAATCTTGAATGCCACAGACCTAGTCCCCAGCAGACTACAAACCTCTTTGGTCATCTGTAGCTTTTGGTTTGGTATGCTCTTGAAGGCACACACTCATCCACACTGGTCTTGAAGAAGTTAGTGGCAACTGTGGCATATTCATTCAGATTTGAAGATGAATCCCTGAATATTGTCCACTCCACCAACTCTAAGCAGTCCCATAAGAGCTTCTCTGTGTCCCTTGACAATACCTTCTTGGTCCTCACCACTGGTACTGGAGTCTTCAGTCTCAACCTATATGCCTGGAGTTTAAGTGCAGTCAGGTGATTGGACTGTTCCAAGTGTGGGTGTGAGATAGCACAGTAAGTGATCTTGATGGTGGTATAATAGTGGTCAAGTGCGTTGGCTCCTCTGGTCCATAGGTGGTATGTTTGTGGTAGTTACTCAGACTTCTTCAAGCCCTGCAATGATCTGGATGTGCTGTTTCTTGACTGCTGATCATGGTGCTCAGCTCCTCCAGTGCCTGCCTGAGTTGGAGTATACACCACTACCAGGATAATGGCAGAAAACTGCCTATGAAAATAAAATGGATGGAATTTGACCACTAGATGTTCCAGGTTGGGTGAACAGGACAGGAGTGAGGCAGAACTGTCATATCTGTGCATCATGATGAGTTAATAATAAAGTATATTCCATCTTCTCTACTTTTAAAAAGACTGAGCTGTGCTGTCTTTGCAAAGAATGGTGAAGCTATCAGGCTACAACATTGCGTCTAAAATTGCAGAAGTGAGCCATATTTCTCTGAATCAAAGTACACAGCAGTCCCTGATGTCCCTCTGCTATTGCTTTGCCTGGAGTAATGAAGTTTGCAAGAATATCTGATGGGACAACTCTTAAATTATGAAGAGTATACACACAGAAGATAGAAACTCTTTCTATTGGCAGAGCAATCAAGAATTAGGAAATAAACAATGAAAGTGATCAGCAAAAGAACAAAAAATTGAGGATTTTTAAAATGTAATATGCAGTCACAGTTGAGAATGAATGCCTTGGGTTAAGTGTGGACTCAGATTCAAAGACGTGTAGCATAAGTATCCAAAAGGAAAGCATTTGCCAGACAATGCGTGGAGGACAGAATAGTGAGTCCAGGTAGGTCATTCTTGGACGGAGCCTAGAGACTTTAAAGGGCCAAAAGATCCTTCAAAATGTAACTATTTTGTCAGTTATTAAAAGTTAAAGAATACTCATCAATATTTACTATTTCTAGATTTTGCCAGAGTAAATATCCTCCCTACACCCAGCTTGTTAAATTCTACCACAGCACTAAACTTCACAATAAAACAATCTTCCGTTCTTCTAAACTGTAGTGAAGTCAGGCTTAGTGTTCTATTTTCTGCTTACAATATTCCCACCATCTGAGGAATGAAGCTGGTGAACTTTTGCTGCACTCCCCCAATGACAAGGATATTATTTTCTAGATTACTTCTGCCTGGCAGACCATTAGGTTTGTGCTTGTTTTGACCACTCGATCTTCAAACTCCTCAGAGGTCCAAGGGCTGTGATGGCGCATGAAAGCCGCCATCAATCTCTGCCTTTATTGGGAAGTGGCTCCTGGAAAAAATGCGAAGTGATCCACATTTGCCAGGTGAAGGGTCTCAACCAAAACATCAACCATCCATTTTCCTCCATGGATGCTGCTAGGTTTCTTCAATTTATTGTCTATTGCACCGTATTTTCCAGGGTGCTGTGGAGAACATTTGTTGTCAGAGGTGGATGTTGTACAGCTTCCAGGAGGGGATGAACAAGTATCCCCTGTTGGCTGAATAACTGACTTTCTGGCTCCCAATGAAATACCTTCCCACTAAGACTTTACAGGTGCTGTCACTCACAATCCGCTCCTAATTGGTCCTCACTTAATTCATAGTGGTCTGCCCCTCGCTGCATTGCCCTCTGGCACGGAGTGATCCAACCTAACAGCGTACCAGAGGCCGGGACCGGCTGGACCACGGATCGGAGTCGGGGACGGACCACCAGGCTCCCCTCCGACAGCTCGACACCTCTCGCGAGAACTGGAGAACCGGCCGGAGCGCTCCTCTCCAATTGGGCAAGTCCTGCCCGACGTCACCCACAGAAAGGTCAAGTTGGAGCTGCTTTCTTCCACAGCTCGCAGGCTCTTAGTAGTTCGAACGAGGGAGACGAGGCGACGCAGCCACCGGCGAGCCCCGGTCCTGTCCCTCTGTCCTCTCTCATCCTTCACCACATAGAGCTTTGACGCTCCCGCATTCTGCTGTCGGCGGTGACGTCAATCGAGCGACGGGGATTCGACGTCATCATAAGATGCCCGAGGTCGCCCAACTTTACGGATTGTGAAGGCACTGGAAGAGTTTGAGGATTTAATTTAAAATCCGCGAGGACCTGTGTTTGACTCTCGCCGCGTCTGCATCTACTGACGCTGATTTTCTTGTCCAACGTGTTTACATTTTTTTCTCTTCCCTCCAGAATAGCAGATTTCCGAAGTCTTTTCATTCATTCCGCTTTCCAAATATTTACAAACGTGAAACACTTCCGAGGCCTAATTATCGCTCTTTGGGAACTAGATTTGTGGAAAAAAACCTTTGCTGTTGTTGTGAAAACTTAACTTGCTGCTGCCGAGTACTTGTCAGAACTTCTATGTGTTCAAGCTGAAAATTTTCGGATTTTCGTTTAATTAGACTACATTATTGGTTCAGGTAACTCGTCGTCACTGTTATGCCGCGGGATATCTGCAGCAGTAAGTATTGCGCTTGATGTATTGTGTTTTATATGCTGAATGTTATGAATGAAGTCTTCTACATTATTGTATAATTATTACTGAATTACTTGATTGGCCAAATATGAAAAAGGCATTTTTGAAATTAAACAGTGTAATAGGTTAACATGTATGCACGTTGGGAATTTTATGGTCCAGATCAATTGAGAAAACTTTATTTATGATAATTCTAATCTTTGTAGTAGTTTTTGTGTGCGTTTGACAAAAATGCAAAATTTATTTGCCCAATGAATGGAGTTTAATTGGGGGAGATCTTAATGGGCTAAGTTGGACTTAACATTCCAAGACATTGACATTTCTGAATTTAGGCAATTTTAATCTGCCAGATGATCAACATTTGACTTGTTTTTTTAATCTTTTTGACCAAGGTTATGAATTATCTACTGTTTAAAGGGGCTTATATGGCTTAGTACATTAATGTACTGATCTCTCATGTCTGGGACCTGGATTTGAGTTTGGCATGCCCTGGATAGGGAAGTTAACTGTATGGATGGAACCTTCTTGAATGGCATTCAGTAATCCCATTTAGTTTCTATTGGGTATGTTTAATCAAAAGTACAGGATAGTTTTTTTAATTGGAAATTCACTTGTGTCTGTAATAGAAATTTGTATTATGGAAGTGATATTTAAGCTATCATTCTCATTTAACCTTGAAGATTATTTCTTTTTAAGTACTCTTTTAGGTTACTTTTAAATATTGTTAAGGGTTTCTGCTTTAATCATTCTCTCAGACAGTGCATTCTAGGTGTCTGCCACTCCGATTTATTTTTTTCCTTTCCTCGTTGAATCCTTCTCACAGTTAATTTATTTTTCAGTTCCTAAAAACAACATATGCTCTCTGTTCCAACATCTGGGGCCTTCAGGATATTAAAAAAAAAAGACCTTTAAGTAAATCATGTTTCAGCTGCTTTAGTTTCAGCCTAGTAAATTTCTCCTCATGATTCAAAATTTTAAGATTGGGTTTCATCCTTCAGGCAGCCTCTTTCATTCATTTTTCATTCATGTCTCATTCATCTGACAAATGTTGAGTGGGAAAAGCCTCTTCTTTATCACTGTTGACCACAATTTATGAGCTCAACAAGGACAGAAAAAAATAATTATAATTTAGTTCAAGTTTTCTGGAAGTTTGGTGTTAGTTTATTAGGATGAGTTTGTTAAATAATAAATTAGTGTTAATTATTTCCTTCAGTCAACTTTTAGTAGTGACAGTCTATATACTAAGGAAGAGTCTGTATTAGTATTTGGATTCGGTAAGAAAGGCAATGGTGATATGCATGTAAATTTAGTTAATTTTTACACCTGAAGTTTAGCTTCTAGTTATTAAGGTAACATATATAATCAAATACTCATTTAATTCTATGTCAAGAGGTGTTTGTTTAAGAAATGTAGATATCTGATTTGACAACAAATCGTGCAAAAATTGCATCGTGTTAAATTCAGATTTTGGTGGCTGGGCATCATTAGCATGGCCAGCATTTATTGCCCGTCCATCATTGGCCTTGAAAATGGTGACAATCTGCTATCATGATCAGTCCTCTGGTGTAAAGAAATTAGCTATTTATTACATTTTGTTAAATTGAACAACATTAATTCAAAATTACTATCTTTAGCCATTTCTTTATAATTAAAAGAAAATTGTCATTATGTTTTTCTTTCCATGTGTAATTGACAGTACAACAAAGCTTCACAGTTAACTGCAGACGGTCATAGTTTTAAGGTTTGATACTATCTGAAATTGAACGTACTTCACTTTCAGCAAAGTTTTTAACCCATTCCCTTTTATTGATTGTGGTATATTTTAAACATTAATACTTCTGTGGTACTTGACCGAATGGTTTGATTTCAATTTAAATACAATTTAAATTTGTTAATTAATAGCATTGTTGCATATTTTAACTAGACTATTATCTTGAAGTATGAATTGATCGTTGCAATATTTTGTGCTTAGCTATAAATATGTAACTTTCAGCCACATATTGTCTGGAAATAAAGAATTTAACTGTCCCTTGTGCTCTTGTTATCTTGATTAATGTATTTCTCTTTTGAGAATTTTTGTATTGCTTGGTGAACATCAGTTTACACTTAACATGGTAATGTGGCTGATAGTTAATCTTTTTCAAATGTGATTTGGTGGGTTTAAAGAAGTTTAATATATGTGCGAATCTTAAGTTTTTAGTGCAAGGAGAGGATGTAACAAGTTTCAAAAACACCAGGACAATATGTTGATAATATGAAATTTTATGATGTTCCACCATCTGTACACTGAAAATTATGCAGTCTAGATATCACTTTACAACAATGAAGACTTCTCTTCATTTGTTGGTTAGTCTTAAGGTCCAGGAAATCACCATCTTCTGTGTAATTTAGTCCTTTACAGAACAAAATCTACAACTATGAAGCACATTTTCACAAAGATTTTTATAATCTTAAAGAGAAATGCATTAAAATTCTATGAAAATGTTTGAATTTAATGTTAAATCTGTATTCCTATAGTTTTCAGACTTTTTGCCAGATTTATACAGCAATAAATGCTGTTGCACATATAACTGGAAAAAATGAACCTTTGAGTGATCCTTATGTTGTGCTGCAATGAAAAGAAGCAGAGTCTTGTGGTGCTGTTGCTGGGAAGTTCACACTGTGGGATTCCTCTCTTTTTGGAGAAAGGTATGTTGCTGGACCCTCAATTGCTTTTAGAGCACTGCATTAGTTTTATAGCTAATTGTCATAATTAAAATTAATGGAAACATTTTATAGTGAAAATGAACTGGGTATTGTAAAGGCCCTTGTTATATTTAGTTATTGGATTAGGGAACCAGCAAGTAGATTTTATAGTAATCGATTGCTTTCACTTTTTCAGGGATTTGCCATGAGGTGTTGATACCTTATTTTAAAATTCTGAGACATAGGACCTAAATGGCGCAGCATGACTTTGCTCCAGCCTGGCTTAATTTTCCAACTCCACCTTCATCAACCAAGGTATTGCAATACAGTTGTTTTATGTTTGAATATTTCTGAACTTTTTTTCATCTAATTGCTTTTGGTGGACATAATGTACTCTTGCATGTGCACAAGTAATATTCTCCCACTTTTAATTTGTTATAATGAAATTTGTGTTTCTTGTTGAGATTTGACCTGGATTGTCATTAATAGAGTTGATTGGCCTGTTTGGCCCCATAGTCAGATTTCTCGAGCATCCACTTAAGCTGCAGGATGATGTGCTACGTATTTATTATGCTGAATTTTTTTTGCTAGATTAAGGTTCATTATTTAGTTTACATCAAACAATCACTTTGTATTAGTGCAAACAGAACCATAGCACATTTTGATCAAAAATGGAATTGACTTGCTCTACTTGTATTGGTTCTTTGCCAGAGAAACCAAACTTAATCCCTTTGCTCATAGCCCTGTCCTTTCATTTGCTTTAATTTCCAATATAGTAACAAGTGAACTTAAAATTTAATATGCATTGTGAGACTCAATGATGGTAGCCGTGGAATTATCAGATCATCAAAACAAAAAGTAACTTGTCTAGTTCAGCAGAGGTCTACCTCTTTGTATCTGGTTTGGCCCATACCTGGAGCAATGTTGTTGGCATTTAATGGTTCTCTTGCATAGTTGACCAAGCCATTGAGGAGTTCAAAAATTGTTATGTAAGTACTGCAACAATGGGGGAAAAAAGAACTGGCTCGCCACCAACCAACCATGGAATGGGCAATTAGAGGCTGGCAATAAATGTTTGTAATTAGTTGCGATGTTCTTCTCCTGTAGATGAATAACAATATGTCAGCATTAAGTTCTAATAACACTGAAATATATTGTGACATTTGTTTTTATGGCAACAGCCATAATGCAAGACAGCTAAGAATACAAAAAGTCAGAATAAAAAAAAGTAAATAGTGCCACAGAGGAATATCAAAGTCGTTTTTCTTTGAAGCTTCATTAATTTTTGCTTTTACATGTTACTTGGTCTCTGCATAAAGAAATATTGTCCAATCTCTCCTTGATGTCTGATTGATAATTTTAAATTGGTGACTCCTTGTTGGTAATTACAAAAGTTTTCCTTATTCATGATGTTCAAACCTTTGACTCTTGGTCATTTCAGCTTCTATAAAAGTAATTCTTTGGTCGGTAGTTTATTTCGGGCACTTTTGGGCGCCACAGTAGCGTAGCAGTTAGTGTGATGCTATTACAACTTGTGTCGTTCCAGAGTTTAATTCTAAAGTCCCACAGTCTAGAGCCATATGGGTTAGGTTAATTGTGTTACGTATTCAGGCAACAATAAATATATATGAGTTAGGCAAGGGTTTCTAAAACAAATAACACGTTTATTAAACACTGGAAACAAATCCCCCAAAAGTAAACAAACACTAACGTAACCGGAAAACAGCTGCTGTGCGGCAGCTTCACAGTTCTTAAAGCGATGCAGCAAAAACAGTTCTTAAAACGATATGCCAAAAGTTCAAAATGCTCAGTCCATTTAAAAGGAGAGACTTTTTAAGGCGATTTAACCATATAACCATATAACAATCACAGCACGGAAACAGGCCATTCCGGCCCTCCTAGTCCGTGCCGAACTCTTAATCTCACCTAGTCCCACCTACCCGCACTCAGCCCATAACCCTCCACTCCTTTCCTGTCCATATACCTATCCAATTTTACCTTAAATGACTCAACTGAACTGGCCTCTACTACTTCTATAGGAAGCTCATTCCACACAGCTATCACTCTCTGAGTAAAGAAATACCCCCTCGTGTTTCCCTTAAACTTTTGCCCCCTAACTCTCAAATCATGTCCTCTCGTTTGAATCTCCCCTACTCTCAATGGAAACAGCCTATTCACGTCAACTCTATCTATCCCTCTCAATATTTTAAATACCTCGATCAAATCCCCCCTCAACCTTCTACGCTCCAATGAATAGAGACCTAACTTGTTCAACCTTTCTCTGTAACTTAAGTGCTGAAACCCAGGTAACATCCTAGTAAATCGTCTCTGCACTCTCTCTAATTTATTGATATCTTTCCTATAATTCGGTGACCAGAACTGTACACAATATTCCAAATTTGGCCTTACCAATGCCTTGTACAATTTTAACATTACATCCCAACTTCTGTACTCAATGCTCTGATTTATAAAGGCCAGCGTTCCAAAAGCCTTCTTCACCACCCTATCTACATGAGACTCCACCTTCAGGGAACTATGCACTGTTATTCCTAGATCTCTCTGTTCCACTGCATTCCTCAATGCCCTACCATTTACCCTGTATGTTCTATTTGGATTATTCCTGCCAAAATGTAGAACCTCACACTTCTCAGCATTAAACTCCATCTGCCAACATTCAGCCCATTCTTCTAACCGGCATAAATCTCCCTGCAAGCTTTGAAAACCCACCTCATTATCCACAACACCTCCTACCTTAGTATCATCGGCATACTTACTAATCCAATTTACCACCCCATCATCCAGATCATTTATGTATATTACAAACAACATTGGGCCCAAAACAGATCCCTGAGGCACCCCGCTAGTCACCGGCCTCCATCCCGATAAACAATTATCCACCACTACTCTCTGGCATCTCCCATCTAGCCACTGTTGAATCCATTTTATTACTCCAGCATTAATACCTAACGACTGAACCTTCTTAACTAACCTTCCATGTGGAACTTTGTCAAAGGCCTTGCTGAAGTCCATATAGACTACATCCACTGCCTTACCCTCGTCAACATTCCTCGTAACTACTTCAAAAAATTCAATAAGGTTTGTCAAACATGACCTTCCACGCACAAATCCATGCTGGCTACTCCTAATCAGATCCTGTCTATCCAGATAATTATAAATACTATCTCTAAGAATACTTTCCATTAATTTACCCACCACTGATGTCAAACTGACAGGTCTATAATTGCCAGGCTTACTTCTAGAACCCTTTTTAAACAATGGAACCACATGAGCAATACGCCAATCCTCTGGCACAATCCCCGTTTCTAATGACATCTGAAAGATCTCCGTCAGAGCTCCTGCTATCTCTACACAAACTTCCCTCAAGGTCCTGGGGAATATCCGGTCAGGACCCGGAGATTTATCCACTTTTAAATTTCTTAAAAGCGCCAGTACTTCCACCTCTTTAATTGTCATAGGTTCCATAACTTCCTTACTTGTTTCCCACACCTTACACCATTCAATATCCTTCTCCTTAGTGAATACCGAAGAGAAGAAATCGTTCAAAATCTCTCCCATCTCCCTCGGCTCCACACATAGCTGACCACCCTGATTCTCTAAGGAACCAATTTTATCCCTCACTATCCTCTTGCTTTTAATATAACTGTAGAAGCCTTTCGGATTTACTTCCACCTTATTTGCCAAACCAAACTCGTAACTTCTTTTAGCTTTTCTAATCTCTTTCTTAAGTTTCCTTTTACATTCTTTATATTCCTCGAGCAATTCCTTTACTCCATGCTGCCTATATCTATTGTTGACATCCCTCTTTTTTCGAACCAAGTTTCTAATATCCCTTGAAAACCATGGCACTTTCAAACCTTTAACCTTTCCTTTCAACCGAACAGGAACATAAAGATTCTGTACCCTCATAATTTCACCCTTAAATGACCTCCATTTCTCTATTACATCCTTCCCATAAAACAACTTGACCCAATCCACTCTCTCTAAATCCCTGCGCATCTCCTCAAAGTTAGCCTTTCTCCAATCAAAAATCTCCTCTAGGTCCAGTCCTGTCCTTCTCCATAATTATATTGAAGCTAATGCTAAGGTTTTTCAAAGTCAGGTGCCTTAAGCACAGGTTGTTGACATATCATTGTTTTCAATTTTCCAAATGCTTCTTGACAAGGCACTGTCCACACAAACTTCACATTCTTCTGCAGAAGGTTAGTTAATGGAAGGGCAACATTAGCAAAATTCTTACAAAATTTTCGATAATATCCTACCATTCCCAAAAATCTTCTGAGAGTTTTTTCCCCCGTTGGAGTGGGAATCTCTAAAATTGCCTGAACTTTTGCCTGAACAGGAGCTACCTTACCTTGATCCACAACATAACCAAGGTAAGTCACAGTGGCATGTCCAAATTCACTCTTAGCTAAATTAATAGTTAAGTTCGCTTTTGAAAGCCTTTCAAACAATTTCTCCACCGCAATAATGTGTGCTTCCCAAGTATCATTTCCTGTCACTAAATCATCAATATAAGCATCAGTATCTTTCAATCCCTGAATCACAGAGTTAATCATCCTCTGGAAAGTACCTGGGGCATTCTTCATCCCAAATGGAAGAACATTATATTCATATAATGTTACAAATGCAGAAATCTCTCTACCTCTGTCCGTTAATGGAACACACCAATACCCTTTCAATAAATCAATCTTTGTAAGGAACTTTACTTTTCCAACTTTATCTATACAATCATCTACTCTAGGAATTGGATATGCATCTGTTTTCGTTACAGCATTCACCTTCCTATAGTCCGTACAAAACCTAATACTACCATCTGGTTTTGGCAACATAACACATGGCGAACTCCAATTCGAGTTAGAATGTCTAATAATATCATTCTCTAACATGTATTCAATTTCTTTCTCAACAAGTTCACATTTTTCCATGTTCATCCTATATGGATGTTGTTTAATAGGTTTGGCATCTCCAACATCTACATCATGTGAAGCTATAGTAGTCCTTCTCGGAACATCTGGAAACAAATCCTTATATTTAAAAATTAATTCCTTCATCTGTTGTTTCTGCTCTAGCTGTAAATGTGCTAATTTCTCATCAATATTTTCCAAAATGGTTGAATTTGGTAACCTAACAGAAACAATGTTGGATTTAGAATGAATGTCAGATGAATCATCTATCATGTTCCCAGTTAAATCAAACTCATTCTCACTAACCACAACAGTCACAGTATCAGATTGTTTCCCAAAATATGGTTTAATCATATTTATATGGCAAAGTTGTGTTGACCGTCTACGATCTGGAGTTTTTATTACGTAATCCACATCATTGATTTTAGGCACAATTTCATAAGGTCCATGAAATCTAGCTTGTAAAGGATTTGTCTGCACTGGGAAAAGAACCAACACCTTATCTCCAGGCTTAAACATCCTCATCCTAGCTTCTTTATCATACCAAGTTTTCATTTTCTCCTGAGCCAACTTTAAATTTTCTTTGGCTAAGCTACAAGCTTTATGTAACCTGTCCTTAAATTTCAAAACATAGTCCAACAAATTAGTGTGTACCTCCTTACTAATCCACTGTTCTTTCAATAAAGCTAAAGGTCCTCTAACTCTATGCCCAAACACAAGTTCAAATGGACTAAAACCTAAAGATTCCTGTACCGATTCCCTTACTGCAAATAAAAGTAAGTTTATACCCTCATCCCAGTCACTTTCATTTTCCACACAATATGTCCTAATCATATTCTTGAGGGTAGAATGAAACCTCTCCAAGGCACCTTGCGATTCTGGATGGTATGCAGACGAAGTGATTTGCTTAGCTCCCAATTTATAAACTATCTGTTGAAACAATCCAGACATAAAATTACTTCCTTGATCAGTTTGTATTTCCTTAGGTAATCCAAAATAAGTAAAGAATTTTATAAGAGCCTTCGTCACAGTTTTAGCTTTTATATTCCTAAGTGGTACTGCCTCTGGAAACCTAGACGAAGTACACATGATAGTCAACAAATACTGATAACCAGTTTTTGTCTTTGGTAATGGACCAACACAATCTACAATAACTTTAGAAAACGGGTCACTGAATGCTGGAATAGGTTGTAATGGAGCTACTGGTGTAACCTGATTTGGTTTACCCACAATTTGACAAGTATGGCACGTCTTACAAAACATCGCCACATCTTTTCTTAGACCAGGCCAGTAAAAATGTTTTAAAATCTTGTCCACAGTTTTCCTTACCCCTTGATGTCCACCTAAAGGCACACTATGAGCTAAAGTCAAAATCTCATTCCGATAAACTTTAGGAACAACTACCTGGTAAACAACATTCCATTCCTCACTTGCAGGAATTGTAGGCGACCTCCACTTCCTCATCAACACTCCTTTTTCCAAGTAATATCCTACTGACACCTCAATTTCACTGCCTAGTAAAGCTTGTTCCCTTAATTTTATAATCTCAGGATCTCTATTCTGCTCTGCTATCATCTCCTTCCGAGACAGAGATAAATCTTCATAGTCAGACATACTCCCAGAATCTTGTTCAAACAACGAAGGTAAGAAAGTCTCGGACACATCCTCAAAACTCGAATCCTGAGTTGAACAGTCATGTGTAACAACCTCATTCTGCACATCAATCTTTTTAGCCATAGCTCTAGTCACAACACAGGAAGAATCTGTGTTAGACTTCATCTCTGGTTCCTCTGACTCCATTGTCAAATGCACTTCAGGAAAAACTTGTCCACCTGCCAAGTCATTACCTAACAATAAAGAAATACCCTTCACAGGTAAGCTATGCTGTAATCCTACTTTAACAAATCCTGTAACTAACCCTGACTTTAAATTTACTTTATGTAAATGTACAGGCATAAAATCACTCCCAACACCTCTTATGTAATTCCTCACCAGTATCACTCTCTTCAGTAAACTTCAACACACTGTCCAACATCAGTGATTGAGAAGCTCCAGTATCCCTAAGGATTTTTATTGGCACCAGAGTAGATCCTTCTTTCAAGGATACAAACCCTTCAGTTATAAAATGATCATATCCCTTTCTAACTTGGTCAGACTCTAACAAATCCTCATTTGTGTTTACCAAACCCTGTAATTTTACAGGTGTTTCAGTATGTTGCACACAAGCATCTGGAACTGCTTCCTTCTCTTTCTTTTTCAATTTGAAACAGTTAGCTATTACATGGCCAAGCTTCTTACAATAGTTACAAATAAGACCAAACTGTCTTTCCTTCACAGGTTTTCCTTCCTCCTTACCTTTCTCATTAACCTCTGATTTAATTTCTGATTTGAGTCTCCATATTATTTTTCCTCTTAAAAATTCTACCCTGAGGAAATTTATTCTTATGGATTAAAACATACTCATCAGCTAATCTAGCACAGTCCTGCAATTTATCAGTATCCCTCTCATTTAAGTAGGCCCTTACTTCAACAGGAATGCTTCTTTTAAACTCCTCCATTAAAATCAGCTCTCTCAATGTATCATAGTCCCCATTTACATTTTTAGAAGAAACCCATCTCTCAAAACACATAGCTTTATCATAGGCAAATTCCACATAAATCTTTTCCACAGACTTTTTCAAACTTCTGAATCTTTCCCTAGATGCTTCTGGGACTAATTCGTACGCTTTGAGAATATGCGTTTTCACAATATCATAATCTAATGCTTGCGCAGCAGTTAAAGCTGTGTAAACTTGTTGTGCTTTACCTTTAATTACACTCTGTAACAACACTGACCATTTATCTCTCGGCCACTCTGACAGCCGAGCAATAGTTTCAAAATGTTGAAAATATCTTTCCACTTCTGTTTCACTAAATGGAGGGACCAATTTAATTTCTTGTCTAGCAACAAACGGTTTTCTAGAACCAGAAGACTGATTCCCAGACCTTAATTTCTCCATTGCATATTCAAACTCTCTCTGTTTTTGTTCAGCCTCTAATTTACACCGCTCTAACATCATTTGTTCGATTTGCAACTGCATCTCCAAATTACTTACTGGAAACGACTCTAAAACCGAATCATCAAAAACACCCGAATCCACATAGTGTGACGCGATTTTTCTCTGTATTACAGCTTTTGATGTAGTCTTCAAAATACCTTTAAGTTGCAATCTACTAGCTATTCCAGACACCTCAGTTTTTTTCGCCTTCGCTAATAAATCCGCGTCTGGCGAATCCAGAAACTCATCAATATTCATCGTTGCCGAATACCACTCACAAGCCAATCAAACAAAAGAATCGAGTATTCCCCGTTTCCAAAACACCGACTCAAAAGTTAACAAGCATTTAAACTCAAACGATCCAATCCGGACGCAGCCCCCATATTTATGTTACGTAGTCAGGCAACAATAAATATATATGAGTTAGGCAAGGGTTTCTAAAACAAATAACACGTTTATTAAACACTGGAAACAAACCCCCCAAAAGTAAACAAACACTAACGTAACGGGAAAACAGCTGCTTTGCGGCAGCTTCACAGTTCTTAAAGCGATGCAGCAAAAACAGTTCTTAAAACGATATGCCAAAAGTTCAAAATGCTCAGTCCATTTAAAAGGAGAGACTTTTTAAGGCGATTTAAATTCTCTTCCACGTCGTTGTCCTTCGATCCCCGGCGTCGAACTCTTCCCACGTAGAATTTTATGAAACGTAACGGTTTAAAGGCACTGACCTCTTCTTCCACACTCTGTCCTCAATCTCCTGCTATCCCAGCAGAGATTAGCACGAGAACAGTCAACGAAATCCTTCCGAATGAGGATCACACAAGGTCGAAACCATTCCACCGTCGAAAATCGATTCTCCTCGATCTTTAACTTCCGAACTCCGATATTCACTCTCCACTAGCAGTATTGTAAGAAACTGCTGGCAATGACCTTTTAAACTTTAGGCATTAGATAAAACTTCATTTTCCAACTAAACTGCGTCATCACATTAAATCACGCAGTGGCATGAAGTCAGCTTGGCAAATCCAGCCACGAACTGCCCCACCTGACAGGGTGGGTCTTCCTTTTATAACCCGTGTAAAAAAAAAACACACCTGTCACATGACCTCTACTGGCAGGAAAATGACATCACTCCACCATCACAAGACCATTACCTCAAGTCCAGTATAACTTCAACCCCAGTCACGTGACAAGGGTACCACTGTCACATGTCATGAGTACGTAACAATTGTCCCATGATCATGTTTGTTGGAGGTTTCTGGAGCAACGTGGCTTGAAGGGCCAGGAGGACTACTCTGCTAAATAAACCAAATTAAATTAAAAGGAGGTAATTTTAAATAGGGAGATCAGTGGAAAGGAGGCTCGGCTCATCTTTATGCCTAGTTGAGCCAGAAGTAAGCTGAGAGCATCGAACAGAACATTTCTTCAGAAAACTTGTATAGGAGACCCCTACTGTTCAGGTAACGGTAATTCACCCTTGCAAAATTCACAACGAACTACCATAAAAAATGGGATTTGGAATAAAAAATTCACTCTTTCTAAGTTTAGGTGGGTAAAATAGCAATTTTTAAAAGTTCTCATTTCTTGTCATATGTGCAGATGATACTCCTTTCCATTACAGAAAGTCACAATTCTGACCGTTTTCAAGGAATACTACCCCTATAAAGTCTGTAAGGTTCACTGAAAATGACTGTTAAGCTTGGTATCCGCAGCTGCCATACCTATATTGGTATCTCCAGAAACGCAGTTAAGCCATGTATTAAGCCAATGAGTTCAACATAATTGAAGCTAAAGCAATATTTCACTTGCACAGGTCAGGCAGTTACCTTACCTTGGGTAATTCCTAAGGGGTAGTATTGGAGTATAAAAGTTGCATTGTTTGCTGTGTAACCAAAACTATGCAGTCAGCTTTGAGCTTGCTATTTGCTATGCATGTATCCAATTTAGTAGGAGAATGAAATCTTAAGAATGTAGAAGATAATGGGGTTTTCATGAGAGGCTAGCTAAGAGATGTAGATTATAGTGGTGTGTTAATGAGAGGTAGCTAAGAGATGTAGATTAGAACATGATTAAGTCAATGGGTAGAAACAATAGTGGCAGATGTACTTGTGATACGCAACTGTAGACCGATTGGATATGCTAATGCAGCTAAACCAGAAGATTGCTATAAAAAATGCTATGTACAAGGATTGGTGGGCAATCAGTGACTAGCTCAATAACTGTCTCAGCTTTGATTTGCAAATTAAAGTTTAACCCTTCTTGAAGAACCTTCTGTGTCTCCTGGTCGTTTGTGGGGCACGAGAAACCACAACAGTAGCAAGTACTTTGCTGTGATTTTATAGATAGATAGATAGATACTTTATTCATCCCCATGGGGAAATTCAACTTTTTTCCAATGTCCCATACACTTGTTGTAGCAAAACTAATTACATACAATACTTAACTCAGTAAAAAATATGATATGCATCTAAATCACTATCTCAAAAAGCATTAATAATAGCTTTTAAAAAGTTCTTAAGTCCTGGCGGTAGAATTGTAAAGCCTAATGGCATTGGGGAGTATTGACCTCTTCATCCTGTCTGAGGAGCATTGTATCGATAGTAACCTGTGGCTGAAACTGCTTCTCTGTCTCTGGATGATGCTATGTAGAGGATGTTCAGAGTTATCCATAATTGACCGTAGCCTACTCAGCGCTTCAGTGTCCTCCTGGTGGGAACACTGGAGCCATTTAGAATCTTAGTTTTAGTTTTTAATGCCCTTTCCATAATTAGGGTATCAAAGGCTGCATATGGTTATCAACAGTTTTCAAGTCCTGGCCTAGGCTGCATTAGACTATCCAGGATTCTGTTTGAAACAAATCTATGGGACGTTCTTATCTAGGTGCAGGTTGCATAACACATTGAGACAACCTGCTTGGTCTACTTTGGCAAATAGTTCAAGAATCCCTTCAGTAACCTAACTACTAATCGGTTTATATTTGTGCTCCCAGACTTAGTTTATAAAATCTGTGGAATTCAGGAGTGGTAACAGTATATATGGAGGCCATTTGGCTTATCAAATCTATATTGGCTTTTTGCAAGAGCAAGTCAGTTAGTCCTTCCACAAATTCTTGCACTTTCAGACAGTTATTCAAATTTTTTTTGAACTTGTTGGATTAGAGTGTAAAATTGTTATTTTTCTTGTAGTTTAACTTGTGCTTGTATTTTAATCACCTACAGCATATACGTGTAATTGTTAAATAATTTTTTTCAGTAATTGTAATGTAGCTGTTTTTATTTTTCTAGAAGCTTCTCTGGCAGATGTCACGCTACTGAATCTGTTTATTTCATGGGGTTATTATTATTGGAGCATGTTATTTTTGTCTAGTCTAAGTTAGAATTTAGGAAAGGCAACCAAGTCTGTGTTCTCATACACTTAATGAACAACTGTAATCATCAGGTTTTATGCCTCATTCTTGACTTCTGAAGAACTTTTGGATCACCAGGATCTAACAAATTACAGTTGACTCTGAATCCACTACCACCCTGCCAGTGCAACCTGATGCAGTCATTTGCAGAGGATTTTTTTAAAATTCTCCTCTCACTTTTAATTCTTTTTCATTTGAACATTTTTGTTCTCTAATTCTTGACCAACCTGATGTGTCAGTAGTTTTTCTATATATATGTTCGTTGACTTTTCAGGGTTTTAAATAGTTTACCAGATCTGTTTAGCATTTCCTTTGTTTGAGACCAAATCCAGCTTTCCAGAGTATCCATATAGAGCCCCTGAGCCATGGATTCAATTCGATAAATATGTACTAAACCCTCACTTAAGACACTTTTTTCCTAAATTGTGGTGCTAGAACTAGCCAGAATACTCCAATAGTATCCAAACCAATGCTTTGAAAAGGTTCCAAGTGGCTTGCTTGATCTTGTACTTCATGCCTCCATTATGAAGGCCAGGGTCCCATATGTTTTATCGACCGATTTTTGTCAGGCTGTGCACTAATAAAACATCACATTTCTCTGCATTAAGTTTTACCTGTCACCTCTTTACTTACTCTGCCTGCATCTCCTTAAAGTTTGTAACCACCCTCATTACAGATCAGTCCATCTCTAGTTTTGTGTCCCCACCCCTTTTTTGTAAGTTGCATGCTTGAGCAAACAAAACCTATAAACTAAAATCTAATCATTAATAGGTCACAAGAAAAGTAGGGCTTTTAGGATCAATCCTGGAGAGCTCTATACTCTACATTAGTCCAGAAGAACACTATTTTCTGCTACCAATTTTCTTTCCAAGATAAAACCCCATTTATTCCAGGGTCATCAAACTTGATGACAAACCCAATATGGCTTTTCATTGCATTCCTTTTGGAAGTCCATATATTACTACAACAACTACATTTTCCTCATCAACCCTCTTATTTAAAAAAAACACATAAACCTGTCAAGCCAGTTGCAAGATTTCTATATTAGTCCAGATGTGTTACTAACTCTCTAACTAATATATTGTTTTAACCTGATGTCTCTAGTTATAAGGTTTTCTCTATTCCTTTTGTGAATCAGGGTATAACATTTGCCAATTTCCAGTCTTTGTGCACTGTCTCTGAATCTACAGTTGATTGGTAGATGTGTGCAGAGCCTCTGTAATCTCCTCCCTTACTTAAGGAACTGAGCATGTATCCCATTTTGAATGGGTGATTTATCTGATTTGTACAGCTAATTCTTATATTTCTTTATCAATTTTTAGGCTATCCAAATTTCTTTTTTGCTGAGACTACCAACATTATCTGTACTGAGGAGGATAACTGTAAAGTGTTTATTTATTACTTCTGTCTCAATGAGTGATTTACTTTTCTGTATCTGATCAGCTCTTTCTGTCCCCTTTCAGTTTTATTTTCACATAATTTATAGAATGTTTATGGAATTATGTTTGCTGCCTCTATTATCCAGTACTTCTTGTTTTATTAATTTTCTGCAAGTAGCTTTCATTGAGCTACAGTAAAATAGAGTTGATTTTAGTTTCCTTGTTCTTGAACTCTTCTTCCATTTCTAAGCTGATGCACTTCTTAAACTGCTGTTTCTCCCCATTCTGTCACTTTCAAAGATTCATACAAATACATAGATTATCTGCAGTTGATGTTTATCTTGAAATCAGTTCCAATTCCTCTCACAGTTTCATAATGCTTCCAATGTTTGTGTTTCACAGTTCACTTCCCTGACCTCTGAGAAACAACCATTCACTATTTTCACTTTGCCAATTTTATGTCATTGTGGTTGCTGTCCATTGCATTCTTATACTTCAGTCTTGGTCGCGAGCCTATTTGATATTTTTTCATTAACCTTTTAGAAATCCTCTGCTACCTTCTATCAGGTTGGGGAAGTGATTAGTTTTAAACAAGTTAATGCCAGGTTCCTCAATTAATCCAGAAGTCAAAGTGACTGCTTTTTCTTTTTCAGATTATAGTTTTTAAGTTTTCCCACACCTGAGATTAAACTCACTGGCTTGTAATTACTACAACTATCATTAAAACCTTTTTAAAAAATATAATTTTTGTTTTGATTATTCAGTTCTTGTGAGCAGTCTCTGAATCTCTAGGGTTTTGAAAAATTATGGCTAATAATTCAGTAACTTCCATTCTTCCTCTCCAGCTACATCTCATATTAGCCAGATGATTATCCACTTTAACTACAGCTAACTTTTCACCACCACCTATTCAATTTTTAGCCTCAATGGTATCTTATTGCAACTTCCTTTGCTAAGGCTCTAATGGCATCATCCTTGACAAATGCAAAGGCTGATGTAAGGAATGCAAGTGGTGGCTTAGCTGCCCATTGCCTCTGAGTTGATCTGCTTTTTGATATTCACACTCATCAAATTAAGTACCTTCCATGGCACCCAGCATGATGGTACCCCTACCCCATAGTACTCAAAATTTACTAATAGTACTGGTCTGGTAGGACCTTTGTTTCTTCCTGTCCACTGAACTTGTCTCTTCAAACCTTGATTCTATTCCATCTCCCTTTCCCACCTACATCCAGGACACCTCACAGATTCTCCACCATTATCAACAATATGTAATTCCCTGGGTCCCACTGCCTCATCTTTATCACCAATCTTTTATGGGGCGCTGCTTCTTTCTGAAGCAAAGAACCAACCAGCTCCTCTCCAATAAATCTTTCAATGCCTAGCAGAACTTGTTAAGCTGAGCCACTTTTATTTTGACTCCTCTAGCTTTCTACAAATCAGAGCTGTGGCCAAGGTTGCTCGGATGAGCCTTGGCCATACCTGTCTTTTTATTGGTTATGTGGAACAGCTGTTGTTCCAACACTGATTGTGCGTCTATCCTCAACCCTCTCTACAGCATTCAACACCTTCCTTCCGCATTCATTAGCTTTATCACTATTGCCATGAACTTCCACCCTGGCCTCAAATTCTCTTGGACCATTTCTGACAATTTTCTCCCTTTTCTGGATCTCTCTGTCTCCATCTCCAGAGGGAAATGACTCCCACAGCTACTTTCTTCCATCTGGTTTCTTGTTAAGGATGCCATTATCTTTCTCTGTTTCGGTCTTCATTGTATCTTTTCTGAAGATGAGGCTTTATTCTGTGGTATCTGAAATCAAAAAGTTCCATAAATTAATTATTAAATTATGTGTATATATTACCATAAGCTACCTTGATTCATTTTCTTGCAGGTATTTACAAAAATACAATATAATTTTATGAAAAACTACATAAACTTGCAAAGGCTGACAAAAATGTGCAAGAAAAGACAAACAGCAAAAGAAAACTGCTGATTTCTAATATGAGTTGTAGAGTCCTTGAATGTCTAGTGTGTAGAATCACTTCAGGGTAATGGTGAATGAAGTTATCCAGGGAGCCTGATGGTAGCTTCAGTAACGTAATAACTGTTTCTGAACCTGGTTGTGTGGGATCCAAGTTTTCTCTGCCACAAAGCTGGGTGGCAGTGTGAAATGTCAGGAGGATGTTATGAGAATGCAGGGTGACTTGGACAGGTTGGGTGAGTGGGCAAATGTATGGCAGATGCAGTTTAATGTGGATAAATGTGAGGTTATCCACTTTGGTGGCAAGAACAGGAAGGCAGATTACTATCTAAATGGAGTCAAGTTAGGAAAAGGGGAAGTACAACGAGATCTAGGTGTTCTTGTATATCAGTCAATGAAAGCAAGCATGCAGGTACAGCAGGCAGTGAAGAAAGCTAATGGCATGCTGGCTTTTATAACAAGAGGAATTGAGTATAGGAGTAAGGAGGTCCTTCTGCAGCTGTACAGGGCCCTGGTGAGACCCCACCTGGAGTATTGTGTGCAGTTTTGGTCTCCAAATTTGAGGAAGGACATTCTTGCTATTGAGGGAGTGCAGCGTAGGTTCACAAGATTAATTCCCGGAATGGCGGGACTGTCATATGTTGAAAGATTGGAGCGACTGGGCTTGTATACACTGGAATTTAGAAGGATGAGAGGAAATCTGATTTGAAACATATAAGATTATTAAGGGATTGGACACACTGGAGGCAGGAAGCATGTTCCCGCTGATGGGTGAGTCCAGAACTAGAGGCCACAGTTTAAGAATAAGGGGTAGGCCATTTAGAACAGAGATGCAGAAAAACTTTTTCACCCAGAGAGTGGTGGATATGTGGAATGCTCTGCCCCAGAAGGCAGTGGAGGCCAAGTCACTGGATGCATTCAAGAGAGAGTTAGATAGAGCTCTTATAGATAGTGGGGTCAAGGGATATGGGGAGAGGGCAGGAACGGGGTACTGATTGTGTATGATCAGCCATGATCACAGTGAATGGCGGTGCTGGCTAGAAGGGCCGAATGTCCTACTCCTGCACCTACTGTCTATTGTCTCTTACCCAATGATAGTGGGGAGGTGGCATGACCTGGATGATGTATTTTCTTTGGATGCTGATTTCCATGTGAATGTGGCAATGCTGGATGTTAATATACTCAGTGGTGGGACAAGCTTTTCTTGTGATGGACTGGGCTATATTCTGTACTTTCTGTAGCCCTTTCTGTTCCTGGGCATTGATGTTTTCATATGAGACAGTGATGTAACCAGTTAAGATGCTCTCTACTGTTCATCTATAGAACTTTGTCAAGTATTTGGTGATGTACCAAATGTGCAAAAGTTTCTCAGAAAGTAGGATTGGAGCTGTGCTTGGCCACCCAATCGTAAATATAATGTGAGTGGTGCAAGAGGCTAAGTGCACAGCTCCATGATACACTTGTGCTGGTGGTGAGCGTGGAGGAGACGTTGCCATTTCATATTAACTTTAATCTGCCATTGAGGAATTTGAAGATCCAGGGAGGTACTGATGTCCTTTTTCAGGAAATGTGGTTTCCCCTCTATCGTGGTTGTTGGTGCTTGCTCACATTTCTTCCATTTCCTGAATCTTTGCTCTCAACCCAGACAGATCAGAAATGGCATTCCCCCATTCTTCCTGTTTCACCTTACCAGCCTCCATGTACTACACATCATCATTTATTATTTCTGTCATTTGCAATGGGATCCCACTGCCAATCACACCTTCTCTGCAAATGTAGGAGTTGCAACTCTTGTCCCTACATCTCCTCCTTCACCATTATCTATGGACTTAAACAGCCTTTCAGGAGAGACAAAGATTTGCATGTACCTCTTCCAACATTATCGACTCCATTGGATACTCTTCTACATTGGTGAGACTACCTCTTAGAGTAGGCAACTTTTTTGTGGAACATCGGTGCACTGTCTACAGTGGCCATCCTGAGCTCCCAGTTGTGTGTCATTTCAGCTCGTCTTCCCAATCCCACACTGACCTGTCTGCCTTCTCCACTGCCAAAGTGAGCCACACACAAACTAGAGAAATAGCATCTTGTTTGCTGTCTGTCTTCGTTGTCCAATTTCAGATCACTTACACTCCCTGTATCTCTTGCTTCCTCCGTTCCTTGCACCTAAATCCAACTGCTCCTGTTTGCCCCCTCTACCTACCACCCACCAGCCTCTGTTTCCCTACTTCATTCTCCTCTCATCCACTGGCTCCATTTGCTCATCTCCCTCATTGCCTGGGTCAACCTATCGCATACCAGCCCAGCCTCACCCCACCCTTCACCTCTTTACAATCCTTCAGTCTTGATCCTGATTCAGGGTCTTGATCCCAAATGTCAACCGTCTCTCTGACTTCATGGATGCTGCTAAGTTCTTACAGCAGTTCATGTTTACTGTTGAAAATATTTATTATGGAGAAAGGGAAGCAGTTAATATTTAAAGTTTTCTTTTTGGCTTCCTGATTTTTATGTCTACTGGCCTTCACTGGAATTGCTGCACAGTTTAACAGAAACAAAACCCTGCTGAGTGATTTCTCTCTTAGGCTAGAGCTGTGCTCAACAAAAAGTTCCATTCAGAACCCAGCTATCCTTCTAAACCAACAATGCCCCATTTGGTGAATCCACGGTTAGTTTGGTATTTTTCCATTCTGTGCAAACAACTTTACAAACAATTGATGACAAAGATGAAAATGGTAAAAAGAACTGATGACATTTGTAAATTTTGGCATGTATTCTTTTTGGGGTTGGTTGTTTGTTTGGGTGGAACAAACCGACAAATGTCATGTCACAAATAGGACAAAATCTGCAGATGCTGGAAATCCGAGCAACACACAAGATGCTGGAGGGACTCAGCAGATCAGGTAGCATCTAAGGAAAATAGTACAGTCAAAGTTTTGGGCCGAACCCCAACCCCCCCAAATGTCATGGTCTGTGTTCTTTCACAACTGGTGGTTAAAGTGCTTTCTTCAAGCCTCCTTTTGTAAATATGAATTCTCTTCAGAAGTTGCAGGAAATATTTTGAAGTACTACTTCATTCATGGTGTAAAGATGCATTGATAAGATCAGTATTGATTGCCCATCTCTAATTTCATTTTGGTGAGCAGCTGTCTTAAGCTAGTGTGGGGAAGTTAGATAGGTAGTTGCAGGTTATTAACCAGTTGATAATGAAGTGAAAGCAATGTATTTCCAAGTAAAGTTGATATGTGAGTTGGAGGAAAACTTTGATATTGTCAATCTCCCTTGCTCTTCTACATTGTAGAGCGGTTGCTGTAAACTCGTGTGTAGAGGTTGCCGTCATTTGGGTCTTGGGAAGTTGCAAGATTGTGTTAACGCTGTAGTATGATGCAAGTATAAAAGAGGGAGTGAAAATTTAAAGTGCCTGGGATGTTAGACATGCAGATTTTTTAGTCCTGCATAGTGTTGTGCCACTTGGTAAAAGTGCATTAGGCAAATGGAAACATTCCATCACAATTCCAACTTCTGCATGGTAGATGAAAGGGGATTGACTCATTGATAATGTCCACATCTTGGTACCCAGCTTCTTACCTGGTTTTCTAATCTCAGTATTTATGACTTTAATTTCTGGTAGACAGTAGCCACTATGATAATTCATTTAATTATAATATAATTTAACTGTAAAGGAAAAAGTGGTATGACTTTCTCTTGATGGAGCCTGGTTATTATCTGGCACTTAAGTTGCTTGTTAGCTCAAATGCCACTTCAGGATTTCTGTACTTGCTATTTGGTTTGCTGTAATGAGAGGGAACATTACGTCATTCAGATGAACCATTAACCGACAGCTGTAAGCGCAGATTAGTTACTAGTCATCTCGTTGTGATTGTTTGATTCTTGTTGTCGACACATTGACTGATATATTTGTACAGATCTCTAGAAGTCTCTCTTTAAACCCATTAATTTAGTACTTTCCTTTTTTTTAAAACCCTTTTTGACTAAAACTGTTAAATTCAGATATCAATGCTTTTTTTACCCCAACCTCTTCTACTTTTTAAATATTTTTCTGCACAGCAATCACTCAACATTGAAAAAAATCCTGAAACATTTGTCCGACCAGAGAATCGTTATGATGTGAATCGCAGGCGACACAATTCTTCAGATAGTTTGGAATCTGCTGGGGCACGATCTGGTGGAGGTATGTTAATATATTAGCTAGTAAGTGTAGTGAGAGAATCAAATGTGTTTAGAGTACCACAGTTGAATATAATATTTTAAAATAATTAATCGAGTTAATACTTTACTGTAAAACTAATATTGAACATTTATTTTGGTTTGTATTTTGTTTCCGATGTTGTATTTCACTTTGTCCATACACCAAAGGGTTGTAGGTTGTTCAGGAGTGTTGTTAAATATGGGCAGACTTACCTGACCATACTTAAAGATATGATTTTTATCTTACTGATGCTTTGATTTGTTTGGTATCAGTTTTTTTGTGAAGATTACATTAGTTTAATTTTTTTGTTTGAAAATCTTATTCTGTATATGTTGTGTTAATGTGACAGACCTCATCTTGGTATTCACCACGATATAACATTTGGTTTGATTCATTTTGGACAGTGATCCATTGCAAAACCTGCATGACTAAAAAGATGTAAATGTGTGTTATTTTGCATCCTGTATTGAAATTGGATAACATTAATTAGATGGAATTAATTTAATTGTTCCTTCGAGTCTTGTATCTTTCAAGCCAGAAGTTGAGATTATGACTAGAAGGAATAAGGGAAGGAGTAGGCCACATAGTCCCTCAAACCATTTAATAAAATTTAAGGTTAACCTACCTCAATTCTCCTTTATTTTCATGTTCCAAAATTCCTCGAATCCTTAAATGATCAAAGTTTGATCTTTTTATTTCTTAGTTGCACTCAGTGGCTGCACTCTACAGTTCGAAATTCCAATGAGTAATAATTCTGAGTGAAGAATCACCTCATTAGAATGCTAAGTGGGTGACACTTCTCTTCAGACTGTGGCCCCTTTGGTCAAGATGAGTTAACTACCTTATTGAGACTTCAGGAGTTTATTTTTCAATAAACAATTTTCCTTATGCTAAATTCCAGAGAACAAGAAATACGCCTTACTAAATTGCTTTTAGGGGAATTGTTCTCTGAGCCATCTCATTCCTGGAATCATTGTTGCAGTTCGTCAATGGGAAGTGCATTCTTCTTTGAGCAAAGTAGCATAGAATGGTTACACCACAGAAGGAGTCCATTTAGCTTTTTGTGTCTGTTTTGTCACTCAGCAAGAGCAAACCGGCTAATCTTCATTCCTTGGCCCTTTTTACCAAACCTTCCTCTATCCTTGTAGAGCTCCCTTTTCTGTGCTACAATTGAATCTAAGCACAAAGCACAGGGAGTGTAAATTAAAGCAAAGATTTTCACTTTGTTGGTTCTTTGTCAATTACCATTCTGTGTTTTTACATACACATTTGGAAAGCCGTGACCTAATTATAGACAGAAATGGCTTTTTGCAGGACAGGTTATATCTTTAAAAAACTTGATTGAGATTTCTTTTAGCAGATGACAAAGGTGACTGATGAGTGAAGGGTAATGGATGTTGTCTAGTTGGATTTGATTGAGGCATTTGACAAGGTCCCCCATGGTAAGCTGATCCAGAAGGTTAAGGTGCATGTGGTCTGTCGTGACTTGTTGGTTTGGATTCAGAATTGGTGTCTGCAAGGTAGTGGTGTAAAGGTGCTATTCTGTCTGCAAGTTTTTGGTCAGTGGTTTGTACAGAAATGGGTGATGGGGACTCTGATTAGATAGAAATTACTTGCATCAAACTATAAATGAATGGGGTTTGTACTTCTGCAGATGACACGACGATTGATGGAGTTGTGGACAGTGTACAAGTCTGTCAAAGGATACAGTAAATTACAGATGAGTTATAGATATGGGTGGAGAAATGACAGGGGGATTTTAACCTAAGCAAGAACGTGCATACTTTTGGAGGCCTAATGTAAGCGTAAAGTGTGTTAATAGCAGAAGCGTTAACAACATTGATGTACAGGTAGAGCTTGGGATCCAAGGCTTTAACCAATTAAAAGTGGTCACACGAGTGAATTATCCCGCTTGGTGCAATAATATCAGCGCTGGACTCCGGAGCGAGGGTTCCCGAGTTCAAATCCAAGTCGGGTTGAGCATTGAGCTAGCAACTCTGCCTCGTAAAAACAAGAATAGCTTGCTACGGAAACACTGTCCTGACAGTGGCCCGATAACTCCACTGCCGAGTTAAGGGCTATTTTTCTTCTACACGAGTGAATTAGATGGTAACAAAGGTGTTTGGCATGCTTGCCTCATTGGTCAGGGCATTAAGTACAAGAGTTAAGAAGTTGTGTTGCGGCTATACTAAACTTTGGTTTGGTTGCAGTTGAAGTATTGGGAACGTATTTATTACTGGAAGGTTGTGGAAAGGGTACAGAAGAGGTTTACTGGGGTGTTGCCTTGATTAGAGGTTATGGCCTTTAAGGAGGGGTAGGGCATAGTTGGATTGTTTTCTCTGGAGTGATGGCAGCTGATAGACATTTCTAAGATAATAAGAGGCATAAATGGGGTAGTCAATCAGAATCTTTTTTTCTATAAGGGTAGAAATGCTAAGTACTGGAGGACATGATGCAATGTGGACTGGTGTATGTTAGTGGTGTTCAAGAGTCTGTTAGATAGATACAAGTGCCTGTTCCTGTACTGTATTGACCAATCTACTGATGGAATTTATTTATGTTGTTTGTTCTCTGGTTTTAAGTATCCCCTATCAGATCTCTTTGCACCCATCTCTATCTGAAGGTGACCCAACTCCAGCCAGTCCATAATCCTTGCAGTCATTTGGTAATTTGTCTCTGAACCCTAATTTTTCCTGAAGAATGGCACCAACAACTATACTCCAAATGTACAGTAACTGAAGCAGAGTTGTATTACAAAACACAAATTCTGCAGATGGCTGGAAATCCAGAGCAATGCACACATAGTGCTGGAGGAATCCCAGGCGAGGCAACAGTTCACCTGCAAATCTGTTGGAGTTGTCTATTTTATCTGGTACTCCAGATTTGGCCTCCTCTACATTGGTAAGACTTGATGTAGTTCGGGGGACCACTTTGTCGAGCACCCACACCTATAGATCTCTCTCCTCTTGTCCCCTATTGGAAATGTGCCCTTGAGTTTATTTGCCAGCATAATCTAAGACTTCCTTTTTCTCAGCATGGAAGTAAACTATAACCGTCATCAGTGTCATCTGCTGATCTCAAAATAGTGCCATTCACTAAAGTAGTGTCTGAGCATCCAAGTAGATATAAAGAAAAGTGCTAGCCTTAGTACTGACCTCTGAAAACCTCCATATTTTCCTCCGCAAAAAAATGCACCTTTACTTTCCTTACATTCTTGCCACATAGGCAGTTTTCTGTGAAAGCTGCCTCAGCTTTTACTATTCTGTGATCTTCAGTTTCGATGACATGCCTTTTTGTTGCATCTCAACAAATGCCTGTTTGAAATCCGCATACACCATTTCAAATGTTTCCTTTAACTGTTTCTCTTCATTAGCAATCTGGAGTTAAATATAACTTAAAATTAAGAGATCCATGATGGCTTCCTTTAATCATTTGCACTTGTCCAAGTGACTACTTACTCTGCCCTGGATTTGTTTCTAGAACTTTTCCCATCACTGATGTTAACTGGTGTGTAGGTTACTTCATTTAATCATATATCCTTGTGATAAGCAAGTGCTGTTTTCTTATCCTCCAACGTTACCCTGAATGATCGGAAACTATAGTTTCCTCTGTATTTTTCTTGGTATTGACAGATGCATTTTATCTGGACTGAATGATTTATCCATTTCAATTGGGACTAACCTTTCTTGATATCTTTCATGAATTTTTACCTGAACCAGAATTTTCCTTTGCTAGCAACATTTCCTTTGCAACAACATCTTTGAAGGGTAAAGGGACCTGAAGACCTGAGTTACAAGGAAAGATAAGATTATTAAGGGATTGGACAAGATAGAGGCAGGAAATATGTTCCAGATGCTGGGGGAGTCCAGTACCAGAGGGCATGGTTTGAGAATAAGGGGTAGGTCATTTAGGACAGAGTTAAGGAAAAACTTCTTCTCCCAGAGAGTTGTGGGGGTCTGGAATGCACTGCCTCTGAAGGCAGTGGAGGCTAATTCTCTGGATGCTTTCAAGAAGGAGCTAGATAGGTATCTTATGGATAGGGGAATCGAGGGATATGGGGACAAGGCAGGATCCGGGTATTGATAGTAGATGATCAGCCATGATCTCAGAATGGCGGTGCAGGCTTGAAGGGCCGAATGGTCTACTTCTGCACCTATTGTCTATTGAAAGGTTGAATAATTTGGGACTTTATTGTCTGGAGCGTAGCAGAATGAAGGGAGATCCTAGAGATAGATACAACGATGAGGGGTGTAGCTGGAGTTTTTCTTGTAAGGTTGGGTGAAACTAGAATGAGAGGTCTTTGGTTTGGGATGAAAGGGGAATATTTAAGGGGAATCTGAGGGACTATTTCACTTAGGGTGGTGCGAATGTGGAATGAGCTGCCAGTGGATGCGGTAGATGGGGGTTCAATTGTAACATTTTCAAAAGTCTGGATAGATACATGGATGAGAGGGCTATGGAGGGCTAAGGTCCAGGTGTGGGTAGATGGGATTAGGCAAAAAACCAGGCTACAGTGGACTAGATGGGTCAAAGGGCCTGTTTCTATGCTGTAGTGCTCTATGACTTGAAAGAATTAAATGTAGTTCCTCATCCTTCATAAAGTAAATTTCTGCTTTGGTCTCTGGTGGCATCGCTCCAGACCTCCCACAGTTCAATTACGCTTTAGTTTGCTAAGTTTGATTCCAGTTTATCAGAGAGAGAGTTGAATTGTCCCATTGGGGGAAAGTAGTCCTTCCATAACTGACTTTTTTTTCCACATTGGTGTGGTCTGTATCTTTTTCCATCATAACTATCCTATTGTGATCATTATTTACCATAAAACAATGGAGCAGAAGTCGGCCATTTGGCCCATCGAGTCTGCTCCACCATTTCATCATGAGCTGATCCAATCTCCCATTTAGTCCCATTCCCCCGCCTTCTCACCATAACCTTTGATGCCCTGACTACTCAGGTACCTATCAATCTCTGCCTTAAATACACCCAATGACTTGGCCTCCACTGTTGCCCGTGGCAACAAATTTCATAGATTCACCACCCTCTGGCTAAAATTTTTTTTTCGCATCTCTATTCTGAATGGGCGCCCTGCAATCCTCAAGTCATATCCTCTCGTACTAGACCCCCCACCATGGGAAACAACTTTGCCACATCCACTCTGTCCATGCCTTTCAACATTCGAAATGTTTCTATGAGGTCCCCCCTCATTCTTCTAAACTCCAAGGAGTACAGTCCAAGAGCAGTCAAACGTTCCTCATATGTTAACCCTCTCATTCCCGGAATCATTCTAGTGAATCTTCTCTGAACCCTCTCCAATGTCAGCACATCCTTCCTTAAATAAGGCGCCCAAAACTGCACACAGTATTCCAAGTGAGGTCTTACCAGTGCGTTATAGAGCCTCAACATCACACTCGTGCTCCTATACTCTATTCCTCTAGAAATGAATGCCAACATTGCATTCGCCTTCTTCTCCACCGACTCAACCTGGAGGTTAATCTTAAGGGTATCCTGCACGAGGACTCCCAAGTCCTGTTGCATCTCAGAACTTTGACATTTCTCCTCATTTAAATAATAGTCTGCCCGTTTATTTCTTCTACCAAAGTGAAATAAGTAGCTGGATAGCTACTTTCCGACATTGTAATTTATTTGCCACTTTGCCCATTCCCCCAATCTATCCAAGTCTTTCTGCAGACTCTCTCTTTCCTCAGCACTACCGGCCCCTCCACCTATCTTTGTATCATAAGCAAACTTAGCCACAAAGCCATCTATTCCATAATCCAAATCGTTGATAAACAACGTAACAAGAAGCGGTCCCAACACGGACCCCTGTGGAACACCACTCGTAACCGGCAGCCAACCAGAATGGGATTCCTTTATTCCCACTCTCTGTTTCCTGCCAATCAACCAACGATCTATCCATGTATGTAACTTTCCCGTAATTCCATGGGCTCTTGTTTAGCGGTTTCATGTGCGGCACCTTGTCAAAGGCCTTCTGAAAATCCAAATACACAACATCCCCTTCATCTCCCTTGTCTAGCCTACTTGTAATTTCCTCAAAAAATTGCACTAGGTTTGTCAGGCAGGATTTTCCTTTAAGGAAACCATGCTGAGTTCTGCCTATCTTGTCATATGCCTCCTGGTACTCCGTAACCTCATCCTTGACAATCAACTCCAACAACGTCCCAACCACCGATGTCAAGCTAACAGGTCTATAATTTCCTTTTTGCTTCCTTGCCCCCTTCTTAAATAGCGGAGTGACATTTGCAATCTTCCAGTCCTCCGGAACCAGGCCAGAATCTATCGACTTTTGAAAAATCATTGCTAATGCTTCCGCAATATCCACAGCTACTTCCTTCTGAACACGAGGGTGCATTCCATCTGGTCTGGGAGATTTATCTACTCTAAGACTGTTCAGCTTCCTGAGTACTTTCTCTGTCGTAATTGTGACTGCGCACACTTCTCTTCCCTGACACCCTTGAGTGTCCGGTATTCTGCTGATGTCTTCCTCAGTGAAGACTGATGCAAAATACTCGTTCAGTTCCTCTGCCATCTCCTTATCTCCTATTACAATATCTCTAGCATCATTTTCTATCGGTCCTATATCTACTCTCACCTGTCTTTTACTTTTTATATACTTGAAAAAGCTTTTAGTATCCTCTCTGTTATTATTTGCTAGCTTCCTTTCATAGTTCATCTTTTCCCTCTTAATGACCTTCTTAGTTTCCTTTTGTAAGCTTTTAAAAACTTCCCAATCCTCTGTCTTCCCACTAATTTTTGGTTCCTTGTATGCCTTCTGCTTTGCTTTTACTTTGGCTTTGACTTCTCTTATCAGCCACGGTTGCATCCTTTTTCCATTCAAAAATTTGGAATACACCTGTCTTGCACCTTCCTCACTTCTCACATAAACTCCAGCCACTGCTGCTCTGCCGTCCTTCCCACTAGTGTCCCTTTCCAGTCAACCTTGGCCAGTTCCTCTCTCATGCCACTGTCATTTCCTTTACTCCACTGAAATACCGACACATCGGATTTCGGCTTCTCTTTCTCAAATTTCACAGTGAACTCAATCATGTTGTGATCACTGCCTCCTAAGGGTTCCTTCACTTCCATCTCTCTAATCACCTCTGGTTCATTACACAATACCCAATCCAGTACAGCCGATCCCCTACTGGGCTCAACAACAGCTGTTCTAAAAAGCCATGTCGTAGGCATTCTACAAATTCTCTCTCTTGAGATCCAGTGCCGACCTGATTTTCCCAATCCATTCGCATGTTAAAATCCCCTACAATTATTATAACAGTCCCCTTCTGGCAAGCCTTTTCTATTTCCTGTTGTAATTTGTAGTCCACATCACTGCAGCTGTTTGGAGGTCTGTAGATAACTGCCATCAGGGTCCTTTTACCCCTGCGATTTTTAGCTCAACCCATAAAGATTCTGTACCTTCTGATCCTATGTCAACTCTTTCTAATGATTGAATATCATTTCTTACCATTAAAGCCACGCCATCACCTCTACCTACCTGCCTATTCTTCCGATACACCGTGTATCCTTGGACGTTCAGCTCCCAGAGACATGCATCCTTTAGCCACGTCTCAGTGATGGGCACAATATCATACCTGCCAATCTGTAACTGTACAACAAGATCATCCACCTTATTCCTTATGCTGCGTGCATTTAAGTATAACACCTTAAGTCCAGTATTTGGTACTTTTTGCATTGATTACACTGCAACTTTATTGCACAGCAACTCACCCCAATGGCTGCAAATCACCTGCCTGTCCTTCCTGACACCTTTACTGCTCGCTACTTTAGATCTATTTCTGTTTTCTCTCTCCTCCGCCCCATCATTCCGGTTCCCATCCCCCTGCCAAATTAGTTTAAACCCTCCCTAACAGCTCTATTAAACCTTCCTGCCAGGTTATTGGTCCCCCTAGGATTCAAGTGTAACCCGTCCTTTTTGTACAGGTCACACCAGAAACTTGAATCCCTGCTCCCTGCTCCAATCCCTCAGCCATGCATTTATCCTCCACCTCATTCCATTCCTACTCTCACTGTCATGTGGCACAGGCAGTAATCCGGAGATTACTACATTTGCGGTCCTTCTTCTCAACTGCCTTCCTAACTCCCTATATTCTCCGTTCAGGACCTTTTCCCTTTTCCTGCCTATGTACCACGACCTCTGGCTCCTCACCCTCCCGCTTCAGGATATCTTGGACGTGATCAGAAACATCCCGGACCCTGGCACCAGGGAGGCAAACTATCATCCGGGTCTCCTGATTGGGTCCACAGAATCGCCTATCTGACCCCCTAACTATCGAGTCCCCTATTACTACTGCCTTCGTCTTCCTTTCCTTACCCTTCTGAGCCACAGGGCTGGACTCTGTTCCGGGAGGCTAGGAGACTCCAGGACCTCCCATGTCCGACACCAAGAACAACAAGCTGCCCTCACACCCATACTTCCCCTTTCCTCAAATAACAGGAAAAACTGAAACCTAAACCTATCTTGCCTTGCCCGCTTCTGCCTAAGCCCGTTGAGCCAAAGCCCTTCAGCCTTCACTCTGCTCCTGGCTCACTCCTCTGCCTGCAAAAGACGCTGCCCACAGTATAAAGCTGTGTCCTTTTTAAATCTTCCTGCTTCACTGCCCGATGTCACACGCCTGCGAGGTCCTGACTCTCTTAACTCCGATGAGAAGAAGAAAAAATCAAAATGGCTCCCGCCGCCCTCCTGTTCTGATCCTTCGACTTCCTTCTCCAAAATTTATTTACCAGATATTTTTTCACTGACAATTGCCCCACTTAATTGGGCTTTTTTATGATCTCTCTTTCATTAATTATGACTTTTCAGTATTTAGCAAATCTGCTCCTGATAATCTGTTTCAGCAGGTGCAGTCACTTGGTACAAGATAATGCACATTGCTACCAGTTTGGTCTGATTGTAACTTCTTTACTCTTTAAATATGCTGTTACTGTTATTGTAGCGATAGTAAACATCTGCTTTCCTATTGCCCACTGTACTATTAATTTTCTGGGTTACGCATACAAATTCTCCAGTAAGACTTACTTTAAGTAATTGAACTTCTATCTTATTTAAATTTGCTCTTCTGCAACTCATGGATTATTTCACATTTCCAAATGATTATTTAATCTCCAGTTGCCTACTCAGTTAACTTTTATTCCTTAGCAGTCTATTTGCCTGGCAGCTTGCTTTCCCAAATCGCTATATGTCATCATGCTGGGAATGGTCTTTTCCTCAAATTCATTTGCAGAGTTTTTAAGTAACTGAGTGCTGGAAGCTGATCCATGCAACTTCTCCATAGTTTGAACCTGTCTACATTAAAGCTAACATGTTTATTCCTATGGTTAACAGACAAAAAATCAATCCATCCATGTTAACACAGTACCTCTGATCTCATAAATTCTAATCCTGCATAACAAGCTTTTCTGTGGCAACTTAACAAAATGCCTTCTTGAAAATCTAGATGTATGTAACCCCTGGGTCACCTCAGGCATCGCTCAAACTCGTTCTAGTCTAGGGGGAGCAGCCTTCGGCCCCGCCAAGCTGGGTAATCAGCTGGTGTGGATGCTGTGTGATGTCCCCGCCTCGCCCAAAAAGAGACAGTACACCTTATGCGATTAAATGAGTACAATTTATAAGGATTACTATAACTAAGCGATTACTAACGATACAGTATATATGAATAAGAGAAAAAAAAGAAAAGGCGCCAAACTTATCAAAGTCCAAACCACTTCGTGCACAACCGTTGGAGCTCAATTACTGAAGTCTTCTGGTATTCGATCCCCCTCCGAACTCCTCGACCCGCCTCCTGGGACCCCCACGGTGGTCGACCAGTCGCTCCACACTCCTCTGTCTCCGTCTCCTCTCATCACCGAAAACCTTGGGCCGGGGACTCCCGCTCGGGGTCCGTACCGTCGCCCAGCTTCCAGCACCCCGTCCTCTCTCTCTCACTCCATCGTGCCGACTCCCAAAAGTCCCCACCAACAATCAGTTTACAGTCCCAAACAAGCTTCCAACACTTATCATAACAAAGAACCTAGCATTCCTACTATTAACTCAGGCGCCAGGATTCCTACTTGTAACAAAACAAAGACGCCATTTTGATTACATACACAGTAACAAAGAAAAGAAAAAAACTCCCGTTACATGTACTACATTTGTCCTGCTAGTTACTTAATAAACTCTTTATTTTGCACATTAATTTCTATTAATAAATTAAGTTGATAGAATGATGCACAATGACATTTGAAGCATTACAAATGCCAGTCCAGTCCTCTTGTTTGACTTAAAACTTGTCATCACTCCACTGGATCCAGTTGTCCTGGCTTTGCTCTGCAAACCATGTAAAATAGATAGATGTAATTCATCTCAAGAGCTTCAACCCTCCCCTTCTGAATGGCAATCTTTTGCAAATATCTTGAAGAACAATATACTGCAGGACTTTTCTTTACAGAATCACCCACCACATGAAAGTGGTTTATTTTATTATTTGCAGATTGGGAATAAACTATGTTTGATTTGTAGGAAACTTTGGAAGAAAAGAGAAGAATGGTTGGCGGTCACAAGCACGAGGCACCGAAACAGTAAATCAACGAAGTGGCTACCATGGAGGAAATTCCCGAGCTCGAAGTGGTACTTTTCATGGAGGAAAAGCCCCACCACTGCACGAGAATAACTTAACGGAAGATGAAAATGGAAAGAGGGAAGGAAAGGAGAAGTCCAAACAATTTGAGGCTGAGGATTTTGTAGGTTAATTTTTAAGAAATATCTTAGACTTCATGTTAATATCTTTTGTTCTCATTTATTTTGTAAATTCATCAAATCATACATATGTCATTAGTGGTTCCAAAAGGCCTTCACTATCTTGGTTAAGATGTTGTGCATGCATTTGGAAGTTATTCCAGAAACCTGAATGCAAGTTGCAATACATCCTGTAATTTAAATTTAAGTTATATTTTGTTTACTTTTTAAAAAAATACACAAAATTCTGTACTCCACTGTTGTTCATCCCCTATCAATTTATAGATAAGTGGTATGAGGGGCCATTTCTTTTGTGTTTTTAGGTGTGATCATTTCGTGTCCATGGCTATATTTGAAACTTGCATGCTTATGACCTTCTGTTTCCTGGCCAGCATTCTAAATGACTGGAAGCCTAACTCTGTACTTTCAAGAGTAGACCCCTCTGCCGTGTATAACTTTAGAATATTGTTCTTTTTTTCTAAGCCACTGGAAACATGAGCAACCTTAAGACATAGGAACAGAATTATGTCATTTGGCCTTTTGAGTTTCCTTCACTATTCCATTATGTCTGATCAGGTCTCAGCCTGATTCTCCTGCCTTCTCCCTCTACTTTTGACGCCCTTACTAATCAAGAACGTATCAACCTCTGATTTAAGTATACCAATAACCATCCATAACCGTCTGTGGCAGTGAATTTCACAGATTCACCATCCTTTGGTTAAAGAAATTTCTCCTCAACTCTATTTTAAAGGGATGTCCTTGTATTCTGAGACTGTGCCCCCAGTCCTATATGCCCCCGCAATAGGAAAAATCCTCTCTCTGGCCATTCCATCGAGACCTTTTAAATTGTTTAAATTAACCTTAGTTTTTGGATTTGTTTCTGTCCAGTTATTATTTTTAATCTAAGTATGGAGAGAAGCACAATGTTGAAGAGTGTAAAAGTATAGAATGATCTTTGAGCCATTTGATGAAAGGCAATTTGGAGTGAGCTAGGGAAACGATCTAGGCATAAGATAGACAAGTACAGGATAAAACACTAGATTAATCTGATTGGATAAAGAGGCAGATATTTTTGAGTAGAAAAGAAAATAAACTGCTAGAGGTGGAGGGATAGTTGATGTTTTTGGTTGAGACCCTGCATCATTATCCCTCTACCTCACAGATGCTGCCTGACCTGCTGAGTTCCTTCAACAGTTTGTTATTTTTGCTTCATGTTCCAGCATCTGCAGTCTCTTATGTTTTCAAAGATATTCTACATATTTGCTAGTCTTCATCAAGTCAACACTGAAAGGAGCACAGTATGATGAGATAAAGAATGCAGGTACAATTTGCAGTATTGTGCTAAGGTGATCACAAATGAAAATATACAAACAACCTGAACTTAGAAATTGCTTTGATCCCGGGCAATAAGTATATTGTTAATGTTTTATGTTTACAATATGACCTTGAGCTTATAACCTTGACCAACATTTTCTAATCAAAGGTATTGTGGTTGTATATTGCAATATAAGCAAACATCTATGTCCCAGTGGCAAATTTTCTGTTTCATGTTAGCAAAAGAAACTTTCCTTCAGTCTGCTGCATATTGGTTTCAGTGGTAAAGCAGAATCTTTTAGGAGTGGTTTCCTGCTTTGTAGATTGTTTATTGCCTGCATCTACTACCCTTTGGGCCCTGTGACTGTGAGCTACTGCCAAGGAACCTCAAGTAATGTTCCTGTCCATTATCTCCTGCAGTTTCTTATCTTATTTGACTCTGAGGTGACATTGCAATCCAAACTACCAACTTTCATTCTTTACTTTAAAATCTTTATTGATGCTTTTGTTGCCTTCTGGTTTGAAGATTTAAATGTTCCCCTGATTTGCTTTGTTTTGAACATCTTCCTTAATAAATGCACGCAACAGTTCTGCTTTGTATAACTGCTCCATGGCCTGGGCACACTGACCTAAACTGGTCTGATCAATGTCTGATTTGTAAAATGACCATTATTTGAATTTTCCAGTTTATTTGGAGAACTTTGCTCTTCTTTGCATTCCATGCTTCACTCAGTACTGTTAGTGTTTACTTTCCATGCATCATGAGCTTCAATTGTCTTTCTTAAATCTGTTCATTTTTAAAAATATCTTTAAATTTTAAACACTTAAGATCTTCTGGTCTTGAATACCAGCACTGTTTTTTTGTTTTGGCTGTTGCAATTTGAATGCTTTTTGCTTGTCTGGAGGGCTTTGAGACATTTTATCTATTGAAAGTGTTGTACAAATGCAATGTGTCATGTACTTAAACATTCAGTGCATTTTACAAAATCAGTGCAACACCAAGGGAACAGCTGACATTTTGTACCCTTTGTTTGATGACCAGTTTGTGTTGCAAGCTGCGAAGTAAGACATCATGGATGTGCTCTTCACAAGCACAATTATGCTAATTTAGATGCTATTAGAAGGAAAATATTTCACTTTGCTGCCCTTGGAGTGGATTACTCAATGCCTTGGGTAATGAAAAGATGTATTCTTTTGGAGCTAGAACACTTCATTTATTCTGAATGTTTCTAAGTTTGAGACATTGGTTTAAAAATACAAAATGATGGCCTTCAGGCTACTTGGTCTTCAGTGATGTATTCGCCATACTTATTCAGCCATATGTGTGAATTTGTTTTTCTGCATCAAAGACTTGGGCTCTTGTTATCTGCCTGCATCTTAGTTTCTCTGGCTTTATTGTTAATTGGCTTTTCAAAATTTAAATGAAGGATATATAAAGGATAAATTGCAAGTCTAATTTGCTATCTGAGAAATTCTGGTTTGTGTGTGTGCATGTAAACCCATTCAAGTGAGAAATAGATTGAACACCTCCCGTTTCCCCCCCCCCCCCCCCCCCATTCCGCTTTTTCTGTATCAACTGTTGGAGAACCGGCACAAATCCAGCTGATTCATTTTGCTTATTTCAACTTCAAATATATTCTTTAATATGGAGGATATAAAATTTTATTATCATTTTTACAAAATCATAGACAATTGTGCAATGCAAATTTTAAAAAGAAATAGTCACAGGATGCAACTAGTCTGATTTACTGTGAACTTGTACGTTCATGCAGAATATAACACATTGATATAAATCAGCATTTTCTGAGTTGTTCTAAGCACAGCAATGATTTATCAATGATACTATCTCAGATGTCTGGCAGGGGTCCTATTTTCAGCTGCTATGATTTTTTTATGTGCTGTAACTCGCTGAGAGATGCCACTAGAGATCTGCTAATATATTGAAGTTTAATGATACAGTAATGTTGGAAATTCATCTATATGTGTTTGTCACATAGGATTTTTTCCTCTGCTGAAAGCTTGAAAATGTCATTGGAAAACAGGATATCAGATCATAAATTACCACAGTTCCAAAAAAACATCAAGCTTGAGTTTATACATAATCCTTCACATTAATTGTACTAAGAATCCAAATTTAGATTTGATGTTGTTGCATTGTTTTCATATTTGCTTTAAGCTGTGAATGTTATATTTAAATCTGCTTTTTGAAGGAGAATACGTTTAAACAAGGAGACAGGTAAATCATAATGCTTAGATAAATAAATTTTTGAAGCGTGGGGTATTGATGAAGCGCTTTTGAGATTGGAAAATTCTTTCAGTCATTTCTACTGTGTTTGATATCAACAAAGCCAACAAACTATTGGAAATGAGAAGCAGGAGGGAAAAAACCCAGCATAATCCTGAAATCTAAAATTGAAACTGCTTTTGGCAGTTAATAGCAGTGCAGCAATTTTTGGTTTGGTAATTATTTTCCTGAGGCTGCCAGGAAAATGCAATGTGTTCCACGACTGGTAATTTATTCTGGAGAAAAGTTAAAAGGTGAAACACCTGAGTGATGTTTGTTGTTTGCTTGGGAGCTAGTTTCCATTTCTCTTCTGGCTCTGCAGTGGTCAATGATGTCACTATAGGAAATCGATAAAGTAAGAAGGGTAGCTGAATTGTTTAGTTCCTTCAATTTCTAGTTTCTTCACATATTTGCATTTACAACGAAGGGGATTTCACTTTGAAAGCTGGACTTCATGGAATGCACCGGCATGTTACTGTTTATTGTAAGAGAGTTTGAGTACAAGAGCAAATATGTTTTGTTCCGTTGTTCATAGCTTTTGAGACTGTATCTGGAATGTAGTGCAAATTTGGTCTCCCTACCAAGAAGAAATATTTGTCTTGGGTGTAGTGCAACCAAGATCCACAAGATTGATTCCTGATTGGTTTGTCTTATTCTGAGCGGTTTAAGTTGACTGTTCAGAAGAATGAGAGGTGATGACATTAAAACAAAAATGTTCTTCCAGAGCTCAATTGATAAGATGTCGGAATGATGTGACTAGACTGTGGTCTCCTAAACCAGGGAATTTTAGGAGAATTTAGACCAAGCATGCAGAGTAATTTTGTCATCCAGAAGGTAACATGTCATTGAATTGTTTTGTCCATACGAGGGATCTTGTGGTTCAGTTGCTGAGTTTATTCAAGAAGGGGTAGATAGCTCTGTAATGTTAAAGAAATAAAATTATGAAAAATATATAATTAATACAACAAAGCAATACTGAATTGAAGGATCAGTCATGATCTTATTCCTATTTCTAATTATTCTTGTTTCTGTTTTCATGTTCTTATGATCACGTTTCATTGTATAATTAGTCTTGCCCACTTTTGTGGGATGCCTAACAAATAACTTTCTTTTTGTCAGAGGATTGGGAATCTTCTGTTGTTCTTTATTCTGTAGATTTGATGATATTAAACATTAAGTAGAGTCGAAGCTGAGGTTCATGTATTTTATTTTTGTGACTAGAGGAATTGATGTCTATATATAGACAAAACAGGCTTGAAGTAGAGGACCAACCATGATTCTGTTGAATGGAGAGCAACTCGAGGCTTCCTTCTATTGTGATATTTTATGGACTGTATTGTTACCAAAATGCGTCATAACAGTCGAGCATTATGTTCATGTACTGAGGATTAGTGTTATTTTTTAAGTAAATTCTCAGTGTATTCAAAATTTATTTTTCTTTAATGATGTAGGTTGTAATGGAGAAAAAGGTGAAGCTACTTCCTTATTAAAGTTATCTTTCTTTTCCTCCATCCAGCCATCTCTCAATCCTGAGTCGAAAAAAGAACTTGGCAAGAACAAATCTATTGCAGGAGTGTGGGGTGAGTAACTGATTTTGTTGGCAGTAATCTATTACATGAGCAATGTAAAAAGACTGTGGATTCAAATGAGCTAACATTATACAGAGCAAGGATATCAAAGCTGCAAGCATGTATACTGAGACATACACTTTTTTTTCCCAGGGGCTTGAAATATTTAACATTCAGTTTTATTAGCTAAAGAAACTGTAGTACAATAAGATGCATGAGGATCAAGTAGTCTACTGTGAAATGTGTCAGTGTCAATGATAGACACCATCTCTATAGTTTAGATAACTTGGGTGGAAGGCCGTTAAACTAAGACCTTACTTAATCCTGCATTTTTTTATGGAAAATAATTTTTTCAGTCACTTAAATAAAATTACAATAGCTGATGATTAGGAATGTCACTTTACTTGTTGAATGATGGACTTGCCTAAATGTAAGGGCTGTTTTCTCTATTTAGATTCTTCCAGGAAATAATATAAAGTTTTCATAATCTATTTTCTATTTTCACATTATATTTGCTATTATCCTATTTTCTAATGTGTTTTAATCCTTATTTTCTAGTTGTATGAGTAAACAAGAAATATTGATATATAAAACAATATTGAATTTCTCAAATAAGCCACATTACTACTTATTGTTTTAAGTCTGTGTAATATTCATCTTATCAATTATGCAAATGGTTGTTAGTGAAATTTGTTACTTAACATCTCTGCAAAACTTCAGTGAAATTTCTGTCTTTTGCAGAATTCAAAATGCAGTGCTTTAGGGAATGAGTTGATGTCAATACATTAATAACAGTTTGAACTGCTGTCTGTTTTGTCTACGTCTCTGTAACAAAGCGATAGATCAGTAGGTGAAAAAAATGGGTTTGCTCCCCGAAGATGTGTGTTTCTTAATGGGCAGGAAAAGTCATTTGAAAAATGCATGCAAAATAGTTTTCAGTTGAATAATTAACAGTAGTATTATTTTTAAGACACAAAGCTTACTAAAGTATTTTATGAAACTCATAAAATAACAGTGAATACCCAGTTCTCCATCTTAAATTGTTTTTTGTTTTTTCTTGAAAAATAGAGATACTGAAGTCCAAATCCAAGCATTTAGTTGACTAAATTTACATACACAAGTTTCCAAACAAAACTGGAATTCCTTATTTTTGTTCATTTATTTAACAATGACCACTATCTATTTATTCCTTTTAGTCACAGTATGCAGATGTAATGTTATTCTCCTGAGTTATTGTAACATAGTTATCTTCTAAAATTTTAAGGAAATGTGTATGGTAAAGGTCTGATAATCCTCTATGACCATTCAGAAATCTCAGTAATTCTCCATTTGGCACCATTTCCAACATTCCCAGTGTCACACCAGGGTCCAATAAGCCTTGCTGGTTCCCATGTTCTCTGAGATTTGACAGATTCCCTAGAAAAATATTGTATTACTGTAATATAATGTCTTTAAAAAATTTAAGGGTTTTTTGGGTATTAATCAACTGATAGTCCAGAGAATCTGCCAGTCTGGCACCACTACAGTACTGACTAAAGTAACTTCCGAGTTAATAGAGTTTGACTGTATTGGTATTGAACTTCAGTATCAGATTTGCAGCAATCTGTGATTTCAGAACTTTATTAATGTATTACAACTCTATATTCCTCAATGACATATTTAATCTTCAAAAGGAAAGTGTAAAAAGAATAAACTAAAGTACCAATGAGTTGTGCCTGCTATTGTTCTCTGATCTTTCAGCATTGAATAACTATAAGATAAAAAGAAAGGTTAGGCTGTATCCTTGAGAAGAGAAACGGGGGTAACATTTCAGTTCAAAGGTGCCTCATCGGTTGGTGGCCTGAAGTGCTGGTATTTTCAAGCATCATCTGTTTTTATTTGTGATTCCCAGCTTCTGCAGTTTCTTTTTTTAAAAAAAATAAAAAAAAATTCACATGTTGAATAACCATTATTTTAGATCATCTTTGTTTAGTTGGTACCACCTGTAGTAGAGCTATGGGTTTACTAAGCTTCGATTGTGAAGCCTTTGATGCAAGGAACAAATTTTAAAATGTAATCTTTTGATGTCCTGAACACTCAAACTACACCTAAACCTTTGTCTCTTGTACTCATCTGTGTCCAACACTATGTCATGACAATTTGGTATTCAACTGCAGAGAGGTGTTTTCTTATACTCCAGTAAGGTACCTTTTAGAATGTTTACGATGGTAAACAGATTGTAGAAAATGGAGGCTGTGAGTAATTGGTTGAGATTGATTGGGGAATGCTGGGTCAAAAGATCTCTGGCATTTTTTTTGCTATTGTAAAGAAATGCAAAAAGAAATGTAACAGCATTGACAGTAACAATGCATTTAAAGGTATAGTTTTATAGATGGGAAGAGGAATTGCTGAAACTGTTGAATGGAGCTCATTTTGAGCAAGAGTAAAGTCACCCAGTTTGGCCTAAGAAAATAGGTCTTGTGTAATTGTCTTATTCTTGATCCAGAACTAATCTTTTTTCCTTCTCTTTGCTTTTGTTGGGGTTGGATCAGATAATGTACACCGGGTTAAAGTCACTTTGCTTCTTAATGCCTATATCAGGTTAAAAAGGTCTTTTCAATTACATATTGATAAAATCCTGTGTTTAAGTTGCAGGAATTCCATAATTGTTGATAACAATTTCATTTTAAAGTTGAAATATGTTTCTTCTTGCAGAAAACCCTCCAAATCCAAAATCTAGAACGTCTAAAATGCTGGTCATTAAAAAGGTCCTTAAAGAAGAACCAATACTACCAGGATACCCACTGACAGGGGTTTCTCATCCCCAGCCTGTAAAGAATGGGACAGGACCCAGTGTATATAAGGGATTGGTTCCCAAAGCTGCTGGCCCTCCATCAAAGGTAAATTGAGACAAAGCAACAATAACTAGTTTAATTTATGCTATGAACAGCTTCTTAGTGTTTTCCCCCTTTATTTGAATATTCAGTGGACTCCAGTTAATTGGGCCATTGGTTAATCGATTTCATCAAGGCTGATTTATTATCCCTCTCAACCACATTCTCTTGCCTTTGATGCTCTGACTAATCAAGAATCTATTAATCTCTGCTTTCATGTACCCAATGACATGGCCTCTACAGCTGTCTGTGGCAAGGAAGTCCAGGTTCACTACCCTCTGGCTAAAGAAATTCCTTCTCATCTTTGTTTCAAATGGATGTCCCTCTATTCTAAGGTTGTGCCCTTCAATTCTAGATTCCCCCACTATAGGAAACTTCCTCTCCACATCCACTTTATTTAGGCCTTTTTACTATTTGATAGATTTCAATGAGATCACTCCCTTAATTCTTCTAAACTCCAGAAGGTACTGGCCCAGAGCCATCAAATGCTCCTCATACATTACCTCTTTAATTCCTGGAATCATTCTCATGACCCACCTCTAGAACATTTCCAATATCAACACAACTTTTCTCAGATAAGGGACCCAAAACTACTCTCAATACTCCCAAGTACAGTCTATACAATGCCTTATAAAGCCTCAACATTACATCCTTGCTTTTACATTCTAGTCCTCTTGAAATGAATGCTAACATTTCATTTGCCTTCCTTGCCACCATCTTAACCTCCAAGTTAACCTTAATAATGGACTCCAACATCTTCCCAGCTGTTGAAGTCCAGCTAGCTGGCCTCTGATTTCCTTTCTTCTGCTACCCTCCCTTATTTAAGAATGGAGTGATATTTGCCAATTCTCCAGTCCTCCAGAACCATTCCAGAATTTAGAAATTGCTGCAAGATCATTTCTAATGCCTCCACAATCTCTTCAGCTACCTTTTTCGAAACTCTGTGGTGTAGTATCTATCTTCAGGCTTTTCAGTTTCCTAAGCTCCTCCTCCTTAGTAATAACAACTACACTCCCTTCTGTCCCTTGACAGTGTCCATAAGTGAAGACTAATGCAAAATACTTATTAAATTCATCTGCCATTTCTTTGTCCCCCATTACTACCTGTCCATTGTCATTTTCCGGTGGTCCGATATCTACTGTTGCCTCTCTTTTACACTTTCCGTATATCTGGAAAAAAAACTTTTTGCATCTTCTGTTATTTTTTAGGTTGCCTTCATTTTTTATCTTTTCTCTCCTTATGGATTTTTTAGTTGCCTTCTGTTGGCTTTTAAAAAGCTTCCCAATCCTCTTAATTTCCCACTAATTTTTGCATTATTATATGCCCTCTCTTTTGCTTTTATGCTGTCTTTGCTTTAGCCAAGGTTGCCTCATACACCCTTTAAAATACTTCATCTTTGGGATGTATCTATCTTACAACTTTCAAATTGCTGTAGCCATTGCAGTTCTGCCGTCATCCATGATAGTGTCCCCTTTCCATCAACTTTGGGCATCTCCTCTCTCATGCCTCTGTAATTCCCTTTACTCCACTGTAATACAGATACATCTGACTTTAGCTTCTCCCACTCAATTGCAGGGTGAATTCTATCATGTTATGATCACTGCCTCCTACAGGTTTCTTTGCTTTAAGCCCCCTAATTAAATCTAGTTCATTACACAACACCCAACCTAGAATTGTCTTTTCCCTTAATGTGCTTGACCATGAGCTGCCCTAAAAAGCCATTTTGTAGGCATCTACAAATTCCATCTCTTGGGATTTAGCACTAATCTGATTTTCCCAATCTACCTGCATGTTGAAATCCTCCGTGACTATTGTAACATTGTCCTTTTGACATGCCTTTTCTATCTCCCATTGTAATATGTACCACATATCCTTGCTACTGTACGGAGGGCTCTATATAACTCCCATCAGGGTCTTTTTACCCTTACAGTTTCTTAATTTTACCCACAAGGATTCTGCATCTTTATTCTGGCATCTTCCCCCTTCCTTTCCAGTCCTGAAGAAGGGCCCTGGCCTGAAACATTTCTGTAGATACACTGCCTGACTTGCTGAGTTCCTGCAGCATTTTGTGTGCTGCTTTGGATTTGCAGGCTTTATCATGTTTTTGACTTTCTCCATTTTTGGATCCTAATTCACTGCTTTCTAAGGATTTAACTTAGAACAGAGCCACTGCACCATGTCTGTCTGCGTACCTGCCTGTCCTTTTGATACAATATTTATTCTTGGATGTTAAGCTCCCAACTATGATTTTCTTTCAGCCGTGACTCAGTGATGCCCGCAATGTCATACCTGCTAGTCTCTAACTGCACTACAAGATCATTGACCTTATTCTGTATACCTTATTCTGTATTCTGTATACTGTATTCTTCACCCTTTTTGAGCTTGCTCCAGTGTTACATTTCAACTCATCCCACTGACTGCAATTTTGCCCTATCATCTGCCTCTCCTTCCTCACAGTCTCACTACACACTGCATCTAGCTTGTACATGAACTGTCCTATCCTTATCATTCTGGTTCCTACCCCACCTGACAAATTAGTTTAAACCCTCCCCAACAGCTCTAGCAAACCTGCCTGCAAGGATATCAGTCCCTTCGGGTTCAGGTGTAACCAGTCCCTTTTTATACAGATCATACTTTCCCCAGAAGAGATCCAAATGATCCAGAAATCAGAATCCCTGCCCGCTGCACCCATTCCTCAGCCACACATTTATATGCTAAATAAATCTATTCTTGTCCTCACTGATGTGTGGCACAGGCAGCAATCTGAAGATTACTACCCTGAAGGCCCTGCTTTTCAGCTTTGTAACTAACTCCCTATATTCTCTCTTGAGGGCTCCTCCCTTTTTCTACTTGTGGTGTTGGTACCAATATATACCATAACTTCTTGCTACTCGGATGCCCTCTCAAAAGTTGTGGACCTGATCAAAGACATCCCTGACCCTGGCACCTGGGAGGCAACATGCCATCTGGATGTTTCTTTCAAGTCCAAAGTATCAGCTGTCTACTATGGAATCTCCTATCACTACTGCACTCCTCTTCCCTTCTGAGCTACTATCACTCATGTAAATGCAGTCTGATTCAGATAAATGTTGCATTCTACTGTAAAGTACAATACAAGTTTTTCTTGTATAATTATTTGACCTCTTTAGTTATTAAGATCTAAGAAACAATTGGTGCTCAAGAAAATATTGTTGAGGTCATATCAATAATTTGGGTAAGAACTGAATCAGATTTAGAGGACAACAGAGGCTGAATTTCTTACAAATAGATATGAAGAAACCTATTTCAACTGAACTTCTGAAGTGTGGTAGTAAAAGGGTTGTATAAGTCACAAAAGAAGGCAAAACTAATGGAAATTTTCAGAGCAAGATTTCTTAGACTCTCAATAAAATGAAAAAGTAACTTTGTGTTCTCGAAAACAAAATCAGAAAAAGAAAGTAAAATGTTAAACTCTTCAACTATTTGCAGTCATTTATCTACCTAAACCCTCCCAATATCTGAATTGATTCTATTATTCTTCTCTGCTTTTCTACCCTAAAGGGAACTGTCAAGTTTCCAATTTATCCAGCACTTTAGTTCTTGAAATCATTCTAGTAAATGGGCTTTTATGTCCTTTTCGAAGTGATGCCCATAATTGGATGAAATTTTCCAGTGCATTTAGTACTTTTTACACATTTGGGAAAATATGGAGTCCGTTTGTGATCTGTGCCTCCAATTTTTCATCCTGTCATCCCCAATGCTTTTTAACCTTTCCAGCATTCCAAAAGAAAAATGAGCATAAGCATATTCGTGGTTTTCTCAGATTCCTTTAATCTGTAAACACAGAAAAAGTCAGATTTAAAGAGCAGATTTGGATTTGAGGGGAAAACTGAAACTTAAACTAGTTATCTAGCTACTCGCAAGAAATAGCTTGTGCTGTTCTGTTTGATCTTTAATCTTGTATGTTTTAGTTGTTGTCATCAGTTGCTTATAATCTAGTATTTTTTTTATATATATTACTCCTTTCACTTGCACTGTTTCAATCCTTCTCCCACATCTGTGCTTGCACACATTACTGCTTCATTTATTTTTCTTTTTTCGATCTGTTTTTCCCATCTACCCATTCACTAGCCCCGGTTAATGGTTCTGTATGTAAATTGTTTGCCACCTGTTGATTATTTTTCAAATTTAGCCAGCACAATGGAAAGGTTCAGCAAAGGAGAATAAACATGGAACGCCATTTGTCAGCTTCAACGCGCTCTTGAAACCTGTACCTCAGACCTTCAGTTCATCACCAAACTCTTTAAAGGAGGTATCTATCTTCCTTGCATATTAATTTTTGAATCTGTATATAAAGCAATTTGTAAATGTCCATTTGTTTAAGTTGATTTCCATTTGTGCTACATTTTAACAAACTTTTTATATTGGCTCAAATGTACTGAATCACAATTTGCAAATCTTGCAGTTAACAGCCTTAAATTTATAATAACAGAATATCCTGGAAATACACAGCAAGTTGTGTAGCATCTGAGAAGAAAGAAGTAATATTTACTAAGCAGGTTATCAATTTGGGATGTTAACTGTATTTATCTTTACAGCTACCTAATGTTCTGAGTAGTTCCAATTTTTGTAATTTTCCAAGTTGCTGCTCTCCCAGGTGTTTTTCTCTTGAGCCAAATTTATTTTGTCTCGTCTCTCCTCTCGCCTGTCGTATCTATCTATCTATCTATTCTGGAAGACAGTTTTGATGATTGACATAATTGATTTTGGTTTGATGCTCACTATATAGGATCTGTGCACAGTGATGGTGCAAAATAACCCATTAAATCCCAAGTTATTACACTGACAATTTTAATGTCATCTGTAAATTAATTAATCATCGTGACAATATTAGCATCCAAATTGCTAATGTGGACAGCAAACAACAGTGGACCCAGCAGTAATCTCTGTGGCACACTACTTGTTACAGTGCTTCAGTCTGAAAAATAATGTTGTACTATTGCCAACTTGATTCTTGGTGCAGAATCTGGAACCATTAGAACCTCAGAATTCCATAGTTCTGTTAATGACAAAAGGTTTATTTTTTAATTTTGATAAAAAATCAAATGATGTTATAAAAAAATTTGGTTAACCAACATACTGTGTGATTCAGCCCAGTCTTCCTTGTATAACTCAGACTCTTGTTGTAGTTGCATGCTCTTCTCTGATCTTGTATAATGTGTGCAAATGTTTCTTGTGAGTGTATTATCACTGGAGTGATTCTTGGGTTCAAAGTCCTATCCAGGTTCTAGTTAGTTTTCTCCAAGCATATGGAAACGTTTTATTAAAAGTGTGGGTGAAGTTGCCATTTGTGCATCCAGTTGCTTCAGTACAAAACGTTCATTTTGATTAAACATGACATGTTCAATTGTGATTGCAGTCTGATAGCATTTTTGAATATTTCTGTTGACCAGCTCAAAAGAAGACCATCTAAATCTCATTTCAAGTAATGCAATCAAGTATATCTCTGTCAATGCATTTTAATTATGTTGTTATTCATTTTTGAATTAACTTGATTCAATTTCTTTAAACAGAATAGTCGCTCAAATTCTTCCTCACCAATTGATATAGCAAGTCAGCCTCGTATGTTGAAACTGACACGCATGAGATCGGACAAAAAAAGTGAATTTCTGAAGACTTTGAAACAGGACAAGCCTGGGGAAGGGTATCCTGATGATGGAGATGATATCGATAAAGAGAAGGTAATTCTACTTAATGTAATTTTTGTATACTTATTTTTCATGTTAACTTTGTGGACTTGTATTTTATAACTTGTATTGGCTGTATGTTATTACTAAATGCAAATTTAATTGGACTGATATTTTCAACATACTAATTCAAAATTTGATGTTAGAATTGTTTATACATTTCTGTATAAATCTTGTTTGGAGCTGTTTGATAATTAGATATTCAAAAGATAGAGCAAATGTGCATTGTGCCATCAACAGCTATTAATTCAAAAAGTCAGGCAGAATCTCTTGTAGGGACCATGGATGCTGCCTGACTTGCTGTGTTCCTCTGACATTTTGTGTGCGTTCATTAAGAATTTTAGCATCTGCAGAATCTCTTGTGGTTACTATTTGAAAATGGCTTCTTGTGTGCTGTGTGAAAAATTCTACTTTCCAAGATCCTATTCCTAACTCCTAGCTTTCGGACAAACTAGCATACACAAGGATAAAATTTTATCTAGGAATGAAAACAAGGCTACAGATTCTCCCCAGGTTACTAGTCAAGAGTGGTGGGAGCAGTGATGATTGTGCTCTGAGAAACTGGTTTTTACCTGTAACATGAAGCTGCCTCTTCTCCACATGCATCAAGAAATGAGAGTTGAAAAGAAGTACTAAATTTTTTTAAGCCTCAAACTTTCTGCCTGTTATGCCGCTAGTGTTTAGAGCAGCATTGAACTCGGATGGTGTTTAGGGCTTCTTTCATCTTGTCAGTAGGTTCCCCACTACTCGGTCATGCAAGTTCCATTTGGAGACTCAGGAATGCCATCAAACTGTGATGTAGAAGGATTCTTCTTTGGTGTTTCTTTAACAATTTTGTTTTACCAGTCAAGATTGTTAGCCCTGAGCTGGTCTCCCGAACTGGAGGACCGATGGACCACTCTTAGCCTGTCCTTTACTCTTTGACCTGTTTAGCATGAGTGACCCTACCAAGCATAAAGTCCTAACTTCAGTCAACATAGCTTTCTGTGTCATTGAGGCACACAAGCCTCCAAACCATGATAGGGTTGTGGTCCTCCTTTTGAGGTTGAACCTCTAAGAATGAATTTTATTCCATATCTCAAATTTTAAGGTAGTGATTTGTGAGTTCTGTTATAACTGAGGTTATGCTGAGTTGATCTTTCTGTTGATCTCTCTGATCTCTCTATGCTATTCTGCCGTTACATAATCCTTTAGCATTTATCTTGACACACTTTAGTCATGTATTACCAAATTTAAACTGTCACAATAAATTGCTGAAAATTTGCTGAAGTATTGAGAAGCTTAGTAAAACTCCAGTAATCCAGCATCGAACATTTTGGAAATGCTGATAGTGGTTCACACATTAGTCCAGAACATGCACTGGGAGTCCAGAGAGAAAATGGGGTGTCTGGTCACAGCCGAGGTCTAGACTTTGGGTCCGAAGTGTGACTGATGCCATATCTGGGTTTCAGAACAACAGAGATCAGGAATATGCATAGGTTTGCAGATCGAGCTGGGGTCTTTATGCTTTCACCTTTTAAACACACTGAGTTCACTGGAAAGTTGTACTACAAGACACAGTGTAAAAGAAAGTGTATTTGGGTATTCATAAGTGTATCATACTAAAATCCACTAGTCTGCACCACCATAGTATCAAAGGCTCTATTATTTGATCTTTATTATACATGCCATATCCAGGGTTGTACAGCAGAAAATTCAAACAAATATTGAATTATATTAATCTGATAAATTACTTGTAGTAAACTTAAATTCTCCAAGGAGTAAAGACAGAAATGGCAAAAGCTTGGATCACGGTGTCATCAAGATGAGGGAATGTGACTTGAATAAAGATGCTATCTAATGACTGAGTTTGAGGTAATGGAAGTGCAATAGATACTGTAATGCTCCAATGATCACTTATTCCATTCTTTGGAAACCTAAATGCTCAGTGTCAGGGCTGCGAAGGCAATGTTCTCACATTAAAACATGTTGATGTCTTAAAGAGATGTTGTTGATTGAATTAAATATGTTCTTGTATTATGGTAAGAGATAGCATGCAGTAGTCTGGAAAATGTGCTAGTCTGGCTGCACTGAAGTCTGAAGTATGCTAGATTGTTATAGTAGCTAGCTTTTGCTAGATTTTGTATTGCATATATGGGCTTTTGAAAGTGATATGATCAGATAAGAGCAAAAGGTTTAGTACTGAGATTAATATGTGAAACTCTGAAGTGTGGCATGTATGCCAAATTGGCTCAGTAAGAGGAAGCAAAAATGACTGTGTCTTTGTGTTTGCAGAAAATTTCCCAAAAGATTTGGTTTTGAGTTCATTACTCAGCTTTTGAAAAACGGAGTTGGCTTTGCATGTGTTGTGTTTGTCAATGATCCAAAACTTGGAAAAGCAATATATGATGATTAAAATACTTGAGGAATTGATCAGAGGGAAACCATGGTGAAGTACAGAGACATGTGGCAGATTGAGTTAAATCTGGAGAGGTGTAGTGATACACTTGTCCCTAAAATTGGCACTGTGTTGAAACGGTGTATTAAATCTGAAGATCTGCAGTGATGCACTTTGAATACCATAAGCAAGGTGTGCACTGGCATCAATAGCATTACTTCGAAAAGCATAAATAAACTTGATGTCCATGTAGAGAAATCCTTAAAAATGTTACTGCAGTTTAAAAGGTGTATGGCTTACATAGGCTAATAAATACAGCTACAGATAAAGACACCAGCATGATCATTTTAAAACTAAGCTGTAATATTGTAGATATTCCAGGCCACCACATTTAAGTTGTTTCAAGGAACAAAACTTTTGAAATAAAAACAGTAGTTCAAACAGCCCTTAATTCTTTTCTTGCATTCAGCAAGTGTAGAGCTCACCTGTTTTTGTTTATTATTATTCATTTAAGGGATGTGGCTTATCAGGCTGAGCCAGTATTTAGTTGTATGTCTCTAATTGTTGATCGAAGGGGATGGTGAGTTGCCTCCTTGACATGCTGTGATCCTTGAGGTGTGAGTATATCCACAACGTTTATAGGGAGGGAGTGTCGAAGGAACTTGTCTATTCCCAATTCAGATGAGGAGATTAGGAGGGTAACTTCCAGGTGTCAGTCTTCTCGTGTTCTTGCTGTCCTGGTCTTCTGATTGGTATGGGTCATGGGCTTGGAAAGTGGTGTTTAAGGAGGCTCAGTGATTTGCTGATAGGTGTTAGTGTGCATTGATGATGGAGTGACCAAGTGGTTGTGGATGGGGGATTTTTAAAGGTTGATGCTGTATTCATCCAGACAAGTGGGGAAGTATTTCATCTTGAGCCTTGAAAATTGGAGATGAGCTTTGGGGAGTAGGGAAATGAGTTACTTGTCACAGGATTCCTAGCCTCTGACCTGCTTGTAGGCATATTGGCTATTTCAGTTCTGTTTCTGATCATCCATATTGATAATGAGGAATTAATTGATCAGAGGTGCAAGCTGCATTTTCTCTTGTCAGATATTGTCTTTGCCTGACACTTATGTGACACAAATATCACTTGCTACCCATCAGCCCAGGCCTGTATGTTGTTCAGGTCTTGCTATACTTGGCTGTGGAGTACCTCATGAGTTGTGCACAGTGCTTAACACAGGACAATCGTCAGTGGACATCTGTACATATGACCTTTCATTCGATGTAAAATCATCAGCAGGCTTCTAGAGTTGCAGAAACTCCTGTGTTGTTCTCTGGCCAATGGTTATAATTGACCTAATTATTTTGATTGTTAATTATCCAGAGAATGAGAATTTAGATCTCTTTGTAGGAATTCCCAACTTAAAAAAAATCATGGAAATGAAAAGCAAAATTTGTATTTCCAGATTTAAAAAGACAGTAAGTTGTTACTGCACCTGTTCATGGTCAGAAATTCCAAGTACATATGACTTGGTGCTTAAGAAATCTTCTCCAAGTGACAAATGACAGCTAACTACTTATTTTGTTATTATGCTCCCAAATTTTAAACTTACTAGCTACAGAACCTACTCAAATGTCAGTACATTTTATGACTTGGTGAGTTGGCCCTTTCCAGCCAGAAATGGGCCGGTCTTCTCACTGACATCTCTATTTTAAGAATTAATTATTCCCTTGAGTTTGAATTTGTATTGTTAGTTATTTGACATCTTGGGAAAAATATAGAACATAATATGGATTTTTCTAGATTTTCACTGAGACCAAACATCAAACCTAGTTAACTTTTCACTGATATTTTCGTTGGATAATATGATTTCATTAATTTAGTTTGAAATAAGAAATTGTAGTGTTTTCTTCAGGATTCAGCTGATTTTTGTGAACTTGCAAGCAAAGTCTAAACTGTCTCTGGAGAGCCAAGATATTCTTGACTTCATAATTCTTGGTTTCTGTATATATGTAGATTTACTACAACTGGAAATTGGAATATACATTTAAATTTTCTTTTCTCCAGCTGTGTTTTGAATGAGACTTATTTCTATCATCCTGCAGCATTTTAATATTGATTATTTTGTGCGCACAAAAGGATCTGATATTGCTAATAACCTATCAATCAGCTTGGCATCTTTTGTCTCCAGTATTATTTTAAAGTAAAATGCTATTGTGCAATATACTTGTATTTTTAAAGTGGAATTTTAAAAATTAGACTTTTTTTCATTGCTCCAGAAATGCACTGTTTTTTAAAAAAGAAATAAGAGGTAGCAAACTAGAGGTCTACAAGATGTTTTGTTTGCCTTGGTCCTCAGGATTATGAAATGTTTAACATGCAACACAACAAGAATACTCATCAGGAGAGAGACAAAAACAGAAATTTTGATAAAAATGGTGATTCCAGGGAAAATGGAAATGCTCGACTTCTATCCCAGGCAACTATTCGCTCTTCAGCATTTCCCCAATCTAATATTTTATCAAGTTCGCTGGAAGCTGAGCATAGGTATGTGTACAAAATCACAGACATTAAGCATCAATTTATCTATTGATTTAAATGCATTAAAAGTGCAGATAAGTCAAAAGATTTGTATGTTGCTATACACTGCAGCACCTAAGCAGTATAGTGCCACCTGCTGTGAGTATGACTTTTGGCACTGTCTTAGTGTAATTTTCATCCAGTTGTTTTTGCTTTTGAGTTGTACTGTTTACACTGCCTAACCATGACCTGAGGTTATGAATGCATGTCCTCTTCCCCCCCCACACCCCCCAACTCCACTTGCATGACTATGTACACATTCACCACTCTATCTGTCTCTTACAGACTGTAGCAATTTAACATTCTATCTCAGGACCTTATTTCATAATGACTTATTTTTTAAAGTCATTATCTTAGTGGGACTATTTTCCAATAATCTTACTTTTTCCAGTTTTTCTATATAGAAACTGGTTTATGGTGTTTAATAATTGTCTATGTTAAAATTGACCAATTCAGCGTTTGACATGGTATTTGTTAATTGAGCTTAAAAGTTCACACTTCTAAATGATTTGATCGTACCATACCTGAAACTACTAATGTTAACAAGTGGATGAATGATGAACTAAATACTGCAAGAGTCGTTAGATTGCAAGCAAAAAATGGACATACACAAGACCATAAGACAGGAGCAGAAATAGACCATTCAGCCCATTGAGTCTGTTCCACGATTCCATCATGGCTGATTTGTTATCCTCTCAACTCCATTCTTCTGCCTTCTTCCTATAACCTTTGACACCCTGACTAATCAAAATCCCATTAACCTCTGCTTTATATATACTCAATTACTTGGCTTTGATAGCCGTCTGTTCCAGTGAAGTCCACAGATTCACTACCTTCTGGCTAAAGCAGTTCCTCCTCATCCCTGTTCAAAATGGACGTCCCTCTATTCTGAGGCTGTGCCCTCTGGTCCTGGACTCCGCCACTTTAGGAAACATCTTCTCCACATCCACTTTATCCGGTCCTTTCAGTATTCAGTAGGATTCAATGAGATCCCCGATCATTCTTCTGAACTCCAGTACATACAGGCCCAGAGCCATCAAACAATCCTGATACAGTAACCTTTTCATTCCCGGAATCATTCTTGTAAAACTTCTCTGGATCCTCTCCAATGCCAGCATATTTTTTCATAGATAAGCAGTCCAAAACTGTTTTTCAATACTCCAAGTGCAGTCTGACCAACGCCACATGAAGCCTCAACCAGCAAATTAACTTCTGGGGAGTCTTGAACAAGGACTCCCAAGTACCTTATACCTCTGATTTTCAAATTTTCTCCCAATTTATAAAATGATCTAAGCCTTTACTCCCTCTACCAAAGTGCATAACCATACACTTCCCTACACTATATTCCATCTGCTGCTTCTTTCCCCATTCTTCTAATCTAAGTCCTTCAGCAGACTCCCTGCTTCCTTAACACTACCTATTCCACCACCCATCTTTATATCAGCTGGAAACTGGGTCACAAAGCCATGTAACGTGAAAAGAAGCTGTCCCAATATTGAACCATGTGGCACACCACTAGTCAGTGGCAGCCAATGAGAAAAGGCCACCTTTATTCCCACACTTTGCCTCCTGCCAGTAAGCCAATCTTTTAGCTATTCTGGTATCTTTTGTGTAGGACCCTGGGCTCTACCTTGTAATGCAGCCTCACGTGCAGCATTATATTATGATAAATAATAAATGCCTTTTAAAGTTCCTTTACCTTAAGCTCCGTAATCAAATCTAGTTTGTTGCATAACACCCAGTCTAGAATTGCCTTTCCCCTAGTGGGCTCAACCATGAACTGCTCTAAAAAGTCGTCTGATAGACAATCTACAAATTCCCTCTCTTGGGATCCAACACCAACTGGATTTTCCCAATCTCCCTGTATATCGATATCCCTGATGGCTAACGTAACATTGACTTTATTGCATGCCTTTTCTATTTTCCATTGCAACTTGTATAGCATATTCTGGCTACTGTTTGTGGGCCTGTATATATGTAGCACTCATCAGGGGCTTTTTATGCTTGCAGGTTCTTAATTCCACATACAAGGTTTCTACATTTTCTGATCCTGTGTCACCTTTTATCTAAGTATTGATTTTATTTTTTTTTACCAACAGAGCCATGCCACCCTGTCTGCCACTTGCCTGTCCTTTTGATGCGAGGCATGTCATTGGATGTTAAGCTCCCAATTATGAATCTTTCAACCACAACTCAGTGATGCACTCAATGTCAAACTGCCAGTCTCTAACTGTGCTACAAAATAATCTACCTTAGTCCGTATACTGCATGCATTCAAATATGACACCTTCAGTCCTGTGCACATCACCCTTTTTGATTTTGCTCCCATGTTACACCTCAACTCATCGCACTGACTGCAGTTTTGCCTGTCATCTGCCTGTCCTTCCTCCCAGTCTCACTACACACTGCATCTACTTTTATTTAAGGATGTAATGCTGAGACTTTATAAAGCACTAGTGAGGCCTCGCTTGGAGTATTGTGAGCAGTTTTGGGCCCTTAATCGTAGAAAGGATGTTCTGAAACTGAAAAAAGTTCAAAGGATGTTCACAAAAATAATTCCAAGATTAAACAGCTTCTCATATGACGAGTGTTTGATGGCTCTGGGCCTGTATTCATTGGAATTCAGAAGAATGAGGGGTGACCTAATTGAAACCCATCAAATAATAAAAGGCCTTGAAAGAGTGGATGTGGAGAGGATGTTTCCTGTGGTGGGGGTGTCTAAGAACAGAGGGGACAGCCTCCAAATAGAGGGGCGTCCTTTTAGAATGAAGATGAAGAATTTCTTTAGGCAGAGAGTGGTGAATCAGTGGGATTCTTTGCCGCAGGCAGCTATGGAGGCCAGTTCTTTATGGATACTTAAGGCAGAGATTCATAGATATTTGATTGGTCAGGACATGAAGGGATACGGAGTGGGGGGGGGGTGTGGTGGTGAGAGTGGGGGGTAGGCAGGAGATTGGTGCCGAGAAGAAAAATGGATCGGCCGTGACTAAATGGCGAGCATACTCAATGGGCCAAATGACCTAATTCTGTTGCTATGTCTCTTGGTCTTGTACCAACTGCTCCATCCTCGGTCCTATCACACTGGTTCCCATCTCCTTCCAGATTAGTTTAAACCCTCCCCAACAGTAACATATTTGAAGCAGTAAGACAGTGGGCACCTTAAGCCTGCTCTCCCATTTAGTAAGATCATAACTGAACTAACTAACCTTGACTCCACATTCTGTCTACTCCCCATTCTTGCTTCAAAGTTTTGGATTGAAGATTATTCAGAATGTTTTCACTGCTATTTTAGTAAGATAACTTCAAACATCACCACCTTTTAGAAGAGGGACAAATTTTTCCTAAGATTTGAGATTATTTAATGTCATTTCCTGTACACAACTGTAAGGAAAACAAAATAATGGTTACTCTGGATCTGATGCAGCAAAAAAGCACAGAAGATAAAGAACATAACAATGATAATAAAAACACACAATAAATATAATTACATAAAATAGCTTTGGACTTGGGTTGAATATATGTCCATAAAGTGATGTTAAGCTGTACATAAGGAGACTGATGAGAAATAATAAAGTAGTATTGGAGGTGTTCATTGGCTAACATATTTGGGGAATATAATTATGTTAACTCATTATTTTAATCAGTGATATCTAATTGTAGATTATCCAAGAAGTAATATTTTCTGCACTTAATTTGTTAAACTCCACAGATAGAAGCCTAGCCTGCCCAAACTTCCCACCTAAGACATTCCAGTTACTAGTGTGGTAAACCTTCTCCAAAATGCTTTCAATGCTCTCGTCCTTCCTAAAATAAAATAGAGTTGTACATTGCATTTTACTCCAGATGTGGTTATACCTTTGCTTTGTATAACGAAGCATAAGTTCCCTACTTTTATATTACTTTTTTCAGCGATAATTGTAAGAACTTTTTATATTACTTAGGATTCTTGCATATTCCACAATGCAGAGGGACACCTAGTCCCTTTGTCAAGCTCAGCACCATTCAGATAATGTGCTTTTTAGTTTTCCTGTGAAAAGAAATCATTTCCAATTTTTCTGTATTATATACTAATTGCCATATTGAGAGCAGAAGATATAGGGGCAGAATTGGGCCATTTGGCCTATCAGGTCTGCTCTGCCATTTCATCATGGCTGATTTCCCCTTCGTCCCAATTTCCTGCCTTATCCCTGTATCCCCTCATGCCCTGACTAATCAAGAATCGATCAACCTCTACCTTAAATATACCCAATGACTTGGCTACCACACCCACCTGTGGCAACGAACTCCACAGATTCACCACTCTCTGGCTTAAAAATACTCCCAACCTCCATTCTAAATGAATGTCCCTCCATTCTGAGATTGTGTCCTCTGGTCTTGGACTCCCCCAGCATAGGAGACATTCTACATCCACTCTGTTGAGGTCTTTCAACATTTGATAGGTTTCAATGAGATTCCCTCTCATTCTTCTGAATTCCAGTGAGTAAAGGCTCAGAGCCATCAAATACTCTTTATATGATAAGTCTTTCAATCCTGGAATCATTTTTATGAACCTCCTTTGAAACTTTTCCAATGACAGCACGTTCTTAGATAAAGAGCTGAAAACTGCTCACAATACTCCAAGTGAGGCCACACTAGTGCTATATAAAGCCTCAACGTTACATCCTTTTGTATCCTAGACCTCTTGAAATGAATGGTAACATTGCATTTGCCTTCCTCACCACTGACTCAACTTGCAAATTACTTTTAGGGAATCCTGCACAAGAACCCCTAAGTCCTTCTGCCACTCAGATATTTGAAATTTTTCTCCATTTAGAAAATAATCTACACTTTCATTCCTTCTACCAAAGTGCATAACCGTACACTTCCTGATACTGTATTCCATCTGCCACGACTTTGCACATTCTCCTAATCTAAGCCCTTATGTAGCCTCTGCTTGCTCAACACATCCTTCCATCCACCTATCTTGATATCATCAGTAAACATGACAGAGGTATGAAAGGTGAGGAGTCATTGGTGCCAATATGTACCAAGACTTCTGGCTGCTCACTCTCCCCCTTTAGAATGCCATGGGCCCCATCTGAGACATCCCTGACTCTGGGGGTCTCTATTGCATCCACAGAATCTTGTCTCTATTCCTCAAATATGCAATCTCCTATCAATACTGCAGTCCTCTTCACCTCTCTTCTGAACCACAGTGCCAGACTCAGTTGCTGCTGCTCCCTCTGGTAGGTTGTCCCCCTCAACAGTATTCAAAATAGAATACTTATTATAGGGGAGAGCGACCACAAGGATACTTGGCACTGGTTGGCCGTTTCTCTTACTTCTCTTGACAGTCACCCAGTTACCTGTCTCCTGCAACCTAGGGGTGACTACCTTCAGTAGTTCCTATCTGTCACCTCCTCAGCCTCCTGTATGATCCAAGCGTCATGAAGCTGCTGCTCCATTTCTGTAACATGTTCTCTGTGGAACTGCAGCTCGGTGCACCTGTTGCAGATGTAGTTACCTGGGAGGCTGGAGGTCTCCCAGAATTCCCACGTCTCACACACAAAACAAATCACAGCCCCTGGAGCCATTCTCACTACATTAACAGTGCCCTGACAGACAAGGAATGAAGAAGAAGAAATTTGTTTCGCCCAAGCCTGGTGAGCCAAAGCCACTCCAATACTGGCCCACTCACGCAGTGACCACTCCCAACAGCGGCTGTTCCACCTGCCCCTGCCTTATTTTTATTTGCTGTTTCTAATGAATCCCAGGGTGCAGTTCAACTCTGCAAATTGCCACGAAGAACTGGTTTTTAATCTTCGGCCGAGGACCTAAGTGAAATCGCCACTTTTCATGCTCCTGTTCACTGATCAGTTGCAGTTTAGCTCTGAAAAGTACCGCGAAGCGCTGCCTTTTTAAAAAAATCTTCAAGCGTAGACCTAAGTGAAATTGTTGCTTCTCATGCTCCTGTTCATTGATTGGGTGCAGTCCAACTCCGCAAACTGCCGCGAAGCGCTGCCTTTTTAAATCTTCAACTGCCAACCTAAGTGAAATCGCCACTTCTCGTCCTCCATTTCACTGGGCACTGTCCAACTCTGAAACTTGCTGCAAAGCGCTGCTTTTTTTAAAATCTGAAGTGAAATCGCCATTTCTTCTCATGCTCCCATTCACTGATTGGGCACCAGATATCTTGGATACTCTGTAGCCTCCTTGCGTCTATTTTGCAGTATGCGTTTCTGTCTGTTTGCGCCATCAGCAAACAGCAATCCCTTTATTGCCTTCATCCAAGTCATTTATATAAACTTTAAAATTTTGAGTCTGTGGCACTGGACCCTTGACCAAACTAATGAAGTCTTCCCCAAATATAAGAATTTTTGGGAAATTAAATCAATACATTAATCCTCTCATCAGTTACTACTTTTAAGACCCTCTGATCAAGTCTGTTTATGACTCAAAGACTTGTCAGTCTGCAGGTCCTTCAGGTACTCATGACAACTTCTGTGGTGTTTGTAATTTCCTGAGTTCTAACTTCCCTTCCAATTCCCAATTTTCTGCCTTTTCTGGGACTCTACTTGTATCCTTTATATTGAAGACTGATGTACAAATAAATACCTTCCCAATGCTTCTTTGTTTTACATTATTCATTTTACATATTTTCTTTGTTGGATCAATAATTATTTGTGTTTATTTCAGGGTCTGTGGAAGGTTTTTTAAATCTATAAACATTATAATATTTTCTGTAATACCTATTCAGTATTTGAGCTTCCCTTTTCAGAAATGTAGCATTGAACTTACTTTATTTTCCTTAGGCTGCTCAAAGAGATGGGCTGGCAGGAAGAAAGTGAAAATGATGAAACATGTGCTCCGATAACGGAGGATGAGATGAGGGAATTCCAGGCCATTAGTGAACAGGTAATGACATCTGTTCAACTCCAGCCAGAATCTGATCTATTCTCCAGCTCCCTTACCAGAATCAGTTTTATTATCACTGCCATTTATCGTGAAATTAATTGCTTTTTTTGCAGCAGTACACTGCGAGACAAAAAATTGGTGTGTAAGTTACAAAAGATAATCGGTGCAAAAGAGAAAACTGGCAGAGGTAAAGAAGCTGTTGCAGAAACATTGGGTGTGGGTCTTCAAGCCCCTCCATGAGGGTAATAATGAGAATAGGGTATAGCTTTTGAGGCACTACCTTTTGAAGTTGTCCTTGATGGTGGTGAGAGTTGTGCCTGTGATTCAGCTGGCTGAGTCTGAAACACTGCAGCCTCGTTCAGTCTTGCACATTTTCCATTTCCCCCTCAGTTTTTTAACTGGCCATTCTGCTTTTAATGTACCTTGCCAGTTATTAATCAGAATGTGTTTGTTTTAATTTTTTCACCCATCATGTCTTGCACCGAAGAGGTGCATTGTTTTGTAAGGATGCACAAGTTTCAGTTGTAAACTTTGTCACAATTGGATGCCTTAATTTTGACAAACGTCAGTCTTTTCCTTGTAGCTCTGTCCTCCCATCATGTTACCACCTGTAGGAGCCATCACTGCCACCAAATCCTTCCCTGGTGTAATGCTGATTATTAGCTGATGTAATGGTCCTTGTGTTTGCAAAAGAGGCACTCTTATTTCAACCTTGCAAATTCTTCTCTTATTTTCATTGTTGCCTATGGGATGGAAATTATGGAAAAACTATTTTCTTGTCAAGAAACTGCTCAATCTCCAATATTTTTCAACAATGAAAATCACTGCATAGTTAATTTAAATAAATAATATTGAACAAATTTGTATTTCACACACTATTTTAGTTTTCTAGTTGTGAATAATGGTGGACAATTCACAGCTAAGTGGAGGAGTTGGCTCCAAGAAGGAGCAAATATTAGCAAATATATATTGCAAATATTAGCAGAGTATAGCATGTGATGCCAAGGTTGAGGCTGAAGTACTTTTTCAGCCAGAGGTACTGAATAGATACTATATTTCAGTTTTCTCCACCATCACGGAAGCCAGTTTTTAGCCAGTTTGGTTCATTCCACATGATTTCAAGAAACAGCTGAGAGCATTGGATGCAGCAAGGTCTATGGGACCAGATACCCTCGCTGTAGTAGGAAAGATATGTAGTCTAGAATGAACCTTTGGTCAAAGCTATTCCAATACAGTTATACCAGCATGTTCAGCACAATGCCACTGTAGAAAATTGACTGGTTATTTCCTGGCCCTGGAAATCAGGACAAATCCAATTTAAATATGAGTCTATTGGTTCACATTCAATTATCATAAAATTGATGAAGGTCTTGATGATAGTACTGTCAAGTGGCACTGACCTAACACTGACTAGCTTACCAATGCCCACTTCGGACTTTGCCAGATTTCACCACAGCCTTGGTTGAAGTATCCGTTGAAAGATTATATTTCATAACTGAGAGTGACTGCTTGTGCCATTAAGTCAACATTTGGCCAAGTGTTTCATCAAGGTGCCTTGTTAAATCTCTCGTCAAAGGGCAACAGTGGGTGTCCAGGTCAATAGAAGATGGTTGTATTTGCTGGAGATCAATGGTTCCAGCTACAGCACATCACTACAGGCAGTGTCTGGGACCAATCTCTTTTGTTTGGTAAATGGAGTAGGATCTATTAAACAAATGCCTTGGTTCCGATTGAATTCTCTCAGAATATTAAGCAATGAACCCAAGCTTCTATGGCTTAATTGCTTTTGACTGTTTCATCAGTGATCTTCCTTCCCTCATTAGATCAGAAATAGAGATATTTTGCCATATTATATACAGAAAACAATTGCCTTTGCAGCTGTTCAGAAAATGAAGCAGTTCATGCGTACATGTAGCAAGAACCTTAACTTTTTGTCCTGAATTGTAATTAGCAAGTAGTGACGATCTTAATCAAGACAGAGAGAGAATTTAATTTCCAAGTCTCCTTCTCCTAATATTCGGAGTGTTACCATTGATCAGAAATTTCAATGGACCAGTTGCAAGGTGGCTTAGGGCCAGCTCATGTGGCAGTCACAACTTTCAGGATGCCTGATAGTCTTTCCACCACCTACAAAGCTTAAGGAAGGACCATAATGAAATATTCTCTGCTTCCTTGCATGAGTGCAGCCAAATCACCCTAAAGATTAATTCCCTCCTCCACCACTGGCACATCTGCACCAATGTTGCATCTATAAAATCCACTGTGGCTACTTTTTTTTTTACAATTCTGACCTTTCAAGTGTGCATTCTCTTCCAACAAACTGAAAAGCTAGCAGCTACACACACAGAGCTGAGCTGGAAATAAACTAGTGGTGCATTGTTGCTGTTGGTTCAAATCCTTGAATCTCCTATGCAGCTGCATTGTGGGAGTTGCCTTCTCTAGCAACTCACCAATACCATCATAATATCATAATACCATCATAATATCATAATACCATCATAATACCATCATGAATTCTGGCTTTGCTTCCTCAAAAATAATATCTTTTGCTACAGTGTTGTTGGAGTGTTAGAACCGTAACAGCTATGTTCTAGAATTTTGTGTGGTCTGGACTATTTTGGTATATGTTTCAGAATTCAATAATTGACTGTTTTCTGGAATTCCTATTTCAAGTCAACCCAAGACTAAATGCTTCATGTCTCAAAGATATTCAGAGTAATACCCAAATGATTTTCTATTGGGAATTCAGTATAGGTGGGTTTTGCTTTTGTCAATCTTGCACTTTGCATTTTAATTTTTAATGCCATTTTATTCTCTTTTAGCTCCAGAAGAATGGCCTTCGCAAAAATGGTCTTCTGAAAAATGGTTTGATTTGCAACTTCACGTGGAAGAGCACTTACAAGCCTACTGTTAATGATGACACAGAGACGAGCAGCAGTGATACATCTGATGATGATGTGTGAGAGGTTAAAGAGAGACGTAAAAATGATTTGGGTATAATTATTATCATTGTGGTAAACTGCCAAAAATAACTGCATTAAAAGCAGTACAATACCCCACCAGAAGAAATTTGAGGGGGCTTCTTTGTTCAAGAATGGACATTGTTGGACTTGGCCTATTTTGAACTTTGCTTAATGCTTTGTAATGGCCTTTTGTAGTAATGAGGATTTCAGTTGGATTTAGCATTGATCTGCTTCATCACTGCTGATCACAGGATACATTACTACAATGTGAAAGAAAGTTATTGATCATGGGATAATTCACAGATCTAATAAACCGAATTGAAGTTAAAATTGTGTATTGTTCCATGGAGCTTTTGGCTTAAAGTTGTTCCATTTGTTGGGAAGCAGCAAATTGGAAAAACCAGTATCCTGCTTGCTGATTCATATTCATTACCAAAACTGGACTGTGAAAGTCCACTGTCTACAGAAAAACGGGTGATCTAGCATGTTGGTCAAAAGTGGATGCAGTAAACTCGTTGTTGCCTAAACCTAATGAGTGCTCTTGTACTGTTCCAATTCTTTCTCAAAGTTAATTGCTTTTCTAACCATTTGTAGTTTTTAATCGTACTTCAATTTGTAGAAAGAAGAATTCTGAGATCAAGAGCTTTATCTGTGCAACACAAAGCCTTGATATTCAGGGTGGACTGTACAAAGCAAACTATTGAAAATTGACTAGATTATTTTGATAAATTAGTTATTTACAAATCTTACCAAAAGGTTATGATCACAGTTGCTGGATCTATTCACTAAATGGAATAAAAACTGGATTTACAGCAAGTCTTTTGCTGGTCTGACTTTGTGCCAGGACTATTTTAGGAGTTGGTGCTCCTGCAATTTATTGATGATCTGCCACATGGGGCAGCTTCAAATTTCCAGTAAGGCAAGTTGGGACCTTCAGGATGTTTAATCTCCAGTTCAAGATTTGAATACATACTCTAGATTGATCCTGCAGCGCTGTACAAAAAGAGCATTATGTTGCTAGGATTGTTGTCTTTTAGATGATGCATTGAATTTAGTTTGTTCTGGTAACAACGATGCATTAGGGATTCGGTGCCAATATTAAAAAGGCAGAGAATACTTCCAGTAGTCTTGCTTAAATTACTCTCTCAGCACTTCACAACAAAAAACATAATTATTCACTTTTTGCTGTCTGCTTTTTTTTTGTAGTCAGCTGTTACTGTTTTACTAATTCTGTTGTGTTCAAAATGGCATTTTAATTATACGGAAGTTAGGCATGTGTCAAATTTTTATTGAATTATTACAATTTGAGTAGCATTGATTTCTTCAATGGTTTCAAAGAACCAAGCAGTGTATTGTTTGGCAGTAAAATTGTGTACTTTAATACACAGCCATGCAAATTGCTGGACAGGTACATTTATTAGGATCCTTAACTCAACAGACTAAATTATAACAGATCTTGGCATTGTTCTTTTGAGTTTTAATCTTTATACATTGAAAATAATATCATGATCATTGACTTTATCGAGATTTACAAGCCAAATTCTATTATTGCATGCTCAAATGGTATTTTTTTTTAAGCAGAAGTCCAGTTCTACGAAATCCATGTGTGATGTTGATAATTCTGGAATTGGAGTCTGGAATTTTCACAGGAATTCTTTTGCTCATTTGCAATGATTTAGCCAGTAGGATCATAGAAATGCTTGAAACATTGTTTAAATTATACATGTTTTTCCATCGGTAGTTAGCTTGGTGTCTGTGGGAAAAACTATCTGATTTGCCAAGCATTCCCAACATTCTCCTTTTGCTCTTTGGTTTCAGAACTGCATTGTATAGCTATTATGTACAGTGCCTTGTAAAAGTATTCAGCCCTTAACTCTTTGTTCACATAAATGAGTATTACAACCAGGGATTTCGATCAATTTAACTGAGAATTTTTATTTGTGAATCACATGCTCCTTTTCTCACAGTAGAACCCCCAAAAAACAAGGAAGGTTGTAAAGTATAAAGAACTAAAATTCAAAACCTGAAATGTCAGCTGATCAAACGTAGTCATAGCTCTGCTCAGTTCTTAGTTGAACCACCTCACATCTATTTTAGCCAGTCGTCTTTTTCGATACGTCTCTTATTTGCTTTGCACAATGTAGTGGAGCAAGATATATCTACCGGTATTCCTTTTTGCAAAATTGCTCCAGCTGTGCCAGGTTAGTTGGGAAACAGTGATGGCAGCAATCTAAGACTACAATACCTTAAGACAAAGGACCATAATTAGGCCATTTGGCCCATTGAGTGATCACCACCATTTCATCATACATGGCTTATTCATTTTTACTCTCAGCCCCAAACTCCTGCCTTCTCCCCATATCTCTTCATGCCCTGACCAATCAAGAATCTGCCTTAAATGTACATACAGACTTGGCCTCCACAGCTGCCTATGGCAAAGAATTCCAAAGATTTGCCACTCTATAGCTAAACAAATTCCTCCTCATCTCCATTCTGAAAGGACACAGCTTATTCTGAGGCTGTGTCCTCTGGTCTTAGACTCTACCACCATAGAAAACATCCTCTCCACATCCACTCTGTCAAGGCCTTTCACCATTGGATAGGTTTCAATGAGGTCACTTGTCATTCTTCTGAATTCCAGTGAATACAGAATCAGAGCCTCAAACACTCTTCATGTGAAAAATCATTCAATATTGGAATAATTTTCGTGAACCTCCTTTGAAACATCTCTAGCTTCAGCACATCCTTTCGAAGAAAAACTGCCCAAAACTGCAAATGATACTGCAAGTGAGTTCTCACCAGAGCCTTACAAAGCCTCAGTGTTACATCCTTGTTTTTATACTCTAGTCCTCTTGAAATGAATGCAAGCATCTCATTTGCCTTTGTCACTGCAGACTCAACCTGCAAATTAACCTTTAGGGAATCCTGCACTGGACTCCCAAGTCCCTTTGCTCCTCAGTTTCTTGTATTTTCTCTCCATTTAGAAAATTGTCAACCCTTTTATTTCTTCTACCAAAGTGCATGACCATACACTTCCCAACACTGTATTCCATCTGCCACTTCTTTGCCATTTCTCCTAATCCATCTAAGTTCTTCTGTAGCCTCTCTACATCCTCAAAACTACCTGCCCCTCCACCTGTCTTCATATCGTTTGCAAACTTTGCAACAAAGCCATCAATTCCATCATCCAAATCATTAACATATAACGTAAAAATAATCTGTCCTGACACAGATCCCAGTGGAACAGCACTAGTCACTGGCATCCAACCAGAAAAAGCTCCCTTTATTCCCACTCTTTGCCTCCTGCTATTCAGCCACGGCTTTAGCCATGCTAGTATCTTCCTTGTAATACTATGGGCTCATAACTTGTGAAGCAGCCTCATGTGTGGCATCTTGTCAAAGACCTTCTGAAAATCCAAATAGACATCAACTGATTCTGCTTTGTCTATTTTGCTTGTTATTTCTCTAAAGAATTCCAACAGATTTGTCAGGCAAGATTTCTCCTTGAGGAAACTATGCTGACTGCGGCCTATTTTGTTATGTGCCTCCAAGTATCCTGAAATGGCATCCTTAACAACAGACTCCAACAGCTTTTCAACCACTAAGATCAGACTAGCTAGGCTATAAATTCCTTTCTTCTGCTTCTGTCCATTCTTGAAGCACGGAATGACATTTGCAATTTTCCAGTGCTCTTGGAGCCATTCCAGAATCCAGTGATTTTTGAAAGATCATTACTAATGCCTCCACTATCTCTTCAACCACTTCTTTCAGAACTCTGGGGTGTACATCATCTGCTCCAGATGACTTACCTACCTTCAGACCTTTAGGTTTCCCAAGAATCTTCTCTCTAGTAATGGCAACTTCATACACTTCATGACCCCTGGAACTTCCACCATACTGCTAGTGTCTTCCACAGTGAAGACTGATGCAAAATACTTATTCAGTTTGCCTACCAGTTCCTTGTCTCCCATTACTACCTCTGCAGCATTGTTTTCCAGCAGTCCAATATTTACTCTCTCCTCTCTTTTACACTTGTATCTATCCAAAGAAACTTTTGGTATCCTCTCTAATATTATTGAAATCTTGCCAGAGATGTTAAAACTGATTAAGATCAGGACTCTGACAGGGCCACTGGAGACCATCAGTTTTCTTCATTAGAAACCACCCATGATTGCTCTGGCAGTGTGCTTTGGGTTGTTGTCCTGCTGAAAGATCAACTTCCTCCCCGGTTTAAGCTTTTTGGCAGAAGTTACCAGTTTTTTTTAAATCCAGGGTCTCTCTGTATTTAGCAGCATTCATCTTCCCATCATTCCTGACCAGATTTCCAGTCTCTACTGCTTTACACTGGATGATGCTACCTCCACCATACTCTACCATAAGGATGGGGTTACTGGCTGTTGCGCAATATTAGATTTACGCCACACATACTGCTTATTGTTGGAGCCAAAAAGTTTCACTTTAGTCTCATCCGACCACAAGACCTCCTTCCACATCTTTGCAGTATCTTCTGGCTGAGTGAGGCCTCCATCGGTCAGAGTTGACTATGGATGTTGCGTCCTAGCAGTCCAGATACACAAGCTGTTGCCAATGTAGAAAGCTCCCCCTCTCCACGCATCTAATGAACCCAAAGGGACAGGCAGAGACGGATATCAGTTTGGCACCAGCAGAGTTGCAGGAATTGCCTCTTAGCACCGAACTCAACGTAGGACTGCCTTAAAGACTCCAGCTCAGGATTTTTCCCTGTGGGATTACTCATGAAGTCTTCCCCACAAGTAGGTGTACAGTAGCTGCAAGGCAGCGGAGGTTTGAAATCAGAGTTTTCCTACTCCTAGATGAGCTGCTAACCATGGCTGATGAGACCCATCTGCCAGAGGAGACTAGTTTTAAGGCACCAGTAACTTGCCTTTGCCCCTTCTCCTGTCAGTAGACATGGTTCTGTTGGGCTTAGTAGCTAAGCAACATGTGAAGGACAGGAGCTGGACTTGGTCGTTAGATGCTACTTGAGTCACACGTCATTGGAGCATTTAATAGGTAGTGGGAGCTTGTCTCCATTACCACCCCTGGCTATAACAACCTTAAAGAACCATTTTCTAAGTGATGTTTTACAGGTCTTTATGGGCAAGGGTATGCTTTTTTTAAAGCCAGGGCTTTGTCCTTGCCATTCTTCCATAAATAACATTTTTGTACAAAGCCTTGGAGATTGTAGAGCCATGAACTTAATCTCCAATTGCAGCCACTGACTTCTGCAGCTCACTTGGTGACAGTCACAATAGCCTTTCTTACAAGTGCCATTCTCTGACGATGAAGTCTAGTGGGACTGGCTAACCTTGGCAGTATGGCTATGATTTCATATTTCTTCCACTTTCATGATTGACTGCTCCGAGTTTCAAGGTATGTTCAGTGCCTTTGATTTGAGCCCAGATTTGAGCTTCTGTATTATCATTTTCCTGACTTGTCTTGACAGTTCTTTTGTCTTCGTTTTGGTTTGGTCTGTTGAAAATCCACCATACTGTTCTTACAAAGAAAAGGGAGTATTTTTTTCTTATCAATTCATTAAAAAGAGGTGATCCTCCAAATTTCTACATCAACAAGTTGGGTGAGTACATTGCAACTGAAGAAAGTTCACATAATTACAAACGGGAGGAGCCTTACAATTTAAAATTTTTTTTTAGTAAATTGACAGGTTTTGTAATTTTTCTTTTGATTGGACATGATGTGTGTTTTGTGATTAGCTCAAAAATCCTACTTCAATATATTTTAAATTTAGAAAATGGGAGAGTGAAATGAGGGTTGAATACTTTTTCGAGGCACCATATGCTTTGGTTGTTTTCTCTCACAGACCTAACTATATAGCTGGATGGTTTTATAAGCACTGAGGTGATCAATTTTTTTTTTTTTAGCTCTCATTTCTTGATGCACGTGCCGATGATATGGCATCATGTTTCAGAAAACGAGTATTTTCTGGAAAGAGCCCCACACAACTTGGGCAACTCACACAAAATGCTGAAGCAACTCAGCAGTCCAGGTGGTATCTATGGAATAAAGTACAGTTGCTGTTTCAGGCCGAAACATCAAATATACTTTTTCCATAGTTGCTGCCTGGCCTGCTGAGTTGCTCCAGCATTTTGTGTGTGTTGCTCTGATTTCCAGCTTCTGCAGATTTTCTTTCTTTGTGCACAGTAACTTGGGGGTTTGCCTGTAACTTTTTCCTCTTTCCCAGTTTTAATGATAGATCTTTGACTTGAAATGTTAACTGTTCCGTTGTTCACAAATCTCTCTAACTTGCTGAGTGCTTCCAGCATTTTCTCATTATTCATTAACTTTTCTAAAATCTGTATTTTAAAAAAAATCTCAGGTATATCCCTCAGAATACGGGAGATAAAACTCTTTTGATTTTGCAGACAGCTGTTGCCTCATCAATGGTTTGTACAGTTATTGCAACCCCTCTCCCCCTCCCTTGCAATAGAAGGCATCATTCCAGATGTGTTTGATTATTTGCTTTTATATATATCAAACAGCAGACAATGAGTGGCTCAAACCAACCGTGCAAAATATCTTGAGCTATTGTTTGTTCTGTTAACTTGCACTATCATTGCCTCTCGTGCTTTATTTTCCCAATTGTCAGCTTCCTAGACAATTCTTTCTCACTTTGGGTCAGTATATTCCTACCTCGATTATAGCTCAATTATGGTACAGGTTGGAACCCAAGTATAGGAAACCTGTGAGTGAGGTGTAATTAGACATTCCATTTTAAGTGTGGCCTATGTACTGTTAGTTCAGTTAGACACCATGACACTTTGTAATGCTATTTGGAATGAGGCAAAGGTAAACTTATTTTATATCGAATTGCAGAAAATCTGAGTGATATTGTAGATGTAATAAAACTGGAATACATGTATTCCCCATAATATATCCTATTGAGAGAAACAATTTGTGTGTGAAATGATCAAACTTTTGAAGAAACTTTGGAAACACGGACCCAGCCCTTTGCAAAATATAAGGTACAATCAGTCTTCAAACATACTAAGTAAATTTGAAGACTTTTAAACTACTTTTGTAGCATTAAACCTTGTATATGAAGGTCAGAGGATTTTGACGATAGGTGTTAAGTATTAAATATATTGTGGAATGGAAGCTCTTCCTTAGCATCCATAGCAACAAGGAATCTAATCTGTTCCCAGGATTGAATGATGCACAATTCTCTTCCAGAAGTAAATTGATTTTATTGCTTCTGTGAGCAACATTACATGACAAAAACAGATATAGCTTTGCAATATTTTGCTGCTCTAGTCACTTTTCTTTATGTGGGTTTTAAAATTCAAAGCTGAATCAAGGATTACAGCCAGGATTAATTTGAGCAACTGCAGACCATTCGGTGAGACTACTTTAGTGCTATGAGAATTTCAGGATTTCTTTCTCTGTCTCTCTCTTAAAATAAAAATCTTCCATTGCTCTTTACAAGTTATTCATGTTAGTTTGAAGAAATGAGGTTCTGTTCCATCATGCAAGATGTTTATATTATATGTTGCAGCCTGTTATTAACATACACGTATGACTGAGTTTGGGATTTTCTAATAGCTCGTTCAGGAAAGTGGTATTAGAAGATGCTCTTACGTTGCCATTGGTTAGTTTCCATTACAGATTGCTGGTAAATTTCATTGCATAATCACAAATTAATAATCTTTCATCCTGAGATAACACATTGCATTGATTAGGTGCAAGTTACTACATATTTTAGTTAATTTTAGATCATAATTGGAATTTGTACTACATGTTGGACTTCGAAATGTTTGACAACATTTTAAACTTGTACTTGTGTGCTTATGATTCTCATGCGTGAAAAAATCTTTTACAAATTTATACAAGCCTTATCTAAGGAGCTTCCTTGTACTCAGAAACCCGGCTGATCATCTCCCCACACCAATGCCTTACCCACTTGTCTTCACTCTGATCATTTATACAAGTATAAACCAAAGCCCTGCATGCCAGAATCATTGCAACACCTAGGTTCAGGTATTAGCAAACACCAGCACTTCATTACAAAGTTACATCTTCCCATTTCAAAGAAAAGAATCCTCATATCAGAGTTGGACTAATTTAAATAATTATTTAGTTGTGAATTGAGGTTTACAGAGAACAACACAGTATGGGCCCTTGAGCCAACGATATTGTGACAATCTACTCCACAATCAATCTAACACTTTACTCCTGCATCGACAATAACGCTCTATTTCACTTTCATCCATCTTAATGATAAGTTTACACTGTAGAAAGTTCAGCAAATGTATGTAGAATATGTTGATAATGACCTTTTCTGTTCATTCAGTCTGTTTGATAGCTGGTTGACTCCCCATGTCCATTGCCATAAACAAGGCTTCTCATTCAGATTTGATAGAACACTGGGCAATGAGAATTTGATTCCCAATACAACAAAATAAACACCTTTGATGCCAAAATATTGCATGAGGATGATTTCTTAGACATGGAAAATGACGACATTTTCAGGACAAAGCTAGTTATTTCAACAGGCATTACTGTCAATTGCAACAAAAACAAACTTGAAGGAACTCAGCAGGTTGAGCAAGAATTGATGACTTTTCTCATTTATTTTATCATTGTTGAATCAGTAATGATGATATCAAGATCCTCAAGCAATTTAGGATAACTTTTATTGTTTGACAATAAAATCTTAAACTATATTTGTTTTATTAAAGTCTGATACTATACTACATGTCAGTGTTATCAATGGAACATTTACCAACTGTGCAGTATATGAAAGATTGTTCTGGTGGAGTGTTGGATGCTTGTCTCCCATTGTGGTCTAATGTAATCATTTTGCTGATCATATTGGACAGTGAAGAACTGGACCTTTTTAATCTTCATCTGTCAGGCTTTGTAAATGACTTAGCCAGTCCAATGTATTCGTGGAGGGTAAGCAGCACCTGCTGCTGGGGATGTTGGCCTGGGGGAGGATGTTTACTTTGATTTGCTCATCCAGATGACTTTAGAAAATTCTTTGAGACACTAGGGCTATTTTTCAGTGCTTGGAGATCTGCTGTGGGTACTCCCAAGTGTCAGAAGCATATTGGAGGGGAAGGTGGACCATGCTACTAGGTCAACTTTGAGCTTTGTCTTGATCTTCAAATGCCCCATCTTCAATCAAATAAGATGTGCTGCCTATTTGAAAAAATGCTGCCACGATGCATGGTTAGTGCTGAGATGACTGGGTCAATTAAGCTTGTATTCAGTTGTGTGATTTGTGCAATTTGCCACTGCTGAAGGTCAAAATGCTTGAATTTTTTGGGATGATCATTAATAGCATGTGACAGATGTAGTCAGCTTGGTTCATGGGAGTAATTTACTTAATTTTCAGTAGAACACTATAATAATCATCAGTAAACAGGTAATATTGCTGCTGATGAAAAATTGTTCAACTAGCAACCATCTCAAACTCCTCTGGTACTTGAACTTAGGTCCACATTAACAATTATTTTTTAATTGCCATGCAGTAGAATCTCAAACAATATGTGCCCAGATTGCATATATGACAGTTCTGGATAAAAATGAGGTACATTTTCAGAACAATTACTCTTGTATTCTACATTTCTTTCCCTGATCCCTTTTACAGCCTCCTTTCCACACAGCTTGGTGGTGATCATCTGGATTGAGTTGACAGAGGTGATGGCTGGGGCAGATACAGTTACAACCTTTAAAAGGCATTTGGGTGAAGGGATATGGGTTGAATGAATGCAAGGAAATGGGGCTGTTGTGAATGGGCATAGTGGCCAGCACAGACCAAATGGGCCAAGAGGGTCCATTTCTACGTGACTGATTCTATGCTATTCTCCGTATAAGCTAGTGCTGAAGATAGACAATAGACAGTAGGTGCAGGAGTAGGCCATTCGGCCCTTCTAGCCAGCACCGCCATTCGCTGTGATCATGGCTGATCATACACAATCAGTACCCCGTTCCTGCCCTCTCCCTATATCCCTTGACCCCGCTATCTATATGAGCTCTATCTAATTCTCTCTTGAATGCATCCAGAGACTTGGCCTCCACTGCCTTCTGGGGCAGAGCATTCTACATATCCACCACTCTCTGGGTGAAAAAGTTTTTCCGCATCTCTGTTCTAAATGGCCTACCCCTTATTCTTAAACTGTGGCCTCTAGTTCTGGACTCACCCATCAGCGGGAACATGCTTCCTGCCTCCAGTGTGTCCAATCCCTTAATAATCTTATATTTAAGTTTCAATCAGATTTCCTCTCATCTTACTAAATTCCAGTGTATACAAGCCCAGTCGCTCCAATTTTTCAACATATGACAGTCCCGCCATTCCGGGAATTCCCGTAACCTTGTGAACCTACGCTGCACTCCCTCAATAGCAAGAATGTCCTTCCTCAAATTTGGAGACCAAAACTGCACACAATACTCCAGGTGGGGTCTCACCAGGGCCCTGTACAGCTGCAGAAGGACCTCTTTACTCCTATACTCAATTCCTCGTTATAAAGGCCAGCATGCCATTAGCTTTCTTCACTGCCTGCTGTACCTGCATGCTTGCTTTCATTGACTGATGTACAAGAACACCTAGATCTCATTGTACTTCCCCTTTTCCTAACTTGACTCCATTTAGATAGTAATCTGCCTTCCTGTTCTTGTCACCAAAGTGGATAACCTCACATTTATCCACATTAAACTGCATCTGCCATACATTTGCCCACTCACCCAACCTGTCCAAGTCACCCTGCATTCTCATAACATCCTCCTGACATTTCACACTGCCACCCAGCTTTGTGTCATCGGCAAATTTGCTAATGTTACTTTTAATCCCTTCATCTAAATCATTAATATATATTGTAAACAGCTGCGGTCCCAGCACCAAACCTTGTGGTACCCCACTGGTCACAGCCTGCCATTCCGAAAGGGACCCGTTAATCACTACTCTTTGTTTCCTGTCAGCCAGCCAATTTTCAATCCATGTCAGTACTCTGCCCCCAATACCATGTGCCCTAATTTTGCCCACTAATCTCCTATGTGGGACTTTATCAAAAGCTTTCTGGAAGTCCAGGTACACTACATCCACTGGCTCTCCCTTGTCCATTTTCATAGTTACATCCTCAAAAAACTCCAGAAGATTAGTCAATCATGATTTTCCCTTCATAAATCCATGCTGACTCGGACTGATCCTTCTACTGCTATCCAAATGTGTCGTAATTTCCTGTTTTATAATTGACTCCAGCATCTTTCCCACCACTGACGTCAGGCTAACCGGTCTATAATTCTGTTTTCTCTCTCCCTCCTTTCTTGAAAAGTGGGACAACATTAGCCACCCTCCAATCAGCAGGAACTGTTCCTGAATCTATAGAACATTGGAAAATGATTGCCAGTGCATCCACGATTTCTAGAGCCACCTCTTTAAGTACCCTGGGATACAGACCGTCAGGTCCCGGGGACTTACCAGCCTTCAGACTCAACAGTCTATCCAACACCGTTTCTTGCCTAATATAAATTTCCTTCAGTTCATCCTTTACCCTAGTTCCTTTGGCCACTATTACATCTGGGAGATTGTGTCTTCCCTAGTGAAGACAGATCCAAAGTACCTGTTCAACTCATCTGCCATTTCCTTGTTCCCCATAATAAATTCACCCCTTTCTGTCTTCAATGGCCCAATTTTGGTCTTAACTATTTTTTTGCTATTCACATAACTAAAGAAGCTTTTACTATCCTCCTTTATATTCTTGGCTAGTTTACCTTCATACCTCATTTTTTCTTGGCGTATTGCCTTTTTTGTTATCTTCTGTTGCTCTTTAAAAGCTTCCCAGTCCTCCAGTTTCCCGCTCATCTTTGCTATGTTATACTTCTCTTTTATTTTTATACTGCCCTTTACTTCCCTCGTCAGCCACGGCCGCCCCTTACTCCCCTTAGGATCTTTCTTCCTCTTTGGAATGAACCGGTCCTGCACCTTCTGCATTATTCTCAGAAATACCTGCCATTTTTGTTCCACTGTCTTCCCTGCTAGGGTATTGTTCCATTGAACTTTGGCCAGCTCCTCCCTCATAGCTCCATAGTTCCCTTTGTTCAACTGTAATCCTGACACATCTGATTTTCCCTTCTCTTTCTCAAATTGTATGTTAAAACATATATTATGGTCACTACCTCCTAATGGTTCCTTTACCTCGAGGTCCCTGATGGTACAGTATGCAATAGTTTTCCATTTCTAGCACACTTTGCAGGAAGAGCAGATTTTCTAAATACTCAAATGAAGAATTTAGTATCTATTGTAATTACTGTAAAACTTTAGTTTCAATTTACTTATGTGAACCAATTTGCGGAACTTGTAATGAAAAGCTAACTGTTACTCAGTGCCCGGAATGCATAATTACAAAGTGCCAAGTTTTAGCATTGTTATATTAGGCTATTGGGTTTAATATGGACAAGGGGCTTTTCCACCTAATGCGGAAACATAGGAGATAGATTCCACCCCCCCCCCCCCCCCACACCACACATACGCTGCCTTCTCTATTGAAAGCTAAGGTGATGGAGTGAAGGCCCAACTCCGCCTCGTACGCTGTCAGCAGTGATGCCCTGCGAGCAGCGCACGTCGCTGGCTTTCTGCCCAGAGGACGGTCAGTAAGCGAGGCCGCGCGATGGAGAGGCAGCCAAACTTTCGGCAGCAATAAGACTTTGCATCGAGTCCCGGGCAAGATGAGCCTTCGCATCTTGCTCTTGGCATCCTTGGCACCCATCATGCGCACCCAAGGTAAGCTACACAACATCAGAACATTAAGTCTCCGAACACAAAGCAACAAGAACTGCGGTGGGGTCCCGTGAAAACAAAAGGGTCGTTTGCCTTTGATTGATGCGCTCTCTGTCTAATTAAACAACGGGCTACAATGCCATTCGTCACAGCGGACGAATGAGTGTCCAGTAGGCGGATCTTCCTGTAAATGGACGATTTAGAATAGTCATAGCAGATTTTCCAGCGCTATTCGTTTCCAGGAGGATGGTGATAATATTTAGTGGTACGATTGAGGTCATTGTCCATTAATTTTGTCACAGGCTGTAGCTGGAGGGGAAACACGACCTGATCATTGGCCAAGCATTGATTTGTGTGTTGGAATTGACTTCTGTAATTCTTCATCCAACCCCACCTTACTTGCTCACTTTGGATATGTTGTTTCAATATGAAGGTAACTTAAAAGTATTTTAGAACAGCGTGGAACCTCCCGTGTGTCGCTGTATTTTAAGACTATATAATTAAATTGGCAAATTAAAATGTAACCTACTGCAGCCACCTTCCGAATTCCCAATCCCACCACCTCCCGCGAGGCTTCAGTTTCGGGATACAGGGGGATAAAAACTGCGAATTGAATCAAATAGTTAGGAAAGTAAATGAGTTTAAAATATTGCGGAATGGTGTTCAGTTATCGAAATATTAGGACTGTAGGATAAAGTCTTGTACGTAGAATTGACTCACAACTAGGATAAAAATCAAACATGGTCAGAGTTTACGAATGGTAATGCTGCACTGGCTACTGAAATCTCCGCGTTTTTAATCTGTGCTGTTATAGGTAAGGCAAGTAACATCGAACCTTTACATCTTTTATTGATGACAAACACAGCTCAGTGACTTGCGGTGTCCCAAAAGTTATCACTTAGTTCTACAACGTAGATAAATATCAATACCGAATATCTAACACTATCAATGAATTACTTGTATCTGTACACTAATAGATTATTTACAGATAAATACTCTTGAATTCCATTGATCGTCAGAATTCTTTAATCTGTACGTAATGACGACAGAACAGCAATGGCTGGAGCGTCTGAGAGCACTTCGATAGACACATCTGAAAGATGAAGCACTCTGAAGGAGGGATAGCGCAACCGTAGCTGACAAGGGAAGTTAGATGATTGGGAAGCTTTTAAAATCATATAAGGTAACTAGATAGGAGAGAATAATGAAAGAAGAGGTATAAGGAGAGAAAAGATGAAATACGAAGGTAAGGTAGCCGATCATATAAAAGAAGATACCAATGTTTTCATATATATAAATAAAAATGTTGAGAGTGCATACCGACCATTGGGAAAACACCGGAGAGGTTGTATAGGGGGGCAAAGAAATGCTGCACAAACTGCATAAGTATTTTGTGTCAGTCTTCGCTGTGGAAGACAACAGCAGTATGCCAGAAATTCGAGAAGGTCAGGGGTCAGAAGTGAATGCGGTTGCTATTAGAAAACGCTTGGTAAGCTGAAAGGTCCCAAGTCACTAGGACCAGATGGACTACACCCCAGGGTTCTGAAAGAGGTGGCTGAAGAGATTGATCTCTGGTTGGGAAGATGTTGGAGTCAATCATTAAGGATAAATTTTCTGGGTACTTGGAGGCACGTGATTAAATCAGCCAAAGGCAGCATGGTTTCCTTTAAGGGGAATCTTGCCTGACAAATCTGTTGGAGTTATTTTGGGTAAAATGCAGGCAGGATAGACAAAGGAGAGTTAATGGATGTTGTTTACCTCAATTTTCAGAAGGCCTTTGACAAGATGCTGCTTAAGATAAGAGCCCATGGTATTACAGGAGAGATACTAGAATGGATAGAAGGTTGTTTGATGGGTAGTAGGCAAAGAGAGGATAAAGTGAGCCTTTTCTGGTTGGTTGCCCATGACTAGTGTTCTACAGAAGCTGGTGTTTGGACTGCTTCTTTTCACATTAACTGTCAATGATTTGGATGAAGGAATTGATGGCTTTGTGACCAAGTTTGTAGATGATAAGAAGATGGGTGGAGTGGCACATAGTGTTGGGGAAGTAGGGAGTCTACAGAAAGACTTGGCTTGGGAGAATGGACAAAGGAGTGTAGATGGAATATACTGTAGGGAAGTGTATAGTCATGCATTTTGGTAGAAGGAATAAAGGTGTGAGTATTTTCTAAATGGGAAGGAAATTAAAAAATCGGAGGTGCAAAAGGTCTTGGCAGTCATTGTGCAATGTTCCCTAAAGGCTAACTTGCAGGTTGAGTTAGTGGTAAGGAAGATAAATGCAATATTAGTATTCATTTCGAGAGGAATAAATACAAGAGTGAGGCCATAATGTAAAGGATTTGTAAGGCACTGCTGAGATTTCATTTGGGGTATTGTGAGCAGTTTTGAGCCTCTTATCTAAGAAAAGATGTGATGGCATCGGAGAGGATGCAGAGGCAGTTCACAAGAATGATTCTGGGAATGAAAGGGTTAATGTATGAGGAGTGTTTAGGTTTGTATGTGCTGGAGTTCAGAAGAATGAGGGGGTATCTCCTTGAAACTTATCAAATATTGAAAGACAGAGGTAAAGTAGATGTGGAGAAAATGTTTCCTATGGTGGTGGAGTCTAGTACCAGAGAGCTTTAGAATAGAGGGGTGCCCATTTAGAACAGAAATGATGAGGAGAAATTTCTTTAGCTAGAGGGTAGTGAACTTATAGAATTCATTTCCACAGACAGTTGTGGAGCCCAAGTCATAGAGCAAGCTGAGGTTGATGGGTTCTTGATTAATCAGGGCATCAAAGGTTTTGGGGAGAAAGCAACAGAATGGGGTTGAGAGGGACAATAAATCAGCAGCAGTGGAATGGTTGTCAGATTCAGAGAGTCGAATAACCTAATTCTGCTCCCACACATGCCTTGTCTCCTCCACGATTTCGATCAATGCAGGTGCACCACAGTGCTGTTTCCTCAGCTCCACTGCTCAACTGGCTTTACACTTGACTGTGTGGCTAAGCAGAGCTCCAATGCCACGTTCTGGTTTGCTGAGGACACCACTGTCATAGGCCGAATCAAAGGTGGTGATAAATCAGCAGATAGGAGGGAGACTGAAAATTTGGCTGAGTGGTATCATAACAACAACCTCTCATTCAATGTCAGCAAGACCAAAGATCTGATTATAGACTTCGGGAGAGGGAAACCAGGGGTCCATGAGCCAGTCGTCATCAGACGATCAGAGGTGGAAAGGGTTAGCAACTTTAAATTCCTTGGTGTTACTATTTCAGAGGACCTGTCCTGGACCCAGCATGTAAGAGCAATTCTGAAGAAAGCATGGCAGCGCCTCTACTTCCTTAGAAGTCTGCCAAGATTCAACATGACATCTGAAACTTCACCACACATCTGTAGAAGTTTGTTAAAGAGTATATTGCCTGGCTGCATCACGGCCTCGTATGTCAGCACAGATGCTTTCTCACAGCTGTCATCAGGTGAAAGGTGTAAGAGCCTCAGGACTGGCACCACCAGCTTCAAGAAACAGTTATTACCCCTCAACCAGCAGGCTCTTGAATAGAAGGGGTAACTACACTCACTTGCTCCATTGCTGAAATGTTCCTACAACCAATGGTCTCACTTTACGGACTCTTTATCTCATTATATCATGTTCTCATTATTTACTACAATTTATTTTATATTTGCATTTGCTCAGTTTGTTGTCGTCTGCACTCTGGCTGATCTTTCATTGATCCTGTCATGGTTGCTATTCTATAGATTTGCTGAGTATGCCCACAGCAAAATTGAATCTCTGGGATGTATATGGTGACATGTATGTCCTTTGTTAATAAAATTTACTTTGAACTGCAAAGATGCTTTTTCTTAGGCATCTCAAGGCACCCACTTTGCTTGATTCCCAAGCAGTCATCTCCTCCTGTATATGCTATCTATCTAGTTTTGGGTTTCCACTATTTCAATGCGTGGTACTAAACAGACAAATTCAGGTACAACAGCAGATGGCTCAATTTACTGGTTCTGTAGAGCAATCTTTGAAGTAGCTGTGCTGGACGGGTTAGCTTCACAGCACCAACAGTCTGTTTGGCCCACGTAGTCCATGCCAAACTGTTATTCAGTGTAGTCCCATTGCCCATAGCTCTCCATACCCCTTCCGCCTCTTAAATGTTGAAACAAGCCATCCACCACTTCCACTGGCAGCTCATTTCATGCCCGCACCATCTACTGAGTGAAGATATCCTCCTCAGCTTCCCCTTAAACATGTTACCTTTTACCCAACCTTGGTGGAAAAGGCCTGCTTGCATTAACCCTATCTATGCACCTCATAATTGTGTATACCTCAGTGAACATCATTCTCCTATACTCCAGGGAATCAAGTCCTAATCTATTCAACTTTTCCCTATAATTTGGGTCCACAAGGTCTGGTAACATCCTTGTAAACTTCGTCTGTACTCGTGCAGTCTTATTCATATCTTTCCTGTAGCTAGGTGACAAGAATTGCATACAATACTCCAAATTAGACCTCACCAACATCTTGTACAGCTTCAACAGAACATCCTAACAACTTTACTCAATTCTTTGATCTATGAAGGAAGTGCGCCAAGAATTTTCTTCACGACCCTATCTAGCTATGACATCACTTTCAAGTTCAAGTTTATTGTCATTCAACCGTACACACGTGTGCAGTCAAACGAAACAATGTTCCCCTGGGACTGAGGTGCAAAACCATATAACAACTAGAGCATGGAAACAGGCCATCTCGGCCCTTCTAATCCGTGCCAAATGCCTACTCTCACCTCGTCCCACCAACCTGCACTCAGTCCATAACCCTCCATTCCTTTCCTGTCCATATACCTATTCAATTTCTTTTTAAATGACAATATCGAAGCTGCCTCTACCACTTCTACTGGAAGCTCATTCCACACAGGTACCACTCTCAAAGTAAAGAAGTTCCCCCTCGTGTTACCCCTAAACTTTTGCCCCTTAACTCTCAACTCATGTCCTCTTGTTTGAATTTCCCCTACTCTCAATGGAAACAGCCCAACCACATCAACTCTATCTATCCCCCTCATAATTTTAACTACCTCTATCAAGTCCCCCCTCAACCTTCTACGCTCCAAAGAATAAAGACCTAACTTGTTCAACCTTTCTCTGTAACTTAGGTGCTGAAACCCAGGTAACATTCCAGTAAATCTCCTCTGTACTCTATTTTGTTGACATCTTTCCTGTAATTCGGTGACCAGAATTGTGCACAATACTCCAAATTTGGCCTCACCAATGCCTTGTACAATTTTAACATTACATCCCAACTCCTATACTCAATGCTCTGATTTATAAAGGCCAGCATACCAAAAGCTTTCTTCACCACGCTATCCACATAAGATTCCACCTTCAGAGAACTATGCACCATTATTCCTAAATCACTCTGTTCTACTGCATTCTCCTCAGTGCCCTACCATTTACCATGTATGTCCTATTTTGATTATTCCTACCAAAATGTAGCACCTCACACTTATCAGCATTAAACTCCATCTGCCATCTTTCAGCCAACTCTAACTGGCCTAGATCTCTCTGTAAGCTTTGAGAACCTACTTCATTATCCACAACACCACCTATCTTAGTATCATCTGCATACTTACTAATCCAATTTACCGCCCCATCATCCAGATCATTAATGTATATGACAAACAATAGTGGACCCAGTACAGATCCCTGAGGCACACCACGAGTTACCAGCCTCCAACCTGACAAACAGTTATCCACCACTACTCTCTGGCATCTCCCCTCCAGCCACTGTTGAATCCATTTTACTACTTCAATATTAATATCTAACGATTGAACCTTCCTAACTAACCTCCCATGTGGAACATTGTCAAAGGCCTTACTGAAGTCCATATAGACAACATCCACTGCTTTATCCTCATCAACTTTCCTAGTAACCTCTTCAAAAAATTCATTAAGATTTGTCAAACATGACCTTCAAAAAGCAGTACATATATCACATACAGTGCATTATTTATTTAGAATACAGTACAGAACAGGCCCTTCTGGCCTAATTAGTCACACTGTCCAGCATTCCACCTATTTAACCGTAGCCTAAATAATTTAGAATGACCAATTAACCTTCTAACTGGGACAGCCCGGGATGTGGGAGGAAACGAGCACCCAGAGGAAACCCATATGCTCATGAGAAGGATTTGCAAATTTCTTGCAGTGTCAGAATTTAGTGATGCTCTGAGCTGTAATTGCATCGTGCTAAAATAAAATGAACACAATAATATCAATGGAAAATTTAAAAAGATCAGTGGATGTACAAGTTGACATCAGGTGCATATACGGCATGTAGTTCAATATGTAACAGTATAATGTTACTAACACTGTCATCAATAATGTGTGCTGGGTGGTAGTAGGGTGTTCAGAAGTCTCAGTTTGGGGGAAGAAACTGTTATCCAGCCTAACAGTCCGTGTTCCTGTACTGCACAGTCCTTCTGCCTAATGGCAGGAAGTCAGAGATTGTGGGACAGATAAAGATTTGTGTACTGGAAACGACAGTAAACAGTGTAAAGGAGAATGAAATAATTGTTACTCCAGATATGATGCTGCGCAAAAAAAGTTAGGTTTAAAGATCACAATAAAAAAACACTAAGTTGATTGGACTGTACATAAAGTATTATTAGATGCAGGAGTGTGTGTACATAAGGTGACTTTGACAGGAAATGATAAAGTAGTGGAGGTGGGGGTTGTTGTGAGGTGGGTTATTTGGTGGAGGTTTTATTTAATGTTACTGCTTGCAGAAAGTAACTTTGTTTAAGTCTGATGGTCCTGGCATGGATGCTACTTAGCCTCCTCCCTGATGGGAGTGGGACAAACAGTCTGTGAACATGTTGTGTGGCATCCTTCATGATATTGCTGGCCTTTTTCTGGCAGCTTTCTGTATGTATGTTCTCGATGCAGGTAGGCTTGTGCCAGTGATGCTTTGGGCAGTTTTGATTACCCATTGTAGAGCCTATCTATCTGCCGCAGTGCAGTTTCTGTACCACTCTGTAGCTTCTCCTGCAAAGCCAACCTCAAATCCAGTTTACTACCTCATCCTGAATGCGAAGCGTCTGGATCTCTTGACTAACCTTCCATGTGGAAACTTGTTAAAGGCCTTGCTAAAGTCCATATAGACAACATCTACTACCTTTCCTTCATCAACTTTCACGGTGACCTCAAAGCTCTCTAAGATTGGTTAGACACGATCTACCATGCACAAAGCCATGTTGTCTATCCCCATCTATCCAAATATTTATATATCTGGTTCCTTAAAATAATTTTCATTAATTTACCAACCACTGATGTCAGGCTCACTGGCCTATAATTTTCTGGCTTATCCTTAGAGCCTTTCTTAAACAATAGAGCAGCATTAGCTATCCTCCAATCCTCTGGTACCTCTCCTGTGGCCATGGGTGTTTTAAATACCTTTGCTAGGGATCCTGCAGTCTTGGTACTAGTCTCCTACGAGGGCTGAGGATACACACTGCCAGGCTCTGACTACTTATCCTGTATAATTTGCTGCAAGACAGCAAGCACCTGTAATCCTCTGTAATGACCTACTGCTGTTTTGCCTTAGTTCAACAGACTCTATCCAGCTCCTGAATAAATATTCATGCAAAAAATCCATTAAAGATCTCTCCCGTCTTTCAACTTCATGCACAGATGACCATACTGATCGCAGGGGTGTCAAACTCATTTTTGGTCACGGGCCGGATTGAGCAAAATGCAGCTTCATGCGGGCCGGATCAGTCCGACGTGTGCCAACGCAGCTTTCGTTGCCTCCGTTTTTTCAGCCTGCTCTCATGTGTCTCAGTCTCTGCTATAACTACAAAGTGTTTCACTTTACAAATTCCGTTTCTTATGAAGAAGACTGCCGAGCAAGACTGCCGAATAAACACTAAAAACCCTGAAAACCTGGTACCTGAATAAACTCAGCATTAGCCATATCATACGCCATAGGTGCTTCGATTACTGGGGCCAGCTTTAATAGTAATTAGATATTATCTCGCGGGCCAAAGATAATTCCACCGCGGGCCGGATTTGGCCCGCGGGCCTTGAGTTTGACATATATGTTCAAGAGGATCAATTTTGTCCCTTGCTATCTTTTAGCTCTTGATGTATCTCCAGAAGTCCTCAGGATACTCCTTCACCTTGTCTGCACCTTTTCTAGCAACAGTTGAATTCTATTACACTGTAGTTAGAAGATAACTTTTAATTACTCCTCTACCTTTCCCACACCATTAGTCTGGAGTTTCCTCAGGTTGTGCCTTTTACTCTCTCCTTATTCTTATCCATATTGTGTCCGTCTACAACATCATCCAAAAACTTTTCAGATTCCATGGCAGTGCCCTGTAAAGAATGCTGTCTCCAATAGTTGTTCTTTCTTTAAATAAAGTACTCCTTTTTGTTTTACGTGGGATCTTGGGAGGTTATTGTTAAATGATTTTTCTGAGCTGCACATCCTGCAAAGTTAGTTATGTTCAATCTTAAACAAATCCCCTGACCCAGAAGTATCTGATGCTTACAATTGATTATACACTCACTGGCCACTTTATTAGGTACACTTCATTTATACAAATATCTAATCAGCCAATCATATGGCAGCACCTCATTGCATGAAAGCATGTAGACATGGTCAAGAGGTTCAGTTGTTGTTCTGACCAAACATTAGATTGGGGAAGAAATGTGATCTAAATGATTTTGACTGTAGAATGATTGTTGGTGCTAGATGTGCTGCTTTTGAGCATTTCAGAAACTGCTGATCGGGGATTTTCATGCACAACAGTTTCTAGAGTTCATAGAGAATGGTGTGGAAAAATAAAAAAAACATCCAGCGAATGGCAGTTCTTGAGCGAAAACGCCTTGTTAATGAGAGAGGTCAGAAGAGACTGGCCAGACTGGTTTAAACTGAAGGAAGGCAACTGTAACTCAAATAACTGCACATTAGTGTTGTGCAGAAGAGCAACTCTGAAGGCACGACACATTGAAATTTGCAGTAGTTGAGCTCCAGTAGCAGAGGACCACGAACGTGCACTCAGTCATCACTTCATTAGGTTCAGAAGGTCCCTAATAAAGTGGCAACTGAGTGTATGTGAGCATCACAGCATCACTTACATCTTTTATATTTAGTCATGTGTCTGATTCCAACTTTGAAAACTGAGTTTATTCTGTCCTTGTTTCAAAATCCAAAATACCTAAATATATCCATCTGTACTACAATTTAATGTATGGATCTTGACTGACATCTGCTACAGATTGTAGGTGTTTTAGTTGGTGATTTGTCCCATATATTTGTCACAGGTTGTCGTAAGGGTTGGGGTTACCTTCTGGGAGCTCATCATTGGCTTTGATGTTTTCCATACCCTTTGTTAGGTGACATCATTTCCTGTGGTGTGTTACTTGCCACATCACCATGCTTGAAAGTTGCTGAGGTCTTGCTGGATGCAGGTCTGTACTGCTTAATAGCTGATGAAGTTCACATTTTTCAGGCATTAGTAAGCATCCCGCTTCTGACTTTATGACAGCAGAAATCTAATTGACGAAGCAGCTGAAGATGTAATTACAAATGTCCATGTACATAGATGCAAGTGTTGTAACTGTCCTGGGACAACCTGGCTAGAGACATAGATAGTTATAGTTCTGCAACTCAAGACTTCAGTACAGCAATTAGAATGCCTACTGCCTTTTCTACGTCCAGTACTCTCAGTTGGTGCTTAATGTCATGTAGTGTGGAGTGAATTGAATTAGTTGGAACTCATGATGATGCCAAGTTCATTCAGTGGCTCAGCAGTTCATCAGTCTCTGTGCCATTCTAAACGACTTGGCATGTTTCTGCACCTTCCCACTGGACTGTGTATGGTATGATGTGGATTGTGGAATACCTTTTTTTGTCTGTTACAGTAGAGTATTTACAAGAAGTTATGGTAAAATAATAATTGACTAGATAGTTTTTTTCACCTCAGTTATGAAGAGATTCACTGCTCCTTCACCCAAGGATGCTCTGGCAGGGATTCTTCCTGTTTTGCATCTTTCTTCTATACTCTCATGGGTTCTCTGTTTTGTTCCAGTTCCATTTGCTGGACTACATGCAGTTCTACAAAACAACAAACTCTTTATTTTTTTCATTCTCAAGATTTTTCATTTTCAGTTGGCATTAGCCCAAGAGTAACTGCAGTGGTACATTGTTAAGTACATTCTTTGTCTCTTTAAATTTCTTATTAAGTTTTGTACTGCTGCCTACCTCTTCCTTTTATTCTCATTGTAACAAAATGCCCTGTCACGTAATTTCACCTATTCTGTTTGCCTGTTCCATTTCCGCCCTCCCAGGACTTTGATTTTGTCATGCTCTTACAAAGATCCCTCATTTCTCAATGTTTCTCAAATGCAAATGTGCATTCCAAACAAAGTCATACAAAAGTTTTTAAAATGTGCTCAAAATTTCACTATCTCCACAATAGCCATTCTTTGTATAAGTAGTCCATACTGTCAGTTCTTGTGAGTTATTTTTAAAGAGATGATGCCTGAGCTTGTCACAACCATACAATAATGTAATCGTACATCAAGGCAACATACTCCAAGTCAGGATTGCTGGTAGGTATAATTATCATACCACTGAGTTTCTGTAATCTCTCCTGCAGCATTCTTCCCTACAGATGAGGAGGTTCATGAGAGTTATCCTGGGAATGAGGCAAATTTGATGGCTCTGGGCCTGTACTTGCTAGAGTTTAGCGGAATGAGAGGGGGATCTCATTATCAGATATTGAAAGGCCTACATAGAGTGGACATGGAGAGGACGTTTCCTATAGTGGACCAAAAAACACAGCTTTGGAAAAGAAGGTTGTCCCTTTAGAACTGAGAGGAAGAAGAGGAATTTATTCAGCCAGAGGGTAGTGAATCTGTGGAATTCATCGCTACAGATGGCTGTGGAGGCCAAGTCATTGGGTTATTTAAAATAGATGTTGATAGGGCCTTGATAGTAAGGACATCAAACATTATGGGGACAAGACAGGTGAGTGAGGTTGAAGGGACAGTAAATCAGATAAAATGGAAAGGCTGAACAGACTTTATGGGCCAAATAGCCTAATTCTGCTCCAATGTCTTGTGGCCCACCCCCTCCTTTCTTCACTCCCAGATTATTTATCTATCAGAATCCAATTATGAAGGAATACTACTTATAGTTTTGTCTTTGAGGTGGAGAATGTCTCACTAGCAGTCTTGCAGTGCCTGCACATTATCTGACTTACCCTATTTACCAATGAATTCAGTGAAACCAAATATCAAAGTGTTTAAAGGATGAGTGAGACTATGCTCTTGATTTCAGCGTGACATTTCTATCCCTGCTAAATATCTTAGTGGATTCCTTTAGCATTTTTTTTGGGGTCAGTACTTTGTTCTTGCTCTCTGTACAGTAGACTTGGCAAAGAATAATGCTTCAGGGAAGCCTACAATTAGAATCGCTAGCAAACAAAGCGGGCACATTCTTCAAACCTGGTATTTCAGGTTTTACTGTTGGTGCAGGTATAACAGTACATTGTAAACGTCTCCAGAAAAATATGCTAAATCATATTTCAGTGTTATATGGTATCATAGTGAAATTAGTCCACTGACTGTACCACTCCAAGAAGTTCCACTTGATAGCCCCACACAGTCATTACACGATACTGATGCAAACAAAAATTGAGTGAGTTTTATGTGGACATTTCAACCTCAATATTATTTATCAACATGTTATTCTGGGCCCACTTTATATATTTTACTTCCATTCCCCTTCAAAATACATGTTTACTGTTCATGAAACAATATCTACAGCCATTTTCACACAGCAAGAACTCCCAAGGCATGTCACAAGAATGAGAACAAAGTTTGTCAGGGAACAACAAAAGGGTGAACACGAGCTTGCTCAATGTAATAGCTTTTAAGATGCATTATAAAGGAGTACAGAGCAATAAAGTTTGGCTTTATTTGGCACATTTACTTCAAAACATAGTGAAGTGGTCAGTTTACATTGAAGGAAATCAGCAAGGATTGTGCTGGGCAGCCCAAAGTGTCACCACCCTTCTGACGCCAACATAGTACGCCCACAACTCACTAAGTGTACATGTTTAGAATGTGGGAGGATACCGGAATAGCCAGAGGAACCCATGCGGTCCTGGGGCAAATGTGCAAACCCCTGGCTGGTGAAATCTACAAGTTGACAAGTTTCAGTGTGAAAGCAAGTTGTGCAGTCAAACTAGTTTTATCATTGTGTGTTCTCCACTCCAGAGAATATCCCAATTGCACTTGATCAGTTTGTTTCCGTGCCCTTTTTAAAAGGAAGATAAGATGCAACTTACTCCTTGGGGAAGTGCTTCCATTTCAGCATTAGGCATGAGTATAAGGTTCATGGATGAGTGCTAAAACGATATTGATTTTTAACCTATGTTCATCTTTTTGTGGAGTATTTGTTTCAGGCCTCTCTGACCCACTCCCTTGACACTTTTTCTGAGACCTTGATAACCTGTATAGGCGCTGCTTCGTCTACTACAACTTCTGCTGCCTAGTTTTGTTCTGCTGTCTCCTTCCCTTTCTGGATCTCTCCCTATCTCAGAAGATAAATTACCGTAGCTACTAACATCTGTTACAAGCCTCTTGAATCTCAGTTATCTCGATTATTCTTCATTTCATCCTACCTCTTCTAAGGACTTTATTCCATTATTCCTCTGTCTGCATTATGTCTGTTCAGGTGTTGAGACTTTCCATACAGTTACAACTTGAATGTCTTTCCCTTTTCCCGAACTGTCGCTTCTCCTCTACCACTGTTAACAAAACCCTTGATTGCATTTCATTCATTTCCTGCTCTCAATCCCTCCTCTTCAGGACAGAACAAGAATACAGTTCCCTTGCCTGCCACGCCATCAGTCTCCACGTTCTCCAGAATTTCCACCACTTTCAAAGAGGTTCCGCCACCTGACATCATGTCACAGACTGTTCCCTTTGCAACCTGCTTCCTGGTTTATCGATCTACTCCTGCCAACCAACCACCTCCTTTTGACATTCTCCCTTCTAACCAGGGTGGATACAACATTGCCTTTTCACCTTTCTACCATCCAGGGACCAACCCCCATACAGTATTTCCAGGTGAAGCAGTGATTCACTTACTTTTACAATCTAATACATTGCATTCAGTGTTCACAACATGGTCTCCTCTGCATTGGAGAAACCAAATGTCAGTTGAGTAACCACTGCAGAACTCTTGCATGTGGTCTTCAAAGGAGACCTTGAACATCCTGTTGTTCACCACTTTAATAGGTTTAAAGTGAGTGAGAAGGTAAGATTTAATAGGAACTTGAGAGATAACTGTTTTTTACACTGTGGGTGATATGTATGTGGATTGAGCTACCAGAGCAAAGCGGTTGAGGCAAGTATGATAATTTTTAAAAGACAGTTGGACAGGTACATGGACAGGAAAGGTTTAGAAGGTTAGGGGCCATATTCTAGCAAATGAGGCATCTTGACCAGCATGGGCTAGTTGGGCCAAAGGGCTTGTTTCTGTGCTGTACGTCCCTCGGACTCCGAAGTTAATGAATTATCTCAATGAGCCAAGAATTAGCAAATGAAGTTCAGCAGAAATAAACTGCTGAATGCAATTGGACATTTTGAATGATGTTTTATGACATGAAAGTTACAAGTTCAGGAATAAATGAATTTTGGAATACTAATACACTGATCACTAAAAGTTGTGCCACAGAGTACTGAAGTTATTTTTTTTTTAAAAATAAGCAAGCTAAGCAGTAAACTTCTATTTCTCAAAATTTAAAAAAAACCTGGGAAAAAAGGGAATGTTGTGCTAAACCTGGTTAGACCATATTTAAGAATGCTGCATGCTAGTATTCCTTTCACAATACTTAGAGGATGGGTGAGAGCACAGAAAAATCCTCAAAATTATATCAAAAATACATTTATCTATACATGAAAAAGTTTGTTTTTGATTACTAGAACCGCTGCAGATGATTATTTTTATCTAGTTGTCTTACAGTTTTGACCAAACATTTGGTTACCTACCACATTATCAGTTTATTGGCTTGGTGTTGATTTTTGTCTGATAATCGCTCCTAAAGGCGGCTTGGATGTTTAATGGTTAAAATATTATATAAATGCAAGTTTAGGTATTGTAATCAAAGCAAACGCGATGGTAATTTTTGAAACTTTATACAGTTGCCTCTTGGGTAAACTGTTTTCCATATTTTTTTGTAAATTTGCTTTATATAGATTCATGGAGCACTGAAGAAGGTTTGTCGCACATTGCCTCTTTACTGGGTATTCAGAAGAGACCTAATTAATCCCATTCACCTGCTGTTTCCCCATAGACCTCCAATTTTATTCTATTTAAAGCTCTATCTTAAAAGGGATTGAATCTTTGAAGTCAGTGGGTTCACTCTGTTGTTCTCTATATGCAGTTTGTTGAACATTACTGCGGAGGCAGTAATCAGCTATATAGCCAAATGCACGGAGGATGTCACTGTGATGAAAACCTTCACCGCACGTGGTTATAAAAAGCCATGGATGACAACAGAGGTGCGTTCACTACTGAAGGCCCGTGACACAGCCTACAGATCGGGGGACAGGAGTACGCTTCGCTCAGCCAGGTATGCGCTTTCACTAGGGATCAAGAAAGCGAAAAGGACCTATGCGGGCAAAATACATGGACACTTCTGTGACAGAGGTGACACCAGATGGATGTGGCAGGGAATTAAAGCTCTGACAGAATACAAGATCAGGCAGAAAACTGATGACAGCGATGCCTCTCTTCTAGACAGGCTTAACAATTGCTTTGCACGCTTCGAAGCATCAAACACTACAGCAAGGGGGAGAGCCAGTCCCTTACCATCTGACCAGCCGGCTCCAATCATTGATTCAGAGCAAACACGGAGGACCCTTGCCAGGGTCAACCCACAAAAAGCGGGAGGTCCCGACAACATCCCTGGACGTGTGCTCAAGGAATGTGCTGATGTATTAGCAGATGTCCTGACAGACATTTTCAACATCTCCCTTAGTCAAGCCATTGACCCCAGATGCTTCAAAACCAGATTCAAGGAGAACCTGATCATTAAATTTGCTGATGATACCACAGTGGTGGGGCTCATCAGCAATATTGATGAAACAATGTACAGGGAGGAGGTCAAACACCCAGGGAGCTGGTGCAGTGACAACAACTTGATGCTTAATGTCACCAAAACCAAGGAGATGATCGTCGATTTCAGACGGTGTCAGCCTGAGCACACACCCCTCAGCATCAGTGGCTCCACAGTGGAGAGAGTGGAAAACGTCAAGTTCCTTGGGGTGCAGATCTTGGATAATCTCACCTGGTCCAGGAACACCACTGGGATTGTGAACCGGGCCCAGCAGAGATTGCACTTTCTGAGGAAGCTTAAACAAGCATCACTCCCCACTAACAACTACATTCTACGGAGGCGTGGTTGAGTGTGTGCTGACTTTTTGCATCACAACCTGGTACTCCAGCTGCAGTGCTGCCGACAAAAAAAAAGCCTTGCAGAGGGTGGTTGGGGAGCAGAGAAGGTTATTGGGGTCTCCCTACCTTCTGTCCAAGACCTCTTTCAGAGTCAATGCCTCCAGAAGACACAGAACATCATTAAAGACCCCTCACACCCTCTCCATGAACTGTTTGTTCTTCTGCCATCAGGCAAATGTTACAGGAGCATCAAAACTTGTGGTGAACTAGATATACCTGTCTGACTGCTCCTGTGGCTCCTCCCACAGACCCTGCTGACTGCTCCTGTGGCTCCTCCCACAGACCCCTGTATAAAGGCGACTGTGGTCTGCTGCTCTCCCTCATTTTCCCAGGATGTAGTGTTGTTCTTCAGTCAATAAAAGCCGATATCTCACTTCCTAAGTCTCAGCGTGAGTTATTGATGGTGCATCAAAACTAAAACCACAAGGCTACTAAACAGCTTCCTCCCACAGGCAGTCAGACTGCTAAATAGCTGCTCTACCTGACACTGCTTTGGACACTTTTAACTTGCACTGGACACTTTTATAACTTGATTTTAACTGACATGTGGCTGTGTGTTTTACTATTTATTGTTATGTTTATTATTTAGTGTTGTGTTTGTTATGTTATGATTGCACTGCTCCTGGGAAACGCTGTCTCATTCTGCCCTGCAGAGCTGATGTACGGTTAGAATGACAATAAAGTTTTTGAATCTTGAATTACAGACTTTCTGATATTAATCAGAGGCCCAGCACCATTGTGAACACTCAAGCTGTCAGTCAAATCCTTACGATACAATGACGATCACAGAAAATCTGTTATTTTTGTAATGTTTTTCTTTTTGTCAATACTTGGGAAATTATTACAATTTCAATCCTTGATTTGAACAAAGAAACAAATAGCAAGTTCCTGGGGATATCAATGATTAACATTTTTTTAATTATCCCAAGGTTATGATGTACTAAAAGTCACGCCATATACTGTGATCATTAAAATTGAGTAAATGTGACAGTTTTAGAAAGGGCCATACTTGCTCAATTTTATCCCAATGATTACAGTGTAAATCTTCAACAAGTGAAACAAGTACTTTACCAGAGGAGCAGGAAGGAGTTCATAGTTCAAAGTAAAATTTATTATCGGAGTACATACACGTCACTACATGCACCCTCGAGATTCTTTTTCCTCGGGGCATATTTAGAAAATCTATAGAGCAATAACTGTAAACAGGATCAATGAACCACAAACTGTGCTAATGTAAATATAAATACATAGCAATAAAAATGAAAGCATGAATTAACAAGATAATTAGCCTCTAAAGTGAAATTATTGGCTGTGGGAACGGCAGAAATAAAATGAATGCTGTTGTCCCCTTCTGCTCAAAAGCCTGATGGTTGAGGGGTAGTAACCGTTTTTGAACCTGGTGGTGCGAGTCCTGAGGCTCTTGTACCTTCTACCTGCTAGGAGCAGTGAGAAAAGAGCATGACCTGGGTGATGGGGATCTCTGGCCTGGGTGGTAAAATGCAATAAAGATGCTTTATTTCTCTCTCGAAAGATGTGGCCTGATTTACTAAATACTTCCATTAATTTCTGTTGTCATTAGAGATTTTCAACAATTACAATGTTTGGCTTTTGAAGTAGGTGATGGATAACTGGCATACTGTGAGATGATAGAATTTCGGAGGAAAGTAGAGAATGGTGTTGAGCTCAGCAACCCGTATTGAGCCTGAGAGTATGTGTAAAGGGGTTGCTGTGAAGTGATTAACAATTAGAGCTGGTTTATGCACGATTAGTAGAAGTGCGATTTAATGTTGGTGTTAGGAGGAAAGATGTGGTGTATGAAGGTTTTCAATGTGAGACAATTCTTGCCGTAGGTCATTAAGTCTTCTTGTGTGCTTGTAGACCCCTGGTGATCACATGGTCAAGTGGAGTATTTACCACAACTCCTCAGCTCCATACCTGTCTTATAAACTTGGAATCTGAAAAAGTTAAACTAAGCTCAATTATTAATCTTGTATGTTACAGGAGTCACAGAACAACGTGTTGATGTGCAGTTGGAAGTGGAAAACTCTACTACCCTCCAAATTGAGTGGGATTCACATCTGTTTTCCATATTTGAATGTGTTCTCCTTATCTTTGTAAAAGGAAGGAAGGAAGATGAAATATTCCTATTGCCAAGGTAAGGTAATGACTTAGTAGAGGAGTTGGTGTCATAGAATACTAAGCACAGAAACAGCACCTTCATCCCATCAAATCAATGCTGAGCTACTAATCTGCCTAGTATGATCAACCTATAGGCCATAATCCTCCATACTACTCCCATCCATGTTCCTATCCAAATTTCTTTTAAATGTTTAAATCATACCTGCATGCACCATTTCTGCTGGCAGCTCGTTCCACACTCTCACCACCCTCTGAATGAAGAAGTTTCCCCTCACATTCCTCTTAACATTTCACCTTTCACCCTTAACCCATGACCTCTAGTTCTAATTTCATTCAACCTCAGTGGGAGAAAACCTGCTTGCATTTACCCTAACTAATACCCTTTATAATTTTATACACTGCTATCAAATCTCCCCTCATTCTTCTATACTCTATGGAATAAAGTCCAAACCTGTTCAACCTTTCTCTAATACTCAGGTCCAACAGTCCTGGCAACATCCTTGTAAGCTTTCTCTGTGATCTTTCATTCTCATTGATGACTTTCCTGTAGGTAGCTGACCAAAGCTGCATGTAATACTCCAAATTGGCCTCCCCTACATCTTATTCTTCTTCAACATAACATCCAATCCCCTGTACTCAATACTTTGATTTATGAAGATTAATGTGCCAAAAGCTTACTTTATGGCCCTCTCTGCCTGTGATGCCACCTTCAAGGAATTGTGGATCTGTATTCCAGATCCCTCTGTTATACCACACTCCCAGTGCCCAACTGGACACTGTGTAAATCTGTGAGGGGCAGCACACAGTAAATGCATTCACATGCACACTGCCTTGTCATTGCATTGAGTGTGTGAATTTCAATGTCTTCCTCCTCTCTATATTTTTATAATAGCTTGGCTTTATGGTGCCTTTCCTGCCAAACATGGTGGAATAATCCGTTTCTTTAGTAATGTGCATGTGCAAATGATATGTACATGCTTGTATACTGTATTTGAAGTAGATACTTATGTTTATTTTGTAGTATGATTGTAATTACATCGTGGGATGCATCATATTCTGATTCATGTGTCAGTTAACTTTGAGGCTATTTAAAGATGGTATGTCCTGATGCTAAAAGAATAGGGTGGATGGCTCTTGGTAGGAGAGAGGGATAGATTGAGCTGCCAGGAGTTCACACAGGACAAAATAGTATGTAACTATAATTGTGTGTTCTGGTAGATGACTTTTTGTAATATTAGCAGTTTTCTTTTCGCTAAGTTGGATTTTTGTCGCACTGAATAAACAACCTTGCTTGGAAGTGCTAAGCAATTCCAGCCATTTTCTTTTTTCACCAAAACCCACAACTCACAGCAAAATCCTATCCTGCTTTTGGTTCTCCCAAAGTGCAACACCTCACACTTGTCTGCATTAAATTCCATTTGCCATTTTTCCAGCTGCTCCAGATCTTGCTTCAAGCTTTGGCAGTCTTTCTCATTGTCCACTACACCCACAACCTTGGTGTCATTCACAAATTTGCGGATCTAACCAAGTTGCCACATTGTCATCCAGATCATTGACGTAGATGACAAACAATACAGACAGAGCACCAATCACTGCAATACACCAGTCACCACAGGCCTCCAGTCAGAGGGGCAACCATCTACTACCACTCTGGCTTCTCTCGCAAAGCCAATATCAAATCTTTCTTACTGAACGCCAAGTGGCTGAACCTTGATCAACCCCGCCACCCCCCCCCCCCCCCCACCCATGCAGGACCTTGTCAACAGCCTTGCTAAAATCCATGTAGATCACATCCACGGGCTTGCCTTCATCAACACTCCTGATGTTTCCCTCAATAAAGCTGTATGAGATTGTTTGCAAATTGCTAGAGAACTCTATAAGATTGGTAAGAGAAGGCATCATTAAGATTTCATACAAAATGATTTGCCAAGAGGTGATCTCCTTTCTCCCTACACAGATATTGACTCATTTGTTGAATATCTCCTTTTTGATTGATCAGGATGTTATGTATTTATTGTTTCATTAGAATTACATTTTCCTTTATTAAAATTTCAATTAGGAAAGCACACTTCAAATTAGTGAATAGTGTACGTGTACGGATGCATAACAGGCAATAGTGGTATTTTAAGAGTAAGTGACTTTGAAATAGCTAGATTAATAAGAATTAGCTGTTGGATCCTACTCCTTGAGTTTAATTGCCATTTTCTTTGCAGTTTAACAATTCATTATCTGCTTGTATTTTAATTGCCCTTTATATGCAATATTCCTCTATTGTCTGTACAAAGTATAATTCTGAAAGCCTCTCTGTACTTCTTTAAGTGAATGAGTACTTTGTCATTGGTTATTTTTTACTGCAGCATTGACTAACTGCTTTCTAATTGGTTCACCCTTATCTATTGATTTGAATGGTATTTTTCTTAACTTTGGGTTTAGGCTAGGCACCATCTACAGTTGCTCTCTTCTTCAAGTAGTAAAACCCTCTGACCATGTTTGTTTCATCATCCTTCTGTTCTATCAGCTCTTCTGACATAATCGTGAAGCAATGAGTTTTTAAGCCTCGTTCCTGACTTCAAAAAGAACTTTAGATTTAAATAACAGAATCCAACACAGTACAATCATATAAGTATTTTTCATGTCTAAAAGGGATGGTGTTATTGTTGTGTCTAACATTTTATAATGAAATGTGTCAAAGGGAGCATCATCGGAAAAGCAATAACAATTCTGAGGGGATGTGGTTATTGGAGAAGAAAGTGGGCAGCCTAGGAATGAGCTCGCGTTGTCCTCAGAGTGCTAAGACTAGGTTGCATTATTCACTAGTACTCCTCGCAAAAGAAGTCACAAATTAATCAAAAATGACAAAATTAATCAAAAAATCTCTCCTCCAAGAAAAATGGTAGAGATAGAAATACATTGTTATATTCCAAAGTTTAATGACCCACTGGAAGAAGAAATTTGTTCCCATCTGCCTTGAATAGGTGATTCCTTATTCTGAATTAATGTTCCCTCTTTCCAGATACCTTTGCAAGGAGAAAATTAATGCTACAGTAGTGACAGAGTACTGAACATGAAGGAGGATGAATGTGGCCATATATTTTTATACTTCATATCTTAAAAAAAAGATGTAATGTGGGCAATATGACTGAAATACAGCAGTTCTGAAGAGAAGTCATCGACCTGTAACCTTGACTCTGTTACTCTTGCCGCAGAGATGCTCTGAGCTGGTCTGAATTTTTAGCACTGCCTGTCAGAATTAGTATCAGTATGTTCTTCACACAGATGCACTAAAATGCAACCTGGCTAAATTCTTCATTCTGTTTCAAAAATCAAAATACTGCAGATACTGGAAATCTGAAATAAAAATAGGAAGTGGTGCAAACCCCTCTGAGTTTGTCTGCATCTGTCGAAAAAGAAACAGCTGGCATTTCAGGTCAATGGCACTTTGTCAAAACTGGAAGAGAAAACAAGTGGGTCCCAATTAGCAGCAGGATAATGAAATAAAGTAGAAGGCAACAGGAAGCTCATGGCCACCCCTAAAGAATGTGGAGATGCTCCACATGGCGATCACCTAGCGCCTCGTAGATTTCTCCAGTGCAGTGGAAACCACATTGTGAGAACTGATTACAGGGAATGGGATTGGGAAGAAAGGCAAACAAGTCTCTGTTTCACCGGGACATGCTGTTTGGGATCCCAGGTGGTAGGAAGAGAAGATGTAAGAGGACACGTTTTTTCCCTTCTGCAGTTACAAGGGAAAGTGCCTTGAGAAGTGTTTGATTTTTGGTGGTTTTGATCTGAGGTTCTCTCAGAAATCAAGAATACAGCTTAAAACTTGATGCTTCATAATCGTTTTAAGGCCACTATGAAGGAATTGGGGAAGGAGAGTAGCGAAAAAGAAGATGATGGCAGGAAAGAACAAAAAAGGAAAAAGACAGCAAGCCAACGTGCTTTGCATTTATTCCATAGATAGCAAACATTCCATTCAAACTTGTACTAATCAGATACATACTGACGACTAGAAAACATACTGTAAAATTGTATATACATAGGTAATTATTTAAAAATTTAAACTGCAAAGAAATAACAATTATACAGTCTAATCTAATGCAAGGTACAGATGGAAGAGCAGATGAAGGCACTGCTGAAAGGGTAGGAGACTAAAGGTTTTAAAGCTGATCTATAGTATTCTTTTAACAGCCACATCCCTATGCTGGTTGATTGATGTTGAGAGCACAGGTACACAGGTGAATCACAAGTTGGTGATTCTGTTTCAGGGTTGGACACTAAATAAAAAGCCTACGGGTCTGTCAGTTTTGCTCTTGCACATCCAAAAGTGAAATGCTGTTTTGGGAATTTAACGTTAGTTTCCATTCATCATTCAACCTTTTCATAGGTTATGAATGCATTTCAATTAGATTTAGACAGTACTGTATTGTTCTTTTAAAATATTAGTTTAGAAAATAATAGTATTTTTGTTTAAAAAACAGTATTTAGTTAGTATAGTAGTAATTATATCCCATTGAAGCCTTCAGTAACCTTTACCTGCACATACTCCCCCTGCCCCCCAACTCCACTTTAATTTGGGAAAGAGATGAGAGCTTTTTCCACTTATTAAAAAAAAATCTATTTTTTCATGAAAAATGGTGGAGTGGGAAAAATGTCTTATTAGAGGGAATTCCAATGATTCACGGCCAATTGAAAGAAGAAATTTCTTTTCCTCTGTCTTAAATAGGTGATCTCTTACTCTGAATCAGTGTTCCCTCTCAGCACCCCTCCTGTCAATTCCTTTCAGCTTGACCTGAGCAGAAGCAGTAGGACTGGAGTTCAAGGACCAAGAGTGGGAGGAAATATTTTCATTCAGTCCAAAGAAAAAATCGGTGATTTACTGTCCTGTTTCTCTTCCTGTAAGCTGTTGTCCCATTGGGCGACCAGTTGTTGAAAATGCGTATCTGGTCATTTGTCCTCAACGAATTCTATCATAGATGTGAAAACTTCATTTAGCTGAGAGCAAGCTCTCTTGCACTGGGATCTCTCTGAAGTTAGCGCTGGGAGGATGCTAGGAGTGCTCAAATCTTAACAACGATTTAACCAGCCTCACAATGAGGACTAACAAACGGCAGATGTAAACACTTTAAAAAAAAATTACTTCTATATAATAGGAGTGTATGGTTTTGACATCTTTTCTGAATGATTACTGCACATTGTTGGCCACCCCAGTTTCACAAATAATTTTATTTTGTTGATATATAGTGCAGAACAGGTCCTTCCAGCCCTTCGAGCCGTGCTGCCCAGCAATCCCCCAATTTAACCCTAGCCTAATCATGGGACAATTTAGAATGACCAAGTAACCTACTGTTACGTACCTGTGGGTATCTTGTACTTGGCACGTGACAGTGGTGTTGAAGCTATACTGGACTTAAGGTAGTCGTCTGTGATGGTGGAGTGACGTCATTTTCCCGCCAGTAGAGGTCATGTGACAGTTTTTTTTTACAGGGTATAAAAGGGGAACCCCTCCCTGTAAGGAGGGGCAGTTCGTGGCTGGATTTGCCATTTCGACTCCATGCCACTGCATGGTCCAATATTATGATGCAGTTTGGTTGAAAGGTGGAGTTTTATTTAATGCCTAAAGTTTAAAAGGTCATTGCCGGCAGTTTCTTTATAATACTGCCAGTTAAAAATCAGTGGAGAGAGAAGATCGGAGTTCGGGAGCTAAGAGATCGAGGAAAGTCGATTTCGACGGTGAAACAGGTTCGACCTTGTTTGATCCTCATTCAGAAGGAATTCGTTAGCAGTCCCCATGGTAACCCCTGTGAATAGCAGAAAGGGTTGGGTACAGTTTTGTAAAGGAAAGGTCAGTGCCTTTAAGCCGTCTCATTTCCATCTTCGTAAATTCTCCGGGAAAAGTATAGTTCAACTGGGAACCGCAGTAACACGACGTGAAAGAGAATTTAAATCGTCTAAAAAGTCTCTCCTTTAATGGACTGTAAGCATTTTGAACTTTTGCAGTACTACTTTGAAGAACTGTTTTTGCAACATCGCTTTAAGAACTGTTTAAGCTGCCGCACAGCAGCTGGTTTCCGGTTGCGTTAGTTGTTTGTTTACTTTTGGGGTTTGTTTTTCAGTGTTTAATAAATGTTTTATTTGTTATAAAGACCCTGCCTCACTTGTATATTTACTGTTGCTGAATCCGTAACACTACCAACTGGTATGTCTTTGGTCTGTGGGAGGAAACTGGAGCACCTAGAGGAAACCCACACAGTCAAGGGGAGACCGTACAATCTCCTTATAGGCAGTGGCAGGAATTGAACCCTGTACTGCAAAGCGTAGTGCTAACCACTACATTAGCATGCCACCCTAGTTCTATGTAGTCTAATACTTGCTGAAAGGTATCCAAGCATGATTGTGGAATGGACTTAGAAGAATACACCTCCATGTCATGCACTATATCGAATAATGCAAAGTCACCAGCAATAAAAACACCCGTCTATTCCTGAATCAGAAGCCACGGCTGAACAGCTAAGTTCGGAACCTGCACAGGGCTCGGGCTACTGTTTACAGATCCAGTGTCCTTGCAGCATACAGTGAGGTCAAGTCAAACTTTAAAAGGCATTGAAACCGCCAAGTACAGATACAAACGAAGGTGGGGTGGGTTTTCATCTCTGCAAAAGGAGGTGTAAGGTAGCCCACAGGTCACCTCGGGTGAGGTGTAGCACCTGCTTAGTCCCCCAGTCAGTGTCAGGTGAAGCCGTGGTCGCAGGTGGTGGATGGTCATGTGAGCAAGCTCTGGTTATGTGACCACAGACACGAGGCAGACAATCTCTGAAGAGTACCGATAATGGCTGGGGTCGCCTGTCTTGTAAAGACACTGCCCAGAAGAAGGCAATGGCAAGCCACTTCTGTAGAAAAGTTGCCAAGAACAATCGTGTTCATGGAAAGACCATAATCGCCTTTGTCAGTGACACAGCACATGACAGACAAATGGATACCATCAACAGATAGAGACACACTTCATTAATACCACTAACTCCTGATGTGTGGGAAGGCATCAGGCCCATCATTGAATATAAAGCAAAGGTCTTTTGCCCTGCAAACAGTGACACCAAAGACAGTCAGACTAGACAAGTACACATCGACCTCTCTGACCCTGAACACTGGTACACCACAGGGATGTGTACTGAGCCCACTCCATTACTCTCTTTTCACCCGTGACTGCGCCACCAACTCCGTCACCAAATTTGCAGATAGCATCACAGTGATTGGATTAATTACAAATAACAATAAAACAGCGTAGAGAGAGGAGGTGCAGAAACTGTCTGAATGGTGCAATAACCAGAGCCTTTCACTCAACATCAAAAAAAGACCCAAAGGAATGATTATCAATGTCAGGAGATCAAGAGGTAAGAACAACCTCCAATACTCATAAATGGTGAAGCAGTGGAAGGGTCTCCAGCTTTAAGTTCTTGGGAGTGAACCTCATAGAGCAGCTCTTTTGGACCACCAACACCTCCTGAACAGAAGGGAAGGCTCGGCAGTGCCTATGCTATCGCTGAAGTTTAAGGAGAGCACCATCTGCTGGTAGATGTGTAATTGACAGCATACTGACCTACTCCATGACAGCATGGTACACTAGCTGCAACAAGGTCGACCAAAAAGCTCTTCAATGCGTGATCAGGACTGCACAGAACATCACTGGGACACAACTACCGGATATGGAAACCATCTACAACTGACGCTGTCTACACAAAATCATGTTAGACTCATCCCACCCCAGTAATCATCCGTTCAATCTCCTACCTTCTGGCAGGAGATACAGAAACATCGCTGTACAGACATCCAGAATGAAGAACAGCTTTCTTTCCCCAGGGCTGTTGTGCAACTGAAAATGTTCCCCTCCACCCTCCCATTGTCCATAGGCACTTTAATTTCAAAGCTCTTTATTTTTTTTAAATTTCAGCTTTAATTCTTAATACTACTTTGATCATTGTATTTTATAACAAAGGCAGGTGCAATACTTGAATGGGGCAGCCATTGTTTCTTTTCATTTTAGAGTAGTTTGTTTTTAATTCAGTTGTAACTTAGTGCCGCTCTAAAGAACTCACACATTATCTTAATGTGTTTTTAGTGATTGAATTGCCAGTATGCTGTTTTGCACTGCAATCTCGTCTCAGCAGCGACAATAAAGCGCAAACTATCGTTATTGCAATATTCTGCTTCATGCATGCATTACTTTATCATTTCACTTTTCAAAAATAAGTTTTAAGGTGCAATAAAACTCTGCTGGCCCGGCAATCAATTGTTCATAAATCTTTATATTTTGGCATTTGAATCTCTCGTTAGTTCAGAGTATAAGCCGGTGTTCAAGAATGTGAACAGAATGTGCAACCAACTCCTGGGAGTCCACACTGAGGGCCAGAGTCTAGAATGCTCATGTATTCCTTGCTCCTTTTAAGCTCACTGTGTTTACTGGATAATTTATTACATTATAACAAGTAAATAAAGTTAAATATGTGTGTTGTATTGTTACAAGAGTTTGGCACTACAGAAGTCCCGAGGATACTGGATCATTGGAGTTGCTAAATGTTAATTCTTGTAGTTGATCAGTAGATGGCGCTACTACCCTTTCTATTACCAGCTGAAGCAGGGCGGAAAAGCCAGCGTGTGGATTTCGAGGCATTAACCGGTAGACTCAGAATAAATAGAAAGTAATTAAATGTGTATCCTGAATTTAATGTAATTCCTCTGGAGAAGAGCAGATTCTAAGCTGTGGCCCCTAAAAGAAAGAAATGAAGCAAATTCATTGAAATGTATATAAATTAGTCAAAACAAAATAAGTTATAAGTAAGGTAAACTGAAGGAATAAACTACTGGTGCTAGAAGCACAGGTGCTTTGAGTTTCAGACCTCTCTCTGAGGTACTTTGTGTTCTCCTAGCCCATTGGATTTTGCTGTGTTTGAATAAACGACTGAAAAAGACAGAATAAGTAAGACATGGTAGTATTTTTAAACATGCAATGTTACAAATGTGGGTTTAGGAGAAGGAAGCCAAGGTGTAATCAAAATGTAAATCATTTGGAAAAACTGACAGAAGAGGATTTAAAATGGTCATATTCCAGAGGTTAAAACATTACCTGTCAGCTTAGAGTCCTTGATTGTTTGTGTTATGAAGGATGAACAGCTCTGATGGGCACAAGGGTGCAGAGTTGCCCATATCCCCCCCCCCCCCCCCCGGAGAATCGCAAACCATTACTGTTGTTATGCTGCTCATGAGAGAGGGAGTTGAGGAGAAAACATGCCAGAACATCTGCTACAGATAAGAGAGGGGAGAGAGTCTTGTTGATTTACCATATTTTGACTTCTGCGAGAGTTATTTGTCTTATACCATCCTGTTCATTAACATTCCTCAGCGGACAGCCGGAGTGGGCTGGTTTGATGGACACAGTCATTCAAAATTGATTGATAGCTGAGACCCTGTGAGTAGGGATAAAAGTCAGGTCTGGAGAGACACCCTTCAGACGCACCAGGAGACACACCAGTGGACACTGATTGAGTGTTGGAACCCATGGGAAGGTGTGGGGCATCGGAGACCGAACAAAGAGATCGGTCAGTAAAACTCAGTGTTATAGCAGGGCTGGTGGGGACTTGTGTGTGTGTCCACTCATGCCAGAGTGATGAGTCCACCACAGAAGGACGGTCTAGCTGAAGGACAGAGGGGTCATAACTGAATGGCCACAACGACACGACGGATCAAGAATGAAAAGGAAGGTTTGACTGCTGTAGCTGTTACATCTTGCTCGCTCTTTCTCTCTCTCTCTCTCCATCGATTACAACTCAACAACCATATCTACCTCAGCACGCATGAACTGAACTGAACTTTATATTCTAAGACAATTTATTTACCCCTAGACATCGATAGAGCTTGTTTATTATTGCTTATTGTTATTCCTACACTTTTAGGTTTATTATTGCTAATGTGTGTTATCTATATATTTGCATTATTGATATTGATTTGCTTATTTTATTAATAAACACTTTTGAATATAGTACCACCAGACTCCAATGGATTCTTCTTTCTCTGCTGGTTAGACACCCAGTTACGGGGTACATAACATTTGGAATTATTGATCCTCACCAAAGCTATCCATTTTTCTTTGTGGAGAATGATATAGCAAATATATTTAGAAGGATCAAGGTGGATGTTGATGAGCATTATGGTTTTTTTGGAAGAGTTGGTGGATTCCAGCCTGTTATATTCATGTAACATTGAGTAAGTTGCTGGAGATGATGGCATTGAGATTCTGATCTGAGCCCCAAGAACAAAACGTAACCAGAAAATGCTGGGCGCTGAATTGTTTTGAGATTACTAATCCATGTACCATTTAATTTCATTTTGGCTAAATTGTGCTGATCGTGGATGTCAATTATGCCAAATGATGTTACCGTACTGTTTTTGCATGGGAAATCAAACTTAAACCCCTTATCAAATAATCAAAACGTAAACCATGGTAATATTCTGAGTAAGAACAGTTTCTTCTGAAATGTTCTCTCTTTCATATTATTAATTTTCTGTCTGGTGTATTTTCATAATTGCAGTTAATTCTGTGTGGGACTTGTGGGCGCAGAGACCCAGTGTGTCATTTGCCACAATTTAAAATAACAAGGCATGAAATTACGAAAGCTTGATTTGTCTCCAACTTCTGCAAGATGAACACCAGAACACCATACCCATCATGTTTTTCTTTCACATTAAAATCCATGTTTTTAGCACTTTATAGGTGGTAGCATGTCTGTATATTTAATTAAACTCCTTAAAATTTCAGAAATGGAAGCCTGAAGCTAACAGATCGAAAACCTGGGACACTTTATACCATCAGCTTGACCTGTTTTAATGAAGAGACGGTTCTCAAATCTTCGAATGTCACCATTGATACAGGTATCATATGTAGTCTCTAACAACTGTTTATAAGGGAGATCTGTTTTCTTCAATAAAACAGAAAATGCTAGGAACATTCAGTATTTGTGGAAAGGAAAGCAGCTACATTTTATTTGGAACACTAAACATTATCGCTGTGCATCTCTCAACAGATGCAGCCACGTGTCCTGAATTTTCTGTTCTGTTTGATTTCCAACGTCCATGGTATTTTGCCTGTAGTTTGGCAGTCATGTTTCCAGATCTTGGCTATATCTTGTGTCTAGCCATCGCAATAAATAAAACAGGTATTAGAATAACTTTAGTTCATTAAATGTAAAGAAAGAGTAAACTCAAAGGCTGGTGAATTTGTGCTTGTGATTTCTATGGGTGTATATATATTTAGAGATACAGCAGGGTTACAGGCCCTTCTGCCCAGTGGGCCTGTGCTGTCCATTTACACCCATTTGACCAAGTAACCTCCTAACCTGTACATCTTTAGCGAGTGGGAGGAAGCCAGAGCACCCGGAGGAAACCCACGTGGTCAAGTGGAGAACGTACAAACTCCTTACAGTACAGCGGCAGGAATTGAAACTAGGTCGCTGGTGCTGAGACAGCGTTATGCTAACCGCTATGAATAGCAGAAATGGATCCTCTCTATTTAAGGGCTTCTAGAATATTTTAGTTCAATAATCTATGATGTTATAGCACGTCTACTTTGTTAGACTGCTAGAATCTGTGACAAAGTTAGGAGTAAAAAAAGTAAACTGGTTTTTTGAATGGAATCATGCCCGAAGATGTGGCGTGGATACCGAGGGTTCCTAGTACTTTGTTTTTATTACAGATCTCCAGCCAAAACAGTTTTTTAAATGTACTATTACTGTACTTCGGCATGTTTTTTTGCTTGTAACCTTTAATCCCCCGATACAATATTGTGATTCTATGGTATGCCTTGTGTTGTCTCTGGGCCATTGTGAACTGATAATATATCGTATATGCAACTATTCAGTAACAAGTAACCTAGCTGCCAATAGTGATGACTTGTATGCATTTATCTAAGTCAGAATAGGAGGTATTCTTGTCATTACTGCCTAGCGAAATGGAAAATATTGGATAATAGTTACCAGTAGAAGGGCTTGAGGAGCTACAATAACAATATTAAATGACGTTTGGATAAGTTTATAAATAAGAAGGGGGTTAGCTAAGCATGGACAACCTGGTAAGCATGGACAACTTGGGCTAAAGTATCTGTTTCCATGCGATGTTATTCTGACTCTGTAGAACCAAGACTAGGCTTTTAGCTTTTAGCCCAATGAGATAATCTTAGCTTACATCCCTTAACACATTTGATTAATGAGAATTTATAAATTAAAATAAAATTGACCCAAAATAATGTGCTGTTCAAGGCAGAGGTATCAAGCGTTTAGACTGTTGTCAAAATAATTCCTTCCCACTTAGATTGATGTTCTCTACTAATACTTCCAGAACTTTGCTGATCTCGTTCCCTAGAGCTGGACAGGTGACTATGGGAAGTGAGGGAAGAGATTCCTGGGCCATTGGTAGAGTGGACAGCCAACATATTTTTCCTCCGGTGTGGCAACGGCCAGTACTAGAGGATATCTGTTTAAGATGAGTGAAGGAAAGTGTAGGGGAGATGTTGGAGATTTTATTTTATACCGAGTAGTGGTTGGCTGGAGTGCACTGCTAGAGTGATGGTGAAGACTGATACAATAGGTGTACTTAAAGGACTCTTAGATAGGCAGTGGATGGTAGGTGGGAAGGGTTAGATTGATCATGGTTTAAGTTAAAACATTGTGCCCCAAAGACTACATACTATGCTGTAAGTTAATTCCTTTAACTAAATCATAGAGGATCACTCCTAATTTAATGTTGGAGTCTAGGTACCATACCGGCAAGTTTATTTATAACTCCTACCATTGCCAAAGCTTTCTAAGGTATCCAGATCTGCCTGCCAGGTGTGATCTAGTCATGCTTTCTGACTCTAGACCCCCAAGCCATTCTACTGAGTTTACTGTGTACTCTTGATTTGTTTCACTTACTAACCTTTTACTTCAATTGCAATTTCTTCTTTCTCTACACACTGACCTGTATTAAACATTGCAGCTCTTGTCAAATTTGAAATAATAGTTATCTCAAGGTCATGAAAATTACTGCATATATTAGAGACATGTAACAACATTTCTGCTTTGCAGTAAACGCCCATGTTGATTGAATTCCCAGCTTTACACTTGGTTCACAGTGCATTCTGTAGACCAAACCGACACTAAATCGGCCTATTCAAGTTGAGTGTAAACCTGTCATCATTTTAACAAGCCCCACAAAATTTTCCATTGATGTAATCTTTTAACTAGGTTACCCAGAAATCCCGATTGGACTTTCTTCTGGGCCACCTTCATTTGAGCTTTTATAACTTTAGGAAGAGTGAGAGTAGAGAAGCAAATGAACATTTTGATAGTATAGTAGATGATCAGCCATGATCTCAGAATGGCAGTGCAGGCTCGAAGAGCCGAATGGTCTACTTCTGCACCTATTGTCTATTGTCTATTTCACAAGTTGATGAGAACTGTTTAAATCTCCGTCAACATCATTTCAGTTCCATTCTTCACTTCGAAGTTAAAAAAAATATTTCACACAGAATAACATACTATGGTGGTCTTTAGGAACCTTATCAAGCCAACATGGAAAAGAGTGCCTTCATTGTAGGTTTTAAAGTTGCAAAGAGTAGATGTTAATCAACTTTGGTACCTATTATTTAAAGTGCATTTTTTTTTGCATTTCAGGAATAGAGCCAAGTATTCAACCTTTAACCTCACAATCCATATCAAGAACAAAGGCACAGTCCGATTCTGATGGTCGCTGGAACGATGCCAAGCTACTCAGCTCGTATGTAAGCCTTATATATCGGTGTTTCAAAGTGGGATTATATGTAACTGATCAATTCTAACTCTGTGTATTGGCGTTTTCGGTCAACATCACTTAAAATTGGTTTAAGTATTTTACAGTAGTAGGGAAAATGTTGAAATCAAATGTAAAACCTGGTGGTTAAAGACATTTATCAATTGCATATACAGGGGATTCTGAGACACAGCAGGACCAGTACATTTTGGCCCACTTAAGCAGCTGCCCCAATTAGTCTAGAAGTTTCATGGAATTAGTTAAAAAGGTATATTAAAAAAAAAGACACACTACATTTAACTGAGTAACAAATCAGGTATTTAAATAAAATACGGGACAAATTAGAACATTACCAATACTGCTACAGTACTATAAAACTGTGCATTAGTTCCTAATAGTTATTGACCGAGGAATTCATCTAGTGTATGCTGCCGCATTCTTTTGATTGACTGTAAATGAACAAAATCAGCAGAGACACCAAGTACAGATAATGGACTACCTTCGTACAATGAGTTTGATGATTGCATTGTCCAAATCTTCATTTTCATTGGATTATTGTTGATACCTTCAAAATCTTAATTGTTCCTAACTTGTTGAATCAGAGGAATCATTTCATTTTCACTCCCAGCTGTTTCTGACATCTCTGAGCCTCAATGCTTGAAACCACAGTGGAAAGAATAGTTCTGGGTTGTCTTCTTCTTTCTCGCCATCTTTCAGTGATGAAAATCGCTACCTTTGAACACAAACACACACACAACTGACGCTATTTAAAAACTGTTCGCATGAAGCGCAATGCAGTGCTTAAAGGTCACGTGATTTCTATATATATTTTAAAAAAAGGAACACCTGATTTCGTGTTTTAATGACACGCAACTGACCTTAGAAATCATTTGGCAACAGTGGCATAGTGTCCCAAATAAACAAGAAAACTCTGGCTGTTTTCTCAATTCGTTTTTGTTTTTTAAGATGTTAAGGGAAAATCAATGATCTGCTTAGTTCCTGCTGAAGGGATTTTGCCTGAAATGCTGACAATACTCTTTTTCATTGATGCTGCCTGGTCTGCTGAGTTCCTCCATCATTTTGTGTGTGTTACTTCGATCTCCAGCATCTGCAGATTTTCTCTGTGACCTGGTTAGATCATCGGTTCTGAGACAGAAGAGAAATGAAAACAGAGGTGATAGTGTGACTGAATAGTAGGAAGTGACAAGTGGCGTTCCAGAGGGAAGTGATCTCTAGCATCTTTTTTATTAACTAATGAGTTGTTAATAGACAGACACTCAAGTTTACTGATGGCGTAGAAGATGATGGTTGTTAGAAAATGATGAGGAACATTAAGTTACAAGAAAACATTGACATTCATTGAAAGTGGCATCACAAGTTGTAAAGAAAGCTTTTGGCACATTGGCTTTCATGAATCAATGTATTGAGTAGAGGAGATGGGATGTTGAAGTTGTATAAGACACTGGTGAGGCTTAATATGAAATATTGCATGAAGTTTTCAACTTTCAAAGATCCAATTTAATGTCAGAGAAATGTATACAATATACACCCTGAAATGCTTTTTCTTCACAAACATCCACAAGAACAGAGGAGTGCCCCAAAGAATGAACGACAGTTAAATGTGAGAACCCCAAAGTACCCCCCCCAGCTTCCCCCTCCCGCGTGTAAGCGGCAGCAAGCACAATCCCCCCTCCCCCCACCGGCAAAAAAAGTGCATCGGTGCCGTCACCGAGCCCAAGCGTGTGCTAAGCAATAGCAAAGACAGACCAAAGTTATCCCAAAGGCTTCGCATTTCATCCAACATTCGACAACCCACAGGTTCGTTCTCTCCCTGGCAAGGGCGAGGGAGGTGTCCCCCATTTTCACAGCGGGCAGGAGACATAACAACAACTCGCTGGTTTATGATGTTAAATGTTAATTTCGTCGATTTTTTTTGATCTGTGTCCAAAGATCGCAAAGACCTCGGGTCTTTGGGCCCACAGCAAAAGATTTTCCGGCCTCCCCGATGGCACATGAGTCTCCTGCTGTGACACGGACCCTCGAACCGCCTGTCTCCAGAATCCCGAGATCTTAGGCTTCCGAATACGATCGAGACTCTCAGGCCAAACCCTTGGCATGTTGAGTAATGGCCAGTCGTGGAACCCTGAGAATGGGTCCCATTCCCGCAAAGAACCGAAGCCTGCATGTAACTCCAGGTCAGGGTCTTCAAGAGAACCCTGAAATGGAAAAATAAAGGTATTAAAGGTGGTCACCTACCTACAAGAAAGATGTAAATAAGGTTGAAAGAGTACAGAGAAAATTTACAAAGATGTTGCCAGAACTAGAGGACCTGAGGAAAGATTGAATAAGTTAGGACTTCATTCCTTGGAACATAGAGGATTGTTGGGAGATTTGATAGAGTTGTACAAAATTATGATGGGTATAGAGAGGGTAAGTACAAGCAGGCTGGCTGGGACTGCAACTAGAGGTCATGGGTTAAGGGTGAAAGGTGAAAAAGTTTAAGAGGAGCTTGATGGGGGAATCTTCACTCGGAGGGTGGTGAGAGTGTGGAACGAACTACAAGCACAAGTAGTGTATGCAAGCTCAACTTCAACGTTTGGTACACGGTTGATAGGGGTACAGAGGGCTATGGACCCGGGTGCAGGTTGATGGGAGTAGGCAGTTTAAATGGTTCGGCATGGACTAGATGGGCCGAAGGGCCCATTTCTGTGCTGTACTTTTCTATGACTCAGAGTAGTGACAGATGAATTTCCATGAAGATAGGCGTTTACTTCAATCTAAGTATTTTCTTAAACTGATGAATTTTGGAGTAATGGAGCTCAAAATTTAAGAGTCTATGTAGCCAATTTACTTAAACATTGCTGTCAAATGCAAGAATATTAAAGAAGCAATACCACTCACTGTAAGAGGGAGTGATCCACTACAGCTGAAAATCTATCCCTGCTTCGATCACACTTGGAGTACTAGCTTTGTTCCTGCTCTGGACTTCAGAATAATTGGCCTTTAAAGGAGAGAGATATCAGATTCAGCAAAATATTTTCAGAATATTTTCAAGGGTAACGTTATGTTTTGTGATAATGTAATGCAGAGTTGTATTGACTGACATAAAAAGGGTAAGAAGTAATAGGATGTTAAAAGCAATTGTAGAATCTTTTTTGTACAGGTATGAAATTTAAAATTTAGTTAAGAAGAGAGTTCAGAAACTTTCTTCTTCACTAAACGGTTCCTACATTTGTGTCTGTAGGAACTGTTTCAGGTTGTGGAACTGTTACCATCAGGTAGGAGGTACAGAAGCCTGAAGGCACACACTCAGTGATTCAGGAACAGCTTCTTCCCCTCTGCCATCTGATTCCTAAATGGTCATTGAACCCTTGGACACTAACTCACTCTTTTTTTATTATACAGTATTTCTGTTTTTTGCACAATTTTTAATCTATTCAATAGACATATACTGTATAAAGTATACTGAATAAGATGTACTTATTTATTAATTATTATTATTTTATTTTTTCTTCTATATTATGCATTGTATCAAACTGCTGCTGCTAAGTTAACAAATTTCACGTCACATACTGGTGATAATAAACCTGATTTTGATTCTGGTCCAAGAGAGGGCATGAGGTAATGAGAAAGATACTGTTATTCAGGTCCTACTCAATCTAATCTCATTGGTCGTTTTATATGGAGACTGGTTAAAACCACTTTAAAGTTTAATTTTTAAGTTTTCTGTGCTATTTTTCATTTGCTGTTGAATAACACTGACAGGCTACAAGTTCTTTAGCTCTCACCAGCAGAGGCCAGCAAATCGTTTCCTTTGAAATCTCAAACCATATTATCTTTAAAAAAAGGAGGACTGTTTTGTCCCATGCCACTATATTGAATCAAGTTTCTGTAAATCAAATTAGGGCTCTCCAGCTGCCATCTCGTTCACCTTCCAAACTGTACGAATCTTTCGATTCATTCCCATCACAGTCATGGGATGCATATTGATGTATGAGTGAATCACACATTAAATATATTCAAGCAATATTGTCATTGGATAAACAACCCAGATGCTCACTCGATTAGAATTTAACGTGACTAAAAAGAACACTGGAATAATCAGCCTGAGTTCTGAATTGAGGGAATGTGACACCATAGTAAATGAGTGTGACAGCTAATTATGGTCTTTATGTATTATATACGGTTCAGTGTGCTGCTTCAGCTCTTGTATATTTAGTCTGTGTACTAGTATTTAGTAACAGCTAGGATATATTTGCATATGAAAAATTAGTAATTGAGAAGGAAAGGTTCAAACTAAATTTGACCTTCTCTCTACTCAACCTGTTGAACGTCAACTTCTTGAAAGTAAGAGTCGCTTTTATATTCACGGTGACAAATCTGGTAAATTTCTAGTTAATCAGTTGAGGTGTTCTAAAGCTAAACAACATATCACAAAGATCCAGAAGGAGAACGGGGATATTACATCTGCCACTCAGAAATCAATGACGTATTTAAAAATTTTTATTCCCGGCTTTATTCCTCTGAATCTCTGAATGAGAATATTTCTGTTGATCTTATTTAAAATACTTTGAATATCCCTTCACTTTCATCTGATTCTAAAGCAAAACTTAATGAGCCTATATCATTAGAAGAAATATCTTTTGCAATTTCTGCACTGTCTTCAGGCAAATCTCCTGGACCTGATGGGTTCCCCGTAGAATTTTATAAATCATTCTCTTCACTTCTTTCACCTCAGTTACTCTCAGTACTATCTGACTCGTTTAACTATGGTAAATTGCCACCCTCATTTAATGAGGCATGTATTATTCTTTTATTAAAAAAGGGTAAAGACCCAACAGAGTGTTCCTCGTACAGACCGATCTCTTTGCTTAATGTTGATGTTAAAATTTTGGCCAAAGTTTTGGCTTATAGATTAGAAACTGTTATACCCTCTATTATTTCTGATGATCAAACTGGTTTTATTAAAAACCGTCTTCCTTTTTTTAACATACGGCGTTTATTCAATATTTTATATTCACCTTCAACTGGAATTCCTGAATGCGTTATTCCTCTCGGTGCGGAGAAAGCATTTGATCGTATAGAGTGGAAATACCTCTTTGCGGTTTTAGAAAAATTTGACTTCGGTCAAAGTTTTATCTCTTGGATCAAATTGCTATATTTATGTCCTACCGCCTCTGTTTTGACTAATTCTCAGCAATCCCAGTTATTTAACCTTAAACGTGGCAACCGTCAAGGATGCCCCTTGTCCCTTTCTTTTTGATTTGGCTTTAGAGCCTCTGGCGATAGCATTCCGAAGCTGTCCTGAATTGACGGGGATCTGGAGGGGGGGTGTTGAGCATAAAGTTTCTCTTTATGCGGATGATCTATTACTTTTTCTTTCAAATCCGTCCACATTCTTACCTTTAATGTTTTCACTTCTTGATCAATTTAGCCAGTTCTCTGGCTATAAACTTAATTTACATAAGAGTAAACTTTTCCCAATTAATAAAGAAGCACAAGTATTAGCATTTCGTGACCTCCCCTTTAAAGTAGTTCATAAACAATTTACTTACCTTGGTATTACAGTTACAAGGAAGTTTAAAGATCTTTTTCGTGAAAATTTTGCCAATCTTTTGTATACTACAAAACAGAGTCTGTCACAATGGTCACCTCTATCTATGTCCTTGGTAGGTCATATTAATGTTATTAAAATGTACGTTCTCCCTAAATTTTTTATATTTATTTCAATCTATTCCAATTTTTATTTCTAAAAACTTTTTTGATTCCTTACACTCTATTATTTTGTCCTATCTGTGGAAGAATAAGGGTTCTAGAATTAATAAAGTTTATCTTCAAAAATCTAAAAAAGAGGGTGGCATGGCCTTACCTAATTTTTGTTTATACTACTGGGCAGCTAACATTTGTTGCCTTATCTTCTGGTTTTTTTTTCATAGCCAGTCTGATCGCCCTAATTGGGTAGCAATGGAGCTGAATTCCACTAAAGATCTATCTATTTCTGTACTTCTTGGCTCTGCACTCCCTAGTAGTTTGTCTAGACTAATTGTTAATCCTCTTGTTAGACACACTTTGCAAATATGGGCCCAGTTTAGGAAATTTTATGGTTTTTATGGTTTTTCCCTTTCTAGTCCTATCTTACATAATCATCTTTTTCTACCTACTATGTATGATTCAACATTCTGTGATTGGTATAGAAAGGGCATTAGGCATTTTGAAGTTTTTTTTATCGATAATCACTTCGCATCCTTTCAACAGTTCTCTGCTAAGTTCAATCTTCCTAATGCCCATTTCTTTAGATATCTTCAAATCAGACACTTTATCAATCCTTTATTTCCCAACTTCCCTGAAATGCCTGAGAAAAATGCTATGGATTTATTTCTTTCTATTAATACACTAGGTAAAGGTTTAATATCCTTTATCCGTGATAAATTAGTATCCTTATGGCATGCCCAGTGGATAAAATCAGAATGGCTTGGGAGCATGACTTAAATATCCCTTGATCTGATGAGGTTTGGGACTTGATTCTCAAATCGGTTAATTCAACTTCTCTTTGTGCTCGCCACTGTCTTTTACAGTTTAAGATTGTTCATAGGGCCCATATGTCCAAATCTAAATTATCTCGATTTTACCCTAATATTAGTCCTCTTTGTGATAAATGCAAAAGTGGTGAGGCCTCTCTTATTCATATGTATTGGACCTGTCCTAGTTTAGAGAAATTTTGGAAAGATGTTTTTATAACCTTATCCTGTATTCTGAATCGCCACTTAGAACCTAACCCTTTAATTGCTCTGTTTGGTTTCTTGGGTGAGACAGATATACGTTTGAGTTCGACTAAGTGTCGAATATTATCTTTTGCTTCTCTCCTGGCCAGACGTCTAATTCTTCTTAGATGGAGAGATGTTGTCCCACCCGCGCATGTTCAATGGCTTAACGATATCATGTCCTGTTTAGACCTTGAAAAATTCATTATTCAATTCTTAATTTGGATATAAAGTTTCATAAGGTCTGGGGACCTTTTATGGAGTATTTTCATAACTTTCCTCTTAATTAAGTTTTTTTTTCCAGTCCCTTGCTTTCAGCTCTTTTTTTTGGTAGTAGGCATTAATATCTTCTGTTTCCAATTGTATTTACAGTTTTGGGGGTTTGAATGTTCTGATTTGTATTTCCTACATTTTGTTTTGGTTGGTCTGGAGTTTTTTTTGTTGTGGGGCTTGGGGTGGACACTAACTTTACACGACTTCAACTTGGGTGTTTTCTCAATGATCTTATTTTGTATTATATTACTATTGTATGTTTATCTTGCACTGTACTTATTTCCTACTTTGTTTTTGGTTTTTTTTTTGTTTGTAGTGTTGTAGAAAATGCATAAAAAATCAATTTAAAAAAAAAAGAGAAGGAAAGGGAAGAGCACATCAGCATCAAACAATGCTTTATTAGAATCTCGACTCTTTTTCAAAGATTCTCTGGGGACTAATTGGAGCAATATACTCAAAGAAAAATAAATATTAGGGACAGAATATTGCTGACAGTGATGGTCGGGGCTTGCTTTAAGATGTGCAGATGTTCATTTATACATATAGATAGGTAGATAGATAGATAGATACTTTATTCATCCCCATGGGGAAATTCAACATTTTTTCCAATGTCCCATACACTTGTTGTAGCAAAACTAATTACATACAATACTTAACTCAGTAAAAGTATGATATGCATCTAAATCACTCTCTCAAAAAGCATTAATAATAGCTTTTAAAAAGTTCTTAAGTAGTTTACTTAAATACATTAAATACAATCAACCCCGGCACTTTAACATATCTTACTCCTGGCGGTTGAATTGTAAAGCCTAATGGCATTGGGGAGTATTGACCTCTTCATCCTGTCTGAGGAGCATTGCATCGATAGCAACCTGTCGCTGAAACTGCTTCTCTGTCTCTGGATGGTGCTATGTAGAGGATGTTCAGGGTTTTCCATAATTGACCGTAGCCTACTCAGCGCCCTTCGCTCAGCTACTGATGTTATACTCTCCAGTACTTTGCCCACGACAGAGCCCGCCTTCCTTACCAGCTTATTAAGACGTGAGGCGTCCCTCTTCTTAATGCTGCCTCCCCAACACGCCACCACAAAGAAGAGGGCACTCTCCACAACTGACCTATAGAACATCTTCAGCATCTCACTACAGACATTGAATGACGCCAACCTTCTAAGGAAGTACAGTCGACTCTGTGCCTTCCTGCACAAGGCATCTGTGTTGGCAGTCCAGTCTAGCTTCTCGTCTAACTGTACTCCCAGATACTTGTAGGTCTTAACCTGCTCCACACATTCTCCATTAATGATCACTGGCTCCATATGAGGCCTCGATCTCCTAAAGTCCACCACCATCTCCTTGGTCTTGGTGATATTGAGACGCAGGTAGTTTGAGTTGCACCATATCACAAAGTCCTGTATCAGTTTCCTATACTCCTCCTCCTGTCCATTCCTGACACACCCCACTATGGCCGTGTCGTCAGCGAACTTCTGCACATGGCAGGACTCCGAGTTATATTGGAAGTCTGATGTGTACAGGGTGAACAGGACCGGAGAGAGCACGGTCCCCTGCGGCGCTCCTGTGCTGCTGACCACCGTGTCAGACCTACAGTCTCCCAACCGCACATACTGAGGTCTATCTGTCAAGTAGTCCACTATCCAATCCACCATGTGAGAGTCTACTCCCATCTCCGTTAGTTTGTGCCTTAAGATCTTGGGCTGGATGGTGTTAAAGGCACTAGAGAAGTCCAGGAATGTAATCCTCACAGCACCACTGCCCCCATCTAGGTGAGAGAGGGATTTGTGCAGCAAATATGTGATAGCATCCTCCACTCCCACCTTCTCCTTATACGCAAACTGAAGAGGATCCCGGGCGTGCCTGGTTTGTGGCCTCAGATTCTGTATTATCAGCCACTCCATGGTCTTCATCACGTGCGACGTCAAAGCAACAGGTCTGAAGTCATTCAACTCCTTTGGTTGTGGTTTCTTCGGTACCGGGACAATACAGGATGTTTTCCACTGTCTGGGTACTCTTCTCTGCTCCAGGCTCATGTTGAAGATGCGCTGTAGTGGTTCTCCCAGCTCAGTCGCACAGGCCCTCAGTAATCGTGGGGAAACTCCATCCGGTCCCGCCGCCTTGCTGGTACAGATCTTCCTCAGTTGACCTTCCACCTGTGCAGCCGTAATCCTGGGCGTGGGCAAGGTCTCCTGTGAGTGGCTATTTTCCTGTGAGGGAAGTAAGCCTGGTGTGGAGTTCTGCGGTGAGGATGAGATTGTGCTGTCGAACCTATTGAAGAAGTTGTTCAGCTGGTTCGCTTTCTCCACATCTCCACTTATGTTTGCCCCCCGCTTTGCACCGCATCCGGTGATGATCTTCATCCCATCCCACACCTCCTTCATGCTTTTTTTCTGCAGCTTTTGTTCTAGCTTCCTCCTATACTGCTCCTTTGCCCCCCTTATCTGTACTGTGAGTTCCTTCTGAACTCTTTTAAGCTCCAACCGATCACCATCTTCTTCTGGTTTAGGAGGCCTTTGATGTGACTAGTGATCCAGGGCTTATTATTGGGATAGCAGTGAACAGTTCTAACAGGAACAATGGCATCCACACAAAAGTTAATATAGTCCGTTGTGCATTCAGTGACCTCCTCAACGCCCCCACAGAGCCCCTCTTGCAGTACATCCCAGTTAGTAGTACCGAAGCAGTCTCTCAGGGCCTGTTCAGCTTCAGGAGTCCACTTTCTAAAAGAGCGTGTGGTAGTGGGATGCCTCATCACAATTGATTTATATCTGGGCTGTAACAAAACCAGGTTGTGATCAGCTTTCCCCAATGAAGGCAGTGGGGATGCACTATATGCCTCCTCTACGTTTGCATACAGTAGGTCAATAGTCCTATTACCCCTGGTGTAACAATCCACGTACTGGGAGAAAGCAGGTAGTGTCTTGTCCAAAGTCACATGGTTGAAGTCCCCTGTAATTATCACCAGTGCCATATTTATATATTGGTAGAATAGATTAACTGTTGTTTTTGTTGTGTATCATATTTATGCAGATTTTTGAACAGTCTTAAACATCAGTTTAAAAGTCACTGCAGCTTGTACTTTATTGCCATGTAGTTTGACACAACTTGCTGTATCTCATCGTTTTTTATTATGTCAAAATTGTGTACATTGGGCATGGATTAGCATTCAAAATTAGAATTAGATCTGGCAAATGTTTTTGGATTTCTACTCTGCCGGAAATTGTGGAATGGTGTAAAGGTATTAGAACATAGAATAGTACAGCACATTACAGGCCCTTCAGCCCACAATGTTGTGCTGACCCTCAAACCCTGCCTCCCATATAACCCCCCACCTTAAATTCCTCCATATACCTGTCTAGCGGTCTCATTAACTTCCAGAATTCCTGTATTCCAGAATTAATCTAACTTTTGCAATGATACAGAATCCCTTTTGCATAAAATAAATACATTTCATAGTTTTATAATTCACATTAACAAATGATAATTTTAAAGTTTCATTATTTGTATTCCATTTTTTTATGGTGGCACAAACAAGCTAGCAGCAAAACATGAGTCATTTTCAATGGCTTAGTCACATGTAAACAGCTAGTCACTATACAAATGACATGGAATGATCTTACAGACTTTTGTGTAATTCCTTCTCGTGGTTAAATTGCAAAACCAGTTCTCAAAGATGAGCTATGCTTCTTGATTAAAAATTTAAGTGTTTCCCGTAAATTGGAAGGATGTTTATGAAGTGCATGTGGAACCACATCTGTTTCAGTTTAGATGAAATATGATGCATTATATTCAACAATGAGTGTATATTGACATTTTTAGGTTGTGCAGTTGGAGTTTGTGTCAGCTAAGTGGAGTTGCACTGTGTTCCTTTTGCTTCGAATCGTGCTGTGTGCTTTGGGCAATGTTGTGATGAACTTGGTCATCGGGAGCTGGAACTAAATATGTGCAAGGGTACTAGCTGTTGGGTGTAATCACCCTCATGTGAGCTCTGTTGTAAAGCAGCATGTAAGGAGGTGCATACAGCTGGTAGCTGATACTCTCCCATTGACTTAACACTATCCACAAAAGACAAACCCCCATTAATCCCTCTAGTGACTATTTCAAAGTAAGTACAATGATACAGATAAAAAACACAAAACGCTGGCAGAACTCAGCAGGCCAGACAGCCTGCTGAGTTTTGCCAGCATTTTGTTTTTTATTTATTTCCAGCATTTGCAGATTCACTCGTGTTGACAATGATACAGATTCAGTCTTCAAAAATGTCATAGACTTACACCCATGCTGCAGCAACCTCTATAAACGAACCTTTATAAATGATTCGTCTGTTTCTTTCTTTCACATTTCTATCCAGGAGTCTGGTCAGTCACCGATTTCACCACCCCTTCTCTCATATCTAAATTTCCTCTTAATATGTTCGCTTTATACTATCCCAACAATTTAATATAATTTTGCAGGTTCATTACATTCCTACTGTTTAAATATTTCTCCAGTGCTGCTTTTTGACTGCTGGTTGCCAAAACTGAAAATCTATGTTCTTTTTTGAAAGATTAATATTGGACTTTAGCTGTGCCCCTCCTCTCTGCCGTGTCTAAACTGTATGTCCCACATTGAATATATATCCTGAGTAAACAGTCCTCAAGTTATGTTCTGCATATTACTGCCAGTGTCTTGATCATTCATTTCCTGGACAGTTCTACTTGTGAAACTGGGCAGAAGACTGGAGCAGGCTACCACACTGGAAGCTGTGTCAAAGTTCAAAGTACATTCAAAGTATGTAAACTGTGTGCAGCCTTGAAATCCATCTTCTTGCAGGCAGCCACAAAATGAAGAAGTACAATAGAACCCGTTTAAAAACACACGCACAAAAGAACAAACTGTGCAAACAATAAAAAAGTAAACAAATAACACACAGAACATTAACTGCAGAGTTCCCGAAAGTGAGTCTACAGCCAGGGAGGTGAGTGAAGATGGTCCAGACCGTAGCCATGGAGCCAGTTAGCACTGAGCCTAGTGTTGATGGTTGCAGGCCGCAGCTACAGAGTTAGTTCAGAGCAGACATGAGTAAACCTCGCAGAGAAGTGAGCTGAACACTCGTTTGTCCTTCGCCCTTGATGCCTTGGACAAATCGAGCAAATAGTAAGGAAGAAGTAGACCAAGAAAAAGACGTGGAACATGAGCTGCAGAGTCTCTGGAAGTGAGGCCACAGCCAAGGAGCCCGTTCAGTGCTGAGGTGAGCGAAGCCTGTCCAGGAGCCTCAGGGCTGCTGGACAACGACTGCTCCCAAACCTAACGCTGTGGGACCCAAGAGGGAGAGAGGGAGACCGATCAAACCCAGGCAGACAGCACTGATAACCTGCTCGCTTTCTGCTTTCATCCTCAACGATTTTAATCTTGCTCAATGCTTTAATCAACACGGAGCCAACAATGGGTTCGTTTTCTGCCATCACGCCTTGATGCAGTGCCTGCTTCCCGGTGAGGGTCACCCTAGCCGTACCTGCAGCCCTGAGAGTCTAGTTCGTCAAATCCCCCAGGAGATCACAAAAGTGGCAGATCATTTGGTCATTTAAAAGGTACATCCTTAAAAAGGAAATTACAGGCTGCAGACTGCAGCAATCACCGATCAGAAGAAGTATATCCTGTAGAGTTTCTAGCCGTTTTGTGAGCTGCCCGAAAAATGCTGCTGCTGGTCACCGGCACCATCTTGTAGAAGGAAGAGCACTTGTGAAAATGAGGATGCAATTGTCCAGGAGACAATCGCCTGATATTGATTGGTGGGTTAATGGAGCAATGAGGAGATACCTGAAAGCTGGCGATTGGACTCTGCGAGTTAGAGGTCACCTTGCCCTGCCACAACAGCATTGCACTTACGGAAACGAGGATGCAATTGTCCAAGAGACAATGGCCTGGTATTCATTGGTAAGCTAATGAACCTCATCAGAAGTCATTAGTTATAGTTTGATTTAATGCAGTTTAACTTTGAAAGGTTTTCTTAGCAGAGCCAAAGTGGGACTTCTGTTATGCCGGCATTTCTGTTTAGTGCTGCAGCATTTAAGTGTTATCTCATTGCCTCAAAGGATATTTTGTTTTCTTCTCTGGGTAGTGATGTGCTGACTGGAGCTGTGTTTGGTTGCATTGGTGGAGTAATCCTGATGTACCTGTCCTATTCCTTTTATAAAAAGTGGAGACGAGATGAGCGATTACGGGCATTTCTAAGGTAAGGTGTCCGGATTATTTGAATTTTACATTATTTTAGTAAATTATAGATCTTGATTTCTTCTATTTGGCTGAACTTAACATTGCTTAAGGTTGTAGATAATTTACCTAAATATATTTTTGGACCAGGGTTATTCCCTATAATGCCGCAAACATTTTGCACCATGAGGAGGTTTCCATTTATTATTGCAGCCTGTCATTTGGTTTCCTTGATGTCAAAATGTGCTGAATTTTGGGAGACCGATGTTTATTTTTTTAAATCTAATTATGCCCACATTTCTGTTTCTTGCATTTCTGTCTTGCTACATGTATATATAATGAGCTTGAACATGAAAGTTATACTGAAAAATATGAAATAGTTACAAAACAGCAACATGTTTAGGACTGGGGTGAAATCTGGGCAATCTCACTAGCTCCAATTCCAGGCCACCCGTCTTTCAAGGGATCGATTGCCTTCTCCCTTTCAATCAATCTGCAAATGGTTCCAGCTTTTCCCGATTTTCATCCGGGTGTGAAGGAAACGGGCAAACAAAGATCTGACACCTTGCATCTTGGGTGCTGCTGAATTTAACTGTGGTGAACTCAGAATTGAAGTGATATTTAGAGTGCTATGTAACAACACTACTAAATCAGCAGGTGAATTTTTAGGGAATATGTCAAAAAGTGTCGTATTTCTCACTATGGAAATGATTTGTAACAATTTTATTGGGCATTGGTTTTGTTAGCATGAACCAGTGACTGAGGACAAAGTGCTTACGTATCAAGCTGGCATATGAATTGCACGCAGTTTAATGAACAGTAATGCAGTAAATGTCCCAAGGGCCAAATAAGCTATCCTGCTTCAGTTTCTCAAATGTAGGAAAGGAACTTAAATGATTGGGATAGAGAGAAATATTTAAAGACAGAGATAGTACTAGACATGACCATATAAATGCAAAAATATAAAACCTTACAAATTGGCTTTCAGTAGCTGTTTCTGCCAACTAATTTTATTTTGAATAGAAGTTCATTTAAATGCATCATCTAAGCTGTATTCTTTCCCTTATTGGCTATCTGCTTCACACAGCTGTAGAAAATTATGGACTGGGGATAATGAATGCCTATTAGTGACAGGAAGCATTAAGTATTGTTCATCTGCTTATTAGGCAGAAGGAGGCTTGATTTGAAATAAAAGTCAAATATAATTGGACTAAACCTGTCTTTACAGCTTTAGTTTAAGAAATAAACATGCAGAGCTCTTCATTATTGAAATGCATTCCATTATTGTTACATAAATTTTATTTTTTTTCACGCTGATTTTCAAAGTTATTAAAATAACAAAGGAAGGATAGGCATATGTGTAGCAAAGATCTAGATTTGTGGCAAAGCTTTGATAAATTTAGTGCATTAATTTAACAGTTTTATAATATTGCTTTCATTCGCTGACATTCATTCCAAAATCATTTGCTCAGTATTTGCAACGCTAATTTTAAGATGAGGCAATTTTGAACATTTTTCTGGCTTAATTTGCATTTCTAGCTTGAAAATACATCCTTTTCATTTTGAATAAACTAAAATGCATGTACAAAGGCAATTTGTACAAAAATAATTTTTCTGATAATTTAGTGAAATAGTTCAAGTAACTTTATAAGATAGTTAGTTTTGTCATAATTGTGAGATTGTATTCCTTTGTGCTCATGTAGATGTGTAGGGGGTAAAACCTGATTTAATTGCTTGGGGTTAAAGTGGTGGAGGCAGTAGTGAATCAAATAGAAACTAATGTTTGAATGTAATATGCTCATTCTAATAAAACAACATAAATGTCGGAGAACCCCAGCAGGATCGAGAGCACTTGAGGTAAGTATTTAAAAAAAAAGTGCAATCAAACGAAACTCGGTTAGGATTGAGGTCAAGACAAAATCTGAATGGTGTGAATTTCCAAATAGTTAGGGAAGAAATAGTTATAGCAATAATGATTAAAAACATGAGCCTCGGCAATGTGAATTTATCCGAAGAACTGCAGGGTGGAAAATGATCTCCCCCTTCAAAAAAAAAGAGAGACTGGAAAATTACAAATCAATTAGCTTTGCCTAAAGACTCAATGTACGGGTGAAACTTGTGAACATTTGGAAGGGCATAAGTTAATCTGGGCCAGCTGGCATGCATCTGGAAAGTGATGGTCATGCTTCATTTAAAAAAACAAAGTGATAGCATCTAAGAAGTGTGTGTCCTATGATATGTGTATTAAGTAGCATATCAGAGTAGTTATGAAAATAAAAGCAAATGTTATTATTGCTGTGGTTAAATGAATGGATCGAGACAGTGGACCAAAGTAGATATTTTGAGGTTGGTAGAATGGGGGACGCGATGCACCTTACGGTATTGTTTATGTATATATGTTAGACAGGACAAAGTTAACAGTTTTTGAGTCCTAGGTATTTGTGAAATTTGGAGATTACGTGAATCTGTAGGCAGGATGGTGGATTGGGCAGTTTGATGACAAATGATGTTTAATGCTGTAGGAGGATAGACTATTGGGAGGGAGAGAAAGAACATGGAATAGAGGTGTGCTCCAGGTAGTAAGATTCAAGGCCAAAATTTACTAGTACAGAGATGGAGGAAAACTGATGGTCCTTTAGCACTGTTGAGCAAGAACTCGATGGAGGTCAGCTGAAAGTATGATTGGAAGAGTTGCGACATAGATGCTAATTCAATCCTGTTAGTTTCTTGATGGTCATTGCATCATGGTCATACTACACAGGAATGGGCTCTCCAGCCCATTGTTTCCAATCCCAAACATTTCTGGCAATCTTCAGTAATCACATTTGCCTGATTGCATCTGTATCCTTCTACACCTCGCCTGGTCAAGAACCTGTCTTTATGTCCCTTAAACAAAGAGGTATCTGATTCTAAAAGTGCGATCCATATCTCATCTAAACTTTCTCCTTAGATCACGTTTAAAACTCCTTCCCCTCTCCTAATCTTCTTCCCTATTGGTTTTATAACCATACAATTGGAAAACTTGACTCTCCACCTATCTGTACAAATGACATTATTATTTTATATACATCTATCACTCCTCTGCTTTCTTCGCTCTGGGGAAAACAAGCCTAGCCTGTCTAAACCCTCCCTATAACCTATAAAGTCCCCCAACCTAGATAACATCCTGTTAAATCCCCTCTGCACTTTCTTCAGCATAATCATATTCTTTCTACAATACTCCCAGTATGGGCTAATTATTATTTTGTAAAGTTGCAGTGTAATGTTCCGACTTTTATATTCAATGCTTCAACCTGTGAATGTTGGATTCACTTTAAAGCAATCCTCAATTTACCTTCTATAGATGTGTACTAGAGAGTGTATTGACTCATGGCGTAGTGTGGGAACACCAATGCCTTTCAACAGAAAACCTGACAAAAGGTAGTGGATCATGGGTAAACCTCTCCCAACCACTGAGCACATTTACATGAAACATTGTTGTAGCACCCGTGATCAGAGATTGCCGTTACCCAGGTGATGCTCTCTTCTTGCTGCTGTCATCAGGTAGAAGGTGCAAGTGCCTCAGGACTCGCAGCACCAGGTTCAAGAACAATTACTACCCCCAATCGTCAGGTTCTTGAATAGAAGGGATAACTACACTCACTTGCCCGACAATAAAATGTTCCTACAACCAATGGTCTCACTTTAAGGACTCTTTACCTCATTATCTCATGTTCTCATGATTTATTGCTCTTTATTTATATTTGCCTTTGCACAGTTTGTTTTCGTCTGCACTCTGATTGATCTTTCATTGATCCCGTTATAGTTACTTTTCTATAGATTTGTAGAGTATGCCCACAGGAAAATGAATCTTGGTTGTATATGGTGTACTTTGATAATAAAATTCACTTTGAACCTTCATGGCCACTTTTATGTGATTTCTCATTGTTTAAAGAGAGCAAGAGTTTTCCTGGTTAAAAGAGAGGCTAAATATAAATGATTGTGAATTTACAATTAATTGGTGACTTAGTCAGAGGACTAAATACTTTTGCTAGAAGAAAATAAATATTTCCTGCTAGTTTCCTGAAACATGATTATTCATGAGACTGTAACAAAAGTACTTTCAAAAAAGTATTTGGAAAGAAAAAGTGAAGAAAGGTATGGAGAAGGGGCAAGGAGCCTGGATTGGAAGCAGCAGATAGAAATTAAGCAAAAATGATGTTTTCTGTGCTATAACTTGAAAAGCTGACCTGTACTCAATCGCCTTACAAAGAAGGATATAAAGAGATATAAAGTAGCATGTGTATTTATTTGAAGAAATTTGGGAAGTCTTTGGCTGTGTGTGTAAAATTGACTGAAAAAAGTTTTTGTGTATTTTGGGAGAAGTTATGATTAGTCCAGGTTTTGAATTTCCTGCTATATGTTTGTGTAATTACACAAGAAATTGCCTGTGGTTTCAGTTTGGACTCTGGCACATGTCGATGGGTTACAGTCTAACCGAAAAGTGTTGATTACCAGCAGTGAGACGTCACATTTATGTAATTCAGGCAATATGTGGGTGTACCATTTTAAACATCCAGTTTACTTATAAAATTGTGTGTTAGCGTCATCCAGTCATTGTTATTGGCAAGTAAAGATACTACTTTAATGTTTACTCCCTAAACTGCTTTGCCTTCATTAACCATGGAGTTTAAAGTTTTGGCTTCTACTTGTGTGCTTAATAAAAAGAAAACATCAAACATTCTGAATGGAGGCTGTAAGCTTTCTAGTCAATAATAAAGGTGAATCCTGAACTGCAAAACAAGACTGCTTAGAAGCACGATTTTATCAGGCATTTTTAAGTTTCTAGGAATGAACATCGCTAAAAAGGCTGTCTTGGTTCATCCATGTAGATGCCTTAAGAAAGAAAGTGCACCAGTATCTATACTCCTTAGGAGGCTAAAGAAATTTGGAATGTCCACCTTGACCACTTTTATAGATGCACCAAAGACACCGTCCTATCCATAGACACCGCGGCTTGGTACGGCATCTGCTCTTGCAAGAAACTGCAGACAGCTGATACCAGCCCCTTCCCCATGGACTCTGTCTATGCTTCTCACTGCCTTAGTAAAGCAGCCACATTGTCCAAGTTCCCATCCACCCTGGACATTGTCTCTATTTGCCCCTCCCATTGGGCAGAAAATGGAAAAGCCTGCAAGTACGTACCAGCAGTCTCAAGGGCAGCTTCTGTCCCAGTGCTGCAAGGCTATTGAATGGCTGCCTAGTTCGATAAAATGGAGGATCAATCGTGCAATCTACCTCATAATGACCTTGCACTTTATTGTCTACCTGCACTGAGCTTTCTCTGTAAGTAAACCACTTATTCCGCATTCTGTTATGATTTTCCTTTTGTACAACCCCAATGTACTTATGATGTCACGCAAAACAAAGGTTTTCACTGGATCTCGGTGCATATGACGATGGTAAAGTAATTTACCAATGTTAACATGCTTACTTTAAAATGTGAGGATAAATTTTGCTTAACCACATGATGCACTATCAATAACTCCAAAAGACTGGAAGTCGAGTAAATACTGAAAGGCTTTTATTAGCAGTAAAATTGAGCACGTCCATGCTGGATGACTGTGGGAGGAGCAGAAACACAATCACCTTTATCCAGGGGTCTGTGGGAGGAGCCACAGGAGCAGTTTGCAGAGGGGCGTGTCCAGACAGATATACATGGTTTACCACACCACATCAATTATTAAAGTAAAATAAATAGAAATCTGAAACAGAAAATGCTAGCAGTACTTAGCATGTCAGGCAGGGACACAGCACCTCAGGTTAATGATTGTTCATCAGAGCTGTTTCAGATTTCCAGCAAAAATACAGATGCAGGTTAACACCTCTATTTGTATTTCTGTAGAGATTTTGAATAAAAGGTTTAATCTATTAATTCAGCAGACTCTAGCTGTACTATCTGATCTTTTATTTTGCGGGAAGGTCAAGTACTCATTATAAAATAAAACATCTTATTTCAGGGACAGGGCCTGATGTGCTTAAATGTACCAAATTTAACTATTACACTGTACTTGCTGGTCAATTAAATCAATTTTCTCAGTAGATGACAGAGACATTTTCCCATTTCCTGGGCAGTGATGTATCCTTTGTATCTTATCATTTTAATTCCATTGTGATTCAGCATCAAGCTGGCTTTTAGTTGCTTGTATGTCAGGTTTGGGTGTTCACAGAATCGTCAAATATTTATAGATACGTTGTCACAACACAGGATGGCCTTGGAATTAGAATAATTAGCACTGTCTGCTTCACTGCTATGTGATTGAGAGTGTATTTAACACAGTACAGAATGCAGTGCCGACAAACCCAAGTCCTTTCAATTCATTTGGGAAATTCATTCAAGCACTTCACGGCATGGGTCACAATTATGAATTCAACAACAGATGGGCTTCTGGTGAAGTGCTCCTTTCAGAGCAATGCGAGGGAGTTTAGGCTATTTATCCTTGACATTGACCATCATTGAGCACTCCCAGGAGAACCAGCTGCTCATAATGCAGCATTGGACTGGGGCTTTGATAGCTAAATAATATGCACATATACGATGATATCTTGAGCCTTGTCCCTTCGCTCTCATTAGGCTCCCACTACCCCAGATCTGCTCAAGCCCCCACCTCTTAGGTTGGGTCCATGATCATTCATGTTCTCTCTCCTTCAGGGAAGAATTTGGTCGCAGTTGGCCAACCTTTGGCCCGAAGAAAGTGGTGCAACCTTTTCACCACCAACATTTAAAATGGCAGGCTCCTCCCCCAAATTACAGCTGGCAAACCCCTAACCTGGCCATTTAATGCCCTTGTCAAGAGGGCACTCGAATTTCTGTGTCTAAGTGGAATATTTGTTCTTCAGCTTTTTAACAAATTATTTAATGAAGTATTACCTATAATTGGACAGTTTAATGCATTTTCCCTCTGTAGTCCTCAATGGTAATCATCATTGGTACCTAAGCCAACAGAGATAAAATGCTTGGTTGTTTTAGAACATCTTTTCTCTTATTGAATGGTTGCAGCATGTGTCTGAGAAATGAAAATCCATCTTTTCCGTTCCCTACTTCTAAGTGGATCGTAGAAAGTGATCTATGTTTTGTTCAGGATACAAGGTGTTGTGGGTGGAAGAGATATCTATTATTGTGCCCTAATTATCACTTGAACTAAGTAGCTACTGAGTCCTTTTAGAAGAGTTATCTGTGTTGGTTGAAATAGGCCAGACTAGTTAAGATTGGTAGACGTCCCATCCCGCATGTAATTCTTTCAAGTTGTTCATTACTGAAACTGATTTTTCATTTCAAATAGATATAATTTTTAAAAATTTTAATTTCCCAGCTGCTGTGGTAGGATTCAAACTTGTGCTTTCTGATCAGTAGTTCAATCCTTGGCTACAACTGCAGTCGTATCTATTGCAACTTCCCCAAGGTATTTAGGGTAGAACTATACTTTTCAAATTTGAATGTCATTATGCTGTACATAGGCACAACAACTGAAATGATATAAATTAGTTTTCCTCAAAGAAAACGACAGGCTTTAATGATTTGTTCATTCAAGGGACGTGACTTTCGTAGTGTGGAGCTCCCTTTGTGAATCACTGCAGTCCTTGAGTTATGGGTTCACCCGCAATGTTTTGAGTGAGAAACCCAGCAGAGGTAAAGGAATGGCGATTCCATTTTCAAGTCAGGATTCTGTGTGGCTCTGAAGACAACTTCCAGGCTGTGGTGTTCCCATGTTTTTGCTGTCCTTGTCCTTCTGGCTGGTGAGGTTGTGGGTTTGGAAGGTGCTGTCTAGGGGTCCTGGTAGGCTTCTGCTGTGCAAGCTGCTGCAACTGTGTGTCGATGGTGGAATGAGTGAACGGTTGTGGATGGCGTGCCTGTCAAGTGGACTGCTATGTCTTGTGTGGCTTTGAGCTACATGAACCATGGAACCATAGAACACTACAGCACAGTACAGGCCCTTCAGCCCTCCATGTTGTGCCGACCCATATAATCCTTAAAAAAAAGTACTAAACCCACACTACCCCATAACCATCCATTTTTCTTTCATCCATGTGCCTGCCCAAGAGGCTCTTAAATATCCCTAATGTTTTAGCCTCCACCACCATCCCTGGCAAGTCATTCCAAGCACTCACACCCCTCTGTGTTTAAAAAAAAAAACAACTTACCCCTGATGTCTCCCCTAAACTTTCCTCCCTTAATTTTGTACATATGCCCTCTGGTGTTTGCTATTAGTGCCCTGGGAAACAGGTACTGACTATCCACCCTATCTATGCCTCTCATAATCTTGTAGATCTCTATCAAGTCCCCTCTCATTCTTCTACGCTCCAAAGAGAAAAGTCCCAGCTCTGCTAACCTTGCTTCATATGACTTGTTCTCCAAACCAGGTGATGTCTTTGAATGTGCCCAGTGCAGGTAAGTAGAGAGTATTTCATCACACCCCTGACTTGATCCTTGTAGGTGATGGGTAAGTTTGGGGAATTATGAGGTGATTTACTCTGACCTGCGTTTGTAGCCACATTGTGTGTGTGACTACTTGATGGTCATGCCATGGAATTTCAGTGTGTGATTGCTGGAATTTCTAGTCAGATATTATTGGCTGAAACTTGTGCAGTGTACCTCTTCTAGTTTTTTGTTAATTCTGTGCCAGGTTCGACGGTAGCTTATCAAACCAATGCAACAGATCTGTGAATTGAGAACATGAACTGAGATCTAAGCTCTAAAGGCCTTGGGTTGTGTTTCCATAATCTTTGACATTGAAGTTGTAGACTGCACTCAAACTCGCAACATACCCTAAAAGAAATTTATTCCAGTGAATCAGTCAGGGTATTTAAATTGTGCTAATTTTGTTTGCTGCATGACTCTAGTAGCCACACTTTAAAATTCACGTGGACCAAGTGCAGAATTGTGTACTGCAGCAAGATCTGCAAAGCTTCAGTGCAGTTCTTTTTGAAGTCTTTTTCAGTGACTTTAAATTGGCTTCCTCAGAGATAACAGACTTGATACCCAACATTAAGTGTAAACCCCCTATTTCCGGCTGCATTGCTAAAAGTTCTTGTTACCATTTCCAAATACACAAGGTATAATTTTAATTGCAATAAAAATTAGCTTAATTTCAAGCAGTTTCAGTTTCATTTTCAGCTGGCCTCAGTATACTGTATATGTGCTTTCCTGATGAAAATTGTGTGTCATTTGGAATAGGATTTGTTGTAATTTTTAAGGAATTCATTGCATTGGTAAAACAAGTGTTAAGTATGAAAACTAACAATGTGGTTCTTTTTCTTACCTAGACTCCATCGAAATGCAGAAGTTGCCCCTTACTTTATTTTTGGCATGAATGACGAAAATGCTGGGTGAACCATCAGAGATTGATGCACACAATAACTTTGATGCCTTATTTGCACATGTTAGATTTTTTGATTGTTATTTTACTTAACAGAGTGGGCCTGTTCTTCAAAACTGCACATACCGTAAAATAAATGAAGTGCCTTTCTATGTGTCAGCATAGTGAATCAGCTATCATCCAGCATAACCTTTTGAAGACTGATTTTATTCATTTCCCGATTGATGATAAATTTTGTACTGAGAAATTTCATCTTTTTAAGTAAAAGGTTTCTTTCTGTTGAGAATTAGAACAACTGTTGTGAGTCATTTTTGCATCTCAATCACACCCTTGAAACTTAGTTCCACTGTATTCATTCAAAATATGTTTCATTTCAATTATTCGACAGTAATTCAAACCTACAGTACTGTGCAAAAGTCTTTGGCACATTTATATATAGCTAGGGTGTCTAAGACTTTTGCACAGTTCTGTAGGAATTTTATGTATTGCACTGTAATGCTGCCACAAACAAAAGACATATCTCATGACGTGTGCATGATGATAAACCTGATTCTGATGTGGGTCTCTGTTGTGGACTGAGAGTGGAAAGGAGAGGGTTGGTTGAGAAAAGGGGAAGGGAGAGGGGAGGGAGCTGGAAGCACCAAACAGACATCCTATAATGATCAATAAACCAATTGCTTGGAATCAAATGACCTTGCCTCGTGTCTCAAGATTGGGTGTGTCTGCACCTGCGCCAACTCCCGTCCCTGGCACTCCTTCTCTGCCACCTGTCCCACAACCCTACCATGGCACCCTCACCATTCTGAACATCCTTTGCTCTTGCCAGATTTACAAACTCTCTCTCCGCTCCACATTGACATACAGTACTGTGCAAGAGTCTTAAGCATCCTAGCTATATATATGTACCTAAGACTTTCGCACAATGCTGTATATCCTTTCATATTTCTACACTATTATATATTTTCTAAAAGCTTTTAAATGATCAAATTAAATGAAAGTATATTACCTGTTAAATTTATAAATAGGATGTCACATGGTGCTGATTGAGTCCCTGGCTGAGGAGCCTTGCTTTTATCTGGTATTGTGTAACATAAATACTTTAGTGGTTCCATAATATTTTCTGCTAAGTTAAAGAGGTTTTACCTGGCACAATGCTTGGATCTCCAATCGCTCTGTTATCAGGAAGACTTCAGCTTCAGCTCCTGTCAGATAATTTGATATAGTACCCATTTGGTTGGGTGAAAACAGAGAAATTGCAATTGATCTCAATTCCCTAGGACATATATGTCAAACTCAAGGCCCGCGGGCCAAATCCGGCCCGCGGTGGAATTATCTTTGGCCCGCGAGATAATATCTAATTACTATTAAAGCTGGCCCCAGTAATCGAAGCGCCTATGGCGTATGATATGGCTAATGCTGAGTTTATTCAGGTACCAGGTTTTCAGGGTTTTTAGTGTTTATTCGGCAGTCTTGCTCGGCAGTCTTCTTCATAAGAAACGGAATTTGTAAAGTGAAACACTTTGTAGTTATAGCAGAGACTGAGACACATGAGAACAGGCTGAAAAAACGGAGGCAACGAAAGCTGCGTTCGCACGCGTCCGACTGATCTGGCCCGCATGAAGCTGCATTTTGCTCAATCCGGCCCGAGACCTAAAATGAGTTTGACACCCCTGCCCTAGGACAAAGGAAAGCAGCTGAGAATTTTGATCCGATACTGATTGCCACTTAGTGGTGGTCTTTAAAAATAAAAGGCTCATATAGAGAACATTCTTCCACTCGGAAATGAGTGATTCCAGTCAGGAACTTTAAAGCTGGTATTGAGGATTGATGAAATTTCCTGAGAGGATTTATATATCCCAGACAAGCACTTCCATTCCATATAAAAATGGAGAGAGGAAAGGGAGCTTGGATGCCTTCCATCCTGTGTGTGTGTGGAATGGCAACAAGTCTATAGAAGCCTGTTAGAAGGAGGCCTGGAATCCACCCGCAAGCGAGTAGTTGGATGGGGAATGTTAACATTCCGAAATTTTACAAGTAACTGCTTCTTAAAGAACTCCCTAGCAGTCAGCTTTCTGAAAAATGCAGTTCTTGAAATTTAACATCTTAAATCATAGACTTCATTGTTAAAATATTTATTAAGAACAGTCCCTACTCAATCACATTAGAAATTCCTTAACCCACCCCACATTTAGAACATTCAGTCCAAAATGCAGTGCTGTCCTTTTAACCTACTCTAAGGTTAATCTAAACCTTCCCTCCTACATAACCCTCAGTTTTTTCTATCAGCGATTAAGAGTTTCTTATATGCCCCTAATGTGTCTGCTCCTACCAGCACCATTTCACACACCCACCACTCTCTGCAAAGTTCTTATCTCTGGCTATCATCTTGTGCAAGTCTATCAAGTCACCTCTCATCCTCTCTTGCTCCAAACAGATAAGCCATAACTAGCTCAACCTATCTCATGAGACATGTTCTCTAATTCAAGCAGCACTCTGATAATTCTCTCTAAAGCTTCCACATCCTTCCTATAATGAGGTGACCAGAACTGAACACAATATTCCAAGTGTGGTCTAACCAAGGTTTTGTAGATAAACTCTTCAACTTAATCCCTTGACTAACGAAGGCCAACACACTATACGCTGCCTTAACAATCCTATCAACTTGGGCGGCAATTTTGAGGGATCTATGGACATAGACGCCAAAATTCCTCTGTTCTCCACACCACCAAGAACCTTGCTATTAACCCTGTGTTCTGCTTTCAAATTTCACCTTCCAAAATAAATTCACACTTTCCCAGGACTTGGGAAGACGGACATTTCATAAGGATTTGCAAAACATTTCAGTAGGAAATATATAAACTTCAAAAATGGATTTAAAATGGTTTATTGAAGTGTTAATGCGGTATGCCTTTTGCTTTATAACTTTTATTTTAAAATACTGCTTTTCATAATGTTGTTCCTTTACCATACTACTGTGCTGTGTCTTGAGAAAACTCTTGGAATATTGGGCAGCATCCAGCCATAAAAAAGGGCTGTACATTTCCAGTGCTTGTATATTTTATCAAGCCAAGTGAATCTTGTTCAGCAGATCATAGGCATCCCCTATTTGGCATTAATGTTACAAAGACCGCATATTTTTTGACAAAAGCAATTAAGGCAATAGTGAATGCTGCATCATAGATGTAATGCCTTATAGCCTGTACTCCTTCCTCTCCCCACCACCTTAATCAGGCTTCTCTCCCCTTCCTCTCCGATCCTGATGAAGGGTCTCGGCCTGAAGCTTCGACTTTTTATTCTTTTCCATAGACGCTGATTGACCTGCTGAATTCCTTCAGCATTTTGTGTGAGTAACTCTGGATCACCAGCGTCAGAAGAATCTCTTGAGTTAACAATTTTAAATCAGTGGGTGAATTAAATAAAATGCAAAACACCCTCTGATTAAATGTGTAAGTGGGTCAAACGCGAAAGGCTGGGAGATAATTGCTGTCTTCACACTCTCAACTAAAGCAGGGGACCGGAATGAAGATGAACGTGAATACTAAGAAGAAACATTGCCTCCTCCTGCAAGTTCTGCCTGCCTCTGAGGGCTTTGAGACCAGTCGCCAGAGAAAAGAAGTTCTGCCACTGTCTATAAGGAGCCTGTACATTCTCCCTGTGACCATGTGGATTTCCTCTCGGTGCTCTGGTTTCCTCCCACAGTCCAAAGACGTACCAGTTAGTAGGCTAATTGGTCATTGTAGATTGTCCCATCATTAGGCTAAGGTTGAATCAGAGGTTGCTAAGCAATACAGCTTGAAGGGCCTGACGGGCCTATTTCTCACTGAATCTAAATAAGGACAATAACTAAATAAATGAATAAATAAAAAGGCATCATCTAAATAGCTAACAAAAGCATGTCGCTCTCCAATATGTGGCATATCAAACTGTGAGCTCACAAATGTGAAAAGCTAGCCACAATTCACTCTGCAATGATGATCCTTCAACACTTCTCAAATGGCCAGTGAACCAGTCAGTCTGTATAATTATTAGTTTGATCAGCTATTAATAGAATGCAGAGTTGTTGAAGAAAAATGTGCAAATGATAACAAATAGAAAGCTCAGTTCTCTCCGGGTCCTCGCATGCCGATGAGTCCAAAACATCTCAGTAGAAATGCAGAAATGTCAAAAGTGAGTAGTGAACTATTTGGCTTGCAACTTGTATCTTAAATACCTCATTTCCTGATGTTGCATTGACTTGGAATAATTTCTGGAAGATTAGGTAGCATTTTTATTGTTTGGGAAGGACAGTGTTGTAACCTGTGAAAAAGACAGATAGAATCAAGGCCATTCAAAAGGAGGAATCGACCTTCTCACATGTTTTCTCTAGCTGAGTAAGGAAGAGCGGTGGAGAGCTTTAAGTGGCTACACAGGACAATTGCGGGCTATCCCAAGTCTGAACTGTAAATCCTAATTATTCTGTGAAATGACCACCAAGATTCTGAACTGAAGTTTATCCAAAATAATACCAAGCATCAGCATTCCATTCATGTTCCTTGAAAATGCTGTTTCTTGCTGGTATTGAAGTAGGAACTCGGCCAATAAATGGTGTGAGCAGGAGTGAGAGAAGCTAATGGTTTTACAGTCTGGTCCTGCTGCAGGCTGTTCCACTGTAATAGCTCAGACAATGCAATAGCATATGTAATCTTATCTATTATACTTATTTACTGGTGGAATTTCATTCGTTAAGCTAATTCTGAAATGTGTCTTTATTATTCCCAGGCTGCACTGGTTACTGCAGTTTAGTCCGAGAATATCAAAAGGCGTACTTTGGTAATAAATCTATTTGAATTTTGAAGCTGGGAACATAGCCAGCTGTCTGTATGTGTTCAGTTTGTGATACATGATCAATAATTTCCCTCACAAAACAGATTCATTGACATACACCCATTATGTTTTTAAATTGGAGAGTAAGACATCCATATATCTGCAAACAGCTGACAGAGCTCAAAAGCACACGGTTGAAGTGTGAATCTTCCACATGGTGTCAAACATGTCTCTTGGTAGGGAAACTTCAGTTCAGTTTATTAAAATTTATTCAGGGGATATGGGGACCATTAGCAAGTACAACACTTATTCCTGTAAAATAGTGGTGAACTGACTGCTTGAAGCATTGCAGTCAGTGTCATGTAGAATCATAGAACATTACAGCACAGAAACAGGCCTTTTGGCCCTTCTTGGCTGTGCCAAACTGTTTTTCTGTCTAGTCCCATTGACCTGCACCTGGCCCATATCCCTCCATACACCTCTCGTCCATGTACCTGTCCAAGTTTTTCTTAAATGTTAAAAGTGAGCCCGCATTTACCACTTCATCTAGCAGCTCATTCCACACTCCCACCACTCACTGTGTGAAGAAGCCCCCCCCCAATGTTCCCTTTAAACTTTTCCCCCTTCACCCTTAATCCATATCCTCTGGTTTTTTTCTCCCCTAGCCTCAGTGGAAAAAGCCTGCTTGTATTCACTCTATCTATACCCATCATAATTTTATACACCTCTATCAAATCTCCCCTCATTCTTCTACGCTCCAGGGAATAAAGTCCTAACCTATTCAACCTTTCTCTGTAACTCAGTTTCTCAAGTCCTGGCAACATCCTTGTAAACCTTCTCTGCACTTTTTCAACCTTATTAATATCCTTCCTGTAATTCGGTGACCAAAACTGCTCACAATACTCCAAATTCAGCCTCACCAATGCCTTATACAACCTCACCATAACATTCCAACTCTGGAATGTGCTGGACTTTAAATGTTCTGACTTTTTAACTCCCTCTTTCTGAAATTGCACGTTGTTGGAATATCTTCTCCTTTCATTATGCCATCTGTTGATCGGCTAAGGTAGGAACAAAAGCAGTCTGAGGCTGTCCAAAAGTGATCAAACTTTTTACCTCCACCCCCACAGGAGGCTGAACAATCACCTTACTCCATTTGCTGATCCAACTACCTACTATCCTCCTTGTAGATGAATGTAGTCATACTGTTGCCATACTCCTTGTAGATGAATGTAGTCATACTGTTGCCATACTCCTTGTAGATGAATGTAGTCATATTGGTGTTGTTTTGAGGGAGCTCTTGCACTACTTCAGGCAATTTTCTGCAATAAAGTGAGAATGCAGAGGTGGCACTTAGCTTTTCTTCCAACAGAAGCTGCGGGACCTGCTGAGAGGGTGAAACTATTTCTGCTTTTAATTCAAATTTCCACCATTTTCAGTTTAAAAAAATTCTTACAGCAACATATTGCTTATGTCTATTTAGCGCACAGTTTAATATTACATTCACGTTTACAAGCAGCTCGGGAAATACAATTAACTTTTGAAAAGATACGTGTGAATGAGACTCATATACTTGGACACCCATGAATTCTCCTGCAGCTTGGGCTGAAATAACATTGTTGTTGCCCCAGTTATATAAAATATGCACCATATTCTCCTGTGGATCAGCTGTCATGAAGAGAATTTTTATTTAGTTTTTAAAAATTTTATTAAAACATTTTCCCTAAACTATAGGGATGTGACAATAGTGGGGGGAAATGTTTCACACATATTTATTTTTTATTTATTTTTTATATTTTAATTATGCTTCTTTATTTGCACAATTTGTCTTCTGTTGCACAATGGTTGCTTTGTTTATGTATAATTTTAATAAATTCTATCAGTTTTCTTTATTTTTCTGGAAATGCAAGAAAATGAATCTCAAGGAAACATATATGGTAATATATAGTAACATATATATGCACTTTGATTATAAATTTATTTTGACTTTGATTCTATCCCTATTTTCATTAGAGGAGAAAGGAGAGAATATTAGAGAGCTGTCTTGGGATGTACCAGCGATAGAACCCATCACTTTTGTTCTTACACTTACAGACACTAACAGATTTGTCAGAAGACTTTTCCTGAGAAACTCTGGATATTCAGTGAGATCAAGACTGAGGCAGGTCAGTTCCTGCAGGGAAGGAGACAGCTGATGTGTACTTTAGGGCTAGAACTGCCGGTGCAATGTAATTTCAGCTGTGGTTTCTGCTGCTACCTTCTTTCTGGCAAGCTGCATTGTTGTTTTAAAGGGAAGTCGCCTTGGATCAACAAACAAGGCCACCAATACTTCTTGCAGTAGCTCATTCATTTTGTCAGGTATTAAGCAGACCATTCAAGTATTATGCCACTCCATCACTTCATCCTTTCCTGTCTGCTTATTTATTTTGGTAGCAAATGGATTTTGGCAGTTATTTGCTACTTAAATAGCCTTCACAAAGACTGAAATAGACATGAAAATATTTGGCTATTACAGCTACAAATTATTTTTAGCCATATGTGTGCTTGCTTGTCATTGATGGCCATATCCTTTTTATATTTGTTTCTATCACTGCTTACAGCCTGTCAGGGGTCACTGAAGATCATTCAGACTATCCCTTTCATTGAAACCAATGGATCCATCTAGATCAGCTTCTAGCTTGACGTGTGGTTTTGTCAGCAATCCCCTTTCTGGTAAATTATTCCAGTTGTTCATCACTCCTTCCATAATAATAAGGATTCTTGGTGTGCTTTCTGGACCAGTCAAAGGAACTACAATAGCTGTATCTCAAGGATCCAGTTCTAAACTTGTCTCTTACACATTTGTCCCAGTACTACCCACTGGTTGTCAAGCTTGAAATAATATTCCTTGTTCTGTTCCATTTACTTTCGTATGATTCTCCACATTGACCCCATTTCATTTGGTAACAGATCTGTGCGGTTTCATAAAGGACATCTTGGACAATGTCAATGTTACAATGCTTTATACTTCAGTATCTCTAAGTAGGAAGTGGAGAGAGAATATTACATGTTTTTCTTATAGACAATGGATTCCAGTTAATTGGTCCATCAGTTAATCAGGGCATCTGTTTATTTGGGACAACTCTTACAGAACAAAAACGAATCCAGAAAATAGCCAGGATCCCCTTTGTTTATTTGGGACACTATGCCACTTAATTTGGACAATGAGACTGGTACTGAACAATTTCTAATCAGTGTCAGTCACATGAACTTGTGTGGCTGCTAGACAGCATACCATGCTTAGATTGAACAGTTTTTAAATAGCAACAGTTGCATTTGTTTGTGTTCAAAAAGTGCTCTTTGTCACTGATAGTTGGTGGAAATAAGCAGTAAGGCAATTGAGAACTGTTTTGCTCACTGTAGTTTCAAGTATTCAGGCTCAGAGATGTCACAAACGGGTGGCAGTGAAAATGTAATGATTTCACTACTTCCAGTTAGGAACTACAGTACTATGCAAAAGTCTTAGGTATGTGTGTGTGTGTATGTGTATATAGCTAGGATATTGAAGACTTTTGCACAATACTGTATATATATTATGACTTTCCAGTTACCAAATACCACTTAATATTACTGAGCTAATACAAGGCTAAGTACTCTTATTTCTGTTTCCCAGTCACTTTCCTACTGTAACCAATATACAGTATTCTGCAACCCTAGCTATGTCAAAATTCCTCTGTCAAAAACTATTAGGAATTAATACTTTATATATGTACCTAAGACTTTTGCCCAGAACTGTACAAAGTATTTGAAGATATTGACAATCATCTTGAATGTTACAATGAAAATGAAGATTTGGAGGAGGCAATTTTCTAAAGCATTGTATGAAACTGTTCATTACCTGCACTAGGTGTGCTGATGTTGTTCAGTTACAGTCAAGCAAAAGAACATGGCAGTGTGTTGGTTGTACATCGTACCCAATGATGACAGTGAAACCTGTGTGGAAGAGCTTTTAAAGAAGCAAGGAAAGCCGTTGCACTGGGCCATTTCCACTCTCTACACCTCAGAAGTTCAGGTCCAGTGGCACGAGTAGTTGGCACAAAATGGGGTCTTCCTTGGTTGCAGTGATAACCATTACTACATCTGTGACTTATCATGCACTTTGTTCTTCATGAAGCATTGTAGAACCATCTTCTGGCCGTTGGATCTTGCTGTTGATCTCATCCGCTCAGTCTGCTGCAGCTGACTTCATGTGCTAGGACAGGCATGTCTATTTCACTGGGGTATGAGGCCTGCCAGCCACCCTCACCTTGTTTAGCCCACCTGTCAAAGTGGTGTAATGGGGTGTAGCTGTTGTTGCATGCGAACAGCTACTTGCATTCACAGGTGAGAGCTGAATATTCAGTGGGGAGCAATGGTGATTGAACTGCCCCAGAATGGGTACAAGAAGTCTCTTCACTAGAGGTGCTACCCTTCCGTAGACACTCTATACACGTTGAATTCCTCTGTCAAAAACTATTAGGAATTAATACTTTATTTTATAGTACTGTTGTAGCATTGGAAGTGTTCTAATTTGTTCTTCATTTTATTTCAATATATAATAGGTTACTTATTAAAATGGAAGTTTGTCTTTTCTGAACATTTTTAACTATGTCCATGAAACCGGCTAATTGGGGCAATTGCTTAATTGGGCCAAAACGCACTGGTCCTGATGTGTCCCAATTAATCAGAATCCACTGTATTTTAAAGTATAAAGTTTACTTGTATTGGAATTTACAACATAGACATGTATCATCTTAGAATAAATGAAAATGGAAGTACGTAAATCCAAGCAAAACATAAACTGTGTTTCTAGGAGCTTGCTTTCTGCTAATTAGATACCACATTCTATATTACACTTCAAAAGTGCTTGTAAACTATGAAATATTTTGATTGCAAAATGCTTTGAGAAGTCCAGATAATATGAATATATTTTTAATGTCTACATTCTCATGGTGAAGGCATAAGTTCAGAGCAACAGTCTTTGGGAGTAAGTAAACTCTGGAAAATTCGTTTCCAACACTAGTAGGCAACCTGATGATCTCCCAAGGAGTTCTTTCAGTTACCACAGTTAACTCTATACCATCTGCAACTCTTAATTTTTGCTTGCAGTCGTTTGTCCCTTTCCCTTTGAACATCTACAATGAATCCACAATGTAATAGAATCTACTTTGAAGACTGAAGACTTCTCAAACACTATGCGTACCCAAGCAGCCAATCTACCTCTGCTTTCACAACTTGTACCAGTGCCCAGATCTTCCCTGTTAATCTGTGTCTCCAATTAAATTCTAATCCTTACATTATTTTGGATACTTATTTTGTACTTTTTGATATTTAGGCATGACTAGTGAAATAAAAACCTGCTCTATATGGGAAAGAATGGCCAAGGTGTGATTTGTCAACACTTTCCAAAACCTTGAAACTTTCATTATGTCTCCAGAATCTATCAAATCTGTGTTAATTTCATGAATAAGAAAGCTCTCTATTTTGTTCATCACTGTATGTCTCAGGATGTCAAGTTGTGCATGAGAAATATTGAATTATTTTGAAATGCGTTTACTCTTCATATATATGTAATGCTGGGTATGAACAATAACTTTCGTTTTAAGGATTCTATCTATCATCCTAACAATGACTAACTCCTCTCTGGGTTAGAGAAGTTAGATATTATAACTAAGGTGTCCAAGGCCAATCAAATGTCAAGGAAGATCACAATAAAATTTAATTACAGCATAAGATCTTCAGTTTCCTCCCACATTCCAAAAAAACGTACAGGTTAGTAGGTTAATTGGTCACATAGGTGTAATTGGACAGTACGGCTAACATTTATATCAGTTATTAGATAAAAAATACATAAATAGTGCAAAAAAGGAATAGCAAAGTTGTGTTCATGGACCGTTTAGAAATCTGAAGGTAGAGCAGATAAAACTGTTCCTAAAACATTGAGTATGGGTCTTCAGGCTCCTGTACTTCCTCCCTGGGGATACTATTGAGGAGAGGGCATATCCCGAGTGGTGAATGTCCTTTAATGATGGATGCATCATTCTGAGGCACTGACTTTTGAAGATGTCCTTAGCACTGGGAGGCTTGAGTCTATGATGGAGCTGGCTGAGCTTATGAGCCTCTGCAGCCTCTTTTAACCCTGTACATTGGAGACTCCACTCCAGACAGTGATGCAACCGGCTAGAATACTCTCCACATCTGTAGAAATTTGCTGTCTTCTCAAATTCAGCTTCAGGTTTATTTATCACATGTGCATCTAAACAATACAGTGAAATGTGTTGTCTGTGTTCACAACCAATACACCCAATGACGTGCTTGGGGCAGCCTGCAAGTGTTGCCACATATTCTGGCTCCTAATGAAGCATAGCTGCTGATATGTCTTCTTTGTATCAATGTGTTGGGACCAGGTGATAACCTCTGAAACAGTGATACTCAGGAAACGGAAGCTGCTCACTCTGTCCACAGATGAAATGAGGACTGGTGTGCATTCTCCAGACTTCCCCTTCCTGAGGTCCACAACCTTTTCTTGCACCTTGCTGACATTGAATGCATCATGAAACCACCTGATCTATCTCACCTTGTTGCATCTGAGATTCTGCCAACAACAGTGGTGTAATCGGCAAATTTATAGATGGTGTTTGAGCTGTCCTTACCACATAATCATGGGTGTACAGAGAGTGGGCTAAACACATATCCTTGAGGTGTGCCTGTTTTGATTGCTAGTGAGGAGATGTTTTTCTCCCAGTCTGCACTGACTGTGATCTCCTGACAAGGTCAAGCATCCAGTTGCAGAAGGAGCTGTAGACGGCCAGGTATTGAAACTTATCACTGAGGGATAATGGTGTTGTATATGAAGCTGTGCTTGATAGCCTAACATAGGTATTCCTTTTTCCAGGTGGTCCAATGAAGAGCATCTGCTGTAGACCTGGTTTGCTAGTAGGCATATCGCAGCAGGTCCAGGTCCTTGCTCAGGCAGGAGTTAATTCTTGCCGACACCAACTTCTCAAAGCATTTCATCACAGTAGATGTGAGTGCCACCGGGTGATAGTTGTTGGGCATCTCATTCTGCTCTTCTTGGGTACTAGTATGATTGAAGCAGGTAGGAACTTCTGACTGCAGCAGTGAGGGCTTTGAACATTCCGGCCAGTTGGTCAGCACAGGTTTTCAGTTTGCTGTCATGTATGCCATTTGGGGCCTGGCCCCTTGTGAGGGTTCAGCCTCTTGAAGGCTGTTTGGATGTTGGCCTCCAACACAGACATTGCAGGCTCCTTTGCATAAGAACAATTTTACTAAATAAAGTTGTTTTTTCCAGGCCTGAGAGCAAGCAAAGACCCAAGGGTTGATTGACTTAAGTCCCAGGCCAAACTGGAAAAGTCGGGTGCAGGCCGAAACAAGGTGGTGGGGCCTGGGCTGAAAAGCGTATTAAAGCGACAAGGCTTTAGTCTGAGAGTTTTGATGATTTTAGCACCGGGCCAGATTGAAAAGGTCAGGGTGTTAAGGCAGGAGGTGAGGAGGTGGGCCAGTTTATCTGGCTGCTTCGCGAGTTTTACTCATCTGTGCACTGAACTGAGGCTGTGGCCTGCAACTAATGGACTCCTGGATCAGCTGCCGTGATGACTGGCTTTGTGGCTGTGGACTCACTTTCATGAACTTCAGTTCTGAATATTGCAATACGTACAATATGCTTTGACCACACCACCTGCAGTGCACTTTGTGTTTATGAGTTCTGAATATTATTTACTTACCTTCATTGTTTGCACGATTTGTTTTCTTTTTCTGCACGTTGGATATTTGACAGTCTTTTTAAAAATGGGTTCTATTGGGTTTGTTTCGTGGCTGCCCATAAGGAGACAAATCTCAAGTGTGTATATAGTATACATACATTGGTAATAAATATACTTATAACTTTGAAGCACAAAAAATATCCATGGTGGTCTGAAGTTGTCAAAAACAAGTCTCTATGTTTAGCTTAAATTAAATCTGGAATGTAATGGGCAAATCCTGCAGTATCCTTGTCAACATTGAACTTCCCCCGCCCTCAGCTCTAGCACAGACCTCACCTTTTCTCTCTTTTCCAGTCCACTTTTCACATTTTAAAGCTTGTTTTGCTCTAACTTTGCCAGGTTTTGATGAAAGGTTGCCTGGGCTTCCTCAAATTGCTGTTGTTTTATTCCAATATAAGCTGTCCGTCTTCCAGCTGGAACATGCAAGCGAGACCTCACTGGGATGATTTTCATAAGTCAGGGACGCACTTGTGAAATTAGCTTCCGTTTTTCACAATAGCAGTGACAAAGCAAAGTCGAATGAGGTGATTTTATACATGGTCGTAGAAATGAAGAATTAATTTGGCTATAGAACAAACTGGAGACACGGAGAATCAGCATAAAGTAAACAAGTAGCCATAAGCAAGCCATGAACCTCCAATATTCATTTGCCCAGTTATGCTTTTCCTGGCTATAATCCTGTGGTTGTTTTAATATTTTTTTCCTTTTAAGCAATTGCTTAGTCTTTGGCATCCCTTAATTTTCCACTTCATGTATTTATGTCAGCAGGCTCTATGAATTTTCATTAAGTAATCACAAAGTTTCATTAAATTTCTTCAAAACAGTGGAGGTAGAAACCTTTGGTTTCTACTGAAACAGATAGGAAGTGAAGGAATGATATCTCCTCCATTTCCCAAACATTTGCCCTCGCCCCTCCTTTCTGCCACCTTAACAGGGATAGAATTCCTCTTGCCCTTACCTGCCACTCCATGATCTCTTCAACCTGCACATCATTCTCGCCCACTGCTGCAGGATCTTACCACCAAACATATCTTTACCTCCCTGCACAGATCGCTTTCTCTGCGATTCCCTTATCCATTCAATTCCTCCACACTGATCTCCTTCCTGGTACTTACCTCTGCATGTGGAGGAAGTGCTGTATCGGCCCATTCACCTCCTCCCTCACCTCCACTCAGGGCCTCAAACAGTCCTTCCAGGTGAGGCAACACTTCACTTGTGAGTCTCTCCGGGTTATCGACTGTATCCGGTGCTCCCAATGCGGCCTTCTCTACATTGGTGAGCCCCATCGTAGAGAGATCAACTGCTTTGCTCAGCACCTTCACTCTGTCTGTGACAAGGAAATTTTCAGGTGGCCCATCATTTTAATTCCAATCCCCATTCCCATTCCAACATGTCGGTCCATGGTCTTCTACTGCCATGATGAGACCTCCCTCAGGTTGGAGGAGCAACACCTTGTATTCCATCTGGATAGTCTCCAACCTGATGGCATGAACATCAATTTCTCTAACCTCTGGTAATTTATCCCCTCTCTCCCTTCTCTCTTTTTCTATTCCCCATCTTGAAACTCTTTTACTTCTTCTCATCTATCACCTCCCTCTGCGGTCCCTCCTTCTTCCCTTTCTTCCATCGTCTTCTCTCCTCTCCCATCAGACTCTTCCTCTTCAGCCCTTTACTGTTTCCACCTTTCAGCTTCTCACTTCACTCCCCCCCCCCCCCATGGCCAGCTCCCTTCCCCCTCATCTGGTTTCTCATATTTCCTTCCCCTTCTCCCACCTTCTTATTCTGGCTTCTTCCCCTTTCATTTCCAGTCCTGATGAAGTGCCTTGTCCTGAATCGTTGACTGTTTATTCCCCTCCCTACGTGCTGCTTGACCTGCTCATTTCCTCCAGCATTTTGTGTGTGTGTGTTACACCTTCTTCCTGGATCAGGCCTGATAATCCAGATCTTGTTTTGTTGTTTGTTGCCAATGAGCTGCAAGCACTAGATGGCGCTCCACTGCTGCTGGAAAAAGTGCTAGTTTCCACATCTCGCTGGCCTGTTGCTCAGTGGTGGCCCTGCAGAGGTGAAAGATAAATCTGGTATGGCCTGGTTGGTTTCATGCTTTGCTTTATAGTTTGAGGAAAGTTGGTCTGTCACCAAAGACTCCTGCAAGTTTCTACAGAACCATTCTTACGGGTTCCCTGGTGTCATGGATTTTTGATTACCTGACTGGCAGACCACAGTACGTGCGCTTGCAACACTGTGTGTCAGACAGAGTGGTCAGCAGCACTGGGGCTCCACAGGGGACTGTCCTGTCTCCCTTTCTCTTCACCATCTACACCTCAGACTTCAGCTACAACGCAGAGTCTTGCCATCTTCAGAAGTTTTCTGATGACTCTGCCATAGTTGGATGCATCAGCAAGGGAGATGAGGCTGAGTACAGGGCTACAGTGGGAAACTTTGTCACATGGTGCGAGCAGAATCATCTGCAGCTTAATGTGAAAAAGACTAAGGAGCTGGTGGTGGACCTGAGGAGGGCTAAGGCACCGGTGACCCCTGTTTCCATCCAAGGGGTCAGTGTGGACATGGTGGAGGATTACAAATACCTGGGGATACGAATGGACAATAAATTGGACTCGTCAAAGAACACCAAGGCTGTTTAAAAGAAGGGTCAGAGCCGTCTCTATTTCCTGAGGAGACTGAGGTCCTTTAACATCTGCCAGACGATGCTGAGGATGTTCTATGAGTCTGTGGTGGCCAGTGCTATCATGTTTGCTGTTGTGTGCTGGGGCAGCAGGCTGAGGGTAGCAGACACCAACAGAATCAACAAACTCATTCGTAAGGCCAATGATGTTGTGGGGGTGGAACTGGACTCTCTGACGGTGGTGTCTGAAAAGAGGATGCTGTCCAAGTTGCATGCCATCTTGGACAATGACTCCCATCCACTTCATAATATACTGGTTAGGCACAGGAGTACATTCAGCCAGAGACTCATTCCACCGAGATGTAACACTGAGCGTCATAGGAAGTCATTCCTACCTGTGGTCATCAAACTTTACAACTTCTCCCTCGGAGTGTCAGACACCCTGAGCCAATAGGCTGGTCCTGGACTTATTTCCACCTGGCATGATTAACTTATTATTATTTAATTATTTATGGGTTTATATTGCTATATTTCTTCACTATTCTTGGTTGGTGCGGCTGTAACGAAACCCAATTTCCCTCGGGATCAATAAAGTATGTCTGTCTGTCTGTTAATGCACGGGAATGAAAGAGGCCACAGAGGGTGTAGTTTCAGGCAGCTCCATCATGGGCACAAGTTTTCACACCATTGAGGACATTCTCAAATGGCAGTATCTCAGGAAAGTGGCATCCATCATTAGGGACCCTCACCCTCCAGGACATGCTCTCTACCATCAGGAGCATGAACACTGACACTCAGTGTTTTAGGAATAGCTTCTTCCCTTCTGCTTTCAGATTTTTGGTTGGTCCATAAGCAATACTTCACTACTGTAGTCCTCTTTTGCAGTATTTTTTGTTATTTATTTAGAGATACAGCGCGGAATTGGCCCTTCCGACCCAACGAGCCGCACCACAGTGTACGAGGAAACCAGAGCATCTTGAGGAACCCCGCACACTCACAGGAAGGCTGTGCAAACTTCTTACACCAGGTTAATACTCAGTGCCGAGGTTTGAGAATTTAAATTCATTTGAAGGAATGTTATCAGGAAAAGAAATAGTCAAATTTATCAAAGGAACCCAGCTGGTTCACAAATGGACCCAGAAAGGAAATTTGCTATTCTCTGCTGGTCTGGTTCATATTTTGCTGCATTTGTACATTATGTGATTGGCATTCATTTCAGCTCTGAAATGGCCTCATATGCCACCCAGCTGAACTGCTAGGTAACCAGATAGACAATGAATTCCAACTATGCCAGTAACACTTGCATCCTGAGAAAGATTTATGGAGTGAAATTACTTGATACTTTAAATGTGTAATACTATCATCCCCTGAGGGAACTGAAATGATTTTTTAAAAAAATTGCAGCAAGAAGCTGAATCAGAATCTATAGTTTCTACCAAATGCATTTTTACTTTATGTAAAGAAGTTGAATAAGCGCAGAAACTCACTGTCAAAGCTATGCTGCCATATTCAAAGTAACCTTTGGGAACAATGATCCTGAGACCGGTGGGGCAATTTCTAATGTTATACTGAGGTACTATGTGGAATGCTCATCAATACGTCCAAATTATGCAAGGATATTTGCATTTTTAAATCCAAGTGCTTTAGAGCTACACATTTTTATTTGTTATTTAAAATAGAAAATGTGCTAAAGAGGAAATAAAACAGAAATTACTGGGGTTATTTCAGACTACAACATCTAGAGTTTCACACTCTTCAACCGACTGAGTGGATTGTTTTCAGTTAATACTGAAGGAAAGAGGGATACGTGGTGGTTGACTCAGATTCGATGAGTTGAAGGCTCTGTTTCTGTGCTTTATGACTCTGTGTCTCTTTGATTGTTGGTGCAATTTTGGAAGCTGAAGACATAATAAAGGAATTTTAATGATTTCAATAAATTCAACACCTTGTTAAAAGTGTTATGTTTTGGAACTCGTGATTATGCATGAGGTAGAGGTTAACTACTAGTCACCTCGCATGCTCATTTGGAATAATGAGCTTCCGAATGTTCAGCTTTTTTTTAACCTTAGTGACTCTGGATTAATTATCATACATTATTTAATGGTGCCATACTGCAATCAAAACACAACAATCTTGCGCTGTTGATTCACAAATGCCCTGAGCTACCTTCATTAATCAATTCCCTTGGCATACGCCTAGGCTGTAACAAGAGTCAGAATAATATAACCACGTTGATTTATGTACATATAAGGCTATTAAAACCACAATTTACATCTTTAGGAGTGTATATCATCTTGAAAATTAATCCTTGTGCAACTGCTAGAAATGTAAACAGTGTATTATTTTGTATTTCAGCAAACTCATTAACAATCCACAAAAATTGATACCATTGTTAGTATGTTATTTCTACAGTTGCCAATAAATTAAAGTAAATACATGTGATTATTGCAAAGTTAATTAAAAAATATCTTAATTGAATACAGTCATTAAAAATAAAGAGAACTTGACCTGGATTATCTGTCAGTAGAAAACAACACTTTCTGCATTTCTGAGTATTGCCATTTAGGACTTCCCACCTAGAGAGGGGCAGTAGGAGGCTGCAGAAGTCCTATCCACCAATAAAATTTGACAAGTTTTTAAGCAATAGATGCATCTTGGAGGATGTTCAAGATACAGTGAATATTTCCGAATGTTACCAATATTCAGGCGTAATCAAATGTAACTGTATTGAAACCATTAGAAGTTAAGTTAGAAATTTTAAGCATAAAATAAAATATATTTAAGTATACTTAATTTTTTCAAAAACGATACTTAATGATATTCTACAAATAAACTCTTCCTGGGCTTCCAGCCAGGTAGAGGTATCAATTTTAACTGACACTTCGATGACAAACTCTGCCACCTACACCAGGGATGATGCCTGGGCGTGTCTAGTCCAGATATATTTATACCCCTGTTGTCCTCCCCCCCCCCCCCCCCGGATTGGCGAGTCATCATCCAATCAGGTTTCTGCTGTTCCACCTTGCTTACAATGACATTCTAGTATTAATGTTGTGGTTTAAATCACAACTGTCCCACAACAATTTTTTAAATATCTTGCCTGCTCTATTTCCCAGCATTATATTTAGGTAATTTAATTTTGAAGATACTGAAACATAGAAACATAGAAAATCTACAGCACCTTACAGGCCCTTCAGCCCACAATGTTGTGCTGACCATGTAACCCACTCTAGAAGCTGCCTAGAATTTCCTTACCGCATAGCCCTCTATTTTTCTAAGCTCCATGTACCTATCTAAGAGTCTCTTAAAAAACCCCATTGTATCCGCCTCTGCCACATTTGCTGGCAGTGCATTCCATGCATGCACCACTCTGTAAAAAAATTTACCTCTGATATCCCCCTTGTACCTACCTCCAAGCACCTTAAAGCCATGCCCCCTTGTGTTAGCCACTTCCGCCCTGGGGAAAAAAGCCTCTGGATATCCACACAATTCAAATCTTTGATCATCTTATACACCTCTATCAGGTTATCTCTCATCCTCTGTTGTTCCAAGGAGAAAATGCCAAGTTCACTCAACCTACTCTCATAAGGCACGCTCTCCAATCCAGGCAATATCCTTGTAAATCTCCTCTGCACTCTCGCTATAGTTAATCAAAAACGGTAAAAGTCGTCAAGTAAAATGAAGGGTTTCAATCTGAAACAACCATTGTCTGTTTGCCTCCACAGATGCTTGACCCACTGAGTACCCCATATATTTTGTTTGGTGCTCCATCTTTGAGCAACTGCAGTCTCTTGATTCTCCAAAACTCATCAAAATTTGCTTGCAATGGACACTTTAGCACTTTCACCAGACCCTACGCTCTTATATGGTTGAAATCTGAATTTGCTAGATTGAATCCTGCTGACATAAATCTATTTGCTGATGGGTAGGAGTGTAGAATCAGATGCTCAGAGAAGCTTTCTGGAGAAGGGAACCTTCTCCACTCTGCATGAAAACTTCCAAACATCCAAACAAATTTGACTTGGGAAGAGCCCATTGCTTACATATCAAGGTAACTAGAGATCATCAACATTTATTTGTCTTATTAACAACAGCAACATCTAAGAATTAATTAAAATGTTTAATAAATAAAATCTTTTAGTACAAACGTTTGTAGTTTAACAGTTCCTGGAATACAAAAATGTTTGTAAACATCTCTATCATTACAATTTGGAATATCCTGTTTAAGTATTTAAACAAGTATTCAAAATAGGGCAAGAGGGAAATTTTGCACAGTTAGTGTTTACTGCCAAGAGTGAATCACAAAGCATAATGATGGCAGAAAATACAATTTCTCAGTTCTGAGGAGAACAGGACAAATATCCAGAAGGAAAGGATATACAGGTCCATGGGGAGAAGACAGGGATTAATCTCCTGAGAGATCCTGCACAAAACTGACGTGCTAAATGACATTTATTTGTGTTGTAATCATGAATGATTTTGTGAAAAAATGGTCAAATTGGTCAGGCTTCCATGCAGTTCTTAGTATTTTTTGTCAAATGAATTTGATAACAATATACGTTTACTCAGGGTATCACAAACACAAAAGAGAGTCTACAGATGCTGAAAGTCCAGAGAAACACACATACAAAATGCCAGAGGAACTCAGCAGGTCAGACACTATCTATGGAAGCGAATAAACAGTCAATGTTTTGGGCCAAGACACTTCATCAGAGCTGGAAATGAAGGGAGAAGAAGCCCGAATAAGGAGGTGATGGGAGACCCATTGTAAATTTGGAAACTGCTTTACCACTTCATCTGCGATAAGCAGGATTTCCTAGTGGTCAACCATTTCAATTCCAATATCCATTCCCATTCTGACATGTCGGTCCATGGCCTCCCCTACTGCCATGATGAAGCTACTCTCAGGTTGGAAGAGCAACACCTCATGTTCTGTTGGATAGCCTCAAATCTGATGGCATGAACTTTGATTTCTCTAATGGGTGATAATTTTTCCCCTTCCCCTTTCGTTGATTTCCCAGTCGGGCTCCCCTCTTACCTCTTATCTTCTCCTCACCCACCTATTACCTCCATTTGGTGCACTTTCTCCCATAGTTGACTCTCCTCTCCAATCAGATTCCTTCTTCTTCAGTCCTTTACATTTTCTACCTATCACCTCCCAGCTTCATACTTCATAGCCCTCCCCCACCCACCTGGCTTAACCTATCACTTTCTAGCTTGTATTCCATCCTCTCTCTTACACCTTTTTATTCTGTCTTCTTCCCCCTTCCTTTCCATTCCCAATAAAGCGTCTTGGCCCCAAAACATCAAATGTTCATTCATTTCCATAGATGCTGCTTGACCCGCTGAGTTCCTCCAGTAGATAGATAGATAGATACTTTATTCATCCCCATGGGGAAATTCAACTTTTTTCCAATGTCCCATACACTTGTTGTAGCAAAACTAATTACATACAATACTTAACTCAGTAAAAAATATGATATACATCTAAATCACTATCTCAAAAAGCATTAATAATAGCTTTTAAAAAGTTCTTAAGTCCTGGCGGTAGAATTGTAAAGCCTAATGGCATTGGGGAGTATTGACCTCTTCATCCTGTCTGAGGAGCATTGCATCGATAGTAACCTGTCGCTGAAACTGCTTCTCTGTCTCTGGATGGTGCTATGTAGAGGATGTTCAGAGTTATCCATAATTGACCGTAGCCTACTCAGCGCCCTTCGCTCAGCTACCGATGTTAAACTCTCCAGTACTTTGCCCACGACAGAGCCCGCCTTCCTTACCAGCTTATTAAGACGTGAGGCGTCCCTCTTCTTAATGCTTCCTCCCCAACACGCCACCACAAAGAAGAGGGCGCTCTCCACAACTGACCTATAGAACATCTTCAGCATCTCACTACAGACATTGAATGACGCCAACCTTCTTAGGAAGTACAGTCGACTCTGTGCCTTCCTGCACAAGGCATCTGTGTTGGCAGTCCAGTCTAGCTTCTCGTCTAACTGTACTCCCAGATACTTGTAGGTCTTAACCTGCTCCACACATTCTCCATTAATGATCACTGGCTCCATATGAGGCCTAGATCTCCTAAAGTCCACCACCATCTCCTTGGTCTTGGTGATATTGAGACGCAGGTAGTTTGAGTTGCACCATATCACAAAGTCCTGTATCAGTTTCCTATACTCCTCCTCCTGTCCATTCCTGACACACCCCACTATGGCCGTGTCATCAGCGAACTTCTGCACATGGCAGGATTCCGAGTTATATTGGAAGTCTGATGTGTACAGGGTGAACAGGACCGGAGAGAGTACGGTTCCCTGCGGTGCCCCTGTGCTGCTGACCACCGTGTCAGACCTACAGTCTCCCAACCGCACATACTGAGGTCTATCTGTCAAGTAGTCCACTATCCAATCCACCATGTGAGAGTCTACTCCCATCTCCGTTAGTTTGTGCCTTAAGATCTTGGGCTGGATGGTGTTAAAGGCACTAGAGAAGTCAAGGAATGTAATCCTCACAGCACAACTGACCCCCTCTAGGTGAGAGAGTGATTTGTGCAGCAAATACGTGATAGCATCCTCCACTCCCACCTTCTCCTTATCCGCAAACTGAAGAGGATCCTGGGCGTGCCTGGTTTGTGGCCTCAGATTCTTAATTATCAGTCGCTCCATGGTCTTCATCACGTGCGACGTCAAGGCAACAGGTCTGAAGTCATTCAACTCCTTTGGTTGTGGTTTCTTTGGTACCGGGACAATACAGGATGTTTTCCACTGTCTGGGTACTCTTCTCTGCTCCAGGCTCATGTTGAAGATGCGCTGTAGTGGTTCTCCCAGCTCAGTCGCACAGGCCCTCAGTAATCGTGGGGAAACTCCATCCGGTCCAGCCGCCTTGCTAGTACAGATCTTCCTCAGTTGACCTTCCACCTGTGCAGCCGTAATCCTGGGCGTGGGCAAGGTCTCCTGTGAGTGGCTATTTTCCTGTGAGGGAAGTAAGCCTGGTGTGGATTTCTGCGGTGAGGATGAGATTGAGCTGTCGAACCTGTTGAAGAAGTTGTTCAGCTGGTTCGCTTTCTCCACATCTCCACTTATGTTCGCCCCCCGCTTTGCACCGCATCCGGTGATGATCTTCATCCCATCCCACACCTCCTTCATGCTTTTTTTCTGCAGCTTTTGTTCTAGCTTCCTCCTATACTGCTCCTTTGCCCCCCTTATCTGTACTCTGAGTTCCTTCTGAACTCTTTTAAGCTCCAACCGATCACCATCTTTAAAGGCCCTCTTCTTCTGGTTTAGGAGGCCTTTGATGTGACTAGTGATCCAGGGCTTATTATTGGGATAGCAGCGAACAGTTCTAACAGGGACAACTACATCCACACAAAAGTTAATATAGTCCGTTGTGCATTCAGTGACCTCCTCAACGCCCCCACAGAGCCCCCCTTGCAGTACATCCCAGTTAGTAGTACCGAAGCAGTCTCTCAGGGCCTGTTCAGGTACTTCCTAAAAGAGCGTGTGGTAGTGGGTATTTTGCATGTGCTTACCCAGGATAATTATTTTTTAATTTAGAAAAATAATAACTGGTGTTTCAAACCTCAGTTTTCCTCAGAAGTTGGTTTCTTCCTGTCTAATGATAACTCATTTACCATGGAGGTGGGGAATAGGTCTGGATTCTTGAATCTGTTCTGATTTAAAACTACAAGCAGATAGACTGTAAATGGTATGCTTGATTCTAATCCAAGGGGGAAAAATTGGGGAAAATTGCAACTTAATTTTATTAAATGTTAGGGTTAGTGCTTTGCTCTGGGTGCTAGATGTGGGAATCCTGGAAATCTTCCAGCCTCCCAGATGGCCACCTCTGCACCAGGTGCACCGAGATGCAGCTCCTGAGAGACCGTGTTAGGGATCTGGAGCTGCAGCTTGATGACCTACAGCTTATCAGGGAAAGTGAACAGGAGATAGAGAGGAGCTACAGGGAGTTGGTCACCCTGAGGCTGCAGGAGTTAGATTAGTGGGTGACGGTCAGGGAAGGGAAGGGAAGTGCTCAGATAGTGGAGAGCACCCCTGTGGCCATCCCTCTCAGTAATCGTTATCTCATTTTGGATGCTGTTGAGAGAGGGGGATGACCTGACAGAGGACGACCATGGCGATCGGGTCTCTGGCACTGAGCCTGGTTCCATGGAGCAGAAGGGAAAGAGGAAGATGAGGAATGCCTTAGTCATAAGGGATTTCATAGTGAGGGGAACAGATAGGAGATTCTGCCAGCCTGATAGAGATACTTGCATGGTGTGTGGCCAAGGTATGGGATGTCTCAGATTGGGTGTAGAGTATTCTGAAGGGAGAGGGTGAACAGCCAGAATCCTTGGTACACGTTGGCACCAACGACTTAGGTAGAAAAAGGGAGGAGGTCCTGAAGAGAGAATTCAGAGAGTTAAGTAGGAAGCTGAAAGGCAGGACCTCTAGGGTAGTAATCTCAGGATTGCTGCATGTGCCACAGGCTAATGAGTGCAAGAAAGCAGCCAGTGAGTGAGTGGGCCAGTGAAGGAGTGGAGATTTGAGGCTTTGACTCGAGAGATTCTGGCAGTTTTGGCAGTTGGACTGTGCAATCAAGTCAATCAAGATTTGAATAGCTCAGCAGAAAGCCGTTGATTAGACAATCAAGATTTGAATAGCTCAGACTCAGCAGAAAGCAGCTGATTGGGCAATCGAGGTCAGGTGACCAAGCAGTTTGAAAAGCTCAAACAAATATATAGAGGGTTACCTCAAGCGGAGCAGCCAGTGAGTGAGTGGGCCAGTGAAGGAGTGGAGACTTGAGGCTTTGACTCGAGAGGCTTCGATGAGAAGAGGCTGAGGACGAGCTTCACTCCAAGTGAGGTAAGGCCAGGTAAGTTCCTTTCAAAGGAGAAAGTTTCAAAAGTTGAGGCAAGTATTGGGTAGGTCATGGAAGCTGAGATTGGCCCCGTGGTTTGTTCATCCTGCAGCATGTGGGAAATCAGGGATACTTCCAGTGTCCCTGACGACTATGTGTGCAGGAAGTGTGTCCAATTGCAGCTTCTGGCAGACCGCATTGAGCATCTGGAGCTGCGATTGGATTCATACTGGAGCATCCGCGACGCTGAGAAAGTCGTGAATAGCACGTTCAGTGAGTTGGCCACACCACAGGTAAAGGCTACACAGGCAGAAAGGGAAGGGGTGGCCACTAGACAGCGTAGCAGTAGGCAGGTAGTGCATGAGTCCCCTGAGGTCATCTCCCTCCTAAACAGATATACTGTTTTGGATACTGTTGGAGGAGATGTCTCATCAGGGGAAGGCAGCAGCAGCCGAGTTCATTGCACCATGGGTGGCTCTGTGGCACAGGAGGGAAGGAAAAGGGGTGGGAGAGCTATAGTGATAGGGGATTTGATTGTAAGGGGAATAGATAGGCGTTTCTGCGGCCGCAAACGAGACTCCAGGATGGTATGTTGCCTCCCTGGTGCAAGGGTCAAGGATGTCTCTGAGACATTCTGGAATGGGAGGGTGAACAGCCAGTGGTCGTGGTGCACATAGGTACCAATGATATATGTAAAAAACGGGATGAGGTCCTACAAGGTGAATTTAGGGAGTTAGGAGATAAACTAAAAAGTAGGACCACAAAGGTAATAATCTCTGGATTACTACCAGTGCCACGTGCTAGTCAGAGTAGAAATAGGAGGATATTTCAGATGAATACGTGGCTTGAAAAATGGTGCAAGGGGAAGGGATTCAAATTTCTGGGGCATTGGAACCAGTTCTGGGGGAGGTGGGACCGGTATAAACAGGACGATCTGCACCTGGGCTGGACTGGAACCAATGTCCTAGGGGGGAGCATTTGCTACTGCTGTTCAGGAGGCTTTAAACTAATGTGGCAGGGGGATGGGAACAAGTGCAGAGAGACAGAGGGGTGTAAATTGAGGGTAGAAGCAAAAAGTAGTAAGGTGAAAAGTAAAAGTGGCAGGCAGGCAAATCCAGGGCAAAAAGCAAAAAGAGCCACTTTTCAACATAATTGTATAAGGGCTAAGAGTGTTGTAAAAACAAGCCTGAAGGCTTTGTGTGTCAATGCGAGGAGCATTCATAACAAGATGGATGAATTGAATGTGCAGATAGTTATTAATGAATATGATATAGTTGGGATCACAGAGACATGGCTCCAGGGTGACCAAGGATGGGAGCTCAACACCCAGGGATGTTCAATATTCAGGAGGGATAGACAGGAAAGAAAAGGAGGTGGGGTAGCATTGCTGGTTAGAGAGGAGATTAATGCAATAGAAAGGAAGGACGTTAGTCTGGAGGATGTGGAATCGATATGGGTAGAGCTGCATAACACTAAGGGGCAGAAAACGCTGGTGGGAGTTGTGTACAGGCCACCTAACAGTAGTAGTGAGGTTGGGAATGGCATTAAACAGGAAATTAGAAATGTGTGCAATAAAGGAACAGTAGTTATAATGGGTGACTTCAATCTACATATAGATTGGGTGAACCAACTTGGTAAGGGTGCTGAGGAAGAGGATTTCTTGGAATGTATGCGGGATGGTTTTCTGAACCAACATGTCGAGGAACCAACTAGAGAGCAGGCCATTCTAGATTGGGTATTGAGCAATGAGGAAGGGTTAGTTCGCAATCTTGTCGTGCGAGGCCCCTTGGGTAAGAGTGACCATAATATGGTGGAATTCTTCATTAAGATGGAGAGTGACATAGTTAATTCAGAAACAAAGGTTCTGAACTTAAAGAAGGGTAACTTTGAAGGTATGAGACGTGAATTAGCTAAGATAGACTGGCAAATGATACTTAAAGGGTTGACGGTGGATATGCAATGGCAAGCATTTAAAGATCGCATGGATGAACTACAACAATTGTTCATCCCAGTCTGGCAAAAGAATAAACCAGGGAAGGTAATGCACCCCTGGCTGACAAGGGAAATTAGGGATAGTATCAAGTCCAAAGAAGGGATATATAAATTAGCAAAAAAAAGCGGCACACCTGAGGACTGGGAGAAACTCAGAGACCAGCAGAGGAGGACAAAGGGCTTAATTAGGAAAGGGAAAAAGGATTATGAGAGAAAGCTGGCAGGGAACATAAAAACTGACTGTAAAAGCTTTTATAGATACGTGAAAAGAAAAAGATTGGTCAAGACAAATGTAGGTCCTTTACAGTCAGAAACAGGTGAATTGATCATAGAGAACAAAGACATGGCAGACCAATTGAATAACTACTTTGGTTCTGTCTTTACTAAGGAGGACATAAATAATCTTCCGGAAATAGTAAGGGACCGAGGGTCTAGTGAGATGGAGGAACCGAGGGAAATACATGTTAGTAGGGAAGTGGTGTTAGGTAAATTGAGGGGATTAAAGGCAGATAAATCCCCAGGGCCAGATGGTCTGCATCCCAGAGTGCTTAAGGAAGTAGCCCAAGAAATAGTGAGAATGTGAAGAGGGTAAGGGTTATGTGTAGAAGGGGTGGGCGAGGTGTATGTGTAGCAAAATATGTAGACAGGACCAGGGAGAGGATACGTCATTGGGGAAGTGTAGGAGGACAGGGAAGAGGTAGCTAAAATAAGATTCCAGACAACATGTGGCAACCACAAAGAAGAGGAACCTTGCAACCACAAGACAATGTGTTCCGCAAAGTATTTTGAGCTATATACCTAGTTCAAGCGTTTTGCTTGCGTCCATACCCATTCCAAGTATTACGCTTGCGTCTATGCTTATTCCGAGTATTTCGCGTGCTTAGCTATGCAATAGCCAATCAATTGATGAATTTGAATCAGTAACCATATTTGCAAATGTAGTATCCTGCTTTTGGGTATAAGTATGACCTTTGTAAACCCACAAATTGGGAGTTGGCTACCTTACGTCCGAAGTGCGTGGGGCTACGAACTCCTCTCTGAATAAAAAGAGGTAATTTCGTGTCTCTGGTGTTTTTCCTCAACTGAGCAGTTTAATAATTTCAGGTTGACAATAGTGGATGCACTAGTGATAATTTTTCAAAACTCCTTAGATTCTGGATTAGTTCCTGAGGATTGGAGGGTGGCTAATGCAACCCCACTTTTTAAAAAAGGAGGGAGAGAGAAACCGGGGAATTATAGACCGGTTAGCCCGACATCGGTGGTGGGGAAAATGCTAGAGTCGGTTATCAAAGATGTGATAACAGCACATTTGGAAAGGGGTGAAATCATCGGACAAAGTCAGCATGGATTTGTGAAAGGAAAATCATGTCTGAGGAATCTTATAGAATTTTTTGAAGATGTAACTAGCAGAGTGGATAGGGGAGAGCCAGTGGATGTGGTATATTTAGATTTTCAAAAGACTTTTGACAAGGTCCCACACAGGAGATTATTGTGCAAACTTAAAGCACACGGTATTGGGTGTATGGTATTGATGTGGATAGAGAATTGGTTAGCAGACAGGAAGCAAAGAGTGGGAGTAAACAGGACCTTTTCAGAATGGCAGGCAGTGACTAGTGGGGTATCGCAAGGCTCAGTGCTGGGACCCCAGTTGTTTACAATGTATATTAATGATTTAGATGAGGGAATTAAATGCAGCATCTCCAAGTTTGCGGATGACATGAAGCTGGGCGGCGGTGTTAGCTGCGAGGAGGATGCTAAGAGGATGCAGGGTGACTTGGATAGGTTAGGTGAGTGGGCAAATTCATGGCAGATGCAATTTAATGTGGATAAATGTGAGGTTATCCACTTTGGTTGCAAGAACAGGGAAACAGATTATTATCTGAACGGTGGCCGATTAGGAAAAGGGGAGATGCAACGAGACCTGGGTGTCATTGTACACCAGTCATTGAAGGTGGGCATGCAGGTACAGCAGGCGGTGAAAAAGGCAAATGGTATGTTGGCATTCATAGCAAAAGGATTTGAGTACAGGAGCAGGGAGGTTCTACTGCAGTTGTACAAGGCCTTGGTGAGACCCCACGTAGAATATTGTGTGCAGTTTTGGTCCCCTAATCTGAGGAAAGACATTCTTGCCATAGAGGGAGTACAGAGAAGGTTCACCAGATTGATTCCTGGGATGGCAGGACTTTCATATGAAGAAAGACTGGATCGACTAGGTTTATACTCACTGGAATTTAGAAGATTGAGGGGTGATCTTATTGAAACGTATAAAATTCTAAAGGGATTGGACAGGCTAGATGCAGGAAGATTGTTTCCGATGTTGGGGAAGTCCAGAATGAGGGGTCACAGTTTAAGGATAAAGGGGAAGCCTTTTAGGACCGAGATGAGGAAAAACTTCTTCACACATAGAGTGGTGAATCTGTGGAATTTTCGGCCACAGGAAACAGTTGAGGCCGGTTCATTAGCTTTATTTAAGAGGAAGTTAGATATGGTCCTTGTGGGGTGTTTTGGAAAGATAGGTTAGTAGGCAGAGGGGGTGGTGTGGCTCTGTGTATAAGAAATAATATTAAATCATTAGAAAGAGATGACATAGGATTGGAAGGTGTAGAGTCACTATAGGTGGAGTTAAGAAATGGCAAGGGTAAAAGGGCAGTTGTATACTGGCCTTCAAACAGCAGCCAGGAAGTGGATTACAAATTACAACAGGAGATAGAAAAGGCGTATCAGAAGGGCAATGACATGATAATCATTGGGGATTTTAACATGAAAGTGGATTGGGAAAACCAGGCCTGTACTGGACCTCAAGAGAGAGAATTTGCAGAATGTCTGAGGGATGGCTTTTTAGAACAGCTTGTTGTTGAGCCACTAAGGGATCAACTGTGCTGGATTGGGTGTTGTGCAATGATCCAGAGGTGACAAGAGAGCTTAAGGTTAAGGAACCCTTAGGGAACAGTGATCACAATATGATCACGTTCACTTTGAAATTTGAGAAGTAGAGACTAAAATCTAGTATGTCGGTATTTCAGTGGAATAGAACATAGAACATAGAACAATACAGCAGAGTACAGGCCCTTCAGCCCACAATGTTGTGCCGACCCATAAAACCCTGCCTCCCATATAACCCCCCACCTTAAATTCCTCCATATACCTGTCTAGTAGTCTCTTAAATTTCACTAGTGTATCTGCCTCCACCACTGACTCAGGCAGTGCATTCCATGCACCAACCACTCTCTGAATAAAAAACCTTCCTCTAATTTCCTCTAATATCCCCCTTGAACTTTCCACCCCTTACCTTAAAGCCATGTCCTCTTGTACTGAGCAGTGGTGCCCTAGGGAAGAGGTGCTGGCTGCCCACTCTATCTATTCTTCTTAACATCTTGTATACCTCTATCTTGTCTCCTCTCATCCTCCTTCTCTCCAAAGAGTAAAACCCTAGCTCCCTTAATCTCTGATCATAATCCATACTCTCTAAACCAGGCAGCATCCTGGTAAATCTCTGTACCCTTTCCAATGCTTCCACATCCTTCCTATAGTGAGGTGACCAGAACTGGACATAATACTCCAAGTGTGGGCTAACCAGAGTTTTATAGAGGAATAAAGGAAAGTACAATGGCATGAGAGGGAACTGGCCAAAGTTGACTGGGAAAAATACCCTAGCAGGAAGGGTAGCAGAGCAGCAATGGCTGGCGTTTCTGTGAAAGATGAAGGATATAAAGAAGACAGATATATTCCAAATAAGAAGAAATTTTTGAGTGGAAGAAGGACACTATCATGGCTGACAAGTGAAGTCAGAACCAAAGTAAAAGCAAAAGGGGGATGCATACAAGGAAGCCAAAGCGAGTGGGAAGATAGAGGATTGGGTAGCTTTTAAAAACTTGCATAAGGAAACAAAAAAGGTTATTAGGAAGGAAAAGATGTATTATGAAAGGAAGCTGGTGACTAATATCAAAGAAGATTCTAAAAGCTTTTTTAAGTATATAAAGGGTAAAAGAGAGTCAAGGGTAGATATAGGACCAATAGAAAATGATGCTGGAGATACTGTAATGAGAGATGCAGAGATGGCAGAAGAACCGAATGCGTATTTTGCATCAGTCTTCACAGTGGAAGACATCTGCAGTATACCAGACATTTAGGAGTGTCAGGGAAGTGAAGTATTTATGTGAAAATTATGTCTGAGAAGGTGCTCAGAAACAGTCTGAGGGTGGATAAATCTCCTGGACCTGATGGAATGCACCATCGGATTCTGAAGGAAGTAGCTGGAGAGATTGCGAAGGCATTAACAATGATCTTTCAAGAATTGATAGATTCTGGCATTGTACCTGATGACTGGAAAATTGCAAATGTTACTCCACTATTTAAGAAGAATGGGAGGCAGCAGAAAGGAAACTATAGACCTGTTAGCCTGACATCTGTGGTTGGGAAGTTGTTGGAATTGATTGTTAGGGATAAGATTATGGAGTACCAGGAGGCACGTGACAAGATAGGCCAAAACCAGCATAGTTTCCTGAAAGGAAAATCCTGCCTGACTAACCTACTGCAATTTTTTGAGGAAATTACAAGCAGGGTAGACAAAGGAGATGCAGTAGATGTACTTGGATTTTCAGAAGGCCTATGACAAGGTGCCAAACATGAGGCTCCTTAGCAAGATAAGAGCTCATGGAATTACAGGGAAGTTACTAGCATAGGTGGAGCATTGGCTGATTGGCAGAAAACAGAAAGTGGGAATAAAGGGATCCTATGCAAGTTGGCTGCCGGTTGCCAGTGGAGTTCGACAGGAGTCAGTGTTAGGGTCATTACTTTATATGATGTATGTCAATGATTTGGACTATAGTATTAATGGATTTGTGGCTAAATTTGCAGATGATATAAAGATAGGAATGGGTACTGTTGAGGAAACAGAGAACCTGCAGAGAGACTTAGATGGTTTGGGGAATGGGGAAAGAAGTGGCATATGAAATGCAATTTTGGAAAATGTATGATCATGCACTTTGGTGGAAAAAATAAACAGGCAGACTATTATTTCAATGGGGAGAGAATTCAAGATGCAGAGATGCAAAGGGACTTGTGAGTCCTTGTGCAGGATACCCCAAAGGTTAACCTCCAGGTTGAGTTGGTGGTGAAGAAGGTGAATGCAATGTTGGCATTCATTTCTAGAGGTATAGAATATAAGAGCAGGGATGTGATGTTGAGGCTTTATAAGGCACTCATGAGACCACACTTGGAGCATTGTGTGCAGTTTTGGTCTCCTTATTTTAGAAGGGATATACTGACATTGGAGAGGGTTCAGAGAAGGTTCATGAGAATGATTGCAGGAATGAAAGGGTTACTGTATGAGGAACATCTGGCAGCTCTTGGGCTGTATTCCCTGGAGTTCAGGAGAATGAGGGGGGTCTCATAGAAACATTCCGAATGTTAAACGGCCTGAACAGATTAGATATGGCAAAGTTATTTCCCATGGTAGGGGAGTCTAGGACAAGAGAGCACAACTTCAGGATTGAAGGGCACTCACTTAGAACTGAGATGCGGAGAAATTACTTTAGTCAGAGGGTGGTAAATCTGTGGAATTTGTTGCCATGAGCGGCTGTGGAGGCCAAGTCATTGGGTGCATTTAAGGCAGAGATAGATAGGTTCTTGATTAGCCAGGGCATCAAAGGGCATGGGGAGAAGTCAGGGGAGTGGGAATGACTGGAAGAATTGGATCAGCCCATGATTGAATGGTGGAGCAGACTCGATGGGCCCAATGGCCTACTTCTGTTCCTATATCTTATGGTCTTATGTAAATTTAATTTTAGCCACAGAGCAGGAAATATGGCTCAATGGCAATTACTGGAGTATTTTTGCAAAATTAAAGTTTCTGTATATATAAATAATGCACTTCCATCAAAGTATGTGGTCTTTGCTGAATTTCTTGGATAGCAGCCAATAATGTGTTGAATTTTGACCCCACTGAAGCTAATTGGCAATAGAAAAACTGCGGTTTGCCATGCGTTAATACTAAAAGCCACGAGTTGAATGAAAGGAGATGATGGAATCTGTCCAAATAGATACATTTCAGCCCACAAAATGCAGAGTTTGATGAGTTCAATGCCCATCCTTAAATGTTATCTGTGGTGTAAACAAGAAAACAGCTTTCTGTAATTTGAACTCTGTTTTTCCCCTCAAGTTTTAATTTTAGTCTGACCCTGTGGTGAAGGCAAAGACTAGGTAAATGCTGCTTGTGTGCTTTAGTTTCCTTTTGCTGTTGGTAACACTGCAGGAATTATATGAGCTGGCTGTGGCTCAGTGATGGCTCTTTAGACTCCGAGCCGTATGGTTACTATGCAGTTTCACATCATAGTAAAGAGACTTCTGCACGATTTCAAGAGTTCCGATGAAAGATTATTGACTTGAACTTAGATGTTGTTTCTTTCTCCACAGATGCTGTCTAACCTGCTGCGTATATCCAACATTTTCTGTTTTTTTATGGCAACGTTGTTCTCTCAGGTAGATGTGAACAATTTCATGGCAATATCTTGAAGGTGAGCGATTAAGTCATCCTAAGTGGCCTCAAATGTGCTGAACAGTCAATCACCATCATCAGAAGAAACAGATTATCTGGTTATTAGCATTGCCGTTTGAGCAGTCTTGCTGTGTGCTAATTACCTGCCATGATTCTGGCATTGCAACCAATCCAGCACTTCTAAAGTTCATCTCCAAATGTTTTTGGTGAAGCTTACGTTATGAAAGGTACTAAATCCTCCTTTTCAAAGCGGTCCTCTGAACAAATTCAATGAAACGAGCACTGTAGTGGATCCCAGAAAATAACACAGGTGATAAAAGTGATGACAATTTGTTGGTACCGGAATTGATTCACTGCCTCCAATACTTACAGCAAAACTCCCAGTGTAATACCCTTCTCTCTTGCCTTCCTCTGGGCTTCCAGAGGTCTGGAAGATTAGGCATTCAATATAAAACTTGTCAAATAGAATCTAAAATTCAAAGTTCAAAGTAAATTTATCATGAAAGTACAAATATGTCACCACTTACAACCCTGAGATTCATTTTCTTGTGGGCATACACAATAATCCAATAACCATAATAGAGTCAATGAAAGACTGCACCTAACAGGGTGGATAAACAGTGTCAAAAGCTAACAAACTGTGCAGGTACTGTTGTGAGCCACTTGGTTGCCCATTCTCCTAATCTGTCTAAGTCCTTCTGCTGTCTCTCTGCTTCCTCGATACTACCTGCCATTCCCATCTACTTTCATATTATCCGCAAAATTGGCAACAAGACTTCATCATCCAAATTTTTGATATACAATTTAGACTAGTGGAACACCACTAGTCACCGCCAGCCAAAACCAATAGAGTCCTTTTATTCCCCCACTTTGCCTCCTGCTAGTCGGCCAACGCTCTATCCACACTGGTTTTCTTTCTGTAATACCCTGAGCTCTTACCTTGTTTAGCAGACTCATGTTCGGCACCTTGTGAAAGGACTTCTGAAAATCCAAGTACACCACATCCACTGATTCTCCTTTGTCTATCCTGCGTGTAACTTCTACAAAGAATTCCAATAGATGTGTCAGGCAAGATATTCCCTTAAAGAAACCATGATGACTGGTCAATTTTGTCATCCGTCTCCAAGTATCCCGAAAACCACATCCTCAATAATTGATTCCAACATCTTCCCAACCACTGAGGTCAGGTTAACTAGCCTATAATTTTCTTTCTTCTGCCTCCCTCCCTTCTTGAACAGTGGAGTTAAATTCGCAGTTTTCCAGCCCTCCAGAACCATGCCAGAATCCATTGATTCTTGAAAGATTCTTACTGATGCCTCCACAATCTCTTCAGCTTCTTCTTTTAGACCCTGTGGATTAGTCCATTGATCCAAATGACATCTCTACCTTCAGACCTTCCAGTTTCCCATGCACCACCTCCCTAGTAATAGCAACTGTACTCACATCTACCCCCGACACTCTTGGACTTCTGGCATATTACTACTGGTGCAGTAGCTCGCCATCGTGCAAGGCCGCTGAGAAGGTTCTGGGATAAAAAGGAGACACTGCCTAGTGGAGGATCATTGAAGTAGAGGTTGGCAGAGTAGCGTGAGAGAGAGTAGCAGGGTTCTGGCTCATTAGGGCTTCGGCGAGGATGGGTCTAAGTGAAGTAAGGAGGTAAGTTACTTTTTTCCTTTTTTTTCCTCTAACTTAAGAATAGTGGGTTTGACGTCGGGGCCAGTTTTCTGCTCTGGGTGTCAGATGTGGGATATCCAAGAGACTTCCAGCCTCCCTGATGGCCACATCTGTGACAGGTGCCTCGAGATGCAGCTCCTTGGAGACCGTGTTAGGGAACTGGAGCTGCAGCTTGATGACCTTCAGCTTGTTAGGGAGAGTGAGGAGGTGACCAATAGGAGCTACAGGCAGGTAGCCATACTGGGGCCACAGGAGACAGATAAGTGGGTGACTGTCAGGAGGGGGAAGGAAGAATGTCATGTGGAGAGCACCCCTGCGGCTGTCCCCCTTAACAATAAGCACTCCATTTTGAGTACTGTTGTGGGGGGGGGGGGGGTGACGTGTCCTACCTGGGGGCCGTGCCTCTGGCACTGAGTCTGGCGCTGTGGTTTAGACGGGTAGGGAATGGAAGAGGATGGCAGCAGTAACAGGGGCCTCTATTGTTAGGTGATTCTGTGGATGTAAACAAGAAACATGGATGATAGTTTGCCTCCCAGGTGCCAGGGTTCATGACATTTCTGAATGCGTCCACGATATCCTTATATGAGAAGGTGAGCGACCAGAGGTCGTGGTACATGTTGGTACCAATGACATGGGTACCAATAGGTACCACACCCACTTCTCTGTAGATTGTCACCTTGTTGTGGTGGAGAAGCTTGTGTGGTCCTGAGATCCCGAGAGCGATGCCGTCTGGAGCTATGCTCCTGGTAGGGTCATCCGTGGTCAAGGGTGAGGTCCCTGACAAAGAACAATCCAATCAAGATCCCAGCTGTGGAACAGGCGGACAAAGTTACTTCGAACTCAACAGCTGTGAAGGCAGATGAAGGCTGCAACAAATCCATCAGCTCCATTCATCGTGGTTTCCATGCCATTGGAATCAGTTGGTTGATTTGTGAAGTATCATGTGCTTCTTGGAGTGCAACATCAAGTACATGTTAAACAAATACACACACAAGCGTCTTCGCTCTGTGGAAACAAAATGAAGACCATCATCCTCGACTTCGAGGGATAGCCAAGACGACGACGATGGGTAGAAAAAGGGAGGAGGTTCTGAAAGCAGAGTACGGGAGTTAGGAAGGAAGCTGAGAAACAGGACCTCAAGGGTAGTAATCTCCGGTTTGCTGCCTGTGTCATGCAACAGTGATTATAGGAATAGAGTGAGGTGGCAGATGTGTGGCTGAGGGATTGAAGCAGCATGCAGGGATTCAGATTTCTGGATCATTGGGAACTATTCTAGGGCAGATGTGACTTGTACAAAGAGGACAGGTTGCAGTTGAGTCAAAGGGGTCCAATATTCTGGCAGGGAGGTTGTTCAGGAGGGTTGAAACTAGATTTGCAGGGTGGTGGGAACCTAAGTGAAGAGGCAGAGGATGGGGCGATTGGCACACAGTAAATAAAGCTTGTAGAGAGTCTGTGAGGAAGGATAGGCAGGTGTTAGAGCAAAGATGCACTCAGCCAGATGCTTTGAGAGGTGCCTATTTTAATGCAAAGAGTATCATAAACAAGGCAGATGAACTTAGAGTGTGGATCAATACATGGAACTATGATGTTGTGGCCATTACAAAGACTTGGATGTCTCAAGGGCAGGAATGGCTGTTGAGTGTGCTGGGCTTTAGATGTTTCAAAAAGGACAGGGAGGGAGGCAAAAGAGATGGGGGCATGGTATTGATAAACAGGGATAGTGTCACAGCTCAGAAAGGGAGGAAGTCATGGAGGGATTATCTACTGAGTCAGTGTGGTTGGAAGTCAGAAATAGGAAGGGGACAATAACTCTACTGGGTTATTTTTTATTGACCCCACAATAATAACAGGGACATTGAGGAGCAGACAGGGAGGCAGATACTGGAACGGTGCAATAACAATAGGGTTGTTGTCATGGGGGATTTAACTTTCCTAATATCGACTGGCATCTCATTAGAGCGAGGAGTTTAGATGGGGTGGAGTTTGTTAGGTGTGTTCAGGAAGGTTTCCTGACACAATATGTAGATAAGCCAACTAGAGGAGAGGCTGTACCTGACCTGGTATTGGGAAATGAATCTGGTCCGGTGTCAGGTCTCTCAGTGAGAGAGCATTTTGGAGATAGTGATCACAACTCTATCTCCTTCACCGTAGTGCTGGAGAGGGATAGGAGCAGACAATTTAGGAAAACATTTAATTGGGGTAGGGGAAAATATGATGCTATTAGGCAGGAACTTGGGAGCTTAAATTGAGAGCAGATGTTCTCAGGGAAATGCATGGCAGAAGTTTGACAAATATTTAGGGAACGTTTGCATGGCGTTCTGCATAGGTATGTTCCATTGAGGCAGGGAAAGGATTGCAGTGAAAAAGAACTGTAGATGTAAAGTCTGCTGTCTTTCATAGTGAATATTGTTGCAGAATACTTACTTAGTTCATCTGCCATTTCCTTGTCCCCCATTACTACCTTTCCAGTATCATTTTCTAGCAGTCCAACAGAAATATAGAAATGTAAGATGTAGAAAATCTAGTTAAGAAGAAAAGAAAAACTTATGAAAGGTTCAAGAAACGAGGTACTAATAGGTCTCTAGAAAATTACAGGGTTGCCAGGAAGGAGCTTAAGAAAACCAGGTTTGTAATGGATCTCAAGAGAGTGGGTTTGTTGAATGTCTATGAGATTGCTTTTTAGAGCAGTTTGTTGTTGAACCTACTAGGGGATCAGCTATACTGGATTGGGTGCTATGTAATGAACTGGAGGCGATTAGGGAGCTGAAGGTAAAGGAACCCTTAGGAGACAGTGATCACAATATGATTGAGTTCAACTTGAAATTTGATAGGGAGTAAGGAAAGTCTGATGTAGCAGTAATTCAGTGGAGTAAAGGAAATTACAGTGGAATGAGAGAGAGGAGTTGGCCAAAGTGAACTGAATGGAGATGCTGGCAGGGATGACAGAACCTGTTGGAATTCTTCGAGGAGATTACAAGCAGGATAGATAAAGGGGAATGCCATGGATTTTGTATTTTTGGATTTCCAGATGGCCTTTTACAAAGTGTCACATGTGAGGCTGCTTACCAAGTTAAGAGCCCATGGTATCACAGGAAAGTTACTGGCATGGTTAGAGCATTGGCTGATTGGTAGGAGGCAGCGAGTGGGAATAAAAGGATTCTTTTCTGGTTGACTGCCAGTGAGTAGTGGTTCTCCACAGGGGTCAGTGTTGGGACAGCTTCTTTCTATGCTGTATATCAATGATTTAGATGATGGAATAGATGGCTTTCTTGCCAAGTTTGCAGATGATATGAAGATTGGTGGAGGGGCAGGTAGTGTTGTGGAAACAGGAAGGCTGCAGAAGGACTTAGACAGATTTGGAGAATGGGTGACAAAGTGCCAAATAAGAACGTAAGAAGTAGGACTAGGAGTGGGCCACCTGGCCCATCACGACTGTTCTGCCATTCAATAAGATCATGGCTGATCTGGCCATGGACTCACCTCCATCTACCTGCCTCTTCCCCATAACTCTTAATTCCCCTACTATGCAAAAGTCTATTCAACCTTGTCTTAAGTATATTAACTGAGGTAGCCTCCACTGCTTCATTGGGCAGAGAATTTCACAGATTCACACTCTTTGGGAAAGCAGTTTCTCCTCATCTCCATCCTAAATCTACTCCCCCGAATCTTGAGGCTATGTCCCCTAGTTCTAATCTCACATAACAGTGAAAACAACTTTACTGCCGTTATCTTATCTAGGCCTTTCATAATTTTATATGTTTCTATAAGATCTCCTCCCATCCTTCTGAATTCCAGTGAGTACAGTACCAAGTGACTCAATCTCTCCTCATAATCTAACCCCCTCATCTTTGTAATCAACCTGGTGAACCTCCTCTGCACTGCCTCCAAATACAGTATATCCTTCCTCAAGTAGGGAGACCAGAAATGCATGCAGAACTCCAGGTGCGGCCTCACCAGTACCTTGAGCAGTTGCAGCATAACCTCCCTCTAGCAATGAAGGCCTACATTCCATTTGCCTCCTTGATAGCCTGCTGCACCTACAGACCAACCTTTTGCGATTCCCGTCCTTTTGCACAGCAGCTTTCTGCAATCATTTGCCATTTAAATAATAATCTGATCTTTCATATTTCCTTCAAATACAATGTTGGAAAATGCATGGTCATGCACTTCGGTAGAAGAAATAAATGTGCAGAATATTTTCTAAATGGGGAGAAAATCCAGAAATCTGAGATGCAAAGGGACTTTGGAGTCCTTGTGCAGAACACCTTAAGGGTTAGCTTGCAAGTTGAGTCAGTGGTGAGGAAGGCAAATGCAATGTTAGCACTCATTTCAAGAGGTCTAGAATATAAAAGCAGGGATGTGATGCTGAGGCTTTGTAAGGCACTGGTGAGGCCTCACCTTGAGCATTGTGAACAGTTTTGCTCCTTATCTGAAAAAGGATGTGCTGCCTATGGACAGGGTTTAGAGGAGATTCACAAGGGTGATTAGGGGAATGAAAGATTTATCATATGAGGACCAATTGATGGCTTTGGGTCTGTACTTGCTGGAAGTTGGAAGGATGAGGAGGGATCTGATTGAAAACTTTTCAATGTTGAAAGGCCCAGACAGGGTAGATGTGGAAAGGATGTTTCCCATGGTGGGGAAGTCTTGAACAAGAGGGCACAGCCTCAGGATAGAGGGGCATCCATTTAAAACAGATGGGAGAAATTTCTTCAGCCAGAGGGTGTGAAATTGTGGAATTTATTACTACCTGCAGCTGTGGAAGCCAGGTTGTTGGATGCATTTAAGGCAGAGATTGATAGGTTCTTGTTTGGACACAGTATCAAATGTTACAGGGAGAAGGCCAGGGTGTGGGGTTGAGGAGGGAAATAAAGGATCAGTATTATTGAATGGTGGAGCAGACTTGATGGACGGAATGGCCTAATTCTGTCCCTATAGCTTATCGTCTAAAATTACTGTAGTTACATCAGTTAAATCAAGTCCAGATTTAGAAATTTTATTGCACATGTTAGTATTGGAATTCCAAGGGTTTACAACAAGCGGTCAAAGTGTAATGGGAATCCCTTGGAAAACCCAGGACTGAGGTAAGTGAAGTTATATAAGATAACATTTTACATATGAACTCCAGATGTTTGCAGTAAAGGATTATTGTAGAATAGAGGGCTACTTTTAAATTCACTGGAGTTGTGAATGGAGCAACTAGCTAGTAACTGAACTTTGGACTATTTTGGCATGCCTACAAAGCTAATGTCACAAAAATCACAAAATTGGGAAGCCCTTGATTTGAGGAATTATTACCATGGTTTTCCCTATTTAAGAGTTGTTAAAACCTGTCTCATGGATTTCACAGTTGCTGTTGCTGTAACAGAATTCCTGGGTGACCCAAATGAACTCACTGGAGCTCACCAAAATGACTCAAGCTGGATCCTGAGCTATAGGGCTCAATGAGTGGTGATTAGTGCAGGGGATGAACTGGTTTGGGATGAACTAGCGGCCACTATCGGCCATGATCATGATAGGACGAGTGGACAGTGTGTCAGCATAGACTGGTTGGGCTGAAGTGCTGGTATCCATGCTGTATTACTCTATGACTCTAAAGGATTGACTAGGACACCCATCAGGTCTGAGCTGCATTCAGGCTGGAGATGAGGCAAGAGCCACAAGTGGATCTTTTACCACGACGGGCAAGCATTTCTAAAGTAACAAAATTCAGTGGGTGATGGCTAAAATATCATCACAGTATTCCAGCAATGTCTGTTTATTTCATGCAGCACCCACTACTTTCAATGTGAAGCTTTCTTCATTTTTTTGTTAATAATTTAGAAAGGTTGCACTGTTTTTGACACGGCTTCTGCCCTTAAGCAATAATGCGAGCTGAGCACTTTGATGATGTCATCATGTGTAAAACATGATGAGTGTACTTACCTCAGCACAAATAGCACCAGAAATGCTGGCTACAATTTTCTAATAGGCAGGACGCCTGTTGTGAAAACATTCAAGCACTTAAAGGCTGGTGAGTTTTGCTTTTTATGCATGATTAAAATGCAAAAAGCAGCTGCAAATGAATCTAATTTCTAGGCTTCCCTTCTTAAGCACACTTTACAATTTCACTCCTGTGTATATATATTTTAAATGAAAAATATATTCCCAACTATGTCCTGCTTTTTAAAATGAAAGCTTTCGAAGGATAAGGATGTGCCTTTCCTTATGGGCACAGGCCACCCTCAGTTAAGCCACAACATAATCCTAATTGATTATTTCAGTTTTGTACTTGGGCATTTGGGTGAGATTGTACAAGAATAAAAGATACTTAGGAATACAGAAAGCAAATTGGCTTATTTCAGTCATCCACCTGGAATAGTTTTAAGTTCTCATTAAAGATATCTTTAAAAAAAAAAGATTCTTGTGCTTCTGTTTTCATTTTTCACATGAAAATGTATATTTGATCCTTTTCTGTATGCAGAAATATTTGCTCCAATTAGCTCTAAGGCTAATTTCCTGATTCAATCCTCCATCCATGTCCACTATCACAATTTAAACTGATGCTCCACTCAGTTTTTTTTTTCATGATCAACTGGACTGAAATTTCCCAACTATATTTTTGCTTAGAACCGTTAGAGAACAGATTTCCATCCATCTGAATTTAAACAGAGGAATCAGAAATGAAAATACACTGTGTAACATATTAAGCCAACCAACCCCATCATAATGATAAAGGACATTCTTCTGAAATGATTCATTCCATCGAATTATTAAGCAAGACAATATGATGTGATCTATTTTGTGGAATGGTCTCTTGGATTGGAATGGCTACTTTGCATTTATTCCTTTGGAGGCTTTACTAATGGTTATTTTCATATAAACAGCAGAGCTCATTTTATATACGCTATGGAAATGAAATTGTGTGGTATATTTTACATGAGCTGAATAAAAAAGCAGCTCTCTCCGTCTCCCTCATCTGCACCAGATGTGCTGTGAATACTGAAATCTTTGTGCAAATTGTGTGAGAGAGTTCTGAAAACAGGATTCAATGGAGCAGAACTGTTAATGAGTCTTGATGTTCTTTGACAAATCCTAAAATACCTTGAAAGTACACCAATGCAATATTTGTGACATTTTTTTAACACCAACTTTCTTTCATTACTTATTTTACTTTAAAATTAAACAATGCATTTTCTGAATATATTTCATAGAAGCAATAAGATAGATTACTGATTAGAGAAAGTGTTGATGTGTCTTCACTGATCTGTGCTCATGCAGTGATTGCATAGGTCTAATCAGCTTGATCTGAGCAAATTTCATTGACGCTGTTTACCTATTCATGCTCCATTTCCTTGATACTATTGCTTAAACATTTCAGGTGACCCTGTGCTCGAAGCCTTTTGGGAGAAGTATGCTCCAGATTTTGGGTTTATATATAAAGACAATGTTATAAGTGCATTTCATTGCAAAGTGATGTAGGTCTAATTTTAAGATAGTTGTGCATTGTTCCTGCATTCTCCCAGCAAAGGAAGTAATTTAGTTCTGCCTTCCTTGATATAAAAGGATTTCTATATCTGGATGCAATTGTGACATTAGGACCTCTTTATTTTTGTGATTGAAACTGGGAGTGCATTAGATGAATTACACACACGTTACAACCCCCCCTGGAAATGAAACTGCGGACTATTACTCAGAAGAAGGAACAGAGAGTATATTTTGTTATTTCAAAAAAGAAATATGATTACTAGAAGATGATTGGAATTTTACAGGTTATTTGTGGAATCTGGCAAATCTTCCTAAGGGAATAACGATTAGGTGAAACAGAATTAACCTTTAAAAACACAATGTATGCAAGCAAGATATTGGCCTGGAGGGTGCTCTCTGAAAGTGTGTTTGTTTATTTATTTATTGATTGATTGAGATACAGCATGGAGTAGGCTCTCTCGGTCCGTCAAACCACACTGCCCAGCGGTTTCCTGATTTAATCTTAGCCTAATTTCAGGGCAATTTACAATGACCAATTAAGCTACCAACTGGTAAGTCTTTGGACCATGGGAGGGATCCAGAGCACCTGGACAAAACCTAAATGGTCACAAGGAGAACATACAAACTGCTTGCATGCAGCTGTGGAATTGAACCCTGGTTGCCTGTATTGTAAAGCCTGTATTCTAAAGAATCAAGAGACATATGCTGTGGACTTCATCGGAGCAGACAAGAATGATGTCATGCTTATACTTGAAATGGCGAAGTCCAGAGATGGGATGGATTAAGGTTTATCATGACAGGATCTTGAAGGTTCCTTCAATGCAATGATAGATGGAAATCTTCACAAATATGAAGATGCTTCTTACGTCTTTCCAGCTTTTACCACTTTTGTTTTAATTAGCATCAAGTCCAAGGTGAGTGAGAAGTGGCTCACTTAGATGTGTTCTGATTGGTCCAGAGGAGAGACAGACTGAGATAGTAACCCCTGGGTATCTGGGAAGGTTTGCTTTGAGAAACTGAGAAGTTGAAAATTTGTCTAGATCCAAGAGATATTAACGGAGTTCTGAAGAAGAGCATGTAGAATATGAAGATAAGAGAAGATATCTTGCCAAATCTGAGTAGGGGAAAACCTTTAAGTGAATTGGATGTAAAGAATGGGTTCTGATATTGAAAACTTGATGAGGAGAATCCATTTATAACACAGCAATTTTGACACAAGCTGTGTGCAATACTTTAAGGTTGCAGTGGGAAAACCAGATGACAAATTTTTCTCAGAAGAAACAATGAAAGAGGAAGGTTGATCATGAGCTGTGGGCTAGAGTAAACAGATTCTGGGAGAGACAACTGCAGTTAACAAAAATTGAAATCCACAGCACTGGAAGTTGAAAGTACAATTTATTATCAGAGTACATACATGTCCCCACATACAACCCTGAGATTCTTTTTCTGCAGCATACTTAACAAATCTATAGAACAGTAATTGTAAATATCAGGAACTGTAAACTGTAAACAAACTGTGCAAATGCAGATATAAATAAATAACAACAAATAATGAGTATATAACAATACAGCAGAGTCCTTAAATGAGTGCAGCTATCTCCTTTTGAAGGGATACTTGAACTCAAAGTTCAAAGTAAATTTATTATCGAAGTACAGATATATCACCATGTACAACCCTGAGATTCATTTCCTTGCGGGCATACTCCATAAATCCAAAAAACCATAATAGAATTATGAAAGGCGGTACCAACTGGTGGACAACCAGTGTACAAAAGACAACAAACGGTGCAAGCACAAAAAGAAAGAAAGAAAAAGAAATAATAATAATAAATAAATAAACAATAAATATTGAGAACATGAGATGGAGAGTGCTTGAAAGTGAGTCCATAGGTTGTGGGAACATTTCAATGATGAAGCAAATTGAAGTTGAGTGAAGTTATCCCTCTGGTTCAAGAGCCCGATGGTTGAGGGATAATAACTGTTTCTGAACCTGCTGGTTTGTCCTGAGGCTCCTGTGCCTTTCTCCCAATGGCAGCAGCAAGAAGAGAGCATGTCCTGGGTGCTGGGGGCCCCTGATGATGGATGCTTCTTTCCTGTGACTCCGTATAGATGTGCTCAATGGTGGGGAGGGCTTTATTCGTGATGGACGGGGTCATATCCACTACTTTTTGTAGGATTTTCTGTTCAGCGGCATTGGCATTTCCATACCAGACTGTGATGCAACCAGTCAATATACTCTCCACCACACACCTATAGAAGTTAGTCAACGTTATAGATGTCATGCTGAATCTTGCAAACTATGGAAGTAGAGGAACTGCCATGCTTTCTTTGTAATGGCACTCAAATGCTAGGCCCAGGACAGGTTCTCTGAAATGATAACTGAGGAATTTCAAGTTGCTGACCCTCTCCACCTCTGATACCACAATGAAGACTGGCTCAGACCTCCAGTTTACTCCTCATGAGGTCAATAACCAGCTCCTTAGTCTTGTTGACACTGAGTAAGAGGTTGTTGTTGTGGCACCATTCGGACAGATTTTCAGTCTCACTCCTATATGCTGATTCATCACCACCTTTGATTCGGCCTAGGATAGTGGTGTCACCAGCAAACTTAAATATGGTATTGGAGCTGTGTTTAGCCACAGAGTCATAAGTGCAAAGCAAGTAGAGCAGAGGACTAAGCACACAGCCTTGTGATGCTCCTGTGCTGATGGAGATTGTGAATGAGACATTGTTGCCAATCTGAACTGACTGGGGTCTGCAAGTGAGGAAATCGAAGATCCAAATGGCCAAGAAGGTATTGATGCCAGTGTCTTGAAGCTTATTGATTAGTCTGATCTGGCAAAATTCAATGTGTTGAGGGAGATACCATGCTCAATGGATGTTGCAACAGTTCTCTGGGTTCACCAACCTACTTCTTGTAGGGGTAAGAAGAGTGAGGACTAATCGCTAGTAAATAGTGATGTGGATTCTGCTAATGTAGTAACAGGGAATCACAGGCAAAAGTAGAGACATGAAATGCAGCAGCAACAAATGCAGGAACTTCACTAATTATGTTCTAGCATGCACCTATTGTTGTGCAAAATTAGACTTATTGTTAGACTAGATAATCATTTTATTCTGTAATCAGAACCTAGTCTATTAACTAATTAAGAGTTACTCTATATTCCATTCCATTATCAAAATATAGTTCTATCAACTCGTCAGTCTCAACAACTGAGAATGTAAAACTTGTACTAAGTTCATGTTTTGGCTGTTCTCCTGGTGTGCGTCAGTTTTTAATAAATCACCTGTTATTTTGAACACCAACTCTCGGTAATCTTTCTGTTTGGAATAGAGGTAATTGGACACCAATGATAAAGCGGTTGAAACAAATCAAGGGGCCTGTCCAGACTAATATTTTAATGAGGATCAGCTGGGGCTAAAAGCAGACACTTCAAATAGGCAATGGATCTTGGAGTAGCTTTAATGTTGTACTTTTTTTTAGTTCACACATTCATTTATGTGCCATGTCATATGACATGGGTGATCATGGACTTTCCATTACCATAATTGTTCTTGACAGATTTTTCTACAGGAGTGGTTTGCTGTTGCCTTCTTCTAGGCCGTGTCTTTACGAGAAGGGGGATCTCAGCAGTTCTTGATACTCTTCAGGGAATGCTCGCCTGGCGTCAGTGGTCACATAACCAGGACTTGTGATATGCACCAACTGCTCATACGGCCATCCAGCACCTGCTCCTATGGCTTCACGTGAACCTGATTGGGGGGGTTAAGCAGGTGCTGCACCTTGCCCAAGGGTGAGCTGCAGGCTAGCGAGGGAAGAAACACATTACACCTCCTTTAATAGAGATGTATCTCCACCCATTTCTAGTACAATTTCTTTTAAGGACTATCGCCAATCTTACTGAAGTCTGAGTGTGCCGAGATGCGATAACACAAAAGAGCACTAATCATGCAGGATAGTCAGCTGATGGCCTATCAAAACAGGCAGATTCTGAGACGCGTATTGCATAAATTGAAAACAAGCTCCCTGTGATGATCTTGGGACTGAATAGGTTTCACCAGCGCACTTAAGACAGAGCTGCATATGTGCGCAGAGATAACAAGGCTCTTAAGATCATTGCTATTAAAGACTCCAGGGAGGACTAAAGATGTTGCAGTGTATGCTCATGAGGATGCAGTGCATCCAATGTAAAGGTTCAGTTCACCCTCCCATTAACGACTAGCTTTTTAATTGACTTTGACAGCTACTCTCATGGGATTCAAATTCACATCTGTAAATTAATTAGCTCAGGCTTTGGTTACTAATGCCTGGATCTAACCACAACACCATCACTTTATTCTTTTTCTTAGAAGTATGATGTAACATGTATCATATCTGATAGAACTATAGTTTCTTAAAACTGTAGTTTATGTACAGCTTCACGTGGGCTAGTGTTACAAAATGGTCTGGCGCAGCCATTGACGGTTTAAGTTACTGACTGTTTCTGTTCCCACTGAAGTGAATTAGAATTGTTGAAAGTTTTACGAGGGAGGGAGTGGGTGCTTCCACAATGTTTTGCCAGAAGTCTAGCTTCTCAGACCTCCTGGAACTGAGGATGCTTTGGGTTAGTTAGGTAGAGCCTCTGTGTTTGTAAAGGTAGACAGGAGCAGTGGCTGTAAATCCAAGTGCCTTAACTCACTGTTTCAAGTTTGATTAATTGTACTTAACTCCTTTCTGAATCTACTGATTCTGATTCTTTGATTTTGTTCCGATGTAGACAGCATGTCATACATATATTGCTTAGCCTCATTTTACTGGGAAAGGTTGTAAGCTGCTTCTCGTGTTGCCACAGACCATGCATAGAACTGGTTCCTACAGTGCTGAGGGAAAGCACTGTTACCCCACATCGTCCCAATCCCAAACATAAGAATAATCTGTGAAATGATTTATTACATATTTTTATGTCTCCTCTCATTTTGCCTGAAGCTTTCTCATTCTAGTTCTTTCTCTCAGTTATAACAAATTATTACTTTTTGATCATTTATGATAAAATATAGACGCAGTTCTCTTTCACTCCATTGACATCACATCGTCTATCCTGAGATGCAAGATATTCTGTAGCATCTCTGGAGAGAAATTAGCAGTTAATGTTTTGAACCACAATGTTGACAGTTTATTTCCCTTCATAGATGCTGCCTGACCTGCTGAGTTCCTCCAGCGTTTTGTCTGCATTGATGTTGTCTACTCTGTTTACTTGTTTCAGCCTTCAGTAAAACCACCATCACCCAACAGACAGAGAGCTGGGCAGTGTTGAGCAGTTCCTGGAATGTTTCGCTTTGCTGCTCTTGGCTGGTTTGCCTTTCCTCAGTTGCTTGCCAAAGATCCTTCAACAGTCTTGAATGTGCTGGGTGGAATCTAGTGCGGAAGCGTGGAAGCAAGATAATTGAGTCCTTTGAGATTTTCAATGAATCGTAACGATGTTTTCTGAAAGGCCTTTTGTTTTATCAGCATCCAGTGCCCAAAACTTTTTATTGAATGCAATCAATCGATGGTTTTCGTTCGGATATTATTTTAGTAGGGTATGACAAAGTCCTGTTGACTGAGAAAAGGAGCAGTGCAGTTTCTAAGCAAACATGAAAAGTACTCCTTTCAACTAGATTCAAGGAGCAAGCTGCACAAGGAACTACTTCAGTCTTTTCGTTCCATTTGAATACTTCTTTGAAAATTCCAGGTGCATTATCACTCTAGAATGGACTTCCACAGTTCCTGGGCTTCACTTCGAAGCCTCCAATGCAATCAAAACAAATATTGTTCCGTTCTTGTTGGCACTGCAAGTTTCATACATCTTTTATTGGCAAACCTAGCATAACTCATCAAACAACATGATTTTTGCTAACTGAAGAATCATAATAAGTATTAGACTTATTTATAGTTGAAATATATTCTCCTCCCTAATTGAATAAGCTCTTCCTAGATTGTTTGAGATTAGTAGGAGTAGGGGTGAGGGTTGATCTTTTTCTTTGTCAGATTCAGATTCATTTATTTATCACATGTACATTAAACATACCGTGAAATGTACTGCTTGCGTTAACAACCAACACAAGGATAACTCATGGCTGCCCGTAAGTGCCACCACACATTCCAGTGCTAGAGAAGCGTGCCCACAGTGCTCAGAACAACAAAACAGAACACAGCAAACAACAAAACAAAAACAGCAAAACAGGTCCGTTTCATCCCTCCCACCCACACTCTCTCACTCAAGGACGGTCATCAAAACCCTCCAGTCTCAATTTTCCTGCCTTCGGCCATTAGCCCTCAATTTCCAGACTTCTAGTTGACCTTTGGGCTTTGACCTTTGATATCGACTTCTCCGGGCGAGCTGATGACGGCTCCCTGAACTGCAGGCTCAAACTCCACACAAAGCGATGTGAAAAGCAAAGGCCAAACTGTGTTTAAAAGTTTTGTAAGAACTGAATTTCCTTGACAAAGAAGATTTCCCCTATCAGTCCTTTTAGCAGTATCATATAAATTTATGACACAGAAAGAGGGCGTTCTTTCCATTGTGTCTGTACAGTTGATAAAGAGCTGTCTGACTTGCAGGCCATCAATACCTTTTGACGTTTAAACACTGCCTGATTTTTGGCCATGTAATTGAATCATATGCATTTTTTGACATCATAATCTCTTCATTAAAGGTTAAATCATAACAGATACAACTAGAGAGCCAAGGACCAAATACTGAGCTCACGGTAATAGCTTTCCAGTCACAAAATCGCCCATGAATCGTTACCCACTATTTCCTGCCTCTGAGTCAGTTTTGTATCTGATTTACATCATTTCCTTGCATCTCATGCAGTTTTACTTTTCTGACCATCCTGCCATATGGGATCTTGTCAGAATTCCTGCTGGAATCTTTGTTGACTATTTCAGATGAATCACACACCACAAAAAAAAAATCAATCAAATTGGTTGGATGTGACCTTCCCTTAATAAATACACAGTGACTGTGCTTGAATGATTAGTGGCTTTCTAAATGAAAGCTTATACGACCCCTCGGGACTGATTCCAAAAAATTTATGCAACACTGAAGTTAAACAACTGGTTTTGAGTCACAGAGATGGGTCTTCCAGCTCAGCACATCTATGCCACCTGATTTACCTATCTACATTAATCCCATTTACTGGTAGCCTCTGTAGTGTAATTACTTGGACCAGACAGCATCTTCCACCATCAGCTAAACAGAACTTTCATAATATGATCTCTGCTATGTAGCAATTGGAAGTGGCATGTTCATGGCAAAGCCGCGCAGAACATTCTCAGGTAATTGGAAAGAAAGGCTTGCAAAGCCAGCCATCTTTAGGTGGCCATTATCTAGGAGAATCTTCTTCCAGTAAAATAGAAATCAATGGAGATCAAAGATGTAGAAGTTAATTTCATACAATATAACACGAAGATCGAGATAGTTGGCAAATTGATCAAGATATATTGTATAATATCATTACATGAATGGGAATCTTTTTCTTAAGCAGTCCCTCAGGGTTGAGGATATGTTATTTTCGTGGGTTCTGCAGTAACTGGTGAGGACAATGTGGGGCCCATAGACTTCAACGATGGAGCAGGAGGTACTTGATGGGGTAGATTGGTGAGAAGTTTGTAGGAGGGGTAAAGCTGAGCTTTTGTAAAGAAGTGATATTCCAAACGATCCATCCTCATTTTGAGCAGTCATGGTAGAGTTCTCAGAAGTTGGTAGGGATAGAGTTACACAATCATACAGCACAGAAACAGGATCTTGTCCTAGTGGGTCTGCGCTGCCTTCAATGTGCTTATTGACATTAAACTCTTTTAATACATAGGCTTCCCACTTTTGTATTTCAAGTGCACATCTAAATTCTACCAAAAATAAGTACCTCCCTTCACCACAACTTTCAGCAGAGCCTTCCAGTTCTCAGCCATGAAAATATTGTTTCCCAAATCTCTTCCAAATCACCTACATTTTAAACCTAATATTTTTGGATATAGGATAGGTAGTGAATTTTTCCCCTACTGTTATCCATCAAAATTTTGTGTACCTCAGTCAGCTTCCTTTTTGGCTTCCTTTTATTCCAAGGAAAGCTGAGTCAGCCCATCTAGTCTCCCCTTTTAGCAGAGGCATTCCATTCCTGGCAACATGCCAGTGATTCTCCTCTGCACTCTTGCCAGACACTCACATTCTCCTCATAGCATGGCAACAAGAATGGCACTGGCTGGTCCAGATGTGGCCCAGCTAATATTTTATACACTTATACAGCAACCTTCCTGCTCTTCTATTTACGGCCAGACTAATGAAGGCCGGTATCCCATGTGACTTTGCAACCACTTGTTCCAGTCTTCAGGAGAGTTCCTCAGTTCCTCGGTATTTTTGGGTTTCTACCATTCATTGTGTATATCCTAGCCTGATTAGTCCTCCCAGGATTCATCACCTTACATTTTCAGGATTAATCTCTACGTCCCTGCCTCTAATTAATCTCTACGTCCTTATTAGTCTGTTCATCTCCCCAACTCTTCAGTTCCATTCCGCAGCCTAAGATTACCCTCCTCACAGTCAATAATGTCATCAGCCATTGAGTCTTGTATGAACCTGCCAATTATATTTCCTAAATTCCCATCCAGTTCGTTAGTGTATATAATAAACCTCACGACTCTTCCTTTTGTAAAAACAACTGTTGAACATCATCCTCGCCTCTTGTCACCAAGGAAAATTCGGATCCAATTTGTCAATTTGTTTGGGATCCCATGGACTCTTGCTGTCTGGACCAGGCTGCCATCAGGAACCTTGTCAAAGACCTTACTGAAATCTATGTAACCTATCCAAACCACACACTCAATTACCTCTTCATTTGAATGAATCAGGCAGATTTCCCCCATAGCAAAGCCACAGAGGCAACCAGACTCAAGAAGAACTTCTTCAACACTGCTATCAGACCTGAATCAAATACCACTTTCACAGCCCCTTCCCAATGGTGGTGCCATGTTCTCAGACTCTTAGTTTTACTTCAGTTATTCATTGTTGTCAACTTAGCATTTCTTCGTAAATTACTTCAGACTGCATGGCAATCTCTGCACCATACTGCTGTTTTGCACTCAAGGCCATATTTATTGCTGTATTTATTATTAGCACTGTGAGCTTCACAGGCAGAAAGAATTTCATTGCAGCCAGGTGTATATCACAATAATCTGAATCTGAATCTATTCAGAATCTGATCTGATCTAGTGACCATTATTTTATCCTTCAGAATATTTTTCCAATTATTTCTCTACCACTAACATCAGAACTGCGGCCTGCTATTACTTTTTTTTATCCCTAATGCTTTGCTGAATAAACAAACCACATTCACTATCCTCCAGGTATCTCTCATGTTTACTGCTGTTGGAAATTTGAAACTTCCTGTCAGAGTTCCCACTATGCCGTCTCTGGACTCACTCTAACAACCTGGAGTGCACAAGGTAGTAATGAAGAGTTTTCTTTGGAAAAATGGAATGTATGCAATGGAGTCCCCAAGGGGTTAGTGCTAGGAACATTTTTAAATACTTCCTGCTAGCTAGCAGCCTTGCCACACAACATAAAAACATTTTAGCAGCTTGCTCGGAGGCAGTTTGTTTATTCATTGAACTGACGGTATTTTAGTAAAATGACACGCCTATAGTTTAACCTTATAGGTTGAGTAGAACTCACTGTTCCATAGGATCCTAGCAACCAAGTTTATGGCTCTGAAGGAGACTATTTGGACATCATGTCCATGTCAGCCAATGCCTGAACTATCCCATAATTGGCTCTTGTCTGCAGCTTTGTAGTTTATGGTAGAGCAAGGCTATGAGAAAGTAGGTTGTAAATGTGATTCCCATCACTGGGGGCAAACGTACTCCTTTCTAACTGCTCTATGAATATGACCTGATGTCTAAGCATCCTGCAGTTAATCTCTCTATGCATTTCTTTAGGTATGAGTTTGGTACATTGCTCCACCAGACACTGCTGCTTGGTTAAGAGCCGCTGACTTCAATAAAGGATGTTCTGTTTACAGCTCTAGCCTTTGCCAAGTTATCTGTTTGCTGTAACTCAAAGAACCCTGAGGCATCATACATTTGCTATTTTTTAATCACCTAAACAGTGGATTGGTATTTTTCTGTGATGCACCATCAATAACTCACGCTGAGACGTAGGAAGCAAGATATCGGCTTTTATTGACTGGAAGAATAAACAACACTACATCCTGGGGAAAATGAGGGAGAGCAGCAGCCCACAGTCGCCTTTATACAGGGGTCAGTGGGAGGAGCCACAGGAGCAGTCAGCAGGGTCTGTGGGAGGAGCCACAGGAGCAGTCAGACAGGTATATCTAGTTCACCACATTCACCCCCCCTTTGTTTAAAAAAAAAAGTCCCCAAGTATATTTACAGGTTAAGTCTATCAGGTGGTCGAATCGTTCGCTGCGATCTACGTAGCTCCGGCTGCAATTGCACAGGTGCCGGAGGTGGTGATTGCACAGGTGCCGGAGGTGGTGATGGCACAGGTGCCGGAGGTGGTGTTTGCACCGGAGGCGGAGAGCGGGTTGGTTCTGTCCCAACTGGAGGTGTCAGGGATCCCTCGCGTGCGTGCGAGGTCCCCGGAATAGACGCGTACGAGATGCCCGGTACATGAGCGTCGTGAGGAGTCTGGGTGTGGCACGGTGTGTGCGGTGTCACCTCAGGTACAGGGTTCATAGTTACCGTGGAATGTTCGGGGTAGTGGTCTGCTGCTCCGGCAGGCGCCAGGTCGCGGACAGAGACTGTGTCCTCCTGCCCATCAGGCAAGACCACGTAGGCATACTGGGGATTAGCATGCAGGAGGTGAACCCTCTCGACCAGCGGGGAGTACTTATTACTCCTCGCATGTTTACATAGCAGTGGACCCCCAAGACCCTGAAGCGGCTCTTGCCTTTGAACACTGGCTTGTATGCTTCCAATCATACTTGGAGGAGGTTCGTGCCACCGACTCAGCTGTTAGGCTCAGACTTCTCCTCTCGAGGGTCGCCCCAAAAGTTTATTCATTCATCAGGGACCTCTCCACCTACGAGGGGGCGCTTGCCGCCCTCAAAAGACAGTACCTGCGGCCGGTGAACGCAGTTTATGCCCGGCATCGCTTGGCAACACGAAAACAGCGGCCTAATGAGTCGACTGCTGAATTTCTCTGAGCTCTACAGGCACTCGTGCGGACTTGTGACTGCCAAACGCTCACAGCGGAACAGCATACGGAACTTTTGGTCCGAGACGCCCGCAGGTACTGTCTTTTGAGGGCGGCAAGCGCCCCCTCGTAGGTGGAGAGGTCCCTGATGAATGAATAAACTTTTGGGGTGACCCTCGAGAGGAGAAGTCTGAGCCTAACAGCTGAGTCGGTGGCACGAACCTCCTCCAAGTATGATTGGAAGCACACAAGCCAGTGTTCAAAGGCAAGAGCTGCTTCAGGGTCTTGGGGGTCCAAATCTAAGCGTTCTGGGCGTAAAACGGTTTCCATGTTTTAACTTCCAGTCAATAAAATTGATGCACCATCAATAACTCACGCTGAGACTTAGGAAGCGAGATATCAGCTTTTATTGACTGGAAGAATAAACAGCACTACATCCTGGGGAAAATGAGGGAGAGCAGCAGCCCACAGTCGCCTTTATACAGGGGTCTGTGGGAGGAGCCACAGGAGCAGTCAGCAGGGTCTGTGGGAGGAGCCACAGGAGCAGTCAGACAGGTATATCTAGTTCACCACATTCTGTATCTACAATTTCCTACCAACTGCAACCATTTTGAATTTTGGGAGGACTATTAGGCCTAGAATATACACAATGAATGGTAGAACCCAGAAAATACTGAGGAACAGAGGGGTCTCGGTGTACAGGGTCCCTGAAGACTGGAAAAGGTGGTTAAGAAGTCCTATGGGATACTTGCCATCATTAGCCCAGGGATTACTAAATGAGCAGGGAGGTTATGGCATAACTGTATCATTTGCAAGCTTCTTAGTTGTCGCTTCCTACATTTAAATAACACTATTAGGACAAGTAAAGGACTCAATAATGTAGAAACCGACTGGAGACAGACTTCCAGTCACAAACATATTCGACCATTACTCTTTACTTTTACTGAAACAAATCTGAATCCAGTCTGACATTTTCCAGTGTCCCGTGGGCTCTTTTCTGATTATATTCCATGTGGCTTAAGTTATTATTTGTAAGGATCTCATCCTGGTAAATGGAATAAGAAAATAAATTGGATAATGAAATTGCACTCTACTTGAATTCTATGCCCTGAGGATACCAGCCTGTCCCCAACCTCCTTTCTTGCTGCTGCATCACAAAATGCCTGCCAGCTGTTATTAAAAGTGTCACACAGAGTAACGTATTTATTACTCATTTCTACATATTCCACACTAATGATTTCAAGTTCAAGTGAGCCCATCAACTCTTGGGTACTGAGGTTGTCTCATGAAGAACCATTCGTTGATAAACTCAACTTAAGAAAGATGAGAAGTGATCTTATTTAAAATTCTGTGGGGTTTTGACAGGAGATAAAGTGAATCTAGAACTGCAGAATATGATTTCGAGGTAAGAGAGTGTGAGAGATGATTTTGGCCAGGGGGCTTGTTTCCATGCTGAATAACTTTCGGACTCTAATTCTGAGGCTGAGATGTGAACGGGAGTATTTTTCTGCTCTTGGAGGACTGTGTATCTTTGGGGCTGTTTACCCCTGAGACAGGTAGATGCTGAATTATTAAGTACTGCTTAATCCAGTACTGAGATTGATTTTTAGATTGAAGGATCTCGAGGGAGTAGGACATCTGTAGGTCATAGCTGTACCTCTTGTACTTTCCTTGGTCACCAGACTTGAGCACCACTGATCTGGCCCTCAGCAGATTGAGGATCTCTTGGTTCATTCAGGGCTCTGATTGAGAAAGACTCTGATTGAAGAAAGCTAATGGCATGTTGGCCTTCATAACAAGGGGAGTTGAGTATAGAAGCAAAGAGGTCCTTCTGCAGTTGTACAGGGCCCTGGTGAGACCACACCTGGAGTATTGTGTTCAGTTTTGGTCTCCAAATTTGAGGAAGGACATTCTTGCTATTGAGGGAGTGCAGCGTAGGTTCACGAGGTTAATTCCCGGGATGGCGGGACTGTCATATGTTGAAAGATTGGAGCAACTGGGCTTGAATACACTGGAATCTAGAAGGATGAGAGGGGATCTGATTGAAACATATAAGATTATTAAGGGATTGGACACGCAAGAGGCAGGAAACATGTTTCCGATGTTGGGGGAGTCCAGAACCTGAGGCCACAGTTTAAGAATAAGGGGTAGGCCATTTAGAATAGTGTTCAGGAAAAACTTTTTCACCCAGAGAGTCGTGGATCTGTGGAATGCTCTGCCCCAGAAGGCAGTGGAGGCCAATTCTCTGGATGCTTTCAAGAAAGAGTTAGATAGAGCTCTTAAAGATAGCAGAGTCAAGGGATATGGGGAGAAGGTAGGAATGGGGTACTGATTGTGGATGATCAGCCATGATCACATTGAATGGCGATGCTGGCTCGAAGGGTCGAATGGCCTACTCCTGCACTTTATTGTCTATTGATTTTGTGGGGACACACTTGTTCACGAATGACTTTAAGGTGATGATTAAAAGGCATTTAGACTGACATAGAAAGATATGAACCACATTCAGGCAAATGGGATTAGTTAAACTGGTATCATCACTGGTGGAGTCATAGTGGGCTGAAAGGCTTGTTTCTATTCTGTACCATTCTATGTTCTATGAAGGGGGAGCAGGCTTGAGTATCTACAGTCAACTCCTGCACCGATCTCTTCAAAAGCAACACAACAGATGCTGGGAACCCAGGAGTCTCCATTCCATGTGTTGGCAAGACATTAAGAATTAAAACCCGCACAGAGTAAATTGTTGATTTCAGCTGGTAATTCTTCATTTCTTGAGTTCCAGAGTTAGCCCGCTGGAGAAAAATTGCAGAAGGAGTTGTGAGTGGAGCATTTAGATCATGGAGGAGCATGTTTGTTTACAATAGAATGCTCTTTACGTAGTGTGTATACAGTGAGTGTTTGCAATGTTAAGACTTAAACTCTGTTATTGGTGTGTGTTTATAAGATGAGATGATTTGAGGAGGAGGATGACAAGGATGCCTTTCGATGTTTACTAATTTACAGATCAAAACAGCAGATGCAATGAATGTTAGTTTAATGTTTTAGCAATTTTATTATGGCATTGGTTGACATTTACTGACAAAGATTTAACATGGCAAATGCTTTCTAGAAAGGGCAATTTGATGAATTTTTAGGCCATTACTATTGGGTTTTTCAAGTTTTGGAATCTGAAACACCAACCTCAGCCTTCAATCCAGAAGTAGGGGATATTAGTATCATGCCAGAAAGGTGAAGACACTGTCGGGAGAGGCAGAATTGTATTCAAAAATGATTCATTTACCCCTAACCCTTTGGCTGGCCTCCCTTCCTCCAGTAAGGTAAGGTGTGTCAAATGAAATCATGCTTAATGAGGTCTTGCTATTCTGAGGCCTAACCGAAGCCTGAGGTAAAGGAACTCATGCACTTTATTATCACTGTACCAATGACCTTGTCAACTGGAAATCCAGTGAATGGCTGGAAGATGGCTAAAACTTTTGTGAATTTTGGCCCCACTGTTCTATAATGAAATAGACCGCAGATCGGTACAGTTCAGGAACAGACCCTGCGGCCCACCACGTCTGGGCTGAGCATGATGCCGAATTAAAGTACTTTCTTCTATCTGCATATAATTCATATCCTTTCATTCCCTACATGTTCATGTACCTATCTAAATGTGTTTATCATATCTGCTTCCACTACCACACCTAGCAGCTGCTCCCAAGCGCCCACTGCTCTATAAAAATCCTTGCCCTCAAATCTGCTTTAAACTTTCCCACTCTCACCTTAAAGTTATCTAATTTAGTATTCAATCTTTCTACCCTGAGGAAAAGGATCCTGGCCTATTTATGCCTCGCGTAATTTTATAAGCCTTTATAAAATGTTTATAACCTTCCGACACTTGAGAGAAAGCAATCTAAGTTTGTCCAACCTCTCTGTGAGTTCCTGTGCCCCGGGCTTCAGTTAGTTCTTGGAATAGAATTGCCTCATTAAGTGAGCTTGGATATCCTGTGACCTTTACCCCGGTCTTGTTTCTGAGCTTTGCTCTGTCCTGTGCTAATTGCACCACGGAATTTATTTTCACCTTGCAAATACCTACTTTGAATTTCATAGAAATGGCAACAGGAAAACAAAGCCAAACAGTTGATGTTAAGTCCTGTGCAGGCTTGTCTTCAACTACACCTCTCAATACTCTACCATCTCCCTAATTTAGAAAGTTGACATGAAATGGGTATTTCCTCTGAAATGTGCTGGTCTAATCCTGACAAACTGACCTGATGTGTTGAGGTATTGTGCTCAATGCACCAAACACTGACTCGACTTCTTTGAGATGCTCTTCTCAAGTAATGGGAAGAGCTGACAAAGTTATATTTACTATAACACCTTCTCTGAAAGATGGTGATAGGGGTTTTTCTCTGAGAGTATTGAAGTTGTGTGGATGTGCTATTACACTGTGTTGTACAATTTCTCTGCTCTCTGGGTTAAAAAGGCTCTTTCTGCTGCCTGTCCTCAATCCCTTAGAATTAGTCATCATTCTGTAGACATTTCATCCTGTCAACAAGATGTATCAGAGTTTGAATGCCTCCTGACCTTGTCCTGAAGTCCCCACCAACATAGAAGCCAGTATCATCTGCTGCGTGAAATATTGGGGAAGAGTTTACAAAAGTGACGTCTAAAGGACATAACGGCAATGCTATCACCAACTTCATCACCAACCATCTGCTTAGTTGGCATCTTCAGTTCCCACCGTAGCAAATGCGGAATTTAAAATCCATTAACACTATGAAAAGTTGATCACTAATTCACTGGATTGTTGTAAAACCTTACGAGATTTACTAATATCCCTTCTGGAAAGGAAGTCCACTGTCTTTACCTGACTACTATAAGAAAGAAGGAGACACAGGATGTTGGAGCAATAAACTATCTGCTAGAGCAACTCAGTAGGTTGAGTAGTAACTGCGGAGGGAAAGGAATTAGAACCTAGGACAGTACAGCACATTTACAGGCCCTTCAGCCCACAATGTTGTGCCAAATCAAATAAATTAATAGCTAGATGGATAACTAAACTAATATCTTCTGCCTACACCAAAGCCTTTCCAATTTCCTCACATTCACATGCCTACCTAAATATCTCTTAAAAGCCTCTAGTATATTTGCTTTTACCACCACCTCAGGCAGCACTTTCCAAACATCCACTTCTCTCTGTGTAAAAAAACTTTGAAATCACCCCCTCTCAACTTAAAAGCATGCCCTCTGGTTTTAGACATTTCAACCCTGAGTGAAAGATAATGTCTGTCTGCTCTATCTATGCCTTTCATAATCTTATGAACCTCTATCAGATCTCCACTCAGCCTCTGGCGCTCCAGAGAAAACCGCCCAAGTTCGTCCACCTCGCTTTAGAGTTCACGCTCTCCATTCCGGGCAGCGTTCTGGTAAACCTCTTCTGCACCCTCTCCAAAGCCTTAACATCCTTCCTGTGATGGGGTGACCAGGACTGTATGTAATATTCTAGAAATGGCCAAACAAGAGTTTTGTAACACTGCAATATAACTTCCTGACTTTTAAACTCAATGCCTCAACTAATAAAGGCAAGCTTGCCATATACTTTCTTAACCACCCTATCAACCTGTGTAGCTACCTTCAAGGAACCATGAACTCGCACCCCAAGGTCTCTCTGCTTATCAACATTGTTAAGTACCTTGCCCTTAACGGTGTACTGCCCCTTTACGTTTGACCTACCAAGGCAGAACACTTCACATTCGGTCCGGTTAAACTCCATTTGCCATTTCTCTGCCCATATCTGTAACTGATCTATATCCTACTATATTCTTTGCCAGTTTTCTATGCTGTCCAGAGCACCATCAATCTTTGTATTATCTGCAAATTTATGTAACATCCTGGTTAAGATTTTTACTGCTATGTTGTAGGTATTTCATTTTAGCAGTTCTGTAACAGCAGTCTGTTCTGCTTTCAGCCTGTTTGGGTTTGAGCTGAGATAAGGGGCTTTGTTGTTCAGTTTTCGAATGTGGTGTCAGCCAGTCAGGATGGTGGAATTGGGAGAAGGTTCCAGAGAATGCCGGGCAGGGAGGTTTTGTGAGGGACACTGGTGTGAGTCAAGATCTTTGTTGGCAGGAGCTGGGAGAAGACAAGAGGGAAGATGGTTGAGGATGTCATCCCTGTTGCACAAGGTGCTTTGTGCAGATGAATAGTTTCAAGGAGGAAGGAATAATACTCTTATGGGAGAGCCTGTTTGTTCAAGATGGATTCCAAGTGACATTTGGAAGGTGCAGTGTGTGCACTGAAAATCTGGCAGATTTGAGCTCCACTGTGCACATGTGAGTGTTTAAGTATAATGGATCCTTTTTGTTCATTTCCTTCTTTCCTTTAATAACTTGTTGCTTAAGCTAACATTCTTAAATATACTTGTATATAATTGTATGCAGTGTATGATCTGTTATTACTTGCTGATGGGGGCCATAAGTCACACAGCATTCACACAAACTGGGGTTTGGGTGGGTGAGACATCCCAACCTCACGGATTTGGTGGGACCAAAGTCATATGCACCCTAGACATACGAAGCCCAGAAAGGCGGGTTTCTCGCCACGGAGTCCACTGGCTGTTAGGGAGGGGCTATTGAGCCGCATTTCCAGGGACGCCCGGTAAAAAGGGGTTTCACTTACTTACCCATCCATCTACCTTTTCATCCAGGTCATTTATATACATCACAAAGAGCAGAGGTCCCAGTACAGATCCCTGGGGCACATCGGTTAAATCAGCGAGAATAAGCACCTCAACATAGATCCCATGCACCTTAATCTTCTCAATGAGCCTCCCATGAGGGACATAGTCAAACACTGTACAAATATCCACGTAAATAACATTCACAGTTCTACCTTCATCAGTCATCCTCATCACCTGCTCAAAGAACTCAATCAAGTTAGTAAGCCATAACTTGCCCCACAAAAAGCCATGCTGGCCCTCTGCAATAGTTATCCAAATGCTCATAAACCCTATCCCTAAGAGTTCTTTTCCAGTAACTTCCCTACCACTGACATGAGACTCACAGATCAATTAGTTCTAGGATTATCCCTGGTTTATTTCTTGATAAATAGAACAACATTAGCTATTTGCTAGTCCTATGGGACCCCACCTTTGGCTCGAGAGAACACGAAGATATGAGGCAAGGCTCTGGCAATCTCCTCCCTCACCTCACAAGATTGTTGACATCTTCGGTTAAAAGTTCTCTTCAAGATTTAAAAAAAATTAGGAATATAGATCGATTGATATTTAAGTTACAATTCACTTTTTCCTATATAACACAGCTTTTAACTGATTATGAAACATGTATTTTCTTATTTTTTTGCCTTTATCAATATTTTCTCACAGTCAATGTCAACACCAAGTTTATAGTCCTATGCATAAGTACAAGTAAGCACAGGTGCAATGAAAAAAAAAGTCATCAGTGGCAGCAGCAACTGAAGCACATCATATAAACAGCATTCCAAAGAAAAGCATAAATTAGACATAAGTTATACGCAACTTTACCAGGAAGAACGCAAGTACAGCAACAGAAACACCCCCAAAGTGTCGACTGTACTCTTTCCCTAGATGCTGCCTGGCCAGCTGAGTTCCTCCTGCATTTTGTGTGTGTTGCACAAAAATACAAAGTTCATTTTAGTGCAAGTGATCAACGTGATAGCAGTGTCGCTATACTGTAGGGTTAGGGTTGTGCTGGTTACCTCAGGAACTGAATGGTTGAAGGGAAGTAACTGTACTTGAACCTGGTGCTGCGGGTCCTCAGGCTTCTGCACCTCCTGCCTGATGGTAGCTGTGGCTTGGCCTGGATGATGGGTATCTGGGACGTTACCATCACGAGGCTGCTCCTCCTGATGGTGGGGATGGGTCTGTCCTTGACAGAGTCCATTAATCTCTGCAGTCTCAGTTTCCTTTGGACTTAGAATTATGGGTCCTATTTACTATTTTCTGTAGATTTGGACTCTGATGTCCTTTCGGTGGGTTGTAAATGATGCCTAGTGTATCCAGTATAGGATCCTGAATTATTTATTTCATTTCAATAACAGATTATGAAGAGATTAACAATGGAGAGAAGAAGGTATCTTTTTCTTTGATGGCATGTGAGTAAAATCGGCATTATAGATACCACCTATTTTTCCTTCCAAAAAAACTTAGGACAATTCTATGTAAGCTACATCCCTTTGTGTTTGTTTAGTTTTCCTTTACTCTCTGAATTTGTATTTTTATGTTTTAGTTGACATGGCTTTACTGAAGGGGATTGTTGACATGATGTTGTTTGACTAAAGGTCGAGTGCTATTTCCTCCTGATACAAGAACGAACCAGCAGAAGATACTTTGAACACAACTCTTTAAAATGTCAGAAGCACTATGAAAGTGAAACATGCATTGTGTGCTGACATGCAAAAATACAGTTAAATGAGTGAAAGAGAAGGAAGGAATAATGTCAAAGTAAGACTGGAGGAACATTTAATCCTCCTTTGAAACTTCCACCTACAGGCTAAACTATCCGTGTTTGCAACTGATCTAGTAAATGAAACTTTTCTGCAATACAGTGCCTATAAAAAGTACTCACCCGCCCTCCCTTGGAAGTTTTCATGTTTTATAGTTTTACAACATTGAATCAGTGGATTTAATTTGGCTGTTTTTGACACTGATCAACAGAAAAAGACTCTTTTGTGTCAAAGATCTCTACAAAGTGATCTAAATTAATCACAGATATAAAACACAAAATAATTGATTGCATAAGTATTCACCCCCTTCAAGTCAGTATTTAGTAGATGTGCCTTTGTCAGCAATTACAGCCTTGAGTCTGTGTGGATAGGTCTCTATCAGTTTTGCACATATGGACACTGCACTTTTTCCCCATTCTTCTTTACAAAACTGCTCAAACTCTGTCAGATTGCATGGGGATCGTGAGTGAACAGCCCTTTGCAAATCCAGCCAGAAATTCTCAATTGGATTGAGGTCTGGAGATCCGACTTAGCCATTCCAGGACATTAACTTTGTTGTTTTTACGCCATTTATGTGTAGCCTTGGGTTTTTGCTTGGGGGTCAATGTCTTGCTGGAAAACAAATCTTCTCCCCAGTCACAGTTCTCTTGCAGGAGGCATGAGGTTTTCCTCTAGGATTTCCCTGTATTTTGCTGCATTCATTTTACTCTCTACCTTCACAAGCCTTCCAGGGCCTGCTGCAGTGAAGCCTCCCCACAGCATGATATAGCCACCACCATGTTTCAGGGTAGGGATGGTCTGTTTTTGATGATGTGTGGTGTTTGGCTTACACCAAATTGAAGCACCTTGATTGCATACAGGTCTCCAAAGTCAGATCTCCATTTAACTAATTATGTGACTTCCAAACCATTTGGCTGCACCAGTGATAATTTGGAGTATTATATTAAAGGGGAGTGAATACTTATGCAATCAATTATTTCATGTAAGAAGAGGATCCTTTTCAAAGGTTTCAAAGGTACAATTTAATGTCAGAGAAATGTATACAATATACATCCTGAAATGCTTTTTCTTCACAACCATCCACAGGGGAGTGCCCCAAAGAATGAATGACAGTCAAATGTTAGAACCCCAAAGTCCTCCCCCCACCGGCAAAAAAAGCGCATTGGTACCGTCAATGAGCACAAGTGTGGGTTAGGCAATTGCAAAGACACAGACTTACATTTACCCCACTCGCTGCCTCCTACCAATCAGCCAATCCTTTAGCCATGCCAGTGACTTTCCTGTAATAGCATGAGCTCTTAACTTGGTAAGCAGCCTCATGTGTGGCACTTTGTCAAATGCCTTCTGAAAGTCCAAATATACAACATCCATTGCCTCCCCTTTATCTATCCTACTTGTAATCTCCTCAAAGAATTCCAACATGTTTGTCAGGCAAGATTTTCCCTTAAGGAAACCATGCTGACTTTGCCCATCTTGTCATGTGTCACCAAGTACTCCATCACCTCATCCTTAACAATTGACTCTAACATAAATCACCTTCTCTGTCGAATGATTGTGACCTTACCCTGCAGCCTGGACTGTGCTGTACATGGTTCATGAACTGCAGCACACTCATAAGATGAAATGAAAATAGTTCCTGTCTGATAGTTTAGTGAAATTCTCTTGTGGGTTGGCCTGGTGTCATTTACAAGTATTGGGACAGTCCATACAAATCCAAAGGCTACACAAATGGAAATGTACTATTTTGCTTTGGGTTACAAAGCAGCACTCAGGACTTAATGGCTCACACACTTAATCAGTCTGAGGAATTTTAAGTTCCGCAGTTATAAGAGTCATTCGGTTATTTAGGACTGAGAAAAGTTTAACCTTTCACTTTGATGACAAGCTTTTCTATCATGAGTGAGTCAAAGGAGAGGCAATGTTTTCCTTTTGAGAAGTAAATAGTCCGTATATAGATGTTATTCTAATTATTCAAAAGAAAGGCCAGGTTTATAAATTCAAAGTACATTAATAGCCAAGCTGCTGTGCTTAAAACAAATGTTCAACTTTATAAGTGAACAACAAACATGTTGAACATAATTTGTATAAAATGGAGCTTTGAAAGGCCAGTTTTAGTTTATACATTTCAGCATTTGGAGGCAGTTGGATTTACCACGTGAGTATCAACACAATCAGCATTATGCAGCTCTCAGTTGTATCTCTGGATTTCAATTTAAATTCTGCTTCTCTGCTTTTTTAAAAATACAGTGCAGTCCTCAGGCAGTGTTGTCTTGGTAGAAATACTGCCCTTCAGATGAGACATTACCTGTACTTGAAGGTAGATGTAGCAGACAAGATGGCAAAATTTTGCAGAAGAACAGGGAGATTATTCCAAAAGCCTGACTGATATCTATCTCTTGTTCACCAGAACAAATTATGTGGCCATTATTGAAATCGAACAATTGTGTATAAGTTGGCTGCCTCCATCCCTATATAGCAGTGTCACACTCCAGAAGTATTTCATAGGTTAAAGAACACTTTGGAAACAAAGAGAATGATAAAATGTAACATTTCTTTATCTAATCCCTCTTCCCCGTTCCCACCCTGTTTTTGGAATGGTCATACTCTCCCTTATCAGTTTTGATTGATTGTCTTAGTTCAAAACATAAACCAATCTTCTTTCAACTTTTGAATGCTGATAAAATTTATAATATATTTAGCAATTTTCATTTTCTCATCTTGAATGAATTCAATATTTCACTGTAATCCCAAGTAAGAATGTTAGATGGTAGAGAACAAAAAGCCAATGAGCATTCAACAGTTCTGTAGATCTGTCCAACTATAGTTTCTATTCCATCCATAAGCCTTTTATTGATGTTATGATACAGTTCAAATCTATAATTACTCAGTTCAAAGTTCAAAGTAAAATTCTAATCAAAGTACAAATCATGTCACCATATACAACCCTGAGATTCATTTTCTTGTAGCATTTACAGTAAATACAAAGAGACACAATGAAAGACCACTCACAAGATGAACAGCCAGTGTGCAAAAGACAACAAACTATGCAAATACAAAAGACAAATATTATCAAAATAATCATAATAAATAAATAAGCAATAAATATCAAGAATATGCAATGACGAGTCCTTGAAAGTGCATCCATAGGTTGTGGGAACATTCAGTGTTGAAGTTGAATTAAGTTATCTCCTTTGGTTCAAGAGCCTGATTCTTGAGGGGTAATAACTATCCCTGAACCTGGAGTATGGATCCTGAGGCTCCTGGGCCTCCTTCCTGATGGCAGCCGCAAAGACAAAGCATGGCCTGGATGGTGGGGGTCCTGATGATGGATGCTGCTTTGCTGCTTTCCTGTGAAAGCACTCAGTGATGAGGAGGACTTTACTCATGATCCACTAGTTTTGCATGCTTCTCCATGGGGGCTTCACTTATCTCACTCACTCACTCACACACACACACACACACACACACACACACACACACACACACACACACACACACACACACACACACACACACACACACACACACACACACACACACCCACCCCACCCCACCCCTTGATGTTCTGCTGCCATGGTGCTGACTGTGTGCTCTTCAATGTCTTCCCACCTGGTATATTTTCATAATGGGTTTGGCTTTGTGTTTCCGTTCCCACCATACACTTCCTTTAGTATTTTTTTTCTTTAGTATTTAATTTCTTTAGTAATGGGGATGTGTAAATGTCTATATGCTGTTTGTGTACTGTATTTAAGGCAGATGCTTCTGTTTATTTTGTAATGCGATTGTAGCTACATTGTGGGTGTATTGCATCTGATTCATGTTTGGTCTAAAGTTAACTTTGTGGGTAATTAACGATGGGATGTCCTGGTGCCTAAGTAAAAGGGGTGGGTCACTGTCGGTAGGAGAGAAAGAGATCGAGCTGCCAGAAGTTCACATTGGCCAAAGTATGGAGCTGTAATTGAGTTTTCTGTTAGATATCTTTTTGTAAATATTGGCAGTTTTCTTTTCGTTATTTTCACAAAGTTTTGTAAGTTTGATTTTTTGATGCGCCTAATAAACACGCTTGCACGAAAGTGCTAACTGACTCCAGCCATCTTTTCTTCAGTCATAACCCACGTTCCATAACATTGGCCCACTCCCACTATCTGACTTCTTTTTATTGGACCTTGCCAAGTGCCTACTTATGTCTCCTCAGAAACGGTGGCGTGCAAAAATGTGCTAACTGCTCCCCGCTCGCTTCTTTTAAACTATCTCTCCCTCTCCGTGATTCAATGTCTCCTCAGGAACGCTGGTGCCCAAAGTGTGCCAGGTACCCCTCACTTCTTTTAAATTCTCTCTCCCTCTGTGCAATCCAGTATATCGCTGGGAGACCTACAATACTGCATTATGTCTGTGACTGGTTAATATATAAATGTTTTCATATGATAATGCTTCAAAATGTTTCTCTGAAGGTTACTTCTGAGTCATCCATTTGGGAAGTTCCACTTTAATAAAATTGACTGGCTATTTCTTGTTGTAATTCTCATTTGCTTGCTTGCCTTTATTTTCATTTCATTTGTACATGATATTCTAATGAGCATTCCTATTGGCATTCCTGAAAAATTATCTTTTTATACCATTAGCCACCCTTCAGCATTGTGAATTTCATCCCACTACTTACTATTTATTAAAATTAACCGAGTTTAACTTTTTTAAATTTAAATTTTATCAAATTATTGTGCATATAAACATCAGATCAGAAGGTATTGCTTTTAAATGTGAACAGAATTATGTCAATGCAGTGTTCCAATAGTTTTCAAAGTAGTTTAATTTGATGTGCTCCATAATTCAATTAAGTAGGGAGACAAAGAAATTTATAGAAGGTAATGCCTTACTTCCTCTGCAGTCCCTTTTTGCTTTGGACAGTCCATAATTTCCTTGTGGTTTGCTGAAATCTCTGTCTGATTTGTCTCAATGATGCTAGTGCAAGGAGGCAGGAGAAATGAATGGGAAACTTTCGGAAAGATTGTGTAAGAGTTATATTGTAGTAGAATGATGTGGAGTGGTTTGGAATGCAAGGGTAATCCCACAGAGGAAGGGGAGTGGGAAGGTTAGTTAGAGAGAAAGGAGAAATGATGCTTCAGTTTTGACCCCAGTGAAATTACATTACACTCCAGTTTCATTTCAGACCAATTAGAATTTTACGGCATCTAAAAATCGCTTGTGTTTGTAATTTTATATCAGTGACTGTTTAATTTTCCTTACATTCAATTTACAACGTTCAGCTATATGTTTTCAAATTATAATTCAGTGTGCTTTATATACTAATGTTGCACAGCAGAGCTGATGAACTCATAGCTACATATTTTCATTCTAAGATATCTTTCAACTTTTCATAGTAATGCCCCAATTCTTTGACTTTGGCATAAAGAAATATAATGATTAACCTAAGAGATTTAACCTTAGTTATGCACAGATTTCTGACCTAAGAATGATATTGAATGGAAATGAACAATTTAATCTGAGAGTGTAGGATGCAGCAATCCAGAGCCAAGGTCACTGTGCACTGCAGTCAGCAACTGATCAATAGTTATATTTATTTTTAAAAACTGGGAGAAATGATGTGATTCAGACAAAGTGCAGTAAACTTCCAGTCGATAAATGTTAAAATATATCAAGTAATTATTTAAGATATTTTAAATATTAATTGTTTAATTTATAATTTGCTTTTTAACTGTGTTCTGGATAAACTATAAATTTGAAATAACTAAATTCTCATATTTCATTGTGCCTTGAAAACCAGAGGAGTTCATTTTAGCTCCTCCCTCATAACCGGGGCATGATGCAGCCAAGCAATTAGCTACTTACATTGCTCACTGCCTGACTCCAGCTCCCAGTCACTGGATGTGGCTGTCAGCTCTTGCTTCCCACCAGCCATCCTGTGGTGCCAAAGAAAAGAGGTAACGCCCTTTCAGTAAACACAGCATTGGGTTCTGCTCTAGCTTCCAGTGGCCAGCCTAACTGAAGCAGTTGTTGGTTTAATGCTGCTATGATCAACTCATTTCTATCCATCCCTATGTTCCTTTGAGAAGACAGTCATATGCTGTATTTATCAACAATTGTAATGGAAGGAAGACCATTGAAAAAACTTGTTGATGATGAAGGGTCCGGCAATTTATTAGATTCCCTTCATTTCATAGACCTACTTCTGAAGTGGATGGTGGACTTCCTTCTTAAATGGCCACAATTCCTGTGAATAAAACTTCTCTGCATTGCTGTTAGTAAGGCATTCCAAAACTTTATTGCAGAAATACCACAGGGATGGTGAGAGATGTCTCACTCAGAGTGATGTATAATCTAGCAGGGAATTTTAAAATAAGAATTTCCAGCCATGCAATTTCATATTTCCAACATTTACTCTATATTCCTCACATTTTCAAGTAGTTATTCTATACAATTTATATCCATTTCAAATTTTGTTCCCTATTACAGCTTCTTTCGGATTGTGCTGTTACCTTTTTTGTGGGACATAAGAAACTGAAGCAGGAGTTGGCTGTATGGCCCTTTGAGCCAACCTCACTATTCATCAAGAACATGACTGATGTTCTACCTCAATGCCTTGTTCCAGCACCATTGCTCATCCTTCAATAAGGCCTTTTCTCAGTCTTCTAATCTCTAAAGGATACAGTCCCGATCAACTCAGTCTCCTCATATGGCAAACCGCCATCCCTAAAAGCAGTTTACTGAATCTCTGCTTCACTCCCTACATGGCAACCACATTCTTTCTGTAGACCCAGGCAACTTCTTCCACTTATCCTCGAAGCAGCTTACTCATCTTTTCTCATGTCTTCCTTTTATTTTCAAGGTGGCTGTGGTCCTGCTGGAGTCTGTGATCTACAGCTACAGCTCAGACTGTGGTTCTCAACAAGTGGTGGGTTCTCGGACTGGCTTTGCACCCTCTCATTTCGATATGACCAGGAGCTGCGTGCGCCCTTGGGGCGTGGCCTGGTTCCTCGCAGATGCCGCTGACTGAAGTGGCATGGGAGCCAGGAACACTGAGATAGCAGGCAGTGAGTCCTGCTGTCGGAAGAAGACCCCATCTCTCCTTCTGATGGTGAGTGACAGCCATTCGGTCCTCAAGTCGAAGGGGTAGGGCTCGGAGAAGCGATGTGAAAGGCTATCACATCAGAACAATGAGCTGCTGGTCTCCCACTCTCGTTGCTGGCAAGAACGATCTTTCCCTTCCTCGCTAACGAGAGTGAGCCGGTCTGAAAAACTGAAGTGGTGGATTATGGACTGCAGTTTCTGATGGACTCCTTGGGGCCTTTGCTATTGCTTGTATGGTGGAGGGGGTGGGAGGAGGTCATTGTTTCTGCTGGTGTAAATGGGAGGGGAAGTGGTGCTTTTGGAGTTTGACACTTCTGTCATTCATTCTCTGAATCTCTATGTTTTTGTTTTGTGGATGTCTGTGAAGAGTGAGAATTCCAGGTTGTATACTGTACACATTCTCTGATATTAAATAGAACCATAACCTTTTAAATATTAACACCTCTCATCTTCTCACCATTTAACAAATATTCCATTTTTCTATTACATGCAGCCACGCAGACCTCACACACTTCCAACTGTATTCTATTCGCTGAATTCTCATCCACTCACTCAGCTTGTCATACTCACCAGAAATTTCTTTACAGTCTCCTCCCTTCCCCCACTTAACACCAAGTAGTTTATTATCATCAAATATGATATTTTGTTCCCTCAGTCAGATCATTGACATTGGTAGAGATGAACTGGAAAGCAAGCAGCAGCAGTCTCTGTGGTCCCTCCCCAGTCCGAGCCTGCCATAAGGTAAAAGATCTGCCTATTCCCTTTCCACTCAATCAATGTGTTGCTAAAATCCTAATTTATCACAATAAGATACTGATGCAATCAATTTGCATGAGAAAAATTGATTCATTAGCAAGCAGTGTGATTAATTAAAGTAGACGCAACTCTTAAAGCTCTACTGGGAGTGGAGACCTTCTGTGAAATAAAACCTGAAAGTCAATCACACGTGATAGCCAAAGTCAAGTTTATTGTCATGTGAACAAGTATACATAAGCACATGTGCAAAGAAAAACTTACTCGCAGCAACATCACAGGCACTTAGCATCATATATAGTAAACTGCATTCAGAAGGGAAGTGTAAATAAAACGTTTTTTAAAAGAAGGAACACAATTAAAAAATAAACAAAGTACATTCTAGTGCAAATTGATCGTAATGTTACTGAACTGTAGTGATTAGGATTTTGCCAGTTGGTTCTAGAACCAAGTGACTGAAGGGAAGTAGCCATTCTTGAAGTTTGTGGCCTGGGACTTTCAGCTTCAATACCTTCGGCTGAGTGGTAGCTGTGGAAAAAATGGCATAGCCCAGATGGTGGAGATATTTAATGATGTTGCTTTCTTGAGGCAGAGCCTCTGATGCTACTACTGATAGTGGGGAGGCATGTGTTTGTGATGTATTGGGTGAAGTCCACTGCTCTCTGAAGCCTTTTATGCTCTTTTGTATTTGAATTGCCATACTAGACTCTCCTCCTGGGCATCTTAACACTTATTTTATTATTAACTATTCCCACTCTGTAGAAGAGTCATGATTTTGAAATGTTAATTGGTTTTACAAAAGCTGTTGTTCGAACTTTAGAGTAATTCCTGCATTTTCAGCTTTATTCAATAGAAATAAATTATTTATAGTCTCTTACAAAGAAAATAAGAAAATATTAACAAATTAGTGGGAGTCCACTAAGTAAAAGGGGGTAAAATGCAGTTATGTAAGATCTGCGTGTCCCAAAGTAATTTATCTCTAATGAAATTATTCAAAGGTGCTGAAATTCAAAACTGCTGAGGATGCCAGAAACAGAAAATGATGGAAACCCTTTAGGTCAGGTAGCAGCTGTAGAGTGAAACGTTTTCATCAATGACCCTTCATTAGAAAAAATTACAAATTTCGATAAAGGATTGTTGACCTGAAGTGTTATCTCTGTTTCTTACAATGTAGATCTTACCTGATGAGTTGAGTGTTTTCAACAATTCCCTTATTTTAGCTCTTCCCTCAGTAAGCTATTTTAGATTAAGGGCCACACAAGTGGAAAGTCACACAGGTGCTAATTTACAGGGTAAAAGATTTTCAACTGAGGAACAGATGTTGTCATACAACAATTTAACTCCTTTGAGTGTTGTGAAAATAGCCAAAACTTAACCTTAAAGACATGAAGATATCTTCCTCAAAAGCTGTAGCATTTTCTTCCAGCTTATGGCAAGGTTTGGCCACCTACTGTTAAACCATGGCCATTCACAAGACAGAGGCAAGCCACTTCTCCAATCATTCAGCCAGGAATAATTAATTGCTTACAAGATTTATTCTACGTACTTGCACCTGAAAACTACACATTTTAGCAAATGGCAAATAACACATTAAAATTACCTGAGAAATAAGTATTTATTCTCTATATAAAATTAAGTAATTTAAAATTTAAAATTCAGTTCATAAAGTTTCTGATTGCCATAATCGGCTATGAATCTGTAACATTTTAAAAGGTCTTATAGAAGGAATATTAGTGATAGTTTTATACTCTTACTGCTTTCTTTCCCTTTGCACAAATATTAGATCCAAAGCAGGTTGGGTTAAATGCTTTACAAATTGTTTCCAGCATCCAAAAGAAATGTCATAGAAATTTTCTTAACAAGAAAAAGCTGGCAGATAAAAAGACTGAGGATTCTATTGGTGTTTTTTTTTTTATCTCCTTCACTTATGCTGATCCTTCTACACCATGCCTGTGCAAATCCCCACAGCATCTGGTGACCCTGTGATCTCTTGACGTCAGAACATCCTTCAAAACCCAAAAGGCCTGGGTACTGAAAATCTGTGCCAATCAAATTGGAGTGTTCAAGGATATCTTCAATGCTGCAGTCAGTGGTTTTCTTGCCTGTCAATCACACCGGAGCCCAAGTAGATCATGGTAATGCTGCCCCGAAGGACTCACATCTAATGTGATGAAGTGCTCGGAGGAGTTGGCTACTGTTGTTCCTTCTCCTGCCTTATGCTGCCTTATTTTGCTGTTTCCTTAGCACTTGTTTTTTGTGAGGCTGAATTGCTTGATGCTCAACCCAGCACGAATGGAAAGTGTGCAAGGGGCCGGCTGGATGTGAACCCAGGACCACTGGCCTCAAAGTCTGGTGCTGATGCCACTATCCCACCGGCTAACATAGAGGGAGGCCATAGGTAGAATTAACTCGTGCTTGATGAAGGACCTGCGCCTGCTTCAATTTGCATACAGCGGACTCACTGATTTTCCAATTGACTTTGAAGCACCTAAACAGCAACAAAACCTATGTCAGCTGCTGTTTATTGATTACTGCTTGGTGATCAACAGCATAATCCTGTCACTACTAACCATCAAACTTCAAAAACTGGGCATCTGTACCTTCCACTTCAACTGGATTCTCAATGTCCTCATTGGGAGACCACAGTCAGTTAAGATTGGTAATAATATCTCCTTTTTGCTGACAATCAGGCCAGCCCCACCTCAAAGATGCGTGCTTAGTCCACTGCTCTATTCTATCTACACACGCCTGTATGGCTAGGTGCAGTTCAAATGATATCAATAAATTTGCCAATTTGTCTTGTTGGTGGAATCTCAGAAAGTCACACAGGAGTGAGGGAGATCAGCTGGTTGAGTGGTGCTGCAACAGCAAAACCTCAGACTCAGCATTAGCAACACCAGGAAGTTGATTGTTGACTTGAGGAATTGGGAGTAGGGAGGACACACACTTGTCCTCACTGGAAGTTCCTGAAGGCTCTGCTTCATCAGGAGTTTGAAGAGATTTGGTATGTCACCAGGGATTCTTACATATTTGTGGGGGAGATCAGTTTGAGTAATCGCAGCACAGCTTGGTATGGGGCCTCCAGTGCACAGGATCACAAGAGGCTGTGGAGGGTTGTAGACTCAGCCAGTTCCATCACAGACACAAACCTCCCCACCATCAAGGACGTCTTCTAGTGGCAGGGCCTCACGAACGAGGCATCCACCATTAAAGACCCTCCCATCTGGGGCATGACCTGTGTTACTATTATCAGGGAGCAGATTCAGGGGCCTGAAGGTGCACTGCCAATGTTTAAGTAACACACTCTCTTCTCTTTCTCCCTCCCAGCCTGATTTTCCTCTCTAAACCTCTTTTCTCTGTGTTTCTCGCTCTTTTGTCCATTCTTCATTTGCCCTTTCTCTTTCCCCACTCACTCCATATCACCAACCTTTTCTCACTCATTTTCTCTCCATCCCACTCCCTACGTTTGATAAAAATGTTACTGTTGCCTTATTCCAGGATGATGTGATTAAACCCGCAATTAAGCTATGTTTAAGTTGTGATTTTTTTTCTGTCTTTTGATACTAGCTATATAAATGTTTTATGATTAAAGCTGTTTCACATTTTACCCTCACAATATAATACTTGTTAACACTATCAACCTCGTTAATTTTTGATAATGAGCACTGCAAATGATAAAATATTTTGCAGAATTCAGTGAAGGTTCAAATACTCTTGTTTCACATTTTCATATCAGATGATAAATTTTCAGTTTTTAAAATATTTGCATTTATTAAGGGGTTGAAAGCTTTTAAGTCCAAGTTGCCCCAAGAATGGGGGAGAGTAGAGGGACAATCAGAGTTATTAAGAATAGTGATGGCAGGACTTGGGTAGGAAGCAGCTAGATCAAACGAGGGTGGTTTTTATAAAGGAAGAAAAGCTGCAGAATGCTGTGTGGTGGGCAAGGCTGAGGCACATTTGGGTGGTCAGGGTAGAAGGAAGGAAGGGAGGGAGGGAGGAAAGATATTGGCTGAGACAGCAGATTTCAGAATTTGAAATGAAAACAAACTGAGTATACAAACTTCAGGCTGCATACAAACAGAACAAATAGCTGTCAGCTTATTATGCATTGGTGCAGATGATCCCAATCTGTTCCATCTGAGTCAATTAACTCCTCTTTGTGCTTTCAATTTGTCTAATAGTTCTGTGCATTCATCTAAATTACAATCAGTCTTAATAGGACATGCATGAATAGATAATTAAGTCTAATAGTATTAAAATAGGAAGCTAGGTTCCCAAAAATTTTAGAAAATTCCTTGTAATTTCAAACTGTTCCAAGTTATGAATATATTCATCAATATTAATAATTTTTAAAAGCTTCCTGCTTTGGACATATTGGTTGGTCTACTATACAAACAGGATTCATCCAGCACAGAATGTTTGTCAGAATTGAAATGGAACTTACAGTCAAAATTATAATATGTTTGCTTTTAGTTATAAGATTTTATAATTAAATGACATTCAAATTATACTGTATATGTAAAGCTTTCATTGACAACTGAGTCTTCCCACAGATAGGTGAAAGAATTAAATAATTGCCACTAATTTTCCTCTGTTTGAGATATCTCGAGCACAGATCGCATTTCTCTCATTTGCAAAAGGAATTAAATGCTGCCATTCACTATTCTTTGTGACCTGCTTGCAAAATGGTGAGCCTGTGAAATTTTATTGCGTTAAAGACTTCCTTAATTTAAATATTAACTAGATAATATTGATATAGATGTAATAATTATTCTTTAACCTTTCTATGATCCCTGAGCTGGTCAAAGTGACAGTAAAAAAGTCATTTTAAAAACGAAGAACTGGAAACTTAAAAAAAATCTATTACACTTCTGCACAATGTTAATTAATCTTTTCAGCCAGTGAGGCACTAGTAACTGTTGTTAGATTGAAAAATATGGTAGTTAATTTGTATGCATCTAGGGAGAAAGATTATATGAACCAAATACACATGAAAGTTTTGTTGCCATTCGTTGCAATCCAGTCACTTCAACATAAGTGAGTCCCTACTGTGGAAGCATGCAATTGCTACCCAGTTGTTTAATGACAATGACTATTGATCAGTTTCTCTGCCATATGTGAAACATAACCAGTAGTTGTTTTTGATGGTTAATGTTGATAAATGTTGACAGGAATTTGCTGCTGTTCTTTAGCAGGGATCCCTTACAGTCACTGGAAAAGTGGAGGAGACCTCGGTTTAAAAGCACGCTTGTAAGGTCGCAAGCCCAACCATACCTGAGTTTTCCACTGTACTGAAGTATGTATCCTTCGGGTTCTGGAGTGAGTCTCTAACTCAGACAGAGGTAACACTGATCAAAAATAGTTGAAATGCAACAGAGGTGCCAAAGATTGAAACTCCAGCATCTGCTGCAATTGAAGCGGGAAGGAATTCCTAGTTTTGAAAAGTAAAACTGCAGAAAATCTGAAATAAAACAGAAAATTTTGGAAATACTCATCAGCTCAGGTGACATCTCTGAGGAAAGAAGCCAAGTTAATGTTTCAGGTCAATTATTTTTCATCAGTCAGGAAGACCCAGAGGGAAAGAGACAAAGGAGATGCGGAAACAAGGAGACAAAGAAAGTTCCTTGCCCACCCACTAGGCTGCACTAGAATCACACTGCAGCACTTGAAGGAATTGCAGAGGTGGCAAAAATGCTGATGGAGGACGTTAGACTGAGGTGTTTAGTTCAGTTGGATTTCTTCATTTTGTCATGTCTTAAAAAATTTTTACAACTGTGTGTAGATGTAAATGATCCTCAAAGAATCTCAGCTAGAACATCTATTCAAAAGCAAAGCACTGTAGTCGTTTGCAGTCTGAAATGAAAACAGAAAATGCTATAAATGCTGTAAACTCCAGCATCTGTTCCAGTTGAGGCAGGAAGGAATTCTGAGGTTCAAAAAGCAAAATTTGCAGAAAATCTGAAGTACTTTATAGTGACACTGGTGGAGAGAGTAACAGACTTGAATTTGCCAGCCCATTCCCACCTTGACAGCTCTGTCTCTGGCATCTTGCAATTCTAACATAACTCAACAAAACCTTCAAAAAAATTCCCATTTGGTACATCAGGACTCAGCACTGAATTCAACCATTTCAAGTATCATCAAGTACCATTTCTATTACCATCTGGCTGAAATAAATCTGGTCAAGAAGAAAAGAAAAGCTTACAAAAGGTTCAGAGAGCTAGGTAATGTTAGAGATCTAGAAGATTATAAGGCTAACAGGAAGGAGCTTAAGAAGGAAATTAAGAGAGCCAGAAGAGGCCATGAGAAGGCCTTGGTGGGTAGGATTAAGGAAAACCCCAAAGCATTTTACAAGTATGTGAAGAACAGGAGGGTAAGATGTGAAAGAATAGGACCTATCAAATGTGACAGTGGGAAAGTGTGTATGGAACCAGAGGAAATAGCAGAGGTACTTAATGAATACTTTACTTCAGTATTCACTATGGAAAAGGCTCTTGGTGATAATAGTGACAACTTACAGCTGATTGAAAAGCTTGAGCATGTAGATATTAAGAATGAGGATGCGCTAGACTTTTTGGAAAGCATCAAGTTGGATATGTCGCCGGGCCCGGATGAGATGTACGCCAGGCTACTGTGAGAGGTGAGGGAGGAGATTGCTGAGCCTCTGGCGATGATCTTTGGATCATCAATAGGGACAGGAGAAGTTCCAGAGGATTGGAGGGTTGCGAATGTTGTTCCTTTATTCAAGAAAGGGAGTAGAGAAAGACCAGGAAATTATAGACTGGTGAATCTTACCTCAGTGGTTGGTAAGTTGATGGAGAAGATGCTGAGAAGCAGGATTTATGAACAGTTGGAGAGGTATAATATGATTAGGAACAGTCAGCAGGGCTTTGTGAAAGGCAGGTCATGCCTTACGAGCCTGATTGAATTTTTGAGGATGTGACTAAACACATTGATGAAGGAAGAGCAGTTGACGTAGTGTATATGGATTTCAGCAAAGCATTTGATAAGGTACCCCATGCGAGGCTTATTGAGAAAGTAACGAGGCATGGGATCCAAGGGGACATTGCTTTGTGGATTGAGAACTGGTTTGCCCACAGAAGGCAAAGAGTGGTTGTAGATGGGTCATAATCTGCATGGAGGTCGGTCACCAGCGGAGTGCCTCAGGCATCTGTTCTGGGACCCTTACTCTTCATGGTTTTTATGAATGACCTGGATGAGGAAGTGGAGGGATGGGTTAGTAAATTTGCTGATGACACTAAGGTTGGGGGTGTTGTGGATAGTGTGGAGGGCTGTCAGAGGTTACAGCGGGACATTGATAGGATGCAAAACTGGGCTGAGAAGTGGCAGATGGAGTTCAACCAAGATAAATTTCTAGTGGTTCATTTTGGTAGGTCAAATATGATGGCAGAATATAGTATTAATGGTAAGACTCTTGGCAGTGTGGAGGATCAGAGGGATCTTGGGGTCCGAGTCCATAGGACAAGTTGACTCTGTGGTTAAGAAGGCGTATGGTGTATTGGCCTTCATCAATCATGGAATTGAATTTAGGAGCCGAGAGGTAATGTTGCAGCTATATAGGACCATGGTCAGACCCCACTTGGAGTACTGTGCTCAGTTTTGGTCGCCTCACTACAGGAAGGATGTGGAAGCCATAGAAAGTGTGCAGAGGAGATTTACAGGGGTGTTGCCTGGATTGGGGAGCATGTCCTATGAGGATAGGTTGAGTGAACTCGGCCTTTTCTCCTTGGAGCGACGGAGAATGAGAGGTGACCTGATGGAGGTGTATAAGATGATGAGAGGCATTGATCGTGTGGATAGTCAGAGGCGTTTTCCCAGGGCTGAAATGTTTGCCACAAGAGGACACAGGTTAAGTTGCTGAGGAGTAGGTACAGAGGAGATGTCAGGGGTAAGTTTTTTACTGAGAGACTGGTGAGTGTGTGGAATGGGCTGCCGGCAAAGGTGGTGGAGGTGGATACAATAGGGTCTTTTAACAGACTTTTGGATAGGTACATGGAGCTTAGAAAAATAGAGGGCTATGGGTAAGCATAGTAATTTCTAGGGTAGGGACATGTTCGGCACAACTTTGTGGGCTGAAGTGCTTGTATTGTGCTGTAGGTTTTCTATGTTTCTACGTTTGTAAGTAATCAGTCCTTCCGATCTAGCTATCTGAAATTCCCAGCATACATATTTTGCTCTCTTCATTTTCATGATCTCCTCTTTACATTTCTCTGACACTATCCTCTCTCAGAATCATCACCACTTTTATCATTCAATCTTTCCTTCTTTCTGTCCTATCACAGAACTTCCCTTTCCTTCCTCTGCTCCAGCCACACTCCTACTTTCTGCAATGCAAAGCTTGTTTCATCCCCAACTGTACTGATAATAGGCCATTTTCTCTCTCCTCAAACTTTAATTCCAACTCTTCCAGTCTTTATTTCAGATGATTTATTGAAACTGGAATCCTCCTGATTTTCCACTAGCTCTGTGTCCCAACATTGATTATCTTCATAACTTTGCAAAACCCATTGCATGTGAAAGCGTTGGACCGCGCTCTCACACCAGAGAACATCTGTTCAACATGCATCAAACACAATCCAGATTGCTATAAAATACAGATCTTGAAATATTTATTGTGGTAAAATTGACTGATATACACTGATCATCTCAGTTTCCATAACTATTTTGATCCTTGGAGATCTGCCTTCTTTGATGGATGAGGCTCAGCTGATGAGTAAAATGAGAACCTTATGTACTAATGCCCAGACTCCAGAGGGAATTTGCTGAATGACAGTTTGCCAGCTGGTTACTGTCCTGTCGGAGAACTACAAACACTGTAACAGTAACAGAAACCACACAGACAAGCTCATTTTAATTGGAGCATGCAATTACTTATTGTTCTGTGAAGTGCCTCAAATTTAAATGACATGCTGAAAGTGGAAATTCTAATTTATCAGTTGCAGAACAGGTGGAAAATGTTTCTGAGGTTTATCCTTGCTCTTGTGGAGATAGGGGACCAGATATCACTGATGAACACCGACAATTCTCAAAAGGAGCTGGCATTTAGCAGTGTAAATGTCAATAATTCCCAGACTTCCGTGCAGAAATCCTGGACTTACTGTTAAATTTGGAAGGCTAAATCCATTCGCTGGACAGCTAGTTGCCTTGTGAATCCTCATAGGAGACCAGACTTACTCCAAGCTGATGAATTTCCTCTCAAAATTTCAAATTGTTTTTGGATATTTCTAGTTAAGTTCTGACATTTCTGGCTATGTTAATATATCTTCTAATTACTGAATTTGGCTTAATGTTTATGACATTAAAAAACTATCAAAATCACTTAAATCTCATAGAACTGACAAAGGTGAGGATAGGGGATTTATCCTTATTGACACCATTCTTCTGTGTAGGGGAACGTTCAGTGAAATTGGACATTGGGGAGGAGTGAGCAACAGTACTTACTGACCTACACTGACTGGCCCTGCCGAAGTGCAACACCTCATATTTGTCCGCATTAAATTCCATCTGCCATTTTTCTAACTGGGTTAATCCCGCTGCAAGCTCTGACACCTTCCTCGCTGTCCACCACTATGACTCCAGTCTTAGTGTCACACATAAAATTAATGATCCAGTTTACAATGCTGTTATCTGTCATTCAGATTGTTGACAAACAACAGTGGGCGCAATAGGGATCACTGCCTCGCACTGCTAGTTACTGGCTTCCGTACACACAGGCAACCATCCACCTCCACTTTCTGGGTTCTCCCACAAAGTCAGAATCAAATTCAATTTACTACCTCATCAGGAACGTGAAGCAAATGAACCTTCTTCACCAACTTCCCATGTGGGACATTGCCGGAGTCCATGTAGACAACACCCACTGCCTTTACTTCATCAGCTTTCCTAGTAATCTCCATAAAAAACTCTATAAGATTGGTTAGACACGAAGCCTATGTGCGAAGCCATGTTGACAATCCCTATTCAGACCCTGTCTATCCAAAGACTTATATATCCGGACCCTTAGAATACTTTCCAATAACTGATGTCAGGCTCATCAGCCTAAAGTTTCTTAAGAGCAGTTCTTAAACAATGGGAGAACATTAGCTGTCCTCCAATCCTCCGGCATATCACCCATGGCTAAGAATGCTTTCAATACCTCTGCAATTTCTGCACTAGCCTCCCACAAGGTTTGAGGGAACATCTTGTCGGGTCCTGCGAATTTATACACCCTAATTTGCCTCAAGAGAGCAAGCACCCCCTTCTCTGTAATCTGTATTGGGTCCATGACCTCACTGATGCAGTGCCTCACTTCTATTGACTCTGCATCCATTTCCCAAATAAATACAGGTCTGAAAAAATCTATCTAACATCTCCCCCATCTCTTTTGGCTCCATGCATAACCACCATGCTGATATTCAAAAGGACCAATTTTGTCCCTAGCTATTGTTTTGCGCTTAATATACCTGTAGAAGCCCTTGGGATTCTCCTTCACCTTATTTGCTACAGCAAGCTTTTACCTTATTTTTTCCCTCCTGATTTCCCTCTTCAATGTCCTCTTGCATTTCTTATACTCCATAAGTGCCTCAGTTGTTCTTTGCTGTCTCTACTTGCTGTGCATCCCCTTATTTTCCTTAACTAGGGCCTCAGGGTTCCCTAAACCTGTTAAAAGTTCGAAGTACATTTATTATCAAAGTATGTGTACATTATGCAGCCTTGAGATTTGAATCCTAATAGGTAGCCACGAAGAAAAGAAACCCAAAAGAACCTATTTAAAAAAGACCTTCAAACACCCAATGTGCAGTGAAAAAAGAACAAATTATTCAAACAATACGCACAAGCAAATAGCATTCTGAACTGAAGTCCACAAAGAGAGTCCATCGATGGACTCTTATTACGACACAGAGGGGTGCAGCAAGCTGAACTGGCACGACCCTTGCCCTGAGCTCTGACACCATGAACTTTTCCATCTGGCCCGGCGCCTAAATCATCTATACGTTGAATTCAGTTGCCTCAGTACACTCTGAGGCTTGGACTTCACTGCCTCGATTCGTCCTGTACCCGACCTTTCTGGTTTGGCCCAGCACTTCACCTTTCTGATTCAGCACGGTGTTTAACCTTGCCTTTTATTCTAACAGTAACATACAAACTCTGTGCTCTCAAAATACATTTTTGAAGGCCTCCCTTTTACTATTGCTCCCCATTGTCCACTTCTCTGTCAAAGGCAGGTGTCCGAGGTGTGAACTACAACATGGTAATAAGAAACTTGACCCAAATAGTTTCAGCAATGATTTGGTGAAAGGAGGCTGTGCATTGTGTAACTGCAGAGGAAAGGAAGTTAAAAGCAGGCAGGTTTGAGGAGGGAGAAGATGGCAGTAAAGTTGAAAGGATGGAATTTAAGAAGCAAATGCATTACTAGATGAATGGCTGCCGTGTCTTATCAGTATTGGAATGGAATTTGAGGGCTTGAACTTCTGACCATACTGACCCACGCACTACAACTGGGAAGTTTCCAAATATAACTTAGTTCACATCAGGGAATAGCTATTAGACACTGGGAAGCAATACTTTCTGTAGGATATCTGTGATGTTCTTTCTTATTAACAGTAACCACTTCCTTTCCACCCTGAGGGTATTTACAGATGTATACTATTCCACAGCACTCAGGCTCCCCATGAGCTGGTCTGCACACTTAATGACTTTAGTTTAATGTTTCTTGTGATCCTGTGAACTGTACAGCAATAAAAGATATAAATAAGCCGGAGCTTTAAATTAATTGTAGCTCCTTAATTCATGGAATAAATTACTCCACTCTGCATATCTCTTCAGGCTGTGCATCAGCAACGGTCTGCTCTGCAAGTGATTGGACTGATGCACACTGCACTCAATTCATTTTGATAAAATGATGGTGCCCTTGATTTGTAAAGTGATTATTTGGCATGTTTTGAAATGTACCTCAATTCAGAATCAGAATCAAGTTTAATATCATTGGCATACAGGATGTCACTAAATATGTTGTCTTGTGACAGCAGGATATTGTAATGCATAGCAAAAAACGATAAATTACATTTCAATTGAATCTGCTTACTTAACCTTAGGTAACTCCACTTTGTTCACGGCAGCTTTTGGATCTGATTATAAGGGGTGGCATAGTGCCAGCTGTAAGACGGGATCTGATTATAAGGGGTGGCATAGTGCCAGCTGTAAGACGGGTTCAGTTCCTACTGTTGTCTGTAAGGACTTCCTTTCTTCTCCTTGTGACGTGTGGGTTTCCTCTAGGTGATCTGGTTTCCTCCCACATTCCAAAGATGCAGCAGTTGGGGTTAGTAAGTTGTGGGCATTCTAAGTAGGCTCTGAAAGCATAGCGACACTTATAGGCGGACTCAGCGCATCTCTGGACTTTGATGCAAATGCTGCGTTTCTCTGTATGCTGCGATGTTTTGATGTACATGTGACAAATGAAGCGATCTCTGTGGACAGCAGGCAGGGCTTCGATGAAATAACTTCTAGTGTATCACCGACTACTTTCTCCAACATATTTTTCGAAGTGGAAGAACTCACCGGGTGGAAATTTGATCAGAGAAAATGGATAGAAGCCAATGGAATAGTTCTAGCAGATAAACCACATTTCTGGAGGAACCGAAACATCGATTCTTTTCCATAGATACTGCCTGGCCTACTGAGTTCCTCCAGTACTTTGCGTGTGTTGCTTGGATTTTCAGCATTGGCAGATTTTCCGCCACATTTTTGTTTTGGAAAGTCTACGATGGGGCTTGGAAAAAGAGAGTTTGTCTTTGGGCTCCTCAAGGGGAATCATTTCACCTGCCTTGCACAGTTTTCCATTTCCATTTTAGAACTGACATTGACTTATAACATGCATTGGCTTTTTCTTGAGCTAAGAATGATTTCCTTCAGTCTCAATGGTGTTTTGCTCTAACCTCCAATTCCACTTCTGTTGATTGGTCCTGATGTTATCCCTTCCTGCATTAGGCAAGGTCTTTAACTATAGCATGATCAAAATTCATCCCATCTTCACTACCTCCTTAATTTCTACATTATCCAATCTCTTGGGAACAGCATGCATTTAAAACACAATGGAAGTGAAATAACATCAATAATTACCAGCAAACAAACTTATTTAAAACACATACAAACCATCCATCTATTATTGAGGAAAATTTGATTTTAAATCACTTGTCAGGTATTCAGCTTGTTTACTGCATATGAACAAAAAACACCGGGCATGTTTTGATGAGGAAATGGTGTTGTACTGCAAGGAATTTTGAGTGGTAGGCAATTAAATCTTGAAGCAATTGAAGACACAGATCTATGGAGAGTGCTATAGGCAAATTAATTAGTTTTGGACTACTCTAGCTGGAAACCAGTCCAGACATGATGGGTCAAATATTTACATCTTTCCTGGAAATATCTATACTTCTGAGAGTCTTCTCCAGGCAGCATTGGGTACATTTGCCTGCACTGTAGTTATTCATGAATAAGGAATCCTTTTTTTTTCATTTTGATCACCTTTACTCTTTCTCTCCGAGTAACTTGTTTTTCTCTTGAGTATAAAAACCTTATGTATAACAACACTGACCAAAATATGACTCAACTGTCATTTTGTAAAAAAATTCAATAAAGTGACTCACAAGAAAAAGATTTTTAAAAAACCTTTGTGGGTCTTAATTCTTGTGCATTGTACCAATTCAAGTTTCATAAACACTGTACAGCTTAAAACTTGTGTGGGGAAATAAATACATCCTTGAAGAATTAGTTTAAATCTCCAGGTGCTTTCAATTGAGGGAGGTTTCATAAACAACTTCAATAGGGAATGGGCTTTTCAAACATAGAGGCACAGCTAGGGGAAAGGTGATCAACATGTGTGATGATTGAAGAGTGCTGAGGGTCTGTCTTATTCTGCTTTTGTAGAAAGGCAGTTAAAACTGAACATGTCAAAGCCTAATTAATTTTTGTGTGGAGGTGAGTTAGGGTTGGATGGTTGTGCTAAAATTCAGGGAAGGAAATAATGACACGAAGTCTTGTGAGTGGGTCATTGAACAGCAGGTATCTGGAGAAAACAGCTTTAATTCTGTAGCTCTACTGAATTGCAAAGTCATTGAGACAGCAATGTGGCTCTTAGTTCTTGTGTCTTGTACCAGTTCATATTTCATAAACACCAATCTATGCAGCCTAAAACTTGTGTGGGGAATTCAATATATCCTTGAAGAAATAGAGTAAATTATGGAGTAATGGCTGAAGCATTGAGGAATTGTAAAATCATAATGGATATTTAAGATTTCTGTAATGTAAGCTGCATAATTTTGTACGGTCTGCTGAAGTCTAAGAACAACTTATTTGCTCTCAGCTACATTGGAAAAAAAATCATTAAAAGCAGACCTTTCTGATGCAGAAAGTAAATACATCATATAGTGTCTGCATTCTAGAAAAATGCAAGTCAGCCCATGAATGCTCATGGAAAAAGTTTTAAACAGATGGATAAAGTTGTGGTGGGGGGCATTTCAATGCAATATGGGATTCCAAGGGAATGCTGTGGGAATAGATTCTGGTGCATTCTTAGATTTATCCTGATGTGTGGGATTTGTCAGAAAAGTGGTTTTAAGTTCAAAATTCAAAGTAAATTTATTATCAAAGTACATTTAATGTATGACCCCATATATGGCCCTGAAATTTGTTTTCTTGCGGTAAGTCCAAGAAACGTAATAGAATCAGTGAAATACCATACCCACATGATGGACAAACAGTGTGCAAATGCAAATAAAAAAGAAAAATAATATTAAATAATAAGCAATAACTATCAAGAATATGAGATGAAGAGTCCTTGAGGGTGAGTCCTTAAGTTGTGGGGACAGTGATGGTGCAAGTGAAGTTATCCCCCTCTGGTTTAAGAGCCTGTTGGTTGATGGGTAATAACTGTTCCTGAACCCAGTGGTGTGAGTCCTGAGACTCCTGTACCTTCTTCCTGATGGCAGCAGCGAGAAGAGAACAAGACCTGGAAGGCGTTTACCGGCGACAACACTGCATGTGGATGTGGTCAGTGGTGGGGAGTGCTTTACTGTTGATGGACTGGTATCCACTACTTTTTGGAGGTCTTTCTGTACAAGGGCATTGGTGTTTCCATACCGGGCTGTGATGCAGCCACTTAATGTATTCTCCACCACATGCCTATAAATGTTTGTCAAAGTTTTAGATATCATGCTAAGTATCTTTGCGAACGAGTAGAGGCAATGTTATGCTTTCTTTGTAATTTGTATTTAATGTGCTGGGCCCAGGACAGATTCTCTGAAATATAGCACCAGGGATTTTAAAGATGCTGATCCTCTCCATCCCTGGAGAGTTTTCCATGAGGTTTTCCTTCTCCTAAAGAGAATAATCAGCTGCTTGGTGTTACTGACACAGAGTGAGAGGTTGTTGCTGTGGCACCACTCAGCCAGATTTTCAATCTCCATCCTACATGCTGATTTGTTATCATCATTAGCTGCTTTTGTCAAGTTGATGGTGGAAGATTTTCTGGGATGGCTGTAATTAGGCAAAATAATTTCGCTAGTGCCTTTAGCTGGTGCATTTTGTGATTTTAGACCATTGTCAATAAAGGAACTATAGTACATATACAACTACAGATACATTTGGGATGAAAACTAGAGGGGATTGTATACCCATGATTTGAAAAGTATTGCTGAAAAGGTTTTAATCGCTGCTGTTGTTTTGAAGATTCTCCACATAACTTTCATTGTATGCTGAGGACAAAATGGCCATTTGAAATGGGTTGGAACTAATCAAGCAGCATAATGCTGACCTTTCCTGCTGTTGCAGGTCTGAAACCAGGTTAGGGAAAAGTATTCCATATTATTCCTGAGTTTTGCCTTATTGATGAGGGAGCAACTCTATAGTTTCAGGAGGTGTAATGTATGGATCTATTTCTTTAGGGGCAATGACTCTGTATAGCACCACGTATTGATCAATAACTTACCGATGTGCTTTGACCTGTTGCTTATGCATGCATGTTGATCTCTCTGTCTCTCTCGCTGCAATGAGAGTACACCAGTTAAAACTGTCTCCTGAGCGTGTGTGCTTTTATTTTAATTGACATGTAGTTGCACAGACACAACAAATTGGCGACGAGTACGAACCCGACGTCAGTGAATACCACCGATGGCTCCGACAGTTACAGGACGACAGACTTTGGACAGAGACAGCGAGGAAGAAGGGCTAAACAGTACAGAGAAGGCTGTCACGGATCCTAACAATGGGATGCGTGAGAAACTGTATAGTACACAGTGAGAGATGCACAACTAGCAAAAATAAAGTAAAAATAATGTGACAATGACTTTAGTCGGGAAAATTGACTAATTTGATAGGATTAATGAGGACTGGGTATTGCACATTGAGAAAGTTGAACTGTATTATAATGCGAACAATGTGGATGAGGAAAGGAAAGTATCCACGTCTCTTAGCTGAATGGATGCCTAAACATACAAGCTTTTATGCAAATTAGTAACTTCTGAAAAGCCAGCAAGCAAGACATTCAACAAAATTTTTACAATTTTACTAAATCATTGAGCCCTAAGATGCTGGTAATAGCTGGAAATTTTAGATTTAACAAAAAGAACCTGTCAAAGGATGAAAGCATTTCTGAATATGCTGTAGAAACTATGCAAACTTTCCTAATACTGTGACTTTAGAGATGGACTTTCTGATGCATTAAGGGACAGACTTGTATGTGGCATACATTGTTAAAGCACTCAGAAAGGGATCTAACTTTAGAACGGGCATTGACCATTGCAATATCATTAGAGACTGCAGCAAATAATGCAGCTGAGCTACAGAAAAAGAGTTTAGAATGAGAAACACACAAAATGTCCCTGAATGGTGCAAAAAGCCAAAAATTGTATTGATGTGGCAAATCCTCCCATGATGCAAATGACTGTTGGTTCAAAGAAAAGGTTTGCGGAAAATATCACAGAAAAGATCACAGAGAGTGTGCAAGTCAGACAAAAAGCACAACCAAAGGGAAAAACCACACTGTGAAAAGTTTCATTAACAAAACCAAACAAATGCATAACTTGACTCAATATACAATTGAATTAGACAACAGAGTCTGATGAAGTGAGCTGTTATGCTTAGGACTGCATAGCATTATTGAAGCAGATTGTGATATCATTTGATCACAATAGATGTGTCGGGTGTAAAACTGAAAATGGAGCTGGGTGAGGGTCAGTTTTGTCTATAATTTCAGAAGACCTTCGTGATGCTAAAGATCTACACAGATGAAAAACTGGCTCCTAAAGGCAAATTGAAAGTAAATGTGATGTATGGAGGCCAAACATAGCAGTTAGAGCTTTAAGTATTGAAAAGTGGTGGGCTAGCACTTTTCAGACATGAATGGTTGAGAAAAATCCAACTAGACTGGCACACAATCAAAGCTGTCAGTGCGACATCGACAGGCAATGGCAGCCCAAATGGTAGCACTAACCAGAGACTGGCACAGCTGCTTAACGATAATGAGAAGGTGTCTGAGAAGGGGATTGGTAAGCTCAAAGGCATGAAGGCCAGAATTGAACTGGATGAAGCAGCAACACCAAGATTCAATAAAGTGGATCCAGTGCTTTATGTACTACGTCCTGAAGTAGATGCTGAACTTCGGAGCTTGGAGGCATCTGGCACTTTCTCCAAGGTTGAATGAAGTGATTGGGCTATGCCCATTTTCCTGATGATCGATAAAGGGAAGGTCAGAGCTGTTCATGAGTCTGGGTCTTCAAAGTGAGCATCAAACTTGTGCTACGTACTGTGCAGTATCCCCTGCCATGAATAGAGGACACTTTTTGCATCTTTGGCAGGAGGGGAGAGGTTTTCAAAGATTGACTTGTCACAAGTTAATCTGGAAATGGAGATTGAGGAGTCAAGTAGGAATTCCCTTATAATTAACACTCACAAGGACTGTTCCAGTATAATCATCTCATCTTTGGCACCACATCAGCTCCAGTAATCTGGGAAAGAGCAATGGACCAAGTGCTCCAAAATATCCCAGGAACACCATGTTACCTTGATGACACCATTGTGACTGGTACCAAAACCGGAAAATGTGTCACAACTCAGGTCATACTTGGGCCTGGTGAACTTTTACCACAGGCTTTTTCCAAACTTTGCTACAGTGCTATACCCATTGAACGCACTGTTGCAGACAAGAGCAAAGTGGGAATAGTCAGAAAGATGTGAAAGAGCATTCAGGGAAACAAAGAGACAAATAACATCCAATGAACTGCTCTCCCATTATGACCCATCCCTGCCCATCAGACTGGTGTGCGATGCATCCCCTTATGGCATTGGAGCTGTTTTGTCGCTTGTTATGAAAGATGGATCTGAGCGCCCCATTGCATTTGCTTCAAGATCACTGATGAGTGCACAAGGCAACTATGCACAGATCGACCGAGAGGCCCTTAGTCTAGTATGGGGAATGAAGGAGTTCTGCTACTACCTCTGTGGAAATAAGTTTACTCTAGTGAAAGATCGCCAGCCCCTTGTGTCCATTTTCAATCCCAGGAAGGAAATTCCGGTGCTACCCAGTTACAACGTTGGGCACTTTTCCAAGGAGCCCTCTCTTATGATGTAGAGTTCAAGGGTACCAAGCAACACAGCAACACTGATGGTTTGTCATATCTTCCACTGTTGGCAACTGAAGAAGCAAAGTCTTCATTCTGCGTCCTAGTGGAAGTGTTTCACACAGCATTGATGTAACAATGCTGCTGGTAACAAATTTTGAAATACAAAGAGAAATAAGGTATGATCCAACATTGTCAAAAGTCTATGATATCACCATACAAGGATGGCCAGCTCAGGTAACCCTGTGTTTCCAGAGTCCTCAGTGAGACAAGACCAACTGTTTGTATGTCAAAGAACATTAACGTGTGGATCACATGTTGTGGTTCACTCTATACTGCGCACCAGAGTGTTAGAGAATCTGCATGAAGGACACCTGGAAACAGTCAGGATGAAGAGTCTCACCCGGAGCTACTTCAATCAATAGCTGGATTGAAGACTTGACCAAAAACTGTTTAGATGCTACAAAGTTCAAAATGCACCCCCACAGGTACTGTTACACCTGTGGCAGTGGCCATCATCACCATGGCAAAGAGTACGCATTGACTTTGCTGGGCATTCATGGACTCCATGTTACTGATGGCTGTGGATGCTCGTTCGAACTGGCCTACAGTCATACCAATGAAGTCAACCACATTGGAAAACACAGTTTCAGTTCTGAGGACTACCTTCACCAGAAGTTACTTATCTGAACAAATTGTGAGTGACAATGGTCCACAATACATGTCAGAAGAGTTCAGAATATTCACGAATTCAAATGGCATCAAACATTTCAAGTCAGCTCCTCACCACCCAGCAATGAATAAGTTAGCTGAAAGGTTTATCCTAATCTTCAAGAAGTCTGTTAAAGCTGTGGACAAGAAGGATATTTCTCCACAGCACAAAGTGGACAACTTCCTTTTTGTGTATCAGAACTCTGTTCATACAACAATTCAAGCACCTGCAATGCTATTCATGAGAATAGCATTGTACCGGAGAAACCTGATGCCACTCCACAGGTCCAAAGGTGCTATCCTGAAAGAAACAGAGCACCACCAATCTTTAGTAGAGTGAAGTTAGTTATGGACTGTTATTATGAAAATGTGTTTATTTGAATATGGGTTGTTAAAGGGAAATTGAATGTTTTGTTACATATACAGTTTTGTGTTGCATTAATCTGAAGGAGGAGGAAGTGTAATGTATGGATCTTTTTCTTTTAGAGCAATGACTCTCCTTAACACAACAGATGGACTCATAACTTACCGATGCACATTGATCTGTTGTCTACACATGTGCATTGATCTACTCTCTTTCCCTCTCTCACTGCAACGTGAGTACACCAGGTAAAGCCATCTCCCACCTGCATGCTTTTATTTTAATTGATATGTATTTGCACAGACCCAACAGGAGGTATCGCCAAAGAAAACCTGTTCCTGTAATCACATTTATTGACCAGCTCAGGTCAATGATGATCTCTCAATATCTATCATATGGAATTGGCCACATCAGTGCTTTTGGCATGTCAGTAACTTTTGTTGGAAGTGTGTCCAGGGAGGGGTTGCATCTCTGGTGAAGGGGCTCGTCATGTCCAGTCTGGGACAGCTCACTCACCTTTGGTTGCCACCCGACACTCAGCTCTCACCACAAACACTTAGCTGTTTGCATGTGATGGCAGCCACACCCTGGCACACCACTTCGACAGGTGGGCTAAACCTGGTGAGGGTAGCCAATAGGCCTCACACACTGGTGGGTAGGAACATGCCTGTTCTACCATGCCAAGTTAGCTCTGGAATACTGGGTGGATGAGATCTTCAGTGAGATCCAATGGCCAAGGAGGTGCTCCTGTAATGCTCCATGGAGAGTGAAGGGCGTGGTGGAGCACAGAAGAAGTCACGGTCATCAGCTTCAACCAAAGAACACCCAGTTGTAATGACTACTCAGACCACTGGACTCAGACTTCTGAGGTCAATAGAGTGGAACTGCTCCGGTGCAAATGCTTTTCCAGTTTAAAAACTCTTCCGCACAGGTTTCCATCATGGTCAAGTATGACAGGCAACCACCGACGTTTGTCAACTATCACCCCATGCATGAACATGATGCATGGAAGAAAGAGCTGCTTCATTATTTTGGAAATACAAACAGATCAGAATAATTCCACTTCCAGCATTGGTAAATGTGTTTATTGTTGTCATATGTGCTGGGAAACAGTGAAAAACTTCCTATTCATACACATAGGTTCATCACAGCAGTGCACTGAGCTGGTACAAGGGGAAACAATAACAGGGTACAGAATAAAGTGTTGCATTGCAGGTAGACAATAAGGTTCAAGGCCAAATACGGTAGATTGTGAGGTCAAGAATCCACCTCATTGTACATGTTCAATAGCAGTATTGAAGTTGTCCTTCAGCCTGGTGTTATGTACTTCCATTTTTTTGTAAATTCTGCCAGAGGTGGGGAGACAGAGAGAATTCCCAGAGTGGATAAGATCTTTGATTATGCTGGCTGCTTTACTGAGGCAATATGAAGTGTCGACGAGATCTATGGAGGGGAGCCTGGTTTCCATGAAATGCTGAGGTGTCCACAACTCTCCAATTCTTTGCAGTCTCAGGCAGTACAGTTTCCATATCTGTTCTAAAATATTCCATAGGTGTACTAAAATATTCAAGATGAGATATCTAAATTCAAAATCTTCTGAAGCAGAAAAATATTTTATTACTGCAAATGAATTTAGTTAAATTTGACAAAAGCTTGAAATGAATAATTAGGAACGTTGTCCTGGGTTGGAATCAGTGTTTGGGCAAGATGGTAGTGGTTGCTTTATATGCTCTGCTTCTGAAATTTTGGTTTACTGAATTCAATGGAAGTAAATTTTGAAAGCAGAATACAATGGGTGAATGGGTCTTATTCTTTTTATTTGAAATGTTTTGTGAAATTCCCAGTGTTATATAAAAATGGTATTGGTGTACGACGGATCTTGGGTGTGTTTTAGATATCATAGAATGCCAACATACCAGTATATAATAGGTAGGAGGGTAAATTTTTTTTAGACTTTATTTTGAGAGATTTGATTGTGGGAGTAAGAAAGTTTCACTGCAATTGTTTAATATCTTCAGGAGACTGCATAGTTCTGGTCTTCTCTCTAAGATAGGATGTAAGTGACATATAGAAGAATAAGACAAGATCTTAAAGAATCATATAAATTCCTTAAAGATCTTGACAGGTTGGATGTAAGGAAATACAATAGTTTGCTTTGACCATGGACTCAGTCAGGTAAGATATTTACTACTTAAGTTGAGAAGAACGTTCTTCATCAAGATGGAGTGTTTTGTTTGAATTTGCTTCCCTGAAGACTGTAGAAGCCCAGTCTTTAAAGTTAATTCAAAATCAAGAGTTATTTGTGGATATAGGGGAATCAGGAGATATAGAGATAATGCAGGAGAACAAGCGTCGAGGTAGAAGTTCAGGCCATGGTCTGATGGATGGCAGTGTAGTCTCAAAGGGGCAGATTGCTCACTTCCTATTTCTGATGTTATTACTTTATTAAGTAATAACTTATACAAAGCTTTTAACTGTTTGACCCTAATACCCTTTCTTTCTTAGGACAGGTACATGTGTTGATACAACTGGTTCCATATGTGGCTTGTTGGTTCTTATATCAAACTGGTTCCAACACAACAGCCTGTCATGATCTACATCTGCACTGTTCCAACAGAACATTAGTGCATGGTCTTGAAAGATCAGGAAATTCAGCACAATGATTTTCCTGGTAGTGGTGGTGTCTGTCGTGTCCAATGATGACAGGGAACTTGTAGTGGCAAGACACTTTTGAATAATCCACTATAATCCACTGTCTGATTGTGCAGTTGCTGTGTGTTGGTTGATATTTAGCTACAAGGAAATGTAAGGCACAGCTGACACAAACTCTGAGTGGTTGGTCAGCTATGATATTTTGTCGAGGTTCTGGAGCATCAATGCTGATGTCAGCATAAAACTAATGTATGAGGCTTAATAGAAAACAACTCGATTCATCTACACCTCCACAAGCAGGGTCATGGTCAGACGACTGAAATTCTTAATGTTGGTATTGCATAATGGATAATGAGGATCTATTATACTGTATGACATTTTAAGATGATGTACATGAACAACCACAGCTTAAATATTGGAATTTGCGTTGAAAACTGCTTATTCTAGATGAGGTTATCGTCCTCCCTGATCTGCCATTTCTATACATCCATCTAGTTTGTACATTAAACAACTATGGAACATTTAATAAAGACTGAGGTGTACAAATAATGGTTAAGGTAGAAAATGCAATATTGCAAAGAAACTTTAAAATTCAACAAGGATTTCATTTTTAAGGTCCATGATATTTTGAAATTCTTATGTCAAACAATTGCAGTCCACAAGGATGAGACTAGTTTTTAAGTAATGAATTGATAATGATATTGGTTTATTAATGTCACATGTATCACGATACAGTGAAAAGTTTGTCTTGCTTTCTGTTCATACAGATCAGATCATGACACAGTACATTGAGCTAGAATAAGGTAAAACAGTAACTAAGCAGAAAACTGCGTAAAACCCACTGGAAAAGTGCAGTGCAGGTAAACAATAAACTGCACAATCACAATAAGGTAGATTGTGAGGTCAAGATTCCATCTTACTGTACAAGTAGTCCATCTGAGAGTCTGATGACAGTGGGGTAGAAGCTGTTCTTGAGCCTGGCTATATATGCTTTCAGGCTTTTACCCAATTGGAGAGGGGAGAGGAGAGATTGTCCAAGGTGGGTGGTGTCTTTGATTATGCTGGATGCTTTACTGAGCCAGTGAGAAGTATAGACAGGGACCATAGAGGGGAGGTTGGTTTCTGTGATATGCTGAGCTGTGCCCCCAACTCTGTACCGTTTCTTATGGGCAGTTGCAATACCAAGATGAGATGCATCTGGATGGCAATTTTATAATACTTTTTAAAAACTCATGTCAACTTGTGTAAAGATGTGTAACTTTTCCATTTTGCCTAGAACCCATGACCGTGGCAGGAGTAGGCCATCAGGCGCCATGGTAGCGAAGCAGTTAGCATGATGTTATTACAGCTCGGGGCGTCAAAGTTCGGAGTTCAGTTCTGATGTTATCTGTAAGGAGTCTGGACGTCCTCCCCGTGGAATGTGTGTCTTTTCTCCAGGTCCTCTGGTTTCCCCTCACAGTCCAAAGACATGCTGGTTAGTAGGTTAATTAGTCATTGTAAATTATCCTGTGATTAGGCCAGGGTTAAATCGGGGGTCGCTGGGCAGTGAGGCTCGAAGGGCCAGAAGGGACAAAGGGCCTATTCCACGCTGTATTTCTAAATAAATAAATAAACAAATGAGGCCCTCAAGCCTGCGTTATTTCATATAATCTTGGCTGATCTATACTCTGGACTCCATTGTGCTATTTCTTCATACCCTGTGATCTACCTTATATTTCTCCACCTCCATTTTAATACCTCTGAAGGTCTGGTTTCCTCCACCTGCTGGGGCAGACAATTCCAGTGATTCTGTGAGAAGAAATTTCTATGTACCTCAGTATGAAATGACTGGCCCCTTATAGTTAGGATCTACATTTGAAACATTAGTTCACAAAAATAATCATCATAAAGTCTACTGATTTCCCCTGGTAAAACAATAGAGAGGGTTCTAATGCAACACAGCTTATGGAGAAAGATTGACTCACTGGTAATAGCTTCTCAATCTCACGTTAAAACATGGAAATCCCAAAGCTGCTATCAGATTCACAAAAGGATGAGATAGGACTCAGAGTCTAAAAATCTGCCCAGTCATTTTGACCATGAAGGGTCATTGTTCACCATGTTTCTCTCACTACAGATGCTGCCTGACATGTGGACATTTTCAGTTCATTCTTTAGATTTCAACCACCTACAGGTTTTGCCTTTCAACATTACTAAATCCTGGTTTGCATCGATTTAAAACACAGGTCAGAAATAAGCTACTGCAATAGACTTCTGCCCTTTTGCGTAATTCCCTAGATTTCTTCTGGAGGAGAATGTACTCTGTCTATATCTGAACCAAATTTAACCTTACACCATCCACAGAAAGAGTGGCTGGCAGAAGCCCCTTCAGGCACAATACATCCGGAGGTGTGTGAAGCTGTTGGTGAAAGATCCAATAGCAGTGTCCCCTCAGCTGCAAGAAATTTCAAGTTGCAGGATTACCAAGCTGACAATTACCAATACCACTGACTGGCAGCGACAGCTGTTTTCTCCCCCTTGGTTGACACTTAGACTGAACTAAACCTAGCACAGACAGTGTGGAGCAGATTATATTTCAGACATGAAATTCAAAACCTGAGTTAAGGAAGGAGAGAGGAAGAAAATATTCCTTAATGCTCTGTGAGACTTAACTATTTGCTAGCCTCTGAGCAAAATTACTTTTTGAAATGCACCACCTAGCCATTTATGAGTGATGTTATCGGTATAGGAACAAACCAAATCATTTCCAGTCACAGCTGAAACAAACATTAAGGGATTGGAATGGAATTTTATTTATGAAATTGATGATGTAATCGCCCAAGCCTATCTAATCACTCCTAGGAAGTTTGCAGAGCAGTAGTCTGCTGCAGGCATCCTCCTTCAACAGGCTACTGACCAAGTAAAATAGTCCAGTAGCAACTAGATTACAGTACTGTACGAGTGTAGGTAGCCAATGAACTCTGCTAATGAACTAGTGGAAGCCATGACAACAATGAATTTTTAAAAAGTCAGAAAGAACAACGTGTATTTATATATTACCTTTCAAATCCTTTTCTAAATGTCCCCATTGTTTCCCAATCAAGGAAGTGTTTTATTAAATTGCAGTCATTAATACAATGCAGAAAACACAACCATCAATTTGTATAAAACAGTTTGTTGATCTTGAAATGTGTTTTAGATATATAGGTTAAAGGATAAATCTTGGATATGACATTGTGTCCGAAGCTTTTTTTTGGAGTGGTAACTTTAGATATATTCCATTCAGCTCAGGGAGCAGACAAGGTCACAGTGTAATGTCACATTGGGCTCACGTCAATACACTGTAGGAAGCCACAATTCAAGATGAAGCAAGGTGTATCAAGGGCACTTCTGTGGAAATTCTCACAATCAGCAGTTTTGACAGTGATAGAAATACTGGTAGAATAGAAAGGAGTGCTTCCAGTGTGATGGTATTGGGTTTACTGACCGTGAAGTTCTAAACTCAAACGAATACCTTAAGCCCTATCAATATGTACCCACATTAAAGGGAGGTTATACTGTAACGGTCCAATCTTTAAAGACTGGTTCACTTTCCTATTTATTCTCCATGCTGGGTTTACCTGCAAATACCCACTATTCAAATGGTGGATCCCCCCCCCCCCCCTTCACAAGGAGAAGGTACATTCAGCTTGCAAAGTAAGTTAAATGCATTTCACTTATTTTCAGTGATACATATTTAAATCCAAACAATATTCTTAAAACACATTTAGAACTTGCAGTGGTAAAACAATTCTAAATTACAAACCATTTTTTAAACACAAAGGATTTCCTAAATACAGTTATAGTTTTTACAAACTCAAAAGACATATCAACGATGCTGATGAAGAAGTTGTCTGACTCAGAACAGAAAGCCAGAAGAATGGATTCTAGTTCACCCTGTGTTTCTTTATGCTTCTCAAAATTCCTCCTTACCCCATTCTTCCTAATAAGCCTGGAATGCTTTCTATGTTGTACCCTTTTCTACCACTTAGGTGATGTCACACACGCATAAAATTTCCTCAAATGCCCCTTTTACACGAAAGGTCTAAAAGCTTTCTTGAAGCATAGATCTCAGTTTCCCACCATCAATGCTGTGAAGTTAATTTACTTGAATACATAGAACTCCAACATTAATATATCAGTTATTGATGAAAGGTTTTGGCCTGAAACAATGACTGTTTACTCTTTTCCATAGATGCTGCCTGTCCTGCTGAGTTCCTCCAGCACTTTGTGTGTGTTGCTCTGAATTTCCAGCATCTGCAGATTTTCTCGTGTTTCTCAGTTATTGATATGCTGTTTTGATGTTTTGTTTTCATCTGGTTTGCAAGCTTCTTTGAATTAGCCAACGTAGTTAACGTTGTCTATTTTGAAACAAGCCAAATTAAATAACCCATTGTCTTATACTATAACCTTTGAACAGCAATAAACCAGATGCAGCTACTTTCTCAAGACAGTGTCTGCAAATGTACAGCTCTTGTTTGCAAATCTGTTCTTGACACAGTAATTATTTTAATTTCAAGCTGATTACTGTTTTCCATTTACACTTTAAGAACTGAAGACTAACTCCTGCTTACAATCAGAAGTGAAACAATTGTTGATTGGAAATTCATTTGCATCTGTTTGATCTTACAAGTGGCAGCAGCTGTGTTTAGGAAGCAAACTTTGCAAAATATGAGACACCCCTTGCCTAGGAAATGAATATCCATCACACCACCCCTTTTTGCTAAGCAAAGATTTCTAACCAGCTTCTTCCGGCAAATACTAACTTCAGGATCAAAAATCCTGCCAAAACTCCTCTTGGGAACATTCTATCACTTCTCCATCTGTCCAGTAGGTTACCAGAGCTAGAAAGGCTCTCTTCAATTTGATGGTCAAAGAACTTGTTGAGTATCTCCCAATGAAGAAGGTTTCTGTGTAGTTTTCTCTTTTGAAGTGTGATTCCTCTCTTCCGAGGATGCACTTTTTCAATCTCAGCTGCACACATTTCCCAAACCTCAAAGGAATGTCATCATTATAATTTTCCATAAACACACAACAAAGATACATCAATATCCATATCGGTCCATCTTTAAAGTCTTCTTCCGAAAAACAGTTCTTGCCATTTCCTTGATGCAAGTTTGAATCACTGTCTCTATTGCTATCAGTTTATCAGGTCAGCTGTCAATATCTTTCAATAAGCTGAAAATACAGTGCTGCTAGTAAGTTTGTGAACCCTGTAGAATTTTCTCTATTTCTGCATAAATATGGCCTAAAGTGTGATCAAATCTTCATGTAAGTCCTAAAACTAGATAAAGAGAACCCAATTAAATAAATAACACAAAAAATTATTCTTGTTCATTTATTAATTGAGAAGAATGATCCAATATAACATGTACTTGTTGGAAAAAGTATGTGAGCCTTCGCTTTCAGTAACTAGCATGACCCCCTTGTACAGCAATAACTTCAACCAAATATTACTGGTAACTGTTGATCAGTCCTACACCTCGGCTTGGAGGAATTTTAAGCTATTCTTCCTTACAAAGCTCTGGGATGCTGGTGGGCTTCCTTGCATGAACTGCTTGCTTCAGGTCCTTTCTATAGTATTAAGGTCAAGACTTTGACTCGGCCATCCAAAACACAATTTTCTTCTTTTTAATCCATTCTGTTGTTGATTTACTCTTGTCTTTCAGATCATTGTCTTGTTATATATCCAACTTCTATTAAGTTTCAGGTGATGGACTGATATCTGATATTCTCCTGTAAAATGTCTTAGTACAATTTTGAATGCATTGTTCCCTCAACAATTGCAAGCTGTCTAGGCTCTGAGACAGCAAAGCAGTCCCAAACCATGATGCTCCTTCTACCTTGCTTTACAGTCAGGATGATGTTTAGGTGTTAGTGTGCAGTGTGCTTTTTCCTTCAAACATAGCGCTGTGCATTTCTGCCAAAGTGTTCTTTGCAAGCTTGAGACATGCAGCAATGTTTTCTTTGGAGAGCAGTGGTTTCCTCCGTGGTGTCCTTCCATGAACACCATTCTTGTTCAGTGTTTTTCTTATAGTGGACACATGAACAGAGATGTTAGCATATTCTAGAGATTTCTGCAGGTCTTCTGCTCTTACCCTCGGGTTCTTTTTCACTTCCTTCAGCATTGCACGTTGTGCTCTTGGTGTGATCTTTGCAGGATGCCCATTCCTAGGGAGAGTAGCAACAGTACTGAGTTTCCTCTGTTTGGAGACAGTTTCTCTTACTGTGGACTGATGGACACTCAGGTCTTTAGAAATGATTTTGTAATCTTTTCCAACTTTGTGCATCTCCACAATTCTTCCTCTAAGGTCTTTTGAAAGTTATTTTGATTGAGGCATGGTGCACATAAACAATTCTTTCTTGAGAACAGCAGGCTCTGTCAGTAACCTGACTTGGTGTGTCTTTTTTAAAGGACAGGGCACCTCTAAAACCCACACCTCCAATCTCATCTCATTGACTGGAACACCTGACTCCAAATAGCTTTTTAAAAGGCATTATCCCAGATTGAACATACTTTTTCCAACAAATACATGTAATATTGGATAGTTTTTCTCAATAAATAAATGAACAAGTATAATTTTTTGCGTTATTTATTTAATTGCACTCTCTTTATCTAGTTTCAGGATTTGCATAAAGATCTGATCACATTTTAGGTCACGCTTATGCAAAAACAGAAAATTCTACAGGGTTGACAAACTTTCTAGCACCACTGTACTTCATCGCTTTCACAGGGGCGTTCACGGTGCTATCGTTGAGGTGAACAATTTATTTGGGTTTTCTGAAAGCAGGTCTTGTAAACAAGTTACTGATTATGTATTGCTGTCTTTTTTTGCCTAATTAAAGTTTAGTACAACTCGATGGGGCAAAGGGCCTGTTTCTGTGCTGTATACTCTATTGATTCTATAACTCTAAACCTTTAACCAATTTGAAAGGAATAGACAGAGAAGGTGAGTGTAGATTATTAGGTTTTGTAACTCCAAAAAAAAGGGAGCCCAGGAGGACTGGTCTATTTTACTTTAAGCGAGACTCATACATATCACGTTGTAGCATATCTTAAACACTTCACATATTTCACAAAGAATCCGTAATGAATTATTTAAATGAACAAGGATGTTTAATCAAACAATATTTACAATATTACTCAAATATTAAATTCACAATACTCCTTCCTGCTTAGCTATAAATTCCAACTCAATATAGAATGCATCTTAACTTGTATACACACATATAAATGTCTGTGTGTGGGTGTGTATATATGTGTATGTATACATATTTCTACCTATCTATATATATATATATATATATATCTTGTGTAATCTTTGTGCATCAATGTTGAGATTTTGGAGATGTTCCTTGCATTCCTTACCAGTAACAATGATGTCATCCAGGTAACAGCCTTGCAGAACCCGGTCCATAGCTTTCTGCCTGAGTGCAGGTGCAGGTACTACTCCAACAATAGACCTGTGAGTGTTTAAGGTGAGAAACACTTTGGACTCTTAGAACCATAGACTCATAGAACACTACGGCACAGTACAGGCCCTTCAGCCCTCCATGTTGTGCCGACCCATATAATCCTTAAAAAAAAGTACTAAACCCACACTACCCCATAACCCTCTATTTTTCTTTCATCCATGTGCCTGTCCAAGAGGCTCTTAAATACCCCTAATGTTTTAGCCTCCACTACCATCCCTGGCAAGTCATTCCCGGCACTCACAACCCTCCGTGTAAAATAATTACCCCTGATGTCTCCCCTAAACTTATCTCCCTTAATTTTGTACATATGCCCTCTGGTGTTTGCTATTGGTGCCCTGGGAAACAGGTACTGACTATTCACCCTATCTGTGCCTCTCATAATCTTTTAGACCTCTATCAAGTCCACTCTTATTCTTCTACGCTCCAAAGAGAAAAGTCCCAGCTCTGCTAACCTTGCTTCATATGACTTGTTCTCCAAACCAGGCAACATCCTGGTAAATCTCCTCTGCACCCTCTCCACAGCTTCCACATCCTTCCTATAATGAGGTGACCAGAATTGAACACAGTACTCCAAGTGCAGTCTCACCAGAGATTTGTAGATCTCTATCTGTAAGTAGGGCTCAGCTAAGTCCACTTTGCCGAAATGTTTCTCTTCAGAATGGTTTGCAAAGATGTGCTCTATCCCGGACAGAAGATATTGATCTACTTTCTATCTACTTTCTACTGGTTTGATGGTGACCTTAAAATCACAGCAGATCCTGACAGACCCATTATTCTTGACTACTGGGACCACTGGCATTGCCCATGGGCTCCACTCAAACTTGGAAAGAATTCCTTCAGCCTCCATGCGATCTAGCTCACTGGCCACTTTTTCATGGATGGTATTAAGGAACTGGAAAGTCTTTGCAGAATTGGGTGTGGCAGTTTCATCTAACACTATTTTACCCATTGATATGTTTAAGCTTTCGAACGTCATCCTTGAACACAGCTCTGGCGTCATCCAGTACCTTTCTTGACGCTATTACAGTGGATGTGGAACAAAAACAATAGATGGATCTCCAATCAAGTTGTAGTTGTCTCAGTTACTCCCGGCCCTCCTGCTTTTACCACGTACAAGGCCAATTTGTCTTGTTGGTTGTTGTATTTCATTATTACAGATGTCTTTCCCTCAGGAGCTAACTTTTCTCCAGAGTAAATTCTTATTTGGATATCTGCAGGCTTAAGATCAGCATCTTTGAAATGCTGTTCAAGCTCATATTGTGGAATGACTGAACGAGCTGAGCCAGCATCCAATTCCACTTTAATTAATTGACATTCACTTCTGGTGTAAGCCATTTAGCTTGTGTATTGCTAGTGTTCATGCTGTAAATCTCAAGGCTACCTAATCCTGCATCACTCTCATTGTTTTCAGATTTTTCATCAACAGCATGCAAATTAGTTCTCTTTTCGAAACTGTGTCTTGAATTTTAATCTTTTTCTCTTCCCTGTGCAGTCCATTTATTCTTGTCTACCTAACATGCTCTTTTTATGTGTCCTATGTTGTTGCATCTTCTGCAAGTTTTGCCTTTGAACCTGCATTGGTCTGGTGCTTATTGCTCCTGTTGCAACACTAACACAATTTGTTTGGCCGGGCAAGCTTCTGTTTGGACATTGCAATTTTATTCATGTTTACTTTTATTTCTGACTGCTGCCCAATTGTATCTCTGTCTGCTGTTTCCATTGATACAGTTTTTCAAATTCACTTTTAAACATAAGTCGTGCTTCAGTTTGGACCTAGTTTTGAATGCGTTCTTGTAAGGTTCTACAAACTAAGTGATCTCACAGTGCATAATTAACCCATCACTGAACTGACAATGCTCAGACAACTTCTTTAAAACAGTTATGTGTGCTGAAATGCATTCCCCTTCCTTTTGTTTCTGCTTATTAAACCAAAAGCATTCTGTAAACAACAATGGTTTCAGTTTTAAATGTTTCTGCAATACTTTCACAATATCAGCAAAGGTTATTTCAGCTGGTTTGGTTGCAGTTGTAAAATTTCAAAGCAAACTGTAAACCCAATGCATTCAGCAAAACTGACACTTGCTTCTTGTTGTTTTTTTTTCATTTTCAACAAAATGCTACTCAATTAGCTCAGAATACATGAGCTAATTATCTGTTGAGCAATTGAACATGTGAAATTTTCCATGTAGCCAGACATTTGTGTATTTTTAAAATTCACGATTATCACCCTGTACTCACTGTTTATGAACCCATGAACTCTTCTGTTTTCTGCCTTTTTTTAAAACTTGACTGTTTCTTGTTGTGTTTTTTTTTTACTCAAGCATCTTGCTTCGCTTCAACAGTTGTCTCGGGTTTGTTTAAAACTTACTCATCACCACTGTTATGTTCTGTAATTCCAAATAATTCAAGTAATTCCAAGAAGGTAGGAGCCCAGGAGAATGAGTCTTAGTTTGATTTGTTATTGTAAGCAAGACTTGCGTGCATCACATGGTAGAGTCATGATGTTTGCAATTTATGTATTTTTACATATAAACCATAATGAATTATTGAAATAAATAAAAATACCTAATCAAACAATATGATTACCATATTGTTCAAATATTACCTAAACACTAAATACACAACGTAGATGATAGGAGTTGTTACCAGAAACTGAACTGTGGCAGATGTTGGCTTGAATGCAGCCCAGATCGAGTGATCTGGGAAGCTAATTTGCCCATCAGTTGGAAAACAATTAGTAGTCTAAGAAAGGATGTGTGTGCTAATGAGGGTTTATAACAGTTGTTCTTACCTGAAGGTAAGTTTGTGAAAGTGTAGGTGATTTCTGCATTGTTTCTTTGTTTGAGTACAAGTCTGAGAATAGATTCTGGGAGGTTTTCATTTCTTGGGTTTTTCTGTAATCTAGGGTTCCTTGTATTTTAGCAGAACATCACGGTGATGATGGAAATCTCTTTTGGAAATGTAGGCCCCAGCCCTATGGTAGAGTTGGGGAAGATTGCTTTACTTTTCACATTTTCTGCACCCAGAGTAAACTACAGATACCAATACAATATTTTTCAAAAATTATGTAAGGGTATGATATCGAGATCAAGCTCTCTTGCTGTTTATTCATTTATTTAAAAATGACAGTCATTCTGCTCTGATGATATTTCTGTGCTTGTCTTGTCAACACAGGATTGGGATTTGGCAGTGATCAATAGCAAAGGATACTGTTCACTGTCTGTTTAGCCTGGATGTAGTTGCAGTCTTTGCTAAAAACCCACTTCCATGGAGATGTTTGGAATTGCATGGCAGTGAGGTTGAGATCACAAGTTCCCTGAGCTCTGAGCTCAAGCCTTCTCCATTGATGACATTAGATATTTCACATCATCTAAGTAATAATAGATCTGATTCTGATACTGAGGAAGTAGGCAAAGTCATATTTTGAAATTGTATCTCTGAACCATGTTACTCAATAACTCCAACAATGTTGTCCCACGTTTCTGACTCTGGTGCAGGTTGTAGTATTGATGTGACTCGGACACCACTGTAGATTGGACAACCACGTTTATTCAACAAACTTCCATTTTCTTAACCCCTGTCCTGACGTCATACGCACTCTGACCTACGAATACTCACACAATACGTTACATCCCCCTTCTCAAGATTTTTTTTTACAACACTGTGAATGACCAAAACAATGCCTTTAGGTATGCCTTTCCTACATTGCAACAGCCATGACATAAACTAAAAGAAACATCTTAACTTCTTATACTGTATTCTACATTTTATCTTACAATACTAACAGCAGTATATTTTCTTTTACTAACATAAACTAATAAACCTTTTAGTTCACACCGTGGAACTTATAACATGTGTGACTTTGCCTCAAACTGTGTGAGACTGTAGGTAGATCTAGCCTCTGTATTTAGCTGCAAGTTTGATTTGTCTCCCAGACCGTGTGTAACACAACTGTGACTGTGCTTGTCCTGGTAGTGGGTGGGGAAGCAGAGGCTCTCTTGGATTGCTGCTTTTGTTTTCATTACAGACAGCACACTGAGACATAATGTCCTCTATCTGAGTTGACCTACCTGGCCAATAGAGAATGTCCCTTGCTCTTTCTTTACATTTCACTAACCCCAGGTGTGACTTTTGAATTCTGTTGAGCATTTCCTGTCTCATTTGATTTGGTACTATGAGTTTTGCCGCTTTGAACATTAGTCCTGATGCATAGCTGATTTCCACTTTAAATGTCCAGTATTTCTGTATTTCTTTTGGAACATCTTTTCTTTCTGTTGGCCGTCCATTCATTGTAATGTTTCTTAGCATTTGCATTCCCGGATCATCTGCAGTCGCTTTCCTGAACATGTTCAACTTCTCCTCAGAGATGGGTAGCTGAGGTGTAACCCAGCTGACCTCCAGCTCTCTTCCTAGCAACTCTTCCTTTTGCTCTTTGAGGTAAGCACGGCTCAAAGCATCAGCGATGTGCAGTTCTTTTCCTGGCTTATAGGTGACTGTGAGAGTGTACCTCTGTAGCCTGAGAAGCATCCTTTGCAGCCTCATAGGAGCTCGGTGAAGTGGCTTTTTGAAGATGCTTTCAAGTGGTTTGTGACCACTCTCAACCTGGATTTCTTTGCCATATACATACTGGTGGAACTTCTCACACCCATAAACTATGGCAAGTAATTCCTTCTCGATTTGAGCATATTGGCGTTGACAGTCTGTAAGTGGTCGTGATCCATACGCCACAGGCCTCCCATCCTGCAGTATAACAGCTCCTATTCCTTCTGAACTGGCATCCACAGACATTGTCACCGGTTTATTGACATCATAGAACTTGAGTGCTGGTGCATTGGTAACCAACTGCTTCAATGTGTCAAAACTTTTCTTTTGTTCATCTTCCCAATGCCATTCAGTGTTGCTCTCTCATAGCTTTTGAAGTGGAGCGCTGACCTCTGATAAGTTGGGAATGAATTTGGCAAGATACTGTATCATGCCCATGAACCTCAATAGTGCTTGCTTATTTTCGGGTGGTGGTAGCTGTACCACAGCCCTGACCTTTTCATTATCTGGTTTTAGCCTATCAGCGCTGAGTATGAGACCTATGAATTTGATCTCTGTAGTTCTGATCTTACATTTACTTTTGTTCAGTTTTAGGTTGTATTCACGTGCTCTCTCCAGAAGCTTCCTCAATCTCTGATCGTGTTCCTCAGCTGTGTCACCCCATATCAGTAAATCATCAATGATGTTGACCACCCCGTGCAGGCTTTCAATCATTTGTGCCACTGACCTCTGGAATACCTCTGATGCTGAAGAAATCCCAAAGGGTAGACGCAGGAAACGATATCTCCCTATGGGCGTGTTGAAAGTGCATAATTTGGAACTTTCCTCATCCAGCTTGATCTGCCAGAAACCTTGATTTGCATCCAATACCGAAAAGTGTTTCGCATTAGGCATGCGGGAGACAACCTCTTCAACCGTGAGCAGCGGATAGTGCTCTCTTTTGATGGCTCGGTTGAGATCTTATGGATCCATGCAAATCCTCATCATTTTTTCTGTGACCACTGTCACCATATTATTCACCCAGTCGGTCGATTCAATTTGTCTTATTTTGACTCCCATCTGTTCCATTCTGAGTAGCTCCTCTACTACTCAATCCCTGAGAGCTACTGGAATCTTTCTCAGGGCATGAACGACTGGTGCAATAATTGGATCAATCTGGATATGGTGTTTCCCTGGTAAACAGCCTAATCCAGAAAACAAGTCAGCAAAGTCTTTGAGAATGTCATTTTCTTTCTCAACACCATAAATTTGCTTCACCAGGCCTAGCTTTGTGCATGTTGCTTTGCCCAGTATTGCTGGAACATGTTGCTGTACTATCTCAAACTCTATCTTGTGTTTTTGCTCTTTGCACACACATGTGAGTGTTTTCTTTCCCAATGGTGCTGTCTTGTGACCGAAATATGCAACAAGCTTGCAGGTGGATTTTCTCAGTCTTCCTCTGATGTCCAGTGAGTTGAATGTTTCTGCTGACATTACATTGCACTTTGCCCCAGTGTCAAGCTTAAATGTCACATTCCTCCTGTTTATTATCAGATCGTGAGTCCAATCATCTTCATCCTCCATCTCTGCATTGTCAATATTCTTGATGCATACCTCCTGTTTCACTTCAACTGTGCCAATGAACATGCCACTGTTGTCCTCACTCTGTTCCACAGCATGCATTTTCCTTGTGTGCTCCTGCGATTTGCACATCTTTGCAAAGTGATTTTTCTTTCTGCATAATTTGCATGTTTTACCAAAGGCTGGACATTTTCTGTATCCATGTTTATAATCAGATCTGTTGCAGTTAACGTCCTTTTGATCATCCTGTGGAGCTGGCTTTGTCCTACTCTTGTCAGTTTTCACAGTTTTTATTTTGTGCACTTCAGTCTCTTCATTAGGCACTTTAACCTGACTTGACGTGATCTCGCTGGCACGGCAAACATCAATCACCTTTTCTAATGTAAGCTCCGCCTCTCTCAATAGCCTGCCTCTCACTTGATCATCTTGTATGCCGCATACAATCCTGTCACGTAGTAAAGAATCATGCAGTTGTCCAAACTCACAGTTTTTTGCCTTGTTCTTCAAATCTGTTACATAGGCGTCTATGGTCTCTGTTGGTCCTTGAGCCCTCTTAAAAAAATGTGTTGGATATACAGTAGGTTTTTTCTCAGTTTGCAGTAATCATGAAACTTTTTCTTCAACACTTCAATTTTATCTTGCTCACCCTCTTGGAAGACAAACGCGTTGCAAACCTTTATTGCCTCTACCCCCGCCACATGCAGAAACGCAGCACATTGCACTTTCTCCGTCTTTTCAGCTACGCCGCTAGCGGTGTAAAACAGCTCAAACTGCTGGATCCATACCTTCCAGTTCTCAGCAAGATTACCTTAAAGGCTTAAACTTGATGGTGGCTGTAACTGTGACATCTTTTACGTGTCTTCTCTTCCTTTCTTTTTTCTGTGACCCACTTCTGACACCATGTAGTATTGATGTGACTCGGACACAGCTGTAGGTTGAACAACCACGTTTATTCAACAGACTTCCATTTTCTTAACCCCCATCCTGACGTCATACGCACTCTGACCTACGAATACTCACACAATACATTACACAGGTTGCACACCACAACACTTCTCCGCTTTGTTCTTTCCTTCTGCATCTGAGCTATACCCACTCAGCTTGTCCACACACCTGGCCCATGTTCCAGGCTCCAACTGCATACACAGACTATTCTTCAGGCTTCAGTTGCAGTCATTTTCCATGTACTTGGCCTAGCCTCAGGCCACATGTGTTTGCAATCCTGACTCCAGATGTCCATCGAAATGCATTCCCTTCCCCAGTTCAGAGAGCATACTTATCACACATTGTCTGCCCAAGCTTTAGCCAAAACCCATCCACGTTCCTGACCCCATCTTTGATCACACATCTGCTTAAATTTTCCACATCCTGGCTCTAGTCCCACACCTGTCCGTGATTCTGACACCTTGTTCACATTCCAAAGTCAAAGTTGGGTTTATTGTCATATATATATAAGCACATGTATGCACAGGTTCAATGAAAACCCCACTTGGAACCACATCACAGGCACATTGCATGATAGAAGGCTCTTGGCTCTGAATGGATATCTACCACACCTTCCCAATTTTGGCTCTGGTCACACATTCCTGACTCCTGACTCAGCCCACACATTGAAACCTGGCTCTGCCACCACACCTACTCACTTTCCTAATGCCTGACCTGGAACTCAGCAGTCATGAAATTAGCTGCTGATACTTGCACTAATACTCTGGCTGAATCGTTGTGGGAAAATCTATCATATTATGGATAGTTGTCAGCAAGCTGTGGGGCAATAGATTGCACAAGCACCTGTATGACAACATATGACAGCAGGGCTGGAGCCACCATGCTAATTAAAGTAAATTCAGGCAACTAGTGAGTACTAATATGCAAAATGAAATCTGGAGCCCTGATTCCTGTTTTAGGTTGGAAATGGAGAGAATGAGCACACTGGAGCCAAAGAGGCCCGGCCAGAGTAAGGCACAAATTATGTATTTGCACAGTGGATGTGTATCTCCTGGAGCAGAAATTCCCATCTGGCGTCCTCAGAAAAGTCTAAGACCCAGGCGTGAGGCTTCAAAGCGACAACTACTGGCTGGTGCGCTTTGTGAGTGGATTTGCCCAAATTCATCAGACTCCAACTCAATATGCCCTAATACCAGCTATCATGACAAGCCAAACCAATATTAGTTTGGGGAATAAGTATCAGATTTATTATCACTGATACATATTGTGAAATCTGTTGTTTAGTGGCAGCAGTAGAGTGCAAGACATAAAATTTATGATTAAGTCACAATGAATGCTAAAAAATAGTGCAAAAGAGGGAGAGAGTTTTTATAATACACCACTTCTGGAAGGTCCAATGGCATTTTTGAAATCCTCCATTATTCCTGCGGTTTTCAAATAGCTTTCATTGCTTAATGTCAACACTCAATCAAAACCCGATTTCAAAAGCTCAAAGCGGCAACCGGCTAGTGCAATAAAATGTGATTATCAAGGTGAATACATCCTAGAGGTACTTCAGGCAGTTGCCAAAGCACAAATATTTCAGCCTGTTTATACAATTGAGAAATCTTGGTGAACTTTTTTTCTGAAGGCCACCCCACGCAGCAAATTCCACAGCAGAGAATGGAGCTGTCACAGAACCAACCAGTCATGTCAATGAGGTTGAGGTGCAGTGTTGAACTGTACAGAGCAGTAAAGGAACAGTCCCTTTAGCCCACCGTCTCATCGTTGACCAAGCTTTGAAGCTCTCAATAAATATTGTGAAATTCATTCTGCTTCCATTTTTTTTCACGTTAATCATAACTAAGTCCTCCTTTTAGGAAGTATTTATTTATGTTCATAGTAACAATAGCCAACTTATGTCAAAATTACGTGGTCAGGATTAAATCCAAATATGCTTGCTGTGTTGGCTATAGATTAAAATAAAATCTCATTACCCAGAAGTGTTGAATTTTAAGACACTGTACCTTGCATAGTGGCATCGGATGCCATTGCAAGTTAGATTCAGATTAGAGTCATAAAGAAATACGGCACAGAAACAGGCCCTTCAGCCCATCTAGCCCATGCAGAAACCATTTAAACTGCCTACTCTCATCGACATGCACTGGAACCATAGCTCTCCATAACCCTGTATCTATCTATACTTCTCTTAAACGTTGAATTTGAGCTTGCATGCACCACTTGTGCCGGCAGCTCATTCCACACACTCATGACCTTCTGAGAGAAGGTTTCCCCTCAAGTTCCCCTTAAACTTTTAACCTTTTGCACTTAATCCATGACCTCTGGTTGTAATCCTACCAAATCTCAGAGGAAAAAAAACTGCTTGCATTTACCCTACCTGTCCTGCTGAAGTGTCTTGGCCTGAAATGTTGACTGTATTCTTTTCCATAGATGCTGCCTAGCCTGCTGAGTTCCTCCAGTATTTCGTTTGTGTTCCTTGGATTTCCAGCTTCAGCAGATTTTCTCTTGTTTCCCCTCAAAATTTTGTATACCTCTATCAAATCTCCTCTCAACCTTCTATAGAATATAGTCCCAACCTATTCAATCTTTCCTTATAACCCGGGTCCTCCAGACTTGGCAACATCCTTGTGAATTCTCTCTATGCTCTTTCAACTTTGTTTACATCTCTCCTATAGGTAGGTGACCAAAACTGGACACAATACTCCAAATTAGGCTTCACCAGTGTTTTATACAACTTTAGCATAATGTCCCATCTCCTGTACTCAATACATTGATTTCCGAAGGCCAATGTACCAAAAGCTTTCTTTAGACCCTCTCTACCTGTGATGCCACTTTCTATGAATTATGGACCTGTACTGGAAAGGATATGATTCAGGACAGAGTAGTGATAAATGACATTATAAATATATAATTTTGAGCCTTCTGCAGACAATGATAAGGATAAAATCTGCTTTTTATTCAGACTACAAAATTATGCAAAACTTTATATTAAATGTGACACTTATTTATTTATTAATTGGAACGAACAAGAAAAATGCTCTTCCCAACAATAAGGTATGAAATGGTTTATGCAATTATAAGGGCCTTAATTGCTGTATGATTATGGAGAGTAATTGCATAAAGCTAATTAGATGACTCTGCTGCATATTTGTGAAAGAAGCTATTCACACAAAGAAATGTCTTCTGCTTTGCACTGCCCTAACCAGTCATCTAAATTCATTCAGAATTCAATCAAGTTGAACTACATCATCATTCTCTTTGATGTTAATGCATACCTGAAACTGTCCTAAAACCCTTCTTTCCAATTTCTTTGTTCACATATTTCTTTGTTCTGAAAAGGTGGCTGAAGAGATTGTGGAGGCATTAATGATGATCTTGTGGCGACCCACTTCCTAGCGCACTCGAACCGGCTCACAAATAGCCAGCGTGCCGGCACAAAGGCCAGTCCCAAAAGGGCGCCAGGTCTGCTTCACCAACAAAGGGAAAACCCTGCGGGGGATTGTGAGTACGTGCCCCCTACAGCATCTGCGCCCGGGGAGGGCGGGATCAGGGAGGCTTTAAGGCAAGGCTGTGAAGTTCGAATAAAATCTTCTTTAACTGCAGTTTACTGACTCCATGTTGTTATTTTAGCGCTACGTGTAGCACACCGCTACAATCTTTCAAAAATTACTAGATGCCGGAATGGCTCTGGAAATCTGGAAAATTGCAAATGTCACTCCACTCTTCAAGAAGGGAGAGAGTCAGAAGAAAGGAAATTATAGCCCAGTCAGTCTGATCTCAGCAGTTGGGAAGATGTTGGAGTCAATTGTGAAGGATGTGGTTTCGGGGTACTTGGAGGCACATGATAAAATAGGCCGTAGTCAGAATGGTTTCCAGAATGGTAAGGGAAAATTTTGCTTGATAAATCTGTTGGAATTATTTGAAGAAATAACAAGAGTGATAGTCAGGTGAATCTATTGATGTTGTGTTCTTGGATTTTCAGAAGGCCTTTGACAAAGTGTCACAGATGAGGTTGTTCAACAATCTATAAGCCCATGGTATTAAGGAAAAATGCTAGCATGGATAAAGCATTGGCTGATAGGCAGGAGGCAGAGAGTGGGAATAAAGGGATCCCATTCAGATTGGCTACCAGTGACTAGTAGTGTTCCACGGGGGGGGGGGGGGGGGCTGTGTTGAGATCAATTCTTTTTATGCTATATGTCAATGATTTGGATGATGAAGTTGATGGCTTTGTTGCAAAGTTTGCTGACGATACAAAGATAAGTGGAGGGGCAGGTAGTTTTGAAGAAGTAGAGAGGTTACAGAAGGACTTAGACTGATTTGGAGAATGGGCAAAGAAGCGGCAGATGGAATACAGTGTTGGAAAGTGTGTGGTCATGCACCTTGGTAGAAGAAATGAAAGGATTGACTATTTTCTAAATGGAGAGAAAATACAAAAAAACTGAGGTTCACAGGGACTTAGGGATGCTTGTGTAGGATTCCCTAAAGGTTAATTTGCAGGTTGAATCTGGGGTGAAGAAGCCAAATGAGATGTTTGCATTCATTTCAAGAGGACTAGAACATAAAAGCAAGAAATTAATGTCGAGACTTTAGAAAGCACTGGTGAGGCCCCACTTGGAGTATTGCGAGCAGTTTTGGACCCATCATCTTAGAAAGGATGAAACTGCAGAGGGTTCAAAGGAGGTTCATAAAAATGATTCCAGTATTGAATGGCTTTTTATAAGAAGAGCATTTAATGGTTCTGGGCCTGTATTCATTGGAATTCAGAAGAATGAGGGGTGACCTATCAAATGGTGAAAGGCCTTGATAGAGTGGATGTGGAGAGGATGTTTCCTTTGGTGGCGGAGTCCTGGTACAGAAAGACATACCCTCAGACTAGAGAGCCACCCTTTTAGAATGGAGATGAGGAGGAATTTCTTTAGGCAGAGAGTGGTGAATCTGTTGAATTTGCTACCACAGGAAGCTGTGGAAGCCAAGTCTTTATATATATTTAAGGCAGAGGCTGATAGATACCTGGTTGTCAGGGCATGAATGGATAGGGGGAAAGTCAGGAGATTGGGGCTGAGAGGAAAAATGGATCAACCGTGATGAAATGGTGAAGCAGACTCGATAGACCAAATGGCCATATTCTTCTCCTATGTCTCACAGTCTTATTGTCTTGTATCTCCTCTCATATTCAAACTGCGGTTAAGTTTCACTTCCTCATCCTCTGACCTTGCTGTGCCTCACGGCAAGAAGAAAAAACAGGTCTTGACTGGGAAGATTGCAGACAGCACAAAAATCAGTTAGAGTTGCAGACAGAAAGGAAGGGTGTCAAAGGACACAGTAGGATATAGATGAGTTTGAAACCTGGGCAGAAAAAAATGTCCGGTGCAGTTTAATGCAGGTAACTAAAAGTGCAAGCAAACAGTATACAGGAAATGGAAGCGTCCTTAGGAGCAAAATAAACAAAACAACATTGGAGTAGAAGTTCTGCAGTCCTGGTCATCACATCAACAGAAGGCCATGGAGGCTGTAAAAATTATGAGAGGTGTTGATAGGGTAGGTAGAGTCTTGTTCTCAGGTGAAATTACAAATATTAGACTAGGGAGTAGGTTTAAAGTGAGAGGGGGAAACTTTAAAGGAGATTTGTAAGGCAAATGATTTTGCACAGATGGTGTCAGTGTCAAGGCTTCAAGAGAAATGGTAGAAATAGTTACAAGAGCAACATTTAAGAAGCATTTTAGACAGATGCATGCATTGGCAAAGTTTAGGAGGGATACAGAACTTTTGCAGGCAGATGGATCAGTTTAGATTGGCATCATAGCCAGAAGAGACACTGTGGACCAAGAGGCTTGTTTCTGTTCTATATTGTTAAGCTTGCAGCCAATATCCTAGTGTGGTACAACTCCTGCAAATACAGAGGCAACAGGGGTAGTATGCACTGTGTACACCAGCAGAAGAATGTGGCTTTGGGAGATCTCATTGTGGAATATTTGAGGAATTAGGGCAAGAACAAGGAACACTCCTGCTGATTTTACCCAGCATCTTCCTTAACTAATGAATCAGCACCCCTCCTGTACTGAGAGTAGCAAGCCCCTTTGCAGGACTAGTTCATTACCACCCCTAATGAGGACGAAGCTAGCTATCTGTGGTGAAAAAAATCAACACAAGGGAAAAGCCATCAAAATCTCCTCTGTTACGTGCTGCAAGTGCAACTGCCACAACAGCATAGTTAAATACGAACAACGTGCAGTCCTTTCTGGAAATTACCTTTAGGAGATGCTCCACTCATATGTTGGGACTCACTGTGATACACAGTATAAGTTCAAAGCACTCAAAACTAGTGATCAGTGAAGCCTTGTTGGCCAGCAGCAGAATAGCACTGCACCACAAACTGTAACCTCATGAGGTGATTGTCCTACAGCCCACCATTTGTATCAACCCTGGTTTCACGAGTGGTGGGGAAGAGCAATCCTTTTGCTCCTGAAGCCTAATGAACCTGCAACAAGGGATCATTATGAGAAGCAAGCACAAGAACTGGAAAAGTGGGCAGGAGAGAATAAAATTAGATGGCATAGATTTAAGATGGAAGGGAAAAGATTCAAAGGGAATTGAAGAGCAACTTTGTCCGCCCAGGGTGCAGTCCACATATTGAATGAACAGCCAGAGGAAGTGGTGGAGGTGGATACAATTACAACTTTTCAAAGACATTTGGAAAAGGATATGGATAGAGAAAAATTAGAGAGAAATGGGCCAAATGCAGTCAACTGGGACTAGCTTGGTCAAATATCTCAGTAGAATGGATGAGTTGGGTCAAAGGGCCTGTCGGGTGCTATGAGTCTATTTCAGGGGTTTGTGGGGTGGAAGATGTTGCAAGATGATGGAAGGACAAGGCTTTGAAAGAGAATGAGAATTCCATAATTGAGTTGTTGCAGAATTGGGAGCCGATGTAGGTTATTGTGCAGAGAGGACTGGGCACGCAGCACTTGGTGTAATCTAGTGAATAGGTAACAGAATTTTAGATGAGTCACATTTAAGGAGTGTGAAAATTGGAAGCTAGGAATGAAAACTTTAGAATTAGAGATCCGTGCAGATGTACAGAAAAAATTAAATCCATACCTGCTCTAAGTGCAGCCAATCCATACTGACTCAGGAGAACAGAAACTCAAATCTTGTCTCAGCACAGCCGATCTCAGCCTGACCCACGCACAATCATCCAATCCAAATCTGATTTCATCATAACCAAACAAACCTGTCCAGAATACACTAATCGAAAACCTGCTCTCATTATAGTGAATTCAAATCCAGCCTGAGCTTGAGGGTATAATTTTTGATACCTGACTCAGCCTGATACTGTGTTGTGAGATTTTAGCAGTAACTGATGTCCCACCGCAAGACCCTGCAGACGATAGTAAAAACCACTGAGCAAATCGCTGGGATCTCCCTCCCCCATTTGTGAAATTTAATGGGAGCATTGGATACGAAGGGTCCAAAGCATTGTTAAGGATCCCCACCAACTACTCCACCATCTTTCTGACCCACTTCTGTCAGGATGGAGGTATAGAAACATCAGGACTGGGACTGCCAGACTCGTAACAGCTTCTTCCCTCGGGCTATGAGAATAATGAGCACCCTGCCATCAATGAGGTCTCGTCACTGGGACAGCAGGCTGTTTACTATTTACTGTACTGTCTAGTGTTTTCTGTTTACCTATGCTGTGCACTACATGCATTTTGAATTATATTTTAATAACTCATTTATGATAATATTCTGGTTTATGTGTTGAGTGGTATGTTTTGTGAGTGCACTGAGGTCTGGGGGAACATTGTTTCATTTAGTTGTATATATATACTGTTACGAACCCCGTAACTGGGTTACTTACCAGCAAAGATAGAGGCGTCCGTTGGAGTCTGGTGATACTATTTTTAACAGTATTTATTAGTAAAAGTAAACAAAAATAATATCAATTCAAATATACAGATAATATACGTTGTCAACACTAAACCTAAAAGTGCGGGTATAATAATAATCAATAAGAAATAAGCTCTATTGTTGTCTAGGGGATAATGAATTGTCTGATGGAAATATAAAGTTCGCTGCAGCTCACACAGGCTGCCGTCATTTGTTTGTCGCTGTGTTGCAATTGTTGGAGAGAGAGAGAGATAGAAGAATGGGAACAGTTACCACTAAGTGTTTTGCCAACCTTCCTTTATGATTTCGATCCATCGGTGTCTCGTTGGTGTGGCCGTTCAAGTGTGACCTCTCTAGCTAAACCGTTCTTCCGTGATGTGCCCGCCACCCAGACAAGGGAGGATGCACACGAGCTCCCACCGGCTTTCGCTATAAAACACTGTCTCTGGATTTCTAGCGTTTCTCCTGGTGCGTCTAAGGGGTGTTTCCCCAGACCCTCCTTTTATCCTCACTCACGGGGTCTTAGATGTCAATCAGGTTGGGATGATGCAATCCCTCAACCAGACCACTCTGGTTGTCCCCTGAGGGGTTTCAATGAATAGTACAGTACTCAATACACAATTCCTTCTCCAAGAGACAATAGCAGTAATCAGTGGTTCCGTTCCGCTTATGTCAGGAGACATTCCACCTGGTTGTGTATTCTGCATCTCTCTCTCTCATTTCCTGACATGCTGTGTATCTCTCTCATCTCCTGGGTCTCATACCCGAAATACTAGCGATCTTGCGATTCTCAAAAAGGAGGGGGCGACTTTGGACCCTTTGGCCCCTCAGAGTTGCTCCACATTCGTAACAATACAATCAGACCGCAAGAAATTTGAACCTGATGAATCAGGATGAAAATTATGTTGATTTAAACAGAACCACTGAAATCTCACCTATCTCTCTTTTCTTTAATCTCTGGTCCTTTACCTGTTTTAACATTTTCACTGTGAAAACTATGGACCCTGCATGTGATCTCCTCTCTTGCCATCTCTCTCTGGCTCAGAGCCACATCCAGGCTCCTTCCTCTTCCCTGGATCACCACTGTTTGTAACCTTCTACCCTGGAAACACCTCCAAGAGGACCACAAACCTGTTTGGAGCAGGGTTTGGAGGCGCTTGTGCCTCAATGACCTGGAGAGCTATGCTGGCTGGAGTCAGATCTTTATGCTTCGGCTCTTGGTAGGGTCACCCAAGCCAAACAGGTCAAAGGGTAGAGGACAGGCTAAGAGTGGTCCATCGGTTCTTCAAGTTCAGGGGTTCAGCTCAGGGCTAACAACTCTGATTGGTAAAACAAAATTGTACGGAAACAGCAAAGAAGAATCCTTCTATATCTGAGTGCGACGGTAAGGACAGACAGAAACGGCGGACCTTCACTGCTGCCTGAAATGCCAGCAACATAACCGGCAGTAAGTAAGTATCCCGGAAAAAGCATGGACAGCGGCAGTCAATCTTTATTTCTAGATCTGACTTGGCTCAATCAGATCCCAGACAAAGGATGCAATTCTAGCCTGGCTCAGATAGATCAAGAGAGACTGAATGAGAACAAGTTGACAGCTAACTGATTGGATGCACAAGTGGAAGGTTAATTCTCAGATTGTAGGCCTGTGGCTCATGGAGTGTCTCATCTGGTGTGGGCCCATTATTGTTCGTCATTTATGAATGTACAAGGCATCACTAGTAGGTTTGCAAATAACACTAATATAGGTGGTATAGTGGACAATGAAGGTTATCAAAAATTACAGGGGGTCTATCAACTGAGTAAGTGGGCAAAGGAATGGCAAATGGATTTAAATTCAAATAAGTATGAGGTGTTGCATTTTGAAAGTCAAATCTAGATAGAGCTTTCATTGTAAATGGTGGGGTGCTGGGAAGTCTTTTGCAGAATAGAAAGACCGTGAAGTACAATATGTGAAGTAAAATAAAGTGGAGTCACAGGTAGAGGGGATGATGGTAAAGGTTTTTGGCAAGCTGGCCTTCATAAATCTGGGCATTGAATATGAGAGATCATGGTGCGGTTATACAGGATTCTGCTAAGGTCACACTTGGGGTATTGTGTTCAGTTTTCATTGCCCTGCCACGGGAAATGAAATTATTAAAAAGGAAAGAGTGCAGGAAAGACTTACGAGGATGCTGTCAGGATTTGGAGTACGGATTTATAGAGAGAGTTTGGACAGGCTAGGATTTTATTCCTCAGAGCATAATTGTATCATTTAAGAGGTTATCTTGCAGAGGTGCATAAAATTGTGAGGCAGCAATATGGTGAATGTACTCAATATTTTTCCCAGGGTTAGGAAATAAAGAATGAGAGGACGTAGATTATTGGTGAGAAGGGAAAGATTTAATAGTACCTTGAGAATTGTTTTATTTAACACAGAGTATGGTAGATGTGAAGTGAAGGAGTGGAGATTTGAGGATTTGACTCGAGAGATTCTGGCAGTTTTGGCAGTTGGACTGTGCAATCAAGTCAATCAAGATTTGAATAGCTCAGCAGAAAACCGTTGATTAGAAAATCAAGATTTGAATAGCTCAGACTCAGCAGAAAGCAGCTGATTGGGCAATCGAGGTCAGGTGACCAGGCAGTTTGAAAAGCTCAAACAAATAAATAGAGGGTTACCTCAAGCGGAGTGGCCAGTGAGTGAGAGGGCCAGTGAAGGAGTGGAGACTTGAGGCTTTGACTCGAGAGGCTTCGACGAGAAGAGGCTGAGGATGAGTTTCACTTCAAGTGAAGTAAGGCCGGGTAAGTTCCTTTCAAAGGAGAAAGTTTCAAAAGCTGAGGCAAGTATTGGGTAGGTCATGGCAGCTGAGATCGGCCCCGTGGTTTGTTCATCCTTCAGCATGTGGGAAATCAGGGATACTTCCAGTGTCCCTGACGACTATGTGTGCAGGAAGTGTGTCCAACTGCAGCTTCTGGCAGACTGCATTGAGCGTCTAGAGCTGCGATTGGATTCATACTGGAGCATCCGTGATGCTGAGAAAGTCGTGAATAGCATGTTCAGTGAGTTGGCCACACTGCAGGTAAAGGCTACACAGGCAGAAAGGGAAGGGGTGGCCACTAGACAGCGTAGCAGTAGGCAGGTAGTGCATGAGTCCCCTGAGGTCATCTCCCTCCTAAACAGATATACTGTTTTGGATACTGTTGGAGGAGATGTCTCATCAGGGGAAGGCAGCAGCAGCCGAGTTCATTGCACCATGGGTGGCTCTGCGGCACAGGAGGGAAGGAAAAGGAGTGGGAGAGCTATAGTGATAGGGGATTCGATTGTAAGGGGAATAGATAGGTGTTTCTGCGGCCGCAAACAAGACTCCAGGATGGTATGTTGCCTCCCTGGTGCAAGGGTCAAGGATGTCTCTGAGCGGCTGCAGGACATTCTGGAATGGGAGGATGAACATCCAGTGGTCATGGTGCACATAGGTATCAATCGTATAGGTAAAAAACGGGATGAGGTCCTACAAGGTGAATTTAGGGAGTTAGGAGATAAACTAAAATGTAGGACCACAAAGGTAATAATCTCTGGATTACTACCAGTGCCACGTGCTAGTCAGAGTAGAAATAGGAGGATATTTCAGATGAATACCTGACTTGAAAAATGGTGCAAGGGGGAGGGATTCAAATTTCTGGGGCATTGGAACCAGTTCTGGGAGAGGTGGGACCGGTATAAACAGGATGGTCTGCACCTGGGCTGGACTGAAACCAATGTCCTAGGGGGACCGTTTGCTACTGCTGTTCAGGAGGCTTTAATCTAATGTGGCAGGGGGATGGGAACAAGTGCAGAGAGACAGAGGGGTATAAAATGAGGGTAGAAGCAAAAAGTAGTAAGGTGAAAAGTAAAAGTGGAAGGCAGGCAAATCCAGGGCAAAAAGCAAAAAGAGCCACTTTTCAACATAATTGTATAAGGGCTAAGAGTGTTGTAAAAACAAGCCTGAAGGCTTTGTGTGTCAACGCGAGGAGCATTTGTAACAAGGTGGATGAATTGAATGTGCAGATAGTTATTAATGAATATGATATAGTTGGGATCACAGAGACATGGCTCCAGGGTGACCAAGGATGGGAGCTCAACATCCAGGGATATTCAATATTCAGGAGGGATAGACAGGAAAGAAAAGGAGGTGGGGTAGCATTGCTGGTTAGAGAGGAGATTAACGCAATAGAAAGGAAGGACATTAGTCTGGAGGATGTGGAATTGATATGGGTAGAGCTGCATAACACTAAGGGGCAAAAAATGCTGGTGGGAGTTGTGTACAGGCCACCTAACAGTAGTAGTGAGGTTGGGGATGGCATTAAACAGGAAATTAGAAATGTGTGCAATAAAGGAACAGTAGTTATAATGGGTGACTTCAATCTACATACAGATTGGGTGAACTAAATTGGTAAGGGTGCTGAGGAAGAGGATTTCCTGGAATGTATGCGGGATGGTTTTCTGAACCAACATGTCGAGGAACCAACTAGAGAGCAGGCCATTCTAGATTGGGTATTGAGCAATGAGGAAGGGTTAGTTAGCAATCTTGCCATGCGAGGCCCCTTGGGTAAGAGTGACCATAATATGGTGGAATTTTTCATTAAAATGGAGAGTGACATAGTTAATTCAGAAACAAAGGTTCTGAACTTAAAGAAGGGTAACTTTGAAGGTATGAGACGTGAATTAGCTAAGATAGACTGGCAAATGATACTTAAAGGGTTGACGGTGGATATGCAATGGCAAGCATTTAAAGATCGCATGGATGAACTACAACAATTGTTCATCCCAGTTTGGCAAAAGAATAAACCAGGGAAGGTAGTGCACCCCTGGCTGACAAGGGAAATTAGGGATAGTATCAAGTCCAAAGAAGAGATATATAAATTAGCAAAAAAAAAGCGGCACACCTGAGGACTGGGAGAAATTCAGAGACCAGCAGAGGAGGACAAAGGGCTTAATTAGGAAAGGGAAAAAAGATTATGAGAGAAAGCGGGCAGGGAACATAAAAACTGACTATAAAAGCTTTTATAGATACGTGAAAAGAAAAAGATTGGTCAAGACAAATGTAGGTCCTTTACAGTCAGAAACAGGTGAGTTGATCATAGGGAACAAAGACATAGCAGACCAATTGAATAACTACTTTGGTTCTGTCTTCACTAAGGAGGACATAAATAATCTTCCGGAAATAGTAAGGGACAGAGGGTCTAGTGAGATGGAGGAACTGAGGGAAATACATGTTAGTAGGGAAGTGGTGTTAGGTAAATTGAAGGGATTAAAGGCAGATAAATCCCCAGGGCCAGATGGTCTGCATCCCAGAGTGCTTAAGGAAGTAGCCCAAGAAATAGTGGATGCATTAGTGATAATTTTTCAAAACTCCTTAGATTCTGGATTAGTTCCTGAGGATTGGAGGGTGGCTAATGTAGCCCCACTTTTTAAGAAAGGAGGGAGAGAGAAACCGGGGAATTATAGACCGGTTAGTCTGACATCGGTGGTTGGGAAAATGCTAGAGTCGGTTATCAAAGATGTGATAACAGCACATTCGGAAAGGGGTGAAATCATCGGACAAAGTCAGCATGGATTTGTGAAAGGAAAATCATGTCTGAGGAATCTTATAGAATTTTTTGAAGATGTAACTAGTAGAGTGGATAGGGGAGAGCCAGTGGATGTGGTATATTTAGATTTTCAAAAGGCTTTTGACAAGGTCCCACACAGGAGATTAGTGTACAAACTTAAAGCACACGGTATTGGGGGTATGGTATTGATGTGGATAAAGAATTGGTTGGCAGACAGGAAGCAAAGAGTAGGAGTAAACGGGACCTTTTCAGAATGGCAGGTAATGACTAGTGGGGTACCGCAAGGCTCAGTGCTGGGACCCCAGTTGTTTACAATATATATTAATGATTTAGATGAGGGAATTAAATGCAGCATCTCCAAGTTTGCGGATGACACGAAGCTGGGCGGCGGTGTTAGCTGCGAGGAGGATGCTAAGAGGATGCAGGGTGACTTGGATAGGTTAGGTGAGTAGGCAAATTCATGGCAGATGCAATTTAATGTGGATAAATGTGAGGTTATCCACTTTGGTTGCAAGAACAGGGAAACAGATTATTATCTGAACGGTGGCCGATTAGGAAAAGGGGAGATGCAACGAGACCTGGGTGTCATTGTATACCAGTCATTGAAGGTGGGCATGCAGGTACAGCAGGCGGTGAAAAAGGCAAATGGTATGTTGGCATTCATAGCAAAAGGATTTGAGAACAGGAGCAGGGAGGTTCTACTGCAGTTGTACAAGGCCTTGGTGAGACTGCACCTAGAATATTGTGTGCAGTTTTGGTCCCCTAATCTGAGGAAAGACATTCTTGCCATAGAGGGAGTACAGAGAAGGTTCACCAGATTGATTCCTGGGATGGCAGGACTTTCATATGAAGAAAGACTGGATCGACTAGGTTTATACTCACTGGAATTTAGAAGATTGAGGGGTGATCTTATTGAAACGTATAAAATTCTAAAGGGATTGGACAGGCTAGATGCAGGAAGATTGTTTCCGATGTTGGGGAAGTCCAGAATGAGGGGTCACAGTTTAAGGATAAAGGGGAAGCCTTTTAGGACCGAGATGAGGAAAAATTTCTTCACACATGTGGTATTCTCTGCCACAGGAAACAGTTGAGGCCGGTTCATTGGCTATATTTAAGAGGAAGTTAGATATGGCCTTTGTGGCTAAAGGGATCGGGGGTATGGAGAGAAAGCAGGTACAGGGTTCTGAGTTGGATGATCAGCCATGATCATACTGAATGGCAGTGCAGGCTCGAAGGGCCGAATGGCCTACTCCTGCGCTAAGGATTGTAACATGTCGAATCAGAGGATTAAATGCCGTACCTTGAGCATACAGTATAAAGAGAGTTAGAGCAGGATGGAGTTGGGTTACGGGCAATTGAAATCTCAGAGTCATCCTTACAGACTCAATGGAGCACTTTGTTTCTCCAGTGTAAAAGAGAGACAATTTTGTGAGCATTGAATGAAATATAAAATACTGGAAGCTGTACAAGTGAAGAGTTGCTTCCACCTGGAAGGAAGATTTTCGCTCCCTAGATGATAGAAAGGTAGAGGTAAAAGCACAATTACTGTAACTTCTGCAGCTGCATGGGAAAATTCTGTGAGAAGTGGAATGGTGGAGGAGAGGGAACATACCATGAAGTCTTGGAGCGAAAGATCCCATTGCCACACTGAACAGCAAAGATATGTATGGTGGTGGCATCCGATTAAGTGTTGTGGGAATTATGGTGGGGGATCCTTTGAATGTGGAAGCTAGTAGGCTGGAAGCCGTGGGTAAATGCAACCTTCACCTTGGGCTGGGAAGAGACGGTCTAGAGATCATGTGTGGGGAATCGAGCAGGTGCTTTGTAGGACCCGTCATCCATGTATTAGTATTTCTTCCTATTTATGAATTACATCTTGTGTTTATAGTAGAGTCTCTGCTCTACTGGGGAAACTAAAGACAGATGAGATGACGACTTTGCTCTGCACCCTCTCTATTCAGCTCACAGAGGTAACCCTGAGCTTCCAGTTGAGTATCACTTCAGTTGTCTATCTTATTCTCACTCTAACCTCTGGTTTTAATCTCTTACGCTGTTCCGACGTAGCAAAAATAGGCTTGAGGAACAGCATCTCATCTTCTGACTGTGCGCATTATAGCCCATAGGAAAGAATACTTTGACATAAAGCCATCAACCAGTAATTTAGCTCTGTTCTTTTCTCTACATGGATATTGTCTGACCTACTGAGTATTTTTGGCATTTTATTTTTCTATTTCAGATTTCTAGCAACTGCAGCGTCTGTATCTGGCAGTTCCAGCATTATTTTTGTGTTTTTCTGTGTGTTTTCTTTACTCAACACTGTCTGCATTCATTGCATTCTATCTACATTGCTTCTAGACAGCTTCAGTTACTAATCCTTAAGCACTCTCCCTCAGTCTCTCATGTCCCCACCCTATCACAGTCATTCCTTTTGTTCTCTCCACTCCTCACTTTTTATAATTTAAAATACATTTCTATTCTAACACTTTCCAAGTTCTAGTGCAACATTCCCTTACTCCTCTCTCCAAAGTAGCTTTCTAGCTTTTCTGTTTTAATTTAATATTTCTAGCACCTGCAGTTTTTTTAAAATACATGTTTGCTTTCTGATAAAGTGCAGACTTCAAAGAATGAAACATGTCACTTTGAAAAGTCACATTATTTAAATTCTGGTACTCAAGGTGGAACAGGTTTACATTAGATGTGGCTTCTTTCAATGCTTTGGATTCCTCAAATGCAAATGCAATAATTTGTTTGATTTTACACCGTGGCTTTGTGTTCACATTTCTCAGGGAAGGGAACTCCAAAGATTCGTGATGCTCAGAGAGAGGAAAAAATCCTCCTCAATCCATTTGAGACAGGCTCTGCTGTGTATTCTGCAACTGTGGCCGCCAGTGCTTGTCGTATGAAGAGCGTCTGATGGCTCTGGGCCTCGATTCACTGGAATTCAGAAGAATGAGGGGTAAACTCATCAAAACCTATAAAGTGGTAAAAGGCCTTGATAGAGTGGATGTGGAGAGGATGTTTCCTATGGTGGGAGAGTCTGAGACCAGAGGACACAACCTCAGAATACAGGGGTGTCCTTTTAGAATGGAGATGAGGAGGAATTTCTTTAGCCAGAGAGTGGTTTATCTGTGGAATTCTTTGACATAGGCAGCCGTGGAGGCTAAATCTTTACATATATATTTAAGGGGGAGGTTGATAGATTCTCGATTGGTCAGGACATGAAGGGATGCAGGGAGAAGGGAAGAAAACTGGATCAACCATGATGAAATGGCAGAGCAGACTCAATGGGCCAAATGGCCTAATTCTGCTCTTGCATCTTATGGTCTTACATAGTCAAGTGGGGAAACATTCTCTCAGCATCCACTTAGTCCATTACCCTCAGTATCACATACAGTATATTCCAAAAAGATCACCTTTTAATCTGCTGTATCTTTCATTATACTACACAATAACCCCTTGTCCCAGAAAACCTTCACTTCACTGTTCCCAGTGCAAACACAACTTTAATTAATTAGTTAATTTATTGAGATACAGCAGGGAAAAGGCCCTTCAAGCCGCACTGCCCAGCAATCCCCTGATTTAATCCTAGCCTAATCACAGGACGATTTACAATGGCTGATTAACCCATCTACTGCTGCATCTTTGGACAGTGGGAAGAAACTGGAGCACCTGGAGGAAACCCATGTTGTCAGGGAAAATGTGTAAACTCCTTACAGGCAGTTGTGGGAATTGAACCTGGGTCTTCTGTCAGCATTGTGCTAACCACTATGTTACCATAAATATGGAGACTTGGACTGTAAGCAGTACTCCTGGTGCAGTCTCAATATGGCTGCATTAAACCTTCCTTTGTGCTGTAGTCTTTGTAACAAAGGCCAGCAATCCTTTAACCTTATTGATAACTTGCTGAATTTGCATTTTGTGTTTCAAACACTAGGATTTAGACCACTTTGTTCCAAATTTTATATTATTCTATTTCAATAATGGTTTTATATTTTTTCATTCTTCCTTCCAAACCTTACAAAACTCTATATTTTGCTCATCTTCCAAACTCTTTCCGATTCACTTAGTCCTTAAGTATCTCTTTGTAAGTATCATCCTAACAACTTGCTAACCAACTTCTTTTTTGAATCATTACTAAATTTGGCCAGAGTACATTGAATCCCTTTTATTAAGTCATTAATATAAATAGTTGAACCCCTTTTACTAATCCCTGTGGCATTCCCTTAGTTACCTATTGCCAAACTGAAAATGACCCATTTATCCTTGCCCTCTGTTTAAATTTGGACTTCCTATTTTGTGAATTATTTCATTGGATACCTGAAGCACAATAGTGACAATGCCAACATTAAAAACACTCAGAGGCCACTTTATCAGGTACCTCTTGTACCTAATAAAGTGGCCACCAAGTGTATGTTCGTGGTCCTCTGCTGCAGTATCATGTCCACTTCAAGGTTTGACATATTGTGCATTCTGGGGTGCTCTTCTGCACACCACTATTGTAACACATGGTTATTTGAGTTATAGTCACCTTCTTGTCAGTTTGAACTAATCCGGCCACATCCGGCCACTCTCTCCTGACCTCTGTCATTAGCAATGAATTTTCACCCACTGACCTACGGCTCACTGGCTGTTTTTTTGTTTTTTTTGCATCGTTCTCTGTAAAATCTAGAGACTGATGTGTGCGAAAATCCCTGGAGATTAGCATAGAAACATAGAAAATCTACAGCACAGTACAGGCCCTTTGGCCCAAAATGCTGTGCTGAATATGTACTTACTTTAGAAATTACCTAGGGTTACCCATAGCCCTCTATTTTTCTTAGTTCCATGTACCTATCCAGGAGTCTCTTAAAAGACCCTATCATATCTGCCTCCACCACTGTTGCCGGCAGCCCATTCCACGCACTCACCACTCTCTGCATAAAAAAACTTACCCCGACATCTCCTCTGTAACTACTCCCCAGCACCTTAAAACTGTGTCCTCTCATGCTTGCCATTTCAGCCCTGGGAAAAAGCCTCTGACTATCCACATAATCAATGCCTTTCATCATCTTATAAACCTCTGTCAGGTCATCTCTCATCCTCCGTCACTCCAAGGAGAAAAAGCCGAGTTCACTCAACCTATTCTCATAAGGCATGCTCCCCAATCCAGGCAACATCCTTGTAAATCTCCTCTGCACCCTTTCTATAGTTTCCACATCCTTCCTGCAGTGAGGCGACCAGAACTGAGCACAGTACTCCAAGTGGGGTCTGATCAGGGTCCTATATAGCTGCAACATTACCTCTCGGCTCTTGAACTCAATCCCATGGTTGATGAAGGCCAATACACCATTTGCCTTCTTAACCACAGAGTCAACCTGTGCAGCTTGGACCCCAAGATCCCTCTGATCCTCCACACTGCCAAGAGTCTTACCATTAATACTATATTCTGTCATCATATTTGACCTACCAAAATGAACCACCTCACACTTATCTGGGTTGAACTCCATCTGCCACTTCTCAGCCCAGTTTTGCATTCTATTGATGTCATGCTGTAACCTCTGATAGATCCTCCACACCACCCACAACACCCCCAATCTTTGTGTCATCAGCATATTTACTAACCCATCCCTCCATTTCCTTACCCAGATCATTTGTAAAAGTCATGAAGAGAAGGGGATCCAGAACAGATCCCTGAGGCACACCACTGGTCACTGACCTCCATGCAGAATATGACCCGTCTACAACCACTCTTTGCCTTCTTTTGTCAAGCCAATACTGGATACTCAAAGCAATGTCTCCTTGGATCCCATGCCTCCTTACTTTCTCAATAAGCCTTGCATGGGGTACCTTATCAAATGCCTTGCTGAAATCCATGTACACTACATCTACTGCTCTTCCTTCATCAATGTGCTTAGTCACATCCTCAAAAAAATCATCCAGATACTCTGGGATACTCTGGCAGTTTCTGGGATACTCAAACCATCCCGCCTGTCTCTAACAATCATTGAACGGCCAAAGTCTCTTCGATCACATTTCTCCCCCATGCTGATGTCTGGTCTGAAAAGCAACTGAACCTCTTGATCATGTCTGCATGCTGTGCTCTGAGTTACTGCCAGATGATTGGCTGATTATATATTTGCATTAATGAGCAGGTGTACCTCACAATAGAGAATCTGCAGATGCTGGAAATGCTGGAGGAACTCAGCAGGCCAGGCAGCATCTATGGAAAAAAGTACAGTTGACATTTCAGGCCGAAACCCTTTGGCAGGACTGTACCTAGTAAAGTAGCCACTGCATGTATGTTATTGAAGAAAAAAGCGCTGCCTGTCTTGGGCCGAAATTTTTTTCACTTTCCACTGCATCGTCAACAGATAAGCATAACTGCAATAGCTGGTGTTGGTTAGGTGCCAACACACTAAACAGGTTGCTGCACCTCCTAACCCCATCATCCCAATCCCATTCCCTCCCACCTTTCTAAAAGGGAGAAAGAAGAAAGTCAAGGCCACAGAGTACCTTAGTGCAAAGGGATCTTTAGAACACATGGAATCCTTTCTGTATTTTTTGACCTGTTTAAGTAGTTGATGCTGAATCTAGGCGTAATGTGTTCTGTTTCCCAGCACCGAACAGCACCACTCCTGGTAACCACAGCAAGGGAAATGCCACAAGGTCATTATAAGTTTTTACTTGCTGCACATTTACTGTGAAAGCAATGACATGGAAACAACTTTAGTCCTTTCATTCCGATCACTGACTCTACCAACTGTAGAGGAAATCATAAAAACGAGACAGAAATAAACCCATGACTGAAAGGTAAAACAGAAAAAAATAGAGAATACTTCTGGCTAATCTTAAACCTTAAGTTTCAGAGTGGTGTGCCATTTAGAAATCTTGTGAAATGCCCCAGCATAGGTGTTCCAACAATGGAATGTATAGTATGTGGGGAGTTATTCAAATCTCCCTTAAATGTGATTGTACTGACTTGTACTTAAGTAGAATATCCGGAGGATATTTTAATGGCTAGGACAACATTGTAATGGAAATGGTTTCTATGCAATTTATTTAAACACATCAACCTTCAAAAAAGTGAGGAGTATCTGTTTAGGCTGGTTAAAGCAGTATAATATTATTATATAATAAAATAAATCTAATATTAAAGTAATGAAAGCTATTAAAAATCTTAACCACTCAGTTTTGTTGCATCTTTGCATTGATGATTTTAGTTTCACATTGATGTAAGATAGTCTGTGCAAGTTGTTTTATTTTTGGAATTAAAGTTAACCCGATGATCTGGTACTACTATAAGGGGTCTAATTCCAATTAGGTGCTGCAACATAGAAGTAGAATCACTGACGCATCATGCTTGTGCAGGTGTGTAAAGACAGCTACACAACCAAATGCCACCTCCCAGCACCCAGTCTGTGTTCCTGCAGATCACTGCCCCTCAGGAGCACGTCCACATCCAAGTACTTCTTCCACCATTTCGGGAGAGTTCCAGGCTACTGCCAATCTCTGGATGCCTTTTTTTCATTGATATTCTGTACAATCCCTCTCCTAATTCTATTAAATCTATTTCCCTTGCCCTTTCACTCCTCTGGTAAGGGAATTAGATGTTTATGTACTTCACTATGTGTAGGGGTTAATGCAATTGCTTTACAGTGCCAGCAATCAGCAGTCAGGGTTTGATTCTCACCGATGTCTGTAAGGAGTTTGTACATTCTCCCTGTGACGAGCTGGTTTCCTCTCACATTCCAAAGACGTAGAGTTAGGGCGAGTGAGTTGCTGTGTTGGCATTGGAAGTGTATCGGTACTTTTGGCCTGCCCTGCACAATCTTTGCTGATTTGGTTTGATACAAATGATGCGTATGATTTGTTTCACCGTCCATGTGACAAATAATGCTAATCTCTTTCTACACTTGAATTATCTCCTCTCCAATCAGATTTCTGTGTTTCACAGAAAACAAGCTTGGCTTTTCTAGACTTCTCTAGTTGCCAAAGCTACAAATTTCAAGATCTGGCAACCTGCTCACAAATCCTCTCTGCCTCCTTTGCAACACACACACACTCCTTTACTTCAATATGGTGATAAAAATGCATGTAGCCTAACTGATGCTGTTCTCTCTACAGCATAATCTCCCTGCTCTTACATTCTGTACTCTTGCTGGAAAAGCAATCCTGTTTGTTTTTACACATGTAGCCATTTCTTATTAAAAGTCAATGATCTGAAACCTTAGCTTCATCTGCCCCTCTCCTTCTCTCCCTCTCTCTCCCAGTACTGTCTGACCTGCTGAATATTTCCATAGTCTGCAGTATGTTTATTACATGTACATCAAAACATGCAGTGAGATGTGTCATTTGTGTTAACAACCAACACCTGAGCATCAATTATCTGCATAAAAAATCAATTAAAACTGATTTTAAAATGCTGCAGCTCAAAGTAGTTTAAATATATGCAATCCCCCTGCAGTTTGATTGGGTATTAGCCTCTGTGTTTATATTGGTTGGTAACAGATGAGTTCCTGCCTTTAGAAGGCTTATTCATTTCTCTTAGTATCATTCATAATGGTATTTCATAATTCCATTTCAAATTTCAATTACATTTTCTAGATTACCTAGAAGATTTTCTTTCTTCTGGGGTTTCTCTAATTCCCCATACCTAATGAAATCAAATCCCTTGTACAAAGATTAGGCTGATGATTTTTGTTGCACAGATGGCTAACTATAGTTTATGTTGAACCCGCTGCCTTTCAGTACCTTACCAAACAAGCTAGTATAGTAACTATTTATACAGTTTTGATGACGCTGGGTACAAAATCAATATGAATAAAATACAATTTAAAATCTGCATAATTTCTTTAGTCATGAAGTGAAGTAATAGTCATCTTTATTAGTGAGAGCTTGCTTTGCCCTAGTACTTTTTGTCTCTTAAATACACTTCTAAATTAATTCTTGAATGACGAAGGCTGTTGCCAATGGCTAAATGTTAAGCTATTGAATTATCTTTTTTTAACATGCATAAAAATGGGTAGGAAATACACATACAGTAAAACAACTTTTCATCCAGCTGGGTGTTACAATGCTGGAAAAGATATTGACTGTACCAGGACCAAGTGTTAGGATTGAACATTTCTGACTGCGACTATGTTATACAATCAAATAATATAACCTGCAGAGGTTGTGAGTAATCTTGTGCTCCTGAGAGATTGATGAGAGTGCTGCAGAATGGAATGCTTTCTCTGCTGTTGTGACGCAGTCTCATCTTCAAAGGCTCCCAGTCAGATAGGCTGCGCGTCATTATTCTGACATACTGTCTTTATACATTTATTCAATTAATATACTCTGCTATAATATCAATGCCGGGTGTGGAATCGGACGCTTAGTTTGTTACTGAATAGGACTACAGGCCAGCCAGTTGGCTCATTCAGCCCAAGTCAATTTGAGGAGGCAGAGTAGGTGGGAGTGTGAGTCACTGAGAGATTGTGATGATAACAGGTTTCGGTTTTTCATCTTGATAGAGCAGTTCCCATAGAGTTGAAAGGTGCCTCTGCACAGAAACAGGCTTTTCAGCCCATCATCTCCCTGCTCCTGTTGTACCTATCACTATCAGTCCCAGAAATGCATGTGAGGATCCCAATATCCTATGGATGCTGTAGTAATACGCCCATGATGTGCAAAGATCTGGTTGATTCTGCTTTGGGAATGCAATCACGGTACTTTAGCTTTCAGCAGTGTTTGAAAGAAGGACAGAGTTGTAGGATTTAAGCAGTGCCATACTAATGCACCACCAACCACATCGCTAAGGGCTAGAACCCCTTTAGTGGCACAATTGTATTGAACTAGCAAACCAGGTGAGGAAAAACAAATTCTATGCAATTCTTAACATGACCACCTGTGGCTGCATCACTTGGATGGTTAAAGTAGCAGCCCATCACCAACTCGATGCAAAGGTCACAAAAGAAGTCCACAACGTTAGTGAAGGAAGTCCCCTTTTGCACTCCTTATTTCATTTAATTTAAAAAAATATATTTTTATTGTAATTTATAATTTTAACCTATTTCACTAAAAGAAAATTCACAACATGTCAGTGCTATTAAACCTCATTGTGATTCTGATTCATGTCCACTTTTTCTTGCCTGTTGATATATCTTGCTTGTTGGTCTTGTCCTGTGCAGACATCATGAATTTTCTTTATTAAGATGGCATCATTGGGTAGGAACTTCTCATTATAAATTCTGCCCCACCTGCTTGGAATGGTTTGACTTCTCCATGCTTGTTCTGTGGTGAGACGCTGCAAATGACCTGAAATGCAGGAGAATTCAATATGGCCTTCTGGCTATTTTAGTAACTCTAGTTGCAACTTCTGCACTGGACAGACAGGGTTAATGTCAGCCCTTTCTGGGGTGAATTTATAGAAAGATAGAAACCAGATGTTCATGATTCAATCACCTGATGTGATTGAGCAGAGTTTTATATTATGAAAATATATTTTGGATTAAAGTACTTTATCACTCAATTACCAGATGTTCATGATTCAATCACTTGATGTGACTGAGAAATCAATGTAGGGTTTTTGGTGTTTTCAAGCAGCAGATTGCATCAGATATTCATCCCTTTGAGCTGCAGATTGATTGGTTTTAGCCAGTTCACAATGCCTACCAAAAACTTACCCCATTCCCATGTTGCTATATGATTTCAGCCACCCGCTTCAGTTGTAGATATGTACCATTTGGTAGACAGATACTTGCTAAGCTTTGTACCTTTTACCAAGCAGAAGATATGTGCTCACTGTTAATGGAAGGTGATATTCTTTTGAATTCATCTTTGTTACTAATACAAGCTGGAATGTTGGGTGGAAATAAATATTTTAACTTCATTATCTTCTCCATTATGTGTCTTTTGACCAGACATCAGAACATAGACATGTCTGAATTTACTCTCATTCTCCCTTTCAGATCTATTTACAGTAATTATGTTGTTGTTCTTCTATTTGTACCTGGTGACGTGTTTTCTGTCATTGAAATGTATGTTTATTTGATTCTGCAGGGCTTATTGTTTGTTGCTATGCGGCATCACAATCAATACAGAATATTCAGGAAGCAAATAGCTTTTGTCTATTCCTATCAGTTCCATGCAAAGAAAATCGAATTAATTAGATTTGCAGAACCACATTTCATGGGGATGTTGCTAAAAGTTTAATTAGGCCCTTAAAATTTGATTGGATTTAATTGATCATATTTTCCGTTTATTGGTTCTAATGTTAGTTGATGCTACCAGTGAAAATAATTGATAAGTGATGAACAATGTTAGAGTGAATATGAGAATATAGCAGACTTGATTCGAGCTTTACGTTCTATGATTCATATTGCATTATGTGAAATTGTAGAGTGCATTATCAATAGTAAAGCAGATTCTGTGATAGTTCAGAAAAAGTATAACTAGTAGATTTGTAAACTGCCCACAAAATGTTGCTGTATATTGCCAGCACCATCTGTAATTTTCCTGTAAATGTCTGCAAGTAAATGAATATTTTCTTCATTAGTTAGTATATGGTGATAATAAAATTACTTTGAACTTTGAATCTTCAATTCTACTTTTGCGGCTCGATGGGCCTCTGCTAGAATTTATTGACTATCCTTAGCTGAGTCCCAGATTTATTGACTATTGCGAGATAACTCCTCACTTGCTCGGCTATTTTAGAAGTCACTGAAAAGTTGAGCGTATAGATCCGTCAGAATAGGTAGAGCAGATTGCCTTTCCTGAGATGCATGAGTAAACCAGAAAGGTTGCTACAACAATTCAGTGGTTTATTGTCCTCATTGTTGACAGTAGCTTTTAACTCCGGAATTAGTCTATGACTTGAATTTAAATTTCTTGGGCTTTCATAATGGAATTCAAGTTCATACCTCCAGATCACTGAAGCAGGGCAGTAATGCTAATCCATTACCTTAAACACTGTACTAACAAATACCCAGTAGAAACATGCATTTAGAGTCATAGAGAAATACAGCACAGAAACAGGCCCTTTAGTCCATCTAGTCCATGCTGAAAACATTTAAACTGCCTACTCCCATCAACCTGCACTGGGACCATAGCCCTCCAAATAACCAAGAGCTATTTTAGGATTGAGTTTTTGGAGCCTACTGTGTGCCTACTCCATCATCCATTTAGTTTTTGGCAAATTGATGTGGGGTATGCAGATAAGCGCTGCTCAACTACAGATGCTTTTCTGTCAGTTTTACACTTGTGTATCTGATGAAATTCTGAAGATTTCCCGTGACGCTAAGTTCTATTATCTAACTTAGCTGATAGTTTATCAGTAAATCCTGTCAATATCTTCCCAATCCTCTCTTCCACTCCAATAGATAATCATCACTTTTGCTTTCCAAGCTGTCAATTAAAGTCGAGCCTTCTCGGGGAGTGTACAACACAAAGGCACTCTCTGAGGTCACGGCCTGAATGGAATCGAATTTCTGATCTTGTTTGAAAATTTTTCTATTTATACATTGTCCTCATCAAAATGAGGTATGACATTGTAAGGAAATGAACAAAAGGAAATGTGTCAGCATCAAGCACTCTTAAATCTAGAATGGCACAGTTCAATGCAGTAGGAAGCCGGTGTGTTGTGGTGATGAGTGGCTGCAGCTCTAAATTTAAAAGAGCATATCATTTACTCCCACACAGTACTTGTCTTTGCTACTACACACATCCTATCAGTCTGGTGCATTTGTGTTTGATATTCCAGTCAGAGTTAAATCAAAAATGTCCAAGTTAATCTCATTGAGGGCTGTTATAAATAACAAACTCGGGTACTGTTGGGGATAGAGTTTTTCATCCCATTAGACTGCCACGAGTCTGGATACAAATTGCAATTTTGCCCTTGTTAATACTTAACTACGTCCATTGTTATTTTAAAATTATTTAACATTTGTGCTAATGATGTCATTACATTGTGTTAACATGATGTTACATCTTTTATTCTGATGTCTTGAAAAGCAAGCTACCCAATATAGTATCTGCTTTCCAGAAACACCAAAATGCACTAAATCTATCAATATACCAAGCTGAACAATTAAATGAAATAATCACCAAGCCAGATTGTACTTTTAAATCATTCATATTTTTGATAAAAATGGATCCAAAAGTAAATTACTGCACTAATCTTTTCAGATATTTTGACATTTTCTAAACCAACACAAGTGCAAGTAACGGTATTTATTTCTGATGGACAACTGTGGTGATACCTGTATGCGGTATATTTTCTCAAGCACATTGCTTTACGGCTCCAGCTTTCAGTGATCAGCATTCACTTCTCGTCGCTGCCTGTAAGGAGTTTCTACACTTTCCCTGTGAATGAGTGACTTCCTCTGAGTGCTCCAGATTCCTGTCACATTCCAGCAATGTACAGTTAGGGTTAGTGAGTTATGAGCATGTTATGTTGGCAACAGAAGTACGATGATACTTGCAGGCTGCCCAGCACAATCCTCACTGATTTGATTTGCTGCAAGCAACAGATTTTGCTGTATATTTCGATGTTCATGTGACAAAAGGACTAATCTTTTATCTTTATTACTGTAAAACATCAGATGTAATAAAATAATTATATATTGAAAGTACTGTGCAAAAGTCTTAGGCACGCACATATAGCTGGGTGCCTAAGACTTTTGCACAGTACTGTAGTATTTCATGTATTGCACTCTACTTCTGCCACAAGAAAAATGACATATATGAGTGATGATAAACCTGATTCTGCTATGGGTCTCTGTTGTGGACTGGGAGTGGAAAGGGGGGCAAGGAGAAGGGAATTATGGTTAGGAAAGGCAGAAGGGAGAGTGGAGGGAGTGGGAGGCACCAGAGAGACATTCTGCAATGATAAATCAACCAATTGTTTGGAAACAAATGGCCTTGCCTGGCGTCTTAAGGCTGGGTGTGTCTCCACCCGTGCTACAACACCCTGGCACTCATTCTCTGCCTCCAGACCCACACTCCTCCTGCAGTGATTCGCCCTCGGAATTCCCAACATCCTTTGCTCCCACCAGATCTACAAATTCGCTCTCCCTAGCTTTATATATGTGCCTAAGACTTTTGCACAATTCTATATAGAGTGATGTTCCCTGTTCTAATCAGTTGTGTATATCAGTTGAAGCCTCCAGGCTAGTACTGATCCTCACAGACTTTTCAAGTTATAATCTTTGCACCACCTCAGGCCATGTATAACAGACACCAACTCATCCACGCACACTCTTCGACATCACGTGCGCAGTCAAACCAGCCAGAGAATTTCCCCCAACCCTGAAGATCAAACATCAGGTGCACATCAAAGTTGAGGTATATTTATACAGAATTGGATTGAACTATCAATTCCCAAGAGAACTGCTATTTTGATAATAAATTAGTAATTAAAATGTGATGAAGAGTCCTGAGTGAAAGCTGAAAAGTTCCCAGGAGCACTTCCTTCCATCGATGCTAAGTGATTCCAACATTTTCAGTTTTAATTATTGGATGTTTGAAACCGTCAAAGCTCTTGATGTGTCAGACAGAAATTATGTAAATTAATGTTCATTATCTGAAATCAACTGTCCAGGAATACCATGAGTTTATAAATGTCAGCTTCAGCTCCACAGCTATATGTTCTACTCTTGGTCCCAATCCTGCATGTCAAATCAAAATCTATTATGCCAATGGCATTTACGGCAGCAGTGAAGATCCTCCATCTCTGGCTGGATAGAAAGATTGCTGTTTCCATAACTATTATTTTTGACCATTTTGGGCTGTTAGCCCTGAGCGGAACCCCTAAATCTGCAGGATCAGTGGACCACACTTAGTCTGACCTCTACCCTTTGACCTTTTTTGCATGGGTGACACTACCAAGAACCAAAGCATAAGGCCCTGACTCCAGCCAACATAGCTCTCCAGGTCATTCAGGCACACAAGCCTCCGAACCCTACGACAAGTTTGTGGTCCTCTTGGAGGAATGAAAATGATTAGGAAGTTAGAAATGTTGTGCCTTTTGTTATATTTTGTAACTCCAGAAAAAAATTGAAAGAAAAGCACAGGAACACAGTATGCCCACAGGAAAATAAATCTCAGGGTTTATGTGGTGACATGTAGGTACTCTGTTCACTTTATTTGTTCACTTAGTTTTTTTTGAGGCACTCACATATGACCTGGTGGCACAATGACATATGCCATTCACGTACTTTTACATATAACCGATTATGAATTATGTAAACAAACAAAAGTGCTTAATAAGACAATATAGTTACAATATTAAGTTCAAAGTTCAAAGTAAAATCTGTTATCAGAGTACCTACATGTCACCACATGTAGGTGACATTCCTGTGGGCATACTCAGCAAATTTATAAAACAGTACCTGTAAGCTGTAAACAAAATATGCAAATGCAGATGTAAATAAATAGCAATAAATAATGAGCATGAAATAACAATATAACAGAGTCCTTAAATGAGTGAAATGTGTGTAGCTATTACCTTTTGTTAAAGATCCTAACGGTTGAGGCATAGTAACAGTTCTTGAACCTGGTTGCGCGAGTCTTGAAGCTCTTGTGTCTTCTACCTGACGGCAGCAGTGAGAGAAAAGCATGGCCTGGGTGGTGAGGATCTTTGATGATGGATGCTGTTTCCTCCAGCAACATTTCATCTAAATGTGTTCAATGGTTGGGAGGATTTTACCCGTGATGTACTGGACCGAATCCATTACCTTTTATAGGATTTTTTGCTCAAAGGCATTGGTGCTCCCATACCAGGCCGGAATGGAGCCAGTCAGCACACTTTCTACATCTATAGAAGTTTGTCAAGGTTTTTAATGACATTCCAAACCTTTGCAGACTCCTGAGGAAGTAAAGGCACTGTCGTGCTTTCTTTGCAATAGTATTTATATGATGTATCCAGGACAGGTCCTCTGAGGTAGTGCTTTACCCAGGAATTTAGAGTTTATGACTCTCTCTGCCTCTGAATCTCCAATGATCACTGGCTCATTGACCTCTGGTTTCCTTCTCCTGAAGTTTACTATCAGTTCCTTGGTTTTATTGACATTGAGTGAGAGGTTGTTGTTATTACACCATTCAAACAAGTTTTCATTCTCCCTCCTGTATGTTGATTTATCACCCCCTTTGATACAGCCCTCAACATTGGTGTCATCAGCAAACTTATATATGGTGTTGGAGCTGTACTTAGCCACACAGTCATAGGAGTAGATCGAGTAGGGTAGTGGGCTATGTAAACATCCCTGCGGTGCTCCTGTGCTGATGGAGATTGTGGAGAAGACATTTTTGTCAATTTGAACTGACTGGGCTCTACAAGTGAAGAAATCCCGGATCCAATTGCACAAGTGAGTATTGAGGACCAGGCCTTGGAGTTTATTGATTAGTTTTGAGGGGATAATTACTCAAATATCACTGAAGTATTAAATACACTACACTCCTCCCTGCTTAGCTATAAACTCTAACTCAATATAGAATGCATCTCAACTCAAATATGTAATATGTTGCTCTCTAGTCAGCATATATACACACAGTATACTGTAACTATTATATAGACATCCACTCATAGTACATTTTAGAAGGAGAGTGGTCCAGGCATCTTTCCAAGTGCCTGCTTTTAATTATCTCTGTAGTCCTTCACCAGGACTGCTTGTCCAGGAGTGAAATGTCAAACCTCCTTGTTTGAGGAACCCTCAAACTGTCTCAGTTATTTGTCCTGCATACTCTTTCTGAGATTAGGTTTGAGGATCTCCAAGTGTGAGTTCAAGGACCTACCCAGGAACAGTGTAGCTGGTGAGTTGCTGGTGGAGTGTGCTGTATTGTGATATGCAGAGCGGACATTGGTGAGCATCTGATTCCGTGTGGGTATAGTGTGTTCTGCTGATATTGCTTGCAGTGTGTTCTTTAGATTCTGGACACACATTTCCGCCAAGCCATTTGTAGCTGGGTGGTGTAGTGAATATGTAATATGTCTTATTCCATTCATTTTCAGGAATGGCTGAAACTGTTCCACAATGAACTGTGATCAGTTGGATTGAAAATGGACACCAGTAGTTGACGATAAGTGACGAGGGTAAATGCTCTCCCATATTGGTACAAGGTTGAAACATTTTACACCCCAACCCAGACTCAAGGCCTCTCTGTCGATCTGTGTGTAATTTTTCTCTGCAGCGGTAAGGGAGTGTGATGCAAAGGTTATGGTGCATTCACCTCCATCATTCATGACATGCGACATACTGCACATGTACCATAAGGTGAGGAATCACAGACGAGTTCACTGGATGTTGTGGATCATAACGTGTGTGTAGACTGTCTGACATCACCATTTCCTTTGCCTGTTGGAAAGCCACCTTACAATGCTTTGTCCATTGCCATTTCTTCCTGATCTGTAGTCATGCGTTCAAAGGGTAGAAAACAGTTGCTAGGTTTGGCAGGAACCTATTACAGTAACTGACAAATCCTAAAAGGGACTGCAACTGTGACACGCCACTTGACCTTAGGGCATCCACCAATACTAAAATTTTCTCAGCACACTTGTTGTGCGTCAGTGGGGTGACGGCAGTAAGAGATATTTGGATTAAAGAATTCACACTTGTCCCATTGTGTTCTGAAACCGTAACTCTCTAATATTCTTAATACTGCCTGGAGATTTTGGATATCTTCCTTGTCATCCTCATCAGTAACACTGATGTCACCCAGGTAACACTGAGTGCCTGGATAGCATTGTAGCACATGGTCCTTAGCTTTCAGACAAAGTGCAAGAACAGACACTACTCCAAAAATAAGCCTGGAAATGCAATAGAGCCCTTTGTGAGTGTGTATGATGAGAACCACTTTGGACTCTTCTTCTATCTCCATCTGTAGGTAGGCCTCAGCTGTCCACTTTGCTGAAGTGTTTCCCTCCAGAAAGGTTTACAAAGGTATCCTGAATCTTGGGCAGAGGGTATTGAACTACTTTCAGTACTGGGTTGATAGTGACCTTGAAATCACCACTGATCTTGACAGACCCATCCTTCTTGGCTACTGGGACCACTGGCATTGCCCATGGGTTCCGCTCAACCTTGGAAAGAATTCCTTCAGCCTTCATATGATCTAGCTCACTGGCAACTTTATCATAGATGATATAAGGGCTTTGTAAAACCTGGGTGTGTCATTTTCATTTTACACTATTTTACACTTGATATGCTTGAGTTTTCCAGTGCCATCCTTGAACACTGCAGTGGCATCATCCTGTACCTTTCTTAATTTGCTTTCAGTTGATTCTTTTGCAGAGGATGTGACATGCAAATAGTGGATCGATCTTCAATGAAGTTGTAGTTATCTCAGTCGATTACAGTCCCACAATGCTGGTCCTCTGCTTTTTTTTACCACATACAAGCCCAATGTAGTTTGTAGATTGTTTTATTTCACTGTTACAAATGTCATTCCCACAGAGAAAATTATATTTTCTCTAGTATAAGTTCTTAGTTGGATTGCTTCAGGCTTCGGTTTATTATTTCTGAAATGCCACTCAAATTCATTTTGTGAAATGACTGAAACAGCTGAGCCAGTGTCCAATTCCATTTGAATTGATTTGCCGTTCATTTCTGGAGTAAGCCATATTTCTCATCTCTTGCTTGTTTTTACACCATAAATCTCAGGGCTACCCAATCCTGCGTCATTCTCATGATTAACAGATTTTTCATCAAGAGCATGCAGAGTAGTGCTCTTTTTGAAACTGCTACTTTTTAATCTTCTTCTCTTCCCTGTACAGTCCATTTATTTTTGTCTGCCTGACATGCTGTTGGTATGTATCTTACTTTGTTGCAGTTTCTGCAAGCTTGGCCTTTAAATCTGCATTGGTCTGGTGGATGTGAGCCCCTGCCACAACTCTAACACAATTTGTTCGTCTAAGCAGGCTTCTGTTTAGATGTTGCAATTTTGTTTAGTTTAGTTCAAATTGCAACCCATTGGCATCTGTCTGCTGTTTCCATTGATACAGTAATTTCAACTGCTCGTCAATGAGGAGTGTTCTTGAATGCTTTCTTGAAAGATTCCACAAACTATGCAATCTCTCAGTGCATTATTAAGTCCATCACTGAACTGACAATGCTCAGACAATTTCTTCAATTTAGCCAAGTAAGCTGAGACGGACGTCCCTTCCTTTTGATTCCTCTTATGACACCGAACGAGTTCTGCAATCAACAATGGTTTCACTTCTACATACGGTGTATATGTTCCTGTGTTAATTTCATATCAGCAAAACTCATTTCAGCTGGTTTAGTTGAGCCGTCAAACTTCTAAGCAGACTGTATGCATTCCCATGTAATGTACTCAGCAACATTGGCACTTGTTTTTCATTGGCTATTTCATTTGCTTCAAAATACTGTTGAAATCACACAGTATACAATATCCAATTATTTCTTGTGCAGTCGAATGTATCTATATTTCTGATCTAGCCAGCCATTTCTGCTTTTTTAAAAAAATTATTATTATTATCACCCAGTACTCAGGATTACTCGGGTTAATGAACCCAAGAATTTAAACAACTTTTTGCCTTTTTTAACTTGACCCTCTCCACCCGTTTTCGAAGAGGTGTGTTGTAATTATTTATTTATTGAGATACAGTGCAGAATAGGTCCTTCTGGAACTCAGAGCTGCACTGCCCCTGATTTAATCCCAGCCTAATCACAGGACAATTTACAATGACCGATTAACCTGCCAACTGGTATGTCTTTGGACTGTGGAAGGAAACCGGAGCACCCGAAGGAAACCCACATGGTCATGGGGAGAATATACAAATTCCTCACAGGCAGCTGCATTCTACCATTAAAAATTTTTTAATGGTAATGGTGATGCCAGATACTGTACTCACACATTATTATCCACATTGTCCATTGAAGCTTGCGTGTGACGCCTCATCTTGTGATGTAGGTACAGTCACATCACATCTTATGAGTGATGGAAATAAATTCCCCATCGCCTCTGCATCATGTTCCCTTACCGCTGCAGAGAAAAATTGCACACAGATTGACAGAGAGACCTTGAGTCTGGGTTGGGGTGTAAAACGTTTCAAACAGTACCTGTATGGGAGAGAGTTTACCCTCATTACTGATCATCAACTACTAGAGCCCATTTTCAATCCACTGAAGGGTGTTCCACGATCAGTAGCTTCATGAATGCAGAGATGGGCTTTGTTTCTTGGAAGACTTAAGTACTGTACAAGATCAAACTCAAGAAGACAGATAATCATGGAAATGTTGATGGATTGTCACATTTACACTTGGAAAAGGAAATACCTGAAAAAATTAGAAAAGAGGTCACTCCTCTTGACATATCCTCCCTAACGCAAATTGAAATTCTCCCTATTATGGCAGAGATGATCCAAAGGGAAACCAGAAAAGACCCCACACTGTCTCAGGTTTACATGGCCACGCATAATGGCTGGAATGTGCAGCAGAAACCCAACACTGGGGTGAACTTCCCCTTTATGGCAGTTGTCTTATGTGGGGATTCAGAGTTGTTGTACCATCCAAGCTGAGAGCTAAAGTGCTGAGCAACTTCTTGCCAGTCATCTTGGCATGCTCAAAATGAAAGTATTGGCTTGGAGCTTTGTCTGATATTTTGGGATAGATCCAGGGGTGCAGTGCTAACCAGAGTGCACCTGGCACATCTTTAAGGAAAAAGCCTAATTAAACAAGCTAATTAATTAAGGTGATTTGAGTATCGCAGAAACTGCTGATCTCCTGGGATTTTTACGCACAACAGACTCTGGAGTTTATAAAGAATGGTGCCAAAAACAAAAAAGACATCCAGCGAGTGGCTGTTCTGTGAGCGAAAACATCTTGTTCAATCCACTCGCTGGATGTTTTTGTTTTGTTTTTGGCACCATTCTTTGTAAACTCCAGAGTCTGTTGTGTGTAAAAATCCCAGGAGATCAGCAGTTTCTGAGATACACAAATCACCCTAATTAATTAGCTTGTTTAATTCGGCTTTTTTCTTAAAGATGTGCCGGGTGCGCTCCTGGACAGATCAGCAGATCGAGCAGCTTGCCATGCACTGTTCATGATGCCAACATGCCCAGAAGATGCCAACAGCAGCTCCTCTTCATCCCTGGGAATGCCCTGCATTGCCCTTGCAGAGGATTCTGTAGATTTTGCCAGATCATTCATTGGCACAAATTTCTTGGTATTAGTCAATACAGCTACAAAGTCGTATCTCCAATAGCCTCTACAACAGCCTCGTACACTGTTGGTGAGTTAAGAAGCCTCTTAACAATTGGTGTTCCAGAACACTTCGTCAGTTTGCTACAGAACACTTTCAGTCATTCCTGAAATGAATGGAATAAGACGTATTACATCTGCACCGTTCCACCTAGCTACAAATGGTTTGGCAGAAAGGTTTGTCCACAGTCTAAAGAACGCACTGTGAACAAAATCAGCAAATCAAACTACACCAACACTGAACCAGAAGCTCAGAAATTTCCTCCTTGCCTATGCTACTGCAGCACACTCCACAACCAGCAACCCACCAACTATGCTCTTTCTGGGTCATCCCTAAGTTCACACTCAGGTCTCCTCAAATCTAATCTCAGAAGCAGTTTGCAGGACGAACAACTGTGACAACTTGTGGGCTCCTCAAACAATGAGGTTCAATGTTTCACTCCTGGAAAAATCAGTCCTGGCGAGGGACTATAAACCTGATCAAAAGTGTGTAAGTGAACCTTGTGTGAGAGTAATGAAATTAGGTCATTATATGAGATACAAGCACATATTGTAGTTGTTAGTCTTCCTTAAAGTATACACCCATTTTAAGCCCTTGGTGTTGCTAGGAGATCATTATAGTTGGCATTTACAAGCACAAAGTTACACTTTATCTGGTAACGAGGATAGTTAAAACATCTAGTGTGTATTTACTCCAGAACAAAAAGGTAGTTTCAGCAACACCTACTCAGAGCATTCTGAATGAAGGCAGAAATCAGAAGACCTCAATCATTGCAGTTGGTCAGAGTTGAAGGGTCAAGTGTCAACATTTTCCTTGGTTTTTAGTGAGTCATTAAATGTGTACATGTGGAGGCAATAAAAGAAGACACGTGTAGATTGGCAACATGGTAATAAAGCATGGATAACAGGGGAGTTAACCACATGGGAGAATTGGCACAGGGTAAAGAAGCCAGGAGTGTAACAGTACTTTTGTTTTGTGGAAAATGGGGCAAAATGGTGATTCAATCACAGGCAATCAAATAAGTACCCTGGGTGTGTACATTCAAACATGTCAGTCTTTCACATTCCACATGAAAAAGATAGAAATGTTTGTCATGGCTAATAATGCTCCAAAAATAGTGAATCATGTTGAAAATAAGCGGAAATAAATGCTGGTAACAAGGTTATTCTTTTGATGGAGATTGGCTCTGAGATTAATCAGAACTGAGATTCTGAGAGCTAATTCTGAGAACCAATGATGTTCATTTTACTTGTACAGCTGAGGTGGGAGTTTGCTAATTTCTTAAACTATACATGATGGAAAAAGATTTGTGTGTGACTTCAGTTTTGAACATGCTTAGCTGAAATAGTTTCACATTTCACTGACCTAATAAGACTGCAATCTAGATGGCAGTGAAAAATGTGAAATTTCTTTTCTGTCTTCAGGTACAAACCTGATTGTAGCTGCTAGTCATCGGACAGTAGCGAATGCTTCATTTCTGAAACAAGAAGTGAAGAACTTGAATGTAAGTGGCGCCAGTTCCTGTTACTGTTGAATGGCAGCCTGTTTCTTTAACACTGCAACATGTTATATCTGTCAGGAGAAGAGACGCCAAGCAACAACACACAAATCCAGAACAAAGCATCTAAAAAGCAGTCCTATGAATGTAGTTACTGTAAAGTCCAGAAATGCATTGAATAGAAAATATATAGAGGTAGTTTGAATTACTTAGAAGCTAATTCCAATAAATCAATATACGCAGTACTTCTGCCATTGCTTCCAATAGAAGATGTTATGTGCTGTAACTCAGAAACATAAAACTAATTGAAAGAAAAACATGCAGAGACCAGGAGAACTTGTATGTTTTGTTTCTTTACTTTAGTGAGGCTCTACTATCTGACCCTAACCCTAACCCTAATGTCTCTACTGACTGGGGTGGGGTGGGGTTAATCTGCCTGGCAGGTGAGACTTGTGGCTGTGAAACAATCTCAGGTTCTGGGGCATCCTCTGATGGTTGTAGGAGTTGACCCTGGGACTGCAGGAAATGGTTCTAACAGCTTTGGGCACCCTTCTTCTCTAACAATTGACTCTGCTCTCCTCAACTGATCGATGTGGGTCTCCATCAGACACATCTCAGCACTGTAGGAGAGTATTCCAGATCTGCCTTTAATCTTGCTAAGTACCCACTTTTGATCACCTCTATAGTCCTTGCCAGGACTGAGTTACTGTCATCATCTTGTTTGATCGAACTCTCACCTCCCTTTTACTCTTTATATAACTGAAAAAACATTTAATATCCTGCTTTATATTATTGGCTGGTTTGCCTTCTTATTTCATCTATGCACTTCTTATAGCTTTTTTAGTTGCCTTTTGTTGGATTTTAAAAGTTTCCCATCATCCAACTTGTCACTTACTTTTGCTACCTTATATGCCCTTCCCGTGGCTTTTATGCAGTCTTTAGCTTCCCTTGTCAGTCACGGTTGTCTACCCCGGAAGAACTACTTCTTCTGTGGGATGTATCTATCCTGTGCTTTGTGAACTATTCCCAGAAACTTCAGCCATTTCTGCTCTGCTGTCAGCCCCACCGATATCCTTCTCCAATCTACCTGGGCAAGCTCCTCTGTTATGCCTCTGTATTTCCCTTTATTCCATTGCGATACTGATACATGTGACTTATGCTTCTCCCACTCAAACTGCAGTGTGAATTCAATCATATTATGATCACTGCTTCCTAAGGGTTCCTTTACATTAAGTTCCCTAATAAGACTTTTGTTATTATAATCTAAGATAGTCTTTTCCTGAGTAGGTTCAAGCACAAGCTGCTCTAAAAAATTCATCTCGTAGGCAGTCAACAAATTCCCTCTCTTGCAATCTGACACCAACCTGATTTTCTCAATCCCCTTGCATATTAGAAGTCCCCCATTGCATTTGTGTCATTACCCTTATTATATGCCTTTTCCAGCTCTCTTTGCAATCTGAACCTTACATTTTCCCTGTCTTATTTAGCAGAATTCATTCAGAAACTGAATTTGAACATTGCATATTCTTTATACTCTAATTGCACTGATTGACATATTATTCCGAGGTCCACTTTTTGACCTCTTGTAGTTGAAGAAAACTTGCCTTTGTAAAATAACCTGTAAAAGGTCGAAGTTGTTCTAAGTTCAAAGTAAAATTTGTTGTATTATATACATGTCACCACACACAACCCTGAGATTCTTTTTTTCTGCGGGCATACTTAGCAAATCTGTAGAACACTAACTGTAATCAGGATCAATGAACAACAAGCTGTGCAAATGCAAATATAAATGAATAGCAATAAATAATGAGAGCATGAAGTAACAAGAGTCCTTAAAGTGAGACCATTGGTTCTGGTAACATCAGAAATAGAATGAGTGTGGTTATCCCCTTTTATTCACAAGCCTGATGGTTGAGGGGTAGTAACTGTTCTTGAACCTGGTGGCTCTTGTACCTTCTACCTGATGGCAGCAGTGAGAAAAGAGCAGGGCCTGGGTGGTGAGGATCTTTGATAATGGATGCTGCTTTTCTATGGCAATATTTCATGTTCAGTGATTGGGAGGGCTTTACCCATGATGTACTGGGCTGAATCCACTACCTCTTGCAGGATTTTTTTGCTCAAGGGAATTGGTGTTCCCGTACCAGGCTGTAATACAGCCAGTCAGCACACTTTCCACCACACATCCATAGAACATCCAAGGTTTTTGATGACATGCCGAACCTCCGCAGACTGCTGAAGAAGTAAAGGCACTATCATGCTTTCTTTGCAATTGATATAATGTGTAAAGGACAGATCTTCTGAGTTAGTGACACCCAGGGACTTATAGTCACTGACCCTCTCTACTTCTGATCCACCGATGAATACTGACTCACGGACCTCTGTTTTCCCTCCTCTGAAGTCTACAATCAGTTTCTTGGTCTTGTTGACATTGCATGAAAGGTTGTTGTTACTATAATACTCAGCCAAATTTTCAATCTCCTTCCTGAATGCTGATTCATCACCATGGTCCAAATAGCAGTGTCGTCAGCAAACTTGTATATGGTGTTGGAGTTGTACTTAGCCACACAGTCACAGGTGTAAAGTGAGCAGAGCAGGGGGTAAGCACTGAGCTACTTTGAAGTGTAATCCCTATTCCAGTATTAGTGAATATATAGACAGCCTGCTCCTGCCAGAGTCCACAAGTGGCACAGATGAACCAGCCACTGATGTATTTTGGTGGTTTTCTCTGGAGGTAAGAAGTAGTTCAGAATAACAGGCACTTCAATGAACTGGGCCACATCTCAGAAAAGATTTTGCGACTGAGGTAATCAAAGTAAAATGGCCTTAAAATAACCACTTTACTTTCTACCTCTTTGTGGAGGAGACTTTGATACCCGAAGGAAGTATCTTCACAAATCATACTGCTGTCAGATTACAGTGGGTGGGAATGGAGATGAGGATATGGAATGCTTCTGGCTTTGGAAATTTTGTTCCTTTAGCCTGGGGGGAGGGCACCAACTGAGTTGAAGCTTTATCACCATATCTCCCTTTTACCTGACTGTTTTCATAGTCATCATAGTGTAAAAGAGACGGACGATTGATTGTGAATATATTCCGTTATTCTATAACTCCAGGAGTAGAGATAGTACTACCAGTGGTACCTTTGCACTAGGGCTGGCAAGGAGCCCATTCTCTGAAGCCAGGCTGTAAAAGTGCTTATTGACATAATCGGTGGAGCAAGAAATAAGCTCTGAGAAAACAAGGGAAACTTAAATAGATCATTGACCCAGAGTCCCAGCACTCAGCTTGCCTTTTTGATCACTGTGTTACTCAGGAAAACTTAGACTGAGATCACAGATAAAGCAACATGGCAAGAAGGCTTAAGAGTTTAAATCATAGTCAGGGAGAGAGAAGATCATGCTCAAGGCACCAGTGTGTTGTAGATGCAGCTCGGAGGGACTGCAGCTGCAGCATTCTGGCACGTGCAAAGCGTAACATGCATGCTTTACAAAGCACAGCAATGGATGGATCCATAGCAACAGCTAAAAAGTGAAAGGGGAAGGAAATCAATCTTAATATTTGGAAAAGAAGACAGAGAATGGTAAAAGTCAATCAAGTTAGAAACCATAGTCAGTCAGTTCATAATATTTGCTTGTGATCCAGAAAGTATTATAAGATCATAAGACCATAAGACATAGGAGCAGTATTAGGCCATTTGGCCCATTGAGTCTGCTCCACCACTCAATCATGGCGATCCCCTTTTTCTCTTCTTAGACCCTCTCCCCGGCCTTCTCCCTGTAACCTTTGATGCCACGTCAAATCAAGAACCTATCAATCTCTGCCTTAAATACAACCAATGACCATAGTGTAACAAACTCCACAAATTCACCACCCTCTGACTACAGAAACTTTTCTGCATTTCTGTTTTAAATGGATTGTCCTCTGTCCTGAGGCTGTGCCCTCTTGTCCTAGAATCCCCCACCATGGGAAACATTCTTTCCACATCTACCACATCTAGACCTTTCAACATTTTGAAGGTTTCAATGAGATCTCCTCTTATCCTTCTAAATTCCAATGAGTTCAGACCCAAAGCTAGCAAACATCCCTTGTATGTTAAACTTTCATTTTCAGAGTCATCCTTGTGAATCTCCTCTGAATGCTCTCCAATGCCAGCACATCTTTTCTTGGATTATGCAGTTGTTATTAATTCAAATCAAAATGCTAAGGTCAAGACTATCAAGGTCAAGGTCATCACAGTCAAGACTAGTTTGGAAACAAGAGTGTTTTTTTGAAATCTGTCTAAAACAACTTTATAAATTGATGATACCCTTGGTGAATAGAGCTGTAAAGATGTGTATTTGCATGCTGGAATCCGAAAAGCAAAAATAAGGAAATAAATCATGTCCAGTGTAGATATATAAAGACAAATAGGATGACATAAAGCAGAAGTGAGATTAAATAAGAAGAATGGGGTGCTGGAAACTGATTGATTACATCGAACAAATAGCAATAAAATAGTATGCAATAATCAATCAATCCCATTCCAAGAATAGAGCATTGCAACAAATTTAACAATAAAGTATATTTAGCCTTTAATTGATATTCCTAAATGATACACTGGCCTGAATTTTAAGCTAGTTTACATTAATTTCATTAGCACAATCTGCTGAAATCAGCTAAAGCAGTGCAAAAGATGATGGAATTTTAAATACAAATGAGGAGAATCACAAATTAACTCTCTGAACTCTCTAGTCAAGATGTAAAAGTACAGGAAACAGATTGTGGCCATTAAACATGTCAGCCCTCAAATCAGACACAAGAGGTACTGCAGATGCTGGCAATCTAGAGCAATACACAGAATGTGCTGGAGGAGATCAGCAAGTCAGGCAGCATCTGTGGATGGGAATAAACTGCTGACCTTTCAGGCCAAGACCCTTCAAAGAACACCCATTTTGTTATGATTATTGTTAAGACTTGCATGAAAAATTATAAAACTGATCAAATAACAAGTTTGAAACTGCTTTCATGGATCTTATACTCAGAAAGAAGTGTTAGAGGGAACTTGTGTAATTCCAGTCAGGAGTAGTCCCAAATTTGTTCTTTTCATGAAATTTAATCATGCAGCAATTGAAGAAGGTCGTCAGGAACCCCAGTGACAGACAAATGCCAATAACACTCACTTTGAGACTGAGGCAACAGTGAGATAGTTCTGACATTTAGTCAAGGCTCATGCATGTTCTGATCGATGAGCTACGTCAGAAACCTGGGGGGCTTGTGGAAGTAAGGTGGTGGGCGGAAGTGTGCAGTTGTCCCTCCAAACAAACTGTATTTTGACAGACATGACGATAGGAGATACAATTCCTTCTGCTATTTATTAAGAGACGCTGGAAACCTCAGCAAGTCAGGCAGCACCTATGGAGGGAAGCACGCAGGCAACCAGTCAACATTTCAGGCCAAGATCCTACTAGAGGTGTAACTTATCAGGAGATGTTATGGCAAGATATTTAAGTGACAGAAACAAGAACTCATTTGATCATGTGGTCCTGTAAAACCAGATGCAAGCCGTTCTTATGCATTATCGGGACAAATTCTGATTGATTGGTGGTGAACAATATTGCTGTTGATGATTGTTGTGTTTGTTAGGTTATGTGACTTGCACTCAGCATTGTGATTTTGCAGGAGAACCATCACTGTAGTAGCATCACTTTATACCTCCTGTGGTCCATTCTCCCTCCCCCTACTCAGTGATAAAGGTTGGCGTGCTGAAAAGGGGCATCTCCCTGTTGGCCTTCTTATTCCTGAACTTGTGTTCCCGTTGCTGTCCAACCCTGTCTCAATGCCTCAAGTTCTGGGTCACCCTATTCCTGTTCCTCTGGCACTGGCTACTGTCTTAGTTTACAATATTGAGCAGAGTGCAGTGCCCCAGAATGGTCTCCACATCAGCTGTCATGTAATGTAGGCTGCCCCAGACTACTACAGGCAATGGAGCGGAGTTAATCTCAAGGCAGGTTGCTCTTTCTTGGATGGCGCCGAGTTTCTTACCTATAATTGGAGCTGCACTCATCGAGTCAAGTGGAGAGAATTTCTACTCCTGACTTATGCCTTTTGAAGAGGGAAAAGCTTTGGGTGTTGGGAGGTAAACAGCTTGCCGTGGGATGCTGGAACAAGTGTTTCTCCAGGAAGTTGACAGTAGGGCCTTTGCAAAGGGAAAACAAGTATTCATGGTTTGATTCTCTTTTGTTATTGATGACTTTTGTGACAGGAAAGTTAACTGCCACTTGGTAATGGCTGTGTATGTTGTCTATATCTTGTTGCATGCAGAAATTGACTGACCTATTTGCTGAGGAGTTGCAAGTGGAAGGGAAATACCTATATCAATAACCATATGATTAGAAGAAGGCCATTGATGTAGCAGTTGAAGATGGCTGGGCCTAAGACTTACATTGGGGACTTCTGGGATGATTAATATTCAACAACTGCAACCATCTTGCTTTGAATAAGTTAAGATTCCACCTGTCAGAACATTGTGCCTTCAATGTCTATTGTTTTTAGTTTCATCAGGGCTCCTTGATTTCTCAAATTGTGCATTGTGATTAAAGGCAGTCACTGCCATCTCACCTTGTTTGCTCATGTTAGTCTAACTAATAAACCTTAACAAACCATTGCTTTTATCATGTAAGTAACTGGACAATCAGTTAACTATTTACAATGTAGTCTGAGGTATTTGCTGTAGACACTGATAATTCTGATGGAGAACTTCTCCAATAGGCTTCTTGCACATCAGGTTGAAAATTCTGATTTGCAATCACTGCTTCAGCTTAATTGCCTCCTCAGACTGTATGGCATAGTTAAGATGTTCTAATATTCTGAATCTTGTTTCCAATTTTGTATCATTTTGGATCTATTTTATTCTTGCTTTCACATATGAAGTCACAATGTTGTCTCCTCTGTCTCTCCCTTTCTGAATTATCTCCATTACTTTCAACTCTCCCATGGCTATTCTTTGCTTTGTCCTACAGGCTGATCTGTATTCAGCTGATACAAACAGGTCCTGTTAGGCTTTGAGATTCTTCTCTGTATCTTCAGAGCTTTTGATTAATTCACCTCCACATAGCATCTGATTCAATCTGTACTGCATTTCTTGATCTGTATTTGACCAGAAGTTTCTTTCCCAGACCTTGCACAGTCTAATCATCTTCATTAGTATCCTCCATGTCAGGCTCAATTGATATTGCCATACTGTAGCACCCTGTACTGAGATTTTTCTTTCCATCTTTTTTGTTAATGAGCAGCTGCTGTTCTGAAACTTCTGTGACCATTTAATGGATTCTCCCTCTGATCTGCTTGCCAGCTAGGTTTATGAATGGTACTATTCAACTATTATCCAAGTTAGCATCCAATGTCTGCAACATTCATCTGAAATGTTGTTTTATCTCCTCCAAAGAAGATCCTGTGTTTTGCCTAGATATCACATTTCCTCTGCAATGGTTTCCTTTTACTGCCAGTATTGTGATCAGCAATACAACCCTTGTATAGAGAGGTGCATCTGTGCTCTCAGCTATATCTTTGAATCAGCAGCCTGTAACCTTAATCTGCATGTCTAAGGGTAGAGACTTGTGCATTTCCTAAGTGCCCCTAAGTCAATGGTTTGCCAGGGTAGGGATAATGCACCACAGTGATTTCTCAATCTCTTTGCTTCTCAGTCCTATGCCGCTTACAAGAACTTTGCCTCTCAGTCTGAGTGAGTCAAATCCTGCCCATGCACATGGTCCCTGGTTCATGCTTAGAGGCCAGAACTATGAGTAGCTAGTGCAACCACCTGCGATTCAACAATTCACATCTCCCAACCTACAATGGGTCTCTCTTGTATAGATATTCAAAGACATCTTGCTCTGCCTCAGCAGAAAACAGTTAAAGTATATCAGATATACAGTCTGGTCTTTGGCTTTGAATGTTTGCTTTGTCAGTGTTTGGTCCTAATGCCCATGTTTGGGTGTGCAATAGACACTTTAGCAGTCCTATTTCCACTTCTTCATTATCTGATTCTGCCATGTCTATGGTTTCCTGGATGGATGGTTCTCAACCTTTTTACTGTTGCACTTGTGGCAAAGACTACTGTCCATATTCTCCAGGCAATTGGACCCCAGTGCAGCGTATTGTACACTGTGACAATTATCTACCTTTAAATGCGTGATTTGAGAACGTGAAGGTTGGTTACCTCAACCAACAACAACCTGGGAAGGATATGCTCTTACTCACCAGCAGAGAGAGCCAAATCTGCAGATTTCTTTCTTAATCGCCCCAGCCCCATTTTCTTGCTGATTTCATGTTCACAGATAGAATACTTGACAATAAGACTGGAAACGATAGCAATTACTCAATTTCACATTGTACGATCTTAAGTTCAAACAGTTAATGACAGTTCAATCAGGACTGTCCTGCCATGGTTTCTGGGCTGGATTTCCTGGAGGGCCCACTGAGGGATCTGAGTAGCACATGGCAGGAAGTTCAATTGTTCTTGACTTACAGGCAGCATGGCATAATAATCAGGTACTGTGGACCAAGGTCGAGTTGGAATGCTGTGGGTGAAGCTCCCGTTCTGGCAATAGTGGGGAGAGAGGGAAGTGATTCAGGCAGGTTCTGGGATCTGAGCCCCTACGACAAAAGGAAATGCGTAAAGCAGGCATGAAAAACTGTCATATTCTGACAAGGTGTAATTCCTCTTTCCACCACTCAGACCCTGCACTCCACAGCTATTCCTTGAATTTTATAAAATGATGTGAATTCCTGGAATTTGTCTTACAAAGCTAAATTTCATAAATTGAGAATGACAATGATATTCATGCTAGCAATCGGTTTGTACTCAAGATTTAATGGGATTATATGAAAATTCAAACTGTGAACGTTTTAAATCAAAGCATATCTGTGGGTTCTTTTGAAGAAGTGTGCTGAGGTATTCTTCTTTTAAGCATTTACATTGCAAAGCTCTGAAAATGATTAATGGAGAAGTTCCCGTCCACTGTTTAGTATAAAGGCTATTGAAGTACCACAGAAAATTTCTTCCACATCTCTTGTGTGATTGAGAAGCTGAATAAGCAATCTACCTGAAGGATTAAAAGATGCATGCGAAGGCAATGTAATGTCAGGGAAGAGATATGGACATGACAGTTGAGCGGTTTTTCCCTATAATTGAACAGGTAAATTTAAAGATTTATTGTGTAAGAACCCAATGTGACCAAAGCAGCTCAAAAGACCAGGCAGGGATAAAGATATCATTATAAAACAAGAGGGAACATAACGTAATCGTATCCAATGCTATGGATGCCTCCAGATCTGGAGGTGTCTAGTGCAGCAATACAGTGTATTAGTATTTGCTTTCATGTTAAACAGGACAGCAGTAATATTGAGAACTGTGGGTGAAATTCAACAATATGATGTCTTCTGGCTTATCCTCATCTTCCTAGATGTGAGCTATAGATTATGGATTCACTGCCATGTTTCAAAATTAAAGTGAGGAAATATTCTACCTCTTTAGTTTTATTATTTAATTAGGAAGAGGCCTTCTCAACTTCCTATTGGTTATGAGTGGTGGAAAGGCTGGTTTGGTAAGAATGGCCAGGAGATGGAAGAACTGACTAACTGCCAAAACCAAGTGTTCCTGGAAAGGAAGCTCAAGAGGAAAGAAGCCAGAAAGCAGAAGTGAGACAGTAGAACCAAAGGTACAGAAGGGGCCCGGTAACCCTCTGACAGCCATGATTTGTGTGTGGCTTCAGTAGCATTGGAATAAAGCACCGAAGGCCCTGTCCCATCAAGAGTGAATAGACTGAGGTGGGGCAAAGTAAAGGGTGTCCACATTACAGGTGAAGTCTCTGTTAGAAGGACCTTGAAGTGATTCTCTCGGCAACCACTGACTAACTCTCTTTGAACTGGTAAGTTCATCCAGTTCTTAGGTCTTGCAGTGCCAATTTTGATTCAGGTATAATGCCATTTCAGTGAGCAATTAACCGTCAACTTCATTCCTGTGGTAAGAAGAGAAAATGCTGGTCAGGCGATATTCTGTGGAGAGAAGAAAATTTTCAGGTCAAGGACAATTCAACAGAGCTGGAACTGGGGGAGGAGCTGAATGCAGATGGAAAGAACAGAGGGAATGCCCGTGATTGGGTGTGGACCAAAGTAGCTGAGGAGAATCAATGCATTCAGAGTGATGTAGCCATTAGACAGACAAAGGTAAATACAGGATACTGATGGAACAGTGAAAGACAGAACACTGCTGTTGACAGACATCTGAAATGGAAGAGATGGTCAGAAAAAGATATCAAGTCAGGCAGCATCTCTGGAGAGATGGCTGACTGGTCAATTCTGATACAAACAGGAAAAGACATTCCCTCTGTTTGTACCCTATACACTACCTCCCCCCCCCAACATACACACACACCTCACCCCCTCACCTTTGCAACCTGTTTTTTTTCAAATCACTAATTCTAATGAAACTTCCTTGATGTCAAATACTCAATTTCTCCTTCCTTAAATGCATCCTGACCTGCTCAGTGGTCCAACACTTTCTATTTGTATTTCTGATTTCTAGCATTTGCAGTGTTTTTGATTTTACATAACTTTATCATGGTGGGAATTTGAAGTTACATATTGGCTAAATTAGGTAAACAAAACAAATCACCTGCCAAAGTGAACCTGATGTGATTTGACAAGCATCTGGTGGTTTCACGGATGCCATTACTAAAACTAGATTTTCTTGCTTAATTAAATTCCCCAAACAGCTATGGTGGGATTAGAACTCATGCCTGGAATTTATGGTCAACTCTTATTGATATGGTTTCCAGCTAATTTTAAAGGAAGTTTCCCATAAAGATCTTTTGGGGGTGGGATTTCACTCTTTTTACAATTTTCTTACTGTCAGATATCTATTCAAGGGGAATTGATGGTTGTATGATGTCACAAGAATGGTTGAACAACTAATCACACTGAAAAATTCCTGAAAACCAGGAACTCAGAAAACACCAACAGAAGTTATATTTATATAAAATCTTTAAAATGCACATTTTTCTAAAATGATTTTAAGGGAATTATCAAACAAAAACTGACAGTGCCAACTGGTATTTATTGGGTGGGTGACAATGTGCCTCATGAGGAGAGATGAATTGGAGAGAGTCATGGGTGGGTGGGGTGGTGATACAAAGGAGGTGTAAAGTGCCCCTTCCCTCTGCTAGCATGCTGGTTATCCTTGGGCAAGGTGTAGCACCTGCTTAGCTCCTGATGAGTGTCATACAAAACCATGGGAACAGGCGGTGGATGGTCGTATGAGCAGCCGGTGCATATCACAAGTCCTGGTTATGTGACCACTGATGCCAGGTAGAAAATCTCTATCTGCCTAGAAGAAGGTAATGGTAAACCACTTTTGCAGAAACATTTTCCAAGAACAAAAATGGTCAAAATCCATGATTGCCTACGTCATACGATACAGCGCATGATAATGGTAATGACATGGTTCAACAGTATAAAGAAGTACCCACACCCCATACAAATTCCTCCTTCTGCCAGCATGGGACCCCTCCCAGTGTCAAGTATCAGACCTCACTCTATGGATCCTTCTCAGACATTTGAATAGAGAACCCCTTCAAGAGTCACCTCCCAGTGAGTAGGGAATCAGACCATTGCCCCTTTCCAACCACAGAGTCAAGGGAGACCCTGCCAGAATTGTACTCTAGGAATGATTTATCCCCTATTACATGTTCTCTCCTCACATACTCATGCTTGTAGGTGAGATCTTTGATCTTCTAGTTCATTGACTATAAACCAAGTCTCAATGAGGCTAACCTCCAGGCAAATATATGTCCTCCCCAAAAGGCACTAGGGCTTCTGATGTAATCCCAGTTTTGGTTTGCTTGAATTGCTGTCCCTTCACGTTCCACCCTTATATGCATACAGTCTTGGGATTTCCTCTTGACAGTATAAATTCAGACACAAAGTTATAGCTTTAAGCCAGTGCTTAAGTGGAGTAGTCCTGGATGTTTTCTAATGAGTCCCTTTTAGTTACAACACTATAGGATGATAATACATAGTGAAGCCACTTAATTCATCATGACTGTGTAGCTAGAGTTCACACAGGTTTTCCCACTGAATTCCATCCATAATTTTACTAAAAATACCAGTAGATTTTCATTACAGTATGCATAAGAATTAAGTATAATAGTTAACCTTTCGGGTAGATGGAGGTCGTCAGCCTGGGAAGGCAGTCCATTTAAGAGAGGGAAAACTCTGATTTCAAACCTTCGCTGCCTTGCGGCCATACCCATCATGGGAAAGGCTTCGAGAGTAAACCCTGAGGACAAATACGGAGCTGGAGTCCCTAAGGCAGTCCAATGTTGCCTTCAACCTCGCTCTGGCAACTCCTGTGACGTCACTGGTGCCAAGCTGTATCGGCCCTTACCCTTCCCTTGGACAACATCGGTGGCGTGGAGAGGGGAGACTTGCAGCTTTGGTAACTGCCGGTCTTCCATACAACCTTGCCCAGGCCTGCGCTCTGGAGAGGACACTCCAGCCTGAAGCAAGACTTTCCAGGTGCAGATAACATGGTCTCGCGAGACTAACGGATGTCATCATCAATAGTTAACCTACCCATTTTTAAATCATCTTCATCCACCTCAAAATAAATGAAAATGTGATTACTCTGATTTGACTGCTGCTCTATGTTGCTCTTCTACAGATGGATGGAAAATTGTAAACTTACTCAATTCTCCTGAAAATAGTTTCATGAATTTACAAGCAATTCACCCATAGATGTGAAGTGGAATCAAAATCTTATTATGATGTCCAGTGGATGTGATTGCATTCTCTTGAATTGCACACTTGAGGAATGGCCTAGTCTCTCATTTCTAGCCTGCATTGTGTGAACCGGCCTAGACCCTCGTACAATGGGATTAAACAAGGGAATGCTCAACCAGGTTTGTTATTTCTGATTTTTATTCAGCTAGTATTCATAGGTATGGATTTATTATTGTCAGATGTGTCAAGATCCAGTGAAAAGCCTAGTTTTGCAAGCCATTTCAAAAACATAAGTTCTTCGAGGCAATACAGGGGAAAAGCTATAACAGAATGCAGAGTTTGGTGTTAGTTATAGATAGATAGATAGATAGATAGATACTTTATTCATCCCCAAGGGGAAATTCAATGTTCCTCCAGTATGATATCACATAAACACAAGACAGACCAAGACTAACTGACCAAAAAACCACATAATTATAACATACAGTTACAACAGTGCAAAGCAATACCATAATTTGATAAGAGCAGACCATGGGCACGGTAAAAAAAAGTCTCAAAGTCCCAGATAGCCCATCATCTCACGCAGATGGCAGAAGGAAGAAACCTCCAACGTGGCAAAACTTCCCGATGCAGCCTCTGGAAGCACCCGAGCACAACCAACTGTGAGTCCGTCCGAAAACTTCCGACAACTTCGTGCCTCCGACCAGCCCTCCGACACCGAGCACCGAGCACCATCTCTGCCGAGTGCTTCAACCCCGGCTCCGGCCACCAAGCAACAGGCAAAGCCGAGGATTCGGGGCCTTCCTCTCTGGAGATCTCTCCGATCGCTCAGTAGCAGCGTCAGCAGCACAGGCATGTCAGAAGTTTCGCCAGATGTTCCTCCGTGCTTGTAGTTGGATAAAGTGCAGCACAGGTAGAGAGTAAGGTGCAAAGGCCATGAAGAGGTAGATGAGGAACAGTTCATCTACAATGTTCAAGAATACTATCCAAAAACTTTCAGGCTGTGAGATAGAATCTGTCCTTGAGCCTGTCGGTGAATGCTTTCAAGCTTTTGTATCTTCTACCCAATGGAATGTACGAGGAGAGAGTTCTGTCATTATGTTGGCTGCTCCTCCCAGGCTTCTGAGAAGTATAGGGAGGAGACTGGTTTTTCAACACGTTCACCAAAATGCACTAGAAAAGTATCTGGTTTAGCTGCGATGCTTTCATCATGAATAACCGGCAGTTGAGCAAAGTACCATGCAAAGGACTTCCAGGGGTAACATTTTGGGCACCTTCTTTTATTTTGTCAGCACCATTAAGGATTGCATGAACCATTGACAAGATTGAACAAACAGCTGATGTCAGAATCAGAACTTGATTCAGATTTACTATCACTGACATGTGACATTGAAATTTGTTGTTTAGTGGCAGTTGTACAGAAAAAAGGCATAAAAATCTATAAATTACAATCATTAGTACAGAAATAAAGGAATAACAAGATCGTGTTCATGGGTTCAGGGTCCTGATGGTGGGAGAAGTAGCTCTTTCTGAATTGCTGACTGTGGCTCTTCAGGCTCCTGTACCTCCTCCCCGAAGGCAGTAACAGGAAGAGGGTATATTCTGATAAGGGAGGGTCACTAATGATGGTTGCCACTTTCTTGAGGCACCTCCTCTTGAAGATGTCCTCGATGGTGGGGAGGGTTGTGCATGTGATGTGAAGGCTAAGTCTATAATCTTCCATCTTCTCATCTTTTCACTTCTATTCATTACATTCAACCTGGCAGTAATAGTTTGCCATTGTTATGGAATTCTCAGAACCTCTGATACTGGGGAGCCATCTTGAAGATTGCCGAGGATAAGTTGTGATAGACCTCAATTTGTGATCATTGAGATAACAAGTGGACTGTTTGACTTCAGCCAAGAAAAATCTGCATTGGAGGCATTGCGAGTGTTGATTGGGTGTATTTTGTTATAGCACACAGCTCAGAAAATTGAGGACAAGTACGATAAGGAGAAAAAGTTTGCAGAATGAAAATTTATGAACTAAGGAGTTCCTATATATAATAGATTCTGTTCATTTTAGTTCATGAAGGCAAACTCACTGCTCCAAGACTTGTGTTTCTGGGCACCTGTTACTGTCTTCTATTCAAAGGAACGCAGAAACAGATTTAAAAATCAACACTTTAGAAGAAGCAGGGGTGGGGGGTGGGGGAGGTGGCACGGTAGCATGGTGCTGTTTCACTGCTAGTGACCTGGGTTTTGTTTTGCCATTGTAGGTAAGAGGATTGTATGCTGTCATCGTGACTCTGTGGATTTCTTCTGGGTAGTCCAATTTCCTCCCACAAACCAAAAAAATTTTAGGTTAGTAGGTTAATTGGTTACATAGATGTAATCAGGCAGTGTGGACTCATTGGGCTGGAAGGGCCTGTTACCATACTGTATCTCTAAATAAAAATAGTAAATAAAGTAAAAATAATTGGACCTGAAACTTAAGGGATCAACATTTTTGTTGATCTATTTTGGACCTATTTTTATACTCATGACACCCTTGTGACATTGCATTTCCTCTACTTTCTGGGAAAACATTTCTGGTATTGTTTCAGGATTTAAAATAACCCAATGAATGGTACGTGCAAGAAGTGATTGAGAAGGAACCAGGAGCTCGTGGAGTGTGAAATACTCTGACGGGTGATATTTACGTCAGTTAAATTTATCCTGTAGTGATATTTTTACTGTGTGGTTTGACTAGGGTCATGTGGCTGGAACTTCCCCTTGTTGACAATCTTGACAAGCCACTGTTTTTGAAAACGTGTTTCAGTGACAGTCCTTATTCATAACTGGCTTCTTTTGCGAATGCTTCACTAGGTTAGAGTCAAGAAAATTACTGTGAATTAGATTTGAAACTATTTAAATTGTAGGTGGCTCAGAAGAGTTCAGCGTATCCTGAAGGTAATTTCTTGAGAATTATTTTCAAGTACCTGAAATTCTCGGAGGAAAACTGAATGGCAGTTTTGCATTATATTACAAAAGAGTCATGCAGCATAGAAACAAACCCTTCAGCCCACAAGATTCACAAGAATCATCAGAAACACATTTACACCATTTCTCTTCTACTTTCCCCTCAGTCCCTTGGAATCCCCCCCAGACTGTCAGATTTACCCACTTGGGGTAATATGCTAATCAACCCATATGTCATTGGGATGTGAGAGGAAAACATTACTCCCAGAGGAAACCCATGCAAGCTCCTCATCAATAGGACTTTAATGAACCAGGCTCATTGGAGCTGTTCACTGTGCTACAGTATTATTATTTCAAATACAAAGTACTGTACATAGTTTAAATTCTTGTACATAAAAATCTAAATTAAATTAACTTTGCACCTTTTATTCTTTTACCTGCAATCCCTTGGCAGATAATAAAGATCAGAGGGTAACCATAGTTCCTATTTTTGCTCCTAGTTCACGTTGATGCACGAACTGTGACAACACATCAAAAGCCACAGTGAAACTAACTGACGACATCACTAACCACTGCACACAAGCCTACTTAACAGCAGGTGGGCAGATGACAGGTCAGGACAGTTGGACCGGCTTCAGTTTTTTCAAAATATTGACGCCATCAGATAAGCAAAGGACTCATTTCCACGGTTTAAGCTGAACTCAGCTGTAGACTAAAGTTTAATTTTTCCCTGTCAGAGATTCTAGTGGAGCACACAGCAATTGCAGGCTGTGGAATGGTGGAGGGGAGGGGTGTAGTTGTTAACTGGGATACATCAAACTTCTATTTTCATTTATATTTTTGATATTTTATTTTGACCATAAGACATAGGTGTAGAATTAGGCCATTTGGCCCATTGACTCTGCTTCACCATTCAATCAATGCTGATTCTTTTTTTTCCCTCTTCAGCCACACTCCCCGGCCTTCTCACCGTAACCTTTGATACCATGTCCAATCAAGAACCTATCAAGCTCTGCCTTACATACACCCAATGACCTGGCCTCCACTGCTGCCTGTGGTAATAAATTCCACAAATTCTCCACCTTCTGGCTAAAGAAATTTTTCCACATCTCTGTTTTAAATGGACACCCCTTTATCCTGAGCCTGTGCCCTCTTGTCCTAGACTCCCCCACCACAGGAAACATCCTTTCCATATTTACTCTGTCTAGGACTTTCAACATTTGAAAGGTTTCAATGAGATCCCCCCTCATTCTTCTAAATTCCAGCGAGTACAGTCCCAGAGCTACCAAACATTTCTCGTATGATAACCCTTTCATTCCGGGAATCATCCTTGTGAACCGCCTCTGAACCCTCTCCATGCCAGCACATCTTTTCTTAGATGAGGGGCCCAAAACTGCTCACAATACTCAAGTGCTTCACCAGTGCTTTATAAAGCTTCAGCATCACAGCCCTGCTCTTGTATCCTAGACCTCTTGAAATGAATGTTAACATTGCATTTGCCTTCCTCACCACTGACTTTACCTGCAAGTTAACCTTTAGGGTGTTCTGCCAAGGAGTCACAAGTCCCTTTGCATCTCAGATACTTGGATTTTGGCCCCATTTAGAAAATAGTCCACACATTTATTTCTTCTACCAAAGTGCATGACCATGTATTTTCCAACTCAAGTCACTCATTTTCTGATCCTTCATCATGCACTCTGAAACTTGAAGTTGTATGCATAAAATTTAGTCTGTTTGGACAAAAACCAGTTCATCAGCTGAATGCAAGAAAGACCCTTTGCCAAATTGCTGGTGCTTTAATATATTTGGGCTATCGGCTTGTGCAACACACCTGACAAAGGAGAAATGGCATAATTGCATATATCTAATTGTTCCAAACAATGCCATTAATCAAGCTGAATATTTCAGTTATGTAACACTGCAAACTATTCTTGTTAACCATTTCTACTGCTGATTCTAGGTATTAATCAGCTGGATCTTCTGCCCAATTCATCAGTGAGTTTATTCAATGAGAACACCTCATATTCCGCTTGGGTAGCCTGAAACCCAATGGTATGATCAATGAAATTTCCCATTTCAGGTAACCCACACCCTGTGTTCCTTTCCCACTCCCAAGCTCTCTCCTTCTGTTTTCCGTTCCCACAACCCCCCTACCCCACTAAGATTCATTTCCCATGCCGAACTACCTTAGTTTCTCCCTTAACCTATCTCTCCTTTTCCTTTCCCCACCTGCTTCCTTCCGTGGACCATTCCTCCCTTATAGGGTTCCATTTATCACTTTCCAGCCTTTGTCTCTACTTTCCACCTAATCTCCAGATTCTTGAATTCTAGTTGTTATGTCAGATCAACTCCACTGGGATGGAGAGTTGAGAACTGGCCAGGTATCTTGCTTTTGATCATTATGTAAGAATCCTGGCTGGTCATGTATTTCTGAGTAAGGACAAAATCAGGTTTGACTGTGAAAACCTCTGACCACAGAGGCCTAGTATCCTTTGTCAAGAACGTTCACATAACATAATAACTATTCGGTTGGTTATTAGTAAGTCATTAATAGCTACTGAACCTAAACCATATCCAACAATAATTGCTAAGATTAGTATCTGGGATGTATGTAGCAGAGGTATTTAATGCCCATCTATAATTACCGCATCTAAAGATGGCACTGGATTTATTAATAGAATTAATTTAGCCCTTGTGGTGAAGATATTTTCAGTCATTACTAGGGTCAGAGATCCATTTTTCTGACCCAAAGGCAGTGAAATCAATATTTTGATGGACTGAAGGAATGAAATTAGATCAAATAAATAAAAATCAGGCAATCATTCAGAACAATAATTCTGATTAGTCATGCTATTTGATGAAATACCATTTTAATGAATAGCATTATCAAAAGAAAACATTTCATTGGGGCATCCTAAAAAGTATAAAAAGCAGATTTTTTACTGTTCCAGTGATAATTTTAAATGGTGACATTCAATGGAGAATAGCAGATTACAGTTACAACTCTGATGTGATGTGAATTACTTAGATATTGTCTAAACTGCAAATTACACTATATTAATAAAATTATTTACCCTGGAACGATTCCAAATATTTCCATAAAATGACTATGTTGAAATTCTGAATCTAATTAACATTAGATCTTTGATCCTATAATTAATTTTGCAGAGAATAACACGTGGACAACTGAGTCCCCAGGGGTAGGGGGTGGGGGCTGCATTTTGACTTTGATTTTGAGTCACAATTTCTTGAAGCTAAACAGTAGTTTATATCCTGCCTTTCTACTGACAGACGTGCTATTCCACCACAGGCCCATGGTGATTGATAGTGTCAGTCACTTGATGACCTGGGTGTTGGCAACTTGTCACAGCATTGTTTCTTGCTCCTTGTGAGTTTTGTTGCAGAGGAATTCCTGGGCTTGAACTTTCCCAGTATCTGGAAGTAAGCTGAGAACTGACCCAACAGGAAGGCCTCCTTCCCTGAAGCTTCCTCTGAAACAAACCTTCTTAAATGTAGGATTTTTGCTTAGCTTGGCAAAACACCTCACATTATGTAGGTGGAGCGAGCAAACCGTGACCTCTGGAGCAGAAGCCTTTTTGCTGGTTCAGTCATTTCTGTCTGCTCAGTTCCACTCTTATTTAGGTCAACCTCAACCTGCCTTTTGTTTCTTTCACATCCCATCATCACTTTTGTTTCTCTTTAATTATTCTCCATTCATCACTTAAACCCTCCATCCCTTATACCAATTCCCTCTGTCACTGCTTTAGAAAACTGATGCAAACACTCATGTTCCCACGGCAAATTTCCTCCCACATTTCCTCACTTACTCCAGTCTTTGCCTTTTCTCCTGGCAGTGTTCCTGCTTAAAAGCTATTAAACATTTAACTTCTCACAGCTCTAATAAAAAAACTATGACATTGAAATGATTGCTTGATTTCTCTCATTTTGTGTTGCTGTGTGTCTGTCTATTTTGTGTTTTGATTGAGGTCTCTTTTCCTTTCAGCAGATGTCATCCATAGCTGCTCTGTCTTAATTTGAGTTCAGGTCCTTTGAAAACTTTGCATTTTGGCACAATTTCAGCTGATGGCCTCGATCAGCTAATTCAGTACTAATTGGGAATTGAACCCAGGACTTGCTGCTGATGTTGGGCCGAATGGCTTAATTCTGCTCTATCTTATTATGGTCATATGATTATGTTTTCCTGGGCTTCACTAGGCAGCACTTTTGGCAGCACGTCCTTCGGAATAGCCTCTTGTTCCAGTCTGAGCCTGCTGAAGTGCTTTGGGCCGAAAGTCATTTGCTCATTGTTCCCTTCTCTGCTTTGAAGTAGATTTATTTCTTCCCGTGCAGCAGTTTATCAACATTGTCCCACGTAACTTAAGCAATTCACTATCCTATAAATTCCCATTACTGTTTCCACCCTTTCTACAAATAAACATTGTCATGTTAGCTAAAGAACCTGTGCAGCTCTGATATGGTATTTATGAGGGCAAATAGTAAGGATCTTTTTTTATCATTGTGGGGGTATCTGAAAGAAGTGAATATAGGTACAAGGTGAGAAAAAGGAGGTATAGAGGGGAAATGAGGAGGATTTTTCACACTGAGGGTGTTTAGAAATTGGTATGCACTGTCTAAGGAGAAGCAGATACTCTTATGACATTTAATGTGACTAGACAAGCACTTGAGTCACCAAGGCAGAGAAGGCTATTGATCTAATGTGAGAATTGTAGTAGCATTGCTTGGACACAATAGGCTACAGAGATCGTCTCTACATTGTATGAGCCAATGGCACATTACCTTGGGAATGATGGATTTAGTTTCAGTATTACTCATTTTTCCAATCTAATCAGTGATGCATAATGGATCACGTATTTGTTTCTCCTTGACATGGTTGGATGTGGTAGAGTGTGGTTTTTCATTGGAAGTAGGTGTTGCACCGGAGATGAGCAGCCTTAGATGGAGACCCAGAGATGGCACTGAAGTTTTGTGTCAGGCGTCATACCTGGCCTACCAACATGGTGCACTGGCTTAATATCAGGGTTTAGGAGGTTCAGCCACCCACCATACATGGGAGGACAGGGAGATATGGAGTGAAAAGAGCAGAGGGAATACTGATTGGCTGTGACCTGCAGTATTGCTGTGATCCAGGAGGACAGCTCATACAAAGGCAAAAGGTTAGGTAGCAGCAGGCATTCTTGGGATGAATGGCTTCCTTCTTTCTAAGTGTTTTTTTTATGATTCAAAGACAGCATTTTGTTGCTTTTTCTTCTTTCTCCTCATACCACATCCCTTCCTTGTGCCATTCTGGACCCCCCCCCCCCCCCACCAACAATTTTCTCATCTTTTCTCCCAATGTTAAGTTGTTTTACCTTTCTCCAAATTTTTTTTGTCTCAATCATTCTCTAGAACTCAGCTTCAAATATTGTGTGTGTAAGACCATTTTTGCTCAGCTTACTTCCTTGACAGGAAGCACCAAGATGAATATTCTTATTTGGACATACTTTCTGTGGCCACATTTGTAGGTCCACTTCAGCTAAAAATTAGACATTGGACCATACCACATCTCTTCCACAAATGGAGATCGGCAGCTGATAGCCTATGGATAACTCCCATTAGAATGCTTGCAGCCTTATATAAAGTGAACTACAGAGTCTCCTAATTGTCTAGCAACATTTTAAACACTCATTCCCTTTGCTTCTATTTATGTAATGGGTCCAGAGTTACAGTCTATGTATAAAACCGAATATTATTGTACTAACAACATTATTTTATCACACAGGAGACTACAGAATCTGAAATCTGAAATTAAATAAAATCTGCTGGAAGAACTCAGTGTGTCAAGCAGAATTTGCAGAGTTAAAGGGATAATCAAAACAACACACACAAAATGCTGGTGGAACACAGCAGGCCAGGCAGCATCTATAGGGAGAAGCACTGTCGACGTTTCGGGCCGAGACCCTTCATCAGGGATAATCAAAATGCCAGGTCAATCATCCTATTGCCCGATTATACGCGGATTAGAGGTGTTGAGGAATATCACTAAAAGAAACAGCAGGAGATGCATCAGTTTCAGACATGGACAGAGAAACAGCAGAAGGAGTTTAATCCAGCCAAATGTGAGGTGTGGCACTTTGGGAGATCAAATATAAAAGGACAGTACTCAGTTAATGCCAGGATCCTTAACTGACTTGATGTACAGAGGGATCTTGGGTTCCAGGTCCATAGTTGGGTATACAGCTTGATAAGGCAGCAAAGGTACATGGCATGCTTTCCTTTATTAGTCAAGGAACGGAATTCAAGGGTCATGAGTTATGTTGCAGCTTTCTAAAGTTCTGATTAGGCCACCTCTTGAATATTACATTCAGTTCTGATTACCTTATTATAGGAAGGATGCTGAGGCTTTGGAGAGGGTGCAGAAGAAGTTTACCAGGATGTTGCCTGGGTTAGAATTTATGTGCTATAAGGAGAGGTTGGACAAATTTAGGTTGTTTTGTTTTCTGGAGCAGTGGGGACTGAGGGGAGATCTGATAGAGATTTATAAGGTTATGAGAGGCATAGATGCAGTAGTTTTTTTTTCCCCAGGGTTGAAATGACTAATGTCAGAGGGTCAGGTGAGAGGGGTAAGTACAAAGGAGATGAGTGAAGCAAGCTTTTTAACACCGAGCATTGTGGATGTGCTACGAGGGGTTGGTGTTGGAGACATACCACAGGTTCCTAAGGTTCTTAGAGGTTTATGAAAGTGCAGAAATGGAAGGATATGGACATTGTGTAGACAGAAGGGATTAGTTTAGTTTGGTGCTTCATTATTGGTATAATTAATTCAGTATACCGCCCTGGGCCAAAGGACCTGTTGATATGCTGCATTGTTCTATCTTTGTTGTTCTTCCAGCAGCTTGTTTTATTCTTTATCACATGCTATGAACTACCAGTGACTGATCAGCGCGATGACCTTCGTCAAATGAAACATACAAGGATGCATGTTAAATATAATTGTAATTAACTGAAAATTAGCCTGTTACAGTTTTGGAAGTTGGTTACTGAAGTTGTCAGAGAAATGATATCCCCTTTATAATCTCAGGAACAGGACTAACAGAGGGTAGAAAATGCTGCTAAAAATGCCGTCTTCTTATTTTCAGTTTCCTACCAGCTGCCACATTGAATTGTTTCTAGTATTTTCCTTGGCCAGTTACAGTGAGCCAGCTTGCACTTTAAGTATGCACTTTCCTTATGTTGGGACGGATAATGTAGGGGCCTGTCATTCACTTTTCCTGAACATCTGTCCCAAAGTGGAGTAAATTTCATGGGAACTTGACAGTTCTAATGATAGGAGACAAAGAGCTGATTGATTAGCGTGCTGGCTGTTTAAATTTACTGAAAGATATGACAAGGAAATGTAGTTGAAGCTGTACGCTGGAGATTGTAACTGATGGATTTCTCACAGGTGAAAATGACTGACTGAACCTATAACAATCTAGTCAGTATCTCAGCCTGGGAGTAACTCTGGGCAATGTCATTGCACAACAGAGTTAAATTCAATTGAATCAAGTTACTCTCTCTGCCATTTTATAGTGGTGTTTGTTCATTGTAAGTGAGGCAATTAATGTAAATGTGTAAACACCAGAGAGGGGAGCTTGATTGAGCATACTACTCCTTCACACAACAGCAAGTCCAGCTGAACATTTCACCAGCAGATCTGTGTATACTCTTCAAAGTCAGTTTGTGAAAGAGATAGCAGCGTTTTTCACAAAGTCCTTTTTGAATCCATAAACATGTTACCACTCAAACTGCTAGTGATTTTTTTTTATATACACGATTTTGCATTGTTTGTCCCTTCAAGGTTACTTGAAGACCACCATTCCATTCACTCCGTAGCAAAAGGAAACTGCATTTCCTGTGATATCTTGTGACTGTCCATGCTCCTTTTAATATAGAAACAGGATGTTAATATGAAGAAGCTGCAGCAGTAGCTATAAATCAAAATAAATTTACAAATTTAACCTGCATAATTCTAGAGTACAATGACCAATCATGTTATAGTTACTCTCTTTGCTCGGCTACTGATTACAAACCTATTTATATTCCTGGCTTAGTAACTGTGCTAACTGTGACCAAGAATATTCCGCCATTTTTTCCTTTATAATTCTTACCCAGCATCATGACAGAACTGGGTGTCTTGAGGTGAAAATGTAATCAGTACCCTGGTTTTGGAATACTTCCTATGTGGGGAAATAATATGGGTGGTAATTTAAAGTAGAAAATCCACCCATTAAAAATGACCACCTTTCTTTCTAAAAAAAAATCCATCATGCAACTGTTATAAGAATGTTGAATGCCTCTCTGCCTTCAGGCACTCTGTGATAGCAGCTTTCAATTTTAAGAGCTACCACCACTATAGAGAGCAGGAGAGGAAAACTCATATTTGTTCCAGTGCTTGTATAACCTCATTTTCAGTGTTACAAAACAGGGAATCTTATTGCCTTTTTTGCAGGGCTAATTTGCGCATGACAATTTCCCACAATGAGTGAATAAAATATTACATAATGATATCAATCATTGGCCAGGATATCAAGGAGTTCACTCTTGCATTTAAAACAGAGCTATCTTTTATTCATATCTTGGAATAATGGGTAAGGGGCACAATGGTGTCTGAAATCCTATGGACTCATTTACAGCAATTACAGCTTGCATTTAGAGAATATTTTAATAATGAAAACATCCAAAGGTAACTTGCCAAAGAGTGTTATTAAACTCAATTTAGCACAGAGGCACAGACAGGTGATCTGAAATTTGTTCAAAGAGAAGGGTTTGGAAAATCATCTAGATGGAGGTGACGAAGGAATGAATGCCAGAGTTTACATTTTGGGTACCTGAAAGTATGGCTATCTGTGGCAAAGCTACTGAAGTCAGGATTACACCCGTGAAATAGGGAAGTGCAAATATCTCAGAGGATTTTAGGGCTGGAGGAAACTGCAAAGAAAGAAAAATTGTCACTATTCAGTCACCGTGAACCAATTTCTTTGAAAGCTTGTAATCTATTGGCATTCAATGTCTAGAAGTTCAATTTATGGTCCCAGCAATTTATTTATTATTTCACAGAACACTGCTTCACATCAGTATTCCTGGTCAAACGTTTTCAGGTTGTTGTTTATGCAACTTAATCAAACAGATGTACCAAATAACTCGGAGCCTAATGAAGTTCACAATGCAAATTAAGCAGTAATGAGATAGGAACTTCTCATGGCCTGAAAAGACTGTCAGCAACATGTATTTATTTATTTTTGTAGAAAGAAACATATACTAAACCATTGCTGTTTGAGGAACCTGTTAGATTGTTGAATAAAGCAGCTTGTGGAAACAAAACTCTATTTCAAAATCTATGGCCATTTGAGTGGAACAATGAGTCTTGAAACATATATGTGCACAAAAAGAACTTCCTCCGATAAACTTCTGCTTTTGTGGAGTTGTGGTCATGAAGGGAGAGTGTCAGCTGAATAGACTGGAGGGGAGGGAGATGGTCAAAGTAGAAGATCAAGGCAGGGTTGTGATGGATGAAGAGAGATGTGAGAAAGCAAGAGAAGATCAGGGAGATGGATAGGGTTCCTGAAGATGATGGAGGGGAGGCAATTCTTTTTTTGTGTGCCGTGGAGAAATTTCAGAGATATCAGTTTTACTAATGGTTTTGGTTTTCTGAAGTTAATTTGAGGTTATTTGAAAAATTAAGGCAACTAGAGAAATAATCAGTGTGGGTATAGATGGAGCTGTGGAGATGAACAGGGAACAATCAAAAGATGATTGACTGAGACTGAGGGAGTAAGGGGTGTTGCTGATTGTTAATGATGAAGAAGAGGACGATTGATGCTTCTGACTCAACACCAGGAGCCTAAGTGGAATATTGAACTCTAAGGTTTAGCGATTATGACATGTAATGTAGGAAAACCAACCAGAGTTGACAAACAAGTTCTAGACTATCACTGCGAATGTTGTTTTATATACCTCTTGTGCAAAATTTTGTGTAATTATGTACTCTTTAAATGCATTTAGAATATTTTACTTTGATAATACAGTGGCAAAAAAAGATTTGATTATTTAGCACAATTCCTTTTGGTGCAAATGAACATTCTGCAGAGTCATGACTACCATTATCATTTCTGACCAGATCCACATCAATCTGATAAAACACCTGCACATTGAATGCAAGTCATGCTTGCGTGCATGTCCCAAGTTCACAGTAGGTAGGGTCACTGCAAACAGGATTTTTCCACTGAGGTTGGGTGAAATTCAAACTAGAGGCCATAGATCAAGGGTGAAAGGGGAAATATTTAAGGGGAACTTTAGGAAGAACGTGGAACATTTTCACTCAAAGTGTGGTACAAATGTGGAATGGGCTACCAGAAGAAGTGGTGGACTGACTTCAACCTTTAAGAGAAGTTTGGGTGAGCACCTGGATGGGAGAGGTATGAAGAACTGTGGTCCAGGTGCGAGTTGATGAGACTAGGCAGAATAACAGTTTGGCATGGACCAGATGAGCCTGCTTGGTGAGTAGTGTACTCAGAATTTATGAGATGGCTATTAAAATGTGCCATTCCTTGTTCCTTCCTTCCTTAATATTGTGGAGGAAATTTATCAACAATTTCCTGGGCATAGCTATGTTATAATATCTGAGGAAAGTCTTATTTTCATAACACTGCCCTCACTAAGTTGAGTCCCATGACTCCAATTTTCTTCAGTATCCCTGCCTTTTCACACTTCTTAACAGTCAGAAGTATTAAACCAAGGGAATGGTGTGTATGGTTGGAAGACCCCAAACGGGAAGAAAATAGAGAAGTAAAAGGAAATAAAATTTTGATTAAAAGAAAAAGAATAATTATTTTTTCAAATCTTTTTAAAGCTTTTTACAATATGCAATATTTATTAAAAGCAGCACAGTAGTTAACTGAAACATTTTTTTCATAAAATGTTATTTAGTCATTAGGCTAAGTGTTATTTTAAATCAGATACAGCAGAATTTATGTTAGTGTTGCAAGTTGTGAAACAAAAAATGAACTACAACTTCAATTTCTGTATAATTTCAGATAAAAATCAATTGTGAAAATATCAACAGTGCTTTATTAAAAACCTTATCATCTTCCATTTGTGTTGTTCATTTTCCATTCAGCTGGTCAACTTGGGCTGAAGGGCGGAGACAGAGATCGTGCACAAGTATTTCACAACATTACTTTGGCATACGACTTCAGCTCGTGTTTCCTTTTGGCAAGGGGAGTAGCCCACTGTTTTAGCAGCAGGAGAGTTGGAAAAATGAATAGAAAGTTGCAGGAAGTCCTTTACATGGACTTGAGAAGGCAGTAGAGACATTTCTTCAAACACATTCTGCTGACTTGTTTTTACATGTTGATCTGATAGTTTCTGATGAATCAGATGCCAAACCTTTCCCTTAAAGGTTGCTTCCCTTGTGGTTGATACTAATTTACATATACAAGCAAAGGTACTTGCTGTGATCTTCCCAGTGCTTGACAAAGGAATCTGAAACCACAACTTTATTGTGTGTTTCATTTTTAAAAAATCCATCACTCTGCCACAGTATTCATTGCTTGTGTGATTTCTGCCCCACCCCCTGACCTTTCCACAAATCTTGATTCATAGAAATGCATTGAGGTAATTAAAGAGAAAATTGATTTTTATTTGCCTGCACAATCCTATAAAATTACAGTACTGAAGTCTTCAGTCTTTTCAAGGGACCCACTATCAGTTGTTGCTATCTGAATTATTTATTATCAACTGGAGCAGTTTATTTATTGGCTGAGAAGTTAAGATTTTTCTTCCAGTGAGCAGGATTAATCTGAACAGTGAATCAGAGTCTAGTGTTTTGGGAAGGAGATCCCAATTGATTATCAAAGATTGCAATCAGCTGGCCTTTGGGCTGTCACATAAACTGGAAGATATCTTAATTTAAATTGAACATGTAGTGCAGCTTCCAAATTGGTTTCCTTTGTTGAACATGATGTTTTCTACCAAACTTATGCCCATCTCTTCCTGACCTAATCCCCCAGTTCCTGCTTCCACCCTATTCATAGGGTGACCTGATCAAGACTGTTAATATCCTACACAACAGCCGCTACTGTGCATTATGATAGATAGATAGATAGATAGATACTTTATTCATCCCCATGGGGAAATTCAACTCTTTTTTCCAATGTCCCATACACTTGTTGTATCAAAACTAATTACATACAATACTTAACTCAGTAAAAAATATGATATGCATCTAAATCACTATCTCAAAAAGCATTAATAATAGCTTTTAAAAAGTTCTTAAGTCCTGGCGGTTGAATTGTAAAGCCTAATGGCATTGGGGAGTATTGACCTCTTCATCCTGTCTGAGGAGCATTGCATCGATAGTAACCTGTCGCTGAAACTGCTTCTCTGTCTCTGGATACATCTTTCTCCTCTATAATCCACATATTAATAATCATTTGTGAAACTGTCTCCATCTTCTCATCTTCGCCAGTCTGCAATATTGAATTGTCCTTGGCTGGTCCCGCTCTATGGGTCCTAATGTCCCCAACGTGAATTGAGAAGTATCTGTATTGTTACACAAACCCACGGGTCAAAAAAGCATCTATGCCCTTCCTCCCACTCATTATTTATGACAAGAGAAGTTTGCTCATCTTCGTGTTGTATCCCTCTCATTGTTCTCCCCAATCTATCTACTTCTGACTGCTGAAGAAGGGTTTCAGCCTGAAATGTCAACTGTTTGTTCATTTCCATGGACGCTGGTCTGACCTGCTGAGTTCCTCCAGCATTTTCTGTGTGTTGCTCTGGATGTCCAGCATCTACAGAATATCTCATGTGGGATAAAAGTGTTGTTAATGTATCATTCTGTGCCTCTTCCCCCTTTACTTGTTTATGCCATATTGGAATTTCTAGTAAAGCTGGTCCAGTTCATTGTCAATGGGGACTGAAGTACAGGGAGGTTCCGGGGGATTTAGACAGAATGTGGACAGTTAATAAATTGCTTCCTTCTTTACATAGTTCATGTGTTCTAGTTTTTTTCAATCACCTTCACAGTACTTATTTGCTGAATTTACAAGGGTCTTGATTTCCTTACAGGCAAGTTTGACACTTGTCTTTTATTACCACATTTTTGGTGAATATACGGATGTCTATACTGTGATTTTGGTGTTAGCTTGAATCTGACATAGTGGCAAATCTCCCCTTCATATAGTCCTTTTGTCCAGGTACTTTTGATTCAGTCTAGTTATCATTTTGGTTCAATGGTTCCATTTAATATCAGAGAATATAAGCAATATACAACCTAAAATTCTTACTCTCTGCAGACATCCTCAAAACAGAAGAAAAACAGCAAAGAATGAATGATAGAAAAAAACCAAAAGAACCACAAAGCCTCCTGCCTCTTCCCATGCACAAGAGGTGGCAAACGGCATCAACCTTCCCCCACTTATTGTAGCATAAAGCACCAGCATTCCCTCTACCCACCATGCAAACAACAGCAAAACCCCCAAGGAGGACCATGGTCGACAGTCCATCAAAAACTAACTGTCCATTCCAACAATTTGACTTTCTGCAGGCTCTCTCTCTCTTACTAACAAGCGAGAGTCAGATATCACTCCTTCCACAGTGAGAGGGGAGACAAACTGTCGCTTTTTTGATGTTACAGTCACAAGCCGAAGTGCCGCTTTTTATTTCGAGTTCCCCAGCTGGAGAACATCCTGACGCTTCAGTTCGTGACACCGGTGAGAATTTGGGTCCACAGGGCCACACAAGGCCACCCCCCAAAGGCGCCTGACTTCAGGTTGCTCCTGGACTTATCGAAAACACGGCTGCCTGGCGAGCCCCAAGAATAGGAACGCACCGCCGTGCAGAACCGCAGTTTGAATGTCGCTGTAGATCACAGACTCCAGCAGAACTCCAGCTGCTTTGAAAAGGAAAAATAGAGTCTTTACTGGACTTTTGGACTTTACTGAGTAATATTGCCAATCCTAATCTTGCTTGACGCCACTTCCATTGTCAGAGCAGTACCAATGCCTGTTTGAGAGTCAGCTTGTTTTCACAAAGTTTTCCTTGAGCGTGCACACTGCACATCTCACGAGTGTTCAGCAATCGATCTGAAAACAGCCACTGAGTCTGAAACAGCTCCAGCTGGGTGTTTTCCCAGCTGCTAATTTGTGCCATTGCATCACAGGACCAGGTAGGTGGCTCTGCTGTTCAGCTAATTTTGTTAATATGGCAAATGATTCCTGGTTTTATTGGGGCAGCAAATCTTTTATCAACTTTCATGTTTGAAAGCAATAGCAGCGAAGAGAATGGACTTCAATGCAATGCAATGAAGAAGATTCCATCCTTTTCACTTTTCATTCTTTAATTTATTCACAGGACATGTACACTGATGCAGTGTCAGCGTTCAGTGTACATCCTGATTGGCTCTGATATGAAAGGGCACTTCAGAATCCAGAATATCATTGTGGTAATCTGCAGTCTTACATTGCTGCAACACAAGGACACTGAGGGTGTTGTAGGATATGAAATTCCACTTGCGGTCAGTTCAGCCATGATCTTACTGAATGCTGGAGCAGATCCAATGGGGCAAAAGCTTGTAATTCATCTGTTCATAAAAGATGTAATTGGTCAGATGGCACGGGAATATGCTGAGCAGTTTTTGGTCCCTTATATAAGAAAGGATGTGTTGGCATTGGAAAGGTTCACGGGAATGATCCTGGGAACGACAAGGTTAATGTACGAGGAGCGTTTGATGGCTCACTGGAGTTTATTCACTGGTCTCACTGGAGTTTAGAAGAATGGTGGAGAGGGTGGGTGGGATCTCATTGAAAGCAATGAAATATTGAACCAATGAAATGTTGAAAGTCCGAGATAGACTGGACAGGGAGAGGATGATTCCTATAGTGGGAGAGTCTAAGACAAGAGGGCACAAACTCAGAATACAAGGGAATCCCTTTAGAAAAGAGATTAAGAGGAATTTCTTTAACAGGACAGTAGTGTGTCTGTGGAATTCATAGCCACAGACAGCTATAGAGGCTAAACATTGAATATGTCTAAAGTGAAGGTTGATAGATTCTTGATTAGTAAGAATGTCAAAGGTTATGGGGAGAAGGCAGGAAAATGGGGTTGAGGGGGACAGGTAAATCAGCCAGGATAGAATGGCGGAGCAGGCTCAATGGGCCAAATGGTCTAATTTTGCACCTATGTTTTACGGTCTTATATAAGCAGTGAATCCAACAATTTGATCTCAGTAATTCACAACACTCTACTGCCCCAGAGAGGGAAAAGATGCAAAATCCCAAGAAAAGGAAAAAGCATTTTTTTCTGTGATCATCCTGGTTAACTTTCTTTTATCCTGGCTGCCAATTATCATAACCACATTACTCAAAGGGCACAAAGCTTGAAGGAAAATCACATGCATATAACAAAACAATGCACACAAAATGCTGGAGGAACTCAACAGGCCAGGCATCTATGGAAAAGAGTACAGTCGGATTTCCGGGCTGAGGCCCTTCAGCAAGACTGGAGGGAAAAAGATGAGGAGTAGAGTAGGTGGGGGGAGGGGAGGGGAGGGAAAAACACAAGGTGATAGGTGAAACTGGGAGGGGGAGGAGTGAAGTAAAGAGCTGGGAAGTTTATTGGTGAAAGAGGTACAGGGCTTGAGAAGGGGGTATCTAACAGCTGAGGACAGAAAGCCATGGAAGAAAGGAAACGGGCGAGGTGCACCAGAGGGAGGTGATGGGTAGGCCAGGAGATAAGGTGAGAGAGGGAAAAGGGGATGGGGAATGGTGAAGGATAGGAGCTGGGGGAGCATTACCGGAAGTTTGAGAAATGGATGATCATGTCATCGGGTTAGAGACTACCCAGATTGTTGTTCCTCCAACCTGAGCATGGCCTCATCGCGACAGTACAGGAGGCCATGGATGGACAAATCGGAATGGGAATAGGAAGTGGAATTAAAATGGTTAGCCACTTCTTCTAGCGGATGGAGCGTTGATGCTCTGCGAAATGGTCTCACAATCTACGGGTCTCACCGATATACAGGAGGCCACACTGGTACTACCGGACACAGTAAATGACCCCAACCGACTCACAGATGAAGTGTTGCCTCATCTGGAAGCACAGTTTGGGGCCTGAATGGTAATGAGGGAGGAGGTGTAGGGGCAGGTGTAGCACTTGTTCCAGAATCAGAATCAGATTCAGTTTATTTTCACCAGCATGTGTCGTGAAATTTGTTAACTTAGCAGCAGCAGTGCAATACGTATTAGATGAGATGTGTTCATTTACATGTTTGCTGCTATGTATAAGGTACAGGATTGGTGGGATTCTAATGTTGTTTGTATTGTGTTCTTTCAGAATTGCCACTGCCGAATTAGTTTTGTGCGGTTTGCTTTATGTATTTTTATACTGTATACACACGGGTGTGGATCGAAGGTTAAACGAGATTGTAACGGCAGGAACTGGCTGTAAATTCATTCGTTTTGTTTTAAGACCCTCTTCTGGCTCTAAAATAGCTAAAGCAGATAAAAGAATTAAAACCTGAGAAAGTATTTGTTGTCCTGAGTGTGTACTTTTCCCCAGGCTACAAAATTTGTTACCAGGAGTGGGGTTAATTCCAAGCCAATTTAGCAATGAAACCTGAAGGGTGGGGATGAAGTACCGTCAGCTTTCACCTATCACCTTGTGTTTTTCTCTCCCCTCCCCCCACCTTTTAAATCTACTCCTCAGCTTTTTTTCTCCAGTCCTGCTGAAGGGTCTTGGTCTGAAACATCAACTGTACTCTTTTCCATAGATGCTGCCTGGCCTGCTGAGTTCCTCCAGCATTTTGTGTGTGGAGCTTGGATTTCCAGCATCTGCAGATTTTCTCTTGTTTCTAACATCTAACTTAACAGGTTTAAAAAAAAACTGTTAATGTAATCATTGGCGAGTCATTGACTGAGTCCATTTGCTCAACTCTTCTTCAAACCCTGTGATGTAAACATTGGTTTGTATCTAAAAGATTTCAAGGACTTCATTCCTAGAGATAATGGTAAGTTTGATAGTGACCTTTGATGTTCCTCATAAATCTTTAAAAAAGGAAAGGGAAATCATTAGAACATCGGACACTGGTGCTCAGGAACAGGACCTCTGGCCCACAATGTCTGCACTGAGAATCCATTTTTGTTAGCAGAAGTATTTTGCTTTGCAATAGATTATTAAACTACCATTCATTCCAAAAGATCATCCTACATTGAATAAGGTATTTGCCTCTGGCCAGATCCTTTCCTTTAGGGCGGGTAGATTAAACATTTCCAAGAAACTTATAATCACTGTTTCATTTGAAGTACAGACCAGTTGCTTCATTGCTCGTGCATATTTTGAGAGAATTTGTTTTATTAATAACATGAATTACTTCCTTCACTGGTAACACTGATGTAAGTCCCAGAGATGATCACGTGTGTTACAACCATAGAACCATAGAACACTATAGCACAGTAAACAGGCCATTCAGCCCTTCTAGTCTGTGCCAAAATTTTATCCTGCTAGTCCCATTGACCTGCACCCAGTCCATAACCCTTCAGACCTCTCCCATCCATGTATCTATCCAATTTATTCTTAAAACTTAAGAGTGAGTCCGCATTTGCATCAATGTGTCATTGAAGATGTTATGGAGGGCAACTTGGACAAATTCTGGACAACTAGGAACGTCAACATTGTTTTGTGAATCATATTTGATCAACTTATTGGAGGTCTTCAAAGAAAAAAGATATGCAATTGGATAAAGAGGAGCTGATGGATACTCAGATTTCCAAAACAAAATCACAAGATTTTCATTGTGAAGTTCAAAGCTTATTGCAGAAAATAAAAGTCAAGATGCTGTAGATAATATTCTCAGGAGTTCTGCTGGTCAAGACGTAACAGTGAGTTGGCAGAAATAGTTCTTTTCTTGGTTGGCAATGGTGTGTCAAAGCACTGAGTCCAAACATTTTGTACTTTTGTAAATGACATAGATGTCATTTATAGCACTAAAGCACTAAAATTTTCTGGTGATACAGATACGGTAGAAAACTGAGTTGTGAAGTTAAAAGAAACTGTAGAGGGGTATAAATAGGTCAAATAAAGGAGCAAGTACCTGGAATATGAAGAATGATACCTGAAATTGTCCACTTTGGGAGGAAAAATTAAAAGATATTTTATCTAAATGGTTTGAGAATGCAGATCTCTGAAATGCAGTAGGATTTAGGTGGTCCAGTGCAAAATTTGCAGAAGGCTGGTTACAGCAAGTAATTACAAAACCTCACAGAAAACTGGCATTTTCTGGTTGCAGACAGGGTGGTTTGATTACCTCAGAAACTGCTGATCTCCTGGAATTTCCATGCACAGCTGTGGGCGAAATGCCTTGTTAATGAGAGAGGTCGGAGGAGAATGGCTAGAATGATTCAAGCTGACAGGAAAGTGAGTTACATAAATAACCACACACTACAACAGTAGTGTGCAGAAGAGCATCTCTGAAGTGGATGGGCTGCAGCTGCAGAAGACCACAAACAAACACTCAGTGGCCATTTTATTAGGTACAGAAAGTACAGTCCTGCCGAAGGATGTCGGCCCGAAACATCGACTGTACTTTTTCCCATAGATGCTTCCTGGCCTGCTGAGTTCCTCCAGCATTTTGTGTGTGTTGCTCGGATTTCCAGCATCTGCAGATACTCTCTTGTTTGTATTGGGTTTGTCATATCTATTTGTCAGAGAGTCACTCCATGATTATTCATCCTCATTCCTTGCAAATATTAAGAATGTAAACGTTATGGCCAATATAGTGTAAACTGTTAGTAATACTCTTTTGTGTCTTTGCTTAAAAATGTTTATCACTCTGAGATTAAAGAATGCTCTTTATTATGGAAAGTAAAAGAGGCAAATGTACTTGAACGATAGTGTGTACTGAATAGAATCTGGACATAACTGAAAAATAGGACAATGTAGGGCCTAGTATTCAAATGGTGGGTAGAGGCATTGTAAACTTTATCTTGAACTATGTAAAGGATTTTTCTGGCAATGTGCTACATTATTTCAATAATTACTTAGCCAATACTTGGACATACAGTATTGTCCAAAAGTCTTAGGCTAGGATGCCAAAGAATTGACAACATTACTGTAGTAAATTTTAAGTATTGCACTTTACTGCTGCTGCTGCAAAAAAATATTTCATGACATATGTGAGTGATGATAAATCTGATTCTGATATGGGTCTCCATAGTGGACTGTGAGTGGGAAGGTGGCAGGGAGAGCCGAATCATGGTTGGGAAAAAGGGAAGGGAAATGGGAGGGAGCAGGAAGCACTAGAGACATTCTGCAGTGTACAATAAACCAGTTATTGGGAATCAAATGACCTTTCCTAGTGCCTTAGGGCTGGGTGTGTCTGAACACATGCCACCCCCTCCACTGTTGGCACTCCTTCTCTGCCACCTGGCCCTACCCCTCCCTTGATGTTCCACCCTCACCATTTTCAACATCCATTGTTCCCGCCAGATTTACGACTTGCTCTCTGCTCCATGTTGACAAATACAGTACTGTGCAAAATTCTCAGGCACCCTAGCCATTTATATGAGCCAAAGAATTTTGCGAAGTAGTGAAAGATTTTTTTTTAAAATCACAGGCAATTTAAATTACAAGATAGAAATAACTTTGAGAATGGGTGTTATGATTGGTATAACAATTAGAAAGCAGCCATAAGAAGCTAACCTCCTTTAACATACTTACTGGTTTCCCAGCTTACGTTGATAATGGAATAATCTTGTATACTAATGGCATTTGAGGGTGAACTATGTTAAAGATCTTAATGAAGAGATTCCTAACCTGGGGTCTACAGACCTTTCGGGGAATGGTAAGGCTCCATGGCATAAAAAAGGTTGGGAACCACTGTTCAATGAGGCTGATGTCAAGAGGGGTGTAGATAAAAGTAAACTAGGAAGTGTTAAATTGACTGTGTTATCCCTTCAAAGTCAACCGGCTCAGCAACTCCGCTCTGCCAACTTCCTCAATGAGCTCATCAGGATTCCATGTTTATACAAAATGTATAGCTCTCAGAAGCGTCAGCGAAGCAAAAATAAACAGAGCTGGTTCAAATAATGGTAATATTTGTTTAATTTTGGAGGGATTGTGCAAAAAATAATAGGCGTGCTTTTTAATGATGAAAAAATTTCTTTGAAGCAACACAATGTAATCTGCATGGGCCATTATCAAGTTGCAGGCGAAGTGTTCCATCTGCATAATGATGTCAGAAACTTAATGGGAAAAAAACTTACAGAAACAGAACTGGTCTAATATTCTATTTTACTTTAAAATTCAGGTTTAGGGTGGCTCAATAGCACAGTGGTTAGCACAAGGCCTTACTGTACCAATGACCTGGGTTAAATTCCTGCCGCTACTTGTAAAGACTTTGTATATTCTCCTCATGGGTTTCCTCCAGGGGCTCCAGTTTCCTCCCACAGTCCAAAGACATACTGGTTGGTAGGTTAATTGATCATTCTAAATTGTCCCATGATTAAACTAGGAATAAGATGAGGGATAGATAGGAGAGTTTAACATCGGTAGCTGAGCGAAGGGCGCTGAGTAGGCTACGGTCAATTATGGAAAACCCTGAACATCCTCTACATAGCACCATCCAGAGACAGAGAAGCAGTTTCAGCGACAGGTTACTGTCGATGCAATGCTCCTCAGACAGGATGAAGAGGTCAATACTCCCCAATGCCATTAGGCTTTACAATTCAACTGCCAGGACTTAAGAACTTTTTTTTTAAAGCTATTATTAATGCTTTTTGAGTTAGTGATTTAGATGCATATCATATTATTACTGAGTTAAGTATTGTATGTAATGAGTTTTTGCTACAACAAGTGTATGGGACATTGGAAAAAATGTTGAATTTCCCCATGGGGATGAATAAAGTATCTATCTATCTATCTATCTATCTATCTAGGCAATGTGTCATGAAGTGCAGGAAGGGCCTACTTCACATTGTATCTCAATAAATAGACAAATAAATAAAATTTGTATCGATAAAAATGTGAAGTAATTTTTTGCAACTTTGTCCTTGAGGAACATTGTTTTGTTTAGCTACACACATGTGCATGGTTGAATGACAATAAACTTGAATTTGACCTTATTTGGAAGTCCTTTAGAGTAACCACTATTTTCAATTTCTATGCAAGTTAATCCAAAGACCTCAAAATTATCATAGAATGACTTTTGGCATCCTGGCATAAATTCACCACAGGAATATCATCATCTGGTTATTTACTTGCTGGTAGAGTCTTCTATTATCCTGCCAGGTTTATAAGTCAGTCTTAACTATTTTAACACAACTATTTTCATTCTCCCTATGACAAGATCACTATCCAGTCGCAGATACTGGTTAAGAATTTTGGAAGAAGTATAGTAGGTGCAAGTTTAGGGTGAAAAACTGCAAATGCTGTAGGATTGGAGTTCTTGATAAATTAAGGATGAAGGATAGAATATGTGAATTGATAATAAAACAGGTGGTTCTTACAAGTCATTTGGTAAGTATGTTTAACACATGATCTGTTGCATATCTCCAGCATTCTCTTACATTTTAAGTTTTCAGCAGCTGTTGATTTTTGTATCTCATCCTTCCAGCATTTTCTTCTCTCCCTCTAGTGTCTTCATTCATCTTCCTCAACAACTGCTCCATAATAGCCAACTATGGTAAACAAACACTCATTGCCCCATCTTAAACAGCGCCAGCAGTATTTCCACCACGTGTAACCTGTCTCCACTCTATCACAGGCATTCCCTCTACTCTCTCAATTTCTCTGCAATTTAAAATACACTCCTTTTTGCAGTTTTCCAGGTCTTTTGAGGGGTCTCCAATGTTAGATGTGTTCTACACTTCACAGATGCTGCTTGACCTGCTGAGTATTTCAGAACTTGCTGTCTTATTTTGAGCTTGAGCATGTCAATTGTGCTTCAGTGTCAGGAACAGATGCATTATCAGTCATTACCTCTTTTGTCTGTCTGTCTGTTATATAATCCACAGGCCAGTTTTATGTTTTCCTGCTATCACTCCCATTCTTGTTACCACTCTTTAGTTCACTCATTCTCAGGACCTGTTTTCACTCACAAGGGCAGTATTTATTGCCCATCCCTAATTGCAGTATTTTTGATGAAGGTACTGCTAAAGTCCTCTTGAGTTCCTGGATTTAGGCCTGGTGAAGATGAAGGGATAGAAATATATTTCCCTATCAGGATGGTCTGAGACTTTGAAGGGAACCTGTAGGCAGTGGTGTTCCCATGTGCCTACTCATGTTCTTCTTGGTAGCAGACATTGTAAACTTAAGAGGTGCCTTAACACAGCTAATCAAATCGTTGTTAACACTGTGCTGGTGATGGAAGGAATGAAAGTAAACGATACTCAGATATGGTACCAATCAAACAAAATACTTAGCACTGGATGAGGTCAAATTTCTCGAGAGGTATTGGCGCTGCTCTAATTCGGTGATGTGAAGGATCGCACACTTCTGACTTGTGCCTTGTGGAGAGATCTTGTTGTGTGTTGTGTCAGGAATTGAGTCTCTCAGTGCAGGATACCCAGCCGCTGACCGGCTCTTGTACTACAGGATTTTTTGTGGCTACTCCAGAGGCTACTGACTCCAGATTGTTGATGTTGGAATGACTTGAAAATAGTAATGCCACTGATTGTTGAAATTTGGTGGAATAACTCTCATTTGAGATGGTTAATGCCTGACACTACTGCAGCTTGAATGATAGTTGCCATACAGAAGAACAGTTGTGAGTGGTGGTGGAATAGGCTGATCTGGGAGGAACATAATGGCCTTTTCTGACACTTATTTCTTTTGCTCTATATGTGGTCCAACGTACTTATTTCTACTTCATGCCAGTTTTGTGCCTCATTATCTACCACTAACAAACACACTTGATTAGGGACACATGCTTGTTAATGCAGATATCTAATCAGCCAATTATGTGGCTGCAACACAATGCATAAAAGCATGCAGATATGGTCAAGAGGTTCAGTTGTTGTTCACACCAAGTATCAGAATGGGGTAGAAATGTGATCTAAGTGACTTTGACCGTGGAATGCTCATTGGTATCAGATGAGATGGTTTGAATATCTGAGAAACTGCCGATCTCCTGGGACTTCCATGCACACCAGTCTCGAGAGCTTACAGAGAACAGCGTGAAAAACAAAAAATCATCCAGTGAGTGGCAATTCAGTGGGAAAAAACCACCTTGTTAATGAGAGAGGTCAGAGGGGAACAGCCAGACTGGTTCAAGCTGACAGAAAGGTAACTCAAATAAGCACATGTTAGCCAAAGAGCTGCAGCAAAGCATCTCTGAATGCACAACACACTGGACCTTGAAGTGAATGGGCTTTAGCAGCCAAACATACGCTCAGTGGCTACTTTATTAAGTACAGGAGGCACCTAATAAAGTGGTCACTGCATGTATGAACAATGTTTTCCTACATTGCACTGGTCTTCTTCTTTCATGTTTGCCAGCTATACTCAGTCTCACAGGAAATGGAAGGCATCTTGATGACTTTCTTCTGATATGTATGTACAGGAGGATGAGGAGGTGATAGATAGGAGCTACAGGGAGGTAGTCACCCCTAAGCTGCAGAAGGCGGGTAGCTGGATGACTGTCAAGAGAAGGAAAGGGAATAGGCAGTCAGTGCAGAGTATATCTGTGGCTGTTCCCCTCAATAATAACCATACCACTTTGGATACTATTGGCCATAGAAGATTTGACCTAGGTCGTGCATGCCAAAAAGATTGGTAATTAATCCAGGTCATTGTAGAAAGAAACACCGGACAATACTCTACAGCCCAGAACATGAGGAACTTTATCATAAAGAAGCTCCCGTACCACTTTTTCCACAGCCTCCTCTCTCCACAATTTATTCCTCTCTTCTTCAATTCACTTTCTTCCTATTTCCATCCACCATCTCCATGCTTACCCTCCTCTCCATTAATGAATCTGCAAGTCAACTTCTAACATTTTTAAGCAGGGGGAATACCAAAATATTGATCTCCTAAAGCGAGGTCTCAAATTCCTGAATTTTTGTTGATACCAACTTTGATGTTACGTAGTGTCCCATTAGCTCACCGCAATTCAATGCAGAAGAATGAAAAGTTTGTTATTCCGTGCCATGTGTGAGAAGAGACTTAAATAATCCATTATACTTCATGCATCATACCAACAAAGAAAATACAGCTGATTGTTTTTTTTAAATTGTTCTTTTACATGAAGCAGACACATGTGGCAAGATTGGCATTTATTGGGCTTCCTGAATTTTTCCAGAGGAGGCAATTAAGAGTCAGCATTGCAGATGAGTCTGTGGTTACCTCAGGGCCGGACTGGGTAATAATGAAGGAAGGAATAGGTTACAGTAGTTTAATGTTCATCAAGGAGTACAGTGTACACAAAGTGAGGAATGAGTAGCGAATTGAAGGGATTGAGCTAACAAAGACTGCTGCATCTCTGCACCCTTTGCTATCACCTGCAGTTCCAATGGCAATGGTGACGATAGTCTGATCATGGCACAGGAACAATCCCACCAAGTTTTACTGCCCAGCCTAATTCTAGTGGATTCTTTTGTAACATTTGTGATAAGATGTCAACAACATCATAAGACTAGATTTAACGTATTCCCCTAAATCTGCCTGTGACAGACCAGAACAGAGGTCAAGCACACCAATTGTAAAATGGCTGGAGTTGAAATGGCTTGGGATGGAGCAGTAAGTACCAGAACATGATTATAACATTCCAACAACCACTCCACCCCCTATCTACCTATTCAATGATTCTTTATTATTGTCTAGTTGAGTCAAATATTCCCTTTTAATCCTTAAATCCCTTGTTTCCTAATGCAAATTCTATATTTTCCATAACCTTCTTCATTTTTGTGAGCCTTGGCTTTTTCTGGGGTTTCCTCTTCAGTTTCAGAATTGCTTCAATCCAATCATTTTTCTAAAATGTATGGATTAATTTTGTTACATAGAAACATAGAAAACCTACAGCACAATACAGGCCCTTCAGCCCACAAAGCTGTGCAGAACATGACCCTACCTTAGAAATTACTAAGGCTACCCGTAGCCCGGTAGTTTTCTAAGCTCCATGTACTTATTCAAAAGTCTCTTAAAAGACCCTATCGATTCTGCCTCCACCACTGCAGCCCGTTCCACGCACTCACCACTCTCTGTGTAAAATACTTACCCCTGACATCTCCTCTGTACCTACTTCCAAGCACCTTAAACCTGTATCCTCTTGTGGCAACCATTTCAGCCCTGGGAAAAAGCCTCTGACTATCCACACAATCAATGCCTCTCATCATCTTATACACCTCTATCAGGTCACCTCTCATTCTCCGTCACTCCAAGGAGAAAAGGCCGAGTTCACTCAACCTGTTTTCATAAGGCATGCTCCCCAATCCAGGCAACATCCTTGTAAATCTCCTCTGCACCCTTTCTATGGTTTCCACATCCTTCCTGTAGGGAGCTGACCAGAACTGAGCACAGTACTCCAATTGGGGTCTGACAAGGGTCCTATATAGCTGCAACATTACTTCTCAGCTCCTAAATTCAATTCCACGATTGATTAAGGCCAATACACCATATGCCTTCTTAACCACAGAGTCAACCTGTGCAGCAGCTTTGAGCATCCTATGGACTAGGACTCCAAGATCCCTCTGATCCTCCGCACTGCCAAGAGTCTTACCATTAATACTATATTCTGTCATCATTCTTGACCTACCAAAATGAACCACCTACCACTTATCTGGGTTGAACTCCATCTGCCAATTCTCAGCCCAGTTTGGCATCCTATCGATGTCCTGCACATTATCCACAACACCACCAACCTTTGTGTCATCAGCAAATTTACTAACCCATCCCTCCACTTCCTCATCCAGGTCATTTATAAAAATCACGAAGAGAAGGGGTCCCAGAACAGATCCCTGAGGCACAGCACTTAAGACCGACCTCCATGCAGAATATGACCTGTCTACAACCACTCTTTGCCTTTTGTGGGCAAGCCAGTTCTGGATCTACAGAGCAATGTTCCCTTGGATCCCATGCCTCCTTACTTTCTCAATAGGTCTTGCATGGGGTACCTTATCATATGCCTTGCTGAAATCCATGTATACTACATTTACTGCTCTACCTTCATCAATGTGTTTAGTCACATCCCCAAAAAATTCAATCAGGCTCGTAAGGCACGACCTGCCTTTCACAAAGCCATTCTGACTATTCCTAATCATATTATGGCCTCTTCCAATGTTCATAATCCTGCCTCTCAGGATCCTCTCCATCAACTTACCAACCACTGAGTTAAGACTCACTGGTCTATAATTTCCTGGGTTAGCTCTAATCCCTTTCTTGAATAAAGGAGCAACATCCGCAGCCCTCCAATCCTTCGGAACCTCTCCCATCCCCATTGATGATTGAAAGATCATCGCCAGAGGCTCAGCAAACTCCTCTCTCACCTCCCACAGTAGCCTGGGGTACATCTTGTCTGGTCCTGGTGACTTATTCAACTTGATGCTTTCCAAAAGCTCTAGCACATCCTCTTTCTTAATATCTACATGCTCAAGCTTTTCAATCCACTTTAAGTCATCCCTACAATCACCAAGATCTTTTTCCTAAGTGAATACTGAAGCAAAGTAATCATTAATACCTCTGCTATCTCCTCCGGTTCCATACACACTCTTCTTTCACTTTCTTGTACAATAGTTGAATATTTTCCCTTGTTCAGTCCAATTAATCCCATTGACATTTAAACACATTGTATCACACTTGATCTTTTCTAATCCTGTGTTATGGAGGATTTGTCTTCCAAGTAAGCCAGCTGTAGCCCAAATTACTGTAATGCAATATCCTATTTCCCATTGAACATGTGGAGATGAGTTCCTGTGAGGTATTTTTCTCTGAACAGTAATGATAGTACCACAACTACACAGAGAGTGCTGAGTGTGTGAAACATCCAGCCAGGGGTGCTGATAGATGCAGCTACATGAGGCACATTGAATAAATTCTTAATATGCACATGGATAATAAAAAAAGTAGAGGGCTATGTAGGAGGGAAGAGCTAGATTGATCTATAGAGTAGATTAAAAAGTTGGCTCAACATCATGGGCTGTAGGACCTGTACAATGCTGTAATGTTCTGTGTTCTAGGTTCTATAAACTACTGTTCATGGTGGGTGTGGGTAAGGGTTATGAGAAGAGGAGGGGCATTTAGGAGATTATCCTAGCAGTTTCCAAAGCAAATCTTCTCAGTGGTGGCCAGCAGCTGCATTTGGAGACAAAAGTGATTACAGATGCCTATCAGTTCCCATTTGAATAGAAGCATTCACTTTTAAATGCATATCAAATGTAGGTAAGAAAGTTTGAGGATAAAACTCATAACAAAAGACAATGGCTGTTCACAATTTGCACTTAAAATTGCTGGCCCTTTTTCAGACATCTTGTGGGTTAATAATCTGTAAAACTCCTGGGAAAGATTGCTGTGAATCAAGAAATACTGCTGACAAAGTAAAACTGGACAAAAGTTGTTATTTCTTTTGCATTTGTGTTTCTTTATGCATTTTTTTCTCTTGACATGAACTCTGTAAGAGTGAGTTTTATTCTGTATCTCAGATTTTTTGGGTAGTAATTTGTGAATTCCCTAAGGAGCAAATTTCCATGATCTACCCAGCTGTAATTCAGGTGTCCCCTGTGCATTAGTCTAGCTTTCCCAACTATTCTCCTATTGTCACTTTGGTTACTTCTCTCATTATCGTTTGCAGAATTAACTGCATATTCTTCTGTTTTATTGGATATCGAGTAATTTGCAAAACAAACTTGGATTCATTCTAAAATGTTAAACATTTATTAACCTTTGCATAACAAATACATTCCTTAATCTTATCAGTGTACCAAGTGAGAGCTGTATTTAATATTAAAGACTAATGGGCACTTCCCTGAAAATGTTATAAAATTGGGGAAAGTTTGCCTTTAAAATTGCAAAGCTGTGTTTTATTTTCCATTGATTGCTTTGATAAAACATGATCTGCTCTGTTCCTGACAGTAGCTGCTATGCCACTGCCATGAAAACTCACTGAAAGTAGGCAGCAGGCTTGGAAATGCAGCAACTTAATAGGCAGCCATAGGGGAAAATGGATGCACGTCTTCAGTATGTGTGACCAACCCCATCTCTACATTATCTTGTGATCCTCCTCATTGTCCTGCTCAGTAAGTAGTCCCGTGTCAATGCAAAAAACTGCCTAATTATATGGGCAGTTGGATGGGACTTGCTCCTTTTTTTATTGGGAGTTATGAATGGAGGTAATAGGTAACACAATGTTGATGCACTATTGGATAGCAAGGTAGAATTGAGTGTTGTGACAGCTGATGTAAAAAGCCGGAAACATTTCAACAGGGCTAAAATGAGAATTGCTGAGAGGCACCGAGTCGTGTTTCTTGGAGGGCAGGACTTCCAATGGGGAAAGGTTACCATCCTTTCCAAACGTGCAAAATAGCTTTTCTGCATGAATGGGACCAGATTCTGGGCAATCCCTTTCACAAAGTACTTTCATTTAAAACAAAACGTGTCATTCTTGTAAATCAAATCATTAGAGCTTTTGTAGTGTCCAGGCCAGCAGTAATGAATGTGAACAGTACTTGTGCTTGTGACTGTACACTGACTACATTATGCGGCTGAAAAATTCAGATTGAATTAAGAGTTATTTACTAAGAATGACTTACTAAGAATTATTTAACCTAACACCAGCATCAAAGTCACAGCGAGAAACATACACTAAAAAATTGTTTACTGTCTTGCGAATGATCTGGTTATTGTATCTGGATGATGTACTATTATTTTTCAAACACTCTGAAGTGACTCTGTACCGGAAATTTGTTGTGATTATACACCTACACACCTCCAACTTCCATCCAACTTCCCTTTGGCAACTTCCATTGCTCATGGCATCTAAAGGTTCTTCATGTGATTTTGCTAGAGCTCACTTAGGGGAAGTTAAAGGGAATTGGATAGGGAATATGGCTCTGCCATAACACTTAAGTGACTGTGTCAGTTTAAAGCACTCAAGCAACTGTTTCTACTCAGTGTATGTTGATCCCTTTTATTATCTATAGGGTTCTCAAAGATATCCCATGACAATAGTGACTGAAATAAAATTAACCTTTGCTAATATAGTTCACAATACCATCCAGGTAAGAAGCACTGTAAAGGAGGTCTGCAAATTGTCAACAATGAGGTAGCCCTGGAGGAAGATTTAAACTTCTTCATGGTAGGCATCCCTGGAAAATCCTGTAATGTCAGCTATACTCTTTTCCATAGATGCTGCCTGGGCTGCTGAGCTCCTCCAGCACTTTGTGTGTGTCAATAATGAGATGTTTTCACTGCTATCATGAAAATTGCTTAGTGATGAGCTGGGACGGTAAATTAAGTAATATAGTCTATGTGATGCAAGTTGCTGATTTTTGTTTCAAGAAATAGAAATTGTGATTTTCTCATTATCAAATATAACATTCATCATTTGCATACATTAATTACAAGACCAAAACATGTCTGGACCTAAATTCCGATCATTTTCATTACCTGTGAGGACATGAGTTGACAATTTTTTCTGCAAGATTTTGCAAAGCAATTTAGAAGACAGCTGCTGCCCAAATATTTATGTGAAATTATTTGCAACTAGTTTGAATTATGATTGCATTAATCATCAGATCATTCTTCCTTAACAGTTAATTGTGATTCCCACACCCAGTTGAACTTGTCCGAACTACAGGATACTTGTGCATTCAGAAATTTGCTTTGAAATGTAGTTGCTAAGGCTGTTGATGCTGTGGTGCCTCATGGTTTCCATTAGTTTTCCTTCAGGGCCAACACCCCTTAAATTTTTTTTCTGATAGAATTTTTTCTCTTACAACTTATACTTTCACTTTTGGCATCTCACATTAATTTTGCTGGTTATCAGTTAGTTAATAGATAATAATGTTCTACATGCAGTCATTTGGGACAAACATAATTCACTTCTTGCTGAGGAGAAATCTGAACCATAGAGTTGTCTCCATGTTAGAACTAGTTTCAGTTAAAATGATTATTCAACATGCTGCAAAGAGTTGGTCCAAAAGACAAACTGAGATAAAGAAATATCTGATGCAGATTGTGCAGCCATATTCAGAGGTACTGGTTCATATTTGTGGAAGAATAGAAAAACAGGCTGCTGCGTGAAGTGAATTTTGGCGAATTCTGTATTCTGCGCCTAACCCTGGGTGAGGTTGGGTCTGAATGTGAGCTTGCCTCTTTTCTATCCCATTGAGTTCAGATCAAAAATGGTGAGTGATTTCTTACAACACACACAAAGTGCTAGTGGAATGCAGCAGGCTAGGCAGCATCTATAGGGAGAAGCACTGTCAACGTTTCGGGCCGAGACCCTTCGTCAAGATTTCTTATTTCATTTTCCTTTTTTGTATTATTGCAAAACAACTCATCACACCCTTTTATGGGATCAGGAAAATCTGTCCTTAGGTGAAGGTAACCAACAAGTCTATCCAACTTTAAGTCCAGAGCGGATGTAAAACTTGTAGCCTGAATAGTATCTATGAGTATCTTGCACATTTCTATTGATGTATGGTAGAGAACATACTGACTAGTTGCATCAAAGCCTGGTATTGAGAGTCCATTGCACAGGCCTGCAAGGGGCTTCATATGGTTGTACACTCAGCCAGCTTCATCACAGGACCTCTCCTTTATCAACCTAACACCCAAAAATATCTGTTAGATTGAAAGAGTGCAGAGAAAATTTGCAAGGACGTTGCAGGGACTTGAGACCCTGAGTTAAAGAGAAAGGTTGAATAGATTGGGACTTTATTCCCTACAGCAGAGGAGAATGACTGGAGATTTGATAATTGCTGGGCGGAGCTAAAGTTGGTGCCAGGGAGCAACTGCTCCCAGCTCATCGGCGAGACAGTTAAATTCTTCTTATTCTAATGTCTCTTTTTCCTTTCCAGGGTTGCTGGGTCCTATTGGAATCTTTCATCTATAGCAGCAGTCAAAGACTGTGGTTCTATATGATGGCGTGTTGCCTGTCTTGGAGCTTGCCAAATTGGCCTCATTTCGGCATGTCCAGGTTTGGTCTGAAGTTGGCCATCTTCAGGGAATGCACGGCCCTGTGGACAAGCATTCTCACCACTGTTGTGTACTGAAGCATAGTGGGAGCTGGAACATCAAAGACAGTGAGAGTGGCCATTGGAGGGCTCTGCACTCAGTATCAGATTTGCCTATGCTTGAGTCAGGGAACACGAAACAAAAAGCAACGTTTCAGATTGAAATAGTGACTGTTATCTCCCTGTCGCTATGGAAGGAGCAATATCTTTCACTCCCTTGTCAGTGAGAGGGAGAGAGAGGGCCTGTGGGATGTCGACATGTTGGAGTGAACAGATAGTTTTTGATGGACTGTAGACCATGATCTCTCTTTGGAGGTGCGAATGCAGATGCAGTAGGGGAGGGGAGGGGAGGGGGATGGTTCACCTGCTTGCTGCTGCTTGTGCACAGAGGGAGCAGGGGGCTTTGGGGTTCTTATGTTTTTTTTCTGTCTGATTCATTCTTTGGGTGCTTTTCTTCTGTTTCGAGGATGTGTGTGAAGGGTAAGAATTTCAGGTTGTATATTGTATACATTCTCTGATATTAAATGGACATTGTTATTAGTGTTTATCTGGGCAGTGTCCAGCTATCTTCTGTTGCTTTTCAATGCCTGTCTCTCCATCTTTAAGTATCCAGCAGGCAAGGCCTTTTCCAACAAAGGTCCTTTCCCTTTGCTGCTTAACACCACTGTGGAATCCAAATCAGAATCAACTTTATTATCACTGACACATGCCATGAAATATCTGTTGTTTTGTGGCAGCAGTACAGTGCAATATATAAAAAAGTACTATAAATTACAATATGAATATATAAAAATACATAAACAATAAATAGGTAAACAATTAGAGAAATAATGAGAGTGTTCATGGAGTATTCAGAAATCTGATGGTGGAAGGGAATAAGTTGTTCTTAAGCATTGAGTGTGTGTCTGTAGGCTCCTGTACCTTCTTCTTGATGGCAGTAATGAGGAGAGGGCAAGACCTGGATGGTGAGGGCCCTTCATGATGGATTCTGCCTTTTTGAAGCATCACATTTAAATATGTCCTCGATGGTGGGGATGTTAGTGCCCATGATGGAACTGTCTGAGTTTACAACCCTCTGCAGCATGTTTTGACCCTGTGCAATGGTACCTCCCTACCAAATGGTGATGCTCCCTGAATGTTGCCTGTGGTACTCCTGTAGAAATTTGTTAGAGTCTTTGCTGACTTACCAAGCCACCTCATATTCCTATTGAAATATTGCTGCTGTATGCCTTCTTCATAATTACATCAATATGTAGGCCCAGGATAGGACTTCAGAGATGTTGACACCCAGGGACCTGAAACTAGTCACCCTGTCCGCTGCTGACCCCTCAAAGAGAACTGCTGTGCATTTTCCTGATTTCATCTTCCTGAAGTCCACAATCAATTACTTGGTCTTACTGACATCAAGTGCAAGGTTGTTGTGACACTACTCAACCGACCAATCTGCTTACTCCTAAATGCCTCCTCATTTGCCACCTGAGATTCTGCCAGCAGAAGTTGTGTCATCAGCAAATTTATAGGTGGCATTGAGTGTGCCTAGCCACACAACCATAGGTGTAGCAAGAGTAGAGAAGCAGGCTAAGTACGCATCCTTGAGGTATGCCAGTGTCGACTGCCAGCGAAGAGGAGATGTTATTACTGATCTGTACTGACTGTGGTCTCCCGATGAGGATGTGAAGGATCCAGTTGCAGGGAGAGGTACAGAGACCCAGGAATTGAAGCTTATTGATTAGTACTGAGGGTATAATGGTATAAATATTGTTGTTGTCCAGCTGGTCCAAGGCTGAGTGGAGAGCCAGTGAGATTGCATCTTCTCGTGGTGGTAAGCAAATTGCAGTGAGTGAACGTCCTTGCTCAGACAGGAGTTAACTCTAGCCATGAGCAACCTCTTAAAGTGCTTCATCACAGTAGATATGAATGCTGCTGGGTGATAATCACTGAGGCAGATCACCTTTCTCTTCTTGAGCGCAAATATGATTGATGCCTTTTTGAAGCAAGTGGAAATCTCTGACTGCAGCAATGATAGACTGAAGATGTCCTTGAACATGCCAGCCAGTTGGATGGCACAGTTTTCAGTGCTCTGCCATGTACATCATCAGGGGCAGACACCTTGCAAAGGTTCATCCTTCTGAAAGATGTTCTGATGTTGGTCTCTGAGACCCATATCAGAGGGTCAACAGATGCTGCGGGGACTTACGCAGGTATAGGTTAATTCTCCTTTTCAAAGTGTGTATGAAAGGTAAGCGTGCATCAGGAAATGAAGCATCTCAGCCTTGTAGGTTTTGCCTTGTAGTAGATAATGGCCGGCACACCCTACCATCGCTGAATAGCAAGAGAAAATCTGCAGATGCCAGAAATTCGAGCAACACACACAAAATGCTGGATGAACTCAATAGGTCAGGCAGCATCTATGGAAACAAGTGCAGTCGATGTTTTGGGCTGAAACCCTTTGGCAGGACTGTATCCGATGATTTCATCTCTAACTTGGGGTTGCTTTTTCGCTCTTAAGATCACCTTCTGTAGGTCACACCTGGACTTCTTCTAGAGCTCTGGATCATCTGTCTTGAATACATGTCCTCAGCAGACTACAGATCTCCTGGTTCATCCACATTTTCTGGTCTGGGTATGCCTGGTACGTTCTCATTTCATTTTTCAATTTTTTTAATTGATTTTCAAATAAAGAATATATAAATCGGAAGAGGAGTTTAACAAGTAGATAATATAAAAGACATATAAACAGCAATAGTAAAAACAGAAAGTATATAATGTCAAAATCAAATAGGTAAAATATTATGCTGTTATATATACAATGGTCAAAAAAACTACGACTCCTCATAGCAGTCATAAAAAAAATTGGAAATTTTATTGATAAGGAAAAAAACCCACTAACTAAACTGAAACAAAAAAAAGAGAAAGAAAAAAAGGAAAGAAAAAGAAAGATTGGGCAGTCCAATTGAGGATAAAATTAGAAAAAAAAGAGAGAGAAAGAAAACACATCCTTCCAGTCATCTCCGAACCTTCATGGATAAGGATCTTCCCCAAAGAGAATAAAGAAAAATAAATAAATAAAAATAAATTAAGTCATGTGAAAATATTGAATAAAGGGTCGCCAGACTTGTTCAAAATTAAAGGATATATCAAATGTCCGGCTTCTAATTTTCTCCAAGCTTAGACATGACATAATGGAGGAGAGCCAATAGAAAACAGTAGGTGGGTTAGATTCTTTCTAGCATAGCAAGATAGCTCTCCGAGCCAGTAAAGTTGAAAAAGCTATCACATGTTGGGCGGAAGCAGACACTTTGCTTGCTTCCTCTGGAATAATCCCAAAAATTACTGTAAGTGGATTAGGCAGAACATCCATATCTATAACTTTAGATAATATTCCAAACACATCCCTCCAAAAATTATTTAAACTTACACATGACCAAAACATATGAGTTAGAGTAGCCACTTCTGCGTTACATCTGTCACAAATAGGGCTTGTATTAGGAAAAATATGCGCCAATTTATCTTTGGACATATGGGCCCTGTGTACTATCTTAAACTGAATTATGATATGGCGTGTGCAGATAGATGAATTATTGACTAAATAATAAATTTTACTCCAATGATTATCTGAAAGTGAATGTTGAAGTTCTATTTCCCAAGTGTGTTGAACCCTATCATTAGGCGACATGCGAACATTCATTAACTGTTTATAAATGATAGCTATTAATTGTTTTTGAAAAGGTTTAAACTGAAAAATAACATAAGCCAAATTTGAAGATCAGGCCAAGGGGTAATTCCGTTAAAAATCACGTAAAAAATTCCTAACCTGTAAATACCTGAAAAAATGTGTATTAGAGATATCATATTTATCCATTAACTGTGAAAAAGACATTAAACAATCTTGTAAAAACAAATCTAAAAAAGCTTTTATTCCCTTAATTTTCCATGTTAAAAAAGCCTTATCCAAAGTTGATGGTTTAAAAAAGAAATTAGAATAAATATTACTAGAAAGTAAAATTTTTTTGGATTTATGATATAGACGACCAAGATCGCCTTTCATGGTTACAATTTGAGGAAAATTCAGTAATGGGGTTTTCGTTAACTTCTTTATTAGGAGCTCCTCTTCTGTTTTTGCTCTTCAGAATAGGTAGACAAGCTCTTAACCCTATTGTTAAACATACTTTAAAAATTTGGTATGTTCTCAAAGACACACACGCATCCACCCAGGTCCTGATGAAGTTAATGACAACTGTGGCATAAGCATTCAGATTTAAAGATATGTCCCTAAATCTGGTCCATTCCACTGATTCAAAGCCTTCCCCTGCCTCCTTTGATCATACCTTCATGGTCCTCACCCCTGTTGCTGTTGTTCTCAGTCTGGCCCATACACTGGGATTGGACTTGCCAAAGTGTGGGCATGGAATGGCATGGTAAGTGATCATGATGGTGGTATAACAGTGGTCAAGTGTGTTGCCTCCTTTGGTTTCGCAGGTGACATTTTGGTGAAGTTGTTGAGAGCCTCCTTCAAGCTGGCCTGGCTGAAGTCCCCTGCAATGGCTGGAAAGACATCAGGGTGCCCGGTCTCGGGACTGTTGGTCATGGTGCTCAGCTATTCCACTGCCGGCCTCACGTTGGCCACGAGTGGAATGTACGCTGCAACCTGGATGACAGTGGAAAACTCCCTCAGCAGATAAAATACACCATGATTGACTGCCAGATACTCCAGGTTGTGGGGAGCAGGACTGAGGCAGAACCACCACATCTGTGCACTTTGATGAGTTAACCATGAAGCAAACACAGCTGCCTTTGCCTTTAGATAGAGAAATAGAGAGATGGATAAACAGGTAGATACTTTATTGACCTCAAAGGTTACAAATGTTACAGTGTCATGGTAACATTCCAAGTGCACAGATATTACAAATATTAGAAGTAAGAAAGAAGAAAAACTAGGTTACTTCAAATACACTAACAGGAGGAAGTCATCACTTCTCTGGCTTTAGGTTGACTCATTACAGAGCCTAATGGCCAAGGGTAAGAATGACCTCATATAGCACTCTTTGGAGCAGTACAGTTGTCTTAGTCTATTACTAAAAGTGCTCCACTGTTCAGCCAAAATGGCTCACAGAGAGTGAGAATCATCCAGAATTGCTAGGATTTTCCGTAGGGTCCTTCATTCTACCACAGTCTCCAGTGTGTCTATTTTGGCTCTACATCAGAGGTAGCCTTTCTAATCAGTTTATTGAGTCTGTTGGCGTCACCCATGCTGATGCCATTGCCTGAGCACAGCACTACATAGAAGATTGCACTAGCGTCAACAGACTGGTAGGACATATGGAGGAAAGACCTACATACTCTAAAGAACTTCAGTCTCCTCAGGAAGTGGAGGCAACTCTGCCCCTTCTTGTACACAGTGTCTATGTCAGTGCTCCACTCAACTCTGTCACTCAGGTGCACCCGCAGGCACTTGTAGATCCTCACCATCAACAGTAACAGGAAGCAGTGCCGGCTTAGACTTCCTAAAGTCCATCACCATCTCCTGATGCTACTGTCCAGACCATGCAGTAGAAGGTGCAGCCTTAGGGTTGAGGTGCTGGGGGTGAGCCATATTTCTGTGAAACAAATTTCTCAGCAGTTCCTGAAGTCCCTGTGGTACTGCAATCTTACTCGGAGTTTTTGTTTTATTTCCCACAGACTGTGCATTAACCAGGAGGATTTTAGGGAGTGGTGATCTCAGTGTTGTTCAAAGTAAATGCATGCTCAAGAATTTACATGGGTAAATTCTGTATATGGTAAACCTGTATATGGATAGTGAAAATGCTTGAATGATCAGCCCGGCAGCCTCATTTTCTTAAAGGGAAAATGCACTCACTACCTGGGCGGACTGCAGTCTGGAGAGTGCCAGTTTTAAAGATTGTTAGATTTTTAAACTTCTTGAAAACAATGTCGCTGACTGAAGATTTCATTTTAGCAGTAGCTTTTAGTAGCATTTATCAAAAGCACAGCATTAAAAATCTTAGGGGGTTACCATTGACAAGAAACATAACTCAGTCATTCACATAGAAGCAGATCAAAGGCTGGGTATTCTTCAGTGGGTGACATACCTCCGATCATTCAAGCATTTTCACTATCCATATACAGGTTGCCCCATTCAAATCCTTGAATATACATTCACCTTCAACAACTCCGAACAGTGATTTACTTACAAGAAGCACTGCAGCGTTCACTGCAGTTTTTTGTTTGAATCCTCCAAACCTGGGACTTCAGCCAACCAGAATGGTATCCTGAAAGTGATCAATAAAATCTCGCACCTCTCTGTTTGTAAATACATCATCATTATTTTACTGTAAAAATCCTGTAGATGCCATCTAACATCACTGTTTACATTCTAGTCTAGTTTAGGAAGTTGGAGCACCAACTTGCTTCAGGTTGATTAGGAATGGACATTAAGTACTAGTTTTGCCAGTGAGAGCCACATCCCTTGATTGAATGAGGAAAGATACACTCAGTGGCCACTTTATAGGGTACAGGATACGCCTAATAAAGTGGCCTCTGAGTATATGCTCATGGTCTTCTGCTGCTGTAGCCCATCCACTTCAAGGGTTGACACGTTGTATGATCAGAGATGTTCTTCTGCTCAGCACCATTGTAACGCCTGGTTATTTGAGTTACTGTTGCCTTCCTGTCAGCTTGAACCAGTCTGGCCATTCTCCTCTGAACTCTCTCATTAACAAGTTGCTTTGGTCCACAAAACTGCCCCTCACTGGATGATTTTTGGTTTTTGCACCATTCTCTGTAAACTCTAGAGACTGTTTTGCATGGAAATCCCAAGAGATCAGCAGTTTTTGAGATACTCATAGCACCCCATCTGGCACCAACCGTCATTCCACAGTCAAAGTCACGTAGGTCATATTATTTGCCCATGCTGATGTTTGGTCTGAATAAAAACTGAACCTCTTGACCACGTCTGCATACCTTTATGTATTGAGTTGCTGCAACCCGATTGGCTGATTAATGAGCAGGTATACGTGTGCACCTAATAAAGTGGCCACTGAGTATACAGTGGCTGTTATTATTTCAGGATCCCCCAGAGGTTTCACAGGCCGTTAAGTACACTTGAAACATAATCATTGCATTATAATAGAGAGGAAATGGTGTAATGTCCTGGGAAAAGTCAATGTGAGGTTATTAATGCAAACCAATGGGAAACTTTGTACTGGAATGCCTGCCAGAAGTTACATTACCATGAAGGAACAGGGCACTCACTGCAGATGTTTTCAAAGGGGCACACACCACTCAAGAGGAACTGGGGGCTGGGCATTCCGGCACAACCAAGACAAGCATGATGAGAGTAGTGTATTCACCCAAATCCACTGCTCTCCCCAAACCTCATCCCTCACACCCTGCCTCTCTCCCACATTTCTTTAAAACATATCCCAACGACTCTCTTTAGATTCAGGTTTCTGTCTTTCTGTCGTCCAGTTTGTGGGCTGCAGGTGCTTCTTTTCAGCAGGGTGTATTGTGATAGCCTGCCTCCGGACCATTCGCTGTAGTCCATAGCTGCAACTCTTTTATCATCCCAGTTCTTCTGCTATTGCTGGTGTTGCCAACTGTGCTTGTTGCTTCACACCACACCCAATCTTTTTCCATTTTTCTAATTCTATAGCCCTTGGAGCGGAAATAGCATGATTATTTTGTATCTTTTAAGTAGTAGTTAACATAAAGGTCAGGATTAGCAACATTGCCCATAACGGCACTATACTAATGAGAAGTTGTCATTATGGGTAACTACTAAAGGTTAAGACTTCCCACGCTTTTGCTTTCAATTCTCCATTCAAAACCAATGTAGGGTTTTTTCTTGACTTCCACCTCACCAACCTCCACAGTCAATGGATCGCACTTCATCATTTTCAGGAGCTCCAATGGGATAAACATATTAACATAAGAACGTAAGAACATAAGAAATAAGAGCAGGAGTAGGCCATCTGGCCCATCGAGCCTGCTCCACCATTCGACAAGATCATGGCTGATCTGGTCATGGATTCATCTCCACCTACCTGCCTTTTCCCCATAACCTGTAATTCCCCTACTATGCTGAAATCTATCCAACCTTGACTTAAATCTATTTACTGAGGTAATCCCCACTGCTTCATTGGGCAGAGAATTTCGCAGATTCACCACTCTCTGGGAAAAACAGTTCCTCTTCATCTCCATCCTAAATCTATTCTTCCAAATCTTGAGGCTATGTCCCCTAGTTCTAGTCTCACCTACCAGTGGAAACAACTTTCCTGCCTCTACCTTGTCTATCCTTTTCATAATTTTATATGTTTCTATAAGATCTCCTCTCATCCTTCTGAATTACAGCAAGTACAGTCCCAGGCGACTCAATCACTCCTCATAGTCTAACCCCCTCATCTCTGGAATCAACCTGGTGAACCTCCTCTGCACTGCCTGCAAAGACAGTGTATCCTTCCTCAAGTAAGGAGGCCAGAACTGCATTAGGACTCCAGGTGCAGCCTCACCAGTACGCAGTACAGTTGTAGCATGACCTCCCTGCTCTTAAATTCAATCCCTCTAGCAATGAAGGCCAACATTCCATTTGACTTCTTGGTAGGCTGCTGCACCTGCAAACCAACTTTTGTGATTCATTCACAAGCATTCACAAGTCCTTCTGCAATTTATTACCATCTAAATAACCATTTATTACCATTTAAATAACACTACATTCTCCCCTCCCCTCACTCCAAGCGTGATATTTTGAAGGAATAATTTCCTTGCAGACTTTGTGGTCTAATCCTCCATTACCAGCTTCCAATGCCTCCTTTCAAATGCAAGAAAACTACTTATTTCAAATGTGCCTTCCTAGCTTCTGGGTTCCAAACACTCTTTGCTGATGAAACATTAATTGATTGAATTTAATCAGAGTTAAGGCACCTCTTTCACTGCTCTTAATGCAAGCTCATTTACTTTTGGGAAAGAAGATGCAGGATTGATTGAAGAATTTACAGAATATCTCCATTCATTTCACAGTCACGTATCTCAGTTTCTAATCATCGCTCATCTTAACATTCTTTGTTGAAGCCTGGTTTATGTTCTGATTATTTATTTATTGAGATACAGCACAGAATAGGCTCTTTCAACCCTTTGAACCGTGCCACCCAGCAATCCCCAATATGATCCAAGCCTAATCATGGGACAATTTACAATGACTGATTAACCTACCAACTGGAACGTCTTTGGACTGTGGGAGGAAACTAGAACACCCAGAGAAAACCCACGCGGCCACAGAGGTACAAGCTCCTTACAGGCAGCGGTGGGACATGAACCCAAGTCATCGGTACTGTAAAGTGTTGTGTTAAACACTAAGCTACTGTACCATTAGAGTCTTGGCAGCCTACCTGATTCAATAATGGAATCAACAATTTTATGTATTGATACTATAAGCAAAATAACTTTCATCTGAGAGTAGGTCTTCATGAAGTACTAACTCTTCCTCTTTGTACAATACTGCATGACTGGCTGAGCATTTCTAGCATTTCACGTTCTTATTTCATAATTTCAGCCTTTAAAAAATGTTGTACTACAGGGAAAGACAAGATTTGGGTCCTTACACAGTCAAATTGCTTCAGCTGTCACCACATATTCAGCATGTCAGGAGATTTAATTTTCAAATAATCAAAAGTAAGTTAACATAGTGTTAAAAATCTTATGCTTAGATTTAATATTTTTGCTGCATAATTAAAGTTCACTTAATAAATATTTTTGTTTCAGTTTGGTGTGCAAACTAGCTAAATATTTTTGCAAGGATAGTGCTGATAGCTGTATAGAAACGGAAGTTTACAATCCAGCAATTAAAACTAAATCTTAACTCAAAATATTAAGTATATAATTGTTTTAGAGAAAAGTGAGTTTGTCAAACCGGAATAGGCCTTGGCTGTGTTTCCCATGAAACAACAGGAAATAGATCCAATTGTCGTCAGTCAGCATCTTGGAAAGAAGCCCACAGAAACGATTTTTGTTTTGATGACAGATGACAAAATGTACAATGCTGCTAAAATAACAAGGCACAAAATTAAGCCTCCAAAATAAGCAAGGTAAGATAAAGAAGACATCTGTTGCTCCTACATTATTGCCAAACAATGCTAGTTATCTTGCCTTATCACTGTTGAAAGTACACAGAAACTTAGATATTTTTTACAATTATAGAGGTGTGGGAAGGTAATGACAAGTTAACTCGTGTTTGGTGGGAATTAAGTTGGACCTTCTTTCCTGACTGATATTCTGTACAGTGATTTGTGTTAGTCTATCAGCCACCAAATGGGCCTTCAACTTTGAAATAAGTGGGCATAGTTATCGAGTCATTGAGCACTATAGCACAGAAGCAGGCCCATCAGCCCATCTAGTCCATGCTGAACTGTAATTCTGCCTAGTTCCATATAACTAAACTGGATCTTATCTCCCTATGCCCCTCCTGTTCCCATTCTTATCCAACTTGCTCTTAAATGTTGAAATCAAATCTGCTCATTCCATACTTGCACCACTCTCTGAGTGAAGAAGTTCTCCCTCAGGTTCCCCTTAAATATTTCACCTTTCACATTTAACCTATGACCCCTATTTCTAGATTCACCCAATGTTCTGCTTATATAGCAGTTGGGTAGTCAAGTCATTTAAATCCCCACAAATCATCCTAGAATATTAGAAATATATGGTCGAGGAAATGCTTACCATATCTACATCAGCCAGAATCAGCCAATACAGTAAAATTCTAATCCTACTTCTCATCTCTGAAGCAGTCCCCTCACTGCAGCGTCCTCATTCTGTTTCTCTTAAAGTGTGAAGAGAGTTTCTGCCACCACCAGCCATTCAGTTAATGAGTTCCAGCTGCTGGCCACCTTCGGGTTAAAAATCAATAGTACAGCCCCATAGCCTATTGGTAGAATTTTTCGTAAATATTTCACTCTTAATGAAAGTTTAGTGCTGGAAATAAGATGCTGAAACTAATTAATTCACAGATAACTCAAAATTTTCAGGGTACAAAATGAGATTTAATGAAAGCTTCTTGGAGTCATAGTTCATAGAAAACTACAACACAGAAAAAGGTCCTTGGCCCATCTAGTCCACGTTGAACCATTTAAACTGCCTAGCTTCATAGACCTGCACCCAGTCCGTAACCCTCCATACCCCTCCGATCTATGTATTTATCCAAACTTCTCTCAAACATTGAAATCAAAATCTCAACCACCACTTGTGCTGGGAACTCTCACCACCTTCTGTGAAAAGAAGTTTTCTCTCAAACACTTCACATTTCACCCTTATCCCACGACCTCTAGTTGTGGTCCCACCCAATCTCAAAGAAAAAAGCCTGCTTGCATCTATACGCTCATAATCTTGTATACCTCAATCAAATCTTCCCTCAATCTTTTATGCTTGAGGAAATACAATTTTAACCTATTCAATCTTTCCTATAATTCAGGTCTTCCATTCCCAGCATCATCCCTGTAAATATTTTTCTTTGTAAATTCATTTCCATCTTTCTTGTAGGTAGATCACCAAAACCACATATAGTACTCCAAATTAGGCCTCACCAATTCTTATAGAACTTCAATATAACATCCCAACTCCTGTATTCAATTTCTTTGATTTATGAAGGCCATGTGCCATAAGCTTTCTTTTACAATCCTATATATACTTTCAGGGATTTATGGACCTGCATTCCAAGATACCTTTGTTCCACCACACTCTTCAGTACACTTCCATTCACTGTGTACAACCTATCCTGGTTAGTCCTCCCAAAGGACAGCGCCTCACTTTGTCCACATTAAATTCCATCTGTCATTTTTCAGTTGGTCCAGATCCTGCTGCAAGATTTGATAGTCTTGTTCACTGTCCACTAATGTGTAAATTTGCCACATTATCATCCAGATTGTTGCTATAAATGATAAACCCCAAAGGACCCAACACCGATCCCTGTGGCACTCCACTGGTCACAGGCCTCCAGTCAGAGAGGCAACCATCTACTACCACTCTCTGGATACTTCCCCACAGCCAATCTCTAATCCAGTTTACTACCTCATCTTGAATGCCAAGCAACTGAACCTTCTTGAACAACCTCCCATGTGGAATCTTGTCCAATGCCTTGCTGAAGTCCATGTAGACAACATCCACTGCTTTGCCTTCATCAACTTTCCTGGGAACATCCTTGAAAAATTCTGTAGCTTTGGTTAGACAGGACCTATAATCTTCTAGTTCTTAGAGCTTTTCTTAAACACCAGAACAATATTAGCTATCCTCCAATCCTCAGGAACATCACCTGTTGCTAAGGGTGATTTAAATATCTCTGTTAGATTCCCTGAAATTACTGCACTTGCCTCCCACAGGATCTGAGGGAACACCTTGTCAGGCCCTAGGGAATTATCCACCCTGATTTGCCTCAAGACAGCAAATCAGAAGATATAGGCCGGTGAGCCTGACATCTGTAGTGGGAAAGTTATTGAAAGGTATTCTGAGGGACTGGATCTATAAGTATTTGGATAGACATGGACTGATTAAGGATAGTCAGCATGGCTTCATGCATGGTAGGTCATGTCTAACCAATCTTATAGAGTTTTTATAGAGGAAGTTCCCAGGAAAGTTGATGAAGCACAGCAGCATCTCTACTTCGTTAGGAGTTTGCCAGGATTTGCCAAAACTCTGTCGAATCTAAAATTCTGTAGAAGTATGGTGGAGAGTATATTGACTGGCTCCTTCACAGCCTGGTATGGATATATACATGCCCTCAATGGAAAATCATATAAAAGATACTGAATACATCCTAATCCATCACTGGTAAAACCCTCCCCACCATTGAGCACATCCACACGAAACGCTGTCACAGGAAACAGCACTCATCATCAGAGGTCCTCACCACCCAGAACATGCTCTCTTCTCACTCCTACCATCAGGAAGAAGGTGCAAGAGCCTCAGGGCTCACACCCCCATGTTCAGGAGCAGTTATCATTCCCCAAACATCAGGCTCTTGGACCAAAGGGGATAACTTCATTCAACTTCACTAGCCCCATCACTGAAACATTCCCACAACCTATGGACTCACTTTCCTGGAGTCTTCATCACACGTTCTGGATATTTATTGGTTATTTATTTATTATTATTAATATTTCTTTTGTTTTTGTATTTGCACAGTTTATTGTCTTTTGCACATTGGTTCAACACCCAAGATGGTGTGGTCTTTCATTGATTCTATTTTAGGTATTCTTTTATTATGGATTTATTGAGTATGCCCGCAAGAAAACAAATCTCAGGGCTGTATATAGTGACATATATGTACTTTGAAAATAAGTTTACTGCCAACTTTGTCCTTATTTACCAATAGTGAGAAGGGGCTTTACTAAATAAACAACATTTCTCTGTCTGTTTACGCGCATACAGTTATTATTGTTGTTCCTTTCCACACCTTGTGGTGCATTAGGCTGCAACCTTGCCACTTCTTTAGCATTTTTGTTTTTTTTTTAGGAGGTCAATTTGCTAGCTGGACACAGATGGAAAGCATGCAAGGGGCCGTCCAGATTCGAACCCAGGACCACTGGCAAAGTCCGGTGTGGATGCCACTACACCACTGGCCAGCTGGGTGCGTGGAAAATGTAGAATGAGGGTGCAGAGGCGATGTGTGTAAAGGGAAGTGTTTATGAGATGGATATCAAGAAAAAGCAAGGATCTGGCAGATTGTAAGAATGGCTTTAGTGCATCATTTGATGAGAAGGCAGAAGAGGCGAGTTTACTAAGGATGGTAAGAAAAGCAATTAAGCTAATCTCAAGACAGGATGCTGTTAACTATGTTGCATGGGAGGAAATTGTCAAGAGTGGTGGGAGAATCAGTGTGAAGCGATTTAACTGAGAGAGGATAAACATTGTATTCACGCCTACTGCACAAATGAAGTCATTTCCTGCATTGAAACCAGACTCTGAGAGTGAACACAAAGTGGTTCTGTTGCCATTTACTCTGACTGTCACCTCTGTCTATTATATTCTTTTTATGTGGCTTGGTGCACATTAATTTCTCTCTTCCGTTCCTTACTTCTTCGCCTGAAAAATAAATTATTAGTTGAGTTGTAGAATCTTCCAGCGCTATTGAATAGAAACTGCTACTAAGGGATCCAGCTTCACTCTAGGAGGCAGTCGATATAGTCCAGATGAGATGGACAGTTTATCTGTTCCAGTGTCCAGTTGTAAGGATAATGAATCCATCATATATAAGTGAGATGAATGCATCACAATTACACTGGGTTGCATACTGCAAACATCAAGTCACTTGTGGATGAATGTGTCCCCACAAAATCATTCAGACCCTGTGGTTTTAGACTCGGAGGCCAATGCGAGAACATCCTTCAGGAGGTGAACCCATGGAAATCATCCAGCCCAGATGGGGTATCTGGCCAAGTATTAAAAACCTGTGCCAGTCAGCTGGCTGGAGTGTTCACTGATCTCTTTAACCTCTGAGGTACCCACCTGCTTCAAGCTGGCATCAATTATTCTGGTGCCCAAGAGGAATATGGCGACCTGCCTCAATGTCTATTGTCCAGTAGCACTTACATCCACTCTGATGACATGCTTTAAGGGGTTGGTGATGAGAGTATATCAACGTCTGCCAGAGGAACAACTTGGATCCTGTCCAGTTTGCCTACCATCACAACAGGTCAGCAGCAGATTCCACTTCACTGGCTCTTCAATCAACCCTGCAACATCTGGACAGTGAAGATGTATACAACAGGGTGTTCGTCATTGACTACACCTCTCCATTCAATGCTATCATCCCGCCAAAACTAATCCATGAGCTCCAAGATCTAGGCCTCATTTCCTCCTTGTGCAACTGGATCCACGATTTCCTCACCCAGTCAGTTCAGATTGTCAACAACATCTCTTCCACTATCATCATCAGCACAGGTGCACCACAAGGCTGTGTGCTTAGTCCCCTGCTCTACTCGCTTTATGAAGCTAGGTACAGCTCCAATGCCATATTTATATTTACTGACGATACCACTGTTGTTGGCTGAATAAAAGGAGGTGATGAATCAGCATATAGGATGGAGATTGAAAATCTAGCTGAATGGTTCCACAACGATAACCTCTCACGCAACATCAGCAAAACCTTAGATCTGACTATTGGCTACAAGAGGAGGAAACTGGAGGTCCATGAGCCAGACCTCATCAGGGTGTTAGAGGGGAAGAGGGTCAGCAACTTTAAGTACTTCAGTGTTGATGCACCATCAATAACTCACTCTGAGACGTAAGAAGCGAGATATCGGCTTTTATTGACTGGAAGAATGAACAACACTACATCCTGGAGAATGAGGCCGGGCTCAGGCCTCAATCGCCTTTATACAGGGGTCTGTGGGAGGAGCCACAGGAGCAGTCCAGACAGGTATACATAGTTCACCACAAGTGTTATCATTTCAGACGGTGTAGCACATGTGTCTGTCCTGGGTTCAGGTGTAGGTGCCGTGACAATGAAAGCACGAAGTGCCTATACTTTCTTAGAAGTTTGCAAAGATTCATCATGTCACCTAAAACTTTGACAAACTTCTGTAGACGCACAATGGAGGATATACTGACTGGCTGCATCATGCCTGATATGGAGACACTAATACCTGTGAATGAAAAGAACTACAAAGGGATTGGATACAGCCCAGCACATCACAGGTAAAGCCGTCTTAACCACTGAGCACATCTACAAAGGAGCACTGTTACAGGAAAGCAGTGTCCATCATCAAGGAGCACCTAGGCCAAGCTCTCTTCTTACTGCTGCCATCAGGAAGGAGGTACAGGAACCTTAGGTCCAACAACAAAAGTTCAAAGTTCCAAGTACATTTATTATGAAAGCACGTATACAGTATACAACCTTAAGATCTGTCTCCTAACAGGCAGTCACGAAACAAAAAAACCCCCAAAATTTTATAAAAGACCATCAAGTACCCAATGAGGAGAGAAAAACATATCATGCAATCAATAAACACGGGCAAATAGCGTTCTGAACTGAAATCCACAGAGAGAGCTCATCCCCAGACACCCAGTTCAGTGCAGAGAGGATCAGTGAGCTGAACCAGCCCATTCCTCCCCTTGGACCCTGACACCCTGACCTGGCACCTCAAACATAGGGTTTTGTTGCTTCAATAAGCTCTAAGGCCTGGACCCTGCTACCTCAATTTGACCTGTACTCCACCTATCCAATTCGGCCCGGTGTTTCAATTGATCAAACCTCGGTTCTTCCTCGCTCTTGGCAATAGGCCCGATGCCTCGCTTCGGTTCTGCCACATTGAACTGCCTCCAAGTCCAAAGGGAAGTTTCAGACTATTGTTTGCAATGATCATTTACCAGAAAAAAGAGTGATTAACAAAGTATTTAGTTGCTTTCCTTCTTTCATCAGCTACCATACAGAAGTCGCTGAGATTCACCAGCACCATCAGGTTCAGGAACCATTATTACTCCGCAATCATCAGGCTCCTGAACCAGAGGGGATAACTTTACTCACCCCAATACTGAACTGATTCCATATTTATTACTTATTTTATTATCATTATTTATTTATTTTCAGCTCTTATAAAACCTGAGGTACAAGCATAGCCAAGCATGCTCATTTCTCAACTGCTACGAACTTGCAGACTATTCCAGTGGTGTTTAGTATTGTAGCTTTCTGAAGATTTACATAGATATTGCTGTGTAGACCTAATTGCTTAATGCTGTTGTGTAGTGGCTTTGGAGTGGTACTAGTTGTAGATAATACTATCGGGACACTGTATACTTGTTTATGTTCCAAGCTCGTTCAATTTTTTTTCTTTTAATTCAGCATATTTCTGTTGTTTTTCACTTACTGATTTTTGTGTGTGATGTGTGTTTGGAATGGATATATCTATTAACTAAGTTGTTCCTGCTTGTTTAACTTGTATTATTATATCTGGATGGTTATTATGAATTGTCCTATTTGTATTAATGGCTGGTCATAATACAATTTGTGGGGTTCTGACTCTAAAACTGGTTCAGTCTTTTATTTATAGTAAGGTATGATTTCTTTTATGAGTTTGTATTAAAAAGCAAGATTTTGGTGAATGATGTTTGCCACTTGATTGTGCCTGTGTAAGTAATCAGATTGAGTTAAATGGCTATTGGATCCTGTAATGTGTTGGATTGCTTCTGGTTTTACTTGGCATTTTCCACATTCATCATATGGAACAATATTATTATTATTATTATTATTATTATTATTATTATTATTCTGTTTCTCTTGAACCAGAGGGGGTAAATTCACTCATCTTCACTCACCACATTACTGAACTGTTCCTCTGAAACTGGACTCACTTTCAAGGTCTCTTCCCCTGTTCTCGAGATTCCTTGCTTACTTATTTATTTTTATTATTATTTGTTGTTGCTTTCTCTTTCTTTTGCACATTGGTTGTTGCCCATCTTTGTTGTGTGTAGTCGTTCATTGATTCTGTAATGTTTCTCTATATTTACTGTAAATACCTGTAAGAAAATAAATCTCAGGGTAGTATATGGTAACATATATGAACTTTGATAATAAATTTACTTCGAACTTTTGGCAAAATCTGTGTCTCACAAATGCCTTGTTCCCACTCTGGGTTAAACACTGATAGGACTGGAAGAACTCTAAGCAGAATGCCAATGTGCTTTTAAATTTACTGTAACAGGCAATCTTGTTTTGCTGTCACATACAAAAATGACAATCTGGACGTTCCTTTGTGCAACTCTGAAAAAAACAATGCTGTACAGTTAAAAATTAACTTAAACTGTAATAAAAGAATATAATGCAGTCTTTCCTTTGTGTCTTAGTGCTTGTCAGAAACTATGAAGCTGAACATTTTGGTGTGATTTTCATTTGTCCTTACACCTGCTTATATATGCCTTTAAATTGCCCAGAGAATGCCAACTCTATACTGTACTAGAGAAACTTAGAGCATTAATGTGCAGAGGGTGCAAGACCATAGCTCCCCGAATTTGGTAACACAAGTGGCAAAGGAGTAACATGGTAGGTATTGAATATTAAAGTTGGGAAGTCATGTTGCAGCTGTATAGAACTCGGGTTAGCCCACATGTGAAATATTGTGAGTAGCTTTCATCACCATGGTGCAGAAAAGATGTGGAGGCCTTGGTGAGAGCACAGAAGTGGTTCACAAGGATGTTGCCTGGATTGGAGAATACTAGCTATAAGAGGTTGGACACTTCCTCTGGAGTGTCAGAGGCTGAGGAACAATGTAAAACTGTGAAAGGCATAGATGTGCAGTTAGTCAGAGTCTTTTTCCCAGGCTAGAAGATATAGGTTTAATGTAAGAAGGGTAAAGCTTAAAGAAGATTTATGGGATAAGTTTGTTTTAACAGAGTGGGTAGGTGCTTGGAGAACTCTGCTAAGGGAAGTGGAAGTAGCAGCTGTAAATGCAACATTTAAGAGACCCTTAGACAGACACATAAACAGACAGGGAATAGAGGAATACAGACCGTGTGTAGGCAGAAGAGGTTTGCTAGGTCAGCACAGACAAGTTGGGCCAGGGAGCTCGTTCTTTTACTGTGCAATGTTCTATATTACATAACTTAAAGAACAGTACAGCACAGTTCAGTCCCTTCGGTCCATGACATTATGCTGACCTAACAGTCAGCTCCAAGATCAGTCTAACCCTTCCCTCCCACATGACTCTCCATTTTTCCTTCCATCCATGTGATGCACCATCAATAACTCACTCTGAGACATAAAAGTGAGGTATCGGCTTTTATTGACTGGAAGAAGGAACAAGCAGTGAGTGACCACCATACGACATCCTGGAGACTGAGAGGCCAGGCTCAGACCTCCATCACCTTTATACAGGGGTCTGTGGGAGGAGCCACAGGAGCAGTCATTGGGGGGGGGGCATGTCCAGACAGGTATATGTAGTTCACCACATTCACCCCCCCTTTGTTTTTAAAAAAGAGTCCCCATGTGGCGAAGTTTCTTACAAGTATATTTACAGGTTAAGTCTATCAGCTGGTCGAATCTGTTGCTGCGATCTACGTAGCTCCGGCTGTGATTGCGCAGGTGCTGATGGTGGTGATTGCACAGGTGCTGGTGGTGGTGATTGCACAGTTGCTGATGGTGGTGATTGCACAGGTGCTGAAGGTGGTGATTGCACAGGTGCTGGTGGTGGTGATTGCACAGGTGCTGATGGTGGTGATTGCACAGGTGCCGGTGGTGGTGATTGCACAGGTGCTGGTGGTGGTGATTGCACAGGTGCTGATGGTGGTGATTGCACAGGTGCTGGTGGTGGTGATTGCACAGGTGCCAGTGGTGATTGCACCGGAGATGGAGGTTGTGCTGGTTCCGGCCTAACTGGAGGTGTCAGTCCACTAGGCATCAGTGATCCCTCACATGGAAAGCATTTTACGTCCAGAAAGATTGGATTTGGACCCCCAAGACCCTAAAGCAGCTCTTACCTTTGAACTCTGGCTTGCATGCTTCCAATCATACTTGAAGGAGGTTAGTGCAATTGAATCCGCTGTTATGCATCGAATTCTCCTCTCGAGGGTCACCCCAAAAGTTTATTCACTTATCAGGGGGCGTGTCCAGACAGGTATATGTAGTTCACCACACCATGTGCCTATCTAAGGGTCACTTAAATGTGTAGTATCTACTACCACCACCACTGGCAGTGTATTCTAAGCAATTACCATGCTCTGTGTTTTAAAAAAACCTGTCTCTGACAACCTTCTTATACTTCCCTCCAATTACCTTAAATTTTCCCCTCTCATATTAGCCATTTCCACCTTGAGGGAAAAAAAGATGCTGACTGTTCAGTCTCTCTATGCCTCTTAACACGTTATACATCCCTATATTTAGCCACAGAAATAGGCATAGCAGGGTCAGGCACGTGCCTGCAGGGCATAATTCTGGTTGTCGATAAATTGCACCTATGTAGTATTGGTCTTTACAGAGATCTCACTGGCTTTTGGTTTGCCTATAGCATCACAAGAGTACATGTCTCATCTGGGGACGGTTCTTCACCAATCGGGAACCTCTGGGGGCACTTTCCCAATCGCCCATTCATGCAGAATTCATTGATTAATTTACCACTTTCCCCAGGAGCTGGAGAGGTGCAAATTAAATTGTGGCTTGCCGTTCCAAGGGCTGGCTGCTGAAATGGTAGCTAATTGGCTAAATGCCAGCTGCTGTGAGAACTTACCATAGGCCAAAATAACCAGCACACTGAAAGCTTATACTGAATAGCATTACAAACCTGATTAGCTTCTGAGCAGCTCACACGAAATGCTGGAGGAACTCAGCGTGTTAGGCAGCATCTATAGAGGGAAATAAACAGTGGACATTTCGAGCTGAGACGCTTCATCAGGACCAGAAAGACAGTGGGTGGAAGCCAGAATAAAATGGTAAGGAAAAGAGGGAGAAGCATAAGCTGGTAGGTTATAAGTGGGTTCAGGATGGAGAAGGTAGGTGGGCGAGGAGGATTTGGATGAATGGAATTGATATGAGAAGCTAGGAGGTGATAGGTGGAAGAGGCAGAGGTCTGAAGAAGATTAAATCTGATAGGACAGCCAATGGAAGAAAGGGAGGAGGTGGAGAACCAGAGAGAAGGAATGGATGGGTTATGAGGGGTGGTAGGGGGTGAAGGAGGGAAGGGAAAGGGAAGGGGATCAGACGAGAGTAGTTATTGGAAGTAGTTAGAGAAATTGATACTGAAGCAATCATATTGGAAGCTACCCAGAAGCAATATGAGGTTTTGCTCCTCCACCCTATGTCTGGCCTTAACATGGAGGTGATGGGGGCCATGGACAGTGTGGGAATGTGATATGGAATTAATATGGTTGATCACCTGAAGATACAGCAAGTGGAGGAAAAGTGCTTGATGAGGTGGTTTCCAAATCTGCATCAGTCTCACTAATGATAGATAGATAGATAGATAGATAGATAGATAGATAGATAGATAGATAGATAGATAGATAGATAGATAGATAGATACTTTATTCATCCCCATGGGGAAATTCAACTTTTTTTCCAATGTCCCATACACTTGTTGTAGCAAAACTAATTACATACAATACTTAACTCAGTAAAAAAATATGATATGCATCTAAATCACTATCTCAAAAAGCATTAATAATAGCTTTTAAAAAGTTCTTAAGTCCTGGCGGTAGAATTGTAAAGCCTAATGGCATTGGGGAGTATTGACCTCTTCATCCTGTCTGAGGAGCATTGCATTGATAGTAACCTGTCGCTGAAACTGCTTCTCTGTCTCTGGATGGTGCTATGTAGAGGATGTTCAGAGTTATCCATAATTGACCGTAGCCTACTCAGCGCCCTTCGCTCAGCTACCGATGTTAAACCCTCCAGTACTTTGCCCACGACAGAGCCCGCCTTCCTTACCAGCTTATTAAGACGTGAGGCGTCCCTCTACTTAATGCTTCCTCCCCAACACGCCACCACAAAGAAGAGGGCGCTCTCCACAACTGACCTATAGAACATCTTCAGCATCTCACTACAGACATTGAATGACGCCAACCTTCTTAGGAAGTACATTCGACTCTGTGCCTTCCTGCACAAGGCATCTGTGTTGGCAGTCCGGTCTAGCTTCTCGTCTAACTGTACTCCCAGATACTTGTAGGTCTTAACCTGCTCCACACATTCTCCATTAATGATCACTGGCTCCATATGAGGCCTAGATCTCCTAAAGTCCACCACCATCTCCTTGGTCTTGGTGATATTGAGACGCAGGTAGTTTGAGTTGCACCATATCACAAAGTCCTGTATCAGTTTCATACCACGCCTGGTCTCTGATTAACTTTGCCATTGAAGTTAACACTGTGCATGGGACCTATTATGAAGGCAGGTGACAGACAATGTTGTTTGAATACTTAATAAAATGCATGATGTAATTTCTAGATGAGGAATATTGTATAGTTTCCTGGGATGAGTTGGAGCCAGGCAGGCATTTGGATAGTAGAGGTGGGATCATGGACAAATGTGGAAACAAAAGGTAGAAGGTAGATTATTGGTATAAAATTAAACAGCCTTGTGAACAGAATAACGCTACTGAAGAGTATTACGTTAATGCATTAAATTACCATCAGTCAAACATGGTAATTGCAAAGAAAAAGCTGCAGACTTATCCTACAAGTTAATTATTGGCAATCCCACATCCACTGAGAATTTCTTTATATAAAAGCATTTCTGATTTATCATTCTGCATTAAACAGTTGTTTATGGTTCATATGACATGATTTAACATGAATCCAATGACTTCATTTCTGTTAGGATGACCACGTTACAGATTTATTTCTTTCAACAGGGAGCCATGCCAACTGGAAACTCGAACAGGAAAGTAGAACATGTGAGCACTCAATTTTCTCCAATGGTCATAATATACTGTGCCATGGGCATCTGACTTTTCAGTAGTTGTTCCCAATGGGGAAGAGTTCCTGAGAATCCACCCCTTTACTGGCACATTTGCTCTGCTCTTAAACAACTTCCCTTGACAGTGCTTTGTAAAAATGGCAACACAATCCCAAAGTGACACTCTAATTCTATGCTCAGAGTAAGGGATTTGTACTGATTCAATTGACAGCTGCTTACAAATATCAGATTTTGCCCTGAAGTTACAAGTTACCTGGTGCTTTGCAATTAAGTTCCCCTCCATTCTGGCAGATATTGTTGTGTGTGCTTCCAATATTCTTTCTTCGAGCCCTAACGACATCCCTCTGCTCACCACTCATCAGCAATGAGGCTGGTGTGAATAAGATCTGTATTAGTACAAGAGCTGACATACTTTGCAGGACAGAGGTATTATATTGTGCGATAAAAATACAGGTACATGGAATTAAGGTACAGGTACTAGTACCTGGATCAGCTATGATTCAATCCATTGGCTGCAACTCTGCCTCAACTCATGGTAAATAAATGTGGATTGAAGGTTGACCAATATTTCTATAACATCATGTCTTGAAGAAACAATACACTCCAAAATACCCTCTTCAAATATGTTATGAGTTGGGAGGAAATGCTGAAACCACAAGCGAGCTTCTTAGAAGTGACTCTCAACTGAAGTCATCAAGTCAACCTATAAATTTCTGCTTCTGTTCACAATAACATTTGAAAGTGATATTCATCAGAATAGATTAAAAAACCCACATTTTCCAGTGCTGGTTAATTTGGTCTTTCTCCCTATCAAAAGGTTACTATTGAATTAATTGTTGAACAATTTATGGTCTTCAACATATAGGACAGGGGTGGGGCGGTGAAAGAGGGTATAGTGGGAAACATTGTGTTAATTTATCATAGATGAGAGTTTTGTAAAATTAACAAAAGGTTTAGGTTAAACTTTAGCAATAGAGACCACAACAGAGACATACACATTGGAACACACTGTTTTGAGTAATTGACGTGGTGAGTTGTTTCTAAAAATATTTAAGTTAAGAAATTTTATTTTTATTTTATTTAGAGATACAGCATCAAATAGATCCTTCCAGCCTTTGAGCTGCACTGCTCAGCAGCCGCCACCAACCACGATTTAACTCTAACCCAATAATGGGACAATTTACAATTAACCAATTAACCTACCCAATACATATTTGAATTGTGGGAAGAAACTGGAGAACCTGGAAAAACATCCACGCATTCCATGGGAAGATGTACAAGCTGCTGAAGATGACACCAGAATTGAACTCCAAACTCTGACACCCTGAGTTCTATTAGTGTATGCTAAACCACTACGCTACCTGGTGCCGATGGTAATATTTAATTGAAAGGGCAGTTTTCAAGTGAAATAATGATAGATATGATTATCTTTACTGGTGTGGAAAGTCTCCTTCAGTTGATTAAAGGTGTAAGTTACATTTTGAGTTAGAGGAATGCAGGTGAGAGGAGCTCATGGTTGCAAAAGTGTGAAATATAGAGCCATATTATTTTCTGATAGTTCTTAATGTTTTATTATACAAGCCTGAAGAATGGTCTTGGCCCAAAATCTTGACTGTCTATTCATTTCCACAGATGCTGCCGGACCTGCTGCGTTCCTCCAGCATTTTGTGTGTGTTGCTTTGGATTTCCAGCATCTGCAGAATCTCTTGTGTACAGTATTTTACTTTTTTTTTTATTATTATTGGAAGCTGGAAAGATTGGAAAAACTTCAAAAAACTACAAAGGACCACTAAGCAAGCAATGAGGAAAGAGAAGTTAGGCAATGAAAGTAAACTTGCACAAAATATAAAAACAGTTAGTGAAGGTTTTTTTTTACAACTACTTAAAGTGGAAAAAGGTGGTGATAGTGAATGTAGGTTGCTTGGAAGATGAGAAAGTGGAATTAATATTGTGTGATGTGGAAATGGGCAAGTTCTTGAATACAATTTTATGTTGGTCTTCACAAACTAGTGGGTCTAAAAGAAAACAAGTCCCTTGGTCCTGATGTAATGAATCCTAGGGTACTGAAAGAAATAGTGAAAGTTGGGGCAGATGTGTTTGTAATATGAAAAAAGTGAGTTTCTGTTCATGGTTTCCATGTCCATTTGGGAATCGGTTGGCAGAGGGGAAGAAGCTGTTCCTGAATCACCGAGTGTGTGCCTTCAGGCTTCTGTACCTCCTACCTGATGGTAACAGTGAGAAAAGGGAATGCCCTGGGTGCTGGAGGTCCTTAATAATGGATGCTGCCTTTCTGAGATACCACTCCCTGAAGATGTCCTGGGTACTTTGTAGGTTAGTACTCAAGATGGAGCGGACTAAATTTATGACCCTCTGCAGCTTCTTTCGTTCCTGTGCAGTAGCCTCCTCCCCCCACCGCCCCCATACCAGACAGTGATGCAGCCTGTCAGAATGCTCTCCATGGTACATCTATAGAAGTTTTTGAGTGTATTTGTTGACATACCAAATCTCTTTGAACTCCTAATGAGGTATAGTCACTGTCTTGCCTTCTTTATAGCTGCATCGATATGTTGGGACCAGGTTATCATGTCACCCAGGAACTTGAAACTGCTCACTCTCTCCACTTGATGCCTCTATGAGGATTGGTATGTGTTCCTTCATCTTACCCTTCCTGAAGACCACAATCAGCTCTTTCATCTTACTGATGTTGCTTGCAGGGTTGTTGCTGCGACAACACTCCACTAGTTGGCATATCTCGCTCCAGTACGCCCACCTGTCTCCAACTGCGATTCTACCAAAAATGGTTGTATCATCAGCAAATTTATAGATGTATTTGAGCTATACCTAGCCACACAGTCATGGATATGGTCATGGGTAGAGCTGTGGGCTAAGTACACAACCCTGAGGTGCACCAGTGTTGATCATCAGCGAGGAGGAGATGTTATCACTAATCCGCACAGACTGTAGTCTTCCGGTTAGGAAGCTGAGGATCCAATTGCAGAGGGTGGTACAGAGGCCCACATTCTGTAACTTCTCAATTAGGATTGTGGGAATGATGCTATTAAATGCTAAGCTATAGTTGATGAATAATATCCTGATGTGGGTGCTTGTGTTGTCCTGGTGGTTTAAGGGTGTGTGAAGAACCACTGAGATTGCATCTGCCGTTGATCTGTTGTGGCAATAGGCAAATTGCAATGGGTCCAGGTCCTTGCTGAGGCAGGAGTTCAGTCTAGTCATGACCAACCTCTCAAAGCATTTCATCACTGTAGATGTGAGTGCTACCAGGCGATAGTCATTAGGGCAGCTCACATTATTCTTCTTAGGCACTGGTATAATTGTTGCCTTTTTGAAGCAAGTGGGAACTTCTGTCTGTAGTAGTGAGAGGTTAAAAAGTCCTTGAATAATCCTGCTAGTTGGTTGGCACAGGTTTTCAGAGCCTTACCAAGTACTTCATTGGGACCTTCTGCCTTGCGAGTGTTTACCCTCTTTAAGGACAGCCTAACATCGGCCTCTGCAACAGAAATCACAGGGTCATGAGATGCAGCAAAGATCTTCACAGCTATAGTTATATTCTCCCTTTCAAAGAGGGCATAGAAGGCATTGAGTTCATCTGGTAGTGAAGCATCGCTGTCGTTCATGTTATTGTGTTTTGCTTTGTAGGAAGTAATGTCTTGCAAACCCTGCCAGAATTGTCGTACATCCAATGCTGCCTCCAATCTCGTTTGAAGTTGTCTCTTCGCCCTTGAAACAGCCTGCCGCAAATCATACCTGGTTTCCTGTTCCAGGCCTGGGTTGCCAGACGTGCATGCCACAGATCTAGCCTTCAGCAGACAATGTACCTCCTGATTCATCCACAGCTTTTGGTTTGGGAATGTTCAGTGAATCTTTGTCAGCTTCATTAAAACCTGTATTCATCCACGCAGGTTTTAATGAAGTCAGTAACAACTGCAGCATACTCATCCAGATGTGAAGATGAATCCCTGAATACAGTCCAGTCCACCGATTCAACATGGTCCTCGTGTGGGGGACAATTCCTCCCCCCACCTCCCTCAGCCAGCAATTTCTGGGGCCAGATAAACAGAGTTCAGAGCTGTCATGAGAGTTTTCTGCCCTTGTTTTGTGATCAAAAGGCGAGAGTTAAACAAACGCTCAACATAGGAAAATCAGAGCATAGACATTGAACGTTTGTAATAAAACTCTGCCTTTCGTCCTTTGTTCATCTGTGGGATGCAAACATCAAACAGGATTTAATGTCCATTCCTAGGCTGTCCTGGATTGCGGAGGCATTGAGTGACCTGTTGGATTCACTATCTCAAATAGGCTAAGAATGACAGGTTTCTTTCTCTGAAGGACATTAGATGGGCTTTTACACACTGTCGTTATGTCACTGATACTAGCCCTTACTTAAAATGATTGATTTAATTGCTTAAATTAGTATTCTCCGGCTGTTGGAGTGGGATCGAGACTCATGCTTCAGAGTCGATGATCCAGGTCTATTAGCCTAACTTCCAACTGGCAAGCTGTCTGACAACATTCACTGAGCACTTGCAGGTCACCAGATGCTTTCAAACGTGGAAGTGTTTTCAGTCTCACATCAGTGCTGTCACCCGATGTGCTGAAAGGCAGCCACATTAGACTCCTTCTGTAAGATAGCTTTCTTCAGCATGAAAGCCCCATTCAAAATAAAAACAAGATTTCTGCCAAACACCATCATGTTTAAACAAAAAAATCTGAAAGCGTGTCCAACCAAACACATTCACATGCTGAGGCAGAATCTACATAACCAACAAGTTACATTGAATTAAAAGTTGTAGGTGCACTTCATGCAAGGAATATGAGCTATCTGAAGGATTTGCCTTGTGTACTGGTGGACAATTAGCTAAGCAGTATTATTACAAGAGCATTCTGATTGGCCCTTTGCTTAACCAATCTCAGCAAACAAACAGAAAGTAAACAGTGAAGTAACTGAACAATGCAATGGCTTAGGTTGCATCTGTAGAGGGAAATAGGTAGTTGATGTTTTGGGTCCAGACCCTTCAACTCAGATCCATAAGTGTTGCTCGATTACTGAACAGAGAATAAAGTTTGGTCCAATGCGGTATAAAAACCTTTGCAATATATAGAGCAAACACGAGGAAATCTGCGGATGCTGGAAATTCAAACAACACACACAAAATGCTGGTGGAACACAGCAGGCCAGGCAGCATCTATAGGAAGAAGCACTGTTGACGTTTCGGGCCGAGACCCTTCGTCAGGACTAACCGAAAGGAGGGATACTAAGACATTTGAAAGTAGTGGGGAGAGGGGGAAATGTGAAATGATAGGAGAAGACCAGAGGGGGTGGGATGAAGCTGAGAGCTGGAAAGGTGATTGGTGAAAGTGATACAGAGCTGGAGAAGGGAAAGGATCATGGGACGAGAGGTCTCAGGAGAAAGAAAGGGGGGTGGAAGCACCAGAGGGAGATGGAGAACAGGCAGAGTGATGGGCAGAGAGAGAGAGAAAAAAAAACAACTACTAAATATGTCAGGGATGGGGTAAGAAGGGGAGGAGGGGCATTAATGGAAATTAGAGAAGTCAATGTTCATGCCATCAGGTTGGAGGCTACCCAGCTGGTATATAAGGAGTTGTTCCTCCAACCTGAGTTTGGATTCATTTTGACAGTAGATGAGGCCATGGATAGACATATCAGAATGGGAATGGGACGTGGAATTAAAATGTGTGACCACTGGGAGATCCTGCTTTCTCTGGTGGACCAAGCATAGGTGTTCAGCGAAACGGTCTCCCAGTCTGCATTGGGTCTCACCAATATATAAAAGGCCACACCAGGAGCACCAGACGCAGTATACCACACCAGCTGACTCACAGGTGAAGTGTCGAACTTATCCTCGTAAACGGAACAAGTGCTACACCTGCCCTTACACTTCCTCACCACCATTCAGGGCCCCAGACAGTCCTTCCAGGTGAGGCGACACTTCACCTGTGAGTGGGCTGCTGTGGTATACTGCGTCCGGTGCGGTCCATCTCCCTCTGGTGCTTCCCCCCTCCTTTCTCTCTCCCGAGGCCTCCTGTTCCATGATCCTTTCCCTTCTCCAGCTCTGTATCACTTTCGCCAATCACCTTTCCAGCTCTTAGCTTCATCCCACCCCCTCTGGTCTTCTCCTATCATTTTGCATTTCCCCATCCCCCCACTACTTTCAAATCTCTTAGTATCTCTCCTTTCAGTTAGTCCTGACGAAGGGTCTCGGCCCAAAACGTCGACAGTGCTTCTCCCTATAGATGCTGCCTGGCCTGCTGTGTCCCACCAGCATTTTGTGTGTGTTGTCTGCAATATATAAATGGGTTGAGTAATTTCTGTTGCTGCACACTTTGTGGCATTGATGGCATGATTGTTCAAAGTTTGTAATTTGCCGCACGTTGATGGAGGGTGAATCATGTGATTTATATCTGGAGACACAAGAGACTGTGGATACCGGAATCTGGCACGGCAATCTGTTGGAATGAGCAGCATCTGCGGGGCTGGGGGGGGGGGGGGGTAATTATTGGTGTTCTGAGGCCCTGATTCTGAACTTGATTTCCTCTAGCAGACTGATTACTGCTTTTCTTCATGCAGGCCACCCATTTCTCTGAGACTGCATGCAGGTTCCCTAGAGGACAGAACATAGAATATTACAGTACAGTATAGGCCCGTTGCTCAAAATGTCGTGCTGACTTTTAACCTATTCTAAGAGCAATTGAACCCTTCCCTCCAAGATTGTCCTCCATTTTTCGGTCATCCGTATTCCCAACTGTTTCGTAAATGCCCCTAACATATCTACCTCTACTATCACCACTCTCAGTGTTAAGACTTTCCTCTGATATCCCCTCTATGCTTTCCTCCAACCAGCTTAAAATTATGACACTAGCTTTAGTTATTTCTGCCGATGGAAAAAGCCTCTGGCTATCCACTCAATTCACCCCTCTTGTAGACCACTAGCAAATCATTTCTCACCCTCTTTGTGGTGCTTTCCACAGTGGTTCTGCTATTTGTTGATCCATTGACAATAAGGAGAACACAACAATGGATTTCTGCAGGTCCCCAATATTTAATGGTCTGAATGTAATATTTTTGATCCATTAACAGAGAGGAAGCATAGTACTGGATAGACACTTCTGAATAACTAACACCCACATAATGGGATGAATGATATTCTTCTTAAACCAGCGATTTAATGACTATTTCATTTTTCAACCGAAGTTGGATCTAGTGGAAATTCATTCTATGTTTTCACCTGCACAACAATGATTTGCATTTTACCCCAGACATTTAAAGGTTCAAAGGTCCAATTTAATGTCAGAGAAATGTATACAATATACATCCAGAAATGCTTTTTCTTCACTTAATTTCTGAAATTATTTTTCCTTGTATCACTCTAAAGTGTTGGTTAAATAAACCTTACTGATTGTTTTTCAATGGTCTAAAGATTCCACAAGAGCAGTGATGCATTCTATTTAATAGAATATTAATTGATTATTTGAATAGACAGCCACATCTCAAAGGAGAGGCACATCACCGTCTCAGGAGGCATTGCAAAGACTAACTGGGAACAAACTCGTCCTCCACCTCTTCTCGTCAAAGCTTCTCGAGTCAAAGCCTCAAATCTCCACTCCTTCACTGGCCCACTCACTCACTGGCCGCTTTCCACATGCACTCATCACTCTCTGTGTAAAAAAATCGCATCCTCTTTTAGTTTCCTCCCAGCATCTTAAAGTTATGTCCCCATGTAATAGTCATGACTGTCCTAGGAAAAAGTCTCTGGCTGTCAGCACAATCTCTGCCGCTTAGCATGTTGTACTCCACTTTCAAATCACCTCTCATCTTATTTTCTCCAAAGAGAAAATCCCTCAAAAGCTTGCTCAACCTATTCTCATGAGACATGCTTTCTAATCTAAGCATCATCCTGGTTAATTTCCTCTGCACCCTCTCAAAAGCTTCCACATTCTTTGTATATGGGAACACAATGCTCCAAGTGTGGTCTAACCAAGGTTCTAGAGAGCTGCAAAATTACCCTGTGGCTCTTCAATTCAGTCCCCTGACTAATAAAGGTCAACACATCTTAGGCCTTCTTAATGACCCTATCAACTTACGTTGCATTTATGTGAACTACACGACCTTAACTAAATGTATTTAATTCACAACAGTTACTTAATTGAATTTTTGAGTCACAAGTTTTCACTTTACCTGATAAAAGTTAAATAAAAAGCTAATTTTTGTCTTTTTTCCCCTCGTTAAAGGCCTGAAACAAAAACTACGTTAGATTTCATAAGGGTGGGGCAGAGTTAATGATAGGATAGGAGATACCTGGTATGTGACTGAGTGGTCTTGTTTCCTGTGTGTGTACATTGTTAAAAAATTATTACAGCAGCTTTTTATTTGTGTATTGAGGGAGTGCTGGGATCAACTGCAACGGAAGGCATGATAGTATGACAAACATGCTAAATATGTTGAATAAATCTGTCCTTTGACATCATTAAAACTGAACTTCTCAGCTCCTTCTCATTAGAGGCTAAGAAATTTAAAAGAAACAACTTTGAACAAAGTAAAGATTCAAGTTTATAAATGTGAGAAACATAGAAACATAAGAAACCTACAGCACAATACAGGCCCCTCGGCCCACAAAGTTGTGCCGAGCATGTCCCTAACTCAGAAATTACTAGGCTTACCTATAGCCCTCTATTTTACTAAGCTCCATGTACCTATCTAAAAGCTTCTTAAAAGACCCCGTTGTATCCGCCTCTGCCACCGTTGCCGGCAGCCCATTCCACCCACTCACCACTCTGAGTAAAAAACTTACCCCTGACATCTCCTCTGTACCTACTCCCCAGCACCTTAAACCTGCGTCCTCTTGTGGCAGCCATTTCAGCCCTGAGGAAAAGCCTCTGACTATCCACATGATCAATGCCTCTCATCATCATCTTGTTAACACCGTTTTTTCTCTTATAGGCAGACTGTAATTAGTAGGCATCGGTGACACATTGTTCTATGTAACTGGTGAGTCATCACATTCAAATCATACAGAATGAAGAATACTTTGACGTATGAACCCAACTCATAACCCAACTTGTAGTCAGGTATTCTGGGTTTTTAAATAAATAATCAATAGACTTTGTGTTTCATGCTGAAGCATGTAATATAAATTGAAAGGGTGAGCGAAATTAAGTAATTGAACGTAAAATGTAAACAGAAATATATAGTCATTTTAGGGTGTGCTGGTAGAAACATCAGGGAAGAACTCAATCTCTCTACTTCATACAAACCTTTGATATTTATGGTTGAGTCAGAGAGCTTCTGAACTGAAATTCTAACTAACTGATAAATATTCACCAAGTATAGATTACTCACCATTATAGTGCTGAAACATATCTGTTAGCATGTATCTGTTGCAACTCCCCACCCTGTTCACCTTCATTGTTCCACTTCACAAGCACAGTACACACCCCATCCCGCAATCCAATCCTATCTCACAGGGAAGTTCCAATGAAAACCCTGAGCGGTCTCCCCCAGCAACAGGTTGGAGCAAGCCTACAGAGGGGGAGTTACTCTGACAAGAAGGTTACTGTCATTTATTGCACTCCCTCTCTTTACTCTTTCACTCATTATCTCCCCAAACCCTACTCATCTCCTATTTCTCACCCAGTCTAAGCCTCCGGCTTTCCTACAACAGCCCGAACTCTTCCCTGAAAGACTCTAGGGTGAACCACCTACCTAGTGATGGTGACAGAGCTGGTGATAACTGAGTGTAACCTGCAGTGTCTTTGGAGTTTTCTGTTTCACTTTTCCAGCATCTGCACAAGTTTGCTTTGTACATATTATCTACAAGCATCTATAAGAGAATAAAATAGAGTTAATTTTATTGGTTGATCACCTTTCATCAGAATACATGTTCAAGTCATTGGTCTAAATTGTTAACTCCTTTGCCACATTTCTCAACTCCTCATTTTTCAAATGGGCTCTGCCCAGTCCTCTTGCTCTGATGTTGCTATCTATTCACCAAATTGTCATCAGGGACACGCTACAAGTCCATCACTACCAGGACACTAGGACTACATGTCATCTCTGAAGTTTCTTTCCTATAGCTATCCAGCTTCTCAACAAAATTCACTCAAGTGTAATACTCTAACCGTCCCTGCACATCTTTCCTGCTCTCCTTGTTCTGTTCATAATTATTGAATCTGTTAATATAGAAACATAGAAAACCTAAAGCACGATACAGGCCCTTCAGCCCACAATGCTGTCCTGAACATGTACTTACTTTAGAAATCACCCATCGCCCTCTATATTTCTAAGCTCCATGTACTTGACTAAGAGTCTCTTAAAAGACCCACTTGCATCCACATATGTTCTCATTTATTTAAGTTTGATTATTAATGCTTGCGCATGTGGCCACTCTGCTAATTGTTGGTTGCTCATGGCTGTTTTCACTACTGTCTTGTAAGCTGTTGGTTTCTATTGTGTTGTCTGCTACACTATTGTCCCGTGTTTTATGTTTGGCACTGAACCACAATCAATTCTGGTATGTTTCACATATTGGCAATAAGGCGATTCTGATTCTGAGACTGAATATTGGTAAAACAATAACAACGTATAAATAAAAACACAAAATGCTGGCAGAACTCAGCAGGCCAGACAGCATCTATGGGAGGAGGTAGTGACGATGTTTCGGGCCAAAACCCTTCATCAGGAGACAACGTATAAACTTCAGAGAAGGTGCAGCGTAGGTACTCATGAAGTGCAAAATCATAACGAGGTAGACAGTGAGGTCAAGAGTCCATCTTATCACACAAGATGTTTATTCAGAGTCTGATTACAGCCAGATAGAAAGTTGGCGGAATGTACTTTCAGGTCTTTGTATCTTCTGCCTGATGGGAGAGAGGAGAAGAGGATATGTCTGGGATGAGTGGGATCTTTGATTATGTTGGCTACTTTACCAAGATAGTGAGAGGTATAGACAGAATCCAGAGGAGAGATTGGTTTCTGTGATGTGTTGAGCTGTGTCCATAACTCTTTGCAATTTCTTGTGGTGAAGTGCAGAGCAGTTGCCGTACCAAGCCGTTAGCATCCAGATAGAATGCTCTTTATGGTGCCTTGAAAAAATTGGTAAGCATTGATGAGTACACACCTGGGGAGACAGAGGCACTGCATCCATTCAACTTCCCTTATTAAAAAACTGGATCCCATCCAACCCTGACACCCCAGGAACTCCGGGCAAGAGTGTTTTTGCAGGTTTGGACTTGAACAAGAACTCTAGGCTTCCTGACAGTTACATGTGGATTGTACTTTGCTTTCAGATGGAAAATTTGAGCCCACCTTTCAACGTTGGATGATTCAATGAGCTCCACGTGCAAGCAATATGCTAAATCAAATCTCTATGATATGAAAGTTCCTGCAAAACTGTGAAGTCTTGGGATTTTGTACTGGAGCCAGTGGAGGTGCTATATAAATGGCAAGTAGTTTTTGTTGCAGATGAAGCCTGTAGCTTGAAGGGACTCAAGATCAGCAAAAGGAAAAACAATTCCCAGTTATGTTCCCACAGCACAATGGAGTGTATCAGAACTCCCTAGCACAGGATAAAGCATTAATATAAGCCAAAGTACTGATTTACTATTCATTCCATTGGTGTAAGCTCCGGCGCATATGTCGTCATCTACAGTGAAGTCTTAAATATACAGTAGCTACATAACAAGCATGGTCATCCAATTTATTGTAAGTGCTGCCTTAACTCTCCTTAGGGATCTCATACCAGAGGTCTGTTTAAGTCTTAAAAAATTTAATATTTGTTTTAAATTCACATTTGGTTTTAATTTTCTCACTAATGACTATCCTTAATGCTCCAACATTTCTTTTTTGTATTAAAGGCCACCAAAGTACTCGTTGCAGTGTGTGTAGCCTGCAGCCCTTTAATCAGACTTTTGCCTCTGATTCAAATATAAAATATAGTGGAATTTTCCTTATATCAAACCCACAACAAAGAGACATTGTATTACACTTACTCCTGGCAAAATGGGTGATAGCATGAGCCAAAGTCTTTTGCATGATGGAAGAGGATATTGATCTCAGTTTGTGAGGTTCAGTTTATGGAAATATTTATTTCTTTTGATAGGCACATTTACCAGGTCAGGACACTTGGAGAGTGGTTACTTTATGAACTACACAAAAGAATTTAGTCAAGTGAGATGCCATTGCTGATATACATCATGAAGTCCATCGAACGATAGAAATAGAGTTTGCACAAGACGGAAGGGGGGATAGATTTCTTTTCTGAGATGCACATCTATTTCCTTTAAAAAAACAAATTACAAAAAATAGGTCACATTTAACAGAAAGGACAACAAATTAACAGAGGTGACCCAGTTACTAAGGAGATACTATCCTCCTTTGGTAAACAATGGTCACAGACTCATTTAGCTCCGCTGTCACAAGGACCGTTACAGAAAATCTTTCCTACCAAATGCAATAAACATATTCAACAGTTCATCTCTGTGCACACATCATAGTACAATAGTCTGTTTTATTATTTCATACATTATTGTACATTGGTAAATTACTATTGTGTATATTATTATTCTGTACTTTACTTAGTTAAGTCTGCACACTACTAAGTGAGTTTTTAAATGATGTTCCTGTAACTAAAGAATTTCCCACTCGAGATCAATAATGTATTTATTATTATTATCATTATTATTAAATGCAGGGAGCTTTTATCTATTTCTTTCATTTTTACGTTACTTATGGACTTCAAAGTATTAATGTGTTAGTACAAGATTAACAAATCTTGTGTTCAAAAGGAAGTTAAACAAAAGAATCTTGTATTTTAAAACATGACGTTAACCATAGGTCACGTATTATATATTCATTTGATGGAAATTGCATAAATAGAAATTATTACAAGCTTTTATGACAGGGGTTCCTAACTTTCTTTAATGCCATGGAGCCTTAAATAAGGTGTCAGTGGAGCCCAGGTTGGGAGCCCCTGCTTTATGACAAATTAGAACCACCATGCATGGTCGCAAGCCTGGCAGCAAGAGGAAGCGTGTTGGGCATGGGGCTAGCAACATAAACTTCAACAAAAGCTCCAAGGACATCATTCCTAGAAGAGGAAAGATCTTAGGGTGAGCTACACTTGGGGACAACTTGAAAGAGTGAAGGAACACACACAAGATGTTGGAGGAACTCCTCAACAGGCCTGACAACACCTACGGAAAAGAGTAAACAGTCACCGTTTCGTGACAAGAGTCCTGAAGAAGGGTCTCAGTCTGAAATGTTGTTTGTTTATTCTTTTCCATTAATGCTTTCTAGCCTGCTGAGTTTCTCCAGCATTTTGTGTGTGTTGCTTTAGATTTCCAGCATCTGTAGATTTTCCTGTGTTTAAAAGACTGGCCCAGGACAGAAGACTCTGGTGAGTGGCTGTTAGAAGCCTTTGCCCCAGAAAGGGTAATGGGCTTAAGTAAGTATGTTTATGGCAAATTGAAAATAATGATTCATACAATCCCAAATGTGATAATGCTGAAAATTTTATGGAATTCCCAATCCAGCAAATTTTCTCTGGAAATTCATTGAACCACTGCTGCTTCCACCAGGATACAGATTGTATTGGAGGTTTTGTAGATAGTTGGAACCTCAATCTGAGCTCCATAACGGTACCGCTGCCAGAGGGGGGACTGAGATCCCAATGCTGAAATTCCTCAGGGTTGTGTAATCACACATGTAGATTATTTCAAAAGGCATTTTATTCTCTTTGAGTAACAATAATGCTATTCAAGAAATTTGTTAAGAGGCACTGAATTTCAAGCACATTTGGAAATAAAATCAGTAATTGCTAAAAACGCACAGCTACTTACAAAACATCACCTGATAACTGAATGTTTTGATGTTATTGTATAGATCTGACAAATAAAGCTAATCTTTATAAAGAGAAAAGACTAGCACTTCTCAAGGTAAAGACTTGTGATGATTTTTGGTGATTGTTGATGAGATCATTGGTGATGGACAGTAGAAAAGCCCACTCACCTTGCTTCTAAATAATGTCCCACAACATTACAATATTCTGACTTCATTTCTTCAACATTTGTAACTTTGCCTGTGTTGTTAATAATGGACTTTTTCCAATGGCAAAAAAGTCCAAACTACTTATGTAATTAATATGTTAGGAAAAATTACAACTTCATTTATGTATTGCTACCTGGCTTTAATCCCATGCTGGAGAATATATACTTCAAAACTCACATGAAAAACTGGGTCCCTTAAGATGATTTTAATGAGACTCTTCGGTCGTATTTAATATTGCTATCATTAAGATGTAGTTTGCTGAGGAAATAGTCCCCAGCTCAGAATCCAATGGGATGTAGCTGCAATTGAAAGAAAAAAAATGTTTGCAATTTATTTTGAAAAGCTGTAACGAAAACTATTTTCTTAATTAATCAGAACTTCAGCCAGCCTGCATCTAGGAAATTGTTTCAAAATATTTAGAGTTAGTGGGCGTTGGATTAACAGCTTCAAAGAAAGAGCAAAATTAGTCATCTGAAAAGCAGTTTATAAAAACGGGGCATCATGACTGTGCTTGTAGTGGCTAGATTTAATCCTTGACCAGCTGCCTTCCTTAGTGTGATAATGGAATTCAGGAAGCACCAAGGAAAATCTCAAATAGGTTGTTAAGGTGCTTTTGCATTGCCTGTAGTTCAGGAGTAGCAGAGTGTTTTGCATGAATTCTCAGGCAATCCTGCCACAACGACTACCCATGATCGCGCCACATTCCAATCTCTCTTTTGTAAGTATTCTTTCTCGTGGTCTTGCCACCTCCTGATTACTCCACCCTATGATCTCATGTCTGAAATCTGTCCTCAGCAAGCACACCAACCGGCAGCCTCAGTTCTCCTGGTTGCTCCCTCCTGGTGATCTGGCCTCCTCTCGATGACTCCCTTCCTCTTCACTGCCATGTGAAACAACCTTCCACTTCCTTTTCAATTCTCTCCATTCTCTTACTGCCATGTGGATGTTAACCAAAAGAATCTCAAGATTGTGTCTCATATTTATGTGTTCTCCACCCATATACAGTACACATATTTACTTTTGCTTATGCAAACAGAAAATACCAGGACCATTGTAATCCTTTTTTTCCTGCAGATTTTCAGGCCTTTTGTTTGCATTCACTACAGAGCAGGTGTAAGGAGTGGCCACTGAACTTGGTATGCAATGGTATTAGGTCTATTTACATTAACAATGACTGTGGTCACCTACTGCCTGTGTCTTGGCAGTTTGCAGGTGAAATGCTTTTGCTACAAGATCTGGCTGGTGGGAATGCAATCTTCCATTGGGGGCTGATTTCCTGCTTTAAGTTAGGCTACGTCCACACTACACTGGATAAATCCGTAACCAAAGCTTTTTCTCTTCGTTTTTACCCTCCGTCCACACTAAAATGGCATTTTCGTCCCCCGAAACCGGAACTTTTCAGAAACGCTCTCCAAAGTGTGTAATTTTGAAAACGCTGGATTGGCCGGAGCAGTGTGGATGGGGTAACCGGAGAAATCTGAAAACTCTGCCAGACGGCAGCGCGCTATTTCATTGTTTTCTTGAATGCAACCTAACAATTTCAGAACAGACAGCACGAGACTGACGCCAGAAGAGTTAGAAATGTACTCACCAAATATTTTGACCCATAACTTACTGAATAAATAAGTATACTCACTTTGCCTTGTTTTCTGTCCTTGCTCGTGTGAAGGTGGTTTACCTATTTATGCAAGTACTTCTCTGACAATAGATGTGTAACAGCCTAATGTAACATTGTATGGAAATACAAGATAACACTGATGCAGACATGTTTTATACATTTAACAAGGTGCTTTATTAATGCAACAGAAATTTCTTTTTACTTTTAAGTTCTCCTCTCCGTTTTAAGTTTTTCTAGTCTGTAACTACACAAACATTGTCTTTCACAGCGAGATTCGACACCAAACATGTCGCTTGTTTTCGGTAGATGTGTCCTGCGCATGCACAGTAGGAGGAGATTCGCCGAAATCTCCGTTTCAATGTGGACAGAGATATTTTTAAAAACGCATGGTGTGGACGCCTATCGTTTTTACGTGAAACTGGCGTTTTCAAAATTATCCAGTCTAGTGTGGATGTAGCCTTAGTTTCTTGATCCTACAAGTGATCCTGCTAATGCATGGGTGGAGAGCTCATTAAGTCAAATGTGAATGAGGCCTAAAATTTAGGCTGTTTCTTATCTGTTTGCACATCCCTGCATCAAAAACCTGGCCAAAGTTATAATTGCTCCAATGGTCTTTAATCATAAAAAATTGTTTATCCAGATTCTTGCAACAAATTAGATGAGAGATTATATATAAATTTAAGAATAAGTGTTGGAACTAGCTAGAGAAGAGTTATCATTAAAGAAGAAATTGAAAAATATCAGCATAACTCTGAAAATCATTATTTTATTGCTCTGTAAATACCAAGTAATGAGTGGATCTGCAGCTTGCAATGAGTCTCCTTGCTCCAGTGCCATCTTACATTTTTCTGATAAAATTAAAGAATCTGTAACAGGTTTGAATTGAACAGTAAAGCAAGTCCAAAATCAGGATATTTTTGACATAAATATAGCAAACAATACACTTTGTAATACTAATAGGATATTGAAGCTCTCTTAAATTTTGTAATTTTCCAGAGCTGCACTAAAATGTATTTTCAATCTAAGAAGTCTTCTGTTCATTTCAGATAAATTTTAATGTTTATTTTGGTTAGAAGTTTTGCATAACATTTAGCTGATTTTCTGATTTACTTGAATCTGCCTTGGTACATTAATCTCACTAGCTCAGAACATTATCACTAAGCAAAGGGAAGGATAAATCCATAGCACTTATTGCCACACCTTGAACGTGGGGTGTTTTGATGGACAGCAACCCCTTCCATGCTCTGTAATGTCTCATTTACAATCTATCTCAGTACAACCCTGTTTCAGTTGAGAGCTAAGGTTGTAAAGATGCCAGTGTCAAATCTATTTAAAAATATTAAAATGTCAGGCTTATTAAGAGCTGCCAGAAAATCTTATGTTCTTAAATTAAATGAAATGTAAAGTGCCTCCAGTTACATTGAGTTCAGTAAGATTGTTAATTAACTGGTTATTGAGTCCCATTAAAGATGTGTAGTTTCAGATCCTCCTACTGAGAATTGAATGTCACTTTGCTGCAGTACTGACTAAGTGCTGCTGAGTGGAGGTGCTGCATTTTGGTTGCTAAGGCCCTGAATGCTGTCAAGTGAATATGGTAGATCCTGCAACAATTTTTCAAAAGGGTAAGGGACTAAACCCTGGCATTCTGATCAACTTGGAACCTTAAGACAATGTCATTAAGAAGCAGATTCCCGGGTATTTACCAGAATACTTCCTGTGAGATCTATCCATTTGAAAACAGGCTAAAGTTTTGGGACCATTTAGGACCACGGTTCAAAAACACATGTGGACAACAAAGCAGAGAGTCAAAGATCTACATAGCACATGAAACAGGCCCTTCATTCAATTGACCATTAATTACTATTTACCCTAGTCTCTTATTTTCCCCTCATTCCCAACCACTCACCCACACACCAATATTGATGTGAAATACTGTAAACTCTTTCCCCATGCTACAGGCACAATATCAGTTGTTAACATTGTTGCTATTGTTCAGTATCTGACAGACCCTTTTGAATCATGCCTGTATTTGCTTGCAGTGTCTACAATTTCCAGGACTTGCTGCTCTGCCTGACTCTTGGAAGATTAGTAACACTCTGATGCAGAGCAAGGGGTGAACCTTCTTTCTCAATTCCTGGTTCCTGTCTACGTCAGGATGCAGAGCAATCTTGAGAGCTGGTAAATGTCGGTGTTTCATGGGCACAGTTGAGACTTACCACAACAAACCAAGGTGAGGGGAAACACTGAAGGATCTAAGATGGGTTCATTTAAATGTTTTGCCTGTTGCCTCACACAGGAATTTCACAGTGAACTTTTAGAGAAAGTGGGATTTTTTGGAAACCCTATCATAAAATTTTGAATTTTATGGTATCTAGGCAGATGGACATGAGAGATGAAACCTAGATCCATGCCCAGCCCTTGGGACTTCTGCCAGTATCAATGATGGAAGATGACTGCAGGAATGGCAGCCATCACCACACCTAAAACACAATCCTGGAGTTCAGTTCCTGCTCACCTCCCCCTCCCTGTAACAAATTGTTTTATGTGTTGGTTTCACTGATAGGAAATTAATACTTCAAATTTCACAGATAGCATACTTGACTGGAGGCAAATAATTTCTATTCTCAATGAAAAATATAGAAGAATTCCTGTGTCAAAACTTTTGTTTTCCTTCTTAATAGAAACAGAATGATGTGAGCCCGTGGCAGGATCACAAACTTGTTTTTCTTAAAAGTTTATTCAAATGCTATTGCTCTATGTATCAGGTAGAAGAAATGTTTGAAGTACAGTACTAAGAAAATAAATAATACAAGATTTCACCAGTTCCAAAATTAATTGTCACTCTTGGGTAGTTAGCAGAGTGTCATTTCCAGTTCCATCAATGCTTCCCTTTTGGGTTTCATTGCTTTAGTCACAGAGTGAGAGACACTATGCAGTGTCAATACCTTCAGCTCAGCAAGCCCACACTGACCATCAAACACCCATTTACACTAAATCTACATTAATCCCATTTTTGTTATTCTCCCCCTTTCTCTTTAACCATCAGGCACAAATTTACACCAGTTCTCTATTTTATCCCCATTTGCCTATTAACTTCCTCAGATTGCTTGATTCACCTGGACGTTACGGACAACCTATCAAGTTGCATGTTCTGGGATGCAGAAGGAAACCAGAGCAGTGACAGGGCGAATGTGCAGACTCCACATAAATAACACCCTAGGTCAGTATTGAACCGTGAGGAGTGAAGTGATGATGGCACTAAACGATGACTCCTTTGCTTGCATCTTCGGAAACAGCTCTATTTCCATCTTTGATATCTCTTTTTTCCCTTTTCAAGGTTCTTTTGAAGACCCTGACCTAAAGTTACTCTCTGACTTTGGTCTTTGCGGACCCACTCTCTCAGGGCCTCGAGCGGCTGCTTCTTGCTATCCCAAGGAGGCGGGCTGGAAGATTAGTGTGCCTTCAGGGTGCCAGATTTTCGTGGCTCTGGAGACAGGCTGATTCAAGGTAGGTGCCCCTGACTAAGGCGTCGCAGGAGAACACGGAACATCAGGAGCAGCGGGTTAGATGCTGTGGGTTGTGTGTCCAGCGACCTGAGCCTTTCTGGAGCTGAGTTTCTGGGCGCAGAGCTCAGAAAAAGTGACATAACAGACTTTTACCATCATTAAGTTGTTTTACCATCAGTAAGTTGTTTGTTACGTCTCCCCCTCGCTGTGAAACGTGGAGAGGGGGAGGGAGACTGTATATGTTGAATTACTGGGTGAACGAGTAGTTTTTGGGGTACTGCAGGTCTGTATCTTTATTGATGCTTTGAGTGCTCGATGGGGGGGCACCAATGTTTTTTTTGCTGGTGGGGGAGTCATTGCCTCGCTGCTGGATGTGAATGGGAGTGGGGAGCAGGGGGGTTGCTATGGGGTTCTAACGTTTAACTGTCATTCATTCTTTGGGGCACTCTGATTTTGTGGATGTTTGCGAAGTAAAAGAATTTCAGGATGTATATTATATACATTTCTCTTGCATTAAATGCACCTATTGAAACCTATTGAGGACTCTGGTTCTGTGAGACAGTAACCTTACCAGTTGTGCCAGTGTGCCACCCTTTGCAGATAATGGATGGAGGCCCGTGCATTGGACTCAATGCTTTGGTACCACTCAGTCTTGCATTTCCAAACTGATCTACGTTCTGCTATGCTGAATCTAGTTTTACAATTTTTGGTTCATGTTATAAATAAAACCTGCATTCCAGTATTTGAGAAGTGATTAATCATAATCACCAAAGCAGTTAATTTCAAATTTCTTATAAAATAATGTCTTTCAAAAGCTTATTGAAACTTAGGCATTTTACCTCCTATTCCACTCTTCTGTGCTTAGTTCCAGTGCAGGAGATCCTTGTGTACCTTTGCTATAAGGTTAGAAATTGTTTAGTGGGTCTTCACTATCTATATCATAAAATCCTTTACTTTCTGTATACATTCCAGTAGGAGTGACTTACAAATTTCTACAGATAAATCGTGGAGAGCATTCTAACTGGCTGTGTCACCATCTGATATGGGGAAGGGGCTACTGCACAGGATCGAGGTAAGTTGCAGAGAATTGTAAACATATTCAGCTCCATCATGGGCGCTAGCCTCTGTAGTATCCAGGAAATCTTCAACGGCCGATGCCTCAAAAAGGCAGTGTCCATCATTAAGGACCCACATCACACAGGACATTCCCTCCTCTCATTGCGACCATCAGGAAGGAGGTACATGAGCCAGAAGACACACACTTAGCAAATCAGGAACAGCTTCTTCCCCTCTGCCATCCGATTTCTGAATGGACATTAACCCATGAACACTACCTCACTACTTTTCTTTATTTCTATTTTTGCACTACTTATTCAATTTAATATATATAATATAGACAAATTTCACACCATATGCTGGAGATATTAAACATAATTCAGATTCTGATGATGATCAAAATGGAGCATTATTGGGGTTTGAAGCCCAGTGTTCGGGGTTTTGTCAATGGTGAGTTTGAGGCCTAGTGATCAGGATCCTAATCCAGGCTCCTCATGCACATTCATTGCTGAGTCCTGGAGTTGATACTGAAGATTGAAACCTGAAATTTAATCGGATGCCCAGAAGTCTGTGTCTGTATGTCTCTGCAAGTCCACCAGGAAAGTTGAAGCCCAAGGTGTGCAAATCCATGAGTCTGCTGGAGTCCGAAGGCGGCCTGTGCTGTTGTTGGAGGACTGTGCATGTGTGTAGGTGGGTGCCTGGGAGGGAGGGATGGGGCTTGTTTGGCTGTTATTGCTTGATGTGTTCTGGGTTGTCATGCCAAGCATTGTGGGCATACCACGTCGGTGCTGGAATGTGTGGCATTACCTTTCAGTCTGCCTCTATCACACTGTTAGGTTGTGTTGATTGTTAACACAGATGACACATCCCACTGTATGTTTCGATGTACATGTGGTAAATAAATTAATTTGAACTCAGACATTTGAATCCTTGAGGGGAATTGATGCTCTCCCTGTTTGACCCAAATTGCATTTACTCCTTATTGTGTATGTATAGATATTGTTAACAGAATAAACGAGAGATTTTACAGTTGCTGGAAATATTGAGTAACACACACAAATGCTGGCGGAATTCAGCAAATCAGGCAGCATTTATAGATGGGAATAAACAGTCGACGCTTTGGAATCTGACCAGAATCAAGTCTTGATTCCTCTCCACAGAAGCTGCCTGATTTGCTGAGTTTCTCTAGCATTGTGTGTGTTGTTAATGGAATGTCAAATTTTGGGCATCAATTTGAATATTGGCTGTATTTCTAATGCTGTTGTAACAGTTGTGCAAAATAGTTTCAGGCTGTTATTGAAATGCACCAGAGCTGGACAATGTCCTCATATCTGAAAACAATTGTGATTAAAAAGCTGCTTCTCACCAATACCGCAGTTCGTCATGAAGACAATTCATTTTTAATAATATGAGTAATTGTACATTAACAACTGTAATTTTCACTTTTTTATCTCACTTTTGACTTTCTCTTCATTAACATGGACTGATTGGACAGGAATATATCTCTGTGGTTTGTACTTTCCCATGTCTGAGTCACTGTCTTGTCAAGTCTGGATCTTTCATGCTGTGCTGTGCCATTTGCTATTTGACACATAGTGCTTGTCGTGTGTGTTACACTTTGCAGTGTCTGAAACGCAGCAGCTTGCTTTGTTTATCTCAGTTGTTGTAGGTCTCTGATGTGCCCCTTTTAGTTTTGATGCTGACAGTCTCGCCTAGCATCATATTTTCAAAATCTACCTTATCACTGACTATCAATAGTTTGTGGCACCCGTCTGCATGTCAGTATCACTTGGCATCACTGGTTAATTGCCATTGTATCCTTGCTGCTTGGTTTTTGTACAGTCCCAGCTAACTAAAAGCATGGAAAACCTTATCAGTCCTGCAGTACATCATTAGACAGAGGAATCAAGCCAAAGTTCCTGCTGTTCATTATCAGCTCCAGCACTTCCATTTAAACTCCTTGTTATCTCCAGGGTACTTTGTTCTCTTTATGTTTATCTTTAATTCAACACATTTCAAGTTTATATTTATGGTGCTTGTCAGTCTTCATTGTATGATTACTATATATGTTACTAAACCAATATAAGCCAATGGAATTAAGGTATTCTAATTCAAATAAGAGCTCCAGAATGATTGGTGCATGTAACCTGTAAGGATTTGGAGTTTTAAGAGTGTAATTAAAAAAAATCACTAAGCAAATCTCTACCTGTATTGCTGCATTATAATTTTTGTAAATAGAAATAGAGGAATGCATAGAGGACAATTACAGCTCATCTGGACAATCTCAGTTCAAAAATGATGTGCAATGATATTTCTTGACTCGCACTATCAAAATATTTTCTGGGCTTCAGTTCAGCACCCTCTTAAATACACTGATGCAGTCAGCCCTGACTGCTTCCACTTAATGTTTTTACCATGCTCAGTGTGAAACCTAAGCTATCCTTTAATTAATATGATCATGATAGCATTAGTCAGAAATGCCTTGAATGTACTCAAAGTCAAACCCTACAAGTTGTTAGAACTTCATGTGCAATTTAACCCATGCCTGGCAGTGAACTTACCACAAATGCAAGATGTAGAGGCTTTTTACAGTGAGTAAAACATGTTATTTCCTTGAACCAGGAACATTTGCTCCTCCAGGCTCTCCAATTGAAGCCCATAATCTGAGTTTCCTTCCCTTCTCTCCTCTTGTAATTTGTGACCATTTGATGGAACCAAACCTTTATTCACAGCCTCCCATATGGCACCAAGCTGGTTGGTATCTTGCAGATGATATGCTGGGTTAAGATAATTTTGGCTAGAAATGCAATTACATAGCACTTTTAAGCATCTAGTGTTTTCCAGAATAATAGGTTATAATGGCCAGATCTTTGTCAATATGGATCAAGCCAATAATTGAGCTGATGCTTCCTAATACGAATCACTCTTGTATCCCTGATGTAATCAATGTCAGTCACACACAAATTAGCAACATTCTCAATGCAACTCTCCTTTTGGTGAATTATGAGCAAACAGAAGTTTGCACTGTGAGCAACTCACCTTGGTTTCCCTTAGGAAAACCAGGAGCACTGCATTATTTTATAATTTTCTGGTCTTTCCCTGAAATGCTTTGTTCCTCCCTCAGCTCCTCTGGATAATGATCACAATTCCGGATGTTGCTCATGATCTCCTTCTCCAGTGTCCCCCTTCACCACACCTGAGTTTCCTGTCATCCTATAAAGGTCTCATGATCTTCTGGACCCTTTGCCTCAGAAATAGTGTTAGCCTTAAACGTAGACTTAAATCCTCAACCACCACCCCAACCTTACTAACCTGAATTCAATTTCCGGCCCTTCCCTGTATTACTCTGTTCCTCTCTTAATTCCTTGAATTGAATGCCTCAATCCTTCCTGTTCTGTTCTTCAAACTTTGGGCCACATTAAGACCTATCACCAGCCCAGTCCTCAGCCCCAATTCCCAGGTACAGTTTGGTTCAGACTAATGTGTAACCCCTCTACCCTAGTCAATATAGATCATCAAACTAACACGTACAAACAAGCAGGAGGAACTCAGCAGGTCGGGCAGCATCCATTGAAATAAACAGTCAACATTTCAGGCCGAGACCCTTCACCAGGACATGTTGATTTGACCACAGCATCTGCAGAGTACTTTGTGTTTACTAGATCAAACTATTTGATTGCAGTAGAATTTTAAATGTTTCTCATTCAATATTTTTATTAATGTATACAAGAATATATAACAGAGTATATACATAAAAAAATTAAAATTACAAATTATTAACAATACAGACAATAGAAAAATTGAACTGTATAGGACTGAGTAACATACATGTATATAGTTCTCAGGTAATGATTACTAATACTGCAAATTTATAAAGAGCATACATAAGGAATTATATATATATATAAAAATCTAACCCCTACCATGAAAGCCAATGGGTAAGAACAAGGAAAAAAATATTTAACAAAAAAGTGTTGCTAAATTGTTAACAAAGAATAACATAATTAATAACATCTTACTGACCTCTTTGGTATACTTGGAACTCAAGATATAACTAACTCCCTCAGACTTGTATGTTCTAGCTTTTATCTCACCTATGGTGAGAAGACAGATTTTGCTTAAATGGAAAGAAGCAGTCTCTCCTACTCATATGCAGTGGTTAGAAGACATTATGACTCATCTTAGTTTGGAGAAGATTCGGTGTTCTATTTCTAATTCAGTACAGTACTTTTATACGACATGGGGTCCTTTTATGAACTACTACTCTAACTTGTGAGGTTTTTTTTCTCCATGTAGAATTTTAAATGTTGAGGTGCGTTTACTTTAAATGCTGGAGCGTGCCAATTGTTATTGTATTATGCACCATGGTGTGCAGCCACTTGCCTCCAGAAGCAAGTATCTTCTCCCTGGGAGCTGTTACAATGGCATTGAAATATGACTGAGATATAAAGGATAACTAGTCTAACAAAATAAAAAAGGAGAAAATGCCAGTAATATTCAGATGGGGAGGAAGGATCATGGGGACAAAAGCAGAGTTAATGGGTCAGATCAATTAGCTTTCTTCAGAACTAATCCAGTCAAACTTGTTTAATATTAACAGCCAGAATTCTAGCACCAAGATGATCCCCCTGCCTTTATATTAAGGGATTCAGTATCTCTTACGGCAGACTTTATGGTTCTCAAATCTCATCATCGAAGTGTGCATGGGGTTTTAGTGAGGCTAAAAGTTTTTGAAAAAGGATCTAAAGAACACAACTACATTTATGAAGATCCCTGATGCACCTGATGATGATCCATCTCAGAGGCCGATGTTAGACTGTCTTTAAAAAGAAGATCCCGATGGAGTACTTGGTAAGGCTCTGAAAACCTGTGCCAACCAACTAGCATTGTATTAGCAACTTGCAACTTGTATTGAAGGACATAGTTATAAAGAAGGCAAGACAGCAGCTATACTTTATTAGGAGTTCGAAGAGATTTGTCATGTCAACAAATACACTCAAAAACTTCTATATTTGTACCATAGAGAGCATTCTGACAGGCTGCATCACTATCTGGTATGGAGGGCCTACTGCACAGGACTAACAGAAGCTGCAGAAGGTTATAAATCTAGTCAGCTTCATCTTGGGCACTAGCCTACAAGATACCCAGGACATCTTCAGGGAGCGGTGTCTCAGAAAGGCAGCGTCCATTATTAAGGACCTCCAGCACCCAGGGCAGGCCCTTTTCTCACTGTTACCATCAGATAGGAGGTACAGAAGCCTGAAGGCACACACTCGGCGATTCAGGAACAGCTTCTTCCCCTCTGCCATCCGATTCCTAAATGGACATTGAAACTTTGGGCATTACCTCACTTTTAAAAAAATTAAATACAGTATACAGTATTTCTGTTTTTGCACTTTTTAAATCTATTCAATAGATGTAATTGATTTAGTTATTTATTAGTATTATGTCTTATTTTATTTATTATTTTTTCTCTCTCTGCTAGATTATGTATTGCATTGAACTGCTGCTGCTAAGTTAACAAATTCCATGTCACATGCTGGTGATAATAAACCCGATTCCGATTATGCTTTCTCAGCGTATATGATGAATAAACTCTTCTTGGGCTTCCAGCCGGGTGCAGACATCGATTATAACTGACCTTTTGATGACAAATTTTGCCATCTTCATCAGAAGAGAGGCAGAGGCATCATCCCTGATGAAGTTGGCAGAATGTGACATCGAAATGTCAGTTAAAATTAATACCTGTACTCGACTGCAAGCACGAGAAGTGTTTACTATTCATAGAAATTTTTTATTTAGCAGAAACGTGATTAAATTCAGAAACCAGTGGAACTCCAAGTTTAATTCAGATGAATGGTTAAGCTTTCCATGATGTTCTTCAGGAGGGAAGGTACCGGTTTCAACGTAGTCCAACAACACTCATACGAGTTTGTTGGGCTTCCCAAACCTCACCATTCTAACGTCTGAAAGGTATTTCATGAGATGGAAACAGAAAATGCTGAAAACACTGAGCAGGTCTGATAGCATTTGGAACATAGAACATAGCATAGGGACAGGTCCTTTGGCCTACAATTTTGTGCCAAACTAAATTAACTGCCCAAATAAACAAATCTCCTGTCCATGCTCATACCCTTCCACTTTCTGCATATTCATGTCCCCATCCAAGAGTCTCTGGAATGCCTCTTGTACTTGCCTCCACCAACACCCCAGGTCGTGCTTTAGGCTCCCACTACTCTCTTGCCCCACACATCTCTTTTGCATTTACCCCCTCACATCTCAGATGAATACTTTCAACCTTGGGGGGGGGGGGGGGGGGGAAAGGATACCAAATGTCTCCTGATCTTAGAATCCTCTACCCAATCTCATCTCAGTCTCCACTGCTCAAAATAAAATGACCCAAGTTTTTCAACCTCACCTTTTAGCAAGGTTTTCCTTCAACCTTGTGGGAAGTTAGCTCTGCAGAAATTGCAGAGAAACTGGCAGAAGTATCTAAAACATACTTAGCCACAGGTGAGATGCCAGAGGACTGGACGATAGTTATCATTATCCTGTTGTTCATGAAAGGCTCCAAGAACAGGTTGTGAAATTGTAGGCTGGTGAGCTTGACATCAGTAGTATGCAAGTTATTTGAAAGTATTCTAAAGGAGGGGATATACATGTACTTGGAGAGACAGGGCCTGAATACTATAATCAATGTGGCTCTCTGCATGGTTGGTCATGTTTAACCAATCTTATACTGAATTCTGAGAGGTTACCAGGAAAGCTGATGATGGAAGGGCAGTGAACGTTATCTACATGGATTTTAACTAGTCCTTTGACAAGGTCCTGCAAGGGAGGCTGGTTCAGGAAGTTCGGTTACTTGTATTGAGGATGAAGTAGTAAATTGGATGTAACATTAGACAATAGACAGTAGGTGCAGGAGTAGGCCATTCAGCCCTTCTAGCCAGCACCGCCATTCACTGTGATCATGGCTGATCATACACAATCAGTACCCCATTCCTGCCCTCTCCCCATATCCCTTGACCCTGTTATCTATAAGAGCTCTATCTAACTCTCTCTTGAATGCATTCAGAGACTCGGCCTCCACTGCCTTCTGGGGCAGAGCATTCCACATATCCACGACTCTCTGGGTGAAAATGTTTTTCCGCATCTCTGTTCTAAATGGCCTACCTCTTATTCTTAAACTGTGGCCTCTAGTTCTGGACTCACCCATTAGCGGGAACGTGCTTCCTGCCTCCAGTGTGTCCAATCCCTTAATAATCTTATATGTTTCAATCAGATCCCCTCTCATCCTTCTAAATTCCAGTGTATACAAGCCCAGTCGCTCCAATCTTTCAACATATGACAGTCCTGCCATTCTGGGAATTAACCTTGTGAACCTACGCTGCACTCCCTCAATAGCAAGAATGTCCTTCCTCAAATTTGGAGACCAAAACTGCACACAGTACTCCAGCTGGGGTCTCACCAGGGTCCTGTACAGCTGCAGAAGGACCTCTTTACTCCTATACTCAATTCCTCTTGTTATAAAAGCCAGAAAGCCATTAGCTTTCTTCACTGCCTGCTGTACCTACATGCTTGCTTTCATTGAAAGATGTACAAGAACACCTAGATCTCGTTGTACTTCCCTTTTCCTAACTTGACTCCATTTAGATAGTAATCTGCCTTCCTGTTCTTCCACTAAAGTGGGTAACCTCACATTTATCCACATTAAACTGCATCTGCCATTCATTTGCCCACACACCCAACCTGTCCAAGTCACCCTGCATTCTCATAACATCCTCCTGACATTTCACACTGCCACCCAGCAAATTTGCTAATGTTACTTTTAATCCCTTCATCTAAATCATTAATGTATATTGTAAACAGCCACTGTCCCAGCACCGAACCTTGCGGTACCCCACTGGTCACAGCCTGCCATTCCGAAAGGGACCCGTTAATCACTACTCTTTGTTTCCTGTTAGCCAGCCAATTTTCAATCCATGTCAGTACTCTGCCCCCAATACCATGTGCCCTAATTTTGCCCACTAATCTCCTATGTGGGACTTTATCAAAAGCTTTCTGGAAGTCCAGGTACACTACATTCACTGGCTCTCCCTTGTCCATTTTCATAGTTACATCCTCAAAAAACTCCAGAAGATTAGTCAAGCATGATTTTCCCTTCATAAATCCATGCTGACTCGGACTGATCCTTCTACTGCTATCCAAATGTGTCGTAATTTCCTCTTTTATAATTGACTCCAGTATCTTTCCCAACACTGACGTCAGGCTAACCGGTCTATAATTCCCTGTTTTCTCTCTCCCTCCTTTCTTGAAAAGTGGGACAAAATTATCCACCCTCCAATCAGCAGGAACTGTTCCTGAATCTATAGAACATTGGAAAATGATTACCAATGCGTCCACAATTTCTAGAGCCACCTCCTTAAGTACACTGGGATGCAGACCATCAGGTCCCAGGGACTTATCAGCCTTCAGACTCAACAGTCTATCCAACACCGTTTTTTGCCTAATATAAATTTCCTTCAGTTCATCCTTTACCCTAGTTCCTTTGGCCACTATTACATCTGGGAGATTGTGTCTTCCCTAGTGAAGACAGATCCAAAGTACCTGTTCAACTCATCTGCCATTTCCTTGTTCCCCAAAATAAATTCACTCGTTTCGGTCTTCAATGGCCCAATTTTGGTCTTAACTTTTTTTTTGCTATTCACATACCTAAAGCAGCTTTTACTATCCTCCTTTATATTCTTTGCTAGTTTACCTTCATACCTCTTTTTTTTTGGCGTATTAGCCTAGGACACGGGTTCCCAACCTTTTTTATGCCATGGACCAATGCCATTAAGTGAAGGGTCTATAGACCCCAGGTTGGGAACCCCTCTCGAGCAGTTAGTTTTCTGCTGGGTCTGTTTCTGTTTGTCAACTATATTAATGATATGGATGATAATGTGGTACTTGCAGATGATACCAGCATTGGGCATTAGTGAATATTGAAAAATATAGATCGATAGATACTTCATTGATCCCAAAAGAAATTACAATGTCACAGTAGCATTACAAGTTCACAGATATACAGATATTAGAAAAGACATAAGAAAGCATAAAAAAATAAGTTGCTTGAAACAGTCTAACAGGAGGGAGTCATCACTTCCCTGGTTATATAGACTCATTATAGAGCCTAATGGTCAAGGATAAGAGTGACCTTATATAGTGCTCTTTGGAGCAGTGCATTTTTCTTAGTCTATCACTAATAGTGTTTCTCTGTTTTGCCAAGGTGGTATGCAGAGGGTGAGAAATATTTTCCAGAATTGCCAAGATTTTCAAATGGGTCCTTTGTTCTACCACAGCCTCCAGTGTGTCCAGTTCGAAGGCTGTCCAAAAGGTTATCAAATCTTGCAGCGACTTCTGGACCAGCTGGAAAAATAGCAGGGGTAGTTTATGTAGACAGGTGTGAGGTGTTGTAGTTTTGTTGGACCAACCAAGGTAGGACTACACCGAGAATGGTGGTGCACTGAGTATGGGAAAACAGAGGGATCTGGGAATGCAGATACATAATTCCTTGAAAGTACCATCATAGATAGGGTCATAAAGGAAGTTTTTGGCACATTGACCTTCATAAATAAGAGCGTTGAGTACAGGAAGTGGGATGTTATGTTGAACATCTATCAGACATCAGTGAGGCCAAATTTGGAGTACTGTCCACAGTTCCAGTCTTCTACTATCAGTAAAGATATCAACAAGACTGAAAGAGAAAATTTACAAGGATGTTGCTGGGACTTGAGTTATAGGGAATGATTGAACAACGTAGGAATTTATTCCCTGGTGCGAAGGAGAATGAGGGGAGATTTGATAGGGTAACTTCTAGCAAGATTTGTTCACTGAGGTTGGGTGAAACTCAAATTAACATTTAAGGGGAGCTTGAAGGGGAGTTAATTCACTCGGGGGATGAAGCGAGTGTGGATCCGGCTGCCAACAGTAGTGGAGGATGCGAGTTTGATTGTAATATTGATGAGAAGTTCAGTGGGAAGGATATAGAGGGCTATGGTTCAGGTGCAGGTCAAGGGAATTTGGCAGAATTACAGTTGTCCATGGACTAGATGAGCCAAAGAGTCTTCTTCTACATTACAATGTTCTATAACTTTATGACTCTGTAGTTATGTTTTTGTAACTCCAATTGAAAGGAAAACAAGAGAACTAATAGATGCAAGTCTTAGTTCATTTTTTTTTTTACTCTAAGCGAGGCTAGCACATATCAATTGGCAGCATCATGACGTATGCGATTCAACATTTTTACATATAACCCGTGATGAATTATTTAAACAATGTTTAATCAACATTACTCAAATATTAAAGTACTTCTCCCTGTTTAGCTATAAACTCAAACTCAACATTGAATGCATCTCAACCATATGCACAATATATCATTATACAGACATCCGCAGCATTGTAAATTTTAAATTATCCTATTCAGGCCTAAAGATCTAATCGCTGTGAAGGATTTCTTACTCTTGTGGGATAATGTCTTTCCTGAGAAGGAGAATCACTGTTTGATAGGTGAGAATTGTGGTAGAGGTTCTGGGCCCTCCTCTGTGGTGGAGGTAGAGTTGACTCTGAGACACAGGAAGTGGTTCTCACAGCTCTGGCCACCTTTCTTCTCTTTTTCTCAGCTTTTCTCTCTGGACCTAATTCCATCTTTGCTTCTCTCACGATCACTATCACAGTCTTGCTCATGGTCCCATCTCGCTTATGCTCTTGTTCCTGCTCTTTTTCTTTCTCACGTTCCCTCTTTCTTTCATGTCATCATCTTTCTCACTCCCATTCTTTCTCTCTATCCATTTTCCTTTTCAACTTCTTGTCTTTCTTTTCCTCACCTTTTTTTAATATAATGTGCATCTTGATCTTGGGAAGGTTTCTTTTTTTTTTTTTAAACTGGAGTATTCTCCATTGCTCCCTTTATGATCTGACCTCTCCTCTTGGTTCCTCATCCACAACATCATCTGATGAATCCTATGTCTTTGTATCTCCATTGAAACCTTTCTTTTTGGCCTTCCATTTGCTTTGGTCTTTGCATCTACAAGCAGCTTTTTGTCTCCCACTTGAAGTTCACGCAATAAACTTAATACACACAGAGTAGACTGTTCCTTTACTCACAAAAGCTGAATTCTTGTAACTTTTCTGAAACTTTGTTAACTCTCTTCCAGCTTAAAACCAAGCTACATTTTGCGTGTACCTGCCTGATTAACATATCAGAAGCTTTCTCAGATATTTTGCCTACAGATACTACTGTAGTAGGATCGGTGCTTTCATCATTTTCATGATCCCTCTTATCAGCCTTGTCCTTCCTTGGTCCAACCAGAGGCACAATGGTTGACCCCTACACCTATGTACCCTCTGTTGGCAATGCTTCATGGTTTGCAGAATGAAGACAGTTGTGACATCATCCAGTAACTTCCTTAATTTGCTCTCAGTTGGCTTTATTGTAGGGTCATGGCATGCAAATAGTGGATGGATCTCCAATCAAGTTGTAGCTGTCTCAACCAATCACAACCCCACAATGCTGGTCCTCCTGTTTTGTTTTTTTTAAAATCACACACAAGCCCAATGTGGCTGGTTGGTTATTGCATTTCCTTTTGCAAACAAAATGTGCTACTCCAAAGAAAAAAGTGTGCTAGCAACACACACAAAATGCTGGTGGAACACAGCAGGCCAGGCAGCATCTATAAGGAGAAGCGCTGTTGACGTTGCGGGCCGAGACCCTTCATCAGGAAAAAGTCACTGAAAAAGTGTGCTACATTTTTTTTTATAAGAACTTGACCATTCTTGCTTCTCTTCAAAAGTTAGATAGTCCTCTCAGATTCATTTTAAAAATATCTCGTCACCACTGTTATGCTTTGTAACTTCAAAACATAAAAACTAACTGAAAGGAACATGAGGGAGCCGAAAGATGGGGTCTTAATTTGTTTTTTTACTTTAAGTGAAATGCTGTCATAGGAAAGCAGCATCCATCATCAGAGATGCTCACCACCCAGGCCATGCTCTTTCTGTTGCTGCCATCAGGTAGAAGGTACAAGAGTCTCAGGACTCACACCACCAGGTTCACGAACAGTTACTACCCCACAATCTTCAGGCTCTTGAATAAAAGGGGATAACTAAACTCACTTGTCCACTAATTGAGATGTTCCCACAATCAATGATCTCACTTTAAGGACTCTTTACCTTGTTATTTCATGTTCTTGTTATTTATTGCTGTATTTATATTTGAATTTGCACAGTTTATTGTCTTCTGCACTCTAGCTGATCTTTCACTGATCCTGTTATACTTACTATTCTATAGATTTGCTGAGTATACCCTCAGGAAAATGAATCTCAGGAAAATGAATCTCAGGGTTTATGTGGTGACATATATATACTTTGATTTAAAAAAATGTAACTTTAAACATATGCAAATCTCGTACTTTTACATATAAACCATAATGAGTTATTTAAACAAATAAAGACTAATTAATCAACAACATTTACATAATCACTCCCAATATTACAGAAATATTATATACACAATATCTACGATTGTATGATATATACTCAATGATCCTGGTAAACCTTTTGTGCATTCTCTCCAAAGCCTCAACATAATTTCTGTAATGGGTGTGACTGAAAATAAATGCAATCCTCCAGTTGCAACCCAGCTAGAACTTTATAAAGCTGCAACTCAACTTCTGGACCCTCACTTTCTCAATTAGTAAAGGCAAGTGTGCCACATGCTTTCTTTATCAGCCTGGTAATTTGTGTAGTGATAGACTTGAACCCAAGATCCCTGTACACATCAAAACTGTTAAAGTCCTTTCCATTAGCATTGTACTGTCTCTTTGCATGTGACCTCTCAAAGCACAGCACTTCACAATTGGCCTTGTTAAATTTCATCTGCTATTTCTCCACTCACAACTGCAATGGACATATATCCCACTGTGTCCTTTGGCAGTGGGATCACCAATCTCTGTATCATCCACAGCTTTACTACCCTACCTATTTACATTTTCATTCAGGTCATTTATAGGTATCTCAACATCAGAGATCGCAGTTCAGATGCCTGTAGAACACCACTAGTCACAGATCTCCAGCCTGAATAAGTCCCATTGATCATTACTCTGTTCTTTAAAACAGATGGGAAGGGATTTCTTTAGGTAGGGCATGACTCATTGCCATAGATGGCTGTACAGGCCATGTCATTGGGTATATTTAAAGCAGAGGTCGATAAGTTCTTGATTAGTGGGGGTGTTAAACGTTTTGGAAATAAGGCAGAAGAATCGATTTGAGAGGAATAATAAGTCAGCCATGATGGAATGGTGGAGCAGACTCTATGGGCCAAGTGGCCTATTCCTGTGTCTGATGGTCTTTTATGGGCAAGGCAACTCCAAATCCAAATAGCCAATTCACCATGGATATGAATCCCATGCACCTTAGTCTTGTACATGAGCCTACCATAGTGAACTTGTCAAAGGTTTTACTAAAATCTGCTGTATATTGACAACATCCACAGTTCTCCTTTATCAATCACCTTTATTATCTCCAAGAGAAAATTTATCAAGTTAGTAAGACATGACTTGTCCTGCACAAAGCTATGCTGACTGGCCTTATTTACACCATAGATTTCTAAATGCTCATAAATCCTATTGCTAAAGGTCTTCCCCAGTAAATCCCTTACACTGACTTGAGACTCATTGGTCTATAGTTCCAAGGATTATCACTATGTCCCTTATTGAATAATGGAAAAGCATTAGCTGCTCACCAGTCCTCTACGACCTCACCTATGGCTAGAGAGGATACAAGTATATTGGTGTTCATTTGTGGAATGACAACAAAAGTTAATTTTGATCAAAGATCATTTGTTAAAACTGAGTATGAGAGAAAACAAAAAATACCCCATAGGACCATTAGACATAGGAGCAGAATCAGGCCATTCAGCTGTCAGTTCTGCTCTGCCATTTCATCATGACTGATCCATTTTCCTCTCTACCCCATTCTCCTACCTCTAAGCTTTTACACTCGACTAATCAAGAACCTATCAACCTCTGCCTTAAATGCACCCAGTGACCTGTCTGTGGCCTGAGGCAAAGAATTCCACAGACTCAGCACATGAAGAAATTATTTCTCATCTCCATTCTAGTCAAGACAGCTATTGAAAGCAATTTGAAAGCAATTTGAAAAGGTGGGGTATGGATAGGATTAAAAAACTATCACCGTTACAAACGGGCTGTAGCACAATACAGGCCCTTCGGCCCACAATGCTGTGCTGAACATGCACTTACTTAGAAATTACCTAAGGTTACCCATAGCTGTCTGAGCTTCATGTACCTTCCAGGAGTCTCTTAAAAGACCCTATTATATCTGCCTCCACCACAGTCGCTGACAGCCCATTCCACATACTCACCACTCTGTGTAAAAAAAAACTTACCCCACACCTCCTCTGTACCTACTTCCAATCACCTTAACAGACAGACATACTTTATTGATCCCGAGGGAAATTGGGTTAATTCCGAGGGAAAGCTGTGCCCTCTCGTGTTAGCCATAATGAGGGTTTACAGCATTTTCTGTTTAGCAACAGTATTACATAAGATTTTGCATTTATTTAGTGTTCCATAAAGCCATAGGGAAGTCCAATGGTACTTCATATGTACTGAAGTATGTATGGAGGGACTAAGGTTGTTCGTAGCAAATTACTAGGCTCATGTTCAAAGCAGTGACACAGAGAGAACAACAGTAGAACCACTGACAGCTGTGGGAGAACAATTACTGTACAAAAACTGCTAACAAAAGAGGAGCCATATGACAGAAATAAACAAAAGCTACAAGATAGGCCTGTGGTCCATGATTGAATTCAGCTGCCATGATTGAATCCATAGCAAATTAATAACACTTGACATAATATCTTGACTAGAGTGACTGCTGAACAATTTCCACGACTCCATAACCACTTCTTGTTGCGTTAACATATGAAAATAGTCACCTATCGCAAATAGTTAACTTCTCCCAGTTGTCTCTTTTGGAAAATCTTATTGATACTACCCAAAATATTACTTGCCCCAAAAAGCTCCAGATGAAACAGAACCATAATATACAGTAAAAGTTTCCTTTGAAGTCGCTGGTCCCCTGAGAAGCTCTAAAAATCTCATTCATGTGCTATAACTTTCATGGATGATTGAGTTCACAGTACCTTGCTTTACCCAGTGTATAAATTACATCTGCAGTGCAGAATGTACCCTCAGAATACAAGCACATATGGACTCAAACTGCTGCTTAATGCTTTTGGGCCAAGATAGATTAAGAGACTTTTGAACCATGGCAAGCAGATGGATTCTGTTTGAAAATACCAGCATATGGTTTCTAACTTTACACTGAGCCTTTGTAGTAGTGAAAGCATAGCAAGGTACGTAAATTTGTGTTTCCTTGTTTCAGTAAATGCTCATAAGCGTTCAACTTGTACAGTCACAAGAATTTGTCAGTTAAACTAAATAGTTTAAAATATGTATACAGTATTCAGTGATGTTCATAAAAGTTAGTGACATCAAAGAACATCATTGAAGTTTTTTGCAGAAATAAAGCCAAGGGCTGAAGATGGCATTTTTAAGAGGAATAAGCAGAAATAAAAAAAAACAATATTTTCATGAACATTGCTTTAGAATTTATCTCAGTGGCATCAGAACACAAAATAATCTGTAAAATGTGGCTGAATACCAGATGTGCGAAGCTATTGCTCTGCTGTAGAGTGAAGGCTTCACCAAAGACACCTAGCGTGACTAAGCTGTAATATAGTGGAGGGTGTGACAACTATCTTGATAATTAATGAAAATATGTAGGTGGATGGAGGAGCAGTGGAATTTAAAATATTATAATTTCAAATACCAGAAATATTATCATTTCAAATACCAGGCTTGCACATGTGTGCCTTCTAACAGATCCAGGAAGCTGATGCAACAAATAAAAAAAACATTTGTATCTTAGCTTTGCAAATCATTGTCGTTTTACAGAAACCAAGTCAGAGAAGGCCATTAGTCAAAGTCAAAATGCTGAAGACTAGTGATTGGGGGCTGGCAAGATTTAGTTTAATAACTGTAGCAGTAATTCATCTACAGTTCAGAAGTTTGAGGAACAAGCTACGCAAATCTAGGTACTAACTATTGATAAATGGAAATTATAAGTGGGAGGATGAGCCTGTCGCCTTCGCAATAATGACAGAAAGGAGCAGAGCATTATCGATTGGAAAGATTTTGAAAAACATGATAAAAGAATAATAATGTTGTGCTGGAAATTGAAGTCTACAAGTTTAAAAAGGATTGCGAAACAGAGGACAATGGGCTCTTCATGGCTTGCCCGGAACCACAGCAAAAAAAGCTGTAAATCTCACTATGGTGTAGATGCTGTGCTCAAAATGGAATAGGCAATGTTAATATCTAATGGAAGAACAAAGAAAGATTATGTGCAAAACAAAATCAGACTTATTGGAGGCAGTTTCAGGAATGCAGAATTGAGAGTTACTAGTTCATCAAATACGATAGGTCAAATATGAAAATACAGGGACCTATAAATTGTTCAAAGTCAATGTTTTCATACTAAAGCACTATTGCAAGTTACCCTGATGTTGTTTTGCATAAAGAGAACTTCATTGACAGAATAATGTTCTAGATTTTCCTGTGTAAAACTAGGATGAAACTGATATGCTCGATGTCACCATGGCTTTCCTGATTGATATTGTAGGTTCTTGCTGTTGTCAGTACAGCCGAGCAAGGGGTGATGGTGTGATTATTGTAGTTAGCTCCTATGGTGACAGGCCATAACACAAGCAGTACTCTTCTAGCTACATGAGAGGGTGACCAATGAATGAATAGGTGCTACCAAAGTGGGAGGAGGTGAAAGAGAGCCTCTAAAGTTAGAGGTATTTGGACAGGCTAGTGAAGAATATAACTGCAGGGAGACTGATAAACCCTGCAATGATGCAGCCAGGTGCTCCTAGTTGCGAAGACACTCTGCAGGGTCCGGAGAACAGTTTCGGAATACCTGCACTTTCAAGTAGTATGCAATACAGGCAAATACCTCCCTTCACTCTGCCCATCCAGTGGTCTGAATCAAAACCGATGTCTCCTCTCCTGCATAATGGAGCTTGGGTAACCACCTTAAATCAACAATGACTTGCAAATTAACAGTAGCCACTTGGAATAATCCTGAGGCTGGATTATTCCATGCACTGGAACATGCACTGCATGTTAACCATGGCGCTGATCCTAATCTCCATTTGAGACCCTAAGATCATAAAACAAAGGAGCAGAATTAGGCTAAGCCTATAGAGTCTGCTCTGCCATTTCATCATGGCTGATTTAATTATCCCTCTCAACCCCATTCTCCTGCCTTCTCCCCATAGCCTTTTATGCCCTGACAAACCAAGAACCCATCAACCTCCTGTTTAAATATATTCAATGACTTTGTCTCTACAACCATCCATGGCAATGAATTCCACAGAATTCCTTCTCACCTTTGTTCTAAATGGCCGTCCCTCTATTCTGAGGCTGTGCCCTCTGGTCCTAGACTCCCCCACTGTAGGAAACATGCCCTCATCATCCACTCTGTCTAGTCCTTTCAATATTTGATAGGTATCAATGAGATCCCACCTTCATCCTTCTAAACTCCAGTGAGTGCAGGCCCAGAGCTCCTCATACCTTAACCCTTTCATTCCTGGAATCATTCCTGTGAACCTCCTCTGCACACACTCCAATGCCAGCACATCTTTTCTTAGATAAGGGGCACAAAACTACTTACAATACTCCAAGTACGATGTGACCAATGCCTTATAATGCCTCAGCATCATAGCTTTGTTTTGATATTCTAGTCCTCTTGAAATCAATGCTAACAATGTATTTGCCTTTTTTAATCACTGTCTCAACCTGCAAGTTAGCTTTTAAGGAATCCTACACAAGCAACCCCAAGACCCTTTGTATCGCTGATTTTGAATTTACTTCTCTTTTGAAAAATAGTCTATATCTTTATTCTTTCTATCAGAGTGTGTGACCATATGCTTCATGGCACTATATTCCATCTGCCAATTCTTTGTCCACTCTCCCAATCTGTCCAAGTCCTTCTGCAGTCTCCCTGCTTTCACAACTCTACCTGCCCTTCCAACTATCTTCATAGCGTCTGCAAACTTGACCACAAAGCTATCAATTCGGTCATTTTTATAATGTGAAAAGAAGCAGTCCCAACACCAAACCCCTGCGGAATGCTACTTGTCACTGGCAACCAACCAGAAAGGGCCTCCTATATTCCTACTCCTGCCAGTTAGCCAATTTTCTATCCACGCCAGTATCTTTGCAGTAATATCATGGGCAACGTTTAGCAGCCTAATGCGTCATACCTTGTAAGGCCTAAAAATCAAAGTAAGCAACATCCACTGACTCCCCTTTGACCATCTTGCCTATTATTTCCTAATAGACTTCCAACAGACTTGTCAGGCAAGATCTCCCCTGGAGGAAACTATGCTGAATTTGGCCTGTTTTATCATATGCCTCCAATTCTCTTTACAAATAGACTCCAATATCTTCCCTACCAATTAAGTCAAGCTAAATGGCCTTTAATTTTCTTTCTTCTGCCTCCCTCCCTTAAAGAGTGGAGTGACCTTACCTTAAGTTCCCTAATCAAATTTAGTTCATTACACAACTCCCCAATCCAGAATTACCTTTCTCCTTGTTGTCTCAACCACAAACTGCTCTAAAAAGCCATCTCATAGGCACTCTACAAACTCTCACTTGAGCTCCAGCACCAACCTGATTTTCACAATCTACCTGCATATTGAAATCCCCGTGACTGTGATAACATTGCTCTTATTGCATGTTTTTTCTATTTCCCATTGAAATTTGTATCCCACAAGCTGGCTAATGTTTGGGAACCTGTAAGTAACTCTACCTACAAGGGTTCTACATCTTCTGATCCAATGTCAACTCTTTCTAAGGATTTGACTTTTTTTTTTTTTTTTTTTTAAACCAACAGAGCCACCTGACACCCCCCCCCCCCCGCCTACCTGCGTGTCCTTTTGATACAAGGTGTGTCATTAGATGAATAAACTTTACAAGGGTAGTAATCTCGGGATTGCTGCCTGTGCCACACAACCGTGAGGATGGGAATAGAATAAGGTGGCAGATAAATGTATGGCTGAAGAAGCAAGGGGCAGGGATTCAGATTTCTGGATAATTGGGACCTCTTCTGGGGCAGATGGAACTGGTACAAAAGGGGTGAATTGCACATGAATCTGAGGGGGACCAATATTCTTGCGGGCAGATTTACCAGAGCTATTGGGAGTGGTTTAAACTAGTATGGCAGGGGAGTAGGAACCAGGATGGTTGAGCTGAGGATGAGCCAACAGGTTTACAAGCAGATTGATGGGTTTTAGCAGCAATGCAAGGACAAGCCAATGATTTGGTAGAAATGCAGACAGATCAAAGAGTTAAATGGTACCACAAAGGCAAAATTCAAAAGGGAGAAGAATGCAGGACTGAAGGTGTATTTAAATGTGTGTAGCTGTTGGAATGAGGTGGATGAACTCGTGGCATTTTTACAGATTGGTTGGTATGACATTGTGGGCATCACTGAGTCGTGGCTAAAAGACCATAGTTGGAAGCTTAAAATCAAAGAATATACTTTGTATCGACAGGACAGGCAGGAAGGCATAGGCAGTGGTGTGGCTCTGTTGATAAGAGATGGAATTACATCTTTAGAAAGAGGTGACATAGGGTCAGAGAATGTCAAATTTTTGTGGGTGGAGTTAAGAAACTGCAAGGGTGTAAAAAACCCTTTATGGCAGGGGTGTCAAACTCATTTTATGTCACGGGCCGGATTGAGCAAAATGCAGCTTCATGCGGGCCGGATCAGTCGGACGCGTGCGAACGCAGCTTTCGTTGCCTCCGTTTTTTCAGCCTGCTCTCATGTGTCTCAGTCTCTGCTATAACTACAAAGTGTTTCACTTTACAAATTCCGTTTCTTATGAAGAAGACTGCCGAGCAAGACTGCCGAATAAACTCTGAAAACCTGGTACCTGAATAAACTCAGCATTAGCCATATCATACGCCATAGGCGCTTCGATTACTGGGGCCAGCTTTAATAGTAATTAGATATTATCTCGCAGGCCAAAGATAATTCCACCGCGGGCCGCATTTGGCCCGCGGGCCTTGAGTTTGACATGTATGCTTTATGGGAATCATATTCAGGCCTCCAAACAGTAGCCAAGGTGTGGGGTTAAGATGGCAAAGGGAGCTGGAAAAGGCATGTAATAAGGGTAATGACACAATTATAATGGGGGACTTCAATATGCAAGGGGATTGGGAAAATCAGGTTGGTGTCAGACTGCCAGAGAGGGAATTTGTTGAATGCTTTCAAGATGACTTTTAAGAGCAGCTTGTGCTTGATCCTACTCACGGAAAGACTATCTTAGATTGAACCCTTAGGAGGCAGTGATCATAGTATGATTGAATTCATACTGCAATTTGAGAGGGAGAAGCACAACTCACATGTATTAGTACCGCTTTGGAATAAGATGATTACACACAATGTTCCTAAACAACAGCTACAAGATGAAAGAAATCAATGGGACCTTAAAAGGGCCGATGGTAAAATCAGTAAACCTAATGAGAAAGAACCTAATGCTACTGCCCATCTTCCTTATATGCTCTCAAAAGCTTCCCTTCTTCCACCATCAACTCTGCTCTCAAATGCATCTCTCCCATTTCCCACACATCTGCCCACCACCCCACTCGGGATAGGGTTCCCCTTGTCCTCACCTACCGCCCCACCAGCCTTCAGGTCCAACGTATAATTCTCCGTAACTTCCGCCACCTCCAACGGGATCCCACTACCAAGCTCATCTTTCCCTCCCCCCCCCCCCCACTTCTGCAGGGATCGCTCCCTATGCGACTCTCTTGTCCATTCATCCCCCCCATTCCTTTCCACCGATCTCCCTCCTGGCACTTATCCTTGCAAGCGGAACAAGTGTTACACCTGCCCTTACACTTCCTCCCTCACCACTATTCAGGGCCCCAGACAGTCCTCCCAGGTGAGGCGACACTTCACCTGTGAGTCGGCTGGTGTGGTATACTGTGTCTGGTGCTCCCGGTGTGGCCTTTTATATATTGGTGAGACCCGACGCAGACTGGGAGACCGTTTCGCTGAACATCTACGCTCTGTCCGCCAGAGAAAGCAGGATCTCCCAGTGGCCACACATTTTAATTCCACGTCCCATTCCCATTCTGATATGTCTATCCATGGCCTCCTCTACTGTCAAGATGAAGCCACACTCAGGTTGGAGGAACAACACCTTATATACTGGCTGGGTAGCCTCCAACCTGATGGCATGAACATTGACTTCTCTATCACTCTGTCTGTTCTCCATCTCCCGCTGGTGCTCCCCTCCCCCTTTCTTTCTCCCTAGGCCTCCCATCCCATGATCTTTTCCCTTCTCTAGCTCTGTATCCCTTTTGCCAATTACATGTCTGGCTCTCAGCTTCACCACACCCCCTCCGGTCTTCTACTATCATTTTGCATTTTACCCTCCCCGTCCTACTTTCAAATCTCTTACTATCTTACCTTTCAGTTAGTCCTGACGAAGGGTCTCAGCCCAAAATGTCGACAGCGCTTCTCTCTATAGATGCTGCCTGGCCTGCTGCGTTCCACCAGCATGTTGTGTGTGTTGCTTGAATTTCCAGCATCTGCAGATTTCCTCGTGTTCTCCTTATATTTCCATGGTTTTGGAAAGGATTGCCAGCATCCTGAAGAAATATCAGATTCATACCACCCTCAAACCCTTAAGGAAGCACAAATCACAGCTCATGCCGGTCAAAGATGACTTGGAACTTAGGTCAGCTGGCATTTACAGGATTTCCTGTGAATATGGAGCAGCGTATATTGGTCAGATGAGACACACAGTGGAAACCCGCATCTAGGGGCACAGAAAGTGTATCCATTTGAGTTACCCAGAAAAATCGGCAGTGGCACAACATTGCATTCGCAATGGCCATAGGATTGACTTCAACAGCACAAAACTATAGCGTCAATGGCTTTTGAATCAAATATCTCACATAAGTAAGAACTAGAATTTGATTGCAAGCAATGTGGGAGAGCAGAAACCTGATTGGATCAGGACTAACCAATCAGGAGGGACAGACTATCAGGGTATAAATACTATTGGACTAGACATGCCCAGGCATCTTCCCTGATGAGATATCAGAGTCTGTCATCAAAACTTCAGTTATAATCAATACCTGTACCCGTCTAGAACCCAGAGAAGAATTTATCATCATCTATGCCAGCAAAGCATTAGATTCTTTCAGTATCCTTGGCTGTTGAGCTCCCAACTATGACCTTCTGTCTGCCGCACCTCAGTGATGCCCACAACGACACACCTGCTTTTCTCTAACTGCACGACAAGATCATCAACAGAACTTTATCCCATATACAGTTTGCATTTAAATACAACACCTTTAGTCCTGTTTTCATCATTGTCAATTTTGCCCCCATGTTACATTTCACCTTATCCTACTGATGCAATTTTGCCCCATCATCCTTCCTTACAGTTTTGCTGCATACTGCAAATACTTATATACCAATGCTCATCATACAGGACCTTTTTCCCCTTTCTACCCCTGTAATTTGTGCCAATGTGCACCATGGCCTCAGGCTGCTCATCCCCACCTCTTAAAAATCTTCTGTAGCCACTCCGAGTCATTCTGGACATTAGCACCTGGGAGACCACACCCCATGCTGGCTTCTCTTTCGTGGCTGCAGAATCTCTTGTCCGACCCCTAATTATCTACTGCTCTGTCTAACAAATTCCTGTAGTCTGCAACCATAGAATTGCCGTAGGAGACAAGGAGCTCATCCAGCTTGTGCAGTCTGTGCCAACTCATGGTAGAGACTGTAACCAATTTAGCTTATACTATGTTCAGTGGCCATTTTATTAGGTACACAATACCTAATGCTTGTTAATGCAAATGTATAATTAGCCAATCATGTGGCAGCAGCTCAGCGCATAAAAGCATGCAGACTTGGCCAATAGGTTGAGTTGATCTTCTGACCAAACATTAGAATAGGGAAGAAATGTGATCTGTGACATTGACCTTGAAATGATAGTTAGTGCCAAACGGGGTAGTTTGAAAATCTCAGAAACCGCTGGTCTCCTTGACTTTTTCATGCACAACGGTCTCTAGAGTTTACAGAGATTGGTGAGCAAAGCAAAGAACATCCAGTGAGCTGCAGTTCTGTGGGTGAATATCCCTTGTTAATGAGAGGTGGGAGGAATATGGCCAGATTGGTTCAGGCTGACAGGAAGGTTGCAGTAACTCAATTAACCATCTGCTACAACAGTGGTGTGCGAAGATCAACTCTGAATGCACAACATGTTGAACCTCGAAGTGGAAGGTTTACAGTAGCAGAAGACCATGAATATATCCTCAGTGGCCACTTTGAGGTTCAGGAGGTACTTAATAATGTGGCCACTGAGTGTATGACTTCCACTTTCTTTGGATACTAAGGACAGAGTTCTAAAAGCAAAAGCTTGCAACCCTTTTAATGTAACACCACCAATTATTTCCCCTGTGATGAATAATCTTTTTAAGGTTATAATTGACTGTTTCTATGCCCAACAGGACTGATCAAAACAATTACTCACATGAGGTCATCAATTTCCTCTGTAACTATGCTATTTCAAACCGCATTACGCATCCTCACTGAGATCTATGACCTCAAGTACATCCTCAGATTATTTATTTATTTACTTAGTCACTTTATGGGATATGGGCATCACTAGCTAAGCCAGCATGTATTGCCCATCACTAGTTGCCCTTGAGAAGGTGGTGATGAGCTGCCTTCTTGAATCGCTGCAGTCTCTGAGGTGAAGGTACACCCACCGTGCTGTCAGGGGAGGAATTCCGTGATTTTGACCCAGCGACAATGAAAGAGCAGTGATATGTTTCCAAGTCAGGATGATGAGTGACTTGGAGGGGGATTTCCAAGTGGTGGTGTTCCCAGGTATCTGTTATTCTCATCCTTCTAGATGGTGGTGGTCGTGGGTCTGGAAGGTGTTGCCTTATGAACTTCGGCGTGTTGCTGCAGTGCACCTTGTAGATCAGGGGTGTCAAACTCATTTTAGGTCATGGGCCGGATTGAGCAAAATGCAGCTTCATGCGGGCCGGATCAGTCGGACGCGTGCGAACGCAGCTTTCGTTGCCTCCGTTTTTTCAGCCTGCTCTCATGTGTCTCAATCTCTGCTATAACTACAAAGTGTTTCACTTTACAAATTCCGTTTCTTATGAAGACTGCCGAGCAAGACTGTCAAATAAACATTAAAAACCCTGAAAACCTTGTACCTGAATAAACTCAGCATTAGCCATATCATACGCCATAGTCGCTTCGATTACTGGGGCCAGCTTTAATAGTAATTAGATATTATCTCACGGGCCAAAGATAATTCCACCGCGGGCCTTGAGTTTGACATACATGTTGTAGATAGTACACACTGCTGCAACTGTTCGTCGACGGTGGAGGGATTGGATCAGCCTACTCTCAATCATCAGCAAAGTAATACAAGGGGACATCAACAGCACTATCATGCAGCACCTGCTCAGCAATAACCTGCTTACAGATGCCCAGTTTGGGTTCCATCAAGGCCACTCAGCTCCTGACATCATCACCTCTTTGGTCCAGCGAAATACCAGAGGTGAGGTGAGATGAGAGTGATAGCCCTTGAAATCAAGGCAGCATTTGACCAAGTGTGGCAAGAAGGTGCCCTAGCTAAAATGGAGTCAATGGGAATTAGGGGGAAACCCTTTGCTGGTTGGAATCATACTGACACAAAGGAAGATAGTTGTGATGGCTGGAGGTCAATCATCTCATCCTCAGAGAAGTGTCCTAGGGCCAACAATCTTCAGCTGCTTCATCAATGGTCAGAAGTGAGGACATTCTATGATGACTGCACAATGTTCTGCACCATTTGTGACTCCTCAGATAGTGAAGCAGTTCCAACCCAAATGCAGCAGGACCTGGACAATATCCAGGCTTGGGCTGACAAGTGGCAAGTAATATTTGAGCCATGCAAGTGCCAGGTGATGACCATCTCCAACAAGAAAGGCTTTAACCTTTGTCACTTGACATTCAGTGGCATCACCATCACTGAATCCCCTACTATCAACATCCCATTGACAGGAAACTGAACTGGTCTAGCAATGTAAACACCATGGCTACCAGAGTAGGTCAAAGTTTAGAAATCTTGAGTGTGTAACTCACCTCCTGACTCCCCAAACCCTATCCACCATCTACAAGGCTCAGGTCAGGAGTGTAATAGAATACTCACCATTTGCCACTCACCTGGATGAGTGCAGCTCCATCAACACTCAAGAAGCTTGACACCATCCAGTACAAGGCAGCTGGAAAACTCACTGACACAATTGGGCAACAAACAGGTGAAAACACAGGACTGAAATACACTGAGCAATAAACAGAGAAGCAGATGATAGGTGGAGCACAATGAGACTCAGCTGGCAGCAATACAGGTAATAATGAGAAACAGATGAGAGATGGATACAGGGGCCGGAGCAGAGCAGAGTGGGGACAGGAGTACATGGCGATACAAAACCACAGACTGATGGCTAGGGGGAAATACACAAAAAGACAGAGTTCAACTGAAGGTACTGACACACTTACACAAATCAGCAAATGTTGGGAAGTGGTGTTCAGTAGGATTGGTTTAAGGACCACTGTTTTTCACATTTACTGACATAGGATCTAGAATCTGAAATACTGATTCAAGTTTTGAGCATTTCTATGAAGTGGTTAGTGATATAAAGTAAAAGTAGAAGAGATCAATGACATTAATAAACTGGATTAGTGGATGTATAAATGTTAAATTAATAATCCATTTGTGAGAAGGTGCATTTTGACAGGAAATATACAGAGAGTTAATGTGTTTGCTAATTGAGCGTTTGAAAGAAACAAGATTATCTTTCTTTTTATCGTTGGTTTGTTATGAGCCGTGTTGAAAGATGTGGGCAGTCATGGTCCTGACCATGGTTGTTCCTTGGTAAAATTTTCTACAGAAGTGGTTTGCTATTGCCTCCTTCTGGGCAGTGTCTTTACAAGATGGATGACCGCAGCCATTATCAATACTCTTCTGAGATTGTCTGCCTGACATCAGTGGTTACATAACCACGACCTGAGATATGCACCGGCTGCTCAGACAACCCTCCACTACCTGAGCCAAGGGCTTCATGTGACCCTAATCAGGGGCTAAGCAGGCACTACACCTTGCCCGTGAGTGACCTGCAGGCAAGTGGAGGGAAGGAGCACCTTCCACCTCATTTCATAGAGACGCAGCTCCACCTTGCCATCCCATTTCTCTTTATGAGTGAAAGTAAAATCTCCTTTTTAGTCAGAGTTTTCAGAGGAAATAGGCAGAGGAAACAGTCTTGGGGACATTTAGGTGTATTGCAAGAGAAGTTGTAGAAGAGAAGTAGGAAGAATGATCCAGGATAGGATTTAACAGGGAATAGATAGATCTTTTTAATTTTGCATGGATTGTACAGACATACAATAATAATGTATTCAGCTGCTATTCTTAAAGAGCATATGTTTCCATAACAAGCATGTTTCCATTTTATAACATTCTCAACAATAACAAAGTTTAAATAGTTGTGCTACATCAAGATGTTTTGCCGTTGTCCCGGTAGTAGACTTGGAAGAATCTTATGGACATCATTTGGAGGTGGACACTGGTGTGGAGAAGACCCTTTCATTGTCACATTGAAGTAACGTCTGTGGTTGTTTTAGTAACAACACAAGAAATGGTCTTGCCTTGTTTATTAATCTGTATGTGTAATTGATGTGTGAGTCTTTCCAATATTAAATTTGCCATTGCTTCTCACCTATGAAATGAGCGGAACAATGTTGGAATGTTATCTTAGTGATGAGGCTGGTCTGTTCCGTTGGACACTTACCGATCTATCAAAGTGCAACAAATAAAACTTCAAACGTCCAATTCAAACTCTTATAATTTCGTCATTTCATTATACTTCCATCTATCTGCAGCATGCATCTGAATTATTTAAGATGGTACGGTGGATGGTATGTGCAAAAATGACATTGATAACCTCAGAATTTTCCAAAATGCTTTATCATCTTGAAATACTTGCAAAGTGCTGTGATTGTTTTGCAATGGGGAAATGTGGAAACCAATTTACAAACAGCAAACTGCCACAAGCAAAAAGATTTTAATGTTGTATCATACCTGCCTCCCCCTACATATTAATTTGGATTAAATACTAAATGATCAACTAATAAATGCAAATATTAATAGCGCCTTCTCAGTTGTATAGATTTAAATAGCTCTTTCTATTTTTGAGGATTCTGTCATATTGAAAACCTACATTATTTCATAATTTTCAATAATTTAGAGCCCTGTAAAATATGGTATCTGTAAACATACACAGCAAAGATTACTAACTATAATTGTAAGTTGCTACTTCAAAAAAGCAAGTGGCAAAAGGAAAATCAGGGTTAATTTCAGTGATGCAAATAATGATGATTCTCCTTCTGAACATCTGCAACATCTTTATTTACATTAGAAATACCAAGAAAATTGTTTTTTGTTTCATATAGACTCCGTTGGTGCTGAATCAAACCCTAGTTGCAGGGATTTCAATGACCCGATTAGAGCCTGTAAGACAATGATTAGTCATTTCCCTTCTCTTACTTGGCCACCCTAACAATGGAAGACCCCACTTAAAACCAACATCTGCATCATTAATCCTCTTTACATCACTGTTGTAACAACATTGAAATCCAAGGCTAGAAGAAACACGCAAACTGCATCATGTTATTTTTTTTTAAACAAGTAATTTACATAATTTGTTTTAAAACATTTACTCTAGATCGTCTAGTACTGTAAATAAATAGAAGAGCTCCGCATGAGAATGTTGTGGGCTGGATTCTGCTCAGTAAGAACTAAACAATACAATTCTGTACTGTTGAGGCAAATCTGTCCAGCACTGTGTGCCTAACTCAAGGCTCATTATTCTTGATTATCAGAAAATTTATTTTATTGAGCTCTTAAACATTAAATTTCTTCCCATTGTTAAAGAAATGCAATAGTGGAAAGCTATAATAATAAGCAAAAATTGTAAGTGTAATCCTGTACACAATTAATGTTTTTTTTCTTCCATGTCTTAGGGTCATTTTTGCACCAGATGGTTAATTACAGGCTTTCTGCCATTGTAATAATGTTGTTCATTGTGTTTCTCTGCAATATTTAAAATAAATCCCCATTTGCAGCTGACTTTCTTTTGTTTATTGAATTTTTTAGCTCCTAAGGGAATGTTTTTGTTGATTTTTTTTTGTATTGCTACTTTTTTCTGATTCGCTAGGGTAATTTTGATATTGATTTAGTCTTCTTGCACAAAATGGGTGATAGTGACTGGCAGCTCTTCAGCTCTGCAATAGCTCTTACAACAATTAAGACTTCCGAAGAATTTTTTGTGCAACTTGTGTGCTGCCCTGCTGAGCAGGAACCATACAGACCCCAGCAGAGATCAATTTCATAAACAATAAGTTTGGTGCATTAAACCACTGGCTTCATGTGTCCTTGCCCAATGCTCCATCTTGATCGGTTCACACCAGGCTAAAACTCATCACTACACTGCCACAAAACATTCCACTAAAGGGATAGAGCCATAGCCTTTGATGTCCAAATGTTTTTCTTCAGATTGACTTACTGTATCTGGCTGCTGAAAATCTAAAGCAGAACCAGAAAATTCAGAAGCACCCATCACCACAGGCAGCATCACTGGATACGGAAATGAAGGTAACACATTAGATAGAATTTCTTTGTGAAAACTGGGAAAAACTGAAAAGTTAATTTGCAGAGAAGGTGTGATGAAGGACATGGATCGATAAGACAGAAGGAACAAAGGGCAGCCAAGTCATAGGGTACATTTGAAGTGGAGATTGATCAGTTCTTAAATAGTGAGTACATCAAGGGTTATGGGGAGGAGGCAGGAGAATGGGACTGAGAGGGATAGTAAATCAGCAATGATGGAATGGTAGAGCAGACTCGATGGGCTGAATGGCCTAATTCTGTTCCTATCTTATAGTCTTATGGAATATCTGTGCTGGATGGGCCCAGTTTATCCGGTTGCTATTTTAACAAGGGAAATCATTGATAGAGAGATGGAGATAGAGAAAGAGAATACAAAAGCTGAAAATGCAGAGCTGCAGAAAATGCACAGCAGGACAAACTATGCCAGTAGTTTTTAAATAAACAGAGACAAGGTAAAAAAAAATTAAAAACGCAAAGGTTAGAAATTCAAAATAAAGTAAAATCTTGAGAATTTATGGAGAATGGTGCAAAATACAAAATCAAAACTGAGGGGCAATTCTGAGGGTGAAAATCTCCTTTTTAATGAGAGAAGTCAGAGGAGAATGGCCAGACTGGGTTTAAGCTGAGAGGAAGGTGACTGTCTCAGATAACCATGTATTGTTGAAGGTAACAGTGGTGTTGAAGAGGATCTCTGAATGCACAACATGTCGAACGTTGAGTCTGGTAAACCACACCAGTAGAAGACCACACCGCGTTCCACTCCTGCACCGAGTTAAATCCGCACTGATCATACTTTTGTCATTTATAGTAATTTTAAGTCTTCATACTGTACATAGTTTTTAGATTTAGGATCAGGACCTGCTTCCTGTATCTGCACTACTGGCTGTGATTCATCCCACTCTAGGCACAGTGCCAGTCAATTAGAGAAGATGCTAATCCTGGCAGAGGATGACTATTTTGATAAGCAAAGCCCTCCCTACCCTTTAGACTATTTGGGACCTTTTCTCCTATTTGGACAAATGAAACGTGAGGCTTATGGAAACCTGAGCTTAGATCTTCAGGTGCTTTTCACTTACACCATCCTGAGAGACTTGCACACTTTGTTTCACTACGTTACACAGAATTAAGAAGAAATTCCAACACAGAAGGAGGCTATTTAATCCAATCTGTCAGTTCTTTACATCAGTAGGAGTCTGACCCATTTATTCCTATCCTCATCAGATAAACCTTTCTTGGTCATGTCCACCCGCCATGCTAGTTTCTCTCACAGCTGTGCGTTTCACAGCCTCATCACCACCTGTAAGTAAAGGTTGCCCCTGTTTTTCCTCTTGATCTCTTAATATTGATTTCATTTGAGACGACATCAGTTATAGGACCTCTCCCTTCAAAATTTTAAACATCTCCATTAAACTGCTCCATAAACTCTTCTGGTTCAACTGAAATTGCCCTAGAATATTAAGTCTATATTTTCACATTTCCTCATACCAGTCAGCATCCTATTTTATCCACCCTTTTGACTCAACATCCTTCCTTATGACCAGTGCCAAGAACTGGTCTGATGATGTAGGCTCTGGCACAACATGGTCCCTGGAAGTAAAGTGAGCACTTCTGACTTAAGTCATCTTAGTGAACCCTTAAAGGTGCTCTTAAGAGGTGTCCTTGTTATTCTTCAAAAACATTAATTTTCAGTAACTATGGATGCTCAAGAGCTCTATCGCCATGACTGATGTGCTGCTAATTACCATATTTAAACTCGTCCCAGCCTATCGTCTTCAGATGAAGCTGGGCTTAGGAAGGTGGGCCTCAGCAACTCTTTAATTTTTGTTGTAGCTGGGAGAGAGCTATTGCGAGGGAGTGATTTGGGTCATTTGGATATAACTTTGTTTTTTGGCGAAGAAGAATGCTCTGGCATTTATGTGACTGAGGAGGGACTGCAGAAGAAATTGCTCAAGATTTCCAGCATCTGCAGAATCTCTTGTGCAAAAGAAATACATTATGTAACAATGTATTTATTTTTGAGGACCTGGCATCATAGACAATAAAGTAAAGCTTTATTGACTGTCCCTAACTGCCTTCTTGAATTAGATAGATAGATAGATAGATTCTTCATTGATCCCAAAGGAAATTACAGCTGTTGGCCAGATAAAACTACAGCATGCAAGTAGTGGATCTGATGAATCAAGGACAGGGGAGCAGACAAAACAGTTGTCTTTGTTTCCCCCATTTTGTGGACTCTGAACTGATTCATGTTCTGGGACACTCTAATCAGAGCAATAGAATGTGCACACAAGGAACTTCAGGTAATGATCTGCTAAATCTGAGACCATTCTCAGAGGAGTAGCTACTTATTATGTCAGATGCCACACCTACCAAAGAAGCAATATGTAGTCTCGTTAGACTCCATTTAGGTTGCCTCATTTAACTAGATTGAACAGGTCGGAGTTGAAAGACAGAAATACACAATGCTGGGGTGGGCAGTACCATGAAAAATTGTTGGTTGTAGCCCTGTACAATGACCAATAAGAACGTGACCCAGGTAGGTCAGGTGACCTTGAGCCAATGGGATGGAGATCCAGCAGTTCCGTCGATGAGGGACACTGTAAGAGTCAGGAGCTCCAAATACGCTGGGGCGATAACTGTCCAGCAACCAGAGACCAACCATTGCAGATAAGGAGGACCCCACGGCCATGTGAAGATTGGGACCACGAGGAACACCTGGCCTGTGTAGACTCCTCTCCCGGGTAATACCTTTTCTCTTCATTAACTGTTTATGGAGGGTCAGATTCAAGTAGGGTGCACATAGGTATTTAGTTTGTGAACCCACATGCTTTTTAGTTGAAACAATAAAAGTTACTTGTCGGTAAATACCGATTCTCTGTGCCTCTCTGATCTTTATTACAAGGGTCACAGTGCACAGATATACAAATAGAAGAGAAGCAAGAAAGAATAAAAAATAAGTTACTGCAAACAGTTTAACAGGAGGGGACCATCACTTCCCTGGCTATAGGTTGACTCATTATAGAGCCTAATTGCCGAGGGTAAGAATAACCCAATATAATATTCTTTGTATGAGTGCAGTTGTCTTAGTCTATTACTAAAAGTGCTCCTCTGTTCAGTCAAGGTGGCATGCAGAGGGTGAGAAACATTTTCCAGAATTGCCAGGATTTTCTGTAGGGTCCTTTGTTCTGCCACAGCTTCCAGTGTGTCCAGTTTGACTCCTATAACAGAGCCAGCCTTTCTAATCAGTTTATTGAACCTGTTGGCATCACTCGTGTTGATGCCATTGCCCCAGCACACCACCACATACTTCAATTCTTTTGTCCGTAGTGGCATTGGACAAAGAGTTCCAAAAAGTACAGCATAACAAAGGAAGACTGGCTCATTTGGTTCCCTTCCAAGACCATAAGACTATAAGACATAGGAGCAGAATTAGGCCATCTGGCCCATTGAGTTTGCTCTGCCATTCCATCATGGCTGATCCTTTATTTCTTCTCCTCCTCAACCCCAGTTCCTGGCCTTCTCCCCATAACCTTTGATGCCATGTCCAATCAACAACCTATCAATCACTGCCTTAAATACACCCAACGACCTGACCCCCACAGCTGCACGTGGCAACAAATTCAACAAATTCACCACCCATTGGCTAAAGAAATTTCTCCACATCTGTTTTGAAAGGGCATCTCTCTATCCTGTGGCTGTGCCCTCTTGTCCTAGACTCTCCCACCATGGAAAACATCCTTTGCACATCTACTTTGTCTAGGCCTTTCAACATTCGAAAGGTTTCAATGAAATTACTCCCTCATCCTTCTGAATTCCAGTGAGTACAGACCCAGAACTATCAAACATTCCTCGTATGATAACCCTTTCATTCCTGGAATCATCCTTGTGAATCTCCTCTGGACCCTCTCCAATGCCGGCACATCTTTTCTAAGATGAGGGCCCAAAATTGTTCACAATACTCAAGGTGAGGCCTCACCGGTGCCTTATAATGCCGCTGCATCACAACCTTGCTCTTTTATTCTAGACCTCTTGAGATGAAAGCTAAAATGGCATTTGCCTTCCTCACCTGCAAGTTAACCTTTAGGGTGTTCTGCACAAAGACTCTCAAGTCCCTTTGTTTCTCGGATTTTTGGATTTTCTCCCTGTTAAGAAAATAGTCAGCACGTTTATTTCTACTACCAAAGAGCATGACCAAGCAGTGCTGATGCTAATGGTCACAGGTCCGGGAGGTGATCAGATGAGTAATTGCAGTGTGCATTCTGTAGATGGCATACACAGCAGTCACTTTGGGCTGGTGGGAGAATGAAGGTAAATTCAAGGGTGTGGATAAGTGGGCTGATTTGTTCTGGATGATCTTGAAAGCTGTATGAGCTGTTCATGCAGGTGATCATTTTGCTTTCCTGCAGGCCCAGCAGGGCTAAGAGCCTGTTACACTGGCAGTGCCCTGGTCAATGTTGTTTGCTTTCCCCTGGAATATTCCAAAAAGAACTTTGCACTGAAAATGATGTCTTGTGCCCCTCACATGGAAATTTCATCAGCTCACAAGGAATGGCTCATTTAAATTCTCTGTGAACAGAGAATTACTGTATATAGAGGGATATCGTCATTCTCCAATCATGAGAAAGGAAATTTTGAGTTAGGTTGTGTAATGCTATTGAATTTTCAGATAGTCCCCATGTTACGACATCTGATGATATATTTCTCCTTTTACAGACACTTTTTAAGAACGAAATTAGACACAAAGTAAGTAACAGCAATATTACTGTACATAAAATCTGTTTGCTTGTGCAATAGAAACCAACTCAGTTATAAACATGCAAACACGAGGAAATCTGCTGATGCTGGAAATTCAAGCAACACACACAAAATGCTGGTGGAATGCAGCAGGCCAGGCAGCATCTATAGGGAGAAGCTTCGGGCGTTTCGGGCCAAGACCCTTCATCAGGACGAACTGAAAGAAAAGATAGTAAGAGATTAGAAAGTGGGAGGGGTAGGGGAAATTCTGAAATGATAGGAGAAGGCAGGAGGGGGAGGGATGAAGATAAGATCTGGAAAGTTGATTGCCAAAAGGGATACAGAGCTGGAGAAGGGAAAGGATCGTGGGATGGGAGGCCTAGGGAGAAAGAACGAGGGAGAGGGAGCACCAGAGGAAGATGGAGAGCAGGCAAGGAGTGATTGTAAGAGGGACAGAGAGAGAGAAAAAGGAAAAAAAATAATAAATAAATAAGGGATGGGGTAAAAAGGGGAGGAGGGAAGTTCTCTAACTTCCGTTAATGCCTCTCCTCCCCTTCGTACCCTAGCCCTTATTTATTTATTTATGTATGTATGTATTTATTTATTTATTTATATTCCCCCCCCCCCCCCCCTTTTTCCTCTCTCTTTTTCTTCTCTCTCTGTTCCTCTCACAATCACTCTTTGCCTGCTCTCCATCTTCCTCTGGTGCTCCCCTCCCCTTTCTTTCTCCCTAGGCCTCCAGTCCCATGATCCTTTCCCTTCTCCAGCTGTGTATCCCTTTTGCTAATCAACTTTTCAGCTCTCAGCTTCACCGCTTGATGCACCATCAATAACTCACTCTGAGACGTAAGAAACGAGATATCGGCTTTTATTGACTGGAAGAATGAACAACACTACATCCTGGAGAATGAGGCCGGGCTCAGGCCTCAATCGCCTTTATGCAGGGGTCTGTGGGAGGAGCCACAGGAGCAGTCCAGACAGGTATATGTAGTTCACCACACCGCTCCACCTCCTGTCTTCTCCTATCATTTCGGATTTCTCCCTCCCCCTCCCACTTTCAAATCTCTTACTATCTCTTCTTTCAGTTAGTCCTGCAAAGGGTCTCGGCCCGAAACGTTGACTGTACTTCTCCCTATAGATGCTGCCTGGCCTGTTGCGTTCCACCAACATTTTGTGTGTGTTGTTTCAGTTATAAACATTGTGAGTTGCATATCAGGAACGCTGAACTGCATTAATCTGTGGGATTATATGTGCTAATTTTTCATCTTCACAAACTTATCTTAGTTGAAGTTTACCCTCAGGCTTTGTCTCTGAGGAACTGGGTTCATGTACACGTGGAGGGTGGGGGAGATGGAGATCTTGTGCATTCATTGTGTTGTTGTTGCATCTTGTTCCACCATTTGCTGCTGATGTCATCAGAGGAAGCAGGTGTCAATTCTTATACATTTTAACACCTCAAGAACATACAGCAGAGCTGAACACGTAACTGACACCTCAAGTTATATAACCTTTGTACAGAGAATCAGCACGCAACCACCCAGAGCAGCACTGGTATCTGCCCAGAAGAGAATCAGGAAACTTGCAGTGAAGGGTCAGAGCGTCAATGTCATCTGAAAGTTTACAAGAGGTAACCAGTCCTTTAGTAGTTTCCTCTGAGGTTTCCTTTCCACAGTAAGAAACATTGCAAATGGTGAAGCATAACAAAACACAGAGGTGTGGCAAATTAGTCAGAGGATGCAGCTTGTGTGACCCACATCCCGAGACACAGAACAAGAAACTCGCCTTAACCTGATAATGACTTGAAGTTTCCCAGGTGAACCCAAGCAAATATTTTACATTTGAAACCTTGGTATTAAAGACAGAGAAAATTTGAGATTATTTGAGCCTATTTAATGTCCAAAATATTTTATAGTTAATAAATTTCTCTTTGTAACATAGCCCAGGCAAATATCAGGAACAATTTGTTTACAGCGAAGGTCCTTATACAGTGAGTGAACTGCGTGTTTTATTGTTCCAGTGAGCTTTCTGCTCTTCACATTTTATGGCCATATTTTACATTTAGGACTAGTCAGGTGAAGCCTCGGGTCTATCTGAGAGAAAAGATGTATCTTGGATTTCCATAATGTAATCAGCTATGAGTACTTACTATGCAGTCTCATTTTAGAACTAAATAATTCTTAAGTAGTTTGCATATTGTTCTTCAAATACCAATCTATAACACTGAAATGTGCCTTGATGCTGTATGTTTTGCATGTATTTAAATGCCAGTAATCAAATTAAAATTCTATTGATTAAAACAACTCTTCTTAAAACCGTCACAAAATGCTGGTAGAACATAGCAGGCCAGGCAGCATCTATAAGGAGAAGCACTGTTGACATTTCGGGCCGAGACCCTTCGTCAGGACGAAGGGTTCTGATGACCTGAAAGGTCGCCTTTCAGGTCTGAAAGGTCCTGACAAAGGGTCTCGGCCTGAAATGTCGACAGTGCTTCTCCCTATAGATGCTGCCTGATCTGCTGTGTTCCACCAGCATTTTGTGTGTGCTGTTTGAATTTCCAGCATCTGCAGATTTCCTCGTGTTTGCTCTTCTTAAAACCAGCAAGCTTTTTATTTCTTATTTATTTTGCACTACCAACTTAATTTAACTATTTTATAGATAGACATACCTACTGTAATCCTCAGTTTTCTTTTTATCTCTATTATCATGTATGGCATTGTACAGCTGCCACAAGATTAACAAATTTCACAATATATGCCAGTGATATTACATCTAATTCTGATTCTATCTTACCTTAGAGGAAAGTTTGCTGCAATTAACTTATTTTTAATTGAGTTTATCTGTGAAATTGTTCCAGCTTGCACACAATACAGTGCAAAACTGTTAATTTTGACAAGCAGATTGACTCATTATTATCTCCTTTTGCTTTGCAACATCATACCTTTTGTACCTCAGTTATTGTTGCTCTCCATGTTGTAATTGAATGGTTTCCACCCACAGTCCAAAGACGTAGCAGTTGGTTGGTTATTTGGTTTCTGTAAATTGTCCAGTGATTAGGCTAAGGTTAGATTGGGGGTTGCTGGGCAGAGTAGCTTGAAGGGCCAGAAAGGCCTGTTAGGCACGGTATCTCAAAATAAATAAACAAACAAACAAATAATAGAGCTTTCACTTGGTTATTTTCCTGCACCCAGTCCTATTTGTGCTCTCTTTGTCTTAAATTACTCTAATGCCAACTTTTCAACCTCAAGGGACTTCTCAATTAACTATTGGGGGATCTATCACATATGCTGTTGATGCAACTCTCGGAGACGGGAGGTGAACGATAGGCTTTTATTAGCAGCAAAAGGGAGCACGGCATCTCAGAGACTGAGGGAGGAGCAGTGCCTCCAACCGCCTTTATACAGGGGTCTGTGGGAGGAGCCACAGGAGCAGTCATCAGGGGGCGTGTCCAGACAGGTATATGCAGTTCACCACATTCACCCCTCCCTTTGTTTTAAAAGAGAGTCCCCACGGGGCGAAGTTTCTTACAAGTATATTTACAGGTTAAGTCTATCAGGCGGTTGAGTCTGTCGCTGCGATCTACGTAGCACCGGCTGTGATTGCACAGGTGCCGGTGGTGATTGCACCGGTGACAGTGGTGATTGCACCAGTGACGGTGGTTGTGCTGGCTCTGGCCTGACTTGAGGTGCCAGCCCGTTAGGCGTCAGTAATCCCTCATGCGTGTGCGTGGCGCCCAGTATGGGAGTGTCATGAGGAGTCTGTGTAGGGCTTGGTGTGCGCGGTGTCTCGTGGGTATGTACATCGGTGGGTACGGGGTTCATAGTCACCGTGGAGTGTTCGGGGTAGGGTTCTGGTGCTCCTGCGGGCGCCAGGTCGCGGACGGAGACCGTGTCCTCCCGCCCATCAGGTAAGACCACGTAGGCATACTGGGGGTTCGCATGAAGTAGGTGAACCCTCTCGACCATCGGAGAGTATTTATTGCTCCTCGCATGTTTCCGGAGCAGCACTGGCCCTGGGGACGTCAGCCAAGCCGGTAGGGTGGTCCCAGTGGCAGACTTCCTGGGAAAAGAAAAGAGTCGCTCGTGAGGGGTGGCATTGGTGGACATGCATAACAGGGAGCGGATAGAGTGGAGTGCCTCGGGGAGGACCTCCTGCCATCGAGAGACCGGCAACCCTTTGACTTAAGGGCTAAGAGTGTGGCCTTCCACACCGTGGCATTCTCCCTCTCCACCTGTCCATTCCCCCAGGGATTATAGCTCGTGGTCCTGCTAGTAGCAATACCCCTAGCCAGCAGGTACTGGCGCAGCTCGTCACTCATAAAGGAGGACCCTCTATCACTGTGGATATAGCAGGGATGTCCGAACAGAGTGAAGAGCTGGCGCAGGGCTTTTATGACGGACGTGGCAGTGGTATCGGGGCAGGGGATGGCAAAGGGGAACTGCGAGTACTCGTCAATTATGTTGAGAAAGTACACATTGCGGTCAGTGGAAAGAAGGGGGCCCTTAACGTTGACACCCAGTTGCTCAAAGGGGCAGGTGGCCTTGATAAGTTGTGCCTTTTCAGGATGGTAAAAGTGTGGTTTGCACTCAGCGCAGACTTGACAGTCCCTGGTCATCGTCCTGATTTCCTCAAGGGAGTAAGGCAGGTTCCGGGATTTCACGAAATGATAAAGTTGGGTGACCCCCGGGTGGCAAAGATCTGCATGGAGGGCATATAGCCGGTCAAGCTGCGCGCTGGCACATGTTCCCCGGGATAGGGCATCAGGGGGCTCATTGAGCCTTCCAGGCCGGTACAGGATATCATAGTTGTAGGTGGAGAGTTCTATTCTCCACTTTAAAATTTTATCATTTTTGATTTTGCCCCGCTGTTGGTTGCTGAACATGAACGCAACTGAGCACTGGTCGGTCAGCAAGGTGAACCGTTTGCCGGTGAGATAGTGCCTCCAGTGCCTAATAGCTTCCACTATGTCCTGGGCTTCTTTCTCCACCGCGGAGTGCTGAATTTCAGGGCCCTGAAGGGTACGAGAGAAGAATGCTTCCGGCCTTCCTGCCTGATTGAGGGTAGCAGCCAGTGCGAAGTCGGAGGCGTCACTCTCTACTTGGAAGGGAATGGTCTAATCCACCGCATGCATCGTTGCTTTGGCAATGTCCCCTTTAATGCGGCTGAAGGCCACGTGGGCCTCGGCTGAGAGGGGAAATGCGGTGGACTTGACCAGGGGGCAGGCCTTGTCTGCGTAGTGAGGGACCCATTGGGCATAATAGGAAAAGAAGCCCAGGCACCTTTTGAGGGGTCTGAGGGTGGTGGGAAGAGGGAGTTCCAATAGGGTGCGCATACGGTCGGGATCAGGGCCAACGACCCCATTCTCCACGACATACCCCAAGGATAGCAAATCGGGTGGTTCCAAACACACACTTGTCCCTGTTATAGGTAAGGTTAAGAGCATCCAGGCTCAACAAGAAGCTCAGAGACCTTGACCTTGACCCTGCCTTGTGCAGCTAGATTCTGGACTTCCTGTCATATTGCCAGCAGGTTGTAAGAGTGGGTTCCCTCACGTCCAACCCTCTGACTCTCAATACAGGAGCCCCTCAGGGCTGCATACTGTCCCCTCCCCACTTTACTCCCTGTATACCAATGACTGTATCACCACCGACAGCTCCAATCTGCTAATTAAACTTACTGACGACACTACATTGATTGGCCTTGTCTGAAACAATAACAAGGTGGTCTACAGGGAAGAAGTCATCTCTCTGACGCTGGTGTCAAGAAAACAACCTCTCCCTCAATGTCGCAAAAACAAAGGAGCTGGTTGTGGACTACAGGAGGAATGGAGATGGGCTAACCCCTACTGACATCAATGGATATGGGGTTGAGAGGGTGAACAGCTTTAAGTTCTTCGGCATCGATATCAACAGGACCACATGTGGTCTGGACACACCAGCTGTGTGGTGAAAAAAGGCACAACAGCACCTCTTTCACCTCAGACGGTTGAGGAAGTTTGGTATAGGCTCCCAAATCCTAAGAACTTTCTACAGGGGCACAACTGAGAGCATCCTGACTGGCTGCATCACTGCCTGGTATGGGAACTGTACCTCCCTTAATCACAGGATTGTGCAGAGAGCGGTGCAGACAGCCCAGTGCATCTGTAGTTATGAATTTCCCATGATTCAGGACATTAACAAAGACGGGTGTGTAAAAAGGGCCGGAGTCATCCCAACCACAATCTATTCCAGCTGCTACCATCTGGAAAATGGTACCGCAGCATAAAAACCAGGACCAACAGGCTCCAGGCAGCTTCTTCCACCAGGCCATCAGACTGATGGACTCACGCTGATTTGAGTGTATTCTATATTACATTGACTGTTCTATTTACTATAAATTACTATGATTGCACACATGGCACATTTAGATGGAGACGTAACGTAAAGATTTTTACTCCTCATGTATGTGAAGGATGTAAGAGATAAAGTCAGTTCAGCAATTCAATTCGCGCATGCGCGTGTACGTACACACGTACACACACACACACACACACACACACACACACACACACACACACACACACACACACACACACACACACACACACACACACACACACACACACACACACACACCTATGACATCTAGGTGTGCCTTTGTACGCTGGCCGAAGTCCAGTGTTATTAACCACCACTGGCCCTAAGTGACCTGTTCTATAACTGAGTGCTGTCAGCAGTGTCACTACTGAGCTGGCAGTGGAATGAGACTCTCAGCAGCTAACTATGGGAGATCCCACTGTCTCAGAGCAGTCAATAGTCAAAAGTGAAGCTGCCTGGTTCTGCCTTTTTCTTGGCATTGAAATAAGTGCCCAGAATTCAGTACCAAGGATGGTCTGGGAAGAGACACGATAGTGGTATTCAAAAGGCATTTGGACTGGCACTGAATACGAAGGCAATAGAGGGAGATGGATCATGTACACCTGCATGAATTTAGTTCAAATATGGAGATTTTTAGCTGAAGGGTATATTCCGGCGCTGTAGTCCTGACAAAGGGGCTCAGCCCGAAACGTCCATAGATGCTGCCTGGCCTGCTGAGTTCCTCCAGCATTTAGTGTGTGTTTCTGTGCTGTTCTATGTTCTATGAATGCCCCTTTCCACAGTGGGAAAGCAGACATCTAGTTTTATGAAAGGAGCTCTATGACAATAAGAAATGAATGAAGGTGACTTGATGAAGGTGTATAAAGTGATAAGAGGCACTGATAGAGTAGGCAGACAGTGCCTTTTTCTCAGGCTATGGCTAATGTTAAGGAGCATAATTTTAAAGTGATTGGAGGAGAGTATAAGAGGCAGGTTTTTTTACACAAAGGATTGTGGGTGCGTTAGATTGATCTTGGGGTAAGTTAAAAGATCAACACTATATTATGGGCCAAAGGATCTGTACTGTGCTGTACTGCTCTCTGTTCTATGTACTCAGATCAACATAGCACTGGTCATGATTTTAACCTCAAGTGATCACAACCAAGATCTGTTCTGGGTAAAATGTACTTTTGTGCAGCTACTGTTCAGGAAATGGCCAATAATTGACCAAATTTCTAGAGTCTAAAATCCATTTGTGTACAAATATGTTTTAAAACCTACAAAAACTCTCTTGACAACTTTCTGAAGACTAAACTCAAAAACTGGACATTAGGAAAGTATTAAATAGAAACAGTGATGCAGAACATCATTTTCTTTCAAAGCCATGCTGCACACTATGTAATTTAGTGGCTGTTCCGCTGACATTGGAAAATCGCTGAAAGTGCAGTGGTTTACAAAGTGTTTGATCTTGGTCTCCTTCCCTGTGCCTCACTCTGTGCCATAGGAATGATTGGACTCAGGATGACGTGCTACGTCTGGTGATAAAGCTTGTTCCGTGATAGGCTGACAGTATATTCATCCAGTTTCCTATGTAGAATATCCTGTCACACTTCCCTTTGTACTGATTTCCTTTTGCTCACATTATAACAGGCAAAGACATTCCCACTGCTTCCTGTGCAGCTGGAACCTCAGGCCAAGCCCATCACGCTTCCAGGAGATGACATTTTCAAATGTAACATCACAAGGACACTGGGCTGTGGACACCCTGCAGTGCAAAGCAGTGTGGTTAGTGGTCAGGGTTACCGCCTCTTCCTCACCAGGAAACAGAAGCTGTAACACAGGAAGGGAACACTGAGGATATATGGAGCATATGTCAAATTGAAGGAGATTTGACAAGGTTAGAAAGCAGGTGACCTTACAAACACACACCCAAGGCTACGTGCTTGATAATGTGTCAGACATCTGCCACTCCACTTTAACAGAATGGGCCAGTATTGCAAGGCTGTTCTAAACTTCCTTTTATTCTTAGTGAATGTAAGTCACACATAACAGTAAGTGATTTTGAGGTATTTAAAAGATTATGGCCTGTGGACTCGTTCACACAAAGCCCAAGACACTGTGGTTTTAATCACTGTGGTTTCTGAGATTTAGCATCGATCTTTATAGTTTTGTTGCTGTGAGAAACTCATGCCCCTGACTTTAGATCATCCATATAGTAATATCAATGATGAGATAACGACTAACATTCATTTTAATGAGATTTCATCTACATTATTTAGAAGAACACTTAGTGACCTTCTCTCACAGAAAAAAAAGTTTGTGTTAATTCTGATTGGTCAGCCTGTGCGTTACCTCGTGGGTTAGGGATAAATATGTATTGGGTAGGGGGACCACAGGTCTGGCCAGAGAGTTGGGCCCATGAAAGAGCTCCCAGTGCATGATCATAAGGAGGCTGAATCGGGTAAGAAGAAAATTAATTTTGCTTCAACACAAAATGTTGCTCCCACCTCAATAGCTATTCCCCACAATCCTCATTAGTCCAGCGAACTGTTTGTGGTGTGGTGTGTAATTTGTAAGTGTTCATTAATACCCAATTCAATTTGTCTTCCAAATACATCATCCCCAACATACCCAAATCTCAACCTTCTCCAAGTCACTGTGATCGCCCCTCTCAGTACCTTATCAACTGCACAGTTGTGACAAATATATAAAAAAAGAACGTGGCACAGCTAGTAGAGGTGCAGGCTTGCAGCTCCAGTGACCAAGGTTCAATACCAAACCCTGGTGTTGTCAGTCTGGAGTTTGTTTCTTCTGTCAGTGACCACATGGGCTTGCCTAGGGTCCCATATTTCAACAACTTGTGGGCTAGTAGCTTAATTGGTCACTGCAAATTTCCCCTTGTTTGCATATGAGTGCTAGAATCTAGGGAGAATTGATGGGAATGTAGGAAGAACAAAAGGAATTAAGTTCTGATCAGTGTACATGGGTGTTTGATGGTCAGTATGGACTCAGTGAGACAAAGGACCTATTTCCATTTCCATTTCTTTATGATTACGTAAAAATAGAAGCAAGAGTAGGCTAACCATCTCTCTACTGCCTGCTCCACCAATTAATAAGGTCGCATCTGATCTTTTAGCTCAGCTGCACTTTCCTGAACAAACTCAATGGCCCTTAATTCATTTCATACTCAAGTATTTATTGATCTCTTTCTTGAATATACTCAGACCTCTAGTAGAGAACTGAAAGGTAATTCAATGGCTCTGAATCCAATTAGTTCTCTCAATGATCAGGCAATGAACAAGATAAATACAGGTTCTGATTTACAGCCATAACTTCATTAGACTGGTGGCAAAACAGCTTTCATGCTGCATCTAATGCTTGACTCTCCATTGAAATTAATTAAAGATATTTTTGTCTATTAAGCTTATAATAAACTATACTTTTTCTTATATAGGCTGAACGATTTGCACTAAAATTGAACATGAACAACTTTGTAATATTATCAAAGAAAAGGAAATAAATTGGCTGATAATAGAATCGTATGCATTGTCTACTGACAGGTTGATAGCTTTGACCACTCAGAACAAATTATACTGCCTGACGGAATTAGTGTAAACTCAATTACACACACAAAACGCTGGAGGAACTCAGCAGGTCAGGCAGCATCTATGGAAAAGAGTAAACTGTCGACGTTTCAGTCCAAGAACCTTCTTCAGGATTTGATGAAGGGTTTTGGCCCAAAATGTTGACTGTTTACTGTTTTGCATAGATGCTGCTTGGCCTGCTGAGTTCCTCCTGTATTTTGTATGAGCTGCTTTAGATTTCCAGCATCTGCAGACTTCCTTGTGCTTGCAACTCAACTCAATTAAAAGGTTATAGTTTGGATTGGGAGATAGTAGGGAGGGGAAGTTATAGACCCTCATTATGCTGAAACATTCCAATGATCTAACAAGAAAAAGAGAATACTGAAGGGCCTTGATGAAGGATCTCAGTCCAAAAGGTCAACTCATTATTCCTTTCCATAGATACTGCCTAACCTGCTGAGTTTCTCCAGTATTCTGTGTGTGTTACTCAGAATTTCCAGCATTTGCAAAATACAGCTATCTTGTATTTATGGTGGTATGTTTGTTCCCATTTGACCTTATCCAGGGAGGTGGGATTCAAGGTGACAAGGGATAAAGAAAGCAATTAGGTGCTGTGATCCTGATTGGTCCTGAGTGATCCCAAATGAAACAGATCTGGTCTGGTTATTCCTCTTCAATGAAAAATGAAGACAAGTTGAGCAAAGTAAAAGAGATGTCAACATCAATGGAAGCAGCCAAAGTGTGAGATATCTGCCTCCTGCTCATCATGAATACACATTTGAAATTTAGATGTTGAACCCCAACTAATTATCCTATAAGTAAGTAAACCATGTACACCTCCAGCAGAAGTAGGCATATGTGCAGCTGGGAGGTAACAAAAATACAAAGTACTGGAATATTAACCATAATTTCCATGAATTGCATCAGTACTTAAATCACCAAAATATTGAAAGCCACAGAACAAATGTTAGTGAATGAGATTACAGTTACTATTCTATAGATTTGCTAAGTATGCCCACAGAAAAAGAATCTCAGATTTGTATGTGGTGACTTGTATGTACTCTGATAATAAATATTGCTTGGAACTTTGATTGGAACATATAGGTACTTGATGTTTAGCATGGCAATAGTGAGAAAATAATCTGTTTCTATAGCAAGTCAGTCAGATTTCTGGAAAGACAAATAAGTAATGTTTCAGTTTGCAACAATGCCAACTATAGTTTCAATATTCTTCTTTGAAATATCTACGAAACCTTCAATCCAGAAATAAACAGAATATGCATTTTACCCTCTCTTGAGAGAATTTAATGTAATTTCAATGCATAATTATGTTCTTTTTCTACATGGCATGTGGAGCATCTGTCCTATGAGGAACATTATCAACGGGAGAATACAACAGTTCAGTGGGATCCATTGCTAAATAATATTCTCATTGCTTACAAGCATCATTTCATAGTAAAATATGAAACCTGAGATGATTCCCTAACGGAGTAAGAGTGGTCCACTATCGTGGTGCTGTCAGAGCAGAGTGGGATTCAGCTCTGGGCTTGCAGCCACATGACCCGTGTTAATCTTCAAGCAGTTTCCTATCAGGAAAAGGCCTTTTCTGATTGCAGTCCAGCACTATTACATCAGCCCACTGTTTCCTGTTCCCACCAAGTCTTTGCTCTATTTTCTTGACAAGGCATTTACAACCTATTATTTTTCAACAGCCACCCTTCAGGCCTGCAAAAAATTAGTGAGATAAACCTGATAACTGGTGTCAGGTAAACCTGAACTCCAAGCTTGAGAAAATAGAAAAAACACAAAAAGGAAGCAGGAAAATTTATCGGACTTTGCTGACTTTGCTGACTCATTGTATCTGACTTGTTATGCTTGCTCTCTCAATATCTAATATCTTAGACTTGATTATTTTGTTCCCAGTAAGTTCACGCAAAGCACATGCACTCACGTGCAAAAGCACAGTTTTGTCCTTGAAGCACTTCTTATAAAGCACAGACTTCTATTGGCAACAAAATTTCAGATAAAGATTCAGATTTACCATTTGTACCAAATGCGCCAGTCGTGTTTAAAAACCAATGCGTCCAAGGATACGCTGGAAGCAGCCCGCAAATGCCGCTACCTAATCTAGCACGAATGTAGCATGTCCATAATGTTCAGCAGAACAACATAAGCAGAATCAAAACACAGCGAGACAACAAGTCACTTTCCCAAGCCAGTGCACTTGCACCCACCCACCCACTCGCACACAGACAGGCCTCCAAACCCAGGACAGGCCACCATAGGGCCTCTAGTCCTCGGCCTCAAAATTTACCCCATAAGATCTTCTCATCAAAACCTCAACTATACCAACTCTGCTCTCTCTCTCTCTCTCTCTTACACACACACATTCCATTTGTAGAGGGATGCAGGAAAGATTCACTAGAATGGGACAAAAGATGTTGACTTCCAGTTGAGTTGTAGGGTTGTTTGTTTGAAGCATCAGAGGCTGAGAGGAGATTTGACTGATGGACCAAAGACTGATATATTTAGAAAGGTTGAGTAGTGAAAAACAGTTCCTGTGAGGTATAGTTCCAGAACCAGAACACAGTGGAGACATATGAGATTCTGCAGATGTTGTAAGTCTTGAACAACACACATAAAGTGCTCGCAGGACTCAGCAGGTCAGTCAGCATCTACGGAGGGAAATAAACAGTCAATATCTCAGGCTGAGACCCTTCATCATGACCGCTTATTTCCCTCCATAGATGTTGCCTGACTTTCTGAGTTGCTCTAGTATTGTGTGTTTTAGACTGATGTAAAATAGTGGATAAAGTAAGAAAAATGGTGTGTGAGGAGTCATGGAGAGTGTCACATGTTCCGGAGAGAGTGGCTGAGTGTTAGAATAAAGTGCCTATTGGACACTGGAAATAGAAAAGCAACAGGATAGGGATGAAGAAAAATAATCCACAGGCCACGGGGACAGAAGACAAGGATGGGACATCCAAGACTTTAAAAACTACTGTCACCAACTTTACCAATGTCACTGCTGAAAATGATTCTCTTCTGAATGAGGTATCCACTGCCCATTTATTTAACATTCTATTCACATGTGAAATTACACTGAATGACTTCATCTTGCCTGCTATTATATCAATATTGAAGGAAAAGGTTACTTCTAATGTTTCTGCACTGAAAAAGATGAACTGGACCTCAAGAGAATGCAAATTAAAGATAATTGAAATACCAGTCTGGTGCATGGGATCATTAATTCAAGATATAAAATACTGCAAATATATATACCATTACCTCACCACTTGTGGAAAACTCTGAGCACATAAGACATAAAGATTCCACGAGGCTGCGAAGAAGGTTTACTTCTATGGTGTTGTGGATGTAAAAGTACAAAAGCTCTTTCAAAGAGCCAGCATGGAAAGAATGCATGTGGCCTCCTTCCATGTTGTAAGTTTCCATGGTACTTTGAAAAGCAAGTTTCCCTAAACTGATCTGCATGCGTGTGTCTTGAAAAGATCCAGGCAAACCCTGACTTTTGGGGGAGAGGGTTCCCCATTTCCCTACCCTTTGGGTGAAGGCTAAGAGGGGAATCTACTGTATATTAGTGATGAGGGTCACACCAAAACTTACTTTCTGTAATGATTGTGATGGATAACACTGGCAGGAGGTGACCTTCAATAACAGAGTCACGGGCAAGGATACCATGTGCGGATTCCATCAGCACAGAAGGAGATTTCCTTTAATTCTTCCTCTTCTTCCTCGTACTGTTTAACCTTTAACTTTTCCCAGTCCAGGTCAATGATTTGAAACATCAGCTCTGATTCAACATGTCGCTCAACCTGCAGGGTATTTCCACCAGTTACACATCTACAATGAGACCATTAGATGATGATGATGTCCTATTCAACTGCTGCCAAGCATCATGATATAAAATATAATGGAACAAAGAACTGAAGTTTTATCTATCATTAATTGATATCTCCGTAGAATATAGTTCTAGCATTACGGCATGTGCCTCTTATGAAGTTCCACAAGCACAAATCACCTTCATGGCCCTGCGTTTGCTGACGTGCTGTTTACAATATCTAACCAACTGGAGTTCAAAAAGGTTTTTGAAAAATATTTTGCAGTCTTTATCAATCTGATTATCCCTGAATCCTGCGCTGTGCATGGAAATGCCTTTGCTGGGAGCATGTTCTTTCTGTGTTCTCAATCCTTCCACTGTGGGGTGCACTGGTTCTCTTCCTTCACAGCAACTCTCACAAGTCACAATAGGCCCACCCTCTTAGACCATCCTATATGCAGAAAAAAGACAGTGCGTCTGCTCATTCTTCTAGCATCATTCACACTGGTGAAGCCTTTCAATCCTTTCAGCTCCTCATTCATCAACCTATCACCAGCTCAGTAAGTGACACACTGTCACAAACTACTTTTAAAATTCTGACTGCATATTAGCAGGACATGGAGGATCACCTTTCCATTTCTCCCAAAGACTCTGTTTAATTTCATAATTTTAAAACTGATATGAAAATGGCATTAGGTGCAACCTACTATTATGTACAATTACAGTAAACTACCAAAACCGGGAAATCTCAGCTGTGTAAACAGCAGCAATGCATTGTAGGTACAGGACAAGGGAATAGTGAGTAAGCACCTGGTTTGTGGAAAATAATGCTAACTCCCACTGCTTGGTTCACAAAAGGAGAATGGAGACATTAGTGACATGGGAACCATGTTGTACATTAGTAACATGGAAGCCCTTGAACTCTTGGTTGTCAGAGATTTGGAAGAGCTGTGGAAAGGAAAAGGTAACTGAACAGCTAGGAGAGAAAAACAGAAAGATTAGAACAAAAGAGACCCGAGCAGTTCAAGCCATCAAACTGATTTCAAACTTTAAGCTTGATATGCAATACATAAAGACACAATGAAAAGATACAAAATAAATATCAGTGGTATCAACAATCAGCAGATGTCTTAAAGGGGAGCTTAGCAACATAGCTGGTAATGTAGGAACAAGAATTCAACAAGTGGAGGGGTTGTTCAATCTATAGTGCTGGAGATACAAACCAGGATACTTCTGCTCCTTCCCAAATGCAAAGGATGCTTTCCATAAAACACCAAATGATTTTCCAAGAGAAAGGAATGCAGACTATCCATGTCAATAGACTGCAGTAAAACTCTGGATGAAAATAACGGAAATGAAAAAAGGTTTTTTTTATGGGCAGCATTTCATGGTTGAAAATCTCAGGAATAATTTTAATGCCAATAGTGGGAATAAGAAAAAAAAAAGGAAGATTAGAAAACCTGTGCATAGCTAATAGCATGATGAAAGGAAACTGAATCTGACTTTGCTAGGCATTGGCACCAGTTCTTGAACAGATGGGACTGATCCACACAGAGAGGATACATCTGAACATGCTGGGTGGTAATGTACTGGCAAAATGGTTGAACAGGAACAGTAATCATACAATTACGCTAAGAAAGTGATGAGCCCAGGAAATAACCCCATCAGTGTCAGCTGAAAGACAAAGGAAAAATATCTAAATATTCAAAAAGCAAACAATTGAGCAAGAACGACATAGAAAAGAGGAACTATAAGTAAGACCACCTATAAACGGGAAATAGACCATGGAAATTTTACTAGGATTGCAGATCTTACAGTAAATCTTTCCACTGGGGTTTTCTTCTTTCATTAATGTGAGACACGGAGGGGTAACATTACTCATACTAAAGTTGTCCCTGTGCCTGATCTGTCTGTTCTTTTGTCCTCTTCACAGAGAACTTTACGAATGACAGTTGTCAACAACACCAGAAGGCTAATTAACTCCATGGAACGTGGCCAGCCATTCCTGCCATCAGAACAGATACTGGCAATTGACCCTGATTAGCAAGATGAAACCTGGGAACCAAACTTGGCAGAAACACAAATAATTTTCTGGAGGAAGTTAACGGGTTGAGCAAACATTTGTGGGGCCAAAGGAACTGTCAATGTTTTGGGTCAAAACCCTGTAGCAGCAGAAGGTAGATAGCTGGTATATGGAGCAGAGGGGGCATGGTGAAATGGGCCAGAGATGATTGCTGAAGTGTAGGGGTAGGGAGTGAAGGTTGACAGGCAGATCGAGCCAATGATGCACATGGAGAGGCTATAGTTGAACATGTTGTGTGGTAACGTACTGCCAATTCCATTGAACTGGAAAGCAATTGTACAATTGTGCTCAGAAAGCGCTGAACTATCAGTATCAGTTGAAAGGGAAAGGAGAAATATATAAATATTTAAGAAGCTAACAATTTACCGAGGTAAAATAAAACCCAGGCAACATAAAACAGAGAACAGAAACTCCACCACCACTTTCCCTCCATAGATGCTGCCTGACCTGCAGAATTTCTCCAGAAGTTTGTTTTTGCTTCACCTAGACCTTGGTTTTGAAAGATAGTGCTCTAAGCCACACGATGGCTCAGCACCCACAATCCTCTGCTGTCCACATACCACATCACCTTGAACCTGCTGTGATTACTTACATGAGTTGACTCTATAAATGTCTACAGGTCATACACAGTGCAGCTTTGATGAGAGCAGATCTAATTCAATAGCACCAGTGTGATTTGCAAATCTTGCAGGATTACCACATAGTGTATGCCTATAAAGACTCCTCTTTATCACTCAGAAATATTCAACAACTGGAAGTTTCTGCAATCTGAATGTATGATTCTAGAATATGAGATAGACGTCCTCTTGACTTATGCCTTGTGTCTTAGAGGCATACATGAGTCCTTCATCCTGAGGGAGCATGTAAGGATGGATATTTTCAGTGATCTGTAAGACTGGATCCTGGGGACATGACCTATCTGGCTTTCTAGGGCCACAGTGTGCTGTTCTACTGTAAATGCTGACCACAGAATTGTACAGAGCCGCACAAGCATTGACGTGGTGGCTGAAACCCCACAGGTCTCCAGAAGGCAAGACTTTGCTGCCTGCACCAGTTCAGGGTTGCCGTACAGTGCCCAGCCAGAGGATGTGGAGAGGTTAGCACAGTCTGTTGTAGGTTGCATTACTTTGCCATTGCTGTAGGAAGAGAAACAGGGAGACCCAGCAACTGAGGTCATGAGGCAGTGCCCAGAGAGCAGAACTAAAAGAAGAATGTGGCTCCCAGCGAGACTTCCTCCTCAACTTTCATTGCTTCACCTCCCATTCGAGTAGCATTAGCCGTCTGGGAATTAAAGTATTCTCTTATTGTACAACGGTTTTCATGATTCCATGATTGAATGGCTTATATGCAGAGCACTTGATGGCTCTGGGCCTGTATTCACTGGAGTTCAGAGGAATGAGGGGTGACCTCATTGAAACCCATCGAATGTTGAAAGGCCTTGATAGAGTGGATGTGGAGAGAATGCTTCCTATGGTGGGGGAGTCTAAGATCAGAGGGCAGAATCTCATTTCGAATGGATATGAGGAGGAATTTCTTTAGATAGAGAGTGGTGAATCTGTGGAGTTCATTGCCACAGGCAGCTGTGGAGGCCAAGTCATTGAGTATATTTAAGACAGAGGTTGATAGATTCTTGATTAGTCAGGGCATGAAAGGATACAGTAAATGTAAAGAGGCAGAACAAGACCTTTAACAGTGTTGATGAGCAGAGAGATCTTGGGGTCCAATTTCATAGCTTCTGAAAGTGGCAACACAGATTGATAGGGTGGTTAAGAAAGGCATGTAGCTTGCTTGCCTTTATAAGTTGAGGCATTAAGTTCAAAAGTCAGTAAGTTATGTTGCACCCTTATAAAACTCCAGTTAGGCCGTACCTGGAGTATTGCATACAGTTCTGGTCGCCCCATTACAGGAAGGATCTTGAGGCTTTGGAGAGGGTGCAGAAGAGTTTATCAGGATGCTGTCTGGATTAGATATCAAGTGGTATAACAAAGTGGTTGGATAAACTTGGGTTGTTTTTTTCTGGAGCGGCAGAGGCTATGGGGAGATCTGATAGAGGTTTATAAGATTCTGAGAGGCATAGATAGAGTGGACAGACAGGTTTGAAATGTCTGCTACCAGAGACATGCATTTAAAGTGGGAGAAGATCATTTCAAAGAGATGCAAGGGACATGCTTTTTACACGGAGAGTGGGGGGTGCCGAGAATACACTGTTTGGGGTGGTGGTAGAGGCTGATACATTAGGGGCTTCTCAGAGGCATCTAGATAGGCACATGAATGTAATTCCCATAATCACAGGACTCTGCAGAAAGTGGTGCGGACAGCCCAGTGTATCTGTAGATGTGAACTTCCCACTATTCAGGACATTTACAGCAACAGGTGCATAAAAAGGTCCCGAAGGATCACTGAGGACCTGAATCACCCCAACCACAGTTGTTCCAGCTGCTACCATCCGGGAAATGGTACCATCCTGGAGCCTGGACAGCTTCTTCCACCAGGCCATCAGACTGATTAATTCACACTGACACAATTGTATTTCCATGTTACATTGACTGTCCTGTTGTATATTTTACTGTACATACTATTTATTAGAAATTATTATAATTTGCACATAGCGCAATCAGAAGAGCTGTAACGCAAAGATTTTTACTCCTCATGTATATGAAGGATGTAAAAAATAAAGTTAATCAATTCAATGAATGTGAGGAAAATGGAAGGATATGGACTCTATGTAGGCAGAAGGGATTAGTTTAGTTGGCTATTTGATTACTAATTTAATTGGTTCAGCATAACAATACGGACTGAACTATTTGATCCTGCGCTATACAGCTCCATGATCTGTGTTCTATACTCAGATAGAAGATGAGATCCTGTTCCTCAAATTTATGTTGGGCCTTGTTAAAAGAAGACAGAGACTATAGACAGGTAGAGTGTGAATGTAATGGAGAACTAAAGTGCAATCAGATTCTGTAAAGAATGACAATAACCTTCAGTTATGGCAGCAGAAACATCCAAGACTGTGGCCTTAGTCTATCCAGGTAACCTAAATGAGCTTGTTTTCAGTATGCCATGTGATAGCTTAGAGATATTCCCATAACTTAGGCTGTTTTACCCTCTGTTCTCTTCTTGTGGTGGGGGTGGGAGACCTGGATTCCTCCACAGGTCCAAGCCTTTGCGTAGCAAGATGTGTCGAGTGCAGTGAGGTACAACCACCGATCTCCCAAGCTGGGAATTCTGTTTAAGGTGTTCACAGTTGTCAACGTGATCCTTAACACCGTTGCCTTGGGAAGTTTTGAGGCAGCTGCCAGAAGCACATTCAGAACCTTTCCATCTAACAATGGAAAATGCACTATGCTGGTGGATGCCATTTTTGCCCGTAAAGATGGCCATTGGAAGGAAAAGACACTCAGCTTTGCTCATCGAGATGAATGGAATCCTGATACCCTGGTCAAAAGGCACCTGGTGCAGAATTGGCTTTCACTGCATTTTTCAAAAAAGCAAAAAATCTGTAGACTCAGGGATTTTTATAGAAAACCAACAGATGCTGGAAATCCTAGCAGATCAGGCAGCATCTGTGGAGAGAGAAACGGAATGAACATTTCATTTCATGATGCTTTAATCTTGTCATTGACCTGGAACACTAACTCCCCTTCTGTCTCCATGGATACTGCCTGATCTGATGAATACTTCCAATATGTTTTGTTTTATCAGCCTTATTATCACTAACATTAGTCACAAAATGTGTTGTTTTGTAGCAGTAGTACAGTGCAAGACAGAAAAGATTACTACAAGTTACAATTAAAAGAAATAAATAAATAGTGCAAAAGAGGACCAGTGAGGTGGTGTTCATGGGTTCAGTGACCGTTCAGAAGTCTGATGATGGAGGGGAGAGAAGCTGTTCCTACAATGTTGGGTGTGAATGTTCAGGCTCCTGTACCTACTCCCTGATGGTGGTAGTTGTAGTGTATTTAACATTTCAGTAATATTGTAAATTTACTGTTTGGTTAAGCATTCTTTGCTTACATAATTCATTATGGATTATATATAAGAGGTACGTGAATGGCATAGGTGATTACGCCGCCACATCACATGTGAGTGCCTCACTAAAGAAAAGAGAAGTAAAGCTAAGCAGACACGTTATCCCAGGCTCCCATGTTTTTCTTGCATTTAGTTTTTGGAGGATCAAATATAACAGTGGTAACAAGTAAGTTTTAAAACAAACCCGAGACGATTATCTACCTGGTGATGCAATCAGTCAAAATGCTGGCTGTGCTACACACACAGAATGCTGGAGGAACTCAGCAGGCCAGGCAGGATCTACGGAAAAAAGTACAATCGACTTTTCGGGCCGAGACCCTTTGGGAGGTCTTGAAATATCGACTGTACTTTTTCCCGTAGATGCTGTCTGGCTTGCTGAGTTCCTCCTGCATTTTGTATGTGTTGCTTGGATTTCCAGCATCTGCAGATTTTCTCTTGTTTGAAAATGCTTTCTGTGGTACATCTGTAGAAACTTTCTGGAGTCTTTGGTGACTTGCCAAATCTCCTCAAACTCCTAATGAAATATAGCTGCTGGTGTGCCTTCTTTATGATTGTGTCAATACTTTGGGCCCACGATAGATCTGTTCAGATGTATACACACTAGCACTTATCACTGTTCATTTGTTCCACATGAGGACTGGACCAACTTCCCTTTTATTAGTTCCTCAGTCTGGCAATGGTGTTGAAATTCACTGGTCCGGTTTCTGACAAGACTATCAATCAGATACATAGGGCACGGCACATTGAAGGAGATGAGATCTGATCAGTTAGCGTACACTGTATTTAGTCCAGGGGTATCTGGATTATTACATCAAATTCCATGCATCTAAATGAGAAAAGCTGAGGGTCTTTTTCTTCCAACTCCCATCTTTACAGGCAAAAATGACATCACTGCAGATTTCAACAAACCACCAAATTTGTATATTTTCCACTTTTAGATGGAAGGGTTCTGGATGTGCTTTTGGCAGGTGCCTCAAAGCATCTGAAGGCAATACTATCAAGGATCATGTCAACAGCTGCAAATATTGCTGGGATGTAGGATAAGCTGTGTCAACTTCCTTCAAGGAAGCTGCAAATGTTCAAGCCCACCTGATGTGACATCATGTTTTGTCTGGGATGCTGTTATTAAGGCTTGTAACGGAGACCTAGTCTCTGACCCAGTCAACACGGCGAGCTGCAAAAACTGAAACAGCCAATCACTGCTCACAGCTCACTAACACCAGAGGTGACCCATGCTTCGCTTTAAATAACTTCATGTGCAGTTGCTGCACAATTAACCTTCTGTTACAATAATTTGTCATTTGCTTTTCAAATGTCAGGCAAATAAATAAATAGACGAGTAATTAACAATCAACACTCACAAAATGTTGGTGGAAAGCAGCAGGCCAGGCAGCATCTATAGGGAGAAGTACAGTCAACGTTTCGGGCCGAGACCATTTGTCAGGACGAACGGAAAGAAGAGATAGTAAGAGATTTGAAAGTGGGAGGGGGAGGGGGAAATCTGAAATGGTAGGAGAAGACAGGAGGGGGAGGGATGAAGCTAAGAGCTGGAAAGGTGATTGGTGAAAGTGATACAGAGCTGGAGAAGGGAAAGGATCATGGGACTGGAGGCCTAGGGAGAAAGAAAGGGGGAGGGGAGCACCAGAGGAAGATGGAGAACAGGCAAGGAGTGATTGTGAGAGGGGCAGAGAGAAAAAAAAGAGAGAAAAAAAGTGGGGGGATAAATAGATAAACAAAAACAAATAAATAAGAGATGGGGTAAGAAGGGGAGGAGGGCATTAATGGAGCCTCCCATGCCATGATCCTTTCCCTTCTCCTGCTGTGTATCCCTTTTGCCAATCAAATTTCCAGCTCTTCGCTTCACCCCTCCCCCTCCTGTCTTCTCCTATCATTTTGGATTTCCCCCTCCCCCTCCTACTTTCAAATCTCTTACTATCTTTTCTTTCAGTTCGTCCTGACAAAGGGTCTCGGCCCGAAACGTCGACAGCGCTTCTCCCTATAGATGCTGCCTGGCCTGTTGTGTTCCACCAGCATTTTGTGTGTGTTGCTTGAATTTCCAGCATCTGCAGATTTCCTCGTGTTTGTGAGGTAATTAACAATAATCATATGAAACAGCAGACTTTTACACTTTGATTTTCATTATTATGCAGAGGTTAATTTCCAGCATGCATTTACACGGGTTACCGATAAGGAAGTAACAAACGTAATCAGTGCAGTTGGGTTAATTCACCAATGTTAAGGACATGAGTGTATGAAGAAATGTAAATTACTCTCACCCCGGCTGGTGTTGCATAGTCAGGTGACTCAATCGCTGTGGGAGACTCCTGCGGCTGCTTTTTGGTAAGAGTAGAGCCTAATGATTTAGAACTAATCAAATGACTAACCTTTAATTACAACTCTTGTGGGTGCACTGGGACATCATGCTATGGTCATCTGAGTTAGGGGAATTCCTCGTCCAGAAGAACTTCTCTATTTTCAGGATGAGCTCATTAGTTCAGAAACTGTTTAAAGTTGTTCCAAGATAAAAAATAAAATAAGTTTAATGAAAATTGTGCTTTCAAGCTATGGCACCATCACTAAGCTGTTGTTAGCATTCAGTTCATCATCCTCAGTTGATTATTATAATGAGTGAATGTGGATATTGTATTAAGTATGAAAGCATGGTTCTTCTAAGGAATTGGAAAACATGTAGAACATAGCAGCTGTAATATCCCTGGGTAGTAGCAATGCCCAGTATGCATTCCACCCATTCTTAGGGCCACACTTTAGTGATCAATGGCTTTTATGTGTCTTTCTTTGATCCTTATGGGTGAATATATATGTGACCCAGGGAAAAGTTCATATAGTGGTACATCACTGTACTAAAAATTTATTCAGCGACAGAAGATTAAAAAATGAGCAGAAAAACACAATTTTCCAAGATTAACTGCACTGAAAAATAAACTAAAATCTATCAAGTTTTGTAATTGAAGAAACTGCTGAAGCTTCACAATCAGTGTATTCAACTAAATTAGCCATTTCTATCTCAGCTGGTTCTCTATGCAATTGATTGCTGGTGGTCACGTGACCTAACAAGGCATGACATTGCTTTGATAGTCAAATAATATTAGTTAGTCTTTGATCTCATTTTTGAATAAAATGAAAACAGTGAATTGTGGAAGTATTTTGTTGTACTGCACAATGAACTTCAAAAATATAAAGCTAAAATATAAGTTATTATAATGAGTTATATATTTCTTCACTACTCTTGGTTGGTGCAGCTGTAACGAAACCCAGTTTCCCTTGGGATCAATAAAGTCTGTCTGTCTGAGTTCAAGAGTTTGTTTAAATATACTTTGAGTTTTTCTGTTTTGCTCCATAGCAGCTGAGGTCTGCAATGTTTTGCATTTATTGCACTATTAATAAATGGTGGATTAATAATTAAACTAGTGGTCATATTTTTACCCATCCTTCTATTCCTTAGCTGCATCTTGGATTGTCTAAAAATTAGTTCAAAGTTCAAAGTAAATTTGTTCTCAAAGTATGTACAGTATACCATATACAACCTTCACCTTCAATTTCTTGGAGACACCCACAGGGAAATAAAGAAATACGATAGGATCCATGAGAAATGGTGCATAGAAAAGCAGAGTCCCTGAAAGGGGGTCTACAGCAGGGGTTCTGACGCTCTTTTGTGCCACGGACCCCTACCAATAACCGAGAGCTCTGTGGACCACAAGCTGGTCTTCAGGATGTGTGGTCAGTTCAGCAATGAGGTGACTGAAGCCATCCATGCTGGTCCAGGAACCTGATGGATACAGGGCAACTGCTGCTCTCGAACCAGGTGGCGTGGGGCCCAAGATCCCTGCACCTCCCCCCGACGGTAGTGGGTCAAACACAGACAGAGGGGATGGGGGCTCAGGTGGGAGAACTTGGTTGGCACGGAGTAGTGGGGCTGAACTCCGGCTCTTTTCCCACTCTTGGGCCTCGACGCTTTAATATGGTTTGAAGTCTGGTCCAGCACACTCTCTATCAGCGATGGTCAACCTTCGTCCACTTCTGACCTGCAATCTTGGGAGTCAAGTTCGCCAAATCCTTCAGGCGATCGTAGGATCACTAATTTGGTTAGATGATTCAAAGGTACATTTCTTAAAGGGAAATTGCAGGTTGTGGATTGCAGTGATTTTATTTCAGAAGAAGTACATCTTGTAGAATATTTAGTAGTTTTTTGAGCTGCTCGCAAAACATCACTGTATATTGCCAGTGCCATCTTCAAAGCAAAGCTTTGAATCCAAATAATATTAACAATTGAGATATGTCAGGGATTACTCACTCCTTATAATTTAAAGATTCAGATGTTGTAAAGCAATGTAAATTAATGTGATTAGTCATGCAGTCTGCAACAGAATGAAATGAAATTTATTTTATAAGTATGCCTGAATTAAGAACAAAGGGACCGTCAGCATCACTTTTTCATGTCTTTTGATTTGATCTATAATTTAAAATTAGGCTCAACGCAGAGGGCTTAAGCAATTTGAATCATCTCCGTGGGTGGATTAAACATTTGCGTTTTGTCCTTCTGACCACCCTGCCTCTGCATCCACCCCCACCTTTGCCTCCACAGTCAGTTCCACAGAAAGGCAGTGGAATCCCCCAAGAAATGACTACTTCTCAACCCATTAAATGGACTTTTCTGAAATTGCCAAGGGAAACTCGGTCAGTCCTTGTGGGCATTCTGCCCAATGTCCAATCCACAATTTCGTATCAAGATGTCTGAATTCCAAGGATTCTTACCTCGCTCTCCTTCCTTAACAGATTTAAAGTACAACATGGACTAACAGAAAGAGATTTTGCATTTGTAATTATAGTGACACTACTCATGCTTTTTTTTGGTTATTTCTCAAGCAACTATAATCTATAAACATGAGAAAATCAGCAGATGCTGGAAATCCAAAGCAACACATACAATATGCTGGAGGAACTCAGCAGGTCCGGCAGCATCTGTGGAAAAAAATAGACAGTCGATGTTTCAGGCCGATTTCAGTCTGATCCCTGATTAGACATCTTGATTAATTGAGCTGGAATATAGCTCAGCAGGGAAATCCTGAAGTTGCTGTCATTGATCCAGCGTGCCTCAATTCACTGAGCAGTTTGCAACTCTTCCATCACTGTTAACATGAACTGATGAATGATGAACAAGAGCAGGTTATGGGAACAATGTCTTAGACTCATTGTTTTGTATCCATTGTAAAGCACTTAGAAAACCTTAAACTTCATTAAATGTGTGTATTTTAAATATCTTCCTCACTCATAGTTTCCTCACATGAAGACCAGGGATTACATTTAAGAAAGAATATTTACTTATATTTCTGCTTTTACTTTTTTTCAGCTTTTCTTTTATTTAGAGATGCTTCATGGTAACAGGCCATTCTGCCCCAATGAGCCTGTGCCTCCCAATTACACCTATGTAACCAACTAACCCCCACATGTTTGGAATGTGGGAGGAAATGAGAACACCATACAGATTCCTTACAATGTTGGAATTGAACCTGAGTCAATGGCACTGTAAAAGACTTACACTAATCATATTTGCCTAACTTGGCTGGGTTTAGCACTGTAAGATATTCGAAAGTTAAATTTCTGCCCAGGTTTTGAGTTTATTGCACTTTTGTTTATATAGTGGTTATATACCCGGGCTCCTACTGAACTCAACAGAAACCACTGGGAAAGGGCCAGTTACTGGCAGGTTTGTGGGGAAGCTTTGTTACAGCTGCAAGAGGCACTACAATGACATTGTCACGGAGCAGAGATTCCAGATGAAGAATCACTACAGGTAAGGCTTATTGAGGGACAACTGCTGAGAGGAAACAACACGGACGATGGCTTGACAGTGAGCTCATTGCTGACAGTGCGCTCCAGCAAGCATGCAATGAGAATAATGATGTCACAAGAAATCTAAGGGAGCCTATCACTGATATGTTAATACATTGGCCCAGATTCTGCAGTCAATAATGAGGCACTTGTGCTTGACTCTGACCTCTGACTAACTTTAGAAACATAGAAACATAGGAAACATACAGCAGAATACAGGCCCTTCGGCCCACAAAGCTGTGGTGAACATGTCCCTACCTCAGCCCTCTATTTTTCTAAGCACCATGTAGCCTTCCAGAAGTCTCTTAAAAGACCCTATCGTTTCTGCCTCCCCCACTGCCGCTTGTAGCCCATTCCATGCACTGACCGCTTTTTGCATTAAAAACTTATCCCTGTCTTCTCCTCTGTACCTACTTCCAAGCACCTTAAAGCTATTCCCTCTCGCGCTAGCCATTTCAGCCCTGGGGAAAAGCCTCTGACTATCCACACAATCAACGCCTCTCATTATCTTGTACACCTCTATCAGGTCACCGCTCATTCTCTGTCACTCCAAGGAGAAAAGACTGAGTTCACTCAACCTATTCTCATAAAGCATGCTCCCCATTCCAGGCAACATGCTTGTAAATCTCCTCTGCACCCTTTCTATGGTTTCCACATCCTTCCTGTAGTGAGGTGACCAGAATTGAGCACAGTACTCCAAGTGGGGTCTGACCAGGGTCCTAAGTAGCTGCAACATTACCTCTTGGCTCTTAAACTCAATCACATGATTGATGAAGGCCAATGCACTGTATGCCTTCTTAACCACAGAGTCAACCTGCATAACAGCCTTGAATTCCTATGGACTCGGACCCCAAGATCCCTCTGATCCTCCACACTGCCAAGAGTCTTAGCATTGATGCTATATTCTGCCATCATATTTGGCCTACCAAAATGAACCACCTCACACTTACCTGGGTTGAACTCCATCTACCACTTCTCAGCCCAGTTTTGCATGCTATCAATGTCCCAATGTCCCATTACAACAGCCTTTGTACACCACGGATCTCGTACCTTACCATCCTTCTCATGTCTCATTGGAACGTATCTACTCAGAACCCCACGCAAATATTCCTGAACATTTGCCACTTTTCTTCTGTATGTTTCCCTGAGAACATCTGTTTCCAATTTATGCTTCCAAGTTCCAGCCTGATAGCCTCATATTTCCCCTTACACCAATAAAACATTTCCCTAACTTGTCTGTTCCTATCCCTCTCCAATGCTATGGTAAAGGAGATAGAATTGTGATCACTATCTCCAAAATTCTCTCCCACTGAGAGACCTGACACCTGACCAGGTTCATTTCCCAATACCAGATCAAGTGCAGCCTCTCCTCTTGTAGGCTTATCTAAATATTGTATCAAGAAACCTTCATGAACACACCTGACAAACTCTACCCCATCTAAACCCCTGACTTTAGGGAGATGCCAATATGCCAGATTTTGACTCAATATGGGCAATCTCCTCAGTAAGAACTTCTGGAGCTGCTGAGTCAAATTCTGGAATGTACAAGTCTCCATACAGTCGAATACATAATACTATTGTGTGAAGTGCAGGGGAGGTGGTTGTCAAACCAATCCTCCTACTAAATTAAGTGGTTTTATCCTGCTCCAATCTACAGTAAAGTTTTGCTTGAATTGAGGAAATGAAGAAACAGGAACTGCTAACCTCCCCTCCCCTTCAATTGCAGAGCAAAATGAGAAACAATGATGTGAAATGAAACCACTGCCACTTGAATCAATGCATTCAAGTCACATGAATTGAGTGGATAACAATATGAGCTATACATAATCCAGGAAAATATCCTCTATTACATCACCAATCCATGAAATGGAAATGAGATGGCCTTTGCTGTAGTTTCTCTTCCATATAGAAAAAAAATAATGAGAACCTGTAGCACTAGCTGGAGTATATTGTATTATCATTTCAGATCAATATTTTGCAGTTGCTCAGAGGATATTCTGATAATAAAGTTGAATAACTTTGAACTGTTCTTAAAAAGAAAGGAAAGCATCAATGTTTTATAGAAGCTAAAAGTACATGATTCCATTCATCATATTGTGCTAGGACACGGAATTAGAAAGAGCAGTTAAGCTTAATCCTACCTCCCTCAAATTTTTATCCGTAACCATAACAAATTTCTTGTTTGCTAGTACCACCCTAACATATTTATAGAATCATGCATGGAATTTACTCCAGCAATTGATTTCGATGTCGATAATTCTCTAAATAGAAGCCTCTTGCATTTGATCTTTTATCTGTAACGCTTACGTGATCGGCTGGTGTATGTCTAGGGGAAAATTCGTCCACCCGCCAAACTGCACTTCCCATATACGTGGATGCTGTGAAATGCACACTAATACAAACTCACACACACAATATCAAACCGTACACCATGTACATTTACAGAATACACTTTATAAATCTTACTAGAACTAAGTAATTAATAGCGATACAATATATATGAAAGAAAAGGAAGGAAAGAAAGGTACCAGAACTTATCAGAGTTCAGTCCATTAGTGCACCATCATTGGAGCTCAACCATCAAAGTTTTCAGTCCACTATTCGATCTTCTCTGACCTCCATGACCCGCACGCCTGGGACCACCCTCGGTGATCGACCAGCAGTGCCTCCAGCACCGCCCACCTTCCTCTGGATTTCCTCTCCAGCTCCCCAAAAACTCCTCAAAACCACAGCTCACAGACCCACAAGAGAGAATAACATCTATCCCAATTGGTCAACAAATGAATACATACCCATTATCAGTTATCATAACCCAAACAAGCTGTGAGAGACAGCACTCTCTCTCCAGTTAGCATAACAAAGAAGCAATTTTGATTAACATACGCAGTAACATAAGAATTTCTTTACACTCTCTCCCCATCAACAAAAGTCATGCCCTCAATACATTAACAGAGTTCCCCAATGCTTCTTGCAAAACACAAAACCCAACCCCGGTGCAGAAAGCAGTGACATAACTTCCCAAGGCGGTAGAGATCACACTCGGTTCTCCCGGCACTGCATATGTCAATCACTCCGGGGGCTGCTTACTTCTCTGAGACCTCCGTACCTCCTCTGCCAACCCTTCCAGCTCCGACACCACAGGGGACACCCCAGGTCTACCTGTTGGACCCTCACCCTCTCCCTCACTGGGATCCCTCTTCACCTGACAGCCCTCTGTCTCGTGCTTGGGTTTCACCCTCTCTCCCCCCAATGCCGGCTGCATCTCAGTCTGCCCCTCAACACCCTTTCTCCTCTCACCTAACTCAGTTGGGGAAGGGCCAGGAGCCTCTTCTTCCGGTACTGGGGAATTAGCGAACGGAAACAGGGGCCACACATCTGAATCATTGTCTTCCGAAGCAGCATCCCTTTCCGGGGTGAGGACTGGTCCTGTCTTTTCTGCAGCGGGCTCTTCCCTTGCCCCATGCCCTCGCAGAGCCCTCGTACTAGGCATAACCTCCCACTCGGGCTCTTGATCCACCTGCACTTCTTGACCCAGGGGCAACAGCTGGTTCCGATGGAGTACCTTGACAGGCCCCTTCCCATCCTTGGGTTTCACATGGTAAACCGGAAGATTCGGCATCTGGCTCTCTACCACATACGGGGTGGCCGCCCATTGATCTGCCAACTTGTGCTTACCGGGTAGTCCTAAATTCCGTATAAGGATCCGGTCTCCCGGCAATAGTTGAGCGAACTTCACTTTCTGATCATACCTCCTCTTATTCCTTTGATTCTGCTTGGTGACTGCTGCCTCAGCCAACTCGTATGCCATTTTCAACTCTCTCCTCATATCGGACACATACTTCAGATAGGGCTTCGAAGGTAATTCACCCGCTTCAGTCCCAAAACACAAGTCAATGGGCAACCTTGCTTCCCGCCCAAACATCAGATAATAGGGCGAGTACCCTGTAGCGTCATTGCTACACAATTGTAACAGTGAACCAAATGCCCGATGTGCCGACTCCACTTACTTTTCTGACCAATCTCCAGCATCCCGAGCATATCCAACAGGGTCTGGTTAAACCTCTCGAGCTGGGGATCACCCTACGGATGGTGGGGGTGGTCCTGGATTTCTCAACCCCAAGCATAGTCAGTAATTCATGGATAAGCCGGCTCTCAAAGTCCTGTCCCTGATCGCTATGGATTCGCCTGGGAAGGCCATAATGAACAAAGTACTTCTCCCATAACACCTTCACCACTGTCGTCGCTTTCTGATCCTTAGTGGGAAACGCCTGAGCATATCGAGTGTAATGATCGGTGATGACTAAGACATTCGCAGTGTTGCTGGTGTCTGCTCAATTGACAGGAAATCCATACACACCAGGTCCATGGGTCCCGCACTCTGCAAGTGCGACAGCGGGGCCACCGACGCCGGCAGGGTCTTCCTTCTGATGCAACGACTGCACTTCTTACAATATTCTTCAACCTTCCCCATCCGAGCCAGTAAAACCAGTCCTTGAGTAATCCATAGGTCTTTTCCACCCCCAAGTGCTCCGAATCATCATGCAGTGCCTGGAGCACAGTCTTCCGATACTCCTCAGGCAGGACCAGCTGCCAACGCCGGGTTTGGTCCGGAGGTGACGTGACCCGGTACAAGACTTGGTTTTTCAACTTTAACCGAGGCCATTCCTTCAATAACGGAGGCACTGAAGCGTGTTTTGTCTTCTCTGCCCACACCACATCCCACTTCTCCACCGCCCTCCACACAGTGCCAATGCCCGGGTCATTTTGCTGAGCAGCTGCCACTTCCCCCGGACTCAGTTCCGGCCACTGTTTAGTCTTCAGAGCAGTCAGGACACAGTAAACCTGGGGCAGGGCATCATCAGAAGCCCACAATGGGTCCACTGCTCGCTCCGGTCTCCCCTTTTCCTCGGCCTTCACGGTGATAGCAAACTGATACATGGTTTTCACTCCAGGGGCAGGAATGCTCACCCACTTCTCGTCCATCTCCGGTTGTCCGTGCTCCCAACATGACAAAGCATCTGCATCGACATTCCTGCTTCCCGGCCAATACTTCAGGCTGAAATCATATACCAGCAAAGCTGCCAACCACCGATGGCCTGTGGCATCCAGTTTCGCCGAAGTCAGGATATAAGTGAGAGGATTGTTATCCGTTCTCACCTCAAACTTGGCCCCATATAGGTAGTCGCTCAACTTGTCCACCACCGCCCATTTCAGTGCCAGGAACTCCAACTTGTGAGTGGGATAGTTTCTCTCAGATGGTGGCAAACTTTGGCTGACAAACGCCACCGGCCTCAATTCATTGCCCTGTGCCTGGTACAGGACAGCCCCTAGACCCTCTTGGCTGGCATCAGTGTGCAGCACATACGGCTTCTGGGGATCGTCAAAAGCCAACACCGGGTCCTGGGTCAGCGCCCTTTTCAGAGATTGGAATGCCTCCTCACATTGAGCATCCCATCTTGATCCAAAAGGTTCTGCCGGGTTCCAGTATCCTCCTGCTTCCTGCCCTCGGTCCCCCTTCCTTTCCTTCCCCACAAGTGGATAGCCACACAATAGCTGTTTCAACGGGTGACTCATTTTAGCATATCCTTTCACAAATCGCCAGCAATACACACAGAACCCCAAAAACAAGCGTAGGGCGCTCACCTTCTGGGGTCTTGGCCAGGTGGTCACTGCGTCTATCTTAGCCGAATCAGTAGCCATTCCTTCTAGCGAAATTATGTGGCCAACATAGCCAACTGATGGCTTACAGAACTGGCATTTGTCCAGGGAAAGTTTCAACCCTTCCTCCTTAAGCCAGCTTAACACTTTCAGCAGCCGCTCCTCCTGTTCCTCCAAAGTAGATCCAAACACTATCAGATCATCCAGGTACACCAACACCTCGAGCAGGTTCATATCCCCCACAGTCCTCTCTATGAGCCTCTGCATGGTGGCTGGGGCCCCCAATATGCCTTGGGGCATTCGTTGGAACTGAAAGAACCCCAGTGGGCAGATAAAGGCTGTCTTCTCTTTATCAGCCTCATTCATGGGGATCTGGTAATACCCACTCCTTAAGTCCAGCACACTGAACCACTTCGCTCCACTCAGGCAGGCCAGCGCGTCTTCGACCCTCGGGACGGTATACTGGTCAGGGACAGTGCGCCGGTTCAAGGTCCTATAGCCCACACACGTGTGTACCCTTCTGTTCTTCTTCCAGGCCGCTACTATTGGAGACACATAGGGGCTTCGGGACCTAGAGATGATTCCAGCTTCCTTCAACTTGCATAAGTGCTGCTGCACATCTTCCACATCTGCAGGGGCCAGTTGCCGTGACCCCTCTCTGAATGGAGTGTCCTCAGTCACTCACATGGTATGGAAAGTGCTCTTGGAACAGCCCACATCAAACTCGCCAGGAGAAAAAACATCTTCCAGCTTCAACATCTTCTCCACTAGCCTGCGTTTCCACGCCGGCGGCACAGGACAGTCCCCAAAGCTAAAGGCCTCAGCGGTCGGCTTTCCTCTGTTTTCCAATCCTTCCCCCTTAGTGGGCCTCACCGGTGCGCTAGACATTACCGTCACCGGGAACAAATGCGCCAGCGGCATCCCTCTCTAAAAGGTGATTTCTCTCTCCATAGTGTTCCTGACACTCACGGCTATCCGCCTCGCATGTACCACCGAAGGCCTCTGCACTTCGGGCCTCACCAGCACCCCCGCCGGAAATTGTGTCTCCCCCTCAAGATCGTCCGGGGCGTCTACTAACAGGGCTTCACCCGCTGGCACTCCGGGGAATCTGGGGGTCCCCATCACTAGTGCTACCTCCCCTTGTCGAATCACCTTGGGCCTCGCCTGCATACACCACGCCGTCCCTCGTTTGCACTCAGGATCCAGCCCTTGGGGGTCACCCACTTCTTCAAACACTGCCCGAAATACTGGGTGTACCGAGAGGGTCTCCAGAAAGTTCTCCCCCGCCTTCTCCTTACAGGCTCCCAGGAGCCGTTGCAATTCTACCGCCAGGACTTAAGAACTTTTTAAAAGCTATTATTAATGCTTTTTGAGATAGTGATTTAGATGCATATCATATTTTCTTACTGAGTTAAGTATTGTATGTAATTAGTTTTGCTACAACAAGTGTATGGGACATTGGAAAAAAGTTGAATTTCCCCATGGGGATGAATAAAGTATCTATCTATCTATCTATCTATCTATCTATCTATCTATCTATCTATCTATCTATCTATCTATCTATCTATCTTAATACCCACCCAGGAGGGCAGCACCACCTGTTTCCACCGGATCCGGACAAACCAACACCGACATCTCAATAGCTTCAGACACTCACACATCGCCCTCCGAGAATTCCAATCTCACTGACAGGTACCCATCATACAGATAATCACCCTCACTTACACCCCAAATCTCCAGTGCGTCAAATGGGGTTACTGGCAAGTGCTTTAGATATTTGTTGTAGAATGACCGGTACAATTAGATAACCTGTGATCATGTGTTGAGGATGGCTTTTTCATAAACTCCCTCTATCCATAGGCACACGCTGGAACAGGGTCCCATCAGCCCAGCCGGAATAAAGGCTTGGGCTTTTGGTGGTTCCCTGGCTGATTTCTGGGAATGTGTTCCTCCTGAGACTCCAATCCGTTCCCTCACTGTCTCTCCTAAGTTTCCTGACATCTCTCCCTTCTTAGTCGCCCGGGGGCTTGCCCTCCGTGGGACGCCTTGTCTCTCGCAATCCCACGGAAAGTGTCCCTCTTCCCCACAGTTATAGCACATGCTACCAGTCGCCCCTCCTCTCCCGGGACGCCCGCTACTTCCAGCCCACTGCGTGGGTCGTCCCCCAAATGGGTTACTCTCCCTGTCCATCCCCTGAAATGGGGGGGGTCCCTACTCCCTGGGACCCCTTGGGTTTCTCGGTCCAGGGGTCACCTCCAGCTCCTCCTCTGGTGTCTCCTCACCTTTGTCCTCTGGGAAGGTGTGGGGGCCCCACGGCCCCGCCTCCCCCGGGATGCTGACTGTCACTGGCAGTTCCAATGTCATGACGTCAGCACTCATATGAACCAACACCCAGCTAGCCTCCACCTCTTTACCACACCTTCTAGCCACCAGTTCTACCTGCCCCATACCTTTGACCAAACTCAACTCCCGCACTAACACACCTTTGGAAATGCGGAAATCCACCCCGCTTAACACGCACGCGTGATTCACCGGTACGTCCTCTAACTCACACCAGTTTACAATCTTATCTTGATCAATCTCCTCACTACTGAACGTACATGATTTACACAGCTTACTGAAAATTCAATCCTGGACGAACCCCACAAATGTAACACTTATGCGATCAGCTGGTTTATGTCTAGGCATAAATTCGTCCACCTGCCAAACGGTGTCTCCTGTACACGTGGATGCTGTGAAATGCACACTAATACAAACTTGCATACACAATATAAAACTGTACCCTTTACATATCAAACCGCTTGTCTTTGGCTGTTAGGTTCTGACTAATTTGCCTGTCAGGACATGCCTTCCCTTTTAAACTTTGTCATCATTTTGAAACCCCTTCATCTCCTACTCTTTCTTGTAAAAACGTAAGTGGGGGTGCAGTCCCGATCACTGGAGTCTACTCCAACATTCAATAAGCTCATAGCTGACCTGACCTCAAACTCACCCCATTTTCCTGCTTGACTCACATAACTCGAAATTCCTATAGTCCAAAAATTTCTATAGCTCAGTCCTGAATATACATAATATTCAGCATTCATTTCTCTCTGAGAGGAGAATGCCAATAAAACACAAGTCTCTGAGAGAATTTTCTCCTCACTTCAGTGTAAGTGGTCAACTCCTTATCCTGAGGCTATTCCTCCTAGTCCTAGATTCACAGTCCAAAGGAAGCAAGAGATTTAGTCATATGTTTTACAGAATCTATTCATCCCTGATCCCTCACCTCCTGGAAACTGCCTAGAAACACTCAGAACTGACTGAAGTCCTGGCTGAGTTCTGGAATCTACCACAAAGCCAGACAATTCCAGGTTGGACAATAACTATTCCAACAGACACCCTCACTTATCATTAGAGGTGTTATTGACTGTTCCATCAAGTGTTATTTTCTTACTAATAACCTGCTTACTGGCTTGGGTTTCCAAGGGACTATTTGACTCCAGACCTCATTACGTACTTCATTAAAACATTGACATAAAACAGGGTGATCGAGCATGGTGTAAAATGAAGTGAATAAGAGTCAAGGGGAAATCTCTCCATTAGTTGGAGTCATCTCTCTTCTAAAAGTCGATTTCTATAATTATTGGAAATCAATCAGGCCCAGGTCACCACCACATGAACTCCTAAGAATAAAGACCAAGGCACCTTTACTTTCTTGATGAATAACTTTCCTTTAGTCATAAGGAGAGAAATAGAGACATTTGCTGATGATTGCACAATGTTCAAACCCATTCATATCTCTTCAGAAAATGAATCAGTCCATTCCAGCATATAGTAACACTGAATAAGTCACTGCTACTCGCTTTGCCATTAACATCCTGTGCTGAAGGTCACCATTGACTAGAAACTGCATTGAACAACTATCGTAAATAAAATGGCTATGGCAGGAAGTGAATGGTCATACACTTTGTTAGAAGGAATGAAAGGGTTGATTATTTTCTAAATGGAGAGAAAATACAAAAAAAAAACTGAGGTGAAAATGGACTTGGGAGTCATTGTACAGGATTCGCTAAAGGTTAACTTGCAGGTTGAGTCTGTGGTGAGGAAGGCAAATGCAATGTTAGCATTCATTTCAAGAGGACTAGAATATAAAAGTAAGGATGTAATGTTGAGACTTTATAAGGCACTGGTGAGGCTTCACTTGGAGCATTGTGAGCAGTTTTGGCCCCCTTATCTAAGAAAGGAAGTGCTAAAACTGGAGAGGGTTCAAAGAAGGTTCATGAAAATGATTCCAAGATTGAATGGCTTGTCGTTTGAAGAGCAGTTGATGGCTCTGAGCCTGTATTCATTAGAATTCCAAAGAATGAGAGTGACCTCATTGAAACCTATGACAAGCCTTGATAGAGTGGATGTGGAGAGGATGTTTCCTATGGTGGGAGAATCTAAGGCCAGAGGACACAGCCTCTGAATAGAGGTGATCCTTTTAGAGTGGGGATGAGGAGGAATTCCTTTAGCCAGAGAGTGGTGAATCTGTGGAATTCTTTGCCACAGATAGCTGTGGAGGCCAAGTCTTTATGTACATTTAAAGGTGAGGTTGATAGATTCTTGGCTTGTCAGGGCATGAAGAGATACAGGGAGAAGGCAAGAGATTGGGGCTGAGAGGAAAATTGGATCAGCCACGATGAGGTGGCAGAGCAGATTCAATGGGCCAATAGCTTCTATAGCTTATGGACTTATGGTCAGTATTTTATAGCCGTTCAATGGTGAATGAATAAGTTAATTACTCCCTAAAGTCTTTCCACCATCTACAAGGCAGAAGGCTGATGGAATACTTTCTACTTGCCTTGATGAGTCCACCTCCAATAACTCTCAAAAAGTGTTTCAAGCTCCTTGCAAACCCTGTACTATGTCTGTCCCTGACTCCCACATACTCCTTGTGTACATGTAGATTTTCCAACAGCAGGCCTCCACTGCATCGATTTTTTTTTGATTAAACATTATTTCTTCTCCTTTAGCTATCTTTAACAGAAAGCAAATGCATTATGATTAATTTATCATGGTGAACAGATGCTGCAGTTCTGTCTCAATCTTGCTCACCTGACCTGGAAGATCCAACATTCAAATATCATCTGTTTTATCTGCCGAGATCGTTTTCTGCCAACATCCTGGCAGCAGCGTATGTACCACCTCAGGCACTGGAGGAGCTGGGCACTGTAATCAGCAAGTATGAAGCAATGCACCCAGATGCCTTCCGGATCATTGCGAGGGATTTCAACCAGGCCAGCTGGAAGAAGTTCCTGAACAATTAATACCAACATATCACCTGTGGAACCAGAGAAGCCAATATACTTAACCACTGTTATACCACAATCTAGAATGCTTACCGTGCCATCCCATGACAAATTCGGAAAGTCCCATCACCTGGCTGCACTTCTTCCCCCATCAAATAAGCAGAGACTAAAGTCCACAGCAGCAGTGGTGAGGAACAAGAAGGTATGGTCAAAGGATGTGGAGGAGTGCTTACAGGACTGCTTTGAGTTGGTGGACTGGACAATATTCAGGGATTCATCCTTGATTCTCAATGAATATGCTACAGTTGTCACTGAATTGATCAAGACCTCTGTGGATGAGGGTGAGCTTTCGAGAACATGCCAGACATATCCAAATCAAAAGCCATGCAGAAGATTCGTAGTCTGCTGAGGGATAAATCTATGGCATTCAGGAACGGTGATCCAGAACTATACAAGATGTTCAGGTACAACCTATGAAAGGCTATTTAAGGAGTGGAAAAGCAATTCTGATTGAAGTTAGAGAAGGAATTGGATGCTTATCAGCTTCGGCAGGTTTTGCAGGCCATTACTTCCTACTAAACAAAAACTACTATCATGAATGGCTGCGATGCTTCACTTCCAGATGAGCTTGATGCCTTTTATGCAGGCTTTGAAAGGGAAAATGAAACTACACCTGTGCAAATCCTTCCAGTATCTGGTGACCCTGAAATCTGTCTCAGAGGCCGATCAAGAGGGTGAACTCTCATAAGGGATCAGGCCCTGGTGTACCTGACAGGGCATGGAAAACCTGTGCGACCAGCTGGCGGGAGTGTTTCAGGGCAACTTCAATCTCTTGCTGCTGCAGTCAGAGATTCCTATCCAATTCAAAAGGGTGACAACCGTACCAGTGCCCAAAAAGAGCAGGGTAAGCTGCCTCAATGACTGACACCCAGTAGCACTCACATCTACTATGATTAAGTACTTTGAGAAGTTTGTCATGGTCAGAATCAACTCCTGCCTAAGCAGGAAGTGGATCTGCTGTAGTCTGCCTATCACCACAATAGGTCTACAGCAGATGCAATCTCACTGGCTTCCCACTCAGCCCTGGATCACCTGGAAAATAGCAATACCTATGTGAAGCTGCTGTTTATTGATAATAGCTCAGCATTCAATACAATCATACCCTCAGTTCTAATCAACAAGCTCCAAAATCTGGGTGTCTGTATCTCCTTCTGCAACTGGATCTTGACCTCCTGACTGAGAGACCAAAGTCAGGGTGGACTGTAAATAACTTTGCCTCCTCACTGACATTCAACACTGGTGCACCTCAAGAATGCATGCTTAGTTCACTGCTCTACTCTCTCTGCACCCACAACTTTGTGGTCAGGCACAGCTCAAATGTCATATATAAACTTGCTGATGACAAAACTATTAATGACAGAATTTCTGATAGTGTTGAGGAGGTGTACAACAGCAAGGTAGATCAGCTGGTTGAGTGGTGTCAAAACAACAACTTTGCACTCAACATCAGAAAGGTCAAGGAATTGACTGTGGACTTCAGGCAGGAGAAGGCAAGGGAACACACACCAGTCCTCATCGAGGGATCAGAAGTGGACAGGATGAGCAGTTTCAAGTTCCTGGGTGTCAATGTCTCTGAAGATCTGATCAGGACCCAAGATACCGATGGAATTACAAAGAAAGTATGACAGCAGCTATATTGCATTCAGAGCTTGAGGAGATTTGATACGTCACCAAGGACACTCGCAAATTTCTACAGATATATTGTATTCTGTAGAATACCAGCTGATATGGAGAGACCACTATACAGGATTGGAAAAAGCTGCAAAAAGTTGTAAAATCAGCCAGTTCCACCATGGGTACTAGCCTCCCCAACCTTCAGAAAACGATGCTTCAAAAAGGCGGCATCTATCATTAAAGACCTCCATCACCTAGGACGTGCCCTCTTCTCATTGTTACCATCCAGGAGGACATACAAAAGCCTGAAGAAATACACTCAACATTTCTGGAACAGCTTATTCCCCTCTGCCGTCAGATTTCTGAATGGACAATGAACCCATGAGCACTATCTCACTATTTTTTTTGCTTATCTTTTTGTATTATTTATTTAATTTATTTTTAATATATACTTCTTATATGAATTTATACTTTATTATTACATACTGCAATGTCAAAATGGTTGTGGTGAGACATCTAGTGTGGAAGTGTAGTGGGTAGTGCTTGTCACTCCAACTTTCAGCTTCCACCACTAGCTAGCAGTCTTGCCGAAAGGAGAGCCAAATGTGTAAGCCTCTCCCTGCCTGTAGATAGCCTCTCGAATACTGCCTCCTCACTGGCGACACAGGTAAACTGAACTTCTTTTGGATTCAGGCTGAACTACAGAGGACAGGGAGGAGGTCTGGCCCCTACACACGTAGCACATAGGCCTGCCAGTAGGTAAACACATCCTGGTGCTCGTGAACCAGATTCCCAGCTACGGGTAAAGAGCCCAACTACCTTGTGGTCAGCGTCAAAAGAGACGAAAGCTACAGGAGTAAACCCAGCCAGCAAATCCAGATTGGAGCTCCTGAGGCAGCTGGATGTCATTGAACATCCTTCTGGCAGCTCCTGTAGCCAAACTGTATTGCTTCATAAGCTTTCCTTTAGACGACACTGGTGAGGTTGAGAGTGGCACCTGGATGACTGGACATCTCAGGATCTCCTTACCTTCCGCCCAGGCTTGTGATGACAATCATCATCACCCATTGTTCTTTGAGACGGACGGATGCCAACCACCAGGGCAATGTACTGCTGCTACAAAACAACACATTTCAGGATGAATGGCAACGATATTTAACCTGATTCTGACTTTGATTCAAAGGCCTTATCTAGAACATAGAACAGTACACAGAGGAACAGGCCCTTCAGTGTGCAATGTTGTGCTGAATCAGTTAAATTAGTAATGATCTCATACTCAAGGAAAAGCTAGCTTTTTTAAGTGAGTGTTCTTTGCCTGCATCCCCAGAAAATCCACCTTCCTACAGGGCTATTGAGATCAGCCATGTTTTGACCTACCATTTGTCTAAGGACAGGCCACTTTTAGTAAATTCAAGAGTCGGGAAATTTTGGAATTCCCTATTTTCTCACGACATTCTCCAAAAATATTCTACAGCGAAATAGGGAACAAAAGAATTTCTTTGGTTTCCATTTGTAAGGTCAAGTTGATCATCTGAGATGTAATGTTTCACTGAGGTTTTGTAAGAAGTACAATAAGTTTACTGTGACGGCGATTTTTTGGGAAGTTTTGTGGTAAAGTACTAATCCACGAAAAATACCACTGTTGTGATGGCTTAAATGTCACCTGAATTTACAAGACCACATCTTTGTAATGGACATACACAAAATGCTGGAGGAACTCAGCAGACCAGGCAGCATCTATGGAAAAGAGAATAGTTGAAGTTTCAGGCTGAGACCCTTTATCAGGTCTGGGCACTTAGTCCCTTGTTCTTTATAATGAAGCTCTTTTTACAAGTATATTTACTCCTAAACTAAAAAAGATTATTGTGTTCTTTAAACACTTTTTTTTAAATTCCTCTTTTTACTTACACACATCTTTATTACAAAATTTCAGGCATTTATTCTAAAGTCCCTTCATCCTTGTTCTGAAGTTTCAAGTCTGTTTCTGTTCCTGTTGATACTGCCTCATCTGTTTCCAGTATATCTGATTTTCTTTTGGATTTCCAACATCTGCAGTAGTTTTATTCTGAATGTCATTGCACTATTTATGGATTCAGGGAACTCAGAGCACAGGAGAAGGCTGATCTGCCCTGTATCTCCATGACAGGAGAGGGTTCAGAGAAGATTCACTGGAATGATTCCGGGAAAGAGAGGGTTAACATATGAGGAATGTTTGACCGCTCTTGGACTGTACTCCTTGGAGTTTAGAAGAACGAGGGGAGACCTCATAGAAACATTTTGAATATTGAAAGGCATGGACAGAGTGGATGTGGCAAAGTTGTTTCCCATGGTGGGGGAGTTTAGTATGAGAGGACATGACTTGAGGATTGCAGGGCGCCCATTCAGAACAGAGATACGAAAAATATTTTTTTAGCCTGAGGGTGGTGAATCTATGGAATTTGTTGCCATGGGTGGCAGTGGAGGCCAAGTCATTGGGTGTATTTAAGACAGAGATTGATAGGTATCTGAGTAGTCAGGGCATCAAAGGTTATGGTGAGAAGGCGGGGGAATGGGACTAAAGGGGAGATTGGATCAGCTCATGATGAAATGGCGGAGCAGACTCGATGGGCCGAATGGCCGACTTCTACTCCTCTGTCTTATGGTCTTATGGACATCTGGAACAATCATTTCAGACTAATCTCATTTCCCAGCCCTGTGTCTGAAGTATTTTAGAAAGTAAAGCATTAAGATACCCATCTTGCTACTTAATAAATGCAAGCCTGAAAACTGCATTACTGGAAAAATGAAATAAAATTGGAAATGCTCAGCACATCAGGCACATCAGCACATTCAGTGAGACTTCAATATAATGTAAGGGAAGCATTCTCTCTCCACTGTATGACCTGCAAAGTTTTCCAAGTGCCTTCTGTTTTTATTTTATAAATGCCTTGATGGTTTCTACTTTCATCTTTTTTACAGGCATTTTGTCCCTAGTCAGTAACACTGAATTGGCTTTATAGTCACCTTAGTACATGACATACTTCCTTTTGACCAATGTCAACAGAATTAATTTCCGAGGCAGAATTCAAAGAAGTTATAACCCACGTTCAGCACTACCAACCAGTAGTAAATTTCCAGGCACATGAAGTCCTATCATTAGTCACATTCAAGATATATTCTCTTACCGGCTGGCGCATCAACTAAAAATCAGCAGGTCAAGCTAGGAACGAAGCCACATCTGGAACGGAGACTTCAGTTCAGATCATCACATGTCAGAAGAGAGCCAGTTCACGGAGCAGGCACAGAGGAGGTTTGGAGGCTAAAAGCGAGACTGCAGAATCTAATCTGAAAGAAAGAATAGCTAAATGAGGGTTGATTTCCTTGAAGTGAAGAGGTTTACATTTAAGATAACATTTAAGATAGCAGAGGATTAGAGGAGGGTTGAAGATTTTTTTCACTTAATGAATCAGAATCAGAATTAAAATCAGGTTTAATATCAGGTTTTACCATAGCAGTACATTGCAATACATAATAATAAAATGCCTATAAATTACAGTATGAAATATCTATACAAACTAAATTAAAATAAGTAGTGCAAGAAGACAGCAAAAAAAAAATAGTGAGGTAGTGTATATGAATTCATTGCCCATTCTGGAATCATGATGGTGGAGGGAAAGAAACAGTTCCTGAACATTGAGTGAGTGTCTTTAGGCTCCTGTACTTCCTTCCTTATGGTAGCAATGAGAAGAGGGGATGTCCTGCCCAGATGTGATCCTTAATGATGGATGCTGCCTTTTGCATTTTTTGCCTTTTGAAGGTGTCCTCGACGCTGGGGAGGATAATGCATATGATTGATCTGGCTTTAGTAACCACAGCTACTAAAACAAATACTAATACACTTAATTGTGCTTTCTTCTGAGTACAACTATTACTTGACATTGGGGGCTGCATTTTCATAATTCTGCTTTATTAGCACTGGGGCAGAACTTGCATCAATTACACTGACCATATAATGGGGCAGTATTCTGAATCATCAAACCTTTGATTGCAAGATGTGGATTGGAGATGTCGTGCAAAAGCAGTAATTGGGCTCAGTTTTCAGGATCCTACGGCCCCTTTAAGTAAATAACATTCCATTTCTGGTCATCAGTTGAGTGTTTCTGATGAGAGCTGTTGCTTAGAGCAAGAACTATCAAGAAAATTGGTGGGCTTCCATAAATCTACATTACAAACTCACCAGACTCTCAGTATTCTCTAGGTATTGGAGGGCAGGGAAAAAAACAATTGGTAATTAACATTGAACACTTGGGTGCTTTGTCAGAAATTCCACATTTCTCGAGTTAGACAAGCATTCTGCTGAAAATAAGCCAGATGAGTGGAGAACGTTCATGGAGATAAAAACACTTAATTAACACTGTTTTCAGCATAAATCATGATGATCCAAAATTAAAATGAATACATAAACCAAGTATTCCTTCATATGACAAAAACCTTGCCTTTTTCTTGCAGAATAGACTGAAATGCAAATTTTAGGTTGTCTTTTATCTTTATTAACTAAGATCTAATTTGGATTTTTATCATACATTTACTAGTTAATGAGCATTATGTACAACAGGAGGTTTATCCGCCTTCCTTTAATATTCAATGGCACTGCAATTACCGGGGGGGGGGGGGGGGGGGGGGGTGTGTGTGTGTGTGTGTGTGTGTGTGTGTGTGTGTGTGTGTGTGTGTGTGTGTGTGTGTGTGTGTGTGTGTGTGTGTGTGTGTGTGTGTGTGTGTGTGTGTGTACTTAACTCCTGGTGGAGTCGTCGGGGTGCCGTCATGACAAGCTTTTTGCACCAAACTTTTTGGTGATTGCTCATCATGTGGTGTGTCTTGAGCATCTGAAACCTGGCTGAGCCCATTCCTCTCCAGGTTAATTACTGAGGGCCAACTATCTAAACTCAAATGTCTAAACATTAATCAGTCACTGTACCAGCTGGCCGTTTCAACAATAGGTAAAGAGAAGGCAGAAATTGGGTACCCTTTGCTGAGTGGGTCAGTCTAGTCAAAGTTTCTCCATCATTTATAAGGTTCAGGATGCAGTTGTGGTGGAATACTCCCATTGGTGAGCAGAGGAATGGCAAAAGTAAGGAGATTTGAAACTATTCAGCACAAAACCATGGAGAAATTTATGGAAGGTAGGGAGGTTTAAAGTGGAGGTTGATAGGTTTGTGATTAGTATGGGTGTCAAAGCTTATGGGGAAAAACCAGGAGAAAGGGGTTGAGAAAGAAAATAAATCAGCCATAGTCGAATTACAGAGCAAACTCGATGGGATGAATGGCTTAATTCTGCTCTTATGTTCTACTTGGAAATGACAGACAGAATTTAACTTGGGTAAATGCAGAAGTGATGCATTTTGGGAACAAACTAGGGTGGAATCACAGGGCCCTGGGGATGTTTTTAGAACTGAGAGATCTAAGGATACAAACGTACAGTATCATTCGCTGAGAGTGGTGACCCAGGTAGACAGGGAAGTGAAGAGGGCAAATGGCATGCTTGCCTTCATCAGATGAGGCAATAGTTACAAGAGTTGGGACATCATATTACAGCTGTACAAGAAGTTGATGAGGCTACACCTGAAATTTTGTGTGCAGGTCAGGCCACCATACAATAGGAAGAATGTGATTAACCTAGAAAGGCTGGAGAAAAGATTCAGAAGGCTGTTGCTGCCATTAAGTGTCTGAATTACAAGGAAAAACCTGACGGCTGGAACTGTTTTCCTAGGACTAAAGATGCTAAAGGCTGATCTTACAGAGGCTTATAAAATCCTGGGGGTGGGCCATAGGGAACGTGGACTTTCCCTGAGTAGGGGAGTCTAAACTAGAGTGACTTGGTTTAAGGTGGAAGGGAAAGATTTGAAGGGGGTCTGTCACGCCGTTGGTAATGTCACAATGGAAGGATACTTACATCGATTTCTCTTGTTTGAAAGCTTCAACCACAGCCAGACTTGATTTCTTTCTTCTCTAATCCTCTGCAGCTTGCAAACCTTTGATGGGTTGTGCTGGTGGATGAAACTTCCCATTGTAAATGGGAAAGTTTTTGGAAGTTATGTACAATGACCTTTCTTTAATGTCAGCAAGATTGAAGCCAACTTGTTCATTCCTTGTGTTCTGCTTCTGCATGGAAATTTCACTGAAGATCAAATTTTGTCTTGGCTAATGAGGGAGTAGTTAGAGGAGCCTACTATGATGTCATTGTCTGCAGCACGACATATCACCAGCGTCAGGCTGCATTTAATGTAGGCTACATCCAACTCCAAATCTCTGGTTCCGATGCTCTCCATTTCGCTGTTACTCTTTTGATGGCCTGGTTGGATACCCCAGTCATGGCAGACCCAATGAGATGCCATGCTGAAAGATGTCATTCCAAATAATCCACACAGAGACCAGTGTGCAAAAAAAAAATCAGTTTATGCAGCATGTAAATGTGTTGGCAATGTAGCAACTAATTGTAATTGGTAAACATGAGGGAATCTTTTGCTGAATGAGTTGTAAATGGGTCTGGACATTTTCTGGCACTGATGATGGTTAAACAAAATGGTCAATAGTGAGTAAAATCTAAAGATTATTATAACTATCTAGGTTTTACTTCAACACACTTCCCAGTTTTATGATTGCAACTCTCAGGGGAAATGTAAGGTAACGAACTTTCAATTTAATTCTTCTCCCTTTAGCAGGAAGCACAATTTTGAAACAATTCAGCAAAGTGGTCTTACTCAGAAACATACAATCATCCTTAAAATAGAGCCTGAGAATTGAAAGAAATGATTTAACATTTGGTTAACATCGGCCTTGCATCACCTCACATTGTTTCAGACTGTATTGTGGTGCTTGCTTTATGTATCATGTGGCAACATTTCTTTTGTATTGTTTCAGCTTACTAATGACTAATGGTTGAAGTTAACTTCGACCACAGTAAAATAATCTGTGTGAATAAAGCAATAATTTTCATGATAAGTGGAGAAACTGACAGGTAATATTTAGTTTGATTCAACAATGGCTGAATTTGTATAATTTGCACAATTATAGGATACTGAATCAAAAGCTTTATTGATATAGCTATCTTGTATCAACCTACCTGTTTAACTTTCTGTCTATTTATTAAAGTATTGCAGTAATCACATTTCATCAGAACACCCATTGTACACAGAGGCACTATTTTTCTTCAGATGTAGTTCAGTTATTGTACCCCCTTACTTTCCCCAGAATTTCTGCTTCTTTAGTTATCTAATTTATTTCCAGCACCTCTTGTGCATTCTGCAGTCTTCACTCTCCTCCTCTTCTTCACCTCCACAATCATGTATATAGTTTCTCCTCTGCTTGACCTTATACAGGAAGAAATTAGCTAAAATTCAATGGACATAAGTACATAATGATGGATAAAGGAGTTAACAGTCTGCTACTTCACAGGAATGCCTCAGCAATTAATTGGGCTTGCTTCCAATATCACCTACCCATTAACCTCTCTTATGATAAGACTGAAATGCTTCCCTACCAGTGATGCACCATCAATAACTCACTCTGAGATGTAAAGGCGAGGTATCGGCTTTTATTGACTGGAAGAATGAACAAGCAGTGATTGACCACCTGGAGACAGAGAGGCCGGGCTCAGACCTCCATCACCTTTATACAGGGGTCTGTGGGAGGAGCCACAGGAGCAGTCATCAGGGGGCGTGTCCAGACAGGTATATGTAGTTCACCACAACCAGTACTAATGCTCATTCCTCATAGCAGATTTTGAATGATCCTTCTTGCCTCCTGTTCATTACAGGTGATGTTTTCAAGTTACCATTGTAAGATGTTGACAATTCCACTCTGTCATCACCAACCATATTATGTCGAACCATTCTGATCCCACAGTGATGCTGTTTATTCCCTTTGTAGAAGCTGTGATACTGGTTGGTTACTGAGCCACTGTCAAAAGCAGTTAAACTCTCATTTGGATTCTAGGTATTCATTATTCCTAGTACCAAGGGAGATATAAAGTAACTAAGGAGTATAATCTGAGATTATTATAGATCAAGTTATTTTTGATCAATCTGAATCAATTACCTTTCAAAAGTAATCAACAAACTGCAGTGAATTTTGTTTAATTATTTTCATAAATTATTCACTGCCATTATAAAGAAAGCACGGGAGTGCCTCTACTTCCTTAGGAAGTTTGCAAAGATTTGGCATGACATTTAAAATTTTGACAACCTTCTATAGATGTGTGGCGGAGAGTATATTGACTAGTTGTATCACGGCCTAGTATAAAACACCAGTGTCCTTGAAGGGAAAATCCTACAAAACGTAATGGATACAGCCCAGTCCATCACGGGTGAAGCCCTCCCCACCATTGAGCACATCTACATGGAGCGCTGTCATTGGAAAGCAGCATCCATTATCAATGTTCCCACCACCCAAACCATGCTCTCATCTTGCTGCTGCCATCAGGAAGAAATTACAGATGCCTCAGAACCCACAGCACCAGGTTCAGGAACAGTTATTACCCCTGAACCATCAGCCTCTTGAACCAGTGGGGATAACTTTGCTTGCCCCATCACTGAACTGTTCCCATAACCTATAGACTCACTTTCAAGGACACCGAATCTCATGTTCTCAATATTTATTGCTGGCTTATTTATTTATATCTCTCTCGTGCTCTCTCTCTTTCTCTTTATTTTTTTTGTAATTTATTTTTTGTATTGAAGTTCATCATCAAACAAACATTTCCATAAGATGTATTACAGACATTGTACATATATATCATATAATCATATATGTCACTAATCTCCACATAGTATTTATCTGACGTATACACTTATAGAAAAGAGTGGAAAGAAAAAAACAAGCAAAAAGAAAAAAACTATGTACAAGTAGGGAGTGATCTTTTTTTACAACATTTTCATTGATTCATTATGTTGCAAAGAACTGTTATTCCTTTAGCTGTCCAGTCCTTAAATCTAGCATCCAATTTATTCGGTGTAAAATCCGAGTCATATGCACACCACTTAAGAATTGCAATATCTCCCTCTAGATTATATTCTTTTATAGTAGTTTTCTATATTTTAAGAGTCAATTTCACCCATGGGTTATCAATAGTATTTATGTACCTTTGCAGGTTGTTATCAGCCAAAATTGCTTGTATGGGGATGGGAAGTACCCGCTCCTCAATGTTTTTCCATTGAGCGTCATATGATGGGTTGCACCAACATATCACAGCTCTCAACTGTGCTGCAAAATAATAATCTCTAAGAGAAGGTAGGCCCCATCCCTCTAATTAAAACGAACAAATTTCATGACATGTACCAGTGACATTAAATCTGATTCTGATTCTGATTCCCTGATTTTTTTGCATTTGCATAATTTGTTGTCTTTTGCATATTGATTGTTTGACCATCCTGTTGTGGTCAACATCACTGATTTTATTGTGTTTCTTGGATTTACTTGGGATGCTCACAAGAAAATGAATCTCAGGGTTGTATATGCTGAAAATATGTAATAAATTTACTTAGAACTTTAAAGACATCATAAAGCTTGGGGAAGCCAGAGGTTTTGAATTAATATGTCGTGTATTTTTATTGCATCATTACAAAAATAAAATATAGCTTTTTAATAATTCTGCATTAGTGTATTTTCTAACTTGGAATACTAAAACAACTGATTTTTTTTCTGTTGTAAAATTTTCCTTTCATTTGGCAGTAGATTGGTGGAATACCTCACCCATTTCTCCACTTAGGAGTATACTTAACAAAGCTGAACAACACGATTTTTAACTGTATTCTTGCAGACCTAGACCTTTCTTTTTCCATATTAACAAAATATCTGTAACTTCTTAAGTAGTTGTAACTTTCTAAAGATTATTATGGCAGCTAATTGCACTATCAGACATTGACATGCATATCATACAGAGAAATTATAACTTTTCCCAATAACAGATAATAGTGATATGCATGGTGGTGAGCTGCTAGTGTAACACTTTACAGTGCTAGCGGCTGGGGTTCAATTCCCGTCACTGCCTGCTTGAGATTTGTATGTTCTTCCTGTGACCACATAGGTTTCCTCCGGGTGCTCTGGTTTCCTCCCCCATTCTAAAGACGCAAGGGTTAATAAATGTTTGTAAGTTGTGGGCATACTATGTTGGCACCAGAAGCATAAAGAGACTTACCAGCACATCCTCAGTCTGTTTTGGTTGTTGGCACAAACAAAGCATTTCACTGTATGTTTTGATGTAAATGTGACAACTCTAATCTTTAATCTTTGAATCAGACAGTATATAATGGACAGGACCTCTGTTTATGACACTGAAGTGCTGAAGGAAGACTCTAAAACAAAGCAAAACAGAGAATGCTGGAAGAACTCAACAGGTCAGGTGGCGTCAACATTTCAGGCTGATACACTTCTTCAGGACTGGAAAGGAAGGGGGAAGGGGAAGGAGGATAACTGGAAGGTGATAGGTGAAGCCAGGTGGGTAGGAAAAGGGTTAAAGGGTTTGAGAAGAAGGAATCTGAGAGGAGAGAAGAGTGGATCATAGGAGAAAGGGAAGCAGGAGGGCCTCCAGGGAGAAGTGATAGGCAAGTGAGAAGAAGTACTGAAAAAACAGAGTGGGGAATAGAGGACGAGGGGAGGGGGAGGGAATTTTTTTACCTTAAGGAGTCATCGTTATTCATGCTGTCAGGTTGAGGCTAGCCAGAGGGAATATAAGGTATTGCTCCTCTACCCAGATTTATTTTGTATTTTGCTTTGTAAGAAAAATAGGAATTTCTATTTTAGAAGTTGCAATTTTCTGGTAGAGGTTTCCATTATGAGAAATGTATGGCACCGTCCTTGGGCCTGAATTAATGTTAATCGCTATAACAAGAAGAAAATTCAAGTGTTTAGAACTGATTATCTGCCATTGTGTGGCAAGGATACAGATAGTCACAGTGATAGAAAGCAGGGATGAAGAGATAAAATTGGTCAGAACAGTTTTATTTACTCGGTGGTTTCTTGAGATCTTAAGGCAGTGGGTGGTGGGGGGTGGGAACACTACAAGCATAATTTAGCAAATGAAGTCAGAAGAACTGCAATATAAGTATCAACACCCTAACTTTGCTGATGTGTGCATCTCCCGCAGAAGTTTGCCCAAAAAATTGCAGTCCTGTAGATCTGCAGTCAGATAAACGGAGTGGTTTTTGCAACAGAACCATAGAGGCTGAGAGAAATGTACTATTAACAGTATCATTGATCTTCACCGAAAACTCATCTGAGTTAGTACGACACAGCATATAAGTTATGCTAGTCCACACAGTTCAATTTTAGCCAATACCTCTGTACTTCTGAACCTTTTTTTAAAAAATCCATTAAATCTATAAGCAAAAACTGTTGATGTTGGACATCTTAAATAAAAACAGAAAAATGCCTGAAAAACTCAACATGTCAGGTAGAGAAACTAGAGTAACTTTAGAGGTTGATGAGGTAGATTTCTTGCAAAAGTTGACTCCTTTGGATTAACACCTTGACTATCTGGAGGAGATAGAACAACGAAGATGACCACCATCACCAGGTTTCGAGCTGCGGTGATGGCGCTGCCCTCTAGTCATTAGCCACCGTGTTCCATGCGTTATGGGTCACCCATCCGGTTTATGCTGGTTCTGATGATAAATCATGGACCGGCAACAAACCTTTTCCCACAATAAATATCGAACAACTAAGCCTCATTTCCTTGTGTGTCTCTCATGCCCTTTTTCAATTAGTTAGTTTATTTTGCACTGCATAAACACCATGACTAGTTTGAGAAGATTGTGAAAAAACTGATGACCCCCACTGTGAGCTTCTGAACTGCTGAAGGTGAGCTGAAGCCGCTCGTTCACTACCTTGTTCCGTGTAATATGGACTGTATTTCCAAATTATCTCCTTGTACATGGGTATTTATGTTAGTCATCACCTGTCTATCAGCCATTAAACTACACGGTTCTGTAAGTTCAGAATGGCTAAACTGATATAACTTCTTATAACAGACAATATAAGTTACATGAGAATGTTGCTTTTGTTGACTGATCACATAATCTAAATGACTTTTGACAGATGTTAGTCAATTAAGCTTAAAGTTCGTTTTAACTTTTGGTTGCATCCAACTGTTTATTTCACTAGGGCCATATTTCCTACAACATTAGGAGTAGTTTTTAGTGGAATTTTTTTTCATTATGCATTTGTTTACAATGCATCTGTATGGAATATATGTTGGAATGAAGCTCAGTTACTGTTAATTATAAAAACACGAAGAATAATAATGAATGGTTCGGTCAGGATTTTAATATATGACTCATCCCAACAAATGAACTTTTCTACCTCAGGAGAACCCAGCATTTGCAAACTTCAATTTATTAAGAGGTCATTGTTTGTGCACTAAGCCCCATATACCCCTGACCCAGTGCTTGCTGATCTAATTGTCTTCCAGTTTAGCAATTTGTCACCCTAATTTTCAAATCCCCCTTAGTCTCACCCCTCCCTATACATTGCAGCTTCTTCCATTCCTGATACCTCTGTGTCTCCGTGCTTCTGTACTTCCAATTTCTTGCACATACTCTGATTTCAATACATGTCCATTAGCCTTCAGCCATTTCTCTGAAATTACCACGATAAAATTCTTCACATATCCAACACTTTACTTCAGAATGCCTTTTGACAAGAAGCTTCTTGACCAGGCTTTTGGTCTTCCCTCCTAAACCTATGCTCATTTATTCTAATATATCTCTATGTGATTCATATCAAATATTATTCAATAACATTCCTACAAAGCATGCCACAGATGCAATATGACCGTAGGCTGTTATTGCCCCTGTTGTAATTTCCTAGTCTTACTGAATTTCCAAATTCAGGTTAGTGTGACACTGAGCCAAATCCCAATAGTCTCGCTGTGCGGGTACCCAGGATGCGCGCGGCGCAACTGGCCGGTGTGTTTACAGACATTTTCAATCTCTCCCTCTCCCAGTGTAGAGTGCCCTCCTGCTTCAAAACATCCACCATTGTTTCTGTACTTAAAAAGACCAAGGTAACGTGTCTGAACGACTGGTGTCCTTGTCGCACTCACCTCAGTAATAAACAAATGCTTTGAGAGGCTGGTCAGGGATTACATCTGCAGCATGCTGCCTCCCACACTGGACCCCCTACAATTTGCCTACTGACACAACCGATTAACAGATGACACAATAGCCACAGCTCTACACACCGTCCTTACACATCTGGAGAAGAGGGATGCTTATGAGAGAATACTGTTATGGGACTACAGTTCAACATTCAACACCATAATTCCCTCCAGGCTCGACAAGAAGCTCAGAGACCTCGGGCTTCACCAAGCCTGGTGTAGCTGGATCCTGGACTTCCTGTCAGATTGCCAGCAGGTGGTAAGAGTGGGCTCCCTCACCTCCAACCTTCTGACTCTCAACACAGGAGCCCCTCAGGGCTGTGTCCTAAGCACCTCCTTTACTCTCTGTACACCCATGACTACGTTGCCACCCACAGCTCCAATCTGCTAATTAAATTTGCTGATGACACAACACTGATTGGCCTAATCTCAAATAATAACGAGGCAGTTTACAGAGAGGAAGTCATCACCCTGACCCAGTGGTGTCAAGAAAACAATCTCTCCCTCAATGTCGCAAAAACAAAGGAGCTGATCGTGGACTACAGGAGAAATGGAGACAAGCTAACCCCTATTGACATCAATTGATCTGGGGTTGAGAGGGCGAACAGCTTTAAGTTCCTCGGCATCCACATCACTGAAGATCTCACGTGGTCTGTACATACTGGCTGTGTGGTAAAACAAGCACAACAGTGCCTCTTACACCTCAGACGGTTGAAGAAGTTTTGCATGAGTCCCTAAATCCTAAGGACTTTCCACAGGGACACAATTGAGAGCATCCTGACTGGCTGCATCACTGCCTGGTACGGGAACTGTACTTCCCTCAATCGCAGGACTCTGCAGAGAGTGGTGCGGACAGCCCACGACATTTGTAGTTGTGAACTTCCCAAAGGACATTTATAGAGACAGGTGCATAAAAAGGGCCCGAAGGATCATCGGGGACCTGAATCATCCCAACCACAAACTGTTCCAGCTGCTACCATCTGGGTAACGATACTGCAGCATAAAAGCCAGGACCAACAGGCTCCAGGACAGCTACTTCCTCCAGGCCATCAGACTGATTAATTCACGTTGATACAATTGTATTTCTATGCTATATTGATTGTCCTGATGTACATAATATTTGTTACAAATTACTATAAATTTCACATCACACATTCAGATGGAGACATAATGTAAAGATTTTTACTCCTCATGTATGTGAAGAATGTAAGAAATAAAGTCAATTCAATTTCCAGAATCGCTGGAGCAAATTGTACTCCCCATCCAGAGGACATCCAAAGGGAATTGGTTTTAAAGAGGTCACACTATACCTTGGCTACACCTTAAATAATCAAAATCAGAATCAGGTTTATTATCACCAGCATGTGATGTGAAATTTATTAAATTAGCAGCAACAGTTCAATGCAATACATAATCTAGCAGATAAAAAGATAATAATAAATAAAATAATAGTAATAATAAATAAAAAGTAAATCAATTATGTACATCGAATAGATTTTTAAAAAGTGCAAAAACAGAAATACTGTGTATTAAAAACAAAAGTGAGGTAGGGTCCAAAGATTCAATGTCCATTTAGGAATCGGATGGCAGAGGGGAAGATATGTTGGGACCTTCCGATTGTTAATGGTCAAGGAGAAGAAAGATGAGGAAGAAATTACGTAAGTAAGGGAGAAGGAAAGGTCTTTATTTTGTGGTTGCTTCCTTTCTGAAATAGTAAAGGATTGTACTGTGGAATATAGCATTCTCCGATTCTAGGCTGGGAGCCATACCAGGCAGCTCAGGAGGGTTACATTCTTTTCCAAGCACTTTAAATAAATACAGACTTTAGTTTAGACCAGATTTGCATTCAGGAGTGGCTGAAAACCATCATCAGCATGCTCAGTACCTTCCCTTATCACCTTCTGAATCGCATTCCACTGAAACATATGCCAACACACTACAAAGCACACACTGTGTACAGGCAGTGACAAGCTTTTATGCTATCTTAAAATAACATAAAGTGCTTTCATATCTATTTCCTTACTTGTAGAGTTTGCTTCTGATGTCAGATCATTTACATAAACCTCAGAATTATATCCGAATCTGATTTATTATCACTGACGTATGTTGTGAAATTTGTTGTTTTGTTGCCTTGAAGATGTCCTCGATGACAGTGTAGGTTGTGTCTATGCTGAAAATAGCTGAGTCTAAATCTCTCTGTGCATTGGAGGTTCCATACCAGGCTGTGCTGTAACTGGTCAGAATGCTCCCCACTAATGGCCCTGATTTACATTCTCTCCTCTTGTCTACCCACAAACACGACTCTCATATGTAAATATGCTCAATCACAAACGACAGAAAATCTGCAGATGCTGGAAGTCCAAGCAACACTCATAAAATGCTGGAGGAACTCAGCTGGCCAGGCAGCATCTATGGAAAAGCATACAGTCAACGTTTCAGGCCAAGACCCTTCATCAGGACTGGAGAAAAAAAAAAAGATGAGCGGTCAGACTCCGAAGCGCCTCGTCCCAAGACATCAACTGTACTATTTTCCATAGATGCTCCCTGGCCTGTTGTATTCCTCCAGCATTTTGTGTGTGCTTGTAAATATGCTCCTTGTCCTAATCACCAATCTCACAGCAATCTGGTTAAAAATAATTTGCTTGCTCTAAATTTCTCAAATTTAATATCCTTTCTTTAATATACTTATTTTTATTTATTTATTTGGAGATACAGCGCGGAATATTCTCCTCCGGCCCTTCAGGTTGCGCTACCCAGCAACACCCCCATTTAACCCTAGCCTAATGGCCAATTAACTTACTAATCAGTACATCTTTGGACTGTGGGTGGAAACCAGAACCCCTGGAGAAAACCCATGCAGTCCACGGGAGGACCCACAGAGGATGCAGTGATTGCACTCCAAACTCTGACGTCCCAAGCTGTAACAGCGTCGTGCTAACCACTACGCTACTGTGACGACCATGCTTAATATCTTAGGAACTGGAATGAATCATCTATCATGACAATGATAAGTATTTCTATATATCTTCACGTTTGATGAAATCCCATTTTCACTATCCATTTGGCCAGAAAGGATAGGCTTTTCTGATTATCTTAAAAACAGAAAACAAGCTAGAAAGGTGGAAAGGTTGGTGAGGCATCTCTGAAACCCTTGGCTTAGAAATCTGAAGGCTGGTGATGGCTGAATGGAAGCCAGTGATACACAGGAAACTAGAAATGGAAGGGTGCGGGCATCTCAGATGATTATATGAATGCATGAGATTACAACGACAGGAATTAATAAGGCCATGGACAGATTTAAAAAGCAGGATCAGTGTTTTATTTTAAGTTGTTGCTGACTGGAAACAATGTAGGCTGATGTCTATCAAATGGTGGGCAGAGTGTGAGTTAGGGTTATGGGCTGAGAGTTTCACTTTGAGGAGATTTATGGAAGATATGAAGCTAACCATTAAAAATTGTCAGACTTATAAGTTCAAAAGCAAGGGCAGGCAGGTTATGTCCAGTTCAACATAACTCTGTAACCTTCCTGTTCAAGCAAAAAGTCTCAGTTATTTGTCTCTCCTCAGTAATTGATATTTCTTTACACTTGGCAGCATCCCAGTTAATCTCCCAGTTATTCAAAGTTCAAAGTAAATTTATCATCAAAATACATATGTGTCACTATATACCACCCTGAGATTCATTTTCTTGTGGGCATTCCTAATAAATACAAAGAAACACAATGGAATCTATAGAAAACTACGCACAAAAGACAAACAACCAATGTGCAAAAGACAACAAATAGTGAAAATACAATTAAAAAAAACAAGAAATAAGAAATAACTAATACTGAGTATAGAAATTGTAGAGTCCTTGTAAGCGAGTCTATAGATTGTGGAATCAGTTGGGACTTCAGTGTTGGGGTGAGTAAAGTTATGCATTCTGATTCAGGATTGAGGGGTAGTAACTCTTCCTGAACCTAGTGGTGTGGGACCTAGGAACCTGCACCTCTTTCCTGATGATAGCAACGAGAAGAGAGCATGGCCTGGATGGTGGGGGTTCTCAATGATGGAGGGTGCTTTCCTGTAATAGCACTCCTTGTAGATGTGCTCAGTGGCGGGGAGGGCTTTACTTGAGATGGGTGGGGTTGTGTCTATTACCTTTCGTGGTCCTTTTTGTTCAAGAGCATTTGTGTCTTCATACTAGGCAATGATGCAACAAGCCAGTATACTCTCCACCATGTATCTATAGATTTATGCCAAAGTTTTAAATGACATAGAGAATCTTTGCAAACTTCTAAAAAATAGAGGCAGTGCCACGCCTTCTTTGTAATGGCACTAAGCTGCTGGACCAAGGGCAGATCCTTTGAAATGATAATGCTGAGGAATTTAACGTTTTCATCCTGTGATCCCCTGATGAGGCCTGGCTCATGGATCTCCAGTTTCCTGCTCCTGTAGTCAATAATCAGTTCTTTGGTTTTGCTGATGTTGAGTGAGAGGTTGTTGTTGGGGCGCCATTCAGCAACGTTCAATCTCCCTCCTATGTGCAAATTTGTCACCACCTTCGATTTGGCCAACGACAATTACTTCAATGTCCTTCATGACAGTATTGTTCAGTACATTTGCAAATCATTTCTTCTATTCCCAGTGATAAGAATTCCATTATTTCTGAGCTGCCTTTATGATTTTAAATGCCTTTGATTAAATCTCCACTCCATCTTGTACTATGAACCCCCACACTTGACAGGACAATCAGCACTGTGTTAGTTCACAGAGTCTTAATCTGTTTCCCATCAAATACTTTGCTAAGTTTTAGTTGATTAGTACCAGTTGTAAAATGTCTCAGTGAGTGTTATCATCAGTATATGCAATCTTCAGGATTCAAACTGTAAATTACTCTCACTGCTATCCCCCGCATTCCTGGCTTTGAACTTGAAAGAATCTAACATTGCTTAGTTATATAGCTAGAACTGTAAAGGACCCTATACGTACAAAACATTTCAAAAGAGTGACGTCTACTGTCACTGTAGGAAAGAGTATTCATAATAACATTCCTGTAACCATAACAATCTAGTGGCAAAAGATAGATAAATGAAATCTATTCTCTGGGCAGACTATAATACATTGCTTATCGATTATTACACTGAATGGACTGCCTATAATTCCCAAAACAATAAGGATCCATTAGAAAGCACCTAGGTGGGTGTTCTGACAGATCCCTTGTACTTAGTCATACTTTACACCTCAAAACATTTTTTGCTATTGCAGACTCTAACATCAAACCATTGGAATAGCATTTTGTCACTGTTTACAGTACACTTCCTGAGGTTAAAACCACCTGACAAAGCATGAAAGACAACTTATCATTGATTGCATGATAAAACTTAAGTAGAAAGCACCTGACATAATAATAAAACCCTTTGCCAATGGCTATTTCAATTAATATTAACTGAAATGATTCCACATTGAGAACTAGTTATCTTTAAAGTTGCACGAGATATTGATATTCCATCCAACATTCAATGACGAGTGTACAGATGTTTATTTTCAGCGGTTGGGCAGTGTTCTGCATGTTGCAGCATGTTGTAGAACACTGTGGTGAACTACATATACCTGTCTGGACATGTCCCCCCCCCCCCCCCCCGCTGACTACTCCTGTGGCTCCTCCCACAGACCCCTGTATAAAGGCGATTGGAGACACTGCTCCTCCCTCATTCTCCAGGATGTTGTGTGATCGTCTCTTGCTGCTGACAGTGCTTTCTTCCAGCTAATAAAAGCCTATCTCTCACCTCACGTCTCCGAGAGTTATTGATGGTGCATCAAACACCCCTTCTCTTCCTCTAGTACTTTCCATGGGATGACGTCTACTGGGGTAAGGAAGTGATGTGGTCTATCAGTTTACAGGCTCAGCAGTGCAAAACTCTGCTCGAATATTTTCCATGCAGTGAAAAATGCACTAAAGATGACCACCATTGCTCAAGTCACTTAAAAGGAATAGCCAACTCCACAGGACACAACTGCAGGGATGTTGGAATGTAGGAACGAGGAAGTTATGCTGCAATTGTGCAGTCGGTGGTGAGACAGCACCTGAGTACAATGCACAGTTTTGGTAGCTAAGCCAAGATATATTGGCCCTAGAATAAGTGGAATGCAGGTCACCAAGTTGATTCCTTGGTTGAAGGGATGAGAAAAAAATGGCCCTGATCTTCTGACCTACCATTCACTGGGGCTTATCTTGGAGTTGCTTGTCAAACTTCAGAAAATACCACTTGAACTTTTGATGAAATTACAAATAGAAAAAATAAAAAATGCTGGAAGCACTCAGCAAGTCAGGCCACATCAATGGAAAGAAAAAGAGATGCAGATCCAAAATCCTATGTCAGGCATACTGGCCGATTGTCTCCACAGAAAATCCTTTGCCGTACTCGTCCTATTAACATGAACGGATGGTCACATATTAGCTCATATGTGCTGTAAATGTCATCTGCATGTCTCATCCCCCAATAAAATAATCAGTATTTTCAATTTTGTCACAGTTCTATTCATAAGGAAAACATTGTAACTCAGATGACAGGTGTCTCATGAGTCTAAGCCTCTTGCAATTTTATATTTCAGATGCTATTCTTGTCTAATTAGTTCATATATTCCTATGGGCAAACATGATTTAACCAGGCAACATACAAATCACATCAGAACTCAGTGGTTCAGGCAGCATCAATGGAGGAAAATGTTGTCAATGTTTTGGGATAGAACCCTTCAACTAGATTAATTATGAGTGTGGACCTGAAACATCGAAAATCCCTTTCACTTTATAGATGTTGCCTGACCTGCTGAGTTCCTTCTGCACTTATGTGTGTTGCCCCACGTTCCAGTGTCTGAAGAATTTTGCATCTTTGTGATTTAACCCAAGATACATTAAGCTTTCTGGAGCTAAAATGTTGATGTTTTGAATCACTAATAAATCAGGAATGTTTCCTTACTCTTACTTTATTTTTAAGATGATGGAAAAAGAAATAATCTTACATTTACTTTAAGGAATTTAATTTCTTTAATGGGGGTAATGCTGTATCGTCTGAGACAGTCAGGCAAGGACCATTCATGGATCAAACAAAAACAATACAAACGTTGGAAACTTGAAATAAATTCCAGTCAGCTCTGCAGGTCAAGCAACGTTTGTGGAGAGAAAAGCTGAGTTAAGATTTCGGGACAATACCATTTTATTAAAATATTTGTGGTCTTTGTTTAATTGGTTGGTTTTAGCCATAAATGCAGTATTTCAAGAATAGTTCATTTATCTTATACTATAAGCAGAACTGTTCACTATTTGTGAAAGGAACAGTGATTGAAATTATTCATATTTTGTAATTAACTTGATTGCAGACATTTTTCTGATTGTGTGTCACCAGGTTCAATATGTTGAGTATAATTTAATAAATAAATATTCATAGGCAGTGTACCTACAAAGTTCTGACATATGTATCTGGAGGGCAAGGACTTCTGCTAATTTTTGTATCATTTGAATTTCCTGCCTCACATCAATGAGTACAGATGAAATAAAATATGAAGTAAAATATTTCATTTATTAGGCTGTTTACCCTTCCTCCATCCAGACTTCTCCACTCCCCCTAACCTTCCCTATTGTAAAATGAGTGATTGGACCTCACTTATCTAGTGTACTCTTATTCATTGGTTCAAGTGCACTAAATCTTGAACTCTTGAATCTTTGCATTGGTTTCTTGCTCGTGCAAAGGCCAAGAGATTGGAGAGTTGGCAGCTAGGCTCAGAAGTCAGCCAATGCATCCATCTTTTAACATGCTGGTGGGTACAGCTGCCTGCATGCCAATTGGTCCGACAATTCAGCCCAAACTCAGCAGAGTGAGGGGAAATCACATTGACTCAAGACCATAAGACTCTGAGAGACATTAACACAGTAGAATTTGAGAGATTGGTTCCCAGATTGGAGAACATTGAAACAGGGAATATAACAATCGAAACAATTTTCTTATCCTACATCAAATCTTAGAGCTGATATTGGACAGACTTTCTCCTGTTTAGAATCTATTTAATCTATAGGCACAATAGTTGTGGTTTCACTAAAAGTGATGAGTTTACATCATTCGCAAATTATTAAGCAACCTCTACAATAAATATAGCAGTGTTATCTTTTTCATTTACACTTCAAATTAGTCTATTTTATTAATTAAAACAAAATGGAATTTAGTACTGACACAATAAATCTGAGAACCATTTTGGACTTCAAGATAATGCAACAACATGTTGTGGAGACAAAATAGACCACAAATGCTAAAATCTGGAACTAAAAACAGAACCCTGGGGTTAAGCAGCATTTCTGGAGACAAAGGAAAATTGGACCTTTTAGATCGAGCCCCTGCCTCAGGACTGCATGAAACATTGATGAACCCTCTTTTCCTTGATCGATGCAGGTGATGTATTGAGTATTTGTTTTTGTAATAACATGCAATAATAATGTATGAAATGTGAGGAGTTTGGGAGTGGGACACACACATACACATACACACAATCCACAGGAACACATGAAAGCATTTCCATACAGCAGTTTCTGGCACCTTTGAGAAACAACCAAAGTAGTGCCTAACCAAGTTAATGAAATGAAATGCTTTAATTGTGCCAGCCAAGCCCACATGTGACCTTACAACTGTCTGTTTTGTATCAGACTCACAGCTAGTTTCATTTCCTGCCTTACTTACAAAACAACAACAATATGCATGCAGCAATCTTCTTACCTGAAAAATTTCTGTAATCTTTTGGAAATTTACCTGAAAGTGCAATGCAATGTCATTTCCTGTATGAAACAGATTTCAGATAAAAAGCTATGGCCAGATTATGATGTTATCCTCCTGTTTTCCCAAAAAATATTCCATTGCCACCTATACCTGGAAACTTTTCCACAGCGTCATGGGGCAGGCCTTACAGGCAGGAAGTGTTTATATTTTCAATATTCATTTGGCATTGATGAGAAAGATCCTTAACTGAACCTGAATCGAAATTGAAAATAATGGGGATTTTCCATGATTGATGAGGGGAAGTGTTAACCAGGATGAATCGGGGAAATTATAGAAGTAAACTGCTATCAATACACCCTCCAGCTAGGAAAAAATACATAGTAAAGTAGTGCACTTCACTCTTTCCACTGGGAAAAGTCAACAGCATACGCTAGACGTTAGCTTTGATTGAGTTGATTGACGTAACTGTCTGATTGAAGGATCTGCTTTTTCTCCGTCACTTTGATTAAAAGTGAAATAAAAGGTGGAGAGTGTTATGCACAATGTTGAATGGGTAACTGGCTGGTGGTAATTGTTAAAAGCAGTCCAGAATAAATTATGCCATTGATAATAGCCAAACATTGCAGCTGCCATTTTGTTCAAGTGATCATTCTTTATTTGTAGACCCAGGTAATGAGCACAGAAACTGATGACGGTGGCCAGTCTAATCATCTCTACGCCCAAAGTTCATTGCTTTTTGACAAGGATTGGAATTTTAATTTTGAAGTTGTTCAAGATTGGGAATCGTCGTAGATTGGTGAGCAAAGGGAAGGTTGGTGAATGAGATGTGACTCAAGTCAGGATAAGGAGTTTTAGATAAGCTGAAATTTATGTAGGTTATGCCGTGGAAACATAGAACATAAAATGTCACAATACAGACCCTTCGGCTCATAATGTTGTGTTCACATATACAAACCTAGTGGGGATCAACCTAACCCTTCCTTCCTAGATAGTCCTCCATTTTTCTTTAATCCGTATGCAGTACCTATCTAACAGTCTCATAAGTGACTCTAATCTGTCTGCCTCTACCCCAGGTAGTGCTTTCCAGGCACTTACTGGTCATTATAGAAAACCTACCTCCGACATCCCCCCTATACTATCCTGCAACCACTTTAGAAGTATGTATTCTCGTATTAGCCATTGTCACCCTGGGGAAAAGGTACTGGCTGTCCACTCTACCTTTGCCTCTTATCAGTTTATGCACCTCTCTCAAGTCACCTTTCTCTCTAAAGACCTCAAATTTCCCTCATGTTCTCTAAGCCAGGCTGCATCCTGGCAAATCTCTTCTGCACTATCTCTGAAGTTTCCACATCCTTCTGATAATGAGGCAATCCGACACAATACTCTCAGTGTGCAGGTGTGGTCTTACCAGTGTCTTATAAAGCTGTACTATTACCCTGAACTGTGTTAATTACCTGAGGTTGACAAAAAGGCCTCCTGGCCCTGGAGAGTGAATATCCATCACATTGTTAACCATGGTTCCTTCATCCTATTACCCTACCCCAGCCTCACAGGACAAACATACCCAGAACCTCATGCAAGTGCTCCCTGAACAACCTTCACATTTCCATTCTTCATTTCCTTCAGAACATTTGTTCCTAATTTACACTCCCAAGTTCACAACGAGCCCTCTCCCAGTTAAATACTTTTCCATGCTATATGCCCCTATCCCTCTCCAAGTCCATGGTAAAGGCTAGGGAGTTGTGGTCGCTGTTTGAAATGCTTGCCCACCAAGAGATCTGTGACCTGACCAGGTTCAGCGCCTAGAACCAAATCCAGTAGAGCCTTTCCTCAGGTAAGATTGTCCACATATTGTGGCATGAATCCTCCCTGGACACATATAACAAATACTGCCCCAACTAAATGGTTAGGACTAAAGAGGTGCCAATCAATATTAGAGAAGCTGAAGTCACCCATGACAAAAACACTATTATTGCAACTTTTCAAAATCTGTCTTATGATCCGATCCTCAGTGTTCCTATTAGGAGGGTGTGGCTATAGGATATGCCCAATAGTGTAATTACCCCCTTCCTGTTTCTGACGTCCACCCACACTGACTCTGTAACTGATCCCTCTTTGACGTCCACCCTTTTTCGCAGCTGTGATACTAGCCCTGACTACCACTGCCACTCTTCTACCTTGTTTATGCCTTTCCCTGTCCCCTTTGAAACATCTAAACCCTAGAACATCCAGCAGTGATTCCTGCCCTTGTGACAGCCATGCCTCTGTAATGGCTATAGTAGTGTAGTTCCAAGTACTGAACCATGCTCTAAGTTCATCTCCCTTGCTCTTGATACTTCTTGCATTAAGAGCCACACTTCAACCCATCCCATTGACTGAAATTTTGCCCTATCAACTGCCTGTCCTTCCTCACAGTCTCTCTACATGCTGCACCTTAGTGTACAACAACTGCCCATCCTCTGACCTATCCATCTGGTCCCTATCCCCCTGCCAAATGATGTCAAACTGTCCCTGACTGCTGCAAGGACAGTGGTCCCTTTAGAGTTCAGGTTTGACCTTTTGTACAGGTCATATCTTCCACAAAAGGGATCCAATGATTGACAAACCCGAAACCCTGTCCCCTACAGCAATTCTTCAGCCATACATTTATCTGCTGAAGCGTCCTATTCTTACCCTTACTGGCAGCACTCCAGGGATTAATACCTTGGAGCGTCTGTGTTTTAGCATCCTCCCAAGTTCCTTATATTTGCTTTTCCAGCTATGTTATTGATACCTATATGTACTATGACTTCTGGCTGCTATTAGAGTAGTTGAGTCTTAAGACAGCAAAGACTACAGATGTCCCCTGCTTTACGAATGTTTGCTTTATACCACTTCGCTTTTGCAAAAGACCTACATTAGTAACCTGTTTTCACATTACTAAGAGGATTTTCGCTTTTAAGAAAACTTTTCCCATGTAAATTAATGGTTCTTCCCTTTACGCCATTTCGGCTTAAGAACGGTTTCGCATGAACGCTCTACCTTTGTAAAGGGAGGGACACCTGTATGCATATTGCTACACAAGAACTTCTCCAGATGCTGGGAATCCAGAGCAACACACACGAAGTGCTAGAGGAACTCAGCCGGTCAGGCGGCATCTACGAAAGTGAATAGACAGTTGATGTTTCAAGCTGAGACTCTTCGTCAGGACTGAAATGGGAGGGGGAAGGCGCCAGAATAAAAAGGTGGGGGGGAGGGGAAGGAAGCTAGCTAGAAGGTGAAAGGTGAAGTTGTAACGTACTGTAGCATCACCTTCAAATGCCGGGCATGCTTCCATGACAACCATGAGACAAATAAGATCATCACCCTCAACAGCATGGCACACACCTTTAGCGGATGGCTTGTGGTTGCACAAATCACATTTATTAGGGGCCAATATCAATTGCGCAAAAAATGTTAAACAAAATGAATAGATCTCATGGAAGTCATCAACGAGACTCATAAGTAACCATGGAAATGAAGAGTATAACCTAGCAATGAACATGGAATACAAATTAGTCACCAGAGCTTCACATCAAAATAGTTGCCATGGTAACAGACTTTTAGTGAGAAATATGGTCTCGGCACATGTATCTAGAAACAATGCTCTTAAGTGTTTACCATTTATAGCATTTTCCTCACTTTTAATGTGACTAATAATGCTCATGCTAATATTTTTTTCCAAAAAGATATTGAAAGATTAATTTTTATTGGAATATTTGGTACATTTAACAGATTAGATATTATGGTTACATTGTAAAAGCTTTGCAATATTTCAAAGTAATATTAAATTCGCATAGAAAAATGTGAATAGTACAGGGAACACTTTTATTAGCATCAAAACTGCCAAAACACAGCAATTGTCCATCATCACAAAATGAAATGAGGTGAGTACAAAACGAGCTAACATAAGCAGAATTGTATTTTGTGTTGAGGACCAACACTAATACTTTCCCAAAGGATGATGGAAATCAAATGCATTTAGTTCAAAGGTTCAAAAGACTCTTTAGTTTTATCGGATGTATTTAAATACCAAAGGCTGGAAATAACTGCTCCAAAATGCATTGACTTCCATTATTTCAGCAAATAAATATATTAATGAACAAATAAACATCAATACAAACAACATTTTTCTTAGCTATATCTTACATTGTTTATGCGTCTGAAGCTCATGAATCTACATTATATGCTTGTGACTCAGAAAAGTAAGATATTCCTAAAACACATTATGCTACTTCCCTTTTTCTGGTAGTTTCTGCTCAGCTTCATTCACGTCATTTTTGATGACATAGGCAGTTAGAACGTTACCCTGCTCCATGCCAACGTCAATTTAGATTAGTCTCATACACTGATCAATTATACCTTTTCTTCAGGCATATCAGCATCAAAGAGTAGCCATTGTGCTAGAATTTAAAAAAGAGAGAAATTTATTTTCTTATTCTCTCTTAATTGCAAAAAATGGAACAATATTTAACAGAAACTTCCTGATATTTCCTATTACACTTCATATTTATATTAAAAGTGTAGCATAATTTTCTTTGAAAACACGTAGAAGATAAGAACATGAAAGAAAATCCCTGTAAAAAATAAGAAGTGTAAAGACGTTAAAGGAGGTTCCTGAGGGGTATTGCCCTAGAAATCCAAGCACTCATGCTGAGGACTGATGTCATTTCTGTGCAACATAGAATTGATTTGTTCAGTAGAAGGAATTTGCCAAAATTGATGTAATTTAATGCTCTGCAGTTCATCTGAAGGAAAGTAGGGTTGAGTATCAGAGACGAGCACATCTCCAGCACCATTTAAAGAGCTCATCAAGCGGGAAGTCATTTGGAACTGATCTCATTTCACTGCCTGTCCTAAAATTGAGCTTGTTGAATTTTGAGATGAAGCTTGCTTTCCTTTACAGAGAGCTCTCAACAGTTAAAGTAACCTTTCAGTCTCAGTTCCCCATTTTCTGTTTCTATTTCAGATTTGGAGCACCTACAATTGTTTTGATTTTCTTTTACTGTTGAATTGATGGGGCTCATCACCAACAACGTTGAGGCAGCCTTTCAGAGAGGAGGTGGAAGAGCTCGAGGTCTGCTGCCAGACAAATAATCTCTTCCTCAATGTCAACAACACAAAGGAGATGGCTGTCGACTTCAGGAGAACTTGCACCACTCACACCCCTCTTTACGTTGGTTTCAATCTCCTGGGAGTCCACATTTTGCACGATCTCTCATGGTTTCAGAACACATCCTACACAATCAAGAAATCTCACCAATGCCTCTATGTTCTAAGGAGGCTGAGGAGAGCTGGACTGCGCACATCAAAGATTACGACCTTCTACTGATGTGCATCCGAACATGCTGTAGCACTGCATACAGAAGCTGCACTGTGGTGGACAGGGAGACAGGTAGTCCAAACTGTCCATTGCATCGCCAGCACCAGTCGACCCGCCATCAACGATATACCTACTTAATAGTGCCAGAAAAAGGCCTGCAATAGGAAGGATCCCACCCACCCTGCTCACAGACTGTTTGTCCCACTCCCGTCAGGGAGGAGTCTACATAGCATCCACTCCAGGACCACTGTTTCTAAAACAGTTCCTTTCCCCAAGTAGAATGGCTGATCAACACCTCCAGCCACTAACCCATCCCACCACACCACCAACCACCATTTTCTATCAGAGTCAAATTATGTACAGTCACTCCTGTGCCTGGCATCACTTTATGGACATGCAATCAATCCATGTATACAAGCTATACTATGCATCTATATTTGTACTGCTTTTTATTATAGTGTTCTTTATCTCACTGTGCTTTTTATATCAAATCAAATCCAGAGTAACAAATATTTCATTTTGCTTTACACTCGAGTACTGGAAATTACATTAAATCTTGAACCTTGAATCATTTGCTTCTTAAGAAGTTGTCCTCCACTGACTCTCTTGTTTTGTCTCGTTCACGGCCAGTGATTTCTCTTTCCCATCTAATCTTTGGTAAGGTTTTGATTACAACTGATTTCCACTGTCACCTCTCTTTCTACTGCCAAGTAAACCCGCTTGGTGTCACCCACATCAGAAATACTCACTTTGCCCTGTCCATGCCTCCCCCAAATGTTAGCATTCATTCAGAGAGGACCAAAATATAAAAACAAGGATGTCACGCTGACGCATTATAAAGCATTGGTCGGACTGCACTTGGAGTGTTGTGGGCAGCTGTGGGCCTCTTACTGTGTCTAAGAAAGAAATGTGCTGTCATTCTCTTAGACAGAGCCTCAGCTTTGTAGTGCAGGAGGCCAAGGACAGATACGTCAGTGTGAGGACGGCAAGTGGAATTAAAATGGCTGGCCACCGGGAGATCCTGGCTCTTACAGCAGACAGAGCAAAGATACTTGGCAAAGTGATCCCTAACATGCATCAGATTTCACCAATGTATAGAGGAGGTTGTTAGATGTACTACCAGAATAAGCTTTATAGAACCAGGGGTCACAGAGAAATCCATTTCTCGAGCTCAAGGTGCAAACAGAGAGGGAGATTTCTCTTACATGAAACAAGAGCATGTCACCATTGGGTCTTGGAATGGCATGGCTCTATAATGCCATCTATAATGCCAGTCTCTATCCTGGCAACGATTGTCTGCATAAAATAGAATCTTATTATTTTCCCATGACCTTCCCTGCCATTATTATCATTGCCTTCTCCCTAATAACATTGTGTTGGGGGTCACAACTGCTTAGAAGCTTAATTGACCAGTTAATAACTTTGGTCGCAACATGCCAAAGGCTGTGAAAAGCCCTTACACCACCAGGAAATCTTAAACCAGGATTTCAAAAGAAATTTGCGACAGGTCTATGGACACTGAGGAAAACTCAGTAAATGAATAGTTTGAATAAGAGTAAACTAATTCTTCTGGATGGTCTGGTCATTATTTGTTCTTAAATCAACATGACATTTTACAGGCCACCTGTGAGATGCTGCTGTGTCGTTTCAGCTTTCATCTGAAGTCCCTAAATCCTAAAACTGGGGCAGTCCTGGATTGGCTTGACTTGGATCTCCTTGTGATTGGACCAAGTCCATATGGTAGGTGGCTTGCAACAGTCACTCCACTTTAAAATAACTTGCACACAGGCATCCTCCACACATTAGGACTGGAGGACAAACAACTCACCTGCAATTCCAAGGAAGAAGAAGGAAACAATGTAAAGAGTTGAAACATATTTCATTGCCAGGGCATTGTTTTGGGATGATGGAAAGCACTATTAAAATCAGAATCAGTTTTATGATCACCAACTTATACGACATGAAATGTGTTGTTTTGCAACAGTAGTACATTACAGACATAAAACTACTATAAATTTGTTCATTCGTTATGTGCCATGTCTACTATAAATTACAAAATAAATAATAATTCAAATAAGGAATAATGATATAGTGTTCATGGGTTCATGAATCATTTAGAAATCTGATAGCAGATGTGAATTATCAATAAGATGTTCAAAATAGATCCTTTCTTTAGTACTTCTTGTGTTTAGAAGTTAACTTCACAGTTCCGAGCTGACGCGTAACAAACCTTCTCTGTTCTCTCTTCAATCTGTTAATCAACTTATGTCATGAATAAATATTGCCAGAAGTTGTTTGCTTTTGAATCCTTGAGAATCTGCTTTAAGAATATATGATATGGGTTTCACAGCACCAGCAGGAACAACACACTACAGAACTTTTCTAACCTGGTATCAAGGGCTGAACATGCAGGTTTCTTGATTTTAACAAAGTTGTTAGGTGTGGGTATCATTGCTACTCCGTTATTTAACAAACGTGGTGGAGCAGACAACGTTTTTAAAGAAGAATGGTGTTGTGGCTCATTCTTCGGTTGCTGAAATCTGGCTTCTATCTGTAGCTAAAGTGTTAGCAGACACACTGTAGCAGCAACAAATGCCAATAACACCTGCAGTGATTGTCACTGAGCTGATTATACTGTTTGTACAAGATTTCAGCATATTCAGCAATTGAATACTCTCAATTGCCACATAGTTAGATACAGGAGGTGTGTGTGCATGCCCATTGTGAGTGATGAGGGCCACTGACACCCTTGGGTGGCTGTGTTTGTTAATTGTGTGTCTGGAGGTGACTGATGAGTCCAATCTAGGCTAGGAAGTACCTTGCACAGGCGGGGCAGCTGTGTGAACGTTCTGTAGTTAAGGTGCCTGCTGCTCATTCTTTCTGCTGTTGTCGTTTCCTTTTTGCTTCAACGTTGCGAGTCTTTTCCACCTTGGTGGCACCTTCATGGAGAAAGCTGTGCCAGGATGAGCGATTCAAGGCTGCACATCCCCAAGGAGTGTGATCGATCTCAAGGGCCTTGAGCGAAGTCTAGAGCGTGTCCTTGAATCGTTTCCGCTGATCAGCGCGAGAGTGCTTCCCTGTGGACAGTTCCCCGAAGAACGACTGCTTGGGGATGCGATTGTCTGACATTGTGACAACAAGCCCTGCCCATCTGACTTAACGTTTCATGGATGGTGGGCATGTCTGCTGCAGACAGCACCTCCATGTCAGGAATTCTGTCTTACCAATTGATTTTCATGACCTTCCATAGGCATGACAAGTGGAAGTGGTTCAGTCTATGCACAGGTCTCACGTTCACAGTCCACGTTTTGCGCGTGTGGGGGGGGGGTAGGATGACAGCGCAGTAGACTCTCAGCTTGGTCTTCAGAGTAATTCCCCTTCGCCACCAGACAGTGTCACATAGTCTCCCAAAGTTGGCACTGGCTTTGTCAATCCTGCAGCTGACCTCATCTTCAGTGCCATCTGCTCTTGAGGGGGTGCCACCAAGATATGTGAACTTGTCGACTGCCGGGAGCTGCTGGCCATTCACTGAGATAGATGGCTCCACATAGGGTTAATCTAGGGCTGTTTGGTGCATGACTTCCATCTTCTTCGTGCTGATGGTGAGACTGAAGTTGTCACTTGCAGTGTAAAATTTGTTGAGGATGCCCCGCATGCCACATTCAGAGCTTGCGTTGAGAGTACAGTCGTCAGCAAATCGGAAGTTTCTCTGCACCGTCTCTTTGTCCTTAGTGACGGCCTGAAGCCTGTGCGGATTGAGCAGCTTGCCATCCATCCTGTATTAGATGTGGATTCCCGGATACTGCCCCGGAAAGCATCAGTCAACATCGCACTGCACGTCATGGTGAAGAGGGTGGGTGCAAGCACACATCCCTGTTTGACCCCATTCGTGACTGAGAAAGCAACAGACCAGTCACCATCACCGAGCATGCAGGCTGACTGCTTGACCATGGTGATGAATCTGCCAGGGTAACCAAACCTCACCATGATCTTCCATAATCCCTCTCGGCTCATGGTGTTGAAGGCCTTGGTAAGATCGACAAAGGTGATGCAGAACTGTCTGTTTTGTTTCTGGCAGTTTTCCTTGAACTGTCTCAAACCAAAGATAATACCGATAGTTCCTCTTCCTTTCCTGAGGCCACACTGACTTTCTGGGAGATGACCTCATTCCAGATGAGCTTTTAGCTTGTTTAGCAGGACTCTAGCTTAGACTTTACCAGCTACTGAGAGAAAAAGTTGCCTCTGTAGTTGTCACATGCTTGCCAATTTCCCTTCCTTTTGTACAGGTGTAATATGGGTGTGTCTTTCAGTTCTTGCGGAATCTGACCCTTCTCCCAGCAGGACTGGAATAGCTCTGTCAGTTTGCTGGTGATGAGTGTTTTGTAGACCTGCGCTGGTATAGTATCTGCTCCAGAAGCCTTGCCACTTGACAGCTGGCCCATTACTTCCCTGGCTTCCCCTTCGTGGGGAAGAGAATCCATCTCATGGTTGATGTCTACTTGATTGAGACCATCAATTGTTTCCTCATTTATGGTGGATGGTCAAATTTAAAATGCTCTGCCCATCTGTCCAGAATCTTGGCCTTCTCAGTGAGGAGTATGGTGCATCTGCACTTATGAGGAGTGAGATCTCAGAAGGCTGAGGGCCGTACAGCGTTTTGATAACTGTATCATTGAGTATCAAAGAATATCATTGAGTCATATCTATTGGCGTAGCCCTGAATCTCCTGTCTTTTTGCAGAGCCAAGAGACTTGCATCTTTTTGAGTTTGGCTTGAACTCTTCTGTGCGTTTTGGCAAATGATGTTTCCTTGAAGATGCAGGAAGGATCATTCTGATCGGCTCTGTGTAGCCTGTGCTTTTCCTGTAGGAGAGCTTTTATCTCCTCGTCATTCTCATCGAACCAGTCTTGGTTCTTCTTTGTTGTATGGCTGAGGTCCTCAAAGGAGGCAGATCTGTGATCTCTGAAAGCAGCCCAGTCTTCTTCAACATCCCCTCCAAGGTGAACATCACGAGCTGTGACTGCAGCCGTTTAACCACGTGGTCTGCAATAATGCTGACATTGGGCTACTTGGCAAATTTTCTTGTCTATGGACATTGTTTGGGTTGGATGTAGACATTAAGTTTGGAAACAGTCAAATGGTAGTCTGTCCAGTAATCTGTGCCACATATGGGTTTGGTCACTCTGGCATCGCGTCTGTCACATCTTCTGGTGATGACATTGTCAACCAGATGCCAGTGCTTAGAGCACTGTTTGGTTTTTCCACCTGTTACGGTTTGGCAGGGTAAAGGACCATTACCACCTGTTACGGTTTGACAGGGTAAAGGACCATTACCACCTGTTACGGTTTGGCAGGGTAAAGGACCATTACCACCTGTTACGGTTTGGCAGGGTAAAGGACCATGTTGGTGATGATGAGGCCATGCATGACACAGGTTTTCAGAAGAAGCAGGCCATTACTGTTGCATTTGCCTAACCCACAATGCCCTAGGACTCCATCCCTGGTATTGTGGTCTCTTCGCTCTCTAGCGTTGAAAGGAGGAGGAGTTAGTCTGATCTCAGTACAGCCACTATCAGGGAACCAGGCTCTCCATAGAACTTGTCATTGGCTTCCTTTGGGTTGGTTGTCATTGGGCCATAGGCACTAATCAGCATGATGTTACATTTGTTCCGCAGGGGTAGTTGCATGCTCGTTAGAAGCAGTTTGCTGACAAGGGTTGAGTGAAGTAGACAATGTTTAGGGCTCCTTTTCTAGCCGAGCAGTGTGGTCCTGGTACTTCAGTCAAAGAAAAATGACCCTTTGCCTGAGCCACCAGTGCACAGGTCCACAGCTACAGCTTCTGGTGTACCCTCATCTGCGGTTTCATCACTCGCCCATCGCCACAGGACTTGGATTTAGATGTCATAACTTGCGTGTGAGTTTGATTACAGTGAGGGAGAGTTGTGCAGGTCGTCAACCTCAATCTCCCGTCCTAGTCTATCTGAATCCAGACGACTGGAGATAGGTCAGGATGCAGTGGATGACCTACGTGTCTTGCCGTGCTCTTCGCGCTCCACAACGCAAGCTGGGAAATGCCTTTCTGCCCGTTGAACCAGCTGGTAGTTTCCTTGCACTGTCTGCTGAATTTAATCCTCACATGCTTTGGGGAGATAAGCCCAAAGTCACCGAGGGTTTCAAAAAACCCTGATGGCTACTCTCACCTGGTTTGGCTGACCTGTCCAAGCCATTGCCCGGGATACAGCTGCTGTCACATGCAAACGGTTTACTTGGAGCCACAGGTGAGAGCTGAGTGCCAGGTGAGGACCAAAGGTGGGGGACCTACCTTGGGAGGTGCAACAAGTCTTCACACCAGAGGTGCTACCCTGTCTTGACACCCCAAGACAAGGAACAGGAGGTACCAAAAATGGTGTCATGATGCTACAGCAATTAGCATGACGCTATTGCAGCTCAGAGTGTTCCAGAGTTCAGAGGTCAATCCCACCACTTTCTGTAAGGAGTTTGTACTGTATATTCTCTTTGTGACCACGTGGGCTTCCTCCACGTGTTCTGGTTTCCTCCCACATTCCAAAGACGTGCTGATTAGTAGGTTAATTGGACATAGGAAATTGTTCTGTGATTTGGTCCGTGTTAAATAGGTGAGCAAAGTGACTCGTTGGGCCAGAAGGGCCTGTTCCATGCTGTACCTCTAACTAAAAAGTATAATGTGGCCACTGAGCACGTGTTTGTGGTCCTCTGCTGTCATAGCTTGTCCATTTCAAATCTGACGGGTTGTGCATTCAGAGATGCTCTTCCGCACACCTCTGTTGTAACACATGCTTATTGGAGTTGCCATCACCTTCTTGTCAGCTTGAAGCAGTCTGACCATTCTCCTCTGACCCCCCACATTAACAAGGCATTTTCACCGACAGAACTGTAAACTCTAGAGACTAATGGCATAATAATCCCAGGAAATCACCAGTTTCTGAAATACTCAAACCACCCCATCTAGCACCAACAATCATTCCACTTAGATCACATTTCTTCCCCATTCTGCTGTTTGAACTGAACCTCTTGACCACGTCTGCATGCTTTTATGTATTGAGTCGCTCCCATATGATTGGCTGATTAGATATTTGCATAAATGAGCAGCTGTACAGGTGTAACTAATAAAGTGACCATTGAGTGTATGACATCTTTTTATCCCCACCTATGAGCATTATATTTCCTTGTGACTTGTGATTTATTTCTTAAGAAATCAAGAAGTAGCTTTGTCATTAGATCTGTTATAATCAAGAGTGACAGAATATCTATATTTGATTTATCAACTGTTGCCCTGGGGTGATGGACACTTAAAAGTATTCATAATGACTTCAGAGTATCAAGATAAAAGGTACTACCAGATAAAGCTCCGCTTTGGGATAAATGGAACATTGTTAAAGCTCCCTATTCAATGTGCCCTCCTGCTTTAACGGAATTACGAAAAAAAGAAAGATGTGAGGTACTCTGCTGGGAAGTGAAGCTCTGGAGCTTTAATGACAGCTGCTACTGTGTTATTTTTGTGTAGAATACAGAACAAAATCCAAAGCATTTGCTTGAACCTGTGAAACAAGTGATAGGAATTGCATGGAGCAAAGTGCCAAGCTGAGCCACAGAGAAAAAAAATACGACAGCCAAAGATAAGTGAACTTCATAGCAGCTTTTCGATACATTTGCGGTTAATTTTGAATTAATGTGCAGTTATAATGTTTTGCATAGGGAGCAATTTGCATCTTTCGATTTTATTCGGAGTTGGGGATCAGTGGAGTTAGATTTTTGTCCAATAGCTCGAATGAAAATGAACCATAGCTTATTATTTTTTTTTAAAACAGCTTAATTATTAACTTGTGCTTCAGTCAGGTCGAATTGTGAGCTACCCCCAGCACATCCTTTGGTCTAATTGGACATTAATGCAAATAATGCGGTTCACTGTGTTTGAATGTACATGTAATAAATAAATAAATAAATAAATCTGAATTCAAATCTGCAGCTGTGGTTGAAGGAGCATCATTATCAGACCATCTGTCAGATGAACATTTTTTATAAGAAAGGAAAATATACAGCATAACCACCATGTTTAGCACTTGCTCATTGACGAAAAGAAACAGTGGAGAATTCCTGCGGGAATGTGGGATAAAACAGGCCAGATATTTCAGTAACAGTTCAGGAAGAAGAGAGATGTTTAGCCTCTTTTAGTAGATACTCACTATACTAGGAGGGTTTATGTGCATAGATCAGTCAGAATGTGCATCAGCCTGAAAGGGCAGAAGAGCTGAGAGGAATTGGAAATAGTTGGCAAAGCTGCCAGAGGATGTGGTAGAGGAAGCTACAATTACAGGGTTTTAAATGGATAGATTCAGAGAGAGGAAGTGTTTAGAGCAATGCGAGCCAAACACCAGATGAGGAGACTGGCTCAGAATGGTCAGTACTTTGAATGACAGGGACAGGAAGGGTTGAAGGGGCAGCTTCATACTGTCAAATTTTCCATCTAGTTCGTATCATTGGGAATAAGTTCATCTTCTTCTTAAGCCCATCGCCTCTGTTGGGGCGTAGCCTGTTGTCACAACTGACTGTGGGTCAGCTGCCTAAGAGGAACAACCAGATGGCTTGAGTCGCAAAAATAGTTTGAGGTGCTTTTATTTACAAAAATAGTGGAAAAACAAAAACCTGGACGTCCACATCAAAACCAGAAAAAGAATGGGAAAAAAAGTACTATATATATATATATATATATATATATATATATATATATATACAGCTTGCAATTGCCACCTGTCTGGTTAACAGCCACCCTCAGACTAAACAGGAAAAAATCCCCAAAGCCTTGGTAACCCGAAGCTTATAACTGCTAAGCCCCTCCCCCTAGACCCACCAAAATCTAATTAATTATCTTCCATTTCACACAATCTGAAACTCTACTGCCAGTTCTCACAATAAACACATATACCTCATTATTGGAGTCACCTTTTTGCGGTTAAATAACTTAAACAAACCCCAAAACTTTACCACAAGATGAGTAATTAGGTAATATAACCCTTGACCCAGTTAAAGATGGTATCCTCCACCATCAGCACACCTGTGCAGGTTACTGCTGCCTCTATATTAGACAGCTCTATGCAGCAGCTTTGAGTGCTTTACTGAATGTGCCATGTGCCGTCCGTAATCAGTGACGGGCTTTCGTCAAACCTATCGATAGCAGCTTGCAGAAGTCCTCTGTCCTGGGCCAGTCTTTCAAAGTGTAGACTTTTGAAGATCCTTCCTCTCTCAGGGATGATGTCTTTGGAGCTTCTGTTGACTTTTCTGTTGTACTGGGTTTTTAAAAGGATGGGGTTACTATCCCATGTCCAACCCTCCTCCTTTCACAGTCTGGCTTGAAGCTGTCCATGACAGAGTTGGGTATGAATTACTGACATAGAAATGACTGGATAATCAACAAATTAGAATATTGTGGAGACAAACAAGGGACAGAACTTCCCAAAAACAGAAAATTTATACAAGGTGAAACTCAAAACAGAATCATCGGAGACGGGAGGAAAGAACTTGATGTTAGCAGTCTGGGGTAATTAAGACTCATGCATCATTAAATGTAATGAAAAGTTAACTTTGTTGCTACTGTAACCTATATAGAAAACCCATGTCAAAGAATAACATGTGGTGCCGTTATTTCATTTTGTGGTGACCTCCAAGTCTGTAAGCTGAGCTTGTCTTCATGACAAAACGGAACTGAGGAGAGGAGCGCATGAGTGAGCCAAAAGGAAAATACTGTAATTTCAACAAACAAAAGAATTCAATGGATCTTTCTGGTTTTACATTTACAGCATGCCTGGACTTTATCAACACGTGCAGTGCTGCAATATTCCTGCAAATTCTATCAAAGTAGTAACTGAAAAATATGCATTGAGTAAGAGTCAGGCTCAATGGATTGCCTTTTTGCTTTTAAGTTAACTTAATTATTGCTATAATAGTTTGCTGTTTTATGTGAATCAGTCTACCAGATGCTGGTGGGATGACAGACTTTCAGGAACAGTACACTGAGGAACTGGTGTCTTTTGTGCTTTCGAAGTGTTCTTTAATTACATATACTATTCATTTGAAAGAACAGGTGCTGGATAAGTAACATATTATTTCCTACAGAATGAAACACAAATAACAGAGACAAAAAGAATGGTTTACAGTTTATTCAAAACCGTTTTGCAGACGTTCCAAGTTAAAAGGTATTCCTTTGTCAGAATTGTGAATAATTCATAAAGAATAAATCTGTAAGGGTATGAAGTAACATCGCAGAGGAGTAGGAATCATTTCATGAACTCCTTGGGTAAAGCATATGGTTTTCTTTTTGCCATGAGAAATGGTTAGGTTGTGTTACACACTTCACCATCTGCCATTTTTATGTGTGATATTTATCAGCTGTTTCTCTGTTTGCAAGCTTTGCTTTTCAAATTTATATTATGTTGTTACAGCCTTTTATATTTGAAACAAAGAATCTTATTTACCATAGTACAAAGCTAACTGACTAGCAGCATAAAGTAACAGCACATTTCTAGATTTATTTCTAATAGCAATCCGCAAAATAGAAGATTTCAGGTAAAACTCTGGAATAATTTTCGGAGACTAGCTTCAGTCACTCAAATAATTTCATTAATTCACACATCAAGCTGCACAGATGGATCTGAAAACCCTCGGACCACTATTATAACATTAGCTTAACGTGATTAAAGAAAATGATGTCCACATTAATAAAAATATTAATAACCTCATTCAGGAGGCTATATAACATTTGATTTTGTGGGGATAGATGATCCATTTTGGGAAAACTTTCCCAAGAATAAATTCATTTATTTATTCTTAATATCTGAAAGTATATTATCTATTAGAGTCATTAAATGTCATTCTTAGTTCAAGAAATACCTTTTCATGTTGTTATTTTGCATTAGTATGACGTATTTCTTTTACAAGTGTTCCTCACAGGTTTTCCCACTGGTTCCATTGCCTCAGTGTGCAGTCATGCAGGGTTTTATATAGTGGCCTTTCCCCACAGAACATATACAGGGACTGTACTGAGCTTTGGCATATACCCCAGCACCCAGACATTGACTATGAATGTGCCATTCAGCTGAATTTGATCATGAATACCTCCTTGGACTGGAAGACAAGTGACATTTTGGCAGACTTGAGAGCATCCTTCACCAGGTGAAGATCTTTCAGCAACCATTGGGTGCACCTTTGCAAACATCCAGCAGAGATCATACAGTGGGTCCATGTTCTACTGCTACAAAGACCACTGCATCTCTTTTGAGACCTTGTTGTCAAGAACACAATCCAGAAGGAGGAGGGGGGCTTTATCCCCAATGTACCTGTTTTAAGGGCAATATGTGATGTGCAGAGACATTTTTCTTTCACCAACTCTGTGTCATTCTGGCCATCTGGTGAATCCAAAGGGAAGCACAAGCTCCTAGCGTGGATGTTACACTGTTCATCTCTTACTTTCTTCACTACGCTAGCCACCTGGAGCAGAAGGAGGCTGAATCTGTTAAAAAGTCCTACAGAACCCTCCAATATCACAGAAAACATTCCAGTTTGTGTTCATTCCAAATTTCCAACATAGAGTTAAGCCAGAAGGCCCAACAATTTCTGCCCTAATATTTCACCAAAGGGAACAAATTACTATAAATGTATATTTTGAGAGTATAGAGTGTAGAAACTCTTTAAAGGATTTAAACACAGAAAAAAATATAAGCCTTACTTTATTAACAATAGTTCAGGAACCACAAATTCAGTTATTGAATGCTGTGTTAATTTCCAACGTTTCAGGACAAGGCCTTTCAACAGGGCCTGATGACCTGATGAGGGCTCTCAGCCAAAATATCAATATTTTAGTCTTCTCTGTAGGTGCTGGTTGACTTGCCAAATTCCTCCAGTATTTTAGGCATATTGCTCTTAAGATCTCTGTGGTTTACTCTATATAGAAACATAGAAAATAGGTGCAGGAGTAGACCATTCGGCCCTTTGAGTCTGCACCGCCATTCAGTATGATCATGGCTGATCATCCAATTCAGAACCCTGTACTTGCTTTCTCTCCATGCCCCCTGATCCCTTTAGCCACAAGGGCCATATCTAACTCCCTCTTAAATATAGCCAATGAACCGGCCTCAACTGTTTCCTGTGGCAGAGAATTCCACAAATTCACCACTTTCTGTGTGAAGAAGTTTTTCCTCATCTCGGTCCTAAAAGGCTTCCCCTTTATCCTTAAACTGTGACCTCTCGTTCTGGACTTTCCCAACATCGGAAACAATCTTCCTGCATCTAGCCTGTCCAATCCCTTTAGAATTTTATATGTTTCAATAAGATCACCCCTCAATCTTCTAAATTCCAGTGAGTATAAGCCTAGTCGATCCAGTCTTTCTTCATATGAAAGTCCTGCCATCCCAGGAATCAATCTGGTGAACCTTCTCTGTACTCCCTCTATGGCAAGAATGTCTTTCCTCAGATTAGGGGACCAAAACTGCACACAATACTCCAGGTGCGGTCTCACCAAGGCCTTGTACAACTGCAGTAGAACCTCCCTGCTCCTGTACTCAAATCCTTTTGCTATGAATGCCAACATACCATTTGCCTTTTTCACTGCCTGCTGTACCTGCATGCCCACCTTCAATGACTGGTGTACAATGACACCCAGGTCTCGTTGCACCTCCCCTTTTCCTAATCAGCCACCGTTCAGATAATAATCTGTTTCCCTGTTCTTGCAACCAAAGTGGATAACCTCACATTTATCCACATTAAATTGCATTTGCCATGAATTTGCCCACTCACCTAACCTATCCAAGTCACCCTGCATCCTCTTAGCATCCTCCTCACAGCTAACACTGCCGCCCAGCTTCGTGTCATCCGCAAACTTGGAGATGCTGCATTTAATTCCCTCGTCTAAATCATTAATATATATTGTAAACAACTGGGGTCCCAGCACTGAGCCTTGCGGTACCCCACTAGTCACTGCCTGCCATTCTGAAAAGGTCCCGTTTACTCCCACTCTTTGCTTCCTGTCTGCCAACCAATTCTCTATCCACATCAATACCATACCCCCAACACCGTGCGCTTTAAGTTTACACATTAATCTCCTGTGTGGGACCTTGTCAAAAGCCTTTTGAAAATCGAAATATACCACATTCACTGGCTCTCCCCTATCCACTCTACTAATTACATCTTCAAAAAATTCTATAAGATTCGTCAGACATATATGTTCTTCCAGAATTTGACTTCCCAAAGTGTACTACCTCACCCTTGTCTGGATTAAATTCTATCTGCTATCACTCCAGCCAACATTTCAGCCAATCAATGGCCCACTGTATGCTTAGACAACCTGCTTTGCTATATCTCACTGCAGCAATTTTCTTCCCAACTGCAACCTTACTAATCTTACTAATCACATCCTCTTCCAAGTCATTTATTTATATTCCAAAAAACAAATGTCCCAGCACCATTCAAGTGATTTGTTACAGATTTCCAGTTAGATAAACATCCATCTACCACTATCCTCTGCCACCTGTCATAAAGCCAGTTTTGGATTCAGTTTGCCAACATGCCTCAGACCTCTTTTTGCCAATTTTCTTCACCGGCCTACCATGAGGGGTTTTGTCAAAACTTCACCAAAGTCTATGTAAACCTTGTCTCCTGCTCTGCCTTCATCAATTCCCTTAGTACATCCTCAAAAAAAAACCTCATTCAGATTTGTGCGCTGTGATCTCCTCTACTTAAAACTGTGCAGGTGCCTCTAATAAGTCCCCGCCTTTCCAAGTCAATTCAAATCTTTTCACTCAGAATCTTTGCCAACAACTTTCCTACTACTAACGTAAGGCTCACTTGCCTGTAGTTTCTCAGCTTGCCCCTGCTTTCTAATTTGACAACAGGACATCAGCTATCCTTCAATCTTAACTGTGACTAATGAGTTAGAACCAGGAACACATGAATAAGCACAAGCTTCCAACATACCGACACGCCACTGCTTTGTTGAAGAGAACCAATATATTTCAAGAGGCCCAAAACTTAAAATAGCTTGGCCTTTACTTTAGTGTGTATGTTTAGCCTGAGCATAATTCCACTGTGTCCAAATTCAACCCTTGCCTACAGTCTGAGAAAACTTTTGAGGGCTACTCCACCTAGAATCAGTTCATAAGGTAGAAAGTCAGTGTGCAAACACTTAATGTTCAGATTACCTGGCAGGAGATGTGCAGAAGCCCTGGAGAAATGGTGCAGATAATGAAGTTAGACATTTACACTGCTGGTCCAAGACATCTTACTAACTCCTGAAAGAGCCTGCACTCACAGAACACGAAAACTACTTAAAAATTCAAAGCTGAAGTATTCATTGGCGACTTCATTCTTGATAGAGGATCTAAGTTTTCTTTGGAGGAAAGGGCTAATAATTGACCAATAAAAAGTAGGACTTACCAGCAATGTCCACTCTCCTCATAAGGATTAAAAATGATATGCCCTGTGAAATGGCTGAAAATTATACTTGGAAGTCAATTACATTTTTCTTTTATTTGGGACCTTATTGCATATTTTGAAGGCCATGACCTAAAGCTTGAACCATTTGAAAACAGGCAAGACTAATAATACTTTTTATTTCAAGTCACCAGATTGTTTTAAGAGAAAAAACACTAGGAAGGACTATAGCTCAGCCTAACTATACTTACTGAGTAGCACATAAGAGATTCTTGTTGCAAATGATTAACATATTGCAACACTAAAACATGTACTGGCATTGTCATAAAAGGAAGCAAAGGGTTTAGACTTTTTGGCTTTAAATTATTTTAAGGATGATTTATCACTTTAAGAAGCTCAGGCAACACCTGAACTTACATGCTGGATTTGTTACATATTCTTGTTAATATCTGAGAAGACAAACTGCATTCATAGTGGCAGAATAAAGACATCAAAGACGGACACTTTTACTTTGATCCTAGGTTTATTCCAGTAAAGAATGTTGCTCATTGAATCAGAGTTATACAGGGCTGAATAGATTGCATGAAAATGATACACCAAGGCACTGTGATCACAAGAAAACCTTCAAAGCCTACTTTCAGGGCTTCCTCTTCTGATCACTGAATTGAATGAATCAGAATTTGGATGTGCTATTGAGGCAACAGGTGTGGTGAACTCTTTCTGACCACCAAATGACTCACATTCCTGAGAATTAGTGATGCAAAACAGTTTAAAGAGAATAGGAAAGATTATCCAGATTTTATAATATAATGATTTTTATATACTAACATTAATGCAACACCAAACATTGAATATTATTTCATGAAAGGCATAAAATGATTGTTATGTCTTTCATTAACTAACATTTGCAATTTGGAGTTGCATTATTGTTAAAATACATCCAAATGTTTGAAAACAAGCCGTAGAATAACAAATTTGGTAGTTAATGAGTATGCGTGAATTAGAATGGAGAAAATGCAACATAACCTGAGTGTTTAATTAAAGTGATCAGAACGTATGACCAAAGGTACGAGCAGATCATGCACCTCCAGAAGCCTGTTCCACTATTCAGTAAGTGTATTTACATACTGTTATCCCAAAATCTCAATGCTTTGTTTAAAAAGCCTAGCAATCTTAAATTCAGAGAAGGAGCTAGCATCAATTGCCATTAAGGAGAGACATTTCCAAATTGATCACTGCTCTCTGGTTGTAGTGCGCTTTCCTAATTTCAAGATGATCACCTTGTACTTAGGCTCCCAAACCGGTAGGAAGAATTTCTCTCTGGTCGCTCTTATCAGTTCTCCTTAGTACCCCAAAACTCTTTACGATGGTCACTCCTCTCTCCAGGGCACTGGAGTCTTTTGCTGTTCTGTCATTTGGTCCATTTAAATGCCAGCCCAGACAGACTGAAAAGAGAGGGTGCTGGGATCCACGGAGAAAATCGATTTTCCTTGTGACTCTCTCCATGGCACTGAGGCTTTGAAGACTGCCCCGGCTGCTGTGCTCTATGCCTGCTAACATGATGAACTGATAGTGAGGCTTTGGGCCTACTCTGAGTTGTTCCGGCATTCGGATCTGAGGACTCATTTTTTGGTTTGTTGTTCACTTGAATTGTTTGCATGATTTGTGTGTGTGTGTTTTTTTTCTCCTGTCGATCTTTATTTTTCTTTAATTGAGTTCTTTTAGGTTTCTTGTTTTGTGGCAACCTGTGAGCAAACAAATGTCAAGGTTGTATAATGTATATGTTCTTTGACAATAAATGTACTTTGAACTTCAAACTTTGAAAACACTTTGATCAAGTATGGTCAGCCTTCTCCCGTGTGTGCCCTGAACCTCTGTGTCCAATGCTCCCACTTTTTCCTTTAATGATGGATGCTGAAACCATTTTCAACACACTCTCCCTCCTGCCTTACCCCGATAACCATCCACTCTCTTGAGCACAGTCGTTACTGGTCCTTTCATCCTACAGCCAAAGTGCCTTCAGAGAGGATGACAAAACAGCTCACCCAGCCTCTCAAGAACAAACAGTGCCTTTGTGGTTGCAATGGATTCTCAAGTACTTCCAGGCAGAAGTCTCTGCAGATGCACGTTGCATGGGAAAGTACTCATGATATTAGGAAGAGTAATCCAATTTTGGATTTTAAAAGCACAGAAGTTTTCATGAGATGCACACCATCAGCAATAGGGAAAACAGTTTTCCGAATCTATGCAGTTTTACTCTATAATTTAAATTGGTGTTTATTCTTTTCTACCTCATTGCTTTACAAATCTAGAACTTTGTGTTAAAATGAGAAAAAGCAGACTTACGAGTGAGCAAACAAAGAGGCAGTAGTCAACTACAAGCCCTCTATAATCTGAACTAAAGAAATGTTGAAAGTGCATATTTCAGTGCATCAATCACTGACAGATGTTTCAACGCATCTGGTGCTGATGGACTACTAGGGAGTTTCCTGGGTTTGTTTATCCTCCATAGATACGTTTGCTAATGTCATACAGTTCCCTGCCTTCATCAAGTTGTATCAGAATGAGATTCAGGATTACTATCATAGGCATATATCATGAAATGTCTGGTTTTGTGGCAGCAGTATAGTGCAAGATATAAAAATAACTACAAGTTACAAAAATAAATAAGTAATGCAAAAAGAGGAATAACAAGGTCGTGTTCATGGACCATTTATAAATCTAACAGCGGAGGGGAAGAAGCTGTTCTTAAAACCTTTAGTGTGTGGCTTCAGGCTCCTTTACATCCATACTGATGGTACAATGAGAAGAGGGGATGTCTGGGATGGTGAAGTCATACCCTCTTTTCATTTTCTGACTCATTTTTGGGTAGAATGTTCTATTTGCACATTTTTAAAATATAAAAGTATTCTCTATTCAAGGGGAAAAGTTAACATATGATAATTTGAATGTATCAGTGCACAGAACAAGAATGGAATAAACTGGACCACTTAAACTGTTATACAAATTAACTGATAAGAATCATTATTTTACAAGAATTTGCAATGGAGCAGAAAGCATTGGGAACTTAGAAGTGAGTAGTTTCATGATTTAATTTGAATTGGTTTCAGTGTCAGTTAAATCAGAAATACTTCTGTTCTTTAGAGCAGCAGTGTCATTCAGGAAAGTGGATGAAATTCCTTGAAATTCCAGTCATGAAATCTAGTTGGGGACCAGGGAATTTAAGATTTTTCTAAATTATGCTATTCCCCAAATTATCGTGCTGAAAATTGGTCTCACATGATTGTCTCTGTGGATAAAATGTTTTTTAGTTATAAATCTATCCATCAGATCTGTTTAGAACTTCCAGGAAAACAATGGAAACTGTCCAATCAGCTTAAAAGTGTTTCATATTCTATGCATGCACTTTTTGCTACATTTTTTCCATTTGCTTTGATGCTGTCCTCCCAGTTGGATATGTCAGTTTAGCTTTTAATTATCTTTAAAAAATTTTGAGGCGAAGCTTTGAGCATGCTTTAATAACTGATGGTCTGGATATAAGCTATTAAAATGAACTGTCATCTAAAAAGCTATGCTGGAAGTACCACCCAATACACACTCGAACCTTTGAAATTGGGAAGGAAAGGCTTGATCAGATTCAGATAAGGCACAGCTTGCTAGTTGCAAAGTCTTTAAAATGTAAACAATTGTATCCTTGCTTGCAATTGCAATAGCTGTTGATCTGATTAAGAAAGAAACTTGTAAATAACACAGAACAACCAAATATTTTATTTACATATTATTGGGTCTGATTGCAGATGGGAATTGCATACAGGAGTTCTTAGCAGTCTGGTGGTATCTACAGTGCAAGTGGAAAAGAGGCCAGTGATGGATTCAGGCGTGAAACAGTGTATGTAGGAATTAAGCCCAGAGATCAAATGGTGCATGGATGAGGCTATGATAGAGCATAACAAGGGTATGCTTGAATATAAGATGTATGGGCCTATAGGGATAAAATAACTGGTGAGGTCTGATGAGGAACTAGCCTGCTTGACAATGGGCCAATGATGAAATCTAATGGGGTATGGGTCCTTTAAGAGACTCTTAGATAGGTACACAAAGCTTAGAAAAATAGATGGCTACGCAGTAGGGTAATTCTAGGCAGTTTCTAGAGTAGGTTACATGGTCAGCATAATATTGTGGGCCGAAGGGCCTGTAATGTGCTGTAAATTTCTATGTTTTACTACCGGATTTGTGAGTACCTGATGCATGAATTTTCATTGCAATATTAATTTTTGAGTAGGTGTCTTCAATACATGAAGTTAATTCCCCCCCCCCCCCTCCCCCGGCGGACCTGGAGTGTGCTGTGAATACACTGTATGCCATCATCAGTGAACTTGAGACCAGGTATCTGGAGGCTTTGATCATTACAGCCGAGGACTTTAACCAGGCCAACCTCAGAAAAGCGCTGCCAAGGTTATACCAACATGTCTCCTGCTCCACTAGAGGCCCGAATATGCTTGACCACTGCTACACAGCAGTCAAGGATGCCTACCGTTCCGTCCCGCGACCTCACTTCGGAAAATCGGACCATCAGGCCGTACTCCTCCTCCCGGCTTACAAACAGAAACTGAAGCGGGAGGTCACGGTGTCAAAAGCGGTGTCGTGTTGGACAGAGGAAACGGATGAGGTCCTCCGTGACTGCTTTGAATTGGTGGACTGGTTAGTATTCAAGGACTCGGCAGCTAACCTCGATGAGTATGCCTCAGCTGTCACGGACTGTATCTGGAAATGCACAGAGGACTGTGTGTCTCGCAAGACAATCTGGGTAGTCCCTAACCGAAAACTATGGATGAATAATGAGGTCCAGTCTCTTTTGAAGGCTAGAGCTGCGGCTTTTAGGTCCAGGGATACCAGTCGCTACATGGAATCCAGGCGTAAACTCCGGAAAGCCATTAAAGGTGCCAAGAGGCAATATCAAGCCAAGTTGGAAGCCCAGGCTAACCAGAGGGATGCCAGCAGGGTCTAAATGAGATTACTGGGCACAAAGAAAAGGCTGGGAATATCAATAACTGTAGCGCTTCTCTTCTTGACGCACTTAACGTATTCTACGCAAGATTTGAACAGAAGAGGAGCGTCCCACTCCCTCTGGATGAACCGGACCTGGTGGCATCAAGATTCATCGCCACTGAGGAAGACGTTAGAAGACCCTTCCTGAAGATAAATCCAAGGAAGGTGACAGGCCCAGATGGCGTCCCGGGAGGGGTTCTCCAGGCCTGTGCAAGCGAGCTAGCTGGAGTGTTTGCTGACATCTTCAACTGCTCCCTGCTTCAGTCTAAGATCCCCTCGTGTTTTAAGAAGGCAACGATAATCCCGGTGCCGAAGAAAAGCAAGGTGACATACCTGAATGACTATCGACCTCTGGCTCTGACATCAATTGCTATGAAGTGCTTCGAGCGATTGGCTATGGCACACATCAACCATAACCTATCGGTCAACCTCGACGCTTTGCAATTCACCTACCGGAGCAACAGGTCAACGGCAGATGCCATCTCTCTGGCACTACATTCCTCCTTAGAACACCTGGAGAATAAAGACACATATGTAAGTCTCCTTTTCATTGACTACAGCTCTGCCTTTAATACCATCATTCCAAATAAACTGATTCCTAAGCTCCAGAACCTGGGTCTTAGCACTCAGATCTGCAGCTGGATCTTCAACTTCCTCACAGACAGGACCCAGGCTGTAAAAATAGGGGACAAGCTCTCCTCTACAATCACTCTGAGTATCGGTGTCCCACAAGGCTGTGTACTCAGCTCCCTGCTGTACTCACTGTACACCCATGATTGTGTAGCCAAGTTTCCATCGAACTCAATATATAAGTTTGCTGATGACACCACAATTGTAGGCCGTATCTTGGGTAATGATGAGTCTGAGTACAGAGAGGATATTAAGAGCATGGTGCAAAGACAATAACCTATCCCTCAACATCAGCAAGATGAAGGAATTGGTTGTTGACTTCAGAAGGAGTAGTGGACCGCACGACCCCATCTACATTGGTGGTGCGCAGGTGGAACAGGTCAAAAGCTTTAAGTTCCTCGGGGTGAATATCACAAATGACCTGACTTGGTCTAACCAAGCAGAGTCCACTGCCAAGAAGGCCCAACAGCACCTTTACTTCCTGAGAAAGCTGAAGAAATTTGGCCTGTCCCCTAAAACCCTCACTAATTTTTATAGAAAGCATTCTTCTAGGGTGCATCACAACCTGGTATGGAAGTTGTCCTGTCCAAGACTGGAAGAAGCTGCAGAAGATCGTGAACATAGCCCAGCACATCACACAAACCAACCTTCCATCCTTGGACTCACTTTACACCACACGCTGTCGGAGCAGTGCTGCCAGGATAATCAAGGACATGACCCACCCAGCCAACACACTTTTTGTCTCTCTTTCCTCCAAGAGAAGATTCAGGAGCTTGAAGATTCATACAGTCAGATTTGGGAACAGCTTCTTTCCAACTGTGATAAGACTGCTGAACGGATCCTGACCCAGATCTGGGCTGTACGTTCAAAATATCCGGACCTGACTTGCACTACCTTACTTCCCCTTTTCTATTTTCTAATTATGATTTATAATTTAAATTTTTATTATATTTACTTCGATTTGTACTTCAGGGAGCACAAAGTGCAGAATCAAATATCGCTGTGATGATTGTATGCTCTAGTATCAATTGTTTGGTGACAATAAAGTAAAGTAATATTCATTCTAAAGAATAATGCATCATTCTCCACCCATAGGAGTACACTGCCAAAATACTCTAAACTGTTTTGCTCTACATCTTTGATATACAAAACTTAGCTTAGTTAATCATTTTCAACCATTTCAGGCCTTTATTAGTCGGGACACTGAGCTCAAGAGCTGGGAAATTATGCTGCAGCTTTATAAATGACTGGTTAGGCTGTATCCGGAGTATTTCATTCAATTCTGGTCACTGCGTTATTGAAATGATGTAGAGCAGTGGTTCCCAACCTTTTATTGGCCATGCCCCACCTAATCACCTCTAAAATCCTGATGCCCCCTGTGGTGATATATAATTCTTATTATTCAAAAAGTGAACTCCTATTCACCTGGAGGAAGCCTAAAAGACCATTAACTTGGTTTAAACAAGCTTCCAAAGAACATGGCATTCATGAAAGAGAAAAATAAAAGAACCAAAGGACTGTTAAAGTTCTGAGGAAGAAATTACTAAGAAATTGTAAAAAAAAGGAACATTAAGTGATATTAAAATAATAATAATAATTAATAAATAAAACAATGCCGATTCGTTTCTACAGCATACAAAGACAGGTACACCGTTTAAAAGAGATGACGCAATGTACACACCTTCACACCACCAAGAACTGAAAGCTACTGCAAAAAGCATCATTGGCGCGACCTCGTACGAGTTTCTTACGCGTTTGGACTTGTTCATTCGTTCCTTCCTACATCAGTCAATTCATTAATTTAATTATGAAAGCCATTTGATGGCTGTAATGATGGTGATACACTATATATACAGTACATACGCAATTACACATGTACATACACACAAGTATTTTTATGTATGCATACTGTATATACACATATGTATTAACTCGCACACACACTCATACTCACACAGACTTACTAGAAAAAATTCACTGTTAATAAATCATTCTCGAACTGCCCCCCTTAAAAATCAAATTATCCTCCTGTGGGGCATACGCCCCACGTTGGGAACCACTGATGTAGAGTCTTTGGAGAGGGTTCAGAAGAGTCCTACCAGGATGATACCTGGATTAGAGGGCATGTGGTATGTATGATGAGGGATTGGATAAAATTGAACTGATTTCTCCACCTCACTATTCAGCTTTTGTGCTGTATTTTATTTCTTATTGTAACTTATGGTAATTTTTGTTAATGTATTGCATTGTGCTGTTGCCACAAAACAACAGACTTCATGACATACAGGATGTCAGTGATAATAAAACCTGATTCTGTTTCTGAACTTGAATCGGGCAGGCTCAAGTGAGTTTGAAAGTAATGGTACACCCCTTCAAGTTGAGGACAAAATCATTCCAAGTAACCTTATAAACTTGCCTGAATGATGAAAAGGAGTAAACAAAATATATTTCTCTCAGGTATCACAATAACCTTTGTTTTCCTCGAGTTGTTCGTCCATCATCGTCGATGAAGACCCCGACACCATTAGTCACTTTGAGACCGGGTGCGGCGTGTCCGAGGATGACTGGTCAGGCACAATTCAGGCATGAAATGTCCTGGCAGACGTTGGGCAGACATGTGTGGGCACTGCAGTTGTTGTGCTGGTGGCTCTGGGCTTGCGCAGCTCGCGCTTATGTTGTGCTTCAGCAGTGCACATACTGCAAAAATGTCATACGTAATAATGTACTGGAGTCTGCTTTGATAACTTTACAACTGTAGCCGGCTGACAATGTAGATGTAAAAGCCACAGTAATTACTATCTTAAGTCTTTCCAGAAAAAAATCTTGTCAATCACAATATTCTGTCTTTCAGACAGCTCTTTTCTAATCAGCTGGAAGTGCCCTTGAGCTAATCTTAAAGCTGTAGTTTTGAGGCAGCAGCCAGGATTTTGTTTATGTGTTGTGACACCTCCCAAGCATCAAGTTCAAAGCCACTGGGAGGGGTGCAATTAAGGCTCTGTTTGGCCAGACGCCAGCTCAGCATGGTGATGTTTCAAGACTACATGTTTTGGGGGGAGAATTACTGGAAGTGTCAGACATTGTCCAGAGGAAATATTTTCACAGTGATTGAAAATACTGCCGAGCTAATTCTAATACTTCCAATTTGGAAAGCAGGTAAACATTTCTTCTGACCAACCTCAGCCCTTGTTTTAGCAGCTAGTGACGAGTAAGTTTCATCCCATCATTTTGTCTGCTTCAGACATGTATGCATTATCGCGTCTAATGCAACAGCTTTACAGTGTTTATATTTCATAACTATTTTTTTCAGTTACACTTAAACTTTTGATCAATAATATTTTAATATTTTTATTAAAATGTATTGATTCATCCAACCATTGGCGTCAGATTTGCCTAGTCTCTTTCATTGTGTGCCATTTGTCAGAACACATGATAAAGTGTTATATGTGGTACATTTTAACCCTAATAAACTGCTTTTATATACATACACTAGGATCCAGTTATGATTATTCTACTTAATTGTTTCCATGTAGAAATTCTCTATGAAACAGATTGCTTCCTGGTTCATGGCCAAATACACTATGATCTGTTTTCAAACGGATAGTTTTGCAAATGTTTCCATCTCTCCTCAGTTATAAGACTTGCATTGGTATTTGCTCTGAAGAATGGATAAGATTTCACTATCAATAAATTTCTCAGCCTTTATCGCCTATTCTGAATTGTCCTGGAAAAGCTGGTGGTGATCTACCTTCTTGAACCTCTGCAGTCCCATCATACTGTTGGGTGGGGAGTTCCAGGATTTAGACGCAGCAATGACAAAGGAGCAGTGATAGATTCCAAATCAGGATGTTGTGCTTCAATCATAAGTAACAATAAACGTTAAAGCGACCTTGTTTAAATGAAATCCCGGCACGACAGCTTATCAGAAGTCGAATATACTTGGTTTCCATTTGAGTGCTTAGAGTTGTAGAGTCAGTGAGTTATATTGCATAGAAACAACCTCTTTAGCCCAACTTATCCATGCAGACCCAAGTGCCTCCTGAGCTAGTCCCAAATACCTGTAATTAGTCCATATGCCTCTGAATCTTTCAATGTCCATGAACCAATCCGAATGTCTTTTAAAAGTTGTAATCATGCCTGGCTTTACTACTTTCTCTGGCAACCCATTCCTTTGTGTGAAAAACTTGCCCCTCAAATCTCCCTTAAATCTTCCCCCCTCACCTTGACCTATGTGCCCTTGTATTAGACTTCCTATCCTGGGAAAAAAGACTGCAACCATCCACCTTATCTATATTCTTCATGGTTTTATGAGGTAACCACTCTGTCTCCTTCACTCCTAGGAAAACAAATCCAGCCTACCCACTCCTCCTGATAACTCAAGCCCTGAAGTCCTGACAACACTTACATCATGGAAGAATGAAATGACTAGGCAGATAGATATCTGATTGCCAATATTACTTGTGACATATTCTCCCTAACCGCCCAAAGTGCTCTGCCCTAAAAGCAGAGTGCTTTTACCAATACCGTCACACAATATGCATTTATCCTCAGGGGGAAAAGAGATGGTTAATTAGGTAACAGAAATTGATGTCCTGATGTAACGTCTAGTGCAATTGTTCAACGGTTGTGTCATTGTATCATTATTTATAGCATCTACCATGCTCTATTGAATATGAGCTATGAGTGGTTGGTGATATATCTGAAGAAGTATTCTGTTCTACAAGTAAAGGAATTCTGCAACCTTCTTCTCCCTTCTTCTATTGTTTTCCTATAGGAGTTATGACTTTAGACAAATGGGAAATTCCCTCTATCAATATTGTACTTCACTAAGCATAGTGAATTCAACATTGAGCGTCTGATACCACACCACGCTCCTTGTAATACTTCAAAAGCATTCTAAAAGTGCATTGTTTCTTTTGGTTTGAAGGTCATCAAACTATAATTTTTAATTGCACAAGTCTAAATTACATAAGAACATAAAGGTTAGGAGCAAGAGTAGGCACCTGTTCATCCAAATTATGGCTGCTTTTTAATCTCACCTTCCTTTTTTGCTCTCAACCTACTTTCCTTATTGTTTGGAAATGAAGTTAAGAACTGAGCCAACACAAAGCCTTCTGGGGAAGAAAGCCTCAAAAATTCATTACTCTCTGAGAGGAGAATTTTCCATTTCATATCTGTCCTGTTTGGCCTGTTCAAAATTCTAAGACTGTGACTTTGGATTCTAAATTCATCAGCTAGAGGAGATATCTTGTCTGCAGCCATCCTGTTGAGATCTGCAAGAATTTTTCATATTTCAATGAAATTATCACTCAAGCTTCTAAACACTGGAGAATAGAGGGCCTGTCTGCACACTTCTCTTTATATGGCAAACGGTCAATGTCAGGAATCAATCTGGTGAACCTTTGTGGCAAACCCAATTCAGCAGGTATATCCTTTTTTTTAGGTAGAGCCTAAAATGTATGCAATATTCCAGGTGCAGTCTCAAGGGAACCCTATGTAATTCTATGAAGACATCTTTATTTCTGTAGCCAAATTCTCCCATAATAAAAATTAACATGTCCTTTTCCCTCCCAAGATACTGGCATGGTTAGAAGCTTGGTTAACTGGAAGGAGGAAAAGAATGGGAACAAAGGGGGCCCTTTCTGGTTGGCTGCCAATGACTAGTGGCGTTCTGCAGGGGTCGGTAGTGGGACCACTTCTTTTCGCATTAGATGTCAGTGACTTGGATGATGGAATTGATGGCTTTGTGGCCAAGTTTGCAGACGGTATGAAGATACAGACGGCCCTCCTTATCCGCGGATTCAGCATGCGCGGATTCAACCAACTGCGGATCGGGAAATCCCAGAAGTTCTCTCTCCAGCACTTGCTGTTTGAGCATGTACAGACTATTTTTTCTTGGCATTATTCCCTGAACAATACAGTATAACAACTATTTACATAGAATTTACATTGTATTAGGTATTATAAGTAATCTAGAGATTATTTAAAAGTAGAGGCAGTCCCCAGGTTATGAACGAGTTCCGTTCGTGAGTCCGTCTTTAAGTCGGATTTGAAGTCGGAACAGGTACATCCGGTATTATTTAGCATTAGTTAGTAGAACATTTGTCTTAGTATATAGTATATATTTTACCTTTCTATGCATATAAAACTTAAGAAACATACGTATTTCAATAATTAAATCACTGTGTTGCTTAGTAATACTTGTAGCTTTCATATTGGCAGGGTCTTTCAAATGCTCCATTAAAATTGTTCCAATCGTTGACCAACTGTAGTCTAACCCTTTTCCATTGGCGTTTCACCTCTTTCCAATCGCTTTATTACTTCCACTTTATTTTCAATCGTGATCGTGATTATTTTCGTGAACAGAAACATTGCGGATTCAGAGCTGTGCCAGGTCCTAATGTTCACCGCACTGAACATGTTTGAATAAAGTCCGGGGTTCCGCTGGGTCCTAAAGACCATGGCACTGAGACAGGTTAAATAAGGGACTTGAGCATCTGCGGGGGGTCCCGGAACCAATCCCCACGGATAAGGAGGGCTGACTGTAGATGGAGGAGCAGGTAGTGTTGAGGAAGCAACAAGTCTGCAGAAGGACTTAGACGGATTGGGAGAAAGGGCAAAGATGTGGCAGATGGAATATAGTGTAGGGAAGTATATGGCAATGCACTTTGGCAGAAGGAATAAAGGCATAGGCTATTTTCTAAATGGGGAGAAAACTGATAAAATCACAGGTGCAAAGGGAGTTGGGAGTCCTTGTGCAGGAGTCCCTAAAGGTTAGCTTGCAGGTTGAGATGGTGGTAAGGAAAGCAAATACAAAGTTAGCATTCATTTCAAGAGGACTAGAATATAAGAGCAAGGATGTTATTCTGTGGGTTTATAAGGCATTGGTCAGACTGCATTTGGAGTATTGTGAGCAGTTTTGAGCTGCTTATCTAAGAAAAAATGTGCTGACATTGGAGGTGGTCCAGCGGAGTTTCACAAGAATGATGCCAGGAATGAAAGGGCTAATGTGTGAGGAATGTTTGATGGCTCTGGGCCTGTACTCGTAGGAGTTTAGAAGAATGGGGGTGGGGTGGAATCTCATTGAACCCTATCAAGTTTTGAAAGGGCTGGATAGGTTGGATGTGGGCAAGATGTTTCCTATAATGGGTGAATCTAGGAACAGAGGGCACAGCCTCAGAACAGAGGGATATCCATTTAGAACAGAGATGAGGAGGAATTTCTTTACCCAGATGTTACTGAATCTGTAGAATTTATTTCTTCAGACAGCTGTGGAGGCCAAATCATTATACTTAAACGGGAGGTTGATAGCTTGTTGATTAGTCAGGGTGTCAAAGCTTATGGGGACAATGCAGGAGAATGGGGTTGAAAGGGATCATTAATCAGCCATGATAGAATGATGGAGCAGATTTGATGGTCCAAATGGCTTAGTTCTGTTCCTTATAATCTTATTAAGAATCAAATCCTCTGAAATATAATGTCAAGGAATTTAAAGTTGCAGACCCTCCCCCCCCCCCCCCTCTGATCCCCTGATGAGGACTGGCTCATGGACCTCCAGTTTCCTGCTCCTGTAGTCAATAATCAGTTCTTTGGTTTTGCTGATGTTGAGTGAGAGGTTGTTGTTGTGGCGCCATTCAGCAACGTTCAATCTCCCTCCTATATGCAAATTCGTCACCAGTTTTGATTCAGTCCATAACAGTGGTGTTATCAGCAAACTGAAATATTGGAGCAGTACTTAACCTCACAGGCATAAGAATAAAGTGAGTAGAGCAGGGGGCTCAGCACACAGCCGTGTGGTGCATCTGTGCTGATGATGATTACAGAGGAGATGTTATTGCCCATCTGAACATATGGGGTTCTGCAAGTGAAGAAATCAAGGATCCAGTTGCACAAGGAGTTATTGAGTCCAAGGTCCTGAACCTTATTGATTATTTTTGAGGGGATAATCTTCAACCGTAGTCAATGAAGAGCATGCTGATGTATGCATCTTCGCTGTCCAGATGCTGCAGGGCTGAGTGAAGAGATAATGAAATGACATCTGCTGTTGACCTGTTGTGACAGTTAGGGAAGTTGGAGCAGCTCCTAGTACTCCTCAGGGAAGAGTTGATATATTTCATCATCATTCTCCCAAAACATTTCATCACTGTGGATGTAAGTGACTATAGAGGCAGGTTCCTCATTCTACTTGGGCATTGGTATGATTAAAAATGCTTGAAGCATGTGGGTACCTTGGACTTCTGAAGGGAGAGGAAAACCTACAAGTACTGGATACAGTTCAATCCATTACAGGAAAGTCTACCACCACCACTGAACACATCTACAAGGAGTGCTGCCACAAGAAAGTAGCATCTGTCATCAGGATCCCCACTATCCAGGTTACACTCTCTCTGATGCCATCAGGAAGGAGGTACTGGAGACCTTGGTCTCACATCTCCAGGTTCAGGAGCAGTTATTACCCTTCAACCATCAGGCGCCTGAACCAGTGTAGATAACTTCATGCAACTCAACACTAAACTGATTCCATACCCATGGACTCACTTTCAAGGACTCTACAACTCATGTTCTCAATATTATTTATTGAGATAATAAAACTGAATTACTATCAGTTGGTCCCAAAGCCAAAAGAGATAAACTTCTCTTGGAAACTTGGCTCCCCTTGTAAAATCAGAAATAACAAGCCTGGGTGTATGATTAGTTCAGATTTAAATTTTAAATCCCACATAAAGAAAGTGACCAGCAGATCAGCATTTCTACACTTAAGTATTACAAAGGTACTTCCATTCTGTTAGGTAATGATGCTGAAAAGCTAATTCTTGCCTTTGTATCAGATAGACTAGATTACTGCAATGCCCTTTTACTGGCCTTTCAAAGCAATCTATTGATAAACATCAACTCATTCAGAACGCTGCTGCGAGGCTTTTAACTAAAGCCAGGATGAGAGAGCACATCACTATTCTGCATTGGCTTCCTGTATCTTTCAGAGTTGATTTGAAAGTTCTCTTACTTGTTTTTAAAGCTCTTAATTGTCTGGGACCAGAGTTCATCACAGAACTGATTTTTTTTTATAATCCTGCTTGAACTCTCAGGTCATCTTCTGGCAGTCTCTTAAATTAAACAATTTCCCTCAAAAGATAATTAGCCGGTCAGATTTTTCAAACTATGCTCCTAACCCAAAGCTATCAGGGAAGCAGAATGGAAGCTCAAAACCAATTTTTTAACCTTGCTTTTTGTCTTTTATTTTCATGTTTGCATTTTAACCAATTGTAAAGCACTTTGAACTACACTATTTGCATAAAAAGTGCTGTATAATAAGTTAATTGCATTTATTTATTTGTATCTTCACAGTTTGTCTTCTTATGCATATTAGTTGTTTGTCCATCTTTCTTTGCCTGTAGTTTTTCATTGATTTTATTGTGTTTCTTTGCTCTTTGTCGGCAAGAAAATGAATCTTAGGGTAGTACATGGTGACTTTGAAAATAAATTTACTTTGAACTTTGAACTGATCCCTGAGGTACTCCACTTGTCATAGTGTGTAATATGGAAAACAAAACACTATTTATTTCCGCTCTTTTCATTGACCAGTTTTCAGTCCATGTTAATGTACCGCACCCTAAGGCCAAGCAATAACCAACCTTCTGTATGGGACTTTACCAGAAGCTGTGGAGCTAATCGTACAAAATGAGTGATCCTAGAACATGATGAGTTTTCAAGAATTCACAGTAGAAGTAGATACACAAATCTGCCTTTAAGGTCTCTGTGAACGTTTCCCATTCATTTCCAAAACTGTTTTGTGGAAATGTAGATCAAGTATGCCAGTCTCCATGCATCAGTTTCCACAAAGCCTTTCGCAAAAATTTCTACATCAGAGGTGTATAAAATTCTAATATGGCTTGATAGACATGATGCTTCCCCTCAATAAAGTATTGAAATAACAATGTAATACTAGCAATAACAATATAATAATGTTATAATAATGATGGCTCTCATTTTAAATTAAAAGAATTGCCTGTTTGGGACTGAAATGAGAATAAATTTCTCCATGAGAAGCAGCAAATCTTTGAAATTCTACTCCCAAGAGAGCTGTGGAGGATGAGTTACCTAATATATTGAAGAATGAGATAGACAGGTGTTTAGGAGTCAAGGGGTATGGGGTTTTTTAGTGTAGGAGGATGCTGGTAAGGTGATAGAATAACCATTACTTTATTGTTTGGAGGAGTATCCAGGAAGGCCAACTGACTGACTCTTGCTTACACTTGTTTAACCATATGTTCTTGAATCAAAGGCTTGTAAAACCAACCTCCATAAAGCCGGTCTTTGCCAAGTAAATGTTATTCTCTCCCAAGGTTCTGAAAAGCCAAACGATCACCTTTAGTACCATTTTATTATTCTATAGTTCTACACTTTGATATTTATAAAGTGACAAGTCACTGCGAAGAACGGATCCCTGGAAGATAGTTATTTGCATTAGTCAGACAACACAGTTAGGAGCAGAAGTCTGTGCTGCACTATGCCTTTCTTGTATGTATTATACCTGTCTTACAGTTTTGATATTTTAATTAATGTACATACAGTCTGCTCTGGATATAAATCTTACTGCAAGTGTAAAAAAAATAATATTCAGTTTCATACAGAAATGATCTGATTTGGTCAAAGCTTGGCTTTTCAATGACTTTTCAGTGAAGTTACAACACCATTGTAGGTTGTTGAGTCATGAGCAAAATTTTAGTATGATTCCTGGGCAAATTAAATTTGTAACAACCTCTACCTCTAATGGTTTAAATTTGTGAATATAAACCATATAAATCTCAGGTGGCTAACTACTCGCAGTTAAAAGCAAATTCATCATTATCACAAAATATAAAACCGACTTTTGACTGTCAACTACAAACATTTAGTTGTAATATACTCTGTAAATATATATATATATCTCCAGGCTTCTCCACCAGTACAAGTGCTCAGTAGTACTATAGGTGACCATTAATTTCTGTAGTAATTGGATGCATCATCCTTCAGCACTGGAAGCCTTCCTCAGCTCATTTTGAATGGTCACATACTATAATAGGTGTCTTGCTCAGAAACTGCAAAGGAAGTTAATGCTAAGATAAAACAGAGAGCAATTTATGTAGATGCATGGAGGGCTGTGTGTATTTGGAATGAGTTGCTAGAAATAGTGGCTGAGGTGGGCACATCAGCAGCATTTAAAAGCAATCCAGATAGGTACATGGATTTGAGAGGTGTAGAGGACTATGGGTTAAACACGGGTAGACAGGACTAGCTCACTGAGCAACACAGTCAAGTTGAGCCAAAGAGCCTGTTTCCATGCCCTAAGACTCCATAACTCAAGTTATTATCAAGAGGCTGGGTAAAAAGTCTTTGAAATTGGGTGTTTTACATGGTCTGCATTGATAGACAATACACTGCTTTTCTTGACTGCAGAAACATCCCGTCAGCTTTTATGACAAGTAATTTGCACAATATGAATGCAATAAACCTCTGAATTAAATGATCTCTAAATTAATGCTTGCCTGTAATAGCACTGACTCATTCTGACATCACTGTGTTAAACTTTTTCAAATAATTACATTTCAAAATTTCTAACGCCTAAACACACATTGATGAGGGTCAAGAGTGAATGTTGTATATACCGCCAAATAATAGACTAAAATTAAACAAATGACACAAAGCAATATGACAGCAGTGCATGAAGCAGCATAGCACAGAGAGATTTGATTATTTCATCCTAACTCTCTTGTCTGCTGGTTGAAAAGAGCAATATTAAATCAGTTAAGCTGCTATCAGCATCTCTCTTTTGTGGAATTATACACAATAGAAATATAGCTCATTCAATTATTGCACCCACATTCCAAGAGAGATATTCTCTTATACCGATTCATTACAATTTTTCTATGATATTCAAAAATACATTTCAAAGATCCGTTTTTTAAAGTCATGTACAAGAGTATTTGCTTCTACTGTTGCTTCCACGAATGAATTGCCCTCTGCCCAAAAGCATCACTTTACTGAATCTTCTGTGTCCTTTATGTTGGTGACCTAACTTTTATTATGCCTCTAAGCATTGACTCATTGACAAATGGAAGTCGTTTTCCTAATTTATTCATTCAAGAGCCTGCATAACTCTGAATATCTCAGTCAGAGTGCATCTCAACCTTCTTTATTCTAGTGAAAAAGATTGCCTAGTTGTTGACATTGTTTTAGTTAACTTATTTAGTATTGTTCTCAGTGCCCACTCACCTACAACATCCAAACTTGACCAAGCAAGCACCTTCAACATAATTTGTGCATATTTAGTATTACCTGCTGGTCCGAGACCTCACAGATGTTGTTTACAGAGTCGAGTAATCATAAGCATCATAGAGAATAGAAACAGGCCCTTTGGCTCTTCTAGTCCATATTGACCAAGATGGCTGTCAAAGCTCGTCCCATTAGCCAGCATTTGGTCCGTACCTTATTCAGCTATTCCTATCCATGTACCTGTCCAACTGGATTTTAAAAGTAGAAACTGTATCTGCCTCAAACACTTCTTCTCAATCACTTCATGTGGCAGCTTATTTTGCGTACATGCCACCCTTTGTGTAAAAAAATTGTCCTTCAAATTCCTAATAGATCTTTCCCCTCTCACCTTGAACCTCTGCTCTCTTGTTCTTGACTCATCAACCTTGAGAAAAGACTGTGCATTCATCTTATCTATGCCAATTCTGCTCCTATATCATTTGGTCTTAAGTCGAGAACAACAATTTTCTTTCAGATTCAGATGTACTTGTTACATATACATCGAAACATGCAGTGAAATGTGTTATTTGCACAACAAACAACACACTCAAGCATGTGTTGGGTGCGCCCCGCAAGTGTTGCTACAAATTCCTGTGCCAACATTGCATCCCCACAATTCTCAGCAGAGCAACACTGAATGCGGCAAAACAGGACACATCAAGCAGCAAGGCAACACCAGTGAACCAATCCTCACTCCCCTCTCCCTAGCAACCAGGTGGCAGCGCAAAATTTTATTATTTTCATACCTTTGCGTTTCCAAGGCTCTCTAAGCCTCTGATCCAAACAAAGTTCCCAAAGGAACACGTAAAATGCTGGGGGAGCTCAACAAGTCAGGAAACATCTCTGGAATAAACAGTCGACCTTTCAGGTTGAGACACCATATCAGGACTGGAAAGGGAGTGGGAAGAAGCCAGAGTAAGAAGACCAGGGAGGGACAGAGCACAAGTCGGTGTATGGTCAAGCCAGGTAGCCAGGCAGGGGAAAAGTGGGTGGACAATGGGAGAAAGGAAGAGGATGGGCACCAAAGGGAGGTGATGGGTAAGTTAGGAGAAGGGAAGCTGAAAGAAGTGTGGTGAACTACATATACCTGTCTGGACACGCTCCCCCGCTGACTGCTCCTGTGGCTCCTCCCACAGACCCCAGTATAAAGGTGATTGGAGCCACAGACCCTTCCTCAGTCTCCAGGATGTTGTATGATGGTCGCTTGCTGCTTGTGCTTTCTTCCAGCCAATAAAAGCCTACCTTAACTCACGTCTCAGAGTTATTGATGGTGCATCAAGAAGGCAGCTAAAATGGGGAACTGAGAAGAGCAAAGGTGAGGGGGAAAGAGAAAGTACCAGCAGTTAGCGAAATTAACGTCCATGCCCTCAGGTTGTGGTGGCAACCCTGATGGAATATGAAAAGCTGTTCCTCCAAGCTGAGAGTGGTAACTCCCACTACCACTTTTGCTGCTAGGTTTGTCAAATTGGCTGTCAGGAAATTGACATGTGAGACCAGAAACAACCTTTGCGGCAAAACTACACAGCCGAGTTTGCATCTAAAAGGAAAGGCCTAACTTTTTACCTCAAAGAAATGATGGGGATGGAGCCCTAGATAATCATTTCTTCCTACAGGTGTAGTAGTACTATCAACAAAGGAGAAGGAGTGCTGGTGACAAAGAAGTATAGAAAGCTATTTGGCTGATTATTCTCCGGTTGCTGTCAATGACCTTATCAAGTACAGCATAATGTAAGTGACTCCAAGACAGAAATGTATATTGTCAGTTTTGTCAATATTTGCTTCCAACCCTTTCCTATTTTAGCTGACTTTACTGATCTATTAGAATGCTTTTGACTTTTATTGCCTCGTTCTATTATGATAGGAATTTGTATCATAAGTATGCATACGTCCATTGCTGAGGGTGGGAGAGAGGCAGAGATGCCAAAGTAGTAGACAGTATGTGTCTGATGTGTAATGACAGTGGACATACTCCATTGGAAAAGCAATCTCGTTCGGAAAAATATTCCAACTGTGCACAACACCAATTAACGATCAGTTAAGAAAAACTTCAGAGTAAAGTTTTAAAGGAAAGTGGAATAAGATTTGAGGAACAAAAAAACAGAACAGAATAGGGAGAGAAAAAAACAAGTGAATAGGACAAATTCAGGGTACAGTTGGCACAGTACAAATTGCTTCCTTCTGCCATTTAATTGTATGAGAGCACATCAGCCTGAGGCTCAGATCCATCCTTCGACATTGTAGCAGTTTGAGTCAGTCCACCTTATCTCAGCCCATAAACACTGGCCCTGACACAGACACCTCGTAAAGATTAATTTCCCAATTTTCACCTGTTCAATATTTGTGCCTTCAAAAGAATCTTAATTAATTTATGTGTAAGTGCTTTTTTATCTGGAAGACTAATCTGTTATGCACACTCCCGAATTCCTTCTCCCACAGAGAAATGGATTACGCCTTTTGTTCCACCCCACATAGAAATTACACCATCATACAGCAAGACGATAAATTAATTCAATAGTGCGGTGTCTAAAATGAACAATTAATTCTGCTACTACTAAAATTGTGACACATTTAGCTAACACTGAAGTAAACCTCATGGCCAGAGACTACAGTGAGAAATAACAGTCAGGTATTCAACGTGAAGCTTTATTGAGCATGGAACCGGATAGCCACTCCTCAAATATGCACAGGCACAGTTAAATGTAGAAATCCAGAGGCTACTGTTGGTGAGTCTCTGCTCCTTCGCAGTAAATCCTGCTTGCTTCTGCTTCAAATGTAAATTTCAGGTATTTTCAATCTATTCTCAAAATTTGAAAAGCCAGATAAAATTTGGAAAGTTTGTTGACTGAAGTATTGATTATAATTTCCTCAGATAAAACTTCCAAAATTCAAAATTATGAAAGATGTCTTTCTAATATATTAGCCAGATTAGTCTTCCACTGTTTTCAGATTGCTTCATAAGTATTATTATTTCAGAGATCCTGTCCTGGGCCCAGTATGTAAGTGCAAATAAAAAGAAAGCACAGCAGTGTCTCTACTTCCTTAGGAGTTGGCAGAGATTCGGCATTATATCTAAAAATTTGACAAATTTCTCTCGATGTGTAGTGAAGAGAACATTGACTGGCTGCATCACAGCCTGTATGGAAATGCCAATGCCCTTGAACAAAGAACCCTACAAAAGGTCCATCACATCTACATGAAACCCAGGACCTTCTCTCTTTTCACTGCTGCCATCAGGAATAAGGTACAGGAGCCTCAGGACTCCCACCAGGCCCAGGAGCAACTGCAACCCCTCAACCAGCAGGCTCTTGAACCAAAGGAGGTAACTTCACTTGCCCCATCACTGAAACGTTCCCTCAACTAATGGGCTCACTTTCAAGGACTTTTCATCTCATGTTCTTGATATTTATTATTTATTTATTTATTTATTATTTCACCTTTTGTGTTTGCATTTTGTTGTCTTCTACACGCTGGTTGAATGCCCTAGTTGGGTGGTCTTTCATTGGTTCTGTTATAGTTGTTATTCTATACATTTATTAAGTATGAACACAAGAAAATGAATCTCAGGGCTATATATGGTGACATATATGTACTTCGATAAAAACAAGTTACTTTGAACTTTGAAAAACATTTACACATAAATTACCTTAATTAATGCAGCTTCTAACTTCATCTTCTACATCTGTCATAATCTTTACTTCATGCTGGATAAATGTTTTTAAAAAGTCAACAAATAGTTACTCTCTTTCCTTTCAGGTTTGTAGTCGGTGGATTTTTCTTGTGATTGGCTGCACAACCAGCTCGATGACATCACTGTCGCTGGATGCCAGAGACTCACAGAGTTCGCTGATGACCAACAACAATTGAGATTGGTCAAGAAAGGCAAAATGCATTCTCCCTATGCCTTTGCCTTCAGCTTTCTCTCAGACTAGCAGCAAGCATCATTACGGCAGTCGGATCCCTTAACTTCCTGTAAAATACGGGGAAGTAAAAGAGCAGCCATTTACCATCACATCTGAGTTTTCTTTCCCAGGTCTCTCCAACCTTTTTGCTGTTAAATCTTTTCAATTTCACCTAAATTGTTTCAATTGCTATTAAGTTTCTGATGATATACGTGCAGCTTTAACAGTTTTCTGGAAATCAGCTTTCAATCACCATCACAATTGCCCTTATTCTGGGCAGCTTCCTGTCCCAATCTCTGCTGACAAATTGGACACATTACACTGTGTCAAATTTATTGTAGAGCTAATGGAAAGTTGAAAATCAAATATAAAAGTACTTTACAGAAAAAAAACATCTGCTGTTATAGCTGAGGGCACTGTGTGTCCTGCACTGTCCTTTAGGTTGAGGATAAATCAATTTTTTACATTAATTAGATCTCTCTGCAAACAGAAAAGCAATACACAGCAATTCAATAGTACAATTTAAAGTCGAGATATATTAAAAAGCCCTCTTGTACTATTACAAATTAATACATAACTGAAAATAATAAACATGAATATGTAGGAACCAAATCTCGTTGTAGCTTGAATTATCCTTTTTTTTCCACCAAATTTGCTGTGTTGAATGTCATTTGTGATGCTTAATGCTGAACTGATTTCATACAGTGAACTATATTTAAACACACAAAAAATGAGGTCATCTGAACATACAAACTTACAAATTAAAACCAGGTATAGGACATTGGTCCCTCAACCTGCTCCATCACTTACATTTGCTCCTGCTGGTCAGTATATAACCTTGGCTCCGCATTTGAATTTACCCATAGTAGCCTTGTTAATCAGAATTTAGCTTTTCCTTAAAGTATTCAGAGGCTTGGCTTTCCTAACAATCTAAAGATAAGACTTCTAAAGACTCACGGTCTTCCAAGAGAGCAATTTGCCTTATTTCCATCGTAAACGGCTGAAGCCTGCCACCCCCACTTCCTCACTTAGTTCTAGAATCTTCCACACAAGGAAACATTCTCTCCACATCTACCGAGTCAAAATGGCCTAAGAACATGTGTGCTTTTGTCAAGTCCTGTCTAATTTTTATAAGCTTTAGTCATTACAAGCCAAGCGTTCCAACCCTTTCCTGCCCATTCCAGGTATGAGTCAATGTTAACTTATCTCTCCCGGTGTAGAGAATGGCAGGAATTAAGATGGAGGAAGATCACTGTGGAGTAAGAAAGAAGTTAATACTAACCAAGGTGCTTACTCTGGCATACTTCAGTTTAGGCAATAATAATGTTAAACTGCAGTGTACAAGGTCACCGGCTACAAGCTTTAAATATGAAGGTAAGAATCCAAAGACATTTAGACCTGAAGCCTGATCGGGCAACTTACAGCAATATCCCCACAAACCAACAAACTTGCCTTGAACAGGAGAGGGGGTTAGAAATGGTCGGTGTGGACTCTGTGGGCTAAAGCTTTTTTCTTTGCTGCAGTTCTCTATGACCCCGTGACTCTAGGAGATTCATAAGGTAGTTTCTGGGTATTCTTCAAATAGGTGAAAGTAAGTTGGAGAAGAGTGGAGTCTAGCTCAGAACAAGACAGACACAGGTTTCTTCACAGATTCAGGAGCAAACTTATATTGTTAGTTATGGGACGGGGCAGAAAAAAATTGAATAATATACAGTAGATCTTATATTTTTGTGCAGTGGCTGATACTTTGTAAAGAAATTATTTAAGTAAAGAGAACAAAATTCATTTTCTGCATTTATTTCTTTCATTATCAGGGTGTGATTTAGATGTTAAAACTTAAATTGATGCTGACTTGTGAATACAACAAATTTGCAGTCATGTCTGTCACATTTCTGACCCTGATCTATCTACTCACTAGCACTTGAAGTTTCTTTAAACTCTTTATTTATGTCTGAGCTGCCTGGCAATAATTTGAAAACGTCCGGTTATAAAAAGCAGCAGAAGGATGAGAGACATCAGCTAAAAGGTCAGACTGGAGAATTTGAGGTTGTTCTCCTTGGAGCAAAGACTGCTGGGAAGGAGTGAACAAGTTCATGATGACTTTAGATAAGGCAACTGGAAAGAAACAATTCCAATAATAGATGGTTCGGTCAAGAGGACACCGCTCTGGAATAATTATCAACAGAACACAGAGGACATGAGGAAAACTTTTCTCTTATAAACTGGGCTATGATGATCTGGAGTTCACCTTCTACAAGGAAGGCAGAAAGAGGGCCATCAGGATTTTGAAAAGGGAACTAAAAAGGCACTTACATCTTTCTACTAATATCAGATGCATTGGATGTAAGTCAGAACCAAAAACCTTAAAAGCTCTGTCCATAATTACAGACTTTCGTAACATCTGCACAACAGACAGCTGGCTAATTGATCTAGTTTTTTCCCGATAAAATATGAGAATGACTGTAATCCCCGAACACTAATCAAGAAAATCACCTGAATACAACCAGACAAAACTGAGAACACATCAAACAAATAACAAATGTCAGCCAGTAATTGCCCACATTCAACATTGAATATTGGCACCACGGTAGCATAGTGGTTAGAGTGACACTGTTGCAGCTTGGGCTGTCGGAGTTCGGAGTTCAGCTTCGGCATTTTCTGTAAGGAGTTTGTACATCCTCCCTGTAAACATGGGGCTTTCCTCCAGGTGCACCAGCTTCCTCCCTCAGTCCAAAGACTGGTTAATAAGTTAATTGGTTACTGTAAATTGCCTGTGATTAGGCTAGACTAGGGTTAAATAGGTGGGCTGCTGGGTGGTGCAGCTCGTTGGACAGGAAGAACTTGTTTCGAGTTGTATCTCTACATAAGTAAATAAAATCAATCATATAGTATTCAGAGAATAATTACTATATTGTAAATAGGCAATAATGAACATATATAATCAGCTAATACATCCTGTTAAGTACCTAGTAATTATTGCCCACTGCCAGTCAATTCTTACCAGATGAAAACTGGGCAACAACCCATTGGACAGTAATCATGATATAAGAATTTAGCAACCTGAGCTTTAAAATTAATAACTGATTCTGCAGCAATTGTTGTCTGGAGAAGGTAGTTTGAAAATTCTAACTCTCCTATTTTGAAGTTTTTCTTAGCATCATACCTAGAAATCTTATGTTTACTTTTTAAACACTGTCCTTGGGTCTTGGATTTTCTAACAAGTGAAATTTTCTTCTCCGTATCAGAAAGTTTACCCTCCAGCCTTCCGAGTTCTAGAGAACACTCACATTGATGGACAGGTACATTACCTCTGCTCTCCACCTGCTATCACCCCTGACAAGAAATCAATGTAAAAATGTCTTATGACGATCAGTGACGTGCCAAAGAAAAGGATACAAGATGTAACATACTTGGGAAGCTGTGCCTGCACTTACATAAGATAAAGAGCAAACCTGCTAAATAGTAACTTTATTTGTTATGATCGAACGTGGTCTGAGGCAAAAAGTTTGTCAAAACTTGATGTCTATCAACATAACAGCTGAATCTTTAAACCAACCACAACTCTTTATCACAGTGTTGAATATAAGTCAAACCAAGTAAGAATGATTAAACTGGTTCTGCCCATGATGTCTCTTCACAATAAAAAGGGCTTGTATTTGGCACTAGTCTTCACATTACACTTGCAGTTGAAAGATGCCTTTATAAAACTATGATAAATATGTGCTGAATGACAGAATATAATTTTGGTGAATAATGTGGCTTTATGGTTAATGCATATCTTAACTGAACACACTTTGTCTACTGAAGGATGGATGTAATCGTACATGTAAAATTTATCATTAGTTTTTTTTAATTTCATCATTTGTGCATCTATAGAGTTTATTCTCATTTGTATTTATTCTCCTTTTCTTTTGTTGCAACAGACCAACTTGTATTCTGAGTAATAAGGTAAAGCACACGCAGCGGCACCTGGAAAAATAAAGTTGATGCACTCACTGACCATTTACCTATTTGATTGCCTTAGTATGTGTCAACATGTGTTTATTCACAGATTCTCATTTTTCATCTTGGTGCTTCTCATCTGGTCCGATAACTTCCTCCTGATACAATCACAGCCTTTCCGAAGCACCTGGCACATGACCACTCTGTGACCTCCCATGTGGTGGGCCACTTTACCTTTTCAAGACCTGCCCTCTTCACTTTGGAGACAGGCCACTATCTTGCTTTCATACCATCTCCATTGACCTGCACAAACTGATCTGTAAGTTTTTTTTCTTTTGTAAGTATTCTTTGAGATTGATTTCTTTCCCCAGAAATTTCACCAGAAAGAATCAACGTACATTTTTGCATACTAAAAACATTCAGATGCAGAATTCATATTATAAAGAGCATAAAGCATGGGCAGAATATAATCATTATATCATCAGGAAGTTTTTTTCAGCCTCCCTCTTCCCACTCGCAGGAACGTGTCCGTCTTTTAATAGGATTTATATTGTGGACTGGAGAGAATTTCAATCATGAGTACTCTAATGGCCATTTGCCTTCTGAATGGCCTTTTTCATCATACTATCAGTACTGCCACAGCATACAATGGATAGGCCAGTGACTGGCAACTCCAGTATCATGGAACCATTCAAGATTATTGTTGGCATTTTAACTTCAAGGTATTGTCCTTGTTGTACAAATGGTCTGAAACATTGCTTTGCAGTGTACGATCAAATTAGGCTCCTTTATTTCCTCCTAGATTTCTTGCAGAATAAAACTGATGTTGCGAATGACACTAGCAAGGCAGATGATATTTTAAAATGGAGGAACAATTTCTTCCATCGGGCCTTAGGAGTGCTGAGTCCATCATTACAATATTCCCCAATCCTCAGGTAAGATTCCATTAAAGCACGAAAGGAGGGCAGATACTAATCTAGGCTTTGATTCTGATTTTCCAAAATGAGCAAAATAATTTCTCTAGTTTCCCAATGACCAGGAGAAGCAAACTAAGGAAGAGGCTTTGTGCCTACTTGTTTGTGTATGTATGAATCTTTGGTTGTGCATGTATGCACAAAGACTGACTTTACTGCAGTGCTCTCCATAGGAGTAAGCCAGTGGATATCACTGTCAGGGCTCATTCATTAGGAGAAAAATGCTAGTTTTGTGCAATATCATAAAATAGATAATTGTGAATGAAAAAATTAGTTTATATCTTTCGTGTATTTATTTCCTTTGTTTCTATCATCCAATGTTAGAAATCTGGCTAAAGATTGCTTTAAAATTGTATCCCCATGAAAGTCTGAAATCGTGAAAGGAGGAAACACTTTTAAAAATCTATATTTAATTTATTATGAACGGAAGGAGAGCTGTTGGCCACCGATCACATAAAACGGAAATGAGATAATCACAGTTAAGCATTGAAGGTGACCCTCTGCAAATGCTTGAAGACCAGTCACACCAGAGTATTATTGATTGTTCAGCTTGTTGTACTGATAAAGGCTGGTATGGGTGCACTTGCTTCTACTGTGTATCGGAGAACACCAAGCTATTTTAGTGCACATCAGAGCCGGGACATACATTCCTTTGGGTTGTTGCAGGAAGCTCACATAAGTAACTGTTACAGGGCCAAGGGAAACTGTTGGCCCATAGCTACAAGGTCTTGCTGGTTATAAGCTGAAGTGGATCACAGAAGCTATTTGGAGCAAAAAGTATCAGTATAACAAAGCCAGTTCTAGACACCAAATAAAATATTTCTTTGTCTGAATGAAGATATATCATTAGGACAGCATTGTGGTGCAGCTAGTGGAGTGGATGACACACAGCTCCAAGGTCCCAGATTCAATCCTGATTGTGCACCCTCAATGACTCTTTGAATTTCCTCCGAGTGCTCTGGTTCCCTCCCACATCTCAAAGACCTACAGGTCTGGGTTAATTACCTTGTAAAGTGTTCCCAGTGTACGTGGGTGGTAGAAGTTACAGAATGTGAGTAAAAGTGGTCACTTTTGAGGGAGGAAAGGGGTCACTCTGTGAGCCAGCACAGAATCAATGGGTCAAAATCCCATAAGGAAATTCACAGTGAACATCACCTCAAACTGGACCTCAGCAAAGAGGACTGAAGCATCACTGTAAGCAATTGTTGCACTACCATTTTATAAATGGGTATCTCTAAGCTCTTACAATCACAGTATTACCATAAACATGCCTTTCTTTGGATTTGATAAATGGTTCATAGAGCACAGAACAAAGAACACAGAAGATTACAGGCCCTTCGAACCACAATGCTATGCTGACCATTTAGATTACTCCAAGATCAGCCTAATCCTTTCCATCAATACAGATCACCACTTATCTTTTGTCTATGTGCCTATAAAAGAGTCTTTTAAACGTCCGTGATGTATTTACATCCACCACCACCCGTTGTCCCCCCACTCTCTGTGTAAATAACCTACCTCTGACATCTCCTCCATAACTTCATCCAATCACTTTTAAATTATGCCTTCTTATATTAGCCATTGCACCCTGGGAAAACGAGTCAAAGTCCGTCCACTCTATCTATACATCTTACCATCGTATACACCTCTATCAACTCTCCTTTGCCACAAAGGGAAAAACACTCACTCAATCATCCTCATCGAAGATGTTCTTTCATGCTGGCAATAATCTGATAATCTCTTTTTCACCTTCGCTAAAGCATGCACATTCTCCAAAGATGAAGTCAGCTGAGAATAAAAAAAGTTTTCTTTGTTAACTCAGTATAAATTATGTCTCAAACGACCTCTTCAAGTTTTTGTTTTTAAATGATTCTAATGCAAAACAGAACAGCAACTAAATCAGTACCTGAAAGGGTAAGATACATTTTATCAAACATTACTGTTGAAACATGCAAGTATTTAAAATCCATTCCTATATTGATTCATTCTTGGAAAGCTGATTTTGTTTATCATGCCAAGGAATGTCAGTGAAACCAATCAAACATTCCAAGATTAATTATGGGATAAGAAGGGACTTTAACCGCATAGAAACATAGTAAATCTGCAAATAAAATGCCTGGGTGACTCACCCATTGATATCCTGCTTGTTTTATGCTGCTGCTATTCTTCTCTTGCCCTTTGAACTCAGTGACAAAGGTACTCAGACTCTCTCATTGCTGGTGGTGCCCTTTTTTTACATATGTGGATTCCGGCTTGAATGAGTAAATCATTGTTACTTTCTCACTGGACTTGGCTTGGTCACATAAAAAGTAATAATAGTAGTCACTTTATTAGCTACACCTGTACACCTGCTTGTTAATGCAAATATCTAATCGGCCAATCACGTGGCAGCAACTCAATGCATAAAAGTATGCAGACATGGTCAAGAAGTTCAGGCCAAGCATCAGAATGAGGAAGACTTGTAAACTAAGTGACTTTGATCATGGAATGATTGACGAGGTGATTTCATTATCTCAGAAACTACTGATCTCCGAAGATGTTTGCACAGAACAGTCTAGAGCTTACACAGAATGGTATGAAAACCAAAAAAAAAATCCAGTGAGCTTGGGTAAAAACACCTTGTGAAAGACAGGTGTGAGGAGAATGGCCAGACAATTTCAGGCTGACTGAGAGATGATAGTAATTCAAATAAGCACTCGTTACAACAGTGGTGTGCAGAGAAGCATCTCTGAACACACAGCACGTCGAACCTTGAAGTGGATAGGCTATAGCAGTAGAAGACCACACTGGCTTCCACTCCTGTGGCTGCTTTATTAGGTGTAATAAGTGGCCACTGAGTGTATAATTATGTTCAATGGCAGTGCCTTTACTGCCTTCAAGAAATCACAGGACTCTAGAATGGAAGCTTCCTGGCCACATCTCTTCAGAAGCTCTCAAGTACTTAGCGAAGAGTGGAAGAAATTAATTTTGGCTGACACTCCCGTGAAGTGCTGAGAGAGCGTTACATTGCATTTTTGCTTGAGGTGTATATCTGACGTCAGGTGGATAACACTAGGTAGAGGAAAAGCAGAGGAGTTGCATGGTGTCGTAGCCAATGTTATCATTAATAGACGTAGTACCTTTGATATCTGGCAGCTGCACTCTACCTTGCAGGGTGGACGGGCATCACTCGTCTATCTCCTAAATCTCTCATTTATGCCTCCAAGAGATACACCCTGATACATCACCTCAGCTGGCGGGCTAAATGGGTGAAGGACCTTGTCGACAAAGTCACCAGCCAGGGTGGATGAGTTCCCTGAAGAACTACATTGGCCACGTGTTCAAGACCAGGGCGAGCAACTGAGTTGGAGGACATCGGGTGTGGTCTGGCCCGGAGAGGGATGGGTGCCACCAGGCCTCACTAGCCCAAGATATGTGACCCATAGAAAGTGTTGCAGAATCTGAACTAAAACGATATGTAAAAATAAATCTATTATTATCATATTACTGTTTTTGGAACTTGGAAAGTACACATTAGTAGTTGTGGCTCTTGCATAGTGCTATTAACTAGGACTTCACTAATCTTAAATCCTGAGATTCAGGTGGGATTAGGTAAACATGTTTTTTTTCTTCTTTCCAGAAACCAATATAGCCAACCTCAGAAAATTCTAGTGGGTCACCCTTGTTGGAAGCTGATTGGCATTGCTTAATGTAGAGATGCTTAACCAGTTTCTGCTTATTCAATTGTGCTGTACACTGAGCTTTCAGTGTGATATTCTGCCAACAGGAATGAGCTGAAACAATATAATGTCAGAGTTTCAGAAATTTTGGCTTCAAACTTAGGGCATCTATCATTTAGTAATATTCAAGTATCGTTTGATTAGATTTAGTGATGACAGCAATTACTGAAGAAGGAAATGGAGCATAATCCTGCAGTTCAAGACTCGTTCAATGAGTTTTTACTGTTCAGAGTGTAAACCCTTACAATCAGTGCTTACATTATCAGTCATTCACTTTCACATTTGTAAACTGTTTCCCATCTGCTTGCTACTGATGTCCAATGCACAATAGATTCAGCCAGCTGATAAATATACACAAGTACTGGGAAAACAAAGAAGCTATTTTTTATGTTTTTTCCCAGTATGCATATAGAATAGTCACTGTTCGAAAACAATTAACAAGTTGACATAATGGTTCCTTCCATGGTCTTTGCCTGGCATGGACTTCCGTTTCCCACATTTAGTTTCCTCTCATGAAAATTGGAGCTCGCTGGCAGGTTTCTCGTTTTCTGCTTCGGAAGAGGTACTCGGCCAAAAACAAATCAAAGAGAAGAAAGGATAATAGTTTCTTCATGGAGAAACACAGCTGTGCTCGGAGGACTTGGGCACGTCATTACACCCACACTGAGCTTCCTGTGCTGGGTTAACACAAGAGTCCCAGCAATGGTGCAGATGATCAGCAGGGCAGCTGCTGCAAAAATAACACCCATCCTCACCGATGTTAGCCCTTTTTGTTGGCAGTAAGGATAACGTTATTGGACTCATCACCCAGAAGTCAGATTTAATGAACCTGAGCAGGTTTGTGGGCAGTTTGCCCGTTAGGACTGGAGATAGGCAGGAGAGCCTTGGCAGTGCTCATCCAGACCATATATACAATGCTGAACTGTTTAAAGTATCACAGGAAAAATGTCAGTTTACATTCCTTTACAAAACCCTGATGTGGAAAGCACAGGATCAAAGGTACCTGGAACATATAAAGTTAGTTTAGTGATTCAAGTGGAAAAAACTCATACTAATGATGACTAAAAAAAAAATGGCATAACAGTGTACTTGTCATAACAGCACACCTGACTCATTGATTTCCTTTACTGAAGAATACCTGCTGTCCTTTCCCATTCTGCTCTTGATGTGGCTCCAGATCCCCAGCAATGCTTTGAATAGCCTAACAAATCACTGCATTGTGACTGGTTATTATTGTTGCGTGCACTGAGAGACAGTGAAAAGCTTTGTTAGTATGCCATCCAGGCAGATCGTGCCTTACCTATGTACAGTTAGATAGTAAAATAAAACAGAATAGAGACTGCAGTTACAGAAAAAGTGCAATGCAGGTAAACCAATGAAGTTCAAGGGCTGCACACTAAAGTACAGTAAGAAAAAAACTGGACAGATCTCTCAGCACTAATCAACATCCTAGAGCACAGAGCATTCCAGCAAAGAAACAGGCCCTTCAGCTCATCTAGTCTGTGCTGAACTATTATTCTGCCTGGTCCATAAGCCCAGCCCTCCATAATTCTCCCATCCATGTACTTATTCAACCTTCTCTCAAGTGTTGAAATCAAACATGCATCCGCCACTTCCACTGGCAGCTTGTTCTACACTCGTACCACCCTCTGAGAGAAAACATTCCCTGTCATGTTCCCTTTAAATATTTCACTTTTCACCCTTCAACTATGACCTCTCATTCTCATCTCACCCAATCATGCTTCTTCTTCAAAAGGTACTAAATCAAGAAGGAGGGATCCATCACGAAGAACCCTGCCCTCTTCTTACTACTACCATTAGGGTGTAGATACAGAAGCCTGAAGACTCACAATCAATATTTTAAGAGCATAAGAAATGGGAACAGGAGTAGGCCATCCGGCCTGTCGAGCCTTCTCTGCCATGGACTGATCTGGCCATGGACTCATCTCCACTTTCCTGCCTTTTCCTCATAACCCTTAATTCCCCTACTATGCAAAAATCTATCCAACTTATCTTAAATATATTTACTGAGGTAGCCTCCACTGCTTCATTGGACAGAGAATTCCACAGATTCACCGCCTTCTGAGAAAATTAGTTCCTCCTTATCTCCGTCCTAAATCTACTCCCCCGAATATTAAGTCTATGTCCCCTACTTCTAGTCTCACTGATCAGGGGAAAGAACTTTCCTGCCTCTATCTTATCTATTCCTTTCATAATTTTATATGTTTCTATAGAAGAGCTCCATCACGTCTGCCATCAAATTTCTGAATGGTCAATGAACATTACCTTGCTATTCCTGTTCTGCACTGTGTATTTATTTATTTGTTTGTTTATTTATTGCAACTTACAGTAATTTTTGTCTTCCATTCCACTGCTATCACAAAGCAACAAATCCACATAGGTCAGTGATAGCAAACATCTTTCTGATTCTGACTTGAAATCCTCCTCACAAGTATTTTGGAATTGATGTCTGAATAGCAAGAAATGTTCCACTTGCCAGTCAAGCACTAGTTTTATAAATGTGATCACATTTGCCTATCCTACCCTCCTGTATCACGATCCAGAGCTTAGAGCCTTGGAAGGCAACGTTGTAATGAATAAAATCCCGTACATGCAGGAGTCCAAGAACCGAGGGGCATAGAGATTATACATTATATAGTACTCATAAAGAAACGCTACCTCAAGGAGACAACATCTGCTGTCAAAGTTACCCACTGTCTAAGCAATGCCATATTTTCACTGATACCATCAGGCGGGAGATATAGAAGTCTGTTGTGCCCAACATCAGGTTCAGAAACAGCTACTTCCCTTCCACTCTTTGCTCTTTAACCAACTTGAATGATTGCAGTTTAGCCACATTATTACAACTTTGTCAACTTTGCACTAAAATGGACTTTTTAATGATAATTGTGTTTTCTTGTAAATATTTTGTGTATTTTAATTTTAATTAAGATTTTTTTGTCTATTGAATGCTGTTTATGTGATGCTACGTGCTCATGATGTAGCTGCAAGTAAGCTTTTTATTGCACCTGTGTATGTAACAATAAACTCGACTTTGAATTGCTGGAATGAATCCCACAAAGGGTTCTGAAAACATCGATGAGAATATGGTGATACCTCTAATCTGGATTTACTGCTGTTTGTTATTATAATTTTTATAATGCTGTACTTTGTAAATACAGCATTAATGCTGTAATTCTGGCATTAATGTATTTAAGCACATTTTATTCTACGTCCATAATTTAACCTCTAACTTTATTTTTAGATTTTTTATTCTTTATAATTGTTGAATGTTGCTTTTTTGTTGCATGTCACACCCCGACAAACACACCACAACAAATTCCTAATACATGTAAATGTATATGACGAATAAAGTTCTTCCTTGATCCTTGGTCCTGAGTTGGATTGTGATCACTTTTTCTATTTTAAATATGTGTTTGTTTCTACAGTGAGTATTACACAAGTTCTAAAAAATGGAAAAGCATCTGACAGCTTTGATGATATGTAGCAACTGGGAGCTGGTGTTCAACACAAATCTGTTGACAAGCAGATACTTCATTTAATTTAATTTTATCTAGCCATTGAATAAAGCATTCGAAGAAATCTTCTTAACATTCCTAACAGTTGGCATTTAAAAACTTCAACCTGTCAAGGAATAACTTCTGATGACCTAATAGAAATTTGTTCCATGAAAAGACAGATAACCTTGGGCTGGTCAAATAAAACTGCTCTTGTGGCTAACAAGAGTTTGACTGAGCATCTGATTTTTGGAAGTTTTCACGATAACGAAGCGTCACCCTAGACTATGAATGAGGGGTTTTGCATTTTCCCTGTGTTATCCCATCCACCTTCCCTCTAAAATTCCTGCTGCAGGTTTGGGATAACCAGGACACATACTGTTTGAGAAATTCTGCTACAAAGTATGCTCAAAATCGTCTTAATGTCTTGGAATGAGTAAAATTGGCCTTTTTATATTAAATATCCATTGAAGATAAGATAAAACATCTGACAAAGACTGAATTTATTTCCAGTCAATGGAATTTATTCTCTGCAGCCTTATCAGCATCTTCAAATGTTACAATCAATTTCAATGGAATACAAACATTGCAATTAGTTTAATAGTAATCGTCAGAAAAATCATGAAGAAAATTGTATAAATCCTTCTAACAGAAACAGGGTGAGATTCCAGGAAATGGGGTTAGTATTTGACACAGAGTTGAACACATATACCAGACTATATGGCATTATTCAGCATCATTTTACTTATAGGGTTTTACTAACCTGAAAAAAAAATCACAGACCAAGTTTATAGAAATTCAGAAACTATCACAACATCTGCTGTGACTTTCAGGAGGAGAATGTATTCAATGTCATGTCTCTGCATTAATTGCCTATTTTATCACACAAAGAATGGAAGGAAATAACTTTTACATATGGAGTTTATAAAGTAAAATCGATTCAAATAACCTTAAGGAATAATATACAATACTGGAGCAAAGATGGTTAATACCCTTATGGGAAATGCTTCTTTCAAAGGCTGTGAATACTGAATAATTCATTTGCTCAGTACACTGAATTACTTACATTTAGCATTTTTCAGGAAAGAAATATAGTTCTGCATCTTTCATAACTCAGGATGTCTCAAAGCACATCACAGCCCATGAATTATTTCTGAAATATAGTCAGTACTATAATCTGAGGAAATGGCAGCCAATTTGCATGTGGTCATGCCTAATATCTTGTTGATTTTCAGTTCCCACATGGCCATTTTGACTTATTTCTGCTCTTCAGTGATTGGAAGGCTGGACTAGATGAAATGCTGTGAGATAGAATCAAGGCCTTTTGTGTCAAGGACACTTTAAAGGACTCTTTACAAATCGTGTTCTTGATATTACTTTGATTTGCGCAGTTTGTCTTCTTTTGTACACTGGTTGCTCTTCAGTCTTTGTTTATGTATAGTTTTCATAAAATTCTATTGTACTTCTTTCCTGTAAATATCTGCAAGAAAATGAAACTCAATGTAGTAAATTTGGACAGAACTATTCTTAGGGACTATTTGAAGTATTCCCTTTAATGGGTGCAGACTGCCTTACTATTCTTGATGTTTTTCTTCATTGTTGTGTCTAGTGTGGTAAGCCCAATGGCTGTGGATGTCTTGACAGTGATGAAAAATCTGCACGTCATTGAGTTGCTGGTCCTCCAATGCTTTTCCTACCCTCTAATCCAAACACACTTTGCATTTGTGGTTCCATAGCTCTTTGGGGGGGGGGGGGGGGGGGGGGGTGTGTGTGTGTGTGTGTGTGTGTGTGTGTGTGTGTGTGTGTGTGTGTGTGTGTGTGTGTGTGTGTGTGTGTGTGTGTGTGTGTGTGTGTGTGTGTGTGTGTGTGTGTGTGTGTGTGTGTGTGTGTGTGTGTGTGTTCGTTCAGAGGCCAAGAACTAAGGTACTGTTGATTCTTTCATTATAGTATACAAGACAATAGGCCTTCCAAAAAAATTAGATCTTCTATCAAACAAAAATCTTCTAACAATCAAGCTTAACAACAAGATATAGGCCACGTCTCACAATGGGGGAGCCACTGCTCAGTAAAGGCAGACATTGCTGATAGAATTCCACTCAGACTTTGATTAGAGCTAAAGTTCGTTTCAGAGATTCAGGCTTATTCTAACAATACAACCAATCGACAGATGATGCAATAGCTACAGCTCTACACACCATCCTTACACACCTTAAGAAGATGGATGCTTATGTGAGAATGCTGTTCCTGGACTACAGTTCAGCAACCAACACCATAATTCCATCCAGACTTGACAAGAAGCTCAGAGACCTCAGCCTTCACCCTGCCTTGTGTAGCTGGATCCTGGACTTCCTGTCAGATCACCAGCAAGTGGTAAAAGTGGGCTCCCTCATCTCCACCCTACTGACTCTCAACATAGGAGCCCCTCAGGGCTGTGTACTAAGTTCCCTCCTTTACTTTCTTTACCCCCATGACTGTCGCCACCCACAGCTCAAATCTGCTAATTAAATTTGCTGACGACACTACACTGATTGACCTAATCTCAAATAATAATGAGGAGGCCTACAGAGAGGAAGTTATCACCCTGACACAGTGGCATCAAGAAAACAGCCTCACCTTCAATGTCGCAAAAACAAAGGAGCTGGATGTGGATTACAGGAGGAATGGAGACAGGCTAACTCCTATTATCGTCAATGGATCTGGGGTTGAGAGGGTGAACAGCTATGAGTTCCTCAGCATATACATCACCAAGACTCTCATGTAGTCTGTACGTACCAGCTATGTGGTGAAAAAGGCACAACAGGTGCCTTTTTCACCTCAGGCAGTTAAGGAAGTTTGGTGTGGGCCTTCAAATCCTAAGAACTTTCTACAGGGACACAATTGAGAGCATCCTGACTGGCTGCATCACTGCCTGGTATGGGAACTGCACCTCCCTTAATTGCAGGACTCTGCAGAGAGTGGTGCAGACAGTCCAGCGCATCTGTAGATGTGAACTTCCCATGATTCAGGACATTTACAAAAACAGATGTGTCAAGAAGGGCCCGAAGGATCATTGGGGACCCAAGTCACAAACTGTTCCAGCTGTTACCATCCAGGAAATGGCATCTTCCACCAGGCCATCAGACTGATTAACTCATGCTGAAACAACTGTATTTCTATGTTATTTTGACTATCCTGTTGTACACAATATTTATTATAAATTACTATAATTTGCACATTGCACATTTAGACAGAGACGTAACGTAAAGATTTTTACTCCTCATATATATGCAGGATGTAAAAAATAAAGTCAATTCAATTCAATTTATTACATGCATATTGAAACATATAGTGAAATGTGGTGATTGCTTAACAACCTACACACCCAAGGGTGTGCTAGGGGCAGTCCACAAGTGTCACCACACATTCTAATGCCAGCATAGCATTCCCACAAAGTGTGTCTGAAGATCAAGGTCTCTAACATGGACAAAACTTATGGTCTGCAAGGCAGCAGTGAACACTGCCCTACTGGACACTTCAGATCAGTGACTACCAAAGTACTGGAGAGATACCGCACTGCCCTATTAAAAACTACTAAATTCACTGGCAGCATAAGCAAACCAAAACTAGCATCCTCTCCCAACCAACATCCTTGGCACAGAAGCCCTAATCATGATCAGTTGGCTCTGATCACAAGGCCATGGTATTGAAATAGCCAGCACTAGGCTCATGAGGCAGTGCTCTATACAGCCCTACTACTGCCTCCATACGATATAGCAAGATATTATTAGGTGGATAGACAACATGATTCATGGATGCTCTTGAGACCTTGGTCAAACCCTTGTTTACGACTACTCAAAAACAGAGTGGGGCATTCAAAAGAGTGCTGGGGTGAGTCCTTCAGTGAGAACACACAGATGTCCAGTATTGATGGAGGCAGGAAATAGCATCCACCTACCCAAGTACAGATCCCCTACCTCATCTCTGTCCTCAGCAGTAACCTCAAATTCCACTAAACTGAACTTCAGTATCCAGGTTTCTTCTGATTTTACAAGATGAATTTGCAAGGAAACTTAGTTTTAACTACAATATTGTGAGCAGCAACTTTGACCAGATTCATGTGTATCATGTTGGAGGGTAACTGGGTATTCTTGGCTAAGAGACTGGCTTCCTTCTGAATGTTAACTAGGCTCCATAGATGGCAGTGAGGAGCTAGGCATGCTTCAATTCTAGAGTAGATAAAATATAACTAACAATTAGAGATTGTATGTGAATTGAAGTCAGGTATTTACTTATATTACCTATCTTAGTAGGTGGTCTGATGTTTGGTTGAGATTCCCACTGCGTTTTTGGCCTAGGTAATGCTAACTTGCCTTCAGAAAAAGTTCATATACAGTACTATGAACAAAAGAAACAGTGGCGTATTATGTAAAAACTGCTTCCTTATCGCTCCAGTCCTCACATTTGGTACTATGAGTGTGTAATGATTGCATGTTTTCCCTGTGAACCTATAGGAGTGCTCCACTTACTCCCACATCCCAAAGATGCGCTCATTGCTTAATTGGCACTTGTGAAAAATCCCTGAGTGGGTGCAGAGTAGGGGAATCTGCTGTGGGGTGTCAATGTATGTGTGTGAGAAAATAGGGTGCAGGGAGAAAAACAAGGGGATGTGAATTGATGGGATTGTTCCAAGAGCTCAAAAGATATTTTTACCTGAATATGGAACCCAGGGTTCAGATAAGCCCAGGTTTGTTTTCATCCATGAAATGCATTGAACTTTTGTTTCTAACATCTACATACATGGAAGAGTTATTTGATTGAGAAGAAACTTGTTCAGAAGGTGACACTTTTCTGGATAAAATATTAAAATACATTTAATAAAATGTATATGACTTCTAATATACAATTGATGCATATTTGAATACTTTAGCTAATAGCTGTTATATTGACAATTAACAAATATTTAAATATCCATGTAATAGCCTTTGTCCAAAATGTGCTGGTAAGAACATTGACAAATATTCCTCAGTGTATTAGGGAAAGAGGTATCATCCATTTACAGCAAAAACTCTATTCACCATCCTATTCTTTGTAAAATGTGCTGTTTTGCAACCGACATTTAAAAATATTTATTTTCAAGTTATTTGTCAGTCTATCACATGATTGAAATTCCCGATCCTTCCAAATGCATACATCATGTTGTCTCTTTCCATTGATTGTTTCTGTGACTTTATGTTATTTAAATAATTTGATTAAGAAAGATTATTTCAATGTAGTATTTACAAAACATTGCTAGTTTAATATATTGCAAAATAATGGCTTCCTGCACAATTATTTTTTATAATTTTAAAGCAGACACATTTTGCTTAAGGAAACTCATCAAGCGATTAATTTTGTGCTCAAGGGATCAGTCTTCACACAAAAATTGATGAAGGACAGGGTGTGTTTAAAAGCATTAAGAGTTCCCAAAAAGGAAACACTTCTCAAGATTGCTGTCAGCGTTTCAGAGCATGTGTTTTACTTTTCACCTTTGATAGGATGATGGCCCACTTGGCCAAGCTTCACAAACGTCACCAGTGACACCTGTTTCCTGCCCCGCGTGGCCTCTTCTGTTTAACAATGAGCCAATTGGCCAGAGGTTTTATGATTTATCAGCAAGAATGTCCTTTCTTCCCTCTGATTAGGGTGGATCCTTTTCCACCCTGTGCCTGTCAATGTCATTTAACTTGTCCTAGGGAAAGTCTTGAACCACACCATGTTTACATTTATGTAAATTCCCAATAACTTAAAACGCAAAAAGTGATCTCAAAAGGTACTGCAAAATCCATTATTTTTTATAGTTTTGATTTTAGGGGAGGGGAGTTTTGTTGAAACAATAAAGTATTGCAATATATAATGGTGAAGTAATTTAACATGCAACTCCGTGTTCTGCAGATATTTGGTTCTTGATATTTAGAGTTTCTTCTACATTTTTGGACTGGTAAGCCATCAGCTGATAAAATTCATACTTTAGGAAGTTTTAATGGTTGAAGACTTTCCTTCCAATGCATTTAAGACTTACAGATGTTTCAGATGTTTTGTCTAGTCTTTGATTTTCCAAGGCATGGTTTATAACTGGCATTCAGTGGGAAGGAACACCTGGTTTTAGCTCAAATACATATTACACCAATAATAATGGCCGATTGAATAGTGAAAACTAGTGTGAAGTGTTAAACTTTAGGAAGACAAACCAGGAAAGGACTTACACAGTAAGGCATTGAAGAGTGCAGTGGAACAGAGGGATCTGGGGATACGGATCAATACTTCTTGGAAGTGACATCACAGGTACTGTGGATAAAAAGAGCTTTTGGCACATTGGCCTACATGAATTCAAGTACTGAGTAAAGCAGTCGTGATGTTATGTTGAAGTTATATAAGACATTGATGGGGCCAGATTTATTTTATTTTAGTTTTATTTAGCGATACAGCACAAAGTAGGCCCTTCTGTCCCTTTGAGTCGCGTCACCCCAGTAACCCCACAACCCTGATCAACCCTAAACCCATCATGGGATAACGTACAATGGGAGAGGAAAGCAGAGTACCCAGGGCAAACACACACATTCCACGGGGAGGACGTACAGAGACTCCTTACAGAACAGAGCTGGAAATGAACTCTGAACTCCGGGATGCCCTGAGCTGTAACTGCCACACCACCATTGTACCAATTTGGAGTATTGTGTGTCGTTCTGGTCATCTACCTAAAGGAAAGATATCAAGAATATAGAGTCATAGTGAAAGTTTGATTAGGTTAGGACTTTACTCCCTGGAACATAGGTGAATGAGGAGAGATTAGATAGAAGTATACAAAATAATGAGATAGCGTAAATGTAAACAGGCTTTATCCACTGAGGATGAGTGAGACTAGAAATAGAGGTCATAGATTATGGGTGAAAGGTGAAATATTTAAGGGAAGCCTGAGGGGGAATGTCTTGGTGGGTGGTGCGAGTGTAGAACTAGCTGGCATCAAAAGCAGAAGATGCACGTTTGATTTCTACATTTATGTTATTTAGAGATACAGCCCAACAACCCACTTACATATTGATTGTTGTGGGGTAATAACTGTTCCTGAACCTGGTGACGTGGGGCCTAAGGCTCCTGATCTCCTGCCTGATGGTACTAGCTAGAAGAGTGCATGGCTCGGACAGTGGGGTTCCCTGACTTTCTTGTGGCAATGCTCCACGTAAATATGCTCAATGGTAGGGAGACCTTTGCCTGTGATGGATTGGTCTGCATTCACTACCTGCACTTTCTCTGTAACTTTTAACTTTATTCTGCATTGTTTTTGTTTTACCTTGTTCTATCTCAAATGTACATTTATCAGTGTACAGCACGGGTTCCCAACCTTTCTCATGCCGTGGACCGCTACCATTAAGCAAGGGGTCTGTGGACCCTCGATATACAGTGAAGTTTTTGTTTTGCAGGCCGCCCACACAGATCATTTCATTACATCCTTACATTGATGTAATAAAAAGGAAAGCAATAACAGAATGCAGAACAAGGTGTTTAGTTACAGAGAGTGCAATGCAGGCAGACAATAAGGTGCTAGGTAATGATGAGATAGATTGTATGGTCAAAGGTCCATCTTATTGTACTAGGGGACAGTTCAATAGTTTACTGTATAACAGTGAAATAGAAACTGTTCTTGAACTTGGTGATACATGCTTTCAGGATTTTGGAGGGAGAGAGAAGACAGGATGCCCCAGATGGGTGAGGTCTTTGTTTGATTATGTTGGCTGCTGTAGCAAGGCAGAGAGAAATGTATCCAGAACCCATAAATAACTTTTTACTTCTTCATCTGCTACTTCCCTCCTTTAATTTGTGTTGCAGGTCTTCATCCCTCATTTGTCCTTTGCCATTATTGTTAGTATGATTCATAACAAGAGGGTATTTACCCCTTTAGCTATCCCTCCTGTACATACAGAACATGCAAAGGAATGTTTGAAGAAGTCCAGAGAGGAACTAGGGTCAGCTTGGTTTATTAGGCAAACCAGTTGAGGAGTGTCACTGAAGGAGCAGTGAAGACTCGGAGAAAAGTATACATTAAGAAATTGCCAACAGAAGCAGAAAATGTTGACATTCTTGTATATGATGGAGAAGTGAGAGGTTTGCACTTGGCAAGGGATGATTTTACAGGTATGGATTCACATTGCTCATTATTGTACTAAACACATTGAATTAAGCCATAATCCTTTTGATTTCACTTCTGGAAAGTTTTCAAGTTTCCCTCAGCTGTACTTCAAGGTTCTACAACTGCCTTCCAGGAGCTTATAGCTGGATTCAATTGTTCTGAAACGCTCTGAGTGGAAGTGACTGCAAAGGAACACCCTTTTCCTTTTGCAAATGTAAGGTTTATCAAAACAACTGAAAAAGTCATTGGCGCGATCTGTTTAAGATCCTCTCTCAGTCATCGCTCTGGCTAATTGTTGGGTGAAAGGAAATGCAGATTTGTTGTAAAGGATTTGGTGAACAATGCAAGCATGAACATGTTGTCTATCCGGTCACACCTGCTGCATAATATTGCTGTGTTTTATGCCCTCTTTTCAAAACAGTAAATGGCATGAACAGTTTACATGACTTCTGAACTGAACTTCCAGTAATCATTATCCAAAGGGAAAGCACAATATAAGCTGACAAGTAGAAGCAAGCAACTTCAGTACTGGAGAGTACTTCCCAGCATATTCTTTCTGGCTAAGGAAAACTAAACAGGGTGGAGGGGTTTCCTTGTATGCCATTCTGGGGTACTTTCTTAATTAGTAGGTCATGAATAATTTGTGCATTCCAAAATGCTTCTGATTCTGAACTCGCTGGATCTGTGGAAGAGTCCATTTTTGAAGATTTGAAGCAAGAAGAACAGCTGGGAGGGAAAAAGCTGGAAACTACTTTTCCCTACCTAGCTTTTTCATAATCTGGCCACACGATCATTGTTTCTGAAAGGCTGAAGTATGTCTATTTTCATTAAAGTCACTAGGTTTAAGCTGCAAAGCATCTTGGAGCACAGCGATGGCTGGAACTTAATTAAGGATTCATGAATTTAATTATTTGTGATAAGTCAACTCACTCGAGTTTAAGGTAAAAACAGAAAATATTGAAAAAATCATCAGATTGTACAATATCTGTGAAAAGAGAAAGGGGGCTATTTCAAGTTAAATGCCCTGCATCAGAACAGAAAGAGAGAGAGAGAGAGAGCACATTAGTTGATCAGGAAGTGTTAGTGATTAGAGAAAAACTGGCTAGTTCTGCAATAGATTATCTTTCTGTAGTGTTATCTCATTTTTCTTTCTCCACTAATACAACGTGATTGCTTGGCTTTTCCTACATATCTCCTTTTCACTGCTTTTCCTTTGTTTGATTACACACTCTCAATTTTCCCTCCTTAACCCATTGACCAGATGGCTTTATCTCTTGCTTATTGCCAAAGCAGCTCTGTCTCAGCCTGCCTGAAATATCCCATTCATCCCACCTATCAGAGATAAACTATCTGTCCCTTTCCCACCACTCTCGACCTGTTGACTATTTGTAACATTTTCAGTCTTTTGAACTTCTCAACTTAAAAGTGTTAGTTTTACTTCCCACTTTGGACGTGGCCTACATACCAATCTTCAGGCCACCAACACACAAGCACTTTCAGGAATCCAGTGAAATAAAAAGCTTTGTTTCTTTCAGTAACCTTGAAGATGTTCCATGGCCTTTACCTCACTGTCCCCTTCAGCTCAACATATTTATTCAATATTTCACTTTTAAACAGTTCAAGATTTGCTTATTTCCCAATATAAGTACTTTTTATACAAATGAAACAAAATAGTTCACTTCTGCCTTCATCTTTTTTCTCTTCTACTGACATGTCATTCTCGCAAATTTCACAATTCTCTTTGGATGTAATAGAACGATGGAAGTATGGACTTGTTTATAACTGATATCAGTGGCCAGATAATTTCTCCTATCTTACTATATTCTAACAAATCGCAGAAGAACAATCAGTATATTATAACATACTGACCTGTGCCCAGACTGGCTTTCTGATCTCATAAATTACAGTAAAGTTTTATATCTTTCCTATCCTACACCTTTGACTCCATGATGATTGATGGCACGTCCTCCTTTTCCACCATTTTTAAATGCGTCGCCAAGTCTCGCAGCCAGAATGACAGCAGCATGCGAGGCAAAGAAGGAAAATCCTTAACTAGCCATAAACATAGGAGGTTCTGCAGATGCTGGAAATATGGAGGAACATACACAAAGAGCTGGGGGAACTCAGCTAGTCAGGCAGCAGCTAAAAGGAATAAACGGTTGACATTTTGGGCTGAGATCCTTCATCGGGACTGGAATGGAAGGGGTAGAAGCCAGAGTAAGAAGGTAAGGTAGAGCAAGGTGTATAAGCCGGCAGATGACAGATGACACCAAGTGGGTCGAGAAGGGGATGAAGGCAAAGTCAAAGTCAACACAAAATTTATTATCAGAGTACATACAAGTCACCACATACAAATCTGAGATTCTTTTTCTGCTGGCATACTTAGCAAATGTATAGAACAGTAACTGTAAACAGGATCAATGGACAACAATCTATACAAGTGCAGAAATAAATAAATAGCAATAAATAATGAGCATGAAATAACAGGATAATAGAATCCTTAAATGAGTATAGTTCTCCTCCTTTGTTCAAGAGCCTGATGGTTGAGGGGTAGTAACTGTTCCTGAACCTGGTGGTGCAAGTCCTGAAGCTCTTGTACCTTCTACTTGATGGAAGCAACGATAAAAAGAGCATGGCCTAGGTGGTGAGGATCTTTGATAATAGATGGTGCTTTTCTATGGCAACGCTTCAGGTAGATGTGTTCAATGGTTGGGAGGGTTTTACCCATGATGTACTGGGCTGAACCCATTACCTTTTGCAGGATTTTCCACTCAAAGGCATTGGACTGGTCTTCTGAGATAGTGACACCCAGGAATTTAAAGTCACGGATCCTCTCCACCTCTGGTCCCCTAGTTTCCCTCTCTTGAAGTCTACAATCAGTTCTTTGGTCTTATTGACAGTGAATGAGAGGCTGTTGTTATTACGCCACTCAGCCAAGTTTTCAGTCTCCCTCTTGTCTGCTGTCACCTTTGATACGGCCCACAGCAGTGGTGTCATCAGCAAATGCGTATATGGTGTTGGAGCTGTACTTAGTCACACAGTGATAGGTGTAAAATGATGATGATGTTAAATACTGAGCTGTAATTGATAAAGAGCATCCTGATGTATGCAACTTTGCTTTTCAGGGTTGTGTGAAGAGCCAAAGAGATAGCATCTCGTGAAGTGAGATGCTGGAAGGTGATAGGTGGAAAAGGAAAAGCGCTGAAGAAGAAGGAAGCTGATAGGAAAGGACAGTGGGAGTGGAGAATGGATGAGGGGCACCAGAGGCAGGTAAGGAGAAGAGGAGTTAACAAGGAGCCAAAAAGCTGAGTGGAAAAGGAGAGAAGTGGAGGGAGCAAAGAAATTCCAGAAAGTTAAATAAATAGATGTTCATGCCATCAGGTTGGAGACTACTCAGATGGAATGTGAGCGTGTCACTCCTTTGACTTGAGTGCAGCAGTAGAAGTGGCCACGGACTGACATGCCAGAACAGAAATGGGAAGTCAAATTCAAACATGAGGTCACCAGGAAATCTTGCCTTTTGTGGTGGTTGGAGCAAAGATGCTCGATAAATCAGTACCCCGAACTATGTTGGTTCTCAGTGATTAGAGGAGCACGGGTACAATAGGCAGCCCTAAAGGACTCGTAGTTAAAGTGTCATCTTACCTAGAAGGACTCTTTGGGACCCTGAAGGGTGGTATAGGGCAGAAGGGGCTACTTGTCCTGCAAGTTGGGATAAGTGTCATTAGGGAGATTAGTGGGGAGGGACAAGTAAATAAGAGAGTGATCCTCACAGAAAGCAGAGAGTGCAGAGGAGAGAAAGATGTGTTTAAAGGTAGGATGTTGTAGATGGTGGAAACTATGGAGAATAATGTAATCAATATGGAGGCTTGTAGAGTGGTAAGGACCAGAGGGCAGGATCAATTCCAACATTTAAGAGAAGATTGGATAGGTATATGGATGAGAGTGGGATGGACGGCTATGGTCTCGGTGCAGGTAGATGGGAGTAGGCACAAAAACATTTCAGCATGGACTAGATGGGCCAAAGGACTTGTTACTGTGCTGTAGAGCTCTGTACTCCATGACTCTAATATCACAATCTTTGGTGCAATTGTAATCCATAGCTCTGCCAAGAATCAGTTATAAATTTGTTGAAGAGCATTTGCTTCGAGTGTTCTTGTTACCACCGTTCTCAGATCTGTGAACAGTCGGTACTCTTTCCATCACCATACCTCAGCCTCCTTCACTGAGTTAACTGAACCTTGGTTCTCAACCCTCCCTCCCTCCTCAATGTGCCGGACAGTATTTTCTCCAGGTTCTGAGAAAGAGTTCAGATTGTTTCACTTGGATGAGCTTTCCATAAATTTATTTGTGTGAATCAATGCCTGCTTCATGAAACCCACATATCCTGCAGGATATTATGCATCAATGGCCTTTCCTGTGCCCACTGAAGCTATTAAATTACATGTAGTCTTTTATTCCCAACCTACAAGTGTTTATTTTAACTCCTTCAGACTGAAGAAGATCAAGCAGCAACATAATGAAAAATATAGTGGCTAATTTTCTAAAAAACACTATGAATTATACATTTAAATGTCAGACATATATTTTAAGATATCATGCATTTTTAAATAATGAAACCATGTTTTAAAGTTTAGTAATGACATTTCGGAAACTATCAATCTCATCCATAGTATCAAGAAAAATTAAGAAATTAGTTAAAAATTCCTGGCCAAAATTTGATCAGTTAGAACTGTTCATTCCAACACAATTGTAATTAATCAAGATTAACAATAATAACAGAGGCCTTGAAAGCTTAAAATCAACAAGAATAAGAGTCCTAAGAGTTAAAACAAGACAGTGGGAACTGAGGCCCTGAGGGTTTAAACACAAAAGGGACAGAGGCCTCAAAACCTAGTAAGTACAGGAAAAGACTGAAGTTTAAATCAGTGGGGATGGAAGACAAATGGGGAATGGAGGATTTGACAATTTAAGAAAAGTGGAATAGAGGCCTCAGAAGGTTTTGTACAATCAGAATACCAAAGAGTTTAAGTGCAGCAAAAACAGGGAGTTTGTAACCATGCGATCCTGAGGGTTTATAAAGTCTCCACTGGCAGCAGCTTGGAAGGTGTGACAGCAGGATTGAAGTCATATTCTGCCCCATCTAAGCCTCTTGAGTAAGATATTCCACAGATGCTGGAAATCCAGAGCAACACACAAAATACTGGAGGAACTCAGCAGGTCAGGCAGCATCTATGGAAATGAATAAATAGTCACATTTCATTGCCAAGACCCTTCATCAGGACTGGAAGGGAAGGGGGAAGAAGCCAGAATAAGAAAGTGGGGGGAGGAGTAGGAGTACAAACTGATAGATGATAGATAAGACTAGGCGAGGTACATGGTGCATTGGTGGGGGAAGGGGGAAGCTTGAAGGTGAAAGGTGGAAGAGGTAAAGGGATTGAAGAAGGAATTTAGTAGGAGAGAAGAGTGAACCATGGAAGAAGGGGAAGGAAGAGAGGAACCATCATGAAGTGATGGGCAGGTGAGGAGAAGAGGATTGCTTAGCGCCACAATAGGTCAATCAACAGCAGATGCAATCTCAATGGCTCTTCACACGGCTTTAGACTACCTGGACAACACAAACACACATGTCAGGATGCTGTTCATTGACTATAGCTCAACATTTAATACCATCATTCCCACAATCCTGATTGAGAAGTTGCAGAACCTGGGGGTTCTGTACCTCCCTCTGCAATTGGATCCTCAACTCTCTAACCAGAAGAACACAATCTGTGTGGATTCATGATAATATCTCCTCCTCGCTGATGTTCATCACTGGCGCACCTCAGGGGTATGTGCTTAGCCCACTGCTCTACTCTCTATATACACATGACTGTATGGCTAGGCATAGCTCAAATACCATCTATCAATTTGCTGACAATACAACCATTGTTGGTAGAATCTCAGGTGGTGATGAGAGGGCGTACAGGAGTGAGATATGCCAACTAGTGGAGTGGTGCCACAGCATTCAACTACTCAACGTCAGTAAGACCAAAGAGCTGATTGTGGACTTCAGAAAGGGTAAGACGAAGGAACACATACCAATCCTCATAGAGGGACCAGAAGTGGAGAGAGTGAGCAGTTTCAAGTTCCTGGATGTCAAGATCTCTGAGGATCTAACCTGGTCCTAACATATTGATGCAGTTATAAGGAAGGCAAGACAGCACCTATACTTCATTAGGAGTTTGAAGAGATTTGGTATGTCAACAAATACACTCAAAAACTTCTACAGTTGTACAGTGGAGAATGTTCTGACAGGCTGCATCGCTGCCTGGTATGGAGGGGCTACTGCGCAGGACCAAAAGAAGCTGGAGAGGTTTGTAAATTTAGCCAGCTCCATCTTGGGTACTAGCCTACAAAGTACCCAGAACATCTTCAGGGAGCGGTGTCTCAGAAAGGCAGTGTCCATTATTAAGGACCTCCAGCACCCAGGGCATACCCTTTTCTCACTGTTACCATCAGGTAGGAGATACAGAAGCCTGAAGGCACACACTCTGTGATTCAGGAACAGCTTCTTCCCCTCTGCCATCCGATTCCTAAATGGACATTGAAACCTTGAACACTACTTCACTTTTTTTAATACATATTACTTCTGTTTTTGCATGATTTTTAATCTATTCAATATATGTATACAGTAATTGATTTACTTATTTATTATTATTACTATCTTCTATATTATGTATTGCATTGAACTGCCGCTACTAAGTTAACAAATTTCACAACACATGCCTGTGATAATAAACCTGATTCTGATTCTAAAGGGGAGAGAGGGTAAGTAGAAGAGGATATGGGAAAAAAAGGGGCTAAGTAATTACCAGGAGCTAGAGAAATCGATGTTCATGCTGTCAAGTTGGAGCCTACCCAGATGGAATATGAGTTGCTACGCCAAACTGATTCTGGCCTCATCGTGGCAGTAGAGGATGTCATGGACTGAAATGTCAGAATGGGAATGGGAAGAAGAGTTAGAATGGGTAGGAAGCAGAAAATCCTTCTCTTTGTTGTGGACAATGTGAAGTTGATTGACAAAACATACACCAATCGACGTCAGGTCTCACTGGTAGAGAGGAAGCTGCACTGGGAATACTGGGTACAGTAGATGACCACGACAAATTTGCAAGTGAAGTCCAAATCAGTTTTGTGGATATTAAAGTTACCTATTCCTCCTACCTTGTTGTTTTTACTTCTCTCGACAAATTGATTAAACGTTTATTCCTCTGCCTCCTGCTGCTCTTGGAAGGCCAATAATACAACTACATCATAGTGACAACAATCTTATTCCTGTGCACTTTCTGAATTAACTCTTCAGGATGTCCTCTGGAAGTGCAACTGCTCCCGTTCTACGCCCCCCCCCCCCATGACATTTACATCCTTCTCTATCACATCTGAGACATCTAAACACTAGCATGTTGGACTGCCAGTCCTGAACTTCTCTCAACCAAGTCTCTGTAATGGCTAAAAACGTCGTTATTCCATGTGTCAATCCAGTTCCTTAGTTCATCTTCTTCATTCATACTACTTGTATTGAAGTGAGTACATTTCAGCCCATCGAACCTACCATGCTCATTAACCTGGCCCTGCCTGTCCCATTCTGCCTGCTCTATCTAACTTCCCTTCAGTCCTGTTTGTTCTGCTCCTAACCCCTCTGCCATGCTAGTTTAACTTCCCTGACTAGCACAGCAAACATCTCTGCAAGCAACTGCCTTCCAGTTTTTGTGATCTGTCTCTGAAACACTCCCTCTTGCATCAACTCAAATCAATACTCACTCCTGACAAGATCTGCTTTTTTCCCCCAATAGCTCTCTCTCATTCACTAGTTCAAAGACTTGCACCACAAGACTTGCTATTTTCAAATGGCTCCCACTCTACAATGATGTTACTTGAAGAAAAATGAGATATGATCACATTGTACAAAATTCAATGCTCAGAATTCTTAGGTGGAAGTGGAGGGGAAAATGGATGGACAAAGATGGATGATATGGGCTGGTGGAAAGGTGGAAGTGGGACAAAAATGTAAAGATTGGACAATCAGAAAGTGGGAGAGGGAATGAGGGTGGGAGGGCAGAATGGAAGAGGTAAAATAGAAAAGTGGGGGTGTTACCCTGAAAGTGGAAAACTCATTATTTATGCCATTGGGTTGTAGATTACCCAGCAGAATATAAGATGATGGGGTATTTTCAACCAAAGAGTGATGAATCTTCTGAATTCTCTCCAAATTAGGGCTACAGAGACTTACTATTTGATATATTCTGGAACAGAATTGATAGATTCTTAGATATGATGAGAATTGAGTGATATTGAGTTACAGCAAGAAAGGTAAAAGATCAGCCATAATTTTACTGAATGGCAGAGCATCATTAGGGGTTTAAGAGCTTACTCCTGCTCCTTTTTCTTATGGTAAGGAACGAGGACCGAGGAACATCTTTATTCACCACATACATTTACGTGTATTAGGAAGTTGCCGCAGGGTATTGGTCAGGGCACGACATTCAACAAAAAAAAATCAACTTTCAAAATTATAAAGAATGAAAAATTATGTATAAAAAATAAAGTTAGTGATTAAAGTATGGATATGGAATAAGATGTACATAAATATATCAATACCAGCATTGTGAACAGCTTTATGATAAGTGGTTTAAAATGGTTTTAGTGCAGCCAGGCCACTCGTCTGAGTGCTACTGGCACCATGTAACCCCGTACTACCTGTCGCGTGGTCGGGTGGTCGGCGACTAAACCGGCTCCCCCACCAGGCTTGCTTGGTGAGGAGGGGGGCTAGACACCCTGCAGGACGAAAAACAAGACCTGTCAAAGGGCTGATGAACCCTCTTGTAGGGTCAACGGCCATCCAGCAAACACGTGCCGTGAAGCACGGAAAGGGCATCCCTTGCATCGAAGCTTGATCTGGCTATTCACTGCAACAGAACTGTCCCCCAGCTGTCTTGGACCCCACCATGCCGCTGGATCTGGGAGGGGATGTCACGAAGGTGGATCAGGACCTGTGCAACCCCCTACTCACCTAAAATCCACTCATGCACACGTTGTTCCTTTCTGAGGAGTCCTCAAGCCCCACTAACTGACTGAAAGGAACCATTATCATACTATGGGATGGAGATGGAGAGAGGGGGAGAGGGAGAGGGGGGAGGGAGAGGGGAAGAGGGGGAAGAAGGGGAAGAGGGGGAGGGTGAGGGGGAAGAGGGGGGAAGGTGAGGGTGAGGGTGAGGGGGAGGGAGATGGGGAGGGAGATGGGGAGGGAGAGGGGGAGGGAGATGGGGAGGGAGATGGGGAGGGAGATGGGGAGGGAGATGGGGAGAGAGAGGGGGAGGGGGAGGGAGAGGAGGGAGAGGGGGGAGGGGAGGGGGGGGAGAGGGGGAGGGAGGGGGAGGGAGGGGGAGGGGGAGAGAGAGAGAGCTCCTGTATATGTTCTTGATATGTAGAGGTTTCAGGTAGATACTCTAAGAACATAAAATATTGTGAAAGCCATGACCTTCTCCTCCAATACATTACTCTTATCAATCAGCTGTATGTGTCACAGAGGGAGTGCCTTCCCCTTGACAACAACTCCTAGCCAGACACCAGAAACACTTACATCATTACCTGGGTGCTTTTATAGCCCCTGCTATCAACAGAGACATACCATCATAGTTACAGGCTGATTGTATGCAAACAACTCCTCCTTGCATGTAGACACAAGTTATCTGCCAAATGGGTTTCGGTAGCACTTTCATTGCCACTGATCGTTAGTCGACTCCGACACAGAAACCTGAGACTAAAGCCGCAAGTTTATCTTTTCCTGTGCAGGGGAAGGCATTCTTGCTTTATCTTAGACTGGAGGTGCTGATTCATCCGTTTCCTCGGCAACATTTAACACTTTTCCCATATTGATCTTTTAAATGATGCTTTCAATTACGACTTTGCTCTTTGTTCCCGTTTCAGGAGAGTTCCTACTTCAGGGATCACAGCTGCTGTTTGGCATTGGCATCCTGGCTATGTAAAGCACAGAAACTTAAAAGCACAATTGCATGAAACTTACTCCCTCATGTCTTGTTTACAAAAACCCAACAGCAGGCTGTTCACATTGTATTATTATTTATAACAAACTAACTTCCCCTCAAGTATATTTATAGGAAGTACAATTTTACAATGTGTTTTTGTTAATTTATTTATCAACTGCAGTACTTCACAAGACCTCCAGATTGGTAACTTGCTGAATTCCTATTTTCATCCACTTAAAGCTTTGCAAATGTCGAAGAATTAGGAGTAGGCAGGATTTGAACACAAGATTCATACCAGTTCTTTTATGTACAGTACAAAGGTGAGATGGTCCTGCAAGTGGTAAGCACGAGTACTCCCTGATAGAAATTGTTTGCAGATGCATGTACGAGGTATGCTACATTGAGCAATATCCTGGGTTGGTGTGGGTTGTGGCAATGAGCAATTCATTCACTAACTTTGACCGTTCTTTGTTTTGTGGCTGCCTGGAAGGAGACAAACCTCAAGGTTGTTATAGTATGCATACTTTGATGATAAATGTACTATCAACTTTGAAAAGTAAAGTCATCAAATCTCTTTTTCACTGGATTAGGCCGCATGAACCCGGACTCCTGACATTGATCTGGACCCAGTGCATTTAGAGAGACTCCCTCCCCCCTGGATGGAACACATCTCTGCTTCTCTCCACTGGAAGATATCAAGGAACTTGTGCTGCCATTGGAGAAAGAATAATAGAGGAAAACAGAAGTTAAGGGTTCCTGATATGGGAAATCCAATGTTTCTTTCTTTCTCTCTCTCTCTCTCTCTCTCTCTCTCTCTCTCTCTCTCTCTCTCTCTCTCTCTATATATATATATATATATATACACATACATTCAGCCCCATTTTTGTTCCCTTCCCCGTACCTTCCCCTCTGATCCTCTGATCCCCATTACTCTCCTGGTTTCATCCATCTGCTACTCGTACACTTCACTTACCATATCCCCTCCCCTATTTATCCTTCATTCCTCCCTTAATGGTTTTCATTATCACCTTCCTCACTCACCTTGCAATTTTTACATCCCCGCTTATCACCCTCCCACCTCTGCCTCGACCTTCAGCTTCTCCTCCCCCTAAGTGTCTCCATCTACCATTCTGTTTCATTGTGTGCTTCATCCTCTACCTTCCAACTCTACACCTCTGTAGCTCCCTCTATACAGCTCCTTTTGCTCGTCATCTTGACCCACTCATCGCCTACTGGCTCCTGTCTCAACACACCCCCTCATCTCTTTAAAGGAAGCACCCTCCTTCTTCACTCTCGGTCCTAATGCAGGGTTTGACCCTAAACACTGATGCTTTCTGAGCCGCAGAGTTTCTCTAGTTTGTTTGTTCCAGATTGCAGTATCTCCTGCCTCGTGAGTGCTCTAGTAATGGTCAGCACTGGCTGCACACAGGAATCATGCAGAGCTCTGACACTTTCATCAGGAGTACTGGGTAAGCTTTAATCATGTATCATAAACACACGAGATTCTGCAGATGCTGGAAAACTTGTGCAACACGCTCAAAGTTCTGGCGGAACTCAACAGCTCAGTCAGCATCTATGGAGAGAAATAAACAGTCAACATTTCGGGCCGAGACCCTTCATCGGGATTGGAATTGAAGTGATATTTTTCTATGTTTTTTTCTATCTATTTCCATTAAGTGACATGTTCAGTGCTGATTTATAAACCGTGTAAAAGAAAGTGGCTGATATTTCCACTGACCGGCCCCTCTGCATGTCCTTCCTGTCTGTTAGTTGTTTGCTTGTAAAAACTATTTATCTGTATGTCACTTCCCACAACAATGTTATTCTTTGCTGTAAATAGAGCTGCTTGTTCCCTTTTTTGCCCCAGGAGAGGATAAGATGATGCTGATATCTGCAGAACAGGAAATCATAACAGCTCCCAACATTTGCAGCTATAGAAATAAATATGGAAACTAAACTGAAAAAATGATATGGAAATAATATATTTGAGTTTATTTAGGGTCTGGTGTGCCTTCATAGCTAAAATACTGTTCCAATATTTATCCTGTGTGGGTACTTCTATTTTGAAAATGATTAATCCTTAAGCACCTGACGAATATGAAAACTGATGGGATTTGCTTTGGACAGTTGCAGCACAATGTTATTTGTTAACAAAGGAACTTCATGCTAATTTGACATTCAGAATGACTGTGTTTGAGTGACAAATAAAAGAATAATAGATAATTAGGGGAATCATGCTGAATGAAGAAATGAATGAACTATCTGGTATCATTCCCCGCTGTGAGTCAAGCATTATAAGATTGAATTTGATGTGAGATAGTCTCACAGTGCAAAAATTTAAATTATGGTTTCTGATTACTAGATTGTCACACAGGCAGATATGTAAATTCAATGAGGATGAAGTGAAAATCTTTCCGTCCTATCCACCTGCTTCTCTTTGCAGAGGGGCCAATGATTTGATGTTATACAGTCCACATACCATTGCATCACAGAATCAATCCCCTCTAAACGCAACCCACAGTACCTCTGGCTAATGCAAGTGCATTAATGCGAACAGAATTTTAAAAATTCTCTGAAGACAGAAATATTTGTGTGTTAGTGGTGAATTCTTTAGTGTTGGGTTATCAGTCAGTCAGTGGATAAGGACTTTAATCTTGGCATTTGATCAGAACCCATTTCATGGTGGATACTATGCAGGTTCTGTGTGAGATTGTCCAGCCTATTTAACCGCTTTTCATAAAATAATGCAGCCACTGATTGTGTGTTGTGCAGAGCATTCTTGCAACATCATGCTGACTTTTGCAAAATTTCATTCATTGTACGTTTGCTATTAGCATAGAAAATTGCACAGTCACTGGAGCTGTCTAAATAACCTGGGAGTTACTACCAGGAAGCTGCTTGGTTCCTTCTACTTTTCTGAGAGGGTTTTTATTTGAAAACTGCTGAAACAAGGCAAAAAAGATTCAGTGGATTAGTGTAAATTGTTCTAAAGTGTGCTACAGATGAGGAAGAATATCACACTATCCATATTCTGTGGTGTATCTATCCTTCCTTGGCTTGCTCATATGCGGGTTCTCAGTAATATCATTTGTGTACATAATTCAGTAGGTCATCACATACTTTCTGATGGAGTACAGTTCTACCTTCCAACCGCTGTCCCTGTAGTCTCCTCTATGTTTCTGTCTACACATCTCACTTCCTCAGTAAAGCAGCCAGCATAATTAAAGATCCCACCTACCCAACATCTCTGAGATCCATCCCGAGCCCAGAACATTGATACAATTACAAAGAAGGCATGACAGAGGCTATATTTCATTAGGTGTTTAAGGAGACTTGGTAAGTCATAGAGTCGTAGAGTCATAGAACACTATACATAGAAACAGGCCCTTTGGCCCATCTTGTCTGTGCTGAACCATTAACATGCCTAGACCCATCGTCCTTCACCCGGGCCAGACCCTTGCATACCCCTTTCATCCTTGTATCCACCCAAATTTCTCTTAAATGTTGCAATTAGCCCTGCGTCCATCTCTTGCACAGGTAGCTCGTTCCACACTCCCACCACGCTCTGAGTGAAGAAGTTACCCTCATAATCCCCATGGAGAGCATTCTGACTGGTTGCATCACTGTCTGGTGTGTAGGGACCACTGCACAGGACTGGAAAAAGCTGCAGCAAGTTGCAAACTCCATCATCGAGGACATCTTCAGAAGGTGATGCCTCAACAAGGCGGCATGTGTCATTAAGTAACCCATTCACGCAGGAAATGCCCTCTTTTCATTGCTTCCATCTAAAAGGAGGTTTGGGAGCCTGAAGGCATTTTAGGACAGCTTCTTCCTCATTGCCTTCAGATTTCTGAATGGACAATAAACCCAGGTACACTATCTATATTTGCGTTATATCGACGACTGCATCGGCACTGCTTCCTGCACACATGCTGAGCTCGTCGACTTCATTAACTTCGCCTCCAACTTTCACCCCGCCCTCAAATTCACCTGGTCTATTTCCAACACCTCCCTCCCCTTTCTAGATCTTTCTCTTTCTATCTCTGGAGACAGCCTATCCACCGACGTCTACTACAAACCTACTAACTCCCACAGCTACCTAGACTATTCCTCCTCCCACCTTGTCTCCTGCAAAAATGCTATCCCATTCTCTCAATTCCTCCGCCTCTGCTGCATCTGCTCTCAGGATGAGGCCTTTCATTCTAGGACAAAGGAGATGTCTTCCTTTTTTAAAGAAAGGGGCTTCCCTTCGTCCACTATCAACTCTGCCCCCCATCGCGTCTCCCGTATTTCACGCACCTCTGCCCTCACCCCATCCCCCCGCCAGCCCACCAGGGATAGAGTCCCCCTGGTCCTCACCTATCACCCTACCAGCCTACAGATCCAACGCATAATCCTCCGTAACTTCCGCCACCTCCTACGTGATCCCACCACCAACCACATCTTCCTCTCCCCCCCCCCCCCCCCCCACTCTCGGCTTTCCGCAGGGATCGCTCCCTATGCGACTCCCTTGTCCATTCATCCCCCCCATCCCTCCCCACCGACCTCCCTCCGGGCACTCATCCCTGCAAACGGAAGAAGGGCTGCACCTGCCCCCACACTTCTTCCCTCACCACCATCCCAGGCCCCAGACAGTCCTTTCAGGTGAGGCACCACTTCACCTGCGAGTCAACTGGGGTGATATGCTGTATCCGGTGCTCCCGATGTGGCCATTTATACATTGGGGAGACCCGCCGCAGACTGGGAGACCGTTTCGCCGAACACCGGCGCTCGGTCCTCCAGCAGTGGCGGGATCTCCCTGTGGCCACACACTTCAATTCCACAGACCACTCCCACTCCGACGTGTCTGTCCATGGCCTCCTCTACCGTCAAGATGAGGCCACACGCAGGTCGATGGAGCAATACCTTATCTCCCGCCTAGGTAGCCTCCTACCTGCCGGCATGAACATCCAACTCACTGACCTCTGTTGATACCCCTGCCCCCCCTTACCTCCATCCCTATCTATTATTTTAGTCTGGTTCTCTTTCTCTCTCTTTTTTCCCCCCCCTCACTATAATCTCCTCCCAGCCCTACCTTTCTTTCTCTTTTATTTCCCATAATTCTCCACCTTCCCCTAGCCCATTTTCCTCCAGCCTATCACTTCCCAGCTCTCTACTTTATCCCTCCCCCCACTTTTTATCCCCCCTCGACCATCCCATGTTACTCCTGATGAAGGGTTTTGGCCTGAAACGTCGTCACTACCTCCTCCCATAGATGCTGTCTGGCCTGCTGAGTTCTGCCAGCATTTTGTGTTCTTATTTATTTCCAGCATCTGCAGATTCACTCGTGTTACACTATCTAACAATTCTTTTTCTTTTATTACTCTCTCTTTGCAATACATGTTTAATTTTAATTTTTGTGTATTTCTGTAAATTTTGTTTTTTATTATGTATTCCAAGGTACTGCTACTGCAAAACAACACATTTCACAACATATGTCAGTGATATTAAAACTGATTCTGAGAAAAACTGCAGATGCTGGAAGTCCAAAGCCACACACACACACAAAATGCTGGAGGAACTCAGCAGGCCAGGAAGCATCTATGGAAAAGAGTACAGTCGACGTTTCGAGCTGAGACCCTTCAGCAGGACTGGGGGAAAAGAGATGAGGAGTCAGGGTTAGAGGGTGGGGGAGGGGAGGGGAGGGAGAAACACAAGGTGATAGTTGAAGCCGGGAGGGGGGAGGAGTGAGGCAAAGAGCAGGGAAGTCAATTGATGACAGAGATACAGGGCTGGAGAAGGGAGAATCTGACAGGAGAGAAGGCCATGGAAGAGGGAAAAGGAGGAGCACCAGAGGGATGCTTTGGGCAGGCAAGGAAATAAAGTGAGAGAGGGAAAAGGGGATGGGGAATGGGGAACTGGAGGTGGGGGGGGGCATTACTAGAGATTGAGAAATTGATATTCATGCCATCAGGTTGGAGGCTACCCAGACAGAATATAAGGTGTTGCTCCTCCAGCCTGAGTGTGGCCTCATCATGACAGGAGAGGAGACCGTGGATGGATATGCCAGAATAGGGGTGGGAAGTGGAATTAAAATGGCTGGTTTTGACATTCCCTCTCCATCTCACTGTCTCTCCTCCTCCCGTTAAATCTACTTCCCAACTTACAAGGCTTTGTGACAAAAAATGAGAAAATTTGGAGATGCTGGAAATCCAAGCAACAGGCACAAAATGCTGGAGGAACTCAGCAGGCCAGGCAGAATCTATGGGAATGGGTAAACAGTCAATGTTTTGGGCTGAGACCCTTCATCAGGACCGGAGAAAACAGTAAGAAGACCGAGTAAGAAGGTGGGGGGAGGGGATGAAGAAGTACAAGGTGGCAGGTGATTGGTGAAACTGGGAGAGGGTAGAAGACCGTGGAAGAAAGGGAAGGGAGAGGTGATGGGCAGTTAAGGAGGTGAGGCTTTGTTTGTCAGTGCTCATTTGAGGCATTTAGTATGTTTTAGCTGTGTAAAATACACCGCATGATAGGGGAAATATCCTTCATTTCCTTATGTTTTATATTTCTAACTTACAAATGCAAGTTGTTGTGGTTGCTGTAACCTGTTTGAACTTAAGTTATTTTATTAGCTATGATATAGGAGGACGACATTTATCCCAGTGAGTATACACCATTTCCCTGGAGAGCAACTCTGTTAGTCCCAGTACCGTCCTTATTTCAAAGACCAGCTGTTTTTGTCACATGTACATTGAAATATCAAAACACACGGTGAAACGATTCATTTGCCCCATCATTTATAATGTGCTGGGGACAGCACACGTGCGCTGCCAAGCTTCCAGTTCCAACATGGCATGGCCACAATTCACTAACCCTAACCGTACACCTGTGGAATGTGGGAGGAAACCAGAGCACCTGGAGGAACTCCTTGCAGTCACAGGGAGAACGTGCAGACTCCTTACAGGCAGTGGCAAGAATTGAACCTAGATCAATGATCGTTAGTGCTGTAATGAGAATGCTCTAGCCGTTACGCTAACGTGTTGCCCTCTAATTTGCTGTGGTTGTGCAAATTATTCTCTCTCAATTGCCAGTCAATGCTTTGATTATTTTGCCAATCTGCCAACCAGCGCACCTTTAGCAAGGGGAAGAAACTGAAGCACCGGGGGGAGTCCCACGCAGTCACAGGGAGAACATACAAGCTCGGCACTCAGTGTAACCTGGGTCCTTGGAGATACGAGGCAACAATACTATCTGCTCTGCAGAGTGTGCACATTGACAAGGGACGTCAAAATGTTCAATTTCAGATCTGACAAAGTGACAGGTGGGAAAGCTATAGTGTAGAGGACCACTTGACAAGTCAGAGAAGCTGGTATCCTCAGTACATTGTCTAATTTGAGAGTAACAGTGAAACCATTTCATACATAATAAATCAGGATGCCTGTGAATAGTTAAATTCACTATGAAACTGAGCTCACATACAGCACATTGCCACACTTGCGACATAGTGCTAGTGACTGACTATAGCAGTTAGAGATAACAAGCCAGATTTGCTCAATGCTGATCCCTTAAAACCTTTGCTTTAGTTTTCAAATCTGTCCATGGTCTAACCCCTCCTTGTCAATGCCTCCCTCCCTGACCTCCTGCAGCCCTACAATTCCCTGAGGTCTCTTTAATCCTACAGCCTCTTTGCATATTTTCAGTTTTTATTTCTCATTAAAAGGTTAATATCTGTGATAAAATCATCCAGCCAGAAATTAATGCAAACATCAATATCTCAAAAGGTTCCTTAGTATTTTGATGAGATTTGGTATCAATATATACATCTACTAAATCAGTGACATTACTGATCGGAAGAGGGGAATAAAATTGTCATGATCACTCTGAACGTCTCCGGGAAGAAGAGGAATACATGGTTGCAGATGATTGATGAGACTCACCTTGCTCCTCACATGGTCTCACCTATCATCTACCACCATGTGTTCCTCCTTCTCCTCCCCCACCCTCTCACCTCCACCTTACACGGGCTTCCAGTCCTGATAGTGGTCTTGGCCCAAAAGATCAACTGTTTATTTCCTTCCACTGATGCCGCCTAACCCGAAGAGTTGCTCCAACATTTTGCTCGTGTTAACTAACACACCTTAGTCATTTCGAACTCCAGGCCAGGGTTTTACATTAGACTCAGAATCAGAATCGGGTTTATTATCACTGGCATGTGATGTGAAATTTGTTAACTTAGCAGCAGCAGTTCAATGTAATATATAATATAGAAGAGAAAAATAATAATAAAAATAAATAAATCACAGTATATGTATATTGAATAGATTTTAAAAATGTGCAAAAAAACAGAAATACTGTATATTTTTAAAAATGAGGTAGTGTCCAAGGATCCATTTAGGAATCAGATAGCAGAGGGAAAGAAGCTGTTCCTGAATCGCTGAGTGTGTGCCTTCAGGCTTCTGTATCTCCTACCTGATGGTAACAGGGAGGAAAGGGCATGCCCTGGGTGCTGGAGGTCCTTAGTAATGGATGTCGCCTTTCTGAGATACTGCTCCCTGAAGACGTCCTGGGTTCAAATGAACGGGATAAATGATCCAGCGCCAGTTCTGACTAGAATAGAAGTGAAGAAACACATCTGCATGCCTTAACTCAGTATCATCCCCCCGGTTCAAACCTTTCCTACCTACATCCACGGCACTTCACACGTTCTTGATCTTTTCAATGATTCCGAATTCCCTAGCCCGATCATCTTATATCACTATGGCTGTTGAATACTTATACAATCCATCTCCCATCAAAAAGGCCTTAAATCTCTCCGTTTCCTTCTAGACACCAGACCCAGCCACCACCTCTCACCTCCTCCTGGCAGAACTGGTCCTCACACTCAATAATTTCCCCTTTGGCTCCTCCCACTTCCTTCAAACAAAAGGTGTAGCCATGGGCACTCGCATGGGTCCCCGCTATACCTGCCTTTTTGTTGGCTCAGTGGAACAGTCTATGTTTCAAGCCTACACTGGTGTCACTCCCCGACTTTACCCACGCTACATCAACAACGGCATCGGTGCTGCTTCCTGCACCCATGCCGAGCTCGTCAACTTCATCCACTTTGCCTCCAACTTCCATCCTGCCCTCAGGTGAGGCGACACTTCAACTGTGGGTCTGTTGGGGTCATACACTGTGTCCGGTGTTCCCAGTGTGGGCTCCTGTATATCAGTGAGACCCGATGTAGATTGGGAGACCGCTTCACAAAGCATCTATGCTCCATCCAGCGGAAAAAGCAGGATCTCCCAGTGGCCGCCCATTTTAATTCCACTTCTCATTCCCATTTCAATATGTCAATCCATGGTCTCTCTACTGTTGCAATAAGGCCACACTCAGATTAGAATAATAACACCTGATATTCCGTCTGGGTAGCCTCCAACCTGATGGCTTGAACATTGATTTCTCGAACCTCCAGCAAAGCCCCCCCCCCCCCCCCACACCATTCTGATTTCTGTCCCTCACCTTATCTCCTTCTTGCCCATCGTCTGCCTCTGGTGCTCCCCCTCCTTTTCTATCTTCCATGGCCTTCTGTCCTCTCCTATCAGACTCCCTCTTCTCCAGCCCTGTTTCTCCTTCACCAATCAACTTCCCAGCTCTTTGCTTCACTCCTCCCCCTTCCCAGTGTCACCTATCACCTTGTGGTTGCTCCTCCCCTCCCCCACCTTCAAACTCTGACTCGTCTTGTTTTTCTCCAGTCCTGCCGAAGGGTCTCGGCCTAAACATTGACTGTACTCTTTAACACAGATGTCACCTGGCCTGCTGACTTCCTCCAGCATTTTGTATGTGTGTTGCTTGGATTTCTAACCACTGCAGATTTTCCTTTGTTCATTCCTTGGTCGTATGGCATCCATTGGCAAAGCAGAGTGACTGGCATACTGGGATCTGTCAACTCAGTACATCACAGACTTACAACGGTGGTGTAAGTGTGACTGAATACCAGCTGCCAGCTATATTCAACCCATTCTTTTCAATAATCCCACTATACCGGGGAATAGATAAAGAAGCAGGCTGTCTTCTACATTAAACTAAAAGTTATTAAACTGTAACATTCAATGGATAATGGATCAAAATGAAGTCACTTCTATCTGGTGGTTCTGTAGAGGAAAAACTACACAGCTTCCTTGCAGGTCAATCAGGAAGTCAGATATGAGATGGAGATCAGTTGTGGAGCATCTGTCTTCACCACTGCACTCAGTAGTGAGTCCAACACAAACTGCTTTCCACTTGCTTCCTCAACCGTACACCAGACAATGCCGCCGTGCTCCATTCTCAAGGCATCGAGATGTTTGCATCCACATATGTATACCAGAACAATATCTGTGAACTCACTTAACGTGTGGATTGTGGCAGTGAGACCAGGTGTCATCGCAGTCCCCTGGAAACTTCCCCGTACACAGGGGGAGTATCAATCAGTGTGAGGACGCTTGCTGCCTCTCTTCTCCTTCCTGTCAGTGTTTCCGTGGCTGTGATCTATTCACTGGCACGGACTTAACAAGTCTGGAACACCACACCATCTGGTGCAAATAGATTAGAGGAACAAGAATATCTTATAATTCCTTGTGCATTACTGCAAAAATCAATATTCTGATCTTACTATTATTACATCACTAAAAAATTTGCAATTAAATTATTACAGAATTTTTATTCCAGTTCAATTCCAGTATGAGCAAGCAACAATGGCATGAGAAGCACCGTTTGCCAATGCATATGGAATATTAATTCATCTCAATGTTCAAAGTAAATGTATTATATATACTTAATTTGATCACTATATACTACCTTGACATAATTTTCACCTGAAATAGTGGGACAGTGTAAATGTTGATTTTTTTGGTTTATTTTTATTTCAAATAAGCTCATTATATAAAAATTCACAAATCTAGATTAAATATCATTAAAATGTTACACATCATATTTTACAATTTTATTTAACCCAATAATAAGCTGTTAGTTTAAATATGTAACACTCTCATTTTACTTCCAAATCAGGTTTAATATCACCAGTAAATGTCATGAAATTGTTTGTTTTTGTGGCAGCTGTACAATGCAAAACCTAATAATAGAAAAATACTGTGATCTACAGTAAGTGTGTGTATATGTGTGCGTGTGTAATGCCCTGGTAAAGGTTTCACTGCTAACCTAATGGTCTTTATATATGAACATAAAGTAGTTAAATTAAATAAGTAGTGTAAAAATAAGAAAAGTAGTGACGCAGCGTTCATGGGTTCAATGTCCATTCAGAAATCGAATGGCAGAGGGGAAGAAGCTAATCCTGAATCATTGAATGCATGCCTTCATGCTCCTTCATTGCCTTCCTGATGGTAATAATGAGAATAAGCCATGTCCTCAGTGATGGGTGTCCTTAATGATGAATGCAGTGTCCATTTATAATTACATTTATAATTAACATTATCTGATGCAATCAGCCAAGAGAGATTTAGATTGGTTCCAGCCTCTAGATGTGCAATGGTGGGTGAGCTCCACCCATGATCTTTCCCCACTGATTCTCTGTGTTGGTTGATAAATTAATAACTTGATTTATTATTGTCAATGTACCAAGGTACAGTGAAGATCTTGTGCACACTGCCCATACAAATCAATCCATTACAGCAGTGTAATGAGGTTGTACAAGGTAAAACAAAACCAGGCTGTACAATCGATGGAGAACGTGCAGTGCCAGTAGTCTGTAAGGTGCAAGGTCACCACAAGGAATATTGAGAGGTCAGGAGTCCACTCTTATCATGCTAAGGAATTGTTTAAGAGCAGGACGAAAACTGTCCTTGAGTTTTCGTATCTCTTGCCAGGTGGGAGAGGGGAGAAGAGAGAATATTCAGAGTGGGTGGTTCATTGATTATGTTGGCAGCTATACAGAGTTAGTGTGAAGTGAAGACAGAGTCCATGGAGGGGAGGCCGGTTTCTGTGGAGTGTTGTTCTGTATCCACAACTCTCTGCTGTTCCTTGCAGTCATGGGTAGAGCATTTACCATATCAAGACACACCAAGTTTCCAGTTTAGAGAGATTGCAATTCTATAGCAATCTCCCTAAACTGGAAGATCGGCAAGATTAGTGCTGATCTTTCAGTGAAATGAAGTCCAGCAGCATCTACTGCTATCCCTGTGTGTGTCCTTGGGATTAGTCCAGAGAGCACAAGATTCTACATAGCAAAATTGAATCAGTTGAATTGCTGGTTTATTGCAGTAGGTTCAAAGTATTTTTTTAAAAGAAAATCTATTGTCCTTGCCAGATTGAAATAATGTGATTTCAAACTATGATATTTGTGGGTGACTTTTAGATCTCTGCAATGCCAAGCAGGCCATTGAGGTATACAAAGTAAGATAAAAAAAAGGAAAAAATTAAATGATTAAGAATGCTATAAGAATACTTTTAGCAGCTCATGGCCTCACCCCTCCCTCAAGTAGGTAGATACATTCCTACAAACTCATTGCGGTACCAGCATAATCTTTAACTTTCAATAAGTGAAGAAAAAGACCTTCACATGCATATCTTTTACAAGTGTTTACATGTCATCATTGCAAGAGTGCACAAAGACTTCCTTATAAATAACACTATTCGATAGTTTTCCATAAGACAAAGCCTCCCAGTCATTGCAGAACAGGAGACATAAAACAGAAATTGCTGATAAGATACAAATGTTTGATTACCATCATATTTCATTCATTCAGTTTTACATGTCTACAGTCGCAGACAGCTTTTCTGATGATCGTCCATACTCAGCGATGGAGGTTGATACCATAGTCACAAATGTAAAACAGCTCTGCTGTGCATTACTAAACTTCAGTGTGTGTTCAACAACACTTGCTCAGCTACTGCATCATCGTTACAGACTCTTAATATTGAATCATCCACATATTCCTGTCCATATCTGTTCTAACTGGAAATAATCAGGATTAGTTTTGAAGTTTATTTAACAAAAGAACTCAAAGAAGAATTGAAGAATGAGGTCCACAGAAGTCGCACCCTCATGTGGAATAGATTTCTTTGTTCAGCCGAAAACTTGAATGAGAATAATTTAGATATTGGATAGTAATGTGTCTAAATATTGCTGTATTTCAAAACGCTTACACTCTAATATTAAATTATTGGAATAAAAGGGCTAATTTCCAGATTATATATCCAGTTATACAGATTTTTAAAAATTTCATGGATTATCATTCTTTCCTCTTGAAGATGCTGTTGGTTATTTAAAGTGTTTAGACCATAAGACATTTTCCACCACATAATTATGCACTTAAGAGACCATAAGACCATAAGACATAGGAGCAGAATTAGGCCATCTGGCCCATCAAGTCTGCTCCACCATTCAATCATGGGTGATCTTTTTTTTCTCCTCCTCAAGCCCAGTTCCCAGCCTTCCCTCTGTAACCTTTGATGCCATGTCCAATCAATCTCTGCCTTAAATACACCCAACAACCTGGCCTCCACAGCTGCATGTGGCAACAAATTCCACAAATCCACCACCCTTTGGCTAAAGAAATTTCTCTGTACAGTATGTCTGTTTTGACAGGGTGCCCCTCTATCCTGAGGCTGAGTCCTCTGGTCCTAGACTCTCCCACCATGGGAAACATCCGTTCCACATCTACTCTGTCTAGGCCTTTCAACATTTGAAAAGTTTCAGTGAGATCCCCCCCCATCCTTCTGAATTCCAGCAAGTACAGACCCAGAGCCATCAAACGTTCCTCGTATGATAACCCTTTCATTCCTGGAATCATCCTTGTGAACCTGCTCTGGACCCTCTCCTGTTTATTGCCTGTAATTTACCTAAATTACTGTTTAATGGGGAGGACTAGAGCTGATTCAACCTCACACTCGCTCAGCAGTGAGTCTATACCAGGAAAGATCTAGATAGCAATTGGGGCTGATACATATGTGCCTTTTTCTGCACCTTCAATGAAGATACAACAATTAACTTTGATGAGTTTCCTCACCAAAACTTCAATTTCTATCTGGCATTTCAGAAACCCATCAGTAATGATAATAATCTTCATGTTTCTGCAGATAACAGTTTAGTGTTCTTGTGCAGGGTGTAGAAACTCTGAACTAAACACCAAGTTAAACTGAAGTCAATGAAGACAGGATTGCAGTAAGATTAACCATTTACTGTTCACTCTTCCACATTAACGAATGGTGAAAACTGTTGATAAAACAATACAAAATATATACAGCATCTGTTTCCTTCTTGGCATCACATTAGGATCATAAATACTTGTAAAATTACAACAAACTATATTACATTAAAGTCTCATTAGAGTACAACATACAGACAGAATCTACCTACGCCATCAACAGCTTTAAATACACTTCATCACAAACTTTCTAGCAACGCTTTCAATAGCACAAGAAAATAAACTTTATCAACTGTCATTTCTTTTAACAGAATCAGTGTTAGCATTTTTACTTCAACATATCGACTGTCTTATGAACTTTTGGTGTTACTTCTCTGATGTTTCTTAATGCGTAGAAATTGAACTTTTCTCGCATTGATCCTGCACACACAAGCCCCCCCCCTTCCCATTTCTCCAAACCGGTATTTACCCACAAGATGCGGCAAAACCGAGTGTGACATCATCACATGCCGTGATACATCACAGACAATGAATTTACCTTCAACAACTGCAACGTAGTTATCAACCTTAACTTTAACTAGAATATAATTACAAACAAATTACTAAAGCGAAAATGTAATAAAGCTAAATAAATGACTTACGGGCAACACAAACAGTATTTTTAATGCAGACTGGGATAAGCAAGATAAAGCTCCAATTGTACAATACTGTTCAGAATGTCAAGTCAACCCAGAGTACTCTATTATGCTGAAGAACAGTTTGAGGTGTGACCATTGCTGTAACTTTGCATCAATTTGCCCATAAGCATATCATTAATATTTTCTATGTCCAAATACTCTGAACACGTGCATAACCTACAAGTAAATCAGAGCCTTTAACAGTAAAGCCTAGATTGCCCTGAATCATATGATATTCTGAATCATAAGTCCTCCCTAGTATGGCACTTTCACCCATTCATATGTAGAATGATACCACCAAAGTTAGGCCTACTGATCCTTTGAGCTTGAACTAAAAGCTGATTTACATTACTTTACAAAAATAATTGTTTTACCACAAAGTTTTTTTTTCACTTAATGTTATCTCATACATCCTAAAATCGAGCAATCACTCAGCCCTGTGAATCCTGTAACAGCAATAATGGAAAACAGCTGATTTCATTAGTACATTTTCTTTTGCAATAATGACAAAGTGTGCAGTTGATAGTGTGCTATAACTTTTATCAACATTATTCAAATTTAATCAAACTTATCAATTGCTCCTGCAATAGCAGCAATTACCTCTTCGTGAAATGGATGTGCGACCACCAATAAGTTCTCCTGCAAATCTCACAGCATCCTGACAAGGATATGTATTGCTTTTCCTGTATTGTTGCTGGCAAAGAAATTGGAAATATCCACTGAACAGCACCATGCTCATACTGTATATATTCTGGTGCATGGACCACAGCGATTCAAAAACTGCATTAACTACTAGATTTTCAAGGGGAATTAAAAATAAGAATTAGATCCAGGCCCTGCCAGTCTGAAAATTGATAAAGAATAATTATTTTCAACCCTTGTGATTTATTAACAAACTGATTAATGTATCAAGATATTAGTTAACAATTTAGTGAAATATAAAAACTGAATGAAAAAGAGCAAAAACACAATTAAAGACAAGATCCATGCAGTCTATCCCAAAGTGTATTTTAGCATTGACAAGATTTTAATAACACACATTCTTTCTGTTATAATCAGGCCTGCAAGACTTGTTTGGAATAATTGATTTTACCTAATTTTCCAGCTCTATAGAACTCAATCACCATGCTATTATAATGATTGAAATATTAAATATTTATAAGAAGTAATTATATTAAAATTTCCCTCTCTTCTCCTGAGGATATACTTAATTCACAATCCTTTCTATTTTATTTATGAGGTTTATCAAACCGTAAGCCAATGTCTTCTGCTACACTTTTTATTTTGCTTTAGACATTCAAACTGATACTAAACAAGATGCAAAAGCAACTGCTTGAAGAGCAACTTGTGATGTGACATGAAAAGGGCAACACCAGATCCCTGTGGAGCTAGGCAGCAGATGCACGGTTCTTATTTTATTAGCAAAGCCAGGAATACTCCTGGAAACAGAATGTTCGGTTATTGATTTCGAGCTCAAGAGTTGGATGGAAAATTTGTTCCTTCACAGATTGCAATAGCACAGCTGCTGCCTTATTAGACGCAGAGCTTGTCAGCTTATATATGGACTTCAATCTCCCGGGTTCCAACTCTGCTGCCTGAAGTATAGAGGAGCAAGATCCACAATCTATCTAAGCGGCTGAGCTGACCGCCATGAAGTGTAATGCAGTCATTCATTAGTGGGGTGAATGAGGCATTGGAAATGAGAGGACTTATGATCAATGATCCCATGAATATAACTCAAGGAGTATGAGTCCTGTTACAATCTGTAGGAACTCATGCCACTCCCACCCCAGGAAGTTTGAGCCCAATAGGATGTATTTTCCTTAACCTGTTCTTATAAGATTAAAGTAGGATTGGTATCTTTTACATTAACTTGACCCTGGTCGATATGTATGTGTGATGATCACTCAAAGACATCCATGGCAGTGAACAAGGACCTTTAGTGACTTCATGGCACTTGAAAGTAATTTTTCAAGGAGGAGACAAGAGATTTTACATACTCGACTAAATGTGACAAAAAATTACTAGAGGCACCATAAAATGCAGATCAAAATCAGAATCAGGTTTATTATGGTTGGCATGTGTTGTTTTCTGGCATAAGACCATAAGATATAGGAGCAGAAGTAGGCCATTCGGCCCATTGAGTCTGCTCCGCCATTCAATCATGGGCTGATCCAATTCTTCCAGTCATCCCCACTCCCCTGCCTTCTCCCTATACCCTTTGACGCCCTGGCTAATCAAGAGCATATCTACCTCTGCCTTAAATGCACCCAATGACTTGGCCTCCACAGCTGCTCATGGCAACAAATTCCACAGATTTACCACCCTCTGACTAAAGTAATTTCTCCACATTTCTGTTCTAAATGGACGCCTCTCAATCCTGAAGTTGTGCCCTCTTGTCCTAGAATCCCCTACCATGGGAAGTAACTTTGTCATATCCAATCTGTCCAGGCCTTTTAACATTCGGAATACTGGCAGCAGTACAGTGCAAGACAAAAGAAATAAATAATGCAAAAGAGGAATAATGAGGTAGTGTTCAAGAATTCATGAACCATTTAGAAATCTGATGACTAAAGCTCCCCCTAAAACGCTGCATGTGGTCTTTAGGCTCCAGTACCTCCCCCCCGATGCAGAGTAGGTACAGGAGCCTGAAGACACTCACTCACTTAGCTTTTGAGGGTCATAATGAGAAGAGGGAATGTTCTAGATAGTGAGGGTCCTCATTGAAGCAAGCCAGAACATTAAACATCAAATTGCATAGTCCTCAAAATGGTCTGAGTGTTCAGTTCAGTTTAGCGCTGTGTCGTTCATTGACTGCTGGCCCCAGAGCCAGTCAGTGTTGAAGCACTCCAATCAAATCATGCAAAATAGCAAAAAAAGAGTAACCAGAAACCCAGTAACCAGAGAGAGTAACCATGAACCACAGAATCATCCAAAAACCAGTTCACAGCCACGAGCAGACCTAATCAGACCTTGCAACACAGGACCCCAAACTCCTGCCCATTCCTCCAGCAGCAGCAAGCAAGAGAGGAAGGGACACTGGTCAAAGGCAGGCAGACAGCACTGAACATTTGCTTGTGTTCTGCTCTCATCCTTGTCAATTTCAATCACAGACAAGAGAAAACCTGCAGACACTGGAAATCCGAGCATCACACACAAAAAGCTGGAGGAACTCAGCAGGCCAGGCAGCAGCTATGGAAAAAAGTATAGTCGATGTTTCGGGCCGAGACCCTTCAGCAGGGTCAAAACGTTGACTGTTTGCTCTTTTCTATAGATGCTGCCTGGCCTGCTGAGTTCCTCCTGCACTTTGTGTGTGTTGCTTGTCAACTTCAATCTCACTAGACGTTTAAATTAGCAAGATTGGCAAAGAGTAATAGACTCGATCATGGTTTCACACTTTGTCATGAGGCAGCACACTTTGCTCCTAACCTCGTGAAATTGCTCCGGAGAGAGCAAATGTGCCAGGTTGCTTAGTCAGGTCAAAACCACAGAATCGAAATGTAAATCACAGGCTGCAATTGCACATAGTTTTGTAGTGGAGGCATATTCAAAAGAAGAAGTAGCTTTGTGAACTGTCTGTAGGACATTGCCGTTGGCTGCATTGGTTACTGGTACCATCCTTTAGTCACCATTGGAGCAGGGACTTGTGCCCACAATGGAGCTGGCTGAGTTTACAATCCTCTGCAGCCGCTTTTGAGGAGGCTCCATACCAAGCAGTGATACAACCGGTCACAATGCTGGAGGAACACAGCGGGTCATAATGTCATAGAGATGTAGAGCTATACAACATTAAAAAGTGGACACTTCAGCCCAACTTGATTGAATAGCTTCCGCAGAGGCAGAGGGATGGTCGAGTTTTTGGGTCAGGACCCTGCATCACAAATGAGAGTGCAGAGGGGAGAGAGCCAATATAAAGAGTAAGAGGAGTGGAGAGTGAGGGGGCGGCATATAATGGGTGGAACCAGGTGAGGAACAGAGAATGTAGAACATGTATTACAGCACACAACGTTGTCCTGAACCAATTTAATCAGTAAGCAAATGGCTAACAAATTAATCTCTTCTACATACACAATGTCCATATCCTTCCATTTTCCTCACATTCATGTGCCTATTTGAATATCTTTTAAAACATCTAAATGCATCGGCCTCTACCACTACCCCAGGCAGCATATTCCAGGCACCACTACTCTCCGTGTAAAAACTTGCCTCTCTCATCTCCTTTAAAATTACACCCCTCACCTTAAAAGCATGCCCTCTGGTATTAGGCATTTCGACCCTGGGAAAAAGATACTGTCTGTCTACTGTATCTATGCCTCTCATAATCTTATAACCTTATATTAGATTTCTCTTCAGTGTCTACTGCTCCAGCAGAAACAGCAGAAGTTTGTCCAACACGAGGAAATCTGCAGATGCTGGAAATTCAAGCAACACACATAAAATGCTGGTGGAACGCAGCAGGCCAGGCAGCATCTATAGGAAGAAGCACTGTCGATGTTTCGGGCCGAGACCTCTCATTATAGCACATGCCTCTAATCCAGGCAAAATCTGGGTAAACCTCTTCTGAACTCTCTCCAAAGCTTTGAGATCCTTCCTATCATGGGGTGACCAGAACTATGTGCAATACTCCAGATTGAGGGGGGGTGGGGGGGGGGGGGGGTGGTGACTAGCTAGAGTTTTACAAAGCTGCAAATTAACTTCCTGACTTTTGAACTCAAGGCCCTGACTAATAAAGGCAACTATGCCTTATGTCTTCTTAACCACCCTATCAAACGTGTAGCCACTTTCGGGAAGCTATGAACTTGGACCCCAAGCTCCATCTGCTCATCACCACTGTTGCACATTGTACTGTCTCTTTACATTTAACCTACCCAGGTGCAACACTTCACATTTTCCCTTTTCTCTACCCATATGTGCAACTGATCTATATTCCACTGGAATCTTTACCAGGCATTTATGCTACCACAACACCAGTAATGTTTGCATCATCGACAAACTTACTAGCTCACTAATTTATATTTTCATCCAGGTCAGTTAAATACATCACAAACAGCAGCAGTCCCAACATAGATCCCTGGGGAACACCACTAATCACAGACCTCCAGGTGGAATAAATTCCTTTGACCACCATATTCTGTCTTCTATAGGCAAGGCAGTTCTGAATCCACTATTGATTATTGATCCCGTGCATCTTAATCTTCTAGATGATCCCTGCATGAGGGACCTTGTCAAACAACTTACCAAAATCTATGTAGGCAACATCCATTGATCAACCTTCATCAATCACCCTCATCACCTTGTCAAAAAATACCTCAGTCAATTTAGCAAGTCATGTTGACTCTCCCAAAACAGGTCATGGTTTTCTCAATGCACATAAATCCTATCCCTAAGAATTCTCTTCAGTAACTTCCCTACCACTGACATGAGCCTCACTGGTTTCCAGTTTCCAGATTTATCCCTGATGCCCTTCTTGAACAATGGAGCAACGTTAGCTACTTGCCAGTGCTGTGGGCAGGACAGAAAGATATTAGTTAAGACTCTAGCAATCTCTTCACTTGCCTATCTCAATAACCTGAGCTATATACCATCAGGCCATAGGAACATCCACCTTAATGTTCTTTAAGAGACCCAACACTACCTCCTCCTTTACCTCAAAATGCGCTAGCATATTAATAGTCTCAGCACTGATCTCCCTATCCTCCACATCTTTTTCCTTGGTAAATACTGATGTAAAATATTCATTAAGCACCTTATTCATATCCTTCGCATCCAAGCAAATGTTACTCCCTTTGTCCTTAAGTGGTCCTACTCTTGCCCTAGTTGGTCCTAATGTATGTGATTCCTTTTAATCCTAATTACTAAGCACATTTCATGGCTTCACCTGGCTTTCATAATCCCCTTCTTTCTTTTCTGGCTTCTTTACAAGTCTCAAGGGCTCTGTTTGATTCTAGCTTCCTAAGACTTACATACTTTTCCTTTCCTTTCTTGACTAAAATCAGCACCTCCCTCGAAATCCAAGTTTCTCTTACCTTGCCATCCTTGTCCTTCCTTCTGACTGGAACATCCCTGTCCCATACTCTGTGCAGTTGGTCTTTAAACACCCTCTATGTGTTGGTTGTGGACTTGCCCAGAAACATCTGTTCCCAATTAACTCTCGCTACTTCCTGCCGCATGCTCTCATAATTCTCCCTGCTCTAGTTTAACACTTATTTATCCTTATCTATGGCTATCTTAAAACTCAAGGAGTTATGGTTACTGTTCCTTAACTACTCACCCCCCATTGAATTGTTGGTCACTTGGGCAGGTTCATTATCCAGCACCAGGTCCAGTGCAGGTCCCCCTCTTGATTATATTGGTTATAGAAACCATCCTGGATGCTCCTGGCAAATTCTACTTCATCTAATCTCGTTGCACTAAGATGGTCCCAGTTTATATTAGGGAAGTTGAAGTCCCCAAGACAAAAACCTTATTGTTTTTACACCTTTCCTGAATCTGCCTGCATATCTGTTCCTCAATGTCCCAGTGGTTTTCAGGGTCTGAAGTACCCATCAGAGTGCTGCACCTTTCCAATTTTTGAGTTTTACTCATAGAGGCTCAGTGGACAAGCCCTTCATTGTGTTCCCTCTGAGTGCAACTGAGATATTGTCCTTGATTAGTAGTGCAACTCCTCCTCCCCTCTTTCACCTCCCTCACTATCTTTTCTAAAACATTGGTACCCTGGGATATTAAGCACCCATTCCTGTCCGTCTCTCAACAAAGTCTCTGTAATGGTCACAACACCATAGTTCCATGTTCTGATCCATGCACTAAGTTACCCATAATACTCCTGCCATTAAAGGACGCAACACTTCAAACTATCCACACCATTGTATCTATTACTTTGCTCTTGCCTGTTTTGACATCTCCCTTCCTCTGGATCCCTCCACTCTCTGACCTGGTGCTCTGGTTCCCATCATAGTTGTGGTGGGGGGGGGGGAGTATAATGGAACCATGTGGGGGAGGCATAGAATCAGGAGGCAGGAGCTAGTGAACGACAGGTAGAGGGAGGGAAGGAGGGAAAACACAGAGTTTGGCAGACTCACTCTAGCGTGAGATCTTGAAGTAGAGGGCAGACATCACAAGTACAGTACATTGAAGCATCCGGTGAAATCCGTCATTTCTGTCGAGGATATGCTGGGGCCAGCCTGCCAGGGTCATTGTGCTTCCGGCGGGCAACTTGGCATGCCCACAACTTATTAATCCTAACCCAAATTGTACGCCTTTGGAATGTGGGAAGGCACCAGAGCACCCAGAGGAAACCCACGTGCCAACCGGAAGAATGCAGGAACCCCTTATGGACAGTGGCAGCAATTGAACCCCAATCTTACAGCTGGCACTGTGAAGCATTACACTAACCACGGCGCTACCACACTGCCCCCAGGCGATTGACATAACTAAAAATTCCATGTGTAAAACCGGCTCTTGATTCACTACCAGCAATGACATGCACTGACGTAGCTTCTCCAATATAGTATGACTTCAGAGGTGCAATATCAATCTATTGTTTTTGTTATGGACACATACAGCAAGGTAGTACCCGAATGTTGGTTTTTAATGGTGCTAGCTGTGGATTTGTGCGGGCACAGATCGGCACTGTTAACGCAGGTTGCACACAGGGGTCATATTCAGGCAACACCATGCTGGCTAGTTTCTCTACTGTGGAGCAAATGAGCATGGGTCAATTATGGCTTAATTGTGGGTTATACAAATGAGCATGGGTTAGTTATGGGCTAATGAGGATGAAATTGGAGCCACATCTCAGTATCAACAGATCACAGATGTTACAAATGGTTAAGCCTCTGGTGGTTTCCAGGGAAACAGATGGAATTGATGGATAGAGAGCAGCCGGAACTCTTGGGGAGGGACTGAAGCAAGATCCCAGCAATTCTACCATAAAGTGCAATTTTTATGACTATTCAGTTTAGCCATTAGAACAAGGTGAGGGCAGAGGACGGGAGAGGAGGCCAAGGAGCTAATGATGTAATGCAGTGATGGGGCAGTGCAGAATTGACATCACATCAACAATGTCTTACTTACTCTAGAGCTCACTCTTGGTTAAATCATCTGTTCTTTGCTCTAGGCTGATGTGCCAGTTGAGTAGTATCAAGTTCCATTTGCTGTGCTACTATTTCAACAGACCATTTTGAAATAAAATTAAGAAAGTTAATAGATTCTACAGAAACAGAACGCTTCTGTATATGTATTTTCCTCTGTGGGTACACACTTGTGGAATATCAAGTGACATTTTAAGTTTTTTCTGAGGTGGGTTTAGCACCATCTCACTTCTGTTGCATGTTGAGATTAAAATCTAAAATGTAAGTTTCCTCTCACAAAAAAATCATTATGCCTCTGAGGGTGAATTTATATTTAAAAGTAGGGGTTGTTTGTGCATGGTAGTTACCGTGGTAATTCTTAGTATAACTGTGGTAAGGCCTAGTGTAACAGCTGGAGCCAACCGTTTTCTTCACAGTTACAGGGATCGTAGGATAGGCAGAGAAACTTGTCGATCACTGAGTCAGTCAATTTGCAACTGCTTGTTCGAAACAAAACCCAAACCATTGGCACATGGATGATGTGGAAACACGTGGCCTGAGTGGAGCAGAGACACAATGTGCAATTCTATTCCTTAAAGTGCTGAAAACCTGGGTTCGTTTTACTTACCTATTTAGAGACAGAGCGCGAAACAGGCCCTTCCAACCCAACGAGCCGCACCGCCACACGTTAACCCCAGCCTAATCATAGGACAATTAACAATGACTAATTAACCTACTAAAAATCCACATGCTTATGAGAAGGACATACAAACATCCTACAGAGCATGCCGAACTGAACTCCGACGCTCCGAGCTGTAATTTGATCATGCTAACGGCTACTATACTGTAGCGCCCTATCCTGACCTCAGGTGCTGTCTGTATGGAGTTTTCACATTTTTCCTGCAATTGCTTGGGTTTCCTCTGGGTGCACCAGTTTTGTCACTCATCCCAAAGGCAGGTGGGTCAGTGGGTGAATCGGGTGTAAATTGACCCCAGTGCATTTGTGCATAGTGAAGTCTGAGCAGCATTGATGTGAGGGTGAGGAGCTTTATAAAAAACTATTTATATAGGGTTAATTAAAATTGGTGTTTGATAGACAGTGCAGATTTAGCGGACAAAAGCCTCATTTTCACACTGTATTCCTCTATGACTCTCTTTATAAGGTCATCATTTTCATAACACTATAATTCCAGAAGACGTAGCTACAGAATTAGGCCATTCAGCCACATCGAGTCTGATCTGCAATTCCACCTTGGCTGATTTATTATCCCCGTCAGCCCTGTTCTCCTGACATCTCCCTGTAGCCTTACTAATTAATAAACCTTTCAACCTCCACTTTAAATATACCCAATGACTTCACCTCCACAGCTGTCTGTTGCACAGGTTCACCACCCTCTCATCACTGTCCTAAAGGGACGTCCTTCAATTCTGAGGCTGTGTCCTCTGGTCCTAGACTCCTCCACTATAAAAAAACATCCTCTCCACATCCACTCTGTCTCGGTCTTTCAATATTTGATAGGATTCAATGAGATCCCCCATCATTCTTCTAAACTCCAGTGAGTGCAAGCCTAGAGCCATAAAATTCTCCTCACATGCTAACCCTTTCATTCTCAGAATCATTCTTGTGCACCTCCTCTGGACCATCTCCAATGCCAGCACATCTTTCTTAGATAAGGGTCCCAAAACTGCTCACAATACTTTAAGTATGGTCTGACAGTCCATGCTCTCTTCTCACTGCTGCCATCAGGAAGGTCTAGGAGCCTCTGGACTTACACTACCAGGTTCAAGAAGTTATTACCCTTTGCATAAGGCTCTTGAACCAGTGGGGTTAGCTTCATTAAACTTCACTTGCCCTATCACTGAACTATTCCCTCAACCTATGGACTCACTTTCAAGATCTCCTCACCTCATGTTCAAGATATTTATTGCTTATTTATCATCATCATCATCATCATCATCATCATCATCATCATCATTTATTCTTAGTGTATTTGAACAATTTGTTGTCTTTTGCACACTGGTTGTTTGTCCACACCGTTAGGCATGGTCTTTCATTGGTTCTGTTGTGGTTTTTGGATTTACTGAGTATTCCTGCAAGAAACTAAATCTCAGGGTTGTATATGGTGACATATATGTACTTCAATAATAAATTTACTTTGAACTTTGATGAATATCTTATAAAGTATCCTTACTGATCCTTATCTGTCTATCTCAGTAAAGTATCTATGGCAAGGAGTTCCATTAACTCAGTCATTTGAGAGATGAAAATTCTTCTGCATCCCATACTGAAGTGGCCATCCCTTATTTTGAGGCCACGCTCTCAGCATTTACTCTGTCTTCTCCTAAGGATCTTAAACATTTCAGAAAGATCATCTTTCATTCTTCTGAGTTTCGGTCTGTTTAATCACTCCTTTTTGGATAACACTTTCATTTCAAGATTCATCGTAGTGAATCTCCTTCAGCTATATTTTTTCTTCAATAGAAGGACCAAAATGGTTCCCAGTACCTGGGATATTCTTTTACTATGATCTGTACCATTGGTTTAAGAATTCCCTACTCTTCATCTCTTGAACCATAGGCCAACATTCCATTGGCCTTCCCTATTTTCTACTGTTTCATGTGTAGCGTCTGTGCCCCCAATTTACCTCCATTCACCTAGGGTGAACTGCCATCGCCCCGCCAACAGTGCAATAGTTCAGTGTGAATACAGTGTAATGCCACTCTCCCCCCCCCCCCCCCGTACATGCTCGCAACACAAATATCAGACAAAACACCAAAGGCGAGTAAATAATTACAACTTTATAGATATTTCTTAGCGATGGGTTAGTAGAAACAGATAACCTAAAGGTGTCAAATCAGTAAGTTTATCAGTTTGTACACATAATATTTCAATACATTGGAGCTCACTTCTCTGGTTCCATCCACAATGACATTCTGAGCCTTCAGCCACCATCGGAACCGCCGACTTCCAGTATCTGCCGCCCTGGAACCGCTGTCCGCTCCTCGCACATCCGTCCTCCTGAAAAAAACCGCGAACTCCCGCTCAGCTTACACATACAAGATAGCATAACAATTCTCTATTGGTTAGTTCCCCCCTTATCTGCAGTTATAACCCAAACATTCCAGACACAGAAACGCATTACAGCATTAAGTAACATTTCAGAGAAGCCATTTCATTATAACAATACAGAGAAGCCATTTTGTTAGCCTGAACAGTTAACACCACTGTTACTGGTACTGAGAGCCCTACACATGCAAAATCCCTTTGCACCACAACTTTCTGCAATTTCTCTCCATTTAGATAAAACACTGCTCTTCTGTTCCCCTTCAAAGTGAACTACTTCACATTTTCCCACATTATATTACATTTGCCAACTTACTGCTCAATCACCTGGTCTATCATTAAAACAAATATCTTAACCAGTCTGGAAAAGACCCCTCATACTTACACTTCCTACCTCCTGCTTGTTGTCCTCTATCTTTGCTGATATGGCACTTCCAAATGCATGGATTCTTAGTTGTAATTAACATCTTGTCAAGTGGCTTCTGGAAGTCTAAGTACCATACCTTACTGGCTCCCTCCATTCACTCCAGTTAGGACTCCCTCAGAAAACTCCAATAAGTTCATTAAACATGATCCCCTATGCAAAGCCATGCTAACTCTGGTTATGATTTTGAAAAATGTGTGGCAAGAGCAACAATCTAATCTGGTCTTGCAAAGACTAGTCACATGACCTGTGCACGATCTATTGAACATTGAATTATGCGAAGTGTGTAGTGCACACATGTCCGGATGAACACACTTAGGAGTTTGACAAGCTCAGCTCATCCATGGGTATCAAGTAGCACACATTGTGGCTTCATTTTACTGGGTAGCTAACTTTGATCTTAATGAGCACAGTTTGTTCTCATATAGTAGCTACGTTGGGCTAGACTTAGAAGTCATAAACCAAGAGGATACTAGAAACTCTGTTACATAGTACAATGAATCTTTGACTTTGTGGTAGAATTTTATTGATGTCTATGTCCACGGCTTTCCTTCCAAGTCTTTTATGCATTGCACAAGGGCACATGAATCCTTCCACACATCAACAGTGGCATCAAACTTCATTTATAATACACTTTTGTAAAGCTGATTTGTATTTTTATGGCATGTGAACAGTGCAGGCCATTCATTCGGAAGCAGACCTCTACCACATTTGGAAAACTGCTTTGACCAAACTTAAAGGCAACCTTTTCCGAACACACGGCTTGTGATCTGTGCAGAGCTTGCAAGACTGGGTCCATTGCCTATCTCTGTGTGCGCAAAGAAGTTACAGGTGAGTTACCTATTGAATTATAGGGCGTATCTTTGGAGAAGAAGTTCTAGGATTCAACTCAATGCCAAAGAGTCGGTAATATAGAATGGATGGTTCGTGGCTTGGAAGAGAACTTGCAGGTGCTGGAAAGTATTGTCCTTCTTGGTGACAAAGGTCACAGGTCGGGAGATACTCTCAGTAGCTTACTGAGAGACTGCAGTGCATTTTGTAGATTGCATACATTGCAGCCACTGTGCACTGGTGCTGCAGGGCATGAATGCATCAGGTTATGAGTGGAGTACCAGTGGCTGCTTTGAGATGGATGACGTTGAGCTTCTCTAAAGTTGGTGAACCAGGTAAATGAAGAGTGTCCTTGACATATTTTTGATTTGTGCCTTGGAAACTGAGGAAAGCTTTGGATGTTAGGAGCTGAGTCATTCACCACAGAACTTCCGGCTACTGAGCTGCAGTGTTTATGTGGCTCCTTCAGCCACGATTCTGGTCAATGGATATTAATGATAAGGAACTTGATGTCAATTTATTGAATGTCAAGGGTAGATGATTGGTCTCTTACTGGAGATGGTCATTGTGTGACATTATTACAGGAAAGGATTTTTTTAATGTTGCAATCTGTGTGTTTAATCTGCCTTTTCAGTAATTTTACAATATTTAATGTCAGTTCATAAAGTCAGAGAAGTAAGACAAATTGGAGGTAATAGATGAATATGGTGAAGTGGTGCTATTACAAGATATGCAGCCTGTCAGGGATGATATCATTGAGTGGCATTATATAGATGTGAAACAGGATTTAATGCTGCTAAAATAACAAATTAACAAGGCTCCTAAATAGATTATTCCTTTTAGTTTCTACATACAGTATATTGAACATTTTCTCAAATATAAAAATACAAACATTTCAAGGGACCGCAGTGGTTATAACCAAATGGATCTTCTGTGTCTAGATTGGGTTTTTGCTTCCTTTTAATGTAAGCATCACAAGACTGATGTACCTTGTTTGTGATTTGTGGTCAGGGATACACTTAGTCTTTACCTGAGCTTTACAGGTACTTTCCATTTTATTGGATTCTCATTGTTCATAAATCCATAGCAAAAAGGATCTTAGTCTTTGTTCTGTCAACTAAAAATAGTCTGCGTGAGCCTCAGGCTAAAAATTAGGAGAACATATGCTAAAGCTTCAGCTAAGCTGAAATAGTCTTCTCAGTGTTATAGTTCTGTGGGCCGTGACATTTTTTAAGTGATTAACTATTTTTCTTCTGTGATCCTACAAAGGAAAGAGTGAAGTGATAGAACTAGATTGCTCACAAAGAATTGCTTGAGTGACTGTCTTCGATGTTGGAGCAATTTAATGAATCAAAGCGATGAATCTCGTTGGCTGAATTAGTTGTGTGGATGGCAGCCTTTTAAACTTTAGTAGTTCTTGTATTGCTGCACAGGTGCTGTTGAATTTTCAGACTGGCAGTTGGCACCGCATCTATCACAAACAGCCCCCATAAAGGATAGAAAGGAAGAACCCAGACTTGTTGGGATAAGATAGGGAATTGCCTCTCTAATTCACCAATGTCAAGGCTAAGGGTCTGAATTACAACTTTGTTCAATGGGGATGCTAGGCTTGTGGAAAAACAGGTAAAGTAAGTGATTTTATTTTTAATATAAATTATGCTAATTCTGTTAATTAATTGAGAAGTCCCTCCTGTCACATCCTTGTAAGCGGAACAAGTGCTATACCTGCCCTTACACTTTCTCCCTCACCACCATTCAGGGCCCCAGACAGTCCTTCCAGGTGAGGCGACACTTCACCTGTGAGTCGGCTGGTGTGGTATACTGCGTCCGGTGCTCCTGGTGTGGCCTTTTATATATTGGTGAGACCCGACGCAGACTGGGAGACCGTTTCGCTGAACACCTATGCTCAGTCCGCCAGAGAAAACAGGATCTCCCAGTGGCCACACATTTTAATTCCACGTCCCATTCCCATTCTGATATGTCTATCCATGGCCTCCTCTACTGTCAAAATGAATCCAAACTCAGGTTGGAGGAACAACACCTTATATACCGGCTGGGTAGCCTCCAACCTGATGGCATGAACATTGACTTCTCTAACTTCCGTTAATGCCTCTCCTCCCCTTCTTACCCCATCCCTGACATATTTAGTTGTTTTCCTGTTCTCCATCTCCCTCTGGTGCTTCCCCCCCCCCCACTTCTTTCTCCCGAGGCCTCCCATCCCATGATCCTTTCCCTTCTCTAGCTCAGTATCACTCTTGCCAATCACCTTTCCAGCTCTTAGCTTCATCCCACCCACTCCGGTCTTCTCCTATCATTTCGCATTTCCCCCTCTTCCCACTACTTTCAAATCTCTTACTATCTTTCCTTTTGGTTAGTCCTGACGAAGGGTCTCGGCCCGAAACGTCGACAGTGCTTCTCCTTATAGATGCTGCCTGGCCTGCTGTGTTCCACCAGCATTTTGTGTGTGCTGTTAATTAATTCACAGTTTTGTGCATCTTAATTGCTTTTTTTCATTTCCATTTTCACTTGCACTTTATTTGCTTTCAGCTTCAGTGAATGTCAAAAGACATTCAAAAACTATTAAAATCCTTTACAACTTTGCTTCATGTCAGACCTGCCAGGACATTCTGGAGATGGTGCCTGGCAACAACTGCCCAATACCATTTCATAATTCAGATGTGGCTGCTCAACTCAAGGGATGGCACAGAGCTTCAGAGACATTGTCCCTCAATGCCAACGTAGGAGCCCGCGGGATGCAGGCAGCAATTCTGAATGGCCAGCTGAGGTCAGCATGATCTAGTCCCACAGAAGCAGAAGCTGGTCATCTGACCTGTCAAACCTGGTCCGCCGTTCGATAAGATCATGGCTAATCCAGCCATGGACTTGGCTCCATCTCCACCTGCCTTTTCCCCATGACCCTTAATTCCCCTGGCATGCAGAAAATCTATCTAACTGTGTCCTAGATATATCTGCTGCTACCCTGGGCAGAGAATTCCACAGATTCACTACTCCCTGTGAAAAGTAGTTCCTCCTCATCTCTGTCCTAAATCTATACCCTCAGATCTTGAAGATATGATCCCTAGTTCTAGAATTGCTTACCAGGGAAAACAACTTTTCTACATCTATCTTATCTATCCCTTTCATAATTTTATATGCTTCTGTAAAATCCCCTCTTATTCTTCTGAATTGCAGTGAGTATAGTCCCAGGTGACTTAGTCTGTCTTCAGCTCCGGAATCAACCAGGTGAACCTCCTTTGAACCACCTGCAAATCCAGCATATCGATCCTCAAGTAAAGAGACCAGAACGTCATGCAGCACTCTAGGTGCAGTCTCACCAGTACCCTGTAGCATAATCTCCCTGCTCTTAAATTAAATCCTTCTTGCAATGAAAGCTAACATTCCGTTTGCCTTCTTGATAATCTGTTGTTCCTGAAAACCAACCTGCTACAATTCATGCACAAGCACTCCCACGTCCTCCTGCACAATGAGGTGCTGCAATATTTCACCGTTTAAGTAACAAATTAATCTATTTTTCCTTCCAAAGTGGATGCCCTCACATCTACCAAAGTTGTGCTTCATCTACCAGACTCTTACCCATTCACTTAACCTATCTATATCGCTCTGCAGTCTCTCCACATCCTCTGTACAATTTGCTTCACTATTCAGTTTTTGTCAGCATAATTAGATACGTTATTCTTGGCCACCTCTTCTAAATTATTAATCAATATTGTAAACTCTTGGAGGCCCAGCATGGCACTCTGCTCTCCATTGATTGCTAATCAGAGAAACACCCATGTCCTTTGCTTGGAGTGTATTCCTGTCCCACTACACATTTAGTAAATATTCACAGGAAAGTTCACAAATACCACATTTATGATCTAATGCCTTTTGCGGTTGCTTCATGACCTGCAATTCTATTGGCTCGTTTAACAGTATAGCGGGAGTTGAACTCTATGGGGAAGATCGACCCACAGCAGCTGGCCTGAGCTCCGCCCATACCTAGGTATTAACGGATGCCAAGTATTAACAGAGCTTGTGTAAGTGAAATGGAACATGCAGTGAGCCGTTGAGCAATGCTGCAACATGTTGCAACATCAATAGACATGTCTTTTTGTTTGATCAGTTTCCTGTGCCAATCTGTTCAGGAAGCCACACACCTTCGGTGAGAAGAAAGAAAAAGAACATCAAACATTGCGTAAGGCAAAAATAATCGACCAAATGTAAGATTTCACTGTTTTTGTGTCTGGACACAAAATCTAACCCTGTCTGTCAAACACATACCAAGGAATCTTCAAAGAAGATGAGTGGGTTGCTTGAAGATTGAGATCACATGCACGATGGAAAGTAAGAATCTATGTGGGTTGGTAAACAAAAGAATCTAAGAGCACATAAAATAATATCACTAAAAACTGTCACACAAGTCAGTAAGACCAGAACAGATGCGAACTAGACACACATGTTTATTTCTAGATAGACAATTTTTAATTTATGCTGAACTTTTACTAACAAATTGTGTGAAAGAAATAAATGTGCTGGAGAAAGTGAAACCAGGATTACATGGATGACCTAAGATTCGTGGTAGTATTTATTAGGAAAAGATGAGCAATTGGATCTCTCCAAGAGAGAGACTAAGGAAGGCCCCAAAGACTTTCATTAAAGTTACCCTATGGTAACGGAGTAGACGCACAGAATGAGGATCGACTTGCAAGAATGAGCTTAACTGGAGTGTACTTACATAGCAACGTTCACAAAAAAATCGATAAGAGAATTTCAAGAAAAGGCTTTTCCCAGAGAAGGAAGCAGAGAAGTAATCAGCTATTGAGACATGAGGGAGTGGGGTGGGGAATGGGGGAGAGAAGTCTGCAGATGATAATGTGGTATAACTGTGATTGTTGGAGTATTGGAAGACTTTAACATGTGAGGCCTTAAGCTACAGCATGAAGCCAATGCCTAATTCAAATGGAAGAAACCAGAAACTCTGTCCTGATCAGAGCCAGGTTGCTTAGTTGTTAGCTGGAGGTCAGCTATCAATATAGTTTCACAAGACATATGCAGTCAAATAAAATTACATCCAAAGCAAACACTGTATGATGAAACCTCACCACACAAGCCTAAGTAAAACGAGATAAGCAGTTCAGGCAAAAACAGAATCGCCTCACATACACATCGTTCTGTAGACACAAATAGCTTTACATTTCAGGCAGGTTCCAATAGTGGCTAAAAATAATCCCAGGACTCCACGAATGTAATTGAGAGGTAGAGGTAACAAATAAATCATCATCTAAAGAACATAAATTCAAAAATCTCAGATTTATATATCTACATTTAAAAACAGGAAGACAAAGTTCAAAGTACATACTGTATATGTTACATATACTGCATGTCATTTTCTTGCAGGCACCTACAGGAAAAAAGAAATACAAGAGTTTTCTAAAAACTATATAAGCAAAATGAGACTGACAAACATCAATGTACAATGTGCGAAAAGAGTACAGACTGCAAGTGAGATCTATACTGAAAATGAGTTTTAAAAAAGGTTTGAAAGTGAGTCTGTAGATTGCAGAATCAGTTCAAAATTGTGGTGAATGAAGTTATCCACTTCAGTTCAGGAGCCCTGATGGTTGTTGGGTACTAACTGTCCCTAACACTGGTGGTGTGGGACCTCCTATCTGAAGGTTGTACCAAGAAGTGGGTTTGGCCTAGATGGTTTGTATCTTTGATGATGGATGCTGCTTTCTGTAGCCTTTTTTTGTGTGTGTTTATAATTCAGATTTCTCTTTGGCAGATTACACCTGAAAAATTAAACTGCTGCCTATTTCAGACCCTGTTGATTAACTGTACAGGCTCAAGGAATAATGTAGCTGAGAAAGAAATTTTAAAAAATGTATTGATTAGGTGGTATCCAGACTTCTTACTTTGATGATGTAGATCTATCCTTAATATAGAATTAGAACAGTACAGCACAGTCCAGCCCCTTGGCCCATGACGTTGTGTCAGTGGTTAGCACGGCGATATTACAGCACAGGGTATCAGAGTTCAGAGTTCAATCCCAGCATCCTTTGTAAGGAGTCTGTACTTCCTCCCCATGGAATGTGTGGGTGGGTTTTCCCTGGGTGCTTCAGTTTCCTCCCACAGTCCAAAGTCATACTGGGTAGGTGAATTGGTCATTGTAAATTGTCCTGCCATTAGGTTGGGGTTAAATCGGGGTTGTCTGAGGTTGCTGTAGTGATGCTGCTTGACGGGGCTAAAGAGACTGCTCTACACTGTATTGCCAAATAGAAAAAATAAATAAAATAACAATCAGTCTAACACTTCTCTCCCACATAACTCTCCATATTTTCTTCCATCTATGTGCCTAAGAGTTTCTTTAATGCCCCTCATGTATCTGTGTCAACCACCACTCCTGTCAGTGCATTCCACGTACCTACCACCCTCTTTGTAAAAAAACATCATCACCCCTATACCGTCCTCCAAGCACCTCAAATTTATGCCCTCTGGTATTAGCCACTTCTGCCCTGGGGAAAAGGCACTGGCTGTCCACTCTGTCAATCCCTCTTATCATCTCATACACCTCAATCGAGTCACCTCTCATCCTTGTCCTGCTGAAGGGTCTCAGCCCGAAACATCGACAGTACTCTTTTCCATAGGTGCTGCCTGGCCTGCTGAGTTCCTCCAGCATTTAATGTGTGGTGTCTGGATTCCCTGCATTTGCAGATTTCCTCATGTTTGTGATTGGATCACCTGTCATCTTTCTTAAATAGAAAGACAAAAGCCCCTAGATGACTGACCTTTCCTCATAACAGATGCTCCCTCATCCTGACAGCATCCTGTTATGTTTATCTATGCCTATAGCAGTTTATTTACCTTTCTTTTTAAATCATTTTTTAAGAAATATTCTAGCTATCTGCCATAACACACTGTACATCATACGACTTTCAGTGCATGTCCCTGATATGTTCCTGCTGTATCTGAAATTACTATGATGCTTACAATTTGTTTGTTAGGAGGTCATTTCTGCAGCTCCTGGCAGAGGGTGGTGATGCCCAAATGATAAAGTATGTGAAATAATTCACAACATAGGAAATAGAAATGCCTACAATTATGTTTTAATCAAACCTCCCATCTTTTTTTGTTTATCTGACTCCTTCACTCCCACGCAGTCATACTATATCAGTGCCTGCCTACACCTACTCTCCTCTTCACTGCATAGTTCTGCCTTGTACTCTCTCACCAATCTCTGTGAAAAGGTCCTAAAGGGCTGAGTGGCAATCCTTCATCTGTAACTTCCACTGCAGCTTTGGCCCTGCTTCCCCCTTCCCCCATGCCCCTAGTCTCACCTCTGCACAGGTGAAATTGTTGCCATGCCAATGTATATATTCGACGTGCAGGTCCAAACCTCTGGAAATCAACAGTCAGGCTGCCTCAGTTCTTGTAAACATATTCTTGGGTTCCTTCGCATGCATGCCTCATTTCCTACACATGAGCTTCAGTTCCAGCACACACATACTTCAGGCTAGTTCAGTCTGTAATGTGAATGATAATGATCACCTGTATAACATAGATAGGTATATCGCCCAAGTTACTCTCAGTTGCTTCTGAGAATCTATCTTTCATGGTGGGAGGTTCTGATGATCCGGCAACACTAAATTTTATTTCTAACAGATCTATTTTATTCACTTCAGCTACTTCTTATGGCCAAACACTCTCTGGTTAAAAGATGTTTCTCCCACATTCTCTGCAGGATTTAGTAATACACACAAAATGCTGGTGGAACGCAGCAGGCCAGGCAGCATCTATAGGGAGAAACACTGTCGACGTTTCAGACCAAGACCCTTCGTCAGGACTAAATGAAAGGAAAGATAGTAAGAAATTTGAAAGTAGTGGGGGGAGGGGGAAATATGAAATGATAGGAGAAGACCGGAGGGGGTGGGGTGAAGCTGAGAGCTGGAAAGGTGATTGGCAAAATGGATACAGAGCTAGAGAAGGGAAAGGATCGTGGGACAGGATGCCTAGGGAGAAAGAAAGGGGGAAGGGAGCACCAGAGGGAGATGGAGAATAGGCAGAGTGATGGGCAGAAAGAGAGAAAAAAGGGGGGAGGAGGGAGAAAACTAAATATATCAGGGGTGGGGTAGGTAGGGGAGGAGGGGCATTAGATTCAGGATCAGTTCCTGAGGATTGGAGAATGGCTAATGTTATCCCACTTTTTAAGAAAGGAGGGAGGGAGAAAACAGAGAACTATCAACCTGTCGGCCTGACATCGGTGGTGGGAAAGATGCTAGAGTCCATTATTAAGGATGAAATAGTGGCATATCTAGATAGCAGTGATAGGATTGGGTCGAGCCAGCATGAATTTACCAAGGGTAAATCATGCTTGACTAATCTGTTGGAGTTTTTTGAGGATGTAACCAGGAAGTTAGACGGGGGAGATCCAGTGGATGTAGTGTACCTCGATTTTCAGAAGGCATTTGATAAGGTCCCACATAGAAGATTGGTGGGTAAAATCAAAGCTCAGGGCATTGGGGGGAAGGCATTGACATGGATAGAAAACTGGTTGGCAGATAGAAAGCAAAGGGTAGCGGTGAATGGGTGTTTCTCGGAATGGCAGGTGGTGACTAGTGGGGTGCCACAGGGCTCGGTATTGGGACCACAGCTGTTTACCATTTACATTAAAGATTTGGATGAAGGCATAGAAAATAACATCAGCAAATTTGCTGATGATACTAAGCTGGGTGGCAGTGTGACATGTGATGAGGATGTTAGGAGAATTCAGGGTGACTTGGATAGGCTGGGTGAGTGGGCAGATACTTGGCAGATGGCGTTTAATGTGAATAAGTGTGAGGTTATCCACTTTGGGAGTAAGAACAGGAAGGCAGATTATTATCTGAACGGTGTAGAGTTGGGTAAGGGAGAAATACAAAGAGATCTCGGAGTCCTTGTTCATCAGTCACTGAAGGTGAATGAGCAAGTGCAGCAGGCAGTGAAGAAGGCTAATGGAATGTTGGCCTTTATTACAAAGGGAATTGAGTACAAGAGCAAGGAAATCCTCTTGCATTTGTACAGAGCCCTGGTGAGACACACCTGGAGTATTGTGTACAGTTTTGGTCTCCAGGGTTAAGGAAGGACATCCTGGCTGTAGAGGAAGTGCAGCGTAGATTCATGAGGTTAATTCCTGGGATGTCTGGACTGTCTTACACAGAGAGGTTAGAGAGACTGGGCTTGTACACGCTGGAATTAAGGGGATTGAGAGGGGATCTGATTGAAACATATAAGATTATTAAGGGATTGGACAAGATAGAGGCAGGAAATATGTTCCAGATGCTGGGAGAGTCCAGTACCAGAGGGCATGGTTTGAGAATAAGGGGTAGGTCATTTAGGACAGAGTTAAGGAAAAACTTCTTCTCCCAGAGAGTTGTAGGGGTCTGGAATGCACTGCCTCGGAAGGTAGTGGAGGCCAATTCTCTGGATGCTTTCAAGAAGGAGCTAGATAGGTATCTTATGGATAGGGGAATCAAGGGATATGGGGACAAGGCAGGAACCGGGTATTGATAGTAGTTGATCAGCCATGATCTCAAAATGGCGGTGCAGGCTCGAAGGGCCGAATGGTCTACTTCTGCACCTATTGTCTATTGTCTATTAACGAAAGTTAGAGAAGTCAATGTTCATGCCATCAGGTTGGAGGCTACTCAGCCGGTATATAAGGTGTTGTTCCTCCACCCTGAGTGTGGCTTTATCTTGACAGTAGAGGAGGCCATATCAGAATGGGAATGGGACATGGAATTAAAATGTGTGGCCACTGGGAGATCCTGCTTTCTCTGGCGGACAGAGCGTAGGTGTTCAGCAAAACAGTCTCCCAGTCTGCGTCGGGTCTTACCAATATATAAAAGGCCACACCGGGAGCACCGGACGCAGTATACCACACCAGCCGACTCACAGGTGAAGTGTCGCCTCACCTGGAAGGACTGTCTGGGGCCCTGAATGGTGGTGAGGGAGGAAGTGAACACACATGCTTTGTCTGCAGCAGTTACTGGCTCAGCGGCAGTTGTACCTTCCAGATACAAGTGTACTTTTACCACAATCAATTGAACCACTTTGACTGTGCACAGGTCTCCAAAGACAGATCTCAATTTATCTAATTATGTGACTTCTAAAACCAATTGCCTGCGCGTGATGATTTAGTGTGTCATATTAAAGAAAGGTGAGTACTTATGCTATTAATTAGTTTGTGTTTTATATTTGCAATTAATTTAGATCACTTTGTAGAGAACTGTTTTCACTTTGACAACATCAAAAAAGTCAAATTAAATCCATTGTGATTCAATGTTGTAAAACAATAAAATATGAAAATTTCCAGGGGAGGTGAATACTTTTTATAAGCAGTGTACCTGCCTAGAAATTGGATCTATTAAAATGTTATTTTATGTATAAATTGTGTATAAATGTAAATTAAACCAAGTGATATGGCCTTTGTGATCACCGCCAGCTGAAACTATGTCCACTTGGAAAGTTGGACTCATAATCTCCTGTTTCATCTTTGTATTTCAAACATTTATCCATTGTTCAGATAAAAACACATTCTGAATATTTCATTTTATTTCCTCCTTATCTGCTTATACTTGAGCTTATGTGGCAACTGTGATCTTCCCGAAGTGATCACAGCTTAACTAGAAGCACATCATAGCAATTTGTAGTATGTATGTCATTTGAAAGGGGCTCACTGCCCCTTAACTGGGCCAGTTCAAAACTCACTACAGTCTGCTAAGAGCTTTATATATATCACAGTCTAGTCTCAAACTAACAGTGGGTGTTTATTTCAAATTTAGCTGCTAAAATACTTATTTGTTGGATACCTCAGGGGTGAACTGCTACAGCACAGCATTTCTGAAGGTTTTGTATGACTATAGCTGGCTATAGAGTGGTTCATGGACCTCAGAACAGGAGGCAAAGGCATACCCAACTTTGAAAAGTGTACCACTCTTATGCCTTCAGAGACGCAGTGATGGGTATTCACTTCATGGCCAGTAAGTGGACCTCTTGTTTTTTTTTTGCAAACCTCACTTTCCAAACACAGCAGCAGCCACTTGTAAGATCAAAACTGTTGTAAGTAAACTTTCATAAGATCATAAGACAGACTGTAGAAACAGAATTAGATCATTCAGCCCATCAATGTCACTCTGCCATACGATCATGTCCGATCTTTCTCAACTCCATTGTCCTGCCTTTTCCACGCGAACTTTGATGCCCTGACTGCCAAGTTCCTATCAATCTCCACTTTAAGTACATTCAATGACTTGGCCTCCAGAGCCACCTGTAACAATGAATTCCACAGATTCACTAACCTTCGGCTCATTCCCGAATCATTCTCATGAACCTACAATGGACCTCTCCATTGCCAGCACATCTTTTCTTAGATAAGGGACACAAAACTGCTCACAATACTCCAAGTGCAGTCTGACTAATGCCTTATAAAGCCTCAATATTACATTCTTGCTCTTCGATTCTATTCCTCAAAATGAATGCCAATATTGCATTTGCTTTCTTTACCAATAACTCAACCTACAAGTTACCTTTCAGGGAACACCTGCACAATGACTTCCAAGTCCCTTTGCAACTTTGATTTTTGAATTTTCTCCCCATCTAGAAAATAGTCTTTGCCTTTATTCCTGCTACCAAAGTGAATGACTTCCCTAAACTAAACTCCATCTGTCACTTCTTTGTCCATTTTTCCAATCTGTCTACGTCCTTCTTTAGACTCCCTGCTTCCTCAGCACTACCTGCTGCTCCACCTATCTTTGTATCATCTGCAAACTTGACCACAAAGCCATTAATTCTGTCATCCAGATCATTGACGTACAACGTGAGAAGAAGCATTTCCAACACAGACCCCTGTGAAATACCACCATTCATCAGAAGCCAACCAGAAAAGTGCTGTTTTATTCCCACTCTTTGCCTCCTGACACTCTCGAATTTCAGGCATACTGCTAGTGTCTTCACTGCTAGTGAAGAGTGACGCAAAATACATTATAAAGCTCCTCCACTATTTCTTTGTCCCCCATTACCACCTCACCAGCGTAATTTTCCAGCGGTCTGATATACACTCTCTCCTCTCTTTTGCTCTTTAGATAGATAGAGAGATAGATACTTTAATTGATCCCAAAGGAAATTACAGTGTCACAGCAGCATTAAAAGTGCACAGATATACAAATATTGAAAGAAAGAACAAAAAATAAGTTACCTCAAACAGTCTAACAGTCATCACTTCCCCGGCTATAGGTTGACACAGTATAGAGCCTAATGGCCGAGGGTAAGAATGACCTCCTATAGCACTCTTCAGAGCAGCACGGTTGTCTTAGTCTAATAGTAAAAGTGCTCCTCTGTTCAGCCAGGGTGGCATGCAGAGGGTGAGAAACATTGTCCAGAATTGCCAGGATTTTCCGTTGTTCTACCACAGCCTCCAGTGTGTCCAGTATGATTCCTGCAACAGAGCCAGCCTTTCTAATCAGTTTATTGAGCCTACTGGCATTACCCACGTTGATGCCATTGCTCCAGCACACCACCACATTGAAGATTGTAGTCGTGACAACAGACTGGTAGAACATGTGTAGGAGAGGACCTCAGTCTGCTCAGGAAGTAGAAGTGACACTTTCCCTTCTTGTGCACAGCCTCTGTGTTGGAGCTCCACTCAGACCTGTCATCCAGGTGCACTCCCAGGTACCTGTAGGTCCTCACCACATCCACATCCTCACCTTCAATAGTAACAGGGAGCAGTGCAGGCTTAGTTTTCCTGAAGTCCATCACCATCTCCTTTGTCTTGCTGACATTGAGCTGCAGATGATTCAGCTTGCACCATTTGACAAGGTCCTCCACCAGGGCTCTGTATTCATCTTCCCGACCTCTCTTTATACACCCAACTATTGCAGCGTCGTCAGCAAATTTCTGCAGATGACGCGTCTCAGGGTTGCATCTAAAGTCCGAGGTATACAGGGGAAGCAGGAAGGGAGCCAATACAGTCCCCCGTGGGGCCCCTGTGCTGCTTATGGCCATGTCTGACACACAGCTCTGAAGCCACAGATGCTGTGGTCTGCCAGTCAGGTCGTCCATTATCAAGGATACAATGGAAGTGCCAACTGTTTATATATTTGAAAATAATTCTTTGTTATTCTCTTTTATATTATCAGCTAATTTCCCTTAATATTTCAACTTTTCTCTCTTTGTGACTTTTTAGTTACTTTCTCTTGGTTTTGAAAGCTTCAAAATCCTCTAAGTTTTCACTAATTTTTTGCCATAGCTCAGAGCCTAACTACTTGGCTCTAATCCTTTCTGACCCAGCAATATCGGTCTTCCAGATCTGGGGAGAAGGGAAGTTTGTGGGAAAGCAAACAAGGTTCCATTTGGGAAAATCTAGTCCTTTACTTTTGCACTTTGACCAAATCAGCTCCATCCTGAAATTATGAGGTCTGGTATCATACATTGCTTTGCAGGTGTGGGATGATCAATCCCCAGAATAATGTTACTTTTCATGATCCACATCCATTTCTATTTATTACACCACTCGGGGTTTTCTTGAACCATAACCAACTATTGGCTGTTGTAGTTAGGGATCTATTGACAGTGCTTCCCACATTCATTTTCCAATCTGATGTGGTCACAAGTTTCTCACTGATAAAATCATCTCTCCACCTCTTCCATTTCTCTGAGTGCAATATAGAACAGCTTCTGACAGCTTTCAGATTACCATCCAAAAATCCTGAGTCACCAAAGCTTATACCTCACATTATTCACAATTGCTTGCAATTATGAAGCATGCTTAACATGAAATATACCCCAAGGTACATTAGAAGATAAAAATAAATAACTCATTGAATGCGTCTCAGCAGAAGGATTAGGAGCAGTCTTTGAAAGTTTGTTTGAAGTAAGGCTTTTCAGAAATTTGTTTCAGTGAGGTAGAATTAAATATGTAGTTTGGGAGAGAGTTCAGAGATAATGCAGCAGAAACTCTTGACTTTGACACGTCGGTTCTTCTGAATGATGAATTTGCCAGGCAGTTCTCGGGTAGGGCCTCTGGCCTGAGATATTGACTTTGTTTCTCTTTCCCGAGATGCTGCCTAACCTACCGAGTGTTTCCAGCATTTGCTGTTTTTCTTTCAGATTTCCACCCATCTGCAGTGCTTGTTTCACTTCTTATCTTTCTGAGCTGCTGGAATTTTGTCGTGGTTGAAGTTGTGACGGATGTTTCTGATTGAGTAATTGTTCCTTTGTCTGTTGTGAACAGAAGTCCGGGGACCAAACTCAATCTGCTCATCTCTGAGATGCTTGTAAGTATCACTATAGGAGACACATTGATAGGTCTATTAATAATTACACTGCAGGACAAGATTATTCTTGCATTATGAATGTCAAGCTTATGAAAGGATCGAGGATGAAAAGCGTGAAAGAGATTAATCTCTTATTAACATTTAGTACCTGTGATCCTTCTCATATAATCTGTTTTAACCAATCCATTCAGCCTTTTGTCTTACACCTCACTCCTCTACTTTGAAAACTGGCACTCCTCCAATCTTCCTCCTGTTCTGAGGTAGGGTCCTTGACCTGAAATGTTAATTGGTTTCTCTTTACACAGGTGCTGCTGGAGTGGCTGCTGTTGTTCCAGCATTTCTGTTTACGTATATGATCAGAGATATCTGGACTCCAATCAATCTTTTAAGGGCACCTGTTAAGGGAAGAACCCCACCAGTTAATATAAGTCTTCATCTCCCACCGATGCTTGTGGGAATGATGGCCTGGAACTTGCTGCTGAGAATCTGCTATGGCTCTGAGATTTTACCAATATTCTTTGGAAATTACTTTTGTCAACAACATATTCTCTTCCCCAAATCCTGCAACTTTTATAATGTCCAACTAAGATGAAACAACAAGGTCTCCTAGCTTCTTTTAATTTAGAGGGATTCACAAGAGCAGTGCATATGCGTTTAGCTGATATCATTCAACTTTGCTTTGGTATTGTGTAGAGAGCATGAAGAAGCGTTGGCAATCAATCATGCACGTTGTTGCAAGGAAGCAAACCTGGCTGGTGCATTAAGAGAAATTAAAAAGAATTCTGCAGTCGACTGAAGATTCTTTTACTTGTCCAAGAGCAACACATATTAGCATATTTCACAGATTCATTTTGGAATAATTTATTTCTCATACTATTATAGAAGACTGGTTAATTTTACCTTCACAAAATAAGGGAGAAAGAATGGAAATCCAGCCAATTTGGGCAACAAATCTCCAAAGAATGGTGGTGGGTGGGGGGGGGGGGGGGGTTGGTGGGTGGAGGATACCTTGCATTTGAGCCTGTTCCCCAAATTGACTTCCTGAGCAGATTTCAATGTGATTTCATTCTTATAAGTGATTCTCCAGATGCTGGTAATCTTGAGCAACAGACACAAAAGGCTGGAGGGGAATAAGCAAACACAATGAAGTGTCTCAGCCCAAAATATCAACTGTTTATTCCTCTCCATAGATACTGCCTGACTTGACGATCCCCTCCAGCATTGTGTGAGAGTTTCTCATCCTTATAATGCTTGTTTCACTTTTAATTCTTTTGAAGAATTTATGATTGTAGCATGTTTCAGTTTACTGACTAGTTCTTTCTCTTTTCTCCCCCCTTCAATCAGCCAAAAGTTACAAAAGCCTATGAGTATGTACCATCAGGCTCAAGGGCCATTTCTATCCCACTGTTAAAGGACTATTGAATGGTTCCCCAGTGCAATACAACAGACACAATCTCATTATCTACTTCGTTGTGACTTTGCACCCTGTACCTAGTGAAGCTGCATTGCACTCTATCTGCACTGTAACACTTCATTCTGCCATTGTTTTACTTTGTACTACCTCAATGTATTGTTGTAATGAATCAATCTGTATGCAAGACAAGTGTTTCACTGTACCTTAGTGCGTGTGACAATAATAATCTAATTTATCAGTAAATCAGAATCTGTGAATCAGAGAAGGAAAAGAACATAACGAGGGACACGAAGAATATTACACTTGAAACTGACATGTTCTGTATCTTATTCATCACTCTTGCCTCACTGGCATCCACCAGCAAAGTACAAAATTGTACAGGTACGTTCTCTTTACAAAACAGCAGGGCAGCTTTTCGGTCTAACTAATCCAATTCGGTTAATTACTGCAAAGTCAATCGACTGTCAGTCATTAACAAAATGCTAGAAGCAGCCGTTGATGTGCTTTTAAGTGAGAATGATCTGTTCACTAAAGTCTGCTTTGAATCATGTCCGGAGCTTGGAGTTCCAGACCTCATTTCAGCCTTTGTGTGAACATAGACCAAAGAGCTGAATTCCAAAGGTGAGGTGAGAGATCAGAGCAGCACTTGATCATAGGTGGCATCAAAATAACCCTGTAAAGCTGAAACCGTTGAAGAATAAAGGTAAACCAACCCACTTGAGCAGAGATAGCTCACACAAAGAAAGGCGGCTGTGTTTGATGGACAAAGTCCACAAAGGTGGTTAGTGAACAAAGTCCCAGCACATTACATCATCAGGGAAAGGTCTTGTGTCCAACCACCTTCGAGTGCCTTATCAATAACTTCTATACTATCATTAGGTCATAAGTAGGATTGTTTGCTAATTATTACAAAGGGTTTCATTCCATTTATATTTCCTCAGCAAGTGAAGCAGCTGATGGCTGTGTGCAGAAAGTACTGAGCAACATTCAGACATGAATTGAAAAGTGGCCGGTAATAATTGTACCATAACATGCCATTACTTCCCAGTGATAACAATTAAATAGAAGCCCAGATCCCTAAGGTGCCACATCTCAATCTCCCTCTGGTATAAATCATAAAAATCAGAACCAGGTATTTGTGTGCATTCAATTGAGACCTAACCCATCTGGCGTTGCTATGTCAGTGCCTGCCTTCTGCACTTGCTTCTTTGCTGTCACCATACACAGAGCTTGCCACGCACTCAGACGGTGAGTGCTGCAGTGAAAACGTTGACCCTTTTCTTCGTTGAATTTGTGGCTGCTGCACTAGAGTTGGCCATTAATTCCACACTGAGAAGAAAACAGCTCCATCCTTCATGAAGCTGTGGCTCGGTTCCCCGCAGTGCTCCAAGATATTTCATGAGAGCTATCAGGTAGCCTGAATAATGTCTCAAGCCTCTCTATATTCATGTCCATCCACATTCTTCTTCAAGTTACCCCATCATCACTCACTCCTGAGGCTTTCATAACTTTGGCAGGTGGCCTTCGATCTCTAGCTGATTCAACTGCAGTCCATTCGTATCCCGGAACTGACCTATTGCTCATTTCCCTGCTTTCCTTAGGCTGCTAGAATCTGACTTGGAGATGAGTGCTGTTGTCATCTGAACAAGGTGACCAGAGAGACACTGAAGCAAGTGGATATTGAAGTGAATTCTTCAACAGAAACAAGCAGCAGGCATCATATTGAGACACTCTTGGAGGAAGAAGCCTTCCAACCCAATGTTACATGATATTTTTATATGGTAAAAATCAAAGGTAACTGCAGGACAATTCTATAGTTACTCTACAATGCTTCTTGAATTACATATAGTTTTCACAAACCTCCTTCTTCACACCCACATTCCAGACACACAAAATGAATGTTGATCAGCATTGTCTGGTTTGCAATCAACTCCAGTAAAACTATTGCTCTGGACTGAGTTTTAAATTCAATCTACAATCCACATTCATTTCTGAAGACTGGTTGGCGGTGAAGTTAGTATTTGTTCTCTACACTAACTCCAGAATATGCCCTAACAAGTGCAAAGTGCAGAGATCCATTTCATTTCTGACTGAAGTAGCTCCTTAATGAAGTGAGACCAGGAATGTCAGGCATAAGTGAGAATCACATTTAAACTACCCCTTTCTTTTCAATCCCGATTGCTCTGAAAACGCTATGTGTCCAGCTCCATGCCTATGCTATCAGGCTCCGCCACATGCAGTAAGGTGCCAGCTCCTGCTCTCACTGCACACCGACTTCCATCATAACTCGCCTCTTTAAGAGATGCAGGCACGATGTGAATTTGCAATGGTTGTTTGTAGCTGCAGCAAACTGCCTATGAAAAAATGGGTTTTGTGAGGAAAATGTCATATGTGAAAACTTCTAAGTGCTCAGTTCCTTTAACCTGAGGCTCACAGATGAAAATAACACACCACCACCAATATGTCACATTGACACATGATCCTTGGGCAGCTCTTTTTTACCAGGCTTCTATGAGCTAATGAGTATCAAGCCTGTTACCCTTTACTTACTTTATTGTATATCGGTGGAATTGATATTATGGCTGATTATACAAGAAGGTGATGGTAGTTAATATTTGCTTTGATAGGCATTTGTTTTCACCATCAGTTTATATTGTTAGTTTACATCAAGATGAGGTCAGTATGAATTTTTTTTCATTTCAGTTTTTATTCTTATGATTGGAGTTGAAATCGCAGTTTCTAATAAAGTAGTTTATAGTGCGGTGATAACAGAAAGAATAATCTCTTAAATATTTCACACTATCTCTCCTTGGAGCTCACTGAGTGAATTATGGTCTTGCAATTCCCAGACACAGGAAATTGGTCAGGCAGTTTTTAAAGGCATCCAATTCCACTGAGAGATTTGCCAGTTTCAGTTTTTTTTCTCTAAAATGAATGCTATGTGTTCAAATGCAGATTGGTGGGACTTTTAAGAGCAACTTGAGATGTTTGGACGTTCAGCTGAACATTGAGTGAAACTTGACAGATGGCCCGCAAAGCTCCAGGATCGTCCTCCAATCACCCACAAAGACAGGCATTTGGAACACTCACAGTTCGGAGACGCAGATAAAAGAGCACATTCAAGTGGTGCACTTTTCTGGCTATGTAACTTCAGCAGTAAAGTTAATGAGTGGAAGATGATTTGCATGCAGGATTCTCAACTATTCTGAATTATAGTAGAGTCAGCAGGAGGCAAAGATTGATTATCCACCAGCAGTGTTCCAAGAAGTGGCAAAATGCCTTGAATTTAAGCCATGAAATGCCAAATAAATGCTTAACTGATGATTGAATGATGGAATAAGCTCTAAGGGCCAACTGGCTTAACCTTCCTCCTCTTTTTTATGTCTCTGTGTGTATGTGGAATCGTGAGTCAAGGTGACTAGCATGTATGAAAATAATATGTAATCTATTGATTTGCTCCAATATGAAGCAGTTGTCCATTCTCCCAGCATATCACGAATGGTCTCAGATTCCTTCCCAGGATACAGCTGTTTAATTACTCCTGGCCCTCTGGGAGTAGAAAGAGATCTGGGGCCATCTACACCATACTCCATTATATAGCACCAGCAGTTTCCACTTTCTTAGCTGCTCCAAGCACAACAATGTCTGGTGTCAACGACTACAGGATGCACACCAAAGCTTAATTTGACAGCATCACCCATACCCGTTCTCCTGTCCACCTACTAAGACAATCTCATAACAGCCAGGTCAAAATAGAACTCCCTATACATTGCCTTGAAGAAACCACACGGAGTTGGTTGTTTAGAGATGGCTTACACCAACACTCCAAAAAACAAGAATGCTATTGATTTGAGGTTTCAGGAGAAAATGCACAAAATGATCAGCAAACCAAACAATATCTGTGGGGCAAGAAAAACATGTTTATCTCTAATTATTCCCAGTTCTGGTAGAGGTTAATCAGCCTAGAATTCTAACTCTGTCTGTTTGCATATTTCAAAATTATTATTTTTTTTAATCTCCACTATCCCCACTCCACTCTAATGCATCTACAGATGGACAATAGATTATGGGATGGAAGAAGAGTTATTGGAGGGTGGGGTGGGGAAAATTTTATTTCTGAAATCAGTATTTGACCATCAATTTCCCAGATCTTTACATAAGAACATTAAAATTTTGTTTCATCTAGATCAGGGGTTCCCAACCTGGGGTTCACAAACCCCTTGCTTGGCCCATGGTATAAAAAAAGGCTTGGAACCCCCAATCTAGATGGTTACACCTTCATTAATTATATTTTCTGTTATGTGACTTTATGACAGTCCCTCAGGATTGAAGGTATCTTGATTCCAATTTGAGCTTGAGGTGACTGATGAGGCTACTATTGGAACCTCATACTCTTCTATAGATGGGACAGGAGATGCTGATGAGGTGATAGTTTGTGAGGTGACATTCTCCTCCCAGATGTGCTTCTGGGCATTCCCGATGCATGGACTTAACATTCTCAGTATCATCTGAGCTGTTTCTTTGAGCAATATCAATAGTTCTTTACTCTGTTTTGGAGCACCCAGACAACTGCAAAACATATGTCAGGTTAATGATTACAGCTCTGTACTTGACACCATAATTCCCTCAGTACTAATAACAAAACTTCAAAACCTGAGCCCTCTGCAACAGGATCCTTGAATTCTTTATTGGGAGATGACAGTCAGTGTGGATCAGTGTTAAAATCTGCACCTCATTGACAATCAACACAATGCACCTCAAGGATGGGAGCTTATCCCACTGTGCAGCTCTCTCTATACCCATGACTCTGTGGTAATATCTCAGAGGATCTACTGTATCCTGGGCCCAACACATTGATGCAATCATGAAAAAAGCACACCGGTGACTCAAATGTTTGAGGACATTTGGTATGACACCAAAGATTTTTGCAAATTTCTGTAGATGTATTGCGGGGAGCTTCTGACTGGTCGTATCACAAATGAGAGAAAATCTGCAGATGCTGGAAACCCAAGCAACACACACAAAATGCCGGAGGGACTCATCGGGCCAGTCAACATCTATGGAAAAGAGTAAACAGATGATATTTCAGGCTGAGACACTTCAGCAGTTGACTGTTTACTCTTTTCCATAGATGCCATCTTGCCTGCTGAGTTCATCCAGCATTTTATATGGGTTGTACCACAGCTTGGTGTGAAAGCTCCAATACACTGAAGCACAAGAGGCTACAGAGAGATGTAGACCCAGCCAGCTCCATCATGGGCACTAGCCTCCTACCACTGAGGAAATCTTCAAGAGATAGTGCCTCAAGAAGGTGACATCTATCATTAAGAGCCCTCAACATTTGGGACATGCCTTCTTCTCATTACTACAGCCTGGGAGGGTATAAAAGAGCTTGAAGACACACACTCACCATTTTAGAAACAATTTCTTTCCCTCTGCCATCAGATTTGTGAACGGATTGTGAATATTACCTCATTATTCCTTCTTTTGCACTATTTATTTATTTCTGTAATTTGTGTATTTTTATTATCCCTCTCCACTCCATTCTCCTGCCTTTCCCCTGTAACATTTGACACCTATACTAATCAAAAATCTATCAACTTCGACTTGTCTTCCACAGCTAGCTGTGGCAATGAATTCCACTGATTTACCTGTCTCTAGCAAAAGAAATTCCTTCTCATCTCTGTGAATCAGTTGGTTTGTTACCACAGTCTGCTTATATCAAAAGTCACTTCCAGTTTTGGAGTACAGATTATCACAAGATTTATTGAATTCTGTAAATTGGAATCATGATCTCCATTGGTCTCATAGTTCAATGCACCTATTAATACACTGCAGATACAAATCACTTAATGCTTTTACAAATACTTGCAATACACATCATTCAACTGGTTATGCTATAGGTAGAAGTTAAATGATGCCATTACTTCGAACAGAATGGTTAAGATAGCACTTAGCTCATAATGGACTTACTTTTCGATGTGCTTGTAATTTTGCAGTGTTTGTGAAGAAAGCTTATTAAAGTGAGAATTTAAAATTAATAATTACAACCTAAGGAGCTGTGTTATATCAGGTCTGAGTGGTTATGCAATCTCTGGAGCATTCGGGGCTTAACTTAATGTATCAATGCTTCTAAATGTAACTTCTGACACAATGAAAACTCCATCTAGTTTTCACTTATTGTAGATTCCAGAGAGATCAAGGAATTTCTAGGATAAGTTGTGGATAGGTCAGTTACTAATTGAAGGATTGTCGTCAGTGTACTTGATACTCTCCAAAAAGAGATCAATGATAGAATCAGGAATTTGCTTTGGTATTCAGTAAGTGTGGGCAAGATATGTCTAACAGAGATTAAGGCCCTGTTAATGTGAGGAGGCAGGCTTCTCAAGGGAGATGCACAACTTTGGACCTGTAACTTTTATCCCTCCCCAGTGAATTGGAAGTTGACTTCTAGTTATTTATAAAGTAATTAGCTATAAAGCAGTGGATTCCGGTTAATTGGGCAATCGGTTAATTGGGGCAACCACATATTTGGGACAATAAGAACAAAAACTAATCAAGAAAGTATCTGGGATTCCATTTATTTGGGGAAGGAGACCGAATAGTTTATAACTAGCATCAGAGGCCTGCAGTTGCTTGGCTGCTGGATACTACACCATGCTTAAAGTGAACAGTTATTAAATAATGTCAATTGTGAGCATTTGTTTCAAAAGACAGTGAGTTTTGGACAGAAATAAGCATCAAGACAATTCAGAGCTGCTTTGCTCATTGTAGTTTCAAGCATTCAGCCTTGGAGATGCTAGAAATGGCTGGGAGTGAAAATGAAATGATTTCACAAGTTCATCAAGTTAGGGACTAGGAAGAATTTGAAGGTATCAACACTATCTTGAATGCTACAATGAAAATGAAGGTCTGGAGGATGCAATCATTGATACCATTGTATGATGGCAGTCCATTATTTACACTAGATGTCTGTACTGATTATATTCATTTACAGTCATTCAAGCGAACGCGGCAGCATACAGGTACATTGAATGACTTCCTTTGTTGATAGCAATTAGAAACTAATAAACAGCTTTGTTGTACTGTATAGTATTGATAGTGTTCCAATTTGATTGAAATGCATAATTTATTACACTGTTAAACAGTAGTTTGTCTTTTTATACATTTTTAGCTATTTCTATGAAACTTCAGCTAATTGGGGCAGTCGCTTAATTGAGCCAAAATGTCCCAATGTATCCCAATTAACTGTAATCTATTGTATAAAGAACTTCTCGTATCTGAATAATCAGAACCCCATTTGACTGTGAGATCCAATCTAGAGAAATAGGTCATTTTCCTATGTTAGGAGAAGGAAACATTCCTGCTTTTCCTGGATCACATGAACATCACTTTCCTCTCAATGTTGTCATCATGTTCCTTGAATTGTTAACTTGGAATAGCAGTCCGACCATTGTTTGCCTTATGGGAAAGTTAAAGATCAGCTCAGGATGGTCTGGATGCCCAGTCCCTATTTGCTTCAATTAAACCTGGAAGTGGTCAGATTTTAAGAGGTTGGGGCGTACCAGGGTAAGGCTTGGATATTTTAAACCATATTTTTTTACACCATCTAGTTCAAACCCACTGATGCTTGGAGATCAAAATGCTCTAAATTCCAATGAGCTGCTGCTAGTTATAGATCACACAGCACAAGTACAAGCTTGTCAATACAAAAAATGTGAAACTAGGTCTGTTTCAGTTTAAGCGCCATGTACATCTGCGTCAAGATATGGATACATGTCTGTGTCTGTATAAACTACAGTATTTTTAGATCAAGAGAATTTCAAGAATATTCCTGATGATAAGGGTATGATGGAAGAAATAAAATCAACAAAGGTTCAAGACAGTTTAAAGTCATTCTACAGTACCTGGATGTAGAAGAGAATGAAATGATTGTTACTCCGGATCCAATGCGGCATTCAAAAACATAACCAAATTCTCACAATAATACGAACATAAAAGCGATCCTATAAAACACAATGTAAAAGTAATTGTATATATGTACATAGATATCGTATGTGCATGAAGTGATTCTGGGTGATATGTACGTATGTGTGTTGGGGGGTGGTAAATGGCTGGAGGCGTTAATCAGCCTGACGGCTTGGGAGGAGCAACTCTTTTTGAGTCTAGTGGTCCTGTTTTGGAGGCTGTACAGTCTCTTCCCTGAAGGGAGTGGGACAAAAAGTCCAGAAGCAGGGTGAGTGGGACCTGTCATGATAGTGCTGGCACCTGTCCTTGATGACACGGAGAATGGTGTTGGTGACTTCCTATAGAGCCCTTCTGTCCACTGCAGTAGCTAATGTAACAAAGAGTGATGCAGCATGTGAGGATGCTCTCCACTGCACGTCTATAGAAGGTCATGAATATTTTTATGCATAGACCAGGTCTCTTCAGCCTCCTCAGACAGTAGAGGCATTGTTGAGCTAAGTATCTTTTAGATAAGTATCTTTGTTTTTCAGGTAAAGCTGAAGCTGATTTGACAGACAGCATTCTGTTAGAACTTATCCTCTACCTATACTTAGCGAAAAGGAAATGCATTCCAAAAACTTCAAAGAACTGGATTTGTTTCACAACTTCAGGGACCACATTAACCAATGAAAATCCTCTGAAATGTGGTGTTGGTCGGAATGCAGGTTGACAAAACAGTTTAATTCCAAATTTGATAAAACAATAACTGATCAAATATTCTGCTTGATGTCACACCAGGAAGAAACATTCACTTCAATTCCCCTGTCTATTACTTCAGGGACTTTTGGAAGGCAGACAGGATGTATCTGCAATCTCAAAAACTAGTTGTGATGGTGCCACATTACTCCACTTTACAATGAACTGACAATCTAGATTTGAACTCAATATCTGGGCCGAGGATCTGACCCAATGGCAAGGGTGCTATTAGTGAATCAAGGCCAATGAGGTTTATCATTTAGAAACTTTGGAAAGAACTCCTTTGAGAGGTTTTTATTTTTACTGGTAACTGAGGTGTCTGCAAGTAGATTAGTTATGCCATACAGTTAGCGCAGTTGTTAGCATGGTGGTACTACAGCTCAGGGCATTCCGGAGTTCGCAGTTCAACTCCAGCACCGTCTCTGCATGCCTCCCCATGAATTGTTCAGGTTTCCTCCAGGTGCTCCAGTTTCCTCCCACAGCCCAAAGGCGTAATTGGTCATTATAAATTGTCCTGTGATTAGGTTAGGGTTATTTGGGATTCTGGGGTTACAGGAACAGTGTGGGTTGAAGGGCTGGAAAGGCCAATTCTGTGCTGTGTTACTAAATAAAGCTTTAATAAACCATGATAATGGACTCTTTTAAGCCTATGTTTGCATCTGTTCTTTAAAAAGTCTAAGCAACCACAGGAACATTTTCTTTGAGTCGAGGCGAGGCAAAGTGCTGACCGGTTCAGATCACTACTTGAAGCAGCAGAACTTGTTCAGACGGAGAGTTAAGCACCACATCAGACTGCGAATATCAGGGTGTCGGGGCCCAAGGCAACCTACGGCCAGTTCAGATCACAGCTCCACGATGTTTATTTGGCTCTGCACCGCTCCGTGGGACTCTCTTGTAGACTCCAGTTCAGAAATGCTATTTGCTTGCGGTTACAATTTGCATGATGTTTTGTTTCATTGCTCATTGGGTATTCAGCGGTCTTTTTATGGCTATTTTATTCTTTTTATTTTTTATGGGCATGATGTGGTTTTTATTCTCTGCACGGTGTTAGACTGTCTTCTTTTATATATATATACACATACATATACATATTTTTTTTGGGGGGGTGTCTTTGTTTCATGGCTGCCTGTTAGGAATGAATCTCAAGGTTCTATACTGTATACATACTTGATAATAAATTTAGTTTGAACTTTGAATTTATACGCAGAATTACCAAAGATCTGAAACCTTGGTCATAATATGTCCATTTGGACAAAATACAAGTAAATTTTTGGTGTGTTAATAAATACCTGTGTCAGGAAATGTAGAGGAGGTTTGACCCAAAAGCAGAGCAGTAGAGAGGATTTAGCGGTGAATGATAACTTTAATAATAGACCGCAAATAACCAGCCACGAGGGGCCACAAAACAAGAGAGAACAGAAACTTAACACAACAGACAACAAGAGAAACTCTAGCCAGGTAGAGTGAAGGCTAGGAGGAACTAGTTGAGGCTGGTTGGTTTGCTGAGTGTTCAAGGACTGTCAATGAGACCAGGGGTTAAGTAGGCTGCAGGTGATGAGACTGGAATGAGCGTCAGGCGAATCCTATTAGCTGGGTGGAGTTTGGGAGGTCCCTGTGTGCGCAGGCTGGGAGATGTCAACGAGAGCAGGCCTGATAATTTGAATGAGTTTCAGTTGGCAGTGGCTAACAATTTTGAAGGGAACTGCCAACATTCAGTCACTTGGAGGTAAATTCATCCAAAACTTGCATGGCCATCAAATGTCAAGTTGAATGGATGCCTGTAGGCTCCACGTGATCTCCAGCCGGACCTAACGTAGATTGGGGATCCCCATTCTTCTGAATGAGAATTTCTTACCTAGAAATTAGGGAGCTCTGTGGATAATCATTTGTAATCTTTTTGCTCTATTTTGTTACTGTTTTAATAATTACTTTAACAGTTTAAACTTTTTAGTAGTTTTTAAATTCTCTATAAATGCTTCTCTATATTAGATGCATTTAAATTCTCTTACCAGGCCTCCCACAGATAGACAAGATGTGAGGCTCCAACATCAGACTTACCTCCTGTCAAACAAAGGCTGGTGGGACAGTCTTAGTGCAGGGCCTCTGCAGCAAGCCAGCTAAGGCTAAATCACCCTACATACTCAAAAGTCCTTTTGCTACACTCTGGTGTCAGGAGATCGAGGATGATTTGATCCACACATCTCCACTGGCTGGAATGGGTGTTGGGAAGATACCAGGGAGAGTATAGGCAGCAGCTTAAGTCAAGCTGGATCTGGCTTATGGTTAATGTCAATGTTGATATCAACTCTGGCACACTTAAGTCAACAGTTTCTGAAATGGTGGCCAGCCCATCCCACCTTATCTCCTTGATGTGACAAGGGTGCATCTACTCAACAGTGAGGTGGAAGTTCATGAAGCTATCTGTAAAGACTAGTTTCTGGCAGTTCATCTTTGAGGTCACAGCCATAGAGTCGTAGAGGGATAGAGCATTGAAGCTGAACCTATGGTCCATCAAGTCCACTCTGACTATCAACCACACATTTAACACTATTTCTACAGTAATCCTGGAAATCCATCAACTTCACCCAGATTCTACCTGCACACAAGATGCAATTTATAATGGTCAACTGGTGGCCAATCTGCATGTCTTCAGGATGCAGGAGAAACTTGGAGGACCCTGAAAAAAAAACCACGTGGCCACAAGGAGAATGTCTGAACTCCAAACAGATAATGCCTGACATCAGGATTTAACCTGGGTGTCTATCACTGTTAAGGCTTTTCTCCTCTTTGCATCAACTAAAGAAGAGTTGGAGGAAGCTCTTGACCATACATATCCCAGTGATTCAAAGGCTCTGGCTACAGATGAGGATTGCAAATGCCTTCCCCTAATATCTCTGCCATATCCTCACACACTATCCCACCTCAAGAAATACTTGCACAGCAGTTGGAATTCACACTTTTTGTGTACTAATTATGTGTTACTGGAGCAATAATGTTCCAGATCTCCCTCAAAGATACATGAAAAGTGATTTTTGAAAATTAAGAAAAGCTCTGGAGGTTTTCATAGAATGATGAGCTAAATGGGACCTTAGCAGTTCCCACCAGATGATGCTTGAAAAGTTTGCAGCCACCATATTGTTGCCACCTTGACAAATAAAAGTGATACAGAACATAAGAAATGCTTCCAATGACAGACAACAAAAAACTACAGCAGTAGAAGCAGCAAAGGTGAGGGGGAACACACTCATCTTCTTTGATGTTCTTCGCCAATTAGCTTTCCTGTTATGAGTGCCCTCAAGCCTCTGCAAGGAGCAGGTTGATCCTGGAGCAAGGATTGTTGCAAGTCAGTTCTGATGTGAATTGTATATATGAGCAGTGGAAGGCGACAGTGATGTGTTGACTATTGAAAACTGATGCTGGTAGATGCTGATGACACAGTGAACACCTCACCCTGCTCATCCTTGAGTACTGAGTTCCCGGTGTCCCTGAAGTCATCAGTTTATTCCCATGTTGCTTATCCTTACCTCTGCACTTGGAGAATGACAACAAAGATTCTTGTAGAATACTCATTCTTCCTAAGACATTCTGTAAGTACACTCAGTTATCACTTGCTGCTCCTAATGCTCTAATTCCTTTTTTTTTGCTCTTCAGGAACCATCAGTCATCAAGACTCAATCTGGACACAGCACAGGGCAACTTTTGATGTTTTGCACTACTTACTTGACTAGACCTAGACCTCACTAGACTTGCACAGATCGTTCACCTGCTTCTCATCATGATTTCAACCTCCATTTGACCTTCTCTTCCATTCCCTTGATTACTGATTTTCTCTGGACCCTCCTATTGGTCGATCATCTGCACCACTCACAATCCTTTACCTGGAACCTGATAAACTTCTTCCCAGCACACACTAACACTCACTCTGGCAGCTTCCACGATCCCTATCCATCTTCATTCATTTGTTAGCTCCCCAAAATTCCTTTTCCAATGAACCATTTCTCACACTTATTTCTACTCACTCTCCATCCACGCACCATCTCCATCCCAACCACGCTCATTGGTTCAACCAAGCCACCTCTCACATCCCTGCCATGGTTGGGGTCTGCATACTGCAGAACAAGGTTCACCGTATGATTTGATACAAGTGTGTACGAAGGTTAGGAAGCACAACATTTATTCATAGAAATATATTGAAGAATTGCTCTTTCTCTCATCAGTTGTTCTTGCCAGCTTGTAAATCTTTAACCAAGCCAAAGCAAATGGCCATTTCTTCAAATAAAGATTAAACATTATATTCAGAAAACAAGAAAAAAGCAAAAAACTTAATGGTTTCTTTAAAGGTCATATCGACAAACACCTAAAGAAAAAATTGCAATCTATGTCTGGCTAATTCTACAGATCAGAAACAGAAATATAGCCCAAAACTGAGAAATAAAAGGCACTTCTGGTTAAAAAATATCTTTAGGGTTTTTTTGTTTTATTGTTATTCCAGTGGAAGGAAGCCAAGACCTAGTTCATTTACCAACTTTAAGAAATATAATCCATTCTACTGATATTTGGTAGAGTTACATATTTAAATTGCTATGGTTGAAGAGACTTCTTGCTGGGCACAAGCCACAAACTCTGTTCAGATCCCTCTTAAAGGGAACTATTGATTGCCTGATGTCCAAGTGATAATTTTAATGTTCAGGTACTGAAAGGTAAACATCTGCAGTAGTTGCTCCTTAGAGACAGTGTTAAAGAAACAGAGCTGCAGCTCGATGACCTTTGCTTGTTAAGGAAAGTGAAGAGGTGGTAAACAGGAGCTACAGAGAAATAGTCAACCCAAGGTTACAGGAGTCAGATAAATAGGTGACTGTCAGGAGAGGGAAGGGAGAAAGTCCAATAGTGTAGAGTAACCCTGTCCCCCTCAACAATAGGTACTCCATTTTGTGTACTGTTGTGGGTGGGGAGGGACAACCTACCTGAGGGAAGTAACAGTGGCCGTGCCTCTGACACTGAGTCTGGCCCTGTGTCTCAGAAGGGTAGGGAACTGAAGAGGATTGCAGCAGTAATGGGTGACTCTATAGTCAGGGGGAGAGATAGGCAATTCTGTGGATGCAGGAAAGAAACACACATGGTAGTTTGCCTCCAATGTGCCAGGGTCTGTGATGTTCCTTCCCAACTCCCCGTATTCTGTTTTCAGAACCTCCTCCCTTTTTCTACCTAAGCTGTTGGTACCAATATGTACCATGACTTCTGGCCACTCACCCTCCCTTTGCAGGATATTGTGGAAAGTGTTGGAATCCATTATTAAGGATGAGGTTTTGGGGTACTTGGAGACTACTATCTTACTATCAATCTGGTATTCATCTTTATTATTTATTTTATTTAGTTACTGAGATACAATGTGGAATAGGCCCTTCCAGCCCTTTGAGCCATGCCACCCAGCAACGCCCCATTTAACCCCAGCCTGATCACAGGGCAATTTACAATGACCAATTACCCTGCCAACCTGAATGTCTCCAGACTGTGGGAGAAAATCCATGCAGTCACAGGGAGAACATACAAACTCTTTACAGACAGTGACAGGAAATGAACCCAGGTCACTGGTATTGCAAAGTGCTGTGCTAACCACAACTTTACCGTGCTGACATACTTTACAAGCTCTAGCTATCAAATACAAAAATCACACTCTGTTATTTATGCCAGTAGCTCAACTCAATCAATGTCATACATTACTGAGATAGAAAGGGATCAGGAATATAGATTTGATCATTTTAGAATGATGCTTAACATAAATCCTGCTTAGTACAGACACTGTGGGCTGAAGGGCCTGTTCCTGTTCTGTACTTAATGATTATTGAGGAAATTGCTCTGTCCCTTTTCCTCTCCTACTCAATTCTCCACACTCCTCATATGGTAGGCAGCCTGAGTAAATGATTCATATCAATGACACAAGAATAAAACTTTTCATTTGGAGGCTTTGTTGGACTGAAGGCCAATATAATCCTACCAGGAGAGGTCTGATCACTGAACAGACTATAACTAAGATGAACTAATTCTATTTGTAGTATAATACTTGGATAATGTCAGACAGAACACTCAGAGAACATGGAAGTCAAAATAAATTAATTATCAAAGTGCATGTCGGTTTAAGTTTCATAAGCACTGTTCCCTCTTAGCTGCATGGGTGTGTGGCTGCGCAGTAACTAAAATGCTCCCACGCACATCGCTTTTGTTGCCATACAGCTGTAATTGGAACCAGCTAGAAAATGTTTATGAAATATGAAAAATTTGCTTTGTTGTACAGTATTTCATTATACATTCCATTAATAAAATCAAAAGCATGTGATTTTTTAATTTTCATTCCAAATTTTCATAGTATGCCTATTACCAGAAAAAAATATTTAAAGTGCTGCACAGTTCCCGGGCCATGTAAATATTTCCTGCTCAAAGCAATGGTTGATCCACGCAACTGTAAAAAAAATTCGAGGGAATGTTGTTCACAAATATCTCAAGATCATTTACCAACTTCCTTTTCACTCAATCTAATTATAATCTCATGCAAAGCCGTTTGGAATCAGATTCATTTGCTCTGGATCAGATACCAGTGTTATTATTCTGCCATTAATTGTATTCAATGTAATGACAAAGGCGAGCTTTTCATTCAAAGCCATTTGCCCTTTATAGTACGGTACAGCTCCAGGAAAGTAAATCTGAGCGTGATAGATGTTGAAAATGGCAGTTGGAATCCAGGCAGAGCACTGATGATGCATTTAATCAGCAAAAGAAAGTATTATTCCAACAAAAAGGATTTCCATCTTTTTATATACAAAACCTATATGATACCCAAAATGCTGTCTGTACCTTTTTCCATAGATGCTGCCTGGCCTACTGAGTTCCTCCAGCATTTTGTGTGTGTTGCTCAGATTTCCAGCATCTGCAGATCTTCTCTTGTTCGACACATATTTACTGTTTGGCCAGTGATGTTGTCTTCAGATGGCTTTGCATGTGACTACTATTAGGTCTGAGGGAAAGAAAAGCTTGTGAATGATCTTGAGAGGGTATTAAAACTAATCTCTCACATGATATCTAGGTATTTCATGTTTGAAATTATCCTAATACTATACACCAACATTAGATCCAGTAGGATTAATTCATCTTTGATCTCTCATATTCATTAGATCCTCAGTCTAACACATAGGCATCATTCTTTAGTAACTGCTGTTTTTATTTAAGCAACCCCATTTTCAAAGTATCTCGATGCCTCTTTTGTTAAGGACCCAACCTAATGTGACTACCACAGTAGTGGCCAGATGCTAAACACAGTCCTTTCAAAAGTTGTCAGAGTTCTTCAAAAAGATTCTGCCAAGTCAATTAACATGCTTAGTAATTATGGTGGAGGGACTGGTGTCCCTCTCACTGTTCCATCAGTCCATGTTCCCTTCATTATGCCTGTGGGATTTTACAAAATGAGGGATGTGGTGGCAAACAGTTTATTGGTATATACTGTACTCTAAATCATTAATTCAAGTCTGCTAACTGCAAGTCTTTGCCTCAAGCACTAGCGCAGGGTTTCTCAACCGGGGGTCCGTGGAACCCTAGGGTTCCGTGACAGGTCACTAGGGGTTCTGCGAGAGATGGTGATTAAACAAAAATAAACATTATTTTTTGAAGTTTGCACAGAGCCAGCACTCGCAGTGCTGGGCTGCGACTGAGCAGCCCTGTTAGAGGTCTCTCAGCCCTGTATGGCTGTACATAGTAGGCCTGTGTTTATTTGCTTCAGTCCATTCTCAATTTTTGACACAAGATAAGCAGGGCTCTTGATAATTGGTGAGTGCTGTATTGCACTGAGGGGAGGTCAGTAGGATGATAATTGGTGATGTTGTATTGCACGGAGGGGAGGTCGGTAGGATGAAAATTAGTGAGGTTGTATTGCACTGAGGGGGGCGGGGTCGGCAGGCTGATAATTGGTGAGTGCTGGATTGCATGGAGGGGAGGATGGTAGGCTGATGGTGAGTGCTGTATTGCACTGAGGGGAGGACTGTAGGCTGATAATGAGTGCTGTATTGCATGGAGGCGAGGATGGTAGGCTGATAATTGGTGAGTGCTGTATTGCACTGAGGGGAGGATGGTAGGCTGATGGTGAGTGCTGTATTGCACGGAGGGGAAGATTGTGGGCTGATAGTTGATGAATGCTGTATTGCATGGAGGGAAGGATGGTAGGGTGATGAGGAACGTCCAGTGCGTTTTCTGACCATTGAATGCACTCACCCAACTTGGGCTGTGACGTCAGTCTCTCCCTGCAAAATTACCTCCCCCAACTTCCCCTTACAGATGACCGACTGACTTACCAGAGTGAACAAACTCTGTCGACGTAGTAGAAAATTAGAGGGAAATTTTCATTCTAAAGAAGGAACTTCATACGTGCCATGACTCAGCTGCTGGCCTGCCACTCTATTGTTGTTGTAAACATTGCAAAAGGGGGATTGTGTAGGTTAGAAGTGACTTGTATTGTGAAGTTTTCATATTTTTTGCTATTTTCTCATTTAGTTATTTATTATGCCTTTTAAAAATATTTCACTTTGTACAAGATACAGTACGAGAAATTCGAAAGGTTTCAAAGTATAAGTCAACATATCAATGACATGACGCATAATGTTGAAGAAGTTTTGTGTGATAATTCAAAAACATCAGCTTCTCTATCCAAGTTGATGAGTCAACAGATTTCTTCAATAAATGTCATGTTGTAATATTTGTAACATTTGTAGATGATGGTGAAATTCAAGAAAACTTTTTCTGTTGCAAAAGTTGCCCGAAACAAGCAAAGGCCAAGACTTATTTAATGTTTTGTCTTCATTTCTGGAAACAAAGGGTCTGTTGTCTCAGAGGAACTGTGTTGGCATCTATACTAATGGCGCCCCATCAATGGGTGGCTCCACGAGAGGTTTTGTTTCTCTTGTAAAAAAAGAAAATCCTGACACTGTCACAACACACTACTTTCTTCACAGAGAGGTGCTGATGTCAAAAACTCTTGGAGATGAAATCAAGAAAATTCTGGATGATGCTACAAAAATGGTTAACTTTATTAAACAAAGGCCAGTTCACTCATGAATGTTTAAAAAACCTAGACAAAGAGCACACCAGTCTCCTGCTACATACAGAAATCCTATGGTTTAGTAGAGAAAGAGTTCTCCACAGGGTGCTTGAGCTAAAAGGTGAATAGCAAAAGTATTTTTAAGAAAATAGTAGGTCAGATTTTGCTGAGTGCTTGGAAGATGAAGAATGGCTGCAGAAACTAACTTACTTAGCAGACATTTTTCATCATATGAAACAGTTCAACAAATCTCTGCAAGGCCCTGGAAAAAACGTTTTGTCTTCAGGTGACAAGATTCTTGGATTTAAAAGGAAACTGAGTCTTTGGAAAAATCATGTTGCAAAAGGAAATCTTGAAATGTTTCCACTGCTGCTTGGGCTTGAGAGTAAGGAAAGATATCAGAAGCTCTTGAGTCTTATTGAAAACAGAAATTTATTATGTTTGCCCTTTGACTTTTTAAAATGTATAAAAGGGAAAGAAAGAGACTAATTTCAAGAAAGGTAAGCTAAGCTTAACCACCTGTTTTTTCAAGAAAGGTTGTCTAAAAATTCATTCTCTATGCAAAAGAACATTGACAATTATTTTTAGATTATTATATCTACGACTTACTGATCACGCTAATGTACTGTGAGCTCCAAATATAGTAATTTTCTGGTCTCAGGGGTTTCCTGAGACCTGAAAATTATTTCAAGGGATCCTCCAGGGCAAAAGGGTCAAGAAAGGCTGCACTAGAGGGAGGCTGCAGTGGTCATGACTGCCAAAGAGAGGTGTCAACGTACCCTGTATTGTTCAAGCTATTGGAGACAATGGATCCCATTGCAATTGCCATGCTTGAAATGGCTGAACCAACAGCCTGCTGCTCTGTGGCTCCCTTTCACATAACCTTTGATGACAGTGTGCATTGTTTTTGTGTCACATGCCAAATGAGCAGCTGGAGTCATGGAGTGGCGATTGAGCTGCTGGTATCTGGGTCTTTGGTAACATCAGGGGGAGAAAATGATAGACACAAGAGAATCTGCAGATGTGGGAAACCTTGAACTACACACACAAAGTGCTGATGGAATTCAGCAGATTAAGGGGCATCTATGGAGGGAAATAAACAGTTGATGTTTCAAGCTGAGACCCTTCATCAGGAGCTGATAAAGGGTATTGGCCTGAAATGTTGACTTTTATTTACCACCATAGATGTTCCCTAACTATTGAAAAGAGAAGCCTGTCTGTCACTAGCCAGACCACTGCCAATTTGCCACAAGCAAAGTGCAGGGCACTGAGCTCTTCAGCTGCCCACTGCATTTTAGAAACATTTCTCTGATGGGCTAAATGATTCTTTAAGGGAAAAGTCACTCAAAGCCACAAAAAGTACGAATCATGGTGGAGTCTTTGTCCAGGTAACGATGAATCAGCAGTCAAGGTCACTTCATTTCAGAATTTAAATTCCATAGAAGCTGGGGAAGAATGTAGGACATACCTCAAATAGGCTGTAATCTGCTTTACTTTAAAACTCCGAGGTATGTATTGTACTGTATTGCTCTTTCTCACGATATATAAAGGCTGAGAGATTAGCAAGACACAATAAAGTACACATGCCAACCTTTGGCATATCAAAACAAGGTCTTTAGAGGCAGCTTTAATGACCGGATACTGTGGAAATAATATAGTACCTTATATTGAAAGGAATATTTAACTGATCTTTTCATTAATTTGCATGTTTGAAATAGACCTTTATTAATAAAGAATGTTAATCGGAAATTCAGACATGTGGACAAACTATCATGCAGACTACAGAGCAGTATTTGAAAGCTTTCCTCTCCAAACTCTCTCCTCCCTACCATGCATTGGCCACAAGCCACCCAAAGTCTCCAAATAAATGAGAAAGTATTGGCAGTAAATTAATCATATTTTATAAAACCCGTCGTGCATACCTACATGGCTTCAGTCAGCACTATTTTGTTAATCTTTCACATGCATTGTATCTAGTATCACCCATCCAGGCCCAAAGTGAGATACGTACAATGGCAGTATACACACGCACACGCACGCACACACACGCACACAAACGCACGCTCACAATGTGATGGAGAAGCTCAGCATCTATGGATAGGAATAAACAGTCGACGTTCGCTTCAGGCCAAGACCCTTCATCAGGACTGGAAAGGAAGGGGTAAGAGGACAGAATAAGAAGGTGGGGGGGCGGGGAGGAAGTATAAGGAGACAGGTGATAGGTACAATGACAAAAATTGAAAGGAAATTAACTGAGACAAATGCCAATTTATCAAAATCCAAAAATAAAAATACAACAGATACTGAAAATGTGAAATGAAACCTGAAATTACTGGGAAAGCACATTAGATCAAACAGCGTCAATGGACAAAGAAACAGGTCGTCTGCCTAAAACACAAACTGTTTCTTTCTCCACAGCTGCTGCCTGAACTGTTGAGTACTTACAACATTTTCTATTTTTTACTGATTTATCATGAATGTCTGGTTCATTAACTATAAATCTCAATGATCAGAGCTACATGCAATATTTACCTCAAGTTCCAATTTTCACAATGCGGTGAGGATATCTGATTAGTGCTCAAATAGTTGGCAATGATGGGTGCACCCAAATGGATTTAGTACAGAAATTCAGCAAGGATATTATTGTTGAGCTTCACTTAGTTAATGGAGCATTAGTTTGTTATATACACCTATTTGTACACAAATATTTGATTATCAAACTAATATTTTCCATGTCTAATATTTTTCAAATTCATTTTGGAAAAATTGTAATGGTTCGTAATAATTGACCTAAAAAGAAAAAAAATGTTGATGAAATTACAGAATTCTTATCTGTAAATAATTAGTATATAATTATTGAGAAACATTCTCACTGGGTCGTGGCTCTTCACAAAGAACTGTCAAGGTTGGTTTTGATGTCCCATAAAGATGAGATGGCATGACACTTGTCTCTTGCAATCCTCCTGTGAAATCTGACTTTCCAGGCTTTTGACCCTGAATATAAGGTAGCACGGGTGACTGCACAATCAGTTATAAGTCCATGTACGGGTTCTATTCTTATAGCATTTCTTCTAATGAATGGTCCCAGGACCCAGTGTCATGTTAGTCTGAAAAGTTTTGTACAGATGTATATGTACAGACATGGAATTATAATGATTATGCTTGTCTACATCTTCTTTCACCTGATTAATTCCAATTACCCCCACCCACTTCACTCTATATCCCCTACAACAAGTTATCCACACCCTCTGGCTCTCTCCAGTCTTCAGAACCATCCTATTTATCAGTTCTGAGCAACATTTCCTCCACAGAGGGGCAAGCTATGTGAGCAGGCACAGTGATGGACCCAGGGGATGCTGTTAATGGGCAAGGTGATGGAGGATTGTGCTGTGTATTTAATATCTCAGTAATATTTGAGTAATATTGTCAATATGTTGTTGGTTAAGCATTCTTTACCTGTTTAAGTAATTCATTATGGGTTATAAGTAAAAACACGTAAATGGCATATGTCACCATGCCACCACATGAGATGACCACGCCTCGATTAAAGAATAAATGAAGTTAGACTTACATTCCCGGCCGTCTTATTTTCCTTTCAATTAGCTTTTATGTTTTGGAGTTACAGAACATAACAGATTGCGAGTACAGTATACTATAGAGGGTAGATTGAACAAGAGATACAACTTCCACTCAACTTTCTCTTCCTACACTCAATCCCTTTAATCTTTCCCATCTAGTCCCATCATTTTCTCTCCCTCATTTGCCATTCCATAAAAGGTTTCGGCCTGAAATGTTGACGCTTTACTCCCTTTCATGGATGCTGCCTGACCTGCTGAGATCCTCCAGCATTTGTGTGCATTGCTTAAAATTTCCAGCATTTTGCAGAACCTCTTATGACCATAATTACTCACTTGTGTGCCTGATCCCTAACAGTGCTATTACTCCAAGCACTGTCACAGAAAGCCACCTCTGAACTGACAAAATGGGATGGAAGCAGGTCATCCAAAATCCACAAGGACTACCTAAGGAAGATAGGACATATATTGAAAAGTAATTTGCAAGTAATTACTATGAATTCTCCATTGCCAATTAATTGTGATAACAATTAATAATATGATTATAACTATGAAGGCAAGAGGAACTTATTTTCCTGGTGCATCTTTGCCAACATTTTTGACAATCTTTTGGAGGCTGGTACCTAAAGCAACATGATAATCCATGTCTCTACAAAATCCTTCAAATCTATTTTCAGGGAATCAAACCAGCAACTGTAGCCTCTCCTGGGCCAACAACCTAGTCATTGGTGATATCAGCCCAATGCTACCTTCTGCAGGTAGTTCATGACTCAGGCCAACATCTCCGTCATAGAGAGTCTGATTATTCTCAGAAAGCTGTGGTGAGTCATGCTGTCGACATGCTTGACTAGACATTGAAAGAGAAAGTAAAGGAAAAGTACATTTTATAAACATAAAGTACACAGTTAGTGGCAGGACTGTTAGCAACATTGATGCCCAGAGGATCAAAATCGGTTCCAATTTTGAAGGTGGCAAAAGAGTGGTAAATAAGGGGTTTGTCATTCTTGTCTTTATTAATTGGGTCATCGACCGTAACTGTCAGGAAATTATACTGCAGTTATACAAGAAGTTGGTTAGCCACACTTGGAGTACTGCGTAAGTCTGGTCACCCATTCCAGGTAGATTGTAAAGGCTTTGGAGAGGGTTCAAAAGAGGATTATCTGGATATAGCCTAGATTAGAGAGTTTCAGCTACAAGGAGAGGTTGTTCTTTTCTGCAACATCAGAGACCCAGGGAAGACATCAAAGAAGTTAATAAAATTATGAGAGGCATAGAGAGGAAAAACTGCCAAGATCTTTGCCCTGGAGTAGCTATATTGAAGACTAAAAGATCTAATAGATGAGAGAGGAAATGTTTAAAGAGAGTGCACAGAGCATACTTTTATTTTAAAACAGAGAATAGCAGTGATGGGAACACACTACTAGGAGTGGTAATGGAAGCTGATAGGATAGTGGCATTTAAGGGGCTTTAAAATAGACAAAAGGCCATGCAGGGAAAGGAGGGATGTGGATCATGGGTAGGCAGAGAGATTAGTTTAACTTGCTGTCACGTTCAGCACAGTCATCATGAGCCAAAGGATCTGTTCCTGTGCTATGCGGTCCAATGCTTTATGTTCAAAACAAAAGCCATATAACCCGAAGCTCTGTTTGATTTAATTTAGAGATACCGTATGGAACAGGCCTGTCCAGCCCAACGAGCTACACCGCCCAGCAACCCACTGATTTAACCCTACCCTAATCACAGGACAACTTACACTGACCACTTAACCCACCGACTAGTTCACCTTTGGACTGTGGGAGGAAACTGGAGCACCCAGAGGAAACCCTCGCACACACAGTAAAAACATACAAACTTTCGTACAGGGGGCAGCGAATTGAATGTCAAACTCCGATGCCCTGAGCTGTAATAGTGTCACGCTAACCGCTACGCTAATGTGGTGGCCCCTTGTTACAGCAAAACGTTTCTGGAGAAAAGGAATCAGGGGTGTCCCCAAGTCTCCTCAAAAAACTATAGATCCTAATTGTTTTCCTGAACGGTAACCACTCAAAATAGAGAAGGTAGATTAGGGAAGTTACTGAGCACATTCAGTTTCTGTGATGGGAGCAAACAGAAGCCTCGTTCAATTTATGGAAGGAATGCACAACACTCCCCAGTGCTTTGTCAAGGACCATCTGAACCTGCCTCACCCATGACAAACCAGTATTGCCTTAATCAGCCACCTCAGATCTGGTGTGGAAATATGTCACCCTTGACACAGAGAAACAGGAAGGAGAATCTATAGTTAAACAACTGAGGTTGTGTACACATTCTTGATTCCTATAGTTAAGAGAATAAAGAAATCTATAGCTGAATACAGATTGTCAATAAACTACAGTTTTCTTTCAGTCAGAGAAGGATTAAACGATGGCATGCATTAAATGGACGTGGAACTTATTTCTCCTCTCTAAATAAGTTAGCATGTGTCTACTTACACGTGATGCTGTCAGCCTTGAATCTCTTCACAGCTGCTGATTAATTTAAATGTCAGTTTTAATATTTCTCTGTCTACAAAAGAAAGAAGAAAGGTTTAGATTACATACCATGGAAAATAATATGTTCAGATCATGATGTAACAATAAAGCTTTGGGAAGCTTCCGTTATACCGCATTGCAAGTTTCTGTTCAGTGAGCTATGTTTCAAACAAAATCCCATTTGACATTTCCCATCTGGTTCAATGGCTGTTTCTCAGAGTTGTGCAGATTAATTTCCAGAAGTAAATGCTATTCAGACTGTTGGCATCAGTGAGTTTTTCTAAATCCTATTTCTAAGCACAAAGTCACATAATAAAAGCAACAGGAAGACTTCCTAACTCCAAGTTATGAAATATTCCCAGAACAGTCATACTGCAAATCTTCAGACTTCAAGGAGCAAGCTCCACCACTGTGTCTTTGGGGTCATGTCGTATTGATTGTCCTAATGTTCTGAGTTAATGTCTGGCTACAGACAAACAATAAAAGTACACCCAAGGATGTTAGCTTCATCTATTTGCTCTGCACCCATGATGGTGTGGCTAAAAAGAGCACAAATATATCTCTAAATTTGCAGATGACGCCACTGTTGTTTGTAAAATCTCTGAGGAGGATGACAGGAGTGAGATCGTTCAGCTGGTTGGCTATTGTCACAGCAACAACTTCACATTCAATGTCAACAGGACCAAGGAATTGATTGTAGATTTCAGGAAGGCAGAGTCAGCTTTCATTGAGAGGTCCGTGGTAGAAAGCTTGAAGCAACTCGAGTTCCTGAGCATCAGCATCTTGGAGGATCTATTCTGGACATTGATACAGCAGTAAAAAAGGCAAGCCAGTGGCACTATTTCATTAAGAGTTTGAGGAGATTTGGTAAGTCAGCAAAGACTGTTGTAAATTTCTATAGATATATAGTAGAGAGCATTTATTACTGGTTGCATTGTTGCCTAGTATTGAGCCTTTATTGCATAGGATTACAAGAGGTTGCAGAGGGTTATAGACTCAGCCAGCACCACCATGGGCACAATCCTCCCCTCCACTGAGGACACCTTGAAAAGGTGGTGCCTCAAGAAAGTTGCATGCATCAGTAAAGACCCTCACCATCTGGGACAGGCCCTCTTCTTGTCACAACCATCAACGGGAGGTACCAATGCCTGAAGACACACATTCAAAGACTTAGTAACAACTTCTTCCATCCTCTGTTAGATTTCTGAATGGTCCATGAACCCATGAATACAACCTCATTATTCTTTTTTTTGTACTATTTATTTACTTTGCAATGTATAATACTTTTAATGTCTTTGCATTCTGCTACTGCATAAAATTATATATTTCACATCATTTAAGTCAGTGGTAATAAAGCTGATTCAGTTTCAGTAAAAAAGGAAATCCATCTGCCTAGTCAGTTTCCAATAGCCAATAGGTACTTTCATCATTACCTTATCAACTTGCCACTCCACTTGCTTTTTATGAATTACAATGGATGTGGTTTTCAACAGGCGTCTTTAATTCAAACAAACTGACATTAAAAAAATTATCATTGGAATTTTTTTTCGGGTGAGGGGAAAATTTATTGCTAGCTGTTTATACTTTACCAGCAGCTTGTAGTCAGACTGTAAGATGTAGTAGTAAAAGAATCTTGCACATAGAAATTTCAATTCAATGGAAACAAAAAGAGATATGTAAATAATTCAAAACTTAGCAAAGGCAGTTATTAATATTTCCCTTCCATGACAGTTGTTTACTGAATTATGAATATAACTTGCCTACAAAGTGACAGATATTAAATGAAATCTCAAATCAATCTGAATTATATTTCTAATAAGCAGAGCTACTATTTCCCAAAGGTATTGCTAGATTTTCACACATATGATGTTATAAGCCTTGCATATGATGCTGCTCTCCTTGGGGAAGGGTATTCATCTCCTGTGGAGGCTGGCATCTGCTTGGGTTGAATGAACAGGTGGTGAATGAGGAAGGCAATTTGTCTTCATAAAGGACATGAGACGAGACAGAAAACATGACATTGTGTGCTGTTACATATGTACAAAATCATTTTGGCTTCTGATTTTAGTTTAGTACTGAAAGTTACTTGAAAAATTCAAAGGTTTTTTTTTAAATTCAGAGTTTGAAAATTAGTCTGAGAAGCCAGTCATGATCACCTGATTCCACAACACCGTAGTAAAGCCCCTTTAAAACCTCCACCATTCAAGCCTTTAAGATGCTGTTCCTTAAGTTCAGCTCCAGCCTCCCTGGAAGAAAAGAGGAGACTGAAGACAAATAAATTATCTACATGGGACTGGGAGGGAGAGTTAAAATGATGGGCAATGGGAAGCTGCCAATTGATATCCTGTCTGTGTTTGGCTTCTCCATAGTAGAAGTCATAGCATCACAAGCACTGAAGTCAAAACATTAAATCAGAAGTGTTTGAGTGAAGCACCTACTTCACCTGGGAAAACTGTTTGGAGCCCTGGATGGCAGGAAAGGAAGAGGGAAAAGAATAGGTGTTATGTCTCCTGAGGTTGCAGTGGCTGTGAGATGACTAGCTGCTGATGAAGCTAGAAGAGTGGACCAAGAAGAACAGTCCTTTTGGAATGTAGGAAGGGGAGGGTAGATGTGTCTCGCAGAACCTCATGGAGTTTGGTGGAAACCTTGAAACTTGATCCATTAATGTTGAGGCTAGTAATGTGGAAAATGAGGTTCGGAGCAACTTTATTTGGTTTCAACTCTTCATGACACCTAGGCCCTAATTTTCACAACTTTTATATATCCTTTTTGTTTACTTTATATCTAACTCCCTTCAGGAGCCTATCAAGAAAGCACCCCTGTAAATGATGGAGAAGCCTCACCAACTTCACCCGATGACATTTCTCTCCCGTGCTCTTTAATAAGTTGCAAGCAATATGTCACGTTTCTCATTCTGATGAAGGGTCTGTAACCTGAAACATTAACTTTGTTTCTTTGTCAGCAGATCCTGCCTGACCTACCATGTCCTTCCAGCATTTCTGCCTTTATTCCAACATTCATTTGTCAGAAGGCTGACTGAGCCATTCATACAATAAATTATGTAATGTTAAGGTCTTCAGAGTGGTATTCTTAATGATTCTTACTGTACACACTAAAGATAAAAGTGCCCACTTAGGCTGATACAAAGAGGCAGAGACATGTGGAATCATGTCCTAGTTTTGGTTAAGGCCAGCTAGAATTTAGGAAAGCGATTTAAAATGTAAACAGGAAATACAAACATTTGTACTTTCTTAAAAACATAACATATTTAATTTTGTTCATTGTAATCACAGGTTTAAAATATATTAATCAAGTGTGAAAGATCACAAACCAAAATTTCTCTGCAACATAAAAATAAAGATTAATGAACTGCAATGTTTTTAAGAACTCATTATAATCCATTTTCTCCAGAGTAAAATAGTATCTCTCAAAGGTTTATTGTAACATACATTAATGTATGAAAGACAATAAATTATTTTTGCATTGTAGTCGGTAAAATCTTAGTGTCTATGAGGCCCTCAATTATGTTTTATCTAACTAAACACATGCTGCCCTGTTACAATCTCTATCCACTGTCTTTATTGTCAGAATAAACTCCAATATTGCCACAGAATTGATAACATTTAAAAAAGCTTATTTTACCCATTATGCTTATGGAGTTTCAGGTTCTTAAATGTTTTGTCTCCCTGGGCTATATTCACCAGCACATTATTTGAATCCTATTAATTGTGTTTCCACCTCTCCAACAGCAGTGGGTTAGTTCATAACAATATGACCCTGAAGCATTATTCATTCTTAATTTGCTTGGCAACTACACAATGCTTATATAGTTAAATCTCACCACCCTTCTTGTTATACAGCTGAGCAACACTGTCTTTCCCATCTGATCACTGCTTCTCTCTTCCCACCTATGGGCTCCCAATGTTATATTGTCATTTCAGTAGTCAGCTAGGGTCCATCCTTCACCCTCTTCATCAACTGAATTCAAAGCCACATATCCGGGATATGTGTTGATCAATAATAACTAACTCTTTTCGTTATCACTCTTAATCCCTTCAGTTTATGTGGCTGTTTTTCACTCCGGCATTTACCAGAAGAACTGCAGCATAATCCTATCAGAAACTGCAACATAGTCCATAGACTTTGCTACAGATTCCACCACTTCATCCATAACTTATGTCTTGATTAATTCAGGATAAACCTAAAGGTGCAAATAGTATTTGCTCCTAAACTACTCATTTAACCCTTTAGCCTCTTCCACTTTCATAAAACTATGTACATCTACCCCTACACCAGCCCATCTGACAATGAAGTTTTGTCAGTCCTGAGACTTGGTTATTGCAAAACCGCCTTGGCTGGCTTTTTATGCAACACCCTATGAACTCATATACCTTTCACACCAAGCCCAACATGGGAGCCCGAATGAACAGAACCTGCAGCGTTCACATGATTCAGCACAGCTGTCTTTACTTTTCTGTGCAGGGATCACCAAAGGGTGTTAACTCTTAAAGGTACACATTCCACTGCAGCAGACGGTCAAAATACACACTTGTCTACCACAGCGGAGAGAAAATCTATAGAGGAGAGGAAAACAGCTTTTACATTCAATGGTGGCTGAAAATGGACCTTGTATCCAAGCGAGCCAAGAGACTCATCACAGCCACGCTTTGAAAAGCATGCCTGAAGTCATCTCCTCCAGAAATGAGAATCACTGTTTAATGGAGGTGTCGAATAAAAATGTTTTCCAAAGATAGGCTACACCTACTGAAAACATTATTCTTTATCATGGTACACATATCCAAATGCACTCATATGCACACACAAAATGTGAATCACACAAGTATTGGTACTCAATCCACACCCTCAGAAAATCTGTTCTAAATCATCTGAGGTTTGGTCTCTGCCTTAGGGGAGCAGCCTGAGTCTCTAAAAGAACAGCAAGCTGCCACAATGGAGCAGATTGCTGTTCGCATGGAACAACCAGATGGCGTTCACCTGCAGGCTGCTGCTTGTATTGGACACTGGGATGCAAGCAATCAGCCTGCTCTCCCGGAGAAATGGAAGGCTAGTTGTTTTTACAAAATGAAGGATGCTGCGTGTCAGGAGATAGCTTTCCTGAATGAACAAGAAGTGCTACAATTGGACAAATTGATCTCCAACTCCAGAGCATAAACAATAGTCAGATCATATGTCACTTTGCATGCCTCTTCTGTGATTGCAGGGTCATTTCTCAATTGCACGAAACTCTGAAAAAAACTGAGACAACAAGGATCAAACATCCATGATCCAGGGTCTATCAGTGGGCTTAGGTCAGAGACTGACAATTAGGAGAATGTAGATGCAGGCAGCAGATCAGTACACCAATGCCTACCAAGTCTTTTGAGAGGTTATCTGATGTTCGACTACAGGGCATGGATGAGCCCCTCAGAAGACACTAGTTCACAACTAGAAACAGTGAATCTGTCTCCCAGAGTCAGCCATCACAGACTCCTCCGTGAATTGGCTATGGGCAGCAACCTGAAACTGCCTCATCTAGAGTTGGAACTTCTTGTCGGTCATCGATGATATCCGTGTGGATGTCTGCATGATACAGAGAAGGATTGTAGCAGTCAGATGGCAGCAGCTGTAAAACTTCCATAACTATATAGTTTCAAGTACAGGTGTCCCCCGTTTTTCAAACATTCACTGTACGACACCTCGCTGTTATGAAAGACCTACATTAGTTACCTGTTTTCACTAACAGAAGGTGCTTTCACTGTTACAAAAAAAGGCAGCGCGCGCCGAGCAGCCTAGCCCCTCCCCCGGAACTGCATTCTAGCCGGCATTGCTTAAACACATGCCTGTGAACATCTGTGCTTTATGTCAATTTATTTTGTGCATCCGTTAGCAAGATGAGTTCTAAGGTATCGGAAAAGCTTAAAAGAGCTCATAATGGTGTTACACTTAGCGTAAAACTAGACATAATTAAGCGTTTTGATCGTGGTGAACGAAGTAAGGACATAGTGAGTTTGCCTAAGGGTTTGTGGAAGTTGACGAAGATGATGTTGAAGAGGTTTTGGCATCCCATGACCAAGGACTGAGAGATGAAGAGGAAAGGATAACAATTGAAGCCGAACGCAGTAGCGAGCAGCCGGAAAATGAAGTCGTCCAGGAACTGAACGTGAAGCGATTGTATGAGATTTTCTCTGCAATTGACAACGCTTCAATGATTGCAGAAAAGTATGACTTTAATTTTGAAAGGGTACGTAGGTTTAGGGCATATTTGCAGGATGGTTTGAGTGCTTACAAAGAACTGTATGATAGAAAAATGCACGAGGCTAAGCATTTAAGCCTTCCACATCAGCCATAGCAGACGATGTACCTCGACCTTCGACATCAAGACAGGCAGACATAGAAGATGACCTGCCTGCCCTGCCGGAAACAGACAACGATGAGATGACACCCCATTCTCCCACCACCCTAACCTACGATGACTCAGCCTAACACAACATCATAAGTGTACTCACTGTCTTTCTGATTCCGGTAAGTGAAACTACACTGTACATACATTATTTCTACTTTATATAGGCTGTGTATTTGTATGTGTTATTTGGTATGATTTGGCAGCTTCATAACTTAAAGGTTATTGGAGAGAGTGCTTCTGCCGAGAGCTCTTGCTCTGAATGTTTCTGTTGAGAGTGCTTGCGTGAGATTTTCGCTACGGTGAACAGTGCTGCAATGATTGCAGAAAAGTATTCCTACTTTATATAGGCTGTGTATTTATCAGATCGTTCTTGCTTTTACTATATATTATTATTATTATTATTTTAGGTTTTATGTGTTATTTGGCATGATTTGGTAGGTTATATTTTTGGGTCTGCGAATGTTCATAAATTTTTCCCATATAAATAAATGGTAATTGTTTCTTCACTTTACGACATTCTGGTTTACGAACCATTTCATAGGAACGCTCTGCCTTCGGATAGCAGGGGAAACCTGTATTCATGTTCAGAGCAATTAGCATTCTTCGTTGGGCAAACATTTAGTATATTGGTATGGTAATTTCTGCCATTGATACACATCCTGCCACACCTCACCCAGAAAGGCTGCCAATATCAGCTACCCTCAGGGTGCAGGAGCAACACTTATATTTCACCTGGGTACCTTCCAACCTGATGTTATGAATATTGATATCTCCTTCCTGAGAAAAATAAATTTTCCTCCCTTCCCCTCATCTTCTATTCCCCACTCTGGCCTTTTACCTCTTCTCATCTCCCTATCACCTTCCCCTGGGAACCTTTCCTCCTTCCTTTTTTCTTATGTTCTTCTGTCCTCTCCTATCAGGTTCCTTCTTCTCCAGCCCTTTATCATTCCTACCCAAATGCCTTCACCTATCACCTTCTAGCTACCCTTCTTCCCTTCCCTCCACCTTTTTATTCTGCTGTTTTTCTCCTTTCTTTGCAGTCCTGAAGCAAGGTCTTGGCCTGAAACATTGATTGCTTATTCATTTCCATAGATGCTACCTGACCTGCTGAGTTCCTCCAGCATTTTGTGCGTGTGGCTTTGGATTTCCAGCATCTGCAGATTTTCTTGTGTTTATAATATCAGACATGTCATGTGATGGTATTGGGTTTGCTGGCCACAAATTTTTAAACTCAAAGACCTTAAGCCCTATCGGATATAAATACCCTCACTAAAGGGAGGTGATACTGTAGCTACCCAACTATTAAAGACTAGTTTACTTTCCTGCTTAGGTTCCAAGGTGAGTTTAGCTGTCAATACCCACTATTTGAGTGGTGGGCCGCCTCTCCCTACCAAGGAGAAGGTACTTCCAGTTAGCAAAGTAGTTTAAAACTAAGTAGTTTAAAATATTGCTACAATGAAGCCACACTCAGATTGGAGGAGCAACACTTCATATTCCATCTGGGTACTTCCAAGCTGATGGCATGAACTTCGATTTCTCGAACTTCTGGTAATGTCCTCCCCTTCGCTTTACCATTCCCCATTCCCATTTTCCTCTTTCACCTTATTCCACCGACTCATTCCACAGACTCATTCCACCGAGATGTAACACTGACCTGGAAGTCAAAGGAAGTCATTCCTGCCTGTAGCCATCAAACTTTACAACTCCTCCCTCGGAGTGTCAGACACCCTGAGCCAACAGGCTGGTCCTGGACTTATTTCCTCTTGGCATGATTAACTTATTATTATTTAATTATTTATGGTTTTATATTGCTATATTTCTTCACTATTCTTGGTTGGTGCGGCTGTAACGAAACCCAATTTCCCTCGGGATCAATAAAGTCTGTCTGTCTGTTTTCTTGCCTGCCTACCACCTCTCTCTGGTGCTCCTCCCCTTTTTCTCTCTTCCATGACAGTTGGCCCTCTTCTATCAGATTCCCCCTTCTCTAGCCCTGTATCTCTTTCATCAATAAAATTTGCAGCTCTTTACTTCACCCCTCCCTCCGATGGTTTCATATACCACCTTGTGTTTTTCCCTCCCCTCCCCTCCCCCACTTTCTTACTCTGACTCCTCATCTTTTTTTGCAGTCCTATCGAAGGGTTTCAGCACGAAACATCGACTGTACTCTTTTCCATAGATGCAGCCTGGCCTGCTGAGCTTTAAAAGTGCTTTACGAATGTTGCCTAGATTGAAATGTGTATCACTGAAAATAAATAAACTGTGCTTTAAAAACAAGAGAAGATCTACATATGCAGGAAATCCAAAGCAACACACACGCACACAAAATGCTGGAGGAAATCAGCAGGACAGGCAGCATCTATGGAAAAGAGTAAACAGTCAACATACCGCTCAGCAGTAAGACATGCTATGAGCCAACAAGTCTGAGGCTCCATACAGACCGTATTTGCAAAGCTGTGTTTTCAAAATGCTTCCCCTTTACTTTTTAAGAACTGAAGACTGGCTCCCATTTACAACCAAAAGCTAAACAATGAATACTAGTTGGAAGTTTATCTTACAACTGTTTAATATTTACAAGTGGCAGTTGCAGTGTTTAGAAAGTTAAGCTTGGCAAAAACAAAAGGCCCCTGGCCTAGTTAGCGAATATCCATCAGTCATTGGAAAAAACTTAAGCTAGATTGCAACTGGACATTGACTAATGTTTTCCCTTTTGTAATTATAGTTTCACTCCAATATATCATATAATTTAGAAATATTAAATCTCATGTTATAACAGTTAGTGATTGCATTTGATCCTCAATGCAGCTGAATCTCATCCCCTGCTATTTCTATTCCTGATTGTGATTATATCTGGGAGACTGATTTCTGTCAGCCACAGAAACATGAGGTCATAAACTAAAACATTTACACAGCTTTGTCTTTTCCCTGTACCCAACCCTGCCCTCTGCCCCCATATAAAGCAAGAGAATTAGATGAGAAAGTATTAATGATATGCAGAAAGGTCTGATAGTACATTGATCAGGTCCTGTTGTAAGCTGAATGAAACATGATGTTTCCATTGCTGATTCTGTCAGTTGCATGCTACTGTGTACATTGAAATAGTCAATGGTGCAATTACTTATATAAACTTCAACTGGAGTATCATGAGAGATTTTTAATTACTGAATAATCATTCACTTCATTGGAATGAAATGCATTTCCAAGCCTATCCGATCAACATGTAATGGCTATTACACTCATCTATTGCACCTCCCTTAATCGTAGGACTCTGCAGAGAGTGGTGCAGACAGCCCAGTGTATCTGTAGATATGAACTTCCCACTATTCAGGACATTTACAAAGACAGCTGTGTAACAGGGCCTGAAGGATCACTGGGGACCTGAGTCACCCCAAACACAAACTGTTCCAGTTGCTACCATCTTGGAAATGGTACCACAGCATAAAAGCCAGGACCAAAAGGCTCTGTGACAGCTTCTTCCACCAGGCCATCAGACTGATTAATTCACACTGGTACAATTTAATTTCTATGTTATATTGACTGTACTGTGGTTCATTCTATTTATTACAACTTACTATAAATTTCACATTGCACATTTAGATGGAGATGTAACGTAAAGATTTTTACTCCTCATGTATGTGAAGGATGTAAGAAATAAAGTCAATTCAATTCAATTCAATTCAATATATGATTGTTCAAAAATCCCCATTGTTTGTCTCACTTTTTCATGCACAAGGACCTGGTTACCCATATACTTGTGCAAATGGGAACATGGGTTACATGTAAAAGTATTAGAGGGGGTGCAGAGGACACAGGATGCTGACTAGATTAGAGACCATATGTTATGAGAATAGAGTGAGTAAGCTAGAGCTTTTCTCTTTAGAGTGAAGGAGGATAAGAAATGATTTGATAGAGGTGCACAAGATAAGAGACATTGGTTGAATGGATAGCCAGATACTTTTACACAGGGCAGAAATGGCTAATACCAGGGGACATAAATTTAAGGTGACTGGAGGAAAGAATAGGGGTAGGAGTGTTGTCAGGGGTCCTTTCTTTACACAGAGAGTGCTGAGTGCATGGAAAGCCCTGTCAGAAGTGACTGATACCTTAAGGGAAATGCTTAGGTAGGCACATGAATGTTAGAAAAAAAATGGAGAGCTATGTAAGAGAGAAGGGTTAGAATGACCTTAGAGTAGGTTAAAAGATGAGCACAACACGGTGGGCTTAAAGGCCTATTCTGTGCTGTAGTGTTCTATGTTCGGTTAGAGCAGCATCAAGATTGAGGCTGGCAACACTGTGGGAGGCTGGAGCCATGGCCCGCAGACAGGCCCAGCTGTGCAGCCAGAGCGTGGTCTGGAATACTTGTACGTTTGACAGGCTGGAACTTACAACCTGAAACTCACCAGTTTCTGTTTTCTACACCTCTCTGAAAAGGGTTCTTTGGAAAAAGTATTTATTCTACTATGGAACATGTAACAGAAAGTGAAATGAAATGAATGTATTTGGTTTCTATGGATAACATCCAATAACCTGGAATTCAGAACTGTTCCCACAACCTGCTGACTCACTTTCAAAAACTCCTGATCTCATGTTCGCAATATATATTGCTTACTTATTATTATTTTCATTTCTTTATATTTACTGTGAATGCCCGCAAAAAATGAATCGCAGGGTTGTATATGGTGACATAGATGTACTTTGATAACAAATTTACTTTGAACTTTGGTTTAATCTTGTAATAAACAGACATTCTCTCCTCAAATAACCTGTACTTTTGGCTTATTCTTTACTTCAACACCTTCCCTTTGTCCCACCACTGGTACAAGTGACAGTTTATTTTAATTTTCCAAGTCCTGTCTTCTTTGCTTTCCACACATCTCCATGAAGTGCCTCGTCATCTCTCTATGTATTAATATTATTATCACAAATGCTGAAATAGCAATAAATCGTAGATCATTCATTTGCACTTTTGCAGCATCATTCCCGTAATTTATCATCATTCCTGTAATAGGGAATGGATTTCATTCACTTATGAAGAATCCTGATGACTATTAATGCCATATAGTCACAACCTTGTACAGATCTTAACTCAGGTTTTATTACTACTAAATTCTTTGCAATAAGTTGCAGAAGCTTCAAACTCCAGTAGATCACCTGAGCAGGTGGTTCATTGTGCTCAATAGCAGTACATCAAAGGAATGGTTGCTAGTAGTTTAATAAAATTAGTTCCATACTACATTCAAGATGTTAAGAAAAACTCAGTTCAGCTGTCTTTAAACAACCAAATGGAAAACAATTAGCAATAAAGCTAATTAACTGTTAGATAGCACATCCTAACTTAAAGGTTACAAAGTGACAGAAGATAATATCAGTGTGTTAAAAACATGCTCAAATATGAATTTGCTGTTTTCTTCTCAGGCTGGATCTCCTGGCCTACTGGATGTGAAAGAGTCTATTGTATCATAAGTGCTTGAAGATTCTGCATACTCTGTTTAACTGACAGATTTTTATTGACTGCTTTAGTGTATTGGACTCTGTTCTGCATGTAGTGGTAAGAAATTGTCTTCGAACTACTTATTTATTACAAAACCAACAAATGCTTTGCTGTTGGCAAATGTTCCTTAGCTGTGTTTTATTGCATATGATATGAACACTACATGCAAAATTTAATAACTTGATTGTCCTAAGGGAAAGTGCAGTCCCCTTGAAAAGCTGCACACGCATGATCTGTGTATCCCAAAGAGAACTGTGCATCAGTTAAATCAAGCTTGTGATAAAAGAATCCAGCTAAGAAACTTAACTCCATAACTGGTGTTTAGGTGCTAAATCAGAGCCGCATTGTGAACAATGCACATATGTACACTAGCTTGCTGGTCATGAACAGAATAGGCAGATGGTGACATGCAATGTCTATTTATCATCAGCACTGCTGTATTAAAGCTCTGGTCTCCAACTGTTGCTGTCCTTTAACCTTGTTCAGCTGTTCAAGAAGAACCCAACACCCACCAGCAAGTTAGTGAAATGGATGGCCAACTACCCAAAATTTTATTGCTCTCTGATTTCTGTGGGCGCTTGTTGTGATTTCACTAGAGCTTGGTGCCTCGTACCAACATAGCTGATCCACAGACGATGCCATAACCACAGCACTACACACCGTCCTCACTCAGCTGCAGGAAAGGAATTGTTATGATAGAATGCTGTTCCTTGACTACAGTTCAGCGTTCAACACCATAATTACCCCCAGGCTTGACAAGAAGCTCAGAGACCTCGACCTGCACCCTACTTTGTGCAGCTGGACTTCTTATTGGATCGCCGCAGGTGGTAAGGATGACTTCCCTCACCTCTGCCCCTCTGACCAGGAACCCCCTCCTCTACTCCCTGTAGACCCATGACTGTATTGCTATGCATAACTCCAATCTACTGATCAAATGACACAGCATTGATAGGCCTTATTTTCAACAATGATGAGACAGCCTACAGAGAAGTCAATGCCCTGACACAGTGATGCAAAGAAAACAAGCTCTCCCTCAATGTCGCAAAAAAACAAAGGAGCTGATCATGGATTACAGGAGGAACGGAGACAGGCTAGCCCCTATTGACAACAATGGGACTGTAGTTGAGAGAGTGAATAGTTTCAGGTTCCTCAGTACACACTTCACTGAGGATCTCATCTGAACTATACATACTGGTTGTGTGATGAAAAAGGCACAACAGCACCTCTTTCACCTCAGACGGCTGAAGAAGTTCAGCATAAGTCCCCTGATCCTCAGGACTTTCTACAGGGGCACAATTGGGAGCATCCTGACTGGCTGTGTCACTGTTTGGTATGAGAACTCTACTACCCTCAATCGCAGGGCACTGCAGAGAGTGGTGTGGACAGCCCAGTGCATCTGTAGATGTGAACTTTCCTCTATTCAAGACATTTACAGCAGAAGGTGTGTAAAAAGGGACCGGAGGATATTAGGGACTCCAGCCACACCAATCTGAAACTGTTTCAGCTGCATGAAGGCAAGGACCAACAGGCTCCGGGACAGCTTCTTTCACCAGGCCATCAGTTTGATCGATACACATTGATCTGATTGTACATCTGACTGTACATGCATGTATACCAAACAATTATGTATACAATCTTTGTGATTGGGCAATATCCTCCCTTTATTGCTTGTACATTGTGACGTAGATGCAACATAAAGATTTTGTGTTGATCTTTATTCATAAGAGTATTTGAATACAGGAATAGGGATGACTTTGTAAAAGCAATAATGAGACTACATCTGAAATATCATATGCAGGCCTGATCTCCCTTTCTCAAAAGTTATCAACTTGTGTAATAGACGGATGCTGTGAAGGCTCACCATGTTAATTGCTGAGATGACAGTTTAGTTGCTTGAGGAGAATGAGACAGGCCCCCAAACAAAGAAGTTTAGAAAAGGATGAGTGACCTCATTGAAACATACACAGCTTTTTCTAGTGAGGGCGAGGGTTAAGATCTATGATTTTAATTACTGGTGGAGCACGAGCAGTGTGTTTCTAAGGCCTTCTGGAGGGAGCCTTTCTGAAGGTAGGCCATGATAGAATAGCTGAGGCATGGTCAGTAGACAAACACTTCTTGAGTGACTTGCAGTGTATTTATCATACCCAGCACACTGATTTTTTTTTCCTGCCCTCTACTTATCTTACCCTGACACTATTTAGAATCGAGTAATGTCAAAGAAATTCAATTTGCTGGAAGCTTTGTAATTATCCAGTTGTCTCTTTGGGAAAGATTCTGTTGCCTTACAGCATGCAATCAAGAGAACAAAAAAATATTTGTGGTTTAAAATCATCAAATGAATGGATAATACTAATTCAGCAATTTAAAGTTAAGAGGCATATTAAAAGCTAACTGTACACTGGTATAATTAAGAAAAGGAGTTACAACATCAATGGTTGCTTGCTCAAAAACTGGTGATCCATGCTCCGAGTTGGTCAGCAGCCAAATCAAATTTGTGCCTAATAATTCTCATAAGTACTTAATTTATTCTTCCACACTGAAATTATGTACCTCATTGAAATTTCAAAGAGCAGTTCTATGACCAGTTTTTCTATGTGTTTCAATTTGTCATTGGTCTCTGAACTTTGATCCCAGATGCAATTGCTTCTCTGTTGAAAATCACCATCACTGCATTGACACATTGAAAGCCCCCAGTGTTTTTCTATATTTACATCTCTGAAGCAATCATAAATGCCCTGAGCAGCATAAAGTGACTGTAGATCAACAGAAAACAAATAGTGATTCAATTAATCCTTACAAATAGATAAAGTTGTGGCACCTGATTTCTCTTTCACATCTAATCCATGTGCTTCCATTTTGGGTTTCAAAGAACAAGTCCGGAAACTGTTACATCATGTGATGAAACTTCCTGAAATAGATCCAACCAGCATTATCAACCCACCATACCACAAATACTTTGACAGCACTGGCAGTAACAGATTGAAACCAACAGAGTATCATAGGAACCCGAAAATTCCCAGCACTTCCATTTCTTTGTTCAGTGAAATGTAAGTAGTACATTTTAGCTATTGAAAAGTAAATAGATACCACTTCAAACATTTTGCTGATGATTACACTTACCACATGAATGGTCTCGTTTTATTATCTGGCTTCTGTGCGTGACAGTAGTAATTAAATGGATTTTAACATGGTAAGGTATACAAAGACACTACTTTTAAAAGACTTACCTTGAATCATTTTCTAGATTCCATATTTGGTAGCATATTTGTATTTATTTCGCAGCCCTTTGACGATAATAGTCTTATGAATAATAATACTCATCAGTCTTTTAAATATACTGAATTCCAGCCTGGATAAGCTTGTGTTCTAACTGCGTAACAGATGGGACTAAGATTTTATTACAATGGACATATCACATTCAGAAACAGAACAATACACAATAAGGGTTGCAGTAAAAGCTAACACGTTGCATATTTGTTCAGAATGTTTACTCCCAACATTTAGTCAAAGCATTTTATGCTATTGCATTACATTAAACTCCCACAGAACAGAAACCTTAAGCTATTAGCACTGAAACATTTCCGGGTCAGAAATGGGAATGATGAGAGGTGAGAGCAAGGATGTCTGCAGAAAGAAGAAATGCATATTTCTTGTGCAGGGCTGCGTACAGTGAGAAAATGCATTGAGCTGCTTTGTAAAAGTGTATACAACAGATCCCGGCAGGCTGGAAACATCTCAGCAGGAATGTCAGTGGGGGGATGCAACAATGGACAAAATACGTATTTTATGTGGAAGAAAATCAATGAGCTCGGCTGCGTGTTTGCAGGTGTGGGTCAAGGTCAGAATCGAGCCCTTGCATCCCAAAGCCTTTCCACCATGTACAAGGTACATTGGCAATATGGAAGTAATAAAATACATAACTGCAGATGTGAAAAATGCGAATTAGAAACAGAAATTGCTGGATCCACACAGCAGGTCAGGTAACTGTGGGAAGCAAAATACTTTCAGGTTGAAGACTGAGAAGGAAACAGAAGAGATTTGCTCATATGCTGGAAAGGTTGGGGGAAGAGATTGCCTCTGATGGAGTAAAATTAGGGTGACCATTGAGATAAGATATAAACAATATTATCTGATCAATGAATGAAGAGGAAAATAAAAGCAAACAAGCTAAGCCAATATCATAAATGGACAACTAATGCAGACAGAAATCAATTTACTTGAAGTTGTAGACTTCAATATTATGTCCAGAAGGCTACAACGTGCCCAGACAGGCGATGAGGTGCTGCTCCTCTAGCTTTCTGGCAAATATTATTGTAGAGAGAGTAGCAGTGCTCAAATCATTATATTGAGTAACAGAAGCATGTTATACTTTGAGAAATAACCATTGCAAGGCACTTCCCATTAATATAAAAAGACAGCAGAAATTGATATTAATGTGCCAGTGGGCCAAAGGTGCTACTGCCTTTCAGTTCTAACATCATAAGACCATAAGACACAGGAGCAGACCAATACCCTATAAAGCTTCAACATTACACACTTGCTTTAAAATTCTAGGCCTCTTGAAATGAATGCTAACATTGCATCTGCTTTCCTTACTATTGACTCAACCTGCAAGTTAACCTTGAGGGAATCCTGCTGGCAAGTCCCTTTAAACCTCTTAGTTTTGAATTTTCTCACTGCTTAGAAAATAGTCTATGCTTTATTCCTTCTACACTATATTCCATCTCCCATTTTTTTTTTGCTCATTCTTCCAATCTATCCAAGTCCTTCAGCAAACTTCAAGAGTGTCAGGACACAGAAGTGAGCATAATTGCTAACACGAGGGAGAAGGTGCTTGGGAAGCTGAAAGTTCTGAAGGTCGATAAATCACCTGGACCAGATGGACTACACCACAGGGTTCTGAACGAGCTGGCTGAAGAGATTGTGGAGGCTTTAGTAATGATCTTTCAAGAGTCACTAGATTCTGGCATGGTTCCAGAAGACTGCAAATTTGCAAATGTTGATAGGTTCTTGATTAGTTGGTACATGAAAGGTTATGGGGAGAATGCAGGAGAATGGGGTTGAGAGAGAAAGTGGATCAGCCACGATGAAATGGCGGAGCGGACACGATTGCCCGAATGGTCTGATTCTGCTCCTGTATCTTAGTTTTATGGGACTCCCTGCATCCTCAGCACTACCTGACCCTCCATCTAATTTCGGATTGTCTGCCAAATTGGCTACAAAGCTGTCAATTCTGTCATCCAGATCATTGATATATATAATGTAAAATGAAGCAGTCCCAACACAAAACCCTGTCGACCACTAGACATTGGCAGCCAATCAGAAAAGGCCCTATTTATTGCCACACCTAGCCTCTTGCCAGACAGCCATTCTTCTATCCATGCTAGTATATTTTCTTCAATAATAAAGGCTCTTAGCAGTGTCAGGTGGGGCACCTTGTTCCATGCCTTCTGAAACCCCAAGTAAACAACATCAACTGACCCTTATTTGTCTATCTGGCCTGCTGTTTCATCAATTAATTCCAAAAGATTTGTCAGGCAAAATTTCCCCTTAAAGAAACCATGCTCAAAGGCCTTTTTTTTAAAAAAAAATCATATACCACCAAGTACCCCAAAACCTCATCCTTGATATTGACTACAACATTTTCACAACCACTGAAGTCAGGCTAACTGGCCTACAACTTCCTTTCTTCTGTTGACCTCCCTTCTTAAAAAGTGGGGTGACATTTGTAATTTTCCAGCCTTCTGGAACCATTCCAGATATTAGTGACTCTTGAAAGATCATTTCTAATGCCTCCACAATCTCTTTCAGAACACTGGGGTGTAGTCCATCTGGTCCAGATGATTCACCTGTTTCTGTCTTCAATGGTCCAATTTTGGTCTTAACTATTTTTTTTGCTATTCACATACCTAAAGAAGCTTTTACTATCCTCCTTTACATTCTTGGCTAGCTTACCTTCGTACCTCATTTTTTCTTGGTGTATTGCCTTTTTTGTTATCTTCTGTTGCTCTTTAAAAGATTCCCAGTCCTCCAGTTTCCCACTCATCTTTGCTATGTTATACTTCTCTTTTATTTTTATACTGCCCTTTACTTCCCTCGTCAGCCACGGCCGCCCCTTACTCCCCTTAGGATCTTTCTTCCTCTTTGGAATGAACCGATCCTGCACCTTCTGCATTATTCCCAGAAATACCTGCCATTGTTGTTCCACTGTCTTCCCTGCCAGGGTATTGTTCCATTGAACTTTGGCCAGCTCCTCCCTCATAGCTCCATAGTTCCCTTTGTAATACTGACACATCCAATTTTCCCTTCTCCTTCTCAAATTGTAGGTTAAAACATCATATTATGGTCACTACCTCCTAATGGTTCCTTTACCTCGAGGTCCCTGATCAAATCTGGTTTATTGCACAACACTAAATCTAGAATTGCCTTCTCCCTGGTAGGCTCCAGTACAAGCTGTTCTAAGAATCCATCTCGGAGGCACTCCACAAACTCCCTTTCTTGGGGTCCAGTACCATTCTGATTCTCCCAGTCTACCTGCATGTTGAAATCCCCCATGACAACTGTATCATTACCTTTGGGACATGCCAATTTTAACTCTTCATTCAACTTACACCCTACATCCAGACTGCTGTTTGGGGGCCTGTAGATAACTCCCATTAGGGTCTTTCTACCCTTAGAATTTCTCAGTTCTATCCATACTGACTCTACATCCCCTGATTCTATGTCTCCCCTCGCAAGGGACTGAATATCATTCCTCACCAACAGAGCCACCCCACCCCCTCTGCTAGTCAGTCTGTCCTTTCGATAAGATGTATATCCTTGAATATTCATTTCCCAGGCCCTGTCCGCTTGAAGCCATGTCTCTGTTATTCCCACAACATCGTACTTGCCAATTTCCAACTGAGCCTCAAGCTCATCTACTTTATTCCTTATACTTAGTGCATTCATATATAATACTTTTAATTCATTACTCCCCTCTCCTTTCATATCAATTCCTATTTCACTTGGCCATACTGTATGATCTCTTCTTGAGCTTTCTACTCCATTGATTCTGTTGTCCTTTTTAACTTTTCTTATTTTCACTTTCCCTTTAACTCCATCCTTATATTTCCAGTTCATCCCCTCCCCCCCACTACTTAGTTTAAACACATCCATGTTGCAATGGCAAACCTGTCTGCCAGAATGCTGGTCCCCCACCTATTAAGGTGCAACCTGTCCCTTTTGTACAATTCATCCTTACCCCAAAACAGATCCCAGTGGTCCAAGAATGTAAATCCTTGCTTCCTGCACCAGTTCCTCAGCCACACATTCAGATCCATTATCTCCCTGTTCCTACCCTCTCCAGCACGAGGAACTGGAAGCAAACCAGAGATAACCACCCTGGAAGTCCTGCTTTTCAGCCTTCTTCCGAGTTCTCTGAAGTCCCGCTGCAGAATGTCCTTCCTCTTCTTCCCAACATCATTTGTGTCAACATGCACTACCACTTCCAGCTGTTCACCTTCACCCTTGAGGATTCCCTACAATCGGTTCATGATGTCCTGGATCCTAGCACCAGGGAGGCAACACACCATCCTTAAATCTCACCTGTTGCTGCAGAAACCCCTTTCCGTACCTCTTACTACAGAGTCCCCTACTACCACGGCTCTTCCCAATGTTTGACTCCTCTGCTCTGCTTCTGCACCAATTTTCAGCTCACAGACCTGTCCACCTCTCAGACTGGCAGTATCTTCTGTCCTGACAGCTTCCAAGAGGGTGAACCTGTTTACAAGAGGTACATCCCCTGGGGTCTCCTGTACTTCAAGCATCCTTTCCTTCCTCATTATCACCCCTTTCTCTTTTCCAGTATCCTCAGTGTAACAACCTCACTGTAGGTCCTGTCCAGAAAACTTTCATTTTCACAGATAAACCTGAGGTCATCCAGTTCTTTCTTCAGTGTAAACATGCTCCTTCAGAAGCTGAATCTGGACACACTTTCCACAGCTGTAGCAGCCAGGGGCACCATCAGTGTCCCTGACCTTCCACATCATGCACATAGCACACTGAATCAGCCTAGCAGTCATGTCTTCACCCTCTGCAATTATGCCTGGCATACTCTCCTCCCTCAGCCTCCTTACCAAAGACTAGCGCTTTTCACACCAGGTACTTCCCTCAACCAGACCACTTCCCAATAGGCCACTCCACTAGCGCTCTTCCTCTTTTTATTTGCTTGAGCTTTGCGAGCTGCAAGGTCACCTGACCTCGATTGCCCAATCAGCTGTTTTCTGCTGAGTCTGAGCTATTCAAATCTTGATTGCCAATCAAATGCTAATCAATTCTGGATTGCACTATCCAACTGCCAAAACTGCCAGAATCTCTCGAGCCAAAGACTAGCACTTTTCACACATACTGCATGTACTTGTGTAGGAACTACCCCATCCTCAGCCCTATTACACCAGTTCCCTGCCCCCTGCCAAGTTAATTTAACCACCACCCCCAAATCTCTAGCATACTTATTGCAAGGATATTGACCCCCTTGAGTTCAGGAGTAACTTGTCCTTTTTGTACAGGTTGTATCTTGCCCAGAAGAGACCTCAGAGACTGAGAGATCTGAAACCCTGCTCATTCCTCAGTCATATATTCATCTGCTAAATCATACCTTCAGTGGTGCATGGCATAGGCAAAACTGGAGATTACTAACCTTTCAGCTTTATACTCATCTCAGTATATCCTCTCTTCAGAACTATTGCGTATTTAAAATTTTAATAATACTTGAGTAATATTGTAAATATGTTGTTTGATTAAGCATTCTGTGTTTGTTTAAGTAATTCAATGCCGGTTATGTGTAAAAGTATGTGAATGGCATATGCCATCACAACACTTTATCATATGTGCGTGTCTCGCTAAAAAGAGAAAACAAAACCAGAATACATATGTTTATCCTGGTTCTTCCATGTTTTTCTTTTGATTACTTTTAGAGTTACAAATATAACAGTGGCAAAGAATAAGATTTAAAACAAACCCAAGATGACTACCTACCTGATGAAGTGCTGCAAGATGTTTGAGTTTCAAAAAAGTGCAGCAAAACATTCAAATTTTTAAAAAAATGCAACATATTTGTTTCTGTGCAAGATGAGAAAGATGGTCATTAAAAAAAAGGCAGAAAATGGACAAATTCACAGATGTATAAACAATGAGTACTGGGCGATAATCATCATAAATTTAAAAAGTAAGAGGGAACTGGCTGGCTACATCAGAAAGATATATTCATTTGATTGCACAAAAGATAACTGAATATTGTACACTGAGAAAATTGAGCAGTATTTGGAAGCTGCTGAAAAGTGAGTACCAGTTTTGCTGAGTGAATTGGATAGAAATGCATGCGGTTTGCTTAGAAGTTTAACTGCTCCAACCTAACGGCTGAAATGAGCTTTGCTGATATCGTGAAAGAAATACAGGAGCATTTAGAACTGTAAGCATTGCTGATTGCAGAATACTTCAGGTTTCATAAGCAGAATCAAAAGGAAGGGGTGTCCGTTTCAGGGTACATGACAGAGTAAAGAAGTTGATTGAACATTGTCAGTTCAGTGATGGGCTCAGTGATGCATTGAGAGATTGTTTAGTTTGTGGAATCTTACAAGAAAGCAGTGTTCAAGGATGGTATTGGAAAACTCAAACATATTGAGGGTAAAATGGTATTAAATGAGAACACCACCCTTGAGTCTTACAAAGCCTGTCCAGTTCCTTATACCATCTGTGATAAAGTGGCCAGTGAGTTAGATTGCACGGAGGCTGAAGGAATTCTTTCCAAGTTTGATTGGAGCCAGTGTTCCCAGTGGCCAAGAAGAGTGGGTCTGTTAGGATCTGTGGTGATTTTAAGGTCACCATTAACCCAGTACTTAAAGTAAATCAATACCTTTTGGCCAAGATAGAGGATATCTTTGCAATCTTTTCTGAAGAAGAACACTTCAGCAAAGTGGATTCTGCTTGGGCCTACCTACAGATGGAGATGGAAGAAGAGTCCAAAGTGTCTCCTACAATAGACACTCACAAAGAGTTTTATTGCCATAACAAGTTTATTTTTGTAATAGTATCTGTATCTGCCCACTGGCAGAAAGTTACGGACCAGGTGCTACAAAGCTGTGCAGGCACATAGCATTACCTGGATGACATCATTGCTACTGGAAAGGATGGCAAATAACATCTCCAAATTCTCAGGACAGTTTAAAAAGATTGGAAGATTAAGGGCTGATAGCACAATGCAACAAGTATGAATACTTTAAACTAAGCATCACTTAGCAAAGTGGCCAGAAGTGTTGCCAATAGCCTCCACTGAAGCCTCGCACACTGCTGATGTGTTGAGAAGCCTCTTCTCAAGGGCTGGTGCTCCAGAACATTTAGTCACTGATAGTGGACCACAGTTTGTTGTAAAACAGTTTCAGTTATTCTTGAAAATGATTGGAATGAGGCAGATTACGTCTGTACTGTACCATCCACATACAAATGGCTTGGTGGAATGATTTGTCCAGGGTCTAAAGAACACACTGGAATCAATGCCAGCAGAACATGCTACACTGACACCGAATCGAAAGCTTACCTATTTCCTCCTTGCATACTGCAATGCAGCACACTCCACAACCAACTATACTGTTCCGGGGCAGCACTTGCCACTTGCACTCATGCTTGGATCTCCTCAGACAAGGAGGTTTGATGTTTCACTCCTGGACAAGTAGTACTGATGAGGAGCTACAGAAGTGGGTACTTGGAAAGATAAAGGACAGACCTGGACCACTCTCCTACACAACAGTGATTGTGTCTGATGTCATCTGAAGATAGTGCATCTATCAGTTGAGGAGATCAGAGTCAATTGTTAGAGAAGAAAGCTGTCCACAGCTGTCAAAACCGGGTCCGGCAGTCCCAGAGTCAACTCCTACAACCTCCATGGAGGAAACCCCAGAACCTGAGAATGCTTCACAGTCACAAGTCCCACCAGCCAAGCAGAGTGATCTCCTTGTCAGGAGAGACATTATCCCACAAGAGTAAGAAATCCTTCACAGCAATTAAACCTTCAGTCCTGAATGGCACAATTTAAAATTGACCATGTTGTGGATGTCTGTATAGCAGTTGTATTATATAAGTTGAGATATATATATAAGTTGAGATGCATTCTATATTGAATTAAAGTTTAGCCCGAAGCAGGAGGAGTGTTGTGTACTTAATATTTCAGTAATATTGTAAATATGTTGTTTGATTAAGCATTCTTTGTTTGTTTACATAATTCATTAGGGGTTATATTTAAAAGTATTTGAATGGTATATGTGATCATGCCACCATGTAATATGTGCATGCCTCACTAAAAAGTGAAAACAAAATGAGATTACACACATTTAGCCTCAGTTTACCTGTGTTTTTCTTTAAATTAGTCTTGGAGTTACTAATTAGGAGTTACTAAAAAGGACCTAATCCCTTTTCCTACCTATGTTATTGGTACCAATATATACCACGACTGCTGGCTGTTCACCCTTTCCCTTTAGGATGGTGTGGACCCAATCCAAGGCATCCCTGACTCTGGCACCTGGGAGGGAGCATGCTGCACCATCCAGGTGTCTCTTTCACATCCACAGAATCTCCTGTCTGATTATGGAATCCCTTACCACTACTGCCGTTCTCTTCTCCCCCTTCCCTCCAGAGCCACAGGGCTAAACTCAGTGCCAGAGATGCGGTCATTGTGGCTTCCCCTGTGGTTCAACCCCCCCTCACCCCCAAACAGTATCCAAAGCAGCACACTTATAATTGAGGGGTATGGCCACAGGGGTATTCTGCAATGACTGCCTATCCCCTTTCTCTCTCCTGACAGCCACCCAGCTACCTGTTTCCTACAGCTTAGGTGCGAGCACCTCCCTGGATCTCCTATCTGTCACCTCCTTACTCTCTTATCTGAGACAAAGGCTACCCAGCTGCAACTCCATTCCCCCAGCACAGTTTGTAAAGAGCTGAAGTTCCATGCACCTCATGTAAGTGTAATTATCAGGAAGACTGGATGTCTCCCAGGTTTCCCACATCTCACATTTTAGAGTTCAATGGTTTGATCCTGACATCTTTGCAGAGTTTGCACATTTCATCTGTGTCCTTGGTGGTTTTCTCCAGCTGTTCCCATTTCCAGCCATAATCCAAGTACTAGCAGAATAATTGGCAACTGTCAATTACCCTTGGTGCAGGTTAATGACAATAGAATTGGTAGGAGAGTTTATTGACACATGTTAGAGAGAATAAGTTCTAGGGAGAACAGAGAAATAGGAAGTCGGGGCACAGGTCTAGGGGAATTATTACTCAGTGAGCCTTTGTGAACCCGATGGGCTGAGTGGACTCCCTCATTGTCCGCATGTGTATAAGATATCATATAAGTCCAGTCTTCTAAAAGGCACTTCATAAAACCTCAGATCTGCCAACATATGTGCATGACTTGAGGATTTCGTCTCTGATAATCTTTAACAATCATTAATTCTGACTAAAAGATTACAGCAAGAAGCTCAAAGAAAAAATGTAATACAGCATTGCTTCCCCTAAAATCCGAATTAATCAATATCAACTCAAATAATTGCAATTTAAATGGCTAATCTTTTTGAAAATACCTGTTCTTGTGGATGTCGATATCCTACTATTTATCGTATGAAAGGTCACAATAAGCGAACTTGGCAACTAGATTTTTCCAGAAGGCATGTGAGAGACTCTGAAGTCAACTGGAAGAAAGTTCTACGGTCTGATTAAACCAAAATTGAGCTTTTTAGCCATCAAACTAAACATTATGTTTGGCATAAGTCAAACACTGCACTTAATCAAAAACACATAATCACTACTGTGAAGCACGGTGGTGGCTACATCATGCTGTGAGGGTGCTTCACTGCGGCAGGCCCTGGAAGGCTTGTGAAGGTAGAGGGTAAAATGAATGCAGCGAAATACAGGGGAATCCTGGAGGAAAACCTGATGCAGTCTGCAAGAGAACTGAGACTTGGGAGATTTGTTTTCCAGCAAGACAATGACCCCAAGCATAAAGCTAAAGCTACACAGGAATGGCTTAAAGACAACAAAGTTAATGTCCTGGAGTGGCCAAGTCAGAGTCCAGACCTCAATCCAATTGAGAATTTGTAGCTGGGCTTGAAAAGGGGAAACATTACAGTGTCCAGATGTGCATAGCTGATAGAGACCTCCACACAGACTCAAGGCGGTAATTGCTGCCAAAGGTGCATCTACCAAAAAATACCAACTTGGAGGTAAATACTTAAGCAATCAATTGTTTTGTGTTTTATATTTGCAATTCATTTTGTCAAGATCCGTTTTCACTTTGACATGAAAGAGTCCTTTTGATCAAAGTCAAAAGTGCTAAAATAAATCCATTGTGATTCAATGTTGTAAAAGAATAAAACATGAAAACTTCCAAGAGGGGTGAATACTTTTTATAGACACTGTAGCTGACTGTCTGATGCACCATCAATAACTCTCTGAGATGTGAGGCAAGATATCGGCTTTTATTGACTGGAAGAAAGAACAAGCAGCAATTGACCACCATGCTACATCCTGGAGACTGAGAGGCAGGGCTCAGGCCCCAATCGCCTTTATACCAGGGTCTGTGGGAGGAGCCACTGGAGCAGTCAGCAGGGGGGCGTGTCCAGACAGGTATATGTAGTTCACCACACTGTCCCTGTCTGCATTACAACATTATTGATCCATGTATCACAATCCTATCAATGGGAGCAAATTGAGGAAATGATTCACTTTAATAAATATAATAAAATTGTGCACAGTAACCACAAAGCATCACTTCCATTTCCAAACTCCACTTAACTAAACTCCACCTTGATTAAATTCTGACTTAGGTGTGGCTTAAAGTATTTTTTGAACAGAATGCTGACAATATTCCATTTGTTTCTCTCCATACAATATTCTGTTTTCACAGTAAGCTACCATCAGCACCACAGTCCCTTATCACAATAGCTTGTCTCCTCCTCTGATTTCCTAATCCATCACGTGTTCTCGCTAGGAAATCCCTGGTCTCACAGCATCTGTCCTTAATTGCTCAGTGGTCTGTTTAACAATCCTCTGGGAACTGCTTGGAAGTTTGTTTTTGTTTGTTTCCTTGCCATTTACAATTATCAGAACGTTTCTCTTTGCAGACCACTAAATAGTGCCAACAGCCTGGTTTAGAGAATTTATGGAATATTACTGATAATTAAAGTAAAGGCATTAGCTGCCATTCCCCAATTTCATTTCTGGCAGTACTTAATGCATTCATGCTAAATTTATCCCTATGTCTTCCCTCTGAACTAAATATAAGGAAGTCCAACACACTCATTTGTGTCTTGACCAATTTATACCAACTCAACAGACCAGCATTGCTTTTCTGGAAGTTAGCTGTGCACAAGGTAGCAGCTACATGTTCTACATTGTAGAAGCGACTACATTTTAAAACAGCAGATGAGGGTGTGAAAGGCACTATACAAATGTACACTCAGTGGCCACTTTATTAGATACCTTCTATACCTAATAAGCTTGCAAGTTCATGGTCTTCTGCTGCTGTGGCTCATCCACTACATGCTTTGAAATGTCGTGTGTTCAGAGATGATCTGCACACCACTACTGCAACGCAAGGTTATTTGAGTTACTGTGACCATGTCTGAATGCTTTTATTCATCTAGTTGTTGCCACATGGTTGTTTGAATAGATATTTGCATTAAAGACTAGGTGTACAGGGGTACCTAATAAATTGGCCACTAAGTAGAACTCTTACCCTTTTCCTTCCCAACATTTTACTGCCGTCTCTAAAACAGGAGCGAGTGAAATTTAATGCAGTGAAAATTAGTTTGAAGTAATTTACAGCCTGAGATATCCACGATCTAACAAAGAAAGTGAATATTTTTTGCCTAGAAATCCATTCTGGTGCGATACAGCAGCTGCAGATTTACTTCACTTCAGGACAACTTCACATCTGTAAAGATACCGTGAGCAGAATTATGAAGAAAGAAACACCATAAAGACACAAGTGGAAAGTAATGTTCTGAAAAGTACTGGAAATACCCACTAGGTCAGGTTGTACTCTCTGTGGGAACAGAAACAGAAAGTTTCAGCTCTAAGTCACCTCCTTCATACCTACTAATTCCCATCATTGGTGATTTTTTGGGTGTTGTTTTCTGGTGTTTATCTTTTATATTAAAAGACTGTATATATACTTTTATTTTTTTCCTATTTAATAATCTAGTTTCACTGCAGCATAGTTGACAGAAGGAAAATGTTGGATTGGGTTAGGGAGTGGCTGAAGAAATCCAAAGATAGAAACTGATAGGATAATGCAATGTAAACAAAGTATCTCCACAATAAATTTCAATAGAGAAAGTGGGATGTTTCAGATATCTCACAGTATCAGAGGGATGATAAAATCATTAATTTTGATAATGATTCCTTTCTAGTATTGCATCAATTGTTGGCGCATTTCCATTAGTGAGGTGCAAAGTGATGACACATTTCTTCTGTTATCTGTGCCTTGTTCAGAACTTGTGGAATGCCCCTCCCATCAACTTCAATATCTGTGCTATAGAAACATAAAAACATAGAAAACGGGTGCAGGAGTTGGCCATTCGGCCCTTCAAGCCTGCACCGCCATTCAGTATGATCATGGCTGATCATCCAACTCAGAAACCTGTACCTGCTTTCTCTCCATACCCCCTAATCCTTTTAGCCACAAGGGCCATATCTAACTCCCTCTTAAATATAGCCAATGAACTGGCCTCAACTGTTTCCTGTGGCAGAGAATTCCACAGATTCACCACTCTCTGTGTGAAGAAGTTTTTCCTCATCTCGGTCCTAAAAGGCTTCCCCTTTATCCTTAAACTGTGACCTCTCGTTCTGGACTTCCCCAACATCGGGAACAATCTTCCTGCATCTAGCCTGTCCAATCTCTTTAGTATTTTATGTTTCAATAAGATCCCCCCTCAATCTTCTAAATTCCAGCGAGTATAAGCCTAGTCTATTCAGTCTTTCTTCATATGAAAGTCCTGCCATCCCAGGAATCAATCTGCTGAACCTTCTTTGTACTTCCTCTATGGCAAGAATGTCTTTCCTCAGATTAGGGGACCAAAACTGCACACAATACTCCAGGTGCGGTCTCACCAAGGCCTTGTACAACTGCAGTAGAACCTCCCTGCTCCTGTACTCGAATCCTCTTGCTATGAATGCCAACATACCATTCGCCTTTTTCACCGCCTGCTGTACCTGCATGCCCACTTTCACTGACTGCTGTACAATGACACCCAGGTCTCGTTGCACCTCCCCTTTTCCTAATCGGCCACCATTCAGATAATAACGTATTTTCCTGTTCTTGCCACCAATGTGGATAACCTCACATTTATCCACATTAAATTGCATCTGCCATGAACTTGCCCACTCACCTAACCTATCCAAGTCACCTTGCATCCTCTTAGCATCCTCCTCACAGCTAACACTGCCGCCCAGCTTCGTGTCATCTGCAAACTTGGAGATGCTGCATTTAATTCCCTCGCCTAAATCATTAATATATATTGTAAACAACTGGAAAGGCCTGCCATTCTGAAAAGGTCCCGTTTATTCCCACTCTTTGCTTCCTGTCTGCCACCCAATTCTCTATCCACATCAATACCATACCCCCAATACTGTGTGCTTTAAGTATGCACACTAATCTCCTGTGTGGGATCTTGTCAAAAGCTTTTTGAAAATCCAAATATAACACATCCACTGGTTCTCCCCTATCCACTCTACCAGTTACATCCTCAAAAAATTCTATAATATTCGTCAGACATGATTTTCCTTTCCCAAATCCATGCTGACTTTGTCTGATGATTTCACCCCTTTCCAAATGTGCTGTTATCACATCTTTGATAACCGACTCTAGCATTGTCCCCACCATCGATGTCAGCCTAACCGGTCTATAATTCCCCGGTTTCTCTCTCCCTCATTTTTATAAAGTGGGGTTACATTAGCCACCCTCCAATCCTCAGGATCTAATCCAGAATCTAAAGAGTTTTGAAAAATTATCACTAATGCTTCCATTATTTCTTGGGCACTTAAGCACTCTGGGATGCAGACCGTCTGGCCCTGGGGATTTATCTGCTTTTAATCACTTCAACTTACCTAACACCACTTCCCTACTAACATGTATTTCCCTCAGTTCCTCTATCTCACTAGACCCTCAGTCCTCTACTATTTCCGGAAGATTATTTATGTCCTCCTACCTCCCTATGAAGGAAGAGAGAGAAGGAGAGAGAGAGAGAGAGAGAGAGAGAATACCGGAAGGAGAAATTGATATTCATGACATCAGGTTTGAATACAGGGCGTTGCTCCTTCACCCTGAGGGTGGTCTGATCTTGGCATCGCCATCGACTGCCATGCTCCACATTGATGACTTCCCAGTTTTATTTCAGCATCTGCAACATCTTAAATATCTGAGACTTGTTGACAACATATTGGCAATGGGAGGCACAATTTTCACTGGCAGCTCCTTCTCATACCATAAAGTTAAAAGAAAACAAGTCATTTACAGAGCACCCGTACCTCTACCAAGCCGAGAGTGTTAGGATCCTCAAGGAATAACTGTACAACTAATGTCTCAAGTTGTCTGCAGGATTAAAAAGTTTAAGGTGCCTTAAGCAATCATTAGTTGCAGCACAGATGCGTTCAAACTCCAGTATCATTTTGTCTCTCACAGAGAACCTGCTTGATTGCAAAGATATTTGAAGAGCTTGTAATGAAATTCAATGTGCTACCAACATGAAATGTACAACAGCTCTTTTATGGAGAAGAATAAACTGCTTCACTTTACGATAGCAATACAATTTTTTAATATCTAAAATAACCAGCCAAACAACTAGGTTATCATTATTAGAACTGATATAGAAATATTAACTTTCTAAAATTACTGATTCTAGTTCCAATTGGAATACAAATGGCTACATTCCCTATTTGTCTATTTATGTTGTGTAATGTTGTTTATCACAAAGAAAACAAGAAATCAGATGCTTGATGATAAGCGTTGTTGTGCCATGGAATGGGAAGGGGATGATGGGTGGAGCTGTAATTTTGGGAAGTTATTATCCATTTGAGCTGCTGAGGCACTTACATTGCCGCATACCGTATTAACATCAATTATCAGCAGATTTCTTTTGGGTAGCACTGGCTCCCTGAGGTCTGTGATTGTCTTGCAATTTTCAAAGGATAGTGATACTTGAGGTTGCATTTATGCACTTCTCTTTAGAGAAACATCCTGTTGAAATTGCATACAAGGCATACCAATGACATATTAATCCTGCTGTCTCAGGAATAGATACTTCAGTATGTTAAACAAATATGTTTAAAGTTTTTGAAGACAATCGAAAATATTTGCATAAGCTTTCGAATTTCCTGTCAGCATTTATTAATAATGCACACTAGTAAGGCCATAATTGGCATATAATGTACACCTTTGCTTCGTGTATTAGGAAGGATACAAAAATACTGATTGTGATAGAACACCTATTCACCAAGATATTACCATTACTGTGACAAAATTTCACAAGATGTCAAAAGTTAATGATTTGGAAATTATTTTGTAAATTTTTATTTTTATATAGTGAGAGATTTAAATGTGTAGAGAGGTACAGAGAGGGAAAAGAGAGATTAAGTAGAATGGGTATATTCTCTATTGAATTTAGAATAAGAGGTGATCTTGTTAAAAGGTATAAAATCCTTGTACCGCAGTGACAGAGCAGGCTCAAGGATGATGTTTCCCTGCCTGGGGTGTCCAAAACCAGGGACTCAAAATAAAGGTTGGGTCATTCAAGACATAGATGAGAATAAATTTCTTCCTGCAGAGAGTTTCTAATTCCCTCTCAAAAGAAGTATGGAGGCTTAATCATTGAGCATACTCAAAACAGTAATCAATCGATTTTTAGATACTAAGATAAATAAGGGTTATGTGGTTAGTTCAGGAAAGTGGCAAATAGAAAATAGGTTACTCAAGGTCTTCTTGAATGTCATGGGCAGCACAGGTGACCAAATAGCCCAGTCTTGGCTCTGTTATTATGATCTTGCATTCTTAAAAGATGAGTCACAACACCACACTGTGAAACACACATGAGAAATTTAGTTGGTCTTGGATCTAGTTCATGGTTGATGGTAACAGGGGAATGAACAGGGGAATTCAGGAGTTGAATGTGTGGATCAGGTTGTCAGGGCTGAGTTAAGCCCCAGTGGGCGTGGATTTGAAGTCCAATTTGGCTCTGGTTTGAGGAAGTATTTGGGATCTGAGAGAGGCAAGAGATTAAGTTCTTAAATTGAAATATGCAGCCAGGTTGAATCAAGATTCAGCTATTACAAAGATATGGTTCTGCATGTGTAGATGTTAACACGTACGGGTGAATGAAAATCACGAAGTGACACCCACAGTGTGGATTTCACAGAGAATTTGAAAGAAAAAATGTGAAGTTCATGATATACAAAGTCTCCAATTTTATCTGACGATGTATTTTTTCACAAAAATACAAGTGTGGCACAGTGCTACATAAAGGCATTGTTAGGCCAATATTTATTTTCACAATTGAAGCTGAGAAGTGATGCCCTAATAGAAAAGTACAAAGGCAAGCAGCTTCCACTGATGGTTAAAAAGCCAAATAAAGTAAAGAATCTCTAATCTTTACCCAGTGACTAGGTCAGGTGTGGAATACTCAGCAAGAAACTATAGATGAAGCGCAGTACTTAAATACTTTTTCCAAGGAATTAGTTTAGAGAGAGAACGCTGGATATTGCATGGGCCTTCTCATCCTGACTAGGACTAGTAGACTAATACAGATGAGATTGATTGAATAACTAGTTCTAGGTTGTAAAATGTTAAGTTTCCATATAATTTCTAATTTAAAGTTATTACATACAATCAACATGATGATAGTTTTGCAAGGCTGTGGCAGAGTTTATTGAAATTCTAACATTCAGTTTAAAAATTGGTGAAGAGAAACTCTCTAAGCATGGTTAGAATGGCTCACCACCATTCAGGGCCCCAAACATTCCTTCCATGCGAGGTGACACTTCATCTGTGAGTCTATTAGGGTCATCTACTGTATCCGGTGCACTGTGTATCTGTGTGGCCTCCCGTACATCGGTGAGACCTCTTCACTGAGCACCTACAATCCATCCGTCAAAAAAAGCGAGATCTCCCGGCGTCCACCCACTTTAATTCCACTTCCGACATGTCAGTCCACAGCCTCCTCTACTATTGTGATGAGGTTACATTCAGTTTGAAGGAGCAACACCTTATATTCCATCTGGATAGCCTCCAACCTGATGGCATGAAAATCAATTTCTCAAACTTCCAGTAATGCCCCCTTTCACCATTCCCCATTCCCTTTTCCCTCTCTCACCTTATCTCCTTACCTGCCCATCACCTCCCTCTGGAGCTTCCCCCCCCCCCCCCACTCCTTCTCTTTCTTCCATGGCCTTCTGTCCTCTTCTTCAGATTCCCCCTTCTCCAGGCCTGTATCTCTTCCACCAATCGACTTCCCAGCTCATTACTTCACCACTTCCTTAAATACAGCTGTTCATTTTACAACAAGCCACAGTGTAGGTGCATGGCTAATCAAAGGTTACTACAAACCTAAATAATGCAGACTCATCACAATTGGAAGTTTATTCTTTTTGTTGGAAGTATTTATTTATTTACTTGTTTATTGAGATACAGCACGGAGTAGGCCCTTCTGGCCCTTCGAGCCCAGCGATCCCCCAATTTGATTCTAGCCTAATCACAGGGCAATTTACAATGACCAATTAACCTACCAACCAGTAGATCTTTGCGTTGTCGGAGGAAACTGGAGCACCAAGAGGAAACCAATGCGACCAGAACTTACAAGCAGCACCGGGAATTGAACCCAGATCTCCTGTACTGTAAAGCGTTGTGCTAACCACTGCACTACCATGCCTGTCAATTTCTGACAAGTACAATCCAATTTATCAGATGTTTGGAAGACATTTTAAAACCCCCTGTGACAGCTGAAGTAACATTGCTCAATATCTTAAAACAAATACCACGATTCCAATTTAAGAAGTGTACAAATTCAGCTGTTTCATTTTTTTATCGTAAAACAAAATTCAGAAGATAATCAAGTTCATGTGAAGAAGGGACTGTCGGCTTACAATTCTGTACACTGTAATTGGCTTCGGATCTAGTAATTGTACATGAGTTAATTATTAAAAATCTTTAACAACTGAAATTTTCATCCATACAGACACATTCTAAGGCAATCACCTAGAATACATTAGCACCATTGTCAACTAAAGAACTACTTTGACAATGCTGCTATTGTTTTGCAATTGATTTGGCAATAGAAGTGATTGTTCAAAGTAAAAGTCAATCCAGTTTATTGTCATATGCACAAATACATGTGGATGGAGTCTATGTGTTCATCAATGTGTTTTTCTACTGACACAAGGCTGGGGGAGAGCTGGGATTGAGTACGCAGCCAGAGCACTCCCGATTTTCAACATTCGGTGTCCCATGTTTAAGACAATGGAAAAATAGTCACTCTATGCAGTATATATTGTTATTAGCAAGCTACAATGGTAATAGGTTAATTTTCTAACCACAGATCATTTTAAGGATCAGAAATTAATTTATTTGAAGCTTTTAATCACAATAATTTATAACTGACACACATTACAGCCAATTCAGTGACACCAGTAAATTACAACATTTGAAGGATTCCAGCTGTCCTGATAACTTTGTGAGCCAATATCTGGCATGAAACTGACTAAATCAAATCAAATTTCATCCCTGATCTGTGTTGAGCCAACACAATCTGTGGAATTTCTGTTACTTGAAGGTTTCTTTTTAATTCTGGGAAACTGCCAGTAGAGGCTGGAAAAATTGAGATAAACTCGAGAGAATAGGCTACAACTCAAGATTTTCTAGCTTTCTTCTAGAAATACAGTTCAATCAAAGCAGAGGTTAGGGTGAGGGAGGGCCCTGGAGGTACAAGGAAATGGCTGTGGAGTGTACGGTACATCTCGGTATCCAGCTCATCTGTAATGTCCAATAACCCTAAGCTGTCAAGAAAAGTTTCATGAATGGAACTTCATTAAAAGAAGCAATGAATAGCTAAGCGTTAGTCACAGATAAATCACTAACGAGTAATATAACGTCATAACAATGTTATATAATAATGCGACACTTAGATTCAAGACACTGGAGGTGAGCACAGTTTGAAACATCACAAGTTGAGTGTTTGCAGTTTCCTATTAAATGGTTTGCATGAGCAAGTTGTTATTCAGTGTATAATTTGTGCTAATGATGTTTCCAAACAAAAGATGAAGTGGAGATCTAATAAATGCAATGATTGTCTCCCAGTTTGATGAATACACTTCGGAGAGAAAATAGCCCAAAAAACAGGTAATTATTGATGTAATTTTGCAGTTAGCAGTAAGCATTAAAAAGGCATTTCCTCCTCACCTGCATTAATAAATCGTGGGAGTTTTTCTCTTATGAAATATTGTCACAGTCATGAAAACCATCATTATGAAGAGCTTATAAATATTTCACCTTCTTTGCTCCATTCATACTTTCACTGAGGGCTGTTTGTTTCTTACACTTCCAGTATATATTAGGCAACCAAATTCAGAACAAACGTTCAGTTTATATGTAAAATTGTGCAATAATTAAATAATGTTTGCTGGGGTTTCTTTGGAAGTTTTCTGAATAAGGCACTCATAGGTTTAGAGAGCAATGCCAGTATTTGTTCCCTATCTCTAGCCTCTTTTGGGAGCGTGAATGTGAAATGCTGAGATCCACAAAGTGATAATATTCCCACAGGGCTGTGGGGTTTTGATGTAGCATTGGTTAACTATCTGATTAACATTACCATCTTTCTGTGTTGGAATGGTCCAAGCCTTTGAGCATAAGGGGTAAAGTCTCCCTACTTACCTTTTCTTTTCTTTTGGCTAGCTTTCTAAGAGACTGTGAAGGTCATGGACTCAAAGAATGATACAGTCCAGGAATTGGCTCTCCATCCCTCTAAGCCCACTAAAAATCATTCAGCACCCATCTACTCCATTCCTCCTCTAATCTCAGTTTATCCCTCACCGTCCCCTCACTCCCAAGAACTCCCCCCGATCCTACAACTTACTTACATTTGAAGGGTAATTCATAGTGTCTGGTTAGTCTACCAACATGAGTTTGAGATCTGGGAGGAAACCAAATCATCCAGAGGAAACACATAGGGTCAGAGGGAGAATGTGCAGTATCTACACAGGGTGTCAGATGGTCCAGCCTCTTCTTGTAACGAAATACCTTGCACCTGTAATGATGTGACTGTTTCTGAACCAGTGGTTCAGTCATTCTATCAGATGGGCTGGTATAAAATAACTTTAAAGATAAAATTGGGCAGATACATAGACTGGAAAGGTTTAGAATGCTATGGGCCAAATGCTGACAAATGGGACTAGATTGGGTGGGGTATAATGGCTGGCATGGACCAGCTGGGCCAAAAGGCCTGCTTCCATGCTGAATGACTATAATTCATTGACTATATGACTATAACTGTATGAGTATAGTCTACGACTATGTGAACTTAGATTGTCTTTTGCACCAGTTGTGGTTTCCCTCCTGCATTCTGTCATGTGGACCATGCATTGCCTTTGGCTGTCCATCTTGTGGAGGCTCCAAACAACATCCCTTATACACAGACACCCTCAGAAGGCAATAGTCTTCAGAGGAAAGCTTTTGGTGTAAGTCTATGTATTTTTTAATGTTTGTCCTAAGTTTAATAGTCAAGGCTAGTGACTTTTACAAAAATATCACTTGTAAATTTGGAGCTTTTAGCTGGAGTTTTCCATCCCTAATGAGGAAGTAAACTAGTCTGAGAGGGGTACCCCTTGTAATTTTAATTAAGTAGCCTGTTAGTAAGGGAGTCCTTTCAGATGAGTTCAGTTGAAATCAGCTGCCTGGACTTGTGTTGTGTAACTTCTTAAAAAGTGAGGGGGAGAAAAAACATCATTCTTTGAAGTCAGTGGCCTTCAGAGAGTAAGCTTTGGTGAGTTAGTGGGTTTCAGTGATATTTGAACCTGAAGGTGTCTGCGTAATTCAACTCCGGTTTCTGATTCAATGCAATAATCTCCCTGTCAGATCAGTGGGTGGTGAGTCCTTTAACACTAATAGGTCAAGCACACCACTATAACCAGAGACCTGTAGAATTATAAATATCACAGACTCATTTGTTGCTTAATGCGTAATTAGTATCTAAAATCAGGTGGGCATATCTACTGTTTCTACTATTACAGTTTAGTAGACTTAACATTGTGGTAAGTAATACTTGCTATGGAATAAGGTCAGCAGTGTGGTCAGTATACTTCAAGTTTCAATTTTAATCGTCATTTGACCATACATGAATACGGCCAAATGAAACAGCTAGGGCCAGCAATCATACACAGCCAAAGGCACATGTAGCACATAGAAGAAAGCAAGCACATATAAGATTTCAGTAAAATACAGTCACACAAAATAAAGATCAAAAACCCTGAGCCATTGATGCTGCAGCAGCTGCTGTCGAACACAATATGTCTTGTCTTTTGCCAAATGAACATTGAAGGGGCAGCAGCAATCCCAGTGTGGACAACTCGCCATACCGTCCCCAGCATTCCAGTGGAGCATTGTGTTTAACTAAAGAGCTTAGTTTAAGAGAAGTTCATGCCAGAAACGCTCTGACCTATGGGATCCTGTTCCTGGCAAACGCATGTTTGGGAAGTGTGACCAGCTGGATAACCATTAATGAATTATCCTTTTCCAAATGGATAGAATAGTGCAGACTTATGGTCACCTTCTAGACCCACACAAGTAATTAGCCTAGACTTCTTAAAGTTTCCTATTCATTTGATGATCTCTTTCAGGAACTTTCAACATTGACTAAAGAAACCATATTTTACATTAATTAATTCTACAAGAAAAATCATCGATTAACTACTCTCAATATCAAACTAATGTTGATCTTCTATTCTGAAACAACACAGAACAGAGGTTCTTCACTTACATCCGTAACAGACAAGTTAATTGAATTGACTTTATTTCCTACATCTTTCACACAAGAGTAAAAATCTTTATGTTACATCTCTATCTAAATGTGCAATGTGCAACCAGTGATTTATAATAAATAGAACAGTCAATGTAACAAGGAACTATACTCAAATCACTGTGAGTTAATCAGTCTGATGACCTGGTGGAAGAACCTGTCCCAGAGACTGTTGGTCCTGGCTTTTATGTTGCAATAACATTTCCCGGATAGTAGCAGCTGGAATAGATTGTGGTTGGGGTGACTCGGGTCCCAGTGATCCCATGGGCCCTTTTTACACACCCATCTTTGTAAATGTCCTGAATCACGGGAAGTTCACAACTACAGATGCACTGGGCTGTCCGCACCACTCTCTGCAGAGTCCTGCGATTAAGGGAGGTACAGTTCCCAAACCAGGCAGTGATGCAGACAGTCAGGATGTTCTCAATTATGCCCCTGTAGAAAATTCTTAAGATGTGGGAGCCCATACCAAACTTTCTCAACCGTCTGAGGTGAAAGAGACGCTGTTGTGCCTTTTTCACCACACAGCTGGTGTGTTCAGACCATGTGAGGTCCTTGCTGATGTGGATGTCGAGGAACTTAAAACTATTCACCCTCTCAACCCCAGATTCATTGATGACAATGGGGCTTAACCTGTCTCCATTCCTCCTGTAATCCACAACCAGCTGCTTTGTTTTTGCCACATTGAGGGAGAGGTTGTTTTCTTGACACCACTGTGTCAGAGAGGTGACTTCTTTCCTGTAAGCTACCTTGTTATTGTTTGAGATTAGGCCAATTAATGTAGTGTCATCAGCAAATTTAATTAGAAGATTAGAGATCCCTGTGTTGAGAATCAGAGGGGTGGAGGTGAGGGAGCCCACTCTTGCCACCTGCCAATGATCTGATATTAAGTTGATCAGGCATAACCCTAAAAGTCCCCTGCACTACAAAAGCCTTGAGAATAGCTGCCAACATGCTTCAAATGAGGTCATATGTGTCTAATCTACTTAACTTTTCTGAAAAGTATTACAGGTAGAGTAAGTGGGTAAACCCTATGATTTATGCACAGAGACCTTTGGAAATCCCTGGGCAAAACACTGCGTTAAAAGATTTTCTACATGCTTAAAGCACTGGGAATAATGGAAAGATATAGGACAAATACAATCAAAGTGACCAGGGAATATTGTGGGGACCTTTTGCTTCTACTTTGAATTATAAACATTTTCTGTTGGGTTCCATACGGAATTTAAGTACACAGGCAATGCAAAGCTAACTGGCTTCAGTAATGATCAGGTTTGATGATGGAACCGAAGCACAAAGTAATATGGGAGCAGATAATATAACTGCTGACGGAAATCACTACAGAAAGAACATAGAAAAGCCAATTACACCAACCAATTTGTTGATATATTACCAGTTCTCCTTTGGCACATAACTTCTGCTCTCGATGTCTGTAATACAATCTTTTGATTGTTTATATATAGACAGACACTTAGTGGCCACTTTTAATAATGTGGTCAACTTATAATTCTTAATTCATGCACTGTACTTCTGCTGCAAAGAAACAAATTTCTCAACAAATAATTGAATGGCAGAGCAGACTCAATGGGCCGAATATCCTACTTCTGCTCCTATATCTTGTCAGTATTAATATACCTAATTGTGATTCTGAATCTGAAGAGCACAAGTCCCTGCCAACTTTTTCATCCATCTACATTAATATCACTTCCTCACATTAAGTCCATCCTTCTATACTTTGACTATTTGAGTACCTGTGTTGGCGCGTGGTTAAGGCGTTCGTCTGGTTATCTGAAGGTCGCTAGTTCGAGCCTTGGCTGAGGCTTGCTTGTGCGTCCTTGAGCAAAGCACTTAACCACACATTGCTCTGCGATAACACTGGTGCCAAGCTGCAAGGGTCCTAATGCCCTTCCCTTGGACAACAGAGGCCTACACATACACCTGTCTAAATCTTGTATCTGACACCACATCCTTCTCCGGCAGCAAATTACAGATAATCAAACACTCAGCTTTCCCTCATCTTAAACCCATCTCATTTTTTTGATACTACCACATGGAAAAAGATTCTGCCTATCAGCTTTATACTGCCCTCAAAACCAGTTCCATGACTAACTTTAATTGTAACAGGCCAAGTCATTAGTTAAGAAAATTTCTCTTGTACTAAGATGCTATCTCAGTCCATTTCAATCAGATCTATGTCTAAAGTCTTTTGCCTGATATTACTTTAATCTGCACTCTATATCCTTCCTTACCTCAAACCTTACACAAATTGTCCACTGCACTGAACTAGAATGGACTTTCTTTCTGATTTCTTGTAAACATTCTGCATGATTGTATTTCTTGTGAATGCCGCTTATATGATTTCATGTGCCTCTGATGCAGCCACAAGTTTTTTCCATTGGACTTGTGCACATGACAATAAGCTCATCTATGAAACTTGCTGGCCACTGATCAAATCTGTTTAATCCACTCCATTAAAGCCTATGATTTTCTTCTATCTCAGAGACTTTACCTCATGCTTTCTTGCAGTAAAAGCCTTTGAGGAATTGGTGAAAAAGGGTGCTTATTTTGTTAAAGTACCTTAAGACCCATTCTGGTGGCGAATCTTTGGCATGCTTCATTTATCACTTTATTGCAGATGCAAGTGCAGCTATTTGCAATGCCATTCAAGTTTATGTAATGGAAATCCTTCAAATATGTTTAATCACTTAACTTGCCAAACCCCACTCTCCGAAGCCTGCTGCATTCAAACAATTATGTTTCACAGCCTCACATTTTTTAAAAAGTCAAAACTACACTAACCATACAGCTGACTTTAACCAAAGTTAATGGAAAAAATTCCATTAGCAACAGGCTCCCTAATTAAAATTACAATGGGTGCCCTCACGTTGGTTTCCTTTATCAGAAATGGCGAGCTCCACTAGGGAGGCAGCTGCTTAACAGTTGAGAACTTTAGTCTTAGGCTCTAGGATAAATTATTGTACATTCTCAGCTTAGTCTGATGTTCCTAATGACCACAGCACACAAGCAGAAAGCGAATAGCACAGAAAACTAGAGGGGAATATTACACTTGAGAATTAGTTCAGCTAATTGCAACTGAGCATTTAGGACACCATGTTTCTATGCAGGAAATTGTGCAAACAGTATCTGAAAAACCTAGCAAAGTGCTGTTTTTGTAGGTGGGCACAACAAGATACTGATTCAATTTTCAAAACTAATATTGTGCTAACAAACCAACAATGCCCATGTCAGGAATTGATTGATTACAAAGATGATTAGTTTTGTTCATCTGGGAAATTCTTTGCCATGCAACAGGATTATATTGCCAACAGTATTGATTATTCAAGATTAACAAAGTGATGAGCAAATGGAGATAAAGGCAACTGAAAGCACTGTGCAGCAACTGCCTTGGAAGCTTGATGCTCAACACTGCATTTTTACACAAGTTAAAACGTTGCCCATCGTTCACTGAAAGTTTTAGAACAGGAGTTCATTCAACGAGTTATCTGGTGAAAATCCCTTTTCATAATCCCATAGTCAGTTCAAGGCACATGTAAAACAATGCAAGCTACTTATAAATAATCTTAAGCGCAAAAATAGAGCTCAAAAACAGACAATTTCATTCACAATGAATTTAAGAACCTTTATTCATAGTTATCATATCTTGCTCAGCATGTCAACATTTCAGAAGTGTGAATGAGTGATACTTCAATAAATAATAAATATTCAGTGCAGAATAAATTATGGAATGAATTGTCCAGCCACAAGATGTGGTACAACAAGTGTTTGGATTTTCGGTTCTCTTCCAAGCACTCAAGTCTTTACTCAACAGCACAAGCTGTGGTTAAAAAAGGTCTCTTTACAACTTGCAAATCCCAATTACTTTAATACTTTCTCAGCCTCGCTTGCCACACTTTCCTCTTGCTCCAAGTCTCAACTCATGACCTTGCTCTGCTGCAACACTGCATTGTGCTCAATGCAAAAATACTGAAGTTCCTCGGGCCGCTGCCACGTTTCATGTAGACATCCATTAAAATGTCAGTCTAATGAAGCAGGATTGCAAAATGCTCCTGTCTGGTACCAGCCCAGTACGCCAAAATTCAGGTCCCTCGTACCATCTGGCAGGCGGTCAGCATGAGGCTCTTCCAGACTGAAGGAAGGCATCGCCAGGTTGCCCAGTTCAAGCTTAATTAAATCTTTGTTGCACCATATTCAATGCATATTCCATTCTGGTACGAAGTTCTTGTGAACATCCAGACAACAGCAGTGTTGATAGCTTGAATGTAGCAGAAACTCTATCTTCATTGATGTAAGTAAGTAGGTATTCCTCATTGTGATTGCAGATAATAATTTTTGTATGATCGTGATAAAAATTCACCTGCAATAAAATACAACTGTCACTCATGGTAATTTTTCATAACCATCTTTAATTCATAACAGCAGTACAAATTATCAAAATCGTTGTGCCTTTCCAAGTTTAATCTATAAATTTTGGAGAGATTTTTCTACAAATTGCAATATTAGCCAATGAGCCTTTGGTTGACAAACACATTTGCCTCCAATTTCTTTATAGATAGGGAAATTCAACTGCGCAGGGCATTCTACATTTAGCTAAAGAGAATAAAATATCTGGTTCTTACCTGGAATGTGCCATCACTAAAGAGCATCATTAGTGCACGGTCTGACTTCAGCCACTGAAGGAGACACAATCTAGATTTCTGGGCATCCACAGAACTCGGCAGATCACCACCCTAAGTAGAAAAATCAGAGGTTATTTGTTTAAAGGGTCACTGCCAAAATAAGAGTATGAGACAGCAAGCAAAATGGTATTTGCAGCTTTCGAAGTACAAAATGAATCTGTTAAGGTTCTTACCTCCATTAGATTTTCCTCCATGTAGTGTGCAAAATATTTCAGAATAGTCATCTGACCAACAAATTTCTCAGGGATATCAACTGTTGAGAAGACAGAACATTGGCCCAGCTCTGCATAGTAATGGATTGTTCTGTGGGAAGACATGCTATAGGTTAATAACTCAGTTTTCCAAACCAGTTGCATACCAAACATAATCAAATCATTAGACAACTTACTTTTTATCTGCCAACAAGCTCATGTGGGTTCCATTATTGAAGAGGACGCCAACTGTGCGATCAGACAACTGATACCCAAAGCCATACTTATTAGAATAATCCACCCATTTGGTGACCCATTGGAAGGAGAAGCTCAACTGCTCTTTTGGAAAGTTGTCTCCTGAGAAATAAATCAGATGCTTAGTAAAGTGTTAAGGCCAGCAAAATGTGAATTGCTCAAACTTTCAACACCACAATGGGGTTAACAGATTGCAGTAGGGCTCACCTTCTGGCATATTTTCCAAGCAGCCCTTTAATACTCTTGCAACTGTGTCAGCCACACTCCCCATAGTACTGTCTTCGAGTGCTGAAATATAAACAGGATATTATAGCAATTTGCAGAAATGATACAAGTAAAATTAGTTGATAGGTTAGCATATTCATAGAAGTGATGAATTATTGTATTGAATTGTTCAGATTTATATTTAAAAGAGGGTTTCATTAAGACTTTAGTTCATTCCCATCTTGTACTTACATTCACTGCTGCTGCTGCAGCTTCCCAATGTTCCTCTTACTATCATCCTTATTGAATCACTGACTTGCTGCTCACTATCCTTCACTGGCATGGGGCTCTCAGGTTTAATGTGGATAACTGGGGGCTTGCCAGTCAGTTTTGACTCCTGACAGAAAAAAAAAGGCATATTTCAGTACAGTCCTAGATCTCAGGGATACTTGGCAAAGTTCAATGTAAAGTTTACACAGTATTGTTAAACATTTATAAATAAACCTACCTCATCTGACCGACTTCTGTTCAGTTGCTTGCTTAAGGACATCTTCTTTAAGTCATTCTTCAGCTTGTAAATATCATCCACGTCATCTTTTCCCAGTTTGTCTATTTTTTTTAAAAAGAAAAAGCATTTATTGAGCCAGGTTAAAATTTAACTTCTTCGTAATTACTCAAATACTTCCTAACCTTGGGTGGAGATTATACACAGGCATCCGTTAGTCTCGAGAGACCATGGATTTGCGCCTTGGAGTTTCTAGGGCGCAGGCCTGGGCAGGGTGGTATGGGAGACTGGCAGTTGCCCAGCATGCATGTCTCCCCTCTCCATGCCACTGATGTTGTCCAAGGGAAGGGCAAGGGCCAATACAGCTTGGCACTGGTGTCGTCACAGAGCAATGTGTGGTTAAGTGCCTTGCTCAAGGACACAACACGCTGCCTTAGCTGAGCTTGAACTAGTGACCTTCAGATCACTAGACCAACACCTTAACCACTTGGCCATGCGCCAACACAGGTGGCGATTAACAGAAAAATAGTAGTCATCCCTATAACATTTTAGCCAATTTACAACTAATTAGTAATATTTAGTAACAATGCACTTACTGTGATTATCCAAGAACTTGGCTTTATCCTTCTTCCCACCAAACAGGGCTGCGGCTGCCTTCTTGAAAAAGTTCTTGGCAGGACTGGACAGGTGAAAGTCTGGCGCATAATGACAGCAGGATTCTGACAGTCTCTCAGGTGTAAACCCCTGCAGTACAAGGTCAACGTTTAGATTTGCGGTTGTTTTTCATTGGGTTACAGAAAAGCAAAAATACGATTTAAACCAAGAATCTGTGCATCACCAACCTGAGTAAGGAAATCATAATGCAATATGTCATCAAGACTGGGTCGATCTTCTGGATTTTTTGCTAGCATACTGGCTATCAACTGTCTCGCAGATATCGACAATGATGACGGCATTGTGTATCTAGCTTCCTTAATACACCTGTAAGTTTCTTTTAGGTTGGTTGTTTCAAATGGGGGTCGCCCCAACAGCATTGTATACCTGCAAAGAACACAATTCAACCATCAGTGCCTTTCTTGGGAATGGCAAAAAAAAAACCCTGACATGATACAAATAAAAACTTTCACAATGCATCTTCAAACTTTCTGGAGCAGAAAGTCATTTAAGTAGCACATGTGACTGAGCATACAAGCTGACTTGCATGAGGCGGGCAACTCATTTAATACACAAAAAAAAAACAATTTCAAATGCCAGACATTCAGGTGGGATACTTACATCACACAGCCCAATGCCCAAATATCAGATTCACAGCCATGTCCTTGTTTGTTGAGAACTTCAGGAGACAAGTAATTTGGTGTGCCACAGATGGTTCTACAGAATAAAATGCTGGAGGTTATTACTGGTGTTTTGCCACATTGTAGCCATTAAAATGTAAGCTGCAGCCTAATCCTTTACCTGCTTCTCTGCTCCACAGGTTCCAGCTTTGCTGCTAACCCAAAATCTCCTATTTTCAGTTCCATGGACTCATTAATGAAAAAGTTACCTGCAATTTAAAAAAAACATTAAAATTAGTTTTTCCCAATTAATAATTAATTCTTCCTCCACAATTTATCTCCACCCATGTAAGAAACATGCTGAATAAAAAACATACCTAGCTTGAGGTCTCTGTGTAGAATCCCTTGTTCATGTAGACACTTCAGCCCTGAGACTATCTGTCGGAGGTAGTATCGCACTTCTGGCTCTGTCAGCGCTTTCCGAGCCTTCAGCACGTGAGCCATCGACTAGACGTTTAAAAAAAAAGAGGTAAAATTAATTATCCGCTTCCTTTAAACAAAACACGTAGAAATTGCTCGTTTTTTTTGGGGGGGGGAAAGAGAGAGAAAGAGCAAATGCTTACTCTTCGGCTGCAGTGTTCCAATAGGATGTAAATGTTTTCTTTATCTTCAAAGTGGTGGTAAAAGTGAACGATATGCTTGTGGTGAAGCGTTCGGTGCAGCTCAATTTCTCGATCAATCTGAGTTTTGAAAAAGAATGAAAATCAGAAACAGGCATTTGCTGAAAAAAAAATACGATCTGTGCAACTGAAGAAGCCTGTGCCTTCAGCGTGCAAGGATCTACAATGGAATAAAGCGGCTGAAGCGCTCATTTTGACTTATGCATAAAGCCACCCACCTTTTCTCTCTGATGGGGTTTGGCTACTCTAGTGTGTGGGATGATTTTTGCAGCATAGACGATGTTCGTGGTCAGGTCTGTCATCTCGTAGCACTTGGCAAAACCTCCCTGAACAAGAAAACAATTTACATTATGTTCAAGCTAGAAAATCGTAACTTTCAAGTACAGTATTGTCTTTTAATTTAAAAAAAAACAGGCTGGGCTATTCGAAATTAATGACTACGGGCTCATTTACAACATTGGAAATTATGCAGGTAATTAAAGTCAACAATTCTACGAAAGGGAATAGATCTACACCTGCTGAGATTTTGTTACAGCTTCTTATTCTACGGAGACGACGTGATCCAGATTCAACTGCTTTTACACGTTTCAAACTTTGTAAGGATGCATTCGCCGTCGGAACCAGATGTTGTAACACAGGTGCAAAGCCCGCGCGTCTGCCGCCGCTCTCTTTCATTCGCTCCAAATGCAGATTTGTATTTACCTTTCCCAGCACTTTGCCTCTACAGTAACATCTGCCAGTAGCAGGATCAGTTATAATCCGGGACAACTCCGTACTGGTGCATGTCAAATCTTCCTGCCTTTTGTTGAAGCAGTGATCTGTGGATCTGCCGAGTGGCTGGTCGCACATCTTTGTGTTTTGCTGGTAAGTGATAGTCCTCAGTAAGTCCATTGCTCCGATTCACAGACAACCCCTCTGCTCGACTCAGACTGAACTGAAACGCACTGCCACACTGACTTTTATACTTTCATCCTTCCGCGACGTCACGATGCTTCGCCGAGCTGTCCTGTCGATTGGTAGACGAAAACGTCAATCATTTCACGGCGCCCACGCTGCGGGTTACTCCGAAACGTGAATGGATCAAATGAGGGAAATTATCAACATTCATAGCAAACAATTACTTTAAAGTTAAGTTTTACAAACGCGAGCACTTTAGATCACTGCATATTAAACGCATCTATAGCCAATTAATTTGCTTGTAACCGTTTTTATTGTGATACTGCTATGCAAATATGTCATACATTTGTAATTAAAAACGTGGAGCTGTTGCATTTTCCACGAAAAACTGTCTGTGGTGAAAAAAAACTCATTGCATATATATTCATATATCATCTTAGGCAGTTAACGTTTCTCTTTATTTATCTTTTGCTTGAGCTATTTTCCAGTATTTAGGCGTATATTTTTTGCATTGTTAATCAAAGATTCATATAAAATATCAGTTATTTTATCTTCTGATAATCTTCCATTCCATAAATCCATCTGTTAAAATTGTTCTTTGGGGGCGGTATATTTTTCCGTGGCCGTTTATTAGACAATAAATTACGATCACGCTTTAAAACAATGCAGTTTGAGATACAAAGCATCTCCAGAGTAACTGAATTTGCAACGTGTGCACGTTTGAAAACAAATGAGTGTCGAGTACAAACCACGCATGTTTCCATAACCGCTTATTTTGTAGTGAAATATTGTGCGCATGTTTAAAAACGGATGCCAAATAGACTGCGGTTTTACAAAATAAAAACAATTAGAGCCTAAATAATTTATTGGTTTTCCTATGAATCCATTCATTACCAACTAGATCGATGCATTGCGCTTTTGCAGGTTATGCTGACTTTCCGTGTCTTCGTGTTGTCCAATTATTACATTAGCCTTTGGTAAAACCTCTATAAAGGGAGAGAGAAAGCAAAATCCAGCAGAGGTCATTAAAATCACTGTTGGACTAAATATGTACAACAATGTTTTGTTGAGTTTTGTATAAGGTATGCATGTTAAAATTAGAAAGAAATGATAAGGTTTGTGAATATCAGTTTCACACTTTGTGGCAGTACTGCAGTTATAATTTTTTCACCAGCGTAGCAGCGAAATTGCGTCTGCTGCACATTGCATAGAAACAGCGTGGTTGACTGAGTGCCACCAGACAACTAACGGCAGGTGGAGGAAAACACTGCCCGGCCCCGCTAATCGAAGCTATTGTGGAGAGCGACACCCGTTGACCCGTCCCAGAAGCACAGCCGCTGGCTGCATTTCGTCAGGTCAATGCGCACTTCGGTCAACCCCAAGAGTAAATGACAAACTGAACCATGTAATGCAGTCACCATCATAAACGTGGAAAGCGGCAGGGTGTCTTGAATAAAACTCTCGACCCCCGAATAGTCTCTGAACTAGTGTCTGTTTTAAGGCACTGATTTAGATTCCTACAGCGGTTTGGGACGAACCGAGAAAGAACAAATTGCACACCCCAAACACGGATCCTCCTGCAAGGTCCTAGGCTCCAACGGCACAGGGTAACGGGGCCGCCTCACAGCTGCAAGACCCGGACTGAAAGGTGTTCTGTGTGGAATTTACATGTTCTCCTTGCATTATCACGTGGGTCACCCCCCCCCCCCCCCCCATTGAACGAGCTAATGTAAATTGTAGATAATTGGTAGAAGAATCAAAGAGGGGGTGATGAGGGGAATGTGATAGAGAATGACCTTAAAGCGAATAAGACAACGGAGGAATTGGGAATAATTTGCTAGGAATCAACAAAGTAGATGAAACCCCGGCAGTGTATTAACAGGCGCCTAGCTCAGTGGAAGAGCTCCATCTAGTGAGAATATTAAGAACTAACGCACCTCGGCCCCAGTGACTTGAGTTGATTTTGCTCTTCAATTCTGTATGCATGGGGTTGTATTTAATCCCCGTGGCCTGCGAGTTTCCCTAGTTACCGCCCGTTTTCCAGGTTAATTATCGATTGTACATAGAACAGTAAAGCACAGGAACAGGCCCTCGACCCACAATGTTGTGCCAAATCTGTTAACAAAAAAAAACCTGAATTCCTCCTACCTACATAATGGCCATATCTTTCAATCATCCTCATATTCATAGGCCTATCTGAACGTCTTTTAAAAGCCTTGAATTTATTTGCCCATACTAGGCAGCACATTCCTGGCATCTACCACTCTGAGTAAAAAACTTACCCTTCACACCCCCTTTGAACCTATCCCCCTGTCACCTTCAACACATGCCCTCTGGGATTATACATTGAAGTTACTCTTGGAGTAGGCCAGCAGTGGAAGAGTCAGAGAGGAGTTAATGGGCATCTGAGAGAAAATAGGTTACAACAAATTATAGACAATAGGCGTAGGTGGGGAATCAGATTAATCTAAGAGCTGCTATAGATTCTGTGGGCTGAATAGCCTCCTACATCTCATGTTCTCAATGTTTATGGCTTATTTATTTATTATTATTATTTTTCTTTTGTATTTGCACAGTTTGTTGTCTTTTGCTCATTGGTTGTTTGTCCTGTTGAGTGGGATAAGCTTCCACTACCTATAAAGTGCTCCAAAAGACATGCAACTCTAACAGCCTCTGACAACCAAGTTCTACACTTGGCCTTCACGTCTGGCTTAGCTACTAGGCCCGGCAGAACTGTTTCTACTGATGAGAGAAGGGGCAAAGGCGGACCACTGGTGTCTCAAAACCAGTTTCTTTGGGCAGGTGGGGCTCGTCAGCCTTGGACGTCAGTCCGCCTAGGAGAAGGAAAACTCTGATTTTGAACCTCCGCTGCCTTGCGGCCATACCCACCCATGGGAAAGGCTTTGGGAGTAAACCCCGAGGAAGAAATCCAGAGCCAGGGTCCCTAAGGCAGTTTGATGTTGTTTACAACTTCACTCTGACACCCTCTGCGATGACACTGGTGTCAAGCTGTATTGGTGTTTGCCCTAATCTTCAAATCTTCCCACCCAGGCTTGCACCCAACAGAGGACACAGTCCACCAGAGGCACAAACCCATGATCCCCGGGATTGATGGCTGCCTACTACTATATAAGATCAGAAGACCATCAGATATAGAAACAGAATTAGGCAATTTGGATTAAGGCAGAGATTGATAGATTCCACAAATGGATCGTGGCTGATCCATTTCCCTCTCAGACCCAGTATCCTGCCTTCATGCCCTACTAATGAGGGATCTATCAATCTCTGCCTTGAATATACCCAGTGACTTGGGTTCCACTGCGGCAACAAACTTCACAGATTCACCACTCTCTGGCTAAAGAAGTTCCTCCTCATTTCCATTCTAAATGGATGTCCCTCTATTCTAAGGCTGCTCCCTTTGGTCCTAGACTCACCCACCAAACCAAACATCCTCTCTACATCTATTAGGCCTTTCAAGATTCAATAGATTTCAATGAGATCCCCATCATTTGTCTGAATTCCAAGAGACCCAGAGCCATCAAATGCTCCTCATGTGATGAGTATTTCAATCCCAGAATCATTTCTGTGAAGCTCCTTAAAACCTTCTCCATTGTCAGCACATTCTTTCTTAGAAAAGGGGCCCAAAACTGTTCACAATACTCCAAGCCAAGTGAGGCCTCATCAGTATCTTACAAAGCTTTAACATTACATACTTGTTTTTATATTCTAGTCCTCTTAGATGAAAGCTAGCATTGCATTTGTCTTCCTCACCACTGACTAATGCTGTAAATGAACCTTTAGGGGACCCTGCACAAGAACTCCCAGGTCTCTTTGTACCTCAGATTTTTGAACTTTCTCTCCTTATAGAAAATATTTGATACTTTTATTTCTTCTACCCAAGTGCACGATCCTACAGTTCTTGACACTGTATTCCATCTGACACTTCTTTACCCATTCTCCTAACCTGCTTACGCCCTTCTGTAGCCTCCCTGCTTCCTCAGCACTACCTGTCCCTCCACCTATCTTTGTATCATCTACAAACTTGGCCACAAAGCCACCAATTCCATATGAAAAATCATTAACATATAACATAAAAAGAAGCGGTCCCAAAACAGACCATTAGTCACCGACAGCCAACCAGAGAAGGCTCCCTTTATTCCAACTCTTTGCCTCCTGCGAACCAGCCAATGTGCTATCCATGCCAGTATCCTTCCTGTTATACCATGAGCTCTTAATTTGTTCGGCACCCTCATCTGTAGCATGTGTCAAAGGCCTGAAAATCCAAGTACTTAACATCTACTGATTCTCCTTTGTCTATCCTGCTTGTTATTTCTTTGAAGAATTCCAACAGGTTCGTTGGGCAAGATTTTCCTTATGGAAACCTTGCTGACTTCCGCCTATTTTATCACGTGCCTCCAAGTACTCAAAAACCACATCCATTACAATTGACTTCAACCACTGAGGCCAGACTAACTGGCCTATGATTTATATATGTACTTTAATAATAAATTTATTTTCAACTTTAAACTTCTGTGACACAAAGAAACATGGAACTAAGTCAGACACACTTAAACTAATTAGATCTCTAGGACCAAGAGGCTGCACACACAGGCCACGTTTGAATGACCCAAGGTTCACTACTGAGTACCCAAGTTCAAATGGTATCAGATGCTCCAGGTCAAACCTGGAGAGGCTTGTATAGCTGCCAGTAAGGAAAGAGAGGGATGAGGCAGGAGATCTAGGTACTAATTAGTGGCAAATGCAAAGTGATCTTGAGCTGGAAATAATTTCATATTTCAAGGGGTAAATGAACAGCCGTATAGGTATATGAAGGCCAAGATACAAAAGTGCTCATGACCTAAACAGCATATGTTGGGTGGAAGGAAATCCAGCATTTTGGTGATAGCAAAGATTGGAGTGGTTTCTTTAGCACAGTCAGGATCAGTGCTGGCTCTAGGATCCGAGCACCCGAGAGCTAACAGAGATGAAGTCAGCATAGATGTGAAAAGCAGTCAGCTCCCACAGGTGGATGCATTTGAAAGATATCAACGTATCCTCTGATTTTGCCCTTGTCTCCATCCTGCAGCACAGTCTCCACTACAGTCTTGGCAACAGCCTCATTCCCAGCCCCAGCGAGAGTCTGAGTCAGCCTCAAGCCAATTCAAGCTATTTTTTTCTTCATCAAAAACACTGACATCACAGAGGTCTTCATGTTGGCTGGATTCAGCACAATTTATACTTTTAACCTGCCCAGGCAGTTCTGAAGGTTGGAACCTCTCTAAGAAATTATGGCAATTAAGCAGGATATAATGAACAGCGGTGAGAAAGATGGGTATTTAATGGACATCAGTGGTTACAACTTGCAGCATCAGTGGAACAATCAATCCTTTATGATATGGGCAAAATAAGAGCCTAAATGTTATGTCTAGAAATGCTTTGAATGTTATAAAGGATAGAGATGTTATAAGGAAAAGAACATAAAAAGAGTTAAGCCTGTAATTAGAAGATCGGAAATAACTGCAGGTTCCTGTGAAACTGATGATTTGGCCAAGGAACTGAAACAATTCACTGAAGAAAGTGACTCCTCTGCTATGTAGGTATTGAATGTAGATGAAACAGGACTCTCTATGTGAAGGATGCTCTATGAAGTCCATCTTGAGAAATGAGATTATTCTTCATCTTCTGAACTCACAGTTCGTTGCTATTTTTGTTATTATCTGCGTTTCTTGGTTCGTATTTGTTCAGGGAGTAGATCGATCAAGTTTTATTCTAATTTCAATGATACATTGAAAGATAAATACAGATGGCTAAGGACAAGGTAAAATTCATTTCTTTTAATGTCAATGGGCCATTAAATCCAATCAAACGTAAGAGAATTTTATCCAATTTGATTCATACTGGGGAAAATGGTTTAATAAATAATGCCTCATAGGCCTGACTTTATTCTCACAAATCAATGAATCTGTTGTAAAAACAAAAGATCACTCCCTACTTGTACATAGTTCTTCCCTTTTGCTTGTTTTTTTCTCTCCACTCTTTTCTATAAGTGTGTACCTCAGATAAATACTTTGTGGAGATTTGTGACATATATGATTATATGATATATATGTACAATGTCTGAAACACATCTTATGGAAATGTTTGTTTGATGATGAACTTCAATAAAAAAAATAAATTACAAAAAAAAGAGAAGTCAGTTTCAAATAGGCCAGTGGGGATGGGATCAATGAAGTAATCTAGGATAAGGGCAACAAAGTTTTTGGAAACATGAAACATCTTCTGAATGAGGATTTGTTAGAGCTCGATGTCCTGAGCCCTGTGGGTCTCTGCAGCTTGCCATAGAGTGTTGAGCTTCAGGGTTGCTCGGCATTTGGAATTTACTAATCATTATCTTAACTATCCCTTTCTGCTTCCAGTTTAATCTTGTCAGGGTAATTGTGACTGGCACAGCTTTTCCCGCATGCTATGGTTATTTAAAGAGTATTCTCATTTTGTGCCATAGCAGAGTCACTGTCACACAGAGAATAATTTGTCTTGTGGTGTCGCTCAGGCTGTTTTGGTACTCATATGCCTAAACTCTTGCTTCCATCTCTTCATGGGAATTCTACTGTTCCTCTGCTTCCGGGTCGAGTGGTGAGCCTGCCATCTGTCAGTCCTGGGTTAAGCTGATACCAGCGACCATCGCAACAGACAGACTCTGCCATTCCTCCACGTCCTGTGAGCGCACACCGTGACATCTGAGCACAGAGGCCACAAGAGAAGCAAGAAGCCATCAACATGTCATCACTGCCAAACAATGCCGCCATTTTCAAGGGCAATTATTCTGGGTATTTATAGTACTAAATAGGACCTCAGAAAAGGTTAACATATGAGAAGCATTTGATACTTGTGGGCCTGTACTCGCTGCAGTATAGAAGGAATGGGGGTGGGGTGGGGAGAGAATCTCATTGAAACCTACAGGATATTGAAAGGCATATTGGAGGAATGGTGGACATGGAGAGGGTGTTTCCTATAGCTGGGGAGTTTAAGACCAGAGGTCACTGCTTCATAGTACAAAGAGGTCCGTTTAGTAAAGAGATGAGGATGAATTTATTTTGCCAAGCCAGAGAGTGGTGAATCTGCAGAATTCAGTGCCACAGATGGCTATGCAGGCCAAGTCAAGATTAAAGATTGTTTAATATCATTTCCAATACCCAGCTGTGAAGGAGAACAAAATAATTGTTACTCCAGATCCATTGAAGGACAAAAAACACAATAAGATGAAGAACATGGTAATAAAAAGCACAATAGACATATATACATAACATGACTTATAAACATCGATCAATGATACGTACATAAAGTGACGTCACGTACAGGAGTGTCTGTACATAAGGTGACAGGAAATGATGAAGTAGTATTGGGGAAGGGTATAGAGGAGTGGGTTAGTGGATGGAGGTGTTGATCAGCCTTACTGCTTGGGTAACTGTTCTTGAGTCTGGTATCCTGAGGTGGATTCTAAATAGCCTCTTCCCTGATGGGAGGGGGACAATGAGTCCATGAGCAGGGTAGGAGGGATCCTTCTTGACATCGCAGGCCTTTTTCCAGCACCTTTCTTTATATATGTCCTTGATGGTGGGTAGGCTGGTGCCGGTGATGCATTTGGCAGTTTTGACTACTTCTTGTAGAACTTTCCAGTCTGTCGCAGTGTTGTTTCCATACTCTGCTGTGGTGCAGCATGTTAGGGTGCTCTCTACATTCACCGGTAGAAGGTTATGAGCATAGATGCACATAGTCCAGCTCTCTTCAGCCTTCTCAGAGCGTTGGTGAGCTTTCCTGATTGTGTCGGATGTGCTCTGCACAATGAGAGGTTGTGTGGGATGTGCACTCACAAGAGTTTGAAACTGCTCTCAGTTTCCACTGCTGTGCCACTGATGTAAAGATGGTTGTGAGTGGGTCGAGTCAATAACCATCTCCTTTGTCTTGCTGACATTGAGGAAGAGGTTATTTGTCTGCCATAGGACTCAAGCTGTTCCACCTCCTCTCTGTAGTCTGTCTCGTCGCTGCTGGTGATGAGCCCCGTCACTGTTGTGTCATCAGTGAACTTGACAATGTGATTACTCAGGTGTGTGGTCGAGAGGTCGTGTGTGAGCAGAGTGCACGGCAGTGGGCTCACACACGGCCCTGGGGGGCTGAGCAGGAGGAGCGATTGTGCATTCGGACCATTTGAAGTCTGTTGGTTAGGAAGTTGCACAGTGGTGTATTTAGACCGAGGAGTAGGAGTTTGTTCACCAAGATCTGTGGGACAACAGTGTTGAACGCTGAACTGACATCAAGAAATAGCACTCTGACAACGTGTCCTTGTTTTCTCGGAGTATTAGGGCCAGGTGCATGACAGATGCTATGGCGTGGGGGCGTGAGGTGGCTTTGTAAGTATCATGTCTGTTTGCTAAGGCATCTGTCATAGAGCGGTTTTGTCAAGCTCAAAATACATTTATTATCAAACAATGTATAAACAATGAGATTTGTTTGTTTACTGGTAACCACAAAGCAGGAAACCTGAAAGAAACTAATTTTTAAAAAATTAAAAGACCAAAACCCAATGCACAGGAGAAAGGGGAAAAAACACAAAGCATGCAAACAATTGAAGCGAAAAACAATATTCCAGACCAAATTGACTTCTCAGATCTGAACCCCAGAGCAGCCCAGAGTAGGCCCAAAGCCTCGCTTATCAGTTCATCATGAACACAGCAGCCGGGGCAATCTTCATAGCCTGAGTGCCATGGACAGAGGAGTCAAGTCAAGTGAAGTTTATTGTCATTTAACCACAAGATTTTCCAAGATGGCGGCGCAACGCAGTTTGCAGCGGCCACTCCGGAGCTGATTATCTGTTACTTGTGAAGTGGGGTGCCGTGCAAAATCATAATAGATTGAAAACGGACGTGGGAGCACGGAGCAACATCAGGAAATCTCCAGGAAGACCTTCTTTGTTGCTGCTGCTGCTGTGAGGTCCGGGACTCTGCTGGGAAGAACAGGCCCCTAGTCCTCAGGGTTGTGTTGCCGATGGCCGTTGGCGGGGCCGTCTTAATACGCTCGGCAGAGCATGGTGCTCGGAGAAGCTGTGCCGGAGGGGATGGTCGTCGGCTCGGAGGTTCGATGGACTCGGAGCCCGCTGCGGTCAAGTCGCATTCGGTGTGTGCTGCGTCTGCGAGGCTGGGTTCGACAGAGCTTTTGTTGTGTGCTGCGTCTGCGAGGCTGAGTCGGGCGGTACCATGGAAGTCCATAGTGGGGGTATTCCCTTCTGCCGCTGGCGTGGGATGGCAAGTCTGTCGGGACCCTGGGGACTTGTGGAAACTGTGTGGTGATTTCTTTTGAACTTATAGTCCTTTAACATCTTTGGACTATTTTTACTGTGCCCATAGTCTGTTTTTTAATCAATTATGCTATTGTTTGCACTGTTGTAACTATATGTTGTAATTATGTGGTTTTGTGCAGGTCTTGTAGCTTTAGATTTTGGTCTTGTTTTGCTGGTGGATTTGGAGCTTCTTTCCGGGGAACCCGCTAAGACTGTAACGCGATATTAATATGCAGCAGCCTCTCCGGACTCTGGATTGGGGATTGCCAAATGTTATGTGGATTTTCTAGTGTAGTCTGTTTTGTCATATGCTTTTGTGATATCATTCTGGGGGAACGTTGTCTCATTTTTTAACTGCATTGCATTTGTGGTTTCTAAATGACAATAAACTGAATCTGAATCTGAATCTGGCAGGGAGTTCAGAAGCCTAATAGCCTGGGGGAAGAAACTGTTCCTCATCCTCAACATTTTTGGTTTTTTTGCATTGGTATCTCCTGCCTGGTGGTAGAAAGTCAAAGAGGATGCTGGATGGATGGGTGGAATCCTTAATAATACAAGGGCCCTGGGTATGCAGTGCTCCTGATAAATGTCCCTGATGGATGGTACCAAGACCCTGAGTGAAAACAGCTCTTGCCTTGGATCCTGACACCCTGTCTCATCAGTCTGTCTGGGCCGGCATTGAAACTGACCAACCAACGGAATAGCGAAAGCCTCAGGCGCCCTGGAGAGAGGAGTGAACATTGTGGACAGCAAGCGCAATCGGCTCTTGCCTCCAATGTGGGTCACTGCTTCAGATGTCTAAGCAGTGGATTGTACCTCGCACTAGGACCAGGCTACTGTGAAGAGGCTCGGGGCCTAGACCACGCTGCCCAGCGACTTGCTGTGGGTTCTGATTTCGCCGCTCAGCCCTAAGCTGCTCTCAAGCTCTTCAAATCAGCTCAGGAGCCAGAGCGATCCATCCTCACACCCTGGCCAGTTGTACGGACATTAAATCTCCTCAGCCTCAACTTCTCCTCTCCGAATGGCTCACTCCACCCGTATCAATTTTGTAACACATCGTCTCGGCTCATCCCCTGAACTCGCCTCGCCATCACAAGCCCCCTCACTGTTTGCGGTGATAATTTAACATAATTTCCCTCAGAAAAGGTGATGTTCTTAGTCAAATTTCCTGTCTTTTTAACTACGATTGAGTTGTCACACTCGTTCGATAGCGCCATCTTAGCCGGAAGTAAGCATATTGGTGTGTCCGATGCGGCAGGAATGGGGCCGTTACCAGCCATCAAAAGCACTTCATGTTGATTGGCATCAGTGCCACCGGGTAGTAGTCGTTTATTTCTGAAGGCGTAGTGTTCTTTGATTCAGGGACGATTGAGGCTGATTTGAAGCATGTGGTGACAGCAGCCTGGATGAGCGGAGTGCTGAGGGTGTCTGTGATGATGTCAGTGAGCTGGTGTGCACAGTCCCTAAGCACTCAGCCTGGACGTTGTCTGGCCTGGCAGCCTTATGAGGGCTGACTTTCTGCGGACTGCTTCTCATGCCTGCTGCTGTTACAACACAGTGGCTGCTCACCTGGAAGGGAGGTACTTTCCACGGTTGCATTGCAGTGCATGCCTTGAGGCATGTATAAATGTTGTTTAGAGTGCCAGGGAGGGAGGTGTCACTGGTCCACTTGACCTGAAGAAGGGTCTCAGCTTGGAATGTTAACTGTTTGTTCATTTTTATGGATGCTTCCTGACCTGCTGAGTTCCTCTAGCATTTTACTTTGAATTTCCAGCATCTGCAGAATTTTTTGTACTAAGAGTTGATAATGTTTTTCCTTGTATAGTCAGTACTGCTCTTGATGCTCAGCTGGGATTGCTATTGGATAGGTGTCCTGAATTTTTTGTGCTTAGACGGTCTTTGCCCTCTTGATGCCTACTATGAAGTTTCTCCTGGCTGCTGTGGGGGCTGATCAGTCTCCTGCATCCTGTGCTTTTAGTAGGGAGTGCACCTCTGCCTTCAGCCAGGCCCTGACAGTGAGAAGACCCCTCTTGAGGTATGGACGTCATCTACGCTCTTACAGATGTAGCTGGTGACAGGCGCGGTCTGTGTCTTCTACATTTGTGGTGTCCCTTCAAAACAGTGTTGACGAATAGAGATTGCCTCATCAGGACACAGAGTGATGGTCCTCTTGACTGGTTCGTCTGTTTTCAGCAGTGGTCAGTATGCTGGGATTAACATTATGGAAATGTGGTCAGAGAGGCAGAGATGAGGACGTGGGGTGGCTTTTTAAGTATCGCGTCTGCTTGTATAAACATGGTCCAGTCTGTTTGTTCCCCATGTTGCCATGGTGACGTTTTTAGTGGAATTTGGATAAAATGTCCTGCAGGTTAACATGATTGACGTCTCCTGTAATTATGTAGAGAGCATCCGGGTGTTTGTTCTGCAGAGACCTGATGATACTGTGAAGCTCGCCAAGTATGTCCTTGACATTTGTGCTCAGATGGATGTAAATAGAAATGTGCGCACCAGTAACCTCCTTGCCACTGGGTATATCTTGATTAGTAAGGGAATCAAAGGAGAAGGCAGGCAAATGGGATTTAGAAGGTTAATAAAACCACCATGATGGAACAGCGACGAAGGTCCAATGAGCTAAACAGCCTAATTCTGCTCCTATGTCTTATGCTCATGTGGTCACATGATCAAAAATATTGTGCTTTGTTATAAGCAGCTTTAAATAGTTATTGGTTCCTTTTCTAAGCTTCATTAATCAGCCTTCCAGCAATGATCTACACTGAGCTTAGAATCAGCCCCAGCACCAGGGAGAACTCTGCCTGTCAGCTCCACCACTCACTTTCTGACATACAAAGTCACCACTGCCACTTGCATACAAGTGTAGAAAGGTACAAATTAGGAGCAGGAGGCTCTTTCGCTTCTTGAGCCTGCCCTACATTTCAATAAGATCCTGGGTGGTCTACTGCAACCTCACCACTGTGTTCCCACTTCCTGCAATAATCATACATCCACTGGTTGCCTGTATACCCCTGCTCCAAGCCTCTGGTTCCACCTGCCTTTTCAAGAAGTGTTCCAAAGACTCACGACCATTTAAGGGAAGAAATTTTACCTTTTTCTGTTTTAAGTAGAACATCCCTTATTTTGAAACCTATGGTTCTAGATTCTTACACAAGTGGAAACATTTCTTCTAAGGGGAAAAAAAACTACCTTTTCCTGTTTTAAATAGAAAATCCCTTATTTTGATTCCTATAGTTCTAGATTCTTACACAAGTGGGAAAATTTCCACATTCATTGTGTTAAGAACCCCCAGGTCTTGTAGGCCTCACTTAGTGCTTATTGCGAATGTGTACAATATATATGATATTATCTTAATGTCAGAATGAATCATCAATAAAATGATGTTTTATTATTTTAGACGTGTATGTTGCTTTTTTTTAGGTTTTACAACCCAACTTTTGAACTCTGGAACACAAAATTACACACACCATAAAATTTTGAAATCAACTAATGGCAAAAAAGCATTTTTGATTTATGATATTTTGAGTAAAACCAATAAGGGCACCTCTGTACATTGGAGGTATTATTGTACTTCATCTTCAAAATGTTTACAAAAGCACCATTCTTTGTGCAGTGCGAACTGCACCTACAAGATGATCGGGCCCTCTTGCACAGAAGGGAGATCAATTAAATATAAATGCCTCTACTGGGCCCAAGAATGGAAATGTATGAAGGATTCATTTGCTCCTTCATTGAATGAACATTTCGGCTTGATCACAGAGTCTTCCCATTGAGTGGTCAATTGGTGGACCCAAAGCATCAGTTTAAATATCACTGGTAAATTGGATGTAAACGGGCCTGGTAGGAGATCTGTACATGAAAGGTATGCAGGGAGAGAAGCAAAAGTGAAGGGCAAAGAAAACAAGGATAAAAGTCATTCAGGACATTAGTGTAGGAAAATGCTAACAAAGCTAACAGTGTTAAAGATTGAAGCCTAGGGGCTTTATGCATTAATTATTAATTATGCAATATTGTGCAGAACATTCACAAAAGGTAGATGAATTAACAATGCAAGTAGATACAGTGTCTATCAAAAGTATTCACCCTCCCCCCTTGGAAGTTTCATGTTTTATTGTTTTACAGTATTGAATCACAGTGAATTTAATTTGGCTTTTTTTTTGACACTGATCTATAGAAAAAGATTCTTTCATGTCAAACTGAGAGCAGATCGCTACAAAGTGATCTAAATTAATTACAAATATAAAACATGATTGCATTAGTATTCACCCCCTTCAAGTCAGTATTTAGTAGATGCACTTTTGGCAGTAATTACAGCCTTGAGTCTGTGTGGATAGGTCTCTATCAGCTTTGCACATCTGGACACTATAATTTTTCCCCATTCTTCTTTACAAAACTGCTCAAGCTCTGTCAGAATGCATGGGGATCGTGAGTGAGCAGCCCTTTTAAAGTCCAGCCACAGATTTTCAATTGGATTGAGGTCTGAACTCTGACTTGGCTGCTCCAGGACATTAACTTCGTTGTTTTTAAACCATTCCTGTGTAACTTTGGCTTTATGCTTGGGGTCATTGTCTTGCTGGATTACAAATCTTCTCCAAAGCCGCAGTTCTCTTGTAGACTGCAACAGGTTTTCCTCCAGGATTTCCTTGTATTTTGCTGCATTCGTTTTATCCTGTATCATTACAAGCCTTCCAGAGATGATGCAGTGAAGCATCTGAAGTACTGTGTGCATTTCTGGTCTCCAAACTTGAGGAAGCACATACTGGCTTTGGAGGCAGTGCAGAGATTGATTCCAGGGATGAAGGGGTTAACCTATGAGGAGAGATTGAGTTGCCTGGAACTATACTGAACTCTCTGGAGTTCAGAAGAATGAGAGGGGATCATCTATAACATACAAAACTTTGAAAGGGATAAATAAGATGGAAGTAGAAAAATTGTTTCCATTGGTAGGTGAGAATAGAACTAGGGGACATTGCCTCGAGATTCAAGGGAGAAGATTTAGTACGGAGATGAGGAGAGACTGTTTTTCTCAGAGAGTGGTGTATTTGTGGAATTCTCTGCCCAGGGAAGCAGATGAGGCTTCTTCACTAAATATATTTAAGAAACAATTAGATAGGTTTTTACATAGTAAGGGAATTAAGAGTTACGGGGAAAAGGCAGGTGGATGGAGCTGAGTTTACAGACAGATCAGCCATGATCTTATTGAATGGCGGGGCAGGCTCGATGGGCCGGATGGCCTACTCCTGCCCTTATTTCTTATTTCATAGCAAAAGGATTTGAGTACAGGAGCAGGGAGGTTCTACTGCAGTTGTACAAGGCCTTGGTGAGACCGCACCTGGAGTATTGTGTGCAGTTTTGGTCCCCTAATCTGAGGAAAGACATTCTTGCCATAGAGGGAGTACAAAGAAGGTTCACCAGATTGATTCCTGAAATGGCAGGACTTTCATATGAAGAAAGACTGGATCGACTAGGCTTATACTCACTGGAATTTAGAAGATTGAGGGGGGATCTTATTGAAACGTATAAAATTCTAAAGGGATTGGACAGGCTATGCAGGAAGATTGTTTCCGATGTTGGGGAAGTCCAGAACGAGGGGTCACAGTTTAAGGATAAAGGGGAAGCCTTTTAGGACCGAGATGAGGAAAACCTTCTTCACACATAGAGTGGTGAATCTGTGGAATTCTCTGCCACAGGAAACAGTTGAGGCCGGTTCATTGGCTATATTTAAGAGGAAGTTAGATATGGCCCTTGTGGCTAAAGGGATCAGGGGGTATGGAGAGAAAGCAGGTACAGGGTTCTGAGTTGGATGATCAGCCATGATCATACTGAATAGTGGTGCAGGCTCGAAGGGCCGAATGGCCTACTCCTGCACCTATTTTCTATGTTTCTATTATGTTCTTATGTAACCAACATAATTGAAGGATGTGCTGGGGCAGTCCACAAGCATCACCACAAATTCTGGCGTCCACAATGTTCAACAGAATTACGTGCAGCTAACATACAACAAGCAACAGCAAAACAAGCCCCTCTTTCACCTCCTCTCATCCACACACACATTGAGGCCTCCAATTCTAGGCCTCCAACCTCCAGACCATGGCCCCACATTTGCAGAGGTTGGGCTCCAATCTCTGGAATCGCAGACCCAGAGCTTTGACCTCTGGACTCACCGACCTCTGGGCTTCAACTCCAGGACTTGTTGATCGTGGGCCTCTCTCCTCAGGACCTTCCAACCGACTTCGGGCCTCTAATCCCAGGTCTCGCTAACCATGGACCTCTGACCCCAGGACTTTTCCTCCTAAGAGATCACCAGCCCTCATTCTTGGGGCCTTGAGGATAGACATCTGCTTGGAAAATCATAATGTGGCATCTGTGTGGATGGAGCAAAGAAACTCTAAGGCTCAATAAACATTGGTGGGTGTCATCTAATGACCTTCAGATAGTTGGGGTGATGCAAGTAGCAAAAATCAAACAAAAACTCAGAGATAATGTGTAAATCAGCACACTGCTAAATCCATGGGATGGTTGTCCATCATGTCTGACGATAACAGGAAATCTGTGCGGGTGTTTTTAAAGTGGAAAGGTTGTTGCACTGGGGCAGTTACACCCTCTTGATCTCAGAAGTCTGGGTCCAGTGGTACGAACAAGCCTCACAGACTGGGGTCTTCCTTGGTCGCAGTGGATGGCCGTGACTTCTCTTGAGCCTTGTCATGTGCTTTGCTCTCCGCCTTCCTAGCTCTTGGATCTCACTGTAGATCCCATCCACCCAGTCCGCCGGAGCTGACTTTGCATATAAGGACAGCATTGTCCCTACCTCACTGGGGTATGATGCTGCCAGCTACCCTCACCTGGTTTAGCCCGCCTGTTGAAGTGGTGTACTGGGGTGTGGCCACTGTCACATGCAGTTACTTGGAGCCAGAGAAGAATCTGTAGAATTCTTTGCTGTAGAAGGTGTGGAGGTTAGGTAATTGGGTATATTTAAAGCAGAGTTTGATAGGTTCTTAATTAGTAAAGGTGACAAAGGTTACAGGGAGAAGGCAGGAGAATGGGGTTAAGAGGAAATAATAAATTAGCCATGATTGAAATATGAGCAGAATTTATGTGCTGAATTGCCTAATTCTGATCCTGTGTCTCATGGCTTTATGGACAATAGGTGATTGTTCATGTTAATTGGTGCACATTGAAAGCTTTGGGACGAGATCAGGGAAGGTATTAAAAGCAACACACACAAAATGCTGGAGGAATTCAGGAGTTCAGGAGGCACCTATGGAGATGGATAAACAGTCGACGTTTTGGGCTGAGGTCCTTCTTCAGCAACCCAGAATAAAAAGGTGGCAGGAGGGGAGGAGGCTAGCTGGAAGGTGATAGGTAAAGCCAGGTTGGTGAGAAAGAAAGAGAGGAGAGTAGACCACAGGAGGAAGGGGAGGAGGAGGAGACCCAGGGAGAAGTGGTAAGCAGGTGTGAAGAGGTAAACTGCTGGATGGGGAATGGGGAGGGGAATACATTATTTACTGGTAGGAGAAATCGATATTCATGCCATCAGGCTGGAGGCAACTCCAACAGAATATAAGGTGTTGCTCCTCTACCCTGAGGGTGGCCTCATCTTGCCACAAGAGGAGGCCACGGACCAACATGTCAAAATGGGAATTAATGTGTTTAGCCCTTGGGAAGTGCCGCTTGTGTCGAATGAAGTGGAGGTGCTCAACGAAACAATGCCTCCAATTTAAGATGGGTCTTGTTAATGTAGAGGAGGCCACAATGGGAGCACTAGACACAATAGACGACCCCAGCAGCTTCACAAGTAAAGTGTTGCCTCACCTGGAAGGATTGCTTGGGGCCCTGAATGGAGGTGAGGGACATACTAAATGGCCATCTTCTCTATTAATGCATCCCCCACATGGTGTATATTTTAGCATAGGTCTGTTTTGTTGTTTAATATTCTGTGTTGCTGTATATTCAGGGAGCCATCGCTCAACACTGTAACAAAAGAGACTGAGCCTAGAAGTCTTTAGAGCATCCACCAGAAATGAATATTCAGATGAGTTCTGCACAACACCTGGAGCATGGATACAACTTTTTTACACCAACACATTGAGGGGCTGACCAAAAAGCAAGACATCCTAGACTTGGTACTGTGCAATGAAAAACAAAATAATTATAATCTTGTGCATGGTATTTTAAGGAAAAGTAATAGAATTCTTCATGAAGCTGGAGAGCGAAGTCATAGAATCAGAAACTAGAGAATTGAAACCGAGCTTATTGGCCAAGAAAGGCATGAATTGGCCTGGATAAATTGTGGAACTTTATTAAATGGGGAATTATAGACCAGTTAACTAGAATCTGTTATAAAAGTTGCAGTAAGAGACTGTTGGAAAGTATTAATGGAGAGAATAAAGTCAGCATGAGTTTATAAAAGACTAATTATGTTTAACAAACCTTGTGGAGTTGCTGCTAGAATAGATAAGGAACTACCAGTGGATGTGGTATATTTGGTCTTGATAATGTCCCATATTCAGTAAGGCGTTGGTGTGCGGAAATAAAGAGAAAGACTTTCCAGATTATATGCTGGCACAGACTGAGAATTTGTTGACAGGAAACAAAGTGGGAAAACTGTCACTAGCTTTCACTATTGGGATGCCTGGATGTTAACATGTGTGTGTCTGTATAAGAGAAAGAAAAGAGGGAAACAGTGATTGAAGTATTTATTTGCAGGATGAATAGAAAGTTTATGCAAGGTACACTTGAATATTTGCCAGATTAATTCTTTGTATGAGAGCAAAATGTCAAAATGCCTGCAGTTTGTATTCATTGTTAGTTGCTAATAAACTGAAAGCTGGTAGATGGTAATCCTTTATACTTGTCTGTTGTTGTGAGAATTCATTTCTATACATGAAAATCAACATAAATGCTGATGCTGGAAGTCGGAAATAAAAAGAAAAATGCTGGAAAAGCTCAACAGGTCAAGCTGCATCTGTGGAAAGAGAGCCAGTTGACATTGTGGTTTTGCAACCTACACTGTCAGAACTAGTTCCAGCATTTTCTGTTTTTATTTAATTTCTGTACATGAGTATTTAGTCTCTGGAGATCTATGTTCCATGTTTTGAATTAATTTAAATGGTAAGAATGTTTTCTAAGCATTCCTCCCCAGATGTTCATCAAAGTTGACAAACCTTTGGATTCCTAACGTATTACATGGATCATTGTCTCTGCATTATTAGAAGAGATGCATCTTTTTATTAGTTGATTGTTTTTATTGGTTGATTGATCAACTGTTTGTAAACCCAGTCTTATTAGAAATTTCACATTAAAAACTGGGGGTTAAGATTTTAATTGTTTCTCAAATTAGCAGAGTTTTAACTGTTAGAGGAAATTAGAGATAAACTGTGATGATAAAATCAAAATTCAGTTATGTTTTCTGAAGAAATGTCACAGTCACAGTAAGAAATAGTCTTTGTTACAACCAGTTTGCATTGAAATGTGTGATATAGTTTGGATTTAGTTCGAACATACACTAACATACAACTACCTGTTAATGAGACTTAAGTTTTTCTTAGTTTGGTTTTCTTAGGTTAGGAAAACAAAAGACTTGATAGATCAAATATGTTAATTGTAATTTTAAGTGTTCTGTTTGTTTAGGGATGATCAAGATAGATTTTATATAAGTTTATAAAATCTAAGTCAGCGTAAAATTTTTTTTTATGAAATCAGACTCTGACTTGAAACTCTGTTATTGTTGATTGCAGGGAAGTTAACAATATGCTACCTTCGTTCTGCTTAGCAGAGGATGGATTTTCAGCTAGGGAAACCAGAAGACTGTAAGACAGGTTTAGACCATCCAGTCTGCTCTGCCATTAAATCACAGCTGATTTATTTCCCCTCTCAATTCTCCCACCTTCTCTTTATAGCCTTTGACTCCCCTACTAATCAGAAACCTGTCAAGCTCTTGCTTTAAATATACTCAATGACTTGGCCTCCACATCCATCTGTGCAATTAACTCCACAGATTCACCACTATCTGGAATAAGAAATTCTTCCTCATATCTGTTCTAAAGGGATATTCTTCTATTCTGGGGCTGATCCCTCTGGTCCTAGACTCCTTCACTATTGGAAACATCCTCTCCACATCCACAGTGTTTAGTGGGTTTCAACAGGATTCCCTTCTTATTCTTATAAACTGTCTCCTCTTACATCATCCCTTGTGTTCCAGGTTCATTCCTGTAAAGCTCTAGACCTGTGCTGGAACAAAATTTATAGATACAGGGCCCAAATCTGTTAACAATACTCCAAGTGCAGTCTGATCAATGCCTTATCAAGTCTCAGCACTACACCCTTGCTTTTATATTTTAGTTCTCTAGAAATGAATGCTAACATTGCATTTGCCTTCCTTACTACCCTGCAGTTTAATTTTTAGAGAAACCTAAGATTCCAAGTCCCTTTGCACCTCAAATTCTCTTCCACTTAGAAAATAATCTCCACCTTTATTCCTTTCTCCAAAGTGCGTAACCATGCATTTCCCTACAGTGTATTCCATCTGCTACTTCTTTATCCCTTCTCCTAATCTGTCCAAGTCCTTCTGCAGACTCCATGCTTTCTCAATACGACCTGCCCCACCACCTGTCCTGGTATTGTCCTCTAACTTAGCCACAAAGCCATTAATTGCAACATTAGATCAATCCCATATAACGTGAAAAGTTGCAGACCCAACACCGGCCCCTGCGTAACACCACTAGTCACTCGAAATCAGCTAAAAAAGGCCCCTCTTTATTTGCATTTTTGGTCTATTGCCAGTCAGATCAGATTAGGTTCATTTATTTATCACATGTACATTGAAACATGCAGTTAAATGTGCCATTTGCATTAGCAATCAAACAACGTAAGGATGTGCTTGGAAGCTTTCAAGTATCGTCACACTTACTGGCAGCAACATAGCACGTCCTCAACATTCAGCAGAACAACAGCAACAAAACAAGCATTTTCACATCCACTCACACATACACATAATCCTCAGCCCTCCATCCTCCAGTAGACTCACAGATCCAGGGTTTGGTAATTAGGCCTCGACTAACAGACCCAATCCAGTAGGGCTTTGATCTTCAGTATAAGTTGCAAGACTGACTGATGATAAGAATTCCAGAGCCAATCTTCTATCCATGCTGGCATCTTTCCTCCAATACCATGGGTTCTTATCTGGTTTTGCAGCTTGTCAAAGGCCTCTGAAATCCAGGTAAATTACATTCAAATGTCTATCCTGCCTGTTATTTCTTCAAAGAATTCCTAGTGATTTGTCACGCAAGATTACCCCTTAAGGAAACTATCCTGACTTCTGTTACCAAGCCCTCAAAACCTTATCTTTAATAATGGATTCCAGCATTTTGTCAACCATTGAAGTCAGGGTAACTGTCCTATAAATTCCTGTCTTCTCACCTCCCTCCCTTTTTATAGAGTGGAGTGACATTTTCAATTTTCCAGTCCTTGAGAACCATTTCAGAGTCGATTAATTCTTGAAAGATCATTGCTAATACCTCCAGATTATCTTCAGCTACCTCTTATACAACTTTGGGTAGTAATCCACCTGGTCCAGGTGACTTATCTACCTTCAAATCTTTCAGCTAGCCAAGCACCTTCTCCTTAGTAATAGCGATTACACTCACTTCTGCCCCCTGAGGAATCTATTATCTTAAGCTGCCTATTCAAATCCGTTTCATTACAAACACTAAATCCAGAATCCTTTTCCTAGTGGGCTCAACCAAATGCTGCTCTAGAAAGCTATCTCGTCCACATTCTAGAAATTCCTCCTCGGGTTCTAGCACCAACCTTTGTGACGGTATTGGGTTTGCTGACTGTAAAGTTCTAAACTCAGCTGAAAATCTTATGCCCTATCCAATATAGATAGCTACAGGTACCCTCACTGCCCTAAGATTATACTGCAGACACCTACTCTTCAAAGACTAGTTCACTTTCCTGTTTATCCTCTGCAGCCAATACCCACCATTAGAGCAGTGGATCTCCCACCCCTACCATCAAGTAGGAGATGCTTCCAGCTAACAAAGTAGTTCAAACACAGTTCACTTAGCTTTAGTGATACACATTTAAATTTAGATAAAATTCTTAAAACAAATTTAAAATTCACAGAGGATTTCTACTTATAAAATATACCTGAGTTACAAACCATTTCTAAAACACAAATGATTTCCAAAGCACAGGTACAATTCCTATAAGCTAAAAAATACCAATGAGTTGCAGATGGAGTCTTCAGTCACTGAAATTGAAGGCAGAGGAATGGATTTTAGCCCACCCCATCTTCCTGTTATTCTTCTTGCCATTCATTGACCATTCCTAACAAGCCGCACTGCTCGCTTACATTTATACTGTTTTTTTGTCACTTGGGTGACTTCGCACATACAGTATGTGATGTCTTTTCAGATCCCCTTTTCACCCAAATGGTCTAAAAGCTTCTGGGACAGATATCCCAGATACCCAAAATTAATGCTGTGAGTGTTGATCTTCCGATTATTGACAGATCACCGGTGTGTCCAATGACTCCCTACCAATGACGGGATAAACTAAGTAATAAAGTGCTAGGTGATGGTTTTAATCTGGTATGCATGTTTCCTTAACTAAGTAATGTAGCCAGTATTATCTGGTTTGATTTAGGCCAATTAAACAAAACCCCATTGTGTTACTCTGAACCTCCCGAGTAGTCAGCCCCATGCTGTGGGCCAGCAGTCTGTGCTCTGTTTGTATGAAAAGTTGACATTTTAACTTCAGACTGATTATTGCTTGAAATTTACATTAAGAACTAAAGACTGAATCCCATTTACGACAAGAAGCTGAACAAAAGATATTGGTTGGAATTTTTACTTACTAAAAAACTCTTTGATCTCTAGTAGTCTCAGTTGCTATGTTAGAAAGCTGAGCTTGACAAAATGCCCCCTGGACAGTAAATATCCATCACACCTGATTTTCCCAAACTTCCTGTATATTGAAATCTCCATAGCCATAATAACATTACCTTTTTTTTTCAATCCTTTTTATCTCCCATTATATTTTGTATCCCACATCCTAGCTACTGTTTGAAGCCTAAATATAACTCACATCAAGATCTTTTTAACTTAGCAATTTCTTAACTCAATCCACAACGACTCTAAATCTTTTGATCTGATGAAACTTCTTTCTAAGGATTTGATTTCATTTCTTAGCAACACGATGAACTTTGACGAAATCTGCGCCTACAAATAGGCATTGTCTCTAGTTTAGAATTGTGAAAAAAAAGAGTAAGATCACATTATATCAGGATTTACTTGAATATTACTGGATTTAATTTCACCAATAAGCACCCCAATCATATCGGAGGAGATCCCTCCGCCAGTATGAAATGAGCTTGAAGGCAGAGTAGTGTTAGGTGAAGACCGGTACAAGTATTTGAGAGTATTAGACATATACATCCCAAAAACACATTTTTACAGATACCTTCAAATTAGAGATTTTCTACATTTCCAATTGGTTACTTTTCCTATAGGTCCTGATAAAAATTTACTGGACGATCTTTTAAATTTAAAGCCTTTTGTTAATCATTCTATTACCGGTATCTATAACTTGTTGACTGATTCTAGACAAGACTTTTTACATAAAATAAAAAAAGCTTGGGAGGATGACCTAAATTGTCACATTTCTGATGATAGATGGAATAAAATTCTTAAACGGGTCAATAAATCATCTTTCTGTGCTCGTCATTCTCTTCTACAATTTAAAGTGGTTCATAGAGCTTACATTTCTAAACAGAAGCTCTCCAGTTTTTACCCGAATGTTTCTCCACTTTGTAATAAATGCAACTCTGCTGAAGCCTCTTTGATTCATATGTTTTGGTTTTGCCCTACAATTGAAAAGTTTTGGCAGGAAGTATTTCATACCTTCTCTCAGCTTTTTAGGGTCCAATTTGACCCAAATCCCCTTACTGCCTTGTTTGGTATTATTGCAAATGAAGATATAACTTTAAATACTCCTAACCTACAGGTTTTAGTTTTTACCTCTCTTTTAGCAAGAAGAGCAATCTTGCTTAAATGGAAGGAGTCTACCCCTCCTACACATCTTCAATGGCTACGTGATATTATGTCTTATTTAAATTTAGAAATGATCCGCTGCTCAGTCTTAAATTCAAAACAATCTTTTTATGATATTTGGGGACCTTTCCTAAATTACTTTTCCAATTTATAAAGTTTAACAGTGCACAGACTTTTATGTATATTTTTATCTTCTCTTCTTAAGTGAATATGTTTTTTTTTCTAATTATCCATTGTCAACCATCAGCTTTTTTCTTTGGTAGTTGGTAGGGGGTTGACTTTTTTTATATAAAAAAAAATTTCTTTTATGATATATGACTTATCTTTAAATTTTTGATTACAGAGTGGTATACCTTTATGTGTTATGCTATAACATTTTGATCAATTTTATTACAATATATGAATGTACACAAGTTATGTTGAGATGTATCTATGTGTTGCACTCTGTAAATCTTGTTTTTTTTCTGAATAAAAATATTGTAAAAAGAAAAGAAAGACGTATACATGTACCGGTAATTCTCAAGCTAATCTTCTTGGGGCTGCCCATGTGTTAATAAGAAGTTGCAATGGATTAAAGATTACCATTATATACCTCCAGGGGGCAGCAATTCATATGGCAGCGAGTAGTTACCAACGCCACCTCTGTTATAAAGACAGTGTAATAAATGATGTGATGTCTGGAGAAAATACCAGATATTTTGAGAGAATTCCAGGTACTTTCTATAATCATCACATGAATGAGGGTTTCCTTGAAACAGAACTTAAAATGATGAACGAAAAGAGGGTCAGATTTAACACAAAAAACCTAATACTTCGTGAAATGAAAATTCATGCAATCCACCAGTTGATTGAAATGGTTGAGGGACACCAACATCATTAATTACTAAATCAATCTGGAAAGTACGGGAACAGGAGAGTAACCTGAGCCAGCAGCTTGGTTATGGGAGTGTATTACTGACTGTGTGAGACACGGGATGCACCAGATCTAGAGGCAAAGTCTTGGCTGTTAACTGTATCCAATCGTATGCTGCAGTAGACAGTTGCAGAAAACTAAGTGTTCATCTATTAGAAAGCTTTAACCAGGATTCAATCCATGGTTGTGTGATTCACATCTCCCAGAATATATGGATAATTTTATTGATTCTAGTAATTGGGAAGACCTCACAATACCATAGTGGCCAGTAGAGTGAATCCTGGTAATTGCTATAGAGTGTCAACACGACTGGAAGGTACACAATATAAAGGGCGTTTACCTGGTGGAATGGGATAAGACAATTTCACCCAGTAGAAGGTGAAAAGACACAAGAGGTACTGTTGGTGCTGGAAACCCTAGAGCAATACACACAATGTGCTGGAGGAGCTCAGCAAATCAGGCAGTATCTGTGGATGGGAATAAACAGTCGACGTTTCAGGACCTTTCATCAGGACTGGTGGTAAAGTTGCTTTGAATGCGTTCAGTCAAACTTTGTGTGTGGTGGAGATCAGCCTGACTGATTTGGAGCTGACCCACACTTCCTATGTGTGTGGTGAACATCAGACCATCTGATTTGACTTTGGCCCATGCCTCTTGTGTGTATGGTTAAGGTCAGTCCGTCTGATTTGGAGGTGACCCATATATTGTGTAGAGTATTTGAAGAATACTGTCTTACCACTGGAGGAACTCAATTTCTTTTATACAAAGAAATGATAGCTTCCTCCTCCCAATTTCTGTTCCACACCATATTAGTCCATTACAATTGGAAACAATGTTCCCTCTGAGGTTGCGGGTGTGCATGCACACATCTTTTGCTACTAGTGCACAAAGAAATTTAAACTGCCCACAAAAGGTTGTCACCACTTACCTCAGTGGCATGTTAAACTATATTTCACGATCGTACACAATCACATTTCCTTTCCCGGATTCTGATGCGGACTGTGTTGATGACGTGGTCTGTGATAATTTGTCTGCAGATTTTAGAACCAGCTTACTTATACTGTTTTTATTGAAGGAATTATTCAATGCGCACATGTTGTCACTGGGCAAAAAATTTCACAGCACAAGATTTTTGCACAGACTGGTCATCACAATTTAGAGGGAAAATTGATTAGGAAATGTATGGATATATTCAGACTAGACTGGAAAGGACATGTGATGTGAATGGTAAACTGCTAGATAACATGAATAAATACAATAGGGACCTGGGAACTCATTTCCCAGAATGTACAGAACTGCTCTGTCAACAGATACTTGGGCTGGTTAAGGAGCAGGTTAGGACACAAAAGGGTTTCAAAACTCAAGGTTCAAGATTCATGTACATTCATTATCAACAAAAGTATAAATTATACAACCTTGAAATTTGCTTGCTCACAAGTAGCTACAAAGCAAGAAGCCTAAAAGGACACAATTTTTTAAAAAAGAATAAAAATAGAAATAAAAGACCTACACTCAATGCACAAGAGAAAATAAGCAAAAAAAATCTTGCAAACAATTGAAGCAAACAACAGCATTCTGAACCAAAAAGGAGTCCTCAGATCTGAACCCCGGAGTAGGCCCAAAGCAGGCCCAAAGCAGGCCCAAAGCCTCGCTTATCAGTTCATTATGTTAGTGGTCAGGGAGCACAGCAGCCGGGGCAGTCTTCATTGCCTCAGCACCATGGAGATGACCTTTGCAGAAAACAAGCAAAATCAGCCCTCGTTCTGACCCACACCCTGTCTTTTCAGTCTATCTGGCCCAGCGTTTAAATTGACCCGACGACAGAACAGTGAAAGGCTCTGCTTTTCGGGATAGAACCATGGTTCCAAGCATAGAATTGGGATATAAAAGTCAATTTTCATTTTTGGATCAGAATTGTTTCTCATGTTCTTGTCACAGTATGGGTTGTCCTGGTCCTGTGTTTGGGAATCACTGGCTGTTCGCTTTGCAGATGTGTGTGCACTGTGACAGGGTAATGTTACATATTAAAATTAAATAAATGAGAATATTTATGTAATATAAAAAGACAGTGGTGTATCATCTATACACTGAATCATGCCAACCCATAGAGTGGCCACGGATCGAGCCAGGTACTTCAAGGCAGTTTAGATGGGCCAAGAGGAGTAGACGTGGACAGAATACTGTGGTGGGATAGCTGGCAAGTGGCTTTAGCATTTTGGGTTAACTTGCAGATCATGACGAGAAAGCATAAATAAAGCTCATAAGCATATATCCTCCACGCAGAAGTTAGATTTGCTTAGTTTAGAAGTACAGAAGGCTCACATGTACAAAAAAGGAATAAAGAGTTCACTGAAATTTTCTCTTAAACATAACTTCACTAAATGTCACAGTCGCAAATCTATGACATCTCAAGGCCTAGGTCTGCACAAGGGCACATGGAGTACCATAGATAAAGATTGATTGACATGCTTAAGTTCATTGCATAGGCCATGATTCCTCAGAATTCTTAGGATTTGGGAGTAAGTCATTTTCTTAAAATAGAAGGAAAATAAAAAATAATGTGGGAAAGTGATAAAAACACAAAATGCCGGCAGAACTCAGCAGGCCAGACAGAATCTATGGGAGGAGGTAGTGAGGACATTTTGGGCTGAAACCCTTCATCAGGAGTGAAGTAATATGGGATGGTCGAGGGGGGATAAGAAATGGTCTTTGCTGAGATAATTAGTATGTGTGAGCTTGTTCCCTAGGGAATTAGTCTCCACTGAGATGTAGGAATAGGTGGTATATCTGCCAGAAGCAGATGGTCAATAAAATGGAATGTAGTATGAATATCAGATATATTCAATGTAAATGACGTTTGGAGAGATGTGATGAATAATCAAGTACTGTGTGACTGAGTCAAAGGAATGAATTGGACATTGAGCAGAGGCACGGGTTTCCAAGGTATAATGATGGCAAGTGACGTCAGGGAAGCTGTTCATGCAACATCTTAGAAACAATTAATTGTGTATAAAAATTGGGCAACTTATAAAGTGAGTAGACCCTCTCCCTCCCACAGAAGAGAGATCGTTTGAATATAGACTCTTCTGCCTGACCCAAGAACATGTATGAGTGATTCTTTTGAAACACAAATAATGCAGGAGTTATAAGAACATAAGAAATATGAGCTAGAGTTAGCTATTCTGCTGTTCGAGCATGTTCCATCTTGACTATTCATCTACCTCAACCACTATTTTCCTGTCTTATCCCCAAATCTCTTGATTCCCCTAATATCCAAAAATCTACTGATCTTGTAGGGTAACATAACAGAGGGAAAAGTATATAATTCACAACCACTGACATTGAGTTCTGGTTTCACTTTAAGAGGTTGGTCTGGCATGATGGCATTATTACTAAAGATTTTTAGTGCATTTTTGTCTTTAGGTTATGGAGTTCAATAAAAAATGTATCATGGGTTTCATTAAACATAAAATGCCTCACTTCATTTTATTTGTGAAAACCTACATTGGTGACCCCGATGCTCTAGGAGGATTCCCAAGTTATTGAACATGTCAGCCAATGCAGTGGCTTTGAAACTGCTGGCATTTTGGGAGCAAAATGCAATCGCTTGGTTTGTACAAGCTGAGGCCCAATTCGCTCTGCGAGAAATCACCAAATTCTATTATATGGCAGCATCACTTAGCAATTCCACGGCTGTGAGAGTGGTGAGTCGGCTTGAACACCTGCCTAAACGTGACAAATACTGTTCACTGAAAACTCACCTTTTACAGACTATCAGAGGCTGAGGGCGCCAAACAGTTGCTCTTCCTCCCAGTATCGGTGATGCTGGGCCCTTGGAACTAATGGACCACATGCTGTCTCTCCTGAGAAATCTCCTGTTGAGATATTAATCTTTAATCCTCAATTCATATCAGACCTCTGGGCTGTGATGGCTCAGAACCTTGGTGTTAGGGTACATCACACCACAGTGTATTGCCCCATGTGAGCAAATTCACCACTCCTTAAAGGCTGCTCTGAGGGCTTCCCTGACCAATGAGTGTTGGCATGATCGTCTCCCATGGTCCTGTTGGGCCTAGGAGCAGCTCCAACAGCTCAGAGGACCTGCAGTCATCTATGACAGACTTGGTAAAAGGCAGTCGTTAGAATGCTAGGTGATTTCATTCCTGACGCCATGACTGCCTGGTTGGCCTCTCAACAGCATTCTACCCTCCTCAGTAAACTCAAATCCTTTCCACCTATTCCTACCTCCCACCTTGGCGTACAGCGCTTTTGGGTTCTGACTGACATACATTCCAGCTCATCTGTTTTTGTTTGCCATGATGCACACCCACATCCCCTTAAGCCCCCTTACCATGGTCCGCTCCATGTTTTGGAATAGTGAGAAAAGACTTTTATCGTAGATAAGAAGGGTAAACCTGACTGTATTTCAATCGATCACCCTAAACAAACACACCAAGATCTGGAGTATTCCACGGCCATGCCCCTGGTGAAACAACATGAACATGAGTGTGTCGACACTCCTCTGGGTGAATCTGTGGTTCCTCCACCCATGGAACACGGGACCTGAGCTGGGCAACTCGTTTGAGCTCCAGACAGGATCACAATACCGATTTTAGTGAATTCTAGGGGGAAGGTGCTGTTTAGGGTAATAGGAGAAACGTACATAATTCACAGTCACCAACATTAAGCTGGGGTTTCACTTTAAGAGGCTGGTCTGACATGATGACATTATTACGTAAAGATTTTTAAACGCATTTTTGTGCTTGGGTTCTGGAGTTCAATAAAATGTGTTACAGATTTCATTAAACATAAAACGCCTCACTTTGTTTTATTGACGAAAAACTACAATCTCAGTTTTGAAAGCCATTAATGACTGGGCTTGAGGAGCCATGTGATGTAGAGAACTCCAGAAATTCACTTTGAGTGCCTAAGTTTGTCCTCAAGTCAGTTCTAAATGACTCAGTTTCAAGGACTCTACTACTTATCATCTCAGTGTTAGTTTGTTCCTTTATCTTGTTTATTTGTTTATTGAACAATTTATCTTCTCTTCCACATTGTTTATCAGTCATTGTGTCTCATTTTTCATTGATTCTATTGTATGTATTAAATAATGTTGGCAAGAAAATGAATCTCTCAGTAGTATATGATGACATATACAGTGCATACTTCGATAATAGATTCATGCCCTGTATGTGTAAAACAACTTTCTATGTAGGGTTCTGATGAAGCGCCTTGGCCTAAGCTGTCGTTTGTTCTTTTCTGTCCATAAATGCTGCCTGTTCTCACTTGATAGTCTCAATTCATTGACCATTAGTCACAAAGCATCAGGCCAGTGAATTGCATATTCATATCAGTGATTATCTGTGGTCTTGATGGTCGAGGCAGTGTTAAATTGCAATTTAACATGTTTTTTTCCTGGCTACACCATTTTGGCTTAGCGATACCATCATCACGTGTGAGAGTATGTCAGGGAGTACAAGAACACAGGAAATAGGAGCAGGAGTAGGCCATTTCACCCCTCAAACCTGCCTTGACCGTTCAATTTGATCAAAGTTTAAAGTAAATTTATTATCAGAATGTCTTCATATGGAATGCTGAGGTTCCTTTCCTCACGGGAAATCTCAGTAAATACAAGGAACACAATAGAATCAATGAAAGATCACACCCAACAGGGCAGACAACATCCAATGTTAAAAATAAATCAAAAATGGGCAAAACCAAAACTGTGCAAATACAAAAAGAAACAAAGAAAAAGAAAGAAAAAAGGTGTGGGTCCTGAGGCTGTTGCACCTTCTTCCTGATGGCAGCTCCAAGAAGAGAGTATTGCCTGAATGGTGGGGGCCCTTGAAAATGGATATGACTTTCCTGCGACAGCCGGAAAGATCTGCCTAACCCAGACCTCAACTCCTCTGCCTAGTTATTTTTCTACAGCTTTCTATTTCCTAACCATAGAAAAAATTATCTACGTCCTCTTTAAATACCACTGATGATGATGCCACTACAATCCTTTAGGATAAAAAAAATCCAGAGATTCACTATCCGCTGTGAGAAGAAATTCCCATATACCTCAGTTATAACTGACTGCCCTTTATCTTGTAACTATGTCCCCTTGCTGGAGTTTGTCAACATCTCAACATTTAACTTTTCACACCACTATGCATTGTATTTATTTCAGCAGGATCACCATCATCTTTCTAAACTCCAAAGCATAGGGATCTAACCCCTTCAGATCACTGTGACACGATATCCCTCTCATCACAGGCATTAGATATGTAATATCTCTTCTGGTTTGCCTCCATTGCTAGTATATTTTTGCCCAGCTAAGGGGACCAGAGCACTATCTACCCTCACCAATATCCCGGACAATTAAAAAAAAGCTTTTTTAAATTTCTAATCTCTAACCCCTCCTGTCAATAAAGGCCAAAATTCCAATTGCTTTTCTTATTACTCTCTGTACTTGCCTTGATTACTTTTTGTGATTTACGGGCAAGGACAGAGGCTGGTGTATCTCTGCAGGGTCAGACAATCTGCTGAAATCATATGGGTCAAGCAGCATTTATGTGAGGAAAGGAATTGTTGATGCCTTGTGTTGAAACCCTGTATCAAGAAAGATTTGACTTCCTTTCTTTGTGTAGATGCTGCCTGACCCACTGAGTTCTACTAGAAGATTGTTTGTTGCTCCAGATTCTAGCATCTGCGGTCTCATTGTGTGCCTCTGTACTGAGCTAATTTGCAATCTCTCTTCAGTTAGATAAAATATCTCTTTTAATCCCTTCTGCCAATGTGACTGATCTCACACTTGCTCACATTTGCCTCCATTTGCCAATTTTCACCCACTCAGTAAACCTATTGATATCCTGCGGCAGAATCCAATATTCCATTTGCTATTGAGTTCTGTTCATTTGTACCATGTAAGCATTTAGTTGGGGTGTGCACTTTCCCCGTTATGGGCATGTGCGTAAGGGGTGAAAGGGAATTGTGGGTAAGAAGATGACAGTGTTTATGTACTAAATATGAATGGAGAAAGTAAAGTTGTTCAAACCAAAGAAAATCTTGTCTCAGTTGTTTGGGCATTACCATGCAGCATGCCTTCCTAGTTATTTTTTGTATCAACAGCAAATTTGTAAACTTCCAATCCACCCTCAGAGTCATTAATATAGATATTAAATAATTGAGGGCTAAGAACTGATTCTTGGACACTCCATTTGTTCCATCTTTCCAGCCTGAAAGACTGAAAAACACTCACTTATTCCAGCACTCTGCCTATTAAGTGATAAGCAGTCTTCAAACCATGCTGGCACACTTCCACAAATACTATAAGCTCTTACTTTATGTACCAGCCTTTTCAAATGCCTTAAGACCATAAGACATAAGGTGCCGTGCAAAAGTTTTAGGCCCCCGAGCAATATTTAAGCACTGAAGTCTTTTGCACAGAACAGTTGTAATTACACGTATGGCACTGAAACTGCTGCTGAGAGAAAAAGTCATGATGTATGTGAGTGATGATAAACCTGATTCAGGTATGGATCCCTATTGTGGACTGAGAGTGGGAAGGGAGCAGGGAGAGGGGAATCATGGTTGGGAAAAGGGGAAGGGTGCAGGAAGGTACTGTGCAAAGGTCTTAGGCCCCCTAGCAATAGTTAAATAGCTAAGACTTTTGCACAGCCTTGTAGGAGCAGAATTAGGCCATTTGGCCCATCGATTCTGCTCTGCTATTCCATCATGGCTGATTTATTATCCTCTCAACCCTATTCACCCTGTAATCTTTGACACCCTTATTAATTAAATACCTATCAACTTCCCATTAAATATACCCAATGACTTGTCCTTAACAGCCATCTATGGCAATGAATTCCACAGATTCATCACCTTCTGAAAATGCAGGTACACCACATCTATACTGTAGGTTCTTCTCCATAGTATTTGTATGGTTCTTTACTGTGAAGAAAGTTTTATCTGCCATAATTCCCACAAAAGTTCCCAAACTTATCCAAGCTAACCTCTTCCTCTTAATAAACATGTAATTTGATGTAATTTGCCAGTTTGCTCTCATAATCATTTTCCTCATTCATTATTAGTGATTTAGTGTTTGACAATAAGATGAGGAGAGAAAGTTCAAAGGAGAAGTTCCAGACAAATCCTTCACAAAGACAGTGATAGTTCCTGGCACATACTGCCAAGGCTGTGGTCAAGTCAAATCACTTTTATTGTCATTTCGACCATAACTGCTATGTACAGTACATAGTAAAAATGAGACAACGTTTTTCAGGACCATGGTGTTACATGATGCAGTACAAAAACTAGACTGAACTTCGTAAAAAACAACACAGAGAAAAAAAACAACTACTACACTAGACTATAGACCTACCCAGGACTGCATAAAGTGCACAAAACAGTGCAGGCATTATAATAAATAACAAACAGGACGATAGGGCAGTAAGGTGTCATTCCAGGCTCTGGGTATTGAGGAGTCTGATGGCTTGGGGGAAGAAACTGTTACACAGTCTGGTCGTGAGAGCCCGAATGCTTTGGTGCCTTTTCCCAGATGGCAGGAGGGAGAAGAGTTTGTACGAAGGGTGCATAGGGTCCTTCATAATGCTGAATGCTGTTCGTGGAAGCAGACAGGATAATGGTGTTTAAGAGGCTTTTAGACAGACATGTGAATATGCAGGGAATTATGGGAAATCTATAATGTACAGGCAGATGAAGTTTTGTTTATTTCAGCATTGAATTAGGCTCAGGTATTGTGAGCTAAGTTACTTGAGCTCCCTTTGTGGAAACCTTCCTTGAACAGCAACTTGGAGTTCTAGTTGAATGAGTTACCTCTACTAACATTATTACTACCAATTAATAACATTTTCACAAAGGACTAAAGCTATTTGGAACCGAGAGCATTAAGAATATCCTTGTATAAATCCCATACCTATATTTCCCACACTGTGATTGAATCCCACATTCATTCCACTACATCACATAAACATGCAATAAAAGAGCAGATAATTGAGAACTTTTGTGCTATTATCTTCCAATATCCCAGCTCACTCCATTCAACACAACTGGAGTGATGACTGCTCCAAATATGGCAAATTGGGGGTATGGAAATATAGCTGGACCATGCCTATACAGAAAAAATTGCAGCTGCTTATGATTCTTGGTGAGGGAGGGAGAGATGTGATTTCCAATGGGCCGATTGGAATTAGTTCATTATTGTCACAGATAATAAGATACAGAAAAGAAACATGTTTGGAAGCCATCCACACAGACTGTTTTAAAGCATGTGTACCTTAGATAGTACAAAGGAAAGGCACTACAACAATAGAGAATATAGTGTTTAATTGTAACTGTAACTGTAGAGGTAGACAAAGATGCATTGTACATTATCACGTAGACAGTGATGTCAATGTAACACTTGTGTAGCACTAATCTTATCTCTTTGAGAAAATCAGATTACGCTAGGTGTTAGTACGTCATCAGAAAGTTCTAGGTATCGGAAAGAGACAGTGAATAGAAACCACACATTTCTGGAAATAAGGTTTGTTTATAAGAAAAGAACAATATGTACAAAACATTTACATGAGCAAAAACAATTTAAAATTCCAACATTCTGTTCAGGTTCCAAATCTTAGATATCAAAGCAGAACAAATTCATTTTTAATTAGAATCAGTGAGATTAATCTCTATAACTAATTAGATCTAGTGTTATTCTCTATTGAAAAGTTTACAGACTAAACTTTCCTTTCTGCTTAACCCTAGTTAGTTAGGAGACCAAATATAATTAAGATTCTTAAATATGATAGTTAACTTCAGTTTCAGTTCCAGGCAGTATATCTACAAGTTTAAATTCAAATTCAAAAATTATATGCATACACAAATTAACTCCTTTCACGACAATTCTCCATCACAACTTTTAAACAAAGTAAATCTCATTCAGTAACTTATCAAAGTCTTTGCAAAAATAATTAGTTCTTGCAGAAAATCAAATTTGGATGAAAATAAACTGATACATCCTACCATAGTGAATCTTCTGTGTCATTACACGTTTTGTTCCCATGCTGGTTTGTCATCTTTGTCTGCTTGTCATCTTGTTTCTTGGTTCGTTGGAAGAAATAGTTGATTATCCATGAAAGTCAATTCACAAACTTGTACTAAAACCCGACCAAGTGTCTTGGTATGATTTTACAGAGCTGATTCCCAATTACACGGTAGGGATTTTGGACACTTGTCTGTGCCGATATTGTCTCGTTAAAGCTGCTGCATGTTATAGCCATAACTTCAATAGATCTTTTATCGCTATTGTCTCTCCTCCAGATTTCCACTCTTAACAGTTCATGTCTTCAGTTTCTAATTGTTGCTGTGTTTCCCTCCTTGTCCGCCCTGCATCAGCTACGCCTCCTCTCGCAGAGTGCTGTTTTCTCAAATTCTTTTTTTTAAATTAGTAAACCTCCTTTTCATCCCCTGTAGGTGGAACTTTCTAACATTACATCTTTGCATTTAATTGACCCGGGTTACATCCTCTGCCTTTGAATTTATGCAAGTCCCTTTGCATCCGGCTACAGGTTGCACTGTAGTGGGTTTGGAGTGTTCTTCATATGTGAAATCTCGAAGAGACTCTGCAATAGCTGAACTCAGAGCTTGGAAAAGGGACTGAATTATTGTCACCAAAGTATTTCCTAGATCAGGATATGTTAGAGTTCTCGGTTTTTCTCTGTGTCTAGAAGACTTTCAGAGTTCATGTTCTTCTTTGTGAGAATTTTCATTTGCCGTGTCTTTTCTCGTCAACACTTCATCACATGTCTTTTTCTTGTTGAATCTCAGACTCATTTGGGATTGACAAATATCCAGACTTCTGCCATCAGGCGGGATACACTGATAATGCATTTCCTGATTTGTTGTTTCTTCCACAGGGTTTTCTTCAGGACTGATGGGTAAGTTACTTTCCACAGTGGATTCCTCTACATCAGATAAGTAACTTGCATTTCTTTGGGATTCCAGCACTGGGTCTGCCACCAGAGTGGTTGTAAATGGGTGGTTTGGGCTTGGGTTGGAGCCCACAGTTCTTCTGTGTAACTGTTCACAGATTTCTCGACTCTTAGAAGGTTCATCTACAATGCCAAGTCTTGGTTTGAGGTAATAAACCTCAACCTCGTCCTTTTTAGAGCCAATTGGATTTTCTTACTCTTCGACTGACTGTTCATTCTTAGTACTGTGAGTTGTGCACTTGCAAACAGGAACAGGAGATTGTTGTTGATTGTCCACAGAAGGAAGAAATCCACAAAGGAGCAATAGATCCCTATGTAATGTTTGTATGGGGGGGGGGGGGGAGGGAAAGATGTGCTGGTAGTGGGATCCCGTTGAAGGTGGCGGCAGTTATGGAGAATTATACGTTGGACCTGGAGGCTGGTGGGGTGGTAGGTGAGGACAAGGGGAACCCTATCCCGAGTGGGGTGGCGGGTGGATGGGGTGAGGGCAGATGTGCGGGAAATGGGAGAGATGCATCTCAAACGTTTCCTGCACAGCTGCCCTCACCCCAAGCACATCCTTCCCTCCGCCCCTCTTTCTGCTTTCCGCAGGGATCACTCCCTACATGACTCCCTTGTCCACTCGTCCCCCCCCCCCCCATCCCTTCCCACCAATCTCCCTCCTGTCACATCCTTGTAAGCGGAACAAGTGCTTCACCTGCCCTTACACTTCCTCCCTCACCACCATTCAGGGCCCCAGACAGTCCTTCCAGGTGAGGTGATACTTCACCTGTGAGTCGGCTGGTGTGGTATACTGCGTCTGATGCTCCCGGTGTGGCCTTTTATATATTGGTGAGACCCGACACAGACTGGGAGACCATTTCACTGAACGCCTACGCTCAGTCCGCCAGAGAAAGCAGGATCTCCCAGTGGCCACACATTTTAATTCCACGTCCCATTCCCATTCTGATATGTCTGTCCATGGCTTCCTCTACTGTCAAGATGAAACCACACTCAGGTTGGAGAAACAACACCTTATATACCGGCTGGGTAGCCTCCAACCTGATGGCATGAACATTGACTTCTCTAACTTCCGTTAATGCCCCTCCTCCCCTTCTTACCCATCTCTGACATATTTAGTTGTTTGTTTTTTTTCTTTCTCTCTGCCCATCACTCTGCCTGTTCTCCATCTCCCTCTGGTGTTCCCACTTCCCCCTTTCTTTCTCCCAAGGCCTACCATCCCATGTTCCTTTCCCTTCTCCAGCTCTGTATCACTTTTGCCAATCACCTTTCCAGCTCTTAGCTTCATCCCACCCCCTCTGGTCTTCTCCTATCATTCCGCATTTCCCCCTCCCCCCACTACTTTCAAATCTGTTACTATCTTTCCTTTCAGTTAGTCCTGATGAAGGGTCTCGGCCCAAAACGTCGACAGTGCTTCTCCTTATAGATGCTGCCTGGCCTGCTGTGTTCCACCAGCATTTTGTGTGTGTTGTTTGAATTTCCAGCATCTGCAGATTTCCTCGAGGTTGCCACATCTAATGCCCAAGATGTAGCCTTCTTTTATACTGGATGTAGATTGGGGGAACTGCTGTCACCTTCACCTGGTGCCCCTTCACCTTCCCTTTCTCACATTATCCTCTCTCTTCTCCTATCAGATTCCTACTTCTCTAGCCCTTTGCCTTTTCCGCTTCTCACCTCCCAGCTTCTTACGTCATCACCCTTCCCCCACCCATTTGACCACCTACTTCCTTCTAGCTTGTCCTCCTTCCCTTTCCCCCACATTATTCTGACATCTTCCCCCTTCCTTTCCAGTCCTGATGAAGTGTCTTAGCCCAAAACTTCAACAATTTATACATTTCCAAAGATGCTGCCTGACTGGTGAGTTCCTCTAGCATTCTGTGTGCGTTGCTCTTAACATGTAAAAAATGCACTTTCCAAGTCCCAGACTGAGTCAGAAATTTCAAAAAAAAGGCCAGTGTTTTCAACAGATAAGATGTTTGTTTGCCGCTATGCAGTTCAGTAGAGCCAAAATAATCTTGGTAGAGCTCGATCACTGAATGACAAAGTCTGCCAACAGATACAAAGTTTGGGAACTTCTGGCCTCACTGGCATGGCAAAGGATTGGCCTCACTGAAGAGTAATCATCAAAAATGGCCAGTTTAGCAAAGAATGATCCACTTTGCCAACCTGGCTACTTTCCATGTCGAAACCAAGACAAATAACTGGTGGTAAGCAGATCAGACCTTCAACCTAATGAGTTTGGGTGATGTGCCTTTTCGAGTGGAATAGATATAAGACCGTATGACCATAAGAAATAAGAGCAGAATTAGGACATTTGGCCCATTGCGTCTGCTCTGCCTTTTCATCATTTTTCCTCTCAGCCCCAATCTTCTTCCTTTTACCCATATCCTTTCATGCCCTGACCAATCTAGAATCTATCAACTTCTACCTTAAATATATGTAAAGACTAGGCCTCCACAGCTGCCTGTGTCAAAGAATTCCACAGATTCACACTCACTGGCTAAAGAAATTCCTCCTCATCTCCATTCTAAAAGGACACCTCTCTGTTCTGAGGTTGTGTCCTCTGGTCTTAGACACCATAGGAAACATCCTGTCCGCATCCACTCTATCAAGGCCTTTCACCATTCGATATGTTTCAATTAAGTCACCCCTCATTCTTCTGAATTCTGGTGAATTCAGGCCCAGAGCCATCAAGCACTCTTCATATGACAAGCTGATCAATCCTGGAATAATTTTTGTGAACGTCCTTTGAATCCTCTGTAGTTTCAGCACATCCTTTCTTAGATAAGGGGCCCCAAACTGCTCACAATACTCCAAGTGAGGCCTCACCAGTGCTTTATAAAGTCTCAACATCACATTGATGCTTTTATATTCCAGTCCTCTTGAAATGAATGCTAACATTGCCTTTGCCTTCCTCACCACAGAATCAACCTGTAAATCAAGCTTAAGGGAATCCTGTACAAGGACTCCCAAATCCCTTTGCACTTCAGATTATTGTATTTTCTCTCTATTTTGAAAATAGTCAACCCTTTCACTTCTTCTACCAAAGTGCATGACCATACACTCCCCAACAATATAAATTTGTGCAAGCATTGAGAGGTGGGTGTGAACTTGCAGCAATGTCAAATGTGTGAGCATGCACAGGAAGAAAATCTAATCTGGAGAGCTTGCCATTGGCTGTATGTTGAGGGTGTAATATACTGAACAATCTATAAGTCCACTGGTATGTGTGGTAGGAAATGACATTTGAAGATGTAGAGACTGATTTTGGCCACATTTGAGGTCTCTACACATCTTAAGGCACTTCATCCAGGCTCTTGACCACTCACACTGAGCTGCAAAGTGGTTTCTGCTATGCCTCTGCAGTCTTGCCAGAGACTATCCGTCTTTCTCCTCCTCTTCTAACACCATGAGCTTTTAACTCTTGCATTTGCCTTTAAAATGGTGCCATGTAAAATGCTTTTTGAAAGAGCAAATACACAGCTTTTATTCATTTTTTAGGTCCAATATTGCTGCTACTTTCAGGAGATCCAAAAAAAAAACCATTGGTGCTTTAGGCAGGAAATAATTTGTGCATCAAAAGAAAGTGAAATCCAGTTTCCAAGCATTCATTTGCAAATATTCAATGGATTTGGGACTTAAGAAAAAGTCTAAAACAAAGAATCTGTCCTTACTAGTCAGTCTACGCTAAGGCCAACAAATAGTTTAACCTGAAATTCATTGATCAGAATCCTTGAAGTTTTCAAGGAATATGCTTACCTTACATTAAAAGCATAAAACTCAAGCAGAACTCCCTATAAGGTTAACCACTGGAAGTGCTTTGAAGAAGGGTGATTACTGATCAATACATCTTAGAAGATTGGATCTTGAATTTTATCTTTATGCTCTTATATATTTGTATTTGTTCAAGAAACTAGTTTTGGTTAATATTTTTGAAATAATTGGAGTAAAAGAGGTTGAATGTTTGAATGTTTTCAAATATGGCAAACAAGGAAATGTAGATTATGACCTCTGATCACTGAGAAAAAAAACTGAATTCCTTTGTGGTCGAAGAGTCTGTTTAGTCATCTACGGCAGCCAACAGTTCCCCCATTTAGAATACGCTCACAAGTTAAAACTGTCAGGCTGATAGAATCAACACACACAAATTTAGGAGAGCATCTAATCCCTTCTCTTCACCTAAAGGTAAGAGATTTTGTATGTTTATTTATTTATTTATGTCTTTCCATTCACGGGCTTTGCTTTCAACGGAATGAAAAACAGTCAGAAAATATACTTAAAGCTTTCCATCTTATGATAATATTGAAGAATAGTTGTATGACGTTAATCTTCAGAATTTAAGAGGCAGTCTTGAAAATATTGTTGAGTATAGCTAGATTTAACCAGAATGACATTTTTATTATAGTCATCTTGAATACAAATCTATTACTAAATTAGTGGAGAAACTTTATAGTCAAGGAAATAATGCGTTCTCAGGCAGATAAACAACAGCTTAAACTTGGGTAAGTATAAAGCGCTCTTAACAGCACTGTTCAATAATAGTGGAATGCAAGATGGTTGTATTTTCTTTACTATTAATGACTAATGGCGTTTTACATAGATTTATATATAGATGCGGACACATATATTTGAAGATGAATAGATCAGTCAGGCTTGAAGGTGGACAAGTCCTGCTCGATTTTCTGCTGAATTGTTTACTTAAGAGCTCCTTGAATTTGGGTAGTATTTTAAACAGCAAGTGTTGGAACTGTGATCTTGAATTAATGTTTCAAGCTGATGAATTTGCATGAGAATTTCAGATTTCCAACACTTGCAGCCTTTTAGCTTTTTAGCCAGCATTTCTATGTGCCTGATTTCCCAGATCTGCTGAAATCCTCTTTCAGGCAGGCATTCTGCTTTCAGCCCTTTGCGTTCCTGATTCTGGTCTTTCGTTAATCCTTCCTCCTCCGTTGGATTTACAGATCTTTCCACCATTAAATCCTTTGAGCATGCTTCCTAAAAATTTACCCCATTGCTCCACACTTTGCTGAAGCCCCAGAAACCTTTCTTTTCAACATTTCTGTCTCTCTTTTCCATCTAAAATAGCCTCCTGGAATTTGCTTGATGCCCCAACCTTCCTTGTAAGTTGTCTTGGCATTTTCCTCATAGTTGGTATGTCATACAATTGAGTTGATGTTCGTTGTGAAGCTATGCCATGATGTGCAAAGATAAAGGCATTTAATCTGATTTAATCTTTCAGAACTTTAGCTGCTAAGCCAATGACCCCCTATTTTCCACAGAATCTCTTCAGCTATATCTTCATATCCACAAATTGTACTTACAAAAATAAATTGTGCCAACAGGTCTCCATGTTTTCATTCTCAAACTTTCTGACAGCAATGCATCTACCAGGTTATGACATAATCCCATCCCCACTGTGCATCATACATTTATTTCCAGCCAACTTGCGAGGCCAGTAAGTATTGGACACATAGAGGGATATGGGTCAGGCCAGACAGATGGGATTAATCAGTTTAATTAGGTGTCATTCGTTAATTAGTTTGGCAGAACATGGTGGGATGAGGGTCCTGTTCCTGTGCTTAGTGTTCTGTGTTCCATGTTCGATTTCCTGTGTTCTACTTCAAAGTGCATTTTCTAGCCAGTCAATGATCTTCCAACAGCAGTCGATGCTTGTCAGAGAAAGCCTGCCTGGGAACAGCCCTCAGAGCAGAGGCCCATGTAAGACTGTCACTTGGGTGAATCTTGACAAAATACACTACATTCCTTTCCAGACTTTCTCCACATACACGCACTCCGGAAGGAGATGGATGATGGTCTCAAACCCACACAAAAAAGAAGCAGGAGTGGACTCTCAAGCTGTTTCATCATTCAAAATGTTCATGGCTGACTCCCCCCAAGTTCCTACTCCTCCTCCGTGCTAGCTGCCGATAGCCTTCAAACTTCAATCTTCCAAATACTTACCTAACTCCACACTAATTCTTTCTAATGTCCACCACCCCTTACGGCTTAGAGTTCTAGACATTCACGGCTGTCAGTGAGAAGACATTTCTTTGTATCTCTGTTGTAAACCTCCAGCCTCTTCTCTTCAAGCTCTATTCTGTCATTTGAGATTCTCTCACTAGTGACAACATGTCAACAGCAAACCTGTTATGCCACCTTTGGACTTACAAATCTCAATAAAATCACCCCTTAGTCTTCTGTACTCCAAGGAATATTGATGCAATCTGTTTACAGTTTGACACAATTTGTTTACCAACAAATTTCACGACTTATACCAGTGGTTGTTATAGTCAGGGCTGGAAATGGGGACAAGCTCCCTCTACCTATTAAATGTTTCCAATGGTGTGCGTCTCAAATAGCCTCAGACAACCAAGTCCAGCTCCTGGCCTTCACATGTGGCTTAGCTAGTGAAACCGTTTCTACAGACAGGTGAAGGGGCAAAGGCGGTTTTCTTAAAATCAGTCACTTCAGGCAGATGGGGCTCGTCAGCCATGGTTGACAGCTCATCTAGGAGAAGAAAAGCTGATCTCAAATCTCCGCTGCCTTACAGCTATGCCCACTCATGGGGAAGTCTTCGGGAGTAAACTCCAAGGGAGAAGTCCAGAGCTGGAGCTCATAAGGTGGTCTTACAATGAGTTCAATCCTGTGACGCTGCGGGTACCAAACTATATCGGCCTCTGTAGTTCCTTTGGGCTCGTCCTTTGCATGGAGAGGGGGAGTTGCTACATGGGCAACACCTCACTCTCCATATTGTACTGCCCAGGCGTGCGTATCTGGACAGCTAGGATGTAATATCCAAACAGAGGCCCTCAATACCAGTGATATTAAACCTGATTCTGATTAACCTCTCTTGATAAGACAATCCTCTCATCACAGGAATTAGCTTACGATGTACATTTCGACTGTCTGCAATGATCCATCCTTTTTAACGTAAAGGGAGCAAAGCCGTGTGCCATACTCCGAGTGTTTTCACCAACCCTCTGTGTAACTGTTACAGAGCTTCTTCATTTCTAAACCAACCCTTCACAATAAAGACAAATACGCAGTTTGTCCCTGAACTATTAGACGCAGCTGTCTGCTTACTTCTGTGACTTATGCACTAGATCAATTAGATGTCTCTGCTCTTCATTTATTTGTATTTTTCTATTTAAATACGAATCTACCTTTTGATTCCTCTAACCAGGGTGAACAAGCTCACACTTTCACACAGGAAATTCTATTTTTGCCCACTCCCTCAATTTATCTATGGCCTGCTCAGACTCACAAATTCTTCATTATAACATACTCTTCCACCTAATTTAAAGTCATAGGAAAATTTGGATTCTTTACATCCAGGCTCCTCCTCTTATTTATTAATATGAACAGTGAATGACTGAGGAACAAGAGTGTGACCAGTTTCATCCTCCTGTCCTGTTAAAAAATCGTTTACTCCAACCCTCTTTTTATGTGATGCCCAGATTTCAATCAACACTATATACCGACCTTTTACACGGCACTTGTTGAATATCTCTTGGAAATCCAAGTACACCACATCTACTGTAAAAAAAACAGGAAGTGCTGGAAATATGCAACCATAAGATCATAAGACATAGGAGTAGATTTAGGCTACGCGGCCTATCCAACCTACCCTGCATTCCATCACGGCTGTTTGTTATCCCATTCTCCAGCCTACTCATGTAACATTTGATGCCCTGACTAATCAAGAACCCAGCAACCTCTACGTTAAATATACTCAATAATTTGGCCTCCATAGCCGTCCCTGGCAATGAATTCCACACATTCACCACCCTTTGGCTAAAGTGTTATGAACCCCATAACTGGGTCACTTACCAGCAAAGATAGAGAGGTCCGTTGAAGTCTGATGGTACTATTTTTAACAGTATTTATTAGTAAAAATACACAAAAATAATATCAATGCAAATATACAGATAATATACGTTGTCAGTACTAAATCTAAAAGTGCGGGTATAATAATAATCAATAAGAAATAAGCTCTATCGTTGTCTAGGGGATAACGTATTGTCCGATGGAAATATAAAATTCACTCAGTTCATGCAGGCTGCAGCCTTTGGGGACCGCTGGGTTGCAATGGTTGGAGAGAGAGAGAGATTTTGGGGGAAAAACTTGCCGGCTTTCCTTTTATGATTTTGATCCATCAGGAGTCCCGTTGGTGTGGCCGTTCACTCGTGGCCTCTCCTTTAGCTAAGCCGTTCTTCTGTGGTGAGCCCGCCAACCCAGGCAAGGGAGGACGCACATGAGCCCCCCACCGGCTGTCGCTATTAGACGCTGTCACGGGATTTCTAGCATTTCTCCTGGTGCGTCTAAAGGGGTTGTTCCCCAGACCCTCTTTTATCCTTACTCACGGGGTCTCAGATGTCAATCAGGTTGGGATGATGCAATCCCTCAACCAGCCCACTCTGGTCGTCCCCTGAGGTGTTTCAATGAATAGTACAGTACTCAATACACAATTCTGTCTCCAAGAGACAATGGCCGTTATCAGTGGCTCCGTTTCGCTGAGGCCAGGACACATTCCAAACCTTGTGTATTCTGTGTGTCTCTCTCTCATTTCCTGGGTCCCAGACCTGAATTAATAGCAATCTTGCTGTTCTCAAAAAGGAGGGGGCGACTTTGTACCCTTTGGCCCCTCAGATTTGCGTCACATTCGTAACACCCCCTTCCTTCTAAGATTTTTACCACAGGTAAAAATTAATTAATACAGAGTCTTACAGGATTTCAGAATCTAACACAATACAAAAGAGTTTTTTTTTCACTACAGAGTAATACAGTTATACATTCAATTCAGCATCTAAACAGTTAGCGATTACATTGTCACTTCCTTTAATATCTTAACATCTTGTACCGTAATAAATTCTTGTAGCATCAGACTCCAATTTAATAATCACCTATTTTTATTCCTTTTCTTCAGCAAACAAAACCTAAAGAGTTGTGATCTTAGCTTACGTGTATATTACAAAAGTTCATGCAAATACTAATCTTTATTTTACTTTCAAACTTAACAGTCAATCTTCCATGTGGTTGTCTTTATTAGTTACATGCTTTGTCGAAATCCCTTAAAACCGGATCCTGTTATTTAAAGTGACATCCCGTCAACCCTCACCCCTTTTCCAGTTAACTCCCACGTGGTTAACTTGTATACTAGTCTGGAATAGGCTTTTGCATGCTCCTTTCATAGGAGTTATTTTATCAACAATGTGTTCCAAACGTAGCCCATTTGCTGAATTTCCACACAATTCTTTATTTTTAAGCAAGTTGTTAGTTTTATCTTCAGGACCCTTCATGCTATTAGTTTTCAGTTTAAACTCTGCAAATGATCCCTCTTTGTCCAAACAGCATTTCAAATTATGCCTCTTCACAGCACTCTCTTGAATAACAATAGCGTGTGGGGCACCTTTACATTCCAAATCAACCTGTAATTGATTCGCAGGCACCGTGTTACCAAGCCATTGTCCCTGTAGCCTGGTTGCTGCTTCTGACATCAATCCAGACTTTAAATTTTCTTCATTCAATTTAGGAACTACATTTTTCCCTTTCCCTTCAATAATAATATTCACCTCACCACCTTTTATCTCCTCACTAACTTTTAACACAGCTTCGAACACAAACAACTGGGAATTCTCACTTCCCACTAGTACCAAGGTTAACCCTTTCTTCACTGAACGAAGTCCATCTGACCCACAAGGACTGCATTCCTTTTCAACTGAATCAAATACCTCAGACTTTTTCTGAGTTCCATTACTAGGTTCAGTACCACGTGCATCCACATCTTGAACACACTCAAACGGGACATCTGCCTCTTCCAGGCTTTCAATACCTGTACCCTTTTCAAATTCTAAGTTCCCCTGATCCTCCCAGTTACTCTCTGGGCAACTCCCTTCCGGAGTAAACTCAACCCCGCGGGCTGAAACAACCTCATCTGCCAATCCAGCAGACTTCTTCAAGGTAATGGCATCCTTTTCATTAGGACTGCCCTCATTTCATTATCGGGAACACATTTAAAATTTTCAACTTCTTCAAACAGTTCTGCCAAACCAGACAGATCATCCATGTCCAACCCTGGACCTTCTAACAGCCTTATCTGTTTCTCATCTTTACTCCGTGCCTCTATAAATTTCCTCCTGGCTAAGGGCAGGTCTACCTCCTCTCCCTTACTCTCTTTCACTTTCCTATTCCCCGTTTTACCACCCTCTAACTCCTCTTGGTACAGGGTCGGTAAAAACGTCTCGGCCAAATCGATACTGGCCTGATTTAAACTGGTCTCTTTCTCAGCTGCCTTTTCAAAAATGCTGCGAGTGGTCGCGCATGTGAGATAGATCTTGGAATCTAGGGGCGGGACCTCAACACTTACAGGCTGGCTCGCCAGCTCCATGGCCGACCAAACTTCACCACCAGCTAAATCATTACCCAGAAGGATGTCTACGTCAGTTCTCGGGAATTCTGATCGCACCCCTATTTCAACTGGTCCAGATACCAGCTCACAATTTATAACGATCCTATGCAAAGGCACCATTTCTGTCCCTTTTCCTATGCCTCTCAAAGCTACCTCTCCAGTCTCGCGACCAAAATCTAGTACCGTACTGCGAATCAATGACAGCTCAGCTCCAGTGTCTCTCCAGATCCGCACTGGAACTGGTGTGTCTCCCTCTTTCACAGACACGGTTCCTTCTGAAATACATTTCTCAGGCCCCTCTCATATTCTGTCTACCTGGGGCTTTCTCGTCGATTTACTGATCACCACAATACATCCTGTAGGGACTGCTGCTCTCCCTTTTCCTACCTCCTTCCTCGGAGCAAGGCACTTAGATGCAATATGACCCACCTTTCCACAATTAAAACAGGTCAAGCCAGGACCTCTCCTGCCATCTTGCCTTTCCTCCTCCTTGGTTTTACCACTAGCTCCCAGCTGGATCTCTGCCTCAGCCGGCAGGCTTTCTCTACCGTTCCCACGGTCTCTCTGGTAACTTTTATTCGAGGAAAACTTTGTCTTGTGGGTTAGGGCATATTCATCTACGAACCTAGCAAATTCGGATATGGATTTATTCGGCTTCTCGTTCAAATACATCCGGATATCATCCGAAACACAACCTTTAAATTCCTCAATCAGGATTAACTCCCTGAGATGCCAAAAATCCTCTTTCACCATTTCTGCTGCACACCAACGATCCAAGAGCACACCCTTCTCATAGGCAAACTCTGCATACGTTTGATTCCACCCTTTCTTTAAATTTCTGAACTTTTGTCTATAGGCTTCAGGTACCAATTCATAGGTCCGAAGAATGGCCTCCTTTACTTTCTCATAATTCTCAGACTCCTCCTCCTCCATGGACAACGCCGCATATGCCCGTTGTGCCTTCCCTTTTAACACACTTTGTAACAGCGCCACCCACTGCTCTTTGGGCCACTTCTGACTCACTGCCACCTTTTCAAAATGCAAGAAATAACTATCAACATCCATCTCCTCAAACGGAGGTACTAACCTAAACATTAAACCTAAACCTAAACCTACTAACATTAAACCGCTCCTCTCGGTCTGACCCTTGAGCTCTTCGCTCTTGCCTTAACTTCTCCATGTCCAAGTCATGTTGCCTCTGTTTCTCCTTCTCCTCATACTCCCTCTCCTTCTCGGCTCTCTCCTTCTCTTTTTCAGCTGCTTCCAGTTGTTTTAACTTAATTCCTTGCTCCCTCTGCTTCTCAGCTCTTTCCTTCTCCCTTTTCACCTCTAACTCCTTTAGCTGGAGCTCATACTCCCTTTGCTTTTTGGCTCTTTCTTTTTCCTTTTCAGCTGCTTCCAGCTGTTTTAACTTAATTTCATGTTCCAACCTTAATTTCTCCAACTCTAACTGAGCCGTCCCACTAGCTGGTACCTTTTCGGGGATATTTTCCAATACCTCAGCCGTAAACACATTCTTCACAATATAATACTGAGTTATGGCCCTCCGCACCTCCCGCTTTTTCATTGACAACCTCACCTCTGCGAGATTTAGTCCTTTCGCAATATTTATCAAGTCCGACTTGACTTTATCAGCCTCTAGCGCCTCCAGAGTCGGGTTTTCTATAAATTCATCTACGTCCACCCTTGCTGATTTCCCGTCTGGTTACCCGCGCAACCAGATCCAAGTTCGGACTTAAAAGCCCGATTTACTGGCCCTCCAATTTGGTATCAAATCTCGAGACGAGGCCCCACATTGTTACGAACCCCGTAACTGGGTCACTTACCAGCAAAGATAGAGAGGTCCGTTAAAGTCTGATGATACTATTTTTAACAGTATTTATTAGTAAAAATACACAAAAATAATATCAATACAAATATACAGATAATATACGTCGTCAATACTAAATCTAAAACTGCGGGTATAATAATAATCAATAAGAAATAAGCTCTATCGTTGTCTAGGGGATAACGTATTGTCCAATGGAAATATAAAGTTCACTCAGTTCATGCAGGCTGCAGCCTTTGGGGACAGCTGGGTTGCAATGGTTGGAGAGGGAGAGAGAGTTTTGGGAGAAAAACTTGCCGGCTTTCCTTTTATAATTTTGATCTGTCAGGAGTCCTGTTGGTGTGGCCGTTCACTTGTGGCCTCTCCTTTAGCTAAGCCGTTCTTCCGTGGTGAGCCTGCCAACCCAGGCAAGGGAGGATGCACACGAGCCCCCCACCGGCTGTCGCTATTAAACGCTGTCACGGGATTTCTAGTGTTTCTCCTGGTGCGTCTAAAGGGGTTGTTCCCCAGACCCGCTTTTATCCTTACTCACGGGGTCTCAGATGTCAATCAGGGTGGGATGATGCAATCCCTCAACCAGCCCACTCTGGTCGTCCCCTGAGGCGTTTCAATGAATAGTACAGTACTCAATACACAATTCCATCTCCAAGAGACAATGGCCATTATCAGTGGCTCCGTTTTGCTGAGGCCAGGACACCTTCCAAACCCTGTGTATTCTGCGTGTCTCTCTCTCATTTCCTGGGTCCCAGACCCGAATTAATAGCGATCTTGCGATTCTCAAAAAGGAGGGGGCGACTTTGTACCCTTCGGCCCCTTAGAGTTGCGTCACATTCGTAACAAAAGAAATTCTGCCTCATTTCTGTTCTAAATGGATGCCTCTCTATTTTTAGACTGCCCACTGGTCACAGGAAACATCCTCTCCACATCCACTCTATCTACACCTTTCATCATTCGATAGGTTTCAATGAGATCCTCCCTCATTCTTCTAAACTCCATCAAGTACAGGCTCAGAGCAAACAAATCCTCCTCATATGTTAACCCTTTCAATCGCAGGATCATTCTTATGAACCTCCTCTGGATCTTCTCCAATGCCACCACATCCTTTCTTAGATAAGGGGACCAAAACTGCTCAGTATTCTCCAAGTGCAGTCTGACCAATGCCTTATAAAGCCTCAGCATCATATCCTTGCTAATAAAATGTAGTCCTCTCGAAATGAATGCTAACATTGAATTTGCCTTCCTCACCACTGAACCAACCTGCAAGTTAACCTTAAGGGAACCCTGCTCAAGGAATCCCAATTCCCTTTGCATCTCAGATTTTTGAATTTTCTCCCTGTTTAGAAAATAGCCTATGTCTTTACTTCTTCAGCTAAAGTGCATAACCATACACTTCACTAAACTGTATTCCATCTGCCGCTTCTTTGCCCATTCTCTCAATCTGTCCATGTTCTTCTGCAGATTCCCTGCTTCTTCAACACAACCTATCCCTCTACTTACCTTTATATTGCCTGCAAACTTGGTCACAATGCCATCAATTCAGTCATCTAAGTTGATGACATATAACGTGAAAAGAAGCAGTCGCAATACAGACTCCTGTGGAACACCAATTGTCACCAGCAGCCAAACAGAATCAGCTCCCTATATTCCTTCTTATTGCCTCCTGCTAGACAGCCAATCTTCTATCCATGCTAACAACTTTCCTGTAATACCCTGGGCTCTGATTTTGTTCAGTGGCCTCATGTGTGGCACGATGTCAAAGGCCTTTGGAAAATCCAAGTAAATGACATCCACTGACCCTTCTTTACCTATCCTGCCTGTTAGTCCCTCAAAGAATTCCAGCAGATTTGTCACGCAAGATTTCATGTGCCTCCAAGTACACTGAAACCTCATCCTTGTAAATGGAATCCAGCATCTTCCCAAACACTGAAGTTAGGCTAACTGGTCTATTATTTCCTTTCTTCCGCCTGCCTCCCTTCCCAAAGAATGAAGTGACATTTGCAATTTTCCAGTCCTCTGGAACCATTCCAGAATCAAATGATTCTTGAAAGATCTTTACAAAAGCCTCCACAATCTTTTCAGCCACCTCCTTCAGAACCCTGGGATGTAGTCCATCTGGACCAGGTGGCTGATCTACCTTCAGGCCTTTCAGCTTCCCAATCACCTTCTCCTTTGTAACAGCAACTACACTCACCTCTGCCCCCTGACACACTTGAATTTCTGGTATACTGCTAGTGTCTTCCTCAGTGAAGATGGGCACAAAATACATACTAAGTACATCTGCCATTTCTTTGTCCCCCATTACTATCTTTCCACCATAATTCTCCAGCGGTCCAATATCCATTCTCGCCTCTCTTTCATTCTTTATATATCTGAAAAAGCTTTTGGTGTCCTCTTTGATATTTTTGGCTAGTTTACCTTCATATTTCATTTTTTCTCTTCTTCTGGTTTCTTTGTTTCCTTCTGTTGGTTTTAAAATGTTTCCCACTACTCTATTGCCCACTATTTTTGTTATATTTTATGTCTTCCCTTTTACTTTAAAGTTGTATTTGATTTCCCTTGTGAACGGCAGTTTCCTCATCCTCCATTTAGAATACTTCACCATTGGGATGGTTCTATCCTGCGCATCCTGAATTGCTCCCAGAAATTCCAATCGTTGCTGTTCTGCCATCATCTCTGCTAGTGTCCCCTTCCAATCAACTTTGTAATTCTCTCATGCCTTTGTAATTCCTTTTACCAAAACATCTGATTTTCTCTTCTCCTCTCAACCTGCTGGGTGAATTCTATCATATTATGATTACTGCTTCCCAGGGGTTCCTTTACCTTAAGCTCCCTAATGAAACCTGGCTCACTACACAACACCCAGTCCAGAACTGCATCTCCCCCACTGGGCTCAACCTAATCCTATAGACATTCTACAGATTCCTTCCCTGGGGATTTAGCACCAACCTAATTTTCCTAATCAACTTACATATTGAAATCCTCTATGGCTATCATAACATTACCCTTTTTACATACCTTTTCTATTTCCCATTGCAATTGATGTACCACATCCTGGCTACTGTTCAGGGTCCTGTATATATGTAACTCCCAACAGTTTTTATTTGTCCTTGCAGTTTCTTAACTCTACCCACAAGTATTCTACATCTTTCAATCCTATATCACGTCTTTCTAAGGATCTGATCTCAGTTTTTACCAATACAGCCTCCCCACCCCATCTGCCTACCTGCCTCTCCTTTCAATACAAGTTGTATCCTTGGATGTTAAACTCCCAACTATTATCTTCTTTCAGCCACATCTCATTGATTCCCCAACATCACACCTGCCAAGCCAAACTGCACTACAAGATCATCCAACTTATTCATATACTGTGTACAACCAAATACTGTATAACATCTTCAGCCATGTATTCATCACCCTTTTCAATTTTGGCTCCATGTTCTTCTTCAACTCATCCCGCTGTTTGTAGTGTTGTACTATCATTTGCCTCTCCTCCCTCACAGTCTCACTACATACAAACTGCCCCATTCTCAGCCCTATCTCTGTGGTTCCCATCCTGCTCTTAACTTAGTTTAGACCTCCTCCAACAGCTCTAGCAAACATGTTGATGGGTCCAGCCATATCTGTGGGAAGAGAAACAGAGCAAAGACCTTTCATTCCACGGATGCAACTTGACCTCCTAAGTACCTCCAACATTTTCTGTTTTATCTTAAATTTCTAGCATTTGCAATTTAAAAAAAAAATAATTTCACCATAGGTTCCCCACTATCTAATCTGCTTGTTACATCCGGAAACAACTCAAGCAAATTTGCTAAACACGAATTGCATTTCATGAAATCATGTTGATTGTTCTGAGTAGATTAAGTTGTCCAAAATGTTTTTCTTTGACTATTAACTCTTGCATCATAGAACCATAGAACATTACAGCACAGAAACAGGCCCTTTGGCCCTTCTTGGCTGTGCCAAACCATTTTTCTGCCTAGTCCCACTGACCTGCACCTGGACCATATCCCTCCATACACCTCTCATCCATATACCTGTCCAAGTTTTACTTAAATGTTAAAAGTGAGCCTGCATTCACCACTTCAACTGGCAGCTTATTCCACACTCCCACCACTCTCAGTGTGAAGAAGCCCCCCCAATGTTCCATTTAAACTTTCCCCCTTCACTTTTAACCCATGTCCTCTGTTTTTCTCTCCCCTAATCATGCTGACAATTAATGTTAAACTAACTGTTCTCTAGATACTTGCATTTTGCCTTTCTCCTCTCTTGAACAAGGGTGTCCTATTTTCTGTTTTGCAAACTGCATACCATCCAGGAATTTATTGAGGTTTCTCGGTTGCACCACAGACACCCCAAGGGTAGCAAGTAGGGGGACTGGAAATTAGATGTGCATTAAGGATCTGATTGTAAGACCTCTTCTAATTACAAGCCAAGTAGAGACTTGGTGCTTTGTTTGAGAGTGCTGGAGATGAGGCTGTCTGCCAAATGACCCTCTGCTTGGCAAGCAGGATCCTCTCGCACAGAGACTCCAGGATAGGTCATGCCGAACACAGGCTGACTGGCTTGTGAACAAAGGTGTTTTTCTGTACAAGCACCATTCCACAGCAACATGACCAGAGCCATTCTTTGCCATACCAGGGAGAAGGGGGACTTTGGCACATTGTGGTACTTTCTCAAATGACAACCACATTGTGTGCACTTTTATCCCATTTTCTCCGGGGATTTGGACATAGTATCACCGTGGATACGATCCATTGAGTTTAAATGACAGATGGTTCAGCTGAGTGCTATTATACACCAGTTGGGTATGCATCATATCAGTACCACAAATAACAACACAAGGAGCACCTCATACAGTATCTGATGACCAGATTCTTTTCGTTATTCCCAGTTTCTCTTTCACCTTGTCCCCATTTCATGCCCAGTGACGTGGTTCCCCTGAGCTACATTCCTAGTGTCTTTGTCTAATTGGACCTGACAACAAAGGGAACAACATGATCAGTTAGAACACCAGCCAATGAGTATGACTTTACTTTTACTCTGATTGACCATAACGCCTAAGATATAGGAGCAGAAGTAGGCCATTCGGCCCATCAAGTCTGCTCCACCATTCAATCATGGGCTGGTCCAATTCTTCCAGTCATCCCCACTCCCCTGTTTTCACCCCATACCCTTTGATGCCCTGGCTAATCAAGAACTTCAACTCCCAAGACAAGCTTAAATAGGTTACAGATGCTGTGGGTCTGAGCAGAATACTGTGATGTAATCCATGCACATGGAGGCTTTGACTAGAATATGTCCTCTCCCTTAGATTGTCATCCCTCTTAACCCCATGGTCTTTTATGACGGATTTGACAAAAGGAACAAACCTATACACAGATATTACAGAGGAGAGATGGTCATCTTGCCAGTCACCAGATATAATTGAGAAACATCCCGTTTCCCACTTTCTTTAAAGACTTCATTCACTCTCAGTTTTGCCAATCTCCCGATACTTCCTTGATCTACCTTCGCTTTACTCAAGGATACAGACTTAAAAGAAAATAACAGAATATTAGCCATTCATTTTCAGATGTAGCTGGATCACAGAGAACAGTACCAAGCTCTATTCTTGTCCACATTATTGTCTAAGGTCATATTGGACTGTAACAATAACTCTCAAATTTCTTTCACTGCCATAAGTCATCTTCTTAACTTTCTCTTCCCTATCTATTATGCCCTCACCTGTTAATAAGAAGCTTATAGCTTCTTTATCACTAACATCAAAAGCTTCTATTCATATGCCTCTGACAAAGATTAGATTGATTACCTTTATTTGTCTTATGTACTTTAAATCAAATCAGTGAAGATTTTGCAGCTCACAAGTATTGCTTTGCTTCTGGCACTAACATAGCATGCACAGAATTCACTAACCCTAACCCATATGTCTTTGGAATGTGGGAGGAAACCAAAGAACCCAGAGAAAGCCTACACAGTCACAGAGAGAAGAACAAACTCCTTACAGACAGTGGTGAGAATCGAACCCTGATTTTCCTGTTGCTGCTGTAAAGTGATTGTACTAGCTATTTTGCTACCATGCTGCCCACTTCCCTTTCTTCCCCAACACATCAGGCCCAACTTTAAAGTTTCTGCAGCCTTCTCCATAAACTCACATTTTTTCTAGTTTCTCTCTGATCTTCCTGTACATTTGCTCCACATTTACTCTATCCTATCTTTTGAACCCCTAACCAACTAACCTCGCTTCCTAACCCCAGTGTTTTCAGTTATTGTGAATTGTTCTTTCTCCTCAAATCCAGTCCCCTTATCTTTCATGAGCACTTGCCTTTATCAGCTATTTCATTGAAGTATCTGATCCTTGCAACATACTGTCTCATTTACAAAGTCCTGAAGTAGTAATTTTTTTCCCAACTTTTCATATCTGAATCCTTTTGATCAAACTTCTGTTTCTATCTTTGTACCAAAATCACTGTCATGACAGCTTCTCTTTGTAGGTAATTTATCTATCCCCATGCAATTTGACCTGCCTGAAACATACAATATTACACAATTCCCTCCTTCATTGTCTCTCTACAGTTGTATGGTGACTGAAAGGGTACTTGCCTGGCTTAATCCTCCTTTGTCCAGTCACTTTCAGAGAATCATCTGCAGTGGCTTTTCTTCCCACTCCCACTGGTGCCCACGCTTGGTCCAATGGGATCCACTCTTGGTTCCCTCTCAGCTATACTTTACCCCTCAACAATACCATCAAAGGAAACAACTTCAAGTTTCCCGAAGTGCGCAGACAACATTCAGCTCCCTCTTATCTCCCCCTCAATATTGATGCCTCCATTGCCACTAAATTGGCAGAATGCTTGCCTCAAATTCAATTCTGGATGAGCAGAAATTACCTCCAACTAAATAAAGGGAAGTACAAAGCAATTGTCTTAGATCTTTACCAGAAACTCAATTTTCAAGCCAGCAGCTCCAAGCTTTCCCTTTGAAATTGAACTAAAGCATTCACACCCTGGTCGTCACCTTCATGGAGCACCTACTTCAAATGCCAAAATATTAGTAATTTTGCCTGGCCACAGTCATCAGCTGCTGGCATCTTCATTCACACCTTTGCTGCCTCATAACTTGGCTAATTCAATTCTTATTGACTCATCAGCCTCATTCTATCCTTCTTAAATCTGAGGTAAAAATGGTGTGCCCTGTGTCCTATCTTAGTGTCTAGTTCACATCCTTCTCTGTGTTGCCCATCCTACATTCATTTCTGGTCAAACTACATCACTATTCTAAAATTCTTATCCTTGTTTCCAAATCCCTCTGTTGCCTCACTTTTCCCTATCTCTACAATATCCTTCAGCTTACAAACTTAGCTTTGTGACTATCTTATATGTTAGTCATATCGGTATTGGGTGGCCATGTATTTAGCTGCCTTTACCTCTCTCGGCTTCTTAAATCCTCACTCTTCAACTTTTGGTCGTGATACTTAATAACACCCTATGTGACTTAGTGCCAAGTATCATTTGATGGCATTTGTTCGAAGCAAAATGAGATGTTTTACTACATTAATGGTACTAAATATCATTTTGTTGTTGTTGCTCAAAACATCGTTTCATAGAATCATAGAATACTACATATTGGCATTGAGGGAGAAAATATAATCAATTGAGTCTGTGCTATCTTTTTCAATTGATGATCCAGTTGGTCTGACTCTTGATTCTTTTGCCCATAATGATCTGGATTAAGGCAGTTTCCTCAGAATGAGCAAACTTTAAGCAAGATGGGTGAAGAATCCAACTACTGGACCAAAAACAAAGGTATTTTTCCTCAAAAGGAAAAAATCGAGTTTTTCCCTCTAACAAAATTAATAATATTGAGCTGGTGAAATTACAAAACCATTAGACCATAAGACCATAAGATATAGAAACAGAATTAGGCCATTTGGCCCATCGAGTCTGCATTTTATCTTGGCTGATCCATGTTCCCTCTCAACCCCAATCTCCTGCCTTCCCCCCGTATCTCTTTATGCCCGGACAAGTCAAGAATCTATCAGCTTCTGCCTTAAATATATCTAAAGATTTGGCCTTCACAGCTTCCTGTGGCAACAAATTCCACAGTTTCACCACTCTCTGAAATCCATCCTCATCTCCGTTCTAAAAGGACATCCCTCTATTCTGAGGCTGTGTCCTCTGGTCTTAGACTCTCCCATCAGAGGAGACATCCTCTCCACATCCACTCTATCAAGGTCTTTCACTGTTTGATAGGTTTCAATCAGGTCAACCCTCATTCTTCTGAATTCCAGTGAATACAGGCCCAGAGCCATCAAATACTCTTCATATGACAGGCCATTCAATCCTGGAATCATTTTCATTAATCTCCTTTGAACCCTCTCCAGTTTCAACACATCCTTTCAAACACAAGGGACCCAAAACTGCTCACAATACTCTAAGTGAGGCTCACCAGGTACCTTATAAAGCCTCAACATTACATCCTTGCATTTATATTCTAGTCCTTACCGCAGATTCAACCTGTAAATTAACCTGTAGGGACTCCTGCACAAGAACTCCCAAGTCCCTATATGCCTCAGATTTTTGTATTTTCTCTCCATTTAGAAAATAGTCAACCCTTTCATTTCTTGTACCAAAGTGCATGACCATACACTTCCCAACACTGAATCTCATCTGCCACTACTTTGGCCATTCTCCTAATTTATCTAAGTCCTTCTGTAGCCTCTCTGCTTCCTCAAAACTACTTCCCCTCCACCGCTCTTCATATCTACAGCTTGCAAAAAAGTCATCAATTCCATCATCCAAATCATTGACATATAGCATCAAGGAATTGGTCGCAACACAGACCTCTGTGGAACACCTATAGTCACCAGCAGTCAACCAGAAAAGGCTCCCTTTATTCCCATTCTTTGCCTCCTGCAAACCAGTCACTGCTTTATCCATACTAAAATCTTTCCTGTAATACCATGGGCTTATAGCTTGTTAAGAAGCTTCATGTGCGGCTCCTTGTAAAAGGCCTTCTAAAATTCCAAGTACACATCATCAGCTGATTCTTCTTTGTCTATCCTGCTTGTTATTTCTTTAAAGAATTCCAACAGATTTGTCAGACAAGATTTTCCCTTGAGGAACCCATGCTGACTACAGACTATTTTATCATGTGTTTCCAAGTACCCTGAGACTTCATCCTTAATAATCATCTTCTCAATATTCAATATTCAACATCTTCTCAATCACTGAGGTCAGGCTGATTGGCCTATAGTTTTCTTTCTTCTGCCTCTCCCTTCTTGAAGAGTGGAGTGACTTTTCCAATTTTCCAGTCTTCTGGAACCATTCCAGAATCTTGTAATTCTTGAAAGATCTAATGCCTCCACAATCTCTTCAGCCACTTTTTCTCAAAATCTTGGGGTGTACACCATCTGGTCCAGGTGACTTTTCTACCTCCAGACCTTTCAGTTTCCCAAGAACCTTCTGCCTAGTAATGGTAGCTTCACACATTTCATGATCCCTGACACTGGAACTTCTATCATACTGCTACTGTCCACAGGAAAGACTGATGCAAAATACCTATTCAGTTCATTCACCATTTCCTTGTCCCCCATTACTTCCTCTCCAGCATTGTTTTCCCACGATCCGATATCCACCCTCACCTCTCTTTTACACTTTATGTATCTGAAGAAACTTCTGGTATCCTCTTTAATATTATTGGCTAGCTTACTTTTGTGTTTCATCTTTACCTTAATGACTTTTTAGTTACCTTTTGTTGGTTTTTGGAAGCTTCCCAATCCTTTAACTTCCCACTAAATTTTGCTCTATTATGTGCCCTGTCTTTGGCCTTTATGTTGGCTTTGACTTCTCTTGATAGCTACGGTTATGTCATCTTTCCATTAGAATACTTTTCCTCTTTGGGATGAAGATATTCTGTACCTTCTGAATTGCTTCCAGAAATTCCAGCCATTGCTTCTCTGCTGTCATCCCTGCCGCTGTTCTTTTGCAATCAATTCTGGCCAACTCCTCTCTCATGCCTCTGGAATTCCTTTTAATCCATGGACTTCAGCTTCTCCTTCTCAAATTTCAGGGTGAATTCAATCATATTATAATCACTTTCCCCTTGAAGTTTTCTCTAATCAATTCAGGTTCTTTGCATAACACCCAGTCCAGAAGCTGATCCCCTAGTGGGCTCAACCACGAAAAAGCCAGCTCATAGGCATTCTAGAAATTCCTCCTCTTGGAATTTAGCTCCTACCTGATTTTCCCAGTCAGTCTGCATATTGAAATCCCTCATGACTATTCTAGCATTGCCCTTTTAGCATGCATTTTCTATCTCCGATTGGAACTTGTAGACCACATCCTTACTACTGTTTTGGGGTTTGTAAACAACTCCCATCAGAGTCTTTTTACCCTTGCAGTTGCTTAGCTCTTTCCACAATAATTCTACACCTTCTGATCCTATGTCACCTCTCCCTAATGATTTGATTTCATTTTTTTCCCAACAGAGTAACACCACCCCCTCTGCCTTCCTGCCTGTCCTTTCAATACAATGTGTATCCTTGAGCATTAAGCTCCCAGCTATCATCTTCTTTCACCTATGATTCAATGACGCCTACAGTACATACCAATCTGTAACTGTGCTACAATTCATTGATCCTAATCCTACCTTATTATGTAAAATTTCATTGAACAATATGGTTGATATGGTCAAGAAAATCGTCAATATTTTCCCTGGGAGAAAGGAGGATTGGGAAGAATCCACAGTAGATTTGTTGAGGTTTATCAAGCAGCATGTAGGATTTGCCCAACATTCAGGAACTACTTATTCCTAATTCACAACATGTTAAGATTACCAACTCAGAATTGAGCAATGGAAACAGAAGTCTAGATAAAAGCTCAGAACTTCCCCAATGTCTGAGTTTCTTCTATAGGCACAATCAGAATTTAAATATATCTTAAATATATTTAATATGGCTTTAATCATGTCAAGCACCATTTTATCTCCTGCATTAATTTGAAGTGCTAAAAATATCTCTTTTTAAAATTTTTAAGTACCCTTTGTTACTGCAATTCTTATAGACCAAAAATGTTGATGTGAAAAAATACTTCTCACAATTGGACTCAAAAGTAATACATTTTTCATAATTGCAAAGCAGACAAGATAGGCCAAATGGCCTGATTCCGCTCCAATATTTTATGGTCTTATATCTTATAATCTTATGGTTTTTTAAAATATGATTCAGGCTTCTAAACCTATATCTTCCCCATGTTATCAAACCAGGACAATATCCACCTACTTCTGAATACTCGTGTGCCTTTCCCCCTTCTTCGTTCACCTAGTGCTGAAACTCTCAACCATGCACTTGTTTCCTCAAGACTGCATTTTCCAAGAGTCGTTTACCTCATACCACTAAACCAATGCTGCCTACTTCAGAATTCATTTATCATTCCTGCATACGTTGACCCACATCACCTGCTAATAATGTCATTCTTGAAATTCCTATCCTCTTAAATTCCTGCCATTGTTTTGTCCTCCTCACCTTTGTAACCACCTCCAGGTCTACAAACCTTCAAGTTCTTTGAGCTTCTCCAGTTCAAGCTGCTTGTGCATCCTTGATCTTAAAGCATGACTGGGAACAAATAGCTCATGTGGCTCTTGTACAAACACCTTAAATTCAAATATTCAAAGTACATTTATTATCAAAGAATGTATGAATTATACAGCCTTGAGATATGTTTGCTCACAGGTAACCATAAAGCAAGAAACTTGAAAGAACTCAATTTTAGAGAAAAAAAAGACCAACACCTGATGTACAAGAGAAAGGAAAAAAGTTCAAATCGTGTAAACAATTGAAGTAAACAATGTTTTCTAGACTAGTTAATTATACTTGCAGGTCCCTTGCTTAGACGTGTCGAAATGAGGATGTAATGGTATACTCTTTGGTAGCATTTACCTTAGGTAGAGTATTATGTTTAATTCTCAACACTTCACATCAAGACATTAAAGATGACTTTGAAATTTGTTCATTTTGAGGAAATGACGTTAAGAAGCTACCAAGGGCAAGGGTCTTCAGTTATATGCAGAAAAAGGAAAAGCTGGGATTATTTTGCTCAAAGGAGGTTAAGAAAAAAGTTTCTTGCATTTTTTAGGAGGGTTGAGAAGTTAGAAGAGAAGAAGCTGTTATTAAAGGCAGGGAGCTTTTCAGCTGCCGAAGCCATAGAGAGTGCGGCCCTGGCGTTTCAGAGGATACACCACATCCATGGCAGTGACCGTCTTGCGCTTGGTGTGTTCAGTGTAGTGACCGCAATCCAGATCACATTCTTCAGGAAAACCTTCAGCACCCTGTGGGTCTCCTCATAGATCAGACCGGAGATCCGCTTGACGACGCCACAGTGAGCCAGACGGCAGATGGCCGGTTTAGTGATACCCTGGATGTTATCACGGAGCACTTTACGGTGCCGCTTGGCTCCGCCTTTGCCCAGTCCTTTGCCTCCTTTCCCTCTGCCAGATATGATGCTGCTTCACACAGATGGCTATTAAAGGCAGGGAAATTTGTAGCCTGAGGCCACAGATTTAAGACACTGGCTTTAATGCTGTGGTACCATTTCCCAGGTGGTAGCCACTGGAACAGTTTATGGTTGCGGTGACTCGGGTCTTCAATGAACCTCAGGCCCCTTTTTACTCACCTGTCTCTGTAAACGTCCTGAACAGTGTAAAATTCACAACTACAGATGCACTGGGCTGTTCACCACTCTCTACAGAGTCCTGCATTTGAGGGAATTACATTTCCCATACCAGGCAGTGATGCAGCCAATCAGGATGCTCTCAATTGTGCCCCTGTAGAAAGTCCTTAGGATCTGGGAACTCATGCCAAACTTCTTCAACCGTCTGAGGTGTAAGAGGCACTGTTATGCTTTTTTCACCACACAGCCGGTATGTACAGACCACGTGAGATCCTTGGTGATGTGTATGCTGAGGAACTTAAAGCTGTTCACCCTTTCAGCCCCGGATCCATTGATGTCAATAGGAGCTAGCCAGTTTCCATTCCTCTTGTAGTCCACAATGTTTTTGCCATATTGAGAGAGAGGTTGTTCTCTTGTCTCCACTGTAGCAGGGTGATGACTTCTTCTCTGTAGGCTGCCTTGTTATTATTTGAGGTAAGGCCAATAAATGTAGAATCGTCAGCACATTTAATTAGCAGATTGGAGCTCTGGATGGTGACACAGTTATGGTTATACAGAGAGTAAAGCAGGGGGGCTTAGGACACAGCCCTGAGGGGCCCCTGTGTTGAGGGTAAGAGGTGAGGGAGCCCACTCTTACCATCTGTCAGTGATGCTGCTACATAAGGAAGGATGAAGGCCGAGGTCTCTGAGCTTCTTGTCAAGCTTGGAGGGAATTATGCTGTTGAATGTTGAACTGTAATCCAAGATCAGCATTCTCACATAAGTATTCTTCATTTTCATACCTCTCTTTCAAAGAGCTTTCTTAGAAAATTAACAAGGCATGCTTATCAGGGAGACAATTTTAGAGTTCAAAGCTGAGATAACCAAACTTTGTAAACAATTTTGGAGCCTGTGGAGGTCAATGGACAGTTGGTCAGAACTGTATTAAGTACGAACTTAGTACTCTAAAAGATGTAGATGTAAAATGGAGTAAAATGACTCATAGGTATGATTTTCTTTGAAATAAAGGCATTCGGAGATAGGAACCCCAAAGAACTTAATAGGTGAGCTGCAAAATATGAACAAATATTGGTTTGTGTTCAATATTTTTTAAAATATAAAATGCAATTAACTTCTCAATCTGTGGCAGTGATATGATCAATATAATTCATCTTCCGTAGACTTGAGCCTAGAAGTGGTAAATATCTTTGAAGACAAATTGCTTTCTATTGTAAAATTACAAGAGTATATAATAAAACTTATGACTGGGCATTTCTTTGTGTATGATGCACCTATTGACAAACATGTACAACGCACAGATATAACACGAAATTAGCACCTCCCTTGTGCATTTAACACTTCAAGTGTGTGTCACAGACAAGACAGCAGATGCGTAGAGTATGGTTGTAAAGGATTGTCTTGAAGGGTTTGTTGCATTCAGCTGTGCTGAAGTCTGAAATTGGAAGCTCTAGTATCAACATTTCAAAGAGACTGGCTATGTGCAAGACCAGGTTGCCCAAGAAGGTAGATGATCGAAGTGTCTGGTTTAGAGGACATACTGTATCTCCCATAAGGTAGCCAAGAGCCATGTTGCTAGCCTTAGCTGTCTGATAAGTAATTAACCTAGAGACTAAGACTTTCTAAAACAGAGGTTGGCAAAGGGTTCTTGTGTGAATCCATATTTGCACTCACGTCTCACGTCTTATGTAACCTGCCTTCGGAGGTGACAGTCATTCTTATCCCAAACTTCTTAGCTTTTGAACTATTGAAGGTAGTGGTGAAAGTTTACTATTCTTCTTTGTTTTCTGGTGTCCATCTGATGCTGTATACTTAGAAGGATATGGGCCACATGGGACTAGCTTAGTTTGTCAGTTTGATCAGTATGGACCAGTTGTGCTAAAGGGGATGCAAAACCTTGCAAATAATTGACTCTGAATATTAAGGAGCAGATATCTTTGTTCTGTATTAGTGGATGGCAATGGAAGTCTTAAACTTCCCTTTCAATAATCATTATCCATCAGCTACCAAGATATTTTGGGAATTACCAGGAATCAAAAAATTTCCAAAAACAGGTACTTAATATCTGCAGCTGCAGCATCATAACAAAACCTGTGCATGAAGCTGCAAAGGGTTTATCTCTCACTCCAAAGCAGTTCAAAATCCTGCAAGTCTCAAGCAAGGGTTGCAGGAGATATTTTATGCAGCCTAAAGATTCTGGATAAAACCTCTCTAACTACACAGCCAAAAGTTATGAGATATGCTCTCTATTTGTATATATATGTGAGTACAGATTCAAAGAATGATTCAAAGACAATATCTATCTCATTCAGCATAAAAGTCATCGATAACACTACTGTTATTGGCAAATTCTCAGATGGCAAGGTGATGTATAGACAAATGGTAAATAGACTGGTTGAGTGGTGTCACAGTAACAACCTTGAGCCCAACATCAGCAAGACTAAGGAATTGATTGTGGACTTCAAGAAGGAGAAGTTAGTAGAGCACACACCAACCTTTATGTAGGGGATCAGCAGTGGTTAGAGTCAGTATCTGGGCATTGACATCTGGATATATCCTTGGTCCAACATATTGATGCAATTGTGAAGAACGTGGCTCTATTTCATTGGGAGTTTCAGGAGATTTGGTATGTCACCAAAAACTGCTTAATGGCTAAATGTAGTTTTGGACCTGGAGATCTGAAGGAAATTGCATTCCCATTAAAGTTTCTTGCATGCAGTAGGTAAAAACTGAAAATGGCGAAAATACCCTGCAAGTCAGAGGCAGAGTTTGTGGGAAGAGTAACTGAGGGTATGTCAGTAAGAGTAATTGTGGGTATGTCAGCTGAAACATTAACTCTGTGTCTCTCTCCAACCAATACTGTTTGCTGAGCGTTTCCAGTGTTTTCTTTTCTGATTTCCAGCATCACCGTATTTCAATCTTTGTAAAATATGCAAATAACATTTACATTATTAAAACATTTTTCTTCTTGTGTTTCAGGTATCTATCTCAAGAGGTTGTGTTCTTTATTTACTTCACAGAAAATACAAGTACCAAACTCCTTCTGAACCAGTTACGCAAATCATGAACAGAACGACAGAAATAATCGTTTTATCAACTGTCATTCCAATGTTGGTGGTGATCGGTATATCTGGAATACTGCTCTGGATCTATATATGTAATCAGTCAAGAAAAGTTAACTTCTCCAGAGCAAGTACCAGAAGGACGAATGCAACACTGCCAGATACTCAAAACACGTATTGTGCTCGTGTGAACTATGCTGTTGAGCAGTTTTCTAGTTCAGAAGCCTTGCCAACCTTTCAAGACAATAATACACTATATACCGAACAAAATTATGAAAATGTGATGATAGAGCCCATCAGCCAAGCAGGTGAATGTGCAACATCAGATTGTGTACCAGAAGCAGCCTTCCCGAAGATTGTGCCAATGGATTTTAATGATCCCATATATGAAAATAATCCATTATCTTGTGACTCCTCTCTGTACTGTAATTATAGAGGCCTGGCCAATTTGGAAGAAGATGATACTTACATTATACCAAGTGAATAGTCAGTTGAAAGTCTGAAGTTTCAGAGCTTTAATGGAAGATAGAGATCTTCATTTCTTTTAGATATTGAGCAATTGTGAAGTTATATTTAATAATACAATAATAAAACTTTATTATAGAGCACTTATTATAAAATACAAAAAGATGTTAAAACCGAAGTTAAATAAATAGGTTTTGAGCTGTCGTTTGAAAGTATCAACTGAGTCTGCAACCTTAGGCATTGAATTCACAGTTGGGAGTGTAGTTCAAAAAAGCTGACCTCTCAATCACTTTTTGAAGAAGATTGTTTAAATTTAAGAGATTGGTGGAAGAAGACCTGAGAGCTTGAGCAGAGTTATCAAAAGAAAGCGATTCTGTGATGTACTCTGTTCCCAGACCATTGAAAGCTTTAAAAACAAGTAAGAGAACTTTGAAATCAATTCGAAAAGATACAGGAAGTCAATGCTGAATACCTGCATAATATGGGAGTAATATATTCTGTCGTCCTGGTTTTGGTTAAAAGTCTAGCAGCTGCATTCTGAATGAGTTGATATTTATCAATAGATTGCTTTGGAAGGCCAGCAAAACATATGTTGCTGTAATCTAGTCCATTTGATATAGAGGTGTGAATTTGCTTTTCGGCATCATTATGTGACAGAAAGAGACATACTGTACCTTTGCAATACTCCTTAACTGTAGAAATGCTGCTCTGTTCACTTTCTTTTCATAGGATTTAAAATTCTGAATTGTAAAAAGAACACCACCCAGGCTAGTTACTTTTGATTTTACAAAGGGAACCAAGTTCCCAGTTTATGAAGACGGTTATGTCTTTAGGCTTTGGCACCAACCAAAATTATTTCAGTTTTGTCTCCATTTAATTTTAGAAAATTATTGCTCATCCATTTGTTTATTGCATCCATACCAGAAGTCAGAGAAGATGGGGTGTTATCATCATTAGGTTCAAGAAAGATATACAATTATGTATCAATTGAATAACTGTGGATATGAAGTTTACGCTCTCTAATGATGTCTCCTAAGGGGGAGCATGTATAAAGTGAAGAGTAGGAGATTGAGACAGCTTCCTGAACAACACCCAAAGGTACATTGTATTTCTTAGAAAATTGGTCTCTAGGACAGACAAAAACATTTCTTCCTAAGATATATGAATGAAACAAATTAAGGGCACTGCCAGAGAGGCCAACCCAGTTCTCAAGGCGATCTAGAAGAATATTGTGGTCAATTATGTCGAAAGCAGCATTTAGTCTGGAAGAATTGGAATTGAGACTGTTGGCATCAGAGCCCAGCCTAAAGTCACTGAATTTTGGTATGGGCTCTTTCCATGTTGTGGTTTGCTCCAAAACCTGACATAAACTTTTCTAGAGTTGGTTGAAAATTACTTTCTCAAGAATGTTGTCCAGGAAGGGAAGACGTGATATAGACCTGTAGTTAGCTAGCATCTCACTATCAAGGTTTGGCTTTTTAAGTAGGGGTTTGACAGCCACAGTTTTGAAGGCATCTGGAATAACTCCAGTTTCAAGGGATCTGATAATAATTTTCTTAACAGAATTGAAAACACTATTAAAAGAGTCCTTAAAAAGTATGGTAAGGACAGGTTCGAGGCAATTTACTTTTTGTTATAATCTTATAGAATTCTGAATCAGAAATATAAATACTTGTATATTTGTGAATAATGAATATATAATTCAAGTACAACCTGAGCAAAATCCACTCTCCATGCATTGCCCAACGTAATTGCACAAGATCATGAAATACCTGCTTATGGCTTCAAAGACAAAAATAATGCAGTGACATACCAAGGACAATATCCTATTGTGAGATCAAATGGATAACTGTGAAGAAACATTGTGCTGATTCTTGCTTATTTTCTTTCAAAGTCATCTTACCAGCCAGAGATTCAACCAAATTGGCTGGTTCCTCTTCAAAGATTTGGCATAAAGGACAAATCTTGGTCCAATTTGGGAGCACAGAGCAATTTGTAGACCTTCTTCATATATGCTTCTTCATTTTTCAATCAAGAAGAAAGTCAACCAGGAATGCTGTGGGCATTAGATAACAGCTCATCTAATAATTCCTTTTTTTGTTAGCATCTACATCTATAAAAAATAAATTGCATTCAATGTAACATCAACATTTTGATTTACCAAATTACACCAAACTGATGTGAGTTTTGTCCAATAATATCTTGAGATTGACTGATCAACAACAGCTCTATCTCCTTATGGTACAGCACTCCAGACTCTCAAAGGAACAGAGAACCGATCTAAGGAATAGCTTTTCCAGTCGTTTCTTTACAGCTACTAGTCATTGTAAAAGTTCTGCTGGTCAGAAATGTGTTCCAGTTGTGACTTTTTCAAACAATGATGTAACCATTTGCAAAGCCATTCCTCTGTGGAAAAATATGCCAGTGAATTGTCCACTGTTGTGATGGGTGGATGCAGTTTTACTGAACTGGCAACAAACTACAGGATACCATGGTATGATATTATTGGATTGTCATTCTTTTTTAATTGTTCATGTGGCATTTTAAAATATTAAACTGTACCTTTACAATGAGAATTATGATGCTAATGACTTTAATATATTGAGAACTGTGTGGGACATAAAATTCCAATTGTGGTTTCTGAGATTTAATGTAAAATTTAATTCCTGGGAGGAAAGTGATAGTGAACAGTAATCAAAACCAAAACAACAAAAAAATGCAAATTCTGATAATACTTAGCAGTGTCTGTGTCAAGACTGGACAATTCTAAAGAAAGGTAATCAACCCATAGTATTAACATAGCTTGTTTTCTCCCCACAGATTTGGCCTGATGACTTTTCCAACATTTTCTTTTACTTTGGACTCTACCATGTATCTCACAGCTCCAGTGTTTTTAAAAAATTCTTTTTCTTAGTACTGTTCTCAGTCATTTCATTCTATTATCACATTCTCAATGCAGATCAGTTTCTTTTAACAAGCTTTCACCAGTCCCCCTCAGTTAACACCGACCATCTTTTCCCATTTTCTTTTGGTCTCCAACCTCTCAGATTTGGTAAATCTTCCAAGTTCCAATGAGAGATTGTCAATCAGAAATGTTGATTCCCTTTCTTTCTCTACCCAATCTTATCCTGCCCAATCTTATGACTCTTTCCAACACTTTCTGTTTTTATTTCAGATTCACAGCATCAGCAGCTTTAAGTTCCTTTTCAATTACATAGGAAGGCCTTTTCTTCTATCATACTTGTTCTGCTTCCTTGAGAGAGACCCCCAAGTATTTATACTCCCCTGGCTTTTTCCATTTGCCTCATGAACTTCTCTATTCCATTGGCTAATCAACTCTGTTGGAATTTCTTCACCACATTTTCAAATACTTAGAAGAAACCTTGTTCATTTCCCCAATGGTTCATTTGCCAGTCATCTTAAATCTTCGTGCTTCAGCTAATGTGGAAGTACATTGCTATTATTAAAAATTCATATGATGCATTTTACTCCGATTATGATGCTCACTTCCAGTAGACATCACTTGCAAAATAAAGGCAATTTTTTTTCTTCATAGAAACAGAAAAAGTTGAAATTCTCAACAGATCAGGTAGCATCTGTGAAAAAAGTACATAATGTTAAATTTTTAGATCAGTAACTTAATTATCTTTTTATTTTCTGGTGTGAACGAGAAAACACTATAAGCAATTAGAAACAGGTAACACTAAAAAATACTCAGCAAGTCAGGTAGCATCTGTAGAAGAGACACAGTCCGTGTTTTCTCTGTTGGGGAAATAAAATATGGACACAGTAATGTGTTGCCAAAGCATTTTTAAAAGTATGCTAGAGGAATTTATGGAAAATAAGTATGTAATATGTTATCTTTATTCAGCTAGTTGTGCACATCTTATCAACAAAATGCAGCTTATTGTTTTGGTTTTGCTCCCTGCTTACTGCTTGGTGTCACTTTTCTAACCCAATGTAAAAATACTTCAAACACAGTTAAGTGATATAAATTACCTTAAAATATTAAGATTGCTTAAAAAATTTAAAAATACAAACATTTAAATACATTTGTCTTTTAAAGCATAGCCCATGACCCTTGTCAAGTGAATGGGGCTGTACAGGCAAAGCTCTACTTAGATGAGAAGCCACATGTGAACTTCCCTCGCCCCTCAAGCTTGAGATCTTTCTAGATTGCTACTGGATCTGGGGCTGGATTTAGCAGTTGAACTTGAGAGGAGTTGTGTTGTCATCTGAATTACAATGCACAGGCATGGAAATTGACTTTAGAGAAGCAACTTACTAGTGGTTACTGCTGCAATTATTGACTAAAGCTAAATACATTTAAGGCTAAAGCTAGCTATTTTGTCACTAGATCAACACTGGTCCTTCCTTTAAAACTACTTTGGTTCCCACCTCATAAAAAAAATAATTGAGATCAACTAGATCTTGCCAATGCCAACATGAGTGAAAAATCATTGGAATAAAATACAAAATTGCACTTGTTGGTAAATGGTGCTTGAGAGTAAACCCATCAGTTATGGGATCAATTAGTCCAGTCTAGAGCCCTCTGTTCTTGCTGGTTAGCTTGCATGTTATCATGTGTTAGTTGTTATCAAGTTAGTTCCTCATTTCTACTCTGATGTGGTTTCTAACATGTACACACATTTAATGGTTCGCGAGTCCGGCAAGTGAGACAGGAAATGCAGTGACTTTGAATGGGTATATTAATCATTTATTTACAGGTAGTAAAAAATTGAAGAAACATTCCTGTTCCCAAGTTACAGACAATACAAAGCTGACTATTCAACAAACATACTTATTTAAAAGTGCACGTAGAACATGCCTTCCCGATCATTGTGTGCATTATTGCCTAAAAGAAAGGAAGAAGACAAGAAGCCCCTTCCACATGCTATTTTACATACTCGGGATGTTTGAAACTGGAAACTAGGCAGCTTTCCAATGGGAAAAGCAGCTGCAGTTTCTAAACTAACCAATCACAACGGAAGCAACTTTTGATAACCAGAATAAGTCATGCTCCCACAGGGACAGGGACAGGAACACACACACACACACACATACCCCTGACTGAGCCAGAGTTGCTCTTCTGACTTGATGGGAAAGCTAGAGTGTGGGTTATGTCAAGTATCAAAGTTCTTTTCAGGTATACCGCATTAAGAGTAAATGAGGGGCAAGAGTGGATATCTTGCCACTGGAAAACGATGCTGGAGAGGTAGTAATCAGGGACAGAGCATTGGTAGAAGATCTTAGTAGGTATTTTGTGTTGGTCATCACTGTGGAAGACACAAGCAGTATACCAGAAATTTGAGAATGTCAAGGGGCCGCAGTAAGTGTAGTTGCCATTACTACAGAGAAGGTGCTTGGCCAGATGAAAGGTCTGACGATGAAGGTAGGTCAGTCCCCTGGATCAAATGCTCTACACCCCAGGGTTCGGAAAGTGGTAGCCCAAGAGATTGTGGAGGCATTAGTACTGAACTTTCTAGAATTACACAATTCTGGAGTGCTTCTGCAGGACTGGAATGTTGCAAATATCACTCCACTCGTTAGGAAGGGAGGGAGGCAGAAGAAAGGAAATTACAGGCCAGTTAGTCTGACTTCAGTGGTTGGGAAGATGTTGGGGTAGTATTGGACAGGTAGTATTGAGGAAGCAAGGAGTCTGCAGAGGAACTTAATCAGATTGGGAGAATGGGCAAAGAAGTGGCAGGTGGAATAGAATGTAGAGAAGTGTATGGTCATACAGTTTGGTAGATGTAATAAAAGTATAGGCTACTTTCTAAATGTGGAGAAAATACAAAAGTCAAAGGTGCAAAGGGAGTTAGGAGTCCTTGTGCAGGATTCCCAAAAGGTTAACTTGCAGGTTGAGTCTGTGGTAAGGAAGGCAACTCAAAGTTTGCATTCTTTTCAAGAGGACTAGGATATAAATGCAAGGATGTAATGCTGAGGCTTTATAAGGCATTGGTCAGATTATATTTTGATTATTATGAACAGTTTAGAGCAACTTTTTAAAAAAAAATTGATGTCTTGAATTTGGAGAGTGTCCAGAGGAATTTCACGAGAATAATTCTGGAAATAAGCAGGGTAAGTGTAAAGAGCGTTTGATGGCTCAGGGCTGGTATTCGCTGGAGTTTCAAAGAATGAGGCAGGATCTCATTGAGACCTATTGAATATTGAAAGGTCTAGATAGAGTGGATGTAGAGAGGATGTTTCCTAAAGTGGGGGAGTCTAGGATCATAGGGTACTGTCTCAGAAAAGAGGGACACCCATTAGGAACAGAGATAAGGAGGAATTTCTTTAGCCAAAGGGTCTGAAAGTTAAGACTTTGGGTATATTTAAAGTGGAGGTTGACAGGTTCTTGATTAGGCAGAGCATCAAAGGTTACGGGGAGAAGGGAGGAGAGGGATAATTAATCGGCCAGGATAGAATGGCAGGTAAGTCTCAATGGACTGAAGGTCCTAGTTATGCTCCTATGTCTAATGGTCTTATGATCTAAATCTCTTCCTCCTCCCTTACTCAGATTTATTATCATTCAATCATATATATGTTTACCACCAAATGAAACAACATTCCCCCAAACTAAGGTGCATAGTACAGTACATATATTACACACACAACTCATAAAGTAATATTACCACAAATAAATTAACCAATGATAAGGTGCATTTAACTTAAAAAGTAAGCAGTGTAACACTACTGGTGCTTCATGCGTGTTGAGAACTGGGTGGTTGCAGGCGTCTCTGGGGATGCAGGTGCTCGGTCAGATGGAGCTGAAGATGTAGCTGCCAACACGGCTGGCTGTGGTCTTTCTGTAGGGAGAGGTATTGTGACCCAACGAGGACAGTTTACCCACCAGCTTCTGAGGGATGATCATGTTAAACACCAAACTAGTCAATAAACATCATCCTGAAATATGAGGCACCATTTTCCAGGTGGGACAAAATGGAGTGGAGAGGCCCTGGCATCGTGAGCAGATCGATTTGCGCAAAAAGTGAACTGGAAAGGGTCCATGTGGTCACTGTTCTGGTCACGGAATTATAGGAAAGATACCAACAAAATAGAGAGAATACAGAGAAGATTTACTAGAATGTTACCTGTGTTTCAGCACCTAAGTTACAGGGAAAGGCTGAACAAGTTAGGTTTTTATTCTTTGGAGCGTAGAAGGTTGAGGGGGTGCTTGATAGAGGTATTTAAAATAATGAGGAGGATAGATCAAGTTGACATGGATAGGCTTTTTCCATTGAGAGTAGGGGAGATTCAAACAAGAGGACATGATTTGAGAGTTAGGGGGCAAAAGTTTAAGGGTAACACGAGGGGAAATTTCTTTACTCAGAGAGTGGTAGCTGTGTGGAATGAGCTTCCAGTAGAAGTGGTAGAGGCAGGTTCGGTATTGTCATTTAAAGTAAAATTGGATAGGTATATGAACAGGAAAGGAATGGAGAGTTATGGGCTGAGTGCGGGCCAGTGGGACTAGGTGAGAGTAAGCGTTCGGCACGGACTAGAAGGGCCGAGATGGCCTGTTTCCGTGCTGTAATTGTTATATGTATCAGGATCCATAACCAGCTACTCAAAAAAATTTATTATTGTTGAGGTCAGTGCCACTGGATGGCCGTCATTAAGAAAAGTTACTGTCACCCTCCTGGTCACCAGGATGATGGTGACTGCCTTGAAGCCTGCTGGAACAGTGGGCAGTTTCAGAGAAATGCACAGTCTGGGCTACACAGTTCCTCAGCACCCTAACAGGTATGCTATCAAGCCCCAGAGCTTTATTTGGGTTGACCCTGGCTAGGATCTTCCTCACATCAGCTGCAGCCAGGCAGAGTGCCTGCTCCTCAGGGGGAGTGAGGCCTTCCTTACTGGCACATTGTTCCATTCATCAAACAATGCATAAAAGACATTCGGCCTATCAGGAAGAGAGGCATTACTGTCTGAGAAAAAGACTGCTCTATGCTTGAGTACTCTATGCCTGAAAAAAGCATAGACACTTTCAATGCCTTTCATAATTTTAAACATCTGTAAGTCACCCCTCATTCTCCTAAATTCTGAGGAATAAAGATCTAACCTAACCAGCCTTTCCCTAAAACTCAAGCCTTCTAGTCCTGGCAAATTCCTCCTAAATTCTTTCTGCACTCCTCCCAGTGTAATCCATCTTTCCTATGACAAATTGATCAAAAATGTACACAGTATTCCAAAGACTGTCTCGCCAACAGCTTATACAATTGTAACATAAAGTCCCAACCCTTAAACTCAATGCCATGGCGACGAGGCCAGCATGCTAAATGCCTTTTCAACCACCTTGTCTACCTGTGATGGTTCTTTCTGTGAAATATGCACTTGCCTCGTGCCCTATCACTCATAGTAGTAGTCCTACATTGTTTTGACTTTCCAAAATGCATCACACTTATCTGTATTAAAATCCATTTGCCACTCCTCTGCCCACTTACTTTGAATAATCAAGATCTGCCTGTATTCTGCGATAACATTCCTCACAATCAACAGCACCTTGTAATTTTATGCCGTCAGCAAACTTACCAGTCAAGCCTTATGCATTCATGTCAAATCAGTGATGTAAATAATGAAACATTTTCATTACAATTGGATGCAATTTAAAACACAATGCTACTGCTGCCAAGTCAAGTCTGACCCAAGCCCAAGTATCATTTTCTTCCATGCTCAGGTCGATCCAACTGAAGTCTCTTTAGTACCTCGAAAATTAATGGCAGAGGGCAGATGGCAATCCACCAGCTGGGCATAAGCTTCTGCCCAAGTCATATAGCTTTCCAATATGGAAATACTTCACTATCGGTTCTGAGCTAAAATCCTGGAAAAACCTATCTAACATTAGTGAGAGGGACTTTTATCATTCAATTGATCAGCACACACAGAATCAGAACCAGAGTCAAATTTATTATCACTGACATACATCATGAAAGTTGTTTTGTGGCTGCAGCACAGTGCAAAGATGTAATAAACTATAAGTTACAAATAAATTTTCAATCCTGCACATTGTTGCCTTCTTACCAGGTGGTAATGCAACCAGTCAAAATGATCTCCACCATACATCTGTAGAAATTTGCAAGAGTTTTTGTTGAGATAATCAAAGATTACAGGGAGGAGAATGTAGTTGAGAGGGATAATATAATTAACCATGTTGGAATGGCGGTGCAGCCAAATGCTGTGCTTTATGGTCTTATATCAAATCTCCTCAAATCCTTGAGGAAATATAGGCACTGGAGTGCCCAGGGTAGATCCTGACCCCCTGAGATGTTGGCGCTCAGTAACTTGAAACTGCTCACCGTTTCCAGTGCTGACCACCCAATGAGGACTGGTGTGTGTTCTCCCAAGTTCCCACTCTGAATGAGGATGAGAAACAAGTAGTATCCGTGCTTGTGATAATCACATCTTATACGATGACAAATGTCAGCAATTAGTGTTTGAAATCAATCAGAAGCTGTTGGACCAATTCAGTCAGTACATGGGGAGATAATATTTTTCATTTGCTTACGTTTGAGAACATTAGCTAGAGTTTAAAGCTGTCAGAGGCAAAAGCTATTTAAGCAAATGCAATTTAAAGAAAAGGAGAAATGTAACAGAAAGATGGTCATTCTGTGACTGGAGAGCTGCAGTGAACTTATTATGACTTCCTTCAGGGTCTTTAATCCCCATCAACTGTTCGTATCATATGCAATATCGGGAACTCCAATAGAAAGCAAAGGTAGAGTTATGCATATCCAGAAATAAGAATAAGTTAACTTCAGATGATGATTTGTGCAGAATGAAAAGAAAGTAAGCATTTATAAATATCTACCACTGATATCTAAAATAAGATATCCTGGATATTATTTCAATGTATGTGTTCTATGTTGATTTCCTAAGAACTTGTATATTCTGACTCGATATATCTCCATTTTTCAGAGAAGCATCATTTTTTCCACAATGGAAAATTCATGTTAGTTATAGTTCAGCTCTTATACTTGTAATATCTGTACTTCAAAATAATAAGATTCAGTCAACTAAGCTGTGTTACAACTAAAATGGTATAAGTGGTCAGTAAGAACAAATGTAGACGGATTCAAGCTTCAGTCTCCTCTCTGCGCCTTGTGGCACAATGAGCAGCAACTTTGCTGTTTCTCTTAGCATTTTGTCTGTTTTTTAATGAAACTGAGGAGCTGGTTCAATGCTCAACCCAGCACAGATGGAAAGTGCGCAAGGAGCTGGCCAAATTGGAACCTGGGACTACTTGCCTTGAAGTTCAGTGCTGATGCCACTGCACCACCAGCCGGCTATTTACACTAGAATCCTTTCCTTAAATTATTTTTTCTTCTGCCTTCTCCACTTAGAAGACCTTCCCACAGATCACAACATGGCATGAACATTTGATATTCTCTCCCTGCTACTTTTTCTCAGGTCCACACTTGGTGTTTGACAGTGAAGCATATGAGCTCCTTTTTACTTTAACTGCTATATCACTAGAAGTTGAGGCTGCATTGCTCTTTGTATATTAGCGTACCACTCAGTTCATCATTGAATGGACTTTTTTTTATCACATTTTGTACGTAAGTTGTTCTCTGTAAGATGCATCAGAATAAGAGAACTTGAAGAAAGTCTGAGGAACGATTTGGAGAGCCAGATATTTGTTGGATCATCTATTGTTTATCTGTGTTGTCTGCTGTTTAGAGTCTTGAACTTCTTTTTGACATGCAACTCCTGGGTCTTTGAAACTTCAAGGACCTGGTTACAGACTGAAGCATTTTGGCTGCTGAAGGGAAGTTTGGCAGGAATGATGGCATCAGTTCAGGGGAACAAACAGCATGTCCTGGCAGGCAACATGTGTTACACATGTTATATAGCTCCCAATACTGTCAGTTTGGGTTGGGTTTCTACCTCGTCTCGAAACTGAGTGTTACCTGGAGAAACCCCATTCACTTGCAGCACCAAGCTCAATGTCACATTCTACATGGGGAACATGTGCCTGTCAAAACAGAGCTCAAGCTTCAGTCCAGGATATACATAACAGCCAATCTAGGCCTACATCAAAGCTATAGATTCATGCAAGACTGAGTCCATGTAAAGGGTCCAACTGAAATATTCGAATAGGAAATTATTAGCATGCCAGCATTGCAAACTCCTCCGTGCTTACAATCATAACCTAAATCTATACAGCAGGTCTTCTGGTGCTCCGGCAGAACTGCTTGTGTTGGCTGGAAGTCTTTTTCAATGGTTTGTTTCCTGAATCCTGCAGCTCCATGTTCTTGAGCTAGGGTGTTTCAACAGGGGCAAGAATTCTGTGTCTATTCCAAACCTAAGAAGCCAGCATTATTATCTGGGTATAAAATGGTTGTGGCACATCAGACAATTTGAAAAATCTTTCCGGACCCTTCAAAGCCATACAGACAAAAACTTTGAAAGAGATAGAAGGCACATTGATGTCAACAATAGCAAAATATTTCTGTAAATGGAGTCTGCAAAGGAGGTAGCCAAGTCCAACCTCAGGGTTTCACCTCAACAAGTACTAAGCACATGTTCATCCTAATCTTAACTTTTGCATTGACAAAGAACAACACAGCCCAACAACTACTTACCTAAGCGTGAGAAATTCTGCAGATGCTGGAAGTCCAAAGCAACATATGCAAAATGCTGGAGAAGTCAGCAGGTCAGGCAGCATCTATGGAAATAGATAAGCAGTCAATGTTTCCGGCCAAGACCCTTGATCAGGTCTGAGAAGGAAGGGAGAAGATGCCAGAATAAAAAGGTGGTAGAGGGGAAGGTGGATAGCTAGAAGGTGATAGATGAAGCCAGGTGGGTAGGAATGGTAAAGGGCTGGAGAGGAAGGAATCTGACAGGAGAAAATAGTGCACCAGAGGAGAAAGGGAATGAGGAGGAGACCTGGGAGGATGTGATAGGCAGGTGAAAAGAAGTAGGAGGCTAGATTGAGGAATAGAAGAGGGGAAGGGGAGGTAAACTTTTTTTTATCGGAAGTAATCAATATTCATGCTGTCAGTTTGATGGCTACCCAGATAGAATATAAGCTGTTGCTCCTCCACCTTGAGTGTGGCCTCATCATGGCACAAGAGGAGGATCCTCTTACCAAAATGTGATACTTGGCTACAAGCTGATATTAAACAATTGCCTTTGATAAACAACAGCAAAGTTTCTTCCTGGGGTATTACTTCCATGCATTGAAAATCATCAGTAGTAATTTTTCTTTCTGTAAAACTTGTTTCCAGAAGTTGTTTAGGTCTTCTATAAACTGAAAACTGCATTTCATAGATCCCCTATCTGTGCTGTGGCACTGCTGCTGATTGTCAGGACTTCTGGCTTGAATTGTCCCCTCCATCCTCGGAGTTCTACAAAATCGATGCAGCATCATCTCACCCTCGTATTCCTCACTCCCACCCTTCTGGAGAGATGGTTAGCACACAAGTGATGTTGCAGCAGTCAGGATAGCAACAACATCATGTATGAAACACTCATGCTGAATCTGAACATCTGTTAAAATGCGTACATCAAAATTATGCTTTCATGAAGCTAGAAGAAATGTTGCAGTTTTATATTGGTGACACAAACTTTAAACATATACTTGTTGTATCAATCCACTCTCTTGCCAAGTTTTCTTCCCTGGATAACAATTTCTTCCATGAAAAAATGTTTTGAAATATTGTGGTCTGGGTGTTGAACACAAACTAAAATGAGCGAAGTAAGAGGAGACTGGAATTGTGGGGATTGCTTTGTTAGGAACTGAAGGGGATCTGATGGGATGAATGGCTTCTTTCTGCATCATACTGAGTACGTTCACATGAACTGCTTGATGATATCTTGGAAAGATAATTACAGGGAATACTAATGAAACACTATTCTTAATTGCATAACTATGAGCAAAGAAAGAAGGATTCATTCTCTTTTGATATCCAGCATATTCCTAGAGGCCTTCTGCTCTGGAGGGGGTTATGCTTTCACTGCAATGGATGACAGACTTTTATGGAATCCAATCATTTTCATTCCCTGGGAATCAAATGATCTTCCCCAGAGGAAATGCAGAGATGAATTACAATTTAAAACTCAAGTTGCAACTTCACACGGATACATTTTTAAAGAGCTGCAAATCACATAAAATAACTTATTCTAGGATTTCTTTTTCTGATTTTTATTCTCTGTCAACCTAAAGGGACTAATTCATTATTGACATATGGTCTCATATACACCTACCGACAGCTCACACACAGAGCTCACAGCAGGATTAGAAGGACATTTTGGCCACAACAGGTTAAACAGTCATGCCTACTGACATTTGATTCCACTATTTTTGATAGGGGACCTCAATTATTTTAACTAGTTTTAATCCCAAAATATTCATATTTGTTATTTATTTATTGCCTGGACGTGGAGACTGGTGGCCAAGCCACTATTGATCATACATCCTTAAATGACCATGAACTAATTTAACGCAGATAGTAGAGAAGAAAAGGATGGCAGATTTACTCTCCTGAAGTGAACCAGATGGCCTTTCCTGACATTTGGGTAGCTTCATGTTGAGCATCACTGATACCTACAGTTTATTGCAGATTTGCCTAAACTCCCCAGCTGTTGTAGTGGGATCTGGTGTAATGGTGTGGCTATTCACTAGACAAAGGCATAAAGCTACTGGGTGAAACAATGCAGATTCACTAATAATAGACTAACCAGATAGGAATTGTACAGTCAGTGCAGCGTTCTGAACTCATCCCCGTACTGATAATTTCAGGCTCGGAAACCGCTTAAAAAAAGAATTTTGGTTACGATTAGGCAGATTCATGAAAAAGAAGCCAACATTTACGGGAGGGTTGCTAATTGTGTGAAAAGCTCCACTGTATGAATGTAATAAAAACAGACAGAAGGCCAATCAGCACTGAATCGCTCTCTCAAGTGAGTAGTTACAGCATTTCATTGCAGAATAGCAAGAGCTGTAGATGAGAAATATATGGCAAAGGATGCAATTCACCAAACCTCAGTGACTATTTAGATATGAACTTCTGTGATAGCAGCTAAACCCAACCAAACAGCAACAGTGCAAGAGTTGTTAACTTATCTGGACTGACTCGGTTTAATTGAGCTAGGTAAATGTTAAGCCGCTTTTATAGAACAGCTGTCAGTTTGACACAGACGGCATTATCAGTTCCGTCAAAGACTACAGTTTATGGGTTAATCAAATCACAAACAAGAGAGAATCTGCAGATGCTGGAAATCCAAGCAAACACACACACACACACACACACACACACACACACACACACACACACACACACACACACACACACACACACACACACACACACACACACACACACACACACACACACACACACACACACACACACACACACACACACACACACACACACTGTTAGAGGAACTCAGCAGGCCAGGCAGCATCTATGGAAAAAAGTACAGTCGACGTTTCACACCCAGGCCCTTCAGCAGGACTGGGTTAAACTGCTGTTCTCCAGTACAGTGGGGGTTGTATCTTCTGACATTCACAGAGCACCTCACATAACAGTTCAACTTTACACAGAAAAACATAAATAGTACAAGAAAGAAGCAGGCCTATCAACCCAAACAAATATTACAAATCACATTTACTTACCTTATTTTCAAATTCTTTCTTCTCTTTTCAATTCATGCAGATTCAATGCTGATTGGTTTCTACCTCAGCTATTCTCTTTTATCTCATATTTTCACTCAACATAAAAGGAGGCCATCTGGCCCATCAACTGTAAACTGGTTCTCAGAGCAATCCTATTTACCCTCCCATTACACGGAATCTCCTAATGGCCACCTACACTGAGGTCAATTAACCTATCAACAGAAAGTCCGCAGGATGTGAGAGGAAACTGGAACACCCATGCAAAATCCATTCTGTCACAGGAAGAAGGTTCAAACCCTAACCAGCCAGCATCAGAGGGTAGAATCAAATCCTGGTCCCTGCAGCTAAAAAGCAGCATTTCTACCTGCTGTGTCACTTACCACCTGTTGCAAAAAGCTTTTACTTCACTCTTGAAATGAACTCAACAGTCTTTTTATCCTCTATGTGAACATGTTTCTCTTATTCTGCACTCTTACAAATCTGTTAGCAATGGCTCCTTGATGTTATTTTCACAAGTAGAATTAAAGAGCATATGTCAGCAGCAGGTTTGGCTATTCTTTACAGAGCTAGGTGAACCATCAAAAAACACGAGAACATAAGAACATAAGAAATAGGAGCAGGAGTAGGCCATCTCTGCCATTCAACAAGATCATGGTTGATCTGGCCACAGACTCATCTCCACCTACCTACCCTTTCCTCATATATCTTAATTCCCTGACTATGCAAAAATCTATCCAACTTTGTCTTAAGTATATTTACTGAGGCAGCCTCCACTGCTGCATTGAGCAGAACATTCCACAGATTCACCACTCCATGGGAAAAGCAGTTCTTCTGCCCTAAATTTACTCCCACGAATCTTGATACTATGTCCCCTAGTTCTAGTCTCACCTACCAGTGGAAACAACTTTTCTGCCTCTATCCTGTCTATCCCTTTCATAATTTTATATGTTTCTGTAAGATCTGCTCTCATTCTTCTGAATTCCAGTGAGTACAGTCCCAGACAACTCAATCTCCCCTCATCTCTGGAATCAACCTACTGACCCACTGTTGCACTGCCTCCAAAGCCAGTATATCCTCCCTCAAGTAAGGAGACCATAACTGCATGCATCCTGTACAGCTGCAGATTAAGCTCCCTACTTTTACATTCAATCTCTCTAGCAATGAAGGCCAACATTCCACATGCCTTCTTGATAGCCTGCTGCACCTGCAAACCAACCTTTTGTGACTCATGCACAAGCACTCCCAAGTCCCTCTGCACAGCAGCATGCTGCATTTTTTTTTTTACCATTTAAGTAATAATCTGATCTATTTTTTTTCTTCCAAAGTGGATAACCTCGCATTTACCAACATAGTACTCCATCTGCCAGACCCTGGCCCACTCACTTAACCTATCTATATCTCTCAGCAGACTCTCCATATCTTCTATACAGTTTGCTTCATCGCCAAACTTAGATACACTACACTCGGCTCCCTCTTCCTGATCGTTAATGTGTATTGGTAACAGTTGAGGGCCCAGCACTGACCCCTGTGAAACACTGCTCACCACTGATTGTCAACCAGAGTAACACCCATGTGTTCCATCTCCCTGATTTCTATTAGTTAATCAATCCTCTATCCATGTTAATACATCACCCCAACTCTATGCATCCTCATCTATGGGCACCTTATCGAACACCTTCTGGAAATCCAAGTAAATAACACCCATCTGTTCCCCTCTATCCACTGCACTTGTTATATCCACAAAGAACTCTAGTAAGTTTGTCAAACAGGACCCACCTTTGCTGAATCCATGCAGGCAAAAGGCAGGTAACTATAGGCCAGTTAGTTTAACATCTGTAGTTGGGAAAATGCTTGAAGCTATCATTAAAGAAAAAAATAGTGAGGTGTCTGGAAAGAAATAAATCCAACAGGCAGATGCAGCATGGATCCAAGGGACCTTTGGCCAACCTTTTCTGCTTTTCATGATTATAAAAACTTCTACTATCCATTTTTATATCTTTGGCTAGTTTATTTTCATAATCTGGCTTTCCTTCCTTTATTGCTCACTAGGTGGTTCATTGGGGCTTTTTACAATTTCCCCAATCTTCCAGTTTCCCACTACTCTTGGCAGCTTTGTACACACGAGCTTTTAGTTTGATGCCTTCTTTTATTTCCTTAGTTATCCATGGCTGGCTCTCCCCACCCTTACAGTCCTTTCTTTTATCTGGAATATACTTTTGTTGAGCACCATGAAAAATCTCTTTGAAAGTCTTCCACTGTTCCTCAACCATCCCACCATATAGCCCGTGTTCCCAGTCTACACTAGCCAAATCCTCCCTCATCTCATTGTAGTCTCCATTGCTTAGGCATAATACACTGGTTTTCAATCAAACTATTGCACCTCAATTTGTATGAGAAACTCAATCATACTGTGATCACTCTTTCCAAGAGGATCCCTACCTGCAAGATCACTAATTTTATCTGTCTCATTCCACAGGACCAGATCTAAGATAGCACGTTCCCTTGTAGGTTCAGTAACATGCTGTTCAAGAAAGCCAACACATATGCATTCTATGAAGTCCTCCTCAAGACTGCCTCGACCAACTTGATTCACCCAATCTATGGTCAAGTTAAATTCCCCCATGATAACTGCTGTTCCATTCTTACATGCCTCAGATATTTCTCTGTTTATTGCCTGTACCACTGTAATGTTATTATTTAGTGGCCGATAGACAACTCCCACCAGTGATTTTTTTCCCTTTACTATTCCTAATCTCTACCCAGATGGATTCAACATTCTGCTCCTTAGATCTTATATCATCTCTCACTATAGCCCTGATCTCATCTTTAATTAAGTGTGCTACCCAACCTCCCTTACCCTCCTGCCTATCCTTCTGTATTACCTGATATCCTTGGATATTTAATTCCCAATCCTCTCCACCCTGCAACCACATTCCTGTAATGGCCACTAAATCATACCCCTTTGTACTGATTTGTGCCACAATTTCATGGACTTGTTTTGAATGCTATGAGCATTCACATAAAATGTCCTTACACTCATTGTGCTTTTAAAATTTTGTAATCATTTTCTGTTTTGCATTTGATTTTTCTTCACTCCACTCTTACGTTTCTATTTTTTATCTTTTGCTTTTATCCACACTTTTCTCTTTTACTTTATCCATACTTCTCCAATCTGTTGAACCCACCCCCTACTATTTAGTTTAAAGTCCTATCCACAGCCCTAGTTATGCAATTCACTAGGATCCAGGTCTGATTACGGTTCAGGTGGAGCCTGTCCCATTGGCACAGCTCCCTCTTTCCCCAATACTGGTGCCAATTTCCCATGAATTCAAACCCACTTCTCCCATACCAATCCTTGAACCACGCATTTAACTCTCTAATCTTCTTGACCCTATGCCAATCTGCGCATGGCTCAAGTTGTAATCCAGAGATTACAACCTTTTTGGTTCTGCTGTTTGTTAGTCCCTAGCTGCTCAAATTCCTTCAGCAGAACCTTTTTCCTCATTCTACCTATGTCATTGGTACACCCATGGACTACAACAACTGGATCTTTCCCCTCCCACTGCAAATTCCTCTGCAGGTTAGATAAGATGTCCTGAACCCGGGCAGCAGGCAGGCAACACAGTCTTTGGGATGCTCTATCCTTGCTACAGAGAACTCTGTCTATTCCCCTGACTATACTATCCTCAATTACCACTACATTTCTCTTCTCTTCCCCTTTTGAATGGCTCCCTGAACTACAGTGCCACAGTTAGGTTGCCCATCCTTCCGACAGCCCCCACTCTCATCCACACAGGGAGCAAGAACCTCAGACCTGTTGGACAAGCTCAAGGGCTGAGGCTTCTCCAGCACAGTCCCTTGGATCCCACAACCCGCCTGTGTTCCCTGGTGCTCTTCTCTCCACACCTGCCGCCTAAAGACCCCAAAACAGACTACCGTCCTTTAGAAAACTCTTCCTGTCCAGCTCCCAAGAATGTTCCGTGTTGTCCCACTCCTGATTGGCTGACACAACATTCCTATGTTGGACAACATGGCTCTTTATCATTAACCAAAGCCAAAAGACTCTTATCAGCAAGATATACTGCTTTTACAGAAAACTGCTAAAACAAAATATCTCGCAGCATAGCAATAGAAATGTTGACCAGGGCACTACGTACCTCACCAGCAGGGACGGGTTTTTGTTTTGTGAACAAGAAGGATGGAACACTCCATTCTTGCATTGATTATTGGCTCCTCATCAACATCACTGTGAAAAACTGTTACCTCTTCCCCTGCTTGCCTCTGCATTCAAACATCTCTAGAGAGCAACCACATTCTCCAAGATAGAGCTGTGTAATGTTTACAACCCAATTTGCATCCGAGAAGGGGACAAGTGGAAGACGGCATTCAACACCCCCGCTGGCAACCATGAATACTTTGTGATGCCGTTTGGTCTGGCCACACCTTGCCTGTTTTTTTTTTTTGGCCCTGATCAATGAAGTGGTCCAGAACATGTTGAATCAGTTTGTTTGTGTGTGTACTTGGACAACATTCTGACCTATTTCCACTCTCTCCAGAACATGTCCAGCATGTCTGGAAGGTTCTCAGACACTCCTCAAGAATATTCTTTATATCAAACCAAAGAAGTGTGAGTCCCACAAAGAGCAGGTGTCACTCCTGGGCTACCTCCTCACCCTTCCCAGTGTTCAATTGATTCATATAAAGTTGTGGCAGTCATAGGGTGGCCCAAACCATAGGTGTGGTGCTTCATAGGGTTTGCAAACTTTTATCACCGTTTCATCAAAAACTTCAGTCCCATCGTGGTTTCCAAGTACATACTTACCAAGAAGACCTCTAAAGGATTCCATTGGCCAAGCAGAGCAGACCAAGCTTTCTTAAGTGATGCTTCTCCACTGTCCCAGTGCTGCAACATCCAGACCCGTCCCATCCATTCTTGGTCAAGGTTGATGCATCTGATGTCAGCATCCTGAGACCACCACTCTCATGGTTCAGCACGTTTTCAGCTTGTACAGCTTTCCTCAGGACACAGTGTCCGGTCAAAGACCACAGCCACGTCCCATTTTTTGGAAGCCTTTCTCTTCTCTTTTCGGAGCCACAGACAGCCTCTCATCAGGTTTCCACCTCCAAGCTAATGGCCATTCTGGGAGAGTGAATCAGGAGATTTTCCTACACTGCCTCGTCTCTTCCAACCCCCACAACCTGGAGCTCCCATCTAGTTTGGGCAGAGATTGCCCATAGTAATCTCCACTGGCATGTCCCCCTTTGTAAAAGGAATTCCAGCCACCATTCTTCCCTGACCAAGAGATTGATGAGGGAATCCCAGCTACAAGTGCACTTGGAGATGAGCCAGAACCTCTCCATTATGCACCCAGAAACAATATGCCCAGCAGGGCAATCGGTGCTGCTGACGGGCGAGGTCACTCCAGTCAGGGGAGAAAGTCTGGCTGGAATCTAGAGATCTTCTATTGAGAGTAGAGATCCTCAATTTGGCCCCCATGCTACGTGGGACTATTCCAGTGGAGAAGGCTAGCAATAGAGCTTTCTATACTCTGCATCTTTCATCATCCATGAAGGTTCATCCAGTGTTCCATGTTTCCTAGCTCAGCCTATGACTTCCTGCTTGGTGGATAGGTCCCTAGTCTATTCTGTGCGGTGCTTCATGGCATCTTGCTAGCTGCAGGACAGTGTCCAGAACCTCATTGATTGGAGGGGTATGGCCCAGAGAAACTTTCTTGGGTTCCGGATTGATGCATCCTAGACAAGCCTCTCATCCGAGATTTCCAGCAGGCACAGGCCTCTAGTTTCTTAGGAGATGCACCTAGGGAGAAAGTCCATGTTACAACCTTTTGCAGGTAGGCAGCTGCAAGAACGCACAGTAATATTTCTTTGTAATCGTATTGAATTCTCTCCCTTTGGGTTCAGTGTTGACAAGTCTTGATTGAAGCACAGTAACGACAACACTCCCTGTTTTCCTTAATCCATGTTCCAGCAGAGAAGCTTAGTGATTTTGATAGGCACTGTTAAAGGAACAATATTAATATTAATTGAGATCTAGGTGCCTGCTTTAGAGCCACTGTGACAGTGCTAGTTTTCAGTTAATTTAAGAGCTTTTGTTTGCAGCACTGTTGGCCTTCCATTTATTATTTTCTGTCTTAATAAGTATTTTCTGTCAGTCTTCACTGGGGAAGATACTAGCAGTATGCCAGAAATTCCAGAGTGTCAGATGCAGAAGTGAGAGTAGTTGCCAATATTAAGAAGGTGATTGGGAAGCTTATAAGGCTGAAGGTAGATAAGTCACCTGGACCAGATGGACTACACTCCAGGGTTATGAAAGAGATAGCCGAAGAGATTATGGAGGCATTAGTAATGATCTTTCAAGAATCACTAGATTCTGTAATGGTTGCAGAGGACTAGAATATTGCAAATGTCACTCCACTCTTTATGAAGGGAGGAAGGCAGAAGGAAGGAAGGAAGGAAAATATAGACCAGTTAGCTTGACTTTAGTGGTTGAGAAGATGTTGGTGTCCATTATTAAGGATGAGGTTTTGGAATACTTGAAAGCACATGATGAAATAGGCCAAAGCCAGAATGGTTTTGTTAAGGGGAATATATTGACTGGTTGCATCATGGCCTGGTATGGAAACAATGCCCTTGAAAGGAAAATCCTTCAAAAATTAGTGGATATGGCTGAGTCCATTATGAGTAAATCCCTCCCCACCTTTGAGCACATCTACATGGAGACCTGTTGCAGGAAAGCAGCATCCATCAAGGATCCCCACCACCCAGGCCATGCTCTTTTGTTGCTGTTGTCATGAGAAAGAAGGTACAGGAGCCTCAGGACCAGGTTGAGGAACAGTCAATACCCCTCAACCATTAGGCTCTTGAACAAGAGTGCATAATTTCATTCAATTTAACTTGCCCCATCACTGATCTGTTCCCAATGAACTGGACTTACATTCAAGGACGCTAGATCTCCTGTTCTTAATAGTTATTGCTTACTATTATTATTTTTACATTTGCACAGTTTGTTATCTTTTGCACACTCCTGTTAGAAACATTATGTTTCTTGAATTTACTGTGTATGCCTGCAAGAAAACAAATCTCAATGTTCCATATGATGACATATGTGTCTTTTAATAATAAATTTACTTTGAACTTTGATCTTTGACTATTTTCTAAACGGGTGGAAAATTCAGAAATCAGAGGGACTCCCAAAGGGACTTGTGAGTCCTCATGCAGGATTTGCTAAAGGTTAACTTGCAGGTTGAGTTAGTGGTAAGGAAGGCAAATGCAAGGTGAACAGTCATTTCAAGAGGGCTAGAATATGAAAGCAAGGATGTAATGCAGAGGATTTGTACGGCTACACTTGGATTATTGCAGACCATTCTGGGCTGCTTATCTAAGAAAAGATGTGCTGGCATTGGAGACGGTCTGGAGGAGGCTCACATGGATGATTTTGCAAATGAAAGGATTAATGTATGAGGAACAGCTGATGGCTCTGTGCCTGTACTCACTGGAGTTTAGGCGAATGAGGAGGGATCATATTGAAACCTATTATTTATTGAAAAGCCTTGATAGAGTGGATCTGAAGAGGATGTTTCGGATAGTCTAGGACCAGAGGGCACAGCCTCAGAATCGAGCAGGGGTTCCAGAGTAGATATTCCTTGTTTGATGGCATTAGTCCATGACATTAAAAAGGTTGGGAACCTCTGGAATAGAGGGATGTCCATTTAGAACAGAGATGAAGAGGAATTTTAGTCAAAGGGTGGTTAATCTGTGGAATTCATTGCCACAGATGGCAGTGGAGGCCAAGTCACTGGTATATTTAAAACAGAGGTTGATAGGGTGTCAAATATTATGAGAAGAAGGCAGGAGAATGGGGTTGCAAGAGATGGTGGAGCAGTCTCAATAGGCCGAAAGATCTAATTCTGCTCCTATGTCTTATGGTCATGGTCTTAGTATCACTGGCATAAGTCATGAAATTTATCTTTTTGTGGCAACAGTACATTGAATACACAATAACAATATATATATTAAACAAGTAGGGCAAAAAGAGAACAAGGAAAATAGAGTGGTAGTGTACATGAGCTCAGTGTCCATTCAGAAATCTGATGGCAGAGGAGAAGAAGCTGTTCCTGAAACATTGAGTGTGTGTCTTCAGGCTCCTGTACCACCTCCTTGATCCCCATCACCCAGGAAGGTATGTGTTCCCTCAACTTCCTCTTCCTGAAGTCCACAATCAATTCCTTGGTCTTCCTGACATTGATTGTTGTTGTGACATAACTCAGACCTTCAAGTCTCAAATCTGACTTACTACTGTAAAAACAAACATTGCATAATTTAATATTATTAATAATTAATAAATAAACTGCTTTTGTACTTGCTAAGCATCATAGGAGTATATCTATATTGATATTAATGTATATTTTTCTTCTGCATCTCACAGCATTTATGTATTTTAACTTCCTTCTTCAGAAGCTGTTGTTGTATCTTCATCCAGTAAAAGAAAGTGTGGGAAAGAGAATATTGTTCTGTTGTGGATTTGAATGGGAAACTTAAGTGGTTAATATGTAAAATATTGGTAGCTACAGAGAAGAACAACATTCTATGGCAAATGGAAATAAACCTTAATGTGAACCATAAAAAGCAAAAAGGGACAGTCTCAAGATATTTTTTCCTGCTTTTTGAATAAATGCTGCTGATGTGGAAACAATCTGTTTGATTATCCTTAAACTAATGGGTTTGCATGAACTTCTTTTTAAACAAGAGACCATTTAAAGAACACAGTAAGAAATAGAATAATAGCAAATGGACTTCCCCGGCAACCTGTTGAGACCTCTGGGCATTTGAGTGGGCATTTGACAATCACCCTGAAGCTGACCATGAACAGTACACCTCAGTTTTCAGCAAGAAAGCATGTGTTAAGTTAAACCTGATGGACTAATCTCTAAGTAACAATAAAACCACCTCATTTTGCAAAATACTCCTTATTAACATACTTTGAAAATCAGTCAGGTTATGGAAATGTCTTTAAAATTATGAGAATTATAGGAAGTGTTCAACCCCTGCCAGTTTTGTTGGCAGCTCCATGTCTGTCGTCTACTACCACGATGAGGCCAACTCAGGTTGGAGGAGAAACACCTCATATTCCATCTGGGTAGCTTCCAACCTGATGCATAATCATGGATCTCTCCAACTTCTGGTAATTTCTCAGCCTCCTTTCTTTTTCCCCATTCTGGTTACCATCTCATCTCTTCTGATCACCCACTCATTACTTCCCCCTGGTTCTACTCCTCCTTCCCTTTTTTCCATGGTGTCCTGTCCTCTCCTATTTGATTCCTTCTTCTTCAACCCTTTACATCTTCCACCTTTCACCTATCTCCTCCCAGCTTCTTATTTAAACCCCTCTCCCTCACCTAGTGACCTCCCCCTTCACCTGGGTTCATTTGTCACCTGCCAGTTTGTATTCCTTCCCCTCCCCCATCTTCTTATACATGCTTTAGCCCCTTTCCTTTCCAGTCCTGATGAAGGGTCTCAGCCAGAAATGTTGACTGTTTATCCCCTCCATAGATGCTGCCTGACATGCTGAGTTCCTCCAGCATTGTGTGTGTGTTGTTTCTTGCCGGAATGTACAATCCTCTATAATCTATCAAATTGTTGCTGTGCTGATATCACAGAATTGTGGCAAAGGGAGTTTTTGTAATCCATTGTCAGGTCCTGCTATACTTGAAAGAAAAAGAGAAACATATTGCTGATTTTTAGGAAAATCTAAGTCTTTTCAGATGGGTTATGTGCAATTAAACATGCTCTACAGGCTATTCACTCAGTACTATCACCTACTAACCCATGCCTCTTTATATTGGCTACCTTCCCTTTCCACTCTCAATCCTGATGCAGGGTCTCAATCTGAACCATTAACAATTTCCCCCCACCACCTCCCACAGATGATGCTCAACCTGTTGAGTTCCTCCAGCAGATTGGTTTACGCTCAGAAGAGAACTGCAAGTGCCAGCCAAGATCTAGAGCCTTAAAATAAAATAGCAAGGTTTGCTTGCAGACAAAAGGACAATCAAGAGAAAGAAGAGGATATTGAATGGTTGTGATGGTAAATGCATAAATGAAGGAGAAATTTGGAGAGTCACATGATTAGTCCTAATAAAACAGATTTTTCCCTCCTCCAACTTTTCCATTGATCATGGCACTATTTTACCCATTATAGCCACCCCTCCAAAAAAAAAACACTGAGGCTATTCAATTGTGTAGAAAGAACAGAAAGTCAAAATAACTGTTAAAAAGTGGAAGACCCTGCAAATATTGTTCTATAGAAGAATATTGCTTTGCTGGTTCATGTCGTTGCAGTGGGATTGGCATCAAAATTAAATAAGTCTTGCCAAGTTTGTAGAAGGCACTGTGTTGAGAGTTCATTCAGTTGGCCCTGTGCAGTTTTGGTCTTCATATCTAAATAATGATGTACTTGGAGTCAGCCCAATATGGATTCCCTAGATCCATTCCTGGAAGGGCTAGAAAGCTGACTGAACTCCATTAATGTTCTGCTGCAGTCTAAAAGGGGTAAGATTTTGAACAAAGCTAGAATATGCAGAGTGGAACCACTCTGGAGAAAGGTAATTTGTGGTCATAATGTTTAACAAGGGTTCATTTGTCAGGTAGTTTGGTGGATTTGTTATCAAGCCATTTATGTATCAGGCCTGGAAATCATTCATTAAAGTGAGATATATGGTTCAGATGAACCTTTTAATGCATAATTTAGGCTCTCCCAGCTGATTATTGGTGCTCTGTTGCTTACAAGTTTGGAAAGGTCTTCTAGGTTTGCCTTGAGAAATTCTTTGCAGCACTCTTAAGAAACTTCTCTCTCTTTCAAATAGTTTTTTTTTAATTAATCAAAACAAAAACATTAGGTGTTTGGAAAAAACATACCAAGTCAAACAGCACGTGTGGAAAGAGAAACTGCTGGCTTTTCAGATTTTGCACCCTCAGAACTGATAAGATAGGAAAACAAGTTAGCTTTTTGTGCAGACGGAATGGGAGGAGGGTGGTGATGGGATGATAGAAGAGAAATAATATTTCTAATATGGTGAGTTAATGGGGCAATTACCAATACAGATTGGCTAATTATGTTGTTAATGATGAGGCTATGGATGTACCCAGCATAACAGACTATACAAGCTGAAATAAGACTAACTGAGCCAACATGATGACAAGCAGAGACAGCCAATTCCGTTGCAGACAGAGTGACATACTGTAAATTTGGAGAATTTGAAATGAATTGCAGAAGACTACAAACTGCCCTCACGGGAGCTGGGGCATGCTCCCCAATCTTTCATTACAGTAGGCTTTGTTGTAACACAGCAGGAGGCCATGGGCATAAAAGTTCACTAGAGATTGGGAATTAAAGTGGTAAGCAACCAAGTACTCGCAGTCACTCTGCAGACTACACACAGGTTCTCAGCAATGAAGTGCTATATCTGTGTTTGGATTTTCTCATGCTGAGGTGACGACATTGTGAACACGACATGCAGAACATTAGAAACACCTGCCACAGACTTCCAGCTCCACTCCCACTCACTTCCCCAACTTGACACTACATGCCTGTCAACTTACACCCTTCTTCGATGCACCAATTATCTTTCCTTGTCATTCCCCTTCCCCTCTCTATACTAGCTATTCTATCCTCAGTCCCGATGCAGGGTTTCAAACCAAAACCAAACCAACTTCTTTCCTCTCATAGATGCAGCTTGACACACTGAGTTCCTTTAGCACAAGGAAATATGCCTTGTATTTTTCAATTGCCTTTGCCTTCTCAATGCCCACAGGCTCCAAGTTTACTTGCTCCTCTTCCGGATGCCATTTTTGATCAGTAAGGCTGTGGAGGAGTATCCTCATCACTCAGAAAGGTATCATGAGTTGTCTCAGAATAATGCAGAACACAACACCTCTTAAATGACAGTCCTTGAATCTTCAGTTGTCATTTCTGACTACTGGCATTGGTAGTAAATAGTATTGGTTTACTATTGTCACATGTAGGATCAAAATGTTAGATACAAGAGGGCATGTATTTAAGGTGAGAGGGGGGAAATTCAAAGGAAGTGTGTGGGGCAAATTTTTAGAGTTGTGGTGAATGCTTGAAAGACATTGCCAGGGATGTGGTGGAGGCAGGGATGATTGAGGCATTTAAGAGGTTCTTTATCAAAGAATAAGGGCGGGGGATACAAACTGTGTGCAAACAAGGATTAGTATAATTAGACATCATTGGCTTAATTAATTTGGGACAACATTATAGCAAAAGGTCTTTTTTCTGTGTTGTACTGTTCCATGATTTATATGCACCAAGATAAAGTGAATTTTTTTTGTTTGCATGCCATTCCATACAAACAAAAGATCGTTTGATACATAAGCAATGTTCTTCTTTGGAGTGAAGGCTACAGCATCGTAATATATTTGTTTACGAATTGGGGGTGTGTGGAAGGAAAATTAAATTTTGAATTAAACTTCTTATCAAGATTGACCAGCTAAGTATTTGCTCAAGATTTGGGTCATGAGTATGACCGGATAAGACATGGACACTGCCTTGCTTGTGCTAGCTAACAATAGCTAGACGTAAACCATACCAGTAATGAGGTATTGTTAATCTTTGTCTAAGACTGTCTCTCTGAAAGAGGAACTGACTGTAGCCCTGCATTTCTAATTTTGTGTATCGCACGGGGACATTGTAAACTGGTAAATACCTAACAAGTGTTTCTTGAAATCACTGACTAAATATGTTTGGCTGTTGACCATATAAATTTAAGATGTAACCTAATATTGGTGCAGTCATAGGACAACAACTCCCGTGAACACATATTAAAGGGTTAGCCTTATAACCTGCATCCTTATTTCTGTTTGATAATAGAGTAAATTCTCTTACAGTAAAATGTGGTAAAACAGGATAAATTCTTCAACAGGGTGTCCTCAGTAATCACACATCAGGTGAGAAAACTACAAGAGAGTTCCACTGTAGATTAACTGTTGGATAGCTATGTCCTGCCAGGTAACTAAAATTACAATTTGCAAAGGTTTACACATACATTTGTGCCACTGCTCCTGCCATTAATAAATTAATTTATGCTTTTATTTGTATAGTCTAAAGAAGAGAAAGTTAATAAGTATTAGTTATGGCAATTTAGTAACTGTATTTAATTACTGACTTCCTGCTTGTCTTTATTCCTACAAGATTACATTTATTACTTTATTTTCAGTGCTTGCAGAGAAGGAAAACTCTGATCTCAAATCTCCGCTGCCTTGTGGCTATACCTACTCATGGGGAAGGCTTCGGGCATAAACCCTGAGGTAAAAATCCGGAGTTGGAAACCCTAAGGCAGTCTTACATTGAGTTCAATGCTGACTGGCAACTCCTGCGACGCTGCCGGTACCAAACTGTATCTGGCTCTGCAATTCCTTCGGGTTCATCAAACGCATGGAGAGGAAGCTTGCTACATGGGCAACAGCTCGCTCTCCATTTCGTACTGCCCAGGCTTGCGTATCTAGACAGCTGGGACACAATATCCATGGTCAACTCTGACAGCTGAAGGCCCTCTCAATGTTTGTGAATTTTGCAGCTTCACATATCTTTATCAATTCTCAGTATCTCCAGTTGGTCAGCTTTGAATTTAATTTCAGCAAGCCCAGAAAACCACAAACTATAATCTTGACAACATTTAGTTACTTCACATTTTTGTTTAAACAACATATTCGTTTCCAACACAGGCTGTTCACTCAAGTAAACTAATATAGACAATCTGTAACCACTTTTTAAAAATAGTATGTTTGAAACTATTCACAAAATTGTTCTACATTTTCTTTAAAATACTGTTTGTTATTTGGTCTTCCATGATGTAGCCTAATATTAATGCACATTTTACAACACCACTTGCTTCTTGATTGTCTTATTTTTCATACAGCACTGAGACACTGATAAGTAAAAGCAGTAACCATGGCTTCACAGATCAGAGGATGTCTGCTACACTTGGGTTTACTCTGTCACCTCCTGCAACGACTCAGCTGTCAGTCATGAAACACTCTCACAGTGCAGAAGAGGTGTGTTGAGTCGTGAAATGGAGATGATGGATATTAATGCACAGTTTAGTTGGAAGTATAAATGGCAGTGGAAAGAGACCCCCAACATGTGACCTCTTGATAGGGCAGAGTGTAAATTTGAAAATATGTAGAGCATATTTGAAGGGAACTACAATTGTCTTGAGACATATCATCTACATATTGATAGGACAAATCAAAGTGATGAGGGTGTCATGGAAGAAGAACTTGTGCAGTGTACCTGGGGTTGTTTTTTTAGAACAGAATGTCGAGGAACCCAACTGGGAATAGGACATTTTGGCTTTGGGCATGAATAATGATGAAGGATAAAAGAAGAGATCTTGCAGTTAAAGATCCCTCATTTAAGAGGAAATGGCCACAAAATGGTGCTGTTTGAAGGTGAACACCCCAAGAAGCAAAACCACTGTTTTCAAATTAAATGATAATTATAATGACATGAAGATAAAGTTGTCAAAAATAGACTGGGGAAATAAGTTGAGAGAGGAACAGTGAGAGATAGTCAAAAAGTGAGTCTATAATACTTAGCAGGATTTTATCCTGATTAGAAAGAGGGATTCAAAGAGAAAGCCTCAATCTGTGGTTAATAAAATATAATCTTAAATTGAAAATGGCAGAAAATACAGATTGCTTTTATTAATTTTAAGAGAAGTGTGACATGAAAAATCCAAATAAGCAGAGAAATTTTGATTGAGATATAAATAAGAAAAAGGTGGATAAAAGAGTGCAGATCCTCTAGAAAACAAAGCTGATGAATTAATAACAGGAAATAAAGAAAAGGCAAATATGCAGAATCAATCTTTTGCATCAGTCTTCCAACTGGAGTATGCAGCAAATAAAACAAAAGATACCTGAGAGGTAAATTTCAAGTAACACGGAAGAACAAGGAGTAAAGATCTCAGTCACAAGGGATAAAATATTAGAGAAACTCAGGAGGCCATAAGTGGACAAATTTCTAGGATCCAATAGCCTTCACACAAAAGTCCTAGAGGCGATGCACTCATTGGCTGAATTTTTTCAAATCTCACTCAACTCTGAGAAGGTACTCAAAGACTGGCAAATAGCCAATGTAACTCCATTGTTCAAGAAACAAATGGCCTGTGTGGACACTGAATATAATTAAACCTAGTTAACATGGTTTTTGGAAAGGTAAATCATATAAGACAAATTTGCTCAAATTCTTCAAGGATGTGACAAGGAGAGTTGACAGAGGGGAACCTGTGGAAGTACTGTGGTGTATTTAGTTTTCCAAAAGGCATTTAATGAACTGACACGTAAGAAACTGGTACATTAAATAAAAGGCCTTGGATGTTGGAAGAAGTGTGGTAGTATTGATTGAAAGCTGGCTGCTACATAAAGAGCCTAGAGTGGGAATAAATAGGCAATTTTGAGATTGAAGGGCATGTGACTAACAAAGAACCCTTGGCATTGTTTCTTGGCCCTCCATTTTTGACATTTTACATAGATGATGTGGCGAAAGGAACAAAATGTACGGGTTCCAAATTTGCTAGCCATATGAAAATAGGTGGAAAGCCATGGTTCGATGAAGACATTACGATTCTGCAATAGGATATAGAAGGATTGAGTGACTGGGCAAATTACTGAAATGGAGCATAATGTGGGAAGGTGTGAGTTCATGCACTTTGGTTAGAAGACTCAAATCGTGATTTATTATCTAAATGGGGGGAGACTGCAGGTTAACAAAATTCAGAATGATCTGGATGTGCACAAATTCAAAATGTTAGCAGTAGTTAAGAAGGCAAATGGCATGTTGGCCTTTATTATGAAGGGGTTGAAAATTAAAACAGGAAGGCTTTGCTACAGTTAACAGGGTGTTGATAAGGCCACACTCAGAATACTTTGTACAGTTTTGGTCCACTTTCCTAAAAAGAAGGATAGGGTAGCATTGCATGCTGTAGCCTACTTCTGCTCTCTTTTTTTGTTTTGTGAGTCACCATCTATTGCAACAGTGTAGAGCTATAATATTAGAAAAGAGAAAATGATTAACTCACTTCCTGTAATGCTTTCTCCATTTGCAGTGCTTGTGAGGAGCAAGAAGGGGTCTTCATTGTCCTGAATAGCTGCAACTGCAATGCACAGAGTTCAATAACAAGATGAAACATTAAATTGAAAAGAACTCAAGCCTCTGGATTTGGTAGCCATTTCTCAGAGCCCAAAAATCAGAATCAGGTTTATTGTTACTGACATGTTTTTTGACATATGTGAAATTTGTATTTTTGTTGCGGCAGTACAGTGCAAGACATAAAACTTACTAAAAGTTTCAAATAAATAGATTAACCAAAGAGGATTAGTGAGCCAGTGTTCATGGGTTCATGGATTATTCTTAAATCTGATGGCAGATTGGAAGAAGCTGTTCCTACAGCATTATCTGTGGGTGTTCAGGCTCCTGAAATTCCTCCCCAATGGAATTAATGAGAAGAGAATTTGTCCTGGATGGTGAGGGTCCTTCATGATAGATGCCAGCTTTTGAAGATGTCCTCAGTGGTGTTGAAGACTATGTCAATGATGGATCTGGCAAACTACAAGCCTTTGCAGCCTCTTTCCACCTTACGCATTGGAGCCTCCTTACCAGGGGGTGGAGAGACCAATCAGAATGATTTCCACCGAACATCAGTAGAAGTTTGCTAGAGCTTTGGTGACATTTCCAATCTCCTCAAGCTCCTAATGAAGTCGAGCTGCAGGCATTCTTTCTTTCTGATTTCATCAATGAGTTGGGCCCGGGACAGATCTTTCTAGGTGCTAATGACTGGGAACTTCAAGCTACTGATCCCACTCATTCAGGACTGGTGTGTGTTGTCCCAACTTCTCTGTAACTGCAGTTCACATTTTTATAGAAACCCACTAGCCTTTCACCAGCAGCTTCCAATATCAACTCCGCTCCTCCTCCACAGCCACAGGGCTGCCAACCAGCCCTGTGAACTTAACCACCAAGGAGGACAAGAACAGCAAAATACTCAAAGCTATGTCACTTTTTCAAAATTCTCTGCCCTCCATTTAGTATAGGTAATTGGAAACACGTGGCCAATTCTTTGGTAACCAGGTCAAAGTCTCTGAATCCTCCTTGTGACATCATGTGGAAGTGTGACTACAAAGGAGCAGTGCGAGGCTGGAAAAAGCTCCTGAAAGACGTTTGGGATGGAAAGAGAATATGTCATGAGGAAAAATAAAATCATGGAATTCATACACAAAATCCTAAAGGGTATTTCCAAAGCAACAGCCTTTCCTGGAGCTTAGGGAAATCCAAGACTGAATTGTGCAGGTCATCATCTCGTCTAACAAATAATTATAGATGATCAAAGGCTTATAAAATACTGTATTCTCTTGGTGGGGTATATAGGAGGAAGAAATGCTTAAATTGAATAATAAAACTAAGAGTTCATAGACATGTTGCTGAGAAAGGGGCAGGGATGAGGAAAGTTGAAATAAAGTCAGCTGTTGCTTTGAAGGACACTCAAATGATGCAAGTGATCACAATATTATCTCTCTTGAACATACATCCTACAATTTGTTATTGTGAAAGATTACAACAAAGTGGTTTAAAAATGAAGATCTAGATAAGAAATTAATTTTCACTACTTCATACATTTATATATCTATACTAAACACTTAATCAATAAATGTTTTCCTTATACATGACCCGCTGAAGTCAACCAGAAAGTAACACCATCCAATGCTTACAAAAACACAATCTTCCAAACTCCATTTTTAATGTTGGGTGGAATCGTGGCAAGGGATGCTCTCTTTGCATGCCATCCACGCAGATCATTTCATCACATCAGTACACTGAGGTAATACAAAGAAAAAGCAATAGGAGAATGTAAATTACAGTTGCAGAGCAAGTGTAGTGCAAGCACACTATAAGCTGCAAGGCCATGATGAGGTAAGTTATGAGGTCAAGGTTTATTTTAGCATTCATGATGACTGTTCAATAGTCTTATGACTATTAGAAGCTGCCTTCGAGCCTGGCAGTAGGCGCTCTCAGTGCTTTGTATCTTCTGCCCGATGAGAAGGGGGAGAAGAGAGAATGTCCAGCATGGGAGGTATCGTTGATTATGTTGGCTGCGTTACCATGGCAGCAAGCAGTGCAGACAGAGTCCGTGACTGGGAGGCTGGCAGCATAGGTAGCCTCAGTGCCAAGTCTCCGTCTTCCTGCTCCAACAATAAGCAGCTCTTTTCATATTGCACACACCTGAGTTTTCCAATTCTCACAGCCTATCATTCTGAGAGATTGCTGAATCAATACAGCATCACTGTTGGACAAAAAATTTAATTTTGTGCTTTAAGCTCATACATCAGCAGAACAGAACAAAAGTTAGCTTGCTTAGAACCATTAACTCATCAATCTGAGTTGATTCAGAGGAAGAGCTTGGAGGTGCCACCTTAGTCTTTGATGTTAGCAAGGATTCCCACTCTGGTCCTTCAAACAGCTAACCTAACTAATCCCCTCTGCCTACACAATGTCTATATACTTCTATTTTTCTCACTTTCATGTGTCTATCTAAATGACACTTAGAAGTTGCTAGTGTATCTACCTCTACTAACATTCCAGGCACCCACCATTTTCCGTGTAAAAAAAATTGCCCCACACATCTCCTTTGAAATTACCTCCTCTCACCTTAAATGCATGCCATCTGGTATTAGACATTGCAACCATGGGTAAAAACATACTGTCTGCCTACTCCATCTTTGCCGCTCTTAATCTTATAAACCCCCATTTTCAAAGTGTTCTTGTAAACATCAACCAAGCATAAGACAATAGAGTATATTAACCAGGTCTACATCAAACCAGGCAACACTGACTAAGTTATTTAGCACCATTGTGACCGAGTTCAGAGAATCTTGCAGACCAGATTGATATTGTCACTTATCATACCAAACATGGTCACAGGCATATTTACTCTGTCTGGGATATTTGTATACTCAGAGAGTCAGACCTCACGACATTCATTTTTGATGTTCGGGATTTCTGTCCTTAAAGGGGTTTTTTTTCAGACCATCCATGCGAATTACTTTGTCCCAGAAAAGATGGTTGAACATTCAGAGGCGTCTCCCATTGTAGTAGATATGCAACTCAGTGGAAGCTTTGTCAGACTCAACGTATTGAAGTTAACAATGTAACTGTAGTTATTTACATTGCGTTGAATCACCTAGTGCTAACTTTGATCTTTAAAGTATACAAAAATGAGTTTGGGACACTCTAATAAGAGCCTCCAGGAGAATGCCTGCTTATCATGATGAAAGGACTTTTATGTCACCAACTTTAATGCCCCCCAGGTATCAGCTCACAATCACAAAATAACCCATTACGTGTCTTCGGAATCCCCAGTCCAATTGTCCGCTTCTTCTAACCTCTTCCCTCAACTTTGCTACCAACTTCCACTCTGCTGTCAACTTCACATGGTCCATAACTGTTATGTTTGTCCTTCCTTGACAATTTTACCTCTGCCTCAGGGGGTATCTATATGATCAATGTTATTTATAAACCCACAGATTCCTATAGCTATCTTGAATACACTTCCTTCCACTCTGTTTCCTGTAAGGATTTTATTTCCTTTGACCATTTTCTTTTGCTTATTGTATCTGTACTGACTATGAGACTTCCTATAACTGGACTTTTGAGAGGTCTACCATTTTTCTTAACAATGTTTTCCCATCCACTTAGTTCACAAGGCTCACAACTTTTGATATTTCCTGAGTTTGCTGTTTTCACACCCTCTCCTCCTCTCAGGAGGAGGATAGGGTTCTTCTTTTCTTCACCTTCCAGCCCACCAGCTTTTAAAATGGACCATCCTCCAGAGTTCCTACCACATTCAATATGATTCCACCACCAGATACATTTGCCTCTTTCCTTTCTATTCAGCATTTGAAAAGGCCTTTTTGACTTCCTTGTCCATTCTTTCATCTCTTCAATCACTCCTCTCTCACAATACTTTTCCTTGCAACTGTAAATTAAATGAAAGGGAGCTTTTCTTCCTCCCACCATTTGGGACTCAAGACTATAAGATCATTAGACATAGGAACAGAATTACGCCATTCAGCCCACTGCGTGTGCTCCGCCATTCCATCATGGCTGATTTATTATCCCCCTCAACCCATTCTCCTGCTTTCTCCCCATAACCTTTGACACTTTTACTAATCAGGAACTTATCAACCTCTACTTTAAGTATACCCAAAAACTCAGTTACTTTAGGAGAAACAGAGACTCACTTGCAATTTATTTGATCAACAGTACTGCATTTGATGTTCATTTTGTGGTGTCCTCCACTCCGAGGAAACCAGATAGCTATTATACATTATTATGCATTCCATTACTATTTTACCTTGTACTACCTCAATGCACCGTGTATTAAATTGATCTGCACAAACAGTATGCAAGACAAGTTTTTCACTGTACCCTGGCACATGTGACAATAATAAACCAATTCCTGTTTGGTTTCTGATTGTAAATTAAATGATTATTTTACAGACATTGCTATTCAGTTTGCAAGTGTGATGGTCACCTGCCAATCACACTCTTTAACCTCTGTGCCTTTGGCCTCCTTCATTGTACTTATAGTAGGTAAATATAAGCTTAAGGACAGCAGCTCATCTCATGTCTGGACATATTGTAGCCCTCAGAATTCAACACAGAATTTGATAACTTTCAGGTAGGCAGCCTCTCTTTTGCTGGACATTTGTGTTTTAGTTTTTTCATTGGTTTCTTCTCTGATCAGTCTTTATCTTAACAACTTTCATCTCCACTCTATCACAGACATTCTCTCAGTATTCACCACTTCTCGTCCTTTCTGTACTTTAAAATACCATTGGTTTCTAATTTTTTTCCTGATGTAGAGTCCTGGATCTAAAATATAGACACTGGTTTACTCTCACTGATACTGCCTTGCTTGTGAAGGGCTTCTGACATTTTCTGTTCCTATCCCTGCTTCAAAACTCAGTTCCGTTAACAGTGAAGCACCAGTGGAGAAATGTTGTGAATTAGCATGGCCCGTGATGAACTTTGAATGGAGAGAGCTTGTGCTTTAGAGCCTGTACTGGATTTTAACTTCCTGACCAGCTTTAATGGTGAGGTTAGGGAGAGGACACCAGATCCAGAGCTCTTGGTAGCTTTTTTTTTTACCTCAAAGCTTTTCAAAGATAATCATCACATTAATGTTTTACTTCCAGGCTGAACAATTAGATACTCTCATGCACGAGGCAATTTCACCTCCTGTATTTAAGAGTGCATTTCGGGTTTGACATTTGTGGGCCTCGGGTATTGCTTGCATGGCTAAACCAACATTAAAAAAAAAACAGCCTGCAGACTAATGATATCTGCCTCAATATTTACTGTTAGAGCTCCAGATGGGATTTATAAGGTCAATAGGAAATAAGCAATGACTCATCTCAATGAAGTTCACTCTTTCTAAGAGAGCAGCATCACAGACTCGTGTTAACTGTGCACCAACTCAGATGCTCAACACTTCAGGGGCTCCAGATCCGGCTTGTCAGTCGATGAATCACGCTATAGAACTGATAAGGCCAGATACTAATTTGGGTGAAGAAAGTGGTTAATTGGGTGAGATAAAGACAGGGTTAGTGGGTCACGGTGGGGAGAGGGGTCATGGGAAGGGGGGGAATTACAGACACTTTTCTGATTGACAAGTTGTAAGTGAGGTGCTTGGGTTTAGGCCATTTATAACAAAGAAATGCAAGAAGGAATAAGAAGAGGGAATAACAGAAAATTTGCAACAAAAAATAAAAGGGGCAATGATATAGATGGAACAGTGATGGTGCAAAGTCTGTACCAGAAGTGGCAGATTGTTAAAGCTCTGCTTACCTAGACCCAGGTATTGTGTATTGTTGACTGCTGCCCAGCAGAATCACTTTGGAGCAATCAGGAATACTTAAAGCTCTAACAAGTGTTGCAGCTGCCATTAAGAGATCGGAGAAGTCCATCTTCAGCATGAACGGCGTGATGTAAGAGATGTTGGCAGCAATGTTGCCAAACCTGCATGGGGTATCAAACATTGGTGTAACCTGCTCACTGAGGTCTGTCAGTAGGATTACAGAGACATCTGTCCTGGCCAGTACACCCATTCACTGTGCTCCGTAGCTTACCATTAGCACGGAAGCATGAGAGGAACAAGAGAGGGATGATGGAAACAGATGACATGCATTAGGGACTCTGATCAAAGTGTACCCTCTTCCCAACTGCAGTAAAACTCCAATAATACACGGTCACATATTCCCAATGGTTTATATTCTCAATTATTCTCATATTCTCAATATTCCCAATTCACAAATCCCAATATTTTGACATCTGGATAGAAACATAGAAACATAGAAAATAGGTGCAGGAGTAGGCCATTCGGCCCTTCGAGCCTGCACCGCCATTCAGTATGATCATGGCTGATCATCCAACCCTGTACCTGCTTTCTCTCCATACCCCCTGATCCCTTTAGCCACAAGGGCCATATCTAACTTCCTCTTAAATATAGCCAATGAACCGGCCTCAACTGTTTCCTGTGGCAGAGAATTCCACAGATTTACCACTCTCTGTGTGAAGAAGTTTTTCCTCATCTCGGTCCTAAAAGGCTTCCCCTTTATCCTTAAACTGTGACCCCTCGTTCTGGACTTCCCCAACATCGGAAGCAACCTTCCTGCATCTAGCCTGTCCAATCCCTTTAGAATTTTATATGTTTCAATAAGATCCCCCCTCAATCTTCTCAATCTCTGGGTGGTGCATCGTGCGTTCTCTTAAGCTCATCAGAGCCCTGATCCCACAATCTTTATAAAATTCCTAGGATCCTGATACCAGCACACCTTCTAATCTCACTAGGGCCCTATTCTCAGTTACCTTTTATTCTCACCTTAGTCTCATGCTCCCTTTAAACACTATGGGACCTGATCCTGTGCTGTTTATAAACATTTTGATGTCCTGTTCCCTGCACTTCTTATAAATGTAACAGTTCCTTTTCCTACTCATCTTTTAAACTCTCAAAGACACTCATCCCATGATCACTTTAAACAGAATTTGGATCTGGTTTCCCATATTTTCTTCAGAGTCCTACTCCTGTGATGTCTTTAACTCACCTGCATCACTGATAAACTGTGTAATATATATTAGTGAATTAAAAGTGGCTGAGGCGGAGTAAGATCCAATGGTCTGGACAATTTGCCAGATTGGCAACAGCAAATTCCAGAGCATGCCAGATAATAGAGATTTTACTGCATTGCCTTGAGAAGATCTTGAAATGCAGAAGTGCAAGATATTTATCACAGTTGTGTCCAACAGGAAATGGGCTTTGCTCAAACTGCTGCAAAGATATATCAGTACTTGGCTGATACTCTGAGCCCTTTTGGATATCATTAGTCAGACACATTCAGGAAACACAACCTCAGTTTGTCAAGTCCAAATACAGGCTACATTTCCTTTCATCTTTCACCCTTCAGGGCTTAATTTGATTCTGTTCTCCCTCCTCTCTCTGTGCCGGACAGCTGGAAGTGGGTGATGAATTAAATGCTATTGCTAATGAGGTTCTTGTGGTTCCCTGTTGTGGTTCTCCTTTGGCTCTCGTATAAAATGGCCGACATGAGTAGGTCTGCAGTGCCAAAATTGAACAGCAAAATTCACTGTGAGCATGGTCTGGTTTCATAGTGAGACCCTAAAAGCAAATGTACTCAGTTTGCCTGGGTTAAATTTTAAACTGTTACGCCTGCTCTTTATGAGTGACTGACCATCAATAACCCACCCCACATAAGTAGGGCTTTTGATTGCATGGGTTAAATCTAGAAGTTGTCTGGTTTGTACTGGGTTTCTGACACAGTGCTTGCCTTTAATTCCTCCAGCTTCCTCCAGGTTCCTCTCCATAGATGCTGCCTGCCCTGCTGAATTCCTCCAGCAATTTGTGTGCGTTCCTCCAAACAACTCTGTTCAAAAGAGTTAAAACTTCCACAACAAAGGCTGGCCACCAAATTTCTCTGAACAACTGTGCTGGCAGCATAATCCCAACCCAGCTCCTCTGTAACTGGGCAGTCTCTCAAAACTGTAAAAGTCCACATAATTAATCAAATAGTTCATTTGTGTAACAGCACACCTAGCTGTAAGTGGATCTGCTGAAAAGTGATATTTACCAGCTAAAACTAACTGGTGTTCATCTTTGGGGCACTCCTCTGGTTTTGTGGATGTCAGCGAAGAAAAAGAATTTCAGAGTGCATATTGTATACATTTTTCTGTATTAAATGTACCTGTTAAACCTATTGGACCTGAAGAGTTGATTAGAACTATATCTGAGGATGTTTCTTGCCTGTGAAATACAATTCAAAGTATGTATATTCACAGCTGAAGAGCTAATGGAAGAGATTGTCAAAGTAGAACAACGGGAACATCATTAGGGTCATCATTCAGCCACTTCCTACGGATTCCTGCTTGGCGTACCACACCATTGTTCACTTAACACTAATAACTAAGCTTCAAGACTTAGGCCTCTATACCTCTTTCTGCAAATGGATCCGTCACTTCCTCATGGGAAACCACTGTCAGTGCAGATCATCAATATCATCTCCTCCTCCCTGACTATCAACAGTGACACAACTCAAGGATAGCTCGCGGTTCAACTCTCTCGATACTGTGTGGTTATGTGCAGATCAAACGCCATCTATGACAACGCCACTGATGACATAACTATTGTTGGTAGAATCTCACATGGCCATGAGGGGGCGTACAGGAGTGAGATACTCTGACTGGTTGAATGATCTTGCAACAACAACCTCTCACTTAACACCAGAGCGACCGAGGAACTGACTGTGGACTTCAGGAATGGTAAGTTGGGAAAAACTCACACCTACTTCAGCGGTGGAAAGAGAGAACAACTGTAAGCTTCCAATCTTCAAGATCTCAGAAGATCTATCCTGGGCGCAACACATTGAGCCAACCACGAAGAAAGCATGCTAGCCTCCAATGCTCAGGATCATAAGATGCTGCAGAGGTTTATAGACTCATCCAGCTCCATCAATCGCACACCCCTCCCCATCACTGAAGACAACTTCAGGAGCCAGTGCCTTAAGAAGATAGCTTCTATCATTAAGAACCCACACCAGCCGATTCATGCAGTCATCACATTATTACATCAGGGAAGGAGGTACAGGAGCCTGAAAGCCTTCACGGATAATTTAGGAACAGTTTATTTCCCTAGAGTATTAAATTTCTGAACTGTCTGTGAACACTTGAATACCATATAGTTATTCCTTTTTTTGCACTAATTATTGATTTTTGTAATCTATGCTATACGAAGATTGAGTATGGAGGGACTAATATTCTAATGCAAGGAATATTGTAGGAAAGGCAGATGAGCTTAAGGCATGGATCAGAATATGGAATTATGATATTGAAGCCATTAGTAAGACGGTTGCAGGAGGGGTAGGAGTGGATGCTCAATGTTTCGGGGTTCTGTTGTTTCAGATGTGATAGAGCGGGAGGGATTAAAGGGGGTGGAGTGGCATTACTAATCAGGTGCTCAGTCAGAACAGCTCATTTAGTGAGGTTTTATGGGTAGACCTGAATAATAGGAAAGGTATGATCACATTAATGGGATTTTATTATAGACCACCTAACAGTCCATGGTATTTAGAGGAGTAAATTTGTAGAGCGATCACAGAAACATAAGGTTGTGATAGTAGGTGATTTTAACTTTCCAAATATTAACTGGGACTCCCTTACTGTAAAAGGGCTGGATGGGAAAGAGTCTGTTAAATGTGTTCAGAAAAGTTTCCTTACTCAGTCTGAATGTTGCAGAAACAAAGGAGCTGGTTGTGGACTACGGGAGGAGTGGAGTCAGGCAAACCCATATTGACATCAATAGATCTGGGGTTGAGAGGGTGAACAGCTTAAAGCCGCCCAAAGGATCATTGGAGACCCGAGTCACCTCAACTATGAACTGTTCCAGCTGCCATCATCTGGGAAACGGTACCGCAGCATAAAAGCCAGGAACAACAGGCTCCGGGACAGCTTCTTCCACCAGGCCATCAGACTGATGAATTCATGCTGACACAACTGTATTTCTATGCTATATTAACTGTCCTGCTGTACATATTATTTATTACAAATTACTATAATTTGTACATTTTGCACATTTAGATGGAGACGTAGTGTAAAGATTTTTACTCCTCATGTATGTGAAGGATGTAAGAAATAAAGTCAATTCAATTCAAAAGTTCCAACTAGAGAGAGTGTGATACTAAGTCTCCTATTAGGAAATGAGACAGGCAGGTGACAGAGTTGTGTATAGTGGAACACTTTGCATCTAGTAATCGTAATGCCATTAGTTTCAAGGTTATTAAGGAGAAGAGTAAACCCTTGGGTTGATATTCTAAATTGGAGAAAGGCCAGTTTTCAATGGTATCAGAAAGGATCTGGCAAGTGTGGTTTGAGACAGGTTGTTTTCTGGCAAAGGTGTACTTGCCCTTCAGAAGTGAAATTTTGAGAGGACAGAGTTTATATGTTCCTGTAAGATTAAAAGACAAGGATAACAGGCTTAGCAAACCTTGGTTTTTGAGAGCTATTGAGGTTAAGAAAAAGGAGGTACAGTACATAGCAGGGTATAGTCAGGTATGAACAATTGCGGTACTTGAGGAGTATATGAAATACAAGAGGACAATTAAAAAGGAAATCAGGAGAACCAGAAAAAGGTATGAGGTTGTTCTAGCAGACAGAGTGAAGGAGAATTCTACAGGAGGGTTTCTACAGACACATTAAGAGCAAAAGGATAGCAAGAGATAAAATGTGTTCTCTGGATGATCAGAGTAGTAATCAATGCATAGAGCCAAAGGAGATTGGGGAGATTTTAAATTATTTTTGCGTCTGTATTTACTTGGGAGATGGACAAGTGCAGCAAAGGTCATGGACCCTATACAGTTTATAGAGGAGGAGGTGTTTGCTGAGGCAAATTAGGATGGATAAACCTCAGGGCCTGATAAGGTGTTCCCTCAGACCTTGTGGGAGGCAAGTGCAGAATCTACAAGGGGTCTAGCAGTGATATTTAAAACATCCTTAGCCACAAGTGAAGTGCCAGCGGATTTGAGGATAGCTAACGTTCTGTTGCTTAAGAAAGACTCTAAGAATAAGCCAGGAAGTGATAAGCTGGTGAGCCCAACATCAATAGTGGGAACATTTCTGGAAGGTGTTCTAAGGGACTGGATATATAAGTATTTGGATAGAAAGGGACTGATTAGGGATAGTCAGCATGGCTTCAGGCATGATAGGTTGTGTCTACTCAATCTTATAGGGTTTTTCAAGTAAGTTACCAAGAAAGTTGATGAAGGCAAGACGGTAGGTTTTGTCGACATGGACGTTGTTGTTTGCCATCGATATCAATGGTCTGGATGATAATGTGGCAAACTGGATCAGCATATTTGCAAATGACACCAAGATTGGGGGTGTAGTGGACAACGAGGAAGACTATCAAAGCTTGCAGTGGGATCTGAACCTGCTGGGAAAAAATGGGCTGAAAAATGACAGATTAAATTTAATGCAGACTGTTTTGAAGTGTTGCACTTTGGGAGGACTCCAACCAGAGTAGGAGTGCGGTAGCACAAAATGATCGGGGAATGCAGGTCCATACTTCCTTGAGAGTGGTGTCACAAGTAGATAAGGTCATAGAGAAAGCTTTTGGCACATCGGCCTTCGTAAATCAATGTATTGGGTACAGGAGATGGCATGCTATGCTGAAGTTGCGTAAGACAATAGTGAGGCCTAATATGGAGTATTGTGGGCAGTTTTGGTCACCTACCCATGGGAAAGATTTAAATAAGGTTGAAAGAGTACAGAGATGATTTACAAGGACGTTGCTGGGTCTGGAGGACCAGAGCTATAAGAGAAGGTTGAATAGTTTAGGACTGTATACCCTAGAGCATAGAATATTGAGGGGAGATTTGATAGAGGCATACAAAACTATGAGGGGTTTAATTAGGGTAAATGCAAGCAGGGTGGTTCCACAGAGGTTGGGTGTGACCATAACTCGAGGTCATGGGACCAGGCAGATTAATGGTTCAGCACAGACCAGATGGGTCAAAGGATCTGTTTCTGGGCTGTAGTGTTCTATGGCTCTATATATTTTTATTCTCAGCACTGTACTGCATAACAATTTATTTCATATGACAGTGATATACAGACAGACAGTCAAGTCTCAACGCATTCACAGGAGGAGATTTTTAGAAAGCTAGAGATAAAGATACAAGAATGTTCCCAAAGCTTCCTTGCAGCTGGGGCAGCACGGTAGTGTAGAGGTTAGCACGATGCTTTACAGTACAGATGACCCAGGTTCATTTCCCACTGCTGCCTGAAAGGAGTTTGTACATTTTCCACGTGACCGTGTGGGCTTTCTTCAGCTGCTCCGGTTTCCTCTCACAGTCCAAAGACAAACCAGTCGGTGGGCTAATTAGTCACTGTAAATTGTCCCGTGATTAGGTCAGGATTAAATCGGGGGATTGCTGGGCGGCACAGCTCGAAGGGCTAGGAGAGTCTACTCCGTGTTGTATTTCAATAATAATAATGATAAAAATTAAACTCCACTGATATTGGATTTAATCCTCATCTCTGGTGCTGTATGGAGTTTGAATATTCTCCTTATGATCCTGTCGACTTCATCTGCCTCCTAGAACCAGATATATACTTGTTACCAGATTAATTTGCTGTTGCAAATTGCCCCTCTATGTAGTCAAGCAGTAGAATTTGGGAGAAGGTAAAGGAAATGAGAGAAGAGTGAAATGGGATTAGTGCTGCTTAATGTAAATTAGTGACTGACAGATTGGATTTGATGGGCGGAAGAGCCTGTTTCATGCTGTTTGATTCAATACAACAACCCCAGCAACTCTTGGGAATCTCTGCCCCATAACTGCTCACGGTGGATGGCACAGAGAGCCTCAGTCCTGAGTCAGAAGGACACAAAAGTTGCAACTAAATAACAGAAAAAGCCAACAGCTCACTAACTACTCAGCCGCTCGTCCCATCAGATGCTTCCTGTATCACGCGGAGTGTGCAGTTTCCAAATTCTCTTCTTCAGTTACCTTAAAACATCATCCTCCATCCTAAGGGATTGCCAAAGAAATAAAAGAATGCTTGTATCGTCCTTGATCAACATTTGAAATAAAAGCAGAAAATGCATAAAGCACTCAGTAAGTTCAGGTAGCATCAGAAAGAGAAATAGTCTTAATGTCTCAGGTCAAAGATCTTTCATCAGGCAGTATTTCTTTCTCCAAAGATTCTGCCTCATCTGTTGAATGTTTTTGGTACCTCTGCATTCTTTTTAAATTTTAATTTGATGAGCATTTGTCTGATAAGCCTGCAATTACATGCATAGCATTACAATGTAAGCCTCAGTAGGGCCATATTTAGCAAGCTGTATTCACATTGCAAATATAGCATCTGTTGGGCTCTGCACTTTGCTAGGTAGTTGTCTGACACTATGCAGCCTCCAGTACACAATAGATGCTGCATTTGATTGCATTTCTTGGACGCTTAGTTGTTGAGCACAATGGTGCAAAATGCAGAGAAAAATGTTAATTCTTGCTATGTTTTTAATGTATTCCCCTGAACAATCATATAAAGGTTCCAGTTGTATTCAATAGTCTTCCTTCAATTTTATTGTAGCTGCACTTTGCTTTAATTTGATTTGGAGATTTGGGGCAATAAATTTGATCTCAAAAATATAATGCATTCTGTTGTTGAAAACTGAGTTTATCCAGAACAGAACAAATTTGAGCAGATTTTTGTGTCTCTTAGTGTCATCTAGGAAAATATATCTTCCTGTTTCTCAGAAAGATTTTTATGTTTCTTAAACAAGAGAAGATCTGCAGATGCTGGAAATCGAAGCAACACGCACAAAATGCTGGAGGCACTCAGCAGGCCAGGCTGCATCTATGGAAAAGAGTACAGTCGATGTTTTGGGCTGAGACCCTTCACCAGGACGGCTCTTGGCCCAAAACATTAACTGTATTATTTTCCATAGATGCCACCTGGCCTGCTGTGTTCCTCCAGCATTTTGTGTGTGTTGCTCTATCGTCCTTTACATTACTTTGCAATTAAACTTTCCAAAATAATCTCATGCAGCACAACAACAAAATTCATCTACAGTGTAAATTTTAGAAATACTAGTTCCCATTCATTCACAGATTTTGCCTACTATATGTGTCCTGAAACAGCTCTAATTAAGCCATCTGTATTAAAATTGCATTCTTTGTCCTTTTGTCCTCATTGACTTTTTATGATCACAAATACAGATTTATGTGGGTACCCTGACTGCTTTACCCATTATGGCAATGACTTTCTCTCTAGTGTACAACAGGGAAACCCCTTTGCTATCACTGCCATCCTTCTTAAATTTGCTCACAACTATTGCATTTCAAGAATTTTCTTAGATGCTCTCAGTGAGAATAATGATTTAATACTGAAACTCTTCAACATCCAGATTTAGGATTTCAGAAAGGATATCACCCACATCCTGGACTTTGCTATTGTTGAGATGTTAATAATTCCAATCAATAATTCCTTGTTGGTCCAGAATGGCAGGAAGGCGGGCCTGAATAAATTGATAATACACAGAGTCAAAGTTGGTCACATCAATGACAGAATTGCAGTCATGGTCTTTCCAGTGAGCATCAATTGCCCTCCACTCTGTCCTGTCTTACCTGGAAAATGGGGTCTCATTTGCCAGACTGCTGTTTATAGACTCAGTCTGACATTCAACACCATCATATCCCAGAAACTGGTGGGGAAACTGTCCCCACTGGGTCTCAACACCTCCCTCTGCAATTAGGTACTGTACTTCTTAACAGCAAAGCTACAGTAAGTCCATGTGGGCAGTATTGTCTCTCGTCCCATTACACTGTGCACTGGCACCTCCACCCCCCCAACAAGTCTGTGTGCTCAGCCCGCTGCTGTTCACATCGCTAATAGATGACTGTGTCAGAGGATACAGCTCAAACCGTGTCATCAAGTTTGCAGATGCCACAACAGTGGTTGGCCTTACCAAGAACGATGATGAGACAGAGTATAGAGAGGAAGCACAGTGGCTGGTGGGGTGGTGTGAGAACAACCACAGCCTGAACTATGGAAACGACAAGAAAAATCATTTTGGACTTCGGGAAGGTGCAGACAAACCATCCCCCTCTGCAAATATAATGCTCCTCCGCAGAGGGAGTTCAATGCACCTAGTTCCTGGGATGTTCACATCACAGGTGACCTCACCTGGTCCCCTAGCGTCACCTCCTTGAACGTGAAGGCACAGCAGCGTCTCCACTTTCTAAGAAGATTGAGACAAGCAAGGCTCCCACCCCCTATCTTTACTGCGTTTTACAGGAGCACCATTGAGAGCATCCTGACCAGTTGCATCTCCATCTGGTATGGGAGCAGCCAAGCATCAGACCAGAAGCCCCTTTAAATGACAGTGAAAACAGCTGAGAGGGTCATAGGGGTCTCCCTACCATCCATTGGGGACATTTATCAGGAACGCTGCATACACAGGGCCCTTGTATTATTAAAGATCCCACCCGTCCATCCAGTATCGTCTTTGACTTTCTGCCACCAGGTAGGAGACTACGATGTATAAAATAAAGAAAAGACAGGATGAGAAACCATTAGGCCATTCAGCTTCTGAACTCCCTGCCACATCGTATTCAAAGTGTCACTGGTTAATCTGTTCCATACCTTACAATATGTAATATTAATGCACTTTAGTTTGTTTTTATATGTGATTTATCTGAATATTTTATTTTTACCTTCATAAGTTATCATGTGTTATGTGTACTACTGTGCTTTACACCCTGGTTTAAAGAGATGTTGTCTCTTTTCTATATACATTATATGGTGATATATGTTATATACATGTATATAGTTAAATGACTATAAACTCTACTTGACTTGACCCTCACTCCACAACAACTCTGAGAAAAATACCAGCACCAGCTACTACAACATCAGCTGGCAGGGTCTGTGGATCACCATACTGCCTGTCCAAAAAAAAATCTCCAGCTTGTATTTGCACATAACATACAAGCTATTTTATTAGCTAAAGGCCTGGAGCAAAATTGCTCAGTGAAGAAGACTGTCAAACAAGGCTGCATCATTGCTTCAATGCTTTCCTTAACTTTTCTTGTTGCAATGTTGCAACTTATTTCCAGCAGAATTTCTGTTGAAGGTATAGCTAACCTTCAACAATGCACACCTGCTCACCCTATCATCAACCACCTGCCCCGTCCATGAAACTGTTTGCGTTATTATTTTAGCCTCATTCACTAATTCAGCAATATAAAAAGGGGGAGCAGAAGTAATAAACGCCCAAGCTTCTGCAGATGCTGGAGATCTTGAGCAACAGCAAGTAAAATGCTGGAAGAACTCAGCAAGTCAGGTGGACTTTATGGAGGGGAATAAACAGTTGACTCTTCAGGCCGTGACCCTTCATCAGGAAGTAAGTCATCCTCATTCACAAGGGACACCCTAAGAAGAAGATCATGGAGGGCCAGGCCCTAGTCACTTTCAGAATCATTCCAGGCTGCTCCATGCCTCAGTGTGCAATGCTCTGCCGCCTTTGTTTTCCTCAGAGTGGAGACTTCATTTATTTTCTCTTTGGCCCTTAGGAGCAGTGGAGTTGGTGCGGGCAGCTGCCTGCTTTCTAGACACTTACCGTGCAGACATTCATGGACTGTACTTAAGTCCATAATGAGGCCTGTTACCAGGGTCACCAAGTTATGGCTCTGCAGGGTGTTGGGAGCTCCACATAAAGAACATGCCTCTGGGTGCTCAGTTTTTCACCATCTATTCATATTCTTCTGACCTGAGACTGTTTCTTCACCCACCTCTGATCAATTCAGCACCCATTCTTCCGGTAAGAGAAGCAGGAGTATTGGTTACATTGTGCCCTGCCCCTTTAAGAACAGTCTGAAAAGGTTGAACCTGTTGAGCCACAAGCTGAGACAGTGCGGCAGTAGGGAGCACGCTGATGGAACTCATACTACAAGTTCAGCAGTGTTGCACCAGAAGGTTCACAATTTTCATCGACATTGCTTTAAGTTAATAAGAAGTCACAATGCATTCCCTGAGCTTTATCTCACAGTGGTCAGCCTTCAATAAAAATATAAAAAGGCTTTTAATTTTGAAGAATTGATGCACCATCAATAACTCTCTCTGAGACGTAAAGGCGAGATATCTCCTTTCATTGACTGGAAAAAGGAACAAGCAGTGGTTGACCACCATACTACATCCTGGAGACAGAGAGGCCGGGCTCAGGCCTCAATCACCTTTATACAGGGGTCTGTGGGAGGAGCCACAGGAGCAGTCAGCAGGGGGCGTGTCCAGACAGGTATATGTAGTTCACCACAAGAACAAAATGGAAGGGCCAAAAGTGGAAACATGAAACTAAGATAATTCACACACTCTGGACTGGCAGACATTCTGGGCAATTGGTTATTATTTCCCATAGATCCCACAGCACATTTTTAATTTGTATCATCATACGTTTACCTCAGTGGGCAAGTCTCAAACATCGGGAGTGCACAGGACCCGGGGAGTACAGGGAAAGTCCCAACGTAGGGTCATGACCTGAAAAATTAACATCCCTTTGCCTCTACAGATGCTGCTTAACCCTCCTGAGTTCTTTTTATTTTTCTTTAGAGACACAGTGTGGGGAATAAGTCCTTCTGATCCAACGAGCTGCACCTCCCAGCACCCCACCTACTTAATCCTAGCCTAATCACAGGATAATTTACAATGACCAATTAGTCTACAGCTTTGAAACATGGGAGGGAACTGGCAGCATCCAGAGGAAACCCTCGTGCTCGCAGGAAGAACGCACAAACTTCCTACATTGGAATTGAACTCTCAACTGAGTTGTAACAGTGTCATGCTAACCTCTACGCTACCATGGTAACCTATGGTGGAAACTGTTTCTCTAACAGTTCACGTTTTACTCCACACTTCAGCAACAGCAACTCTTTTGTGTCTTCGAAAGTTAAGCCTAATATGATTAAACTGTTCACTACAAGAATAATCATAACTGTTATAATTCCCACTCGAGGATCAACACTTACAGAAATTCCTGATGGTCTCTGCTGGACAAAATCAGTTACTGCAGCACAGTATGTGTTTGAGTGACAAGCCTTAGTATTTCAAAATATAGAGCACCACACAACGTATATTAATGACTATTTATGACAATAGTTTACCTATCTAGTTATGGAACTGTTTACATTTATATGCTTCATTATGAATTGTAACACTTTTCAATTTTATCTGAATTTCTTCTGACATCTCTGAGTACCATTGTTCACCTTTGATATTTTCTGACACTATCTGCCTAATTTCACTAAAACTACAGCTCTGGTCTACACATCTGAGATTTTGTGAAATTTCAGTCTCACTTATCAGCTTAAAGACATCCAAGCATGACATCGAGGTTTGATCACAAACAAGAAATAATCTGCAGATGCTGGAAATCCAACCAACACATACAAGATGCCGGAGGAGCTCAGCAGGCCAGGTAGCATCTATGGAATAAAGTATAGTCAACTTACTAGGCCGAAACCCTTCTGCAGGACTGGAGGGAAAAGTGCTGAGGAGTAGATTTAAAAGGTGAGGGAGGGGAGAGAGAGATATACAAGGCAATAGGTGAAACCTGAAGGGGGAGGGATGAAGTAAAGAGCTGGGAAGCTGATTGGTGAAAGAGATACAGGGCTGGAGAAGGGGAAATCTGATAGTAGAGGGCAGAAGGCCATGGGAGAAAGAAAAGGGAAAGTATCAGAGGGAGGTGATGGGTGGGCAAGGAGATAAGGTGAGAGAGGGGAAGGGGGATGGGGAATGGTGAAGGATGGGGTTGATCATTACCAGAAGTTTGAGAAATCGATGTTTGTGCCATCAGGTTGGAGGCTACCCAGATGGAATACAAGCTGTTGTTTCTCCAACTTGAGTGTGCCTTCATCGTGACAGTAGAGGAGGTCGTGGATTGACATATCGGAATGGAAGGTGGGTGGCCACTGGTGGATCCCACTTCTTCTGGCAGATGGAGCGTAGGTGCTCGGCGAAGTGGTGTCCCAATCTACATCAGATCTCCCTGGGAGCTCACCAATATACAGGAGGCCACACTGTCTGAGTAGCCTCCAACCTGATGGCATGAACATTGATTTCTCAAACTTCTGGTAATGCCCCCCCACTTCACCATTCCCCATCCCCTTTCCCCTCTCTCACCTTATCTCCTTGCCTCCCTCTGGTGCTCCTCCCCCCTTTTCTTTCTCCCATGGCCTTCTGTCCTCTCCTATTGGCCTTCCCCTTCTCCAGCTCTCTATCCCTTTCACCAATCAACTTCCTAGCCCTTTACTTCATCCCTCCCCCTCCCGGTTCCACCTATCACCTTGTGTTTCTCTCTCCCCTCCCCACCTTTTATATCTACTCCTCATCTTTTTTTTCCCAGTCTCAGCCTGAAATGTCGACTGTACTTACTTCCATAGACGCTGCCTGGCCTGCTGAGTTCCTCCAGCATTTTGTGTGTGTCGTGTTGAGGTTTGATTGCTGATTATGTTACAGAAAAATTTTGAAGATGTTTGGATGTTAAGGGAATCAAGGAATACACACGCAGTTACTCCCAGCCATGGCTGTTTTGTTGTATAAAGGACTGGCTGTTGAGTTGCATGAAGAATCAACTGTCATACACTGTTTAAACTGTTTTATACTGATCCATTTCGTATGTCACATCAAATGTCAGTAAGAAGAATAATAGTTCCGATTCATGTCTTTGATATCCCACAGGGCCTTCATCCCTTCTGCAGACATGTCTTCTCAAAGGAGATGACTCGTGCTGAAGTTACAACAGCACCAGTTCATGCTACCTGCACCAACTCAGATACACACATCACAGGAATCTAGTAAAAGGGTTCTCTGGTAACTCAAGTCTCCCTACTCTGCTTGGATGGAGAAGTCCACAGATTCAGCAAAAATAAACTTTCTTTTCTCCCTGTTCTGAATAGACAATTGCTTATTTTGATGCACTGAACTCTGGTTCTACAATCCCCAAACAGGGGAAATATCACAAACTTGAGAAAGTCTGCAGATGCTGGAAATCCAAAGCAACACACACAGAATGGTGGAGGAAATCAGCGTCCATGGAAATGAATAAACAGTCAACATTTCAGGCTGAGACCCTTCTTCAGGACTCATGGGAAGCAGGGGAAATATCATCCCTGCGCCTATCCTGACAGAGTTTGTATACTTCAATGCAGTCCTTTAACCCTATCTTTGCCACTCAACTAAACCAGTTTGAAGATTCCCACGATTATTTCACTGCCTTTGCCATGTCCTCATTTAATTCACTAACTTATATTCTGTTCCTTGCTGAAAAGGGGCCTCAGTAGTGTTTTGTCAGATTATTGAGCTGTATTTATACTGATTCCTCATCATATCAAGCCCTCAGCTTCTTATTTCCCTTGCTTTTGATTTCACGTCTACATATGTGATCGTTGTAAGCAACGTGGCTAAATCTGATAAAATCCTATAACCAACTAGGTAGCTATGTGCACCTTCGCCCTGAGCCTGATGGCAATGTATGCTCTCGTGTTGATGAAATCCCTCTACAAATCTCCATTGTAAAATGGCTGCAGGGCTATCTCCAGCATTCCACCACTCTCTGGTGTTCTGCACTCTCTTGCCTGGAAAGATAGAAGCAACCATTGATTGATGGTGATCGCAGGCATTGAACGGATAGCCGGAGAATGGTATTAATTGGTAACTATGGTGGAGAATTTTGATACTGAATGAAGAAGGATTTAAATGTTAGAGATGGCAGCCACAATCTTAATAATAAGACACATAGTGCATTTAAATGTCTTTTAAATGTTGTGTACAAGGCCGTGAGCCTGGAATCTAGAGGCCCTCCTTGTACAACTCTGTTCCTCTATATTTATTAGCTTCCAGCTTGTTTGGGAAAGATGAGTTGAAATTTGTGTGAATAACTTGCTTTCTTATTTGCCTAGATGATGACCGATGAAATTATGGAAAAATAACTATATGTCAATATTGAGGTTCTATATTAAAACCAGGAATCGTTGAAGATACTCAGCAGAAAACACATCAATGGAAAGAGAAACAGGATTAATGATGCTCGCCAACCTTACCCTGGAAGAAATTCTTACGGCCTCCTCTTCAGGCAGAGGCCCTTTGTCACCTGGTCACAGCCTTTTTCAAAACTGCTGTGCTTCACCTGTTAGGTTCTTAGGAAATCTTGCATCACACGTCACAGGACAAATTGCAAGGAGGCACGCAAAGCTATAAATAATGATCTCCTCTCAATTAACACATCCAAAAATAAATTAACTAGTTACTTTGTCACAATTTGTGTGATGTTGTTAATGCCCAATGTCTGTCATTCTTGCATTCATAAGAACAACAAATTTTGAGATAAACAATGGTGAAAAATGCTTTGCGACCCTTTAACACAGTATCAGTAGAATCAATACCTATGTAATAGTTTATTCTGTAAAGTTTGCTCATATGTAAATTTAATGAAATTCAGTGACAAGGTACTTTTGGTCCAGATGACATTCCTGGTAGTGACTGGTTTTCCTTCCAGCACAATTGTTTGTTGTTTGCAGATGCTTGACTGTTGTGGCAATTGCAGCACAATTCCAAAAACCTTGTGGGAGGCTAGAGAAGGAATTATGGGAGCTCTGGCTGAGATATTTATGTCACCATTTGCCACAGGTAGAGTGCCAAAAGCCTGGTGGGAGATGAATATTGTGGCTTTATTTAAGGAGAGTAGCCAAGAAAGATCTGGGACTTGTAGACCATTCAGTCTAACATTATTGGCAGTAAGTTACTGGAGAGAATGCTGAGGGACAAGATATACTTGTGTCTGGAAAGACAGGGTCTTAGGGATAAATAACATGGATTTACGTTTGGAGATCATGTCTGGTGAATTTGACTGAGCTGTTGTGAAGATGTGACTAAGAAAGTGGACGTAGTTGATATGTACTTCAGCAAGACATCTGATAACGTTCTACATGTGAGGCTGTTCTGAAAGGTTAGATGATGTTTAATCCAGGAAGACCTGGCTGATTGGATACACAATTGGTGTGATGATAGAAAGTGGGGTACAATGGCGGAATGTTGTTTCTTGTACTGGAGGCCCGTGACTAGTGCTGTGTCTCAGGGGTCGGTGTTGGGCCCATTGTTTTTTGTCACCTAAAACAATGATTTGGATAAGTGTACAATATAAGACGTGGTTAGTAAGTTTGCCTTCTATTTACTGAGGGGGTTCACTGCCATTGTGATGTGCCTGTATACATCCACCCACCTTCCCTCCCCCACCCTGTGGGGAAATGTTGTGTGTCTTCTACGGCACCATCAGTGAACTCCAAGCCACGCACAGTTTCTTTATTGTTGCTGATTACTTTAACCGTGCTATCTTAAGCAAAGTCCTGCCTACATTCTGTCAGCATGTTGGCTTTACGACCAGAGGTGAGAACACATTAGACGTGGTTTATACCTACATCAGTGGTGTTTGCAAGGCTGATTCCTGCCCCCACCTTGGATACTCTTACCACTTATCTATTATGCTATTTTCTCTATACAGGCTACAGATTAAACTATTTCAAAGAGAAATAAAGACCTGGCCAGAAAGAGCAACCTCAGTATTACAGAACTGTTTTGAAAACACAGACTGGAGCACGTTCAGGGAGACAGATACTTATGACCATCACATTAACATCAATGAATATGCAGGGTCTGTGACTGGCTATGTAGAGAAGTGCATTAGTGACACCATCATTATTAACAACATCTACATGAGGGTAAGTCAGAAGCCGTGGCTGACAGCAGAGGTCCGGGCACTGCTGAGAGATCGTGATGCTGCCTTCAGATTGGGGAAGAAGATGGCACTAAGGTCAGTAAGAGCCATGCCTTTCCATGCCATCAGGAAGACAAAAATGGGATTACTCACAGAGAATTACAGCCATTCTTGTGACACTAGAAATGCAAGGCACATGTGCCAGTGCATTCAGGTCATAATTGTCTACAAGTTCACCCTGCACTTCAACAAGTGACTCCCCTCTTCCTGAAAGGCTTCATGTCACTTACACATGGTTCAATCCCCTGATATGTGCTGGAGAGAAGGCAACCCGGCCCCACCCGAGGAGTGGCCACAGCTGATGTGAGGAAGACCTTACCAGGGTCAAACCATGTAAATTCTGCAGAGCCCGATAACATACCTGGTCAGATCCTGAGAGGCAATCCAGGCTACTTAACACAGGTTCTAACAGAATCTTCAACATCTTGCACAAACCATCTACCATCCCTACAGGCAACAAGGTAGCCACTATCATCTCCATGGTAACCTGCTGTAATGACGACTGTCCAGTGGCACTGACCTCAGCAATAATCAGCTGCTCCGTATAGCTGGTTATGGATGTCATTAAATCCCATTGTTCTGCTACACTAGACTACTTCAAGTTCAGTGATCACTCAGATTGGTCCGCTCACAATGCCATAGTCTCTACCCTCCACTCTGTCCTGCCCCGCCTGGAAATGGTGCCTCAAATGCCAGGGTGCTGGTTATCAACTTCAGCTCAACGTTTCGTACGGTCATCCCTCAGAAGCTGGTGGGTTAACTGTCCTCGTTGGGTCTCAACACCTCTTTTTGTAACTAGATCTTGGACTTTTTGACACAAAAACCAGTTATTCTGTGCTAGTAGCAACATCTCTGGCTCCATCATGCTGAGCACCGGCGCCCCCTGGGGGTGCATACTCAGCCTGCCGCTGACACATGACTGTAATGCAAGATCCAGCTCAAATCAAATCAAGTTCGCTGATGACACATCAGTAGCTGGCCTCATCAACAACAACAACAAGATGTCGTGCAGAGTTTAGGTAGAGCTAGCTGGTAAAGTGGTGCGAGCACGGCATCTTCATTCTCAGTATACACAAGTCACGCCTGCTGTTGAAGCACATCAGAATTTTGTTGCTGGCATCATAAAAGTGAAAGTTAGAAATCTTGTATAAATTGTTTCAAAACAGGAAAAGCCAAAGAATTTGCTGGAGCTCTCGGCATGGTACTACTGATAAGGACGTGTAGATACACAGTACATATACACACACACGCACATTTATGTGGACAATGTTTGTTTAAAGATATCCCACCAAATGCAATCAGATATAAATTCCAATGCACCACCACAAATCCCATGAAGTAGATGCTTCTTACCACAATATTCCAGGGCTTTCAGCAGTCTCTGAAACAAGAAAAAACAAACAAACATCAAAGTATTGTAGAATTCTAGGGTGACATATTCCAGGTAGCTTCCTAATTTTATCTCCCTTATGAATTAGGTCCAGAGACTCGCATTGGAGGCACCACATTCTACTGCTTTTCAACTTTAACTTTATCCAAACTTGTTTCCAAACTAATTTTCAAGCCTCCCTACCAAAGATAGAAGTACAGATTTTAAGTTTCTATCTAGTTAACACTAGGCAGATTATACAGTGAAAGTGGGTTGGGGGGGGGGGGGGGAGCAGTAACCACTGGCTCTATGATACACATGCTAGTTCAAGGAATTTCAATATCCAGTTATGTGTCATGCTCTCACTGGGTGAGAAGTGGTTTCTCCCAGCCCCCAAACTTGCTGTTGGATGAGATGATCTAATAATCATTAGTCAACCTGACAAGCAACATCGTTAATGGAAGGCAGATCAGAATGAGCAGCACCTCCTTGATGCCTGTTGTGAGCTGGCTCCTTCAACACCCTCAATACTGATTTGACCATGTAAGGCATTCGATTCTCGATGTTTGCATAAATTCAGCATGGCAATGACATAAAGTATCACTTAAGGTATTGATTTGCATGTTATTCAGTGTGGGGATCTGAAAAACATCACATGATAGTATACTCTGTGAAGTAATTGATCAGGAAATTAAATTAAAGTCTGTATAATTGATCATTTCAGTTAAAAAAACTCAATAAAACGTACAGATTTACAAAACCCATTAGCAGGCATTTCAATCAGGAAGTTATTATCTTTTCCAACACATATTGGAATACCACAACTAGATAATTTACTATAGTTAAAACATAATTAAAGAGGTTGCCTTCGTAATTAATACAATATTTATCTCAAGATCGATTCTCAAAACTTAAAATGAATAGCTCCCACAGTAGAAAGTGATTTTGTTTCCAACTTTTTAAAAGATCCTATCTGGCTAACTCTCTATTGTGATGGTTATCAGAGAAAATGACATTTCAGAAATAAAAGCTATAAAAAGCTGTTGAATTTTGTACTCTTTTCTTCCCACTGGGAACAGCCTGTACACATTAAGCAATGGCAGTTTTCCAGATTTATGAATGTAAAATCTGGCCAGCTGGGGGCGCCATTGAGTGCCTACCTAGTATACATATATTGCATCTGCAAAGTCCAGATGAAGACGCAACCTGAAACATTGTCCACTTCCCTCCACGGATGCTACCTGGCCTGCTGAATTGTGCCAGCAGATTTTTTTTCTAATTCCAGCATCTGCAAACTCTTGTGTCTCTAGACTGCAGTGTCATGTTTAATAGTCACTGTACTGTGTGGAAACAACTATTTTGGTCATGGATAATGCAATTTGACAGCTAAAGGCCTTACTTTCCTAAGCTGCTTGAGGAAATCTAGAAAGGAAAGCAGGTCAAGTAGAAAGTCATTGACAGAGAGGCTTGGCAATTTGAGGAATGGCATAGAAACATAGAAAACCTACAGCACAATACAGGCCCTCCAGCCCACAAAGTTATGCTGAATATGTCCCTACCTTAGAAATTACTACGTTCACCCATAGCCCTCTATTTTTCTAAGCTCCATGTACCTATCCAAAAGTCCCTTAAAAGACCCTATCGTATCCACCTCCACCACCGTTGCCGGCAGCCCATTCCACGCACTCACCACTCTCTGCGTAAAAAACTTACCCCTGACATCTCCTCTGTACCTACTCCCCAGCACCTTAAACCTGTGTCCTTTTGTGTCAATCATTTGAGCCCTGGGAAAAAGCCTCTGACTATCCACACGATCAATGCCTCTCATCATCTTACACACCTCAATCAGGTCACCTCTTATCTTACATCACTCCAAGGAGAAAAGGACAAGTTCACTCAACCTATTCTCATAACGCATGCTCCCCAATCTAGGCAACATCCTTGTAAATCTCCTCTGCACCCTTTCTATGGTTTCCACATCCTTCCTGTAGTGAGGTGACCAGAATTGAACACAATACTCCAAGTGGGGTCTGACCAGGGTCCTATATACCTGCAACATTACCTCTCAGCTCCTAAATTTATTTCCATGATTGATGAAGACCAATACACCGTACACCTTCTTAACCTTCAAATGTTGGAAATAATGTTGGTCTCATTGATAGAGAGGAGGAATCTATGATCCTTCTGTTAGTAGGGATGAAATCAAGGGGCTGGGAATGGTTTTATGATTTGTAGATTGGAAAGGGGTCAACTGATTAATAAGTGGGGAGGTCTGTGTAATGATTGCACACTTAAGGTGGAGGTGTGCCATAGAAGAGAGAAAGCAAAGCATTTAATGGGATGCTGCCTGAGTTGTGTTTCCATTGCTGGGCTGGTCTTTCAGGAAGGTCTCCCTACACATCATGACTCACAGGTGCTGTGAAATCCTATTTCTGCAGAAGAGGACTGTGGAGAATAATGTGGGTGAAAATTCTGAAATGGTGTTTACATGTGTGTCACATGTCACTGGATAATATTATTATTATCATTATTATTATTTGGAACCAGTAGGGATAACTTCACTCACTTCTATACTGAACTGATTCCACAATCTATAGATTCATTTCCAAGAACTCTACAACTCATGTTCTCAGTATTAACTATTTTTTATTTGCACAAATTTGTTTTTTCACACATTGGTTGTTTGCCAGTCATTTATGTATAGTTATGTTTATGTATAGCTTTTCGTCCTTTCTCTGAAGTTCTCTCCTAAAAAACAGTCCCCCTTTCAAAACACTTCTTGAAACCTTCCTTTCTAACCAAGCTTTCTGTCACCTTTCCTGACGTCTTGGTGTTAGATTTTCTGAGATCATTTCTTCAGAACACCTTGGATTCTGATGCAGGTTTCAACCAGTAGCATCGCCATTTCCTTACCTGAAGGTATTATAGATCAGTGTGAATGACTCCAGAAAATTGAGTGACGATTATAATTTAACACGTGAAATAATTAGATTTAACTTCACATCACCTGCTGTTAGTCATAATTTCTACACATAAAAAGCATTAAAAATCTGATCATCACCTGCATGTATCTGAAAGTGGGCAGAGGGGATGGGGGTGGGAGGCTGGAGTCCTTAGCGACTAGTATCATTAAAGAGTAATATAATCATGGTAAGATACAAGTTGAGCTATGTTCCATTCTCCCTCTCTCTCTCTCTACAAGAAAAAAATACTGCCTTTTTATGAACATGTGGCTATCCTTGAAAAGCCCAACAATTACAGCCCCATCCTAAGTGCCCTTGATCCAATTGGACTGATGGATCATTTGCAGTTTTCACTCCGAATATGATTTTTAAATTAATATGTCACTTTCTTTTTTTTCTTGTCTGAACATCTGTCTGTAGAATTAAACTGACAGTTGTATGTCTACTCTGCAATTTTATTAACATTGTCTTACAATTTGTTACCGTTTTAATAAAAATATATCTTTATTCTTATTAAAAGTGTGCATACATCTTGTCTTTAATGCAAGTGAACAATATTGGCAGCTTTATACAATAAAAGGATGTGAGAGCAATACAATCATATTAAAGATGTTTGCCGCAGTCACATTGATTTCTACTGACAAGGGCTACAGCTACAATAATGCCTTGCAAAGGAACATGCTTTTGATGGGTGCATGACAGGTACTTCCAGTGCTGTATGTAAGGGACAAAATGCATTCATGGCTCCAGAAGATGAAAGTTGACAACTCTGACAATAGAGTTCTTTTTTTTCTCTCGTGGATCTTGGATGTCCACGTATGGAACATCAGTGACCATTTTCAAATGCTTTCTGTCTTTTCCTTTCTTAAAAAAACCTAGCATTCAAATGAGGATAATAACCCTTTCGATTTCGTCAGTCAAGTCTAGCTGGAGCAATTTTCAGATGTGTCACCAAATGTCTGCTAATATGTTTGCAGCTAATTCCACATGGACACTGCTGTTCTGTGTCCCAATTCCAACATCACAGATATTCTAACCAAAACATGTTCATCACAAGTACTTTAAGTATTTTCACTGCCTTTTGTCCTGAATCTTAGACATATCCAGACAAACATTACAATGCTGTTGGCCACAATTTGGCTGAAAATTATTATGTGGGATGTAAATCTGACAAGAAGTTCATTTTGATTTGCTCTGATTTCTACACTGTAACCTTATGTCCAATGGGAATTTTGCTGAAATTCTGGTGCAGATAGAAAGATGGAACAGTTGCAGCTCCAAGGTAAATCACTCTTCACATCAAATAAAGTTTGAAAACCTTCACCACACTCTGAACACTACACAAAAATCCAACTATTTTATTTCAGGCTTTTGCAAACTCAGTAGTCGTTTGAAACTACGTTACTAGAGATGTAAACACAAAGAAATCTGCAGATGCTGGAAATTCAAGCAACGCACACTTTATCTTGACAGTAGAGGAGGCCATGGATCTACTGTCAAGCTGAAGCCACACCCAGGCTGAGGAACAACACCTTATATTCCGTCTGGGTAGCCTCCAACCTGATGGCATGAACATTGACTTCTCTAACTTCCGTTAATGCCCCTCCTCCCCTTCTTACCCCATCCCTGATATATTTAGTTTTTTCCCCTCCTTTTTTTTCTCTCTCTGCCCATCACTCTGCCTGTTCTCCATCTCCCTCTGGTGCTCCCCTCCTCCTTTCTTTCTCCCTAGGCCTCCCGTCCCATGATCCTTTCCCTTCTCCAGCTATATATCCCTTTTGCCAATCACCTTTCCGGCTCTCAGCTTCACCCCACCCCCTCCGGTCTTCTCCTATCATTTTGCATTTTCCCCTCCCCTTGCTACTTTCAAATCTCTTTCAGTTAGTCCTGACGAAGGGTCTCGGCCTGAAACATCAACAGTGCTTCTCCTTATAGATGCTGCCTGGCCTGCTGTGTTCCACCAGCATTTTGTGTGTGTTACTAGAGATGTAGCATATTTTCCCATCCTGAAGAGGATAGAGCCCTATGTATAATTCTGGTATCCTCTATAGATTTATTACCTGGTTCTATGTTCAGCTTTAAAGACAAAACTGGGACCTGGTAATACTTCATTCACATTAATAAAATTATGTAAGTACTTGAACAACCAGTAAACCCAATCACAGTGACAGGATTTTTGTCTCACCTCTAGGTTTAATTCAGTTACTTAGGTACTGGGCAAGTAGAGATAGCGTTCTAGAATAGTCACTCAAGAGTGGGATATGAGGGCACCAGGATAGTGGTCCAAATAGTTTAGCAGTGAGCATGAGGTTATGGAGAGAGAGAGATAGGTTGTACACCATAACACATCCAAATGCACTTTGGGATGCGAAATATTGCTCAAATGCCAATCAGAGGATATGATCTCTCTCAAAAGAATAAGTCTTTCCATTTTCTTTTTTAAAAAAATCAGAAAAGGGTTTTATGTTTTGGAATGGATACTGCTCACAAAGGAAAACTAGAAAGATCAGTCACTGTATCACACTCCAACGAAAAGTAATTTGATTTTTAGCCCTTCAAATACCAAAGGTGATGTTGTGAAAACATTAAATAACTCCAATATGGTGAAGGAACTCAGTAGGTCAGGCAGCATCTAGGGAAATAAATAAACAGTCAACATTTTGGGCTGAGACCTTTCATAGAAACATAGAGAACCTACAGCACAATACAGGCTCTTCCACCCACAATACTGTGATGAACATGTCCTTACCTTAGAAATTACCTAGGGCTGCCCATAGCCCTCTATTTTGCTAAGCTCCACGTACCTATCCAGGAGTCTCTTAAAAGACCTTATTGTCAGTCCTGATTCAAAACTGGCTTGGACATAGGGGGAAGTGGTGTAGAGGAGTTATTCTGACCAGAGGTCTGAACAGTGGTGCTTGACAGGAATTAGTGCTGGGACATCTGTTGTTTGTTATATCATACACTATAAATGACTTGGATGAAAATGTAGCTGAGCTGATTAGTAAGTTTGCGGATGGCAGAAAACTGGTGGAACTGCTGATTAAGAGGAAGATTGTCAAAGGACAAAGCAGGATATACAGTAGAACAGTTGGAAATATGAGCTGAGCAGTGGCTGTTGAAGTTTAATCCGGACAAGTATGAGGTACATTTGGAGGTCAAAGGCAACAGGGATCTCTACAGTAAATTTCTACAAAGGGGTATTGTGATGTAGGTATATAGAAACTGGGAATTTAAGTGGAATGGGTGGTATGGAAGGCAGATGGCATGTATGCCTTCTGTTGTGACTGTGAACAATGTCACCAGAGAGACTCTGAAACTGGAGATATAGAAGTCTTTATTCGTTACAAAAAACAGACTGAGAGATATGGTTTGCAATATAGTGACCGTGAGATTTCTGCATATGCATCAGACAATGGGGTTGTGTTAATTGCCCTGCACAATCCAGGCAACTGATATTTGTACTGTATTGTAAATAATTCCAGGGAAGCTTGCAATAAACCAGGGTATTTCAACATTCAGAGGTGTCTCCTACTGTACAGATGTAATTCAAAAGAAGCATTGTCAACACAAAGAATTGAAGTAAACTATGTAATTCTAACAGTTGAAACTGTATTGAATCACCTACAGCTACCATTAGTCTTAAAGGTATAAAAATTGGGCAGGATCACAGTGAGGTTTAGGTTCACAAGCAACGCTTGATATTCCATGCCATGACAGAGACTATCAGAATGATTTTGGAAACCAGTCTTTTTGATTGATCTACAGGAGGGTTTGGCATGGTCTTTATTCAAAAAGCTGCAAAGGACTTTGTCTCCATGGCAACCCCTTACAGACCGTCCTTTCGATCACTGGTCCAGCCACTGAAAGGGCTCTGCTCAGTTGTGTTCACTCTCCATTCAGGATGCGGCAGCTGCCTCAGAGGCTGTGTGCAATTTCTTCTTTTTGCTCAGTCCGCCTGCATTTGAGGTTGTGGAGCCAACGAGGAATGGGACCTGAGGTCTCTGCCATTACTCTGTCCCTCCCATCTATTTTCCCAATATTTTTCTATTCTGATCTGTATAACTAATCATCTACCTTCAAGAACCAGTCTTCATTACCATAAGACCAGAATTAGACTATTTGGCCCATCAAGTCTGCTCCACCATTCAATCATGGCTGATCCTTTTATACCCTCCTGAGCCCCACTGCCTGGCCTTCTCCCCATAACCTTTGATGCCATGTCCAATCAAGAACCTATCAAGCTCTGTCTTAAATATACCCAATGACCTGGCCTCCACAGCTACCTGTGGTAATAAATTCCACCAATTCAGCACCCTCTGTCTAGAGAAATTTCCCTGCATCTCTGTTTTAAATGGATGTCCCTCTATCCTGAGGCTGTGCCCTCTTGTCCTAGACTATCCCACCATGGGAAACATGCCTTCCACATCTACACTGTCTAGCCCTTTCAACATTTGAGAGGTTTCAATGAGATCCTTCTAAATTCCAGCCAGTACAGACCCAGAGCTATCGAACGTTCCTTGTATGATAATCCTTTCATTCCCAGAATCATCCTTGTGATCCTCCTCTGAACCCTCTCCAATGCCAACACATTTTTTCTTGGATGAGGAGCCCAAAACTGTTCGCAATACTCAAGGTAAGGTTTCACCAGTGTCTTATAAAGCCTCAGCATCACTTCCCAGCTCCTGTATTCTCAACTTCTTGAAATGAATGCTAAAATTGCATTTGCCTTCCTCGGCACTGACTCTACCTGCACGTTAACCTTTAGGATGTTCTGCATAAAGACTCCCAAGTTCCTTTGCATCTCAGATTTTTGGATTTTCTCCCTGTTAAGAAAATAGTCAGCACATTTATTTCTACTACCAAAGTGCATGACCATGCATTTTCCACTTTCTTGCACATTCTCCTAATGCGTCCAAGTTGTTCTGCAAGTTGTTTACTACCTGCCCCACCACCAACCTTCGTAACATCTGCAGATTTGGCAACAAACCCATCTGTTCCATCATCTACAAAGTCCGGTGTTTGTACTGATTGCCTCACCGGGTCTGCACACAAACACAGCTGTCAGTTGTCAGGAGCACCCCCTGTACTCCTATCTATCTGGGAACAAACCCTGCCGTTTCAGGCAGCTCCCTTACCTTGACTTGGTCACCCAGCTCTGGGAGAACTATCTTCTCTCCCTCTGGCTTTCTCTGATCATCAATACATTGCTGCTTTTTTGTTCGATCCCTCAAAGTGTTAATCAGTTACAATGCACCTTCACATTCTTATATAGACTTCCTGAATTGGCTCCAGTAGCTACACTCTTTTCAGTTTCTGTCATCTCGTGTTTCTCTGTTGCTATCTTTGCTCTGTGGTCAGCACACTCATTACTCTTCTGTTTCTTACTCTCACCTTGGGAGCATTGTGTGCAGTTCCGGTTCTGCATTAAGGAATGATGTAGAAGCTTTGGAGTAGGGGTTCACAGGACATTGCCTGAATTAGAGTGTATTGACTACAAAGAGAAGCTAGACAAACTTGAATTGTTCTGTCAAGAATGTCAGAGACTGAGAGGAAACCTGACAGATGTAAATAAAATTATGCAAGGGATCAATAGGACCACAGAGTCAGAGACTTTTCCCGGAGTGAAGATGCCAGATACCAGAGGGCACAGCTTTAAGATGAGAAGAGGAAAGTCTGAGGAGATTGATGAGGCTTGTGTTTTTTTTATATACACAGGGTGGTAGGTATTTGGAATAAGCTGCTAGGGGAGGCCATAACAGAAGACACATAGCAATGCTTAAAAGGCATTCAGATAGGCACATGAAAAAGTAGTGCCACTTGCAGATAGGTGGGAACGTTTCATTCTGGCATCATAGTTGCCATAGTTACCATGAGCTGAAGTATCCATTTCTGTCCCCTACGATGTTCTGTGTTCCAAGTTTATAGCCAGAAGAATTAAAACCTCATTTCCTGAGAATAGCTAATAGCCAGAAGTCTAGTACAAAGACATTTACCAAAGTTATTAAACCGGGCCACTACCACATAGATCTAGTTCAAGTTTGATTGACATTCAACCATACATGAATCCCCATGAATTCAGCCAAACGAAGCAGTGTTACTCCAGAGTCAATGTGCAAAACACAGCACCAACACTCATATACAGCACAAGGCACATATAGCATATATAAGATCACAAGCACATATAAAATATCAGTAAAATACAGTCATGCAAAAAATATATAGTCCAAGATCCTGAGTCCATGAGTGTTACTGCAGTCTACAGTCAGACACAATATGATTTGTCCTCTGCCGAGTGAACACTGTCAGGCAACATTGACTACAGCCTGGACTCTGCACTACACTGCCCCCGATACTCCGGTGGAGTGCACCGACTCCAACACCTCTCTCCTGGGTGGCTGTAAACAGGAAACACCACAGCTTGAGGCCCTGTAATCCGTACAACCAAGGCTATGCAGCTCCCCTCCCGTCAGCCAATAAATCAATGAATTAGACTTGCATCATTCCATATTAACAATTTCCAGCAGGGTCTTGCGATCACAAGAAAAGTGACTAAGAAGATCACCCACTGTTAGACTGCATACCGCCTTCACACCTTAGCTGAACTTCATCGAGGCACCTCGTAGTCAGAGCAAAACATGCTGCAGTACTCTAAGCAAGACAATGCATTAGGCTCAGCCTGTTGGAAACAGCTTACAGCAAATCCATGTCATAACTGAACCACTTGAAGGGTGGAGGGGAGTTAGCCCCAAGATTCCCAATAAAATATTGTGGAGCTGCAACAGAAAACATTGGAAAATTCAATCAATCTGTCTTCTTTTCATTGTACCACTTCTTCAGGAATATTCCACCTCTGGTCTTCTCCTTTATTTTCTTCTTCCTCACTTCCTGAAGCAAATGTTCTTTTTGAGAGAATTAGGATCTAGTGCTTTTCTGGTGTATATGACGAATCAGCTCTTCTCTGGCTCCCAGACGGGTACAGGTATTGATTTTAACCAAAAAATCAATACAAGTACTGGGTTCGTAGCCCAAGAAGAGTTTATCTGTCAGTGAGAGTTTGAGGTATGTTGTTGGAGGGAATAGTTGGTTCCCCTTTTCTCCAGCTAGCTGCAAATGCCTTAAGGGACTAATAGTTAGCCCCAAGAAGCAACGGTGGACTCAGCATTTCCCTCAGAGAAGAGTTCTTTGCAACGTTCAGTTCAGCATCAGATCAAACTGCTGAGATAGTCTCCTGATGTTGTACTTCAGATCTCTGGGAGACTTCTTTCCTGTCCATATGCCTTGCCCTGTGCATCTACTCTCAGCGGTGGAGGCTCTCCCAAGGACAGGCTTTGATAGTGAGTCCTGGCCTAGAAGAAGTCAGGATGGACTGGTTGCAGAGGGACATGCAAAATCGTCATTTAGATTCAATTCAAAGGAATGTACAAAAATCATCAAAAAAAAGACAATATTAAAGTCTGTATCTGACTGCACATAGTCTTTGAAACACAGGAGGTGAAGTATGAATGCAAGTATTACAGCTATTACAGGAACATGGCTGCATAATGTCAGCCTGACGACAATGGGCCCTTAATATTGTAGAGTTTATGACATTTAGAAAGGACAGGAATCTAGGAAAAGGTGAAGTACCAGTTATGTTAAGAAATGATTGCCTTAGTGCAATAGAAAAGAATGAACTATTGTAAGTTCAGGAAACCAGTAAATCAAAATTGCTGTGGTGGCAATAAGAAATAAGAAATACAAGAAGTCATTTGCCTTTCCTGTAGGAATAGTATAATAGTAGCAACAAGTATAAATGTAAAACTAATGGGATATTGTCAGAAAATTAATGGGGGAATTGTACAAGGCAGTACGTATAGACCAAGAAAATCAAATGGGTCTTGATAAAAAGTTCATAGAGTGCCTTTGGCATAGTTTCCAATCAGAGAGCAAATGAGACTAGGAAAAGCATTATGCAATGCTAGAATTAATGAATGACTTAATAGTGAAGACAGCACTAGGAAACAGTGAATATCACATGATGTAATATGAATGAGAGAGAATAAGTCCAAACCTAAAATCACTTGACGAGCTGGGTAAAGTGAACTGTCAAATTAGATTAACAGATCAGTCAGTCAACGTGGAGCGGTAGATTTAAGGGGATTTTTCAGAATACACAGGATAGTTGCATTCTAGAAAGAAAAAAAAATTCCAAGAGCCCATCACCTATTGTTAAATTTTTCAAAAGAAGCAAGTAATGGATAAAATGGAAGGAGAAGCTGGAGTGATGATAATGATACTTGCCAGAAATATATAAACTCATCAAAGACTTTCTGAAGATCTTTAGAAGAGTTAAGCAAATTAACATTGGTCCTACAAAAACCTAGGGAAGTAATAATGGGAAAACAAGGAAGTGGCAGATGAATTAAAAAAAAATTTACATTTGCCTTCACTAATGAGATGCAAAACTGATTTAAAGTGGAAAATTGGACTGGATTGATAGGAGGGTTGAATATATTATAACACCAGGGAAGTGGTGCTGAGCAAATTATTGTAACTATGGATGGACAACTCTGTGGGCCTGATGGATGTCATCTTATTGTCATAAAAGAAGTGTCTCATGAAACAGTTGATGGTTTAGTTTATATTTTCCAAAAATCAATAGATTCTGGAAAGATTCCTTTAGATTGGAAACAGCAAAAATAACTCATTTAGTCAAAAAAGAGAGTTAAGTAGCAGGAAATGTACTAGCCAGAAGGTTTAACAACTATTATGAATAATAAGTTACAAGTTATAATTCAAAAAGTTATAGCAGGGCATTTAGAAATTTTTAAGTCAATCAAATGAAGTCAATATGGTTGTTTGAAAGGAAAGTCAAGTTTGACCCATTTACTGGATAATTTTGTGGAACTGAAGTATAATGTGAGATTGTCTAGGATAAAGATCTGGAAATAAGACAAAAGAATCAATACAGCAGGAAACATGGATAGCTTTAGAAGAAAGAAGGAATGTTAAGAAGAAATTGTTAGATGCAAACTGAACACGAACTAAGTCGAACCAACAAGCCTACACTGTAGCTAACAAGAAAACAAAGAGATTTGTAAGAAGGATAAGAGAATCTACATGGAAGGCCTTGCAGAGGAGGCCAAAATAGCAGCCAATCAAGGTGATCCGAGAAATAAATACAGAGTTCACAAATGGTATTCAGAAAGTTCCAGGCCAGATCCAGTGGTCCTTTGAGCAATAAGAATGGTCTGCTTTTGGCACCTGAGAAAGGGAAAGGAACATGATGGACAGAGAAAAATGGAATAGACCAGCAGCAAATGAAGAACCTGACATACAAGAGGCAGCAGAGGACCTTAACATTAAAACAGATCCACCCAAGAAAGAAGAGATTGTTGCTGTGATTGAAGAACAGCAAGGGTCCAGGTCATGACAATTAGAATGCCAAACTGTTCAAAGCTGAATGAAAAGTTGCAATAGCCACCCTGCATCTAGTGTCTACTGTAACCTGGGAATGGGGACAAGTACCTTGGACTGGACAGAGGGAGTTATTGTTGGATCCCCAAAGAAAGGAGTGCAACAATTGGCATGGCATCACACTTCTGTCAGTGCCCAGCACGATTGTCACCAAAGTCATCGTCCAATGGATTACAGATGCCATCAATGTGTGCTTGAGTAAAGAGAGAGCTGGCTTCAGGACAAACAGAGGCTGTGTCGACCAGATCTTCACACTGCATAATGTCATACAGCAGTGCACAGATGGCAGAGACAACTGTGTGTGAATTTTGTGGACTTTGAAAAGGCTTTCGATAGCATCCACAGGGAGAGCCTCTGGTGGATTCTCAGATCACGCGGGATCCCTTCCAAAATTGTCCAGCTTTGAAATCAAGTTAGGAGTCAGACAAGGCTATGTGATGTTGGTGATATTACTTAACCTGGCAATTGACTGGGTTATGAGGTAAACAACAAAAGATAAGCAGAGAGGCATTACACGGACTCTAATCCCTACCTTAGAAGACATTAGCTTTATGGATAGCATCACATTACTATCACATACACACCAGCACATGCAGGAGAAAGCTCAGTGTCTGTGTACCTTTGGTGGACAGGGTGGACTCAGTCAGCCAGAGAGAGATTGAGACCATGACCCTCAATGTAGAGACCCCTTCTCCCATCAAGGAATATGGAGTCGACTTACCCAGCACTGGCAGATTCATCCTCCTGGGCAGTACCATTCAGCAGGAATGTGGGACCAAGAACAATATCTAGTGCAGACTCAGCAAAGCTAGCAAAGTCTTCAGATCAATGAGCAACATACGGGAAATCAACCAAGTACAGCGTCTGCACCAAGGTGAAGGTGTACTAGAAGTGTGTTCTGCACACACTCTTGAATGGATCAGAATGCTAGCACATGACAGAGAGCGACCTTGCCAATCTGTCTTCATTCCACAGCACAAGCATCCGGAAGATCTTCCAAATATTCTGGCCAAGAAAGATCTCCAACTACGCCCTACTTATTCAGTGTCATCAAGAGGACATGGCTACAATCATCATGAGGAAATGTTGGTGATGGATTGGGCACGTGATGAAAAGACAGGCCAACTCCATCATCAAGGCAGCACTTCATTGCACCCCTGAAAGGCGGAGGAAACATGGTACCAAAGGCAACTTAGTGCTGTACTATAGAGGCAGAAATGAGGACCCTAAACCACAGCTGGGGCATAATAGAAAAGGTGGATAAGGACAGATAAAGATGGAGGATCTTTATTACTGCACTAAACACCAGACAGCATAACGGTCAGTAAGTAAATAACGTATGATGCAAATAAAGAGGATCCAGCAGATGGACGTAGATCTCTAGAATGCAATTGATAATGTGACATATCAAAGGTTATGGTTGAAAATAAAGAAAATTCTCAGCGTAGGAGGCAATCTTTTGACATGGATAAAAGATTGGCTGACCAAAAGGAAACAGATTAGGTATAAGTGTTGAATGGAAAATCCTACAAAATGTACTGGATTTGACCCAGTACATCATGAATAAAGCTGTCCGAACCATTGAGCACATCTACATGAAGCATTGTCGTAGGACAGCAGAGTCGGTCAGCAAGGATTCCCGCCACCTTGGTCATGCTCTCTTTTCGCTGCTGCCATCAGATAGAAGGTACAAGCGCTTCAGGACATGCACCACCAGGTTCAAGAAGAGTTATTGCCCCTCAACCATCGGGCTCTTGAACAAAAGGAGATAACTTTACTCAGTTTCACTTGCCCCATCATTGAAAAGTTCCCATAACCAATGGAAACATGAGAAAATCTGCAGATGTTAAAAATCCAAAGCAACATGCACAAGATGCTGAAGGAAATCAAGGGTCAACCTGAAACGTCGACTGTTTACTTTTTTCCACAGATGCTGCCTGACCTGTTGAGTTCAAACCAGATAAGTGTGAGGTCATTCGTTTTGGTATATCAAACATGATGACAGAATATAGTATTAATGGTAAGACTCTTGGCAGTGTGGAGGATCAGAGGGATCTTGGGATCTGAGTCCATAGGACACTCAAAGCAGCTGCGCAGGTTGACTCTGTGGTTAAGAAGGTATACAGTGCATTGGCCTTCATCATTCATGGGATTGATTTTAGGAGCCGAGAGGTAATGGTGCAGCTACATAGGACCCTGGTCAGACCCCACTTGGAGTATTATGCTCAGTTCTGGTCGCCTCACTACAGGAAGGATGTGGAAACCATAGAAAGGATGCAGAGGAGACTTACAAGGATGTTGCCTGGATTGGGGAGCATGCGTTATGAGAATAGGTTGAGTGAACTCGGCCTTTTCTCCTTGGAGCGACGAAGGATGAGACGTGAACTGACAGAGGTGTATAAGATGATAAGAGGCATTGATCATGTGGATAGTCAGACAGTTTTACCCAGGGCTGAAATGGCTAGCAGGAGAGAGCACATTTTTAAGGTGCTTGGAAGTAGGTACAGAGGAGATGTCAGGGTTAAGTTTTTTATGCAGAGAGCGGTGAGTGCATGGAATGGGCTGCTGGTGACGGTGGTGGAGGTGGATACGATAGGGTCTTTTAAGAGACTCCTGGACAAGTACATGAACCACAGAAAAATAGAGGGCTATGGGTAACCCTAGGTAATTTCTAAGGTAAGGACGAGTTCGGCACAGCTTTGTGGGCCGAAGGGCCTGTATTGTGCTGTAGGTTTTCTATGTTTCTATAACCAACAGAATCACTTTCAAGGACTCTTCATCTGATGTTTTCGTTATTTATTGCTGTTTATTTATATTTCCATTTCCATAGTTGTCTTCTACACTCTGTTTAAGTGCTCTAGTTGGGTGGTCTTTCATTGATCCTGCTGTAGTAACTATTCTATAAATCTATTGAGTATGCTCACAAGAAAATGAATTTCAGGGTGCAATATGGTGGCATATATCTACTTCGATAATAAAATCTACATTGAAATTTGAACTTTGTTTTATTTCAGTTGTTAAGATGTAACAATATGGGGTGCTGCACAGTTTGATGTTGTTGCTTCAACTTTTTACAATTTATACAACTGATTTGTTTGAAAGCAGATTCAGATGCATTCACTTATCACATGTACATTGAAGCTGACAATGAAATGTGCCGTTTGCATTCGCAACCAACACAATCTATCTTAGATTCGGTGTTGAGTAACAGCCCAGATATTATTAGTCAGCTTAACATAAAGGAACCCTTAGGAGGCAGTGATCATAATATGTTTGAATTCATACTGCAATTTGAGAGGGAGAAGCATAAATCACATTGAAATGGAATAAGCAGAATTACAGAGGCGTGAGAGAGGAGCTTACCCAGGTAGATAGGAGGGGGATGCTGGCAGGGATGAAGACAGAGCAGAGGTGGCTGAAGTTTTTGGGAATAGTTCACAAGGCACAGGATAGATATGTCTCACAGAGAAGTTGTTTTCAAATGGCAGGGCTAGGCAACCATGCATAAAACCCAAGGAAAGAGCATATAAGGTAACAAAAGTGAGTGGGAAGTTGGATGATTGGGAAGCTTTAAAATCCAACAAAAGGCAACTAAAAAGCTACAAGAAGGGAAAAGATGAAAAATGAGGGCAAACAAGCTGATAATGTAAAGAAAGATACTAAAAGCTTTTTCAGTTATATAACGAGTAAAAGGAAGTGAGTGTTGATATTGGACCATTGGAAAATGATGCCAGTGAGGTAGTAATGGGGAACAAAGAAATGGCAAATGAATTTAATAAGTACTTTGCTTCAGTCTTCACTGTGGAAGACACTAGCTATATGTCAGAGGCCTGTGGCTGTCAGTGAGCAGGAGTGAGTGCTGTCACTATTACAAAGGAAAAAGCCTAAGCAAACTGAAAGGTCTTAAGTCACCTGGACCAGATGGACCACAACCCAGAGTCCTGGGAGAGGTTGTTGAAGTGATAACAGATACACCGGTCATGATCTTCCAAGAAACTCTTGATTCTGGCATGGTCCTGGAGGAATGGAAAATTGTAAATGTCACTCCACTCCTTAAGAAGAGAGGAAGTTAAAAGTGAGGAAATTATAGGCCAATTAGCCTAAGGTCAGTGGCTGGGAAGTGTTGGAGTCCATTATTAAGGTCGAGGTTTCGGGGTACTTGGAAACTAATGATTAAATAAGTCAACATGGTTTCTGTAAAGGGAAATCTTGTTAGAATCCTTTGAGGAAGTAACAAACAGATTGGACAAAAGTGAGGCAGTGAAGGTTATTTACTTAAATTTTCAGAAGGCATTTGATAAGGCACCTCACATGAGGCTGCTTAACAAGATATAATCCTATGGTGTTACAGGAAATATACTGGCATGGATAGAGGAATGGCCAACAGGCAGATGAAGATAGGTGGAGGCGTAGACAGAGTTGAGGAAGCATTGCAATTCCAGCAGGACTTAGACAATTTGGAATAATGGTTTAAAAAGTACCAGATGGAATACAGTGTTGGGAAATGTATGATAATGCATTTTGGTAAAAGGAACAATAGTGGAGACTATTACCTAAATGGGGAGAAAATTCAAACATCAGAGGTGCAAAGAGACTTAGCAGTCCTTGTACAAGACTCCCAAAAGGTTAATTCACAGGTTGAGTCTGTGGCAAAGAAGGCAAATGCAATGTTGGCATTTATTTCAAAGGGAACAGAATATAAAAACAAGGAGATAATGCTGAAGCTTTATAAGATGCTAGTCAGGCCACACTTGGCGTATTGTCAACAGCTTTGGGCTCCATATCCCAGAAAGAATGTATTGTCATTGGAGAGAGTCCAAAGGAGGTTCATGAGGATGATTCCAGGAATGAGGGGTTAACATATGAGGAACGTTTGGCAGCTTGGGCCTGTACTCACTGGAATTTAGAAGAATGCATGGGGACTGGATAAGGTTGTTGTGGAGAGGATGTTTCCTCTGGTGGGGGTATCTAGAACTAGAGGGCACAGCCTCAAAACTGAGGGGCAACCTTTTAGAACAGAAGTAAGGAGGAATTTTTTAGCTGAAGAGTGGAGGCCAAGTCCATCGATATATTCAAAGCGGAAGTTGATAGATAGGCATCAAGGGATATGGTGAGGGGGAAGGTGTATGGGGTTGAATGGAATCCAGGATCAGCCATGATGAAATGGCGGAGTGGACTTGATGGGATGAATGGCCTAATTCTGCTCCTATGTCTTATAGTCTTATTGGCCTAGCCCAAGGAGGCACGACGGGAAGCAGGCAATTGTGGCCACACATTCGGGTACAAACATCGCATGCCCACAATGTTCAGCAGAGCAACAGCAACAAAACAAAATAATAGTGAAACAAGCTCCTTTTCTTCCTCACATCCACCATCCACTCTCATGTACATATAGGCCTCCAGACCCAGGACAGTCTGCCTCTGAGCCTCTAACTTCAAGTTCCTGACCCAGACTCACAGATTTACAGACTTACAATTTGTGGATACACCAGCCAGACGTCTCAACCACTGGGCCTCGACATCTGGACTTGCCAAATTCGATCTTAGACCTTCAGGCTTGGGTCTTTGGCATCAGCCCCAGGATTCGCTGATCACTGGAACTCCGGGCCTTGAACTCCAGACTTGAGCAGGCCTCCAATCCCGGCATTCGCCCACCCAGGGAATTGTCCCCGTGCGGTTTCGCAGACTCGCATACTTCAGGCCTCTGACTTACAGATATGCTGACCCAGGGGCTTCAATCATTGGGTCCCACTTCCATGCTTACTGACTTTGGTTTGTGAACTACGGGCTGAATCGCAAGGACCTCTGATCCCAGGACTCATCCAATCTTGGGCTCTGATCTGGGGAATTACCAAAGGTATGCACTGAAGGTAAGGTTGCAAATGTCTGATGACATAAGCCAAGAGAGAAAGCACATTGAGAAGAAGATATAAGGAAACCACAAAGTAACATAAGTAGATTAAGTGAATGGGAAAAGCTCTGGCAGATGGATTAAAATGATGGAAAATCCATTTTGTCAGGAATTTTTTTTTAAAAAGTGCATCATTTAAATTGTGACAGATTTCAGAGCCCTGGAGTGCATAAGGCTAGGGTGCTAGTACAACAAGTAGAATTTATAATTTTTTATTAGGGGAACTGAATACAAAGGTTGGGAGATTATTTTCCCTTTATATCAGACTTTGGTGAGGGCACACCTGGAGTACAATGGACAATATTGTCCCTCTTAAGGAAGGATATTAACATGCTGGAACCAGTTCAAAGAAGGTTTGTTGGACTGATACCATAATTGAATGGGTTATATTATGAGGGAAAGCTAGATAGGCTATGCTTGAATCTTCTGGAGTTTAGAAGAATCAGAGAAGAACTCATGTAAGATGTTGATGGATCTTGGCAGATTGATTCCTCTTGTGGGAGAATCTGGAATTAGGAATCATTGTTTAAAAATGTGGTTGTTCATTTAAGGTGGAGCTGTCCTCCTCAAAGTGTGATGAAACAGAGACTTTGGATGTTTTAATGAATTTGGAAGAGCAAAGGGGTGAAAGATTACTGTGTGTAGACTAGAATATGGAGTTGAGATTATAATCTTGTCCTTATTAAATACCAGAGCAGGCTCAAGGAGTGGACGAACCCACTTCCACTACAAATTCATATGTTCCTGTGTATATTCATATCATTCTCTTCCTTGTGATATCTAGTGTCCTAGGAGAATATATGAGCTGAAGGAAAAGGACTATACATAAAAAGGAAAACTAACTGCAGTTACTTCTTTTCTGATTATAAATATTTGAAAACAACAAAACAGACAGGACTTGCATTGAAGCTCAACCAGTAAATGTGTAAAGGTGAGAAGAGTGACTGCTGCTGCAGCCTTCTGTTCAAACTATTGCAACACATTATATTTTTCAATACAATTTTATTTTTATCATGGCATGACCAGACCTGCAATTGAATTAGAATCAAGGACTGAATGGAGATGAATAGGATGGAAAAAAAACCTTCTGCTCTTTATTTTGCCTTCATTGAAATATTATTTCAGCAGTTACATTTTCCACTGCTAGGTATAAAAATCTTGTACCATTATTATGATTGCTGGAACAACAAATATACCAAAATTAAACTTGATAACGGCTGTTAAGGCCGAAAGTTTATACTTCGCATTGGTTCACCTCTGGAATCTACTATTTCTTGCATAGTTGAAGCTATCAAAGGATATTTTCTAACAGGTAGGAAGTTTTGCCAGCCAGTACAAAAAAGTTGAAAATTTCTCTATTTATTTTGATGATAAAAATGGGTGGAAAATAATGCATAACATATTATTTTCCTATCTACTGCACAACATAATAGCAATGTTTCAGAGGAATCCTGACAGGCACATGAACAGGCAGGAGAAGGAGGAACAGGCAGATGGAATTAGTTTAGATTGACATTGACAGTGTGGGCCAAAGGGTCTGTTTCTGTGTTGTATTTTCTAAGGACACTAGGGAGGTTTCCATTGGAGAAACAAATTCCTAAAACTGCTCATACTGTATCTTGATTAGTAAATAAATAGGAGTTTTCCAACTGTAGTAACTTCTGCTTTATTGTAGAAAGCATGGGATAGACCAGGAAGAAAGGCACTAATCCCATTCCAATGACCTTTCTCTGTGCAATCTCTAGAATATTATCTGTAGCAGAATCAGTGAAATTTTGGGAATCTTGGGGAATTGAGGGCTAGCCGAGGCCTGAGGTGAAACAGCCATGATCATAAAGAACAGTAGGGCATGTACTAGAGCCCCGGTGGCTTACTCCTGCTCCTATTCCTAGTGTGCTTGTAACATCATTGACCATTAACTTCAAACATTAACTCCACTTTGTCTCTCCGCTGATGCTGCCTGACCTGCTCAGTCATTCAAAATGATTCTAGCTGGTCTACCTCAGGCCTCAACTCCTCCTCTCAGCTAGCTCCCCATGGCCCCAATTTTCTCAAACTTCCAAAACGTTATTTACCTCCACTTGTTTAAGTACTTAGAACAATCTAGCCATTGTGCAGAGGATGGTGATCGGATTGGAGACTGGTGAAATCTTTCTATCTGCTCCAGCCCTTACCTTCGACAGGAAAACAAAAATCATACACTGTGATTATAAAACTCCCACGTATTTACTCAGCACTTCCAGTATTATTTCACCTCTCGCATTTTGCTTTTCCATGTTAAAAGATCTCCGCTTAACCACGTAGGTTCCTCTGGGTGCTCTGGCTTTGTTCCACATTCCAAAAACTTATGGACTGGGGTTAGTGAGTTGTAGGGCCTGTTATGTTGGCACTGGAAACATGGCGACAATCTACCGCATAATGATTTGTTGCACATGCAACAAATAAAGCTCATTTTTAATTTTTAATCTTTCATGACGTTTATTCAATGACTGTATGGATAGTGTTAAATATTTAAAGGACATGATTCTTTTGCATATCTCATGAAACAAGAGAATAGGAACTTGATACCATCTGGCCCAAAGTAGCCCACATGATCTTTAAGCACACATAGATGCAATCTCTCCACCACTGGCATAGAGTGGCAGTTGAGCAGACCATCCAAGAAATGCACCCCAGTTTCTCACTCTGGCTATTCCAATATTAGTTCCCAAAGCCATGACCTCTACTGTTAAAAAAGAAAAAGGATTCAAGCATAGGAGAACACCACTAGCTGCATTTATCTCTAAGTGGCACATCATTCTGACTTGGAAACATATTGCCATTCCTGCACCAAACTTAGTTTGGACTCCTGGACCTTAACCAGAAGGACAGAAGAATCAAGGAGTAAAGATCAACTTTATTCACCATGTACATTTACTTATATTAGGAATTTACTGTGGTGTGTTAGTCAAGGTATGACATGCAATCAAAACAATATTCAACCATTATAACAAATAAAGAATTATATAAAGTTAGGGGTTAAAGTACAGACATGGAATTAAATGTGCATACATATAAATATCAGCATGTATCTGTAATTTGGGCAAATGAAGGGATAATAGATGCTATGCTCAAATCCTGCAAAATTAATAACCATACAAAAATGACATTACCTGAAAGTACTCTAAACCCCAAATCTATTTTTGTTGAATATAAGTATGCTCTGTGCAACCATTTTCTATGCTCCAACCATTTCTGAGAAAAGGTCTACATTATAAACAGCACACTTCAATGAACAAGTTAAAAAATACAGTTAGTGACTTGTTGGGGGGTACAGAAAGTGGAATGAAGGGCAGTAGAGACTGTGGCGGTCAAGTCTTCAGTTATATTTAAAGCAGAGGTTGATAGGTTCTTCATTAGCAAGGGCACCAAAGGGCATGGGGAGAAGGCAGAAGAATGGCGTTGAAAGGAATCATAAATTAGCCATAATTGAATGGCAGAACAGAATTGATGGGTTGAATTACCTAATTCTGCTCCTATGTCTTATGATCTTATTATAAGAAGAAAAGCAAGTAGACAAAACCTGATTAGAAAGAAAGTTCTGCAGGCACCCGATTCATGCAGAAAAAATAACTTATTTTTATGTCATCATTTATCATCTAGACATGTCCCCAATGACTGTCGGAATCATTGCTACGAGTACACAGCCACTCTCACTAAAACACACCCTAAGAGAAACTGCTTAGCAGCCAATTAGTGTTCCAGAAAATCAGATATGGGTATTAAAAAGTAAACCTCATAGAAGGGAATGCATGTTCTTAGTACAGCTACTTTTCTCCTTTGTTAATAAAAACAAAGGCAAATGTGGAATTATACAGTTGAATAACTAATCAACAGTGCAATTCACAGTTAAGATATATAAAAAAAACTCTTTGAACCTTACCAGGGTAAAAAGATACAACACCTCCTGCTGAAGTCACATACAACAACCATGAGAAAGTAAAAATACATGTTACCCACCTGCTGAAAGCATTTCTTACTTTCAAAAGATTTAGCACCCAAGTTAGAAAACTTCACCTAGCCATTGCATTTCTTTACTAACTTTGAAAGGTTTTGGTAAGGTCCAGCAGAATTTTACATATCTCAAAGCATTAAATTACATGATTTATTTAGCAACCTATAGTTGTTGTCCTCAAGACAGCAACTTATGTTATAGTTCGGATTATCTTTCCTGTGACTGCTATTCTTAGGAAGTTTTGAATTAGGAAGGATATTCATTGAACAAAACAATGGAAACTCATTTCCATTTGAAGCTTTAGGGAACTGTTATGTTGTCATTTTTTAATCATTTTTGTCATCAATAGACTCCTTTATCACTGCCACAGGTTGCTGCCAATGACAAAAGACAACACGATTGGAAAGAATCATTAAGTTCATCTGGATGGATCTGGCATGACACTTTTCATATCTTCTTCTTCTTCATCGTCTTCTTCTTGTTTTATGGTGGTTGGCACTCAGCTTAATGGTGCATTACCGCCACCTTCTGCTCTGGAGTGTGGATCAGACGATAGACTTACATTCTAAATCCCTTCACCCATTCACTCACACACACACACCACCCCCCCCCCCCACCCCCCACCAATCTACACTTCATCCTTCCTTCTTTGGCCATCCTAGTACCCTATTCATGTTTATCCATCAAATCCTATAAAAAAAAACCTGTCTCCCTTAAGAAAGCTAAAAGTACCCTGACCTGTGCTCTCTCACCCATGCCGTCTTATATCTTATTGCATATTTATCTGACCTTTTAATAAATTTTCTGATACAGTTAATCTTCACTGTCTTCCTTAACTGCCCATTCCATACGTCCTTCAATTAAAGTAAATACATCTCAAAAGATATTTTAACCTCCCATGGATATAGAATCATAGTGTCATAGAGCACTACTGTGCAGAAGCAGGCCCTTTGGCCCATCTAGGCCTTGCTGACGTGGTTTTCTGCCTAAGCCCATCTACCTTCCCCTGGGCCATAGCCTTCCAAACCTTTCCCATTAATGTACCTATGCAAGCTTCTCCTAAATATTATAATTGAGTCCACATCGACCACTTCCATTGGCAGCTCATTCCACACCCACAGCACACTCAAAGTGAAAAAGATCCCCCTCAGATTCTCTTAAGTATTTCACTATTCACCCTAAGCATAAGGCCTCTAGATATAATCTCACCAAACTTGAAGGGAAAAGGCCTTGTTGTATTAACCCTATCTATACCCCTCATAATTTTGTATACCCCTTATTCTCCTGCGCTCCAGGGAATAAAGTAATAACCTATTCAGCCTTTCCAGTCCTCCAGTCCTCAATTTCTGGTAGCATCTTGATAAATTTTCTCTGCACTCCTTCAAGCTTATTGATATCTCTCCTGTAGCTAGGTGACCAGAATTGCATACAACACTCCAAATTCAGCCTCTCCAACAGATAACACTACTACAACATACATCCTGTACACAGAGCCCTGATTTATGAAGGCCAATGTGCCAAAAGCTCTCTTTATGGTCTACCTGTGACACCACTTTCAAAGTATTAATGATCAGTACTCCCAGATTCCTCTGTTGTCAGTTTCCTACTGCTCACTGTGTAAGTTCTACCCTGGTTTGTCCTCCCAAGGTGCAACATCTCACAGTCTTTTGCATTAAATTTCATCTGCCACATTTCAGCCCAATTTTCCAGCTGGTCAAGATCACACTACATGCTTTGATTGTTTTGCTCACTACATCCATAAACTAGGTGCCATCTGCCAATTTGATTCTCTAGTTTGCCGCATTATCATCCAAGTCATTAATATAGATAATAAACAATGTAAGACCTAGCACCAGTCCCTGTTGACACACACAAAATGCTGGAGGAACTCAGCAGGCCTGGCAGCATCTATGGAAAAGAGTACAGTTCATGTTTCAGGCCAAGACCCTATATCAGGCCCTGATGAAGGGTCTCAGCCCATATCATCGACTGTTTACTCTATTCCATAGATGCTGCCTGGTCTGCTGAGTTCTTCCAGAGTTTTGTGTGTGTTACTTGGATGTCCAGCATCTTCAGATTTTCTCTTGTTTTTACCAATCCCTTGTTGGCACAGCACTAGTCATAGGCCTCCATCTAGAGAGGCAACCATCTACTACCAACCCCTAGCTTCTCCCGCAAAGTTCAACACTTCAGCATCATCCTGTTAAAGGGTTTGCTGATGTAAAAATCCAGTTGTTTTTGTACTTCTTTAACAGATTGATGTGTTGAACTATGTTTAAATCATTGCCCTGGAAATTTTAATAACAAATTAAGGATAGACAGTTTGATAGGAACTTAAAAATAGCAGTTAGATGACTTACCTGCAGGTTCAGCAATTGGATTAAATCCTGTTTATGTTCTCATAAAAAGAGTCTCATCGAAGTAGTTTAAGTCATGTTGACAAAACTAAATAGATTTCTGAAAGTTAATGCTCAGAGCTGACCTGAGTCTGTTCAAACAGTAAGCACCATTAACTGTTACACACACACACACACACACACACACACACACACACACACACACACACACACACACACACACGATCTCCTCTTGAAAACAACGGGAAGCATACAGCGTTTATTTAAATTTCAGTATGCAGATTTCCTGTCTCAGAGCATCGGACTAAATACTGAATAGTCTAAAGCAGATCTTGTTTCTGAAATTGGATCAGAGTAGATTACTCTCGATCACTGGCATACACTATAACAAAATACCTAATTAAAAGCCTGTTGAAACAAGTGCTACCTGAGAAGAAGTTAATGGTAAATAGAAAATATAGTGATGGAAAATTTTAGCATTATTCCATTCAAATTAATTGGTACCTCCTGTCTGTACACATGTGCGTGCGTGCGTACACACACACACACACACACACACACACACACACACACACACACACACACACACACACACACACACACACACACACACACACACACACACACACACACACACACACACACACACACATACTCCCTACATTTAAGATTCACAAATACCTCAAAGTTATTTCAATTCATTCTCATTAACGTTGATCACTCATTTTTCAGCATATCAAGCTGAACTTCATTTGCTTGTAATGCTTTACAAAATAAGGCAATTCTTTCAACTCCTGATGCTAGTTAACTGGAATATTAGACCATAAGACATAGGAGCAGAAATTAAGCCATTTGGCCCATCGAGTCTGTTCAGCCGTTCAACCATGGTTGATCCTTTCTTTTTTTCTGTATTAAACTAAACAAATTACTGCATGCTATAGCAGTTGGACATCAGAGATTGATAATGTGAAGTTTAATTTATCATTGCTGATGTCTGATATAACCTATTTACTTTGGCGCTATGGCTACATCTAATGTGAAACCAGACCAATTTTTTTCTAGAATTAGATTCCAATCTTCAATGCTCAGTTTGAAGGAATGTCTCCAAGATGGGTCATGGATCCAGAACTGGCTTGCCCACAGAAGGCAAAGAGTGGTTGTAGGCAGGTAATATTCTGTATGGAGGTTGGTCACCCCTGGTGTGCCTCAGGGGTCTGTTCCGGGACCCCTACTTGTTGTGATTTTTATAAATGACCTGGATGAGGAAGTGGAGGGATAGGTTAGTAAATTTGCTGATGACACAAAGGTTGGGGGTGTTGTGGATAGTGAAATTAATTCATTTCCGTCTGTACAAGCATAACAAAAAGCATCATTTACAACGATGATTTCATAGGACAAAATTACAACAAAAAACATAGATATTCTTTAAAACAGACCGAAAGCGTGTAGGCTGAAGCTACAGCTTATTACACCTAGCCCTCTTACTTATACAACAACTTATTTGGCGTCAATCATCACATCTAAAACAAAAAATTCCTAATCTTTTAACACTAAATCCAATTCTAAATATCATTTATTTACATTATATACATTTTAATGTCTGAGAGACCATACATATATCGTTTATATACAAAATGAACAGCAATGGACCAAGCACTGAATCTTGTGGAACCCCACAAGTTACCCTCAAAAGTTTTGAATTTGAGTTGTTTATATGTACATACTGATACCTGTCTTCCAAATAACTACTTAGCTAGTCATGTGCCACTCCTCTAATACCACATCTTTTTAATTTTGTTAATAATAATTTATGGTCAATGGTGTCAAATGCTTTTTTTAGATCAAGGAATATTCACACTGTGTAGTCATTTCTTTCTATAGTGTTTGATATTTCTTCTACAAAATCTATTAATCCCATTGTAGTGGTTCTGTTTTTTCTGAAACAATATTGCTGTTCACAGACTATGTTATGCTTTGTTATAAAATCATTTCACCTTACAAATATTTTTCCAATATTTTGGAAAACTGGGAGAGCAAAGAAACTGGTCTATAATTTGAAAATACATCTTTATCTCCAGCTTTGTATATTGGAGTGACCTTGGTTATTTTCATTTTATTGGGAAATTTCCAGCAATCAAAGACTGATTACAAATATGAACAACACAGTCAATGATGTTTTTAGTTAAATACATATCATATCCATTCCAATTTGTTGATTTCTTGCCCTTTGATTTATATACTATATCAATTATTTCTTTTTCCTCAGTTGCTCTAATAAACATAGTGTGTGTTTATATTGTTAATATTACTTTATTGCTGGGTTCAGTAATTGATTTAGCCAATTTAGTTCCCACATTAATAAAGAAATTGTTAAACCTATCTGCAACCAAATTAGTATTACCATATCATTGTTTGAATTAAAGTAATATGAGTAAATTGTTTTTCTTTTATCCTTTTTAATAATTTCATTTAAAACTCTCCAAGTATTTTAATATTATTTCTATTATTCTCCAATAATTTACTATAATAACTCCTTTTACTAGATCTCAAAATACTTGTTAACTTATTTTCATATATCTTGTATTTAATTTCAGCTTCCTTTGTTCTATGTTCTGTGCTTCAACAAAATAAAATAAAAATAAACTTGCAGTTGAATTGCTAGCTGGGGTGTTTGGGTCACTGAATGGTGGGAGGAAGTAAAAGAGCAGGTGTTACAACTCTGAAAAGGGTTGCTGGTTTGCTGAATGGGCTAGAGCCCTTTCTATGAGCGGCTAATAAAATCATTGAGGGGGTGCGAAGCAAGGTAAATAATAAGAAGCAATTTCCTGTAGCAGAGTGGCTGTGGTAAACTATGTATACCTGTCTGGACACACCCCTCTGCTGACTGCTCCTGTGGCTCCTCCCACAGACCCCTGTATAAAGGTGATTGAGGCACTGCTCCTCCCTCAGCCTTCGACATGTCGTGCTCCCTTTTCACTGTTAATAAAAGCCTATTGTTCACTTCCAGTCTCCTAGAGTTATTGATGGTGCATCAGTGGCTAAACAAGAAAACAGGAGACATCGATTTAAATTAATTAATGGAAGGATTAGAGAGAAGATGAAGAACTTCATATTTTTTCACCCAGATGTGTCAAACATTGCACCATCTTATTCAGGCTTTTCCCCTTTTCTTTGCAGTCCTGATGAAGGTTCTTGGAAGGAAATGTTGACTGCTTATTCCCCTCCATAGATGCTACCCAACTTGAGTTCCACCAGCATTTTGTGTGTGTTGCTCAAGATTTCCAGCATCGGCAGAATCTCTTGTGTTAACCTCTTCGAAGCGGTAGAGGCAAAGAGTATTTTTTATACTTGAGGATCCACAACCTGATTGGCTCAGGACCTAGTGCTAGGAAATGGGATTTAAATGTTTAGCTCTTTTCCAGTGTGATGAACCAAACTGCCTACCTCTGAATGTTTGTCATTGGGACTAAATTGGAATAATTTTCTGTACACAAGGAGTTCAGGTTCGTACCTGGATTGGAGGGGGACTAATATTTTGCAGGAACGTTTACTAGTATTGCCTGGGGGGGGGAGGGGGAGGTTTAAACTAGAGTTGCAGGTGGATGGGAACCAGAGTGCCAGAGCAGATAGTGGAATCGTTCTGGTGAAAGATGTTGTTAAGGCTACATACATACAAAGTCAGAAATTGAAAGCTTGAGCAAGATAAAACTAATGTTCTGGGTTGTATATGTTTCAATGCAAGGAGCGTAGCAGGAAAGGTAGATGAGCTTAGGGCATGGATCAACATGTGGAATTATGACATTGTAGCCATTGGTGAAACTTGTTTGCAGAGGGGAGGGGCAGGGCAGTATTTCAGGGTACCGTCATTTTAGATGTCATAGAGTGGGAGGGATTAAAAGTGGAGGGGTAGCATTACCATAGAGGGAAAATGTCACAGTTTTACCTGGACTGGACAGACTGAAGAGCTTGTCTACTGAGGCTATATGGGAGGAAATGAGGAATAATTATGGGATGACGATGTTACTGTGATGGTGAAGAATGGGAGCAGTAATGAAGAATCTCTTGAGTTCCTTGAAAGCATGGTCTGCGGCAGCAGACCAGTTTATCCATGAGGTGGGTGAGAGAAGTGATGACTTGACTATAGCTTCTGATGAAACAGCACTAGAAGTAGGAGAAGCCCAAGAAGTGCAGTAACAGTTTGGGGGAGCATGGTAGGGCCAATTGAACAATGGTGCATACTTTCTCTTGGTCCATGGTTATGCCTTGGGGTGAAAGGACATAACCCAGGAAGGAAATGACTGTAATGTGGAACTGACATTTCTCTAAAGTGCAGTGCAGTTAGTTTTTGAAGAGACACTGAAGGACTGAATGGACATGACAGATATGGTCTCGGGGGTCCTTGCAGAAGATAAGGATGCCATCGAGGATGATGAAAGCATACTGTACCTGTGCAGTATATCTTGGAGGATCTCATTAATGATGGTAGATGGCTGGACTATTGGAAAGTCCAAAAGGTTTTACCAAGTATTCACAGTGGCCAGTGGGTGTTATAAATACCATCTTCCACTCATCCACCATGACGGTTGCAGATCAGGTTGTACGCACTCTGTCATTCAAGCTTGGTGAAGATCTGGGCCCCTCACAGTGTCCATGGATTTATGGGGCACCCCATTATACGCTAGACGGTACCCTCTTTTACGGAGACTGGCAGCACTTCTGCATTCAAGCCACACTCTACTGTGAGGGCCCTAAATTCCACAGTGTAATCTGCCATGATGCAGATGAAGTATCCGATCTGCTGCCTCTCATCTACTTTCCAGAGTGCCAAAAACCCGGTATATTGCAACAGTGAATTTTGCATATTTATTGTAAATGGTGGTTTAGTTGTCCCAGTTGGCAGTGGTCCAGGTCAGAGCATGCCCAGTCAAGAGAGAGATGCAGTAGAAGTATTCCCACTCTAGTCCAGCAAAGAGCTTTAAAAACCCAGCCTCCATAAAAGAGGGGTACCATCTAGCGGAGCGGTCATCATCAGAGTGGTCTGAGTCTGAGTGGTAAGGCTTTGGCTCAACAGGGCTACACCGAGAACAGGTCGTGACAAAGTAAGTTGGTAAGTTCATTCCTTATTTCTTTTTTTCTCTTATTTAACTGGGGACTCTTTAGTTAGGGGAACAGATAAGTGATTCAGTGGATGTGAGAAAGAAGCACGGATGGTAGTTTACCTCCCAGGTGCCAGGGGTCGCGATATTTCTGAGCACATCCACAATATCCTGAAAAGGGAGGGTGAACAACCAGAAGTCGTAGTACATATTGACATAATGGTACCAACAACATATGTAGAAAAAGAGAGGAGGTCCTGAAAAAAAAATACAGGGAGTTAGGAAGGAAGCCAAGATTACTACTTCAAGGGTAGTAATCTCGAGATTGCTATCTGTGCCGCACAACAGCAAGGATAGGAATAGAATGAGGTGGCTGATAAATGTGTAGCTGAAGAATTGGAGCAGATTCAGATTTCTGGATAATTGGGAAGCTCTTCTGGGGTAGGTGGGACCTTTACAAAGGGGACAAGTTGCACTTGAATCCAAGGAGGAAAAATATCTTGTGGGAAGGTTTACTAGAGCTGTTGAGAATGGTTTAAACTAATATGGCGGGGAGATGGGAAACAGTATGATAGAGCTGAGGATGAGCCAACATGGTTACAAGTAGATAATGTGTGTAACATGAATGTGAAGAAGGACAGGCGAATGATATGGGACAAATGCAGACAGAACAAAGAGTTAAATTGTACCACAGAGGCAAAATTCCAAAGGATGACGGATGCTGGACTGAAGGTGCTGTAAATATTATTCGCTTAGCATTCAGAATAAGGTGGACAAACTTGTGACTCAGTTAGAGACTGGTCAGTATGACATTGTGGGCATCACTGAGTCGTGGCTGAAAGAGGGCCATAGTTGGGAACTTAATATCAAAGGATGTACTTTGTGTCAAAAAGACAGGCAAGTAGGCATTGGCAGTGGTGTGGCTCTGTTGGTAAGGGATGGAATTACATCTTTGGAAAGAGATGACATAGGGTTAGAGAATGTTGAATCTTTGTGGGTGGAATTAAGAAATTGCAAGGGTAAAAAAAACCATTATGGGAATCATACATAGGCCTCCAAATTGTAGCCAAGATGTGGGGTTGAGATTGCAAAGGGAGCTGGAAAAGGCATGTAATGATGGTAATGATACAATTGCAATGGGGGGACTTCAATATGCAAGGGGATTGAGAAAAGTAGTTTGGTGTCGGATTGCAAGAGAGAATTTGTTGAATGACTACAAGATGGCTTTTTAGAGCAGTGTGTGCTTGAACCTACAAAGGAAAGGTTGTCTTAGATTGGCTGTTGTGTAATAAACCAGATCATATCAGGGAGTTCAATGTAAAGGAATCCTTAAGAGGCAGTGATCATAATATGACTGAATTCATAATGAAATTTGAGAGGGAGAAGCATAAGTCACATATATCAGTATCACAATGGAGTAAAGGGAAACAGAGAGGCATGAGAGAGGAGCTTGCCCAGGTTGATTTGAAGAGGATACTAGCAGGGATGATGACAGAGCAGAGATGGCTGAAGTTCCTGGGAATAAGGTGAAGGATAGATATGTGCCACAGAAGAAGTAGTTCTAAGATGGCAGGGCTAGGCAATTGTGGCTGACAAGAGAAGTTAAGGACTGCATAAAAACCAAGGAAAAGGCATATAATGTAGCAAAAGGGATTGGGAAGTTGGACGATTAGGAAGCTTTTAAAATCCAACAAAAGGCAACTAAAAAGCTATAAGTAGGGAAAAGGTGAAATATGAGTATATATGAGCCAATAGTATAAAGCAGGATACTAAAAGTTTTTTCAGTTATATAGAGTGAAAGGGAGATGAGCGTTGATATTGGACCACTGGAAAATGACGCTGGTGAGGTAGTGATGGGAGACAAAAGAAATGATAGATGAAATTAGTGAGTACTTTGCATCACACTTTACTGTGGAAGACACTAGCAGTGTGCCAGAGGTCTGTGAGTGTCAGGGAGTAGGAATGAGTGCCATTGCTATTACAAACGAAAAGTGCTAGGCAAACTGAAAGGTCTTGAGGTGAATAAGTCATCTGGACTCGATGGGCTACATCCCAGAATCCTGAAAGAAATTTGCTGAAGAGATAATGGATGCATTTGTCATGATCTTTCAAGAATCACTTGATTCTGGCATGATCTTGGAGGACTGGAAGATTGCAAATGTCACTCCACTCTGTAAGAAGGGAGAAAAGGCAAAAGAAAAAAAAAACTGTGGACCAGTTAGTCTAACCGCAGTGGTTGGGAAAGAGTTGGAGTCTATTATTCAGGATGAGGTTTCGGGGTATTTCGAGACTAATGATAAAAAAAAGTCAAAGTCAGCATAGTTTCTGTAAAGGGAAATCTTGCCTGACAAATAGAGTTTTTTGAGGAAGTAAACATCAGAGTGGAGAAAGGAGAGGCAGTGGATGTCATTTACTAGGATTTTCAATAGGTATTTGATAAGATGCCACACATGAGGCTACTTAACATGATAAAATCCCATGGCGTTACAGGAAAGATACTGGCATGGATAGAAGTATAGCTGACAGGCAGGAGGCAGTGAGTAGGAATAAAGGAGGCCTTTTCTGGTTGGCTGCAGGTGACTAGTGCTCCTCAGGGGTCAGTATTGGGACCGCTACTATTCTCATTGTTTGTCAGTGATTTAGGTAATGCGATTGATGGCTTTCTGGCAGAGTTTGCAGACTTGAGTTTTTGGGAAAGGTCAAATAGGTTAGGACTTTATTCCCTAGAGAACAGAAGAATGATGGGTTATTTGATAGAACTATACAAAATTATGAGGTGTATGCACAAGGTTTTTCATCTGAGTCTAGTTCATGACAACTGACTAGAACTAGAGGTCATGGATTAAGGGTGAAAGGTGAAAAGGCAGCAAAAAGGAGATTATAGACAAATTAGCCTGACCTCAGTGGCTGGGAAGATGTTGGAATCAATTGTTAAGGATGAGGTGATGGAGTACATGGTGACACAGGACAAGATAGGACAACGTTAGCATGGTTTCCTTCAGGGAAAATCTTGCCTGATAAACCTGTTGGAATTATTTGAGGAGATTACATGTAGGATAAATAAAGGGGATGCAGAGGATGTTGTATATTTGAAATTTAAGAATTCCTTTGACAAGGTACCACACATGAAGCTGCTTACCAAGTTAAAAGCCCACAGTATTACAGGAAAGATATCAGCATGGATCGAGCATTGGCTGATTGGTAGGAGACAATGAGTGAGAATAAAAGGATCCTTTTTTGATTAGCTGCCAGTGACTAGTGATTTTCCACAGGGTTTGGTATTGGGACTGCTTCCTTTTAGGTTGTATATCAATGATTTAGATGATGGAATAGATGGATTTGTTGCCAAGTTTACAGATGATATGAAGATTGGTGGGGGGGCAGGTAGTGTTGATGAAACAAGAAGGCTGCAGAAAGACTTAGACAGATTAGGAGAATGGGCAAGAGAGTGCAAATGAAATACAAGTTGGGAAATGTATGGTCACTCACTTTGGTATTAGAAATAAATGTGTGGACTAATTTCCAGTTGGGGAGAAAATCCAAAGATCTGAGATGCAAAGGGATTTGAGAGCCCTTGTGCAGAACACCTTAAAGGTTAATTTGCAGGTAGAGTCAGTGGTGAGGAAGGCAAATGCAATGTTAGCATTCATTTCAAGAGGTCTAGGATACAAGAGCAGGGGTGTGATGCCAAGGCGTTATAAGGCACTGATGAAGCCTCACCTTGAGTATTGTGAACAGTTTTGGGTTCCTCATTTAGGAAAAGCATGTGCTGGCATTGGAGAGATTTCAGAGGAGGTTCTCAAAGATAATTCCAGGAATGAAAGGGTTATCATATGAGGAACATTTGATGGCTCTGGGTCTGTACTTGCTGAAATTTAGTAGAATGAGGGGTGATCTCATTGAAACCTTTTGAATGTTGAAAGGCTTAGACAAAGTAGATGTGGAAGTATGGTAGAGGAGTCTAGACAAGAGAGCACAGCCTCATGATAGAAAGGCACCCTGTAAAACAGGGACGCAGGAATAGTTCTTTAGCCAGGGGGTGAGGAATTTGTGGAATTTATTACCATGGGCAGCTGTGAAGGCCAAGTCCTAGGGTATATTTAAGGCAGAGCTTGATAGGTTCTTAATTGGACGTGACATCAAAGGTTATGGTTAAAAGGCCAGCTTGTGGGGCTGAGGATGGGGAGAAAAGGATCAGCCATGATTGAATGATGGGCCAAATGGCCCAATTCAGCTCCTATGTCTTATGATTTAAGAGGAACGTGATGTGGAACTTCTTCACTCAGATGATTGCGAAGTGCGAACAAGCTGCGAGCAGAAGTGATGGATGCCGGTTTGATTTAAAGGACTTTTGGATAGGTACATGGGTGGGAGGGGTATGGAGGGCAATGGTCCGGACGCAGGTCGATGGGACCAGGCAGATCGCTACTTCGGTACGGACTAGATGGGCCAAAGGGCCTGTTTCTGTGCTGTGGTGTTCCATGACTCTGTGACTTCTATCTGTGGGCCAGCGCAATCCCGAAAATCGGTATTCCTTTAGTACCTAATGGTATATTAGTATAGCTGTTGGATATTACAACACCCCAGTCCAGCGATTCTGAACTAAATGCGAATGCTTAACTGGTTTTCTTGTATTTGACCTCGGATTACTCGTCCCGCAACAGTAATTGTGGTAACTCACTGGACATTTAGAACATTTTCATTTTGTCATGGACGCATCGATATTCACTGAGCCCAATATCAAAAATCAGGATGATTTACGTTAAAAACGTGTTTGTTTTTTTTTTGCCTTTCGTATAGAGATACTGGTCGCTACCGTTTTATCCTGGAAGGACAGCGTTTTATTTAATGCGGGAATACGGACGAAACATGATAAGCACACGAACGCTGTGGCTGTTTGTACAGCTTGCATATTTGCATTTAGTTACCATAGCAAAGCAATTTTTTCCTCACGATTTTGAAATGTAAACAACTTTATTTGTTTTCATTTAGATAGCCTTTATTTGAATTTACTCTTGGCGAGCTTAATACTAATTTCATTTACAGTCAACGGACTGTTCATTTTTCCCGATATATGGCGAGCTGCTCGATTAGAAAGGGTTAACTTGTCGTTTTGTCGAATTAACAACCATTACTTTTGTAATCGAAGTTTATTGCATTTAGTCCTTTGACAACGTTTGACATCAAATCGCTGCTTGCGGTTTTAATTGCTGCTGCACGGTTTCTCGCTGCTCTGAACCTGCGAGGCCCAGACCTGATCCCGAGACCATTCTCTCTTGAAGAAACCTTGCACTCACCGCCGTCTCTTGACTATTTTGAAATTTAGACTCAATGATAATTTATAACATGGCAACAAGCCAACAATAAACCTAATCACGAAATCACATTAATTCAATGGAGTTCATAAGTCCTGTAAAGAAAGATTATCCAAAATATATAGTATAAAATTTATAAATAATTTAATAATGCTTCTCGGAAATAGCAAAATCCTTTAACAAATAAGCTGCAAGGCTATTATATACGAGTAGTTTTGTACATTCAGTAAGCTCAATGAATCAAATAGAATGGCGGGGCTGTTGCTAATTTTCCTATCCATTAATTAGCTTGGAATTTAATTGCCTTGACCGATTGGCGACCGGTGGTAGTCCCACCCGAAGCAGACTAAACAGCATCAGCTCCACTGATAGATACAGACGGCTCTTTCTCAGAAGCAGCGGTAGCCACTAATACACGAAGGAAGGTAAAACTGGAGAAATAGAAACCAAGTTTATTTTAACAATAGTTCATTCCCATTAAGCTTTGACTACACCCAGTAAATTACCCTTACATTATATCCGTTAATCTATTACAATAATCAGTTCCTCTGTACGTTCAAAGAACAATTTGCGCGGCGGAAAATAGTCGACAAGCTTGTGTCGCCTGTCGCAGTCGGAAGCAAGCGGGTCCTGATTTTCCGTTCGCTTTCTCCCGTACTTTCAGCTTCCAGTGCCAGCACACCGGGGCTTTACACATCGAGGCTAAAATGAAAATCTATGGATAAGCCTTTCCGCAAATTGACAATTAAAACATCGGCGAATTACTTTTCCTGATCTACATACTTCCGTTTTTATTAGTTTACCAGATTACATGGAACTGTATGGGAAGGTAAGGTGTTTTTTAAACTATACTATTTACGATTTCCTCTTTAAAGGCAGTTTCCGTCATTTCAGAATAGGCAGTGGTCTTTTGGATCCTTGGGATTTTCGCAATAAACACTCACTCGTATCTTTCCTAATTACATTGTGCTTAAATGGGAAGAAAATAAATTATATTTATGCACTAGTTAATGATATTTCCACATAGTTTATTTCAGTGCAGTATTTCCTAAAGGGTACAAACATTTTTTAAAAAAAATGCATCATCGTTTACATTATATATAGCAAGTTATAGTTTCTAGGTAATGTTCGATTTTCTACTGATTAGTTCCAAATTTCCATCCCACACGATTGCAAGGGGTTGCAACAGTGGTTAATGCCACCGTCGAGCCCTGTCACTGAGCCTGGAGCCAGATGTGCTGGGAGTTGTAGTCATCCAGTGCCAAGTCCTCCTCTCTCATTGTCCCGAAGTAGTCATGCAGCGGAAACTACAGGTTCCAGAGGGCCCAGCGGCAGCCGCGCACGCGCAGCCCGGGTGCCCGTGCCGATACAAAAGTGGATGACAGGCGGAGGGACGCGGCTTGTTCCGCTCGGGTTTCTGCTCAGGCTTCGGCGGATCGCGAGTGTTTGGGCAGCATGAGGCACGAAGCTCCAGTGCAGGTCTGTACAACCCTTAATACCCCGCACCAGATGGCAAATGCAAACGCCGTCTAAACAAGTCTTTTTCATAAAAGCTCATAAAGCTCACTTACATTGATCCTGGTCATAAATGTAGCATTTTACGCACAATTGCAGTAACTTCTATCAATACAATTTGCACAATTGAAATTTAAAAATATTAAACCGGTTAATTTCATAGTTGTTGTTCTTGTCAATTGGAGTTATTCATTTGCCCGGATTTTACATATATATGTGTTCAATGAAAGAGACGTTAATTTTGTAAAACGAATGTTGTTTAACCATTTTGTTTTCCGAGATCAATATATTTATTACAGTTTATGGTCCTCCGTTTTTGGGTGTTAAATATCTTACTGCATTTAAAGTCTCTTCAGATAGAAGGAAAATGACCTGAAGGTTGATGAAATTGTGATGACAGATATATTCCTGCACCAAGGTTGCATAATTAACTCGTACTGTTTCGTTGCTATTTGATCTATGTCTCCCGTAATAACCGTATGCATTTTTCTTGCAATTAATTAATTTAGTCAGTTACCAAGATGGGTAAGCTGCAGTGTAGAGAGCATATCCATTTGACTTAAACGTACCGACTTTTCTATGAGATGCTGCAACCATTCCAATTAAAATCTGCATGTTTTGAATATAGTAGACTTATTATAAAATAGAGTTTAAAATGCTTTCCAAGATGCATTCTGAGTTGGCCATTATAACATAGAATAATATATTGTTGTTTACTGGCAATTCACAAACCATTGTCATATTAAATAAAGTTGCCAAACTGTAGCATATTTACTTTATACTGGAATCTAATTTCAAAGCAAAATTGCTCTGATGTTAGAAAACTAATCTGCAGATTATTCCCAATTTTTAAATGTGCTGTTGATTAAATAATTGAGTGTTGACTTGTATTCATGGTATAGTTTGGAAATTTCTGTTGCTGATGGAATTTACTCATGTGCTTGTAAACATTAAATAGTTAAACAGTATATATGTATTTTACGTATGGTCTCATTGCCAGGACTAATTGAATAGAGGTATGGGACTGTAAATGATACCATCCATTTTATAAGTTGCAGGATTTTTCTAATTGTCTTATAAGCAGTTTAGATAATAATTCGACTGAAAGGAATAATATTCATCCCAATACTAAACAAAAGGCATTTCTGTTACACGGAGAGAATACTATCTTCCAGCTAAGCATCTGACTGAAACCAATTTCTCTCTAATAGTTTAAGCTTTTCTAGGATATATCAAGATAGTATTGGATTGGAGCTTTAAGCAAATGATAAAAGTCAAAGCAAAACAGGAAAGACCAGAAAGGGGCCTGTGGTCTCTCAGGATGGCTGGATTGATGAGTGCTCCATCCATTATAGAATTTGACACTGCATTCCAGATGGCGCCACTTTGAATTTGGTTCATGCTTAATTAGTTTATTTTAGCTAGGTGAGATTTGGTATTATGTTTTGCCTAATTGACCCTGGGCTGGAGATGGGTAATTAATGTAAGTTAAAGGGGCAATAACTATTGTTGGCAGAATTTCAGATGGTGATGAGGTGGCATACAGAGTGAGATAGGTCATCTGGTTGAGTGGTGTCACAACAACAACCTTGCACTCTCAGTAAGATCAAAGAATTGATTGTAGACTTCAGGAAGGGGAAGCTAAGGGAACAGCAGTAGATGGGGTGAGTAGTTTCAAGATTCTGGGAGTCAACATCTCTGAAGATCTACCCTGAATCCAATTTATTGATGCAACTACAAGGAAAGTATGACAACGGCTATTCATTCGGTTTTTGAGGAAACTTCGTATGTTACCAAAGATCTCATAAGTTTCTACAGATGTACGTGGAGAGCATTCTAACTGGTTGCATCACTGCCTGGTATGGAGGGACTACTGCACAGAATCGGAAGAAACAAAGTTGTAAACACTTTGTAACAGTTGTAATGCTCCATCGTGGGCATTAGCCTCCCCAGCATTGGGGATAGCTTCAAAAGGCAAAGCCTCAAAAAGGCAGCATCCATTATTAAGGACCTCCACCACCCAGGACGTGCCCATTTCAAATTGCTGCCATCAAGGAGGAGGTACAGGATCCCTGAAGACACATATCCGATGTTTCAGGAACAGCTTTTCCTCCACCATTAGGTTTCTGAATGGCCAATGAACCCCTGTACACTACCTCACATTATTTCTTTTATTTTGTTCTTTTATATTGCACTACTTAATTAATTTATGTATATATTTTAATTGTCATTTATAGTTTTTATTTTGCAAAATAATGTGACAAAACAACAAATTTCATGAGATATGCCAGTGATATTAAACTTGATTCTGATTCTAAAAGCCACTTGGATATAAAAATAAGAGAAATCCAGCCAAGTCCTTCAATAATTTACCAAAATGAATTCCCTTTTACCACCTTAGTAGCATGTCCCTTAATATTTTCAAGGTTCCCTTTCTTATTGCTCTGCAGTGCCCCTTCATAGAATGTGATACTATGGAGGTCTGGTACAAGTACGTTAAATCTTTGTTGAAAAGCAGTTCTGGGTTGATGGCAATAATGAATACTTGGGCAGGGTATTTGAGATTATACTTAATGAATTATTGCTGGAAAACCTCAGTGCCTATTTCAAAGATGAAAAAAAAACAATAATTGCTTCTACTGCAGAATAAAATGTTAGAGCCACTGTTGCATTTTTTTTGTATAACCATAGCTGTTTTTTTCCTTTACTGCCTTCCACTGTAAATAGTAGGGCCATATGATGAAAATCATTGAGAAAAATACCCAAATATAATAGGAATAGTTGGAGTTTGCATGTGCCACTATGTGTATTTCTTACTGTTATATTTCTATGAAGGTGCTGATGATCTATATGTTATTGGAGAACGTACTACAGGGAAGAACCGTGTTGCACTATTCCATTTACTCTTTCCTCCATTTCCTCTCATCCCTCTCTCCCATTTGCCATCCCTATCCTTCTCATTTCCTGTCCCTGCTTTCTCTTTTTACAGTCTCGCATGATTCCTCTGAAATTCCTAGCTCTGCCCTCTTCTCTGTATATTCACAAGCTTTTTATACTGAATAGAACAGTGGGCTAAAGAAATTGGAAAGTGACTTCAGGAATAAAAAGGAAAAGTACTGGAAATACTAGGGAGGTCAAGCGGAGCCTATGATGGGGAAAAACAGATTAAATGAAATATTGACCTTTACTCACAACTGCTGCCTGCCCTGTTGAGTATTTACAGCACATTCTACTTGGATTTTACTAAGAAAATAATGCATTATTATCTTGAGCCTTGGTCAAACCTCATCTGCGACATCAAATCAGAAGAGTGTTAGAAGGAATGAAATAAAAACAAAAATCCGAATGGCGCTGTATTTTGACAGGTTAAGTAATAAGGACATGTTGATTTAACTTTATATTGCCTTGAGTTTCGATGGCCAATGAATTCCTCTTTTCAGAATGAAGGGATTTGAGAGGATTGGGTATGGAGAAATTGCTTGCTCTGAGGTGAATCCGGATCAAGAAAGTTATTACATTTGGAGTTTAGTCATTTTTATGGAGACTGGAATGCTCGTTTTTACATAAAACATGGTGGAATTTGGAGCTGTCCCTAGGAGTCCACAGACTTTAGACTGACTAAATTTTCAAAGAGTATCAGAATATTGTAACAAGGCAAGTGAGGAAATGGCAGGTCAAGGGAGTTATGGTGCACATCAACCACATTCTAAACACGTGGAACAACAGGCTCACGAGGCTGAATGTACTGTGTCTTTCCTCCTGTGGGTTTTCTACTGAACCTACTGCCTAATTGTTTTCATAGCAATAAACTCGGAAACTTTAATTTTCAATGTGCTCTTTGTGCATTGGTTGGATTTGCTGACTGTAGTTGGCACATACATAATGAGAAGCCCATGTGTCAGTTTTCTGTTCACTGCTGTGTACATATGTTTCACCAAAGTAGTCTCTTGTCACTCTGTGCTCTTTCTTCTTAACCATTCCTTGCTCTTCACACTCATCTTTTTACCCACTCCTCAAACTGTTATCACATTCATCTATATTCCTATTCCTCAGTCACTATCGCTATGAACATTTTGAGGAGTAGATGTTGTCCAGAAAACTTAAAATGCTGTAATGTGGGTCACTGGTATGAATCAGGATATGAAGATTAGTGAAGCAGCACTTTGCATATGATGGTTTAAAACCCAAGTGCCATGTTAAGTGTATATTTTTTTACCTCCAAACTGCATAGATTAACAGAAGCTGTGACTCTACTGCATCAGAATACTCAGAAATTGCTATTTATAGGATACAGTAAGCGAACTGGTTAGGCCAGCATTTATTATCCGTCTGTAATTGCCCTTTAGAAGATGGTGATGGACTGCAGGGCAGTTATCCCGTCACCATTTCTCTACTACATTGCTGGGTTAGAGGCTCTAGGATTCAGTTCCAGTAGTAATGAACATCTCCTAATTAAGGTGGTATGTGACATGGAGTGAAGACAAGTTCATTTGTTCTTTGTTGTGATACAGGTTGCTTTCATGTAGTGGATGATGCCTACTGCATCCACAATGGAAATAGTGAAGGCAACTTAAAAAGAATAATGTTAGTTGCTGGAAGAACCCCCATGTCGAAGGAAAAATTGTTAATCTTAGCACATAAATATATTTCTTCTGCAATCAAACAGTACATATGGAAGATTTTATCTCGTACTTTTGCTGGCTTTGAAAGAGCTATTCAAATTACTCCAAGTCCTCTGGTTATTTCCCATAATTCCATACATTTTACTTTTCCAATAATGAATTTTGAAAGTTTTCTTTTCATATTAAATGTACATACCCTATCCTTTCAGAAGTGTTTCCAGATCTTGCCAACTCAGTGCTTTTTATAAAAAAAAAAGTCTTCATCTACTGGTTCTCCTGTCAATTATCTTAAATCTGACCGCAAAGATCTGGGAAATATAATATAATGTGCAAAAATCTGGTTTTTCATTTGGCAAGAAAATTAAAAGATTTTATTATCTAAATTCTAAGAGTGTAGAGCAACTGCAGATTGAAATGCAGAGGGAGCTGCTTGTTCTAGAATGTGACTCATTAAAGGCCAGACAGAACAAGAGTGAATCAGAAAAGTAACAGAACATTATGATTTGTTGCTAAAGAAAATTAAACTATTGTTAGCGAGTGATAGTCATGGGTGAGGTACCAGAAGAATGGAGGATGGCTAATGTTGTAAATCACAAAGATGATGGGTCTCCGCCTGAAATGTCGACTGTACTCTTTTCCACAGATGCTGCCTGAACTGCTGAATTCCTCCAGCATTTTGTGTGTACTGCTTTGGCTAATGTTGTGCTTTTATTATAAGGCCAAACCAAGACAATGGACCTTGCATCAGGAAGTGAGCCAGAGAGACAGGATTTGTTTTTATTTGGAATGTCAGGATTTGATTCAGTATAGCCTTGTGTGTGAGAAATCATATTTCTCACATTTCATTGAGCTTTTTTTCATCTGCACTCTCTCAAACCATGTAGCAGGCCTGTATTGGAGGATCTTCTCACCAGAGCTTTTGCACACCGTCCATTTGCAATTTGCTTGCTAAGTGACACTTTTTTAAAAAGTCAATTTTCCAAACATCACTCTGCTTCTTCCCACTTACAAATTCTTACAATTGTCCATTTTCTCAGACAGTGCTTACTTGCAATTTTCAATTATCTGAAACAGAAATGCCACAAAAGTTTCAAACTTTCTGCATAGTCAAAGAGTTGAAATGCACGTGCATGTAACAAGAGCTGTATAACTAATCTCCTACCTTAGACCACAAACTTATCAATCACTGTGTGTGTAAAATATATTTGTATTATAAGGCATAGGAGCAGAATTAGGCCAACTGACCCATCAAGTGTGCTCTGCCATTTGATCATGGCTGATTTATTATCCCTCTCAAACCTGTTCTCCTGGCTTTTCCCTGTAGCCTTGGACATCCTTACTAAGCAGGAACCTGTCAGCCTCCCCTTTAAATAAACCCAGTGAAGTGGCCTCCATAGCCACCTGTGGCAATGAATTACACAGATATACCACCCTTTGGCTAAAGAAGATCCTCCTCATCTCTGTTCTAAGGGGATGTCCTTCTATTCTCCGGCTTGGCCATCTTCTCTAGACTCTTCCACTGTTGGAAACATCCCCTCCACGCTCACTCTATCTAGGCTTTACAGGTTTAAATGAGATTCCCTTCATTCTTCTAAATTCCAGTGAGTACAGGCCCAGAGCCTGTATTCCTATCCTTTACTCTCTTAGTTTTAATGAAAATGATGCAGGATATTGAGTGGAATTTTTAATTTTCCTACCTTTGGTGGTCTTTGCATCCGTGTGGCCTACATGTACTGGGGATCAGAGATGTGGAGGAAGGCTGTGTCCATGCTGTAACAATTTTGAGATATGCCTGCTATGAAGAAGTTTAACTCTTCAGTGGGAGTTCAATGAGACCCTCTTTCACTGTTCCTGCTCTGTGATCTCTGCTTTCTCCAACTTATTGACCATGTGCTCACCCAGATTTGACTCCATCCTCTTCTTCCCCACCACCTTATTCTGGCTTTCTCCCCTTCCTTTCCAGTTCTGATGAAGGGTCTTAGCTTAAAACGTCGACTATTTATTCCTCACCTTGTACGTGTGTGTTGCTCAAGATTTCTGTCACCTGCAGAATCTCTTGTTTTTATAGTTCGGGTGATTATCAGCAATTGCGTGCGAGTTTTGTGAGTGTCTGTATAAGAAAACAACATTTTACTTATATGCAGCTTAGCTCAAAATACTTTGTGAGATTGTGAATTTTGCCACTGCTTCCTGGTGCGGGGTCTTGGAGGAAGCAACTCCAGCGATCTCCTGCCTAGTTCTGTCTACCATGGCCTCAGCACATCTACTGTCATTGCATCCACCTTCAACTAAGTCAGTTCCCTTCAGAAAATATGCAGGGGCTATTCAATTATTCTATATTATAGTTGCCCTAATACTTGTACAACTCTCTTTACTGATTTTGCAAGGATGCTTTAGTGTAGTAGTCAAGTCAACTTTTATTGTCATTTCGACCATAACTGCTGGTACAGTGCTTAGTAAAAATGAGACAACGTTTTTCAGGACCGTGGTGTTACATGACACAGTACAAAAAACTAGACTGAACTATGTTTTAAAAAAAAAACACAACAGAGAAAGCTACACTAGACCACAGACCTACACTGGACTGCATAAAGTGCACAAAAACAGTACAGGCATTACAATAAATAATAAACAGGACAGTAGGGCAAGGTGTCAGTCCAGGCTTCGGGTATTGAGGAGTCTGATAGCTTGGGGGAAGAAACTGTTACATAGTCTGGTTGTGAGAGCCCGAATGCTTCGGAGCCTTTTCCCAGACGGCAGGAGGGAGAAGAGATTATATGAGGGGTGCATGGGGTTCTTCATAATGCTGTTTCCTTTAAACAGGGAAATCTGATTTCTAGTGGAGAACCTTCTGAACAAGTAGCTTGTTGCCCGAATCAACTGACATCTTGATTGCAATGTGCTTTACCTCCATTTTAGGGGAAAAATCCCATTTAATTTGTCATGCTATTTAATATGAATTGGATAGACAAAGTTTGCATTTAATAGTACAAAATATTTAATGTGGTTTAGATTTTGATTTAATATGGTTCCATAGTATAACACCATATTTTAATTTTGACAGTGTGCAGTTGATAATGCCACTGAGAAGTTTAATCTGGAATGATGGTACCATTTCACAGCAGATGGTTTAATACAGAAGATGCAGGAATAAAGTTAGTCACCATTTTGTTGAATTGCTCAGAGCACAACTGAACCTTCAAACAGTGTTTTGGTATAAATTCCACAATTGTAATCTAGGCTTCTCACTGATGGTTATGCCACCTTTGTGTATCATTTGTATTTTTAGGATTTAGTTAGGTCTTGGTTTTATTATTGATGAATCTTTGAGGTAGATATTGATCGGGATATTTATTTGATGTGCCTGATTTGAAGTGCATTAATAATTTGAGGGTGCTCTGTAATCTGTGTTTCAGATGGCGTCTACACAGGATTCCCGATATGTTCAAAAAGACACAGCTGACCAGAACTTTGACTACATGTTCAAACTACTGATCATTGGCAACAGCAGTGTCGGGAAAACTTCATTTCTCTTTCGCTATGCTGATGATTCTTTTACGTCTGCCTTTGTAAGCACTGTAGGTATTGACTTCAAGGTAAAGACAGTCTTCAGGAATGAAAAAAGGATTAAGTTGCAAATTTGGGTAAGTTTATGCATATGATTTTTGGGCTTCTTTAGTTGTCAAAGTATCTACCAACTGAGTAAGAAGCATAAATAGTTATGTTTTTTCTGAGTTATGTATTTTGATATGCTTTCATTTTAAGTAGAATAGATCCTTTAAGTGGTTGTAAATGTTGTGCTGTTTTCTGTCATGTACAAATCAATTGGGTAAAATTATTTAGTTGCTGAAAGGAGAGATGTCTAGTGTTTGTTCCCTTCGCTCTCTTTCTCTGCATTGAACGAATGAATAAAATCTCAGCTGGTTCTACTTCACTAATCAGCTAGGACATGTTTGTAACTTAACGCTGTATGATTTAGCATTACAAATGCTAAATGATGATCCTGTGCTGAATGGCATTAACTAAAACCGGTTTGAAGAAATCATGTAGAAAGTCTGACATGGAGCACATCAGAAATCGGAACAGGAATCCAAAGTTTTTTTTTCCCTAAAATTATAGTTTTCGACAAGCAACCTTTTTTCTCCAGATATCCCAGAAATCAAAATAATCTATCCTTGTTTATGTTACAGCTTCCCCTTTTTTAAAAACTGTATTCTGTGAAACACTTTAGAGAGTGGTATACAAATGAAATGATTGAAATATGCATTTCAGAGATTCCAGGAGTTCATTTTAGATGTTGCTTTCCCCCCCCCCCCCACCCCCTCCCACCTCTGTTTTGACCATTGTTAGCACTGGAAAAGCAACCAAACTGGTCTTTCCTGTACACTGAAATCAATGACTTGTTCTTAACAGAATAGGAAGTTAGGGTTGCATTCTGTCATGAAGAAATATCTTTTATTTTGAAAAATGATAACAGAATGTATAATACTTATTGAGAGTGTGTGTGTGTGACTTTATTGATAGGATGTTTGATGCTGTTTTTAAAAAAAAAAATGTATTGTGAAGGAATATGCAAGAGCAGCATTTTTATTGAAACAAAAATAAACGTATACGATATTTTCCATAACATGATAGAAATATCTGCTCACTGTCTGTTTCTGCTCAGCATCAATGTTCTGATGACGCCAGTGGATAATTCTATTATAAAAGTGCAAAGACCAATAGATAAGATAATCTTCCTTAATAGGCAATTGTTTCCCTTCACTTCAGTTCAGAGTTTTGATTACATATACTGTCTGGTTTTTGTGCAAAATCAGATTATTACAATGTCTGCTTTATCAGGTCCCAGTGCTAGTTACTAGATACCTGTTACTTTAGGAAGCAGCTCAGAATTTTTCCTTAATACTATAACTGCAAATACAACATTATATTGAAAATTGTATGGCATTTGAAATAAAACCATTGAGTAACAGATTTATACATTTATACACTTTGATTTCATAGCCAATTTAGTTACATGTCTATTCAGTCATATAATAATGGGTTGTCAGAATTTCAGTAACATTTTACCTCCCTTTAATTGTATGTTTTACACTGATACCCTTTTGACTTTTGTTGCAATAATATACATCCAGTAACATGATATCTAGAAGTTGACAATGAACTGCGTTTGCATGAGAACCTTCTCGCTTGTCTTCGTGTATGTAGAGTAGATGGTTTGTGTATGTATTAAAACTGCATGGAGAAGAGGTTTATATACGTATTTGCTAAACAATGCTGAGACTAATTTAATCTCGTGTAATTTGAGTGTACATTAAAAGAAATATTCTGTAAATACTTGTCAATGTAAAATTTTGTTCACAAGTGTAGTTATTGTGTTAGTTGTGCAGTAGATAGGGATGAAATGTTGTCCCATATTCACTTCAATTTCTTCCCCTCATTGAATTAGTTTTCCAATGAAATAAATATGTTAATTATTAGAAATGAACAATGGTAAATTTAAACAGATATGCTGAATTTATCATGTTACCAATTCATTCTGTAATCTCATTTATCCAGTATTTAGGGAAGGGAATACAAGAAATGACATGAAGTTTACTTTTGGGGAAGGCAATGAGCTGATGGATTCAAAACTAGCTCTGTCTTTTTTTATTATTGGAACAACAAGCATCATTCATAAAATAAATATTGATCTTTGCTGTCTGGAAAATCATGTCATGGGAGGCTGAAGGGGTGATGGTGTTACAGTGGAGTAAAGGGAATTCCAGAGGCATGAGAGATGGGTTGACCAGAATTGATTGGAAAAGAACACTGGCAGGAATGATGGCAGAGCAGCAATGGTTGGAATTTCTGGAAGCAATTTGGAAGGCACAGTATATATATATCCCAAAGAGGGAGAAGTATTCTAAAGGAAAGATGACACAACTATGGCTAATGAGAAGTCAAAGCCAACATAAAAACCAAAGAGAGGGCATATATTAGATCAAAGATTAATGGGAAGTTAGAGGATCAGGAAGCTTTAAAAACCAGCAGAAGGCAACTAAAAAGTCTTTAAGAAAGTAAAGATGGAATACAAATGTAAGCTAGCCAATAATATTAAAGAGGATGCCTAAAGTTTCATCCGAGACAAAGTGTAAAAGGGAAGTGAGAGTGAATTTTAGACTGCTGGAAAACTATGCTGGAGTTGTAGTAATGTGGGACAATGAAATAACGGACAAACTGAACAAGTATTTTGTATCAGTCTTCACTGTGGAAGACACTAGCAGTATGGTGGAAGTTCCAGGCATTGGAGGTCATGAAATGTGTCAAGTTATCACAACTAGAGAGAAGGATCCTGGGAAACCTGAAAGGTCTGAAGGTAGATTGGTCACCTGGACCAGGTGGTATACACACCAGAGTTCTGAAAGAGGTAGCTGAAGAGATTGTGGAGGCATTAATAATGATCTTTCAAGAATCACTAGATTCTGCAATGGGTTCAGAAAGCTGGAAAATTGCAAACATCACTCCACTCCTCAAGAAGGGAGAGAGGCAGAAGAAAGGAAATTTATAAGCCAGTTAATCTGACCTCAGGTTGGGAAGATACTCAAGTCAAATCAACTTTTATTGTCATTTTGACCATAACTGCTGGTACAGTGCATAGTAAAAATGAGACAATGTTTTTAAGGACCATGGTTTACATGACACAGTACAAAAAACTAGACTGAACTACGTAATAAAAAAGCACAGAGAAAGCTATACTAGACTACAGACCTACACTGGACTGCATAAAGTGCAGAAAAACAGTACTGGCATTACAATAAATAATAAACAGGGCAGTAGGGCAAGGTGTCAGTCCAGGCTTCGGGTATTGAGGAGTCTGATAGCTTGGGGGAAGAAACTGTTATATAGTCTGGTCGTAAGAGCCCAAATGCTTCGGAGCCTTTTCCCAGACGGCAGGAGGGAGAAGAGATTGTATGAGGGGTGCGTGGGGTCCTTCACAATGCTGTTTGCTTTGCGGATGCAGCGTGTAGTGTAATTGTTGGGGTCAATTATTAAGGGTGAGGTCCCAGGGTACTTGGATAAAATCGTCTGTAGTCAGCATGGTTTCCTCAAGGGAAAATCTTGTCTGACAAATATGTTGGAATTCTTTGAAGAAGTAACAAGCTGAATAGACAAAAGAAAATTGGTTGACGTATAGTTGGATTTTCAGAAAGTCTTTGATAAGGTGTCACATATGACACTGCTTAAAAACTGTCGGTGACTGAGTGTGTTCTGCACGACTGATGGAATCGATTCTTTTTATATTATAATGTCAGTGATTTGGATGATGGAATTGATGGCTTTGTTGCAGTGTTTGTAGACTATCTGAAGATGGGTGGAGGGCAGTTAGCTTTGAGGAAGTTGAGAGGCTACAGAAGGGCTTGGACTGATTGGGAGAATGAGCAAAGAAATGGCAGATTGAGTATAGTTTTGGGAAATGTATGGTCATGCACTTTGGTAGAAGAAATGAAAGCATTGATTATTTTCTAAATGGAGAGGAAAATACAAAAAACTGTGGTGCAAAGGCACTTGGGAGTCCTTGTGCAGGATTCCCTAAAGGTTAATTTGCTTCTTGACTCTGGTGAGGGTGGTGTTAGCATTCATTTCAAGAGGACTAGAATATAAAAGCAAGAATATTATGTTGAAACTTTATTAAGTGCTGGTGAAGCCTCACCTGGTGTATTGTGAGCAGGTTTGGGACCCTTGTCTTAAAAAGGATGCGCTGAAATTGGAGCGGGTTCAAAGGAGGTTCATGAAAATAATTCCAGGATTGAATGGCTCGTCATATGAAGAGCATTTGATGGCTCTGGGCCTGAACTCACTGGAATTCAAAAGAATGAGGGGTGACCTAATTGAAACCTATTGAATGGTGAAAGGCCTTGATAGAGTGGATGTGGAGAGGATGTTTCCTATGGTGGGGGTCGAAGACCAGAGGACACGCCCTCAAAATAGAGGGGCATCCTTTAAGAACAGAGATGAGGAATCTGGTGCTCTGCAATTAAAGGATTCATTCGGATTTCATGACTTAAGATTCAAGCATAGTCTTGTCAAATTTCTTTAGCCAGAGAATAGTGAATCTGTGGAATTCTTTGCCCTAGGTAGCTGTGGAAGACAGGTCTTTGTTTATTTAAGGCAGAGGTTGTTAGATTCTCAATTGGTCAGTCTATGGAGGGATATGGGGAGAAGGTAGGAGATTGGGGCTGAGAGGAAAATTGTATCCACCATAATGAAATGGTGGAGCAGACTCGATGGGCCAAGTGGCCTAATTCTGCTGCTATATCTTGTGGTCTTATGGTGCACTTCAAGACGTGTTCATAATCTGCTACTTTGAACATCTAAGCGAAGCTTTTCCAGGTGCTTGACATGGAATGTAAATGGGTACCAAGGACTGAAATGATTTAAATGTGATCAACTGAGGAGAACTTATGAAATTACGAACGCTTGAATTCGGGCATGAGCAAGCCATTTGTTCCCTTGAAACTGCTCCCGATGAACCTATCAGATCGGGGTCCAGTTCTACATTTATGGTTAATTTAATTATAACTGCTACACTAGGTGAAAGTACATATATAGTTCAATATAAATAGAAAACATTCTGAATTATAGTATCTATTCATAATTAGCAAGCTATAATTTATTTGAGTGATAATCAGTTAACACATTGTGATTGATGTGATCATGTTTCCTAGTCAATATTTTTATTCTGCTTTCATCAGGTCAAATTGATTTAATTAATACCAGAGTATTGATAAGCGAGTAATCCAAGCCGTCTCCTGCAATGGTTAAATTGGATATCATTAAATTGGTGATGTGACTGCCTAATTTGATGCTGTGAGATTTCATTGCTTAAGTGCGTTGTACATCTTCATGTCATATGAGTGAATTACTGGGAAGAGGTATGTTACAAAGAAATACATTTTCTGCAGTTACTTATTCTGTTGTTAGTTCTATAGGTTAAATTTAAAAAGGATTTGTTTATAAACATTCAGTGATAGTGGTTCAAATTGTTAACATTTTTATGTAACAGTTATTCCCTCATGCCTAGCATTTCACTGAGTTTTAAACATCCATTGTGTATGTGAAACTGCATAAGCTTGCTGTTTTTTTTTTAAAAAAGGTAGATACTAGTGAGAACAAAATATTATAACCTTGGCATAATATCTATTGGCACATGGCATGTAAAGACAATAATGGACACAGCCCTTTAGTTTTACAATGCCCAGCATGACTGGGCAATGTTTAATTAAAATGGAAAGCAAATTGCAAATTTTCTGCAATGCTTTTAGTGAACTCTGTTTAAGATGTAATCCAATTAATCATAGTTACTGCCTTAAAAGTAATATTGATTTTGATTCATTGTGAAGGAATAATTTTGTTCTCCACACAATTAATTCAGTGTTGGAGGAGGGGAGTATTGTGCTTTTTTTTTACATTTAAGTTTGAATTAATAATAAATCTTAAAAGTACATAAGCTAATCATTTAGTTTAACTAATACATGCTGGTGTTTTAAGCTCCCCCAATCTGACTTCATCTCCTCCTCTGAGGCTAGATTATTCTTTCCTTTTCTCTCACTAAATGTCATCACAAATTTATCATTAATACCTACTTCAGTCATTCTAAAGTTGTATTTCACTCCTGGTTTTCATTATTGTTTAAAGTAGTTTTTCTTCAGTTCTCTATGTAATTTGCTGGAGAGCTACCTTAGGACAAAAGCTGTTAGACAAAAACTATAAACTCTGCCACAAATGGAAATATTTTCATTACCATGAGATATAGGAGCAGAAGTAGACCATTTGACACATTGAGTCTGCTCCACCATTTAATCATAGCTGATACATTTTTCCCCTTAGCCCCAAATCCTGCCTTCTCCCCCATATCCCTTCATGCCCTGACCATTCAAGAATTTATCAGCCTCTGCCTTAAATATTCATAAAGACTTGGCCTCCATGGTTGCCTGTGGCAACATATTCCACAGCTTCGCCACTCTCTGGCTAAAGAAATTCCTCCTTATCTCTGTTCTAAAAGGACGCCCTCTATTCTGAGGCTGTGTCCTCTGGTCTTGGATACTCCCACCAAAGGAAACATCCTTTCCATATCCACTCTATTAAGGCATTTCACCGCTCGATACGTTTCAATGATTCACCCCAAATCATTTTCATGTCAAGTCAAGTCAAGTTTATTTATAAAGCACATTTAAAAACAACCCATGTTGACCAAAATGCTGTATAAACCATAACAGGTAGCTAAAATCACAAATACAAGAAACACAGATATAAACAACAAGGCACTCAGCTTATAGGCACAAAATAAACAACACAAGCCGCAAGCCAAAAATCAGCCACGTCAGGAAGATTCAAATGCTAGTGAATAAAGGTAAGTTTTGAGCCTGGACTTAAGAGTTGATGGAGGGGGCAGATCTGACAGGGAGGGGAATGCTGTTCCACAGTCTAGGGGCTGCAGTAGCAAAGACGCGGTCACCCCTGAGCTTAAATTTAGATCACGGGAAAGCCAGGTGCCCCAAGTCAGCTGACCTGAGGGACCTGGAAGTAAAATAAGGTGTTAGAAGGTCTGCGATGTAGGAGGGGGGGGCAGCCCATTTAGGGCTTTATAAACAAAGAGGAGAACCTTAAAATCGACTCTAAACCATACTAGGAGCCAGTGGAGAGAGGCAAGGATAGAAGTAATATGGTCCCTCTTCCGGGCACCTGTCAGGAGCCTGGCTGTGGTGTTCTGGACCAGTTGCAGACAGGACAGGGACGACTGACTAGTCCCAGTATACAGGGAGTTGGAATAGTCCAAGTGGGAGGATATAAGGGTGTGGATGACTTTCTTGGGATCTTTGAAGGAGAGAAACGGCTTGATTTTGGCAATAGTACGAAGCTGGAGAAAACTGGCTTTCGCTACTGCATTAACTTGCTTGTCAAACTTAAAGGCGGAATCAAATATCACACCAAGGTTTTTGACATGAGGTTTACCAAGACTTTTGGTAATCACTTCCATGAACCTCCTTTCCAGTTTCAGCAAGTCCTTTCTTAGACAAGGAGCCCAAAACTGCTCACACTACTCCAAGTGAAGCCTCACCAGTGTTTTATAAAGTCTCAATATTACATCTTCAATTTTGTATTCTAGATCTCTTGAAATGAATGATAATATCACATTTGCCTTCCTCACCACAGGCTCAACCTGCAAATGAAGCTTTAGGGAATCCTGCACAAGGACTCCCAAGTGCCTTTGCACCCCAGATTTTTGTATGTTCTCACCATTTAGAAAATGGTAAACCCTCTCAATTCTTCTACCTAGGTGCATGATCATACACTTCTCAACACTGCATTCCATCTGCCAATTCTTTGCCCATTCTCCTGATCTGTCTAAGTCCTTCCGTAGCCACTCTACTTCCTCAAAACTACCTGCCCCTCCACCTAGATTCGTGTCATCTGCAACCTTTGCAACAAAGCCATCAATGCCATCATTCAAATCGTTGACAAGTAACATAAAAAGAATCAATCCCAACACAGACCCCTGTGGAACACCACTAGTCACCTGCACCCAACCAGAAAAGGCTCCCTTTATTCCCACTCTTTGCCGCATGCCAATCAGCCACTATTTTATCCATGCTAGAATCTTTCCTGTAATACCATGGGCTCATAGCTTTTAAGCAGTCTTGTGTGGCACCTTGTCAAAAGGCTTCCTGAAAATCCAAGTACACATCAACCAATTCTCCTTTGTCTAACCTGCTTGTTATTTCTTCAAAGAGTTCCAACAGATTTGTCAGGCAAGATTTTCCCTCGAGGAAATTGTAGCCTATTTTATCATGTGCCTCCAAGTAGCCCGAAACCACATCCTTAACAGTCGACTCCAACATTTTCCTAACCGCTGAGATCAGATTAACTGGTCTTTAATTTCCTTTCTTCTGACTCTCTCCCCTCTTGAAGAGTAGAGAGACGTCTGTAATTTTCCAGTCTTCTGGAACCATTGCAGAATGTAGTGGTTCATGAGAGAATCACTAATGCTCCACAAACAAGAGGCAGTCTGCAGATGCTGGAAATCCAAGCAACGCACACTGGAGGAACAACAAATGCTCGAGGAACGCAGCAGGCCAGGCAGCACCTATTTTTGAAAAAGGTATAGTCGTTGTTTCAGGATGAGAACCTTCGGCAGGACTGGGGGGGGGGGGGGGAGGTGGGGGCGGGGGGGAGAGGCAAAGAGACACATAACATGATAGGTGAAACCGGGAGGAAGGGATGAAGTAAAGAGCTGGGACGTTGACTAGTGAAAGATATACAGGCTGGAGAAGGGAGAGTCTGATTGGAAAGGACAGAAAGCCATGGAAGAAAGAAAGGGGGGGAGGGAGGAGCACCAGAGGGAGGTGATAGGTGGGCAAGGAGATAAGGTGAGAGAGGGAAAAGGGGATGGGGAATGGTGAAGTAGAGGCAGTTGGGGCATTACCGAAGATTGGAAAAAATCAATGCTCAATTAATGCAATTAAATAATGTCTCCACCATCTCTTCAGTGACCTCTTTCATAAATCTGGGGTGTACACCATCTGGTCCAGGTGCTTTATCTACCTTCAGATCTTTCGGTTTCCCAACAACCTTATCCCTAGTAATGGTAACTTCACACACTTGTGACCCCTGATACCTAGAATCTCCACCATAATGCTAAGGTCTCCCTCAGCGAAGACTGCTGCAAAATACTTATTCAGTTCGTCTGTAATTTCATTGTCTCCCATTACTACCTCTCCAGCATCGTTTTCCAGCATTCCGTTATCCACTCTCTCTTTTTTATGCTTTATAAATTGGTATCCTTTTAATATTATGGGCTAGCTTATTTGTGTATTCCATCTTTACCTTAATGACTTTTTAGTTGCTTTCTAATGGTATTTTAATCCTCTAATTTCCCACTAATCTTTGATCTAACATATGCTCTCTCTTTGGCTTTTATGTTGGCTTTGACTTCCCTTGTTAGCCATTGTTGTCATCTTACCTTTAGAACAACACACACAAAATGCTGGTGGAACACAGCAGGCCAGGCAGCATCTATAAGGAGAAGCACTGTCGACGTTTCGGGCAGAGACCCTTCATCAGGACTAACCGTGAAAGGAAAGATAGTAAGAGATTTGAAAGTAGGAGGGGGAGGGGGAAATGCGAAATGATAGAAGACCGGAGGGGGTGGGATGAAGCTAAGAGATGGAAAGCTGATTGGCGAAAGTGATACAGAGCTGGAGAAGGGAAAGGATCATGGGACGGGAGGCCTCGGGAGAAAGAAAGGGGGAGGGGGGGAAGCACCAGAGGGAGATGGAGAACAGGCAGAGTGATGGGCAGAGAGAGAGAAAAAAAAACTACATATGTCAGGGATGGGGTAAGAAGGGGAGGAGGGGCATTAATGGAAATTAGAGATGTCAATGTTCATGCCATCAGGTTGGAGGCTACCCAGCCGGTATATAAGGTGATGTTCCTCCAACCTGAGTTTGGGTTCATTTTGACAGTAGAGGAGGCCATGGATAGACATATCAGAATGGGAATGGGACGTGGAATTAAAATGTGTGGCCACTGGGAGATCCTGCTTTCTCTGGCAGACCAAGAGTAGGTGTTCAGCAAAACGGTCTCCCAGTCTGCGTCGGGTCTCGCCAATATATAAAAGGCCACACCGGGAGCATCGGACACAGTATATCACACCAGCCGACTCACAGGTGAAGTGTCGCCTCACCTGGAAGGACTGTCTGGGGCCCTGAATGGTGGTGAGGGAGGAAGTGTAAGGGCAGGTGTAGCACTTGCTCCGTTTACAAGGATAAGTGCCAGGAGGGAGATCGGTGGGAAGGGATTGGGGGGGGGGGGGGACGAGTGGACAAGGGAGTCGTGTAGGGAGTGATCCCTGCAGAAAGGGGGGGGAGGGAAAGATGTGATGGGGAGTGGGATCCTGTTGGAGGTGGCGGAAGTTACGGAGAATTATACATTGGACCTGGAAGCTGGTGGGGTGGTAGGTGAGGACAAGGGGAACCCTATCCTGTGTGGGGTGGCGTGCGGATGGGGTGAGGGCAGATGTGCGGGAAATGGGAGAGATGCGTTTGAGAGCAGAGTTGATGGTGGAAGAAGGGAAGGCCCTTCGTTTAAAAAAGGAAGACATCTCCTTCGTCCTGGAATGAAAAGCCTCATCCTGAGAGCAGATGCGGCGGAGATGGAGGAATTGTGAGAAGGGGATAGCATTTTTGCAAGAGACAGGGTGGGAAGAGGAATAGTCCAGGTAGCTGTGAGAATCTGTAGGCTTATAAAAACCCAATGCAGACTGGGAGACCGTTTCGCTGAACACCTATGCTCGGTCCGCCAGAAAAAGCAGGATCTCCCAGTGGCCACACGTTTTAATTCCACGTCCCATTCCCATTCTGATATGTCTATCCATGGCCTCCTCTACTGTCAAAATGAATCCAAATTCAGGTTGGAAGAACAACACCTTATATACCGGCTGGGTAGTCTCCAACCTGATGGCATGAACATTGACTTCTCTAATTTCCATTCATGCCCCTCCTCCCCTTCTTACCCCATCCCTGACATATGTAGTTGTTTTTTTTCTCTCTCTCTGCCCATCACTCTGCCTATTCTCCATCTCCCTCTGGTGCTCCCCCCTCACTTTCTTTCTCCTGAGGCCTCCCGTCCCATGATCCTTTCCCTTCTCCACGTTTGTTACACTTTCACCAATTACCTTTCCAGCTCTTAGCTTCATCCCACCCCCTCCGGTCTTCTATCATTTCACATTTCCCCCTGCCCCCACTACTTTCAAATCTCTTAGTAGCTCTCCTTTCAGTTAGTCCTGACAAAGGGTCTCGGCCCGAAACGTCGACAGTGCTTCTCCTTATAGATGCTGCCTGGCCTGCTGTGTTTCACCAGCATTTTGTGGGTGTTGTTTGAATTTCCAGCATCTGCAGATTTCCTCGTGTTTACCTTTAGAATACTGCTTTCTCTTTGGGATGTATATATCTTGTGCCTTGCGAATTGCTTCCAGAAATTCCAGCCATTGCTGCTCTGCCGTCATCCCTGCCAGTGTTCTTTTCCAATCAATTCTGGCTGACTCCTCTCTCATGCCTCTTGTAACTCTCTTTTCTCGATTGTCATACTGATAATCTGACATTAGCTTCTCCTTCTCAAGAGTGATCACTTTCCCCTAAGGGTTCTTCTAGCTTAAACTCTCTAATCAATTCTGGTTCATTGCACTACACCAAATTCAGAATAGCTGATCCTCTAGTGGGTTCAACCATGAGCTGCTCTAAAAATCCATCTCGTAGGCATTCTAGAAATTCCCCTCCTGTAATCCAGCACCAACTTAATTTTCCTAATGTGCCTGCGTATTGAAATCCTTCATGACTATTGTAACATTGCCCTTTTGCCATGCATTCTCTATCTTCCAGTGTAACTTGTAGACCACATTGTTACTACTGTTTGGGGGTCTATATCACTCCCATTAGGGCCTTTCGCCCCAAAAAATACTCTACTATAATTTTAAATACCTGCATCAATCAGCTACTTCAATGTTCCCTTTCCAGCTGAAAGAGAACTCCTGGCCTGTTTAATATTTCATGAATAGTTATATTGCCTCAATTCTGCTTGAAATTCTTTTTCCAATGTACTTCAGAAAGAAGTCCAAGCAGTGATCTATCACAGGATTTGGGCATCGTGAAAGGCTTTAATGTGATAGAAGTTTCCACTGTTCAGGAGGCTACACATTAGCACAATAAATATAAAATGTATACTGAAAATATCCCTCAAGTATAATGGTATCTGTGGAGACAGATCCGAATTGGCCTGCAGAATAGCTTCCCCATTTTCCATTGTATTTCACAATACCAGGACTCTCAGCCATTAGCCGTGAATATAAGAAGCTGTAGTATATCTAATAAAACATTCAAACCAAGCAGGCTCATCCAGGGAGTGGTTTGAATTTGCATTATAATGGAATGAGTCAGTGGAATAACTGGAATGAGTAACATAAAAATGCATTTAACGGGAAACATGTTAACTGTATGATGGAAAAATAAATTGTGGTTTATGTTGGTAGGGTAAAGGAAGTAAGATGGCAAAAAGTTTATTTGCAGCATAAACATCACTGTAGATCAAGTGGGCCAATGATTGTGTCTGTTCAGTAAATTTAATAGAATTTGACTATTTTCTGAAAGCTATTCTGGAAGCTTCTTCTGTGAAAACTGGGACAAATTTCAGTTGCATCTGTAGTGAGTATATCTAAAAACGCTACGTGCAGAGGAGCTCTGAATAAGTCCAAAGGGACGCTGTTATGTATGAATAGCACATGGACAGTTTTGCTAGCAAGTGACAGATATAATGCACACAAGGCAAAACAGCTGAAACATAAAGGATGATCCTTTTGGTCTAGTATGCATTGCAAAAGGATTAAGATGGACTGGGTGGCATGCTAGCATAGTGATCAACACAGTGCTTTACAGTCCAGGCAGTCTGGTTTCAATTCCCCCTGCTACCTTCTGAGGAGTTTGTATGTTCTCCCTGTGACCGTGTAGGTTTCTTCCAAGTGTTCAAGTTTCTTCCCACAGTCCAAAGACCTACCGGTTGGTGGGTTAGTTGGTCATTGTAAATTGTTCAGCAATTAAATTGGGGTATTGCTGGGTGGTGAGGCTTGAAAGGCCAAAAGGGCCTATTCCACGCTGTATCTCAATAAATAAATTTGAGTAAAATGAAAAGTAAGTGTGTGCAGTTTATTGCTATCTGAATTTTATTAGCAGTTTTCTCCATTAATTTAGCCCCACTCTCTCCTGATGCTGTGACCCTCTGATGCCTTATCCAAGTGATCATGGAACGTAGAGCAGGCCTAAAGGCCTTTTGAACTTTTATCCCTCTCCAAGATCAATCTAACCCTTCCCTCCCACATAGCCCTCCATTTTTCTTTCCTCTTAAGGCGCTCTTAAATGTCCCTAATGTATCTGCCTTTCCCACCAACTCCTTGTGGTACAGGCCTGGTCATTTCCATGCATTCCCTGTAGAAAAAATCTACCTCCAACATTTCCTATGTACTTTCCTTCAGTCACCTTAAAATTATGCTGTCTTGTATTAGCCATTGCTGCCCTGGGAAAAAGACTGGCTGTCCAGTCTTGCCTATGATTGTTTTAATATGAACTGCATCATTCATAGGCAGTCCGCTTGAGCATTTCAGCATTTTCTGTACACATATTTGGATATTAGATGAGAATCGCACTTATCAATACGTTTCACTGGATAGAATCTAGATATGAATTGTGGCAGATTTCTACATTAGTTAATTCATGCATGTAGATAGTTATAAGGTTACGAAAGCTGCTCTGGCAAAGATCAACTAAACCAGCACTGAGGAGAAGTCGCAACAGTACAATTGAACTGCACTAAATAAATATGATGATGCAAGTGAAAATGCCATCTTTCAATGTAGTTAACAAGCTGTTTGCCTTGATAGATTATTCATCTCGTTTAGCTTAAACAATCAGTCACTTAGAACAAGTAATTAATATTCAGTCCATTTGGGGCGATGAATTAGATGCAGTTTTTAAGATTACGGGTAGAGAACCCCACAGAATGTCTGAGTAACTGAATGAAAAAGGTCATTTATCTGACATTACAGTAATTAATTTGATGTACCTTCTACAGGTGGTTATGGATATTTTCAATCTTTATTATAATGTTCCAACATTAGGGAGCGGTGCGATGTCAAAATGTATTGTAATCTATATGTGGTATTTATACATGTACTAAATTTTGCTTTTGTTGCCAGCCTACTGCAAGTGTATCATTCTTGGATTGTGAATGAATGATTCAAGTGCTGGGTGTCGATGAAGTTACGTATTTTACACATTGCTTCCTGTGAGCACTGTCACTTGAAATGTTGGCAAACTGACCACACTTGTTCTCATTCACTTGCTGCATAATTACTATTTTCAGTGAGGTGTGATACATTGACAATCTTGTGATTTCAACTAAATTAGACATTTCCATTTGGATCATCTATAAGACATAGGGCCATTTGGCCCACTGAGTCTGCTCCGCTGTTTGATTATGGATGATTTATTTTCCCTCTCAACCTCATTTTCTTGCCTTCTCCTCCTAACCTTTGATGCCCTTGCCAATCAAGAACCTTTGACCTCTGCTTGAAATATACCAAATGTCTTCATCGCTGTGGAGATGAACTCCACAGATTCACCATTCTCTGGCTATAGAAACTCGTCCTCATCTCTGTTCTAAAGGGACATCCTATTCTGATACTGTGCCCTCTGGTTCTAATACTCTTCCACATTTACAAACATGCCCACTCTATATAGGCAATTTAAATTTAAATGAGATCCTTCCCAGCCCTCCCTCGCCATTCTTCTAAACTTCAGCATGTTCAAGTCCAGAGCTATCAAATGCTACTCCTACCCTTTCATTCCCAGCATAGGCACTGATGCACCATATTTTAAAAGCAAATCATTATAATCTACATCAGTGGTACATGCATCTCTGGGTTATGTGGATTTCTTTGCCATATATGAATCATAGAATCACAGAATGGGGATGCACAGGAGGATGCCATTTGGCTCAACAATGAACGATATACTTATCAGCAGTCCAGGCAGTTCCTCTCCTGAAGACCTTGTAAATTCTGCTTTTTAGATATTTATCCACTTTTTTTCCCCATGATACAATTGAATCAGTCTTCACTGTTATTCCTAACATTGTATTATAAATGCTAACCATTCTGCATTTAAAAAATCCTTGTATCACTTTTGGTTGTTTTGTCAATCATCTTAATTTCAAATAATTACAAGGAAATAGCAAAAGACTCTTCTGTCAAGGGGAATATTTTCCCCCTATTTACTTTGCCCATACCCTTTCAAATCCATTGGCAACCTCCATAGCTTCTCCAGCCTATCTATTCACTTAACAAAAGTCCCTAACCCTGGGATCATTTTAGTAAATTGTTTATGCTCCCTGTCCCAGTGTGGTGTCCAGAACAGCATACAATAATTCTATGTGTTTAGTGACGGGTGAATGGATTTCCTTTCCCTTTATAGTTTGTGCCTTTGTGTATAAAGTCAACATCCCAAGTTGCAGTTTATTGTAACATTCCTCCAGACCATGGTGCATCCACACATGTATCACACACAGCAAATAAACCAAAATGTTACACTACAAATAAGTTAATAAAATATAATTCAAAACGCATGTAGTAAAGCGCAGCACAGATAAATGGCTCGCTGTCCTGGTGATGAGACCTCGGTGGTGGCAGGGTATTCATTAGTCTCACAGCCCAAGGGAAGAAGCTTTCTTTAATGTTTAAGCAATTTACACTTTCAATAAAACATGCTCGTATTATCTAAGATGTCACTGTCCTGGCACCACTTTTAGAATTGCACCTTAATTTATAATGCCTCTTCCCCTTCTAAAAAAGTAACCATGCTAATGTATCCATTGTGCCAACATGTGATAATCTGCTCAAAATTCTTCACCTTCCTCCCAATGTTGTTATTTTCTTATGAAGCCTAAATCATTAATAGATATAAAAAGAAGCATTGAGTCTCCACTATATGCTAAGAGCTCCACTGTATATTACCACCAGCCTGATAAAGTCTTTCACCATTTCTTCTTTATTAGGTGCTTTTCTATCAATTTAAATGCATGATCTTTGACTTTATTGAATGCTCTTAAGTATCTCATCAACCGTACTTCCTCAATGACTGTTATTTAACCAAATTTCTATCAATTCTCCTTTGACAAGTCCATGTTGTCTTTCTCCAATTAACACACACATATCCATGTGACTGTTATTTTCTGTTTATGATTACTGTTTCTGGACTTCTCTGGCCATCAAGGTACCAAACAACTCCTTACAGTTATCTTCACCGAAGAAGATGCTGCTCAGCCTTCTTTGAATGAAGAAGTAACATTTTCAATCCACCTACCATTAAGCACCACCCAATCTTTGACCTTCCAAATATATCTGTCATAGCCAGGGCCTCAGCAACCTTGGCCCTTCCATTAGCAAGCTAGGGTACATCCCATCTGAACTAGATGATTTACACACATGAAGTGCAGCTAGCTTTCCTGCTGCCTCTGTTTTACCAACCTCACCGTCCTTTGTTGAGATTCTAGCAGCAGCATCTTTGGTGAATGTGACTGTAAGGAGTTGTTTGGTACCTTGATGGCCAGAGAAGTCCAGAAACAGTAATCATAAACAGAAAATAACAGTCACATGGATATGTGTGTGTTAATTGGAGAAAGACAACATGGACTTGTCAAAGGAGAATTGATAGAAATTTGGTTAAATAACAGTCATTGAGGAAGTACAGTTGATGAGATACTTAAGAGCATTTTTGTACCATTGCATGCCCTGTGACTGTATAAGATTTCTCTATCCTCTGGCATCTCTAATTGTCCCTAGGCTTTTTGGGATTTTCTGATTTCCTGTTACGTTTTCTACCAGATCTATCTCATGCTTTTTGCCCCTTTCATTCCTTTTTTATACTTTCTGAACTTTCTTTGGTCTTGTTCTCCCTCATATTAACTGTTTGGGATCTTTAATATACTTTCTTTTTCTGCTCCCTTTAACTTTGTCTTTTCGGTTGCTTAGGGAGTTTTGGTTTTAATTGCCTTATCCTCCACTCCATTGGGAATGTATCTAGACTGTAGCTGAAACATCTTCACTTTGTTCAATTACAGTTTTGTCTGTCAAGCTTTGATCCCATCTAAGTAAGTGAAATAATTATTGCAGCCAAAGGTTTTTTGCATTTACTTTGAATTTCAATTAACTTTTCAATGAACTGCCATTATGGAAAAAAAATTACGATTTTATGAATCATTTGCATATTTGGTTTAATTTAGTCATGTTTCAGAAATATTCACTTTTCAGTTTTGGCATGGTAAAAGTAGGTGCAATAGTGTTTATTTTTAGAGGTTTCTTTTGTATTTAGGGTAGGGAGTTTAAGCAGAAAAGTGGAGTTGAACTAGCAGTTCAGCCATGATCTTAATGAATGCTAACTAGAACACCTTTTCTGACCCCAATCATATTTCTTATGTTTTATACCTGTTCGATGGATTTATACCAAGTTTAAACAAGATGTACTAACTATTCTACCTGATGTATATTACAATGGTTGAACAATCATTTGCTGCTTTGAATTTTGGAAGCAAGGCTTAGAAATTTGCATTTGCCTCTTGAATTTTAACAGAAAAAAATGTGCTCTATTTCTTAATGTTATTAGTGAATCTCTTAAGGGTAAGAAAATAATGAATTGTTCTTGCTCATGAATAGTTAAGACTTGCTGCTATTTTGAAAGGAAAGACTGTTTGCAGTGTTTTTGCTATGAGCTTACTTTATATAATTTAAGGCTTGTTTTCTTCCCCCCCCCCCCCCCCCCACTTTTGGAGGTTTGTTCTGACATAAGCTGGTTACTGGTTATGGTTCCTTAGACTAAACTTCATCTAGGGATTAAGATAATCAGTCACTGTACGTGCTGTTCACAGACGCATCACTACAAATAATGGGGAATATCAGCATTGAGAAGTGCATCTGACAGGAGTTGCTACTCAGGGTGCAGCACTTGGAGGCAGTGGATCCGAATGTCACCCATGTGTTAAAGACACAGATTGAATGGAAGTGTAGAATCAGCCCTAAAGCCCAAAAATCTGTGCTGACTATCAAGCACCATTTTATGTTTCCTACATTCCCATTCACTCCTCACCAATTCTACCACTCAAGGGCAATATACAATGGCAATTTTAACTGCACATCAGTGTGAAGTGGGAAGAAATCAGAGGTTCAAGGAGAGGGGAAACTCACAAGGATAACGTGCAGAATATCAGGTGATTGCTGCTCCTAGAGGATGACAATCTGTTTACTTTTAGTGAATGTATACTCAATGTAACACTAGTCAGAAATTGTATAAATAACACCTTCCAGCCAATAAAGTGCTTCCTTTCCATTTTCTGTTCGCTCCACATGCCATAATCACTGTGCCTCCAGTAGAAAAAGGCAGGATGCTCCCATCCCTACTCCTTGACATTTGCGTTGCGGAGCCTACAAGACCACAAAAGACTCCACTTGCAGTTGTCCCTGCTAGAGATTGGATCACACTGGATCTTACCTTAGAGGTGAGAAGACAGTGGAAGTGTTGGTGGAGAGTACTTTGGGAACAGTGAACGTAAATCTATAAATTTCTAGGTAGCTATGGAAAGGGATCAAGTTAAGGGGGGAAGACTGATTTCAATAGCAGTAAGAGATTTTGGCAAAAGTAGAATAGGAACATATGTTTGCAGATAAAAAGACAACTTTAAAAGGAGAAGCTAAGAGTATTTTTATTTAGAGATACAGCACAGTAATAGGCCCTTCTGGCCCAACGAGCCTGTACCATCCATTTACATCCATATGACCAATTTACCCACTAACCCATATTTCTTTGGAATGTGGGAGGAAACTGGGATGATGATGATGATGTCGACTCAGGCCATTTTCATGCCTTACAAGACGAGGAACGAAAGACTGTGTGGCGTGCCACTCCTCTCACAGACATTTCCCAGCATTTTTCTTTATGAGGTCGAGTTGCGAGCTCAACAATCAACCCAGCACGGATGGAAAGCGTACTCGGGAATGGTCTGACTGGATTTGAACCCGGACACCTCTGTTCTGGAGTCCGGCGCTGATATCACTGCACCACCAGCCGACTTAGGAAACTGGAAACCTGGAGAAAATCCACACGGTCACGGGGAAAACATACAAATTCCTTGCAGGCAGTGGTGGGAATTGAACCCAGGTCACTGGCACTTTAAAGCGCTGTGCTAACTGCTACTGTACCATGCTGCCTATTTTGGATAAGGGTGAAAGATCCTCCAGGAGCACTATATTCACATCCAAAGACCAATAAAATTTCCTTAATGGGTGCAGAATGAATTCACAAAATTAATTCCAGGGACAAAAGATTGTCTTGTATTTACTAGTTTTAGAGGAACGCTTGGTGATCTTGTAGTGTTACAGCCTGTTTCTTCAGGCTGTAGATTCCAGAATTGAGGGAACACAATTTAAAAAAAAAAAAAATTTACCTAGTGGGTTGTAAATCTTCAGAATTCTCTACTCCAGAGGGTTGTGGCTATCCAGTCAATGAGTACATTCAAGGGAAATCAAGACGAATGTTGATCAGGTGGTAAAGTGAACCATGTTCTTGTTGAAGGGTGAATCAGGCTCAGGAAAGATTTGTATTTTATCTCTTTAGAAAAAGAGAATATTATGTTTCCTTCAATAGCTGTTGTTCTGCCACTTTCAATGTTCTGTACATTTGTACACATGTATCCTTTGCTATCACATTTAAATTGTACCTAAGCAATTTGTGTTTATTTTTCCTACCAAATGAATGCTTATCGACTTCCAAATCAGCTTATCAATTATTTGGCTGGTTTATAATGTATTGTCTCACTGTCTTCAGTTTTCACTGTTCCCTACAATTTGATGTATGCAAATATTAAAATTGTACCTCTGATTTCTACACCCACATTCAGTTCAGTTCTGCGTATTATGTAAATTCCCCTACTATTGATCCTCATGAAATGCCGTTCTATCTTTTCCCATTCGGAATATTATTTCAAATCCCAGTTGTCATGTGAAAATTAAACAAAAACTGCAGACACTGGAAATCTAAAGCAAAAACAGAAAATGTTGGAGATAGTATGTCAGGTTGCATCTGTGGGGAAACAAGCTATCACTGTTTCAAGTCAGAAACTCTTTATGGTCTTCTGTTTCGGAGTTACAGTGCTGTGCATTTTGCTGCTGGTTCTTGACTAGTCATGGGTCTACAGTACTGTATATAACAAAATCTATTTCCCACCAACTCCTCACCAATCTTATCACTTAACTACACACTGGGACAATATATAGTGGCAAAGTAAATACTAAATCTACCATTTAAAACTTGGCTAGCTTCTAAGTTACCGCTCAGTTCAGGCTAGCTGTATGATTTTTCTGGTTTCTGGATGTTCTTAAAGATACTACAGTACTGTGCAGAAGTTTTAGGCACGTGTATAGCTAGGGTACCTAAGACTTTTGCACAGTACTGTATTTGTCAAAACAGCAGGGAGCGAGTTTGTAATTCTGGCAGGAGCAAAGGATGTTGGGGATGGTGAAGGGTGTGGGACAGGTGGCAGAGATGGAGTTCCAGTGACTGTGGGTTGGCGCGGGTGCAGACATATCCAGCCCTAAGACACCAGGTAAGGTCCTTTGATTCCTAACAATTCATTTATTGATCACAACACAGTGCTCTCTGGTGCTTCCTGCTCCCTCCCCTCTCCCTTCCCCTTTTGCCAACCATGATTCTTCTCTCCCTGCTTCCAACCCACTCTCAGTCCACAATAGAGATCCATAGCAGAATCAGGTTTATCATTACTCACACATCATGAAAGTTGTTTTTTTATTGTGGTAGCATTACAGTGCAGTACATAAAATTGCTACAGAACTGTGCAAATGTCTTAGGCACCCCTGATATATATCAGGGGTGCCTAAGACATTTGCACTGAACTCTTAATTTCTATATCACTAATAGAAACATAGAAAGCTTACAGCATAATACAGGCCCTTCGGTCCACAATGCTGTGCTGAAAATACTCTTTCTTTAGAAATTACCTAGAGTTACCCATAGCCCTCTATTTTTCTAAGCTCCATGTCCCTATCCAGGAGTCTCTTAAAAGACCCTATTGTATCCGCTGCCGGCAGCCCATTCCACGCACTCACCATTCTCTGCGTATTTTTTTAAAAAATATACCCCTGACATCTCCTCTGTACCTACTGCCAAGCACCTTAAAACTGTGTCTTCTCTCGTGTTAGCCATTTCAGCCCTCTGGGGAAAAAGCCTCTGACTTTCCACACGATCAATGTTTCTCATCATCTTATACACCTCTGTCAGGTCATCTCTCATCCTTCATTGCTCCAAGGAGAAAAGGCCAAATTCACTCAACCTATTCTACTAAGGCATGCTCTCCAATCCAGGTAACATCCTTGTAAATCTCCCCTGCACCCTTTCTATAGTTTCCACATCCTTTGTGCAGTGAGGTGACCAGAACTGAGCACAGTACTCCAAGTGGGGTCTGACCAGGGTCCTATATAGCTGCCTCTCGGCTCTTAAATCCCAAGGTTGATGAAGGCTAGTGCGCCTTCTGCCTTCTTAACCACAGAGTCAATCTGTGCAGAAGCTTTGAGTGTCCTATGGACTCGGACCCCAAGATCCCTCTGATCCTCCACACTGCAAAGAGTCTTACCATTAATACTATATTCTGCCATCATATTTGACCTACCAAAATGAACCACTTCACACTTATCTGGGTTGAACTCCATCTGCCACTTCTCAGCCCAGTTTTGCATACTATCAATGTCCCGCTGTAACCTCTGACCGCCCTCCATACTATCCACAACACCCCCGACCTTTGTGACATCGGCAAATTTACTAACCTATTCATCCACTTCCTCATCCAGGTCATTTATAAAAATCACCAAAAGTAGGGGGTCCCAGAACAGATCCCTGAGACACACCACTGGTCACTGACCTCCATGCAAAATATGACCCGTCTACAAACACCCTTTGTCTTCTGTGGGCAAGCCAATTCTGGATCCACAAAGCAAGGTCCACTTGGATCCCATGCATCCTTACTTTCTCAATAAACCTTGCATGGGGTACCTTATTAAATGCCTTGCTGAAATCCATATACACTACACCTACTGCTCTTCCTTTATCAATGTGTTTAATCACATACTCAGAAAATTCAATCAGGCTTGTAAGGCATCACTTGCCTTTGACAAAGCCATGCTGACTATTCCTGATTATATTATGCCTCTCCAAATGTTCATAAATCCTGCCTCTCAGGATCTTCTCCATCAACTTACCAACCACTGAAGTAAGACTCACTGGTCTATAATTTCTTGGACTATCTCTTCGCCCTTTGTTGAATAAGGGAACAACATGTGCAACCCTTCAGTCCTCTGGAATGTCTCCCATCCCCATTGATGATGCAAAGATCATTGCCAATGTTAGGCTAATGAATGAATTGTTCCCTGGATCTCTTCATTTCCTTACTAATTATTGGAATAGCATTATTGGCTGTATATTCAAAGTAAATGTATTATCAGAATACATATGTCACCATATACAACCTTGAGATTTGTTTTCTTGTGGGCATACTCAGTAAATCCAAGAAACATAATAGAATCAATGAAAGACCACACCCAACAGGATGGACAAACAGCCAATGTTCAATAAACAACAAACTGTGCAATGCAAAAGAGAAAAATATATCAATAAGCAATGAATATGGAGAACATGATATGAAGAGTCCTTGAAAGTGAAGTGAAGGTTGTGGGAGCAGTTTGATGATGGGATGAGAGAAGTTATCCTTTCTGGTTCAAGAGCCTGATGGCTGAACCTGGTGCTGAGTGTCCTGGGGCTGCTGTACCACCTTCCTGATGGAAGAAAGCGTGATCTGGGTGGTGGGGGTCCGTGATGATGGATGCCGCTCTCATGCAACAACACTCCGTGCACATATGCCCAATGGTGGGGAGGGCTTTACCCGTGGTGTACTAGGCCGTATCCACCACTTTTTGTAGAATTTTCTCTCCAGGAGCATTAGTATTTCCATACCAGATTGTGATGCAGCCAGTCAAAATACTCTCAGCCACACATCTATAGAAGTTTGTGAAAGTTTTAGATATCACGCCAAATCTTTAAAAACTTATAAGGAGGGAGGAGTGCTGCCATTCTTTCTTTGTAATTGCACTAATGTGCTGGGCCCAGCACAGATCCTCTGAAATGATAACACTGAGGAATTTAAAGTTGCTGACCATTTCCATCTGTGATCCCCTGATGAGGACTGGCTTATGGACTTCTGGTTTCCTCCTCCTGAAGTCAATAATCGGCTCCTTGGTTTTGTTGACATTGAGTGAGAGCTTGTTGTCCAGCCAGATTTTCATTCTCTCTCCACCTTTGATTCAGCCAACAACAGTGGTGTTGTCAGCAAACTTAAATGTGGCTTTGGAACTGTGCTTAGCCTTACAGTCATAAGTATAAAGCAAGTAGAGTAGGGAGCAAAACCCACAGCCTTGTGGCACATCTATACGGATGGATATCATGGAGGAGATGTTGTTGCTAATCTGAACTTACTGGGGTCTGCAAGTGAGGAAACTGAGGTTCCAATTGCATGAGGTATTGCTCACACAAATGTCACCAATCAGTTTTAAAATGAAATTTGATAACAAGTTTTGTAATTTAATTTACATAGATAAAATTCATCTTTATATTTTTCAGTTTAATTAGTTTATCAATTGCTTTCTCTTTATTTTACCATTCTGTTTGGATATTGTGGGCAATGAGGAAGATGCAGATAGACTTGAGAGGGAAGCACAATTTAAGCGAATTGGCAAGGACGTGTATGATGAAAGGCAATGTGGAAAATGTGAGAGAATTGACTTTGACAGGAAGGAGGCGGTAGTTTTTCAAAATGGTGAGAAATTGAAAGATAGTGTTCAGAGAAATGATTGCCCTTGTACAGGAATTACTGAAAGCTAACAGGCAAATTTTTAAATTTGCATACATCAAATTGAGAGATACAATAAAAGCTGAGGAAGTTGGTGTGTGTACACACACACACACACACACACACACACACACACACACACACACACACACACACACACACACACACACACACACACACACACACACACACACACACACACACACACACACACACACACACACACACACACACACCTTTTGAAGGAAAAAAAAAGACCATAAGATATAGGAGCAGAAGTAGGTCATTCAACCTGTCATCTTCTCCACCATTCAATCATGGGCTGATCCAATTCTTCCAGTCATCCCCACTCCCCTGCCTTCTCCCTATACCCTTTGATGCCCTGGCTAATCAAGAACCTATCTATCTCTGCCTTAAATGCACCCCACAACCGCTCATGGCAACAAATTCCACAGATCTAGCACCCTCTAACTAAAGTAATTTCTCTGCATCTGTTCTAAATGGACGTCCGTCAATCCTGAAGTCGTGCCCTCTTGTCATAGAAACACTAGTAACACTATTAACAATCCTTTAATCAGGCAAACTTGGGACATCAGTGGTGCTGGATTGGCAGATTTTCAGAGTAGTGGATATTATTCTACCACTACCCAACAATCTTTTAATTTAATTTTTACAAGGTTTTACATAGTAGAATACTGAGCCCTCTGAGTTAAAGGGAAATAGAGACAGAGAGACACAGAGAGTCACCAACTTCTTTGATAATATTGAACACAATAATATGGTAGAGGAACAAAGGACTAAGGGGTATAGAATCAATGCCGCTTTTATCATGCAGAAATGGAACTTAAACTTCTCCATCATTGGAAAATCCTTCCCTGACATTGAGCACATCGACACTAAGCACTGCCACAAGAGTTCAGCATCCATCATCGAGAACCTCACCATCCAGGCCATGCTGTCTTCTCACTACTGCCATTGGGAAGGACGTACAGCAGCCTTTGGCCCCACATCACCCAGGTTCAGGAACAGTTATTACTCTTCAACTATCAGACTCCTGAACCGGCATAGATAACTTCATTCACTTCATCACTGATTAGATCACCGACCACAACCTATGGATTTGCTCTTAAGGACTCTACGACTCGTGTTTTCAGTATTTTAATTATTATTTGTGTTTGTTTTGTATTTGCGCATTCATCTTTTGCGCATTGGCTCACCGTCAGTCTTTATTTCCTCCAGCATTTTATGTGTGTTGCTCTGGAGTTCCAGCATCTGTAGAATCTCTTGTGTTAAGTCTTTGTGTGTAGTATTTTTCATTGATTCTATTGTTTTTTTGTTCAACTGCGAATGCCTACAAGAATATGAATCTCAGGGTAGTATATCGCGACATATATAGTTTGATTACATACTTATTTGCACTTGAACTTAAACTGATCACAGGATATCACACATGTATATGTTGGACATGCTCTCCCAAATCTATTTTGGGGAGGGAATTATAAATTGGATCCATCTGCTTTACATTTAGTCCAGTCCAAATTAATGGGTGGGAGACAGGTAGCTTGCCATGAAGTCTGGTGCCAAGCAAGGTTGTCCACTCTCTCATTCAGGAAAGACGCCACGTCTTCATCACTTTTCAATAGGACAGCTTCGTTTATCCAATTTTCTTTAACACCAGATCTAGATTTGCCAAATGTCCAAACAACTATTGATCTTAGCCTTGAACAACCTTGCTGACTCTGGAGTAGAAAATTCTAAAGATCTACGACATCTCAAATTTAAAAAAAAATCTGTCCTCCTTCCAGGCCTACAATAGTGAAATGCAAACTGAGCAACATACACAAAATGCTGGAGGAGCTCAGCAGTCCAGGCAGCATCTATGGGGAAAAAGTACCGTCGACATTTTGAGCCTAAACCCTTCTGCAGGTCTGGAGGGGGAAAGAAGCTGAGGAATAGTTTTAAAAGGTGAGGGGAGGAGAGAGAGAATCACTAGGTGACAGGTGAAAGCTGAAGGGGGAGGGGATGAAGTAAAGACCTGGGAATTTGACTAAGGGCGAAGGAGCACTAGAGGAGGTGATGGGTGGGTAAGGGGATGAAGTGAGAGTGGGAAAAGGGGATGGGAAATGGAGGTGGGGTGGTGTTGGGCATTACTGGAAGTTTGAGAAATCTATGTTCATGCCATCAGGCTGGAGGCTACCCAAACAGAATATAAGGTAAGGTAGCCTCCAAAATGATGGCATGAACGAGAGAGAATGAGTGACTTTAAAATGTGGTTGTGGTGTTTGTGAAAGGAGGCTGTCTGTGTTTTTGTGTCTGTCTACGAGTATGAAAGAACAGTATATCTGTTGATTTAGTTTACTTTGACACTGTGTGAAATTTCTTGTGCCATTGTTTAGTGTCTTACGACTGCTTGTTTTTCTCCCTACCTCCTTCTCGGTCCTATTTGTCACCCTGAAGAGTCTTCTGGCTGTACCCTCTCAGTACATAAACCATCCCACCGAGCCCGCATCTCCTTTCACTCCTTGACTCAATGCACTGTCCCTCATTCTGTCCCCTGCAACCTCTCTGTCCTTTGTGTGTTACTGCTAGTTGACTAGTAAAGTCTGATGCTTTTCTGCCACTGCAGTGCAGCAAAGTGTTTCCACCTGAGTAGAATTCAGCGAAGTCCTGTGCATGTGTCATGTTATCACTTATGTGGGGGTGAGCCATCCTGATGTCTTTCTGGCCAACTTCACCTTTTTCTTTGGGGACGCAGAATGGAGTGTTAGCATCTTGCGTACCAGACAAAAGTATGTCATGAGATTTGCAAGTAATTGCTGTTACTGCTCTGCTTCAATGGTAAGATATCGTTTATGTACATTATCTACTTCATGAGCTGAATCAGGAGTTTCACTCAGCACTGGAGAGATGTCTTGGAATATCATGCTGCAAATTTACATTCAATTTGCTTGAGATTATCAATAAACACATAAGCCATGATGTTGTAAAGTTGCAGAAAAGAAATGAGGACCTAAAGCCCAAGGAGCTGGTTGACCTTTTCCTTTCCATTAATTTTCTTGACTATGGCGATAATTCCTTGGAATACTAACTATTTCATACTGATCCATCTCCATTCTTGCGGTTGAAATTAATAACTTGTCAATCCGGCTGGCCAGAGACATAATAATTTTATGTCATTAAAAGATTTGCCTTCAGCAAAACAACCAGAATATAACTTCATTCTTGCATTACAGAATAATTCATATATTGTTTGTGGCAAATAATATCCTAACTGTGTATGTTTTTAAACCTCAAAAAATAATTGAATTATGGAATATTGGAAGATGGATGTGCTAGCTAATTATAGGCCAGAGAGGTTATTGGGAAGAGATTATTGAGGGGTGAGGTTAATAAGGCAGATACTTATCAAAGGTAGTTAACAGTGCTTAGTTTGAGGAAGATCCTGTTTGATCAATTGGATTAAATTTTCAAAGTAATGTATTGATGAGAGCAAAGCATTTGAAGTACTCTACATTGATTTCCGTAAGGCCTTTGACAAGGTCCCACATAGGAGACTGGTCTAGAAGTTGGGTCTCACGGCTTCCAAAGCAAGTAGCCACATCAAACCCAAAATTAGCTTGATAATCGGGTGGTGTGGGATTGATTTTGTGACTGGAAGTCATTGGCCAGTAATGCACCATGGGGGTCCATGCTGGGGAACTTACTAGTTGTTATGTACACTTTTTAAGTGTTCTGTATGTAGATGTAGGATGTATGATTAGTAAGTTTGTAGGTGACATGATTGACAGTATGCACACGATTGCATGATTTTGATCAATTGGTAAAATAGGTAGAGCAATGGCAAATTAAATATAAGTACAGTGTATATTGGTGGGGATCCCAGAAGGGATCTACAATATAAGACTAGGGAGATTATGGTAAAACTTTGCTTAGGCTGTTGCTGGAAAACTGTGTATAGGATATCGATCTTTAATTCTTTTAAAAGGAAGCAGAATAATTAACAAAATGAAATAAAAATGTATGGCGCCCCATACCTTATTTAGTTTGTTTAATTTCAGAATATAAATAAAGGATTAAACATAAGAGATTTGGGATTGAGTTCTGTTTTTCTTGGAGGGTTGCAAAATGGTCTAAATTAACATCAGAATTAATAGTTTCTCACTAAGATAGGTATCTTATGGATAGGGGAATCAAGGGATATGGGGACAAGGCAGGAACCGGGTATTGATAGTAGATGATCAGCCATGATCTCAGAATGGCGGTGCAGGTTCGAAGGGCCGAATGGTCTACTTCTGCACCTATTGTCTATTGTCTATTGTCTAAGGTAGCCTAGCTGCAGGGGGAGTTGAGCCACTGTTGTCAGGAACTGCAACATAGTTGGCTGCTAAAATAAAGGCACTTCCCATTTTATGGTAGAATAGACCGGTTTCAGAAAATTGGATGATATGAGTTTCAACAGTGGTGGGCAAACAACTGGATTATTTTGTAGTGGGTGACACTGATTCTCAAGGCTGCAACTTAGGGCACCACTGCTCAATACAAGAGGACATGGCTTTAAGGTAAGGGGTGGAAAGTTCAAGGGGGATATTAGAGGAAGGTTTTTTACACAGAGAGTGGTTGGTGCATGGAATGCACTGCCTGAGTCAGTGGTGGAGGCAGATACACTAGTGAAATTTAAGAGACTACTAGACAGGTATATGGAGGAACTTAAGGTGGGGGGTTATATGGGAGGCGGGGTTTAAGGGTCGGCACAACATTGTGGGCTGAAGGGCCTGTACTGTGCTGTACTATTCTATCTTCTATGTTCTATAACTATGAAGTAGAACTTGAGGACAGTCTTGACCTGATGAAAGGCCATTGGCTTGAAATGTTAGCTCTTTTCTGTCCCCACACATGTTGTCTGACTTGCTGTCTTTCCTGTCCTTTTCCATCTATATTTCAGATTTCTATCATCTGGAATGTTTTGCTTTGCATCTCGTCTTTTACAGATATAATTGTTATTTATTACTGGTGATCAAAAATAATCAACAAACATGATTTCTAATCCATAATTTCTCCACATTTGTGAGGCTTTCATTGAAAATCTGAACACAAAAGAGAAACAGATTAATTTCTTAGGTTTTACAATGCTGTGATCCTCATAGTTAATTTTAAACATGAAATAGAGCAACATCAGCATGGTTCTCTGATGCTTGAGGCAAATGTGTATTTTTGTGTAATTTGTGCCATTTGTAATTGTTCAGACTTTTGCTGTACTTTTCCATTAATAAAGAATGCAGTGAGAAATATAGGTATCACTTCAACTTCATTGGCATGCATTAAAATTAAGTTCATATGTAAATATGGTTTTCAAGTTTACCAGAAGAAAATACCACAGGTAATAGAAATCTGTAAACTGAAATTAAAATAGAAAGTACTGGAAATACTTGGCAGTCAGGCAGGGCCCTGCAGGCAAGGACACAGTAGAGACAATTAATTTCAAATATGAAATAGGGCAACTTCAGAATGGTTCTCAGAGAGAGAGGGACATTCATAGAAAGGAGGTGAGGAGGAATTTCTTTAGCCAGAGAGTGGTGAATCTGTGGAATTTATCACCACAGGCGGATGTGGAGGCCAAGTTTTCAATGTACTTTTAAGGCAGAGGTTGATAGATTCTTGATTGGTTAGGGCATAAAGGGATAAAGGGAGAAGGCAGCAGATTGGGGCTGAGAGGAAAATTGGATCAGCCACAATGAAATGGCAAAGCAGACTTGATGGGCCAGATGGCCTAATTCTGCTCCTATGTCTTACGGTTTTATGGTCTTGTATGCAAGTTCAGTGACCTTTCAATAGTTTTCTAATGATAAATGGGAAACAACTCTGTATTTATTAAAGTGAAATCAATGAACAAAATGTTGACCCAATAGGCAGGAGTACATGAGAACAGTGACTTTAGTTCTGGAATTGTATATGTTACAAAGGTTGTCAATACTTCTGTATATATTTTAAAAGTCTGAAGATTAATGTTGATGTGTATAAAATCAAAATCAGGGTTATTATCATCGGCATGTGTCGTGAAATTTGTTAACTTAGCAGCAGCCGTTCAATGCAATACATGACATAGAAGAAAAAAACACAAATTAAAATAATAATAAATAAATAAGTCAATTTCTGTACACATATTGACCAGATTAAAAATCATGCAAAAAACAGAAGTAATATATTTTTTAAAATGAGGTAGTGTCCAAGAGTTCAATGTCCATTCAGAAATTAGATGACAGAGGGGAAGAAGCTGTTCCTGAATCGCTGAGTGTGTGCCTTTAGGCTTTTCCTGGTGGCAACAGTGAGAAAAGGGCATGCCCTTTTCAAACTCAAAATGATTTTGGTTTGTATACTGAATTAAACAATACTTTTAAAAATTATCCATATTTGTAGCAGAATGTTTTGTGGCTGATCCACAAAATGTGGATGTGATGTCACACAATGTGACATCATTGGGCTTATGGTTAATGTGGATTCATCAGCAATGTTGCATAGTCACTTATAATTCTACAATACAGAAACCAAGTCATGAGAACTTTGAAAATTATAAGTTTAGAGATCATGATGAAATGTTATTATCTTTCATGCTTTGGGTGAAATGATTCCCTTGATAGAATTATATTGTTTGGAAAGAAACTGATTGTTCCATCATGCCTGCACTAACACATCAAAAAATATTTCCTTGTCCATTCCCTATTCTTTCACCATAACACACACATAACAGGTACAGAGACTTACTGGCAAATGTCATTTGGAACACAACAATGCTTTGTGTGTGTCTCAGAGGAACAGTTCTGATATGTCAATCACTTAAACTGTATGATAAAGGAGTAATAGATGTGATTAAAAATGGTGCTTCATCAGGTATGTGAAAAATAGAGGATCCCTATAAGTATAATTCATGTCATAATTAACAGGAAGGAGATAATCTGTTAAAATCAACATTTCAGTATTTTTCACAAAAAATACGGAGAGTCTAAGGGATGTGTCCAATTTCATTTACGTTATTCTCAGTATGCCAGTAATGATGCACAGATGATTAAATGTTCCCAAAGAACTGTTGGAAATTGGTGATCCCAGATTTGATTGGCAGTGCCTCATTTTTAATCTAAGCATTGCCTCTCTTGTTTTTCATCACATGCACATCACAAGGACAATCTAATTTTTTAACTCATCATTTCTAATGTTGATTTTAATTATGGAAAATTATGCACTGGATACATCACAAATTAGCTTAAGGGCATGTATAGGATTGTGCACAGCTTGTGTATTGTCTATTATTTGCGTCCACAGGGCCATGGAAAACTTTATTCAGCAGTTGGAGTGATGCTAGGTCTATGGTGTGGTCTGGAGATTGCAAGTGTAATATTGGACCACACCCAGGACAAACTGAGCTTCAGACCATAAGATAAAGGAGCAGAATTAGGCCTTTTGGCCCATCAAATGTGCTCTGTTATTCCCCTTTCAATCCTATTCTCCTGGCTTTCTCCCATAACCTTTGATAACCTGACCAATCAAGAACCTGTCAACCTCTGCTTTAAGTATACTCAATGACTTTACCTCCACAGCCATTGTGGCTTTGAATTTCACAAGTTCATTATCCTCTGGCTAAGGAAATTCTCCCTCAACTCTGTTTTAAACGGACATCCCTCTGCCCTGAGACTGTGCCCTCTGGTCCTAGACTCGCCAACTATAGGAAACTTTGTGTCCACATCCATTATCTACAAGTACATTCAACATCCAATAGATTTCAATGAGATTCCCCCCTCATTCTTCTGAACGCCAGTGAGCATAGGCCCAGAGCCCACAAATGCTCCTCATATGTTAATATTTTCATTTCCAGAATCATTCACATGAGCCTCCTCTGGACCCTCTCCAACGCCAGCACATCTTTTCTCGGGTAAGGGGCCCAAAACTATTCACAATACTCCAAGTGCGGTCTGGCAAATGCCTTATAAAGCCTCAGCATTATATCACAAACCAGAGTAAATCTGCAGGTGTTGGAAATCCAAGCAACGCACACACAAAATGCTGGAGAAACTCAGCAGGCCAGGCAGCATCTATGGAAAAGAGTAAACACTTGACATGTCCTGATATAGGGTCTTAGCCCGAAATGTTGACTGTTTACTTTTTTCTATAGATGCTGCCTGGCCTGCTGAGATTTTGTGTGTGTTTCTCAGTATTATACACTTGCTCTTGTATTCAAGTCCTCTCACAATGAATGTTAATATTTTATTTGCCTTCCTTACCACAAAACCATAATTTTGTTGTTCAAATCATTGACATAAAATTTGTAAAGAATTGATCCCAACACCGACCCCTACAGAACATCTCTAGTCACTGGATGCCCCTTTATTCCCATTCTTCGTCTCTGGCCAGTCAGACAATATTCTATCCATGCTAGCATCTTTCCTAAAATACCATGAGCTCTTGTTAAGCAGACTCAGGTGTGGCATCTTGTCAAAAGCCCTCTGAAAATCCAGTATCTACTGACTCTCCTTTGTCTATCCAGCCTGTAATTTCATCAAAATCTTCAAGAAATTTGTCAGGAAAGATTTCTCTTTAAGGAAGCCATGCTAACTTCGGCCTATTTTGTCATTTATCTCCCAGTACCCTGAAACCTCATCCTTAATAATGGAGTATAAAATTTTCCCAACCACTGAGGTCAGGCTAACTGGCCTTAAATTTCCCTCCTTCTGTCTCCCTCCTTTCTTAGAATGGAGTGATGTGTAATTTTCTAGTTCTCCAGAACCATTCCAGAATCTAGTGATTCTTCGAAGATCATTAATAATGCCTCCACAATCTCTTTAGATATCTCTTTTCACAAACATGGGTTGTAGTCCATCTGCTCCAGGTAAGTTACCTACCTTCAGACCTTTCAGTTTCCCAAGCACCTTCTCTTTAGTATTGGCAACCACATTCGCTTTTGCTTCCTGACACTCTCAAATTTCTGGCGTACTTCGAGTGTCTCCCACAGTGAAGACACTGACACAAAATACTTATTAATTTCATCTGCAATTTCTTAATCCCCTATTACTATCTCTCCAGCGTCATTTCCCAGCAGTCCAATATCTACTCTCGCTTTATATACTTTTTTACACATTATATATCTGCAAAAGCATTTGGTATTCTAACTTCCGTTAATGCCCCCCTCCCCTTCTTACCCCATCCCTGATATATTTAGTTTTTTTTCTCTCTCTGCCTGTTCTCCATCTCTCTCTGGTGCTCCCCTCCCTCTTTCTTTCTCCCTAGGCCTCCCATCCCTTTCCCTTCTCCAGCTCTGTATCCCTTTCGCCAATCACCTTTCTGGCTCTCAGCTTCACCCCACCCTCTCCTGTCTTCTCCTATCATTGTGCATTTTCCCCTCCCCCTCCTACTTTCAAATCTCTTAACTAGTTTACCTTTCAGTTAGTCCTGACAAAGGGTCTCGGCCCGAAACGTCGACAGTGCTTCTCCCTATAGATGCTGCCCGGCCTGCTGCATTCCACCAGCATTTTGTGTGTGTTGTTTGATATTCTTTTATATTATTTGCTAGCTTGCCTTCATATTTCATCTTTACTCATGGCTATTTTTAGTTACATTGTGTTGGTTTTTAAAAGCTTCCAAAACCCCTCATTTTTGTTAAATTATACGTATACCCTCTCTTTTCATTTTATGCTGGCTTTACTTCCCTTGTCAGTCATAATTACCTCTTCCTCCTTTTAAAATACTTCTTCATTTTTGGGATATGTCTATGCTACATCTTCTGAATTACTCCCAAGAAACTTGTGCCATTGCTGTCATTCCTTCCAACCAACTTTGGCCATTTCCTCTCTCATGCCTCTGTAATTTCCTTTACTCCACTGGAATACTGATATATCTTCTCCCTCTCAAACTGCAGAGTGAATTCTAACATATGATTACTGCCTCTTAAGGGTTCCTTTACCTTAAGCTCCCTAATCAAATCTGGTTCATTGCACAACACCCAATCCAGGATTGCCTTTTCCCTAGTAGACTCAACCACAAGCTGCTCTAAAAAGCCATCTCATCAATCCCTTGAGATTCAGCTCCAAACTGATTTCCCCAATCTGCCTGCATACTGAAATTCCCTATTACTGTCGTAGCATTGCCCTTTTTACATGCCTTTTCTATCTCCTGTTGTATTTTGTATCCCATATCCTACTACTATTCAGAGGCATGCATATAACTTCCATCAGAGTCTTTTTTAAGTTTGTAGTTTCTTAATTCTACTCATTAGGTTCCTACATCTTTTAATTCCATGTCACTTCTTTCTAAGAATTTGATTTAAATTTTTTACCAACAGAGCCGTTCCGCCTCCCTCTACTTACCTGTCTGTCCTTCTGATACAATGTGTATCCTTGGATGTTAAACTCCCAACTAAGATCTTATTTCAGCCATGTCTCAGTGATGTCCACAACATCTTACCTGCAATCTTTAACTGCACTAAAAGATCATCTACCTTCTTCCATACACTGTGTGCTTTCAAATATAACACCTTCAGTCTTGTATTCATCACTCCTTTCAATTTTTGCCCCCATGTTACATTTCAACTGACCCCACTGACTGCAGTGTTTCCCTCTCCTTCACAGTTTCATTACACACTGCATCTTCCTGGATACATACTGCCCCATCCTCAGCCCTATTACTCTGGCCCCCATGGCTAAGTTAGTTTAAACTCCCCCCAACAGCTCTGGTGAACCTGCCCATAAGGATAATTTTGCCCCTATGTTTCACTTGTAACCTTTCTTTTGTTTTACAGATCATACCTTCCCCAGAAGAGTTCCCAATGATCCAGATATCTGAAACCCTGCCCCCTGCACCAATTTATCAACCACACATTTATCTGTCAAACCATCCTATTCTTATACTCACTGGCGTGTGGCACAGGCAGCAATCCAGAGTTTATTACCCTGGAAGTCCTGTTTTGCAGCTATCTACCTAACTCTATATATTAAGAAGGTCTCAGGACCTTCTTCCTTTTCCTAACTATATCATTGGTATCATTATGCCCAGGCAGCACCTTCCCACTTTAGAATGCTGTGGACTCTATCCAAGACATCCCTGACTCTGGCACCTGGAAGGCAAACTACCATCCAGGTGTCAATAGGCAATAGGTGCAGAAGTAGACCATTCGGCCCTTCGAGCCTGCACCACCATTCTGAGATCATGGCTGATCATCTATTATCAATACCCGGTTCCTGCCTTGTCCCCATATCCCTTGATTCCCCTATCCATAAGATACCTATCTAGCTCCTTCTTGAAAGCATCCATAGAATTGGCCTCCACTGCCTTCTGAGACAGTGCATTCCAGACCCCCACAACTCTCTGGGAGAAGAAGTTTTTCCTTAACTCTGTCCTAAATGACCTACCCCTTATTCTCAAACCATGCCCTCTGGTACTGGACAGATTTCCTGCCTCTATTTTGTCCAATCCCTTAATAATCTTATATGTTTCAATCAGATCCCCTCTCAATCTCCTTAATTCCAGCATGTACAAGCCCAGTCTCTCTAACCTCTCTGCGTAAGACAGTGCAGACATCCCAGGAATTAACCTAGTGAATCTACGCTGCACTTCCTCTATAGCCAGGATGTCCTTCCTTAACCCTGGAGACCAAAACTGTACAGAATACTCCAGGTGTCGTCTCACCAGGGCTCTGTACAAATGCAAAAGGATTTCCTTGCTCTTGTACTCAATTCCCTTTGTAATAAAGGCCAACATTCCATTAGCCTTCTTCACTGCCTGCTGCACTTGCTCATTCACCTTCACTGATTGATGAACAAGTACTCCTAGATCTCTTTATATTTCTCCCTTACCTAACTCTACACCATTCAGATAATAATCTGCCTTCCTGTTCTTACTCCCAAAGTGGATAACCTCACACTTATTCACATTAAACGTCATCTGCCAAGTATCTACCCACTCACTCAGCCTATCCAAGTCACCCTGAATTCTCCTAACATCCTCATCACATGTCACACTGCCATCCAGCTTAGTATCATCAGCAAACTTGCTGATGTTATACTCAATGCCTTCATCTAAATCATTGATGTAAATCGTAAACAGCTGTGGTCCCAATACCGAGCCCTGTGGCACCCCACTAGTCACCACCTGCCATTTCGAGAAATACCCATTCACCGTTACCCTTTGCTTTCTATCTGCCAACCAGTTTTCTATCCATGTCAATATCTTCCCCCCCCCAATGCCATGAGCTCTGATTTTACCCACCAATCTCCTATGTGGGACCTTATCAAATGCCTTCTGAAAATCGAGGTACACTACATCCACTGGATTTCCCTTGTCTAACTTCCTGGTTACATCCTGGAAAAACACCAATAGATTAGTCAAGCATGATTTGCCCTTGGTAGATCCATTCTGGCTTGGTCCAATCCTATCAGTGCTATCTAGATATGCCACTATTTCATCTTTAATAATGGACCCTAGCATCTTCCCCACTACTGATGTTAGGCTGACTGGACAATAGTTCTCCGTTTTCTCCCTCCCTCCTTTCTTAAAAAGTGGGATAACATTAGCCATTCTCCAATCCTCAGGAACTGATCCTGAATCTAAGGAACATTGGAAAATGATTACCAATGCATCCGCAATTTCCAGGGCCACCTCTTTTAGTACCCTAGGATGCAGACCATCTGGACCTGGGGATTTGTTAGCCTTCAGTCCCATCAGTCTTCTCATCACCGTTTCCTTCCTAATGTCAATCTGTTTCATTTCCTTTGTTACCCTATGTCCTTGGCCCATCCATTCATCTGGGAGATTGCTTGTGTCTTCCCTAGTGAAGACAGATCTAAAGTACTTATTAAATTCTTCTGCCATTTCTCTGTTTCCCATAACAATTTCACCTAATTCATTCTTCAAGGGCCCAACATTGTTCTTAACTATCTTCTTTCTCTTCACATACCTAAAAAAGCTTTTGCTATCCTCCTTTATATTCCTGGCTAGCTTGTGTTCGTACCTCATTTTTTCTCCCCGTATTGCCTTTTTAGTTAAGTTCTGTTGTTCCTTAAAAATTTCCCAATCATCTGTCCTCCCACTCACCTTAGCTCTGTCATACTTCCTTTTTTTTAATGCTATGCAATCTCTGACTTCCTTTGTCAACCACTGTGGCCCCTTTCCCCCCTTTGAATCCTTCCTTCTCTGGGGGATGAACTGATTTTGCACCTTGTGCATTATTCCCAAGAATACCTGCCATTGCTGTTCTACTGTCTTTTCTGCTAGGCTATCCGTCCAGTTAACTTTGGCCAGCTCCTCCCTCATGGCTCCATAGTCTCCCCTGTTCAACTGCAACACTGACACCTCCGATCTGCCCTTATCCTTCTCAAATTGTCTTTTTGTCTTCTCAAAAATGTCTTTTTCAAATCCACGGGATCTCCTGTCTGTTCCTCTAACTGTGGAATCCCCTATCACCACTGCACTCCTCTGAGGCACAGAACCAGACTCAGTGCCAGAGACCTGGCTGCTGCAACTTCCCCTGGTTGGTTTTCCCCCACCCAGACAACAGCATGCAAAGCGGTATACTTATTACTGAGGCAACTGGCTGCCTATTCTGTTTCCCTCTCTGGATAGTCACCCAGGTACCTGTCCCCTGCAACCTAGGGGCAACCATCTCTCTATAGCTTCTATCACCACCACGTTCTCCCATCTGAGCTGAAGGGCATTGAGTTGCAGCTCCACTTCCTGTGGTGAACTAGATATACCTGTCTGACTGCTCCTGTGGCTCCTCCCACAGACCCCTGTATAAAGGTGACTGTGGGCTGCTGCTCTCCCTCATTTTCCCCAGGATGTAGTGCTGTTTATTCTTCCAGTCAATAAAAGCCAATATCTCGCTTCCTAAGTCTCAGCGTGAGTTATTGATGGTGCATCACTTCCTTAATGCATTCTCTCAGGAGGTGTAGCTCGATGCACTTTGCGTAGATGTAGTTATCAGAGAGACTCGAGGTGTCCCAGTGTTCCTACATCTCTGATAAAGAACATAACATGAACTCTGGACCCATTGTCAGCTCACTAGCCATGTACTAATAGACAATGAAAGAGAAAAAGAAATCTAGAAACTTGGAACCTCTTCCTGTGCTTGCCCAAGCCTGTTCTTGCCAGAATGACTTCATTGGAAATTTCTAGCTTTGACAATTACCTCTAGCTTCCCAACTAGTTGCAGATGATTTGCACCTACCCTCAAGCCCAAATAAACCATCTTGCATACATTAATTATTGTGAAACTTAACGATTAGCTCATGAAGGCTTGTTAATACTAGAAGTAATAGAGATTGTTCTCTATGTATGGTTGAGGGGAAAAAAAACATCATTTAGTTGTACAGATGGTATTGGATTTTCTTGGGCACCTTGTCCATGGGTGACCAGAAATATTTGGGTGATGACTACACCTTGTAAAGCAGCTTGATAGATAAATATCAAGTTTATGGATGCCGGTTGATTTATAACATTGACTTTCAAATTTCAAAGTTCTAAGTATATCTACTATCAAAAGTATACATATGTCACCAAATACAACCCTGAGATTCACTTTCTTGTGGGCATACTCAATAAATCCAATAATCATACTAGAATCACTGAAAGATCACACCAACAGGGTGGACAACTGGTGTGTAAAAGAAACAAACTGTGCAAATACAATAAGATAGAAAAAATACATAATAATAATAATAAATAATCAGCAAATATCAAGAACATGAAATGAGTCTTTGAAAGTGAGTGCATAGGATGAGCTTGAAGCCCAGGTGAGAATGGGTAACTATGATGTTGTTGGGATAACGGAGACATGGCTGCAGGGAGATCAGACCTGGGAAATGAATGTACAAGGGTATACATGCTATCGTAGGGACAGAAATGTGGGCAGAGGGGGTGGGGTGGCCCTGTTGGTGAGGAATGAGATTCAGTCCTTTGCAAGGGGGGACATAGGGTCAGGAGAAGTAGAGTCTGTGTGGATAGAACTGAGGAACAGTAAGGGCAAAAGGACCCAAATGGGTGTTGTCTACAGGCCACCAAACAGTAGCATGGATATTGGGTGCAAGTTGAATAGGGGGTTAACATTGGCATGTGGCAAAGGTAATGTCGCAGTAGTTATGGGGGATTTCAACATGCAGGTGAACTGGGAGAATCAGGTTGGTGCTGGACCACAGGATAGGGAGTTTGTTGAGTGCCTACGGGATGCATTCTTGGAACAGCTTGTACAAGAGCCGACCAGGGACAGGACTATTCTGGATTTAATGTTATGTAATGAACAGGATTTGATAAGCGATCTTGCAGTAAAGGAGCCATTAGGAGGTAGTGATCATAATATGATAAGTTTTTATCTGCAATTTGAGAAGGATAAGGGCAGCTCGGAGAAGTCAGTGTTGCAATTGAACAGGGGAAACTATGGAGCCATGAAGGAGGAGCTGGCCAAAGTTGACTGGACGGATAGCCTCACAGAAAAGACAGTGGAACAGCAATGGCAGGTATTCTTGGGAATAATGCACAAGGTGCAAAATCAGTTCATCCCCCAGAGAAGGAAGGATTCAAAGGGGGGAAAGGGGCCACAGTGGTTGACAAAGGAAGTCAGAGATTGCATAGCATTAAAAAAAAAGGAAGTATGACAGAGCTAAGGTGAGTGGGAGGACAGATGATTGGGAAGTTTTTAAGGAACAATAGAACTTAACTAAAAAGACAATACGGGGAGAAAAAATGAGGTACGAACGCAAGCTAGCCAGGAATATAAAGGAGGATAGCAAAAGCTTTTTTAGGTATGTGAAGAGAAAGAAGATAGTTAAGAACAATGTTGGGCCCTTGAAGAATGAATTGGGTGAAATTGTTATGGGAAACAGAGAAATGGCAGAAGAATTTAATGAGTACTTTAGATCTGTTTTCACTAAGGAAGACACAAGCAATCTCCCAGATGTGTGGATGGGCCAAGGACATAGGGTAACAGAGGAAATGAAACAGATTGACATTAGGAAGGAAACGGTGATGAGAAGACTGATGGGACTGAAGGCTGACAAATCCCCAGGTCCAGATGGTCTGCATCCTAGGGTACTAAAAGAGGTGGCCCTGGAAATTGCGGATGCATTGGTAATCATTTTCCAATGTTCCTTAGATTCAGGATCAGTTCCTGAGGATTGGAGAATGGCTAATGTTATCCCACTTTTTAAGAAAGGAGGGAGGAAGAAAACAGAGAACTATTGTCCAGTCAGCCTAACATCAGTAGTGGGGAAGATGCTAGGGTCCATTATTAAAGATGAAATAGTGGCATATCTAGATAGCACTGATAGGATTGGACCAAGCCAGAATGGATTTACCAAGGGCAAATCATGCTTGACTAATCTATTGGTGTTTTTCCAGGATGTAACCAGGAAGTTAGACAAGGGAGATCCAGTGGATGTAGTGTACCTCGATTTTCAGAAGGCATTTGATAAGGTCCCACATAGGAGATTGCTGGGTAAAATCAAAGCTCATGGCATCGGGGGGAAGACATTGACATGGATAAAAAACTGGTTGGCAGATAGAAAGCAAAGGGTAGCAGTGAATGAGTGTTTCTCGGAATGGCAGGTGGTGACTAGTGGGGTGCCACAGGGCTCGGTATTGGGACCACAGCTGTTTACAATTTACGTCAACAATTTGGATGAAGGCATTGAAAAGCAAGGAAATCCTCTTGCATTTGTACAGAGCCCTGGTGAGACCACACCTGGAGTATTGTGTACAGTTTTGGTCTCCAGGGTTAAGGAAGGACATCCTGGCTGTAGAGGAAGTGCAGCATAGGTTCACGAGATTAATTCCAGGGATGTCTGGACTGTCTTACGCAGAGAGGTTAGAGAGACTGGGCTTGTACACGCTGGAATTAAGGAGATTGAGAGGGGATCTGATTGCAACATATAAGATTATTAAGGGATTGGACAAGATAGAGGCAGGAAATCTGTCCAGTACCAGAGGGCATGGTTTGAGAATAAGGGGTAGGTCATTTAGGACAGAGTTAAGGAAAAACTTCTTCTCCCAGAGAGTTGTGGGGGTCTGGAATGCACTACCTCGGAAGGTAGTGGAGGCCAATTCTCTGGATGCCTTCAAGAAGGAGCTAGATAGGTATCTTATGGATAGGGGAATCAAGGGATATGGGGACAAGGCAGGAACCGGGTATTGATAGTAGTTGATCAGCCATGATCTCAAAATGGTGGTGCAGGCTGGAAGGGCGGAATGGTCTACTTCTGCACCTATTGTCTATTGTTGTGGGAATAGTTCAGTGATTGGACAAGTGGAGTTATCTCCTCTCTCCTCAAGAGTCTGAAATAACTTTTCCTGAACCTGGTGGTGGATTGTCCATCTTCAATTGTGTTAGGTCCAACATGATAAAAGTCCTTTGTTTCTGCTACTTCTGTTTAGTGATTCTGTGCTGTTTTGAAAACCATCCAGTTCATTTTTAGAGTTATTTTATTGTGCCCACAAAACCAGTTTTTGCTTTTGGCACCATAATGGGATATTAAGCAATCATTGCACAGTAGCCTGTAGTCTCATGTCATTTGATTTTGTTCTGTGCTGTTTGAGCCTTCAGTGCATTTGGCATCAGCCCTGGCTTCCAGCAAATTGACTAGCCATTGAAGTTTTGCTATAGGTAGAGTTTGTGGCTCCTTAAAAATATCTCCATATTGCTCTAGCAGGTGGTCTAGACATGTTGGCAAGTGCACACAGTAAATGTGTTCTTCAAATCCATTTTAAATGCTTGGAGTTCTATATTCCGAATAAAATTAATTATTTTTTTTATGTAGATAGATGATTGATAACATCATGGGAAACTAAATATCGTATTTGACCAGCAAACACGAGGAAATCTGCAGATGCTGGAAATTCGAACAACACACACAAAATGCTGGTGGAACACAGCAGGCCAGGCAGCATCTATAGGGAGAAGCGCTGTCGACGTTTTGGGCCGAGACCCTTCGTCAGGACTAACTGAAGGAAAGATACTAAGAGATTTGAAAGTAGGCTCCTAGTATCTTTCCTTTCAGTTAGTCCTGACGAAGGATCTTGGCCCGAAATGTTGACAGCGCTTCTCCATATAGATGCTACCTGGCCTGCTGTGTTCCATCAGCATTTTGATCGTATTTGACCTAATGTTCTCAGTATCTCATTAGAGTATATCTTTACATTCATCAAGCTTTTTATTTATGACACTTTGCAGAACGTTGTGATACAAGTCTGCATCCATAATAAAGCACTTAGTAGTTGTACTAATGTGTATGTTAATACACTGATCATTAATTTTAACTTTTAAAAAATTCCCACATTATCTATTATTGCTAAGCTGTTTAAGCCTCAGTGATCATCAGTTTCAATACCATACCAGCATCTCTTTCATGGTTTCTATTACAAAAGCTGTTCTGTAATTATTGGAAGTAAAGCTTGTTGCCTGTTTATTTTGTGGTTGCGGGATTTTACTGCTGAGAACTCCATTGTTCTGATATGTCATTTCTATTACATCCCACCCATATTCCCTATTGTGCCAGACTCAATGATGTGGCTCTGGCTTAGACTTAGATTTCCTGTCTTTGCTAATGCAATTTGCATTAAGGCTGATGCTGTGCACTGCTCAAAATTCTTCAGTGCTTTTTGAAGCCATCCATCTTGATTGTCGGGGTAATCTACTAAATGTGAGAAAACGTGCAGAGTTACACGTGAAAAAAAAGTGGTAGGTTGCCTGGTTTATTCTGAATTTACCTGAGACTGAAGATGTGCACTTGATATTACCCACGTGATCACGTGTATCATGTAGTGATGCTTCACTGATTTCTTTGTCCTTTCCTTAAACCTCTCTTCTCTCCATTCCTTTCCTTTAGAAAGCCTTAAAAACTTAGCTCTTTGAGCAACATTAGGCACTGCCATTTAAGAGAATGAACTGTATTACTGAAGATAAGTGGAATTGTACAAGAGATCATGAAGCATCTGTCCTGCTAATCTAGTAAATGAGAGATTTATACATTCGTTTGGTCTCTCCTGAGGGCCGTTACTCATGCTGGAGTATAGTTTCACAAGTTCATCAGTCATCAGAAGGCATCCAACCATGAGGCATTGGGAATATCACAGCTGGGTCCAGGAGCAGTCACCAAATGAGACCAAGACACCATGAATAGTAATCACAGTTCTGTTTTTCCCTCCTCCTCTTCCAATAAAATGGTTCTAAAATTTAACGTGGAGTGAGGAATTAATCCTTCGATTGAGTATTTTTTAAACCAAAGACATTTCTCAATTTATTTAAATTCATTCAAATCATTACAAAGTGTTCTGGGATAATAGACTATTTGTTTATGCAAAACTTGAAATACAGCCACTAATTCTGGGTAAATGTATATAAAATTATCTGCTGACTGCAAGGCCTAGTGGTAGAAGGAAGATAATGGCTTATGAAGCACAGAGCTGGCAAATAAGGGAACCTGCTGATGAAATTTAGAGCCGGAACAATCAAATGAGGAATTGTTCTTTGTCTGCTAGTGAATATTGTCATAAGCATTCAGAGATGCCTTTCCACCCTTAAAATCATGAATAAATATGCACATTTTTTTCTGTCCTGGAATTGCATGTTTAGAATATGCTACCTGCTTTTCCTTGCTCATATTCTGTGAGATATCGTGGAATTGCAGAAGTTCCAGAGGCAGCTAACAGAAGGATATGTAGCCTTGAGGATCTGAGTTATTGGGTCAATTTTAGGGTGCCAGGGCTTTGTTTTACTGGAGCAACAGAGTTAGAGTTTTAGAGTCGTACAGCAGAGAAATCTGCTCTTCAGTCTCTTTGTTTGTACAGATCTTCAAATGTTTATCTGTACTGCTTCCATTTATCAGCCCTTGAACTGTAGCCACCTTTGCCTTAGTGTGTCAAATGTTCACTTGGATAGTTTCTAAATGGGAGAGTACCTGCCTTGACCAACCACTCAGGCAATGCATTCCAGACTCCAATCCCCAACTTAGTGCAACCACCTTAGATCCTCTTAAAACCTCTTACCCTTTATCCTAACCATATGCTCTCTAGTTTTAGATACCTCAACAACGGGGTGACATTTCCTATTATCTACCCTTTCATAATTTTAATACTTCTCGGGTTCTCCTCAGCTGACTCAGTCCAAGAAAGGACGAGCTTGCCTACCCAGTCTCCTCATAACTGGAAAACACATCCTGATGAATCTCTTGTAACTTCTTCAGTGCAATCATGTCATTCCTATGGTGTGACAACCAGAACAGCACAGAATACTCCAGCTGTGCTCCAACTGAAGTTTTCTAAAGTTGTAGCGTAACTTTTTCTTTCACTATCACTTTTCTTTCATCAGCCCCCATAGTCTTTCTGTATTTCATGGCTATCTGGAGAAGACAAATATCAGTTGTATTGTACATGCATATTTGACAACAAAATAAACCTTTGAACTCCATGCTTTTGTCTTCTATTCCCCTGTTAATGAGGGGAATATCTATATATCCCTTCGACCTGTGTTCAGCCTTCAGGGATCTGTGGACTTGTGCACCAAAATCCCTTTATTCTTACATGCTTCCTCAGGCTAGGCTATTCTTTATGTAGGTCCTGCCCCATTGGTCATCTTAAAGTGCATCACCCTTTAGTAATCGGGTTTCAGTTCTATTTGCTTTTGCTCCGCCATCTTACCAAATTCAGTCTCATTCCTGTAGCCTTGGACTAACCTTCTCACCATCAACTACACCACTTATTTTCACTTATTTGCAAACTTGTTAATCAGCCTTCTGCAGACGTCGATAAATTGTTAGAGTAGGTAACAGAGAATAAGTTGAAGCACCAATCAATATCTGTGGCACACTACTGATCACAGGCTTCCAGTCACAAAATAATCCTCCACCATCATCCTTGGCCTCCTATTACAAATGAATTTGCCAATCAGCCCTAGATCCCATGGGCTCTACACCTCTGGCCCAGTTTTCCATGTAGCACTAGGTCACAGACCTTGCAGATATATCTGTAGATTACGTTAATTCCATTGCTCTCTTCAATATGGTTTGTTACCTCTTCAAACAATGCAGTCAAATTGGTAGGACAGGATCTCACTTCACAGAACTATGCCAATTTTGATTAATCCCTGCCTTTCCAAATGCAGTTAATTCTGTCCCTTAGGAATTTTTTCCTAATAACTCCTGTATCAGTGATGTTGGATTCTCAAGCCTGTAATTATCTGACTTATCCTTGGTGCCCTCCAGAATCGCATTCTTTACCACATTTGCAGTCCTCGATTCATCTGACTCCCTACCTGTGGCCAGCAAAGAAATTTTTAGAAAAATCTGTCAAGGCTCAACAATCTTCATCCTTGTCCCCCGCAGTAGTTTGATGTATACAGTATTTTTCCACCTTTAATTGTGTTAAGACATCTAAATACCTCAGTTTTAACGATAACACATCTACCCCCTTTTTAATGGTAATAGATTCCCGAGAGTAAGTTCTGACACACTTCAAGTACATGTTCCTATTTAGGGTGCACACAGAATTCATCAGTGAAGAATAATGATTGATTTGCTGGCTACAATCTGTTGCAATTTTGTCACTTCTGCACTTGAACGTGGATCCACCTATCCTGAACTTGCCAACTTTTATGGAGGCAAATTCTGGCAGTTCGCTCTGGAGAAGTTGATATTTAAGAACAAGGCTTGGCTCATTAGTGTCCTGAAAGTAGGTAAATGTAGAATTAATATTGAGAGAGACACTCTCAGGTCTGGGGCGTGATGAGCTGACAAAAGTGCATTAACTAATTGGTCACATTTTATCAAGTTGCCTATATTACATGGTCCAACTACTTGAGTGGCAGATAAATAATGTTTAATACACAGGACAACAGATCATCTATAAGGCATAACAAATGAGACTGTCACTCTGTACCACACTTTTTTTAACTTCTCATAAGGAAAATAAGATTCATTATAAATAAATCAGTTAAAAATGAAGTAAAGTTAACAAATTTTGGAGTTGGTGACAATAACTGTGCAAATTAAAAATTAGGAAAAACAAGTAGGGGGAAAGGGAATATGAAGTGGAAATTAGCCAAAGGTCACCACTTCTGTTTCCAGTCACCTCAGCATAGGAAGGACATGATTAAGATAAAGAGGATGTAGAAAAGATTCATAAGGATGTTGCCTGGATTAGTGGGCTTGAGTTATCATCGGAGATTAGAGAGGTTTGGACTGTTTTTCCTGGAGTGAACAAAGCTAAGATGAGACAGATAATGTTTGTAAAATGACGAGGGGCACAGGGAGGATAGATAGCCAGAGTCTGTTTTCTCTGAGACTCCAAGATGTTATAGTCAGGGGTGGTAGTGGAGCTAAGCTCCCACTATCTCTTAGAAGCTCCCAATGCCATGCATCTCAGATAACTCCTGACAACCAAGTACAGCTCCTGGCCTTCATGTGTGGTTTAGCTATTAAGCCCAGCAGAACCATTTCTACTATCTAGAGAAGGGACAAAGGCAGGTTACTGTCACCTTAAAACCAGTCGCTTCAGGAAGAGGGGCTCATCAGCCATGGTTGGCTGCTCATCTAGGAGAAGGAGAATTCTGATCTCAAACCTCTACTGCCCTAGGCCCATATCCACTCATGGGGGAGGCTTCCAGCTGTACTTCTGAATGTCTTAGAACAACTCAAGTTAAAGTATTAGTCAATGACCCTGGTGATTCCCTCTATCGATGCTCTGGTTGTTATTACTGTATTCTCAACATCGGTTTCCTCACATAGATCTGCAGAAGGTTGCTTTTATCGTCAAGTTGATACCCTCTGAGCAGCTTAGGAGCACTATTTCCCTCCCCCCCCCCCGCCCCGACTAATCCATATGCTGCCTTAACAACTCTAAATAAAAGAGGGATATTTAACAGGATAAAGCAATTAGAACAGTTACTGGAATGTCTAACGGAAACCTGGATGATACTATCCAAGCACATTTTAGTGAGGAGATGACTTTTTATGTATGCCTTGTTTACTGTAAATATTTAGTGTTTATTGTGTACAGTTCTGCTCTCTTAATAAAAAGAATGTTCTTGTCATTGACTACATTCACTGAACTTGTTCCTATACAAGCAGAGCTTGAATAGATGAGTCTTGTATTCTCTAGTGTGCAGAAGAATGTGATTAAATCTTTAAAATTGTTGTAGGACTCACCAGGATGAATACAGGAAGGATGTTTCTCCTGTCTGAGGAGTCGAGGACCAAGAATCACAAATGCTGTTTAGAACTGAAATGGAGAGACATTACTATACTCATTGGGTGTGAATCTCTCCACCTTGGGCAGCTGTGGAGGCTCACTCATTCTATGTATACAAATCAGAGAATGCTATATTCCTGAATATTATGGAAATCGAATAACGTGGAGAGGGAAATGGCTCAAAGTTAGGAGCTCAGCCGGATGAGTGATGCAAGTAGGCGGCTGATCCCATTCATGGGTATCTGGGCTTTCATTTTGTTTAATGTTTGCTGTTTCACATTTTCCTCAATGTGTTAGCTGTCTCATGAAGGTTAGCAGTGTAGATCAGATTGATATTGCCAGTTGGAAATCTGTGCTACATCTGTGAAGTTGATTTTTTTTTTACATTTTCTCTTAACTTTCTTTGAGTTAACATTTTTTCAGTTAAGCAGAACATGATGTAGTCTAAAGTAGCAAGCCAATTACCATTACCTAGACTGATTGGTAGCGATAAAAATGACACATCCAACGTTAAGCAATAGTAGCTTGTTTCTAAGACAATGTGTATGACCTCACTGCCTCTTAAAAGGAAATGCATCATTTGAGATAGATTTGCAGGTAAAAGGAAGACAGATGCATTATCTGAATTTGAGAAACCACCTATGTGTGCTCTTCCTCAAAGCAGTGCCAACTGTGATCACCAACCAGGCCTCCTCAAGTGGAAGACCCAAAGACCCCATTCCCCAGTACTGCTATGACAATCGGTGACAGCAGAGGGCAGATCGCTGTCAATCCCCAAGGAATGACATCTTCCCATGAAGCATGATCTTGCCCATTAATTCTAATCTCGATTGCCTCTGAAGATATTTTGAATTGCACAGCACTGAGAAAGATTCCTAGTAGTAGTAATAAGAGTGTAGAGATCATTGTGTGACATACTGTAGGTATTAAATTGGAAATAATAATTAAATGTAATCAGGTGACTTTAACAATAAGAAAATGATATTCAACAAAGCGCACTGTGTATTTACCTTGGTAATGCTAAAAATAGCTGCCTGTGCCTTTAAGAGAAAACAGTGTCATTTTGCATGGGTGGAGTAGAACGACGAGTTGCCATGTTCTAGTAAGGATGATGTTCGAATGCTTTTTCCAGGTTTGGTGAGGTAAGATTTTCACAAATAAATTGATCAGCACTGGATGGTCTGATTGCGAAGTTCCTTAATCGGCCTACTAGCATGAACAAGGAGAACTCATTTCAAGGTCTAGCCTATATATGTCTGGAAGTTAAGCACATGCATGCCAAATAATTACCACTACCATATTGGTTTTGTATATTTTTTAGTTATTTTCATACTGCATGTGTAACAAGGGTGTGGTCTGAAGTTAAACTGAGCTTGTAATAGTGGGAGCTGTTTTATAAAATTTATTTTGTCGTTTTTATTTTGATACCCTCTTTCTGCAATAAAACATCTAAAACAGATAAAGGAATTTAGGGCCCAAAAAATTATTTGTTGTTCAGCATGTGTATTTTTTCCCTAGGCTACAAAATAAATTTGCATATTTTTGTTGGGACACGTGATTTTTTTTTTCCATTTAGAAACCAAATGACCAAATCATTTAAAATCCTAATGTTTTGTAAGTAAGCAAAACTAATAGAATATTTACCTTGCTGCTGACATCAAAGCAGAATCTTATGAACTGAATATAAATTTAGGTTTCTAAGGCTCAGCTCAAGGTTGCTTGATTTTATGTGGTCAGACAGCTGTAACAAACATGACCTACATATCAAGTCTTTCCACTGGTCGGGGTGTTGAGCACATTGTGATTTCTAAACCCAGATTTGTTTCTGCATTTTTTGTACAATTTTAACAGCACTCATCTTGACAGTTAATGAAAGATAATTTTTAAAACTAAAAATGGCTGGAAAATGTCCAATCACAAACGAGAAAAATCTGCAGATGCTGGAACTCCAAGAAACACACACAAAATGCAGGATGAACTCAGCAGACCAGGCAGCATCTATAGAAAAGAGCACAATTGATGTTTTGGGCTGAGCTCCTCCTTCAGGACCGGAGGGGGAAAAAAACAGAGTAAGAGTTAAGGGGGGGGGGGAGGAAAAGACACAAGGTGGTAGGTGAAACTGGGAGGGGTGAGGTACAGAGCTGGGAACTTGATTGGTGAAAGAGATACAGGGCTGAAGAAGGGGATATCTGATGGGAGAGGACAGATGGCCATGGAAGAAAGATAAGGGGAGGAGCACCAGAGGGAGGTGATGGGCAGGTAAAGAGATAGACTTTACCAGAAAATTGAGAAATCAATGTTCATGCCATCAGGTTGGAGGCTAGCCAGATGGAATACAAGGTGTTGCTCCTCCAGCCTGAGTGTGGACTCATTGCAACAGTAGTGGAAGCCATGGACTGACATATTGGAATGGAAAGTGGAATTAAAATGGGTGGCCACTGGGAGATCCTGCTTTTTCTGGCAGCTCGGCGAAGTGGTCTCCCAATCTACATCCGGTCTCCCTGATATACAGGAGGCCACACTGGGAGCACCGGACACAGTGAAGTGGTACCTCTCCTGGAAGGACTGTTTGGGGCTCTGAATGGTAGTGAAGGAAGAGGTGTAGGGGCGGGTGTGGCACTTGTTTTGCTTGCAAGGATAAGTGCCAGGAGGGAGATCAGTTGGAGGGATGAATGGACAAGGGAGTCAGATAGGGAGTGATCCCTACGGAAAGCAGAAAGTGGGATGGGGAGGAAAAAATGTACTTGGTGGTAGGATCCCATTGGAGATGGCAGAAGTTATGAAGAATTATGCGCTTGACCCGGAGGCTGGTGCAGTGATAGGTGAGGACAAGAGGCACCCTATCCCTGGTAGGGTGGTGAGAGGATGGGGTGAGGATAGACGTGCACGAAATGGAAGAGATGCTGTTGAGGACAGTGTTGGTGGTGGAGGAAGGGAAGTCTCTTTATTTGAAGGAGGAGGACATCTCATTGGATCTGGAATGAAAAGGCTCATCCTAAGAGCAGATGCGCGCAGATGAAGGAATTGAGAGAAGGGGATGGCGTTTTTACAAGTAACGGGGTGGTAAGAGGTAAAGTTCCGGTACCTGTGAGAGTTCATTTCATTTCATTTCATTTTTCAATCTTTTTATTGATTTTCAAATGAATATACAAATCAGAGGAGGAGTTTAGCAAACAGATAATAGAAAAGACATATAAACAGCAATAAAAAAAACAAAACATAGGTAAAATGTTATGCTGTTATATATACAATGGTAAAAAAAACAACTACAACTCCTTATAGCAATCATAAAAAAATGATTGGAAATTTTATTTGATAAAGGAAAAAAAAACCACTAACTAACTAAAACAAAGAAAAAGAGAAAGAAAAAGAAAGATTGGGCAGTCCAATTGAGGATAGAATTTAAAAAGAGAAAGAGAAAAAAAAAATCCTTCCAGTCATCTCTGAACCTTCGCAGATAAGGATTTTCCCAAAAGAGAGTAAAGAAAAATAAATAAATAAAAAATAAATTAAGTCATGTGAAAATATTGAATAAAGGGTCACCAGACTTGTTCAAAATTAAAGGATGTATCAAATGTCCAGCTTCTAATTTTCTTCAAGCTTAGATATGACATAATGGAGGAGAGCCAGTAAAAAACAGTAGGTGAGTTAGATTCTTTCCAGTGTAGCAAAATAGCTCTCCGAGCCAGTAAAGTTGAAAAGGCTATCACATGTTGAGCGGAAGCAGACACTTTGCTTGCTTCCTCTGGGATGATCCCAAAAATTGCTGTAAGTGAATTAGGTTGAACATCCACATCTATAACTTTAGATAATATTCCAAACACATCCCTCCAAAAATTATTTAAGCTTACACATGAGCTAGAGTAGCCACTTCTGTGTTACATCTGTCACAAATAGGGCTTATATTAGAAAAAATATGTGCCAATTTATCTTTGGACATATAGGCCCTGTGTACTATCTTAAACTGAATTAAGATATGGCATGTGCAGATAGATGAATTATTGACTAGATAGTAAATTTTACTCCATTGATTATCTGAAAGTGAATGTTGAAGTTCTACTTCCCAGGTGCGTTGAACTCTATCATTAGGCGACATGCGAGCATTCATTAACTGTTTATAAATGATAGCTATTAATTGTTTTTGAAAAGGTTTAAGCTGAAAAATAGCATAAGCCAAATTTAAAGAGCAGGCCAAGGGGTAATTTGATAAAAAATCACGTAAAAAAATTCCTAACCTGTAAATATCTGAAAAATTGTGTATTAGAGATATCATATTTATCCATTAACTGTGAAAAAGACATTAAACAGTCCTGTAAAAACAAATCTAAAAAAGTTTTTATTCCTTTAATTTTCCATGTTAAAAAAGCCTTATCCAAAGTTGGTTTAAAAAAGAAATTAGAATAAATATTACAAGAAAGTAGAAAATCACTTAATTCAAAAAATTTACGAAACTGAAACCAAATTTTTAAAATATGTTTAACAATAGGGTTGAGAGCTTATCTACCTATTCTGAAGAGTAAAAACGGAAGGGGAGCTCCTAATGAAGAAGCTAACGAAAACCCCATTACTGAATTTTCCTCCAGCTGTAACCATGAAGGACGATCTTGGTCATCTAAATCATAAATCCAAAAAGTAATATAATGAATATTAATTGCCCAATAATAAAATCTAAAGTTTGGTAAGGCCAGTCCTCCATCTTTTTTTGGTTTTTGCAATAAAAGTTTATTCACACTAGATCTTTTATTATTCCAAACATAAGACAAAATCAGAGAATCTATTTTATCAAAAAAAAATTTTGGAACAAAGGAGGGAACTGCTTGAAATATATATAAAAATTTCGGTAGAATAACCATTTTTATAGCATTTATTCGAACTATCAATGACGTCGACATAGGTGACCATTTAGAAAGCGCCTGTTGAGTATATTCAACTAAAGGGGAGAAATTATACCTATATAGGTCTTTAAAATTTTTAGTAATTTTGATACCAAGGTAAGTGAAATGGTTTTTGGCAATATTAAAAGGTATTTGATCATAATAATCAGAATAATTATTAATAGGAAATAATTCACTTTTATGCAAATTAAGTTTATATCCAGAAAAAATACCAAATTCCATAAATATAGTTAACATAAAAGGAATAGATTTCCTAGGATTTGAAATGTAAACTAATAAATCATCCGCGTATAGTGAAACCTTATGTAATTTATCCCCTCTCTTAATACCCTGCACAGAATTAGAATCCCGAAGAGCAATAGCAAGTGGTTCTAAAGCTAAATTAAATAATAAAGGACTAAGGGGACAACCCTGACGGGTACCTCTATATAATCTAAAGTATGGAGACTTTTGATTATTAGTTATAACCACAGCTACCAGGGCATGATAAATCAATTTAATCCAGGAAATAAATCCTGGACCAAAATTAAATCTCTTCAAAACCTGGAATAGATAAGGCCACTCCACCCTATCAAAGGCTTTCTCTGCATCCAAAGATACAATACATTCAGATTCTTTGGCTGAGGGGGAATAAATGATATTTAACAATCTTCAAATATTAAAATGTGAGTACCTATTTTTTATAAATCCTGTTTGATCATTTGAGATAACATTAGGCAAGATATTCTCAAGCCTATTTGCTAGAATCTTAGAGAGGATTTTAAAATCTACATTCAATAAAGAAATAGGTCTATAGGATACACATTCCAGTGGGTCTTTTCCTTTTTTTGGAATCAATGAAATTAGTGCCTCATAAAAAGTTTTAGGACGGTTCCCAGAGGATGTAGAATCAATAAACGTTTGATGAAGATGTGGTATAAGCATTTCATGAAAAGTCTTGTAAAATTCTACCATATAACCATCAGGTCCCAGAGCTTTACCTAATTGCATAGAGGATATAGCCTTGGCTATCTCCTCTTGTTTAATAGGTGCATCTAACATATCAACATCTTGAATCGAAATCTGAGGTCTGTTTAACCTTTGCAAAAATCTATTCATAATAATAGTGCTATCAGAGAATTCAGATTTATAAAGATTAGAATAGAAGTCCATAAATATCTTATTAATTTCATAAGGATCTAAAGTTTCTGTTCTATCTGGTAGACGAATTTTAAAAATCTATCTTCAGACCATCACAGCCTTTAACTGACCTGCTAAAAGCTTAGCAGATTTTTCCCCATGTATATAAAATAAACTTTTAGATTTAAAAATTTGCTGTTCAATGGGAACAGTCAGAAGCAAATCATACTGTGATTGAAGTTCGACCCTTTCTTTATATAGGTCCTCAGTAGGTTTAACTGAATACACTTTATCTATCTGTTTAATTTTATTAATAAGCACTGACAATTCCGCTTTAGTTTTCTTTCTCAAGGCTGCTGAATATGAGATTATCTGTCCCCCAAGAAAAGATTTCAACGTGTCCCATATAACCAGATTTGACATTCCTTCAGTTGTGTTAAATTCAAAAAATATAGAAATTTGCTCCTTAATAAAATTAACAAAAGCTGGATCCTGTAAGAATATGGGATTCAGTCTCCACTGTGACATTTTCAAAAATCTATCCGAAAGCTTAAGGGTTAACTTTAAAGGCACGTGATCTGCGAGTGCTATGATGTCATACGCACATTCAACAACGGAGTTTAACAGATGTGTATCTAAAAAAAAGTAATCAATTCGAGAATATCTGTGATGGACGTGTGAAAAAAAGGAGAAATCTTTATCATTGGGGTGTTTATATCTCCAAATATCGACAAGGCCATATTCAAATAAAAAAGAGTTAATACAAGCTGCCACTTTATTTGGAAGCGACGGATTGGTTGATGACCTGTCAATCGCCGGATTTAAACAACAATTAAAGTCACCACCCATGATCAGCTTATATTCATTCAGATTCGGTAACTCAGAAAAAAGTTTCTTAAAAAATTCAGAATTATCTACATTAGGTGCATATACAGTGCTACCTTTTGCTCATATAATAAACCAGTAACAATTAAATATCTTCCAATCGAATCAGTAGTAGTATTAAAGTGTACAAAAGGGATTTTGAGGCTAAGAAATATAGAAACACCTCTTATTTTACTATCGGGCAGCGAGTGGAACAGAGGTCCTTTCCAGAAATGGAAAAACCTGTCCTCATCCTGTTTTCGTATATGATTTTCTTACGCAAAAATAATATCTGCATTAAGTGTTTTTAATTTCTTAAAAATCTTTTTACACTTAATGGGGTGATTGACACTGTTCCAATTCCAAGATATCATATTGATTTTATTAACATCCATGTTTAAAATTGAATTTAATATTATATAAAAGAAATGTTACGCAAGTACAGATTAAACCTAAAGGCGCGGGTACAACCAGAAGGAGTGACGCATTTACGAAAGAGAAATCCATCAAAAGAACTGCCCAATCAAGAAAAAAACCTACTCTAATAGACCCCTCCCGCCTCCCAAAAGATAAGAATTAAGGAACTGATAGGCTGGTCCCATGCTAACTAATAACCCTTAACCCTTTTCTCCATCTTGCAGCTCCGTATATTAAAATAAAGCAAAGATCCCACGGAAAATAGCCATAATAAAAGACAGAATTCAACTATTATAATGTTATGTCTAACATTAATAAAAACATAATCAACAACGGCCATCTTAGAATCAGCTAAAGTAGCTTAAATGCATATTCAAAAAAAGAGAATAAATCCGAGCAAATAATATTACAAACAATATTCTTTCTCTTGAAAAAGAAAAGTAAATGAGTATATATATATAACAGATCTAAAACTATAAGTATTGAAACAAATAAAAAAAATAAAAAAATTAATACACAACAGACCATTAAAGTACAATACTATAAAGGTTCCCTACAAAACAGTTAAATATGTACTAATTATTAATAAGGTAAAAAAAATTAAATCAGCTACATCCCATACCAAAGAATGAAAAGGTATAGAATGTACTTAACTCAGAAGATCAATAAACAACTCATACAGCAGATACTTCAAAATTGCCTATTGAGTAATCGGAATAACTTTAATATTTTATTCAGTACGCTTAACTTTAAGGTTTTTAATATACTCCCATCCCTCCTGAGCAGAGTGGATTCTCAGTGACTGAGATTTTTCAGGAAAACTTATCAGCTTTGCTGGAAAGTGAAGGGAGGGGTTTAAATCTAATTGATACATTTCACTCATAACTTCTCGATATTTCTTTCTTTCGGCAAGGATTTCAGGAGGATAGTCTTTGACTATACGAATCTGTGTTGAATTAAAGATTAATTTCCACTTCTTTCTGGCTTCTCAAAGAATAGCTTCTTTAGTCATATAATAATGCAAAGAAAGTACAACTGGTAGAGGATGTAATTCGGATGAATGCCGAGAAAATGGAATTCTGGGGGCTCTGTCAATTAAGGGGCTAGTTTCAAGGGTCTCATTGAAAAGTGAGTACAACATATCTGAGAAGAATTTTAACAGATCGCCAGCTTTGGTATTTTCAGGCAGTCCCAGAATACGCAGATTCTGTCGACGCCCTCTACTATCTAAATCAACCATTCTTTTCTTCGTTTTAGATAGTTCCGAGGTAATTTCATTGATTTTCTTTTCCATCGAAGATATCATCATTCCTTGATCTTTAATAGTTTGCTTGAATAGATCATGCTTATTCTCAATTTGGGTTGTAGTCTGCTGAAGTGTTTGAAGTTGAGAGTCCAAGTTTTTCAAAAAGTCTTGAATCGTAGAAATAGCTTTTTCAGGCTTCCCATTTGAACCGGCCAGCTTATCAATTTTAATATTAAGCGATCCGAATTCTGATTTCATGTCTTCTATTGAAGAAAATATTCCTGCTAATGTAACAGATTCCTCTGTTTTCTTGGTTTGTTCTGTTTGCTCTGTTTCAGGAAAAGTCTTGCCGCTTCTCAGTTCAATACCAGAACGACTTTTTTTGGCCATTGTAATTAAGTCGTAAATCCTTCAGTAGAAATAATAAATCCTTCAGTAGAAGTAATAAATCATCAAAGCTAAAAGGGATCTGTCAGTGGAATATAAAATATATTAAAAGAGAGAGCCGCCAGGAATGCGACTTACTCCATATGCTACAAAACGGAGAATCCCACCTGTGGGAGTTGGTGGAATCAATAGGTAAGCTATCTCCAGAGACAGGGAGAGACTGAGAAAGGGGAGGGAGATGTCAGAAGTGGACCAGGTAAAACCTCCGATCTGATCTCCTTATCAATTACTGAAGTGACGTGTTTGTATCCTGTGTTTTAGATTTGGAGGAAGGAATTTCCAGGTGAGGAGTTTCTTGAAAGTGGGTAGCTGATGAACAGGGACTTTACCCATCTAATCTGCACAAGGCTGTGGTATTCTACTGAGCAGCATGCCAAAAAATGTGCATTCAATAGACAAGAATTTTGCTGTTAGAGAAGTTGTTCCATCTCAGCAGGTGTGATAGATCTTGGCACGTATATTTTCTCATATATACTTACTTGGGGCAGATTTTTTCAGAAAATGCTCTACATGTTGTCCATGTCTTAACACATCAGTAGGAGAGTTAAATGTAAACAATGTACATCGTCTGGAGAATGATCAAATCCAGTCACTAAAAATTAACTAGCCCTGAGCAAAGTTAAGAGGTAGAATAATTCCATGCCTCATTCTCTCTGCACCACTCCCTCTTCCCATCCCCCACCTCTGCACTCTTTTTTTAAAAAAAGCTGTGGAAATAAAATATGAAATAGTACCGCAGCAGAAGGCAGTAAATGCATTGTTGATTTTAAAAAAAAAGACAACTGAATACATTTTGAATTACAAATCCAATTAAAGGTCACAGGTATAAGTATGGTTCGAGATAATCAAATATGGCATGGAGCATAATAGATTCTGTCCTGCTGTAGTCATGGAAATGTCATCCATGAAAAACAATCAATCAGAGATGAATATTAAAGATTTAGGAACTGGTAGCTTACCAGAAATGCATTTGATTACTTTTGAGACTTGACAAGAATTCTTTTAGAATTTACCAAAAGGCATTACTTAATTTGGATGAAATCTGTTTTGCCTTCACTGATATTTTCATTTTCCTAGTAGAGGATCATTATCCTCACTATTCATTTTTATTCATTTTTATCATTTCCCAGTTACTCTCCTGGCCTTACTTCAGTTATTTGTCTCTCTTGATTTTCTAGAACTAACAAAGTAATTTTTCTGTTTTTGCTGTAGTAACAATATATCTAGAAAGAGTGAATTTAGTGAATTAAAAATAATTCCATGCACAGAAATCCACCACAAAGATTACTTTCTTGGAAAGATCTTTTTATTAATGAAATTTTGTAAATTGAGAAGGTTTGGTGAAAATAGTGTACCCCTATGTGTGGAAGATTTTTGTTATTACTAACTTATATTTTATTTTTAAAAATAGATTTGTATTTTAAAGAGATATTGCCATAGTTTGATCTCATCTAACAAATGGGTTACATATTTAATGATTTCCTTATGTCAGTTTTATCTACAAATTGATATGGTAACCACCACAGTAACGAATAACATCAAAATCATATAAGATCAATAAGAAAGATTAAATTCTTGTGGCAGAAACAAGAAAACTAGTGTTGTGTATTTAATATTTCAGTAATATTTTAATAATATTGCAAATATATTGTTTGATTGAACATTTTTCATTTACACAATGCATTGCAGATTACATGTAAAAGTACGTGAATGGTATACATCATCATGTCACCATGTCATAAGTTAAAACGAAGTTCACATGCTCACTTGTTTTCTTTCAAATTAGTTTTGTTTTCAAATTACAAAATCTAACAAGTGATTCTCTGTTCATAAAGATGAACAGACAAACATACATCAGACTTGTGAATTTATTAATATGGGGGCTTGGTTAATCTGTGACTGTCTATGAGTCAGGCATTCAGTCTGTATAGTGAGAATTTGTAAACAACACACTCTTAAATCTAGGCATAACTAACTGTTAATTTTCCAGTGTAAAATTGACCAGTAATTGAAAAGAAACCCATTTAAAGAACCTTAAACAGAGAGATTAAATGCGTTGTTTATCCACAGGCCTGGTGCAGTCAAAATGAGACCATATTCCTTCCTGGCTGGGAGTCTGTGTGTGATTACAAACTACTATGTTTCCTGTCTGTTATTTTCTCTTGTCTATTAAGGCCACTAAAGATTACTTTTTTTTTTGTATCTTGCTTATGCAAAGTTCCAGATACTCAGAAAATTCACAACCATTCTGCCTTCTCAACTGTATTAATATTAAGATTAATTCCATGTTGTAGATGTTTGTCATTTGTAGTTTCTGCTCCATGTTATGGTTAACCTTTTCATTGAGGCATTGAAGGGGATGGGCCTTTTATCCCGATATCCACAACATGAGGGATCAAAGAGATGTTGAATAAACTTTTAGATAGATGCATGAATGTGCGAGGAATAGATAGTTATGGATCATGTACAGGCTGAAGTGATTTAGTTTAATTTGGCATTGGTTCGCAATGACTATGCTGAACACAATGGGCCTATTCCTGCGCTGTGCTCTATGTTCTACAATCGTGAGATCCTGAAAAATGTGCATTTCTTCTCATATATTGGGATCTACTTCCTACTGAAGGCAGACATCGAATGATGGAATTCATCACTGCTTTCAATACACCAGCACAGCTTTTTATCAGTTTAGGAAAATGAGATTTGAAGATTAAGACCTCAGGTCTTGCACAAAATATTTGTGATCCCTGCCCTCCTACACGTTTCTGACACCTAGTTTACCTACAGCAGCCATCTCAAGGCACTACCAACACCAACTCTGCAAAATCCTCTAAGTTCACTGGATAAGTGAACTTGCGCACTATTTTTTTTCTGTCATTATTCAGATATTGAGACACCAATTACAATTAGATCGTTTGGACAAGCACATCGTTTTTATGCCTTAAATTGGAGTCCCAAAACAGATACTCAGTTGCAATTATTGTCAAGGGAAGAGATCAAAAGAAGAAAAGATGCACAAGTTCAAAGATGTTTTCAAAGCCTCTTTGAGAATATGCAACATCTCTATCATCTCCTTTAGTCCTTGTTCCATGAATAAATATGCAAAGTGGAGAACAAGGATTTGGAGTGGTATTTTGAAACCCGCCAATCCCAGTCTATATATTGAGAACACAAAAACGTTACATAAATGGTGAAGGAACATGGCACCTCACAAACTACCCACCCATCCAGTTCCTCGAGCAACCCCTGCCTCCTCTGTGGAAGAGCCTGCAGTTCTCTCATTGGTCTCAACAGTCACCTCAGAATCAACAAAATGTACGCAGAAGTCAGGCATCCTTGATCCCAAGGAACTATCTCAGAAGGAGAACAGGCAGATAGCATAACATAGGAATCTTCAGGCTGACAGGCTGTGTTTAGTGAGGTGTTGAAGAGATTATGTGCATATGGGATCCAAATAGCAATCTCTGTCAATGATTTGGATGAAGAGATCAAATATTATAGTGTATATCCAAATCTATTGATGATATTAAAGTAAAGGGCAGTGTGGTCTGTGTGTAGAGAGATTTCAGCAGAGTATAGACTGAGCAAAGCAGAACATGAAAGATGGAATATATAGTATGATGCAAAAGTCTTGGGCACATGTAAAAAAAAAGTTCTGTTAAGCAAAGATGTTGTCAAAAGTATTGAATTGAAAAGTTTCTAAATATCAAAAAAACTACTATAAAAGCAGTAAATAGTACAAAACTTAAATCAAACCAATATTTGGTGTGACCACCCCTTGCCTTTAAAGCTGCAGTTTTATAAGAAAATTGGCTGGTTGGCAAATTTTCCAAAATGATTGGAGTAGCCTCAGTTCTTTTACTGACTTTGCCTGTCTCGCTTGCTTCTTTCTCTTCCAGGTAATCACAGACAGCCTCAACAATGTTGAGATCTGTGCTGTGTGGAGGTCTGATCTCATCTGAAACTATATTACAAATCTAGGATGCCTAAGACTTTTGCATAGTACTGTATGTGGAAAAATGTTATGTCATCCACTACTTCTCCAAATAGTGATTGAAAAGTCTGTTCAGAGGGACCTGTGTATTCTTGTACATGAAACACTGAGTGTTGGGGTATATGTACAGAAAGCAACTAGAAAGGCAAATGCTATACTTCCCATCATTGTGAGATGATCTATGTGGGAATGTCTTGCTTCAATTATACAGAGACTTATTGAAACCACAGTAGGAATATTGTGCACAGATCTGACCTCATAACCCAAGGAAAGATGTATGTGTAAAAAAAAAGACGAAAGCAAAGATTGTAATGATGGTGGGTTTTTGCAAGAGATTAAACAGAATGAGCCTATGTTCTCAAGAATTTAGAGGAATGAAGCATGCAGAATTCTTAAGGGCAGATGTGAAGATAACAATTTCCTTGTTCTGGTGTCTGGAGTCTCAAAATGAAGGTTGTTCTTATTCAGGACAACACTGAGAAGGATGAGGATGGTGAATCTTTGTACCTTTTGCATCCTGGAGGTTGAGAAGGCTCATTTGCTGATTTAATTCAAAACCTGGATTAAAGGATTGTTAGATATTAAAGGAGTCAGGGGGTATGTGTAGGAGAATGGCATTGAGATAAAAGAACTAATGTGATGTAAATGAATAATGGACTAAGCACAATTGGCTGAGTGTCTACTCCTGCTCTGTATCTTATGTTTATAAGTTCATTTCGAATCTATTTCTTACTTTTTTTATAAAACACTATTTCCTTAGATCTGTTATCTTCCTGTATTCATATAGAGCCCAAGTTTTGGACTTCCTCTGAATAATTTTTCACTCTTTCTTTGCTAGTTTTCTTTCTCATTAGCCTATAATTGAGGATAGCTTCATTATCAATCTTTGATTTTAATCTACTTGGGAATGATGACATATATAGGAGCACAATGTTCATTACAGTCTGCCAGAGTTGGTCTGGCCTCAAAATGCAATTTGAATCCTGTATTAAATTCACTAAATTTTCCTTTAATTCCTTTATGGGATGTTGAAGTCTTTGTTAAGATTTGCACTTATTCCCTAGAGCTAATTACTCTATTCCATTTCAAGGTAAACCTTATTTGGAGGTCTCAAGTCACATATTTGATGAACAGATTTCTCTCCGTGAAGAACACTAATTAAATAGTGGATTGATGGTCACCGTCACTAATGCTAGCATTTTATTCCAGATTTATTAAATTACTTAAATTTCAGTTCCCCAGCTGCTGTGGTAAGATTCACATTTATGCCTTGGATCAATAGTGCAGCCTCTGGATACTTATCCTGTAATGTAATCACTATGATATCACACCCAATACACTTCTGCAACTCTGTCGTAAAGTTTCTAATATTATCAACCTTGGTTGAAACCCTAGACAAACAAATACAACAGATCAGTGCATTGTTTCTTCTGAACATCATCCAGATGTTCAAAATGGATTCTTGGAGTTCAGTGACTCAGTGGCCTTAAGAACCTTATTTTTGTTTGGATTTCTCAGTTATCTCTAGTGTTAAAAATATTATTATTGGTTTAGTCTATAGCTACCTATTGATGTGTTTCAAATAGTAAGACATTTCTGAATTTAATTCAGTGCTATATAATTTCCTTCTTTTCTGCTGTATAATAAACAGAAATGCAGAAAATAATTCTGATTAAAGATTTAAACAGGTTTAGTATCACGTCCAGTAATTTCTCAGGAAGATTCCCAGTCCTTTACCATGCTGATGGATGGGAGTGGGATACGGTCATAATTTTATCACAAAATTTAGTAACAGCAAAAAGTACCAGTATGTTGAGTCAGTTGTTTTCCTCATACATTTACAAAGACTATAACATTTAAAATGGACACGATCTGCTCTGTTTGGAAGTTTGTTAAACTGGAATTCTTAATTTTCCAGTTATGCTTAAAAACGCAAACAGAATCATTCCTTAAGAATAATTTAAAAAAAAACAGTTCATCAATTTCATTTGGATCTACAGTAACAATTATTTAATTCTCCTTTACACCCATGTACAGGAAATGACATTAAATAATTTTAAATCTTGATCCCACTCCCCACACCTCCTTAAAGTCTATTAGGAAGTACAGAACAAATCATTCCTGGTAAATATTGTCACTATATACACTATTCTATTCTGATATTGAAGGGGAATAACTGGAGAGTGGCTAATAGGCTTCATTGTGTCTGTCTGCACTAATATTCTATTGCTCCCAAGGCTCAAGGAGATGTGCCCAATAGACTGGACTGAGCACACTTTCCTTCATAATGCTACAGATTGTGGTGATAGGGATTCACGGTTATTGAGGAGAGAATATCAGAGCTTCATTTGCAGGTGGAGGAAGATTTGAACAGCAGGTTGCATTGGATGTTGGCTGTGTGTCAGGGGATGTTGATAAAATAGTTACAATTGGCGTAAAGCAGAGGTTTTGATGGCAGTGGGTTTGAGATCGGATCATGCAGGCTGTAGTGGTGAAAGGCTCAGTGGAAATCTGATATGAGTAGTGTGGGGAGTGGGCCTAATTACAAGGAATAAGTTAAAATCTTAAAATGGACTCCCCTATATTGACCTGAAATACCATCAATGATAATACTTCTCTCTTCTCAGATGCTGCCTGACTTGCTGAATATTTCAATTTTCTGCATTTATTTCATATATCCAGCATCTGTACTTTTGCTCTATAATAATGTGCAAGAGTGTCCAATTGTCAAACTCCATTAGAGTTGTTCTTTAAAATGTGAAGAAGCAAGCCTCACAATGTGTACAAACCAATCTCTGCATGAGTGGTGTGTCATGTTCCAGTCACAAGTGACATGTGTGTAAAATAAGATTCAAAATTGTTTAATATCATTTCCTGTACACAAGTATAAAGGAGAACAAAATAATTGTTACTCCAGATCTGATGCAGCACAAAAAATAGAAAAGATAAAGAAAACAATAATAAAAACACAATAAATATAAATACACATGATAGCTTATATACATAGATTTTAAGTATGGCAATTTGTGTGTTTAACTGAGTCAGATGCCTTTGATCCTGTTTGAGTGCCTCTGGAAGCACATCAAAAACATTAAGGACTAGGAACCAATTTAAAATCTTTCAAGTACTCAATTACATTTTAGAGATCAGCTTTTTAATAAATTTCCTCAGATAAAATACATAATGCAAAAGCATTTTGAAAATCTTTGTTATAACCATGTAATAGTTAGAAAAGATTATCAGCGCAAGTGAATGCAACTTTAAGTGCACATACAGGCTAAGCAGGTAGGAACTTTGATTCCCTTAAAGTTGTTAGCACAGAAACTATCCAAATTGACCTGTGGGGGTGTCTATATTCACAGCAAGTATTGAACCTAAATTTTATATTTAGTGCTGCTTTCTCTTTCAATGGTACTTGACCTCAGACATTATCTCTGTTTTTCTTTCAGTGGGTGCTGCCTGATATGTTGAATGTTATCTTTGTCCTCCCTGACTCACTGAAGGGATATGATTTGCAGCTATTTTACTAATATGCCATAATTAAGTAAAAGGTAGCAGGTGACTTGTACGTCAAGCCACAAAAGCCATCGAGTCAATTTGACTAATTGTAAAAGAGAATTTACTAAATTAGAATTTAGTCTTAATGACCGGTGATGAACTCCAGCTGCTTTGATGCTCATTGAAAATGGGTAATCTCTCATTATTTCAGCAAATATATATTCTCCACAGAGAGCTGATAATATGACTACACCGACCAACTCCTTCAAGCACTTACTTATTCTTAATCAATCCACTCCTGTTCCCCAGTAACACAAATAACCATGCAGGTATCAGTTTGCAAGATTGGAATTGTGACCAGCATGCATTCTCGCTGGCCCAGAAAATTGAAGCTTATTTAAGCATGAGAAGATCAGGATGGCATGGTGTGATGAGATTGGGGCTGGAACGTTATTTCCACTGTCAGCTTATGGTGTCCATGGCAGATTAAAAGTGATATTGGCGCTCAGACAGTTAGTGACAATATCTGGTGTGAGGTAACGTATACGTTGGTCATCTCAAGACTAATTATATTCATGAGTGGGTCATTTATAAAACATAGAACAGTACAGCACAGGACAGGCCCTTTGGCCCACAGTGTTATGCTGAACCAATTAGATTAGTAATCAAATGGCTGACCAAATTAATTTTTTCTGCCTACACAATGCCTATATCCACCAATTTTCCTCACATTCATGTGCCTATCTGAACATCTCTTAAAGGTCCCTAACGTTTCTTCCTTTACCACCACCCAGACAGTGCACTCCAGGCATCCATCACCCTTTTCTCAAAAACAACCTGCCCAATACATCCTTGAAATTACCACCTCTCATCTGAAGTGAATGCCCTCTTGTATTGGACATTTCAACCCTTGGAGAAAGATGCTGTCTGTCTACTCCATATATGCCTCCCATAATCTTACAAACCAGTCTGAAATCTTCCCTCAGCCTCCACTGCTCCAGAGAAAACACCCCATCTGTCCAACCTCTCATTACCTTTAATCCAGGCAACATCCTGGGAAACTGCTTCTTCACCCTCTCTAAAGTCTGTTTCCTTCCCAGAATTGGGTAACCTGAACTGTGTTACAATACTCCAGAAGCAACCTAACTAGAGTTTTATAAAACTGTGACATAACTTCCTGACGTTTGAACTCAGTGCCTTAACTAATAAAGGCAAGCATGCCATATTCCTTCATAACAACCCTATCGAGCTGCATAGGCACTTTCAGGGAGCTATGAACTTGCACTCTGCTCATCAGCACTGTTAAGGATCTTGCCATTAACAGTGTATTGTCTCCTTGTATTTGACCCATCGGGAAGCAGCACTTCACATTTATCTGTCATTTCTCTGCCCATATCTGCAAATAATCTACATCCCGTTGCATTCTTTCAGTTTTCTATGCTATCCACACCATCAATCTTTGTATCATCTGCAAAACTAACGCACCCATGTACATTTTTGTCTTGGTCATTTATATTCATGAGAAACAGCAGAGTTCCCAGTTCAGATCCCTGCAGAACATCACTAATGACAGACCTCCAGCTAGAGTAAATCCTTTCAACCACTAGCCTCTGTCTTCTATGAGCAAGCATGTTCTGAAGACAAGTGGCCAATTAACCACGATCTTAATCTTCTGGATGAGCCTCCCATGGGGGGCCTTGTCAAAGGCCATATTAAAATTCATTTAGACATCCATAGATCTACCTTCATCAATTGCCCTTGTCACTTCATCAAATATCTCAATCAAGTTAGTAAGATACGACTTGCCCAGCACAAAGCTATTCTAGCTCTCCCTCATTGGGCCACGGTTTTCCAAATGCTCATAAATCCTATCACTCAGAACTTTCTCCAGTAACTTCCCTACCACTAACGTGAGTCTCAGGCTATGTCCACACTACACCGGATAAATCCATAACCAAAGCTTTTTTTCTTCGTTTTTACCCTCCGTCCACACTAAAACGGCATTTTCGTCCCCTGAAACCGGAGCTTTTCAGAAGCGCTGTCCAGGATGTGTAATTTTGAAAACACTACTTGGGCAGATCAGTGTGGACGGGGTAACTGGAGAAATCTGAAAACACTGTCAGACGGCAGCATGCCATTTCATTGTTTTCCTGAACGCAACCCCCCACACAATCTAACACATGGCAACGAGACTGAAGCCAGAAGAGTTAGAAATGTACTCACCAAATACTTTGACCCATAACTTACTGAATAAATAAGTATACTGACTTTGCCCTGTTTTCTGTCCTTGCTCGTGTGAAGGTGGTTTACCTATTTATGCAAGTACTTCTCTGACAATAGATGTGTAACAGCCTAATGTAACATTGTATGGAAATACAAGATAATACTGATGCAGACTTGTTTTAATACATTTAACAAGGTGCTTTATTAATGCAACAGAGTTAGTCAGTTTTTCAATGTTCATTGTCAGCCGGGTCAATCTGTCCGTGAACTCCCTGTCGGTTCCCTCCGTACGCTCCAGTATTTGTTTTTTTTTATTTTTAAGTTCTCCTGCGCGAGAGCCAACAGCTGCCCGTTGTTTAAGTTTTTCTAGTCTGTAACTGAACAAACACACACTATCTTTCATAGCGAGATTCAACAACAAACATGTGGCTTGTTTTCAGTAAATATGTCCTGCACATGCGCAGTAGGAGGAGATCGCTGAAATCTCCGTTTCAGTGTGGACAGAGGTATTTTTAAAAATGCATAGTGTGGACGCCTATCGTTTTTGCGCAAAGCCGGCGTTTTCAAAATTATCTGGTCTAGTGTGGATGTCGCCTCACTAGTCTATAGTTCCTGAGATGATCCTTTGTTCCCTTCATGAATAGTGGAACAACATTAGTGACTCGCACGTCCTCTGGGACTTCCCCTGTAGCTGGAGAGGGCACAAAGATATTGGTCAAAGCTCCAGCAGTCTCTTCCCTTGCCTCTCTCAATAACCTGGGGTATGTCCATTCAGGGCCTGAGGACTTATCCACCTCAATGCTCTTTAAGTGACCTAACACTACCTCCTCCTGTACCTTAAAATGCCCTTTATGTAGTGGTTATAGGGGACTCTACAGTTGGCGAGACAGGCGATTCTGTGGACGCGTAAAGGAAACACAGATGGTAGTTTGCCACCCAGCTGCCAGGGTCAGCGATGTTTCTTGACGTGCCCACATTATTCTGAAGTGAGGGTGAGCAGCCAGAAGTCGTACACATTGGTACCAATGACATTGGAAGAACAAGGGAGGAAGTCAGTCCTAAAAAAGGAATACAGGGAGTTGGGAAGGAAGGTGAGAAGCAGGACCTCAAAAGTAGTAATCTCAGGATTGCTGCCTGTGCCCCCAACAGTGAGGATGGGAATAGAATAAGGTGGCAGATAAATGTGTGAGCAGGAGGCAGGGATTCAGATTTCAGGATAATTGGGACCTCTTCTGGGGCTGGTGGGACCTGTACAAAAGGGACAGGTTACACTTGAATCTAAGGGGGGCAGGGGCAGATTTACTAGAGCTGTTTGGAGTGGTTTAAACTAATATAGCAGGGGGACCAGGATGACAGAGCTGAGGATGAGCCAGCAGGGTTACAAGTAGATGATGGGTGGAACATGAATTTAAGGAAGGACAAGCTAATGATTGGGTACAAATATAGAAAGCAAAGTGTTAAATTGTACCACAGAGGCAAAACTCAAAAGGGCATAGAATGCAAGACTGAGGGTGCTTTATTTAAATGCACGTAGCATTTGGAATACGGTGGACAAACTCGTGGTGCAGTTACAGATTGGTCGGTGTGACGTTGTGGGCATCACTGAGTCATGGTGATAGTTGGGAGCTTAATATCAAAGGATATACTTTGTATTGAAAGGACAGGCAGGAAGGCATGGGCAGTGGTGTGGCTCTGTTGGTAAAAGATGGAATTACATCTTTAGAAAGAGATGACATAGGGTCAGAGATTGTTGAATCTTTGTCAGTGAAGTTAAGAAATTGCAAGGGTGAAAAAAGCATTTTGGGAATTGTATACTGGCCTCCAAATAGTAGCCAAGATGTGGGGTTGAGATTGTAAAGGGAGATGGAAAAGGTGTGTTATAAGGGTAATAACACAATTGTAATTGTGGACTTTGATATACGTTTGTACAAGGGGATTCGGAAAATCAGGTTGGTGTCCGATTGCAAGAGAGGGAATTGTTTGAATGCCTACGAGATGGCTTTTTAGAGCAGCTTGTGCTTGAGCCTACTCAGGGAAAGGCTATCTTAGATTGGCTTTTGTGTAATAATCCAGATCTTATCAGGGACCCTAATGTGAAGGAGCCCTTAGGAGGCAGTGATTGTAATATGATTGAATTCATATTGCAATTTGAAAGGGAGAAGCATAACTCACATGTATCAGTATCACAAAGGCAAAAAGGGTATTACAGAGGCATAAGAAAGGAGTTTGTCCAGGTGGATTGGAGGAGGATATTGGTGGGGATGACAGCAGAGCAGAGGTGGATGAAGTTTATGGGAATAGGTCACAAGGGGTAGGATAGATACGCCTCACAGAGGAAAAAGTTCTCAAATGGCAGGCATTGGCAACTGTGGCTGACAGAGGAAGTTAAGGACTGCATAAAAACCAAGGAAACGGCATATAAGGTAGCAAAAGTGAGCGGGAAGCTGGATGATTGGGAAGCTTTTAAAATACAACAAAAAGCAACTAAAAAAGCTATAAGAAAAGAAAAGGTGAAATATGAAGGCAGACTAGCCAATAATATAAAGCAGGATACCAAAAGTTTTTTCAGTTATATAAAAAGTAAAAGGGTGGTAAGAATTGATATTAGACCATTGGAAAATGATGCTGGTGAGGTAGTAATGGGGGTCAAAGAAATAGCAGATGAACTTAATGGGTACTTTGCTCCTGTCTTCACTGTGGAAGACGCTAGCAGTGTGCCAGAGGTCCGAGAGTATCAGGAAGCAGGAGTGAGTGTGATTGCTATTAGAAAGGAAAAAGTGCAGGCAAACTCAAAGGTCTTTAGGTGGATAAGTCACCTGGCCAGATGGACTACATTCCAGAGTCCTGGGAGAGGTTGCTGAAGAGATAACAGCTGCATTGGTCATGATCTTTCAACAATCAGTTGATTCTTGTATGGTTCTGGAAGATTGCAAATGTCACTCCACTCTTAAGGGAGAGAGGCAGAAGAAAGGAAATTATAGGCCAGTTAGCCTAACCTCAGTGGCTACTTTTCACATTGATTTAGATAATGGAATTGATGGCTTTGTGGCAAAGTTTGCAGATGATATGAAGATAGGTGGAGGGGTAGGTGGTGCTGAGGAAGCAATGTGATTGCAGCAAGACTCCGACAAATTGGAAGAATGGGCAAAGAAAGTAGCAGATGGAAACAGTGTTGGGAAATGTAAAAGGAACAAAAGTACGGACTATTATCTAAATGCGTAGAAGGTTCAAACATCAGAGATACAGAGGGACTTGGGAGTCCTCATGCAAGACTCCCAGAAAGTTAATCTACAGGGTGAGTCTGTAGTAAAGAAGGAAAATGCAATGTTGACATTCATTTCAAGGGGAATAGAATATAAAAACAAGGTGATAATCTGAGGCTTTACAAGACACTCATCAGGCTGCATTTGGAGTATTGTCAACAGTTTTGGGCCCCTTATCTCAGAAAGGATGTGTTGTCATTGTAGAGGGTCCAGAGCAGGTTCACAAGGATTATTTTCTGGGAATGAAGGGGTTAATACATGAGGAGCATTTGGCAACTTTGGGCCTGTACTTACTGGAATTTAGGAGAGTACATGGGGATCTCATTGAAACCTACCAAATGTTGAAAGGACTAGGTAGGGTGGATGTTGAAAGGATATTTCCTATGAAAGGGGGGGGGGGGGGGGGGAGAGTTGTATCTAGAACCAGAGGGCACAGCCTCAAAACTGAGTGGTGACCCTTTAGAACAGAAGTAAGAAGGAATCTTTTAGCCAGAGAGTAGTAAATCTGTGGAACGCTCTGACACAGGCTGCAGTGGAGGCCAAGTTCGTGGGTATATTTAAGGAAGTTGAAAGTTTCATGGAACACAGCAGGCCAGGCAGCATCTATAAGGAGAAGCACTGTTGACATTTCGGGCCGAGACCCTTCGTCAGGGCCCTTTGTCTCGGCCTGAAACGTCGACAGTGCTTCTCCTTATAGATGCTGCCTGGCCTGCTGTGTTCCACCAGCATTTTTGTGTGTGTTGTTTGAATTTCCAGCATCTGCAGATTTCCTCGTGTTTGATAGTTTCATGATTGGTCAGGGCATCAAAGGAGTGGGATCCAGGATCAGCCATGATGAAATGGTGGAGCAGACTCTATGGGCTAAATAGACTAAATTTTGCTCCTATGTCTTATGTACCCATTAAGGACTCACCCACATCCTTCACTTCCAAGCAAATGTTTCCCCCTCCTTTTATCCTTGAGTAGTCTTACCCACTCCCTAGTAATTCTCTTGCTCTTGATGTACATATAGAATGCCTTGGAATTCTCTTTAACAGTTCTTGACAAGTGCTTTTCATGATCTCTCCTGGCTTTCCTAATTCCCTTCTTGAGTTCTTTTCTGGCTTCTTTTTCAAAGATTCTGTTTGATTCTAGCTTCCCAAGCTTTACATACTTTTCCTTTTTCTTCTCGACTAAGTTAATCACCTTTCTTAACATCCAAGATTCTCTTACCTTGCCATTCCTGTCCTGAAATCTGTGCATTTGGTCTTTAAACACTCTCCACATGTCAGATGTGGACTTGCCCAAAAACAGCTGTTCCCAATTAACTCTTCCCAGTTGCTGCCTGAGACGCTCAAAATTTGCCCTACTCCAACTTAAAGTGCTCTTGCAGGTTTCATACTTATCCTTATCTATAGCTGTCTGAAAACTTAAGGGGTTGTGGCCACTGTTCCCTAACTTATCACATCAGTCACCTGGCTAGGCTCATTACCAACACCAGGTGCAGTACCGCTTCTCCTCTTATTGGATGATTTACATATTAATACAAGAACGCCTCCTGGATGTACCTAACACAATCTGTCCCATCTAAACCACTTGCACTAAGAAGGTCCCAGTTTATATAAGGGAAGTTGAAGTCCCCATGACAACAATCATAATTGCTTTTATACACTTCAATAATCTGCATTCGTATCTGTTCCTCAATGTCCTGGTGGCTATTGGGTGTCTGCTGGGTGACTGCACCCTTCCTATTTTTGTGTTCTACCCATGTAGACTCAGTAGATGAGCCCTCCATGATGTCCCCTCTGAATGCATCTGTGATGTTGTTCTTGATTAGTAATGTAACTCCCCCACTTCTTCTACCACCCCTTTTATCTTTTCTAAAGCATCAAAGCCCTATTTAATTTAAGGTTTAAGTACCACCCACTGCCTTAAAAAGCAGTGAATTGCTGTCAAATGCTGTTGTGACAACCAACATGAATCACATTCTATCAATCTGTTAACTATATCTGCTAATGAGGGTATTGGGTGCATCTGATGTAAGTGCAATTGTGTGATTCCAACAGCAATGAGAAATATAGACTAATGCTCTCGGACCAACTCTGAAATGGGCTGCTTTTTTTGATCTACCCTTGAAAACGATTGAATTGTCCCCTAATATTATAGTTGACTTCACATCTTGCCTCATTTTGACCTTGTACCTTATAGCTTGCTTACTCTGCGTCTTCACTGTAACCGGCGCGCTTTATTCTGCATCCTGTTTTTGTTTTCTGTGTGGATGGCATGGAAACAAAGTCTTCAATGCACATGTGACAATAATTAACCAATAAATGGGCAAGGATGTGTTCAAATTCAGCTTCAGCTTCAAGTTTAATTGACATTCACCCATATACATGAAAGGGTGTGTGTGTGTGTGTATGCATGTGCACCCTTAACTCCTTGTGGAGTCGTCAGGGCGCTGTCATGACAAGCTTTTTGCACCAATCTTTTTGGTGACACATGAATAGGTCAAATAAAACAGCATTCCTCTGGGGCCAAAATGCAAAGCACAGAACCACAGTCACACAGCACACAACATGTATAGCACATATAATTATGATAGCAGAAAAGCATACAGTTAACAAAAAAATAATAAAGCCCAAGTCCCTGAATTGCCATGACCTCTAGCTTGGTGGTGCACGGATGATAACCTAGAGCCGCCTTTCTGCAAGCAGTGCCTCATGCCGCACAGTGCAGCCACAGCTGAGCACTGTCCAGCTTGTCTGCCACCACACAAACACTGGAGGGCAGCCCTGACAGGAGGGGCAGCCTCCAACCCAGCATGGAATCCGGCAGCATACAGCCAATTTCTGCATCTCCTTCTTTGGCAGCCACAACAGATGGGGTCTTAAGCTTTACTGAGGCAGTGAGAAGTTTAGACAGAGTCCAGGAAAGGGAAGCCGATTTCTGTGATGTGAGGAGCTGTTTTTACGACTGCAGTTACTTGCAGTCATGACTATTACCAGGGCATGATGCAGCTTGATAAACATTGGTGAGGTCAAAATTGATATCTCCGCTAATCATATTAAAAAACATTTAAAGCTTATAAATAATAACGAGTGATATTGGTTTTGCTCTTAATTATTATTTTACTGAGTAGAGTTAATGGATATTTCATTGTGTTTGGGTGAAAGGTTACATTTGGTTTTGCTGTTAAACTGCATTTTTCCCCCACATAGGTCAAAAGTATTATATCACTTAATTAATCAGAAACAATAAAAATATTAATTAGTTTCATGAAAGACACTGTAAAAGCTTTGTGTTAATGGCCATTTTGTGGTTATGATGACAGACAGATCTCTAGGGAACTCTTTTGGACCTCAGAATCAACTTGAGCTGTTTCTTCACTGTATAATCACTATAAATAGTTGTCAGTCTGTTGGGACAAACTATCTTGGAACTCTTTCATAATATTAACAATAAATCACTCTTGTCCAATGTCATTTGGTTTCAATAGAATACAGGACTTAAAATAGTTGAGGGGTAAAATTAAAATAAGATGATATTAACTAAAAATAATTTTATTGACTTTTATTGACTATGATAAGTCCTTCAGTGTCTCGGAATTTCTGTTTCAAAATATAAATTTATCATATAAATATGACAAACTGGTGGCAAAATGGTTATGATATTGGACAAGTAATCCAGAATCCAAATCAAGGTATCCAGGTATACAAGCTGAAATCCCATAAATGAAACTGGCTAATTTAAAGTCAATTAGTTAAATAAAATTTATTTAAAAATAAAGCAATCATGCCAAAACTACTGGATTGTCATAAAAGTACATCTAGCATATTTTTGCCATTTGGGTTATGTGTCCTGAATATAAATGATTGCAGATATCACCTGCATGATCCAAGTTCCAAATTTCTAGTTAAAGGCACAGCTAACCCAGATGATCTTATCAATCTAACTCAAAAGTTAGATGTCCAAGTGTCCCGATTTCTAAGATCGTCAGTTTAGAGTAGGAGAGCTGTCTCCCAGATTAGATAAACACCTGGCATAATGTTGCTTCAGAATAATTTATTATCACTGACAGTCATACAGAATTGGTTGTTCCATCTGACTTGGAGAATACTCACATCAGCGATGATGACAAGGTTTTATATAGTTTTTAGGGAATCCTGAACATTGAATTGATTAATGTAGATGTTCATGTCCTTGGGTCAAACCCACCAATTACTTCTCTGTGGTCCTGTGTCACATCTGATGCATTAGTATTGCTCCAGTTTGAACTTGACTTGGTAGAAGCACGCACAGCAAGGACAGAATGTATTCCAATGGGAGATTTCAATGTCCATCACCTTAAGCAGCTTGATGGCACCAATGCTAGCACAGGTGGCTGAGTCCCGAAAGGGATTTAACATCATAAGACACAGGAGCAGAATTAGGCCACTTGGCCCATCGAGAATGCTCTACCATTCCATCATGATTGACTGATTATCCTTATAAATCCCATTCTCCTGCCTTCCCCCACCCCCCCCCCCCCCAGTAACCTGACTAACCAAGAACTTATCAATCTCTGCTTTAACTATACTCAATACTGTCTCCATAGCTGTCTGTGGCAATGAATTCCACAGATTCTCCACACTCTGGCAAAATAAATTTCTTCTCATTTCTGTTCTAAGTGGATGTCCCTCTATTCTGAGACTGTGCCCTCTGGTCCTGGACTCACCAACTATAGAAAATATCCACCCCACATCCACCTTGTCCAGTGTTTCAATATTTGATAGATATCAACGAGATTCCCCCCTCATTCTTAAAAACTCCAGTGAATACAGGCCCAGAGCCATCATATGCCCCTCTTACATTAACACTTTCATTCCCAGAATCATTCTCGTGAACCACCTCCTGGACTCTCTCCAATGCCAGTACATCTTTTCTTAGATAAGGGGTCCAAAACAGCTCACAGTACTCCAAATGTGATCTGACTAATGCCTTGTGAAGGCATTGTGTGGCTCCTATTTAAAAGGATTGGAATATAAAAGCAAGGATGTGATGTTGACACTTTATAAAGCACTGATGAGGCCTCACTTGGAATATTGGGAGCAGCTTTGGGCCCTTATCTTAGAAAGGATGTGCTGCAACTGGAGAGCGTTCACAGGAGATTCATAACCCAAATGATTCCAAGATTGAATGGCTACTCATATAAAGAGCATTTGATGGTTCTAGGCCTGTACTCACTAGTATTGAGAAGAATGAGGGGTGACCTCATATCGAATAGTGAAAGGCCTTGATAAAGTGGATGTGGAGAGGTGGTTTCCTATGGCGGGAGAGTCTAAGACCAGAGGGCATATCCTCAGAATAGAGGGGTGTCCTTTTAGAATGGAGATGAGAAGTAGCCAGAGAGTGGTGAATCTGTGGAATTATTTACTACAGGCTGCCCTATGTATACTTAGGGCAGAGGTTGATAGTTTCCTGATTGTTCAAGGCATGAAGGGATATGGCGAGCAGGCAGGAGATCGAGGCTGAGAGGAAATTTGGATCAGCCATGACGAAATGGCGGAGTGGACTCAATGGGCCAAATGGTCTAATTCTGCTCTTTTATCTCATCGTTTTATGGCCTTCTGAAAATCCAAGTAAGCAACATCCACAGACTCTCCTTTGTCCAACCTGCCTGTTGGACCCTCAAGAAATTCCAACAGATTTGTCAGGTAAGATTTCCCCTTTTGGAATTCGGCCACAAGGGTGCTGACTTCGGCCTACTTTATCATGTACCTACAAATACCCTGAAACATCATCCTTAATAATGGACTCCAACATCTTCCCAACCACCTGAAGTCAGGCTAACTGGCCTATAATTTTGTTTCTTTTGCCTTTCTCCCTTCTTAGAGTGGAGTGATGTGTAATTTTCCAGTCTTCCAGAATCATTCCATAATTTAGTGACTCTTGAAGGATCATTACTAATGCCTCCACAATTTCTTCAGCTGTCTTTTTCAAATCCCTGAGGTGTAGCCCATCTAGTCCAGGTGATTTATCTACCTTCAGACCTTTCAGCTTACTATGCACCTTCTCCTTAATAACAGCAACTACACACTCTTCTGCTCCTTGTCACTCTCGAATTTCTGGCATATTGCTAGTGTCTTCTTCAGTGAAGACTGGCACAAAATAATTACTAAGTTCGCCAGCTATTTCTTTGACCCCCCCTAATACTATCTCTCCAACATTATTTTCCAGTGGTCTGATATCCCCTCTTGCTTTTCTTTTATCCTTTATATATTTGAAAAACCCAAGTATATAACCCAAGTATGCTTCAAGATGGCGGCGCAATGCAGTTTGCAGCTGTCTCTCCGGAGTTGATATTTGTTACTTGTTAAGTGGGATGCCGTGCACAACCCTAATCTGATGAAAAACGTTCGTGGGAGCATAGAGGAACATCTGGAAATCTCCAGGAAGGCTTTCTTCGTTGCTGCTGCTGTTGTGAGGTCTGGGTCTCTGCTGGGAAGAACAGGACTCCAGTCTTCGGGGTCGTGTGGCCGGTGGTGGGGGTGTCCTAGTGCGCTCGGCAGAGGATGGTGCTCAGAGAGGCTGTGCCAGAGGGGATGGTCTGAGGCTCGGAGGTTCGACGGACTCGGAGTCCGCTGCGGTCGGGGCGCTTTCACTGTATGCTGGATCCGACATAGCTTTCATTGTGTGCTGCATCTGTGAGGCTGGGTTCAGCGGCGCCGTGGAAGTCCATAGTGGGGGTATTCCTTTCTGCCGCCTGCGTGGGATGACGAGTCTGTCGGGACCCTGAGGACTTGTGGAAACTGTGTGGTGGTTTCTTTTGAACTTATAGTCTTTTAACAACTTTGGACTATTTTTACTGTGCCCATGGTCTGTTTTTTTTTATCAATTATGGTATTGTTTGCACTGTTGTAACTATATGTTAACTATAACTATATGTAACTATGTGGTTTTGCGTAGGTCTTGTAGCTTTAGTTTTTTGGTGTGTTGGGTGGTAGAGTTGGTCTCTTGACTTGGTGTGTCTAGGTAGTCTTGTTTTGTCTGGTGGATTTGGAGCTCCTTTCTGGGGAACACGCTAAGATGGTAGCGCGATATTAATACGCAGCAGCCTCTCCGAACTCTGGATTTAGGGATTGCCAAATGTTATGTGGATTTTCTGGTGTAGTCTGTTTTGTCATGTGCTTTTGTGATATCATTCTGGAGGAACGTTGTTTCGTTTTTTAACTGCATTGCAGTTGTGGTTTCTACAGTGTAAATGACAATAGATCGAAATTCAATTCAATTCAAACACTCTTTGTATCCTCTTTGATACTATTGTCGAGCTTACCTTCAGATTTAATCTTTTCTCTCTTTATGACTTTTTTTAGTTGCCTTCTGTTGGTTTTTAATAGGTTCCCAGTGCTCTAATTTGCTCTAATTTTTGCCCTCCTTTTTGCTTTTCTGCTGTCTTTGACTTAACTTATCAACAACATTTGCTTCATCCTCCCTTTAGAATACTTTTTCATCTTTGAAACTCTAGCCATTGCTGTTCTGCCATCATCCCTGCTTGTGTCCTCTTCCAGTCAACTTTAGTCAGCTCCTCTCTCGTGCCTGTGTAATTCCCTTTACTCTATTGTAATACTGATACATCTGGCTTTATCTTCTCCCTTTCAAATTGTAAGGTGAATTCTATCATTTTATGATCACTACCTCCTTAGGGTGCCTTTAATCTCCCTCATCAAATCTGGTTCATTACACAACACCCAATCTACAAGGGGTGATTGATAAGTTTGTGGCCTAAGGTAGAAGGAGTCAATTTTAGAAAACCTAGCACATTCATTTTTCCTGCATTTACACACTTAGTCCAGTGGTTGTGGAGCATACAGATCCCTTCTTTGTAGAAATCGACGTCTTGGACCTTCAGAAGTGCTCCACAACAGGTAGAAGGAGATGAGTTATTAACTTCCAACTTTCTGCATTTCACTCAGAGTTGAACTGCACGTGCATGTAACAAGAACTGTATAACTCATTTCCTTCTACCTTAGGCCACAAACTTATCAATCACCCCTGCTGTGGATCAGCTGGAAGTCCAAGACACTCTCGTTACATGCATGTGCAGTTCAACTCTGAGTGATAATGCAGAAAGTTTGAAGTTAATAACTCATCTCCTTCTACCTTAGGTCATGAACTTATCAATCACCCCTCGTAGAATTGCCTTTTCCCTAGTGGGCTCAACCACAAGGTACTCTTCTAAAAAAAAGTAATCTCATAGGCATTCTCAAGATTCACTCTCTTGGGATCCAGCACCAACCTGATTTTCCCAATCTACTTGCAAATTGCAAATTTCCACAGGGAAATCCTGTTTACTCCTCTTTCTTCTCCTGGTGGTCACCTGTCTACAGTCTGAAGCCTGTACTGTTCTAGGTGTGACTAGCTCTGTGAAAGACTCATCTATGAAGTTTTCAGCTTCCTGGATGGTCCTAAGTGGATCTGGATCCAGCATCAGTTCCTTTTCCTTGTCAGTCAGGAGTTGAAGTTGGGTGCACTTCCTGCAGATGTAGTCATCAGGGAGACCACATCTCCCAGGAAGAGAATTCCACTTGCCTACACTTGTTATGCCTGTAACTTCTCAAACTTTAGTAGCTTGTAGCTGTTCTCGCTAAAAGCCTATTGAGCCAAAGCCTGACCACTCCACCAACAGCCACTCTGCTCATACCCCAATTCTTTTTATTGGTCCTTGCTAATACCCTATTTACTATTAATCTAGGCAATCTCCTACTCCGTAGACAAGTTCCGACAAGCCCCGCTTATTTTTTAAAATTGGCATGTAAAGTCCACAAGGAACTGTCTCCAACTCAGTCCACAATCTCATGCTCTGCAGAATTGTCATTAGATGGATAAAATTGGACTAATCAGCTGGCATTGACCTAGGCATCCAGTTGGGGCATGGTAGAGTTGCCCCCAGTCCACTTAGTCTTGCAGATTCTTCACCACAGATATCCAGAGACTAAAGCAACACACACAACATGCTGGAGGAGATCAGCAGGTCAGGCAGCATCTATGGAAATGAATAAACAGTGGAAGTTTTGGGCCAAGATCTTTCTTCCAGACTGAAAAGGAAGGGGGAAGATGCAGGAATTAAAAGGTGGGAGAGTGGAAGGAGGCTACCCTGAAGGTGATGAGTGAAGCCAGGTGGGTTGGAAAAATGGAATCTGATAGGAGAGGAAAGTGGACAATGGGAGAAAGGAAAGGAGGAGGGGACCCAGGGGATAGATAGGTGAGAAAAGGTAAGAGGACAGAGAGGGTATTAGAAGAAGAGGGGAGGGGTGGGGGTTGTTTTAACTAGAAGTAGAAATCAATATTCATGCCATAAGAATGGGGGCTATACAGATGGAATACAGGGTGTTAATCCTTCACCCTGAGGTTGGCCTCATCTGGAGACAAATACTTGAATTAGGAGAATAGTGCCACAAATTAGGCACTGCCTGACAAAGTCACATTCACAGAATCTTAACTTGGAGGCAACGAATCAGAATCCAAATCAAAATCACCTGTCATCGCCATCTGAGATTCTACCAACAATAATCAACGCAATCCCTTTGTATATCCTATCCCACTGATAGGACAGACCTATGAGCTAGGGTGTGGCATGATGAAGTACGGGTGGGAAAGAAAAGTCTACAAAGTATTCAACTCTGATTCCAGATCCTGTGAAGTTCCATGGCACCAGATCAAAAATGACGAAGAAACCTCTTCCTGGTTACCAAATGCTGTTCTCCCTCATCTGATGAATTAATTCTCCAACTCCTGAAAGAAACAAGGAAACAGATGTACGCTGGGTTGGGGGTCTTCACCATCCATCACTAAGTAGCTTTGTATAATCACCAGAAAAACTGGCTGAGCCCTGAATGACATGGCTGACATAATGGGCCTGCAGCAGATAGTGAAGGAACCAATATAAGGAAAAAATTTCCTTCACCTCAAACTCATTAATTTATGGAAGCTGCCTGTGTCCATGATGGCAGAGGTAGAAGTGATCACCAGCTGTTTTTTATGGAGATAAAGTTCTGTCTTCACAATGAGGGACATTTTATCATGTGGCACTCTAATCAATCTCAATGTGGTAGATCAGGACAAATCCTGGAACTGACACTGGTTATTTATAACGCCGGTGGACTATTAGCAACAGCAGAAATATTCACCACCGCAAGCAGCTCTCTCAAGCACATTACTTTCTACAAGAACCAAGTCAGGAATATGATGAAATCCTCCTCAACTTTGTGGATGAATGCATCAATAATTACAATGCAAGTGTTGACAGAGAGACCTGTGCAGCCTTCCACCCAGAATATCAATACACCAGGACTGCATGTGTACAATTTAGAATGTGCAGACTAGCCACTTAATGTGGTTTCCTTGACAAATGCAGGGCCAGCGCCACTGAAAAAGATGAACATGCAAGTTTTCATGGTACTGCCTTGGAAATTCTTGGTAATTTCTTTGTGGTGCCTAGGAGCTTGACTCTCATGTATTGTGAGAGCACATGAACCACAGCAACTGCCACTTTCTTAAGCACACTTAGAAATGGGTTTGGAATGTTCACCATGCAAGCAATTGTTACAATATCTATATTAAAAGCTAACGCATTTAAGACTTCAAATGACTGTTTAATTGTTCTGATTTTCTGATCCTAATGCCAAATTAATCACTGGGCCTAATTTATTTAATTTTCTACTGATTCCCACCCAGTAGATGGCCAGATTAATTAGCGGGCCAGTGGATGCAAAGTAGCAATTACAGTGGATGCATAGCTGGAGGCCAGAGCATTGCTCCTGACAATCTACCAGTGGGGTGGATGTGATAAATATCATAGTGAGTGGGATGATCTAAAGCAGAGTTTGGGAGGGGTGGATAGTCCAGGCACTGGATGATACAAAGAGGAGATATCAGCAATCTTCTTGTACTATCCATTTAATAAATGCTTTGCTGTTCAGGCTAGCATGGCAATTGGTATTTAAGCAGAAGGCTTGGCAACAGTAGTCACAAGGCTTTCTGCCTGCCCACTGTTGCAAATTGGTGGCAGAATGTAGCCCAGCAATCTAAAGTATAAGTTTCACATTACTCTTGAATAGCAAGCTCCCATCAACCTTTAAATAATGGCAGTGTTTGAAAATTTCCAAATAAAATTAATGTGAAAAAGCATTAAATATCGTAGATTTTCTTGAATAAATGCTTTCACTATGAATTGCTCTTTTTTAAGGTTGTGCTATTATGTGAGTCACTATTCCAGTTCTGCTGAAAAAGTAAATAAGGTGATCAACATAAAGGATGCAGTTAAGAGAAAATTGGGTGAACACTTGAGAGAAAAAGGAACAAAAGAGTAGTGTTAATGAAGTTCATCTAGAGAAAGGTATATGGAGTATAAATATCACCACAAACCTTTTGTTTCTGCATATAAAAATACTACAATTCTTTGTAGAGTTAGCAAAACTATAGATATTTGGTTGAATTGGTTTATCCAACTCACATGGTATCTGTTACATAACTTTTATCTTGATAGAGTTATCTCTTTTTTGGTTGTCATCCTTCTGTCATGAAGGACAATGGGTAATCTTGATCATCATCACAAGCCTGGGTGGAAGGTATAGAGATCCTGAGATGCCCAGTCATCGAGATCCCCCTCTCAACCTCACCAGTGTAGTCTAAAGGAAAGCTTATGAAGCAATACATTTGGCACTAGATTGGCTCCAGGAGCTGTCGGAAGGATGTTCAATGATGTCCCTCTGCCTTAGGGGCTCCACTCCGGATTTGCTGTCTGGGTTTACTCCCGTAGTCTTCATCTCTCCCGAGGCTGCCCACAAGACAGTGGGGATATTTACCCATAGCTAAAGATCTGGTTCATGAGCACCAGGATGTGTCCACACGGCGGTGGGCCTGTGTGCTATGTGTGTAGGGGCCAGACCTCTTCCCTGTCCTCTGTAGTTCAGCCTGAGTCTGAAAGTCGTTCTGATTTTGTGTGTCATCAGCGAGGAGGCACTACATGAGGCTTCAGTTGGAGAGGCTGTGTACTGGCAGGGAGAGACTTAACACATTCAGCTGTCCTTTTCGCAAAACTGCTAGCAAGCGGTGAAAGTGAGAGCGACAAACTCTCATTTGGGTGTCAAAATGGTTGTTGCGCCTAGTGTGGTAGAGATACCACTTTAGTGACATGATAAATGGATTAATTTTCAAGTGGAAAATGAGGGTAGAAATGAGCTCTTCTAATCAGCTACAATTTTGTAATGAATATATACATTGGGATAAGTTATGTGATTTTAGATAGATTCTAAAGGTTTTCTTGACTTATGACTCAAGGATTTGCCAAATTGCATTACTTTCCTAGAATCACTGATGTAATATTTTTGATTGGAGCATCTAAAATTCAAGAAGAATCAGTGTTCTTATAAGCTGCTCGCACCAATTTGCATTGTGGTTGTTGCATGATTAGCACTTAACTTAATAGAACCTTGCAGATGCAGTGAAGCCACCTCAATGGCCACTTTATTAGGTATACCTGTACACCTCGTTAATGCAAATGTCTAATCAGTCAATCACGTGGCAGCAACTCAATGCATAAAAGCATAAAGACTTGGTCAAGAGGTTCAGTTGTTGTTCAGACCAGACAACATTATGGGGAAGATATGTGATCTAACTGACCTTAGCCATGGAATGATTGTTGGTACCAGATAGGGTGGTTTGGGTATCTCAGAAACTGCTGGCTTTGTGTATAACAATCTTAGAATTTACAGAAAATGGAGCAGAAAAGCAAAAAAAAAATCCAGTGAGTGGCAGTTCTGTGGGCAAAGATGTTTTGTTAATGAGGAAGGTCAAAGAAAACTAACCAATCTGGTTCAAGATGACAGGAGGTCAGCAGTAACTCAAATAACCATGTGTTACAAGAGTGGTATGCAGAAAAGCATCTCTGAATGCACAGCTCCTCGAACCTTGAAGTGGACGGTCTACACCACACTGGGTTCCACTCCTGTACCTAATAAAGTGGCCACTGAGTGTATACAGGAGGATTCATTTTATTACAGAATATTTCATCTCTAAACCATACTGTAAATTATAATTTTTTGGTTATAATTGAAGTGGCCTATATTTTATCACAAGAGAAACTTTACGCAGAATGCACCATAACCACTTAGGGTAGTGTTTGAAAAATTCTTCCAGAACCATGAGGGCAAGGGAATCCAATTTTAGGTATTCCCTGTGTAGTGGAAAAAAAATCAACTATGAACACAGACCAAGCAGAGGGAATATGAACAGACAAAGCTGCATTAATTGCACAGAGGCAATTACCAGAAAAATGACAAATTAGTAGTACTGTTCTTAGCAGTGTGGAGGAACGGGGATCTTGGGATCCATGTCCATTGATGCAAGTTGATAGGGTTGTTAAGATGGTGCATAATATGTATTGGCCTCATCAGTTGGTGGATTGAGTTCAAGAGCCTTGAGGTAATGCTTAGACCCGGAGAGTATGGAAAAGACAGCTCGTGGTTTTTGAGAGCTAGATATAAACTCTAACTGTACTGTGATGTCATCAGCTAAGTGGAAGGGCTACAATACTCCTTAAATGGGCCAATCCCTGGTTACCTGGGGGAGCAGCTTTTGATGACCAAGTAAGTTGGATGTTTACTGCAACAGTCATAAATGGCTAACCAAGCAGATTTCACCCAGGCAATTCATCCATGGGAACATCCTCCTGCATCTACCGCAAGAATTTTCTGAGCTTTATTGAGATCATCTCTAATTCTACTAAACTTTAGATAATACAGATCTTGTCCATTTAATCTCTCCACTCGTGACAAAATCTGCTATTCCAAGAAACAATCCAGAGAATCTTTGTACAGTCAAATTTTGCGATGCAGCCATTTGGGTTATGGGAACTGGGAATTCACCCTTACAGGTTTCACGATTCAGTACTGAGAAGTTTGAGCAATAAAATTCACTCTCACAAATTTATGTGGTGAAAAAATGCAGGTGACACCATTTTGTATTATGGAAAATCTCAATACAGACTGTTTTCTAGGAAAACAGCCCAGCCCCCATCATAATGCAGGGGTCACTTGTACATCTTTTTTCTAGATATAGAGACAAAATTGCACACTACCTCAAATGTTGTCTCACCAATTAACTATATAGATCTTTACACTCAAATCCAGCTGAAATAAAGGCCAATATCCATTTGGCGTTATAATCACTTCTATATAAAGATACAAAGAGCTCTATGAATTGCAAGGTTTCTCAATCTAACACAGCTTTTTTTAAAAAAATTACTCAGCTTTTCTGTTTTGTGTCCCAAAATGAATGACTTCACACTTTTCAATACTGTATTCAATCTACCTGTCTCAGTTGGCTTGTCTGTATGGCCTTGAAGTCATGCCTAGTTTTGTACCATCAGTAAATTGATTTGTTATTGTTACATGTACTGAAGTACAGTGAAAACCTTGTTTTGTATATCTTCCATACAGGACAATTCATTATAACAGTGCAAGAGGAGAAATAGCAGAATGCAGAGTAACATGTTACAATTACAGAGAAAGTGCAGTGCAGGTAGACATTAAGGTGCAAGGCCATAACGAGGTAGATTGTGATGTTGAGAATCCGTCTTATCTTACTAGAGGACCATTTAATCATCTCATACGGACAGGATAAAATCGGTCCTTGACTCTGGCGGTACTTGCTTTCAGGCTTTCGTATCTACTGCCTGCTGGATGGGTGGAGTCTGATCATGTTGGCCTTTTTACTGAAGCAGCGAGAAGTATAGACAGGGTCATGGGCAGAGTAAGCTGTGATGAATCTGGATAGGATACTTTCTATGATAGATTGATAAAATTGGTGAGGAGCAGAAGGGACATACCCAATTTCTTTAGCCTCTCAAGGAAGAAGAGGTGCTTTCTCAGCCATAGCATCTACATGGTCGGACTATTAATGATGTTCACTCATAGAAACCTGAAGCTCTCAACTCTCTTGACCTCAGCACCATTGACGTAACTGGTGACAAGTGCACTGCTCCCCTTTCTGAAGTTATTGCCCAGCTCTTTAGTTGAGGGAAAGTTGTTCTCACTGTACCATGTCACTGGATTCTCTATCCCTTCCTGTACTCTGACTCATTGTTATTTCAGATATGGCCCACTATGGCAGTATCATCTGCAAAGCTGTAACTAGAGTTCAAGCCGAATATGGCTGTATAGCTGTGAGTGTGTAGTGGTGGAGTAGGGAGCTGTGGATGGAACCTTGTGGGGAGCCATTGTTGGTTGAGAATAATTGTGGTAGAGGTGTTGCTACCTGTCCTTACTAGATGTTGTCAATTGGTCAGGAAGTCAAGGATTCAGATGTAAAATGTCCTGAGTCCCAGGTCCTGAAGTTTGGAGATGAGTAAACATACAAAAATGACATTTAGTTCCCTTGGGTAAATTCTTGATGTAGATTGTGTAGATCAGGACACACAGCTATCATTTAGGAGTGGGATTAGACTACTCAAGTCTACTTTTAGTCAGATCATAGTTATCTGACTGTAACCTAAACTCTGTGTTCCTATCTACCATTTCAGCCCCAGCTGATTAGGCATCCATGTACCTCTGACTTAAAAATATCAAATACCCAACTTCCATCACCTTTTAAAGAAGAGATTTCAAAGACTCACAATATTGAGAATGAAGTAACTCTTACTATATCCCTTTGTACTATGTCTATCCCTTTCTTTTTTTTTGTGCACTAATCCCAGTAAATATTTTCTCCTCACCGATTTCTAGCTGTGTGATGTACCTAATGTGTTACATCTTCCAGCAGTGATGAGTGTGAATAAGTTTGTAAGACAGGAATAACAGGTTGCTATTTCTTCAGTTATGCCTTGGAAGTGCAGTTTAGGCTGTAGGTGGATGAAGAATTACAGCTGCATCCTGATTGCCCAGTCAGATTGCAATGTTAGCAGGAAAGCTGACGTACTGCTCTGCTTGACATTAATTGCATATGTATATTTTTTAAATGGAAGTTCTGTGGTTTTAATTGGCAGTGTTCATAGTGGTATCATCAAATTAGTAATTCCACTTCCAACTGTGCCAAATGATGCATACACTGTGTTCCATGTTGTGAAAATGTTGCTTAAAACTGACTGTTACAGAGGTTCAGGCTTGTGTTGCTCTGTTGGAAATCTCCCAGGCCTTTGATGATTTATGCAGTTACTCTCCAAAATGCAATGTTTAATTGTTTTCTTTCCCGTTTTATCCTTTATGTAGAAATGGGTCACATTGCTGTTGTCATTGCATTATTTTAGTTTCAAAATCCTTAACCAGCTGAAAGTAATGTTAAGCAGTAAATCATCTAGTTAATGCACAATCTTGGTATTGCAAATAAAGCATTCTCATTTTATTTATCATTTCCTATCATTTATTTATCACTTCTCCTATCATTTCGCATTTCCCCCTCCCCCACTACTTTCAAATCTCTTACTATCTTTCCTGTCAGTTAATCCTGATGAAGGGTCTCGGCCTGAAACGTCGACAGTGCTTCTCCCTGTAGATGCTGCCTGGCCTGTTGTGTTCCACCAGCATTTTGTGTGTGTTGTCATTTTATTTATAGTTCCTTTTTTTAGCTTCTGTAATTATCATTTTACTTTTTTTGAGTTTCTCCCTTTCCTATGATTGCAGCACTTTATCAGAAGTTACATGGTACATGGACTTCTTGTTAACTATGTTCTATAAGTCACCTGTGGTGCTTACTGTTCTCTCTTTGTCGACATCAAAAGTCAAAGTAAACATTTGTTATTAGAGTACAAACATGTCACCATATACGACCGTGAAATTTCTTTTTTATATACTTAAAGACCAAAATTAGCAGGGCCAAAGATATTTAAATATTCTACTCGTTGAACAGATCCTGAATTTGCTGAGCCTGTTTTAATGTCTTACCAGTGCTCCTAGCTAACTCCTTTATCACAATGTTGGATCTTGGGCTTTGACTTCACCAATATCTTCTCTCTGGTCTCTGATAAAAATCAGAACATATCATGCATGACCTAATTCCCTCTGTGTCTTCTGGCCCCAGTGTCTGAACCAAGGAATTTATGGAGAGAATAAATTAGATTGATGTCATTCATTGTCCAGAATGGTGTTGAACTTCTTGAGGGCTGTTGGAGCTGTGTGCGTCCAGGCAAATGGAGAATATTGCATCATCCTGCTGTCATGTCTTTTCACATTGGCGAGTCTAACTTTGCCGGTAGTAATTCATAGAAAGTTACTTAGAGATTCAATTCTATAGCATCTTTAGTATCAGGAGTACATGATTGAAAATGTACTTGCCAGGAGTGGAAAGGGATAATTACTATGTCCAGAAAGGTTCATATTGCTTTGGAAAATGACTGGGCTCATTTCAATGTGTATCGTATGTAATATATGTCATATGATTCATGTAACAAACACATCAAATTACATCCTTTTTTTTGTTCCTTTTGGAAACCATTAGACGCTGCACTGGGAACAACCATCAGCCACTTACAGGACCACTGTGTTTTAATAGCACAGAGCAAGGCTGGGAGGTTTATTAATTTCTCTTTGAAGCCCTCTCTACCCTCACATACTCCCACTCAAACTTCTGATCTTGATTCCCAATCCTCCATCCTCTATCCTACTGACCCAGAATGTTCCCTCGAAATCCTATACCTACTGATTTCAACCCAGAGTAATGCTTTATTTACTCAAGTCTTACACCATTATCCCTCACCCAGCTACTCTTGGCATGTCTCTTATCACCAGCTCTATCCCAGGCACTTCCTCAGGCTTTGATTGGCCCTAAACCTCTGATCCCCGGCTCACCAATGCCTGACAGGTGGTCCGTGTTCATTGTGGCACTCTTTCATTTCCAAAAACATGTGCCCCCTGCTCCCTTTTGTATAGACCTTGCTCTCCACTGATTGCAGTGATAGGTCCTAACATTGATTGTCACAGAGTGACGTTACCTCTGGCAGAGATTGATAGGGTCTTGATTGGACATGGCATCAAAGGTTACAGGGAGAAGGCAGGGAACTGGGATTGAGGAGGAGATTTAAAAAAAGGATCAGGCATGACTGAATGATGGAGCAGACTCGATGGGCCAGGAGGCCTAATTCTGCTCCTATGTCTTATGGTCTTACTTCAGAATAACTCAAATAGGATGCACTAAGTATCTAGAATGGAGCTTCTCTGGCTTGCACTGAAAAGACAAAGACAAAGGAGCAGAAGTCGGCCATTTGGCCCATCGAGTCTGCTGCACCATTTTATCATGAGCTGATCCATTCTCTCACTTAGTCCCACTCCCCCGCCTTCTCACCATAACCTTTGATGCCCTGGCTACTCAGATACCTATCAATCTGCCTTAAATATACCCAATGACTTGGCCTCCACTGCCGCCTGTGGCAACAAATTCCATAGATTCACCACCCTCTGGCTAAAAGAATTTCTTTGCATCTCTGTTCTGAATGGGCACCCTTCAATCCTTAAGTCATGCCCTCTCGTACTAGACTCCCCCACCACGGGAAACAACTTTGCCACATCCACTCTGTCCATGCCTTTCACCATTCAAAATGTTTCTATGAGGTCCCTCCTCATTCTTCTAAACTCCAAGGAATACAGTCCAAGAGCAGTCAAACGTTCCTCATATGTTAACCCTCTCATTCCCAGAATCATTCTAGTGAATCTTCTCTGAACCCTCTCCAACGTCAGCACATCCTTTCTTAAATAAGGAGCCCAAAACTGCACACAGTATTCCAAGTGAGGTCTTACCAGTGCCTTATAGAGCCTCAACATCACATCCCTGCTCCTATACTCTATTCCTCTAGAAATGAATGCCAACATTGTATTCGCCTTCTTCACCACTGACTCAACCTGGAAGTTAACCTTAAGGGTATCCTGCACAAGGACTCCCAAGTTCCGTTGCATCTCAGAACTTTGAATTCTCTCCCCATTTAAATAATAGTCTGCCCGTTTATTTCTTCTACCAAAGTGCATGATCATACACTTCCCAACATTGTATTTCATTTGCCACTTCTTTGCCCATTCTCCCAATCTATCCAAGTCTCTCTGCAGACTCTCTCTTTCCTCAGCACTACCAGCCCCTCCACCTATCTTTGTATCATCAGCAAACTTAGCCATAAAGCCATCTATTGCATAAACCAAATCGTTGATATACAACGTAAAAAGAAGAGGCCACAACACGGACCCCTGTAGAACACCACTGGTAACCGGCAGTGAACCAGAATGGGATCCCTTTATTTCCCCCTCTCTGTTTCCTGCCAATCAGCCAACGCTCTATCCACGTATGTAACTTTCTCGTAATTCCATGGGCTCTTATCTTGTTTAGCAGCCTCATGTGCGGCACCTTGTCAAAGGCCTTCTGAAAATCCAAATACACAACATCCCCTTCATCTCCCTTGTCTAGCCTACTTGTAATTTCCTCAAAAAATTGCAATAGGTTTGTCAGGCAGGATTTTCCTTTAAGGAAACCATGCTGAGTTCTGCCTACCTTGTGATATGCCTCCAGGTACAGTCGGCCCTCTTTATCTGCAGATTCCGCGTTTGCGGATTCAACCAACCGCGGATCGGGAAAACCCGGAAGTTCTCTCTCCAGCACTCATTGTTTGAGCATGTATAGACTATTTTTTCTTGTCATTATTCCCTAAACAATTCAGTATAACAATTATTTACATAGCATTTACATTGTATTGGGTATTATAAGTAATCTAGAGATGATTTTAAAGTACAAGCAGTCCCCAGGTTATGAACGAGTACCATTCCTGAGTCCGTCTTTAAGTTGGATTTGAAGTCGGAACAGGTACATCCGATATTATTTAGCGTCAGTTAGTCAAACGTTTGTCTTAGTATATAGTATATATTTTACCTTTCTATGCATATAAAACACTTAATACGTATGTATTTCAATAATTAAACCACTGCGTTGCTTAGTAATAATTGTAGCTTTCATCAGGGCAGGACCTTTCACATGCTCCATTAAAATTTTTTCAGATCATTGACCGACTGCAGCCTAACGCTTTTCCAATGACCAATGGCGTTTCACCTCTTTCCGATCGCTTTATTACTTCCACTTTATTTTCGATCGTGATCGTCATTATTCTCATGAACATAAACACTGCAGATTCAGAGCTGCGATGCCAGGTCCTAATGTCCACCGCACTGAGATAGGTTTAATAAGGTTTGGGGCTCCTCTGGGTCCTAAAGACCACCGCACTGAGACAGGTTAAATAAGGGATTTGAGCATCTGCGTTTTTTGGTATCCGCGGGGGGTCCCGGAACCAATCCCCCGTGGATAAGGAGGGTTGACTGTACTCCGTAACCACATCCTCGACAATCGACTCCAACAACTTCCTGACCACCGATGCCAAGCTAACAGGTCTATAATTTCCTTTTTGCTTCCTTGCCCCCTTCTTAAATTGAGAGGTTCTTGTCAAACTCTTGAATATTATCAATTAACAAATTCTTCTTCAATTTAATTTAGATAATGCCATTTCACAAAAGCACATTAAATAGGTGCTATTTAAGTTTGGACATGTTGGGAGAGCCTATCTGAAAATGGAGTACTTTAATGAGCAGGGATTCATAGAATACAGTTAAACCAGTTTTCTGAATTAGTATGTAACGAGCTCTATACTGTGTGTGCTTCTCAATAATGAGCAAGCAGGGCAGCGCAATAAGAAAAATAAATGGTGGGCAATCATCACATAATTATCTTTCAAAATAAAACATAGAGGAGACAAAGGGAAAGGAATGTAGATTGATTGGAAAGAATAAAACACCGCAAGATGGAAGAATAATTTGCTGTTTCCTTATGTGGTTTGATAAATTGGAGAGAAAAATACAGCCACATTATTGAAGTGTAAATTTATATAACCTTCCAAAGAGAGGAAAAAAATCATTATCTGGAACTATAGTCCCCTTGAGAAAGAGTCTTATTCCTGATAGATTTTGTGTGTATGCTTATTAAGGTGGTATGCATGAGAGTATCTGGATTGTTTTTAACATAAATACAAACTTAGACCAATGTGGCATTAAAGATTATGTAGAATATAGGGAACAGAAACAGACCATTTATCCCAACCATCCAAAATTGTGTTCATGCTTTCTCAAGCTAATTTCTATCTTTCAATTTCACATTCATATTACTCTTTTGGTAAAGAAGTTAGATTTGAATTCCCTATTGGATTTCTTTGTGACTGTCTTGTAATAACACTAGTAACACTCTAGAAGTGGAAGCATTCTTTCTGGATCCACTATATACTATCCACTATCTCAGCATTCCTGTCCCTGAGAAGGCTCTTAATTAAAACAGAAGTTAATGGGACTCCAAGAGAAAAGACACCATCTATTGGAGTTAGGCCTCATACGAAGGAAGTTAATTGTAATTGTTAGAGGTTAATCATCCAAGCCCCAGGAGAAAATCCTTAAGGCAGTGTCCTGAGTCCATCCATCTTCAATTGCTTCAACAGTAGTCTTCCTTCTGCCATAAGGTCAGACATGAGAATGTTTTATTTTGATAATTATACAACATAAACTTCCATTTGAAACAACTCAAATGAGTTGAAGTTCCGGTTTTTGCCACAAGTACGCTTACTCGGGACGTTGTTTTTTTGCAGCATCTGCTTAGTACATTACAAACATAAATTAAGTGAAGTAGCCCATACCTGCATGCATTTAACATTCAGGCATGGGCTGATAATCAGTTGTACCAATCGTGCCTTCTAGGTACTAGGAAATGAGGACCTCCAACAAACAAGAGTCTAATCACAATCCCTGACATTCTTTAGCATTTACTTTGCCAAGCTCTCCACCATGAATATCCTAGGGGTCACTGAAGACCAAAAGTTTAGCTGGTCTAACCATAATTGCAGCTATAAAGGTCAATTCAGGTATGTTTCACTTGTTCGAATGAGTGCAACTCCAGCAATACCATCATTCAGGGCAAAATATTCTTCTTTAGGAAGAATTGTGTGCAGTTTTGGTCACCAAATTATGGGAAGGATGTTAATAAGGTTGAAAGAGTGCAGAGAAGGTTTACAAGGATGTTGCCAGGACTTGAGAAGCTGAGTTACAGAGAAAAGTTGAATAGGTTAGGACTTTATTCCCTGGAGTGTAGAAGAACGAGGGGAGATTTGATAGAGGTATATAAGATTATGATGGGTATAGATAGAGTGAATGCAAGCAGGCTTTTTCCACTGAGGCTGGGGGAGAAAAAAAAATCAGAGGACATGGGTTAAGGATGAAGGGGGAAAAGTTTAAAGGGATCATTGGGGGGGCTTCTTCACACAGAGAGTGGTGGGAGTGTGGAATAAGCTGCCAGATGAAGTGGTAAATGCGGGCTCACTTTTAACATTTAAGAAAAACTTGGACAGGTACATGGATGAGAGGGGTTTGGAGGGATATGGGCCGGGTGCAGGTCAGTGGGACTAGGCAGAAAAATTGTTTGGCACAGCCAAGAATCTGGCCTGTAATCTGTGCTGTATTCTATGGTTCTATGGTTTAGTATCCCATTCACAACCCTGAACATTTACATCACCTGCCACTGGTACTCCATTGCTGTTGTGTGCTCCATTTACCAAGTACTCTTCAGTAATTCAGAGAAAAATCCGTCTAAGATACTCCCAATAAAGGACAAAAACAGCAAACTGTTGGAAGAAACATCACCTAAAAGTTCTTCTTTAAGTTACACCATCCTGACTTGGAAACTTCTCATTATTCTCTCATTGTTGTTGGATTTAATACCTGGAACATCCTCTGACCAATACTGGGAACAGCTTCTCTGGAGGAACTGCAGAAATTCGTGTATACAGCTTGTTCCCAAGAGTTAGAGATGGGGTGAGGCAATACATGCTGGCTTTGTCAGTGATGTTCCTTTTAAATAAGTGACTGCTTAATGTGGAAAATATTTTTAAATGAATAACCTATTTAACGCCCTACATCGCTTTGAACTAAGCCACTGAGATGAGCGTGATGCTATCGCATGTCTTTAATTCAAGAGAGACAGAAAAATGTGTCGGTTGTGTAGATGATGTCTTCCATTTCTTTTCCAAATGATTCATCTTAGCATTCCTGGAAGTCAGAGTAGACCAAAATTACTAGCAAACTTAAGGGAATTAACCTGTGTAGAGGAAACATCTTTGCCTGTCTTTTGATAGCAGTCGTCAGAATATTTAAGAAAATGCTTTTGCATTTTTGTTTTGAGAAGCAAGTTAAATTATTTTATTAATTCTATAAAATATGAATAGTATTTCATTTTATAAAATTCAAAACACTAACCCGTAAGTATTTTCTTTTAAGGACATTGTACAAAGCTAACTTGTACACAGAATATTTCTGTTTTCTTACTTTCCCCTTCAGAATGTTAAGATACTGTACGTTCCCAATCTCCCAAATAGCCACCAAAAACATGATGAAATATACTGAGATCTGGTAGAACAGCAAAACTAACAATAAAAATTTTCATTTTCCATCATTTTCTTTTGGGGAAGAGAAGCATGAGCCATTTATCCACTTAATCTTTAATGGAAGCAACCTGAAACTAATACACTGGAAGCTAAAGCAGATGAGCACACTAGCCCAAAGTGACAGGAAATCAAATGTAATCTGCAGAGTAATTTCTGTTCAAGTTGAGTGGTGCTGACTTGTCTATACTTGGAACGTAGTGCATCAGCAGATTCTTCTTAATTTAGTTAATTGGAGAAACAAATTCAGTTTCAGCATACAATCAATCAAATAGAAGTTTGCTTTCTCAATTCACTGTACCACTCAGCCTTTTAAAACATATTTAAAATAATCCTTCTGTAGTTAAGATAGCAAGCAGCTGAGCAGAACAAACTCAAAAGGTATTGCGTTTAACCCAATTTGCAGGGAGCCTGTCATTTCCCCCCTTTACAAAGGTCAAGCGTTCCTATGAAACCTTTCTTAAGCCAAAATGGCATTAAGCGAAGAACCATTAATTTTCATAAAAGTGAAAATCCTCTTTGTAATGCGAAAACAGGTTACTAATGTAGGTCTTTTGTAGAAGCGAAGTGGCGTAAAGCGAACATTCGTAAAGCAGGGTTCACTTGTATCCTGTTACTTATGAAAATATTTAAGAAACTCTTTTTTTTCTCCACAGATAAAATTTTTTTCTCCACAGCCTGCTTTGTTGCTTTTTTTATTTCAGATCTCCAGCCTCTACTGTTTTGTGCCTTGCAAAGGACTATAGAAAGCACTGTAGTTTGACTTGCTGTCCCTCTTTCTTTCTTTCTGCCTCACCTCCTTTCCAGTGGCTTCCAACTGGCAACCTTACAGCGGACCCCCTGTGCAATTATTATAAACATCAGTTGCTTTACATACAAGGCTTGTTCTGCCTTCTAATCCCCTCCACACTCTAGTCCTCAGTTGTACCATGGTGCATTGGTTCTCCATTGAGGAAACCAAACATCTACAGACAGCAGCATTTTAAGATGGCTTACCACTGAGCCAAAAAGGCAGATATTTTTTAAAATTCTTTTCTTGAAATGCTAGATTTGCACATTATAAAATAAACATATTCATTTGCCTTCCTGTTAATTACATGAATTAACTGCAGTTTATTCATAACCCTAATAGGATGTAAAGCATTGGCTAAGGAGAAGTTAGAATATTAGGTTTACTTCTTGCCACTGTGTTTTAGAAAAAAATTGTTTAGTCCTAGGGTAAATAGATTTGCAGATTCACAAGAATGGTACCAATGATAAAAGGATGAAATCATGTGATCTAGGTTTGCAATGACCAGTCTAACTTTTATCACTGTTTTCAGTATCTACGGGATTTTGCTTTCATTTTAATTTTATATTCTCTTGAAGTGAGAAGACTAAGGTATTTTCTAACTTGTGTAATTATGTTTGTTAAAAATTGTATAGAAAGAATCTGTTCTCAATATTGGAGAAAATGTAAGAAGCTCTGACCTTAAAATAAAAGCCAGGTTGGTCAAGAGTGATGTCAGAAAACACATTTCAGAAAGAGGAAAGGAGGTTTATAACTTTCTTTTCCAGAAAGACTTTTTGATAGTCAATTGAATTTGCTGATTCTATGATCAATAGGTTTAGTTAACAAGAATAATAAGACTTAAGAAGTACAACAGAGTTGTAGTTACATAATTATTGGACACCGGAGGATATAATCAACAGTAACTTCTTATTCCTAGAACTTCTGGTACACTGTAAATGTAGATAAAGTTTCAAGGTGTAAAAGATTTTAAAGCACAGTGCTTCAAACCATACTTTAGTAAATAAGGGAAGTTTCCATATGTGATGCCAAATGCCTCGACAGTGAAACATACTAGAAGCTACCCTTTTATCCTCATTCTGTATCCAGACCATCTAGATTAAGAAAAAATATATATTTCTTCTGGAATTTATTCTCAGTCTAGATTAAAAAGATGAATAGATTGCACAAATGAACACATCGAAGATGGTTGGGGTAGAAGCAGAGAAACAACACTATTGAAAATGCAGGCACAAACCACATGATTTCCTTCCATTGACAGATGAACAAATTGGCAAGGTTTCATTTTCTAAGTGAAGTTGCAGCAAGTGCTGATCTTCTATTTGAAAAACAGGAATGTGAGGTCACTCCCAAATCTCCTTCTTGGATTTGCCCTAACTTCCAATTATAGGAGGCAACTATTTTTGACTTCTTGGTTTAGATTTCTGTTAAGCTTTTTAGTTCCGCTGAAATTTGGAGCCCCCTGGAGGTACTTCCCTATACTTAATAGGAAATAATATAGATCCAACTTACTCCTTAATTTGCAAAATGCTAAGTTGGATTTATTTTGTATGATCAGGAAAAGACTCTACATCCTTTGAGTGTCCATATAATTCTGGAAACACTAAACTGAACTTGGATTATGCATATATTAGGCAGCAGTGTATTATGATTCCTGCTTTGAGTGTATCTGTTTTTCTATTCATTAACAAGATATAACAAGTATATAGCATATTGTACGTTGCATATACTATATATAGTATATTGCCTATCGGTCAAGTGAGAAGCTGGCATAGGAAAGATGGAAGTAAACTTTAAAGATCTAGCAATTTAAAAAAAACATTCATAGAAACACTTAATATTAATTCATTTAGTTTGTCTGTTTCTCTTTCAATATTTTTATTAATTCCTACATAGAAGAATACAGAGTACAAGAAGATAAATATTATAATTCAAAAGAAAGATAAAATAATACCAAATACATTATATTTGAATCTCACTTGCAATCTCATTTGCAATCTCATTACCCTATATTCATGTAAATTAAATTAAATTGTAATATTGAAATGTGATAATTTTATTATACAAAAAAAAGAATCTAAGCCCACTACCAAGATTGAAGCTGTTTGGTAAAGAAAGAAAAAAGGAAATAAATCCTTATCATATAGTGAAATATGTTACTAGCCAACATCAGTACTTTAACAGCAAATCAAAGGTTTTGAAATTAGTTCAAAAATGGTTCACAATGGTTGAAAGTCTTGACTAGATTCAGAAATTGAACAAAGGATCTTATCTAAATTTAAGCATGACATAACATCACGTAACCACTGAGTGTGAGTAGGTGGAACAACATCCTTCCATTTAAGCAAGAGCACCCTCCTAGCTATAAGAGAAATAAAAGCCAAAATGTGCAAATCAGATTTCTCCAAAATAATATCTTTTTCTCCAACAATACCGAATAAGGCAGACAAAGGGTTAGGCTTAAAACTTACTTTGAAAATTACAGAGAAAGTTCGGAATACTTCCTTCTAGTACTTTTCAAGACTCGGGCATGTGTAAAACATTTGAATTAGTGAAGCTTTGTCTGTTTCTGTAGAGCTTTATCTAATTACTTATGTTACTTATGCAGAGGCTTTTCCTTTTAGCAGGTCTGGTCACTGTTGTGTTCTTTATACGTACTGTGGGTTACTCATAAAGAAACATATTCTGGAAGAACATAACTAGAACTTTTATTTAACAGCAAACACTTTTTAACATACAAGCTTATCGATGTTTCTTTCCTTTCTGAGCATGCTCAGAACTGTGTCCAATCACTTTCTGACACATGATATCACCACATCTTACTTCCCTTAAAAAGAAAGACAATTAACAACATTAAGCAGAACAAATACATAATTTAACATGTCTCCATCAGTCTCTCTGGGGGTTTACGAACACGAGTCGATCTTCTACGTGGTTCACACAGTTCTTGTGTTTCGTTGTTATTTCCATGCATTGTCTGGTCTGCATCAGTTAATTGAAACTCTGAAATGTTGAAGAATGAAATGTTAAATGTTAAACTCTGAAATGTTAAACGCTTTCTTGAGGTCTTTGTGATTTCTTCTTAACATTGCTCCTTCTTCTGTTTGGACCATGTATGATCTGGCTTATACTTCTTCAAGTACTGTAGCTTTCTTAATTCCTTCCACTTCCATTTGTAATGAAATAGGAATCTTCTTTTCCTCATCTAATTCATTCATTGACTGTGTAATCTCATTTTTATGCTGAGACTTCATCATTTCAATGAAACTTCTCAAATCCTTCACTTGTGCTTTCACTTCTTCAATTGGGTCCTGATTCTTGTCGCTCTTTGGCTTCAGATCAGTATTGTACTGTACCGACAAGTTTGGTTTTGGTGGCAATGCTTTAACAGATGCTGGTAACAAAGGGATGGGTCTGGGATTTTTATTTACGACTTCTTTTACTTTTGCCGCATTGGAATCAAATTCTGTTCTCTCTTGCTGTTTCATCTGCGTCACTGTCCAGGACTAAGACTCTTTTCACCAAGTTCAGTCTCTCACAGGCAGATAGACCCAGTATTGACTGTACATTTTTTGGCACGACCACAAATGAAAGCGAGTGCTCAATATTTTTGTGTGATACTTTTGCCACACATGTTCCTTTAACTGGAATGTCTGCACCGGAATACCCAGTCACTTTATATTTGCCTTATGTAACTTTGTTCTTGGCTTTAATGCATTAAACTCAGATTCTGCAAGAACATTTACTTGTGCTCCAGTATCAAGTTTAAACAGAATATTGTTTTGGTTCACTTGCAATGGCATAGTCCAGTCATTCTTACTTTGTTTGCTTTCACAAAGCACATCTATACAAAACTCCTCACGTTCATTTTCAAGCACTGCATTTATGTGTTTTGTTTCCTTTCTACTTCTGCAACAGCATGAAAAAATTATTACTCCTACCACAGTCGTTGCACATTTTCCCATACGCTGGACTGTTTTGGCCGATTCTGCTGCCCACAGCGATTACAAAGTTTTTTTCTTTCAGATGACGTCTTGCTCTCTGTTGGTTTCATTGCCATTTTATTATTTTTTCTAACATGTTCGCACTTTTCCACAGCGTCTACATAGCTCTCAATAAAAAGCTCTTTAGCCGGTGACGTTATAGTTTCCAAGGCTTTGCAGAGAATCAAAGCTTTTTCCAAGTCTACGTCTGGTTCTCTTAAGAGCATTATCCAGAATACCGCAAACAATTCTGTCTTGAATGAGAGAGGCTGTCTGCTCTGCAAACTCGCATGTTCTATTGCAGTTTCTCAACTTGGTAACAAATTGATCAATCATTTCACCAGCTCTCTGCCGACATGTAAAGAATTTGTACCTTGCATACATCACAATGCGCTTTGGTATACAAAATGCTTCAAACTTGTTGATTATCGCTTTTAGATTCAAATTATCTCCATCTTCAAAAGTAAAATGGTTACATACTTCAATTGCGTCTTCCACTATTAAGTGGAGTAGGATTGCTGCTTCCGTTATATTCGATTTTTTTTATCTGCTCCAATCACCGATAAATAAATTTCAAAATGCTGTTTGAATCTTCTCCAGTTCTCTACTACATTCCTAGTCAGCTGAAGTGTTTTCGAAGGTTGCAACCCTTCCATTTGTAAAGCTGTTAGCAAACACTAAAAAAGTTTGCACTCTTTTTTTTTTGATTACCTTAGCTTCTCCCATGTTTAGCGAACGTATTATTCTTCCATACCGACTTCTGACACCATGTTGTGTTCTTTATATATTTACCATGGGTTACTCATAAAGAAACATATTCTAGAAGAACATAACTAGAACTTTTATTTAACAGCAAACAACAAACACGTTTTAACATACAAGCTTCTCGATGTTTCTTTCCTTTCTGCGCATGCTCAGAACTCTGTCCAATCACATTCTGACACATGATATCACCACTGTCACCACACTGCAGAAAGGATTTGGTAGTACACGAAAGAGTACAGAAGATACACCAGGACATTTCATTAAATGGAAGGCTGTAGCTATAAGAAAGATTGTGTGGACTAGGTTTATTCTCATTGAATGCATGAGCTGACGAGTAGCATTATGGAGGTTTTTTTTTAAATTATGAGAGGCATAGATAGAAAAGGCAGTGTTCACTGCAGTGGAAGGTAGCCTAGTACTGGAGGGCCCAGGTTTAAAGGGAGAGGGGAGAAATTTTAAAGGAGATCTGAGAAATAAGCTTTTCATACAGAGGGTGGTAGCTATCTGAAATGAGATGCCCGAGGAGGTGATGGAAGCAGATATAGTTACAATGTTTAAAAGGCATTTGGAGGAGTACATTAGATAGGAAAGGCATGGAGGGATAGGGACCTAATTCAGATAAATGGGATAAGTGTAGATAGGTCTCACAGTTGACATGGATGAGAAAGGCTGAAAGGTTTTGTTTCTATGATTTGATCATTTTATCCAATTGGAATTTCTCCTGTATCTTTGTCTTTTGGGAAAGATAATGCTACTGAGGTCATGCTACTTTGAAGACTGGTTGGTCATAGGCATGCAGATATTTGTCTATATAATCATTCCAGAATATTCTTCCAACCAGATACCATAGGAAGTGGTTCTGGGGCTGTACTTTATAAAGGAATCCCATCAGTAACTGATAAAACCTGACCCCTCCATTAAAGCCACAATCCACAGAAATAGGAGATGGACAGATTCTGCTAATGTAGCCATTTTATCTCAGATAACAAGTGACTGTAATTTTACAAGGTAGCTGTATTTTCCAATGACACATGAGCAAATAATAATCCAAATAACAAGGTTTTCAAATAGCCCCACAGGGCAATAGGTTGCAGACTTGAGATGGTTCCATAAGGAAGTAAAATGATTATATTTCAATTGTCTTAAAGAAATGAAGCAGTGGCGATATTAAGTGAGCACAACTGCCGACAGAAGTATCTTAGTGATTCATGCTACTTTGAATTTATGTCTGTGAGTTGCATTTAGAAACTAAAAATATTTAGTCAAGGTCACACAGCTTCCAATTTTCAGCAAATAAAATAATATTGAAGAAATCAAAGACCTATAAAAAGGAAAGGATAAAAAAAATTCAAATAATTATAAAAGCTCATACAGAAACTAGATTAGGATACTGACTAAGAAATAGGCTTGATTGTGCACCAGCTAACCCTTTGTTCGAAAAAAAAAATCCAATGAATTGGTCATAAATTTTGGAGGTCTCTTTCCATCAATATTTCAGTTAAAAGGAATGCATCTTCATATGGTCTGAAGTCTTGGATACAATGCTTAGTATGGTTTATTCAAGACTTTTCCAGAATGCACTAACCGAATTTCCTAAATTGATTTAACCTTTCATACAAGGTAATCTGGTGTTGCATTAAATTGAAAAGAACGTGAACTACGTTGTCAAGTAACATATGTTCATCTCGGAGGGTATCATGCTAATGTTCTTCAATCCAAGCCATAACCAGACTACCATATCCAATTTTTTCATACAAAATATTCTTGTCCTGTAAGTATAGTGCAAGTGAGAGGCACAAGACCGGTTGGTTACCTCAGTGATGAGCAAGAATGCTGGACTTTGAAATAAACTGAATGAATAAATCCTTTAAAAGGCAAAAATATTAAACTAGCATAGCGGTTAGTGCGATGATATTACAGTTCAGTACATCAGAGTTCAGAGTTCAATCCTGCCGTCTTCTGTGAGGAGTTTTGTATGTCCTCCCCATGGAATGCATGCATTTTCTCCTGGTGCTCCCCCAGTTCAAAGACATGCCAGTTAGTAGGTTAATTGGTCATTGTAAATTGTCCTGTGATTAGGTTAGGGTTATTTCGGAGGCAGTCGGGGGCTGCTGGGTGGCGTGGCTCAAAAGGCTGGATGGGCCTATTCCCTCCTGTATCCCTAAATAAAAGTTAAACAAATAAAAAGATGAATTAAATATAAAATGTTTTAAAGGTAAATCATACTTACTAAAAGCAAATTTTCATATCAACTCGAATAAGTTCCTACAAAAAGCAAATGATATTTGAAATAGATTTTCATTTTGAGGTTAGTTGGATGATTCTTTGTTGGAGATTCCTCCTACCCAATGTGTTCAAATAAGCCAACTGAGCTTCACTTTTAAAATCTTGTACCATATAGCCTACAGTATAATAAGGGACTACTTTATGTTTTAGTAACACGTCGTTGAATGCGCTATTAGGCGCGTATTGATCTGTACGTGTGCCGAGTTCAGATTATGCCAGTAAAGAACCATGAACCTTAGCTCCCGTCTCCAGCATTTTTATTAATAGCATTGTTATGTAGCCAGGCCACATACACAACAAATTGGTGACGTGGTTAATGAACCTGCATCATATCGGAACACCGTGCTTTAATTGATAACGACACTCAGAGGAAGAGCGCAAGGTATGAGCCAAGGAGCGGGAGAAGGAGGCAGAGTGAGGCCGTGAGTCTGAAAGAAGCGCGAGCACAGCCGGGGTCGGGAACGTCAGGAGACCAAGAGACACAGTCGGAGCTGCAGCACGTCCAGACGAGACCACAGCCGGTGCTGATCCCCAGGGGCTGAGGGTCTGCCTGCCCCAGAAGGGAGATAAAAAGGAGTGACATACACAGCTAGACAGAGTGCGCTCGTGGCGCTAGCAAAAAGGACACGTGAGTCAAAAAGGAAAACAAGGGGAAAGTGGGGCTTAATTAACATTGCAAAGATGGTGATGATTGGTACCATTATAACATTTGATAGTGGTATTGAAGACTGGGCAACTTACATTGAGAGAGTGGAGTTATATTGTGAGGCTAAAGGTGTTGGGGTTGAAAAGAAAGATAGCGTATTACTCAGTATTATGGGAGCAAAAACATACAGACTGCTACGAAGCTTGTTAACCCCTGAAAAGCCAGCTGACAAAACATTGAAGCAGATAGTAGATACTCTCCACAGCATTTAAACCCCAAACCACTGATCATTACTGAAAGATTTAAATTTCACAATCAGAATCAGAGCAAAAATGAAAGCATTTCTGAATATTGTGCTGAATTGTGCAAATTATCAGAACATTGTCAATGTGGAGCTAGTCTATCGGACGCATTGAGGGACAGGTTATTGTGGCATGCACTGTGAAACCACACAGAAGAAGATTCTGTGTGAAAGAGACCTTACATTCAAGAAAGCGCTAAACATTGCAATGTTAGCAGAAACAGCAGCACAGGGTGCTTCTGAGATACAACAACAATCTCTGGAATATGCCACAAATAAAATGTCACTGAACAGAAATGAAGAAAAGAAATGTTACTGTTGTGGGAACATGTCACATGACCCTGATGACTGTTGGCTTAAAGAAAAAGAATGCAGAAACTGTGGCAAACAGGGCCACACTGGCAGGTTATGCAAAGCTAGTAAACAGCAGAAAAAGGACAAAATACAGAGAAACAAGAAACCCCAGAAAGGAAAATACAACAATGTACACAAAATGAAAGAAGGCAGTTCTGATGAAAATGGCTAAGATGAAAGTGAATTGTCTTGCCTGCAACTTCACAGCGTGAAAGAGACAGATGATTGAAGAGTGATATGGATCACTCCACAAGTGGCAGGCGTGAGATTGAAAATGGAGTTGGACACAGGCTCAGCTTTAACAGTGATCTCTGTACACGACTACAAATGACTGTTTTCTCACATACCTCTGAAACGAACTAAACTACTGCTAAAGACTTACACAGGACAGAAAGTGCGTCCCGAAGGCAAAATTAAAGTGATAGTGATGTACGGAGACAAAACACAGCAGCTGAACCTCTATGTACTGAAAAATGGAGGAGCACCATTACTGGGACGTGAATTGCTCAGGAAAATCCAGTTGGATTGGCACACCATCAAGGCACTAGTTGTGTCAATAAAGGAAGGCAGCTCAGCAGGGAAGATGTCCGCAGCTCTCCTCTCATCCATTGTCGATTATTACAATGACGAGGAGGAGCTAGACTGCGTCGACGATGAGAACAAACGCAGTATCCATGGCTGCGACTCGGATGAAGATACAGAGGTTGCAAGGGAGACAGATATTGCCAATAAGCAGAATGGTGAAGACTTCCTGGTAGTAAAAGAGCAGATGTACCAGGAGAAATTGACATCTCTCAGAAGACAGCTACAGCAGTTACAGGAAGGCACTTTGCAGGAGTATCAGAAAAGGATGAAGAAACTAGATCAACAATATAAGGAAAGAATGCATAATACAGAGCTTTTTCTGCAACTGGAGACAGAACAAGTGGAAAGGAATTATATTAAAGAGATGAAAGCGGCAGTGAAGGAATTTGAAGATAAAAAGATTGAGTTAGAAGAAAAGAAAAAGATGATTGAGAATGAGAGACTAACAATGGAACTCACAGGAGACTCTATGGAGGTAAAGCCCATAATGACTAAGAAACTAAGGAGACCTAGTGACCCTGTTACAGACTAAAGACACCTGCGCAGTTAATTACTTGTTAACAGATGAACAGATAATGGAAGATCTGCGAACTCTCAATAAGCTTAAATCTCCGAAAAGACCAGCATCTCTGTCTTCTCCTGAGCGTCTTCCCAGCATTCCTGCTGAATCACCAGCACAAAGATATGAAGCATGAATGGAAGATGGAAAGTTATATTACGATAGAGATGGTATCATAAAGGTCAGGCTATCTATTTGGAATCTAAGGAGAATACGAAGATTGGCTATGTAATTAGCTCAGTTGGAGCAAATGGGATATGGGTAAGGAAGACAAGTGATAGCACAAAGTAGGACAGCTGCACAGAGGAGTCTTCATTATACGGAGGCAATCTGCTGCCTAGATCTCTTAGCAAGTTGGAGGCACACATCTTCTTAACTCCCTATGCTCAGAGGTCAATTTTTCATGACTTTTATATGGAAATCTGTATTAAAACAAGCAATTTTATTGACAGACGTTACCCGGAGAGGCAGAGAAGACCCCCCAGCGACTTGAGTTATAAATAGGTCTTAGACCAAAAGTAAAAAAAAAAGCTTGTTATAATTTGATATTATTAAATTAACAAATGGTAAGCTTTTGTATGTTAAGAGTAAACATATTTGTTTAGCATCGTGCCCCAGTAAAAAAACCCAGTTGATACACTATTAAAATAAACGGGGAGGAATGTACCATATAGTCTACAGTATGATAAGGGACTACTTTATGTTTTAGTAACACATCATTGAATGCGTTATTAGGCGCGTATTGATCTGTATGTGTGCGGAGTTCGGATTATGCCAGTAAAGAACCATGAAACTTAGCTCTCGTCTCCAGCGTTTTAATTAATAGCATTGTTGTGTAACCAGGCCACATACACAACAAGTCTCATGAACATGTATGAAACAAGAGGAGACAGCTGTTACTTGCCTTAATGAAATAGAGCATAAATTGTTACTTGTCTAATAAAGAGTGTGGCACTTAGTCCATAACACTGGGATTTGGCCTTCACTTCTGTTTGCACACGTGTGACAGGAAAATGGAGAATACCAATGCACACAGGAGTCTGGTCTTGTAATTCATGTTGATGTTGCTGTCCCTCCATATTCTTTTGAGTTTGGATAGTGCAGTCATTGTCTGTGCAGTTCTTGCCAGGACTTCTGGTCTTGATCCTTCATCACTGATGATTGCCCGCAGGTATTTGAACTGCTGCACTGTTTAATGATTTTTGAGATAGTGATTTAGATGCATATCATATTTTTTAATGAGTTAAGTATTGTATGCAATTAGTTTTGCTACAACAAGTGTATGGGACATTGGAAAAAAAGTTGAATTTCCCCATGGGGATGAATAAAGTATCTATCTATCTATCTGTCTCAAGTTTCTGACCATGGACTGAGATATCTGTTGTGATGGCACCATTGGCATTTGCCATGAGCTTGGTTTTCTCAGCACTTATTTCCATTCCAAACTTTGTGGAGGCTCTGTCAAGATGGCTGACCAGATTGGCCAGTTCGTCCTCTTTTCCTGCAAGTCCATCAATGTTGTCAGCAGATCTTAGATTTGTCATGTTCCTCCCTCCGATGCTGACTCCCACATGATCTTCAAGGGCAAGACTCATAATCCGTTCCAGGAAAACGTTGAAGAGAGTGGGGGAGAGGAGGCAGCTCTGACGGACTGCTACAGAGGTATGGAATCACTCCCCGATGGTGCCTTGAGCGAATACTGCACTGGTTGCCTTGGCGTAAGGCTGATGGATTGTATGAATCAGCTCCTGCAAGACCATCCAGCACCACATTGGCCCCCATGGAGACCTTCTCACAACGGTGAAGAAAAGAAAGCTGAGATGGTACGGCCACGTAACAAGATCCAGTGGCCTTGCAAAAATCATTCTACAAGGAACTGTGGAGGGGGAAAGCAGAGGCAGACAGAGGAAAAGATGGATGGACAACATTAAAGAATGGACAGGGAAAACATTTGTGGTGACCCAGGCCCTGGCACACAACCATGACAGATGGAACAGACTGGTGCAAAGCCCCGATGACTCCACCAGGAGTTAAGGGCGCAAAAAGAAGAAGAGATTTACTTCAAAGTGGATTTCACCACCAAACTGCATAGTTATCTCAACATCCATGTGAAGTGAGAAGGTCACGTTAATCTGCAGGTTCTAAAAGCCTTTTGAAATATTCTGTGTCAAAACTTGCAAGCCTGTCCTTCGATGTCGCTTTATACTCTGCCAACTTTGGAATTTGCCCTGGGTGTGTGAAGGTAGTAGAAGGCAAGCATACTTTTTTGTTAAAAACGTATACAGTCGGCCCTCCTTATCCACGGGGGATTGGTTCCAGGACCCCCCGCAGATACCAAAAAACACGGATGCTCAAGTCCCTTATTTAGCCTGACCACTGCGGTGGTCTTTAGGACCCAGTGGAACACCCAGACCTTATTTAACCTGTCTCAGTGTGGTGAACTTTAGGAGCAGGCGCAGCTCTGAATCTGCAGTGTTTCTGTTCACGAAAATAATCACGATCACGATTGAAAATAAAGTGGAAGTAATAAAGTGATTGGAAAGAGTTGAAACGCCATCTGTCATTGGAAAAGCTTGAGGCTACAGTTGGTCAACAATCGGAACAATTTTAATGGAACATGTGAAAGGCCCTGCCCCGATGAATGCTACAATTATTACTAAGCAACGCAGTGGTTTAATTATTGAAATACATACGTTTCTTAAATGTTTTATATGCATAGAAAGGTAAAATCTGTACTATATACTAAGAAAAATGTTTGACTAACTGATGCTAACTAATACTGGATGTATCTGTTCCGACTTCAAATCTGACTTAAAGGCAGACTCAGGAACGGAACTCATTCATAAACCGGGGACTGCCTGTACTCTTTAAATCATCTCTAGATTACTTATAGTACCTAATACAATGTAGATATACGTAAATAGTTGTTATACTGTATTGTTTAGGGAATAATGACAAGAAAAAAATAGTCCGTACATGTTCAAATAACAAGTGCTGGAGAGAGAAATTCCAGGTTTCCCCGATCCGCGATTGGTTGAATCCGCGCATGCGGAACCCGCAGATAAGGAGGGCCAACTGTACTTGTTTTACTAAGTTTTTTTTTGCGATAACATACTCACTAATTCTCATTTTTAACTGTCCTGAAGATAAAAATCACAGCATCTAGTTCTTGGAGTTCTTCAAATCTGCAAAAGAGCAAAAGTAGAAAGCTTCAAAATAGCTCAAAAAACAAATATTAAGTAATATAAACAAAAAAAGGAATATTCCACATCTCAGGCAAATCAAAAGAGAGTGAAAAAGATGTAAAAGTTTCAAATATTTTCATCAAAACTGCAATAACAAGAGATTTAACAGTTTATAAACAGGTACATTATTCGTCATTTGGGTTAATGACGAATAACCCAATTTGGATGAAAATGTACAAGGCACGGTTAGTAAATTGGCAGATGATACTATATTGATTTTTCAGATCTTGATATCAGTAGTATAGCCAGAATTTATGACCCATTTGTAGTTGGTGTTGAAGGCATCATGCTGCCTCATAACTTCACAGAGGCAAGTACAGTCTTGACTTCAGAAGCTGTGTTGAGTTTCCCATGATGATGTGAGTTTCTTTTGGGTTCTTTCCACGTCTCAAAAATTGCGAGACGTGTATAAAGTATCTATCTATCTAATTAAGTCCTTAATTGCGAGAGACACCCCCCCCCCCCCCCCCGGATTTAAACTCTGATGTCCCAAGCTGTCATAGTGTCACACCAATCTCTGGTACTTTGGCACCCTAATGACTTGCCACAGTAGACACAGCTTCTGAATTGCTTTTGTAGCAATAGTATTTATGGGGAAATGCTTGCAAGAAAATGAATCTCAAAGTAGTAATTGGTAACTTTGATACTTTGAAATTTGTCTAGTTGAGTTTCTGGTTAATGGACCTCCAAGAGATTAACAGTAGAGAACTTAGCAATGATAAAGCCCTTGTTGTCAGTACCCTCTCATTGAAAATATCCTTTAAAAGGTAAAAAGTATTGATGGTGCTAAGCAAAAGGAACTAGAGGTGACTTAGTAACAGGAGATGGAAATTAGATATGTAGAAAACTTAACAGCAGCTGTTTTATGTGAAAATAGAAGCTTTGGTTTTGCTCCTGTGCTGAGTCAAGAAAATTCCAAAAGTATTAAAAAGCTCCAGTGAAATTATTTTTGTCAAAATCCAGATAGTGCACATTGTGTGTACACAAACATAATGTTATAAGTGAGTATAATTCTGTAATAAATAATTTAATTGACAGATAAAGTTAATGATAAACATACTGAAATGATTGAATTAATGAGTATTTTATCATTGAGTATGCTTTATGGTTGTAAAAGAGAGATATTCTGCATGAAGGGAATTACCTTGTAATACAATTTGGATAAATTGAGGCCTCTTCTTGATAATTTAAACATGAAGAAGTCATGTCTTGGGATTTGAGTCACACATAAGGGCAAGATCCTCTTCCGTGTGTGAACCTAGCTACTGGAGAAAAACAAGATTTTTATGTTTTGATTTGAGGACTATGTATTATGTTGGCATTTTGCATTCTGACATAAAACTCAGGAAAGTACAACACAGGAAGAGGCTCTTCAGCCCAGTGTTGTGCTGAACAAATTAAGCTAATAGTGCCTAAGCCCTTTGCATGCCACCTTGGCTGAACAGAGGAGCAGTTAACAGTAATAGACTAAGACAACTGTGCTGCTCCAAAGAGCACTATATGAGATCATTCTTATCCGCGGCCATTAGGCTCTATAATGAGACAACCTATAGCCGGGGAAGTGATGACTCCCTCCTGTTCGACTGTTTGATGTAACTCATTTTTTATTCTTTTTTCTCTTCTAATATTTGTATATCTGTGCACTTGTAATGCCTCCGTGACACTGTAATTTCCTTTAGGATCAATAAAGTATCTATCTATCTAATTAAAATGATCCATTTGCTCTGCACAGAACCCTTATCTCAACTATGCCTGTATATTCATGTAGCTATCTGCAATCCTCTTAAGCACCTTTGTCATATCTGTGTCCACTACCACTCCTAGCAGAGCATTCCCCCACTCAATGTGTAAAATGACTTGCCCCACAAACTTAGCCCCTCTCACTTTAATTACATTTTAAACAAGGGGGGGGGGAATACCAACTGTCTTTTCTGTCTGTGCCTCTTAAAATTTTATGAACTTCAATCATGTTCTGCCACTCAGGAGAAAGCAACCCAAGTTTGTCTCTAATCCAGGCAGCATCCTGTTAAATCTCTTATGCACTCCTTGTAAAAGATCCATAACCCTCTTTATATTGGTGTGACCGGAACTGGATGCAGTACTCAATCTACAGTTTAATGAAATTTTTACAAAACTGCAGTGTAATTTCCTGACTCTTGAACTCGATGTCTCAATTAAGGCAAGCGTGCCATACCCCTTCTTTAACAGCTCATCAACTTGTGTGGCCACTTTCAGGGAGCTATGGACTGTGCCCTTCCACTTTACGTTTGATCTCCCAAGGTACAACACCTCACACTTGTCTTGATTATACTCATTGTCTGCTGTTTGTTGTTCCAAAGACATAAATAGAGTAGACAATATCTTTTCATCAGGGTTGACAAGTCTAATAGCAGAGAGCATGCACTTAAGGTGGGAGGGATTCATTTTAAAAGAAATGTGAGAGGCAAGTTTTTTTACACTGAGTGGTGAGTGCCTGGAATGAACTGCCTAGGGTGGTGGAAGAGGCAGATCTATTAGGGCCTTTTAAGAGATAGGCACATGAATATGAGGGAAATGGAGGGATAACAGATTATTTTAGTTGACCAGTTTACTAATTTATTTACTCAGCCACATTGGCCTGTTCCTGTGCTATGTTCTAAGTATAAAGTAAGTGGAACTGGGGACTAAGCACACATGCCTTGTGGTGCTCAAATGCTGATTGTGGAGGAAATGTTGTTGTCAATCTGTACTGACTAGGATCTGCAAGTAAGAAAATTGAGGATCCAGTTGCACACGGAGGTATCAAGGCCTAGGTCTTGGAGCTTAGTGATTAGTTTCAAGTGGATTATAGTTTTGAATGCTGAACTATAATCAATGAAGAGCATCCTGATGTATGTACGTTCATTGTCTGGATGTTCCACAGCTGAGTGAAGAGCCAGTGAAATGGCATCTTCTGTTGACCTGTTGTGATGGTAGACAAATTGATGCAGATCCAAGTCACTCCTCTGGTAGTAGTTAATATGCTTCATGCCAAACCTCTCAAAGAATTTCATCACGGTTGATGTAAGTGCAACTGGACAATAGTCATTGAGGCAAGTTATCTTCTTCTTGGGCACCCGTATGATTGAAGCAGGTAGGTCAAGTCAAGTCAAGTCAACTTTTATTATCATTTCAACCATAACTGCTGGTACAGTGCATAGTAAAACTGAGACAACGTTTCAACTGTCCTGGAAGTGACTGTGGATTAGCTGGGCGTGTGCACGCTTTGCCCCTCTGATGACTCAGGACAGTTTGGCCCTTGTTGTTGTTAGAGCTGCCTTGTTTCCTGCTCTGAAGGCGGAGTCGCAGGACCTCAGCAGCGCACGCACCTCTGCGGTTATCCATGGCTTCTGGTTGGCACGTATAGTGATGATCTTGGACAGAGTAACATCATCGATGCACTTTCTGATGTAGCTGGTCACTGATGCTGTGTACTCCTCTAAATTGGTAGAGTTGCCATCGGTTGCAGCCTCCCTGAACATGTGCCAGTCAGTGTGCTCAAAGCAGTCTTGAAGAGCAGAGATGGCTCCTGCTGGCCAGGTTTTCACCTGCTTCTGAACTGGTCTGGAGCGCCTGGCGAGCGGTCTGTATGCAGGGATTAGCATAACAGAGATGTGGTCTGGGTAACCGAGGTAAGTACCTTAGACTGCTGAAGCAAGAGATTAAAGATATCAGTAAACACACCAGCCAGTTGATTAGCACAGGTATTCAGTACTTGGCCTGCTTGGATTCAGAACTTGCTTGCCAATAGAAGAGAGAGGGTGGTGATCAAAGGGACTTATTCTAGCTGGTGATCTGTGATTAGTGGTGTTCCATGGGGATCTGTACTGGGCCTACAAAGGGGTTGTTGTGTTGTGGACAGAGTAGATGACTGGCAAAGTGGGATATAGATCATTTGCAGATATAGGTGGAGAAATGGCAGATAGAGTTTAACCTGACCAAATGTAACGAGACAGTACACTGTTAAAGACAAGACCCTTAACAGTGTTGATGAGCAGAGTAATCTTGGGGTCCAAGCTCATAGCTCCCTGAAAGTGGCTATGCAAGTGGATCGGGTGGTTAAGAAGCCATGTGTCAAGCTTGCCTTTATTAGTTGAGGTATTGAGTTCAAAAGTCAGGAAGTTATGTTGCAGCTTTATAAAACTCTAGGTAGACTGCATATAGAGTATTGGATACAGTCCTGGTCACCCCATTATAAGAAGGATGTTGAGGCTTTGGAGAGGGTGCAGAAGATGTTTACCAGGATGTTGCCTGGTAAATGAATGTATGTGCTGTAATGAGACTGGTGAAGAAACTTCGGTTGTTTTCTCTGGAATGTTAGAGGCTGAGAGGAGATCAGATAGAAGTTCATAAGATTATGAGAGGCATAGATAGAGTAGACAGACAGTATATTTTTCCCAGGGTTGAAATGTCTAATATCAGAGGACATGCATTTAAGGTGAGATGGTATACAGTAATTTTAAAGATGTGAAGGGCAAGTATTTTACATAGAGAGTGATGGCTGCCTTGAATGTACCACCAGGGGTGGTGGTAGAGGCAGATACATTAGGGACTATGAAAAGCCGATGAAAGAAAACTCGGATTTTAAACCTCCGCTGCCTTGTGGCCATACCCACCCATGGGAAAGGCTTCGGGAGTAAGCCCCGAGGAAGGAATCTGGAGCCAGAGTCCCTAAGACAGTTTAATGTTGTTTACAACTTCACTCTGACACCCTCTGCAATGACACTGGTGCCAAGCTGTATCGGCATTTGCCCTTCCTTTGGACTACATCAGTGGGCAACAGCCAGTTCTTCAAATCTTTCCACCCAGCTGTTCTTGAAAATGTAGTCTTCAGGCTCCTGCACCTCCTCCTTGATAGTAGCAGTGAGAGATGTCCTTCGTGATGGGGGTCCTTAATGATGGATGCCGCCTTTTTGAGGCGTTACCTTTTGAAGGGGTCCTCAGTGCTGGGGAGGCTAATGCCCATGATGGAGTTGGCTAAGTTTACAATTTTCTGCGGCTTTTTCCAATCCTGTTCAGTGGCCTCACCATTACAGACAGTGATGCAACTAGTTAGAAGGCTCTCCTTGGTACATCTGTAGAAATTTGCAAGGGTCATTAGTGACAACCAAGTGTCCTCAAACTTCTATTGAAACTCATCCTCTGTCATACCTTCTTTGTAACTGCATCAGTGTGTTGAGTCCAGGATAGATCTTCAGAGATGTTGACACCCAGGAGCCTGAAACTGCTTACACTTTCCACTGCTGATTCCTTGATGAGGACTGGTGCATGCTTCCCCAATGCCCTTATCCTAAAGACCACAACCAAATCTCCAGTCCTATTGCCGCCGGGTTTTTGCAGGGTTAAAGAACTGAGTAAGAGGTTCATCCTTTCAAACCTCTCAAAGAACTTCATCACCGTTGATGTAAGTGCAACTGGACAATAGTCATTGAGGCAAGTTATCTTCTTCTTTTTGGGCACCCGTATGATTGAGCACATCAACCTCTGGATTGTAATTTTTTTTTGCCCTGACAGCAATTACTAGAGTGAATTAGTGTTACAATAAACTTTCTTCCACCAACGGGCAAACACCGCATAGCAAACTGTATTTTTGCTGCATTTTTAAGCAAAGGCAAGTCCATCATTTTAACCCCAGACTATTGCAAACGTGAAATCTCTTTCTAACCAGTACAAACATTTTAGTTTGAAGCTTAATGTGCGGGGGGGGGGGGGGGGGTGTCATTATACATCTGCTACGTTCCTGCCACCAGAGGCACAAAGATCACATTTGCACCCTTGCTGGATGCAGATCTCAATATTGCATGAGCTAAGACATTACCCACTCATGTTTTGGAATGACTCTAGTAATATTCTTTAGAATACTCTCTGTTCTCATTCTGAAATCCTACTCTGAGTAAATAAGCAGCCAACATAAAAATTGCAATGAATCTGCAATGATACAGACTGTAATTGAAAGTTATGTGAACACCACGTGCTTAACTAAGGAAACAATACCTATTATGGTTGTGATTAGTCAATATATGTTTAGTGAGGTTCCACAAGTTCTGTAAAGGTAACTGCATTACATAATGAATACGACTAATGTAAGATTTACAACGGATTCGGGTTTCGACTGACACTACTTTTCTGGTTACTCATGAAATTTATTGGGCTAGGTCGCTACATCCCTGTCTACCCACACCTAGACTCAGTCCAGATAAGGACTGTGATCCATTCCATGCTGTCAGCAACAGTATCTGGATGATAGTGTGCCTTGTATGTTAAATGCCAAGGTCTTCCCTGGAAACACCCCTGCAAGATGGAAATCTCACACATTTAAGGGTGCAACGTTGCCATTGTGCAAGCTTGAAAATGTTTGAATGCCTCTGACATTCTTAAACATTTAAACACTATTAAAACTGGGGTAAATTATATTTAAAAAATAAGAAATCTTAAAAGAAAAGAATAAAGTTAATTAAAATCTTATATATTAGGGTCAAGTTATTTTAATAACGTTAGAATTAGAATCAGAATCAGATTTAGAATTAGAATTGGATTTATTCTCACTGACGTGGAATTTGTTTTGCGGCATACAAGTTTTACACTTGTATGACGTATAATTTATAGACATAAGCTGACTATAAGTTACAAAAAAAGCAATAGTGCAGATTTATGCATGTGCATGTTTGTTTTCATGGACCATTCAGAAATCCAAAGGTGAAGAAGCTGTTCCTGAATCGTTGAGTATGAGTTTTCGAGCTCCTGTACCTCCTCCCTGATTTAGTAATGAATAGTGAGAAGGCATGTCCCAGATGGTGAAGATCCTTAATGATGGATATCGCCTTCTTGAGGCACTATGCTTGATGATGTCCTCAGGGGTGGGGAGGGTTGTGTCCATGATGGAGTTGGCTGAGTTAATAACCCACTGAAATCCCTTGTGATTCTATACATGAAACTCTCCATACTAGACTGTAATGCAATCAGTCAGAATGGTCTCCACTATACATCTAAAGAAATTTGTAAGAGTCTTAAAATACAAACCAAATCTCCTAAAACTCCTAATGAAGTAGAGCTCCTGGTGTGCCTCCTTCATGATTGCAACACTGTGTTGGACCCAGAAAAAATTCTCAGTGAAGATTGGTGTGGTTCACTGTCAATATCCTGGTCTTGCTGATGTTGAGTGTGAGGGACTTGTTATGACACCACTCAACCAGTTGATCTATCTTATCCCTGTACACTTTTGCATTGCCATCTAAGATTCTACCAACAACCTTCTCATCTTCTAAATCTTTGTCTTATAATTCCCATTGAATCAGTGGTGTCTCAGGTTCTGGTGCAGGACGTGAATGGCTGGTGAGCCCTCTTGTAAATCACCTTCCACCATCTTGGTTATCCGGTGATGAGGGATATGTTTAGAAGGCTTGTACACTTTGAGATAAGAATTTATTCCCTTAACTCCTTGATGTTCATTCTGCTCATTCACAGTTCACTCCTGAGGGTAGCCTTTCAATTTATTATGTGGTTAAGTCAGAGCTGCTCCAAAGCCTTTTCCTGGGCCAACTAATTATGTCATGTCAGGCCAAGTGAGAAGATCTTATTCTGAAAAGACACTACCCTCCATTTTCAAATTCCAAATAACTGAGACGATACTGTATAAAATAAGCAAGCAAGGGTGTACCTTTCAATGTTGCTGTGCAGAAAAGAATGAACCTCCTTATGTAAGTAAATATGAGTATGCAACTCAAAATTAGATTACAGCATACTCCTTTGAAAATTGTGTTTAATGCACTCTAGAATATTTGACTGAAATTAAATGGGCATTGTTGAATATATAAGTTTTACTCCTGAATGCTTTGAAGATGAGCCCAACTGGTTTGGAAAGGAAATATGGTATGCATTGGCAGCTTGATACATTTTACAGTGCAGCATGTTGCAAATGTTTTACGAAAAGAGTGGCTTAATTCAATCAATTTTCTATTCTGCACCATTATGTCTATAAATGCTTAAAGTATTGAATGATTGACATGTATTTTGTACTTTATCTGATTTTATCCGACTGCTCATTCACTATCACACATTTTGCAATACCTCCCAAAAATAGTTTCACTCCAGGTAAACTTACTTCTGATTAGTTATAAATGGCTGTGATTGTAAAATTTTAAAGTACTTCAATGCTACTTATAACATCAATTCAAAACAGCATGGCATGTCACAATAATTTTTCACAGACAATATTCATATCCAGCTGTACAGAATGTGATCTTATCTGTATTCTTGCTGGTGTAAGGAAATAAGTAACAATGAGATTTTCTGTTTTAATTGGGTCTTGCCTGTTTACCTGTCTTCTTGTGTTTGTTATTGGGATTACAATTGCTTTATATATCTTGTTTATCAGCCACGAACCCTCCTGTACTTCACTTCAAGTTGAAGATTAGTTATAATTTGTTTGCTTGCTATGATGCAGCAGTCCGTGGGCAGATTACGCTTGTATTTTTCTTAGTCATGATAGGCTAAGCATCAAATCTCAAGGACTGTGCTACCAACAAGCATTGAAATCTTGTGAGGTATTTTTAGTTTACTAATTACTTTTTTCCCCTTTAACAAAAATACTTAGCATCTTTGAAGCCTTATCTTGATCCTATTTATCCATGATGTATTTATAGCTTTCCCACTTTCTACATTAAAATTTCTTTCCTTTTACTTAGAATCACGAGTTTTCTTCACTGGATGATTGGTTAATATCATACTTATACATGTTAGCATCTGGGAACTTAATGGTTATTTTCTTTTTAAGTGCCAAGACGCCACAATTACTGGAAATCTAAGTAAAATCTGAAAGCTCTGGCAATACTGAGAAGGTCTGGCAGTTTTTAGACTGTATGAGAATAACAGTGTCAACAGTTTAGATTAATGACCATTTTCAGCATTTTCCATTTAATATCACTCCAGAATTCTCTGAATTCGCAATATATTTTGTAACAGCAAGTTTTCAGGTGCTAGCCTTGATTTTGAGATTAATGTTATTTTCACTGCATTGAGGAGCAATAGATTGCCTTTCAGAAACATCCATGCATTGGTCTTTTTTATAACAACAGTAATTTTTGCTGCTCTATCAAAGAGAAAAGACTGTAGGGTAATGTAATTGGGAGAAATATGCATAACTCACAACCACCGACATTGAGTTGGGGTTTCGCTTTAAGAGGCAGGACTGGCGTGATGATGTTATTACATAAAAGATTTTAAGTGTGCTTTTGTTGTGTAGGTTTTGGAATTTAATAAAATGTGTTATGGGTTTCATTAAACATAAAATTTGCGGAATTCTACATTGGTGACCCCGATACTCTAGGATGTTTCCAGAGTTAGTGAACATGTCGGCCAATGCTTTTGCTTTGAAACTGCCAGAGTTTTGGGAGCAAAATGCCATCACTTGGTTCGTACAGATATTCCTATGTGGTTGCGTCACTCAGCAACTCCGCGACTGCAAGAGTGGTGATTCTGCTAGAACACCCGCCTGGACACGATAAATTCCAATCACTGAAAACTCACCTTTTACTGACTTTTGGACTATTGGAGTCTGAGTTGCTCTCTTTACCCACTCTCAGTGACGGTAAGCCTTCGGACCCAATGGACCACATGCTGTCTCTCCTGGGAAATTACCATCTTTGTTTATTTTTAAAGGACTCTTCACGCAACAAATGCCTGATCCAGTTCAAACCGTGTCATCAAGTTTGCGGATGACACAACGGTGTTTGACCTTATCAAGAATTATGACGAGTCGGAGTATAGAGAGGAAGTGGGGTGGCTGGTGGATTGGTGTGAGAACAACCTAAGTGAAGAGAAAGGAGCTCATTGGTGGCTTCAGAAAAGTGCAGAAACCCCACCCCCCGCAAATACATGGTTCCTCCGTAGAGAGAGTTAAGTGGACCAAGTTCCTGCGAGTTCACATTATGGAAGACCTCACCTGGTACCTTAATATCACCTCTCTGAACAAGAAGGCACAGCAGCACCTGCACCTCTAAGCAAGCCTCCCATCCCCTATCTTAACTGTGTTTTACAGGAGCACCATTGAGAGCATCCTGACCAGTTGCATCTCCATCTGGTACGGGAGCAGTCGAGCATCAGACCAGAAGCCCCTTTAAAGGACTGTGAAAACAGCTGTGAGGATCATAGGGTCTCCCTACCATCCATCGGGGCCATTTATCAGGAGCACTGCATTCACAGGGCTCTTAGTATTATTAAGGATCCCACCCATCCATCCAGCATCCTCTTTGTCTTTCTACCATCAGGCAGGAGACTATGAAGCATAAAAGCAAGAATGTTGAGGATGAGAAAGAGTTTCTTCCCCCAGGCCATTAGGCTTCTGAACTCCCTGTTGCATCGTATTCAAAGTGTCATTGTTCTGTACCATAAAGTATTTAATATTAATACACTTTAGTTCATTATTTATGTGTGATCCATCTGTAGATTTTATCCTTACCTTCATAAGTTATCATGCGTTATGTGTAACACAAGTTTTACTTGTTAAGTGATACACAGGTTCGGTATGGGCTCCCAAATCCTAAGAACTTTCTACAGGAGCACAACTGAGAGCATCCAGACTGGCTGCATCACTGCCTGGTTTGGGAACTGTACCTCCCTTAATCACAGGATTCTGCAGAGAGTGGTGCAGACAGCCCAGTGCATCTGTAGTTGTGAACTTCCCATGATTCAGGACATTTACAAAGACAGGTGTACAAAGAGGGCCCGTAGGATCATTGGGGACCTGAGTCACCCCAACCACAATCTATTCCAGTTGCTACCATCTGGGAAACAGTACTGCAGCATAAAAGCCAGGACCAACAGGCTCTGGGACACAAACACAAAGTACACTGCAGATGCTGTGGTCAAATAGATAGATAGATAGATAGATAGATAGATAGATAGATAGATAGATACTTTATTCATCCCCATGGGGAAATTCAACATTTTTTTCCAATGTCCCATACACTTGTTGTAGCAAAAACTCATTACATACAATACTTAACTCAGTAATAATATGATATGCATCTAAATCACTAACTCAAAAAGCATTTATAATAGCTTTAAAAAAAAAAAAAAAAAAAAAAAAAGTTCTTAAGTCCTGGCAGTTGAATTGTAAAGCCTAATGGCATTGGGGAGTATTGACCTCTTCATCCTGTCTGAGGAGCATTGCATCGACAGTAACCTGTCGCTGAAACTGCTTCTCTGTCTCTGGATGGTGCTATGTAGAGGATGTTCAGGGTTTTCCATAATTGACCGTAGCCTACTCAGCGCCCTTCGCTCAGCTACCGATGTTAAACTCTCCAGTACTTTGCCCACGACAGAGCCCGCCTTCCTTATCAGCTTATTAAGACGTGAGGCGTCCTTCTTCTTAATGCTTCCTCCCCAACACGCCACCACAAAGAAGAGGGCGCTCTCAACAACTGACCTATAGAACATCATCAGCATCTCACTGCAGACATTGAATGACGCCAACCTTCTAAGGAAGTACAGTACAAACAAGCTGGATGAACTCAGCAGGTCGGGCAGCATCTGTTGAAAGGAGCAGTCAACATTTTGGGCCGAAACCCTTCGTCAGGACAGCTCTGGGACAGCTTCTTCCACCAGGCCATCGGACTGATTAACTCATGCTGACACAACTGTATTTCTATGTTTCATTGACTGTTCTATTTATTATAAATTACTTTGATTGCACATTGCACATTTAGACAGAGACGTAACGTAAAGATTTTTACTCATGTATGTGAAGGATGTAAGAAAATCAATTCAATTCGATACTGTGCTTTACATTCAGGTTCAGAGAAACATTGTCTCTTCTATATACATATGGTTATATACGTTATATACATGTATTAAGTTAAATGACTATAAACTTGACTTGAAACATAGAACATAGAAAACCTACAGCAGAATTCAGGCCCTTCAGCCCACAAAGCTGTGCCGAACATGTCCTTACCTTAGAAATTACCTTAGGGATACAGCAAGTGCTTGATCCAGTTCGCACAGCCCTCGCTAATGCACCCATGATGGACTATAGGGAGCATGCTAAAATGGCTGACTGTCTACACTCAGCTAGACAGCAGTGCATTATTTATCCTCCTTTCTCTACCTCAGTAACCCTGGTCCACAGTGGGGGTGATTGATAAGTTTGTGGCCTAAGGTAAAAAGAGATGAGTTATTAACTTCAAACTTTCTGCATAATCACTCAGAGAGTTGAACTGCATGTGCATGTAACGAGAGCTGTATAACTCATCTCCTTCTACCCTAGGCCACAAACTTATCAATCAGCCCTGCTGTGGACCACTTCTGGAGATCCATGACACCAACTTCTACAAAGAAGGGATGGTATGCTCCACGACCACTGGACTAAGTGTGTAAATGTAGGAGGGCACTATGTTGAAAAATAAATGTGCTAAGTTTTCTAAAATTGACTCCTTCTACCTTAGGCCACAAACTTATCAATCACCCCTCGTACGACCATTGAATCTGCTTCACTATTCCATCGTGGCTGATTTATTTTCCCTTGCAACCCCATTTACCTGCCTTCTCCCCAAACCTTTGACTCCCTTACCAATTAAGTACCCATTGTTCAACATTTAAATTATACCCAGTGGCTTGGCCTCCACAGCCATCTGTGGCAATGAATTCTACAGTTTCACCACCCTCTGATAAAAATAAATCCCTCCTCATTTCTGTTCTGAAGGAATGTCCTGTTCTGAGATATTCTACAAATTCCTTCTCTTAGGATCCAGCACCAACGTGATTTTCCCCCCAGTCTACATGCATATTGAAATCCCTATTGTTATAATTAAGGGAAAACACAGAGGTTGGAACAGAACGTTTATCATGTACAGTGCCGCCGAATAGGTTTACTTGACTCGTAGTCACCTGGAAACAAAGAACATGTTCGTTGGTCAAATGCTAATTGATAGATGGACAAGCCTGCAAAATAGACCAATCACGTGATATAATTTGACAGACCAATAAACAGTCACACGGTGGATAAGACCAACATAACATTGCCCTTTTTATATTCTTTTTCTATCTCCTGTTGTAATTTGTACCCCACATTCTAGCTACTGCTTGGAGGTCTGTATATAACTCCCATTGGGGTCCTTTTTACACTTACAGCTTTTAAAAAACTCTACCACAAGGAATCTACACCTTCTGATCCTATGTCACTTCTTCCTAACGATTTAATTTCATTCTTTGCCAATTATGCAACCCCACCCCTCTGTCTACCTGCCTGTCCTGTGATAGGATGCATATCCTTGAATGTTAAGATCCCAGCTGTAATCTTTCAACTACATTGCTATAATTCTCACACATCGTATCTGCCAATTTCTAACTACACTACAAAGTCATCTACCTTATTTCATACGCTGTATGCATTTTAATATCATTCACCACCCTTTCTTTCAAGTTTGTCTCCGTGTTGCCCGTAGTTAAATTCATACCTCTTTTGAAACTTTTGTCTTATTCTTTATTCTGGAGATTTCAGTAACCTCTCCTTTCCTTTTACTTTATCCATTCTTTTTCAAGCTGTTGAACCTATCCCCCTACTATTTAGTTTAAATAGTGTTCCTATGTCTTATGGTCCTAAAACCCTATCTACAGCTCAAGTTGTGCAATTTGCCAGGACCCTGGGCCTGACATGGTTCAAGCAAAGTTCATTCCATTCAAACAGCTTCCTCTTTCTTCAATATTGGTGCCAATGAACCACAAGTTCAAACTCACTTCTCCCATGCCATCTTTGGATGGTGTAGGAGAAGTGAGTTTAATGTTCTGTGCTTACACAAAATGGATATGATCTTCTATGCTTGCAAAGATAGAGTTCCAAAAATATCTTTATAATTATAAATAATTTATAAATGATTCCAATTTCCTTTTACCTTCCTCTTTAAAAGTAATTTTTTCATTTCATTTCATTTTAAATCTTTTTTATTAATCATTATTGAAGATTAACAAAAAAGATACATTAAGTCAATATGTCATTATGTACAATATAGAATTAAATTTGCAAATAACTGATTAACAAAGCTAAGCAATATATCAATAATAAGAAGAAAAAATAAAGTATTGAGAATATTTTTTTGAGAACTAAAAAAAACCTCTACTAACTGAAAAAAAGACAAAAACATTAAAAAAAACTATTGGGAGCACAGCCCCGGAGCTATACATCATACAAGCTTCCATAAAAATCTGTCAATCCGCCAACTCAAATCCACTTAAAGAAAAATCAGAAGGAAACCATATTAATTAACTCAAATCAGATGATAGTAGCGGGTAAATGTACCCCACCTTTTCTCAAAATCGAATTGGAAAAAAAAATCATACCTTGTAAAGCATAAGCTCAGAGTCACCATATTCTGACTTCGCATTTTATCTCATCTCATTGTAATATAGTAAAAGGAAAGGAGAGGTTACTGAAGTCTCCATAATAAAGAATAAGATAAAAGGTTCAGAAAGAGATATGAATTTAATTCAATATAATCACTCCAAATTACAATACTCATATCATTGCAGCTGGAATTTTTGGTTTTGCTTGTAAAGTTCTCACAATTAATGATGAGTACAGTAGACTTCACCAGGTGTCAAACCAGATTCATTGAGTTTCCTTCACTTCCAAGTGAACAAATACCAAAATTGTGTGAAAGTACAAATTGGGTGTAAAGGTAATTTTATCTCTTATTTTATTCTCTTATATATAGTTTTTCCCTATATAGACACTTACAATCAGCTACAACTGTGATTGAATGAATAAACTGGGCTCAGTTTGTGCTCAACTGAGCATTTTAACATCTTATTCGTGGCACTCTTAGATTTTATTTTCGATCTGTTTTAAGGACAGTAACACCTAAAATCCCCAATTGTGCAAGAGAATCATGTAGGCTCAATAGACGAAGTTTCATTTTCTTTCCCAAAACACTGAATAAGTGAAGCTAATTTACAGGGGTTGTTATTCATAAAACCTAACAGGTGGAATAGAATATTAAATGGTTTGTTTTTAAAATCTTAAATTATCTAAAATAAGCCAGTTATGCAACCACTGCTGTTAGCAGACGTTATTTGCATGGGTGACTGCAACAGTTTACGGAAGCCAGATATTTCATTATAATATTTAAATTAACTTCCAGCAGTGAAGGTTAAAGCCCAAGTTAAAGGCTTGGAAAGCCTGGAAGCCATATGAAGGCAGTTAGATCTGGATTACGCAGGTTAATGAGGAGGGTCAGGACTGCTGCCTCAGAAGCAAACCTGTCAGTTTCACTCTCCTTACCACAAATGACTGATACTATTATCCACTAAGCCCCTCCACCTGCCTCAATCTCACTGTATTGATAGATAGATAGATAGATACTTTATTCATCCCCATGGGGAAATTCAACTTTTTTTCCAATGTCCCATACACTTGTAGCAAAACTAATTACATACAATACTTAACTCAGTAAAAATATGATATGCATCTAAATCACTATCTCAAAAAGCATTAATAATAGCTTTTAAAAAGTTCTTAAGTCCTGGTGGTTGAATTGTAAAGCCTAATGGCATTGGGGAGTATTGACCTCTTCATCCTGTCTGAGGAGCATTGCATCGACAGTAACCTGTCGCTGAAACTGCTTCTCTGTCTCTGGATGGTGCTATGTAGAGGATGTTCAGAGTTTTCCATAATTGACCGTAGCCTACTCAGCGCCCTTCGCTCAGCTACCGATGTTAAACTCTCCAGCACTTTGCCCACGACAGAGCCCGCCTTCCTTACCAGCTTATTAAGACGTGAGGCGTCCCTCTTCTTAATGCTTCCTCCCCAACACACCACCACAAAGAAGAGGGCGCTCTCCACAACTGACCTATAGAACATCTTCAGCATCTCACTACAGACATTGAATGACGCCAACCTTCTAAGGAAGTATAGTCGACTCTGTGCCTTCCTGCACAAGGCATCTGTGTTGGCAGTCCAGTCTAGCTTCTCGTCTAACTGTACTCCCAGATACTTGTAGGTCTTAACCTGCTCCACACATTCTCCATTAATGATCACTGGCTCCATATGAGGCCTAGATCTCCTAAAGTCCACCACCATCTCCTTGGTCTTGGTGATATTGAGACGCAGGTAGTTTGAGTTGCACCATATCACAAAGTCCTGTATCAGTTTCCTATACTCCTCCTCCTGTCCATTCCTGACACACCCCACTATGGCCGTGTCATCAGCGAACTTCTGCACATGGCAGGACTCTGAGTTATATTGGAAGTCTGATGTGTACAGGGTGAACAGGACCGGAGAGAGTACGGTTCCCTGTGGCGCTCCTGTGCTGCTGACCACCGTGTCAGACCTACAGTCTCCCAACCGCACATACTGAGGTCTATCTGTCAAGTAGTCCACTATCCAATCCACCATGTGAGAGTCTACTCCCATCTCCGTTTGTTTGTGCCTTAAGATCTTGGGCTTGCAATCTTCGCTTCTCTTCATCTGCACCAGTTACTATTCTGAGAGTCCAATAAACCCTAATTGTTCCCAGTTGTGGCTTTCTATTGTTAATTTATCTGAATGGAGCCAGTCATCTTGTCCAGGGCGAAGTGAGGTCTGGCTATTTAATCAGAAGTGGAACTTGGCTGACCAGGCCCCTGAGTCAGTTCTGCACCTAATACAAGCTTGGCTGGTTCTGTCTCGTGCAGTCTCCTCCTGATCCAACAAATCTTTGGTCTGTTAATCTCAGTACTGGAGGCACTTGCCACCTGAGTCAACACAACATAGTGATCTGAGGTAAATATTTCTGAACATTTAAAATCTCTACATCAAGAAATATTTTTCAGCCTCATTCAGTCCTAAATAGATAGCTACTTTTCACATAACTATAAACCCTAGCTAGCCAGAACAGCCTCTATGTTAGAAATTTAGTAACAGTGATTAAATTGCCAAAACAAGACCCCAATATGTGGACCATTGATCCGTAGACATGAGTTTGAATCCACCTTGACAGCAGCGTGGAATTTAATCTATAATTTTTTTAATCGGGAATATGTGTCATTGAGACTAGTTGTCATTCTTCTAAGATCCAGCAATTAAAGGAAATCTTTCTTCATAGGACAACTCTCAGACCAAAAATGATCAAGTGAGTCTGTGATGCACTGAGTACATTCAAGTATATTCTTCTTGATGTGTAGAGGTCAACATTATATGTGGTAGTCACAATACTTCCATTCAATCTCAGCAGAACTGTCTTCCTGTTGTACACCAACCACATTAACTGCAGTCTCACCGTGGATTTTGCCTTTATAATTGTCACTGAGTTTAATGCTTATTTGTTTGTGTCTCAAGAACATTTACCATTTTAATAAAGTATTCCATTTTTCTATTTGTTCCACTGTTGCAAATAATCTCATAATTTTGCTTTATTTCCTATTTGCGTGCTTACTCCCCAACAACCTTTTTTAACCCATTATAGACTATTTTGGACAATCTTTGCCATAAAAGCATCAAATTTACTGGGACTTCAGAAGGAGCCTGACTACTAGCTGAAATGCAGGCTTTCATTCCATTTATGGGGTATCATCATTGTCCATGAGGACATGGAGTCTAACTGTACAGTACAATCTTCCAGTCTCATAACTGAAGTCCCATTTGCTCCCAATTAATGGGGGTTGGGGGAGAAAGTAGATGTTTTTACTTGCTACAATTTCAACAATTTAAATATATTTAATTGTTTTAAAATATGTGCTTTTAGTAGTTTAATATTTTACAACATTTTAGTAGTGCTTCACAGTTGTTCTTGAATGTTTGAGAATGTCAAAGCCAGCCTTGATGGCAGAGCTAACAGATGGGCCTCACCAGGCATCAAAGCCTTTATGTAAGAGCAGCTGGCTACTTGCACTCTGAGAGGAGGCATGTCCTTAATCTCAAGGCTGAAGAAACAAGAAGCTGCTGGCAAACTTGGGAGACATGCTGGTCAATAGAATATTCAAACACCTGACCTCCTCAAATCCTACTTCCACTTGTCTTGGAGCATGGAAGCTTCTGCATTTGATTTTCCCTTCCCTAACACGTGCTTCTCTGCTGCTCCCCTAACTTCCCATAAATAGCTGAACCCCAAATGCATTGATATATTGTTTGTAACAGAGAACATTCCCATAAATATAACATGTATGAGAAAACAATGAAGTCTACCCATGTAACAATATTTCCTGTTTTATATCAGAGTCTGATACTTATAACGAGGAGCTTCAGCTATGAAATATGCATGCGCCCAACCTCACAACAGTGGCAAGCTAGATGTTCTTGTGCAGATAGTTTAGTGTGCTGAGAGCCACACATTAAAACAAACGAGTTGAATTCATTTTATGGTGTACAGTCAACTGTGGAGGAACACATACGTATATTACCAGAGGAATAATCATCCACCTTATCGGCAACATCAGTTTCCATTGTTTACATGATTTCGAAATAGGAGTGTCAGAATCACAAACGTTTTTGACAATGCTTTGTTAATTTGAAGGTTTGATGTACTTACTGCCAGTTCGCTCATTCCAATGTAGGCTAATGGCAGCTTATAATACTAAATTGATAAATGTCATAATTTGCAAGTACTGTTCTACAGGAAATAGATATTTCGTTTCAAGTGAAGGGTGCAACACTTGACTTACCTGTCAAATTAGATTGTTTCATATCTTTTTTCTGTAAAATTATTTGCTGATCTTTTGTTCTCGAGGCAAGAACAGCGTTACTTTTGAAGGTATTCGCAAGTCATTATCTTCTGAGGATATAAAATTAAATTTCATCACGAATTATTTTGCCTTTTTTACAGATTTGGTGAACTTTTCAAGATTCTGAGAATTAAATAGAAAACTATTTTCAAATAGTGCAATGATGCATAGCTTAAGAATATAGAAAAATAAATTGGTCTATTACATTCAAGATTTTCTTTTCATCATAATATTTGGAATGTTATGTGACTTTACTATAGATTTGTTTCCAGCTGCCAACAGCTTCTTTATGAAAGGAACTGAATATATGGGCAAAGAGCAGAGTAATAATTGAGCTATTCCGTTTCTATCCATAACCCACTAAATGCAATTTTCAGTGGGTCTGCGGTCAAGCCCAAGTGCTGTAGTAGAAGACTGCTTAGAAATGCAAATTGCAGTTCTTGCCTGGTAGTAGAAATCTGATAGAAATTATCTTGTACAGGTGAATAAAACACATTCTTACAATTTGGTTAAGCAGTTCTGCAAAGAACCATTCAGAAAAAAAACAAGTAAATTATTACATCAAGTTTTGGTGGTCATACGATTTGAAATCCTCCCACCGGGTTGATCTGTGAGGGATGGTTTTTGATGGTGTTTAGATGAGAATATAACCCCTTTAATGCTTCAGACCCCAAAATGGTGAATTGCACAGCCATTGTACTGACATGATTTTGAATACCACTTGACTTTGCTGGTCTATACAAGGAATAAAAGTAGAGGATTTATTAATTCAGGATGCAATAAATGTGATTCACATTAATAAAGGTTTGTCGTGAATGGTCTACAGTGGCGTACAGTTTGTGGACAATCTATTTACTGCATCTAAAGACAATGCTACAATTCACCTGAGAAAACTGTGAAGTACAAATTGGGCCAATGTTGCTTTATGTAAAATAACTCTATAAATCAACTCAGCAGTAAATGGATCTTGTGTTGATTATTTCCTGAGGTTGCATTCTAAGGCAGTTAATCAAAGAATTGTAGCTGTCCTCTGATAGATAGATTTCTGCTGAACTGATAATATTGTAGCACAATTTTGAATCTCAAAGACACAGCACATTTGATTAAATTTTTCATGAGGTACTGCAGTTACTGGTAATAACATTTTACAAGCTAGGTAAATTAAAATTTTTATAGCACTTGTGCAACTGCAGGACATCTCAATTTGCTTTACAACTGATACAGTACTTTCTGAAATGGTGTAATGTGGAAAAGACAGAGACTGATTAATCAAGTTCCCATGAACAGCAGAATATTACTGATCAGATAATCTGTGCATTGACGGTGGGGGGGGGGGGGTACATTTTAGTGTGGCCATTGTTTGCCATGAGCGCAGTTCTGAAAACTGGCGGTGACCACTGTTGTGACTTTCAGTTCACTTATACAGTATATCTACGTTCATGGATTCCAAACTTTGCATTAGATATACATAACTGAAAAATCAAGCGCGTGGTTTCATTGTAAGACAGAGAGATGCGACTGGGGATATTAGTTTTGTCTGATGTGCTGGAATACACATGGCAGTGTTGACTTCCATTTGTGCTCACATCGCACGTGATCAGTTCCACTTAAGACAGTGGGACCAAATCTGTAGCGATGAGTTAAACTTGCAGCTAAGGTTTTTGTTGTATTTTTGCAAAAGTGAACCTCTTCTACTATGTTTTTCAACTGTGCACATGGCTCTGTGATATATGTCAAGTAATCACTAAGGTTTTCTTTTGTTATCTCTCGGTGTAAATTCTGACTCAGAATCTGGATCCTTGTGCACTGCTCAAAGATGAATGTTGAAGCTTGAGCTGAAGTTTATTGCCATATCATTGTGACTTTGTCCCATGGAGAGAAACCTTGTACTATGGCCAGGTGCTGCACTGTTTAATGCCAGCCTTGTAACTTGACTGTATGATGTCTCATAAAGAGGGGCAAATAAAGCAAGGTCAACTCATTTAAATGGGAATTGGGCCTGCTGGAAATTATGCACTAGCAACATAGGGTTCTTCTTCGTCATGCATTCTGAAACATGGAAGGGAATAAATCAAGAGATCATACAAATCAGATACAAGATAAGGCCATCCCTTTTCATGAGCTGGATATTTTCAAAAGGTTTTCCATTGAAAATATCATCAAAAGAGTCAGTAAATAAACTTCCATGAGAAATAGTCCTATTACACAAGCGACCTTTAATTGAAACAGAGTATAAATTAGACAAGCAAGAAAAGAAACAATTGTGATAAAAAACTTTGCATAATTAATCAATTTTTCTTGTATTATTGGATCAATGAAGCTCCTACTTTATTTGTCAATGAGATTGGTGTGTGTACATGATATTTGCACTCTATTTGTTTAAGTGTAATAGCATTTAGAGCAACTCTCCTGATTTCTTACAAGTTAACAAGTCTTCTGTTTCCTGGTTCAGGACCAGACATTATCTATTATTCCATTTCTCTCTCTTCTGTTTTGTAGCATAACCAGCCTGCACATTAGATTTTTAAAGTGAACCAATCAGCTATTTCTGCAAAAACCTTTGCTGTCTATGTTATGATGCCCTTTTGATTAATGGAGCCGTGTGAATCTTTATTATAAGAAACTCTCAAAGTACTTGTGCAGCAGCATTAAGCTTCTCTGAAACTGCACAGCCAAACTGGTGAATGGGAATCTCAGGATTGTGTGCATGTTGAATAGTAAAAGCAACATTGAGTATACAAAGCTAAGTTTAACCCAGTGGAAAGGATCACACCTCTGGTGGCATCCATCGGTCTCGAGAGACCATGGATCTGCGCCTGGAGTTTCCAGGGCGCAGGCCTGGGCAGGGTTGTATGGGAGACCGGCAGTTACCCAAGCTGCAGGCCTTCCCCTCTCCATGCCACCGATGTTGTCCAAGGGAAGGGCACTAGGACCCATGCAGCTTGGCACCGGTGATGTCACAGAGCAATGTGTTGTTAAGTGCCTTGCTCAAGGACACAAACATGCTGCCTCAGCTGAGGCTCGAACCAGTAATCTTCAGGTTACTAGTCTGATGCCTTGCCCACTAGGCCATGCACCAACACTTCCTCTACAGTCCTGTTATAATCAGGCTTGAATGGTGGTGGGCAGATTCAAGAACCTCCTCTTTCTTAGCATTGGCAAAGCCAACATGTGAGTGGCAAAAGTTGAAGCATTGTACCTGGGTCAAATCCTTTGAACATCAAAGCCAAAATGAAAGTAAAATTTATTATCAGAGTACATATATGTCACCACATACAACCCTGAGATTCTTTTTCTGCTGGCATACTTAGCAAATGTATAGAACGGTAACTGTAAACAAGACCAATAGACAACAAACTGTGCAAATGCAGATATAAATAAATACCAATAAATAATGAGCATGAAATAACAAGATAGAAGAGTCCTTAAATGAGTGTAGTTATCCACTTTTGTTTAACAGCCTGATGGTTGAAGGGTAGTAACTCTTCATGAAGCTGGTGCTGCGAGTCCTCGGGCTCTTGTACCTTCTACCTGATGGCAGCAGTAGGAAGAGAGCATGGCCTGGGTGCTGAGGATCTTGATGATGGATGCTGTTTTCATACAGCAACGGTTCATGTAGATGTGCTGAATAGTTGGGAGGGTTTTACCCGTGATGTACTGACCTGAATCCACGACCTTTTATAAGATTTTCTATTCAAAGGCATTTGTGTTCCATTACCAGGTCGTAATGCAGCCAGTCAGCACACTTTCCACCACACATCTATGGATACTTGCCAAGGCTTTTGATGACATCTCTCCAACAGCATGGTGGGAGTACCCATATCAGCACAGAAGCTGCAGAAAACAGCTTGCCTCCGCCTTCTTAATGGCAGTGAAGAGGGTAGTCAATACCAGCCTTGCAGTAATAACTACTCTCTGAATGAATAAAAAAAAGTATTCTAAAGGTGGTGTTATCAGTTAGACAAAATCTTTCACCACTATATTACAAAGTGCATCAGCAAGTGCATTGATGATGTTACTCTGTCCAAGACCATCACTATACGTGCCAACCAGCAGCCTTGGATGACCGCAGAGGTGCGTGCGCTGCTGAGGTCCCGCGACTCCGCCTTCAGAGCAGGCGACAAGGCAGCTCTAACAACAGCAAGGGCCAAACTGTCCCGAGCCATGAGAGGGGCAAAGCGTGCACATGCCCAGCTAATCCACAGTTACTTCCAGGACAGCGGCGACACGCGGCGCATGTGGAAGGGCATCCGGGACACCACCGGTTACAAGACAATATCACCTGACTGTGCAGGTGATGCCTCCCTCCCAAATGCGCTGAATAACTTCTATGCCCAGTTTGAGGCGGAAAATGATGTGGCGGCGAGGAAGTCCACCCCTCCTACAAATGACCAGGTGCTGTGTCTCTCCGTGGCCGACGTGAGAAGAACCCTGTGCAGGGTCAACCCACGAAAGGCTGCTGGACCAGACAACATCCCTGGTAGAGTGCTCAGAGGATGTGCAGACCAGCTAGCAGATGTTCTCACTGACATCTTCAACATCTCCCTGAGCAGCGCCACCGTTCCAATGTGCTTCAAGGCCGCCACCATGGTCCCCGTGCCGAAGAAGTCTTCAGTGTCCTGCCTCAATGACTACCATCCCGTTGCACTTACATCCATCATCATGAAGTGTTTCGAGAGGCTCATCGTGAGGCACATCAAAATCCTGCTGCCCCCCTCACTGGACCCTCTGCAGTTTGTGTACCGTCCCAACCATTCAACAGACAACGCCATTGCCATCACCCTCATCATCTCAAGTTCTCAATATTTATTGCTTATTTATTTATTATTATTATTTTGCTTTTTGTACTTGCACAGTTTGTTGTCTTTTGCACGGTTGAATGCCCGCCTTTCATATGGCTATTATTCTGTCAGGGATTTATTGAGTATGTCCACAACAAAATAAATCTTAGGGTTGCTTATGGTGATATATAAGTACTTTGATAATAAATTTGCTTTGAACTTTGAATTTAAATCCCTTTCTGTAAATGTGTTGGAAGTGAGTACATCAATCTGATTTATACTAGGCAGGTTCTTCCTTCTGATCTTCAGAACTTAGAACATTAAAAGAGGATGATGCATGCCTCTTTGAAAGAGCAGTACACTGTGGAGCGGTGTGGGCTGTTCTGATAGTTCTGCAGAAAGCCTATGTTCATTGAGCAGTGCAGCAACTACTTGAAAACAAACTAAAAGTCGGTGAGAGGCTAAGTGAGGGAGTTTGATGCACTTCTAACTAACTCAGTTCCAAATTGGTAAAGCAGGTTTTAATCCTTTATTTCAAACCAACAATAAAATCATTCGACTCTTCTCTAATGCACATAAAAGTAATTGGATCAAATTCAAAGATGAGCAGTCAATGAAAAATATGTGATCTCTACTCATCCCCTCTCTGTGCTGCCAAAAAGGTGAACAGATGCCTATATTTGTTTTATTTTAAACAACATCCAGCGCTGCACACCGCCTGCTAAGTGCTGCATAAACCCACATGATAATTTATCTTAACCCAGAGTGAGGATGCACAACTCAATTACAATGCAGACAAGAAATAGATACTTGGCTCCCACAGACAGATTTAGATAATTGGTGACAGTCATTGTTACTAAAACTTCGTAGGTCATTGTCATCGGAATGTCAAATAATGTCATTCCTCGGGCTCAATCCTCAACCTTGCAGTAATATTTTATTAATTGTACCACATTTTGCAAGGTGCCTGGTAAACTAAAGATATTACAGAAGTGAAAGTTTATGTTTCTGTTGGGGTGATGTTTGGGTGATTAAATTCTCTGAGATTTTGTTGAATAATTATGCGTGAGAACAAAATCTAATTTTCTGTTCGTTATACTTCAGTTATGTTTTATTATATGTTGCAGAAGTGCTTCATTAACCCCAGACACCATCAGCTTCACCATATTTAAATTCATAGTGATATTGATTTGTCATAGAATCAGATGTGAAGGATTCCTGCACCAAGTTATCACTTTCCTCCGTTCGATTCTTCTGCAGCCTACTATAGTTTAATAAATATCCATTTGGGAGCTTAATTTAGGGCTATGTGAGTAAGTGCAGATAGATATTAAGTACTTTGTGAAACATTTCGATTCATCAATTGACTGGATTTGTAAGTAGGTAACATGGCAAGGATTAATGACAACTAAAGTTTAAAATTTTGAGGATTCCACAGGGATCAGATCAGTGAGAAATTGCAGAGGTTTTCTGCAAATGGAGTAGAGTGAACTGTACATGATTCATGTAAAGAGGTTGGTTAGCCCGTTATCATTACATGCTTTCTTATGCTATCAGTGAAGAAAATTGTAGCTTTATAATCTCAACAATATCTTTTTGGCTGGCTTTTCAGTTTTGCAATGAGCAACTTATAGGTCAGCCAAGCCGCAGGGTGCAGCAATGATTATAGTGGTAAGTCTTTCTTTTTGGAAAATTGAGAGTGGTGAGCATGGTGAGTGCACGGAAAATACAAAGAGTCATTTGTTTCTTTCAAGTAAGTGATCATAGCCATTTTCCTTTATTTGGCATGGAGCCATTGTTTCTGCTATCTTACAAAGTGCAATTGAAAGATGCCATGCATTTTAATCAAATCAGTATGTTTGAATGAGACCAGTTTTAGATTAGAACATAGAACGTTACAGCATAGGCCCTTTGGCGCACTATGTTGTGTTGACCTTTTAACCTACTCTAACATCAAACCAACCCTTTCTTCCTCCATTGCCCTCTATCCATATCCCCGTAATCCATCTACCTCTGCCACTACCCCTCGCGTTCCATGCACCCACTAATCTTACATCTGACATCCCACATGTACTTCCAGTTACCTTAAAATTTTATCCCTTTGAATTAGCCTCTGGCTTCTTATCATCTTATACACCTTTATCAAGTCACCTCTCATCCTCCTTCAATCCTAAGAGAAAATCCCTAGTTTACTGAACTGGAATCCCAACCACCAAGGATTACACTACATATGCGACTGAATTAGGTCATTTTTTCTGATTAGGAGGTACTGCACATTTGAACTGTGGAGACTGATCTCATTCTCCAAGCTCATTTTGGAAAATATAACTTCTTCTGCAATAGCATATCAGAAATACAGCAGAACTTTAACAACTCTGTATAGAAAATCATAAAACTAGAAAATAACTGATTCTAATCAAATAATAATTTTGGATTGATGATAAAATTAGATTGCTCTTGCTGTTCAAGTTCTACTGGTACAATAATGAAGAAATATCAATACTGGAATGGAAGGACTATGCTTCTCCATGCTGAACTCTTTCACCAAAACTTTCCAAATGATTTGCTATCAACAGCATTTCTAATTCCCTTTCAAAAACCATTATTGGCTCCCTTTCCATTACACATGCAGGTCTTAAATTCCTTTCTAAATCACTCTCTGCAGAAGAAAATTTCTCCTCACATTCCCCCCATATCTTTTTTTCCCTTCACTCTTAACCAGATCCTCAAATAATCTTGTAACGGGGACAACACAGTTCTGTAATGTGCCTGTCTACCTGACATCCTCTCTAGGATTTTCACACGTTATCAGAATCCATAATTGAGTACGAATTTCATTGTGAGCTAACACTCGAGTTCAACACAGCCTCTCTGCTTTTGGTCGTCTTCACCTATTTATGGAGCTCAAGACCCCCACATTCGCTAAAGACATCCTGCCACTTTTAAAGATTTATGTGCAAATACACCAGGCCCCTCTAATCCTATGTACACCCTTTTAACTATAAATACACGTTTTACAGTGTAACATTTAGTCTGTGTTGTCAATCCTTGTTCTTTCTGCCAAAATTATAACTTCACACTTGATAGTGTCAGTGTTATTTCTCTCTTGTTTAGATATTCAGCCAGCCTATCTGCTTCCTGTCAATCCGTTACAGATTACCTCATTGTTTATCATAGCTATAATTTTTATCATCTGCAAGCTTTGAAACTTTGTCCTGCTCACCTGCATTCAAGTCATTAATATGTATCATAAAACTTGTAGCTGTAAAGTCTGCCTACTAATCTGCAGTATAGAACACAACCGTTTAACACAATGATTACATTTTCTTCCTGAAGCAAATCTCTCATCTATGCTGTCGCTGATCCTTTTATACTGTCGTGTATATACTCCTGTCTCCATTTCTGTTCTCACTGTACGCCTCAGACTTTCAGTACAAATCTGAGCCTTGTCACTTGCAGAAGTCTTCTGATAATCTGCGATGATTGGATGTATCAGAGATGGACAGGGGTCGGAGTACAGAGGACTGGTGGACAAGTTTGTGGAGTGGTGTGGGAGGAATCACCAGCTTCTGAATGTGGCCAAAACCAGGGAGATGGTGATTGATTTTAGGAGAAGGAGGTCTGTGACGAGCCCTGTATACATTCTGAGAGAAGTTGCAGAGGTAAATACTCGGGTGTACACCTCGACAACAGACTTGACTGGAAATCAACATCAAGGCTACCTACAAGCAGGGGATGAGCTGACTCTGTTTTCAAAGGGAGCTGAAATCCTTCAATGTGTGAGGCAGGATGCTGGAGATCCTTTACCAGTCTGTTGCAGCGAGTGCAGTCTTCTTTGCGGCTTTATGTTGGGGGAGCAGCATCGGTGCTGGTGATGCAAAAAGACTAAATTAACTCTTCAAAAAGGCTGGATCCATCCTTGGTTACAACCCAGATTCTCTTGAGTTAGTAAACAAACTAAACAAACTAACAGTAAACAAACAGTTTACTAAACACTAGACAAACAGTTATCCATTATGGACAATCTGGTACTTCCTCTCCATGACCTACTGAATAAGCAGCTGGACACCCCCCACCCCTTTCGAACCGACTCATTCAGCTCCGCTGTCACAAGGATCGTTACAGAAAATCTTTCCTACCAAATGCAATAAGCATATACAACAGTTCATCTCTGTGCTACAGGAAAACACACATCATAATACAACAATCTCAGCTTTATTATTTTGTACATTATTACTGCACATTGGTAAATTATTGTGTATATTATTATTCTGTACTTCACTATTAGTTAATTTTATTATATTATTGCTAAGTGTGTTTTTAAATGTTGCAACTGTAATGAAATAATTGTCCACTGGGGATCAACAAAGTGCTTATTATTATTATTACTATTATTATATACCCATGGATTCTGTCCTTAGCTCTAAACCATTAAAGTCCTGCGAAGGTTTAGTGCTCAGTCCTGTAGATGTACAGCAGATGTGTTGTGCCTCTAAAATAATCCCCTTGTCCCAAGAATTGTTCCTTTAATACTTGTCCCAAGAATCCTTCCTTTAACACGCCACAGCTATGCAATGATCTGGATATATTCTTGCTGTTCCTTGGTGCAGGAGACAATTCAGAGAGTAGCATCTACTTTTTAACTTCATCCCTAACTGTTGAGTGTCTGTCTGTAGGAACTCAATATCTACATAATCCCCTTCTAATAGTATCAAAGTGTATCCTTGCCTCACCCCGTCACAACCCGAGACTACTTTGCATGCTTACTGTGATGTCCTTAACTCTTGCAGCAGGAGGGCAACTGCAATATAGTGCCCATTAAAAGTATTCACCCCTTTGGAAGTTTTTTCATGTTTTATTGTTTTACAGCATTGAAGCACAGGGGATTTAATTAGGCTCTTTGACACTGATCAACAGAGAAAGACTTTCATGTCAAAGTGAAAACAGATCTCTACAAAGTGATCTAAATGAATTACAAATATAAAATACAAAATAATTGTTTACTTAATTACTCACTCCCTTCAAGTCATTGTTTAGTAGAAACACGTTTGGCAGCAATTACAGCCTTAAGTCCATGTGGATATGTCTATCAGCTTTACACATCTGGACACTGCAATTTTTTTCCCTTTCTTCTTTACAAAACTGCTCAAGCTCTGTCAGATTGCATGGAGATTGTGAGTGAACAGCCTTTTTCAAGTCCAGTCACAAATTCTCAATTGGATTGAGGTCTGGACTCTGACTTGGCCACTCCAGGACATTAACTTTGTTGTTTTTAAGCCATTCCTGTGTAACTTTGGCTTAATGCTTGGGATCATTGCCTTGCTGGAAAACAAATCTTCTCCCAAGTCGCAGTTCTCCTGCAGACTGCATCAGGTTTTCCTTCAGGATATCCCTATATTTTGCTGCCTTCATTTTACCCTCTATCTTCACAAGCCTTCCAGGGCCTGCCGCAGTGAAGCATCTCCACAGCATGATGCAGCCATCAACATGATTCACAGTAGGGATGGTGTGTTTTTGATGAAGTGCTATGTTAAACATAAATTTAGTCTTGATAGCCAAAAAGCTCAATTTTGGATTTGTCAGACCATAGAACTTCCTTCCAGCTAACTTTAGAGTCTCCCACATGCTTTCTGGAGAACTGTAGCCAAGATTTCATATGAGTTTTTTTCAACAGTGGCTTTCCCTTTGCCATTTTCCCATAAAGCTGCAACTGGTGAAGCACCCAGGCAACAGTTGTTGTATGCACAGTCTCTCCTATCACAGTCACTGAAGCTTATAACTCCTCCAGCTTTGTCATAGGTCTCTTGGTGGCCTCCCTCACTAGTCCCCTTCTTGCATGGTCACTCCATTTTGAGGACTGCTGTCTCAGGGCAGATTTACAGCGGAGCGATTGTCTTTCCATTTCTTGACTATTAACAACTGTACTCCAAGGAATATTCAGTGACTTGGAAATTTTCTTGTATCTATCTCCTGACTTTTGCTTTTCAATAATCTTTTTGTGGAGTTGTTCTTTTGTCTCCATGCTGTAGTCTTTGCCAGGATACTGACTCACCAGCAGTCGGACCTTCCAGACAGCTGTGTTTTTTTTTACCACAATCAATTGAAACACCTTGACTGCACACAGGTCTCCAAAAACAGATCTCCATTTAACTAATTATGTGACTTGGAAAATCAATTGGCTGCATCAGTGATGATTTAGTGTGTCATATCAAAGGGGGGAGGTGAATACTTGAGCAATCAATTATTTTGTATTTGGTATTTGTAATTAATTTAGATCATTTTCTAGGGATCTGTTTTCACTTTGACACAAAAGTCTTTCTCTGTTGATCAGTGTCAAAAAAGCCAAATTAATCCACTGTGATTCAATGTTGTAAAACAATAAAACATAAAAACTTACAAGGGAGGTGAGTACTTTTTATAGGCACCATTTATGGAATGCATGTTGACAATTAAGACTCTCCATCAGACTATATGAAACAGCAGCAGAATTAGGCTCTTCGGCCCATTGGGTGTGCTTTGCCATTCAATCCTACCTCCCTTACCACAAATATGACAACTACATTTTTCACACTTCGCTGTTGCCTCCTTTTCTGTTTCTTGTCTCACACTGCCAAGTTTGGGAGTGTAGTCCTTCAAGATGTCATCGCCTCCATGTTGTCTACACCCTCTAATGCCAAATGCTGCCTTGTGAATGGCCCTAGCCCTGGCTGTCAGGTGACCACGGCTTAAATGGATTATTATTCATTTCTACAATACGCGTGGGAAAATTTCACTGGAAGATCAAGATGGAAAACTCATACCAAAGTTCTACCTTTTCAACTGTTTGAAGTAAAAGTTATGGAAGAGAAACTGTTGCAGAAGAAAAATAGAAACTTAAAGCAGCTGGGAAAAAAATGGATATTCCAAAGATTGTGGAATAAAAGCAATGAATTATTATAGAGATTTTCCTATATAAGATTAGTATCAAATATATAATAGCAATTTCCATGTGAAAATAAGAAAATATTATTGACACTGCGAATATTAATTTTTAATCTTAAAAGAAATTATCATTCATAAAGCATATTAGCTTAACTTGGGTATGTCGTCAACACATTTTGCGTATAGGTTAACGTTAAATCTGTAGGAAGAAGGAATCAGTTTTTATAGGGAGTAACTGGACTTAAGGACTGAAAATGTAAATTTTTCATCTTTTATCCTTTCGGGTACCTAGAATCTGCAACTGGTATTCTCAGGTCAAACTGAGACACTTACATTTCCTGCACCTGGTATCTTTGTAATCTGCTTTCAAGATTGTGAAGCTAAAAGAAGCATTTTTGTTTTGGCTGACATTCAGCATGAACTTGTTCAAAACTGTCAGGTACATTTCCTGTAGCAGCATGACTGATAGTGGCTGCCAGTCTGGGCTGTATTCCAGTACAGGTGGCCTGCGGTTTGGGGATTCCTGTACACATATCTGGTTGTTGTAACTGGGCTACCACATTACATTCAAAAGCAATGATAACACAGATTCACTGGAGCAACATTTACCTTTTCTTACTAGAAAGTTACAATCTTTTCCATAAAGACCAGCAATGCCCATGTGTAACTAGATTTGGCTTAGCTCCAATATCTGTTACTGAGTTTTTATGAAGAAAACTATCCACTTCACATGCTGTGCCAGTATAGCAATACATTTCAATCTATCCTGAATACATCTAACAAAAAGATTCCTGTGCTTCTGCACATTGTGGTTATGTTGGAATTACAGCAACAAACAATGATTTAAAGTAAGCATTAAAGCATCCATGTTGATTAAATTTTGTTTTTGTTTTGTAGGACACAGCAGGACAGGAACGCTACAGGACCATCACCACAGCCTACTATCGTGGTGCGATGGGCTTTATCCTAATGTACGACATCACAAATGAAGAGTCTTTCAATGCCGTACAGGACTGGTGAGTTAAGAAAATTTTCATGATGCAATATTTTAACAGCTACTTATCAGGAATGGTGTTTTAGCTTGATCAAATAATTGTTGATGTCAGTTTTCTCCATTTAATAAATACTAACAAATCGCTGTAGCACTGTGCATATGTGACCTCTTGGTTTCTTGCTCTCAGTTCCATTGTCTTTGAAATAATATTTTCTCCCTTTCTCAGTTCTGAACCTTGATGGGTTTTGGTCTGTTTCTTTAACTCTTGTCTGCTTCTCCTGTCCTTTCCTCCTTTTCTGAGGCATGGGAGATGGCATATTGTGATAAGGAAAGTAACCACTATGGTTGCAGGCTAATTCTGTCTAATACAGTTCATAGTGAAAGGAATGAATTGGCCCTAATCTCGCTGCACGTTTTAAGCAGCTGCTCTACTGGAATTTTTAACTTCATTTTCCAACAGTTTCTGTTAAGTTGCCTTTCAAGTTTGTTGAAAAGATGCTAAAAGACAAATATAAATGGCTTTGATTATGTTACAATTGCAACTTCTATTGTGAGATTGAGGAGTATAGGTGGAGATTTAAGTCTGACTGAAGCCTGAAGTGACTATCTTCTTATCCCTTTCAACTCACATTTTTCTTTTGCTTCATTTCTCTCTATCTTTATGACCACCTATTTCTTGCTATACTTCTTGTTAATCCCTGTTGCAATCATTGTATTAAGAATTATTGCCTCTGCTCTGCCTTCTAAACTATATGCTCAATTTCTCCTTCACCATCCTCTTTATTCTACATTTATTTACCTCAGGATTCGCTCTTAAGTAGTTGTAGTATATTCAGCAAAATCAATTATTTGTCCTATAACAATTCTTTTAACAATTATAAAATGCAATAGAACAGAATCTATGAGAAAATGAGGCTAAATATTCTGACATTGCAGCTGCTTATATTGTGCTGGGAGATTGGGGTTGGGGGGGTGGGGGGGGCAATTTAATCCTAAATATAAGCATGGACTAGTCTCTCTGCAGTTATTAAACTAGGTCATGTTTCCGACATTGTGTTTGATTGCAGGAGATCTGTTTATTAAGACAATCTGGAAAAATTCTACTGGTTAGAAATCGAAATGTGTAAATAAACGTTAGCTGAGGTGTAGAAGACAGCACCAGTTTATTGCAGGGCCATAAGGAAGCAATGCTCTTGTGTACAGCTAATTCAGGTCACTGTTGTTACTGTGGTAAATCGTAAGCATCCAGCGACACTTCAGGTTGTGGCTCTTAAGTGAAATGGACATATGCAGGGAGCAGTGGGTCAGTGGTTACTACACACCTGTCGTGGATGATTGGGTGTTATGGCATCAGAGGTGTATGTCCACGAAAAGCAATTGAACCGACTGGGCACTTCCCTGCAAAAGAAAGACAGCTAACACAGTTCATCAGTAGAGAAGATTCTGCGGAGGTTCTCATTGGCAGAGCCTAACAGCAACCTAAGTTAAACCTGGCCTTTTGGTTTAGCATGCACAGAACTTCAATGCCGAGGCAGCATTGTCAATATGAATTGTATGGTGATCAATATCACTACAGTCAGTCCCAAATAGAGGACTGCAAGAAACTTTTCATCACGGACTGCTTTTCACCATTGTCTTTCTGCTTCAAGTCTGTTTTATTGAATGTGGAAACCATGTCTGTTAAGTTGAATTTCTAGGTTTAATGCAAATATTCAAATATGTTCAAATTTGGAATCTACTTTAGTCCCTGTTCAAAAAATTTTGATGTTTCTATGTAGTAATTTCAATGGCATATTCCTGGATAATTATTGGAGAATGCTCTGGGGATAGAAAGCAACATCAATCATGTTGGCAGAGGTGAAACCTCAAAAATCATTTATAAAGCAACTGGGTATTGAAATTAGTGGACAAGGATATTTCTGGACTTCAGAAATAGGTTGGGCCAAATAGCAATTCTAATCCTAACAGCTCTGCAAATAGATTTAATCGTCCTAAATGCTTTTAGTTCCCTTCTTCCTTGGTTGTCTTCATATAGCTACCTTTCCTGTACCTTGTAAATACCTACTTACCCTGCTGCTGTGCCGTCAAATGATTGGGAAATGAAGTAAGTAAAGCTACTGCATGTCATTAAGATGCTTTGTGCAAAGAGTTAGGAGCAGCATAGACCACTTACTTGGCTCCTATTCAGTAAGGTCATGACTGATCTAATTGCACCCTCAGCTCTTCATTACAATTGTTTTGCCGGTGGGGGGGGGGGGAGGGGGGGGTTTGTTGCTCGTTGCCGCTTACACGCGGGAGGGGGAAGCTGGGTGGGGGGACTTTGAGGTTCTCATGTTTAAATGTTGTTCATTCTTTGGGGCACTTCTCTGTTTCTGTGGATGTTCTGCGAAGAAAACGCTTTTCAGGATGTACAGTGGCATGCAAAAGTTTGGGCACTCCTGGTCAAAATTTCTGTTACTGTGAATAGTTAAGTGAGTAGAAGATGAACTGATCTCCAAAAGTTAAAAATGAAAGTTAAAACAAAAACAAAAGTTAAAAATGAAACATTCTTTCCAAAATTTTAAGCAATATTAGTATATATTTTTATTCTGTACAATTTTAGAGTGAAAAAAAGAAAAGGAGCACCATGCAAAAGTTTGGGCACCCCAAGAGATTTGAGCTTGCAGATAACTTTTACTCAGACCTTAATTAGCTTGTTAGGGCTATGGCTTGTTCACAGTCATCATTGGGAAAGGCCAGGTCATGCAAATTTCAAAGCTTTATAAATACCCTGGTTCCTGAAACCTCATCCCAACAATCAGCAGCCATGGGCTCCTCTAAGCAACTGCCTAGCACTCTGAAAATTAAAATAAATGATGCCCACAAAGCAGGAGAAGGCTATAAGAAGATAGCAAAGCATTTTCATGTAGCCATTTCCTCAGTTTGCAATGTAATTAAGAAATGGCAGTTAACAGGAATGGTGGAGCTCAAGTTGAGGTCTGGAAGACCAAGAAAACTTTCTGAGAGAACTGCTCATAGGATTGCTAGAAAGGCAAATCAAAACCCCCGTTTGACTGCAAAAGACCTTCAGGAAGATTTATCAGACTCTGGAGTGGTGGTGCACTGTTCTACTGTGCAGCAACACCTGCACAAGTATGACCTTCATGGAAGAGTCATCAGAAGAAAATCTTCCCTGCGTTCTCACCACAAAATTCAGCGTCAGAAGTTTGCAAAGGGACATCTAAACAAACCTGATGCATTTTGGAAACAAGTCCTGTGGACTGATGAAGTTAAAATAGAACTTTTTAGCCGCAATGAGCAAAGGTATGTTTGGAGAAAAAAGGGTGCAGAACTTCATGAAAAGAACACCTCTCCAACTGTTAAGCGCGGGGGTGGATCAATTATGCTTTGGACTTGTGTTGCAGCCAGTGGCATGGGGAACATTTCACTGGTAGAGGGAAGAATGAATTCAATTAAATACCAGCAAATACTAGAAGCAAACATCACACCATCTGTAAAAAAGCTGAAGATGAAAAGTCAGGATAATGATCCTAAACGCACCTCAAAATCCACAATGGACTACCTCAAGAGGCATAAGCTGAAGGTTTTGCCATGGCCCTCAGAGTCCCCTGAACTAAACATCATTGAAAATCTATGGATAGACCTCAAAAGAGCTGTGCATGCAAGACGGCCCAAGAATCTCACAGAAGTAGAAGCCTTTTGCAAGGAAGAATGGGCGAAAATCCCCCAAACAAGAATTGAAAGACTCTTTGCTGGCTACAAAAAGCATTTACAAGCTGTGATACTTGCCAAAGGGGGTGTTACTAAGTACTGACCATGCAGGGTGCCCAAACTTTTGCTTCAGGCCCTTTTCCTTTTTTGTTATTTTGAAACTGTAAAAGATGGAAATAAAAAAAGTAATCTTGCTTAAAATATTAAAGAAATATGTCATCTTTAACTTTATGCCTTTTGGAAATCAGGTAATCTTTTACTTGCTTAGCTATTCACAGTAACAGAGATTTTAACTAGGGGTGCCCAAACTTTTGCACGCCACTGTATGTTGTATAGATTTCTCTGACACTAAATGCACCTTTGAAATCTTTTGAATCTTTGAACCTCAGCTCTTGATTACCATCTACCTTTGGTAACCTTCCACTCTTTTCCTTTTCAGCCTTCTACTTAACCCTCATGATATTAAGACTCTGCTTCTAACCTTCTGAGGAAAAAGAGATTTCCAAAGGCATGAGAAAGTCTTCCTCACCCTCATTCCTATTCCATCCTCACTACTTTGTATTCTCACTAGAGTAATCTGTGAGTTTTTTGTTGAAAAAGTTTAGAAAATAGCTAAACTATTCCCTAGCTTAAATGATTTCTAAGGGGAATGAGAAATGAATTGTTAAGAAACACCAGGTATTGAGCAAGTATGTCCCAAGAATAATTTCAGATATCTCCCAGAAAAAAAGAGCAATGCTGTTTGAAAGAAGATGGAGAGAAGAATATAAAAATGTTAGTGAAAGTAGCTCTCATTTTTTTACAGTATTAAAGTATTAAAAATACTATTTTTGAAGAAAATTCTCTGATTCAGCCAGGCAAAGACAGTCTCCAACCAGGGAGAACCTGATCTCTTCCCCAAGACATTCAATGTTGTTACTTTATTTGATTTTTTTCATCATGAACATTTTGTCTACTGCATTGACCAGAAGTAATTTTAGACCAATTGTGTTAAGTACTCATGAGCAGGTCAAAGACTGGATATTCAGAGGACTAAACAAATTGATTAAAACCACTTCCACAAGTCATTATGTTAATCTGTACATGACAACACACCACTGATACAGTGTAGGAAATTGAAAGGCAATCTGACTGCTGCTGACCAAATCCTGAGGACACAGAGCTTTTTGATACCTGACCCAATCTGCTCCTGAGAGTTGAGTTCCCGTTGGCCAGGGTCAGACGGCTAGATTTTTAAGCAGCCTGCCTCAATCTTTTTGCCCTGAAGGAACCCTTGAAATAATTTTCAGGTCTCAGGGAACCCCTGTGTAAAAATTATTATATCTACAGCTCACGGTACATTAGCGTGATCAGTAAGTTGTAGATATAATAATCCAAAAGTAATTGTCAATGATCTTTTGAGTTGAGAATGAAGTTTTAGTCAAACTTTTTGGGAAAAAAAACAGGTAGTTAAGCTTAGCTTACCTTTCTTGAAATTAATCTCTTTCTTTCCCTTCCATAAATTTTAAAAGCTCAAAAGGCAAACATAATAAATTTCTGTTAAATAACTGACTTCAAACAAAATGGTGTTACGTACCCCGTAACTGGGTCACTTACCAGCAAAGATAGAGAGGTCCGTTGAAGTCTGATGGTACTATTTTTACCAGTATTTATTGATAAAAATACACAAAAATAATATCAATGCAACCATACAGATAATATACGTCGTCAATACTAAATCTAAAAGCGCGGGTATAATAATAATCGATAAGAAATAACTCTATCGTTGTCTAGGGGATAATGTATTGTCCGATGGAAATATAAAAGTCACTCAAGTTCATTCAAGCTGCAGCTTTTGGTTGGAGAGAGAGACGGGGTTTAGAACTTGCCCGTTTTCCTTTCTATGATGTCGATCCTTCGAAATGTCATCGGTGTCCTTTTCCTTTTAGCTAAGCCGTCTTCTGTGGTCAGTCCCACCAATTCCGAGGCAAATGGAAAAGGACGCACGTGGGCTTTCCACCGGCTTTCGCTATTAAACGCTGTCACGGGATTTCTATCGTTTCTCCTGGTGCGTCTGAAAGGGGTTGTTCCCCAGACCCTCTTTTATCCTTACTCACGGGGACTCAGATGTCAATCAGGTTGGGAGGATGCCATCCCCCCAACCAGCCCACGTTGCTCATTCCTTGAGGACGTCGATGAATAGCGCAGTGCTCAATACACAATTCCATCTCCAAGAGACAATGGGCGTTTCCCGTAGCTTTGTATCGTTGAGGGGCCAGGACATTCCAAACCCCCTGTGGATTCTGCATCTCTCTCTCATTTCCTGGGTCTCCTGACCTGACTTAATAGCGATCTTGCGATTCTCAAAAAGGAGGGGGGCGTAACAATGGGAATTAATTTTTCTAAAGGTAGGCTTGGCAGATTTAATTTAAATAAAGGTTGTAAATTGATTTCACTTAATGCTATTTAAAACATGAAAATTTATTGACAATGTTGAATAATAAAATTACTAAAAACTATAAGCCAAAGCAATATAAATAAAAATATAGCCTAAGACACAATTTTACACAAGACCTTGAAAAAACATTTTTTTACTAAGTGACATGATGAGGCTCAAAAGTAGACCTAGCATATCAAACCTGTGCTTGTTTTTTGCTGCACAAATACTCAATTTTAGGTCGAACTTGAGATAGACACACATGGATTTCACTTTCAACTGAAATGAGACAATTTTATCCTTGTTCCTGATGCTTGTTTTCAATAAGGCTCAAGAGCTTCTGATATCTTTACTCACTTTCAAGCCCAAGCAGCAGTGGAAACGCTTCAAGATTTCTTTTGCAACATGATTTTTCCAAAGATTCCATTTCCTTTTAAATCCAAGAATCTTGTCAGTTGCGGTCAAAACATTTTCTCCAGGGCCTTGCAGAGATTTGTTCAGCTAGTTTATATGATGAAAAATGCCTGCTAAGTAGGCTAGTTTCGGCAGCTATTCTTCATCTTCAAAATGCTGCTACTATCTTTGTGAAAATACTCCTGCAATTCACCTTTCAGCTCAAACACTCTGTTTTGTGAAGAAAGCAGTGTGTTGTGACGTCAGGATTTTCTTTATTTACAGGAGAAACAAAACCTCTCATGGAGCCAACCACTGATGTGGCACCACTAGTACAGATACCAATACAGTTCCTCCAAGACCAACCTTTTGTTTCCAGATATTAAGACAAAACATTACATAAATCTTGGCCTTTGCTCATTTTGGGCTGCTCTTTGCAGCAGAAAAGGTTTTCTTGAATTTCACTATCATTTACAAATCTTACAAATGCTACAATATGTAATTTATTGATGAAATCTGTTGACTCATCAACTTGGATAGAGAAGCTGTTGCTTTTCAGTTTATCACACAAAATCTCTTCAGCATCATGTGACATGTCATCAATACGTCAACTTGTCACACTGTTTGAGGGTGAAACCTTTTAATATTTTCGTACTGCATCTTGTCCTAGCATTTTATCCACTATAATTTTAGACACTGGCATTATTTGGTTCTGACCAGTTGTGTGACTTTTCCTTTTCTGGGTAATAAGTTCTGCTACTAAATAACTTGCTTCCTGAATCTGTTTACTGAGTGTGGCTTTATTAACAAAAGCTTTAATCTGTTTATTTTGAGGTCCCAATAGTGATGTAAAATAATCAGCACTTTTACGTGTCATATGGTTGTGATTTGTTGTTGTGTCCTTTCAATTTTGCTGGAGCCACTGCTTTATTTGTAAGTTTTTTTGTCACAGACTAGGCACAATGGAGTAGGACAACTTGAATCACCAGTCCATGTAAAACCCACTGATAAGTAGCTTTCATTGTAAAGACAGACTCTTTTGTGTCCATTGTTGCATAAGAAGGGATGAAGGCAAAGAAAGGGAATTATAGGCCAGTTAGCCTAACCTCAGTGATTGGGAAAGTGTTGGAGTCTATTATTAAGGATGAGGTTTCGGGGTACTTGGAAACCAATGATAAAATAAGTTAAAGTCATCATGGTTTCTGTAAAGGGAGATATTGCTTGACATACGAGGCTGCTTAACAAGATAAAATCCTATGGCATTACAGGAAAGATACTGGCATGGATAGCGGAATGGCTGACAGGCAGGAGGCAGTGTGTTGAAATAAAGGGGGCCTTTTCTGGTTGGCTGCCAGTGAATACTGGTGTTCCATAGGGGTCAGTATTGGGACTGCTACTTTACACAATGTCAGTGATTTGGATAATGGAATTGATGGCTTTGTGGCAAAGCTTGCGGATGATACAGAGATAGGTGGAGGGGTAGGTAGTGCTGAGGAAGCAATGCGATTGCAGCAGGACTTAGACAAATTAGAAGAATGGGCAAAAAGATGGCGGATGGAATACAGTGTTTGGGAAATGGATGATAATGCATTTTGGTAAAAGGAACAATATTGTGGACTATTATCTAAATGGGGTTCAAACATCAGGGGTGCAGAGGGACTTAGGAGTCCTTGTGCAAGTCTCCCAGATGGTTAGTTTAAAAGTTGAGTCCATGGTAAAGAAGGCAAATGCAATGTTGGCACTTACTTATCTATGGAATGCTCTGCCTCAGAAGGCAGTGGAGGCCAATTCTCTGGATGCTTTCAAGAAAGAGTTAGATAGAGCTCTTAAAGATAGTGGAGTTAAGAGATATGGGGAGAAGTCAGGAATGGGGTACTGATTATGGGTGGTCAGCTATGATCACATTGAATGGTGGTGCTGGCTTGAAGATCCGAACGGCCTACTCCTGCACCTATTGTCTATTATTTCAAGGACAATAGAATATAAAAGCAAGGAGATCATTTTGACCCTTTATAAGACACTAGTCAGGCCACAGTTGGAGTATTGTCAACAGTTTAGGGCCCCATATCTCAGAAAGGATGTGTTATCATTGGAGAGAGTCCAGAGGAGGTTCACGAGAATAATTCCAGGAATGGAGGGGTTAACATATGAGGAGCATTTGTCAGCTTTGGGCCTGTACTGACTGGAATTTAGAAGAATGTGGGAGGGGGGGGGGGGGAGCGTGGATCTCATTGAAACCTACCAAATGTTGAAAGGACTAGATAGGGTGGATGTGGAGAGGATGTTTCCTGTGGTGGGGGTATCCAGAAGTAGAGGGCACAGCCTCTAAATTAAGGGGTGACCTTTTAGAATAGAGGCAATTTTTTTACCCTGAGAGTGGTGAATCTGTGGAATGCTCTGCCATAGACTGTGGTGGAGGCCAGGTCTGTGGGTATATTTTAGGCAGAAGTTGATAGTTTCCTGATCAGTCAGGGCATCGAAAGATAAGGTTTATGGGGTTGAGTTGATGGGGTTAATTCTGTGTCTTATGGAATACTTAGTGCATCTCTTGCACGATCCAACATTATGCCAGTTTTGCATGAGAAAAGAATTCAATTGTATAGCACAGAATTATGCCTTTGAGACCAACATCTTATGCTGCTCATTAAAAGTGCCGTTCTCTCTTCATTCCCATTACCCCTTCATCATAATCTGTTTTCTCTTTGCAAATATATGTTTCATTCCCATTATGAAATTACTACTGAATGTTTCAATGACATTTGGAAGCTAATGCATTTCAAATCTAAAAAACTCCCATGTAAAATATGTTCCCTTCAAAGATGCAATGTATTTGTTACGATCTAATTTAAATTGTCATTCAAAAGGCTTAATGATGGTATTGTCTCTAAGGTAACACTTTAGGTTTGCTTATGACATTTAATCACCAAGATTTATCCAACTGTTTGAAATTAATTCATTGATAGCTTCTTTCATCAGCTTCTCCGCTGGAGTGTACTATCTTCACCCACAAATACCTCAGCATCTCGGAGACAGGAAAGTTCAAACCTAATCCTCAAGAATTCCAAAGATGATCTATTTCTCAATGTTACTGTGGCTGGGTCTCGTAATGAGGATGATTAATAAATGTTGTTTTCAGTTTTATCAGACGATGCAGATTGACCGTGGTCTCCAGACAGACATCAGAGCTTTTAAAGTCTCCAAATGAACATTAGCTGTTTAAAGATGTAGCAATCTCATTGGACTATTCAAAAAAGAACGAGAGAGAAATGCTGCATAAATGCAAAATCTTTCTTTTACCAGATTGCAGCAATGGGTAAAGTAGCACAGCGTTGCTTGAGGGCTACTGGCAGCCTGGTAAGCAATGACTTGATGACATAGGAGCATAAGTAGCCAATTTCCCTCAAGCCTGTCCTACCATTTAATAAGACCCAGGCTAATCTGACTGTAAACTCAACACATTCTGATTTACTCAAGGTAACCTTTCACTCTCATGCTTAAAATGTCTCTATCCAAGTCTTAAAAAAGTCAGCAGAGAGGTAGAATCTTTGCTTCCACTGTTCGTTGACAAAGTTTCCAAAACTCACAATCCATTGAGAGGGAAAGTATTACCTCATCTGTTTTAAATAGGCAACCTTTTAAACAGTGATTCCTGCTTCTACATTCACTCTCAAATGGAAGCATTCTCCACATCCACACTGTCAAGACCCATCAAGATCTTTAATCAAGTCCCTTCTCATTCACTGAAATTCCAGTGGATTAAAGTTGTATTTGTCCAACCTTTTAACAAGTGATATCTGCTAATTAGGGTTAAACAAGGGTTAAGATTGCTGCCACGTGCAAGTTCTCTTACAAGTCAGCCAATATACTGGTTCTTGAAAAATTTCCCGCTGCCGTCTGCAAGGTAATTGTGCATCTCTCCGTGACCACATCGGGTTCCTCCAGGTTCTAGATCAGGGGTGTCAAACTCATTTTAGGTCACGGGCCGGATTGAGCAAAATGCAGCTTCATGCAGGCCGGATCAGTCGGACGCGTGCGAACGCAGCTTTCGTTGCCTCCGTTTTTTCAGCCTGCTCTCATGTGACTCAGTCTCAGCTATAACTACAAAGTGTTTCACTTTACAAATTCCGTTTCTTATGAAGAAGACTGCCGAGCAAGACTGCCGAATAAACACTAAAAACCCTGAAAACCTGGTACCTGAATAAACTCAGCATTAGCCATATCATACGCCATAGGCGCTTCGATTACTGGGGCCAGCTTTAATAGTAACTAGATATTAACTCGCGGGCCAAAGATAATTCCACTGCGGGCCGGATTTGGCCCGCGGGCCTTGAGTTTGACATACATGTTCTAGATTAACGTTCTCTGTAATGCTTCTAACACATTACCACCCTTTCTTGTGAGGAGAACAAAGCACAGTCGTCCAGATTTGATTTAGGAACATTTACAGCTTTGATGGCACAACTTGCTGAAGGGTGGCTACAGCCTATTGTTGCATTCATAAGTGATGTACTGTATATGTTTGTCTATACAGTTTAATCAACTTTGAAGGCAAGCCTGTATTTCTACATGTAGAGTGCCTAAAGTGGACATATCAGTTGCTCAGTGTCAAGCGTAGCAGAGGATGACTAACATATACTTGATTATTCATTCAATAACCAGGCAGGCTCCAGCATCAATGACCAACCCACTTTTAGTCCAGGCTAAAACAAAATCTTTGGGAGGATATATCTAGTTGGGGAGAAAAATAAATGCAGAGGTTGAGGTAGAGGGTGGTGAAAGAAAACTCTCCAACTTTAGCTTTGAGAGGATCGCATTGTCCATAAGAGGGGGAAAGAAAACATGGATTAAGATTGTTGCCACATGCAAGTTCTCTTACAAGTCAGCCAATATCCTGGTTCTGAAGAATTTCCCGCTGCCGTCTGCAAGGCAATTGTGCGTCTCTCCGTGACCACATCGGGTTCGTCGAGGTGCTCTAGTTTCCTCCCATATTCTAAAGCTGTACGGGTTAGTTGATTAATTGGTCTGATGGGTGTAATAGTATAGTGTGAGTTTGTTGGGGGAGAGAGGCCTGTTACTTGTTGTATATGTAATTGGACAGTGTGGGCTGGTTGGGGGAGAGGGGCCTGTTACTTGTATCTGTAATTCGACAGTGTGGGCTCATTGGAGGGGAGAGGGCTGTTACCTTGTATCTGTAATTGGACAGTGTGGGCTGGTTGGGGGAGAGGGGCCTGTTACGTGTTGTATCTGTAATTCAACAGTGTGGGCTCGTTGGAGGGGAGAGGGTTGTTACTTGCTGTGTCTGTAATTGGACAGTGTGGGCTCATTGGAGGGGAGAGGGCTGTTACCTTGTATCTGTAATTGGACAGTGTGGGCTGGTTGGGGGAGAGGGGCCTGTTACGTGTTGTATCTATAATTCAACAGTGTGGGCTCGTTGGAGGGGAGAGGGCTGTTACTTGCTGTGTCTGTAATTGGACAGTGTGGGCTCATTGGGGCAGAGAGAGGCCTGTTACTTGTTGTATCTGTAATTTGACAGTGTGGGCTCATTGGGCCAAAGGGTTCTGTTACCTTGTATCTGTAAATAAAAATAAAAATATTTCACTGTCCAATAGGCATGTGGGAATACCTTCTGCAGGGCACTGAGCTTGTTTACTAGTTCATATGTCTAAATTTTAAGTTGGATGTTTCATATCTTTGCTAGATGTTGTAATCAGAAATCTGAAACTTATGATTGTGTAATGATCATCAGGGCCATTTAAATAGCAAAAGCTCCAGCTAATTTCATTGATGTCAGTAAGTATGTTTAGAAATAAATAATGTAGCCTCTATTTAGTATGTGCCAAAATAGATGGAAGTCTTTTCATAAATGAGAGATTCAGCAATGTTAATGCTCCAATATCCTCCGGTGCTTATATATAAGTCACTAAAGGCCAAAATGCAGGTGAACAAGCAGTCGAGAGAGCAAATTCTATGTTAGCCTTTATTATGAAAGGATTTGTCTACAGGAATAAGAAATACTATAATAGTTCCATGCCTTGGTAAGAAGATGCCTGGAGTTTTGTGTAGTTTGGTCTCCCTATTTAGAGCAAAAATTTACTAGGCTGCTTCCAGGATGGTGGGTTTGTCATTTAAGCTGAGATTGAGTGGTCTGGATCTGTGTTCTCTGGAATTTAGAAGAAAGAGACAATCTCATTGAAACACACAAAAGCTTTACAGGAGCAACACACAAAGTACTGGAAGAACTCAGCGAGTCAGACAGCATCTATGGAGGGAAAGGGACAGGTGATGTTTTGAGTGGAGAAACTTTACCAGTCCTAATGAAGTATCTCAGACTGAAACATCTATTTCCCTCCATTGTGGCACCTGAACTACTGAATTCCTCCAACCTTTTCTTTGTTACTCCAGATTCCAACACCTGTAGTTTCCGGTGTATTTCTAAAATCTTTATAGAACTTGACAGGATAGATGTCAAGAGAATGATTCCTGTGACTGAGGAGTCTAGATCCAGCATTCCCAGTTTTAGAATAAGCATTAGACTGTTTAGGATGGAGATGAGGAACAATATCTTCACTGTGTAGATGGTGAATATTTGAGCTGTGGATATTTAAGTTTAGTTTATTCAGTACAGAGATAGACAGATTTCTGGAACTTGAGTATGCAGGGATAGATTTGCAAAATGGTGTGGAGGTAGATCAACTATGATCTTGGTAGAGAGTGGTATCCGGTGCTCCCGGTGTGGCCTCTTGTATATCGGTGAGATCCAACGTAGATTGGAAGACTGCTTTGTTGAGCACCTACACTCTAACTGCCAGAAAAAGCAGGATCTCCTGGTGGCCACCCATTTCAATTCAACTTCCCATTCCCTTTCCAACATGTCAATCATGGTCTCCTCTACTGCCGCGATGAGGCCACACTCAGGTTGGCGGAGCAACACCTTATATTCCGTATGGGTAGCCTTCAATCTGATGGCACGTACATCGATTTCTCAAACTTCCGGTAATTTCTCTCCCCTTCACCATTCCCCCATTCCTGTTTCTCCCTCTCATCTTATCTCCTTACCTGCCCATCACCTCCCTCTGGTGCTCCTCTCCCTTCCCTTTCTTCCGTGGTCTTCTAGCCTATCAGATTCCCCTTTCTCCAGCCCTATATCAATCTCACCTATCAACTTTCCAGCTCTTTACTTCACCCCTCCCGCCTATCCCAGTTGCACCTTATCACCTACCATCTTCTACTTCTTCCACCCCTCCCCACCTTCTTGATCTAACCTCTTTGTTTTCAGTCCTGATGAAGGGTCTCAGCCCAAAATGTCAACTATTTACTTTTTTCTGTAGATGCTGCCTGGCCTGCTGAGTTCATTTTGTGTGTGTTGCTTGGTGAATGGTGGAGCATGCTTAAAGGGCTGGATGACATTTGGCTTCCTTGTGCAATCAATATGTAGGAAGTGATAGGAGCATACAGAGGGCTGGGGAAATCGCTCACCATGAATACACTTAACAGAAATTAATTCACATATATTCCAGTTATTTGTCAAATTGTTGTTTTTCACAAATACCTGTTGTAGCTTTTTTAATAGCAACTTCACTATTGGTTTATTAGTAGTAAGATTTATGGATTTGTAAGTACAGGGATGGGAAAAAAATCTTTTGGCAAATCTAATATAGAATAAAATCCTTGTTTAAATAGGTGTGAAACAGAAATGAAGTAAAGATAGGATGACCAAAACACTGTAAACTAGTGGTGAAATTCGCATTTGTCAAATGACTGACAAATGTCTAATAGAACAAAACCTTCAGGGCTGATTCCCATTCACCATCAGCTGAAAGAAGAGTGAGAGGCTCTGAAACATTGCAGTGGTTCTACCAGCACTTCCCATGCAAAGCTCTCTAAATTGATTGGTAGCTTATACAGGATATCTCCAGTAGCTCTTCACCAACTCTGAAAGGCAGGTTGCGTTGTCCATATGAGTGGACTCCTGAAAAGAAACCTTGACTCTGACCTCCATCATGGTCAGAGATATCCATGAGGACTTTAAAAAAATCTAAGATCCTGTGCAACACAGCAGAATCTCTGGTTTGTTTCCACTCAAAGGAAAAACGGAACAGACTGACTACCTCAAGAATCTACGATAGGGGCCTGCGGAGGGCCACAACAAGCAAAGAAAGGAGTACACAGAATCTGAAATTGCCTACCCACCTGTCCAGTCAAATATCACCTCCACCTTCCTGCACCAGACTCTCCAGCCCCCTCAGGTCTCCCTGAATTGGAGTGGAAGCAAATCATCATCAAGGAGGAGGAAGGCAACCTTTAAGTATATTCTCACACATATAGGCTCCACCAATGGTAGTAACATGAAGAGGACCTGTCTCAGATGGGATCTGCAATTAGTTTATTATATCATGTACTGAGATACAGTGTTAAGGTCAGTAAGTATCCTTAATGATGGATGCCACCTTTTTGAGGCACTGCCATTTGAAGATGTCATTGCCCATGGCAGAGCCGGTTCAGTCTACATCTTTCTGCACCCTCTTGCAATTCTTACAAAGCCTCAGGGCCAAGATCACAGGACCGGTAACCATATGGTTCCTTGACTCCAGGGAATAAACTGGGGACAACGCAGCATATGCTCATCAATTCCAAGCCGGTTTAATATCAGGGTGGTCAGCATGGATAATTAAAGGGTTGCTAATATTCTTGTTCCCACTAGCTATAAAAAAGTAATTAAGATTTCCTTTTATGCCAGAGTACAGCACACAATGCGGATATCAGTGCTTAAGTACAATATATTATCAATGAAGATGGTTCAGAGAAAATTCAGTCAAATAATCCTAGATATGGAAGGTTTGTTTTAATAGAAATGATTTAACGGGTTAGTTGCACAGTTATTGGGGTTTAGAAGAATGAGACTTAATCTTACTGAATATCAATGACATTTCCAGCTTTCTTAAATTTGTTTAATAAGGCAAAAGAGAAAATAATTTCTGTCAATAGTTCATAAAGTGTGGTTACTAATTCTGAAGGCTTGGTAATGATAACTCTTTCAGTTCGCTGACATTTGGTTGAATAATTCCCTGACAATTTAATAATGGTCTATATCAGACAATTTGCCAGTAATCTGGAAGCAGCAACAACAGATTTTCCCTGTTCACATATAAGCAATATTCACTTCATTTTTTTTTAATATGGTAAATAAATTTTGTATGGGGTGGAAATGTGTAAAGGTGGTGTAAACTAAAGCTATATTAATTCACTTGTAAAACAAACCACGTTTTGGGTTGAGACCCTTCTTCCAGCAATTTGTGTATGTTGCTTTGGATTTTCAGCACCTGCAGAATCTCTGCTGTTCAATGTAATATCTCCTGAAGCTATTGACCTGTAAAGCTTTGCTTTTTACAAATATTAGCTCAGAAAATTGTCAACAATCTTCAAAGCAGCAAGAGCAGTTATCCTAAAGGCCTGCAGTTACATATTTTGATTAATTGGAAAATTATAGAACCCTAGTTAATTAATTATAATTTCATATTTAATGATGCCTGACTGAAAATTTGTGGGGGATCCAAGTCAGTTTTGTGTGGCATGATAAAGTAGTGATAGTCCTGGGTATGCAAAACTGGCTTTCTACATAATTATTACATTAGCTGTAAGTTGCACAGGTAACACGAACTTTACAGCTGTTATAGTTCCAATTTAAGCAGTGAGGCCACTTTAATTGTCCTCACGCAATGGTGAAATGGATGATAGGATCAGGCTCCATGCATTTTTGATTGCAGACTGGGCACTGTGCCATCGGCAATGGACTCTTTTGGCAGTGATTATTGAATCCAGGCCAAATATCCATTCCTCATAATGAAAGGAAGGACCTAGCTGTCAACCAAAGGATCAGGATTATCTGTAGCAATTCCAGCGACTGCTTTAGTTTGGCTAAGCAAGGCCCTATGAAGGCCTGCTCTCTCTTGCTTTGGCTCACACCATTTCATCAAAGATTTACAGATCTTTTTGAAGATTCATTTTGTTTGTCGCATGTGCATTGAAACATACAGTGAAGTGCATAGTTTGTGTCAAAGACCAACACAGTCCGAGGATGTGCTGGGGGTAGCCCATTAGTGTCACAATGCCTCCAGTGTAACATAGCATGCCCACTACTTACTAACCCATCGGTCTTTGGAATGTGGGAAGAAAATGGAGCAGCTGGAGAAAACCCACGTGTCACAGGGAGAACGTAAAAATTCTTTACGGCATCACAGAGAAGGCCATTTAAACCTACCAAAGTGCACTTGTGTGAAAACTATCAGTTTTAAAATTGAAAGCAAATAATCTCAATGCATTACAGCACAATATTTTTTAAACTTCAGTTTTCTGTTAGTTCATTTTATTAATGTGTGAGGAGTGAGGGGTCAAACATAATTCTAAGTGGAGAGAGTAATTACTTTATATAGGAGGTTGTGAGCTGTTACATTCAGTGCTCTGGTCTACCAAAGTTAATTGCATCCACAATTATGTCAACACAGTATGCGCTCAGGAAACAATTTGACCTTGCACTCTCTAAATGATATGAGGCAAATTGATATGCCATACAAAAAGTATCAAAGTCGAGCAGAATTGCTTGAAGTCTGCCCCTTGTGCTTTTCAAAGTAAATGGTAAAGATGTTTAACAACATGCCTACCTCTAATCTGGGCATCACTCGTATATTTCTGTAAATTAACCCTTGGCTATACAGGATTTATTAGAAAGAAAGGACTCATTTTATCACCTTCAAGAACCCAAGTAAAAGAGGCATAAAGAATTTGGTAGATTATCTTTTCTATATTTGTGAATAAATCAACCGAACTTAAGTTCAGATTAATTCTGTAACATTCAGACTTAATTACTGTGGTAAATATTATTGAAATTATTTTTCTTTTATGCTTTTAAATTCCATGTAATTATTAGCTTCAGCCTGAATGATCAAAGCTAAAGCAAAGTAACATTATTGCATACAGGATAACCTGATCTCTCACCAGTGCAAAACACCCTAGTAAAACAGAAGCTGTTAGTTCCATAGAGAAGAAAATGTGCAGAGGTTGGAAATCCAAGCAACATACACAAAATGCTGGAGGAACTCAGCAGGTCAGGAAAGAATGTTTTTTTTCCAGTCTTTATGAAGGGTCTTGGCCCGAAGTGTTGACTGTTTACTCTTTTCCTTAGATAGCGCCTAGCCTGCTGAGTTCCTCCAGCATTTTATGTGTGTTGCTGTTAATCCCATTACAGTTTTTATCCAGAAGCAATGTACACTAAAGGCTTCAGATCTCCCAGTATATGAGACTTCCAAAACTGTATTTGTCTTCGAGTCATGACATTCATTTTATTTCCCACAGAAAGAAAAAAAGTAAATAAAAATTATGATTAAGGTTCCTTAGAATAAATACAACTTCCATGATTTCACATTTTAAGAAGACTGCACCAAAGGATTCACTTCTAACCAATAAAGGACAATAATACCAAATTGGACAAATCTGTGAAGAGCCTATTGAACATTTAGTCGATTCATTTAAAAATAACACTGAACAAGGAAACAACTGAATTCAAGTAAATGTTCTTAATTATGTCTTCCTTTAATATAAAGCAAGGTCTATGTCAACATGTCTAAAGTGAATAATTCATTCAGATGTATTTTGTTTACAACCATCCATTCTCCCTCAGGAAACTTAATTTTATAAATCCTTAATGAAGATTATTGATGATTTAATGAAACCTGAGCCTGCTTTCTGAAAAAGATTGAAAGAATCATTTTAATTTCTTCCTTTCTAATTTTGTTGTAAAGCCTGAACAACCACTTGCCTAATAATTTTTTTCTTAATCACCTCATTTGTCCTTTTGGCAGTATCCTTAATTTATACCCCGATTTACTGGCTCACTGTCCAGCAGAACCAGTTATTTTTACCATTCCCACCAGCTGAAGTGTTCGGTGAGAACTCCCAGAGGAACAGGAACTTTATTTATAAAAAGTTGTTTAAAAACTCCTACGTATCAGGTATGTTCAGGAACATGGGAAAAACTTGACAGTTTAACAGACAACATTGCTGAGCCTGGAGTAAGCAATCTGTCAAAGTTTTTCAGAGGAAGTTTGTGAGCAGTTCATGTCCTGGCCAGTAAACACGTCCTGGTTATGTCATGCATGACACTGCCACTGATCAGAGCTTCCTCAATTGATTCAGGATGGTTTTGCCAGCCAGGTTATCTGAACAATCCCAAAAGTTAAATGCACACACAAGAGAAATCCAAGCAACACACACAAAATGCTGGAGGAACTCAGCAGACCAGGGGGCATCTATGGAAAAAAGTATAGTAGATGTTTTGGGCCGGACTTCAGCAGGACTGGAGGAAAAAAAAAGCTGAGGAGTAGATTTAAAAGGTGCGGGAGGGGAGAGAGAAAGACCAGGCGATTGGTGAAGCATGGATGGGGAGAGATGAAGTAAAGAGCTGGGAAGTTGTTCAGTGAGATGAGGAGAGAGAGGGAAAAAGGGATGGGAAGTGGAAAAGGAGTGGGGTTGTTGGGGGGCATTACTGGAAGTCTGAGAAATGGATGTTCATGCCATCAGGTTAGAGGCTACACAAATGGAATATAAGGTGTTGTTCCTCCAACCTAAATATGGCCTGATCCTGACAGTGGAGGAGGCCATGGATGGACATATTGGAATAGGAATGGGAAGTGGAATTAAAATGGGTGGCCAATGAGAGATCATACTTGTTCTGGCAGACGGCGTGTAGATGCTCTGTGAAGCTGTCTCCCTAGCTACATCGGGTCTTACCGATATACAGGAGGCCACACCAGGAGCACTGAACACAGGAGATGACCCCAACAGACTCACTGATGAAGTATTGCCTCACGTGGAAGGACTGTTTAGCATCCTGAATGGTAGTGAGGGAGGAGGTGTAGGGGTAGGTGTAGCATTTGTTCCACTTGCAAGGGTAGAACCAGGAAGGAGATCAGTGGGGAGGGATGAATGAATGAATGAATGAAGGAGTCGCATAGGGATCGGTCTCTGCGGAAAGCAGAAAGTGGAGGGTAAGGAAAGATGTGCTTTGTGGCGGGATCCTGTTGGAGGTGGTGGAAGTTTTTGGAGAATTATGTAATGGACACACCCCACCCCTCCCCTTCTCCATTTCCCATCCCCCTTTTCCTCCCTAACTTCATCTCACCAATGAACTTCCCAGCCCTTTACTTCATCGCCCTCCCTCTCCAGATTTCACCTATCACCTTGTGGTTCCCTCTCCCCTCCCCCCATTGTTTAAATCTACTGCCCAGTTTTATTTCTCCAGTCTGGTTGAAGGGTTTCAACCCGAAACGTCGACTGTACTTTTTCCCATTGATGCTACCTGGCCTGCTGAGTTCCTCCAGCATTTTGTGTGTGCTGAGTTAAATGCACATGATGTAGATTAGCAGGAACTATGGGAGGCATGCCTCACTAAACCAGTCTCCATTTCTTCTGCACTTCAATGATTTAAAAACCTGATCAAACAACACTTTTGGTGAAGTTCAGCCTCTTGCAAACCCTCTTCTCGAGCAAGCAAGATTCAGGTTCTTGCTGTTCCCACGTCAGTGCTGTCAGTTTAGTTTGCATGTTTCACTGTGTTATTTCAATCACTGTCCTTACCAGTACTCTTATCAGTCAGATACACATGACAAGTTTGACAAATGCTTGTATGTTTGTCGGCTGCTAACAAATCACCAGTAGATTTTTTAAAAAGCCATCATAATCTTGACTTCCCAGATTTGAAAATTCAGCAGGAACTGATTTGCAATTTAATAAAATTCAGTACGGATGTGAAACCTTTTAAAAGGACAAGGGTTAAGAAGATAATGAAAACTGCAAAGAGCATTGCTAAATAATAATTCCATCAATTAATCTATTCTGGGTTTAAAATAAATAGAGCTGAACAGCAGAATATCACAACCTTAATGCACAACCACTTCCTCCTTTGCTGCTTAGGCTTCCCCCACACCTCAGAGGTCTGGTGGATAGGATAATCGATGCATGGACATTGCCAGTAAGGAATGATGGAACCTGGGGATTGTGATGGGAATATAGGGAAAATAAAATGTGAGTGAGTGCTTGATGGTCCAAGCAGACAGGATTGTTTCCACGCCACCTGACTCTCCAAAGCCATTCCTCCATCTACTTTTAATTGCACTTAATGGAAGGGAATTCATACTCTGTAATATCAGCAGACACAGAACGTTAATGGCTTTCTTCAGTGAATAGACACTTCAGACGGCTACATCTGGAGCTGCTTTAAAATGGAAGGTTTTAGTCTAGAACTGCCTCGGAGGAGCTGATATACTGAGATGAGCTGTCAATGGAACAATCATATGACCTGCCAGCTGGAACCACAACAGTTTTCTACCTTTATTAAACTCTTTTTGGAGAGCTGCATACACTTACCACACTTTTTACGAAAGGCATGATGGCGAATCCAGTGACACCTCCCGAAGCTGTTGGGCTCCTTAGCAACAAGTAGTGGATAGGAAGATTTGCTTTAGATTGGACAAAAGATTTATGTGTTTCTTGTCACTTATTAATGAGTGGCATTGATGCAATTAATTCATTATATCTGGTATCATTTGGCAAAAATTGCCAAAATTCAAGATTCACTTAGAAATAAAATTAGACTGCTTCACATAGGAAATAATGAATTGTAAATCATTTCCCTCCATATTATAAATTGTTCCTCAATAGAAATGGGGTTATATTCAGATGAAAATTCTCAGTGTCCCCTCAACACCAAGCTGCATGTTATCTCCACCACTTCAGCAATAAATATTTGTAGATTTAAACATCTTTGACTACTTCTGTCTAAAGGCATTTTAACTTTCCATTTCTCTTAATACTGATCTGGATGACTTTTTGTGTGCATTGCTATATTTATGACTATACAGGTTTTAGGAATTTATTATATTTTAAATGGATAAGCAGCATATTATTTTTACTTAGCAACATATTGTTCACTGCAGTGCAAATCTGACACTTTAGTTTTAAATAATTTTCTGCATTGCTGTATCTTTATGACTTCCCTTTCCATAATCTTAAAACCATAAACCCTGCATTTCTAGCTCAGCCTCCTTCACTTTAATTTTCAGGCCGACTTGGTTCCAGAAAAAAGCTGCTGTGAGAAATCATCTGTGAAACCAACTCATTGAACTGCAAGGAAACGTTGACTCTACATAGCCACACCTGCTGCAGGGACAATATTTGAGAGTGGCTAACCTATTATTTTGATCATTAGCCAAATTAATATTTTATCCGAATGCCAAACAGACTTGTGTGTGTGTTGATCTCATCAGAATGTCATATAAGAAAGCAGGAACAGAACTGGGCTACCATGATTCGCAAGCCTGTCTGAACATAAGGACAACATTATATCTAATGATGTTGATGCACCGTCAATAACTCTCCGAGACGTGAGGCGAGATATAGGCTTTAATTGGCTGGAAGAAAGAACAAGCAGCAATTGACCACCATGCTACATCCTGGAGACTGAGGGCAGGGCCCAGGCTCCAATCGCCTTTATACCGGGGTCAGTGGGAGGAGCCACAGGAGCAATCAGCGGGGGGGCGTGTCCAGACAGGTATATGTAGTTCACCACAGATGTGGCCGCCAGAGATGCACTACCTTACAAGGAATTTCAGTGATGCAGTTTTAGTTGACCAGTCTGTCATATATTTGTACCAAATTTTTATTAAAATTGTCATTTGTTAAAATATCAACACAACGCATTGACCGCAAATATTACTAATAATGTGGCCAATGAGTGTATTTCTGTATGTTTGTGGTCTTCTGCTGGTGTAGCCCATCCACTTCAAGGTTCAGTATGATGTGCCTTCAGAACTGCTCTTCCGCATATCACTGTTGTAACCTGTGATTATTTGAGTTACTGTCGCCTTCCTGTCAGCTTGGACCAGACTGGCCATTCTCCTCTGACCTCGCATTAACAAGACGTTTTCACCCACAGACCTGCTGCTCATTGGATGTTTTTTCCAACCATTCTCAGTAAACTCTAGAGACTATTGTGTTTGAAAGTCCCAGGGGTTCCGCAGTTTCTGAGATACTCAAACCACCCCATCCAACACCAACAATCATTCCACAGTCAAAGTCACCTAGACTAAATTGTGATGGTATGAAATAAAATGTTCTCCAAATAATTCTTTCTGGCAAAATGACCAAAGTTACCCGAAAAGGTAAATCAACAGATATTTGTCCATTCGAGTTGTCTTCTCTTATAGAACACTTTAAAATTATTTGATCTTTCAAGGTCACATTCAGCTTTACTAATCTGCATTTGAAGTTATTTGCAGGAATTGCATAGTAAGCACATCAGTAGTTTGTGCTCAATATTTTATTAAGGGAAACTTTCCATGCAGTCACCTAGCAACTATATCCCATAGTCCTCTCTGATGGAAAATTACAGAATTTAATTTCCAGAATTTACATTTCCTCATGCATACACAAATGATACAGCTTCCTGCCATGCACCCATAACACAGAGGCTGCATACATTTTTCATGGATTCCACTTCTTCCTACTCACTCCCAGGTCTGATGGGCAAACTCTTATTACACCATTTGTGCAAACATTATCGCGGGGTGTGATAGTGGATCTAGCCCCCAGCATGATCTCTCATCTGTGATGGCTGCCCACCCGATTAACACGATCGAAATACTGAAGAGTGCTATGTACTAGTGTGGCTTCTGGTGAAGTGTCACAAATCCCCAGCCAGTAACTAGGCCTTGGGCAGCGGCTCCTCAGGATCTGCCATTGGGTAATCTTGTCAAGCTGACTACCAGATAGCTTGCTGCTCTTAACACCCTTAAAAGACTTCTTATGAAAGCAAGATCTTAAACTCCAAGAGATTCATTAAACTTATCAAGTTAAGGTAAAGAGAAACAGGTGAACTGTTTAGCTGCACCCTTGCCTTTTGCTTAGAGCTAAACTGAGTGCTGGAGCTGAAAGTCAGATGTGTCAGCACCTGGGAGTTGGGTAGGTGAAGACATTAGATTAAGTCAGAAGGGACTAAGATTGCAGCAAGTCTCAGGATGAGGATGGGATGTGTGAAGAGTGGGTATGATGGTCATCCATCAAGGGCCTCAGTTATGCCCAGAGGGGAAATTGGCATTGGTTGGGTGGTGGTGGGCAGTGGTTCTAATGGATGAAGAGTAAATAGGAGAATTACTTGATAAGGTGGATTTAGTCCAGATCTCCAGGGACAGTATGGTCCAGTGGAACATTGCCCTGTCAGTGATGTCTTCCTGTGCACTCTGGTGTGGAAATCATGCAAAATCAATTCACCTTGAAGTAAGTGGTCAAGTTTCCAGAGTGACATGAAGCAATCTATAAAAGGTCACCACGTTTTGCTCGCCACGTTTTACAATCAATGGAGTTATTAAATCAATCGAGTTATATGAGTTACTTTCCAGGAGCATCTTTCTAAACATGTTTGTGACTGAGAGTAACTGTAGTTTATATAATATTTATAATTTTATTTCTATAGCAGTAGGAGACGTCTATGTAACCATTATGGGAGATGGTAATATTTCTCATTTTTCTTTTAGGTCAACCCAAATCAAGACATATTCCTGGGACAATGCACAGGTTGTACTGGTTGGCAATAAGTGTGACATGGAAGATGAAAGAATAGTATCAATGGAGCGAGGAAAGCAGCTGGCAGACCAACTTGGTATGGTTGAGCACAATGAATTGTTTTGTGTACTTCTAACTTTGGCTGATCCTTGACACGTTTTGATCATAAATATAATTATATATTCAGCTACCTCTTCAGATACCCTCTAAGTACGGTCATCCCTGTAAGTGTTCTGAGCAAAGCTGATTTCCAGTGCTCTCGACCCATTTGTATAACATTGAACCATCTGGTCATTTGAACTGGATTTTCATGCCTTTTGCATTTATATGACTTCACTCCTGTTTAAGACAGACTGAACAAACACTTGGTGTAATGAGGCGATATGAATTGTAAAAATGTCTTACGATAAGGTGACTGTAGAGGATAGCTATTGCATTGTGCCTTAATATATGCAAGTCCATTACATTAAAGTGTAATTTGATTGATACACTTTAATGCTTTTAAAATAAGAAATGGTAGCATTGGGATAAAATAGTTAATTTTTAAATTCTCCTGAACACCACTGACCCTTTTTCTCCCCTCAGAATAATTTCTCAGTTTGTCTTTTGCTCATAAATATTCCACAGACTCTCAGACTATTACAGCCTCAGATGTTATTTTTAAAAGCGATGTATTATAAAATACACCAGAAACTCCTAGAAATTAATCAAATGCGTCAAGATAGATTGGAGAAACAAGTGAACTGTGCTCATGGGCAGACAGGGATCAGTAGTTTTCTCTGTGTTACAAGTATTAAATATTCTTCTGCCAGATTGTATTAGGGCAGCACTGTGGTGCAGATAGTAGAGCTGCTGGCCACCGCACCAGAGGCTGGGTTCAATCCTGACCTTTAGTGCTTTCTCTGTGACTACACGAGTTTTCTCTGAATACTCCGGTTTCTTTTCAACATTCCAAAAATATGCAAGTTGGAAGATTAATTGGCCGCCGTAACCTGCTACTAGTGTGAGGGCGAGCGGTAGAATCTTGGAAAGGTGAAGAGAATGTAGGGAGAATATTAAATGGGATTAATGTAGGATCAGTGTAAATGGGTGGTTGGTGCAGATTCATTCGGCCAAAATGCCCTTTTCTGTGCTGACCTCACAAACACTTATTGTTGAGTCATTGGTGGAAGTTGGTTTGCATTTAGTATGTTAGATACCATTGGATCCTGGACTTCTTAACAGAAAGGCCACACCACAAGTAGTCTCTGGTGGCAGAAGCATCTCGAACTCCAACACGCTGAGCACCAGCCCTCCCCAGGGCTAGAGTGACTGGTAGAATGGTGTGAGCACAACAACTTGAGTCTCGATGTGGAAAAAAACGAAGAGGAGATTGTGGATTTCAGGAAGGTGAATACAGACCACTCCTCACTGCACATACACGGCTCCTCCATGGAGTGAGTTAAGAGCACCAAGTTTTTGGAACAATCTCACTTGGGTCCTTCAACCCCACCTCTTTGGTCAAGAAAACATAGCAGTGTCTCCACCAACTAAGGAGATTGATGCAAGTGAGGTCCCCATTCCACATCCTAACCAGTTTTTGCAGGAGCACCGTTGTAAGTGTCTCGAGCAGCTGGAACACCCTCTGGTGCGGGAATTGCAAGGCATCTGAACGTAGATCCCTACAAAGGATTGGGAGGACTGCTGAGAAAATCATCAGGGTCTCTCTCTCTGTCATCTGTAAAAGATATTTATCAGGAGCTCTGCATATGCAGGGCCCTTTGCATTGTCAGTGATCCCTCCCGTCCGTCCAACAATCTCTTTGACCCCCCATCTTCGGGCAGGAGGCACCGTAACATTAAGACAGGAATTGTTAGGACAGGAAGCAGCTTATAACCCCAGCAAAGCAAAGACTACTGAACTCCCTGCCACCATGCAGGTCTCATCATGGATGAAGCACCAGTAGTGTTACACAGTTTACTTTTTAACTTGTGTTGTAGTTGCACATTATCTGTTGATCTGCTGGTGGTAATATTACTTAATGTGTTATGTGTGTGAGTTTTCTGTACTGTGTTGTTCACCTTGGTCCGGTGGAATGTTGTTTCATTTGGTAGTTTACATGTGTACAGCTGAATGACAATACACTGAACTCGAAATTCTTCTGTAAAATGGAAAAAATAATGCTCCCTCAAAACACCCAAATTTTGACAATCTGATGTACCGTGCATTGGATGATCAATTAGTAAAGCACAGGAAATGAACTTTTAACCTTCAGGTCTGACATTGTCTGGCTCTGTGCTATCACTTCTGTTAGCTGGATAATGCTTCCTGTTCTTTAATGGATCTGATCATTTCAAGACCAGCAAAAATGCCTAAGCACTAGAGCTGGTTCTGTTAGTGAAAGAGTGCTTATGTTACTTTGGGCGTTTATCCATTTCGCCATATCTGACACAACTCTGCACTTACTTGATCCATACAGCTAGAAATGCCTTCCAAAGAAGAGGTCCACCTTCAGGAGAAATTTGGTGTTGTTTTATTTTGAACTTGTCTCAGTGACAGAAAGCCTCCTGGCATCCTGTGATTCCCATTTCAAGTAGGCCCACAGTGTACTGTTGTGTGACACCTAATTACTGCAATAAAATTAAAAGCAAATGTTGGAACCACTAACAGTTAACATCAAACAGTGATCTTTTATCAGAACTTTTCTAATTAATAGTCATCCATCTGAAATTTTAACCCTGCTCCTCATTTCAAAGACACTGGCTGGCCCGTTAAGATTTCCTGTTATTTTCTGTTTCTATTTCAACTTTCCAACATCACTTTTTTTTCACTTTTCTGATTGATGAAGTCATACAGCATGGAAACAGGACCTTTGGTCCATGCCAACCAACATTCCCATCTAAGCCAGTCCTTTTGACTCATGTCCTTTTAAACCTTTCCTATCCATGTACCTGTCCAAGTGCCTTTTAAATGTTTTTAATGTACCCTGCTTCATCCGCTTCTCTGATATCTCATTCCATATACTGGACATCCTGTGGTAGAAAAGGTTGTTCTTAAAGTTCCTATTAAATCTTCCCCCTCTCACCCAAAACCTATGTCCTCAAGTTTCTTGATTGACTAATCATGGGAGAACGACTGTGTGCTTTCATCCTATCCTTGCCCCTCATGAGTTTATATAGATTGCTATAAGATCGCCCCTAATTCTCAAGTCTCAGCCTACTCAACCGCTCTTCATAACTCAGTGGCAACTTCCTCGTAAGTCTTCACTGTGTGTTTCCCAGCCTAATGGCTTCTTGCCTTTAGCCAGATGACCAATACTGAGCACAATACTCCCACTGCATTGCACCTGTCTCCTTCAGTTAGGTATGGTGCCATGCTGGGGGCATATGACCATCATGAGCATGGATCCACCAAAAATGTGATCCTCATTTCTTTCAAAATGTCAGTCAATTCGGAATTGTTTGTGCACTTGGAGCAGTCAAGTGTTGGGATACTTCTAGCACCAACATCATATGCCCACAATTTATTAATTCTAATCCTTATGTCTTTGGAACATGGGAGGAAACTGGAGCACCCAGTGGAAACCTACGCAGTCACGGGGAGAACATACAAACTTGTTTCAGACTGTGGCAGGAATTGAACCCCAATCTTATAGCTGGCACTCTAAAGCATTACGCTAACCACTAAGTATGCCACCCAATTACTCATTTATACATCCATTCTCTTATTAAATCAACACTAAGCAGGTCTAAAAAATTCTGGAGTAAAATTAAATGTGCAACTTTAACAATCATTTGAGGAATTTCAGTCATTGTAAAGACCATACAAATAACAGGCCTCAGATTACTTAAGGCAGGTAGACAATGCAAACCACTTACTCAGGGGCACAGTTATGCCAGAGGATGGAATACAAGAAAGAGGACAACTTGGGAACTATATGGAAAGGTCCCTATGCAGAGACTTCGGACGGTGGGTTACCAAGATTCCTACTGCTTTGAGGGACAATGTAGCACAAAGGCAGGGGTCAGAACTGCGAGGAAAATAAACGTTTCTGAACTGAACCTTGATGGTCTGCTAACTAAAATACAGAGCGAGTGGGCATTCTCCCTGAAGTCTCCTAGGAAACTCCTATAACCTGTGCTGCACACTTTTTGGTGAGAAGTGGCATTGAGTAATGTGCACTGCCTTCTTGGTATCTGGAATTCTTCAGGAAGGCAGTTAAGGTAAGCACTTCGGTGCACTTCCTAGTTACCACACTCCATCATACTTAACCTTAATCCTGTTTCTTGGGCTGTGACCTTTACCAGTGATGCTTACTCAAACTGAAGGAGCAGTGTTCAAGATCAGCAAATTTGAAGGTGACACCAAGACTGGGGGTACAGTGGACAGCGAGGAAGACAATCAGAGCCTGCAGTGGGATTTGGATCAGCTGGAAAAATGGCAGGTGGAATTCAATGCTGACAAGTGTGAGGTGTTGCATTTTGGTAGGACCAATCAGGGTTGGTCTTGCGCAGTGAACGGTAGGGTACTGAAGAGTGTGGTAGAACAGAGGGATCTGGGAATACAGGTCCATAATTCATTGAAAGTGACGTCACAGGTAGATAGGGTAGTAAAGAAAGCTTTTGGCATATTAGCCTTCAGAACTCAAAGTATTGAGTACAGGAGATGGGATGTTGTGTTGAAGTTGTATAAGACATTGGTGAGGACTAATTTGGAGTATTGTGTGCAGTTTTGGTCACCTACCTACAGGAAAGATGTAAATAAGGTTGAAGGAGTACAGAGAAAATTTACAAAGATGTTGCTGGGACTGGAGGACCTGAGTTCTTAGGAAAGATTGAATAGGTTAGAACTTTATTCCTTAGAATGTAGAAGATTGAGGGGAGATTTGATAGAGGTATACAATATTATGAGTGGTATAAACAGGGTAAATGCAAGCAGACTTTATCCACTGAGGTTGAGTTGGGACTGCAACTAGAGATCATGGGTTAAGAGTGAAAGGTGAAAAGTTTAAGGGGACCATGAGAAGAAACTTCAGAGGCTGTTGAGAATGTGGAAAGTTGCCAATGCAAGTGGTGCATGCAAACTCGATTTCAACTTTTAAGAGAAGTTTAGATAGGTACGTGGATGGCAGGGGTATGGAGGGCTGTGGTCCAGGTGCAGGTCAATAGGAGTATGCAGTTTAAATGTTTTGACACAGACTAGATGGGCCAAAGAGCCTGTTTCTGCGCTGTACTTTTCTATGACTGTGTGTAGGCCAACGTTAGTCTCAATAGACCATGGATTTGTGCCTTGGAAAGTTTCCAGGGTGCAAGCCCGGGCAAGGTTTTTTTTAATGGAAGACCGGCAGTTGCCCAAGCTGCAAGTCTCCCCTCTCCACGCCACCAATGTTGTCCAAGGGAAGGGCGTTAGAACCAGCTGGGGACACAGCTTAATACCGGCGTTGTCGCAGAGTAATGTGTGGTTAAGTGCCTCGCTCAAGGACACACACACAGCCTCAGCCAAGGCTCGAACTAGTGACCTTCAGATCACTAGATGAATGCCTTAACCACCACTTGGCCATGCGCCAACACTAAGACTATGACTCTAAGAAAGTAGCTTGCTGGCACTAGCTTAAAAAAAAGCTTTGGAGCAATAACAACAGCAACAATAGATTGTATTCGTCACAAGCAGAGAGTGAGATATACTAGACTGGATCATGTTGAACACTGTTTAATCCTTACGATTACTCCAGCATGTGCTAGGTCTGCAGTGTAATGTACTTTCCCCAATTCAGTTCCCATGTACTGCAAGAGTCCCTGTTATGGTCAGGAGCACAACTAGGTTGAGGAAGTGGAAAATAGTCCTTCCCAAGAACAACGAACTGGTCACCTTTCACCCTTAGCCCATGATCTCTACTTGTAGTCCCAACTCAACCTCGGTGGATAAGGTCTGCTTGCATTTATAACGGAAGACTGGATGCGGATCTTGAAGTTGGTTAACTCTTCCTCGATTTGTGCTAGCCATTCATTGATTCAATTTAAAATTGTACATCGTTATTATTTGACGAAGGAGAGATTGTCTAAAATCTTTCCTAATGTTGATAGTTATTGTGATAGATGTAAAACTGAGTCGGCTACACTGACACATATGTTTTGGTCTTGTTCTATGCTGGAACAGTTTTGGAACTCAGTTTTTTCCACAATTTCTAAAGCACTTAAAATTAATTCACAACCTAACAAATTTTCTGTGCTCTTTAGAATAATACCTCAAAATACTGGTGGTATTTCTTTGTCTGACCAACATGTTATTGCGTTTGTTACATTGATAGCTAGGAGGGCCATTCTGTCGAAGTGGAAGGATATGTCAGCTCCCACTCTGTCACAATGGTTCTCTCAAGTGATGTTATGTCTTAGTTTGGAGAAAATTAGAAGTTGAACCTTCGAACCTATGTTTGATTTTGAGAAAAGATGGGGTTCATTTGCTCGTTATTACCATTTGAGTTAATTGATAGATTTTCTCCACTATTTGGAGAATTGGATCTAATTGTAAATTTTGGTATAATTTTTTTTGCTGGCGGTTTGATGTTTATCTTTAGAAGCTTTTTGTGTGACGCACGGCTCCGGGGTTGAACACCTAATGGGTTCTTTTTTTCCTCACTTTTTTCTTGGCTTTAGTAGGGTCTTTTTCTTTTCTCTTTTTTTGTGTCACCATGTTTCTCAATCCTTAATTTTGTTTGTTTTTTCTTTTTTGAGACATTGTAAGTGTTACTTATTTCGATGTACTCTTGTATTTTGGATAATAATAATAAAAAGATTTGAAAAGAAAAAAGAATTAGTTCCAATACAGTGAGAAATATTTCTCAAAATTGGCTCCTCTGAGAGCTTTTAAGCCAAGATCAGTCATATTCCAAAATGTAAAAATCCTTTTATTCTGGATGACACTTCCTTGCTTCCTGGTATTGTTCAGCCTAGAGTCTACAATAACAGACAAAAAAAAGCAGGAGATATTGAGTATAGCCTGTCATTTCTGGTTTGTGCTTAACTTCTTTTCAAGAAACTAATTTTCTTCTTCTTTCTGTAAGGCTTTGAATTTTTTGAAACCAGTGCCAAGGATAACATCAACGTCAAGCAGACATTTGAGCGTCTTGTTGACATCATCTGTGAGAAGATGCTGGAGAGTTTGGAGACAGATCCTACTGTTACTGCAGGAAAACAAAACACAAAACTCACAGAGAACCCTCCCCCACAGCAACAGAACTGCGGTTGTTAGTGACTTGTCCATAGATATATGGAGGCAATCAAATTGTGTCTATATCGCAAAAAAATAGTCCTTAGTTATTAGTACATGAAAATGTAACTGTTGGCCTCTATATAATATTAAACAAACCAATCTATATTTATTTTTTGCTAGTCTGTGCTCAGTACTGTTTCCCAAGATCTCTTGCATTAATACTGACACTTAGTAAACCTTTAATTAAATTGGTATTGTTTCTGCATTTTACTGTAGAATCAAGATTTGTGTGACTGTTAACAGGAACAGTGGGTTTCTAGGAACAAAAGGTTCCTAGGCTTAGTATACTACATCCATAAAAAAGGAGCTCCCTGTTTACTAGATTTATGTGGCCTTTCAAGTATTCTCTGGATGATAAGTTGAAGATAAAATGCCTATCCTCAGTCTGCACAAAATTAAATTCAGCAATGGAAATGAATGCATTTAAATTACCGAGTTAACAGTTGGATGGCTTGAATATGTATGCCTTGTCTAGTCGTTAAGTATTCATGTGCCATTTAAGGCAGCAATTCCAATTAACAAGAGTTCTGTGATGAGTAATGTGTATTTGTAAATATGTTTTCAGCACACAGGTCAGCAGTCTCAGATCCCACATCACTTGACATACTGTAAGTCAATGGTGGTGTGAATAATCAGTTGACGCGTGCCAACAAAAGTAAATGCCACTTCAATTGTAAAGTGATGCCCTGCTCTGATACTCAAGAAGACAATCCACTTCTCATCACTTGACTTTCAGGAAGGTGGAACCACAATTCCACTTGTTCAGGCTAACTGTTAAATTACCAGGACAACTTGCATATTGAAATTGATTTCTTCATAAATTACTGGAGAGCAGAGCCTAGCCCTCTGTCGTTAAATGTTACCTATCATAGAGTGTCTCCAATTACCCTGTCCTGTGAGGTACAGTGAAAATTGTCAGCAGTTTTTATTTAATCTTTGTGTGTGTCATTTATTGCCCTTGGAAAATGTAGTGGAAATAATTCTTCAATGACCACTCATACTAATTATGTGCAAGGCTATCAGCCATCGTTGGTACAGGAGGGCAGATTGACCCTAGAGCATGCGTCAACATCAGAAATGTTAGGAAATCTAGTAAAAACTGTATAATGTTAAATTAATTTGAAACTCATGAAATTACTTATTAATTAAAACTATGAATGCAAGTTGAAGTAAATAATAGAGAAAAGACCTAAACCTACTTCTTAATTAAAGACCAACAACCCCATTGGAATGACTGTGGAAGTGCAAACTGTACCAACTGTGGCTGGCATGAAGCTGAGGGACTGGCTAGACAGTGTATCAAATGCCCCTGTTCAACAACTTACAGGGCATTGTAGAAATCAAAACTGAATATGTCAGTCATATGCTCATGTATCTGAGCCCCAGTGCATTCCCAACAGCCATGCAGGTACACCTGTCCAGAATGTACCATTGCATTAATAAAAACTCGTCACTGGCTCTCCACAGACCCACTGGCACTCCTGCCCATTTTTATACTTACTCACTAATTCTGCACCTGGAGGCTGCATTGTAATCTTAGCATTTCTGGTCGTATTTTCTAATCTAGGGCAATCTGTTGAACCCTCAGTTATAATTGTGGCACATTGGCATTGAGAGAAGATTGAATGTAAAGCACCATAAAATTTCGAGTCCTTCACAATCATAAAAATTATTTCCACTGAGAACTTGCATAGTCCTTCACGAAGTTTGGATACTCGTCTGCCAATTTCACTCAGAAACTCAGAGGAGTGTTTTGCCAGATTTTAATCTACGTAAGTAAAGCAAATCAAAATGGTAAATATTTTGTGCAAATAAATAATGTATTGTGAATGTGTAATATTAAATGTAGTTAGAGTTACCTTTCTGATGTCTGAATTTTTTACCTGAATGGAGCAAATGTAAAATGATGCATCGGTGCTGAAGTAATCTGCGTTTTATACTTTTGTGTAGCCTCTGTATTGAGGGACAATAGGCCACTAAGTGCAATATTTCAGAATATATAGTGCATTTCTAATTCAATGCAGATAACTGTGCAAGATTGTATGCAACAGGGCTTGAAGTAAACACATGTTAGGAACAACTTTTGTTTTTTACTTGCCCAGCCAGTTTTCTAGCTATTTGCAAACTATTGTTGGTCAGGAAACACTGGGCATAAATTTTTGCCTACTTTTCTAATTGTTCTAATTTTTTCCCTCTGCAGACTGTAAGGTGAATTTAGGCTGGTTCTACAGTTCTGGTAAATAAGAACTGAAGAACTCGAAAATCTTGCAATATTCTCTCTTGATGTCTACAGTGGCAGATTACAATGAACTTGCTTCAAATTGAATAGTTTACCTAAATATTTAGTTAGTAGTAATACTTTCCACATACTGTATGTACGGTAATTAAATCTGTTCAACGAACCTTAGAGAATTAACCTAGAGAAATGCTTAGTCTCACCTATTGTTATGCGTGAATGCCTCTCAAAAACTCTAGATTTACCTCCACTGCGTACCTCATACATTGAATATTTTCAAACAGTTAAAACCTGCATTCAGACATCATACAGCCTTGAAGTAGTGCTTTGAATATTTTATATTCTCTTTGAAGCTTGTACAAGATTCTGTTCATGCACTTTCTTTCGGGATTGAAGTGTTTTTCTTCATAACAGTCACAACACTGGGATTTTGTTTCATAACTGTTCAGTACGTCCAGAAATTGAGTATTTTGCTTAAAATTGATGCCAGTTCAAGCCCTGGTAATAATACATTAGAGCCAATATCTGCTAGCATGGTGTGTGATTTGCGAATTCTCAGAGACATTTGTGGGTCTTATGTGATTGTACGTGGGCATAATGTAAATCAGTTTTTAAAATGGTATTTGTACTGAAGTTACTGAATTTCTGTGACACTCTCAGAAACCACTTTTTGCTGGAATGACTGGGAAATTTTATCTGTGTATAAATGTAAAACTCTTCACTTGACTATTGCATGTATGTTTGATTGTGTGAGAATGGTCTCATTGATAAAACTTTTATGCATTGTTTCTTAATTATGTTCTTGACTAACAATAAGGAATGAGTATGTTGTACAGTAGTAATTCACTTTTTTTTATTTTCCAGGACTAGGTAAATAATGAAATTCATTGCTGGGACCTGAGATGAAATCTAGCCAATATTAATGAGTTACTAATGATATTCTTACTTCCTGACTTTAAGCATCCATAAGTTCTGGCCATATTAACCTAGTTTCTAATGAGTGGACAGTTTAATTCTGACACTAATTGGCAACCTCAAATTGAAAGGTCAACAAATACAATCAACAAAATGTGGTGAATTTTCTGAGGATGAAATTCAGCCACATTACTATCTGACACGCAATAATGCTGACACTATACATTGGGTACCCAATATAAAAGAAAAATCTTCATTTATGCAAACAGTTCACCTTGTTTTACATAAAATTGTTTATGCTTATTTGGACTGTTAAATAAGAAGTCTGCACCTTATGTATGAACTGATTCTGCAGTTGAAATATGGTGCAGGTCATGATCGGGAGATGTAATGGGAATTGTCCACTTGAATGTAGTTTACAAAATAAAGGTTCACAGATGGAAAAAACAAATGGTTGAAGAACTCGTTGGTTCGAGTAGCATTCACAGAGGCAAAGTGCTGGTCAATGACACTACATCCTGAAATATAGACCATGCCGTTGTCTCAACAGATCTTAACCTGTCTTAACCTGCTGAGTTCTTCCACCAATGCACACAAAACATTGGAGGAGCTCAGCAAATCAGGCATCAATATGAAGGGGAAGAAACAGTCGATGAATTGGGCCTGACCTGAAACGTCAGCTGTTTGTTACCCACCGTTGTTGTTGCTCAAGTTTTCCAGTATCTGCAGAACCTCGAGTTCTTGCAGCAGTTTGTTTTTTGCTCCAGGTTCGAGAATTTGCAGTCTTTTGTGTCTCCATCAAAGGTTAAGAGATATTGTGCAGACTGAAGATAAACAGGCTACTATTTACTGAGGCCTTTCTGATAGATAAACTTGAAATGAAATACAACTGACTTATTTCTGTATATTTGACAAAATCTACTTCTGCCTTTCTTCAAAATATTGTTTTAAGCTTGCAGTTGTTATTAGAAATGTAGTTACCATGATTACCATTAAATAAAACTGACTCTCTTACCCCTGCAACACCTGTTTGACCAGAATAATACTGCCTGTGAAAGCTTAGTGAGATGGTGCCATATAGACCTACTGAAAACAGCTATTTGGTCAATGTTGTATTCCTTTATATAAACATAAACAATAAAATTACCTTGTTACCTAAATCTCTAAGTTATGTATGTGCACAATATATTTTACCTCTCTCGTTGGAATTTAAACTGTACAGTAGACCAGCTATTTTGTGTTGTCTGTGAAATATGTAAATTAATGTGCGTGTGTGAAAGGAAAATAAACTTGCGGAGACTATATCAGTCGCATTGATATTCTAATGTTGCTCCCTGGTTCTTTTCTAGATGCATTTATAATTTGGAAATTATTGTTACGTACTGCGGTTAAACTACCAATGTACATATTTAGCCTGGATCTTAAAGCCTAGTTATGGCACTTGTAGTGGTTATGTGATGCCAGCTAAGTGCCTGGAGATGTTACCTTTGATGATATCAGCTTTTGACATTTATCACACTTAGATAAGCTACTGCTTGTGCTTACCCGTAGAACTGGAACAGGCCTTTTGGCCCATGATGTCTGTGCCAAACATGATGCTAAATTACATTCAATCGCTTCTGCCTGTGCATGATATATATCCCTTCATTCCCTGCATAATTTATGTGACTTTCTAACAGCCGGTAGCCAGAGATGGACACAAGTTATTTTCCTTTAATATCCCCATCATTTAACACAACTGAGCAGTTTCACTCATATGAAGATTCGGTAACAATTATTACACATTCCTTCAGTAACCCTTGATATTTGAATGCCAAAATGTGGATATTTAATTTCTGGAAAACAAATATAGAATTTACTTGCATAAAACACCCATTGTGCTATGCAGATAACGAAGCTGGTCCATTGAGTGAGATTTCCTTCCACCTGTAATTTCCTCACCCAACTCAATCTCAAACCTCTTCCTAGTGTTTGGCCTCATCAGAAATACATGGCAAGATATTGGTGAGACTACCAGTGCCAGTGAAAAAGTGTGAATTTGATTGTGTCCACAGGGCATACAAGCAAGTGAACAAAGAGCAATAAAAGTTCAAAAGACCCCTGAATGACAAACGTAAGTCCCAATGCTTTCAGAAGGTAGGTTTTAAGGGCATGTTATGAGATCCCCTGCATGTGTATGAATATCTTGGAAAGGCACCAGAGACTGTCAGGGTTCTGGGCTGCAAATCAAATCACATTTCCACATTTATTTTGTGCATCCTAGGAATTTTGCAGTCATGGCTTCCATGTGGTGCCACAATTGAAAAGGCTTGATTTTCTTTATCTACAGGATCTCATCCCCTCCCCTCCCCGTCAAAGGCCTTACTGAAGTCCAAATAGACAACATCCACTGCTTCACCCTCATCAATTTTCCTAGTAACCTCTTCAAAAAATTCATTAAGATTTCTCAAACATGACCTTCCACGCACAAATCCATGTTGACTGTTCCTAATCAGACCCTGACTAACCAGATAATTATATATACCATCTCTAAGAATACTTTCCATTAATTTACCTACTACTGACATCAAATTTACAGGCTGATAATTGTTAGGTTTACTCTTAGAACCCTTTTTAAACAACGGAACCACATAAGCAATACGCCAATCCTCCAGCACCATCCCCGTTTCTAATGACATTTGAAATAATTCTGTCGGAGCCCCTGCTTTTTTGTACACTAACTTCCCTCAAGGTCCTAGGGAATATCCTGTCAGAACCCAGAGATTTATCCACTTTTATATTCTTTAAAAGCACCAGTACTTCCTCTTCTTTAATCATCATAGTTTCCATAACTACCCTACTTGTGTCCCTTCGCTTACACAATTCAATATCCTTCTCTTTAGTGAATACCAAAGAAAAGAAATAGTTCAAAATCTCCCCCATCTCTTTTGGCTCCGCACATAGCTGTCCACTCTGATTCTCTAAGAGACCAATTTTATCCCTCACTATCCTTTTGCTATTAATATAACTGTAGAAACCCTTTGGATTTATTTTCACTTTACTTGCCAAAGCAACCTCATATCTTAGCTTTTCTAATTTCTTTCTTAAGATTCTTTTTGCATTCGTTATATTCCTTGAGCACCTCATTTACTCCATGCTGCCTATATTCATTGTAGATATCCCTCTTTTTCTGAACCAAGTTTCCAATATCCCTTGAAAACCATGGCTCTCTCAAATTTTTAACCTTTCCTTTCAACCTAACAGGAACATAAAGATTCTGTACTCTCAAAATTTCACTTTTAAATAACCTCCATTTCTCTATTACATCCTTCCCATAAAACAAATTGTCCCAATCCACTCCTTCTAAATCCTTTCACATCTTCTCAAAGTTAGCCTTTCTCCAATCAAAAATCTCAACTCTGGGTCCAGTCCTATCCTTCTCCATAATTATATTGAAACTAATGGCACTGTGATCACTGGACCCGAAGTGCTCCCCAACACATACCCCCGTCACCTGACCTATCTCATTCTCTAACAGGAGATCCAACACTGCCCCTTCTCTTGTTGGTCCCCTCCCCCTTCCCCCCACTCCTCCCGCTAAGAGGCCCATCTATCAGACACCAGGCCACACCATCTTCAATTACCAACTAAATTAACTTAAGACTACACATGAATTAGAATATGATAGTTACAATCATATTACAAAATAATCAGTTGTATCTACCTTCAATACAGTATACAAACAACATATACACTTTTACACACAGCTGTTACTAAAGAAATTGAATATTCTGCCATGTTTTGGCAGGAAAGGCACCATAAAACCAATGGGAGTGAATCAGATCGGTTTAGGACCCATTATGAGAATATACTGGGGAAGAAATGAAATACACACACTCAGCGGAATGACAAGGCAACATTCGTGCGTGTGTAAGCTGTGTGTTTACCGAGTCCTCTCCTCTGGCGTTGATGCTCGATAGCTGAGACAGGGGCCTGCAGTAACATTTCCCTTCCCTGCGTTATGCTGTGCCCAGAATTTGACAGGTCCCCCTGGCATTGAATCCATGCCAATGCTCTGTGGTCTGTGTGAAGGTCAAATTCCCTGCCAGGGAGGTAACACCAGAGGCTGTCAAGGGTCCACTTAGTGACCAGACACTCCTTTTCAATGGTGGAACACCTGGTTACCCTCGGGAGGAGTCTTCAGTTCAGGTAAAGGGCAGGTCACTCCCCTCCAGGTTCTTCCTGGGCCAGCACTACTCCAGTGCCTGTTCCTGAGGCATCCACCCGGATGTGTTTACCAAGTGTTTTCTGTCACAGTGTCCTGGAAGGTTTCCCCAGTCTATCTATATCTATCTATCTATATTTTTGGAGTAATTAGACAGGAAGTAGCAGAGGTCAGTTAGGTGAGGCTGTTAAAAAGGACTGGAACAAATGAAAAGTGGGTGCTTTTAGGAGTGTACAGGAGCAGCTTACAGTTGGGATGAGGGGTAAATCTGGTAACTTTAGGGAAACTTGGCTGATGTGAGATATTGAGGCTCTGGTCAAGGAAAGGAAGAAAGCATACATTGGTTTCAGATGGTCAGGATCAGGCAAATCTCTTGATAACTTGATAAAAAGATAACTCTTAAGAGGAAATTCAGAGGGGTAAAAAGGGTATGAGATGGATCTGGCGGGTGAGCAAAAGGTAAATGCCAAGAGGTTCTCCTGACCTGGAACAAGTAACGTTCAAGTGCCAACTGTTCCACTTAACAAGAGAGTTCTCTGCCATGATCCTGACTGCAGTTTACATTCTGCCAAATGCAAATATCAGGCTAGTACTTGATGTATTGAATGCCGTGATTAACAAGCAAGCAATGGCCTCCCCTGATGCCTTTCAATCAGGCTAGCTTGAAGAGTTCTCTGCGCACATTGCCCACGGCATCTGGCCATCCTCCTCCTACCAGCATATAGACAGAGACACCAGAGGGAAGGACACCAAAGAGGTGTTCACAAGAGGCAGAGGCAGTGGCTGCAGGATGGACTGGGTCATGTTCAAGCACTCATTAGAGGATCTGAATGAATACACCATAGTTGTCACAAACACGAGAAAATCTGCAAATGCAGCAAGTCCAAGCAACACACACAAAATGCTGGAGGAGCTCAGCAGGCCAGGCAGCATCTATCAAGACTTCATCAGCTTCATCAAGTCTTCCCCAACCTGAGGCCCTAGATAATCCATGAAATTCAAAGTTTAAATCAGTGGTGCTCAGTAGTGGCAACCCAGGAAGTACAAGAGCTCCAGGTATGAGGCCATTTCACATGCTCAGTGGCAATTCTGGACTAAACTGCAATCACAGAGGGACGTTTAACAACTGTGGTCAGCTCCTACAAAGGAAGACCAAGTAACAAAGATGACAAAAAGGTTTCTTTCCCAGATAGGCTCGATACCTTTTACGCTCACTTTGACTGACAGAACGTGGAGGAACTTTCACGAATACCCACAGACCCCGACGACCCTGTGATCTCAGTCTTTGAGGCTGATGTGAGAGCAAACCTTCAGGAGGGTGAATCTACGGAAAGCATCTGGCCCAGACGGAGTACTTGGCCGAGTACTGCAGACCTCTGCTAATCAACCTAGAGTGTTTGCAGATACCTTCAAATTCTTGCTTTGGCAGTTTGAGGTACCCACCTGCTTCAAGCAGGCTTCAACTATACCAATGCCTAAGAAGAACATGGTAACCTGCCTCAATGAGTATCATCCAGAGGCATTTACATCCACTGTGATGAAGTGCTTCAAGAGGCTGGTCATGAAGCTTCTCAGCTCCTGCCTGACAAGTGATCTGGATCCACTCTAATTTGCCTATTGTCACAATTGGACAACAGCAGGTGTCATTTCATTGGCTCTTCACACTCTGCTCTGTAACAGCTGGACAATAAAGATGCATACAACTGGATACTCTTCATTGACTACAGCTCAACATTCAACACTATCCTACCCTCGAAACTCATCACTGAACTCAAGCACCTGGACCTCACTACCTTCCTGTGCAATTGGATCGTTGATTTCCTCACCTGCAGACCCCAGTCAGTTTGGATTGACAACAACATCTTCTCGTATAACCATCTTCAGCACAGCTGCACTAGAAGGCACTGGTTGTATCATGGCTTGGTATGGAAACAGCAATGCCCAGGAATGGAAAAATACCGCAGAAAGTGATGGATACCACCCAGTCCATCACAGCTACGGCCATCTGCACCCTTGAATACATTTGCTTGGAGCACTGCTACAACAGAGCAACAGCCATCATCAAAGAAACACACACAAAGTGCTGGAGGAACTCAAAAGCTCAGGCAGCATCTACGGAAAAGAGTGAACAGCCAACACTTTAGGCCAAGACCCTTTATCAGGACTGAGAAGGAAGGAGGAAAATGCCGGAGTAAAAAGGTGACGGGAGGGAAGAGTGATAGGTGGAGCCAGGTGGGCGGGAAAGCTCAAGGGCTGGAGAAGAAGGAACCTGTTAGGAGCAGAGAGTGGACCGTAGGAGAAAGGGAAGGAGGGGGGAACCCGGGGGAAGTAATAGGCAAGTGAGAAGTGGTAAAAGTCAGAGTGGGGAATAGAGGATTTGTTTACCCAAAGGAGAAATCAATATTCATGCTGTCAGGCTCAAGGCTACACAAACGGAATATAAGGTGTTGCTCCTCCACCCTGAGAGTGTCCTCATCTTGGCACAAGAAGAGGCCATGGATCAACACACTGGAATGGGAATGGGGATCAGAATTAAAATGCTTGGCACTCAGGAGGTCCTGTTTATGGAGAATGGAGTGGAGGCACTCAACAAAGTGGTCTCCCAATTTATGTCAGGTCTCACCAGTGTAGAGGAGGCTGCACGGGGAGCACCAGACACAGTAGATGACCCCAGCAGATTCACACCTGGAAGGACTGCCTGGGTAATGAATGGAGGTGAGGGAGGAGGTAGGTAGGCAGGTGTAGCACTTGGACCACTTACAGGGTTAAGTGCCAGGTGGGAGATCTATTAAGGATCCCTGGAAGATTCCCACCATCCAAGCCTTGCTCTCTTCTCACTACCACCATTGGCTAGAGGTACAGAAGCCTTAGGTCAACACCACCAAGTTGAGGACAGTTATCACCCTTCAACCATCTGGTTCCTGAACCGCCCTGGATAATTTCACTTGCCACAACTTGGAACTGACAGGAGAGATTGATAGACTAGCTGCTGGAAAATTGTTCCCTCAGGTTGAAAAGTTTAGAAACAAAGAGACATTATCTCAGGGTAAGGACTTATTCATCCAGATGATGATAAATCATCTTCACTTCATCATCATCTTCACTTCAGTGATATATAAATATTCGGAAATTTCTACCCCAAAGGGACATGGGTGATCAGCACTGAGCACTTTCAAAACTGAGATGAACAGATTTTTGGACATTAGGAGAATAAAGGGATTTGGGCATCAGGTATGAGAATGAACGTGATGTACGAGAACAGCGATAAACTTATTGAATAGTAGAGCAATTTCAAGGGGCTATAACCTAATCCAGCTCTTATTTCTAACACTCTGACTTCCTTGCAGGAACCATACGTTTCTATGTTGTTCACTCATTATCCAACACTTTGCCTTCAGCAATGAGGCTGCTGCGGTGCACCCTGTTAATAAAAATCACCCTTGTTGCCTTGGTGACCAATTCATGCCCCAGTGCTCAATGTAGAGTGTGACCAAAATGAGGAAGTGGTGTGGTCTCAGAAATTCCATTTCACTAAACTGGTTAAATAGTTCAACATTCTATACGCAAGGACAGGTTCTTACCAGATTTAATACAGACACACTGTACACTGGGATTAATGTAACTATGAAAATGGACAAGGGAGAGCCAGTGGATGTAGTGTACCTGGACTTCCAGAAAGCTTTTGATAAAGTCCCACATAGGAGATTAGTGGGCAAAATTAGGGCACATGGTATTGGGGGCAGAGTACTGATATGGATTGAAAATTGGCTGGCTGACAGGAAACAAAGAGTAGTGATTAACGGGTCCCTTTCGGAATGGCAGGCTGTGACCAGTGGGGTACCGCAAGGTTCGGTGCTGGGACCGCAGCTGTTTACAATATACATTAATGATTTAGATGAAGGGATTAAAAGTAACATTAGCAAATTTGCTGATGACACAAAGCTGGGTGGCAGTGTGAAAGGTCAGGAGGATGTTATGAGAATGCAGGGTGACTTGGACAGGTTGGGCAAGTGGGCAAATGTATGGCAGATGCAGTTTAATGTGGATAAATGTGAAGTTATCCACTTTGGTGGCAAGAACAGGAAGGCAGATTACTATCTAAATGGACTCAAGTTAGGAAAAGGGGAAGTACAACGAGATCTAGGTGGTCTTGTACATCAGTCAATGAAAGCAAGCATGCAGGTACAGCAGGCAGTGAAGAAAGCTAATGGCATGCTGGCCTTTATAACAAGAGGAATTGAGTATAGGAGTAAAGAGGTCCTTCTGCAGCTGTACAGGGCCCTGGTGAGACCCCACCTGGAGTATTGTGTGCAGTTTTGGTCTCCAAATTTGAGGAAGGACATTCTTGCTATTGAGTGAGTGCAGCGTAGATTCACAAGGTTAATTCCCGGAATGGCAGGACTGTCATATGTTGAAAGATTGGAGCGACTGGGCTTGTATACACTGGAATTTAGAAGGATGAGAGGGGATCTGATTGAAACATATAAGATTATTAAGGGATTGGACACACTGGAGGCAGGAAGTATGTTCCCGCTGATGGGCGAGTCCAGAACTAGAGGCCACAGTTTAAGAATAAGGGGTAGGCCATTTAGAACAGAGATGCGGAAAAACTTTTTCACCCAGAGAGTGGTGGATATGTGGAATGCTCTGCCCCAGAAGGCAGTGGAGGCCAAGTCTCTGGATGCATTCAAGAGAGAGTTAGATAGAGATCTTATAGATAGCGGGGTCAAGGGATATGGGGAGAGGGCAGGAACGGGGTACTGATTGTGTATGATCAGCCATGATCACAGTGAATGACGGTGCTGGCTAGAAGGGCCAAATAGCCTACTCCTGCACCTACTGTCTATTGTCTATTGACTTCACTATAATCTTTGCACCATTCTGCTGTTTTATGCTCATTTTTGTATTTCTTGTTATATTTATACTGCTCACTCTCTGAGCTTCAAGCAAACAAGGAATTCCATTGCACTCTGTTGTGTAAAACAGTAAATTAACCTAAATTTGAGAAACAATGGTCGATACCTGTTTTTTTTAAATCAATGCATGGTAATTGGTTTGTTTGGCAGTCTGAACACTAGAGGGCGCAATGGACCTGCAAACTGCAGAAGTCCACGTAAAATCCCAGAGATGCCACAGAACAGTTAAAATGTTAGTAGCAAGCCGGCTCCACAGAAACACCAGTTTAACCCAGGATGGATTTGTGATATGTCAAAAACAGGAAAATCAAACAGAGTCACAGCTTTGACATGATTAATATGTAATATGTTCATCAAGATAAAAAGTGAATTAATGACATAATGTTTGGACCTGCAATATGCATCCGATTTGGTTCTGCATCACTGATTCCCTGCTCCCCTCCCCACTAACCTATTATCTAGTCACATGAGCTTATGACGCAGAAGTGATAAAAATGTGAACACTGTTGACGGCTTGAGTGTTCTTCTTTGTGCCCTACATCTGGTTTTCTGATAGTCATACAAAGAGGACAGGGAGGAGGTCTGGCCCCTGTACACATAGCACGCAAGCCCATCAGTGTGTGGACACACTGTGGTGCTCCTGAACCAGATCCCCAGCTAAGGGTAAATAGCCCCACTGCCTCGTGGGCAGCCTCGGGTGAGACAAAGGCTATGGGAGTCATTCCAGACAGCAAATCTGGAGTGGAGCCCCTAAGACATCGTTGAACATCTTTTTGGCAGCTCCTGCGGCCAAACATATTGCTTCACAAGCTTTCCTTTGGACTACACCAGTGAGGCTGAAAGAGGAACTTGACAACTGGACATCACCATACCTTCCGCCCGGGCTTCTGATAATGATCATCATCACCCATTGTCCTTTGAGACAGACAGATGCCAACCACCAACCAACCACAGATACAGGACTTCCATCCCATCCAATCATCAACCACCATTTACAATAATCCTGTTGTGACCTCATTTCATTCGCCGGACAATCCTACCAACTCCCCCAGATTCTCACTCGTGTAAAGCTACAGAATAAATATCATAGATGGGAATAATACAATAAATACAGTGAAGAGCAGAAAATAATAATGCAAAGTGTAGTGATGCAAACTAAAGCAGTGCCAAAAAAATGCAAAATGTGTCAATAATGGAAGAGCTGGAACTGCAGGCTTGAGAACGTGGCTGCATTACTGGGAAGGAAATGTCAAAGGGGAGACTCGTTCAGAAGTCTGATAGCAGCTAGCAGCAGGGAAGTAGCTGTTGGCGAGTCTGTGTGTTGGCCTCAGGAAGCAGGGTAGTGAACACAATCCTGTCCTCCTCAATGGAGCAGCTGTGGGAGAGGTTGACAGCTTCACCTTCACAGGCATCCATAGCTCCAACGTATTCATACAGATGCAATCAGCAGGAAAGCACGTGTACTCGCTTAGAAATGTTGTCTTGCACAGGACAGTACAGGAGTGGAGAAGACCCTTCAGGCCACGATGTTGTGCTGGACTAATTAAATTGGCAATTAACTGAACTGATCCCTTGTGCCGTCACCATGTCTGTATTCTTCCATTCCCTGCACATTCATGTACCAGTCTAGGAGTCTCCTGAATACCCCCTCTGTATCCGATTCCACCATCACTCCTGGAGGTGCATTCTCAGCACATGCCACTGTCTGTGTAAAATATTTGCCCTGAACACCCCCTTTGAACAAATAAACTCTTATTGGGCTTCCAGCCGGGTACAGGGATCCATTTCAACTGACGTTTCAATGACAAACTCTGCCACCTTCATCAGGGATGATGCCTGAGCGTGTCTAATCCAGAGGTATTTATACCCCCGCCGTCCATCCCTCCTGATTAAGTTTCCGCTGTCCCATCTTTTTTACAATTAAATTCTAGAGTGAGAACTAGATCATAGATCCTTTTTCACCCCTTTTGAAGTTACCCCCTCACCTTAAAGGCATACCTATAACCACTTAAACTCTAGAATAAAGATACTGGCCATCTCTTCTATCTATGCCTCTTATAATCATATAAATTTATGTCAGATTTCCCCTTAGCCACTACTACTCCAGAGAAACATACCCAAGTTTGTCCAACTCCTCCTTATAGCACTTGCCCTCAGGTAATATTGTGGTAAACCTCTTCTGTATCATCACTTCCTGACTCTTGAACTCAATTCATTGACGAATAAAGACATTTCATATGCATTTTATACTACCCTATCAACCTGCGCAGCCATTTTCAGGGGCTATGGTCTTCACCTCCAAATCCTCTGTGCATCCACGCTATTTTGGGTCTTGCCTTTACCTTTGAGTTCCCAAAGTGCAATATTTCACACCTAGGCAGGTTAAACGCCATCTGCCATCTCTCCCTCTATATTTGCATCTTATCTACAAGGGGTGATTGATAAGTTTGTGGCATAAGGTAGAAGGAGATGAGTTATTAACTTCAAATTTTCTGCATAATCACTCAAAGAGTTGAACTGCATGTGCATGTAATGAGAGCTGTATAACTCATCTCCTTCTACCTTAGGCCACAAACTTATCAATCACCCTTGGCTGTGGACACTTTCTGGAGGTCCAAGATCCGTATGCGCCACGACAGCTGGACTAAGTGTGTGAATGTAGGAGGGGACTATGTTGAAAAATAAATGTGCTAGGTTTTCTAAAATTGACTCCTTCTACCGTAGGCCATGAACTTATCAATCACCCTCGTATATTCTGCTGTTTCCTTTGGCAGTCTTCTACACTGTCCGCAACATTAGTCATCTTCCTATCATTTGCAAACTAACTGGCCCACCCATCAAATCCAGATCACCTATATGCATCACAAACAGCAGAGGTCCCAGTGTGGATAGCTGAGGAACACCACTAGTCACAGACCTCCAGTTAGAATTAGATCAATTGACCACTACTCTATGAATTCTATGGGCAAGCCAATTCTACTTTCAAACAGCCATTTCACGGTTCCTGTGTATCTTAATCAGCACAGTGCACAAAGGACTGTCACGGAGAAATGTTTCATAAAGAACCTGTTAAAAATTGAACCAATGCAGGGTAAGTGATCCTGTCCAAACTCTAATCATAACACAAAGTCAGAAAACCCAAATGGTGTCCTTCATTTCCAGCCTTCTCTTTCAGTTGCATTGAATACAGGGGTTCAATGAATGATTCTCTACCTGATAATAATGTTATATTAAAATTCATTTATCTTCTGAAAAGTTTCAGCAAAGCTTAGCGGAATCAGATACCCACTCAGATCTGCTCCAAACATTGGTTGAGACCTTGAACCACTTGGACCATTGCTAAACACTGCTGGTACCTGGTCAGCAGCTGGGAGTGACACACAACATGTTCATCAGATTGGCATGCAGCGGGTAAGGAGAAGCACTGAAGGGCTGGAAGCAAGTCAATTTTATCCAACATCATTCTACAATAAGAATTCCCCCAGAGGCTCATTTAACGTTCATTTGGACCCACTGCACTAGTCGGCCTTTCCATAAAGTTCGCAATGGCTATTGCTGACGAAGTACCTGTAGTGGAAATAATAAGCCAGCACAATTTTCCATCTATGCTCTCTTAGCTATTGCTGGAGCTTTAAATATTCACCAGAAATACCACGCCAGAGATGGCATCATTTGACTTATTGTGTGTGGTGCAGCAGGAGGCTTCAGTTTTTCAGGGGAAAGCATCAACTGGTGCAATCAAGGCTTAAATTAACTACATTCATGTGATGATGATCTCTCTCTCTCTCTCTCCCCCTAGCTAGCACAGAGTCTGTCAGAATACGTGACATCTTGTCTCCAGCTACAGTACTTATAAATGAAACTCAGAAGGCTAGGAATCAGATAGAGCTGGCAATCTGGAAGACTGACTGAATGCTTTTTTAAAAATCTTAATATTGGCAAATAAATCTAGTGAAAGCTAATGCTAACTTTAAAAGATACATGTGAGACCATTTCTAGAGTACTATGTGCACCTTTGATTCTCTTATTATGGAAGAGTATTATTATTAATATTGACAGTTCAGAGAAAGTTTCATAAATTGATCTTGGGTACGGAGGAAATACTGAACACATTAAATGTGGTAGAGACAATATTATTTAAATATATATAGATATTGGGAAGGTAAATACTGAAAGACTGTTCCCCATTCAGTCACAGATAAGAGAAAATCTGCAGATGCTGGAAATCCAAAAACACACAAAATGCTGGGGGAGCTCAGCAGGCCAGGCAGCATCTAGGAAAAGAATACAGTCAATGTTTCAGGCCGAAACCCTTCGCCAGCCCTGCCTCAGCTTAACTGAACAAATCACAGAACTCTCCCTCTCTGAACAAAAAAAAACATTGAAGCATACGATCCCTGTCACTGAGTTTGAACATTTACTGCTTGGCCTCTGATCCTGACTGGCTCTGGGTTTGAGCAGAGATTTCTTACCACAATTTTGGGAGTATTGATTGCTCCAAGCAAATTGGATTAACCTGTCTTGTCAGAATCAGGCCTAATATCACCAACATATATCATGAGAGTTCTTGTTTTGCAGCAGCAGTACAGGGCAAAATGAAAAATATATAATAAATTACAAAAAGAGCTATATGCTGTTTATAAAAAATTAACTTAAATTTTAGTGTAATAAGAGAACAAGTATAGTGAGGTAGTGTTCATCAGTTGGTTCATTGTCTATTCTGAACGAAGGGGAAGGAGCTGCTTCTAAAATGTTGAATGTTGTATCTTCAGTTCCTAAACCTCCTTTCTGACGGTAGTGATAAGAAGAGGACACATCCTGGGTGATGGGAGTCTTTAATGATGAGTGCTGCCATTTTGAGGCATTGCCTTTTGAAGATGTCCTCAGTGGTGGGAGTGTTAACGCCCATGATGGAGCTTGCCGATTTTGCAACTATTTGAAGCTTTCTCCAACGCTGTGCTGTGGGCACTCCATACCAGACAGTGATGCAACCAGTTAAACTGCTCTCCATAGTATATCTGTATAAATATTTTCGTCTTTAGTATTAAACCAAATCTCCTCAAACTCCTAATGAAATATGGTTGCTGATGTGCCTTCTTTGTAACTGCATCAGTTTGATGGGCCCAGGATAGATTATCAGAGATGTTGCTGCCAGGAGCTTGAAACTGCTCACCCTTTCCACTGCTGATCCCTCAATGAGGACTGGGGTGAGTAATACGTAACAGGTTGCTTTATAGAGAGAAACAATCAGAACCACCAAATTCAGATTTCATGGGACAAATTCCAAAACAAAATACCTGTGCCATGCCTTAATTTTGTACTTCCTGTATGGTCCACCACAGGTTATATATGGCACCCCTACATACAGACATGCTCTCATAATCAAATCAAATTCAAGTTTAATTATCATTCAGTCATACAGGAATACAGCCGAATGAAACAGTGCTGCTCTGGGGCCAAGGTGCAAAACCAACAGCACATTCAAAATAGTGACAAAGAAAACATTGTCACACAAAAAGCATACATACAGCCCAAGTCCAGAGCAAGACCAAACAGCAGAGGGCAAGCTTGCAGCTTGAGGCTTCGTTCTCACTACAATGAGGCCATGCAGCTCCTGCTAACAAGGGAAACCGGCCTGCAGCATCTTACATTATCAATTTCCAACAGGGTCTTGCCATCACAAGAGAAACAACACCCATGGATACACCACACACTGCATTCACACATCAACTCCAATGCCTACGATGCCTTCCTGAGGCAGGTAGCAACAGTCTGCAGCAAGTCCAACACCTCTGCCGATGAGCAGCTGGGGTAGACCTGCAGGACCTGAAGTTCTTGGAGTCCAGTATCGTAAAGCCCAACGTGTGTACATACAGTCTCTCCTACAAGTGGCAGAAATAGTTCCCACTCTCTCCATTTTTAGTATTTTTTTTGTATGAGCCTTCTGTGTCTTTTATGCCATTCCTCATAATACAGTGGAGGTATGGTTACCATAACAAGAGACTTCTGTAGATTTTCTGACTTGGAGACCAATTCGACTTAAGGATTTTGCAAAAATGGAATCTGTTTATTATGTAGGGACAGACTGGGTTATTGTTTTGCATAGACAATCAATTAATTCCTCAGTTACCTGTAAATTACCTGCTATCATTAAAGAGAATGAGGCAAAAGATTTCAAAACTCTTATGAAGTGAATTTGATTGTAATCAAATCTTATTAAGTAGCGAAGTATATTTGGATTTGGATGTGAGGAAAATGGAAGGATATGGACATTGTGTATGCAGAAGAGACTTGTTTAGTTGGCCATTTGATTACTAATTAAATTGGTTTGGTACAACATTGTGGGCTGAAGGGTCTGTTCCTGTGCTATGACTGAAGAGCTAAGTGGCCTACTCCTGCTTCTTACTCACATATTTGTGTGTCTGTTCATATGTTGGGCTACTACTTTGGGTGATGATCGGTAGCTTTCTCTGAAATTAAAAACCAGCTGCCAGCATGAAATTTCTTATACCTGTGGACAACTTGTTGGAGAAGATTCTGAGAGGCGGGATTTATGAGCATTTGGAGAGATGTAATCGGATTAGGGATAGTCAGCATAACTTTGTCAAGGGGTCATGCCTTACAAGCCTGATTGAATTCTTCGAGGATGTAAAAAACACATTAATGAAGGTAGAGCAGTGGATGTAGTGTATATGGATTTCAGTAAGGCATTTGGTGAGGTTCCCTATGCAAGGCTCATTCAGAAAGTAAGGCATCATGGGATCCAAGGGGACCTTGCTTTGTGGATCCAGAATTGGCTTGCCCACAGAAGGCAAAGGGTGGTTGTAAATGGTTTGTATTCTGAATGGAGGTCAGTGACCAGTGGTATTCTGCAGGAATCTGGTCTGGGCCCCCTCCTCTTTGTCATTTTTATAAATGACCTGGATGAGGAAGTAGAAGGGTGGGTGAGGAAGTTTGCTGATGACACAAAAGTTGGAGGGCTGTCAGATATTATAGCAGGACATCAATAGGATGCAGAACTGGACTGAGAAGTGGCAGATGGAGTTCAACCCAGATAAGTATGAAGTGGTTCATTTCAGTAGGTCAAATTTGAAGATAAAATATAATATTAATGGTAAGACTCTCAGTAGTGTGGAGGATCAGCAAGATCTTGGGGTCTGCATCCATAAGAGACTCAAAGCTGCTGCGCAGGTTGACTCTGTGGTTAAGAATTCATACGGTGCATTGGCCTGCATCAACCATGGGATTGAGCTCAAGAGCCATGAGGTAATGTTACAGCTGTATAAGACCTTGGTCAGACCCCACTTGGAGTATTGTGTTCAGTCCTGGTCACTCACTACAGGAAAGATATGGATACTATAGAGAGACTGCAGAGGAGATTTACGGGGATTTTGCCTGCATTGAAGAGCGTGCCTTATAAGAATAGTTTGAGTGAACTTGGCATTTTCTCCGTGGAACAACAGAGGATGGAAGGTGACATGTTAGAGGTGTATAAGATTATGAGAGTCTTTAATTGTGTGGATAGACAGAGGCTTATCTCCCAGTGTGGAAATGGCTAACATGAGGGGGCATTGTTTTAAGGTGCTTGGAAGTAGGTACAAGGGGGATGTCAGAGGTAAGTTTTTTACAGAGTGGGGGGTATGTGGAATGCACTGCCAGTGAAGGTGGTAGAGGAGGATACAATAGGGTCTTTTAAGAGACCCTTAGATAGGTACATGGAGCTTAGGAAAATAGGGAGCTATGAGCTAGGGAAATTCTAGACAGTCTCTAGAGTAGGTGGGCCAAAGGGCCTGTAATGTGCTGTAAATTTCTATGTTCTATGATGTTGTAAAGCCAATAATGTTCTATCATTAATATAGTACCTTGCAGATATTTGTGAGCCTTTTATAGACTGCATCATTTTTGCATTGTAGTCACCAATAAAATATAGGAACTGCAGCTTCCAAGTTGTGTGTAGCAAGTTACCACAGATATCAATGTGATAATAAGATGGATTATCTAACCCTCAGGCTGAAAGCAATGGAATAATTTCCAACACTTGAGTTTTTCCAAGCCAGTCATCTTCTGAAAGCCTGTAGAAGAAGCAAGACTTCCACTGCTCTGCTGGCAAGGAACGTTCTGTCTTTGAGATCAGTGGGCAGCCCCTACCATTCACTGATCCAGCTCCACCAACATTTCTAAGCTGAAAGCTGGGTGCCCTGTAGGTGAAAGAGGCCCTGACTCTTCCTACAGTCTCCAGCTATGTTTGTGATTCTGCAATGTGTGTGGGGACGTGAATTTATGGTATATCGGCCACATAATATTCGACTTAAACACCAGCCAAGAAACAAAACTACTTTGGGCAAATTCTTTCTTCTCACTCCTCTCATTGAAGACGCAAAAGCCTGAAAGAACATACTACCAGGTTCAAGGACAGATTCTGCCCAGCTTTTACATAGAACTTAGAACAGTACAGGACAGGGCCAGACCTTTCAATGCACAATGCCTTGCCAAATCAAATAAATTAATAATCAAATGGCCAACTAAATTAATCCCTTATGCCCACATAATGGCCATATCCTTACATTCTCCTCATTCATACACCTACCAAAATATCTCTTAAATTTCCCAAACATACCTGCCTCTACCACAATCCAGACACCCACCACCCTCACATCTCCTTTGACTACTGAATGTCTCCCACTTGTTGGATATAGATTGACCAGCACATAGTTGCTCCAGTTCCTTCTTCCTTTCCAGTCCTGAAGAAGGATCTCAGACTGAATCGTCGACTGGTTATTCATTTCCATAGACCTGCTGAGTTCCTCCAGCACTTTCGTGTGTGTGGCTTTGGATTTCCAGCATCTGCAGAACTTCTCATGTTCATCATGTAGCCATGTTTCTCATCAACATAAAGGGTAAATGGTCTACCTGTACTGGGGATTCATAATGCAGGAGCAGTACACAATACCACCTTTAAAGTTTGAAAAGTTTCCAGTTGTACTTCATCAGGAATCACAGAGTCACCCGAGCACTTGCTGCCTTTTAGCAGAATGGTGGGAAGTTAGACAATGTTGGAGATACGTCAATAGTCATAGACAGTGCATAGACTATAGCCCCAACTATGTACTTCCTTACCTGGCAAAACAAAAACACTCTCAGGACACAGATTACAAAATTTGATTGATAAATTCTCCCAATTGTGGTGGAATCCAAAGTTCATGGTGCAAGCTCAATAAATATTTGAAAGATGCATGACATGCCAGAAAACAAATCCTGGAGCAGCGGAAAAGCTATCACAATCAATTCTCCTGCCCCACCTGATCCTTTTTTTTTCACTTACCCTGGACTACATTTCTTTAGAAAAGTGTCAAGGATTACTAGTCGCAGTGAACAAGTTTTCAGGATGGGTGGATCGATTCCAGCGAGGAAAGCCTCTGCCATAGACACAGCAAAAACTCTGATCAAGGCCATATTCCTAAATGAGGATTGACAGATCAGATCAACTCTGACCAAAGAACACATTTCACCGGGAGCGCATCAGGAATTATGTCCATTGATGTACATTGAATGGTCTTTCCATTGTCCACATCACTCAGAGTCATCAGGATAAGTCGAACAAATGACAAACAACCAAACAATGACTGACTGAGTATCATGAGGAAGGCATATCATGGCCTAAGAATCTTCCTATGGACCTGTGTAGCATCAGTGCAACCTCAAACTAGAGTAAACCTAGTCGAGGTAGTAACAGGACAACCTATATCACTGCTAGGAGCTCTTGGTCTCAGAGAGACTGAGGCCTCGTACACACTAGACCAGACAAATCTGTAACCAAAGCTTTTTCTCATCGTTTTGACCCTCCATCCACACTGAAACGGCATTTTCCTCCCCCGAAAACGGAGCTTTTCTATTTTTTTTTAATTGATTTTTTAATGCATTTTCTACAATACTACAAAAAAAACCCCAAGAATGAAATAGGAAATTAATACAGTGCAAGATAAACATTCAATGGTAATATAAAACATAATATAATAATTGAAAAAGCATCCAAATTGAAGTCGTGTAAAGTTAGTATCCACCCCCACCCCTGCAAGAAAAAAAAACTCCAGACCAACCAGAGCAAAATGTAGGAAATATAAATCAGAACATTCAAACCCGCAAAACTGTAAATACAATTAAAAACAGAAGATAATAATGCCTACTACCAAAAAAAAGCTGAAAGCAAGGGACTGAAAAAGAAACTTAGTCAAAAGGAAAGTTATGAAAATACTCAATAAAAGGTCCCCAGACCTTATGAAACTTTATGTCCGAATTAAGAATTGAGTAATGATTTTTTTCAAGATCTAAACAGGACATAATATCGTTAAGCCATTGAGCGTGCGTGTGTGGGGCAACATCTCTCCATCTAAGAAGAATTAGACGTCTAGCTAGGAGAGAAACAAAAGATAATATTCGACGTTTAGTCAAACTCAAATGTATATCTGTCTCAGCCAAGAAACCAAAAAGAGTACTTAAAGGGTTAGGTTCTAAGTGGCGATTCAGAATACAGGATAAAGTTAAGAAAACATCTTTCCAAAATTTCTCTAAACTAGGACAGGTCCAATACATATGAATAAGAGAGGCCTCACCACTTTTGCATTTATCACAAAGAGGACTAATATTAGAGTAAAATTGAGATAATTTAGATTTGGACATATGGGCCCTATGAACAATCTTAAACTGTAAAAGACAGTGGCGAGCACAAAGAAAAGTTGAGTTAACCGACTTGAGAATCGAGTCCCAAACCTCATCAGATAAAGGGATATTTAAGTCATGCTCCCAAACCATTCTGATTTTATCCAAAGGGGCACGCCGTAAGGATACTAATTTATCACGGATAAAGGATATTAAGCCTTTACACAATGGATTAATAGAAAGAAACAAGTCCATAGCATTTTTTCGGGCATCTCAGGGAAGTTGGGTAATAAAGGATTAATGAAGTGTCTAATTTGGAGAAATCTAAAGAAATGGGCATTAGGTAGATTAAACTTAGCAGAAAACTGTTGAAAAGATGCGAAGCGATTATCAATGAAAAGATCTTCAAAATACTTAACACCCTTTCTATACCAATCATAAAATGTTGAATCATACATAGGAGGTAGAAAAATATGATTATGTAAAATAGGTCTAGAAAGGGAAAAACCATAGAAACCATAAAATTTCCTAAACTGGGCCCATATTTGCAGAGTATGTCTAACAAGAGGATTAACAATTAGTCTAGACAAACTACTAAGGAGTGCAGATCCAAGAAGTGCAGAGATAGATAGATCCTTAGTGGAATTCAGCTCTATTGCTACCCATCTAGGGCAGTCAGACTGGCTATGGAAAAAAGACCAGAAGATAAGACAACGAATGTTAGCTGCCCAGTAGTATAGATGAAAATTAGGTAAGGCCATGCCGCCCTCTTTTTTAGATTTTTGAAGGTAAGTTTTGTTAATTCTGGAACACTTACCCTTCTACAGATAGGACAAAATAATAGAGTCTAAGGAATCAAAAAAGGTTTTAGAAATAAAAATTGGAATAGATTGAAATAAGTATAAAAATTTAGGGAGAACATACATTTTAATAACATTAACACGACCTACCAAGGACATAGATAAAGGTGACCATTGGGACAAACTCTGTTTTGTAGAGTACAAAAGATTGGCAAAATTTTCACGAAAAAGATCCTTAAAATTCCTTGTAACTGTAATACCAAGATAGGTAAATTGATTATCAACTACTTTAAAGGGGAGGTCGCGAAATACTAATACTTGTGCTTCTTTATTAATTGGAAAAAGTTCACTCTTATGTAAATTCAGTTTATAGCCAGAGAACTGGCTAAATTGATCAAGAAGTGAAAACGTTGGAGGTAAGGATGTGGACGGATTTGAAAGAAAAAGTAATAGATCATCAGCATAAAGAGAAACTTTATGCTCAACATCCCCCCTCCAGATCCCCGTCAATTCAGGACAACTTCGAAATGCAGTCGCCAGAGGCTCTACAGCCAAATCAAAAAGAAAGGGACTTAAGGGGCATCCTTGACGGGTGCCACGTTTAAGGTTAAACAACTGGGATTGCTGAGAATTAGTCAAAACAGAGGCAGTAGGACATAGATATAGTAATTTGATCCAAGAGATAAAACTTAGACCGAGTTCAAATTTTTCTAAAACCGCAAAGAGGTATTTCCACTCTATACGATCAAATGCTTTCTCCGCATCGAGAGATATAACGCATTCAGGAGTCCCCGTTGAAGGTGAGTATAAAATATTAAATAAACGCCATATGTTAAAAAAGGGAAGATGATTTTTAATAAAACCTGTTTGATCATCAGAAATAATAGAGGGTATAACAGTTTCTAATCTATGAGCCAAAACTTTGGCCAAAATTTTAACATCAACATTAAGCAAAGAAATTGGCCTGTAAGAGGAGCACTCTGTTGGATCTTTGTCCTTTTTAAGTAAAAGAATAATACATGCCTCATTAAATGAGGGTGGCAATTTACCATAATTAAATGAATCAGATAGTACTGAGAGTAACTGAGGTGAAAGAAGTGAAGAGAATGATTTATAAAATTCTATGGGGAACCCATCAGGACCAGGAGATTTGCCTGACGACAGTGCAGAGATTGTAAAAGATGCTTCTTCTAATGACATATGCTCATTAAGTTTTGCTGTAGAATCAGATGAAATCGAAGGGATATTCAAGCTATTTAAAAAAAGGTCAACAAAAATATTCTCATTCAGGGACTTGGAGGAATGAAGCTGAGAATAAAAATTCTTAAATAAGTCATTAATTTCTGAGTGACTTGATGTAATATCCCCGTTCTCATTCTGGATCTTTGTAATATGTTGTTTAGCTTTAGAATGTCTCAACTGATTAACTAGAAACTTGCCAGATTTGTCACCATGAATATAAAAGCGACTCTTACTTTCAAGAAGTTGACGTTCAACTGGTTGAGTAGAGAGGTCAAATTTAGTTTGGAGTTCTACACACTTCTTACATAATTCGGGGTTTTTAGTCTGAGCATATAATTGATCTAATTCTTTAATCTGATTAATCAGGTCTAATCGCTCTGAACAGGACTTTCTATTAAGATTCGCTATATATGAAATTATTTGACCCCTCAAATTTGCTTTCATAGCATCCCAGACAATCTGGGATGAAATTTCAGATGACGTATTAGTGTTTAGGAAAAAAGTTATCTGGTCCTTAATAAATTTTATGAAATCATCATCTGATAATAAAGTCAGGTTAAAGCGCCAATGTTTATTCCTTTGAGGGAGACCAGGAAAATTTAGAGACAAAGCGACTGGGGCATGATCAGAGATCAGTATACTCTGATAGTCACAAGAATGAACAAATGAAATAAGTTGATTATCAATTAAGAAATAGTCAATTCTAGTAAACATGTGAAAAAAAGGAATAATCTCTCTCAGTAGGATGAAGGAAACGCCATATATCAGAGATACCATAGTTAGAAAGAAAAGAGAGAATAGCTAAAGCAGATTTAGTAGGTAATCTAGTAACAGGGGATGATCGATCCAAAGTTGGGTCTAACCAGCAGTTAAAGTCACCACCCAATATAAGCAAGTATAGGTTCAGATCTGGTAATGAGGAAAAAAAGCGTTCAAAAAAATTAACATCGTCAGAATTGGGAGCATACAGGTTAGCTAGTACTACCTTAGTATTATATAATTTGCCAGAAACAATAATAAAACGGCCATTTGTGTCAGATATCTTACTATGGAGTTCAAAAGGAACATTTGAGTTGATAAGAATGGAAAGCCCCCTAGCTTTGGCCGGGAAGGATGAATGAAAATGCTGACCCACCCACTTTGACATAAGCCGAGAAATATCGAAACTACGAATATGAGTTTCTTGGAGGAAAGCAATGTCAGCTTTAAGTTGCTTAATATGAGAGAAGACCTTTCTTCTTTTAACAGGATGATTCAATCCCTTTACATTCCAGCTCACAAATTTCAATGGACTAACCATTATCAATCGTTAAGACGTAAAAGGCAGTAGGCATATATAAGATCAAACATTGCACTAACAGTTTGGAAGCAAAAATATAAACATAAATCAATAAAATCAGGACATAGACATGTCCTGGATAACAAGGAAAAACAAAAAAAATAATAGATAGTGTTGGTACTGGAGAATCCACCCCACCCTCACAACCCAAAACTAGATGGCTACCCAAAAAAGCAGCTAGCTCTACAAAAAATAGGACAACCCAAAAACCAACTTCCAGTTCCGTAACATTAACATAAGCTCCTTGTAAATAATATAGTAGATACTAACTAATTTATGCATTACATATCAAAATTATGAATAGGAACAACTTCATCAAGAAAGAATATAAACAATACAAAATAATAATCAAGAACTAATCTACCCGCGAGAAACTATGAAAAATTGGAAAAAAAAGGGTAAAAGGGGGAAAAAAGTGGGAAATTCTATATTTAAAGAGAGTACACATCAGCTGTTTTTAAAAAAAAAGGCAGGTCTTATACAGTAAATTGACGGGGAGACCTTCAATAAAAAACTCTAAGCCTCCCAAATAACTTAAGACCAGTTGTAGTTCTCCATAGTTAAATTTATTCAAAAGTAAACTAAATTACACAAATGAAATCTAAGTCCACAGGAAAACATTAATTTAAATCATCTATTTAAGAAAATCACACCAAGTCCAAGGAGAGACCAACTAAAACCCTTAGGTTCTCAGTAGTTAAGGACTAAATTATTCAAATAGAGTCTGAGTTTGCAAAAAAGACTTTAATTCAAGAAATACTCATCAGCCATTTTAGAAAGTCAAACCGGGTCCAAAGAAGTCAAGATGGCTGGAAGATTTCCAACAAACATCTCAGCCTCTCCAGCTGACTTAAACCACTTATATTCTCCAGTAGTAAGCGTAATTCGAAGATCGGCAGGATTGCGAAGGGAAGGTTTGAATCCACGATTAAAGAGCTCTTTCATAACGCCTTTGAACTCGACACGCATCTTCAGAACCTGGGGAGCATAGTCTTCCACGATACGAATGGTATTATTTCGGAAAGTCAGCGTGCCTCTTTGGCGTGCCTCCATAATCAAACGGTTTTTCACCTGATAACGATGGAAACACGGGATAACTGGTCATGCTCTAGAACCCAAAGCAGCTCAAGGGACATAAATTCTGTGAGCTCTTTCTAGCTCAGGTGGAGTCGGGAGAAATTCTTTTCTGAAAATCTCACAGAGAAAAGAAGAGAAAAATTCAATGGGGGAACCCATTTCAGTGGCCTCTGGCAAACCGAGAATTCACAGATTGCAGCGCCTGCTCCGATTTTCGAGATCCGCAATTTTGGAAATAAGTTTGCTGTTTTGCTCCGTTAATTTGGAACAGAGAGTTTCCAAATGCTGAACGCGGCTTTTTAAATCTTCAGAGGTTAGGTCGATGCAAGATAAATGTTCGGCTTGATCATCCACTCTGGCATTAATCTGATCCAATTTTGACTCCAGCTGACAGATAGAGGCTCTAAATTCAGTTTTGATATCAGTTAAAATGTCTTGTCAATTCTGTTCCAGGATAGAGAGAATCTTGGCAGACAAAGACGTGGGAGTTTCTTTTTTCCCGGATTTAGAATTTTTTGTAGCCATTGTAAGATAGATGTATTTGCAGGCAGATAAGAAAAAACAGATAGAATAACGAACTAAGGTTTATAAAGGGAGACACATAGTGCGAAGGTAAGAAATGTAACGAAGCAAAAGTTTGAAGTGACTAAACAATTGCCATCTTACTGGAAGTCCGGAGCTTTTCTAAAACATTCTTCAGAATGTGTAAATCTGAAAATGCCGGCTGGGCGGTGTAGTGTGGACGGGGTAACCGGAGCCTTTGAAAAATGCTGTAATGACGTGCCGGAACAGATGGTGGCGGCAGTGCAGCATTTCATTGTTTTCTTGAACTAAGAGGAGGAAACGGAAATAGTATAACATTTCTTCTTCGCTTGTTTTCTGTAGCTGTGTCCTGCGCGCGTGCCAAGGAGGAGATTCGCCTAAATACCTGTTTTAATGTGGACGGAGGTATTTTCAGAAACATCTGGTGTGGATGCCTATCGTTTTTCGTGACACCGGCGTTTTCAAAATTCACCGGCTCAGTGTGGATGTAGCCTGGTATACACATTATGGCAGATAGTTTTGTTAACTATTGTGTGAAATTAGCTCAAGCTGTACAGTCAGCTTCTCAACAGGTTTCTGCCATTTGGAAAGACCCAACAGAAGGAGGACACATCATGATACCTGGTGAGTGGGTCCTTATTATGAAACCGCAGAAGGATCCACTGGGAGCTCGATCAGAAGGTCCTTATCAAGTACTGTCAATTACCAGCTCAACAGTGAAAGTAGAAGGTAAAAGTAAGAGGATACATGCCAACCTCCATAAGCGAGCTAAAGTGGTACCCAGTGAGGACAGCAGGTGCTGTGGTTACTGTGCTCATATCCTCCTGGCCATACTGCTAGGTTACAGTGAGTAAATCACTAACCAACCAGAGGACTTCAAGCAAGTTGACAACTACTGGACATTATGAAGTTTATTCTAATATTAGTTGTTATATTTTTTGCCAATTTTAACTACTCATAATGAGCCACTTGAGATGTGTACTTGCATTATTGATGATCAGAAATGTTACAATTCAACGCTTCTGTCTAGTCATCAGAAATAGTCTAAGTACTTTATATACAGAAATGGAGCCTACACCTCTCTTCCATTTAATTGGTTAGGATCTTGTTATTTAGGGTATGTTTTTCCTGCCATGAGACATATACACACCTTACCTTTACCTCCCAAGTCTAGAAGTAAATGTGACATTTCTGAAAGAGATAGTTTTTCAATTTTGTTCCCATTTTGTGGTGTTGCAAGGAGCATAGGATACATTAAAAATGTTGCTGCAGCCTTAGAAAGAGTAAGCAATGACACTGCTGAAGCCCTGGGAAAAGTAACAACAGGAATGGTCACCATGCGTAAGATGGACCTTCAATATTAAATGATATTAGATCTTTTAGGAGTTAAGAGAGGCACAGGTGCAGTTATAGGCAACGAGTTTTATGCTAATAAATCTGACGAATCTAAAGATACAACTAATTTGGCTGATCACATATGCAAAGAAGCAGCTAAAATACGTCAATCTGAAGGATGGGATTTCTTTGACTGTATTCATTCAAGTTTCATGAGCTGAAGTTACTCAATATTGAGTCATATTATTCATACTGATATGCCTTAACATAATTTACATCATTTTTACGTGTTTAAAGATGATCATTAGTGGAATTGTTCCAACTCTCATGAGTGTGCTTATTGACCTGTCATAGTCCTATGAATAATATGAAGAATATATATATACTTTGATATTTAATAACTTAAGTAGGTTTTAAAACTATTGTATAAGTAACATAGATACAAGTTTTTCTGTGTCTAAACTTTCAGATGTAATGATTTTAAACATGTGATTTAGAATCAAAGGGGGCTTGTTGGATCCAACCGTTTAATTCTTAGAGTGCGTTATTGTTATTTTTGTAGTTTAATAATTAATTATTTGATTGCATATTATGCAAGTTTAATAAGACTCTAGTGGCTACACAAAGTATAATTCTGGAGAGCTTTGGAAGCTTCTTTGTTCTGCATTAAGTGTATAAGTGCTTTCTCAGTGGTTACTGCAGTATGGAATAAGTGATTTTTAATTGATTAGTTCTTATGTATAGATTTGAATGAGATTTTTCTTATCTCTGTAGTAAAAAAAAGTAGCTATTCCATGCCAGGTGCCATCTTTGTTCCTTGTCTCTTTCTACTGGTAGACCCCCCCCCCCCCCCCCCCACTATCTCTGTCTCAATTTCTCTTTTGTTCTATTAACTCTTAACAAAGCATACGTGTTTTGTGCCACTTTACTGACCTCTGAAAGAACCGTGGATTAAAATGCAAGAATCCAACATGCCTAATTGGATTTGGCAGGCATGTTGTTGAACACCAGAGGCTACATGTAGTGGCAGCAACTTGTCAGAAAGTGGTAAGCAGATGTTTGGTTGAATGATCTGACCCAAAGACCAGACCATATATTTTAATTAGGTGGAGTGAGGTACTAAACCCACGCTCTTCTTCAGAGTAGCACCACAGTATCATTTTTGTCCATCTGACTGAATACACAGGGCTTCAGTTTACTATTTCATAGGAGCTACATAGCCCTCAGATCTTTGTTCCTTCTGATGTCTTGTACTCTGCTCCCAGAATTTGTTTCAACTGTCATTGGAAGATGGTTTCAAAGAAATTACAGAAATTACATCAGTGGTTGCTGACAGCTTTGTAAAGCAAGGGTGGAACCTAAAACCAATACATCTTTCAATATAAAGTTAGATAAAGATTTTAAAAAAAGAAAAATATAGGATATTTGAGAAGAGAACAGAGCAATGAGCCTAGTTGTTGTTTTTAATTTTTATCTTTTAGATTTCTTGTTCATCTGTTCTAGTGCAAAACTTATTTCCAACATTATTATCCAAGCAGATTTTTAAAAAAATCATCACTTGTGTCAGGACATGAACTCTTTCTACTAAAGGCATGCCATTATCACCATCTCACTCCTTCACTAGCACCATGCCCAAATACACTTCCTTTTCAGCTCAAAGTTGCCAGCTAAATGTCAATTAGTGAAAACAGGGACAGGTCTTTACTGTGTATTGGCATCCATTAGGAGTTAGTTTGAATCAGCCACACAGCTGGTGTTGAGAAAACCGAGTGGGTTTGCCATAGAACCTGTCAGCCACATTGTCTCTTGGCCCATCCACCTTCTCTTTCTTATCTCTGCTTTTCCTGAGCCATCTGGCTGTAAATATTAGGTTATTGTATTCTCTGAAGTATTGGACAAATAACCTGAATAAACCAAAACTTAGGTAAGTTTTTGGACAGCACAAAACTTGTATAAGAAAACTGGGAATGTCTCAGAAAGATTTACAAATCATTTCTCTGAATACAGTCCTTGGCTCTTCTTATTGATTCTTGGAATAGTGTTTTCTTCTGATCAACCATATGTTCACTGATTTGCCACAAAGCATCTCAAGTTACACCTTTCAAGTTGAAATTATCAGGCTTCATTTTCCACTCTGCATTTTGCCACACCTCTTGGGATTTAAGCATGTTTTACTTTGAAATGCAATCAACTTCATGGAGGAGGTTTGAGAATTCTACACATATAAATCAAGGTCAAAATATGTGCTCAATATAAAGGAATGGAGTTGTTTGTGTTAAGCATCAGGGAAAACCAGCAGTGAGTGATGTGAGAGCAATGGTACAAACTTTGGGTTGAAGGAAATAGTGTGAATGTTGAGACAGAAGTTAACTTAAGGGGAGAAGTTTAGAGAAGGAAATTAGAAAAAAAGGTTTAAGGCCAACGACGTCAGAGTACAGATAAAGGTTAGAGTTGATAGATGGAATGTAAGGAAACTCAAGTTCTTGGTTGGCAAATAGGTTGACCATACAGAAAAAAAATGGAGGGAACCTTATCAGAGAAAGGTAACACAGAGCATTTGAAAAGTATCTAGAGATTTGAATTATTTATATTTAGCAGCTAGAGTGAAAGGAATTAAATAAATCTGGAATTTAAAAGAAAACTTTCGTCAGAAATGATGGCCATAAAACTTCTGGGGTGTTAGTCAGATCCACCTGGTTCACTAAATTGCAAGGACAGTCTCACAAAATGGTCATCTCCATCGACTTCAAGTACATGGCAAGAACAAAGACAATTGGTTGATTTCATCCAATAGAACTGTAGATTGCAGTTCTTTCTGGACAATGCATATCTTTCTTATCTAGTCTGAACACAGCAAGGGAGTTGTGTTCTAGCTGCCCTCTGAAATAAAACCATAAGATATAGGAGCAGAATTAGACCATTTGCAATTTCATCATGGCTGATCCAATTTTCCTCTCAGCCCCAATCTCCTGCCTTCTCCCTGTATCCCTTCATGCCCCGACCAGTCAAGAACCTATCAAACTCTGCATTAAATATACAGAAAGGCTTCACATCCACAGCTACCTCTGGCAAAGACTTCTACAGTTTCACCACTCTCTGACTACAGAAATACCTCTTCATCTATGTTCTAAAAAGATGCTTCTCTATTCTGAGGCTTTGTTCTCTGGTCTTAGACTCTACCACAATAGGAAACATCCTCTCCACATCCACTCTATCAAGCTCTCTCACCATTCTATAGGTTTCAAGGAGGTCACCCTTCATGCTTCTGAATTCTAGTGAATACAGGCCCAGAGCCATCAAACGCTCTTCATATGACAAGCCATTCAATCCTGGAATAATTTTCATTAACCTCCTTTAAACCTTCCTCACTTTCAGCACATCCTTTCCAAGATAAAGGCCCCAAAACCGCTCACAATACTCCAAGTGAGGCCTCACCACTGTTTTATAAAGTCTTAACATTACGTCCTTGCTGTTATATCCTCACCCTCTTGAACAAATACTAACATTGTATTTGCCTTCCTCACCACAGACTCAACCTACAAATTAATCTCTAAGGAATCCTGCACAAGGACTCACAAGTTCCTTTGCATTTTCTCTCTATTTAGAAAATAGTCAACCCTTTCATTTCTTCTACTAAAGTGCATGTCAATACACTTCCAAATACTGTATTCCATCTGATATTTCTGTGCCAGTTCTCCTAATCTGCTATGTCCTTCTGTAGCATCTCAACTTCCTCAAAATTACCTGCCTCTCCACTAATCTTCATATCATCTGCAAACTTTGCAACAAAACCATCACTTCCATCATACAAATCATTGACATATAATGTAAAAAGGATCGGTCTGAACACAGACACCTGTGGAAAACCACTAGTTACCGGCAGACAACCAGAAAAGGCTCCCTTTATTCCCACTCTTTGCCGCATACCAATCAGCCACTGCTTTATCCATGTTAGAATCTTTCTTGTAATACCATGGGCTTGTAGCTTGTTAAGCAGCCTCATGTGTGGCCTTCTGCAAATCCAAGTACACAACATCACCAACCTTATCAGCTCTGGGGATCTCCCATCCACTGCCACCAACCTCATAGTTCCCACACCCCGCACTTCCCATTTCTACCTCCTACCCAAGTGTGGTGCATCACCAAGATCCACAAACCTGCCTGTCCAGGTAGACCTATTGTCTCAGCTTGCTCCCGCCCCACTGAACTCATTTCTGCATACCTTGACACTGTCTTATCACCCCTTGTTCAATCTCTTCCCACCTATGTTCATGACACTTCTCATGCTTTGAATTTTTTCAATGATTTTAAGTTCCCTGGCCCCCACTGCCTTATTTTCACCATGGACGTCCAGTCCCTATATACCTCCATCCCCCACCTGGACAGTCTTGAAGCTCTTCACTTCTTTTTGGATTCCAGACCTAACCAATTCCCCTCTACCACCACTCTCCTCTGTCTAGTGGAATTAGTTCTTAGTCTCAATAATTTCTCCTTTGGCTCCTCCCACTTCCTCCAAACCAAGGGTGTAGCCATGGGCACCCGTATGGGTCCCAGTTATGCCTGCCTTTTTGTTGGCTTTGTGGAACAGTCCATGTTTCAAGTCTATACAGGTATCCGTCCCCATTTTTTCCTTCGCTACATCGACAACTTCATTGGCGCTGCCTCCTGCACGCATGCTGAGCTCGTTGACTTCATTAACTTTGCCTCCAACTTTCACTCTGCCCTCAAATTTACCTGGTCCATTTCCAACACCTCCCTCCACATTCTTGATCTTTCTGTCTCCATCTCTGGAGATGGCTTATCTACTGATATCTACTATAAGCCTACAGACTCTCACAGCTACCTGGACTATTCCTCCTCCCACCCTGTCTCTTGCAAAAATGCTATCCCCTTCTCACAATTCCTCCATCTCTGCCGCATCTGCTCTCAGGATGAGGCTTTTCATTCCAGGACGAAGGAGATGTCTTTCTTTTTTAAACAAAGGGGCTTCCCTTCTTCCACCATCAACTCTGCTCTCAAACGCATCTCTCCCATTTCCCACACATCTGCCCGCCACCCCACTCGGGATAGGGTTCCCCTTGTCCTCACCTACCGCCCCACCAGCCTCCAGGTCCAACATATAATTCTCCATAACTTCCACCACCTCCAAGGGGATCCCACTACCAAGCACATCTTTCCCTCCCCCCAACTTTCTCCTTTCCGCAGGGATCACTCCCTACGCGACTCCCTAGTCCACTCGTCCCCCCCACCCCTTCCCACCAATCTCCCTCCTGGCACTTATCCTTGCAAGTGGAACAAGTGCTACACCTGCCCTTACACTTCCTCCCTCACCACCATTCAGGGCCCCAGACAGTCCTTCCAGGTGAGGCGACACTTCACCTGTGAGTCGGCTGGTGTGGTATACTGTGTCCGGTGCTCCCGGTGTGGCCTTTTATATATTGGTAAGACCCGACGCAGACTGGGAGACCGTTTCACTGAACGCCTATGCTCGGTCTGCCAGAGAAAGCAGGATCTCCTAGTGGCCACACATTTTAATTCCACGTCCCATTCCCATTCTGATATATCTATCCATGGCCTCCTCTACTGTCAAAATGAATCCAAACTGAGGTTGGAGGAACAACACCTTATATACCGGCTGGGTAGCCTCCAACCTGATGGCATGAACATTGACTTCTCTAACTTCCGTTAATGCCCCTCCTTCCCTTCTTACCCCATCCCTGATACATTTAGTTGTTTACCTGTTCTCCATCTCCCTCTGGTGCTCCCCCCCCCCCCCCTTCTTTCTCCCGAGGCCTCCCGTCCCATGATCCTTTCCCTTCTGCAGCTCTGTATCACTTTCACCAATCACCTTTCCAGCTCTTAGCTTCATCACACCCCCTCCGGTCTTCTCCTATCATTTCGCATTTCCCCCTCCTCCCACTACTTTCAAATCTCTTACTATCTTTCCTTTCAGTTAATCCTGATGAAGGATCTCGGCCCGAAACGTCGACAGTGCTTCTCCCTATAGATGCTGCCTGGCCTGCTGTATTCCACCAACATTTTGTGTGTGTTGAAACAACATCAAACAATTCTCTTTTGTCTATCCTGCTTGTTATTTCATCAAAGAATTCCAGCAGATGTGTCAGGCAAGCTTTTCCCTTGAGGAAATCATGCCGACTATGGTATATTTTATTATGTGCCTCCAAGTACCCAAACCTCATTCTTAATCATCGATTCCAGCATCTTCCCAACTGAGGTCAGACCAACTGGCCTATAATTTCCTTTCTTCTGCCACTCTCCCTTCTTGAAGAGTAGAGAGATATTTGCAAGTTTCAAGTCTTCCAGAACCAAATGATTCTTGAAAATCATTACTAATGCCTCCACAATCTCCTCAGCCACCTTTTTCAGAACCCAGAGGTGTACACCATGTGACTTATCTACCATTAGACCTTTCAGCTTCCCATCTCCATAGTAATGGCAACTTCAGACACACATAACCCCTGACAGATGGAATTTCCACCACACTGTCTTCCACAGTGAAGACTAATACAAGATACTTATTCAGTTCGACTGCTATTTCTTTGTCTGCCATTACTATCTCTCCAGCATCGATTTCTAATGGTCTAATATCCACTCTTGCCCCTCTTTTACATTTTATGTACCCAATTGAAAATCTCTCTTCTCAAAACTTCTGATACCCGGATTGGTCGCTGGTTCAAACTCTTTTTCACTGTAGTGACCCACTGCTGCCTTTTGTACCTGGGCAGTGGGCCTGATTGAAGTCCCCACCTCTCAAAACCTTTGAAATAGTCCACAGAATCATACATTTCATAAAACCATATCATCTTCAAATTATATGGCATGGAGAACAGCCCTTTCATGGCTATGTAATGCCCATTTATGCTAATCCTGTTTATTACATTAGATCCATATCCCTTTGTGCTTCTCCTATCCAAGATCCTGTCCAAATGCCTTTAAACATTATAATTGTATCTGACTCAATAGTGTCCCAGATATTCATCAATAGTTGCTGGCTTGCCTACAATATCAACATCCTATGGGCAAATAATCAATACAATTCACCTAGAGGCACTTAAGAGTTAGTTGCTGTCTTGTGGTCGATCTCAGCAGGAGAACAAATCTTCAAAAACACAAGAGATTCTGCAGGTGCTGGAAATCCTGAGCTGGAGAAACTCAGCAAGCCAGGCAGCATCTATGTAGGGGAATAAGCAGTTAACTTTTGGGGCTTAGACCTTCTTATTCAGTTTCTGTGTGTTTTGAACAAGTTCTCAGCAAGTTTTCAACATTTTCAGGTGTTTTTTAAATGGTTGCTCTTGGACCAGTCAGAAGGCAAGGAAAAATAAATTAACAAAAATGTCCCAGGACAAGAAACTTTCCAAAAGTGTCCTCATTTACACCAGCCCGCTCTTGTTGATTTTTTATATTATTAATTTACAGGCAAACCATTTTCTTCCATCAATTTACCAACAAGCTGGTGATTAACACAACAGAGAAGGTGGCGGTAATCACCAGCTTGTTGGTAAAGGTACTTTAACAAGTTTGCACCATTGTAATCTTGGTGTCAATGAAGTCAATGAAGTACAACCTCCAAGTTAGGATTATGTGTGAATTGTGTCAATTAGTTCCCATTCACCTTCTACCCATGTTTTAGGTGGAAGAAACGACAGATTTGAGAGACATTTATAAGTCTCCCTGGTGAACTAATGTGTCTTCTCATGGCAGACACAACAGCAGTGTTATGCTGGAGGTAAACTTGCCCATCAAATGAGCTATTTTGTTGTGAATGATATTGTTCTGGGTAGCATTTGAACTTGCAGTAGGTAGAGCAGGGCAGGCCAAGTTTTCTTGTAGGAATATTAAAACATTTGATAGGTATTTTGGCAGACAATAATCGAGACATGAAAACATTTTTAAATGCAGTAACTGGTCAGGTTCTAGAATGCTCTATTAGGGAAATAAGTGGAGGATTCAGCTGAGAATTCAAAAGTGTGCAGGATTTGTATATAAAAGTAATATTACTTCCAGCCAGTAGAGGTATCAATTCTAATTGACATTTCGATGACAAACTCTTGTCATTTTCATCAAGGATGATGCCTGGACATATCGAGAGCAGTGATATTTATACCTAGTTGCCTGGCCCTCCTGACTGGTTAGCCCTCATCCAATCAGGTTTTCCCTGTCCCACCTTGTTTACAATTGAATGCCAGTTCTTACTTAGAACAAGATTTTCATCTTTGTTAAAATTATTTTTCTCTAGTTTTATTTCAATGGCTTCCTTCTGATGCACCATCAATAACTCTCCGAGACGTGAGGCAAGATATAGGCTTTTATTGGCTGGAAGAAAGAACAAGCAGCAATTGACCACCATGCTACATCCTGGAGACTGAGGGCAGGGCCCAGGCTCGAATCGCCTTTATACCGGGGTCTGAGGGAGGAGCCACAGGAGCAGTCAGTGACAGGGGGGAGGGGGGGCCTGTCCAGACAGGTATATGTAGTTCACTACACCTTCATCAGCAGTCCCAAAAGCCGGTAGCAGTACATTGCATTCGCAGTAGCCATAGGATTGACTTCATGGCACAAACTACCGTAAGAACTGGAATTCAAATGGAAATGAGAAGGGACAAGGGTAAACTGATTGGATGAGGAGAGAAGAGCTTATTCATCACTAAAATGCACTAGATCCTTTTCAAAAGGAATATTGCCTGCAGAACATGACGGTGTAATGGAAACAGTTGAATTTCTCTATTTGAGCTGGTAGAAATTGTTGTATTTCTCTAGTAGAACTGGTAGAGAAGGAAGACAAATATTCTGTGATGCATTATTTTTAAACGAATACCTTTGAAAGCAGAAGGGCTTAAACCTATCTTCTGAATAATGTTAAGAATTATGATCTATAATCACTTTAGCAAATCTAAGTCATGGTTTGTTTAGTGAAAGAACTGCTGACTTTGATATGTAGTTACATAAAGCACAGCCACTGATTTAAGTATATATAGAGTTGTAAAAATAAATTGCTTTCACCAGTAAAGGATAATTAATTTTATGTTTGACATAAGGCCGAACTGCGTATCGAACAGTTACTTGTCTCTGACATGCTGTAGGTCACCTTGCAGTCAGCGTACACTGATGATTATGGTTGCACGTTGCCCTCTAATGGGATACAGCTGTTTTTATCATTCAGATTTTATTGCTCCTGCCTTGCTTTGGCTGAGCCACTTGTGCTCTACCATTAACTGAATGTCCCTGTTGGCAGTTCCTATCTATATTTTAATGCTCTATCTGATTGGATTCAATTTTGTTAATTCCTGATCTTTAGCATGTTTTATTTAATAGACTATGGACCTTTTTACATTGCCATTATATTTAAAATGAAAAGCAAGTTTAAGAAATGTGACTTTAAACTTCTATTGTCCCAACACAAGAGGGAGCAATTGTACATTAAGACAAAAATGTACTTGGAATTTAGTCATGTTCCCAAATACCATTATCAATATTCCCACCTGGTAATTTTCACGGCTGAAAGACATGCTGTACACACAAATTCTTGATCTTCATTCCCAATGAGTGAAGGTCTGTCTATGCTGGCAACAACATCTGAAATTCCCATGGTTTTTCTGTGCATGCTGTTTAGAGATGACACCATTTTTGTAGATATTACTATTGGGACAATGTGTACCCTGTTCCATAGTCTTTCAATTTCCCCTTTTAATTCTGGATATTTCTGGTGTTTTTCACTTAATGATTTCTGTCAGTTATGTGGGTTTGGAATGGCTATAACTATTAAGTAAGTTGCTCATACTGGTTTATTGTGTAATATCATATCTGGACAGTTATTTTGGATTGTACTGTATGTAATGATAGTTTGGCTGTAATATAATTTGAAGGACTCCGACTCTAAAACTGGATGGGTCTTGTATTTATAATAGGGTATGGTGTCTTTTATAAGTTTGTATTTTAAAGCAAGATTTTGGTGAATGATGCTTGCCACTTGATTGTGCCTGTGTAAGTAATCAGATTGAGTTAAACTCTTGCATGATCCTGGCATGTGTTCAATTGATCCTAGTTTCTCTCAGCATTTTTTGCATTTATCATCTTGAATTTGTTGATCTTTTATAAGGTAATATGTCATTAGTTTCATTTTTTGTATTTGCACAGTGCTCATCAGTCTTTGTGTGTAGTTTTTCATTAATTTTATTGTTCTACTGTGAATGCCTACAAGAAAATGAATCTCAGGGTAATAAGTGGTGATATACTGTATATGCACTTTGATAATAAATTTACTTTGAAGGGAGACCAGATGATGGCTGATAAAACAAAATCTCTGGCAGCAATATCCATATAGGCAGAGAAAAAAAACATCAAAAATAATTAGAAATTAATTAACTAACTATAAGCATGCTTTATTTCTTTCTTTATTTAAATTTCCAATTTCCTGAAAAAAAATGAAGATCTTTACCAAACATGAGGAAATCTGCAGATGCTGGAAATTCAAGCAACACACACAAAATGCTGGTGGAACACAGCAGGCCAGGCAGCATCTACAAGGAGAAGCACTGTCGACATTTCGGGCTAAAAACCTTCATCGGGACTAACTGAAAGGAAAGATAGCAAGAGATTTGAAAGTAGGAGGGGAAATGTGAAATGATAGGAGAAGACCGGAGGGGGTGGGGTGAAGTTGAGAGCCGGAAAGGTGATTGGCAAAAGGATCATGGGACGGGAGGCCTCAGGAGAAAGAAAGGGGGAGGGGAGCACCAGAGGGAGATAGAGAACAGGCAGAGTGATGGGCAGAATGAGAGGAAAAAAAACTAATTCAGGGATGGGGTAAGAAGGAGAGGGGCATTAACAGAAGTCAGAGAAGTCAATGTTCATGCCATCAGGTTGGAGGCTACCCAGCCGGTATATAAGGTGTTGTTCCTTCAACCTGAGTGTGGCTTTATCTTGACAGTAGAGGAGGCCATGGATAGACATATCAGAATGGGAATGGGACATGGAATGGGAATGAAGATCTTTGAAACATTTCTCATCTTCTCTGAAAACTGGATGAATGAGCAGGAATAAGATTGTACATTTACTGTTGACCCACAATGATCAAATTTCCTTATTTGTGGTATGAAAAGGCACTGAAATTAAAAAGGACTTTATTCATGTTTTTTCCCACTTTTCAAATTCAGTGGACCAAGGCAGATTTTACAAATTAAGTACTGAGTGGAAACCTCACAAAAATTCATTAGTGAGATATGGGACTGACTACGAGAGTACCCCTCACAATTAAAGTTTTATTAAAGACATTAAAGTTCCTGATCTATCAGTTTTCCAGTCCATCTCACCTTTGTGAGTGTCTCCTGCGTAATTGTCACTTTGAGAGCATTTGCATTCAGTTTGATTGAGTAATCTGTAGATAAAATGCCAAGCTGAATCTACATACTGATCTTTTAACATTACCCTTGTTCTAAATGTCTTACACCATTTATCTCAAATGACACAGGAAAACCTCAGTGACGTTACTTGTTTATTTCTAACAGACCCAGTATATAGTGTCAAAATACCTCCAAGAGATAACATCCTCATTACGTCAATAAAGTTTGTAGAACCCTTAATTGCTTCATTTCTCTGTTTGGTAATTTTGAGAACTTGTATCCAAAATGTAATGGGCAAAATCTGCAATCATCTTTCACGTAGACAACAGGCATAAAAAAAAAAGTTTTATATTACTGAAATTGATCATTATTTCATTGCTGTGCAAGTTTTATCAAACGTTCCATTAAGCTCCCCCTCCCCAGCATAATTACTTCATTCTGGTGATCATGACAAGTATTTTTGGAAAACTGCAGATAGATTGCCTGTGATTTACTCCAATTCCTTGAGTTGCACTTTCTAAATACGTCAATAGTTATTGAGGGTTTACTTGGTTGGATTACTGCTTTTCTTGATTGCACAATTTGAGACTGCTGAGAACCATTGCATCGTTGAACCAAAGAACCATTGTCTTTTGAGAAAATGGACTGAAAAGTTCCAGTTTGAGTAACTTCTTGTGTTCCCCCTGACCAAGCAGCTACCTACCATCCACCTTTTACACTTCCAGTGAAGTTCCAAATTTTGCCTTTCATCTTCTTTCCAACATGAAGCTATCACAATTTTCTCCAGGTACTTAATCTATTTGCTGATGCATTCACCTCCTGAGATATGCCTTAGCAATCCATTTTATTGCCTCAACACTCAATAAAAAAGCAGGAGGAATTGTCTAATCAAATTCGGAATGCTTTCTTACCCTTCTAAAAAGGTAAATTATTGTCACATGTACAGTGAAAAACTTGTCTTGCATACCATCCATACAAATCAATTCATTGCAGCAGTGCATTGAAGTAGCACAAGGAAAAAAATAACAGGGTGCAGAATAAATTGTTACAGTTACAGGAAAATTGCAGTGCAGATAGACAATAAGGTGTGAGGTCAATGAGGTAAATAATGGATTTAAACGTTCTTATTGCACTAGGGAAGCATTTAATAGACCTACAACAATGGGATAGAAGCTGTCCTTGGTGGTACATGCTTTCCGGCTTTCTGCCTGATGCGATCCATCAGGGACAAGGAATCCACTGAAGCCACTTTCAGGGATGAATGGACTTGGACCCCAAGATCATTCTGTACACACTTCACATTTGGCTGGGTAAAACTATCTGCCATTTCTCCACCCGTATCTGTAACTCATCTATATCCCACTGTATCCTTCGCAATCTTCTACACCATCCACAATGCCACCATACTTCATGTTGTCTGCAAACTTACTAACCCACACATCTATATTTTCAACCAGTTCATTTATGCATATCACAAACAGCAGATGTGCCAGTATGGCTCCCTGCAGAACTCAAACGGTCACAAGCTTCCAGCCAGGATAACTCCCATTGACCACTACCCACCGTCTTCCCTAGTCATCAATTCACCATGAATCCCATGCATCTTAATTTTCTGGATGAGACATGATGGACCTTTTCAAATGCCTTACTAAAATCCGTGTAGACAACATCCTCTGCACTACCTTTTTCTCTTCCACTCAGTCAAGTTAGTAAGACAAGACTTGCCCAACACAAAACCATGCAGGCTCTCTCTAATTAGGCCAAATTTTTCCAAATGTTCATAAATCCTATCCCCAAGAATCCTTCCCAGTATCTTCCCTACCACTGATACAAGACTCACCAGTCTATAGTTTCCACAATTATCTCCATTTCCCTTCTTGAATAATGGAACAACATTAGCGACTCAGCAGCGCTCTGTGACCTTGCTTCTGGCTAGAGAGGGCATTCCCTCTGATGGCATTGTATGTACACATCAAATATTGCAACAGTTCAAGAAGGCAACTCACCACCACCTTCACAAGGACAATCATAAGACAATCTGTAGATGTTGGAAATTCAAGCATCTCACAAGAAGATCGGTTCAGCCTGTTTGAATGAATTGCTCTTGAATGAATAATCAAATATGAACCAAATAATTGTTAGTCTGTGCACCAACATGCCCCACTGGGGTCTTAGAGCTTTACTACTACAAAATATCAGAGAGATATTCACCCAATCTTCAAGTTTCTCCTTTGACCTTAGTAGCCTGTGACATTCACCTGTCTTTTTACATACAGTTGATAGTAGAACGTCCTACTATGCTACTAGCCTACATTTGCTCCCCCCACCTGGCTCTGGTCTCTGTTACATTAGATCCAAAACAATATGATTGACTAAGCAGCCACTTATTCCAAGGACAGTCATAGAGTCATTTCAAGTCATTTCACTCATTTCAAGTACAGAACAGAAACAGGCCCTTCAGCCCATCTAGTCCATGCTGAAATATTTAAACTGCCTACTTCCATCGCCTTTCACTGGAACCATAGCACTCCAGGTACTTATCCAAACAATCGCTTACATGTTGAATTCCAGCTTGCACACACCAGTTGTGATGGTAGCTCATTCCACACTCCAATGCCCCTCTGAGTGAAGAAGTTTCCCTTCTGGTTCCCCTTAAACTTTTCACCTTTCACCCTTAACCCATAACCTCTGGTTGTAGTCCCACCAAACCTCAGTGGAAAAAGCCTGCTTGCAGTTACCCTATCTATATCCCTCATAATTTTGTTTACCTCTATCAAATCTTCCCTCAATCTTCTTCATTCTAAGGAATAAAGTCCAGATCTATTGAATTTTTCCTTCAGACCTGGCAAAATCCTTGTAAATTCTTTCTGTATTCTTTTAACCTTATTGACTTCTTTCCTGTAGGTAGGTGATGAAAACTGCACACAATACTCCAAACTAGCCCTCACCAAACTTCAACATTACGTTCCACCTCCTGTACTCAATACTTAGAGTTATGACAGCCAATGTGCCAGAAGGATTGTACAATTAATACTGTTTTTGTCTATGACTCCCACAGGAGTGCTTTGCTCTAATCTATGCCTTCACCCTCTAATCAGTATGTGCTGTGGATATTTAATGACCCCTAAGCTGAAGGTTTTAAGACTATTTTTCATATGTACTTTGAAGCATCAAAGCATGCAGTGAAATATGTTTTACATGCCAATGACTAAAACAGTCCGAGGATTGTGTGAGGCAGCCTGAAAGTGTCAATGTGCTTACGGCACTAACGTGGCATGCCCACAACTCACTAACCCCAACGCTAACTGTACGTCTTTGGAATGTGGGAGGAATCCAGAGCACCATGAAGCGACCCAGTCAGTCGTGGTAAAACATACAAACTCATTACTGGATAGTGGCTGGAACTGAACCCACCCCCCGACTGATATCTGGCACTATGCACCTCCCCCCCAGAAAAGATCTCTGAGCCCATCATACCAGGATTCAGACAAAGATATCCCTTTTTTTTAAATATAGAGTTAAAATAGCATTAGTAACGACTGGAATACTAATATTAGAGCATCATATTGCTTGTAAAAATATTAAGTTCATACATTGATTTGAAAACTCAAACTTGCTTGCAATTATTACAGTTCCTACATGAAAAAAATCCAATATTCTCTAGTCATTTATATTTATTAAACCATAAACTAGTTTTCGGCCATACTCTTATCTGAAAATACACATGGGAATGGTTTAAATGAGGAATTCTAGTGGATTAATCTCTACCTTGTGTAGGCCTGCCCCAAATCATTAGCTCTAGAGTGCAAGGATTACCTAATACATGAAAGCTGTTGCCTGTTGGTATGATAAGGAGCCTCTTTATCTTTAATTGGTTCTTTAATTGGTTCCCTCTGCACAAACCCACACGAGAAGATTGCAATCATTCCAGGAACAGAAATATATTTCCTGGAGGGCAAAGTAACAGATCAGATACATAACAGTTCTGATACATAGAAGAGAGAATTACTGGTCCTCAGCTACAATTAAGTCATCAGATAGATATGGACAAGAAAGTCATTCCATCTACTTCAGTTTATCCATTACAAATGAGCTGACAGTTCCTCATCTTAGCATTCAATTATTTCTAAAAGGTTCCAGCGTCTTATCCTCCACCACTGCCCTTGAAATTTATAATTCGATAATTACGTTGTGTTCAAAGTGCTGAAAAGGTTAAATGGAACAAAACCTCTATAAGACAGTGGTAAATGAGCAATGGAAAATATTGAAATAGGCAATGGAAAGAGTATGATGGAGTGGGATACATCAAGGACTGGGATGTCACAAAAGAGCAAGAGGATTAAGTCAATTTGAAAAGAGATAAAGGAATTAACTCTTTAAGGGAAGATAAAACTGCAAAAAAACATACAGAGCAGCAAAAGAAGGAATGTTGCAAAAGAACTATCACAGTTTTAGTAGAACACGAAATATAGGATTTTTTGGATACAAGGTGCAGAGAAAGCTCATTCAGCCAAACACTTGTTGCCATTGACTGTGATATCCTTCACAAAATGCTAGGGTAACTCATCAGGCCAGGCAGCATCTGTGGAAAAGAGTAAACAGTCAAAATTTCAGGCCGAGACCCTTCACCAGGACTGCTAAAAGAGATGAGAAGTTAGAGCAAGAAGGTGGGGGGAGGGGGAGAAAAAGAAGTACAAGGTGGTAGGTGATAGGTGAAACTGGGAGTGGCGGGGTAAAGTAAAGAGCTGGGAAGTTGATTGGTGAAAGTGATAAAGGGCTGGAGAAAGGGGGGAATCTGATAGGAGAGGACAGAAAACCATGGAAGGAAGGGAAAGGGAGGAACACCAGACGGAGGTGATGGGCAGGTAAGGAGATAGGTAAAAGGGAATTGGGAATGAGAATGATGAAGGTCAGGGTGTGGAATTTACCAGAAGTTTAATAAATTGATGTTCATGCCATCAGGTTTGAGGCTACCCAGACAGAATACAAGGTGTTGTTTCTCGAACCTGAGTGTGGCCTCATCATGGCAGTAGAGGAGCCCATGGACTGTCATGTTGGAATGGGAATGGGAAGTAGAAATGTAATGGACGGCAGCTGGGAGATCCTACTTTTCCTGGCAGACGGAGCAGAGGTGCTGGAAGTGGTCTCACCAATAGAGATGAGACCACACTGGGAGTACGGGATCCAGTTAATGATCCCAACAGACTCTCAGATGATGTGGTTGGATGGACCTTTTCGGGCCCTGATTAGGAGAGAGGGAGGTGGTGTAGGGGCAGATTTGGCACTTGTTCTGCTTGCCGAGTTCCTCCAGTATTTTGAGAGAGATTGCTCAGATTTCCAACATCTGCAGATTATCTCGTCACTGTGATATCCTTGCATTTTCCTTCCTCCAGATCTGTTCATGTAACCCTTTACTCCCTCTGCCCCCTTCTGCTTCCAAAGTCTCTTCTTAAGTGTATAAATCACTTAAAATCCTTCCTATAGGAGCAAGTTACACATTTTCATCACTCCTCAAGTTCCTTTTGAATTCCATCTGGAATTAATTGTGACCATCTTATAATAATTGCTTCCAGTCGCAATCTTGCTCACAAGTGAAAACAGGCTCCCTCCATCATAATCTTTGGGTCACTCACTGCATAAACTTATCTTTCTCTAAAGATATATATATATATATTCCATGAGTAATGAAAATTCTTTATAATTTTTTTTACTGTAATGCCATTGACTATTTAATTCAAACCCCTGATAGCAAGTCACTCTCTGCACATTGTATTAATGTATTTCACCCAGCTTTATTGATTCATGAAATTTTGCTTCACAAAGCGTTTTTAAGAAACAGAGTGCTGGAGGAACTCACCGAGTCAGACAGCATCCAAGAAGCTGACATATCAGATCGAGACTCTTCATCTGGAGAGATGGGCACCATGATAGCACAGCTGCTACAACTCAGGGTGTTCTGGAGTTTGGAGTTCACTCCTGGTGAAGTTCTGTGAGGAGACTTTGTACGTCCTCCCTGTGGAACCTGTGGGTTTTCCCCTGGGTGCGCCAGTTCCTTCCCACGGTCTAAAGGCATACTGGGTGGGTTAACTGGACACTGTAAGTTGTTCCGTGATTAAGTTAGGTTTAATAGGGATTGTGGGATTGCGAGGTGGTGTGGCCTACTGCACACGGTATTACTAAATAAATACCTAAATAAGAGTGGAGACAGCTAGGACAGTGGTGTAGAGGGAAGATGTGGACCAAGATTTAGCAGTTGATAGGGGAGGGAGTGCTAGGCAGACGAGAGGGGCGATTTGAAACACATTGCTTTCATAAATTAAGAAATACCTGTGTGCTTACCACCTGGTACCAATCTTGTACATGTGCTTTGCTCTCTCAGTGAGCAGAATACTATGGAATCTTTTAAGTATGGTCAAACAAAGATTTTGGATTGTTTCGGTCTATCTTTTATTTTAATTCTATCCCTCTAGAAGTATAAGCATTATTAGACCCAAAAGAGTTTGCAGATGCTGGAAATCTTGAGGAACACACACAAAATGTTGGAGAAACTAAGAAGGCAAGTAGCATTTAGGGACGTGAAAAAACAGTCAATGTTTTGGGCAGAGACTATACATTAGGACTCCATTGTTTCAGAACTAAACCTTAGTCTTTTTGGTCTCTAAGACAGTCTGAGTGTGGAGAGTGATCTTAAGGCACAGTATGAACAATAATCTAAATGAAAGCTCCAGCAGGCTTGAAGATTTTTGTTAGCCACTCCTATGTCAAACTAACTTACAATTTTAATGAAGAACTATCGCGTCAAAAAAAATAGATGAACACAAAGTAGATACATTATTGATTCCAAAGGAAATTACAGTGCCACAGTAGCATCGCAAGTGCACAAATACAAATATCAGGAGACGTAGAAAGAATAAAAAATAAGTTAACGTAAACAGTATGAGGTCATCACTTCCCCAGGTATAGGTTGACTCATTATAGAGCCTAATGGCCAAGGGTAAGAATGACCTCATTTTGCATCAGTCTTCACTGTGGAAGACATTAGCAGTATGCTAGAAATTCAAGCGTCAGGGGGCAGAAATGAGTGAAGCTGAAATTAGTAAGGGCAAGGTGCTTGGGTAGCTGAAAGGTCTGAAGGTAAAAAGTCACCTGGAGCAGATAGACTACAACCCAGAGTTCTGAAAGAGGTTGCTGAAGACATTGTGGGGGCATTAATAATGATCTTTCAGGAATCACTAGATTCTGGCATGGTTCTGGAGCACTGGAAAATTGAAAATGTCACTCCACTCTTTAAGAAGGGAAGGAGGCAGAAGATAGGAAATTATACAGAAGCTAGTTAGCTTGTCTTCAATGAGGTCAGGAAGCTGTTGGAGTCCATTATCAAGGCTGAGGTTTCAGGGTACTTGGAGGTGCATGATAAAGTAGGCCAAAGTCAACATGGTTTCCTTAAGTGGAAATCTTGCCTGACAAATCTGTTGGAATTCATTGAGGAAATAATGGGCAGAATAGACAAAGGAGAACCACAGGATGTTGTTTGCTTGGAATTTCAGAAGGCCTTTGACAAGGTACTGCACATGAGGGTACTTAACATGATGAGAGCCCATGCATTACAGGAACAATACTAGCATGGATAGAAAATTGACTGGCTGGCAGGAGGCAAAGAGTCAGAGCAAAGGGGTCTAGAGCAACACACAAAATGTTGGAGGAACTCAGCAGGTCAGGTAGCATCTATGAAAAAAGACTAAATAGTTAACGTCTCAGGCAGAGGCCCTTCTTCAGGACTGAAAAGGAAGGGGGAAGATGCCAGAATAAAATGTTGGGGGAGGGGGAAAGAGGATAGCAGGAAGGTGATAGGTGAAGCCAGGTGGGTGAGAAAGGTTAAGGGATGGAGAAGAAAGAATCAGATAGGAAAGGAGAGAGGACAATAGAAGGGGGGAGGAGACCACCCAGGGGGAAGTAGTAGGCAGGTGAGAAGAAGTGAAAGGTGAGAGTCGGAAATAGAAAAAGGGATAGGGCCAGAAAGAGAAATCAATATTCATGCCATCGTGTTGGTGTGCTGGGGTAATGGCATCATGTTGAGGCTACCCAGAAGGAATATAAAGTGTTGCTCCTCTATCCTGAGGGTTACCTCATCTTGGCACAATTATGGGAATTAGTATGTTTGGCCACCGGGAAGTTCTGCTTGTGTTACATGGTGTGCAAGTGCTCGATGAAGTGAACCCCCAAGTTATGACAGGTCTCACCAATGTAGAGGAGGCCACACCAGGAGCGCTTGACACAATACATGACCCCAGCAGATTCGCAGGTGAAGTGTCGCCTCAACTGGAAGGACTGTTCGGGGTCCTGAATGGAGGTGAATGGCAGGTTTAGCACTTTACCTGCTTGTGGTGAAAAGTGCTTGGAGGGAGATTGGAGGGGAGGGATGAATAGACGGGAGAATCACAGAGGGAGTGATCCCTGAAGAAAGTTGAGAGGCAAAGTAGGTAAAGATGTGTTTAGTGGTAGCATCCCTTTGAAGCTGGCCAAGTTGTGCAGGATAATGTACTGGATACAGAGGCTGATAGGCTGGTAGGAAAGGACATGAAGAACTCTGTCACTATTATGGCAGTGGGAAAATGGGGCGTGCGCATATGCATGGGAAATGGAGATGATGTGGGAGAGGGCAGCATCAATATTCAAAGGAGGGAACCCTGATCTTTAAAGGAGGAGAACATCGCCGATGTCCTGGAACAGAAAGCTGCATCCTGGAGACTGATGGGGTGGGGGCACAGCACTGGTGCCTGAAGCAGTGCAAATGTCGTTGTCTATTCCAGTTGGCAGCCTGTGATGAGTGTGTTCCACAGGCACTGATGATGGGAACTCTTCACATCATATGTCAATAATTTGGATGACAGAATTGATGGCTGTGTGACCAGTCCTATGGATGATACCAAGATAGGTGAAGGGGCAGGTAGTGTTAAGGAAACAGGGAGTCTGCAGAAGGACTTAGACAGATTGGGAGCATGGGCAGGTAAGTGGCAGATGGAATAATAGTATAGGGAAGTCTATGGTTATGTACTTTGGTAGAAGAAATAAAGGCATGAACTATTTTCTAAATGGGGAGAAAACTGGAAAAAAAATCTGAGGTGCAAAGGGACTTGGGAATCCTCATACAGGATTCCTCAAAGGGTAACTTGCAGGTAGTTCTGGTGGCAAGGAAGAGAATTGAAATATTAACATTAATTTTAAGAGAACTAGAATTCAAGAGCAACAATGCAATGGTGAAGCTTTATAAGACATTGATCAGACTAATACTTGAAGAATTGTGAGCACTTTTGGGCCCTTATCTTAAAAAAATGTGCTGGCATTAGAGAAGGCCAAGAGGATGCTCACAAGAATGATCTCAGGAATGAAAGGGTTAACATCTGAGGACTGCTTAATGGCTCTGGGCCTCACAAGAGTGAGAGGGGATCTCATTGAAACCTTTTGAATATTGAAAGGCTTAGATAGAGTGGGTTGTGGAGAGAATGCTTCCGATAGTGGGTGAGCCAAGGACCAGATGGCATAGCCTCAGAATAGAGTAACATCCATTAAGAACAGAGATGAGAAGGGAATTCGTTAGACAGTGGCAAATCTGTGGAATTTATTGCCACAATGGCTGTGGAGGCCAAGCCACCGAGTATATTTAAAACCGGAGGATGATAGGTTCTGGGTTACTTCGGGTGTCAACGGTTACAGGGAAAAGGCAGGAGAATGGGGTTGAGAGGGACAATGAATCAGCCATGGCAGAATGGTGAAGCAGACTCAATGAGCCAAATGGCCCAATTCTGCTCCTATGTCTTATAAAAAGATAGAGTGATGGAAAGAACAGGGATGCAATCCATAGCAATCCGTAAATTGCAAAGAACACTTGCTGGAATAAAGTGTGATGAATATGGGCAGCAAGGAAAAAATGCTGGAAGACCGAGAGGAAGAACACAGCAGCCACAGGAAAACTACGACTAAAGATAATGCTACAAACACATAATGACTACATTAGAATGGGTGAGATTGAGCAAATAGAAAGATCTGGTTATAAGAAATTGTTGAATTTAATAGTGATAACTAAAAGCTGAAGCTGGCCTATAGGAAAGGCAAGGTGCTTTCATTAGGTTCATATTAGGCTTTCTTGGAACAGTGTTGGACGTCAAAAGACAGAGGTTAGAGTGGGAGAGGCAAGAATTAAAGTTGCAGACTTTACAACTTAGACCCAGACCATGTTTTCAAATGTTCATCCAACCTCCTTGTCTGCAAAGCCAACACTGCCCTATCAGCCCTGACACCAATTTTAACCATTCTCTTGTCTCCCACTACATACCAAACTTCCCGACCTTTTTTTAATCATTGCCATCGGACATTGAAAATAGCTGTTTCCTCTGATATTAGCTCCCTTGCTTTCAAACATGCTAACACTTACTACTTGTGTGTCTATGGCTGAGTTGATCATTGGACTGCACTTGTGGATATCCCTATCGTTATGTTTTAGCACCTACTATGGACAGTCATGATGCATCTGGAATAGTTCAGCTGACATGGTTCTAGGCCATTATTGAAAATTTCTAACTGTCTTACATGTTTGTCTCCTTGCTTTGCTTTTTAATTGCTCCCAGAATGTTCAGCTGTTGAACAATTATGATGTACTGTACTCGTGATGAAAATAATGATTGCAGTTCTATTTCTGAGGGCGTCAAGAGACTCTTTTTCCCCAGCTCCACCTACTATACTTCCAAAAAAAATCACATCTTTTGTTTCTCATTTCTTACAAATTACCATCCCAACAAAAATGATCACTCCATCACTTTCTTGAAAATGTTATTGACCACACCGATTCCATTCACCTTACAATTCCTTGTTCCAATCTATCCAAATCAAGTTTATCATACTGTAACAGTGTACTCTTATCCAATGCCATATCCTATATCCTTTGTGAATTTTTTCTTTGTGCGTTCCCTCCCAAACTTCCTGCAGAAGCGTGAAGATCCACACTCAATGTTTTAGGAACAGCTTTTTCTCCTCTGCCATCAGATTTCTGAATGGCCCATGAACACTTCCTAACTATTCCTCTTTTTTGTTTATTTATCTATCACTATTTTTATTGTAACTTGTAGTAATTGTTTTATGTCTTGCTCTGTATTGCTGCCACAACACAACAAATTTCGTGTTATAGGCAGTGACAATAAATCTGATTTTGATTCATTCACAGCCAAACATGTTAGCAACACACACAAAATGCTGGTGGAACGCAGCAGGCCAGGCAGCATCTATAGGGAGAAGCACTGTCGACGTTTCGGGCCGAGACCCTTCCAAGCATGTTACCTTTCTTGAAGATGTCACTATTGTTGTTTTCAATGATTACCCTTTATATGGTCCCACTCTTTCTTATTCCATTATAAACAGAAGAGCTCAAGCAATGGACGATGCTCTTGTTGCCATGATGTCATTTCTGGAGTCTTTAGTGAAGATACACATGCAGGCATGCTATTGTCGTGCAGGTAGCGTGGCAATACTCGTGGATTGCTCCAGCACACTCTGTTGGTCGTTGATGCAAATGACACATTTCACTATATATTTCAATGTTTAAATGTATATTAGAGGAAAAAAGGCAAATCTTATCTTAATTTGATGATACATATCTGTACCCTTCTACCACCAGTGGACATAGGAGCAGAATTCAGCCATTTGTCCTACCGAGTCTGCTCCACCATTCTATCATGGCTGACTTATTATCCCTCTCAACCCCATTCTCTTCCTTCTCCCCGTAACCTTTGATCCCTTACTAAACAAATACCTGTCAACTTCTCCCACAGCACCTGTCGCAATGAATTCCATAGATTCACCATCGTGACCTTGCATGAACCCAACCCATGTGTTCCACTTTCTGGGATATATTGCACATAACTCTTTCCAATCCTAGCCAGTCTCCCTCCCTCAATTATTGAAGTCTATATTGGTGCTGCTTTCTGAAAATTCCTGCCTTGCACTTGCCTTTATATAGTTTATAGCTGGCTCTTTCTCCTTCTGAATTTCTCTGCCCTGATCACAGAAATAAATTTGTAAACAATATTTATTACACCTGTAATTTCCTTTATTATATTGTCATACTGATATCTGACTTTATCTTCTCCCTTTTCCTCAAGGTTGTCAGTCAGGGGAGGTAGCGGGGTTAAGCTTGCATAACCTATTAAATGCTGGCAATGGCATGCATTTCAAATAGCCTCTGACAACCAAGTCCAGCTCCTGACCTTCACATCTGGCTGTTCCATGCCTGGTGGAACTGTTTCTATTGAAAGGAGAAGGGGAAAAGGTATGTTACTAGTGCCTTAAAACCAGTCAATTCAGGCAGATGGGGCTCAACAGCTGCGGTTGCCAGCTCACCTAAGAGAAGGAAACCTCTGATCAAACCTCTGCTGCCTTGTGGTTATATCCACTCTTGGTGAAGGCTTTCAGTGTAAACCGAGGAAAAATCTAGAACCAGAGTCCCTAAGATGGTGCTTCGTTGAGTTTGATGTTCATTGGCAACTCCTGCGACACTACTGGTGCCAAAATGTATTAATCTCTGCCATTCTTTTGGATTCATCAGCCGCATGGAGAAGGGGAGCCTGCTTGCTCTCCATATCGTACTGTGCTGCCTTGCATATCACAGACAGCTAGTACCCAAAATCCATGATTGACTGTGACTAACCAGGGGTGGGTGGGGTTGGCTTCATGTTATCCTTCTCAAACTGCAGGGTGAATTCTATCATTTTATGATCAGTCTCCCAAGGACCCCTTTACATTAACTTCTCCTAATCAAATATAGGTCATTACACAACACCCAATCCAGAATCGCCTTTCCCTTAAATGGGTTGAACCACAAACTGCTCCAAAAAGCCATCTCATTGGCATTGTACAAATTCCTTCTCTTGGGTTCCAGCATCAACCTGATTTTCCCCAATATAGCTACATATTCAAATCCCCCATGACTATCATAACATTGCCCTGATTACATACCTTTTCTATTTTCCACAAGCTGAAATTTATTTCCCAATTCCTGGCTACTACTTGGGAGCCTGTGTACAACCCTGATCAGGGTCTTCCTACACTTGTATTTATTTATTTATTTATTTAAAAAAAAACTCTACCCACAAGGATTCTACATCTTCTGATCCCGTGTCACCCCTTTCCATGGATTTAATTTCATTTTTTAACCAACAGAGCCACCCGATCACCTCTGCCTGCCCATTCAATACAAGGTGTATGCTTGGATGTTAAGTTCCTAACTATGATTTTCTTTCAGCCATCAGCTCTGAGATGCCCACAAGTTCATACTAGTCCATTTCTAATTGCACTACAAAATGCATTTACAAGCACTTGAAATTTTCAAATGTCACTTCATTCTTCCAGAAGGGAGGGAGGTAGAAGAAAGGACATCAGTGTTGTGAAGATGTTGGAATTGAGAGTTAAGGATCTGGTTTTGAGGTACTTGGAGCCACATGATAAAATAGTCCAAAGTCAATATGGTTTACTTAAGGGAAAATCTTGCCTGATGCATCTGTTGGAATTCTTTAAAGAAATAACCAGCAGGATAGACAGAGGAACATTGGTGGATGTTGTGCACCTTTATTGTGTACAGTTCTGGTGACCGAATTATAGGAAAGATGTCAACAAAATAGAGAGTACAGAGAAGATTTACTAGAATGTTACCTGGGTTTCAGCACCTAAGTTATAGGGAAAGATTGAACAAGTTAGGTCTTTATTCTTTGGAGCATAGAAGGTTGAGGGCAGACTTGATAGAGGTATTTAAAATTATGAGGATAGATAGAGTTGATATGAACAGGCTTTTTCCATCAAGAGTAGGGGAGATTCAAACAAGAGGACATGAGTTGAGAGTTAGGGGGCAAAAGTTTAGGGGTAACATGACAGGGAACTTCTTTACTCAAGAGAGTGGTAGCTGTGTGGAATGAGCTTCCAGTAGAAGTGTTAGAGGCAGGTTCGGTATTGTCATTAAAAAAATTGGATAGGTATATAGACAGGAAAGGAATGGAGGGTTATGGGCCGAGTGCAGGTAGGTGGGACTAGGTGAGAGTAAGCGTTCGGCATGGACTAGAAGGGCCGAGATCGCCTGTTTCCATGCTGTAATTTGTTATATGGATTTTCAGAATGCCTTTGACAAAACGCCGCACAAGATAAGAGTCCATGGAATTACAGGAAAGATGCGAGCATGGATAGAGCACTGGCTGATTGGCTGCAGTGATAGTTGTGTTCCACAGGGTTCGGTGTTGGGACCGCTTCTCTTTACATTGCATGTCAATGATTTGGATGATGGAATTGATGGCTCTTTGTGGCCACGTTTGAGAGTGATGTGAAGGTAGATGGAAGGGCAGGAAGTGCTGAGGAAAAAGGAAGGTTACAGAAGGACTTGGACAGATTATGAGAATGGGCAAGAGTGGAAAATGGAATACAATGTTGGGAAGTGTAAACTCATGTGCTTTGGGTAGAAGTAATAGAAAAAATCTAAACAGAAAGAAAATTCAAAAATCCAAGTTGCAAAGGGACTTGGGAGTCCACATGCAGTACCAGAGGGCACAGCCTCATAATAGAGGGATGTTTATTTAGAGCAGAAATGAGGAGGAATTTCTTTAGCCAGTGGGTGCAGAATCTGTAGAATTCATTGCCACAGGTGACTGTGGAGGCTAGGTCATTGGGTGTATTCAAGGCGGTGGCTGATAGGTTCTTGATTAGTTAGGGCATGAAAGGTTATGGGGAAAAGCCAGGAGAATGGGGTTGGGGATGAGAAAGAAATGGCTCAGACATGATGAAGTGGTGGGACAGACTCAAATTCAGAATGGCTAAATTCATCCCTCATGTCTTACTGCAATAAGATCATTTATCTTACTCTGTATACTGTGTGCATTCAAGTACAATATAACAGTTTCAGTCCTCAAAATTCATTTCCCCACACCCATTGTTCCAGTTCTAATGACGGGCAATTAAGGCAATCGTCAGCTCTAAGGATCCTGAACGACCTGCAGAGTATTCTCCGCATCTCTGTTGTGATTAGTGATTTAGTGGGCTGACTCCTAGGCTTAGCTCTGCAAAGAAATGCCTTGCATTATCTGGCATGGAGAGCCTACTCAGGCTACAGATGGTCGAACAGTACTCTAATCATAGAGCGACATTTGAATTTGCAGGTAATGTCAAACTCGGAGTTATTTTTAGATCAACAGAAGATCAATACAAGCTACTTATAAACACTAATAATGAGGCAAGTGAGCTGTGAATTGGCAGATGGAATTTGGTGTCAGCAAGTACAAGGTGTCACATTTAGCTAAAAAAAAAGTAACAGCAGGCATGATGGATTAAATGGAAGTCTGTTCATACTAAGGAAGAGTGAGATTGGAAAGCATTAGTTTGTGGAACATTAAGTATGGGAAATAACACTTAATACATTATGCTATTTCTGTCTTGAGATGTAGAACATATGAAAAATGAAAGCATTTACAAACCTTAAAATCTTGAGGAACAGCAATACATAAAAATATAAAGCAAGGGAAACCTACAAGGCCACTAAAGCGGCTCTGTTCTTTGAAAGGATCATGCCTAATCCTAAGGCCACTTTTTCCTCAGGGATGATAACACACTCCACCCTCTAGTCTTCTCTTCTTGTGATGTTCCATAATTCTGGAATCTTCAAATAGATGAAACAGCATCTTCTCTGCCAACTGTCCTCTGAACCCTGCATAGTTCATTAAGGTCACCTTTCATTCATCTCAACTCTAGCAAGTATAGGCCTGTTGTCTCCCAATCTGCCCACTCCTTCTCACTCATTCCCCAGGTTTTAATAGGAATTGAAATTTCTGTCACCTTAATCTTTTCCTGGGCTTACCTTTGAACAACCAGAATGTCCATCAGACCCTGATAACAGTGGCAGTCAGTGTTGTCAATTCTTAATGTAGGGCAGGGCCCTGTCTTTCTCTCCTTCAGTCTATGAAATTCCTCATATTGCTCTACCACTTCGGAGAGAACCCTGGACACCTTCTGGGTGCAAGAACACAGCAGTACTGAAAATGGTCATGTTGGATGTAGTGATTTTGATCCAGAGGTTTTTCCAAAGGTCAACAATGAGGGACAAAACCTGACAGTTACAGCTCTGTTATTAAGTGTTACAAGAACAAAGAACAAAGAACGGCCAAGAACAAAGTTGTGGTCATTTCACCATGAACTTTAATTCAAGTCATTGAGCAAAATGATCCAACATCCATTTCCCAACAATTTCCCAACATCCATTCTCAATGACGTACTTTGAACACTTATACTGTTGTAATGGGGATGAGAGCAGCTTTTGAGTCACTCCCTAACATCAAGGCCTTTCAATTACCAACAAGACACAAAAGACTATTGGAATATTCTCCACCTACCTACATGAGTGTAGCTCTGACATCCCTCAAAAACTCAACAATCCTCAAAACATTACAGCGTACTAGGTAATGACTCCTGCTTTCTTATTAATTTTAATTTCTTGATCTGGGCATTGCCTACAAAGCCAGCATTTACTTTCCATCCATAAATCACTCTTGCTGTTCAACTTCTTTTTAGACCATTGAAAGTGGTCCTGGTGAAAATGCTCCCTTGGTGCTGTTGGGCAGGGAGTTCCAAGGTTTAGTCCCAGTAACAATGAAGGACTGGCGATATTCAGTACCTACAAAATGAATTCATCCTCTTGGAAGTTTTCATGTTTTATTGTTGTACAACATTGAATCGGTGGATTTAATTTGGCTTTTTGACACTGATCAACAGAAAAGACTCTTTCATGTCAAAGTGAAAACAAATTTCTACAAAATGGTCTAAATTTATTACAATTATTAAACAGTACAATTGATTGCATAATTACTCACCCACTTCAAGTCAGTATTTAGTAGATGCACCTTGGTAGTAATTACAGCCTTGCAGATGTGTGGATAGGTCTCGATCAGCTTTGCACATCTAGACACTACAATTTTCTCCTTTTTCACAAAACTGCTCAAGCTCTGTCAGATTGCATGGGGATCATGAGTGACCAGCCCTTTTCAAGTCCAGCCACAAATTTTCAATTGAATTGAGATCTGGACTCTGATTTGGCTACTCCAGGACATTAACTTGATTGTTTTTAAGCCAGTCCTCTGCAGCTTTGGCTTTATGCTTGGGGTCATTACCTTGCTGGAAAACCAATCTTCTCCCAAGTCTCAGTTCTCTTGCAGACTGCATCAGGTTTTCCTCCAGGATTCCCTATATTTTGCTGCATTTATTTTACCATCTACCTTCACAAGCCTTCCAGGGCCTGCCGCAGTGAAGCTTCCCCACAGTATGATGTAGCCACCACCATGCGTCACAGTAGGGTGTGTGTGTATTTGATGATGTGCAGTGTTTGGCTTACACCAAACATAGCATTATGTCTGGTGGCCAAAAGGCTCAATTTTGGGTTCATCAGACCATAAGAACCTTCTTCCAGCTGACTTCAGAGTCTCCCACACACCTTCTGGCAAACTCTAGCCAAGATTTCATGTGTGTTCCCCCCCAACAGTGGCTTTCTCTTTGCCACTCTCTCATAAAGCTGCAACTGGTGAAGCACCCGGACAACAGATGTTGTATGCACAGTCTCTCCCATTTCAGCCATGGAAGCTTGTAACTCCTCCAGAGTTGTCATAGGCCTCTTGGTGGCCTTCCTCACTAGACCCCTTTTTGCATGGTCACTCAGTTTTTGAGGATGGCCTGTTCGAGACACATTTACAATGGTGCCATTTTCTTTCCATTTCTTGATGACTTACTTAACTGTACTCCAAAGGATATTCAGTGACTTGTATCCATCTCCTGATTTGTGCTGTTCAATTACCTTTTCTCAGAATGCACTTTTGTCTTCATGGTGTAGTTTTTGCCAGGAAACTGACTCACCAACAGTTGGAGCTTCCAGCTACAGGTGTATTTTTACTACAATCAATTGAAACACCTTGACTGCACACAGGTGATCTCCGTTAAACTAATTATGTGACTTCTAAAACCAATTTGCTGCACAAGTGATGATTTGGTTTGTCATATTAAAGGGGGTGAATACTTATGTAATTAATTATTTTGTGTTTAATATTTGTAATTAATTTAGAGCACCTTGTAGAAGTCTGTTTTCACTTTGACAAAAAAGGGTCTTTTTCTGTTGGTCAGTGTGAAAAAGTCAAATTAAATCCACTGTGTTTCAATGTTGTATAACAATAAAACATGAAAACTTCCAAGGGGGTTGAATACTTTTTATAGGCACTGTACTTGCAAATCTGGATGGTATACACATCGGAGGGCAACTTGCTGTGATGGTCTTTCTGTGCTATCCTTGTCCTTGTTGGGAAGGTACGGTTAGGGTAGATTAACTGCAGTGCAGTTTGCAGATGGCACATGCGCACGCATTGCAGCAACTGTGTCTGTGTGCCAGTGGTAAAGGGAACAAGCCTTTATGATGGAGAGTAGAGTGCCCATCTGGTATGCTGGTATGTCTTGGGGGGGGGGGAGGGGGTGTCGAGTTCTTGAAGCATTGGAGCTACACTATCTAGGTGAGTGGAGAATATTCCATGAAACAATTGACTTCTGACTTGATGATGGAAAAGCCTTGATGTCAGAAGTACATAATTGAAAATGGGTACTGGGAGATTGTGATCATAAAACACACCTCATGGAAAACTAACATTTACAAATGCCCTTTACAAACTACAAATTCCGTACAGTCTGTTGGCTTCTCAAATTTAGCCTCCCTAAGGAAATAATGTCACTAGTGATTAAGAAAGATGTATGGGATTGCACCATTCAACACTTCGGGAGAGATGAATGGGTCTAATTCATCTTTTCACTTTTTTGAATATTAATAGATCTTAATCATCTTGTCTCTGAAACTAAGTGACATTATGATTTCAGTCAGTGGGCACACAGAAGTAATTATGTTAGGTTTGAAACATCAGCAATGTTACTGAAAAGGAATTACTTCAGATGAGGTTATCCGCTTCCAACAGAACTGTTCATCATCCCCCTCCAACACTGAACTTTATAATCATCTGCGGTAGGAATTAATTCACAAGTAGTAGAGACAGATCTTATTAATACATAACAGCTGATGCTTTCCCTGTACTGTGCGTTTCTGATGCTAAAGGCAATGTATAACTAGGCGGTAGGTTGTGGCTTTCATTCCCAGTCTGTGTAGGAGTGTGATCTCAGCAGGGACGTCAGCAGTGGAGCCACAATTTACACAGTGTACTGGGAGGGAAGAGGAAAATCAGCATGTTCCTCCTTAATGTCACCACTGTAAGTTCAAGGCAGTTTTGAGAATGGCGACCAACGCTGAATACTGAATGCCACACTCCCTGAGGAGATAGATGTTGGATTGTGTAGCAGGAGAGGGAGTTCAAAAGAAGTGAGCAGGGGCAGTCGGGTCTTTCTGTGTGCCACAGTTCCTGAGGTGACATTGGACTGTGTATACTTAGGCACTTGGCAAGTGTACAGAATAAGGTCGATGATCTTGTAGCGCAGTTAGAGATTAGCAGGTACGATGTTGTGGGCGTCACTGAGTCAATCTCAATCTCGTGTGGCTGTACGCCACTTGTCCCTCTAAGAAATTGGACGCTGACCTAAGGGTGTCACAGACCTGTTATTGCTCAAAATAACATATTCTATGTTCTATGTTCTATGTCACTGAGTCGTGACTGAAAGATTAACATCTAGGGATATGCAAAATATTGAAAGAACATGCAGGTAGGCAGAGGGGATGGGATGGCTCTGTTGGTAAAAAGTGAAATTAAATCTTTATAAGAGGATCGGAAGATGTAGAATCCTTGTGGCTAGAGTTAAGAAACTGCAATGCTGAAGAGACCTTTATGGGAGTTATACAGGCCTGGATTTCTGTTGTGTAATGAACCTGATATGATTAGGAAGCTAAAGGTAAAGGGACACTTAGAAGGCCATGTTGATATGATAGAATTTACCCTGCAGTTTGAGAGAGACAGAGAAGGTAAGGTCAGATGTATTAGTATTACAGTGAAGTGAAGGGAATTACAGAGGCATGAAAGTGGAGCTGGCCAGTTGATTGGAAGGGGACACTAACAGTGAACAACATTGGCTGGAGTTTCTGGGAGCAATTCAAAAGGTGCAGGATAGATACATCCCAAAGATGAAGAAGTGTTCTAAGGGGAGGATGATGCAACCATGGCCAACAAGGGAAATCAAGAACAGCATAGAAACAAGAAAGCACATATAATATTGCAACAGTTAGTGGGAAGTGAGAGGACTGAGAAAAACCACTGGACAACAACATTTTTTGAAAGTTAGGAAGTTAAAATCTTCCTCAGATTTTATTTTTGTTTTTGATAGACTGCTTAAGGCTCAATACAGACTATGTGTATCATGTAGGAATTTGGAGAAACAAGAAATTAACTTTTATTTAATATAATGCGTTTAATTGCTGATATAGTTCAACTAAACTAGAAACATTTTATTGATGATTTTCATTTGTACTCAGTATCTGAGGCTTCTTGCTAAAGAGTCCAACAATAATCATCCAGCATCAATGGATTCCAGTTGCCCTGATACCATTTCTCCATAAATGCAATGTCCTGGTGAAACCTTTCACCATACTCGTCACTGACAGCGCCAAGCTTTGGAAGGAAGAAATGGGAATGGAGAAGATGAATCTTTAGTAACATGTTGTACTTAATGGTTTTGTATGCTTGAAGCATGTTGTCAATGAACTGAACATAGATTGGTATTCCACAGTTGCCAAGAAAGTTTTCAACAACATCCTTGACTTCCTTTGATGCAAGTTTCTCTGGTCCACCAGAAGTTCTTCGAATTGCCTGTCATTGGTGACCTGTTTGATTTGTGGAACAACAAAAATGCCTTCCTTAATCTTGACAACAGTTATTCTGGGAAACATCTGTCTCAAGTATCAAAATCCTTCATGTAAATTTTTGTGCCTGGTGACAGCAAATTCCAACCTTGCAGTCTTCTGCTTTTGCCTTTGACAAACACAACTCTCAGACTGAGTTATCAGATGAGGTTTATTCGACGTAAAGGGTTCAATATCTGCATTGGTATCAGTATTGTTTTCCATTCCTGGCTCATGCATCATGTGATCCTTGTCTGCCTCCTGTAGACTCCATGTCCCGTTTTTCTAAAACTTGTCCTGTCATACCGCACCCGCCCTGACCAAGCATGTCCAGGCATTCCTGGACAAAATGGAAAGCTTTTCAGCTTATATTGTAAGCAACATTTTAATTGACTTGAATTATGTATTTAAAGAGCAAATATAGGCAATTTTTTTAAAGATGGTAGGTGAGAGGGAAATTTCATGGTGATTTTCATGATCAGCGGCCCAAAGACACACCTAAAAATATTCAGGAAGAAAAATCTTTATAGTCCAGTGAATCCAATAAAAGGCAACCAAAAAGGCAATAAGGAGAGAAAAGATGAAATATGAAGGGAAATCTAGCCAATATCAAAAAGGATACTAATTTTTTTCAGCCAGATAAAAAGTAAAAGGGAAGTGAGAGTGGATATCGGACTGCTGGAAAATAATGCTGGAGAGCTTGTAATGGGGAACAAAGAAATAGCAGATAAACTTAATAAGTATTTTGCGTCAGACTTCACTATGGGGGACACTAACAATATGCTCAAAATATGAGACTGTCTGGGCCAGAAGTAAGTATATTTGCACTTACAAAGGAGAAAGTGTTTGGGACACTGAATGGTTTGAAGGTAGACTGATCACCTGGACCAGATGGACTACACCTCAGGGTTCTGAAAGACGTAGCTGAATAGGTTGTGGAGGCATTAGTAATGATCTTTCAAGAATCACTTGATTCTGGAATGGGTACAGAGGGCTGGAAAACTGCAAATGTCACTCCACTGTTAAAAAGGGTGGGAGGCAAAAGGAGGCCAGTTAGCCTGACTTCAGTGACTGGGAAGATGTCGGATACACAGTGTACTTCGAATCACATGATAGAACATAGAACAGTACAGCACATTACAGGCCCTTCAGCCCACAATGTTGTGCTGACCCTTAATCCCTGCCTCACATATAACCACCCCCCCCCACCTTAAATTCCTCCATATACCTGTCTAGTAGTCTCTTAAACTTCACTAGTGTATCTGCCTCCACCACTGACTCAGGCAGTGCATTCCACGCACCAACCACTCTCTGAGTGAAAAACCTTCCTCTAATATCCCCCTTGAACTTCCCTCCCCTTACCTTAAAGCCATGTCCTCTTGTACTGAGCAGTAGTCCCCTGAGGAAGAGGCGATGGCTGTCCACTCCGTCTATTCCTCTTAATATCTTGCACACCTCTATCATGTCTCCTCTCATCCTCCTTCTCTCCAAAGAGTAAAGCCTTAGCTCCCTTAATCTCTGATCATAATCCATACTCTCTAAACCAGGCAGCATCCTGGTAAATCTCCTCTGTACCCTTTCCAATGCTTCCACATCCTTCCTATAGTGAGGCGACCAGAACTGGACACAGTGCTCCAAATGTGGCCTAACTAGAGTTTTATAGAGCTGCATTATTACATCGCATCTCTTAAACTCTATCCCTCGACTTATGAAAGCTAACAGCCCATAAGCTTTCTTAACTACCCTATCTACCTGTGAGGCAACTTTCAGGGATCTGTGGACATGTACCCCCAGATCCCTCTGCTCCTCCACACTACCAAGTATTCTGCCATTTACTTTGTACTCTGCCTTGGAGTCTGTCCTTCCAAAGTGTATCACTTCACACTTCTCCGGGTTGAACTCCATCTGCCACTTCTCAGCCCACTTCTGCATCCTATCAATGTCTCTCTGTAATCTTCGAGAATGCTCTACACTATCTACAACACCACCAACCTTTGTGTCATCTGCAAACTTGCCAACCCACCCTTCTACCCCCTCATCCAGGTCATTAATAAAAATCACAAAAAGTAGAGGTCCCAGAACAGATCCTTGTGGGACACCACTAGTCACAACCCTCCAATCTGAATGTACTCTCTCCACCATGACCCTCTGCCTTCTCCAGGCAAGCCAATTCTGAATCCACCTTGTCAAACTTCCCTAGATCCCATGCCTTCTGACTTTCTGAATAAGCCTACTGTGTGGAACCTTGTCAAATGCCTTACTAAAATCCATGTAGATCACATCCACTGCACTACCCTCATCTATATGCCTGGTCACCTCCTCAAAGAACTCTATCAGGCTTGTTAGGCACGATCTGCCCTTCACAAAGCCATGCTGACTGTCCCTGATCAGACCATAGAATGGGCCAAAGTCAGCATGGTTTCCTTAGGGGGAAATATTGAAATATTGCCAGATAAATTTGTTGAAATTCTTTGAGAAAATAGCAAGCAGAATAGAAAAAAGGAAAGTCAGTGGATGTGTATAATTTTCAGAAGGCCTTTGACAAGGTGCCACACATGAGTCTGCTTGAGAAGATAAGAGCCCATGGTATTACAGTAAAGATACTAGCATGGATATAAGACTGACTGATAGGGAGGAACAAAGAGTGGGAATAAAGAGGGCCTTTTCTGGTTGGCTGCCAGTGAGGAGAGGTGTTTTGCAGAGGTCAGTGTTGGAATCACTTCCTTTGAAATTATGTATCAATAATTTGGATAACTGAATTAGAACATATGTCATAAAACAGAACAGCACAGGAACAGGCCATTCAGCCCACAATATTGTGCTGAACGATCTAAAAAGCAAATCAAAAACACCAAAACACTAGTCCCTCCTACTGACACCATGTCCATATCCCTCAATCTTCCTTACATCCTTGTGCCTATCAAAATATCTCTTAAAGGCCTCCAGCGTATTTGCCCCTACCACCATACCAGGCAGTGCATTCCAGGCATCCACAACTCCGAGTGGAAAAATAACTTAACTCTCACATCCACTTTGAACCTACCCCCCTCCTACCTTCAATGCAAGCCCTCTTTGTTTGATATTTCAACTCTGGGAATATAGATACTCCCTGCCTGCTCTGTCTATGCCTCTCACAATCTTGTAAACTTCTATCAGATCTCCCCTCAGCCTCCGACGCTCCAGAAAGGGCAGGAGAATGGGGTTGAGAGGGATAATCAATCAGCCATGATGGAATGGAGGAACAGACTCAATGGGCTGAATGGTGTAATTCTTCTCTTATGTCTTATGGTCTTATCGTCTTATGGTCCTTGACTATGTTTGTATGTGAATAATTATACTCTGAAGGCAACAGAAAGCAGTTGGAAAATATTCCCCATTATCACTTGCTATCTTTAGAGATGGACAAAACAGAGAAAGAAGAAAACCAAAACAATTATTTTTCAGAATCTTTTATCCTTAAACTGGCCATATGATGAGTAATGCTTGTTTTAAATAGTCTATCAACAATAACAGAGGCATTTCAAATGTACCAAGTTAAAACAATTCAAATTCCAATGAGAAATGAAATGCTATATGATCTTGATTTTTTTGTTCCTGTTCTGTCCAGGGTACTTTTTCGTCACTTGAGCTTGAGACAGAACTTCCTTTCAGTGCCTCAACTGAGAATGTATTTTGCTTACTTGCCTGGAATTCAATAACGGGTCTTATTCCAATACATCATTCTTTATTTCTGCACACAGCACCAAGTCCAGAAGCCACACTGTCTGAAATAGTGGCCTCGAAATTTCTAGGAATTCACTCTTCTAAGTGGCTGGAATGCCTGCTCTTACCACAGACTGGAACATTTTTCCCATACTTGGGTTGGCCAGTAAATGCTGCCAGAAATGCCCATAACCTATGAATGAATTCAAGAAAAAAAACAAACACAGAATTTAAATTGAATATCCCTGTCCCTGAAGTGACATTTGCTACCTCCAACCCCAGGAAGTTTATGGCTTTGAATTGATAAGAAGGCAGGAGAGGGGCAATGGGAATGCAGAGTCTAATTCTAAATGGGCTGCAGGATCTGAGAACCAGGAATGGATGCATATTTAACTTTGAACATTCTCGGGGGTACTTGAGAAAGATTTTCAAACTTCTTCCTCCACCGTTGATGTGGCCCTCACCTGTATCTCCTCCATTTCCCAGATACCCACCCTCAATCCATCTCCCTGCCATCATTACAGGAATAGAGTTCCCCTTGTCCTTACCTACCATCCTACGATCCTCTGTATCCAGCACTCCATGATCCATAACCTGCCATTTTCAATGGGATCCATATCTTTCCCTCCACATCCCCACCCCAGCTCTCCGCTTTCCACAGTGGTCACTCTCAATGCGACTCCTTTGTCCGCCGTCCCTCAGAACTGGTTTTCACACCTGTAAATGTGACAGGTGCTACACCTGACCCTATACCTCCTCCCTCATCATCATTCTGTGCTCCATATAACCACTCCAGGTGAAGCGACACTTCACCTCCGAGTCCCGAGGGGGGGGGGGGGTCATCCCCTGTATCCGATATTTCTGGAGCAGTCTCGTGCACATTGGCAAGACCCGACATGGAATGGGAGACCACTTGGTCGAGCACGCTTGCTCCATCTGCCACAAAAGGTGGTCTTTCGCAGTGGCCACCTCTTTTAATTCCACTTCCCGTTCCCATTCCAAAATGTTGTTCCATGAGCTCCCCTACTTCCACAATAAGCTTACACTTAGGCTGGAAAAGCAACACTTCATATTCCATCTAGGTAGCCTACAATCTGACGGTATGAACATTGATTTCTCTAACCTGGCAATTTTGGCCCACGCCCAGTCTTTTTCCATTCCCCACTTTTGGCTCTCCTCTTTACCCTTTCTCTTCTCCTCACCTTCCCATCTCCTCTCTCTGTTGCCCCTCCTCCTTCCCCTTCTTCCATGGTTGATTCTCCTCTCCTATCAGATTCCTTTTTCTTCAGCCTTTTACCTCTTCCACCTATCAGCACCCAGCTTCTCACTTCATCCCTAAAGCTCTCTAAAGGTAGTGAACATTAAAAAAATCATGTCCGTAAGACCATGAGACATTGGAATAGAAATAGGCCATTTGGCCCATTGAGTATGCTCTGCCATTTGATCATGGCTGATCCTTTTTTCTCCTCCTCAGCCCCACTGGAATGGGAGACCACTTGGTCAAGCATGCTTACTCCATCTGCCATAGAAGGTTGTGCTCATAACCTTTGATGCCATGTCCAATCCAACCTATCCAACCTATCAAGCTCTCCCTCAAATACACCCACCAACCTGGCCTCCACAGCTGCCACAAATTCACCACCCTCTGGCTAAAGAAATTTCTTTGCATCTCTATTTTAAATGGACACCCCTCTATCCTGAGGCAGTGCTCTTTTGTCCTAAACTCCCCAACCATGGGAAATATCCTTTCCACATCTACTCTGTCCAGGCCTTCAACGTTCAAAAGTTTTCAATGAGATCCCCTCTCATCCTTCTAAATTCTAGCAAGTACAGACCCAGAGCTATCAAACATTCTTCGTATGATCACCCTTTATTTCCTGGAATCATCCTCTGAATTCTCTGCAGATGGGGAGCCCAAAACTGTTCACAATACTCAAAGCGAGGCCACACCAGTGCCTTATAAAGTCCCGGCATCACATCCTTGCTCTTGCATACTAGACCTCTTGAAATGAACCATGACAATAGTCATATCATAGTTGATAGAGAAGATTCCATACGCATAATTGGCATACACTACCTCATATAGGTCTGATTCCAGTAGATGATACAAAATGCTTCACTGCAAGCATCACTTCAGTTGCACAATCCACAGATACATGTGGAGATGATGTTTGTAGAACCAGGGAACAAGAGGGGTGGGAGGATAAATGGATAAAGCCACAATAGAATGGAGACGTAGTGAGAATGAATCCAACATCAGGTCAATACCAAGTGCAGCAGAATGCAGTAGTGTCTCGATGTAGTGCCTTGGAACACTCAAAGCTATAGTAAGGGAAGGCATATGATATTTGAGGAATTTTTCTTAGACCACATCTGGAAAAACTGTTCCTAAATGAATGGCATTAAGCAAAAGTGAAGCAGATCATGACTGGAAGATATTTTTGATACAATTCCAGTTGGTGTTACAGCCAAGAACCAGGAAACAAGGAGTGACAGTGACTGTCTAGAGAACCAAAAATGACATGAGGAAAAGCTATTTTTATGTAGTATGTGGTAAAAATCAGAAATACATGTGGCAGTGGTAGTCCAAGCAGATTCAATTGTGTTCTAAGAGGAGCTGGATAAATGGCTGAAAGGAAAGAATATGCCGGGCCATGGGAAGGAGCTGTGGGACTAGAACTGGCTGGATTGTATTTGAATAAAGCCAGTTTAAATGTAATAGGCAGGATAGTCTTTTTCTCTGCTATATTCCTTGGTGATTCTGTACCTGTGGGCTCAGATCTCTCCTCTTGCATATGACTTAATTCAGTTGTCTAATAGAAGGCTCAAAGGTTATTATTTGTGATAGAATAGGGATTCCTGCTTGCTATTATTTTAAAATCCTCGAATGAATTCTTTGAAGCAATCAGAACGTTATAACCTTTGTGAATGGCTGTCTAATAGGATCATCAAGGGTGTTCAGTTTGAAAAGTTAACTCTGTATCACTTTCTACAGAGGCAGCATTATCTGCTGAATATTTCTGATATTGTTTTTGTCTTTATTTCAGATTTCTAGCATTTGCACTTGTTTTGGTTTTTGTGATACTCTTTGTGCCCTGAATGGCAAAGACCAGAAGAGTTTCAAGTTCACACACGGAGCATTGTAGGCCTTCTGTTTCGTACTTGGTTTCACGTCATTAAGAAAACCGTAATGCTAGATTTTAAAGAAATCTGTTGCAGGCAATATTGATGGAAAATATATTAAAAGAAGTTCTCTACAGGGCACCTATGAATACCATAGTATTTCTCCAACAGCAAATGAGCTATGTAACAACAGCAGGTGAGAAAAGATGCATTGAAAGATCCCATACTCAGTCTGAAGGAAACACCCTGGCAGTGGTTAACATACCTAGCACAAATGAGGTAGCTTCTGAGAACCACAACAATCATTACTTGCTTTAGATAATTGCAGGAGTTCCTCAGAGAGAAACAAAACACTTAGCTCTCCAATTGTCTGTAGGTGGCACACAATGAGAAATATCTGATGAAACACCTAGGCCACTTTTCATTTTAAATGACTTCAGAAATCTTAGTTATTCACAAGAAATGTAATCTTAGTGTCCACTATTCAGAATACCTGGTGGATGGTGTGCAAGTCCCAACACGAATTTCAAAAAACCACAAAGAGAAAGATTATGCTTTTTTCGCATTGCAGAAGGTAAGTTAGTAGAACTAAAAAACTAATAATATACATGCCAAGTTTTAATGTTGAATTTTTAGCTTCAATTTTTGAATTATTTGAATCTACATATTAAAGTACTATTTGCCATTTTTCTCAAATAGCTGTAGAAAAACTGCTTGCAAAATTTTACATTAAAGCAAATTAATAATCTGAGAGCTCCATTTAACATATTGGGCATAATCATTAAAAAGTACCTTAGGCCATTATTGAATGTTTCCATTCAATTTTGATGTACATTTTAATGTGAAAGTGAAGCATTCATTTTAAAAAAAGATCAGCTAACCTTGATTGCCAAGTCTATCTAGGAAAATGTAATTCTCTGATTGGTTGACAGAGTTTATGATTGACAGCCAAGTGGATAGACACCATGCAAAAAGAATAGTGACACCGTTGTCATCTGGAATGTTGGAGATTTGGGAGGATTCATTGGATGGTCAAAAGCTAGTGGGTGTCAAGTTTTATTTGTGAGTCCCAATATGACATTCCTACTCTTCTTGGCTGCCCAAGAATAGGTATTACAGATATCTATATATAAATGTCTTCTTGACTGTTTGTCTTAATTGGCAGAGGATTGCTTGCAGTGGATGCTGTAATTGATAAACCAAAACAATGGCTTTAGCAGATATTTATTGGATCCCAAAAGTTCATATCTTAGTCAGCTGCGAAGTTATCCATGAAGAGAGAACCATTAGAAGGTATCAAGTTGAATTGGATTTTAACTTTTGCTTCACCAGTAGATACATGGAGTGAAGCTTCTCTCCCACTATCACTGAATGGGTTTCGATTCCCACCACTATCTCTAAGGACTTTAACTGTTCTTCCTGTGATCGCGTGAATTCCCACCGGATGTCCTCCCACATTCAAAATACATACAGGTTACCTTCTCATGGTTTTATATTCGGTGTTGCTTTATTACCTGCTCCTTTTCCGTTTTATTGTGCGAGGGGAGGGTGCTCTGTTAGTTTTTGTGTGGGGGGGGTGTTTTTTGTGGGGGGTCAATGTTCCTGCTCCGTTTTGTGTGTGTGTAGGGGGTTTATGATCGGGATGCTGTTCTTTTTTGGAAGGGGGGAGTGGGTTTGATATTTCTGTCTGAATGACTTTTACCTTCTTTCTTTGGTTCTCGGCTATCTTGAGAAATACAGATTTCAGAATTGTATACAGATACAGGCTTTGATAATTAATGAATGAAATGGAATGAAGGTGAGGGTCAGTAGGTTGTGGGCATGCTATGTTGGTGCCAGAAGTGTGACATCATTTGCAGGTTTCCCCAGCACATTCTCGCTGACTTGATTTGATGCAAATGATGCATTTCACTGTATGCTTCAATGTATGTGTGGCAAATAAACACTAATCTTTATCGCTATATTATTTTCATAGTTGTAAGCAAAATGTACACTCTGGTTAATGCTGGTTAACACTGTACTGCAGATCTTGCATTATTTGTACTTTTTGATGGCCTTGTGGCTCTCTCTAGTGTTGTAATGTCACTTCAACGCATCTCAGAGCTTTATTACCGGTAATCGCTTCCGAAATCACACTAGAGACACAATGCTTTTCTGCTCCAGTGAAAACCAGCTGGAATAGATGAAGGTGCATGATTTCTATTCATCCCTTTCAGCTTTTGTGTGCGTGCACCAGCCAGCCCGGCTCTGCACTGACGTCAATAAAAGTCACATGGCTACATCACAGTGTAGCATTTCTCTATCAGACAGCACACACACACACAATGCCTAAAATGCTGAATTCCTGAGTACAAAATCATTACATTTCCTGTAATGATTTGTGTTCCTGTAACACAACTTTGCTGGAAAACCATTAATTCAAATCTTTTCATTGGAGTTCAACTGTAGTGAATGTAGAAACTACGGACAGTTTCTACAGTGACAGTATTGCAAATCTTCAAGAGCATTTAACAGGCACTAGGCAGAAATGGCCATCCACTATTTCCCATAAGCTGAAATTAAAAGCTACATCAACATGGAGATATGGGGTCATCAGTATGGAGAGAGTCCATTCAATTTACCTTTCCTGAGTTTTATCAAAATGTGGCACCAACATCCTGGACTTCTGGCATTAGGACAGAATGAGGAGGTGGTGATGGAAGAAACTTGGAGGCTGGCCACTGTACTGTATATGACTGTGAGTACAAGTGTGAGGTTGTTGGCTGACAAGCCTTTGGGACAGTTCTCCCAGCTATGACACAGTTCTTTTAGTGTAAGTGAAGTCTAGTTCGTGAAATATACCTTTGCTGTGTTCTGATTTGAAGCCGTGCTTACAGGTGAGTGAAACATAAGCTGTAAATAAGGTTGAAACACTCAGCAGAACAGTCAGCAGCTATGGAAAGAGAACTGGAACAAATATTTCATATCAAGATCTTTCTACAGAACTGGAGAATTGAGAACTGGGAATGGGGTTCTGATGAAGGGTCTTTGACATAAAACTTTACTTCTGTATTTTTCCCTCAGTAGATGACCCCAATAAATTCACAGGTGAAGTGTCGTCTCATCTGGAAGGCCCTGAATGGTAGTGAGGGAGGAGGTGTAGGGGCAAGTGTAGCACTTGTTGCACTTGCAAGGGTAGAGCCAGGAGGGAGATCAGTGGAGAGGGACGAATGGACAAAGGAGTTGCATAGGGAGCGATCCCTATGGAAAGCAAAAAGGTGGGGGGGAGGGAAAGATGTGCTTGGTGTTGGGATCCCGTTGGAGGTGGTGGAAGTTATGGAGAATTATGTGCTGGAGATGGAGGCTGGTGGGATGGTAGGTGAGGACAAGAGGAAACCCTATCCCTGGTGGTGGGGTGGTGAGAGGATGGGGTGAGGGCAGACGTGCACAAAATGGAAGAGGTGCGGTTGAGGGCAGCGTTGATGATGGAGGAAGGAAAGCCCTTTTCTTTGAAGAAGGTGAACATCTCCTTAGTTCTGGAATCTAAAGCCTCATCCTGAGAGCAGATGTGGTGGAGACGGAGGAATTGAGAGAAGGGGGTGGTGTTTTTACAAGAAACAGGGTGGGAAGAGGTATAGTCTAGGTAGCTGTGAGAGTCAGTGTTTTTATAACAGACATCAGTAGAAAACTGTCTCCAGAGATAGAGACAGTGAGATCGGGAAAGGGGAGGGAGGTGTTGGAAATGGACTTGGTAAATTTGAGGACAGAGTGGAAGTCGGAGGCAAAGCTGATGAAGTCAATGAGCTCCACATGGGTGCAGGAAGCAGCACCAATGCAGTCGTCGATGTAGCGTAGGAATAGTTGGCGAGTGATACCAGTGTAGGCTTGGGACATGGACTGTTCCAAGGAGCCAACAAACAGGCAGGCATAGCTGAGATCTATGCAAGTGCCCATGGCTACACTTCTTGTTTGAAGTAAGTAGGAGGAGCCGTAGGAGAAACTATTAAGAGTAAGGACAAGTTTTGCCAGATGGAGGAGAGTGGTGGTGGAGGGAAACTGGTTGGGTCTGATGTCCAGAAAGAAATGGAGAGCTTTGAGGCCATACTGGAGCAAGATGGAGGTGTATAGGGACTGAACATCCACAGTGAAAATAAGATGATCGAGGCCAGGGAACTTGAAGTCATTGAAAAGATCAAGAGCGTGGGAAGTGTCATGGATGTAAGTAGGAATGGACTGAACGGTTGATAAAACTGAGTTGAAATATGCAGGTACAAGTTCAGTGGGGCAGGAACAAGCAGAAACAATGGGTCTACCTGGACAGGCAGGTTTGTTACCATGGGCTTTGAACCCTCATTCCCAGGATAACTAGTTCAGGCTTCTGGATTGACAGCCTAATGACAACTTCTACCCTCAAAGTGAATTTGTTAGTTATATTGAAGCAATGGCCTTGAACAAAAGTCAGCACATCAACTGTGTGTATCGTTTTTGTGAAATATTTAATAATTTCAAATGTACGTAACATTCATAATATTAGTGTAAGCACCAAAACTATTCATGTCTTCATTTACTGGTTAGTGTAGTATTTGCAACAGGCTTATAGTCAAGAACTTGTGCACATCAGAAGAGATGGCTTGGGAGATGATTTTGCATCCTAAATTCAATCCGCTATTTGTTGAAAATAACCTGGTGCAGGTAGCAGAGAGAATTTACAGAAAAGGAATGTTTAATGCATGGTTAACATCAAAATAAGAATGTTCTTTTAAAATTAACTTTATTTCTTGTTTGACACTGTCCCACCAGTAACAACTTTCTAACATCCACCATGTCAAACCCCCTTTTGTATCCTTTATGTTCAAATTGATCACCCCTCATTTTCCAAAACTCCGAGGAATATACGTCCAAACTATTTTAGTCTCTCGTGACAGGCAGACCCTCTCATCCCAGGAATTAGCTAGACTAATCTCCTTTGAAATGTCTGTATCTGCTATATCTATTACAATGCCATAGAGTCATAGATTCATAGAAAAGTACAGCACAGAAACAGGCCCTTCGACCTGTCTAGTCCATACCAAACCAGCTAAGCAGCCTACTACCATTGACCTGCACCGGGACCATAGTCCTCCATACCCCTGCCATCCATGTACCTAGTCAAACTTCTGTTAAACTTTGAAATCAAGATTGCATGCACCACTTGCCCTGGCAGCCCATTTCACACTCTCATGACCTTCTGAGTGAAGAAGTTTCCCCTCATGTTCCACTTAAACTTTTCACCTTTTACCCTTAAGCTATGACCTTTAGTTGTACTCCCACCTATCCTCAGTGGAAAAAGTTTGCTTGCATTTACCTGACCCATACCCCTCATAATTTCATATACCTCTATCAAATCTCCCTTCAAATTTCGACATTCCAAGGAATAAAGTCCTAACCTATTCAATGTTCCCTGATAACTCAGGTCCTCCAGTCCCGGCAACATCCCTGTAAACTTTCTCTGTACTCTTTCAACCTTGTTTACATCTTTCCTGTAGATAGCTGACCAAAACTGCACACAATCCTCCAAATTAGGCAACTTCAACATACCATCCCATCTCCTGTACTCAGTACTTTGATTAATGAAGGCCAAAGTGCCAAAGGCTTTCTTTCTGACCCTATCTGCCACTTGACGCCACTTTCAAAGAATTTTGGACCTGTATTCCCATATATTTTCATTTTACAGCACCCTCACTGCGTAAGGCCTACCCTGGCTGGTCCTACCGAAATGCCACACCTCACACTTGTCTGCATTAAATTCCATCTGGTATTTTTGCAGCCCATTTTTCCAGCTGGTTCAGATCCCACTGGAAACACTGACGCTCTTTCTCACTGTCCACTACACCCCCAATCTTGATGTCATCTCCAAACTTGCTGATCCAGTTAACTACATTATCATGCAGATTGATGATATAGATGACAAACAACAACGGACCCAGCACCGTTCTCTGTGACACTCCACTAGTCACAGGCTCCCAGTCAGAGAGACAACCCTCTACCACCACCCTCTGGCTTCTCCCACAGAGCCAATGTCTAATCCAATTTACTACCTCATCTTGAATGCTGAGTGACAGAACCTTCTTGACCAGCTTCCCACATGGGACCTTGTTAAATGCCTTGCTAAAGTCCAGGTAGACAACATCCACTGCCTTCCCTTCATCAACTTTCTTGGTAACTTCCTCAAAAAACTCTATAGGATTGGTTAAACATGACCTACCATTCACAAAGCCATGCTGACTATCTGTAGTCAGTCCATGTCTATTCAAATACTTGTATATCCGGCCCCTTTCCCACTGCTAATGTCAGGATCACAGGCCTAATATTTCTTGGTTTATTTTTAGTGCCTTTCTTAAACAATGGAACAACATTAGCTATCCTCCAGTCCTACGGTACCTCACCTGTTGTTAACTATCTCTGCTAAAGCCCTGCAATTTCTGCACTTGCCTTCTGCAGAGCTCGAGGGAACTTTATTTTAGGATTTTATCCACCATAATTTGCCTCAATACAGCAAACACCTCCTCCTCTGTAATCCACGAAGTCCATGTCAGTATATATAATTTTAGGTAGTGAGAACAAAATTGTCCACAGTATTTCAAGTCTCAGCAATCTCTGTGACATTTTAGCTTTTTTAACCTTGAAAACCTTGTGATTTAGGCCAAAATGCACTCGCCTTGTAACTACTTGTTGGAGCTGCCTGCAAACCTTTTGAGATTCATGCAGAGTACCAGGGTCCCTCTGCCCTTCACTCACTTGCAGCCTCTCCGTTTAGACAATAAACCAGCCTTTGATTCCCTATACCAATGCTTCCCCACATTGAACTCCATTTGCCAGTTTTGCTCAATCACTCAATGCATCTGCCTATCTCATTGCAAAATCATAATATTCTTTTCATAACATGCCCTTTGGTTATTTTTGTTATCTTCGGCATAAGATATTCTACCGTCTCTCTTAACCCAACAAGAGTAACTTTACATCTATAATCTTTTTATTTTAATAAGTAAACCAGTATTACATTAAGTAGAATCAACTCATGCTTTTATTTTTATCATTGCATATAAAAACATTTTATGAAGGTTTCTCAGCATGATATACATACAGTGCTATACCATAGACTGTAAGAGATTAGGAAAACCATTGAAAGATTCTTCTTTTGCAACCGCCAGACAAGTTGCTGCTCTAAAGACATATTCAAAACAAAATAAATTGTTCAGGAGTCTCTGTAGATAACAATTGTCTGTAATCCCTTTTATTATGGTTTAATTCAAAAAGAAAAAAAAGTCCAATTCCTTTGGGCCAGGGCTGCTGAAATCTACAGTTTACGTGTCAAAGGAGGCTCTGCTTTTAATAGGAAAGAATCTCCCCTTTCATCGAACTGTCACTTGACTAGTAAGCTTTGAAATGCAGCAGACAGTAACAATATATTGGAGAAAGTTAAGGCACAACCCTGGGGCCAAAGGCCTGCAACCGTTTACATCAAGTGTTGATTTCCTCAAGTTCTCCTTAGTCAAGCTACAGATGGCATAATATTATAGAAGAAAATTTACAGATATAAGTATATTCATTTTTTCACAAGGAGATTCCATTGTAGTAACACCAGTCCATTAGGAATTGTGTTATAATAAGAATCAATAATTTACAATGAACATTACAGTATGTACAGTTCAATAAATACATGGTTGTAAACAGAGACAAACAAGACTGGATTACAAGTAAGGTCATTTGGTGAGGAAAAAGGTATGGCAACAAAATTAAATAATGGAGAAAAATAAGCTCATTCAGTAGGTGCTCCTTAACAGCCAGACCTATTCAAGTTTAACAGTTTGTTCTATCTATAAATTCTCCCCGAAACATCCTGATATGGATGGGTGGGGAGGGGGAGGTGTGGGCATGTTGGTGGGGAAGTAAAAGTTTTGCATTGGTACAGTAACTTGCAAGCCTAGGTGTACTAATTTGGAGCTACATGCTGCCATACAGTATTTATTTGTATTTATATTGTTTAGCGATACAGTGCAGAGTAGGCCCTTCTGGCTGTTACGCTGCCCCAGCGAATCTGATTAACCCTAACCTAATCATGGGACAGTTTACAATTTCCAATTAACCTACACGGACTGTGGGAGGAAACCGGAGCACCTGGGCAAAACCCCACGCATACCAACTCCTTTCAGAATTGAACTCGAACTCCAGAACACCCAGAGCACTGCGCTAACTGCTACATTACCGTGGCACCTGTAGTCTACACGGCTTTACACAATATGGAAGTTTTTCATCTGAATCTTCACAATAATGCAACATAACTTTGCTTGCATTACTCTCACAAGCTGTCTGCAGCTTGAGCACATTTTGGCAAGAAAATTTGAGTGTTGTGAAATTCAGTGCATTTTATGCCCAATTCTGGAGACAGCCTATCAAGGTTGATTGTCTGCTATCTACGAGTTTCCACAAGCTGCTGGGGCAACATTATAAATCAAGGGTTTCATTCAGATCCAATGCCTTTCAATGCAATCATTAACAAAGAAAAATGCAGCATCTGGGGACTTGTGGCATTTTTATTCCCAGAGAATAATTGCTTTAAATGGTATTAAATTCATAAAATCATAATATGTATGATGATAAAGAACTACTTGCACTCAGCATACAGAATTGTACAGAGAACTTGCAAGTTACTAGTATATCTACCAATAACAGATGAAAATTCAAAGTATTTTTAAATATAATACTTCCATAAATCTGTATTAACAAAAGTAAAATCTAAAAAAGTTCTCTGTATTACATATGATACAAAAAGAGGTCAGTACAGCTTGTAGCAGTACAATTTTTACAGTCAGGCTTCAAGGAAGACTTGAAATTATAAAACGTCTTGTGATTTCATAAATGATCAAACTTCCCATTGGTGACAAATCTCCTCTAACCACAGCCTCATACAATACTGTGCATTTCAATCTTCATTGCTGAAGCATTTGAAGAAACCAGTGTCTGCAGCATAATCTCATGAATGGATTTCCATACTTTGTCATCTGTATATGGAAATAAAGCTCAAACTGCTACAGCTTTGTGAAAACAAAACCCACGTTTGGTTTAACATTTTTTTCCCGCCGGAAGCAATCCATTGCTATTTCGGATTCATAAATCTGATAGTAGTAATGATCAGTTTTTAACTAGATTTCCCATGCTGTAATGACGACGTCGAGCTGAAATTCTGACATGTTATTCCTGAGTACAGAGTCATCTAGATGATTCCTGGCTTTGTGATATACAAAGTACTGTCAATGAGGATGAGGAATTTGCATTAGCTGTAGCTACACATGTGCTTGGAAGAACCTTCCAAGATACCTTCTCCATCAACTTTATTATGTATCTACAGCTTTCTCTTCTCCTTCTGCCTCCTGTTCCCCGGAGGCATCTGTTGGTCCCTCTTCTTCATCCACTTGCTCATCCAATGGAATTTCTGTTGATTCGGAGTCTTGAGTGCAAAGAGTCTTGGAGTCACTACAGCTGTTGTCATCTTCACCCTGGCTACCACCACTGTCTTTTTCAGTTTCTGATTCACCATCTTCTTCTAGTGTTAACTCAAATTGGAACTTGTCCACTTGTCCTGGTCGCCCTTCACTGCCATCATCAGGGGCAGGTGAAGGACTCTGTGGAATTGTGCTCTGATACCATTCTCTGTTGTCTTCCAGTGTATCTAAAATGTCTTGTGCATCAGGATGGACTAAGTCAGCCCACGTCTCCCATAGAGGATGGACAATGTAGTCGATGAAACCCACCTGTTGGAAGGAAAGTGACAATTATATTTTCAGTTACCACTGTGAATGCTTTTCACCACATAATATTTATTCCTCTGCTTTAACATCTTCCAGCTTTTTCTTTAACAGAATATTCTAAATGGGAATGATTCTGCCTCAAGATCTAAAATGGAGTCAGAAAAGTGAGAGCATTTTCTTACTTTACCCATTTCAGTTCACTTTAATCTCCCTTTAAGATCTGAGATAATTGCTAAATCACTTGCTTTATATGTGATGTTCCGACTGTGTATGGTAGTGTATTCAGAACTCATCCTCGGTGTCAGTTCTCTAGGACCAGAAGGCACAGCCTCAGAATAGAATGCCTCTTCAGAACTGAGATGAGGAGGAATTTCTTTAGCCAGAGTTTGGTGAATCTGTGGAATTCATTCCCATGTTGGGCTTTGGAGGCTGTTTTTGGGTATATTTAAAGCAGAGGCTGATAGGTTCTTGATTAGTCAGGATGTCAAAGGTAACGGGGTGAAAGCAGGACAAAGGAGTTGAGAAGGATAATAAATCAGCCATGATGGAATGGCGGAGCAGACTCAATGGGCCGAATAGCCTAATTCTGCTCGTATGTCTTATGGAAATGTTGCCAGTAGTTAATTGTGGCAGTACTGCAACAAGGTGCCACATACAGTACTGTTTTAGAAGGCCCGTACCTCAGATAGCTTCATAGTTCAAAACATGAGATTAGTTTGCTGGCTGTTAAGTTTACTCACTTGTGTTTTTTCAATGGAGGCGTTGTGCTCGTCACACATGGGACTTATTTCCATTCCCCTTTCCCTTTCTCGGTCTCCCTGGCGAAAGAACTCTTCCATTATTCGATCTGTCCACTGGCGGTACAGCTGAAGAGGTTTTGTGGGGTTGCTTATATCCGCACAGTGCACCATATTTTGCAGAACCTAGTTTATTAAGCAAAACATGGTTCATTTAAAAAAAAGAATTGCACATAAACCTAATTGATTGATATTAGTCAGTAAAACATCCACAGATATTAATTCATGTTCACTAGTTTTAATAATTAAAATGTTTCTGCAGTACACAGCCTCTCATCTATTGAAATATTTAATTTTGAAATTGAATGAACAGTTTTGTACCTGTATTCTATCTGAATAGTTGTCTAGAAGGAGTACTCCAGAACTCGTCACCTTTTTCGTTTCTACCATTGTTTTCAAATCAGCTAGTAAGTTCATGTGTTTGGACATGTCTGTGGCAAGAACCTGAAATGTTCAAAATTGTTTCACGTTATTTCCAGTAAAAAGTGTAAAGGAGAACAAAATAATTGTTACTCCGGATTCAATACAGAGATAAAGAACACAATAATAAAACATTCACAATTAATATAAATACATAAGTTAGCATATTTACATAGATTGATTGTATGTCCATATAGTGACATTAGAGATAGGAGTCTGAAAACAGAAAGGAAATAATTCTAGAAAAACCTAGGCTTCCTAGTAGAGATTGCAAGTTAGACAAACGCAATATAGAACAATTGCTAATTTTTGTTTGTAAGAGATCGTTCCAATCTTTGCTAAGTCAAATTTGGATTGGCTAGAAAATGTGCCCATTTTCAAAAAAATTATCCGAAAACACCTTGCAATCAATCAATTAATCTATTTATCTATTCAAAAGAACAAGTGCCTTGACACCTACAATTCATCAATGGAGCAATAACTATGCACTTAAACAAACTTTTTGTCAGCTGTTTGGTAGATAATGCATTGGCAAGATGCTCTTTGCAGGTCAGACGTTTCTTACTTCTGCAGCAGGACATCTGACCTCCAGAACTTAACTCTGAAACCTGGGAGGAGCACACATGTGCTGAGGTGAACAGGCAGATATAATTACAGTCAACGAGTTGTACAGCACAGAAGAAAAAGCTTTGATCCATGCCGACCTTTTTGCCCATCTACATTAATCCCATCTGCTCAAATCCTTTGTTGCCTTGCCTATGTTAAGTGCCTCCCTATGTGCCTCTTAAACATAGGAACTGCATCTGCTTTCACCACCGCCTCAAGCAGAAGGTTCTAGGTATCAGTCAGTCTGTGTAAAGTCTTCCAATCCAAACGATATCTTGTTGAGTCTCCTCTGCAACCTTTCCATCACGATCATATCCCTTCTATAGTGCAGCAAGCAATGTGTCGTAAAAATGCAACATAGTGCCTCATCTCTTAAAATGCATGCCCCAACCTACAAAGGAAGGTATACCTTTATTGCTTCTTTGCCAACCTAGCAGCTTTTAGGGAAATACTGATATAATCTCCAAGTATTTCTGTTCATCAACATTGCTTAGCACCCTGCCATTTACTGTATATGTCCTACCCCATCTGATGACCCAAAATGCATCACCTCAAGCTTATTGGAAAAAAATTCCACCAGTCAATATCCTACCTGACTTTCCATCCTTCTATAGCCTTGCTCACTATCCTCAATACCACCAATTTTCCTCTCATTATGCAAAATTACCAACCATCCATCTTACATTCACATTCAGGACATTAATACATATCACAAACATCTAAGGTCTCTGCTCTGTACCACCAGTCACAGACTTCCATCAAATACACATCCCTCTTTGCGTCACTATTTAATCAGAAATGAGGTTACTTCATAATAGCATTGCTGAAGGGGAAACTGCTTGAGTTTATTTTGACAGTAATCATTGGCAGCTGCACAATTCAGAACTACGTCCCTAGAGTGCTTGAAGAAGTAAAGAAGAGAGAAAAAGGGAGTTTTGTTGCTAATTAAGTTAATTGCTTTGGGGTTCGAACTTGTTTTTAAAAAAAATAGTACAGTATTTAATGTACAAAGAAAATAATGTTCCCCTCATATATATTATACATACTGTACATTAAATTTTAGACAGGTAAACTATTCAAAAGACCACAAAGGGAAAACACATTGAATTTTAAGTTTTGAAGCTTCATCTTACAATGTCTATGACCATCTTCCTCAGTGACAGTCTTTGTTTCTTCGTCAAGTTCTGGAAAATATCACAGTTCTCTTCTTGCAGAAGCTTAAAGCCAACAGCCAAGTGATGGTTCTCCAGCACTGACGAATCATTATACATCAAGGCGAGTTCTGAATCTGTGGAACAGGTGAATTAACAGCATTGGGTCAGACAGACAAAGAGACAGAAGTATTGAATGTTAATGCCATTGAGAATCTGAATTCTATTCACATTCATCTCTGGCAAGCTGATAATTTTACATGTTATCTGTTCAAATAATCCGCCACATGCTTAAAATAAATTTTCTTGGCAATTGCGACTGAATAGCTTGACTTGATAAAAGATCAGCAGATGTACAAATATAGCAGTAGATGACAGTGCTCCAAAAAAACAATATCACAGATCTATAAATTTCATTTACATTTTAATGTGGGATGTGAAGTTATTACATTGTTGTAAGCAGATGTAAAAATGAATGAACAGTAACAGATTGTTGCAACTAAATAATTTCATATTGATTTCAATTTATCAGATCCTGGCCTTGGTATTCAAATGCATTGTGCTGCTTATATCAGTGCTCCCCATGAGAAAATAGTTTTTTCTCTGGATCAGAACGTGATTGCATCCATTTTCAGGCTGAATTGCATCACTCCGGATATATAACCCAGCACTTCTAGGTGCAATTCACCCTTGAGCGTCCTTCAAGATTTCCACAACAGTCTAACAAGGGATGATATCATTCCCCTCACTGCTATGATCCTTATGAAGCCTTTGTAGCACATTTGGAAAGTCTTCACAAAGATATTAACGTATGGTAAATTAATGCTGAGCGTTCAAGCTTTTGCTGCAGACTGAGTTTTCCAGTCAGTAATACATTATTTTAAAGCAGACACAGCACGTGGCTCTCCCGTCCTCACACACAGAGCACTAGAGTAGGCATGCTGTACTTCTCCCCTCCAATTAGAAAGTGCCTTTGTTTATATACTTACAACAATAAAGTAAAAGTAATTTACCAATATTGCATTTCACATGATTATAACTAGTTTTCTAATTAAATAACATCAGTCTTTCAAATCTTCCTGATCTGTCTATGTTCTGGTGTTGAATCAGATGGATTGTTTTGGATTTGAACTCAAACGAGGTTCTGTTTCCCTGCTGGATTTGCTCGGATCTGATCCTTCACTTCCGGATGTCTACACTGGATCCAGTTCAAACATGATCCCGTGCTTCACCATCCACACCCAGCTCATCTCTAACAAGGATCAGCTGATCTATCGGAACACCAGTTTTAACCAACGGTTTCAACCATGCATCTTCACTATGGTTTCTACTTTCAACATTTGAGAGTTTCATTTGGTAGGTTGGTTAATAACAAGAACTAGCTTGAAACTTTAAGTTTCTTGATTAGTGACATAATGCCATTTTTAATATCACCGACCCATGGATCAACACTTTTCTAACGTTTCTCCCCATCGAGAGTTCCGCGAGCAGTGGCACGGCGTGGAGTTACCTGGCACTTCAGCAAGAAACTGACCAAGTGATGCTAAGTTTTCAGTGTTCCTTGAGAGCCTTGTTAACTGTTCTCTTGCCCTCTGATTGCTAACTAGATGTTGTACCTGCTACACCCACTCTTTCGTAGCTTTTTGGACATATAATTTCATATAATTTTGGATATCTCAGTAATTAAATTACAATTTTTAATTACAGAGAAATTATACTGGCTGATCCGGATTTTGTGAACACAAATAAATTTCTGTGTCGATTACCTACTTAACACCCTGGCATTCAAGTGTACTTGTTACCTTGTGATTCCTTCGATGTTCTGAGTATGCTAATATGTTCCTTTTTAATATTAGTACACGCCTGACTCCCAGTAAAATCTTCTCCTAAACCTCAGGCATACAATGAATAAACACTTAGGATTAAACAATACTAAGGAGACAGGATCCTCACAAAATATAACATGATTACAAGTTTACAGAATTCCCTAAAACTTAACAATTTTATTTCTGTAATGTGTCAACATGACAGTAGCTACTAACAGTATCTTAAGCTTGAAATTGTTACTGTCTGAAATGTGTCATTATTTTTCCACTTAAAAGGAAAATTAAAGTCCTGAAGTGGTTTGTAGATAACCAGTAGAGAATCAACGGTTGTAAAGCCTGAGTGGTAGCTCAGCAGTACTCTTCAAATCGGGAGAATTTTTATCTTTCATCTCAGCTGAATTGTTTGTCACTCTATTAACTGTCAATGTAGTTGTCCTGAGATGTGCATGGTGTCTCAGAGTAGTATGAAGCATTTCTAGGGGCAGCAGGTTTCAAACGGATGTGTTAAATATGATGACAGTACTTGTTAGAAGCATAGAATTTTTTTTATCACAGAATTAAGCCGTCTGTTCCTTTTTTTTAATGTCCATGATAATCCCACTTTCCAAAACTTGGGTCAAAGTTTTATAAGTCATAGCTCTTGGATTTGAATCAAGCTGTGAGTTCTGTTGAGTTTCATCTTCCTCTACTCCTTCCAAAAATACTTTAAATTCATGCACTCCAGTTATTGACCTCTGATAAAGAAAGCGGGATTTTCCCATCACTCGACGTTTCTTGTAATTAATTGTACCTTTCTCAAATACATCTCCTATTAGGTTCCTAGAGCAAACTTCTCTCTCCTCTTAACTAAAGCTTTTCATCCCTGCCTGCATCTCCCCACATCTCACATAAAAAGAAATTCCTGCAATGTGGTGGCCAGAATGATACGTAGAAATTAAGCAGTGGTCTAACTAATACAGTGCAGGGATAACCTCACATCGCAACAACAGTGTAATTCATAGAACAACAAAACCACAGAAAGATTCAGAACAGATACTGATCCCTTGAACTATTACATCTACGCTGACAATTTTGCTTATGGTATCCTATTTGCCTGCAATTGGTCTGTGCCTTTTTATGCCTTTCCTATTTAGGTGAACCTCTAAATGTCTTTTAAATATAGTGAATGCATCTGACTCTGCCACCTCCTTTGGTAGCGAGTTACAGATATCATCCCACTCAAAAAAAAACTTTTCCTTGAAACTCTCCCTCACTTTAACCCTCCTCCACTCCCATGGGAAAACAATTCTGGCAATCAACCTCATTCACATCTCTTAGATACGCCTCTGTCGGGTTCATCCCTTGGCTTCCTTCAGTCCAGCGAAAACAAGCCCACCCTATATCCAATCTCTCCCATAACTAAAGTGCATTATTTTGTTCAAGACTAATATTTGTTTCTTTTTGTTCCTTCTCCTTTTGCTCTCACTCATCATTTCCACTTGGGAACTTGCATAAGAAGCCCGCTATCAATGAGCGCTGCTTCTAAGTTGAAGTTTGCTGCTGTGGCTCACCCTCACTCGCTGAACGCCGGAAAGGAGGGGATTGGCATTACAATTCGTTTGGGTGGATGCTTCCAGAGATCCAATCCAAACCAACCTACTTCATCCAAGTGTCTGCGCTGCTCATGATTTCTATGTGAGAGAATGCTAATGTGTTCTCACCTCCTGATACATACACTGTAAAATAATCCACTTTAATGATTCCAACTTTAACGACCCCCCCCCCCCCCAAATTCTACCAGTAGGGAAATTCCTGTTACCTGATGCTATTAAAGGTCACATTGTTGAGGCTGGAAATCCAGATGTGCTATTATCAAACCCCTATTAAGAAATAATTTTGACTGTAGTAAAGAAGTAGTGCTAACTAAACAGTTGAACTTTTCCAGTCAAGGACAGGCCGTATCAGTACTTTGCACGCCGAATGCTCAGAAAGGATAATAATAATAGTAGTACACTCACTTGTATTGATAAGGAACTGGTTTGAAACCCCTGGGTGATCCACATCATGAATAGCGCTTGCAAATATTGCAGTAAGGATCTCCAGATCGGTAAAGACAGCCTGTGCAAAATAAAATGTGCAAGTAGGTCCATTAAGAACACTGCAAATCAGTCATAATGCTTCAGGCAGTTTCTTCTGGTATTTTAGGTGTTTCTGTCACCTCCAGTGCTTGAAGGTTTTAGAAATCTCTCGACATCTAAAACCTTTTGGTTTCATTAGCTTCAGTTTACAGAGATGATGTGTGATAAGCATGTGTGTGTGTGTGAGATGTGCGTGTACGTGTGTGTGAGATGTGCATGTACGTGTGTGTGTGTGTGTGTGTGTGTGTGTGAGTGTGTGTGTGTGTGAGATGTGCGTGTGTGTTGGTGTGTGGTGTATGTATAAAACAATCATGGATGTTTTCTTAAATCATTTCTAAGATTTAAAGAATATCATATCACATAAAGCTGGTGTTCAAATCTAATTTACAATGTGATCAAATTTTAATACTTAGAACTTCATATAATTCCAGCAAACAACTAAAGGGGCAATTAAACAACATAATAACTAAGGCAAGTTAAATATAACAATGTGATAATTACTATAAAATGCTAGGATACCCAAGGAACTAGAGGACATGTTTCAAAAACTGTTTGTCTTTGCTTAGAGGTGCACTTTTGATAGTGCATCCTGTTTACTGGTGGCAGGCAGCTGGGGATGTGTGACATCTAAGGGAGTTTAGCGGGCCAATTAGTTAAAGCAGTATTTCTGATTACACCCTGCAGTTTATGAAACCTGAGCATAATCTTCCAAGTGCAGTTCAACTAATGATGTATAGGAAATCAAGTATGCAGTAATGACACTCTAGATGATTTTACAAAAAACCTCTTCACAGTGTAGCATGGATACTGTATATATTGTATATATTTTTGATTTTCGCTCATTTTTCAGTTACGCTTTATCCACGTGTTGCTATTTTATCAGCAGGCACTGACACTATGACATTATGCTTAAGACCAAAATTTCTTCTCAAATTCCTCCACATGCGGACCTCAATTGATCTGGGTAACTTAAGAAAATTTAATAGTGTACTGCTTACCTCCAATGCAGGCGTAGATAGCAAAACATGAGTGGACTGAGCAACGTCTGCTGCATGAATGTTATTGTGAAAAGCTACATCTGCATGGTAATGATCTTCCAGGGTCATCAAGTAGGTGATTAAAGTGTCTGGTGGAATTTTGAATGTTTTTAACAACTCCCGCTCCTAAGAGTAGAGAAAATGGGCTCACATTAGACCAATAAAATATACAATGTCTGATCACTTTGCTTGTGTACTATTTCTCTTCTGCTACCTCTCTATGCTCCAGTGTTATTTGTCATTTTCTACAATACCAAGCTTCTGCCAAAGTATCTCCACAGCCAGTTGATCAAAGGTGCAATGAACATCAGCTCCCCGAGTCTCTGCACAAATGCCAGCTTCTCTGCCTCTGCTCAATGCTTCTTGAATAAAGCCACTTACAGTAACAATACATTAAACCACTAAGCCGCCAAAATGAAATTCTGACATGGATTTTTCCAAAGCACCCAAATTTGACTGATTTTTAAGATGCTCTTGTTAGCTATTCAAATACAATATGTGCAAAGAAAATGTCACAGGTTCATTAAAAAAATGAAAGTCCACAAAAAATGTATTGCCAAAAAAAAGGATCAAGAAAGGTTGCTATGTGAGACCAATTGCAAAGAAATCTTTCAGTTCTTTCATGACAACAAACTATAACAAAAGAAGCAATTGTCACATTCTCTTCATGGGCTTGTCCTAATTCTTGTGTAAACTTGGTAAACATTGTCATGAATTATGAATTCTTTCATGCCTGCCTAAGATCGCTGGTGTTCATTACTCTCTTTCACAAAAATAAAGACAAGGATACACTTGGTTTTAAAACCCGGTACACTAAGTAAATATAACTTGACATTTGTACCACACTCTTCAATGGTATCCATTGCTTTCATTTTCTTGTTTACAATCCATATTGTACAGGGGAACTGGAAATAAATAAGTCAAGCTGAAGGACAAACTAGTAAGCTGATTCTTTAAGTCAGGTCATTCTCAGTTCCCTGATGGAATACAGACTGTGCTCTTCCATGAGGTGTATTGAAGCAAGACTTCTACCTTCATTTTTACCTTTTAAGGAATGACTAACGAGCTGCAGGTTTTTCCGAGGTGGTAGTATGATGAATAGTTGAATAGCCAGCCTTTATTGCAAATTGCAAACCCGAGAAAATCTGCAGATGCTGCCTGGCCTGCTGAGTTCCTCCAGCATTTTGTGAGTGTCGTATGCTGCAATCCCTGATTTGGTGTCATATTTCTTATTGGAATTTAAACTTTATTTTGAAACAAAGCAGTTTAATTGGCCAGAGGGCTTGTTCCTGTGCTGTACTGTTCTATGATTTATACTCCATTCTAACAACTGCTTTCAATGTTTAGAAAGAAAGGGTCAAATGGCTCAAAGTTCAAAATAAATTTATTATCAAGGTACATCCATGTCACCATATACCTACTATCTGAAGATTCATTTTCTTGTGGACATTCACAGAAAGTGCAACGAAACATGATATAACCAATGAAAAACCACATACTACAAAGACGGAATAACAACCAATGTTCAATGGGTAATCAATGGACAATTTGTAGTTTACAACATACAACGCTGCTGGAGAGTATTCATAAGGATGCCATCACCAAATGAAACTTCTACATATGGTTAATTATCAATGCATTCCAAACCCACCTGAAAAATTGTGTACATGACAACTGTTAAAGGTCTGTTTCCGGAATATTCTGCCACCTTAAAGACGTTAAAGTCCCATTTGTTAATTTCTTCCAATTCCTGCAAATCGAGCAAAGATTACAAATGAACAATTATATTCATTGAAACACAACAGAAAATGTCCAAAGTCCTAACAGATTAGGAAGTATCTGCAGATGAAGGAACACAGAGTTAACCTTTTCGATCTGTTGAAAAGTAATCGACTTGAAATGTTAACTTCTGTTTTCCTTCTACAGATCTTGCCTGAATATTGTCAGCATTTTTCTTACTTTTATTTCAGATTTCCAGCATCTGCAATATACTTTGGGATCAACTTTAATCATTTTGACTGCTCAACCAGTGAAAAGATATTTTTTATCATTTAGCAACACATTCTATTGGCCCAATGGACTAAAAAAAAGTATTGCAAACTACTTAAACTTCCAATTAAAAATTTGTCCTCCAACACAAATAACTAACCCAAATTAACAGATCATTAGAAAAAGAGAGGAATATATCACTGGAACTAAGCATGAAGCCCAGAGCCTGAAGTAAACATACCTTTGCCAAAAGATCTTCCTGGTCAGTTTTGACTCCAAACCTAGTAATGCTAGAATTTGTTAAGCTTGAGCTGTGCATGAGTTTCTTCACCCCACTGATCTGTGACATTGGTCTCTTTTTCTTCTCTTCTTTCTGTGCTTGTGATGGAATTTCAACTTCATGTTGTTTATCTAAGGAGAATAATTCATAGCATATATATTAAAACTTTTTTTACCTTCAATGGCCACATCAAGAAAACAGCTTTTCAGAACGTTGGTGCATTATTTCCCAATAACTTCAGTGGAGGATGAACAGAAACACTGAGTCAAAAGTCTGGGAACTTTTGAGCTTGCACTAAACTGCTACATAGCCCTAGAAATCCCAAGCAATTAACACATGAAGATAGCCAACAAGCAAAACTCGATTAACCCTATCAAGCATGTAAGACTTAACTTGAAATTAACTAATAACCTTTACTCTTGAAACAATCAATTAATTTTAAATGATGAAGTACCATCTATAACTTTAATAAATCTTTTCTCTTTCCAGGAGAAAAGAGAACATCATCATTGGTTGGTAGCAGTATCAGATGAAAAGTACTACTTCACCAAAATTCTATCCCATTTGCTTCAATATGCTGTCTCTAATATCTGGTGCATTTCGCACTACAAACTGGGAATGAATTTGCAAGCATATGTATGCTCAGCCATTTCTGTTTCTCGAGTTTTAATATTTGCAATTATTCTGGAAATAATCATGCATTTTTGTAACATTGCTTTCAATGATAGCTTGATGGATGCACTTGTCTGGGTAAGACAAATGGTTTAGCATTAACATGAAAATAACAAGCAGTGCCTTATTATTCAATATGTTAAGTACTTGCTGCTTTCTGGCCAAGACAATTTTTAGTGTTTTACCTGTAAATTCTATTATTCTGTGGTTTCTCTGGTAAGGCAAAGGACTTCCATTAAACCAACCTTGTGCCTATTATTGGGAGGAGAACTGTCATTCATTCAACATTGTAAACCCTGCATCTGCTATCCCCGACCATTTTCGGAGGAATTCTAATATTCCCTACTTAATATATTGAGCCTTTATTCAATGCTTTCTTTTGTATGCCCAAGGATCCCAGTTTGGCCCACAATTTCTATATAATTGTCCTACCACCTTCTGTAATCTCATTCCTAGCCACTGAGCCATCTGCTTTCTTCAGTTAATCTAAATGCATTTCTACTGCTGCAAGAACTCTTGTTGGGTTTACAGACAGATAAAAGAGTTACCCACATTCTTTCTAGTTCCTTGCAGGTAAAAGATCTCAAAACAATTTACACACAATTGAGTATATTCCATAAATATGAGAACTTTATATGTGTTCCATTACTTCAATTCTAGAAATATAATTTCAAGCCATTTCAAAAATATATAATTTTAATAACATGTTCAGAGTACTATAGCTACTTAACAAATGATTTCAATTATTTGTACTGAGAATAAATTATTCCTTCAGTCAATAATTCATCTTTGGATGTAGCAAAGCTTAATCGAATGCGAAGAAAATGCAAACCAGGGAACCATGTAGAACATATTTGAAAATGCCATATAGTGTCTGGCAATGGTCCAGAAATATCTGAAGGGGACTTGTCATTGTAGCGATCTAATAACAGCTGAAGCGCTGACTTGTGTTCAACAAGGTTGATGCTTATTGCATTTGTCATATGTTTTGAGTCTAATCCCATCAAAAAGACAAAACCTAAGTCCTGTTGTCAGGTGATCTGAAGTAGAAGAGAATGTCTGTTTGTGTTTTCTTAAGCTAACCTGGAATTTCATGGAATTTCCTGCAGACTGTATGAACAGAATTGTTTTATTAACCCTTTCTAGCTTTCAAGATAACCACAGGGGAGTTTTGCTTATTAATGCATCCCTATTCATAGCACTAAGAATGTCTTGGAGCAGGAGCAATGGATTGTAGTCTGCTCTGAAATATATTCTACTGAAGTGAATGTAATGGATTCTGGAGGCCAAAAGCAATGCAGTGATGCAAACATATATTGTGCTTAGCACTCAAGCAGGAATGCACTTCTATGCAATTTTCTGATAAAATACAAAACTGACAAATTCCCTTATAAAATTGGCCTGTAATGTATTGTAGCTTTAGAATCATATGAACTTCTTAATTTAATATATATTTTAATAAAATATAGCCTTTAGCATTATTTAAAATTGTTTAATTAAATTTAAAACAAAAATTCCTTCAGAATCCTTTGGAGAACAGTCAGTGAATTATTAAAACACTGGGTTCTCCTAGAACTTGCTTTCCTCTGGGAGAAAAAGCAGTTCTTTTATTTTAAATGCAGTTGCCAAGATTAATTGGGACATGTGTCTTCAAAATGAACAAATCCCTTTTGAATTTGTTGAACACAATGAATAAGTGGCCACACTTAGGCTTGAATCCAATAGTTCAATCAGCCACATATATGTATTTGTATATGCTGCTAACGTAACCTAAAATACTAATGAAAAATGCAGTAATACTAGCTGAGCATAACTTTTAATTTTACCTTTGTTGAAATTAAAAGTGCTTCTGATTTCAGGTGCGTTGTGTACTGAATTGTAGCTGCAGGTTCTTAACATTCGTAGTGAGCTCCTGCTAAAATCTGGGTTATTGAATGGGCAAGTTTAGCTCATATAAGCAATCGCCACTGTTGTGAAGAAAATAAATTGCTACATGCTGACTTCACACAGTTACTGTACTCAGCTGACTGGGAGGTCTCTGAGGATCTGCGGACCATTTGGAGAAGAATTTCCCATGTGGCCTCACAGCTGGAAATCATGCTGGTAAGATGGGGATAGAAAAAATATCTGCTTCTGATATTAACATTTGCATCTTATCTCTGTTGCACACTAGCTACCCAAACTGCCTGGTGTGGCTATTAACAGTACATTATAATTATCATTAATAACAAAGGCCATATTTTCTGACATGGAAGTCTCTACTGCTTACCCTAAAAATCTGTCTGTTATGACTTTGTTGCTTTTCACTGTACATCAAGTAAAGTTCCCAGCTTTCATTGCTGGCTGGTTTCATAATCAGGGAACAAAATGAGGGGACTTTTCCCACAAACTGCACCTAGTCCATCATCATTGTCATATAATTCTAATCATTCTGCACAGATAATTCATAGCCCAAAGGAACTAAAAGGGCATCGTCTCACTTTCAGCTCTCTTCCAATAACTATGCAACCAATCCTAGTGTGGGATTGGATTGCCCAATGGCAGCCAAGTTAAATCTCCATTTGACCATCTTCCAATTGCCCTTATGGTAATCCAGCAGGCCCTCCACACTACTTAGTACCCCAGTGGTATCAACCTTTCCTGGCCCCAGTGCCAACATGAGACAAAGTGTCTTGTTTGCTGAACGGTGAGGTAAAATTCTGTAACCAATTTCTGTTCTTTGGACCATGATTTCTCCGTCAATCAATTGGTCACTATTAACAGCAATGCAAAAGATTTTTTTGGTCAGCAATAGGAAGGGGACAAATATGATTGAACCACTGCTGCATTTGTCAAGAGACTTGGAACGGTTTCTCTGCAGATAATTGTGGGGAGCTGCTGTACATCATAATGTCTGATCCTGGAATCTGTCAGAAGAGTGTGGTAATAATCTGAGTCTTCATATCAGCAGTCGCAAAGAAATTATTTCTTCCAATCAGTACTCTGAGCTTTATTAGAAATAACTAAAAATATCCCAGGCATTAGACTATTAACTAAAATAAGGGCATTTAAAATAACAGCACTGTGTGCCATTTCAAGTGAAAGGATACTGTACTAAAAAAAGGAATTCATATATAAAAAACTATTTAAAATATAAATCTTCTCTGCTCAGAAACACTGAAATCCTTGCTGAGATAATGGGCTGGTAAAGTGTGATGATGCAGGTTTAGATCATTATGTGCCAATCAGTAAGCAGTGGTGTATCACACAGCAGTTCAGGTTAATGGCCATGCATTATATTTCACATTTTTCAATCCCTCATTGTATAACAAGCAAATGCCAACATGTTGCCGTTATATGCACAGAAAACTGATTAAAACTCTAACTTGATATCTTGTTCAGTGTTTGTATTCTGACACTCTAAAAAATATTCAAAAACAGACTTCAACTTTAAGGGTGTATTAGTTATGCATTGTTCTATTGTACATAATTGGACAATTATTTTTAAAAGATGGTTTTGCAAAAATTATTACATAGAATGCAGTATTTCATTTTTATCAAATAAAATCCACTTTCTATTTATGATAAGTTTCTGCAGGTTTTTATTATATTGATGAGATATGACAAAAATTGTTAAAGTGCAAAGACATAATGTAGCTCCTGGACATAGTCTCTACTCTGTAGATCAATAAACTTTTCATCAATCAACTTAATTCATTAATCTGACATCCAAACATTTTTATCCTTCACCAATCATCATACTCAATGCCTCAAGTGCCTTGCTCTTCTCTTACACATAGATCAGCTTTCTGAAGATAAATAAAGACAGCAGGGCTAGTTGGAAGCATAGATTTCTATCGAGTATTCTGATGCAATTGAAAGTTGACATTTTGTTGAAAGCTGAGAAGTTTTTCTGCTGCCTAGTCATTTTTGCAGAATGGAGCACTTCAACTTAAACATAGCTAATTCACATTCAGTTATCCTCCAGCATATCAAAGTGTCATCCATTTATCGTACACTAGCCTGTAACCAAGATCTGATTAACACAAGTATATTGTTGCTGCACCAGACTTACTGTTCATTGAAACTAATTAATTGAATCGACAAATAGAAAGGATTAATTGTTCTTGATAATGGAAGGGTTTCTTGAGAATTTCAAGTAATGGTTACCTCAAAATAGGAAGAATTTGGAAGCTTTAGAGAGCGTGCAAAGGAGATTTACCAGGATGCTGCCTGGATTAGAGAGATTGATTTATGAAAAAAGTTTTAGCGATCTTGGCCTTTTCTCTTTGGGGTGATGGAAGATCAGAGGTGACTTGATAAAGATGTGTACAATGATAAGTGACACAGATGGAGTGAATAGCCAGTGCCTTTTCCTCAGGTCAGCAATGGCCAATATAAGAAGGCATAATTTTAAGATGATTGGAGGGAAGAATGGGGGGGGGGGGGATGTCAAGGGTAAGGTTTTTTTTACATAGGAAGTAGAGAGTGATTGACTAACGCACTGCTGGGGGCAGTGGTAGAAAAAGATACATTAGGGGCGTTTAAGAGACTCTTAGATAGGCACATGAATGAAAGGGAAATGGAGGGCTATGTAGGAGGGAAGGGTTAGATTGAATTTGGGGTAGGTTAAAAGTCCGGCACAATATCATGGGCAAAAGGGTCTGTATTACGATCTACCATCTATATTCTATGCATATAAATAAAGATAATCTTATCAAGTAATGGAAGAAAATCATGTTTTGATATTATTTACAGCTTTTGTATGAATAATTTTATATATTATTTCTTTATATTCAAAATTCTCACTACGTTGAGAAATTAAAAACAATTCTGAAAGACAATAAACTGTTTATTCTGAATACAATGGGAGAGTCCAATGCCAGACTGAAATAATACCTGTGGGAGTGTAGTATATGACTGAAAATCCCCTGAGGATCACTGCTTGGGGCTCTCAAGGTAACACAGGACATTTGAATTAAACTTATTGGATAATAAAAAGACTATACAAATCTTTTGGTTTTATAGGCCATGCTGAATAGGATCCATTATTGCCTCTAATAATCTGTATTCTACTTGGATCTTACAGAACATGCCATATTTTGAAAAACCAGGTACTGGAACTGGACAAATTAGAATTCATTAATGAAATTATGTTCCCACAGAAGTTGGTCACTCTTGAGAGACTATTTTCAATGCCACATCTAAAGGCAGAAAATCAATTATTTACAATCAGAATCAAGAGCAAAGATGCAAAAAATAATTATTGTTCTTCAAGTAACACATGCTCAATTAATTTAAGACTGTAAGACCATAAAATCTCATATAGGAGCAGAATCAGATCGTTTGGCCCATCGAGTCTGCTCCGCCATTTCATCATGGCTGATCCATTTTCCCTCTCAGCTTGCTTTCGCCTGTTATTACTTCATGCCCTGACTAATCAAGAATCTAACAACCTCTGCCTAAAATATACGTAAAGACTTGGCCTCCACAACTGCCCGTGGCAAAGAATTCCACAGATTTACTATTCTCTGACTAAAGAAATTCGACAAGACTATGCTTGAGTCTTAAGTCATGAAGTCCGAATAAATCCTTTAATTGTAGAACACCAGATTCAACCTCTTAGTATTTCAGAATAAATGTACAGTATATCAAAATAATGTCTTGCCTGTTACTTACCTAAAAATATACTGGATATGAACTCAGAGACCTGATTGCCTGAGCGACTCATCTCAGAGAGGTGAGAGAGCTCTCGATTGAGCATCCTCTTGAACTGCAAGAACAAACACAAGAAATATTAATAAATCTCAATTTTCAGTGATGTTTTGATGATAGCTTTTAAACTAAATTATTTTCACTGTGGTGGCTGCCAGCAATTCTGCACATTTCATGTGGATGCACCCTTTGTCAAAGTAGAGATGCTCATCAACAAATGTTTCCTATAATCCACGTTATCTACATTCTTTGTGTGTGGTAATTCTAGCTAAATGTTCTAATGGTCACATTTCAGAGGCATTTGTATAATCGATGCTCTGCCAATGGCACGAGTCTCTGAAATCCTTCCTATGATTTAAGTAGTTCCTTTGCAATATTCTCAAGTGTGTTCATTTATACATTGTTGGTTTTCTGTGATAGCTAGCCATTCATGTGAGTAGATAATATTTGTAGGGTCAAGAACCTTTGTTCATTTCCTGGCTTTTGGTTTCTGTGGCCTATTATTTCACTCAGTTATGAGCTTGGAATCGGCCACAATCCCACCCTCTCCTTTTTGTTGCAGTAACATTCATTGAATAACACTGGAGCAGAATTTACTGTCAATGCACCACTGTTGGAAATGCTGTGAGAAGTAGTTAATAATGGAAAGCATGGAGAGTCAATAGTGAGTCAAAAAGGCCAAATTCCAACTGTTAAGCAATAATGCCTTGACGTGACGTCCATGCAGAAGTTTTGAAAGTCTGGCAGAGTGACTTCAAATCCACAAATTTATCACCCACTTCTGGAGGGGGACATGATGGAAACCTCAGAGAAGTTGTAGTCATGATTGTCTTCAAGAAAGTATACAAAAGTGACTGCAGTAATTAGAGAGTACTGTACTGAAGAGAAAATCATAGACCAGTTTTCAAAAAATTGCACACAAATTAAAATGCGGAGTTATAAAGGCACCATATGACATGAGAGAAATCCTGGAGCAGTACCTCTCACAGTATATTCCATTTTGACAGAACAGTTCTTTCTTAAATTTGATTACTCACAAAATAATACCCCATCTTACATCTGCTAGCTGATACAGTGCAAGCAGTGAACTTTGTCAACAAGTTTACAACAGGGCAGAATGCTGAAAGCAAGGCTGTGCCATTACTTTCCAGAATCTTCTGTTTGGCAGTCCTGCACTGCAATTCCGCCAAGCTTCCTGCTGGAATAAAGCGAATCCACACATCAAACGGGAAAATGTTCAGCTATGTGTCCTCCGTAACAGAACCAACATCACTCAGATCTCAACCTTTGAGCCGCACTTCACAGATGGTGTTTTTACACATGTCCATTCAGAGACTGAACTCCATTATCACTGTCAACTAGTTCACTAAATCACCTAACCACAAAGTACACTGTAGATGCTATGGTCAAATCAACATGTACAAACAAGCTGGATGAACTCAGCAGGTTGGGCAGCATCCATTGAAATTAGCAGTCAACGGATGCTGCCCGACCTGCTGAGTTCATCCAGCTTGTTTGTATGTGTTGATTCATTAAATCACCTTCAGGAGGATGCAAAATGGAGGTCTTCTACTAACATGACCTGTTGCAAACATCATTCTCTCACAGCTTAAGTCCATGTGAGACCATGGAAAGCAGGGGTAACTTTCCATATCTCAAGTACTGCCTTTCAATACAGGTAGACATAAAAGATGAAATTCTGTATCTTCAGCACAACTGATCATCTCAGGAAAAAGATGTTTGAAGATTAACATCTCCAACCCAGGAAATGCTCATGGTTTCGGAGATGAAGACCATCTAAAATAGACACCTCAAAACAATGCAGTGTTACCAACCATTTTGTCTCTCCAAAAACCTTCAAATCCCCCGGTTAGAAAAATGCACTAATATCTGTGGCTTCTCCCAGGCTAACACCCCCAGCAAGAATGTATTAATCGTACCCAGTTGCCTCAATGGTCAAGCTGTGTGCTTCATGTACCTGACCTCAGACTCCTGAAATCTACACTTTGAGCTCTGCCATGGCAAAATTTACTCGGCAGACAGCGGTATCAATTTAAACTTGTTATTAAAGTTTAGACATTGAGAAAAATGTCTAAAAACCCAGTGAATCCTGGAAACCCACAACTACACAAAGTAGAGCAGGAGCATTGGTGACTTTGAGGCAATGGTGCACAATAATGCAGATAATAGTAAGGAATGCACACCACCTCTGAAACTTACCCATCCATTAGCTCCATTAACCATCAGCCCCACCTGTGGCAGAGTCTGCAAGAACAACACTGGCCTCATAGAACTCAAGAACTGGAGTAGAAGTAAGTCTTCCCAGTGGGTCTTAAGAACTCACACGTCATTAAATACCACATCCTTCTTACTGAAGCATCAGCAGCATCAGGCATTTCTCAATCTTCCATGACCTCATGACTCATTAAAATCTTAATTAATTAGGACGCATAGTCACACCGCAACCTCACAAAGTAAGTACAACTGTTATTGACACACCTATTTCACATCTTGCACACACTGCCGGTTATTCATCCATGACAACTACATCACCCAAGCGGATTTCACAGAGATCATTGATGTGCGTTAACTCTCTTATGCAACTCAATGGGGTAGGGTCAGATGCAACAGGATGGGCCCCAGATAAACCTCTGAGCCCTAGTTCTCACAGAGGAGACTGTGATGTCCATTGGTGGGAAATCTGTTGTTGCCATGTATTGCAGAAGGGCTGAAACCACTGAAGTTGGTCATTTCCTCACAGCCTGTCCTCTATTTCACTTCCCACTTCCGCAACAATCAACACTATGTTCCAATTTAGATGTGGCAGATGGTGTAACCATGCTTTCCTTACTTTCTTTCCTTTCTCACACTAGAACAATACACTTGTGGCTGGCTTCTGTTCGATATCCCAGAAAAGCAACCTGGCCAGGTGGTGGCAAAAGGGCAGTGATGACAAATAGATGGCGTCACTCGATTTCACATATAGTCACCAACTCCGAGACTGCTAATCAGGATAAGGCATGTCCCAGCCCACTGACTAAACTGTTCCTTCTGTAGAGGGTTGGATTCAGGTGAGCATCTTGATAAGAATATAAAGAAAATGATTCGGATTTCATCTGGAAAAAGTTTTTTTTGTGTGATGGAGCTTGAGACCCGGTCCTTTCAGTGTGGAAGCAGTGTAGGATTGCAGACCACTATGACATTTGAGCTCTGCTGCGTTCTTCAGTGTTCTTCCAGAGCCACTTAAAGTGTAACTACGAGTGTAACTATGCTCTGCTCTACCACACCTTGTGCGGAGCCACCAATACATTCTACTCTTCATTCAGTAACCGCTATAGATCAGGTGCAACTGGCGGAGTGTACTGACATGAATAAAGGGCAACATGGTGGTGCTAAAATGTCAGGCTTTAATGTGCACAATTTTCCCAGTGCAGTCATTCATAAGTTGAATATTGAGGCATGTGAATAACTTATCGTACCACTGTTGGAAAGAATTCATAAAGACAGATTACAAGTGATTTGCATGTCACCCCGGGGCACCTTGGTTCAAGGGAAGCCTGCAATTCTAGCGAAAGGAATATGCCCTCTACAGTTGATAATCTCTGGGATAAAAATAACATAGGTAGTTCTCATTAAATAGGGAGACTGTGACCTATGTTATGGAAAAGGGATGCCAAAAAGTGATGAAAATAACAGGCAACAGCTTGGACACTTAAAATTCATCATCATATTTACAATAGCCATTAACAATGTGGTCCTTTCCCTTCTTTGAGAGAATATGGTAGTTATGACTAGTGTCAATGTTTGCATGTTGCTCCTTAATTGGAGAGTTACTCATGTATACCCTGCATGCCATTCTAAAAAAGTAGATGATAATAATCCAATCATATATCATAGAGTCACACAGCAAGAATAAACACTGTTGAGTACCCATTTACAGTAATCCTATGCTAATACCATTGCATTATTGCAGTTCTCACTTTCCCATCAATTTGCCTCGCATTCTACTGCTCACCTACACTCCTGGAGCAATTTACCATGACAAATCAACCTACCAACCTACATGTTTTGGTGTTGTGCAGGGGAACTGGAGGAACCTGTTGTGACCCACACAGTCAGAGGGAGACTGTCCAGCCAGCATCAGAGGTCAGGACTGCTTGAGCTGCAAGATGGCTGCTCTACTGTCTGTACCACTGTGTTACTCCAAAAGATCAGTATGGAAATGGCAAATATCAAGTTATCTAAAGAGCAGAGTTTACAGTTCTCTAATTCATCTTACCACGGCTTTAAATGAGTACCATTTAAGCAAATAAATCAAAAAGTTTTACATGTTATGTTCTGTTTTGGCACTATCTTTTTCATCTCTTTTTAAACTTGTTATTCAATTTAAATCTATTCGTTTAAATGCTTATCAGTACAGTGCATTAGTACTTTCTCGCTTGTGGAAAATGTGTACTTCAATCAATATTAGACTTTTAAGTTTTGTGATTATTAATAAGAAAAAGTATTTGATTAACAAATTTGGCTTCTGTAAGGTTTTAAGTGGAATGCCCAATGTGACCTAAAGCTAATTTGTCAGTCAAGTCAGTAGAATTCTACCAAGGCTGCACTTAATTTACATTTTCATCATTAGCTGTCCGGTGATCATGTAAAGAAAAATCTAACGTTCAGAAATCGCTTTAGCTATTTCTGTGGAGCATTTGTAGATCATTGGTGAGTTAATTGTTTCACTTATAAAATCAAAATATGGGGGGAAAAATGACAGTATAGCCAAAATGTATCCTGTTATGTGGGGTGGGCGTAGCAGTGATATCCAAGATTCTCTACAAGCTGACTCCTTATTGTTGGTCAGAACATCAACAAAAGGACAGAAATTCCCATGAGGTGCAAGGAAAAGGGAATTAGAAAACAATTTAGAACCATATTTCACTGAGTAAAACTATGGGAAGACAAGGAAAGAACAGATGAAATGCAGAGCACTCAGGAAAGGAAGCTGCATGCCCAGAAGTACGGGTAAATTGTGAACAAAAGCATAACCAAGTTCATTCTTCCCTGTCCTCACTAACTGATGTTCATTGTAACAGTAATGTCTCCTACTCCGGTAGTTCAGTACAGACAAGGGGTCAAATCTGACTCAGGATTCAAAACGTTTATCAGCACACCAGCACATTCAGGCATTGTTCTAAAGGGAATTAGTTACATGGACACAAGGCACCAAGCTGGAAAAAGTGAACAAAATTCATGGAAGAGTTGCCATATTTTTCATTTCATCACATTGTTGGTGGCCCGATCTCCATCATCTCAGGTGGAAACCAGGATCTTTACTTGAGAAGCTTAAAGTGGGAATTAAAATAGGAAGAAAACAATCAGAGAGCAGGATGTAACTATTCCCATCCTTTCACAGTATAGATTTACCATTAATAACCTTTTAAACTGTTTTGTGAAAAAGGGGAAAGGAATTTCAAGGAAATAGCAGTCATATTAGAATACAATACAGTCATATTAAATGATTTTTTTTCGGAAAAGATCTGGTTCTTCAATTTATTTAATAAACTTCGCAAAATAATTAGATGCTATCAATGAATTAACATAAATAATGACAAAATTCTTTGGTTTTATTACTAAACTATTAATTGATACTCAGAAAGTGGGCCAAACTGGACAAATCAACACATCTGCTGCTTTAGTGTCCTCAAATTCAAATGGGATTGCATTCCGACAAAATAGAAGCAGCTGTTCAATACTTGTCAGATGAGGCAAGATAACACGTATGAGCACATTACCATCACATGACAAGATAAGAACAAGCAAACTTCAATGTCAAAATGGTGGTAGTGTGGGGGGGAAGGAACTTGGAAAAATTACATTATCTAACTTAGATCCATCTTGATATGGAAAATCACATTTCTCTCATCATTTTTCCTGCAAAACATTATTTTACAAAATGCCTAACAATAGTGAAAGAAGCTGAAGATCAAAAGCTGGTTTAAATAGATCCAAGTCATGGCCATCAAAAACAATTATATTATAAAGGAAAGGTCACTAGACCAGAATTTCTAGAAAATGTTTTACTATATAAAAAGACAAAGAGTTAGATATTGATTATGAGGATGAACCATTAACACTGGTTATCAATTCCCCCAGCTGAACAGATTTTTCTTTCCCTCTTATAAATATTAGTGCTAATAATATTATACGGTCTTGATCATATACTTGAACAAGTTATTCTGTTAAACACAAGGTTTTAATATGATCACATTCAGTTCATTTGGTTAAATCATCAAAATTTCAGGCTAGGATACCAACAGAGTCCTTGCATGCATTGTTAGGAGGAGATTTTACAAGTCAAACCTATCACAGGTAAATGGAAGAGTGAGTATCAGTAAATTTCTAAATATTGGATGATTACATTATTATTAGCAATACAGATGTTCAGAGGTTCCCATAAATTAACGTTCCAATTAAGCTATCTAGTGCTGAACAAATCACAGTTCATTTAGAGTATTATTTCATTTAAAGGACCTCATGATAAAGACAGATATAAAGTGTTTTAATTCATGTAACTAATTTAGAAAAAGAAACAGATCCATTATATCTATCTGTGTGTGACAAAAAGGTATTTTCACTTTGCAATTATCAACATGTTCCTCGAAACAGAGTCTATAGCAATTCCAAAACCAGAGCTAATAGTATCAGGGTTAGTGCAGGATGATTGCTCCAGTTATATTCACAAGCAACGTATATTCAGATACACAGCAGTAACATTAAATACTTACTAAAATTAACAGTTTTTAACAGTAATAATTTAATTATGAATTCTATATCAGAATAAAAGGTCATTTAGTGTACTTACCTTTATGTAGCCCCAAGAAACAGAAAGCAAATAATTAGCTTCAGGCATCTTGCAAATGTTCTCACAAAAACCCCACTAAGAAATATATTGAAGTCTGAAGTTCCCAAAAGCCTTGGTGGAAGCAGTTTCAAAGATCAGCACACCAGATTATTCACACAGCAGGTACATCTGGAAATTATGCTTTTAAATTCCAGTGCTTTGTCACCTGTTTGGCAAAAATTGGCCATTTGTAGAAATCCACTACGGTATGGAAGGTTCAGAATTCACAAAAGCAAATGGAAAATCTGAGCCAAAAGGAATGCTTGGGAGTGTTTTTAATGGACAAGCATCTCCTTGGAATATGAGTTTATAAATAATGTATGTGAGGATGCTTCACTGCCAGAAGGTCTGTTTCTGCTAACGGATGCCAAATAAGGATCTGAGCACATAGCTGCTATGCACACTATTCGGTGAACCCACCTACTTCCCAGACACAACAACCAATGAATTCTTACTCCAAGGAACAGAGACAAGAGTACGTTTTTAGCAAAGCTAGGTACCGCTTACTGATTGGTCAAATGAAGACCATATCCTCAGGGGTAAGGGGTTTTCTTCATTACTTCATTAAATGCCATTTAATAATGCCCTTTCAGTTCCTGCTCTGTAGAAATGCTATGCCAACCTTCAAAGTTCACTGACATATGATAACAAGCTCATCTGCCTAATAGCTTTTCTTCTTAAATCATAAGGTATCATGTATGCAGTTCAATTTTTCCTGCATTGTTCAAGTGTTCTTTAATGAATTGACAAAGGAGCTCCACGGACTACATCAGCAGAGACTCCTGCAGGCTGCTTATATTCAGTGAGAATGAAAGGGAGAAAATTTGAATGATTACATAAAGGCAGAAACAGAATTTTTGAATCCTACCTTGATGTTCACTTCTATTTCTTTTACTAAACTGTTTTTTTCAAAATTCAACAAACTGGCATTTGAAATGCTGGGAAGATTTGGGCTTGGCATTTATAACAATACTTCAATTAACAAAAACATGAAATTCTTCCTGAAATGATATTCATTTGTGAAATGTGTATTCAACAAAAATAATCTGAAAAGAACACTAATCAAATGTTTTGTAAAGAAATTCTAGGTAGTAGCAAAAAAAACATTGTTTCAATAAACCAGAAATCTCACAATTTTGGCAATTGCGAGGAGCATAGAGTATAGGAATTTTTTGCACTTCAAAAATGTCTCTATTGTTAAATATGTGCTTTAGCTATTTTGGTTTAGGAAGTACATTTTAATCTTTCATTTAAATTTCTTCAACAACACAGGATTGAAGCAATGACTCTCGATAGTAGAAGCAATGTGCTACAATAGCCTCTGGTTATAATTAATAAAAAAGGTTCCATTTCATGGAAATCTATTATGTGGCTCAAGTCAACAGATGCATATTAGGAGGGCTAAATATTCAAATTGTGGAGCTCCTAATTTTTTATTAAAGCATAAACTCAGTTAGGATACAATTTAAGCACAAGTTTTTCCTGCTGAGGACAAAGGTCACATGCGTGCAACATTATTCACCACATTCTCCTTCACACACTTGCATTTCTCAATGGTTTCCAAAGTGCTCCTGAATTGACAACTTTCTGCACATTAGGTCTGTTGCAGTCTAACTGATAAAGACTATGAAATGACTATGATTATTGAGCAACTCCATTTTCACTGGAGTTCTGGCAACTGCGGGATATGAGAAGGCACACTAGATGGAGCTTGGTCTTTCTAAATTCCTGTCCAGCAAACTTTAAATACAATCATTGAATAATCCTCTGTCCTTTCCTGCTGAAGTTAGAGCGCTGAATTTACCATTAGAAATTAGGGATCAATAAACCACCCACCAAAACCTGTCACTTAATGAGGCTGAGCAGTATAGGAAAGTACTCTTTCAAGACTTGCCCTGGTATTTATTCGGCAATTATTATGGTTTATACTGGAGAACAATTCCCAGCAGTAAACAACAAATTGTATCGTTTAGCCCATTCACAATTCTCAATGCATTTAAATTCATTTGAAATGGGAAGCCAAATTATCTTCTCATTAATAAACAATACTCTTTTGTTCTTTGGGCTGGCCATTAGGACAAAGCTCCACAGAAGAATACTGTGCATATTGTTTTGTTTAAAAGTTAAATTCAGACACGTGCTCAAGTGATTATACATATAAATACACATTATATTCTGCTTCACCAACTCTTCTTAAAAACTACGTCGTGACAGTAGGCGGTTGAACTGAGAACGAGGAGTCAGTGCTGAAACTTCAGTCATTTTAAATCAGCATGCAAATTTAGCAGGTTGCATAATACCTCACAGATTGATGGCATTATTGAAATGTAAATCCCTCTTAGTAAATTCCTCAAGCATGCCAGAATAATCATGTTTCATTATTACCATTCAGTGGATTTGATAGAAAAAGAGATCAGTTCAAGTGTACTCTTTTTTTGCAGAATTTGAGCCCAACAATCATATCAGCTGACTCAATAACCATGGCAACATATAATTTATTCCAGCCAGCTTTTGTTAGTATCTCAAGAACTAAATGCTAAACAGACAACAAACTGTTCTCATGCTAAGGATATCGTATCTGTTAAATTGAAATATAAAGAATGTAGAAAATATTTCTGCAGCAAATCTATTAAGCATCAAAGAAGTGCTTAAGTATGAGGCTGTACAAAGGAAAATCTTAATGAATGCTGCCAGAAATAAATGAAGATACTGTCATTGTCTGGAGCAGTAGGAACATTTTATTTATAACTAATTAATAATGGCTCACAAAAGATGAGTCAAACGTGTTGATATGAAACAGGATTGCATGTTAATTGGAGAATGAAAAGAGGTAGGGTTGGAAAGGGGATTTATAAATAAATAAAATCTGCTCAAAGATAAAACAGGAATGGAAGACTGGGAACAGGTGAGGAGCGTGAGAGGATGTAATAGGAGCAAAGGTAGTGAGGTAAGGGCACATCACTTCAACTTCAGCTTACATTTACAACTTTTAATGGACTTTTCTCAAATTTGCATGACATTTGTGTTATGAATTTAAATAATTCCTAGTCAAATGTAGATTACCCCAAAATTTTGAAATAGATTCCCAATAGAACACATAAAGGACGATGGGCCAGGAGAACCTGCCTGAACCATTATGTCAGAAAAGCTGCTCAGCTTCAGACTGTGTTAAAATCTACGCAGTCTAAATGCTGGAATGAAGTCAACTGGGGATGCTCTGCATTTAGAAGTTTCAACAATGGATGGAACTGGTGGTATTGTCTTGACTGGCTAGGATGTATGTTTTGATCATTACAATTTTTATTGCCTAATACATATTTAAACAAATTAGGCTGTTAAAATCATACTTTAAAAGATTATAAGAAACAAGTTAAAACCTTGATAATTTAATGATAGACTTAACTTCTAGTGGTTTTTATTAAATGATTGAATCTGAACTGTGAGCAGCTTCAGCGGTGTGAATCCAGGTGTACAATAATCACTTACAGGGGCATTTCCTGTAATAAATGTGAGCATTGGAGTTTATAAAGGAAACAACATACTTTAATGATGGGAAATGCCCTTGGAATTTACCATAATCTGGCAGGACTGAGTTTGGATCAGGTGCGTGGCCTACTTGAACACAATTATTGTGATCAGCTTTTAGGTACAACTATTATGATCAGTTAAGTGCAAAATTGGGTGGGGTATAAACGTATCAGACAGGATATTGAGTTTATTTTAAACTTTAAAGCATTACTGAAAGGCACAAATATATAATGGATTGATAATAAAATATAAAACACAAATACCAACAAGTAGAACTGGCAAATATTAAAGACAATACCAAGGTGGAGAGATTCTCTGAAATTCACTGTGGAAAGAAATACAAAGGACTGCAAATGGCTGCAGTGTCATTCAATTAGTGTTATAAGAGCAGCTGAGTATTGATACCAGCTGAGACTCTCGCTCCCCCCCCCCCCCCACACCAATTCCAGTCTGTACATGGTAGATTTAAGTTGTTGGCGCTTGTTATGGGTGAATCAGGGTCTGCTGCCCTGACTAGGTTTCCCAACACAGAGTAGCCACCCCTGTTACAATGGCAATGCTTTATAGCATTTCATCCCAGCTCCAAAGTGTTTATAAATAAATAAAATCTGCTCAAAGATAAAATGTTTAATTAAGCGCCTAATGCCGTGGGTCTTCCCAAATCACAACCACCCAAGCCCCAGTTTCAGTTTCCACACTTCTAATCTACAGTCAACTCATTTTTCGTGGGCTGTGTCACAGATTCAGCATATGTATGCATCTAAGGAAATCGGCAATGTATTGAGCAAAGTGTGCAAGAGGAATTTAGTTGCACCTCAAATTCTTTTACAACCTTGGCAGACTTCAGAATTTGAGTTCTTGCACATTCTTTCAGACATGCCTTCAACACACCAAACCCCAAGCTCTACCATAATTCACTCCCTTCCTGTACTCCTTAATGACTAACCTTGAAATTTAATTTTGCACTAAGCTTTCAGCTGGGTGTGACAACACCCCTTGTGGTTCAATGCCTTTATTGGTTTGATAATTCTCTGAAATACTAAGGATGGTATATCAATGCAAGTTTTTGATCTATTTGGTTTTTATATCTTATGGAGTATTTGCTCTCCACATCAGCAATCACATATCTGTACAATGTTTATTGTTAGTCTCCAACAGACATCATGACCTTTGAAGCCGAATAGAACCACCATCATTTCTAGCAGACATCCCCATCGAAACAAGACAATTCAAAAACTAGCTTCATTCTCAAGCACACTTTTCCCTTTAACAGCTGTTTGAAGGAAAAAACTTGCAAGGTAGCCTTGTTTTTTTTTTACGCAAAGCAATCTTCACCTCGTGAAATGTCTTGGGGATGAAAAGGTTTCTTTGTGAATGTTTCCCAATCTACTATTTCCAGCATTTGTTGCTGTTCTTCAGCTGATTCATTTACTTTATTTTTAGAATATAACATTTCCTGCTCCTTTCCAAATAACCAATTAAAGGTGAGATAATGGGCTCCAGCAGTGATACAGTGGGTAAATTGCGAGTGCAACGTGGGGACCATAAAGATCAGCAGGTTGGCAGTTCCGCCCAAGCCTACACTGATCCAGGAAACCTGTGATACATTCTTTAGCTGAACTCGAGATCTCTCGGATTCTATATCCCAGAGGCTATGAAGAAAAATAAGGCAACGCAGATGGCAAGTGTGTGAAGCAACATTTCACGTATGTTCAAGTTAGCTAAAGCCGATTAAAAGAAACCCGCCACTAGCTTTTCAGACGAAGCACGGGAGCCCATCATGGGCAAGGTGGAGAGAGAAATAAAGGCTGCTAGGAACAGAGATCTATGAAGCTCTCTAAGCCCTGGGAATGAAGACAAGGAACGAGGGAAAGGATGGATCTCAAGGTCAATACCTGGAACATCAAGGACATGGATGAAATGCCTGATTGCTATCAGTCATCTTCACACCTGGACAAGCTCAGTAGATAGAACTTCACATCTGATCCCACTTCAGTTGCCTGATCAGCATCGCACACCACTCAGTACACTGCATCTTATCAACCAGGGGTTCAATCTAATAATCACTTCCTTCACCAACATTTACTCTTAATCCAAGCCTTGCAGCCACATCTCATAATGTGCACATGGTACCAGCTATTTGCACCTGGTATAAATATGAGAAACTAAGACACTACCTTGTGAGATATACTTGCTCACAGCACCAAGTTAGTGGAAAATAAAATCAGGCTGTTACATTCAGCCCCATCACACACTCTGGCGGAGATTATTTAAGTGGAGCAGGCACTGTTCAGTAGTAGGTTGAGATGATTGAAGATGATAATAGGCTCAATTCTAATACTCCTTCTCATATCCAGGACCCTTCTCAACCCCCAGACACTTCTGATTCCAGCGTCTGGATGGTGCACTCCCACTCCCACCTTTCTGCAGTCAGATATCCAAGTGATGCAAACTAGACTCAGAAGCAAGTGACCAAAGTAGGCGTGTCATCAAACTGCCGGCCACCGGCTCCGAGCTGACGCAGTGCACTGGAGAAGGCATCCAGCAGGCCGTAACAGTACTGCGGGAGGTGGCAAGGAATCAAATGACCTTGTTCGCACCTCCCACTACCCTCTGCTCCGGCACTTCTTCTCTGGCACCTGTCCTCCACCCCTCCCACAGGGCTCCACCTTCACCGTTCCCTCCTGTGACCCTTCACAGAACTGTTTACTCTTTTCCATAGATGCTGCCTGGCCTGCTGAGTTCTTCCGGCATTTTGTGCGTTAATAGGTTCTTGATTAGTAAGGGTGTCAAAGGTTATGGGGAGAAGGCAAGAGAATGGAGTTGAGAGGGAAAATAATTCAACCATAATCACGTGGTTTATGAAGCTCTGCAGCACAAGGAGGCGCCACCCAATAATTGACTGCTGGAGTGGAATCTGAAGTAGCTGACACACAATTTCAAGAGAAAGACACAGTATTATTGTGCCTGTTCACTCTGCTGTCATTATGGCTCTGGATGGGGCCTACCGAAGTGCTGTTCTATGGAAGTAAGTGTAGCAGCAAGGGCAATTTGCAGCAGGTGAAGATCTTGACGAATACCTCTTTCGTGAAATGAAGCCTCTCATGGTATCCTCCCAGTATAAGTGCTTCTTAAACAACTCTGCTGAGGAAATTTCTGCCCTATGTTTGGCATGTTGCGAAATAGAAGAAATAGGTCCGAAGGAGGGATGTTTGCCTTCTGACCTTACAAGGAAGTAAGCTCACAAGTGAAGTTGTTGAAGCTAGCTGGGGCAAGGATACTACCCTGAGGAACTCCTACAGTGTTGTTCTGGAACATTAAGGAGGAGTTGCATAGGGGCTACACTGACAGATTAGGGGAACAGAGTTAAGTTGATTGATCTTACACAGTATGGATGATGGGGAAAATGGCTCCATGCTGTAGCTCCTCTTTGATTTGATATTTTAGCTACATTTCTTTCCTTTAGCATAATTTCTTTCCTATAATAATAGCAATGAAGGTTAGCATAACCAAAGCATACATTCTGTAAAAATGTATCTGCTGTGCTTTTCGGACATCCAGAGGTAAATGTAAAAGTACTGTAAGAAAGTGACCGATGCAATCAATATAACTGGGTTAAGTTGGCCATGGTGGTGATACAACTATACAAGTAAAATTACATCCACCCCTGCTAATGTCGTCTAATTTTATGACAATTACCATTCAGCCTTTTATATTAAAGATGTCATGACTTTGATACCAGTTCCTATAAAAAAAACACAGCAGCTTTAAGAAATATTCTGGAAAATGTAAAAAAATTACTATAAAGCATTCTCTGTGGTAATGCATTCAAATTAGAAAGCCATCTTCACCTTTTGATGAATATTCTATTTTGGAATTACCATCAGACATCCATTTTGTACAGCTTATCTTGTTAAAGCTACATCCACGATATTTAAAACAAATGATACTAAATTCTTAATCTATACAGGAATTAATACAAGAAATCGCAATACATAATTAATTCTTGAAACTCAGCCAAATATGGGATAGTGAAATGTGGTGCAGTGAAAATTCCAGAAACTTCTAAAATTCTAACGACAAGGATCTAAAAGGTTAAAAATGGAATTTCCTGAATGGGTTGAACATATGAACTGGGGTTGCCTAGCAACAGAGTATGTTTTGTGTGGCACTGTAATGTAGTAGGCAACTCTCCAGTTACTGAAAACATGCAAACACTTTGTAGTTGGCATTCCTGATTGGCCTGGAATGACATGACATTTTAAAATCATGTTTAGAATGTCCACTGCGTGACTGCTCGGGAGTATCAGTATCTGCCAAATGACCATCACTGGATGTTATCCAATCCAGGTAAAAGGCTGAGCTGAAATTGTCAGGATGACATAAGATTTTATAAACTCGTCAGTACGATTTTACACAGCGTCAGAACAGCAGTTGATCGATACAAATTAAATCCTTAACACTTTCAATCAGTATAAATGTTTTAAAAAGTTAAGTGTTACTGGAAGATTTGCCCAACTTTAGAACTATGATCCCTTAAGGTACTAATGATGTATGAGCATTGGCAGAAGTTGGTAGAAGTCCTACTCAACTCCTGTCACCAGTCACCCTCAGCAAAGACATTGCAAAAATACCAATGGATGCTTCAGTAAATAAATAGCAAAGAGGGCTTTCACCAACAGAGGCAAGCAGCATGTCCAATAGCATCTGTAAACTGCAGCTGTTACAAATCGGATGAACCTATGCTTTTACTTTATAGGTGCTGATGGACTAGCTGTTTGCTTTCATCAAAAACAACTTTCATTTCAGATTTCCAGCACTTGAATATCATTTTGGTAATATGCAAGGCCCTCAAAAGCAAATATACTAAGGGAAATTAGAAATACAGGCAATTTTTATTAAAAATTACAATGAATTTTCATTTTAGTTTGAAATATAATCTGCTGAGATATTATAAATTTGTTATGTAAGTACATCCACTCAGTGGTCACTTTATTAGATATACCTACTCGTCAATGCAAGCATCTAATTAACCAATCATGTGGCAACTCAGTGCATAAAAGCATGCAGACATGGTCAAGAGGTTCAATGGCAGTTCAGAACAAACATCAGAATGAGGAAGAATTGTGATCTAAGTGACTTTGTGGAATAATTGTTGGTGCCAGATGGGGTGGTTTGAGTATCTCAGAAACTGCTGATCTCCTGGGCATTTCACACACAACAGTTTACAGAGAATGGTGCGAGAACAAAAAAAAAACTAGTGAGTGGCAGTTCTGTGGGTGAAGGAAGGTCACTGGCTGACAGGAAGGTGAGAGTAACTCAAATAACCACACGGTACAATAGTGCAGAAGAGCATCTCTGAACGTACAACATGTCACACCTTAAAGTGGATGGGTTACAGCAGCAGAAGATCATGAATAAACAGAAATACACTCAGTGATCTCTTTATTAGGTATAGAAGACACATAATTATGTGGCCACTGAGTGCATTGCAATGATGTGAATTCCAGAAATTCTACAGAATAAATATGAAATCACTTGTGTAACTGGCTTATTTGTATGGCTCAGAAAAAAAAAACATTAATATAACTAACAATTATTTCTGACAGCAATGAAAATAAGTCAGGATTTACACAGTCAATTTATTTATTTTGATTGAGACACCAGGGTGAAAAGAGATGGCTTATGGTACTAGCCACTTCCAAGGTCAAATCAATATTGAATTCAAGAAGTTGGGAATAGAAATGCCAAGCTTATGCTTTCCACAAGGAGTCACCAATAAAGCTTTGGAAGTGTAAGTTAATAGTGTGTTAATTAGTATTGGTTTGGCAAAGAAAGCCCAGCAGCGTCTCTACTTTCTGCAAAGGCTGAGGAAAGTCCATTTCCCACCCCACCATCCTCATCACATTCTACAGGGGTTGTATTGAGAGCATCCTGAGCAGCTGCATCACTGCCTGGTTCGGAAATTGCACCATCTCGGATTGCAAGACCCTGCAGCGGATAGTGAGGTCAGCTGAGAAGATCATCGGGGTCTCTCTTCCCGCCATCACAGACATTTACACTACACGCTGCATCCGCAAAGGAAACAGCATTATGAAGTACCCTACGCACCCCTCATACAAACTCTTCTCCCTCCTACCGTCTGGGAAAAGGCACCGAAGCATTCCGGCTCTCACAACCAGACTATGTAACAGTTTCTTCCCCCAGGCTATCAGACTCCTCAATACCCAGAGCCTGGACTGACACCTTGCCCTTTTGTCCTGTTTATAATTTATTGTAATGCCTGTGCAGCTTTTGTGCACTTACGCAGTCCTGTGTAGGTCTGTAGTTTAGTGCAGTTTTCTCTGTGTTGTTTTTTTACGTTGTTCAATCTAGTTTTTGTACTGTGTCATGTAACACCATGGTCCTGAAAAACATTGTCTCATTTTTACTATGTTACTATGTTTACTACCAGCAGTTATGGTCGAAATGACAATAAAAGTGACTTGACTTGACTTGAATATGACCTCACACTTCATTTAAACCATGAAACCCTGTGCATATACAGTACCATAGCAAAAGCTTTCGATCTGTCAATTCTCAAGGACCACAGAACACCTGATTGAAATTTGGCTCCCATCAGAAATTAGTCTCCATTTTATGCTTGTTTCATGATAGCATGAGAGCCTCAATCCTATCTGACGGGTCACAACTGATTCAATAGCAGTGTAGTTCAAAGTGCTGGTAGAGTCTTTGACCACCAATGGAAAATCCTGAAGATCTAGACCTTAATCCCAGCACAAAACCCATGAGCGAAGGATAAGTGAAGCATTTGGCAGGAATAAGTGAAACAACATCAGCATCCATTATCAAGCTAACATCCCAAGCATCAAGGCTCTGATTATAATCTTCAGCTACATTGGGCAGACCACCGCTTTTGCATACCCACCACATTCCTGAAACGGTCGCTATTCTGCGCTCTGTCACAGCAAGAGATAATGAGATGGACAGAGATGAAGGTGTGCTCTCGATATTTCCACAAAAATGTGCAATGTCATTACTGGTTCCATTGAATCCTTGGTCTGGACAGAATACATTGTTTTGTTCAATGGGAATATCAATAGGCATCTGCTCTATTTTGCATACGATAACTATCAACAGGACAGAATGGATCATGTACATTGTATGTAAAGTGGTGAGATGTTTCTCTGTGTAGAGTGTGGCTGTCTCTCATTCTGAAATACAGACCACTGACATTGCCCCATTAAAACTGAATGAAATCATGTATGATCTTTAGAGACACTGGGAAATCTGTGCAATTACAGATTTGCACAGATTAAGAACTCACGTCCACTGGAAGTTAGATAACAATAATGCACTTCCACTGAGGACTATTAGCAGTGGGGAAAATTATAATAAGTTATACGTGCGGAGGCCAAGTTAATGGGTATATTTAAAGCAAAGGTTGATAGGTTTGTGATCAGTAAGAACATCAAAGGTTATGGGGTGAAGGCAGGAGAATGGGGTTGAGGGGGATAATAAATCAACCATGATGGAATAGCAGAGTAGACTTAATGGGCCGAATAGCCTAATTCTGCTCCTATACATTCAGGTCTTATAAACCCAGACCAATATTAATGGCAGCATTACAAAACTCTCAGATTAATTCTTGCACAAATAACAAATAGTGTTTTGGGGGGGTGGGGGTAAAGGTGGTCACATTGCCCAAGCATTTGTTGTGTTTAGAGTCAAGGACAAGTTTCCAGACATGTTATCCATTTAGCAAATCATACATCACTTTAAGGATTAGTATGCATGATGTAATCATAACTGTGTTATATAGTCAACCTTCCTTTGTAAAGTATGAACAATACTCTGAAATTCAACTACAAATGATATGCACTGAGAAAATAAAAATCAACACCTTCTGTAAAATGTAAGTAAGCAAGAGCCCAATTGCACTTTCTTCTGTGGACACAATCCATGACACCCAGAGCATTTACTGCCCTCTGGAGCTGAAAAGAACTCCCAGGAATAATCTCAACTAAGGTACAAAGGATTTTTACTTCAAGGTAATTGTTGACAAATCATACGATTATTATAATTTTATGGACAGAATTATAAAACCAAACCTTTCTGCAGTTACCCATATTTTACAGATTACCACTGTTTGCACGATGAATTAAGTTAAACAAAATTGCGGAATCATCTTTTCTCCCCAGAAAGAAATTAAGTAATTAAATTTCTGAGCTTCAGTCACTGAGTTTATAATTTTCAACAGAACAGTACACAACTTTCTTTCTATTAACCACTATTTAACAAAATTATCCCATCATGCAATGACTTACAATAAATTGAGAACTGGAAACTTCAGATAGGAATCTAATGATCTCTTGGGCTGCGTGACATTGTGTTTGATTTACAAAACCATTAGAACCATTAGGTAATAGTTTAGCAGTCTGATCTTATAGCACTATTGTCTATATATTCAATACAAAAGTATTGGTTCAAACAATGGTTTCAGGAGGAAATTCCCTCTGATATGGCAATGATACTACATTTTATTTATCTTTTAAAATGACTTATCATTCATTGCAATTTTACAGGAAGGGAGAACCCATTAATTTGGGAGACACATGAACATATACAACCTCCCAAGGAGATGGGGTTAACCTGCTGATCATTTTAGATACATATTGTGCCAATATAGAAGGGAAAAATGTTAAGGTAGTTGCACCACCCAAACTAACAGCAACCTGACCCCTGACCCTCATCTCTTACCCACGAGATCAGTCACTGGATTTATGGAGGCATCCCAGAGTAGTCTGAAGTGCCTTTAACTATTTCCTCTTCTATATCGAAGAAATACCTGGCTTTCGTGTGGCTTTTCTCCATCACTGGTGTTTTAAGTATCTTTGCCAGAAAGTTTAAAGCAATTCAAAATGCTATCATTTTCCTGTCAATTGGGTTTGCACGTTGCAGGTGGCGGGAAGCAGGGACGTCATACTTCCAACAATCACTAGGCACATTAAGGATATGTATCTGTACATCCCAGTGTATTTTATGTGTACAAAAGCAATGAGGTTTAAGTTCTGTAAACAATCATTACTGGTTTCTAGCAGTACCTTTTTCTAGAAATGAAATTGTGTTAACATGAGAGACTCTAAATGCAGACTGTTGGCCCACTAAAAGTTCAGCTCAACCAGGAATATATTTAGTGAGTAAAATATTATACTTCTTGACATATCCTGTGCTTATGCAAGATACTTCTCCAATAACTTCCCTCCCAAAGGATAACCTCTTCTGCCTCAGAAATACCAAAAAACAAATCTATTTGGTGTGAAAATAAGATAAACAAGAAAGGAGATCTCAGGACTCTGCTAGAAACACAGTAGCAGAAGCAATTAAAAGTCTGCGCACAGTGAAGTACTGGATCCTGGATTGATATCAATCTGACACTCCCATGCCTGGTGAGTCAGATCATTCTGAAGGAACCGGGAAAGCCGCCTGCACAGCAGCTGGTGTAGTGGATGAGCATGATATCTGATGACTCATGGAATGACGGGGTAACACAGGCAGGCAGTTCATAATGCACAATTTAAATGCTTTCTTTTACCTAATCCATGACAGATACACTTCTGCAAGACATCCTCAGATTCACCCACTCTCATCCTCTCTTATAAGTCAAATTTCACATTTGGACATGCTGACTGAATCACTTACTGTCTGTAATATCATTCTGGCCAAAATCTGGGAATCAGTATTCGTGAAGTAACTTCCACTCGTTTAATATTCTGAAATTTGTGCACTGGGATCTTTTTACGAGCCTAATGAGAACATGAAAGAGTACTGTACTGCACAGGAACAGACCCTTCAGCCCATGATGTCTGTGATGAACATGATGTCAAGTTAAACTAATTTCTTTTGCCTGCACATGATCCATAACTGCCCATTATCTGCATATTCATGTGCTTATCTAAAATCTTTACAATACAGTGTTCTTATCTCCTGCATGCTGGTAAACCTGTTCTGCATCCTCTCCGAATCATCCGCATCCTCCAGCAATGAGACAACTGGAGTTGCATGTAATACTTCCAAGTGTGGTTTTAACAAAGTTATATACCACTGCATCCTGACTCTCACATTCTGTGCTCCTGTTGATGAAGGTAAACATGGCATATACCTTTACCCCCATCTACTGAATTGCCACTTTCAAGGAGATATGGATTTGACCCCAAGGTCCCTCTGTATATTAGCATATAGGAGGGAGATTGAAAAATTGGCTGAGTGGTGACATAACAATAACCTCTTACTCAGTGTCAGCAAGACAAAGGAACTGTTTATTGACTTCAGGAGAAGGAAACCAGAGGTCCATGAGCCAGTCCTAATTGGAGGATCAGAGGTTGAGAGGGTCAGCCTCAGTGTTATTATTTCAGAAGTCCTGTCCTGTCTTAAGCTCAACGCATAGGTGCAATTGTGATGAAAGCATGGCAGTGCCTCTACTTCCTTAGGAGTTTGTGAAGATTCAGCATGGCATCTGAAACTTTGACTAATTTGTATAGATGTGTAGTAGACAGTATATTGACTGGTTGCACCACAGCCCTTGAATGGAAAACCCTACAAAAAGTAGTGGATATGGCCCAGTCCATCATGGGTAAAGCCCTCCCAATCATTGAGCACATCTACATGAAATGCTGCTGCAGAAAAGCAGCATCCATCAGCAGGGACCTCCACCACCCAGACCATGCTCTCTTCTCACTGCCTCTGTCAGGAAGGTGGTACAGGAGCCTCAGGATTCACACCACCAGGTTCAGGAACAATTGTTACCCCTCAGCCATCAGGCTCGTGAACCAAAGGGGATAACTTCACCAAACTTCACATACCCCATCACTGAAATGTCCCCACAAATTTTCAAGGGCTCTTTGTCTCATGTTCCTGATATTTATTCATTATTATTATCCTTCTTTTTTGTATTTGCAAGTTTGTTGGCTTTTGCACACTGGCTGAATGCCCAAGTTGGTGTGGTTTTTCATTAATTTTGTTATGATTTTTATTCTATGGATTTATTGAGTCTGCCCACAAGAAAAAGAATCTCAGGGCTGCATATGGTGACATGTATATTTTTTGATAATAAATTTATTTTTGAACCTTTTACTGAATGCTGTTAATGTCTTTTAATTAATCGTGTACTTTACCCTCGCACCTGGAGGAAAGCTTTCATTACAAATGGGTTTGTTTCCAGATATTTGATTCTGTTTGTATAACCTGGTGCATGGTAGGAAACTGTATCTGAGAGGTAAAAATGACAGGAAGGATAACCTAGTGTCCTGGAGCATAGTGCATAGTGGAGCATAGTTATTTGCTAAAATTTGTACTTATTTAAATAAAATATCCTGACTACTTATTTGATTTATAGATTGATTTACAGTCTGCTGCTAAAGACCCCACACGTTCAATCTCCGGCTAATGTCAGAGGTGCTTGCTTTCTAGTCTATTTAATTTAGACTGATGCAACTGATGCACCCAGGACCAGGAGCTTAATTAAACCATATACTGCAGATTCTCACACAGTTGCTACAGCAGTGAAAGCTGACTGACCAGTCACAGCATTACAGAATAATAGGTGGAGGCTGAAACTTGTATGCATTTCAGTTGGTTAGTGAGCTCCACATAATGGTTGTATCTATTAGGTCAATAAGCTTGAAACACAAAAAGGCTGAAGATGTTCTGATTTGCAAAGTCTCAAAATACTTACAGTGCTTTGTTGCTGTCTTATATTAATTATATTTTTCCCCAACAGTGAATTAAAAAAGACATGGTATAACATCGGCATGCTTTGATATTAACCAATGAAATTTAGAATGAAGATATATCTGATCCGATACAGTGAATACGCTGCACTTCAATATGTCAAATTACAGTAATCATTTGCAATCTCAGATCAAGGCAATCTGTTTGACTTCTGTTTATTCTGCTTTGGAAATCTTTTAATTGGGATTAAGGAGAGGAAATGAAAAGAAGGCAGTTCTTACTGAGAATCCAAAGCATTTTTAAATGTGTTTTTTTTTTCAAGTGAGCTCAGATAATAATTCTCTACTAAGAATGCAGCACAGTTTAGTTTTGATTACTTCTCCAGCAATGTTTTAGAAAGGTCATGTTGAAATTGCACCAAAAAAATTCAAACAGATTATATACAATTTGAGAATGCTCAGAACTGCATTGTTTCTCTATTAAAGTGGAATATTCATCAGCTTCAGGGAAATATATCCCTCCATATAGTTAGCTGAATTAAATTTGTAAATGTTTTCCATGTCTTCATGGATGGAAGATTGTATCCACTAAATATCCAGTAGTGGCCAGTATTCTAACTTTGAACCAGCAGAATTCATGAATTGTGCTTTGGTTATATATGATGCAAAATAAAATCCCAAAAGGGGTGAGGAATGACTAACTGCTAAAAACTCACAGATAACGCACATTATCTTCTGAATCATCTTTGCTTTGCAAGCTCCAGGATGCTACATTATTCTTTCAGTCGTTTTTACTTCTCAAATAAAGTTGTCCTACCATGCACCAGGTTATACAAACAGCATCTAACATCTTGAAATAAAGCCATTTGTAATGAACGTTTATGTATGTTTCGAGGTAATTTTATTCAATATGATGAGAATTTTTTGAGAATATGCCGTAAAGGAATTGCAACTGAAGTAGTTTTCAGAAAAAAAACTCCTAAAATGTTGATATTTGCTGCATACAATGGGCATTACTTGCTAGAACTTTAACATTGCTTTGGAAAAAATGCACAGCATTTTAAGATATTTAAGAGACTTTTAGACTCACAGATGTAAGAAAAATGAAGCACGAAGTGCTGTGTAGGAAGGAAGGGTTAGATCAATTGTGGAGTAGGTTTATGTAGGTCGGCACAACATTGTAGGCTGAAGGGACTGTACTGTGCTGTAATGTTCTGGGGTCTAGTTATCTTTCAGAGATTTCATTTCAATATATTGAGGAGAAAAAAACTCACTACCATATCAGAAGTAAATAAAACAAATACTCAGCAGGTCCCATATTATCTCCTCAGGTTGGTGGAACTAAAGTGCTGTTGAAAGACTCACTTGAGAATTTTTTAATCTTCTCATATTTTTCTCAAAAGGTGAGAAGATAAAATCTATGCTAAAGTGTAGATATTTCACTTTCAGTCAAGTCTATAAGTTACTCAAAATTTACATAGTAAACAATTAATTTAATGTTTACACGACAGCAAAGTTCTGGATTTCAATTTTAGTACGTTTACTGGCACTTTTCACCAAAGCTGCATTTCTCGTTTCTTCTTCATCTAAATCCCCATGATCAGCATTCCAAAATGCAGAAGTTACCACAAAGTCTCTGTGGAACATCAACTGAAATTGTCTATTAAAGCTTGCAGTTCCCATAATCACTTTCTTACTCATAATGCCTTTATGTTCTCATTGTTGATCTTCTATTTAGCAATCCACCCAATTTTTCCCAGTGATTAAGATTTGAATGACAGTCTAAGACAACCTCGCCCAAAAGACAAAAGTTGATGATGCATGCTCTCAGTATCCTTCCATCAAATTAATGAGGCACATAGCACGCTTTTATTTACTTCTGAGTTGACTGCAATCAGAAGTGGGTGCCTTGCTACCTGGTCACAGGTGATCACAGGTTTAAGCTTTTCTCCAAGTTTTGGCACATAACACAGGTTGACATGGTGTTGCACTAATTTAAATCACATCTTTTATATGGAGGGAATGCTGAAGCAAGATGCATCTGCTATTTAATACCAGTCTAAGAAGTAGTGTTCGCATTAGTAGGAAATTCTCCAAAGATCTAGCCAACAATCAAGAACAAAAAAGCTGCAGGTGTTGGAATTTTTAAACTAGAACTTTAATTCTGTTTCTCTCTCCATTGATGCTGTCTGCCCTGCCGAGTGTCCCCAGCACATTTAACATACTTATTCCTAACCAACACACTACCCATGCCTTTTATTTAAGAAGGGCTGCAAAGAAAGTTCTGGACACTATACACCAATAGGCCTAACATCTGTTTGGTAGGCAAATTACTACAGAGGATTTTGAAGGAAGAGATAAACAAAGGCACGCTGATTAGGGATAGTAATCACAGCTTTGTGCACGGGAAAGCGTGTCTCACGAAGTTAATTGAGGTTTCTGAAGAAATAATCAAGAATGTTGATGAGGGCAGTGTGGTAGATGTGGTATATGTTGACTTCAATAAGGCCTTTGGTAAGGTTCCACAAGGTGGCTTGCTGCAGAGAGATGCATGACATGGGATCAATGAAGAGCTAGCTAAATGGATGCAGAATTAATTCATTGATGGTAGGAAGCAGAGGACAATTGTAGAAGGTTGCTTCTCAGACTGGAAGCATGTAATTAGTAGTGTTCCCCAGGGTTCCCATTTCTATTTGTCATGTACATGAATGATTTGGATGAGAATGTAGAAGGTTAGCAAGATTGCAGATGACACTAAAGTAGGCATTGTCATTGACAGTGAATGTGGTTATCAGGATTCACAGAGCGATCTCGATCAGCTGACTAACTGTGCAGAGGGATGGAAATGGAGTTTAATTCTGATAAGTGTGAGGTGTTGCATTTTGGGAAGACGAATGAGAGCAGGACTGTCACAGTGAATTGTAGGGCCCTGGGGACTGTTGTTGAAGAGAGGTATCGAGGAGTACAAGAACATGGTTGCCTGAAAGCGGACAGGATGGTGAAGGTTTCAGTACTTTCCACATGATGGTATTCTTGTTGAGCCATCTGCCAATTGCACAATCCATAAACTGCAATCCTATAATTTTATTTCTGCTGTTAATTAATTAATATGGATGGTGTCACTACGTTTACAGCATTGTGCAAATAGGCACATATGTATAGCTAGAGTGCCTAAGACTTCTGCACAGTACTGTATTTGTTAACGTGGAGCAGAGAGTAAGTCTGTTAATCAGGTGGGAGCAAAGGATGTTGGGAATAGCGAGGGTGCAGCACCGTGGGAGGGGTATGGGACAGGTGGCAGAGAAAGAGTACCAGGGGCGGGAGGTGGCGCGGGTGCAAGAGACACCAGACAAAGTCATTTGATTCCAAACAATTGGTTTGTTGATCATTACAGAATGTCTCTCTGGTGCTTCCTGCTCTCTCCCCTCTCCCTTCCCCTTTTCACAATCATGATTCCCCTCTCCCTGCCCCCTTCCCACTTTCAGTGCACAATTGTGATGGCATTTGGAGGATCATGTACCGTATTGGTCACTCTCTTACAGGAAAACCATTAAAAACTGGTGAGGGTACAGAAGAGATTTATGAACATGTTAACTGGACTAGAGGGCTTGAGTTATACCTAATTGTCCACGCTAGAATTTTATTCACTGAAGGAGAGGTGACTACATAATTTATAAAATCTTGACAGGTATGCATAAAGTAGATGTTCATAGTCTTTACCCCAGTTTTGGGGAGTCCAAAACTAGAGGACACAAGTACAAGATAAGAATGGCAAGATTTAAAAGAGATCTGAGAGGTAACTTCTTTACACAGAGCCCTTGGAATTACCTGTCAGAGGAAATGGTTAAGGCAGATGCAATTGCAGCATTTAAGAGATGTTGAGATGGGTACATGGAGGAGAAGGGCTTGTAGGTTTAGGGGCCGAAACTGGGAATGTGGGCAGCAAGGAGGATGCTGTGGTTGGCATGGACCAGTTGGTCAAAGGGACCGACTGCATTACTGTTCCATCCTGTATCATTCTATGACACAATGAGGTGACTCTCCATTGGACAATGCACGAACAGGAAATGCATGCTAACTCTACAATATGTGCTCAAAACTGTAGCTTATATGTTACTTGCACAAAAAAATAGGTGCTGATAGATTATTGCTAATTCAGTTCCGAGGATATCTTCTAGAGATTTAACCCCTTATTTTTTGAACATGAAAATCTTGCCTGCTTTTTTCACTGGATGAACAATCAAAGATTTTCATTTTGAAATTAAAGAATCATGACACTTTTTTTTTTCTTGTTTAAAAGGCCACAGTAGGATTTTCATACAAATGAAAAGACCAACACTTTCAAAATGCAAAACATTTTTTTCCTTTCTACTGGCCAGATTGTGCAAACATGCAGTAAACTGATCAGCAGAAAGCAATCTTTGTATTGTATGAACATTAATTCTTTATGGAAACAAATAACACCGGCAACATTTAGGTAGTAAAATATTCCAAACAAGCATTATCAAATTACGTAATACCTTGAACAAAGGTGGTTATCAGGACAGGTAACCAGAAAAAGTCAAAAGGATATTTTGTAAAGGAACTTTAGTACAAAATAACTTTTATGCTTTATTGTTTGTTCCTTATTAGCACAGGAGCAGAATTAAACTCTGAAATATGGTTGGGCACTCTGCCATGTTATGCTACAGCAAGAGCAAACTTTATCTACATCCAGTTCTCATTGATCACGTTTAAACAAAAATTGTCCTTGCATTATCATGTTTTGCTTTCCTTCAAAATTAAATCCGGTGAGCAATGTCCTAAAATGTGAATAAAGTTGCACGGACAGGAATGTGCCACAGCATATCACATAAAAAAGTACCAGCAAGGAAAGGCCACACACCCCACCGAGCAGTTTCTACCATTCATGACCGATATAATAATTTGTTTCAGCCTACTTTTCCGCTCAATCACCAGAATTCTTGAATCTCCCATGGTCCAAAAACCACTCAGCTCTTCTTTAGTTTATTTAATGATTCATAAACAGCTCTCTGTGGTAGAAAATTAGGAAGATAACAACCTTTGAATAGAAAAGAAATTCACCTCACTATACAGTGGTTTCTCCTGAGACTATGCCTCCTAATTCTAATCCCCTGGGCTTCACCATCTCTACCAAGCCTTTTTTGAACATTTTTTATTCTAAGTGATCACCTCTCATATTTCTAAGCTCCAAAGAATACATGCTCATTCTGCTCATTCTTTCCTCAAAGGGTGGCCTCTGCATCCAGAGACGGACCTAATAAGATTTCACTGCATCTCCAAGTATATCTCCCCTTAAATAAGGAGAGCAAGATGGTACACTTGTAGCACGAGAAAGAAAATAGGCTATTTTACAGGTTGGTAAATTGTGATTGATGGGGTTCTTCTGGCAAAAATACTGGAGTTCAGATGTTTACAGTTCACATTAATGACTTCGTTGAGGTGACTTGGTTGAGGAAGTAGTGAGTATGAAAAGGGATAAATATGCAGATTGAGTATCCTATGGGGAAACAGGTGATTATCATTTTGGTAAGATGAACAGAAAAGCAGAATATTAGTTAATATGAGACTGTTGGAAGTTAACAGTGAGAAAGATCCTGGTTTTGTTATAGAGGAAGCATGCAGTTAGTGTGGAGATGCCGCAAGTAATGAAAAGGGTAAATGTCTGATATTGTAATAAGTACCAGTACAGAAGATTTTTCATTTACTAGAAAATGACCTTTTCAATGGTCTTGTTTCTATGTTTACCTCAACCTTATGTTTAAAGTTTCAATCCTGGCCTTATTTGTCATTTCTGGAAACATCTGCGGAATCATAACGACAATTGATCTAAGGAATTATCCATGACACCATAAAGAAAACCTAGACCATCCGACCATGAGGTATTGGAGCAGAATTAGGCTATTCAATCATGACCAACTTATTTCCCCTTTCTATACTAATCTCCTGCCTTCTTCCTATACTTTTACTACTCATACTAATCACGAACTTACCAACCTCTGTTTTAAATATACCCAATGATTTGGCTTCCACAACCTTCTGTGGCAATGAATTCCACAGATTCACCACTCTTTGACTAAAGAAATTCCTCCTCATCTCTGTTCTAAAGGGATCTCCTACTATTCTGAGGTTGGACCCTCTTGTCCTAGACTCTCCCATTAATGGAAACATCCTCTCCTCATACCAAATATTGAAAGTCCTAAGTAGAGTGTATGTTTCAATGAGACCCCCCCCCCCCCCCCATTCTTTTACAATCCAACAAGTACAGGCTCAGAGCCATTAAACACTCCTCCTGCATTAACCTGTTCATTCCTGGGATCATTCTCATGAACCTGCTCTGGAACTTCTGCAATGCCAGCACATCCTCCCTTAGATTGCAAACAATACTCCAAATATTTTCTTAACAATGCCTTATAAAGTCACAGCATCACATCCTTTAAAACCTGTTTCATAGCTATGGGGAAAAAGGGTCATTCATACTTCAACACATTAGTACATTTTTATACAAATTCCCCTACTCAATCAGAATTAGAATCAGGCTTAATATTACTGGCATATGCTGTGAAATCTGTTAACTTTTCGGCAGCAATATAATGCTATACATGATTTTAAAAAACCTGAATTACAGTAAATATATATATAATAGTTAAATTAAGATATGTCATGCAAAAAGACAGAAATTAAAAAGTGAGGTAGTGTTCATGGGTTCAATGTCCATTTAGAAATCAGATGGCAAAGGGGAAGGACAGGACAAGATGGACAGGAAAGGAGTGGAGGGTTATGGGCTGAGTGCGGGTAGGTGGGACTAGGTGAGATTAAGAGTTCGGCACGGACTAGGAGGGCCGGAATGGCCTGTTTCCGTGCTGTGATTGTTATATGGTTATATGGAAGAAGCTGCTCTTGAATTGGTGTGTGTGTGTGTGTGTGTGTGAGAAATTATTTCTGTTACCAGCTAAGTTACAACTTGAAGTGACAAACACTACTACATATTATACTAAATAGAAGTACCATGTGTCACTTACATTAAATGCATATAGCATCTACAAATGCCTTTACTTTATAATGTAAACTAATTGTGCATATCCACAACATAATTTGCTAATCCTGATGCTACACATTGTCCAATGCATGCCATGAAAACTAATACTCAAGCTTACACTTATGATTGTTTTACAACAGGGTTCAAGTGATAATTACAACTGTAAATATATATTTAATTTCACTAAACATTGCATGCAAAAACACAAGAAAATGTACATTGTGTACAAATGTCATTTTTCTGTTTCGTTTAAGACAGTAACATGTAATGTCCATGTATTGTGTTGATAAAAATTATAAACACGTTCCCTATTTCACAGTAGTGGCTGAAGTGACCAAATATCTGCCTCAATAATTGTAGTCTTTCCATCCATTTGCAACAAAATCTGGTCATCTTAAATTATCACCTTCAAGCCTTCCAATGGAAAGTGATCATCAAAACATCAGACTGGAATTGCAATGAGTTTAATTCATCGTACTTACTGAGGGAAGCTTGCACTGTAATTCAGAATGCACAGTGTCTGACAGATCAACAATATTTGTATTCATGTTTGGTTTTCACAAAATCTTCCATTTAGGATTCAATTATGAGACTAGCTTATTGCAACTGTAAACTTGTCTCAGGAAAACAAACAAAAAAAGCAGAAACCATTTAAATTCTTAATCTGGGAATATCATTTTTGCAATCATTACATGAAAATATATTCTTTCTATCTGAATAACATTTTTAAAATGAAAATTTTTTTTGCCTACATTCTTACTTGGAAATATAAAATTTTGCTGCAGAAATGTCAGTATGATTGAAATTAATTCCAATGTAATGAAAGGGAAAAACATTTGATCTCAGAGATTTGGTGTGGGGAATGGATCACCTATTTGAGTCTGAACTTAGTGTGTATTGATTCTTAATAAGGCTGTTTCTTTCTAATGTTTGTACAATATGATTGTGTGATATTCTGCAAGATACTTTCCATGGAAACATCTTCCTTCCCTGGATCAGTTAAAATCCGATCATTCAAACTTTTTATAATGTGCCTGCATAAAACTTTATTCATGAGGTTCAGTATTATATTTCTCTGCCTCAAAGGTTATTCAAATAGCAATACTGAACCAATAGACCTCAGCATCAAAGTCGTACCTTATTGGAGGCCATTTCACTGACAGAATTCCTGGTCTGCAGGGTCTCCAGCTGGTCCAGGCACCAGTCAAGCTCCTCCAGGGTCTCTGTTGCGAGCTTTTGGTAGGCCTCCTCTGCGAGCAAACAGATGAATGGAAGTTCAGCTTTTGAACTTTTTACAGGATTAGCTTTGACAGTGTAAGGGTCCACCATGCCACACAAAGCCATGTTCGGGTGACCAGAGCTCACACATGAGTTGTCCTTCATAATGTTTTCTCAATAAAATAACAACAGGAATATATTCTTTTCTCTGTTTCAAACCAGAGCGGCCACGTTAGCGTTGAGTTCTTTTTCTGTGGGAAAGCAAAACACAGTAGCAGGTCCGTCAGTCATAAACGTTATACAATGAATGAAGAATTTTCTCTTTGTCCATCCTTTGATGTACTGGTATTATTAAAGCCAAAGTGAACACACTTATTTAGTCTGCAGAATATTTTCCATAAAATAAATAGACGCTTTTATCCTGAGCCAGGTACTTGAGTCAGCTTCACATTGCCCATGAAATTTTCTTCATGATGATTCCGAATGAATTTTTTAAACTGCTCCACAGCTGCTCAGTTGAATGTATAAAACCATTTGAACAAGCCAGTACATCCTCTCACACATTCCACTTCCAATTAGGTTAGTTTCCTGCTTTTTTTCCTGTTTCAACTGTGACATTAAACCATTCGCATCACTTCAAGAAAATATGACTAGTTTTATCTTCGTAATACTAGAATCAGTTAGAGGACTCTGTGGCATCACATAACTCAGAAAGTCTGCCTCTTTTCTTTGAACCAGAAGCAGTAGTGCTCTGTATAAGCAAAGGGCCAGGCTGATTAGAAATCCCGGCATAGATCTTTAGAGAGGATCTGGATCTGGCACGCCTTCAGTGAGAAGCATACAAAGCAGTTTTTGTGAGTTGGCTGCCAAAATATCTCCAGGTTCCATCACAATAAAATGTATTGAACTAATACACATTTTTCTATTTTTCATTATATTTTAAGAATATAAAGTGCCTTGAAAAAGTATTCAGACCCCAAACCTTTTGTTCTTGTACAAGAGTATTACAACCAGAGATTTTAATCAATTTAACTAAGAACATTTAGTTGTGAATCACATGCTCCTTTTCCCCCCACAGTAGAGCCCAAAAAAAACAGGAAAAATTGTCAAAAAAGAAAAACTAAAAGTTCAAAAACTGAAATGGCAGCTTCTCAAAAGTATTCATCCCTCTTTGCTCAGTGCTTAGTTGGACCATCTCTCGCAGATATTACAGCCAATCAAATCAAGTTTACTTATCATCCAAACCGTCCGTAGATACAGCTGAATGAGACAATATTCCTCTGGGGCCAAGATGCAAAATATTCAAAATAGCAAGCTAACATTAAAAAATAGTGCTGTGTTTGTGAGCACGCCATCTTACTGGAAGTTTTTATTTTGGATAACTCTCGATCAGCTTTGTATAATGTGATGGAGCGAGATTTGCCTTTTCCTCCAAGCAAAGTTGCTCAGGTTCTGCTGGGTTACTTGGGAGTGGTGCTGGACAGCAATCTTGAGGTCTTGCCAGAGATATTCAATCGGGTTGAGCTCAGGACTCTGAGTGGGCCACTCAAAGCCATCAATTTTCTTCATTTGAAGCCTCTCATTGGTTGCTCTGGCAGTGTGCTTTGGGTCATTGTCCTGCAGAAAGGTAAACTTCCTTCCCAGTTTAAGCTTTCTGGCAAAGGCCAGCAGGTTTTTACCCACAGTACTTAGCAGCATGCATCCACCAATCATTCCTGACCAGATTTCCAGTCCCTGCTGTTGAAAAGCATCCACATAGCATGATGCCATCTACACCACACTTTACAGTAGAGATGGTGTACCTGACTGACACGCAGTATTTGATTAGTGCTACATGTACAGCTTAGGGTTGAGGCTAAGATGTTCCAATTTAGTCTCATCCAACCACAACATTTACTTCCACCTCTTTACAGTATTTTCTAAGTGAGGTTTTGCAACGTCTTTATGGGCAAGGGTGTGCTTTTTTTAAGTCAGGGTTCCTTCCTTACCACTCTTCCAAAAATATCCTTTTTGTGCAAGGCCTTAGAGATTGTGGAGACATGAACTTCATCTCCATTTGTAGCCACTGACCTCTGCAGCTCACTCAGTGTGACTGTTGGTGTCACAGTAGCCTCTCTTACAAGTGCCATTTTTCTGCAGAGACTAAGTTTGGAGGGGCGACCTGTGGCTGCAGTTTTACATGTTCTCCATTTCCCATGATGCACTGCACTGAATTCTGAGGTATGTTCTGTGCCTTTGAGATGATCTTGAACCCTTCCCCAGATTTGTGCTTCTCTATTACCATTTCCCTGACTTGTCGCAAGTACTCGTCTTCATTTTGGTTTGATCTGATGAAAGATTTCCATACTGTTGGACTTTACAGAGAGAGGGGGTATTTATTCTTGCAAATTCATTGAAAACAGGTGATTCTCCAATTGTCTACATCAACAAATTGGGTGGGTGGATAAAGTAATCTACAGTATTGCACCTGAAGAAAGCTAGCCTAGTAATTGCAAAGGGGATGAATACTTCCTTTGCCTCACAATTTTGGTTTTTAATCTCTAGTAAATTATTGACAGACATGATGCACAATGCTTTGTAGATTAGCTCAAAAATCCTGCTTCAATATATTTTAAATTTAGAAAATAAGACAGTAAACTATTAAAATATTTATAGGAGCTGAATACTTTTTCAGGGCACTGTATTAAATTTGAAGTCACCAAGAAAGAAACAGGACATTGACTAATACAGCACCATGTGTGCTCTTTTCCTCATGATGTTGTGTGGATCCATATAAACCTTCTCCACAATCAATCCAGCCCTTCCATAATCCTCCATTTTTCTGACATCCAATGTGCTGATCTGATGTCACTGTTCTATCGACCTCTACCACCAGCCATAGCAATCTTTACCAGGCGCCTGGCACTCTATGTATTAAAAATCTACCTCTGACATCTCCCTAAACTTTCCTCCACTCACCTTAAATGGCCATCCTCTGGTATTGACCATTCCTGCCCCGGGCTAAAAAAAGTCTACTCATAATCTTATACACCACTATCGAGTTGTCTCTCACCCTACTTTGCCTGCTCAATCTTTCCTCATAGATCATGTTCTGTAATCCAGGCAGCATCCTAGCAAGTCTCCTCTGCATGCTCTCTAAAGCTTCCAGATCCTTCTGGTTCTATAATGAGGCGACCAGAACAGAACACAATACTCTAGGTGTGGTTTAATAATGATTATGTTAACGTATCAAAGATGTTAAGTAGAAAAATAATCTGAGAATCAATAATTCTACGAGATATTTTAGTAAAATCTGAAAGTAACTCAGGTCAATAAAAATTATTTTATAAATAATAATCACTCTTACTTTAGAGACGCAAGGTTCAAGTTCCACTTCAGAGGTTTGAGCACAAAGGAGTGCTTCACTTAAGGAATGATACACTGTTGGAGCAGCCATGTACAAGATGTGATGTCTGATGTACATGTAAAAGGTCCCATGCCACTACTTCAATGAAGAGCAAAGCAGTCAGGTGCTCGAGCCAATAATCAACCACTAAAAGCAGATTACCTAGTCATTTTCACATGCCTGCTTGTTGAGAACTTGCTGAGGGCAAACTCACTGCTACTTTTCCCATCAAAAATATTTGAGCTTTAAAGAATTTTAGGAAATGTTGAAAGCTCCTCCATAAATCTAACCGGTTTTCTTTTGTTACTGTAATGACGAGTTCAAAACAATATTTCCTTACACCTTGGGCTATCTTGGTGGTGCAAAAAAAAACACCTAATAACTGTAATAACTGCCTGGTTTCATAATGGTAGGGCAAAGCACTGCTGGATTTTTTTTTCAAACTTATAATTATGCTGAAATTTAAGTAAAATTGTATTGGCACATGATCAACTGCACACAAAGGGCATGTTTTGCTGCCTACAAATTTCCTGCAGTACTTTGCCAGGAGTGTGCCTTAAAGGGCAATGATGAGATCAAGGTATTGGAAATAATGAACAGTAGCCTAAAATTCATCAATTCAGGATGGCATGTTGGGGAAAAATTTCTTGCATGCTCTAAGTAAGGATACTAGAGAAAAAATACAGGGATTCTGTATGTGAAGTTTTTCTGAATCCTGACCCAAGAGCAGCCTTAGCAAGAGCCAAGAGCCTTTTGATAACAAAGCATGCAATATAGTCCATCAACAGGACCAGTGTGGGATTACTGCCACAAACACTGACAACTTCATGAAAACTATTCAAGAGCCTTTCTCATGGGAGCATAGGAGCCTGAATGAATCAGCCAGGTACCACAGCTAACCACCTTTGGGCCCAAGCTCCAGTTACATTATCAACAGCACAGACATCTTTTATTCCCTTTGCCTTTTGCCGACCCAACAAATGGTCAGGGTCATCTCTGGAGACCCCATGAAGTGCTACTGGAGCTCTGAAATTCTGTAGCTTCCCTCCACACTTGCCATCCTGGCTCCGTATAGATAACAATGTGTGGCAGAGAGAGCAAAGTTCATTTTCAGTGATAAAGCAACTGGTTTTGATACTCAATGCCAATTTAGCTCCCATTCCATTTTCAATGCAAACCTGTGATATCACACTCAATATACTCTGCTTAATTTTAATTCTGCTATCTCAACAGGAATAGGGCAGGCAACTGGTTAAAGTGCTGGAAAGGCACTATGCATTGAACACTTAAGAATTCATATCAACTGTCATTTTAATGATAGGGTTTCCAGCAACGTCAGGAACACATGCATCAGGCATGTGGAGCTTTGAACAGTTAAAAGCTGGTATCCAATGATATCATGTGAACTTGCAAATCATGCATATACAGTATCCATGTGACCAACCTTCCACCAACATGCTGGAATTGCGGAAATAAGAACTTGGATTTGGTCAGGTGCCTCGTGGAGTCTATCAAGTATTAAGTGAGTCTAATAAGATACCAAGGGATACTGCTAAATGTTTTCAGAGAACCCCCAAAGGCTCAAAGGGGTAGATAAGTATTCTGTAATGTGTTTTAAGGTGCCAATCAGTAAAACAAACATCCAATACAAAATTAAATGGTGAGGGGACGGTAGTCTGGAGAGAAGTTAACCATCATTAAATGTTATCATTACGAAAAGGAATAACATCTTTCTGGAGTGCCATTATCTTATTGCTGGTTCACCACTAAATTCCTGTTACCACTTGGTGCTCTTTTCTGCATAACAGTGGCTTGATGTGGGAGTTTATTTGAGCAGCAGGTATCTTTTAAATGCGTCATAAATTAATTAAAATAAATTGCAATAAAACTAGAAGTAATCTGGCCTTCAGTTCACTGTCTGGCAAATTATACACACCTCAGCTTCTTTTGCAAACATGTATAAAAATGACTTTGCTCTGTAGCATTTGAATTCAAGTTTAACAAATACACAGTTTGATTCTGCTATTACAAACATCTCTTTTTTTTTTGTCTGAAGTGCTGGCAGTCAACTTTTCTACACGCTGAATTTGAAAGAGATGAAATTAAATTCATGGGTCTGTTTATCCACCTCCAAGGAGCTCTGCTAGTGAGTGACGTGGCTTCACGCCGTATGAAATGTAGAAACCACGGTACAGTAAAAACAAACGCCTACTTTCCAGCTTCAGTAACAGTAGGTAATTTACACTTATAAAGCTGAAGGAACAGCATCCATCACGGCGAAGGACGTAATATTATTTCCACAGTGTCAAATAATACTGAAGAACTAAAGAGATGAAACTTTATAAGCATTTGCAAATGATTTCATGAGGATTCCGGATTCATGGTGTGTTTAAGTTAAACGGTAACTCTTGCAAAAATATTTACTAGCTAATCTTTCGATTCGTTTCCTGATGGGCTGGTGTGTTCATGCTTTTGTTGATAGCACGATATAAGGAAGGACAAAACGAGAACTACGCCTGCAGTCAACAGAACAGCTCTGATGAATCCTCATCGCATCAACGCTCCCCTGTCACGCCCACCTATTCAAAATGTCATCTGTCTCTCCACGTTCGCCGGGTTCTTCCCCCACCAACACTCGAAGGCTCTGTTTCTCTCTGCACTATTTACACCACTTTCTCCCTCCCCTCGCCCTGATATTTTACATTCCATATCCCTATAAGAAAAAAAAATATTCTCTAGGGACAGAAAACAAACTAGTGCAGGAATTTAGCAGCATCTGTGGAGGCAAAGAGTTGCTCAGTGTCACGACCCTACACCACGAGCCAGGACTGAAAGAGTCGAGAGAAGATGTGTAAAGAGGTAAGAGGAGAGATGAGGCAATAGGTGGAGCCGGCTGAGGAGAGGGATGATGGGCAGATGGGGGAGTGGGAGTTTAGTGATGGTGGCTGGTGGTCGATTAATGGAAAAAGATAAGGAAACTAATTATGCCAATAGAGCCAGCTGAGGATAGATAGAAAAGAGAAGAAGGTAGATACAGTCTAGAGGAGTGGGGAATAGAGCCTGTTGGGGAGAGGGTAGTTCAGACGTAGAAGTCAATGGGTGATAAGTAGAACCCAGGAAGTAAAAACCTAGGTGGATGAGCAGGAGTGAGAGTGGAACACTGGAGGTACATTTTAACTGACAATGGGAATGTCAATGTATGTACCTATGGCTATTGGCTACCCAAGCTGAATATAAGGCATTGTTCTAGTTTGTGCTTTGCTTCACTACAGCAAAGGAGAAGGCCAAGGACAGACAAGCCATGAAGGAATGGAAGAGGAGTTAAAATCACAAGCAATCCGTTTGACAGTCCCCCACTGACCTCTCCATCCTCGGCCTTCTCCACTGCCACAGAGAGACCAAATGCAAACTGGAAGAACAACATGTATTCCTCTTGGGTAACTTACAAGTCAATGGTGTGAACACTGAATTTTCTAACTTAACCCCCACCCTGTGTTCCTTTTCCAGTCCTACTGTTCTACTTAGGCTCCATCTGCCTTTATTCTCCTTTCCCATTAACTCCGCCTTTTATTCCTTATCTATTACCCATCAGCCTCCATTTCTAAACAGTGTCTTCCTCCACCTGGCTCCATTTGCCTGCCACCCACTCATCTCACTGACTTACATTCACCACCTCTCCTTCTTACTTCTTTCTTCTGGCTATCTTTCCGCTACACTCTCAGTCCTGATGCAGGGCCTCAACTCTAAATATCAACCATTCCTTTGCCTTCACAAATGCTGCTTAACCCATTGAGTTGCTCCTGCAGTTTGTTTTACATCCCAGTTCCAGAATACACTGTCTCCTGTCTATCCATTTTCTCTTCATGATGAGCTTTAAAAACTTTATTTAGGCCACCACAGCACCAGGCCCCAACACCTGAACCCCATCACTCCAAAACAAATTCTCTTCTTTAACTCTCTGCCTACCACAAACCATCTTATGCCATGACCTATAGTTCTAGTCTCACCCAGCCTCAGTGCAAAAAGCCTGCTTGCATTTACCCTATCTATTCCCCTCAAAATTTTGTATACTTCTATCAAATTTCCCCTCAACCTTCTAACTTAATACAGCCTCAATCTATTCAATCTTTCCTTATAACTCAAGTCATCCAGACCTGACAACATCCTTGTCATTTTCTCTGCACTCTTTCAACCTTGAATACATCTTTCCTGTAGGTAGGTGACCAAAACTACGTACTGATGAAGGAAACTTTTTTGAATACATTTGTCAAACTCTATCCATCTGGTCCTTTTACAGTAAGGGATTCCCAGTCAATATGTGGAAAGTTAAAATCACCAACTATAACAACCTTATGTTTCTTGAAACAGTCTGCGATCTTCTTACCAATTTGTTCCTCCAAATCCCTATCAGAATCAGGTTTATTATCACCAGCAAGTGTTGTGAAATTTGTTAACATAGCAGCAGCAGTTCAATGCTGCTAAGTTAATAGGTCTGAAATATAGCCCCATAAACACAGATAGCCAGTATCTTCAGTTTTGTTTCCTTTTTCATCTCTCAAATTCCAAATGTTAAGACTGCTGAAATAAAAAAGCCAACATCTAACATATGGGAGGAAGACATCATGCATTATTCAAGATTGTTTAATGTCATTTCCAGTACATAAGTGTAAAGGAGAATAATTGTTACTCCAGATCTGATGCAGCATATAAAAAATGATAAGAGAAACAACACAATAAATAATAATAAATAAAACAATAAATATAAATACATAATATAGTTTATATACATGGATTTTATATCCATAAAGTGATACTAGGCACAGGAATGCCTGTACATAAGGTGCCTGAGAGTAAATGATGAAGTAGTAGTGATTGGGGGGTGTGAAGGCTAGGGTTAGTGGGTGGAGTAAATGATGGAGTAGTAGTGATTGGGGGGTGTGAAGGCTAGGGTTAGTGGGTGGAGTAAATGATAAAGTAGTAGTGGTTGGGGGGGAAAGTAACTGTTTTTGAGTCTGTGCTCCTGGAGGGGATGCTACATAGCCTCCTCTCTGATGGAGGTGGGACAAACAGACCATGAGCTGGATGGGTGGGATCCTTCATGATGTTACTGGCCCTTTTCCTGTACCTCTCTGTATTTTGGAGGCTTGCAGATTATATCCCCAGTTTTCAGGCTGGATCCCCACTATACTACTATAGTCAGCGCTAAAGCACTGGAAGCAGTCTCATAACCACTTCTCTTCATTGCACTAAATTTGGTGCTGCTAAACTGATAGGAAAATAAGGCTCTCCTCTTTTTCACTTCTCTCTTCCCCTTTGTTGTTCCTCCGTATTTTTCCACCATTTATTTCTCAGTATAGTTTCCTAGCCCATTCTTTATTTTCATCTTGTTTCTTTGGTATTGAGCTCTTGCCTGGAACTAATGACTATATCATGCCCTGGAGTAAGGAGCCTAACAAATAAATGAGTGGCATTTCCATTTGCCTTCCACTATTTATGGACTCCCTGAACCTACTTTGGCTAGGTAAATGCAAACATTAGTCGATGTCATGGCAACTTTTGTGCTTGCACAGACATTAGTGATGTTGTGCAAATTGAAAACATTTTAGTGATACTGACTGAAAAACAGATTTCATTGGGATACCAGACCTGATCATTGAAATTGCTCTAAGGCATGTGTTTCCATGCCAGTCCTGAAGAAGGGTCCCGGCCCAAAATGTTGACTATTTATTCATTCCCATAGGTGCTGCCTGACCTGTAGAGTTCCTCCAGCATTTTTTGTGTGTGTTACTATGTGTTTTCAAATTTGGTTTTAATTGAAGAGGAGTTCAGGAGACGTGGGAAGTGTGTGGTGCAAGAATAACAATTAAAACTGGTATTATTGAAATAGATCATGAATAACTGGGACCTAAGTACCAATCCCTGGCAGTATCCCACTAATCATAGCCTGAGAAACCCCGAGAAAGACCTGTTCATTGCCACTTTTGGCCTTTTGTCCACTAACCAATCCTTAATCCATGCAAGTACATTACCCACAATTTCTTGGCGATGAACCTCCTTTGCAGCCCTCTGAAAATCTCTATACATCACTTCTACTGATTCCCACTTATCTGTATGAACCATATTCTTCAGTATGGGAAACAGAGATGCAGTACCCTTTTAGGAAAGAAGAATTTTTACTTAATTTAAAAAATGCAAAATGGGATATTGCTCTGAAGTGAAGCCCAGCAGATTAAAAAAAAAGGTTCCTTGAATAAGGTGTCATCTTTGCCTGCATAATAAGTACACAAAACAGAAAATACTTCAGGATATCATAACTGAGTGATGGACACTAGATCAAACTAAATTTGCTTTTCTTCTCAAAACTTCCCTCAATAATTTTCTCTTCATGAGCATGTATCTAGATCTTCTTCAGTTTGTTGTCTTTTACAAGAGTTTTCTTCTCCCCCCTGCATTGATATATTGTTTCAGGAGAGCCAAAAGTAAAGTCTATATTGCACCACAATTCTATGTCAAAAAATTGACCCGCTTCCACATATTCTTAATATGCTAGATTGTAGTAGTGTTTATTCATCGATGATTAAAGAACTATTGGAAAGAAGGAATGATAAATGGTTCATATAGATGAAAGATTCAAATGTCTTGATGACTCAAAGAAAGCCTGTCATTAAAATACGCCTTCCATACAAAAAAACATACAGAGTGGAATTTAAGCTATAATGGGAGAATACTTGCCACCTAACATCAGCAGTCTTGAATGAAGTTTCTGGTACTCAGCCATTTAAACAACAGTAATTCCAGGACTTCCAAGCATGTGTTGTCAAATACATGAATCCTGGAAGTCTGCCACATGAAGTGCAGAATCCAGCCTTCAATTTGGAAATACCTCTCCACCTAAAACCCCAATGATTTCAAGAGTCCTACAAATTAAGGACAGGAAAAGGCAAACTACTTTAAACAGACTTTTTTCAAAAGTTTAATGTTTCAAATTGTTTTAATAAATGCTTTTATTTTGACATTAAGGAATTAGTTGAGCATTAACAACTTTTAATTGATTTCATCAAAATAATCGGAATCAGAATCAGAATCAGGTTTATTATCACTGTCGTACGTCGTGAAATTGGTTAACTTAGCAGCAGTACAATGCAATACATAATAATATAGGAAATAAAAATAAATAAGTAAATAAATTACACTAAGTATGTATATGTGTATTAAATAGTTAAAATAAAAATAGTGAAAAAAACAAAGTAATAAAAGTGAGGTAGTGTCCAAGGGTTCAATGTCCATTTAGGAATTGGATGGCAGAGGGGAGGAAGCTGTTCCTGAATCACTGAGTGTGTCTCTTCAGGCTTCTGTACCTCCTACCTGATGGTAACAGTGTGAAAAGGGCATGTGCTGTGTGAAGGAGGTCCTTAATAATGGATGGCATCTTTCTGATACAACACCTCTTGAAGTTGTCTTGGATACTACAGAGGCTAGTACCCAAGATAGAGCTGATTAATTTTACAACTTTCTGTAGCTTCTTTCAGTCCTGTGCAGTAGCCAACCCCCCCCCCCCCCCCCAGTACAAGACAGTGATGCAGCCTGTCAGAATGCTCTTCACGGTACATCTGTAGAAGTTTTCAAGCGTCTTAGATAACAAACCAATTCTCTTCAAAGTCCGAATGAAATAAAACAGCTGTATTGCATTCTTTATAATTGCATCAATATGTTGGGACCAGGTTAGATCCTCAGAGATCTTGACACTCAGAAACTTGAAATTGCTCACTCTCTCCACTTCTGATCCCTCTAGGAGGATGGGTTTATGCTTCCTTGTCTTACCCTTCTTGAAGAGCACAATCAGCTTTTTCATCTTACAGCCATTGAGTGCAAAGTTTTTGCTGTGACACCACTTAACTAGCTGGTATATCTCATCTTGTATGCCCTCTCTGCCAACAATGGCTGTATCATCAGCAAATTTATAGATGGCATTTGAGCTATGCCTAGCCACACAGTCATGGGTATATAGAGAGTAGAACAGTGGGTTAAGCACACACCCATGAGGTGCAACAGTGTTGATCGCCAGTGAGGAGGAGATATTATTACCAATCTGCACAGATTGTGATCTTCTGGTTAGAAAGTCGAGGATCCAGTTGTAGAGGGAGGTTCAGAGATCCAGGTTCTATAGCTTATTGATCAGGACTGTAGGATTGCTGGTGTTAAACGCTGAGTTATGGTCAACAAATAGCATCCTGTCATAGGTGTTTGTACTGTCCCGATCTTAGGCGGTGTGAAGAGCCATTGGGATTGCATCTAATTTAGACCTATTGTGGCAATAGGTAAATTGCTGGGGGTTCAGGTCCTTGCTGAGGCAGAAGTTGATTCTGACCATGACCAACCTCTCAAAGCATTTCATCACTGCAGATATGAGCGCTACTGGACGCCAGTCATCAAGGCAGCTCACACTACTTTTCCTGGGAACTGGTATAATTATTTCCCTTTTGAAGTAGGTGGAAAATTCTGACAGTAGCAATGAGAGGTTGAAAATGTCCTTGAATATACCCACCAGTTGGTTGGTCTAAGTTGTGAGAGGTTTACCAGGTACTTGATCAGGGCCTGCCACCTTACGAGGGGTCACCCTCCTGAAAGCCAGCCTGACATCGGACTCCGAGACAGAGATCACAGGGTGACCGGGAGCAGCAGATGAAAACTCTTAAAAGCCTCATGGTTTTTAGAGTTGACCCCAGCTCTCCCTGCTCTGACAGTGATCAAAGCTTCCATAACATTTTCTCCTTACTCAGCTTCCTGAGATCTTGCTGCCACTGGAACTAAGCTAATGGAATCTTGATGAAGCAACAACAGGGCAATTATCATCATCCCATATATAGGGTATACATTTTATATTTACGACAATGAAGACAATGACCCAGGACCAATTCTGAACAAGAAGAACTTTTGCCCATTAGACAATGTGTAAAATACTGGGCCTCACTTGGCATTGTGGCACCATGTGGATGATAAGCTGCATATTTATGCACAATTATTTTTATTTAAATAACGACCTTGTACTATAATGTGGTTGCAAAACAACAAAGCTCATGGCATACATCAGTGATAATAAACCTGTTCTGATTAGTGGCTTTCATTAGTGGCACTTCCCTTTTTACTTTCCACCTGCGAAAGAGGGAAGGGGATTTGTTAACTTAGGCAAATAATTTGCCTTGGGCAAAGGGAGAAATTCCAGGGGACAAATGTTAAAAACAAGAAGTTATCAGCAAAAGGGAAGTGGAACTTTTGAAGGTTAATAACTGTTAAACAAATTATAAAGGAAATTTGCAGCAATGATGCAAGTACATTTGAAGGAACAGTAAAGGTTTGAGAGGTTTTCTGGGTGCAGTTCTATGTAGGCAAATCATGAAACAAAATGGAAAACTAAATTTGAGTTTGCAAAAATTCATAATAATGTATTTATGTCCTGCTTATGTTAATGATGAATGCTTCCCAGGCAAAAAAGCAAGGAACACTTCTCAACTGCACGGAATATATGCAGGAAAATTCTTTGATAAGTGCTTATGTTTATTGATTACAATTTGTCAATGTAATTGATTGAAAATTAAGTTCTATAAATCTGCAGTTTTACATCCTTCCAATAAAATCTACATTCATAGGACAAGATACTTATTGCCTTATAAAGGGAAGGATTAAAAATACAAAAACCACAAGAGTAAGAAACATAGAGATGCGAAAATGTGCAAATGCTGGAAATCCAAGAAACACGACTGTTTACTCTTCTCCATAGACGATGTCTGGTTTGCTGAGTTCCTCCAGTTTTTTGTCCGTGTTGCTTAGAGTAAGAAACATATACAGTTTACACTGCATCTTCTGTGAATGGGCTGCCAGAGAAAGAGGCTCATTGAACATATCTACTGATGGTTTTTAAAAAAGTCGATTCTGCGTCGGTTTGTATGTACCTGATAATGCAGTTTGATAGAACACAGACTGGTCCTAAACATTTCTTTATTCACATGGACAATTTGAACTATAACATGAGGATAAACATTGTTTATTGTCTGGTAAAATATTAAGTTTGAGAGCATGATCTTTCCTCTGCAACAACCTCTTCACATTCCTGATCAGCCAGTGTTTATTTTCATTTTGTCACTACTGAGGAAGAAGCGATTAGATAAACAACTCACATAGATGGCAGATTTGAGTGTCTGGATTAGCTAATGAAATCATCCTCATAAAACTACATTTCCTCATAAAAGCCTTATATTGTACCCTGTTGGGGAATGGTAAGATGTCCATTAATCCCATTCAGAGCTATTAATCTGAGGAATAAAGCACAATATGTCCTTCACTGTACTGTTTATTGTACATTATAGTTCACCAAACAATTCTATTGCTTTACAATTTTCCCCATGACTGCTAATTATAAAGGGTTCTAAAGTACTTCATGTGATGGTGTACAGAACATGACTGACCGCATTTTCACTGACCTTTCTAATGCTTAAATTTGGCCAGGGTAGTGCTGGGAAGAAAGGCTGGATTTTAAATGTTGCAGCAAAAACAAAATCAGGCTTTTAGGAAGATTACATTTTGTTATAAAAATATAACAATTTTATACTTCTTGCTCTAATACTACCCCCATATCGAATCATTTAACTCTGGCTATATTCCTGGAAAGATCTAAAATAAAACCACATAATGAAGTTGTGGTTGCATGTGGGCAAAAGTTTGTTTCTTTGTTTTCTCCTCCTTTCTTCTTAGTAAGGTTAACTTGGGAACAATTTCATTAAGAACATATGGAGCAGAGCAGCTGGCCCCTTGAGTCAGCTCCGTCATGCAGTAAGATGATAATTGTTCCAAACTTGGCCCCATCACCAGTTTCTGTTCTCTTCCTGCATCTTAATTTCCACGAATCTCATCCTTCAACATACTCAATGGCTGACTTCACAGCTCTCTGGGTAGAGAATTTCAAACATTCACAACCGTCTGAGAAATTTCTCTTTATTTCTGTTTAAAATAGCCAACCCCTCATTCTGAATCAATGCCTCATAGTTTTTGCATATCCCATGAAGGAAAATTATCTTCACAGCAATGCCCTGTCAATGCCCTGCAGAGTCATGCAAGTTTAATCGGATCACTTCTCATTCTCCCATACTCCAACGAGCAATGGCTCGACCTTTATTCATAAGTCAACCTCTTCATCCCAGGAGTCAATCCTGTGAGCTATCTCAGCACTGTCTCCAACGTCAGCACATCCTCCTAGCAGTATAGAAAGCAAAACTGTAAACCATACTCCAGATATAGTCTTTTCTGAGCCCTGTAAAGCTGCATCAAAGTTTCCCTACTTTGATAATCCATAGTTTTTGCAAAATAAACAGCAATCCATTAGGTTTCCTAATTGTTGCTAACATTTTGAGCTTTGTGTGCTGGAGCTTCACTTCATTTAAATAATAATTTCCTTTGTCATTCCTCCTTCAAAAGTGGAAAACATTTTTTTCATATTATATTCCATGTTTTAAATCTGTTCCCATTTACTCATATATTCCTTAAAAAGCTCATTTATCCTTTTCTAAACTCACTAGTCCTCCCTTTTCGTTTATCACCAGCAAACCTGGCTACAGAACACATGGTGCCTTCATCCAAGTCATTCTATAAATAAAGCATAATTTAGGACCCAGCACCAATCGCTCAGGCAGCCCACCAGTTACAGATTGTCAATGTGAAAATAATCTCACTGTGTTTGGTTAGTTCACCTCTGTCCTGTTCATTCCAATACATTGCCCCCAATCACCAACCCCACTTGCTCTTACCCAGTGGAATACGGTAATGTATCAAATCACTCCTGGCAATGCAAATACACTACACCTAATGTTCTACCATTTCCAGCCTGTTCTTTAATGGATTCCAGTACACTTTTCATTTGATAAATTCATGCTATGATTATCCATCATATGACTTTCCAAATGTCTTGTTTACTTCCCATTAATAATAGATTCCTACATTTTCACTATGACAGAAGTCAATATAACTAGCCTATAATACCTTATTATGTTGCCATTCTTGAATAGTGGATAGATACGTGTATGATATTCCGGGATAAAATCCAGGGAATTTTGGTGCATTGCAATCAACGCTACATGAACTTGACTGCACTTCCTTTAAGACTCCAGACAGACAAAATACAGAAGCAGTTTCATCTAGGAGGGTTATAGCAGGCTGGTCAAAAGAACATGAGCTCATGGAATCAAGAGTGGGACAAAGTGCAAAGCTCGTGGCAGAAACAAAGAGTATTGTTGATGGATATTTTAGTAACTGGAAGGCTAATTCTAATAGAGCTTCACAGAACTCAGTACTCAGCCCTTAATTCAGTACATCTTAGGATTTAAGTTTAAACGCAGGGGGCATAGTAGTAACATTTGTAGATGATACAATTGGCCATGTAGTTGACAAAGAAAGAAAGGGAATTACCCTGCAGGAAAATACTAAATGATCAAGTCAATTGGACAAAAAACTTGGAAATAAAATTTAATCTACATAAGTGTGAGGTGACAGTTCTGAAGATCTGCAACAAGGAGAATAGGAGATTACTGGATACAAAGAGGACTTCGGTATGCGTATCCACAGATCCTTAAAGGCAGCAGAAGAGATCGAAGTGGCATACAGAATGTTATCCTCTATTCTTCGATGTCAAGCTTGCACAAGCAGACATGTCCCACTCTCCACCCAGTGGTAGGTAACAGGAGTCACCTACCACTCATTTCCAACTCATCACCTGCAGCCTACTTAAACCTAGCTCTCCTTCCACAGTCCTCGTTCACTCATATGAACTAGTTGGACTTTTGTTACCTCATTGTCTTATGTTTAGAATCAGTTCTCTCTTGTGTTGTGGCCCCCATGGCTTGTTATTGTGCAATTTATTATTAAAGTTATCGCTCAATATTAAATCGTGTCCGCTGCTCTGTGTTTGGGTCAAGCCTCCTCTATATTTCCTGACAGAATAAGTGAAACATTGATTGACGCAGCAGTGTATGTGCACCTGAAAGTCATCTGCCAACACGATTACACAAGCCAGAAGCAGGTGGAAACCATCTACCATCTGCTCATCACTCTCAACCAACTCTCCATCTCATTACAGTAACCCCACACCAGTCAACTACCTTCCTCGATTTCAGTGCCCGAGTGCTTCAATGGATCCCCAACCTGAAGCAGCAAAACTTCCTGTCCCAGTATATCTTACACTCAGAGATCCAGCCATCTCTGTATTCTACGCACCGAGCCAAGAATCTCTGATTCCTCATCATATCTCTTGACTGGGCGAGCTCTGACCTTGGCTGCTACTCACTAGGACAGTAAATATGAGGAATTCACTGCTGAGATGTGGGTTTTTGACTCTCCAGGAAGTGATTGGATACTCTGCCTGTGTCAAGGCTCACGCTCTGTGCTGGATTACTCCACGGAATTCAGGACCCTCACAGCAGAGTGCAGCTGGACTTGTGTTTAGTATTACCTGGGAGAGTACCACCAACCTCAAAAGCACCATCACTTCAGTCTTCTGGACTACAGGAGGAATGGAGACAGCCTGAACCCTATTGACATCAATGGATCTGGGTTGAGAGGGTGAACAGCTTTAAGTTTCTCGGCATAAACATCACCAAGGATCTCACCTGCTCTGTACATACCGGCTGTGTGGTGAAAAAGGCACAACAGCGCCTCTTTCACCTCAGACGGCTGAAGAAGTTTGGTATGGACCCCCAAATCCTAAGAACTTTCTATAGGGGCACAATTGGGAGCATCCTGACTGGCTGCATCACTGCCTGGTGAGGGGACTGTATTTCCCTCAATCGCAGGACTCTGCAGAGAGTGGTGCAGACAGCCCAGCGCATCTGTAGATGTGAACTTCTCATGTTTCAGGACTTTTACAGAGACAGGTGTGTAAAAAGGGCCCAAGAATCACTGGGGACCTGAGTCACCCCCAACCACAATCTGTTCCAGCTGCTACCATCCCGGAAACATTACTGCAGCATAAAAGCCAGGACCAACAGGCTCCAGGACAGCTTCTTCCACCAAGCCATCAGAATGATTAATTCATGCTGACGCAACTGTATTTCTGTGTTATATTGACTATCCCATTGTAAGTAATATTTATTATAGATTACTATAATTGCAGATTGCACATTTAGGAGAAATAATGTAAAGATTTTTGCTCATGTATCTGAAGGATGTAAGTAATAATGTCAATTCAGTTCCACTCCTGACCATCAGCCAGAACCTTAGTTCCATTCCCAGAACTATTTCAGGCTGCAGGATCCTCATCAACACCTGGAGAGCCCTCGCAGTTAGGAAGAAGTATCTACTCTGTGCTGAGCTGTCCCACAATCTATACATCTCCTATGCCACAACTACCAACTCCAATTATTCCCCATGGATGAGCCAACTGTAGAGGTCCTGTCCACCAGGGCTCTGGTTTGCTGATGCCAGAATGCTTGGAAGGGTCATCCCAGCTGCAAACTGTGAGTACAGCTGCCAGACCAACCACCGGTGGCACCCAGCTGGACGATTCTACCCTGTGGACTGTGTTTGGCTGTCCACCCCAGATCTAACCCTGTGCACCAACTCACACAAGTTCTCGCCCCAGTCACTTGCCATCTCCAGCTGCTACCGTCCTTCAGGATGGTATCTACCCTCCACATGTCCTCCCTCAAGCCTGCTGTCTATGGACAAACCAACCCACTTGAGCCTGCACCTCCAGAACCTAGGATGGTGGAAGGAGTTCCAGTGTACATGGTTCACTGATTGATGGATTCACATTGTCATGGATGGGGTATGGTTGACTGGAAAGGGTCCATCACTCGTCGAGGAGTTTCAACGGGTCACCCTGGGCCATTGGGTGCTGACCTTGGTTGGGGGGAGGGGCTTGTCAGGCCTGTGCAGGCAAGCACCTCTCAGTTTCCACCCAGCTAACGGGCATCACCTGCTGCTCGTTTCTAATTCATCACCCATAACCTACTTAAATTCAGCTCTCATCCACAATCCTTGCTCACTCATATGATCTAGTTATTCTTGGCCAATGACTCCTAGCCCTCTGTTACCTTGTTATGTTTAGTATCAGTTCCCTCTTGTTCTGTGACCCTTAATGGCTTGTTATTTTGCAGTTTATTATTAGTTATTGTTAACCGGTAAATCGTCTCCTGCTCCTCTACACTTGGTGACAATTGGAATACAACGGTAGGGAGGTTACATTATAACCTATAATCAGCATAAGTTAGGCCACAGCTTCATATAATGTCCAGCTCCAGTCACCATATTACTGGACTGATTAACATTTCAGGTGAAAACTCTACGGCAATGATGCTATTGTTTCCAGTACTTTGTCTTTTCATTTATGGGGTTGTTGTCAAGAGTGAAAATCTTTAGCTGGCAATGTTCAATTTGAAATAGAAAAGACTTGAATGACTTACTTAAGGTACATAAAATGAGGCGTACAAAGTCAATAGGAAAGACTTATTTCCTCTAGCAGAGGGGTCAAAAATAAGAGTTACAGCAATTAATAGAAGGATTAAAGAGCGGATGACAAACATTTTCACCCACTGCTCTGGGACACGCTAGTTGGAAGGGGATAGGGACAATAAGCCTTATCACATCCAAATGTTCTGGGATATGGACTTGAAAGGGCTGTGTCCAGGAAGGCAATGGCCTCAGTGCTAAAACTGTGGGATTGAGCTGAGCAGCTCTTTTTTGACCAGCATAGATAGAAAGTGTTGAATATCCTCTTGCATGTTATAAGTTTACAATGGTCCTACAAAAATACTTCCATATATGGAATGATGGAAGGGCGTAAGTGAGGCAGCATATTGTCAAAATGAATGGCAAATGTAAACAGTATGAATGAAAAGTAATGAGGGATAACCAAATAAAGAACTGATGGGGGGGGGGTAATTTATAGGCCCCCTAATAGCAGCAAAAGTGCTGGAGAGATTAGAACAATAGGGTAATAATCATGCAAGATTTTAATCTTCACAAGGACTAGTGGAATCACATTGGTAAAAGCAGACTAATGAATATGTTTGTAGAATACACATGGGAATACACGTTTCCTGGAGCAATACAGCATGGAAATACCTAAGGAATAGCCTCATTTAGAAGTTGTCTTATTTAATTAACAGGGTTAATTTGTAATCTCGCAGCAAGGAATTCTGCAGGGAAATGTGATGGAATTTCATATTCTATTTGAGATGGAGACAATACAATTCAAAAGTGAAGATGTTAATACAAATAATGGCAATTATATAAACATGAAGGACAAACAAACTGGCTTTGGTAGATTGGGATAATGGGTTAAAATGTTTGTAATAGTTAGCTAAACCATGATAAGTTTCTGGAAACAATCTTTCATACTCCTCAGATATATGTACATGACATTGACAGATAAGAGTGTTCAGCAGAGAATCAGGCTCTTCAGACAATCCAATGTCATCAAACACCATTTATAGTCATCCTGTATAAATACAATTGTTTTTTCTCCACACTCCCATCAGCTACCCCTCCAGAAACTACCATGACAATGATAAATTTACTTCAGTCACATGCCTTTTGGGATGTGGGAAGAAACTGTAGTGCTTGGAGAAAACCCACACAGTCAGAGGGAGAACTTGGAAACTCCAGAGAGAGAGCTGGGTGGCGGATGGAGATACATTTCTACAAAAAGAAGTTTAAGGCACTCCTTCCCTCTGCTAGCATTCAGGTCACCCTTGAGCAAGATGTAGGGCTGTAGTATCTGTTTAGCTCCCCCCACTCCTGCCCCCACCAAATCAGGGTTACATGAAGCCTTGGGAGCAGATGGTGATGGTTGTATGAACAGCTGGTGCACATCACAAATCCTGGCTGTGCGACCACAGGCAGTCAATCTCTGAAGAGTATTGATAATGGCTGGGGTCACCCAACTTGTAAAGACACTGCCCAGAAGAAGGTAATTGTAAGCCACTTCTGTAAAAAAAATTCCCAAGTGTAATCATGGCTATAGGCCACAATCACCTACATTATACCACTTGGCACATAATGATGATGATGACAGATAGCTCTGCGATCAGGGGTGAAGCTTGATGGCTGGAATTATAACGCAATAGCTTTGGTAGTAGCAAAAATGAAGATGCATAGAGAGGAGAAAGGGAATGTCTGTGATAGGATGCGTACCAAGCATGTCTAGGTGCTGCTGAAAGAAGGTGATGATTGTTTCTTAACCATAACTGACCTCTCTACAGCTGTACTGGCAACCTGGTGAAGTACTCTCTCCTTGTTACCTTGAGAAGGGGAGCTTGGAATCACTCGTGGCTTCGTGCTGACAGCTGACGCTGAATGGACAGAGGAAAGTGATCAAACCAGTAATAAGCTTGTTACCATCTCTGGGACAGAAAGAGTTGTGCAGCCAAGAAAGAAAGAGAGATACAGCAGCATCCATCACATCCATTCCACAACAATGGCCCATACTCACTCAATGTGCCAACTCGAATTTAGTCCTGAGCCCATATCTTAGCTCTTATGCATCCAAGCCTCTCCAACACTAGGCCTGAGAAGCAGCCTCTCCAAACTGAGCCAGTGCAATTCATTGTTTTGAGAAGTCCAGCAGAGGGTAGGGATTAAGGTCATGAGTATTTAAATTGAAAGACTAAGATCATTTTAATGAATCAATGCCTCACATTGTGTTGGGTATCATAGTACAGAAACCAGTAGGAGTTAGAGTGGAAAATTAAGGAAAGTTTGCTGCAACTTATTGAGACGATACCCCTGAACAATTTTGGTCTTCATACTGAACTAAAGACATCTTTGTCAATGGAATGATTCCTGAGTATGAAGTGGTTAATCTATGAGGAGAAATTGAGTAGCACTGAACTATATTTATTGTAGAAGGAGGAAAAAGAAGCCTCTCAGCAGAACACTTAAAACCCTGAAGGAGGTCAACATGGTCAATGTTATGATGGAGTCCTGGACTGGAATATGAAGAATTAGACAGTAATGCCTCACAATAAAGAATTAGACAATTTGGACGCACATGCAAATAACGTTCTCTGCTCTTGTAAAATTATTGAATTTTATAAGGTAATTGTTAAACACTTCCAAGAATGAGATCTAGAGTAAAATACAAACTGTTGGAAGAACTCAACATGCCTCTGAGGATGCAGATGGATAGTTGACTTTTCAGGTTGAGATCCTGGCATCAGGACACAGGAACACAAACTCAAATAACCACGTTACAACAGTGGTGTGCAGAAGAACATCTCTGAATGCACAACATGCCAAACTTGAAGTGGATGGGCTACAGCAGCAGAATACCACACTGGGTTCCACTCCTGTACCTAATGTGGCCATTGAATGTATAAAGAAAACTTTTGAACAACTGGAATCAGAGTCAGATTTAATATCTCTGGCATACTTAATGTTGTGAAATTTATTTTTGCCAGCAGCAGTACATTGCAATACATAATAGTGAAAACTGTAAATTACAATAAGATTATTACATATTAGATAACATATATTAAAATTAAATAACTAGTGCAGAAAGAGAGGAAAAATACAGAGGTAATGTTCATGGGTGCACTGTCCATTCAGAAATCTGATGGTGGAGGGGTAGAATTTATTCCTGAATTTGTTCAGTGTGTGTCTTCAGGTTCCTGTACCTCCTTCTTGATAGTAGCAATGAGAAAGTTGGCATGTCCTGGGTGATGACAGATGCACCCTTTCTGAGGAATTACCTTTTGAAGGGGTCCTTGATGCTGAGGAGGCAAGTGCCCATGATGAAACTGGCTGAATTTACAACTTCCTGCAGCTTTTTCCGATCCATCAATGAGAACTGGTGTGTGTTCCCTTAATTTCCCCTTCCTGATATCCACAATCAATTCCTTGGTCTTATTGACATTTAGTGCAAGATCGTTGCTGTGACACCACTCAATCAGCCGATCCTGTATGCCTCCTTGTCACCATGTGAAATTCTGCCAATAGTTGTGTCCTCGGAAAATTTACAATGGTGCATGAGCTGAGCCGAGTCACACAATCGTGGGTGTAGAGAGAGTAGAGCAGTGGGCTAAGCATGCACTCTTGAGTTGCCAGTGTTGATTGTCAGCAAGGAGGAGATGTTACTTCTGATTTGCAGAGACCGTGATCTCCCAGTGAGGAAGTCAGGATCTAGTTGTAGAGGGAGGTACAGAGACCCAGGTTTTGGAGCTTGTTGATTAGAATGGAGGGTACAATTGTATTGAACACTGCGTTGTAATCAATAAACGATAGCCTGATCCAGTTATTTCTCTTATCCAGATGATCCAAGGCTGAGTGAAGAGCCAATGAGATTGCATCCACTGATGACCTTTTGTGTGATAGGCAAATTGCAGCAGGTCCAGGTCCTTGCTTAGGTCGGAGTTGATTCTGGCCATGACCAACCTTTCACAGCACTTCATCGCAACTGAGCAATAGTCATTGAGGTAGCTCACCCTGCTTTTCTTGGGCACTGGCATGATCATTGCCCTTTTGAAGCTTGTGGGAAATTCCAACTGCAGCAGTGATTGATTGAAGAAGCCTTGAACACCCCTGCCACTTGGTTGGCACAGGTGCTCCATCAGGGCCCGATGCCTTGCGAGGGTGCACCCTCTTGAAAGATAATCTGATGATGGCCTCTGAGACAGAGATCACCAGATGCTGCAGGGATCTGCACAGGAGTAGTCTTATTCTCCCATTCAAAGCGTGCATAAAAGGCATTGAGATCATCTGGGAGTGAAGTATCACAGCCACTCATGACGTTAGGTTTTGCTTTGTAGAGAGTAATAGCCTGCAAACCCTCCCAGAGCTAACATGCATCCAATTCCTTCTCTAACCTGAACTGGAATTGTTTTTGCCCCCTTAAGATATTGTTCCCTAGGTTATATCTGGACTTCTTGAATACTGTAGCTCTGAACCACCAGTTAAGAGAAGCCACAGATCTAGCTATCAGTGGACTATGAATCTCCTGGTCCATACATAGCTTTTGGATTTTGCATATCCAGTATGTTCTTGAAGGCACACACTCATCCACATTGATCTCAGTGAAGTCAGTAACAACTGTGGCATATTCATTCTCACTCGAAGACAGATCTCTGAATATTGTCCAGTACACCAACTCAAAGCAGTCACGTAAACGTCCCTCTGCCACTCTGGACTGTACCTTTTAGGTTCTCACACCACTGACGTTGAGGTCTTCAGTCTCTGCCTATATGCTCCTCCAATGCCTACCTTATAACGGCCTGAGGTGGAATATACATCGCTACAAGGATGATAGTGGAAAACTCCCTCGGCAGATAAAATGGATAATATTTGGCCACTAGATTTTGCAGGCCGGGTGAGCAGGACTGAGGCAGAACCACCAGGTTTGTGTACTACAGTGAGTTAATCATAAAGCAAACTCTACTTCCTGTGGCTTTCAAAGACGGAGCTGCCCTACCTCTGCAGAGAATGGTGAAACCATTGGGCTGCAGCAATGCATCTGAAATTGGTGGTGTTGACCATGTTTCCAGAATCAGAGTACACAGCAGTTGCTGATGTCCCTCTGGTACAGCAATCTTGCTCTGTGGTCTTCAATTTTATTTTCCAGAGACTGTACATTCACCAGTAGGATAGTCGGGAGAAGAAGTCTAAGGCCTCTTGGATTGCAATTATACCTGTAGACTGGGACGGCGTCCCCGCTTCTGTTTTCTTAAAGGGGAACTGCACTCGCCATCCGTGGTTTGTCAATATTGAGTTTCGATAGAATTTTTTAACGTTTCAAAAGAATACTGCCTCCCGAAATACCCATGGCTGTGACCATGGATTTCAGCTGTAGTAGTCCTAAATGGGAATATTTGATGATTCCTATCATAGCTGGATGCAAAGAGTTGTCACTTAATGTGCCATCTTACCATCACAGTTAGATTAAAAGTAAGGAAAAAGATATGCTTGAGCCAATTAGGCAACTGATAATTGGTTTCACAGGAAGGAGTGTTTTCCAAGAAATTTTCACAATTTTCCCCCTTTGCTAGATAAATTTAATGCCAATCAGTTCATGAGGTGAAAAGACATTTTGCTCCTGATTCAGTTTAGATTTTGTTTTTTTAAAAATCCTTGTTGGAAATGGATTCTATTGAAGACAGTTTTAATGTTTGTTTTCACTTTTGTAAAAAGTTGTAACAATCACTTCTATACATACACAAGTCTGTTGGCTATGGGTTTTGGAATACAATTGTTTAAGTAATGTTGTTGATACAGGAAAAGGAAACAAGGCCAGGAAGCTGAATCAATGGTAGTTTATTAATGTGACGTATTTTCAACACTTTTATTATAATTATGAAAAGAGAAAATATTCATGTTGGTTATTATCTATTGAATACAAATATTCCAAATACCCCAAGGTATTCATACAGTAACTTAAACAAGCCAATTACTGCATGATGTCATTGTTTATCATCACTCTTTCTTCCCAAATGAGAGAAGCAACTTTATTATTTAATTTTAAATTACAATCTGAAAACATACATAGCCTCTATAAGAAAATGACTTTGTAATCAAACATTAAAATGAATAATATTTAATGATAGGTCGACATAATGACATAGTTCCAGCTTCCTGGGGTTAATACTGACCTTTGAAGCTCTCAGGGTAGAGTTTGCACAACTCCAGTGACCTAGTTTCAATCCTAACCTCAGGTGCTGTATATGTAGAGTTTCCACATTTTCCTGCATAGGTGCTCTGAGAAATCGCAAGACACCCAAGTTGGTAGATTTATTGGCTGTTTCCTCTACGGTCGAATCTAGAGGAGTTGATGGAACTGTTTCTGTTTTTGTTGACATTGGAGGAAGTAGACAAGGCTTCAATGATGCTTGTGGACAGCAACTAGATAAATTGTTGGCGACTTTGGACTTGGTTGTGGCAAGGGTTGTGTGTTTTATGTCACTTTTTCATGAACTCCTATTCTTCATTAGTAATTGTTCACCACCCTCCATGCTGGTTGCTGCTGCAGAAAATATGGTCACTCTTATCCCATCAGTCATTACATGGTGTAGTTTCTGTAGAATCACAGTGCTAAAAAGAATCTATTGTAAAAATGATCACTTTATGCACATAGCTCTATGGACTGCAGCCACAAAGAACTAATTTATCACCTGAATTTTTAAATGATGGAAGGCAAAAGTTTATTTTGACAAACTTTGTGGTAAATATTTATCACTTTCACGGAACTATTCCTTTATTCATTATTGAACAGAGGTATAATGATGAGAAAAATTACAGTCAAAATATGTCGGGTCACTAAACCTTAGATGAAAGTAACACATAGGGAAAAAGTGATCTCCTGTACGTTCTATGCTAATCTGATTTCAGAGTACAAAAGTCATTGGACACTCAGTGGCCACTTTATTAGGTACTTCTTGTGCCTAGTATGGTCTTCTGCTGCTGTAGCCCATCCACTTCAAGGTTCGATGGTTGTGCATTCAGATGCTCTTCTGCACCACACTGTTGTAACACATGGTTATCTGAGCTACGGTCTCCTTCCCATCAGCTTAAACCAGCCTGGTCATTCTTGTATCATCCGTCTCATTAACAAGGTGTTTTTGTCCACAGAACTGCGCTCACTGAATGTTTTGCTTGTCGCACCACTCGCTATAAACTCTAGAGATTGTTCTGCATGAAAGGCCCAGAAGATCAGCAATTTCTGAGACTCTTAGGGCACCACCAATCATTTCACAATCAAAGTCATTTAGATCTAATTTCTTCCCCATTCTGATGTGTGGTCTGAAAAAATAGCTGAACCTCTTGTCCATATCTGCATGCACAGAGTTGTTGCCACATGATTGGCTGATTAGGTATGTGTATTAATGAGCAGGCATGCAGGTGTACCTTGAAGTGAAATGATGACTGCACAGAAATAAGTCAATAATAATTTGAGTATATTCAGGTTTTTGAAGTGCCTATAGGATTTGAAGATCAGGTAAAAAACATAAAAGTAATTTCATGTGAAAGAAGTTTCAAGAAGTCTTTCAAATCTTATACACTACTATACAGTTCTCGTTACCATTCTTCGGGCTTGCCGCAGACCAAGTGAGTTACGTGGAACCGCCATGGCGTAGTTGAGCTCAGCTGGGGTCTGGCCTCAACCATCAGTTGCCTTCCCCTGTTTGAGCGGTGGAAAGACAGCTGGATGGCGTGTGTCTGTACACTGCTGGGAGACTGTACCATCGATTGCTGGACATTGTCACTCTGGGTCTTGGACTACATATATTTTTTTGAGTGAATATGCTTCTTGGCTTCTTAGAGTAACTAATGAGACAGTACTCCAAAGTGCCCATACAAAAAAAATCTAATGAGAACATTAAATGAGAGGAAACTTAAATTCCTGGGCCATGTCATCAGAAAGGGAGAAATGGAATGCCTTTCATTACAAGGCCGTATGCTTGGGAAACGCGAAAGAGGAAGGCAAAGAAGAAAATATATGGACACTGTGAAAGAACTAACAGATCTAAGTGTGTGAGATATCATTGACGCTGTGAGGAATCGTTCAATGTGGAGAGCCATGATCGCCCAAGCGTGTAACGTGCAAGGCACATGAAGAAGAAGATGATGTTTCTTTGTTCAGTGTTTTGAATTACATTACTTGTTATTTTTGAATGTTTGCTTGCTATTTTGAATGTTTCACACCATGGCCCCATCGAAATGTTGTCTTGTTCAGCTGTATCTATGTATGGTTTGAATGATAATTAACCTTAATTTGATTTATTTAGATTTTAAAACAGTGACTCTTAATTCTAGATTCACCAACATTTCAGGTTTTGGTCGTTTGATGTTCTCTGAACTGCATCTAATTGCATTAACATCCATCTTTACATTAAAAAAAATTACCATCCAAAGTATCCAGAGATGTGGTCAAACCCGTAAATAATTGTTGCATAACTTTCTTACTTTGTTTTGAACCCCCTAGCAAAAATTAATAACATCCCTCATAATTTGGAGATTCTAAATGTTAGCATTTTACAAATTATGCACTAAGACTTTTCAATTGTCTGCGTCTCAGCATTCACCATTTAGATTTAGAAAGATGTTTATTCACGACAGACCAATTGCATGCCATTATAGACATAGAAGATTGCATTTGGCACTAACTTTAAAAGTGTGTCAGTTTCTCAGAACAATGAATTGGATTTTTAAGAGAAGACCAATTTGTTTTGAACTCATCAACTTATAAATGAATAAGATCAGTTGTTAACATTTTGAACCAAAAACTATCATCTGTAACTTAAAGTCTTATGTACCAAAAGATAATTACAAGTGTAAAATAGCAAAGCATTTTGCAGCTGATGACTTATGACAGAAGTTATATCACATAACTTTTTAGATTATCACTGCCCAACCACAATATAATACATTATTTTGTTATAACACCTAAAAATACAAGAGCACCGCGTTTATCTCCCCAAAAACCTTGTACAAAGACAGTCATCTGCACTAGTGTTAAGTGCCAAGTAGTATAGTAGGTGCCTCATTGAATGTAAGTTCCTCAATGAATGTGAAGGATTCTTGCTGATATGATCCCAAGGAACAGTATAGAATCAAGGTGTTCAAACAGCAACATAGCAAAACAATCATTAGAGTTTTCTCAACATTTAGTAAACATCAAAGTGGATTCACTTTGGTTCCTGTATTTTCAAAGGTTATTTCAATTTTTCATGTACACTATTTGTTCTCTTTGCCACGTGCGTAATCCCTTTACCGCAAAATCCCTAAACTTTTGCTACTGCACAATAAGGCAAATGCTACCATTAACAAAACATTTTGAAAATCTGTCTGAAAATAATCCAATAAAAAACTCAAAGAGAGGAATATAGGCAAAAAAAAAAATCAGTCTTGTCAGAGCAGACGTGATGAGCCAAATGGCCTAATTCTGCTCCTATGTCTTGTGGATTTATAAATCTTTGTATATACCTCCCTCTTTCAACCCCACAATCACATGCAACTTTCTATGAGCTTAATCATGATGTTTTTTTGGGGACTTTGATTCACAATTTTGGCCACTGGGCGATTCTGTTATTTCCTTTTTATTTACTGGAAAATAAATAATAGATTAAAACTACCACAGCTGAAAAATGCCTACTTCGGAAGCAAATAAATTACCGTAAGCTATCTCACTACAGTATCAATAACATGCCATTTTTCTGTACAATTTCCTAGAAAATAATACCAACTTCTCTTTCTTTGAAGGCAGTCATTGAGAATCAAAATGACTTTCTTCCATTCAGGTTTTGTGAGTCCTATGGTGGGTGATGAGGCCAGTGTGGGAACTGGCTACATCTCCTCAATGATCTCCATCAGCACAAGTGCACCGTAAGGCTGTGTGCTTAGTCCCCTTCTCTACTGACTTTACACTTACAACTGTGTGGCTAAGCACAGCTCCAATGCCATTTTCAAGTTTGCTGATGACACCACTGTCGTAGGCCGAATCAAAGGTAGTGATGAATTAGCAGATAGGAGGGAAATGGAAAATCTGGCAGAGTGGTGTCATAACAATAATACAATGCCCTGGGAGGATGCAGTGGAGGAGGCCTACGAGTGCAAGAAGCTGAGGTACGCTGAGCTTGCAGCCGATGTGCAGCAACGTGGCTGGAAAGCAAGGGTGCGACCAGTCGAAGTAGGCTGCAGAGGATTTGTAGCCACATCAACATCAAGGCTACTCCGGGAGTTGGGAGTGCGAGGGAAGACACACCTACAACCAGTCAAAGACCTCTCCAGAGCTGCTGAAAAGGGTAGTCAGTGGCTCTGGATGAAGAGAAAGGATTCCATCTGGGCCCCCCAAGTGAGTGAATGGCATCTAGGGGGTGAGCCCAGGACGCCGGGATTCACTTCTGAACCCTCCGGAGGTGTCGTGGGCCTATCAGCGAAACACTGAGGAAAGAGGGCGCCCACTTGAAAACCCAGAAGATGCCACCACTCACTTGGCCACCCCGCAGAGTCTGGGCAGCAGGAGTGCAATAAGGGATATTAACATCTAGTCCTACATAACATACCTGATATCTCACTCAATGTTTGCAAGATCAATGAACTGATTAGAGACTTCAGGAGAAGGAAACTAGAGGTCCCTGAGCCAGCCCTCATCAGAGGTGGAGAGTGTTAGCAACCTTAAATTCCTTGGTTTTATTATTTCGGAGGACCTGTCCTGGACACGGCACAATTATGAAGAAAGCATGGCAGTGCCTCTACTTCCTTAGGAGTTTGTGGAGACTTGGCATGACATCTGAAACTCTGACAACCTTCTATAGACGTGTAGTGGAGAATGCAATGACTGGCTGCATCACAGCCCAATATGGAAACGTGAATGCCCTCGAACACAAAATCCTCCAAGAAGTAGTCAATATGACCCAGTCCATCCCAGGTAAAGCCCTCGACCATTGACCACATCTACTGTACATGAAACACTGTCACAGGGAAGCAGCAGCCATTATCAAGGGTCCCCCACTACCCAGACCATGCTCTCTTCTCACTGCTGCCATCAGGAAGGTGGTACAGGAGCCTCAGCATTCGCACTATCAGATTCAGTAACAGTCATTACCCCTCAACTATCAGGTTCTTGAATCAAGGGGGATAACTTCACTCACCTCATCATTGAAAAGTTTCCACAACCAATGAACTCATTTTCAAGGACTCTTCATCTCAGATTCTCAGTATTTATTGCTTATTATTTATTATTATTGTTTATTCTTTTTGTATTTGCACAGTTTATTGTCTTCTGCACTTTGACTGAATGTCCTAGTTGGGCAGTCTTTCATTGAATTTGTTGTAGTTATTAATCTATAGATTTGTTGAGAATGTCCACAAGAAGAAAATGAATCTCAGGGTTGTATAGGGTGACATATATGCACTTTGATAATACAGTTACTTTCCACTTTGTAGACTCTCCCAGTCGGGTAGGGCAGACCTGGTGAGTAGGAAGCTGGGGGCTTTGTGAGGTGGTTGTTCTTTGCAGTGCTTAGGCACATCTGTAACCAGGTAAAAGACCCTGATGCATGGCTTCTAGATCACGGGCCAGATATATTCAGGAGACAGTGCAGTTGTCGCATTTCTTCAAGGCAGTTTCTAGCACATTCTTGAATCTTTTCCTGTCTGCCTGCTAATTACCCAGCTAAATATACAGCTGGTTTCAGAGTTGGGTGCAAAGAATTAAACTTAACATTAATAAAATATCTCAAAAGAACAGTATCCCCGAGATTTTGTATTGTTACAAGTTTCAGCTTGCTTTTTGCTTTCTTTCAATATTTATCCTTGATGACCATGTAACACTCGCACACCAACAAAAGGAAAACATACCTCTTGAAAATGTGAATTGTCTTGCCCAGGCTAAATATAATAATAGCACCATATTCTTTAATCAGGTGCATTACCTGATTCTAGTTTATGAAACAGAACAATAATAGAAGAACAAGCACAAGCAGAAGTTGCTGTGTTCTATTCTTTATCAACTTTTCAAAACTACTTCTAGTAAGAAAGCAGCATTGAAGCATTCTATCAACCACAAAACCACTGAATTCCCTTATAACCCATATGTTCAATATCTCTGACCTGAATATTGGAACTGAATTATGGAATTATTATCCTAACCCTTAATAGATTATGAAAGTGCTAGAATTTATTGCAGCAGAATTATTAAGTGCCTCGGGATTCCCATGGATTATACCTGATAATACCTTGATAGGAGTCTGTTCAGGATAAATTATTTTGTTTTTGAATCTTTTCTACTGAGTTTTACACAAGACAAAACAAAAGATGATACGTCATTCTATGTACCACCACACCCTTCAATTTCCCAATTCTGCCCTATTATTCTGGTAGTACAACTTTGATATTTAAAGATTTGCGTCAATGCCTTCAAAAACATTTCAATCATAAAGGCAGAGGTATTTCAACAATCTTTGTCTTGCTGACACAATCTTGAACTCTTGATACTGAAGTTCTTGTCCTATGATGGCACAAAATCATCATTGAAATTTAGCTTGACAGATTTCAGGTTTACCACTGGTGGTGGGTGAACTGCACTAAGATCTCACAACTTAACATTTGCCAGCATTGAGTTGGTAACCTGACTAAGAGGAGCTGTAAAAATAACAGACTTAAAAATATAACATTGCGGTTCTGCAGGATGCCTTCTAAGTTAGAGTTAAAATTAAGGTACACCTATTAGTAGAATCAAATGGTATTTTGCATCTCACATGCATCATGCTAACTGTCCTAGGACCTCTCACTATTGACATATCCCGCCAAAGATTTCACTATTCCTGGTGCACAGTCATTCAAAAATATCATTTTGATTTAAGAATATTCATAAATTCCTTCAGTCAGACATCAATCAGTGGGAGAGGAAAATTGGATAATCTTGTTTCATTTAAAAGTAGTTTGTTTATCTTGGCAAGTACTTGCAGTGAATTTAAAAATAAAAATATCTGGATCTCTGACAATGCTAGTCAAAAACCTTAATATCTATAATACTAAGTAAGAAGAATGAAAACTTATTTAAGAAAATCTAGTTCAAAAAGGTGGCATTATGAGCAAAGATTAAATAGTCCAACATTCTACTAATAACCACTCCACTTCTAATGGCCCTTCTATGTCACCACAGGAGATGTAGCATCAGTAGTTCTACCCTTCTCCTTCACAACATCTTGTAAACTAAAGTTTACTTCCACGTGAAGCAGCACTTCATTAGTAATCTTTCCAATCTCATGTATTCTTTTGGTGTTCACAACGTAGGCTTTTCTATATTGTAAAAACCAAGGACAGATTTGAAAACTACATGGCAGAGCGGTTCAGTGATGACAAATAATCCGTCACCACACTCAGCAGCCATGTCTGCAATTTATATTATTCAGTGACTCTTGGTCTCCATTATATTACAGACATTATCTTTGCCCACTGCACCATCTTCCTTTCTCTACAACTTAAAACATGAGATCTCACAATTCATGATTTATAATCTTTCCTAGCTCAAATGAAAGGTCATTAACTTGAAGCATTAACTCTACTCAGTACTTCCACTATTTGCTGTTTCCAATGTATAAACTTTTGGCAATTATTTTAAAGCTCAGAGTGCGAAATGCTTCATACTTGGGGGAGGGATCAAAGCAAAAAGATACTGATTCACTTAAGGAAATATTGCTTCACTTAAAGTGTAGCTATCCATTTACAAAGAGGAGCTGGAGAGATTTATATTGCGTGACGGAACTTCCGTTTTCTTGTTTATGAAGAGTGTTCTGCATACAATTAATATACAATTGAAGAGCTGCTTGTGTACTCACAAACTTATGAATTGAGGTCAAAGTATTTAACTTTATACCTTCAATCAGACAAAAGCATTCTAAGGCTGGCACCTCCAGGGATTGTTATACCGTCTAACTCTAGAGTAATGTTGACTGACAATTCCTAAAGTACACTTGAAAATCAGCAAAAGAATATCTTGCACTAATGCTAAACCAGCTGCAACATCAAATGGTTTGTGTATAAAAGCATTACATTCAAGAGAGAATTTGCCAGAGAATGGCTTCATTTAGCTCACAGCTCTATTTTTGTATAAATCAATTTATTGATCAGAATATTATGAATGGAAGTGAAACCTGAGAGTACATAATATCAAATGCAAATCTCATCATCTTTATTTACATTACTGTATTGTAGGCTTACAAGCAACGGAAGTAAACCAAACAGCAATTGACTGTTCAATTGTTACATTTTTAGGAACCATTGAACAATATTTGTCAGTATTAAGATCCAACCTTAACATTAAAAATGTTCTTGCTTCAGATATTTTTTAGAGTAAACATGAAGACCATGAGGTTTGTGGCTCTACGTTACTTGATGTAGATGCAGGCAATCTGATACATGATTCCAACTTGTCTAATTACTGAATCCTGGGGATATATGGCTGATCAGTCTGAAATCTTCCTGTTGAAAATAGGTTTCCACTTCAGCACTGAAGCTGAGCCTTATACATTCCAGCTCCCAACAAATAAAAATAAGACTAGGACTTACTAATTTCCCGCAAATGATTAATCAGATAACAAATGCTGAAACAGATGTGAAATTCAAGCCTCATCATCATGTATCTAAATATTTTCCATTTGAGTTCTTGTTGCTTACAGAATAAATGAATAGCCATCTCAAGCAAGAAATTCTTTGTCTAATCTTTTAAATGTTGAATTGTAAGGAGAATACACACAACAGTAATACCGTTGGAAACATTATGAATCTGAAAACCCATAAAAATTTTTATGAACTAAATATTAATAGATTTCCATCTGAAATGTAAAAGAACATACTGGGTATGTCCAGAAATTCAAACACATCACGCAATTCAAGATCAAATTTCCCCATAACAAAATTCTCTATATTTTTGCATTGCTCTGGAAATTAAGACCATGCACTTCTTAGCTTGAATTACCTTTGTGATATCTGTATCAGTCTGGCATGACACCATTCTCTCAGCAGCACTGGCACTCCATTTGGGGCAATGGTAAAATGAGATAAAATGAGGTAAAATGTCTGAGCTGCAACTATTGTTCACCACACCCAGTAAACTATATGTTAGTAATACTCTAGACGATGACCCACTTGAGACAGTTATTTCTATGTACAACATCCCCAACATTACCCTAACCTCTCACAAATTTTTGTCACTGCTAACCTATTGTTGCCTATAACTAAAATCCCAAGGTCATTTTAAACATCTTAATGTTATGTTCCTTCCCTCCTCCGCAAAGCCTCTTCAATCTTTCTGATTTCCTATGACCCTCAGCTGCTCCTGATTCACTTGGCATACTAAAATCACTCCAGCCATCTTGACTCCCTCAAGGTTGTTCTGCTCCTCTTGACTTCTGATTTTTGCAGCCTCTTCAGATCATTTCTATTCTCCCTAATTGCAATGTCCATCTGATTCTCCAGATCCCCAAAAGACCCATTTTTTCCTCCAGACATTTATAGCCTCTCTGATCCTTCTGATCCTCCGAAAGCCCCATGGGAACTTCAACAAATCTCCACTCACACTGCTAAAAGTCCCAGCCAAAACCTGCCACTTCCTAAATTGTTGCTGCTTACACCAAGTCTGATTCTTTCAGACTCTCCTGCACCCACTTTCACCAGCAATCCTCTCACAGATCTCAATACTTATAGATTGTAGCCTTATTCCCAATGATGATCTGTCCAGTCACCCTTGCCTTGAAGTCTTAGGGCCTCAAATGGAACTGAAATATGTATGTACATTTGTGCTGGGTCTTGGGGGAGGCTGACACGAAATGGTTATTCACCCCACTTTACTGCACCAGAGTATTTTTTTAAATTGTTGTTCGCTGGACAGTGGAAATTGTTCCTTAATAACCTTCATCCCACCCGCCCCCAACATGCAAAAATTGAACTAACCATTCAATTACTATGCCCATTTGAGTGTGCTAGAATTTATGACCACTGTTGTCAAGAACGATATTTCTTGATTATAGAATTGCATGATTTGTACCCAGTATCTTGCAATCACAAGTCCAAAAGTTTCACCCCCAGATCTTTAACCTTGTGCTTCAGAATTATGATGTACCCACCTGCTTCAAGCAAAATGTGGTAACCTGCCTCAATGGCTCTCGTCCAGTAACTGTTACATCCAGTGTGATGAAGTGCTTTAAAAGGTTGATCATGACACATATCAACATCTGCCCGATGATTTGTCTACTGTCACAACAGGTCACCAGCGGCTGTCATTTCATTGGGTCTCCACTGAGCCCTGAAACATGATGCTCTTCATTGTCTACAGTCCAGTATTCAACACTATCATCTCCTTGAAATTAATTAATAAGCTCCTTGACCAATGCCTCCTTGTACAACTGGATCCTTGATTTTCTCATTAGCAGACCCCAGTCAGTTTGGATTGGCAACATCTCCTCCAGAATCACCAACTGCACAGGTACACCACAGGGCTGTGTGCTTAGCACCCTGTTCTACTTACTTTATACATATGAATGTAAGTCCAAGTACAGCTCCAATGCCATATTTAAATTTGCAGATTACACCACTATTGTTAGCTGAATCAAAATGGTATTGAATCAGAATAGAAGAGAGAGAATGAACATTTGGTTGAAGGGTGACACAACAACCACCTCTCACTAAACACACACAGAATGCTGAAGGAACTCAGCAGGAACTTTGTGTGTGTTGCTCGGATTTACAGCATCTGCAGATTTTCTCTTGTTTGTGATTTGAACCTCTCACTCAACACCAGCAAAACGAAGGAGCTGATTATTGACTATAGAGGGAAGAAACTTGGAGGTCCATGAACCAGTCCTCATTATCAGAATGGAGATGGAGAGAGTCAGTAACTTTGAATTTCTTGCTGTTATCATTTCAGAGGATCTGTTCTGGGACCTGCATGTGTGTGCCGTTTCAAAGAAGGCACAGCAGCACCTCTACTTCATTAGAAGTCTGCTCAGATTTGGCATGACATCTAGTACTCTGCCAGATATCTGTATGGAAACGCCAATGCCCAGCAATGGAAAAGCCCTCAAAAAGTAGAGGATTCAGCTCAGCCCACCACAGGAAAAACACCCCCCACCACTGAGCACACTCACAAGGAGCACTGTCACAAGAAAGCAGCATTGATCAGCAAGGACCCCTCCCCACCATCCAGGCCATTCACTCTTCTTACTGCTGCCATTGGGTAGGGGTTACAGGAGCATTAGCTCACTCTCCATCAGGTTCAGAAATGGTTACGACCCTTCAGTCATTGGGCTCGTGAGCCAGCATGGATAACTTCACTCACCTCAACACAAAACTGATTCCACAACCAAAGGACTAACTTTCAAGGACTCTTCAACTCATGTTCTCAGTATTATTTATTTGTTTGTGTTTGTATTTGCACACTGTGTCTTCTTTTGCACATTGGTTATGTGTCTGTCTTTATGTGTAGTTTTTTCATTGATTCTAGTGTATTTTTGGTTCTACTGTGAATGCCAGCATGAAAATGTATTTAGGGTAGTTAATGGTGACATATAAGTAGTTTGATAATAAAGTTACTTTGAACTTTTAAGTACAGCTGAAATACGATGTCCAGTTAGTCAAGTACCGGTAATACAATTCAGTTACTCAGCTTTCCAGTCTCACAGATCAGATCATATAGAATTGGGTGCTTTATTTCAGAGATCTTTACCATAATCAGAGAAGCATTTGGATAATTTGGGTCTGAAGCAATGTTTCTGGCATAGAAAAGTATATGCAAACAAAGCTAGCCCATAACCTGATCCACACCACTGTTACATACCGCTCTCTGCTCTCTGGGATTAGGACTCAGTAAAGTTTAACATCTTCGACTACAGCTCAGCATTATATTCTAGAGGGTCTTGTTAAACTCTGGAGAGTAAGTATTGAGGAGGAAGTAGATGTATTTGTGAAACAACGGGGAATTCAGAGCTGTGTGGAACTGGTAATGAAGCCTGTGGCAGATCAGCCATGAAATGGGAGGGGTCTCATGGGACACGCCTGACAGGCCAAGTGCCCTGCTCCTGCCCCCACATTTTTGTGTTCTTCTGCAGGTTATAACCGATGACTTTTTTTTTCTCCTCTAATACATTAACCTATCTTCAAGTTGTTACACTTTCCCTGAGAGCCAGAATACTTCGGACTCAAGCTCCTCTTCAGCAGTTGACCACGTAGTCTGGGGTTGACACTTAAGAGACAGGGGCATGTCCGAGTGATAAGATGTTAAACTACAACAGGACGCTGCAACCTCAGTTTTGCTCTTTGTTTCACAAATGATCTTGATAACCACCACTGTCACCTGACCATTATGTGAGGAGAGGCTGCAGTTTTTAGTTAAACAACAGTAGCTCCACTTCTCAGTATATTAAGTGGTATCCTGAGGATCTGATAAGGTGTTTCCACAAACGTAAAATCTTTCCTAACTGCAATGTGGGAAATTATACACAATACACACTAGAAGGTGAGAAGACTAACGTACAAGGATGCAACATCTGACATCTTGTCCAGTTTGTAATCTGGGCACAAGGACAGCATGTAATGAGCAGGAGAGAGATTTCATAAAGACCAAAATAGTTTAAAAATAATTGTTCTAATGTTATTTTTCCTTGTATACAGACACTGCACAGATAAGTAAGTGGTAGCTGAAACCTTCATAAGCGGGCGCAGTATTATTAGTAGAGTGTAAGGATTGTACATCACAACCACAAAGGAAACACATGAAAGGGGAAAGAATCCTAATACCATCAATGTAACAAACTAAACAGATGGCTTAATAATCAAAGAAAATATTTCAATGCTTATCTTCAGCTCGCATCAGAGAGTAAAACAATGTTGAGGCCAAAAGTAAATAATGCACAAAGTAATTCAAATCCGAAGCCACTACCTGTAATAGTTTGTTGGATTTATTTTACATCAACCCACAATGCTTTTACACTATATATCATAGATAACTACCGAATGCTCTGTGACACTTATGGCTGCTTTTCAGTAGGCAATGTCAAATATTGCACATTTACGGGATAGTTTGCCTCTGAAGTACTTAACTGTCAGCTTACAATGACATTTTCTCTGATAATGGAATTGAATTTCAACGTAGGAATTTTTTGATTCCTACTTGCTCATTAATTTATGGCAAACTTCCATTAAAATTTTAATTGCATTTATTTGAAAGTGTAGGACCATCAGCAAGCTGCATCTACTATCTTTGAACCCGAAGAGAAATTCAGTTTATTTTCCTTTCCATTTTAAATTGAATGGGATTGCTGTGATATCTTGACCTACAACTGAATGATTGGACTTTGATGAAAAAATTGTGCAAGGTTCTCAGAGTTTGATTCATTATCATCTGTTTCTTTTTCTACATCTTCTGCCTGACCTGCCCACTGTTTCCAGCACTTTCTACCTTTGATGTTATATTTCACATGGCTATGTTCCACATATGACAAAGTTCCACATGGAAGGTTAGTTAAGAAGGTTCAGTCGTTAGGTATTAATGCTGGAGTAATAAAATGGATTCAACAGTGGCTAGATGGGAGATGCCAGAGAGTAGTGGTGGATAATTGTTTATCGGGATGGAGGCCGGTGACTAGCGGGGTGCCTCAGGGATCTGTTTTGGGCCCAATGTTGTTTGTAATATACATAAATGATCTGGATGATGGGGTGGTAAATTGGATTAGTAAGTATGCTGATGATACTAAGGTAGGAGGTGTTGTGGATAATGAGGTGGGTTTTCAAAGCTTGCAGGGAGATTTATGCCGGTTAGAAGAATGGGCTGAATGTTGGCAGATGGAGTTTAATGCTGAGAAGTGTGAGTTTCTACATTTTGGCAGGAATAATCCAAATAGAACATACAGGGTAAATGGTAGGGCATTGAGGAATGCAGTGGAACAGAGAGATCTAGGAATAACAGTGCATAGTTCCCTGAAGGTGGAGTCTCATGTAGATAGGGTGGTGAAGAAGGCTTTTGGAACGCTGGCCTTTATAAATCAGAGCATTGAGTACAGAAGTTGGGATGTAATGTTAAAATTGTACAAGGCATTGGTAAGGCCAAATTTGGAATATTGTGTACAGTTCTGGTCACTGAATTATAGGAAAGATATCAATAAATTAGAGAGAGTGCAGAGACGATTTACTAGGATGTTACCTGGGTTTCAGCACTTAAGTTACAGAGAAAGGTTGAACAAGTTAGGTCTCTATTCATTGGAGCATAGAAGGTTGAGGGGGGATTTGATCGAGGTATTTAAAATGTTGAGAGGGATAGATAGAGTTGACGTGAATAGGCTGTTTCCATTGAGAGTAGGGGAGATTCAAACGAGAGGACATGATTTGAGAGTTAGGGGGCAAAAGTTTAAGGGAAACACGAGGGGGTATTTCTTTACTCAGAGAGTGATAGCTGTGTGGAATGAGCTTCCTGTAGAAGTAGTAGAGGCCAGTTCAGTTGTGTCATTTAAGGTAAAATTGGATAGGTATATGGACAGGAAAGGAGTGGAGGGTTATGGGCTGAGTGCGGGTAGGTGGGACTAGGTGAGATTAAGAGTTCGGCACGGACTAGGAGGGCCGGAATGGCCTGTTTCCGTGCTGTGATTGTTATATGTTATATGGTTATAAAGGATAAATCTGTTTCATAAAGCAAACACAATAGTTGGCAAATTATTATTAAAGCACCCAATTTACATGTCTACTTTGCAGCGGTCTTTTCTCACATTCCAACGTGGACGTCGTTGAAACTTCATTCTCATTTCATGACTATGACAAACTAGAAGGGAAATTCCAATTTTTTAAGTTAACAAGTTACTACAAGAGGTAAATGAGACATTTGCTCACAGGCTGATTTTAACATTGACAAAAAAACTTGTATATAATGATCCCTTGCAAATTACTCTTTTTACAAATATTTGATCTAGCATTAAATTATTTTCAGTTTTAACAAAACATTTTTGATAGTTAGATGATCTCAGATAATTATATTACATTAAATAATTCTACATACACATTTTGTTTTTAATAAAACTCTGAGTGCTACGGCCGATTAGCCTATAATTTAGCCGTCCTGGTCTGTACTTGCTTAGGCACGTGCAGTTCCCTGAGGCATTAGCGTGAACTTCAGCAACAACATTTTAAATGTATTATTTAAAATGCTGAAGACACTGAAACCATGGTCTTTTGTTTATACAGTTCATTTGCTTACTGAAGATATAAATTTGAACCCATTAAAATCTGAATTTGAAAAAGCTGTATCGTAAAATTATATCCTTGACTTTAAAATATTTGCTATCATTATGGCCAGGCTTAGACATTTCTAGTTAATCTTTTCGTTCATTGTTATGTCTTTACAGTGAATTATATTCTGTACTGTAGACAGCGAGTCAAAGCAAACCATCCCTGCTTTTACTCCACTGTGGTCACAGTCATAGATAGGTCATTCACAGTTCTCCCTTGTTCAGGGTTTATCTTTTTCAATTTAGCAATCACAATTGGCTTCATGCCCAGAGCTAGCACACTGGTGAATTAAATGTGTTTCCGTTGAAAGCCTTTGTACTTCAACGAACCATGTTTCAGTTCCTCTACGAAAATCTTGTGGTAGACTTAACAGGATACACACAGAGAAATCAGAATTCAGCTGGAGCCTCTTCCAGCTTCCCCAACCCCCCCCATCCCCACCCCCACCACCCCACCCAGAGCTTTGCATTGCACACAGAACTGCAATTGCATGGTGTGGTTTCAGGAGCTTGGTTGCCATTCTCACTAATGATGACTCTACTGACGTCAATGGCATTCTTATCATGCTTAGTGCGACATCAGAAACCAGTCCACAGAGGCCACCCTTGCTGGTTCTCGGTAAATACTGGAGCAGACTATTATAATGACTGGAATGCATCGCAGGCAAACTAAAACCACTTTAAAAACACAAAAGAAGTTCCTTCTTTAAGCTTATTATTTTACTACTTAAAAATTTGAGTTCAGATTGTGAATTTAAAATACAATGCAATAAAGACTTTGATTAAGATTTGCCTAGTGCAGGTATCCAAATGCTCTATGTAGCTGTTAACGGGATTTATACATTTAAGAAGAATTCTAATCAAATGGGAAACTGCAGTTTTTTGTATCCATGGGCTGTCACTGTAGCTCCATTTTCTAGGCAGATTTTTTTTTACAAAAGCACCGAGTTCATTTTGACCGAGAATCACTTCAAATTGCAGAAAATTTATGTAAAACTGGCTTCAAAAAATAAAAGAATGGAAGAACATGAGAAATAAAGGAGGGATAGAGAGGAGAGACCACGTAGGAATAAGAAAGAAGTGGGAGGTAATGGTAAACAGAAATAGTTAAAAGGAAGAAAGAGGTGGAGTAAGGAAAGGATTTATGTAAATATATATAAATTCTCACAGTTCCTGCTTGCCTACAAAAATATATAACACTGCATTTTCTACATTAAGTTTCAGTGGCCATTTACCGCATCTGCCCCTTAAGCAGAAAGATTCAGTGCTCGCCCTTGTGCAATAGAGACGAGCAAACTCCAAGATGATGAAATTATTTTATGTTGCAGCCTGTGAGGAGCCACATGCATAAACTTTGACTGCCACCAACAGCTAAATAATTGACTGGTGCAGTTTGTGGGGTGTAAAAGGAATAAGGTTTATACTGAAAGATAATGTTGGGAAGGCAATGAAGTATTGAAAAATAAAGGCTTGATGGGAACAGGATGCCAAATTAAGCCTTAGATGGTTGAAAAGCTGAAGATTGAGGAATTTAAAATGGTAATGATGAGAATAGATGATGTGATAAATGAAGGATTTGCTGGCATAAACAGGAAAGAGATCAAAAACTATGGAACATTTTTGAACTTAGCAATGGAAAAGCCAACTTTGCCAATGTTGAAACACTGCAAGATGAATCCTTCCTGCCCTCATAATAAAGGAGCCCTCAACAAATCCAATGGAACAAACATCATGTTCCATAACATCATATTACTTTTAATAAGCTTTGAGATGAAAAAATTGCAGGACGGGATGTTCTTACAGAATTATGATTGATATAATTAGTCCATGTTATGAATATGTTCACCAAGGAAGTGCTTTAATTAATTAGCCACACATGAGTCCAAATTTATTCAAACCCAACTGTCCTGCCCATTTAACTCCTGCAATCAGGTATTTAACAAGATCAACTTCACAGTAACAACAAGGTTTTAACTCACCTTAGTCTGTCCCCCAAGGACTTTGATGAGTTGACATTCGAGCTGTTACTTAAGACACCATCTATCAACCTTTCAACTTGCTTATAAACTCAGAACTCTTTTCCATCAAAACATTTTTATACTCTTTCATGATAATGGCAAATCACCAAACAGCATTACCTTTGTGAGACAATATCAATTAATTCACTAAATCAACCAATTTTTGGACTTACAGCAAAATGCTGGAGGCAGCATATATGGAAATGAATAAACAGTCAATGTTTAAGGCCTAGAACCTTCTTCAGTTCTCTAAGAATGGGGAAAGATGCCAGAATAAAAAGGTGGGGGATGGAACAATAGCAAGAAGGTGAGGGGTGAAGCGCGGTTGCTAGGAAAGTTTGGAAAGGAAGGAATCTGACAGGAGAGGAGAGTGGACCATAGAAGAAGGGGAAGGAGGAGGGAAACCAGGGGGAGGTGATAGGCAGGTGAGAAGAGTGGGGGAAAAGAGAAGAGGGGAGATGGAGGAAATTAATTTTTTTACCGGAAGGAGAAATTTATATTCATGCTATCATTTTGGAGGGTACCCAGACAGAAGATAAGATATTGCTCCTTGACCCTGAGGATGGCCTCATTGTGACACAATAGTAAGCCTTGAATCGACATGTCGGAACAGAAATGGGAATTAGAATTAAAATGTTTAGCCACTGGGAAGTTCCAGTTTTGGTGGATGGAGTGGAGGTGCTCTATGAAGCGGTCGTCAATTTACGATGAGTTTTTCCAGACGGCCACATCGAGTGCAGCGAATACAACAGATGACTCCAGCAGATTCGCAGGTGAAGTGTCACCTCACCTAAAGGACTGTTTGGGACCCTGAATGGGGGTGAGGGAGGAGGTGTAGCACTTTGACCACTTACAGGGTTAGGTACTGAGAGAGCACTTATCAATTTATTAAGATTAACAATGAGGGCATATTATCTCAAACAAAAGTCACACATATTTTTGTGCATAAGAAAGGTGTTTTATTTGCAGAGCGACAAGCCTTAGCAACTAGATGGAGCACAAGTGGTTAAATCCCCTCAGGAATATTCTGTTGTTCTGTCTGTGAACCTTGGTCAGTTACTCCACCCGGAGCAGTTCAAGTCAAAGGAACAAATTATAGTGTTAGCAGAGAGATGAAGCTTCACCCATTTACAGACTTAAATGGCACCCAGATTGAGCCACTGACAGTGGGAAAGCAGAAGACAGGGCAAAGTAGTACTTGCCTAAGAAATTATTTTTGGAAGAGAAATTAATAATACATTGCATCTAAATCCAAAGAGCTATGAGAAGCTGAGAAATCAGCCTACAGAGATTACAGAAAGAATTCAAACATCCTCCCAACCCAGACTTTGACAACACAAAACAATTCCTTCATTTATTTACTCACTCATGCAGTGTCACTGCCTTGGCTCAATTAAGTTCCCCTTCCTCTTCCACTTGGTGGATACATTTACTTGCCATCTAGCTATCTCTCTTCTCCCTCAGGGGTGGGCCAACAAGACTACTGGATCCCGAATATCCTACTGGCATCCCTAGGATTCTTATGCTCCCCTCTTCATTCCTTTGCTCAATCCACTCCCATAACAAATGGCTGAGCTTTATAGAAGAAGAATACAAGCTTCTTCATTTCCTACTTTAGTTGATTACCTGCCTCTATTTTTCATTCAAGTGGTTCCTCTATCTTGGCTTCTTAATGTCTTCCCTATTTAAGGAAAAGAACTAGAGACACCTAGGACTTCACCTTTTGCATCTTTCTTCTCTACAGTTCATCTGCATTGTTCCAATCCTGCTTGTCCTGTTTACCTTCCCAAAACATGATTAGATTCCAGTTTTATTTTCATGTTTGGTTCTTCCAAGTTCAATCTTGACATGGCCAGGTTAGCGATGTGTTTCATGCAAGCTACACAGGCTCTTAACTAGTGACAGAGACCGTCTCTTGCCAACTGATTCTATTCCAACCTACCTCCTTGTATTTCATTATAAACAAGCCACAATTTGCTAACAAGCACTTCTGGGTGTTCCTCTTCTCTTGCACTATTTGTACCACAGTCATAGTAATATCCTTATTCCCTAGCTGGAAAATACATTTTATTAATTCACATATTGCTTTATTTCTGTGGAAAACATTAAAAACTGGAATATTAAGCTTGTCCAATTCAAAGCCAAAATTCTTTTTGTGTTACTTGCATCTCAAACTCCCTATAATTCATGACTTATGCTGAATTTGAGAACTTCAGAAATCAAGAAACAGCTTGAAGAACCAAAATAGGGATAGGAGACAAAAAGGGGGAATAAAAGGTGCATCTGTTACAGGAACAAGCAAAAAGTAAAAGATAGAAATAAATCATATAAATGGCGTTCGTCTAAATTTTTGTCATTGTCACACCTTCTTGGACTATAAGGTGGTTCATACCCACCTGATCCTACCCAATGCCTGCATTCGCGGCCCACACATTTCTGCTGCTACACATATAGGCTTTGCAGCCTTGCAGGTCCAATTGCACTGAAGCCCTTGCTGCACAGCTGCAGCTGTTACATAGAGCAGGCCATGAGCAGAGGACAGATCTGAAATGATAGATCCTAGGACCCCACTGCAGACTTCTCTAATGGCCTGTTGTCATCAAAGACCTTTGAAATTCTTTTAAATATCTCAGAATTGAGTCCAGGCTCATTGCAGGTGTCTAGGATGTCTGACTTGCAGCTCTTTTTTGACTTTCACATTGCAGTGTGCAGCACAGTAAAGAGTTATTGCATTGGATACATTGCAAATAGTTAGTGGTTTTCAACTCAACCACGGGCTGATAAGAAGCTTGATCTAGACTGTCATTTCAAACTTCTCAATCAAGAGATTACTGTATTGCCACTCACACTGTTACATCGGGTAGACTAGAGAGCAAAGACGAGATTACAATCAGGCCAAGCATGATCTTATTTAGTAGTAGAGCATGTTCAACAAGCCAAGTGGCCAAATATTACTCATAATCCGTACACTCACATGTCTGTTCAACTGCAGCGGAGCTGAACCCAGTGGGATTTCTGGGACCAGCAATAAATTAATAATGAAACATTTGGTAAGACTCCAAAGTTCAGTCAGGAGGTTGCCAACAGAGAGAAAAAGACAAAATGCAGATGATGCAGTACTTTTAAAAAGTAGCCTCACCAGCAAGCTTCCAACCTCCTACACTCAGTTCTGAAATTCTAAAGAACCATATGGCCTAGTTCCTCCATAACTATAAAACTTACATTGAAAAATACATTTTTTTATATCCTACTTTTTGAACCTGTATATAGTTTGTAGTAGATTTCATTTATAGGTAGAGTCTTTTTTTATGAAACAGAAAAAGGTTTGTAAATTAATATAAATTGCATTTCAGATGGTGAGGTAACTAGTATTATCAAAGATGTATGTGTGTAACGGTTTTGAACAAAACAGGGCTTTAACTCCCAACCTCTCCCACATTCAGTACTTGACGTTCATTGGTTTTACTTTGGTTTCTTTTGGCTAGTCAACTGACCACAAAGAAAATGCCAGCATCTTCAAGTTCCTGCTTCTATTTCTTATGTTTTTATACTTTAGAGTTCCATATCAAAATAATGAAATAACTTAACTTGGCAGAATTCATCTATGTGATATGTTCTATCTATAAGCCCCTCACATACATTGGGCTTCTCAGTTTCTAGGCAAGTTTGTAAAAACCAAATACTATGTTTACTGCAAATCTGAAATTTAAAAAAACAGAGAAGGCTGGAATTCCACAGCAGATCAAGTTGTATCTGTGGAGACATGAATTATTTAATCTGTTTCTCTCTCTACAGATGCTGCTGAACATGGAGAGGATTCCTAGCCTAACCAAAAAACAAAGAGAGAAGGTATAAGTTTCCTTCTGGTAGATCAACAGGGGCCAACAGACAATAGACAATAGGTGCAGAAGTAGATCATTCGGCCCTTCGAGCCTGCACTGCCATTTTGAGATCATGGCTGATCATCTACTATCAATACCCGGTTACTGCCTTGTCCCCATATCCCTTGATTCCCCTATCCATAAGATACCTATCTAGCTCCTTCTTGAAAACATGCAGCGAATTGGCCTCCACTACCTTCCGAGGCAGTGCATTCCAGACCCCCACAACTCTCTGGGAGAAGAAGTTTTTCCTTAACTCTGTCCTAAATGACCTACCCCTTATTCTCAAACCATGCCCTCTGGTACTGGACTCTCCCAGCATCTGGAACATATTTCCTGCCTCTATCTTGTCCAATCACTTAATAATCTTATATGTTGCAATCAGATCCCCTCTCAATCTCCTGAATTCCAGCATGTACAAGCCCAGTCTCTCTAACCTCTCTGCGTAAGACAGTCCTGACATCCCGGAATTAACCTTGTGAATCTACGCTGCACTTCCTCTACAGCCAGGATGTCCTTCCTTAACCCTGGAGACCAAAACTGTACAGAATACTCCAGGTGTGGTCTCACCAGGGCTCTGTACAAATGCAAGAGGATTTCCTTGCTCTTGTACTCAATTCCATTTGTAATAAAGGCCAACATTCCATTAGCCTTCTTCACTGCCTGCTGCACTTGCTCATTCACCTTCAGTGACTGATGAACAAGGACTCCTAGATCTCCTAGATCTCTTTGTATTACTCCCTTCCTAATAATCTGCCTTCCTGTTCTTACTCCCAAAGTGGATAACCTCACACTTATTCACATTAAACGTCATCTGCCAAGTATCTGCCCACTCACCCAGCCTATCCAAGTCACCCTGAATTCTCCTAACATCCTCATCACATGTCACACTGCCACCCAACTTAGTATCATCAGCAAATTTGCTGATGTTATTCTCAATGCCTTCATCTAAATCGTTAACGTAAATCGTAAACAGCTGTGGTCCCAATACCGAGCCGTGTCACCCCACTAGTCACCACCTGCCATTCCGAGAAACACCCATTCACCGCTACCCTTTGCTTTCTATCTGCCAACCAGTTTTCTATCCATGTCAATGTCTTCCCCCCAATGCCCTGAGCTTTGATTTTACCCACCAATCTCCTATGTGGGACCTTATCAAATGCCTTCTGAAAATCCAGGTACACTACATCCACTGGATCTCCCTTGTCTAACTTCCTGGTTACATCCTCGAAAAACTCCAATAGATTAGTCAAGCATGATTTACCCTTGGTAAATCCATGCTGGCTCGGCCCAATCCTATCACTGCTATCTAGATATGCCACTATTTCATCTTTAATAATGGACTCTAGCATCTTCTCCACTACTGATGTTAGGCTGACAGGTCGATAGTTCTCTGTTTTCTCCCTCCCTCTTTTCTTAAAAAGTGGGATAACATTAGCCATTCTCCAATCCTCAGGAACTGATCCTGAATCTAAGGAACATTGGAAAATGATTACCAATGCATCCGCAATTTCCAGGGCCACCTCCCTTAGTACCCTAGGATGCAGACCATCTGGACCTGGGGATTTGTCAGCCTTCAGTCCCATCAGTCTACTCATCACCGTTTCCTTCCTAATGTCAATCTGTTTCATTTCCTCTGTTACCCTATGTCCTTGGCCCATCCATACATCTGGGAGATTGCTTGTGTCTTCCTTAGTGAAGACAGATCTAAAGTACTTATTAAATTCTTCTGCCATTTCTCTGTTTCCCATAACAATTTCTCCCAATTCATTCTTCAAGGGCCCAACGTTGTTCTTAACTATCTTCTTTCTCTTCACATACCTAAAAAAGCTTTTGCTATTCTCCTTTATATTCCTGGCTAGCTTGCGTTTGTACCTCATTTTTTCTCCCCGTATTGCCTTTTTAGTTAAGTTCTGTTGTTCCTTAAAAATTTCCCTATCATCTGTCCTCCCACTCACCTTAGCTCTGTCATACTTCCTTTTTTTTAATGCTATGCAATCTCTGACTTCCTTTGTCAACCACTGTGGCCCCTTTCCCCCCTTTGAATCCTTCCTTCTCTGGGGGATGAACTGCTTTTGCACCTTGTTATTCCCAAGAATACCTGCCATTGCTGTTCCACTGTCTTTTCTGCTAGGATATCCGTCCAGTTAACTTTGGCCAGCTCCTCCCTCATGGCTCCATAGTCTCCTTTGTTCAACTGCAACACTGACACCTCCGAGCTGCCCTTATCCTTCTCAAATTGCGGATAAAGACTTAACATATTATGATCACTAGCTCCTAATGGCTCCTTTACTTCAAGATCGCTTATCAAATCCTGTTCATTACATAACATTAAATCCAGAATAGCCTTGTCCCTGGTCGGCTCTCGTACAAGCTGTTCCAAGAATGCATCCCGTAGGCACTCTACAAACTCCCTATCCTGGGGTCCAGCACCAACCTGATTCTCCCAGTTCACTTGCATGTTGAAATCCCCCATAACTACTGCAACATTACCTTTGCCACATGCCAATGTTAACCCCCTATTCAACTTGCACCCAATATCCATGCTACTGTTTGGTGGCCTGTAGACAACACCCATTAGGGTCTTTTTGCCCTTACTCTTCCTCAGTTCTATCCACACAGACTCCACTCCTCCTGATCCTATGTCCCCCCTTGCAAAAGACTGAATCTCATTCCTCACCAACAGGGCCACCCCACCCCCTCTGCCCACATTTCTGTCCACTTGTATACGCAGATTTTATGGCCTCATCAATCTCCAGGTCAGATCACAAACAAGAGAAATTCTGCAGACGCTGGAAATCTGAGCACACACCCAAAATGCTGAAGGAACTCAGCAGGCCATGAAAAAAAGTACAGTTGGTGTTTTGAGCTGAGACCCTTCAGCAGGACTGGAGAAAAAAAGCCAAGGGGAAGATTTAAAAGGTGGGGGGAGGGGAGAGAGAAACACGACGTGATAGGTGAAACTTGAAGGGGGGGGGGATGAGTAAAGAGCTGGGAAGTTGATTGGTGAAGGAGATACACAGATAGATAAGGGGAAGTCTGATATAAGAGGACAGAGGCTATGGAAGAAAGAAAAGGGGGGAGACCAGAGGGAGGCAATGGGTAGATGGGTAGGCAAGGGATTAAGGTAAGAGAGGGAAAAGGGGATGGGGAATGGCAAAGGGGGGTAGCATTATCATAATTTCGAGAAATCGAAGTTCATGCCATTAGGTTGGAGGCTACCCAGATGGAATATAAAGCATTGTTCCTTCCACTGGAATGTGGTCTCATCACAATAGTGGACGAGGCCATGGATGGACATATCGGAATGGGGATGAGAAGTGGAATTAAATTGGGTGGCCACTGGGAGATCCCGCTTTTTCTGGCAGACGGAATGTAGGTGCTTGGCGAAGTGGTCTTCCAAGTACCGGACACAGTATGTGACCCCAACAAACTCACAGGTGAAGTGTCACCTCATCTGGAAGGACTGTCTGGGGCCCTGAATGGTAGTGAAGGAGGAGGTGTAGGGACAGATGTAGCACTTGTTCCACTTGCAAGGATAAGTGCCGGGAGGGAAATCAGTGGGGAGGGACGAATGGAAAAGGGAGTCATGTAGGGAGCGATCCCTGCAAAAAGCAGCAAATGGGGCGAAGGGAAAGATGTGCTTGGTGGTGGAATGCCATTGGACAATTATGTACTGTGTGCGGAGGCTGGTGGGGTGGTAAGTGAGGACAAGAGGAACCCTATCCCTGGGAGGATGAGTGAGGGCAGACGTGTGTGAAATGGAAGAGATGTGGTTGAGGGCAGCGTTGATAGTGATCCAGGTGAAATGCAGTCTGTGGAGGCCTGACCTAATGACTCAGTAGACTCTTTGTTCTGAGAAAGTGCGGGACAGAAAATTCCAGAAACTTTCAAAGAAGTAATTCCTTCTGAACTCATTCTATGTACTTCTTGATGCTTTCACCAGGGGCAAAATGGCTCTTAGCAGTTCTCCTCAGGAGCTTTCAAAACCCTGCATGTTTTAATGAGATTGTCCCATGTTTCCAAACTCCAAGAACAGGCCTGTGCTAATTTATTGTTACTCATAAGATAACAACTCCACCTCCAGTGAATCTTTGCTGCATCAATATCACCAAGCTAAGTAAATCCTTCTTCAAATAAGGAAACCTTATCTCCATGGCCTCACTTACTCTTGTAGTGTAGTAATAATATTTGCATATTCTTGTACTTTATTCCCCTTGCAGTAAACGCTAAAGATGTTTCTGCATTCTTAATATGTGCTGTATATTAAGAATGCAGACACATGTGAGTGATGATAACCCTGACTCTGATATAGACCATAAGACATGGGAGCAGAATTAGGCCATTTTATCATGGCTGAACCATTCTTCCTCTCAGCCCCAGTCTCCTGGCTTCCCTCTGTATCCTTTCATGCACTGACCAATCCAGAATCTATCAATCTCTACCTTAAAATATATGCAAGCCTTGGCCTCCACAGCTACCTGTGGCAAAGAATTCCACAGATTCACACTCTCTGGCTAAAAAAATTCCCCCTCATCGCCATTCTAAAAGGATGCCCCTCTATTCTGAGGCTGTGTACTTTGGTTTTCAACTCTCCCACCACAGGAAACAGCCTCTCCGCAGCTACGCTGTCAAGGCCTTTCACCGTTCAATAGGTTTCAATGAGGCCACCCCTCATTCTCCTGAATTCCAGTGATTACAGGCCCAGAGCCATCAAACGCTCATCATATGACGAGCCAATCTAACCTGGAATCAGTTTCGTGAACCTCCTTTGAACCCTCTTACGTTTCAGCATATCCTTTCTAAGCTTAAAACTGCTCACAATACACCAAGTGAGGCCTCACCAGTGCCTTATAAAGCCTCAACATTGCATCCTTGCTTTTGTATTCTAGTCTTCTTGAAATGAATGCTAACGTTACATTTGCCTTCCTCACCACACACTCAATCTGCAAATTAACCTTTAGGGAATCCTGCACAAGCACTCCCATGTCCCTTTGTGCCTCAGGTTTTTTTTTGTATTTTCTCTCCATTTAGAAAATAGTCAACACTTTCGTTTCTCTACCCAAGTGCATGACCACACACTTCCTGACACTGTATTCCATCTGCCACTTTGCGCATTCTCCTAATCGGTCTAAGTCCTTCTGTAGCGTCTGTACTTCCTCAAAACTAACTGCCACTCCACCTATCTTTGTATCGTCTGCAAACTTTACAACAAAGTCATCAATTTCATCATCCAAATCATTAACATATAATGTAAAAAGAATTGGTCCCAACAGACCCTTGTGGAACACCACTAGTCACCAGCACCCAACCAGAAAAGGCTCCCTTTATTCCCACTCTTTGTCTCCTGCCAGTCAGCCACTGCTTTATCCATGATAGAATCTTTCCTGTAATACCATGAGCTCTTTAAGCAGCCTCATGTGAAACCTTGTCAAATAGCTTCTGAAAATTCAAGTACACAAAAGCAACCCATTCTCCTTTGTCTATCCTACTTGTAATTTCTTCAAAGATTTCCAACAGATTTGTCAGGCAAGATTTTCCCTTGAGGAAACCATGCTGACTATGGTCTATTTTATCATGAGCCTCCAAGTACCCTGAAACCACATTCTAAACAATCGACTCCAACATCTTCCCAACCACTGAGGCCAGACTAACTGGCCTATAATTTCCTTCCTTCTGCCTCTCTCCCTTCCTGAAGAGTAGAATGACATTTGCAATTTTCATGTCCTCCAGAACAATTCCAGAATCTAGTGATTCTTGAAAGATCATTACTAATGCCTCCAGAAACTCTTCTACCACCACTTTCAGATCCCTGGAGTGTACACTATCTGGTCCAGGTGACTTATCTACCTTCAGACCTTTCAGTTTCCCTAGAACCTTCTCCCTAATAATGGTAACTTCACACTTTCATGACCTCTGACACCTGGAACTTCCACCATACTGCTCGTGTCTTCCCCAGTGAAGACTGATGCAAAATACTTATTCAGTTCATCCACTGTTTTGTTGTTCCCTATTACTACCTCTCCAGCATCATTTTTCAATATCCACTCTCACCTCCCTTTTACACTTAATGTAACTGAAGAAACTTTTGGTATCCTTTTTAATATTATTGGCTCACATACTTTTGAATTCCATCTTTACCTTCCTTTTGAGTTGCCTTCTGTTGGTATTTGAAAGCCTCCCAATCCTCTAACTTCCCACCAGTTTTTGCTCTGTTATATGCCCTCTCTTTAATGTTAGCTTTGACTTCTCGTGTTAGCCGTGTGTTATCTTGCCTTTTGCATACTTCTTCCTCTCTGGGATGTACATATCCTGTGCCTTCCGAATTCCTTCCAGAAATTCCAGCCATTGCTGCTTTGCCATCATCTCTGCCAGTGTTCTTTTCCAGTCAACTCTGGCCATCCCCTCTCTTATACTCCTGTAGTTCCCTTCACTGTTGTTGTTAAGTGCCGTCAAGTTGTCGTTGACTTATGGCGGCCCTATGGATATTGTAGTTGTCCATAGGGTTTTTGTGGCAAGATACAGCAAGGTTTCTTCTGCGCAGATACTGCTGCGGCCCAGGTTGCGACCCGGCCGGATTCAAACTTAGGACTATTCACCTCGAAGTCCAGGGCTGATGCCATTACACCACCTTTACTCCCCTGTAATACTGATACATCTCCTTCTCAAAATTCATAGTGAATTCGATCATATTATGATCGCTTCTATCTAAGCATTATTTTACATTAAGCTCTCTAATTAATTCTGGATCATTGCACAACACCCAATCCAGAACAGCTGATCCCCTAGTGGACTCAACCACAAGCTGCTCTAAAAAGCCATCTTGTAGGTGTTCTAGAAATTCTCCCTCCTGGAATCTAGCACCAACCTGACTTTCCCAATTTACCTGCATTTTGAAAACCCCCATGAATATTGTACCATTGTCCTTTTGGTATGCATTTTTTCTCTCCCATTGTAATTTGTAGACCACACCTTACTACTGTTTGGGGGTCTGTGTACAACTCCCATAAGGGGCTTTTTACCCTTGCAGTTCCACAATGATTCAACACCTTCTGACCCTATGGCACCTCTTTGTAATGCATTGATTTTATTTTTATCAACATAGCAACACCACCCCCTCTGCCTTCCCACCTATTCTTTTGATACAATGTGAATCCTTGGACATTAAGCTCCTAGCTATTATCTTCTCTCAGCCATGATTCATTGATACCTACAATATCATACCTGACAATCTGTAATTGAGCTACAAGTTCATTTACCTTGCTCTGTATACTGTGGGCATTCAGCTACAACACCTTCAGTCCTGTATTCACCCTTTTCATTGCACTCATCCTGTTGACTGCACTTGCTAGGAGTCTCGCTACATATTGCCTCTATTAATAAACTAACTACCTTATCTTCAGCACTATCACTCTGGTTCCCATCCCCCTGCCAAGTTACTTCATCTCGAGCCAACCTGCCCACAAGGATTTTGGACCCCCTTGGGTTCTGATGTGACCCATCCTTTTGTACAAGTCATACCTTCCCCAGAAGAGATCCCAATGGTCCATAAATCCAAACCCCTGCCCCCTGAACCAGTTCTTCAGCCCTGCATTCATCTGCCAAAATCATCCTATTCTTACTCTCACTGGCACGTGGCACAGGCAACAACCCAGAGATTACTACCCTGAAAACCCTGTTCCTCAGCTGTCTACCTAGCTTCCTAAAATCTCTCTTCAGGACTTCCTCACCTTGTCCACCTAGGGTATTGCTGCTCACCCTCGCACTTGAGAATGCCATGGACCCAATCTGATACATCCCTGATCCTGGCACCAGGGAGGCAACATACTATCTGGATGTCTTTATTGCACCCACAGAACCTCGTTTCCGTTCCTCTGACTAAGGAATCTCCTATTAACACTGCAGTCCTCTTCATCTCTCTGCTCTTCTGAGCCACAGCACCAAACTTGTTGCCAGAGATCCGGTCACTGTAGCTCCCCCATGGTAGGTTGTCCTCCTCAATAGTATCTAAAATTTTAATCTTATTATTGAGGGTAACAGCCACAGGTGTGCCCTGCACTGGCTGTGCACTTCCCCTCCTTCTCCTAGTTACCTGTATCCTGTATAAATTCATGATGATATATATAGATTTACCATTCCCAAATTTAAGTACTTCACATTGTGCCTTCTGCAAAACGATATTTAACTGGAAGTTTTTGCCATGTTTCCTGAAGCCCTGGTAGGTCTATCAAGGTCTGATAATTCATCCCTCAGACAGGCAATGCACATCATACAAATTCAACCAAATCGTGAACCCTAAAATCAAGTGACCTAATTGGACATTTTCTTAAAATATTGGTCTCCATAAGTATGCAAAATACTAATCTCCCAACAGAATTTACTGAAAGTCTTGCTTTGGAATTATAATTAAAGTTCCGATCAAAAAAATGCTCCACATTTTATTAAAGCCTTTTCAAGCCAACAGCAATACTGAATGAAATAATTTCCTGTTAAACAAACAATTTGATATGTAATGTCAGCTTTCTTTTTAGGATTTAATATTTAATTGTCTTTAACCCTAATTCAGATTTGATATGCAACCATACTGTTCAGATGCTGAATAAGAAAGTAAGTTCTGCTCCTGAGTGTGGTGAGTTAAGTAAACAGATGGATGCTTACAACAGCATGGCTAGGTTTGGAGTTTTCCGTTTGATTTTTGCCTTCTTAAAAGTAAGAAAAAGAAAGCAACAACACACACAAAATGCTGGTGGAACACAGCAGGCCAGGCAGCATCTATAGGAGAAGCACTGTCGATGTTTTGGGCCGAGACCCTTCGTCAGGAAGCAGAAAAAAAAGAAAGCAAAGCAAAACTACAGTAAAGTTTCCAAGGAGTGAAACAGGAAGCAGCTATTTCCCATTCTGGAGTTCAGCAACTAAGGTTTCCTATTGACTTTGGCACCTGCTACATTTCTGCAACGGGCAATAAGCAACCAAACCGCAATTCAGGCTCAGAGATTTACAATGACTACTGGGATTGGAAATACTCAAATATCAAGAATCCCATAAGCCGTACATTTCACAAGCTGCTGTTTTAAATATTTTCTTAAATGATATCAAGGCCTACTTTTTATGACCACTATTATTTAAAGATCAGCTGTAAGACATCTTAAAGCATGGGCATTTATCACAGTCCTTCTGGTGAAAATACTCCCATAAAGGTAGTGAGCAGCTAGTGACAAGATTTTGTTCCAGGAGGAACCAGCAATATATCTTTTCATTAAAATGGTGTCTGACTTGGATAGGACCATACTGGGGCAGTGTTTTCACTAAATGGCTCTCTGAAGCAAAAGTTCCCTGATTGTTATTATTGCAATTTAGAAACCAAGGGTTTCGGCCCAAAATAACAATTGTTTATTCCTCTCCATAGATTCTACCTGACCCGCTGAGTACATCCAACATTTTGTGTAAGTTGTTGTGTAGATTATACAACCAGCCATTTCAGATTCAGTATTGTGGGAAATTTCTTTCTTTCTCAAAGCACTGCTGATAGTGCAGCTTGTTTCCAAACCCTCAGCAGAATTTGCTTGGGCCAGCAGGCAATCTCAAACCAAATGCATACAGTACAAAGAAGGAGGCCGTCCTTGCAGAGGCATGAGGATGTATTTGTTATCTTGAACCAACAACTCACTTAAGGAAAACACTTACTGCAAAGCAAGGGAACAAAGTATCATTACAGAAATAGTTTATAGAGGTAATTTGTAAAGGTTATAATTTGACAGTTCCATATGACCAAATAATAAGGTAACAGATAGTCCTTTTAAATAACAATAAAAACAGGCTAAAACAGCTAGGAAGTTCTTGCTGCAGAGAGCCAGTGGTTGTATTGGAAAACTCTTCACCTGCTGTAGCTAAGCATCCTTCAGGACAAAGTGACATTCTTGACTGGAACACTCACTCCTTCCAACATTATTGCACAGTGGCTGCAGGGCGTACCACTGACAGACCGGATTTCTGTTAAGAAATGGCTGCTCTGTCCGCCCGCACCAGTTTCTGAAGCAGCTTCATGAACAGACTGGGTGAATGCATATTCCAAAATGGTCGCATGCAACTCCAGTTGAGTGCCAGAGAGAGAGAAGGCTGAGAAATGGAAAGTCAGAGATGATATTTAATGATGTACAGTAATGAATTCTAATCATTAATGCAGCTTAAGTGCTTTCGTTGGCACTGGCTACTCAAAAACAAAGTCAGTCATTTTCATACAGTAGAAAGCTCTGAAAAAGAGATACAGTAAATATTATTTGAGTTTGTGAGTAGTCCCTGAAAGAAAAGGCTGATTTTAAGCATTTAGGTTTGATTTTAAGCTTAGCATTTTAATTATATTAAGCGCTGTTAAACTTAATATCAAAGGTGAAAAAATATGAATTAATAGGCCTCAACAGATGCAGTTACATATTTCCTGTTATTCACTATAAAATGCTACATTGTATGTAACCTGAAATTTAAGTCAAAGTCAAAGTACATTTATTATCAAAGTATGTATATTTTATAAAACCTTGATATTGTCTCCTTACAGGCAGCTACAAAACAAAGAAACCCAATAGAACCCATTAAAACAGAAGATGACCGTCAAATTTCCAACGTTCAGAGAACAAAAAGAAAGAAAAGCATGTGCAAACAATAAAAGCACTCAGAACTGAAGTTTACAAAAGTGAGTTCACACTGTGATAGTTGCAGGCTGTGGCCACAGCTTGGTGCAGAGATGAGTAAACCTCGCGGAGGAATGAGTTGACATACAGCGCAGAGACAAGTAAAGCTCACAGAGCAGCGATTTTAACTGGCCCCGACACCCTCTCCTTTTCAATCCAGCCCTGTGCTTAAATTGTCCAGATTTGCTCTCAGACACACACAACATTTGGTTCTGCAACGTTGGCTGCAAAATACTATGTGCCCAGTCAGGGTATCTATTTATCCATCCTGTCCTTGACTCACCTCTGGCAAAAGTCTCAAGGGTTTAGCTAGAGCTAGGTTAGTGAGGGGGGGGGGGGGGTCGTCACTATGCATTGAAAGACAGTGGTTCCAATCTACAACTTGTCCTTGGAATATGTGGTCAGGATTCTGAGCTTGTGTACTGGATGTCTGGGGAGAATAAGGAGAGATGAGACATCTTAGGAAATATTTGGGTTTCTCATCGAAATTCCCCATTTCCAGACAGAACAAAAGAAACTCATTTTTGTTGAGTGTGGGTGTAAGATCCAGTGAGGATCCTCCTGCAACCTCACACTGTCTAAACAAAAAGGATCATCAATCCTCTCAGAAAGATGATGAAGCAAACAGATTGAGCAGCTTCCTTCGCCACATTAAGAGAGAGGAAGGGAGGGAGAACAAGGGAGAGGACCGTGTGCAACAAGGACAGGGAGACAAGTGTGCTAGAAGACAGATATATGCAGGACAGCGAGCACAGGAGAGGGAGAGAGAGAAATGTGGAACTGCAGCCTCAAAGGTAGAAAGAGAGAGAGCCAAAATAACAGGGGCAATGAATGAAAAAAAGATTCACACAAGGAAACAGAGGTTGGCTGGCAGACAAATAGAGACAGCATTCAAGATAGTGAATGGGACAAGATAGATAGGGAGAGGCAGTGCACAAAGATGGTGGGAGCAAATAGGAGTGAATGAATATGCAGTAAGGACAGATGTTGACAGAGTCTGAACAGGAAGAAAGAAAGGGCTGTAGATTCAATGAAGAGGACTTATGTTCTGAAGACTCGTCATGTTAATTTTTTGCAACATTTTGACTTTCTGTCAACATTGGTCAGTACTGTACTTCAGCAAATCCTGCTCCCTGGACAGCCTCTGCCAATTTCACATGCAGGAAGCCACGACACGTTTTCATGTCCCCCTTGCAAACAGCATGCATCTCCCACCAAAGCTATCATCCAGCAGTCTTCCCGGATAGTTGTCATTAAACCTCGAAGATTGCTCCCTACTAACGGGAATTCCAGACGCAGCAACGTGAATGTAATTACCACTCTCCAGTAAGGTGGAACTATCTGCCTGTCCCTTTAGGGACTGGGACTGAGGGAGTCGTAGCATCGTGCTTTCAAAATTCCTAGTCAAATGCCTAGTCTCAATAACTTCGTGAGGATGTTTTGAAAGGAAGATGGCTGATTTCCCACAAATTGGGAAGGATTAGCAGAGGCTACCTCAAGCAAAATCATGATGACATCTTTCTCATGAGAAAGATTAATTAGTATTGGGGAAATGAAAGCAAGAAAAAATACATCTTGTTTTTACCGTAGCCAATAATATTTCAGGAAGAATTTTTGGCAGACCTATGGTGCAATCGAACTTCTGATGGTGAATGATGAAGCAGAGTGAGTCAGTCAATTCTGGGAGTACATTCATTTCTCCTGAGGTCTATGTGAGCAATTAGTCTGCTTTCAGACTGACTACATTCTGTATTTCTTACTCTTCTTCCTCTATAAATCTTTTTCCACTATGTTCGGTACTCAGGACAGACATTGGAAAATACCCCACCCTCAATGTATTCACTTTTAACAAGTGATCATTAAAGGCCACAGTGTAATGGTTGTACTGTAGGCAGCTTTCAGTATCCTGTGAAGGAGTAACAACTGTTTGCCACAGAACCAGTTAAACATCCCTCATGAAGTATTCTAAAACTTGCTGGTATTTACACTGTGCTACAATAATGTGACCAGGGAAATGATCTGAATGGTTTTAGTACAATGTTAATAAAAGGATATGAATGTTATATCATTCACTATTCAGGAAATAATCTGGAAACACACCTCGGCTACTAGTATTAAATCTTTTCAATTTAGTTTCATTCCAATTAATGGAGTGGGCATCAGCTATGCTGCAGAACAGCTTGATGATGTACCCAGAGGCCGTCTGCCAGGGGTGAAAATGTCACCTTACCCAGTGCATGAAGTATTTCTTTTCAAATTACAAACAATGTACAATTCCATTCAGATAAAAGTTACAGCCAAAACAATACTAATTATGGTAAATGTGACTTAAATAAATATTTATCATGAATTGTGACAAATATCTGTATTTCATCTCATACCTAAAATATACTTTGCATTGCTCCAATGATGCTTAGCAACTGCACAACCAGGTAAACTACTCCACAAAAATGCATCTTCTATTCCACTGTTCATTAATCATTCCTTCTCCTTGGCTTTGTACATATTTTCTTCTAAATAAATACTGATTAATATATTTGACACGGAAGATCACTAGTGAAGACAATTATATCAGTTATTATAAAATAATCAGTGAAGACTAATGAAAATCGATTAAGAACTGCAGAGACTGGAAACGTGAAATAAAATCAGCAAGTGCTGGGAAGTCTCAGCAGATCAGGCAGCATTTGCAGAAAGAGATTTTCAGTCCTGAATCGTCTGCTAATGCTTCAGGACTGAAAACTGAGTTCTGATGAAGCTTTCGGATCTGAAATGTTAACTACCTTTCTTTCCACAGATGAGCCTGACCTGCTGAGAGTTCCCAGCATTTTCTGCTTTTAGTTTAATCAAGGCAAATTGATTAAATGGTAGGAGATAATCAAAGCAATGGGAAATAAGGGGCCAACCAAATTAACCCTATTCATTTTATTGCATACTTAGAATTCCAGCAAATTGCATGAACTTCACTTTTCAAGTTTTGTTTCTATGTAATTCAATGAGTTATCCACAGATGCAATATTTCAGATGGTAAGACAATTTATTGTTTTAATACAATATGGGTACATTAATCTCATGTGTAAATATTTACCATTTGTATAACCTCATAACTAATTCCAGCTATCCAATTAGATACCTTATGCTGCATCCCATCCAAAGGCACAAGGTCTCGTCTGCTGTATAGCAACCAATATGATGCACAGGATCTCAGGAGGAGTAGGCTAATGTTCTGTAGAAACCAAATGCAAACTGCTGCCTTTCATCTGACTTTTTGTTTGTCTGATTTACAGCTCCAGCACAGTGCATTAATGGATCCAATGACGCAGCCTTAATTTCAGTTCTCTGGATATGCATGTCACTCAAAGCCCAAAGACTATTGTTCAGCCTCATAGCTTTTGAGAAGCGGCTGGTGAACGTTCTTCTCAAACCTCTGTAGTTTGTATAATGAATGCACTTGCATGGTTGTGGTAGAGAGGAATTGCCAATGTTTTGATCCCGCATCACTGAAGGAACAGATACAATTTTACAGTCTAGCAACAATTCCCCCTGTGTTGGTCAGGCTAAGTTTGAGACTTATAGGTGGCATTCTGTGTGGCCCCTCACCCCTCAGAAGATGGTCATGGTGAGAAAGCTTTTTTTTAAAGAAAATCTCATTACTGAGAGAACAAGTGGTGTTCATGGCCATTGAGCCGCACATAATGGATCTTATCTTTACCTTCCTCAAAGACCTTCAGAACAAGAATTAGCAACATTAAGATCAATGGCCTTTTCTATTCTACCCACTGTAACATGAAGGTCATTAAAATCTAGGCCCCATCACCCAATTCACACCACCTGTCATTCTTTATCACTTTGACTCCCAATTAACTAATGCCTTACTTTTAAAACTGCCACCTGTGATTTCAAGCACCTCCACTGCCTCCTCACCTTTCTGCCACTGTATAGTTCCCTGCATCCTTTCTCCATTTCACCCCCAATATAATCACTTCATCACAGATACCAAAATTCTGCTGCCAAGTCCAGCTGGACAGCACAACGCTTTACAGTGCCAGTGACCCGGGTTCACTGCCTGTGAGAAGTTTGTACGTTCTCCCCGTGACCGTGTGGATTCCCTCCAGGTGCTCCTGTTCCCCCCACATTCCAAAGACACACCAGTTGAGAGGTTAATTGGTGATTGTAAATTGTCCTGTGATTAGGCCTGGATTAACTCAGGTGATCGCTGGGCAGTGTGGTTTGAAGGTCCGGAAGGGACGATTCTGCACTGTATCTCTGGGAATCCGTCCTCAACTTCTTCCCTTCTCTAGGTGGTTGTAGGATCAACTGTTTGATCTTTTGCAAACACATCGTAAACCAACGGGTCGTTGTTGTGTCTCCTGCTCGCTGTGAAGATGGGGGACACCTCCCTCTCCCTTGTTAGGGAGAGAGAGAACCTTTGGGTTGCCAAATGCTGGAGGAATTGCGATAGTCTTTGGGGTAACTGCAAGGTCTGTGTCTTTGCTATCGCTTAGCTCATGCTTGTGCTCGGTAGCGGGTGCACATTTTGTTTTGCTGGTGGGGGAGAGGGGGATTGTTTCTCACCACCGCTTGCATATGGGAGAGGTACTTTGGGGTTCTCACGTTTAACTGTCGTTCATTCTTTGGGGCACTTCTCTGTTTTCGTGGATGTTTTGTGAAGAAAAAGCATTTCAGGATGTATATTGTATACATTTCTCTGACATTAAATTGAACTTTTGAACATCACTTTACATAGCTGTTGGGTGTCAAATTTGGGGTTTTATAAATTCATTAATGGTAGTAATTCGGAACGGGGTGGTACGTGTCCCAAGGGTGCATAAGGGGAAATAGAAGTCGTTGGGGGGTGTTCAACATTCTTGGGGGGGACTGTAAGCAGCATCCTAACTTGAGGCAAAAGACCTGACCGATCGTCAGTAGACCAGGCACTTTCAAAAAGCAAAACATGAGGCACTGGAACACAGGAAGACCCGTGGCACCACAGGGAGTGAGCATTCACCATCACAACGCATCTGAAACTCAGCAACCTCAGCTGACCTTACCAGTCAAACAGACACCATTGGGTTGTGTAAATTAGCAACCAGGGTGCCCAACAGCTCCCCTGGACTTGTGGCACAGAACAGGTTCATGCAATTTAACAGTTGGTGAGTTAAGTACACCCTCTCAGCTTTTCTACAGAAAACAGGTTGCACAACAATAGAACACTGGTTGGATCCAAACGGTAAAATAGAACCAATCAGTGAACCTGCCAAACCTGAGGATTCCTCTTGAGGTGTTCAAAGTGACCTCGGCTTCATGTATGCGGTCAAGAACCATCTTTGGGGATTATGAGACCTCACGTGTTTGGTCAATCGCACTAACTGGAATAGCATAAAGGTAGCTAGCTGAGCACTTGCTCTATCCTGACTAACATTCAAATTCCAGTCTGAATCCTTGTCAACATAATTTAGGCTGTTGTGATCATCTTCCTCTTCGCCTCGCCGTTCTTTTGTGTGTCACTACCGTTGTTCCATCCGTTTCAACTTGCTGCCTTCATCAACATCTGGTAGGCATGCCCAGTTTGTGTAATTTTTAGATTTTAATTTAGCCCCGTTCATGATCGATAAATACATACAGAGTGATCTCTGTGCATCTGAAGGCAGTGAAACCTTGAATTCTAATGCTGTTAAGAAACAGAAACTACAGAAAGTGCGTCAACATAATGTTACATAGTATGGTTTTATTTTATTCCTGATAGATCAGGAACACCCCATGTGTCTTATTTGTAATACTGTACTGTCTAATGAAACCATGAAACCATCAAGATTGCAGGAACACTTCTGTAAAAGACACCCTGAAAAGGTTACTTATGAACGAAACATTTGAATAGCATTGCACACTCGAGTCATTTCCCAAGAGTGCTAAAACGACCTTGAAAATGACATTTTCAAATTGCTTCTCAGATCGGAGTTCTGAGAGGCGGGACTGCGCAGCGCGTGAAGGAGGCCTGGGAAGGAGGGAAGATATAAAAAGGAGAGAAGGAGTGAGGCAGTTCTCTTTTGGAAGAGGACAGCGAGGCTGAGAAGAAGTGCGGCGGCGGCCATTTTCAAATTGCTTCTCAGATCGGAGTTCTGAGAGGCGGGACTGCGCAGGCGCGTGAAGGAGGCCTGGGAAGGAGGGAAGATATAAAAAGAACGCAGCCTTAAGCAGCGGGCAGCTTCGTTTGCGGGCAGCGGAGTGAGTCGGGAGCAGAGTGTAGGGCTTGGGCTCAGAGGGCACAGTAGGCTTATCTTTTAGTTCTTGTTATTTTCAGTTATTCGGGAGGTATGAGTGTGAGGGCAGCTTGTTGTTCTCGGTGTCGGATGTGGGAGATCCTGGAGTCTCCGAGCCTCCCGGACGTCCACATCTGCGCCAGGTGCGCCGAACTGCAGCTCCTGAGGGACCGAATTAGGGAACTGGAGCTGCAGCTCGATGACCTTCGCCTGGTCAGGGAGAGTGAGGAGGTGATAGAGAGGAGTTACAGGCAGGTGGTCACTCCGGGGCCACGGGAGGCAGATAGGTGGGTCACGATCAGGAAGGGGAAGGGGCAGGTACTAGAGAGTACCCCAGTGGCTGTACCCCTTGACAATAAGTACTCATGTTTGAGTACTGTTGGGGGGGACAGCCTACCTGGAGGAAGTGACAGTGGCCGGGCCTCCGGCACAGAGGACGGCCCTGTAGCTCAGAAGGGTAGGGATAGAAGAAAGAGGACCATAGTAATAGGGGACTCGATAGTCAGGGGTTCAGACAGGCGGTTCTGTGGAGGTGATCGGGAGTCCCGGATGGTAGTTTGCCTCCCTGGTGCCAGGGTCCGGGACGTTTCTGATCGCGTCCAAGATATCCTGAAGTGGGAGGGTGAGGAGCCAGAGGTCGTGGTACATGTAGGTACCAATGACATAGGTAGGAAAGGGGAAGAGGTCCTGAAACGAGAGTATAGGGAGTTAGGAAGGCAGTTAAGAAGAAGGACCGCAAAGGTAGTAATCTCGGGATTACTGCCTGTACCACGCGACAGTGAGAGTAGGAATGGAATTAGGTGGAGGATGAATGCGTGGTTGAGGGATTGGAGCAGGGGGCAGGGATTCAAGTTTCTGGATCATTGGGACCTCTTCTGGGGCAGGCGTGACCTGTTCAAGAAGGACGGGTTACACTTGAATCCTGGGGGGACCAATATCCTAGCGGGGAGGTTTGCTAGGGCTACGGGGCAGACTTTAAACTAGTAAGATGGGGGGGCGGAAATCAATTTGAGGAAACTATGGGAGAGGAGGTTAGTTCACCAGTAGAGCAAGTAAGTAGACCGTGTGTGAGGGAGGACAGGCAGGTGATGGAGGAGGGATGCGCTCAGCCCGAAGTTGTAGGGGAGAAGAAAGAAAAGGATAATAAATTTGAATGCATTGCTAGGGATGAAAAGAGAGGAGGAGGTGGAGAGTATCTTAAATGTATCTATTTTAATGCTAGGAGCATTGTAAGAAAGGTGGATGAGCTTAAAGTGTGGATTGATACATGGAATTATGATGTTGTAGCTATTAGTGAAACATGGTTGCAGGAAGGGTGTGATTGGCAACTAAATATTCCTGGATTTAGTTGCTTCAGGTGTGATAGAGTAGGAGGGGCCAGAGGAGGAGGTGTTGCATTGCTTGTCCGAGAAAATCTTATGGCGGTGCTTTGGAAGGATAGATTACAGAGCTCCTCTAGGGAGGCTCTTTGGGTGGAATTGAGGAATGGGAAAGGTGTAGTAACACTGATAGGAGTGTATTATAGGCCACCTAATGGGGAGCGTGAGTTGGAAGAGCAAATGTGTAAGGAGATAGCAGATATTTGTAGTAAACACAAGGTGGTGATTGTGGGAGATTTTAATTTTCCACACATAGATTGGGAAGCTCATTCTGTAAAAGGGCTGGATGGTTTAGAGTTTGTGAAATGTGTGCAGGATAGCTTTTTGCAACAATACATAGAAGTACCGACTAGAGATGGGGCAGTGTTGGATCTCCTGTTAGGGAATGCGATAGGTCAGCTGACAGATGTATGTGTTGGGGAGCACTTCGGGTCCAGTGATCACAATAGCATTAGCTTCAATATAATTATGGAGAAGGACAGGACTGGACCTAGAGTTGAGATTTTTGATTGGAGAAAGGCTAACTTTGAGGAGATGCGCAGGGATTTAGAGAGAGTGGAATGGGTCAAGTTGTTTTATGGGAAGGATGTAATAGAGAAATGGAGGTCATTTAAGGGTGAAATTATGAGGGTACAGAATCTTTATGTTCCTGTTCGGTTGAAAGGAAAGATTAAAGGTTTGAAAGCGCCATGGTTTTCAAGGGATATTAGAAACTTGGTTCGAAAAAAGAGGGATGTCTACAATAGATATAGGCAGCATGGAGTAAAGGAATTGCTCGAGGAATATAAAGAATGTAAAAGGAAACTTAAGAAAGAGATTAGAAAAGCTAAAAGAAGTTACGAGTTTGGTTTGGCAAATAAGGTGGAAGTAAATCCGAAAGGCTTCTACAGTTATATTAAAAGCAAGAGGATAGTGAGGGATAAAATTGGTCCCTTAGAGAATCAGGGTGGTCAGCTATGTGTGGAGCCGAGGGAGATGGGAGAGATTTTGAACGATTTCTTCTCTTCGGTATTCACTAAGGAGAAGGATATCGAATGGTGTAAGGTGTGGGAAACAAGTAAGGAAGTTATGGAACCTATGACAATTAAAGAGGTGGAAGTACTGGCGCTTTTAAGAAATTTAAAAGTGGATAAATCTCCGGGTCCTGACCGGATATTCCCCAGGACCTTGAGGGAAGTTTGTGTAGAGATAGCAGGAGCTCTGACGGAGATCTTTCAGATGTCATTAGAAACAGGGATTGTGCCGGAGGATTGGCGTATTGCTCATGTGGTTCCATTGTTTAAAAAGGGTTCTAGAAGTAAGCCTGGCAATTATAGACCTGTCAGTTTGACATCAGTGGTGGGTAAATTAATGGAAAGTATTCTTAGAGATAGTATTTATAATTATCTGGATAGACAGGATCTGATTAGGAGTAGCCAGCATGGATTTGTGCGTGGAAGGTCATGTTTGACAAACCTTATTGAATTTTTTGAAGTAGTTACGAGGAATGTTGACGAGGGTAAGGCAGTGGATGTAGTCTATATGGACTTCAGCAAGGCCTTTGACAAAGTTCCACATGGAAGGTTAGTTAAGAAGGTTCAGTCGTTAGGTATTAGTGCTGGAGTAATAAAATGGATTCAACAGTGGCTAGATGGGAGATGCCAGAGAGTAGTGGTGGATAATTGTTTATCGGGATGGAGGCCGGTGACTAGCGGGGTGCCTCAGGGATCTGTTTTGGGCCCAATGTTGTTTGTAATATACATAAATGATCTGGATGATGGGGTGGTAAATTGGATTAGTAAGTATGCTGATGATACTAAGGTAGGAGGTGTTGTGGATAATGAGGTGGGTTTTCAAAGCTTGCAGGGAGATTTATGCCGGTTAGAAGAATGGGCTGAACGTTGGCAGATGGAGTTTAATGCTGAGAAGTGTGAGGTTCTACATTTTGGCAGGAATAATCCAAATAGAACATACAGGGTAAATGGTAGGGCATTGAGGAATGCAGTGGAACAGAGAGATCTAGGAATAACAGTGCATAGTTCCCTGAAGGTGGAGTCTCATGTAGATAGGGTGGTGAAGAAGGCTTTTGGAACGCTGGCCTTTATAAATCAGAGCATTGAGTACAGAAGTTGGGATGTAATGTTAAAATTGTACAAGGCATTGGTAAGGCCAAATTTGGAATATTGTGTACAGTTCTGGTCACCGAATTATAGGAAAGATATCAATAAATTAGAGAGAGTGCAGAGACGATTTACTAGGATGTTACCAGGGTTTCAGCACTTAAGTTACAGAGAAAGGTTGAACAAGTTAGGTCTCTATTCATTGGAGCGTAGAAGGTTGAGGGGGGATTTGATCGAGGTATTTAAAATGTTGAGAGGGATAGATAGAGTTGACGTGAATAGGCTGTTTCCATTGAGAGTAGGGGAGATTCAAACGAGAGGACATGATTTGAGAGTTAGGGGGCAAAAGTTTAAGGGAAACACGAGGGGGTATTTCTTTACTCAGAGAGTGATAGCTGTGTGGAATGAGCTTCCTGTAGAAGTAGTAGAGGCCAGATCAGTTGTGTCATTTAAGGTAAAATTGGATAGGTATATGGATAGGAAAGGAGTGGAGGGTTATGGGCTGAGTGCGGGTAGGTGGGACTAGGTGAGATTAAGAGTTCGGCACGGACTAGGAGGGCCGGAATGGCCTGTTTCCGTGCTGTGATTGTTATATGGTTATATGGTTATAATGGTCTCATTGCCTCTTATAACATTTCAAAAATGATAGCAAAGTGTGGAAAATCTCATACAATTGCTGAAAGATTAATCATGCCTACTGTATCAGAAGTGCTCACCACTGTTCTCAAAATGGAGACCAGTGTTTTAAAATGAATTCCCCTGAGTAACAACTCTGTAGCTTATCGTATTGATGAAATGAGTGAAGATATTGAGTATCAAGTATGCACAAAGCAATGTACGGTTTATCAAAAATGGAAAAGTTTATTACGAGATTCTCTTTTGTAAAAAGTTAAAAACAAGTATCAACGGAAAATCAATCACCAATGAGCTCAAAATGTATATTGAGGACAAAAATATTCCGTTTAGGAACATGATTGCTTGTGCAATGGATGGAACACCACATACTTACAGGTCGCCATGCTGGTTTAGTGGCATTTATGGAAAAAGAAATTCCAAGTCTGTTTGCAATCTATTCTGTAATTCACCGTCAACATCACAGCCAAAAACCTCAGCCAACAACTCTTTTCAAGTATGACTCTTGTAATATCTGATATTAACAAAATTAAAATTCATCCATGAAATAGCATAAGATTTCACCAGTTATGCCAAGATAACGATGGAGAGTTTGAATGCTTGCTTCTTCACACTGAAGTGCTTTGACTGTCAAAAGACTGCTGCTTAAAATGTTTCTTTGATCTTTTTGACACTGTGGTTGAATTTTTGCTCAGAGTTGACAAGAGCTTGGGAAACAAGATTGAACTTCTACATGGAGACGTGATATACCCTAGATGATCTGTATGACGAAGTGAACATTCTAAATTTTAAACTGCAGGGTGAGAATTTCAATTTAATCCAGGCCAAAACTGCAGTGTCCACTTTTATCAAAAAATTGTAAACATATAAGCTAAACTTTGGGAGAAGAATGTTCTCACAGTTCCCCTGCATGGAAAGTAGGGCACTCTTTTTCACAGACAGTGATTTCCAAGAGTATTGATTATACTTGCAGTCACTGAAGAAGGATTTTCTGAATCAATTCAAGGATTTGAATGACCTGTAAATTCCAGACTGGGTATTTAACCCACTTCTTTGCAAGGTGGAAGGACAAGAAGAGAGCTTCCAAGAAGAAATTACCAAAATTCAGAATGGTGAAGCTAAAATGTTTTCCAAAATGTCAGTTTTTGTGGTATGTGGCTACACTGTCATTCAAAGCTTCCTGGTCTTTGGAGAAGAGGCAAACTGCTCTTCATTGCATTTCCATCCTCCTACCTTGTTGAAAGAGTCTTCAATGCAGTGAACCACATACTCACAAAAAGCAGAAACTGCTTGGATATTGTCACATGTCTGGGAATTAAGGCTTTTGCTGTCACAACTTGAACCCGATATTTCAACTCTTGCTAAAAACCTTCAAGCTCAAGGATCATGTTGATATTGAAGCTGCTGTACAGCGCACAGGTACTGTGTAAGCTAGGTTTAAAGAAAAATAAAAAATTAAAGCAGAATAATTTTTCTCATTTTAGCATATGGTAGACATGTTTTTATCAGAAAGTATATTGTGCCTAAGAGAGGTGTCGGCAAACATGAAAGTGCTTTTGTGGGGTGGGGGGGGTGGTTGAGCTATAAAAGGTTGTGAGACACTGATTTATGATATTTGAATATCATGAGTAGGTGAGTATTTATTGTATATTGCTAACAGTCCTCAAGGGTAATTAGCAGCTCTGGTAAAAGGTACCCCGCGGGCACTTGTGGAGGGAGTTGTAAGATTAAAACCCAGTGACAAAGATAGAACAGAGACATAATTCTGAGTTTGCATAGCGTAAGGTTTGAATTGGATGGGTTGATTATTGTCACGTGCTAAGACACAGTGAAAATCTTGTCTTCCATACTGTTCATACAGATCAATTCTTCACAACTGTGAATTAAGGTAGTGCAAAGTTAAACAATAATGGAATGCAGAATAAAATACATCAGCCACAGACAAGAGGAACCTGGACATGCTACCCTTGTCCTTCTTGGTGGGTGGAGTGGTAAGTTTGGCAGAGGCTTGCTAAGAAGCTAGGCTAAGTAACTGCTGTGCATTTTTAACATTGCTCAGTTTCCTGGGGCAAACACTTCAATGCTGAATGTGCTATTCATGTCAGTGTTAGCTACCGTTGCATGACCAATTTTAGGCCACAATTTTATTTCCCCCATTTAAGCTGAAAGAAACACACAGGTATGGAGGTACTTTTGGAAAGGCTATCTTAAAAAATGTCAACTCATGAACATAACTCAAACTTCTGCCAACCTCAGGCAGCAGTTGCTTTCTAGTGCAAATTGTCAAGGATAAAAATGTGCCATGGTGAGACATGCCTGCTTAGGGGTAAATGAGCCAATTAAGTGAGTGCGCCACTCATTTTAAACTAATCATTTAAAATTTGGAAGGATGAGAAATGACATTTTATTGGAGTTATTTTATATATTAGCCCTTGAAAATTCATACCCTCCTTTTGCAGAAATGGCATTTAAGATAAAATAGAAAATAGCAGAAAAAATAGGCTAATTAAGAAGAAACTCGCTGACTGTGATTTAATTTCAGGAACAGTTAGCCATCAACCATGTAGATTCCTTAAACCAGTTAAAAACAACACTAATTCAGCTGTGTGTCGATGGACACAGACTTTTTTTAAAACCAAAAGAACAAAACTGAAATTCTCTGCACAACCAGAAAGATCAGCTATACTGAAAGGGTGAAGCAGCTGCTCTGGAAATGTAAAATTATAGAGAACAACACTAAAGTTGTTCATATAAATCCATACTTCTGAATAGAATATTCTATACCTGCAAAACAACTTAGTTGTTTTGAAGTTATTTTTCCTAATATTTAAGTATGGATTAGTATTTCAGTAATTACCCATGTCACAGCTATAGGGGCTTTATTTAATTATACTTGTGTTTATTAATGCACACAAGAGAAAGATATCTCAGTTTATTTTTCATTAAAATGTGTATGCTCTAATTACTTCAGCAGCTCACACCTCAGTTCTCTCCTTTTCCAATCACCCATTTCCTTATCTCTGGAACAATTTCCATCTCTACATGGCTCAAGGAACTCTGCATTTCTCCAACACTGGCCTTATTCATCCTTAGCCACACAACTTGCTGATGAGCATTCTTCCACAAGCAGTGTAACCCTTTTCCTAAACATCTATCTGCTCCACTCTCCGAGACTTTCCCTAAAGAATATTTATCAAATTCTAGTCACATCTGCCTATATATTCTTTAACTCTGTTCGTTGAAGCATGTCTATGAAACATTTTGGAAAGTTATTTTATATTCTATCCTTGATTTATAACCTGCAAAGTTTATCCTTGAGAATCAGTTTGATTGTGCTAAGCTCCCAATTATACTCAAATACTTTGTCAAAGGATGATCACCACCAAAATTGTGAAAGTAAATATTTCCCTTGTCTTGATTCTGCTGAGGAGGGACTGTATTATAAAAATGGCACAATTATGTCAATGAAAATACAAAACTGCTCAATAATCCTATCTAGTTAACTTCAGTAATTGTATCAAAGCCCTCTTCCTACTTGCGTTACTGACAACAATCACCGGCTGCAGCTGGATGCTTTAAAGAGAAGTGTGAAGGAGTAACACACAGAAAATGCTCAAGAAACTTAGTCCAGCAGGTAGCATTGCATGAGTAACCTCCAATCTGACAGCATAAATATTGTTTTTTTTCCAGCTGCAGGTAATTTCTCCTCCCTCCCCTTCTCTCCTTTTGCATTTCCCATTCTGGCTTCCTCTTACCCATCTCTCTCCTCACTTGCCTGTCATCCCCCTGGTGCCCCTCCTCCTCCCTTTTCTCCCATGGTAGACTTTCCTTTCCTTTGTCTTAAACCCTTTACATTTTCCACCTACCACCTCCATGCTTCTCACTTCATCTTTCTTCCCCCAACCATCTGGCTTCACTTGTCACCTTCTAATTTGTACTCCTTTCCCTTCCCCCACCTTCTTATTCAGGCTTCTTCCCCCTTCCTTTCCAGTCTTGATGAAGGGCTTTAGCCTGAAACATCAACTCTTTATTCCTCTCCATAAATGCTGCCTGACCTGCTGAGTTCCTCCAGCATTTTGTATGAGTTACCCTGGATTTCTAGCATCTGCTGAATCTCTTGTGCTTATGAGGTGCAAAGGACTTCTTTTAAACAATGAAACAACAATAGTTCATCATTTTCATTATCACAATGTTGATTAATTAATTAAGTTACCATGGACTGAATACTGGCTCAACTGTGACTGTTAGTTCCGAAGCTTACTTGACTATCACACTGAGAGAAACAGAGTCAATGTTTCAGCTTGAAGATCCTTTGTTAAAGCATTAAACTCCTTCTATGCTTTTAACATAGTGTAAACATAACCAAATATTGTTAGATGTTTGGAAAAAAAGTTCATCAGAGAACGATGCCCATCATGAATAAAGTGTTTATCTTTCAAAGCTAACCAATTAGCTCCACACATACTTTCAATATTTTCCTTCGTTTTTCAAATATACCAGGAAATTTAAGGCAAAGACCAAGGGCATCAGATCCCCACACACCTTTTTAACCTCTTTTTGCTAATTTCTTTGTTGTTCAACTTTCACATTATTACACCTGATTCCTCAGTTGAGTGCTTCAATGCCCTTTCTGACCAATTCTGATTCCTGAGGCATGGACTCTTCCTAAGTAAAGCATACTTTCCTAATTTCTTTCTTAAGCGTTCAAGCATTGCTTTGGCTTTATCCCAATGCCTGATATGTATCTGAATCAACACCTTGTGATGTTTTGCGCTGTTGAAAGCAGAACTGAAAGTTGCTGCTATCTATGTTAAGTTTTTGCAAGGCAATGTTTGAAGAGCAAAATGTTTCTTCTTTACTGCCACCTAATGTATTTCTATGTTACTGCAACTAGCCATGCTTACGTCAATTGCTCCATCACACATTGTTGGACAAACAAGTGCTGGAAATCCAAAACAGATCTGACAACGCCCCCCAAAAAAAGAAAAAACAAGTCCTAATGTTTCCAGTTAAAACTTATCATTAAACTGATTAAAAATACACATTTATCTCAGCAAGCTACATAAAGAGGAAATAATTTGGAAAACAGGCATGTCTATCACAGTTAATTTGTAAAGTAATCTGTAAACCTAGAAGTAGAGTGTCCTACTGCACTTCCTGGCTTCCTGGTGACACCCACAACCCAGAAAAATCAGTGAAATAATAGGAAAGATAAAATAATACACTAAAAGTCTGGGAGATTGAGAATCAGTCAAAATGAATTAAAACAGAAAAGGCTTGCAAAGCTTGGAGGATTAGCCGATCAATTTATGCCGGTTCAGCAATCCCTTCGGGCTAGGAATGGCACACTTCCACTCTAATGCTGTGGGCTCTGAGGTGACTAATGAGGGTTCACATACGGTGCTATAGGTGGGGCTAGAAACTTTTGACAGTGTTGGCTGGTGGGTAAAAGGGGCAAAGCTGCCATCCATCCTTTTCCATTTCCTGAGTTTCCTTGAGCTCTCATCAAAGAGATTGAAGGCTGTAATGCTCTACCTGAGGTTACTTTCATTTTGAGTAATTGTGAGCAAGGGGCTCCCATGAATCAGTTGGGATGTTATGATTTATCAAGAATGCTTGAACACGTCCTTGAATCAATTCCCCTTTTTGAGGCTGATCACCATAACAAGGAAAGAAACGCTGAGACAAAGGTCTGGGAATCAAGGAGAAGAATAACTCATATAGCCGAGTACTTATTTCTTACTTCTGAGTGTATTCATAGAAAGCTGAGTTGTCACTGCGAATGTGGGAATCACTGGTAGAATGGAGATAGGCAAGTTATACTGGTAGAATGGGGGTGCATCTATCACTGGAAGGGAGAGTACTGGAGAGCCCAGGAAGAGGGGGGTGGACTTGTTTCAGTGTGCGAAGGCTGGGGACATTGCCAGGAGAGTGACGAACAGGGGAGTCACTGAGAGACGCGAGGATGGGGAACCACTGGAGGAATTATAAGACGTTTAGGGAATAGGGTGGTACTGGGAGAATTGGAGGGTTGAGAGGCTAACAATATTCATTAAGAGAGTGAAGGACAGTGTGTCACTGGGACAGTGGGGGTCCTCTGTCAACTAGACACTGGAGGCTGTTGCTAGGAACATTGAAGGCTGTGGGAATACGGAGCGGATGCTGAACCAGCTGAGAGCTGGACGAGGGTGTCAGTGGTACTGCTGGGACAGTGGACGTGGTATTGTCACAAGACGATGCAGCTGCGAGTACTGCTGACAGAGTAGGGCCTAGGAGCATCACTGGCAGTATGGTAGCCAGGGATGTTGCCAAGAGTTGGGGTTTTGAGGGGTGTCACGAGGAGAGAGGAGTCAGGACAGTGGGCAGGCCAAGGAGCAGACTGCAAAACATGCATGGTTGGGTGTAAATATAATTGAAGTTTTTGGGTGATAACACTGGGAATCTTCATTGAACAGGATGAAAAGAGCAGCTGGTATGGAACTAATGCTTAGATTCAGTCAAATAGAAACCTTTTTCACGGTCAGTAATGGCCTTCTCACTGGTTTTGATGATGTCTGGGTACAGGAAGAGTTGCAGAAGGGTACAACTGAGACAAGGGGGAGGGTGATTAATGAATATGTGGTGGAACCACAGACAGGCAGAGATAAAGGAAAGCTGTCATGTGAGATAGTTTTACAGTGTGACAGTACCAGAGAGATACAGTACAGTCAGGGCAGATGGACATGGTGAGCTGGGGCAGTTGGATACGGCCAGGCAGCAGCAGTGGGATACAGCTGGGAGGGGGCATTGGGACACAACCAGTTGTGGGGTAATGGGACACAGCTGGGAGGACACAGTGATACGATCAGAGAGGACATGGGGTATAGCGTGGGCAGGTGTCTACCGTAGGGTTGTGGCAGGGGGATATGGCCAGTGGATATAGTCAGGTCAGGGTAGGGGACACAGTGGAGCAAAGACAGTGGGAATCAGTGGGGTTCGTACAGGAGAGTGGCATTGAGAATAAAGATTGGCCACGACCCAGTGCAGGTACACACTGAGCAGGAGCACATGGATGTACGATGGAGATGCACAGTGGGGTAGGAGCAGAGGGATAAAGGTGGCTTGAAGTGGAAGGATACGGCATGTTAGAACAAAACAATGCAGTGGAGTGGGGTGACGCGCAGTATTAGATTCACGCCACACATACCGCTTAGTGTTGAGACCTAAAAGTTCCACTTTAGTCTCATCCGACCACAAGATCTTCTTCCACATCTTTACAGTATCTTCTGAGTGATGCTTTGCAAAGTCTTTGTGAGCAGGGGTATGTATTTTAAGCAGTACATTGGTGTAAATCTGATACTGTACCATCCCTTCTGTAAAGCATGGTGGAAGTAGCATCATGGGGATGCTTTTCAGCAGCAGGGACTAGAGATCTGGTCTAGATTGATGGGAAGACAAATGCTGCTAAATAGAGAGAGAGCCTGGCTAAAACCAGGCTAGCCTCTGCAATAAGCTTAAACTGGGGAGGAAGCGTATCTTTCAGTAGGACAATAAGCCAAAGCACACTCCCAGGAAACCTTCAAACGAAAAAAATTGATGTCCTTGAGTGGCCCAGTCAGAGTCTGTGGTAAACCATGCATCCCTGTCTGGACACGCCCCTCTGCTGACTGCTCCTGTGGCTCCTCCCACAGACCCCTGGATAAAGGCGATTGTGTCACTGCTCCTCCAACATGGACGTGGTCCCTTTTGCTGCTAATAAAAGCCTTTCAGTATTTACTCTACTTCCAGTCTTTTGGAATTATTGATAGTGCATCAGAGTCCCAACCTTAACCCGGTTGAACATCTCTCGAAAGACCTCACGATTACTGTCCACCATCACTCCCCAACTAACCCAGCGCAGCTTGTGCAATTTTGTAAGGAGGAATGGCAAACCTTGCTCCATCGCATTGTGCAAAGATAATAGAGACTTATCCAAAAAGACTACGGGCTGTAATACCTGCAAGAGGTGGTTCAATTAAGTACTGAGTAAAGGGAGTTGAGTGCTTTTAAACTGGTGACATTTCAGTTTTTGAATTTTTACTTTTGCATGCTTTACGATTTTCTCTTTTTTTGGAGCCCTACTGTGAAAAAATTCTCAGCTAAATTATTCAAACTCCCTGGTTGTAATACCCATTTATGTGAACAAAGGGCTGGGGGCTGAATGCGTTCACGAAGCACGGTATAAATGGACAAGGCAGGAGATATAATAACCACATCCTGGCTTGAAAAATATATTACCATACCTATTTTTAAATATCATGAGTACTTTTCTCCCCAGATATCTGGTATAAACAATTTTGGTTAAGACTTCGCCCCCTTGCACAACTCATCATCCACTTTTATCCAAACTCTCCCGTGTTTTCTCCTTGTCAGTCTTTCTCTGTCCTTTACTTCAATTCCCATCTCAAAGTCAAGTTTATTATCACGTGCACAAGTACACGTATGCAATGAAAATCCTACTTGAGGAGCATCCCATTTAGTAGTTAGCTCGAGCTTTATTGTTGTTGCTGAGGACAATGAGATTGCAGTGCCACTCCATTCAGTGCAAAGCAGCATATTGGCTATTCAATCACTAAAAACACAATGCCTAAATTTAAAATAACGTCTGAATTATTTAGAGTGACATCTAAGTTACAAATTAATTAAAAACAAACAACTCTAAAATTAATGTAAACAATGACTGCCCCTTTCAAGTTTTGCACCTGCCCTTGTTATAAATCTAAGTATTAAATAACGTCAAGAATTAAAGCTGAAATTTAAAAAAAGAGCTCAGAAACCAAAGGAATGTAGTTGCCCCATTTAAACCTAAATATTGCACATGCTCATGTATCGCTGCACTTAGAGATTGTCCATAGTACCTATTTCCAGACATATAAAAAGTAAAAAGTACTGGGATGATGGTTTTTTCAGGGAAATGTACTATGGACATTGTACCTATGGACAATGGGAGGGTGGAGGGGAACATTGTTCAGCCCTGGGGAGAAAAGCTGTTCTTCAGTCTGGATGTTTGTACAGAGATGTTTCTGTATCTCCTGCCAGAAGGTAGGAGATTGAACAGGTGATTACTGAGGTGAGATGAGTCTATGATGATTTCGCGGGACTCCCATGGACAGTGTCAGTTGTAGATGGTTTCCATATCTGGTAGTTGTGTCCCAGTGATGTTCCGTGCAGTTCTAATCACTCATTAAAGAGCTCTTTGGTCGATCTTGTTGCAGCTACTGTACCACGCTGTCATGGAGTAGATCAGTATGCTCTCAATTACACACCAATAAAGGCTTACCAGCAACTTTTGGGGGAGATTTGCTCTCTTTGAACACCTATGATAGTAGAGGCATTGCTAAGCCAACCCTACTATCCAGGAGTGTCAGTGGTCCAAAGAGCTCACTTATTGAGCTCTGCTAATGAAGTTGAGTATCTAGTTACAGAAGGCCACGCTAAGGCCCATCTCTCATAGCTGATGATTAGTTTGGATGGCATAATTGTTCAAACTACCAAGCTGTTCTCAATGATCAGCAGCCTGACCTACGAGTTCTGGTAAGATGGCGGTGTGTTCGGACCAAAGATACATTTTTCTTTATTAAATGTGGTTTTATGATCACAAGACAGTACAGCACTCCAAGACCTTCAGGTTCTGCAGCTCTACACCACCAGCGAGCTGCTCGTTGATTGGAGTAGCCAGTCAGGGTGGTGAAGGAGCCAGATTGCGTTCGGAGGTGCTGCAAAGGAGACATCGGAATTGGTGCACGAAGATGCCGTGCTGTATAAACGCAGGTGATTGTCTTGGATATTTCTCTTGTAATCAGAAGACCCTGTTGGACATTGATAATGTAAGATACTGCAGCTTGTTTCCCTTGCTTTGTGGTGTTACAGGAGGCATGGAAGCTGCATAGCCTTGATTGTAGCAAGGACTAGGCCTCAAGCCACAGGCTTGCCTGCTGCAGCAGTCCAGGAGAGGAGTCGCTGGAGGCCATGTTGTGTGACGCCTCTGCAGAGTGGGGGGCTGACCTCTCCCATAGGTGCTGTCCTCCAGTGTTCGATCAGTGTAATGACAAGCTGGATTGCTCTGAACTGTACCATCAAATTGTGGGACACGTCGCTCAGGGATTGGGCTATATATGTGTTTTGTTTTGCGTGACTGGTTTTTTTTTGCTTGCTATTTTGAATGTGCTGTGTATGTTTTGCACCTTGGCCCCAGAGGAATGCTGTTTCATTTGACTGCATCCATATATGGATATAGTCGAACTTGATTTGATTTCCAAGTTCCTGTTGTCCAGATGGTATAGAACAGAGCGAGGAGACAGAGAAGTCACATCTGCTGTTGACCTGTTGTCGTGATTGCAAACTGGAGCAGATTCAAGTCACCTCTGAGTCAGGAGATGATTTGTACATAACCAATCAATTTAAGTGCCTCCGGATGGTCGTTCAGCTTATCAGATGCGTCACAGCTTGGCGTGGCAACTGCTCAGCTCTTGTCCACAAGAAACTGCAGATAGTCGTGGCACAGCTCAGCACCTCATTGAAACCAGCCTCATTTCTTACTGCCTCGGAAAAAGTAGCAAGAATAATCAGAGGCCCCAGCCACCCCAGACATTTTCTCCCATTGGGCAGAAGATATGACAGACTGAAAGAAAGTATAACCAGACACAAGACAGCTTCTATCTGCTCTTATAAGACTATTGTATTATACGATGGACTCTTTACTTCACAATATATCTTGTTCTGACTTACTGTCTACCTGCACTCCACTTTCTCTGCAACTATAACACTTCATTCTCCACTTTCATTGTTTTACCTTGTACTACATTAATACACAATTGATCTGTATCAACAATATGGAGGTCAAGTTTATCACTGTATCTCTGTTCAGCTGACAATGGTAAATAAAATTAAGTTTTCTCATGAATGATGCCCGGAAGCCTGTATCAGACACAGAAGTTACAGGTTCCTCTAGAGAATGGGGGCTCATTTTGGTGTCACATGGCTCCTCCTACCAAAGCTTGTGTAAAAGTCATTGCGCTCATCTGAGAATGATGGGTTGCTTTCACTTACACTACCTGACGTTGCCTTGTAGAAGGATATACTGTGCAAGTCCTGCCACAGCTGTCACATATCCATCTGTGATTCTCGATTTGTCTGAAATGCCCTCTTTGCAATCATTATAGTCTTTCAGAGGTTGTAGCTAAACTTCTTATCTGACTCCAGATTGCCAGTCCTAAATGCCACAGATCTGACCATCGGCAGATTGCCAATCTCCTGTTTCTGGTTGGGCAAGACTAAAAGTGTTTCTGTGGATACACACACATATCCTTTTGAAGTCCATGACAACTACGGCATTTTTATTTAGGTTTGCTGAAGAATTCTTGAATGTGTTCCAAACCACCAACCCGAAGCAAATGCAAGTTCACGACTCCACTTACTTCTGCTGCCCAGCTCTTTGCAGTCCTCTTCACAGGCGCCATCTTCTTCAGTCTGCACGCAGGCAGAAGCAGGACGGTCAGGCGAGTGAGGAAGTGAGCTGTGGGCATTTATGATGGTGGTATACCAGTCTCTGGAGTCCTCTGGTATTGCAGGTGATACATTGACAGGTGGTAGGCAGAGAATTCTTCCAACTAGCCTGACTATCTTTTCTATGTTTCCTTTCTCTTTCTTAGTTTCCCCCCTCTCCCCAATCTTCCTACCTTTTTGTTCACCTGCCTGCCTCTGTTCGTCTTTCCCACTCTCCTCCAACATTCTATGTACTTCATGCTCCTATTCCCTTTCCTGGACCAATGTAGTGATCACCCTAACATGCCCGACTTCCACAGGAATTCTCCAGCTTAAAGCTAATTGAATTCACTTTTATGACGTGTCTTCAAGACTACTGGGTATGTCCGCTGATTACAGTAAGAGATTGAAAGAACCTGTACCATTCCTCTGTCACCATTTGGTTTCCCGCCACCTCCTCCCTCTTCGAGCCCAGGTTGCAGTAAGTGGTCCAGTAAGCAGAGAAGATCACTGGTATCAGCTACTGACATTGAAAGACCAGTTCATCGCCAAAGCGAAGAAAAGAGCTGAAAAAATTACTGCTGACTCCACCCACTCTAGCAGTCACCTATTTACCAAACTGCCATCATGGAGACGCTACAAACCCATCCCCACCAGGACTACACGTCACCTCCAAAGATTCCTTCCCGTTGCTATTCAGGTTCTGAACAAAACTCACTCAGGTGTAATACCTGCACAACTTCCATTAAATGGTCTTTCCCGTTCTCCTTGTTCTGTTGATCACATGCTCATACTTATTTAGATTGAATATTGAAGTTTGCACATGTGACCATTCTGCTAATTGTTGATACACTATCACATTGTATGATCAATCAAGTGCAATACATAATTGTTGGCTACTATTGTGTTCACTGCCATGGTATTGCCCTGTGCTTTATGCTTGGTACCTAATCACAATCAACTCTGGTATATTTCACATACTGCTGATAAAGTGATTCTGATTCCTATTCTGAAATTCCACCCCTCTTTAGTCGTTGCGACATTATTTCCTCTATTTGGAGTGCAACACATTTCATTCTCACACACAACAAATAGAAAATGCATGAAGTGGTAGACCAAGACCTCATTCTACAGATGTTTAATACGTTACTGCAGGAATGTGGAGAGGAAACCCATTCTGTACTCTTCTGTAGTCACTGAACACTCTTTCTTACAGCCTGAGGCTAGCAAGCAGGCACTACCCTCATGGTCTGCAAAGCAGACAGCTTTGGTCAGACTTACGAGAAGAATAGAGGCAAACGACCACTTCCTTAAAGCAAAGATAAGAATAAGAAAAGATCATTGTTTTCTATACTATTCAGTTATTAATACAAACAGATAATCCTTGTGCTCTGGAAAGTAATCAGGTCCAAAGACACTGTTAAATACAAACAGGAAGAGCTATTGTTAACACTGAAAAATCGCCTCAGCTCAGCCAAGTGAGCTTTGATGTACATAAAAACTTCTCCCATTTGCTTTTCTCTCAGTGCCACTGCAGACAGCAAGTTGAAACATGAATTTCACAATTTTAAGCAGTAAGCAGACTTGCATATTGCCTTTAAAGGAAACATTGGGGAAAAATCTGTAATTTTATTTATAAATTATGTAAAATGCACCAAATTAGCACTAAGATCTAGAATTGCCTTCCTAAATCTCATCACAATTTCTCCTCATGCAGCTAACTTTTACATGATAGTGATCCCATGAAGCATTGGACACCTTGCTGAGGTCAATGTAAGGTGCTGCCATTACAAACACGAACACTACAATTTGAATTTGCAAATTGTACAAGATATATTTAGGTTTAAGAATAATCAAATGCACATTGGTTCCAGGCATGGCTGGTTGAACAGTTTTAATTGATAGCAATCTTTATTACATTACTGAATGTGTTTTTTTTCTAAATAATAAGATTTTTTCACCTCTAAGCCTCTCTGTGTGAATGAATTCCAATAGCGATACAAGTCATTGGAACATACTTATGGAATTACTTTCAACTTAACAGGATACAGAAGATCTGAAACACACTTTAAAAAACTTACCTTAAATATTTGACAATTTTAAAGTTATTAAAACAGCTCAGAGAATCAGGTTTCATTGGATCTGATGCTAATTTTTTTTCTTTTCCAAAACCCTTTCAGAACTTATGTTGTTCACATGTTCTTCCAATGCCAGAAACCAACAAATTAAAACTACCCTACAGGCTTAGTTCAAGTGACACACAAAATGCTTGGTCTTCCCAACAACATGATCTACTTACATAAACATTTTACATGAAAATGAAACATTACATTTGTACAGAACTGTATTTATCATTTATGATTATTAAAGTCTATGACTAGAGGGCACAGCCCCAGAATAGAAGACGTCCTAGAGATGGGGAGGAGTTTCTTTAGCCAGAGGGTGATGAGTCTGTGTGGTTTACTGCCACAGACAGCTGTTGAGGCCAAGTCAAATGGGGATATTTAAAGTAGTGATTAATTAGTAAGGATGCCAAATGTTATGGGGAGAAGGAAGGAGAATGGGGGTGAGAGGGAAATAATTCGGCCTTGATCAAAGGGCAGAGCAGACTCGATGGGCCAAGTGGCCTAATTCCGCTCCTCTATTTTGTATTTCAGTGGCAGGGCAAGATGGAGACACTTTTACCTGAGAGAAAGCACAGGCACACTGGCTTCCTTTGGTGCTATAAACCTCTACATCTAAGTTACATCTAATCTTAAGACAAGAAGTATTTATTCTATTTTGTGTAGATCTCGAAACATATTTTTGTGAAGATTCACTTCTCACATTCTTCCTCAGCTTCAGGTTTTCTTCTAACTTGTTCATTTTATGGATGCAAATTGCCTTTTTGCAGATTTCTGGCGGTAATAATTCATCGAAAAAAGGGTCCTTCCATTTTTGTTTTTTCCTCTTCAACATGCAAGGTATGGCAACGTTTGGATTATATTGTATGATGTTTAGCAATGCTGCTTTAAGTTAACACCACGGGACATTTAAGTTACTGTGGCCGAGGAAGTCATAAATTGCTTACTTAATTAAGGTAGGAAGCAGAAGAAAACTTTCAGATGTGAACTACATTCTGCCAAGCAGCACAGGTACTCTCCTCCTAAGCAGGATGGACTGAATATGCAACTTGCTATCATTTACAATGGAGAAAGAAGCAAGCAGTTCAAATAAATTTACCTGTGAAACTTGGCTTATTCATGGGTGGTTGGTTACATATTGGTGAGCGCCTGAATTAGAATAAAACAGAAAGTTAGAGAATTTAAATAGCATCCTTCATTTCAAAGTTCAGGGAATTCTGACAATCAACTGGTAAATCTTGCTTTTCATCATTCTTCTGAAGAATTATCCCATTAACAGGTATTCCCAACTGATATATCTAAACATGGTCAAACATGCTAACAGTTCTAACTTTCTGTTAAAATATATCTTAATTCAAAAATACAGTACTTTCCTTTTTTTGTACAATAATCAGTTAATATGCTTGTATAAAAACAAGAAATGCTAGGAATATGCAGTAGTTTAGCCAGAAAATGTTCAGAGAGAAACAGTTAATATTTCAGGTCAGAGATCCTTCAGAGCTCAGTATCAAACTGAAAGATTAACCATGCTCTTCTCCTCACAGATGCTACCTGACCAACTAAGTACTTCTACAAATGTTTGTAGTACTTTGTTTTTAAACAATAAAGCATATATTTGTGAAGAAACAATAATCACATGAAAAATATTTACTACACAGCACCACAAACATATTTCCCCAAGTGTAAGATTTTAATTGAACTGCTTTTTGAAAACTTTCTATTTTTAACAATGTTTTTATTTGAATTGTTATCCTTATCAGAATTATTTTCATAGAATATATTGGCCTTGTTATTTTGTTCCCATTGACCCACAACTCCTTCCTCAAAATGACTTAATATATCTACTTTAGTCTTTTTTAAGATGCACATTAAATAAGAGAGATAACAGTTTCAATAAGTAGACAACACAGATGTACGCATTGGAATAAAGCATTTGTTAATTGTTATACAACTATTCACTGAGGTTGCTATTGCAGTTTTAAATCAGCAGCAGCAGGGGGCGCCAGAGTGCATTAATTGCTATGCATGTGATATCTGAGAAATGATACAGGATATTGAGAAATGTTACGAAAAACACTTTCTACATTTAGATTTCCACTTTAAATATATTTAGATACGAATACCATACAATAATTCAAAGTTAGAAAGCTATATGTAGTGATGTAGCCTAAACTTGTCAATTTATGACGTTAATCTTAAAAGGAACTAAAAAGTCGCACAACCTGCTCCTGGATGTTAAGATAGAGGATGAGTGAAAGTTAGGGCAACATTTGGGAAAAACAGGGGCAAATTGACTTTGTTGATGATTGGTGATGCATCGATGGTCTACTGTACACCTTTCTAAGCTTTCAGTTTCTAATTTGATATATGCTAATAATATGCAAGACAAGCTTTTCACTGCATTTTCATTGTACCTCAGTACATGTACCATTTCCAATTCTATTAAAAGCAGACAGCAATGAAAATCACAATCTTATTGCTTTCATAAATTATTAATGAACTTTCACCTGTTCTATGTTATTCACTGTCCAACCCCCCAACCCAGTCACTGTGGTAAAATTTAAGTTTAGAATAGAATAAAATAGGAAAAGAAAAGGTTATCCAACAGAAAACAAAAATGAAAGAGTTGCCTCACTTGTATCACACAGATTAACACTTTGAAAATTGAACTATTGAATGAGACTTCTGCTTAAGAGGATAATAGGACCAATAAAATTAAATTTAGTTTGGAAATTAAAATGACTCATTTTTAATTAATAGGCATGATGAGTAGAAAAATGATGTTTTATTAATTCTATAAAGTTATGAAATGGGAGCTTGAAACAGCCAAGAAGATACAAGTGTACATTATCAACAAAAGAGAAAGCAAACCTTCTATCAGCACAGTGCCATACAAAGAAAAGGATGGCCACATTGAAGGTAAAGTGGGCAGATTTATACTGGAGTGCAAGTCATTACAGAAATATTTATGATACTTCAGAGGAGGCAAGAACAAAGGTCAAAAACCATCAAGAGTGGGTGCTGACAGCTAAGAGCTTATTCAGATGCAGATGACTCTTGAAAAAAATGCTCAAACTGAACACAAGCAACTCAAGAGGAGCCTGATGATTAATATCTGAGGATGAAAAGGCATAGACTCCAACTGATTTCTGAAATTCTAAGAAAAGTAAAATAATAACAGAGACCGTGATGCGGCAACTATTATTAGTTGAAAGGAGGATAAATCAGGAAAAATGGGTTTATTTTAGCTGCTACATAACTATTAGATTCTAACATACAGGACAACATGTTGGAAGCAGGCAAGAGGCAGGCCATGCAGTTCACAATCAACAAGTCCAATAATTTCCTAGAAACTGTAGCGCTGCAGAGAATAGTCATGGAAAATAGTGTCTGGAACTCTGAGTGACCATGCTCTCCGACGTCACAGGATATCTCTGCCGCTGCACTGATTAATACTGGTGGTTTCTCAGCCCAGGGAGCAGCTGAGCCCATTGCACAGCATGTGGGTAGCTGTGCTTCCTGAATCACAGGCCAGCGAGTGATGGACACATTGACTGACGAGAGTTCAGAGAAGCAAGCGAGTGGCAATCTGGAATAGCCGGAAAAGAAACCAGTGGAGGTTCGATCCAGATGTGTAGCTCAAAAAAATACCAGTATTGAACATCGGATATGGGGTAAGATGATGTAACTTTGGAGTCAAGTGCTGGATTTCAAAGGGACAAGCTGGTTGAAAGAGTGCAACGATAGCAGAGACATAGAAGTAGCTAGATATATGACAGCCAGGGGTGCAATGGATCAGCAAGACAGATCGGTTACTATCTTATTTTGCCTTGCTGGTGACAGGCAAGGGAGATTAATGGGAACAAGAATGTCAAGTGAAGAGATAGAGGGAAGCTTTGGAACTCACGCTCCATGTCAGTAATAAGAGCACTGAGACAAAGAGATTTGAAGCCTTGCAGCTGTAGTATAAGGAAGAGGAAAGATGTTTAATAAGTAGGTCATAGAGGTTGCAATATATAAGTCTCTTCTGTTAGCATCTATCAATAAAAAATAAACTTAGGAAGATATGGCAAGTGAGTGTATAGCTAGAGATTTGTCAGACAGGCAGGGCTTCAGCTTTTTGGATCATTCAATCAGTATTCTAGTAGAAGGGATACACCAGGGTGTTGTCTGGGGTGGAGCCAGTGAGTTATAAGCAGAGATTGGATTGATCTGGTTTGTTTTTCTGAGATTAGAGGAGGCTGAAGAGACGACCTGTTTGGGATTTATAAAATGATGCAAGTTATAGAAAGGCTGATTAACAGTAAACACCTTCTCACCGCAGGGCTATCTGAAAGCAGTGGCCATGCATTTTGGATATGGAGCTGAAAGTTTAGATGGGTTCTGAGGAAATATTTTACTTCAGCCAGAGGGTGGTTGGAATGCCCAAAAGGATGTTGGAGTCAGATATTGTCACACCGTTGAAAAGATGTCCCTTGACTCATCAAGGACTATTTGTGCTGCATGGGATTTGAATGGACGGATGTGTTAGGATTGCTTCTACTGAGGTTTATAACCTCACATTATCCCACATCAAACTCCATTTGCCAAGTCTTCATCCACTTCCTAAATTCACTGGGGTGATGCTTGGAATAGAGGGCGGTCATTATATAGAGAGACTGGATAGGCTGGGTTTACTTTTACTGGAATGTAGGAAGCTGAGTGGGGTTCACCTTCTCAAAGTTCATAAAACCAGAACAAGGTAAATTCTAATTAGAGGGTAGAAGTTTAAGGTGAGAAGGAAAAAATTTAAAGGAGAGCTGAACGTGGTGAAGATCTGGAACAAGGTGCCAGAGAAGGAAATGAAGGCAGATAGAGTTTAAAAGGCGTTTTGGCAGGTACATGGATAGGAAAGGCATAGAGGGATACCTGTTCCACAGTGCGGACCCTGGTTTGGAAGATGATCTTGGAGGATGCGACGGCGAAGTGCTGGGCTTGCTGGCCGTTCACCTCTCTAACTCCTCCCTCACATCCACCTGCTTTGACTGCAGAAGGCGAGGTTGCCGCAAACCTGTCTGGAGGTTACACAGTTCTCTCCGACCCTGCCTTGCTTTCTGAAGCCCTTTGCAGATGTAGAACCTCCTGATACTCTTGCTGCCCATCCCAAGCTGCCATTGGACAGACTGTTTTGTTGATCATTTCATACAGCAGGTCAAAGACATCAGTGGCCGGGAGTCACATGTACTGGAGGTAAGGATAGCAGATATCCTTTCCTAAAGGGCTTTAATGAACCATGTTGGTTTACACAATAATCTAGTGATCTTATGATAATCAGAAATGGTATTATACATTAAATCCAGATTTAATTACATTACTTTAATTAAACTTCTCAGCTGCTGTGTTTGGATTTGTAGTGAAGTCTCGGAAACAATCACCCAAGACTCTGGATAATAATCCAGTAACTTAACAATAGACTCCCTGACAAGTAAAAGTCACATAATATGGAGAGAAAAACAGAGAGCTGATAGATTAAATAACATTCTTCTACACTGTAAAACTCCAGGGTATGAGGACTCAAAATTGACATTGATTTATGCTACATCACTGCCACCTAGTGAAACAAAGAGCTCTTACTTGCTGCTGGATGCTCGATCTTGCAAGTTGGTTAGTGTAGCAAAGTTGTTCCTTACAGTGCGCAGACTTGCCAGCACCTAATGAAATAAAAATATGAATGTACGTATAATGGAAACCAACATTTGGGAATCTTCTGATATACACATATCACTACATTTTGGAATGTGCTGATGACCTCAGACAGTGAAGTAATGGTCATGGTTCTGTTCTATTAATCAGCATCGACATTTACACAGAACTAGTCAATGAGAATATGAAGTGCACTTGCAAAAGTATGATATGCAAAAACATGCAATAATGTTGCCCGTTAAACCTTATATCCAATGATTCATCTAATTTCATTCAAAGCATTGATTTGACTACAGATGGATGCTAAATTAATTAGCTAAGATAATCAATATTAACTTGATCTTCATCAGTCAAAAGAAAATCTTTATCCTATTATATCATTACAATTTATTTGCCTTTCTTGTACACTTCATGTTCAAGTCGGGCAGCACAGTGCCATCTGGTGGCTTCCAGAAAGTGAATAGAAATGAATCTTTCTGATTTCTGTCACCTTGGAGTTCATTCAAACAAATTGTTATGCATCTAATCTCATGTTCTTTTACAATTCCTTCACCATAATACATCTGTAACACTGTACTCCCCATCTAAACTTGTATTCAATTCTTCAGTCATGTTTGGAGATACAAGAATATTTTAAAATTAAATTGTTTTAAACTTAATTAAAATCATCTCTCCCCCCCCATACCAACCCCATTTCTTTTTTCACCCCCACACTGCTCATCACCCTCATGTTTCTCTCACCAGTTCCCTCGCCATCTCCCTCCCTTTATCCTATGCTTTTCCGACCTCTGCTATCAGATTCCATCAGCTTCAACCCTTTCTCACTTCCCAACTTTTGACACTGTTCTCACTCTCTCCCCTTCCCTCATCCACTGATATGCCCCCTCCACCTCGATCCACCTGCAATCTTCATCCTTTCACTCCACCTTTTTATATTGCCTCTCCTCCTCCAGCTTTCAGTTGAGATGAAGGGTTTCGGCCCAATATGCCGACTGCCCATTCTCCTTCATGGACGTGGCCTGACCTGCTGAGCTCTTCCAGTGCTCCGTGTGTTGCTTCAGTTATTCTTGTCTACTTAGGTGCATGCAATCGACACTAACACAAATGGAATAATAACTATAAAATATAACTTGCAAAAGCTGACAAAATCATAAAGATTTGATTCTTTAACCCCACAAATAATTACTTGTCATAGAGTAAACATTTGCATAATAAACTGAAGCCCTAAATGATGTATCTTGTCCTTTAACATGAAATGAATGTGGAAAATGGACCACATGCACTAATCCTCTTTCATTGCACAATTCAGGCTTGTAAAGTGAATCAGCTCAATAACTTGAAACTATGGTACGTGAATGATGAAGTAACTTACCTGTGCAAAGGGAGTCACTATTAGGTCATCTCCATGACTGCAAAATATGAATAAATTATTAGTTATATGTTGTCAAAAATATTTTATCTATTAAATAAAGTGAAAGTGAGTAAGGATATTATCACAGAACGATTAATTTTAAACATTTTCATTTCTTCATGAAACAATGTTAGGCATGTTATAAATTATATACAGTCACTTGGCACCTGATTTGTATCGTAAGATTCAAATGAGCCCGTCTGAGGGATTCTGTGGACTTGCCAGAGTGACAGACAAGTTTTCATATTGGATTTTAACAGGAGAAAATTTGTAGATACACGAATTTCTGGAATTGTAAAGTCAGCACTAGCACCTTTAATATAGCTACTCTGAAAGCTTGAATAGATGTTCAACCACTGAAATTAAAACGGCATTAAAAACACTTGCCATTAAAAATGAATAACCTTGAACTTTTCTCAGTACTTCATGTTTTCACTCACGCGATGCTTTTCTAAGAATCAACAACTTTCAAAAACCCGATCAGAACAGTACAATAAAACTCCAATAGTATATTATTTGACAATTTGGAGATCCTGGTGGTTCGGTATCTCTCATACGAAGTACTGCCTGCTCTTACTCATTTCTTGAACTTAATTAAACATTTGTTGGGGTATTAATAAGGAATAACATTCAACTGACAGCGAAATATTCCAGTCCAGTACTGCCGAAATCCAATCTATGACAGGTTATTGGAGTTTTAATGTTACATTGAGGAAATCACAACATAACACACATTTCTCTTTGGGTATTTTTAATAAGCCAGACAGTGAAATTAATTAATTATCCCTGCAAGCGCAAATGCTACACTTGTCCCCACACCTCCCCCCTTACCACCATTCTGGGCCCCAGACAGTCCTTCCAGGTGAGGCAACACTTTACCTGCGAGTCTGCTGGAGTTGTCTATTCCATCTGGTGCTCCTGGTGCGGCCTCCTCTACATCGGCGAGACCCAATGCAGATTGGGGGACCACTTCGTCGAGCACCTACGCTCCATCCGTCACAATAGACAGGACCTCCCGGTTGCCACCCACTTCAACTCTGCCTCTCATTCCCATCTAGATATGTCCATTCATGGCCTCCTCTACTGCCATGATGAGGCCAAACTCAGGTTGGAGGAGCAACACCTCATCTACCGTCTGGGTAACCTCCAGCCTGGTGGTATGAACATTGAATTCTCCAATTTCCGGTAATTCCCTCCCCCTCCCCCTTCCCCTATCCCAGGTCATTCTCTGCCTCTCTCCCCTTTCAACTTTCTGCTTCTTTATCTCTACAGTTCTTTCAAGCTTATCCCCTCCCCCTACCCCCTTTATCTTTCCTCTGATTGATTTTCCACCTGGCGCCTCTAGACCCTACCCCCTCCCCTATCTCTATTACTGGGCCGCGGCCCTCTCTTCCCCCCCATTCCTGATGAAGGGTCTCGGCACGAAACGGTGGCTACTCTTTTCTCACGGATGCTGCCTGGCCTGCTGAGTTCTTCCAGCGTTGTGTACGTATTCAGTGAAATTAATTTATTGTTACAAACAATAACAGAGCTATTAACCTCAATGATATGACAAAAACCACACCGTTAGAACTATAGAACCACAACAAATATAACTAAGCTTTTAGCTTTGTAATAATTCATTGAATATTTTTGTTATAGTTATGGCTGTCATGCCAATGGATTTCTCTTTTTCTTTAGTATCATATACCCACAAATGGCACATAATCTCCTGGGTTTCAACTTCATTTTCCTTTAAAAAGTAAAGTTCTCACTATATGCAAAATAAAGATTGAAGAATCTTCAAGTCATCTGGTAATGATAAATAACTGTTGCTGCTTTTATTTAAATAAAGCATTCAAATTCTTGTTTTGGAGGGGATGCGCAATTAATAAGATGATGGCATAAATTATGATGGAAATTTTGGGAGCTATAGATCTTTATTTTGCTTTCAATAGTAGAGCAATAGGGTTTCAGTTGTATAAGTAAACTTATTAAAAACATTTACTTCAATTTTCTGGATAAGCTTTGTAATTAATATCTAACATAGTAACACCAAGTGCTGATAAATGGTCTTGGCCTGAATACTACCTGGCCTGCTGAGTTCCTCCAACATTTTGTGTTTGTTTCTATGGATTTTCAGCATCTGCAGAATTGCTTGTGCTTATATTAACATTGATAGGCTTTAATAAAAAAGGGTGGAACAATGCTTCTCAGTAGCATATAAATGAATATAGACTACCCTACTAAAGCCCTGTGTAAGTTATGTGCAGTACAGATGTTTTTTTAAAAATGTTTTCCTTCTGATTGTGTCTTCAGTTTCACATCACGATTTTTGATTTTTGGCATAATACCACAAAGACTCACATATTCTCAAAAAATGCATGTCTCAAGTTGGGAGCACTTCATTTTGTTATTCTCCTAACAGCGTGCGGCAGTCGCCTTCTGTGCAGAATAAAAACTCTGCTTCAAAATACCCTTTATTACAATTAACTGCATTTGTCATTTGTGTGTGTAGATATCAGCTTTCCACAACAGAAATGCTTGCGTCATTAACAGCAAATCCCAAATGAATTACTGCACTTTGTGTTTAACACCTTCATTATCTTCAAAAGGCTTGCCAAAAAAAGCTATCCACTCAGCCAGATAATTTTAGACTTGCCCAGAATAGGTAAGAAGTTGAAAGTTGGAACTACATTATCTTAAAGTTCTAGGACAACAATTCTCTAACTGATACATAACACGTTGTATCTTTGCCTTGTTATAGATACTATTGAGGCATCTTTGTGTCTCACTGTGGACACTGATAATCAGCAGCACTATGAGTATATGGGATGACTCCAATGAAAAAGAATGTGATCCCAAAAAAATTATTCTAAACATAGCCGGGGCCAGAAGAGGTACTGTGACTTTTGAGTAATGGTTATTATGGTTTTAATAAGTTCAAGGCTGGAAACCCAATAACTTATGGTCTTCTACCCAGTCACTTTGAGCCCATAAGATGTAGGAACAGAATTAGACCATTCAGCCCATCAGTTCTACTGTTATTTCATCGTGGTTGATTCATTTCCCTCTCAACTCCATTCTCCTGCCTTCTCCCCGTAACCTTTCATGCCTTGACTAATCAAGAACCTCTACACTCCATTTAAAAATAGCCTATGCTTTTATTCCTTCTACCAAAGTGCATGGCCATACACTTCCCAACACTGTATTCCATTTGCCACTTCTTTCCCAATCTCCTAATCTGTCTCCCTGCTTCCTCAACACTATCTGACCCTCCACCTATCTTCGTATTGTCTGCAAGCTTGGCCACAGAGCTATCAATTCCATCATCCAAATTATTGACATACAACCTAAAAAGAAGCAGTCCCAACACCAACCTCTGCAGAACACAAATAGTCACAGGCAGCCAATCAAAAAAGGCCCACTCTTTGTCTCCTGCCAATCAGCCAATATTCTATACATGCTAGTATCTTTCCTGTAATACCATGTGCTCTTATTTTGCCCAGCAACCTCGTCAGCTGCACTTTGGCAAGGCCCTCTGAAAATCCAGATTCAGAACATTCACCGATTATTCTTTGTCCATTTTGCTTTTTATTTCTTCAAAGAATTCCATCCTTTTTCAAATCTGATTAGTGCTTTCCCAGCGTAAATGATGAACAAAATCATCTCGGGCTTCCAGCTGGGTACAGGTATCAATTTTAACCAACGTTTCGATGACAAACTCTGCCATCTTCACCAGGGAGGATGCCTAGGCACATCGAGTCCGGCGGTATATATACCTCTGCCGTCTGTCCCTCTTGATTGGTTAGTGCTCGTCCAATCAGGGTTCCGCTGTCACACCTTGTTTACAAGCAAATTCCAGTTCTTACTTAGAACTAAACCTTTGTCTTTGTTAAAATTATTTTTCTTTAGTTTTATTTCAATGGTTTCCTTCACCAGGTGGTCCCAAAAGCCATCAGCAGTCAGTAGTTTTGTGCTGACAAAGTAAATCTTATGGCCATTGCAAATGCAATGTTCTGCTACCGCTGATTTCTCCGGGTAAGCCGAACTGATACACATCCTGCACTCCTTGATGCGGGTTTCCACCATGCATCCCGCCTGGCTGATATACGCTGCTCCGCTTTCACAGGGAATCCTGTAAATGCCAACCATCCTGAGTCCCAAGTCATCTTTGACCAGCATAAACTGTGATTTGAGCTTCTTTACAGGTTTCTGGATGGTATTTATTAGGTATTTCTTCAGGATCCTGGCGATCCTTCCAGAAATTGTGGAAATATTGGGAAGGCAGGCAGTAACGACAGGTTCCCCCTTGATGCTCTGTTTCCTGTTTTATCCATCAGCCCTTTTAAGGGCTCGAGTAGCCATTCAGGAGGAATGTTGTGCACAATTGTCTTATTTCCCCATGGATGGACAACGGGAGTATATATACCATTGGACTAGACATCATTCCTGATGAAGCTGGCAGAGTTTGTCATCGAAACATCAGTTAAAATTGTTATCTGTACCTGACTGGAAGCCCAAGAAGAACTTATATTCTAACAGATTCATCAAACAAGACTTTCCCTTGAGAAAACCGTACTGACTTTGGCCTATTTTACCATGCACCTTCAAGTACCCCGAAACCACATCCATAATAATCGACTCCAACATCTTCCGAACCGCTGAGGTCAGGCTAACTGGCCTATAATTTCCTTGCTTCTGCTTTCCTCCCTTCTTGAAAGGTGGAGTGAGATTTGCAATTTTCCTGTCCTCCAGAACCATTCCAGAATCAATTGATTCTTGAAAGATCATTACTAATTGCTCCACAATCTCTTCCGCAACCTTTTTCAGAACCCTGGGGTGTACACCATCTGGTCCAGGTGACTTATCTACCTACAGACCTTCCAGTTTCCCAAGCACCTTCTCCCTAGTAATAGCAACTGCACTCACTTTTGTCCCCTGACACTCTAGAACATCTGGCATACTGCTAGTGTCTTCCACAGAGAAGACTGATGCAAAATACTTAAACAGTTCATTCATCATTTCCTTCTCCTACGTTACTTCCTCTCCAGTGTCATTTTCCACAGGTCCTCTCGCCTCTCTTTTACCCTTTATATATCTGAGAAAAAAAACTATTGGTATCCTCTTTAGCATTGTTGGCTAGCTTACCTTCATATTTCATCTTGCCCCCCTCCCATGGTTTTTGTTTTTTTTTGCCTTCTGTTGGCTTAGAAAAGTTACCCAATCCTCTAACTTCCCTTTAATTTTTGCTCCATTTATGTCCTTTCTTCTGCTTTTATGTTGGCTTTGACTTCCCTTATCAGCCACAGTTGCCCCATCCTACACTTAGTATACTTCTTCTTTGTGATAAATCTATCCTGTGCCTTCTGAATTGCTCCCAAAAAAACTCCAGCCATTGCTGCACTGCCGTCATCCCTGCTAGTGTGCCCTTCCAGTCAACTTTGGCCAGCTCCTCTCTCATATCTTTGTAATGTCCTTTAGTCCACTATAAAATTGATACATCTGACTTTAGCTTCTCAGTCTCAAGTGGCACGGTAAATTCATCATATTATTATCACTGTCTCTTATGGGTTCCTTTAGCTTAAGCTCACTTTAAAAATCAGAATTCAGAGAAACCCCATATTCATAAATATTGCTGGTATTCTACCCTTTAAAATGCAAACTAATTAAATATTAGTTATCAAAGCATTTTTTCCAAAAAGTATTAAAATTCAAGATTATTTCTTAATCAAAGAGACAATTGTTATTATTTAAAATATAAATTGTGAAAATATTTGTCAGAAAATATAGTCAGCCAAGCTAGAGTTGTGAGGGGTACCAATGTATAAGTGGAGCTCTCCTAAAAACTCCTTAAAAAGGGAAGGCTGTTATTTCTGGAGATTTGTCTCACAAGTACTATAGTAACTGCATAAATATTAAAATAGTTTATATTAATTACAAAACACAAAAAGATTATGGACTGTTTCTAAGGACCATTTGTGTATTGTGCAAAAATGGCCCATAAATTCTTGGGCATGTAAAGAAGTTGAAGTAGGGAAAAAAGGGTTGGTAAGTGGTAATGATGGAGGAATGGTGAAGGACATCTAGATCACTGAAGTCCTTCAGGGATTAAATCTGTCAGCCTAGCCCTTGTGAATCCAGAACCATTCAACTACCTCAATAGTTAACCCAATGCTACTGAATTTTTCAATCAGGGAATCCTTACCTCCTCTTCCACCACTCCCCCAGTGATCCACCAGTGATCTTCCCATTTTACCCCCTTTCCTATACCACAGACCCCATCATCCATATTTATCCCTTTTCACCTCCTAATTGTTTATAACTGCCTCAATTATCTCTTCACTTCAGGGAAAATTGGCTTATCTGAGCCAGAGTTGCAGCAAAAAAAAACAAATTATTACAAAAATGATTGACAATGCAAGCGCTTTTTTTCCTTTAACTTATAATTTGCTCCAAGAGAAAGGAAAATAGTTCATCTGCATCTTGTTGGGGGAAAGCAAGGAATATAGAGAAAGGTAGGCAAGGTATAATTGTATAGAAGATCTGCCAAGATATTATGCAAAACAGACTTGGAAGGCAGCCTTTTTCCTACTCCTATTTCTTAATTTTAAATAAATTAATTCTAAATTTTTAATATTTAATTCTAAATAAATAGACTTACTTATCTAATATTGGTAGAAGAGAAAAAAATTCCCACAAGTGTGAATTAGTAACCATCTAGAAAAAATACATAGCCAATTATGCTGCCTTTTTGGTCAGATTTTTTAATTTAAAAATCAGTGGCTTACAAGTGTTAAGACTTGAACTTTATCATGTAAGTTGGAATGGGCAATCAACATTCACCATTGGCACCCACATCCTAAAAACAGCTTCTTTTTTAAAGTACTATACAAGCGTCTTAGGCACATATAAATAACTAAGGTGCCTAAGAATTTTGCACAGTTCTGTATTTGTTAACTAAAGCGGTGAGCGAGTTTGTAAATCTGACGGGAGCAAAGGATGTTGGGAATGCCAAGAGTGGAGTGCTGCGGGAGGGTTGTGGGACAGGTGGCAGAGATGGAGTGCCAGGGGTATAGGCGGTGCACGGATGTAGACATGCCCAGCCCTGAGACACCAAGCAAGGTCATTTAAACATTTGGTTTATTGATCATTACAGAATGCCTCTCCGATGTTTCCTACTCCCTCCCCTCTCCCTTTTCCCAACCATGATTCCTCTCTCCCTGTCCCCTTCCCATTCTCAATCCACAATGGAGACCCATATCAGAATTAGGTAATTCATCACTCATATATGTCATGAAATTTGTTTTTACTGTATTTGCAGCTGTAGAGTGTGATAAATAGTTACTAAAATACTACGCAAAAACCTTAGGCACTGTGTTATACTTAAAGCATAAGTTGCACCAGACTAACCAATGGCCATTAAATGCTACCAGGTACAATAATTCTTGTGCATGTAACTTTATTCACTTAATTTTTATCATCTAGTTCTTTGAACTTTAAATTGAAATTCTCAGATTTCATCTAAAAACAATGTCATTAATGAAATCTATTTGCCATCAAGTTAATGGAACAGTTCTTTGAAAACAGTTTAGTATATATTTTGAAGTAACACACTGATTATTAGCTAATACTTCCAGAAAATCCTTATACACATATATACACACACAATAATATATAGTATTAATCATCCAGAAACCACTTTTAGAGACTATCATCTGTAGTCAAAATTGTCTTTAATATCTACAGCCTTAATACTCACCTTTTATTTTATTACCTTCCTTCTATCTTTCCATGTTAGAGGGCAGAAGTTACAATTTCTTCATGACTTTATACAGCACTTAAGTAGTTTGTAACAAGTGTCTTCAAATTAATTGTTAAAGAAAGGATTGTATAAACACAGGAAGTATTTCATACAGCAATACCATCAATGTTCAAGGATTTATAGTCAACATTATTTGCTTTAACCAAATTGGAAAAGGTGTGAGTAATAAAGTTTATAAAACAAAATTGCACAAAATATCCCTTTTATTTCAGGTTAAATCCACTCATCTTGGAATCTTGGCTCCACTTATATTTTTAATTACAAAATAATACTATGTACATTACATAATATGATTTCCACGTTTATTAAAGCAATGCTAAAGCATTTTTTAAAAATTCTGTCCAGAAATGATGCAAACAATATTCATAACTAATGGTCATTCAAACAATATTGAAATTCTTCTCTCCAAGCAATTATCCTCAGGCTTGTAGTTATTTTCCCTTGAAAAACAAGACATCACTTAATCGTTGGCAGAAAGTTAATAAATGTACAATGGATTGAACAGTCTTATGTCTCAATATCATATTACATGTTCCTGCAACGCTGCAGCCACTTCATCAGCTGTTTGAATATTTCAACAAAAAATCACACGAGATGATTGCCGCACATGCAAAACAGTCTGCTGTTTTAAAATATACCACCAACTAAGTAATTAAATTGCACAACACACCAATGTACCGCATTTTATGTACTGTACAAGAAATGGATTAGTGCAAATATTACGAATTTCATTTGTTAGTAGTTTAGATGACAAGAGATCACTCTAGCTATGATGTTAAAATTTTTTGAAATTCTCAGTGGGACTTTTTTTTAAATAGTCATTCTTGTTTAGCCAACAGTATGTAAAAAATGTTTGGATAGATACTGAAGTGATTACGCAGATTAAACACTTCAGAAAATTGCGTTTTAGAGTTAGTCACTAGGTGTTTGCAATTCAAAAGAAAAACTGTTTCATTGTAATTAGTAATTGGTGAATGCAAGTGTTGAAAGGCGCAAATCCATGGTCTATCGAGACTAACGGAGGCCTACACTACACTACAATTGTTGAATTTTATACTCATGTATAGATTAACAACTGCCACATTTGTAGTTCACATTTGCAATTAGAAATTCAATACATATTTTCTACCAAGCTGATTATAATAATCAGGTTTTATTTGACTATGTTGCTTTAAGCTACAAAATGGAATGTGTAACAAAGATCTATTATGTATTTGACATTCTCTGCATTGTAACATGAATTGTCAAAGTATATTACTATGCTAAATAAGACATGCTGTAAATGGCCACTGACCTTGACCTCATAAGTCAAGCATTTCATTTCAAATTAATTTTATATGGAATAAGACAATTATGTAACAGGTAGCAGCAGATGAAGATTTGATAATGAATTGTACATCTCTTCTTCAATCCCTGATTGCAAGTGATTGCAAGTTACTGATTATAGCTTTGTAATTAATTGCAGCAGTTAGCAGGGTATACAGTGCCCTTTTAGTATCTATTTCTTGGAATGAATTTCGGTTAGATAATCATAAACTATATGATCCAGTATTTTCAGTTCAATATTCAGTGTTGATGTATTATGGAGAATGGAGATAATCTGGCATACAGTGAGGGGAAGGACTGGGTGAAAAACCCCTCAGTTCAATGAGAACCCTCGAATGACTGAGTTAGGTAAAACACAGCAGGCCACTGGTTTCAAAGGAGTTGTTTAGGTTTTAGTCATTAGTATTGATGCTAAGGAGCAACTACTGCATTCACTTACTTTCCTATCATCAGTGAAAGCACTGGTTCTGATCTCCGTGAAACCAAACAGGGCCTCTGACGGCGATTAATCCTATCAACAGGACAAAGTCATCAAAAATAAATCCCAAGCATATCAAGATTATGCTCATCTCACTGGATCTCAAGGGTAAAAAATTAATGAATGGTTCTCTTAGTATAATGGGGCACCTCTTAACATTTTAGTATTACCTAAGACATGATGTCACATTCCAGATTAAAAATTCCACAAATTAACTACAATAACTATTACTTTTCTGCATAGTGCATGCAGTTTGTTTTATAGCCATTTACCTTAAGTTAAGCATTTACTTTGCCTTTCTTTCTTCACTGAGTTGTTTCATGCAAATTATGGCTCTGAATGGTATATTTTGCATTGTGCTACATTGGATAATAGGCGTGATTTTTAACGTATTTTCACAATTCTGGACACCACATTTATTCTTTCTAAAAAGACATAATTGTCAGAAAAGGAAAAATTATTAAATAGGCATTTAGTGTGTTTGAATGACACTCCTCTGTATACTGCTTAGAGGAACTAAATGTGAAATACTTCAGGTATAGAACAGATATCAACAAGATCCTAGAGTAATCTGCAATCTCTCAATGTTGGATATTATCATGTTGCTTTTCCGATTGAGTATCTTTAATGAAATTGAATGCAAATGGATTTGAGAATTTCTAAAGCTGATTTAATGCCCTCACTTGAACTTCAAGGTCTAGGCCATGGGGTAACAGAGATTATGAGTTTCTATAGTTTGTTCATTAGCTCCTTCTCATTACTGGGGCTAAACACTTCAGTACAACAGCACAATGGACAAAATCATTACTTTCACAACTTCAATTCCTGAACAATCACAAGAAATAAACTAATGTTTGGCATTTTGTTGTCCAGATATTTCTGTAGAAATACATAGACAATTTGATCCTCAAACCAACTTCAAGAATGTTGGGATAATCTTACGAGTAATGCAAGGCAACACTGCAAAATTGCTGCAAAACAGTGCATTAAAACGGATTTATTTGAGGCATGATAGCAGCATTAACCTGTCAAGCCACCATTTTCCCATGCATATGCTGCTGGCTTGTATCAATAATTAAAGAGTTTAAAGGAAATCAGCAGGGAATTTCTCTTTGCACTCTGAGTACTGAGCTCAGCAAGATTTCTTGTCCATTGCAATATTGTGCCAGAAGCTAGAGGAATAAATGATATCTGCTCACTCTGGGCTTTCACTGGCACGTGCAGTAATTCATTATATCCCCAGTACTCAGATTAGAAGTTAAGTCATGCACATTATAGCCTGTGCTTCAATACATTATAGCAGAAATCTGGCTGACAAAAGTCCCACCATTAAAATCTCTAAATGAAATTCAATGAAACCAATGAGAGGGCAACCCATTATTTGGTCCACAAGCAGGAAAGGGTACATCCCTAATCTGTGAATTTACATTAAAGTTCCTTGGGGGTTAAGTAGTTCTTGGTGTTTTTGTTGTCCAGGTGCCATTACTCACAATAGTTCTGTGCAAAATTAAGAAATGCATTCTATTTCACTCCTTGCAAGCCTGATTGAATTTTTTGAGGATGTGACTAAACACATTGATGAAGGAAGAGTAGTAGATGTAGTGTATATAGATTTCAGCAAGGCATTTGATAAGGTACCCCATGCGAAGCTTATTGAGAAAGTAAGGAGGCATGGGATCCAAGGGGACCTTGCTTGATGGATCCAGAATTGGTTTGCTCACAGAAAGCAAAGAGTGGTTGTAGACGGGTCATATTCTGCATGGAGGTTGGTGACCAGTGGTGTGCCTCAGGGATCTGTCTTGGGACTCCTTCTCTTCGTGATTTTTATAAATGACCTGGATGAGGACGTGGAAGGATGGGTTAGTAAATTTGCTGATGACACAAAGGTTGGGGGTGTTGTGGATAGTGTGGAGGGCTGTCAAAGGTTACAGCAGGACATTGATAGGATGCAAAACTGGAGCTGAGAGTGGCAGATGGAGTTCAATCCAGATAAGTGTGAGGTGGTTCATTTTGGTAGGTCAAATATGATGGCAGAATATAGTATTAATGGTAAGACATTTAGCAGTGTGGAGGATCAGAGGGATCTTGGGGTTCGAGTCCATAGGACACTCAAAGCTGTTGCGCAGGTTGACTCTGTGGTCAAGAAGGCATATGGTGCATTGGCCTTCATCGAGCATGGGATCGAATTTAAGAGCTGAGAGGTAATATTACAGCTATATAGGACCCTGGTCAGGCCCCACATGGAGTATTGTGCTCAGTTCTGGTCACCTCACTACAGGAAGGATGTGGAAACCATAGAAAGGGTGCAGAGGAGATTTACAAGGATGTTGCCTGGATTGGGGAGCATGCCTTTTGAGAATGGGTTGAGTAAATTCAGCCTTTTCTCCTTGGAGCGACAGAGAATGAGAGGTGACCTGATAGAGGTGTGTAAGAAGATGAGAGGCATTGATCGTGTGGAAAGTCAGAGGCTTTTTCCCAGGGCTAAAATGGGTAACATGAGAGGGCACAGTTTTAAGGTGCTAGGAAGTAGGTACAGAGGAGATGTCAGGGGTAAATGTTTTTTTTAAAACACAGAGAGTGGTGAGTGTGTGGAATGGGCTGCCAGTGACTGTGGTGGAGGCAGATACAATAGGGTCTTTTAAGAGACTCCCGGATAGGTACATGGAGCTTAGAAAAATAGAGGGCTATGGGTAACCCTAGGTAATTTATAAAGTAAGCACATGTTCGGCACAGCTTTGGGGGCCAAAGGGCCTGTATTGTGCTGTGTTTTCTATGTTTTCTATTTTTATTTGTACTTTTTTGTTTATCTGCATTTTAGAGTGACTACCAGCAAGATAAACTGATTTCCACCATAATAGACATTAAACGTTCACAAGAATAATCTATATATCACAAGAACATACACATTCAGATAAATCCTTGTTTAGTTACACATAAATCCATACAATCCCTTCTTAATTCCAGTAGGCATTTAATTTGAAAGCACTGCGTACACTAGCACAAGATATAGAAGGAATGGTATGTTACTAATTGAAAATTTCTGGACAGAGATTGAAAAGTCAATGAAAGCTAGATGTTATTGTACAAGTTAAAAATACTTCACATTGTCACTTTCTGGTGATCAATATAGGTATGAACTGAAATAAGAGATAAAACAATCATCAAGCTTTAAGGTAGAATAATTTTTTTTTAAAAATAATGGAAACACTCAGCAGGTAAGGTAATATCTGTGGAAAGAAAAGCAGTTTCCCATTTCAGGACAAAGATATTTCATCAGAACTAGCATTCAGTTCCCCTATCTGAAATGTGAACTCTGCTTCCCTCTCCTCAGATGCTGCCTGACCAGCAACATTGTTTTTTATTTCCGATACCTTCTTTTTGATTAATCGTCAAATGGGCTTCGAAGTCCAAAATTGTATTTAAACTATTTTGAGGAATTTTCAGCCTATGAAATTTATTAACAATGCTTAAGCAATCTATATAGTTAATTGTGTTATATTCTAAAATGTGCACAACACAAATAGAGAAAATAAAATGGCAAGTTCCCATTACCAATAACTGTACTTGTCCATATGTTTAGTTTAATTTTGGAGGGATAACCAAGAGCATCTGGAATACTGGAATTCATATCTGGGTAATTTATCTTTGGAAGTACTTGTTGGTCTTGGGCAGTGAGGTGGAATTGGTGAAGTGGAGTGTGCAGTCTTGAGTCCCCTGAATTATATCAAGGATTTCATGGAACATGCAGGTTATTTCTTTGAGTATACAAAATTAAACAATGAACAAATAGCTTTAAAGAGTGGGGTAAAATAGTCTGTTGGGAGAATCTAAAATAAGGAGTGACTTCAAAAAGTACTTTTGTCCCCCCTCATCCACACAAAAATCTGGAAATAGATATCAGAAAGTTAAGATGTGGTCAATTGAAAACATTCAACCTGAAATTGTTAAGTGTCAGCAGTTGTAGAAGCATGAGACAGAGTTGAAATGGAGATTGATAATAATTTAACTGAGCAACAGAATGGGCTCTGGAACTGAATAACCTACTTATATTCTAATTGCTCCAATAGCATTAGCACTTCAGTCCACCTGTCGTTTCCCTTTGTGTGCACTCCATTCTGTTTAATGGCGGTTGCTTGTTGACACAACTAAGACCCAGGGCAAAAGAGGCAAAGTGAAAATGAAAGGAAAATGATTGACAATCTCAATCAGTGAGATCACAAAGGTCATTGATTATAAACATATTGATTAGCTTAACAATAAATGCTCTAGTGAGATAATGAGTTAAAATCATATGACATCTTGCTGGACATGTTTATTTACCTTAAGCAATTTAATAACATTGTTAAATCTGCAGAAAAAAAGAGCTTCATATATACAGGTGTATTGTCCAATTTTGAGGCAATGATTTTCGGAAAAGAATAAAAGAAACATTACTTTGCACCCATCTATATTTAACCTGTCTTGGGAATATTCTATTACTGACATCCATAACTAGGATAAGTCAAAAAATGACTTGATATATAAAAAGATCTTGAAATTAAATGTATTTTCGTACTGTCATTTTGTATTATAGGTCACTATGCCATTTCAAATAACGTGTAAATGATACACTGTAGACTAGGCTGTTGCTATAAAATGTTCATCTGCTGGCAGCTTAACATCTGCTGAGTGTTATTTCATGGCATGAAGCCACTTCTACTTTAACATCCACAGCTGGGGCTGAAAATTCTGGGGGAAATCACTCTCTGGGGGTATACTTCTGTTCATTAGGCTCTCCACAGGGCAAAAAGAGAGCTAGCAGGCTTTTGTTATGTGCCTAAGAAATGTTTCAACATGCTTTCCAGGAAATGTAATCAATCTCTGGGAAGGTCAACTACTTTTAGAAGACAGGCAGGGTGACCTTTCAAGCCCAAGAATTTTTAAAATGTCATTAAGTCTTTGGCTTTATTGAGGCAGTGTGGCATGGCTTTGAAGTTTCTGCTGGCATTCAACACCTCCACTATATGCATACAAGTGTGAATTGTTTACTTTGTCTCATTAAACGTCCTGTGGAAATAGGATATAGGGAGAGTTCCAATTCCTTTACTGGAAATGACTGGTAGCACAGCAGCAGAGTAAAGCCTCTGGAAATTCAGACTACTAACCAAAAGTTAACAGATGTAAATATGCTACTGTTCCCAAGTTGTTAGATTCTTAGGTCTGATATGTGGCTACTGAATAAATATCCATTCTATAAGCAGAGCCCAAAATTCCACCATAATATTAAATTAATAACCTTCAATGTTTTAGGGGAAAAGGGTAGAATTAAGGAGTATGCCAATAGAAAGCATATTGCGATATTAAGATAAATATCCAGTTACTAAATCAAAAGTCAAAAATTAATTTTGTTGTTCTTTTGGCTGAAAACAGAGAATTTTTTTTTTTAAAAACAGAACCTTTTGAAAGATATGCTTGCATTTTGTTGATCAAAAATTATTGTTTCAAACCCATTTGAATTGTTCAAGTGACATATGGACAAAGTTACTTTTAAAGATTTTATGATTAATACCTATATTGATCAAAAGAAATGGTTGTATTCACTTAAAGCTGCAAATGTAACAGAAGCTTTTCTTTAAATCTTGTATTATCTGGATAATAATCATTTATTATCTGAAGACTAGAATTATGATCAGTCAGATAAATGTGAAGGTACCATATTTGATTCTGAATAGATTCTTAAAAAAAAATCTTTCCAGCTGACAGCTTTCAACATTTTGCAGCTTTAACAACTGGGACAAAGGGTCTAATTGGAAATAGCTATGTCACGTGCAGAAGGCCAGGTTTTGTCACAAGAGGCAATATATCTCGCAAGCACACATGAACAGACCAAAGAGGCTAAAACCAGGCAGATTTCCATTCATCGGTCACTTACAACGGTGTCAAACCCACAGGCCAGCATCGCGGACCTTCTGTTGGAGGACGCTGGGACCCCCTGAGGCATTACCAGATTGTATACAAGCAAATAGAAGATAATTACATTTGCTCGAAAGGTATACTTGTACAAGGTGCTCATTCGTTATGAACTCAATATTCCTTCACAATGAGATATTCAATTTCACATGTTTTTATAAACAACAGAAAACATATAATGCAAAATATTCATATGCTATAACATGTGTTATTATTTAGAACACAAAACCAGCATTATGGAAAACTACTTATGTATACATTTTTAAAATAATCTATTCTATGTCCACACAACCATTTTAGAATGTTAAACCTTGGAAACAGATGTTAGAGTCAAAGAAATTTAACCAAATTTCAATAAACTTCTGAACTTTTAATAAAAAAAAAATTTGTGTGTGGGAGATTCCAATGGCATATTCAAGAAAAGAAACTTATTTTAAAAAAGTATAAGCAGTACAACAATAAAAATGTTGATCTCCTTTTACGTGATTATATGAAATACACTAATAGAGGAATAAGTATTGTGGAGACTATTTGTAGTAAGAATGCAATTTTATCACGAGCTCCGATTAATTCAAAATATCATAAGAAAGTTAAAATAGAGCATTATTAGAACAGAGTGTTACAGTCTTGAGCTATGTTGACAGCATACCTGCCTTCACCATATGGGCATTGACTACAAGATTTGCAACATCATGTTACAGCTACATAACATGTTGCTGAGATCGCAATTGGAATACTGTGTGCATTTTCGGTTGCTAGGTGATTAAGTGAAGTGGGCACAGAAAAGACTCACAAGGTTGTTACTGGGGTTGCGAGGTTGGGTTCAAAGGGAGTGGATAGGTGGACAGGCGAGAAAATCTGCAGATTCAAAGCATTGTGTGTGTGGATAGGCTGAAACTGTTTCCCTGAAGTAAATGAAGAGACAGGTGACTTTATAGTGGTCTATATGATCACAAGGTGGAATGTCGCAGGTTTTCTTCTATGGTAGGGTTAAAACTAGACAGATTTATGGTGAGACAAGACAGATTTAAGGGAGATCTGAGAGATTGGTTTTGTGCACAGAGGGCAGTGGTTACATGGAACAAGCTTCCAGAGGAGGTGTTAGAGACAGTGACAAATGCAATGTTTCAAAGACATTTTGTACTGGTTTATGGATAGGAAGAGTTTAGAGGGATATGGTCTGTTGAAGGCAACTGGAACTAGCTCAGAAAGTCATCTTGATCAGCATGGAACACACTCAAAATGCTGGTGGAACACAGCAGGCCAGGCAGCATCTATAGGGAGAAGCGCTGTCAACGTTTTGGGCTGAGACCCTTCATCGGGACCCTTCATCAGCATGGAGCAGTTGACCCAATGGGCCTTTTCTGCACTGTACAACTCTATAACTATCTATTCAATATAAAAACTCAAGCAGTTGCACTAGCCAGAGGTTTGAAAATAAATGTTGTGCTTCAAGTGTTAAGTACCATGATTATACCGATCACAGTTGTGAGCATACTCCGGACTGACGTCACGAAGGATTAACAGAAGGCTGCAAATTCTGCAAATGGCAAGAGGTGTAGCTTTGTTTCCCTCAAAAACCTAATGGTGACTAGTTTCTTAATTTTAGAATATAATGCTGTTTAAATTCAATTAAGACTGTAAATCTCAATTTTAAGTTGGCAGAAAATTGGTATCAACTGATGATTGCTACTTCTATTTCCTTCATAAAAACATCTGTAAACTCAGTGACTTAACAGAGGTATTCACACTAGGCCCGAGACACGAAATAGAATATTATAAGTACAGTACACATTAGGGATTGTGATACCTTTGCTTTTGGAATATTTTCAATCAACAAAATATAAAGTAAATACAAAGGGTTTGCCACCACTGAAAAAGGGATAATTTGTTTAAGAGTGTGTGTTTTTGTTTCAAAGATCAACATTAAATATCAGACTCTAAAAAACTTTGCACTGCACTGCCAAAAGACCTGTTTACTATTCCTACAACCACTGTTTCTTTCTAATTTGTAAACTAAACAGATATAAAGATAAACAGATTTAGAAGATATAAAGTGCCTATTGTTCAGTCATCAAAAACGGTCAACTGCCACACACGTTTAGTTCAGCACGTGATCTTTCATGCTTTTCATGAGTAGAATGCACTTCCTCAGGTGTTAATGGACATTGCTGGTAAGGGCAGGCATTCAATTGCCCATTCCTATTGGCCTGAGGTAAGAATTTATCAAATGAGTGAGTCAGGAGTTACATCTACACCAAACTTGTTCAGGACTGTAGATTTCATTTAATTAAATACATAAATCAATAGGGTGGGGATTTTCCAATACCATATCTTTGTGGTTTCAATATTTGCTCTTTAATTCCAGCTTTTTAAAAATATTTTGAATGTGTACTCCAGCTGCAGGGTTTAAGCTTTTCCCTGGCATCTATGCTGTAGATTTACAGCTGAAAATTAACCACTGCTATCTGTACTGTTGCATGTGTGGAGTATTGGTAAAAAGGAGTGAATTTGACCACTGCAGATTACTCTACTACTCATATTTTGACATACGTTTGAAATCATTTTGACATCTGATCTGCTGGGAGGAACCATGTGACGGCAATCAGTCATCAGTTTGCACATTTATTCTCCTGTTGAAGCAGACAGAATGCAGCCTAAAAAAAAGTGCTCCTGGGGAAGACTGCTTATTGCATTTGTAAAAAAGTTCTCTTTGCCCATTGGCCCATGTTTTCAGTGGTTTTAGTTACTGGTTTGAAATAATAAGAATAAAATATATATCTATTTTGATTCTTCTGCAACATGGAAAATTTTAATCATGTCACTGCACAACCGTTTATAAAAGAAGCTTGTTTTACTTACATGTCGCTCGCAATGGAGGAGTTCCTTGACATAGACTTCGGAGAGAGGTCATAGTCGCTATCAGACCGGTACAGGAAGGACTCCCGTCGTTGACTATGTACAAAGTTGGCCTGTAGAACCAGCCCTGAGCCAGGACTCGTCATTGGATCTAAGGGACTCCGACCTGATGTTGTGCCATTATCCACATCAAAGCTGAGAAAAAAGAATTATGAACAAGGAATATAATTATTGCTGTACAGATAACTTAGTAAATCCTTAACAAATTGTACTTGCTGATTCAAACCACTGTGATCTGGAGTGGGTATAAATGGAAATGCACCTCAGATACAATAACAAAAAGGCAACATCATGTTTTGCTTTCTTGGAATAGCAAACATGTCGTGAGAGCTCTTCTAATTAATATTTCATAAATAAACTTACCAGGATTGGAACCAAAGGTAACAAAGATGAAACTATGTGTCCATCAAAGCTTAATGAAATCTGATAGCCACTGAAATGTTAAGGCCACTGAAATAGTAATCCAGGGAAAACAATCATGTAGTTTTGCTGAGTGGGACCCATTAGTGCACTTCACAGAGGACAGTAAGATTCATTTACTGGATCCATATCTGGATCTTTCCAGATTTACTATTTCAGCCATTGAGAGATAATAATGCCATATCTCCATCTTTGCTGTCGATTTGACTTTGCACAGTTTCTAAAGGCATCTGAATGCACTGGATATACTAAAGCACTTTAAAAGCTATTAAGAATGAAATAAAGAAATAAAAAGTAAGCACCATTGAACATTTTAAAGTTGCCCCTGAAAACATTAAAGCAAACATACATTAGGGAAAAAAAATCACCTCACAGCATTTATTGCCTGAAGCCACTAGGTTGCTTTAAAATATCTGTAAATGTGCTCACAGATCCTGTTTTAGATATACAGAGATTTGGATTAAGATTCATGAAATTTAGAAATCACTAAATTCTGCTCTAGCACTGGATTCTATGCGGTATCCAATGGAAGAACACAATAGTTAAATGCTAGTGGAAGTTAGCTGGTAAATTCAAGATTTTCAGACTGTAAACAGAATCAAAGTCACTAAAACTTAACTTGCTGGATGAAAGTAACTCTCCACAATCTGCTGAGTATCTGAGCTGATAATTCCTCAGTAAAGTTAATCAAGTATCTTAATTGTGAGTGAAAGGGATGTAATTGATAAACCAGATTGAAAACTTGTTCTATGAACTGCAGTAAGGCAAATTAAATAGGTTGAATTCAATGTCAAAAGAGAATCAGAAAGAGAAAAAACTTGCATTAACAAAGAATAAAGAGACAGAGAAAGAGAAGACACTTTTTTCTAAAATTCCTTAACAATTATACCTTTGAAGAATGATGTTCCACCTTTGTAAGTGTTATATTTCAATGCCAAACATGGTGCTTGCACTAATTAACACCTCACTATGTTAAACATTCATGGTTCTGCAACAGAGCTAAACTGGGTGCTGAAGACTGGGTCATGGCTCTGACACTTCATGGAGATACTGTAGTCATAGAGGCACACAGCATCGAAAAAGGCACCTTAGCCCACTATGCCCATGCTAACCATCTCTATTAGATCCATAGCCTTTATGCCTTGAAAATTGATGTACTCATTTAGATATTTAAAATCATTGAGCTGTTCAATAGATATAGGCCCTTCGGCCCTCCACATCCATGCTAACCATCATTCCTAACTGTACTAATCTGACCTGTCTGCTTTAATTCCTTATACTGCTCTGCCTTGTTAATTCAAGTACATGTCAAGATGCCTTTTAAATGTTGTTACTGTTCCTGCCTCTATGACGAGCTCATTCCAGACACCAATTACTCATTGTGTAAAAAAACTTACTTCTTAATTCCCTTTCAAATTTCCCCCCTCTCCAGAAAACGATGCCCCTTGTTTTAGACACCCTCACTATGTGAAGCTGCTCTGGCTACCCACCCTCTTCTTGTTCAATACACCGTGTATGTCTCAGCTTTGTTAGCCCTTCCAAAATATCTCAAATGTATAAAATTCCATCTTGCCAATTCATCCATTTGTAGTCTAACTCCACCCTTTTTTTTAACATTAACATCACATTCAATTTTTATATCATGTGCAAACTTACTAATCATATCTCCTATGTTAGCAATAAATTATTAATGTATATGACAGTCAGCACACCAGTGCAGACCTCTACGATACACTTCAGGTGACAGGTTTCTAATCACAAAGCCAAGCCAAGCACCAATCATCACTCCCTGCTTCCTATCACTATTCAATATTGAATACAATTTGTCAACTTGACCTCATTGCCATGGGCTTTGGGCTTTTGCAACCAGTGTTCAATGAAGGACCTTATTGAAGTTCATGTGAACTACGTCAACTGTATTTCCCTTCTTTAAAAAACCTGTCAAATTAGTTAGGCATAATTTTGCCATAACAAAGCTGTACCAACTATCATTGATTAATCTTAGCCTTTCAAGTGTAGGTTAATCCTGACATTTCAGAATTTTTTTCTATTAACTTCTCTCACACTTGTGTTCAAATCTCTGGTTATCTGTGCTGCTCTTTTTGAATATAGGTGTCACATTTGTTGTATTCTCATCATCTGCCTCATATTCTCTGGTCAGAGAAGATTTTAAGATTCTGCCAAAGCCCCAGTAATCTCTCCATAACAGACTGGGACAGATCTCATCAGGATCCGTGGATTTACAGGTGTCTGTATTTCCCTGGTAATGCCACTGTGGATGGTGGGATCTCAGATGGTAATGAGGAGCTGTACAGGGGTGAAATCATTTGGCTGGTTGAGTGGAGTTGCAACAATAACCTTGCACTCAGTGTCAGGGAGACCAAGGAAACAGTTCTAGATTTCAGGGAGGGGAGGTTGAGAGAACACATACCAGTCCTCCTCAAGGGCACAGCAGTGAAAACAGTGAGCAGTTACAAGTTTCCAGGCACCAGCATCTCCAGGGATGTATCCTATGCCCAACACATTGATGCAATCATGATGAAGACACACCAGCTGCTCTGCTTTGTTAGGAGTTTTGAGGAGAATAGTTATGTCACCAAAGACTCTTGCAAATTCCTATAGATGTACAGTGGAGGGTACTCTGACTCATTGCATCACAGCATGGCGTGCAGGCTCCAATGCACAGGATTGAAAGAGGCTGGAGAAGATTGTAAACTCAGTCAGCTCCATCATGCCCACCATTCAGGACATCTTCAGGAGGCAGTGTCACAAGGAGGAGGTATCCATCACTCAGGACCATCTGGGATATGCCCTCTCCTCGGTTGGAAGTACAGGAGGCCTGAAGGCCTACATTCAGTATTTTAGCAATAGCTTCTGCCCCTCTGCCACGAGATATCTGAACAGTCCATGGACATTACCCTCTTATTCCTCTTTGCACAATTTATTTATTTTGTAATTTATAGCAATTTTATGTCATTGCAATGCTCTGCTGAGCAAAGCAACACATTTCACCACACATTTGCCACGTAGTTGTGGAGCCTTCTCTCAGTTGCTTGTTAAGCAAATGCTAACCAAAACCAGAGAGTTAATCAAAAGAAAATATCTTGAATGCTGAAAATCTCGAATTACAGGGTGGGTGGGCAAGTAACTGGAAGACTAAGTACGGAATGGTTAAATTGGATAAATCCGGTCAGCAGATGGATATGAGTTGGACGTTCTCGGTCTGTGCTCTTGGAAATCCGATGTCCATTAGCAGTACAAGTCTGGACTGTGACCCTCTACCTCTGAACCCGGGCACTATGCTGTTGTATTCCAATGTAAAACTTACTGTTTTGACAGTTTCAGAGTCAATTTACAGTCAAAGGTTACAGGGAGAAAGTAGGAGAATGGGGTTGAGGAGGACAACAAATAAGCCATGATTGAATGACGGCGAAGGCTCAATAGGCTGAATGGCCCAATTCTGCTACAATGTCTTATGCTTTATGCAAGTCAGTGACAATAAACCTGATTCTGATTAAGCCTATTAAGATGTCTTCTACATCCTCCTTTCTAATAGCCACGGTTTCCCTCCCCAAATTATCTGAATACAATATCCTTGGCAGAGTGAATACAGTTAGAAGTGTTCATTTAAGACCTCATCTACAAACTCTGACTCCAAGCACAGATGGCCCTTTGCTCCCTGATACGGGTGGACTCCATCACTGGGAATCCTTTTGCTTTTAATCTTCTTCTAACCTTTCTCTTGCCAAACTGCAGCTCAGCTGCAAAAAGCTTCCAAGTGAATTAGAACTAATCTACAGAATAGATTGGAAGCTGTCAAACTTAGAACCCTTTCCACTCAACAACCAATTTCACTCAGCAGTCAAACGGCTGAAATTGTGCATGGTCAATGAAAGGTACGAGAGGATGGGTCTCACCCACAGCAAATGGTCTCTGTCTATGACCCCCACAATGCAATCTGAAACCATTGTTGTCATGTAGAAAAAATGACAACCAATTATACACACAAACTCCCACAAAGTAATGCATGATAGTGATCAGATAACTTGCAGATAAATACAAAACTTCAAAGAGTACAGAAGTCATAGAACTCTATGGCACAAAAACAAGCCCTTCAGCCTATTTAATCTGTAATGACCTGCTCTTCTCTCCAGTCTCATCTATCTGCACCTGGACTGTAGACCTCCATACCCTTCTCATCCATGTACCCAACCACGCTTCACTCAAATGTTACAATGGAACCTGCATCTGCTGGCAGCTCTTTCCACGTTCACACCAGATTTCCCTCAAACATTTCACCTTTCACTCTTATACCTATAACCTCTAGTTCTAGTCTCTCTCAACCTCAGTTGAAAAAGCTTGCTTGCATTTACCCTGTCAATACCCCTTGTAAATCTGTACACCTCTACCAAAGGTGGTGATGAATCAGCATGTAGGACGGGGATTGAAAATCTGGCTGAGTCGTGTCATAACAACAACCTCTCACTCAACGTTAGCAAGGCCAAGGAACTGATTATAGACTTCAGGAGAGGGAAACCAGAGGTCCATGAGTCAATCCTCATTGGAGAATCAGTGGTAGAAAGGATGAACAACTTTATTTATTTATTTATTTTTATTAAAAAAAAAAAAATTTTTATTAGTTTTTCAAAACATTTTACAAAATTAAAAACCCCAAATCCCAATGAGGAGCATTAATACAGTGCAAGATTAAGCATACAATAACAATATGCTACAAAGGAAGAGAATTTAATAAAAAAGCACCTAAATTAAAGACAAGTGAGCTTAGTGGGGATGAACAACTTTAAATTCCTCACTGTTACTATTTCAGAGGACCTGTCCTGGGCCCAGCACGTTGGTGCAGTTATGAAGAAAGCATGGCAGTGCCTCTACTTCCTTTGGAGTGTGCAGAGATTTGGCTCGACATCTAAAACTTTGACAAACTTCTACAGATGTGTGGTGGAGAGTATATTGACTGGGTGCATCACGGCCTGGTATGGAAACACCAATGCCTTTCAACCGAAAATCCTACAAACAGTAGTGGATTCGGCACGGTACATCACGGCTAAAGCCTGCCCAACCACGGAGCACATTTACACTGGGGTGGCACATGAGCGTAAAGGTTAGCACAATGCTTTAGAATGCAGGCAGCCCAGGTTCAATTCCCACCGCTGCTTGTCCGTTCACCCCGTGACCATGAGGGTATTTTCCGGGTGCTCTGGTTTCTTCCCACAGTCCAAAGGTAGGTCAACTGGCTATTGTAAATTGTTCCATGATTAGGCTCAGATTAAATCAGGGGGTTACTGGGTGACAAGGCTCAAAGGGCCGAAAAGGCCATTTGCGCTGAATCTCAATAAATAAATAAATAAAACACTGTCGTAGGAAAGCAGCATCCATCATCAGGGATCCCCAACACCCAGGTCATGCTCTCTTCTCACAGCTGCCATCAAGCCAAGAGCCTCAGAACTCGCACCACCAGGTTCAAGAACCATTACTACCCCTCAACCATCAGGCTCTTGGAAAGGGGATAACTACACTCAACTTCACTTGCACCATCATTGAAATGTTCCTATAACCAATGATCTCACTTTGAAGGATTCTTTATCTCATGTCCTTGTTGCACTTAGAATTAATGGTGCCTATAGGCAATTCCTTCGCTTGCATCTTCGGGAACACCTCTATTTCCATCTTTACTATCTCTATTGCAGAACATCGGTTCAAATGATAAAAAATGAAAATTGCACAGTAAGATTACATGATCTTAATGTACTGCCTGGCAAAGCCTGTATTGATTTACTTACTTAGCACACTCTGTTCTCAATATTGCCCAGCCGTTGATATTACTAAGAACAGTTGATCCAGCAAATTAACATCTTTTTGATAGAGCTCGGTGCTGTAAAGCATTTTTCAAAAAAAGCACCTGACAAATTACTATTTAATTGGTGGTCTGCTTTCATACCAGTGGAGCTGCAGAGCCTTTGAAGATAATAAACTGACCATTTTTAATGTCAGAGCATCTTAAACTGTACTCATTGTGACAAATTGCACTTTAGGTAAGTTTTTATTTGCACTCCAAGCTCAGTTTTCTGGAAACCGCATAACTTTTTACACTAAATAGGAACTGCAAATCTACTTCAAGCATCTTACCAGTGCGTATATTTCAGTGGTGTCAACAATAAATACAATGTGAGCATCATCAGAAACTTCTCAGAAGATGGGTAGATTTCTACTGGTCCTCATCTTCCTCCCTGTAATTCTCCAGATTCAACAGAATATCCTTCACAATTTCCTTCAGTGAAACTCTGCAACATCCTTCTTCACCATTGATGCTGCTCTCCTCCAATTCCTGAATGTCCATGCTCACACCATCTTCTCACTACCTTAACAGTGATAAAATTCCTCTTGTCCTTACCTTCCACTCCATGAGCCTCCACATACAACAGCTCATTCTCCACTACTTCAGCCATCTCCAAAGGGATTCTGCCTCCCTCCCGCCGCCCATTTCACACTTTCTGCAGGAATCACTTCCGGCACTTAACCCTGAAAGCGGCCAAAGTGCTACACCTACACATTACCTTCCTCCCTCACCTCCATTCAGGGCCCGGAACAGTCCTTCCAGGTGAGGCAATACTTCACCTGTGAATCTGCTAGGGTCATCTATTACATCCTCTACATTGGTGAGACCCATTGTAAATTTGGGGACTGCTTTGTCAAGCACCTCTGCTCCATCCACCAAAAACAGAACTTCCCAGTGGTGAAACATTTTAATTCCCATTCCCATTCCAACATGCCGGTCCATGGTGTCCTCTGTGCCAAAATGAGGTCACCCTCATGGTGGAGGCGCAACACCTTGTGATCCATTTGGGTAACCTCCAACCTGATGGCATGTATATCGATTTCAACTTTTCCCTCCCCCTCCCCTCTTCTATTCCCCACCCTATCCCTTACCTCTTTTCTTCTGGCTTTCACTTCCTCCTGGATCCCATCTTCTCTTTCTCCTGCGCTTCCCCCACCTCTCCTATCAGATTCCTTCCTCTCCAGCCCTTTACCTTTCCTACCCACCTGGCTTCACATATCACATTCTATCTATCCTCCTCCCTCTCTCCCCGACTTTTTATTCTGTTGTCTTCCCTCTATCCTTTCCTGCCCTGAGGAAGGGCTTCAGCCTGAAATGTTGACTGTTTATTTATTGCCATAAATGCTGCCTGACCTACTGAATTCCTCCAACATCTTGTGTGTGTTGTGCTTTCTTCAAATGCCTGGTCTGCTCTTCCAACCACACTAACGATTCCACGTCATGGTAGTTTGTCACTCAATGGCAGCTGATGCAACGCCTGTCCTTTTACCACTCCGTCAGGGATTCAATCAGTCCTTCAGAGTGAAGCAGCAATTCATTTGCACTTTGGTCAACACGGGGTACTTCATTTAGTATTTTTGTCACCAAAGGCAGATTGAGTCACCACTTTGTGCAGTATCCATGTTCTGTCCGCGGGAGCAATCAGAGCTTCTTGTCCTCCCTGCACCGTGCTAATGGATCCCCAAGAGAGTTTGCCCAAAGTTTCTCATCTTCATCAGAGCACGCTGCACTTTTCCACACTCAATACCATGTTCTGATTTCCTTCCACTTGTGTACAGGAAATGATATTAAACAATCTTGAATCTTGATGTACTCTGCCTATATTAGAAAACTGGCCATTTCTGCTTTAAGTCATCAATTTGTGAAATTTGCTCTGATTTTTCTCCTCTCCAAGAGCACAAACTGATCTATTATTTGCAACACATTACATTCTGTCACTCTCTAGATGGCCCACGGACATCTCATTTTGAAAGAAAACTTCCTGAAGAAGGGTCTTGATTCATTTCCATAGATGCTGCCTGACCTATTGAGTTCCCCCATCACTTTGTGTGTTTCACTCTGGATTTCTAGCATCTGCAGACTTCTTTGTGCTTATGATTTGCTGCTGTAAACCTGTCACATATACTTCTTCTGGCCCAACCATCTCTTCCCAGGCTTGTCTTCTTTCAACTTAAAACTTTTTGTCTCTTTCTTTCCCACTTCTGAGCAATCTTTGACCTGAAATATTAGCTCTGTTTCTCCTTTCACAGATACTGCCTGACTATTAAGAATTTCCAGAATTTTCTGATTTTGAATCAAATTACAGGTAGTCTATTCTAAAAACACAAAATGCTGGCAGAACTCAGCAGGCCAGACGGCATCTATGGGAGGAGGTAGTGACGACTGAGGTAGTGATGGTAGGAGATAGTCTATTCTGTTGGTTCTTGTGTTTGACACAATTCCTAATCTGTTACCTTAATCTTCCTGGAACTTTCAAAATAAACGTAACCATCAAATGATTTTAAATGACTGAATTTATTTATAAGCTTATTGAACAATTAACCATATACTATATCTTCAGAGTCTTAAATTCATGTGAGATTGGATAGAAAAGATTTGATGAACTGAAGAAATCCAGTGGATAGAAATCTAGAGTGGAGAGGGACTGAAAATACTAAAACCTCCCATTGTGGCATTAAACCCAAATTAAACAAAATAAACTGATGACCAAGATTCTGAATACAACTGAACGCAAATAGCAGAGAGAAATGTAACAGTAATAATGAGAAAAAATATCTACATATGCATAAGCATTATTTACTGTTTCTTGGACAGCTATTTTAAATCAGATCTATTGATTGTTAATCTAGTTATAATTAGTCCCATAAATATATTTCCATTCTATTAATTAAATGAACAAATAGACTCAAAGAAATAAGTTAAGTATTCAACATTTAATCATGGAATTAAAGTCAATCTATCTAAGTCAGAGTCTGTGTCAGTTCTGATGAATTATTTTTTGCTGTCTGTACTAACAAGCCATCTGTTTTTGATTAAACCTTTGTTTGTTATCCTTCCAAAGAAAATGCATTTTTCAGCTTTAAGCCCACTGAGATCTTTTCAAACTTGGAAACATTGCAAACGAAGAAGGACTGAAAAGGAAGTTCCACTAGCAGCCAAGGACGAATGTGAACTTTCTACAATGGAATCTTCAGTTAATGACATTCTAATCAATCACACTGTGTAACTAAATCCTTCGTTGAAAAGTCATTACCTATGAAAGAAAAGTACAGTGGATTCTGGTTAATTGGGACCCATCAGGATCAGTACATTTTGGCCCAATTAAGTGACTGCCCCAATTAGCCAAAGTTCCATGCAAATAGTTGAAAGGTATAAAAAAGACAAACTGTCATTTAACTAACAATTTATACATTTAGATAAATTGCAGAATGTTGCCAATACCTCTACAGTACTCTCAAACTGTGTCTTAGTTCCTAAAAGTTATCAATGGAGGAATTCATCTGCTGTGTTCTTTTGATTAACTGTAAATTAACAATATCAGCACACACCCCTAGTGCAGATAATGGATTCCCTTTATACAATACTATAGGCAACTGCATCCACCGAATCTTCATGTTCATTATAACATTCAAGATGATTGCTGATACCGCATTGAAGTATTTAAATTGTTTCACTCCTCGCCGTTGCCGGCATCTCCAAGCTTGAAACCATGGTGAGCAAAATGGTTCCAAAATGCCTTACTGCTTATTTCTCGCCAACTATCAGTGACAAAAATCACTGCCTTTTGAATACAAACACATGCAATTGACACTATTTAAAGACTATTTGCTCTTAACATGGTGTGGTGTCAAATGGTCAAGCAAGTGCATGTAACTGACACTAGTTAGAAATTGTTCTGCAACAGTCTTCTGTCCTATTCAAGTAGCAGAGTCTCAAATAATCAGTTATTTTCTGAATTTAGTTTTTGTTCTTTAATGGTTATCCCTCATAAGCAGCTGCTCTGATTAACCAATATTTCAATTAACCTGAACCCACTTTATTTTGTTTCCTTTATTTTCTTTGATAATGAGGCTCTAATTTGTAATTAGTGGCAAATTCTAGCAACGACTTAAGTCATATAAAAATTATCTGGCAAGCAAAGAGTAAACTACTGAAAATCTTCAATTGCTTGCCATTGGCAAATGACTCTGCAAGTACGGTACTTGGTGCTGTTGGACAACAGCATTTGATTGAAGACACCGATTTATCTTGATGAAGCATGCAATCTCCATCTCAGGTTCCTCTGAAATGCATGAAAAGTGCTGGAAAGATTCAGCATTTTGTGGAAAGGGGAAAGGTTTCAATCACCTATCTTCAGAACTGCAAAAATGAGAAAACAAATGTTTTTTAAGTTGCAGAGAGGACAGATTGGATTAGAGACAAGAAAATGGGCTGGAGATTAAAGCTGTCCACTTTCCACCCCTCCCCTGCAAAATTCCAATAACTTGCTTTCTGACCATTCGAAAATCTTAGTGGTTTGGCATCCAGTGATAACCCTGTATTCTAACTTTGGATGCCAGTTTTGTATATTCCTTATTTATTAACTTAATACTGCATGTTGGAATGAGAGTCTTTGTAGGCTGATGCAGCATTTCAGTAATAAGCTTTTTTAAAATTTGCTCTACAAACATATGTTATAATTTTCACTTAAAGGTTGAGTCCCTCTTATCCAAAATGCTTGGGCCAGAAGTGTTTTGGATTTTTTCAAATTTTGGAATATATAATCAGAAAGCTTGGGATTGCCGTCATTCCGACTCTGAATTGATGTGCTGCCAGTCAGCAGTCTTTGTCTTACACTTGTTCATCACAGATATGTACTAAAGAGTAAAAATCACTACCTACTATTAACATAATGAGATAATAGGTGCAGGGTAACAAAGGCAGCACAGCAGCATCAGCAGAATACTTGAATCAGCTGTTGAACAAGAGGAAACAGCGGCAAGCTTTCAGTCTCCACCTACAAAGGTTGCAGTATTTGTACTTAACCTTTTTCAGGTTTATGGAAGGTACAAAAACAATCAGCTTTGCAGATTTTCCTATCAGCAGACACTTTAAAAACTTAATACCATGGCTTTTCTTAACTTTCCAGAAACTGCCTGCTGAATATTCATAATTACTTTCAATTTTCAGTTTGTCCTAATAGATCATTGTTTGTTTCATGATCAGTATAACGTTGAACGAATATTTCACTCTGATGTTGCGAATACATGATTGAGATCTTCATTTCTCACGTTATGCAGTGCTGTACTATTTTTCATTACCTTCTGCTCATTACAAATGTGAGGTCTCATCTCACAACTGTTTGTTGTACAGAGACCTTTGCATCGCCTGGTAACCCACCCAATGTCTTGTGGAATTTTCCAATTGTGGCATCACGTCAGTGCTCACAACAAAATCAGATTTCAGAAGCTTATTTCATATAAGTGGTACTCTACCTGTACTATGAATGCATGATGAACACAGACCTGAGGCTCATAACATTCAATGCAATGTCAAAAATAGCAGTTTCCTGGTATAGTGTTAGATCTGTCAGGTGTTTGCAGGAAATCAACTTCAATTCCTGACATTAACACCAGGATTTATTTTCCTACAGCTCAAAATTAACAGATGTAATACAAGTTGCAATAAGTGCAAGGTAAAATTTAAACTTCAACATACATACTAGTCTGGAAATCTGACCATGCCAGAACAGATGCATTAAAATTGTAATGCATCTGACCCTCTCAGGTTGTCCCAAAGTTGAACACACCTGAAATCTGTGCATTCACCCTGAGCTTTTAAACTACTCCAAACTGCACTGGTTTCAATATTACAATCTGTGGGAGGAAAAGAATTGTCCACGGTTTGGGTCAAAACCCTGAGTGGGGAGATGGGATGTCCAATAAAAAGTGGAGAAGGGGAGTGATGAAGGATTCTAAGGTGATCATTTCTTTCCTATTGCAGACGCTACTTGACCTGCTGAGTTCTTCCAGCAGATTGTTAATTCCTCTAGATTCCAGCATCTCAGAATCAGAATCAGGTTTGCTAATACCAGCATGTGTTGTGAAAGTTGTTTACAGCTGCAGCACTTCAATGCAATGCATAATAATATAGAAAGAATAAAAAATAATTCAATTCCAGTAAGTATATTTATGTATATTAAACTTAGATTAAAAATAGTGCAAAGCAGAAATAATATAATAAAATTGAGGTAGAGTTCATGGGTTCAATGTCCATTTAGGAATCAGACAGCAGAGGGGAAGTAGCTGTTTCTGAATCACTGAGTGTGTGTCTTCAGGCTTCTGTACTTCCTTCTTGACAGTAACAATGAGAAGAGGGCATGCCCTGGGTGAAGGAGTCCTTAATAATGGATGCTGCTTTTCTGAGGCAAGGCTCCTTGCAGATGTCTTGGATACTACAGAGACTAGTATCCAAAATGAACCTGACTAATTTTACAACTTTCTGGACTATCTTTTCTCCTATGCAGTAGAACCACCATCCCCGCCCTCAAGACCTGGCAGTGATGCAGCCTGTCAGAATGCTCTCCACAGTACATCTGTGGAAGTTTCAGAGTGTTTTAAGTGACAAATCAAATCTCTTCAAATTCTTAATGGAATATTCCTGTTGTCTTGCCTTCTTTACAGCCACATTGAATTGTTGGGACCAAGTTAGATCCTCAGAGATACTGACAGCCAGGAACTTGAAATTGCTCACTCTCTCCAGTTTTGATCCCTGGAAATTTGGGATTTCCAGATAATAATCTGGAAATTATTATCCAGATAATAATTTGGATAATATTATCTGGATTGTAATTCCAAATAATTTAAGGAGTCCTGTTTAAGGCAGGGTCCATCAATAATTAGTTAATAACAATTTTATCTTGTTATTCATTAAGTTTCCAAAGCCAAATTAAATTGAAAACTGAAAAAAAAACTGCAGATGCTGGCAATCTATCTCAAAAATCTCTATCCATATCTCTATTTCTTCTGGCCTTATTCGAGAGGGAAAATGGATCATCTCTGAGAAATGGCGGAGCAGACTCAATGGGCTGAATAACCTAATTCTGCTTTCAATAGATACATTTAATGTCAGAGAGATTTATACAATATATGCCCTGTCTCTTAAGGTGTCTCATGGTCTCATGCAATCTAAAATAAAAACAGAAAATGCTGGAACTACTCAGCATGTCAAGCTGCATCTGGAGAAGAGAAACAAATTTAACGCTTCATGTCCGTTTTGTGATTTGCAACTCTTACATTCTATTATCTATGTAAATTGTTTATCTTCTAACTGCTTGCATTCACTCATTGACAAGATAGCTTTGTTTACATTTATTCCCCATGACCACCCCCATTTTACCTTATCAGAGACATCCCCCACCGCACCCTGCAGCTGAACAAGCTTTCTCTCCCTCTCCTTGCTAGTTCTGTCAGGTGTCCTTGACCCGTAACACTCACTCTGTTTCATTTTCCACAGGTGTGGACTGAAGCACTGAGTATTTCTCACAGTGAACATGTTGATTTGGTTGGCTGCATGCATGACTTGTGCTGAATTGTGCTCAGATGGTAACCGTCCTGCCCTGCACTTCCAAGGTCCATGGATTCAGCACTTAGCCTTTTTGCTGATTGCCTTGCTCTTGGGAGATAGGAACGTGTGTGAAACAGCCAAAGTGTCACTCACTGAGGAGACAGGCCTTACTGCCACGAAGCCCATGGTGACCATAATGCACACATCGATATTAACACTACACTAATCCCACTTTATTCCTATCATATCCCCATGAACTCCTTCCAGATTCTTCCATTTGCCTACACACTGTAGACAATTTATAGTAACCAATTAATACATCGACCCCACAACTTTGGAACATTGGAGGATACTAGAGAATGTAAAGGAAAACCATATCGTCACAGGCAGATTGTGCAAACTCCACACAGGCTGCACTGAAGTCAGGACTCAGCCTCGATGACTGGGGTTGAGGCTGCAGCTCTGTGCTGCCACCTGCTGCTCAGATCCATTCTTACACCTTTGCCCCACTCAGCAAATCAGCCATGTTTTCAAGCAGACTCATACTTGAGTTTATTTTCATTTTTCTTTCTCCTTCTAGTTGAGGTGGTAGCTTGTGTGGACTGTGACCAAAGTACAAAAGATATTGGAAAGCTAATCTCCCCAAAACTGATAACTTCATAATTTTGTCCCAATGATACAATCATTCAGATACTCAGAACTGATCAGGGATAATTTTATTTATTGATTGGTTGATAGATATAGAGCGAGGAATAGATCTTTCCAGACCTTCAATCCGTGCCTCTCAGCAAACCGCCCCCCCCCCACCCCCTGATTTAACCCTGCCCTGATCACAGAACAATTCGCAAAAACTAATTAACCTACCAACTGGTACATCTTTGGAAGGAAACCGGAGCACCCAAAGATATGGGGAGAATGTACAAACTCCTTGCAGTCAGACGGGGCGGGAATTGAACCTGGGTCCCTGGTGTTGTAAAGCGTTGTAACCACTATGGATTTCTCTTATCGCTTGGGCCCGATTTCCTTTGTGTGCTTGCATAGTATATAAAGTGCACTTAAACAGTCTGATATCCCAGCTGCATCAATCTGCTGTTCCAAGACACGTTACAAAGCCAGGACTAATTTAAGACCAGTTTATTTATCTATTTAGTGATACCGTGCAGAGTTGGCCCTTTCGGCCCTTCAAGCTATGCCACCCCAGTATATGCGACAAACCTGATTAAACCCAACCTGGGGCTTCCCAACTTGGGTCCACGCTTAATGGTAAGGCTCCTTAGCATAAAAAAGTTTGGAAACCCCTGCCCTAAACTAATCACATGACAATTTACAATGATTAACCTATATAGTATGTCTTTGGCCTGTGTGAGGAAACGGGAGGACCTGGAGAAACACCATGCATTCCACAGAGAGGACGTACAGAAAATCCTTACAGAACAGCGCCAGAATTGAACTCCAAACTCTGGGATGCCTCGAGCTGTAATAGCATTGCACTAACCGCTATGCTACCATGTTATTAAAATAATACCAGTTGATTACAAACATTCCGGAAAAAAACAGTAAAGCTAATCATCACGTAAAGAACCAAACATAATTGTAAAAATCGTTTCCACTGATAACAAGGAACAAAGTGACTGATCACGCATAACTCTTACCAAAATATTAGTACAACTGCCAAGTCTATAACTCTCATCCCAATTTAAGTGGCTGGGTTGTTGCTGTAAATAGTTGTTGCTACACAGTGCTGCTGGGATTGTGAGCTTCTGAGGCTGAGTGTAACTGGAACCATAAATTCTCAAATTCAGGTATATACAGTTAATTGGGATAAAGGCTAGGATTTTGCAATATGAAGTGACAATGCTTACTAATGGCCTAGCTACCACTGTGGAAGAACTCTCTCTTTTCCAATATGTTGCTGTTAAGCAACAACTCGTGCAGTCCTTCAGCATCTTGATATCAAGCACACTGAGCAGTCAATTGCATTGAAGATTTCTAACTAGCTGCAAGCCAGTTTTTTTTAAGAGCACTAATGTTTAATTGACTTTCCCAATATGTTAATGAGTACAGAGTAAAAATCAAACTATGACATGAAACAAATTGTAGAGTTTAAAATACAATAAATAATCTCTTTAGAAAGCAAAATAAGAATATATCCACACCGATCTGCCTAACTGATCTTGTCCCATTTGGCTCCTAGCCCTTTCAACCTATCCTACACTGTACATGTACCTGTCCCAATGTCTTTCAAATGCTGTAATTGTATCCACGTTTACCACTCGCTCTGGCAGCTTCTTCCATACACACAAGAAGCTCTTTGTCCTCTCTTTAAACCTACACATTCTCGCTTTGGACATCCCTACCTTGAGGAAAAGACTACGGCTATTCACTATGTCCATGGCCCTCATAATTTAATAAACTTCTACAAGGTCACTACTCAGCCTCCTACAGTCCAGGGAACAAAGCCCTAGGCTATCCAAACTCTCCTTATAATACATCCCTCCAGTCCTGGTAACATCCTTGTAAATTTTAAAATGCAAACATGAGGAAATCTGCAGATGCTGGAAATTCAAGCAGCACACACAACATGCTGGTGGAACGCAGCAGGCCAGGCAGCATCTATAGGGAGAAGTACAGTCGACATTTCAGGCCGAGACCCTTCATCAGGACTAACTGAAAGAAGAGACAGTAAGAGAATTGAAAGTGGGAGGGGAGGGGGAGATCCGAAATGATAGGAGAAGACAGGAGGGGGTGGGGTGAAGCTAAGAGCTGGAAAGTTGATTGAAGGGGAGCACCAGAGGGAGATGGAGAGTAGGCAAGGAGTGATTGTGAGAGGGACATGCCCTCCTCTATTGTCAAGATGAAGCCACACTCAGGTTGGAGGAACAACATTCTATATTCTGTCTAGGTAGCCTCCAACCTGATGGCATGAACATTGACTTCTCTAACTTCCGTAAATGCCCCTCCTCCCCTTCTAATCCCATTCTTCCTTCCTTTCTTTCTTTCTTTATTATTTCCTCCTTTACTTTCTCTCTTTTTTCTCTCTCTGTCCCTCTCACTCCTTGCCTGCTCTCCATCTCCCTCTGGTGCTCCCCTCCCCCTTTCTTTCTCCCTAGGCCTCCCGTCTCATGATCCTCTCCCTCCTCCAGCTCTGTATCCCTTTCGCCAATCAACTTACCAGCTCTTAGCTTCATCCCACCCCCTCCATTTTGGAGATCCCATTTTGGATCTCCCCCTCCCTCTCCCACATTCAAATCTCTTACTATCTCTTCTTTCAGTTAATCCTGATGAAGGGTCTCGGCCCGAAATGTCGACTGCTTCTTCCTGTAGATGCTGCCTGGCCTGCTGCGTTCCACCAGCATTTTGTGTGTGTGTTGCTTGAACATCCTTGTAAGTTTTTCCCATATCCTTTCCAGTTTAAAAAGATTAGTTCAAGTCAAGTCAAGCCAAGTTCAAATTTATTGTCATTTGACCGTGTACATGTATACGGGCAGACATAACAATGCTCCTCCAGATCAAGGTGCACAACACAATACATATTACTGACATACAACAACAACAACAACAACAACAACAACAACAATATAATCACACATAAATTAACAAATAATAAGGTGTGTTTATGACACGAGTTAAAAGGTAAACAGTATAATGCTTGATACATGATGGTGGCAGGAGTTCAGTAGTCTCACAGCCCGGGGGAAGAAAATGTTTCCATCCTACCTCCTGCCTGATGACCAGAAAGACGGTTGGATGGATGGGAGGGGTCACTGACAATACTAAGGACCATGTGTATGCAGTGCTCCTGATAAATACCTCAAATGGGTGGGTGAGATTGTCCATTATGTGCACTCCAAGAAACTTGATGCTGCTAACCCTCTCCGTGGAGAAGCTGGTTACGTGCAGTGAGGAGTGGTCATCTCTTTGGTCTCGTTAACACTGAGGCTCAAGTTGTTGTGCTGGCACCGCTCTACCTCCTCTCTGTATGCTGTCTCGTCGCCATTGTCAGTGTTGACTGCTGTGTCATCAGCAAACTTGATGACTCGTTTTGATCTGGATCTAGCATTGCAGTCCTGCATCAGCAGCGTGAACAGCAGCGGGCTGAGTACGCTGCCCCACCAAGGGTGTCAGCGATGAAGCCAGAGGCATTGCCAGCAATATTCCCTGACCGTCGTCTTTCTGTCAAGAATCCTACACCCAGTTACGGAGAGAGCCAATGAGGAGAGTTTACCCACCAGTTATATCGGCTTCGTTTGTCACATGTACCAAAGAGCAGCAAATTTCTTGGTGTTCACCTGGGCGGAAAATCTCACCTGGTCCCTCAACACCAGCTCCATAGCAAAGAAAGCCCAGCAGCGTCTCTACTTTCTGCGAAGGCTGTGGAAAGTCCATCTCCCACCCCCCATTCTCATCACATTCTACAGGGGTTGTATTGAGAGCATCCTGAGCAGCTGCATCACTGCCTGGTTTGGAAATTGCACCATTTCGGATCGCAAGACCCTGCAATGGATAGTGAGGTCAGCTGAGAAGATCATCGGGGTCTCTCTTCCCGCCATCACGGACATTTACACTACACGCTGCATCCGCAAAGCAAACAGCATTATGAAGGACCCCATGCACCCTTCACACAAACTCTTCTCTCTCCTGTCGTCTGGGAAAAGGCACCGAAGCATTCGGGCTCTCACGACCAGACTATGTATCAAGCTATCAGACTCATCAATACTCAAAGCCTGGACAGTCACCTTACTGCCCTATTGTCCTGTTTATTATTTATTGTAATGCCTGCACTGTTTTGTGCACTTTATGCAGTCCTGGGTAGGTCTGTAGTCTAGTGTAGTTTTTTTCTGTGTTGTTTTTTACATAGTTCAGTCTAGTTTTTGTACTGTGTCATGTAATACCATGGTCCTGAAAAATGTTGTCTCATTTTTACTATGTACTGTACATAGCAGTTATGGTCGAAATGACAATAAAAGTGACTTGACTTGACTTGTACACTGAAACACACAGTAAAATCATCATTTAGTATCAAATCAAATCAGTGAGGATTATGCAAACCAGCCCCCAAGTTTTGCCATGCTACCAGCATCAACATAGCATGGGCTAAAATGACTAACCCTTTGGAATGTGGGAGGAAACAAGAGCACCCACAGGAAAATTGAATTGAATTGGATTGTCTTTATTTCTTACATCCTTCACATACATGAGGAGTAAAAATCTTTACATTATGTCTCCACCTAAATGTGCAATGTGTAATCATTGTAATTTATAATAAATAGAACATTCAATGTATCATAGAAATACACTCAAATCAGCGTGAGTTAATCAGTCTGACGGCCTGGTGGAAGAACCTGTCCCGGAACCTGTTGGTTCTGGCTTTTATGCTGGGGTACTGTTTCCCAGATGGTAGCAGCTGGAACACTTTGTGGTTGGGGTGACAGGTCCCCAATGATCCTTCAGGCCCTTTTTACAAACCTGTCTTTGTAAATTACCTGAATCATGGGAAGTTCACAACTACAGACGCACAAGTCATGGGGAGAATGTACAAACTCCTTACAGACAGCGGTGAGAATCAAACCCTGACTGAGGAACTGTAAACAGACTGCACTTTGTGCTATGCTCCAGTACCATCCCTTCCTACAGCAGGCATGCCATCACCTTCGTCACCACCCTGTCTACCTGTGTCTCCGCTTTCGAGGAGCTGCAGTATGTACCTGTTTCTCTGGGTCTCTCTGTTCTATAGTACTCCACAAGGCTCAGCCACTTACTGTGTAGGTACCGCCCTAGGTAATCTTATCAACGTGCAACCTCACATTTACCTTCATTGTCAGTTTGAAAGGTCATCTGTAATCTTATATGCTTGGTTACATACAAGAATATAAACTGGTAAATCCAGTTATATATGAAGAAAACTTTAGAACCCATGCAGCATTCGAATTCTCCAGAGACTTCTGTGGTATATTCCTTTACCTTGTAACTTCAGCTTACAAAGATCTGTCTTTGATTCATAACATTTATATACTGACTCATATTCTTGCAGACAATTTGATTTTTCAGGCCACTTCTCCACAACTTGGGCATTCATAGGACTCTCACTATTTTGTGTACATTGTTTCTGTGCTGTCTGCACTCCAATCTGACCGTACGCTCAGACTCTCCTATTTTTACATTGCCTCTCTTCACTGACTCACCTTTGGAGTTTTCACCTTCAATCCTCATGTGTAATTCCTTTCTGGAGATCTTCCTCTTGGCTCCCACCTTTGTCAAAACACCACAGAGTCAATCCTGACATGCTTGGTTACACTGAATCAGCTGGAATCAGATAAGTTACCCTCTACACGAGAGAAGTGAGTATACTTGAGTAAGATAGGTCAGCTGCTTGAGTGGTGTCGCAACAACAACCTTGCTCTCAACGTCAGCAAAACCAAAAAGCTAATTGTGGACTCGAGGAAGGGGAAGTGAGGTGAACATGCAGGACTCATCACTGACGAGCCTGTGGTGAACAGAATGAGCTTCTTGGGTGTCAACATCATGCAACCACAAAGAAGGTCCTCCAACATCTCTACTTTCTTCAGAGTTTAAGGAGATTCAGCAGTTCATTGAAGACTCTTTCTAACTTCTACAGGTGTACAGCGGAAAGCAGTTTGACTGGTTTTATCATGCCCACATATGGAAAGTTCAACGCATCAGAACGCAAGAGATTATACAGAGTAGTGGATGCAGCCAGTTCCATCAAGTATGCAGCTCTCCCGGTCATCAAGGACATCTACAAGAAACGATAGTAGAGGAAAGTGACATTCACCATCGTCCGTGCCATGTCTTCTTTTAAATTCTGCCATTAGGCAAGAGGTACAGGACCCTCAGGGTTCAACAACAGCTTCTTCCCCACTGCCATCAGGTTCTTGAACTGACACAAAAAGCCCTAACACTATCTCGCACTACACTGCTTTTTCTCTCTCTCAACTTGCTGTGATGTTTATTTTGTTATTTTTGCTCGTTATATACAAGTTATGATAATTATTTTAATGTATGTTCATCATGATTGTAATGTACTTTTATACTGTGGCAAAAAGCTACTGTTGATGGCATTGGTACACTGTTTACGGAGTGTGAACAATAAACATGAACGGGAAGTGATGTACTATTTGTCTTCTCTCTTGACGATGGTGTGACATTGTTGAGCATACTCTCAATCTGTCCAGCATCAACTGCAACCAGTCAGCCACCACATGGAATTTGTAATTGAGAATTTGAAGACAACATTTTGATGGTGATTGCACATACTGGAAGACAAATACCTTACTAAGGTTCTCTGATTCTATCTGTTGTCTTCCTTCACTTTGCGCATGATTCTTTGTTATGATTTCTACTTTTCATATGGCTATCAGACCTCAGATACAATTCACCCTGCATGACTAAAGCAGCAACTCATGTAGATTGCTACCTTCATTCCAACAGTACCTTTCTGAGAAGTACCATTCTAATATCTCACACAAGATCTCCCAGAAGACTGACAGTTCTAAAGGAACTTTCCTCATAACACTGACATTTGTTTCCATGCTCTTTTCCCCTACAAATTCACCTTTGCACCATAAACTGACTGAAATCCTTCACATCCCATAGTAGCACGTCAGATATTACAGTTCTTGGTAGCTCCTAAATATAAGGACTTCCATGCCACTGAGTTGGGCCTTAATGGCTTGTCCCTCAACACTAGGCCCCCTGCGGAATATCACTAGTCACCAGCAGCCAACCCACTCTTTGACAGTCAGCCAATCTTCTATCCCTGCTAGCACCTTTACTGCAATACCATGGGCTCTTATCTTGTTAAGCAGTCTCATGTGTGGCACCTTGTCAAAGGCCTTCTGAAAATCCAAGTAAACAACATCTACTGACTCTACTTTGTCTATCCTGCCTTACTTCCTCAAAGAATTCCAACAGAACTGTCAGGCAAAATTTCCCCTCAAGGAAACAATGCTGACTTTGACTTATTTTATCATGTGCCTCCAAGTACCCTGAAACCTCATTCTTAATAATGGAATCCAGCAACTTCACAAACACTGAAATCTGGCAAACTGGACTATAATTTCCTTTCTTCTGTCTTCCTCCCTTCTTAAAGAGTTGAGTGACATTTGTACTTTTCTAGCTTTCCAGAACCATATCAGAATCTGATGATTCCTGAAAGATCATTACTATTGCCTTCACAATCTCTTCAGCCACTTCCTTCAGGACCCTGGGGTGTAGTCCATCTGGTCCAGGTGACTCCTCCACCTTCAGACCTTTCAGCTTCCCAAGCATCTTTTCCTCAGTAATAGCAACATCTGCACCCTGATCCTCTTGAGTTTCTGGCACACTACTGGTGTCATCCACCAGGAAGCAAAGTACTTATTAAGTTTGTCCGTCATTTGTTTGCTCCTCTTTACTACCTCTTTCCCGTGTTATTTTCTAGCAGTCCAATATCCACTCTCTCATCTTTTACTCTTTATATATCTGGACAAAAAAACCTTTAGTTACCATTTTTATATCATTGATTACTTATCCTTATGTGCTAGTGGACAGCCATTTTAATTCCACTTCCCATTCCCACATAGACATCTGTCCACAGCATCCTCTACTGCCACATTGAGTCCAGACACAGACAGAAGGTGCAACCCCTCATATTTTGTCTAGGTAGACTCCAAGCTGACAGCATCAACATTGAACTTTATAATTTCTGGTAATGACATCCCTCTGTTTCCCTCCTCTCTCCCTACTCTTTGTCTGCTCTTATCCCTCTCCTACACCTTCCATCTCTCCTCCCCATCCTCATGACTTCGCTCCCTCTGCATACTCAATTCCTTCTCTTTATTCCATGGCCTATTGTTCTCTCCTACCAGATTTGTCCCACTTCAGTCCCTTGTGTCTTCCACCTATCACCTCCCAGCTTCTCACATCATTCTCTTTTTTCACCTTCCCGCATCTTCACCTTCTCACCTGGATTCCCCTACCACCTGCCAAGCTTGTGCTCTTTTGCTTCCCGTCACCCCTATATTCTAGCCTCTGCCCTCTTCCTTCCCAGTCCCGATGAAAGATCTCGACCTGAAGCATCAACTGTTCATTTCCCTCCACAGATGCTGCCTGATCTGCTGAAATCTTCCAGCAATTTGCATGTGCTGATCAAATAAATGTAATCATTTATTTTCAAATTCAATTTTGGAAACTGATCTTCAATTGAGGCTAGGTGCATGGCATAAAAATGTTTCTTTTGACTTTGTGAGATGAGCCTCAAGGTGACAGCAATCCAGTCATAATTCTTACTGTCACATATTCTAGGCATATACACTAAAGCACTACATTAAATGGGGCTCATCTTTTCTCTCTGTAATGTAAGCAAAATGTTTGCTGCAAGTGAAAAATTTATGAAACAAATTCTTTTATATTATCAGAAACTTGTCGAACATGGCGACTCTGAAATGGCACCGGAAACCAGAAATACGTAACCAGCCCTTTTCTTTTATACCCATGCATGCTTTTTTGAACATTTATCTTCTCAACTTGCTTTTAATAAGCATCAGGTCAAGAGACTCAATTATTAACAAAGTACAATGCAAAGATCCCTCATGACTTTGAGGGAATCCTAGCATAATGATTTAAAAATTATAATAAATTCACTGGATGGCTATTGTAATGGAACGGTCCAATCAGCTAAATCTAACTAGTGTTTCACTATCAGAATTAAATGACTATTTTGAAATGAAAAATATAAAAATCTTGGTGTTTGCTAATTAAATCCAAGTAATTTGCAGAATTGAGATATAGGAATGATTTAGAGCAACAATAAAATTATAAAGTGATTTGCAAATGAGAACAACTTAAGGTGTATAACTTTAGGAGTTCTAAACACAACATTCTGAGGGAAAATATTAATGTTGACTTGTGGATACTGTGTCAACTGAAAATGCCAATCACTCTACATGCATTACTTAGAAGACGAACAAATAAAACAAACATGAGAAAATCTGTTCTGGAAATTCAAGCAACACACACAAAATACTGGATGTAGGGTCTCAGCCTGAAACGTTGACCATTCACATAGAAACACAGAAAACCTACAGTACAATACAGGCCCTTTAGCCAACAAAGTTGTGCTGAACCTTAGAAGTTACTAGGCTTACTCAGAGTTGTCTATTTTTCTAAGCTCCATGTACCTATCCAAAAGTCACTTAAAAGACCCTATCGTATCCATCTCCCCACCGTTGCTGGCAGCCCATTCCACGCACTCACCACTCTCTGCGTAAAAAACTTAACCCTTACATCTCCTCCGTACCTACTCCCCAGCACCTTAAACCTGTGTCCTCTTGTGGCAACCATTTCAGCCCTGGGAAAAAGCCTCTGACTATCCACACGATCAATGCCTCTCATCATCTTATCGATAGATGATAAGATCATCATCTCGAGATAATCATCATCATTTTTCTCGCTGGAATTTAGAAGATTGTGGGGGGATCTTATTGAAACGTATAAAATTCTAAAGGGATTGGACAGGCTAGATGCAGGAAGAATGTTTCCGATGTTGGGGAAGTCCAGAACGAAGGGTCACAATTTAAGGATAAAGGGGAAGGCTTTTAGGACTGAGATGAGGAAAAACGTCTTCACACAGAGAGTGGTAAATCTGTGGAATTCTCTGCCACAGGAAACAGTTGAGGCCGGTTCATTGGCTATATTTAAGAGGAAGTTAGATATGGCCCTTGTGGCTAAAGGGATCAGGGGTATGGAGAGAAAGCAGGTACAGGGTTCTGAGTTGGATGATCAGCCATGATCATACTGAATGGCGGTGCAGGCTTGAAGGGCCGAATGGCCTACTCCTGCACCTATTTTCTATGTTTCTATGTTACTCTTTTCTATAGATGCTGCCTGGCCTGCTGAGTTCCTCCAGCATTTTGTGTGTGTTGGTTAAATTGAAAAACTATAACTGATTGTAGTCAAGTGAACGAGTAGAATGCAGAAACAAATTAAAAAGGAGAATTACTGACACCATCATTCCTACAGTCCTGATCGATAAGCTACAGAACCTGGGCCTCTGTACCTCCCTTTGCAATTGGATCCTTGACTTCCTAACCAGAAGATCAGAATCTGTGCAGATTGGTGATAATATCTCCTCCTCGTTGACGCTCAACAGCGATGTGTGCTTAGCTCACTGCTCTACTCTCTCTATACCCATGACTGTGTGGCTAGGCATAGCTCAAATGCCATCTATAAATTTGCTGACGATACAACCATTCTTGGTAGAATCTCAGATGGAGAAGAGAGGGCGTACAGGAGCAAGATATACCAGCTAGTGGAGTGGTGTCGCAGCAACAACCTTGCACTCAATGTCAGTAAGACCAAAGAATTTATTGTGGACTTCAGAAAGGGTAGGATGAGGGAACACAAACCAAAACTCATAAAAGGATCAGAAATAGAAAGGGCAATTCAGGAACAGCTTCTTCCCTTCTGTAATCTGATTCCTAAATAGACATTGAACCTATGTATACTACCTCACTTTTATTGTTTCTGCACTTTTTTCACTTAACAACTTTATACATAATTTTTCTGATAAGATGTGAACAGCATCTCCTCTTCAAAGACAGCCATTTAAGTCGACTTTCTGGATTAAATTTGAATCCTATTATCTAGCCAATGCAGGGATCGGTGCTATATAGAACAACAAATAAAGGTGCAGGATAGGGAAGAAAGCCTCAAAGAAACTGACGGATTGTTTAATGCAGCTGCTGGATGAAAATATTCATCTAAATTTCTCAAGCCGGTCTTGAAGCAGTCTCTGTGCTCACTGTTTGGATTGTTAAGTGCCAGATACAAATAGGCGTAGCCCATAACATGCACGGTATGCACTGGCTGAGCATCTGCAGCTGGAATTCAAGCAGAATTCATCAGCCTCTTTTTATTCCTAACCTGATTTACCGACTTCTCCAAGTTTGTATATTACTTGTCCATTGTTATAAGAATCCCAACAGGCACACAATGTGGCAGCCTGACGCAGGGTTTCCACCCCAAAACATCAATAATTGCTTGCCCCCACCCTCCGCATCCACACCACTCCCCAAGTAGATGCTGATCGATCTGCTGAATTCCTTCAGCAGATTGTTCATTGATCGTAACTAAATCAATTTTACTTATTTTCTCCTGCTGATAAATGTTGGTTTATTTATAAGTATCTCATCTACAAGATTACTTAACATTTATTAACCTTTACACAAGTAAATATTTCCTGTGTCATCAAGTACTTGTGCCAAATGTTTCATTATTTGTGGGTTATCTGAGGCAATAATTGGATAGGTAGTTGAACAGGAAAAGTGTTAAGGAGGATGGGCCTAATGTGGGTAAATGGGATTTGTACACATAGGCATCAGAGTTGACAAAGGACAAAACACTGATAAATTTGCAAGCAGATAACTGATCCCAGTTATTAGTTTTCAACAAATGAACATCTGATTCACTCATTTTTTATCAATTGGTTCTAGAACTCAGAATCAGAATCAGGTTTAATATCACCGGGATATGCTGTGAAATTTAATTAACTTAATGGCAGCAGTACATTACAATATATGATAGTATATAAAATTATAATTAAATCACAACAGTATATATATATATATATATATATATATATATATATATATATTTAATAAATAGTCAAATTAAAAATAGTGCCAAAACAGAAATAATACATTGAAATAAATGGTTCAATGTCCATTTAGGAATCGGATGGCAGAGGGGAAGAAACTGTTCCTGAATTGCTAAGTGTGTGTCTTTAGGCTTCTGTACCTCCTTCCTGATAGTAATAACGTGAAGAAGGCATGCCCTGGGTAATGGTGCTCCTTAATAATGGACACTGCCTTTTTGAGGTACCACTCCTTCAAGATGTCTTGGATACTACAGAGACAAATACCCAAAATGGAGCTGACAAATTTTACAACTTTCTGTAACTTCTTTCGATCCTGTGCAATAGATCCCGCACCCTCCCCACCCCCATATCAGACAGCGATGCAGCCAATCAGAATGCTTTCCACTGTACATCTGTAGAAGTTTTTGAATATTTTAGGTGACAACCCAAATCTCCTTAAACTCCTAATGAAATATGGCCACTGTCTTATCACAAACAAGAAAAAATCTGCAGGTACTGGAAATCCAAGCAACACACACAAAATGCTGGAACGCAGCAGGTCTGGCAGCATCGATGGAAAAGAGTACAGTCGAAGTTTCGTGCCGAGACCCTTCAGCAAGGCTGGAGAAAAGAAGACGTGGAGTCAGAGCTGGAAGGTGAGGAGTGAAGTAAAGATGTGGGAAGTTGATTGGTAAAAGAGATACAGGGCTGGAGAGGGGGGAAATCTAATTGGAGGGCAGAAAGCCATGGAAGATTAAAAAAAGGGGGAGGAGCACCAGTGGAAGGCGATGGGTGGGGAAGGAGATAAAGTGAGAGACGGAAAAGAGACGAGTGGGGGACGGGGGAACGGGGAGGGTTGGCATTACTGGAAGTAACGGAGATAATGGAAGTTACGAAGAATATTGTGCTGAAAAATGCCATCCCCTTCTCTCATTTCTGTGTCCGCCTCATCTGCTCTCAGACTCTTCATCCCAGGACAAAGATGTCCTCCTTTTTCAAAGAGAGGGGCTTCCCTTCCTCCACCATCAATGCTGCCCTCAACCGCATCTCTTCCATTTTGTGCATGTCTGCCATCACCCCACCGGGGATAGGGTTTCCTCTTGTCCTCATCTCCCATCCCATCAGCCTCCGTGTCTGGCACATAATTCTCCATAACTTCCACCACCTCCAACAGGATCCCACCACCAAGCACATCTTTCCCTCCCCCCCACTTTCTGCTTTCTGCAGGGATCTGTGTGACTGCCTTGTCCATTTGTCCATCCCCACTGATCTTCCTCCTGGCACTTACCCTTGCAAGTGGAACAAATGCTACAACTGCCCTTACACCTCCTCCCTCACTACCATTCAGGGCCCCAGACAATCCTTCCAGGTGAGGTGATACTTCACCTGTGAATCTGTTGGGGTCATCGACTGTATCCAATGTTCCTGGTGTGGCCTCCTGTTTATCAGTGAGACCCGATGTAGATTGATGAAACCCGACGCTTTGCCGAGCACCTACACTCTATCCACCAGAAAAAGCGCGACCTCCCAGTGGCTTCCCATTTTAATTCCACTTCCCATTCCCATTCCGATATGTCAATCCATGGCCTCCTCTCCTGTCATGATGAGACCCCACTCAGGTTGGAGGGGCAATCTTTTGTTCTGTCTGGGTAGCCTCCAACCTGATAGCATGAACATTGATATCTCTAATTTCCAGTAATGCCTCCCTCACTTCTATTCCCCATCCCCTTTTCCCTCTCTCACCTTATCTCCTTGCCTGCCCTTTGCCTCCCTCTGGTGCTCGTCCCCCTTTTTATTCCTTTCATAGCTTTCTGTTCTCTCTTAATAGATTCCCCCTTCTCCAGCCTTTTATCTCTTTCACCAATCAACTCCCCAGCTCTTTACTTCACCCCCTCCCCTTCCCAGTTTCACCTATCACCTTGTGTTTCTTCCTGCACTGGCCCCACCTTCTATCTCTGACTCCTCATCCTTTTTTCTCTAGACTTGCTGAAGGGTCTTGGCCCAAAACATCGACTGTACTCTTTTCCATTGATGCTGCCTGGCCTGCTGAGTTCTTGCAGCATTTTGTGTGTATAGCCTTTGTCTTGCCTTCTTTATAATTCCATCAATATGTTGGGACCAGGTACCTCAGAGATCTTGTCACCGCAGAACTTAAAATTGCTCACCCTCTCCACTTCTGATCCCTCTATGAGGACTGGTTTGAGTTCCCTCTCCTATCCTTTCTGAAGCCCACAATCAGCATTTTGGTTTTACTGATGTTGAGTGCAAGGTTGTGGTCTTCCAGTTAGGAAGGCGAGGATCCAACTGCAGAGGGAGGTACAGAGACTCAGGTTCTGGTGCTTATTGATCAGGACTGCAGGAATGTTGGTGTTAAATGCTGAGCTATAGTCAATGAACAGCATCCTGACACAGGAGTTTGTATTGTCCAGGTGATCTAAGGCCAAGCGAAGAGCCATTAAGATTGCATTTGCCGTTGACCTATTGTGGCGATAGGCAAGTTGCAGTAGGTTCCCGTCATTGGTTAAGTTGGAGTTGATTCTTGCCATGATCATCCTCTAAAGCATTTCATCACCTTAGATGTGAGTGCTACAGGACGATATTCATTAAGGCTTTTCACACTTTTCTTCTTGGGCACTGGTTGCCATTTTGAAGCAGGTGGGAACTTCTGACTGTAGCAATGAGAGGTTGAAAATATCCTTCGAATACACCTGCCTGCTGGTTGGTGCAAGTTTTCAGAGCACTACCAGGTATTCCCTCGGGGTCTGCTGCCTTGCAAGAGTTCACCCTCCTGAAAGACAGCCTGACATTGGCCTCCAGGACAGAGATGACACAGGGTCACTCGATGCGGCTGGGATCTTCACTGCTCTAGTTATATTCTCCCTTTCAAGCGGGCATTGGTGGTGTTGAGCATGTTTGGTATTGCTGCCATTCATGCCATTGGGTTTTGCTTTGTAGGAAGTAATGTCCTGCAAACCCTGCCAGAGTTGACATGCATCCAATGTTGCCTCCAACCTTGCTCAGAATTGTTTCTTCGCTTTTGACATAGCCCTTCGCAAGTCATACCTGGGTGTCTTGTACAGACCTGTGTCACTAGACTTAAATGCCACAGATCTAGCCCTCAGCAGATGTCATACCTCCTGGTTCATCCATGGCTTTTGGTTTCGGAACGTACAAGTATTTGTAGGCACACACTCATCCACACAGGTTTTAATGAAGTCAATAACAACTGCGACATACTCATCCAGATTTGAAGAGGAATTCCTGATTACAGTCCCATCCACTGACTTAAAGCAGTCCTGTAGGCGCTCCTGCACCTCCCTTGTCCATAGATTCTTGGTTCTCACCACTGGTGCTGTAGTCTTCAGTCTCTGCCTATACTCAGGGAGTAGAAGTACAGCCAGGTGATCAGACTTCCCGAAATGTGGCCATGAAATAGCACAGTAGGCATTCTAGATGGTGGTGTAGCAATGGTCCAGTGTGTTGTTTCCTCTGGTATTACAGGTGATTTGTTGATGATGATTGATTAGTGACTTTTTTAAGATGGCCTCATTAAAATCCCCCAAAATGATGGGGAAGGTGTCAGGGTGTGCTGTTTGGTGCCTGTTGATCACATCACTCATATCATCTAGAGTCTGTTTGATATTAGTCTGAGGTAGAATGTACCAGAAAGATTGCTGAAATCTCCTGTGTCAGGTAAAATGGACAGCACAATTAAGAGATTGCCCAGGTCTGGTGAGCAAAATTGGGACATCACTGACACATTAGTATACCATGAGAAGTTGATCATCTCTCCATCTCTGCTTTTGAGAGACACAACAGTCCTATCTCGACATTGAAAAGTGAACCCATCAATCTGAATTGCTGAGCCCAGTACAGAAGGGGTAAACCAGAGGACACATGTTGTCCTAATGTCCCTCTGATACAGCACCCTAGCTCGGAGATCGTCAATTTAATTTACCAGCGACTGTACGTTTGCCAGTGAGATAGTTGGTATTGGAACTCAAAAATCTTTTTTTTAAAAAAATGCACCCTCAGTTTAAAACTCTCTCAGTTGACAACTTTACTCTTTTTGAGAAAGGCTGATCTCCTTTTCACAAGCTTCATCATTGTTCCTGCATTCAAATGCCATTAAATTGAGCAGATTTAAGGAAAAGCGTGGTTTTGAGTGTGAAACAGGAACATCCCAACAGAAAAGTTAGAAAAATGTAAAAACAAGAGATACAGGAATGGTTAACCAGATTCATTGCAAGTTATCAAATTGGAGATTCCAATCCTTAAATATCATTGACTGAATGATTTAAGAAATTAATTGAGGTCCATTAAAGAACTAAAATAAAGATATCTTATTTTTAAAACATTATAAAATAATTGAGTAAAAGAAATTGATTTTTTTTCTCCTAATTGACAGACCCATAAGCTATATTCAGACAAATGAATCTTAGTCCAGGTTTAAACAATATTGAGCCAGGGTAAGGGATTGTTCAGTGTGGTGCTGGAGAACGCCTGCAGTGCAAAGCACTGCCACTGGGCTCCATGTGGAGATCACCCATGTGGAGTCCAGTGACACAGCGTTGCTTCAGATGTAAAAACACTTGTAACTGTTAACTCAAGAGTTTTGCATTTGGCCACATGGCCGCACACAAACAGAAATATGAAACATACTAAGATTCAAATATCTGAATGCTGCTAGTTCATAGTCAGCTATCAGCATCTGCACCCTTGCAACAACCTAACCATGCTTCAAGATGACATCTTTAATCAGTGAGGGCAATCTCACCCTGACCTCAAGCATCATCAACACAATTGTTTATAATCCATCAGGGCTAGATTAAAGAAAGGCTGCCATATAGGGAGTGCTGTTTTTTGGCTAAGTTAATAAACTGAGACTGCAAGGGCGTGGTTAGGTGGAAGCAAGATTCTCTACTAGTAGTGGAAGAGCAGCAGTGTACTTCAGTCGATATTCATCTCCAACACCGAGGAACATTTATTTGTGGACCTCCCTGTGCAGAAAGCACAGATCACATTTTTTTAGTTACAATAATATATATGATTGTCTTATGTTGCACACTGAGTGCTTGTCAGTCTTTGTGTGTAGATTTTCATTGATTCAGTTGTATTTCTTTATTCTATTGTGAATGCCTGAAAGAAAATTAATCTCAGGGTTGTATATGGTGACATATATGCACTTTGATAATAAATTGACTTTGAACTTTGTCTTAAATTTCTGACAGCCAGGGTCCATGAAAGGCACCAAAATTAATGCATTTTCTTCCTTTCATTTCATCTTGAATGGAAATTTTTACATCCTTACAACAAACATGCTTTTAAATTCCAACATTTTTTGGTTGCTCCCTTGGGCTACATACACAGACATTGCATATAATTGTTTATTACAAGATCCGGACATAAAAAGAATCCATCTGGGACCTGGACTCTTTTAAACAGTAGTGTTTCAGCATGCAAGACATGTCATCTATAAGGGAACTAATTCTACAAAGAGCTCTCATATTTTTACACCAAGCAAAGAGATTGCGTCCCAAAGATTTACGTATCAAAGGAAATTTAGACCATTTGCATGCTCTGAAATAAATTACTGGTTTAGAAATTCCTTTCAAAATTTCCAACAAATGTGGCATTCAGCTGAAGAATTGACTTAACACAGAGTAGATCAATACTGCACCCATTCACTTTTTAAGCAAAATTTGCCTTTGTCTTAGCATCTCTTTTCTAGTGATGTCAACTGTAATGCAACATGCAGAGGTCATCTCCAATGTAATTTTTAAAGTTACTAGCCTGAAAATCCCTTTACTAATACCAGCACTCCTGAAATTGCTCCAAAATTTTCTGTCAGTCAGATCTAGTTTATTATTACTGGCATATGTCGTGAAATTTGTCGTTTTGCGGCAATAGTACATTGTAATATGTAATTAAAAAGTTATAAATTACAATAATAAATATAATCAATTAAATAGTGCATTAAGAGAGAAAAAAAGAGAAAAAAAAGTGGGCTCATTGGCTATTCTGAAATCTGAAGGTGCAGGGGAAGAAGCTGTTCCTAAAACACTGAGTGTGTCTTCAGGCTCTTGTATGGTAGCAACGAAAAGTGGACGTATCCTGGGTTATGTGGGTCTTTAATGACGATGTCACCTTTTTGAGGCATTGCCTTCTGAAGATTTTTTTGATGCTGGGGAGGCTAGTGTCATGAGATATAAGAGCAGTATTAGGCCACTTGGCCCATCGAATCTGCTCCACCATCTATTAACCTCTGCCTTAAATATACCCAATGACTTGGCCTCCACAGCTGTCTGTGACACAAATTTCACAGATTCACCACACTCTGGTTAAAGAAATTACTCCTCATCTCTGTTCTAAAAGGATGACCTTCTATTCTAATGCTGTGTCCTCTGGTCTTAGACTCCCCCACCATAGGAAACATCCTCTCCACATAAACTCAATCAAAGCCTAAACTCTATCAAACTATCAAAAACTCAGGTTTCAATGAGGTCACCTCTTCATTCTTCTCAATTCCAGTGAGTAAAGGCCTACAGGCATCACACCATCCTTATATGACAAGGCTTTCAATCCCAGAATCACTCCCGTGAACCTCCTTTGAACCCTCTCCAGTTTCAGCACATCCTTTCTTTGACAAGGGGGCCAGAACTGCTCACAATACTCCAAATGAGACCTCACTAGTGGTTTATTACATTACATCATTGCGTTTATATTTTAGTTCTCTCAGAATGAATACTAACATCGCAGTTGCCTTCCTCACCACCAACTCAACCTGCAAGCTAACCTTTAGGGAAACCTGCTTGAGGTCTCCCAAGTCCCTTTGCACCTCAGATTTCTGAATTTTCTCTCCGTTTAGAAAATATTTGACCCTTTTATTTCTTCCACTGACACTGTACTCCATCTGCTGCTTCCATGCTCATTTTGCAGATCTGTCTAAGCCCTTCTGTATCCTCCCTGCGTCCTCAAAACTACCTGCTCCTCCACCTATCTTTGCAGCATCTGCAAACTCGGCTACAAAGCCAGCAATTGCGTCATCTAGCCATTGGCGTTTAAAGCAAAAACCAGCATGATGCAGGTGGCTGAGTGCGCAGCTTCCTGCAGCATTTTACAATGTTGGGCACGACCCCTTTCATCACCATCCATGACCTTCTGCAATCTCAATGAATGCTTCATATGTGGCTTGACTGCTTTGTTCATGGAGGTAGAGATCGGAGTCACTCTCAGCTTCTTGGGACCATCCCTCCCTCTCTGCCCCTCTCCACTTTCCGCAGGGATCGTTCCCTCCGCGACTCCCTGGTCCACACATTCCCTCCCCACGGATCTCCCACCTGGCACTTATCCCTGCAAGCGTAAGTGCTACACCTGTCCCTACACCTCATCTCTTACCACCATTCAGGGCCCCAAACAGTCTTTTCAGGTGAGGCAACACTTCACTTGTGAGTCTGTTGGGGTCATCTACTGCATCCGGTACTTCCGGTGCAGCCTCTTCTACATCGGTGAGACCCGACGCAGATTGGGGGAACCGCTTCGTCGAGCACCTCCGCTCCGTCCGCCACAGCAGACAGGATCTCCCGGTTACCACCCACTTCAACTCTGCCTCACATTCCCATTCGGACCAGGAGGCCAAACTCAGGTTGGAGGAGCAACACCTCATATACCGTCTGGGTAGTCTCCAGCCCCTTGGCATGAACATTGAATTCTCCAACTTCTGGTAATTCCCTCCCCCTCCCTTCCCCCATCCCAGTTTCACTCTTCCTCCTCCTCCAGCTGCCTATCACCTCCCTCATGGTTCCGCCTCCTTCTACTACCCATAGTGCTTTCCCCTTACATTCCTTCTTCACCTTTCCTGCCTATCCCCTCCCCCACCCCTTGATCTTTCCCCTTACTGGTTTTTCACCTACCAGCCTTCTCCTTCCCACCCTCTCCCCACCTTCTTTATAGGGCCCCTGCCCGCTCCCTCTTCAGTCCTGACGAAGGGTCTCGGCCCGAAACGTTGACTGTTCATTTCCACAGATGCTGCCCAACCTGCTGAGTTCCTCCAGCGTGTTGTGCGTGTTGCTGGGACCATCCGCCCTGCTGCTACTGACCTCTAGTACATTTTACAATTTGCTGCTGCGTTGCATTGGGGAGAATGCTGAAGTTGTTCTCCCTTAGACTGACGACATCTAGCTTTACTTCAGCCTGCAGAAGCAGAGAGAACAAGCATAGAGATTTGCAGGCTTTCCCAAAGTGCAAGTATGAAAGACTGCCCTTAGAGACACATTTCAGGCAACCACTGCCAGAATGCCTGGCTGTCCCTGGTCTCTGTGCTCGGTTTGTACAAATTAAGTACCTTCTACATGCACTGCTCTTCACCAGTTTGTCCAGGACCCTCTGACCGGCTGTGCAAACTCTGCCATCAATGTACCCCCCCACCGTCCAGCATTCACTATTTGGCTGCAACACTTCTGTTTGTGCTGGAGAAGTGTGTTTGTATTGTGCTATGCCCCTTTAAGAGTTGGCTGCAGAGGATAGAATTGAGAGGGCGACTTCATGAAACAGCATCAAATCAGCGTGAGTCCGTTCTGGGCCAGTGTATTGTCTTCAGTAATGCAATTAACCTTATCTGATGGGAGAAATGCAAGGCAGGATGCCAGCTTTCCTTGCCGGCTCTCCTCCCTTTTTTAAAAGGTTGCTTAGTAAAGTTCAGTGGTTTGTTTTTCCCACCACCTGACACTCTGACATACTTTGAGCCATCAGAGTGTCAGAAAGAGATAAAAACATCATGCTGACTCAGACGAGAAGCACGGCTAATTGCATGCTCAGAGATCAGTATTAGTACAGGACTGCGTCAGACTGAACAGCATTGAAATGTGATAGCATTAATAAAAATACAGCCAACTCTTGCATTAAGTGTGTGTGGTGGGGTGGGGGGGTGGAGTTTTGCATGATTACATTTCTTGAACATGGGCTGTATCACAATCTTCCATAATATGAAACTTCATGTTCCGCACATGTCAAGAAAACTAACTTGAAAAAAAACTTGCATTGATTTGCCCTCAGTCAATTTATTTACTTTTTTCCTCCCTACCTAATCTCTGCAGGAATGAATTTTAATCCTTATCTTGAATTTTGGCTTGTGATTTGTGAATTCTATCAGGGTGAATTTCCGTATCCTGGACTGTTTATTATTTATTGTAAATGCCTGCACTTTTTTGTGCACTTTATGCAGTCCTGTGTAGGTCTGTAGTCTAGTGTAGCTTTCTCTGTGTTGTTTTTTTTATTACGTAGTTCAGTCTAGTTTTTTGTACTGTGTCATGTAACACCATGGTCCTGAAAAACGTTGTCTCATTTTTACTATGCACTGTACCAGCAGTTAAGGTCGAAATGGCAATAAAAGTGACTTGACTTGACTTGTTATGAGTCTAGGGACACCTCTACTCAAGATATATTTAACAATGATATCTTCCAAAGGTGGCATCTGTCATTAAGGACCCTCACCATCTTGGACATGCCCTCTTCTCATTACTACCATCAGAGAGGAGGCACAGGAGATGCACACTCAACATTTCAGGAGCAGCTTCTTCCCCTCTACCATCAGCTTTCTGAATAGTCCATGAACATTATTTCACTATTCCTCCTTTGTGCTATTTTAAAATTATAATTTATAGTCAGTTATGTCTTGCACTGTACCGCAGCCATAAAACAACGAACTTCATTGACATATGTCAGTGATAATAAATGTGATTCTGATAGGATCTGCTGATCCAGCTAATCCATTCAAGTTTTGCCTATGGTCACATAACTTACAGTATTTTTCAATGATTCTTAAATAGGAATGATTTTTTTGACTCTAACATGCAATCTACTTGTATTAAAGTATCTTTTCTAAATTCTTTGGTATTTCTAAAAACCATATAGGTATAATATCTAGTATTTCCTAGATTCCCATGTTCTAACAGTACAGTTGTCATCTTGATTGTGAGTAACAGCATATTCATATACACATAGCAGTGCTCAGTTATAACTTTTTGTCGATTTTATTGTTCCACTAAAGTATTATTCCATAATTTACATTCACTGAAAATAAAAAAATCCATTGAATAACAAAACAAGAAACAGGTACAAGATGATATTGATGTTGTTAGTACAGCAGAACTCAGATTATCTGCTATCCAATCATTCTGAAATCAGGCTAACACCTGCTGTCTCCCTAGCTACTCACCAGGGCCCCCTGCTCCCCTGCTCCATTAACTTCAACAAGACCCCAGTTCCTCTGCTTAATTTCAACTCATCGGGGTACTGGCTTACACACTCCCTTTAAAATTACCCATCCACTTGAAATGTCACTACACTGTAATTTAACATCAGAATAAAAGTTACTACCAGTATGCTTGGCTATTAATAGAAAGCTCAGTCAATAGTCGGAAAATATGCGCGAGCGCCACAGCAACGTCCTAAAGGTTCCAATTAATGGAGTTTTACAATAGGAATAATCAGACAATTCTAAGCAGGTGTTGTGGTATTTATAATGACAAAAACTCTTGTAAAACTTCATCTTCAAAATCAAATTAGTGTAATTATGTTTGTTTCATAAGACATAGCTGCAGAATTATGGCATTTAGCCCATTGATTCTGCTCTGCCATGCAAATATGGCTGATGTATTAACCCTCTCAAACTCATTCTTCGACCTTCCCCCTGTAACATATGATGCTCTGATTAATCAGGAAACTATCAACTTCCACCTTAAATACACCCAATGTCTTTGTCTGCACAGCCATCTGTGGCAATGAATTCCACAGACTCATCAGCCTCTGCCTGAAGAAATTTTCCCTCATCTCTGTTCTAAATGGAGGTCCCTCTATTCTGAGGCTGTGCCCTCTGGTTCTAGACTCCCCCATTACAGGATACTTCCTCTCCACATCCACACTATCTAGACCTTTCAATATTCGATAGATTTCAGTGAGATCTCCCCTCATTCTTCTAAACTCCAATGAATACAGGCCCAAAGCCATCAAACGCTCCACATATGCTAACCTATTACTTTCAGGGATCATTTCGTGAACCTGCTCTGGACCTGCACATTTTTTCTGAGATAAGGAGCCCAAAACTGCTCATAATACTCTAATTGTGGTCTGACCAATGCCTTATAATGCCTTGGCATTACAGCATTGGTTTTATATTCTAGTACTCTTGAAATGAAAGCTAACATTGGATTTGCCTTCATTACTACCAACTCAGCCTGCAAGTTAACCTTTAGGGAATCCTGCACAGGGACTGCCATGTCCCATTCCACCTCTGATTTTTGAATTTTCTCCCCATTTACAAAATGGTCCATGCCTTTATTTCTTCTACCAAAGTGCATGACCATGCACCTCCCAACACTGTATTCCTCTGCCACTTCTTTGTCTAAGTCCTTCCACCCTGCTTCCTTAACACTACCCTCCACCTATCTTCGTATCGCTCACACACTTGGCCATAAAACCATCAATTTCTTTGTCTAAATCATTGACATACAACGTTAAAAGAAGTAGTCCTAGCTCCGACCAATGTGAAACACCACCTGTCACTGGCAGCCAGCCAGAAAAGGGCCCCTTTATACCCACCCAATGCTTCCCACCAGTCAGCCAATTTTCTATTCATACTAGTATCATTCCTGTTGTCTTATCTCTTATCTTGTTAAACAACCTCCTGTGCTGCACTTTGTCAAAGACGTCCTGACAATCCAAATACACTGCAAACACTGACTCTCCTCTCTCTATCCTGCCTGTTATTTCTTCAAAGAATTCCACCAGGTTTCTCAAGCAAGTTGTTCCCTCTAGGAAATCATGCTGACTTTGGCCTATATTGTCATGTGCCTCCAAGTACCCTGAAAACTCATCTTTAATAAGAATCCAACATCTTTCCAACCACTGAAGCCAGGCTAACTGGTCAATGATTTCCTTTCTTCTGCCTCCCTATCTTCTTAAAGAGTGGAATGATATTTGCAATTTCCCACTCCTCCGGAAGCATTCTAGTATCCAGTGATTCTTGAAAGATTATTTCTAATACCTCCACAATCTTTTCAGATAGCTCCTTCAGAACCCTGGGATGCAGTCCATCTGGTCCAGGTGACCTACCTACCTTCAGAATATTCAGCTTCCCAAGCACTCATTTCTGCCTCCTGACACACTCTCACTTTTCTGGCATTCTGCTAGTGTCTTCCATGGAGGAGACTGACCCAAAATATTTAATATGTTCATCCGCCGTTTCCTTGTCTCCCATTGCTACCTTTTCAGAGACATTTTTCAGCAGTCCGATACCCACTCTCAATTTTCTTTTACTCTTTATTTACCTGAAAAATCTTTCTGCATCCTTTTTTATATTATTGGCTAGCTTACCTTCATATGTCATCATTTCTCTCTTAATGGATTTTTTTAGCTGCCCTCTATTGGTTTTTAAAAGCTTCCCAATCATCTAACTTCCTTGTAATTTTTGCTATATTATCTGCCCTTACTTTTGTTTTATGCTGTCTTTGACTTTCCTTGTCAGCCACTGTTGCCTCATCCTATCTTCAGAATACTTCTTCACCTTTAGGATGTATCTTTCTGAATTGTTCCCAGAAATTCTAGCCTTTCCTGTTCTGCTGTCATCCCTGCTAGTGTCTCCTTCCAATCAACTTTGGCCAGTTCCATTCTTACACCTCTGTATATCTCTTTACACTATTGCAATACAGATACATCCAACTTTATCTTCTTCTCAAACTGCAGCTGGAAATTCTATCATATTATGATCACTGCTTCCTAAGGATTCCTTTACCTTAAGTTTACTAATCAAATCTGGGTCATTATATAACACCCAATCCAGAATTGCAATTCCCCTTAATGGACTCAAGCACGTGCTGCTCTAAAAGCCATCTCTTAGAAATTCTACAAATTCCCTCTCTTGGGATCCAGCACCAACCCAACTTTCCCTATCTACCTGCATACTGAAATCCCCCGTGATTATCGCACCATTGTCCTTCTTACATGTCTTTTCTATCTCCCATTACAATTAGTGGCCAACATGTTGGCTATTGTTCGGAGACTAGTATATAATTCCTATCAGGACCTTTTTACCCTTACAGTTTTTTAACTCTACCCACAAGGATTCTACATCTTCTGATCCTATGTCACCTCTTTCTAAGAATTTTATTTTATTTTTTACCAACAAAGCCAACCCATCCTCTCTGTCTCCCTTTCGATATAATGTGTATCCTTGGACGTTAAGCTTCCAACTATGATCTTCTTTCAGTCTTGATTCAGAGATGCCCATAACGTAAGTTTTGATCTCTAACTGTGCCACAAGATAGATCATCTATCTTATTCTGTAAACTGCGTGCAATTAAATATAACATCTTCAGTCCTGTATTCATCACCCTTTTTGATTTTCCACATATTGCACTTCAACTCATCCCACTGACTGCAACTTTGCCCTTTCATCTGCCTGTCCTTCCTCACAGTCTCACTACACACTGTTGTATACAGTGCGCACTGCCCCACCCTCAGCCCTATCACTATGGTTCCCATCCCCTTGCCTAATTAGTTTAAACCCTCCCCAACAGCTATAGCGAAGTTGCCCAAAAGGATATTGCTCCCCCTTGGGTTCAGATGTAACCCCTGCTTTTCGTACAGGCCGGACCTTTCCCAGAAGAGATCCCAAAGATCCAAATATCTGAAATCCTGCCCCCTGCACAAAATCTTCAACCACCCATTCATCTGCCAAATCATCCTATTCTTACTCTCACTGACATGTGGCACAGGAAGCAATCCAGCGACTACTACCCAGTATGTCCTGCTTTTCAGCTTTCTACCGAACTCCCTACTTTCTCTCCTCAAGACTCCTTCAATTCCTATATATGCTGTTGGTATGAATATGTAGTTTGACTTCCAGCTGTTCATCTTCTCCCTTTAGAATGCTGTGGACCCAATCTGAGACCTCCCTGACACTGGCATCTGGGAGGCAACATATCTCCTCAATGTACACAGAATTTTCTGTCTACTCCTCTGATTTTCTAGTACCTCATATTGTTTTTAATGAGATGTTGAATCAAAGAAGCTGCCTGCAGATTTATTTGTAGGTAGAACAAGAAACTATTGAAACCCAAGAACAGATTTCTGAGTGCAAGCCAGTACCTACACGCACACACACACCAATGTATTTTATTTGCTTCAACAATGTCAATCTCATTATCTCAGTTGATTCCAACCCTGAGAGTCAACATTCTGAGCACATAAACAAGGCCTTGAACAATGTAATTGTGAACCAAGGGTGGGCCATAATAATCCCCTCTAGTGAAACTCCTGGATGGCAACACTATCAAAGTTTTATCAATGTCTTTCAAATTGCAAAATATAAAACTATAAAAAATGAAAGAATTAAATGTCTTTAAGTATTAGTGACATTTAAAAATTAACAATCAACTAAAATGTTTAAGTTATTAAAAGCACCAAACAAAACAAAAATAATTTTAAATATCTACCTTAGCTTTTACCTCACTCCCCTTTCTTGATCTCTGTCTACATTTCTGGGGACAAACTATTCCCAGCACTGTCCATAATTTCAGAGGCTGACTAAACCAATCTGTTTTCTAGGATACCATTTGAGAAGACTTCAGTGATGCTGAAGGCTTGCACAAGTGTAAAAGTGTCCTCCAAAGGCAAACTGAAAGGAAATGTGACATTTGGAGGCCAAACACAAAAGTTAGAACTTTATGTATTTAGAAGTGGAGGGTCAGCACTTTTCAGACGTGAATGGTTCAGAAAAATCCAACCAGACTGGCACTGAATCAAAGCTCTCAGTGTGTCATCAACAGACAACAGCAGCTCAATGGAAGCACTAACCTGAGGCTGGCACAGCTGTTTAATGCTAATGAAAAGGTGTTTGAGAAGGATATTAGTAAACTCAAAGGCATGAAAGCCAGAAATGAACTGTATGAAACAGCAACACCCTGATTCCATAAAGCGCGTCCAATGCTTTAGGCACTATAGTGGATGCTGAACTGCAGAGCTTAAAGGTATCTGGAATTCTCTCCAAGGTTGAGTGGAACGATTGGGCCACACCCATTGTCCCAAAGATCAAGAAAGGGAAGGCCAGAGCTGTTCACACACGAGGGGATTTCAAGGTGGCCAACAACCCGGTGCTGCGTACTGTCCAGTATCCTCTGCTATGAATAGAAGACATGTTTGTATCTTTGGCAGGCAGGGAAAAGTTTTGAAAGGTTGACTTGTCACAAGCCTATCTACAAATGGAGATTGAGGAGCTAAGCAGGAAGTCCCTCACAATCAACATTCACAAGAGACTGCTCCAGTATAATTTTCTCATCTTTGGCATCACACCAGCTCCAGCAATTTGGCAAAGAGCAATGGACCAAATGATCCAAGATATCCCAAGAACACAATGTTACCTTGATGACATCATCGTGACTGACAAATATGATGAAGTTCACCTCCAGAACCTTGGAAAAGTGCTTACCAGGCTGAGTGAGTATGGTCCATGCGCAGAGAGAAATGTGCTACCTTCTACCACTGGTTTCTCCCAAACATTGCTACAGTGCTGCACCCATTGAATGCACTGTTACAGACGGGAGTGAAGTGGGAATGTTCGTAAAGATGTGAAAGAGCATTCAGGGAAACAAAGAGACTAATAACATCAGATGAACTTCTCACCCATTACGACCCATCCCTGTCCATCAGACTGGTGTGCAATATGTTCCTTTATGGAATTGGAGCTATTTTGTCACTCATTATGAAAGATGGATCTGAACACCCAGTTGCATTTGCTTCAAGATCACTGATGAGCGCAGAACACAATACACACACAGATTGACCAAGAGGCCCTTAGTCTAGTATGGGGAATAAAGGAGTTCCACTACTACCCCTATGGATAAAAGTTTACTCTAGTGACAGACCTCCAGCCTCGTGTGTCTATATTCAATCCCAGGAAGGGAATTCCAGTGATGACTGCTACTCAGTTACAGCATTGGGCACTGTTCCTAGGAGCCCACACTTATGACATAGAGTTCAAGGGTGCCAAACAACACAGCAACACTGATGGCTTGTCACATCTTCCAGTATTGGGAACTGAAGAAGAAAAGTCTTCATACTGTGACCTAGCAGAAGTGTTCACAGTGCATTGGTGGACCATTGGTAATCAATTCCAAAGTACAAAGGGAAATGAGGAATGACCCATTGTCAAAAGTCTATGAAATCACCATGGCGAGCTCAGGGTAATGCTTTGTCTCCAAAGTTCTCACCGAGATGAGACCAACTGTCAGTATGTCAAAGAACACTGATGTGTGGATCTTGTGGTGTGGTTCCCTCTAAACTGCGCACCAGAGTGTTAGAAAATCTGCATGAAAGACACCTGGGTACAGTCAAGATGAAGATCCTTGTCTGGAGCTACATGTGATGGCCAAGAATAGATAAGCAGATGGAAAACTTGGCCAAAGATTGTTTGGGATGCCAAAAAGTTCAAAATTCATCCCCACGGCCACCGTTACACCTGTGGAACTAGCTGTCTTTACCATAGCAGAGTATATATTGACTTTGCTGGGCCATTCATTGACTCCGTTTTCTGATTGCTGTGGTTACTCATTCTATGTGGCCTAAGGTTATAGCAATGAAGCCAATCACCTCAGCAAAGACTATCTCTACTCTGAGGACTATCCTCACCAGAAACGGCTTACCAGAACAAATTGTGAGTGATAACGGACCATAATGAATCCTGACTGTTCATGACGGAAAATCATATCATACAGTTCAAGTCAGCTCTTCACCACCAGGCAATGAATGCGTTTGCTGAAAGGTTTATCCAAACCTTCAAGAAGTCCATTAAAGTAACGGACAAGGAGGACATTTCTCTACCTCACAAGGTGGACAACTTCCTTTTTGTGTATCAGAACTCTGTTCATGTGACAAAAATTGAACACCTGCAATTCTGTTCATGAGCAGGAATCTGAGATCTTGCATAGACATCCTGAAAACAGACCTCTGGAGGGAAGTGCAGAATAAACAGTTCAGCCAGTTGCCAAGCGAAGCAGCAAGGAACTTCGAGATTGGACAAGCGCTTGATTACCAAGAAGACAAGTGGACACCTGGAAGGATAGCTACAAGAACTGGGTCACTGATGTACACAGTGGATGTTGGAGGTCAGATATGGAGATGTCACTTGGACCAGGTTCTGGATGCACAACCAAAGAGCACTCCTGAATTGATTATATCCAACAAGATGGACACATTAAAGTCACCTCATTTATCTCCCAGTGATGATCACGTCATTGAAAGCAATGTGACACAGGAAACCGAGGATGTTATCTTAGACAAGACCCTACCAAACCCAATGCCATTCCATAGGTCCAGAGGTGTGATGAGAATATTATTATTGTCAAGACACCTGCCAAACTTGATGCCACTCCACAGGTCTGGAGATGCTATCCTGAAAGGAAAAGAGCACCACCCAAAAGAGTGAACGTTTAGAACTGTGAAGTTAGTTATGTACTGTTATTGTAAAAACATGTTTATTTGGAATACAAGTTTATGAAAGGGAAATAGATGTTTTGTACACATACAGTTTTATGCTGCATTAATCTAAAGGGGGAGGAAGAGTAATGTATGGATCTATTTCTTTTGGAACAATGATCCCCACCCCCACGCCCCAAGCACTATGTATTGATCTGTTGTCTACGCATGCACATTGTTCTCTCTCTCTGCAATGTGTATACACCAGCTAAAGCCATCTCCCTCGTGCATGCTTTTATTGTGCACAGGCACAACACCCTCCTTCTTCTCTTCCATCATTAATGCAGCCCTCATCTGCATCTCCTCTATTCCCAGATATTCATCCTCAGACCATCTCCCCGCCACCTTAACAGAGATGTTACTCTTGTCTTCACCTACCATCCACGAGCCTCTGCAGCCAGTACATTATTTTATGCAACTTCCGCCATCTTCTACGGGACCCTACTACCAAACACAACTTCACCTCCCTCCACTCTCCACTTTTGTCAGGGATTGCTCCTTCCATGATTCCCTAGTCCATTCATCCCTCCCCACTAATCTGTCTCCTGGGACTTATCCCTGGAAGTAGAAGTGTACACCTGCCTATTCACCTCCTCCACCACCTCCATTTAGGATGCCAAACCCTCCTTCCAGGGGAGGCAACACTTAAGCTGTGAATCTGTTGGAGTTGTCTAGTGTACCTGGTGCTCTTGATGTGGCCACCTCTAATTTGGTAATACCCGGTGTAGACTGTGGGGAACTGCTTTGTCGAGCACCTTCACTCCATCTGTAAATAGCAGGATTTCCCAGTGGCCAACTATTTTAATTCCTCTACTGCCTCGATGAGGCCACTCTCAGATTAGAGGTGCAACACCTCATATTCCGTCTGGGTAGCCTCTAACCTGATGACATGAACATCAATTTCCCTAATTTCAAGTAATTTTTGCTGCTCACCATTCCCTCTTCTTTCACTTCCCACTCTTACCTCCTCTCTTCCCTCACCTCCTATCACCACCCATTTGATGTCCTTCCTCCTTCCTTTTCTCCTATGGCCCACTGTCCTCTATCAGGTTCCTTCTTCTCCAGCCCTTTACCTTTTCTACCTATCGCCTCTCTGCTTCCAACTCTCTCCCCCTCCCCCACCTACCAGGATTTAACTATCAACTTCGAGTTTGTACTCCTTCCACCCCCCCCATCTTCTTATCCTGGCTTCTTCCTCTTTCCTTTCCAGTCCTGATCAGGGACTTTTACTAAGCAGTTGGCAGAATTAAGTCAGGAGTAACAGAATGATGGGATTCTGCCTAAAATATAACTTACACAAGCTGCAAACTTTCCTTAAGTGCCTAGGAGTAGCAAATCTGACACTCAAGGGAACTCAAACACTAAAGTCTAAACTGACTTCTTGGCCTTGTTCACCCTCCCCACCCCCCCACCCCCCCCAGGAATCAACTGTCTGCTGGTTTTCCCTAGATATCACTTTGCTGTTGTAGGTGTTCTAGTCAAAATGCCAGATGAGTGTAGCACTGGTGTGGGTGACTCATTATCTCAGTCAGAAACAGAGACTTGGTTAAAATTAGGCTGAAGGTTACCATAGTGAAGTTGAAATCTATTCACCTTGGGTGCAGACCATCATTCATTTTGTTGTTCCACAGAAAGTGGAATGGTTCTTTATATTAAATCTAGTACTTGAATAATATATATCTCTCCCAACACAAACAAAACATTGGAGTAACTCAGAAGGTCAGGCAGCATATGTAGAGTGAAATAAACAGTTGACATTTCCCACCTGTTTCCCTTTCTTCCATGGTCCACTGTCCGTCCTATCAGATTTCATCTTCTTCAGTTCTATACTTCTTCCACCTATCATCTCCCAGCTTCTCACATCAACCCTTCCCCCACTTTCCCCCTCACCTGGTAACAACTATCACCTGTTACCTCCTAGCCCTCCCCCACCTTATTTATGCTGATATCTCCCTTCTTCCACAAGTTATACCCAAATCCATCCTTTCTGCTAATCCTATTCACCTTGCATGGCTGGAGGAATTAGAACTTCCACCACAAACCTCCACTAAGATATTCTTACAGTCAGGTATGGAAAGGTAAAAGTGAATAATCTGAATGGCCAGTCCCTTATCCAAGCAGAAAAGTGCTTTTGCTCCTTTTCAAAACTGTTGCCCTACAAAGATTTGTGGGCAGCAATATATGGAGGCATCTCGTAGCCACTTTGAAACAGAAGAAGTGTGCATTCTGTACTTTAGTGTAAAAGAGGTACATATATTTCTATTTATGCAATGAATCAAACATGTTTATCTTCTGCGTGTCTTCTCTGACAACATTTATATAATTGCATAAAAGCTAAAATTTATACTGTTAAAAAAACTGCAGATTTCAAAACCCTAATTGGAACAGACATAACAATTTGAAACTCCATTAGGTTCATTCCAGCTGTTTGAAACTTCAATGAATTACACCACATCTGCACCAATTCAGCTTTTAATGCACCATTCTGAAGTCAGTTAACTACAATAGGGCTATAACAAGAAACTGCAGCCTAAACATTAAATGAAAGATATGAATGAAATTGATATACTCATCAATATCTGTTTGTAACATTAGATATGATATTTTTAGCTGCATTTGTGATGGAGTGTGCTATTGATTGAGATTATAATTTGAGCAGAGGGAGTATCAACATTCATAACTCACATCTTGACCAGGAGTTATGTAATCATTAATATTTAAGTTGCTTTCAATTATACAACAGCAGTGTTCTCAAGGTCTTGCACAATGGGTTGTCGAAACAAAAAAAAACTCCTAATACACAACATAAAATATGTATAAGGAGGGTTTAGAATAATTAATTCTTTAACAACTAGAAATGTTATATCCAATATTTTTAATTTCAATTAATATTACATCTTACTTCAGTGCTTCGCTTACATAATGATATGGTAGAAATTCTGAATGACTTTTTTTTTATCCTTTATATCCGGAGTTGTCTTCTACTGTTATGGGGGTAGAGTTAGTTTCATTCTTCCTTTTTCTCGGCCTATCTCTGGCTGAGATTGTCTTTTTTTTTTCTTCTTGGGTGGGGGGTGGGAGGTCTTTATCTAAATCTTATGGTTTTTATTCTAGTTTTTTTTAGTTTTTTCATTTGGGCTGATTTTGAACTACAAAAATGTCCGCTATGTTGTCACTTCCGGGTCGGCCCCTTATTTTTGTTCCTCTTCCAGGTACATGAGTTCATAATTTGGTTAACCCTTTATATACCAAAGGGTTGATTTCAGAAATATGGCTCAGAATATTAATTTTGTCTCTTGGAATACTAATGGTTTAAACCATCCGATTAAACGGAAAAAGATTTTCAAAGTATTCCAAAGACTTAATGCTCATATTATTTTTGTACAAGAAACTCATGTGAGGAAAGAGGACAAATATCGCTTTTTTAGGTTTTGGATGGGTCAACAGTATCATTCAAATTCGAATGCCAAAGTAAAGGGAGTTTCAATTTTTATTGACTCCTCTATTGCATTTGTCCAACATGATATCTTTTCAGATCCGAATGGTAGATTTTTGTTAATTACTGGCTTACTTTTCAACAAAAAGGTTGCTATGGTTAATGTTTATGCTCCAAATGTTGATTGTCCCGATTTTTTAAGTCCTTATTTACTTCCTTACCTAATTTAAATGAATATAAGTTAATAATGGGTGGTGACTTTAATTGTTGTTTAAATCCTTTGATGGACAAATCTTTATCTACTCAGACTTTACCTAATAAGTCGGCCACTTGTATTAACTTCTTTTTGACTGATAATGGAATTTTTGATATTTGGAGATTTTGGCATTCTAAGGACAAAGAGTTTTCATTTTTCTCACATGTTTATCATTCTTACTCGAGAATTGATTATTTTTTTATTGACTCTTGTTTCATTCCATCGGTAATTGGTTGTAATTATGATATTATAGCCATCTCTGACCATGCTCCATTAAAACTTTCTATTAAATTTACGGGTACAGCTTCTAGTGCCAGACAATGGCGATTTGACTCTACCTTATTGCAAGATCCGGATTTTATTAAATTTATGAAGGAACAGATTGATTTCTTCTTTTCAACTAATTCCATGGATGATATTTCTTGCGGAACACTTTGGGACACTTTTAAAGCATATATACGTGGACAGATTATCTCCTATTCTGTTGGTCTGAGAAAACGCATCAAGATGGAAACTCTTTTATTGGTTGATAAAATTAAAGAGATTGACAAGAAATATTCGATTACTCCTAGCAAGGAGCTTTACAAACAAAGGGCTGAACTTCAAACGGAACATAGTTTATTACTTACATCTTCGATTGAAAATCAATTAATGAAAACCAGATCTGATTTTTATATACATAGTGATAAATCGGGTAAACTGTTAGCTAGTCAATTGAAGAATGCTTTGGTTAAACATCAAATTACTAAGATCCGTCAGCAGAATGGGGATCTGACAGTTAACCATGATGAGATAAATAAATCATTTAAAGATTTTTATACCTCCCTGTATCATTCTGAATTCCCCAATGATCGTAATACCATGTGTGATTTTCTTGGGAAATTGAATTTTCCAAAATTATCATCAAATGATCTTTCAATATTAGAAACTCCTATTACGGATGCAGAAATTAAAGGGGTTATTTCTTCTATGAATTCTGGGAAAGCACCAGGTCCAGATGGGTATACAGTAGAATTTTTTAAATGTTTTTCCACTACTCTTTCTCCTTGGTTATGCAGGGTTTTTGAAGAAGCAATTAGATTGGGCAATTTGCTTCCATTTCTTTAATACTGAAGAAAGATAAAGACCCTACTGACTGTGCATCCTATAGACCAATATCTTTATTGAATGTAGATTCCAAGATCTTTTCCAAGTTACTGGCATCCAGGTTGGAGAAAGTATTACCCCAAATTATTCCGGAAGATCAAACCAGTTTTATTAAAAATCGCTATTCTTTTTTTAATGTTAGGAGATTATTGAATATTGTTTATACTCCTTCACATAGCACTTCAGAATGTGTTATTTCTTTAGACGCGGAGAAAGCATTTGATAGAGTTGAGTGGCCATACTTATTTTATGTGCTTGAGAAGTTTAATTTTAGTCCGACATTCATTTCCTGGATTAAACTGATATATCATACTCCAGTAGCCTCGGTGCTTACTAACAATCTAAGATCTCCCTTTTTTCGTTTATTTCGGGGTACTAGACAAGGTTGTCCTCTTAGTCCATTATTATTTGATATTGCTTTAGAACCCTTGGCTATTGCTATCAGAGAATCACAGAACATTTTTGGCATTAAGCGTGGGACAGATATACATAAGTTATCTTTATATGCAGATGATTTATTATTATTTATTTCTGATCCTGAGAAATCCATTCCTGCAGTTTTATCACTGTTGGTTCAATTTAGTGATTTTTCCGGGTATAAATTAAATCTTAATAAGAGTGAATTGTTTCCTTTAAATAGACAGGTTCCAATTTATGGAAATTTACCTTTTAAATTAGTTAATGACTCTCATTTATTTAGGGATTAAAATCACAAAAAACTATAAAGACTTATTTAAGGTTAATTTTTTTACCCTTAATTGATCAAATTAAATGTTTGTTTACTAAGTGGTCACCATTATCTTTATCTTTGATAGGTCGGATTAATGCCATTAAGATGGTTATTTTACCCAAGTTTTTATATATATTTCAAGCGGTACCAATTTTTATTCCAAAATCTTTTTTTTCTAATGTTGATTCAAAAATTTCCTCATATATATGGCAGAATAAAAACCCTAGGTTACGTAAAATATATTTACAGAAGGCAAAGAAGGAAGGTGGATTGGCATTGCCTAATTTTAGATATTATTATTGGGCAGTTAATATCCAATATTTGATATGTTGGTTAAAGGATTGGGATATATCTTTTAGTCCTCGTTGGGTGAACTTGGAAATTAATTCTGTACAAGGATTCGCATTGGGTTCTATTTTAGGGACTTCTCTTCCCTTCGATCTTTCTAAATTGCCAAAACGAATTGACAACCGGATAGTTAAACATACTTTACGTATATGGTTTCAATTTCGGAAATTTTTTGGGTTGACTCAGTTTGTTTTAAATATTCCTATTGTATCCAATTGCTTTTTTTATCCTTCTATTATAGACCAAGCTTATTCAGCTTGGAAGACTAAAGGATTATTACGTTTTTCCGATTTATTTTTAGATAATTGTTTTATGTCTTTTGAGCAATTATCTAATAAATATAATTTGCCTAGATTTCATTTTTTAGATATTTACAGATTAGGAATTTCTTAAATACTGTACTTCCTACCTTTCCAAATTTTGTGTCTTCAGGTATTTTGGAAAATTTGTTTGAACTAAATCCTTTTCAGAAAGGGCTAATATCAAAACTTTACAATATAATTATGAAGATACGTTCAGAGCCCTTTTATAAGACTAAAAATGATTGGGAAAGAGAACTTAACCTTATTATCCCTATTGAGAATTGGGATAAAATTCTTCAATTAGTTAATACATCATCTATATGTGCTAAACATTCATTAATACAGTTTAAAGTTGTGCACAGGGCTGATATGTCCAAGGATAATTTGGCTCGCTTTTATTCCTATATAAATCCTATTTGTGACAGATGTCATTCTGAGATAGCGTCTTTAACTCATATGTTTTGGTCGTGTCCGCTTTTGAAAAAATATTGGAAAGATATTTTTGATATTATTTCTGCGGTATTGAACATTGATTTACAACCTCATCCTATTACTGCAATTTTTGGTTTACCTATGATGGACTCACTCCATTTATCCCCTTCCGCTTGTCAAATGATTGCATTTCTTACATTAATGGCTAGAAGATCTATTTTGTTGAATTGGAAAGAAATTAATCCTCCTACCTTATTTCATTGGCTTTCTCAAACTATGTTATGTTTAAATTTAGAAAAAATTAGAAGTGTGGTATTTGATACTTCTATTAAATTTGATAAGATATGGAAACCTTTTATTCAATATTTTCATATGATGTAAATGACCCTGTTCCAAGCCTATTTGTTTTTCCAGTTTCGATTGTATATATGTTGAGAGGATCGGAGTTGACGACATTGATGAATTTCTATTGTTGTGAGATATTATAAACAGCCCTTTTTTTCTTTTCTTTTTTCTTTTTATTTTTTCTTTTTCTCATTTTTCTTTTTTGTTTTTTTCTATTAGCTATTAGATTAGTTTTTTTTGCATATTTTTTTCTTTTTTTAAATAAATATATATTATGATATACCTAGGTTTGACTTGTTTATTTGTATATTGTATTGTTTATGATTTGGGAATACTCATTTATATTGTAATCATTGCTTATGTATTCTCTTATGTTTACTTTGAAAGTGTATGTTTGTAATCCCATTATCTATGTATTATTTGATTTTGCTGATAATAATAAAAATAAAAAGATTGAGAAAGAAAGAAATTCTGAATGACTTTAAACTGAAAGGGTTAAACCATTTTTGGCTTTTGACATATTTATAACATAAGCAATTTTCTCATTATAAAATATAAAAATATTGTATCATTTAAATTTTCATATGAATCCGATTTGGACCTAAATCTGAATCTAATGCTGTATCTTGAACAGTTAAAGCTCCTTTAGAAATTTTGACTGATGAACATTAAAAACGTGTTGGCAAACAAATCCAAACTGCCTATAAACAAAACCTGATCAAGTGAAGCTGGTCTGAATGTTACCAGTTTTTTTAAAAACAGTTAATACATACATATCACTGTGAAGGGAAATGTAGTCTACTGCCATAACCAGTAACATGCATCTTGCCAGACACATATTCAGAATAGTTTCTCCCCCCGAGTTGACCAGGTGCTTTTTCAAACAACTGGCAGGTTAAAAATATTACTTTATTAGAAAGAACTGAGCTTTTTCTCAGAAATAGTTTATGCAAAGATTTTTTTTTGGTTTAATTAACTTTGTCCAATGTAAGATATATCAGGCAACAGAGATTATCTTTATGCAGATCGATAGCCATTCTCTCAGATCACTGACTCTGCCGACAGTAGGACTTTGTGGGAAGGGGAAAATCACCATGATACTTATTTTAAAATATCATTTTGAAAGCCTTTGATTATTAGGCAACAGACTTTAAAACACTTCTATACTTATATACTCATATTCCAAATTCTTTGTGGTTTAACCCTTAACAGCTGTCTTTTTTGCTATTTACCTTTGTTTTCATGTACATTTAACATTTGTTATTAACTTCATAAAGAGGTTTAAAAGATATACAGTCAGTGGCTACTTTATCAGGCACATCTGCACACCTTGGAAAAGCAAATATCTAATCATCCAATCATGTGGAAGCAACTCAATGCACACAAGCAGACAGACATGGTCAAGAGGTTCAGTTCTTGTTCAGACCAAACATCAGAATGGGGAAGAAATGTAATCTAAGTGACTTTGACTGTGGAATGATTGTAGGTACCAAACAGGATGGTTTGGGTATCTCAGAAACTGCTGATCTGGTGATTTTCATGCACAACAGTCTCTAGAATTTACAGAGAGTGGTGTGAAAAACAAAAGAAAACCCACATCCACTGAGCAGCAGTTCAGTGGGCAAAAACACCTTGTTAATGAGCAAGGTCAGAGGAGAATGTCCAGGCTGGTTCAAGCTGACAGGAAGGTCACAGTAACTCAGATAGCCAGGTGCTACAACAGTAGTGTACAGAAGAAGCACATCATATCAAACCTAGAAGTGGACAGGCAGTAGAAGACCACAAATGTATACACAGTGGCTAGTTTATTAGGTAGAAGAGGCACCTAATAAAATGGCATTTGTGTACATATTGATGCCATGGCATATTATCTATCACCTATCAAGAAGTTAAGAAAAATATAGTAACCTCACAGCCATGACCTGCAATCATCTTCAAAGGCAATCTAGAATAGAGTTCAATAATAGCCCTATCAACAAAGCCCACATTCCATTTTTTTCAGAAATAGCAGTAAACAAGATACCTTGGCAAATGTGTTCATCTTGAGTAACATTAAGCACAATGGGGTTAAATTAGAGGGAGGGAGATTTACTAACCACAAGGGTGTGTGCTTCATCTCCTGCTCTACTCACTTTACATTTATGACTGTGTGGCTAAGCACAGCTCCATTGCCATATTTAAGTTTGCTGACAACACCACTGTTGAAGGCTGAATCAAATGTGGTGATGAATCAACATATCGGAGAGAGATGTAAAAACTCACAGAGTCATGCCACAATAACCTCTTACTGAGTGTCAGCAAGATCAAGGAGCTGATTATTGTCTTCAGGAGGAGGAAACTCCATGAGCCAGTACTCATCAAGGTGGAAGGGGTCAGCAGCTTTAAATTCCTCAGTGTTATCAATTCAGAACGTCTGTCCTGAACCCAGTATGTAAGTGGCATACACCAGCGCCCCTGACTCCTTAGGAGTTTGCTAATGATTCGGCATGACATCTAAAACTTTGACAAACTTCTATAGACGTGTGGCGGAAAGTACATTGCCTGGCCGCATCACACCCTGGTCTGGAAACACCAATGCTCTTGAATGGGAAATCCCTCAAAAATTCGTGGACACAGCCCAGGTCGACACGGATAAAGCCTTCACTTCCTTTGAGCACATCTACACAGAGTGTTGTCACAGGAAACAGCATCCATTATCAGGCTCCCAGGCCATGCTCTCTTCTTGCTGCTGCCATCAGGAAGAAGGTACAGGAACCTCAGGACTCACAGCACCAGGTTTAGGAACAGTCATTACCCCTCAAACATCAGGCTCTTAAACTAGAAGGGATAACTTCTCTCATCTCATCACTGAACTATTCCCATAACCAATGAACTCACTTCCAAATACTTTCATCTCATGTTCTGGATATTTAATGCTTGCTTGCTTATTTATTTACTTTAAATTTTGTATTTGTAATTTGCTGTCTTTAGCTCATTGTTTGTTGGGTCCGTCCTATTGGGTGTGGTCTTTATCAATTCTAGTATGCTCACAAGAAAATGAATCTTGGGGTTGGATGTGGTGATATATATGTACTTTGATAATAAACTTACTTTGAAGTTTGATTTTTTTCCCTTCTTGTTCTTGTAACTATAAAAACTAATAAGCAGCCTCTTTTTTTTCCCCTTCATCCTTTATTGTTATATAAGCAGGTGGGTGCCAGTGCTAGTGATCTGAAATAAGTGCAAAGTTAAATTGTAGGATTACTGAACATTTAAGTTTCCATTTCTAATGATTTTTAAAATAATAATCCAAGTAGACCTAATTTATTATGCACTGGATAATAAGATTCTCACTAACACTGAAACAGTGCTCTTGGGGATTAGTTAAACCCTGCAGGACAAGAATATAGCACCCATATATGTTATTAAGGGCACATTTAATTTGTGAAGTCATCTAGAAACTTCCAGAGAAAATTTTTAAAAATATTCATTTTTTAAAAATTGAATTGCATACTACACATTTCCAATTTACCTACAAAATGCAAATTAAACCAATGCTCTGCCTACCTATTCAGTAGTGTTAAGGATGTCATAGCACAATGGAGAGCAGGAATTGCCCACAGCTCTCTACTATCAATTTTCCTTCAGTCTACTATTAACATTCGATCATGTATCTCAATACTATTTGTGCCAAATCATTTGGGACGAAATAGTTCTCATATTTGGCTACATACTAAAGATATCATTAGGTAAACACACCAACACGTTTCTGAAATATGCAACTTCCACTCTCTTATGCCCAAGTTATTTCTTTAATACATGGGAGAACGCAGTAATGTTGGTACAGAAAGCACCAGCAAAAGTACGCACCGAGGCAAAGGAATTTGACGTATTCCTTCCAGCGGGTTTTGGGCAAGTGGGGTGACGTGAAAAGCGCAACGAATTCTCAAATGATTCTTATTTTTTCTCCTCCTGAGGGATGTGGAGTTCCTATACGTGAAAGGAAACAATCTACAGGGGCGGTGAGGATGAGTTTTGCAGCTAGAGGCTTCACGAACTTTTCCAGCAGCCTACCGGAGGGTCAAAACGTGAACTAAGGGCGGACTGGGGTAACAACGAGTGCTCTGCACTCGAGCAGGGGTGGAAAGCCGGGATGACGCACCGGCTTCCCATGTTCACCCCGGAAACAAGGCGGCAAGAACGTCGAGGCAAAGAGCAGCGTGTAAAAGAGACGTTACCCGGGGTAGTCGGAGGTCCTCAGGGAGCTGGTAGATCGCGACCGCGGTTTCAACACAATGTGGCTCATGCTGAAGTGTACAGAACCCGCCAGGACTCTGGCGCCGGCTCGCCTCCCTTTTCCTTCTTCACATCTTATTTCCTTGTCAGAGCACTTCGTCTGGAAGATGGCTGTGGCCGGCTCACCCCTTTCGATAGCTTGTTTCTTCACACGAGCCCGAATTACTCAAGCTTCAACTGTTCGGAAGTGACAGCGCGCCCTCCCTCCCCGCTCTGCTGGCGTCTGTCTGTTCTGGCTCAGCATTGGGGACCGGCTGCACTCTCCGAGGGCGGGCAGCCTCTCGCCTCTCCCAGACGAGCAGAGAAGCGCACATGTCCAGCGACCCCCTCCGCCTCTGTGTGGGCACGCTGCCGGCGATCACATCCTTTTTTTTGTCGGCGAGTAGATGTAGTGTGTCCCGGCTCCCCGCCACCTGCCGCCACTCTCTCGCTGCCCTGTTCTCACCCGCCTCTTTTCATCTTCCCACTTGATACCCTGGAGTACCAAGTACCCCGGACCCCAACATTCTCTGCACCTCTTGATATAGACTGATTTCCCCCCTCTCCACACTGTAAAAGTTTTTCGTCCGGAAGCCTCGCTGAGGTTTCGGCTGCTTAGTGCGGGGACAGACATTGTTGTACTTCCAGGAGGTGATTTTTGCTTCTCCCAAGGGCAGTTCTGGAGTTTCATTTACTTCCAATTGAGATATCGGGGCTGTGGATGTGGGGGCAAGGTTTTCATTGCTGGAATGTTCAAGCTCACTGTCGTGGATACTCATACCCAACGTACAAATGTCACGAAAACTAGCTCTCTGCAGCAACAGCACACTACATTACTAACATAAATTACATTAACTTAAATTAATATTAGTTATTCATAACATGACATAAAACAAAAATAAATTTAACATTAGTGTGCAAATTGAGAGGAATATAGTCTGGAGATAGAATTAGGGTTTTCAGGTCAGCACCAAGGTTACTGAAGTGAATAGTTTCACTCTTGCATATTGTACTTACTGCTGTATTTATTACTACGATGTGTAATCTTTACTCTGCGAACATCACACCAGCAAGGCATTTCATTGGCTATATATGACAATAAACTAATCGGAATCTGAATCTTACTATCAGTGATTTCTTTACAATGCTTTGCTCTGCATTATTATTATTCAGACCTCACAGGTGTCAATATAATATTCTGCCGGCAATGAATAAGCTTTCAATTACATTCACCAGACATGGTTACAGAGCACCCAACCCAAATGTTTCTAGGACATTTAACATTAACTTAGTTTGAGCTGTAATATGCAGAGTGCTGTGTGTCTCCCCACACCGCGGGCCCAAGATTCCGCCTCACATCACTTTGATTTCTGTATCTCCTATGTGAACATACAACAGCAAGAAAAAAGGCCTTTCAGGATATCTGGAGTGGAGATGGAGTCAGAAAGCTACTAAAAAGTGATGTTGCTCAGTCTCTTAATGTCACCTCATACCACTGACCTGGTCAGTGTTTTGTTACAATCTCTTTGCATCTATCCGGTGAAATACGGAAACTTTATATAATCCATTGAAAGGAATTTACAAACTGTACCAATGTTACAAATATGTTGCAGTGAAAACGGCAGTAAAACATCTTGTCAGGAAAATAGCTTTCATTTTATGCACACACACAGTTAAAGATGAAAGTCCAGAATATGCTATCAATTGACCAGAAATTGTAGTTTGTCCTTTTTTGGTACACTAAATGTGTACAGTCTATTGCACAGATGCCCAATCAGATATACCAAAAGAAATCTGAAAATTTGCTTAAAATAGATCTAAAGCAACATACTGTAATGGCATGTCACAGGTGGAATCACATACTAAAACAGGACCTCTACACTTTCCCGCACATCTGCCCTCACCCCATCCACCCACCACCCCACTCAGGATAGGGTTCCCCTTGTCCTCACCTACCACCCCACCAGCCTCCAGGTCCAACGTATAATTCTCCGTAACTTCCACCACCTCCAACGGGATCCCACTACCAAGCACATCTTTCGCTCTCCCTTGTCCATTCATTCCCCGCCCCCATCCCTTCCCACCGATCTCCCTCCTGGCACTTATCCTTGCAAGCAGAACAAGTGCTACACCTGCCCTTACACTTCCTCCCTCACCACCATTCAGGGCCCCAGACAGTCCTTCCAGGTGAGGTGACACTTCACCTGTGAGTCGGCTGGTGTGGTATACTGCTCCCGGTGTAGCCTTTTATATATTGGTGAGACCCGACGCAGACTGGGAGACTGTTTCGCTGAACACCTACACTCGGTCTGCCAGAAAAAGCAGGATCTCCCAGTGGCCACACATTTTAATTCCACGTCCCATTCTCATTCTGATATGTCTATCCATGGTCTCCTCTACTGTCAAAATGAATCCAAACTCAGGTTGGAGGAACAACACCTTATATACCGGCTGGGTAGCCTCCAACCTGATGGCATGAACATTGACTTCTCTAACATCCGTTAATGCCCTTCCTCCCCTTCTTACCCCATCCCTGACATATTTAGTTGTTTGTTTTTTCCTCTCTCTCTCTGCCCATCACTCTGCCTGTTCTCCATCTCCCTCTGGTGCTTCCCCCGCCCTTTCTTTCTCCTGAGGCCTCCCGTCCCATGATCCTTTCCCTTCTCCAGTTCTGTATCACTTTCGCCAATCACCTTTCCAGCTCTTAGCTTCATCCCACCCCCTCCGGTCTTCTCCTATCATTCCGCATTTCCCCCTCCCCCCACTACTTTCAAATCTCTTAGTATCTTTCCTTTCAGTTAGTCCTGACGAAGGTTCTCGGCCCGAAACGTCGACAGTGCTTCTCCCTATAGATGCTGCCTGGCCTGCTGTGTTTCACCAGTATTTTGCGTGTGTTGTTTGAATTTCCAGCATCTGCAGATTTCCTTGTATTACCTCTACTCTTGACAGGAGATAACAAAAAGCTCCCAACTGTTGCCTTGGCCATGCCGATCACTAAGTAGAGCTTGGAACTCAGCCTCTTAACACATAGATGCATATGCACTGTGTGTGAACTGCCACTCTGAGGTTGGAGTGACCCAGAAGGAGACAGCACAACATAGAACATCAAACAGTACAGCCCCTTTGACCCACAATGTGGTGCTGCACTAATTAAATTAATCAAGTGCCCAACTAAACTAATCACTTCTGCCCGCACAATGCCATCTTCTCCTCATGTGCCAATCCAAGAGCCTCTTGAACATCTCTATCATTTGACTCCACCAGCAGCCCAGGCAGTGGATCCCATGCACGTACCAGACCCTGCACACTTACCCCAAAGTGTATCGGGGCACTTCACCCCAAAGCAAACTGCAAAAGTTTACATTTGGCCTAGTTAAACTCCATCTGCCATTTGTCCACTCATTTCTGCCAAAGAGCTACACCCATTGGCCACTCTACGGTTCTTTGCGGGAATGGGACCAGCTCTCGTGGTTTCACGACAGGCCGTTATTCAGCATGCCAAGTGTTCGGCATGCCTTCGGAGGGCCGAGATCTCGTGTCTCTGGGGACGGGCGGATCGAAGGTCGATGTTCAGGCAGGAGGCCGGTGTGTCGTGGGAGATGGAAGATCTAAGTCTGCGTGCCCAGAGTCTCGAGATCTTTGGGCACAAAGCTCGAAAAAAGTGACACAACAGACTTTTAACATCTTAAACCAGCAAGTTGTTTATTATGTTTCCCCTCTCACTGTGAAACGGAGACACCTCTTTCTCCCTTATTAGGGAGAGAGAGAGCCTGTGATATGTCGAATACTGGGTCAGTAAGCAGCCTTTGGAGTACTGCAAGTCCGTGTTTTTGCTGTTGCTTTGCTCACACTTGAGTGCTTGGTGGTGGGTGCTGATGCTTTTTTTTGCACATGGGGGGAGAGGGGGATCGTTTCTTGCTGTTGCTTATGTGTGGGAGGGAGAGCTGGGAGGTACTTTGGGGTTCTAACATTCATTCGTTAGGAGCACTTCTTTGTTTTTGTGGATGGTTGCGAAGAAAAAGCATTTCAGGATGTATATTGTATAAATTTCTCTGACATTAAGTGTACCTTTGAAACCTTTATGAGGTACCCCCCCACCTCATAAAGTGGCCACTGGTTATATGTTCATAGTCCTCTGTAGCCCATGCACTTGAAAGTTTGACGTGTTGTGCATTAAGAGCTGTTCTTCTGCGTACCACTGTTGTAACGTGTCATTGTTTGAGTCACCATCATCTTCCTGCCTGCTTGAATCAGTCTGACAATTCACTTTTCATATCTCTCATTAACAAGGCATTTATGCCCGCAGAACTGCCGCTCGCTGGATGGTTTTGTTTTTCACACATTCTCTTTAATGTGCATAAAAGAGATTATTGTGCATGAAAATCTCAAGAGATCAGCAGTTTCTGAGATACTCAAACCACCCTGTCTGGCACCAACAATCATTCCACAGTCAAAGTCACTTAGATCACATTTCTTCCTCAGTCTGGCCTGAAGAAAAACTGAACTTCCTGACCATGTCTGCATGCTTTCATGTATTGTGCTGCTGCTACTTCTTTAGTTGATTAGATATCTACATTAATGAGCAGGTGTACAGGTGAACCTAATATAGCATCTAATATACCAAGTGTATATCCTGTTGTATCCTTTGCCTGTCATCTATGCTATCCACATCACCATCATATATATATATAAATGGTGCTTAGTGTTTTAATGAGATCATGAATATAGAGGAAATAAAGTCTATAGAGTAAATATAGAGCAAATAAAGAGTGGATGGAGATGAATGATTTTCCACTGTGTGTTTCAAATCGAATCAAAGCTAACCAGCAAAGCAAATGATATAAAAATTTGCTTCTATATAGGAAGTGGTGTTTACACAAAATGAAGTGTGGCTTTAGAGACTGAAACACTCCCTGCCTGCCATTCATAGGATGTCAAGCTTAACTGAAACTAAAGGTCATGTGATCACTTCATTAAGTCTTTGGCAAAAGCAGGATCGTCTCAGAGACTGGTCTTGAAATCAACCTTACCAATTTTTACTTTACCCATTTTTACGTGGAAATATGGCCCTGATGATGTTTTGGGTGGGAGTCAGCAAGAGCTGATCAGATTGGAGCCCTCTTGTGGCACGGTCAGCCATGTTGAGATCAGAAGGTTAACAGTTCAATTGGCTCTTCTGAGTTGATCACCTGAATTACTGGATCCTATTATGAACATAAACACAGAATCTCCTTTTTTCATTAAATATATAACCGAGGACAATCTTGCTCTTTGTAAAGAATTTGATAACATTTAGTTCTGTGTCCAGCTCATCATCTCAGCCAGCTCACTTGCTAGAACAGCAGCACTAAGTCCAAGCCTTGGTATGGTGAGAACTGGTTTGGGAGCAAGCTTTGCTTTTCCAACTTCACTGTACTTAGCAGCGCCTGTGACCTTCAAGTATACAACAGCAATAATAGCTTCAGTTAACTTCATTGAAGATATGCATCTCTTTCCTTTGGGCTGAAGATAGTGGAATTGTTGTGTTGATTCCTGGAATTTTCAAACCTATGGGATCCTGAAGGGAAAGGCACCACTGCTGCTACTGCTCAAATTTCTCTTTAGGAAGTCAGGCATCCTAACCCCAAGTGTCCTAGGTCAATTCTCTTAACACGAAGCATTCCTGGATACTAACTGGAGCAGCAAATCCAAGAGGGTCAAATAGAATACTGATAGCCAATTTTGAGCCACAACACATGATGGGTCTTTCAGTATCAGCCACCTGGAAAGTAAGGATGTCTGTGACGAGGTTCCATCCAAGGCCCAGACTACACTGCCTAGGTGGGAGGTCCTGTCCAAGATTAAGATTCTGTAGGCCTTTTGGCAGATCTTCAGATGGGAAATATTGCATGACCTCAGCACTGGCAGGTGCAACCCTATGCAGTCTGAGATTAGACTGTGGCCAGATGTCTTGCATTGCATTGAGCAAGATGACAGCTTCTTCTGCAATAGAAAATGATTTAAGGCCATTAACAACATAGAATGCCTTTCTATGTACCTCCGTGCTTCAGTCCCAGATTCCTTCTCTCCCTCATTAGATGTCCTCTTATGGCCATAGGTTTCCACAGATGACAAAGAGCAGTTACCAACTATCATGGAGAACTCCAGAATTTCATTGTATAATCAGTGGTCACAAAACCACAAGAATCTGAGGTAGTCTCAATGAACTTCTCTCACTAGGAAGCTGTGAAACATTTGTTTGATGTCAGCCATTGCTGCGATGGATTCAATCCTGAAGCGCATGAGGAACCTAAGCACACTGTTATTGAGGGCTGGACCCCCCAAGAGCACATTCTGCAGTGATAGGCCTTTGAACTTGAATCAAAGACAATTTGCGTTTATGCAGGTTTCTGTGGATGCTAAACACCAAAGTTGGGCAAATACCAGCTTTCTTTGCTGGGATCTGGTGGAGGCATTAACTCAGCATGATTGTTCCTGAAGAGTCTCTCCATGAACTCCACGTAATGAGCTTTCATTTCTGGTTTCCTTCCCATTGTGCGACTGAGGGACATAAGCCAGCTAAGGGCCTGCCCTCTGTTGCTTGGTAGGAGTTGTTGTGGATAACAAAAAGGAAGAGGGGCTACCCAACTGTTTGATTCATCTTTGCTAAGCTCGTTGCTCATGACTCAAAGGAAGACCTCATCTTTGATGGCTGCTGCCAGCTTATAATCATCTTCTGAGTGACAGCAGACCAACTTGCCTGAATCTGCTTGAGCAGTGTTAAGCATGTCAGGGCACTTGGCTTGCTGTCTACAATCTTCTCTTTCATATAGGTTCATCTCTCAAATGAAATGACTGAGGTGCCCATTCTCTGGGTTATTAATCTTAAATGTGTGACAGTGGGCTGATCGAGGCAGATTTTGATCCAACTCAGGTCCAGTCATTGGGCATAAGGGGCATCATGTCAATGTGCATGAATGGTGTCTCTTCCAAGCAAGAAGAGAATCTGATCAGAGGGGTCAAGTGGGGGGAATCTTGTCACCAATGGACTTAAGATATGAATGATTGCATGCTGCCTCAGGAGTTAGGACTTCATCCCCATTGTTTGGAATATGTTAGCACTCAATGAGGATTGGCAAGGGTAAAGAGACCTCCACTCCTGTTGCCTTCATAACAAATCCACTGGCTGTTCTTCCGGCAACTTCTGATGACCCTGAACATGCCTTTAGAGTATATGGGAAAACAGAACTTTGAATACTGATGTTGATTTTGCCAAAGGTACATTGTTCTGATCATCTAATATCACATAGTCCTTTAGTTTTTGCTCAGCATGTCCTTTCAGGTAGATACTGACTGTACATATTTTAGAGCAGGAAGGCTTTCCCGCATTCCTTGGTGCATGAGGAAGTGGCTCTATCTGATGGATGCTCACTTCTGCAGATGTGCTGGAACTGGTAGTAGCCCAAGGTGCTGTTCTGAATAAGTGCTTGTCTTGTTTTGTCTTGTCCATACTGCACCAACCGCCGCCACTGGGCTATAAACGTGCAGGAGCAGTGTGTGGTTAAGTGCCTTGCTCAAGTACACACATGCTGCCTTGGCTGAGGCTCGAACTAACGACCTTCAGATCGCCAGCCCAAAGCCTTAACCACTTGGCCACGTATGTGCTGTTCACTGCTGTGCTCAGTGCAGTGTATGATAGGTTTACAGTCTTTGGCTTGGTGTGCTGTGGAAGCACAACATATTGAGTGCTCCTTTAGAAAGCGTCTCCAGTATACACACAATTTTTCTCTGAATCCTCTGCATTTCCTGAAGGGGTGAGGTTTCTTATGGACAGGGCATTTATTATGGCTCATGATAGAATTTTCTACTTCAGCTTTGCTGACCGTGATAGGGTTTTGGTTGCTGGAAACCTATTTTTGAATGAGGTATTATTGAAAGTTGAGAGCATATAACTAGGATCATTTCACATTTCTGTGTGAGGGCATATGATTCCACAAAGAATGAAAATAGCGGATGGAGGGTATGATGCTTTGTTTTATATTTGAACCCTTCAATTATCCACTGTTCTTGCATGTTGTTCTGTAGTTGTTCTCTTTTCCTCTTGCTGTATCTGAGAAGCTGTCCTAGTAGGTAACCCTTGCTTTTTGTGGCTTGCAGTTCCAACATCAGATCTGCAAGCTCCTGTAACTTCTACAGTTCTTTGTGTGAGAACTTTAGCAAATTACAAATATACTGAAGAGAGATTCTTCAATTGCCTCTGGAGAGCCATAGCATTTGCTTAACTTCTGTCACAGCATTTGCAAATCCATGGCTGGATTATTAATGTGAACTGCTCTAACCCGTCTAACGTGTTGCAGTGACTCCCCATCAAGTGACTCACAGAGAAGGTCTAGCTTTTCACAGGGTTTGAGACATAGTCCTTCCATGGCATTACAAAAGCTTTAGTTCCTGTTGTGCCTAGGTGTTGATGAGCCAGATTCCAACCCAAATCTAATGCACCTGCAGCTTCTGAATGAGAGCACTGTAGAGACTGGTTTGCCAAATCTAATGCACCTGCAGCTTCTGAATGAGAGCACTGTAGAGACTGGTTTGCCAAATGTATGTCCTGGGATGGATGGAAGTTCATTCTGTCCATGTCTCTGCAGACGGGATTATCATCAACAGCATTATTTGACTAAGGTCTTTTCTGTGGCAGAATGGGGTGTTGTGGGTCTCTGCTGCTGCAGACCTTGACAGTCAATACCTGTGCTATGTGAGTGACATGCTGGCTGAGTAGTGTGGGCATCTCTGTGGAGAGCTGGAACACTTTGTTTTATAGCCAGAATGTGTTTGGACTTATCCTTCAGTAAGATGCATTGGTTGTTGTGACAACAAGGCATGACTGATTCTGTTTATAGACTCACAGATGTCTAAGTCAGATGCTGCTTCATACACCTCTGCCTATGCTGAGGCAGCCTCAGCTTCACGCTTTTCCTTGAGCACACTTAATTTAGACTGTACACGTGCTCTCTCCATATCCACACATGCTTTCTCCATTTGTATCACAACTTCACACTTAGCATAAGCCGTTCTCATTCTTATCGCTTCAGTTCTGGTGACGGGGTTGTGATGCAGCTATGCTAGTTGTAGCTTTGTTCAATCATTGCAAAGGTATCGATGCTGAGCCACATTCTGACCTGGTTTCCACGTGTTGGTGATTGATGTTGCTCTGGACAAATGCTAACATTGTCATCAGCAACATTCATACACGTCTCCAATCTGCATGCAAAGTCTTTGAAGATGAATTATCCTTTCATTCTATTAATGTCATCTCTTAACTCTTTCAATATATAGAGGTATATCCCATCAGGATTTGGTGAGTTATCCGGGAGTGGACAAGGGAGTCGCGTAGGGAATGATCCCTGCGGAAAGCAGAAAGGGGGGGGGAGGGAAAGATGTGCTTGGTAGTGGGATCTCATTGGAGGTGGCGTAAGTTACAGAGAATTATACGTTGGACCTACAGGCTGGTGGGGTGGTAGGTGAGGACAAGGGGAACCCTATCCCAAGTGGGGTGGCAGGCGGATGGGGTGAGGGCAGATGTGCAGGAAATGGGAGAGATGCGTTTGAGAGCAGAGTTGATGGTGGAAGAAGGGAAGCCCCTTTGTTTAAAAAAGGAAGACATCTCCTTCGTCCTGGAATGAAAAGCCTTATCCTCCTTCCTGACTAAATTCGCCACCTCTCTTGACCTTCAAGGTTCTCTTACCCTGGATCTTTTCCTTCCTTCTTACCTGCCCTGTAATCTGTGCAATTGGCTGTACAGCTGTTCCCCATAAAGTCACTATTGTTCCTGCACTATTTTCTCATAATTTCCCCTGTTAATACTTTCCTATAAAGTTCACACTTAAACTTACCTGGCTAGACTCATTACTGAAAACCAGGTCCAGTATGGCCACTCCTCTAGGACTGTACATATTGTTTGAAGAAACCCTTTTGGATGCACAGAATAAATCCTGCCCTGTCTGAACCTCTTGCACTGCAGAGGTCCCAGTCTATATTAGGGAAGTTGAAGTCACCAGCTACAATATATAAGTTGTAGTGGGTGACTTAAACTGATATTGAATTACAACTTAAGTTGAACAATTTGCCACTTATCCTCTAAATCAGCTCCACACATAAGAAATTTCTTGGGGAACAGTTGCATTCTTGATGACAGAAAGAAAATGAATGAACTGTGTGACATTGGTTTACACCAAGACTGAATCTATTATGGACCCACTGGTTAAGATTGCAGCTTGCATTCTATCATTAAACAATGGCTAACATACAAGAACAACCATTGTTTTGTTGAATTGGTGCAACAGGGGTTGAATGACTAACTCTTGCTGTTATCGATTATGTGCTAATGTTCAATCGTTCCTCCAGGTGAATAGAATCAATATTACATTTGAGGAGGGCTCTTTTAATAAGTGGGAGCACTCCTCTCAGATCTCCGTCATGGAAGGAACTACCAGGTTGTTAAGAGAAACAATTCAGGTTAATTATGATGCTTTACTGATTCTTGTCAGCTCAAAATGGAGAAGGAGCATTCAGGATAGCAGAGAGAGGGAGCAAATTATTTGTTCTTTGCTGTCTTTCTTCATACATTCTTACTTACAACAGAGTGGCTTGGTTACTGTTAATTCTTTGTTACGAACACTTAATAAAACAGCTCTAACCACAAGAGTCACATCTCATTTTTGACTTCAAAATATCACCTCCAGATCCAACATCATATTGAGCTGCACAACACTTGGAGTATTATGTGCAGTTTGGCTGCCCGATTACAGGAAAGAGGCTTTAGAAGCGGCTCAGAAGAAATTTACCCAGAAGTTGTCTGGATTAGAGAATGAGTTTTAAAGAGAGGCTGAGCAAACTTTTTTTGGAGTATTGGAGTTTAAAGGGATATCTTGTAGACATTTATAAAATTATGAGAAGCATACAAGTGGTAGACTGAATCTTTTTCCAAGGGCAGGAATGTCAAATACTTAAGGGTATACATTGGTGTGAGGGTATAAATTTTAAGGAGCAGGGCAAGTTATTCTTTCACAGAGAGTAAAGTGAATGGGCTAACATGGATATTAGTGGAAGCAGATTGTGGCATCTGATAGGCACATGACTATGCAAGGACTGGTGGGATATGGGTCATGCACTGACAGAAGAGATTTGGTTTGATTTGTCATTGAGTTTGGCACAAATTTTGTGGGCTGAAGGGCCTGTTTCTGTGCTCTACGTGCTTTTCTTCATCTTCTATGTGTGCTATTCCATGATAGTCATGGAAATGCATAATGATGTACATTAAGAATGCTGGAGGGAGGGTTTGGTGATCTTCTGGGTGTTTTGATTCAATGAATCACACAATGATTCAGTCCTATACCACAAATGGCTTGAAGGGACTACAAGATGTGGGGTGACCAATGAGGCAGAGGCCACGACACAAACAAGAGAAAATATGCAGATCCTGGGAATTCAAGCAACACACACAAAATGCTGGAGGAACATATCGCTCCAATACAAATTGTATAAAATGGCTGTTTCCAGTAATGGAACAACCCGTCACGAGGCATTAGACACCCTGAGTACTAACCGTGTCCAGTGCTGTATGACAAACACCAGTGTCACATTGGACATTGCAGCAGAATGACTTTTTGAAACTTAATGAAAATTATTGGTTCTAACCCAAAGGAAGGAAATGAGCAGCACACTGTTTATGACGTCACTAGCTGCATAACTGATGTCTGGAAAGCAGCAAATGTAATGTGCATCGCGTGTCTAAGTACTCTGGCCAATACTTCCTTAGTGTGACCTCACCCAGAAATGATAGCAATTGTAATAAAATTGCTTATTAGAAACAGACAGTAATTGATCCAATTTTCAGGATCCTAATCTTCAAGTAAATGTACGAAATCAGTGATGAGATGCTGATCTAGCTGACAGATTTTAAAGGAAAATTTTGTTAAGCTATTATACTTTGTTGCATTGTAAGTTAATTGTAATATGAACTGTTACTAAGACTACAAAGAACAACATACTATGTGCTACGCCAATCTGTTTGATTGGGGACACAAACATTTCCTCCACCATCAGCACACACTTGTTGCGATTTTTTTTACAAAGTGAGCTGCAAAGTAAACCTACTCACGCAACAGAACACATCACATCACAACAACATATCAACACATCACAAATCCACAATTTCTTCACAAATACAAAGACAGCACCTGCATACGAACACGTGAAAACTTATTTTCAAACCATAGACCAGTTTGACAGAAATTTATTAACATTACTTCATTGTCAAAGGCTCCAAATCAATGAAGTCCCTTCCCAATAGCACAATGTAAGTACAACACCGGGAGAAATGCAGCTGTTCAAAGTGCTACCTCACCACCACTTTCTCAAGGCAAATTTGCGATGGGCAATAAATACTGGTCTTCTTCTCTCAACAAGGTTGAAATTACAAGGTTGTGCCTCTGATCTACACATATTAAAAATTGCATTTCACTCCATAGTGATTCAATCACTGATATAAAGTAGAAATACTTTTACTATATTTTTTAAAAAAGTGAAGTGAGAAGAAATATTCCATTGCCTCATCAGGTCTATTTCATTGTTACTCACTTGCACCATTGTGTGCATCCATAAATAAACAGCTAAAATACCCTTTAAAGGTGCAGTTCAATTTTTTTTAAATGCAACTTTCAAATCAATCTTCTGTTGGTCAAATACAGATTTTTCAAATTTAGCACTTCTTTAATACGCATTTTTTTGCTAAATTAATAGTACCATACAAAAGGAAGCTGCATATACTGTAGATGTATCAATCAGTCCTAGAAAAACTTCAAAGTCAAGCTTATTGTCATATGCACAACTACAGGTATGTACAAGTGCAAGGAAAAACTTACATGCATCACAGGTACATATCATCAGATACACAGCATTCATAAGAAAAATTAAACATAAAAGTTATTTCTATTTTTTCCTGCTTTCGGATTGAAACTATGCTCAACTTGACATCTACTACATGTATTTTGCAGACTATGCTTGGGAAGCTGATTCGAACATGGCATAAAATTAAAATTTAAAAAAACTACAGATCTGGATACCTGAAATAAAAGCAGAAAATGTGGAAACGTTCCATGGAGCATTTGTGGAGTCAGAAACATTTAACATTTCAAGTCTGGGAAACCTCATTGTAAAAGGCAAACGTAAAAACAAGTTAGGTGAGGTAGTAGAGAAGGAACAGTTAGGAATGTGTACTACAAGGCGACACATCTTCAGTGGTGTGAGCCCAGATGACCTAATGTGACAGTTATGATCCAGTAAAGCTTCTTCAACTTTGGAATGTGTTGCCAGTGGTACTGGTGTGGGACATTCCCAGCCAGTCTATACAGACATGCCTAGACGGAAAAGGTGGTGTTCTTTTCCTTCAAATAACATTAGTTTGTTAGTTAATCATTTTTTGTTGCTTTCAGAGGAAGCAAACTCACTTGCAATTCCAAAATTTCCAAAGAGAGAAAGGACAAATTTGTAGAAATTTGCCCGGAACAGTACTGCAAACTGGCTAGCTTTTGCTTCGTCTGTCTGTTTTGGACTCAATCAGATATACATCTCTGCTGAAGTCAACAAAACTGAAAACTGGTTGAGGTGCATAATTGGTGACCAGATTGGTTATCGGCAATAATTATGCAAGATACATTTCCATCTGATAGGTTTTACGAATACATAGGGTTCATTTCTAAATGAAACAGAAGTATTTTGACCTTCCAGAACAGCGGTGAACTGGCATGTTATGAAATTTAACAATGTCTCTCTGACACAGTTGTGCAAACTATTTCATGAGTTAGATGCCCATCAACACCAGCTTCACTTTAAATTCCACAATAATTGATGATTACTATTTCCTCCAGAGGAAAGTAGCAAATTAATCTCTTGGTTCTGATTTTCTTTTTCTCAAGAGGATCAAACCACTTGCAATAACAAATTCCTCCCATTTTGTTACATACACAAAGTTCTTAATCAGCTTTGCTTTATTTCCCATTCTTATTTCGCAGAAGTGGAGAACAATTTCTCTGCTTCTACTGAAAATTTATTTCATGCTTCCTAACTCAACTGTCAGCCCAACGGCATCATAACTCTGCAAATGCAATAATCTTGAACTGATTTAACGTGAAACAAAGAAGTTTTTCTCTCATAACAATCACAGCATTTTAAAGTAATTTCAGTGACGGTCTGTTGCTGACATGATAAGGCAACACATGATTGATGTTCTTTTTCTGTTGTTTTATTTACTTTAAATAATGACCACAATATACAACAGAGTGACTCAACACCAACAGCAGAGGTCAGTGTTTATGAATGAATAACAGCTCTCAAAATAGAATGGGGAGTTCACAAGTTTGTGGGAAAATGAGCTGTAAAGAGGACACAAACTCTTGAAAGAGAGACTGTAAATGGATCAGTGAGTAACAAGCAGATGACAGGTGGATTGAATTGTAAGAAAATGTGAAATTTTCACATTGGTAGTAATAACAGAAAAACAGAATTCTTTTTAAATAGGGTGAAACTCATCAGCATTGGGATATAAAGGGAGTTTGATGGCTGGCTCACATGACAAAGAAAGTAATCATGCAGCTACAATAGGCATTTGTGAAAGTATGTGGCATGCTGCCCTTTACCATTAATGGACTGGAACACAAAAGTAAAGAAGTGCTGCTACCATGGACAAGGAGAACTTTGGTCAGGTGTAATGGAGTACTCTGTACCTAAATGTTATACTTGTCCTGGAGTCTGAGCAGTGTGAATTGTCTGGATCAAAACATTTGTCCCACTGGAGGACCGATCAAGTGAATTTGGTCTGCACTCACAGGAGATTAAACACATCAGCTGAGGTAACATCAAGGCAAGCAAAGTTTTAAAAGGTTGAAGGCAAAGGAAACTGCAGATGTTGGAGACCGGAACAAAAACAGAATGCTGGAAGACCTGAGTGGGTCTGTGAATGCTGAAGATGTAGGCTGGAGTGGAAACTACAGATTACAGAGGAGAGAGGAGAGGGGAGAGGGGAGAGGAGAAGAGAGAGAGAGAGAGGAGAGAGAGAACAGATAGACAGACAGACTCACAGAAGTCCTGTGGTAAATAGTCAAAGAAGAATTCAAAGTGGGTATATCTTGTAGGGAATTCTCAGTAGAGTGGAGCATGGGGACAAAAGACCTGCTGGAATCTGGAACAAAAACAGAATATTGGAGGGTCTGAGAGGTCAAGCAGCATCTGTGGAGGCATTTATTACTTACCCTGCTGAGTTCTTACAGCTGAGATAGTCCTAATAAAGGGTTTCAGCTGAAGCATTGACTGCATTGACTGTTTATTCCTGTCCACTGATGTTGCCTGACTTGCTGAGTTCCTCCAGCCTTTTCTGTGTGTCGTTCAAGATTTCCAGCGTCTGCAGACTCTTGTGTTTATGGGTTCCTTACAGCATTGTGTTTATTTGTTTTAAGAGGGTTGAATTGTTAGCAGCTCTTCCCTCTAACTGGAGGTTAGAAAGGAAAGAGCATTGTCTCAAAATGTGGGGTCAATCATTCCTTTTCAGAGTGCATTGTAATTCCTAGGGCTCCGTCACTGAGGGTGTTCAAAGATGAGGTCAATGAAATGGTGTGCACAAAATTAATCATAGGATATGGAAAGGACAACAAAACAAGCCATATATATCGGGAGGACCACCCTGCCTTGGTGATTCTGTCACAAATTCAGATATTCATGCAAATCAAAATAAAAGGCACAATTGAGAAAATCCTAGAAGTTATTGAAATTCGAAGAATGAAAGAACTAAGCAACAATGGAGCACTGGAGGCAAAAAAATTTGGCATGGCCCTCACTGATTTTTATAGATGCATCATAGACCACATTCTATCCAGATATATTACAACTTGGTAGGACAAGTGCTCTGCCCAGGTCTGGAAAAAGTTATGGAAAGTTGTGAACACAGCCCAATCCATCACAGAAATCAGCCTCCCTTCCACAACTCTGTCTACACTTTGCATTGCCTTGGGAAAGCAGCCAGCATAATCAAAGACTCCTCCCATCCTAGTTATTTTCTCTTCTTCCCCATGTATTAGCAAAAGAAACAAAAAATTGAAAGCAAGCACCACCATGCTCAGGAACGGATTCTAACCCACTGTTAGAAGACTCTTTGTCTACCTGCAGTGCATTTTCCTGTGTACGTGTAACATCATATTCTACATTATGTCATTGCGTTTCCCTCTGTACTACTTCTGCAGTGTATTTATTTCAGAATCAGATTTATTGCCACTGACTGACACTGGCCAGTTCATTAGGTACAGGCGTGAAACCCAGTGTGGCTTTCTGTTGCTGTCACCCATCCACTTCAGTGTTTGATGTGTTGCGTGTTCAGATGCTCTTCTGCACACCACTGTTGTAACGTGTGGTTAGTTGAGTCACTGCTGCCTTTTTGGTCAGCTTGAACCAGTATAGCCTTTCGTCTCTGATCTCTCTTATTAACAAACTGTTTTCGCCCACAGAACTCGCACTTACTGGATGTTTTAGCTTATTGCACCATTGTCTGGAAATTCTAGAGAATGTGTATGTGAAAACTCCAGGAGATCAGCAGTTTCTGAGATACTGAAACCACCCATCTGGCACCAATAATTATTCCACAGTCAAAGACACTTAGATCTCATTTCTTCCCCATTCTGATGTTTGGTCTGAACAAAAATTGAAACTCTTGACCATGTCTGTATGATTTTATGCATTGAGTTGCTGCCACATGATTGGCTGATTGGATACTTGCATTAACAAACAGATGTACCTTGTAAGTAGCCACTGATCGTATCTTGTGAAATTTGTTATTTTGTGGCCGCAATACAGTGCAAGACATAAAACATCACTACAAGTTACAATTAAAGTAAATAAATAGTGCAAAAAATGAATAGCAAAATGGTATTCATGAGATCATAAACTGTATCCTGATACATGTGACAATAATAAACTCATTTCAAGTCATTTTATTCAAAACGATTCATTGCATTGTGTCACATTTTGGGGTTCAGAGTTTACTTTCAAAAAGTGCACATTGAACAGAAACTTGCAGGGGTGTTTAGATGCTTTAGAATGTTGTAGTGATATTTGAAAAGTCTTTGAAATGCATTAAGCTGTTCTATAGAGTTTCAAACAAGCAGGCCATTTGTCCGCAATGTCTTGTTCACAAAGCAGGAAGCATCTAGCACCTCAACAGCCTCATTTAATAATCTTAAGAGGCATTTGAAGAACATGAGTATCACAATGAATGCAGGCATCAGAAACAGGAAGCATCAGCACAGAAAACATACCAGAGTAGTCGGCTATACTTTCAATGTGAAGAATCACCAAGTAGATTCACAGAAAGTGTTTAATAGTGATGCACCATCAATAACTCACTCTGAGACGTAAAGGCGAGATATCGGCTTTTATTGACTGGAAGAATGAACAAGCAGTGGTTGACCACCATACTACATCCTGGAGACTGAGAGGCCGGGCTCAGGCCTCAATCGCCTTTATACAAGGGTCTGTGGGATGAGCCACAGGAGCAGTCAGCAGGGGCGTGTCCAGACAGGTATATGTAGTTCACCACAAATAGTATTCTTATGCATCACTGAAAGGCTTTTGTTAGATTGTAAAGCCTGTATGTAATGGTCACCAATCTGAAGAAACAGTGATACCTGCTTCTCAAATTCAGCTGTCAATGGATGTTCATCTCAGTCTGTTTGCTCCATTATGGCATGTAAGTCCTGAGATGTGCATGTTGTACAGCAGTAACTTCACTTGTAAAGTGTACAGGAATGCAGTCATAGGTGAAAAGGGAGTACAGAAGAGGGCTCAGCACACAGCTTGAGGCACACCGGTGTTCAGGGAGAGAGTGGAGGAGGAGAGGTTGTCTAACTTAACAGACTGGGGTCTGTTAGTCAAAAAGTCCAAGGTCCAATTCAGAGGGATGAGCTGATACCAAGCTGGCAAAGTTTGGCGATCAGCTTGAAGGGAATCACAGTATTGAATGCCGAACTAAAGACAATGAACAGCATTCTGACGTAAGAGTTGAGGCTGTCCAGGTGGGTCAGGGCAGAGTGAAGTGCCGTGGAGATGGCATCCTCTGTTGACCTGTTGGTGCGATAGGCAAATTGATGGGGGTCCAGGGTAGTGGGCAGACAGGATTTCAGATGTGATAGAACCAGTCTCTCAAAGCACTTTGCAATGATAGGGGTGAGTGCAACTGGGCAGAAGTTATTCAGGCCCGTGGCAGTGGAATGCTTTGGCACTGGCACGGTGGTGGCGATCTTGAAGCTTGTGGGGACAACTGCCTGGGCCAGGGACAGATTGAAAATGTCCGTGAAGACCCCGGCCAACTGCCCTGCACAGACTCTGAGCACACGGCCAGGTATTCCATACCGACCAAATTTGGAGGAACGGGGGAAGATACTGACACAAGGTAACTATGCAGGTCTCAAGGAGGGAAGTACTTGCTCAAACTAGATTATTGTCAGTGAAATAGTAAGTATTTTACAATAAAATGCTTATAAATGATAGCAAGTATTGTAGATGCCAGAAGTTTAAATAAAGAAGCAGAGAACACTGGAAATATACAGCATCTCTGGAGAAGGAAGTAAAGCTAATGTATGGATTGCACTGGGCCATTTACAATTGTTGGTTGTTGACAGATCTAGCTGCATGGTCTGAATGGTGAGTGAGATACAGCCTGTTCAGTGCAGAGATTAAACTTCTGAAATATCTTGCTACGAGTTAACACAAATCAAAGCTGAGAACATTGCTTTGCCTTCTGCTGAGTATCATTTAGTTCAAGGTACTTTAAGCATCTCTGAATTCTAAAAATGATTGGAACTGAAGGAGAGAAAATAAAAAAATTAAAAATAACGAAAGTTAATTTAAAAAATATGAAAGGCATTAAAATAATTAAAATGCATTAAGCTAAAGGAAAATTATGTTTTAAAAGATGTGATTTCCCCTCTGTCTGCAGGCCCAAAATATCAATTGATTCAAACAGTTTGCCACTTCTGACCTGGCATATGATTCAGTTGGCAATTCCCACTGTAATGGCAAGAAACTCAGCAAGACTTGGCACTGCAGATGTACTCTCTGGAGATTCTGAAGACTGAGCATTGTGACAGATATGACTGAAAACAGAAGTTGGAAAAACTCCGCAGGGCAGACCATATTGGCAGAAAGAGAAATATCTAACATTTTCAGTCAAGAAATCTTCATCAAACAATCTGCCAGAGGAACTCAGCGGGTTGAGCTGTGTCTGTGGGAGAAAAGGATCGAAACCTGCTTGAAGGCTCCAGGAAACAGCTTCTAGCTCGAGACTCAATAACTTGCAGTCTTATGTGTCTCCAATTATAGACAATAGACCATAGACGTTAGACAATAGGTGCAGGAGTAAGCCATTAGGTCCTTCGAGCCAGCACTGCCATTCAATGTGATCATGGCTGATCATCCACAATCAGTTCCCCATTCCTGACTTCTCCCCATATCCCTTAACTCCGCTATCTTTAAGAGCTCTATCTAACTCTTGAAAGCATCCAGAGAATTGGACTCCACTGCCTTCTGAGGCAGAGCATTCCATAGATCCACAACTCTCTGGGTGAAAAAGTTTTTCCTGAATGCCATTCTAAATGGCCTACCCCTTATTCTTAAACTGTGGCCTCTGGTTCTGGACTCCCCCAACATCTGAAACATGTTTCTTGCCTGTCCAATCCCTTAAGGTGTTGCTCCTCCAACCTGAGTATGGCCTCATCGTGGCAGTAGAGGAGGCCTTGGAATGACATGTTGGAATGAGAATGGGAAGTAGAATTGAAATAGGTGGCCACCGGGAAATCCCAATTTTTCTGGTGGACGGAGTGTAAGTCCTCAGTGAAGCAGTCTCCCACTCAAGGTTGGTTCTCACTGATGCACAGGAGGCCACACTGGGAGCACTGAATACAGTAGATGGCCCTAAATGACTCATGTGTGAGGTGTCGCCTCACCTGGAAAGACTGTTTGGGGCCCTGAATGGTAGTGAGGGAGGAGGTGCAGGGGCACAAGTGGGACTTGTTCCACTTACAAGGGTAAGTACCTGAAGGGAGATCAGTGGAGAGGGCTGAAAGTACGAGGGAGTCATGCAGGGAGTGATCCCTGTGGAAAGCAGAAAGAGGGGGGAGAGAGAAAACGGCTTTGTTGCTGTGATAGCTGATCCAGGCAAATGGAATTCAAATTCCATTAAAAGCAGGCGATCACATTTTTCACAGGAGCAAGTCCAATTTATCAATCACCCCAGTTTTTGCTGCTCTTTGTTGTTTCTGGCTATGCTTCACATTGTTTCAATATTCTTCCTCCTTTTATAAACATATAAGATTATTAAGGGATTGGACACACTGGAGGCAGGAAGCATGTTCCCGCTGATGGGTGAGTCCAGAACTAGAGGCCACAGTTTAAGAATAAGGGGTAGGCCATTTAGAACTGAGATGCGGAAAAACTTTTTCACCTAGAGAGTTGTGGATCTACGGAATGCTCTGCCCCAGAAGGCAGTGGAGGCCAAGTCTCTGGATGCATTCAAGAGAGAGTTAGATAGAGCTCTTATAGATAGCGGGGTCAAGGGATATGGGGAGAGGGCAGGAACGGGGTACTGATTGTGTATGATCAGCCATGATCACAGTGAATGGCGATGCTGGCTAGAAGGGCCGAATGGCCTACTCCTGCACCTACTGTCCATGGTCTATTTTTCAAATGCCTGTGTAACCTAATAATCTCCTTCAGCCCAATAACTCACCAAAATACCTACATTACTCAATACACACCAAGTATAATTATGACAACACTGAAAGGTGACATTTGCCCACTTACACCATGCCAGAAGAAAGCTAAAGTCGTAGTGTGTTGACACAGTGAAATAAAGTGGGGAAAAATTACTGTAGTCTAACGCTCAGCTGTTCTGTTTTCATAGAGTCATATCACAATACAGGCTGAATCCATACTGACTATGGTGCCCAGCCAGCTAGTCCAAATTTCCTGCTTTTGGCCCACATCCCTCTAAGTAGAGGGCATGGAAGAAAGGAGGAGGGGAACCGGAGGGAGGTGATGGGCAAGACAGACGAACAGAAGGAGTGAGAGGATAACCAGAATGGGAAATGGAGAAAGAGATAAAGAGGGAAGGAGGAGAAATTGATGTTTGTGTTATCACCTGTCAGATTCCTTCTTCTTTAGCCATTTACCTCTTCCACCTATTCCCTCACAGCCTCTTACTTCCCTCCCCTCTCCCCTGCCCATCCTCCTTCCCCCTCATCTGGTCTCACCCGTCACCTGCCAGGTTGTATTCCTTCCCCTCCCCCCCACCTTCTGTTTCTGGCTGATTCCCTTTCCTTTCCAAATCCCATTGAGGGGTTTTGGTCCAAAACGTTGGCTGCTTCCCCCTTCATAGATGCTGCTTGACTCACTGAATTCCTCCAGCATTTTTATTTTCGGCGCTGTTACAAAATTCATTTGTCTGGCACGTGTTAAAGGATATTAAAAGCACTGCATGCCTGGCTGTAGTGAGATAAGGGACAATGGGTCCAGTCTAAGACTACTCTGAATGGCACCCAAGGGCTCAGGTGGCTGAACTAGCATTTATATGAAACAGAACATTAGGAAAATTCAGTGGGTGAAAAGAACATCTGTGGAGGCAAGAGGTGTAAGTCAATGTTTTGGGCTGAAACCCTAGCAGCAGACTAAACTAGCTGTAATCATGGTAATAAGAGATACGTACAGGCCTAGTTTAAGACAAAGAAGTACCTATATAGTGACACGTGATCATGATCTAGTGACACGTTGTCATGACAGCAATCTTTTCTTCAATATCAGGAGAACAAAAGAGTTGGTCATTGATTTCAGGAAGGATGCAATACATGCATTCCTGTTTACATCAATGGTGTTCAGGTCAAGAGGGTTGAAAACATCAAGTTCCTAGGAGTGAACATCATCAATATCCAATCCTGGTCCGATGATGCAGACAACAAGACTAAGAAAGCTCACCAGTGCCTCAGCCTCCTCGGGAGGCTGAAGAAATTTAGCAAGTCCCCTTTGACCCTCACCAATTTTTATTGATGTACCGTAGAAAGCATCCCGAACGGGTGTATCACAGCTAGGTATGTCAACTGCTTGGCATGTGACCGTAGGAAACTGCAGCTAGTTGTGGACACAGTTCAATGCATCACAGAAACCAGTATCCCATCCATAGACACTGTCTACACTTTTCACTGCCCTGGTAGAGCAGCCAATGTAATCGAAGACCCCTCCTGTATATTCTCTCCTCACCCCCCCGCCCCCCATCAAGAAGAAGATACAGAAGTCTGAAGTCACGTACCACAATACTCAAGAACAGCTTCTACTCTGCTCTTATAAGACGACTGAATGCTTCCCAAGTACGATAAGATGGACTTCGGATCTCAAATGTACCTTGCAAAGCTCTGCACTTTATTGTCTACCCGCAGTACATTTTTTACAAAATAAGTATAACAACTTATTCTCCATTCTGCTATTGTTTTCCCTTATACTACATCAATGTATTGTTGTAATGAAATGATCTGTATGGATGGCAGATAAAATAACTTTTTTCACTGTACCTCGGTACATGTGACATTAATCAACCAAATTACCAACTTACCTGATCATCAAACACACATGAGGTACTTGTCAGAATTGTCAGCAGCTGTCAGTTTTATACTTCTGTGTATTTGATTGGCTCAGTACCAGTAACTGGGATGCAAACACAGTAAGCATCCCAGTTTAAAATGGAGGTGGATGTACAATCCAGTGGCAAAGGGACAAAGGTTGACGAAGTGTGACAAGCCTATTGATGTGATACAATGCCATTGGAAGACAACAGAAGGAAGAGGAGGGAGATGGGTCTTGGATTCTAAAACTTGGAACAGAATGAGAACTCAGGGCCAAAATAAATAAAATTCAGCCAGAAGGAACCATAAGTATGTGACTCAGAACAAAGACAAACCACAAGTGCAAGACTAATCATGAAGCATCTTGATTGATAGTATACTGTGCACATTATGAGTGTGTACAATGTACTGTGTATGTAATCAAAATGGCTTCTTTGGTATGCTAGAGTAGGAATGCTTTTATGTCTGATAAGTGTTTTCTCTCACAGTTGTTTAGCTTTGGACTTGCTGATATGGGGATTGTATTCATTTTTTAACCAATGGGGAATGTTATTTTGTCTTGTGGGTCTGGGAGCGGGGGTTTCACGGTCTTTTCAGGGGAGGCGGGAAGGAGACGCTGAGGAAGGTGGACGTGCACTGCACTGCTCGGTCGACCACCGGGGGTGGTCCCAGGTGCGAGGACGTGGAGGTTGGAGGAAAGTGACGAGGGGTCGAATGGTTCGATGGTTGAGCCCCAACGAGGTGCACTAAACTGACTGAACTTTGATAAGTTGGCGCCTTTTACTTTATTTTGTTTTCCTTCATATATACTGTATTGCATAGTACTCTTTTAGTTTTAGTAAAATCTTTAAAGTGTATTCTGTAACGGTATCTGGTGTGAGTTTGATATTGTGTGTGTACGTGCGGCATAAACTTAATTCCCACAGCACCTGCGTGTACGGGAGGTGGGGTTGGTGAGTGGGTGGATCTCCCTTTCCCCTAGACATATACCAGCCTGTTGGGTAAGTGTTACAAGTGCATGTAATTTGCCTTTGCAAATAAGAGTTTGAATACATTTAAATATATCAGTAATTGTCAGAGCTGTGCCTTGAACATAAATGTGCTTAGGCACAACACATTTTTAATTATTTTGCCACTTCTACATGCTTTCCAGAACCTCTGGCCTTCATTCTCAATAAGGCATTCAGCCGTAAAGCTGTTGAGCTTTGGAATCTTTTTCCCAAAACTGACTTTATCTTTCTGCCTTCAAGGCATCGCTTAAATATGTCCTAATACCTCCCCTGTGCTTTAATGTCAAATGTGATTGAATAAAGCTTGTTTAATGCTTCTTTGAAGATTAAGGATTTGAAATAAATGTTGGTCATATGTTGGTCATATGCATAAACTTCCCACAAATTCTACATCATGGAAAATCAAAGGATAAATGGTTGAACTTTTATTCATGGAAATAATGGTCTCTTGCAACATAAATAGGGTAACTGAAGTGATATGAAAAGAATACACTTAATACATATATGTTACACGAACACTTGAGATTTGAGTATACAATTTATTGACTGCTATGAAAATGTTGGTTAATGAAAACTGCTTTTCAAAGGGGGAAAGAACAAGTACAGAAGAAAGTTTTGTTTCCAAATAGTAACTTTGAAGTGAACAAATATGAATGGGCTATCTTCAAATAGCTTGGATTATCAGATCAATTATGAAGTCCAAACTCTGCTCTGGATCTCTGACTTAGAGAAATCCTAAGACCTCAATGATTTCAAAAAGAATTATTCAGGGAGGGGAGGGGGAAGCAAATTTGCTGTTTAAAAATTAGTTTGTTTAGTTTGATATTTTGAACTAAATGAATGTGTCTAATTCTCAGACTCTGAAAATCTACAAATCATACTCAAAATGCTGGAGGAACTCAGCAGGCCAGGCAGAATCTATGGAAAAGGGTACAGGCGATGTTTCAGACTGAAATGCCGAAGGTACTCTTTTCCATAGATGCTGCCTGGCCTGCTGAGTTCCTCCAGGATTTTGTGTGTGTCGCTTGAATTTCCAGCACCTGCAGATTTTCTCTTGTTTGTGATTGTACAAATCATACTCAATACTTTTACAATTGACAACATTGGGTGAAGGTCTTTGCCAATTGTCCAAGTTTTCATGGATTTTCAAGGGTAAGGTCTCTTTACTGCATTGCAAGAGGTCTTGCCACTGTCTAAACTACAACGGTGGGGCCTAAAACTAGGGTCAAGATTGGGCGCTGGATGAAAGTCATTGTCCATCTTTCTTATTGTGCCCCATATAAGGAAGGATCGTGAGAGGAAAAAGAAATAATTTCTGGAATTTTAAATGAGTTGTCCAGTTCACCCAGAGATTAAGAGTAAAGTCAAAGCTAAAGTATACTGGCACTTTAACAATAAATTAATGTGGAAAATAATATTACTGTAATCTAAAGTCAGCTGTTCTGCTTTTCCAGTAGCTTTAAATAAAACTTCAAGGATAATGTATTAAAATGTTATTCTGAATACTTTGGTTCTGAAACTAGTCTCAATGATGGGAAAACATCTGATTTACTTATAAAATGCAACTAAACTATATGGGAACAAGATAACATGCTGTTCCCATGCACATCTGTGCAGCCCATATACAGTTCAAAGTTGGTTTTCATTGAAATGAGTTTGTTTTTAATGTATCTCATTCAGGAAGGGAACTTACATGGAACCAAAACTCAAGGAAGAATGTTTCAATTTGCTATCCCCAGCATGACTGGAATTGCAGAGAAAGACGTTTGGTGATTATCTAATTATAATTTCATTGCAGTTCATGTGACTTTGTGGAGTCCAAGTTGTATATAATATTTGCCATAATTCATATTTTTGAATGTATTTGGCTGCACTGTGCTTTGAGTGATTCAAAGGTCATGCAAAGAACTATATGAAGTCTTTGCTGTGGTCTTCATCATTCAAAATTGTAAAATTTGTTGGCTAAGAAGAATAGGCTCTGGGTGGGTATCTCCTCAGGTGTGTTGAGCAATTGTTCAGTCAATACCAACATACAACAACGTTAATGTAGTGAGGTCTTCTCAAGGTATTTCATAGGAGCATTATCATGCAAGACATGACACCAATCCTCACAAGACCTTTACTGGTATAAAAAAAAAAGAAAAATCTGAGCTTTTAAGTCTGAAAATAGAAAGGAAAAGAGAAAGGTCATTGGATTTGAGACAGGATTCTCCCAATAGAACCCATGTCATTGGTGCTGGGCTAATTTGTCCCAGCAATGGTCTGGTGACCATAACTGAAGGTATATAGATTGCTCCGATGTATAAGGCTGTTGGAGGACTCAGCAGATATAGGGACACAAGAAAGGGAGGGGGGTGAGGGTTGCAGGGGAAGGTAAGGAAGGGATAAGAAATTTAAAATAAAGCTGAAATTTCCATTCTATCAATGCACAGAAATTGGTAAATTAGTTTATTATCGTCACACGTACTGAGGTATCGTGAAAAGATTTGAATTAATCTTATCATATTAGGGGACCATTCATTAGTCTTGCAACTTCCTTGAGCCTGGTCAGACGTGCTTTCAGGCTCTTGAGCCTTCTGCCTAACTGGAAGGGGGAAGAAGAGAGAATGTCAGGGGTAGGTGGGGATTTTGATTATGCTGGTTGTTTTATTGAGGTAGCAGAAGTACGGTCAGAGCCCATGGAGGGGAGATTTGTTTCCTTGATGTGTGGAGCAGTGTCCACAACACTCCACTGTTCCTTGAGGTCATACCAAGCCATGACGCATCCAGATAGGGTACTTTCTATAAGGCACAGAAAAAACATTGGTGAGGGCCAAAAGGGATATGTCAAATTTCTTGTGCCTCTTGAGAAAGTAGAAGCACCGATGTACTTTCTTTGCCATGGTGTCTATGTGGTTGGACAAGGACTTGCTACTTGTGATATCTACTCCAAACCTCATCTGTTGATTTGAGCTATAACACGAGTTCCAAGAAGGGTACAGCACGAGAGAATGATCAACCATGAATTAGAAATAATCAATCTTTAAATATAAAGCAAAGATTGTCAAAGTTTGAAAGATTAAGCATCAACAAGTTATTGAGAGGAGAGGAATAACAGAGATACAGCAATAATATGCAAAGATAGTGAGCAAAAACTGGTGTTAGAGAAGTTAAAAGAGCAGATTTGAAAAGAGGAGCACAGAAAAAAAGAGGGAAAAGATATTCTAAAATATTACTATGATTGTTTGTGTGGGGACGGGTTTGAATCAGAATGGGAATTTAATAAGTGCAATGCAAACAGCTAAGACAGCAGGAGGTCTTATTCATGGTTAATGTGAAGTTAGAGGGGGGGGGAGAGAGAAGGAAAATGAGTGACCAAAGTGTGATCTTTAGAAGTTGGACCCAATGGCATGACATTGATGAAATTGATGAAGTGGGTAATTGTCAACAGCTGTGAGAGGTCATTCAACTAATACTTATCAAAGGGGGATGAATACTTCTGAATTGCTGACATTTCAATTTTTGAATTTTTAGTTTTCATGCTTTATAATTTTGGGCTCTACTGTGAAAAAAGGGAGCATGTGATTCACAAATAAAAATTCAGGTGAATTGATAAAAATCCCTTGTAATACTCATTTATGTGAACAAAGGGTTGTGGGCTGAATATTTTTTCAGGGCATTGCAGTAGCTCAAGCAGAGATGGTGCTGGGATAAGTGAGGTATGTGTGAAGCAAGAATAGAGACAAATCTACTGACCACATATACATCAATCACAGATTGAAGATACATCTGTCCTATGGAGTGGCTACTAGACAACTATTGAAGAAATAATGTCTTGTCCTCAAGTAGAGATACTCTCCATTATATTGTGTGACAATGCCACTGTGCTAATGGACTAGACCCAGAACAAGCTTGGCTTTGCAAAATTGGGCATCTATGACCAGACACATTAGCAGAAGAGTATTCCAGGACAATATGTAACCTCATAACTGGGCATAAATATAATTTTACCAGTACCATCAAGCCTTGGGCCAACCCTGGTTCAGTGAGGGAGGGTATGCCAGCAGAAACATCAATGATATGGAGAGATAACATAGAAAGTGAGCAGTTTTGAGCCTCTTATCAAATTAAGAATTTGCTAGCATTGCTGAAGGCCCAGAGGTTGTTCACGAGAATAATCCCAACATTGAAAGGGTTAATGTATGAGGAGCATTTGGTTGCTCTGGGTCTGTATTCGTTGGAGCTTAGAAGACTGGGTGGGGGGGGGTGAGGAATTGCTTTAAAACCTATCAAATATTGAATCGATTTGACAGAGTGGACATGAGGAAGGTATTCCCTATGGTGAATGAGTCTAAGACTCAGAATACAAGGATGTCCCTTCAGAGCAGAGATGAGGAGGAATTTCTTTAGCCAGTGTGTGGTGAATCTCTGTAAATCATTGCCACAGATGCTGTGGGGGGCCAAGTAATTGGGTATATTTAAAGCAGAGGTTAATAGGTTCTTGATTAGAAATTGTGTCAAAGGTTAAGGGAGAAGGCTGGTAAATGGGATTGAGAAGGAAAACAAATAAGCCATGATAGAATTGCAGAGCAGACCCAATTGGCCTAACTCTGCTGCTATTTCTGATGGCCTTAAAGTCTTAAAGGAATTGAAGCCATCATGGATTAGCATGAGTAAACATGGACCAGGCTTACAGGGCCTGGTTACCTATTGCTACTCCTACCTTATTGTGTTCTTCTATGTCCATAAATGATGGACTAACTTGATACAGATGTTCATGAGCTAAATGGTAAAACCTGCAGACCACAGGCAGTGCATGTGACCCATCAAACCAGTTACAGTACATAATTGTAGTTGGGTAACTTCCCAACTGAAATGCTGCAGACTTGCACTCCAGAATTATCCATAATTCTAACCAAGCTCTTCCAGTAAAGTGACAATGCCAGCACCTGTCTGAAAAAGCAGGAATTTCCCACTTTTATATGTGCTTATATTGAAATCAAGACAAATCCAATAAAGACAATTACTAACCATTCAATTTAATGTCAGTCAACAGGAAAGTAAGAAGTGTCTTAGACGGAGGTATCACTTAGAACTTATTCAATAATACTCACAATGTTCAGTTTAGATTTCAATATGAACCAGTATGAACCAGTTGGATCCAAATAGTATCACTGACTTGGTCCAAATAAAACACATGAATTCCAGAAGTGAGTTGAGTGTGACATTTATGCAACAAGGCATGAAACGCCCATGGAAAAACTAATACTAATTGGATTCAAATGGAAAATACTTAACTTGTTGCCATAATTTTAAGAATGTTAAATGGTTTTGGTTGTTGGATGTCAAAAATTATTCCCATGGTATCATTGCGGGCAATTGCAGGGCAAGGTCGTAGACTCAACCATCCTCAAAGTTTGAACCACAACATTCCATTCTTCACGATGTCAAATGTTAACCGATGATTGCAAAATATCAATCTCCCTTTGTAAGACTTTGCAATCAACAAGATATAAACAACATTGGGACTGACAAATGGTAAGCAATACTTATATCACACATGTTACAGGCAAGACCATCTTCCAAAAAGAGAAAGTCGAAGTACCTGCTATTGACATTCAATGGCATTATTATCACTAAACCTTCACCGTCAATATCCTGGAGGATGTCTTTGGTGAGTAGCTTAACTGGACAAATAATGTAAGTGTTCTAGTTAAAAAAAAGCAGTACATCTTTATCCTGGATCCATTATATCTCCATCAATCCTCACATGGCAGTTTATTTAATGGATTTTTAAAATTTAGATATGATGCCAGACGACCTAGTTGAAATCTTAAATGTATACTTCTCATCTGTACTCATGATGGAGAAAGAATATTGTAGTTGAAAAATTCAGGGAGGAGAACATTAGAATTTTAGAGTAAATTGTCATCAAAAAGGAGAAAGTAGTAGATTTCTTTATGGGCCTAAAGGTGGATAAATTCCCAGAGTTTGATGAAATGAAGAAGACAAGAGACTTGACAGAAATTTTCAAATCTTCTCTGACCACTACAGAAGAGGCGCTTGATGATGGAATACGGTGAATCTAGCTCTTATTCAAGAAGGGCAGCAGAGTTTAGATATTTAGAATAAACTAGTAATTATAACACCAGTGGAAATCATTGCAAACATTTTTGAAAGACACAATTAATCTGTATTTGTATATGTAGGAATTATCAAGGATACTCAACTACTAATGTGCTAATTTCCAAATTTGCTGCTTATATTTCTAGAAAAACTCAAGTAGATTTACCAAATGCTATTTTAAATTATCTGTTGTCATTTCCTTAATAATGGATTCTAGGATTTTCCTGGCAACTGATGTCAGGCTCAGGGTTGTACAGCATTCAGTGCACTTTCTCTCTCTCCTAAAATAATGGAGTTATATTAGCCTTTTTTCTATTCACGATTTAATTCAGCATATAAACAACTTTGAAAGGCCATTATCAAAAGTGTAAGACAAGAACTCGAAGGGATTTTTTAGTCCAAAATAACTTCTTCAGCAACTTTTGTTCCATAAGTGGATCACTCTTCACTGATTCCCTTTTTACTATATAATTTTTACATTTTTCTATGCACTATATTTTTAACAGAACAGCAATATCCTTAATTCCACATTAAAATTAATCTAATTGCTTCCAAGATATTCACTTTACCTTCACTAATCTCCTCCCCTCTTGTACATGTGAAGGTGCTGTATTTAAATGCGCGTAGCATTGAGAGCTTGTGGTGCAGTTAGAGATTGGTCGCTATGACATTGTGGGCATCACTGAGTCGTGGCTGAAAGAAGGCCATAGTTGGGAGCTTAACATCAAAGGATATACTGTGTATCGAAAGGACAGGCAGGAAGGCATAGGCGGTGGTGTGGCTCTGTTCGTAAGAAATGGAATTACATCTTTAGAAAGAGGTGACATAGGGTCAGAGAATGTTGAATTTTTGTGGGCGGAGTTAAGAAATTGCAAGGGTAAAAAAAACCATTATGGGATCATATATAGGCCTCCAAATAGCAACCAAGATGTGGTGTTGTGATTGCTTAGGGAGCTGGAAAAGGCATGTAATAAGGGTAATGACACAATTGTAATGGGGAACTTCAATATGTGGGGGGGGGGGGGGTATTGGAAAAATCAGTTTAGTGTCAGATCGCAAGAGAGGGAATTTGTTGAATGCCTATGAGACGGATTTTTAGACCAGCTTCTGCTTGAGCCTACTTGGGGAAAGATTGGGTGTTGTGTAATAATCCAGATCTTATTAGAAGCTTAACGTAAAGGAATCCTTAGGAGCCATTGATCATAATATGATTGAATTCATACTGCAATTTGAGAGGGAGAAGCATAACTCACATGTATCAGTATCACAAAGACAAGTACAGAGGCATGAGAGAGGAGCTTGCCCCGGTGGATACTGGCAGGGATGACGGCAGAGCAGAGGTGGCTGAAGTTTCTGGGAATAGTTCACAAGGTGCAGATAGATATGCCTCACAGAGGAAGAAGTTCTCAAATGGCAGGGGTAGTCCTTAACCAAAGTTAAGGACCGTATAAAAGCTAAGGTAAGGGCATATAAGCTAGCAAGAGTGAGTGGGATGTTGGATGATTGGGAAGCTTTGAAATCCAACAAAAGGCAACTAAAAAGCTATAAGAAGGGAAAAGATGAAATATGAGAGCAAACTAGTAAATAATATAAAGCAGGATACCAAAAGATTTTTCAGTTATATAAAGAGTAAAAGGGAGGTGAGAATTGATATTGGACCACTGGAAAGTGATGCTGGTGAGGTAGTAATGGGGGACAGAGAAATGGCAAATGAACTTAATGGCTACTTTGCATCATTCTTCACTGTGGAAGACACAAGCAGTGTGCCAGAGGTCTGTGAGTGTCAGGGAGCAGGAGTGAGTGCCATTGCTATTATGAAGGAAAAAGTGCTAGGCAAACTCAAAGGTCTTAAGGTGGATAAGTCACTTGGACCAGATGGACTACATCCTGGAGTCATGAAAGAGGTTGCTGAAGAGATAACAGATGCATCGGTCATGATTTTTCAAGAATCACTTGATTCTGGCATGGTCCCAGAGGACTGGAAAATTCAAAATGTCACTCCACTCTTTAAGAAGGGAGGAAGGCAAAAGAAAGGAAATTATAGACCAGTTAGCCTAACCTCAGTGGTTAGGAAAGTGTTGGAGTCTATTATTAAGGATGAGGTTTCAAGGTACGTGAAGACTAATGATAAAATAAGTTAAAGTCGGCATATTTTCTCTAGAGGGAAATCTTGCCTGAAAAATTTGTTTCAGTTCTTTGAGCAAATAACAAGCAGCTTGGACAGAGGAGAGGCAGTGGATGTAATTAACTTGGATTTTCAGAAGGCATTTAACAAGGTGCCACACATGAGGCTGCTTAACAAGATAAAATCTTATGGCATTACAGGAGAAATACTGGCATGGATAGAGGAATGTCTGACAGGCAGGAGGCAGTGCGTGGGAATAAAAGGGGCCTTTTCTGGTTGGCTGCCAGTAAATACTGGTGTTCCTTGGGGGTCAGTATTGGGACCGCTGTTTTTCACATTATTTGTTAGTGACTTAGATAATGGAATTAATGGCTTTGTGGCAAAGTTTGCAGATGACACGAAGATAGGTGGAGGGGTAGGTAGTGCTGAGGAAGCAATGTGATTGCAGCAGGACTTAGACAAATTGGAAGAATGGGAAAAAATCTGGCAGATGGAATACAGTGTTGGGACATGTACGATAATGTATTTTCAAAAAGGAACGATAGTGTGGACTATTATCTAAATGAGGAGAAAGTTCTAACATCAGAGGTGCAGAGGGACTTAGGAGTCCTCTTGCAAGACTCCCAGAAGGTTCACTTACAGGTTGAGTCTGTGGTAAAGAAGGCAAATACAATGTTGGCATTTATTTCAAGGGAAATAGAATATAAAAGCAAGGAGATAATGCTGAGGCTTTATAAGACACTAGTCAGGCCAAACTTAGAGTACTGTCAACAGTTTTGGGCCCCATATCTTGGAAAGGATGTGTTGTCATTGGAGTTAGTCCAGAGGAGCTTCACGAAGATGCTTCCAGGAATGAAGAGGTTAACATACGTGAAGCATTTGGCAGCTTTGGGCCTGTACTCACTGGAATTTAGAAGAACGCTCAGGGATTTCCTTGAAATCTACCAAATGTTAAAAGGCCTGGATAGGCTGGATGTGGAAAGGATTTTTCCTATGGTGGGGGTATTGAGAACTAGGGGGCATAGTCTCAAAATTGAGGGGTGACCCTTTAGAACAGAGGTAAGGGGGAATGTTTTTAGCCAGAGAGTAGTAAATCTGTGGAATTCTCTACCACAGACTGCGGTGGAAGCCAAGTCCATGTATAAATTTAAGGCAGAAGTTGATCATTTCCTGATGGGTCAGGGCATCAAAGGATTATGGTGAGAAGGCAGGTGTATGGGGTTGAGTGGGATCCGGGATCAGCCAAGATGGAATGGCGGAGATGACTCGATTGGCTGAATAGCCTAATTCTACTCCTATGTCTTATGGTCTTACGTGCATTTAAAAAAGTATTTCTTGCTTTACATTCAGATTATATTCTTATGGTCTTTCCTAATTGGCTTCTATACCTCTCAAACCTCAGAGTTATTACTTCTCTTAGTAATATTACTAGAACCACTGAATCTAAAAGTATCCTTTTCTATTAAGTTTTTATTTCTCAATCAAGTTTCTATTCATTGGGAATTATCAAGTAGTTCATTAAATTGTTGAAATTGTTGATTCATTATTGCAATGCTTAAGCTTATTTCTAACCTGTCTTAGTCAACTTGCCCTTCAATCTTATGGAACTAGCTTTAGTTTAATGCTAGTTTTACACTCACATATAATATCAAAATGTAACATTCTTTGTGCTGAACAGTTCTATAATGAGGTAAAAGAAACTGAAGGCATTCTATGGACTTGTACAGCAAATTAATTCCATCAACTTAACTTGTTTAGTCTACACAAAAGATTAGAGACACCCAGGATTACTCGGCTATTTTTGTTATAGTCTTTTCTTAGTTCTTAATTTACACGTTGCCTAACAATACAAAGGACCTTTAAGTTAAAACTTTTAGGACTCTTATAAAACCTGTTGTGATGTTGTTTTACTTCATTAGGCATTATTTTCACCTATACTGATTCTACATTCCATTTCACTCAGCCTTTCCTGATTACCTCGTCTTCCTTTATTGTCAGCTCCATATTAGGTCCAGATTTTCCCAGGATGTGCGATGTTTTGAATCTTCAGGCATCTTATATGTAGTCGACAGCCTTAATAGCTAAGCAATGATAATGATTGTAAATGATCATTTAAATGATTGAGGGAGGATTTCATGGAAACATTCCGAATGTTAAAAAGCCTGAACAGATTAGATATGGCAAATTTATTTCCCATGGCGGGAGAGTCTAGGATAAGAGGATCCAACTTCAGAATTGAAGGACGTCCATTTAGAACAGAGATGTGGAGAAATTACTTTAGTCAGAGGGTGGTAAATCTGTGGAATTTGTTGCCATGAGTGGCTGTGGAGGCCAAGTCATTGGGTGTATTTAAGGCAGAGATAGACAGGTTCTTGATTAGCCAGGGTATCAAAGGGTATGAGGAAAAGGCAGGGGAGTGGGGGTGACTGCAAGAATTGGATCAGCCCATGATAGAATGGCGGAGCAGACTCGATGGGCCAAATGGCCCACTTCTGCTCCTATATCTTATGGTCTATGGTAAATAACAGCAATACTAGCTTAATTATCCCGTCTAATTGTCTGCAGTAACTTGTCTACCTTGTCACAATCATTTCCAATAAACCGATAAAATGTCTTAAATTGAAATTTTCTCTGATTTAACCTAATTCACTGATTCCTTATTATTAATTTCACCTTCCCTTCAGACTGTACTTCATTACTAAATCACCATACTGTTCAATGCCTATTTATTCTAAAGCATTCCCTAATCCTGTTACAGAATTTACTATGCACTGATACCACACTGGTTTAAGGGATCAGCTCCCACTCGCGCCTGTACAAAATGTAGTTTGTTTTGATTCAAGAATGTGCTTTGCACACTGTTCCACCAGTCAAACATTTAAATCACTATAAACACAAGAGATTCTGCAGATGCTGGAAATTCAGAGCAAAACACACAGAATATTAGAGGAAGCCAGCAGATCAGACAACATCAATGGAAATGAACAGTCAACAAATCAAGCCGAGACCATTCATCAGCACTCTGATAAATTACTATTCTACTTGGCTCAGTCCAATTTGCACGTGGCTCAGATAAAAATTCAGAGGTTAAAAGTCTGTGGCGGGGTAACCTAGCTGTTAAGGTAATGCTATTACAGTGCCAGTGGTCAGGACTTAATTCCGCCGCTATTTCCCCATGACTTTGTGAGTTTCCTATAGGTGGTCCAGTTCCCCCCCCCACATTTCAAAGATGTACAAGTTAGTAAATTAATTGGTCATGTGTGTAATTGGGCAGTGCAGTTTCACTGAGCCAAAAGGGGCTGTTACCATGCCACACCTCCAAACAAATAAATGAAACCTGTGACTTCTACATTGTAGTTTGACTCTTTTGGCAGAATTTCATTACTAATTCTGACTATGGCAGTCACCTCTACATAGATCTTCTTATGGAAACTGAATACCAATCCATTTTTTTAAAGTTCTGCTACAGCATCATGGAACTGTCCTTCGCATTGACACAGGGCAAACAATACAGCCTTTAGAATTCTATTCAGTGATGCAAAGAAAGTGTGATTTTTCCATCTTTTCTCCTGATTTTTCAAAGCCCAACCACAGATAATGCTATTTTCATTCCCTGTATTTTACCATTTAAAATTCAGAATTGCTTTAGATTTGCAGTCTTTACTTTCTATTAATTGCATCATTAGAATAAATGGTAACGATAATAAAATGGTTTTCAGTTGTCAAAACTTTTCCCATTTTAAATAACTGAAAAGGTATAATTTTGCCATTATATAATTTGGTTTTCATCAGCTAAGTATGTTTGCGTTTACCATGACTGAATATAAAAGTTCCCACTAGTTATGGAACATTGAAAATGTTACTCTATTTGCCATCAAAAGCACAATTTGATGTCCAAAAATAAGTTTTGAAATTATTAACCAAAGAAAGGCTCCAATTTGAAAAACAACTTGTATAAAAATGGGCATTATCGACCTGTAGTACAACCATTGGTTGAATTAGCACTGCAACAATTTGTATCGCAAAAGTAAATTGTCCATAGACATGCCTTGGCAATAAAATCACATGGAATTTCTGCTTTCACTTGTTCAAATTGGAAATTATACCTTTGTCACACAGGATAATGATAGGTTAAACATTTCTATAAGTTCAGGAAAAACTAAATTCAAATGACTTAGCTGGATACCAACAATAATGAGTTCATCAAAATTAAGTTCAAGATCTTTCATGGGAAAACAAAAATAAAAAACTACAATTGAGAAACAATCGTATTCTGGTATTCTAGTTTATAATGTGCCAGGATATTTGAAATCAGCAACAAACATGATTTTATTTCATGTTCTTGGCTTAAGGAAGAACCATATATAACCAAAGTTTCAAAAAAAAATCTTGTCACTCTCCGTATTCTCTGCTCAAAATCCTATCTTCAAACAAATGGGAAAAAAATACCTGAAACAACCCTTGTCTTTGAAAACAAAGCAAGAAAAGAGTTCTTGATGATTGAGGAACAGAATAACTTCAATAAATATCCTGATGTTGGGGACAATCAATCACCTATATAGCACAACTAAATGATGGACTACGAAAATTTTTTATTTCTTTTATATCTGTTTAATCTGCATTGAATTCAACTTTAATTTTATTGGTGCTTTACAGCAGGAGATAGATCACGTGCAGTATGGTAGTTTTCAGCTAAATGAGCGAGATGATAGAAATTACCTCTAACAAATTTATCACATTCATTCTTTTGGACACCAAAAATGAAGATGTGAAATTATTGAGAATTTCATCAGTCAGTTTTCACATCCATTGTTAATGAATATTCTATTGTACAATGGGTATGACCCAGAATGGCAGCATTTGTCAACAGCATCCTATTACTTTAAAGTGGTATTATCATCCAGGATAAAAATACCAAGGTCGCCAAGTGGTTGTTAGGATCGTGATTCTGAATGCCATGTTCAGTTTAACATAAGTAATCCCATTTTCCTGTTAAATGCCCCAAGCCATCTTGTGCACTGACTCTGATTGCACCATGATCCCACTATTCCTTTCTTCATATCAGCCTTTCTTGACAGTACATGTGCATGTGATTGAGAAAATAGCCAGAATTCCCTTTGTTTATATGGGACACTATGCCACTTAATTGGGGCAGGAGACTTTTGTTAAACAGTTACGAATTAGCGTCAGATGCATGCACTTATATGGCCATTAGACACTATACCATACTTAGAGCAAAAATATTTTAAATAGCATCAATTGTTTCTGCTTGAGTTCAAAAAGCAATGATTTTTGGCATGGATAGTTGGAAGGAAATAAACAATAAAACAATTCAGAACTATGTTCCTCACTGCAGTTTCAAGTACTGAGGCCTAGAGATGCCAGAAATGGCTGGGAGTGTAAATGAAACAAATCTGAAGGTATTGACAATCATCTTGAATATTACAATGAAAATGAAAAATTGGAAAATGCAATCATCAATAGCATTGTATGAAGGTAGTCAACTATCTACACTAGGTGTCCGCACTGATTTTGTTTATTTAAAATGAATTAAAAGAACGCGTATAATGGATGAATTCCTCCATCGATAACTATTAGGAACTAATACATAGATTTATATAACTGTAGTAGTACTGGTAGTGTTCAAATTTGTTCTGTATTTCATTTAAATACATAATTTGTGACTTAGTTAAACAGTAGGTTGTGTTTTATACCTTTTAAACTATTTCCATGAAACTTTGGCTAATAGGGGCAGCCACCTACATGGGCCAAAATATACGAGTCCCACTGTACTTGCTGTGGGTATATCTGGTTATTTAATTGTAGGAAGGATATGGAGACTGCAGAGAAGTTGTGGAAGAGGTTTTACCAGAAAGTTGCCTGAATTCTAGGATATGAGCTACAAGAAAAGATTAGACAAATTTTAGTTGTTTTATCTAGGGCATTGGAAGCTGACGGCATGTCTGATAGAGGTATTATGACAGGCTTAGATGGGGTAGAGAATCAGAATCTTTAGTCCAGCTTAGACATGTCAAATACTAAGTACATGCTTTTAAGTTTAGTTAGGTGGGGTGTAAGTTTAAAGATGACAAAAGGGGCAAGTTTTTTTGTTAGCGAACACAAGGAAATCTGCAGATGCTGGAAATTTAAGCAACACACACAAAATTCTGGTGGAACGCAGCAGGCCAGGCAGCATCTATAGGAAGAAGCACTGTCGACGTTTCAGGCCAGGACTGACGAAGGGTCTCGGCCTGAAACTTCAACAGTGCTTCTTCCTATAGATACTGCTTGGCCTGCTGCATTCCACCAGCATTTTGTGTGAAATTTTTTTGTTATATAGAGTAGTGGGTGCCTAGAATAGCTTACCAGCATTAACAGTGGAAACAGACAGATTGGTGGAGTTTATGAAGGTTTTAGATAGACACATGAATATGAAGGGATTGGAGGAATAAGCATGATACACACAAAGAGGGCATTTAATATAAATTGGCATCAAAATTTGCATAACATCATGAGCCAAATGGCCTGTCCAGTGCTGAAATGATTTGTTCTTTCCACCTGCAATTTGGATGAATAAATTAAGCATAATAGTTTCAAGTTTGCTGACAGTACTAAACTATATATGATTGTGAAACGTGGGGAGGATGCAAGGAGGCTTCTAGGCATTTAACACTGAGCGCATGAGAAAAATACAAGGCTAATGTGAGACACTGTGGACAAAAGTAAAGATATCCACTTTGGTAGGGAAAACAATAAGACAGTAGACCATTTAAATGTTATTAAATTGGGAACTGATCATAGATAAAGAGAACAATGTTTCTGAACATGCATCATTGAAAACAAATATGCAAGTAAAGAACAGTGACACAAGACAGAAGGCAGGTGCTGAAAATGTGAACTAACACACAAACACAAAATGCTGCAGGAACTCAGGTAGCACGTATGGAGGGAAATGAAGAGTCCATATTTTGGGCTAAGACCCTTCACCAGGACTTCTTCATTTTGCCTGTGTTGCATACAGGTAATGGCCTCTGTGGTAAGAAGACTTGAATATAAAAGCAATGACATTTTATTCTAATTGTATAGAACACTAGAGAGACTACGTTTGGAGCACTATTCATGACTTTGGTCACTTTACAAAAAAATATATACTTGCAGTTATAAGCGTGTAGCTAAGGCCCACCAGATTGATTCTTGAAAATTCAGTACAGGATGTATGAGGAAAGATAGGAAAGATGGATTCATGGAGTTGATGACACAACAGTGGTGGGCTTATTACCAACAAGATGAGATAGCATAAAGAGAGGAGGTGGAAGAGTTCAAGGCCTGTTGCCAAGCAAATAATCTCTCTTCAATGTCAACAAGACAAAGGAGATGGTTATCGACTTGAAGAGAACTTGCACCGCTTATGCCCTTCTTTACATTGGCAGCACCGCAATGGAAACTGCGAGCAGATTCAAACTCTGGGAGTGCAGATCTAGCAGAAACTCTCACGGTCCTGAACACATTATATATAATCAGGAAAACTCAACAACGCCTCTAATTTCTGAGGAGGCTGAACAGAGCTGGACTATGCACAGCTATGCTCACGTCATTCTAGAGAGGCACAGTAGAGAGCGTCGTAACAAGTTGCATTGCTCATGGTAGGAAACTGCACAATGGGTAGTTAAAACTGCCCAATGCATCACTGGCACCAGCCTACCCGCAATCAAAGACATATATGCCCAAAGGGCTAGTAACATCAAGAAGGATCCCACCCACCCTGATCATGGACTGTTTGTCCCATTCCCATCAGGGAGGAGGTGACATAGCATCCATACCAGGACCACTCAAAAACAGTTACTTTTCTCAGGTATTAAAAGCTGATCAACATCTCCAGCCACTAAGCCACTGCTCCACACCCCCAGACACCACTACTTTAATATTTCCTGTCAGTCACCTCACTTTACGGGCTTTCGATCAATATATGTACGTTATCTTATTTATTTATATTTATTGTGTTTTTTAAAATTATTGTGTTCCTGCCATTAAACAATCTTGAAAGATATTTCACAGAAACGAGTCCTGAGTCCAATCAGGTTCATGCCAACCTTTTTCCCACCAACAATAAACCCATTTGCCTGTATCCTTCTATGTCCTGCCTTCATAACTGTGTGTCTAAATGCACCTTAAACACAATAATTGTACTTGATTCTACTACCTCCATTGGCTGTACAGACCAGATGTCAACTCCTTGTTGCATAAAAAAAACTTACCCCTTAGGTTTCCACTTGAAGCTCGTACCTCTCTCCTTATTCCTATGCCCCTTTGTTTTTGATACTTACCATGGTATCTATGCCTTTCATAATCTTACAGTACATACAGTGGATTCTGGTTAATTAGTGCATTGGTTTATCAGGGCAGCCACTTACTTGGGACAACTTTGAAAGAACAAAGAGTTATCGGGAAGATTGCTGGGATTCTCCTTGCTTATGTGGGACACTATGCCACTTAGTGTCAGCAACTTTAAATTCCTTGGCATTATCATTTCAGAGAACCTGTCCTGGGTCCAGCTGATAAGTGTCATTACAAAGAAGGCACAGCAATGCCTCTAATTTCTTAGAAGTTTGCGAAGATTCTGCAAGTCATCTAAAACTTTAAACTTCTATCGACTTGTGACAGAGAGTATACTGACTGGTTGCATCATACCCTTGATTGGAAAAGCCGACAAGAAGAAGTGGAGCCCAGTCCATCACAGGTGAAGCCCTCCTTACCATCCAGCACACCTACAAGGAGCACTGTCGCAGGAAAGCAGCATCCATCATCAGGGACTCCCACCACCCAGGCTCTGCTCTCTTCTCACTGCTGTCATCAAGAAGGAGGTACAGGAGCTTTAAGTCCCACACCAGCAGGTTCCAGAACAATTATTACACCTCAACTATCCGACCCTTGAACCAGAGGGGATAACTTCAGTATGGACATCCTTTAAACCCACTTTGAGGGACTCTACAAATCATGTTTTCAATATTTATTGCTGATTAATTTATTATTATTACTTTTTTCTCTTATTTTGTACTTGCACAGATTGTTGTCTTTTGCACAATGGTTGTTTGTCTGTATTTGTTGTGTGTTTTCATTGATTCCATTGTGTTCTTTGTATTTATTGTGAATGCCTCAAGAAAATGAACCTCAGCATTGTATAGGGTAACATCTATGTACTTTGATAGTAAATTTACTTCACTTTGAACTTTGAAATGGTAAATGCTTTTCCAGTCCAATGAGCCTACAACACCCATTGATACTTATGTGACCGATTAACTTGTACGTCTATGGTATGTGGGAGGATACCAAAACACCCAGAGGAAATCCATGTGGTCACATACAGACTCCTTACAGACAGGGGCAGAATTGGACATGGCTCGCTGGCAGTGTAATAGTGTTATGCTAACTACTCTGCTACATGCTGCCCTGCTGTGCTTGGTAACACTTAGCTTTGGATAGCTGGACAAAATCAGAAGCAAAAGAGGACAACACCTAATCTCTGGCCCTTCCAAATTTCTGTAAAGTAAATTGCCTAAGTTTGCTCATTTTCTTCTTCTCTTTCAAAGCTGATGGCTAGTGCTATTTGAGCTACACCACAGCTCCTATTCACTCTCTTCTCTGCTGCTCGGGATGTCAATTGCATATTTGGCTGCAGAAAGCAAGTGGGTTTTTTTCTGCAGGACTCCTCTAATGCAAGATCTGTGAAAGAAAGTCTGTAAACAAAATGAAGATCTCAGTGGAAATTCAACATCTGACAGATTCGTAGGCTTCTGTTGTCTAATACAAATTGAGCATGAGCCACTTCCTCCACTGTTCCCAGCAAGTTTGAACTTACAGCATCAGACTTTTTTTTTAATTATCATTGACATACATCATGAAGTTTGTTGTTGTGAGGAAGTAGTACAGAGCAAGAATAAAACAACTGTTATAATTTACAATAAAAAATAAATAATGCAAAAGTGGTTGTGTTCATGGCCCAGTTACCAGCTGATGACAGGTTCAGGTGCTGAAGTAAATGGTGCAGTAAACAAGTCAACTATCTTTTGTATTTGCTTAAGCATAAAAGCAGGAACGGTGGGAAATAACTGAAATTAACAAAATTCTGACAGGGCTGGACTGACTGGATGTGGGGAGAATGATTGCTTTGACTAGGTGTTGACAATGAGGAGTCACAATCACAGGTTACGGGGCAAAAGATTTAGAAATCTCTTCAACCAATGGTGCAGAAGCTCCAGAATTTGCTATCCTAGAGAGTTGGATAGATAAAATCAATGTGTACATGAAAGAAGGAGGTTTATTCATTTATAGATATAAAAAAGCACTTAAGAGTATGAAGAGAGAACAGAATGTGGTATGGAGATTGTTTATCAACCCCACGTTTTAATTTAACAAACATTAAAATTACTGAAAAGCACTTATATACAAAGCATTTTTTTCAGCTTGGTAATAGATTTAGAAATTGCGTGCAGTTATGTTTCTCTTAAGCATGGTCTGCAAACTTTTCCAGGGTCTTTTACTTAAATAACTTTTATCTCTAAAAAGAGAGATATATTAATGGCTGAAAATTTTCTTGAGGCTGCACCAAAACAAGTTCTTTTAAATGTTCTGTGATTTTTCCCCCAAAGATGTATATATATATATATACAAAGAAGACATGGTAAAGTGCTAAGACATGAACCAGGACATGACAGGAAGCTCTGAAACATAACAGTCATAATTTCTGGAACTTTGAAGCTAAACAGTTCATATTATGTTGCCTTAGAAGTTGCTCTAAAACGCACAAGCTCAAATAATTAACTGCCAACAAATTGTAACACAGTTCAAAAATCAAACTACACAAACTACATTCAAGTCACAGAAATTTTAGCATATGCAAACATTCTATGAATATTTAGATAGTTAAAATATCTCTGACCTGAATGTAGTTTGAAATATGAAATGATTATTTCTCCTTAGCTCTCTTTTTTATAACACAAATAAAAATATTAATGGTACTGAATATTGCATTATATTGTGGTTCTTTTTAAAGTAAGCAAATGAATTACAGCACAAATATTTGCCAGCGTTCCACAGCTATACCTTAAGAGTACGTTTTCTGGCAAACAGTAAGTGCAGTTATTCAACATTACTTTTCAGCTGGTCATGAAAGCCAAATAGTGTTCTTCTTGGGAATAAGCAACACGAAGATCAAAGCTCAATTATAATAAGAAATGTGTTTATTGATACAAGTAGTTGAGTCCTTTACTACTTCCTTTGTTGGAGTTTGTGAAGGGTTTGTCATGGGAGTAAGGTTAGTCTTGGGCTATAATGCAAACAAATAAACTGGAAGACTACACCTTGTTTAATAATCTTTCCAGTTGAATAAAAGTCCTAAGAGCTGAGAAGTACAAATAGAGTAAGTGCATTTTACAGCAGTATGAACAGTATGGACAGAACACTATTGATACATATTGAACATAATGAGCACTATTAGATCCTCATATGCTGTAATGTTTTATGATTTCTCAAAAGTAGCAGGAATAAAAATAAGTTTGCTGCAATTCGATTTTGGCTACAGTACTTTACAGATGCATTTGAAGCAAAGGTGTTCATACAATGTGAACAAAATATGATATCTGAGATCTGAACTACAAATTTTCATTTTGTTCCAAAAGTTCATTTTCTACCAACAGCAATACAACAATTGGAAACATAAGGGTTAACACATATTGCTTATTTCAAAAGTAACTCATATACATATAAAACATAAAAAGTTAGTGTGCAAAATTATGGCTCCCGAGACTGGGGAAATACACTGACATTCATTGATCAACAGACAGGACACAAAGAGTAGGAATAAATGGGAGTTTCTCAGGGTTGCAGCAATGGCTTGATCAGTGCTTAGGTCCCAGCTTTTCAGAATATATCCCAATGGCTTGGATGAAGGAAATAGATGTAATATTTCTAAATGTGCTTTCCAGGACGTTAAGACATTAGAGCATATTTCAGCCATTTGGCCCACTGAGTCTGCCTGCTGTTCATTCATGGCTGATTTATTCTCCCTCTCAACCTTTTTCTCCTGCTTTCTCCCTTAAATCTTAGATGACCTGACTAATCAAGAATCTATCGACCTCTGTTTTAAATATACCTAATGACTTGGCATCCATGACAACGAATTCCATAGTTTCACTACGCTCTGTCCAAAGAAATTCCTCCTTATCTCAGTTCTAAATGGATATCCTATTCTGATGCTGTGCTCTCAGGTCCTAGACTCCACTACTATAGGAAACATCCTCTGCAATATTCAAAATGTTTCAATGACACACCCTTCTAAACTCCAACAAGTACAGGCCCAGAGTCATCAAATGCTTTTCACACATTAACCCTTTCATTCCTGGAATAATTCTCATGTACCTCCTCTGCACCATCTCCAATGTCAAAACATTCTTTCTGATATAAAGGCCTCAAAACTGTTCACAATATGCCAAGTGTAGTCTGACCAATGCCTTATAAAACCTCAGCACTGCATCCTTGCTTTTATACTCTAGTCCTCTCAAAATGTGTGTAAACATTTTATTTGCCTTCTTTACCACTTCTGCACCTTTGATTTTTGAATTTTCTCCCCATTTAGAGAATTGTCTATGCCTTTATTCCTTGTACCAAAGTGATTACTATACACTCACCTACATTATATTCCATCTGTCACTTATTTGCCCATTCTCCCATTCCGTCGGAGTCCTTCAGCAGACTCCCTGCTTCCCTAACTTGTCTTTGTACCATCCACAAACTTAGCCACAAAGCCACTGATTCCGTCATTCAAATCATGGACATATAACGTGAAAAGAAGTGGCCCTAACACCAACCCCTGCGAGACACCAGTCACTGGCATCCAACCAGAAAAGGCTCCCTTTACTCCTACTCTTGGCCTCCTGCCAATCACCCAATCTCCCATCTATGCTAGTATCTTTCCTGTAATACCATGTGCTCTTGTTCAGTCATGCAGCTTCATGTGCCTTCTGAAAATCCAAGTATACAACATCCACTGACTCTTCTTTGTCCTGTTTCTTACTTCCTCAAAGAATTCCAACAAATTTGAAGGGGAAGATTTCCCTTCAAGCACACCATGCTGACTTTGGCCAATTTTGTCATGTCCCTTCAAGTACCTTGAAACCTCATCCTTAATAATGCACTCCAAAGTTTTCCCAACCATTGAAGTCATGCTAATCACTCTACAATTCCTTTCTTCTGCCTCCCCCCCCCCCCCCTTAAAGAGTGGAGTGACATTTGTGAATTTCATGTCCTCTGGAACCATTCGAGGATCTATTGATTCTTGAAAGATCACTACAAATGCCTCCATAATCTTGAGCGCTACCTCTTTCAGAACTCTGGGATGTAGTCCATCTGGCTGAAGTGACTTATCTACCTGCAGACCTTTCAGCTTCCCAAGTCGCTCCTCCTTTGTAATAGCAACTTAGCAACTACACTCACTTCTGCCCCCTGATACTCTTGAATTTCTAGCATACTTCTAGTGATACCACAGTGAAGCCAGACACAAAATGATTGTTAAATTTGTCTGCTATTTCTTTATCTCCTATTACTACCTCTCCAGTGTCATTTTCGAGCAGTGTGATATCCACTCTCACCTCTCTTTTACTCTTTATATATATCTTCAAAAGCTTTTGTAACCTATTTTATATTATTGGCTAGCTTACCTTCATATTTCATCTATTCTCTCCTTATTGCTATTTTAGTTGCCTTCTGTTGGTTTTTAAAGCTTCCCAGTCCTCTAACTTTCCATTAATTTTTGCTGTATTATTTGCTCTCTCTTTAGCTCTTATGCTGTCTTTGACTTCCCTTGTCAGCGTCTTTGGAACATATCTATCCCATGCCTTCCAAATTGCTCCCATAAACTCCAGCCATTCCTGTTCTGCCGTCATCTCTTCTGGAGTCCCTTTCCAATCAACTTTAGCCAGTTCCCCTCTCCTGCCTTTGGAATTCCCTTTACTCCATCATAATACTGATACATCTGATTTTAGCTTCTCAAATGACAAGGTGAATTCTGTAATATTATGATCATTGACTCCTTAGGTTTCCTGTACCTTAAGCTCCATAATCAAATCTGGTTCATCTCACAACACCCAATCCAGAATTGCCTTTCCTCTAGTGGACTCAACCGCATGCTGCTCTAAAAAGCCATCTTGTAGGCATTCTACAAATTCCCTCTCTTGGGATCCAGCACCAACCAGATTATCCCAATTTACCTGCATATTGAAATTCCCCCATGTCTATTGTAACATTGCCCCTTTCACATGCCTTTTTCATCTCCTGTTATAATTTGTAGCCCTGGCTATGGTTCAAAGGCTTATATACAACTCCTATCAGGATCTTTTTACCCTTGCAGCTTCTCAACTCTACCCACAAGGATTCTACACCTTCCAATTCTACAGTATGTTACATCTTTCTAAAGATTTAATTTCATCTTTTACCAACAAAGCCATCCCACCCCTCTGCCAAACTTGCCTGTCCTTTCAATATGATGATACTAAGCTCTCAACTATGATCTTTTTTCTGCCATGACTCAGTGATGCCCATAATGTCATACATGCCAAAATCAAACTGCACTACAAGATCATCTATCTTATTCCATGTACTGCATGCATTGAAATATAACACCTTCAGTCCTATATTTATCATCCTTTTCAATTTTGCCCTTTCAAGAAAATATGGAGGGGATTGTGAATTATGAATAGGACACACACATTTTTCACACCAGTTTAGAAAAATTAAGTGTGGGCAAGTACATGGCAGATGCAGTATAGTACATTCATAAAGATAAATAATAGAAAACCAGTTACTTGCATGTGGAGACTTCAGTGATGTAAAGGCTATCTATGGTCTAAAATTCCAAAGGAGTACTGCATTTAGAATCAAGAATGGACATGACCATATCAAGTCTAGAGAGAATGCATGCTCTCTGCAAGGAAGGGCATGAAGTTCTCTTTAGCACATGACTACCTGTTGCATGGAACAGGCGAACTCAAACGCAGGACACTGGCACAGAGATAGAGTTAGGATGCAGACGAGGGCGTGAGCGTGGCTGGAGCCAAACAGTAAACAGGAGGGTGAACGGAAAAGCAGGAGGCAGGCAAAACTTAACCTGAAACAGGGCGATGCTGGAGCTAACCAGCAAATGGAAAGGCGAACGGCAGACAATACTCATCTTGACACGGAGAGACAGAGTTACATACGTGAACCTCGGTACTGAAGTAAAACTTAAAATACACAATCCTAAGTGGCCGGGGACGTGAATTACCACACTGGCTAAAACAACAATCTGGTGATAAGTGGATGCAAGGCTGGGCTATTTATACTGTAGGTTTAGATGAGAATCAGGTGTGCCACAATCAAAGGGAATTAGGAGAATATGGGGAATTAACGGTCGGGACTGTGACACTACCCTTGATTCATAACATAGGAAACTATATTGTGTACTGATACTGCCCCTAAATGACAAGAATCAAAAAGATCATTAACAAACACGGCTGAGGAGCATACCAGACCCTTTCCAAAGTTCAATATCATATTGGAGACAAACTTCAATCACTAATTCACAATGCCCTATGTTTGAGAAGAGAAACACAAGTCAGGAAACCTCAAAGACCCCCATATCATTACATTTTCAAAAAAAGCACAAAAATTGTGAATGTTATATTCTCCTTTCTGCCTGCCTTCAGGAAAATCTTCACCAGGGTTCTTCTTAACTGCCTTCTCCCAGTAGCTGAAGGGCCACTTTCTAACCTACATTACAATTACAGATGCTAGAAATCTGTAATAAAAGTAGAAAATGCTCAAAAACTCAGCAGGTCAGGCAGCATTTGTGGAAAGAGAAATAGTTAATGTTTCTCATTCTGACAAAGTGTATTGGGTTCGAGATATTAACCGTTTCACTTTCCACATCAAGTGACTGACTTTTTCGAGTTTTGAACATTTTCAACTTGTCCATTGAAGGTTTATAACAGGATGGACCTGAACATCTAATTAACAAAAATCCTCTACCAGTCTGTCCCAGCTGTACATCATTGCCAGGCAATAGTGAAACTCCACATCAGGACTCTCCAAAATGGAGACCACTTCCACATCTTAATGCCATACAGCAGCGGTTCCCAATCTTCTTTTATGCCATGGACACCTACCATTAATCAAGGTGTCTGTGGACACCAAGTTGGGAACCCCTGTCATACAGGATCGTTCTTGCTGGTTTCAGTTGCTTTATAATTTAATTTGATGAATCAGTATAGTAGTTGTAAATTCCTTACTGTAATCTAAATCCTAGGTATTGTTACTTCACTCTTTGCTGACACTAATCTGCAAAGGAAATTCCCTGATGCATAGTGGCTTACGTAGGAGAACACCTTAATCTGAAATCTTACTACACCATAAATGGTCTGATGATGTCAAAGCAGAAGGATATATGTCAGGCAATTTGCTATGTAACAGGTGTTATGTCTGTTTGCTAATGAGGTTATGACACAATCCTGATAAAAAATATCTTAGCATAATCTAAACATATAACAAATTAATACAACTTCCTTTAAAGAACCAATATTTCTTTGAAGTTTCCTAACAGAATCCATTTCAATTTTCAAATGGGCATAATAGTTGTATTTTTCTTTGCTTTTGACCCCACTCCCTACTTAATAATTATTATTTGCACTAATGATGAGGAATATGAAATATTTACTGTTGACATAGCAGGGTTGAACTGACAAATTGGATACAAACCGAACTCCTCCAGATTTCATCTGCCTTCATACTGCTACATATGGAAGTAGAAATTCAATTGCAATAAACAAGTTCATATTTCACTGCTATATAGGTTGCGAGATACATGTAGAATGTGTGTATGTTGTGCATAATATACATTAATTTAAGCCATATTATGTTTGTCCTTGTCTTGTAATATACAATACTAAAAAAGCTGCAACAAAAAGATTATTTTAATGCATGTATGCATACCTAAGGTGAAAGTAAACTTGAAAATAATTACTTTTATATCTAATAGCTTATGTCCCTCTCACGTCAGCACATTTGCCCATATTTCTTCATTCAAATCATTGGTCCAGATTTTGATTGTGTTCGTTGGCAGTTCAGCACAGAATTACTAGCATTTACCAACAAGATCAGACACCTGTGTGAATTCCTGAATTTAATGGCTGTGCTTCACAACAGGTCTCCACATGGAATCTAATTGGCTGGAATTCCCCAGTATTTGCCCCAGAGGAACTGTTCTTGGAATCAGTACCAGATTTAACCTAGCACAGGATCTGCAGATACAGTGTTTTTACAATTTTGAGGAGAGAAGGCTAAAAAAATAAGATTAATGCTCTTTAAAATTATTCATCTCTGCAGTTGAGTCTTTAATTATTAATATGTTTTTAGATATTTTGCTGGCCGGTGGTGTGGTGTCATTGAGGCAAGTGTCCTGGGTTGGAATCCACACTTTCCATCTGTGCTAGGTTGAGCTTTGAGTTTGCAGTTCAGACTCATAAAAAGCAGACAAGAACAATGAAGGAGCAGTAAGATTGCTGCCCAATGTGCCACGAGGCGAGGAGAGGAATAACAATAATATTTTAGCTATTTACTCTCTCTGGGAAATCCTTAATACCTTCATTTTTTTAATGACTTTACAAACATTTCTGAAGAACGGGGACATTCAGAATAGCCAAGAACATTGAAGACCTTTAAAAAGGCATTGAAATTGAACCATTGCTTTGCTATTGGTCAAAGTTTTTTTTAGTTTTGTTGGTGAGGCATATTTTGGCTTATCAATACCCTAGTTACATAAGAAACAGGAGAACGTGTTAGTGATTTAGCCCCTTGAATCTTCACTGTCATTCAATTAGATTATGACTGAATGTTCTATCCCAACATCATTTTGCTTGCCAATCCTCATATCCTATGATCCCTCCAATAATCAGAAATCTATTGATTGCAATTTTTAACAAACTCAATGACTAAACTTCTAGAGCTGTGCAAGGCAGAGCTTCTATAAACACATCACACCTTGAATGAAAATATCTCTGCTGTTTCATTTAGATTAGATTATCTTTGCTTGTCACCTGCATATTGGAATATTGAAAAATACAGGAAATGCATCGCTTGCATCAATGACCGACACATCCCGAGGATGTACTGGGGGCAGCCCAGAGCTGTCACCATATATCTGTGCCAAAGTGGCATGGCCACAGTTTAATAGCCCTAATCTGTACATCTTTGAAACGTGAGTAGAAACTGGAGCACCCAGAGGAAACCCATGTGGTCATGCTGACGATTTAAAGTGTTATACTAACTATGACACTGTCATTCCACCCCCTATTTCTGATTATTCCTTATTTATACTCACATCGGGCACTGGCGTTGTTCTGGCACCATTGCAAAGTCTCATCACTTAGCTCCAGGATGGACTCTGCTGGCAACATTACCATTCCGGATCTGGACAAGGTATGGGTAGTTCAGCTGCAGGTGTATGTGATGGACCCGTGAGGCACAATAAGGGCCATTAATAATGACAGTGACAGGCAATACCCTCATATAAATTCCCAAGGGAATCCTCAAGTGACTTGTTTGCATGCAGGTGAATAAACACCTGGCAGCTTGAATGTAAGCTTGATGTTTCCAAAACTTGTCCACCAATATCTCAGGATACAGGCTTACTTACTTAACTTATCCAAGTGTGTTTAAATAAATCCACATCTACAGATATCTAGAGCTACCAAACCTACATGATTTTATGACCCTTTCACAAACTGGTTAGCTGGGATTATGCCTTCCAGGGACTGTGCTGTAGGTTCTAATCAGCATGATAATCATGCATTTCCAGGAGTCCAGAACGTAATAATTATATGATCTGTGATTCATAACACAAGCCCCATTTCTCATAGGTGAATATCATCAAGGCAAACAGCTGATTTGACTTTAAAAGCTCTAACTTTAAATAAAGGACATTGAACAAATGAACGTAGATCATTTTTCCATTTAATTAATCTGCTTCATTCAATATAAGAGGTGGACCACCAAGCTAATTTCATTTTACCCATTTCTTATCCCATATCTCTACTTATTGTTTATTAGTGTAAAATTGATGCAGATTTAAATTTTACATTTCACTAGACATCAACTGCTCTTTGCAGAAGCAACCGAATTTCCAGCATTTTTGGTTTATTAACGTGTTTCCCAACTTCACTTTTGAAATCTCTGGCTTTAATTTTTTTTAGGTATTGTTCCCCAAAACAACTTACCAAAATAGAAATAGAAACATAGAAAATAGGTGCAGGAGCGGGCCGTTCGACCCTTCGAGCCTGCACCGCCATTCAGTATGATCATGGCTGATCATCCAACTCAGAACCCTGTACCTGCTTTCTCTCCATACCCCCTGATCCCTTTAGCCACAAGGGCCATATCTAACTTCCTCTTAAATATAGCTAATGAACAGGCCTCAACTGTTTCCTGTGGCAGAGAATTCCACAGATTCACCACTCTCTGTGTGAAGAAGTTTTTCCTCATCTCGGTCCTAAAAGGCTTCCCCTTTATCCTTAAACTGTGACCCCTCGTTCTGGACTTCCCCAACATCGGAAACAATCTTCCTGCATCTAGCCTGTCCAATCCCTTTAGAATTTTATACGTTTCAATAAGATCCCCCCTCAATCTTCTAAATTCCAGTTAGTATAAGCCTAGTTGATCCAGTCTTTCTTCATATGAAAGTTCTGTCATCCCAGGAATCAATCTGGTGAACCTTCTTTGTACTCCCTCTATGGCAAGAATGTCTTTCCTCAGATTAGGGGACCAAAACTGCACACAATACTCTAGGTGCAGTCTCACCAAGGCCTTGTACAACTGCAGTAGAACCTCCCTGCTGTGTACTCAAATCCTTTTGCTATGAATGCCAACATACCATTAGCCTTTTTCACCGCCTGCTGTACCTGCATGCCCACCTTCAATGACTGGTGTACAATGACACCCAGGTCTCGTTGCACCTCCCCTTTTCCTAATCGGCCACAGTTCAGATAATAATCTGTTTTCCTGTTCTTGCAACCAAAGTGGATAACCTCACATGTATCCACATTAAATTGCATCTGCCATGAATTTGCCCACTCACCTAACCTATCCGAGTCACCCTGCATCCTCTTAGCATCCTCCTCACAGCTAACACCACTGCCCAGCTTCGTGTCATCTGCAAACTTGGAGATGCTGCATTTAATTCCCTCGTCTAAATCATTAATATATATTGTAAACAATTGGGGTCCCAGCACTGAGCCTTGCGGTACCCGACTAGTCACTGCCTGCCATTTTGAAAAGGTCCCATTTACTCCCGCTCTTTGCTTCCTGTCTGAAAACCAATTCTCTATCCACATCAATACCATACCCCCAATACCATGTGCTTTAAGTTTGCATACTTATCTCCTGTGTGGGACCTTGTCAAAAGCCTTTTGAAAATCTAAATATACCACATCCACTAGCTCTCCCCTATCCACTCTACTAGTTACATCTTCAAAAAATTCTATAAGAATTGTCAGACATGATTTTCCTTTCACAAATCCATGCTGACTTTGTCCAATGATTTCACCTCTTTCCAAATGTGCTGTTATCACATCTTTGATAACCGACTCTAGCATTTTCCCCACCACCGATGTCAGACTAACCGGTCTATAATTCCCCGGTTTCTCTCTCCCTCCTTTTTTAAAAAGTGGGGTTACATTAGCCACCCTCCAATCCTCAGGAACTAATCCAGAATCTAAGGAGTTTTGAAAAATTATCACTAATGCATCCACTATTTCTTGGGCTACTTCCTTAAGCACTCTGGGATGCAGACCATCTGGCCCTGGGGATTTATCTGCCTTTAATCCCTTCAATTTACCTAACACCACTTCCCTACTAACATGTATTTCCCTCAGTTCCTGCATCTCACTAGACCCTCGGTCCCTTACTATTTCTGGAAGATTATTTATGTCCTTCTTAGTGAAGACAGAACCAAAGTAGTTATTCAATTGGTCTGCCATGTCTTTGTTCCCTATGATCAATTCACCTGTTTCTGACTGTAAAGGACCTACATTTGTCTTCACCAATCTTTTTCTTTTCACGTATCTATAAAAGCTTTTACAGTCAGTTTTTATGTTCCTGCCAGCTTTCTCTCATAATCTTTTTTCCCTTTCCTAATTAAGCCCTTTGTCCTCCTCTACTGATCTCTGAATTTCTCCCAGTCCTCAGGTGTGCTGCTTTTTTGGCTAATTTATATGTTTCTTCTTTGGACTTGATACTATCCCTAATTTCCCTTGTCAGCCACGGGTGCTCTACCTTCCCTGGTTTATTCATTTGCCAAACTGGGATGAACAATTGTTGTAGTTCATCCATGCAGTCTTTAAATGCTTGCCATTGCATATCCACCGTCAACCCTTTAAGTATCATTTGCCAGTCTATCTTAGCTAATTCACGTCTCATACCTTCAAAGTTACCCTTCTTTAAGTTCAGAACCTTTGTTTCTGAATTAACTATGTCACTCTCCATCTTAATGAAGAATTCCACCATATTATGGTCACTCTTACCCAAGGGGCCTAGCACGACAAGATTGCTAACTAACCCTTCCTCATTGCTCAATACCCAATCTAGAATGGCCTGCTCTCTAGTTGGTTCCTCAACATGTTGGTTCAGAAAACCATCCCGCATACATTCCAAGAAATCCTCTTCCTCAGCACCCTTACCAATTTGGTTCACCCAATCTATATGTAGATTGAAGTCACCCATTATAAGTACTGTTCCTTTATTGCACGCATTTCTAATTTCCTGTTTAATGCCACCCCCAACCTCACTACTACTGTTAGGTGGCCTGTACACAACTCCCTTAGTGTTTTCTGCCCCTTAGTGTTATGCAGCTCTACCCATATCGATTCCACATCCTCCAGGCTAATGTCCTTCCCTTTTATTGCGTTAATCTCCTCTCTAACCAGCAATGCTACCCCACCTCCTTTTCTTTCCTGTCTATCCCTCCTGAATATTGAATATCCCTGGATGTTGAGCTTCCATCCTTGGTCAACCTGGAGCCATGTCTCTGTGATTAAATGCTTCAATTATCAAAATTAACTTCTCAACATTTTCTCATCAGCTTGCATAAACTTCAATTCATTACTTTGTCTTCAAACCTCCTTCGCAATTCCATTATGGCTGATTTATTGTACTCTGAATCCCATTCAGAATCATAGTTTGAATTATGTTTAATATCATCACCACATGTTGTGAAATTTGTCAACTTTGCAGTACAATATAATACATCATAAATATAGGAAAAATCCTGAATTACAGTAATTGCATATATGTTTATTAAACAGTTAAGTCAAAATAAGTAGTGTAAAAACAGGAATTAAAAAAAAGTACTGAGTGTTCGTTCTCCTGCCTTTTCTCCTTTTTGACAGACTGACTATTCAAGAACCTATCAAACCCTGTTCAAATATATTCAATAACTTGGCCTCCATAGCTGTCCATAGCAATGAATTCCAAAAATTCACCACTCTCTGGCTAAAGAAATCCCTCCTCATCTCTGTTGTAAAGGGACATCCTTGTACTCTGATGCTGTGCCATCTGGTTCTAGACTCAGCCACGAGAGGAGCCATCCTCTCCACATTCACGGATCACTGTACAGAATTCAATCCCATTTGCAAATCTGCAGCAAACGTCTCAGGGCTGGTACCATTTTCCTTCTATGTTTTGTCCACTTCATACATGCCAACATACAATATGAATGTTTTGGGATAAACTGTCTCAAAATCATCCCTTGCACAGAACGTTGTAGTATCAGTCATTTTGTTTAAGACAACAGTTTGTCAGGACTACAAGTGTCCAAGAAGAAAGTTAATCAAGCAAGGCCGTTAACCTTTGTACCTTTGTTTTATCCTGAGGGATTAATCAGTAAATTTGAAGGTTATCATGATACAGATTACAGTCACAAAAGACAGAATAGGAATTTGTCGGCCATGTGTCCACCATAAAGAAACATGCATTATTGCATTGAAATTGGGAAGCACTGCCATGTTTTGGTATTTTTAATGGAAAAAAGGATGGAAATGTAAGCCATATCAAACAGTGCACGGAACTATCAATCTTCTGGCTGAGTTGTGTTTGGTTAGCGCACATCTCCGAAAGAAGAGGTGACTTATCCTAGAGAAAAAAAGCAGGAAGGTGGAGGAGGCTGATGTTTCTGATTTTGACAATTTATAGAGTGCAAATGGAGATAAAAGAACAAAGCAGTAGGGTAGGGCACACCTTTCATTTTTGGAGGCAGTGTTCAATCTTATCTTGGGAAGACACATTAGTTATAAAACATTAAATTTTCCTTTGGGGGGAAAAGAATAGAAAAATCAGTGAAACAGTTACAGTAATTGACCTCAATGGCAGCCTGAGTAATAGGAAGTCAATTGGAAGTTCCAATTGAAATTCAAGCAAAAACAAAGCCAAGATGTAGTCAGTATATTCTGATTTATTTCATCAACATTCTGTTCCTTATCATTCATGATCTTATTATGCATTTGGGATTTGGCTCTACATCCTGATTCCTTAATTTTAAAAGTGAATTCCAACAGATAAGTGATTGAACTTGAGCTCATCATAGTTAAGAATTGGCAGCTATTAACTGGTTTGCAGAAAATATATGAAGCAAATATCTTTAAAGACATAATTTTACAAGTAGATTTATTAGACCAGGATCTTAATACACTGCATGTTGTTAATGAATGGTTAGTCTGAATACCAATGAATGGCCCTTTAATGATCTGAAATGTGCTTGGGATTTCAAATATAGTCTGCATGGAGTTGTGATCTATTAATTTGGTTAAATGATTGCCAAACACTGTAAATTACATAAAATTCAAAACCAAATTATGCAGAAATTAGAAATAAAGAGGTGGATTTGGCACTTTTGGTAGGGTTACTGTCTGCCTTTCCATTCCCAAATAATGCCATTGGACACAATGTGGTTGATTTTAACTGCCTTTATTCAGGTGAGGTCCAGTTAGACAAGGACAATAGCTGGCGGCTATGAAAAAAGCCATTCATATCTCATTGTCTTATATCAGATTCCTGCCTATTTTCTGGGTCACTTACATCACATATTAACAGGGCTTGATCAAATGGGTGTCAAGATGAGATGATAACTATAGAGTAATAAGGCTTGTTATTTTTCAGTCATTAGCTCTTTTCTAACTCTGGATGGCACCAGCACTGGCAAGTAACAAACATTTGGTATTATTAGCATGAGGGAACATAAAGGCAGTTTTAAGTGCCTGCAGCAAGCTCCATAATGACTTGAATGTTCAATATTCCTATTACTGGAACGTGCATCATTAGCGAAGCTTCTGGCATACAAGATTAACTTGCTCTTCCCTTTGATATGTTTGGAAGCATCTAATTTTTGACCTGCAAGGATCAGAACTGGGTTTGCTGCTGTTTGTAAAATAATATAAATGATTTGAATGAAAATCAGTGTGATCAAATTAATGTGCATGTTTGCAGATGACCTGAAAATTGGTGGAGTTGTAGATGGTGAGCGAGCTGGTCAAAAGATGCGGTAATTATATAGATCAGTTGGAAATATCGCAGAAACATGGCATTTGGAGTTTAATCCAGACAAGTGCAAGGCAATGCCTTTTGGGAGGTCAAATGAGAAAGAAAAGAATACTGTAAATTAGAATCAGAATCAAAATTATGTGATGTGATAATTGTTAAATTAGCAGCAGCAGTACAATGCAATACATAATATAGAAGAAAAAACAGAAGAAATAATAATAATAAATAAGTAAATCAATTACAGTATATATATATTGAATAGATTAAAATTGTGCAAAAAATAGAAATACTATATATTAAAAAAGTGAGGTAGTGTCCAAGGTTTCAATGTCCATTTAGGAATTGGATGGCAGAGGGGAAGAAGCTGTTCCTGAATCGCTGAGTGTGTGCCCCCAGGCTTCTGTACCTCCTACCTGTTGGTAACAGTGAGAAAATAAAATGCCCTGGGTGCTAGAGGTTCTTAATAATGGACGCTGCCTTTCTGAGACACCGCTCCCTGAAGATGTCCTGGGTACTTAGTAGGCTAATACTCAAGATGGAGCCAACTAAATTTACAATCCTCTGCAGCTTCTTTCAGTCCTGTGAAGAACACCCCCCCCCCCCCCCATACCAGATAGTGATGCAGCCTGTCAGAATGCTCTCCACGGCAGATTTATAGAAGTTTTCGAGTGTATTTGTTGATCTACCCAATCTCTTCAAACTCCTAATAAAGCATAGCCGCTGTCTTGCCTTCTTTATAACTGCATGGATATGTTGGGACCAGGTTAGATCCTCAGAATGACAAGACCTTCAGGAATACTAATGTAGAGAGGGATTCTTGGTGAGTAAGTCAGCAGTTCCCTGAATGTGGCAACACAAGCAGGTAAGAAGATAAGGAATGCATATGGTGCGCTTGCCTTCATTGCTCAGGGCACCAAGCCTAAAAGTAAAGAAATCATATTGCAACTATATAAAACTTCGGTTTGGCCATATTTGAAATATTGTGTCCACGCCAAATGAAGGATGAGGAACCTTCGGAGAAGGTGCAGAAGGTGTTCACCATGGATTGGAGTGTATTAGTCATGAGGAGAAAATGGACAAACTTGTGTTGGCTTCTCTTGAGCATCAGAGGCTCAGGGGCTCCATGATAAAAGTATATAAAATTCTCAGGTAGAGGTAAGGTTGGTAGTCACAGTTTTTTTCCCAAGGTAGAAATGTCAAATACTAGAGGGCATAACTTTAAAGTGAGTGAACAATGTTAAAGATGTGCGAGGCGGGCTTTTTTTAAACACAGATTTACAGGTGTCTGTAACCTGCTGCCAGGGGAGCTGGTAAAAGCATCTGGCAATATTTCAGAGGCACAAGAATAGGCAGGGAGGGGAATAGACAGCTACAGGTACAGTATGTGGAGGCAGATAAGAACAGTTACATTGGCATCATGGTCATTGCAGGCATGGTAGGCCAGAGGGCCTATCCTGTACTATACTGTTCAATGTCCTATCCTGTGTTGAAAAACACATTCATATAATGCACTGAAAAGAAATTAGGACTTGGGAAATCTGCCAGAAAATCTTAATAGCTGAATCTATGCAGAAGATTGTCTACTTGTCACCCTTCCCTCTCTCTACAGTGCTTTTCTATTATTACACATTGGCTCATAATGGCCACAAAATGCATCACAATTTCCTTCTAAAACTTTGGTAAACCCCAGGAGAAATAGAGCCTAAGTGGTTGGCAAATAACAATTCCAATAATATTGCTGTGAATTATTCCCAGACTGGAAAAGAAATGACAGAACAGTGTTTTATTTTCCCAAGAGATACGTTGGGAAAATAGAAATTAGAAATGTGACCTTTATTATCTCATCCAGAAAAGTAGCAGTGGGTTATTGCATAAGGAAAGTGGTAAAAGAAAGAGGGTAAGAAACTTTCTTTCTCATGGTTAGCACTTTATAAGAAATAGATACTTCTGCTTTCAATTCCCTTGTGAAGAGCACTAGCTTGCCAGCAAAGCTCTTACTCATTCAATTTATAATTAAAAGTCTGATAGATGAGGGAAACCAGATATGCAATTTTAAAGTGACCTCAAGGTGACTAAATTCATCCAAAGAGCAGGGTTAAAGTGAGTTAGGATCAAGTGGAGCTGGAACAACTGAAGGAGCAAGTAAAGGAATATATAGCGAGTGTGGCTGGAGGCACCAAGTAAAAGCATGAGAGAGTTCAGTTTAAAGCATTTTGGTTGTTCAGTTAGGATTATTGAATTGAATTGAATTAAATTGACTATATTTCTTACATACATGAGGAGTAAATCTTTACATTACATCTCCGTCTAAATGTGCCATGTGCAATCATAGTAATTTATAATAAAAAGAACAGTCAATGTTACATAGAAATACACTCAAGTCAGCATAAGTTAATAAGTCTGATGGCCTGGTGGAAGAAGCATTAAGATTAAACAAAAAGGTAAGCTGATAAAATAGTTTTGAATTTATTTAAATTTCACATCCATCCCACAACGTGAGGGAGTAAATATCTTTGCATTATGACTCCGTCACAATGTACAGACATGTGAATTTAAACATCTAACGGCTTGTAGAGAGCAGCTGTCCCGTAGCCTGTTGGTCCTGGCTTTTATGCTGCAGTACCATTTGCCAGACAAAAGCAGCTGAAACAGTTTATGGTTAGGGTGACTGGTGTCCTTGATGATTTTCCAGGCCTTCCTTACACACCTGTTGCTTTAAATGTGTTCAACAGAGATAAATTCACATCCACAGATGCACGAGGCTATCTGTACCACTCTCTGCAGTGCCCAGCAATCAAAATTGCAGTTTCCATACCAGTCAGAGATACAGCCAGTCAGAATGCTCTCAATGGTGCCCCCAAAGAAGGTCTTCAGGATTTGAAGGATTTGTAATGTGGATCTGAGGGATTTTGGAAGATAAATGAAATACATTTCATGGCATTAAGACCAGTGTAAGTAAATATAGTTTTGCCTGTGAAGCAGAGAACTCACAGAAGGCCATCCCTATACACTAGCAATTGAAAAAGGTCAGGTAAAGTCCTTAACTGTGAACTATAATATATTCTGCACAATATGTTAAAATCAAACTGTATATATAATATCTCTATAACTGTTAATTTGAAAGACAGACAACGCCAAAGCAAAATGTTTTGTCATAAACTAAAAGGAGTTGTATTTCCTCCATATGCAATTAGTGAGGAATACCCAGGTGAATATCCAAGCTCATAGAGTCCAAGAGCATTACAGAACAGAAACAGGCCCTTTGTCCCATCTAGTCCATGCCGAACTATTAATCTGCCCAGTTCCACTGACGTGTATGCAGACCATAGCCCTCCATACCTCTCCCATCCGTATTATAAATCCAAATTTCTTGTAAGTGTTTAAATTGAACCTGCATTCATTTCTTCCACTGGGAACCCATTCCACACTCTCACTACCCTCTAAATGAAGGAGTTCCTGGTGTCATCTTCACAAATCACTATAACCTTCCAGTAGTTTGGTTTCCAATCTATTAACCAGTTCTCCATCTGTCTTTTATGCCCCAGCCAATAAAGGAAAGTACTCTACCTGCTTTCTTAATCACCTCCACACTTACCAACTTACCACCAAAACTCAGTACTCATATTTGCAACTCAACAGTAGGGGCTGCAAAATCATCCAGCCATTGTAGGCAGAGACAAGCAGTTTCACAGGATAATAATGAAGAGCATTTCTAAGGGACTAAAACTAAAGTCTGGTTATGATCAACTGACAAAAGATTGAAACCAGGATACCTTAATCTAAATAACTCATTCACTCTCTGAAGTATCCTGTTGAGTCATTTTGGGATACACTCAGTGGCCACTTTATTAGGTATACCTGTAAGTCTGCCCATAGCTAATCAGCTAATAGCTAATCAGCCAATTATATAGCAGAAACTCAATGCCTAAAAGCATGCAGACATGGTCAAGAGGTTCAGTTGCTATTTAGACCAAACATCAACATGTTACAACAGTGGTGTGCAGAAGAATACTTCTGAATGCACAACACGTCAACCTTTGTGGATGGGGCACAGCAGCAGAAAACCACACCGAGTTCCACTCCAGTACCTAATATAGTGACCTCTGAATGTCAATTTCCAGATTATCACCACAATTTATAATTTCTCTCCAGCAATAAAATCAGTTTGTAACATTACACCGTGTACATATTTCCTGTTTCATAATATTTTTGCTGTTGACTGAAAAGATGGTTTCTTCAGATGTATGTTAAAATTGTTATGCAACAGAGTGGCTGGGAAATGAAAAGGGACATGGTGAATTCCAGTTAATTGGGGCACATCGGGACCAGAATGCTTTGTCAAATTAAGCAGCTACCCCAATTATTCAAAGTATCATGGAAATAGTTTAAAAGCTATAAAAACAAACTAGCATTTAAAAGAGTAAAAATTAAGTATTTAAATGAAATACACAACAAATCAGAACACTACCAATATTATTACAGTTCTATTAAACTGTGTATTAATTCATAACGGTTATTGAAGGAGGTGTGTATACTGACATAGTGCTCGACTGGAGCTATCCATTCTTAGCTCCCTAGAGCACTGAGGTTTAACACTTTTCCCAAGAATCCAAAACGAACAAATTCTTTTGATCAGCTCCTGACATATTTGAACAACACAACAGGGTTATGCGATCCACTGCTGACTTTGAACCTGATAGTGATATATGTTTATAGCAAAGGGATCTGTCTGGCATGCCAGGATGAAAAAGGTCTGTTTAATCAGCATTGCAGATATCATCTGTTCAAAATTTTTGAAGCAAGTTGGGGAGTTTGTAGATTTCCATGTTTCTGCACTTACAGCATTAACACTACCTTTCTCGCCTTGTGCTTTCTTGAAGTTAATGTGGTGCCTACACTTTCTTTGAGACAACCATCAATCTGTTGCTTTAAAGTCTCGTGAAGACTTTATGAACTCTCATGACTCAGCTTCTTAGCTTGCTCTTCCAACTTGTTTTCTTTGACATGACGTGCACACCTCATCCGGTTACAATGGAAAACCACTGACAGAGGGCCCCCTTCGACATCTGGATGCTTACCTTCATTCTTTCAATTTTGGGATGTTCCCTATTGTCCCTCCCGTCTTGCCCATTCTTCTCGCAGTTTACTGTGCTGACGTATCAAGCGTGTTATCAAGTTATCTCTGCCAGCCGACGATGTGTGGTGTTAGGTTGATGGCTTTTACTTTGCTGTATTAGAGTATTTTTTTAATTAGTGTCGGATCTTTCTATGGCAAGGGTCTCAAAAAGGTTTTTAAGTCAAAATTAAAAAAAACTAAATTATCAAGAACCAGCATCTGTCAGCCCAAATCGATCACATAGTACATGCAACTGAAGAATCTGTTTGCTCTAAGCCCAGTATGGTGTCTCATGGCCACTTAAGTGCACCTGATTCACCTTTCCCTTCCCCAATTAAGCAGCATAGTGTCCCAAATAAACAAAAGGAATCCCAACTATTTCCTTAATTTGTTTCTGTTCTTTAAGTGTTGTCCCAAATAAGTAGCTGCCCGGATTAACTGATGGCCCAATTAACCGGAATCCACTGTATTTTCTCAGATGACTTTATTGAGTTTATATGTGTTTTTTTTAAATTATTGGGATTTAGTTAACCTATTAACTAAAAATCTTAATTAAAATATTATTTAGTTTTCTGTGAATATTAGTGGCAATCTTTTATTTTGCCTATCAACAATAGATGACTCCTCCCCTCTGCCAAAGCAGTGTTTAATATTGGCACCTTGGATAAGGATGTCAATGTAAAATAGTTATTGGTGCACAGTGCAATACGGTAAAAGACAGAGATGTCAAATAAAAGTAATCACTGAAAAGTATACCCACCACATGGAACTGAAGGTGCTAAACTCTTAAACATGGTTAAATCTTCTGAAGCCATTTGACTGGCAATTTACATTAACTGTAAAAGTGCATTGAGCGCCTGTTCTGTGGGAAACACCCAAGCACTCCATGTAAAAGAACAGACTTTAGACATTGTGTGAAGAAAGTTTTTCTCATCTGGCTCTTCCATTATGGAAGAAGTGAGGCAATCTGAGACTGCTGATAAAATAGGTGGGACAGAAAGTGTTTGGTAGCATACTATTATTTAGGAAAGATATTATCAAGCTGGAAAGAGTGCGAAGGAGTTTTATGTGGATGTTGCCAAGATTCAAGGGACTAAATTATGGAGAGAGGAGATCTGGTTGGATCACTCTACGATAGAGTGTACGAGAATGAGAGTGATCTTATAGAGGTTGTTAAAATGATGAGGGACACAGATAGGGTCAGTGTGCACAGTCTTTTTCCCAGGAACCGATGAATCATGAACAAGTGGGCACAGATTTAAGGTGAGACAGAAGAGATTTAATAGAAATTGGTGGCAACATTTTCACCCCAAGTGGTCAGTATATCAAATGAGCTGCAAGAGGAAGTGTTTGAGGCAAATACATTAGCTCCATTTAAAATATACTTGGATAAGTATACATGGATAGGGGCTCCTCAAGGTTGTTATAGCTGGGGGAGGGGTCTTGGTGGTAAGGGCAAGCTCCCATTACCTATTAAATACTCCCAATGGTTGCCTCTGACAACCCACTCCAGCTTCTGGCCTTCTTGTGTGGTTTAGCTACTAAGCCTGGTAGAACCATTTCAACTGATAGGGGAAAGGGCAAAGACAGGTTATTGGTGCTTTAAAGCCAGACACTTTGGGTGGATGGAGCTCATCAGCCCCGGTTGGCAACTCATCGAGAAGAAGGAAAGCTGTGATCTCAAACCTCCACTGCCTTCTGGATATATCCACTCACAGATTCAGGAGTAAACCCTGAGGAAAAATCTGGAGCAGGAGTCCATTAGGCAATCCTACGATGAGTTCAACACTGACTGGCAACTCCTGCGACACCGCTGGTGCCAAATGGCATCAGCGCCTACCGTTCCTTTGGATTCATCAGCTGCGTGGAGAGGGGGAGCCTGCTACATGGGCAATGGCTTGGTGTCCATGTCAAACTGCACGGGCTTACATATCATGTAGAAAGCTGGGGCACAACATCCATGGTTGACCTCAACCAACGAAGGGCCTCACATGGATCGGAAAGTTGCAAGGGGATATAGGCGAAACACAGGCAAATAGGGGTTAGCTTAAATGGGAATCATGGGCCAGCAGGGCCAAATGGCCATGCCTGTGCTGTATTACTTTAGAGTAAATAATAAATTTGAGTGTTTGCGACCGTAGTTCTAAATTCAGTAGCCTTACATTTTAAAATATACTTTTTTTAATAATTCCTTGTTTTTGAATGAGAAAATTATCCACAAACTTTTAGCTTCTGGAACACCTTTCATAACTGGTAATCCTGGGGTGAGTTTACCGGCTGCCAAGGCCATTCTGTAAGCATAGCTGCCCATAAACAGACTTCAAAGGGATATAGATCTGAATGAGCAAGAGCATAACAGACACAGCTTCATGTAGAAATATATTGACACATAAAAATGAAAAAAAGAAAAGTATATATTTGGCAGTAAGAAAATTGGGTCCTATTCAAAAGTACCTGACCCTCCTTGTACGTGGCCATTGAAAATATACCAATAGTCGTTCTCGATTTTAGAATGCTTATTCAATAGTAAAGTTCAGAGACTTTGGTTTCTTATATGCTATGTAGGATGGTTTCATATTTATTTGTAATTGAGCAAGAGCGGCATGTTACTCCTCCTCAGCTTCAGGGATAGCAAGTGATTAGAAAGATGAATGGAATATTGGCTTCTATTACAGGAGGATTTGAGGAAACGAGCAAAGGTGTTTTGCTGCAAAGTTATGAAGCCTTCATGAGACCTCACATGGAGTATTTGTATATGTTTCATCACATTTCTGCCCTAGAAGCACCTGGGGATAATCATCTTCACCAAGAAACAGTATTACCATTCATCCTTCCTATTCAATGTCATTACCATCAGCAGTGGTTCCATCATCAACATTCTCAGAGTTAGTATTGACCAGAAAATTATTTGGAATAATTAAGTAAATACCTCAATTCAGAGACTGAGTATCCTGCAGACAGTGGTCTGCCAGGAATGTAATGGACTATACTTAACTGCTTGGATAAGCTCAACAACAGTAAACAGCATCTGGAATAAAAGTTGATTGGTGCGCCATCCACCAATAGAACACAGTAACTATGTCATGTGCCAACTGCAATGTGTACAGCAGTTACTCACCCAGGGCACTGTGACAGTATCTTCCAAGCCTCTAACACCAAGAAGGCACCAAAGTATACTATGGCATGCAAGTTCTCTTCCAAGTGCCACACCATTGTGAACTGGAAATACATTGCTTCATCTTTGCAGGGCCTAAATATGGTTTTTCATACCAAATGGCACCTTTACCAAAGAAAACTGAGGCAGCCTGAGAAAGCTGCTAATCACCATATTTCCTAGAACTATCAGGGATGCGGCCTTCCTTGCAATGTTTCCTAACAATCAATTAATTAAAAAATTTATTCTGTTTTACTTACAATGACTGGGCACGATGCTCCTGTTAAAACATTCAGTTTGCATTATTGCTTATCACATAATAAAGCAGGAAAAGCTGTATCTCAGAACATGAACATTCGTCCACTTAAGAAAGTATATGTTGTCACTGAAGAAAATGGTTCAGAAATAAACTGAAGTTAGGAGTCATGCTATTTTCGGTGTTAGTATAGGAGTCATCTCTCCATTGAGTAAACAATGAGCTTTCAATATTTATAAAGATTCTGCAAGTTATGGTAAGAACACTTAATACAAAAATGTGGCTTTTGATACATTCTGAAGAGTGTGTAAAGATCATTTTCAGATGCAGTGACCGATAAGTACATTAGTTTACTCCAGTAACATCTGATGTAGTTACAGCAGTCCAATGCACCAAACCATCTATCATTTACAGTTCCTGAATGAAGCTTTCCTAAATTAAAATCTGGACGGAGTATATTATCTAAACAACTGCTCATGCTTAGAACATTTATTTCACTTTGTAAATCCACTGCCAAATTTCATATACAAACAACAGTGCATTTTAGAAGAGTTTACTTCTCCATAGAGCATTACTTCAAGTGTAATTACTGGTTCAGGATTAAACATTGCACAAAAGATTGGTAGTTTGACCGTTTTACAGTATTCAGCTGGGCATTATTGTGAATCAGAAATTATACTTGGCAAATTAATCATACACTTATCATTATACCACAGTGAGCTATAAAGTAATTCACTAATATTGTTGACTTCACAAAGGGTAAAGTAAAACTTTGTGTCATGAATAGAGCCATCGATTCTTGTATAATATGGTACAGGAGGTCATTACTTGGTCATTCATTCCACTCCCGACTGCCTACTAGACTAACTCACCAGTTACAACCCCCATCCTTTTTTGTTATATTTCAAATTCAAATTGAATTTATTATCAAAGTACACATATGTCACCATATACTACCCTGAGATTAATTTTCTTATGAGCATTCACAGTAAATACAAAGACAATATAATCAATGAAAATCAAATACAATAGTGACAGACAAACAACCATAGTGCAAAAGATGACAAACTCTGAAATTACAAAAAAAAGAAAAAAACCCAATAAATATTGAGAACACTAGTTGTAGAATCCTTAAGAGTGAGTCCATATTTTGTGAAATCAATTGTGGGTGAGTGAAGTTACCCCTCTGGTTCAAGAGCTTGTTGGTTGAGGGGTAATATCTATTCCTGAACCTGGCGGTGTGAGTCCTGAGGCTCTTGTACCTCCTTCCCGATGGCAGCAGTGAGAAGAGAGCACGGCTTGGATGGTGGGTTCCGTGATGATGGGAGCTGGTTTCTTGTGGCACTGCTCCTTGTGTATGTGCTCAATGGTGGGAGGGGCTTTCCCTGTGATGGTCTAGGCTGTATCCACTACCTTTGGAGGGGTTTTTAATTCAAGGGCATTAGTGTTTCCGTACCAAGCCTTGATGTAACCAGTCAGTATACTCTCCACCCTGCATTTATAGAAGTTTTCCAGAGTTTCAGATGACATGCTGAATCTGCACAAACTTCTAAGAAAGTAGAGGTGCTGTTGTTCCTCTTCGTAATGGCAGTTACATGATAGGCCCAGGGTAGACCCTCTGAAATGATACTGCAAAGGAATTTAAAGTTGCAAACTCTCTCCACCTCTTATGCCCTGATGAGGACTGGCTCATGGACAGCTGGTTTCCTCCTCCTGCAGTAAATAAGCAGCTCTTTGGTTTTGCTGACAGGCTGTGAGAGGCTGTGGCATCTCTCAGCCAGATTTTCAATCTCTCTCCTATAAGCTGACTTGTCACCACCTTTTATTTGGGCTACAACATTGGTGTTGTAGTCAAATTTCAATATGGCACTGGAGCTGTATTTAGCCTCACAGTCGTAAGGGTAAAACAAGCAGAGTAGAGGCCGATGCACAACGCCTCGTGGTGCACCTGTGCTGATGATCATTGTGGAGGAGATATCGTTGCCAATCCAAACTGACTGCAGTCTGCATGTGAGTAAATTAGTCTTCAACATGGGAATTAGCCAATACCACTTTGACGGCCAGAATGGAGTCTGCTCCAGTACATTCCACACTCCAGCTGCAGGCTCTTTTTCACCCTTGCCAATTTATTTATTATAGGATTAGAACGAATAGGTGCTTAATGCATGGAGCAGACATAGTGGGTTGAAGGACTTGTGTACATGTTCCATCTTTCTATGACTCTCCAAGTCTAAGTTGGAAAGTGCATAATGTAATGTTAAGGGAACTTCACACAGGAAATCCTTCCCAACCAGCTGAACGGTGTAAGACACAGTTACTGACAAACAGGAAGATTGGCACTTAGTCTGTTCCTTAAAGAGATCAAATCAGAACCATGCTTCTTGCAAAACAAGCTAGCACGTCATAGAAAGGGAACAAAAACATACCAAAGGAGAATCTTGAAGTAAAGCAAACCAATGAAACATCATGAGAAATTGGAGTATCAGGGAAGTTGAACTTGGACAAATTCCCAAGGCCTAGGATGAATAATTTTGCTCTTGTTCAAATAACTCAAAGAAACAAATAAGCATAAAACTATCATACACAGTATATGAAAATCAAAGCTCTCTTTGAAGGTTACTGAATTTAAATCTAAATATTTAAACATCCCATTAATCCAATTATCTAAATAGCAAAATGTCTAACTAAATAAATAAAAAATATAATTCTAAAAAAATTAGGTAAAAAATAAAATAAAATCTCACATGGATAACTCTCTTTGGTTCACCTGTCTCTCCTTCTTCTAAGGTTCTCCTCAAGATTGAAGGTGATTTGATTCACTTCTGGATTTTTGGGGTTCTGAAGTGACTGACGAGACCAACGTTTGGAGAAAGAGCTGCCTGACTGTACTTTGTGGTAATGCAATTCTGCAGTTTCTACAGCGATTCTATGTGGTAATAATGCATGACACTTTAGACTCTCAGTATCACTCTGAATGCTCATTCTCTACTTTGAGTAGTAGACACGGGGATTAGAGAGTCACATAAGCATGGAAAGAGTGGAGAGGGGAGAGGGACAGGGAGAGAGAGAGAGAGAGAGAGGGGGGAGGGAGGGAGAGGGGGAGATGGGAGAGAGAGAGAGAGAGAGAGAGAGAGAGAGAGAGAGAGAGAGAGAATAGTATTAATTACTTCAAGGCCATTCATAGCAAATACAAATAAGCAGCCCTACATAAGCAATGGAAGAAAAGCACTGCCTAATAAAATGATGTGGAGCCAGGACACAATTGTATTATTATTAGATCAATAATCTGGATATCAAGAACAAAGTCCTGAAGACTTGGGTTTGAGTCCAACCACTGCAAATGGTGATAAATTTGAATTTGAATTCTGGAATTACAAAGCTGAATGATGACCAGGAAAATCATTGTTGATTGTTGCAAAGAAAACCCTGATCAACTAATTTCCTTTTGGGGTGCAAATTAGGTCTGGCCTATACATGACTCCAGGCCCACATGAACTTGCCCTTTGAAACCGCCGAGTGATCCATTCAGTTGTATTAAACAGCTAGAAAACCACAAGAACTAAATGGGAGTGGGCCTAGGCACCAGAAATAACGATGGCAAAAATGCCCTGTTGACACTATAAAGGCTTCCTTACCAATATTTAGGAACTTGTGCCAGACTTCAAGAGCTATCATATAGACCAGTCAAGCAAAATCCTTGCATCATGATGTTCATATTTACTGAATCATTTCTTACAGTTAACATATTAGACATCACCATCTCTATCCCTGGATATTTCCTATGACACCCAGCAGAGATGGCAACACAGCCATGAGAGGAAAGCCCTGGGAATTCTGAACGTTGGTTCTGGATCTCATGAAATCTCATAGCATCCTGATAAACTCTGGCAAGGAAACCTTCTACTGCTCAACACTTACTGTCCTCCCTCGGCTGATAAGTCAGTAGTACTCCATGTCGAACTGCTCCTGGAGAAAATTTGTAAACTGGTAAATTGATTTACTGCTGTCACTTATGCTATGATACAGTGAAAAACTTTATCTTATTTTAATTTTAATTTATTTAGAGACACAGCACCGAATAGGCCCTCCAGCCATTTGAGCCATGCCGCCCAGCAACCCCTGACAACCCCAATTTGGACCTAACTCAAGCATGGGACAATTTACAATGGCCAATTAACCTACTTGGTATGTCTTTGGACTGTGGGAGGAACCTAGAGAAGGACACATAAACTCCTTCCAGAGGACACCGGGATTGAGCCCCAAACTCTGACGTAATAGTGTGGTGACCGCTGTGCCACTTTGGTGCCCTATTTTGCATGCCATCTGTACAGCTCATATCATTGCAACAGTGAAAGTGAAAACAATAACACAGTATGATGCATTGATAAAAACTGGTGAGGGTCAAAGGGGAGATGCCAAATTTCCTTAGTCTTCTGAACGTGGCAAAGGAGCAAAGTGTATACTGGCTGTGTCTTCAACTCTTTAACACACTACTTATTGAGCTGGCCAATTGTTAGAAGGTATTATAGTTACACTGGATCTTCGTAACCTTGTGATGGTACCAACAAGAGTGAGAAACCTACAATCTCAACCTCACCAATCTACCTGTCACAGCGGTATCTGTCAATAATGACTACTGTACAGATTTTCTAGATAGGAGATCTTGTCTTCAGAGTGAAAGCACACATCATGGTATCATGTGGCACCATCACTGTGATAACTGGGTGGATGGCAAACTGATCTTACAACTTAGAACTGGGCAGCCATGAGGCCTTGAGGGATGCCAGCAGCAGTATTATGCTCAACCACAATCTGGAACCTTATGGCCTGGCATATCACCCACGCTATCATCACAATCAAAGCGAGGCTCAATGAAGAGTGCATGAGATCATGCCAGGAGCAGCATCAAGCATACCTTAAGAGTGAGGAATCAACCTAACTACTTGAATGACAAGTGACCTATACAGTAGCAATAGAAGGAGTTATTGCACAACCAGATCAGATCGACCCTACAGTTTTACTCCATCCATTCATGAATGGTGGTGGGGGTAATAAACTCACTGGAGGAGCAGGCACCATGAACATCCTCATTCTCAATGATAGTGGAGTGAAGCACACCAGTGCAAAAGTCAAAACTGCAGCATCTGCAGGAATCTTTAGCCTAAAGTGCCAAGTGTGTGATCCACCTTGACCCCTTTCAGTGGTTCCCAGTATGGCAGATGAAAATATTCAGCTAATTTGGTTCACCCCGTGTCAAATCATTAATCGGCTATGGGTCCTGACAAATACTATTCCAACAATACTACAGTGGACTCGTGCTCCACAACTTACTGCTCCAGTACGGTTAAAATACTGGCATTACCTGCCAAGGTGGAAAATTAGCCAGGTATGTCATGTCCATTAAAAGCAGAATGAAACTATCTCAGCCAGTTACCAGCCCATTAGATTCCTTTGATCATCAGCAATGTGATGAAAGGAACAATTAATGGCACTACCAAGCAGCACTATTTTAGCAACAGCTAGCTTAGAAACTCATTTTGGATTCTGCCAAAGATAGCTCCTGACTTCATTACAGCCTTGGCCCAAACATTGACATGAGCTGAACTCTAGAGATGAAGTGAGATGATCCACCCTTGACATCAAGGTAGTTTCTGTTTAGGTATGGCATTGAGGACCCCTAGCTAAAGTGGAATTAGGGGCAAACCTTCTGCTGGTTACTTGGCACAAAGGAAGATGATTGTAGTGGTTCGAGATCAAACGTCTCGCTTACAGGATATTTCTGCAGGAGTTCCTCAGGATAATGCCCTGGGCCCGACCATCTTCAGTTGCTTTATCAATGACCTTCTTTTAATTGTAAGGTTAAAAGTAGGAGCGTCTGCTGATGACTACACAATGTTCAGCACTATGCACAACTCACCAGATAATGCAGTGGTCCATATCCAAATGCAGCAAGAGCTGGATAGTATCCAAGCCTGGGCTGTTAAGTAGAAGTAACCTTCACGCCACACAAGTGCCAGGCAATGAAAATATTCAACGATCAATGCCTGACATTGGATGGCATTGTCATATTGATTCCCCCACTAGATTGACCAGAAACTGAACTGAAGTGAACATAAACACAGTGTGGCTACTGGCAGGTCAGAGACAGTCACTAGGAATCCTGTCACGAGTAACTCATCCTCTAATTCTTCAAAGCCTATCCATCATGTATAAGGCTCATCAGTAGTGATCTGGTGAGGTCTTCATTTGCCTGGATAAGTACAGATTCAACAATAGTCAAGAAGCTTCACGCCACACAGGACATAGCAGCCAACATGATACACATCCCAACCACAGCCACTTACTCCACCACTGATGCACAATAGCAGTAGTTTGCACCATCTACAAACCCCATTTCCAGAAAAGTTGGGATATTTTCCAAAATGCAATAAAAACAAAAATCTGTGAAATGTTAATTCACGTGAACCTTTATTTAACTGACAAAAGTACAAAGAAAAGATTTTCAATAGTTTTACTGACCAACTTAATCGTATTTTGTAAATATACACAAATTTAGAATTTGATGGCTGCAACACACTCAACAAAAGTTGGGACAGAGTTTAAATAAGATTGAAAAGTGCACAGAATATTCAAGTAACACCGGTTTAGAAGACTCCACATTAAGCAGGCTAATTGGTAGCAGGTGAGGTATCATGACTGGGTATAAAAGTAGCGTCCATCAAAGGCTCAGCCTTTGCAAGCAAGGATGGGTCGTGGCTCACCCCTTTGTGCCAAAATTCATGAGAGAATTGTTAGTCAGTTCAAAAGGAACATTTCCCAATGCAAGATTGCAGAGAATTTAGGTCTTTCAACATTTACAATACATAATATTGTGAAAAGATTCAGAGAATTCAGAGACATATCAGTGTGTAAAGGGCAAGGTCGGAAACCACTGTTGAATGCGCGTGATCTTTGAGCCCTCAGGCGGCACTTCCTAAGAAACCGTCATGCTACTGTGACAATTATAGCCACCTGGGCTCGGGAGTACTTCGGAAAACCATTGTTACTTAACACAGTCCGTTGCTGCATCCAGAAATGCAACTTGAAACTGTATTACGCAAGGAGGAAGCCATACATCAACTCTATGCAGAAATGCCGGCAAGTTCTCTGGGCCTGAGCTCATCTCAGATGGACTGAAAGACTGTGGAACCGTGTGCTGTGGTCATATGAGTCGACATTTCAGCTAGTTTTTGGAAAAAACGGGCGTCGAGTTCTCCGTGCCAAAGATGAAAACGACCATCCTGACTGTTATCAGCGAAAGGTGCAAAAGCCAGCATCTGTGATGGTATGGGGGTGCATCAGTGCCCACAGCATGGGTGAGTTGCATGTATGTGAAGGTGCCATTGACTTTGGGGCGTATATTAGGATTTTAGAGAGACATATGTTGCCATCACGGCAACGTCTCTTCCCGGGACGTCCTTGTCTATTTCAGCAGTACAATGCCAGACCACATTCTGCACGGGCTACAACAGCGTGGCTTTGTAGACACAGAGTGTGTGTGCTTGACTGGCCTGCTACCAGTCCAGATCTATCTCCTATTGAAAATGTATGGCACATCATGAAGAGGAGAATCAGACAACGGAGACCACAGACTGTTGAGCAGCTGAAGTCTTATATCAAGCAAGAATGGACAAAATTTCCAATTGCAAATCTACTACAATTAGTTTCCTCAGTTCCAAAACGATTAAAAAGTGTTATTGAAAGGAAAGGTGATGTAACACAATGGTAAACATGCCTCTGTCCCAACTTTTGTTGAGTGTGTTGCAGCCATCAAATTCTAAAGTTGTGTATTTTTACAAAATACAATTAAGTTGGTCAGTAAAACTATTGAAAATCTTTTCTTTGTACTTCTGTCAGTTAAATAAAGTTTCACGTGAATTAACATATCACAGATTTTTGTTTTTATTGCATTTTGGAAAATATCCCAACTTTTCTGGAAATGGGGTTTGTACATGATGCACTGCACTGACTCACCGTGGCTCTTTAGACAACACCTTCCAAACCCACAACATCTACCAGCTAGAAGGCCAAAGGCAGAAAGAGTATGGAAACACCATCACCTAGAAATCGCTTTCAAGTCATACACTATCCTGACCTGGAAATAATCACCATCAAACTCCTGGAACTATCTTCTAAAAGCACAATGGGTGCACAAGGACTGTAGTGATTCAAGAAGACAGCTTACCACAATGCCCTTAAGGTCAATGACTGATGAACAATTAAATGCTGGCTCAGCCTGCACAGCTCGCATCCCTTGAATAAATAACAACAAATAACCTGCCTTAACGGTAGTGGTGTCCATCATTCCAAAATCTGACTCACTAGCATTTAAGAATACAGGGAGCTGGATTGGTTGCAGGTCGTCATTTGTTCTGAGGGATTGGCTGAGAAGCCCGTATATGCTATGTAGTTACCATGCATGTTCACTTCAGATATATAGACAGCTTGGGTTGAATACCCAGATGTACATACAGCCATTTAACAATCAGGTTTTTAGTTCAATTTGGAACCATATACAAACAATGCATGAAGCAAGAGAATATCTGAGACTATAGCATCCATCTTCTCCTCTTTGAATTAGCTCCAACCTGTGAGCAGGGGATCAGGAAGTATACTACCAGATATAATCATGCAACTTCCATTGATAGCAGATCATGAATTAAACCAGCTTCTTTCATAAATAAAGATAAAAACTAATTTGTAACTAAACGGATAAAAGTTAGTTAAAATTAGATGCAGTTGTACTGTAATGTAATGGTTAGCACAACGCTTTACAGTACCAGTGACCCGGGTTCAATTCCCACTGTTGCCTGTAAGGAGTTTGCATGTTCCTCCTGTGACCACATGGGTTGCCTCTGGGTGCTCTGGTTTCCTCCCACATCCCAAAGATATACTGGTTTGTAGGTTAACTGGTCATTGGAAATTGTCCTAGGATTAAATTGAGGGATTGCTGGGAGGCTCGAAGGGCCAGAAGGGCCTTCTCCGTACAGTATGTAATTTTTTAAAAAATAGACAAGAACATGTACTTAATGCACTTAGCAGCCTTTGCAGAAAGTTAAAGAGTCATGTGGCACAGAAACAAGTCCTTTAGCCCACCAAGTCCACGCCAATTTATTCTCCATACATTCCCATCATCTTCTCCCAGACCCTACCATTCATCCCTGCACGACAGAGGCAACTTACAGTGGTCAATTAACTCACCAACCTGCATATCAGTGAGATACGGGGGGAGGGCGAGAGAGATGGGAGCACCTAGAGAAAACCCACGTGGGGAACATACAAACTTCCACACAGATCAGGACTGAACTCGTTCACTGCAGCAGCCTTACAAGCTACACCGTTCGAGTAGCTGAAGAAGTCTAAGGCACAATAGTGGATTTTATCACTCACATGTAGTTACTGGCTATGAATTACTCAAAAAGGCATTGCCACAATACATACACAGAAAAATATATGCATTTTATGTTGTGCATAATTACATTTATTTCTGCAAGGTTTCACAAACAAAATCTTAGAAAATATAACATGCATTGGGTGAATTTCCCCATTTGTATGATAATTATCAGAATAAATTTAGTAATATAATTGAAATATGCATTTTTCCCCCATTTCTAAAATCCTGAATTGTGATAACTATCTTAACAACTCTAACATAGTGAGATGAAAGGCTACCTGTAGGACTTCAGAAGACGCACTCGCTTCTTGCCCCTTGGAGAAAAATGACAGCCTAAGACTGCTGAAGGATCACTGTAATAGGCCATAAGCTGCTGCGAAGTTAAACCTAGCAATAAGGTTTGATAAAAGCTAAAGCAGGATGATGACACGGTAAATACTATGCCGTACTCATGCAAAACAACTGACTGCTACTTTCTGCAATAGGGCACGATTTTCAGCAGTTAGAAGCAGAATACAAATAGATTTTGTTTCCGCCAACTCTTGCACTACATGAGATCTGGGTTAAATACTCTTAGTCGGTTATCTTATTACCGCAGGAAAGCCGGTTCCTTTTCATAATCTACACACGATTATGAAATTCCAACAATACAGCATTGCTTTAGATACAAAATGATAAATCAGGAAATGTGACCCAGAACTTTCTTTTATAAATTAACTACCTCATGAGATATGGAAAGCTGAGAGGGAAATTCTATCCAAGTACAATTTCCAGTTGTATCTCAACTGCTGATTGACGTCAGCTACCATGACCAACAGCTTGTCTGAAAGGACTTAATCATCTGTCAGTTCACTTACTCAGATTACACAACATTCATAAAGCTTCACTTGTATTTTTTCCCATTTTACAATCTGTATAATATATTATGTTCATTAGTTGATCAACTCAGTTACTTCTGATCCTTAAGCTGTTTAGGACTTATTTTCCTTCTGTAGTATTAAGCAGTACTGCATCATAACAAAGCTAAGTTGGGCTTTCTGAAATTTAAAGGAACCGGTTGGACAAGTGATTTTCAAACTTACTGGGTCTGCAATCTCAAGTACACCCATTGACTAGAAATGCTAGAAGACAGAATCATCAATACTTTGGAAGCATTTTAAATAAAAGATACAGATTTAGACATGATTGCATGGATTCCGAGAGAAAAAAATAGGCTAGTGTGTTCGTTCAAAGGGTGATGGGGCAGCTCACAGCATAATCAGAATCAGGTTTATGATCACTGATATATGCTCAGAAATTTGATGTTTTGAGATAGCAGTGCAGTGCAATACATTAAAATTACCATAAGTTATAATAAGAACATATAAAAAAAGTAAATAAATAGTGTAAAAAGAGAGCAGCATAGTGCGGCAGTGTTCATGGATTCACGGACCATTCAGAAATCTGATGGCAGAGGGGACGAAGCTGTTCCTAAAATGTTGAGTGTGCATCTTCAGGCTCGTGTATCACTTTCCTGATGGTATTAATGAGAAAATGCCCTGGATGGTGGAGGATTTACACATAAATGATCTTCAGTGTAAATCCATGGGAGTACCAGGTTCAAACTAGTTCATATTTGTCAAACAGTTTGGATCATGTTGTTGAGGATTCCAGAGGATTTACCTTTGCTGAAAACTCTATCTCTATCTGTGGTAAGAATAAAATCAAGCTTTGCTTTAAAGAATCTCCCCTAAAGTCAAATTCCTTGTTAAAATGCACTTTGCTTGGCAAGTTGTGGAGGGGAGGCTGTTACCTATCCAAAGCAATTACTAATGGTGTAATTTAAAATATTGGTGTACCTACCTAGAAGCAATTAAGTTGCAAGAAAGAAGTAACAAATCTCTTGGGTAGGAGTGACTGGCTTGTCACTAAGATAGGAGAGAGAATGCTGACTTTTTCAGTCCCACAGAACAGAACTGACTTGTCTGCGAAGTTAGGTGGGAAAATCATGCCAGATATCCCTTGCATACAATATTTAAATTTTGACAAAATAAGATTCTGGTCTGTGCAAATTCATGAAGACTGATCTTACACTGAAACCTTCAGCACATGAATGTTGAATTGCATCACAACCAAATGGCTAACCACAAATTTCAAACACAATGGTTATGAGAAATATCAACAGACACTTCCTTACAGGAAAAGAAACTCCTGTTTGAATAATGATAAGGCAAACATGAATCTTCTGGACTCTGTTTTCGCCACAAAAGCCTGGAGACAGATGCTGTGTTCTTTGTTGAGCTCAGTGTTATGATTCAATGTTACAAAAAAAACTAAAAACTTCAGGGAGGCAACTATCACGATTACTGAAAGATTATCAACTTGGCAAGATGCAATTTACCACCGATGCGGCAGAGAGGGCCTCAAGATGGCTGTGGCTCAAAAGAGGGGAGCCATGGAGTCATACGTAGCTAGCCATCTGGACACAAGCCGGCTGGGTCACCTGGAGGAGGGTGTATGATGTTGAAAGACCCGAAACACCTGATAATTCTGGGAACATCACTGAAGATGTGTTCAAGGGCATCAGTAGATGTATGTACACAACAACTCCATCTGAAAGAGGCTGTCCACAACTGAAATAAATCAGTATATTTCAAGGCCCAGAATGCAATCTGGTTATGGGAAAAGCTTATTCATCTGTATACTGAAAAGGTGTAAAAGCATCTTGGACTTACCATTCATGGAATATACGTGAAAGAAAAATCTGTCTTGCTGATCAATATAAAACTTATAACCAAATGAAGTAGCATATCTTTTATTGCGACTGGTGGCAAATGAACACACTGTACTATATATTAGCACATTTTTTGAATAAAGCATATTAATTAGGGAGAAAAGTTATTTGTTAAATTTCAAAAGTTAATTTCTGACTATACTTCTAATGGGATTTTTACCTAATAATGCAGCAAAAATCTAGTTCCAAACCTCTATTTAAATTTGTGGAACGTATTGGTTAAACATCCAAAGCTTTCAAAAACTAGGAGGTCTAGTTAGAGAATCAGGACAAAGTGAGAAAAGTACCCTCTTCTGTAGCTAAAATTATTGGGTATATCTTGAGACATTTCTTCCTGCAGTTACTATTGAAGTTTAAAGGCATTTCTTCTCTAAAGATATGTTGCTTGGAAACATAAGAAAGAAATATGAGAAAACAAAATAGGAACATGTAAAAATTTTCAAAGAGCTCAGTGCATTTTCCAGCTTTTATCGTGACAGAATCAAGACAATGCCAACATAACATTGCTGCACCTGTTTGTATGAAATGGTAAAAGGCACATAAATTTATTCGAAGTCTCCCATAAGAGGATGTAGGTGTTACAAAAGATTAATGAATAATTGAATTATAAGCATTATGTAATAATCTGTTCCATGGATGCACACTGACACAATATGTTACTTCACACTTAACTATATGTTACTTAACTCATAATCCCTCCAACGGACAACTGAGATGCTAAACAAAAAAAAATTTGCTAAACTTCAACTTTAATAGAGAAGGCCTGCTGTGGAGGAAGAATCCTTTCATGTGGTGAGTTGTGTGACAATGAAGTTACACTTTGTAGTTTGGTACGGCATCTGTTCACTGAACTGTACCTCACAGGGAGGCTGGTGAAGACCATGTATAAATCATGAATGGTTGCTATTTTTTCCTCATGGCAGACACACTGCAAATTTGTCATTGATATCACCAGCACATCAGAAACCAGTAAGACAAATGGGCACAAGCATGCTGCTGAGCTGTATTGCAACCAATGCTTGAGGCGTAGTTGCAGTTTCTTTCAAACCACTGCTTCTGATGGTTACGATAAAACGTATTACTTTTGTACATTCAGCATCCATGATTCTTGAAAAGAAAGTACCCAGAACACAAGCCAGAAAGAAAGCAGTTTGAAAATGCATGTTTGCTTGTTTCTCCTGCAAGAATCTGTTGCTAAATTTGATAGCTTTAGGTGGACTTCAGTGTGTACCATGGTAAAGATGGGGTAGGATATGATCAGTCTTGCACAGCAGCTCCACACACCTTACTTGAAATACAGTGGATTCCAGTTAATTGGGCCATCAGTTAATTGGGGCAGCCACAAATTAGGGACAACTCTTAAAGTACAAAAACTAATTGAGAAAATGGGCAGGGTTCCCTTTGTTTATTTCGGACATTATGCCACTTAATTGAGGCAGGAGACTGTTGCCAAACAGTTTCTAATTAGCGTCAGTTGCGGGCACTTGTGTGTCTGTTTGACACTACACTGGGCTTAAAAAAACAGTTTTTAAGATAGCATCAATGGTGTCATGTTCAAAAAGCAGTGATTTTAGTCACTGATAGTTGGTGAGAAATAAGCAGAAAGACAATTCAGAACTGTTTTGCTCACTGCGGTTTCAAGCATTCAGGTCTGATGATGTTAGGAATGACTGGGAGTGGAAATGAAAGCAGTGAAGTCAAGTTTGGAAATAGGAAAAATTTGAAGGTATCAACAATCATATTGAAAATGAAGACTTAGAGGAAGAATCAAAAGCATTGTATGAAGGCAGTCTATTACTTGCACTAGGTGTCTGCACTGATATTACAGACAATCAAAAGAACATATCAGCGTACACTGGATTAATTCCTCTGACTACTAAGAACTATTACAATTAAGAACTAATACACAGTAATGTAATAGTATTGGTAGTGCCATAATTTGTTCTGTGTTTCATTTTGAATACATAATTTGTTACTCAGTTAAATGGTAGTTTGTCCTTTTCATATTAATTTAACTATTTCCATGAAACTTTGGCTAATTGGGACAGCTGCTTAATTGGACCAAATGTACTCATTCTGACGTACTCCAGTGGGAATCCACTGCATATGTGCAGTACTCAAATATTGTACCTCATTAGAAGAATATTCATAACCTAAATATTTAGGATCACAATTTTTAGGATCTAAAATAAAATATATTGATTATGAAATAAAATATATGCAATTATTCAAAACTCTGGTGCTCCATGAAGTTCCATCCTCAGCCTCCTAGTCGACTTCCTATACACTCATGACTGTCTAGCCTAGTTCTGCTCTAACTCCATCTACAAGTACACAGATGATATCACCGTAGTGGGCTGTATCTCAAATAATCATGAATACAGAAAGAGGGAGAGAACATAGAAAACCTACAGCATAATACAGGCCTTTCGGCCCAGTAAGTTGTGCCGTATATGTCCCTACCTTAGAAATTACTAGGCTTATCCATAGCCCTCTACTTTTTTTAGCCCCATGCACCTATCTAAAAGTCTCTTAAAAGACCCTATCGTATCCGCCTCCACCATCGTGGCCAGCGATCCATTCCACGCACTCACCACTCTCTGAATAAAAAACTTACCCCTGACATCTCCTCTGTACCTACTCCCCAGCACCTTAAACCTGTGTCCTCTTGTGGCAACCATTTCAGCCCTGGGAAAAAGCCTCTGACTATCCACACGATCAATGAATCATGACAAAAAAAATTCCCTCAATCTGAACCAAACAAAATAGTTAGACTTTGACGTCAGAAGGGAGAGTAGTACACATGCTCACATCTGTGTTGACGGTGTTGAGGTTTGAAAGAGTTGAGAGCTACAAGTTCAAAGGTCAACATTCAAGTAAATTTATTATCAAAGTATATATATGTTACCATGTACTACCTTGAGACTTATTTTGTTGCAGACATTTACAGGAAAACAGAAAATCAATCGAAGTAAGAAGACAAACTGTGCAAATAAAAATAATTCTGAGAACATAATTTGTAGAGAGTCCTTGAAAGTGAGTTTGTAGGTCATAAAATCAGTTCAGAGCAGTGGTGAATGAAGTTCTCTACACCAGTTCACGAGTGTAGGGTAATCTGGTTGTAGGATACTAACTGATCCAGAAGATGGTGATGTAGAACCTAAGGACTCCCGCCTGCTGGTTGTAGTAAGAAGAGGATGTGGCCTAAATGGTAGGGGTCTTTGATAATAGCGTTCCATGTAAATGTACTCAATGGTGGGGAGAGTTTCACTAGTGATGTACTGTGTTGCATCCACTACTGTTTGTAACCTTTTCCGTTCCTGGGCTTTGGCATTTCCAAGCTATGCCATCGTGCAACCAGTTAAGATTCCACTGTGCATCTAAAAAAGTGCGTCAAAGTTTTTGGTGACATGCCAAATCTACGCAAACTGCTAAGAAAGTAGAGGCACTGTTGTGCCTTCTTTGTATTGGCACTTATGTGCCTGTTCCAGCACAGAATCTGATGCCAAGGAATTTAAAGCTACTGACCCTCTCCACCTCAAATCCCCTAATGAGGAACGACTCAAGGAACTGAGGCTTCTTCCTCTTGTAGTCCATAATCAGCTCTTTAGTTGTGCACGTATTGAGTGAGAAGTTGTTGTGACACCACTCAAACAGATTTTCACATGCTGACTCATCACCACCTTTGATTCAGCCTACAGTAATGGTGCTTGCAGCAAACTTGGAAACAACGTTAGAGATGTACTTAGCCACACAATCTTAAGTACACGATTGGCAAAGCTACAAAGTAATCTTGCAGCTCTATAAAAGCCTGGTTAGTCCACAATCGTAGTAAGGTGTTCAGTTCCAGTCACTTCATGAAAGGAAGTTAGTGGAAGCCTTAGAGAGGGTGCAGAAGAGATTTACCAGGATGTTGCCTGGATTGGAGAGCATGCCTTATGAGGAGAGGTTGAGCCATCTAGAGATAGTTTTCATGGAATTTGGAAGTACATGATAAAGTAGGCCAAAGCCAGCATGATTTCCAAAAGGGAAATGTTGCCTGACAAATCTGTTGGAATTCTTTAAGGAAGTTATATGCAGGATAGACAAAGGATGGTCAGTGGATGTTGGTGACTTGTGTTTTCAGAAGGTCCTTGACAAGTTGCTGTACATGAGACTGCTGAATAAGATAAGAGCCCATGGTATTACAAGATAGATACTAGCATGGACAGAAGATTGCCTGACTAGCAGAATAAACAGGGCTTTTTGCTGCAGGTGACAGGTAGTATTTCACAAGGGTTGTTGTTGGGACCACTTCTTTTCAAGTTATATGTCAGTGATTTTTGGATGATGGAATTGATGACTTTGTTGACAAGTATACAGGCAGTATGAAGATAGGTAGAGAGGCAGACATTGTTGAGGAAGCAGGAAGCTTGCAGAAGGACTTAGATATATTAGTAGAATGGGCAAAGAAGTAGAAGGAATACAGATTTAGACTATTTTATAAATGAAGAGAAAATTCATAAATCAGAGGTGCAACGGTATTTGAGGGTGCTCGTACAGGATTTCCTAAAGGTTAACTTACAGGTTGAGTCAGTGGTAAGGAAGGCAAATACAATATTAGCATTCATTTCAAGAAGACAAGAATATAAAAGCAATGATGTAATGATGAGGCTTTTTGAGGCATCGATTAGATCACACGGGAGTATTTTAGGCAGTTTTAGGCCACTTATCAATGAAAAGGTGTGCTGGCATTGGAGAAGGTCCAGAGGAAGTTCACAAGAATGATTCTGAAAATGAAAAGGTTAATGTATAAGGAGCTTTTGATAGCACTGGGCCCTTATTCACCTCACAGGTGTTTAGAAGAATGGAAGAGGGGAAAGGGTATCACATTGAACTCTATCAAATACTGAAAGGCCTAGACACAGTGGATGTGGAGAGGATTTTCAAAATACATATATGTCACCATATACAACACTGAGATCCAATTTTCTTGTGGGCATACTCAATAAATCCAATAATCATAACAGAATCAAGAAAAGACCGCACCAACTGGGCATACAGCCTGTGAACCTAGGTGCAAAAGGACAGCAGGCTGTGCAAGTACAAAAAGAAAGAAATAATAATGGATACTGTAGCAGTTTAACTCAATCTGATTACAGGAACAATCAAGTGGCAAGCATCATTCAAAATCTTGCTTTAAAATACAAATTCATGAATGAAATCACACTTTAGTATAAATACAAGCCTGATCCAGTTTAAGAGTCAAAATACCACAAATTATATTATGACTGATCAGTAATGGACAATCCATAATAAGCATTTGGATATAGTAATATAGAATAAATAAGCAAGAACAACTTATTGAATAGATACAGCCATTTCAAACACACATAACTTATAGAAAATCATTAAGTGGAAAACACCAGAAATATGGCGAATTAAAAGAGGAAATTGAAAAACGTTGGAACATGAATAGGGTACACATTGTCCCAGTAGTAATATATATAACTGGTGTCATCCCAAAGGCACTACACAATGGCATTAAACAATTAGGGCTACGCAGTCATATCTATGTAAATTTTCAGAGAGCCACAATACTATACACCACTAGAATGGTCTGAAAGTTCCTAGCAATTGACAAATGAGCATGCTTGGCTATGCCTGTTTTACTAGCTTGAGCTGAGAAATAAATACAAATTAATAATTATATAATAATAAAATATTAACATATTCTTTTGGCATAATATCTTGGTCTGAAATCATTTTGGAAAACTTACAAAGAAAAGTAAGAACTGAAATGACAAATTTTAGAAAGCACTATGCATACACAAACGTGCTTAGATTAACACACCTAGGACAGAAGGGGGAAGAGGAATAATAGACATAAAAAATATACACAACAGTCAGAGAAAGCTGCTAAGGACTTGTTTTTCTCAACAAAAACAGTAGTCAGCACTCCATATGCAATTCTGATTAAAAAGAATACACCACTAAACTTAAATGAAAGCACAACCCAGAAAAATGAAGATATTACCACTACAAAAAAAGTCAAGCAAAGGAAGAGCACGACCCTCCATGGAAGGCAGCCCCATGATCTGAGCACTCCAGATGTTGACAAAGAAGTGAGCACCTGGCTCAGAGCTGGAGATCTCGTCCCAGAAACAGAGGGGTTCTTTGAGGCAATACAGGATCAGGTGGTGAGCACAATCCAATAATACATAATAAAAGACCAACACATTCAGGATGATAAATGTAGAAAATACCAAGAAAAACCACAAAAAATCGAATATATTACAGGACCCTGTAGCAGTTTAACTCAATCGGATTACTTACACAGGCACAATCAAAATGGTAAAAATATTCATTAAAATCTTGCTTTAAAATACAAACTCATAAAAGAAATCATACCTTACGATAAATACGAGCCTGATCAAATAATTTTAGAGTCAGAATATCACAAATTATATTATGATTGATCAATTATTACAGAGACGACAATCTATAACAACCATCGGGACACAATAATACAGGATAAACAAGCAACAACAACATACTTAATAGATATAGCCATCACAGACAGCCATAACTTACAGAAATCAATTAGTGAAAAATATCAGAAATATGCTGAATTAAAAGAAGAAATTGAAAGACTTTGGGACATGAATAGGGCATTCATTGTCCCAATAGTAATATCAACAACTGCTATCATCCCAGTCACTATACAACAGCATTAAACAATTAGGTCTATGCAGCAATATGTAAACCTCCAGAAAGTCACAATACTAAGTACAACTAGAATAGTCTAAAAGTTCCTCACAATTGAGAAATGAATATGTTTGGCTACACTTGTACCTCAGGGTTTACCAGCTTGAGCTGAGAAAAAAATAAAGAATAATAAATAAGCAATAAATGTTGAGAACTTGAGATGAAGAGTCCATAAAAGTGAATCCATAGATTGGTGGGAACATTTCAGTGATGGGGCAAGTGAAGTTATTCTCTTTGGTTCAAGAGCCTGACAGTTGAGGGGTAATAACTGTTCCTTAACCTGGTGGTGTGAGTTTTGAGGCTCCTGTACCTGCATCTTGATGCCAGTAGTGAGAAGAGAGCATGAACTGAGTTGAGGGTTCCTGATGATGGAAGCTGCTTTCCTGTGACAAACTCAATGGACCCTTAACATACTCCAGATCTCAATATTGGAATGGAAGCCCAGGTCACATGGCACAATCGGATAGCGGTTAGCATGACACTATTACAGCTCAGGGCATTGGAGTTCAGAGCTCATTTCTGGCACTGACTGTAAGGAGCTCTCTCCGTGGAATGTGTTGGTTTAACCCGGGTGGTCCAGTTTCCTCCCCCAATCCAAAGACTGACCGGGTGAGTTAATTGGTCATTGTAAATTGTTCTGTGATTAGGTTAGGGTTAATCAGGATTGTTGGGGAATAATAGGATAGCATAACTCAAAGGGCAGGAAGGGCCTACTCTGCTGTATCTCTAAATATATAAATAAATACAAAATACAAAGACTCCCAAATCTTCATCAGAATAAAATATATAGCTTATTTCATTCTGAAGCTAAAATTAAAAACAAAATATATTTGTGAGTAGCATTAAATTGTAGAGTTCATCAGATTACAGTATTTTTCATACTTTGAAGTTGGTTTCAACATAAGTATCAAAGCTACCAGGGAAGTGGCCTGGTCGAGGGAAGTGCCTGGTGTGAAAAGAGCTAGTCTTTGGCTCGAGAGTCTTCGGCGAGGAGACTATGCCAGGCACAATTGAAGAGGGTGAAGACATGACCGCTAAGCTGATTCAGTGTGCTATGTGCATGATGTGGGAGGTCAGGGACACTGATGGTGCCCCCGGCTGCTACAGCTGTGGAAAGTGTGTCCAGATTCAGCTTCTGAAGGAGCATGTTGCAGCACTGAAGAAAGAACTGGATGACCTCAGGTTTATCCGCGAAAACGAGGGTTTTCTGGACAGGACCTACAGTGAGGTCGCTACACTGAGGATAGCAGAAGAGAAAAAGGGGGCGACGATGAGGAAGGAAAGGATGCTTGAAGTACAGGAGACCCCAGGGGATGTACCTCTCATAAACAGGTTCACCTTCTTGGAAGCTGTCAAGACAGAAGATACTGCCAGTCTGAGAGGCGGACAGGTCTGCGAGCTGAAAATTGGTGCAGAAGCAGAGCCGAGGAGTCAGACATCAGGGAGAGCCGTGGTAGTAGGGGACTCCATAGTAAGAGGTACAGAAAGGGGTTTTTGCAGCAACAGGCAAGATTTAAGGATGGTGTGTTGCCTCCCTGGTGCTAGGATCCAGGACATTACAGACCGATTGCAGGGAATCCTCAAGGGTGAAGGTGAACAGCCGGAAGTGGTAGTGCATGTCGGCACAAAAGTCATCGGGAAGAAGAGAAAGGACATTCTGCAGCGGGACTTCAGAGAACTCGGAAGAAGGCTGAAAAGCAGGACTTCCAGGGTGGTTATCTCTGGTTTGCTTCCAGTTCCTCGTGCTGGAGAGGGCAGGAACAGAGAGATAATGGATCTGAATGTGTGGCTGAGGAACTGGTGCAGGAAGCAAGGATTTACATTCTTGGACCACTGGGATCTGTTTTGGGGTAAGGATGAATTGTACAAAAGGGACGGGTTGCACCTTAATAGGTGGGGGACCAGCATTCTGGCAGACAGGTTTGCCACTGCAACACGGATGTGTTTAAACTAAGTAGTGGGGGGGGGGGGGGGGGGGGGAGGGGATGAACTGGAAATATAAGGATGGAGTTAAAGGGAAGGTGAAAATAAGAAAAGTTAAAAAGGACAACAGAATCAATGGAGTAGAAAGCTCAAGAAGAGATCATACAGTATGGCCAAGTGAAATAGGAATTGATATGAAAGGAGAGGGGAGTAATGAATTAAAAGTATTATCTATGAATGCACGAAGTATAAGGAATAAAGTAGATGAGCTTGAGGCTCAGTTGGAAATTGACAAGTACGATGTTGTGGGAATAACAGAGACATGGCTTCAAGTGGACAGGGCCTGGGAAATGAATATTCAAGGATATACATCTTATCGAAAGGACAGACTGACTGGCAGAGGGGGTGGGGTGGCTCTACTGGTGAGGAGTGATATTCAGTCCCTTGCGAGGGGGGACATAGAATCTGGGGATGTAGAGTCAGTATGGATAGAACTGAGAAATTCTAAGGATAGAAAGACCCTAATGGGAGTTATCTACAGGCCCCCAAACAGCAGTCTGGATGTAGGGTGTAAGTTGAATGAAGAGTTAACATTGGCATGTCGCAAAGGTAATGATACAGTTGTCATGGGGGATTTCAACATGCAGGTAGACTGGGAGAATCAGAATGGTACTGGACCTCAAGAAAGGGAGTTTGTGGAGTGCCTCTGAGATGGATTCTTAGAACAGCTTGTACTGGAGCCTACCAGGGAGAAGGCAATTCTAGATTTAGTGTTGTGCAATGAACCGGATTTGATCAGGGACCTCGAGGTAAAGGAACCATTAGGAGGTAGTGACCATAATATGATATGTTTTAACCTACAATTTGAGAAGAAGAAGGGAAAATTGGATGTGTCAGTATTACAGTTGAACAAAGGGAACTATGGAGCTATGAGGGAGGAGCTGGCCAAAGTTCAATGGAACAATACCCTAGCAGGGAAGACAGTGGAACAAAAATGGCAGGTATTTCTGGGAATAATGCAGAAGGTGCAGGATCGGTTCATTCCAAAGAGGAAAAAAGATCCTAAGGAGAGTAAGGAGCGGCCATGGCTGACGAGGGAAGTAAAGGGCAGTATAAAAATAAAAGAGAAGTATAACATAGCAAAGATGAGCGGGAAACCGGAGGACTGGGAAGCTTTTAAAGAACAACAAAGATAACAAAAAAGGCAATACCCCAAGAAAAAATGAGGTACAAAGGTAAACGAACCAAGAATATAAAGGAGGATAGTAAAAGCTTCTTTAAGTATGTGAATAGCAAAAAAATAGTTAAGACCAAAATTGGGCCATTGAAGACAGAAACGGGTGAATTTATTATGGGGAACAAGGAAATGGCAGATGAGTTGAACAGGTACTTTGGATCTGTCTTCACTAGGGAAGACACTAACAATCTCCCAGATGTAATAGTGGCCAAAGGAACTAGGGTAAAGGATGAACTGAAGGAAACTTATATTAGGCAAGAAACTGTGTTGGATAGACTGTTGAGTCTGAAGGCTGATAAGTCCCTGGGACCTGATGGTCTGCATCCCAGGGTACTTAAAGAGGTGGCTCTAGAAATCGTGGATACATTGGTAATCATTTTCCAATGTTCTATAGATTCAGGAACAGTTCCTGCTGATTGGAGGGTGGCTAATGTTGTCCCACTTGTCAAGAAAGGAGGGAGAGAGAAAACAGGGAATTATAGACTGGTTAGCCTGACGTCAGTGGTGGGAAAGATGCTGGAGTCAATTATAAAAGAGGAAATTATGACACATTTGGATAGCAGTAGAAGGATCAGTTCGAGTCAGCATGGATTTATGAAGGGAAAATCATGCTTGACTAATTTTCTGGAGTTTTTTGAGGATGTAACTATGAAAATGGACAAGGGAGAGCCAGTGGATGTAGTGTACCTGGACTTCCAGAAAGCTTTTGATAAAGTCCCACATAGGAGGTTAGTGGGCAAAATTAGGGCACATGGTATTGGGGGCAGAGTACTGACATGGATTGAAAATTGGCTGGCTGACAGGAAACAAAGAGTAGCGATTAACGGGTCCCTTTCGGAATGGCAGGCTGTGACCAGTGGGGTACCGCAAGGTTCGGTGCTGGGACCGCAGCTGTTTACAATATACATTAATGATTTAGATGAAGGGATTAAAAGTAACATTAGCAAATGTGCTGATGACACAAAGCTGGGTGGCAGTGTGAAAGGTCAGGAGGATGTTATGAGAATGCAGGGTGACTTGGACAGGTTGGGTGAGTGGGCAAATGTATGGCAGATGCAGTTTAATGTGGATAAATATGAGGTTATCCAGTTTGGTGGCAAGAATAGGAAGGCAGATTACTATCTAAATGGAGTCAAGTTAGGAAAAGGGGAAGTACAACGAGATCTAGGTGTTCTTGTACATCAGTCAATGAAAGCAAGCATGCAGGTACAGCAGGCAGTGAAGAAAGCTAATGGCATGCTGGCTTTTATAACAAGAGGAATTGAGTATAGGAGTAAAGAGGTCCTTCTGCAGCTGTACAGGGCCCTGGTGAGACCCCACCTGGAGTATTGTGTGCAGTTTTGGTCTCCAAATTTGAGGAAGGACATTCTTGCTATTGAGGGAGTGCAGTGTAGATTCACAAGGTTAATTCCCGGAATGGTGGGACTGTCATATGTTGAAAGATTGGAGTGACTGGGCTTGTATACACTGGAATTTAGAAGGATGAGAGGGGATCTGATTGAAACATATAAGATTATTAAGGGATTGGACACACTGGAGGCAGGAAGCATGTTCCCGCTGATGGGTGAGTCCAGAACTAGAGGCCACAGTTTAAGAATAAGGGGTAGGCCATTTAGAACAGAGCTGTGTAAAAACTTTTCACCTAAAGAGTGGTGGATATGTGGAATGCTCTGCCCCAGAAGGCAGTGAAGGCCAAGTCTCTGGATGCATTCAAGAGAGAGTTAGATAGAGCTCCTATAGATAGCGGGGTCAAGGGATACGGGGAGAGGGCAGGAACGGGGTACTGATTGTGTATGATCAGCCATGATCACAGTGAATGGTGGTGCTAGCTAGAGGGGCCGAATGGCCTACTCCTGCACCTACTGTCTATTGTCTAAATTAATTCTCACAACCTGGAAATACACTTCTTGAAAAAAACAGATTTTTACATTGAAAAGTAAAGCAGATCCCTTTCTCTCTAACTCAGCTTTGAACTGACAGTGAGGATTAAAGCGCATAGAATCACATCTGATTAGAATCTTCTTTAATAGCAAGTTGATCAAAAAAAATAGCTTCATGATAAATCAAAGCAAATCCACATTGAAATATTTCTTCTAGGACAGATCTGTCAATCAACTTGGATTTCAGAAAGCTTGTGGAAAAGTTCAGAAGATGGCAAATCTGTAAATAGTGCCAGTATTTGAAATAAACCTCACATTGAATATGTCTTTTTCTTAACCGCTAACTCCTGTTGGCCTGAGAGAATCCCCAAATCATTTGTCATGACGGGAACTACTCTGAGGTCTAGACTTTAACTTAATGAGTAATATTTCAGCATTTATAACAAAACAAAGATCATGGATTCAGTTGAAAGAATTTGTTGCAATCAACTGATTGTCGTAGGAACCAAATCAGGACAGATTTCATGTGTTCGCACATACCTTGTGTTTCAAAATCAATTTTCAACAACATTTACAGTAAAGTGTGCCTTTATATTATAAAGGGCAACAGAATAGGGATTTGTTCTTTATATCCTTGTATGGGATAGACCTTTGAAGCTTCTGGAATCTCAGACATATCCAAGTGTATGAGACAAAGGAGCTTGCCAAATGCTGGAAAACTATGTCTCAACACAGTGCAGTTAAAAACAGAGAAAATGTATGCGCTACAGAGGAGCAGAGGGGAAACATATCTGTAACTTAGCCATTGCAAAATACGAATTATGATGGAATTACTGAATTTACTCCATTTTCCCCTTTAACATAAATAGGTTAAAACATCAGCAAATACAGTACATTGCAAAGGAATTTCAGAAAGGTATGCTCAACAAACATGCATTGAAATTCTGCACTGCAATTTGGGTGTCAGTGAGCAAATTTGTTGAACTTGTTGCAAGCAATCATAAAATCTAATCTTTGGCTAAATAACTGATAGTTTTGAAATGTTTCAGTGTGAAGATCAGAAGAGTTTCAGAACAATCATCTTGAATTAAAATGCGGGATGCGTGATGTATTAAATAAAACAAGGAATGTTAACGGAATTACCTCTCGCACAGTTTCTTTGTGGCAAATTAAATTGTCATGATTGACATTAGGAAGGAAACAGTGATGAGTAGACTGATGGGACTGAAGGCTGACAAATCCCCAGGTCCAGATGGTCTGCATCCTAGGGTACTAAAGGAGGTGGCTCTGGAAATTGTGGATGCATTGGTAATCATTTTCCAATGTTCTTTAGATTCAGGATCAGTTCCTGAGGATTGGAGAATGGCTAATGTTATCCCACTTTTTAAGAAAGGAGGGAGGGAGAAAACGGAGAACTATTGTCCAGTCAGCCTAACATCAGTAGTGGGGAAGATGCTAGAGTCCATTATTAAAGATGAAATAGTGGCATATCTAGATAGCAGTGATAGGATTGGGCTGAGCCAGCATGGATTTACCAAGGGCAAATCATACTTGACTAATCTATTGGAGTTTTTCGAGGATGTAACCAGAAAGTTAGACAAGGGAGATCCAGTGGATGTAGTGTACCTCGATTTTCAGAAGGCATTTGATAAGGTCCCACATAGGAGATTGGTGGGTAAAATCAGAGCTCATGCCATTGGGGGGAAGATATTGACATGGATAGAAAACTGGTTGGCAGATAGAAAGCAAAGGGTAACGGTGAATGGTTGTTTCTCAGAATGGCAGGTGGTGACTAGTGGGGTGCCACAGGGCTCGGTATTGGGACCACAGCTGTTTACGATTTACATCAACAATTTAGATGAAGGCATTGAGAATAACATCAGCAAGTTTGCTGATGATACTAAACTGGGTGGCAGTGTGACATGTGATGAGGATGTTAGGAGAATTCTGGGTGACTTGGATAGGCTGGGTGAGTGGGCAGATACTTGGCAGATGACGTTTAATGTGAATAAGTGTAAGGTTATCCACTTTGGGAGTAAGAACAGAAAGGCAGATTATTATCTGAACAGTGTAGAGTTAGGTAAGGGAGTAATACAAAGAGATCTAGGAGTCCTTGTTCATCAGTCACTGAAGGTGAATGAGCAAGTGCAGCAGGCAGTGAAGAAGGCTAATGGAATGTTGGCCTTTATTACAAAGGGAATTGAGTACAAGATCAAGGAAATCCTTTTGCATTTGTACAGGGCCCTGGTGAGACCAAACCTGGAGTATTGTGTACAGTTTTGGTCTCCAGGGTTAAGGAAGGACATCCTGGCTGTAGAGGAAGTGCAGCGTAGATTCACGAGGTTAATTCCTGGGATGTCTGGATTGTCTTACGCAGAGAGGTTAGAGAGACTGGGCTTGTACACGCTGGAATTAAGGAGATTGAGAGGGGATCTGATTGAAACATATAAGATTATTAAGGGATTGGACAAGATAGAGGCAGGAAATATGTTCCAGATGCTGGGAGAGTCCAGTACCAGAGGGCATGGTTTGAGAATAAGGGGTAGGTCATTTAGGACAGAGTTAAGGAAAAACTTCTTCTCCCAGAGAGTTGTGGGGGTCTGGAATGCACTGCCTCGGAAGGTAGTGGAGGCCAATTCTCTGGATGCTTTCAAGAAGGAGCTAGATAGGTATCTTATGGATAGGGGAATCAAGGGATATGGGGACAAGGCAGGAACCGGGTATTGATAGTAGATGATCAGCCATGATCTCAGAATGGCGGTGCAGGCTTGAAGGGCCGAATGGTCTACTTCTGCACCTAGTGTCTATTGTTTATTGTCATGAAAGAAACCATGCAGGCATGAGGCCCATGAGTTTCAATGTGTTGAAAGGGAAGATTTCTGCCTAGTGGTCCTTCACTATTAATAACAGAAGTAGAAAATTCCAGGGTGTGTGTGCACACGTGCTGGTGGGGGTGAGGACGAGAAAGAAAGAGAGAGAAAAAGAAGAGACAGAGAAAGAGAGAGAAGAAAAAGAGAAAAGAAAGGGACAGAGAGAAAGAAAGAGAGAGAGAGAGAGAAATCTTGATATACAGAGTGAGTACATTTGAAATCAAACCAATTTAAAGTGGTTAATGCAATTTCTCCTTAGCTCAAAAGAGCGAGGTTTGACCCTGGCTTTGAGGGCTGTCTGTGTGCGTTTACACATTCTCCTTGTCACCACATGGTTTTCACTCAAGTTTTCCAGTTTATTCCCCATAACAAAGACATGCTGCTTGGTAGGTGAAATTGCCCTTGTACTTTGCCCTTATTGAAGGCAGATGACAGTAAATCGGGGGAATGAGTTTTGGAAGTTGATAGCACTGTGAGTATGGAATGGGTGCTTGATGGCACAATTGTAATGGCCCGAAGGAACTGTTTAGTTTCTCAATGCATTTATCTTATAGAGAATTATTTAGTGAAATACTAGCAAGGCATTATGATGACAAATTATGTTGCTAAAATATAATATATAATTATTGACTATTTACTGTAATATAAATAAATCAATGCTTCAGAGAGGCATTCCAAATAGCAAGAAAGGAGTATGCTGGGAACAGAACACAGCAGATGACATTATTACATGGCAGACTTCATCATTCTTTTTAAATCTACTTAATGGTACGTGTGAATGAACAACTTGCTAGTAGAAGAAAACAATCCCTGCATGGATTGGGATGGTTTATTCCACATTCTCATTTTGAATGAGCACAGTCGTTGCACTCATAGGTGTAGTCACAACCCGAGATGCAGATGCCTTGTTTGAAGCAAGTATAGAATGGCCAGTGCTTCGAAGGACCTCAATTGAGCATCAAAGATTAGGGAACACCTTAGGGCATGAATATAGGGACCTTTATCCATATGAATGATCTCATTCAGTTTCCAGTAGACAGTTTCACTGAGTTACAGGCCTCGGTTAGGAGACTAATTTATTACGGAACTTCTTTGCCCTGTATTTTACTCAGTAAGGTCTATTCAGCAATAGTGGAAATAGTCTTCCAAAATCAAATCAATGCAGATGCTAGAAACCTGAAATATAAATAGAAAATGATGGAAAGACTCAGCTTAAAATGGTGTCTCTTTCCCTTTTCAGTATTCTCATCTTTTCTATATAATGTTAATGAGATATGAACAACCATTCCCAGATCAAACAAGTTCGAACGTTCTAGAACTGCCATGGTGTATTAATGCCTGATGCCTTCATGGACTTGTTGTAAATATGTGAAAAGATGATATTCAAACCCCTGTAACCACAGGCGATTGGAGAATCTTACCGTGACAATCACATCAGCTCTGCAACAGAAATTCCATTGCCACCCTCCAAACTAAAGGCTAAAAGGACAATTAATCATATTGTTTCGGTATTAATGTTTATTATCTCTTGGTGAACAGCAGGAGTTGCACTTACTGTCTACCACAGAATGTGGTTGACCACATTGCCAGTAACAGTATTCATAACAGAGTGGTTTGCCAGAGCACTTAAAAGGACAGGAAAATCAATCTCATGTAACAGCTAGATTTCTTTCCCTACAGGACAATAGCAAGCTCGTTGAGTATATGCAGCAATAGAGCAGCTTTTATGGCTATATATTTTTCCTTGTGCCAGGCTATTAACTGATCTAATTGATTTAATTTCCTAACTTGCTATCAAATCATCCCAAATTATTATCACTGTCTCCCATAGCTGCCACACTGCTGAATCATTTGTCAGTTTTCAATACCACACAGAAATACTGGTTCTACACCACGGAGAAGAAAAACTTGAAGTTGATGATTTCTGGCATCTAATTTGCAGCTTCCAATTCAGTTATCAAGCTTGCCAGCCCAGGGCTTGGCAGAGATCTGCATTTAGAAAATGTACAACCCTGAATATAATCCGCATCAATCTCGAGCATCGGCCTCACCTCTAAGTCTTCAGGTTCATTCCAGTGCACAGGTGAGGGGCAAAATGTTCGTAGAGCATTGTAAGGTGCCACACTTTTGTGCCAATCTTGATGCCAATTTAAACAAAATGTCCTCCTCCTGTGCATCAACCATATCCCTTCAATCTCTTCATATCCATGTGCCTATCTAAAGGCTTTTTAAACTCCACTAAACTGCCTGTTTCCACAACTACCCCAGTAACCTATTTCCAGAACCTACTACTCTGTATAAAAACGTTCCCTTCATATCACCTTTAAACTTCCCTTCTTTAATCTTAAAAGCATGCCCTCTGGTGTTTGACATTTCTACCTTAGGGAAAAGATTCTGTCTATCCTATTCATGCCTATTATAATTATTAAAACATCTCTCAGATCTCCCCTCAGTCTCTGACACTCCAGGGAGAACCACCCCAGTTTTTGCAACCTTTCCTGATAGTTCAACATGGAATATGTAAGTTCTGCATGTTAGAGTTCCGCTCTTTTAGACATCACCTTAATCCAAGCTCTGCTGGTCACTTACTAAACCCCATGTTCAAAAAATGGGAATGTCACTTGTTTTTTTTTTGGGAAGGTCCCCTTCTCAATCAACAACACTGAAACAAATTATTTGATCTTCTTCCCGCTAACCATTCCCACTCTCTGTTCTCTCTCATCTGCATATCTGGAATTAATTAGACAGTTTAAAAGAACCTTTAGGTGAAAGTGATGATAATATGATTGAATTCACCCTGAAATTCAAGAAAAAGAAGTTACAGTCAGATGGAGTGAAGTGAATTACAGAGGCATGAGAGAGGAGTTGGCCAGAATTGATTGGAATAAAACACGGCATTGATTGGAAAGGATGAATTCCTGGAAGCAATTTGGAAGGTACAGAATATATACATTCCAAAGAGGAGAAAGTATTCCAAAGGCAAGGTGACACAACTGTAGCTAACAAGGGAAGTCAAAACAACATAAAAGCTAAAGAGAGGGCATATATACAATAAGGTAAAAATTAGCAGGAAGTTAGAGGATTGGGAAGCTTTCAAATACCAACAGAAGGCAACTAAGTAGTCATTAAGAATGTAAAGATGGAATACAAAAGTAAGCTAGGCAATAATATTAAAGTGGATACCAAAAACCTCTTCAGATGCATAAAGTATAAAAGAGAGGCAAGAGTGGATATAGGATCATTGAAAAATGATACTGGAGAGGTAATAATAGGGGACAAGGAAATGGCAGACAAACTGAATATGTATTTTGCATCAGTCTTCACTATGTATGGTGAAAGTTTCATGTGTCAGGGGTCACGAAGTGTGTGAAGATAACATTACTAGGGAGAAGGATCCTGGGGAATCTGAAAGGTCCGAAGGTAGATAGGCCACCTGGACCAGATGGTGTACACCCCAAGGTTCTGGAAGAGGTGGCCGAAGAGATTGCGGAGGCATTAGAAATAATCTTTCGAGAATCATTGGATTCTGGAATGGTCCTGAAGAGTGGAGAATTACAAACGTCACTTTACTCTTCAAGTGAGAGCTGCAGAAGAAAATAAACTATAGTCAGAACTCAATGGTTGGGAAGATGTTGGAGCTGATTGTGAAGGACATGGTTTTGGGGTACTTGGAGGCACATGATAAAACAGGCCATAGTCAGCATAGTTTCCTCAAGGGAAAATCTTGCCTGACAAATCTGTTAGAATTCTTTGAAGAAATAACAAGCAGGATACACAAATCAGAATTGGTTGATGTTGTGTACTTTGATTTCCAGAAGGCCTTTGATAAGGTACCACAGGTGAGGCTGCTTAACAAGCTGTGAGCCTGTAGTATTACAGGAAGGATTCTAGCAAAGATAAAGTAGTAGCTGACTGGCAGGAGGCAAAGAGTGGGAATAAAGGGAGCCTATTCTGAGTGGCTGCCAGTGACTAGGGGTGTTCCACAGGGGCCTGTGTTGGGACAGATTCTTTTTATGGTAAATGTCAATGATTTGGATGATGAAGTTGATGGCTTTGTTGCAAAGATTGCAGATGATACAAAGATTAGTGGAGGGGCAGGTAGTTTTGAGGAAGCAGAGAGGCTACAGAAGGAGTTAGACAGATTAGGAGAAAGGGCAAAGCAACGGCAGATGGAATACAGTTTTGGGAAGTGTGTGGTTAGGTACTTTGGTAGAACAAATGAAAGGGTTGATTATTTTTTAAATGGAGAGAAAATATAAAAATCTGATTTGCAAAGGGTCTTGGGAGTCCTTGTGCAGAATTCCCTAAAGGTTAATCTGCATGTTGAATCTATGATGAAGAACACAAATAGGATATTAGCACTCATTTCAAGAGGACTAGAATATAAAAACAAGGATATGATGTTGAAATTCTAAGAGCACTGGAGAGGCCTCACTTGAAGCATTGTGAACAATTTTGGGCTCCTTACCTCAGAAAAGATGTGCTGAAACTGTAGAGGATTCAAAGGAAGTTCATGAAAATGACTCAGGATGAAACGGCTTGTCATATGAAGAGCATTTGAAGGCTCTGGGGCTATATTCACTAGAATTCTAAAGAATGAGGGTTGACATAATTGAAAACTATCAAATAATGAAAGCCCTTGATAGGGCAGATGTGGAGAGGATGCCACCTATGGTAGGAGTGTCTAAGACCAGAGGACAAAGCCTTAGAATACAGGGACATCCTTTAGGATGGAAATGAAGAGGAATTTCTTTAGCTAGGGAGTGGTGCATCAGTGGAATTCAGTGCTACAGGCAGCTACGGAGGCCATCTTTATGTATATTTAAGGCAGAGGTTGATAGATTCTTGATTGGTCTGAGTATGAAAGGATGGGGGATGTTAGGGGAAAGGCAGGAGACTGGGGTTGAGAGGAAAAATGGAGCAGCCATGAGGAAGTGGCAGGACAGGGATGAAGGACCAAATGGCTCAATTCTGCTCCTATACCTTATGGTCTTATATTACCCTCCCTGGCCTGAATCCATTCCATCTATCACCTGCCACCTTTTGCTCTGCCTTTTCCCTCAATGTTATTATGTTGGCTACTTCCCCCTATCTTTCAGATGAAGGGTCATGACCTGAAATGACCGGTTCTCTTCATTGCTGCCTCCTGATCCACGGAGTTCCCCAGGGTTTTAGTGTGTTGTTCTAGGTTCCCACATCTGCAGTTTCAATATCCTGCTGAACCTCTCTCAATCTTCCACTACTTAGCCCACTGTAGTGTCATGTGCAAACTTACTAATCAGTCTATGAACGTTTTGTCTAACTCACTTATACATATAGACCACAATTGGGGAGTTCCAGGAGCAAAGGTGCGTTACTGGCACCTTAAAAGCAATCGCTTTGGGCAAATGGGGCTTGAAAGTAGTGATTGGCAGCTCAGCTAGGAGAGAAAGACTCTGATCTCAAACCTCTGCTGCCTTGTGGCTATATCTACTCATGGAATCAGGAGTAAACCCCGATGAAAAATCGGGAGTCCCTAAGGCAGTTTTACGCTGAGTTCAACTCCTGTTATGCTGCTGCTGCCAAACTGCATCAGTCTTTGCCATTCCTTTGGATTCACCAGCTGCAGGGAGAGGGCAGCCTGCTACATGGGCAACAGCTTGCTCTCCATATCTCCATGTGACTTGTGTACTGGCAAGTACTGAGAATGTAAGCTTTTAACTTATAAATTGCCACAAAAATTGTCTCAACACACTCAGTCTAAACCTTCTGTCACTCAAGAGATCACATTGTGCAGAAAAATAAATTTACACACATTCTTCTTAAACTTAAGGCTTGAAGAAAAATGTTCCAACTTTTCAATTACTGAAACAGTCCATTAAATTTAAATTATATATGGCGTCTACTCTATTAATACTTTAATATGGATCATTTCTTATGCATTTGTACATTTTTGGATAATTGAGCTCCTCTCCCCATTGTATTCTACCATAGTTTTGCCAAATTTCTGATTCAGTAACAAACCAATTATTTCAAGACCATTATCCAATTAGTGTATTAGTGAATCTATGATATTAATTGCTTCTAAAAGAGATATTGCACACTACTTTAAACAGCCTAAGCCATTGTGGTGTTTGACTTTACGTAATGCTTCCTCAAGGACAATAGTGAATTCGAGAATAAACAAATTTCAGGAGATTTTCACCGCTACTGGTTAACAGCAGTTATCTCCCAAGAGCTGAAATAATATTATCAGAAGCAAGTATGACTTATCATTTTCGGTTAAAAAATGACAGAGATAAAGCTAGCTTAAGTTTAGATAAGCAAATAATGTGTCTGTAACAAATAGCAGATAGGTCAAGGGCTTCTTGAAGTTCCAGCATTACTTTCTGCTGTTAACTTTAATGTGGGTCCATGGAGAGTGCTGCAAGATGGAATAAATTTCTTGTGGACAATTTAATTCTTAGTCACCATTCTACCTTCTTCTACAATGGTGCTGCAAAGGCTAACCCCAATCCAGCAGCTAGTATGAATCTGTATACCTCTCACAGAGTGCGGTTCAAGCTCATTGACAGGCTAACATAAACTTAATTTATACATAACATACACAATTTAATTATTTATCAAAACACTAATTTGGCACACAGGCTTATTGTGTCCTTTTCTGGACATCACTTAGACAAAGCTTTAGAGCATGTTTACTAAGATGATTCTGGGCTGAGGTACTTGAATTATAAGAAAAAACTAAAGAAGCTGGGTTTGTTCTTGAGAATAGAGGAGGTTGTAAGGGTATCTGCTAGAGGTATTTAATATAATCCAATCAAATTTAGTAAGTGTACTGACAAAGTAGAAAGAGAAAAAAATTCCATTAGTGGTGGCTAAGGCCAAAAACCAGTGGTTATAAAATGAAGACATAAGTTCTAAAGCTGAGGAGGAAGATCGTTCTAGAGTGGTTATAAACTTGATTCACTGCCAGAGGTGGCAGTGGGAAAAATAATTTGTACTGTTCAAAGAGTAACTGAATAAATACCTGAAAGGGTAGGTGTAGGGCAATGGGCAGAAGGAGTGCAAATAACTAATGTTCTTGTATAGAGCCAATACAACTCAGCAGGCCAAATGGTCTCCTTCTTGCTTTGACCATTCTGCAGAACGTATTCTGTTTAATCACAAGCTGGTAAATTTGTAGAAGAGAGATTTTCAATTGGGTGTTAGCAGTGCAAAATAAACTACTGTAATTATTTCAGATGTGCTTTAGGTCTGTTTTGAATCTAATGTTTGGAATTGACACCTTTTTCTTCTGGAATGTGTTGGAGCAAATGCTGTAACATTTCTCATCTGAGTGCATGAAGGGGACTAGCAAGGACAGTTGCTTTGGCAAATGAGTGTAAATGTTACCTTTTTAAATTAATGTCTAAGATTGTGTGGTTCTTTGTGTAACCTAGTTGCACAGGTTAACTTCACTCCTACTGCTTTCAGTTTTTCTCCTCCTCAGCTCTACCCTCCACCCCTCCCCCATTGTTATTGGCAAGGGTCTTTCTTTTCATTGTAAGACCATAAGACATAGGAGCAGAATTAGGCCATCTGGCCCATCGAGTCTGCTCCGCCATTCAATCATGGCTGATCCTTTTTTTTCTCCTCCTCAACCACAGTTCAATATTCAAATCTCAATACAAACCAGCAAACATGAGATTTGATGCGAGATACGACAAAGCCATCAATTTTGGATGATCTTGCTAATTCACTTGAATTATCATCGAATATGTGATATATTGTTTTAGCCATTAATACAGAATGGGAATCATTTTGAAAAAAAAACCAATTTATTTATTTGAAGTGGGATGTGAATTAAAATAAGATGAGAGATCAATTCCTGAGGTGGACATGCCTGGCCCTTTACTCAAATTCTCTGCATACAGATGAACGTTTTCTTATTACTTACCTTTACCATTCATCAATGCAGTCAATTGTGCCATCATTTTAGTTATAACCAAGAAGCATGTTAGTAATCAATGGGAGTTTCTGCTTTTTAAAACAGTGGGTCCTTTCAAGCAACAGCAAGTATTTCCAACAGCAGACCTTCGACATTTCTCTGACCTAGCAGATGTTATGTAGATCTGAGCTTGGGAATTAAGGGAAGGTGAGCAATTTTAGGCACTCTCTATAGCTAACGTGAAGGCGGTAAACCTTTTTGAGAGTGTGTGCCCAAATTGGCAATAATCTTTTTAAGAAAAACATTCTCTCGAATGCCACAGTAATTTTCAGCAGAGATTATCATTGGTTAATGAATTAGTAAGAACAATTATGGCCCTTTTTAATAAGGAAAACGGATGAGTCCTGTTGCTTATTTGCATGTAATCATTGTTTTCTATTAATAAAATTATACCAAAGACAGATTGAAATAAATAAAGTATTTTTGGAAAATCTATTCAAACATTATTAATAACCTTTTATGAAAAAAATATCATTTCCAAATAGTATTGTTATTGCAACTGTTTACTATCCAGATACTGATATGTACAGTATACTAGACTGTAACGATTTCTAAATGTATCATCCATCATCAGGTGTTCTCACATTCATCCAGTGTGGGACGTTTCCTGTGAAACTATCTCACTGTTCTCAGGTTGTTAAAAAAAAAATCACTGCTTCATTTGGCAGTAAAGACAATGAATATGTTTCCTTTTATTATGTTGAGGTTTAAAGAATTGAGGGACAGCACTGCATGTCGCATGACAACAGAATTTTTGTGTCCAGTATTGGGCATGCGTGCTACAGGTTTGCCAACCCTGAACTAGCAGGCGGTATGGAGTTCTACATAAAAGCAGGAGGAACAAAGGTTTTCTGCTGTAGTTCACAGTAGCTGGCAAGTATTGTTGGTTCATCTGATCCTCCTCCTCATTCTCCACAAGACTGTATTGAAATCCTAGGAATGTCTTGGGGTCTATTTTTAAAATAAATAACTAAGAGGCTTCCCATCAATCTGACATCAGACATCAGTACATACCGGTACTTTTAAAAAAATTTGCCTGATGCATGATTTTTCATGAGTGGTGGAGAAAGGCAAAGCAAAATAAATAGTGTTACTGGTATTATGATCTATATTTGTATTGGTGGATAGCTCAACAGTTTGGGTGGATGTGTATTTCTTACTCCCTTTCTTGTCCATCTTCTGTTTGGCATTTATTGGGTAAATACACAATGTGCATACTCTGGAATTGGAAAGATCAGAAATAGCCAAAACGTCCACTAAATTTGCCATCCATAATAGATTTTAAAACTGGTAGGTTACTTCTATTTGTAGCATGTGTGATCTTTTCTTTTAGCTTGCAAGATATATGTGCAAAATAGTGTCTTTTTGTCTGTGCTAGCAACACTGTTGTGCCTCAACAGGAACATGCATGTGCATGTATCAAATAGCTGGATGATTGCTTGACTGCCATGCACATTGTCTTATAAAATCTGGTTATAAAATACTCAAATAAACTACCTGAATTAATTTTTCTTATGGCAATTTCTGAAAATCCAAAAAAGTTTTTTCTCATCTGCTCTCCTGAGTTTTGAAATTATTCTTAGCCCTCAAATAAAGCGATATGACTGTTTATCTGAGATTGCTATTGGCATCACAGTCACCTGCATTTCTGTATGTGACAGATTCAGCATTTGTCTTTCACTGGAGACAAAAGCTAAACCTGGTGATCATCTTTCTAATATGTAGGAACCTAAGATGATGAAAGGCATTGATCACGTGGATAGCCAGAAGCTTTTTCCCAGGGCTGGAATGGCTAACCCGAGAGGGCACAGTTTTAAGGTGCTTGGAAGTAGGTACAGAGGAGGAGTCAGGGGTAAGTTTTTTACACAGAGAGTGATGAGTGCGTGGAATGGGCTGCCGGCGATGGTGGTGGAGGCGGATATGATAGGGTCTTTTAAGAGACTCCTGGATGTCTACATGGTGCTTAGAAAAATAGAGGGCTATGGGTAACCTGAGGTAATTTCTAAAATAAGTATACGTTCAGCACAGCATTGTGGGCCGAAGAGCCTGTATTGTGCTGTAAGTTTTCTGTGTTTCTATGACTTACGAAGTATTTATTTTCCACATAATACTCAGACTCCTATCTACTTTGGTAGCTACAATATTAATGTGGCTAGTTGAGCCAAGATGCCTGTGATCATTTGGCGGTTAGTTAATGGCGAAGGATTTGATGAGGATAACTCTGCTGTCTGTAAGGAGTGTCTACGTCATCCCCATGACAATGGGTTTCCTTCGAGTGCCCCACTTTCCTCCCACATCCCAAAGACGTACGGATTAGTGGGTTAATTGGTCACATGGGTGTAATTGGGCAGTGCAGGCGTGTTGGGCCGCAAGGGCCTGTTACTGTGCTGTATCTCAAAAAAAGAAATGTCAAAGGAGGAAGCAAAATTCTTTTGCTGGAGAGTTATACTGTATGCATGTTATATTTCAGCTCAAACCTAAACTTCTGTCCAAGTCTCTTGCCTTCTGCAAGCATGGACTGAAGAATTAGAAATGAATTGAACAACGTGCTCTGTAATCTCTTTCTATTGTACTTGTGCTAATCAAATTTTGCTTTCTTGAACAGCTCCGAACTTAATTGCTTCTCTCATTGGTCATGTCTTCAATTGCCAAGATCTTAACTTCAGAAGTTCCTTGCTAGTTCTCTGCCTTATTAACTTTCTTTTATCTTTTTTTGGTAATCCTTAAAACTTATGTACATCAAAGATTTATCACCATACAGAATGAAGCCCCTTGACCTACTTGTCTCTGTTCACCTGTAGAACAATCAAATCACTCCTGTTTTTGTACTTTCCCTGTTACTTTGCAGATGGTTTTTAACTCCCGTCACACCTCCAGTCTGTGTTTTCCAGATTATAACTACAATCTGTAGAAACAATTTTTTTTACCTTCATTTTATATATGGGACAAGCCCTTTTTTACTGTGAGTATATTTACCAGTCAAGCTATTACTTTACTTTATTGTCACCAAACAATTGATACTAGAGAGTACAATCAGTACAGCGATATTTGATTCTGCGCTTCGCGCTCCCTGGAGTACAAATCGAAGTAAATATAATAAAAATTTAAATTATAAATCATAATTAGAAAATAGAAAAGGGAAAGTAAGGTAGTGCAAGTTAGGTCCGGATATTTGGAAGGTACGGCCCAGATCCGGGTCAGGATCTGTTCAGCAGTCTTATCACAGTTGGAAAGAAGCTGTTCCCAAATCTGGCCATACGAATCTTCATGCTCCTGAACCTTCTCCCGGAGGGAAGAGGGACAAAAAGTGTGTTGGTTGGGTGGGTCGTGTCCTTGATTATCCTGGCAGCACTGCTCTGACAGCGTGCGGTGAAAAGTGAGTCCAAGGATGTAAGATTGGTTTGTGTGATGTGCTGGGCTATATTCACGATCTTCTGCAGCTTCTTCTGGTCTTGGACAGGACAACTTCCATACCAGGTTGTGATGCACCCTAGAAGACTGCTTTCTGCGGTGCATCTATAAAAATTAGTGAGGGTTTTAGGGGACAGGCCAAATTTCTTCAGCTTTCTCAGGAAGTAAAGGCGTTGGTGGGCCTTCTTGACAGTGGACTCTGCTTGGTTAGACCAAGTCAGGTCATTTGTGATATTCACACCGAGGAACTTAAAGCTTTTGACCTGTTCCACCTGCGCACCACCAATGTAGATGGGTTGTGCGGTCCGCTATTCCTTCTGAAATCAACAACCAATTCCTTTGTCTTGCTGACGTTGAGGGATAGGTTATTGTCTTTGCACCATGCCACCAGGTTCTTAATTTCCTCTCTGTACTCAGACTCATCATTACCCAAGATACGGCCTACAATTGTGGTGTCATCAGCAAACTTATATATCGAGTTCGATGGAAACTTGGTTACACAATCATGGGTGTACAGTGAGTACAGCAGGGGGCTGAGTACACAGCCTTGTGGGGCACCGGTGCTCAGAGTGATTGTAGAGGAGACCTTGTCCCCTATTTTTACAGCCTGGGTCCTGTCTGTGAGGAAGTTGAAGATCCAGCTGCAGATCTGAGTGCTAAGACCCAGGTTCCAGAGCTTAGGAATGAGTTTATTTGGAATGATGGTATTAAAGGCAGAGCTTTAGTCAATGAAAAAGAGCCTTACATATGCGTCTTTATTCTCCAGGTGTTCTAAGGAGGAATGTAGTGCCAGAGAGATGGCATCTGTCATTGACCTATTGCTCATGTAGGCAAATTGCAAAGTGTCGAGGTTGATCGGTAGGCGATGGTTAATGTGTGCCATAACCAATTGCTCGAAGCACTTCATAGGAATTGATGTCAGAGTCACAGGTCAATAGTCATTCAGGCATGTCACCTTGCTTTTCTTCGGCACCGGGATTATTGTTGCCTTCTTAAAACACGAGGGGATCTTAGACTGAAGCAGGGAGCAGTTGAAGATGTCAGCAAACACTCCAGCTAGCTCACTTGCACAGGCCCGGAGAACCCCTCCCGGGACGCCATCTGGGCCCGTCACCTTCCTTGGATTTATCTTCAGGAAGGGTCTTCTAACGTCTTCCTCGGCCATTACACCACATCTTTCAAGTCCTCCTCAGCCATCTTGACTTAGGAAATCTATCATGGGAATCATTTTAACAACTCCTTTCTGCACCTCTTTAGGAAGTTCACGGACTGCACTTTTTTAAGTGCAATGTCAGAAAATGGAGTTAATCTCTTTGATCAAGCTATGTTCATATACGTGGTTCTTTATAATGTTTTGGTATATAAAAGCCGCTATTGAAATGAAAATTATTGTTAAGGTACATCATTGGTGAAGTAGCTAAGGATAAATGGCCTCAGGACTTTGACCTGAAGAATCCAATGGGCCAGGAGAAATGGCCCCTAACAAGTACAACCATTTTCCTTGATCTACGCATGATTTTGATGAGATTTTCCTCAGATTCCTTCTAGGGATTTTGCTAGGTTTCCTTCTTTGTTCATTTGGTCAAATTCTGTCATCAAACATCGTCTCCCTCAATTCATCTGAGGAATTCAACTATTTTCAACATAATTGGACCAATAATGCGCCTACAATGTTTAGTCTGGGATGTGCGCCAAGTGGTCCCAGCAAATTTAAAACTAGACATTAGTCAGCATATCATGCATAAGTAAATGCGTTCAATACTCCAGTGCATCATATCTCATCATGTTGCTGATGATTAAGAAAAGACTGATAAGGCAGTAATTGGCCAGATTTTATTAGTCCATATAAGGTCATTTATCAAGGATGCGTCTTCTGACATAAATAAAGACCCCCCACTACATCTAAACGGGAAATATAATTCGGTAAAAATAATACAGAATATGAGTCAACAAGAGCTCTTAAATTCCTTTCTGAGAATCAGTGCTTTTATCTTTCTGATACAAAACCACCAGAGTCCAAACATCAATGTTTTATCTAAAAATAACGTAATTACACTTAACTAGGAATCTGGAGACTATTTTCTTTTATGATTAAATAGCAGCTAATATCTTAGCTCCAGCATTCCTAGCCTCTGCAGGTACAAGTTGATTTCTTTTTACTTTAAAATGTGCTACTTTAAATATTTGATAAAACCAAGTAATTAAAATGCATCATTGTACAATTTTTAAAAAAATATTAAGCTCTGTGAGTGCAGTAGGTACAGTGCTAATTAGTGCACTGAGAACCACTTTGAATATACTCTAAAAATCTTTCTGACGCATCATTTTGACTGTGCTGCTGCTAACATACCTTTAATTCAGTACATTTTCTAATGCATATAAATGACATTCCGATACCTAGAAATCCATTGTTTTTCAATCTTTCCATCATCTCTGAGCCAATGGTCTACTTTGTCAACATGAGCCGTAATTTCCTCCAGTTAAGGACTGGGAAGATTGAACTCAATGTTCAGCTTTGACTCCTCACTGCTTTCTTTAAGGCACTTCAAAAATATCTCAATGTCTCTGAAATACTTTTGAACAACCCAGAAGACATGAAAAGCATCCTATAAATACAAGTTCTCTCTCTCTCTCTCTCTCTCTCTCTCTCTACTTAAAATATTAAAAATTAAAGTTGACTGCTCAGAATGGAGGACCACTGGACAAAGTGCAATATTAGTACAGTGTGTTTTTTGAGAAAGGGTGTTGTGACATTTTCGATAATTTGAGTTTACGAGTTCTGTAATGAAGTGTCTCCTCAGCAGATCCATATTCCCATATGACCTGAAACTTAACAATGCTTAAAATTAAGAAGTTTATTAGTTTCAATAATAAGTTTCTTTGTGAACCAAATGGATTACCTCAAATACAAACAAAATTATTAAGGAATGATTAAATCAGTAAATGTAACTCAAATAGGACAGAGGAATACAGAGGAATTGTGTATAATGTTAATCATGGAACAACGAGCCCACTGAAAAAGGGAAGGACAAAATCCAGGAAAGCCACTAAGGAAAATGATTGCTTGGAAGCTGACATCTGTTGGAAGACGGTCGAAAAGTGAGACAAAAAGATGGAGTTCAAGAGTGCTGTACTAAATCATGGGCTATGTACAAACAACAAGAAATAATCATCAGCTGACTTTTAAATAAAGGCACATTTTAGGGAAAGTTTTCAGTAAAATAGAAAGTAGTAGGGAAACTGAATCTGATAAAAATAGAGAAAAATTTGCAGCGCAGAATAGGTTAGGTCTCTAATCTGGACAGAACACATGTTATGTTGATGTGAATAAATGTGGAAAATGATCTAGTTCTGGGCACAATCTTGATTAAACACAGGAGCAATGCCAGAGGACTGGAAAACTGAAAATGTTGAAAACTTGTTCTAAAAAGGAGAGGAGGTACTTCTGTCAAGAACAGGTCAATTAGCATGAGTGGCCAAACTTTGATATGTTAATTTGGGCAAAGATAATTGATATTTGTAAATATATGGGATACGATACATCAAGGTCGATGGGAGTAGGCAGTTTAAATGGCTTCGCATGGACTGTTTCGGTGCTGTATTCTCTATGACTCTAAGACAAATGGTGTTTGGCCATATATATTTCATTGGATACAGTAACAGAGAAGGCTTTTGTAATTGTACATTGGGATTTGCAGACTTTGTGTTTTAAAATATTGTATAACAGCAGAATGGCTAGTAACCCAAACAATTTTGGTTTAAACTATTTGACAAATGAAGCAACGAATGAGAAAACATTTCTTTAAAATACAGTCTATTCCAATAACATGACTGCTTTGAAGGGTTGCAGAAGCAGATTCAATAATAACTCCCTAAAAGAAACCAGACAAATAGTGAGATGATTTGAGAGCTGTCAAGTGTGACAAACTGGATTATTCTTTTGAAGCATAACACATAACAGACATGATAATTTGAACAGCTGTTAATCTCTATGGTTTTTTGAAGGCACAGTGACGATGTGCAAAATAAGTACTTTTAAGGGATTTTACAATTCAAAAATCTAAAATATTGAAAATAATATTTAAATTAATTTAGAAAATCATATGGTTCACATGTACAGCCAATGTGATTTGTAAACTGCTTCTAGCAAGTCACTGCCAATTTTAAGCAAGCCTATAATTTTATAAAGATAGTATTGCCCTCTACTGGTGAGTATAAGTACTGCAGTCCAATCTACGAATTCAAGATCATAAATATTAGTGTTGCCCTTATAACATTTATGGGAAATAAAATTCTCATTGTCCTCTGGCATCCTTACAATTCTGGACAACAGCATATCCTGATTTTTTTCACTTTGCCATCTAGCCTATCATCAAATAGCAAGGTAACGCACAACATCAAGCTCACACACCAGACATAGCAACTTTGAGTGGAGATGCGGCAAGGGGAGAGTGGTCTGGGCACAGTCTTGATTTTATTGCATCTAACTCTCCACTGAAATGGATGTTAAAATATAAGATCCTAAGAGAATAGGAGCAAGAGTAGGCCACCCGGTCCATCAACTCTGCTCCAATATGCAATAATATCGTGGTGATCTGGCTGTGGGCTCAGCTTCACCAATTTTCTTAAAAGCTTTAATTCTTCTGCTATACAAGAATTAATCCAATTGTGTCTCAAATATATTTAATGAGATAGTCCCTGCTGCTTCTCTGGTCATAGAATTTCTATAGATTCACTATTCTCTGGGAAGAATAGTTTCCGTTCATTTCTACATAAACACAAGAGATTCAGCAGATGCTGGAAATCTTGATCAAAATGCACAAAATTCTGCAGGAATTCAGCAAGTCAGGCAGCATCAATGGAGTGGATTTTGTGTGTGTTGCTCAAAATTTCCAATAGCTTTCACCGTTTAAATAATGACCTGATCTTCTACACTTTTCTTCCAAAGAGGATGGTCACCATTGCCACATTTCCTGAGTGGAAGAGAGAATTTAAAAGAAGTGAGCTGGGGCAGTCGGGAGGCTTCAGTGAGGAGGGATGGAGGTTGTAGGTTGATTTTTTTCATTTAATTTTTCTATCTTATCTCACAGTCAGAGCTTTGGGGATGCCAGGCAGAATAGTGGGAGACTCCTCTTGCAGGATGTGGGAAGGCGGAGCAACCTCAGAGTCCCCGATAGCTACACCTGCAATAAGTCCATCCAAATGCAGCTTATTTCAGACCATGTTAAGGAAATTGAGCTGGAACTGGATGAACTCCGGATCATTCGGGAGGCTGAGAGGTTGGTCAACAGAACATACAGGGCAGTAGTTATACCCAAAGTACAGGACACAGGTAACTGGGTGACTGTCAGGAGGCAGAAAGGGGATGGGCTGTCATTTCAGAGTACCCTTGTGGCCATTCACCAGATATAACAACACTCTGTGGTTCAGAAGGAAAAGGGAAAGAAGAGGTAAGCTGTAGTGACAGGGGATTCATTGGTTAGGGGAACAGAAAGGAGGTTCTGCGGATGAGAACAGGATTCCTGGATATGCCAGAGTCAGGAACATCTCATATTGAGCCCACAGCATTTGTAAGTGGGAGGGTGATAAGCCAGAGGTCATAATGCACATTGGTAACAAGACATGGGTAGGAAAGGGGTGAGCTCTTGCAAAGTGAGTTCAGGAAGTTAGGTGCTAAGTTAAAGAACAGGACATCGAGGGTTATGATCTCACTATTGCTGCCTGTGCCACATGCTAATGAGGCCAGAAATAGGAAGATCGTACAGCTTAACATGTGGCTAAGGAGATGGTTCAGGAGGGAGGGCTTCAGACTTTAGGATCATTGGTCTCTCTTCCAGGGAAGGTGGGACCTGCACAGAAGGAATGGTTTGCACCTGAACCGGAAGGGGACCAATATCCTAGAGGGAAGTTTTGTTCGCGTTGGTTGGGGGGGGGGGGGGGTGCAGAATTCAACTGAAGTTGCAAGGGGATGTGAACCAGAGTGCCAGAGCAGATAATGAAGTAATGGAGTGGCTGTGGGGAAAGCTGTTGTTAAGCTTGTATACAAAGTCAGGAATCAAAAGTTTGAGTAAGGTGGGAATAATGTTCTGACCTTAGTATATTTCAATGCAAGGAGTATTGTAGGAAAGATGTAAGAGTTCAGGGCATGGATCAGCATGGGGAATTACGACACTGTAGCCATTAGTGAGACATAGCTGCAGGAGGGGCAGGACTGGCAACTCAATGTTCCAGGGTTCCAATGTTTTAGAAGTGAGAGAGGGGGAGGGATTAATAGCCTGGGAAAATGTCATGGCAGTGTTCAGAAAGCACAGAGTGGAGAGCTCGTCTACTGAGGCTATATGAGTGGAACTGACGAATACAAAAGGGAACACCATGTTAATGGGATTATATTATGGACCATCCAACAATCCGCAGGATTTAGACGAGCAAATTTGTAGAAAAATTGTATACTGTTGCAAGAAAAATAAGGTTATGATGATAGGCCATTTTAACTTTCCACATATTGACTGAGACTCTCACACTGCTCAAGGGCTGGATCGGATGGGGCTTGGATAGAGTCCGTCAAATCTCAAACACGAGGAAATCCACAGATGCTGGAAATTCAAACAACACACACACAAAATGCTGGTGGAACGCAGCAGGCCAGGCAGCATCTATAGGAAGAGGTACAGTCGACATTTCGGGTCGAGACCCAGTCCTGACGAAGGCTTTCGGCCCGAAACGTCGACTGTATTTCTTCCTATAGGTGCTGCCTGGCCTGCTGCGTTCCACCAGCATTTTGTGTGCGTTGTCTGTCAAATCTGTTCAGTTAAGTTTCCCAACAAGAGAGAGTGTGATACTAGATCTCCTTTTGGTGAATGAGACAGAACAGGTGACAGAAGTTTGTGTCTGGCATTCAGGATAAGGTAGTAAACTGGATTAGACATTGGCTTTGTGGGAGAAGCCAGAAAGTAATAGAGTATAGTTGCCTCTCTGAGTGGAGGCCTATGTTCAATGGTGTGCCATAAGGATCGGTGCTGCGTCTACTGTTACTTGTCATCTATATCAATGACCTGGATGATAATATGGTCAACTGGATCAGCAAATTTGATCAACAAGATTGGAGGTGCTGAGGAAGACTATCAGAGCTTGCAGCAGGATCTGGACCAGCTAAAAAAATGTGTTGAAGATAGCAGATGGAATTTAATGCAGACAAGTGTGAGGTGTTGCACTTTGGGAGGTCAAACCAGGATAGGACTTAAATGGTGAGCAGCAGGGCACTGAGGGGTGCTTCAGAACAGAGGAATCTGGGAATACAGGTACATAATGCATTGAAACTATCGACACAGGATCATAAAGGAAGCTTTTGGCACAATGGCCTTCATAAATAAAAGTATTGAATACAGGAGATAGGATGTTAATGTTGAAATTGTATGAGACATTGGTGAGGCCTGATTTGGAGTATTGTGAGTGGTTTTGGTCACCTACCTACAGCAAAGATGTCAATAAGATTGAAAGAAAGCATAAAAAATTGACAACAATGTTGCCAGGGCTTGAGGAGCTGAGTTATGGGAAAGGTTGAATAGGTTAGGATTTTATTCCCTAGAGTGTAGGAGAATGAACAGAGATTTGATAGAGTTATACAAAATTATGAGGGCATGGATAGAGTAAATGCAAGCAGACTTTTTCCACCGAGGTTGGGTGAGACTAAAACTAGAGATCATGGGTTAAGGATGAAAGGTGAAATGTTTAAGGGGAACATGAGCGAGGACGTCTTCACTCAGATGGTGGTGAGAGTGTGGAACTAGATGCTTGTGCAAGTGGTTAATGTGAGTCTGATTTCAATATTTAAGAGAAATTTGGATAGGTACCTGGATGGGAGGAGTATTGAGGGTACAGGTCAATATGACTACGGAAATTAATAGTTTGGCATGGACACGATGGCCCGAGGACCTGTTTCAGTGTTGTGGTGTTCTATAACTCCATAACTAATTGTATTCAAACTGCCTGACCCTTACCCACTCACTTAACATCAATATCTCTCTGCAGACTTTCCACATCCTCTGCACAATTTGCAGTTTAGTGTTGATGACCAAGGGTCAGTTGGTGAACCCAAGTCATTTTCAGGGCAATGCAGAGGATACATTTAAATTGTATCTAGATCCAGGTCTAGGTGAAGATGCAGGCCTAGACAGAGACCTAGCTCCACCAATCCCTGTGCCTCTGTTAGGAGCAGAATTGGCCAATTCTTCTATACCTAACATCTATCTAGAATTTTGGCTCAGATTCTTTTTCTCCATTCATATAACCTGACTAGTTTAGAAACTGTTATAGTTCTGCATCTTACAGCTTTTCCGTTTCTTTGTGCTTTTTCTCTCTCTCTAATTAACCTTATTTCACAGACGTTATCTTTGCCTTTTCTAACTACTCTCATTAACCTGTCAACCAAGTAACTTCATCATCAGCTTATCGTTGTGGCAGCACTGGCTTCACTCTATCAGAGATATTCCTTTTAGTGTTAGTACAGAAAAGTGGCATGGAAGTAAAATAAAATCAGCCGTGACCTCACTGAATGGCAGAACTTACATGAAGGATCAAATGATCCTCTCTGAATCTTATGATAATGATGTGTAATGAAATGAGATTATAAAAGCAAATAACTACATTATCATCAATATAACACTGCATAAAACAGTTGATAATGCTTTAGGTGTCTTATAGACGTATTCTCAACTAGATTCATCTGCAGCCACAACACTAATTTCTAACAAGCAGCAAGAGGTAGCTCTAAGATAAGGTATTAAAGAAGACATTTTGAAAGAAAAATAAATGTGACCACTTTATTAGGTACACCTGTCATTAAGGTAAATATCTAATCAGCCAATCCTGCAGCAGCAACTCAATACATAAAAGCATACAGACATAGTCTAGAGGTTCAGTTGTTCAGACAAAACATCAGATTGAGGAAGAAATATGACATAAGTGAGTTTAAATGTGAAATGATTGTTAGTTCAGATAAGTCTCTAAAGTGGGCATAAATGTACTTCAGTGCCCGTTTTACATAAGCAAGTAAAAACAAAATTTTCCTTTCTCTAGATACCTCTGTTAACTGCGAGTTCAGGTTCATTCACAGAAGGTTTGTAAGCCCTAAGGGGAAAGGACTTTTAGCATTATCAAGGCTGCAACCAAAAATATATTGACTAAGCAACTGAGTAGCTGGGCAGCTAAACCAATGGGTGATTATGCAGAATGCTAGCCAGTTAGAACAAAATTAATCAGGTTTTGGAAACCCCAAAAAGGTGCTGTGCAATGGAATTTTCTAAAAAGGATTGGTGCAATAATTATAGGCGATTCTAACCTTTTGGGGGATTGAATTCATCTCATTGTAAAGACCAACAATCAGAACAAATTCATGGATTATGTTTGGGATAGTTTTCTACAGCAAAGTTTCATGAAGCTATTGGATCTAGTGAAGGGTTATCAGGTAGGTTTAATAAGTGACCTCAGAAAAAACAAATCTCTAGTAAGTAATGATCATAGTCTGGTAGACTATTGTTTTGCAATTGAGAGCAAAAATATTCACCCTGAAACTACTGTTTAACTTAAGTAAAAAAAGCTAAAATGGAATGAGGATAAGGTGGGTATAGCACATCAATAAACAAGAAAGATAGAAGGCAAGGAATGATGCACATTTCGAGAGGTAGTTCTCTCCCTTTAACATAACTATATTGCAATAAAGAGGAAAGATTTTGTGGGACAGCTGTACCAAACCTTGGCTCACCAAGGAAGTTAAGGAGAGCTTTGGGTTGAAAAAGTAAGTATACAGAGAGGATAAAAGTTTGAAGGCTGCGATAAATTCAGAATCCAGTAAAGGAAGTCAAATATCTCTATACATGCAGCTTCCTACCTGTTAGCTAATCCCCTATCCATGCCAATAGGTTATCTCCAACACCACGGGCAAAAAGAAACAAAGTCTGAACACAAACACAGAGAGAAAACTGACAAGGAAAGTAAAAATGCACTACCAGGCTCTGCTACGTTTTGTCATAGAATTTTCAAGGATGTTTTCCCTTCCCATTTCTCTGCTTATTGATGTACCATCAATAGCTCTTGGGAGACTGGAAGTGAACGATAGGCTTTTATTAGCAGCAAAACAGAGCACGGCATCTCAGAGACTGAGGGGGGAGCAGTGCCTCCAATCGCCTTTATACAGGGGTCTGTGGGAGGAGCCACAGGAGCAGTTAGCAGAGGGGCGTGTCCAGACAGGGATACATAGTTTACCACACTTATATACTTTGAATTTGATCTGCCATTTATAACCTCAGGCTGTCATTATTACATGTAAACTCAAACAGAGTACTGCCGGACAATACAGAGAGACGGCCAGCATGGGAGTGGTAATGCTCCTGGCTTCTCACTGATGTTCTGCAACAATCTAATCCTCCCATTCCTGCAGCAACTAAGTATAGTATTTGTGTACAGTATCTCCAACAGGTGGCGTCAAGGCCTTAGTCACATCTTCAGATCTGAGACCACCTATGAATATTCGTTGGAAGTCATGGCAAATAAAAAGAGGTTTTCAACCCAAGTGCACATTCATTTCACTTTCCGAATGTTTCCCTTAACATAACTAAATAAAAGTAATTACAGATACCATAATTAAATTATTATGGTGCTAAGTATAAAAACTGTGCTAATAATACTGGCTGTACTGACCAAATAACACTAAGTAAAAGCCAACTAAGAATGCAAAGAGCTTTGCACTGTTTATTCTTTGCATACTTTTTATTATGACTAAAGTTTATTTTTGAAATTTAAAACTATCATATATAAACGTATATGGATACACCTCAATTTAAACCTGCTGACCGTCGGTAGAATCTGTTGGAGGAAAGAATCAACCTGATTCTTACTTTAGTGCACATCTCTTTCCAAAATGGATTATCTATTATTTATTTATTTTTCTGTAATTTATTTTTTATTGAAGTTCATCAAACAAACATTTCCATAAGATGTATTTCAGACATTGTACATATATATCATATAATCATATATATCACAAATTTCCACAAAGTATTTATCTGGGGTATACACTTATAGAAAAGAGTGGAAAGAAAAAACAAGCAAAAGGAAAGAACTATGTACAAGTAGGGAGTGATCTTTTTTTTTTACAACAGATTCATTGATTTGTGAGAATAAAATCAGGCCTATGAGGCATTATGTAGCTAAACCATTTTTTCCAGTATGAATCAAATTGTTCCAGCTTATGATGCTGTTATCTTCTCCATTTTGTAAATGTCCATTGTAATTTCCATCCATGTATTTAAAGTTGGGCTCTCCTATGATAACCATTTCCTAGTAAGAATCTCCACCAACAGTATATTCATTAAATATTTATCTCTTTTCAACCATTTTTGAGATATATATCCAAAATATATGGTCTTACTCTCCAAGGGTATTTCACATTTAAAGATGTCTTGTAGGGCATTGTGTATCCCCCTCCAATAGTTTTTGATAACAGGGCAGTCCCAAAAAATATGATAATGATTTGCATTTTCATTTCCACAATTTCTCCAGCAAACAGGGAGGTTACCATCATAATGGGATTTCTGAGAGGGTGTAATAAAATATCTTATCCAGTTTTTCCATCCACACTCCCTCCATTTCTGTGAACTGGTACACTTCCATTGATACCTCCATATTGTTGTCCACTCTTCCTCAGATATAACTATCCCTCCTTCCTTCTCCCATTTTGTTTTAATGTATGAAGTCGAATGTGTTTTAAGATTTGACAACCCCTTATACATGCTTGAAATGATTCTACTACCATTATCTGAATTATATGCTTTTCTAAAGAGCTCTATCAAGCATGTACTTGCCTTGGTTACATTTTTAAGCGTCTTATTAACATATTGTCACATCTGTAAATACCGATAAAAATCTTGTTTTTCTAATAAGTATTTCTCTTTAAGCATTTCAAAACTGAACAGTGTTCCTTCTTTCATTATGTTGCAAAGAACTGTTATTCCTTTAGCTGTCCAGTCCTTAAATCTAGCATCCAATTTATTTGGTGTAAAATCAGAGTCATATGCACACCATTTAAGAATTGCAATATCTCCCTCTAGATTATATTCTTTTATAGTGGTTTTCCATATTTTAAGAGTCAATTTCACCCATGGGTTATCAATAGTATTTATGTACCTTTGCAGGTTGTTATCAGCCAAAATTGCTTGTATGGGGATGGGAAGTACCCACTCCTCAATGTTTTTCCATTGAGCATCATATGATGGGTTGCACCAACATATCATAGCTCTCAACTGTGCTGCAAAATAATAATCTCTAAGAGAAGGCAAGCCCCAACCCCCCTTTTCCTTTGCTAATTGCAAAGTTTTGAGATGAACTCTAGGCCTTTTACCCTGCCAAGTATACCTTGATAGCATATTGTTCCATTCATTGAATTGATTTTGATTAATCTCTATTGGTAGGGTCTGAAAGAGATATAACAGTCTGGGCAGTATATTCATTTTAATAGACTCAATCCTTGAACTGAGACTGAAAAAAGGAATCAGGCTCCATCCTGCCACATCTTCCTTAATTTTTTTATATAGAGGCTGATAATTACATTCTGGTAATTTTGCCAAATCTTTTGGCATAATGATGCCCAAATATTTGAAAGACTCTGTGTGCCATGCCCAGGGGTATCGACTTACAATTTCTCTTGGTGGGCTATAGTAATATGAAAGTAATTGGGTTTTATCTATGTTGATCTTGTATCCTGATAATTGACCATATTGTTCAAAGGATTGCATCAAATTAGGTAAAGAGTATGTTGGTTGCCCTAGATAGATCAAAATGTCATCCGCATAACAAGCCAATTTATGCTCTGTCCCTTTAATAGTAATTCCTCTGATATCTTCATTTTGTCTGATGTATTGAGCTAATGGTTCCAGATATAGCGCGAAGAGTAGCGGTGACCATGCACAACCCTGTCGCGTGCCCCTTTCTAGAGTAAGACTATTTGATAAATATCCATTGATTTTAATCCTAGCTGTAGGATTGTCATATAGTGTCTGTATAGTTTTAATAATTGTGTCTTGGAAACCAAATCTATGTAAAACACTGTAAAGAAAATTCCAATTAACCAAATCAAATGCTTTTTCAGCATCCACGTTTATCACTATTGCTTTGATTTTATTTTTTTGTATATGATCCATAATGCGAAGTGTCCTTCGCATATTGTCTTGAGTCTGGCATTGTCATATAAAACCTGTCTAATCGTTACGTATCAGTATGGGTAGAAACTCCTCTAATCGTTTGGCCATGATGGAGGTAAATAACCTATAATCTACATTAAGAACGGATATTGGTCTAAATGATCCGCATTCCATTTTATCCTTGCCTTCTTTCGGTATAGCTGAGATTATCGCTTCCTTCCAACTGGGTGGCATTTGTGCCTTTTTTAGAGCCCAGTTCAGTGTGGGGAGTAAAACAGGAATTAACTCATTTTTAAATTCTTTGTACCACTCTGCCGTATACCCATCTGATCCTGGTGACTTGCTTAATTTAAGCCTACTAATTGCAGCTTTTAATTCAACTTCAGTTATGTCAGCAGTCATCCTTCTATTTTGTTCTTTGCTTAAAGTGGGTAACTCTAGAGAATTCAAGAAGGTGTCAATTTGGGTTATGCTTCCCCCTGGAACTTTGGAATATAGAGTTTTGTAAAACACTTCAAAAGCTTCTTGAATTTCACTTAGCTTATTTTTTATCATTTTCGTCCTTGGGTCCCTAATTCTATGAATTGTATTTTCTGCTATCTTTTTTTTTCAGTTTCCACGCCAGTATTTTCATAGATTTCAATCCACTTTTATAATGTCTCTGTTTCAGAAACATTAAATTTTTCCTGATTTCTTGCGTAGCCAAATTATTTATTTCATTCCTAATTCTTTTAATTTCCCCTAAAGTATCCTGTGCCAAATTCAATTTGTGTTTTTCTCTAGTTCCTTCAGCCTATTTTGTAATTCCTCTAAAAAAAACACAAAATGCTGGCAGAACTCAGCAGGCCAAACAGCATCTATGGGAGGAGGTAATAACAATGTTTCGGGCCGAAACCCTTCATCAGGAGTGAAGTAACATGGGATGGTCGAGGGGGGATAAGAAGTGGGGGGAGGGATAAAGTAGAGAGCTGGGAAGTGATAGGCTGGAGGGAAATGGGCTAGGGGGAAGGTGGAGAATTATGGGAAATAAAAGAGAAAGAAAGGTAGGGCTGGGGGGAGAGATTATAGTGAGGGGGGAAAAAGAGAGAGAAAGAGAACCAGACTAAAATAATAGATAGGGATGGGGGTAAGGGTGGGGGGCAGGGGTATCAACTGAGGTCAGTGAGTTGGATGTTCATGCCGGCAGGAAGGAGGCTACCTAGGCGGGAGATAAGGTATTGCTCCATCGACCTGCGTGTGGCCTCATCTTGACGGTAGAGGAGGCCATGGACAGACATGTCAGAGTGGGAGTGGTCTGTGGAATTGAAGTGTGTGGCCACAGGGAGATCCCGCCACTGCTGGAGGACTGAGCGCCAGTGTTCGGCGAAACGGTCTCCCAGTCTGCGGCGGGTCTCCCCAATGTATAAATGGCCACATCGGGAGCACCGGATACAGTATATCACCCCAGTCGTCTCGCAGGTGAAGTGGTGCCTCACCTGAAAGGACTGTCTGGGGCCTGGGATGGTGGTGGACTTTGGGGAGACCCGCCGCAGACTGGGAGACCGTTTCGCCGAACACCGGCGCTCGGTCTGCTTTGCCTAAACGAAGTTTTCAGTTACTGAATCTTCACTTGAACTTGAACTTCCATACAAATGTTGTTGTTGAATGTAAAAGCCAGTGAACTGCTGATTGTAGATTGTGCCTTGTCAGTTGGCACACTCCATTGACGACTCCACTTAGAGCCTAATAGAATCTAATGCTTGTCTCTCACGCTACATTAGGAAATTGACCCTCGAATCGTACACCAGACTTGATCTGGCCTAGGACCTGAGACTCTAATAATTTCAATGAAGATTCTGGACTTGCAGATAAAGAAGCAAAGATAAAGATAAGTAATTTATTTTCAAAGTCAGATTTTCTTGTAATAATTTAAAATTATTTTTAATGATTTTTAGAATTTCTAAATAACCTTTCCTTATCTTTTAAATGTTTAATTTATAATTTATTTAAATGCTAGAGACATTTAAAAAACTGTAATTCATGATGTTGGGCCTACTTTGTGGGACATTTTCTGGGTAGGACCCCTGAAATATGTCACCCTGAACTAATCTTTGTCTGGACCTTGCTCACAAACCAAAGATGCAGAGACCCAGATAAATCAACTCTCTCCTTCTGACCTAATTGAGTGTGGGCCTGCTTGTACCTTGGAATGCTATTCCATATGGCAAAGCTGATCCTGCCTTGATAATTGTCGATTAACCATCCTGATGTACACAATTCCATTACTTCTTTAAAGGCTGATCTCCAAAGTTTGATCAACACATTCAATGGCTACAAGGTGCAAAAGAAGTTATGGTCTTCCACTGCAATCCTGGAGCTCTGAGGTCGAGACAGCAGAAATGCCCCAGTGCAATGGCTTTTCCATTTTAAAAACTCTGCCACACCAATTTCTTCTTGCTATTCAGAGAGGTGCACAAACCTGTCATCATTGGATACCACGGACAACCAATCAGAATTTAGATAATTAAATAATAAATTATTTGGGGGCCTAGAAATCCATCCACAGTCGATACTGTAAAACATAGTATATATTAGTGAGTGCATATTCTACCCAGTTCTGAACTTGAAGTCAACAGAACTGAGCCTTCAGAAATATGCAGAAAGTACACCTGGAAGTTATAGTAGTGCTTCATGTGAAAGATCATGGATGGGTTTCTCAACTGTGTCCTTTTCACTGCTCCAGCTGCAAGCTTGACTCTACTTAATACTGACTAAATAAAGTTACAAAAGATGACCTAATCAGAAAGTCCTTTATTAACTAAAGATAAGAACAAGGCCAATACTAATACAAATACTACAATTGTACCTTGGTATAATCCATGTCCATGGAGTTCATGCCAAAAAGATAAGAGCTTGCTGTACTTACCTAAAAGAAAAAAGAAATCATTATTATAGATATTTTTATCATTGGATATTGAATCAATTTCTGAAAATGTATCATATACCTAAATTTTTTTTTTAAGTTTTAAAAGCATATATTTTATGATATTGCTTACTGGAATTATACTTTAATTATTATACTTTTAAAATCTCAGCATTAAAATGTTTGAACCTGTTCAAAAGGCAAATATTGTCATACACCTACCACAAAAGTACTTATGTCAGTACTAACCATTCAGAAATACTTAGCTGCATGACACAAAACTTCAGTGGGAGTTTATTTGATACAAAATATTGGGTAAAGTCAAATATATGATATCGTGGCTCCTTCAAAAAAAATTGCAGACCTTTAAAAAATGTTGATGTTGAAAGAGAATTTGTAATTTTAAGGAATTTTTGCTCTAAGGAGACAACGAAATATTTAAATTCAGATTTATTTATCATATGTACATCGAAACATATGATCAAACGTGTCATTTTCATTAACAACTGACACACCTAAGGATGTCACCACACTTTCTGCCGGCAACATACCATGCCCGCAGTGTTCAGCAGAACAGCACAAGCATCATCAACAACTACTGAACAAAACAATACCAAGACAAGCCCCTTTCACAGTCTCCCACCCACTCAAACAGTCAGGCCTCCAACCTCAGTACAGGCCACCTCTGGCTCTGAGTACAGGCTTTCACACACATAGATACTGCGCCTACAATCTCTAGTCCTTGGCTTGGATTCACAGACATCAGGCATCTAACCTCCAGACAAGCCAACCCAGAGGTTTCAATCTCCACGCCTCTGTCTCTGGACTCTCTGACCTCTGGACGTTGTGCTTTAGCTTCGCCTTCCAAACCTAGCTGACCTTTCTGGGTATTGGCCCCAGGACTCGCTATTGACCTTTGGATCGCAACCCCAGGACTCGCTGATCATGGGTTTGACCTTTGGACCTCAACTTCTGAACTCAGGGGTTTTACCTTCGGGCTTCAACTCTGGACTTGCACAGACCTCCAAACCCACGGAGCTAGGGAGTCACCAACACTCGTGGCTCAAGCCCATATGGAGCCCTGACCCGGGACTCGCTGACCTGGGGATTGCTAGCTCATCTCCTCAGTACTTGCTGACCAGAACTCCAGGGTCACTGAGCTTTGACCACAGAATGCTCTGAACATCGGCTCCTACACAATCACACTACAGTAACAGTTGCCTTACTAATTAATGAATACAAAATAAAGACTGCACCATTCTCTAACTCTCTCTCACTCCTGTCATTAAATCCTAACCTGACTCTCAACTCCCCAAACTGTCCCCAAAGCCATCCCTACAAACTTCAAAAACAACTGTCCGAGGCACAACCTCGACAAACTTCGCAGCTCAGCATCATCTTGTGGGATCTCATGATCTTATGCATGAGATTCCTATGTATCCCCAAAGTCACTGCATTTTGCTTCAAGCTTCTGCTTATTTTCATTAACAGGAAAAAAATGGCCAGTGTTTCATTGGTTGAGGATGTCAGCAGGACCCAAATCCAGCCTTTCCAACCCACTCATCAAGTGAAGGTGCGTTTGTCCATTGATTTAGATTTTCTATCACGTGTATATTGAAACATACAGTGAAATGTGTCATTTGCATTAACAACCAACACACCTGAGGTGTGCAAGTGTTGCCACACATTCCAACGTCAACATAGTTGAGAGAACAAGTGATATTGGATGATACATTTTGAAATCCTTGCAGGCCTGGTGTACACATCAGTACTTGGATTTTAAATTATTACAATAACAATACTATTCTGGAATTATTTTGTTTTTCAATTGACTTTTTAAAATATTAATACTCAATTTTAGAACAGGTTTTCTAAAATAGATCATAGAACATGGAATATTACAGCACACGATAGGCCCTTCCTTCCATGACGTTGTGTCAACCTTTCAAGCTACTTTCAGATCCAACCTTTCCCTCTTACGTAGCCTTTCATTTTTCTACCAGCCATGTGTCTAAAAGTTTCTTAAATGCCCCTAATGAAACTGCCTCTACCACCACCACTAGCATCCATCACTCTGTGTGAAGAACTTACCTCTGACATCCCCATACCTCCACCAAGCAAAATGCTTCAAGTATTTCAATCTCACTAAGAAATCTTTATTAATAGTAAAACAATGAACATACATAAATAAAAAAGAGAACATCTATAGATGCTGGAAATCCAAGGAGCACACAAAAAGTGCTGGAGGAATTCAGCAGGCCAGGCAGTGACTACGGAAAAGAGTAAACAGTCGATGTTTCAGGCAGAGACCCTTCATCAGGACTGGAAAAAAATATGAGTAATCAGGGTAAGAAGGTAGGAGGTGGGGAGGAAGAAATACAAGGTAGTAGATGATAGTTGAAACCAGAAGAGAGGGAGGAGTGAAGTAAAGATGTGGGAAGTCGATTGGTGGAAGAGATACGGGACTGGAGAAGGGGGAATCTGATAGGAGAGGACAGAAGGCCATGGAAGAAAGGGAAGGGGAGGAGCACCAGAGGGAGGCGATGGGCAGGCAAGGAAATAAGGTGAGAGAGGGAAATGGGACTGGGGAATGGCAAAGGAGACGGAAGGCCATTACAGGAAGTTCGAGAAATCAATGTTCATGGCATCAGGGTGGAGGCTACCCAGACGAAATATAATGTGTTGCTCCTCCAATCTGAGTGTGGCCCTTTTGCAGCAGTAGAGGATGCCATGGACTGACGTGGAATGGGAATGGGAAGTGGAATTAAAATGGGTGGCCACTGTGAGATTCCGCTTTTTCTGGTGGACAGGGAGTAGGTGCTCAGTGAAGCGGTCTCCCAATCTATGTCAGGTCTCACCAACATACAGGAGGCCACACTGGGAGCAGTGGATACAGAGGATGACCTCAACAGACTCACAGGTGATGTGTCACCTTATCTGGAAGGACTGATTGGGCCCTGAATGGTCTGGGATGGGGGGAGGGAGGGAGGAGGTCTAGGGGCAGGTGTAGCACTTGTTCAGCTTGCAAGTATAAGTGCCAGGAGGGAGATCAGTGGAGAGGGATGAATGGATAAGGGAGTCATAAGGGAGCAATCCCGGCAGAAAGTGGGACGGGGAGGGAGGTGCTTTGTGGTGGGATCCTGTTGGAGATGGTGGAACTTACAGAGAATTATGTGCTGGTGGAGTGGTAGGTGAGGACAAGAGGAACCCTATCCCTGGGGGTGGCAGGAGGATGGGATGAGGGCAGACATGTGGGAAATGGAAGAAATGTGGGTAAGGACAGCGTTGATGGTAGAAGAAGGGAAGAAGGAATGAAAAGCCTCATCCTGGGAGCATATGCAATGGAGACGGAGGAATGGAGAAAAGGGGATGGCATTTTTACAAGTAACAGGGCGGGAAGAGGTATAGTCCAGGCAGCTGTGAGAGTCCGTGGGTTTATAATAGACATCAGTAGAAAAGCTGCCTCCAGAGATAGAGACAGAAAAATTGAGAAAGGGGAGGGAGGTGTTGGAAATGGATCAGGTAAATTTGAGGTCAGGGTGGACGAAGTCAATGAGCTCTGCATGGGTGCAGGAAGCAGCACCAATGCAGTTATCCATGTAACGTAGGAAAAATTGGCAAGTGATACCAGTGTAGGCTTGGAACATGGACTGTCCGTGTAGCCGACAAAAAGGCAGGTATAGCGGGGACCCATCTGAGTGCCCATGGCTACATCTTTTGTTTGAAGGAAGTGGGAGTAACCGAAGGAGAAATTATTTAGAGTGAGGACCAGTTCCACCAGCTGGAGGAGAGTGGTGGTGGAGGGGAACTGATTGGATCTGTTGTCCAGAAAGAAACAGAAAGCATTGAGGCCCTCCTGATGGGGAATGAAGGTGTATAGGGACTGGACATCCATAGTGAAAATAAGATCATCGGCACCAGGGAGCTTGAAATCATTGAAAAGATCAGAAGCATGTGCAGTGTCTTAGATGTAGTTAGGAAGCGACTGAACCATGCAGATATATGTTCGCTGGGTTAAGAACAAGCAGAAATAATGGGTTTAACTGGACAAGCAAGTTTGTGGATCTTGGGTAGGAGGTAGAAATGGGAGGTGTGGGTTGAGGGAACTATGAAGTTGGTGGTAGTGGATGGGAGATCCCCAGAGTTAATAAGGTTGGTGATGCTGTGAGAGACAATGGCTAGGTGTTCCTTAGTGGGGCTCTGTTGGAGGGGTGAGTAAGAGGAGGTGTCTGACAGTTGTTAGCTGGGCCTCAGTAAGGTAGAAGTCAGTGCGTCAGACAGCTACAGCATCCCCTTATCTGCAGGTTTGATGGTGAAGCTAGGATTGGTGTGGAGGGAAGTGGTGAGCAGTGCGTTCGAAGGAGTGAGGTTGGAATTGTAGAAAAGAGTGGTGAAGTTGAGACGGCTGTTGTCTCTTTGGCAGTTAGCAATGCAAAGATCCAGAAAGAAGAGGAGGGTTAAAGAAGGGAAAAGGGGTCATTGGTGTGGGCTGGAGAGTTCTTGCCAAAGAAGTAGGCGCAGAGCCAGAGGTGGTGGAAGAAATGATCAGCATCGTGGTGGGAGCGGAACTCACTGAGGTGTGGGCTCAGGGGAACAAAGGTGACAGAAAGTTCTGCTTCAGAGAGGGGAAGGTCAGAGGGGGTTGGTGAAGATCTGGCACAGAGGAGAGGGTTGGGGTGTTCAGGGAAGGTAGGGTGAGTGGAAGATGACATCTCCAAGGACCCAAGAGTTCATGGTGGGACCTGAGAGACATGGGATTGCAGAGTGGTGGTGGGGGAAGGGGGTACTGGGGTTCCAGCGGCAGCAGGTGAAGTCCCAGTCTGCAGGTGCTGAAGGTCAAGGTCCAGGCTAGAGTTGGAACTGGAGGTTGTGCAATCTGCACTATGAAGGTGTCTGAGGTCATTGGAACCCATGTTGATGGCAGTGGAGACATAAATAAGAAAACATCAGGACTCATTTTCCTTAAAAATATCTATAATTATTGCAATTAATTCATTAATAAATTACAATGGCATGTGAGAGAAATTTTATGATTTGGGCACATTCAGTCAAAAATTTCGTCACCCCTGCTTATGGCATTATTATATTTTTCAAGCATTCATGATCATTGCAGATACTACATTCATAGAATGTCTGTTTCTGGGTTGATTGTCATGAAATGCCCTGACAAATATAGTCTGGATAACAAACTATTACACAGCATCCCTACAGCTTGTGTTGCTGTGTTTAAATGGACACAATAGTAAGTTAAAATAAATTCAAAATAAAAAAAGTGTTACTTCTAATGCAACAAGGAAAAGGAAGTGGGCCAACTTCCAGGTTCCTTTAATTATTAAGTTTTGAATATTTCTATGACATTTTCGAGTGAATCTGGTGGAATATGCAGCCTCATCTGTGATCTGAGAGACACCCACCTTATTTTAACTTTAAACATTAGACAGCAACTACTTAACTGGTAATCCCAGAATGCTCTAGTGTTGAGGATAATTGAGATTCGCAAGATTTGATTAATGCCTGTATTGAGAATCAGGGCAACTTTTGTCTAAATTTACCAACTTACATACAATATTTTTACATTTGTCTCCAAACAACTCTACACTTTGTGTGATGTAAGCTATTGCAATAAATTACTATTTAATGTGCATCTACTACTACTACGTCGACTCAGGCCTGAGTCGGGGATCACAGTCTCCTATTAACAAATATTTAGGAGGCACATGTACCCCAGTCCTCAAGAAATTAATTGTATGAGGGTCTCAGCTTGAAATTCCCCTCCACTGATGCTGCCAAACTTGCAGAGTTCCTCCAGCATTTTGTGCGTGTTGCTCAAGATTTCCAGAATCTCTTGTGCTTATGTATTAACATAATATTGCTTGGTATAACGTATCATACATATTTAACTCTGACTCTTTTGCCAATTGAAATTTTACCTAAACTATCATTTTCAAATTCACTCAATTATATGCTTAATGATTTTCTTGAGTTGTTGGCAGAATAAAATAGAGCTACTAGCAGCACATTTCTTGTCTTTCCATTCCTTGCACCATTCTGAAGAAAGCCTGTAAATTGTCTGCTCCCACCATCTATAATACTTTCCCACCATCCTGAATTGGACTCCACTCAAACTTCTTTTTTGCACATTGACAAACCATATCATCTGGTTCTCAGTTTGCAGCCATGGTCTCTGGGCAAGATATCAGAAAAGCCAAACTATTGTTGAAGTCTTCATGTGTGTGTGACAAAAAATATGAATACGCTTATATTAGAAATCTAAATAGATAGTTTACACAAAAGATTCAATTGATCTCAAAAACCAATTCTTGAATTGAATATTGGATGTTGAAAATTTGAAAGCTGGCACTCTCTTAGTCAATGTGTACAATTAATACATTTGACTACAACCCACGCTCCCCTTTTGTAGGTCTTTGGGTACTGAAGCTTATCATTAATAAAAACAACATACATTCTAAAACCTTTCCTTAGATATTCATTAGTAAGTGTAACAAGTATCACAGCTATTCATCCCACACTCCAATGCGTTGCATAGCAGTTGCTCTTCATATTAAAGCTACAACTGTTGCTGTGTACTGTACTTATCTCCAATGGCCAGTGACTCGTTAAATCAATACGCACATCATAGCATCCACGAATAAGCCATTCTCCACCTTTTGTTTCATGTCTGCGACTCAGTCTTCTAACCAGCTCAAAATAGGTTCTTTACCTCGAGCTGGGATTTTATACTGAGCAATCAAGAAAGGGCTGCACAAGAAACATACAATTTACACAATTTGACTGCTTCTCTAATATTTATCAATTAGGAAATGCAATATAAGTGCCTGCTATTTTAATTTAATCCCAAAACTAAACAAATAAATGTTACAAAGAAGGTCATTAGATTCATTGTATCAGTGCTAACATTTTACTGGAATCAAAACTAATTCCATGATCTTGCTCTTTTTTCTTCTTAGGCAGTCCCACAGGATTAACAATTACTTGTTTCTGAACAGTTCTGTGGTTCTGAAGTGGATATTGAAGCCAATGTGGAACCCACAGACTCTGCCTCAGTGGGTTAAGAGGTGTTTGTGTGTATGGGGCAGTGAGTAGTTTGAAATGTGTTGACTTTCTCTGCCGTTTATACTGAGTTAACATGTGTTCCCAATTCATGACCACAACATTCTCAATATCAACCCAATCTTCATTTTAAGTGGTCAGGAGCCAGAGATTCACACGAAGTCATTGAGGAATCTTTTATTTTCTTAGGCAATAAAAATTAGAGAACAGCCTTTAGCCCTTTCTGCTGTCCGCATCCATTTGCTACGTTGAAGGTCAGCATAAAGTGTGTTTGAAGAGTGTGGTGAAGGGCAGGTGAGCAACATGGCCTACCCACAGAACAGATCAACAGGGTCCGTGGAGGAGATACAGGTGTCAGTTTACTTATCCCAATCACAAGAAAATCTGCAGATACTTGAAATCCAAGCAACACACATAAATTGCTGGAGGAACTCAGCAGGCTAGGCAGTATCTATGGAAAACAGTAAACAGTCGACATTTCAGGCTGAGACCCATCATCAGGACAGATGACGAAGGGTCTTGGCCCAAAACGTTGATTATGCCAACTGATACAAAATAGCAATTTACATCCTGCACATTATAAGGGCATACAAGCCAGGGAGTTATGATAGATACTATTTTTAATTCACTTATAGGATGTTGACATAGTTAGAAATGGACTTCCATTGAGTATCCCAAAATGCAGTTGAAGGAGAATCATATTGGGGGATTTGGAGTTGCATATTGACCAGTTTAGATATGGTTGGCAGGTTTTCTGAATTGAAGGACAATAGAACTACTAGAACTAGAATAAACTGGAGACATGCCAATCTGATAGCTGAGATTTTTACTACTGACTATTATTAAAAAATGAATTTAAATTCCTCAGCGTCCATGACAGGATTTGAATTCAGATCTCTGAATTGTTCATCTGGACCTCTGGGTTTATACTATGGTAACTGAGCCATGTTGCAACACCATACAAGATGATTTATTCTGGAGGATCTTCATAAAACTGATGGGGTTTCTTGTTTACAGTTATTGATACAATCTTTTAATTCTCCTGATTAAAGTAAATTTGATTTAAGTTTCCCATTTGCTTTGCAGGGGTTTGAACTTGTTTTCCTAGGTTTCTGGGTGTCAGTCGGCTGAGTTACAGTGCTTCCATATTCATTTAGAAGATTTCATCCCAACTATTATGTTACATCCATTATGGATCAGGCAGGGTGTGGAAGTTTTGGGAAAATTGACGGGACTTTCTTACGAGACTGGATTTGCAGTTATGGGGACGGAGCAGTCTTGAAAAGTTGCTAATGCGGTCCTGCTGTTTAGAACGGAAGAAAGGTACACACTACACACACAAGTATAACAGACTGACACACACAAGTCTGTCAGTCTGACATCAGAAAAATTTTCAGTATGTTGGAAATAAAATTGAGGGATGATATAAGTTGTTCAGAAGGAGTTAGGTTAATCAAGGATAATCAAGACAAAGATAATGGTTTGCATTATTGACAGAGTGTTAATGAGAACACATATCTGGTATGGTCTGGGGTGAAATCAGTCAGCAACAGTGGAGGCAAAGGAATAGCCAACATTTCAAACTGAAGCACTGCATCCGGACTGAGAAGATAGTGGATGAGGAATGCAGGGGTTGGTTGGTGATTGGTGGGACCAGCGAGGTGGGAGATAATGGACAGATGAAGCCAGGCGGAGGAGGTGATAGGAAGGATTGGAAAACTGTCTGGTGGGTGATAGGGGGAAATAGGTAAGGAATAGAAAAGATTGACTGGTGAAGCCAAGTGAAGGAGGGGATAGGAAAGGAGCAGTAGGTTAGGAGAGAAGAAACCAGATGGAGAGAATTGTAGGTGATGGGCAGATGGAAACAGGTGGGAGAACAGAAATAAACTTGGTAAGAGGGTGCGAGCATATAAAAGGTGAACACAGGGAAAGAGAATTTAGGTGGACAGGCAGGAGAGGGAAAGGAAGACAGGAATGTGGCTTACCTGAAATTAGAAAGTTCATTGTTTGTACCATTGGGTTGTAGGAATATGAAGCACTGTTCTTCCAGCTGTGGCAGTGGAGAAGATCGAGGATAGACAGGTCATTGTGGGAATGAGAAGGGAGTTTGAAATTACATGCAAACAGAAGCTCAAGATGGCCATTGTGAACAAAAATAAACTTAACATGAGAAAACAAACGGCAAAGGTGGTCCAAAGTTGAGGAAACAGAAGGGTTACATACAGTGGCGTTCCATAGGCTTAATACAGGATCATTTGAATTTCTTCATAGTTTGGATACATATAAAGTTTACCATTGATAATAAAACTGGTAGTGTGGTAGGCAGCAAGAGGAAAAAGAAAGTTCCGGTCTTCAAGAGGTATTGATGTACTGGTTAGCTGGAAACAATTGAGAAATGGAAAATAATCCAGGGAAGAGTGAAATAAAGAGCAAACACGAGGAAATCTGCAGATGCTGGAAATTCAAACAACACACACAAAATGCTGGTGGAACACAGCAGGCCAGGCAGCATCTATAGGAAGAAGCGCTGTCGACATTTCGGGCCGAGATCCTTCGTCAGGACTAACTGAAAGGAAAGATACTAAGTGATTTGAAAGTAGGAGGGGGAGGGGGAAATGCGAAATGATAGGAGAAGACCAGATGGGGTGGGATGAAGCTAAGAGCTGGAAAGGTGATTGGCAAAAGAGATACAGAGCTGGAGAAGGGAAAGGATCATGGGATAGGAGGCCTAGGGAGAAAGAAAGGGGGAGGGGAGCACCAGAGGGAGATGGAGAACAGGTAGACTGATGGGCAGAGAGAGAAAAAAAAAGGAGGGGGGAGAAACGTTAAATCTATCAGGGATTGGGTAAGAAGGGGAGAAGGGGCATTAACGGAAGTTAGAGAAGTCAATGTTCATGCCATCAGGTTGGAGGCTACCCAGCCGGTATATAAGGTGTTGTTCCTCCAACCTGAGTATGGCTTCATCTTGACAGTAGAGGAGGCCATGGATGGACATATCAGAATGGAAATGGGACGTGGAATTAAAATGTGTGGCTACTGGGAGATCCTGCTTTCTCTGGCGGACAGAGCGTAGGTGTTCAGCGAAATGGTCTCCCAGTCTGTGTCGGGTCTCACCAATATATAAATGCCACACCGGGAGCACCGGATGCAGTATACCTCACCAGCCGACTCACAGGTGAAGTGTCGCCTCACCTGGAAGGACTGTCTGAGGCCCTGAATGGTGGTGAGGGAGGAAGTGTAAGGGCAGGTGCAGCACTTGTTCTGCTTACAAGGATAAGTGCCAGGAGGGAGATCGGTGGGAAGGGATGGGTGGGACGAGTGGACAAGGGAGTCGCATAGGGAGTGATCCCTGCAGAAAGCAGAAAGAAGGGGGGAGGGAAAGATGTGCTTGGTAGTGGGATCCCATTGGAGGTGGCAGAAGTTACAGAGAATTATACATTGGACCTGGAGGCTGGTGGGGTGGTAGGTGAGGACAAGGGGATCCCATCAACTCTGCTCTCAAATTCCTTTTTTTAAACAAAGGGGCTTCCCTTCTTCCACCATCAACTCTGCTCTCAAACACATCTCTCCCGTTTCCTGCACATCTGCCCTCACCCCATCCGCCCGCCACCCCACTCGGGATAGGGTTCCCCTTGTCCTCACAGAGGAATTTTTGTGATGGGTGTCCACAAATCCTTGAAGACAGGTAGAGAAGCAAGGTTGTTAAAGCTCAGTACCTGATATTTGCCTTTATTGGACCAAGAACAGAATACCAGAGCTGGGAGATTGTACACAAACCATACAAAACACAAGTTATGCCACACCTCAGATACTGTGTGCATTTGCTATCACCACTCCCCAGAAAGGATGTGACAGCATCAGAAATGACATGGCAGAGATTTCTGAGGATGCAGCCTTGAATGCAAACTTCAGGCATTGGTAAGAGACTCACTAGAATGGATTTGTTTTCTTTGGAACAAAGGATATTGAGAGAGATTTAACTGAAGTGTATAGAATTATGAATTGCCTACAAAGAGTAACAATGAATGATTAACAGAGAAATTGAGATTACTGGATTAAATTAATTGGCAAAATATTTAAAGTGGCTAGTTTAAACAAAAGCTCTTACTGCTTTTTAAAAGCATCTGGATGATCACTTGATGAGTCTAATTCACAAGATCATGGACCAAGAGATGGGAAATGAAAAGATAGCTGTTCATTTTATTTCACATAATCACGACTGACTAAAAGCTCTCCTCCTGTGCTGTAAATATTCATGATTCTGAAAGTCTAAATATAATAATGTATCATTAAAGCCTTATATAGCTTTCCAAGGCCAGGGAGAAGCAGGAAATAGAGCTTTAGCCTCAATTTTTCACATATCTGATTACAATCCTCAAACATACTCGTACAATAAATAACAAAATATAAAGGCCTGATTTTACGATCTCAGTAGAGGAATTGCTTCTCAACACAATCACATACTTCTCAGAAACTGTGTGAGCACTGGCTACTGCACAGCCACAGACCTGGAGTATCTGCTCATCTCCGAAAATGGGAAGGCCAAGTAACTAATGAGACAAATAACTAAAGAATGATCACAGAAATCTGATATAAAAATCTGCATCCTGCCAAATGATAAAAAGTTATTATTTGGTGGTGGCACATGATGACTGTGCATTAAGTGAAATTACAGAATTAGCAATCCAGAGATTTGGGCAATCAATATGAGGCCAGAGTTCAAATCCCACTGTGGTAGCAGTGAAATTTAAATTCAATTCATAATCTGGAATTTCAAGATAAGAATAGCTAGTCCTAGCAACTGGGAAGGGTCTATATGTGTCTCTTTATCCATAGCAATATATTTAACTCTTCAGGTCATAGAGTCATAGAGACAAAGGGCCTTCAGCCCACTGAGTTTCTGAAGATCATTAAGCACCTATAATCCAGGTATTCCCAACAATACTGAAACTAGAAATCCATAAAAAGGGAAACACATGAGTATAATCAGAGTCACAAACAATTGAAAATCTGCTGATGTTGGAAATCCAAGCAACACACACAAAATGCTGGAGGAACTCAGCAGGCCCGGCAGCATCTATGGAAAAGAGACCCGAAAGGTCTTGGCCCGAAACGTCGACTGTACTCTTTTCCATAATGCTGCCTGGCCTGCTGAGTTCCTCCAGTATTTTGAGCATAATCAGAGTACTTAAAAACATTCCTCTAAACTTGATTTGTTATTTTAGAGATATCAAATCATACTGAGATTCCCACTCCACCACTGCATACACATCACTTAGCTTTACTTCATCTACATAGCATCAGTCTATATACAGGCAGTCCCCCGGGTTACGAACGTCCGACTTACGGACAACTCTTACTTATGAACAGACTGCCATAAAGCCTATTATACTGAAAATTCGAGTTATTGTTTGTAATAAAGAATGCACGCAATATGTTGTGACATTCATGAAAACATTGCGCAACTTCAGTGGTTCGTCGGCTCGAGGAAGGATAACACCATCCACCATTTTAATTCAGATCACATTGCCGTTAACACTGTGTTGAGTGTGTAACTTTGTATTTGGCTTAAATTTTTCTCTTATTTACCCTTGTAACCAAGCGTAAATCCGATGCAAGGTCTGGTGATGCATCAAAGAAAACGATCACAATTGAAAATAAAGTGGAAATAATAAAGCAATCGGAAAGAGGTGAAATGCCATCAGTCATTGGAAAAGCGTTAGGCTACAGTCGGTCAATGATCGGAACAATTTTTAAGGATAAAGTGATGATAGCATTTGAGGAAGAAGACTGGGACCTAAAACTCTAGAACCGAAAAAGTTTTTGACTAAAGAGTTAGCTGAAGCCTTTCATCTCATTGAAGTAGAGATGACAAAGTTAGAGGAGCAAGATCCTAATGCAGAGAAGTTCACCAAAGTTTAGTGTGCAGTTACCGAGGGCCTCAGCTGCTACAAGGCCATTTATGATGAGAAAAAGAAAAGCTCTGCATAGAAAGGTAAATATATACTACATACTAAGACAAACATTTGACTAACTGACGCGAAATAAGAATAATATGTACCTGTTCTGACTTACCTACAAATTTGACTTAAAGACAGACTTAGGAACGAATCTCATTCGTAACCCGGGGACTGCCTGCATATAAAACTGTTACTTGTACATTGTGATTTATAGGACTGCATTTATATTTAAACATTGTGCATTTTCCTTTTGCTTTTTATTGTGTTCTTTATGATAATTGCATTTTTCTATGCACAATCTGGATTAACAATCATTCCGTTCTCCTTTACACTCGTGGAGCGAAGAATAAACAATCTTCAACCTTGAATCTTGAATCTCGCACAGAAACAGGCCCCATAAACAAATTCACATCTAGCGTCAAACACCAATTTTAACTGATACATTCAGAGAATGACATTTTCCACAACAGTTTTCTTCACAAACAATTGACTGCAGTGGGTGTAAAGAAGTTAAACAGATTCAATCTAAGCAGCGATTGAATGCGAACTGCAAACACTTCTAGCATTTTTGTTATGCCACGGGAAACCCAGATGCATACAAAAGGAAGGTCGCTAAGGCTGAATAGTTTATGAATGCTGTTTACATTTAACAAAGTCTGTTTAGAGACTTAAACCAGGTTTTTCTTATGTGTCATTATAAGCATAATGGGAACACTGTCACCACCTTTTGTCTCCTTTCACTAAGCCAACTTTGGATCCAATTGGCTTTGGTGCCCTTCCTCCTAGGTCGTCACATTTGTTGGTGTTTCAGTAAGCAGAACAGGCCATGGCATAATCAGAGCAGTGTCTAGTGTAAAGCACAGCATCCTTTAGATTGCAGTCCTATACTATATTGCCCCCACAATTCAGTTTTTGTTTAATCTTTGATTTGATTAACGCCATGGTCTAGTTGACATTTTCCACTTGACAATTTTTTTCATGTCAAAAACTTGACATGAAAATGAACAGATGTCACTGCTCTGGCTAAGCTAGTTTAACAATGCTCAAAGACATTTTTCAGTTTATTTTTGGTGGTTAGGACATGCTCTGGCCACTTAGTTGTTTAGATCTTGTTACATAAGGCTGTGTTACCATAAAGGGATCAAACTGATTCTCATCTGCTAGAGCTGTTTGTCAGAACTGCACAAGCCAAGAAAGAAATTTGTTTGGTGATCTGCAGTGAGCACAGGTCACTGCACAATATTGGGCCAGTATTCCAAGACTTACTGTATGTGTTCATTTCATTGAAGGCCATATCCCTGACAAGAAAATCACAGCATTTCAAAATACAAAATACTTTCAAATTAGTTGCAAAAATCAAGGGAGACTTGAGAAAATGGTCATGCAAATGATTTAATAATACCATGAAGGGTTTTCAAAATCTCATTCTCTTTCAATGTGTGGAAAGAGCTCAAAGTACTTCATAAAATCACGAGTCACATGTAAAAATGATAAAGGTGTTATATATATCAGGACCAGACAACATTTATTGAGATATCAAGATAAAGTGTCTGTTGTTCCAGTTTAATAAGCAAAGGTTACACTACTGCCTGAGTTATACAAGCAGTTAAAGGTTAAAGTGCCACAGAAGAGGCTGAAGATTTCTCTTTTTGTTATAGACTCACACAGGCATAGAAATAGGCCCTTTGGCCCATCACATCAATGCCGACCATCAAGTACATACATAATAAAGCCCCTTACCTGTACTTGGACCATAGCCTTCAGACTGTGCAAGCTCAAGTGCTTATCAAGTTAATTAAGTGCTGTGAAAGTACCTGTCTCCATCACTTCTCAGGAAAAGCATTCCAAATTCCAACCTCTCTCATGGTGAATAAGTTCTTCTTCAGATCTCCCTAAATCTATGCCCTTTAGACAGATCATAGGAGCAGAATTTGGCCATTTGCCTTTCAATATTCAATGTTTCACTGAAATTCCCCCTCATTCTTCTAACCTCCAGCGACTGCAGGCGTGGAGCCTTCAAACGCTCCTCTTGCATTAACCTTTTCATCCCCAGAATAATTCTCATGAACCTCCTCTTGACCCTCTCCAATACTAGCATATCTTTTTGTCAGTAAGGGGCCCAAAACTGCTCATAGTATGTAAAGTGCAGTTTGACCAAAGCCTTATAAAGCCTCAACCTTACACTCATGCTCTTATATATTAGTCCTCCCAAAATGAATGCTAACATTACATTTGGCTTCCTTACCACAAACTCAACCTGCAAGTTAACTTTTAGAGAATCTTGCACAAGGACTAGCAAAAATATAGTCTTATATCACTGCTAGAGGGAAAAGTTTCCTCCTATTTCTACTATCAATAACTCTCCTAGTTTTATATTCCTCTGTCTTCTTCAAACTCAGGCTTCTCCTTTCCAAGGAAAACAAAACTAATCTATCCAGCTTCTGTTCCAAAACGAAGTTCTCCATTCCAGGCAACATCCTGGTGCACCATCTCCAGTATAACCATGTCCTTCTTATACTGAGGATATTTACCCTAATATGACTGGTAAGTGCACTTGTTTAAAAAAAAGTGAGTGACACCAGCTTGGTTGGTTTTCAATTAGCCTAGTAGCTTCTTGTTTTACTGATGAACACAGAAGATTCTGCAGATGCTGGAAATCCAGAGGAACACACAAAAAAATGTTGGAGGTATTCAGCAGGTTAGGCAGTATCTATGGAATTGTATAAACAGTTGGCATTTTGAGACAAGAACTATTTCACTGATAGTTTTTAAAAAATCAGATTAAATAAAAAATTAGAAATTGTCCTCAAACTGCCATGAGCATATTTCCAGATAATTTCCATCTGCATTACTTGTCCAGTAATAAAACCACAATACTACTAGACCCTCAATGATTCAACAAATAGAGAAAAAACAACTGGTTACCAATTAATCATTAGTCATGAACTAAATTAGAAAGGTACTTTTTCATGCTTCTGATGAATTCTCAAGAATTACTCCAAATGAATACACTTGATGCATTAACATTGATTAGCAAGGATTATTAAATAAAACATAGAAAAACAGAATTTCCGTTCTACATTTATTCACTACATTCACCTCCATTGCCTTTCTGCAACTCCATTCAATTTTTGAAGGTGTTTGTACTGAGTATGATGATCACAAATATCTTCCTTATATTTCAATTGCACAGTCATGTTTTATGTTAGCCTAGAGCGTAGGAAGATAGCTTGATATGGGCTGTGGAATAGTACAGCACAGAGGAGGACAAACCTGCCGATGCTGATGATGATGTACACCAATTTGGTCCAATTTGCCTGTGTTTGGACATTTCCCTTTAAACCCCACCTATCCATGCTCTTACCCAAATGTCTTTTAAATGCTGTTATTATATTTTCCTTAACCTTTTCCTCTTAAAGCTCTTTCCATATATGCACCCATTTTTGCATGAAAATAATTCCTGCAGGTCCTTTTTAGATCTTTCACCTCTCACCTTAAACCAGTGCTTTCCAATTTTTAGTTCCCTTCCACTGGGAAAAAAAGACCACCTGCATTCATCCTATCTATAACCCAATCTACATCCAACCTCTCACGTCCTCATTATACATCCTCTCTGCACTCTTTCCAGTTTAATGATGTTTTTCCCGTATCAGGACAACTAAAACTGTATTAAATACTCCAAGAGCAGTGTCACCAACGTCTTGTATAACTACAACATGTCCCGATTCCTATACACAGTGCTCTGACTGATGAAGGCTATGGAGAAATAACAGCACAGGCCAGTATTCACTCCATACGAACAATGAGAAATGTGATAAATTTGTTTTCTCCATCCCAAAGCTTTAGTACTGAGACTAAATGTCCCAGTGTATGGGACATTGGAAAAAATGTTGAATTTCCCCATGGGGATGAATAAAGTATCTATCTATCTAATAGTAGCATTCCTATGCCATATTAGTTGACATTATAAGGATCAGCATAGGCTCTCTGAGCTTCTATATTCACTTAATTCAGCTCCACACAAGGTGGTAAACTTTTTGTTAGTTCCAGTTTTTGACAGTAACTTCAGTAACAGCATAAAATATTGTTATACTTTTGTTTGTTTTCTTGCAATTTTAGTCTTGAGTGCCAAAAAGTGAAAACACACTACCAATCTGGACTATTGACTTTTCCATCACTGCTGACAATGTTGTTATATTACTGAGTACCAATGACTTTTTTCACTGGATGAAACTTTACCTGCCATAGTGCTTACTTCCAACCCAAAGCAAGGCGTTTTGTTGCCATAGTGTTGCCAAATGACAGACGTATAACCCATCAAATTAAAGCTGAGGACTTTTAAATATTAGCTGAGACAGGAATCCAGTTGCTCTAAATAATTATGAAGATTATGAAACCAACTAAATAATTCAAACCGTTATTAAGAACCCCCATCACCCAGGACATGCTCTCTTCTTATTACAACCATCAGAGAGAAATATATATATATTTCTGATTGTAATTTATAGTATTTTATGTATTGCATTAAACAACAAATTTAATGACATATCAATGATAGTAGACCTGATTCTGTTGGATTCTGATTCTGATTAATAATATACGTGCTGTTTATTAAGTAAAAGTTATGTAGCTATGCAGTTTTCTGCTGACAAAGTGCACTTTGACCATGTGTTACTTCTTCTTGAATACAGCCCTATGATAGAGCCATTGTCAAAATGAGGAATATTCAACAGTGTTAAAAGCATACACTCCAGCCTGGGTTAATAGTTGACTAAGTCATCTACATTTTTGTAATTTTTTTTGTAAATAAAATCCCATCTCTATGCATCTAATCAAACATATCTTTACTATTTCAATCAGATCTGCATGACAAATTCATTGTATTAACTATTATTCAGAAAATGCTACTTTGCCGTAAAAGAGTAACCACATACTTGGATGCAGGTAAATCAGCAATCATTCACTAATAACTGGACTGATAATGCTTTAAATATATAAACGCAAGCTGAAGTTAAAACAGGCAGAATCTCCGTTATGTAAAGTGTGACGTATAAGAAGTTACTTATTACATAAAAAAGGACACAGCTGTTGCACTGAAAGAAATGGAAGCCTGCAGCAGCTCAAACCTCATGCAAACCTAACAGACATATATTAAATTAAATCAGAACCACGGCATATAAAAAATGAAGCATTACCATTGTTGATGTTTGATGTCAATAGGCTTATTGATGGCATACGGTGACCCCTGAAGGTAAGAGCTCCTGTACCTAGTCACTTTCTGCGGAGATGTTAAGTATTCACAGCTTGTTGGCAGACTCATTTTTCATTCTAATAGCTCAACTACATAACCATTAGTTTCATTTCCCTTGACTAGGAAGCTATCCTTTTAACGCTTGTTCATAGTTCCATTTTCTTTAATTACTAAGCTATTACTTATTCAAGAGAGGGCGTTTCACAATTTCTGGCAGTTCGAACTGAGTCAGTGTGCATGTGCTATACTGTGTCACTGTTTGGATTTGCTATCTGCTTTCCTTCAGGAAATGCACTGATAGCTCACTGACAGAACAGGCTGGGTTTCAGGCTTCCTGAATCAAGTCAGTGATTATCAAATGACCACAAATGCCGATCCAAAATGCAACTATTACCAGCTAATTCTGCACAGAAACTACCAAATTTTAAAAATAGCAGTGCCATAAGGTCAATTAACTAACGTTTCTTTTTTTTCTCTAGAGTTAAACAATTGAAAATCTATCTTTCTATATTTACCTATGTTTAAAGCAGGACTGTAGTCAATTCAAGATCATCTAGTGTCATTCAGAAAACTTAACTGGGCCAGTTCCGTCATCAGTCACCCATGGGATTGAACAATGAATTTCCCAATAGGATAAGATGGGATAAAATCATTCCAATGCAATGTGCCCTGGAGATTTCCTTTGGGCACTCAAATGACAACTAGTCTTTACACTTACATATCAGTGGACCTGCAGATAAATGCAATACTGATCTTTGTTTTTGCCTCCTTCCTTATCAAATGTACCTTGATGAACCTCTGATAATTCAATCCCTCTAGGTATTTGCAGATATAACCACTCCATTGTACCTTGGTGGTTACAAAGCTGCAGCAACCCTGTAACTGCAAGTAATGTGGTGGTAATGACTGGCCTAGAAGGGCCAGGAAGTTCAGGGAAGAAAGCAATTGCCTGTTCTTCATCACAGAGCTTATTTGTACCACATTCTGTCTGAAATTTTATGTTGAACTACATTGTTATGTCTTGTAACTCCAAAAAAACAAATCAAAAGAAAAACATGGGAACCCAGAATAACATATCTACTTAGTTTATTTTCTTTAGCGAGATGCTCATAAATGACTGGGTGGCATAATGATGTATGGCATAATGAATTTTGTAAACTAAGAATACTGAATCAAACAATATATTTACAATATTACTCAAATATTACTGAATTGTTAAGTACACTACACTCCTGCCTGCTTTGCTATAAAATATATCTATCTATGTGTGGTGTATGTACAAACCCCATTTCCAGAAAAGTTGGGATATTTTCCAAAATGCAATAAAAACAAAAATTTGTGATATGTTAATTCACGTGAACCCTTATTTAACTGTCAAAAGTACAAAGAAAAGATTTTCAATAGTTTTACTGACCAATTGTATTTAGTAAATATACACACATTTAGAATTTGATGGCTGCAACACATTCAACAAAAGTTGGGACAGAGTTAAAATAAGTTTGAAAAGTGCACAGAATATTCAAGTAACACCGGTTTGGAAGACTCCACATTAAGCAGGTGAGGTATCATGACTAGGTATAAAAGTAGCGTCCATCAAAGGCTCAGTCTTTGCAAGCAAGGATGGGTCGTGGCTCACCCCTTTGTGCCAAAATTCATGAGAATTGTTGGTCAGTTCAAAAGGAACATGTCCCAATGCAAGATTGCAGAGAATTCAGGTCTTTCAACATCTACAGTACATAATATTGTGAAAAGATTCAGAGAATTCAGAGACATCTCAGTGCATAAAAGTTAAGGTCGGAAACCACTGTTGAATGCGCGTGATCTTCGAGCCCTCAGGTGGCACTGCCTAAGAAACCGTCATGCTACTGTGACAATTATAGCCACCTGGGCTCGGGAGTACTTCGGAAAACCATTGTCATTTAACACTGTCTGTCGCTGCATCCAGAAATGCAACTTGAAACTGTATTACGCAAGGAGGAAGCCATACATCAACTCTATGCAGAAATGCCAGTGAGTTCTCTGGGCCTGAGCTCATCTCAGATGGACCAAAAGACTGTGGAACCGTGTGCTGTGGTCAGATGAGTCCATATTTCAGCTAGTTTTTGGAAAAAACAGGCGTCGAGTTCTCCGTGCCAAAGATGAAAATGACCATCCTGATTGTTATCAGCGAAAGGTGCAAAAGCCAGCATCTGTGATGGTATGGGGGTGCATCAGTGCCCACGGCATGGGTGAGTTGCATGTATGTGAAGGTACCATTGACTCTGGGGCGTATATTAGGATTTTAGAGAGACATATGTTGCCATCAAGGCGATGTCTCTTCCCGGGACGTCCATGCTTATTTCAGCAGGACAATGCCAGACCACATTCTGCACGTGCTACAACAGCGTGGCTTTGTAGACACAGAGTGTGTGTGCTTGACTGGCCTGCTGCCAGTCCAGATCTATCTCCTATTGAAAATGTATGGCGCATCATGAAGAGGAGAATCAGACAACGGAGACCACGGACTGTTGAGCAGCTGAAGTCTTATATCAAGCAAGAATGGACAAAATTTCCAATTGCAAATCTACTACAATTAGTTTCCTCAGTTCCAAAACGATTAAAAAGAGTTATTAAAAGGAAAGGTGATGTAACACAATGGTAAATGTGCCTCTGTCCCAACTTTTGTTGAGTGTGTTGCAGCCATCAAATTCTAAATTTGTGTTTGTTTACAAAATACAATTAAGTTGGTCAGTAAAACTATTGAAAAACTTTTCTTTGTACTTTTGTCAGTTAAATAAAGGTTCACGTGAATTAACATATCACAGATTTTTGTTTTTATTGCATTTTGGAAAATATCCCAACTTTTCTGGAAATGGAGTTTGTACATAAAGGTGGTTACTGGCACCTTAAAACCAGTTGCTTCAGGGAGATGGGGCTCACCAGCTGTGGCTGGCAGCTCATCTAAGAGACAGAAAACTCTGATCTCAAATCTCTGCTGCCTTGCGGCTATACCCACTCGTGGGGAATACTTTGGGAGTAAACCCCAAGGAAAAGTACAGAGCTGGAGTCCCTAAGGCAATCCCACATTGAGGTTAATGCTGACTGGCAACTCCTGCAATGCCGCTGGTACCAAACTGTATCGGTCTCTGCTGCTCCTTTGGATTCATCGGCTGCATGGAGAGAGGGAGCTCACTACATGGACAACAGCTTGCTCTTCGTACTGTACTGCTCAGACTTGCCTATCTAGACAGCTATGCCACAATATCCATGGTCAACCCTGACTGACGTAGGCCCTCACCTCATCTTACTGTACATAATATACTATATAATACAACTACTATATAGACAGCGTAGTAAATTTTAAACTGGTTTATTTTCCCTCTTGTGGGATAACGTATTTCCTGACAAGGGGGGTTCACTCTGCCATGGCAGGTGAGACTTGTGGCTGTGAAACAATCTCAGTTTCTGGGGCCTACTCCATGGTGGTTATAGAAGCTGACTCGGGCACTGCAGGAAGTGGCTCTGACAGCTCAGACACATTTCTTCAGGATGTGATGACAAGCTGCTCGATCTGCTGATCTATCCAGGCCACTATATAAAGCTCAGACCCAATGCCTTCATTTTAACCAGGCCTAGATGACTGGCATGTAGCTCCTCCAACACTTCTGCTCTCAGCTTGGATGGTACAACAAATCTCAATCCCCACAGAAGGCAACTTCTATCAAGAACAAGTTTACCTCAGCACTGGTAAAAATGGGGGAAATCTGCAATTTCTGCTACACATTCCAGCCATTTTGTGCTGTTTTGCAGACCTGAGACAGTGTGGGGTCACTTCTGGTTTCCCTTTGGATCATCTCTGCCATAATAGAGAGCCTTTCGATTTGCATTGAGGACAATACATCAAGTACAAGATCCCCTTTTGTAAATTCTTCACATATTTTTTAAGAGTAAATGGGAAAAACCATCTGCAGACAGAAACCATCTCTGGCTTTGTGCTGCTGCTGTTAGTGGAACACCCCTCTGTGGATTGAAAATATATGATCAGGAATGAGGATAAACTCTCTCTCATTACTGGTTGAAATGTTTTGCACCCTAACTAGACTCGAGAAGAAGAAGAAGAAGAAGAAGAAGAAGAGAGCCCTTAACTCCAAATGGAGTCATCGGGATGTCGTCATGACGGTGTTTTTTTTTTAGCAGGCTTTCTTATTTTTACGAGGCCGAGTTGCTAGCTCAACACTCAACCCAGCACAGATGGAAAGTGTGCAAGGAAGCTGGCTGGATTCGAACTCGTGTGCCTTCACTCCAAAGTCCTCCACTGATGCCACTATGCCACCAGCCAGAGCAACTAGACTCAAGGCTTCTATCCATCTGTGCATAATATTCCCTGCAGCGGTGAGGGAACGTGATGCAAAGGCTATGGGGCGTACACATCCATAACTCATAACATGTGACATGACTGCACCTCTACCATAATGCGTGGTGTCAGAGGTGAGCTTCACTGGACGATGTGGATCATAATATGTGAGTGCAGTGCCTGATGTCACCGTTTCTTTTGCTTTTTGGAAAGTCGCCTCACACTGCTTTGTCCATTTGCCATTTCTTCCTGAACTGTAGTAATGAGTTCCAGGGGTGTAGCACAGTAGCCAGGTTTGACAGGAACCTGTTATAGTAACTGACAAATCCTAAAAAGGACCACAACTCTGACACATACATTGACCTTAAGGCATCCACCACGGCTTGATTTTTGTCAGCTCACTTGTGTAATCAATAGTATCACCATAGTTAAGTTATGCTTGGTTTAAATAATTCACACTTGTCATTTTTTTTAAATTTGAGGGTCTCCCTGCCTTTCCAAAAAAACACATGTTGTGCTTCTCTTTTTAACTCATATGTCTCTCTCCCCATCAGAAGGAAATATGTGCTGTACTTCAGCAGGTAGGTAGTCATCTCAGGTTTGTTTTAAAGCTTCCTTGTCACCACTGTTATTCCTTGTAAATTCCAAAACAAAAGTAATCGAATGAAAATCATGGGAGCCCAAAATATTGTGTCTACTTAGTTCCTCACGCGGTCACATATGACTTGGTGGTGTAATGATGAATGTCATTCATGTACTTCATACACATAATCATAATGGACTATGTAAACAAACTAAGAATGCTTAATCAAATAAAATATTTACAATATTACTCAAAGATTACTGACATGTTAAATACACTTCAAATGTATTCAAAGGTTCTGAAATTTATGACTGTAACTGGATTTTGCAGCGTTAACACACCAAAATGTTCTGTCACTAATTTGTGGTCCTTTGCAGGTTCTGCAACTTGAATCAGGCTCAGCAGGTACCAAACACTGAATGTTTCAGAGTAAAAACAAGAATTTACACTGGAGGAATTATAAGCCTTTTACTGACACTGTAAAGGGATTCCTCCTGTGAACATTCAGTGGATAAAGTTATGCCAGATGTTAGTTTAGGCACTGACACTGACTCTTGTTGATCTTATGTGCATGACAACTGATGACACTGGAATCATGGCGGATATTTTTCGTGTTGTACGCTAATTTGCTTTATAATCTGACCACTCTGCGTCATTCCTGCAGGCTTTCACCTGCACGTGCCAACACCCTCATCAATATGGCGCCATCACGCACAAAAGCCATGTTCGTGCAATAATGGGCAGACAAAGGAAAAACCACAGCAACTGTATAATGTAGATAGCTGATGTTAACAGCATTAGCCATTCTGTTGAATAGATTGAAAATCCTTGTCCTGAGCTCTGCTACAGAATTTATACCATTTACATTCCACCCTTGCTAGATGAAGTAACCATTCTCTGAAATATTATTTGCATTGTTTATTTTACTTGGTGGCCACACAACACTCATTGGTGTATTTTTCCTGATAAGCTTCCTTGTTTCTACTCTTTTTATCAATTAGTTGTACTAATCATCTGCATCCTTAATATCTAAGTTTGATTATAACTATGAACCCAAGGTTAATATTATTATTTCATGACCATGCGAACAGGCTTTGATAACTAAAGAAGTTTATGCACTCAAATTTTCATGTAAATCTTGAAGCTGCTGCTGTAAATGCAAGTAAAATCAATTTAGAGAGTCAATGTATAAGTTCAGTTGGCAAATTTAAGCACAATTAACTCATTAGCAGATAAATTAAAATGCTCTCTAGATAAGGTTAAGATGAAGGGGTTAAAATCTATGTGCTAATCCAGCAAAGTATTGTCATTAACATATTGATCTTGGCATTCCAACATATTTTAGCTCATTTAAAACTGGTTTAAAAATTAACACAGTTTTAAAAGCTTAATACATTTTAATTATAAATAATCAAAACAGCATTTCATGATCTTTTACAGATCCCAGTTGTAAATTAGTGACCTGCCAGCACAAATAAACTGTGCTTTTCAAAATATTAACAGAAATTGTTTTTATTAAAGTATAAAAAAAATCAGACTTATTTGGAGAGCAAGCAAAGCAGTGCAGATGATGCAAATAAAAGTTGAAAATGGTGAAAATACATAGCAGGAAGTCCACTGTGGAGATATGGAAGTTAGGGCAAACATTTCAGTTTGAGTTAATGTGAAATATTTACACTCTCTTCCTCTTTGCATGTGCTACCTATAATGTTGACTTAACAGTTTGCGTACTCTTGGACATGCTTCCAGGTATTACGTTCCCCAGTAACCGGGTGACTTACCAGCAAAGATAGATAGGTCCACTGAAGCCTGATGCTACTATTTCCAAATGTTTTTAATTATAAAGGGGCTCAAACGTATGGTTACTACAAAACATTCAGATCATATACATCGTCAAAACTCAATCTAAAGCACAGGTGTAGTAATAATCAATCAAAAATTAGCTCTATCGTTGTCTAGGGGATACTGAGTCCAATTGGGTATAAGAGTCACTCAAAGTCTGCAGGCTTCCCCGTTTTGGGAATCGCTGACATTTCACGTGTTGGATAGAGAGAGAAGGAACATTTGCCCGTCATCTTTGCGAAGCAAATCCCTGTTGTTAGTTAAAACGGTTTGTCCTTTGGTTCCAGCCACAGACTCCCGATCCGGAATCTAACGCACGTGGCTTCCTTCAAAATGGCTTCCCGCTCCGACGGGAAGCACTATCGTGTCTTCTTCATGTGTCTCCTTGGTGCGTCTGAGGCCCCGCCTCGGCAGCCCACCTTTTATCTGGATTGGCAGGGTTGTCGATGTCCATCAGGGTCGGGGGGCGAGGCAATCTTTCCCCCATCACCCATCTCACCTTGCCCTGAGGGTCTGCACGTAGGCCAGTTCCTTATTCCACAAAGGTGTCTCCCAAGACAATGGCTATGTCCAAGGCTTTTGTCTTGTTGAGCGACCAGCCCACATTCCAAACCGTAAGGCTCTCTCTCTCTCTCTCTCTCTTGCGATTCTCACAAAGGAGGGGGCTGAGGTCATAACACAGGTCACTGGGGAGTCAGGACACTGGAGTTCAGATTATTTCAATCTAATCTACTGTTGAAAGCAATGAGTTATGGCTGATTAGAAAATCTATCCCACCGTGTGGAAACTTTTGTAGTTCACTGACTGGAAACATTTGAGAGAACAAATGATAAAAACAGAAGACCAATAAGAGGGAAGGTATCAGAGTCATAATCACCTTAAATGCAGGACACTGAGAAAGAAGTCACAAGTGAAGCTGCTGCCACACAGCAAGTAAGTCGGTGAATGATTGACTTTGTTAAAGGTTTATAGTTCAGCATCTCAGTATCACAGTTTGATTCAGCATTGATGCACCATCAATAACTCTCGGAGACGGAAGGTGAACGATAGGCTTTTATTAGCAGCAAAAGGGACCACGACATCCTGGAGACTGAGGGAGGAGCAGTGCCTCCAATCGCCTTTATACAGGGGTCTGTGGGAGGAGCCACAGGAGCAGTCAGCAGAGGGGCGTGTCCAGACAGGTATACATAGTTTACCATAAGCAGAGAGCACTGAAAAGTTGTCCCAAGTATTTGAACATCAGTGTGAGAGCTCAGCAGTCTGGGCTAAAGGAAAATAAGACAGTAAACCTCAGGGTAGTATATGGTGACATATATATACTTTTATAATAAACTTATTTTCAACTTTGAAAACTCCTGAGAATTGGGTTCAATCCTGACATAATGTGCACACTAATTACATGAGCAGTAAGTGAAAGCATAACTAGAAAGAGTTAAAAACACAAAGAAGAAATGTGAAATAAATCAACAAGAAACAAAACTGGAGCAAGATAAATAATCAGATCAAGTTGGGACAGGAACAGAACCAATAATTGATAGATGGGAAAATATGTCTGGAAAGATGTTTGAGTTTTCAGAATTTTCCATTTTTATTTCAGCCTTCTATCATCTACACATATGTAATTAATTTTCTCTGCTTCAATATCCAGCCGACAGACAGATGGAGAAGACGTAAAACTGGATTAGAAATTAAATGAAAATCAAAAGAATTGCAACTGAAATAGAAACAGAAAATGTTGCAATCACTCAACAGGTCAGGCAGCATCAGAGGAAAGAAATAATTTCAAGAATAATTAAAATATTATCTCTATTATTTTTACTATTTGAAAAATGTCAGAATTGATGTTGTTTTCCAATCATCATGTTCTACTCAGGATGCTTTTTGAACCTGTGTCTTCTTACAATTTATGATTTTTCTTGGGTCATTCATATTATCTTCTATTTAATTTTTTTAAAAACTGTGCCTTGCTATAATTATGATTTTTAATGGGCCATTTTATCCCTCACATCATTAGAAAGTGAATAAAGTCCTGTTCAAACTCCAAAGGGTATTTTGGTAGACCACATTATCCAATGTTTTTATAATAGTAAAAGTGAGTAAACATTGCACTATTTTAGCTGGAACTGTTCCCATTCAATGAACCCAAGGTAAGCGTACATGAATAAAAGAGTACTAAATATTTTTAAAAATCAAATAAGCTAAGTTACATAACAACACAGATAAGTTGGTACAAATTCCAAAATATAATATTCAATGGATAACTTTTCTGAAAGGATTCAAGGCTAGTATTGTAACAAATCTTTGCCATTTCAGCAGAACGATTTCCATTTAAGTAGAGAGTGACACATTTCAGATGAATGCATAAACATCTTTTTTGGAGAATCCTATTTTTTAAATTTCAAGACAACTCCCTGTTGTGAGAACGGAAGCAGAAGTCAAAATAAACTAAAGGCCATTCTCACAAAATAAATGTATCAGCTTTTTATTCTAATAATTTTATATATGAAAATAAAATATGGACAAAATGTTGGAAGATATTACAAACAAACTAAGAACATCAGTTTGTTCTTTATGTTTTCTGAGAAGGGACCATTCCATACTGTTTGCACTAACGTCTCTAATTTCAGTTGGAGCTCCTGTACAGCCTAGGCATCAATATGGAAAATAACATATGATCACAGATTGGTTTTCCAAGAATCGAACTCGTGAATGGCTCTCAGGTACCCAATAGTTCAGTCAATGCATGCATTTCGAGGAATTTTCTCATTACTTAACTTATATAAAAGCCAACGTTCAAATGAGATCGGATCCGATGGGTCTCTACACTGTTCAGATTCTGACATTTAACAAAAATAACAAGTCCTTCGAACAGGTGTAAAGAAAAATCACCCCTTCCTGGACTTTACTCCTCTTTAAACATAATTACTTCAGAGTCCATTTCAAGGCACCGATTAGCGATTAACATCAAGTTTCTTTGATATAATTCCTCTTGCTTTATTACTGTTTTATTCATAGTTGATCCTGTCTATCATCCTTAATGGACTTGTCAAATCATTTCTGCGTATTCTCTATTTTGCAATAAAAAGATTTAAGTTAAATAAGTGGGCAGAGAAGTAAACTTAGTTGCTTCATTCTATAAGTAACAATTAATTTTGATATTTAAACACATGTTGAATGAAGGAGTGTAATACATACTTGTACAAACTATTAATCAGAATACACAGTGCAGGAAATGTAAATTTCATCCAACAATTGGCTTTGACACAGAAGTTCAACGCCATTCAGTTGATTTAACATCGTTATTCACAAAGACGTCAATTGACGTGAATGTTTAACTATAAATGTTTTATAGTGATAAGGATTTAGAACACTTGTATTTGAAGTTCAACATTTTATGCTCCAATAAAGCAATTGGAATAAAGCTGTCAAAACTAGTTAACCAGTCAGTAAATATCATTCACAACACCAGAATCCTAAAAAAACCCTATAAATCTTATGGCCATACAATACAAGATTTTTAGAATGCGCTATGGGAAATTTTAATCACAAAATAATCAAATTATAACAAGTTTTGCATTACTTGTAACATTCAAGAGTGTCGCTCTGGGCACAGATTCAGATACACAATAATGAGCTCAAAGGTTGTGCAAGGTTCAATTCACATGTTTACTGACATATTCAGATGTTTGGATGCACCAGAATATATAATGTGAACACTGCACAAGCTAACCATTCTGAAAAACAGGGGAAGACTTACACGGCTAAAGATATCTTCTTAACAACCTGCAGATTTACTGGGAATTGAGTTGGAGGAGAACTTGATTCATAATATCAGTACAAGTGCAAGATGTGTATGATTACCCCCTAAAGGAGAATGCTTGTGTGTGACTTTGTTTAGAGTGGGGAGGTTGATGTATGAACAGCCACCACATGGCCCTTGACAGATCGGGGTCAGGGTTCAATGGCATGGAATGCAAGACGATTGAGGACCCTTTCCTGCTGCAGCTTTCCTTCGTCTTCACTGCCATTGTGGTATGTCATCATCTTCCACCAGCTCCACTGTTGATATCTTGGTTGGATCGCTCTTTGGCTGAAACCTTCCCCACAAAGACATGGTGATGATCCTCAGAGAAGATTTGCAATAATAAAGTTGTCAACATAACATTTTGTCATAGTTCTTACTCCACAAGCAGACGAGTAGGCCAGGAAGATGCTTTCCCAGCATCCTCAGTGAGAATTGGTGATGATCATCAAGGGCTGGCTTCCTTGTGCCATCTGCATCTCACAGATGATCATGAATAGATAAAAACCACAAAGTCCAAGGTGACCCATTTCCCTTTGTTCTTACTTATTTCAGTACAAATCATGAACACACGCAAAAATATCAACCTATCAAACAATTTTATAGACCCAAGAAATAAGACATAAAGTTGTTGGCCAGTCATCTGTCGATATTACCGAGGTACCTGCTTATCATATTGGTGTGGCTAACCCACTTTATCTACACAAGCAGCGGTGCAGGTAGCAGATGGTTGTAAAAGTGGACATTGAAGAGTTCTGTCCCTTTGAGTTGCACCATCACATACAGAGCATCAGGGGTGCGAGCTATCTGGTTCATGGGCCACAGCAAGGGCTATATCTGAATAAAAGTGGTGGCAGAATGTTAACAGCACCTTCTATAAATAAATATGGTGGGAAATCTCTCTACCAGTCAGCTGCAGCAGTCAATGTGTACAAACCCCTCCAGCAAGATGAGATAGATTGGCTAGTTGAGTGGTGTCAAAACAACAACATTGCACTCAACGTCAGCAAGTCCAAGGAATTGATAGTGGTCTTCAGGAAGGGGAAGACAGGCAAACACACATCAGTCTTCACCGAGGGGGTCATCAAGTTCCTGAATGTCAGCATCTCCGAGCATCCATCCTGGCCCTAACTTATTGATGCAATCATGAGAAAGGCAGAGCACAGGCAATGCTCGGAATTTGAGAAGATGTGGTAATTCACCAGATACTCTAACAGATTTCTGCAGAAGTATCTCGGGGAGCATTCTGACGGGTTGCATCATCACTTGGTACGGAGGCTCCAACGCACAGGATTGAAAAAAGTTGAAGACTCAGCTAGCTCCATCAAGGGTACAAGCCTCCCCACCATCAAAGAAATATTCAAAAGACAGTCTCAATAAAGTGGCATCCATTATTAAGGACCCTTACCATACAGGATTTGCCCTTACATATTTCTTACTGTAACTTACAGTAATTATACTCAATTGCTGCTGCAAACAATGAATTTCACAACAGAAAACAACAAACACTGCCTCAGCTGAGCTATCAAAGAGCAATGGCAGATGTGTCAAATACAAAGCCTTATTAACTGAATAACTCTTTAGACGTCAGACAGCTTTGCAGCAATGCAGTCTCCAAGGCAGAGCTTTCAATCGTTATACTGACAAATTCTAATGTCATGTCATATTCACACTGAAATTCTTCATGGTTTATTAGAATTCAGCATAGACATCCATTTATTGCAGAATGGATTGCAGCTCATTCCAACTAGACGTTCATCATCAACCACTGCGTAAGCATGAAAAATACCATAATAATACCATGCACTTTGGTAGAAGGAATAAAGGCATGGACTATTTTCTAAACTGGGGGAAATTCAAAAATCAGAGGTGTAAAGGAACTTGGGAGTCCTCATGCAGTATTCCCTAAAGGTTAATTTGCAGGTTGAGATGATGATAAGGAAGGCAATTGCAATGTTCACATTAACTTCAAGAGGACTAGAGTGTAGAAGCAAAGGATTTAATGCTGAGGCTTTATAAGGCATCGTCAGGCAACACTTGGAGTATTGTGAGCAGCTTTGGGGCCCTTATCTAAGAAAAGATATGCTGGCGTTGGAGAGGGTCCACAGGAGATTCATGAGAATGATGCTGGGAATGAGAGTTAATGAATGAGGAGAATTTGATGGCTCTAGACCTGTACTTCGAATGAGAGGGGATCTCACTGAAACCTATTGAAAATCAAAAGGCCCAGAGAGAGTGGATGTGGAGAGGATGCTTCGTATAATGGGGGAGTCTAGGACCAGAGTGCCCAGACTCAGACAGCTGGCCCTGGCGTTTCCCGGGAATTGGCAGGGCGGGCGACAACGGCGGGTTTCTGCGCCCCACCGCTGGTGGTAGAAACACCATTGTTTGCTGGGCTCCCCACCCCTGCCTCTGGGGTTAGCGGGCTCTGTGGCTGGGCCTGGGAGTGGGATGCCCCCTTAAGAACAGAAATATGGGGGAATTTTTTTTGCTAGAGGCTGGTGAAACTGTGGAATTCACTGCCACAGGCAGCTGTGGAGGGCAAGTCATTGGGTATATTTAAAGCAGAGGCTGACAAGTTCTTGATCAGTAATGGTGTCAAAGGTTATGGGGAGAAGGTCAGAGAATGGGAATAATAAATAAGCCATGATGGAATAGCAGAGCAGACTCGATGGTCTAATTCTGCTCCCATGTCTTATGATCTTATGGTCTTATAGTTTGCTTCAATTGAACAACTGTTATTTGTAATAAAAGTAAGTTATTGCACTGATTATAAACAAAAAAACAGAACAATACAGACGCGTGCACATCGTTAACTCAGGTGGTATGCAAACTGAGAAACAAGTATGCAGTCCTGAATTGCTGATATTAATCCTACAACTCAGCATAGAGTAGACAGTAGTATAAGAGTTAGTGCAACCCTATTACAGGCTGAGGAATTCCAGAGTTCAGAGTTTAATTCCGGCGGCATCTGTAAGGAGTCTCTCCTCCCTGTGGAATGCGTGGGTTTTCCCGGGGTGCTCCAGTTTTCTCGCACAGTCCAAAGACATACTGGATAGGTTAATTAGTCATTGAAAACTGTCCCTTGATTAGGTTAGGGTCAATCCAGTTTGTCAGGAGTTGCTGGGGCAGCATCTCTCGAAGGGCTGGAAAACCCCAGTTAATAGAATTTATTTAAATCTTACATCCGTCCCTCAGGGTGAGGGAATAAAAATCTTTGTGTTATGACTCTGTTACAATGTACAGACATGTGAATTTAAACATCTAACGACTTGTAGAAAGAAGCTGTCCCGTAGCCTGTTGGTCCTGGCTTTAATGCTGCAGTACTGTTTGTCAGGTTGAAGTAGCTAAAATAGTTTACAGTTGGGGTGACTGGTGTCCCCGATGATCTTCCAGGCCTTCCTTCTTCACCTGCTGCTATAAATGCACTCAATGGAGGGAACTATTCCACACCATATCAGTTAATAAGGTAAAATAAATAATCTCTAAGCAAGGTTCATCTCTTCTGGTAACTCCTGAGAGAAGTTTCTCCATGTGTAATGGGATCAGTTAGCCGAGTCAGCTTTTGAGTATTGCCAGCAACATTCGTCCTATGTCATCTCAACAGCAGTTTACTGTTTGTTCTTTGTGAGTTCACCTTGAAGGAAGTATTCAGTTTCTATTCTGTTGTTCACTTGTATTCCCTGAAGAGTGGTGGATGAATGCCATACAAAAGGAGCTTTTTCAAGGATTTTCTTGCTCATTTTGCAATCTCCAGATAAAAAGCTGGTTAGCTGCACTTATTACATATAACATTTATTATTCTGTTTATAAAACGAGAGGCCAATTTTAACCGGAGCAAGGTGTTAAGAGTGGATACTGATTGCTACATAGAATTTTTTTTGTCTCGAAAACCCAGCAGAATTAAACTGCCTTCTGGCATGTCCTACTGAAGTGCATAACATCACTGTTTCCTAAAATCCATTTGCCACATTTTTGCCCACCCACTCAACCTATCTATATCCTATTGTAGAGTCCAAATATCTTCATTGCACTCTGCGATCACACATAGTTTCCTCACCGTCTGCTGCCTGGGATTTGCAAGGTTGTGCAAAATGCAGTACAGCCTTGGAATGCAATAGAACAGCAATACCATCTTGAAGAGGCCATCAGTATGTTCCACAAATATCTTGGTATCATTGTACTAAATTGGTGAGGTCAAAGTGCAAATGGCCATCTGCAGTCACAGAAGAAGAGTGGAGCCCTGGACCCTTAGGGAATTATTGACTGTAGAATATCTTGAATTGCAGACTCACGTCGGGTGAAGGATTGAGAGGAGTTGTCAGGAAATTTGGGATCTGCCACAAACAAAAATTCCTCTCATGATACACAACCAGTTGTAGATTTAGAAAAAGGAAACCCTCCCTACTGATGATAAGGTCTGTGTTGCCTGCGTAAGCCCTGATGAACATTTGAGTCCAATCAATGGCACCAATGATGACAGCAGTTTCCAGTGCCAGTGTCTGAGATGCCATCTGTTTCTCAGTTAAACCACTGTAGATAAACATTAATGAAGGGACTGGGTGACGTCTCCGAATTGCAGTAAATTGACAAATATGGCTGAGATCTGCTGCAGCTGCCTGTTTCAACATACAGTAATTTTCACCAAGCATGCAGCTGAAGATCTTCCTGCAAAATTTCACATCTTTCCAATGACAGACTGAAACTCTCAGCCAAAGGATACATTACCTATTCAGCAACCCAAGGAAGACATGGTGTCTCTGAAGTCCCTCTGGGAACTGGTGCTTATCAACGATCAAAGCCATGTTTTTATCTCCCACCCCTACGATCCAGTCCCTATCCTAGGTAGCCAGCTACACTAATCCTGGCGTTTTACCATTACTGCATTAAGTGCAAGTCTGAAAATGGCAGGGCAAAGCAAACATTCTCTCAGCTGGTTTATATCTGTGGAACAGGGAATGTCTATGAGCAATCTGCAATCAATTCTGAAGTTGCCCACTAATGTATCCAATAGCAGTTTCCTGTTATAAAACCAGAAAATCAATACAGTCTACTTCTACAATTGTTATCCTACAGATCTTCAAGTCATTCAGGTGTGAGCATTTTACAATTATCATATTTTATCTAAAAAACATAGTTGATGCGATCTCCTCTAAAATGAATTCAGTTGCTGAACTAAACTGCTTTGAAACACATAATGGATTCAGACTATTTACCTAACTGGAAAATCTCCATATTTGTTACAAATGTTGGCATTAGGGAAATTTAGTGTTAATGCTGACCTTTCAAAATGTATTCAGAATAACAAAACAGATTGTCTCAATTTCAAAGATGATGACTTTCAAAGAACTTTATTCATAATGGTAAGCAATATTTGAGGAACCACGGTAATATACATCCTTAAAAGAGGAACAAAGGGAGAACAGAACCAATTGATCAGTCATAGCATATTTTTGAGTGGCTGTGGCTTCTCTACCAAAAAAAAACAACTGACGTAAGTGCACATTCTCAAAGTTTAATAACCATAGAACGGTATATAGCACAATACAGGCCCTTCAGCTCATGTGTGCTGATCTTTCAACCTACACCAAGATCAATCTATTCCTTCTCTCCAACATAGCTCTCTGTTTTTCTTTCATCCATGTGCCAATCTAAGAGACTCTTAAACGTCTCTAATGTGTCTGCCTCTACCACTAGCTCTCACAGTGTGTTCCATGCACTTTCCACTCTGTGTCGAAAACCTACCCTGATATCCTCCTTTCTTCCAATCACTTTCAAAGTACGTCCCTTCATACTCTGGGAAAAAGATGTTGGCTATCAACTCTACCTCATCATCTTATATACCTATATGATTGTCTCTCATCCTCCTTTGCTCCAAAGTAACTTGCTCAAACTTTCCTCTGAAGATGCTTTCTCATCCAGGCAGCATCCTGGTAAATCTCCCCTGCATTCTCATGGAAGCTTCCAGATCCTTCCTATAATGAGGCAACCAGAACTGAACGCAATATTAGTTGGATAAGTATAGTCTAGCTAGAGATTAAGGAAAAGTACATTTCTATACATTCAGAAATAGAACATGTGCAAATTTTCAACATGAATAAAGCTTCAACATTGGCTCAGTTAGGATTTTGTGTTATTGATTTTCAAACATAGATTTCCATAAGCTTTGTTCTGTATATTATTGACATGGAGTGTCAGAATTGGACCAGAGGCTGGCTCTGTTATAGGAGTCAAACAAAGGACCCAATGCGCTTATGTGACCCACTGGTCAGATACACCCTATCAATCATTGTTTGAGAGGCTTTCTTGCCAGATTTAGCTCCTTCATATGTGGTAACAGATGGAACCTACAGTACTGTGCAAAAGTCATAGGCACATACCTAGAGCTAAGGCACCTAGGACTTTTGAACAGAACTGTAGTAATTTTATGCATTGTTGCTGCCACAAAAACTAACAAATTTCCTGATATATGTGAGCAATAATAAACCTGACTCTGCTATAGGTTTCTTTTGTGGACTAACTAAGAATGGGAACATAAGAAATAGGAGCAGGAGTAGGCCATTCAACCCATCGAGCCTGCCTTGCCATTCAATAAGATCATGGTTGATCTGTCCTTAAACTCAGCTCCATCTATCTGCATTTTCCCCATAACCCTTAATTCCCCTACTATGTAAAAATCTGTCTAACTGTTATTTAAATATATTTAGTGAGGAAGCCTCAACTGCTTCCCTGGGCAGAGAATTCCACAAATTCACCACTCTCTGGGAAAAACAGTTTCTCCTCATCTCTGTCCTAAATCTTCTCCCTTGAATCTCGAGGCAATGTCCCCTAGTTCTAGTCTCACCTACCAATGGAGCAACTTTCTTACTTCTATCTTATCTATCCCTTTCAAAATGTTGTATGTTTCTATAAGATCCCCTCTCATTCTCCTGAACTCCAGAGAGTATAGTCCCAGGTGACTCAATTTCTCCTAATAAGTTAACCCCTTCATGCCTGGAATCAATCTGGTGAACCTTCTCTGCACTACCTCCAAAGCCAGTATATCCTTCCTCAAGTATGGAGACCAGAACTGCACACAGTACTCCAGGTGTGGCCTCACCAGTACCCTGTATAGTTGCAGTATGACCTCCCTGCTCTTGAATTCAATCCCTTTAGCAATGAAGGCCAACATTCTGTTTGCCTTCTTAATGACCTGTTATACCTGCAAGCCAACTTTTTGCTATTCATGAACAAGCACTCCCAAGATTGCACGCTGCAATCTTTCACAATTTAGATAATAATCTTCTCTTCTATTATTCCTTCCAAAGTGGATGATCTTGCATTTACCAACATTGTATTCCATCTGCCAGACCTTGGCCCACTCACTTAACCTATCTATATCCCTCTGCAGACTCTCCACACCCTCTGTACAATTTCCTTTTCCACTCAGTTTAGTGTCATCAGCAAATTTTGCTATGCTACACTCAGTCCCCTCTTCCAAATCATCAATGTAAATGGTAAACAGCTGTGGGCCCAGCACCAACCCCTGCGGCTCCCCACTCACCACTAACTGCCAACTGGAGAAACACTCATTTATACCAACTCTCTGCCTTCTATTGGTTAACCAATCCACCATCCATGCCAATACACTTCCTACAACTCCATGCATCAGTATCTTATTTATAAGTCTCATGTGGCACCTTATGGAATCCCTTCTGGAAATCCAAGTATACAAAATCCACCTGTTCCCCTCTATCCACTGCACTCATTATATCCTCAAAGAACTGCAGTAAGTTTGTCAAACAGGACCTGCCCTTTCTGAATCCATGCTGCGTCTGTCTAATGCAGTGGTTCCCAATGCACAGGGGGGTAATTTGATTTTTAAGGGGGGCAATTCAAGAATGAGTTATTAACAGTGAATTTTTTCTAGTAAGTCTGTGTGAGTATGAGTGTGTGTGCGAGTTAATACATATGTGTATATACAGTATGCATACATAAAAATACTTGTGTGTATGTACATGTGTAATTGCATATGTACTGTATATATAGTGTATCACCATCATTACAACCATCAAATGGCTTTCATAATTAAATTAATGAATTGACTGATGTAGGAAGGAACGAATGAACAAGTCCAAACGCGTAAGAAACTCTTACGAGGTCGCGCCAATGCTGCTTTTTGCAGTAGCTTTCGGTTCTTGGTGATGTGAAGGTGTGTACATTGCGTCATCTCTTTTAAACGGTGTATCTGTCTTTGTATGCTGTAGAAATGAATCGGCATTGTTTTATTTATTTATTTATTATTATTATTTTAATATCACTTAATGTTCTTTTTTTTACAATTTCTTAGTAATTTCTTCCTCAGAACTTTAACAGTCCTTTGGTTCTTTTATTTTTCTCTTTCATGAATGCCACGTTCTTTGGAAGCTTGTTTAAACCAAGTTAATGGTCTTTTAGGCTTCCTCCAGGTGAATAGGAGTTCACTTTTTGAATAATAAGAATTATATATCACCACAGGGGGCATCAGGATTTTAGAGGTGATTAGGTGGGGCATGGCCAAAAAAAGGTTGGGAACCACTGCTCTAATGGAACCACTCCTTTTTAAATGTTTTGCTATTTCCTCCTTAATGACAGCTTCAATGACAGAGGACAGGGAGAAGGGAATCATGGTTGAGAAAAGGGAAGGGAGAGGGGAGGGAGCGGGAAGCACCAGAAAGATTGTAATGATGAATAAATTAATTGTTTGGAATCAAGTGACCATGCCAGGTTTCTTAGGGCTGGGTGTGTCTGCATCATGCCACTCTTTGCTCCTGGCACTCCTTCTCTGCCACCTGTTTCACACCCCTCCTGCGGTGCTCCTCCCTTGCCATTCCCAACATCCTTTGCTCCCGCCAAATTTACAAACTTGCTCTCTGCTCCACGTTGACAAATACTGTATTGTGAAAAAGTCTTAGGCTTGCTAGCTATATATACCTTCCTAAGACTTTTGCACTGTACTGCATACGTTGGTCCTTCCCCACAGAGCTTTAGTACATCCCCCAGCACATAATCCTGCAGCCTGGACTGTGTGAGAGGGCAGCATTCCATTCCCTTACAGGCATCTCGCAATGAGAAACAACCAACAAATGTCAGGCAGACCAAAAGGCATCCTTCCAGCAGCACTTGATGTCTGTTTCGTTGTGTGCCCCTAGGACCAGCCAGGTCGGGGAGTTCTCTGCAATGCAGCTACTGGGGGTGAACAAAGAAAAGGACACTTGCAGCCTTTTCCACAGTCTCTTAGCAAATCCTCAGTTTGCAAAGAAGTGGGTAACAATCTCTTCCCGTCCAAAGATACCTCAAGAACAGCATGTGTTTGGAACAATATGTCGTTTGTACAGGGGGGAGGAATCTCATTGAGGACCTCTCTCTCTGTCAATAAAATGAGGTCTTGGTGCTTTCTATGGTGATGAGGCATTCTGCCAGATGATCTGGTCGTCTCCACTAAGATTGAGCCCCTTGTCTTTATAGAGTCCCTGTCCTGCTGACTATTGCCTACAGTCTTGTGGTCAAAGGTGCTTGCTTGGAAAGACTCTTCCACAAAGGATAGGTGATGCAGCAATCACCAGCTGACTAAGAAGTTGCATGGCAACTGGGCCACACCTATCCTCTGCCACACCAGTGTCAGTGACAGGTTATGTGTTGATATTTGGTATCCACATAACTTGGATCTATGCGCAGCCTGATGCATCCACACACAAAGGTGGTCACCAGCTGAGGGTAACATTGGGTAACTCTTGGCCACATTTCCTGGGGACTTATGCATCATGACCTGTTAGACTCGGAATCAGAAGTGTCAGTATTGCAGTTGAACAAAGGGGACTATGGAGCCATGAGGGAGGAACTAGCCAAAGTTGACTGGAAGGACACCCAAGCAGGGATGACAGTGGAACAACAATGTCAGGTATTTCTGGGAATAATATAGAAGGTGCAGGATCAGTTCATTCCAAAGAGGAAGAAAGATTCTAAGGGGAGTAGGGGTGACTGTGGCTAGCAAGGGAAGTCAAGGACAGTATAAAAATAAAAGAGTATAAGTATAACATATCAAAGATGAACGGGAAGCCCGAGGATTGGGAAACTTTTAAAGAGCAACAGAAGATAACTAAGAAGGCAATACGGGGAGAAAAGATGAGGTACGCTAGGGTAAGCTAGCCAAGAGTATAAAGGAGGATAGTAAAAACTTCTTTAGGTATGTGAAGAGGAAAAAGTTAGTTAAGACCAAAGTTGGGCCCTTGAAGGCAGAAACAGGTGAATTTATTATGGGGAACAAGGAAATGGCAGACGAGTTGAACAGGTACTTTTTCACTAGGGAAAGCCACAGACAATCTCCCAGATGTAATAGTGGCCAGAGGACCTAGGGTAATGGAGGAACTGAAGGCAATTCACATTAGGCAGAAAATGGTGTTGGGTAGACTGAAGGCTGATAAATCCCCAGGTCCTAATGGTCTGCATCCTAGGATACTTAAGGAGGTGGCTCTAGAAATCGTGGATGCATTGGTAATCATTTTCCAAGGTTCTATAGATTCAGGATCAGTTCCTGAGGATTGGAGGGTAGCTAATGTTATCCCACTTTTTAAGAAAGGAGGGAGAGAGAAAACAGGGAATTATAGACCAGTTAGCCTGACATCAGTGGTGGGAAAGATGCTGGAGTCAATTATAAAAGAGGAAATAGCAGCACATTTGGATAGCAGTAACAGGATTGGTCTGAGCCAGCATGGATTTATGAAGGGGAAATCATGCTTGACTAATCTTTTGGAAATTTTTGAGGATGTAACTATGAAAATGGACAAAGGAGAGCCAGTGGATGTAGTGTATCTGGACTTTCAGAAAGCCTTTGATAAGGTCCCACATAGGAGATTAGTGGGCAAAATTAGAGCACAAGGTATTGGGGGTAGGGTACTGACATGGATAGAAAATTGGTTGGCAGACAGGAAACAAAGAGGAGGGATTAACGGGTCCTTTTCAGAATGGTAGGCAGTGACTAGTGGGGTACCGCAAGGCTCGGTGCTGGGACCGCAGCTATTTACAATATACATTAATGAGTTAGATGAAAGGATTAACAGTAACATTAGCTAATTTGCAGATGACGCAAAGCTGGGTGGCAGTGTGAAATATGAGGAGGATGTTAGGAGGATGCAGGGTGACTTGGACAGGTTGGGTGAGTGGGCAAATGCATGGCAGATGCAGTTTAATGTGGATAAATGTGAGGTTATCCTTGGTGGCAAGAACAGGAAGGCAGATTACTATCTGAATGGTGTCAAGTTAGGAAAAGGGGAAGTACAACGACATCTAGGTGTCCTTGTTCATCAGTCACTTAAAGTAAGCATGCAGGTACAGCAGGCAGTGAAGAAAGCTAGTGGCATGTTGGCCTTCATAACAAGGGGAGTTGAGTATAGGAGCAAAGAGTCCTTCTGCAGTTGTACAGGGCCCTGGTGAGAACACATCTGGAGTATTGTGTTCAGTTTTGGACTCCAAATTTGATGAAAGACATTCTTGCTATTGAGGGAGTGCAGCGTAGGTTCACAAGGTTAATTCCCGGGATGGTGGGACTGTCATATGTTGAAAGATTGGAGCATCTGGGCTTGTATACACTGGAATTTAGAAGGATGAGAAGGGATCTGATTGAAACATATTAGATTATGAAGGGATTGGACACGCTAGATGCAGGAAGCATGTTCCCGCTGATGGGTGAGTCCAGAACTAGAGGCCACAGTTTAAGAATAAGGGGTAGGCCATTTAGAACAGTGTTCAGGAAAAACTTTTTCACCCAGAGAGTTGTGGATCTGTGGAATGCTCTGCCTCAGAAGGCAGTGGAGGCCAATTCTCTGGATGCTTTCAAGAAAGAGTTAGATAGAGCTCTTAAAGATACTGGAGTCAAGGGATATGGGGAGAAGTCAGAAACGGAGTACTGATTGTGGATGACCAGCCATGATCACATTGAATGGCGGTGCTGGCTCAAAGAGCCGAATAGCCTACTCCTGCACCTATTGTCTATTGTCTATTGACTCAATCCAAGTTGGACCCTAGAGAGACTGGAAGATATCCTGTATGATTACCAAGGTGTAAGATCTGGGAAAGAGTTGTACTAACATTTCTCTGCTAAGGCGTTCTATGCCCTGTTTAAAGAAGGCAGGCAACCTATATGTCTCCTCAACCGCTGCTGTCACCTTCAGGGATCTTTGAAAAAAACACCAAAGACTCACTATTGTTGTACACAATCATCACCACAATCTTTTTTTTGTTCTCTGCAAGCTTACTAATTTTATCTTCTACATTCATTAACATAAATAACAAAAAGCAAGGATGCCAACACCAAACCTGTGACACGCTGCTGGTCACACTCTTCCAATCACAAGAGCTTCTGTCCATCATCACCTTCTGTCTCCTAACACCAAATCAATTTGCCTTGGAAGTTCGTATGAACCATATCAACTGCAGCGTCCTTATCAATATGTTTAATTACTTCTTCAAAAAGTCAAAGATTATGGTTTAAACAGAATTTTAAATACTCTAATGCTTTCTATTCTAATGCCAATTTTACAGGGTTTTCTCAAAGCAACGGTTCTTCCTTTATAGCAGCATAGATATTACCCATTTTTATTAATTAAATTTCAGATTGTTTATTGATTCACCTTTGCTTTCAAGTAAACTGAGCATTTAAAATGCAAAGTTAAAGTACATGTAATCAATGGACATTTCATTGTTACTATATGCACTAGTTGGCAGTCATATCTGACTGCAGATTTGTTATGAAATTTTTATCTGGGCTTTAATACAATACCGTATGTTCATTTTATAATCCTCCAAATATGTGCTTTTGCATGGAATACAAAGCATGCATATGGATACATACAATAGTCAATGTTGCTGCAAGAAAAACTTCAGAAGGTTAGATAAAATATAATAATCAAGATTGATATAACATTAAAGTAATAGTCTGTTAAAGTGATGCTATAACTAAGCTAGAGCAGACTTCGGACACCAGCAAGCAAAGGAAAATGTTGAACCTGCCCAAGGCTGACTGTGTGGAGAACGGTCCAAAATATTGCATTGAAATACCTCTGCATCTGACTTTTATCTTTAGGGGAAAAGTTCAGGAAGAAGCAGGCGGAAACAGATTTCCTGGTTTTCACTTGTTTTCCTGGAACTTCCCAGGCTTTCTCAGAAAAGCCATGATAACCAGCATCTTAATAACAAAGAGGAGGCATTTCTGAATACTGCATCTATTTCATCTATATTAGCAGCTGCAAATCAACTAGCAGGGAACCCAGTAAAAATAAAGTATTCTCTGGAGGTTCGAACAATCTCACACCAAAGTTACAGCAGGTGTTTGAAAGAATCATGTAGATATTGAGAGCAATTGATTGAGAAATAGAGACATTTCTTTGGAATAGCCCGGTCTGATTAAGAACTAGCTACAAGTCCTAGAACATCAGACTGTGGTGTCTGAAGCAAAAGCCTCTGAATGAATAACAAAAGTAGATGTTTGTAATATTTTGCTCTATTTCTTTCAATTCTATCGTCCAGTAGCACTCACGTCTATGGCAAAGAAGTGCTTTGAGAAGTTGGTTATTGCTCGAATCAACTCCTGTCTCAACAAGGGCCTGGTGGCCCACTGCAATTTGCCTACGGCCACAATAGGTCTACAGCAGATGTTACCTCATTGGCAACCCTGGATCATCTGAACAATACAAATATTGGTGTATTGTTATATACAATATACAATATATACAATTGGTGTATTGGTGTATTATATACAGGATAGTGTTTATTAACTACATTTCAGCATTTTACATCATCATTCCTACAGTTCTGATTGAAAAGCTCCAAAACCTGGGCCTCTGTACCTTCCTCAGCAACTGGATCCACGACTTCCTCACCAGAAGATCACAATCTGTGTGGATCGAAAATAACATCTCAACCTCAATGACAATCAACACTGGTGCACCTCAGGGATGTGTGCTTAGCCCACTGCTCTACTCGTCCTATACCCATAACTGTGAGGCGAAGCACAGCTCAACTGTTATCTGTAAATTTCCTGATGACACAACTATTGTTGAACAGAATTCAGATGGTTATCAAAAGGCATACAGGAGTGAGATATACCAGCTAGTTGAGTGATGTGGCAGCAACACCATTACACTCAACATTAGTAAGACCAAAGAACTGATTGTGGACTTCAGAAAGGGTAACATGAGGGAACACAATCCAAACCTCATAGAGTGATCAGAAGTGGAATGAGTGAGCAATTTCAAATTGCTGGATGTCAATATCCCTGAGAGTCTATCCTGGACCCAACATATCAATGCAGCTACAATGAAGGCATGACATTTCATTAGGAGTTTGAGGAGAATTGGTACGTCATCGAAGACACTCGCAAATTTCTACAGATGTACCGTAGAGAGCATTCTAACTAGTTGCATCACAGTCTGGTATTTGGGGAGGGGGAGGTGGGGTCTACTGTACAGGATTGAAATAAATGGCAGACTTGTAAATTTAGTCAGCTCTAATATGGGCACTAGCCTTCATAGTATCCAGAATATCCTCAAAAAGGTGACATCTACCACTAAGGACCCCAGTCACCCAGGTCATGCCTTGTTCTCAATGCGATCATCAAGAAGGAGGTACAGAAGGTGAAACAGCTTCTTCTCCTCTGCCAACAGATTTCTGAATGGACATTGAACCCATCAACACTACCTCACTACCTTTTTTGATTTTTATTTACCGGTAATATACTGTATATATATATTTACCGTAATTCACATTTTTTTCTATTATTATTGAATGCTGCTGCTGCTGAAAAGATAACACATTTCATGGCATATGACTGTGATATTAAACCTGGGTCCGATTCTGTTTCTGATTTAAAATGTTGTTGTGGATTAGCTTTTACCCCACCCAGCTCTAGAACGCCACTTGAAAGCCTCCGTTCAAAGCTGAAAACTCATTCCTCCAGTCATTTCTTACAATAAGACTTCTGATGCCAGTGATCAGCCTTAGGATTTTCTTCATTCCATTTGGTGCTTGTATATGTCACTAATTTTTCAATCAGGATATAAATAACCAAGGCATGAGGTAACTAGAACCCTTCATGTTTTGTGAACATCTTAAGACTGTTTTAATTACAAGTTGTGACGAACTTGCTTTTGAAGTTCACGTGAATCACATCAATCACACCGTCCTCATCAATGCATTTATTACCTTTTCTAAAAATCATTGAGTACAGTGAGAATAGGATTTGAACTTTCCACGAATGCCATTAAGTTTGTTGGATATTAGGTTTTATCATTAATTTGATGATCATATTGATATTCAAGTCCACTGAGATATCACAGTGGCCTTTATTTAAATCATTAATTATTTCTGTGCCCCTGCAGTTTTCAAGGTAAAGATCAGCAAATTTGAAATTATGCTTAGTATTTTCAAGCAACCTTTCCTGTAAAAAAATTACACATGAAAAATTTGCCTTAAGGGTTCAACAATTGTTTTACTTTACAACAGAAATGCTTTTAATCTGAAGAAAAAATGGAGACAATTTATACACAATTGTTCTTCGGTGTTACGTTGGTACTGTAGTCCATCAAAAAGTCAAGAACTTGGGGGTTCTACTGCTATCTGTGGAAGGTTATTGGAAAGGCTAGAGAACCAGGGTAATCAGGAATATGCATTGTCAATTTACCACAGAAGCAGCAGTAGGAGATTAGAAATTATAGCAGATGAAAGTCTGTTATAAGTTTCCCAGCTGCTTTGTCTCTTAAGTGGACAGGTTTATATGAACATGGTTTGTCTACTGTAAGCAATGATTGCTGCCAAATAGAATTAATAATAAAATTTAAATCATTTGCTTTTTGGCATAGAATTTCAGCCCAAGGACAATCTCTTCGTCTAAGACAAAGACTCCTGGGGGGAAAATAAAAGAGCCTTTACCAGCTATCTTTAGACAGATGTTAATTACCAGCTTTATCCCGAAGTATTAAAACAGCTTGTGTGAAGCAATTTGCATTCAACAAACCCCTCTCATATTTACAGGAATATATTTTGAAGTGTTATATTTCCCTCTTATAAAATCAGAGATTAATTGTCTGCAATTGCTGATTGAATCCTAAAATGCAGCATTGGAACACCAAACAGTCGACAGAGCCTCCTTATCAATCAATTAATGCTTAGTTTCTCATTTTTCTATACATCCATGCAAGAAACAAAGCTGCTTCTGCCCATGTAAATGGTGTATATAACACGGTGCAATCAGCAATATTAAAATTGGCATCTATACACATGAAAAATGGTTGTCACTTTTTGACCAATGTAAGTGAATTACCATTTTAAACAAGGCTATTTTAAGAGCTCAGAAGTACATGGGTTGAGACAGCACTGCTGCATGTTTGGTGTATATAGAAGGACTGTACTTAAAAACATTTATCTTTTTTTAAGTGGAATTTTATCACTCCCAGCACATACATACTGCAATAAAATTGAGTAAGTAAAGACAGAAGGTACTTGCTCTATTGCTAGTAACTAACTACTGCTAAAGCTGATCTGCCTCAGAGAAGGTACATAAATGTTGAAATCAAATGAAATATTTTTGTGCAGCTTCTTTACAGCGGTAAATTTTTTTGGAACTGTTGAATATTTTCCAGTGAAGGTCAGTGTAGGAGCTGTTTTGATGGAGACAACAAGAACAGTAAAACTTTCCTGACTTCTGCTTTATCTTGGAATAAGTGAAGTATACATTTTCTAGTCTTTAGCAAAACAGTATATTTCATTTCACTTTGCAAGATTATCTTACAATGGTAATAGTACTTGGATACAAGCTTGGCAAAATATCAGAGGGGAAAAATTCAGAGTATTTGGCGTCTGTTCATGTTCATTCCAAATGAACAGCCGTGCCCATTTAAGGTAGCTCTTGATCTGGGCACTTGAGAAATAAAAACCCACCTCCTGTCCCACATTGCAATATATACAGTACAAAACACAAAGGACAATATATGTTTGTATACGTGTGAGAAGTATTATTCCTCTTGAGGAACAAAGCTGATGACTCAGACAAGGTTGTATGGGCAAAAAGAGGTTGAAGGCCTCTCCTTAGCTTCAGTAACATGTTTATATCTTGATCTCCTGACTTTCAGCTTCATTTTCCTGGCTAAAACGTTTTGAAGTGCTATGATTTCACACTCCGTGAATCCTTTCTTGCAATCATGCTTCAGTGTCTGCTTCAGTACCAAAACAGTGATTACTAGAGTCATTCATGACATTGTAATAAAGCTAACCTATTATTCCTCGACCTCCTTGTAGCCTTTGACAGCACTGATCACAGATTTCTCATCTACTCCCTCTACCATCTACATCATCATCTAGCAAGGTGGAACAGTACTTGCCCAGTTCCATTCTTATCAATTTGATTGTTAACAGCATGTTTCCTCTTTCTACACTCAGACTGGTACTTACAGTGATCTCCAGGGATTTATTCCACCCTTCCTTTTTCTCACCCGTTTGTAACTCCATATGGCACCTGGAACTTTAGCTTTAGCTACCATATTACTTCACATAATCACTATTACTCTTGACTACTCCACTTTGTTCTAAATGATCAGGGTGTTTACCTTTCACAATGTGTATAAAATGTTCTACAATTAAGTATTTGGAAGATCCGCCAGAAAACTTGTTCTATCCCCCTCATCAGGAACTGAACCAGAATTTTTACAATCACAGTGTATTTACCTCTGTAACTCACACGTGCCTTGCCTCAATTCATCCTTGCTGAAACCCTAATGTATGCTTTTTTCCCTACCTATTTGAATGGATTCCTTTATTGTATTTCATGAAACATTCTGCTGCTCCTCTCCAAATTAACTGTTGAATCACCCATTTTGTTCTTGCTAACTTGCACTGGCTCCAGGTTAAAAGATATTTCTGTGTTAAAAAGCTCATCATTGTTTTCAGGTTTTTACATTCCCAGCTCAGCAATCTTTATCCACACTTCCCCTTCCCACCAAGGGATGTATTAATTCTTTATGTCTGAGGACATTCCAATGTTTTTCCTTTAGTTTTTCCCTCTGTCCAATCACTGCCCAGTTTTTTGGAATACAGGCAAATAATGGTCTGCAACAACATTTATTCATCTTGCTTTTAGTATTTCATTGGAAATTACATTATCATTTTATTTGTTATGGTGTTATGGATAAACAAAGAGACCAATGTGTGTCTTCATTCCAGCGCTGAAATACATTCTGCCATCATCAATCGTGGCAAAATTAAATAAGTGTATGGCAGAAGGGAGCACCTGGTGATTAATTGAACAAACAGGTACAAGTAGAATTGACCAGATGGCTGCTGAGCCCAAAGTACTCTGACATCACAGGCTTTTTTTTGACAAAGATACTTGGTAATTCAGCAACACAGTTTGAGACAAATGTGAGGAGCCTGCACAGAGGCCAGGGGCATAGTAGAGCATCTGTGCAGTGCAACAGATTCACTTGGCTGAGAAACAGGCAGATCCTTTCCCATTCATTGAAATCAGATGTCGTTTCCATCACAAATATTGGCTTCCAGCTTAGAACTAATGGAATTCTCTGGATCACCAGTTGACTATCTGATTGAGGTCACTAAAAAAAGTAGAACTTTCACATTCTCAATTTCCCAGTGGGCTTGGGTGAAGATATCATTGATAAAAGTTGACCTTAAAACTTATTAAGAATGGAAGCTGTGTAGGTATCTCTTCATCTTCTAGATCAGGCTTTCCTAGTCAGAACTTCAATCTTTATGTTATTTTGTCTAATCTAACTCCTTGCTATGGTAAAATATTGTAAGGTCCAAATCATCATCAATCCCAGCACACAATCGGCCACCTGGATTTGATGATATTTCCAGATTTGTCTCTGGGTTTGAACATTTCATTGAGAAGTACGCATATACTCCACCAAGGTTCTGGTAATTTCAAACCTATGACTGGAAAGGAACTGAGTGGCATCTTTGACACTTTGTGTTTCAAGAATGTTTCACCACTGTACAAGGAAACATGGACTGTTTTTTATCTCCAAATGCAGGCTGAATATAGATGCAGAGTGGACCACTGAGTAGTCTACTTGCACAAGGATGCTGAATGAATATTATTCTACATTACTACAATGCCTTCAACTTCATTCAGCCCTTGGAAATGTCTTGAGATCATAAAAGACACTTTATTAACTATGCTGTTGTTGTTGAGTGCTGTCGAGTCGACATTGACTCATAGCGACCCTATGGATGGTGTAGTTGTCCATTTGGCTTTTGTGGCAAGACACAGAACTAGATTGCCAGGCTTTTCTTCCACGCAGATACTGCTACTGCTGTTGGGACCCGGCCGGATTCGAACTCAGGACCATCTGCCTCAAAGTCCGGTTCTGATGCCACTGCACCACTGGCCAGCCCAATACCAGTACATATAACAGTAAAGTATGTAGCTCTGTTCCCTCCTTGAACACAGTAGGTACACACACACAGTAAAGAGTAGAGTGCTCAGGAATGTTAAACAGAGCATCCTGTGTGTCAAGTCCATAGATCCCTAAAAATGTCAATGCAGGCAACCAGGGTGCCGAGGAAGTCATATGGCATCCTTGATTTCATAGGTCAAGACATAGAATAAAGAAGTTGCAATATTATGTTGCAAGTTTACAAAATGCTTCTTTGGATGGAGCATTGTAAGCAGTTCTGCTCAGCACACAATGGAAGGATATGGATACGCTGAGAAGAATACAGTGAAGATTCATCAGCATGTTTCCTGGACTACAGGACAGTAATTATCGGGAGAGATTGGATATATTGGGCTTGTTTTCCCTACAACACAGGAGGCTGAGGGGTAAGATGCCAGAGCTATATAAAATTGTACGAGGCATAGGCAGAATATATGGAATTTTTCTGCCTTAGTAGAAGGGTCAGAAACAAGAAGGCATTGGTTCAAGGTGAGAGAAAGGAGATGGACTGATATTAGGAGGAGATGGATTGATTGAGATGGAGTCTGAATGATATCTGACACTCACTGATATAGGAGCTGATAGAATCAGATACAATCATGATGTTTAAGTGACTTTTGGACAGACTTTACAAAGGCAAGATACAGAAGGATATGGACCTGATGTGGGCATATAGGATTTGTGTAGCGGACAAAAGGCCGGGATGATGGCATCGGTGCAATACAAATCTATGACTCTTTATTCAGGAAGACTTGTTTGGTGAAAGGGCCTAAAACACAGAAAATAAACAAGAGAAAGTCTGCAGATGCTGGAAATCCAAGCAGCACACACACACAAAATGCTGGAGGAACTCAGCAGGCCAGGCAACATCTATGGAAAAGAGTAAACAGCTGACGTTTCAGGCCGAGACCCTTCAGCAGGACTCACAGAAAATATTCCACTTGAAAAAAATAATGATGGTAGGGCAGGAATTCTGAGCAACTGCTATTTTATATTGATGTCCCAGTGACTGCAGACCTCCTTCTTATTTTTAAATATGACTTTGATGACTTTACTGAGACGTAAGTACATCTGCTACAAAGCCTTTGAGATCTGCAAGCATTTCATTATCAAAATATTGTGCGCTGGGCCTAATGGGTACAGATGTGAAGAGATCTTGCTGCTATTTCAATGACAGGGCACTTTAAAGGGCGGCATTGATTTGTTCCTACTAATTCTACAGTTACTACTTTAACATTAGCACAATGATGGTAAATCAGTTTGAACAATAAGTTCATGGAATACAAGTACTGAAGATTGAATTTCAGACGCACCTCCATATTCTGCTTGTCTACTTTATCTCTAGTCAGTAAAGGATTGAATGGTATCTACTTCTGATGGTTTCCAAAGGCTGTTAAGCAGAATTATATGGCTGGACTTACCTAGCTTTTTGACATAAAAACAAAACCACAACTTGCACTGCTTTTGGAAATCATTACTGGTTGTAACAGTTACAAAACTAAACAACCACACCCCAACCTGATTACAAACCAGTATAACCAATAAATGGATCAGTGTTAATGATTTTTGTAATACGTAATGACTGTTTCGATTCTTTTGTGAAATTGCTACAAGACATAAAATTGTATAAAAGGATTTTTAAGCTGTCTTCCATTTTTCCCCTCATGAACACCCTATAGCTAACCATGCAAAAAATGACAAAAATGCAATAAAATCCACCAACATTAACTCTTAAAATCGATTGAAGTTTGGTGAAAAGGCAATTTCTATTTTCCGTAATGTAGTTTCAAAAATGAAAGCTACTCCCAATTTGATTTCCTCTTAGACTTTCTAATTTAAATTTAAGTTATCCAAACACAAGAGATGTTTGCATTGGCTCATGAGCAGAGGTTTTCAAACCTGAATAGAACTGCCTGGTACTTCCAGAACTTTCATAATAATGTCATCTTTCGTTAGCACTTTAACTTTTAGAGAAATCTTTATCAAGTTGTTTTTTTTTAAATTAACTTTCCATTACAATAAAAGAAACCCTGTTTACTAAATCAGCTTCCTGAAAAATGTACTTAAAATAATGTTCATGTATTCGAGGAGGAAACATTCCACAAATCTAGAATTTTATACTGACCCTATTTCATACAGTGACCATGTGATATGAACCCATCAGACCAGCGAGGGGTGCCTTGTAGTGGCAGGACTCGATGCACCTGAACGTCATTTATTTGAGTTTATTAGCGTTGTTTAATGACTACTTTTATCATTAAGCTGTCACTGTATTTTATTGTGACACTCATTATATAAACACAGTTCCCTTATGCTTCTCATTTTTAAGAGGTTAGTTTTTGATTTCAACACGCATGTGTTTCCTTGTATTTTATGTTCTATATAACATTATTCTGGACCAGTGCTGATGGATGAGTCCTGGATTCGAGTTCTGTGTGAACTACCATTCTGTGTGCACAAGTCCTAAGTAAGCGAGTTCTTAGTTTAAATATTCCTGGTATTATTCTCTGAATAAATCTTCTACTACTGAGTCCTGAATTTAATCCGCACCTAGGTTGGTATGCCTAAAGGTCGTTACATTGAGATCAGAATAATTAATCATTTCATAGATTTCCCAAGGAATCTCTTACCACTTACTAACTTCAAGCATTCAGCAATAAAGTGCTTCAAACTCTTAAAAATGTCGCTAAAAACAATTTTGTCCAAAGACTATTATAAACCAACATATTGGAAAACTTGCAAATAAAAATTAAAATAAAATGTATAATCAAGAATTTAATTAAAAAAACATACCTTTAAGTATTTTTAAAACATTCTTATCTTGCTCTGCTTGTTAGACTTGACCAAGCACATTTAGCATCAAACGCCTAGAGCTTATATGCAGATTAAACATTTGCTGTGTGAGAAGTATACAAAAATTTGTGAACAAAACCCTAAAAATTAATCAATCTGCATCAGTCTTGTGGACAATTGAGGAAGCAAGACATTTAGATTATGAGTGAACAGAGTTACAGATTGGAGGAGAATAAGTCTTTAACCAGGGTCGTTGACTAAATGTTGATAGTGGCTGGTGGACAGAGGAGAAGGACTTAAATTGTCTGGGTATTTGATCCAGAGGTGGGGTAGATTCTGCAGCTCTTTAGCAGTATTGGCATCAACTTAGGGGGAGGAAATTATGTTTGGGAAAGTCTGAGGATGCTGTTTGGAAGGGAATAGGTGAGGATGGTACTCTTGAATATGTAGGGTTTATTGTTTGCGGAGTGAAGACAATAAAGAAAGGAATGGGGGAATCAACAGCAGGTAGGCCCGGTGCTGGTGGTGGTACCCATTGTTCAATTGCTTTGTCAGATCAGGGAAGAATTCTGGTGAGAAGAGCATGGAGATTTGGTCATGTAATTACTGACGGGCTTCTACCTGCACAGGATTCCCAATGGGAACTACTCACAGAGTGCCATTTCATGTCATACAGAGGGAGGCTTCACAGTTGCTGCAAAATACTTCTTTAGCAGGAGTGGCCCCTTGTGGGTCAGTTGTGTATTGCATAAAATTGATGATTATGTTTTCCCCTCTTCCCACCCAAGCACAAATTTTAAAAAAATTACAGTCCATGCAGTATGTCTATGATTCTCCGCAATGTTTTACGTTTTTGAAATTGTACCCTGTAGTGCACCAAAACATGGTACAAGTATTCTTGCCCACAAATTTGCTGGAGGTGTGGTAACTGACATCTGGGACCATAGTGATCAGAGAGTGGTACAATGAAGAAATAGGCCCTTTGTCCCATCCCATCCATGCCAACCAAGAAGTCTATCTGAACCAGTATCATTTCCCTACATTTGGCCCACATTCCTCAACACCTTTTCTATCCATGTTCCTGCCAGAATGTTGTAATTCTACCCACCTCTAAACCTTCCTCTGGCAATTACACAGACTGATCAATCCGTGTGAGAAAGTTGCCCCTATGCTCCCTCATAAATCTTTCCCCTCTCACCTTAAATCTGTGTTCTCGTTTTAAACTCCTCTACCTTAGTGAGGGGACTGACCACTCACCTTACCTGCACCCCTCTTGATTTGATATACCTCTGCAGTGTCACCTCTTAGCCTTTCCACCCTCAGAGACTTTCCTCCCAGGGCAGAAATGGCTAATGCGTGCTGCCAGGGATACTGGCAGGGCAGATACATTAGGGACATTTAAGAGACTCTTGGACAGGTGTATAGATGAAAGAAAAATGAAAGGCAACGTGGAAAGGAAGGGTTAAATTGATTTCAAGTAGGTGAAAAGGTCAGTACAGCATTGTGGGCTGAAGGGCCTGTACTATGCTGTACTGTTCTATGTTCTGCTTGTTACTCAAGCTCTCCAGTCCTAGTTTCATGATCTATATACTGTATATCATGGGGAAGTTAAAGTTCCCATCCTACTTTTGTAAAATTAAGGGCAGAGTAACACACATTATATAGTGACTAGTCAATATAGGATCTTGCTTCCTTACAAGTTGGCTTATTTGTTGACTGATTTGTAAATTAGCAACAACAAGTACCATTTGTTTCTTTAAGCAGTACCCATTCACCATCCCCCTTGTTTTTTTTAATCAACATCAAGTAAAGATTCATCATTAACAGCACTGCCTAAATGCTTTCAGTCTTGGAAATAAAGCCCAAATCAGAGCGGAAATTAAAACAAAGGTCTAGAAATCTCATTGCACAGCAGAGCACCACCTACACATGCTATAAACTAGATTTTATTTGGAAAAATCGATTGCTCAGAATGAGTGAATATTTACTGTGCATCTGCTGAGCAACAGCAAAGCTTTTGGGTCATGAAAGGACCTGAACAAATGAAAAGGCGTTAAGTATTGTGCGATGTACATTTGGACATAAATTCCATGAAATTTTCTTTTGCTTGTTTGGTCCATGATGTCATAAATCAGTCTTTCTGAAGCAGTCCTCCTCAATGAAAGTGGAATGGTTTAGTGAAAATGAAAGGGGACCAGACTCAATCCTCTTGAGTTGGTCATCTTCACACAGTGAGTTTCCATTGCAACTTTTCCTCAGCCCACCCGACCTCAGCCATCATCCAGATTTTAATGCACACCATGGCCTCAAAATAACTTCAACAATCTTAAGGCCCCAATTCTACCCATCATCCCTCACTAACACCTTGCATGTCCTATGTAATAATATTTTTCATGTGGCCCATCACATACTTCCCATTTAAAGGGTTCTTTTCCACAGCGTTCGACTGAAGTTTTTTTTGAACCATTAAAAATTTACCAGCCATTGGTGACATTCCAGAGTAAGTCCATATCCTCAAAGAACGTGCACACGCCGTCTTCCCACCACCCTCACTGTGATAGAGCTCCTCTTGTCCTTACCTATCACCCAAGATTCTCCGCATCCAACACATCCACCTTTGCAACTTCCGCCATCTCCATAGGGATACGACCACTAAGCTTATCTTTACCTCCCCCACTCCTCCACTTTCCGTGTTTCCCTCCTCTCCCCACTAATCTCCCTCCCAGCACTTATCCCTACAAGTGGCCCAAGTGCAACACCTGCCCCTTCACCTCCTCCCTCACCTCCATTCGGGGCCCCAGGCAGCCCTTCCAGGTGAGGCAACAATTCATCTGTGTATCTGCTAGGGTCGTCTATTATGTCCGGTGCTCCTGATGCATCCTCCTCCACACTAATGAGGCCTGTCAGAAATTGGGGGACTGCTTCGTCAAGCACCTCCACTCCATCTGCCAAAAGCAGAAATTCCCAATGGCCGAATATTTTAATTCTGGTTCCTATTCCCATTCTGACATGTTGCTCCATGTCCTTCTCCTGTGCTAAGATGAGGTGGAGGAGCAACACCTTATATTCCGTCTGGGTAGCCTCCAACTTGATGGCATGAATATAGATTCCTCCTTCTGGTTAAAACATAATCCCCCCCTCAATCTATTCCCCACTCTGGCCCCTTAACTCTTCTCACATGCCTATCATCTCCCCCTGGTGCCCCTCCTCCTGCTGTTTCCCCTATGGTCCACTCTCCTCTCTTATCAGATTCCCTCCTCTCCAGTCCTTGACTTTTCTACTCAGCTGGCCTCACCTATCACCAATCACCTTCCAGCTATCCTCCTTTCTCTCCCCACATATTTTACTGGCATCTTCCCCTTTCTTTTCCAGTTCTGCAGAAGGGTCTCAGCCCAAAACACAGACTATTTATTCATTTTCACAGATGCTGCCTGACCTGCTGAGTTCCTCCTGCATTTTGTGTCACCTTGGTTTTCCAGCATCTGCTGTCTTCCGCATGTTTATTCCAAAATCAATACTGACCTCTGCAGGCCACTTACAAAATGACAACATAGTAACATTATCCAAAACCAGAACCTAAATCTGAGACCTTCTGTGGTGTGGACCTTTTGGGATCCAACATGAGTCCCACAAAGTCAAATACCAAAGTGAGTTCTGCCTTAGAAGCCCAATGGAAGAGATCACCATGTTACATTGATTCAATTGATTTACAAGAGTTGCTATCTGCAAGAAGTGTAGACAGTTTTCAAGGATGGGTCCTTTGCCAGTAACATGGGCCTCATAAAAATGAGATCAATGCACAACTGGTTTATTCGGCTCTGATCAGTTCAGTACAGCACAGCAGAATCAATCCACAAGCACCTTTCCCATTATGAAGTACCCTGAGGAATCCTTAATCACCAAAAAGAGAAGAGGTTCCAATTCCTCTGTGAGCCCGGGTCCACATGAGGCTGGAGACAGCCTGTGCTGGGGTTGGAGGGTGAGTGGGTGGGAGGGAGGAATGTGGCTTCCTTTGTTGTGGTTGTTTTGTTGCTTGTTGTTGTTTTTGTTGTGTTCTGTGTTGGTCTGCCTCGCAACGTCGCTATGTTTTGTTAACACTGGATGGTGTGGGAACACTTGTGGGCTGCACACATCATATCCTCGGGAGAGTTGGCTGTTAATGCAAATGACACATTTCACTGGATATTTTGATGTACTAGTCATAAATACATCTGAATCTTGAACTTTCATCTGCTTAGCTGCAATTTGTTTTTGTTTTGCTGCTCTAGACACTGATTCTCTGAAAAAACACTCGCAGACTGAGTTCAGAGGCTAAAATTGTGCTTTTATCTCTGAATTAAGCTCTCACATTTCCAAATCAGGAAGTGCAGCAGCAACAAGCAAAGTAGCAAGGACCTGCATGGACTGAAAGAGTTGGAAAGGATTTACAGTAGGTGGTCGGTCAGAACCAGATCACATCCAAACCTTGCAGGAGAATAGTGTGTAAGGAGGCTGAGTATCTAGACAGACCATAACCTATTGATGCCTCTTGCTGCAGTGACAGCTGGTGCTTAATGTTAGGACCCACAATGGAGTTACAGGTAATGCATCTCTGATTCATTCAAATTTGTTTCAGGCACTATTTTGACATTAGTCAGTTCCTGAACACACAATGATCCAATAGATCACTGACACACCATTCATCACCAACTTCCCCTTAGAAGCTTCTCCATCATTCTGTGCGTGACTGACGTAAAACACTGTTTTAAGTTTCACATTCAAATGGTTAAAGTGGGGATTACTGGAATAAAATCGTTGTCATGGCTTTTTATCTCTACAATCTGCTCTATAACATGGTGCATCACAGCTCTGGAACAGGCACTTTGGCCCACAATTGTTATGCCAAACTAATTCAATCAGTAGTCAATAGACATTAGACAATAGGTGCAGGAGTAGGCCATTTGGTCCTTCGAGCCAGCACTGCCATTCACTGTGATCATGGCTGATCATCCACAATCAGTACCCCGTTCCTGCCTTCTCCCCATATTCCTTGACTCCGCTATCTTTAAGAGCTCCATATAACTCTTTCTTGAAAGCATCCAGAGAATTGGCCTCCACTGCCTTCCGAGGCAGAGCATTCCACAGATGGCCACAGATGGTCAAGTGGCCACCCAACTAAACTAATCCCTTCTTCCTATACAATCCTTAGATTTCCTGATCATTTATGTGCCTGTCTAGGAGCCTCTTGAATGCCTCTGTCACAGGGGTTCCCAAACTTCTTGATGCCATGGATCACTGCTATTAACCAAGGGGTCCGTGGACCCCAGGTTGGGACCCCCAGCTCTATTGTACTTACCCCCCCCCCAACCCTGGCAGCACATTCCAGGTACCCACCACTCTGTGTAAGTAAACCTGCCCCACTCATCTCCTTTGAATTTACCCCCTTTTCATCTTAAATGCATGCCCCCTGGTATTAGACACTTCAACCCCTTGGATAAAGGTGGTAAGGGAGGCAAGTGCAATGTTAGCAATCATTCTGGAAGGACTAGTAAATAAAACTAAGGATTTTAAGATCAGAATTTGGAGTATTGTGAGCAGCTTTGCGCCCCTTTTCTAAGAAAGGATGCGCTGGCATTGGAGAGGGTCCAGAAGAGGTTCACGAAAATGATCTTAAGAAGAAAAGGGTTAAAGTAAAAAAGATCACTCCCTACTTGTACATAGTTCTTTCCTTTTGCTTGTTTTTTCTTTCCACTCTTTTCTATAAGTGTATACCTCAGATAAATACTTTGTGGAGATTTGTGATATATATGATTATATGATATATATGTACAATGTCTGAAATACATCTTATGGAAATGTTTGTTTGATGATGAACTTCAATAAAAAAATAAATTACCAAAAAAAAAGAAAAAAAAAGTATGAAGTGCTTTTGATGGTTCTGGACTCGTACTTGCCAGAGTTCAGAATAATGAGTGGGAATCTCATTGAAACCTTCTGAATATTTAAAGGCCTAGATAGAGTGGACATGAAGAGGATGTTTCCTATAATGGGGAGAGTCTAGGACCAGTGGGCACAGCTCAGAATAGGATGATGTCCCTTTAGAATGGTGGAATTTCTTTAGCCAGAGGATGATGAATCTGTGAAATTTATTGGTACAGACCACGAAATCAGGTATATTGAGAGTGGCGGTTAGAAGGTTCTTGATTAGTGAGAGTATCAAAGGTCATCGAAAGAAGGCAGGCGAATGGAATTGAGAGGGATAATAAATCAGACATGATAGAATGGTGGAGCAACTCGATGGACTGAATGGCCTAATTCTACTCCTATGTCTTATGGTCGTATGGAAAGGATACTGATTGTCGACCCTATCCATGCCTCTCACAATCTTATAAACCTCTATCAGATCTCCCCTCAGCCTCTACTGCTCCAGAGAAACCAATCCAGGTTTGTCCAACCTCTTCTTATAGCACATGCCTTGTAATCCAAAGCTACATCCTGGTAAATCTCTTCTTCACCATCTTGAAAGCCTTGACATCTATCCTAAAATGACACAACCAGAACTAAATCCAATACTTCAGAGGCTGTCCAACTAAAGTTTTATAAAACTGCAGCATAACCTTCAGAGTCATGAATTTAATTCCTTTACTGTTAAAGGCAAGTTTGCCAGATGGCCTTTCCACTACCCAGTGCAGCTATTTTTAGGGAGCAAAGAACGTAGACTCCAAGATCCTTCTGACATCAACAGTGTTAAGAGTCTTACTATTCACTGTGCATTATCTCTGTAACTACTAGGTGACCATCATCACACACTGGCGAGACTTATTCTTCCATCTGCGTATTTAGAACCTGCAGACTTTTATGAATGCAATCTATTCCCAAAGCCACACATTTCTTCAGGTATGGTGTTGTCCTCCTGGATGAGAGAAGATCCTTTCCCAGAATCAGAGGAGTTCCCCAAGGGTGTCTCAATGGATAGCTTGGCAGAGGATGTCATATAGCCTCAGCAATAATCAGCAGGAATCAAGGGAAATAAAAAATGAATGGAAATCCCAGGCAGGTGTATGAATAACATGTTAGTAATAGCAGATGATTTTAATTTCCCTAATATTAACTGGAACTGCCATAGTGATAACAGATCAGATGGGCAGAATTTAAGTGTGCCCAGGAAATTTTCCTTGATAAAGATGGCCCTACCAGAGTAGAAGCTATACAAGCAAATGAGACAAGAAAGGGGCACTTTGGGACCAGTAACCGTTGTTCTATTCATTTTTAAATAGTTTTGGTAAAAGATAGGACTGCTCCACAGGTTTAAGTCCTGAATTGATGCAAGGCTAATTTTGATGGCATCAGACAAGAATATGCGAAGATTGATTTGGAAAGTATATTCACAGGTAAAGAGATGTCTGGCGATTGGGAGGCTTCTTTTTTTTAAAGAGAGACAGGAAGAGTTCAGGACAAACATGTTCCTGTTAAAGTGAAGGGCAAGGCTGGCAGGAACATTGATTGGCAAGGGGTATTGAAGCCCTGGTCAGGAAAACAGAGGTATATCAAATCACAAACAAGAGAAAATCTGCAGAGGCTGGAAATCCAAAAAAAACACACACAAAACAATGGAGGAACTCAGCAGGCCAGGCAGCATCTATAGAAAAGAGAACAAAACTGCCAAAGAGTTTCAGCCCGAAACATTGACTGTACTCTTTTCTATAGATGCTGCTTGGCCTGCTAAGTTCCTGAAGCGGATGTATATGTCAGGTATAAGGGACAAAGCAGTACATGCAAAGAAGAAAGTAGAAGGGCAAAAAATGAGACAAGAGTTATCCCAGGAAGCTAAGATACAAGAGAATTTTAAAATATTCTATGAGAAATCAGGTCTCATAAGTTTGAATGAAGTTATTGAGGAGTTGAGGAAAATGATTAACATGGGCAGTGTGGTATACATTGTCTACATGGGCTTTAGCAAAGTCTTCGACAGGATCCTGCAAGATCGGCTGAAGGTAGCATACATGGCATTCAGAGTAAGTAAGCAAACTGGTACCAAATTGGTTTGGTGATGAGAGGCAGAGGGTGGCAGTAGTGGGCTGTTTCTCTTGACTGGTGGTGTGCTGCTTGGATCAGCGTTGAGTCCTTCGTAGTTGATTGTATATATTAATGATTTGGATAGCTGTTGTTAACATGGTTATTAGCTTTGCAGATGATACCAAAACTGGTGCTATAGTAGAGAGGGAACAAATTTGTCCACAGTTACAGAGGAATCTAATGGGAAAATGGGCAAAGGAGCAGCAGATGGAAATTAACTCAGAAAGTGCGAAGAGGTGCATTTTAGGAAGTTAAACCGGGCCAGGACATAGAAAGTGAATGGCAAACCCTGGGGAATATAACTGAACAGTGAGGCCTAGGGGTACACATACTGAACAGTGAGGCCTAGGGGTACACATACTGAACAGTGAGGCCTAGGGGTACACATACTGTTCTCTGAAAGTGGCAACAGAGAAAAACAGGCTGGTGAAAAAGATGTATGGTATGCTTGCCTTCATTGGACTGGGCACTAATATAGAAGTTAGCATATCTTGTTACAGTTGTATAAATTGTTGCCTGGGCTACGCATGCAATACTATGTGTATAGCTCTGGTCACCACAGTACAGGAAGAATGTGATTAAAATGGAGAAGAGATTCAATGAAATGTTGCCTGGACCTGGAGGGCATGAGTTATGTGGAGTGATTGGATAGGCTGTAGTGAACTATGCTCAGGGGTGAACTTATAGATAGATAGACACTTTATTGATCCTGAAGGAAATTACAGTGTCACAGTAGCATTACAGAGCATTATAAAAAGTTTATTAAATTATTGGTGGCATAGATGGTCATAATCTTTTTTTCCCCAGAGCTGCAGAGAAACAAAAACTACAGGACTTGAGTTTAAGGTGAGAGGAAAAAGATTTGAAAGCGATCCAAGGGACAAAATTTTTCCAAGAGGGTGGTAGGTACACAGAACAAACTGTCAGAGCTGGTAACAATTGCAATGTTTAAACAATCATGTGCACATACTCATGGATAGAGGGGCATGGGTCAAATGCAGGCAAAGGGGGTTAACTTTGATAGGATCTTGGTCATCATGGATCTATTAATTCGTGATTGTACAGAAACCTAATGTTCAGGTCAGTCAGCAGAAAGAAATGGCGCTGAAATTTACTCAGGCTACTAGGTTCCTGCAGGGGCAGCATATCATGGGTTACACAAATATACTCAGTGGTCACTGTATTAGGAACCTCCTGTACTGAATAAAGTGGCCACTGAGTACATGTTTGTAGTCTTCTGCTGCTGTAGCCCATGGTTCAGCTTGTTGAGTATTCAGGGATGCCCTTGTGCACACTACTGTTGTTATGCGTGGTTACTTGCATTACTGTCACCTTCCTGTCAGATTGAACCAGTCTGGCCATTCCCCTCTGACCTCTCTCATTTTCAAGCCATTTTTTCCCCACAGAACTGCCACTCACAGGATTTTATTTTTGTTTTTTTCACCATTCTCTGTAAATTCTAGAGACTGTCATGTGTGAAAATCTAAGGAGATCAGCAGTTTCTGAGATACTCAAATCACCCCATCTGACACCAACAATCATTCTACAGTCAAACTCACTTAGATCATATTTCTCCCCTATCTGATGTTTGGTCTGAACAAGAACCTCTTGACCATTTCTGCTTGCATTTATACACTGAGTTGCCACCACATGATTGGCCAATTAGATATTTGCATTAACAAGCAGGTGTACCTAATAAAGTAGAAAGTGAGTGTATAACCGAAGGAGAATTCATCAGGAAAGAGCAAATGTTTATTTCGATAAATCTCTATAAACTTCCACCAGGATACAGGGTACAAATGTTGCTGTTCCTTGAATTATTGCCTTGGGATCAGTTATGCTTACCCAAGCGAGCAAACAGGGCCTTGCCTTGATGACTCATTGTAAAGCCAGTATCTATCGTGAACCACAGCAGCTGGCTTTCTCTTGTTGTTTGCATTATTTCTTTTCCGGCACATTGGGTGTTTGACTGTCTTTTTTTAAATGGGTTCTATTGGGTTTCTTTGTTTTGTGGCTGCCTGTAAGGAGACAAATCTCAAGGCTGTATGTAGTATAAATACTTTGATAATAAATGTACTTTGACTTTGACCTCTGATAATGCAACATCGATTCACTGAGCTAAAATATTGTCAGAAATGATTGTGCTCAAGTCTCCATTCTGGACCCATGCAAGCTGCCGTCTCAGAAGCAAGTATGCTAACAACTGAGCCACTAATATAACTAATTTCCATTTGCTTAATGTTTAATCTTATTTTGATTTCATGCAATGGGTGATACAGGTACATGACTAGTTCTTTGATGGTAAGTGTGACAGTTCCATTACGTGATAATTCTATAATATGAAAGAGCTTACTGCTTGTTTTATTCTATCAAATGGCAGAGTGATTCTGGTGCATGAGAGCTATCATAATCATCAAGGTGGTTTGTGATAAGTGAACTGGAGTCACAGCATCATTTACGGTCTCAATGAGTGATAAGGACGGCTTGAGGAGATGCACAGTATAACCGATGCTTCCATTTCTTACCTTTATATTGTATTTCTGCAATATTGTGCTCTGTGTTAGTCACTGAACTTCAGCAAAGATGAACTGTTATTCAAACTACCTGAGTTAGAGAGTTAAGTTAAATTATACAGTTGAGAAATGAGCTAATTGAGGAATTTAAAAGTAATGTGATAAAGCATGTTCATAAAAGCTAAGTACTCAAATTCTTCATCAGATAATACTGGGACATAATCATAATTGTAGCTGGGCAATTAAAAATAAAACCTATGAGCAAGTTTTTGTAGAACGTGACATGGAAAATCTGGAGCTTACACCCACTGAAGGCTGTGTGTGCAGTCTGTTGAAATCTTTAAAACTGAAGTTCATAGATTTTTGCAGGGTTATGGCATCTGAGATCAAAGACAGGAAAACGGAGTCACGCTAGAGATCATTCACAGCCTAACAGAATAGCAGAAATGGCTGGGGAGTCTGCTGCTCCTGAGTTTCTAACAGATTTTCAGGCTGGACATCAATGCCAAGATCTGGATAAAACCTGTGACAATGTCCTCCAGCTGGTTTACTTTGATATCAGTGTAAAATTACAATTGCATGACTGCATTTCTTATTAATCAGTGCTGCTTTCTTTCTGGTGTCAAACTGATTCCAGAACAAGAACTATTCTTCAATTGTGGGACTACATTCATGCAGAATTATTACAGAAAGCACTTGGTAATTAAAAAAAATAAGATTAGCTTTAAAGATAAGCTTTATTTGTCACATGTGCATTGAAATATTGAAATAAAAACAATGAAATACATCATTTATGTCAACAAAGAAAACAATCCAAGGGTGTGCCGGGTGCAGCTCCCAAGTGTTGCCATGCTTCCGATTGCCAACAGACAAACCTGAAATGTCTTTGGAATGTGGGCGGAATCCGGACCACCCAGAGGGAACCCACACAAGCACGGGGAGAAAGCACAGACTCTTTCCAGACAATGGTGGGAATTGAACCCCAATCTCACTGATCCAGTAAAGTGTTACCTTAACTGCTACGCTACTGTGCCACCCTTAAATTTATATTTAAAAATTTATTTCTCAGATAACAATGAGGCATAAAGTTATGTACGGTGTGGTTAATTTAGTAGCCAGAAAAACTTGTCCTTTACCACCTCCCTGTGGGTTTGGATATAAATAGTGAGGGAATTTTCACACCTCATCATTGAAGAATTTTGTGCACATCTTATTGAATAAATGATGATAGAATTAATTGGAGAGTTACTGAAATTTCTAGAATAATTATGTTCCATATTATTAGGGGTTTTCATTGAATTTGATTTGAGTAAACCATTGTGCACTGCCAATTCTATCCTTGATTTTCCTTGTAAAGCCTTTAATGTGTCTGACACAACAGCATACTGAGAAGGCCGGATATGTATAATTATGTTCAACAACCCTTCTGGGAATTTAGATCATGTTTGAAAGTGCCACTCCTGGTCTGCATGAGTCCAAGCAGGTTCCAAAACCATGCAATAGAGCTTTTACCAAAGAACTGGACACTGACCTACCACCTGATAATCCACTTCCCTCACCAACTTCACCAACAAGTCTACAGCTGAACCTATTTCCTCCCCACTATCAGTCACCAGCAGTTTAAGTGCAAGAGTCGAGCACTGTTCTTAATAAGTAACTGCATTTTGTTTTGCTATAAGTGTTAGTTTTCATTACTAGTGGTTTGACTAAACACTCAGAAACATACTGCTGGAGCAGCGTGCAATTCAGAATTGGGAAAAATGGATTGATGCTCAAGCTGAGGAGGAATATTGTTTTTATTTTGCTGCCTTTGTGCATGATTCCACATGATGCCGCGAAAAGTAAGAGCGCATAAGGTGGGGAATACGTGGGGACAAGAGACTGGAAATCTGGAGCAACAAACAAGATGCTGGAGGAACGCAGCAGGTCTGGCAGCATTCATGGTGGGAAATGGACAGTTGGGATTTTTGGTCGAGACAGGGCAGATAACCAATATGAAAAGGTGAAGGGAAGGGATAGAGCAAGAACCAGCAAACAATTATGTGAGGAAGAATAATAAGCAAATGGAGAAGGGGGAGTGGAAGTGCTGATTGAAGCTGGGAGGTATTTTATTTATTTATTGAGATACAGCATGGAAAAGACCTTTCCGGCCCCATGAGCCATGCCGCCCAGCAGCATCCAATTTAACCCTTGCCTAATCAAGAGACAATTTTCCTACTAACTGGTACATCTTTGGACTGTGGAAGGAGGGCAGGGAAACTGGAGTATCAGGAGAAATCACACACATTCCACAGGGAGGACGTACAGACTGCTTACAGATGATGTCAGAATTGAACTCTGAACTCTGACACTCAGAATCACGATGACTGCTATGCTACCATGGTGCTCAAGTGGTAGAAATGATGTTATCCACTTTGGAAGAAAGAATAAAAATGGCAGTTGTGGAAGGGATTGAAACTTCAAAATGTTACCATGGTAAGGTATCTGTGGGTCCTGGTACCTGAAACATGAAGGATTGGCAGACAGGTGCCTCAAAGTATCAGGAAGGCTAATGAATGTTGCCTATTAAGGCAAAGAGTAGGGAGATAAAAGTCAGGAAATTTTAATGCAAATTGACAAGGTATTGGTGAGCTTGCACATGAAGCTACATTGCAATACCACCATTACAAAACACCTTCACCATTTAAGAGGATCACTTTATTGTGACTCCCTGGTCTGTTCTCTTACCCTCACACCACTTGCTGCCCCACTGGAATTTTCCCTGACCAAAGGGAACATGGTACCAAGAGGTGCAACACCTCTTCCCTTCCCACCATCCAGGGAGACAAGCAGTCTTTCCTGGTGAAGTAGTGGTTCACTTGAATTTCTTCACAATCTGGCTGCCTCTACATTGGAGAAAAAAAAATGTAGATTGGCTGACTGCTTTATTGAGCACCGATACACAGTATGCAAGAGTAAGCCAGTGAGTTAGGGAATTCAATATCAAGTTCTTAAATAGTTGACCTGTCATTCTGAAGTAATGACCTGGAGGCATTATTTCAGCATAACAGGTTCATTACTTAAGATAGAAATAAGGAGGAACTAATTCTGACATCAGACCAAGAGCTCTTTGAATTCTCTATTCCAAAGAGCTATGGAGGCAAATCTATTTGAGGCAGAGATTGACAGAATTTGAAAGCCAAGGAGTCTGTGGAAAAGGCAGGAAATTAGGGTTGATGCCAAGATTGGATCAACCATGATCTTCTTAAATGGAGGAGAACATTTGAAGATCTGTTCTACTCCTGCTCCCGTTTCTTATGTTCCTGTGTTCTGGGTTCCGACATTTGCTTTATTTTCTCAGTTTGTTCATCCTGTCTTCACTTTTCTGATCTAATTCTTCATCCTCTTGAGGGAGCTTTTATTTGGATAGTAGTGAATCCTTTAATTTGCAATGGATTGTTTAGGAAGACCATTCAGGTTAACCTGAGAGCAGATTAACTGTTCACGGATGTCCTACAAGAAACGTTGAATTTATGGAAGAAGGTGGCAGAGGAGGTGTCAGAGGCAGTTCCAGTTGTATTTCCAGTTCACTTATCTACCTGAACCTTCACGTCCAAAAATCTTACAATTTAACAAATAATTATGCACAGCCATCTGTTGTAAAGCATTCCATGGAGTAGGAGAATTTAAAAATAGAAGTGTACAAGATAATGAGAAGCATTGATCATGTGGATAGTCAGAGGCTTTTCCCCGGGGCTGAAATGGCTAGCACAAGAGGGCACAGTTTTAAGGTGCTTGGAAGTAGGTACAGGGAGATGTCAGGGCTAAGTTTTTTTATGCAGAGCGGTGAGTGCATGGAAAGGACTGCCGGCGGCGGTGATGGAGGCGGGAACAATAGGGTCTTTTAAGAGTCTCCTGGATGACTACATGGAGCTAAGGTAGGCACATGTTTGGCACAGCTTTGTAGGCCGAAGGGCCTGTATTGTGCTGTAGATTTTCTATGTTTCTAAAACTATGAGCACAGCTCTTAGCAAAAAGAGTACAGATATTTCACTGGCTTATTCATGAAGAAATTGGAAGCATAGTAATTGTTTCTATCTGGCTATTAAAAGAACATTTCACCTCTTTGGCACATGACTGCTGCCTTAGATGAAGGAATTCTTTTACTTATTGGACCAACACTTACCTTCTGCAGTCCCACTAGCTCACCTCAAGAAGCACTCTCATCTTTGAGATAGTAGATTGGTAACTCTTGATAACAAAGGCCTGAACCAAAAGCCCAAGTAACAATTCCACTGTCAGTAGTCGAAAATGTGTTGTTCATGCAAAATATTAAAGAAAACCCTTGTCTAGACTCTCAGGTGGATGTAAATGATTCTGTAGCATTATACTAAACACAGGGAAATAGTCTCGGTGTGTTGGTGAATATTTATCTCTTCACCAACATCAACAAAACAGATCATCTGATCATGGTCTTCCTGCTCCTTAAAGGACATAGCTGGGTGGAAACTGATTGTTTCATTTCTTATATTAGAAGATAGACTGAAATAAAATAAATGAAGAAACACATTGAAATAGGATGACACTGGAGGTTTACAAAGACTATCAAGGTTTCAAGAGAACAACAGAGTTATAAATATTATGTGCAAAGCATTATGCCATTTTGATTCCAAAGAAATTAATTTTGTGCATCTGAGCTTCATGGTAGGAGGAGAAAAACAAACAAGACTTTGCATCTCCAACTTAATAACTTTTGGAGAGCTCTTAAAATGGTGATTCCCGACATACTGCTTGAATTACCATTGATCCAAAGTGATGCGTGGACTAGTTGTCTCCTACAAATTATGCCATCCTTTAGAGGTGGGTTCCAGCAGCAGAAATGGTGGGGATTAGGTCACCTAATGAATCCAAAAAAGACGACAAAACTATCACCCTACTTAAAATTCAAAAAGAAAAACTGCGGATGTTGGAAATCTAGAGTAAAAACAGAAAGTGTTAGAATGACTCAACAGGTCAAGTACCATTTATGAAAGGCGAAAAACAGTTAATGTGTCAGATTGGCAATCTTTATCAAAATTGTGTCCTATATAAGCACGCCCTCTCTCCACAGCCAATGTCTATTTTAGCAGATGAGGCTCTCATTTTTCATCTGTTGTGTATTCCCCGAAGAAAATTGAGAGAGTGGCATCACTATATGTTATCTACCATTGGTATCACTCAAAGAGTGCCCCAGCAGCCTCTTGGTATAAGGCTGCTGTTCCTGCCTGGAATACAGTACTGAATTGAAAATAAATTTTATTAAATAAAAATGTGATAAATGGTTGAATTTCTAGGCCTAAAAATTGTTTTTCTTCTACTTGATGTATTTACAAGAATGGTTAATGAGATGGTAAAGACTTATGTCATGACCTAAAAAATGTGAATTAGGTCTCACTAAACCCAAAGGATAGGAAGAGGGAAGGTGAATTGATTATGATTGATATTGGAAGAGAGCAGAGATAAGCAACAGGACAAAGAAAGTTCAGGTGCAAAGACCATGTGTCTGAACTCCAGCTCATGTCACATCTCAGGTGACATGGTAGTGACCACATGGAAACTGGTTTATAAAAATGTAACATTACCTGAACATGACAGATCATTGCAATGCCTTAATTATTCCAAATAATCTTCAACAGATGAAGGCCAAATGTGATTGAGTCTTCTATCTATGTCAAAATTGAATAAATGCACAGAGTCTTCAGAGTACCATATAATAGAGCACAATGAATTGTCACAGCTTGTTCTACAACTTGACTTTTGGCTTCTGGTATGGTTCAGTTTCTTGCTGCTGCTGCTGCTTGTGGCTTTCCAATCAGGTAATCTATTGTGTTGCCTCAATTTATAATCATGAATCTAAAAAAAATATGTGAGAAAATATTTTGAGAAAACAATGAACACATAAAGGGTCTCGGCCCAAAATGTTGACCGTACTCTTTTCCATAGATGCTGCCTGGCCTACTGAGGTCCTCCAGCATTTTGTGTGTGTCGCTTGCATTTCCAGCACCTGCAGATTTTATCTTGTTTGAGAAAACAAGGATTGTATTTGGTAGTATAAAAATTTGGTGTCTAACAGCTTCAGCAAAGTAAAGAGAACTGATGGGTATATGCAAATTCTTTGATGATCTTTTTACTGTGACATTTTCACTGTCAGACAGCTAATAAGATTAAATATAGCATAGGAAAGAAATAATTCACATAATCAATGTGAGCAAGAACAATCATGTATTTCAAGTGACTGCATTTCCTATCAAACACTAACAAAGTCCTCCCTGGAACTTCTAGTAAACCAGCAACTCAATGTTATGTGCCGTTCAGACAAAATTAAACAAATAATCACAGCTTTCTTCAGGCTATATGGTTTCACAGAAAAATACATTTCTGAAACGTAAATAAAAATCTAGAATCATGCAGTTTTCCAGAATTTCAGATTCGAATCTAAGAAGAATGGATACAATTTATGGAGTGTTGACGATACTTATGATTTGAGTATAATGATACTCAAATTAGTTGACTGGTGAAATTGATCATTATTTCAAATGATTTACAGAAGTATACCAACACTCCATGCAGTATGTTTGATGAATTTCCAGATAGGTAGGATTGCTAACTATCAACACAGGCACACCTTTTAGTGGGCTTTTAGCCCATTGCTCTCCCTCTACATTCATGAATGTGGCAGCTAAGCACAGCTGATGCTATCTATAAACTTGCAGGTGACACCACTATCGAGGGTAAAATTTCAGAGGGCAAAATCAAAACAAAGGCGTATGAGGTTTGGTTGCCTGTGTGGTATTGTGACAAAAATCTCACATTCAGCATGAACAAGACTAAAAAATTGATTGTGGACCTCAAGAAGAAAGGTCAGGAGAACACACACCAGTCCTTATTGAGGTGTCAGTGGTGGAAAGGGTGAGCAGCTTCAGGTTCCTGGGCATCAACATCATAGAGGATCTATCCTGGGTCCAACACACCAATGCAATCATGAAGAAGGCACCCCAGCAGCTCTACGGGAAGCTCCATTTAAGGATACATTTAAGAAATTTACTTCCAATGACAAGATTCTATACCATAACAGATACCTTCAACAATAGCTGACTCCACTGAAGAAAAATCCCAGGAGAAGTTGGGGGAATGGCTTTAAGACCAATCCGCCAGACCACCAGGTCCATGCAGATTCGAGTGGAGATTCAATGGAAAATTAAGACTAAACACACAGTTTGGAGTTATACTGTGACTTTAATGAACAACCTATGCAAACAAATTCTCTCCACAATAAAACTGATATCTCAGTCATGAATATTTCACAATTGAGTAGACATGAGAATTTCACAATAACCTCAGCTGCTTGATGACCAGTAAAGTATAAATAGAAAAAGGATCCATAAAAGAAAAAGGTAAATTAAACCTGTAATCTAATCAAGTCTCAGATAATTACTCGAAAATACCCATAACAATTATTATGTTGGTACCCATTAAGGTACACTATTATAATCAATTCCCCATTTACATCCATTTGTTTATCATTTCTAATAGCATCCCAGCTCAAAAGCAAATCTATGAAAACTTAAAAAGCTGTTTGATCAATGAAATCAGCTAGTTTAATAGTACAACTATCATAAGAAACACTATGTTGCAAAGAATTAATATGCCATCTTCTAAGAATTGAATATTGATCAGTGTGAGATAATTGTACAAAAATTACCAATATTGGAATCAGGATTGCAATTATTTGAAAAAGGAACTGGAATACTTTTATTTAAATATGAAAGCAATTGAATGAAATCATAACCCAAACAAAAACCTCGTTAGATTAATAATATACTGTCCCTTCAGGGAAACGTATTTTATCTATTAGATAATAGCCACAGAGGTTGCCTTCCTACAGTTTTTAATTAGCTCCACTACGTGTAGCTGATTGCTGCAATAGCATGTCAATTTGAGCAATGTGATAAATGTACAATAAATATGGAGCTACCCAGATCAAAAGGTTAACAACTTTTTTGCTTCTATGTGAAAATCAGTGGCACTACAGTAAGAAATAAATTCCAACTTCAAATTATAATCCTGGAATAAAGCATTTTATTTCCAAATGAGCACAGCTAGCTGAATTTGATTTCATGGCCGATCAGGCTTAGGCCACAGAGGAGTTTACAGCCAGAAATGAGTTGATGAAAACAAGCTGCAGCATGCCTATAGGCCAAAATGTTTTCTGTACTAAGATTTCATCTCTGCTTCTGATTATACCAACAGAAGTACAATAAAAAGCTGCTAATAATAATCATGACTTGCCAGAGTAAGCTCCTCTTACATTACAGCAAAAGTTAACTCATTTTATTCTTTTTGAAATATCACTAAGTAAGCAAACATTGTAAAATTAGGAGAGGTGTTTCAAAGACCAGTTATGCTCAGAATTATGGAGCAAAAACTAACCACTGACGCAACTCAGTGGGCATAAGACCCTGCATCAGGACTGAGACTGCAGGGGGGAGATGGCCTGCATAAGGAGAAGAGGGAATGGGGGTGAATGAGGAACTGGCAGGTGATAGATGAAACCGGGTGAGGAGGAGGGCAATGGGTGGATAGAGTCAGGTGGGGGTGGGGGGTTGGAAGAAGGAGGAAAAGAAAAATGGTGAATCAAACGGATCAAAGGAGCAAGGGTTACTGAAATTGGAACATTGGATGTTCATACCATTGGGTACCTAAATGGAATATGAGATACTCTTCTTCCGGTTTGCTTGGCTGGTAAGAGAGAAGATCAAGCACAGGCAGAATACATGGGAGTGGGAAGGGGTTGCAAAATGGTAACTGGGAGCTCAGGAAAACCTATGGACAGAGCAAGATAGTTTACATTTGGGTTTTCTGATTTAGAGGAAGCCATATGAATGTACACAGAAGGCAGATGATGTTGTAGCACAATTAGAGATTGCCAGGTATGACATTGTGGGCATCACTAAGTCGTGGCTGAAAGAAGATCATATTTGGGAGATTAACATTTAAGGATGTTAAGCTGTCAAATGATGAGGGGTGGGGTGGCCCTGCTGGTAAAAATTGTAATCAAATCTTTAAAAAGAGGTAATATAGGATCAGAAGATGAAGAATCCTTGTGGGTAGAGTTAAGAAATTGCAAGGGTAAAAAGAACCTGAATGGAGTTTCATTTAGGCCTCCAAATATTGGCCAGGATGTGAGACACAAATTAAAACAGGAAATAGAAAAGGCATGTAAAAAGGTCAATGTAATGATAGTGATAGGGGATTTCAATATGCAGGTAGATTGTGAAAATCATGTTGGTGCTGGACCCTAAGACAGGGAATTTGTAGAATGCCTAAAATATGGATTTAGACAGTAGCTTGCAGTTGAGCTCACTACAGAAAAGGCAATTCTGGATTGGATGAAATGAACCAAATTTGATTAGTGAGCTTAAGGTAAAGGAACCCTTAGGAAACAGTGATCATAATATGATAGTATTCACCCTGCAGTTTGAGAGGAAGAATATAAAGTCAGATATATTAGTATTACCATGGAGTAAAGAGAGTTATAGAGGCCTGAGAGAGGAGCTGCCCAAAGTTGATTGGAAGGGAACACTTGTAGGGATGACGGGAACTTCTGGGGTCAATTCAAAATGTGCAGGATAGATACATCCCAAAGATGAAGAAAAAATCTAAAAGGAGAATGAGATAACCGTTTTTGACTAGAGGAGTCAAATACAGCATAAAAGCTAAAGAGAGAGCATATAATATTACAAAAAGTAGCAGGAAGTTAGAGGATTGGGAAGCTTTTTAAAAAACCAACAGAAAGCAACTAAAAAAGCCTTAACGAGAGAAAAGATGAAATGTGAAAGTAAGCTAGCAATAATATTAAAGAGGATACCAACTGATTTTTCAGATATATAAAGAGTAAGAGGCAAGAGTGGGTATTGGACCATTGAAAAATGATGCTGAACAGTTAGTAATGGATGACAAAGGAATGGCGGAGGAATTTAATTAGTGAAGACTGAAGCAAAACACTATGGAAGTTACTGGCAATACACTAGAAATTCAAGAGTGACATGGGACAGAATTAAGTGTTGTTGCTATTACCAAGGAGAAAGTGTTAGGGAAACTGAAAGGTCTGAAGTTAGGCAAATCACCTGTATCAGATAGACAACACTCCAGGGCTCTAAAAGAGGTAGCTGAAGAGTGTGTGGATGCATTAGTAATGATCTTTCAAGAATCACTAGATTCTGGAATGGTTCCGGAGGATTGGTAAATTATAAATGTCACTCCACTTTTTAAGAAGGGAGGGAGGCAGAAGAAAGGAAATATAGGCAGTTAGCCCAACTTCAGTAGTTGGGAAGGTATTGGAGTCCATTATTAAGGATGAGGTTTCAGGATACTTGGAAGCACATGATAAAATAGGCCAAAGTCCACATGGTGTCCTTAAGGGGGAATCTAGCCTTACAATTCTGTTGAAATTCTTTAAGGAATGAACAGACAGGATAGACAAAGGAGAGTCAGTGGATGGCACTTACTTGGATTTTCAGAAGGTCTTTGACAAATTCCCCCCCATGAGGCTGCTTAACAAGTAATGAGCCTATGGTATTATAGGAAAGATACAAGCATGAACAGAAGATTTGCTGACTGGCAGGAGGCACACAGTTGGAATAAAGATTTTTTTTCTGGTTGGCTGCTGGTGAATAGTGTTGTTCACAGGGTCAGTGTTGGGACCACTTCTTTTCGCCTTATATGTGAATGATTTGGATGATGGAATTGATGGCTTTGTTGGCAAATTTTTGGATGATATGAAGATAGGTGGAGGGGCAAGTAGTGTTGAAGAAGCAGACAGAATGGGAGAATGGGCAAAGATGTGGCAGATGGAATATAGTGTAGGGAAGAGTATGGTCTTGCCCTTTGGTAGAAGGACTAAAGACAGACTATTTTCATAATAAGGAAAAAAAATTTTTAAACGGAGAATGTTTCTCCACTTTGTAATAAATGCAACTCTGCTGATGCCTCTTTAATTCATATGTTTTGGTTTTGTCCTACAACTGAAAAGTTTTGGCAGGAAGTATTTCATACCTTCTCTCAACTTTTTAGGGTCCAATTTGACCCAAATCCCCTTACTGCCTTGTTTGGTATTATTGCAAATGAAGATATAACTTTAAATACTCCTAACCTACAGGTTTTAGTTTTTACCTCTCTTTTAGCAAGAAGAGCAATCTTGCTTAAATGGAAGGAGTCTACCCTCCTACACATCTTCAATGGCTACGTGATATTATGTTGTATTTAAATTTAGAAAAGATCCACTGCTCAGTCTTAAGTTCAAAACAATCTTTTTATGATATTTGGGGACCTTTCCTAAATTACTTTTCCAATTTATAAAGTTTAACAGTGCACAGACTTTTATGTATATTTTTATCTTCTCTTCTTAAGTGAATATGTTTTTTTTTCTAATTATCCATTGTCAACCATCAGCTTTTTTCTTTGGTAGTTGGTAGGGGGTTGACTTTTTTTATATATAAAAAAATTTCTTTTGTGATGTATGACCTACCTTTAAATTTTTGATTACAGAGTGGTATACCTTTATGTGTTATGCTATAACATTTTGATCAATTTTATTACAATATATGAATGTACACAAGTTATGTTGAGATGTATCTATGTGTTGCACTCTGTAAATCTTTTTTTTTTCTCCTGAATAAAAATATTGTAAAAAGAAAAAAAAAACGGAGGAACTAAGGGACTTGGGAGTCCTTCTGCAGGATTCCCTAAATGTTAACTTGAAGGGTGAGTTGGTGATAACGAAGGCAAATGCATTGTTCATTAGCATTCATTTTGAGAAGACTAAAATACAAAAGCAAGAATGTAATGCTGAGGCTTTATAAGACATTGGTCAGATCACACTTGCAGTACTGTGAGCAGCTTCAAGCCCCTTATCTAAGAAAGGATGTGCTAGCACTGGAGACAGTCTATTGGAGGTTCATAAGAATGATCCCAGGAATGAAAAAGTTAACAGATGAAGAGAGTTCGATGGTTCTAGACCTGTATTCACTGGAGTTTAGAAGAATGACAGGGAAATCTCATTGAAACCTGCAGAATATTGAAAGTTCTGGAGAGAATGAAAGTAGAGATGATATTTTCTATAGTGGGTGAGTCTAGAACCAGAGGGTATAGCCTCAGATTGAAGAAATGAGGAGGCATTTCTTTAGCCAGCGGGCAGTGAACCTATGGAATTCATTGCCACCGGTGGCTATGGAGACCAAGTCATTGAGTATATTTAAAGTGAAGGTTGATAGGTTCTTGATTAGTCAGGGCATCAAATATTATGGGGATAAGGCAGGAGATTGGGGTTGACAGGGATAATAAATTAGCCATAATGGAATAGCAGAACAAACTCAGTGGGCCAAAAAGTACAATTTTGCTCCGATGTCTTATGGTGATATGGTCTTGTATTGTGAGCAAGCGTAAACCAGTTGAATGCATTGACAAGCTCCTGCACTCCATCAACTATTGCCTCCCTAGGATCCCAGAGGTATGCCAATCCAACTTCTCTTCCCATTCTCACTGTGACCTGCCTTTTATCAGTCTTCTCTACTGTCAGGGTGAGGCTGAACAAACTTGAAGAACACAGCAAGATGAGGAATACCTCATATTCTGTCCAAGCAGACAACAATACAGAGGGATGAATACTGAATTTTCCAGATTTTGTTAACGCACACCTCCACCCAATATTCCTTTGTTTCTTCTTCAGATCCACCCAGCTTCTCCCATCTCACCATCTAGTCCTACTTATCACTTTCTAAATATATTGAACTCTTCATTGTCTCAACATTTGACCTTTCAGCCTTTGTTTTGACCTCCCTCCTCCTCACCTCTGGCTTCAACTGCCCAAAATACCCCTCTTCAGCAGGTTTCATCTATCTCTTGCCACACCCTCCTGCTCACCTCTTTATAATACTTATCTCACCGCTACATTCGGTCTCAATGCAAAACCCCAAAACTTTGACCACCTGTTTGCTTCCACAGATGCAGTCTGACCTGGTAAGTTCCTCCAGAAATTTGCTTTTTGCTCTAAATTCTAGTATCAGCAGTCTCTAGTGCCTCCATGATCAAAATGTTACCTTTTTCCAGATAACACACAGGCACCTCCCTCATCATCCAAGGATATGTCCTGCCCCATTGGTAGGACTTGTAAGAGATTATGACACATTGTCAGGTGAGTGAAGGTCTGTCATATCAAATGCTATATCCCACTGTTCAATGTACCAATATCACCACTTCCCTTCCAAGATCTTAAGATTCCCTACGTTCATATTGTCGGCTGCTTTCTTATGTACTTAGTAATACTACAGGTTTCACGCCTGATATAATTTTGACAATTATTGTTCCATGGTACAAAACTTTAGGACTCACTTAAAGACATCTGCTTGGTAAGCTGTAATCACCTCCATGATAATTTCCACCAAATTATGCATTCAAACTGCAGAAATTTCAGTCTGCTTCTGGGCATTGCAGATCAGTAATGAAAAGTTAAATAATATTTTTTAAGGAACAGTCAATAATAGGCAGTTACTGGCAAATTGTAGTCAAGTATTTACTTAAAAATCAAGGCAAAAACATAACTCTGTTATAGGTGACTATGGCTTGCTAATTTTACATGTAATTGCAGTCAGACAGCCAGTAGAAGGAACACCCATTAAAAGGAAATTGTCAAGTTCTGCTGTAAATGTAGTACAGCTTTCCCAATCCTGTCAAGAATTTGATTGATGACACCCTTAAGCAGTGTTCAAGATAGCCACCATCTGCAAAGCAGTTTTATCAAAAAAATAACATGGCCAAACTGCTTTGCAAACTGTGCCCATTGCACTGTACACTGTGCAGTTTGATATAGAGACGTCTGTAGTTGGGAGTCTGACTGATTGTAAACCACTGCACCAAAGACTGTGACTTCTACCAAATTAGCATTGACTGGTCTGCTCAAGACAGGAAAAATACAGCAGGAACTAAACTTACACTAATGCTTGCTTTCGGTTGTTAAAATTATTAGTTGGAAATCTTAGAACACATGACTAAGATGCCAAATCAGAAAACTCTTTCAATTTTACTTAAAAAGATTTTATCGTCATCTACTTTTAAAAAGAATTCTTAACAAAATATTATGTTCACCCAGAAGCTAGGTAAACCCAGAAGTATTTTAACACTCAGTCGCCCAAACTTGCTCTAATCTGTACAAAGAGACGTGATTGTTATAGAACATGGAACATTAGAGCACAATACAGGCCTACAATACTGTGCTGACCCTTTGACCTATTTTAAAATTAATTGAACCTTTCTCTCCTACATAATGCTCCATTTCTCTATTATATATGAGCCACCCTAAGAGTTTCTTAAATGTCACTAATGAATCTGTCTCTATCACTGCCCCGGCAGGGTGCTCTACATACCCATCACTCTTTGTGTAAATACCTTACCTTTGACATCACCCCCTATATTTTCCACCAATCACCTTAAAGTTATGTTCCCCCTTGTTTTAGTCATTTCCAACCTGGGAAAATCTCTGGCTATCCACTCAATTCATGCCTTTTATCATCCTGTTGAACAGTTTAATTTGAAACTGGTGGTAAGCTGTCTTCTGGAATCACTTTAGTCCAGACTTCGACTTTGAAGCAAAGAACAACAATGTTTCCAAATCTGGATGTTATCATAGATGGGAGAGAAATTACGGATAATAACAAAAACATGCACTACCATCCCATGTCCTTCTTTGTAATAGGTTTCTGAGATAGCTTTGAAGAAGCTTTGGAGAGTTGCAACAGTGCATTCAGTACATGGGCAACTTTTCAGATCAAGTTGTCCAGTTTAGCGGCATTAGGCATGGAATTTTCCACTACTGTATTTTATAGTGGAAAATGGAAAGCAGTCGTGTACAATCTTCTTGAAAAAGATAATATTGACCTACTGAAGGAAGGTCAATGTAAGAACGAAGAAAGATGATTAAGCCTTCAAGAAGTATAATCATCTTCCCTTGTTTTGGTTATAATCCAACCAATGGAGAGTTTTCCCCTTGATTATAATTAACCTTAATTTAATACGGACCCATAGATGCCATACTCAGACAGCGGTTACTTTGGTGATGTTTCATCTTCTCTAGAAATTAGCTCACCATCAGTGAGAAAGTCAAAGGTAAAGAAATAATATTTGGCAGAATTCTTAACAATTCCTATAGTCACATTGCTAGTGATTGAGAATAGGGTGGAGGAGCAGTGATTAGTCAAATTTGATTTAACCTATTTTAATTGTCCAAAGTTCAAAGTACATTTATTATCAAAGTATGTATATATTATACAACATTGAGATTCGGCTCCTTACAGGCAGCTATGAAACAAGGAAACCGAATAAAACCCATTAAAAAAAGACCATCAGACACCCAATGTGCAGGAATAAACAAACCATGCAAACAATAAAAGTAAGCAAATAGCATTCAGAACAGAAGGTCACAAAAGTGAGACCGCAGCCACGAAGCCAGTCATCACTGCAGCCGATTCAGGGGCCCATTCAGCAGGCCACAGCTCAGTTCAGCGCAGAGATAAGTAAACCTCACGAAAAACAAAGAAATCCTTGAGAAAGTTTCCAAAATGTTCTCTTTCCATCGGCATTGTCATCATATCTGAACTGCTTGCTTGGAAATGCAGCAAATTCTGTAGCACAAATAACCAACATTATCGTCAGGATCATATTTGGATGTGTAGGACTCAGCAATGTTGAGAAAGAGAAGTAATCTTGAAGTTTTCTCTTTTTATTCATAATGTATTTGACTTCCAGCATTCAGTAGTGAATGTGGCAGGACTAGTGACTTGGTCCAATCTTGAAGTTTCCAGTTCTGGCAGGCTGGTTCCACTAACAGTCATACATTCAGTTCTGTGTAATAGATGCACCAGCTGGACCCTTAAAATGCAAGCACAACTGAGGCTACTCTCGATATGCTCTCCTACACTCTGTACTTTGCTCAAATGGTTCCATGGGGGTTACACCAGATTATGAGGTTGCAGTTATGATGGATCACAATGCTGTTGTTATGAATGACCACGGGTAGCTCATTTTGAACTATTCATTCTGCTATGATAGGCTAATTGGTGAGGATTTTCAAGGAGGACTGCCATTGAGTTGGTATTCTGAAGTCGTTCTGGACTTGGCCAATGCAGTTGGTAGAGGAACCATACAGCCTATTATGATGTACCTACAGACACCCTTTCAAAGGCTCAACAACTTATATTGTCAATGTTATTTATTTATTAATTTGCACAATTCGTCTTCTTTTGCACATTGGTTGTTTGTCAGTATTTGTTCGTGAATTGGGGGACTGCTTCGATAAGCACCTCTGCTCCATCCGCCAAAAGTCGAACTTCTAATTCCCATTCTTGTTCCAACATGTCAGTCCATGGCCTCCCCTTTTGCCAAGATTAGGCCACCCACAGGGTGAAGGAGCAACCCCTTATGTTCTGTCTAGGTAGACTCCAGCCTGATGGCAAGAACGCTGATTTCTCCCTCTGGTTAACAAAAATTCCCATCCCACTCCCCTCATTTTTTATTCCCCACTCTGGCCCCTTAACTTTTCCTCAACTGTCTTTTACCTTCCCCTGTGTCCCTTCCTCCTACCCATTCTCCTATGGTCCCCTCTCCTCTCCTTTCAGATTCCTCCCTCTCCAGCCCTTTACCTTTCCTGCCCACCTGGCTTCTCCTTTCTCCTTCATCTCCCCAAACAGTTTTTTCTGGCACCTTCACCTTTCCTTTACAATCCCAAAGAAAGTTCTCAGCCTGAAACATCAACAGTTTGTTCATTTCCACGGATGCTGCCTGACCTGCTGAGTTCCTTCAGCATTTTGTGGGCGTTGCTTTGTTTAAAGATTCAATGATTCAAAGCACATTTATTATCAAAGAATGTATAAATCATACACCTTGAGATTTCTCTGCTTATAGGCAGACACAACACAACTAACCCAAATAACCCAATTTTAAAAAGATCAAGAACGACTGCGCAGAGAAAGAGAGAGAAAAATAATGAAAAAATAGTTTTTTCATAAATTCTATTGTGCTTCTTTATTTTCCTATAAATTTCAAGTTTGTATATGGTGACCTACACATACTTTGATAGTACATTGACTTTGATAAAGGATATGGAATACGTAGAGGTTAACAAAAGTATTTAACTTACACTGGGCAGGGGATTTTAAAGTGGTATTCAACACTGAAGAACTTTGAATCATCAGCAGAATCAAATACATTTTGGTGTAGTTCATTCAGTGAACTTAGCAGTCAGAAGGACTCCCAGTGTTATTCGCCTATTGAGGTGTTTCCAACACAAGTACAAACCCTAAGGAAATACAGAAAATAAAGAGCAGGGGTGCTGATATATGACCTCCACACCTATCCAACCACAACAGAATAATAGAAGCACAAACAGAGGAGTTGGCCAGGCAGAGCAGACTAACAACCATACTCCCCAGACTCTTTGACTACTGGAATGCTAATCAACTCAAACCAAACCCAAAGAAATGTCATTTCAGCTTCTCCAGGGTGTGAATTAAAAGCTAAACACCACTAAGAATGATGTCCCTCTCACTATATGTATAAATTCAATATACCCTGAGGCAAACCAAGACATTACACTAACTAAAGCCATATGCAGAAAATTTGAAAGCCTTTTAAAATATGGATGTTTAAAGTTTAAAGCAAAGGCATATGCAATCATGGTGAGAACTTCAATCTAACCCTGTGTTGCGCCAGTGTCACATATGTTTTCCTAATATGGTAATGCAATGTTCATGTATGTAAAAAGAGACATGGTGCAAAATGACGGGAGAAGAATCATCTCTGGCTGCCTTAAGTAGTTGGCATTTTGAATATTTTTGCTAGAACTGCACCATCAGACATTTGGAAAGCTGTGGCTAGACAAAGTCAAAATAAACTGCAGAACGATAATACCAGATACATTATACATGGTTAATCGGGAGCTGCACCTGGTGCAGAAATATGGTCAGGGCAATTTGACTAGTTTGCAGTGGAGTCAGTGTGGGTAGCTTCCTGTCCAGGCAGAGGAGAAATAAACAATTCAGAAGGCTCTAAACCAACCATCAGTTAGGCAATGAAACAGTGTCTTGCCACAATGCCCACCTGGGATTTTGATAAGACTCAGGCATTTTGGTCATAAGGTTGTGTATAGTTTCTGATCTTGCAGGGACCAAGCTTTCCATCAAAACCTGTTTGGGGAAAACTATGACTGTGATGGATAGACACGATAAGAAGCTGAAACAGCAGCTAGTGGCTGTTAGCAAGTGGTTGCTATCCACATTGGATTTCATGCTATGAGAGTCAACAATGAGGACTCCCAAAATCATACCCTCCTAACATCATCTCAAGTGCACACTCAAAATGCTGAAGGAACTCAGCAGGCCAGGCAGCAACTATGGAAAAGAATAAACAGTCAACATTTCAGGCCGAGACTCTGATGAAGCATTTTGCGTGTGTTGCTTGGATTTCCAGCATCTGCAGATTTTCTCCTGTTTGTGATCATCTCAGGTGTTTTTTCCCCCTACAGGGACTTAAAAGCTTCTGATACAAAACAGAGATTTTTCATAATTATTTTGTGTGAAGTCACTGTGAAATTCCCCATCTAGGAAATATTGGAAACAAAATTAATTTTATTACTCATAACTTTTCTTGACATCCTAACTAACATTTGGATTATAGAAGTAATGTAAAATGAAAACATTGCAGAGTAGTTTCCATGGTGCAAACATAGTATTTCCGTCACAATAAAACCACAAAACTGATGAACAACATTTACCACAAAATGACAACGTGCTCAAATTCAGAATTTTGTTTGATTTAATTAAGCTATATTAATTTACTATTATAAATAACCTAGTCACAGAAGCATTGAACATCAGAAGAGATTTATTACAAGCTGGGTCTGTTGAAATTTTATTTCATATAGTGATTGCATAGTGAATTTAGAGATTAAAAGTAAGTAAATTACAATGTACTGCATATTAAATCTTCTGGTGACAGCTTAGTGAGGTAAGGGCATAGCATTATGTCACTAAGGACTTGTACCAATTTAGTAAAGATGTTGCTAATGATATGTGGAAATCTAATGAGAGATAACAGCAATAAAAAACAAAAATTTGCGAAGGATAATGTAATACAGCTTGTTGAAAATATTTAATTTCTCAAATACTCAATGCTACTTTTCCTTACTTGTGTACCTTTCCCAAAAAGTTCGAAGTAGTCCAAAATTAAAATGCAAAATGAGTGGAAGCAGTAAATTCTGATAGTGCACTGAACAGAATCTAATATACGGTAATAGTTTTATTGGCCAGGTGGGAAAATATTTATGATCTGTTGGAGAGAGCAAAAAAAAAATTCTGTAAAGTTGAGCACAGTTAAACATGCTCTTATTTGAATGAAGAGCAAAGCACTTAGTTCTCACTTAATTTTAAATTTTCTTAAAAGAACCAGCAAATCCATATTTTACATTTATCTTGATCACCAATTTGCTGTATTGGTAGTTTTTCTTTAAATTTTATAAATACAAATAAAATGTGCATGTATATTTTTGTAGTGCTTATAAAATTCACTATGCTTATCTTGTTTGACAGTACCCAATTTATTGCTTTAATTTAATAAAAGTGCAAAGGCTATTTCCCAGAATTGATAAATAAGAGAGCATATTTATGTCAGAACTCCAGCAACAAATTTCTCAAAACATTTTTCTAAGATTATCCAGACATTATGGGTATTAGCCAGTAAGCTCCAGAATTTCAAATTTCAAATCAAAAATCATCCATGAAGGTTCAGTAATACACTTCAACGTCTGGATGGTTGTAACTTGAAGGGGCCTCCTATGCAGCTGCTGCCATTATCCTTCTACTTAGAAAAGACTCTGTCTTTGGAGGTACAGTTGATAAGTCTTGGCACGTTGCTGTAACATTGCAGCTGTGAAGTACACATCATGGAAAGAGGAATGTGTAGAGAGATGGTCAGTCAATTAGGCTACTTTATCCTCAATGATGTAAAAGTTACATTCCAGACAAATGACATTTTGTATTTCAGGACTCGATGGGATGGACTAGGATTCAAGTGATGGGTGACTCACTCTCCTCTCACCTGGTCTTGAAACTACAATACTATATCAACAATACGATTGCTTATGGCCACCACCAAGAAGTTGATGATATCATATTAATTTTATATACCAAAAGAATTTGTTGGAATCGCTCTCATTGCAGCTAGTCACTTGCACGGCACGGTTTATTTGCTCATCCATGCGTTCATGAAGCAGATACCTCATAATATTTTTCACTAAATCACCAACAAAACCACTTCTAACTTTACAATGGCTGGATCAGAGAGGAAACTGAAGGAGGTGACTGGATGCAATGCTCTTCCCTATAAAAGTCGCACAGTAAAGTCCTGTGGTTGATCCTCCCAACAATCATTTTCCTTTCTGTCCAACCACAACACATGCTTTCTCATCCAGCTCACAGTGAATTTGAATTTGAACTCTTCTTTATGTTTTTTTTAAATTTCAAGGGCAGATAATCTTGCCTCATCTCCCCATTTGTCAAACAAGGTAATGTACTGAAAGTGGACTTGAAGCAAAGTAAACTTATACAAAACCAGTGAAAATATTGCTAAGAGTTGTTTACTGTCTTGGATCCTCACTTACTGGGCCAAGTGCAGAGAGCCAATCGCTGTGAAGTCTGGAGTCAGGTAGCAAGGCCCTGAGTTCCTTTGTACCAAGGCCCCACTCCCAAAATACCCCTTATGGGCACTGACTGAGGAAAGCTGACGTGGAACTTGGGCTATTGCCTAAATCATCAGGGATTTTGTTTTTTTTAAAGTATGACGAAGAAATAAATAGTTCAAATTTATAAAATATTTGAAACACACAAAGCCAAAAAAGGTGCATTAAAACAAATTAAAATACTTCAAGAAAAGTCATTTTCTTGCTGGGCTTAGAATTCTGTTAAATTTTAATCTGGTCTGCAATTCTATGCCAGGTCCTGCGTTCAGCAATGGGGTATCAAGACAAGTCTGTGTCATCTGTACTTAGTAACTCACAGATATCTCATTCAGCGGTGTATACATGCAAGTCAGACCAGCAACCCATATTCCATCCAACAAGATCCACTTAACATTTGCGTGATCTACAGTTCCAATTTCAGTAAGAACAGTAATAAATGGCAATAGTGTCAGACACCACTCCAGTTTTGCTTTGCTATTGAAGAGAAGAAACTGTTTTGTTTTGGAACTGGTACTGTGAAGCAATTATCTTGCATACTATTCATACAGACCAATTCATTACAAAGTGCATTGAGATAGTACAAGGCAAATTAATAAAATGCAGAATGAAGTATCATTGCTATAAGTAAGTGTAGTGCAGGTAGACAAGAAGGTGCAAGATTGTAACGAGGAAGATTGTGAGGTCAGGGGTCTTTTGTACTCAGGAGCCCTTCTATAGTGGTAGAACAGCGGTGCAGAAATTTTCCTTAAGCTTGGTGGTATGTTTGCAACTCACAGTTAATACACAGCAAAGACTTTTGAACATTTCACATGTACTGGTCAGAATAAAAATTACCTTCAGCAAATTAAATCTAATTATTTTAATTAAACCCGCTTAGAAATATAGCTTGAGAACGTTCTGAACCTCATCTTAATTAAAACTTCTTTGGATTCCACATGCAGAGATCCATGATTGATTTTCTGTACCTTAATGAACTCTTCCTTCGAGTTGCTTACTGAATGAATGTGATACACAGTAGAGGTTCTCCACAGCTTAGAGACATCCTGTACATATGAGCAAGCATTTGTGAGACATTCAGGAGTTATTTTCTGGCTGCTGTAGGGCTGCATGCATTTTCTGCTGTGTGGGAACTCTGCTCATGTTCACATGTCTGACCAGCGAACTGTCCAGATAATGAAGCCTTCCATACTGTAACCTTAGAAGGCCCACACAATAAATCACTATACTTCAAAGTATGCAATAGGAGTGAGAATTGAGTCTATGCTGTGGCTATGTACATATGGATGTTTTGAAGGTCCAGAATTGGTGTATCAGATTTTCTGATCAATATTTCAGGTCCTTTCCGAGAAACCTCAGTGTACTGAACAGAGGAAATACTTATGTGTGGTTTAGCTGAGGACGGACACAATCAGGAATAATTACATGTTTTAAAAAACTGAACACTCACTTTCACTGCCCATTCCCACTTCATTGACTACTGAAAGCTTTACTGGCACAAAATCCTTTTTTGGAGTTGCCTTTTCCAACATGAACTCGAACTCAATTAGAACTATGTTGTCTATGTCTCAACTTTTATCAAGCGTCAGTCATTACTTCTGTACAAGCCAACCTACACTGGCTCCTAGCATGCTAACGCCTGTATTTTAAAATCTTCAGCCTTGTTTTGTAATCTCACTATGGCCTCATTCTTCCTTATAAATTTAATTGACTCTAGCCCTACAACTCGCTGGTAAAAAAAAAGCTCTCTGCTGCTTGATTTTTGCAATCTACCTCATTTTTTAAAATTTATCAATCTTACAGATCACTATGTAACATTGCTATGAGTATCTTTAGTGAGCAGTCTGCTTCAAGGTGATAGCTCACCAGACTGCTCAAAGTAATTAGAGTTTAAAAGCTAATCTTGCTAGCAATATTTTCATCTGTATATGAAATTAAATAGTATTACTAAAGTATTCCTTCTCACTGGAACAACAGTTTTGACTTCATTTGGGCGTGACCCACTTACTGGTACTAATAAAAGGAACTTAAGAGGTGCCCGTTTAAAAATTTTTGGGCATATGGCCTGCATTTACTAAAATACTGACTAATATCATACATTGTAGGTCAACAGACCAAAAGCAAAACATTTATGCTCACTGTTTATCATACTTTCTCATGTGTCCAAGTAATTCACTTGATATTCCACATCAACAATAATGGCTTACTTTAATGTGATGCTTTTGAGCAGTATCAATTTTTAATCATCCAGAAATGAAACTATAAATAATGCATTAATATTTGGCATAGAGTCAGTCACATAAGCAACATGACCAGATGGACAAAATTATATTTCAAAGGCTTAAAACACCAACCAAATTATTTGAGAAAAACTTGAGAACTGCATCTTCAATAAGCTTTCAGCACTAGACACATGCTCCGTTACCATCCAGAAATCCAACGCGATGAAACAGCGATTTTAGGATCAGAATCAGGTTTATAATTATCAGCGTGTGTTGTGAAATTTGTTAACTTAGCGGCAGCAGTTCAATGCAATGTACGATAATATAGAAAGAAAAAATAAGTAAATCAATTTTGTGTTTTAAATAGTTGGATTAAAATAGCGCAAAACAGAAATAATATATTTTTTAATAAGAGGTAGTGTTCATGGGTTCAATGTCCATTTAGGAATCGGATGACAGAGGGGAAGAAGCTGTTCCTGAATCGCTGTGTGTGTGCCTTCAGGCTTATGCATCTCCTTCCTGATGGTAACAATGAGAAGAGGGCATGTCCTGGGTGACGGGGGTCCTTAATAATAGATGCCGCTTTTCTGAGGCTCCGCTCCTTGAAGATGTCTTGGATACTATGGAGCCTAGTGTCCAAGACGGAGCTGAGTAATTTTACAACTTTCTTTAGCTTCTTTAGTCTGTGCAGTAGCCCCACCATACCAGACAGTGATAGAAGAGCCTTTCAGAATGCTCTCTATGGTGCATCTATAGAAGTTTTTGAGTATTTTAGGTGACAAACCAAATCTCTTCAAATTCTTAATGAAATATAGCCACTGTCTTGCCTTCTTTATAGTGGCATTGATATGTCGGGACCAGGCTAGATTCTCAGAGATATTGACACACGTCAACTTGAAATTGCTCACTCCCTCCACTTCTGATCCCTCTGTGAGGATTGGTTCATGTTCTGCTGTCTCATCCTTCCTGAAATCCACAATCAGCTCTTTTGTCTTACTGATGTTGGTGCAAGGTTTTTGCTGCAACACCACTTAACTAGCTGGTATACCTCGTTCCTGTATGCCCTCTCATCTCCATCTGAGATTCTGCCAACAATCAGCAAATTTATAGATTGCATTTGAGCCATGCCTAGTCACACAGTCATGGGTATATAGAGAGTAGAGCAGTGGGCTAAGCATACACCCTGAGGTGCATCAGTGTTGATTGTCAGCGAGGAGGAGATATCATCAACAATCTGCTCAGATCATGGTCTTCTGGCTAGTAAGTCGAGGATCCAGTTGCAGAGGGAGGTACGGAGGCCCAGATTCTGTAGCTTTCTGATCAGGACTCTGGGAACGATGGTGTTAAATGCTGAGCTACAGTCAACGAACAGCATCCTGACATAGGTGTTTGTATTGTCCAGGTGAGCTAAGGCCGTGTGAAGAACCATTAAGATTGCATCTGCCGTAGACCTATTGTGCTGATAGGTAAATCACAGCATGTCTAGGTCCTGCTGAGGGAGGAGTTCACTCTAGCCATAAACAACCTCTCAAAACATTCATTACCATGGATGTAAACGTTACTGCATGATAGTCATTAAAGTAGCTCACACTATTCTTCGTAGGCACTAGTATAATTGTTGCCCTTCTGAAGCGGGTGGGAACTTCCATTTGTAGCAGTGAGAGGTTGGAAATGTCCTTGAATACTCCAGTTGGTTGGCACAAGTTTTCAGAGCCTTAGTAGGCACTCTGTTGGGACCTGCCACCTTGCAAGGGTTCAGTCTCCTTATAGACAGCCTGACATTGGCCTCCAAGACACAGCTCACAGTTTCACTGGGTGCAGCAAGGATCTTCACAGCTTTAGTTGTAGTCTCCCTCTCAAAGAGGGCAGAAAAGGCATTGAGCTCATCTGGTAGTGAAGCATTGCTGTGATTCATGCTACTGGGTTTTACTTCGTAGGAAATAATGACCTGAAAACCCTGCCAAAGTTGACGTGCATCCAATGTTGCCTCCAACCTCACTCAGAATTGTTTCTTCGCTCTTGAAATAGCCTTTTGCAAGTCATACCTGGTTTTCGTGTACCGACCTGGTTCACCTGACTTAAATGCCACGGATCTAACCAGCAGCAGATGACGGACCTCCTGGTTCATCCATGGTTTTTGGTTTGGGGTCTTGTTCTTCTTCCACTCCGGTGTATGATTCAGTGTTAAAGTCATGGTCTCCTCCACATTACAGATCACTTTACAGAGTGCAAACACTCAGTTTTCAGGGGACCTTGAGCTTTCAGTTGCTGTCATTTGAATTCTCTATTCAACTCCCACTCTGATCTATCTACCTATCAAATAGTACAAATTTTTGTTTTTCCAATTCATTAATGGCCAGCTCTGCTACAGTTTTTCCCAAGTTTTCTTCTCTCTATTACCTTTTGCATATTTTCTAAAGGTCTTCACTCTGCATTCCTTTGTGTTCTCTCTTTCTATTTCTTCTTAATAACTTATCAGCCAGGCAGCCACATCTGGCCTATAATTCTTCTATCTTATCAGCCAGACAATCACACCAGTTTATGATATTAAACATGGCCCCACCTTCTCAGATATATTACCTTTGACTCCATTCTCGCTGTAATGCAAATTTATTTTGTTCTTTTTCCCAGTTCTGAAGATGGGTCTTTATAACTGCAATTTTTAAATCTCCACTTGATGGTGAGAATCAGTGCAGGAATCGGCAAATGTGGTTGAGAATGTCAGCAGCAGACGGACTGATGCAAATTTGTAGAAGTGGTAGAAATAGTTGTTGTGAGGGGACAGCCATGACATAAAGTCATCTTGATGTTGAATGAGATGCTGCCATTTTCAATAGTCTGATTCAACCGGTGGCAATATGTAATAAAGGGGATGAAATCAATGACAAAGGGCAGAAAATACTGAAATTTAGGCTGTTATTATTGATAACTTGGACAAATATATTGGAAGGTATAACACTAGACAAACAAAGGTTAATATATAATGAATGTGAAAGATGCTAAGAAAAATTGTGTCATGGTCCAAAACCCAACATGAAATGAGATTTATCTGCACTGACAATATAAATTGAAGCAAGTATTCAATCAAGGAAGAGGTTTATAAAGTTTCCAGAAACAGTAGTAGGTCTGACCACTAATAGCATTTTAATTCAGGACCACAAAATCGATTTAAAAGACAAGATGAATATCAAAGCAAACTGACAAGAAATATGTCGGGAAACTTCAAGAGTTCTTGTAGCCATATATAGAGGAAAGGGTGAGCAACGGCAGCTGTGGGCTCTTTTAATCAGGAATCAAACAATCAATTTGCATGCCTCCATAGAAGACCACACAAAAGCTGCTTTATACTAATCATGATCCAAGTGAAGCCCATTCAGCTTCTCTGATCCATACTGGTTCTCAACAGAACAACCCTTTTCTCTCTTTCTTATTTTCCGGCATCCGTGATATCACATACAGGCAAAGTAGTAGCAGACACCTTTCTTAAATTGAAGAACTTTAATGAACCACATACATTTTCTAAAGATCCAATAATTTCATACTCTCCATTATTTATGCTTGTATTTAAATTCCAAATTATTTGATTAACTGAATTTAAATCCTTTGACTGCCATGAAGGATAAGAACTCACATTCTGCTCCAAGCCGCTAAAACATTTAGATCGGTCATTTAACCATTACCTACAGCTACGGCAGAGAGAACGGATTGCCAGAGAAAATTGAGAATGTAATTAAGAGTGCAATGGAAACACGCCGATGATTTTTCCGAGGGGAAGAACAGGACAAATCCAGAGTGAACTCCAGAGATTCTAGAAATATGAATAATTCAGTAATCTTTATATGTTAAATGTCACACTGAAATCTTGACAGCGTTACTGCTAATAAACATATTCAAGAATTGCATTACACATTTTGATCTAACTAAATAGATAAATCAGACTAGTCTCAGTTAAACAAGCTCAGTAACTACAATATTGGCACAAGAATTGAGGTTTATTTGTGGAAATTAACCCCAGAATTTGGAATAGCCCCAGAAGTCTTGGAGAAAAAGACATCATAATGAACGTGAAACGCATGTGCACAAAATTTGTGGTAATTGTGTGGGAATAAATCAACAAATGTCACCTTTCACAAGAACTCTTAATACCAAAAACATCTCAGAATGTTAAAGGAATTTCACAAAATATAATCTGTCTTCTTAGTGGCTAATCAACTGCATTCTTTCTGCAGCTTAGTTTTCCATGCTCTTAAATCACAAAATTTCTGCAAAGTATTCATATCCTTTGGCAAATCATTTCAAAAGATCAGCACATTATCGATGTTCCACTGTAAAAGGAGTTGCAAATTTGTGAGACGTTGTCAGACTACTGCAAATGAGTAGCTAAAATGGAAAGAATGAATACTGAGGGGATTTTCCTTTTGGTGTCAAGTTTCATGAGTTTTGTCTGACTTGCACTTATCCAGTCATGTACCTCACATCATAAGATTATAAGGCATACGAGCAGAATTAGCTCATTGGTCCATCAAGTTTGCTCTATCATTTGATCATGGCTGATATATTGTCTCTCTCAACTCCATTCTCCTGTCATCTCCCAATAACCTTTGAAGCACTTACTCATCAAGAATCTATCAGCCACTGCGACAAAGATACCTAATGACTTGGCATCCACAGCTCTCTGTGGTAATGTATTTCACAGATTCACCACACTCTGACTAAAGAAACTTCTCTTCATCTCTGTTCTAAAAAGGTGTGCTTTTGTTCTGAGGCTGTACCCTTTAGTCCTAGACTCTCCCTCTATTTGAACATCATTTCCATATCTGCTCTATCCAGGCCCTTCAATATTTGATAGGTTTCTTCTGAATTCCAGCGAGTATAGGCTCAGAGCCATCAAATGCTTCTTACTCTTTCATTCCGGGGATCATTTTTGTGAGCCTCCTCTGGATTATCTCCAATGCCAGCACATCCTTTCTTAGATATGGAGCCCGAAAGATGTCAATTGTCTCTCATTCCATTCCCCACTAATCTACCTGTAACCTGTTCCCTCACACCTGCCCTGATACTCCCATCAATCACATAATAAAGGTGTAATTTAGAGCCCTCAGATAAATACCAACTAATATGTTACTGAGATGTTAACTGATTACATGGACAGGAGGAGTATGGAGGGCTATGACCCAGGTGTGGATTGATGGGACTGGGCAGATTAACAGTTTAGCATGGACTAGATGGGCCAAAGGGCCTGTATCTGTTCTGTGGTGCTCTAATGCTCTGTGACTATGACTGCACAATGTGCAGCACCATTCACAATTCCTCAGATTATGAAGTAATCCAGATAGAGTGGTTGCAAGATCTGAACATTAGATCGGCCTTATTTCTAGCGGTGATGAGACAGCCTAAGAGGAGAGGTTAACACACTGACACAGTGGTGCCAGGAGAACACCCTCTCCCTCATTATACAAAAAAACAAAAGAGCTGATCGTGGATTACAGGAAGAATGGAGTCAGACTCATCCCAATCAACATCAATGGTACTGCAGTTGAGAGGGCAAGGAAGTAACAAGCAGAATGGACAGAGGAGAGGCAGTGGATGCTATTTACTTGGATTTTCAGAAGGCATTTGATAAGGTGCCACACATGAGGCTGCTTAACAAAATAGAATCCTATGGCATTACAGGAAAGATACTGGCATGGATAGAGGAATGGCTGACAGGCAGGAGGCAGCAAGTGGGAATAAAAGGGGCCTTTTCTGGTTGGCCGCCAGTGACTAGGGGTGTTCCTCAGGGGTCAGTACTGGGACCGCTGCTTTTCACATTGTTTGTCAATGATTTGGATAACAGAATTGAGGGCTTTGTGGCAAAGTTTGCAGATAATATGAAGATTGGTGGAGGGGTAGGTAGTGCTGAGGAAGCAATGCAATTGCTGCAGGACCTAGACAATTTGGAGAAAGGGCAAAAAAGTGGCAGATAGAATAAAGTGTTGGGAAATGCATGATAATGCATTTTGATAAAAGGAACTATAGTACAGACTATTATCTAAATGGGAAGACAATTCAAACATCAGAGATACAGAGGGACTTGGGAGTCCTCGTGCAAGACTCCCAGAAGGTTAATTTACAGGCCGAGTCTGTGGTAAAGAAGGCAAATACAATGTTGGCACTTATTTCAAGGGGAATAGAATATAAAAACGAGGAGACAATGCTGAGCCTTTATAAGACACTAGTCAGGCTCCACTTGTCAACAGTTTTGGGTCCCATATCTCAGAAAGGATGTGTTGTCATTACAGAGGGTCCAGAGGAGGTTTACAGGATGATTCTGGGAATGAAGGGGTTAACAAATGAGGAGCATTTGGCAGATTTGGGCCTGTACTCACTGGAATTTAGAAGAATGCGTGGGGAGCTCATTGAAACCTACCGAATGTTGAAAGGCCTGGATAGGGTGGATGTGTGAAGAGCATGGTGGGGGTATCCAGAACTAGAGGGCACAGCCTCTAATTTGAGGGGCGACCCTTTAGAACAGAGGTAAGGAGTCATATTATTTAGCGAGAGAGTAGCAAATCTGTGGAACACTCTGCCACAGACTGCGGTGGAGGCCAAGTCCACGCGTATATTTAAGGTGGAAGTTGATTGTTTCCTGATCACTCAGGGCATCAAAGGATATGGCGAGAAGGCAGGTGTTTGAGGTTGGGTGGGATCCAATGGAATGATGGAGCAGACTCGATGGGCTGAATGGCCTAGTTCTGCTCCTATATCTTATGGTCTTATAGCTTCAAGTTTCTCACTATACACATCACCAAAGATCTCACCTGGACTGTACACACTGGCTATGTGACAAAAAAAGCACCACAGCATCTCTTCCACCTCAGGCGACTGAAGTACTTCAGCATGAGCCCAAGTCCTCAAGACCTTCTACAGGGGCACCATTGGGAGCATCCTGACTGGCTGTATCACTGCCTGATACAGGAACTGCACCAACCTTGATCGCTGGGTCTGCAGAGAGAGGTACGGGCAGCCCATTGCATCTGTGGATGTGGACTTCCCTCCATTGAGGACACTTACAGCAGCAGGTGCAGAAAGTAAGCTTGGAAGACCATTGGGGACACGAGTCACCCCAACCATAAATTACTTCAGTTGCTTCTGTCTGGCAAACGGTACTGCAGCATTAAAGCCAGGACCAATAGGCTATGGGACAGCTTCTTTCTACAAGCCGTTAGACGTTTAAATTCACATGTCTGTACATTGCAACAGAGTCATAACACAAAGATTTTTACTCCCTCACCTTGTGGGATGGATGTAAGATTTAAATAAATTCAAATTCTTCAATATCCAGGCTTGGGTTGATTTGTATTAAGTAATATTCATGCCACTCAAGTGTCAGACAATATCAATACAAGAGAAAGTTCAGCTTTGGCATTCAGTGGCATTAATTACCATTTCTGAACCGTTCACTATCAATATCCTCAAGGTTTCAATTGACTGCAGTCACCATACACACAATGGGGCTGGCATAGCAGGTCACAGAGTAGGAATCCTGTGGTGTGTAACTCCCTAAAGCTTGTTCACTATTTACAAGTCAGAAGAGACCGAATACGCTCCTCTTGTCCGATGAGTGAGTCTTCAACAACACTCAAGATGCTCCACACCAGCTGTAGCAGCTCTATTCACAACCATTCCCCCAGTGGCTTACAGTGATAACAACTTCTACCACCTACAGAATGCACTGCAGCCACTCCTTAAACTGCACCCTCCAGCTCCTCAGACAACAGCTACCAGCTGGATTGACAGGGCAGCAAAAGCACAGGAACTTCACTGCCTGTCTTCCAAGATTGGAAGTATTTTGCAGTCCTTCTGCTGTCACTGGATTAACATTCTGAAACTCTCTCCTCAGCAACAGTGTGTATGTGGGTACGTACGCACATCAAAGACTGCAGATGTTCAAGAGGTCAGCTCACCACTACCTTCTAAATGGCATTAGGTCTTGCCAATAAACACTGGCTCAGCCTCTGAAGCCCACATCCCTTGAATGAATATAAAACAGGAAGAATCTATCAACTCCACGTAGACAGCACCGGGGATCCGAATCAAATTCAGGTCACAGGAGCTGAGAAACAGCTGACCTGTCTTTTCTGCCATTACCCCACCCTAATGGTTAATTGTTTTAGGTTTACATGCTGGAGTTTTAATACTTGGTTATTTATCAGGTTTCTTATTCAATCTATCAAAACCATTACAAATTATCTTTGCTGCTGACTGCAAAACCTGGGCAAATGGTATGCTTTTAGTTTTTAGAAACCATGGAAATGCTTTTGTAAGATTTTAGGAAGAAATGTAAGGTATTCATCCTATACATTAGTAAATTCAGTTTATTTGCAATTAATGCAAGATGATGCAGTTTAATTAAAGAGAAAAGTACTAAAGCTGTCAATGGTTGTTTAATTGGATAAAAAATTACTTTGAATAAACCTCAGGCTTCCAGCTGGGTTTAGGTATCGATTTTAATCGATGTTTTGATGACAATTTCTGCCATCTCCACCAGGGACGATGCCTGGGCATGTCTAGTCCAGTAATATTTATACCCCTGTCATCCATCCCTCATGAATGGTTAGTCCTCTTCCAATCAGATGGCAGAGTTCATCATTGAAACATCAGTCAAAATCAATATCTCTAGCTGGCTGGAAGCCCGAGAAGAGCTTATTTGTCATACACGCCAGGAAAATACTAGATCATTTTTCAGAAAGGTACTTCATCTACACATCTAGTTTCTTGTGGAGTAAACTAATCATTAAGCAGAACAAATAAAGCAATTTCCATACTCCCTTGCGGAATAATATTAGTACTATCCATGCAGAGAACTATAATGAACCAAGTCCAAACAACTGTTTGACTCTTCTCTGAATTAGTAAAGTCCTAAATGTCATACCTCCTTTCAAATACTCCCATATAGTTTGAGAATAAGTTCAGCTATGCGGGCACCAGCATGTGTGCTAACACTTGTGGGCTGCCCCCAGTGCACCATTAGGTGTGTTGGTTGTTAATGCAAATAAATGCATTTCAATGCATGTTTCAATGTCCATGTGATAAATAAATCTGAACCTGGTCCACTTAATGGACAGATTAAAGGTATTCAGCATCATTTTCTCAAAAAATTTACAGTAATTTTAGGCCAGGGTTAAATACTTTGCAAAACTTAGTAAGTTGCAACAATCTTTCACTTGTATTGTGAAAGTGACATCCAACTCTTCTCGCTAATTCAGTTACAAGCATCATTTTAATAGTATGCATTAATTACAAGTAATTAACATTCTTAGCACGGAAAATTAACTATATTTGTTAATTGTATTGCTTCAGATTTTGTTCTGAATTTTATAAATATTATTGTTTTTAAATGTCTGCCCTTTCCCCTCTCCATCCAACCTTTCTTGGACGGTCTCTCCTTGTACACCAGATCTGATATTTCAGGCATCTCACTGTAAACTGCACTTTTTTCTTCCTCTTAGTACTGCTCAAGTCAGATTGGCTTGGGGAAAGTTGCTCCTGTTTGCTTGGTTTATTCGGATCTCAAATATTTGATTTCCTTATTGATACAAATTTCAGCAAGCTATTGCGCAAGTTTAAGAAAGAAACTGGAAAACACCACATATATCATAGCAGGACAGAATTCCAATCCCGTTGCTTCTCTTGAAACATGTCATATTGGAGCCAATCCAGTAATATTTATTTCATGAGGCTCTGCTAGATGTGACTCACAGGATGATGAAGGGCTTCCGTATCCTTGAATATTTTTATACAGTCGAATATAGGAAGGATGGTGTTCCAAAGGCAGGACATGAAAAAGTACAAAAACTTACACTGGACCAACTTGAGAGCTTGTTGTGCTGACAAAGGGACCTGGTGATCAGCCATAAAGGTTTATAACATGTACTACTGTATTTCATGATTTCAAACTCAACTGATGGAAGCCAGTGACATCCTGAGGCTGGAACCAAGCACACAGAATGTGCGTGGTTGCATACGTATTTCCTTGTCCAGAAAAAACAAATTCACTGATAAATGAGATCTATCATGTTGGCAGCTCACTCAAGACAGAAAATTGTAGCCAACCATGGGACACACTATTCCCTGTCTGATATATACCGCTGAAGAGATACAGGTTGGAAATCCCTGGATTAGGGTGCAAAATTCTTATTTTTTTCTCATAGTTTAGTTTAACTTCCCTTTCTGTGCTTGTATTTTTATGTAATCATCTCGTGATTTTTGCACTAACAGTAGTACAGCTGATTCTGTATTTGTTCAGAAGCTTTTAGTATTTTTCTGCAACAAGTGTAATGCCACTTGAATATGACTATTTTATGTTGTGTTATCTTTCCAGTTTAAGCTAGTTTTTAAAATAAAATGACCACAACTTAGTCGTTCTTCTTTTCTTTCTTTGTTCTATTACATTTAATAAACAGTCGTAACCATGTGACTTCTGAAGAACCTACGGATCGCAAAATCTCCAGATTCAAAAGCAGGTCATTTGTATTCTCTCAAACGTTCCTGTAAGAACGCCAGCACTTGATTGTGGTCTCATTGTCTTCGGTTTTAAGATTGCCCAGTAGCGCCCAACATGTAAATGGAATTTATATTCCTCTGTGTTGTATTTCACTGACACTGGCTGACTGGCTGAGTACTTCCAACACCTACTTCTTTCATTTCTGACATCCAACATCTGCAGTATTCACTTTAATTCTCTATTTTATTACTGATCTTTATTTTCTAGTGAAATATTTAGCCAGGCTCAGCAAAAAAATAAAACACAGTAATCCATGTTTGAATATTTTCTTTCCCCACATATGATTTGATTTCTCCCTGAATTTCCCTGGAATTATCCCAAGATTCCTTTCATAACACTGTGACATTCCCTTGAGTTAACATGATGAAAAGCATGTCACAGCAATCAAAATTATTTTTAGTTAACCAAATGCAGAAAAGTACAGCACAGTACAGGTCTTTCACCCCACAATGTTGTGCAGACCTACAGTGTATAAACATACTCCACAATCAATTTAACCCTTCCCTCCTACATGGCACATAACCCTCCATTTTCTGTACATTCACGTACGTATCTAAAAGACAACTAACGTTCCTACTGAATCCGCTGAGCAGTGCATTCCAGGCACCCATCCTTCTGTGAAAAAAATGAACCTCTGACATCTACATTAAACTTTCCCCTATTCACACTAAACGGATGTCCTCTGGTATTGGCATTGACACACTGGGTAAAAGGTGCTGGCTGTCCACCATCAATCCCTCTCCTAATCTTACACACTTCTAACAAGCAATATCCTAGTAAATCTCCTCTGCACACTTTCCAAGGCTCCTAAATCCTTCCTATAACGAGGAAAGGAAACTAAACATGATACTCTATGTGTGGTCTAATTAGAGTTTTATAGAGCAGCATCATTACCCCATAGCTCTTGAACTCAATCCCCCTACTAATAAAAGTCAGTACATCATACACCTTTCTTAAACACCCTATCAACTTGCACGACAACTTTGAGGGATCTACGGATCTGGAACCCCAGGTCCCTCTGTTCCTCCACACTGCCAAGAATCCTATCATTACCCTTCAACTCCAAAATGTATCACTCCACACTTTTATGGACTGAACTCCATCAGCCATTTCTCCACCCTGTTCTGCAACCTGATTATATCTCTTAGAAGCCTATGACAAGAGACTTCATAAAAGCACTGGTGAGGTCTCACTTGGAGGATTGTGAGCAAGTTTGGACTTCTTATCTCAGAAAGGATGTGCTGAAACTGGGAGGGTTCAAAGGTGGTTCACAAAATGATTCCAGTATTGAATGGCTTGTCATATGAAGAGAGTTTGATGGCTCTGGGCCTGTATTCAGTAGAATCAGAAGAATGAGGGGTGACCTCATTGAAACCTATTGAATGGTGAAAGGCCTTGATAGAGTGGATGTGAAGAGGACATTTCCTATGATGGGAGAGTCTAAGACCAGAGGACACAGCCTCAGAATAGAGGGGCATATTTTTAGACAGAGATGAGGAAGAATGTCTTTAGTCAGAGAGTGGTAAATTTGTGGAATTCTTTGTCACAGGCAGCTGTGGAAGCCAATCTTTATGTATATTTAAGGGAGAGGTTGATAGATTCTCGATTGGTCAGGGCATGAAGGGATATAGAGTGAAGGCAGGAAGGGGTGAGAGGAAAATTGAATCATCCATGATGAAATGGCAGAGCAGGCTCGATGGGTCAAATGGCCTAATTCTGCTCCTATATCTTATGGTCTTATGGACTATCTACAACACCTCCTATTTTATGTCATCTGCAAATATACTAGTCTAGTTCTCCACACATTTATAAAATTATATTTAAAAAATTAAAGATGTTTCAGAAGGTAACAAAATTATGGTAGTAAGTTATTTGACATTCAATGGTAATTTTCTGACACTACCTGGTTCCTGGTACAGAAAACAAATTCCATTTCCAATGGATTCCTCTTGTACTGAGAATGGTTTTTAATTGAAAAGGCAAAATTCAATAGGTTAATACATTAAAATGCTTGTGTTTATAATTGTTTGGAAATCAAAGAGAAATACGACAGAGGAATGTATTGTTTAAGTCACGGTAACTTCCCATTGATCTGTATATTGTAAATGATAACAGAGGTGACTGGCCATTCCTAGTTTGCTTTTGAAAGAATCACACTAAATAAAGGCTAGTGTCAAGGAAGTAAAAGGCATTTCTATGTCTAGCTGGATTAGAGGATATCATTAGGTTGAATTGGAATCATTATAGAATGAGGAAAATAATGCTTTTATTTATTTTGACATAGTAAGTAAATTTGGTGATGATAAAAACTATTAAAATGGGGAATTTGTGTATCCTGGATGGAAGTAACTTCTAACGTTATGAATTTCTGCAGGTAGATGCAGAAGTATACTTAGATACTAATTGAATCTAAGGAGGAAATTGCCAAGAGATGGTGTGCAAGCTGTTCAACGACGTTTCATTTTTCATTATTATGAAAATACTATTCAGCTATCTGCTTAAGACACATCAAAATTAACCAGATGGGTGCAGGAAGTGAATTAACTTCCTCCTTCCACCAATGACATTGGTGAGTTCTACCGGCATGATCTGTTGTTGCAAAGGGAGAGTAGACAAGGAATCAAACAAGGATTTGAAGAGCAAAGGTTCATAGCGACTACAATGCTGGAGGAACTTGTTTGATAAAATTCACAGGCGAAACCTGAATACTAGATTTGCTCCTCGTTATTGACTTCATGGAAGTTGAAGGGAAGTAACCTTGCAATATAAAAACTCTAAAATACAAAAAGAAATTAGGAGCGGTATAGCCGAATTATCTGCATTCAGAATGGAGTGAATGAGTAAAGTTAAGAGTTTCTGGTGTTGGCCCAATATCTCTCAGAAATGCTTGAAAACCTCTATGAGCTAAATAAATAAAATGGGTCAAGACAGTTCAAAGACAAGAAGGACATCCACACCATATTACACATCTGTAAAGGCATGGCGAATGATTTCAGCAAGCTATGGGCTTGGCAACATTAAAAAATTTTAATGCAAACTCAGTCAGAAGTTCATGTCACGGTCAAATGTGGTGGCAAGATTGCAAACACTGAAGCTCAGATTGAGAAATTGTTAGGGGTGCAGGGGAAAGAGGTTTTCAATGGGAATCATTTCAACTCTCAGAACTATTTTTAGAATCACTTGAACTTCAGCTTTGTTATTTCACATTTGCATGATGCAAGATCAACATTTGTTATTGGGAATGAAACATGTTTTTTAAGAGTACTCTTCAGACTGAATAAATTAGAAAACAAACATCTTCATTCTTCAACTTACATTTATTCAATGGAAAAAACCTAAAAGTTGAAGTACAGGTCAGGCAAATTTTTAATGACCTCAGATTCACCAAAACTCTCCAACTCTTAGGAAGAGACAGATGGTTTATTCTGGAATCAATTTTGGATTTTAAAAAATGACAGAAGTGTTCCAAATCACAGCTTGAAAAACATTCATAAAATTCCAAGAATTTTCTTTATGTTCTTAGTTAAGTAATCCCAGCACATATTTGGTTACTAATGACAATTTCTATTCAGTCATGGATAGCAATTGTCTTCAATAACATTAAATGAATTTAAATTTAATTAATAAGGAATTCTCTAACAATAGCTTATTGACCTACAATATTAACTATTTTAGAGTTAGTAGATCCTGTCTGACCCAAATATCTTCAGTATTTTCTGTATCAGGAACCAGGTAGTGTCAGAGAATTACCATTGAATGTCAAATAACTTACTACCATAATTTTGTTACCTTCTGAAACATCTTTAATATATTCAATATATTTCTGGCATTTGTTAAATTTTGTTTCTAGATTAGGAATATTTTGCTGATCTATTTATTTGCAACTTCTGGTTTGAAATTCCCTTTACTGTACTTCTCTTCCTGGGTTATGGTACATTGGGAATTAACAAGTCAATGGACATAAATTGATCAAAAGTTAATGTAAGCTAGAATTTTGACCAGGAAATTTTTTGCACAGAATTGGAAATCACATACAAAGGGTATTAAAAACATACAAAGAGTATTAAAATCTGACTAGCTTTTTAAACGGGTGGTAGATATGTCAATTGAGTTCTGATCTATGGAAAGTGGGTCAGTATTTAAGGAGTTCTTTCTATGGCAACCCCCACCTACCTTTCCCCTGACCCGCCACTATTGAGTGGTTCCAATACCACCCATGGCTCAAAGCCTGTACCATTTGTGGCAGCGTCAGATCAAGAACTGAGAGATCCATCTAGTGAGCTCACTAGATCTCAGTCTAGTGACTGAGACCTTCAATTGTGCTTCAGGGACCCAAGCTTTCTTTAAAAAGAAAACAAAAGATTGAAGGTGCCCTTTTTAAGAAAAAACTTCCTTGAAAAAATCTTGGAGATTTTGCAAAACTTAATGTGATGCACTCCTCCTTTTATGAAGATATATTTCTGAAGATCATTGCTTGTAGCCTTTCAATTCAGCTACTGTCGATTTAGTGTGTAAAATGTACCATAAAATGCAAGGAAACGAAACCTGTACTTTTACATGGGCCACCTCCATCCAATTTATTGATGCCACAACTTCAACAGGAAACTTCAGAGCAGGTATTTTGTGTGTGATGCATACAAAACAAAAGAAATATTTGGCCCAACATCTAGTGAGTGGAAAAATAATTGCAGATGTTGAAAATAAATCTGAAATAAAAACAGAATTTCTGGGAACAGTCAGGAGGTCAAGCAGCATATGTGGAAATTGAAATATACAACTTTCCAGTCGACGAGGCTGCTGAATGCATCAGTGAAACCAAATGCAGACTGGGGCACTGCCTCATTGAGTACCTTCATTCTGTCTGGTGCAACAGCAGGATCTCCCAGTGGCCACCCATTTTAATTCCACTTCCCATTCCCACATTCTCATGTATGGCTTCTTCTACTGCCCCTATCAGGCCAGAGGTACATTGGAGAGCAACATCCCATAGTCCGGTGGCTCTCTCACCCCCTTCTCTTTCTCCGCTCACCCTCACAATTTTCCCATCGCATCCTCTGGTTGAACGCCTCTTTCCTTTTATTCAATGTTATACTGACCCCTCCTATCAAATTACACCTTCTTCAACCCTTTAACTTTTCCACTAATCACCTCCCAGCTTCTCATATCATTCCCTTTCACCTTCCCTCCTTCAACCACCTGGCTTTCCCCCTCACCTCACCTATTACCTGCCAGATTGTGCTCCTCCCTCTCTTGCTATATTTTTATTCTTGTTTCTGCTCATCTCCTTTCCAGTCCTGATGAATAGCCTCATTCTGAAACATCGACAGTTTATTTCCCTCCATAGATATTGCCTGATCTGCTGAGTTCCTCCAGCATTTTGTGTGTTGCTGAATGTTTCTAGCATTTTATTTTCTTTAATTCTGGAAAGTAGACTTACATTTTGATGGCACATACAAGCAAGCTTTAAGCAGACTTGCTTGTTGATTTTAATTTTAGCACTTGCTTCTTTACTGCACACAATGGATTTAAAATCATGTTTTGATATTTGGGAGTGGCTGAATTCATTTATTGGTGTTGAAGCTAGTTAATTTTACAGTTACCCAATGGAGCAGGTTTTGCTATTACAGTAGTTAGATTCAGCTTTATATGCATACATTGTGTGTGTGTGTGTGTGTGTGTGTGTGTGTGTGTGTGTGTGTGTGTGTGTGTGTGTGTGTGTGTGTGTGTGTGTGTGTGTGTGTGTGTGTGTGCACGCGCGCAGCTGATAATCTAAGTAGATTCCATTGCAGAGAAGAAACGAAATCACATCTGAGACTTGAGTAAACAGAACAAGCAATCCTTTATCTCCTTAATTGATATGAATGAAATTAGCAGCACAAGAACGTAAAGGGAAGAAGTCGGTTTGAACAAATGAATTCAAAACTAGCATTATATAGTGAAAGAGAAAAAGTAGAGAAATTAAATTTGAATTAGAAGAAGAAAGATTGGATAGAAAGGTGGCAAAAGAGGTTGAATTTTCAGGTTTAAGAGTTGGCTGTTAAATCAGATTATCTCCAAGAGGTTAGGTTCTAGAGAGTTCATTTGTTAAGCAAATACCCATGGAGTAGGTACTCCAGAATACAATTTAGCACCAAAGTCAGGGACGGCAAAACTTTCATCTAAAAATAACAAAAATAACCAAACTAGCAGACAACGTTATTGAAATGCTCTTAATACATGAATGTTCAAGCTGGACCTCAAAGATTTGTTTCAACTGGAACAAAATACAATTAAAAGCATAGATAGTGAAAGGCACAGCTAAAGTCCAGAAACTAACTAGATGTTCTGTACTAAGTATATACTGTTGGTTATAATGCAGTGGCTCCAACTTAAAGTTGCAGAGCAAAGAATTGTAATTCCTACCTAACCCTTTTTTCTAACAAAATCTTGCAACAGTTAAATAAGTTTTATATAGCTGCAAATCTTGAGCAAAAAACAATTAGGGGATCATATATTGTGCATACATGTATTGGGTTTCATCTTGCCCTGAGACAAACTAATTTGTAATGGGGAAATTCAGCCCATTGTTACTTGGAAAGATAACTTTCCTGGCCTGAAATCAAGGCCTCACTTGTTGCAAACGTCAAACCCACCCTGACCTGGCACAGATTCCAAACAAAACACTTCCTGTGTAACAGCAACTAATAGCTCGGTGCACAATGAGAGTTTTTATTCTATCCAATATACGTGAATTTGAAACAATACTTGCTGAAAGGAAAGAATTAAGAGGAACTTGCATGCAAACAAGTTAATTTAATAAAATTATGAAGTGCACAGACTGGATGAGTAACACACGACGGCCTTAGGTACTCTGCTATAAGAACTAAACCCGAGGACGGTGGGGGGGGTTCGCTTCACACCACGGAAACCGGCATAAGCACCAGCCTGATGAGCCCATAAGGCTCGGGACAGACTTTCACATTGTAAGAACTAAACTTTGTAGTTTGTATTATCACAGCTCCTGAACCATTGTCAGCAGATGACTTGAGTCATGTTTCTGACATACACATGATACAGTAGCAGAGGTTCATAGTACAAGGTGTAGGATGCTTAAGGAGACACTAGGCCTCAACGACCATTAGGGTCCGTTCCCCCCCCCCCCCCCCACCCCAGGCATGAAGCTTCAGGAAGTGGCCAAGATTTTTAATGTCCATTCCTCCTCAGTATTTACTGATTACTGATATCATGGATGCTAAATAAATGAGATAGTGAGCAATGAGTTCTTGGATCATACGCATATTATGAGGAACAAGATTTCTGCAGCCTTGGAGCGTATTAAGATGGACAAATTCCCAAGACCTGACCAAATGTGCAGCTGGACCAATTGTTTACCACTGCTTGCGTAGTCAATGGCCGGTCAGCATGGTTTTGTGCATGGAAGATCATGTCTGAACAGGTAATTAAGGGTGTAGATGAAGTAGGTGTCATCTATATGTACTTTAGTAAGGCCTTTGATAAGCTCCCACGTGCCAAACTGACCAGGAAGGTTAGGATGCATGGGATTCAGAGGAAGCTGACCAGGCAGATTCAGAATGGAAGGAAGAAGAGGATGATGGTTGAAGGTTGATTTTCTGACTGGAGGCCTGTGGTTAGTAGGAGGCCGCAGAGTTGGGGCCTCTGTTATTTATTATGTATCTAAATGATGCACTATCAATAACTCACGCTGAGACTTAGGAAGCGAGATATCGGCTTTTATTGACTGGAAGAATAAACAGCACTACATCCTGGGGAAAATGAGGGAGAGCAGCAGCCCACAGTCGCCTTTATACAGGGGTCTGTGGGAGGTGCCACAGGAGCAGTCAGCAGGGTCTGTGGGAGGAGCCACAGGAGCAGTCAGACAGGTATATCTAGTTCACCACACTAAATGATTTGGATATGAATGTACACAGAACAATTAGCAAGTTTGCTGATGATAACAAACGAGTGAAGCAGGTGACAATGACAAATAGATGGTTATATTTCTAGTTAGGAAAATGGGCTAAGATATGGCAAATGGAATCCAACTTGGATAAGTGTGAGGTGATGCATTTTGAGAATACAAACCAGGCTAGGACATCTACGGTGAATGGTAGTGCTGTGGAACAGTGGAATACAGGAGTACTAGTGCACTGTTAGCTGAATTGAAAACTTGAAAACGCAGGTATACTAGATGGCAAAGGAGACATTTACATGTTTGTCAGAGCACTGAGTTCAGACGTAGGGAGATTATTGGTGAGGCTGCACTTGGAGTATTCTGCACTGCTTTGGTCACCTTGTTATAGGAAAAACATTGTCGAAGAGAACAGGGTACAGAAGAGATTTACGAGGATGCTGCCCGGGCTAAAAGGTCTGAGTTAAAGGGAGAGGTTGGCTACAATGGATCTTTTTTCCTTGGAGCACAGGAGAACGAGGACCTTCATTGCTGCCCTAAATGCCCGCAGTGTAACGTGCAGTACTACGGGAGAACGAGGACCTTCATTGCTGCCCTAAATGCCCGCAGTGTAACGTGCAGTACTACGGGAGAACGAGGACCTTCATTGCTGCCCTAAATGCCCGCAGTGTAACGTGCAGTACTACGGGAGAACGAGGACCTTCATTGCCGCCCTAAATGCCCGCAGTGTAACGTGCAGTACTACGGGAGAACGAGGACCTTCATTGCCACCCTAAATGCCCGCAGTGTAACGTGCAGTACTACGGGAGAATGAGGACCTTCATTGCCGCCCTAAATGCCCGCAGTGTAACGTGCAGTACTACGGGAGAACGAGGACCTTCATTGCCGCCCTAAATGCCCGCAGTGTAACGTGCAGTACTACGGGAGAACGAGGACCTTCATTGCCGCCCTAAATGCCCGCAGTGTAACGTGCAGTACTACGGGAGAACGAGGACCTTCATTGCTGCCCTAAATGCCCACAGTGTAACGTGCAGTACTACAGGAGAACGAGGACCTTCATTGCTGCCCTAAATGCCCGCAGTGTAACATGCAGTACTACGGGAGAACGAGGACCTTCATTGCCGCCCTAAATGCCCGCAGTGTAACGTGCAGTACTATGAGGGAATGAGGACCTTCATTGCTGCCCTAAACGCCAGCATTGTAATGGGTAGTAAATAAGCACAGGAGAATGAAAAGAGACTTCAAAGAAGTGGGCTATGGATAAGGCCAGTCTTTTCCCCAGGGTTCTAACAGATAACGGTTCTAACAGGGTAATGAGTACCTGGAATAAGCTACCAGAGAAAGTGATGGAGGCCGGTACAATTGCAATATTTAAGAGACACTTTAATAGGTACATGGAGGGGAGAGACTTGGAGGTTTGTATGTTAACTGTGGGCAATTGGGGCGAGCAGTGATGATGCTAGGGTTGGCATCAAACAGTTGGGCTGAAGGGTTTGTTTCTATGTTATATCACCCTATAACCTCATTATAGAATGGTTTGCATTCACTGCTGGGATAACAAATTTAAATACAGCCTCAGTAGAGATTACTGTTCAATGAATATACTTAGACTGGGAAAGTTGGGTAAAATGCAAATATGTCACCACTACTAAGACATAAATTTGTCTCTATATATGATGGAAGTGAATCTAATATAAATGAAATCCTTCTAATTCATCCAAGTTCAAAAGCATAAGACTATCACAACAAAATAAATATCAGAATTGCAAAGCAAGTTAGAAAGGTGAAGAAAAAGATTTTTTTTTCATTTTTCAAATGAACTCCTCCATTGTCAATGTCTGATTGAAACAATTTCTAGTCCTAAAAGATATACAAAGCACATGCAGTTTCAACACAGCCTTGGGCAGTTACAGAGCATTGACGTCAATACTCATCAATTCAGATTAGCTGCCCTGACAGCACTGCATAATCTCATGTGCCTGCAAGAATTCCATATTTTTCTTTAATATTTGCCCTGGAATAAGTGTCATGTTGGCTAGTCAAATAAACAAACATAATTGGTTTTCAATAAAAATGACCTTTTAGCATTGGTAAGGTTAAAATATGTTTAAATTTTACTCTGGTTGTATTCTGTTTCTTCATTTAGTGTCTGCAACAAATCTGATCTGTTTTCCCAGGGTGTGTTTGGTTTGACTGTCTGCACTGCCAGAAATTGTTTCAACTACAGGCAATGTTTGCACCATTGTCTGATCAGGTATTGAATCACCTGCACTTCGCTTATGTATCAGAGGAAACAGGATTCTTTTGGTTGAATTCTCAACATCCTACACACCAATGATTACCATAAATTAAATTTACACAGGGGGCTGATGGAAACTGAAATAAAAGTTGTTCATTACAGAAATTAATAATGGGAAAGAAACACTTGCTTTTCAGCTCCTGAACTAGCATCTCTCTTTTCAAACTGCCATGAAAACATTTGTTTGTAAAATGTATGAGCTTATGTTTTGTCATTTTGATAGCTACAAAAATAATTAAATGCATTACAGAGTTTGGTTCTATTTATGAACATTGCATTAAAATATTGGGAATTTACTGAAGTTCAAAGTACACTTATAATTAAAGTATGTATACGGAACACAGCTCTGAGATTCATCCTTCTGCAGGCAGTCAGTCACAAAGCAAAGAAACACCAAGGAACCTGTTCAAGAAATATTAAACGCCCAACATGTGAAAAAACAAATAGCTCAAATGGCAAAAAGTGAGTGAACAACACATAGAATGTCAAACATCAAACAAGGAGCCCAGTAGAATTCAGTTCAGTTCAGTACTGTGCTACTAGCCCACTGCAGGCAGCAGGGCCACTCTTCCCTGAAGTGCCCTTATCCTCACCCATCGCCCTGCTCAAAAACAGCAAGAATCCAGGAACACGTGCAACATGACAAAGTCCCCCAAAGTGAGTCCACAGCCTGGCCAACCAATCTTTGCAACATGGATCGCAAGACTCCTGCATTTTCTTCCTACAGCAGCTCATAAAAGGGAGAGGAAGACCAGTCATACAGGGGCAAATGTCGCCGAACACTCGCCCGTCCTCCAATCTCATTCTCGTTGACTTCAACCTTGCTCAAGGGAACCAATGGAGTCAATCATGAGCTCGTGTCAAAGCTTAGTAGTAGAATCATATTTGAAAGCAGAAGAAGTAAAAGAACTAGTTTTGTGAACTGTCTGCGGGGCATCACTACTGGTCATGTTGTTTGCTGGTGCCATCTTAAAGAAACCTGACCTTTGAGACCATACTATTCAAATAAGTTATGCTTGTCTATATATTGACTCCATCTACCTGTCTTAATTAAATAGAATTTATTCATTTGGGGACACAGATGTTTCCAGTGATGACAGCGTTTATTGCTAATCCATAATTAAACAAAGGAAGCAGCTAAACTCTAACCACGTATCCATGAATACTCAATAAATTGACTTGATGCTTTGGACTGAACTAGCCACAACTATTTTTAATATTGAAATAGCCAATTAAAAAGTCTCCAATAACCTTGTGACTTTGCAGATAGTTGGAAATACCTGTGTTTGGAAATATCACAATCTCGTTCTTGGTTCACCTTGTTCTAAAGTTCACTATCAGGGAAAATATTTCCCTTTATCTTTCCTATCAAATTCCTTAATCATTCTAAGTACATCACTTCTGAATTCTCCATGAAGTCTACTATACAGAAATCATTTAAGTAAGTTTACCTTCTCTGCAACCAGCAGACCCTTTCTAAGTCTAAAACACAGAACTAAAGGCAGCATTCTAAATACAGGATTTATAGATCAGTAACAGAACTCAGTCCTTCACTTTTCAGTTAAATGATCAAAGACGGATGTGCCAAAATCCTGATCTTTAATTCATTATCGTGGTCTAACATTGAAAATTAAATCCATTTGCTCCACCAGAGTGCTTCATTACCATTTTAGAAAATATTCTCATTTGGCACCAAAATGGATGAGTTGCTCATATTAACAACCACATGGCAACATTCCTATTGGATCTGCTAGTGAACCACAATAACCAACATCATAAAGTAATTCAGATTAAAAGTTGCAATTCAACAATAAGCTTACATATTTTAAAAGTGTGTTCAGTAAGTGTGTATGCTTTAGAGGGTTGGGGTGAGGTGGGGGGTGCACTGGACAAATGAAGACATTGAGGTTGACACCACTGCAGAGTATGACTTGACTTAGTGTTTAGATGAATTATGAACATTTTTAAACAGGAAGCCAGAAATATGAGATATGCACAGTTATCTGAACAGAGGGCAATGGAGTGCAAACATGGTTAAAGGTTTCACAATCAGCTCACCAGTTAGGGGAGGATTGGAAACTGGCTGACTTTCCAACAGAATAATTCTATATGATCATACGGGAGAAGCAGACTGGTTAAGCCAAACATCCATTTCTGTTTTATATGTTGCAAACCATTTCATTGACTAACTGCTTTCTAGTAATTTCTGTTTTTCTTTCATTTGAATTCCACTTAAAACACAAAATTGTGCATTGCTCAGTTTCAGTTTTTTTTAATCAAATAAAGTTATTTTAACACAGGAACCGAATCATGAGCAATCAAAAAACTTGAGTATGTTTTGATAAAACTTGCATAATTTGTTCTATTGTTAAAGTAATTTAGTTTGAGGAATAATTGAAGCAACATGAGGGTGATAATCAGTATCACTGATATATTAAGGCTATATTACAAAATTAACATAATACTAACAAGATTTTGGAATATTTTACCACTTTCATCAATAATTCTTATTTATAAACAATATTCCATTAAGATAGCTATCAATTCCAAAAGTAAATGATGATTTATTTTACCTTTACTCAGCAAACGTCATGAAATAAAAATAAAGTGGTGGGCAGGGAGATGATTATTGCCAATCACACTCTCACAGTTTAAATGGGAGCAATTATGGTAGAATGTCTTGGAAGTACAATGGGCTAGGACCTAGAGCTGAGCGCCTTATCTCCTCCTGGGTTTAATTAGAAAGCCAGTGGTGTGGTTTGAATGGATGCAATTAGTCACAGCCACAGGGATATAAAAAAAAGTCTTGCTTATTCCAACTTTATCTGTGGTAGTTAGCTTAACATTCACTACCCTGGAGGATCATAGAGGCTGAACCAGTGAAAGCAATCAAAGAGGATATAAATAATTTTCTGAAAAATTAGGCAATTCAATGGAATAAGGAACCGGTACAGAAGAAGATGATCCATGATCACATTGAATAGCGGGGCAAGATTGAAGGGCTGAGTGGCCTATTGCCACTTCTATTTTCTGGTTTGTTATGCTCTTATGAGGATGGAGTTTATGGATTAGAACCCCCATGAGTACGTTGGAAGTATTCAGTAGCAAAGGCAGCATTCATGGGAAGAGAGACAAAGTTTTCAGTAAATGATCTTACAGCAGATTTGAGCAAACATAAGATTGTGATACTGATTGAGGGAGACTTGTTAAATTTTGTTATGCTTGTTTTATCTATTTGGAAGTGATGTAACAAGAAGACAGAGGGAAGCAAGAGAGGTAAAAGAAACTAATTGAGATAAACTATAGATGCAAAATGCTGCAGGTGCTGGAAATATGAAATAAAATATGCTGGAACTATTCAGCAGATCAGGCAGCATCAGTTAATAGATAAATAAGAGTTAACATTTTGGGTTAATAACCTGGTTTCAAGGCAGACCAGATCTAAAAGAAAATCAAAATCAAGGCCAAGTTTGTAGGCAATACAGAGATAGGTAGAGGGGCAGGTAGTGTTGAGGAAGCAGGGAGTCTGCAGAAGGACTTTGACAGATTAGGAGAATGGGCAAAGAGTGACGGTTGGAATATAGTGTATGGAAGTGTATGATCATACACTTTGGTAGAAGGAATAAATGTACAGACTGTTTCCTGAACAGGAAGAAAACTCAGAGATCAAAGGTCCAAAGGCACTTGGGAATTCTCATGCAGGATTCCCGAAAAGTTAACTTGCAAGCTGAGTCAGTGGTGAGGAAGGCAAATGCAATGTTAGCATTCATTTCAAGAGGATGAGAATTTAAAAGCAAGGATGAATGCTGAGGCTGTATAAGGCTTTGGTCAGACCACACGGAGTATTGTGAGAAGTTTTAGGCCACTTATCTAAGAAAGGAGGCGCTGGTATTAGAGAGGATCCAGTGGAGGTTCCCAAGAGTGATTCTGGGAATGAAAGGATTAATGTATGAGAGTGTTTGATATCTCTGGACCTGCACTCTCTAGCATTTAGAATAAGGCGGGAGGGGAATCACATTGAAACCCATTGATTATTGAAAGGCCTAGATAGAGTGGATGTGATAAGTATATCTCCTATAGTGGGGGAGTTTAGGACAAGAAGGCATAGCCACAGAATAGGGGGATGTCCCTTTAGAATGGAGATGTGGAGGAATTTCTTCAGCTAGAGGATGGTGAATATGTGAATTCATCACCACTTGGCTGTAGAGGCCAAGTCACTGGGTGTATTTAAAGTGGAAGCTGATAGGTTGTTGGTTAGTAAGGGTGTCAAAGGTTATGGGGAAAGAGCAGGAGAAAGGAGTTGAGAGGGATAATACATCAAGCCAAGATGGAGTAGTGAAGGTGACATGATGGGTAATTGGCCTAATTCTGCTCCTGGGTCTTGTGGTCTTAAAACAGTGTCACCTGCCTGCTCCTTCATTCTCTTTCACCTGTTCCAACACAAGTTCTTGGAACAGCTTCTGATCTTCTTGGGTGAAGAAGTGGAAGGGTGGCTTAGTAAGTTTACAGATAACCTGAAGGTTGTTGGTATTGTAGATGGTGTGAAAGATTGTTTCAGGTTACAACTGGGTATAGAGAGGATGCAGGGCTAGGCAAAGAAATGGCAGATGGAGTTAGATATTGTGATATAATCTAGAAGGCGTGGTACTGTGAAACCCAAACTTGGCAGCAAGGTTGAAGACAGCTCCCCTCACTGATCAGGCAGTAATTTGCCAATTTTGGATTTGTTTTGCGCTGTGTGAACAGGATGTACCTTGGCAATTTCCCACATTTTTGGCATTGTCAGATTGGTGCTGGCGATGAAAGTGCTTGGAAACAGATTGGGGAGAGGCACAGCTAGTTCTGGAGCACAGGTCTTCAATACCACAGTTGTGATCTTGTTTTGTCCTTTAGCCAATGCCCTCAGATATGCTGGACCAGAGGAGGTTCATAAGAAATGCTTAATGTATGAGGAGCATTTGATGACTTTGGGCCTGTACTCAACAGAGTTCAGAGGAATATCATTGAAACCTACCAAATAGTAAAAAAGGTTGGACAGACTGCACACAGATACACACTTCTTGAATTCATCATCACATTTTTCTTTCCAATTTGACATGCCCAGTCTAAATGTAGACTAAAATCCCTGCAAATTTTATCTTACTCTTGCTTAGGTACTTCTAGTTTCCTTATTTATACTATTCCTAAACCCAAATTCCATCCTCTTGGAATGTTACTGCTGCTGAGGCTAATGGGCCAAAATTAATTTCTTTCAAGTGATGTGCTCTCTGTGGAAGTGTGGCCGGCACTAGTAATTTGCCTAATTAATGTTAATGTGGTCAAAGTATAAGAACAAGTATTTAACCTGACTGCAATAGCATCATGCAATAGAGCAATGCACATGCATAAAAGAGTTGCAACTGAAATATTTAGCTACAATTAAAACAAAGCATTCATTGCCCAGGAAATAAGAAAGGTATTTTGTTCATGGCATAAAAGCAGAAACAATAGGTATAATATATGTTGCAAAGATTAATATTTCAGATAACAAACCTTACATTTTTTCTATGAACTGACTTGTGCAGTGGCAACCTCCTTTCCATTTATAAATGATTAGTTAATTACTCCCAGAATCTTATGACTTTTTTTCAAATTTTCTCCCTTTACTTCACATTTCCAACATTTTATGAGTTATTATATATCATAGGAGCACCTTTTATTCAAAACCCTGATTCTTTTCTTGCAAAAATAATTAAAATGTCTCAGAATATATCAGCAATTGTATCCAAATAAGAAACATTGCAAAAAATTATTATATTTTGCTGCACACACCAGGAATTGTCTGCATTTGTTTTGATGATGAATATCATGACTTATGTTTACAAAGTTCTCTTATCAAAGGTTGGAATTCAGTGGAATTAAGATGACCAGTATACTTTGCAAACAAACTACATACATCAGGATTTCAATCTGTGCTCGAAGTAGAAATGTCCTCAAAACATCTGTTTCAATTGTGATAGTTACAAATACACTATCAAGATATTGTCTTCATGTATTACAATAAAAGACATGCAAAAAGAAAATTTAGAGTGTTGTTTTAATAAACAAAATGCTTGCATATTACTATTTAAGAGCCTACAATCAGCAATGCCTTTTCTCAAATTTTGCCAGGCATTCCATATGAATCTATAAAGGGATTGATTTTTTGTCATTGATTTCTAATATTGATACCATTCACTGCATCTCTTTAGAAGAAGAACAATGAGTCTGTACCCATAATATTAATTTAGCTTTTCTTAGATATGGTGATAGTTTCTTTGCATACCTTTTTTTTTATTTTCTGCTTTGATGCCAGAAAGAAAACTTTACTGTATTTCCAGTGTATGATGAATTTCTACATACTGACTTGAAACCACAACTACCTCCCTCCCCATGCAACTTCATGAATTATAGGCACAACAAAAGAGAGGTAAAGTTGGCAGCACATTTACTTACAAATCTGCTTTTTTGAATGGAGGTCCTTGATGATAAACCTTTAATGAAGCATGCAAATTATTTACGGCTTCAAAGTAGGGGTTATATCAAATTGTAAATTCAACAGCAGAGCAGATAAATGAGTTGGCACAGTTTCCGCTAAACTTAGCTGTTGTCGCAATTTCTAAAGATTTGATTTCTTACCACCACGAGTGGAAGTGTGATCCACAGAAAAACAGGATGTGTAATTAACCAAACTGCCGCACTGCCAAGAGCAAGCTGAACCTTCACGTCAGCTAAAACAAGTACAGTACTCATTCAGATCTTTGCTACGTCCATTCCAACTGGCAACAGATGGATGCCATGTTCATCACCATTACTGTCCAGTAATACCTCAAATTAAAAATGTCCATTCTCACTGAGGTGGATTCAAACTAAAGATTGGCAGGTAAACTAATAAAGAAGCAATAAGGCACTTTTAATGAGAAAACATGAATATTTCTAAACAGGAGGAATGCTGCTTGGATAGTCAATAATATAGAAATTGAAATGTAATAGTAAATGGAGGCATATGATCAATACTAGTTGAAGTCCAAACTGAATACAGGAAGACAGTGCATGAAGATAGAGTAGTACCCAACAAAGCTCACAATGTAAATTTAATATTACTATTATTATTTATTACATAGTGGATTCCATTTAATTGGGCCACTTATTTGGGACAACTCTTAAAGAACAAATACGAATTGAGAAAATAGCTGGGATTCCCTTCCTTTATTTTGGGCACTATGCCACTTAATTAGGGCAATAGACTGTTGTCAAATAATTTCTAACCAGCGTTAGTCGTGCGCACTTGTATGGCCATTAGAAACAAGTTTAGAGCGAACAGTTTTTAAGTAGCGTCAATTGCGTAGTGCTTGTGTTCATAAAGCGGTGATTATTGTCACTGACAGTTGGCGAGAAATAAGCAGTAAGACAATTGTAAACTGTTTTGCTCACCACGGGTTTCATGCATTTAGGCTTGGAGGTACCAGGAATGGCCAGGAGTGAAAATGAAAATCTCACTACTTCAGCAAGTTAGGAAACAACTGAGAATCTGATGGTATTGACCATCATCTTTGCTGTGACAATGAAAATGAAGATTTGGAAGATGTAGTCATCAGAAGCATTATATGAAGGCAGTGTATTATCCGCCCTAGGTGTCTGCACAGCGTTTGTTTATTTACAATCAATAAAAAGAATGTGTTAGTGTACACTGGATGAATTCCTCCATTGATAACTACTAGGAACTAATATACAGTAATAAAGTGCTGATGTTGTATTGATAGTGTTCCAATTTGTTCTGTAATTCATTTGACTACATAATTTGTTACTCAGTTAGTCTGTTTTATACCTTTTTAACTATTTCCAAGGAACTGCGACTAATTTGGGCAGCCGCTTAATTGAACCAATATGTACTGGTCTTGATGTGTCCCAATGAACCAGAATCCACTGTAGTGTAAATCTACAAAGGCAATTGAAGGACATAACAATGATCTTATTGTGAAGCCAGAGGGCTTGGTTAAGTGCTACGCGAATACATTGCATCTGTGTTCACTAGAGATGTCACAACAAAGGTACCCAAGTGATTGGATAAGATTTAAATGAAGACTTAAAAGGGTTAGCAGCATTCAAAATAAACCAGTAATCCAGTCAATGGATAGGAAGCCCATTCTACTGATGAGGAAATTAAGAGAAGAGACTGTAGAACAACAATCTCTCAAATCTCCGTGGATAAGGGAGTGGTAACAAACTTTGATATTGCGATTCGTAGCAGAATCAGATATCAGGTTTATTATCACCAACATGTGACGTGAAAATTGTTAAAAGCAGCAGCAGTTCAATGCAATACATAATCTAGCAGAGAGAGAAATTAATAAATAAAATAAAACATAATAATAAATAAACAAGTAAATCAATTACACATATTAAATAGATTATTAAAAATGTGCAAAAACAGAAATACTGTATATTTAAAATAGTGAGGTAGTGTCCAAAGCTTCAATGTCCATTTAAGAATCGGATGGCAGAGGGGAAGAAGTTGTTCCTGAATCATTGCGTATGTGCCTTCAGGCTTCTGTTCCTCCTACCTGATGGTAACAGTGAGAAAAGGGCCTGCCCTGGGTGCAGGAGATCTTTAATAATGGACGCTGCCTTTCTGAGACACCGCTCCCTAAAGATGTCCTGGATACATTGTAGGCTAGTGCCCAAGATGGAGCTGACTAGATTTAAACCTTCTGCAGCCTCTTTCGGTCCTGTGCAGTAGCCCCTCCATGCCAGACAGTGATTCAGCCTGTCAGAATGCTCTCCATGGTACAACTGCAGAAGTTTTTGAGTGTATTTGTTGACATGCCAAATCTCTTCAAATTCCTAATAAAGTATAGCCGCTGTCTTGCCTTCTTTATGACTACATCAATATGTTGGGACCAGGTGATTACCAGTTGATCAAAAATCTACTGTCTTTTCAAATAATTCTATTGCAGAAGTGTGCTGCTTCTGTTAATTTTCCCATTTTCTAGAATAGCATCGTTCTCTCCGACTGTTACTTCATGCTCATTAAAACTCTTCAGAGCATGTTTTTGAAAACTGAACAAATAACAATTTCTATTCATTGCATTTAATAGAAAATAGTGAGATTAAACAATTGGCTTTGGGATTCAAAGTATTTTCCAAAACAATGTACTTTTTACAGTTCAGGTGACATAGGTTCAATTCCTGCCGCAGCCTTGTACGTTCTCCTCGTGTCCACATGAGTTTCCTCCGGGTGATCCGGTTTCCTCCCACAGTCCAAAGAAGTACTAGTTAACAGGTTAATTGGTCATTGTAAGTTTTCTCATGATTAGGCTAGCATTAAGTCAGGGGTTGCTGGACCTGAAGGCCCTACTCTGTACTCTCTCTCAATAAATAAATTAATGGTTTTACAGAAAGGTGTGAGAGCATTTATTATGGATGAGCTACTTTTGATTCTAGCAAAATATTTCATCCACTGAAGTGATTCTGTTAATACTGGCTCATGCAGAGTTAAAATCATGGCTTTTGATTCAGATAAACAATTTACTGTATTAATAACTAATTATTTTAATTCAAAAGTTTGATTGTGATTAGAATAACTGTTGTTAGGAATTACATGATTCTGACAGTTTGTATGTCCTGTAATTACTTCCTTTCACTGATTTAGATATATGAAGTATCTTTATTGAGGCAAAGCTACAAGGATCTACAATTTTGGGGGACTTTGAAGCCATTATTCAACTACAAATGTCCACTTGCTCCTTCCTGTTTGTCACTGGTACAGTTTGTGAAACTTTACTATGCACAAATTGCACATGGCATCATTTTTCCGGGCAGCAGCGTCTATATTTAAGAAAAACTTTTTACTGGTTGCAGACAACATGGGTATGGACTATGACATATTAAAACACTTTCAGACACGTTGGAACAGAATATTAAAATATTTAATAAATATAAATTCTGTAAGTTAGAGAAATAATTATGCAGAAAGACGAGCAAGATTAGTTACATAGATAGAGGTTTTCAAAAATTTTACACAAAAGTTCTGGGTGCCTAGAATGCGCTACCTGGAAGAAATATGATAAAAGTGTTTTAAGAGGCTCTTAAGACAGGCATGTAAATATGCAAAGAATGCAGCAATATGGACTTACGCAGGCAGAAGGGACTAGTTAATTACAAGCTTAATTATTTCAGCACAGCACTGAAGGCTGAAGAGCAAGTTGCTGTTCTGTACTGTTCTGTGCTGTCCTGTTTCTGTTATCATGGTGAGAATTGAACCGGAGTTATTTTCAAAGTAAATGGGCATTTAATAGTTGCAAAGCAATGAGGAGATTTCAAAGTATAGATTAATTTAGAAAAACCTTTGAAAGACAAGCCACAGGCATGATGGGCCAAACAGGCGTACCCAGTTATCCTGTGAAAAATCCATGCAAACAAAAAAAAAGCGGTTTTATTTCAGCCTTCACTATATTCAACAGCGAGGGATGGAAACGTATGAATAATGGAGGTGCAAGTCCTTTTCTAAAGAATTTTATTACCTGAGGCTTTTTTGGAGGAAGCAACATACAATTATTAAAAAATATATATTTCTACTTCAATATGAGCAGTTATTGAAAAGAATATCTGTTGTTTCAACAGTGCAACTCAAAATCAATATAAGGTTTTGAAAATTATAACCAATGCTGGAAATCTACTTTCACATCTATGTACAATAGGCTTCAATTATACTAGTGCCTAAGAAGGATGTGGCAAACTGCCTCAAATGACTATCGTCCAGTAGCACTTACATCCACTGTGATGATATGTTTTGAGATGTTAATGATGAAACATATCAACCCCTGCCTGAGAAGCGACTTGCATCTGCTCCAATTTGCTCATCATAACAACAGGTCCACAGCAGATGCCACCTCATTGGCTCAGCAATCAACCTTGAAACATCTGGACAGCAAAGATGCATACATCAGCATGCACTTTATCTACAAACGTTTGTATTACAGCTCAGCATTCAATAGCATTATCCCCTCAAAACTAGTCAATAAGCTACAAGGGCTTGGCCTCAATACCTCCTTGTGCAATTGGATCCTGGATTTCCTCACTTGCAGACCCCAGTCAGGTCAGATTGGCATCAACATCTTCCCCATGATCTCCATCAGCACAGGTGCGCCACAAGGCTGTGTGCTTAGCACCCTGCTCTATTTGCTTTACATTTATGACTGTGAGGCTAAGCACAGCTCCAAAGGCATATTCAAGTTTGCCGACACCACTGTTGTTGGCCAAATCAAAGGTAGTAATGAATCAGCATACAGGAGAGAGATTGAAAACCTGGCTGAATGGTGGCATAAGTACAGCCACTTACTTGACGTAAGCAAGGCCAAGGAGTTGATTATTGACTCCAGGAAGAGGAAATCAGGAGTCCTTGAGCCAGGCCCAATGCGAGGATCAGAGATGGAGAGGGTGAACAACTTTAAATTTCTCGGTGTTATTATTTCAGAAGACCTGTCCTGGGCGCAGCACGCAAGTGCAATTACAAAGAAAGCGTGCAGCGCCTTGAGTTTGCAAAGATGTGGCATGACATCGAAACTTTGACGAACTCCTATACGTGTGCAGTGGAGAGTATATTGACTGGCTGCATCACAGCCTGATATGGAAATATATGAGGCCAAGTGCACTTTTGAGCACATCTACATGAAATGATGTTGCAGAAATCGGCATCCATCATTAGGGGCCCTCACCGCCCAGGACATGCTCTCTTCTCACTGCTGCCATCAGGAAGCAAGTACAAGAGCCTCAGGACTCGCACCATCAGGTTCAGGAGCAGTTATTACCCTCAACCATTAGGCTCTTGAATCAAAGGGGATAACTTAACTCAACTTCATCTGCCCCATCATTGAAATGTTCCCACAACCAATGGACTCACTTTCACGGACTCTTCACCTCATATTCTCGATATCTATTTTAATATTATTAACAGCATATTACTATTACTTAATTCTCTTGCACAGTTTGTTGTCTTTTGCACACTGGTTAAACACCCAAGTTAGTGTGGTCTTTCATAGATTCCATTATAGTTGTTATTCTATTATGAATTTATAAGAAAATGAATCTCAGGGTTGTATATACTGACATATATGTACTTTGATAATAAATTTACTTAGAACTTTGTACATTAGCATCTTTCTTAAACTAATATATACTCAATAATTCAATTTTAATAAGTCTTTGAAATAGTACACTGTAAACTGTAACATTATTAAATTCAGCTTAGTTTTTGATAGTTTTGGCATAAATTTGTGCAGAAGCATTTCCCTTGTCTGTTAGATCCCAGTTTTCTCAGGCACAACAATTCACTGAAGCACACACTGGTTTATTTTCTCCATAGTTACATGGTGTTATTGAAATCCAGAAAGGCTGCTGCACACTCAGTGACGTCTGCTCAAATTTGACAGACTGCGTCATCATCCCTCATTAAAGAGAGCGACAAACCAACTGAGGTTTAACTCACGTGCCCTCAGAAGCCATGGAATAATCACCAGTAACAAACAATGTTCCCACATCGCTTTGTTTACAGCTCAAATAGGGACTTCACAGAAACCACATAATAAAAGCCACCACTTTCCACCTCTATGATTTGGTTCTTCTATCCTGTGTTTTATTCTCACTTCAATTCAATGTAGATGCATTAGACAGCACCAACTAAAGTTTTGATCATTAAGATAGTAATTTGCTGTAACTTGATTAGGCACAATTAAAAACAACATACAGTATAAGAAAAAGTAGGCTTGAAGCAATTGTTTCCTGCATTTGTAATTATTTTACATATAGAAACATTAAAGGTGCACTGTATATTAAATACATTATTAAGTTTTTGATCAGTCATTCAAAAGTAATTGCTAGAGCTAAGAAACATTCATTCACATAAAAAAATTAAATATCTCACAAAGATTAATGCCAATGTAACATGACTGATGAGAAAAGTTAACCAAGTATTAAACTATTAATAAAATATCTAGTAATCATTAGTGGAATCCAAATATCATAGCACTTCCATAAACTTAACATGGATTTTAAAGTAGCTGTTGTTTGCAGCAAAATGGTCAGCAGAATAAAGAACGACCCTGAAGAATATCAAACGTTGGTGTTTCTGTCGCTGTGACATATAGATGGGGAGTTGGCACTAGTTCCTGGACAAGCTCTCGGGGATTCAAAAATTCCTTTCAAATTCTACTACTAATTCAAAAATAAACTTCCATTTGAGCACCATCACCTGCATTTTGATACATTTCAAAGTCAGAGAGGTGTTGGTGCATGAAGGCGGTGTGTAGTTCTGTTGGAAGTGATCGTCTTAGACGCTGTCCTTGTGATTGCAAGACCCTGTTGGACATTGTTAACGGGGAATGCTACAAGTCCAATTCAATGATTTATTGGTGAATGGCAGGTGTGGTTGGCCAGGGAGCTGCATGGCCTTGATCGTAGCGAGGATTAGGCCACAAACTGCAGTGTCGCCTATTTCCAAATGCCCAGGACAAAGGCATCAGGGTCGGCACACTCCACTGGAATGCCAGAGGTGCTGTTGAGGGGCATATATGCTAAAGTAGGTGCTGTTCTCCAGTTTTCGCTCAGCAGAAGACAAAATGTGTTCAACTACAGACTGCTACAACAGTAATGGACTCAGGGATGTGGACTATATTTTTTTGTGTGACTTATATGTACTATATGTACCATGTCCTATGTATGACAGTTGGTATTGTGTTTTGCCCTGGAGTAACACTGTTTCGTATGACTGTATTGATGGGTATTCATGTAGGTTTGGATAACAATTAAACTTGAATTTGAACTATTTGCATTATGATTTTAAAGTGCATAAGATTCATGTATCTTACCCTGTGCAAGAAAAACATTCTGAAGTATTTAGTTGGATATATTAATCACTTGATGAATAAATTTGATTCTTAATGGTCTATTAATGACTTAAATCAATGCAAAGTGTTGCAAACTAATCAAATAATAAAGTTTAACACACACGTACGTACATGTTATCTAAATCCTGATTGTATGTTCATTTGCAAGGTTATCAAAACAATGCCACAATCTTGCAGCCCATGTATCAGAACAATGGGACTTTATAAAGTTAACAATACAAGTGCACAAATCAGCAAAGTAGATTAACTACAGGTATTTTATTTTAAGTGCATTAAAAATGTCTGTAAAATCAATTCAACAAGACTGCTTCTTTCACTCTTGAACACAAAAGGTTACCATTATGTGGGAGGAAGCTCTTTTCTAAACTGATTGAATCCATTATTACCAATTCACAATGGCAAATACTAGACAGGACATCATATCAAGGTGCTTCATAGACTATTTTCTACCACTGCAGTGTTGATTTGTAAACTGAACAATAGACAGTTTACACATACAGTTTGACTAAAAACTACAGAAAAGCAAATCACCGCAGAAACTACATTTGGCAGCATTATCTGAAGGCTAGCAATTAGCCAGGACACCACAAAAGTTCTCTTACTGCATGAATAATGATGATATCAACATCTGTCAAAACAAACATATATGGCATTGTTTTAACATTTCATCTGAAAATGGCCATCTTCATTAGTGCAGCACTTCCTCAAGACTGCAATAAGTTATTAATCTGGATTATAGAATAAAACAATTCGTATTTGCTTGTGCAAAATGTGAAAAAATGGTAGAGGCATATATTCCATTATCCTCTCAAAATTTGGTGCTATTGGTTTCAGTGGAACCAAGTATCTGAAACAAAATATAATGCACAAATCATGGTCAATGGAGGCTGAGTAAGTCAGTCCTGAAAGGAAAGTTTCAGACATACAGAGTGCTACTCCCAGCATTGCACCAACAAGATTGACTAACCTCAAGATTCTGCAATATTACGTTCACATATAAAGTGAATAAAATTACTCCAAATAAATACCTTGCGAAAAAAATCTAATTTTTGTTGGGCTTCCATTATGAAATGGAAGGAAGTATTAACATGTAAAGCACAATTTTTACTTTTTGTAATCTGAATTCTCCTATGTGATGGGACATTTGCTTGCATTCTCTATTTTGCATTCATATATTCAGAACATAACTATTCTCCAAAATGATGTTAGATCATACAATTATTCATCAGGCTGATTTCATCGCTCATTCCATTTAATCCCCAATCCACTATAATAGCAATTATTTAGAAGCATTTGGAATTCTTATTTCAGAGGTATTCAGCATTGTATATGCTCCTTATATATTATCTCCTAATTACTTCTGATGTTATCCTTGGACAGTGGAATTAATTTATAATTACAACAATTACTGATGTGTTGCAATAGAGTGGATTCCAGTTAATTGGGCTACTGGTTAATTGGGGCAGCCGCTTATTTGGGACAACTCTTAAAGAACAAAAAACTAATCAAGAAAATAGGTGAGATTCCCTTTGTCTGTTTGGGACACCATGCCACTTAACTGGGACAACAGACTGTTGCCGAACAGTTTCTAACTAGCATTAGTCACATGCACTTGTGTGACATTAGACACTACATCGTCCATGGATTGAACGGTTTTTAGATTACGTCAATTGTGTGTTTGTGTTTAATAAGCAGTGATTTTTTTTTGTCACTGAGAGTAAGAAATAAGCAGTAAGGCCATTTGGAAGAGTTTTGCTCACCACGGTTTCAAGCATTCATGTTTGGTGATGCCAGACATGGCTGTGAGTGAAAATGAAATGATTTCACTACTTCAACAAGTTAGGAAACAATGAAGAACTTGAAGCTATTGACAATCATCTTGAAAGTTACAATGAAAGTGAAAATTTGGAGGATGCAATTGTTGAAAGCATTGTATGAACGTTTTCCATTATCTACATTAGGTGTCTGCACTGATTTTGTTCATTTACAGTCAATCAAAAGAACACAGCATTGTACACTGTATGAATTTCTCTGTCAATAACTTTCAAGAAATAATAGTTTATAGCACCATAGTAGTATTGATAGTGTTCTAATTTGTTTTGTATTTCATTTAAATACATAATCTGTTACTCAGTTAAACAGCAGTTTATCTTTTTTATACCTTTATTTCTTTGACTTACTCCTGCCAGCTACTTACTTCATCCTCCTCACCCAGTCTCACCTATTACCTGCCAGCTTGCTCCTTCTCCTCTCTTCCTCTCACTTCCTATGCCCCCTTCCTTTCCAGTCCTGATGCAGGGTCTTGGCCTAAAGCATCAACTCTTTATTCCACTCCATAGCTGCTGCCCTTCTTACTCAGTTACTCTGGCATTATATATGTGCTAATTGTTTTATCTACTATGCTAAAAGAAAATAATTGACAAGGCTACCAATAAAAGTCCATAGCGGTCTTTTATCTTATGGGATGATTTTGATCTTATAATGAGATTTGGGCACCATCTTCCTATTCAGAAGGGAAATAGATAGTAAACTGAATTGAAAAACAAACATCAATTATAAACACAAACGGAAAATAAACTTCATTTTTTTCTTCTAAATTAGGTTATAAATGGCTCAGTAGCTCCACGTGCTGATTGGTTAAAGGCACCATTTAACTAAGCTAACAATTAGTATGATCCAAGTTTCATTGATCTCAGAGGATTTACTGCAAATGAACAACATTCTCTTTAAAATTATTTTCTTAATATATTACATAATTCTTTTTGCAGAATTAATTCTCTGCAAATTAAAACTGGTTTGTAGAGGAAATGGGCTTCAATTGATAGTTGTTTATTTACATAATTCTCTTGATTGTTTGCTTCCTAAGTCAACGACTCTGACAATATTTAATATTAATGCATCAGGATGCCATTAATCACCAAAAGTTATAATTGTGCACTTCACACATCTTTAATTCCTCTAGCCTTTGCTTATTCATTTATGCCATTTTGACATCATTCAAAATGCTGGAGTTTATTCTCCAGTCCTAAATTGTCATTAAGTGAAGAAATAGTTAAGAATCAACTACACGACTGTATCTGCAGGTATAAATAGGCCATACAAGGTAACGATAGCAGATCTCTTCCTCTGAAGGACATTAGGTAGGGCTGCCCATTTGTATAGAAATTCCTGGGGTTTACAGTTATCATCATGAGTATTTTTTTTTACATTTTAGACTTTTTAATTGAATTTAAGTTCCACAATCACTATGGTGGGATCTCAGCTCCTTTCTCAGTGTAAATGGTACAGGAATATAGCCACTAACTCAATGCTTGTGCAACCATTACCACCATAATCATCAACACGATTATCTCAGAATATTACAAGGGAGTTGCGACGAATGCACCATTATTGTTTCATGATGACTCCCACATTACAGATTTAATTCCACTTACATTGCATTACCTAGCGTCCTCATTGACTGTGAATGGGCTGATTTGTGCTGACTGATTTTAATGGAAGATCAGTGTAAGATTTTTGTGCCTCAGGATATCTAAAGATTTCAATGTGCACTCAGCCAAACTATTGGATCCAGCTGAACAGCAAGATCTCACTAACTAAAGGGCCCACAGACCTTACAGCTAGCAGCTTTATGTCACTGAGAGCTAGTCTATAGCCGGGAATCACATTAACTTTGTTGAGCCACCAACTCTATGGAAGAAGTGTTTTATTCATTTTTCTGAATGGTTTTAAATGTCTTTGATAAGTAACGACATTTAAACATTCATAAGACATCTGGCAGCTGACAGCAGTAAATAGAGCTCCCGATTATGACCCTTGTGCCTTTTCTGATGCCTGGTGTGCTCAGGGTGTCAGCTTGCTGGCCCTCTGCGGGGAGTAAAAGTGCAGGTGAACCATAGTCAACAGTCTGGGTCCAGCATGATCAAACCTACTCCTTAATCATTATATCCGGATATATTTTTAATATTTGCTTGTGCTTTAAGAAAGGCACAGCACCTTAAGTGAAAAAATACTATATCATTTCATATCAGACTTAATTATTATATTTAGGGAAATAATATAATTTTGTTCACTACTGATTCTCTAAATTCTCATCCCTCACATTAGCCACTTCCATTTATCTCATGTTGCATCACAGTCTGGTGCGGATGCTCCAGTGCACAGGATTGCAGAGAGCCAGCTCCATCATGGGTGCAACCCACTCCACCATCGAGGATATCTTCAAGAGGGTTGGCTCAAGGCAGCAGCATTTCTCGCTAAAGACTCTCACCCGTCCCGAGGCATGCTCTCTCCTTGGTACTACCATCAGAAAATGAGATCTCGGAGCCTGAAAACCCATACTCAGTGATTCAGGACTAGCTTCTTCCCCTCTGCAAACAGATGTTTGAATGGTCCATGAACCTGCAAACAATTTGTGAAAATAATATTTGCCACTTTTACTTCTCTACCCCCACCTTCTTCCACTATTATGATTTTGTGTAAATGTTTGAGAGTTCTTAACTGTGCTGCATTGCCTGTGTTCTGAGTTCTAATTTCCTTCTTTTATTTGCCTCTTGTCTTCTTCAATGATCTCCCGAAAAGCCTTGCAATTCAGTTATACTTTGTAAGAGTACATTCACTTCTACTTTCTTTTCACAAAAGTGCAAGGCAAGAGTGGATATAAGATACAGGTGAAAGTTTATTATTATTTCTGCAACCCATTCTGTGCTTGAACAATGGGTTCAATTAATTCATCTAGTTCAGTAACTAAGAATGTAACTTTTTAATCCAATTTCCATGTATCTCTTTTTGTGTAGTACCTTAATGATTTGCAAAACGCCTAACCATGAAAACTACAACACACACAAAATGCTGGTGGAACACAACAGGCCAGGCAGCATCTATAAGGAGAAGCACTGTCGACGTTTCGGGCCGAGACCCTTCGACAGGACCATGAAAACTGTTGTTCATTGACAATTCCTTGCTAGAAAAAATCTTTTATCAATTTCTTTTGCTTCAAATGTGGGACAACTCTTCTTTGAGGCAGAGAACTGTGACTGCGATACAATATATTGATGTTGTTTGGCTTTTTGATCTGAATCTTTTACAACAAATGCAAGTTGTAAAATGTAGCATAAAGCTTGGAATTTTATTAGTGAGAATCACGTGAGCTATAAACATTGTATGGCAGTATTTATTGACAGGGAAGAGATTATGCATGCGTATTGAGCTTAGTAGAGTGAAATGGCACTTTAAGATATACTCACTAGAGTTGACCACGTATGTAAAATAATGGAACACCCTTGCAGTACTATAATTGGGCCATTGTACTTTGACTTATTATACTGACCATCTCAGTTATCTGGTCCATCTGCCTTCACAGTTCCACTGGAGAGCTACCGGGTTCCGATGGAGAGAGCACACCTTTCTACTATCTCACCTAGCAGGAACCTCAGTGCCGTGGTGTATGATCTGTGAACTCACTGTCACATCTGCAAGTTTTATAATTATTTACTCTAACTAATAGGTGCAGCTGGGATTTACGTACAGATTTTATGTGAGACCATCTCCTACAATATTGATTCTCCAGTGAATATGCCCTCACCACAGCTTTTCACAATGTGATTAAAATGGCTGCATCCAACAAGCATGGTATTTAGCAGCCACAGCAAGGTTTGCTTCCCACTCAAGCAGCACACAATGGAAAAAAAAATGATATTGATAAATAGGTTTATTATTGTTACATTTAACAGTTGAATAGAAACTTTCCTTGAGCCTAATCAAATGTGCTTTCAGCTTCTGTATCTTCGACATCTTGGGAGCGATAAGAAGAGAGTGGACGGGTGAGGTCTTCGATTATGCTGGCTATTTTATTAAAGCAGTGAGAAGCATAGACAGAGCCTGTGGAGGAGAGGCTGGCTTTCGCGATGTGCCGAGATGCGTCCACAACTCTTTGCTGTTTCTTGTGGTCACAGACAGAGCAGCTGTTATGTGAAGTCATGCTGCATCTGAACAGGATGCCTTCTATGGTGCATCGATAAAATAGTCCCATTAACATGATTCCCACACCTGTTTTTTTTGCAGGATATTTAAGCTGGTCCCTGAGAATCATAGAGAGATTAAAATACTGGAGCACATTCTGCATTAGTGTGATATTACCACAAAGGACGAAGTCTGCCTCTCCTACTCAAACTAATTTACTGAGCTATTAAAGCATGTTTCACATTATTTTATATCCTCTTTTATTCTGCAACAAAGTAAATTTTTTTTTCCAAACTGACACAAGGGAACACAAAATATATCTGATTGTTTACGTTGTTTTTCTATCCATTATTTTCTTCAGGCTAATCCAACATAATTAGGTACATGTGAGTACAATCCCTAATCAGTTGAGGTATTTATGCAAGCTGTAGTAATCTCTATCAGCTTTCGCAAATGGCTAAAGGCACCTCCTACGCAGCACGAATGAAACTGCCGTAAAGGCTTCTAATCTTTTTTACTCTCCACAGATGGGAGTTCCTTGTCTGACGCAGATGACACCAATGACACAGGTTTTATATGGATGTTCAGAAATTACATTCCAAGTCCAAGGTTACTCAGGGCATTCTTCTAAGAACAATCACCCATTCTTGCTGGAACTAAATTACTTCATCAATGACCTTCTATTTGTCATAAGGTCAGAAGTTGGTATGTGCTCTGAAGACTGCACAATGTTCAAGTCAATAGACAATAGGTGCAGAAGTAGGCCATTTGGCCCTTCGAGCCAGCACCACCATTCAATGTGATCATGGCTGATCATCCACAATCAGTTCCCTGTTCCTGCCTTCTCCCCGTATCCCTTGACTCCACTATCTCTAAGAGCTCTATCTAACACTTTCTTGAAAACATCCAGAGAATTGGTCTCCACTGCCTTCTGAGGCAGAGCATTCCACAGATCCACAACTCTCTGGGTGAAAAAGTCTGCTCACAATTCCTCAGTTCATCGCTAGAAACAGATGACCTAGACAGCAGTCGGGCTTAGGTCAACAGGTACATACTGCCACATAGCACAAGGAAATTACCATAACCAAGAAAATGAGTCCAACCATCTATTCTTGACCTCCACTCTCAAAATCTTGGGGTCACACTGCCCAGAATCTCAAATGTATAAAGCATGTTGATATGAGAAAATCAGGACATCCTCAGTATCAGTGACTTGCCTTCTGACATCCCGAAGCCTTCAACGTATAAGCTAGCAATATGATGAAAACCTCTATTTAACTGAATGAGAGCAGTTCCAATACAAGAAGCTCAAGGTAGTGGGAGAATAAGAAAATGAAAAACAACACACACACAATGCCGGAGGAACTCAGCAGGTCAGGGAGGATCTATGGAAATTAATAAACTGTTGACCTTTTGGGCTGAGACCACTCTTGATTGACATCCTAACCACCTCCTAAACATCCAGTTCCTTCGGCACCAGTATGCTGTGACTGTAGTGCGCACCATCTACAAAGTGCACAACAATTATCCATCTAGGTTAATCTCATAGCATCTCCTAAACCCCAGGCTCTACTATCAAGGACAAGGACAGCAGGCACAAGAGAAAACAAACAGCTTACATTGGCCTCCAGGATGCATCCCATCCTGAATTGTTACTGGATCTAAATTTAGCAATTTCCAAGCTAGCACCACTGTGGGAATACCTTCACTTGGTGATTTGCAGCACATAAAGGTGGTAGCAATTATCATCGGACATATCTTAAAAAGTAAAATAATAATAAGTGGTACACAAAAATAAATTACCTCTCAAGGAAAAATATCAATTTCGCAAAGATAGAAGCTCAGTATAAACTCAAAGTTCAAAGTATATTTATTATCGAAGTACCGATACGTCATCATATACTACCCTGAGATTCATTTTTTTGCAGGTAGTAGAACAAAGAACTACAACAGAATCAATAAAAAACTACACACAAAGACTGGTGAAAAACCAATGTGCAAACTGTACAAATACAGAAAATGACAATCAATAAATAAATGAATGAATAAATAAATAAATAAACAAACAAACAAACAAACAAACAAATAATACTGAGAACATGAGCTGTGGAGTCCTTGAAAATGAGTCCAAAGGTTGGGGAGTCAGTTCAGTATTGAGTGAGTGAGGTTATCAATGCTGGTTCAGGAGTCTGATGGTTGAAGGGTAATGACTCAGTAATAATCAGCAAACAAGCATAACAAAAATGGAGTAAGATGGGGAGGCTTCATTGATTTGCTCTTCAATTTACACATTTTTGTAGTAGTGCACCCACTGCAAAGATATGAAATATAGATACCATGGGCTATGACAGCAGCAAGTGTTCTTTTTAATTGCCTGAACTCCAGTTCAGCATGTTGGTTTTTAAAAAGACAAAATACTTTTTTTTTCCTCCTCTTAAAATCAACATATTGCAAAATATCCAAAATCTAAATGCTGACTTTCTGAAAACAATAAATTGTGGAAATGCATCAGCATCAGAGAAACCGGGCTAGTAATTGTCACACTTCCTGTAAACGTTCTTGATGAAGAATTTGTACTGAAAGGTACATCAACCCTTCCTTTCAGGTGGAAGTGCTGTGCACTTTCTGCTTTGCTACACAGTAGGGCTGTGGAAAAAAGCAAATGAAATTCAAATATCTGTTCTTGTAATATAAAGCAATTAACTGAGTGATCTCATTTAGGACACTGCATCTCTGAATTCATCGGAGCAAAGCCATTCACGGTGATGTTTCTGAGTGTAAAGAGGGTAAAAAAATGAATCTCAGGGTAGTATATGATGACGTATCGGTACTTCGATAATAAATATACTTTGAACTTTGAGTTTATACTGAGCTTCTATCTTTGCGAAATTGATATATTTCCTTGAGAGGTAATTTATTTTAGTAAATGGACAAGCAGTGGATATGACTGGTTATATCCACATGTAACCACATGTACTGTCACATGCATGCAGACACACCTAGCACGGAGACACCAGGCAAAGTCACTTCTATCCACATGTAATTTTAAAGTGTTTTTTTTTTGCAATTAGATTGGTAATACAGACAAAGGAGCATCACTCGACAACATCATTACATTCAAAACCTCTTAAGTAGAAACTTTTGTATCTCTAATGTCACCCTGCATGGGAAAGAACTTTTCTTTCATACAAACATAGGAATAAAACTAAAATAGTATTTCTCATAATTTTTTCCCATGACTTCTGTCATGTTTACAAATTACGTGGTATTGTTGTCGAATGTTATTATTGTGTAATAGATCATCCGCCCTCCATGCAGCTATTAGTCTGGGCATATATTATCAAGTTTGCTCCTGTGGGCCTTTAATTAGCCTGATAGCTCATTTATAATAATAAATCACAGCAGCCCATTATGGAAACATACTGGCTGAGTGGAGAAACATATACCTAATTGGACCACAGATATGAAGTTTCATGTTTATTCACTGTACTTAGTTAAATTATTTTAATTATGATATCACTGAAATTCCTATGACTGACCTCAAAGCCCTGCTTTTAGTTGGTTGGTCAGATTGTTTAATTGGACTGGTCCATAATAGTTGATCGAAGGGTTATCTATTTGAGTATCTCAGAAACTGCTGATCTCCTGGGATTTTCATGCACAGCAGTCTCCAGACTAGCGTTTACAGAGAATGGTGCAAAAACAAAAAAAAAATCCAGTGGGTGGCAGCTCTGTGGGTGAAAATGCTCTGTTAATGAGAGAGGTCAGAGGAGAATGGCCAGAATGGTTCAAGCTGCCAGGAAGCCAATAGTAATTCAAATATCTACATGTTACAACGATAAACAAGAGGAAGTCTGCAGATGCTGGAGGTCTCATCCTGAAACTTCGACTGTTTATTCATTTCCATAGATGCTGCCTGACCTGATGAGTTCTTCCAGCATTTTGTTTGTGTTGCAACAACGGTGTGCAGAAAAACATCTCTGAACTCACAACACGTCAAACCTTGAAGTGGACATGCTACAGCAGCAGAAGACCATGAACATATTTTCAGTGGGCACTGTATTAGGTACAGGAGGTACCCAATAAAGTGGCCATTAGGTGTATACATAACATAAACATGAATGAAGTAGTATAGTATAATTAGTATACTGTGGCTGATATGGAATTAATGGCCAAGTGGATTAGTACTGATAGGCAAAATAGGTGACAAGAACATGGTGGACTGATTGGCCCATTTCTCTGCTATACAACTCTATGGTTAACAATTCTCAGTTATTTACTAAGGCATAATTATTCAATACTACACTGGTTATCTCAATAGTGTTCCTTTCAAAATCTTGTATTTGTCACATTCTTTTGCTCAGACATCCAAGGTAAATGATCAACAATACAAATATACAACATCCACTGCATCCCTTTTATCTTTCCTACTTGTAATCTCCTCAAAGAATTCCAATGGGCTCATCAGCAAGATTTTCTTTGAAGGAAACCATGCTGACTTTGTACTAATCTTGTCCTGTATCACCAAGTATTCCACCACCTCATCCTTAACAATTGACTCCAACATCTTCCCAACCACTGAGCTCAGGCTAACTGGTCTATAATTTCATTTCTGTTGCCTTCCTCCTTTCTTAAAGAGTGGAGTGACATATAGGATTCAAAAGAAGGTCAAGTTGTTATTATTTCATCCCAGATTTTATTTGGTAAATTATTCCTTAGAATGATTAAATTTTGAGAATACAGAAAAAGGTTACAGGATTTTGAGGAAGTTGTTGATAATTTTTATTTTTGTTACTAATAGAAACGCCAGTACATGTTGGCTCTCATTATGAAATCAAAAGTCTCAGACGAAGGCTTGTAAGAGTATACTTTCAAGTCCTGGCTCTTAAATGGAGCGACAAACTTAAGCCAAACTTATCAGTGAGTTATCAGCCAGTCTGGCAGGCTGACATTCTAGAATATTCTAGAACTGGTTTTAGTAGATTATTCATCAAAGCTACAGTCCTAAAGGGAGAGCCTTAACACTCAATAATTGACTAACTAGAAATGATATGGTGTAAAAGGAGAAAAACTGTCAAAACTTTCACAAATATAAATACTTCCCAGGAATTGAATCACCCTTTCCCAAATACCTGGATTAAACATTTATTTTCATTTTTCCGCTAGGTAAATGGAAATGATAATATCAACCACATTGATGTTCTGTTCCACCATCCTCTCTGAAAGAAAGTGACTCAGAAGATAGTTGCATGGATGGGAGGGGTATGGAGGGTGATGGTCCGGGTGCAGGTTGATGGGACTAGGCAGTTTAAATGATTTGGCATGGACTAGTTGGGCTGAAGGGCCTTCATAGATAAAAGTATTGAGTGTCGGGGTTGGGATGCTATGATAAAGTCATATAGGATGTTGGTGAGGCCTAATTTTGAGTATTGCGTGCAGTTTTTATCACCAACCTACAGTAAAGCTGTAAATAAAATTGATACTTTACAAGGATGTTGGTGTAACTGGAGGACCTGGGTTATAAGGAAATACTGAATAGCTTCTAACTTTTTGCCCTCGGACGTAGAAGGTTGAGGGGAGATTTGATAGAGATATTTACATTTATGAGGGTATAAATGGGGTAAATGCAAGCAGGCTTTTTCCACTGAGGTTGGAGAGGACTACAACTAGAGGCTGTGGGTTAAGGGTGAAAGGTGAAATGTTTAAGAAGCACATGAAGGAAAAATTCTTCACTCAGAGGGTTGTGCGAGTGTGGAACGAACTGCCAATGTAAGCGGAGGATGCCATTTCAATTTCAATTTTTAAGAGAAATTTGGACAGGTACATGAACGGGAGGGGTATGGAGTTCGAGGGGCTGGTTGCAGGAAGATGGGACTAGGCAGTTTAAATGGTTCAGCATAGACTAGATGGGCTGAAGGGCCTTTTCCTGTGCTGTAGTTTCCAATGACTCTGTAAGACATTATCAGTGGACAGCACTAGTAGTCAAGCATACAATACCATAAAGACACAGGAATAGATATGAAGGAAACAGTCAGCTCGTATGCATGCACAACTTGTGAGCTGTCAGCTTGTACCACGTTTACAACAGGCCTGTGCAAAGCTCTCACAGATCTTTATTGCTTATCACATTTCAACAAGCATCAATTATGCAGACATTAAACCCAGTATTTACAACAGATGTCCATGAACAATACCTTTGGAAGAAAAATGTTGACGTTTATATTTTGCCTTTGGAGATTTCAGGGTACCTCTGACCAATAAAATATTTACAAATTTAAAATGCTTTACAAAGCTTCCCCTTTGTGTTCCATATATGTGTGTGTGTATATGTATATATATAGTCTGTGTGTGTGTGTATATATATATATATATATATAAACATATTCAGATAAATGACAGAGACAGACAGACATACAGAGATACACAGTTCATAAGAGGAGCATGAATGACACAATCAGAGAAAGTGATAGCAGGATGAGAAGGTGGAGTAGGAGAATGACTAGATAAGAGAAAAGAGATGAGCAAGGGAAAGAGAGATTGATACATAGTGTATAAGGAAAGTGAGACAACATGAGAGAGATGTCAGGTTTATTTTCTTGTGTTAGTTTATTTTTTAATTGACCAGTTATCCTCCTGTATTCTCTATTGTTATCTAAAAACCTGCTTCATGCTCCAACGCATAACAAGCCTTGAGCGCCTATCACTCCTGTGCTTGCAGACCAACACTAGCTCTGGGTGAGCAAAAGCTTGATTTTAACATTTTCATGTTGTTTTCTGATCTTCCTGTAGCCTTGCCCTTCCCCATCTTTTAAACATCTTCAGTTGTGCAGTTTTCCAAAATATCTGCACGTGTCCAAGTTTGGTCGCCTGATTAACTCCCCACAGATTCTACCACTCAAATGCACACTAAAGGCAATTAACAATGGCCAATTAACATACCAACTCTCAAATCATCCTTAAAGTTAAACTGCTGCATCACCAGCAGCGTGCCTTTAACTGCCCAGGTTGCCATCCTTCTTCCAGATACATCTTAAAATCTACTTCTTTGATCGGGCTTTTATTCATCTACCCTAATAACTGCCTATGTGGCTCAGTTTCATATTTTGTTTGAGCTGCATTGAAGCACCATGGGATGTCATACAAAATTGAAGGTGCCATTTAAAATCAAGTTGTTGCTGCATTTGGCTGTGGAGGCACTGACAAGGTCAATATAATGACCATCTCCAGTTGCCCTTGTGAGGAGGTGATAGGCCAAGATTCTGAGTCAGTGTACTCGTGTAAGGAGTGTCTGGTCTGCTTTAATTTGGCTGGTTATAGCCTGTCCATTGTTCAGGCACTCTTCTATTGCCTCATACCAACTGCACCATTTGCGTGACCTGTCAAATCAGAAAAACTTGCTAAGGAAGTGAGCACTTGTTATTTTATTTGGTATTTCTTGATTTAATACCAAACAAATACAACAATTACTGTACAAAATACATAATTTACTAACAATATAAATTTGGAGAGATTGAAAGTAAATTTGAGATGAAAAGTTACACAGCTTTCTTCAATTTTCCCATTTAGGCAGTTAACTTTCAGATTACAGTCAGTGACATAAATAGTTCTCCTGGGTTGTAACAAAATCCTTTATTATTCAAGGGAATTGGAACACTTTTTTTCTCTGAGGCTTTTACCACTGCTTGTTCAAGTAATTATTGACCTTTTTTGTACACACAAGTTGCCAATGATAAATTTAACCATCTATTAAACTTTCCCCTTAACTTATTTTCATGGGTCTGGAATTGCTGACTTTTTTAAAGTTGAAACTTGGGCTTCTTTGATCTGGTAAGGGAATGATTGTAATTGTCTGGGAAGAAAGTCCACTTCCCAACTCTTTCCTCTCTGACACTGGCAGAAGAATGGTGGGCCAGGATTTCCTCTTTCACAGTTCAAGAATCCCAGAGATAACACCAAACTGTCCTCACAACCACCAGGGGGAGGTATTTGTATGTCCATTGTACAGGAGGGTGCAGAACCCAGTTGATTCCTTCACCCTAAAATTCGATCACATTGCGCCACTTATTTCAGTGCTATACAACTGAAATTGCATTTTGGCCATCATGAAATATGATAGCCTCCTCCCAGTCAATTTCTGATTCTGAGGGTGTGTATCAAGTGACTCTCTGTCTGCTGCAAAGGACGTTGTTGCTCTAAAAATTGACGGTTGCTTTATGAACCACCCTGACCTCATGGTCACGGATTACTTAACTTCCTTCATGCACCACACTGAAGGAGTATGGAAAGGAAATCCGTTTCCTAGTGCATACAAGGCCACAGGTGAACATGCATTTTAATCTCCTTGCTACAGACCCATGTCCTTTGGTACACCAAAAAGCAGCTGTATAATTCTCCCTTTCAGGTGCTGGCCAGATTTCAGGCCAGCATTGTTTACAGAACACTAAATGGTCCAGAGGTGTTGAAGAGAAATGCAGCTTATAAATCTCAAGTGTCCTAATTAACCACAGTTAACTTTCCAATATGCATTCTGTGAAGTGTTGTGGCTTGGGTACACATGGCATAAAGATTTGATTAACAGGGAAAAGCAGCTTCAGGTCATGGTAGACCATCAGAGAACTTTTGGGTAAAAAATTCTTAGACGATTCAGATTTTTATTCTATGTCGCAGCTTATAATACAATGCATTTGAAACAACCATCTTAGTACTTTAGCAACAAATATAGAATGAACTGCCTTTAATAAATAGTTCCTAAACAATACTATAAAAAATGGAAGCACAGACTGCCTACTCAAGTCTAATGCCAGCTGTTAATAGATATTTTTCTGATACATTTATAAAATTTTGCATCACCTCAGAATAGATCAAGGACAAATTCAGTGGAATCGGAATTGGTTTATTATTTTCACGTGTACTGAGTTGCAAAGAAAAGCTTATTTTGCATACAGTTCATACGGATTAATCCATTACACCGTGCATTGAGGTAGGGCAAGATATAATGATAACAATGTAAAATATAGTGTAACTGCTACAGAGAAAGTGTAGTGCAGGTAAACAAAAAGTGAAAGACCATAACGGGGTAGATTGTGAGTTCAAGAGTCCACCTCATACTCGGGGACCTTTTCATAGTCTTGCAGCAGCGAGGTAGAAGCTGTTATTGTCCTTGCTGGTACATACCTCCAGACTTTCGTACCTTCTGCCGATGGGAGAGAACAAAAGAGAGCCTGTCTGCGGTGGGTGGGGTCTTTGATTACACAAGCTGCATAACAGAGCAGGAAGTGGCATAGACAGAATCGATGAAGGGGGACTGGTTTCCATGAAGGGAATGTGATGTGAAAGTAATGGTACTTGATGGGAATTAGAAGAACACTCTGTCGCTGGAATTAATTTAACTATGGATTAAATGTTTCTCTTTCTGTTAGAGAGAACTAATTATAATTCTGACATGATGGACCAGAACTTGTTGGGAAATTCTGGTAGTTAGTTAGTAAGTCCAAAGCCTGCTTTGCCAGCTTGGCCCCCAATTTCCCGGGTGAACGCCAATCCTGAACTTACTGCAGCAGTGAGGCCAGGGAGATCAGCTTAGTGAATCTACATGAGGCTTCATTCAAGAATAGTGAGTCCATTCATTTGAATATAGAGGAGTAGCTTCAAGGGAGAAGATGAGGTCATCCAGCTTTTTTGTATGTCTTGATTTGACCACAGCATCTGCAGTGCACTTTGTGTTAACTACAAAGTCTTGCTTGTACTACACTTAGAGCATTCATTTCTGGTTTATTACATTATAGGAAAGATGAGAGGAAGGACTCACTTCCTTACCTGGTAGCATCGACCATCTAATGACTCCTGTCCCACCCCCTTCTCCACACTTCCACATACTATTGGCCATCCTCTCCCAGCAAACCCCCTCCCCCTAAAGGCAGTGTCTCAGCCTGAAATATCAACACATTTTTTTCTTTGACAAATGCAGCTTGCCCTGCTGAATTCATCCAGCAGTTTAGTTTTAGCACAGGAACAATGAGGTTGTGTTGGTTCAGCTGAATATACACCAGACGTTGCTTGGATTGGAGGACATCAGTTATGTGGATTGGATAGACTGGAGTTATGTTCCCTGCAGCAAAGGAGGTTGAAATATAACTCAATGAATGCACATAACATTATAAATGGCATAGATAGGGTAGGTAGTCAGAATCTCTTTTTGTGTGGTGGGAATATAAAAAGCATAATGGCAGAGCTTTAAAGTGAGAGGAAGGGGTTTTGAAGGGGATTTGAGGGGAATGATTTTTTTTGAACACTAACAGCAGTTGATATCTGGAACTCAATGCTGAAGGAGGTGGTGGAATCAGATGCAATCAGCATTTTTATGAGACATTCAAACAGGCTCTGAAATGGGCAAGGTGTACAAGGATGCAGAGTGAAGGTGGGCAAAATGATTGGAGTGGATTGGCAAAAGGGTCAGCATGGATATGATGGACTGAAGGGCCTATTTCTATATTGTATGACTCTCTGGCAATTGATGAACCAAAAGACAAGATAATTCATCAGTCCTTAATTTAATTCAGTTTGCATTCATGTTATTGCTAGTGTTTTAATTTCAAATGTTCATTTCTATGACTGAATAACACGGCAAGGCAACATTTCATCAGAATAGTTGTATTATAATTATTTTGCCTTTCAACGACAATTTGTTTTTACTTAATGAATTAGAATCAAGGCAAGACGGTGCATCTAAAATCATATATTTTGAAAATGCCAGATGGTCATTTAATTGAATTTATTGTTTAACGATTTAAATGTTGTTGATTTTTTTTCTGTTTATTCAATTTTTTTTTTATATAAATTATTGTTCCAGATTCATGAATGTCAGGGATATTCAGAAGCATTGGAAGTGCTTTATAGGTATGATCTCTGGCTGAGTCTTGGAGCAAAGCTGTCAACATCTTTTGAAATCATGGTGTAAGCAGGGAGTATTCAATCAATTGAATAGGAACATCAATTTCTCAAACTTCCAGTAATGCCTCCACCCCCCTTGTTTCTCTCTCATGTTATCTCCTGGCCCGCCAATCACCTCCCTCTAGTGCTCCTCCTCCCCCTCCCCCTTCTTTCTTCCATGGCCTTCTGTCTCGTTCACCAATTGACTTCCTAGCTCCTTGCTTCATTCCTCCCCCTCTAAGTTTCACCTATCGTCTGGCATTTCTCTCTCCCCTCCCCCCACCTTTCAAATCTACTCCTCAGCTTTTTTTTCTCCAATCCTGCCAAAGGGTTTTGTCCTGAAAGGTCAACTGTACTTTTTTCCATAGATGCTGCCCGGCCTGCTGAGTTCCTACAGCATTTTGTGTGTGTGTTGCTAGCACTTCTAGTATGCTGTGCAGGGGTTGCTGTGATACAGAATCTTAATTTTAGATTTAGGAAATTAAAATCTTAATTATAATTTCCTACAATTAAATTTAAGGTTTTCCAGCACTTAAATAGTTAACAAAACTCAATGAATGGAGTTTTAGAAACTAGTTATTTGACATGAAATGCAGCCTCATGGCTTAACGCCACATTTTATCTTTATTATTAATCATGCTATTTGATCTGACGTCATTTCTACATTATGCAATTAGAAAAGAACTTAAGAGATTTCATAAACTGAGCATGATTAACCACTCACAGCTTACAACATCATTAACCTCAAGATGGCATGGAAAGATACAATGATATCAATCAGTGACTGAAGTCCTGGTTTGTAATATATCAGGCTTTAACTCTACTACTTTTCAAAAAAATGTTCTCACAAAGAAGTGTAATTCTTCCACTTTAATTGGCTTCAAAGAAAGAGCTAGGATTCCCAGAGACCTAACAGCAATGGCAACATACATTATGATTGTTGTAGTGTGTCACAATCTACACACAAATTCAAATCCACTGAACCAGGTTCTTTATGCCAAAGCAGTTTGAGCACATCACACCTTGAGGAATATATTGCATTTTTGTCAGAATCGTCTTAGTAAGAACTGTTAGCTGGTTAGGCTCTACGAACAAAAAGAAATTATTTTCAAGACATAGAGAACCATGAAGTTATGGTACAGTGAGTTGCAGTCTGATTGCTGAGCTCAGAAACAATGATCATGGATTAATTTAGAATTGTCATTTAGAATTGAAAAGCACAATTTAAGTGGCGACATGTAAAGGTATATAAGGTATAACTTGACACGATACATCCAGAAGAACATCAGAGAAAGGCAGAACAAAGGAAAGTAGAACAAAGGGACAGAGATTAAGGCAGGCAAAAAGCAATTGACAAATGCAATTAATCAGAATATCAATGATCATTTAACATCCCTGTCACCTCTCAATGAAGACGTACAATGATGAATTTCATCAGCACCACCTTTAATGTGTCAGCACAACCTTTGTCTGAGGAAAAAGCATTGAAGATCAAGTTTACCAAGTTCTAGGTCTAAAGAGCAGCAGTCATCCCTGACCTGTATTATGCTTCTGAGCCACGGACTATAGTTAACAGGCACCTCAAAAGACTAGAAAAATACTGTTAAGGCTAAGCCCTCTAAATCCTTTATGTGAATTGGCAGTAAGAGCAACCAGTGTTGGCAGCCTCATCACTGAGCATATAATTACTGTCAGTTAGTTCTGATGAGTAGGTCTGATCGTTTGCATGCCGAATAAAAGACTCAACACAGATAGTTTATTCCAAGCTCTATCATAGCAGGAGGTTTGTGGGTAGGCAGAGCACATGATTCAAGGGTGTTCTCCAAGCTCACTTGGTAAAGTGTAACATGCCATTTCATGGAAATGCCAGATCAACAGTTACTGAAAATAGTCGAGGAGCATTTGGGATGGCCCTGTGAACCTTATCCCCCGACAGCATGAAGAACCCAGTGCAGGAATGCACCACTCTTAAGCCAGCTACTTATTGCCACCTACGGCAGAGAATGGAGGTCACATATTGGACCCCTCTGCATCATCAGAAACCACAGACCCCGAGAAAATGCCTGAGAAAGTCTTCACCCTCAGTGTAGGCAACCCGGATGAGTGAAGGTAATCTCTAAAATCAAATAAAGATTATTACCAGTAGGTGGCCCGTATCTGTAAACATAAAAATGTATTACAAAAAATAACCTACTTAGACTGATTAATTAAATAATGCAAGACAAGTTTATTAAGATACTCTGAAGTAAACTGAATATACACTGAGGCCACTTTATTAGGTACACCTGTACACCTGCTTGTCAATGCAAATATCTAATCAGTCAATCATGTGGCAGCAACTCAATATATAAAAGAATGCACATATGGTCAAGAGGTTCATTTGTTCAGACCAAACATCAGAATGGGAGAGAAATATGATCTAAGTGACTTTGACTGTGGAATGATTGTTGGTGCCAGATTGGGTGGCTTGAGTATCTCAGAAACTGCTCAACTCCTGGGCTTTTCACACACAACCATCTCTTGAATTGACAGAAAATGGTGCAAAAAGCAAAGACAACATCCAGTCATTGGCAATTCTGTCAGGAGAATGGCCAGACAGGTTCAATCTGACAGACGGGTAACAGTAACTCAAATAAACACGCAGTACCACAGTGGTGTGCAGAACAGCATCTCTGACCACACAACAAGTCAAACCTTGAAGCAGATGGACTACAGCAGCAGAAGACCACAAACATACACCCAATGGCCACTTTATTAGGCACAGGAGGTACCTATGGTACAAACATCCATGGAAAGAGATGTGGCAGATGAACAAATCTTGGGTTAAAGAGGAGGATTGAAAGAGTGAATTAAAGAATGAAGGAAACAGACAAACAGTTCAGCATTGGGAATTCTAGATCTTAGCATTTAATAGCTAAATATTTGGAGTATTTTGAACTGTGCAACAGAGCTTTCTACCATTTCTCATCTGTAGCAAAGCTGAATTGCAGACAGATTGATGAACTTCACCTGCCATAGTTTTCCAGTTGTGGAGCAAGTAAAATTATGTATACAGCCTTGAAATGTGCAGATTGCTCAAGTTTTTGTAGGGCTGGAAACTACCAGAGAAATGCTATGTAAAGCCAATGAGGGGATTTAAGTTCCAGTACAAGTTTGTCATTCTTCCATATGCATGTATACAACTAAATGAAACAAAGTTCCTCCAGGGCCAAGGTGCAAAACACAATACATAGAGTCATACACATCCTATATAGATACAATAGCACATGCAGTCGCAAAATAATATCAGCACAAGTCCCTGAGAAGCATGGCCTGAAGATTGATGGTGCACAAGATATTGTCCTGGAGCCACATTTCTGCAAGAACATGTACGCAGCAGTTCCTCACCTCAGGCTGGATCAGCTGCAGGCGAAGTCAAATTAGCTGATCTTGTGCTGGGTCCAGCCGCAGATGAAGACAATCCAGCTTGCCTTCCAGCAAACAAACACTAGAGAGCAGCATCAATGGGAGAGCCAGCCTGCAGGGGTCAGCCCATCAACCCAGCACAGATTCCAGCATGCCCACCACGCCTCTGTTCTCTCTCACAAAAGCAAGTATGAGAATTTTAACTTTGAGTTGGCGCAAAATGAGAAGGCAATGTAGGGCAGAGAACAAGGATTGAGAGGAGGGTGATTAGGACGAGGTACATGCAGGCTCAGAGTTCCAAATAACCTCAGAATAGAATGAAGGTGGCCACCTAAAAATGTGATGCATCTATAGATAAAGGTTACATTGATAGATTAGAGGAAGCAAGGTATAATCAGGAGATACCTTAGAAATGGAAATAGCAAGTTGTAATGAATTTTCACATCAGCAACATGAACCTCAGCTCAAAGTCAAATGTAATAAATAGGTTATAACCTTCTTTCTTCTTAGATAGTTGCCAAGAGATTGGGCAGTGCTTGTGACAGGAACCAAAGGTAGTAACTAGGGTTATCCAATATTTACATGGAGAAAATTACTGCTCATCTTCTAATGGGTATCGGACAAGCAATCTGCTATTTTAGGGACGGTGGAGGTGTGGTTGAGAAATGAGTTCGTAATGTGCGAACTAAATCCTGTCGGCAGATATGTCTGGCCATCAGACAGCAAAATGATGAGAAGCAGTAGCAATTAAGAGCAAAGAACAGTGGCATCCAGTGCACAAGTTTGATATCAGCAATTGTTGCAATAACATTCTTTTGGAAGCTGAAAGCTGAAAGGCGTTCCTTTTGCTAACTGCCTCAATATTAATACGCACATTGGCCTATATCAGCACTGGCCCTTTCCTTGGTCTGCACTCTATCTGATCTGCTATTATTGAATTATGAAGGTCCAAACTGCACATTTGTGGATTGGCATATATAATATGCATTCATGAAGTGACACAGGTTCTATATTATACCCCTGATAGTTAGTATCTGAAATAATATAAAAATCAAATCAATTAAAATAGCATTCGATCAGGACGAAATACTATATGAGTTTGGTTGTTCAAGTAAAAAGATCTTTGTTACTAATTCATGCAATGTGGGTATAACTGTTGTGGTTAATATTTTTGTTCTCAGGGTATTTCAAAGGTGAAAGTATATTGCTCAGCATCTGGAATACATACAAGTCAGGTTGTGTAACGATAGCAGATTTCATTCTCGGAAGACAAGTATTGAAGCAGATGGGTTTATACAACAATCTATTAGCTTTATAATCACCATTACAGTTAACATTATTATAATTCCAGATTTAATTGGTTAGTTCACTGTTAACAGAGTTTGAAGTTTTCCATTGTGAGGGGATGTGAAATTATTACAGCACATCATGGATTCAGGACTATGTACTTACTAATCTAACACAGAATTTCTACGATCTGGAAATCCAGAATAATGGACTGGACTATTGAAGGCCTGAGACATCAACCCTTTGTTTCTCTTCATAGATGCTGCCTGACCTGTGGAATTCCCCTAGCATTTTGTGTGTGCTATCAGAACAACAACTTTGGTATCATACATCATACTTGCATTAATCAAGCGACTTTCAAGTTCTCAGGAAGTCCTAAAATGGAATGTAACTAAGTCAGTACTTGGGGGGAAAAACATTGTAAATTCATAGCTGAAGCTAGAATGCTAGAAAGATAAGTTGTAATACGTCAAATGTTATCAACTGTTATCTATGTTTACTTTCTTATGAGCATCTATTGGATCACCCTTATTAATTTTCTAAAAAAAAATCTATAATCTCTTCAATCCAAACAACTATAGAATCATGGAAATATATGGCAGAGATTAGAGCTAATTGGACCACTGTGTTCACACTATCCAAAAACTGTAACTATCTAGGTTACGCCCAATTGCCAGTTCTTGATTCATAACCTTATAGTTTATGGTTCTTCAAATGTTCATGTATATAGCATTAAGATTCATGAGGTGTTTTTGTTCCTCTTCTGTCCTTTCAGTCAGTCAGTTCCAAACACCCTATTAACCTTCTTCTAATTGACCTAAATTCCCTCTAATTATTGATTTCTCGACCAAAAAATAGATCCTCCTTGTTCAATCTGGTTAATTTGACACACTTCAATTATATCTCCACTCAGTCCTCTGTGTTCCATTGAAAGCAATTTCAGCTTAGTCTCCTCGTAACAGTAATTCTCTATCTATATCCTTGTAAATCTCATCTGCATTCTTTCTACTGATTCTCTATCATTCCTGTAGAATGATAACTGGATCTGTACACCTTATTCTAGCTATGGTCTATCTAATGGTTTCTGGCTGGATTCCCTTCTTTGTATTCCATCTCTCAGATGATAGACAACATTACTGTATATAGACTTAAGGGAAAATGAAAGATATATGCATGACCACTCCAAGATCCCTCTGTTTCTTAACACCTCCGCATTTCTGTTCATTAAAGTACATTCCTGTGACTTGCTTGTCCTCTCTAAATGCCGCGTTTTATAGCTTGGAATTTATACCATTTGCCATTTTATCTTCAACTAACTAGTTAATTGATATCTTATAGTCCTAGAGCCATACAGTTGTATGGCACAGAAACAGGCCCTATCATTCACCATGTCCACATCAACTATTTTGCCAAAATACCGACTTGGCTCATCTCTGCTGCCTCCATCTCACCACCCTCCATGTCCTTTTTCTCATGGTGAATACAGGTATTCAGATTCTGTGATTCTATGATTCAGGACCTTTCCCAGTCTGAAAGAGAGACTGACTGCAGCTGTGGACTAACTAAAAATTTCTTGCATGCAGATTTCAGATTTTATGTACAGGTTGTATGGTGAAAATTTTCAATGCCGTTTACGTTAAAAAGCACCAAATGGTTTTTCAGATTGTTCATTCACAAGCAATGTCTTAAATGAACATCTGTTTGCTTCATTGAATGAAGTAATAGAGCAAATGAAAATGGAAGAGGCCATGCAATATAACTTACACTATGTCATTAATACACAAAATGCTGACATACGACATCTGCTGCTACTTTGTACAAATGACCAGACCATTATGTCCAATACTTTCATCACTGCCAGCTGCAAAAGGTAATTGCTAATTGTGTATTGATCCAAAACAATAGGATTATATGTAGACTGCTTTGGCAGACGTATTGAAAAGATGTCTGTTTATTCTAACGATGCAGTTTTGAATAATTTATCAAAGGTGTTCAATTTTTTTAAAACTGTCACCAACAGCTTTCAATATAACTCAGTTAATCAGACCTACCCATGGTAGAGTATTGTGTAGTAGAGCATAAAATTTGAAATAAATTACTCAAAGAGCAAACTAAACCATATACACTTCCAGTAAGATGGTGGCACATTCAATTGCAGCAGCCCCTATGGGGGTCAACCAAAAGTGCTATTGTCCTTTTTAAATGAACTTTTAATAATCACAAGACGTTGCTGGACATTAAGAAGTTAAGAGTATTACAGAAGGACCCCATCAATGAGTTGTTCATTGGTGGAGAAACTGAAGGAGCTGGATGGTGCGGATTGTGCTGTTGCCTGTGTCAGAGAGGCATCGGTACGCAAAGGCTAACAGCCAACGATCATCTTAGTCACTTTTCTTGTGACAGCACGACCCTGTCGGACATCGTTCACTTGGAATGCAGCGTCTGATTCACTGATTTATTGGCGGACGGTGAGGAGGTTGCATGGCCTCAGGACTAGGCCTCAAGCTGTGGTGTCGCCTGCTTAAAGCTGCCCAGGAAAGAGGCGTCAGAGTCAGTGTGCTCCACAAGAGGTGGTGTGGTGTGATGTCCAAGCTGGAGACGGCTTCCCCCTAGTCCTCGCTCTGCAGAAGAAAAGCTCTCTTGTGTTTGAGTAGAGATCGCTGCAACATTCATGGACTCAGGGTCTTGGACTATATTTTTTTATGTGACTGTACTTCACTGATATCTTATACGTGCTTGCTATCTTACGTGTGCTATATGTGCCTTGTGCTGTGTGTGATGATGGTACTGTATTTTGCAGCCTAGTCCTGGAGTATCACTGTTTAGTTTGGGTATTCATGCATGATCATGTACACTTGAATGTCAATTAAACTTGAACTTCAATGCACTGAAATGTTCTTATTATTCCTTCTTCTTCAGCTGTTTACCTCACCTACCTATCACCTCCATGCTTCTTACTTCCACCGGGCCTTCTCTCCCACCTATCTTCCCCTTCACCTGGACTCACCTGCCAGCTTGTACTCCTTCTCCTCCCTCTGGCTACAGCTCCCCTCCTTTCCAGTCCTGATGAAGTGTCTCAGCCTAAAATGTCGAGAGTTTATTCATCTTCATAGATGCTGCCTGACTTGCATTTTGTGTGTGTTACATTGGAAAAGTCTGCTTTTCAGACACCATTTAAAAACCGCTAGCACTCTTGTAAACCTTTAAACATCCCTTACAGGATGGTAGCCAGTAAGTAGCACTACCTTGGATAGAAATCTTGGTGAGGATTTATAACAATGACGTACACTTGAAGGATAATTACTCTGGTAATATACCTTAGATCCATTTATCATTTGACTCTAATTGGCTTTATTAAGGAAGTTATTTTAATATTTTTTTGTTTCTATTTAAAAAACACATCTTGTGTAATGTGCATTAACTTCAAAAACTCAGCAAAACATGGAGTAACTGTAGAGTAAGAAATAATTTAACAATTTTTAATTGGAACTATACAATACTTAAGTTTTAATTGGCGTTTAGTCGATACAGATAGCCAATGGAAAAGGCTGAGAGGAAATGGAAAAATGAATGGTGGAGAGGCTTAAGAAGCACTTAACAAAACTAGCATTCACACAAAATCCAAATGTCAGTTAAGAAAAGGATATAATTAGCCAGAGGTATTCAACATTTGACGTAATCTGAGGGGTTGTGATTTAAAGATTATTTGAGTTGTAAATCACTTGAGATTCACTTAAATTTTCCATGCTTCCAGATTAATTCTGTAATTAGGCTATTGGTTTTTGTAATCATCCTTGGGTAATCAGCGTTGCCAGAGAGATCCTAGTCAATGGAGGGACAGAGAAGTTGGTGATACAAGTCTTTATTCATCCTGACAAACATGAATTCTCCTTGAGATTCCCCAGGTAAAATCTCCCAAACTCAAAGTACATTACATTTTTAGACCCTAGAGATCAAAGGTAACAACAGGTGATTCAATGCAATTTCAATTGGTACAATGCCCTCATTAATTTCAATACTTTGAGTCTGACAATGCTTCAACTGAGATACACGTCCACAATAGGAGATACCGCTGAATGTTCAAACACCTTTACTGGGACAAAGTAATTCACATGGATAGCCTAAAAGCTTCTGAGGACAGAGATCCCAGATACTCAAAATTAATGTTGTGAGGGCAGCTTCTCTGAGTACACAAACATCCCAGATATTCAAATCAAATAATGCCTGTGACTACGTTTGAGGTGTTAGTTTGCAGTCAGGTCTGAGTGCTTCCTTGAACTCGGTCATAATGGTGCGAATAACTTGGCCATGAAGAGCATTTGTTTAGCAGTGGGAGCTTGTCCCCACTACCACCTTTCAGCTATGACTACCTTTAAAAGCCCAACATCATGACTCCTGTCATCAAAGCCAAACAGAGTACAAGCACTCACCATCTGACCAAACACTCTAGGCACTTCAAGTTGCTAGAAGCAAAGTGCAACAGACTGCAAGGCAGAGTACTGGCTCCAGCTCAGTGAGGACATTCAGACAGCAGCTGTGACAGGCAACATCAGTTCAATGTATGATGGTATCAAGAAGGCCCTTGGCCCATTGTAGAGCAAGACAGCACCCCTGAAGTCATCCAGCGGTGAAATAATCAACTATAAAAGCAAGCAGATGGAGCACTGGGTAGAACACTATTCTGAGCTCTACTCGAGGGAATATGTTGTTGCTAGCTCAGCCATTAATGCCATCGATTGTCTACCAGTCATGGATGAACTTGACTCCGAACCAACCATTGAGGACCTCAACAAGGCAATTGACAGTCTGGCCCCAGGGAAAGCTCCTGACAATAATGGGATTCCTCCAGACCTGATCAAACTCTGCAAGAGCTCACTCCTCCAACCTTTACACGAGGTCCTCCATCAGTGCTGGAAGGAAGGAGCCATACCACAGGATATATGAAGCATCTCTACAAACTCTGGCAGAATGGGTCTACCCTGAGTCCCAATGTGGCTTTCGTGCAAGGAGGCCAACTGTCGACATGATTTTGTCATTCCGTCAACTCCAGGAGAAATGCAGGAAACAACAAAAACCCCTCTGTGTCGCTTTCATCGACTTGACCAAGGCATTCGACCTTGTCAGCAGGGCTGGGCTCTTTCAGATTCTCCTCAAGATTGGCTGACCCCCGAAACTCCAAAGTATCATCAAATCATTTCATGACGACATGAGGGCTACTGTTCAGGATGATGGCAGCTCATCAAGACCCTTCACTATTCCTAGTGGAGTCAAACAAGGATGTGTGCTGGCCCCAACATTATTCAGCATCTTCTTCTCTCTGCTATTGAAGCACGCGTTTGGGACGTCGACAGAAGGCATCTATATGCACACCAGGTCTGATGGGCAGCTGTTCAACTCTGGACGCCTGAGAGCAAGAACAAAGGTGCAAAAGATCTTAATACGTGACATGCTTTTTGCTGATGATGCTGCTGTAACCTTGCACACCAAACAGCAACTACAAACTCTCATGGACCGCTTCTCTAAGGCATGCAAGGACTTCGGACTTACCATCAGCCTAAAGAAAACAAATGTCCTTGCCCAGAACGTAGTGGAGACACCAGTCATTACCATCAACAATTACGATCTAGAAGTGGTCCACAAGTTCACCTACTTGGGGTCGACCATTAGCGACACTCTCTCTCTTGATGCTGAAATCAATAGGCGTATTGGCAAAGCAGCATCGATCCTTGCTCGATTCTCCTCGCAGGTCTGGGAGACTCTAAAACTCACTACAAAGACCAAGACTGCTGTGTACAATGCAAGCATTATCAGCACCCTCCTATATGGTAGTGAGACTCGGACCATCTACTCCAAACAGGAGAGGAAACTCAATAGTTTTCACCTGCGCAGTCTTCGCCACATCCTCAGTATCGCCTGGAGAGACAAAGTCCCAAACTCTGAGGTGCTCTCCGTGCTGGACTTCCCACAGTATTCACACTTTTAAGACAACACAGACTGTGCTGGCTGGGCCACGTCCGTCATAGGAAGGATGGTAGACTGCCAAAGGACATCCTCTACAGAGAACTAGCAACAGGCAAGAGGAACGGTGGTAGACCTCAACTTCGCTTCCAGGACTTCTGCAAGCATGACATGAAAGCCTTAAAAATCAACACAGAGTGCTGGGAGGATACAGCAGATGACCGCAACAAATGGCGAGGTACTCTTCAGCAACACCTAGAGCAAGGCAAAAGAGTGATCCTGAGTCAGTTTGAGGAGCGGAGAGCTAAACGGAGAGCACAGCAGACAACAATTCCACAAGGCCCTACACATGCAGCAACTGTGGCAGAGCCTGCCGTTCCAGGATCGGACTCAACAGCCGCAGTCGACGCTGCTCAACAAACCAGTGACTAACAGAGGCGCAGTATCCATGGTCAACCACGACCGACGGCGGCCACACACACACACAACTTAGCCATAGTTGCTTTGTTTGCTGTCGACCAGTTAATGTTCCCTATTGTTTTACATATGTTTTTTACTCAGAGAGTAGTGAGTGCATGGAATGGGCTGCCGGCAAATGTGGTGGGGGCTGATACGATAGGGTCTCTTAAGAGACTTTCAGATAGGTACATGGAGCTCAGAAAAATAGAGGGCTATGGGTAAGCCTAGTAATTTCTAGGGTAGGGACATGTTTGGCACAGCCTTGTGGGCCGAAGGGCCTGTATTGTGTTGTAGGTTTTCTATGTTTCTATATGGCTGATATACAGTTTACGAGATTATTTCATGGTCACTTCACTCTGCAAACCATATCTCTTCAAGATGACTACTGCTTTCAAATTCAATTAAGAACTGAGCACTTTTTGTATGAATTAATATCTGCTATATTTACATAATTCCATTAACGACCGAATCCCTAACACTCAGCATTCTTTGTTTATTTATCACTGATGTGATAAATCGCCAGTAGTTTATAAAGCAAAAATGTTATTAGAAATTTACGACTTATAAGACCATAGGACCATAAGATATAGGGGCAGAATTAGGCCATTCAGCCCATCAAGTTTGCTCTGCCAGTCATCCATGGCTGATTTATTTTCCTTCTCGACCACGTTCACCTGCCTTCTCCTTGTAACGTTTGACACCCCGACTAATCAATGACATCAACCTCCACTTTAAATATACCCTATGACTTGGCCTCCTCAGTCATGTGTAGCAACGAATTCCACAGATTCACTAATCTGGCTAAAGAAATTATTCCTTATCTCCAGTATTCCTTCTACTTTTTTTTTATATAGCTCTTCAGACCAAACATTGGCTGAGCAGGAAATTTTTACACAGTTGGAAAACTGCATGGCACTTTAATAATAAACATTATATAAATGAAAATTCCAGCTCGGCTGTAACAAAGGCTGTGTACACGGAGCCGTTACTGTGTGGCTGTGCACCCACACAGCTTAGAAGAACAGTGCTTACCCCGTTCTAAAGGGGTGTCCTCCTGTTCTGAGGCTGTTTCCTCCGGTCCCAGATCCTCTCCATGCTGACACTATCTAGGACTTTCAATAAACCCCCTCCCCCATTCTACTAAACTCCAGTGAGTACAGGTCCAGAGCCATCAACTGCTCCTTATATGTTAACCCTTTCATCTTTCATTCCCAGGATATGTTTACTCTGGACCGGGGTGTCAAACTCATTTTAGGTCATGGGCCGGATTGAGCAAGATGCAGCTTCATGCGGGCCGGATCAGTCAGACGCGTGCGAACGCAGCTTTCGTTGCCTCCGTTTTCTCAGCCTGCTCTCATGTGTCTCAGTCTCTGCTATAACTACAAAGTGTTTCACTTTACAAATTCCGTTTCTTATGAAGAAGACTGCCGAATAAACTCTGAAAACCTGGTACCTGAATAAACTCAGCATTAGCCATATCATACGCCATAGGCGCTTCGATTACTGGGGCCAGCTTTAACAGTAATTAGATATTATCTCGTGGGCCAAAGATAATTCCACCGCGGGCTGGATTTGGCCTGCGGGCCTTGAGTTTGACATATATGCTCTGGACCCTTGCCAATGACAGCACATACTTTCTTAGATATGAGGCCAGAAACTGACCCCAACAATTCTAGAAAGTTCAGTAACCTTTCCAGCACTCTCACTCCCATAGATAATGCTTTTCCAAGCTGTTGAACACCCTGCCCCACCCTTGCCTACTATTTAGTTTAAGTCCCTATCCACAGCCCCAGTTATGTGATTTGCTAGGTCACTGTTCCCAGCATAGTACAGGTGGAGCCCATTCCATATGAACAGAATTCTCCTTCCTCAATACTGGTGCTAGTGTCCCATGAATTCAACCCACTTCTCACCTACCACTCTTTAAGTCACACATTTAGCTCTCTGATCGTACTACCTCTGTGCTAATTTGCTAGTGGCCGAAGTAACTATTACCTTTCATGGCTCTGCATTTTAATGTAGTCCTCAGCTGTTCAGACTGGATCTTTTCCCTCCCACTCCGAGTTCTTTTGCAGGTTAGATGAGATGCACTAGGCAGACAACACAGCCTTTCTATAGCTCCCACTGTCATACAGGGCCCAACAATCTTAGACCTGTTGCGCCAACGCCACAGACAAAGAAACCTTGCAATATGTGACCAGGCGACAGTTAGTTGGAATTACTTCCTCAGAGAAAAGGGGGGGGGGGGGGGGGGTGTGTGTGTGTGTGTGTGTGTGTGTGTGTGTGTGTGTGTGTGTGTGTGTGTGTGTGTGTGTGTGTGTGTGTGTGTGTGTGTGTGTGAGTGTGTGTGTGTGTGTGTGTGTGTGTGTGTATAGATATATATATATATTAAGCTGTATATTTCTAAGGACAATAAACCCTATGTTCCTGATGTAACCTTTTCTTTATGGTTTGATTTCTGCAATTTCAAAATGTTACAAAAGGCAAGATGTTGAGCATGTTCAAGCACTACCTCTTAGATCACCCTACGTGCCTCACTCACAGTTTCACCCTCTTTCCCCTGGCCACAGACTGATGTTGAAGCAGTTAATCTAATGGGTGTGACTGCCTCCTGAAACAGTGTCCAGATAACTCTAACCCTCCCTGATGCATCACAGTGTTTTAAGCTCAAATTCCAGGACATCAGCTTTGAGGCTGAGTTCTTTCGAGCAACCAACACTTGCTGCAGATGTGGTCATCAGGAACCACCTTGGTGCTGTTTCCTGCACCTATGAGGAACCAACAACTTCGTCTCCAACTTGCAACCTGTCCTCAAATTTACCTGGTCCATTTCCGACACTTCCCTCCCTTTCTCAATCTCTCTGACTCTATCTCTGGAGACAGCTTATCTACTAATGTCTATTACAAACTCACAGCTACATGAACTATACCTCCTCCCAGCCTGTTACTTGTAAATATGCCACCTCCTTCTCTCAATTCCTCCATCTCTGCCATATCTTCTCTCAGGATGAGACTTTTCATTCCAGAACAAAGGAGGTGTCCTCCTTCTTCCAAGAAAGAGGTTCCCTTCCTCCACCATCAACTCTGCCCTCAACTACATCTCTTCCATTTCACACACATCTGGTCTGACCCCATCCTCCTGCCTCTTGTCCTCACCTACCACCCCACCAGCCTCCACGTCCAGCACATAATTTTCCAGAACTTCCCCCATCTCCAGTGGGATTCCACCACCAAGCACACCCTCCCGCCCCCCATTTTCTGCTTTCCACAGGGACTTCTCCCCATGTGACTCCCTTGATTATTCATCCCTCCCCACTGATCTCTCTCCTGGCACTTATCCTTGCAAGTGGAACAATTGCTACACCTTCCCCTACACCTCCTCTCTCACTACCATTCAGGACCCCAAACAGTCCTTCCAGGTGAGGTGATACTTCACCTGTGAGTCTGTTGGGGTGAGATACTGTGTTCAGTGCTCCCGGTGTGGCCTCCTATATATTGGTGAGACCCAACATAGATGGGGAGATCGCTTCGCCGAGCACCTATACTCTGTCTGCCAGAAGAAGCGGGATCTCCCAGTGGCCACCCATTTTAATTCCACTTCCCATTTTCATTCCAATATGTCCATCTACTGTCGCGATGAGGCCACACTCAGTTTGGAGAAACAACACCTTATATTTCATCTGGGTAGACCAACCTGATGGCATGAACATCGATTTCTTGAACTTCTAATAATGCCGCCCCTCCCCTTCACCATTACCCGTCACCTTTTCCCTCCCTCTCCTTATCTCTTTGTTTGTCCATCACCTCCCTCTGGTGCTCCTCCCCCATCTTCCTTCTTCCATGGCATTTTGTCTTTTATTAGATACCCCCTTCTCCAGCCCTGTATCACTGTGGTAAACTATGTATACCTGTCTGGACATGCCCCTCTGCTGACTGCTCCTGTGGCTCCTCCCACAGACCCCTGTATAAAGGCGATTGGAGGCACTGCTCCCCCCTCAGTCTCCGAGATGCTGTGCTCCATTTTGCTGCTAATAAAAGCCTATCGTTCGCCTCCCGTCTCCGAGAGTTATTGATGGCGCATCAATCTCTTTCACCAATCAGCTTCCCAGCTCTTTACTTTACCTCTCCCCCTCCCAGTTTCACCTATCACCTTGTGTTTCTCTCTCCCCTTCCCCACACCTTTTAAATCTACTCCTCATCTATTTTTTTACCCAGTCCTGCTGAAGGGTCTCGGCCTAAAACGTCGACTGTTCTTTTTTTCCATAGATGCTGCCTGGCCTGCTGAGTTCCTCCAGCATTTTGTGTGTGTTGCTTAGAATTCCAGCATCTGCAGATTTTCTCTTGTTTGTGTCCACAATGGGGGTCTACCAGCTCCTACATTAAACAGCTGCAAATCATCACCTGATCCCTACATTTTCAAAGTGATTTCAGACTTGGAGCTGAATTTTAACGCATAGTGACAGTTCCTGCGTCTGTAGTGAAAAATTCTGTCTTACTAAAGGATTGAAAATGTCAAATTTAAAAGTTATCAAAATATATGGCTGCTGCCAAGCAAAATATTCAGCTGAGTACCCTTAAACTGAAAAAAAAACTTACCTTGTATGACTTTTTTCACTCCAATCTCCACAGCTAGAGAGTATAGTTCAGAATGAAGACTGTCTATTTGAGAGCTGCAAGGCACAGTGTGGTCACAATGTACTTTGCCATTGTGGAATACGGGCCTCCAGCAACTTATTGTCGCTAAAAAATATATGCTTAGAGTCTGGATTGGTCCCAATTAAATAGGCTAAAATGGTGTAGAGTCCTTGAAAGTGAATCCTTAGGTTGTGGAATCAGAGCAGAGTTGGGGTGAGTGAAGTTATCCATGCTGGTTCAGGAGTCTGATGACTGAAGGGTAACAACTGTTCCTGAACGTCATGGTGTGGGATCTAATGCCTAATGATATTAGTGAGTTGATGACAAGGCCTGGATGGTGTGTGTCTTTGACGATGGATGCTGCTTTAATGTGGCAGCGCTCCATGTAAATGTGCTCAGCGGTACGGACAGCTTTGTCAGTGATGGACTGGGCTGTATCCACCATTTCCTGTAGTCTTTTCCATTCCTGGGCACTGGTGTTTCCATATCAGGCTGTGAATCGGGGGTGGAGCTTAGGAGGTGATGGCGCCTTACGGCAACTCCTTTGCCTGCATCTTCAGAAACAGCTCTATTTCCATCCTTAGTATCTCTATTTTTCCCTTTCAGGGTTCTTCTGAAGACCCTAACCTGGAGTTACACGCTGACTATAGTTCTTTGTGGGAATGGGACCCGCTCTCGGGGCCTCACAACTGGCCGCTATTCGATACACCAAGGGAGCAGCCTAGAAGACTCAGGGTTCTGGGGTTTCGTGGTTCTGGAGGCAGGAAGACTCGAAGTCAGTGCTGCCACCTGATGTGCCATGGGAGTACACGGAAGATCGAAAGCAGCGAGCTGGCTGCCCAGAGAGCCAAGTTCTTTGGGCACAGAGCTTGGGAAAAGTGACGCAACAGACTTTTAACATCGTAAATCAGCCAGTTGTTTGTTATGTCTCCCCCTTGCTGTGAAACGGGGACAGCTCTTTTTCTCTTATTGGGGAGAGAGTGAGCCTGTGGTAGGTCGAATTACCGGGTGAACGAGCAGTCTTTGGGGTACTTCCAGTCTGTGTCGTTATTGCTGCTTTGTTGCATGCTTGAGTGCTCGGTGGGGGGGGGGGGGGGGATTGTTCCTTTGCTGCTGTTTATGCATATGGGAGGGGGAGCTGGGGGGGTCACTTTGGGGTTCTAACATTTACTGTCATTCATTCTTTGGGGAACTCCTCTGCTTTCGTGGATGGTTGCGAAGAAAAAGAATTTCAGGGTGTATATTGTATACATTTCCCTGACATTAAATGTACCTTGAAACTTTTGACGCGACTCTTCGGCTGTGATGGTACTCTCACTGCACATCTATAGTTTCCAAAGTTCTTGGTGACATGCCAACTCTTCGCAAACTTCTAAGAAGCTATGGCTTTTCGTAAATTCTACTGTGTTTTCTAACATTTTCCTGCAAATGCCCACAAGAAAATGAATCTCGAGGTATTATGTGGTAATATGTACACACATTGATATTAGATTTTACTTTAAGCTTTATACTGGTCCCATTACATTGCAATTGATTAAGGCCAGACCGAGAATTTTCCTTTCCAACTGCTCTTTATACCACCTACACGAAACTTAACTAATGGATGCTGTAGTTCCGATCAATGTCCTTTACCTCACTGACCTGAGCTGACTGGAGGCCCCATGCTGGGTTGTCTAATGCCTATTTATTCCACTGCAGGAGTCATCATTAGGAGGTACAAGAAATATCTGGACCAATAAACTCCTGAAGAAACTTTAAAGGTTGAAAAGCAATACATTAACCACACAGAAGCACCATCCTTCATTTGATAATCTAAGAAGTATACATTATTGCAGAATTTTGCTATCTGAAAATTATAGAAATACTACAATCAAAAACTACATGTTCAGCTGGGTTTAAAAAGTCATATTGGTTTCAATATGGAGGGTTAAGTTACTTACTGTTCATTAATTCAATAATACGACTCAATCTTCCTGTATAAAGTTTTAAAAGGTTTTAATTATTTGCTTCATTTTTAACAGTTTATTAATGTCTCTGATCCGGCCATTAGTATCGTTAAAGAATCAGCTGGCAAAAAGTGCATTTTAATTCCAAGATCTAAGCTGGGACAATGGATTTTGAAAAGAAGAATGGAGATGTCATTTCCGCTGCAGATTCAGTAAGCAAGAGGTGCAGAGGAGCAGAGAAACCAGAGGTTCCATAAAGACAAGACACTCAAATCAGTGATATAGGTTAATGACCATCACCGAGGCTGATAATAAGATGGAGTTCTGTTCTACATTTGCAGGGGAGACCAGAACTAGTGGCTGTTAGTATAAGATGGTCATTAATGAATCCTTAAATCCTACAGGGAATTCATAAAAAATCTCTTTAACCTGAATGTGGAATTCTCCATTACAAATTATGGAGATAACTAGCATGGGTCCATTTAGCTAACTCTTTATAAATTCCACATCAGTCATCACTTGAACTTGCATATCTGATCAGACCTTTGAATTGTCAGTCCAGTAACGTAATGATATTGCCACATCCTCATCTTTTTTTGTGTGTGCAGGCCAGCAAATTATGAGATTGAGAAATGGCTGACAATTACAGATAAGCACTCTCCCAAATGTAGGGAAGACACTGCTCACAAAATAGAACGACCTTTACCAATTAAACCATTAGTCCAGAATTTGCAATTGTAATATTGGTGAAATTGCCAGCATAAATGTCTTGAGACCTGAAAAAAGATAGCATCTTGAAATAAACTGAATAATAGCAGACTTGGACTGCTAAAGTACCTGTTCAGGAATGCACCACAGCAGTGACAATCCTGCAGCTTTTGTATTAAGCTAGTTTGGTTACTTAGCAATGAATTTGCATAGCGAACAGTATTAGTCGTTTACTGGTATCTGAACTCAAATATCAGCGCATTACTCTAGCTAAGTTTTCACTGCATTAAACATTTTTATATATCATCTATATATTTTCTTGTCTCTTAAATGTGAAAGGAAGCAGACTCAACCTAATTGATTCCCACTTTTATTATCCACTGGGGACAACTCTTAATCAAGCCACTCTTTTCAGAGAAATATGGAATGGACTAGACTAGTTTCAGACTCAGCACTCCCACACAGAGTGTGGGATTGTTAGTGGTGCTCCAGTTTGAGCAGTCACAAGCATACATTGCTCTGTACATTGAATAGGACGCTTGCTGGGGCTGCCGAATGCGGTGCCAGTAACCGTGCACAGTCACTGTTCCACAGTGAATCTACGGCAGTGAGGCTGCCAGTGGGAGCTCACAGCTGCAGCGTAGCTGGCACAGTGATGCTAGCGACAGGCAACACCAACTCCAAATATTAAGGCACGTTCATATCCTATGGTCACCCATCACCTCTTCTTGGATGTGATAGGAGTGGCTGAGTCTAACTGCACGGTTCTCCCCAGCCCAAATGGATGGAAACCATTTTCTCGTGAGACCACGGATCCGCGTCTGGAAAGTCTTGCAAGTGTCCTCTCCAGGACGCAGGCCTGGACAAGGTTGTATGGAAGACCACAGTTGCCCAAGCAGCAAGTCTCCCCGCTCCACGACACCGATGTTGTCCAAGGGAAGGGCAAAGGCCGATACAGCTTGGCACCAGTGACGTCACAGGAGTTACCAGAGCGAGGTTGAAGGCAACGTCGGACTGCCTTAGGGACTCCTGCTCCGGATTTGTCCTCAGGGTTTACTCTCGAAGCCTTTCCCATAAGTGAGCATGGCCGCAAGGCAGCGGAGGTTTGAAATCCTCTCTTAGATGGACTGTCTTTCCAGGCTGATGAGCTCCATCTACCTGAAGCACTGGTTTTAAGGCTCCAGGACCCGCCTTGGCCCCTTCTGCTGTCAGTAGAAACAGTTCCGCCGGGTCTAGAGGCTAAGCCACACGAGAAGGCCAGGAGTTGGACTTGGTTGTCAGAGGCTATTTGAGGCACATGCCGTGAGGAGCACTTTTAGGTAGTGGGAGCCTGTCCCCACCACCACTCCTCGGCTTGACAACCAGCCCAGATACTGCTCTAGGAAAATAAGCTCATGTATGGAACTTTTTAAACTTTTTAAAATTAAATCCTTTTAATGTTTTTTCAAGTGCCTGCTGCAGGAAAACTGTGGCACTGTATTGAGATAATTTTTGTGCAGTATTTTCATTTCAACCTTCTCTCAAATAATTTTATTGAAAATATTATGCTATTTTAAATGGTAATCAGCAGTTATTTTGAAAACAAACTCAGAAATTTCAGATGTTTTTCAAAGGCACAAACACTTTATTGTTTTAGAATTACAAAGTCCACAACTGAAAATAAAGAGCTAGAATATTGAATTGTACAAGTTTTAAGTGCTGAAACTGAGGAGAAATAAATAAAACGCAAGCACATGCAAGAACGTTTGATCAAGGTGGTGTTAAACCCCAGTCAAACAATTCTCAAATGTGCTTGCCTGATATTTGTTTCTCCTCAGTTTCAGTATTTAAAACTAGTACAAGTCAATGTTCAAGTTCTTTATTTTCAATTATGTATTCTCCTTCTAGAAAAAATATTAATTATTTTGCTTTCTATTTTGACGTGAATGGCCTTAACATTGTCTGTTTTACAAAGTAAAATTTTTAACAGGTAATATTATCTCTGGTTTCAATATCATTTTCATTTCCTGATATTGTAAAGAGACATTCAAGACATGAACCATTTCCGGCATCTTGTAGGAAATCTGGGTTAACTCCAGAGGAAGTAACAGATGTTTTATCATTATATTTTTGAAACATTAAGATGCATTTTATTTTAAACAATGAATCCACTGTGAACAGTTTTTTTAATACTGAATGTGAAACACGGAATAAAACCCTTTATTGAACTGAACATTTGCACAATTAAAACTCATGATGCATGATATAAGGCAAAACCACATTTTGAACGATTACTTTAGGAGTATGGAATTTATGCAGAATACTATCTCACTTCTCTCCTTTATTATGGAGCTACAATTAAACAGTGGTTCTAGTGGTTAAGTCCAGTGGTAACTTCATGGTTTCACTATTTCACATACAAGACCCAATTTTAACAACTCCACCATTTGCTTGGAAAATCAAAGATTAGGGAAAAAGTCTGGGATGTTTTTGGTTAGAATAACTCAATTCTATCAGCATTTGCCCTTTAAATAATTGCTGTTCTTGGAAAGACTTGATGGTACAATTTAAAACTGTGGAATTTTCTCGTGTCATAAACCACATTGAAAGTTTTAAAATTTTGTTGAGAGTTAAGGGGCAAAAGTTTAGGGGTAACACGAGGGGGAACTTCTTTACTCGGAGAGTGGTAGCTATGTGGAACGAGCTTCCAGTAGAACTGGTAGAGGAAGGTTCAATTTTGTCATTAAAAAAAAAATTGGATAGGTATATGGACAGGAAAGGAATGGAGGGTTATGGGTTAAGTGCTGGTAGGTGGGACTAGGTGAGAGTAAGCGTTTGGCACGGACTAGAAGGGCTGAGATGGCCTGTTTCCGTGCTGTAATTGTTATATGGTTATATATGGTTATGTGGTTTACATTCTTAAATATTTTCTTAATTCTGATTCTTCTATATTAGAGAGAAGTTTAAATGCTCAAACCATGAAATTTTCATAAAGCTCCAAATAAATGGAAGGGTTGAAGGATATGGAAAGGATAGCAGGCTGTGAAAATTCAAGGAAGGCTGAAGTCAAGAGTTCTCAACAAAGAGTGCGGGGATTGAAGCACAATGTTTAACTTGTGCCTGTTGCAGCCATCCTGATACCTGTTCATTACAATATTTTCAGTCTGTAGCCAGCACTAGGTGTAACGTTAATTAGATTCATAGATTCATAGAACACTACAGCACAGAAACAGGCCTTTCATCCTGTTTGGTCCTTGCCAAACTATTCATCTGCCTAGTCCCATTGACCTTCACCTGGACCATAGCTCACCATACCCCTCCCATCTACATAACTATTCAAATTTCTCTTAAACGGTGAAATCAAACCCTCATCCAACACTCCTGCTGGTAGCCCCCGTTCCACCCTCTCATCATCCTCTGAGTGAAGTTTTTCTCCCTCATCTTCCCTTAAACACATCACTCTTCATCCTTACCCTATGACCTCTAGTTCTAGTCTCACTCAACCTCAGTGGAAAAAGCCTGTTTGCATTAACCCTATCTATACTTCTTGTAATTTGTATACCTCTATCAAGTCTCCCCTCATTCTCCTACACTCTAGGGAATAAAATCCTAAACTATTCAACCTTTCCCTATCACTCAGGTCCTCAAATCCTGGCAACATCTTTTAGAATTTTCTCTGCACACTGTCAATCTCATTGACATCTTTCCTGCAGGCAGGATATCAAAACTGCACACAGTACTCCGAATTAGACCTTACCAACTCCAACTTCATACTTTGGTTTATGAAGGCTAATGCGTCAAAAGCTCTCTTTACAACCCTATCTGTCTGTGATGCCAATTTTAAGGAATTATGGATCTGTATTCCCAGATCCCTCTGTTCTACTGCACTCCTCAGTGCCCTACCATTCACTGTAAAAGTCCTACCCTGATTTTACTTCCCAAAGTGCAACAGCCCACACTTGTCTGCATTAAATTCCATCTGCTATTTTTCCAGTTGGACCAGATACCCTGGGAAGTTTTGTTGGCTGTCCTCAATGTCCACTACACCCCCAATCTTGATGTCATCTGTAAATGTGTTGATCCAGTTTGGTGGTGGCATCCGTCAGTCTCGAGAGACCATGGATCTGCGCCTGGAGTTTCCAGGGCATAGGCCTGGGCAGGGTTGTATGGGAGACCGGTAGTTGCCCAAGCTGCAGGCCTTCCCCTCTCCATGCCACCGATGTTGTCCAAGGGATGGGCACTAGGACCCATGCAGCTTGGCACCGGTGATGTCACAGAGCAATGTGTTGTTAAGTGCCTTGCTCAAGGACACAAACACCCTGCCTCAGCTGAGGCTCGAACCAGTGACCTTCAGGTTACTAGTCTGATGCCTTGCCCACTAGGCCACGCGCCAACACTTTGATCCAGTTTACCACATTATCATCTAGATTGTTGATATGGATGCCACACAACAACAGACCCAACAGGCACTCCACTAGTCACAGGCCTCCAGTCAAAGAGGCAACCATCTACTAACACACACAGGCTTTTCCTGCAACGCTGAAGTCTAATCCAATATACTACCTCATCTTAAATGCCAAGTGACTTACCAACTTCCCATGCCAGACCTTGTCAAAGGCATTTCCAAAGTCTATGTAGACTACATCTACTACCTTTCTTCATCAATTTCCCCAGTAACTTCCTCGAAAAACACTATAAGATTGGTTAGACATGGCCTACTACACCACGTTGATTATCCCTAAATTTTCCCTTCTATTCAAATATTTATCTATCCGGTTCCTTAAAATTCCTTCTAATAACTTACTAATGTCAGGCTCATTGATCTATAATTTTCTGCCAATTCTTAGATCCTTTCTTAAAGAATGGAACAACATCAGCTACATTCCAATCTGGCACCTCCCCTGTAGCTAAAAACATTTCAAATCTCTCTGCTTGGGTGCCTGCAATTTCAGCTCTCATCTCCCACAGGATCTGAGGGAACACCTTGTCAGGCCCAGGGGAGTATTTGCCCGAATCTGACTCAAGACAGCAAACACCTCCTCCTCTGTGATCCATTTATGGCTCATGACCTCACTGTTGCTGTGCCTGACTTCTATAGACTCTCCGGAGTAAATACAGATGAAAATAATTCATTTAAGATTCCCTCAGCTCCCCCAATGAGCTGCCGCATCCAACAACCTAACTATTTAACATGTGCCTAATCACTGGACAATTTACAATGACTAATTAACCTACTAACCAGTATGTCTTTGGACTGTGGAAAGAAACTAGAGAACCTGGGTGAAACCTATACGTTTCAAGGAAGGACGTACAAACTTGTACAAATGATGCATAGATGTCCAATCTGATCTTCCAGAGGACCAATTTTGTCCATTGCTACCCTTTTGAGAATATATCTGTATAAGCTGTTGGGATTCTCCTTCACCCTGTCTGCTCGAGCAATCTCATGTCTTCTTTTGCCCTCCTGACTCCCTTCTTAAGTGTTCTCTTGCATTTCTTATATTCCTCAAGTACCTCATTTGCTCCTTCCTGCCTATACCTGCTATGCACCTCCTTCTTTTTCTTAACCAGGGCCTCAATATCTCTTAAAAACCAAGGTTCTGTAATTATGTACTCTCAAAATTTAATGTTTCAAGGCCTCCTACTGACCGAGTACAGTCCAGGGGTGTCAAACTCATTTTAGGTCACGGGCCGGATTGAGCAAAATGCAGCGTCATGCGGGCCGGATCAGTCGGACGCGTGCGAACGCAGCTTTCGTTGCCTCCGTTTTTTCAGCCTGCTCTCATGTGTCTCAGTCTCTGCTATAACTACAAAGTGTTTCACTTTATAAATTCTGTTTCTTATGAAGAAGACTGCCGAGCAAGACTGCTGAATAAACACTAAAAACCCTGAAAACCTGGTACCTGAATAAACTCAGCATTAGCCATATCATACGCCATAGGCGCTTCGATTACTGGGGCCAGCTTTAATAGGAATTAGATATTATCTCGCGGGCCAAAGATAATTCCACCGCGGGCCGGATTTGGCCCGCGGGCCTTGAGTTTGACATATATGGAATACACCTTTGTCAGAAATCAGCCTGTCCCAATCCACACTTGCCAGCTTCTTTCCGATACCATCAAAAAAGACACTTCTCCAATTTAGAATCTCAACCTGAGGACCTGACCTATCCTTTCCCCATAATTATCTTGAAATTAATACCATTTTTATCACTAGATGCAAAACATACCCCTTTACAAACTTCTGTCACCTGCTCTGTCTCATTTCTTCATGGGAGATCTAGTATCACACTCTCTGCAGTTGGGACATTTATGAATGATTAAGGAAACTGTCCTGAACACATTTGACAAACTCTATCTCATCCAGCCCTTTTACAGTTTGGGAATCGAGTCAATATGTGGTAAGTTAAAGTCAGATACTATCACAACTTTATGTTTCTCACAACAGTTTGCAGTCGCTCTACAAATTTGCTCCTCCAAATCCCATGGACTATTGGGTTGTCTATAATATAGTCCCATTAACATGGCTACAACGTCATAATTCTAGATGTTGATCCATACCCTAAGTTCATCCACCTTTCCAACAATACTCATTGCATTGAAATATACACACTTCAGAACATTAGTCCTATCATGTTCAACATTTCAAATCCTGACTCTGTATAGAGACTTATCAACAACTTTCCGCACAACCACTCCACTGTCTGCTCCAATGCTCTAGTTCCCATCCTTCTGCAACTCTTATTTAAACTGCCACTACTATGCATCACCAGCAAACCTTCCAGCACAAATATTAGTCAAACTCCAGTTCAGGTGCAAACCATCCCATCTATACGGGTCCCACCTTCCCCAGAAAAGAGCCCAATCATCCCAAGTTTTGAAGCTCTCCTTCCTGCACCATCTCCTTAACCACATGTTAAGCTGTGTGATCGATGTTTTTTGGTATCATTCGCATGTGGCACAGGTTGCAATCCTGAGATCACAACCTTGGAAGTCCTGCCTTTTAATTTAGCACCCATCTCCCTGAACTCACTTTGCCGGACTTCATCCCCCTCCTACCCATGTCAATGGTACCGACACGGACCTTGACTTCTGGCTGGCCACTTCCATTGAATGAGTGATTAACATTTTTATTTTACTTATTTTATTGCATGGTCAATTAACCTACAAACCATCACATCTTTGGACTATGGGAAGAAACCCACATGGTTCACAGGGAGAACCTACCAACTCCATACAGATGGTGCCAGAATAAACTCTGAGTTCAGAACACCCCAAGTTGGAATAGTATTCCAACTTGTACAGTGAGGAAAAGTCCCTTCCAGTTGAACCAGATGTACTGTACAGTAACCAATCTATTTAACAGTAGCCTAATCACACAACAATATACTATGACTAACTAATCGACAAACCAGTACAACTTTGTCCTGTTAGACATTTAAATTGGTGACAAGATAAAAAGACTTATAATAAAAACTTGGGATCAGTAATGGTGAAAAAGAAATTTCTAGATGATCATAAGATTCTTCTGCATTGCTAATGGACCTTGGCCCAAAACATCAACTGCTTATTCATTTCTGTAGATGCTGCCTGGCCTGCTGAGTTCCTCCAGCATTTATGTATGTTGTTTTGTATTTCCAGCATCTGCAGACCTTCTTGTGTTAAACATTAATAATCTTGCTATCTATGCTTGGAGAGCTCAGACTGCAGCAATTTTATTGGCCCTTAAATGTCCCCTGATATGGCTCAGGAAATAATTTCATTTAACAACAATTAAATTAGATTTCAACAATTTGATAAGGTGGTTCGTTACCACAACCCAAGGGCAATTGGAGTGCAGCAATAAATGCCTTTTCAATAATGCCAAAATCCCACAACGTCAAAAGGCTGGCTTTACTCCTGAAGCCCAAACCCTGGAATAAATAACATAAAATTCCTTACTATTCATTAGGTGGAATGGATGCCACACTTTCAACCTTTAAGGATTGCCTAGAGACTAACATTCTATTTTCTCATGAAAACCACACACAGCCAAACTTCCTAATTTCACATAGAATTAAACCAGGCAATATATTTTGCATGAAGTTTGATGAGTGATATTTAACAATTGTTCTGCTAAGTCGTTGCTTTCAGAAATAAAGCAACTTCATTGCAAGAAATGTAGAAGTCTACATATTCCATTACTTTGGATACTTTCTGATCATAGGGGATGGGCAATAAATTCTGCCTTGTCGTTGACTCTCAAATCATCCCCAAAAATTGAAACAAGACATCTTTTATTTAGTCTAAAATTATAATTTTTGTTTTAAGAAGTGACATTATTAGGATGGTTTGAAAGGGAAATTTAAACAGTGTAATGCCCAACCATAGATATTTATTTCTGAGCTACTGAATTTTTCCATGACTCCAAACTAAGATAAACTGTATAATCTATTAATATAAGAGCTTAAACCTGGGCACAAGCTTTCTGCTGAATCACCCATTTTCAGTAAATTCATTAAATTTATTGTCAATAAACTCCTATTTCATTCTCTGTACTACAAATTTAAAGTGAATTCATTTCCCAGAGCTGATCAGCTTTACAACTTGTTCAAACTGCACACTTCGTTTGCAACATGCTTATACTGTTAATAGAAAATACCTAATGTGGCAGAATAAAAGATTTTGCTTCACATTATAATGTCTGTCCTATCCCATTTTGTACCTTGATTTCTATCTTTTAACTCACTTCTCCCTGATTCTAATGTTAAAAGTACTTGTCCTATATTGGGGAAAGAAAAAGGAAAACTTCATGCCCACTGTATTGTCATCTTGACAAGCAAACTCCTTGCACATAGTGGGAATGATAGCTCAATGCATAGTTGATATCAGGAAATTAAAATTGCCACAGATTTGGGTATGGAATCAACAATATTTGCTCAGGCGCCAACAGTTACAATAGAATCCAAGCTGAAACAGTATACATTTTCTTTGTCATTTTGGCTCCTCATATCAAATTTAACTGTTAAACCTAAAAACTGGATCCATTAGTACTTTGCCCAAGTAGTGCATAAGATTATTTGATCTGGGTTAGATTGCATTAGCAAAATTATTTGCAGGTGAAATTGAGTCCAATGGAAAATTGGCCTGGCCAAATCCATATGCAATTTGTCTAAATGCATCAGATCTCTTCCTGCCTGCTGTCCATATCTAATTACATCAAAATTCAAATGCTGCATGTTTCCTCTCCCATTGGCATAAATTATAGCCTATCAACTTTGTTGTTCACTCAGATATATACAACTAAATTGAGGCTGTCATTAAGACTCCATTAAAGATTCTCAATTCTGACATCTGCCAGCTCCATTTGCAATGCTCAGAATAATTGAAATTCAAGATTGGTTGCTTCATTATTGTTTCCAGCTATTGACACTATCAATATCAATGCTATATATTGAGACTATTGCCTTAATGAATCTAGCATCTCACAGAGGAAAAAGGGTATTAGCAGCTTGGGACTCCATCTGATCAAGGATAATAATCTGTTAATAAAACTTGGGATGTGATTGAATAGACAACTCAAAAAAAGATGATTAAATGATATTTGGTAACATACATAGAGTTAGTTCCCTTATGTGAACAAACATTATTTCCTTGCGAAGGACTGCAAACATTAATACTCAAGCACTGGATGCCAGTGCACATTTCTACTCTGCTGGATCACATGTGGGCAGGCAATGCAGTGTCAGTGTATCCTCCTCTCTCCCACACCAGAATGGTAGACTCTTACACAGCAGCTCCATGTCTGCCGCGGGGAGTCTTTGTTTATAGTCTGATGATCTTTGCAGTGCAGTGAAGTTGCTGACTGGAGAGCTTTTCAAAGAGCTCCTGTAGTGAACTGTTTGCCCAACCTCGCTCTTTTCTTGTGGGGAGATTCTATTAAGTGTGAGTACGTTATGGAGAATATTTGCTACAGAAAATGATAAAATCCAATGCTTAGGCATTAATGTTTTTAATCCTTCACAAGGAAATTAACTTTGTTTACATGGCAAGGGAAACGACAGTTCAAAATATGCTGAAATCGTCTTGTTGTACTGCTGATTCAATCACATGCTGTGTTTTGTTCACAAATTATTATTCCTCATGAGATCATCCTTCAGCACTGGTCAAGACAGAGAGAAAAATATATCTATTAAGTAGTTCATTCAATATATGGAACAATCATCTATCTGTACAGCAAAACTTCAAACTGCCTGCCATTCACACACAACAAATGTTATAAAGCATGGTCCAATCCTATTTACTTCTTCACATGAGCTCGGACCAGCTGCGGGCTGAGAAAAAATAAGCATATAACAACTTCCACCAACCAAACAGCCGCAAAACAGAATTGATAACAGCATCTACACCCATTTCTTCAATATAGAAGGTATAAGCCTGAAGTTCACTTAGGGTTTAGTCTATATCGTTAACTATTTATAAATATATACTTGTATAATAAGCAACTAGTGGAGCCAGCTCAGATGTTATCACATAATGAAAATTTATGATATAGTGGCTGACAGAATATCAAAGGTTCCGTGCATTACACTTTTATAAAATAGTAAAAACACTTGCTGACTCATATTGCTCATGGCAAAACATATTCAGTGTTTCTAGTAAGATCAGTTTCACTAAAAGATACAGGGACAAATTCCCTGCAGCAAGCTGTTTGCAACACTGCACAAAAATATGAATGTGATTGCCCTTTTCAATTAAGAAAAATAAACCAAAGGGAATTGCCAAGGTTGCAGAATATCAGATTACTTAGTCTGTTACAGTTTAAAGGTTTGATTAAATGAGTTTCCACTGTACATACTTTGAAAGCAATTTAAGGAAAAAAAATTGAAAAAAAATACACTGTATAGTGGTAGATATTTACAGCTTGAAATAACATTGCATAACTTATCTACAAATGTATTTATTTTGTCTGATATCCATGGATTTAGCATTTCAGAAACTGCAGGTAGCCCATTCACACACATCCACAGATAGGACCATGATTAAACAGAGTTCTGTTAACAAGGTAATGTTCTCAACAATGTTAAGGAACACTCAAATATGGACATCTCCAACTCTAGTGTGTGCCATTGTTCTGTCTGTTTTTCAAAATGACATCATCCTGTAACAGAACATGTTGATATACTCTCATGGGGCTTCATAGAATAAATGCAGTTATGATATTTCCCCTGAATCGGGAGTCTGAGCTCAGGCCCACAGGCTTAGAATAAGTAGTCAGCCACTGTATATTATTGAGTTGTCTTCACTAGTGGGTTGTGGCAAGATGCTTAAAGAGCCATGGGATCTGAGCACACAGCAGGTCAAAGGCACTGAAAGGTAAGGTCAGCCATGATCTTGCTAAATGTCAGAACAGAGTTAAGGAGCCAAATGGCCTCGTCTTACTCCTTTTTCTTATCTCTTCTCCAAATCTGAGGTAGTTTTTGAATAATGCCACTCAACGGACAAGTACAGATTATAACAGTAACATACAAGTTCATAAACAGTATGCATATAAATGGAAGAAGACCAAAAGAATAAATGCAATATTTTAATTTTGACAGAACAGTTACTCTGTGGCAGCTGAATGGATAATTAAGTTATTTTCAATCAATTTGTTTGACTTAGTTAAGTAGCAATAAAACAATGACAATGTGCTGTAGCAAAGAAATCCATATTTGGATCAACAGTCATAAATAATTCCGGATAGCTAAATTTTGATTCAAATGATGATTATCTTGGAAGGGGAGAGCTAGGAGTTGGAGAAAAAAAAGAAAGGAGCTTGTATTTGTTCAATAACTCAATATCCACAAACTAAAAAATGTTTATATTTCACTTAAATTGGCATTTTAGATGTTTCAACATCTTTTGGCACCAAGGCAGACTCAAGTATAGAATGTTTAATTCTGAATGATCATGATGTCTATTAATGTAATTTCATCCGATCCGCATGGATATTGAGATGCATGGATTATGTAATTACTAGGTAGTAAATAAGCATGGAAACAAAGGTAATTTTATCATTATGGATTAATAATGAACACATACTGTTCATACATATTTGCCTTTATCTCACAATCATTGTCTTCCTTGCTATTAAGATCAATATTTCCATCAAAGTTGTAGACAACCAGTGCAAACTTCCATTCAGTTAGTAATTCCAGTTGATTATCACAACTAGTTAAATCAGTAATGTTAATCAGTAAAGAAACAACAACCTTGTAACTTGAAATTAATTTGTAACGATCTTTTTCTAAGAAAACTAGATAGTCACCATCGCTGACATTTTCTGACAAAAGCGAGATATGCATCCAACCTGTGGAGTGATTTCTCTCTCCACAGAAACTTCCCAAACTGTTGAGAATCTTTACTTCTTTGATCACAGTATCAAAAAACATGCAGTTTTTGATTCCATACACTTTGCTCAGAATCACATTATAAAAAGATTATAAAGGGAAGGCTAAATTTCAGGCTACAGCAATAGTGATCTCACTTCCTATGCATAGAATAGATATTATTGACAAATGGCCAAAAGGTTCAATCTTGTCACCCTGTTGCTAGATCTTGTGAGCTCAGTTCACTGCAGGCATGCAGTGTTATATCTAAAGTATTCCTTGGGAAAACAACCTATAAAGCACCTGCTCTGAATCATCTTAAATAGTGATAAAAGTTTATTCTAGGTGAAACAACACATTGGAATGAACATAAGGATTAAGTGTGATCAATTGGTACTTTGAGCCTACTCCACAATTTATCATAGAGCACAGAACAGTACAGGAACAGACCCCTTGGTCTATGATGTCCGTGCTGACCAATTGTGTCAGGTTGTTTCTGAATTTTTTTCCTTCTGTGAGCAAGGGAATTATTTGCAATTGAAAAAGTAGGCATTCTGAAATTTTGTAAGGCGATTGACATAATAAGTCTGTGTGACTCAACCCTGTTGTATTGTCCATGAGCATTTGAAGCATGACACAATGATTTGCATGCCATGAATCTATACCAGTAAAATCTTAGAATTATTTTAGAGCAGGTTAAAAAAATAAGTTGAATAATGTAAGCAGCTGCAACCACTATTTCCCAAAAAGCCAGTATATGATAACCTCCCAGGGCTTGCTTATAGTAGGAGAGGGTTGTTTGTACATCTGGCAGCCATGTAAAAATTAGTTCCGTTGGGCAACACAGCTGGTGGAGCCGCTTGCTCACAGCCCCAGTGACTGGTTCAATCCTGACCCCCAGTGCATGGACATTCTCCCTGGAGCTGTGATTTCCTCTCACACGCCAAAGACATGCAAGCTAGTGGGTTAGTTGTTCTCTGTACACATGTAGGTGTGTGGTAAAATCTGGAGGAATTGGTGCAGGGGGAATGAAATGGAACAAATACAGGATTAGTATAAAATGATTATTGGTTCCTAATGAGCAAGACTGCCTATTTCTGTGCTGTATGATGTTATGGTACTTTAATCACCAGGTTATAATTTGTACATGAAAGTACTTCAATGAATCTACCAGATCCTATATGAATTGTTGTGGATGCCACAGTTTACTGCATAATGCATCCCAGCTCCTGGGATATTAGCAGGAGCTCTTGAGTACTTAAGTAGGGGGGTACTTAAGTAGCTTAACATTACACAGAGAATCATTTATAAGATCTCATGCTAAAAAAGAAAACTGTTTGCATTGCCAAAAAAATAATCATTTTAAATGGATTCCTGAAGTTATTATCACTGAACAGTTCATGTTTCAATATATTAAAAAGAATTTCACTATGTAACGTATTAAAATCTGGCCCAATTCTTCTTTTACTGGAACTTCACTATGTTAAAATTTTATAATCTCCTGCAAAATGTGAATCATTTGTTAAGAAACAAAAATCTTCATTTATTTATCTTGCTGCTGATTTTGCCGCATAGAAAGAATATATTTGGTAGAAGATATCAACAGAGACAACTTTTGAAACAACTGAAAGGATTGAAGGTTATACTCGGAGTATGTTGAAGCTGCAACTCCTATTTTGATAGGAGGCACAAGGCTGCAGTTGTTGGAATCCTGAGCAAAAAACAAAACTGCTGGAAGAACTCAGTGGGTCAAGCAATGACTGTAAAAGTGGATTGATAGTCAACATTTTGGGTCAACACCTGACTTCAGTACTGAGGCCAGGAGAGAGGAGTGAGAGATAGGAGTTCTGGTAGGTGATAGGTGAAACCGGGTGAGGTGAGGAATTGTGGGCAGTTAGAGGCAGGTGAGACGGGTTGTTGTTGAGACAGGGGTTGGTGAATGATAAATGAAAAGATTGGAAAAACAAAAACAATTGGAATTGGTTTATTATTATCACATGTACTGAGGTACAGAGAAAGCTTGTATTGCATATTGCTCACACGGATCAAATCTTGACACAGTGCACTGAGGTGGTACAATAACACACTGAGGAACCAGGTGCAACAGCTTCAGAGAAAGTGATGGGCAAGTAGGAAATTGTATGGACAAAAGGAAGCAGGTGGGAGAGGGGAGGGCAAAGGAGAGACAGAAACAGGCCGCTGAGGGGTAGAGCTGGATAAGGGAGGAATGATGAGGGAGGAGACAGGAAAGGGAACCAAGGTAGAATAATCCCAGGGAGATAGTCATGTTGGTAATGGGCAAGTAGAAAATTGAGGTGGGGTAATAAGGGCAAGAGGGAGAGCTGCAAAACATGAACAACATGAGAAAGAGAGATCTCTGTTGGGAGCAGGAAAGGAAAAGAGGGAGTGGTTTACATAGAAATAGAAAGTTCAATGTTTATGCCTTTGGGCTGAAGGCTACCGTCTCCCTTGGTTCACCTTTCCCATCAGATTACATTATATGCAGCCCACCCACCTCCCAGCCACTATTGCTGTATCCACCCTTCTTTTCCCATCTGTGGTTATTTGTGCATAATCCATTCCATCTTTACAGATAAGATAAGTAAGATTTTTGTTTCATAACCAATTCATGATAAATGCTTAGTATGATATCCATAGGGATGGTAAAGTAAATATTGTCATGATTTTTGGTTAGCAGCAAGAAAAGGCATTGCCATTTATGATTTAAAAAATGTTATCCACACACACAAAAAATGTTCGTTAGAGCTTCCAGTTCCCCTTTTGCAACATGACGCTCAATCTGGCACAACCCATGGGGATCTGCCTCATTCAGCAACAGGAAGCCGACCAGCCAATCAATCTGAAAGATTCTCACAGAGAGAAGAAGTGAAAAAGTATGTATAATAAGTCACGTTTTACTCACTTTATAGAAATTATATAAGTTACAGCATACAAAAGAGAAAAATGTAAAAGAAAATTTAGAAGACAAAATTTCTATTAGTTACAGTATTTGAAAAACTAACATTTGAAATGTTATTTTTGAGGAATTACATTATACAGGGACTAGAGGGTTACTCAGCAGCAATCATAACTTAGGTACTGTTTAAAATTTTGATTTCTATTTTAAATGAATTTCTAACCTATGGTGAGGAGCTAATTGAACATTTCAAATAGCATACAAGTTCTTACAACACAACAGTTTTGTTTCTTCCAAGTTCTCAAAAGTATATTGAACTAATAGGAAGCTATACTTTGCAGATGCTGTCCATCCGATGATGTAGACACCAACATTTGTTCCTGTTACAACCATCATCTGACCTGTCTTTATGCAAAGAAATACATTTGTGAGATCAGCAGCTCAGTCAGAGCATTTCCTGTCTGTGCAGTATGAATAATCAGTTTTTTCATTACTCTTTTTTTTTGCTGTGACAGTGGTATTCTCTCAGTTAAACTTTGCCACGTGGAAGATACACGTGAAGGAAAGAACAAAAAATTACTTTTTCATTTACACATTCCACATATTGCTTGCTCTCCAGAATTAGTACACTCAGTCACATGCATTGCATTAGATCACAACATAAGAGCAAAGAAAGTACTTTCTGCAGTAATCAGAAACAACCTCACCCTTCCCCATGAAGATTAATGTAATGGAAGATGCAGAAGAAAAACTACACAATGGAAATATGATTTCATTGATATCAAGACTGTTTGAAATTCAAGTAACAAAAGTCTCCAGGAGATCTTTACTCAAGCAATATTTAAAAATCAGAATGAGATTGGGCCATTCAGTTCCTTAAGCTTGTTCTTCAAATCCACTTCCAGCACTATCTCCAATTTCATGATTCCTTTCAGTATCAAACAATTTCCTGCCTTCCTTGAATATATTTGCAGACTGATATCCACAATCATCTTGGATTAAAAAAAACTTTAGAGAAAAGAGTACGTTTTTGCTTCCATCTTAAACTATCCTGATTCTAGCATCTACAGAGTCACATGTCTTTTTCCTTCCCCAATGGCATCCACTCTCAAACTTGTAAAGTCCAGGACTTAAGCAAAGTCCACCCAATGTCTCCTCAGTAACGTCTTTGCCCCAGAAAGCAGTCTAACAAACAGTTAGTGCAGTCCTCCTGATTACTATCAAAGCCTATTAATTGTGTTACTCAATGAAATTGCATTACTTTTAACAAGTAAATTCAATGATTAGTGTTAACTATGAAAATATTACTGTCTCATTGTACCACTCATAAACATTCAGACAAAATAACTTTGGTTGGATATTTAAACAAAAATATGTGCTGGAAATCTGAAACAGAAAATGTTCGAGAAAGTCAGCAGGTCAGGCAGCATCTGTAGAAAGAGACACCGTTTTAGATTTCAGATTCTACATTAGAACTGAAAAAGAGAGAAACAAATTAGTCTTTTTGGCAGAGGAGGAGGTAGGAAGAGCATTGGGTGGAACAAAGGGAATTTCAAACAAAGTGATCATATAAACTGCACTTCCTTTCTCCAATGTAGAGGAGGCCACATTGTGCACACCAAATGCAGTGCACTAGATTAGACTAAGTGCAAGAAATCATTGCCATACCTGGAAAAATAGTTTGATAAAGCAATGAATGGCTTTGTGGACATCTGTTCTCAAACTACAGGGATAACCTTTAGTGTCTTGTAGTCTGTAACTTTAATTTCTCAATCCCCCACTCTGACTTCTCTATCTGTGGCCCCTGAGGAATTAAACAGTTGGTAGCAGTCTCTACCAACCACTTTCAACATAGCAGGAGCAATAATGTGAAGCAAAACTTTTTAGAATTTTGCACTTAGAATATACAGTAAACCTAGCTTACTTTTGTACCAACAAAATGATATTGCCCGGAGCAATTAGTCCAATCTCATTTCACGTTAGACACAAAAGGGCTTGCACCTAGCTAACGATAAGTTATCCAGATATTTCACTGACAAGAATGCGATCCAGGTTCATTAATTGCCTATCCTCAGAGCCCCAACATTCCTGAGAGTGTCAGCAGCACGATTATCAGCTGGAAAGCTAGCTCCCAACTGATCAGCCGGCACAATGCAGTGCATGGCTCTCCACATCAAAACTGATAGTTTTCAGATTTAGCTTTGTTTGAGACCCATTTAAGCCCAGATCCTTCCATAAAGATGTTATCAGAGAGCAAGAGTACTATTAATGATTTCAAAAACAATTAAAAAGATAAATATATTCAAACACTGAAATGAAACAATTTTACAACTTAAACACATTTAGATTAACTTAATGAAATAACTAAAGAAAGAAAATTATATTCTTCATATTTGTTTCTTCCCATTAAAATGAATAAGCCTGTTGAATTTATGTCATTAATTTGTAAGAGTAAAATATTACAGATATTTGCACTCCCCAGAAGGACTCCCCATGAAGCCCAATGGTTTGATGCATTCATTCCAAGAGCAGCAATCAACAAGGTGGAGGTTCAGAAGTCATGGCATGCCAGCAAAGGTGCAGATCATTGCTCAGCGTCAGTGAAAAATACCACAAATAGATGCGTGATTACTTAAAAAATGTATGCATTGAGTTACATTGGGTCAGCAAAGGAGGGGGACATAAAAGTAAGAAGCAAAAACATCACTCAAAAAGTCTCAGTAATGCAATCATAGAGAGGTTAAAAGCATACCACAGTAAATAAGTTAATAAAGTACTTTGCATTTTGCTCTTCCTTGAGCTGTTTCAACATACCCAAATTCTTCCAACTTCACCAAAATCAAGACTCAAAGGTTGTAACGTACATAAATGATGGATTAGTTTCTGCTTCCTTAGTTCACATCAGTTATTATTGGAATGCAATAATATTTTCACTAATATGGCCTTTCTTGTATGTGTGAGAACTAGACAGTTGTGATGTAAGGTTCTTCCTTCTCTACAGGTACTGACTGGTGTGCTGAGTATTTCCAGCATTTACTTACATTTCAGATTCCCAGCAACCTACATCTTATAGAAACATAGAAAACCTACAGAACAATACAGGCCCTTTGGCCCACATGTACTTATTTTAAAAAAACCTCAGGTTAGCCATAGCCCTCTATTTTTCTAAGCTCCATGCACATATCCAGGAGACTCTTAAAAGCCCCTATCGTATCCACCTCCACCAACATCACCAGCAGCCCATTCCACGCACTTACCACTCTCTGCATAAAGCACTTATCCCTGACATCGCCTCTGCATCTACTCCCAAGCACCTTAAAACTGTCCTCTCATGCTAGCCATTTCAGCCCTGGTAAAAAGTCTCTGACTATCCACAGGATCAATGCCTCTCATCATCTTATACACCTCTATCAGGTCACCTCACATCATCCATCACGCAAGGAGAAAAGGCTAAGTTCACTCAACCTATTCTCATAAGGCATGCTCTCCAATCCAGGCAACATCCTTGTAAATCTCCTCTGCACCCTTTCTACAGTTTCCACATCCTTCCTGTAGTGAGATGACCAGAACTGAGCACAGTACTCCAAGCAGAGTCTGACCAAGGTCCTACATAGCTGTAACATTACCTCCTGGCTCTTAAACTCAATCTCACAGTTGATGAAGGCCAATATACCATATGCCTTCTTAACCACCCAATCAACCTGCACAGCAGCTTTGGGTGTCCTATGGACTCCGACCCCAAGATCCCTCTGATCCTCCACACTGCCAAGAGTCTTACTATTAATACTGTATTCTTCCATCATATTTCACCTAACAAAATGAACCGCTTCTCACTTATCTGGGTTGAGCTCCATCTGCCACTTCTCAGCCCAGTTTTGCATCCTATTGATGTCTCTCTGTAACCTTTGACAGCCCTTCATACTATCCACAATACCCCAACCTTTGTGTCATCAGCAAATTTACTAACCCATCCCTCCACTTCCTCATCCACAAAGAGAAGGGGTCCCAGAACAGAACCCTGAGGCATACCACTGGTCACCAACCTCCATGCAGAATATGACCCGTCTACAACTACTCTTTCCCTTCTGTGTGCAAACCATTTCTGGATCTACATAGCAAGGTCCTAATCATATTCCTAATCATACTATGCCTCTCCAAATGTTCATAAATCTTGCCTCTCAGGATCTTCTCCATCAACTTACCAACCTCTGAAGTAAGACACACTGGTCTATAATTTCCTGGGCTATCTCTATTCCTTTTCTTGAATATGGCAACAACATCTGCAATCTTCCGGAACCTCTCCCACCCCCCCCCCCCCATTGATGATGCAAAGATCATTGCCAGAGACTCAGCAATCTCCTCCCTCGCTTCCCACACTAGCCTGGGGTATATCTCGTCCGGTCCCAGTGACTTATCCAACTTGATGCTTTCCAAAAGCTCCAGCACATCCTCTCTCTTAATGTCTGTATGCTCAAGCTTTTCAGTCTGCTGTAAGTCATCCCGACAAACGCCAAAGTCCTTTTCCGTAGTGAATATTGAAGCAAAGTATTCATTAAATACCTCCGCTACCTTCTCCGGGTACCATACATACTTTTCCACTGTTACACTTGATTGGTCCTATTCTCTCATGTCTTACCCTCTTGATCCTCACATACTTGCAGAAAGCCTTGGGGTTTTCCTTAATCCTGTCTTCCAAGGTCTTCTCATGGCTTCTTCTGGCTCTCCTATTTCATTCTTAAGCTCCTTCTTGCTAGCCTTATAATTTTCTAGATCTCTATCATTACCAAGATTTTTGAACCTTTCGTAAGCTTTTCTTTTCTTCTTGATTAGATTTTCAACTGCCTTTGTACATCACAGTTCCTGTACCCAACCATCCTTTCCCTGTCTCATTGGAATGTACCTATGCAGAATGCCACACAAAGATCCCCTGAACATTTGCCACAGTTCTTCTGTACATTTCCCTGAGAACATCTGCTCCCAATTTATACTTCCAAGTTCCTGCCTGATAGCTTCATATTTCCCTCTTATATATTTCAAACTAATCACCTCATATTCTAATCTCCATAGAATCCAACAGAGGCAAACTTTTCATCTTAGGTATCAACATAGTATCCAATGCAAATACATCTTTTCTTGGAAACAGAGATCAAAATTGTATACTCAATCCCAGATGCAATTCTGACAATGCCTTGTAGCATTGTATAAAAAATTTCCTATTTTCATACCCCTCATAATAAAGACCAATTAGTTCTTGTAATTCCCTTCTCCGTGCATGCCAAACTATTGTATTTCATGTTCTTGGACTTCCACATCCTTTTCCATTGCATCATTTCAATCATCTCACTTTACTTACAGTATATGATTGCTTTTTCATTCTTCCCTTCAGAATGATTCTACTTCATCAGTCAACATCTTGCCCAAGTTTTAGAGTTAGCAACATTCCTTTCTGTTCTGTCTACCCTTCCCTTCTCTGTAACTTAAAAATATTTGTTTATTTTTTATTATCCAGCTCCGTTGACACAAAACACCAACTATTTCTCTCTCTTGATACTGCTTTGAATAGCACTTTTTGATGTTATTTAAAACATGAAAATTTTGGAGGTTTGTGATGAAAAGATGGGCTAGAAATTATTCCCACTACAAAATTCAATTCTACACAAAAGCAAGATGTTATTTGTAGTAGAACAGGCCTTTATTCTACCAACTTCAGAGTTACCCAGCCAAGCTGAAGATCGTGGGAGAAGTTGAAGCAGAATGAAGCCCAGGGCTAAGGGCAGGAGGGTGATGTGGGGGCAATAGTCACGTCAGTCAGAATCTCAAGAGTCATACCAGTGCATTAGGATGAGATGGGTACTAAGGAGTACTGATTAGGAGTGGGAAAAGACTTGTCAGGGTTTCATTGGGCTTGTGTAGAGGAACGACTTTGCTAAGATTGAGTTTGGCTCATGATCCAGTGGTGAAAGGCCTGGAGGAAATACACTGTACAATGAAAATGAATAATTTGGATAACCTGCCTATAAAATTGGTCCCAAATACTGGATTCTGTAGACTTCTTCATGACTTGGCAGAATTCCTGCTGATGGAGGCTTCACATTAGTTGTAAAGAGTTGCTTCTGCTCAAACACTCTACACTGTCTACAATTCATCCATGCCCAAATGAATTTTGCACAATTTAGACACCATTGCACATGTTCCAACATCTCCTTGAACTTGCATATCATACACAGACTTTGCCATCATTCAATAACTTGATTGCTCGTATCAATTGTAGTGCAAGAGCACTGTGCAACATAGCAGAATCCCAAAGCCATTATCTAAGAACAAACGTTGCATTGAAGGAATCAGAACTTGTGTGGCAGGTTTTCGAGTTTTCTTCAGGGGTGAAGGTAGCCATATTTGTATTTACCGTTTAACTGAGAAACACCTATCAATGCTGCCAATTTTACTGGTAAGCTTAGAAGCCAGAGAATAACTTTGAATTATTTGTAAAACAACATGCAACTAACTGTGTGATCCAAAAGTTATTGCATTTTCAGATCCATTTATCTAGCAAATATAAAAATGCATGCTGAATGCTAAGCATATCACATTTATAAGTGTGGATTTGAGTGTGTAGGTGTCTGAGTGGCATATGACTGAACGTTTAATCTTCAGTTGTCTCAATAGTTATTTGAGTTACAACAGTATTCCTAATCACTATACATAAGAAACAAACATCAAATAATATGTGAATATATTTTATGGAATTACTGTCACTTTAAGCAACCATATCCTAAATGATTATCTTTGAGATATATGGTTTAAAGAAAGCATTACAATGAAAAAAAGTTCAGAAAAGCTCCCAAATGTAGAAACAACTCTGAAGGATAGTTTATGGTAAGTTTATGGTAAGGATAGTTTAAGTTCAAATTAGTTTTAATTTTAGTAGTAAAAGATTGCCCCAAAGAATTTCAAGTTTTCTGGTGGCTTATCATGCTAACATATCGCACCAATGCCTGTAAACTAATATTACCTGACCCTGTCATTAAAAGCTTTTAATAATTAACAACTCCCAGGGATATCTTATAGTAAGATATCAGACTTTTTATTGTTGGCTACAAAATAATTCAAAGATTTAATTATTTAAATTTTGAAATACCAGGATCATTTTACTTTGTTGGCAACCCCATCTACATTTTCTTTTGTAAAGTACGGAAATTGTTGCTTATATCAGAATCTGTGGAATTCTCTGCCACAGGAAACAGTTGAGGCCGGTTCATTAGCTATATTTAAGAGGAAGTTAGATATGGTCCTTGTGGCTAAAGGGATCAGGGGGTATGGAGAGAAAGCAGGTACAGGGTTTTGAGTTGGATGATCAGCCATGATCATACTGAATGGCGGTGCAGGCTTGAAGGGCCGAATGGCCTACTCCTGCACCTATTTTCTATGTTTCTTTTTTTTTACCATAGGTTAAACTAAGAATTATTCACTGTTGCTCCTAATAAGGGATGTATATTTTTAACTTTCCCCGTATACAGTTTCTTATTACCTGGATAAGCTTTTTTTAAAAATATTTGATCGCTGTGCACATGTTTAATAACTATCAATTGCCAATCTATTCTAAATTTTTTATTGTGATTTAATTAAGCCTGCAACCTAACAATGTCCAACACACTGGCAAAGTCCAGGACACAGCTTCAAGTGTTTAAACAGCTCCTAGGGATACTTTTAGTGAGAACATCAGACATTCCATTGTAGCTGTAAAGTAATTCAATGATTTTAAAGTCAATAACTAATGAAATCTTTGCACTTTAATAGAAATCAAAGCAATTTTCCTTCACTACTATATTTGCATTTTCCAACCTAATATCAGGGAAATACAAGGCTACAAACAAAATATATCATTGATAATAGTGGTGCCTTTATGTTAAGATGATATTTTAACAATTGCCTCATATTTCATAACAAAAAAAACAATTGGAGAACTCAGAACATCTTCCAAATTCAAGCTACTGATCCTAATGGATACTGAATGGTGCAGTGGGTTGGCACATTGCCCTTTCACCTCTGGCAGCTGGCTCTGAATCCATCCCAGACTGTCTTATTCTCTGCAGCAGTGATGATAAGTGATGCAAGAAATGATTCACATTTGTAAGTAAAAAAAAATTGGAACAACATTAGAAGTCATTCAATTCCATCTTGTATCTCACCACCCTTCACAGTCCAGTTTTGTTATTTGGTGAAGTGACAAGCTGATTTTATCAGACAGTGCTGCTTTACATGCAGTGCACATTCAGAGCTGATTTTGTGTTGGGGGAGAAGGAAATAAGCACAATAAAACCACCACATTTAAATTACATCCTTTTCAGTAATAATATTTCTCAATTAGTTTCTTACACACAAGAGACAAGTTACAACCCAATCTATTCCCTACTCCCTCCCAGCCTTCTCTCCTCACGCCACCTCTAATTAAGGAAAATAATGCGGCTTGAGGTATTTCATTAGGAATGTACCTGCACTAAAAATATCAATTAGTAGTCATATAGATTCACAATATTCAAATGTACCTAGGTATTTCTTTAATCCACAGAAGATGTTTTATTGTTAACTATGATTAAAAATAACAATAGCAGTAACATTCTTTCAAAGGCTGAGGATGGAAAACTGTTACACAAATATTTGTGAATCTTTCAAATAATCCATAAATACACTGAATATAAAGCTTATAAATAGCTACTTGAGCAGGAGCACAGATAATATATGTAATCCTGGCTGTAAACCCGGTTAATTAAATATATATTAAGAGAAAGAGTTCTTACTGAAAAGACAGATGAGAGACAATATTATTTGGTCAGCTGGCCACACACAAATTACAGTACAGCAGTTCAGATGACTAACAATTAAATTCAGCTAACTTAATACAAATATATTATTCCTTTTCTGCAATTCATATTGTGGAAATACCATCAAAATCAGTTATAATTAATATAATTAACCTTACTGCTCAGTACTTCATTCAAAAACTTTTGGTCAATTAATAATTAAAGATTAAGGTTTAATAATTTACTGATCTCAGCAAATGAGCAAAGCAAGTTAATCTACAGTTGATTTGAAGCATCAACTGCACTGATCAGCTAGTAATGTTAACTCACTTCAACAATCTGCTATACACTCAAGGCCGACACATAATTCAATGCACTAACTGGATTGTAAGAAAAACAACTGTTAAAATATAAATTATTATTTAAAACTAGATTTGGAAAGACAATATTAAAAACAAGACTATACTTGTTTACTAGTGTTATTTTGAAAGATATTTTATGAATATCTTTACTGTTAGTCCTCTCTCAATCTCATTTCCTAAGTATGTAGTTCATTATATTATGATACATATGAAAACCAGTGAGCAATTATAGAAGATTAGTAATGCCTGGGTTACAAACTGCTTTATAAAGTGCACAAGTCCAGATTGGACTAGTTCCTCCTTTTTAATACCATCAGGCAGAACCACCCTCTGCACTGTTAACAAATATCTTACACTTCTTCATACTTCATAAAAACATTAAAGTGAATTTACTGATAGTGCACTACACAAACTAAATGTAAATATTAAAGCAAATATGAAAAGTATATTAGTTGTATTTTTAAAAAATAATGTGCAAATCATGTACTTTGTTTAACACTGAAGGAATTTTCCATCAGTTTTACTAGCCAAGCAGAGGACTCATTCTCTTAAGAACAACTTGTGTTCTGCTGAGCTTATCTTTTTTATTACACTGCATAATCAATGAGTAGTTTAATTGAAGAATTAGGATTACAAACATTTTTAGAGTGTTTTGGATTAAGGAATATTGTAGTGTCCTGCAGTTATTATGTATCTGATCTCAGACCTGCATTACATTTAACTGCATACAAAAAAACTGAAAGTAAAGCCAAAAGAAGACATATGTGCACTAATGCGCTAGTGTTCTGTACTGTGCAGAACATCACAACTATTGAGTAGTATAGAATTTCTTCATTATGTTTCTTTCTTAGCTGTACTAATGAATGTTAAGAAAGGATATCACAAATTCTCCTAAGTAGGAAACACATTCAGGATATTAATTGAGGTGAGCATGCTTTCATAAAATTTGATTAGCTTTCTTTCCTGGGATTTGAACTTTATAGGGATAACTTACCATATCCATGAATGCCTCCTGAAAGGGAAATTATTCACGTGCATCATCTCCATGAATGTTCCTTTGCAGGGATTCCTCCCAATCCTTTAAATTGAAACTGGGCAGACACCTTAATGAACAAAACAAAAACTTCTGGTCTCAGTCTAAGAGATCTTCTCTATTAATCTTGACCATATGTAGGATCATTTTTTTTTTTGCAAATCTGCTGTTAATGGATTGTTTATCAAGAGAGTTGCAATTTAGAACCACAATGCAGTTTGCAGCATTACTGCTGTTATTATTGTAACTCTGTATGACTATTTTTGAAGTTCAGCAATTGAATAAAATATCTAATCTCCTTCTTCTAGTGAATGAAGGCAATCAAAATAGTACTCGGGATCCAGTATAAAGAAAAAGGCAGAAAGAAACGGTCCAACAGTGTATATGTTCCATCTCCCAGCGTTGTGTAAAATCAGCTATGTCGCAGACTCCAGATTCTCACAAAAGGAAACCATATATTGTTTACTTTCTTTTTCTTTGTATTCTTTCTTCAAACTGTTCAACTTTCTTACACAATGGTTTCATTTCAGTTTTGAAAGACCTCTTCATTGAGTTTATTCTTCCCAGGATAATGATATTGATGTAATAATCTTACCAACTATATAAACTTTTCAATAAAGCTAAAAGGACAGGGTCAAGATTCAGTCATTTACATTTGCTGCAAGGTTCCGAGTCCTTCCTGCTCCCAGCCCCGTGGTGATGTTTAGCTGCCATCACAAGTATTTATGTCATTGTTCTTTCATTCGGATTTTTAAAGCTATATTAATGATATTTCCAAAAGATTTTTTATTAAAGCAATGTGAGCTTCTACGCTTGAAAACAATTAAATTGCTGATCTTCTTAATCCATGCTCCTTGTGCAAATTCAGTGTACGAGAAGGTAACAAAGAACAAAAGGCTATCACAAAAGAAGGTGAAGAGGATTGCTCCGGAGCTGAATGTCATCTAAGAACCTCTTCCCTACCGTCCGGGTTCCTTTTTTTCGAATCTTGTTCACCAACAGTTGTCATCACTGTCCTGTCATTGTAAATGGGATCATCTGCTTGAAGTCTGTGTTCTTCAAGCTCTGCATTTTTGTAGAGGCGCAACAATAGGAAAGAATTTTCATTCAAAAGCAATGTGCCCTGCTAATTCTCACACAGATGAGGGGTCCAGTCATCTCTGAAGTGTCTGACATACAGCACAGAAATCTTCAGCACATTTTCAATGACTGGGTTACTTTACTCTGCTGCAGAACCAGCTTCAATCTTGTGAGAATGCTGCTGCACAGAGGATGTGCTGTCGTCAAGGGGACCCTTTAGGTAGGTTCCATTTTCATCATATGTATTTATTACATTGTTTTCGGTTATTATCTTACTAAATGTATTCATTAATATTAATATTGTAACTGGAATAAGAAGATTAATACTGTGTTTCTTCTTTTTCATCTACTGTTCGTAAATGTTATTTATAATTAGATTGTGAAAAATACCCTAAAAGACCCCTTGACAGCATCGTCAATGCCTTTTTAGGACAAGTGGGAAGTAGTAAACAATGAACTAAACAGTTATAGGATATAAGCTTCAGAAGACAACTGAAAAACACCAGGGCAAGCAATTAACATTGAGATTTTCTCCGCTTCTAATAATGAACTATTAAGGATTGTTTTATCAGCAGATTTCTTTAAAAATGCAAACAGTTCACCATCTTTCAGATTACAGATATACTCTCAACGAGTACTGGAACAACTGTTTAACTTGCATGACAACAGAATGATTGAATTTAGGTAATTGAATTATCCTTGATTTACAAAGACTTTCGGCATTTTCTACTTAACGACTGAGGGACCCCTCAGTATAAGTGCAATGCTACAGCATTACTCAGCTTCATCCGTCACTGAAGCTGTTTCTTCATCTCTACCACAGCTCTTACATCCTAACTGAAAATGGCAGAAGAGCTTCGAATATTTCTTCCATTTTCCATACTCCATACTTTAAACATCTACATTTGGTATTCAATATTTTCACAGAAAAGTGACAGCATATTATCTCAAATTACTTTTCGTTTGGTTCAACAGAGATCAGCACCGCAAATTCTATTTGCATTGTTGGAGATGCAGTCACCTCTGTGGTGAAGTGACGTCAGCTGCTCACACACTTGGTCTATGTGATGGGCTGGAAGAACCACAGAGATAAATAGCTCACCAATAAAGCTGAAGAAATAAAACTGAAGTAACAGTTTTCATCGGTGAATGATTTTGAAATGGTATTAATGACCTGCCCTATCCTCTATTGACTTTTGAAAGGTAAATTTCTTCTTTAAGTTAGATAAAGTGCTGGCTCTTCCACAACTTGCTTAGATATGAAGTGTTTACTGGCTCTACTGATGATGAGTTGCTTATAGAGTGAGAAGAGAGAAAAAAACAAATAGGAAACTTCATAGAATGCTTAAAGCAGCTTACAGAGACAGCGGGGGAGGGACGTAGGTGAGAAAATGGTGGTCAGCATAGGAGGATTCCTTACAAAGTACGTTGTGTGGTAAATTCACTACAGAGAATATAGAAAAAAAGCTGCTGGAGGAACTCGGAGGGCAGAGCACCACCTGTGGAGGGAAGGGAATTGTGGATGTTTTGGGTCAAGATGCTGAACTGAGACTGTGAGTGGAGAGGGAAGATAGCTGATACAAAGAAAGAAGGAGGTGTGAGACAAAAGCCAGCAGGTGATAGGTCGACTATGGAGGGGTGAAGAGTGATGGACAGGTGGGGGGTGGAGTAAAGGAGGAGAGATGGATAGGGCGAAGGCGGAGTAGGGAGAAAGGGCCAGATGGGTGATAGGTGTTAAAAATGGGGGCAGATGGAGCCATTTGGGGGGGGGGGGAGAAGAGGGAAGGTGGTGACAAAGAGATAAACAGGAAGATGGATGTCAGATCAGCTAATGGCTGAAACCTGATAAGAATGGAAGGTTATGATGGGAACCCTTTGAGAGTGTGATGGACAGCCAGAACCAGATGAGGTGGCGTGGTGGGGGGCGGGGGGGGGGGGGGGGAACAGTGAGCGAAGGACATGACTCTTCTAATGTTAAATCAAGTGACGGGGGTGACAAAAGGGCTTCACTTCCAAAAGAACTCAATTCCTCCTCTGTTCGCTTTGACCAGCAAAACATGGAGGAGCCATCAGGATCTCCCATAGCCCCTGATGATCCTGTGATTTCAGTCTCTGAGGTCGACGTGCAAGCAGCCTTCAGGAGGATGAAACCACAGAAAACACCCAGCCCAGACAGAGACCTGGCAAAGTACTAGAGACCTGTGCTGATCAACTGGCTAGAGTGTCACTCAAATCTTTAACCTCTCTCTCACTTCAACACCTGCTTCAAGCACAGTTCAATTATATCAGTGCCTAAGAACATGGTAACCTGCCTCAATGACTATCAGCCAGTAGCACTTACATACACAATGATGAAGTATTTTGAGAAGTTGATGATGAAGCACATCAACTCTGCCTGAGAAGTGACTTGGATCTGTTCCAATTTGCCTACCCGAGCCATCTCATTTGCTCTTCACTCAACCCTGGAACATCTGGACTGCAAAAAGGCATACATCAGGATGCTCTTTATTGACCACAGCTCGGCATTCAAAACCATCATACCCTCAAAACTAATCAATAATCTGCAAGACATAAGCCTCAAGATATCCTTATACAATTGGATCCTCGATTTCCTCACTTGCAGACCCCAGTCAGTTCAGATCAGCAACAACATCTCTTCCAGATTTTACATAAACACAGATGTACCACAAGACTATATGCTTAGCCCCCTGCTTTCCACTTGACTGTGTGCCTAAGCACAGCTTCAATGTCATATTTCAGATTGCTGACGACACCATAGTCATAAGGCAAATCAGAGATGATGAGGGATCAGCATATAGAAGAAAGACTGAGAATCTGGCTGCAAGACGAAGGAGCTGATTATTGACATCAGGAGGAGGAAACCTAAGGTTCATGAGCCAGTCCTCATCAGAGGATCAGAAGTGGAGAGAATCAGCAACTTTAAATTCCTCAGGGTTATCATTTCAGAGGACCTGTTCTGGGCCCATTACAGAAGTGCAATTAAAAAGAAAGCACTTAAGAGTGCGTGATGATTCAGCATGACATCTAAAACTTTGACCAACTGTGTGGTGGGGAGTATACTGACTGGCTGCATCACAGTCTGGCATAAAAATACCAATGTCCTTGAACAGAAATCCTGAAAAATGTAGTGTATACGGCTCAGTCCATCATTAGTAAAAACCCACCCCACCATTGAGCACATGTACACGAAACATTGTCACAGGAAAGCAGCATCCGTCATCAGGGACCCCCACCACCCGGGCCATGCTCTTTTATTGCTGCTGCTTTCAGAAGGTAAGAGGAGCCTCAGGATACGTACCACCAGGTTCAGAAACAATTAGGACTCTTCAACCATCAGGCTCTTGAATCAAAGGAAACAAGTTTAGTCACCTTCATTTGCCCAATCATTGAAGTGTTCCCACAACGTATGGACTCACTTTCAAGGACACTTCACCTCGTGTTCTCAATAATGATTGCTTTTTTATTTATCTATCATTATTTTTTTCTTTTTGTATTTGCACAGTTTATTGACTTTCGCACATCAGTTGTATGCCCAAGTTGGTGTGGTCTTTCATTGATTCTATAATGGTTATTATTCTATAATGGATTTGTTGATTATGCCTACAAGAAAATGAATCTCAGGGTTGTATATAGTGACATATATGTACTTTGATAATCAATTAACTTTGAACTTTGAACTGATTTAGCGATAGTGTGAAGGGGCTTTGTGAAATAAACAACATATATCTATCTTCTTACTTGCATACAGTAGGTATCTGGAAAATGTGATATCTATGTACTTTGATAACAAAATTTACTTTGAACCTTCAACTTTGGGTAATAGGTAGGTGGAACCAATAAGGGAAGGGAGAAAAATAGGTCAGAGGTGTTTGTGAAAGTTAACAAAAATGGGAGGATGTGTCAGTAGGAAGAAGAAAGGATTGGTTACCTTAACTTGGAAAGTTCAGTATTGATATCACTGGGTTATAGCCAGTTTTCATTTGAACTCAACTTAGCAGTGGAGGAATGGGAAGGGGAGTTAAAATGGCTTGCAGTGGGAGGTTGGGCTGACCATAGGGATAAGTGCTCTACACAAACAAGTAGCTCAGTGTAGGAATGGGAGGGGGAGTTAAAATGGCTTTCAAGGGGTAGGTTGGGATGACCACAGGGTAAGTCATCTAGTCTGTGCTTGGTCCCTCCAATGTAAAGCAGAGACCTTTGGAAGCACCAAATCAGTAGATGAAGTTGGAGATGGTGCACATGAATCTTTTCTTCACCTGAGAGGGCTATTTAGGTCCCTGGAGGGCAGCGAGGGGGGAGGTGAAAGAACACATACTGCACCTCCTTTGGTTGCGGGAGAAAGTACTAGCCATCACGGAAGCATGAGTAGTCCAGGGAGTCAAAGGTGGAGTGGTCAACTTAGGATGCAGAAAAGGATGAGGAGGAGGAGACGTAGCTATTTGCATTTCCGGCTGCAGCTGGAGAAAATAGTGAACAATGATTGTGGGATAAAGAGCCTAGTGGAGCGAAAGGGAAGCACTGAGGGCATCATTGCCCTTACCCCGACTCTTGATTCTGTACTGTTTGCAGGGAGGTGCAGTGCGAGCAGAAGTCCTGGAAACAGGAAATGCAAGAGAGAGCTCCATCAACCACAGTAGAAGCGAAGCCACATTTCCTGAAAAAGGACACTTCACATGCACTGGAATAGAAGACCTCAACTTGAGAGCAGATGTGACAGAGACAGGGAAAGGGATGGCATCTTTACAAGAAATAGAGTGGGTAACGGTGTACTCAGTGAAGCAATGGGAGTCAGTGACTTTACAGTAAATGTCAGTAGATATTTTGTCACCTTAGAAGATAACTGAGAGATCTAGAAAAGGAGAGAAGTGTCAGTAATGATTGAAGTAAATTTAAGGGCAGGGTGGAATTTGGTAGCAGATCTGGTAAAACCCGATGATTTCCATCATCGCAGTACCAATGTTTTCAATGTGACAGAGAAAGCGTTGGGGAATGGTATCAGAGAAGGTTTGAAACAAGGAATGTTCCACCTAGCCAGTGAAGAAACAGGTGGAAAGACAGACAAAGTCACAGGGAATACTGTACGTTGGTTATATTGGTACACACATAAAACTAGAAGAGTACATTGAACCAGTGTGAAATATATTCAGAGTTGGTTATCAAAGCCACTTCAAAGACCATAATACTGATTCCTGTAAGAACAGAAAGACAGAAAGTGGGTAGACTTTTGGAAGGGGGGGGGATAATAACTGGAGATTTCAAGGAACTCAGGCCAGGTTTCAGTTAAGGGAACTATAGCCAATGTCCACAAATAATTGGCCAGGGAATGGGGTTCTGTCCTGATTTGGGTCAGGAGGGAAATGAAATGAGAAATAATTCTCCAAGATGAAATAGGCTGCATGCCAGCTACAGATGTGAGATGGGGTGAAACTGGCTGCGGAAAATCTGATACTGCATTACAAATGATAATGTGCCTGGAGGTAATAGAGGAAGAATACATAAAGTTACTGAAACATTCAGAAAAGTTATATAAAATGGTTTGAAGGCGTCAATGTTCTGTGTTACCCTCAATGTGTTCCACTTTATCTAGCAGCAGTGGTTATCATGCTGTTAGATAATGCTTATCATTGTTGCTGTAAACTGATACAACATATCATTATTATCACCTCATGTTCACAGTTCACAGGAAAAAACAGCCTAAAACAAAATACCCTCAGATTATATTCAGGCTACAGGAAGAGCAATAACTACTTAAGTTAATATTCTAACCTTTATAGCAATTACAGCACCCTGAATCATATTACTGAAAATGTTTGAACAGTATACACTTACCATTTATCTGTAATGGAAAGCTTGAATTTGATCACCGTTAAGGGAATGGAAACAACAGAGAGAGAAACCAGCCTAGGCAAGTGGAAAACAATACATTTCATAGAACCTGGCAGATTTTACAAGGTGCAAATTGCTGCTCAGCAAGTCTGGCAGCAGCTTTGGGGAGGAAAAATCTGTCAAAAGTTTCAGGCCGAGACCCTTCATCAGGAATGATGATGATGATGTTGACTCAGGCCTGAGAGGCCAGAGTCGGGCATTTTCATGCCTTACAAGGCACGGAACGAAAGACTGTGTGGCGCGCCACTCCTCACACAGACAAATGGAATGGAAGAAACCAGTATAAAAGGGTAAAACAGAGAGAGATGGAAGATAGGCAAATGGAGGAGGGGGTAGTTGGAATGATGTAAGAACCAGGGAGGTGATATGTGGAAGTGACAAGGACTGAAGAAGATAGTTCCAAAAATTCAAAGTTGAAAGTAAACGTATTATCAAAGTACATATATGTCACCATATACTATCCTGAGATTCATTTCCTTGCCGAGATACTCAGCAAATCCAAGCATCGTAATAGAACCAAAGAAAGGACACACCCAACACAGGGTGCACAAACAACCAATATGCATAAGACAACCAACTGGGCAAATACAAAAGAAAAAAAGCAACAATAATAATCAATAAATAAGCAAAATATCAAGAGCATAAGATAGAGAGATAGAATCTGATAGGAGTGGATAGTGGACCAAGGAATAAAGGAAAGGAGGTGAGGAGGGGAAATGGAGAGAAGATTGTGCAGGAAGTGGGCAGATTGAGAGGGCTGGGGAGAGGAGAGGTGATGGGGCTGGACAAGGAGAATCAAAGTGGGCAGAGGGGCGTGGTTACCGGAGTTAGTGAAGATGATGTTTATGTTGTTAGGTTGGTGACTTCCAAAAGGTGGAACATGAGGCACTGTCCCTCTAATTTGCATCTTGCCACAACAAGGCAGAAGAGGAGGCTAAGGTCAAAAATGACAATGTTAAACTGGAAAGTGGAATTAAAGTAGCTAGTGGCTTGGAGATCTTGGCTATTACGGTGGAAAGAGCAAAGATGTTAGGTATCTAGACATCTTGTTATTTTCATTTTATTTCTCCCATTACTAATGATGTAAAGTTCTGTCAAAGCACAGGATTAATTTTCAGATTTTTGAACATTATTTCCGTATTCTTCAACAATTTTGTGTAATCTTTTTAATCTTAAACGTTCTCTTTATCTATAATGCTCCATATTTTGAAAACATGTTTTTCAACAGTAAAGCATTCTTAACCAATGCTTTTTCAATCTTAAAACTGCTAGACTTTTAGAAAAGTGATAAGTAATTTAATGTTGGGCTAAACTTTTCTAATTGAAACCAATACTCATGATCAACCACATCTGTACCTCTCTTTATTGGATAAGAGAAAGACCAAACCTGCTTTCTTAAAGGATTCTAGTGGCATAGTCTCAAAGCCTCTGGTAGTAGTGAAACTCCTCCTCCAAAATGCCTCTGAATGCTTTGCAGGTTGTGAAAGCAAATGCATTTTTAGTTGTTTGATTTCATGTTTCTGACATGAGGAGAATTTTAACAGCTACAAAAAATGAACAACTTTTAAAAATGGAAAAATAATTAAAGAATCTAAAAATATAAAAAAGGTAATTAAATCACTTTGTCGTCTACTTTGGTTCAGCATGGTCTCGAATTCCAAAGTTGACCAAAACTGGCAAAAAAAAACAAAGAGGAGATTTCCCTTCAGTAACTTCTGTGGAATCTCAACAAGACGGAGCCTTACATGACAGTTTAGAATTGCTACAATTTCCAAACAAGAGAATATCTGCGGATGCTGGAAATTGCTACCATTTAATGGCTAAATCCTAGTATATCTACCTGGAGCCACATGAGATTTGCTCTTTCTTTCAATTTCCATCAATATTAAACTTTCTGGAAACTGTATACTTGGACTCTTTTAAAATTTGAACTATTACGTGTCATCTTGAACATCTGATTATTCATTTTGATACTAGGCAAGTGAAACCAAACCTTGATAATATACTTATCAAGTATATTAAATTCAATAGTTCATCTTACTGAAGTATCATAAGTAGTCATCACCATTGTTTAAAGAAGTATTTATATTTGTTACAAACAAGTGAAAATCTGCAGGTACTGAAAATCTGAGCAACTCACACAAGATTCTGGAGGAACTCAGAAGGCCAGGCAGCATCGATGGAAGAGAGTACAGTTGAGAGTACAGAATTTCCAAAATTCTGAAATCCAAAAAGCTATGAAAACCGAAGTTTTTTTCGCCAACAGCTGAGGTCACTCAGGTGTGACGTGGCAGCACTAGCAGACGTCAGTTGTGGCTCAGCGCTCGTACTGGTTACACATGCATTTGTTGTTTGCTGATATTTTGTGTTCACTGTTGACTTTGTGTTTAATTTCACTGTGAAAATGTCAAAAAGAGCTGCAGATACCCCTATGGATAACAATGAGAAAAAAAAGGAAGCATCTATCATTATCAATAACGCAGAAAGTGGAGTCACTGCAGAAGCTTGATCGTGGTGTGGCTGCGCAGCATCATACTGAAGAATATGGTGTCGGAACTACCACTGTATATGATTTAAAGAAACAGAAAGAAGGTTACTGAAGCTTTATAGTGACAGTGACGTTCTACATTTATTCCAATAAGTCATTTACCATGTGTTTGATTCGGTTCGTTTGAAGCTGTATATTTTTATGTTTTATTGAATGTTTTTGTTGGAAAAAAATAGTTTTCTTGTCATTATTCCCTAAACAATACAGCATAACAACTATTTCAATAGCAATTACATTGTATTAGGTATTATAAGTAATCTAGAGATGGTTTAAAGTATATGGGAGAATGTGCGTAGGTCTGGAGCTCCGTCCTAAAGTCCACCTGCACTGAGCCAGGTTAAATAAGGGTCTTGCGCATACGTGTTTTTTGGTATCCGCAGGGGGTCCTGGAACCAATAAAGAGGGATTCTGAAATCCGAAAAATTCTGAATTCCAAAATGCAACTGGCCCCAAGGATTTCAGATAAGGGATTGTGGACCTGTATTTGTGTTCAGTATGGGGGGTGTAGCAAGATATGCTCACAGCTAACAACTCCCAGAACTGAACGTTCAAATGTGCTTGTTCAGTCCAGTCATAAACAATAGCCTAAAAATCCAGACTAACAAGAAATGGTTCCCTGATTTTCATCACCAGCCATGATGCACAAAGTAACAAATGCCAATATCAACATACTTGCATGTACTCACATTTACAAATACTGAAAGAACGATCCTGCAGTACCTAGTCCCAAGATCCTAAATATCATAGCAAAGCCTCCCAATATGACCAACTGTCGACTGCCTAAATGTTGATGATGGATCACTGCTTGACTTAGGTGACATATGGCTTTTCCAACATTGATCCTAAATCATAAATTTTGCAAAAAACTTCCATCATATCATTGGGCCTAACTGACTTTTCTCTCTTTTTTTATATTTTGTGAGAGCAGTTGACTGTTCCTTGATTTGGTAATGAATTAAAAGTTATTCATACACTGTGGTATCAGAATTACGTGCAGCTAGGACAATTGATGTTTCAGGTCCAAAACTCTTTGCTTGTTCTTACAAAGCATATTGATGTGAAACATTAAGTCTGTTTCTCTTTTCATGAGTGCAGTTTGATTTACTGAGAGTTTTTGGCATTTTGTGTTTCGTATTTCAGATTTCCAGCATTTTAACATATTTTTAAAATTTCATTTGCTGTAGCCACGACTAACTGAAATTTTAAGTATTATCAGGTCTCATTGTACTGTAGAATCATTATACTCATAATGGTACTGAGGAAAGCCACTCGGCTGATCAAGTCCATGCCAGCACTCTCAAAGCAATCCAGTTAGTTGATTTTCTTGTACTATCCTCTTAGTCTTACAAGTTTATTTCCCTCAATTGGTTTTTCAATTTCCCATTATAATCTCTGTTCTATCACCATCTTCATAGTCAATGTGTTGCAGGACGTTATCAGTTGCTGCATTAGAACTTTGTCCCACAAGGTTTTGACTCAAAACATCAACAATTCTTTCCTTCCACAGATGCTGCATGAAACACTTGAGTTCCTCCAGCAGATTATTTGCAGCTTCATGCATGAAGGATGTTGATTAATTTCATCTTCACTGTTTACCACGACATTGGCAATTATTGACATTTTACTCTGAATTCCAACATTGCAAATTAATGACAATCAAGGAAAGCAGTTGATGCACCATCAATAACTCCCGGAGATGTGAGGCGAGATATAGGCTTTTATTGGCTGGAAGAAAGAACAAGCAGCAACTGACCACCACACTGCATCCTGGAGACTGAGGCCGGGGCTGTGTCTCCAATCGCCTTTATACCGGGGTCCGTGGGAGGAGCCACAGGAGCAGTCAGCGGGGGGGGGGGGGGGGGGGGCGTGTCCAGACAGGTATATGTAGTTCACCACAGCAGTGAAATACTGGAAATGCAAACACAAAGAAATCTGCAGATACTGGAAATTCAAGCAACACACACACAAAATGCTGGTGGAATGCAGCAGGCCAGGCAGCATCTATAGGAAGAAGTACAGTTGACGTTTCGGGCCGAGACCCTTCGTCAGGACTAACTGAAAGAATAGATAGTAAGAGATTTGAAAGTAGGAGGGGGAGGGGGAAATCTGAAATGATAGGAGAAGACAGGAGAGGGAGGGGTGAAGCTAAGAGCTGGAAAGGTAGCCTACACTCTGACCACCAGAGAAAACAGGATCTCCCAGTGGCCACACATTTTAATTCCACGTCCCATTCCCATTCTGATATGTCTATCCAGGGCCTCCTCTACTGTCAAAATGAATCCAAACTCAGGTTGGAGGAACAACACCTTATATACTGGCTGGGTAGCCTCCAACCTGATGGCATGAACATTGATTTCTCTAACTTCCGTTAATGCCCCTCCTCCCCTTCTTAGCCCATCCCTTATTTATTTATTTCCCCTCTTCCCGTCTCCCTTTTTTTCTCTCTCTGCCCCTTTCACAATCACTCTTTGCCTCCTCTCCAATCTCCCTCTGGTGCTCCCCTCCCCCTTTCTTTCTCCCCAGGCCTCCCATCCCATGATCCTTTCCCTTCTACAGTTGTGTATCCCCTTTGCCAATCACCTTAGATCTTAGCTTCACCCCTCCCTCTCCTGTCTTCTCCTATTATTTCGGATTTCCCCCTCCCCCTCCTACTTTCAAATCTCTTACTATCTATTCTTTCAGTTAGTCCTGACGAAGGGTCTTGGCCCGAAATGTCGACTATACTTCTTCCTATAGATGCTGCCTGGCCTTCTGCATTCCACCAGCTTTTTATGAGAAATACCGGAAATAATGCTTTTTACCAGAGGTGAAATAACACTGTCTACCAACCCCCAGTTTGAAAAAAATGTTTTCACATCTCACTGCTTTTTCTGTCTTTAAGATAACTTTTTAACCAAGCTGTCATTAACTTTCCTCTTCCAATAGTTCAGATTTTTAATCAGCCTTTTATATGGTCAAGCACTTTTTTAAAACGCATATGGACAACAGCCACTTCATTCCCTTCATCAATCACCTCTGTCATTTCACCAAAAAATTGATTTTGTTTGTCAATAATTATTTTCTTTTACAAATCAATCTGGCTTTCCTCAATTAACCCAGATGTTTCCAGGTACCTATTATCTTTATTTCCAAAACTTTACACTTCAATTATGTTAAACTGGACTTTTTTTAAACTACCAAAAAAGAGACAAAAAGAGAATGGAATTCTTTCTTAGGCAAACACAAGGAAATCTGCAGATGCTGGAAATTCAAGCAACACACACAAAATGCTGGTGGAACGCAGCAGGCCAGGCAGCATCTACAGGGAGAAGCACTGTCGAAGTTTCAGGCCGAGACCCTTCGTCAGGACTAAATGAAAGGAAAGATAGTAAGAGATTTGAAAGTAGGAGGGGGAGGGGAAAATGCGAAATGATAGGAGAAGACCGGAGGGGGTGGGGTGAAGCTGAGAGCCAGAAAGGTGATTGGCAAAAGGGATACAGATCTAGAGAAGGGAAAGGATCATGGGACTGGAGGCCTAGGGAGAAAGAAAAGGGGAGGGGAGCACCAGAGGGAGATGGAGAACAGGCAGAGAGATGGGCAGAGAAAAAAAACTAAATATATCAAGGATGGGGTAAGAAGGGGAGGGGCATTAACGGAAGTTAGAGAAGTCAATGTTCATGTCATCAGGTTGGAGGCTACCCAGCCGGAATATAAGGTGTTGTTCCTCCAACCTGAGTGTGGCTTCATCTTGACAGTAGAGGAGGCCATGGATAGACATATCAGAATGGGAATGGGATGTGGAATTAAAATGTGTGGCCACTGGGAGATCCTTTCTTAAACAGGATTGCCATATTTGCCACTTTTCAATCCTCTGACAGTTACCCATGTCTTGGGAAGATTGGAAGCTTATGACAAGTCCTTCCATTATTTTCAGCCTCGCTTTATCTAGGAGCATGAGGGGCTTTATGGGCGATTGGCCGATAGTGAATTCATGAGGCCTATGAAGCCAAAACCAATACATTGACTGGGATTGATTATTCTACAGTTACTAAAAGGTGGCTGTCAGATATTAATTAAAAATAAGAGCTAGTCTTCATTAAGTAAACCCTGTTGACAATTCAACTTCAACTGATACTTTAAGGCTATCAAAATCAATCACTGGGTGTGTAACATTCTGATTCTGTGCCTCTATAACTATGCAGGAAAAGGCAATAGATAGTGTTTGCATTAAGGATTATGTTCATGATGAGATCAGGGAACCCATACAATCGTCTTCTCATGTATTAACACTCTCGCTTTCTGACCTACCTGTACCACGTCACCATGTCTCCATCTTTTCCTCCACCCTCTCAATCTTCCCATCACTTACATACTTTCCCACTGGTTCTTGTCCCCCGATCCTCCTCACCTCCCCCCCTTTGGTCCATATAATCTCCAACTGGAATCCACTACCTTCAGCCCGTTGTCCCTTCTGCCTTTCACCTCCCAGCTTCTGCTGTCATTCCCACTCCCCCCTCCTCATCTGCCAATCAACATTCCCTCACTTCCCCACCACCTTTTTTATACTGTCTCTCTCCTCTCTGTCTTTGAGTCCTGATGAAAGATATCGACCTAAAATGTTTAATGTTAATTTCCCTCTGTAGCTGCAGCCCAACCTGCTGAGTTCCTCCAGCATCTCATGTGTTGTTGGAATCATAAACCGGCCACTTAATGCAGAACTTAAGACTTGCATTTCTTGTCACAATATTTTGCCTATTTGTTCATTCAGGGAGCCATCCCTCAGCATCCTAACAAAGGAGATATATTTTGGGTGTCTGAGATCTGTGCCTGAAGCTCTCAGATCAGTATTTCAATATTTAAAGAGTTTCTGCTCATTGTGGTGTGTTCCTGTTGTAAATATAACATTCTGCAAAGTCACCTATCTACACTTAAAATGTTTAAGCTAAGAAGGGAATTGCAGCCTCTGAAATTGCTTATAATCATTTATTGTTGTCTTTGTGTTTAAAAAGCATAAAACATTATAAAACAAAACTTCCAAAAAATCTGCCATTGTTGTATAAAGACCTTCAACATCTCCCAACTACAGCTCAGTTATAGCTCAGTTCAGCAGTCACAGTATTTGGAAAAGCCTAGTAATTTCCTAAGTCAACTATGTGCTGCAGTCTACTCAGTAATCACTGCTTATTAATAAATTCTGAAAAATACACAATCACTATGACAGTAAGCAACTTTCACACTGCACAGTAAAATTTATACTTTAAAGATGAATGTACGACGTTTGAGTGCTGTCATTGATTCAGAGTAAGTGTGCAACAAACTCAGAGAGTAAGTAAATTAATCCTGGTTGCTCTGTGAAATGGTACCTGAGCAGTTAACTTCTTACATTGTGACTGATATGTCAAGACATTTTTAGCTGGTTACTCCATTGCTCATCTTTGCTGGGGCCTAATACTGTAACCTTGAGAGATTTTGTTGCTAGTTAGCGCAGGTAACCTTGTCTAACATAGGCTCTGTCTATGGGCAATAATTTGATATTGTGCATAAATATGTAGTAGACTATAGATGATAAAAAGCAAACACGAGGAAATCTGCAGATGCTGGAAATACGAACAACACACACAAAATGCTGGTGGAACACAGCAGGCCAGGCAGCATCTATAGGGAGAAGCACTGCTGCCTGGCCTGCTGTGTTCCACCAGCATTTTGTGTGTGTTGTATAGATCATAAAGCTGGGTTTGTCTATGAAAATACATTATTTACAAACAACTAACGTTAGTACTCAGTCCAGGAGAAAAGCTGCAGACTTTTAAGCAGCTCTGAAAATGGACTTTGAAGTTAAAAATGCATTTGATGATTTAAATAATTTAGATAGCCAAACACTTCAGGTAATATCTTCCAATGGAAATACTGAATTACCGATTAGGGAAGGAACACAAATTTGAAAATACCCCTGCGATTCAGAAATCAGCTTCAGTTGTCTAAATTAGCATAAATTCTATTCCAGTCAGGATTGTTTTGTTGGTTTTTCTATTAAATTCACTGCATATTGTTTGCATTTCTTTCTGGCTCCCGTTATTGTTTATTTAAATACTCTAGAGTAGTTACATACTGTAGCTACCAAGGGCCACTTAAAAGCAAATGAGGCATTCTTCTGAAAAAGAATGAAGGAGAACCTCAAAATATTATTGAATTAACTTTGAAAAATTAACCAGCTATCTTCTCCTATTTAGTGTGAAACTTTTGTACATAGCAAGTCAATACATTTTTATGAGTCTCCTTTGCGCCTAATACAAAGTAGCATTTTGTGTATTATAAACAAGTTTATAGCCCTCCCTGATGATTTTGCATTCACTTAGCAAGCAGAGAAAATCTTACCCCTTTGGTTGTCTTCCTATGCTGCTCAAATGGACTGGTTGTTTCTTTGCTTAGTCCTTACTTAGCTTCATTCACCATTGGTCTTGAATGGTCATTTCTACCTGGAGTGCATTACTGCTCTGGAGTCTTAAATGCACTTAGCATGAACCAAAAAGGAGTGAAAATAACACCCAAAGTTAATGAAGTAGAAGTATTGACAAAACTAAGCTAACATGGACAGAATTTATGCCAATTTAAATATATATGATGGCAATTTCTGAATAGCAGGAGTACTGTCACATCCATCTTTCTTACTTAATCGGTGATCTAGCCATTCCGTTGGAAATCCTCAACTGCAGTAAACTCTGGAATGGGAAACACGTCTGCAACTTCATTTCTCCAAAACAAGGTTTATGTAAGTAAGAATGAAATCTAAAAGTAGTGAATTCCCTTGGAACTTTACTGCTCTTGTTACAATACATTCCGTCTTGACATTTAATAAAACTGTTCAATGTTTGAAAAAAGTGATGCCCTGAGAGTTATGAAAAATTAACAAAGTCGCCTAAAGATTAGGAAACTAAATTCCCGACTTTAAACAATGTCTGTGTTGTAATTGCATCAGTTGTGGTGGACTCACTTAAACAAAGATGAGGGCGGGGGAAAATACTTTCCTAATGTACATTGCCAGTCTCCGATGACTCACATAACATTTCAAATTTTTGACTGTCCAAAACAAATAGCTATTTGAACTTAATAGGCATTTTCATTAATTTTAACAATTACACTGTAAATGTTTTATGCTGTTTTTCATGATTTCATTAACAAGAGAATGCTGCCTTATTGAGAATTAAAGCTGTTTTCTACAAACAAATTAATAAGCTGAACTATTATAATATTATTACAGAATCAGAATTTTTGAATGGCAGAGGAGCAATGAGCTGATTACTACATGTCATGAAGGGGCTCATGCTTGAATGCAACTTGAACATGGAACTGCAGTACTTTTCGTTGTTTTAGTGACACAAGCACAATTTTAATTGGGCATTCAATAACAACGGGGCATTGCAACACAAATATCAAATGCACTGTGCATTTGGGGATAAGAGTAAGGAAATTTAAAGATATCAGTTGTATTAAGATCAATACTAATTACTACAATTCAAAATACTAATTTTGAAAACCAAAATAAAATGCTCTTTAAATGCATGCTCGCTTGTATGAGACTCCTTGACCCCGGGGACAAAATCAGCTGTCTGCTCTATTTATGCCTTTCATAATCTTATAAACTTCCATCAAGTCTCTTCTCAGCCTCCGCACCTCCAGAGAAAACAGCTCAAGTTTGTCCGACCTCTCCTTCCTTGACATTGGCATTCTTCCAGCTTAGTGTACTGGACTCAGTGATTATGATGTGCTCTTTTCAACAGTGCAGGAGCCAAGCATAATTGAGTGACTCTTTTGCAGAACACTTCCATTCAGTCTGCAAAGATGATTCTGAAACTCTGTCACCAATTGCTTAAATATTCCATCCCACTCATATCCTGAACACTCTGCCTTTGGCTCATACACTATTCCAGCAAAGTCCCATGCAAGCTCAAGGAGGAACATCACAATATCTGTCTCGGTTCATTAAAGCCCCCGGAAATTCAACGATCTCAGACAACTAGTCCTATTTTGTATCAAAACTGGCCAGTTCTTTAATTCTACTTTTCAGCCCCATATACATGGCCTAAACAGGTGAGTTCTTAGCACATCCTCTCCTATCTCAGATTGCTAGCAGCTGCTGAGTTCTGCATCTTACAATGACAGTGTTGTTTTTTATCTTCTCTCTCTGGGGCACAGGCAAGGTGACTGGTCACAGTCCTTCTTCCAGTTTGGAGGTATTTAAGACAAGAGGGCGAAGATTTAAGGTGAGGGGGGAGGACTTGAAGAAGACTTACAGAGCAACTTCTTCACACAGAGGGCAGTGGTTCGGTGAAATAAACCGTCAGACGAAGTTGTAGATTTAGAATGTTCAAAAGACATTTAGACAGGTACATGGATTAAAGCAATATGAACAAAATGCTGGCAAATTGGACTAGTTCAGGTAGACAATCTGGTCTGGTCTACCTGGGATGGGAATTGCAAAGCATCTGACCACACATCCCAGATACGCATTGTCAATAAAATCTCCCATCTGTCCAACAATCTTGTTGGCCCCCTACCATCAGTCAGGAGGTATCGTAGCATTAAGACAAGAACCACTTGGATGGGATTCACCTTTACCCCCAGTCGTAAGCTTATTGAATTGTCTGCTACCATGTATGAATTTCATCATACAGTCTTGTCACATATGAATTGCCTGCAGATTATACTGTTTATATTTCAACTTGTATTATACTGCATATGCACCTTATTAATTGTTATGTTATTTTATGTGCTATGTGTGTGAGTTGCAAGTACTGTGTGGTGTACCTTGGTTCACAGGAATGTTTCATTTGGTTGTATGCATGTGTACCGGTAAATAAAAATAACTTGAACTGCAACTTGAACTTGAGGTCTGACGGGCCTGTTTCTGTGCTGAACAACTCTATAACTCTCCTCTGTTTTTTTTTATTCTCTCCTCTTGCACTCCTGCAGAAAGTTTAACAATTCAAAATTTTCACTCCTCACCTCCACTCCAGTCAGCACCAAATAATCCAGCATCATCTAGTTTATCTTGGTCTCCACTCCAGATATTTCCCTTATTCTCTCCATCCTTCCCCCTTTGCAACTGTAAACATCTTTGATTTCAAACTTTCTCAAACTATGAAGAAAAGATATCAAATGAATTATTAATTCTGTTTCTCTCTCTACAGATGTCTGCTGACATGCTGAGTACTTCCAGCACTTTCAGTATTTGCATAGCTTTAATTGGACATCTCATGCCAAAGTTGTCTTGGATGAGTTGCAGATCTCTGAAATGCATTTACAGTAAATTCCGCCCGGATCATTAATGCTCCTGTTGTGACTTTGCGATGGAGTGAGTGTGCACTCTTCTGAACATGTGCCACAGCATCTACTTACAGGAGTAACCTTAAGCAGTCATATTAATATATAATTATAATATCTTAAGCAGTCATATTATTTGCAACACTAATTCAACTGGGAAAATAAAGTAGGCAGAGCACAACGCCAGAATGAAAAAGCCCAAAGATTATTCTAAATCAGTCCTTGTGTCTCATCAAAGATGTGGTGTGACTAGAATGGCAGTTGGTTGTCTTGATGTAATACCTGATCAAGGTTTGTATGGTAGCATGTCAGAAGGAAAACCACAGTATTTCCTCACCTCCTGTCACATTAAAATATCTCAAGAAAACAACAAGTTCTTGCATTGAAGATTAAATTATATAAGAGTCTATAGATGTTTAAACATATAAAATGAGAAAGGAAACAAGAACCAAAGCCTCAATTTTTTTTAAATTTCAACACATAAAACTGATTCAAAACTTTTCCAGAATCAAGGCATTTATCAAATAATGGCTATCCCATTATGAACTTGAAAACAGTGGTTTTGGTTACAGTTTTACAAAATTGTCTTAGCAATGTTTGACTTAAGTCTGAAAGATACTTCAAAAGATTGAAAATTCATCTTTAGGATTTGGCATTGGTGGAAAGGCCAATATTAATGGATGATGTTGGAAGACTTCCTGCAGGTTGCATTGGTGCAAGTTGGCTGCTGGCGGTGTGCCCAGAGACCCGAGTCCTTTTGGGTACAGAGCTCAGAAAAAGCTACATAATAGACTTTTAACATAGTAAATCAGTGAGCTGTTTGTTATGTCTGTCCCCTCGCTGTGAAATGGGGACACTTCTTTCTCCCTTATTAGGGACAGAGAGAGCCTGTGGTATGTCGAATACCAGGCGAACGAGTAGTCTTTGGGGTACTGCAAGTCTGCGTCTTTATTGATGCTTGCTGCACGCTTGAGAGCTCGGTGGAGGGGAGCGCCATTGGTCTCTAACTAATGATATGTGCAGAGCAATATGTCAATAATTAACAATTATTATTATTGTTACATAGACTGAGATACAGTGAATAACTTTTGGTTAGTCTGCTGTCCAGACGGATCTGCCATTCATACTTACACTGAGGCACCAAGAAGTAAACAGAAAGCAAAATATAGTTTTGCAGTTACAGAGAAAGTGCGGTGCAGCTAGACAAATAAAGTGCAAGGACCACGCTGAGGAAGACAGGGAGATCAAGAGTTCCTCTTTCAGCGAAGAAGAGGTCCGTTCATGGTCAGTTAACAATGAGATAGAAGGACAGAAGCTGTCCTTTGGTTTGGAGGTATATGTTCTCAAACTTCTGTATCTTCTGGCTGAAGAGGAGATGGGAGAAGGGAAAATGATCAAGGTGAGAGGGTTCTTGATCATATTATGTGCTTTTCCAAGGCAGTGGGAAGGGTGGAGAAGGGGAGGTTGGTTTGTATGATGGAATTGGGCTGTGTTCATAATGCTCTGCAATTTCTTGCAGTCCTTGGCACATGACATAATTGCTAAGTAATCGGGGGGTCGAACATGCTCATAACGGTTTCCCTCTCTGTCCTTGTGCCCTCATTGTGATGGTCACTTTCATTCTACTTTGAACTAACCAAGTACTTTTGAAGTGTAATCATCATTAAAACTTAGGAAATGCTGCTGCCAAATCTGGTTAGGTCTTGCCAGCAGCCAAATGATAACATATATAATTTATTTTCTTTGAAATTGATTGATGAATACATTTTAGCAGGTCACCAGGTAGGATTTTGTTCTAATAAACCTATGAATCATTAATGTTCACCTACCACTAGATGGGCCTCAGTTTAAAATATCTTCTAAAGGACAGGAACCCCGATAGTGCAACATTTCCCTCTCTGCTACAGTGAAATATCAGACAGCAGCACCTGCAGAGGTCGTCCATGTGAGACTTGAACCTTCTGACCTAGAAGGAAGAAATGTTATCTAAAAAGCAATAGGTGACTACATTTTGGGGGCTTGCAGCTGTCTTCACATCTGCAATATAACAAAGGGGAAATGAGCTATAAAATAGAAATTTCCCAATGCAGACTGGGAGACCGTTTCGCTGAATGCCTACGCTCGGTCTGCCAGAGACAGCAGGATCTCCCAGTGGCCACACATTTTAATTCCAAGTCCCATTCCGATTTTGATATGTCTATCCATGGCCTCCTCTACTGTCAAGATGAAGCCACACTCAGGTTGGAGGAACAACACCTTATATTCTGTCTGGGTAGCCTCCAACCTGATGGCATAAACACTGATTTCTCTAACTTCTGTTAATGCCCCTCCTCCCCTTCTTACCCTATCCCTGATTTATTTATTTATTCCCCCCTTTTTCTCTCTCTGCCCCTCTCACGATCACTCCTTGCCTGCTCTCCATCTTCCTCCAGTGCTCCCCTCCCCCTTTCTTTCTCCCTAGGCCTCCATCCCATGATCTTCCCCCTTCTCCAGCTGTGTATCCCTTTTGCCAATCAACTTTCCAGCTCTTAGCTTCACCCCTCCCCCTCCTGTCTTCTCCTATCATTTCGGATTCCCCCCTCCCCCTTTCAAATCTCTTATTATCTTTTCTTTCAGTTAGTCCTGATGAAGGATCTCGGCCCAAAATGTCGACTGTAATTCTTCCTATGGATGCTGCCTGGCCTGCTGCGTTCCACCAGCATTTTGTGTGTGTTGCTTGAATTTCCAGCATCTGCAGATTTCCTCATGTTTGCAAAAGTAAAAATACAGTCTGGAGGACAGAACTAAAGTTTCATCCTTTCACTCCCATCCAAGGATGTACTGGATAACAGTAAGTCCAAGAACACTGAAGGAATAAAAGATAATTAAACTCATGGAGCATATCACCTTACCATTGTTATTTTCTTCCACTGATCCCTCATTCATGTAGAGAATAGGAGCAAATTTTAAAAGTGAGTTCCCACAAGGATTAGAATTAGAAACACTGTTGTCCATAATTTATATCAATTATTTAAGCTATAAATTGAAAATATGATTTCTAAATTTATAGATGCCTCTGAATTGGAAGCAAATAATCAGCACTTGGTGAACTCCCACAATACATTAAAAGAAGATGTTAGAAAGGGCAGAGGTAGAATTGAGAAACTGTTTTCAATACATTTTGCCTGAAGATCCTTCATTGGTTTAAAAAGATGGAATATTACTTGAAAATTAAGAATTGCCATATTAAGAAAAAAAGATACAGAGACTCGAGAGAGGATTTTATAAAGCTTAAAAGCATATATTGGAAAATGTAAATTTCACCAATCTGGAAAAGAAAAATAGTTTAAAAATAGCTTTACTTAAAAGGATTAAATTAAGCAGTCACCTACCTAATAAGCATCTTATAATTGTAGGGCAGACACAAAAGTAATGAACACATTTTTCAACTATTATTATGTGAATATTACACATTAAAGTAATTTTGTGCCTGATTTGAGGTGTTCCTTCTCATTTCCAGTTGAAACTTCACCCTTCTCAAAACAGGTGTATTGAGGGTTGCAGGTCACTGTGTACCTGCTGATGCCAGTGGTCCAAACTGAACTTCATTGTTCACTTACCGTTAAAAAAAAGGAGGAAAACACTGAGAAGATCAAGACCCAAATGTGCTTTAAATTATACTAAGTGGAACATACATAAAAGTTCCAAATTCATTTTTTTCCTTCCATTTTGCATTCAGCTAGCTGAGAAAGACTGCACTGTACTCTTTATAAGCCTAGAAGGACACCATAGGTAGTCTCAAAGTATCCTCACCAACTGTGCATAATTATATTATGTTATTATATATTATATACAAGAGGACAATGGCCTGGGACCAGCTGGTTGTAGTTTGTCACTTGTACTCATGATAGACATGTGCAAAAATATTGAATTAAACCCTGAGTTAGATCCAATAATGCGAATTCACTAAAAAGTAGCTTCAGATCAAAAACAACAAGTCTCCAGCCAGCAGCAGGAATACAAGGCATAATGAACCTGACTACCATTATAATTGTCTTATAATATTAAATCATTCAAAATATTAAACAACTCCAATTGATTAAAAGCTATCACATTGGTAAATCCATGTTTTTTCCTGTATTCCTCATCCTGCATAACAATGAGGGGTGTAGGATGGAAAAGAGAGGGAGAACAAGAGGAAATTTTTTTCAATTCCTTTCATCATTTATGTTCCTCCATTTATATCAGCACCAGATAAAGCAGCTGCAATTAACAAGTCTTCATCTCCCTCTTTTAGCCAAGACTGTTATCACCTGTGTCTTTCCTGGTCCCAATCACAGAAAGATCATCAACCTGAAATGCTAACTTTAAATCTTTAAGGATGCCGCAAGGCATACTGTCTTCAGCATTGTGTTTTGATTTTGAATATAATGTTTACATGAGAAACCTCCTCAAGTATGGTCATGCCAATTTTCTCCATACAGCATCATCTCCATACGTTGCTCCTCAATACTTGTTCTAAGCATTTCCTTGTTGGCAACCATGGTAAGAAGTCACACAAGGAATTGCTTAGAACAAGTATTGAGGAGGAACATATTGATGCTATATGGAGACAATTGGCATAATTGAATACCATGTTTACTTGTGTAGTTCAGTTGCTTACTAAAGCTGTTTTCTTCTTTTGGAAAACATCACTGATTGAGAAAACTGGGGGTGGGGGAACAAGAAGTGTAAAGTGTTGTATATTTAATTTTTCAGTAATATTTGAGTAATCCTCTATATACCTACATGTATATGTGCATGTGTGTGTGTGTGTGTGTGTGTGTGTGTGTGTGTGTGTGTGTGTGTTTGTTCATTTAAATAATTCATTACAGGTTATATGAAGTGCATACATCATCACATTACCACGTGATAAGTGTACCCCTTGCTTAAAGTAAACCCGAAGTTAGGCTCACATTCCCAGAATCCTGTGTCTTCCTTGGATTAGTTTAATGCTTGGAAGTTTGAAAAAAACTTAAGAGACAGTTCATTCTGCCGATGCATGTAACCTAAATCTCTCACTAGATCTGGGTATTTACATTTTTCTTTACATATCTACATATCTTTTCAGCCTCACTTCAATCCATAGTGAACATATAAGAACGTCAAATTGATTTCTCCTCTGTCAATATTTTACAAGGGTTAAAACTCAGTCCATATAGTACATATTCATGAATACAAGTTTTAAACTTGTCCACGGTAGTTCCTGAATGTATTCTTATCACAGCAAAACAAAAGCATAAAGTTTAAAATCTGACCAAAGAGGAAAAGAAAAATAACCTGGCCCTTTTTGGAAGTGAACTTCAGAAATGAAATTAGCAAGCCAACTCTACAAATTGTTTCAAATATCATCATTCTATTTACATACTGGCATATGATTACTGTTTTTCCACACATTATTCCCTGGCTAAAAAGGAATGACTATTTCATAGATTTCTTCATAAGCCAGAGACCAATTGATACATGGCAGAGAGACATCAATAAACCTTTTTAATGACCCTGCATTTTAATGTAGCACTATGCTACATCTTTAAAAGCAACCATTAAGATTTGGGTTTTTTTGCGACACCTCAGAATCTGTCCTATCATCATAAATAAATATACCAAAAATGAAGTTTAAAATGCACTGTTAGGTAGTCAACACCTAATAAATCATCCAATTAAAACAGAAACATATCATTCAACTTCCAACCTTTGTTTTTCTGTCATTACATTTGACTGGTAATTGAAAAGTGCAGGAACCCACACTGAATTTTGACAAATGCCCAAAGTAAACACACCTCAAACACCCAACAACTTAACCTTTGGCCCATTAGACTTTTAAAATGACTTAATTTATCCAAGTGGTCTTTCCACATGAGGAAGCTTTAGAGAGGGTGCAGAGGAGATGTACCAGGGTGCTATCCAGATTAGAGAGCATGTTTTATGAGGGGGGGGGGGGGATAAGCGAGCTAGGGTTTCTCCCTTTGAAGTGGAGGAGGATGAGAGGTGGCTTGAGGTGTATAAGATGATAAGAAGCATAAACAGAGCAGACAGCCGGCAACTTTTTCCCTGGATGGAAATGGCTAAAATAAGAGGGCATAATTTTAAGATAACTGGAGGAATGTATTGGAGGGGATGTCAGAGGTAGGGTTTTTTTGCATAGAGATGCATTTATTGTGTTGCCAGGGTTAGTGGTAGAGAAGGATACAATAAGGGATATTTAATAGACTCTTAGATAGGATGAAAGTAAAGTGGAGGACCAGGTAGTTTCAAAATTCATTGATCAGATAATGTATGATAAACATTATTTGAAAGATATCTCAAAGCAATGGGAGCTCTATTCTACTCCTTTCCAAAATTTGTTTGGCCTCACATTAACAACTTCTCCCAAGATAGTTCCTGACAACACAACATTAAGTGTTTCACTTAATTACAATATAAAGTCTCTGAAGCTTTTATTTTATTTTCTGAGATCTGGGCATTGCAGGAAAGGCCAGCATTTACTGCATATCCTTAATTGCCCTTGAAAAGGTGGTGGTAAACCACCTTCTCAAATCCCTAAAGTCCAATAGCAAAACGTAATCTAAGCCTGGTGTTGCTTTGCAGTTTCAAAGATATGGAACCAATAATATTAAAAAGTCAGCAATTTATTTCCAAATCAGGATGGTGCATAACTTAGTAGGACACATGCAGATAGTTGTTATAGAATCATAAAGTCATTTATCATGGAATATGGTCCTATGGCTCATGGTGTCCATGGTGGCCAAAATGTACCGAAGCAAACTAATCCCTTGCATCCCCATCAACTTCCTCCTGATTATTCTGCAGCACCCCTGCACTAAGGGCCATTTAAAGAAGCCTCTGAAACAATCAATCAGCACACCTTTAGGATGTTGGAGGTAATCACAGCACCTTGAGGAAACCCACATAATTGTAAGATGAATTCACGGGGCCTGAAGCCAATGTTAAAGACTCTAAGGACTGCGCTCAGCTGAATAAATACCGTGGCACTGCCTCCTCTCTGGTGGGTCTATCCTGCTGATGGGTCAGGAAATACACAGGAATTTCCCTATCCTATCATGGAGGAGTCTAGTATGTTATTAGTGGGACAGTCTCCTATTTAAATATCAGTCTTTTAGACCTTGTAACATAGAACAGTAGAGCATAACACAGGCACTTTTGCTCATGATATTGTGTCAAGCTTTAACCTACCGTATTCAAAGATCAATCTAACGTTTTCCTCCTAGATAGCCTTCCAGTTCTCTTTCATCCTTGTGTACATCTAAAGTCTCTTAAATGTCCTTATCTGCCGCTACCATTACCCTGGCAATGCATTCCATACACTTACAACTCTGTGTAAAATGCCTAAGCAATAAGTCTCTTTCCTTCAAAGTCTCAAAGACTTTGATAATTTATATAAACTCTGCAAAATTTCTCAACTTTTTCCTTTCCATTCAAAAATGTTCCAAAATATCAGTCCTTCCTCATAACTGCAGTTTTCCTATCCAACCATCACCCTGTAAGTCTATACTGTGTACCCTTTCCAAGAGTGGGTGTCAAAACTCGATAGTAATCCAACCAGATTTCTCTACAAATATATCAAAAAAACAACTCCACTTCATAAACTTGGGCACAAGAGGTAAAAATTATATTTCCATGAAGTAGTGAAGGAGTATTGCACTACTTGATGACTGGAATTTCAAAGTGAGGATCCATTTGCCCTTTCAAGTAATAGCATCCAGATAACCCTGAGCATCATTTTAAAGAACGAAGGATTTGCCACTTACTCTTCAAATAACATCAAACTTTGAGATGTAACCTGAGGGGGAGGGGGAGTGAGAAGCTTTCTTATTTTTCTATCACAATGCTGTCATCCAGCAAGCTACGGTATAATATTTTTGGCTGTGGTGCAGAAAAATTGTTGATCCTGGCTATTTCCGAAATGAAGCATTTACAAAAAAAACTGTTGGTAAAAGAACAATACAACCTTAAGTGCACACCTTAAATACATTTTGAAACCATTGTTGTTTGATTATTGTATAAAAATAGCTGCAGAACAATAGAATGAATATTAATCTTGCTTGCAAGCTTTACTTAATTAGAACCTACTAGCTTAATCAAAAGACAGTAAAGCACAAGCTGATGGAGAAAGTGACTCTCAAATGGATTATCTTCAATATCATTTTAGCTTGTTTATTTTTTTTAATTATGAGAAGCATGGGATCTAATTTTATTAGGAATGAGTTGCTCTTAAATAATCTGTTTTAAAATTCTGATCATCCTTCAATAGCAGAAATGTGCATTGGGGGCAAAGCTTTTGTATCTGATTTTGCTTTTTTTTTGCAGTTGATTTTATTATCCCTCATCTAAGAGGTGAAAATAAAAGTGAATGGTGGTCTAACTTCAGTCTTAAAACTCTGGAATGTTCTGGTAGAGCAAATTGATCCCACGCTTCTTGCACTTTTCCCTCACTGTTAATTCTTCCCAACTGAATACTTCACACTACCACAGGAAGTTCATAAAGCATCAGTGTTTTATAAAATGTTCAAGCACTCTGTGGGTGAATCGTGTAACAATCTCAAAGCAGAATGGCAGAAGGATCTTGGAAGTGATATTGAAGATAATGAGTGGTCAAATATTTTATCAAATGTGGGTAGACATATTAGGGAAGCAAGAGGGAAATTTATTCAGTATAACATAGTACACAGATAGTATTGGACACCAACTAGACTCTACAAAATGGGGACTGTTGATAGTAATTTATGCTGGAAATGTGAAAATGAGATGGGCACATACTTTCACATGATTTGGGAGTGTTCCATGATTCGTCCATTTTGGTGTAAAGTTCTTGATTTGTTGGGGAATTGGTCGGGTCCTACACTATCCTTGTGCCCACGGCTTTGTCTTCTGGGTGATAGGACAATGATACCTAATGTAAACAATGACAAATTTACTATTTTAAAGGTGGGTCTCATCACAGCTGCAAAAATTATATTGCAAAACTGGAAAAAACCCAGATGTCCCACTGTGAGGGAATGGACTGAGGAAATGGTTAAGATTTCATCATATGAAAATTAGCCTTCTTAATATCTGAAATCTTAGGCATTGTGGATAATAGGATTAATTTGGTAAATACCATTAATTATCTTAAAATATTATGTTTATAAACTTCTCCATTTCCATAAAAAACACCATTCAGATTTCTTAACTTTCTGATATTCAAAATAAAGATCTATGAGACTAGCACATGCAATGATTTCTATTTCAACAATGGATCCATAAAACATGAAAGTATGACAGGAGTAGTCACCTGTCTCCTCAAACGTGTCCTACCATTCAAAATTATATACTGTAGGTTAAGCTGACACAGGGCTCATCTCCCTTCTATGCCTGTTCCCCATTTTTAATTCCCTGGGAATTGCCTTAATTGCCTGATCTTTCAAATGTTTACCTATCCCCACTTTCAGTATTTCATTTCCAATAGTCTGCCCTCCACATTCTTGTAAGATGGAGGTGAATTCTGTGCAGTGGAAGGGCTTGCTGTAATGTAACTAGGAGGCCTCACACCAAGAATACAACTGATAGCTGTTGTCAGCAGATAAAGTGGACTGGAAATTTCCAGCTGTAAAAAATAAAGTATATTTAACAGTTTTAAGATATTTTCATCACTACAAATCATTTAATAATGGGTTGAGTCATAGAGTCATAGAACAATAAACAATGTAGACAGGTCCTATGGGACAAGCCATTCCATGGTGACCATCGAGCCTGCTCATCTAGTCCGAAACATAAATAAAAGTAGTTTAAAAAATTAAATGAAACAGCTGAAAATGCAGGGCTAATTAACAACATCTAAATGGAGTAAATTACGCTTTTGTTAAAAAAAAAGGTTTCACACCTTCCAACCCTTTGCTTTACAATCCCCACAAGAATTATTGGAATTTGTATTTTGTGCTGGGTCTGACTTGGTGACAGTTGTGATGAATATCTTCCCAATGGAATACAGAGGAATCCAACAGAACTGGGGTTGTAGTGCCAAACTCCACACAAGGTCCAATGGCCCAGCAAAATACTGAATGGTCCTTTTAATTTCTTTAATGTAAAACAAACTTCAGAGGCACTTTATAAGAGATTAAAAACAAACAAATAGCTCAGCATTTTACAATAAACTGAGCTAAGTATTGTATTGCAAAGCACATTACCATTATGAATGGTCCACTAAGAAAATTAATAGATATTTATGAACAAAATGTTTAACGTGCCTGCACACAATGGATAAAATTACAAAATCAATTTCCTAGGACAGAGATACACACATTGAAAACAGAAATTCATAAAATTACATCATCTAAAAGGCAAAATATACTAACACATGCCAAATCAACCACAAAGGCAGAACTGAAATTTATTATTTCTAAATTATATTAAGAAAGAAAAATAAAGAAACAAAAGTGCAGGAATCTGCAGTGCTGTAGAATCAGACCGAAAGAAAGCTTTCTTTCAAGTACCAGGTTAGGAATAATCTGCAAATTTATACAACAGGGATTCCCAACCTGGTGTCCACAGACCCCTGGCTTAATGGCATTGAACCATGGGATAAAAAAGGTTCAGAACCCCTGCTCTAGAACTTTCTAAATTATAAGATAGTTAATCCTTTGAAGACAGTAGGTTTGACCTAGTTGGGGTCAACTGGGTCACTCTATTTAAAAACAAAGGAAGAATTGCAAGTGTGGGGATTTTAAAAGGATCATATCAAGAGTCCAGGGGCTACATGTTCCTGTTTGGGTAAAGGATACATACACCAAACTAGGCTGACTAGAGATATTGACGCTGTGATAAGGGAAATGAAGGAAGCATACATCACGTTTAGGTAGTTGGGTACAAATGAATCCCTGGACAAATATAAGATGAGACACAGAGGAAAATTAGGAGAGCTGAAAGAGGATAGAAAAAGGATTTTGTGGGCAGGTTTAAAGATAATCCCAAGAGATTCTTCAACTGTATTCACTGTAAAATGGAAACCAAGGAGAAACTAGGTCCTGTTAAAAACCACCAAAGATGCTTATGTAGGGATGAAGGAGATTGCTGAAATTTTTCCTAAGTGTTTACAAAGGAGAACTCTAATCTATTAATTCTATTGTAATTTTTTGTTCAATTGTGAATGCCTGCAAGAAAATGGATCCCAGGGAAGAATATGGTGATATTAAAATGGGCAAATCCCAGGACCAGAACTTGTGGGAGTCCAGGGAAGAAATCATACAGGCCCTTGTAGAGATACTTCCTCATCGTTAGCCACTGGAGAGAATTCTGAGGGACCAGATTTACTATCACTTGGATAGTCAAGCATGATCAGAAATACTCAGCATGGTTTTGTGCATGAGGTCAAATCTGATGAGTAATTTGGAGTTTTTCAAAGAGGTAGCTAAAGGGATAGATGAAGGTAGGGCAGTGGATGTTGTCTATATAGACTTTAGTAAGGCCTTTAATGAGGTCTCACACAGCAGGCGGATCTGGAAGGTTGGCTAGCATGGGATTCAGTGGGAGCTAGGGAGGTAAATTCAAAATTGGCTTGAGGAATGGAAACAGAGTGTGATGGCGGAAGCCAATTCTCCAACTGGAGGTCAGTGACCAGTGGAGTGCTCCAGGGCTAAGTACTGAGATCCTGTTATTCATTATTTATGTAAATAATTTGGACATGGCATGAATAGCAAGCTTGCTGTTGACACTAAATTAAGGGTTTTGTTGATAGTGAAGCAGTTCACAGTAAACTGCAGAGATCTTGATCAGTTAGGGAAATGGGCTGCGGAATGGCAAATGGATTTCAACTTGGGTCAACTGAGATTATGCATTTTTGGACAATCAAATCGGTGTAGGACTAGCACAGTGAATGGTGGGTAGAGCACCGGATGATTGGTACAAAACAGAAGGACCTGGAAGTACAAGTTCACAGTTTGCTGAAAGCAGTTGAACAAGCAAACAGGGTGGTGACATAGCCATTTAGCATATTGGCCTCCATCAATTAAAGCACTGAGTTGAGGAGTAGGGCATTATACAGCAATTACCTAAGTCAATGTGAGACCACACTCAGAGTATTGTGTACAGTTTTGGTCACCTACTATAGTAAAGACATTGTCAAGTTGGAGAGGGTGCAGAAGAGACTTACAAGGATACTGCCTGTACTAGAGGGTCTCAGTTATAGGGAGAGTTAGGCTACACTAGATCTTTATTCCCTGGAGCAAAGGAGAATGAGGAGTGATGTCATACACGTTTATAGAATCATGAGGGGTACGGCTAAGGTGGACAATCATTCACTTTTCCCTAGGCTTGGGGAGTGCAAAACTAGACGACACAGATTCAGGATGAGATGGAAGAGATTTAACGAAGGCCTAAGAATTGCTTCTTAATGCACAGAGTAATGAGCACCTGTAATGAGTTGCCAGAGGAAATGGTCCAAGCTGGCACAACTGCAACATTTAAGAGGCATTTGGATAGGTACATGGAGGAGAAGGGCTTTGAGGGTTATGAGTCGAAGTGGGACTAGCAGGAGGATGCTGCGGTTGGAACTGTCTAGATGGGTTGAAGGGCCTGTTTCAGAGGCAGAGCAAAGTGTAGACAGAGTCCGTGAAGTGAAAGCTGTTTTCCATGATGTGATGTGTTGTGTCTATACCTCTGCAGTTTCCTGTGGTCACGGACAGAGACGTTGTCATACCAAGTGGTGATGCACCCAGATCAATTAATATTGATCTGTTTCAAGGCTTTGTGTACTGCCGCTTGGTTTAAATACCTTTCTTGTAACTTGCTATCAAAAATTATCACAGTAGTTAGGTGCAACCTGAGCAAACACTCCATCATTTTGGCATGATCACTTCTAATTTATAATGACTTGGCAGCTTAATTCAGCATTCCATTAGTTTTAATGCTTATTGTTCCACATTAACTAGGCATGATTGATGGCAGTAGGTTTATAGGAAAAGCTTGCTTTGAGTATTTATAAATATTATCAACAATAGTTGAATATGTACCCAATGTGTTTCTATTTTGGGTTGGAAAGCTGTGACAAACAGCATACCTTGAGGGAGGATCAGAGCTAGAGCCCCAACCTTCATCAATGATTTGAGCTAGAGATGGAGTATTATTGAAACCGTCTGGGCCCTGGGGAGCCTCATTGGAATATAGTAAGTGAATAAGGGAGTTAATGTGGAAAAATGTGAGATCGTCCTACTTGGTTGGAGTAAACACAGACTATTTCTTTAAATAGCAAACACGAGGAAATCTGCAGATGCTGGAAATTCAAGCAACACACACAAAATGCTGGTGGAACGCAGACTGGGAGACCGTTTTGCTGAACACCTACGCTCTGTCCACCAGAGAAAGCAGGATCTCCCAGTGGCCACACGTTTTAATTCCACGTCCCATTCCCATTCTGATATGTCTATCCATGGCCTCCTCTACTGTCAAGATGAAGCCACACTCAGGTTGGAGGAACAACACCTTATATACCGGCTGGGTAGTCTCCAACCTGATGGCATGAATATTGACTTCTCTAACTTCCGTTAATGCCCCTCCTTCCCTTCTTACCCCATCCCTGATATATTTAGCTTTGTCCCCCCTCCTTTTTTTCCCTCTTTCTGCCCATCACTCTGCCTGTTCTCCGTCTCCCTCTGGTGCTCTCCTCCCCCTTTCTTTCTCCCTAGGCCTCCCATCCCATGATCCTTTCCCTTCTCTAGCTCTGTATCCCTTTTGCCAATCACCTTTCCGGCTCTCAGCTTCACCCCACTCCCTCTGGTCTTCTCCTATCATTTCACATTTTCCCCTCCCCCTCCTACTTTCAAATCTCATATCTTTCCTTTCAGTTAGTCCTGACGAAGGGTCTTGGCCCAGAACGTCGACAGTGCTTCTCCCTATAGATGCTGCCTGACCTGCTGCATTCCATCAGCATTTTGTATCTGTTGCTATTTCTTTAAAGGTTGAGAACCTTATGGGTTGGTGTTTTTACACAAATCACTGCAAGACAATACTCAGCTACAGTCAGCATGACAGTCTTTACTGAAGAAGTACAAGAGTAGATATATACTGGTTCAACTATGGAGGCAGCACATATGAAAGAGAGGTCAGAACAATAAGTTGTTCAGTTATATTCAGTAAGATATAAACCACAGCATTCTACTTTCTCCATGTACGTACATGAGATTAATCAGGATTCACTTTCGCTATGCGTAGGTCTGGTAATTCACTATGGGCAACTTAATAAAATTTACTGTAGGATTTGTCAGCACCTGTACACTTCTCTTCATTCACAGGGAATCTCCTTGAATTATTCTATTATCATCAAGTATACTGGAGTTCTTTAATCGACAATGCCGCAAACTTAGAAACTTCTGTCAAACGGGTACATATCAGAATTACTGACAGTTTCTGAATGTGAGTAAGTTTTCTCCACCAATAGATTCCCAGGAAGTACTTTGATAGAATCCAGTCTGGGTAATCATTATGCTGTGGAACTGACAACATATCCAAACTAGTCCTGAGGCAAAATCTGAAACCATATTATTTTCCGTGGGGATTAGTAGGCAAAGCTGAGGTAACTTCTATTGCTTCAATTTATTTGCACTAATAAAGTTTACTGCAATCAAAGATTGGGATGAGTCTTTGTTTCTAGCTGTTGAAGCTTTCAAGATAGTTTTGAGGACAAGATCTTCTCAATGTGCTTCTGGGGCCTACCACAACCTGGGTAACATTGCAAGAGTTGGGATGCTCTGGACTGTTAAGGTTGTCCTTGTGTATCCTGACCAGGAAAGTAAGGAATCCTGACCTGCAGAAGCAATTTGAATGCAATTTGAGCAAGTTCTTGTCCAATCTTTACTTTTCTGATCCTTCATATTACCTAGACGTGTTGATAATTATACAATAACCTAAGGCCAGATAATTAAATGCTGTAAGCACACGTGATTCAGATAGGTTGGTAATGAGGTTGAGAGGGTTGAAAGCTTCAAGTTCCTAGGTATGAAAGTCACCAATGGCCTGTCTTGGTCCAACCAGATTGATGTCACAGCCAAGAAAGCTCAACAATGCCTCTGCTTCCTCAGGAGATTGAAGAAATTTGGCATGTCCCTGTCGACCCTTACCACTTTTTCATCAATGCACCATAGAAAGCATAACAGTTTCTAGTCCTGATGAAGGGTCTTGGCCCGAAATGTCGACCATTTATTCTTCTCCATACATACTGCCTAGCTTGCTAAGTTCCTCCAGCGTTTGTTTGCGTTGCCTTACAGCTTGTTATGGCAACTGTTCTGCAAATGATCATAAGGAAGTGCAGAGATGTGGACACAGCTCAGCACGTCACAGAAACCAGCCTTCCCTCTATGGACTCTGTCTATATTCTCGCTGCTTCAGTGAAGTAGCCAGCATAATCAAGGCTCCCACCACCTAGGACATTCTCTCTTCCTCCCTCTCCAATCAGGCAGAAGGTAGCAAAGCCTGAAAGCATGTACCACCAGGCTCAAGGACAGTTTCTACCCAGTTGTAATAAGATTATTAATGTTTCCCTAGCATGGTAAAATGGACTCTTGAGTTCAATATCTACTTTATTATGATCTCCCAGTTTATAGTTTACCTGCACTGCAATTTTCCCTGTAGATCTTACACTTTATCCTCCATTGACATTCTACCTCAATGCGCTATAATGATTTGATCTGTAAGAGTATGTAAGACAAGCTTTTCACTTTATATACAGTATCAGTACATGTGACAATAGTAAACAAACAAACAAACCTATACTTCAAAATGGAAAAAAAAGTAGAATAGTCCAAGCAGGAAAAGTGAGATTTCCTCACAAAGACAGCATGATATTGTACTTAGAACAGCAAACAGTTTTCTGGAGGAACGCAGCACGTCGAGCAGAATCCAGAGAGAATAAAGAACTGTTGATGTTTCAGATTATTCCAGATTCCAGCATCTGTAGTCACGTATATTTATTTTATATTGAGAAAAATACTTCAAAGCATAGCAGCATCCAGTAATATTCAGACTTGTACTACCACTGAAAAAATGTATTTGCTGAAGGAGTCAATGATGGTCTTCAAAATTCTAGGAAAAGCTATGAAATCACTGATGCTTTACAGTGAATTAATTTTGCATGCCTGCTAATGCTCATAAGCTTTCCTCCTGAAATATTGATTACACATTCATTTGTGTAGCTTACTTCTGTCTATCCTTCAACAATATAGTTGGAAATGGAAAATCCAGCTTCTGTACAAGAACTACTCAGTCATGTTGTTTTGTTCTAAGTACAAAAAAGACACAGTTCTGTATCAAGCATAGTCATTTCATCTTTGGGTTAACGTGAACACTCTGCAGATTTAAGAATAAAAGCTTCACTCATAGTGGCAACTCTTTTATCTTAAATATAATCAACCACGTTAACAAAGCACAATGCAGGTAGAAGAAGAGGTGGCATTGGAACCTTATTAATAGAATATGCTTTTATTTTCCTTCTGTTTGATCTCTCCTTTCCAGGAAATAACACTAGGGTATATTTTCATAAATATTAAAAGTAACAGATCCATTGCTCAAATGGCACCTTTTATATATCATGTTGATACAAAGATAACTTTTTATTTTTGTACCGAGGACCTCACGTGGTCTGTACATACCAGCTGTGTGGTGAAAAAGGTACAACAGCGTCTCTTTCACCTCAGACGTTTGAGAAAGTTTGGTATGGGCCCCCAGACCCTAAGAACTTCCTACAGGGGCACAATTGAGAGCATCCTGACTGTCTGCATCACTGCCTGGTATGGGAACTGTACCTCCCTTAATCACAGGACTCTGCAGAGAGTGGTGTGGACAGCCCAGTGCATCTGTAGTTGTGAACTTCCCATGATTCAGGACATTTACAAAGACAGGTGTGAAAAAAGGGCCTGAACGATCATTGGGGACCTGACCCCCCAACCACAATCTATTCCAGCTGCTACCATCTGGGAAGCGATACCACAGCATAAAAGCCAGGACCAACAGGATCCGGGACAGCTTATTCACCAGGCCATCAGTCTGATTAACTCACTCTGATTTGAGCGTATTTCTATATCACATTGACTGTTCTACTTATTATAAATTATTATAAATTACTATGATTGCACATTGCACATTTAGATGGAGACGTAACGTAAAGATGTTTACTCCTCATGTATGTGACGGATGTAAGAAATAAAGACAATTCAAAATTTTTTTCCAATTGTCCAAAAAGCACATGAAATTAGATTTAGTTTTAGTAAAACCATTACCTTAACTTTTTTCATTAATTGAAACTAATTTGCCTTTAGCTTCATCATGTTAAGTGTTGTCATACTTTTAGACATAATATCACAGCATTTTACTGTATATCAATATACAGGGCGGCAGGGTAGTCTGGCAGCTGGCTCAATTGCTTTACACCGTCAGCTGCAAGATTGGGATTTAACTTCAGCCACTGTCTGTAAGTAGTCTCTACATTCTCCCCGTAACCATGTGGGTTTCCTCCTGTTCACGCGGTTTCCTCCCATGTTCCAAAGACATATGGTTAGGGTTAGTGATCTGTGAGCATGCTATATTGGAGGCAGAAAGCTGGAGACACCTGTGAGCCGCTCAGCAGAACCCTCATTAATCTGATCTGGCACAAACAATGCATTCCATTGTATAGTTCAATGTACATGTGACAAAAAAAACTAATCTTATAAGTGTAGTAAAGCTGCAAAGAGTGGGCTGATTCAGATGACAGTCATATTTCAATCTGGTGTCATAACATTGCAACACCAAGCCAAGGGCATTGTAAAAATTGTATTTCCATTTTTAATTTTTATCCATCTTCTTTTACTGCATGACGGCCAGAAGTAGTATAAATGTTTACTGAAGTACAGCTAATGACAGTTCTGGTAATAGGAGCATTCAATTAGGATGGAAAATCAATCCAGCCCATATTTAAACAAGCAACAGGTGCCTTAATCAAAATGAATACTCCTGTAAACATATTGATTTATTTTCCACCACATCACAATTAACATTTAGAGCTGTTAAATAAAATAAAAATAATTCCTTGCTGATTAAATTCATAGCTCAAAAAACGATCTCAGTACTGTATTTTGATAATTTGACTGGATTGCAGATTCTGTTTGCTGTCTGCTAACAGAGTCACAACAGCAAAAAGAAGTTTGTTGTTTGTGGGCTATATTTATCAAAGAAATGTTGATAGTAGATTTTGATAAGATGACGGCAGCCATCTTTATTTTCCACTCTCTCTTCCAAAGGAAAGTGTCAGTAAGAATAGGATGAGAGCATGTTATATACAGGATCTGGTATCCACTTCTCCGCCTCAATCTGGATGAAGACACAATAATAGAAAAAATACAGTACACTCCAGTGTTACCAGCAAAACTGTGTAACTAATATTTCCATATTTGCAAATTCAATTTAACTGATAGGTTTCTCACCCAACCAGTTTAGTTCAGGTTACACTGGAATGTCATCAATTAAAGGTAACATCTGCCCTTGAGATGTATCCTTCTTCACTCTCTCAGTTTCAGTAGAAGGTGAGAACACTTTCAGTTCTGGTACATATTCATTTACTTTGAAATGGCACTTGCTATTTGACACCATACTGTACTTTCTGCTTGCTGTATTCTAAACTCCACTGTAGCATTAAGCTCTAATTTCATTTAGCCCAAATGCATTTGACACATCTGCTGTTCGAAACTCTACTGCTGTTTGCCTTATGGCTATATGTGGTACATTCATCTTTTGCCATCTTTTTCAATTAACCTTTCACAGCTGAATTTTTCTCTCTACAAATCTATCTGGACCTTGGTGATATGGAGCCATGTGTATATGCTTGACTCCATTCCTTCTGAGGAATTTAGTACCAGTAAACTTACTTCAGTTGTTTCCAAAAGCAATTTTGAAAAACCACATTTAGCAAAGGTAAGTATCAACTTTGAAATCATTGCATGAAATACCAGGAAATGCTTTTATCTATTTAGAATGTGCATCTGCTACAACAATTATGACAATTTGTCTATAAATTAGTTGTAAAATCCATATGTATCATTGACTAAGACTTAATTGGTCCAGGTCATGAATTGAAAGGAGCTCTTCATGGATTCTTAACCTGGTTGGTGTCCCTCAAATTGTTTATTCCAAGCTACTGAAAAAACACTGCCAGTTTGATTGCTGCATCACATATCTGGGTGTGTGTCAGTAATTCCTCAGTATAATTACTTTTCCTTGTAATGAAACATCAATTGTGATGTACAAATGACATTCTGAATGCTTAGCTCATGCTTTTCCCTGTAATCTGATAACAATAGGTCATCACATTTTGGATGCATTTGTGCACTTCAGAGAGGGATCATTATGTCTCTTCCTGAGAGCAAGCTGTTGCGTTGTGACTAGAGTACTGTGCACGTATTCCAGAAGCAACACAATCCAGCTGCCTTACATGGAGTTTATATCAACTGGTAATTGACCTAGTGCATCACCTGTCCATTCATATACTTATGTTGCTGTACCTAGACAATGTTAAGGCCTATCCAGCACTGTAACTGAGACTAACAGAAATATCAGCAGTCTCTCAAAAATCATGTGCAGAAATTTGTGCCCACTGTAAATAGTAAGCCCTGAGTGGAACTTTCACTTTCCATAGTTAATAGCTTAAAAAAAAGTTTTTTTTGCAACTTCTGGGGAGTATTGCACTGGTTTGAAAAGAGAACTTGATAGACATCTTCTACCCATTTCTGTTTTTGACAAAGTGAGATAAACTTGACTAATGCCTTCACAATTCAAGAGTAACAGACCAGCTAGTTCATAGCGAACAAGAACTTATGAATTCAACTCTTGGAACATAGCTTTTTGCTTCTTTATCCTCCTCAGCCTGGTCATATGATTCAACAGCTTGTGTAGCAATCAATACACTTTGTTTCAATATGGCTATTTCCTCAGCTGGATAGAAAATTGTAGACCATGACTGGATCCTTCTTCAAACATTTCCTTGATTCTCCAAATTATCACAGTATCATATTTTCTCACAACATAGAAAGAAGCATTCAGCCCATCGAATCTGTGTTGCCACTCTGTACAAGGCAATCAATCCTATTCCTCACATACTTCTTTGGAACATATTTCCTTGTGCATGTTAATCACTTCCAGACTCTATAAAAGCAGCAAGGCTTTGATGTGCACTGGAACAACTTGCACATGTCACAATATTGTGAAATCAGCATCAATTTCTAAGTACGTAATTTATTGAGTTCACCCAGTTCATAGATTCAATACAGTTTGCGATAGACCTCCAATAAACTTTGCACCACTTGGTTTGCTTTCAAGCTACCTGTTAGCAAGCTCTAATGCAATTAAAACAATCAGTCTTCTTGTGTTTGCTCTCATATGATCCTTCTGAGCACAATTAAAATATCTTCCCTTCAAATGATTCTTCATTGCTTTAGAGCAGGGTTTCCCAACCTGGGGTCCGCAGACCCCACGATTAATGGTAAGGCCCCATGGCATGAAAATGGTTGGGAATCCTTGCTTTAGAGGATGTCATACAAATATGCCCAACTAGCAGGATGATGATGATGATGCTGCTGCTGCTTATATTTTGCCTCCGTTGTTTTGGAAAATAATAATTCTCGGCAGCCAACAGTTGTGCACTCCTCAATGAGTATGTACACATATTACAATTCCACAAACTGAGCATCTCCCCCAAACCTGTATCATACGTGCAACATTTAATAACTCATCTCACATCTGCACCAAAACCTACAGAGATTTCAGACAGATGTTGATTCCAACCACGGAAAATACAACTGATATATTATACTGCAGGTGGGGCAACAATTTTAACCAACTCTTAAATGTATTGTCTTGTGGTTTGACTGGATTTTTGTCATTATGCTAAGATTGAATTACCATGATGTGCACCCATCTTTATTCCCAGTCTTCACAGAGCCAAAAAGTACTTGAGCACATCAAGTCCATGCTGACCCAATCTTCTGCCTAGTCACTTCTACCTGCATCTGGTCCACTGCCCTCTATACCCTTCTCAGCCATGTCACTATCCAAACTGCTTTAAATTTTACAATTCAATTCACATCTACTGCTTCCACTGGCAGCTCACTTCACACCCACACCCCCTGAGCGAAGAGTTTTCCTTCAAGATTCTCCTTGAATATTTCACCTTTAACCTTAACCTCTGACTTCTATCTTTTCAAGATTATCGATAATGACAGAATGACAACTCTGATTATAAAAAGGATTATGTTTCCTAAGATTTAAAGTCACAACATTTAAAGTCATGTTAGGAACAAAATATTATTTGACATTGAAATTCAATTGTGCACACCGAAAATGCAGATTAATGCTTTGATTCAAAGTGTATAAATGTCAGTGTCAAGGAGGTCTTTAGCTCTGTACTATTCCACACAACCATGTGGCTTCTTCTAGACATGATGTTTTAGTGATAAAACCCAGATGAGTTTCTATTGTTTTTATTCTAAAGCAATGAAGCCTCAATATTCCAGAACAATTGGAAGCAAGTGCAAATTACTACAACATTGAATGTTTGAGTAAAGATCAAAATTATCATAAACACTCAGTTAGTTAGTATATACAGAGCAAGAAACAAAGTTAATATTTCAGGTTAAAACATAAAGTTATGACGGGGAGTAACGGTTGCTTGGGGGTAAAAGGGGATCTGTAATCCCACGTATTATGAAAGATGGAGGTGCTTAATGATGGAAAAACATAGTGGATAAACATAGTCATTGTGCAAAATGGATTCTATTGTGAACTGTGAACTTTAGAAACTGAGATGTATGAAATATATCATTGACCTTGACCTTCAGCCAGAGCCCCCAGTTTAAAATGGAAATGGGAAATTAATGAGCAGTTTACTGGACTCTGGAAATGCAAAGGAGGAATATTTGAATGAAAGGGGAATCTTTGTGATTTTAACTCCAGGTAGACACAATGGCTGAAATCATACTTACTGTTCTCAGTGGATCTTTGCAGGTAGGATGTAGTTACAAGGTCAGTTTCTCCGTGATGTCATGCCAGCATGGTTCAGTGCAGAAATCCTGGTCGACCCAGCACTCACTCCTCTGGCACAAGTCAACCATTCAGAGCTGAGGGGACAGATGCACTTCATCTCTGGCCTCTCAGCTTTAAATCAGCCCTGGCTGATATTTGTAGCATTGCCACATTTATTTGAGCTAATTCGCCAACCTAGATTATAAGTATAAATGTAGGATCTTGTACTTCATTTTATTTATTAGTTGTGATTAAAGTCCTTCAGGGCAACTGGGTTAATCAGGCTGCACCAAGGAGAGCAGCATGAGGAGGTGTGCATTGAGAATGGATTGGATCTGTGAGATTTAGCCCCAAAACATCTTACAAAATTCAAATATTAATCTGAGTGACAATATAAATAAAAACAAATAAGAAGACGCATCTTAGAATTATAAAAAAGTAATTAAACAGAGGTTTAAATTATAAAGAAATTATAAAATTAAATTATAAAGAGAAGAATGAGTAAAAATACCTTACACTCTGCACAAGAGAAGTAAGTTTAAAAGAATTAAAAGAATTTAAAACATTTTTATAGAAATTTTTATGGACAATGTGAGAAAATGGGAATAGTATGGATGGGAAAAGGATTGGCATTGATATGGTGTGACAAAGGACCTGTTACTGTGTTCTCCATGATTCTAGAACTATGATAAAGTAGAACTTGGATGCAGTCTTTGGCATGTCATTATTAAGGGAACCTTATAAACAAACTATTCAAGTATAATAGAAAATTCAAAGAAAGTGCAATGTTTTCAGTGTGTAAGAAATTACAAGTGCCAATAAAAATAAAAGGGTGCTTTTGAGTAAATGAACAAGCTTGGGCTTCACGAGTGATTCGATAGAGATTTGGCTCAGTCATCTTAAATCCTAAAGGTCATGGCTGACCAGCCACAGCATATGCAGGGGAGTAATGAAATCGACTCGTCTGTTGAAGAACAGAATGGAAGTGGTAATAACAGATCAACTATGTATGCCAAGTATAACAAAATAGAGTAAGAAATCTATAAAAGCTACCTAAAAATAAACTATCAGCAACAGCAAGGCAGTGTTCACACTGCCGAAGGACATAAGGTCACAAAAGAAATAGCTATGAAACCAGAGAATACACTGAGGTACCTGAGTTCAGTGGAGTGTACGGACTGTTAAAATGTCATTGCCAGGTAAGGAATATAATCAAGAAATAATGGAATACTGGTCTTTACGTCTGGAGAATTAGAATACAAAGCCCCATTCATTCATTATTCAGATTTATATGCATATTGAATTACGTCTTTAATTCCCAATGAAAGTCAATTTCAAAGAAGGTTGCTATATTAAATGTCATATTTTAAATACATAATTTAATATTTTATATTAGATTTCTTTGAGAGGATTTGATTATGTACAGTACAGTGCAAAAGTTTTAAATATATATATATATATATATATATATAGTGCCTAAGACTTTTTGTACAGTACTGGACTTGTCAACATGGAGTGGAGAGCGTGTTTGTAAATCTGGCAGGAGCAAAGGATGTTGGGAATAGCGAGGGTGGAGCTCCGCGGTAGGAGTATGGGACAGGTGGCAGAGAAGGTGTACCAGAGCAGGTGGTATGGCGTGAGTGCAAACACACCCAGCCCTGAGACACCTGACAAGGTCATTTGATTCTAAACAATTAGTTTATTGATCATTACATAATATCTCTCTGGTGCTTCCTGCTCCCCCCCCCCCTTCCTTTTGTCCTAAATATGATTCCCCTAGCCTGCCCCCTTCCCACTCTCAGTCCACAAATCATGTATATCATCACTCACATATTTTTTTTTAATGCAGCAGCATAGAGTGCAGAAAAGAATTTCTACAGTACTGTACAAAAGTCTTGGGCACCCTAGCTATATATGTATATACATGTGTCTAAGACCTTTGCACAGTACTTTAGGTCAACTGTGAGCACATATTTCACCATCTATTTCATAGTATTGCTTGTTTTTATAAAATATAAACTTTACTCAAGATGTTTAATTTCATTAATTATGAAAATACTTACTGATATTGTGTCTTTGTTGTTTAGAATTTTGGATTAATTTAATATTGCTTATCTGCAAACTGTCTTAAAATTCCTACTCATTACTAAATAAGATCATTTTTAATTTCTTTAAACACAAAGAATCAAGGCAAGCTGGAAATATTATACATATGGCTCCCTCTAATGGCTACTTGTGGCATCACTAATCTACATTTGGACCAACGATATCTAAAAATGATTTAAACACAAATAAAATTCATAAGCTCAACATTTGTGGCCAAGGGAGAAATGTTGACATATTGATTTATTACATTAGTGGAGATACTTATGTAATTTATTTTGAAGAGTGTTGCAATGCCTTTAAGAAGAAGTCAAAGCTTGAATTCTTCAGTACGATTGCAATGTCTAATAATTCACATCATAATGGATATTGTATAGAGAAACAGCTTAAACAATACCCTCAGCCCTTGAAACAACTTGAAGTAAAAATAAAAGACCTCTATAGCATTAAATAGGACTAGTTCAATTTGGGCAGTATTGCAATGTTTTTGTTTAATTTGCCTTATTTAGTTGGTTTTGAACATAATTTACTCAGATCAGGAATAAAACCAACTAAAGTTAAGTCTTCTAACTTTGAGAGCTTGATTGCTGTGTTAATTTCATGACATATTTAAGTGATAACAAATCTGATTCTGATTCAGAATTCCATTCAGCATTTTTTCCAATAGACTAATAATATAAAGGGTTGAAATATTTGCTCGCATTGAGACATTATGAGCTGCAGCTGTTACCTGTCTTGTAACAAAGTGGCTTCTCTTATCCATGTTGAACCTTTTTGACCTGCTAGTATTGCTTGTTTTCTGTGCAAAAGAAAAGGTCAAAGTACCAAATTTTATTGTAAGAAAATTGCCCATAAGTTAATATTATTCCAGGGTCAGATCCCAGCAACAACTCTGAACTGCAGTTCATGTTTTCAAATTTCCCTTGCTTCTTTTCTCTCTTTCTAACTTCTCTCATTAATCTAGCAATTAGATGGTTCCCTTAGCAATGGATCGCCTCAGAAAGCTTAGCTTCGACTTATCTAAAGTATTCTATTTGTTCCATGTCCAATGATATCCATCCTTTCAGCAATTTAAAACTAACTTGTTTTCTCATTTGCCCAGTTCTGAAGGATGAGGTTAGACCTGAAACGTTAAGTCTATTACAACAATAGTTGGTTGCTACTATATCTGTCTCAACCACTTCCTCAGGTATCTTATTCCAGAAACAGACCACATGCTGAGTGCAGAAGTTCCTGTCAAGCCTCTCCTGTTCTACCATAAACCTACGCCCTGTAGTTCTTGATTTCCCACCTTGGGGAGAAGACTATGCAAATTGCCCTCATGATTTTATACATTGCTGTAAGATCATCCTTGTTCTCCTCCACGCCAGCGAGAAAAGTCCCAACCTGTTCAACCACGCTCGAGTCTCAGCCACATTTTCATAATTCCCCTCTGCACTCCTTCCAGCTTAATTGAAGCTTTTCTACAGCAAGGTGACCAAACTTGAACATGGTATTCCAAAAACAGCCTCACCAATGTTTTGTTCTGAACCTGTGTGATCAAATAATAAAGCTCTGTCACTTAAACCTTAAATAAGGAATGCCTGATTGAAAATTGCTACTAAAACAGAATTGTTAACTAGTAAAGCCAGTTTAATGTAGGCATTTGCTTTGTAACATGTACCTCTGAGGTTTCATCACTAGGACAGTGAATTGTTTATTGTTTACTGCTTACCTGTGCTGTGCACTATATGCATTTTGGATTATATTTTATTAACTTATTTATGGTAATATTTAGTTTATGTGCTGCTCACGATATATGTTTTATGGATGCAGTGTTGTCCAGAAGAACATCGTTTCATTTGGTTGAACATACAGCCAAATGACAATAAACTTGAACTTGAAATGCTATCTTGGTAGTGTAGCATTTACAAATGCTACAATCTAGGTGCAGAAAGTTGCATGATTTTTGTTGAAAGTTTTGTAAATTGTAAATGTATGAAAAAAGAGGTAGATGGAGCTGAAACTTAACTCACGAGAGGAACTCCGAGACATTTAAATATAAAAGAAATAGTGAAAATCCACAATTTGATTGCCTCAAAAGATCATGGATATTGTATTAAGCATACTGAAATTTTCAATTATGAAATTAATTTAGCTGTGCAACACACACAAACGGCTACAGGAACTCAGCAGGCCAGGTAGCATCTACGTCTTTTTTTGTTCAGGAAACTTGGTGCCACAATCTAATAGAATGCTAGGAAGCATTGTTCCTAGTTCTAGATTCACTGTTATTGTCTGAAGAATAAACTGAAGAACTATTACTTCCAACAAAATTCCAAACTATGTAATACACTCTTTCTAAGACTACATTCTTATACGGTCACATAAATATAAAGGCTTTTTAAAGAGGTTCTTGTCTAAAGTTCCACATGGAGTAAAAGACAATAATCATTGTGTTCTAGCAAAGTATAATCCTACCACCCAGCATTATTAAAGCTAACTTAACGTATGATGAAATGCAGAACCAAGAAAAAGTTTACTCCAAAGCGAAACATCCTACCCTAAAATCAATGAAACAATTTCACTTATATTCATTATTTATATAAGGAACTGAAAGTAAACTGGGACATGTGAACTTGAACTACCAGGAAACACAACAAGTATCCATTATCTTGATTCTCTAACATTTGGCTGGACTAACATTAACTTTCGTCAGAGAAGTTGGTACATTCGTCATAAACCATTATCTCCAGCAATATTTAAATGCCTATAATTGTATCCACTTCCCCATCTGGATTAACTCAGAATATTCAATGTCCTCCAGCACAATTGCCAGGCCTTTTCAATTTGCATAGTGTCTATAAAAAGAAATACAATGGAAACGTGTGTTGACAGCCACTTCGGAAACATAAAGTGATAATATTCAGTTACAAGACTGCAAAAAATTTGCCTAAATCTACAGACAAGAATTCTAAGTTTCATGATTAGTAATAACACGGATGTTAGGACAGAATGCAGCACACATTATCGAATAGCCTGCCAATAAGCAATACATTCATAGTGCAGTAGTCATCCATATGTTATCGCCAGATTTGAATAACAATTTACACATACTTTCAAAACTAATCGGATTACTGTGAGATTTATATTATTGTTTTATGGAATTGGGGTGATACAGCAAAAGGTTTTTGGAGATATCTACTGGCTATAGAATCCTAAGGTGGAGCTAGCTGTGCTAGGACATAAAATCTTTTGAGAGTGAAATACCTTACACCCTTTTCCTGTTAAGCTTGATCTATCAGGCACTTCCTGTCACAATTCACCCCCTGACGCAGGTGTCATATTTCCTGCATAGATAACATCATCAAACTGCGCAGCTGCCATTAATTATTTACTGCAAGAAGCTGGGTCAACAGGTTGCAACTTAAAAACTTAACTCATAACTCAACAAGGAGTATATCGTGCTGAAATCAGTGAATCATGTGTGATTTGAAATATTCTGCTTCATATATTTTGTTTTTTATAAATTGCCTCCAGTCACCTTGATGATTTAAAATTCTTCATGGTTAGCAATACTGCGGACAATCCGTGATCCTGATGCTTGCTACCTGCAGCACAGGGTACAGTCGGCCCATTCATTGTGCTGGCGAGGTCTCCATTGTGCCAAGAGCGGCTACTGTGGAGAGCTCACTGTAACAGCACTGACTTACCTCCCAGTGGGCACTGTGAGAGTGAAACAGCACCTGCAAGTCTCGGCAACAGCTGCCGTCAGTGAATGCAAAGGAAGAAAACCACATCGACAATTTCTTAAAGCGGATGCTCCAGTTTAAGCTTTGCTTTTGGTGATACCTTTCAGTGTTAAAGGGAAAACATAGCACATATCCAATGCACCAAAATGAGCGGAATCCAAAGGTACACATATTCAAAGATGAAGAAAATGCTTGACATGGTAGATGCGCCAGGAATGCATCATCTCGATGTTATGGAAAGGTACTCACTGAGAGAATGTAACTTTTCTAATAAATAGCCACATGCCAACTGATGAAGCTAGATGTGATTATGGCAACACACACCAAATGCCGATGGAACGCAGCAGGCCAGGCAGCATCTATAGGAAGTACAGACGACGTTTCGGGCCGAGACCCTTCGTCAGGACTAAAGGAAAAAAGAGATAGTAAGAGATTTGAAAGTGGGAGGGGGAGAGGGGACCCGAAATGATAGGAGAAGACAGGAGGGGGAGGGATAAAGCTAAGAGCTGGGAAGTTGATTGGCAAAAGGGATACAAGGCTGGAGAAGGGGGAATATCATAGGATGGAAGGCCTTGGAGGAAAGAAAGGGGGAGGGGAGCACCAGAGGAAGATGGAGAACAGGCAAGGAGTTATTATGAGAGGGAAGGAGAGAGAGAAAAAAGAAAAAAATATATATAAAATAAAATTAAATAGATAGATAGATATATAAATAAATAAATAAATAAATAGGGATGGGGTAAGAAGGGGAGGAGGGGCATTAACGGAAGTTAGAGCAATCAATGTTCATGTCATCGGGTTGGAAGCTACCCAGACAGATCATTCCTTGCCTGTTCTCCATCTTCCTCTGGTGCTCCCCTCCCCATTTCTTTCTCCTAGGCCTTCTGTCCCATGATACTCCCCCTTCTCCAGCCTTGTATCCCTTTTGCCAATCAACCAACTTCCCAGCTCTTAACTTCATCCCTCCCCCTCCTGTCTTCTCCTATCATTTTGGGTCACCCCCCCCCCCCCCCACCTTCCCCTCCTACTTTAAAATCTCTTACTATCTATTTTTTCCGTTAGTCCTGACGAAGGGTTTCGGCCTGAAATGTCGAGTGTACTTCTTCCTATAGATGCAGCCTGGCCTGCTGCGTTCCACCAGCATTCTGTGTGTGTTGCTCGAATTTCCAGCATCTGCAGATTTCCTCTAGATGTGATTAGTTCTGATTAGCTTAATGAAAGGGAAGAATAGATCAGCTAGACCAGGGGTTTGCAAACTACTTTATGCCATAGACCCTTACCATTAACTGACCCCAGGTTGTGAATCCCTAAGCTAGATTGTCTCCCGAAAGTCAAATCCCTTGTGCTCCTTTTGTAAGAACAGCTGGCTGAAAAGGTAATCATTTAGAACTTCTCATTTGGTGTGCAGAATGTGTTTTAGGAATAACAGTATTAATACAATCGGTGTTCAAAGGCATTACTATAGCTACAGAGAAATGCATTACTGAAAACACTGTTGTACTACTGGGGTCCTGCCGCAATGAGTCACCCAATGGGTCTGTGAGGGGAGGTTACGTGTGAGGTCTGGGTCTAGATAAGCTGCTGCAGGACCGCACCCTGGCCGCATGGGATCTGACAACCTTCCATCACCGCACACCGGAAATGATGGACATTATGGAAGAGAGAAAGAGTAGCTTCTGTCAATTCCAACAGACAGTGAAGATCTGAATGTCAGGAGTTCTCTTCATTCATGGATGCATCATGATTTCTTTTAAAACAGGTTTATCAGAATTAAATTCAGTTCAATTTAGATGCATAAAATCATTAATTATTTTTCCAATGTTTAACTTCAGGAATTCCAACTAAATCTATACATTTCCCTGCCAGAGATGTAGATGTTGCTGATGAAATGAGCATGTATTTCTTGTCTCTCAATTGCCCCTGGACTGATTCAGCAGTAAACTATATTGATGGGTCTTGCACCCATATTGTACTGTCCCAGTACTTTTGTATTTGTATGCTGTAACACTTACTTCTTATTCGCAGTTATTTTGTAAATAACACTATTCTTTTGCACTTCTGGTTAGATGCTAACTCCATTTCTTTCGCTTTGTATCTGTACTCGGCACAATGACAATAAAGTTGAATCTAATCTAATCTAATACACACCAGTCTAGAGGAGGAGGACATACTCCCTCCCTGAAGGATATTCAGTAAATCGAAAGATTTGGTGAAACCATCATTCTGTACTTTTCCTCAAACTGTTATATATATTTTAAATACCCGATCTAATTAATTTCTTGAATTTAATTCCTTCAACTGTAAGCTGTTCTTTTGGTGCCATTTGAGTTTGAGGAAGGATATTCCAGCAACAATCAGCAAAAAAAAGATAGAACTGCACTCTCTGCAGTTCAGAAAATTGAAGTGCCATATATTGAAACTCTTCCAACAGGGTATTAGAATGTAGATATTGGTACGTTTTCTTCAATGCAACAGTTTCAAACAAGGAACTTGGTATGGTGTTGTCAGTTATTTTTAAATGAAATGTATAAAAAATTCTTCTCACAGAAAAGAAATCCTGGAAAAGCTGTAGGTGCTAGAACACTCAAGAATGAAAAAGGAGATAGGTAATTTTTTTAAACAATTACAGAATTGAGGGCAATATGGAACTGTCACTGAAGGTGAGTAGAGACCAGGGCAGATCATATCCATACTGAATGGCTCAAGGGGCTAGGTGACCTATTCCTGCTCTTATTTTATTGCATTAATGGGACTCATGAGGAGAGCTAATGACGCTTCCTATGAAGTTCCAGTTATGTTCTTCTGCTGCACATGGCCCAAGTTAAAAGGGAGCAGCACTGGAAAAAGAAGTGATTACATATCCTTCTGTACTTTGCAGCATTCTTTTCTGGTCTATTAGAGGTTTTCAGTTTACTTCCTAGTGATTATGACAAGCAAAAGAAGCTTCTTTTAGTTGGCACCTGTTTGAGATGCAGATGGTAATCTCAGGGACTTCAAAATACAAAGTAATAGAGACATTTAGAGGACAGTGCACATCATTAAAGTAATACAGAGATACATCCAATTAAATTTTAATGTTCCATATCAATATGAGGGAAAACACTCTTTCCAGCCTATAGTGTTAGCATATTATTACCTTGAAACTCACCCTGAGTTAGAAATATAGAAAACCTACAGCACAATACAGGCCCTTCAGCCCACAAAGCTGTGCCGAACATGTCCTTACCTTAGAAATTACCTAGGGTTACCCATAGCCCTCTATTTTTTTGAGCTCCATGTACCTGTCCAGGACTCTCTTAAAAGACCCTATCATATCCACCTCCACCAGCATTGCCAGCAGCCCATTCCATGCACTTACCACTCTCTGCATAAAAAATTTACCCTTGACATCTCCTCTGTACATACTTCCAAGCACCTTAAAACTGTGCCCTCTCGTGCTAGCCATTTCAGCCCTGGGAAAAAGCCTCTGACAATCCACACGATCAATACCTCTCATCATTTTATACACCTTTATCAGGTCACCTTTCATCCTCCATCGCTCCACAGAAAAAAGGCCGAGTTCATTCAACAGTTAGTAGAATTATACAAGCTATATCTTAGCAACTTTGCGTTCTTCTCTATTTGCAGATTTCAATAGAACTGAATTTTTGTAATGAAGTAGAGTGCATAATCACTACACATGCTCGAAATTAATTTCAAGACATATGTCCTTTAGTAACAGCCATTTGATTTTTGTATCGGAAATCTTGAGGCTGATTAGTTCTTTTGTGTAGAAAGTGGTGTATATTTAATGTGAATTTCATATTACTATTCAAATGGAATGTACTTTAACTTTTGAATGATTTAACTGAGGGCCTCCAAATATTGATAAATACACATTAGGCCATGTCTTGTGGTATTGCTCATGAGAAATACCTAGAACACTTGGGCAATAGATGACAAGCGTACAAAAGATACAGATACACCAGACAGAGAAAAGAAATGAGTGAGGCTAATTTTGACTTTCATCACCTGATTGCTATATCGAGGAGAGTGTTGTCCATTTATTAGAGAAGCCATTTGCTATATGCAATCATTATTACCCCGCTGACCGCAGATGCAACACAATGTAATCATTGGCTGAAATTGTAACCTGTTATATTATTATTTTTATATTACTTGCTTGCTCATCTGTATTTCAACAAAGCATTAGGTTTATTTAAGCCGCTGGATAAAGCATGATGATTCAAACACAGGACGTTTAGATCCTTATTTGAAGTTTTTATGTGAAAGCAGAACCAGAAGAAAATGTTAGGTAACAACACTGCATATCCCCTGTTATTACAGTAACTTTGAGATTGGTCAGTGGATTAACTTATTTACAGTGCCTATAAAAATTATTCTCTTCCCTCCCTCCTACCCTTGGAAGTTTTCAGGTTTTATTGTTCTACAACATTGAATTATAGCGCATTTAATTTGACTTTTTTTTGACACTAATCAACAAAAGAAGTGAAAACAGATCTCTACAAAGTGATCTAAATTAATTACGAATATAAAACACAAAATAATTGACTTCATGCATTCACTCCCTTTAATTTGACACACAAAATCATCATTCATGCAGCCAATTGGTTTTGGAAGTAAAATCGTTAGGTAAATAGAGTTCTCTGTTCGGAGAATTGTGTGCAGTCAAGGTGTTTCAATTGATTGTAGTAAAAATACACCTGTATCTGGAAGGTCCAACTGCTGGTGAGTCAGTATCCTGGGAGAAAGTACACCATGAAGACAAAAGAACACTCCAAGCAACTCAGCAAAAAGATTATTGAAAAGCACAAATCAGGAGATAGATATAAGACAATTTCCAAGTCACTGAATATCCCTTGGAGTACAGTTAAGTCAATCATCAAAAAATGTAAAGAATATGGCACAGCTGTAATTCTGCCTAGAGCAGACCATCCTCAAAAACTGAGTGACCGTGCAAGAAGGGAACTAGTGAGGGAGGTCACTGAGCGACCTTTGACAACTCTGGAGGAGTTAAAAGCTTCAGTGGATGAGGTGGAAAGACTGCACATACAACAACTGTTGACCGGGTCCTTCAGCAGTCGCAACTTTAAGGGAGAGTAGCAAAGAGAAAGCTATTGCTGAAAACAAACTCACATGAAATCTGGGCTGGAGTTTGCCAGAGGGCACGTGGAAGTCAGTGGTTAGAAGGTTCTATAGTTTGATGAAAACAAAATTGAGCTTTTTGACCATCAGTCTAAATGTTCTGCTTGGCATAAGCCAAACACTGCACATCACCAAAAACACACCATCCCTACTGAGAAGCATGGTGGTGGCTGCATCGTGCTGTGAGGATGCTTCACTGCAGCAGGCCCTGGAAGGCTTGTGAAGTTAGAGGGTTAAATGAATACAGCAACATACAGGGAACTCCTGAAGGAAAACCTGATGTAGTCTGCAAGAGAACTGCGACTTGGGAGAAGGTTTCTTTTCCAGCAAGACAATGACCCCAAGCATAAAGCCAAAGCTACACAGGAATGGCTTAAAGACAACAAAGTTAATGTCCTTTCGGCAGGACTGGAGAAAAAAAAGCTGAGGAGTAGATTTTAAAAATGGGGGGGGAGGGGAGAGAGAAACTCCAGGCAATAGGTGAAACTGCGAGGGGGAGGGATAAAGCAAAGAGCTAGGAATGAGGCATTACTGGAAATTTGATAAATTGATGTTCATGCCATCAGGTTGGAGGTTACCCAAATGGAATATGAGATGTGGCCTCTTGTATTTCGGTGAGACCTGACATAGATTGGGAGACCAATTCACCGAGCATCTACCATCCGTCCTCCAGAACAAGTGGGATCTCCATGTGGCCACCTATTTTAATTCCACTTCCCATTCCCATTCTGTTATATTCATCCATGACCTCCTTCGCTGTCAGGATAAGGCCACACACCCCACCCCACCCCTTCACCATTTCCTATCCCCTTGTCTCTCTCTCATGTCATCTCCTTGCCCACCCATTGCACCCCCCACCCTTCTTTCTTTCTTGGCTTTCTGTCTCTTTTACCAATCAACTTCCTAGCTCTGCTTCATCCCTCCCCCTCCCAGTTTCACCTATTGCCTGGTGTTTCTCTCCCCCCACCTTTCAAATCTATTCCTCAGCTTTTTTTTCCAGTCCTGCCAAAGGCTTCCATCCAGAAACTGTGACTGTACTTTTTTCCATGGATGCTGCCTGGCCTGCTGAATTCCTCCAGCATTCTGTGTGTGAAATCAGCAGATTTTCTCTTGTTTCAAATTCCTAGATTGGCCAAGTAGAGTCCAGACCCCAATCCAATTGAGAATCTGTGGCTGGACTTGAAAAGGGCTGTTCATTCACGAACCCCAGGAAATATGACAGAGCTTGAGCAGTTTTGTAAAGAAGAATGGGGGAAAATTGCAGTGTCCAGATGTGCAAAGCTGATAGAGACCTATCCACAGAGACGCAAGGCTGTAATTGCTGCCGAAGTTGCACCTACTAAATACTGACTTGAAAGGGGTGAATACTTGTGCAATCAATAATTTTGTGTTTTATATTTGTAATTAATTTAGATCACTTTGTCGGGATCTGTTTTCACTTTGACATGAAAGAGTCTTTCCTGTTGATCAGCGTCAAAGAAGCCAAATTAAATCCACTGTGATTCAATGCAGCAAAAAAATGAAACCTAAATCTTCCAACGGGAGTGGGGGTGAATACTTTTTATAGGCACTGAATATCTTTTCTGTGTTGCACTTTGAAGTAAAAGTATTCAACAAAATAGAAGCATATATATCTGTTTCATGTTATCATAATATAAGAAATCATAGTTATTTCTTCGAAAATGTCAAATGAAAAAATTAATCTGACAGTTTGAAAGCAGCCATTAATTTTGTATAGTCATTCTCATAAAAAATTTATTTTTCTTCTAAATTGTTTCCTTATGATAAATTGATACCACACAGCCAAAATGCTGAAACCTTTCCAAACAGAACATAATTTTGTTGAATATCCAGGATTATTGTCAAATTTCCACTTGCTTATAATTAGGAATGGAATTTAAATTGCATCAATTAAAATATGCTTGATATTAAATTTGCCTCTCTTGTTTTAAATTTAATATCCCAGTGTCTATTAGACTGGGTGTGAATAAACACCATAGAAAATGACACAACAGAAGAGAATTGGTTCATTGCACTAATGATGGCCAAATATGGAGTTATTAGAGATACTGCCCTTTTTGCTCCAGTGCTGTAAATTATAGCTTTTAAAGTAATCATTCAGATAACTTTTAAATGTGGCTATCCTTTCAGATGGAAGTTCCAGACCACCATCGTTCTTGGATCTAAAAAAATACAATCATTTTATCCTGAATATCAGCTCCCAAGTAAACGCCACAGTCCAAGGTGACTGACTAGTTAACTCAATTAATTCATCCTTATAAAACTGAATATGCGAAAGGAAAGTCAAGGTAAGTGCAGGCAGAGTTCAGGGGTCACAAGGAATTGAGATGCTGGAATCTCGTGTAACATTGATGCTGCACGATCCGCTCAGTTACTTCAACTTTTTGTAGAACTCTGGCCAGGAGAGGTGCCAACTCTCACAGCAGGTCATTGGGGGGGGGGGAATTCATTCTCTCTGCATTCACCCCTGACCTCTGATGTTCGGACACCACACATTACTTATTTACGTTTCTTCCTTACCACTACTAATGCTTTTCTTGCATCAATTCATGCTGCTACCATTAAATTGTTAGTTGATGACCATATTCTTGGTTTACAACAGGTTCAAATTCTTTGCAAGTGTCCGTAACTTCACAGCAAGTAATGCATGCCTACTACAGGCAGATGTTATTTGTCATTAGATATCTGACTGGCATTTTTTAAGCAGTACCAATTATCTCTTGGTTGATGTTTATTCCATCAAACCTTCTGATATAGTGTGCTGATACCCAGTAATTCTACACTGTAGACTGCTGATTTGTTATGAAGTTCTGTGGTATTCATCTGAAAACTTTGACTTTAAAATAAACACTCACTCAAGCTGCACACCACTGTGCCCAGTTTCTGCACTGATCCAACGTGATCCCAATTGCTGCACTGCTGTGATAGAACATAGAACACAGAAAAGGACAACAAAAGAAAGGCCCTTTGGCTCACAACATTGTGCCAAACCAATTAAACTAACAAACAAATGGCTAAATAAACTAATCCCTTCTGTGGTGTAGTGTAGGCTTCCGCTAGTCTCGATAGACCATGGATTTGCGCCTTGGAAAGTTTCCAGGGTGCAAGCCCGGGCAAGGTTTTTTTAATGGAATACCGGCAGTTGCCCAAGCTGCAAGTCTCCCCTCTCCGTGCCACCAATGTTGTCCAAGGGAAGGGCATTAGTAATCCCTTCTACCTATACAATGACATATCATTTCATTTTCCTCACAGCCATGTCCCTTTCTAAATGTCTCTTAAAAGTTTCTAATATCGCTACCTCAACCACTACCCCAGATAGCGTACTCCAGGCATCCACCATTCTGTGTAAAAAACTTGTCCCCCACATTTCCTTTGAAATTACCCCCTCCCACCATAAATGCATGCCCTTGGTATTAAATATTTCCACCCTTGGAAAGAGATCCTGTCTGTCTACTCATAATCCTATCAGACCTCTCCAGAGAAAACAACCCAAGTTTGTCCAACCTCTGCACATGCCCCTTAATCCTGGCAACAGCCTGTTAAACCTCTTCTGCACCCACTTTCATTGTCAGGAATTTGGCACAGATCTTTGACCTCTGCTGAGGAACTTGTAGTCAACAACTGTCCCATCGATTGTTGTGGGGAGGCAGTCTGTGAGAGCTGGTTCTGAATCTTATGATCCAACTGCTATCAGTATGGGGAAAACCAAGTATTTTTTCAGATGAATTCTATAAGATAGAGCTACATTCAGTGCATCATGTGAATGGGGCCTCAGGAAGCTAGACGAGATCAGTAGAGGCACGGGAGTTTCAGCATTTGGATGGAATAATAAGATTGTGGTGGTGGGTAATGTGGGTTGAGATTGAAGGAAGATGTGAGCTATGGGATCAGAGACAGAGGGCTGGTTGTCAGCAGCCTGAAAGAGCCTAAAGAAGGCAGATGTTATCACTTGAGGCACAGGTGCTTCAGGATTTGGATGGAATAAGAAATTTGTGGTGGGTTATGTGGATTGAGAATGGTTTACCCAAGATCACCAGGATTTGAACGTTTGACTCTTAGACCAAAAAAAGAGATAGGATTGGCTATTTGGCTATTGAGGCCACTCTGCATCATGGCTGATCCATTTTCTCTGGGGCCCCTTTCTCCTGTCTTCTGCCTGTAATATTTCAGGCCTTGATTAATCAAGAACCTATCAACCTCTGCCTTAAATACACCCAATGACCTGGCCTTCACAGTCGCCTGTGTAAATTAATTCCACAGATTCATTACCTACTGGCTAAAGAAATTGCTTTTCATCTCTATTCCAAATGGACATCCCTCTATCCTGTGGCTGTGCCCTCTGGTCCTAGAATCTCCCATGAAAGGAAACATTCTTGCCCATCCACTCTACCTAGAACTTTCAACATTCAATAAGTTACCATTAGATTCCCTTCTCATTCTTCTAAACTCCAGTGAATGCAGACTCAGAACCATCAAACACTTCTCATATGATAACCCTTTCAATCCTGGAATCACTCTCATGAACCTGCTCTGAACCCTCTCCAATGTCAGCATATCCTTTCTGAGATAGGGGCCCAAATCCACTCGCAATACTCCAAGAGTCCCCAGCAGTGCCTTATAAAGCCCCAACATTACATCCTTGCATTTATATTCTAATCCTCTTGAAATGAATGTGAACATTTCATTTGTCTTCCTCATAACAAACTCAACTTGCAAGTTAACCTTTAGAGAGTACTGCATGAGGACTCCGAAGCCTCCTTGCACCTCAGATTTTTGAAATTTCTGTCCATTTTGAAAATAGTCTACACTTTTATTCCTTCTACCAAAGTGCATGGCACTGATTTCCATCTATCACCTCTCTATCTATACCCATTCTCATAATCTGTCTAGGTCCTACTGCAACCTCTCTGCTCTGCATGCCCCTCCACCTATCTTTATATTGTCCATCAAACTGGCTATAAAGCCACCAAAACAGTCTTCCAAAGTATTGACATATAACATAAAAAGAAGTGGTCCCAACACCAACACCCACAAACATCACAAATCACTGGTAGCCAACCAGAAATGTTTCCCTTTATTCCCATTCCTTTCCTCCTGCTAATCCTCTATCCATGCTGATATCTTTCTTGTAATTCCATGGACTCTTATCTTGTTAACAGCCTTATGTACAGCACCTTGTCAATGGCCTTCTGAAAATTCAAGAACTCAACATCCACCAATTCTCCTTTGCTCATTCCGATTGTTATTTCCTTAAAAAATTTCAACAGATTTGTAAGGCATGATTTTCCCTTAAGGAAACCATGCGGACTTTGGCCTACTTAATCACATGCCTCCAAGTACCCTGCGACCTTATCCTTCACAATTGACTCTAACATTTGCCCAACGACTGAGGTCAGGATAACTGGCCTATAATTTCATTGCTTCTTCCTCCCTCCCTTCTTTGGAGTGGAGTGACATATGCAATTTTCTAGTCCTCCAGAACCATGCCAGAATCTAGTGATTCTTGAAAGATCATTAACAAGTCCTCCACAATTTCCACAGCCACCTCTTTCAGAACCTTGGGGTGCAGTTCAACTGGTCCACGTGACATAGCACCTTCAGACCTTTCAGCATCCCAAGCAGCTTCTCCCTAGCAATAGCAAATGCACTCACTTCTGCTGCTTGACACTTTCGAACTTCTGGCATACATCTAGTGTCTTCTACAGTGAAGACCGATGCAAAGCACTTATTTTGCTTCTCTGCCATTTCGTTGTCCCCCATTACTATTGTTCCAGGAGCAATGTTCAATGGTCAAATATCTTCTGTTGCCACTCTCTTACTTCTTATAGATTTGAACTTTTGGTATTCTCTTCGATATTTTTGGCTAGCTTACATTCATGTTACATCTGTTCCCTTCCTATGGCTTTTTCAGTTGTCTTCTGTTGATTTTTAAAAGCTTCCCATTCCTCTGACTTCCCACTAATTCCCTCTTGTCAGCCATAATTGCATCATCCTGGCTTTAAAATACTTCCTCATCTTTGGGATGCATTTATTTCTCTCAGAAATTCCAGCTATTGCTGTTCTGCCATCATCTTTGCTCGTGTTCCCCCCAATCAACTTTGGTCAGCTCCTCTCTCGTGCCTCAATAATTGCCTTTACTTCAATGTACTACAGATTGATCTGACTTTAGCTTCTCAAATTTCTGGGTGAAGTCTATCATATTATGATCACTGTCTCCTAAGGGTTCCTTTACAATAGACAATAGGTGTAGGAGTAGGCCATTCAGCCCTTCGAGCCAGCACCACCATTCAATGTGATCATGGCTGATAATCCACAATCAATACCTGCCTTCTCCCCATATCCCTTGACTCCGCTATCTTTAAGAGCTCTATCTAACTCTTTCTTGAAAGCATCCAGAGAATTGGGCTCCACTGCCTTCTGAAGCAGAGCATTCCATAGATCCACAACTCTCTGGGTGAAAAGGTTTTTCCTGAACTCCATTCTAAATTGCCTACCCTTTATTCTTAAACCTCTTTACCTTAAGCTCCTTAATCAAATCTAGCTCATTATGCAACACCCAATCTAGAATTGCCTTTCTCCTAATGAGCTCAACCACAAGATGCTCTAAAAGCCATCTCATAGGCATTCTACAAATTCTCTCTCTTGGGTTCCAGCACCAACCTAATTTTCCCAATCCACCTGCATATTGAAATCTCCCACAACAATCATAACATATCCTTTTCTACTGTATTTTCTATCTTCTGTTGCAATTTGTAGTAGTCTTGGCTACTGCTTGCAGCCTTATGTAACTCCCATCAGGGTCTTTTTACCTTGCATTTTCTTAATTCTAACTACAATGATTCTACATCTTCTGATCCCTTGTCACTTCTTTATAAGCATTTGATTTCATTTTTTACCAACAGAGCCACCCCATGTCTTCTGCCTACTTGCCTGTCCTTTTGGTATAATGTGTGTCCTTGGATATTAAGCTCCCAACTATGTTTTGGCTCCAGTGCAGCAGGGGGGACCAAGACTATTCTTAAGAACACTCTGAGGATGAATCAAACTCAGCGCAATCATGGCTAAGACCTCATAATGAATTCCAGATCAAATATCTATTCCATTAATTCCACTTCCATAATGCTGCATAATTCTGCCCCTGCTTTAACATAGTCACACCTAGATCTTTGGACCTGACCATTCTAATCCCACTCCTCACTATTCTTTCACATAAGTGCAGCTCATCCAAAACTGCCTCTTGATTTCACCCAACACTCTCATGTATGTTCCCATACAATGGGACCCAGTTAAACATTATCTCAATTGTGAAGTTTTATCCAATGCTCTATTACTTCGCATTTCTGACTGACGTACAGTAGATGCCTACTTTATCTCAGTGCGGGGCACCTTCACTGCTGTGTCAGAACTTTCAAGTCGCTGAGCATGAAGAGAACACTAAAATGAAAGCCAATGCTCATATAGCTTTGATGGAGAGCAGCTTTCACAGAAGTAGTCTTTGAGATGAGACTTTAAACCAAGAACCTTTCTGCTCTTCCAGATCGACAGAAAATATTACACTGTTTATCTCTGTTCAAAGATAAACAGAGAAATTATCCTTGATATGTGATCAATACTCTTCTCTCCAATAACATTACTTTCAGGTTAATTGGCCATTATCACATTCATGTCTGTGAGACTTTATGATGTTCAAACAGTCTGTGAACATTACAAACATTCAACAAGCCTCTTTTCAATCTGTTGCAAATCTACAACTTTTTAATTCTATTTCATAATTCAATATCTACACTTCAAAATGATTTAAATTGCTCTTCCAGCTCCAGTCAGGATAGTAGTCATTAGCTGCCAAGGCCAAAGTTCCAGAGTCTATTTCTATGCCCCTGCAGCCCATTATTTATGTTGCTTCCTTTAAGACAGTTTTGAAGCAAACACCTCTGATATAACTTTTGGTGATCTACATTATTTCTTTATGTGGCTTTGTGTTAAATTTTTATTGATAATATTCTCTGGATATTTTAGTAACATAGCAGTAAGATATTATCCTTCTTTACTAATTGCCCAATGTCATTGTTCCACCTTTAAGATTTTTTATTACCCAGCTCTTGGCAAATGCTGGTCATCTGCTCCACTACCTCAAGTGGCATAGCATAAATTATTTTGTCGCTCAACCAAGGCAACTTACGATGTTCTGCTACAGTTAAACCACTTTGGTGTTTTCCTTTATAAATCCAGATTGTTTACTTGTTCTTGGTATCTGAAAACTTCAGATCGCTACTAAAATAATTATTTTCGTGAACTCCAGAAGAGGATAGAAAACTGAAACCTATGAGTTTTGATATTCCATTTGAAGTACCAAAACAATATTCCATCCAGGTCATAATGTTCTAAGTAAACCTGACCAATTATTAACTTTTCAGGAATTTAGTTCTCACCGATTTCATAAGGCAACATTTTCTTAATCTGTAATCCAACAACATTAAGACTTTCATCATATTTCACCATAACATAAATAAATTAATGCAGCTGTTAATTTAGTGTGCATTTTTAAATCATCATGTATTTCCAGTTGAGCAGCATAAAATATATAAAACTGTTAATACTTAAAATCATATCTGTATTTAAGATACTTACTTGTGAAATACTAATTTTAAAACATTTGCCACACTTTCAATGTCATATTAACCTAGCAAGAGTGAGATATTGAAATGCTCCATTTTTCAGAACTCTTATTTAAATACCCTTGACTTACTTTTTTTGTTCCCAATAACAACTGTCTCTATTGGAATATAAAGTACCAAATGACGTTTAAAACTAGAACTAAAACTTTCAAAACATAAGCTCTAGTTATATAAGGAAACTGTATTATCCAATGACATTATTGAATCTTTATATGAATAAACCAGGATAATTGTGTTGTCCTAATAAACTATCTCTAATTTTTGAGAGCGGGATGTCAATGATCCTAGTTACAGAATTATAAGTGATGCAATAGAAAATAAAAGCACATAATATCAGCCTATGAAATAACTTATCATTCCTTAGACATGTTAGGATGTTTAAGATAGAAATCTTAAAGGCAATTTAGAAAGTCCCGAAACAGAGGTGAGCTGCCATGAGGGATGAATATAAGAGTATAGGAGAAGTCGAATACCTCAGATAATGTATCATTCACAACCTTTGGCATCTTTTCACTATCAAGGTATTATCAAGAGGAGTTGAAAAGCAAATCAAGGGCATATTTTCCTTTGTAATTAATCAGAAACTATTAAAATTCCTTTGAAATATGTGACATCTGATAATACAGTTTTATTAATGAACTGTTAAGAACAAAAGACAGATTGGATTTTGGGGAAGAACAATAATTCAATAATTGTCAAGACCCCCTAAACACTTGCTATCACCACTAAATCCATATGCTACTGTTTTTGGAAGGTTTAGAGGCCAGATTTGGGGGAAAAAAACAACCAAAACTTAAAACAGTTTAGCATCACTGGTATCTGGAGAATAAATTCTTGCTTGAAATTTAGATGCCTGACCAATCAAAGGAACATATACTAAATTAAAAGTAGAATGAATACCAAAATACTTCATAGAAAGTTAAAGCCAGTTCATTTTGCAGCAAAATCACTGCTGAATGATTACAGGTCGTGACATGAGGGTCCATGAGTGGCATTCAGACCTTTCCTTGCAAACAATATGCAAAATATATATGGAGTATTACAAAGCTGAACATACCAGAATCCAAATTATATTAGCTTAGAGATCAAGTATCTTACCAAGGTTCTTTTTTTGCTTCATTTTAGTTTTACTTACCTACAAAAAAAAAGAAAAGTAAATGATTAATTCAATATAAGTTCAAAAAAAATCAGAAAATCAAAATGATCAAAACCGTTAAAATCAGCAAAGCATCAGCCTCTTAGACATGAGTAGTATTGGCAAGCAAGGTCACAATAATGGATTTACAAATCCTAAGTATATACTTGAAGTGTCTGACTTCCTGAGCAGTACAGTTGGCAGAAATTCCAGTTCTGGATCCATTTGTATTCTAGAAATCATTGATTATTAGGAGATACTTAATTAATAGGAACTATTGATTAAAACAGTTAACAGGAGTTATGACAATAATTCAATTAATTTAACATATTTAAAATTAATCTAGACTGAGATTATATAGTTTTTCCACCAATGCCAAAAACAAGTTCAAACAGTGCAAAGTTGGATATTTAGTCAGAAGCCTTTGTGACACAGTAGATCGCGTATTCACACTGACACTCTGAATAGTTCTAAGTTACAGTAATTAATAGTAATTTAGTGAATATGTGCTGTAATCTTGTTGCCAATGAATTCTAGAGGATGATGCCACATAAAATAAAAACAAAACAGAGCTACATTTGCTTGATTGCAGAATTGTGTGTGCTGTTTTCACCTGAAGTATGAACACCTTGAAGAGTTCCAGTAAACTACTTTTGATGAGAGCAATTGTCATATTAGATCTTTACATCTGTTGTTGTACACAGGTTTATTGCTGATACAAACACTACTAAACCTGCAGGGTAAATCCAGAGGACTCTGCCTTTAAGATTTGAGACCACCTAAATAGGATAAATCTGGCGTCATTTCAAATTGTCTTTGCATGGAGTGCAAACTAGTCAGATCACTTGGGTACTTGTTAAATTTACATATCTTCAGCTGAAGTATTTCAAAAGGAGGTAATTTCCTCTGATCACTTAGCATCTGAACATCTAGTGAGCTGTTACTCAAGTAGTGCCATTATAGCTTGATTCAGTCAAAGGCTGAGCAAAAGTGATGGGAATCAGACTGTTTGGTATCAAAACCATAGTTATGATCATGTGACCCCAACCTTACTCATACATATGCTATCTTATGTAATAGATTAATATTTGTGACATTTTCACTGCCAATGTTAAGTTGTAATTTATTACAACTATAGATCTATTCCATGGTCTAAAATGAAAAAATGCTCTTTTTATTTGTTACTTTCAAGCTGATAAAGGAATTATATTCTCACAAAACAAAAATGTAGAAGTTGCTTCCCTGTGAATTTCAGAAATGTTAACAATTAAGGGAAGGGGGAAGTTATTCCCACCTTTTTATTGAAAATGGAGGTTCAACTCCATATTTTGCACGCATAATTTTAGCATCCTTGGTAAAATAAAATAATATTGTGATAGCTTTCCCATAGATAAGATGTCATCATGAAATTAAATGGACACCTTGTATCACTATTAAAAACTATGTTTTGTAGAGATATCATTTATGGTTGTTCTGATGAAAGGCATCAACAATAAAAAGCTACTCCTTAGAGGTGCTCATTTCCTAGACTTCCATTTCGCTTTCAGCCATTATTAAAATCACAGGATGTTGCTGGTATTAATAAGGATTTAATATTTTTTCCAACAAAATATGATGTCATTAGAGCTACTCAACTGAATAAATGCCCACCAATTCACTGTTATCTTACTTCCCTTACTTTACACATCACACAGTTTCATATAATAAAGTAAAGGAATATTTTACTTTTACATCATGATTTTCATATATATTACAATGGTAAATGTAAGATAAAAGGCATTGCTGAATGCAAATTGAACTCTATGGAGCTGGATTGCTATCAGATCCACTTCACATGTAAATACAAGCTGATTAAATATCTGTTTTCTGGCTCTCATCAGAGCTTCCCATTAATTAACCATCACACTTACTAATTTATGCTACACCAACTAATATGCATTGCTGCTCTAAAATATTGTAACCATTATTAATGTACAGGCTCAATAAACCCTAAATTATATGACCACTCTCCATTTATAGAATGCACAGCAACGGTCCCTTTGGTCATTCCAGTCCATTCTGAACCATTAATTTGCTTAGTCCCATCGACCTGCACCTTCACTATAGCCCTCCATACCCAACACCGCTCCCCCCCCCCCCCCCCATCCATGTACCTGTCCAAATTTCTCTTAAATGTTGAAATCGAACCTGCATCCATCACTTGTGCTGGCAAAATTGTTCCACACTCCCAACACCCTCTGAGTGAAGAAGTTGCCCTCATGTTCCCCTTAAAATTTTCAGCTTTCACACTTAACTCATGACCTCTAGTAGTATTCTCACCCAACCTCAGTGGAAAAAGCTTCCTTGTACTTACCCTATCTATACTGCTCATAATTTTGTATGCCTCCATCAAATCACCCCTCAATCCTCTATATTCCATGGAATGAAGTCCTAATCTGTTCAGTCTTACCCTATAACTCAGATTCTGAAGTCCTGGTGATACTCTTGTAAATTTCCTTTGAACTCTTTCAATCTTATTTGTATCTTTCATGTAGTCAAGTGACCAAAACTGCACAGAATATTCTGAATTAGGCCTCAGAATTTCAACATAACACCCCAAATCCAAGACACTAGCAGTACGGTAGAAGTTCCAGGTGTTAGGGGTCATGAAACATGTGAAGTTACCATTATTACAGAGAAGGTTGTTGGGAAACTGTAAGGTCTGAAGATAGATAAGTCACCTGGACCAGATGGTGTACACCCAGAGTTCTGAAAGAGATGGCCAAAGAGATTTGGAAGGCATTAGTAATGATCTTTCAAGAATCACTAGATTCTGGAATAGTTACGAAAGACTGGAAAATTGCAAATATCACTCAATGTTTCAAGAAAGAATAGAGGCAGAAGGAAACTACAGGCCAGTTAGTCTGACCTCAGTGGTTGGGAAGATGTTGGAGTCGATTATTAAGGATGAGGTCTCAGGGTTCTTGGAGGCACATAATAAAATAGGCCTTAGTCATGGTTTCAGCAAGGGAAAATCTTGCCTGTCAAATCTGTTGGAATTCTTTCAAGAAATAACAAACAGGATAGACAAAGGAGCATCAATTGATGTTGATGATTTTCAGAAGGTCTTCGACAAGGTGCCACACATGAGGCTGCTTAACAAGCTATGAGACCATGGCATTACAAGAAAGATTCCAGCATGGATAAAGCAGTGGCTGATTGGTAGCAGGCAAAAAGTAGGAATAAAGGGAACCTTTTTTGGTTGGCTGCCTGTGGCTAGTGGTATTCCACAGGGGGCTGTGTTGGGACTTATTCTTTTTATATTACATGTCAATGGTTTGAATGACAGAATTGATGGCTTTGTTGCAACATTTGCAAATGATATTAAGTTGGTGGAGGGGCAGGTAGTTTTGAAGAAGTAGAGAGGCTACAGAAAGACTTAGACTGATTAGGAGAATGGGCAAGGAATTGGCAGATGGAATAGAGCATTGGGAAATGTATGGTCATGCACTTTGGTAGATCAAAGGAAAAGATTAATTATTTTCTAAAGGGAGAGAAAATACATAAAACTGTAGTGCAAAGGGACTTGGGAGTCCTTGTGCAGGATTCCCTAAAGGTTACTTTGTAGGTTGAAGCTGTGGTGACTAAGGCAAATGTGATTTTAGCATTCATTTCAAGAGGACTAGAATATAAAAGCGAGGGTGTAATGTTGAGACTTTATAAAGCACTGGAGTATTGTGAGCAGTTTTGAGCTCCTTATCTTAGAAAGGATGTGCTGAAATTGGAGAAGGTTCAGTGGAGGTTCACGAAAATGACACCAGGATTGAATGGCTTGTCATATGAACAGCGTTGATGGCTCTGGGCCTGTATTCACTAGAATTCAGAAAAATGAGGGGTGACCTCCTTGAAACCTATCGAATGGCAGAAGGATTTGATAGAGTGGATGTGGGAGATTCTAAGACACAAGCCTCAGAATAGAGGGGCATCCTTTCAGAATGCAGATTAGGAGAAATTTCTTTAGCCAGAGAGTGGTGAATCTGTGAAATTTTTTGCCACAGGCAGCTGTGGAGGTCAAGTCGTTATGTATATTTAATGCAGAGGTTAATAGATTCTTGGTTGATCAAGGAATAAAGGGATATGGGGGGGAAGGCAGGAGATTGGGGCTGAGGAATATTGGATCCCCCATGTTGAAATGGTGGAGCAGACGCAACAGACCAAATCACCTAATTTTGCTCCTACATCTTATGGTCTTATGGTCCAACTCCTGTACTCAATACATTGATTTATAAAGGCCAATATGCCAAAAGCTTTCTTTATGGCCCTTCTACCTGTATTCACAGATCTTTCTGTTTTGCCACACACTTCAGTGCCCTACCATTCACCATGTAAGACCTACCCTGGTTGGTCCTCCCAAAGTGCAACACCTGACCCTTGTTTGCAACAAATTCCATCTGCCATTTTGCTGTCCATATCCCGCTGCAAGTTGGATAGTCTTCCTTGCTGACCATTACACTCCCAAACTTGCTGTCATCCGCAAATCTGATGATCCAGTTTACAACATCATCTTCCAGATCATTGAAATAGATAACAAACAACAGTGGATCCAGCACCAATCCCTGCAGTACACTACTAGTCACAGGCCTCCAATCAGAGAGGCAACCATCTACTACCAATCTCTGGCTTCTCCCATGAAGCGTATGTCTAATCCCATTTACTACCTCATCGTGATTGCTAAGCAACTGAACCTTCTTGGTCAACTTCCCATGAGGATCTCGTCAAAAGCAAAAGCATCTACTGCATGACTTTCATCAACTTTCCTGGCAATTTCCTTGAAAAACTCCAGAAGATTGGTTAGACACGACCTACCTACCGTGAACAAAGATATGCTGACAATCTCAAAAAAGTCGCTGTCTATCCCAGTATTTAAATATCTGATGTCTTAGAATACCTTCCAATAACTTTCCCACTACTGATGTCAGGATCACTGGCCTATAATTTCCTGGATTATTCTTAGATCCTCTCAAATACAACAGAACACCACGAGCTAGCTTCCAGTCCTCAGGCATCTCATCAGTGGCTAAGGATGTTTTAAATATCTCTGCCTAGAGCCCCCGAAATTTATGCCCTGTCCTCCCACAGAATTTGAGGGAAAACAGGTAAGCCCCTGGAGATTTAGCCATCATAATTTGTCTCAAGACAGAAAACTCCTCCTCCTCTGTAATCTGTACAGGGCCCATAACCTCGCTGCTGTTTTGCCTCACTTTTATAGACTCTGTGTCCATCTCCCGAGTAGATACAGATGCAAAAAATCCATTTAATATTTCTTTCATCTCTTTTGCCTCCATACATAGATTACTACTTTGATCTTACAGAAGATCAATATTATCACTTACTATCCTTTTGCTCTTAATAAAATCTTAAGACATGGGAGCAGAACTATAATGGCTGATTTATTATCCCTCTCAAACCCGTTCACCTGCCTTCTCCCTTTAAACCTTTGATGCACTGACTAATCAAGCACCTGTCAACCACCGCCTTAAATATACCAAACGACGTGGCCTAAAAAGCTGTCTGTGGCAATGAACTTCACAGATTCACTATTTTTGGCTACAGAAATCTCTATTCTAAATGGATATTGCTCTATTCTGAGGTTGTGTCCCCTGGTCCTAGAGTCTCCCACTTTAGGAAACATCCTTTCCGTATCCACTCCATCTAGGTCTTTCAATATTCAATAAGTTTCAATGATATCCCCTCCTCATTCTTCTAATCTCCAGTGAGTACAGGCCCAGAACCATCTAATGCACCTGATACGTTAACCCCTTCATTCCTGTGATCAATCTCATGAACCTCCTCTGAACCCTCCCCAATGCCAAGACATTTTTCCTTAGATAAGGGGCCCAACATTGCTCACAATACTACAAGTGAAATGTGACCGATGCCTTACAAAGCCTCAGCATTACATCCTTGCTGTTTTTATTCTGGTACTCTCAAAATGAATGCTAATATTGCATTTGCCTTCCCTACCCTTTGACTCAACCTGCAAGTTCACCTTCAGGGAATCCTGCATGATGACTCACAAGTCCCTTTGCACCTCTGATTTTTGAAATTTCTTCCCGTTTAGAAAATAGATTCCAACATATTCCCAACCACTGAAGTCAGGCCAACTGGCCTATAATTTCCTTTCTTCAGCCTCCCTCCCTTCTTAAAGGGTGGAGAGACATTTCCAGTTTTGCAGTCCCACGGAACCATTTCAGAATATAGTGATTCTTCAAAGATCATTACTAATGCCTCTACAATCTCTTCAGCTATCTTTTTCAGAATCTTGTGGTGTAGTCAATCTGGTCCAGGGGGATTTTCTACCTTCAGATGTTTCAACTTCCCAGGCACCTTCTCCTTAGTAATAGCAATAACACACAATTCTGCCCCCGACACTCCCGCATTTGAACCATTCTACTGTTGTCTTTCACAGTGCAAACTAACGCAAGATACTTATTAAATTCACCTGTCATTTCTTTGTCCCCTATTACTCCCTCTCCAGTGCCATTTTGCAGCAGTCTGATATCCACTCTCGTCTCTGTTTTACTCTACAGATATCTGAAAATACCTTTGGTATTTTCTTTCATTTTATTAGCTAGCTTAAATTCATATTTATCTTTTCTTTATTTATGGTATTCTTAGCTACTTTCCTTTGGTTTTTAAAAGCTGCTCAAAATCTGCCATCATATTTGACCTACCAAAAAGAACCACTTCATATTATCTGAGTTGAACTCCATCTGCCACTTCTCAGCCCAGTTTTGCATCCTATCAATGTCTTGCTGTAACCTCTGACAGCCCTCCACACTATCCACAACACCACCAAACTTTGTGTCATCAGCAGATTTCCTAACCCATCCCTTCACTTCCTCATCCAGATCATTTATAAAAATCATGAAGAGAGGAGGTCCCAGAACTGATCCCTGAGGCGCACACTGGTCACTGACCTCCATGCAGAATATGACCCGTCTACAACCACTCTTTGCCTTCTGTGGGCAAGCCAATTCTGGATCCACAAAGTAAGGTCTCCTTGGATCCCATGCCTCCTTACTTTCTCAATAAGCCTTGCGTGAGGTATCTTATCAAATGCCTTGCTGAAATCCATATACACAACATTTACTGCTCTTCCTTCATCAATGCGTTTAGTCACATCCTCAAAAAATTCAATCAGACTCGTAATGCATGACCTGCCTTTGACAAAGCCATTCTGACTATTCCTAATCATATTATATTCATAAATCATGCCTCTCAGGATCTTCTCCATCAGCTTACCAACCACTGAAGTAAGACTCACTGGTCTATAATTTCCTAGGCTATCTCCACTCCCTTCTTTGAATAAGGGAACAACATCTGCAACTCTCCAATCCTCCAGAAACTCTTCCATCCCTATTGATGATGCAAAGGTCATTTTCAGAGGCTCAGCAACCTCCTCCCTTGCCTCCCACAGCAATATTTTGTGTGGTCCTTGTGACTTATCCAACTTGATGCTTTCCAAAAACTCCAGCACATCCTTTTTCTTAACGTCAAGCTTTTCAGTCCACTGTAAGTCATCCCTACAATCGCCAAGGTCTTTTTCTGTAGTGAATACAGAAACAAAGTATTCACTAAGTACCTCCACTACCTCCTCTGGTTCCATTCACACTTTTCCACTGTCACACTTGATTGGTCCTATTCTCTCACGTCTTATCCTCTTACTCTTCACATACTTGTAGAACGCCTTGGGGTTTTCCTTAATCCTGCTCACCAAGGCTTTCTCATGGCCCCTTCTGGCTCTCCTAATTTCCTACTTAAGCTTCTTCCTGCTAGCCTTACAATATTCTAAATCTCTATTATTATCGTTTTTTCGTAAGCTTTTCTTTTCTTCTTGACTAGATTTTCAACAGCTTTTGTACACCATAGTTCCTGTACCTTACCATCCCTTCCCTGCCTTATTGGAACATATCTATGCAGAACACCACACAAATATCCCCTGAACATTTGCTACATTTCTGCCATACATTTCAACCTCCTGAACAATTTTTTCCGAGTATGTCTTCTGAAGGATTGTGGAAATTAACAGGAAGAATTTGTGTGAAAATGCAAGACTGCAAGACTTCTTGCACTTCTCGCAATTAATGTTGCAGTGTTGAAAGGCATACCACACACTTTGCATATAGAAAAGTCCCAGAAATGAGATAAATGATTATTTGAACAACCTTGCTGCAATAGATAAATGTTGAGTGATCGTCTTCAGATATGATGATGGGATCTTTTTGCTCACCTGAGATACAATCTCATCAGAAAGTTTCATTTAGCTTGCAGCATATGAATGAACTGTAAAGTTGATAAGAACCCCACAACATTTAAGATTTACTTCAGATCCTGTCTGCTATTGCATCCAAAAACATTTCACTCCAGTGCCTAAATGCAGTGATAAAGCTATTTCTGAAAGTTGCAATTGGCACCAGAAGCTTATAGTACAATCCTGATGAGAAGAGTGGTCATGATTGAATAACTCATGCAACAACCACTATGTCAAGATCACAGTTAAACAGAAAGTTTAACATATTTTCAATTACAGCTAATATTGACATGGAATTTTATATCTCAAATCAAAGTACTGGAATGATGCCTCAAAAATAAAAATAGTAAAAAAGGTATGTGTTATTCTTAGGATGCCAATAATTTTCTAAATATTGCTTTGTAAACATCAAACATGCTGCATTGTATATAGATTGAATGGGATTATTGGAATGTAACAGGGAAGAATTTCTAGAAAAGAAGCCATGAGATCTGGTGGTGGATGGTCTTGTGAGAAACTGGTGCATATCACACACTCTGGTTATGCAACCACTAACACCAGGCAGACAATCTCTGACGAGTATTGATAATGACTAAGGTCACCCTTCTTGTAAAGATGCCACTCAGAAGAAGGGAAATGGTAAACCACTTCTGTAGAAAAATCTGCCAAGAACAATCATGGTCTAGACCATGATTGCCCAGATGGCACGTAATGAATAAATGAATGAGTCTTCTCCTAAAACACAGGTATGGTGAAGCAAGCTATTAGCTGTGTCATAAAGTTTAATCCAAATATGCTCAAGTTCAGGGTATACTTAATCCAAATATGCTCTCTACACTGGGTTCACACAGTTTTAAGAATCACCTCTTTACTGTAGTGATGTGAGTTATGAATCTGTTCTGAAAAACATTTGTTCAGAGTTAGGCACAGTATATCTTTATCAACTAGTCATAAACTTTGACAGAGATCCATTCTGTGCTTCAGGACACCGTTTGTTTACCCTTGTCCTTAGACAACTAAAAGCATTTTCTGCAGCACTCCATTACTCCTATCAACTTTTCAAGGACATGCTGCACTATCATCTTGCATTGTTTCCACTCAGGAATTAAGGATACTATCGATCTGTGCAATGTACAAGTATCATTCTGAATTTGGTGTTGTGGCATCTGTTATAAAGTTTAACCATGCAACTTACCTTTAAATCTTAGAAAAACAACAAATAGATTCTAATTTCACAGCTTTAATTAGTGTTGAGAGAAGAAGAAATACAAATTTGGTTAAAGGCTTTAAAAACATAACCCATCTGCACAATGCTAAACCACAAGACAGGAAACAAGGGCTTTGGTGTGTGAACAATCTCCCCAGTGTATGTCAGCTCCTTACTCAAATTGCGTCAATGGACCCCAGACCTCCCTGGGAGATTGGATGACTTCTAAATGTTGCCGTAGTCTGTTTTTTTTACTCTCTACATTATCACTCAAGATCACATTATAGTTTGAAATGTAAAGTGCTAAGTATAGGTCACAGTTCCCTTTCTAAATCGTAATGAATATATTGAAAGAAAAGCATAACTTGGACAGTGCTACAGGATCATTTTGTAGCCTGCTCTATGTTATTCGAGAATGTGATCCTATTACCAGTTCATAGAGTGACTAAAGCTGCAATGTAAGTGTAAAGACAGAGCAACACTTGAACTTCAGATAAAGTTTCCAATCTTTACCTATCTTCTTGGCAGCCTCATGTCTGCAGAACACAAAATGTGGGCTGGAGTCGCAAGTGTCGGAGAGGTGTTATGACAGATTGTTTTCACATTATGAAAGCCAGAACATTCCACATGAATAAATCCTTTTGTTTTTAAAACCCAAACGCTTGAGAGGGCAGAATAAAAGAAGGCAATTATTTTCAGAACAGTAACTAAGTGTGCTCATGCTAAAAATCTTTGCTTTGGGCTGCAACACTGCTGCTTGCACACTTAAAGAGAAAAAGGAGAAAGGCTAATGCTGGCCCTGCACAAACCTGACTTTACAAGATCAACCAAATGCTCTAATTTTGAAAACAAATTAGAAAATGCCATAAAACACAGCAGGATAGCACTGAAGGAAATAAAGACAAACAAATCAAAACCTTAAGCTTGGGTTTCTTTCACAACTATAAGTTTCTTACAAAAACAAAAGGATGGGTAACACTAGTGGAATGATGAATAAATGAAGCAGAGTTTCAAATAGAATGTAATGTAAAAGCTATAGATAAAATTCAACCGTAATGACTTCAGGGCTTGTATTATCAGGATACATAATTGTTTCATTTGTACTTCTTTGATGATGCAATCTCCATGGATAAAAAATTATAGTCTGGGTCCAAAGATAGCGTGGACTATAAAAATGAGAGAAACTGCAGAAGAAAAATATAGATATAGAACCATAGAACCATAGAACATTACAGCACAGAAACAGGCCTTTTGGCCCTTCTTGGCTGTGCCAAACCATTTTTCTGCCTAGTCCCACTGACCTGCACCTGGGCCATATCCCTCCATACACCTCTCATCCATGTACCTGTCCAAGTTTTACTTAAATGTTAAAAGTGAGCCCGCATTTACCACTTTATCTGGCAGCTCATTCCACACTCAACACAGATCCAGCAATAGCAGTATGATTACTGTTAGCTAACCATATAAGATTACAAGATTCAGTGTGAATTAACACAATAAATAAGTTTGTATTGCCACATAGTGATTTATCCTTTCTGAAAATAATTATTGCCCCATTTCTGATTTCCTATTCCCTAGACTAAATCAACATACATCATGCAAAATGCCTTAACCAAGGCAATTATTTACATAAGTACCTGTGTGAATAAGCACATGGTTGTATCCGGAGAAATACTCCAGGTTGTTTGTTGAGGGCTTCCTTTTTTTCTTGTTGGTGCTCATGTATAAGTTACCAAATTAACCAAAAGGTTTGATTACAAACAGGTAGCTGTTTCATGCTGGCTGATAGTCGCCTGATTCATTTCACAGACTCAGACTGAAGACACCAAGTGGGATGCAGACAGTGGTGCTCAGTTCATAGGTTAATACTTCAGTTTGCATGTACAATTACAATCGGCTTTTCTTTGTCCCACCTGATCTGAACAATAGCCTAGGAACTGGGTTTCACTCTTTATTGTGCACTAAATCTGTGCTGCATTTTACCTCACCAAATGGGAGATCGCCAAAAGAAAATCACTGAAGTGGGCCAATCTGGCTTTAAGAAATTGCTGTCATGGCTTTCTCCCTCTCTGAAGCAGTGGAATTTGACATGATGGATCACAGATGACTCTTGATTCCTGAGCTTAGAGCATGCAGCTGCTATCTCATACACACAGCCTACCCACTCCTGTTAAAATGATTTGTCCTTGAGAAAGGGAGGGATAAAAATTGCAAAGGGAAAAAGGAAATAAAAGTACTTTTGGGATATCAGGGAGAAGAAATCAATAGCACGGTGGGGTGCAATGGAGTAGACTGACTTAGATTGGGCTCCATATTATTAGGCAGTTGCCACATCTCACAACATTCAGGGCTCAAGTGTGGAAATACTTATGGCTGTTGCCTGTGTCCACACAGTGGACTCAATGCTTATAAAATTGATGTTCTGGTGAAGACACTTTAATTCCAGAATATTTTGTGACTTGTGGAATGTGTGCACCTTGTTTAACTGGGAGTGAAAAACAAGCTATTGGTCACAACTTATTAACTTATATTCCACTGTTAAGCCAAAACTGACCGCTGCATGTGTTAATTTTATATCATATTATTTATAAAATATCATCTTATGTGCAAAGTACAATGGGGTATGACCCCTGTGCCAGAGTGGATTATAACAGAAAGTCCTTGGGCCAAGTTTTAAACAGATTGCACTTACACTGGCAGTGAGTACAAGCACTTCAAAATGTGTTCTAAATGTTTTTCTCATGAGGTATATGATTTAAACGAAATGCAGAAACAATTTGTTGTTTTTTTTCTCATCCATTTTCCAGGCTAAGGCATTCATTACACTGACAATTTGTGATCGCTCTGAAACATGCTTACCATTCCATTAAAATAAACTAAACTAGAGTGCCTAAGCTAAAACATAGCACGATGAATTCAGTAAAATTACTTATTCCCTATTCTGTTCATATTGCCCCGATAATTTATCGTTTGTACTCAATCATGTTTCATTTGAAAATACATTTAAGCACTTATCAAAATTAAAGCAGGAAAATAATAGGTTCCATAATTTATGAATCGTTAGAGATAAATAACAGACATTATCTTATAAAGAAGGAGCAGGTCAATTTGAGATAATCAATATAAAAAACTTTCTACTTGCTAACCAACTGCATCTCAAGTTGGATAGAGACAGAAGAAACTGCGGATGCCCACTTTCAATCCTTCTGATCCCTCTCTGGTCCTTCAATTCTGCTCCCTTTCCTATATCTCCCCTCCACACACAAGCATCTATTTGCATCTCCCGTCTCCTCACATGTCTCCATCTTCCACTTTTTTTCCTCTTCAGCCTTGTTTGTTTCTACCTATTACCCACCTGCCTCTTTCTCTGGACTTCACCTGTCTCCTGCCCCCACCTGGCTTCCTCATCCCTGCACTCACTTGTGTCTCCATCTAGCTACAGATGCAGTTGGTTAACAGATATAAATTCCTTTCTCTTAATAATCTCAGATTGATCTGCCTCTTAGTATTAATTTGAAGTATTCAAAAAATACAAAAAACCCAAAACACCCTGGTGTTAACACACCCCTCTTCGGTTTACCAAACGTCTATTTTGCAGAGAAGGGAGAGATATGGTCTTTATGTGTAGAAGAGGGAATAGATTAATTAGAAGTCATTGGTTTAATTAGTTCAGCACAGCGGTGTAGGCCAAGGTGCTTTACTACTCTATGTCCTACCCTCCCCCATCTCACCATTTCACTCTCTTATTTATACTGGCTATCTTCTCTGTCCATTCTCAATCTGAAGCACTGGCAATTCCTTTCCCCAGGGATGTTGCTTAACCTGCTGAGTTCTCCAGCAGTTTTTCTTTTGTATCTATAGGTAACTAAGTTATGTATATTCCGACAATAATTGCTTAATTGAATCAAGTCCTGGAAAAAAAGATAGCGCAGAAAGGCTTTCCATCACAAACAAAAAAAAAGAATTTTCTGAATTACTTGTGCCAAACACCCTTGGCAACTTATACCATCGGAAAGCTTTCAGCATGAATAGTTTGGGATATTACATTGTGTTGCCCTGGCAACATTGACATCACTTTTTTCCCAGAACATGTACATTTACCATAAATGAATGCATATTGCTGATCAAATGTGAAGTGCCCCAGTTTTACCAATGGAATTATTTTTCAAAATTCTGAAAACATTTCTATGCAAATACAATGTTTTATGTCACCGTCAGTTTGTAAGAGCATTTTGTTTTTTTTCCCCTTAAAAACAATAGATTTTAACTGACTCCAAATTACCCCCTCTAAAACAAAATGAAGGCAGTCACGACAGTCCACCTCTGTATTTCTGAAATTTGGTTACATCATGAAATCCAAAAATAACTGATGAATCTTAATCACTTTAATTTACTTTTCCTGAAATTTATCAAGTAGAACTTCTTCAATCATGTTACATTGACCTGATTAAGTGTTCCAGCATTTTTTCAATAAGATACGCTCTCTGTGTTCCATGTGACATAGCTTCTCCAAGTTTTAAATGTTATTGGAGTAACTTCTCTCTGAATTACAGATTACTGGGACAAATATATATTGGGGTGGGGGAAGGGGAGGTGGTAAAAATAACTAGGCCAGAATTTGGACTAAGAATTGCTGCATCAGAGGAAGATTTAAAATTGTCTTTTTATTTCATTCCTTTAAGTCCAGCAGCCTTTAATCTCTTAAAAAGCAACTTGTACACTTCGTAAGAAATTATGGAACTGAAAGCATCTCTCTACTTTTTCTGACTCAATTATAGATAAAATCACTTTTTTGAAGTCTTCTGTGGCAATGTTGTTTCGATGCCTTGTTAACCAATACCTACTATGCCCAATATCAATATCAGTTCCAAAAAGGAACATTTAGTCATATAAGCTATCTCAAAAGGCTAAGAAAATGACCAGTTCCTTTTATTTTTCCGTCTTCTTCGAGGGGACCTCATTCACTCTGCACGACAATTTCAAGTCAAAATTACTGAAAATATATTATTGAATAGCTATTTAAAATAAACAGCATACCTACAGTGAATGGGAATATACAACATGTCACTACTTCTCTGTAATTTTGTCATTATACTGACAGAAATGATTTAGAGGAGACACAAGAGAATACAGATGCTAGAATCTGAAGCAACAAACAATCTGCAGGAGGAGCAGAGGCTGAGCAACAGCGTGGGAGGAAAAAAATTGTTGACGTTTTAGGATGAAATCCTGCATCAGAGCTCAGAGAAACTGTTTATTTGGCTTTTCATGTGAAAAAAGAATTCCAAAGCAATTGCACTAACTGCAAGGTAGAGTGGCGAAGATATCATGATTTCTGTGCAAGATGGCCTGTGGCATTGGGAGATAAGACTGTTGCTGAAGACAAGAATATCCTGATATATGGGTCAGAAGCTCAGCTTAAGGTTTTATTAAACAGTTTTTTAAGAAAAGTCATTAAAATTGGGTAACGCCAATCTAATGCCATCTTAAAAATAGTGTCAAGGTGAGAAAAGAATTAAATTTGTTTATGAGATTAACATTGTTGTATCATAAGGTCACCTTGTATTTTGGCATTGGAATATGTGACGATATTTGTGGACTTCTCCCACAAATCCTTAGTACAACTTTAGATTGTGTTGGTTGTAAATGCAAAACAACATGTTTCACTGTATGCTTCGGTATATTATACAAATAACAAACAATGAACTGGAATGTAGACCAGTTGGCTTAATCTTTGCATCCAGGTCTCTAAGGATTGCCAGAAAACAAGCAAAACATTTCCATATACAGGCAAATTTTGCTACTGATTGAATAGATACCATGATGATGGGACGGGCAATGGGAGAGTGCCTCCAAAATGTCAGATGTGACTTGGATACACTGGTGAAGATCATTGCCTGTAGCAGGCACATTCTTCATATAAAAGATCCATAGTTTTAGCTGGTTGCTTCAGGCAGGTATTCATCACATTTCTCTGTAAGGAATGAATGCTGTTACATGAATACTCTACATTTTGAGAATCTTGCAATACAAATAAAAGTGTTCTCTCTGGCAAAGCACTGGAGAAAAAGTAAATAACATTTTCCATCTTCGACTAGCATCTTTGAGATAGGACAGAAGTCATTTCCTGGGGCCTGAAATGGCCTTGATGGAAGTCAATCCTGACCACAATGGATGAAACAGTCAAGACACATGAGCAAGGATGAAATTGTCACCGTGAGAGACCAAAGATCTCAGCAAGATCAAAGGAAACAGTTTTACTGTTGGCTTTTTTAAGTACACAGTCTTAGAGTGTCCAGGATTAGTAGAACTAATTGTTCTTTAAGTAAGTAAAAACCATTGTTTTTCAGTTAGTTAAGCAAGAGAGGGTATCAGGTGAGGATGTATGAGATTGGTCAGGTAGCTATTATTTGAAAAGAGGCAGTTACAAGTTTTTCAACTATATAGCAAAGATTCAAGAAGTCAGGCAGAGGTAGGATAGAGCAGATTAAGGGGCAAGCTATAGTGATCGATAATATAGGTATTTGGTAAAACACCCATAAACCAGGAACCAAATATAGACTGATAATGGATTTTTGTCAATTTCTGTCTGAAATGAATTCATTCACTAAGCCCTCATTACTCTTTGGGTTAGAAAAGTCTAAAGATTCACAATACTGCAAGAAGAGATTTCTCATCACAGTGCTAAATGGCATCACACACAAAATGCTGGAGGAACTCAGCAGGCCAGGCAGCATTCATGGAGAAAAGCACAGTCGACGTTCCAGGCCAAAAACCTTTGGCAGGACTAAATGGCATATTGCGTGACTCCAAACTGTGCTCTGTGATTCTGTACTCAGCCAGGGGAAACTTTCACATGCCTGGAACCTGTCAAACCTTGTAAAAATGCTCTAAGTTTCCGTGAAATTCTCTCTCATTCTTTTTAACACTGTAAGATACAGGACACACATCACTCCTAACTTAGCATAGTATATATTTCCATATACAGTCATTTCCATATACAGGCAAATTTTGCTACTGATTGAATAGATACCATGATGATGGGACGGGCAATGGGAGAGTGCCTCCAAAATGTCAGATGTGACTTGGATACACTGGTGAAGATCATTGCCTGCAGCAACACTCACTATCCATGGTACCATTGTCGTGAATCTACACTGCTCTCTCTAAATGGCAAATATTTACATCTTTAAGTACTTCAAGTGTATTCTCACTACATTCCGTACATAAATAAGACCATTAGACATAAGATTAGAATTAGGCCATTTGGCCCATCAAGTCTGGTCCGCCTTTTTATCACGGCTGATCCAATTTTTTCTCTGAGCTCCAATTTCCTGCCTTCTCCCCACATCCCTTAACCATTCAAGATTCTATCAATGCCTGCCTTAAATATACATAAAGACTTGGCCTCCACAGCTGTTTGTGAATTCAACAGATTCACAACCCTCTGGCTAAAGAAATTCCTGCTCATGCACATTCTAAAAGGGCGCCCCTCTATTCGAGGCTGTGTCCTCTGGTCTGAGACATTCCCACCATAGGAAACATCCTCTCCATACCCACTCGATCAAGGCCTTTCACTAGTCAATAGATTTCAATGAGGTCACCCCTCATTCTTCTGAATTCCAGTGAATACAGGCACAGAGCTACCAAACACTCTTCATATGACAAGCCAGTCAATCCTGGAATCATTTTCGTAAACCTCCTTTGAACCCTCTCCAGTTTCATCAGCACATCCTTTGGAAGATAAGGGGTCCAAAACTGCTCACAATACTCCAAGTGAGGCTTCACCAGTGCTTTATAAAGTCTCAACATTACATCCTTACTTTTATATACTACTCCTTTTGAAATGAATGCTAACATCGCATTTGCTTTCCTCACCTTCCTGACTCAACATGCAAATTAACCTTTAGGGTATCCTGCATAAGGATCCCCAAGTCCCTTTGCATTTAGAAAATAGTCTACGCTTTGATTTCTCCTACCAAAGTGCATAACCATATTCTTCCCAACACTGTATTCCATCTGCCACTTGTTTGCCCATACTCCTAATCTGTCTAGGTCCTTCTGTAGCTTCTCAACTTTCTCAAAACTACCTACCCCTCCACCATCTTCGTACTGTCTGAAAATTTTGCAACAAAACCATCAATTCCATCATCCAAAGCATTAACATATAACATAAAAACAATTGGTCCCAACACAGTCGCCTGTGGAACACCACTAGTCACTGGCAGCCTCCCAGAAAAGACTCCTTTTATTCACATTTTTTGCCTCCTGCCAGTCAGCTGGTGTTTATCCATGCTAGGATCTTCCCTGTAATACCAGGGTGTTGTAGCTTCTTAAGAAGCCACATGTGTGCTACCTTGTCAAAGGCCTGCTAAAAACCCAAGTACACAACATCAAGCAATTCTCTTTTGTCTATCCTACTTGTTATTTCTTCAAAGAATTCCAACAGATTAGTTAGGCAAGATTTTCCCTTGATGTAACCATGGGGACTGCAGCCTATTTAATCATGTGCCTCCGAATACCCTGAGAACTCATCCTTAATAATCGACTCCAACATCTTCACGACCACTGAGGTCAGCCTAACTGGCCTATAGTTTCCTTTCTTCTGCCTCTTTCCCTTCAGTCCTATAGTCACCCTTCTTAAAGTGTGGAATGACATTTGCAATCTTTCTGTCTTCCAGAACCATTCCAAAATCTAATGATTCTTGAAAGATCATTATAAATGTCTTCACAGTCTCTTCAGCCACCTCTTTCAGAACCATGGGGCGTACACCATTGGTCCATGTGACTTATCTACCTTCACATATTTCAGTTAACCAAGAACCTTCTCTTTAAGTAATGGTAACTTCACACACTTCATGACCTCTGACACCTGAAACTTCCATCATATTGCTCATGGTTTCCACAGTGAACACTGATACAAGGTACATGAAGATTGATTTCTCGAACTTCCGGTTAAGGCCACACCCACCCCTTCACAATTCCCCATCCTTTTAAACCCTCTCTCACCTTAACTCCTTGCTTGCACTCTCTGGTGCTCCTCCCCCTTTTATCTTCTTCCATGGCCTTCTGTCCTCTCCTATTAGATTCCCCCATCTCCAGCCCTGTATCTCATTCACAAATCAACTTCCCAGCACTTTACTTCACCTCCACCTCCCCACGGTTTCATCTATCACCTTGTGTCCCTTCCTCCCATCCCACCACCTTCTAACCCAGACTCCTCAGCCTTTTTTCGCTAGTCCTGAGGAAGGGTCTTGGCCCTAAAAGTTGACCGTACTCTTTTCCATGTTGCCTGACCTGCTGAGTTCCTTCAGTATTTTGTGTGTGTTGTTTGGATTTTCAGCACCTGCAGATTTTCTCTTGTTTGCAAAATAGTCTTTCAGTTTTCTGTCATTTTGTTGTCCCCCATTACTACCTCTCCAGCAGTCCAATATCCACTCTTGCCTCTCTTTTACACTTCATGTACCTGAAGAAACTTTTGGGATCTTCTTTAATATTATTGGCTAGCTTACCTTTATATTCCATCTTTACCTTCTTAATTACCTTTTTAGTTGTCTTCTGTTGGTATTTAAAAGCTTCCCAATCCTCTGACTTCCCACTAATTTTTGGTCTACTCTATGTCCTCTCTTTGGCTTTTATGTTGGCTTTGACTTTTCTTGTTAGCCACGATTATGTCATCTTGCCTTTAGAACACCTTTTATTCCCTTTGGGATGTATATTTCTTGTGCCTTCTCAAGTTCAAGTTCAAGTTGCTTTTATTGTCATTTCGACCATAAACTACTGGTACAGTACACAGTAAAAATGAAACAACGTTCCTCCAGGACCCTGGTGCTACATGAAACAACACAAAACTACACTGGACTATGTGAGACAGCACAAGGCTACACTAGACTACGTAAAACAACATAAAAACTGCACTAGACTACAGACCTGCACAGGGCTACATAAAGTGCACAAAACAGTGCAGGGCAGTACAACAATTAATAAACAAGAAAGTAGGCACAGCAGAGGATGTATTACAATGTCAGTCTAGGCTCTGGGTATTGAGGAGTCTGATGACTTGGGGAAGAAACTGTTGCACAGTCTGGTCGTGAGAGCCCGAATGCTTCGGTACCTTTTGCCAGATGTTAGGAGGGAGAAGAGTTTGTGTGAGGGGTGCGTGGGGTCCTTCACAATGCTGTTAGCTTTGTGGATGCAGCATGTGGTGTAAATGTCTGTAATAGCAGGAAGAGAGACCCCGATGATCTTCTCAGCTGACCTCACTATCCGCTGCAGGGTCTTGCAATCCGAGACAGTGCGATTTCCAAACCAGGCAATGATGCAGCTGCTCAGGCTGCTCTCAATACAACCCCTGTAGAACGTGATGAGGATGGGGGGTGGGAGATGGACTTTGCACAACACCCAGTCCAGAACTGCCTTTACCCTAATGGGCTCAACCACAAGCTGCTCTAAAATACCATCTTGTAGACATTCCAGAAACTCCCCCTCTTGAAATCCTGCACCAACCTGATTTTCCTAATCTACCTGTATATTGAAACATCCATTGCAATTGTACAATTGCACTTCTGGCATGCATTTTCTATCTCCTGTAGTAACTAGTCGACCACATCCTTATTACTGTTTGGGGGTCTGTATGAAACTCCCATCAGGGTCATTTTACCCTTGCAGTTCCTTAGCTCTATCCACAATGATTCAACATCTTCCAACCCAATGTCACCTCTATCTAATAATTGGATTTCATTTTTTACCAATAGAGCAACACAATCCCTACTGCCTTCCTGACAGTCCGTTCAACACAATGTGTATCCTTGGAAATTAAGCTCCCAGCTATAATCTTCTTTCAGTCATGATTCAGTGATGCCTACAACATCATACCTGCCAATCTGGAACTGTGCTACAAGTTCATCTACCTTATTCGTATACTGCATGCATTCAAATACAGTATACAGTAGCACTTTTAGTCCTGTATTCACCGTTTTCAGTTTTGACCACCTTTGAGGTTGCAACTCATCTAGTTGACTGCAATTTTGAACTATCATCAGCCTCTCCTACACTACACATTGCCTCTGTTTGTAAACCAACTGCTTCATCTTCAGCCCTATCACTCTGGTTCCTACCACCCTGCCAAATTAACTTAAACTCACTCAAACAACTCTAGCCAACCTGCCTGCGAGGGACCCCCTTGGGTTCAAGTGTAACCTATCCCTTTTGTACAGGTCATACCTTCTTCAGAAGAGGTCCCAATGATCCACAAATCACTGGCCCCTGCATCAGTTCCTCAGCCACACACTCACCTATCAAATCATCCTATTCTTACTCTCACTAGCACATTGCAGAGACAGCAATCAAGAGATTACTACCTTAGAGGTCCTGTTTTTCAGCTTTCTACCTAGCTCCCTAAAATCTCTCTTCAGGACCTCCTCACCTTCTCTACCTATGTCATTGATGCCAATATGCACCAAAACTTCTGGTGGCTCACCCTCGCCCTTGAGAATGCCATGGAACCGATCTGATACACCCCTGATCCTGGCACCAGGGAGGCAACATACTATCCGGATGTCTTTATTGCACCCACAGAACCTCATCTTTGTTCCTCTGATTCTGGAATCTCCTGTCAACACTGCAGTCCTCTTCACCTCTCTGCTCTTCTGAGCCATAGCACCAGATTCAGTGTCAGAGAGCTGGTCACTGTGATTCCCCATGGTAGGCTGCCCCTTCAAGAGTATCTTAAGTTATACACTTACTATTGAGTGGAATGGTCACTGGCTCTGCACTTCCCCTCCTTCTCCTGACAGCCACCCAGTTACCTGTCTCCTGCAACCTAAGGGTGAATACCTCCCTGTAGCTCCTGTCTATCACCTCCTCCATCACCTATATGAGTCAAAGATCATCAAGCTTCAGCACCAGTTCCTTAATACATTCTTTCAGGAGCTGCAGATTCGTGCACCTGGTGCAAATGTGTTTATCTGAGAAAGTGGAAGTACTTCCCACACAGAGTACAAAACACTGCCCCTGGAGCCATTCTCACTCATCTACTATGCCCTTACTGATGAGGAATTAACACATGGGAGGGAGAGACAGAGGGGGATAGAGGGTGATAGAGGGAGATGGAGGGATGGAGGGAGAAGAGGGAGAGAGACTTACAAGATACTTAACCTCATCCAAGTCAGATCTGGCCTAAGCCTGATGAGCCAAAGCCACTTTAAAGACTGGCCTACTGACAAGGATGGCCACTCCACTTGCCCTTGAATTATTCTTATTGACCCGTTCTAATGAATTCCACTTGCTGATTGGTCATTCCGCCAATCAAAAAAAAATGCCATGAAACTCTGCCTTCAAAATCTTGATTGCCACCCAGATTTAAAAGTAGCTATTTTCACGCACATGTGGATTGTCCAACTCAGAGAAACTGGCTCAGAGCTCTACTTTATTAATCTTAAATGCAGTAGCACATCTTTACTATTGTACTATATCCTCTCATAATAAAAACAACAAGCAATTTGCCTTCCCAATCATGCTCCAGACCTTAATATTTACTTCCACTAGTGTGTATAATCACTGGAATATTACCATTTCCCAATCTCTCATCTTTTAACATTTTTTTCTACTGTGCTCACTAAAGCAGATAACTTTGCATTTTTCACATTGTACTTTATCTGCTGTTCTACATTTGCTCAGCTCATCTATATCACCATCTTTTAATCCTTCTTCCTATTTACTCACAAACCCACCCAATTTTGTACGTCATCAAACTTGTAAGTATGTTATTTAGTCACTTAGTCAAATTAATATAGTTGGTGAAAGCACCAGTCTCTGATCCACCTCACTATTTACAGCCTGCCACCAGAGAAATATCTGCATATTCCTACTTGTCACTCTCTGTCCAACAGTCAATAATCAATTCAAAGCAGTATACCAGTTTCACTGATTTATGTTCAAAACTTGTTGACCAAATTCTGCATGGCATCTTTCTGAAAATTTCCTGAAAATCCAAATGTAGAACAGTCACATGCTCAAAGAGATGCTAGATTAGTCAAATATGATTTTCATTTCATAAATCTATGTGATGCACCATCAATAACTCTCGGGGATGGGAGGCGAACGATAGGCTTTTATTAGCTGCAAGAAATCACCACACAACATCCTGGAGACTGAGGGGGAAGCAGTGTCTCCAATCGCCTTTATACAGGGGTCTGTGGGAGGAGCCACAGGACCAGTCAGCAGAGGGGCGTGTCCAGACAGGTATATGTAGTTCACCACACAATGCTGCTTCAGTTCAGCCAAATTTAAGGTGTTCTATTATAGCACCATTCACTTCAGATTCTAACATTGTCCCTGTGACTGGTATTAGACTGTATGGACAGCAATCCCCCGTTTTCTCCCTCCCACTTCAAAGCTCAAAGTTCAAAGTAAAATTTATTATCAGCGTACTTCCATGTCCCCACATGCAATCCTGAGATGCTTTTTTCCTGCGAGCATAATTAGCAAATCTATAGAATAGTAACTGTAAATAGGATCAACAAACAACAAACTGTGCAAATGCAAGTATAAATAAACAGCAATAAATAACAAGAGCATGAAATAACAAGATAAAGAGTCCTTAAAGTGGGACCATCGGTTGTGGGAACACCTGAAGTAGAATAAATGTAATTAACCCTTTCTGTTCAAGAGACTGATGGTTGAGGGGTAGTAATTGTTTTTGAACCTGGTGGTTTGAGTCCTGGCGCTTTTGTTTTAAGTAGTGAAATTATTATCAATAATGCTTTCATAACAGGATGTATGTGCATGACTGGTAGAGGTATCACAAATAAAACACTGAAATTGAAGTCTGCTGGAGAAATGTCTCAAGTGCTGCTAAATGCACAGGTCCAGCAAAACGTGACAAGTGACTGTTTCATTGTTCAAACAACAAGGACGCCACTAGAGGGAGTACACCTACTCAAAGCTGAGACCGCGCAGATTTAAGGAAGAACCATAGCATTAAAAACAGTCTGCACACGAAATCTTAATCAGTTCATATCTGCCCCTCCAGCTAGATTACGGATTTTTTCTATTACTCTTAAAAAGTTAACTCATCGTATTACTCAATCACTAAAAGAGATTTGCGAATCATTTGCTTGATTTCCCGTTGAGGGATTTCAATGTGTGAGGCTGCCAGCTACATTTGTATATATTTCGAGCACCCGTCCAAAGTGCTCTATTGGTTCAGAAGCACTTTGAGATATCGCAACAACTTGAAAGCCCGGTTTAACAGCACCGAGGCTATGAAGAACCTTTATAAAAAATGGTCACAATGTGAAAACTTGGTCTCATTCCAACCATCACATAAAGGTATGCATGAAGATGAGCTGAATGGCTCCTTTATGATGCTGTGATAATTTTGTGGTTCTGTTCTACAGTAAATGAAGTGACACTGCCCATCCTGGCAGCTTCTGACACACCTCTACCGAGAGAGTGAACCTATAGAAAGGGTTTGGCCCAGATGGAGACCGCAGCCTTGTCTTCATATGTCTTGCATGACTCAGCTGGCAAGAGTATTCACAGATACCTTTAACCTCTCCCTACTCCAATCTGAGGTTCCCACCAGCCTTTAGAAGACCAAGATCTTCACAATGTCAAAGCAAAAGGTAACATTGCATAATAACATCCACCGAGTAGCTCTGACATCCATTAACACGAAGTGCTTTGAGAGGTTGCTCACGATACAAATCAACTCCAGCCTGCCAGACAACCTCAATCCATCACCATTCATTTAGCACCAAGACAGATGCTATCCCTCAGGCACTGCACTCAACTCTGGAACAAGTGGACAACTTACGTCAGACTCCTATTTATTGACTATAGCTCTGCCTTCAATAACACAATTCCAAAGAAGCTCATCTCAAATTTCTTAGACCAAGAACATAGCACCTACCTCTGTAACAGAATCCTTAACTTCCTGACCAACAGACCACAATCAGTAAGGATAGGCAACTGCACCTCTGCCATGATTTTTCCCAACACTGGTGCCCTCAAGGCTATTTCCTCAGCCCCTTATTTTACTCCCTATATACTCATGACTGTGTGGCCGGATTCTGTTCTAACTCTACCTACAAGTTTTAGATGCCATGCTGAATTTTGCAAACTTCGAAGTAGAGGCATTGCAATGCCTTTTTCTTAATTACACTTACATGTTGAGTGTTCCTCTGAAATATTACTACCAAGGAATTTAAAGTTGTTGACCCTCACCACCTCTAATCCTCCATTGAGGACTGGCTCCTGGATCTCCATTTCTTCCACCTGAATAATCATCTCCTTCATCTCGCTGGCATTGAGTAGGAGGTTCCCCCACTACATCCCACATGACAGATTCCCCCCCCCAAAGCAGACCAATTCATGGGGCACCCATCCCAACCCGCAGGCAAACATATGACAAAATGGTGCTCTTGGATAACTGCTCCCCATGCAGGCCAGGCAAAATCCTTCTGTGCCAGGCCCCACTTTCCCAGATACAGCTGTAGCAAACTGACAAGACAAAAAGTTGACGAGAGCCTAGTGGCCTGGTGTCAAGACAACAAGTTTTCTTTCAACGTCAGAGAATCAAAAGAGCTGGTCATTGACAGTACATGCCCTCTTCATATCGATGGTAGAGATGTTTGAGAGTTTCAGGTTGTTAGCTGAAAATGTCACCAATAGCTTATCCTGGTCCAACTATATGGACACTATGGCCAAGAAAGCAGATCAGCATCTCTACTCTTTCTACAATATGTCCCCAATGACCCTCACCAATGTTTGTAGATGCACCATGGAGAGCATCCAATCCAGATGCATTACAGCTTGTATGGCAACAGTTCTTCACAAGACCACAAGAAACTGCAGAGAAGATTGTGAACACAGACCAGACTACCATGGAAACTAGGCTCTCCATTTCCCACTACCTTGAGAATACCGCCAAAATAAACAAATACAACACCCAGTCTGGTATTCTTTCTTCTCCCCCCCACCCCACCACCCTCCATCAGGAGGAAGATACACAAGCTTGAAAACACACAGAAGCAGGATGAGGAACAGCTTCTATCCTGCTCTTGTAAGACTCCTGAATAGACTTCTTGTAGGATCAAGATGAACTCTTGATCTCTCAATTATATTGTCGTAGCTGGTGCTTCTTATTTGTCTATATGTATTGCACTTTCTCTGTAACTGTATCAGAATATTATGCATTCTGTTATTGTTATTCTGCTTGTACTACCTCAATGTACCTCATGTTTCAAATTAACTTTCTGGTTGACATGCAAAACCAAACTTTTCACTGTATCTCTGTGCATGTGACAATAATAAACCAATTATCTAGTAAGTTAACTTATTGCATTCATAACATTTTTGATAATTGCTTCAATTGCAAATTGTATCAAAATTATCTTTTTACTTATTCAACACATTCAAAAGGGTTAATCCTATTGTGCAATTTGCTAATCTTGTTTATGCAGTTACTGTAACTTAAGACCATAAGAACATAAAACATAGGAGCAAATTAGGTCACCTGGCCCATCCATTTTGCCTGATTTATCTTCCCTCTCAACCCCATTCTCCTACCTTCAACTCGTAACCTTTGATGCCCGAGCTAATCAAAAACCAATCAATCTCTGCCTTAAATATATCCAATAACCTAGTCTCCATCACCATCTGGCAATGAATTCCACCGGTTCACCACCCTCTGGTAAAGAAATTCATCCTTATCTCTGTTCTAAATGGACATCTCTCTATTCTGAGGCAGTGGCCTCTGGTCCTAGACTCCCACACTATAGGAAATATCCTCTCCACATCCACTCTATCTAGGCCTTTCAGTATTCAACAGGCTTCAATGAGATCCCCTCTCCTTCTTCTAAACTCTAGCAAGTACAGACCCAGAGCCATCAAACACTATTTATATTTTACCCTTTCATACTTGGAATCATTCCTGTGAATCTCCTCTGGACCCCCTCCAATGCCAACACATCTTTTCTTAGAAAAGAGGCGCAAAACTCCACACAAAGCTCCAAGTGAGGTCTGACCAATGCCTTATAAAGCTTTGGCAAATTTCATGATATATGCCAGTGATATTAAACATGATTCCAATTCTGACCTTTGCGGAACACCACTAGCCATTAGCTCCTTTATTATATATATATATATATATAGATTTTATGTAAATAAAATGCTGATAGGTGATGTGTATGCAGTGGTGGTGGGGTTTGGTGCGGTGTGTTAATGGGCAGAAGTGTTGATCACCCTGACAACTCGGGAGAAGTAACTGTTTTTGAGTCTACTGGTCTTAGCACAGACTCTGTATAGTTTTTTCCTCTCATAAGAATAAGCACAGTGGGAACGATTCTTCATGATATTGCTGGCCAAATATCTCAAGCAGAAATTACACTTCGGAGAAACGAAGAAGATTAAACTAAAACAATGATATTTTCCCGTTTTCTCTGCACGATAAACTAAAAATGTTGCAGTAATTCACTCCACTGTGACACCAGCCCACACAATGACCAAATGTTCCAGGTTTCAGGGTTGGAAGGGGTGGGAGGCATGTGGGTGAAGGTGGATTTCCATTGTTTCAGGCTTTGACACGGAAGGCTTGGCAGCCATTGGTGGAGGCGACAAAGTTGGGAGACAGGTCTGATGTCTACCTAATGGTCCCCGAAGAGATTGCATTAAAAATTACACACAAATTAATGGCAATGCTGTATACACTCATTTCTCAATAATTGCAAGGGACAGAATAGAGACTTGCTCCATAAAAACCTGAAATCACAGCTTCCATTACTCCCATATACAGATGCTTTTACTACCTGAACTTCAGAGTATCAAAAATTAACCAAATTATGAGAACAGTCACTTATAATACCCTTTTATAGTGTCCATTTTCATAACTTGGTTAAACCGAACACAATATTGGTATTTGGATTTCCTGCATCTGCAGATTCTCTCGTGACAATGTTGGTATTACTCAGATGAAGGAACTGTACTTGCTTACCTCTCCTCTGAACACTCATGATTATTAGAAATTGAAAATACAAAGAATTGAAGATGTTTGAAATCTGAAATGAAAACATAAGTAATATACATAAAATGCTGCAGATGTCCAGCAGGTCAGGCAGTGTCTATGGAGAGAGAAACAGAATCAATGATTCAGGTCAGAGACCTTTCTTCAAAGCTGGGGAAGAGAGAAAACAAGTTAGTTTTCTGATACTCAGCCACAAATTTATCTGTCACTGTGTGGAAATAATACTTCAGACAAAGGCATTAAAGGGATGATTAGTTAACAAAAGAATGTATGGTCTGATACTGATTGGATGCTTAAAGTGGGTCCTTTTGTGGGAATCCATCATGACCAGAACATGAGGTGAGGAACAGAGCTAAGAAAACTTGTCAGAACTCCCCATAAGGTTCCCTTCTAGGCATTTCCAGAATCTATTCCTCTACGGCAGCATGCCAAGGAGCTATACACCCGAAAGCAGTTTTTTTACTGTGATGATAGAGATCTGTTGGCAGTATTCTATTCTTGCGCCTGCACCTGGACGACTCTGCAGGTGGAAGTGAAGATCGCTGTCACTCTGAACTTCTCCACCTTGGGATTATTTCCCAGGTTTTGATTCACTGCTGCTAATGGGGCATTATGGTCACTCTCTAACCAAGGAGGGGATTCTGCATCCTACCCATCTAGCAGATGGCAGGAATCATCCACACCTAGATATTTTGCAGAGAATTTTAAAACTTTGATCATTAGCTGTTAACCCCCTTTCCTATAGGTAATTTGAAATCAAAGCAGATTTAGCAGCATCTATGGAAAGAGAAACAGAGTTAACATAAGAGCTTCCATCATTTTGCTCTTTTCCTTCTACCTTGATGACTTGCAGGATGTTGATGATAGGGAGCTCAGTTATGGTAATTACTTTGAATATCCTAATGGTGGGTAGTTAGCTTCCTCCTGTTGGAGATGGCTGTTTCCTAGCAATTCTATGAATTTTGCTTGTAACACATCAGTCAATGCCTGAACAATGCCATAGTCTTGCAGCATACGGACAAGCTCTATTTGCTGAGAAATTGCAGACTGAACTGAACATCCTCACTTTTGGTGAAGCAACTGAAAGTAGTTTCAGTCCGAGAGGCTGTACAGATGAACTCTTGCATTGGCCTCTGTCAATGCAAACCTGATGTGAGATATGAATCCCAACACTTTGTATGTCCCTTTGTTGCCCACTGACCTCACTTTTACAAGGATTCCTTGATGCCACACCAGATCAAGGATAGTCATTCTCAACCCATCTTCAGTTCACTAATACGTATTGAGACTGGGCTGTGATGATGTCTGGGATCAAATGTTTCTGATGAAAACCAAACTAGACATCAGTACAAAGGCTACTTGTGAGCAAGTCCCTCTTGAAAGCACTGTCAATGACAGCTTCTATCACTTTGTTGAGTGTGAGTAGGCAGTACAGGGGACCTGGGTTGAAATACACCTGATTTATACATATTCTCCCAGACTCTGTTCTAAGGTACAATAGTCAAAGTTTCTTCACCGGGAAACAATGAAGATATCACCTATAGAAAACCCCACTGTCATCCTCGAACTCTCTTTCAGGTAAGATCAAACATTATGAACTTCAGGTCACCTTTTGTCAGCACACTTTCTTTTATTGAATGGTTTTCTCACTGATGAGAAGATCAGTTCCTTCTGTGATTTAACCCGGCTACGTTCAGGAATAGTTGTCACAATTCACATGCCAGTAATGACTCCTTTCTCCTATGCTGACTTTCTCCACTGTATATTTTTTCATTCAGTCCCCAAAGACAGTCAAGACTGAAGCTTTCACTTTATGATTTTTGGAAGAAATTGCTCACTTCTAACCTATGGAAAATTAAGTTTATGGACAGTTCTCAGGAAAAGCCCTTGCATAGCCTAGAATCCCAATGTTTCTTGCTGGCTAGCTGGTTTTGATTTGTATTGCTCTTTATGAACAGAACAGACCTGGCAATTTTCTGCATTGTTAGCTAGAAATCATAGAGCAACACTTGGTAATGATGTCTCCCTACCCAGAATGCTTTGTGGAACTATAAGCCTGGAGAGCAACTACAGAGTATATTGAATTTTATACTAGTAAATGCACAAACTACACCTTAAATTACAAAATGTAAGCCTAGAACTTAGTGTGAACAAAATTAATATAAAACTAATTGATATACATATATCACATTTCTTTCATTTCAATAGGTCTGTATAATTATTTACAGAAAGATGGAGAAAGGAATTCAAAAAATATTTATAATCATAACACCACTTGGGCATTGATATTCACAAGAATTTATTCAAGATTGGAGAAGATAAGTAGATTTGGCAAGTCACCAAAGTTTCTAGCAAATTTCTAGTGGTGGAACGTGGAGAGTAATCTAACTGGTTCTAACTGGGATGGAGGCTCTAATGCACAGGATCTAAAAATGCTACAGAGGTTTGCAGACGTAGCCAGCTCTATCATGTGCGCTGGCCTCCCCACCATTGAGGACACCTTTAGAAGTCAGTGCCTCAGGAACACTGCACAAATCCACTAAGGACACTCACCATCCAGGATATGCCCATTTCTCATTGCTACCATTAGAGAGGAGAAACAGGAGCCTGAATATGCAGTCAACATTTTAGGAACAGCTCCTTCCTTCATTTATCAGATTTCTGAATGGTCCATGAACCCATTACCTCACTGTTTTACTCTGCTTCTTCACTATTTATTTATTCTATTTTGTACTGAAACTTAAAATGATTTTTACGAAGCAACACATCTCATGACATAAACATACCAAGAGATTCAGCAGCCTTATAAAACTCTAGTGAGGCTGCATCTGGAGTATTGCACACAGTTCTGGTTGCCTCATTATAGGAAGGATGTTGAGGTTTTGGAAAGGGTGCAGAAGAGGTTTACCAGGATGTTGGCTGCTGGAGTGCATGTGCTATAACAGGAGGTCAGTCAAACTTGGTTTGTTTTCTCGGAAGCGGTGGTGGTTGAGGGGAGATCTGATAGAGGTTGAAAACATGAGAGGCATAGATAGAGCAGACAACAGTATCTTTTTGCATGAATTGAAATGTCCAATACCAGAAGGCATGCATTTAATGTGAGAGGAGTAATTTCTTTTTTTATTCTTATTAATTTTTTTATTGAGTTTTCAAATTACAGAAAGAAAGAAAAAAATTATCAACCCTTCTCCCCTCCCCCCAACATATCCCTATAGAAAGAAAGAAAAAAAGAGAAGAAAAAAAGAAAGAAAGAAAGAATGCCTGGATATCAGAAGATCCCCACATGCTCCGTGGAGTTCATAATAGCTTTAGTATATATATAGAGAGGAGTAATTTCAAAGAAGATGTAAGGGGTGGTAGTAGAGGCAGAAATATTAGACACTTTTAAAAGCCATTGAGATAGACACATGAATGTGATGAAAATGGAAGGATATAGACAGTGCATGTAGAAGAGGCTAGTTTATGAAGCTATTTGATTACTAATTGAATTGGTGCAGCGCAAAATCGTACTGTACCACTCTATGTAGATGCTGGAAATCCAGAGCAGCACACAAAGTGTTGGAGAGACTCAGCAGGTCAGTCAGCATCTAGGGAGAGGAATAAAGAGTCCATATTTCGGGGCAAGACCCTTCACCAGGACTGGAAAGGAAGTCTGGTGACTGTAAGTTAAATGACAGATGTCAATGATGATAAACCTGATTCTGATTCTTTCTGCTGAGATATTAAATCAAGGTGACTGCTTGACTATCAGTTAGATGGTAAAGTTCCTAAGGTACCATCTTGAATAAGGGTAAAAAACAACAGATGGAATCATAAAGGATCAATAAACACATAAAGCAGGAAAAGAAAAATCTGAGGTAATGATTGTTTATTTAAGGTTTTGTCAAAATTTAATATTGAGATTACTGTCTGTTAGTTTCGGTTGCAAAGTCCTTTGAAAAGAAATTCCTCTAAACATTATTATGTTAAAAATGTCCATTTTTGTATGATCTGTCACGGTCATTCTCTTTGAGACCAATAGGTGGTGCAGTAGAGAGGAATATCAACACTAATCTATGCAGAGCCTTTGAAGTGTCTGTAACAGAACTTTATGGTGAATTTTGAATCCATAAAGTCCCTCAGCTGACTCCGGCTTTATAGTAAATATTTTATTTTTAAATACCAGAGCATGTTGATAAATTAAATGGTAGATTTTGAACAGATAATGATTACATTAAACTCATTTTAAATGATTTTTATTTCAATTATTCTTTCATTTATTCTGGTTCATTTGTTGTTCACTCTCAAACAAAAAATTGGTACAAGTTTTCTGTGTACCTATAACTAAGGGAAATAGTCTCTGTTCTACCAGTTCCTCTGGGAAAATGTTGTTGACTAAAATGCTACTGACAGTGTCCATTGCTGGAGCAGTGCAGCACTAAAACCAGGAGTATCAAAATCATCAGGGACCACCCCCCCCCCCCCCCACCCCCACAACCTAGGTCATGCTCTACTCTTGCAAATGCCATCAGGTATAAGGTACAGCAGCCTCTGAACTCACACCACCAGCTTCCAGAACAGTTACTATCCCTCAACCATCAGCCCCTTGAGCCAAAGATTCAACTTCACTTGCCCCATCATTGAATTGCTCCTGCAATCAATAGACTCACTTTCAAGGACTCGACATCTCATGCTATTGATACTACTTTATTTTCTTTTGTATTCGCACAGCTTGTTGTCTTCTGCACTCTGGTTGAACGTCCTAGTTGGGCTTTCTTTCATTGACTCTGGTATGGTCATTATTCTATAGATTTATTGAGTATGCCCACAAGAAAATGAATCTCAGGGTTGTAAATCGTGGCATATATATATACACTTTGACAATAAATTTACTTTGAACTTTGAGAAAAGATTTTGAATCTCTGTAACGAAGTGGCCTGATACGTCACACTTCATGGTACTGTGTAGGATTATAATTCAGCAACAGTGTAATCTCTAACTCATTGAAAAAGTGTACAAAAAATTTATTACAAAGATTTACTGTTAGTAGTTTTCAAAAGGGTAAACTAAATGAACATCATTAAATAATTTCAGACCTTCACTTAATTCCTTAATACACAAGTAAAATTAATCAATTTCAAAACTGGTTTCCAGTCTCCACAAAGTACTTCATTTTCCATAAATAAACTAATCTGATTACACTCTCAGATCTACAGGCCAGGGTTGATTTCCTACTTATTCTAATTTTCAGATTATTTGTCTCACAGTGGCTCTGGTTTTTTAACCCATTTTCAGCTCAGAATTTTGTGCCCTACTTTTAGGTCTCTTATGTTTACATTAACCACTGAGTCCACCTAGTATTTCTCCTTTTTATCAACATCATGACTGTGTATTTATTTCAGGCGTTAACAGGTTTAAGTGCACAAAGTATGAAATGATTTATGAATTTGAGAAAGTTACTAAGGAGTGGGCCTAAATCTTGAACTTTCAGAGATCACAGGAGATACAAGAGAGTACAGCAGTACAGGGACGCCTAAGGAAAACTATTTTGGGCACTTGAGGAAATACTTATTAACCTAGCGGTGGGAAGGAAATTAAATAGGTATCCAGTGACCAACATGAACTAGCCATCAGGTGATCACTGTGGTAACAATCTGAGTACACTGACAGAACAGCACCTGGGAAGATATTACACAAATTCCACGTCAGCATCGAAGAGTCACGTCAAGAATTTAAACAAGGACCAGCTACAAATAGCAAGTAACTGTGGAACAAAGTGAAATAAATTGCCTTTTACAGCACTTTATCACATTTGGAGAAGACATACTTAGAAGTATTTCATAGCCACATATCAAGTTTCAAGCGCTGCCTCAGAAGTTGCAATACAAATAAATATACCTGGTGCAACATGTCTGTTTTGATGTTTACCTTGCAAATAAGCAAATAGTTTAAATATATTTACCTACCCTGCTCTGATAACCCTTTATCAGATTTTCTCCCACCTACTTACCAGATTTAATTTTGCATGTTTATTTAGTTTCTGACTCAACTAATAACCTTGCAAGTAAATTAGCAGCCTTACAATTCTAAGCACAACGATTTTCCTCACCCGTGTTCTAAATTTCTTATCTTTAACCTTATTTTACTATCTCATTATTCTTCACCCTCAATTACTGGAAAAAGTCTTCCTACCAATGGCATATTATCCATTACATATTGAAATTGTTCTTATAAACAAAAAAGATCTAAATAAAAGATGCCCTCAATTTTTGAAATTTATTGTGTTTTGTTTTTCCTCATCTAGGTCCCTAGTCATATCCTGATGCTACCAAATTACATCCTCTCCGCCGTCTTAACGGCTTATAATTTGTTAAGGTTATTAACTACATTTGAAATATCAACTGATGTTCACAGTTAGATAACCTAGTAGCGACTGTCTACAAAAGATCCTTCTGATAGTGTGCAGTTCATTATTGTACACCCAACTCCAAGTGAGTTTTCAAACATTAAATCTTTAATACCCTTGAACCAAATGTTTTAAAAGTAAAGAATTCCATCATTTTTCCCCATTGGTTTAGCAATTTTGGAGTATCATGATTGTGCAGATTACTAGAAAAGTAACCCAAACGCCTAGATTGATAATAGATAGATATGAGTTCAGATCCCACTTTAGGAACTGTGGGATTTGAATTCAAAATTTTAATACCGGGAAAAAGAAAAAGTTCTCAGTTTGTTGCAAAAAATCCTATCAAGTTCACCAATACCCTTTGGAGAGGAAATCTGCCACTCTGGCTTATATTGTGATTCAAGACCTACACCAATATGATAAAATCTTCACTGCACTTGAAAGGAACAAGCAATGTTTGAGATAATTGCTTTATTAAAACAGAAGAATGATAAAACCAGATGAACCGCCTGGCATCAGCTAGGCACCAACAGGACACCAGAAATTGGTCCAACCTTGCAAATGCTTCGCAGGAACTCTGAGGATTTGGATCAAAAACACCTGACGTAGTTGTGCTCTTGCAATCATGTCTTTCAAACAATGTGCCAGATCTCTCCATCACAATGCCTGGGTATCTTCTTTCCCTGTCAAAACTGGTGGTACCATTATATGCAGGCAAGATTAAGCAATAATTGCGGAGCTCGCAACACTGACTGCTATGTTTTGTAACACACAGATCTATAATTAATTTGGAGAAAAAGACGGGAGCCCAAGAGATGTGAGTCTTAGTTTATTCTTTAACCAATGCATGCTATATCACGTGGTAGCGTCATGACATATGCAATACACATATTTTTACATATAACCCAACAAGAATTATATAAATGAAAAAGAATGCTTAATTAAACAATATATATATACAACATTACTCAAATACTACAGAAATATTAAATACACAACATCCTTCCCAGCCTAGCCATAAACTCCAACACAATATCAAATGCATCACAACTATATACACCATATACTATATAATATAACAACTATATAGGCACCCACAGCATAGTCAATTCTTAAATTGTCCCATTCAGGCCAAAAGATTTAATCACTGTGGAGTATTTGTTACACTCATGGGATAATGTCTTTACTGATTGCTCTGCCTGGCAGGTGAGACTTGTGGTTGTGGAAACAATCTCAGGTTCTGGGGCCGCCTCAGTGCTGGTTGTTGGAGTTGACTCTGAGATTGCTGGAAGTAGATCTGGCGGCTCTGGTATTTACTTTCATCCTTGCTTCTCTTCCAGTTCCGGTTTCCTTCTCTCCCTTTATCCCACTCATCTTTCTTGTGCTCTTTCTCTCTTTCCAGCCTTACTCTTTCTCATTCACATTCTTTCACTCTATCTCTTCTGTCCTTTTCAACTTCTATTTTCTTGTGAGTATCTCTGAATTTGCTGATTTCTCAATAAAGTAGGTCTTGTGCATTTTCTTCCATCTACACGGCACTTAAGTTATCCTCCTCGTTCTCTTTTCTTCTTTCTAGAACACACATGTTGATTTTGGGAAGGTACATTTAGTTCACTGGAGTATTCTCTTACTTCTCCTTCTATTTCTCCCTTTATGATCTGATTTTCCTCATTTCCTCATCCACAACATCATTTGACAAATCTTCAGCTGTTGTATCTCCATTACCTCCTTTCCTTTACAGCCTTCCATTCATCTGGCTGGGCTTTTGTCTTTGCATCACTTCTACAAGCAGCTTTTCGTCTTTCACTTGAAGTTCATGCAATAACCTTAATGCATGCAGAGTAGGTTCTGGCTCTTCATACTCACAATATCTGAATAACTTTCCTGAAGCTCTTTGAACACTCTTCTGGCTTAAAACCAAGCCACATTTCACAAGTAACTGCCCAATTAACATATCAGGAACATTCTCATATATGTTACCTACAAAACTGTTGTAGATAAACCACTGCTGTCATTACTTTCACATTCCCTCTGAGCAGCACGTCCTTCCTTGGTCCAATATGCTTTCCAACCAGAGGTCATTCTTACCCTTGGCCATGAGGCTCTATAATGAGTCAACCTATAAGCCAGGTAAGTGATGACCCCCTGTTGCAGTAATTTATATTATTCTTTCTTACTTCTCTTCTAATATTTGTATATCTGTCCATTTGTAATACTACTGTGACACCGTAATTTCCTTTGGGACCAATAAAGTATCTATCTATCATTAAGTCCATCACTGAACTGACAATGCTCAGACCATTTCTTCAGTTTGGCCACGTACACTGAAATAGAAACATAGAAACATACAAAGTTGTGCCGAACATGTTCCTGCCTTAGAAATTACTAGGCTTCCCCATAGCCCTCTACTTTTCTAAGCTCCATGTACTTACCCAAAAGCCTCTTAAAAGACCCTATCATATCCGCCTCCACCACCATTGTTGGCAGCCCATTCCATGCACTCACCACTCTCTGCATAAAAAACTTACTCCTGACATCTCCTCTGTACGTACTCCCCAGCATCTTAAACCTGTGTCCTCCTCTGGCAACCATTTCAGCCCTGGGAAAAAGCCTCTGACTATCCACACGATCAATACCTCTCATCATCTTGTACACCTCTATCAGGTCACCTCTCATCCTCCGTCGCTCCAAGGAGAAAAGGCCGAGTTCACTCAACCTGCTTTCATAAGGCATGCTCCCCAATCTAGGCAACATCCTTGTAAATCTCCTCTGCACCCTTTCTATGGTTTCCACATTCTTCCTGTAGTGAGGCGACCAGAACTGAGCACAGTACTCCAAGTGGGGTCTGAGCAGGGTCCTATACAGTATTGCTGCAATATTACCTAAATTCAATTCCACAACTGATGAAGGCCAATGCATCGTATGCCTTCTTGACCACAGAGTCAACCTGAGCAGCTGCTTTGAGTGTCCTATGGAATCGGACCCCAAGATCTCTCTGATCCTCCTCCTGCCAAGAGTCTTACCATTATTCCGCCATCATATTTGATCTACCAAAATGAACCACTTCACACTTATCTGGGTTGAACTCCATCTGTCACTTCCCAGCCCAGTTTTGCATCCTATCAATGTCCCGCTGTAACCTCTGACAGCCCTCCACACTATCCACAACACCTCCAAACTTGTCATCAGCAAACTTACTAACCCATCCCTCCACTTCCTCATCCAGGTCATTTATAAAAACCATGAAGAGTAAGGATCCCAGATCAGATCCCTGAGGCACACCACTGGTCACCGACCTCCATGCAGAATATGACCCGTCTACAACCACTCTTTGCCTTCTGTGGGCAAGCCAGTTCTGGATCCACAAAGCAAGGTCCCCTAGGATCCCATGCCTCCTTACTTTCTCAATAAGCCTTGTAATGTGGTACCTTATCAAATGCCTTGCTGAAATCCATATACACTACATCTACTGCTCTTCCTTCATCAATGTGTTTAGTTACATCCTCAAAAAATTCAATCAGGCTCATAAGGCACGACCTGCCCTTGACAAAGCCATGCTGACTGTTCCTAATCATATTATTACTCTCCAAATGTTCATAAATACTGCCTCTCAGGATCTTCTCGATCAACTTACCAACAACTGAAGTAAGACTCACTGGTCTATATTTTCCTGGGCTATCTCTACCCCCTTTCTTGAATAAAGGAACAGCATCCGCAACCCTCTAATCCTCTGGAACCTCTCCGTCCCCATTGATGATGCAAAGATCATCGCCAGAGGCTCAGCAATCTCCTCCCTCTCTTCCCATAGTAGCCTGGGGTACATCTCATCCTGTCCCGGTGACTTATCCAACTTGATGCTTTCCAAAAGCTCCAGCACATCATCTTTCTTAATATCTACATGCTCAAGCTTTTCAGTCTGCTGCAAGTCGTCACTACAATAACCAAGATCCTTTTCCATAGTGAATACTGAAGTAAAGTATTCATTAAGTACCTCTGCTATTTCCTCCGGTTCCATACACACTTTCTTCCTGTCACTCTTGATAGGTCCTATTCTTTCACATCTTATCCTCTTGTTCTTGACATACTGGTAGAATGCCTTGGGGTTTTCCTTAATCCTGCCCACCAAGGCCTTCTCATGGCCCCTTCTGGCTCTCCTAATTTCCTTCTTAAGCTCCTTCCTGTTAGCCTTTTAATCTTCTAGATCTCTAACATTACCTAGCTCTCTGAACCTTTTGTAAGCTTTTACCTTCTTGACTAGATTTATTACAGCCTTTGTACACCACCGCTCCATAACTTCCCTGTCTCATTGGAACGTACCTATGCAGAACTCCACACAAATATCCCCTGAACATCTACCACATTTCTTCTGTACTTTTCCCTGAAAACATCAGTTCCCAATTTAAGCTTCCAAATGGACTTCCCTTCCTTTTGATTATAATTATGAAACCTAAATTATTCTGCAATCAACGATGGTTTTAGTTCTCAATGTTCCTGCATTACTTTCATGATATCAGAAAAGCTCTTTTTGGATGGTTTAGTTGGAGCAGTTAAACTTCTAAGCAAACAGTCCTGAAGCATGCAACTGCCAGATTGGATTTGGAAGAGGTTAAGGATTAAACTATCATGAGGTTAAAAGCTACATGACACCATCCTCGTCAATCTTGTTTGCAAAGGCATCTAACCATGTATAGGAGATATCACTGCACAGTCCTAGCTTTCATAGTGGTTCAACTGCTGACTCACAGCTCCAGGAGCCCATGTTGAATCCTGATTTCCAGTGATGCATGTGTGGAGTTTGCCCGTTGTCCTTGTGGCCATATGTATTTTCCTCATGTGATCTAATTCCCATCCACATTCCAGCTATCTACAGTTAATAGGTCAATTGTCTATCCTACTTTTGTGTTTAATGTGTAATGAGGGTGTGAATCCAGGAGAATTATGGGGATAAGGGAAGAAAAAAATAAGATTGTTTGATTCCTGCAAATGGCTGGTTGATGTTTGGAGTGGTCTCAATGGGAATGCTGTATGAGTCCGCCACCCTCCAGTGTGTTGTGTGGACCACCATAATGCTGAACTGGGCATCCAATGGAAAGCAGTGGATCTTTAGTAGCTGAAGTGTGCACCACCAGATTTTGTAAGCTCATGATTTGACATGTTCCTCACTCTACCACTATTATCAAGCATGGGAGTCAATTCTGTTCAATGGTGTATGCAGATAGGCTTGCTGTGTGCAGTTCCACACATGCATAAAAGTGAGGTGCCACTTGTGAAGCTCCAACATTGGACTACAATCATGTCGAACAACATAAACAACATGTCGTTCACAGATGTAAACATTCCCACACCATCATTGGAACCCCCTGAATCATTGCAAACTGTGGCTATGAAATGGACAATGAAACAGCTAATGGAAGGAGAAGATTCTGTCAACATCCTGATGCTTAATCGTAGTAGAATCTAATATATGAGTACAATACAAAGAAAAGGTTTAAGCATATGCCAGCAAGAGTAGATGAGAGAAGAGGGCCTGAGGGAGCACAGGAAGCAGAAATTGAGCCATAAGTACAGCCTGAGGCTCCAGGAAGGCCACACTCAGCACTTAAGACAGACAAGGAAAGAGGACACGTGAGAGCAATCCTGCAAAGAGATCATTGGCACAGTTCACAGAAAGTGAAGTGTGGCAACAAGAGGCAGATAACTGATCAGTGTGAGTCAATTGATTGAAGTAACAAGATATGCGATTATGAATATTTTCTTTTACTTCCTTTCAAATCAGTACACATTAATGTGAGCAAGATCTGTACTCCTAAAAGGACAATTCCTAATATAATTTAACTAATAAATACAACTAGTTTATTAGAATAGATGACTGGGGAGATTATGTGGGAACTACTGGACTTCGTTGCAGTAAACAGTTAGCAACTGTTAGCTGCTCGGGAAACTTCAGCTCAAGTTGAATGAGCTGGAGTTCAAACTCTAAACACTGTAACACATTAGGAGGAGGAAAATTATCTGGATATTGTACTTCAGGATGCAGTTGCCTCCCTTAGACTCTCTGACTCTATGCTGGTGACTGGTCAGAGCCAAGATAATGTGACTGCAGTCGAGGCAGTTACAGGGATCTAGAGGATAGTTTTGGAGAAATCTCAGTCCTTACCCTTGCATAACAGGTACAAAGTTCTTGCTCCCTGTCTGAATAAGGACTGGGACTGCAAGGAAGATGTGCAATCTCCCCACTGCAATGTGGCAGAGTGAGCCATTCAAGTGGGGGAAGAAAGAGAAATGTAACAGTCATAAGGAGTGGGATTTTTAGAGGAATAGACATTGTTCTCTTCATCACAGACAGAGAGTTCCCAAGGCTGTGTTGCCTCACTAGTACTAGGATTAAGGAACACACACAAAATGCTGGAGGAGCTCAGCAAGCCATGCAGCGTCTATGGAAAAGGAACTGTCAACGTTTCGGGCCGCGACCCTTCATCAAAGGCCGTCAGACATCAGATTTCTGAATGGACAATGAACTATATTGCAACATATCCCAGTAATATTAAACTTGATTCTGAGCTTGATCACAGTTGGAGTCAGTCTATTGAAAATGCTGTGTTGCACTCTACTTGTGTGCGAAAGAGGTGCCTGAACACTCAATTTCAGTATTCAGCTAGAATTATTTATCTTGTGATACAACATCTCTAATTGGGATTCCGACCAATGTCCTTGAAAAATTCCCAGAACCATTTGGTATTTATATGAACTCCAGGATACAATGCACAAATTTCTCATGGTAAATATTCTATCCTTATTTACAACTCACAATATCTTAGAGAGAAAAAAAGCAGAGAATCAGTTAATGGCATATTAGCCTGTTTTTCATCTGTGCAAAGTAAATTTTCAGAGCTGTAACACAATAAATTTATTGCCCAGTGTAGCTCAGTGTATTTTGATCTTTATGCACTGCAATTTAATGATCCTAGTACTATGTGGTAAGGTGATCTTCTTCTTGATGTAAACATAATGTTCCAGAGGATAAGATAAATAGGCTGACATTTAAGGATTCAGATAAAATGTTAAATCAAGGTGTTAGAACATCAACTGATCTTTTGCACAGGACAGACAACCTTAGCCATGTTATACAAGTGACAGAGGCTGATGTCCATACATTGCACTTTCCTGACATTCAACTGAGGGGCCAGCTGAAAAGATCCTCACTTCTGCCCGACAGTCTGCCTCTAATGGATTCAAAGGAAATCCAGCAGCAGAGAGTGGACATCGAAGCAACCAGCATCACAAAGTCCTGATGAAGGGCCTTAGCCCGAAACATTGACTGCTTAACCCCATCCATAGATGCTGCCTGATATGCTAAGCTCCTCCAGTACATTGTGTGCATTGCTCTAGATTTCCAGCATCAACAGTACCTCTCATGACAATAAATAGAAAATAATATAAATACATAAGATAGCTTATTTACGTGTATTGAATGTATGTGCATAAAGTGCTGCTAGGTACAGGAGTGTCTGTACATAAGATGGCTCGAACAGAAGATGATAAGGTAGTGCTGGGAAGGTTGTGAAGAGGTGGGTTAGTAGGTAGAGGCTCTGACCAACCTTACTGCTTAAGAAAACTATTGTTTTTGAGTCTGGTGGTCCTGACATGGATGCAAGATAGCCTCCTCCCTGATGGGAGTGGGACAAACAGTCCAGGAGCAGAGTGGGTGGGATATTTCATGATACTGTGGACCTTTTTCTGACACCTTCCCGTGCATATGCCCTTGATGGCGCCAGTGATACACCGTGCAGTTTTGACCACCCATCGCAGAGCATTCCTGTCTACTGCAGCACAGTTTCCATACTGCGTAGTGACGCAGCATCTTGGGATTCTCTCCGCTCTGCATTTGTAGAAGGACATGAGTATAGATGTGCATAGTCCAGTCCTCCAGCCTCCTCAGAAGATAGAGGGATCAGTGAACTTTCCTGACTGTGTGGAATAGTTTGACAGGTTGTGTGAGATGTGCATTCCCAAGTGTCTGATACGGCTCACCGTTTCTACTGCTGTGTTGCTGATGTAAGGAGGGGTGGGAATAGTGTGAGATCTCCCTTGTCTTGTTGACATTGAGGACGAAGTTACTTGCCTGACACCAGGTCTCGAACTTTTCCACCTCCTCTCTGACAAAAGCTAATGTGCAAAAGAATGCAAACTATGTATATAAAATAAATAATGAAAACATGGGTTGTTAAGGGTCCTTGAAGTTAAGTCTGTCGGTCATAGAATCAGTTCAGAGTGTTGTTGAGTGAAATTATCTATGCCAGCTTAGGAGCCTGATGGTTGTCAGATAATAACTGTTCTTGAACCCGGTGGTGTGGGGCATAAGGCTGCTCTATCTCCTGATGGTAGCAGGGAGAAGAGGGCATGGCTTAGATGACGGGGGTCTTTGATGATGGATACTGCTTTCTTGTGTTGGCCCTCTATGTAAATGTGCTCAGTGGTGAAGAGGACTTCGCTTATGATGAGCTGGGCTGTATCCACCACTTACTGTAGACTTTTCCATTCCTGAACATTGGTGTTTCCATACCAAGGCAGTGATGCAACCAATTAGAATCCTCTCCACTATGCATCTATAGAAGCTCGTCAAAATTCTAGGTCACATGCCAAATCTACACAAAATTTTAAGGAAGTAGAGGCACTGCCATGCCTTTGTTGTGTTGACACTTATGTGCTGGTCCCAGGAGTGATCCTCTGATATATTGATGCCAGGGAATTTAAAGCTACTGACCCTCTCTACCTCCGTTCTTCTAAAGAGGATTGACTCATGAACCTTCAGCTTCTTCTACCTGTAGACAATAAGCAGCTCTTTGATTCTGCTGATACTGAGTGGAAGGCTGTTGTTGTGACACTGCTCAAGCAGAGTGATGAAACTGGTAATAATTTACTGCTTTATTTGCTGTGTCTGGACAAAAATCTATCTCATTGTATCCATGTGAATTGGTTTGCACCACTTCATCAATTCCATTACTATGGAAACAGCAAACTGCAAATAGGGTTTTGTGAAACTTGGAACGGCAGCAGTAATGAGAAACCTCCATGGAACAGTAATATTCTGGAACCTATCAACATCATGAAGGAGGTGGTGTTTGACATCTTGAAACATAAAGATGGAAACATTCCCAGAGCCACATCAAGCGTACCGTTAGATGCTTAAGGAAGCCATAGAAGAGATTGCTAGAGCCATGGAAGAGATTATTGCATCTTCATTAACCACAGAAGACGAGAAGATATTTAATATTTTTCCTTTATTTGAAAAGTGTAATAAAGATAAACCATGGAACTACTGGCTTCCTGACAACGGAGTTGGGAAAGTTGTTGGAAGCATTTCTGAGAGTCAGGACTTATTTACACTTGGAAAGGCAAGAACTCGTTAGATTTGGTCAGCATGGCTTTGTGCATAGGAAATCATGAATTTGAAGATCTTTAAAGAAGGCAAGCTAAGAAAACTTTGTCTAGATGGACAAGGTCCTGCGAGGTACAGTGGTCCGGAAGGTGAGAACACATGGAATCCTGGAGTGAGTGAGTGAGTGAGTGAGCTCCCTATGCCCCCTCAGGCCCTCTTCTCTCATCTACTCTTGCTTATGCTTAAACCTTTTCTTTGTATTGTACTCATGTGTTAGATTTTACTACCATTAAGCATCAGGATGTTGACAGAATCATCTCCTTCCATTAGCTGTTTCTTTGTCCACCACCATTTACAATGATTCAGGTAACTCCAAAGCTTTCATCTGAATGACGGTGTGGGAATGTTTGCATCTGTAAATGCTTGTTGTTTATATTGTTTGACACAATTGTAGTCAGATGTTGCAGTTCACAAGTGGCACCTCACTTTTATGCATGTGTGGAACTGCACACAGCAAGCCTATCTGCATACACCATTGAACAGAATTGACTCCCATGCTTGATAATAGTGGTAGAGTGAGGAACATGTCAGATCATGAGCTTACAAAATCTGCTGTGCACACTTCTGCTGCCAAAGATCCACTGCTTTCCATTGGATGCCCAGTTATGAGTTTATCCAGTCCAGAAACTGGTTTGGTGGGGGAAGGCAGACATTGGTTGTGGAGGGTTATTTGATAAGTGGAGGTCCAATGTATCACAGAGATCAATGCTGCATGCTGCAACCTCTATTGTTTGTCATAGATATTAATTATCTGAATGAGAGTGTTGAAGGCATGATTAGCAAGTTTACAAATGACACAAGGAATTATGACACAGTCAGAGAAGAAGGTTATGAAGTCACCCATTTACCTTATCATACTCAGGGACCGTTCAATACTCTTATAACGGTGGGACAGAAGCCACGCGTGAGCTTGGTGCTACGTGCTTTCAGGATTTTGCACCTTCTGCCTGAAGGGAGGGGGGAGAAGTGAGGATATGTGGGGTGGGTGTGGGCTTCGCTTTACAGAGTCAGCAAGAAGTGTAGACAGCGTTCATAGAGAGGAGGTGGTTGAGGTGTATCCATGGAATGGAGGCGAAAGAGATGTGCCCTCAACTCTCTGCAGTTTCTTGCAATCACAGGCAGGGCATTTGCCATACCAAGCTATGATGCATATGGATAAGAAGCTTTCTACATTGCATCAGTAAAAACAGTTCACAGTCAAAGGGGACACGCAAATATATTTGGCCTACTGAGCAAGTAGAGGCTCTGGTGAGTGTTCTTGGTTGTGACATCAGCATGTTTGGATAAGGACAGGCTATTTGTGATGTTCTAGAAACTAGATCCTCTTCACTACAGCACCAGTGATGTTAATGGGAACTTGTGCACTGCCCCTTTCCTCCACTCATATTAAAGATCAGCTCTTTTGTTTTGCTGACATTGAGAGAAAGGTCATTGCTATGACACTCAGCTCTCTTGCTGCTTCCTGAACTCCAACACATGATTATTTGAAATATGACCCACTCCAGAGGTGTCACCTACAAACGTGTAGGTGGAGTTAGGCGACATCCACACTAGACCAGAAAATTTTGAAAATGCCGGCTTCGCGCAAAAACGATAGGTGTCCACACTATGCATTTTTAAAAATATCTCTGTCCACACTGAAACGGAGATTTTGGTGAATCTCCTCCTACTCCGCATGCACAGGACACATCTACCAAAAACAAGCGACAAGTTTTGTGTCGAATCTCGCCATGAAAGATGGTGCGTGTTTGTTCAGTTACAGACTAGAAAAACTTAAACGACGGACAGCTGTTGCATCTCACGCAGGAGGACTTAAAACTAAAAAAAACAAATACCGGAGCGTATGGAGACAACCGACAGGGAGTTTATGGACAGATTGACCCGGCTGACAACGAACATTGAAAAACTGAATAACTCTGTTGCATTAATAAAGCCCCTTGTTAAATGTATAAAACATGTCTGCATCAGTATTATCTTGTATTTCCATACAATGTTACATTAGGCTGTTACACATCTATTGTCAGAGAAGTACTTGCATAAATAGGTAAACCACCCTCATACGAGCAAGGACAGAAAACAGGGCAAAGTGAGTATACTTATTTATTCAGTAAGTTATGGGTCAAAGTATATGGGAGTACATTTCCAACTCTTCTGGCTTCAGTCTCATTGTCATCTGTTCTGAAATTGTTAGGTTGCATTCAAGAAAACAATGAAATGGCGCGCTGCTGTCACCATCTGTCATAACAGTGTTTTCAGATTTCTCCAGTTACCCCATCCACACTAATCTGCCCAAGCGGCGTTTTCAAAATTAATCTCCCTGGAAAGCGTTTCTGAAAAGCTCCAGTTTCGGGGGACGAAGACACCATTTTAGTGTGGACGGAGGGTAAAAATGAAGAAAAAAAGCTTCGGTTACGGATTTATCCGGTGTAGTGTGGACGTAGCCTCAGAGTAGAATCTGACCACACAACCATGAGTGTACTGGGAGTAGAGAAGGTGCAGAGTCGGGGGACACCAGTATTGAGAATAATTGTGGCATAGATGTTGCTGCTTATCAGGAAATCACGGATCCAGTTGAAAAAGGAGGTTCTGAGTCCCAGGTATCGGAACTTGGTGATGAACTTGCTCAAAATGATAGCATTAAATGCAGGGCTGCAGTCAATAAGCAATAGTGTGAAGTAGTGTCTTTACTGTTCAGACGCTCAGAGAGGAGTGAAGTGCCAGGAAAGTGGCATCAACCTTAGACCTGTTTTGGAAATAGTCTAATTGCAGTGGGTCAAAGTTGGCTGGGAGGCTGTGGTGACTGAGTGCAGTAACCATGAAAACACATTTCATGGTGGGTGGATGTCAGAGCCACTGGATGGCAGTCATTAAGTCATTTGTTTATTTTAGGTACCAGGATAATATCATCTTCTTAACTGTGGTGGGAACCTCAGACTGAGACAGGGAGAGGTTAAAAATCTCTGCAAGTACACCCAACAATTGATCTGCACAGGCAATAGCCACAAAAAATGATGTGTCATTAACAAAGTACAATGATTCAGGGTCCAGTTGGTTAGGACAAAATCTTTTTCAAAACACTATTTAGATTGAGATGTAGATAATATAGCTGGATTTAAAGTTACTTTTCCCTGCCAGTTGGAAGGACTTCATATGAAATAAGTTCAGATAATTTCACCATAATCCATGTCACACAAAACTGTGGTACAAAAATGTCTTACATCTCTCAGCACAAAGTACCAGAGTAATTTACACAAGAATGGATGGTGTGGTTAAATCAAAGAAAAAATAAGTAGTCCCCACTTTGACATTAGGATTAAAGCACATTATAAATCAGATTAAAGAAATGTATTTGGCTTCATCGTGGTTGAAGAGTTCTCTCGGGATTGCTGTCTCGTTTGTATTGAATTCAGTGATAAGTTCATTCAATGGTAGTCTTGAGTTGACCAGAACTTTGGTAAATGTGATACCCTATTCCAATTTCACCCTAGCCTCAGTTTACCTATTACTGAAATCCCCATTTGTTGCCTGCAGCCTCAGTTAGACTAGATTACGTGACTGCTCTTCCTCTGTTTACAGCTTCACCGATGACACCACCATGGCCTGGATTTCAAACAGCAACGAGACAGAGAAGAGGAAGGAGATGGAGAGCCTGGTGATAAGATAACAATCTATCAATGTCAGCAAAATAAAAGTCATTGTCTTCCAGAGGTGGTGCAGAGTACATATCCTTGTTTGTATCAATGACGCTGAGCTGGAGATGATTGAGAGTTTCAAGCTGCTACGTGGGCATAAATATCACCGATAGCTTGCACTAGTCCAACCTTGCAGACATTATGGCCAAGGAAGCATTCCAGTGCCTTCACTTCCTTAGAAGGCTAAGAAAATTTGGCATGTTGCTAACAAGCCTCCTATTTTTTTATCGGTACACCATAGAGAGCATCCGATTTGGATGCATCAAAACTTGGTATGGCAACTGCTCTGCCCAAGGTTGCAAGGAATTGCTAAGCTGTGTATGCAGCCCAATCTATCACCAAAATAGCCTCCCCTCTATTGACTCTGTCAACACTTGCTGGGGCCTTGAGAAAGAAGCCAACATAATCAATAACTCCTACTCCAGTCATTCTCATCTCCTCGGTCTCTTTTCTCAATCAGATACAAAAGTTTGGAAACAAATACCAATAGCAATTTGAAGCTCCTGGGTGCCAAGATCTCTCTCTGAGTATCTAACCTGGCCCAAACATATAGATGCAGCTACAAAAAAGGGAAAACAGTGGCTATATTTCATTAGGAGTTTGAAGAGATTTAGTTTGTCACCTAAAACACTCAAAAACTTCTATAGATGTACCATGGAGAGCATTCTGACAGGCTGCATCACTGACTGCTATGGAAGTGGGGGGGGGGGGGGGGGGGGAACTACTGCACAGGAAGGAAAGAAGCTACAGAAAGCTGTAAAATTCTTGAGTACTAGCTTCCACAGATTCTAAGACACCTTCAAGGAGCAGTGCATCAGAAAGGTGGTGTCTCTTACTAAGGACCCCCATCACCCAGGACATGCCCTCTTCTCATTGCTACTGTCAGGAAGGAAGTATAGAAGCCTGAAAGCACACTTTCAACGATTCAGGAACAGCTTTCTCTCCTCTGCCTTAAGATTCATAAATGGACATTGAACCCATGAACACTAACTCACTTTTTTATATATTATTTCTGTTTTGCACTATTTTTAATCTATATAATGTATACATACATATACTTACAGAAATTGAGTTGCTTATTGTTTTCTATATTATCACATTTTGCATTGAACTGCTGCTGCTAAGTTAGCAAATTTCACGACACATGCTGGTGATAATAAACCTGATTCTGATTCTGAGGCTGAAGGACAGCTTCTGTAATAGGACAATTGAATGGACTTCCTGCATGAGAGCTCGTCGAGTGAGGGGTTATGGGTGGAACTGAGAAGAAAGAAAGGTATGACCACATTAATGGTGCTATATTACAGATCACCCAACAGACTTACTGATTTAAATTTGTAAAGAGATCACAGACCTCTGCAAGAAACTTAAGGTGGTTATAGTGGGTGATTTTAACTTTCCAAGTATTGACTATAAAAGGACTGGATGGGCTAGAGTTTTTCAAATGTGTTCAGGAAAGTTTCCTTCATCAGTGCATAGAAGTCACAATGAAAATGTGTGTAATACTCGATTTCCTATTGGGGAATGAAACAGGGCAGGTGACAGAAGTTTGTGTAGGTGAACATTTTGCATTTAGTGATCATAATGTCATTAGTTTCAAAGTGAATATGGAAAAAGATAGGCCTGCTCCACTGGTTGAGATTCTAAGTCAGAGAAAGATCAATTTTGATGGCATCAGAATGGATTGTGACAGGATGTTTTGTGGCAAAGGTGTTCTTGGCAAGTGGAAGGCCTTCAAAAGTGAAATTTTGAGAGTACAAAGCTTGGATCTGCCTGTCAAAATAAAAGATAAAGATTACTGGTTTAGGGAACCCTGGTTTTCAAGAGACATTCAGGCCCTGATTAAGAAAAAAAAGGAGGTGCACAGCAAGTATAGGCAGGTTGGAATAAATGAGGTACATGAAGGTTTTAAGAAATGCATGAGAACACTTAAGATAGAAATAAAAGAAGGCATGTAGTTGGTCTAGCAGACAAGGTGGAATTTAATGCAGACAAGTGTGAGGTTTTGCACTTTGGTAGGACAAACCAGGGGAGGTCTTACAGAGTGAACAGTAGGGCACTGAGGCATGTGCTAGAACAAAGGGATCTGGGAATACAGGTACATAATTTATTGAAAGTGGTGTCACAGGTAGATAAGGTCATAAAGAAAGCTTTTGGTACAAGTTCCTTCATAAATCAATGTATTGAGTAGAGGAAATGGGATATTATGTTGAAGTTGTATCAGATGATGGTGAGGCCTAATTTGGAGTATTTGTACAGTTTTGGTCACTATTTACAAGAAAGAATTAAACAAGGTTCAAAGAGTACACAGAAAATTTACAAAGATATTGCTGGGTATGGAGAACCTGAATCATGAGGAAACATAAAAATAATAAATAAATAAGCAATAAATATCAAGAACATGAGATGTCAAGTCCTTGAAAGTGAGTCCATTGGCTTTGAGAACATTTCAATGATGGGGCAAGTGAAGTTGAGTGAGTTATTCTCTTTGGTTCAAGACCCCAATGGTCGAGGATTGATAATTGTTCCTGAACTTGGTGGTGTGAACCCGAGGCTCTTGTACCTTCTACCTGATGGTGGCAGTGAGAAGAGTGGTGGGGGTCCCTGATCCCTGATAATGGATGCTGCTTTCCTACGACAGCATTTGATGTAGATGTGCTCAAAGGTTTGGAGGGCTTTACCCACGATGGACCATATCCACTACTTTTGCAGGATTTTCCATTTAAGGGCATTGGTGTTTCCATACCAGGCTGTGATGCAGTCAGTCAATATACTCTCCACTACACATTTATAAAAGTTTGTCAAAGTTTTAGATGGTGGGCTGAATCTCTGCAAACTCCTAAGGAAGTAGAGTCACTGCTGTGCTTTCTTTATAATTATACTTACGTGCTGGGCCCAGGACAGGTCCTCTGAAATGATAACACCTCGGAATTAAAAGTTGCTAACCTTCTCCAGCTCTGCTCCTCTCATCAGGATTAGCTCATGGGCCTCTGGTTTGAAGTCTACAATCAGCTCCTTGGTCTTGCTGACATTGACTAAGAGGTTGTTGTTATGACACCACTCAGCCAGATTTTCAATATCCCTCCTATATGCTGATTCATTGCCACCTTTGATTCAGCCTACGACAATAGTGTCATCAGCAAACTTGAATATGGCATTGGAGTTGGGCTTAGCAAAACAGTCATAAGTGTAAAGGGAATAGAGAAAGGGACTAAGCACATAGCCTTGTGGTGCACCTGTGCTGATGGAGATTGTGAAGGAGTCTTTATTGCCCATCTGTATTGACTGGGGTCTGCAAATGAGGAAATCCAGGATCCAACTGCACAAGGAGGTACTGAAGCCATAGCCTTGAGCTTATTGATTAGCTCTGTAGGGATGATGGTATGAATGCTAAGTTGCAGTTGACAAAGAGCATCCTGATGGATGTATCTTCCTCCCAGAACTGAACACAATAGTCCAAGTGTCTTCTAACCAAAGTTTTGTAGAGGTGCAAAATTATCTTGCTACTCTAGAACTCAATCCCCCAACTAAAAAAGTTCTGCACACTATAAATTATAAATTTATGCAGCAATTTTGGAAGGATCTATGGACTTGGACCCCGAGATCCCTTTGTTCCTCCACACTGCTAAGATTCCTGCCATTAACCAGCTCATCCTTTCAAACTGTGTCACTTCACATTCTCTGTGAAGACCTGTGAACTCCACCTGGCAATTCTCAGCCCAGCGCCGCAACCTATCAATACCCCACTGTAACATCTGACAACCTGCTACACTACCCACCACACCACCACCCTTTGTGTCACTTGCAAACTTTCCAACCCATCCTTCCACTGTCTCATCTACATACATAAGTCACTTATAAAGACCAAAAAGAGTGTTTGTCCAGACAAATCCGTCTCTCTGAAAGAAAATCGTTTAAAGGGTGTGATATTACTGGCAAAGGTGAAGCATAATTTTCCATCATATAATCCACATGTACTCACAACTTTCCTTCATGATGCCTGGTGAAAATTTTGATGAAAAGAAAATCTCTGAACTTGATACAAATTCCCACCAATCACTCTATTATAAAGCATGAGACAGAATCATCACTGACTTCCTATGTTCATAATTGAAAAACAGAGAACATGTTTCACAAACATTAAATTTAACATCATTTACAGCTGTCTGGCATTTCAATTATTTTTGTTTAAAATTTATCACGATTTGCAGTCCCTAGGCACACAAGCCAATGCAAGAGAAGGCAACCTGAATAAATTTTCTTTTTATGCACTCAATTGAGATAATTTGCCCTTTTCAAATATGAATTTGTCAGTGCTGGAGAATTAAACATTTTTTTTCCAAGGATGGCATCAGTGTTGGAATTGAATGATGTAATTTAAGGCTTTGTACAAATTGTTAGAAACAATGGTTCTGAAATAATCATGCATTTTAACCACAACATCAAGTGGCACATCATTTCAATTGTTTAATTGTTCCAAACAACTCTCTACCTCCAGATTACATGTTCAACAGTGCAGATCGTGATTTGTGTATGAAGCATGTTTCAATATTCTGATTTTTAAAACATTCCAAATGAGGGTAGGGCAGTGGATGTGGTCTACATGGACTTTAGCAAAGCATTTGAAAAGGTCCCTCATGAGAGACTCATCTAGAAAGTCATGAGGCATGGGATAAGAGGAACCTTTGCTGCTTGGATAAAAAATTGGCTTAAAGGAAGAAAGCAGAGGGTAGTTGAGGAAGGAAAGTATTCTGCCTGGAGGTCGGTGACTAGTGGAGTGCCGCAGAGATCTGTCATGGGACCCCTGCTATTTGTGATTTTTATAAATGACCTGGATGTAGAGGCAGAAGGATGGATGAGTAAGTTTGCAGATGACACAAAGATTGGAGGAGTTGTGGATGGAGCTGTAGGTTGTCGAAGGTTACAAGAGGATATAGACAGGCTGCAGAGTTGGGCAGAAAAATGGCAGATGGAGTTCAATCCGGACAAGTGTGAGGTGATGCATTTTGGAAGGACAAACCAGAAGACTGAGTACAGGATTAATGGTCAGTTACTTAAGAGTGTGGATAAACAAAGGGACCTTGGGTTTCAAATCCATACATCCCTCAAGGTCGCTGCACAGGTTGATAGGGTAGTGAAGAAGGCCTATGGGATGCTAGGCTTCATTAACGGGGGATTGAATTCAAGAGTAGAGAGGTCATGTTGCAACTCTACAAATCTCTGGTGAGACCGCACTTAGTGTATTGTGTTCAATTCTGGTCACCTCATTATAGGAAGGATGTTGAAGCTATGGAGAGGGTGCAGAGGAGATTTACCAGGATGTTGCCTGGTTTGGAGAACAAGTCATATGAAGCAAGGTTAGCAGAGCTGGAACTTTTCTCTTTGGAGCATAGAAGAATAAGAGGGGACTTGATAGAGGTCTACAAGATTATGAGAGGCATAGATAGGGTGGATAGTCAGTACCTGTTTCCCAGGGCACCAATAGCAAACACCAGAGGGCATATGTACAAAATTAAGGGAGGGAAGTTTAGGGGAGACATCAGGGTTAGGTTTTTTACACAAAGGGTTGTGAGTGCCTGGAATGACTTGCCAGCGATGGTGGTGGAGGCTAAAACATTAGGGGTATTTAAGAGCCTGTTGGACAGGCACATGGATGAAAGAAAAATGGAGGGTTATCAGGTAGTGTGGGTTTAGTACTTTTTTTTAAGGATTATAGATAGATAGATAGATAGATAGATACTTTATTCATCCCCATGGGGAAATTCAACATTTTTTCCAATGTCCCATACACTTGTTGTAGCAAAAACTCATTACATACATGAAGGGCTGAAGTGCTGTACTGTACTGTGCTGTAGTGTTCTATGATTCTATGGTAAACATTTTGGGGTCATGGGGGATTTTTTTGTTGCTGCTTAAAAGCCGTATTCTTTTAACAATCAAATGGTTTCGCTATACATGTATAACTTACTTCCCCCCACCCCAGAGGTTTGCAAAAGAAATACAGCAAAAATTGTTTTAGTCACAAATTACAAACTTTCTAACAGTCCTGTCTCTCAGAAAGAGGTGTTGTCTCAAAGCACAGTGCTACACCTGCTTCTCTTGCTTCTCCACCCACACCATGCTGAGGACAAACATGCCAAGTCTGGGCTCACACTGACCCGAGTGGCATTGATACCGGCAGCTCTTAACCAGCCATATTCTGCCATACCAGGCAGAGTATATCCAGCTGGCATGTCAGTCATGGCAGATATCCCCATCAGGCCATCTGAAGGTACTAATTTTGAAAACACACCAGATAGTCTCCACCAACTCTCACTAACTCTGCACTCCACATTAGTTAACGGGCTTTTTCATCTGTAGCGATTTGGGATTGACCCCAAAGTTTCCAAAATATTGAAACAAATCAGGAGAATTCCTTAGTTTGTATGGCAATCAAGCAAGGAATTCCATGAGGCTCATGCGACTAAAATCATTCTTCTTTGTTTGATTACTGCTCATGCCTCGAACATGAAAGTCTGCTCCACTAAAATCCAACCTCGTGAATATTCCAAATTCACTTCACGAAAAACTTTATTTATTTATTGAGATACAGCATGGAATAGGCTGTTCGGACCCTTTGATCCACATCAGCCAGCAATTCCTCAACTTAATCCTAGCCCAGGACAATTTACAATGACCAATTAATCTACCAACATTGGACTGTGGGAGGAAACCCATGCAGTCTCGGAGAGAACGTACAAACTCCTTACAAGCAGAGGCGGGATTTGAACCTGTATTGTAAAGTGTTGAGATAACTACTACACTACCGTGCCACCCACTTTCTAGTCGTCCTTTTAATTAGGGTTAGATTCTAAAAGAGATCCAGAAATATTGGTAGAAATCCACTGAAAACTTCCATTTAGAGTTATATTTAGAATTGCAAATTATGATTGTAATTATAAATAACTTGCATTTTAGTAGTGCTCATTTTACATAGATTCTAAAGACTTTAAAATAACAAAACAGGAGAAAGAAATAGGTCAGCAAAAGTAGACTCAAAGGAGAGAGTTTTGGAAGACTTACTGAAACCAGGGAAGATGGTTTAGAAAATTGGATGAATCAGGCAATTCCGGAGACTGATGCTCATGAGTCATAAGTGCCTTATAATTTTTCTTCTTTTCTCGATCTAGATGTCAGAGTCCAATCGTAAAATACGAAATTTAGCTCAATAATCTGCAAATTACTGCTGTCAGTTTTCAGATTAACAAATGCTTATATTTGTACTGTTGCATGTCTGAAGAAATTAACACAAATTTACTGCTACTCTCTTCATTTTTCTCACTGTTTGAATTGCGCCAATTGCCCCAAAATGCAAGGTCTCAGTATTTTTCTGTTCCCATACATGCAAATTGTCCCAATAAGTTCTACACTGAAAACAGTTGGTCATGTACAACAAATCTCAAAGTGGTATCAACTAATATTACATTTGTTATTCCTTCCAATAAAATAGTCGAACAAAAATCAGAAAATATTATTTGTGACCCATTTTTGAGCAAAATTCTCCACTGAAATGTCTAATCTGATTCGGTTTAATAAATACTAGAACTACAACCACAGACATAAACAAGGTTTTAATTATGAATAACCTGTATACGAGTAGAATTCTCATTGGTGGGGACAAAAGATTGTCCTTTCAGGTCAGATTAAGCATCTGTTCGCTCACCATGGGTCATCCTCAATTGTCATGACCTCATATGACAAGGGCACTACTCTCTCTGCCACGTCTGTCATGAGTCTGATGTGGGCTTCATTCTCATTGCTTTTCACCCTTTCCAGTGCAGACACTTCAATGAGGACTGATGCTGGTTTACTTGACTTCCTTTTCCTAAAGTCCATTATCACTTGGTTTTGCTGATATTGAGTGCAAGATTGTACTACTTTCCAAGCAGAGGTGTGACAACTTTCTGACCTCCAGTGACGAAATCCACATTACTGTTTTTTATTCTTTGGATTTAGCACCTTCCAGGAACACCTTTAACCTACTTTCAAGTGCTCTGTATATGTCTGCAACACTTTGAAACTGATGATCTGTTTCAGGAGGTAATTTCAAATTGAATAGGGATTAATGTATAGTGCCATTGTTTGCTACTCCAGTGACATTGTTGCAGATAAATCTCATGGCTGGATCTTCCACACAATTGATCTCCTTTGCAACCAATTATATTGTACTCAACTTGTACTCTGTCTTGGGATCTTCACACCTCATCCCATCCACTGACACCCTTTCATTGTGCACTGTTTGTAAAGATGATTTCTAATCCACTTAAAATGATTTCCCCCTAGGCAGGGCATTTGATTTTAACCATATAACAATTACAGCACGGAAAAAGGCCATCTTGGCCCTTCGAGTCCGTGTCGAACGCTTACTCTCACCTTGTCCCACCTACTTGCACTCAGCCAATAACCCTCCATTCCTTTCCTGTCCATATACCTATCCATTTTTTAAAAATGACAATATTGAAACCTGCCTCTACCACTTCTACTGGAAGCTCATTCCACACAGCTACCAGACTCTGAGTAAAGAAGATCCCCCTCATGTTACCCCTAAACTTTTGCCCCTTAACTCTCAACTCATGTCCTCTTGTTTGAATCTCCCCTACTCTCAAGGGAAAAAGTCTATCCACATCAACTCTATCTATCCCCCTCATAATTTTAAATACCTCTATCAAGTCCCCCCTCAACCTTCTACACTCCAAACAATGAAGACCTAACTTGTTCAACCTTTCTCTGTAACTTAGGTGCTGAAACCCAGGTAACATTCTAGTAAATCTCCTCTGTACTGTCTCTAATTTGTTGACATCTTTCCTATAATTCAGTGACAAGAACTGTACACAATACTCCAAATTTGGCCTCACCAATGGCTTGTACAATTTTAACATTACATCCCAATTCCTATACTCAATGCTCTAATTTATAAAGGCCAGCATACCAAAAGCTTTCTTCACCACCCTATCCACATGAGATTCCACCTGCAGGGAACTATGCACCATTATTCCTAGATCACTCTGTTCTACTGCATTCTTCAATGCCCTACCATTTACCATGTATGTCCTATTTTGATTATGGGTTTGATTTTGTCCTATTTAAGCAAATCATGTCAATTACTTTTAATTTTTGTAAAATTTAGAGACACAGCACAGGCACAGGCCCTTGTGGTCCAACAAACTTATGTCACCCAATTACATTTACTGACCTACTAACTCATATGTCTTTGAAATTACAGTACTGTGGCGACCCACTTCCTAGCGCACTTGAACCGGCTCACAAATAAAGGCCAGTCCCAAAAGGGCGCCAGGTCTGCTTCACCAACAAAGGGAAAAGCCCGCGCGGGACTGTGAATACGTGCCCCCTACAGCATCCGCGCGCGGGACAGGACTGTGAATATGTGCCCCCTACAGCATCCGCGCCCGGGGAGGGCAGGATCAGGGAGGTTTTAAAGCAAGGCCGCGAAGTTCGAATAAAATCTTTTTTTAATTGCAGTTTACCGACTCCGTGTCGTTATTTCAGCGCTGCGTGTAGCACACCGCTACAGTACTCTGGTATTGCTCGGATACTCCAGTCACATTGCAGAGAAAAAAAAACCTCCAAATGAAGCTGAGCCAACACTTATTGGGCTGCTAGAAAACATTTAGGCCTCTGACAAATACCAAAGCAAAGAAATTAGAATGAACTTAGCCAAAAATTGAACTGGTTTTGCAAAATATGGCTACGTTGATGCCAAAAATGTGTGGTGATGCACTGCCAGGTGTCTTGGTTGTTAATTTAAATAATGCATTTCACTGAATGTTTTGATGTACACATGATAAATAAACCTGAATCGTGAATCAAGAGTAGTTAGATTGTCTAACTTCAGTATTAAATCTTTTGCAATTCCAGATGCAAAACCTATGACATATTCTTTGGCCATCTGCATCGGCCAGTCAAGGAAAAATAATCCAGGAGGGTCAGAAGTGTCCTTACTAAAATAAGAATGATATATCCTTTGGGAAAAGCTATGCAGATATAACGTGGTACAAAACTAATGGGAATAGGAAAGAGGAAGAAAGTTTTCACTCTACGTGATATCAAACCCATAATGCAATTTAGTTTGTAATTTTAAGCACTGTGGTGGTCTTATCTATTAAAAATCAACACATATTGCTATGGAGCGATATAATCATAGGATTAATCACTATACTGCTTGGTTTGTGATCTAAACAATTTAGGACAGCTAGACAGAACATCATTTTCACAGCAACACAGAAATTAAATGGAGAGTTCTATATGACTAACTGAAGAGATTACTGATAGAGGTTTTAGGAGATGGCATTGAACTACCCACGCAGAGGCAGAAGAGCAAATTAAAAGGTCTCATAATTATGTTCTGGATAAATTGCAAAAACAGCTGACACCATAACTGCTGCCACAACCACTCTAGTCTTAAGGAGAAAGGCAGAATTAATGTATTTGTGTTTAAAAGGTTTGGGTTGAAACTGTGCATTTGATTTTGCAGGTGATTCAAACTCACACCATTTAGCAAGGGGAAAAATGTTTTGCATCAATCAGTCAGATTCCTAGATCAGTCATGTAGAAAACAGTTACCAAGCAACAGCTTTAAAAGGCATTACTTTCTTTGATGTTTCTGCAATTAGGACAACACATTTATTTGCGCATTTCAGCAAAACTGAGCTGCTTGATGATTATATCTGGCTGAAAAGAAAGACTTGATACTTTTGAACAACACATGGCACATTGAAAATTTCAGTTTTGATGTTGAACTGAAAGCCATGTGGATTATATAAGATGAGCTACTCAATGTTGATGAGTATTCACTTATTAGTTTTAGCATTAACCACATAACAAATAATATCACTATCGAAACTCCTAAAAAATACATAATATTTCAAGCTGACAGAGTGCTTGCAGACATTTTAACCTGCTACAATCTGAGGTCCCTATGTGCTTTAAGAAGACCACTGTCATCTCAATACCTAAAAAAAAACAAGGTAACATGCACTAATGACTACCATTTCCCTTCATAGATGCTGTGTAACCCACTGAGTCCTCCAGCTTTTTGAATTGCTTAATGTTATCAGTAAACTCTTCTTCACAGAAAGGGTGGTTCTGACATCCACCATAATGAAGTGCTTTGAGAGGCTGCTCATAACACAAATTAACTCCAGCCTCTCTCAGGCAACCTTGACCCTTACAATACACCTACCTATAAAACAGGTCTACAGCAGACACCATCCGCTGTGCCTTACACTCAGAACTGGAATACCTAGCTATTAAAGACATCTGCATTAGACTACTTGTTATTGACCATCAACGCTGTAGTTCCAAGCAAACACATTTCCAAACTCCTAGACCAGGGACTCAGCATCTCACTTTGCAACAGGATTCTTCACTTCTTGAGCAGCAGACCACAATCAGTAAGGATAGGCGGCAACATCCAGTATTCCACCATTCATACAATAAGATATTTCCTGGCCTTCTCCTTCTCTGATTTCTTCTTCAAACCTGTCCCCTGCTCCTACTTCCTAAAATGATCCCTTCATTGAAGAAGAGTTTACTGATATTTAATATTAAGCAACATAGTAAAAGCTGGAGAACTCAACAGGTCAACCAGCGTATGTGAAGGGAAAAGATGCTTTGGATCAAGACCCTTCACTAGGCTGGCTACTGATAATATTATTTACTGTTTACACCTGAATGTCTGGTTCTATTCTCGGAGCATTTTCAATTGCTCTGCAGTTCATTACCAGCTCTGGCCGGTAGTCTATTGTTTAGTCAATGCAATTCAACAATATATTATAGCTTTTTGACTGTTCTTTCAAAATGGTTCAGCATATTCAGTCTTGAATCTACAGAAGTCAATCATTTTTGTCCTTGGTTATGTAAATAATAATTAAATATTGCAAATTTTCTTCTATATTTGGATGAAGTGCACTATTTCCCTTTACCTGCATTCAATTTCATCTCTATTTTACTGCACGTTAACACACTATGCTCAATAATTGCAAAATGTCTGCATCAAATGCTATAGTAGTAGTAGACAGCTGTCAATCCTGGGGATCACGGGTTTGTGCCTCTGGTGGACTGTGTCCTCTCCAGGGTGCAAGCCAGGGTGGGAAGATTTGAAGAACCGGCTGTTGCCCATACAGCAGGTTCCCCCTCTCCATGTCACTGATGTAGTTCAAGGGAAGGGGAAGCACCAATACAGCTTGACACCAGTATCGTTGCAGAGGTTACCACAGTGAAGTTGTAAACAACATCAAACTGCCTTGGGGAGCCCTGCTCCAGATTTCTTCCTTGGGGTTTACTCCTGAAGCCTTTCCCCTTGGTGGGTATGGCCACAAGGCAGCGGAGGTTTAAAATCAGAGTTTTTCTTCTTGTAGGTGGGTTGTCATCTGAGGCTGATGAGCCCCACCCGCCTGAAGCAACTGGTTTTGAGGCGTCAGTGGTCTGCATTTGCCCCTTCTCTTGTCAGTAGAAACAATTTCACCGGGCCTAGTAGCTAGGCCACACATGAAGGCCAAGAGTGGGAGTTGGTTGTCAGAAGTTTTTAGAGACGCATGCCATTAGGAGCACTTTATAGATAGTGGGAGCTTATCTCCACTACCACACCTGGCTATGCCAACCTTAGGAACCCAACCACCATAAATAGAACCATGATATGATATAGCATAGATAGGAAGTCATTTGGCACAACCTATTTTGCACTTTGCAACTATTTTTAATTATCTTTTCACTCTAGAAATTTACTTGTTATTAACACCAGTGTCTTCTGAAGTTGATAATTAATCTGTTTCTGTTACCCTTTCAGGCAATGCATTTCTGATCAGAACAACTTGCTTTGGTTAGCGGACACGTGGAAGGAAGGGATCCAATAAAGAGTTTAATGGATGCCTTAGTTTTTTCCAATAAATAAGTTAATCTTACTGTCTTAATCTTACTATCAAAAATGAGAATGGAGGAAATTGGCAAGGGTTTTTTTTTCCAAGGATGTGGCTGGCATGGAGAAAATTCAGACATCAACATCCTTCCAGTGGGATTCTCAAGTATTAGATCTGGGATGTGCTGAACACTGTGCACTTGGCTGTGGCTTGTTCACTGAAATTCTGCTACTGGGATAACTCAGGTGGGGAAGATTAAAGGTTCAACAGGGAAAAGAGGTCATGCCACACCACTGAAACAAATAGACTTTTTTTTTTCAAAAAGCTATTAATTATTTGCTTTTCAGTTACTAAATAGATACAGAATGTGGGATTAGTATAGTTTAACAGAAGAGAATGTGTATGTCACCACACACCCCGGCAGTCTCAAGTGCACCTGAATCGACAGTCAACATTGCCACATAAGGTAAGTCCTTCGGAAGGTGAAGCTGCAGAAAGCACCAAGCCTGCATGGAGTCCCTAGCCGTATCCTTGTATCCCGTGCAGATCAGCTGGCGGGGGGTTGCGGACATTTTCAACCTTTTCCTGCTTCAGCTTATGGATTCTACTGCATTATCATTCTAGTATCCTAGTAGACCACTATCAGCCTAGTATCCATGAAAAAGAAGAGAATGCACCATAATGACTACTGCCCAGTATCTCTAACACCCACCACCATGGAGTGCTTCCACTGGCACACATTAACTTCAGCTTTCCAGACAATCTCAGCCCACTGTGATATGCCTACTGCTGAAACAGGTCAATGGTGGGTGTCTTTTCCCTGGCCCTACAGCCATCTCTGGAACATTTGAACAGTAAAGAAACCCATTTCAAATTGTTGGCTATTGACCATAGTTCTGCCTTTAATATTATTATTTCATGCAAGTTCATCACTAAACTCCAGACCCTGGGAGTTAATACCTCCATCTACCATTGGACTTTCAAAGTAGAAGTAAATTTATTATCAAAGTACATATATGTCAGCAAATACAATGCTGAGAATCAGTTTCTTGTGAGCAATCATAGTAAACACAAGAACCATAATAGAATCAATGAAAGACCAACAGACTCCAATCAGTAAGTTTAGGCTACAACACTTCTGTCTTGATTATTCTAAACGCTGGTGCTCCACACGGTTGTGTCCTCAGCCCTCTATTCTACTCCCTGTACACGCATGAGAGTGAGGCCAGATTCTGCTCTACCTGGAGTGGGGCACATTCCAAATAACAATGAGTTGGAGTGCAGGAAGGGAATAGAGAGCTTACTGACATGGTGTCTTGACAACAACCTTTCCCTCAGTGTCAGCAGAATAAAAGAACTGGTCATTGACATCAGAAAGGGGGTCTGTGCACATCACCTGTCTGCATCAGCAGTGCTGAGGTTGAGAGGGTTGTGAGCTTCAAGTTCTTAAATATGAACTTCACCAATGGCCTGTCCTGGTCCAACCACACTGATGTCACAATCAAGAAAGCTCATCAATGCCTCTACTTCCTCAGGAGACTAAAGAAATTTGGCATGCCCCTGTCAACTCTTACCAATTTTTTCTTGAAGCACCATAGAAAACATAACAGTTCAGTTTGTCAACAGCTCTGCACATGACCGGAAGAAACCAGACTCCCCTTTATGAAGTTTATAGTTCTTGCTGTCTCAGTGAAGCAGCCAGCATAATCAAACACCCCACCTACCCCAGACATTCCCTCTTCTCCTCTGTCCCATCAAGCAAAAGATCCAAAAGCCTGAAAGCAGACACCACTAGGTTCACAGAGAGCTTTTATCCCATGCTATTGGACTCCTGAACATACCTCTTGTATGATGAGATGGACTTTTGAACTCATTATGGTCTTAGACTTTATCATTTACCTGTACTGCATTTTCTCAGTAGCTTTTACACTTGATTATTGGCTTACCTTATTCTAGTTCAATGCACAGCATGATAATTTGATCTGTGTAAACAATATGCACAAAAAGCTTCTGACAACCGAGTCCAGATCCTGGCCTTCACATGTACCTTAGCTACTAAGCCCAGAGCAATTATTTCTACTGACAGGAGAAGGGGCAAAGGAGGGTTTCTGGTACCTTAAAAGTAGATGCTTTGGGAAAATGGGGCACATCAGCCATGGTTAGCAGCTCATCTGGGAGAAGGAAAACCCTGACCTCAACCAGCCACTCTTGGGGAAGGCTTCGGGTGTAAACTCGAGGAAAAATCGGAACCAGAGTCCCAGTTATTAGCACTCAACCATCAGGCTCTTGAACCAAAGGTGATAACTTCACTCAACTTCACTAGCCCCATATCAAAATGTTCCCACAACCTATGAAGAGTCGTTTCCAAGGACTCTTCATCTCATGTTCTCGATATTTATTGCTTATTTATTTCTTATTGTTGTTGCTTTTTTTGGTACCTGCAGATTTTTTGCAGATTGGTTGAACACCTGAGTTGGTGCAGTCTTTCAGTGATTCTATTATGATTATTATTCTATTAAGGATTTATTGAGAATGCCTGCAAGAAAATGAATCTCAAGGTTGTAAATGGTGACATATATGCATTTTAAACTTTGCATTTGCACTGTGAGGGCAGTAGAGCTACACAGAACAAGTTAAGCTGATGACATTGGAAGGGAAGGAGGCCGGATGTTGCTAGATTTATGAAAATGTGTGTGCTATGGAAGGCATAGACACAAATGATAGGTTATTGCTGAATATTCAATCACTGGAAATATTGTACATAGAAAAAAACATTCAAAATGATTCGTTTCAGCCCGCTTTCATGAATTACACTTTTCCAATAAACTGTTTTTTCCTGGAAGCCAATTGTTGCATCAAGGAAAATTACTGACTCAATTGCTGCAGATATTATGACCATAAAATCTGAGGTCACTGATGGTGACGGTATTCTCATAGGGAGTATGTTAAGTTTATCAATGCCTTGCCATGAGAAAAATAGTGAGGTTTTTTCAAATATCACAGAACAACAAACTACAACCTAGACCAGCCCTGACTGATAAGTCACTAGAAAGCAAAGGGGAAAAAACACTGCATTGCCCTATCTTATATTTACATCCACCAGTTCAGGTCAAAGCAATCTGCAAATAGTTTAAAGGAAGATTCTGCATATGATAAGCTAGAGGGATAAATGAATTGCTGCCAGACCAAGTGGGAAGAATTCCTAAAGCACAACAGCTCACTTGCTAGACAGAAAGGCTGCACATGAGGAATTCTGTTCAAATTAACTGAGACATAGTTGACTAACACTAATGAACAAGGAAGTAGAGATATCTAAGGATGAATGTTCGACTGCCTGAAAACTAGGCTGATAAGGCCAAGAATGTGCGGAAGTCCAACTTGAACGATACACATAGCCCTCTGGTAATAATGTCTGGCTCCATGTTACAACTGTTGACCTGATATCTCAGCTTTGCTTGCAACACAAGAAAAAGATATTAAACTCACGATCACTAAAACAGTAACTCAAACAGTGACTACAAAATAACTATACAGGCATGCAAGTATGTATTGCTGCAATAATGGGCCTGGATATCACACTTCAAAATGCCTTGGAGGGTAAATTGCTGGAGTGTCATGACACTCTCAATCTGCTTATTAGGACTATTGATGCATTGCCCCCAAGGAGTGTTAATTACTGTGCTCTTACAGTGTGACTGCTCATCCATCAATGTTTTTGCTGTTATTTGATAGATAAGACCTAATGTGAACAAAACAAAAGAGATGGTTGTTGACTTCAGGAAGGCACGGAGCGACCACTCCCCGTTGAACATCGACGGCTCCTCAGTAGAGATCGTAAAGAGCACCAAATTTCTTGGTGTTCACTTGACGGAGAATCTCACCTGGTCCCTCAACACCAACTCCAGAGCAAAGAAAGCCCAGTAGCGTCTCTACTTTTTGTGAAGGCTGAGGAAAGTCCATCTCCCACCCACCCCATTCTCATCACATTCTACAGGGGTTGTATTGAGAGCATCCTGAGCAGCTGCATCACTGCCTGGTTCGGAAATTGCACCGTCTCGAATCACAAGAACCTGCAGTGGATAGTGAGGTCAGCCGAGAAGATCATCGGGGTCTCTCTTCCTGCCATCATGGACATTTACAGTACACGCTGCATCCGCAAAGGAAACAGCATTATGAAGGACCCCATGCACCCCTCATACAATCTCTTCTCCCTCCTGCCGTCTGGGAAAAGGCTCTGAAGCATTTGGGCTCTCACGACCAGACTATGTAACAGTTTCTTCCCCCAAGCTATCAGACTCCTCAATACCCAAAGCCTGGACTAACACCTTGCCCTATTGTCCTGTTTATTACTTATTGTAATGCCTGCACTGTTTTTGTGCACTTTATGCAGTCGAGTTTAGGTCTGTAGTCTAGTGTAGCTTTTTCTGTGTTGTTTTTTTTACTATTATGTACTTCAGTCTAGTTTTTTGTACTGTATCATGTAACACCATGGTCCTGAAAAACATTGTCTCATTTTTACTATGCACTGTATCAGCAGTTATGGTCAAAATGACGATAAAAGTTGACTTGACTTGACTTGACTTGACTTGACGACTTGCCTAATGGCGGGGTGTTTGCTTTGTTTTGTGTGTGGTTTTTTTCTTTTGATTTCTTATGTATCTTATTTTTCCCTTTTCTTTAATTTTTGTGTTGGCGCGTGGCCTAGTGGATAAGGCATTGGTCTAGTGATCTGAAGGTCACTGGTTCGAGCCTCAGCTGTGTTGTGTCCTTGAGCAAAGCACTTAACAACACATTGCTCTGCGACGACACCGGCAGCCAAGCTGCATGGGTCCTAGTGCCCTTCCCTTGGACAACATCGGTGGCGTGGAGAGGGGAAGGCCTGCAGCTTGGGCAACTGCCAGTCTCCCATACAACCCTCCCTAGACTGCGCCCTGAAAACCTTCCAAGGCACAAATCCATGGTCTCACGAGACTAACAGATGCCTATTTATTTTTCTTTAGCTTTGTTGCACTTTCAAACCTATGGATGATCTAATGTGTTTTCATTCTGTAAAAGCAATAAAGAGATGCTTAAAAAAGGACTGCTATCATGCACAACAAAATTCAGTAGTCTAAAGCAGCCATTCTCAATGGGGGCCATATGGCATGGCACATTTGAAGGGGGCCACCGACTGAAAACTGTGAAAAGGGGAGCCCCAGGAGTTTATGGGGGCCCTGGTAACTGAACCGATGAAATACCCAAGCAGCAACCTTCATTGGAGTCAATAGTGTCCCTTCTATTTATAATATCTTCCCAACACACCTGGTAAATTCATTTCTTAAGCTCCTCCCACACAGCCTCACTTTGGAGTCAGTCGGGAATCAGACTGCACCGGGTCAACATATTCAATCAAGGGTTCTCGCATCCATTATCACCATACTTCATTCTCCAAAAATCAGCGTGTCTTGCTAGGTCTTTCTTAGCCTAGTAACTTTAAAGAATATGTGTTTGGATATATTATACGTTAAGGTAGGTTGTGAAAAATGTTTATTACTGCATAAGAATTCACGGGAAAAAAAATCCCTGGCTCCAGGTGAGAGCACCAAGCTCAAGGATCGCATTAGGCCTGATAGATGTTTAATTTCATAGTCTTTTTTTAAAGTTTTTTTCAGTATGTCAGAATGTTCAAGTTTTCTTGGTGTTCAATAATAAATGATTTTCTGTCTATCTGTTCGTGTTGTATCTCTGTTTGAAAGGGGGACTGGAACCTAAGAAGAGCTCCTAAGGGAGTCCTGGCCAAAAAACAAATGGTTGAGAATCACTGGTCTAAAGCCAATTTAGAGTACATGATGATTGCCATTATCTTTATGTGCTCCGATTTATCTCGTCATATTCTTCTTTACATTTTATATTGATCAGTACCACAGTGTTTAAAAATTGAGTTAATTATTCAAATTTTCAGTCCTTATTATTTCCTTCATTTTCCAAATGATGTTTTACATCAACATTGAATGAATTTCAAATTGACTGATAAATTCCATCAGAAAGGTTGCACAACGGCAATCCAAAGAGTATCATGGCTTTTTGGAGTACTAAAGGTTCACCTTTGCAGCCGAGCACCAGGTGAATTATTCCACATTTTACAAGGGTGGAGAAACTTTTAGAAAGTGTGTGCCAATTTGGCAATAATCTTCCAAAAAAGAAATTATCTCTCACGCCATGATACTTTTGAATAGAAATTACCACTAATTAATTAAACAACAATAAAGGATCAGTCTTGTTGCTTATTTACATGTGTTCATTGTTTTACTGTTAAAAGTATAACTGAGGTGGTTTGAAATAAATGAAGCATTCTCAAAAATCTGTTCAAAAATGATCAATTATGAATCATTTAAAAAGACAACTGAAAAATAACAGCATTTCTAAATTGCATCATTATTGTAACTATTTACTATCCTGGACAAATACAAAGAAAGCATGGCAGCGCCTTTACCACCTTAGAAGTTTGCACAGAATAGACATGATATCTGAAAATTTCAGAACCTCCTATAGACATGTGGTGCAGAGTATATTGACTGGTTGCATCATGCCTTTGAGTGGAAAATCCTATAAAGAGTTGTGAATACAGCCCAGTCCATCATGGGTAAAGTCATCCCACTATTAAGCACATCTACATGGAGCACAGTCGCAGAAGTGCAGCATCCATCAACAAGGACCACCACCTCCCTGGCCTTGCTCTCTTCTCACTGCTGCCATTAGGAGGACGGTACAGGAGCCTCAAGACCCACACCACCATGTTCAGAACAGCTAATACCTCTTAACCATCAGGCTCCCCTTGAACCAGCGGGGATATCATCACTTGCCCCATCAGTGAACTGTTCCACACAACTTATAGACTTACTTTCAAGGACTCTTCATCTCATATTATTGACATTTATTGCTTATTTGTGTATTATTATTTTTCTTTTGTACTTGCACAGTTTGTTGTTTTTTTTTACACATTGTCCATCCTGTTGGGTGCGATCTTTCATCGATTCTATTATTTCCTTGGATTTTCCGATATGACTGTTAAGAAAACAAATCTCAGGGTTGTATATGGTGACATAAACTGTAAATAGTTTGATAATAAATCTTCATTGAACTTTGAAATATTGATGTTCTCTACACCAGGTCCACGAGGATTTCAAAACAATGTGCTGCGTTCTTGCAACCATCTAACAAGCAGCAAGCCAGTGTGCGGCATTCCCATGAAAACATCTCATTGCTTTCAGGTTGTAAAATAAATCATTTGCTACTTCTTTTGCAGTATGTATAGTCACTATATATCATTTTACTATGGGTGGGGTTTAAAGAATCAAGGGGCAGCACTACATGCCTCTAGATTCACCACTCCTGTTAGTGATGTATAGAACATCGCAGAACTGAAAGGAATTCCTAAAAAATATCTCAATAATATATATTTAATTGTTTATATGATGGGCAGTGGGACTGTCAACATTCTTTATTCAACTCTAAGTATTACAACATACTATGTGAATCATGAAGTGAATTCAAAGATACATTGCAAAGATCTGATAACCATATTTGCTCAGGTTCCAACAAAGACTGGAGGCATTGAATAAACATTTTGAATCTGCTTTCATTGTTCAAATAGTGCCCAGTTGCTTGAGTTACATAATAACACCATGCTAGAATTGAATTCAATAAAATTATAAAACCATGTGACCATTTGATCATGGCTGATCAATTTCCCTCTCAACCACATTCTCCTACCTCCTCCCTGCAACCAGGTTTTTCATGTCCTGACTTATCAAGAATCTATCAATTTCCACCTTCAATACACCCAATGACCTGGCATGCACAGTCACCCGTAACAATGAATTGCACAGATTCACCACCCTCTGGCTAAAGAAATCGCCCCTCATCTACATTCTATTCTAGATCTTACAACATTCCATACGTTTCAATGAGATCCCCTCTCATTCTTCTAAATTCCAGAGCCTTCAACCATACCTCATATGATAAGCCTTTCATTCCTAGAATCATTTTCATGAACCTCTTTTGAACCTCATTAATAGTCAGCATATCCTTTCTTAGTTAAGGGATCCAAAACTGCTCACAATATTCCACGTGAGGAGTCACCAATGCCTTATAAGGCCTCAGCATTACATCCTTGCTTTTATATTCTAGTCCTATTGAAATGAATGGTAAACATTGTACTTCTTCCTCAGCACTGACTCAGCCCGCAACTAACCTTTAGGGAATCTTGCACGAGGGCTCCCAAGTCCCTTTGCACCTCGGATTTTTGAATTTTTGTCCCGTTTAGAAAATAGTCTATGCTTTTATTCCTTCTACCAAAGTGCAAGACCATACACATTGCAACACTTAATTCAATCTGGCACTTCTTTGCTCATTCTCCTAATCTGTCTATGTCCTACTGCAGCCTCCCTGGTTCCTCAACACTACGTGCCCCTCCACCTATCTTCATTTCTCCACCTACTAATTCTGTCATCTAAGTCATTGACAACACAATAAGAAACGATCCCTATTCCAACCCCTGTGGAACACCATGAGTCACCAGCAGCCAATGAGAAAAGGCTCCCTTTAATCTCACTCTATGTTTCCTGCCAATAAACTAATGCTCTATCTATGGTGGTATCTTTCTTGTAATACCATAGGATCTTATCTTGTTAAGCAGCCTCAAGTGTGGCACCCTGTCAAAGGCCTTCTGAAAATCTAAATAAACAACAGCCACTGTCTCTCCTTTGTCTGTCCTGTCAGTTATTTCCTCAAAGAATGACAAAAGATTTGTCACACAAGATTTCCCCTGAAGGAAACCATATTGACTTTGGCCTATTTTGTTATATGCTTCAAAATACTACAAACCTTATATTTAACTATTGATTCCATTGCCTTCCCAACCACTGAGATCAGATTAACTGGTCTATAATTTCCTTACTTCTGCCCCCACACTTTCTTGAATAGCGGAGTGACATTTGCAATTTTCTATGCCCAAATCGATTAATTCCTGAAAGATCATTACTAATATCTCCACAATCTCTTCAGCTACCTCTTTCAGGAAGCTGGGGTGTAGCCCATCTGGTCCAGGTGATTTATCTACCATAACCCCTTTCAGCTTCCCAAGCACCTTCTCCCTAGTAATCCCAGCTGCTTTCAGTTCTACCCTCTGACATTCTCAGACTTCTGGCAATCTGATAGTGTCTTCCACAATGAAGAGTGATGAAAAATACTTATTCAATTCGTCCACTATTTCCTTGTTCCCAATTACTACCTCTCCAGCATCATTGTCCAGTGGTTTGATGTCTTCTCACACCTCTCCTATACTCTTTCCATATCTAAAAACATGTTTGCTATCCTCTGATATTATTGGCAAGCTTACCTTCAGATTTCATCATTTCCCTCCTTATCGCTTCCCCCTAATTCTCTAACTTCGCACTAATTTTTGTTTCATTTAATGTCCTCTCTTTTGCTTTTATGTTGGCGTTGACTTCCCTTGCAATCCACTGTTGTGTCATTCTGCCTTTAAAATGCTTCTTCTTCGGGATGTATCTATCCTGTGCTTTCCTAATTGTTCCCAGAAATTACAACCAATGCTGTCCTGCCCTGCTGTCATTCCTGTTAGAGTCCCTTTCCAATCAACTTTGACCAGTTCCTCACTCATGCCTCTGTAATTCTCTTTACTCCATTGTAGTACTAATACATTTGACTTCAGATTCTCCCTCTCAAATTGCAGGATGAATTCTATAATATTATGACAACTGCCTCCTTAGGGTTCCTTTACCTTAAACTCCCTAATCCAATCCAGTTCATTACACAACACCCAATCCAGAATAACTAATCCCCTTGTGGGTTCAACCACAAATTGCTCTAAGAAGCTATCTTATAGTCATTCTACAATTTCCCGCTCTAGGATTCCAAAATCAGCACCAACCTGATTTTCCCAGTCTCCCTACAAATTTAAATTCCCCTATCATTATCATAACATTCCCCTTTTGATATGGATTTTCTATCTCCCATTGCAATTTGCAGCCCACATCTTGGCTACTGTTTGGAGGCCTGTATATAACTCTCACCAGGGTCTTCCTACCCTTGCAGTTCCTTAAATTTACCCACACCTTCAGCTTCCCTAACCCGAACCCTTCCAATCACGTCACCTCTTTCTAAGGATTTAATTTCATTTTTTTACCAACAGAGCCACACCATCCTTTCTGCCTACCTGCCTGTCCTTTTGATATAATGTGTATCCTTAGATGTTAAGCTCCCAACCACAATCTTCTTTCAGCCATGACTCAGTGATGCCCACAATTTCTAACTGCCCTGAAAGATCATCTAGCTTATTCTGTACACTGTGTGCATTCAGATATAACACCTTCAGCCCTGTACTCGTCATCCTTTTCAATATTGTCCCCGTTACACTGCCACTCATCCGCTGACTGTTATTTTGCCCTATCATTTGCCTGTCTTTCTTGATAGTCTCATCACACACTGCCCCTGCTTGTATATCAACAGCCGCATTTTCAGCCCCATCACTGTTTCCCATCATTCTGCCAAATTATTTTAAAACCTCCCCAACAGTTCTACCAATACTGCGCACAAGGATATTGGTCCCCCTCGAGTTCAAGTGTAACCTGTCGCTCTTGTATAGGTCATACCTTCCACAGAAGAGATCCTAATGATCTAGAAATCTGCAACCCTGCTCCCTGCACCGTTCCTAAGCCACACATTCATCTGCAAAAAAACATCCTTTTCTTACCCTCACTGGCATGTAGCATAGGTGGCAATCCAGATCTAGCTCCCTAATTATCTGGCATAGGATTGGGATTACTAGGGCCAACTAGGTTAATTAATGATGTTTCATCAAGACTACCATTGTCATGTGTCTACAATTCATTAAGGTCATCACTCTGTTTTTCAGTCATTTCATTAATGCAAAAGGTTTAAGATGGTGCTACTGATGCTGAGCGACAGCTTACTACTAGTTCAAAAGTTGTAAAGACTGAAAGCTTACAGTCATGCACAAGATCAAACATTCAGAATGTCCAACAGAAACACTGCATGGAGTTCACTAACTATGCTTTATAAATAACTGCTAAATATACTCCTGCTCCTTGTCTAACTGTGTATGGCTGGTACTGGCTTGTTCAGACAGGTAAAGCCCAGATAAGTGCTCCATATTCACTCCATAACTACCTTACCTACGCTCACACAGGTACGAAAGCATGCTCATTGAAGAGGTAAGCAAACAAGCCACAAGATAGTATATTGTTTGGTGTTCTGTACAAATATTAGCATCATGACTTAAATCAGCAATTTTTCTCACGTGTTATTTAAATGTGACAAAATATATTATGTATTATAATGTTTATTATTGTCATATGTAAAACTTGAAAAACATCTTATATACCATTCATACAAATCCATTTATTACCCCAGTGCATTGACGTAGTACAAGGTAAAACAGTAACAGAATGCGGAATAAATTGTTGCATCTACAAAGAATTTGCATTGGAGGTAGAGAATAAAGTGCAAATTCCTAATGACATTATGTGTGAGGGCAAGAGTCCATCATAATATACCGAGGGACCCTTCAGTCTTCTAACAGTGGGTTAAAAGCTGTCCTTGAACCTGCTGGTATATACTTTCAGGCTTTTGTATCTTCTCCTTCACGGAGGGGAGGGATAGAAAGAAGAATGTGTGAGGTGAATGATGCCTTTCCAGGCAGCCAGAAGTGTAGACAGAGTCCATGAATAGGAGGTTGGTTTCCATGAATAGGAGGTTGGTTTCCATGATGTGCTGAGCTGTGTCCACAACTCTCTGCCGTTTCTTGCAATCACAGGCAAAGTAATTGCCATCCAAAGCCATGAAGGATCTGGGGAAGATGTTTCCTATCAATAAAAAGGTTGTGGATCAAACGGTACATGTGAAAGCTCTTTATCTTCCTGAAGAAGTAGAGTTGGTGGTTGGCTTACTTAGCCAAGCTGCCTATGTGGTTGGACCGGGACAAGCTATGTGAAGTTCCCCACTACGAACCTGAAGCTCTCAACTGCAACGCAGTCTATGTAAACTCTAGCATGTGCACTGCTCCCCTTCCTGAAGTCTAATCAGCCAATTACATGGCAGCAAGTCAATGCATAAAAGCACGCAAACATGATCAAAAGTTTCAGTTGTTGTTCAGACCAAACATCGTAAGAAAAGTGACCAAAGTGATGTTGACTGGAGAATGATTGTTGGTGCCAGATGGGGTGGTTTGAGTTTCTCATAAACTGCTGATTTCCTGGGATTTTCATGCACATCGATCTCCAGAGTTTTCAGAGAATGGTGCAAAAAGTAATAGAAAAATCCAGTGTAGACAAAAGTACCTTTTTAATGAGAGTGTTCAGAAGAGAATAGCCAGACTGGTTCAAGCTGACAGGAAGGTGACAGTAACTCCAATAACCATGTGTAACAACAATGACATGCAGAAGAGCATCTCCGTAAGCACAGAACATCGAACCTGGAAGTGGATGGGCTACAGCAGCAGAAGACCACACTGGATTCCACTTCTGTTCCTAAAAAAGTGGCCAGTAAGTGTAGACTGCACATTACAGCTGACTACTGCTGATAGAATGCAGGTGATGGTTCCTTTATTGTAGTTTCTGATGCCTTGGTGTAATTTGTCATTTAATTCTTACTGCTGCTATCTAAATTGTGTTATAAATTGAAATAAGTGCAATGATTTCCTGTATGATAGCACAAGTAGTTTGTGTTGGAGCGTGGCCTAGTGGGCAAGGCATCAGACTAGTAACCTGAAGGTCACTGGTTCGAGCCTCAGCTGAGGCAGTGTGTTTATGTCCTTGAGCAAGGCACTTAACAACACATTGCTCTGCGACGTCACCGGTGCCAAGCTGCATGGGTCCTAGTGCATTTCCCTTGGACAACATCGGTGGCGTGGAGAGGGGAAGGCCTGCAGCTTGGGCAACTGCCGGTCTCCCATACAACCCTGCCCAGGCCTGCACCCTGGAAACTACAGGTGCAGATCCATGGTCTCTCGAGACCAACGGATGCCACCACCAGCACTAGTAGTTTGCAGTACAACTTACTTGTAAAGCTTTCTTATCAAGCTGGACTATTTTCTTTTTTGAGCAATATCTTGGGAGCAGAAGTCCCAATGCAGGATCTCAGTCTGAGACATCCATTCTTTCTTCATTGTCTCAACAAATTGAACTAATGCTTATTCCATTTTAGTGAAAAGCAACATTATTTGTATCCATAAAAACAAATTTAATAAACAAGCTTCAACAGAAAAAGTCAGTATCCCCGCTAATTAAAATGCCAGATCCTGAAAGTACAAGCAAAATTGAAATAACCTGCTGCACTGGTGATCCTAAAATATCTATCAGTGTTAAAACTGACTAACTTTTGATTTCTATAGTCTTTGACTGCGCACATCTCAACTGCAGTAAGCAGTAAAACCTTTCCAGTGCTCCTGGTATGATTTGAACAAAATCCATAATGGAATTCTTCACTGTAATTACACATGGAAATCATCATAAATGAAATGTCTTTGGATAAAAGTATCTACAGAGAATTTCTTTTGCCATAATGTATTGGACTTTACTATTTTGTTACTTTAATGATGAGTAACCGTAGGTAATTTCTAAAGTAAGTACGTGTTTGGCACAGCATTGTGGGCCGAAGAGCCTGTATTGTGCTGTAAGTTTTCTATGTTTCTATCTAACAATCATGTTCAGTTAAAAGGTAACCTCAATCATTTCTAGATGAGGAACAAATTATTCAACATGTGAGGGGCTAAGGTAAAATTCAGGAAGGGGACAAATTATTTTAAACTTAGACATTATGGTTCATTATACATTTCTTTTCCTCAATATATAATTAGAGTTAATTTATTTTTCAAGTACATCCTTCCTGATTCTTTTTCTGATGCAGACAGCTGTCATTAGTGTGCGGCTCCAGAGAACATCTTGACTACCTGTACACAACATATGTTGATGCATTAGTGCTCTTTTGATAAAAAAAAACACACTGAGACTACTTTGTCATTTAGCGTAGAATGGTTAGCACATGAAGGAAATGTTCTGTGCAAAATGAAGGAACAAAATTTTGGAAATTACTTAAAAAACAGTTGGATGATGTTGAGGCATAATCGTCTCTCTTTAGTCTTTTGAAATGTTTGAACTTGAGTTGTCACCCTGTACATTTTCATTTCAGTATCTTAGGAGATTTTCAGTACATCACTATTCAGGAGGAAAGTAAGAAGCATTTATTTCAATTGATAGGATTTTTCTATTACTGGTGTACAGGAAGTTTCTCACAACTAAAATCATAGATGAATCAAATTTTTAGATTTATATAATATTTTAATGTCATTAGGACATCCCAATATAGCTCAGAGCCATTAAAGTACTTTTGATGTGGCTTTGTGCACATTCCTTGGCATACAAAAAGATTTGCTACCACTCAAATCATGAGAGTGCTGTGTTAGTGCATGTGGCCAACGATGGGTCCACAGAATATGCCACAGGTGGGGATTTGAGAGTGGGTAGTTTGGGAGTTGGTGCAGTCTTACTCCAATTCATGCTGAACTTCTGTATGCTTCCTACACCACAAATGCTCCTCTACTTTGTTCACTTAGCAAACTCCCATGTGGAAAGATCTCAGAGTAGAATGACTACGTTGGAAATATTAGATGAGCAACCAACAGCAAAACAAACAGCAAACACAAGAAAATCTGCAGATGCTGGAAATTCAAGCAACACACACAAAATGCTGGTGGAACGTATTTCTCTGAATATTGATTTCTCTGACTTCCATTAATGCCCCTCCTCCCCTTCTTACCCCATCCCTATTTATTTATTTGTTTGTTTGTTTGTTTATATTATATATTTTTTTCTCTCTCTCTTTCCCTCTCACAATAACTCCTTGCCTGTTCTCCATCTTCCTCTGGTGCTCCCCTCCCCCTTTCTTTCTTCCAAGGCCTTCCAACCTATGATACTCCCCCTTCTCCAGCTGTGTGTCCCTTTTGCCAATCAACTTCCCAGCTCTTAGCTTCACCCCTCCTCCTCCTGTCTTCTCCTATCATTTCGGGTCCCCCTCCCCCTCTCAAATCTCTTACCATCTCTTTTTTCCGTTAGTCCTGACAAAGGGTCTGAACCTGAAATGTCGACTGTACTTCTTCCTATAGATGCTGCCTGGTCTGCTGCGTTCCACCAGCATCTGGTGTGTGTTATTAGTGTGGGATGTTAGACTGGGAACAGATCATAATATACAAAGTAGGTTCTCTTTTTCTTTTAGTGAAATTGGAGAAATTTGCAGAGCTAGCATTGCTATATTTCTCTAACGCTCTAATGTACCTACTATGGATAATCTATATCTCATAAACACATGGATCTTGAGTTTGTTTCTTGTGCTTATGCACCATAAGTTTTGTTCCTTGTTTGAGCTCTTATTCTTCAAACATTCTTTTCCCTCAGTCCAATAAAGGCTGTGCTGGTGCATTTAAAATCATTGTAAATGTCATCATTTATGTCTCCTTTGACTTGGGAAGTGATTTACATTTTTCCAGGGTCTCACTATAAACGTTCAGTATCAGAATACAGTGCAATTAGGTTGCTATAAGTTATTGCTTCATGGAAGTTGACAGTAATACCCTGCAATTTGATGACCGAAGTTGCAGTGATCGTGGTTCTGGAGTGGAGAACACAGTTCAGCAAACTCCCATTTTTTTCTCCAATTAAAGGGCTACTCCCTTGTGAGGCACAAGAAAGAGCAGATGCTGGAATCTAGAACAGCATAGAAAAGCACTAGAGGAGCATAGCAGACCAGACAGCATTTATGGAAGGTATTTTACAGTCAAAATCTTGGGTCAAGGCCCTTGCTTAGGACAGGTTTGCTTGAAACTGGCCTGCAATGTAATTGGGACTATTGAGGATTGGCTTGTTATGATCATAAGACCATAAGATACAGGAGCAGATGTAGCCATTTAGCCCACTGAGTCTGCCCCACCATTCAATCATGGGCTGGTCCAATTCTTCCAGTCATCTCCACTCCCCTGCCTTCTCCCCATAACCTTTGATGCCCTGGTTAATCAAGAACCTATCTATCTCTGCCTTAAAAACATCCAATGACTTGGCCTCCACAGCTGCTCGTGGCAACAAATTCCAACAGATTTACCACCCTCTGACTAAAGTAATTTCTCCACATCTCTGTTCCAAGTGGGTGTCCTTCAATCCTGAAGTCATGCCCTCTTGTCCTAGAATCCTCTACCATGGGAAATAACTTTGCCATATCTAATCTGTTCAAGCATTTTAACATTCGGAATGTTTCTATGAGATCCCCCTCATTCTCCTGAACTCCAGGGAATACAGCCCAAGAGCTGCCAGACGTTCCTCATACGGTAATCCTTTCATTCCTGGAATCATTCTTGTGAATCTTCTCTGAACCCTCTCCAATGTCAGTTTATCCTTTCTGAAGTAAGGAGCCCAAGACTGCACACAATACTCCAAGTGTGGTCTCTCAAATGCCTTATAGAGCCTCAACATCACATCTCTGCTCTTATATTCTATACCTCTAGAAATGAAAGCCAACATTGCATTTGCCTTCTTCACCACCGACTCAACCTGGAGGTTAACCTTTAGGGTATCCTACACAAGGACTCCCAAGTCCCTTTGCATCTCTGCATTTTGAATTCTCTCCACATCTAAATAATAGTCTGCCCATTTATTCCTTCCACCCAAGTGCTCGACTACACACATTCCAATATTGTATTTCATTTGCCACTTTTTGGCCATTCCCCTAAACCATCTAAGTCTCTCTGCAGGCTCTCTGTTTCTTCAACACTATCCACTCATCCACCTACCTTTGTATCATCGGCAAATTTAGCCACAAAACCATTAATTGCATAGTCCAAATCACTGACATACATTGTGAAAAGCAGCAGTCCCAACACCGACCCCTGAGGAACTCCACTGGTAACCGGCAGCCAGCCAGAATAGGAGCTCTTTACTCCCACTCTCTGTTTTCCACCAACCAACCAATGCTACACCCATGCTAGTAACCTCCCTGTAATTCCATGGGCTCTTATCTTGCTAAGCAGCCTCAGGTGCAGCACCTTGTCAAAGGCCTTCTGAAAAACCAAGTACACCACATCTACTACATTTCCTTTGTCTACCCTGCTTGTAACTTCCTCAAAAAATTGCAGTAGGTTAGTCAGGCAGGATTTTCCTTTCAGAAAACCATACTGGCTTTGGCCTATCTTGTCATATGCCTCCAGATACTTTATAATCTCATCCCTAACAATCGATTCCAACAACTTCCCAACCACTGATGTCAGGCTAACAGGTCTATAGTTTCCTTTCTGCTGCTTCCCACTCTTCTTAAATAGAGGAATAACATCTGCAATTTTCCAGTCATCCGGTACAATGCCAAAATATATCGATTCTTGAAAGATCATTGTTAATGCCTTTACAATTTCTTCAGCTACTTCCTTCAGAACCCAAGGGTGCATTGCATCAGGTCCAGGAGATTTATCCACACTCAGACCATTAAGCTTCCTGAGCACCTTCTCAGTCGTAAATTTCACTTGTTATGCCGTTGGCCCCCTCCTTTGTGAAAATTGCAAGAACTCTAGTTAAGGGGGGTCAACTGACCCAAGAGAGAGAGACGTGCGAAAAACCACGTTCTTCCAAGAAGCAGAATAAAAGTGACTTTGACTATTGTCTCATGGAGACCACCTGAAAAGCCCTCGGGCAAAGTGGGCTGGTTGAGAGAGAGATCGCATTACCTGCAACTTGATTGACACCTGCGATCTCGTGAAGAAGTATAAAGGCGGGTCTGAGGGGAGGACCCTCAGATGCACCAAGGAAACACACGAAGGAGAAACGCTAGAAATCCTGCGACAGCGTTTTAATAGCTACAGCCGGTGGTGGGGTTCGTGTGCGTCCTTCCCTTGCCTGGGATTGGCGACCTCACCACGGAAGACGGCCTAGCTACAGGGGAAGCCACAGATGAGAGTCCATTCCCCCAACGAGACTTCCGACTACCTCCTACAGGTTGGAAAACCTGTCGGGTAAATGCTTCATGTTCTCTGTCTTTCTAACTAAAAGTGCACCAACGCAACACTTCCGCCGACAACTAAGTGAAACTGCCGTGATCTAAAAGACTTTTAGCTATCCAGTGAACGATATAAAATCTACATTACCCCTAGACGACGATCGAGCTTGTGTTTTGAATGATTATTATTACACCGGTGTTTTAGATTGAGTTTTGATGATCTGAATGTTTTGTATTAACCATACGTTTGTGCCCTTTTTGAATAAAACGGTTGAAAATAGTAGCATCCGACTCAGCTGATCCATCTATCTTTGCTGGTAACGGGGTTTTCGTAACACACTGTACATATTTCACTTCCCTGACACTCTTGAATGTCCAGTATACTGCAAATGTCTTCTACTGTGAAGACAGATGTAAGATACACATTCAGTTCCTCTGTCATCTCTGTGACTCTCATTGCAATATCTTCAGCAACATTTTCTATTGGTCCTATATCTACCCTCAACTCTCTTTTTCCCTTTATATACTTAAAAATGCTTTTAGTATCTTCTTTGGTATTAGTCGCCAGCTTCCTTTCATAATTCATCTTTTCCTTCCTAATGACCTTCTTAGTTTCTTTCTGCAAGTTTTTAAAAGCTTCCCAATCCTCTATCTTCCCACTAGCTCTGGCTTCCTTATATGCCCTCTCTTTTGCTTTTACTTTGACTCTGGCTTCATTTGTCAGCTACAGTAGTTTGCTTTTACCCTTTGAAAATCTCTTCTTATTTGGAACATATCTTTCTTCCACTTCCCTCCTTTGTCACAAAAATCCAGCCATTGCTTCTCTGCTGTCATTCCTGCTCGTGTCCCTTTCCATTCAACTTTGGCCAGTTCCCCTCTCATGCCATTATAATTTCCTTTATTCCACTGAAATATTGACACATTGGAATTTAGTTTCTCCTTCTGAGATTTCAAAATGAACTCGATCATATTGTGATCACTGTTCCCTAAGGGTTCCTTAACCTTAAGCTCTCTTATCACCTCTGGATCATTGCACAACATCCAATCCAGCACAGCTGATCCCCTAGTGGGCTCAGCAACAAGCTGTTCTAAAAAGCTATCCCTTAGACATTCTGCAAATTCTCTCTCTTAAGGTCCAGTACTGGCCTGGTTTTCCCAATTAACTTTCATGTTAAAATCCCCGACGATTATCATGACATTGTCCTTCTAACATGCCTTTTCTATCTCTGGCTGTAATTTGTAATCCACATCCCAGCTGCTGTTTGGAGGCCTGTATACAACTGTCATTTGGGTCTTTTTCCCTTGCCATTTCTTAACTCAACCCATAGAGTAGTGGTCACCAACCAGTCAATTGCAATCAACTGGTCGGTCTTTGAGACTTTCCCAGTAGATCCCAAAAAAAAAGAAAAATAAATACACAAATACATTATGCCTGATAAACCTTTTGATGCAAAAGCAAATTTTATCCCTAGAGCGTATATGTGGGTCGTTGATAACCCACACTTAGTTGCTTTCCCTGGTTATTGTGTTTCTCTTTTTCCACAGCCCAGCATCATGCGTCACATGTGTGCTGATATCATGTGACTATTGCCGCTGTTGGGCAAATTTCCATGGAGTGTGGGAGAGCTTTGTTTATCTTAAATATAAACAAACAAATGGACAAACTGTCCAACAGCAAAAGAAAACAACATGTGTGGATAAAAATGACTCACTTATGCATTTATGACTTAACTAAAATTTGATCAATTTTAATTGGTTTTGACTATTATACTGCTATTCATATTACATCAGTTATGCAAAAGTTTGATCAGTTGTACTGCTCTTTCTTTCTTCCTTTCTTTCAAATTTTTTGCCTTTGATAGCAAGATCAAGGGACGGTGACTTTTGAGGGCTTGTCAGCAGGGAGAAGTTTCCTCATCTCTCTGCATGTACACTGAAAGTCAGTGCCTGCTTCAGGTCAACTTATCTGTGTGAAATTGCATTTTCACAGTTGAAAATTATTAAATCTAAGTACAGGAGCTGTCTTACTGACAGACACCTCATAGACTGTCTCAGACTGGCTGTCTGTAGTTATGAGCCAAATTTCAGGGAACTAGCAGAAAGTGTTGTGTGGCACGTGGCCCAGTGGTTAAGGTATTGGACTAGCGATCTGAAGGTCATGAGTTCAAGCCTCAGGGTTGTGTCCTTGAGCAAGGCACCTAACCACACATTGCTCCAGTCCACCCAGCTGAAAATGGGTGCTAGCAAAATGCTGGGGGTTAACCTTGTGATAGACTGGCACCCTATCCGGGGTGGGGGGGGGAGGGTGGAGAGAGTCATGAAATGACATGAAATGACATGAAATGGCCTGATGAGCCTATAAGGCTCGGGACAGACTTTAACTAGCCGAAAGTATTCAGAACATTGAGTGCAACAGTCAATTTTTATTCATTTATTTTTCATGTTGAAGTAAAATTAAATAATGAAACTTAGAATTAAAGGTATGAAGTATTGTAATATTCTTAAAGAAAGACACCCATTTGATATGCTAGTTACGGTGTTTTCTTGGTTGAATTAATTTGAAAGTTTGACAAAAGCATTTCATGTAATTCAAATACAATTAGCCCAAATAAAGGGCCTCAAGTTGGAAGTGCAATCTGAGCTGTTTTCTCTCTAAACAATTCAGTAGGTCGATCTTGCCTTTCATTGCAGTCAAGGTAGGGGATCTTGGGCTTAAAAAGCTTGGTGACCACTACCATAGAGACTCTACACCTTCCAATCCTGTTATCGTGTTCTAATGATTTAATATTATTTCTTAAACACAGGGCCACACCACACCCCTCTGCCTACTAACCTATTTTTTTGATACACCAGATATCCTTGGATGTATATCATGCCCTGCATGCATACAGAGATGTAGAGTGAAGAGGAATTTCTAAGCACAGTTATGCTTGAAAAAGATACTCCCTGCCCATATCATTAAACAGAACCAGATGCTTTTTGTGATTAGAAAAAGACCATGCTGACATTACTTGATGATTTTCTATTTGCATTATCACATGGTGACAATCATGTCCATTGTGCATCAACATGGACAGATTCGAGGAGCAGCTCTTTGGTGAATGCAGTAATGTGTTTGAGGCGATCTTTGTAATAGCTTTCTCTGTGGCAAACAAATGCAAAACCCTTCTGTGGTTACTACAGCTATAGTTACTACAACTATAGTGTAGGCCTTGCCTCCTCTTCCCAAATGTAGAGGATGAACCCATAAATTTGTTTACCTGATAAAGCACTATTGTGTCAAGTTTTAGATCTTCACCATGGATACCATCTACTCACACACCATTACCAAAATGGTTTCTTCAATTCTATTAATCACAAACCTCTAATCAGAGAGTTAATAAGAATCTAATCTGCATATTTAATGTTTCCACCACTTAAAGGCTACATGGAAGAGCACATGAGTCCCATGGAACAGTGATGTCATGGACATTCTGAATCGATAACAGGTAGTCTATAACACAATGGAGGCTGTTCTCATATGAAGAAGGCACTTAGTCTTCACATGGAGTATGATGTTGTGACACATATCAAAATTGTCATGGCCAGATACATTTATATCAGGTAGATCTGTAGGTAAAAGAATGAATACATAACCTGGGCTGACTCCCTCATTATCTGCCATGGAACAAATCGGAGAACTATGTTTCCAGTGAAGAAGGTTAAAGTCAGCGCCTTTGCTATTCCATGGTTCTACCAAACGATGTTCAACATGGAAGACAGAGGATGCGATGTGCCTGTGATGCTGCTGCAATTAAGTTTTTTATTGCACCTGCGCATACATGTACTTGAGCATGGGACAATAAACTCGACTTAGACTTCATAAAAGGAAAATGAGCCATTACTGAAAGAATATTTCCATAATCTAATTCCATCAGACTCCAGGACTTCAGAAAGACTTTTTTTCTAAAGATAATTAATTTACTATGCATGTAAATAAAAGCCACTGCATAAATCATCATAATAAAATGGGCAATATCCAGTACATTACCCACTCCATTGGCATGGCAATCTATAAAATTAGATGGCACAGCCTGAAATTTATTATGATAAAGAAAGAAATAGATGTGATGACAAATTACTTACAGTGTAAAATTACTGGCAGATTAGCAGCTGATTACCGCTTGTGAACCAATTTCAGAGATTCACCTGTTGGTAAATTATTTCAGCTTCACTCTCACCTGAATAACTGCAAATATAGTGTCCAAAATTGAGTCCTAGATATGTTGTCAGTTGTGGCAGGACTTCTATGCTGTAGTGGGAGCCACACTGAAGATAAGGCATTGCTTCCTGATGAAATTAACATATCTTATGAATATTTTAAACAGCAGGGGTTTGGTATGCCACCACCCACTTTTTCAGGCTCCAGCACACTTGAAACCCAGGCACCATTGCAGATGTAAGATCAGTCTTCTAAAGAGTGAACTCATGGAAAGTATATGGGCTGGATAGTGCCCAGGCCAAGTCCTCAGGTCCAGTGCAGATCAGCAGAAGGAGGGATGGCATTTGTAGGAATTTTTAACCTCGCCCTGCTTCAATCTGAAGTTTCCACCTGCTTTAAGAAGCTTGTTATCATCCTGGTACCTAATAAGCACGAGGTGACGTGCCTTAATGGCTATCACCCAGTGGCTCTGACAACCACCATTATGAAGTGCTTTAAGAGGTTGGTCGTGACACACATTACCTTCAGCCTTCCTTATAACATGAGCCCAGTGCATTTCACCTATTGCTGAAACAGGTCTATGGAGGACACCATCTCAGTGGCTCTACACTCATCACAGGAACGTCTGGACAGTAAAGACACCTGTGCTTATTGACTACAGCTCTACGTTCAATACTATAATTCCAAACAAACTCATTACCATATCTGAAACCTTCAATTAGCACTTTCCTTTGCAACTGGATTCTCGACTTCCATGCAAAATGAAGGAAAGGCAGCAACACCTTCACCATGGTTAGTCACAACACCTGTGCCCCACCAGGCTGCATCCTCAGCACCGTATTCTACTCCTGTCCATTCATGACTGCATGGCCAGATACAAGTTTACAGTAGGGGACAGCACCTCAAATAAGAGTCAGTTGGAGAGCAAGAAGGAATAGAGAGCTTGGCAAGATGTTCTCATAACAACAATATTTCCCTCAAAGACAAAAGCGCTTGTCATTGACTTTAGGAAGTGAGGGAGTTGTACGTGCTCAGTGGCGCTAAGGTCAAGAAGGTTGAGAGCTTTAATTTTCTAGATGTGAACATTACCAATAGCCTGTTCTGACACTATGGTCGAGACAGCACACCAATGTAAACGCAAGAGATTGTGCAGATGCCAGTAGAGTCGCAACCTGAAATGTCGGCTCTTTATTCCTCACCATAGATGCTGCCTGATCTGCTGCTTTCCTCCAGCATTTTGTGTATGTATTACACCAAAATCTCTACTTTCTCACTTAGATTGCATTTCTTCCCCATTCAGATGTTTGGCTTGAACAACAACTGATCATTTTGACCACGTCAGAATGTTTTTTATGCATTGAGCTGTTGCCACATGATTGGCTGATTAAATATTTGTGTTAACATGGTGCACAGGTGAACCAAACAAAGTGCCCACTGAGTGTATGTGACAAAAATAAATCAATTCCAATTCCAAGACAACTCATTGTTATGTCATTGTCCTTCTTAGAGAGTAAGCAAAAGCTCCAATACCTTAACTACCACAAATGTGAGGCTTACTGGTTTATATCTCCCAGATTTTGCTTTGCAACCCCTGGCTGACTATTTCTTGATACCAAAACAAACTGTTCACAAATGTTAATCAACCTGCAGACCATGGACCTGAGCAGAAGACACTAACTTACTGTAAATATAAGTAGGCCTTGACCTGAGTGTATCCATTGCCTGTTATTATCACTGTCTTATGCTCACGTTGTTCCTGATGGATTCAGCAAAATCTTTTATAACCAAATAACCATATAACAATTACAGCACAGAAACAGGCCATCTTGGCCCTTCTAGTCCGTGCCGAACGCTTACTCTCACCTGGACCAACTGGCCTGCACTCAGCCCATAACCCTCCATTCCTTTCCTGTCCATATACCTATCCAATTTTACTCTAAATGACAATAGCGAACTTGCCTCTACCACTTCTACTGGAAGCTCGTTCCACACAGCTACCACTCTCTGAGTAAAGAAATTCCCCCTCTTGTTACCCTTAAACTTTTGCCCCCTAACTCTCAACTCATGTCCTCTTGTTTGAATCTCCCCTACTCTCAATGGAAAAAGCTTATCCACGTCAACTCTATCTATCACCCTCATAATTTTAAATACCTCTATCAAGTCCCCCTCAACCTTCTATGCTCCAAAGAATAAAGACCTAACTTGTTTAACCTTTCCCTGTAACTTAGGTGCTGAAACCCAGGCAACATACTAGTAAATCTTCTCTGTACTCTCTGTATTTTGTTGACATCTTTCCTATAATTCGGTGACCAGAACTGCACACAATACTCCAAATTCAGCCTTACCAATGCCTTGTACAATTTTAACATTACATCCCAACTACTATACTCAATGCTCTGATTTATAAAAGCCAGCATACCAAAAGCTTTCTTCACCACCCTATCCACATGATATTCCACCTTCAGGGAATTATGCACCATTATTTCTAGATCACTCTGTTTTACTGCATTCTTCAATGCCCTACCATTTACCATGTATGTCCTATTTTGATTATTCCTACCAAAATGTAGTACCTCACACTTATCAGTATTAAACTCCATCTGCCATCGTTCAACCCACTCTTCTAACTGGCCCAAATCTCTCTGCAAGCTTTGAAAACCTACTTCATTATCCACAATGCTACCTACCTTAGTATCATCTGCATACTTACTAATCCAATTTACCACCCCATCATCCAGATGATATGCTGCACACAAATAAGACAGAAACAAGAAGACAATCCTAGCTGAAGCCAGACTTCATGGTTAAACTATGTTTCCCTCCCATTGATTTGAACTGCACTATAGATGTTTAAGTAGATGTTAGTTTGATTTAATACCTGATTCCATCAAAAAAGCTCATTTTGGAGAGGGTGCATTGGGGGGGGGGGGGGGGGGGTGTGTGTGTGTGTGTGTGTGTGTGTGTGTGTGTGTGTGTGTGTGTGTGTGTGTGTGTGTGTGTGTGTGTGTGTGTGTGTGTGTGTGTGTGTGTGTGTGTACACAGCAGGAAGGGGCTGACTGTCAATACCACCTACACAGAAGTGATTTGCCAATGGAATACTCATGTCCCACACACCCTACCTGCCTTCACTGTGGTGATGAAAAGCTGTCAGTAGTGCCATCTTTCAAATATCTGGGGAGCGTTCTCTCTGAGGATAGCGGCATTGACAATGACATCCAGAGCCGCATTAAACAGGCATCAGCTGCCTTTGGGAGACTTCGGCCTAGAGTCTTTCAGAACAGGAGCCTTCGTCCCTGCACAAAGGCCGCCGTATACCAAGTGGTCTGTGTCACCACCCTCCTTTATAGCTGTGAAGCTTGGGTAACCTACAGCTGTCACATCAAGTCCTTGAAGCACTTCCACATAAGCTGCCTCCAGTGTATCCTGAGAGTTACCCGGCATGAGCGGGTGCCTCACACTGAAATACTAGTAAAGACCAACTGCAGAAGTATTGAGGCCATGATCACCCAGCTTCAGCTACAGCGGCTGGGGCACGTGATAAGGATGCCCCCATGTCAGCTACCCTGCAGAGTGTTATACAGCCAGCTACATCATGGTCGATGCTCAGCTGGAGGGCTGAAGAAGCGCTATAAAGATCAGATGAAGAATGCTTCAAGGAAGTGCAAGATCAGACCTGAGGACCTGGAGGATGTTGCTGCTGACCGTAACATTTGGTGACAGCTGTGTAGGGACGGGGTTTGTATTCTGGAGATGGAAAGAACAACCAGATGACAGCAGAAGAGAGCCAGGAGAAATGCAGCCAGGGTTGCCATCACTACCACATATACATGTCCCACCTGCAATAGTACTTGTGGGTCCAGGATAGGACTGTATAGTGATCAAAGATCTCACCGTTAAAGGAGTGGACGTTGTCATCAGATTTCAATGGACAACTGAAGAAGTAAGAAGTGTGTGTGTGTGTGTGAGAGAGAGAGGGGGAGAGAGAGAGGGAGAGAGAGAGGGAGAGAGGGAGAGAGAGAGGGAGAGAGGGAGAGAGAGAGAGAGAGACACGCACACACCAGGCAGATATTATTGCCTCTCTCCTGCATATAGATGATAACATCCCTTGAGCAGTGCAGAGGTACATGGCTGACAAATGTTTTCTTGCCAAGTTCAGCACAGGTACTGCACAGGTGGAATACCTGTAAGCTATTCAGACTATCAAGCCAAGCTGGCAATCAGACACTTCCAGAGATTTTATTCAAGTCTAAGAAACATGTGGTTATTAGGGATTGTTAGACATAGAAATCTTTTCAAACACCATGCAGTCACAAAAGGAAGTGCAGTCTGCAGTCTGCATGCGAAAAGATCGAGTCAGGATTCAGACACACACCACCTCACCAAAAAGATAAATTGCAAGCAAATTTTTGACGGATGAAGAGTAGTAGAGCACAACAGTTGAGCAGGCAACATGATTTGGTGAAAGATATTTCTGGGGCAATTGATTGGTTAAAGCACCAAGTTCTCCACTAAATGAACTTTTCTTTATCGTACCATTACAAAAATATTTCTAAGTTCTTTCATTTAATGCTAATGCAAGTGTTTACCGCTGAATGGCTTACATTCAGAATTCCTGTGGCAGCAGAGAAAAAGGCAGAGCTACAAAAGTTGAGGGTGGTGATGACTTTGGCTAAGATTGAAGTTGTTTATTGCCCCATGAGCCTGAGTTTGCTTTTGATGTTACATACGATAGTTACACATATCAGCGGAAATCCATCTGAGTTATTCATTTTGGTGATTCAAAAAGAGAACCAGACCTATCACACGCCATCAAATGTTTGGTCACCTACCTTCACATTTCTCTGAAGAAGTTCTATTAATTTTTAACAACAGCCTGCACTGAGCAAGATGTAACCAAGATGCTATTTGAGCATGCTCAGAACAAGAAACTGATTTGCTAGGCACGACTTATTATTTAGTAATGAAAGATGTTTCTAAGACACTTCACTCTTTAGTAAATTTGACATGTCAGGAGGCATTAGGTTCAGTGAGCAAAAGCAATTTTCAGAAATTCACTATTGAAAAACTGGTAATCAGCAAATCAATAGGAAATTCCCAAATAGCATGAAAATAAAGGCCAAATAAACTGTTTTGACAATGCTGATTTAACACTTGGCAGTAACAGGAAAGAACTACAATGGTCTTCTTTAAGTGGTGCTCCATCCAGCTAAAGGACCAATGGAGCTACAATTTATCATATCCAATACGCAACATCCCTTCAAACACTACTGGAAGTCAGTCTGGATTTTGTGCCATCCCATGATCTCCTGACTCTGAGGTAAAGGTATGCAATGTTGCATTCTGAGGAACTCACAGGATGTTAAAGACAGGCTACAAGTGTTTTCTTTCTCTGCCTCGAACTACTTCGAGCAGATCATATCTGGTTATTTTGTTCACCCCATTTCAATAATCCCATAGCACAGCCAGTTGGCTAAATAATGGATCTCCAAGTGAATTCAAAGCAATAAAAATATGGGTATCAGACCAGGCTGGGTCACAAGCAATAAGACTTAGGGGAAAACACTTTCAAGCCAGTGTGGTGAACTGCATATACCTGTCTGGACACGCCCCCTGATGACTGCTCCTGTGGCTCCTCCCACAGACCCCTGTATAAAGGTGATGGAGGTCTGAGCCTGGCCTCTCAGTCTCCAGGATGTAGTATGGTGGTCACTCACTGCTCGTTCCTTCTTCCAGTCAATAAAAGCCGATACCTCACTTTTACGTCTCAGAGTGAGATATTGATGGTGCATCAGCCAGTAAACAAGCAAGCAGCTCAAATGAAAAAGACTTTGGTTGTTGGGTAATTAGGTGGGATGACAAAAGTGGGGAGCAGCACATGGGCTAAGGATCATATGGCCCTTCTCAGCCTATACTTGGTCATTTCAATCCATCCTGAGCAAGAAAGATTTACCGATTGAGTATTCTGTATTCTTGACTATCAAAATTGTGGTACGTGAGAAATGTTGGTAAGGGGCAATTTACTTTTTCATGATGCAGTATCCTCACACATCTGTATAACACATCCATGCTGCATATACATGTATATACCTAGGTGATGCATATGGAATTAGTTGATTAAAACACAAATTTTGAACTTGCAGTTTTTGTAACATAATAATCTTTGTCTTAAATTCTACTGCTTCTACAAAACAACAAATTTCACAACATATGTCAGTGATAATGAACCTGATTCTGATTCTGGATTGCCTGGCAAAAACATTTCTTCTTTCCAATGCAAAATATGATTTAATGAAACTCGAGATAGCAAAGAAATTCTTAAATTTGAGGTTGACAGATCCAAAACTTAAATTCTCCAGAGAATATACAAACAGGACTAGGCAGCAGTGCATTTTGTTTGAAATAGTAATAATTTCAACCAGCTTTTAGATTTGATAATGTGAATAGAATTGCTAATGATACAACTTATATTTTTCCTAATATAAGATTGCTGATGGTGATAAGTCACATTATAGAACACATTGTTAAAGTTTCTATGAACACAGACCTCATTTAATGTGACTTACATAGCCTACATTTTTCTCAATTTTGTCAACATAAATCCTTATTTAAAGAAAGCAAGAATAAAACACCTTGGCAAGGTCACTGAGCTCATTAAACGTTAGTGGATTATTTACATTACTGCTTTTGCAGTTTTTAAACTTTATGGGAGCAATAGAGGAATACCAATTAAATCATTTTTACAGATTTAAAATGTATTATACTTCCAGCAGGCTGTTTGGAAGTCTTATCACAAAATCAAAACATTCACTAATTTATAATGTGCTGCCAAAAATCAAATGTGCTACAGATCTTTACTTAGTAAAATGCAAACACCTAATGCCCAAAATCAGGCTTTACTGCAGTTGGAATCAACAAATTCTTACCAGGTATGAGCCACTGTAAATCGACGCTTTTGATTATTGTTTTTCAGCATCATTCTTCGGAGAAGACGTGGCGAATTTCTGGGTGAAATGTTGGGAGATAGTCTGGGGGATATGGAGGGCGATTTTCGTGTAGATTTAGCTTTTTCATGCCCCAGCAAGTTTCCACTCATGATCTTTACAAAAGCATCATTTAACAAAGGATGTGAGCGAAATTCTTTTCTTGGATCAAGCGAGGCTGTAGTGTCCTGACTTGTTGATTGTGCTGCCATTATTTTACTAAAAATGTCATAAAAAGATCTTTCTAAACAGCCAGTAAGTCAAATGACAAAAGATGCACTGAGAATAATTCCTTGTGCTGATCAGAATACACTGATAGCAATGCACAGGCTCATTAAATTTCCACCATAAAACGTTTCCAACAACCTGCTTAAATGTCTTCACTTCAGTAGGAATTGCGAACCTGATAGAGTGAAAGGAGCACGAGCGAACTGTCACAGAATAAGCAGATCACTTCCACACGAACCTATAATGATGGCAAGCAGCAGAAAGAATGAAGCACAAGGGTGAATACACCCCTTCCACTGTTAGACTAATCTAGTAGTCAATCAAATACGCCAGGCTTACTCACAGTTCTGCATTTGCAGGGTGCACAAGAAACCCATCATACATTTAAATAAAATGCTGCAACATTACATAATTTTTAACTCCTTTGGGGTGATTTTCTCAGTTGCTTGACCCTTCTCTCTGTAATTTACATTTGCAGGAAGTGAGTGCCTTGACAACCAGAATAAATGTTTTCCTGTGGCTGTAAAACTGGGCTTTTGTCCAACAGAACTTGATTCAACAGGCAGCACCAGGGAAGCTCCTGTCATTTAACACCTTTTGTTCAGAATGTCATACCCGTGAAAATGATGAAGCTTTGTATACTTTTGGAAGAAATACAACTACATTATTGGTTTGCCTTATTCAATAATATTGTTGATAATGCCAAATTAATTTTTGACTTCCCTCTTCACAGAATTTTCCAGACTACTTATTTCTAAACACTGCATTCAATTATTTCAATGAAGAACAGTACTCAACTGTAGATTCAACAAACATAAAATTTAGAGATAAAAACAGCATGACTATTTCAAGAATCACAAGCAAGTTTGTATTGGTGCTGAATGGCAGGCAAAAATAAGGAAGGAGATAAGATGTGCAAAGTAAACGTAGACGCTCACGTACAATTACTACTAATGGTTAAACCTGACAAATTTTGTTTGCAGTCGTAAATTGTATTAAATAAAAACAGCAGTGAAACAAAACATATGAAACTATTTTAAATAGATTCTAAACAATTATTGTTTTATGCTCTTGAACAAATACTGTGAAGAATGCTTATCACGCATGATAGTGAAACAAGATGTCATCTTAAGATATAGTCTATCTAACAATTCAAAAAAGCATTAACCAAAAATAGCACATAAAACTTAAATAAAAATTAGGAAATTGGGAACTATATTTTCAAGTAATGTATAAAATATGTAATTAATAACTTTAAATTGAATATTCACTATATTTATGCAGTTGAATATCTAAAAATATGAAAACATTGCAATTTAATTTAGAAGAAATATAAACCTTCACATTTACATGACCTGTTTCTTGATGTTTCACTGTGTTTTAGAATATTTCTATTACATCTTAAGGTAGTTATATAATGCAATTATATTGCACAGCGATTCCTAAATTTAGAATGTCAGAATACAACAATTAGACACAAAACGCAACAGGATCTTAGCCCTGTCCTAACATACTCCATCTGCAAGAATGTCAGGTGGTTGGATACTGGCCACAAATTACCTGCACAAAACAATAAAAATTAAAAATCAGATTTCAGGGAAGAGATCATGTTCAGTAAATGTCACTATTCAGACTGCAAATTAAATAACCTCAGAGGTTTACATTAGGTATGAAAAGTTATTATTCCTAACCTTCCTTATGTCAACATTTAAACATATTTGCATACAATGTTCAGCAGTACAAATGTGGAAATATTCAAACCAATTTAGAAGATTGATAGATTGAGTATTTTATTACCTTTTAAGTCAAGAGTATGAAACTTGAACAGACTTATAATTTTGAAGTTTATTCCATCATTTCACACATTTTAAAATCTCACAAACCGATAGTGACTGATTTAACATCCACCAATGTTATCAAGATATTCTGCCAGGTATACTGAAGAAGAAATTGCCAAGGTCACAAACAAGAGAAAATCTGCAGATGCTGGAAATCGAAGCAACACACACAAAATGCTGGAGGAACTCAGCAGGCCAGGCAGCATCTATGGAAAAGAGTACAGTCGATGTTTTGGGCCCAGACTTCCAGCGGAGTTCCTCCAGCATTGTGTGTGTGCTGCCAAGAATATGCCAGCTATGGCCATTTGTGTCTGGTTCCAACTAGGACAGTGGGAGGGACTTACAATTAGAAAACTATAATGCCTCAGGACCTTATACATCCTCCAAGAAAGGCTAGCAGCATTTCTAACACGTTTGTGCCAATGTATCTAATTGATGCTCTCTGTGGTTAGTAATAATCCCTCTAAGTAAGGAAAAAGATCTCCCAAGAACGTTTCACAATATGTTATGTTGCTTCTAGTGGTTATAACCTGAATGGTTGGTTTGGATACCCACTTTGCATCTTTCAAATTAAACTGCAAGGTAAAGCTCATTGAACAGATTGGAACAGTAACACCTGCAACCACCTTCCTATGAGTACTTGTTATTACATTACTCTACAACCTGCAGGATTATGCACAATCATGTTAGGATGGTGTAAAATATCACTGTATTTGATTGAACAGTGCATCAGCTAAATGTGCCTTCACAATGTTACTACTGCTCCCCCAGAACCTGGGTCTTAGCACTCAGATCTGCAGCTGGATCTTCAACTTCCTCACAGACAGGACCCAGGCTGTAAAAATAGGGGACAAGCTCTCCTCTACAATCACTCTGAGAACCGGTGCCCCACAAGGCTGTGTACTCAGCCCCCTGCTGTACTCACTGTACACCCATGATTGTGAGCCAAGTTTCCATCGAACTCAATATACAAGTTTGCTGATGACACCACAATTGTAGGCCGTACCTTGGGTAATGATGAGTCTGAGTACAGAGAGGAAATTAAGAACCTGGTGGCATGGTGCAAAGACAATAACTTATCGCTCAACGTCAGCAAGACGAAGGAATTGGTTGTTGACTTCAGAAGGAGTAGTGGACCGCACAACCCCATCTACATCGGTGGTGCGCAGGTGGAACAGGTCAAAAGCTTTAAGTTCCTTGGGGTGAATATCACAAATGACCTGACTTGGTCTAACCAAGCAGAGTCCACTGCCAAGAAGGCCCAACAGCACCTTTATTTCCTGAGAAAGCTGAAGAAATTTGGCCTGTCCCCTAAAACCCTCACTAATTTTTATAGATACACCATAGAAAGCATTCTTCTAGGGTGCATCACAGCCTGGTATGGAAGTTGTCCTGTCCAAGACCGAAAGAAGCTGCAGAAGATCGTGAACATAGCCCAGCACATCACACAACCCAATCTTCCATCCTTGGACTCACTTTACACCACACGCTGTCAGAGCAGTGCTGCCAGGATAATCAAGGACACGACCCACCCAGCCAACACACTTTTTGTCCCTCTTCCCTCCGGGAGAAGGTTCAGGAGCATGAAGATTCGTATGGCCAGATTTGGGAACAGCTTCTTTCCAACTGTGATAAGACTGTTGAACGGATCCTGAACGGATCCTGACCCGGATCTGGGCCGTACCTTCCAAATATCCAGACCTAACTTGCACTACCTTACTTTCCCTTTTCTATTTTCTAATTATGATTTATAATTTAAATTTTTATTATATTTACTTCGATTTGTACTTCAGGGAGCGCTAAGCGCAGAATCAAATATCGCTGTGATGATTGTACGCTCTAGTATCAATTGTTTGGTGATAATAAAAGTAAAGTAAAAGGCATATGAAATTCCTCCAGTTCACATTGAACTACAGATCTTTCAAGATTAAATATTTTCCGGCAATTAAAGAATTATTCCAAGATAGCCATTTACATCTGGTTGCTACAATGTGGCTCCACGTCAGATTTCACTCTTCACATTCCGGAGATGTGTCAGCTCTGTGCTTTACTTTCTCAAAGTTTAAAGTACATTTATTATCAAAGTATGTATACCATATACAACTTTGAGATTTGTCTCTTTACAGGCAGCCACAAAACGAAGAAACACAATAGAATCTGTGAAAACCCCACGTTACAAAAACCAACAAACGTCTAAAGAACAAATCGTGCAAATAATAAAATAGGCAAACGACACACAGAACATGAGCTGCAAATGTGTCCACAGCCACGGAGCTAGCTCAGTTCTGCAGCCAGTCCACGGGCTCCACTGCCGCAGCAAAATCAGTTTGGCACCGAGGTGAGTAAAGCCTCAGGGAACAGTGAGCTGAACACCGGCTCGTCTTTCACCCTCAGCCTCCATCTTTTGAAATCTGGCTTGGCACCTAAATCGGCCTAATATCAGTTCATTTTTTGCTGTCAGGCCCGGTCCCCACCATTTCAATCCAGCCCGAAGTTTCAGTCCGGCTCCCAGTCCACCACAGCAAAGGCTGCTGTGGCCGTACTAACATTCTCGAGAGTCCAGTTCGACGAAACCTTCAGAATGCTGCAAAAATACCAGGTTGTACAGACGGTTCAAAAGCACAGCCTTCAAATGGAAATCACAGGCTACACGTTGCAGTGATCATGGCCCAGAAATAGAATATTTAATAGAATTGCCAGCAGTTTTGTTTGCTACCCACTAAACATCTCCATGTCTCACCAATGCCATCTTGGGTCTCTTCCACTGTGTCAGACTATTTTGATATGGAAGTGACAGGAATGAGGCTCAGGAAGGCCACCAGGGAGCTGGCTGAAGAGGCAGAAAAGGGCAGCTTTTGGCTATGGTTATGGCTGAGGAGGAAGGACAGAAATTGGGGGATTGACCAACTCCACTGGAACCTGCAGGGAGATGTCTCTGTCACTGCTCCACCACCAGGAGATGGACCAGGGCTAAGGGAGCAAAACCATCAATGAGCGGTGGTCCCCAGCTGATGACCCTGCAGCTGACCTAAGGTCATTGTGGAGGCATGGCAGGTAGCAAGCCCAACACTTCTCTTGTAAATCTCATTGTTCTGATTGTTGTTACACCTTACAGTGAATATGTCTACCTTCTCCACACCCAGAAAGAAAGGATATCATTGTGAAACAGTGAACCTTTTGAATACCAATTGACTTTGAATCTTCCTCGTTAGTTAACTAATAGCAATGACCATTATGGGTCTGATTCAGAGGTGAATTTCCAATACAGACTGCCATTTCAGTTGTAACATTCTGCTGTACAGCAGAGCTAAATCAAATCTTCAGTTTCTTTGTAGCATGTAAGAAGTCAGGCTAAACTAATATTAGATCTAATACCAAACTACTCACGGCCTTAAAAGAAGCAAGCCAATCCCTCTTCGTAAATAAACTTTATTCCAGGAATGAAAGGGTTACTGCATGAGGAATGTCTGGCATCTCTTGGGCTGTATTCCCTGGAGTTCAGGAGAACGAGGGGGGACCTCATGGAAACGTTCTGAATATTAAAAGGCCTGAACAAATTAGATATGACAAAGTTATCTCCCATGGTAGGGGAGTCTAGGACAAGAGGGCATGACTTCAGGATTGAAGAACGTCCATCTAGAACTGAGATGCAGAGAAATTACTTTAGTCAGAGGGTGGTAAATCTGTGGAATTTGTTGCAATGAGCGGCTGTGGAGGCCAAGTCATTGGGTGCATTTAAGGCAGGGGTAGATAGGTTCTTGATTATCCAGGGCATCAAAGCGTATGGAGAGAAGGCAGGGGAGTGGGGATGACTGGAAGAATTGGATCAGCCCATGATTGAATGGCGGAGCAGACTCGATGGGCCGAATGGCCTGCTTCACCTCCTGTACTTTATGCTGTTATGGTCTAAAGCTCTAAGTGTTAAATATAGCTGTATAACAACATTCTTCAATAGTCTTTGGTTACAAGAACTGTACCACATGATTGGAAGGTTGTTATTGTAGAAGAGGATATCGACTAAGGAGCTATAGGCCAATTAGAAAAACATCTGAGATATGGGAAAATTTCTGATAAGCAGTGTGATTCATACTTTAGGAAGGCACAAACTAATCAGGGTGAATTTGTGGAAAGGAAAGTCATAGCTCACTATTTGACCGGGTATTATGCAAAATAACAAGGAAAGGAATGAGCCTTGTGCTTTAAATGCAATTAATCTGGATTTCAACCTGTCTGACAAGATCCCAGGTTCCTCAGAACAATAAAAGGTCATGGAACCCAAAAAAGCTGACAAGTAGATCCAAAATCATCTCAGGGTTTAAGAGATAAAAAGTTGACAGATGATTTTGTAACTGGGATGCTTGCAAAATGCAATGTGAGGGGGGGGGGGGAGGGGAGGGGGCTCAGTACAATTCAGTTTAGTCAAAATACCACATTATGGAGATAATCAATTTGTCCCTTGAAGTCCATTCGGGCAGGCTTATTTCAGGCCTGTAACGTGCTGTAGATTTCCTTGTTCTGTATTCTATGTGATAACATACCACTTTTGGTCTTTATTGATGACCAGGCTCTTGAACCAAAGGGGATAACTTCACTCACCCTATCACTGAACTTTTCCCACAACCTATCAACTCATCTCATGTTCTCGATACTTACTGCTTATATATTCATTATTATTTTTTTCTTTTTGTATTTGCACAGTTGAATGACTTTTACATATTGCTTGTCTTTCCATCCTGTTGGGTTAGGTCTTTCATTCTATTGTGGTTCTTGTATTTACTGTGACTGCCTGCAAATAAATCAATTTCAGAATTGCATATAATAACATATGTATGTACATACTTAGATATGAAATTTACTTTGAATTTTGAAATGGTGTAATTTGTCTGCTAGGACAGTGATTGAATATTTAATTAGTCCAATAGCCATCGATACATATGACTACACTTAAGAAGCAGGTGACATAGGTTTAAAGTGAGAAAGGAGAGATTTTATAGAAACTTCAGGGGCAACTTTTTCAGCCAGAGTGTGGTCAGCCTATGGAATGAGCTGCAAGCGAAAGTGGTTGAAGCAGGTACATTAACAAACCTAAAAGATTCTTAGACAGGTACTTGAACAGGAAAGGTTTAGAGAGATGTGGGCCAAGTTCAGGCAAATGGGATTAGTTTAGATGAGAATCTTGGTTGACGTGGACCAGTTGAGCCAAAGGGCCTGTTCTTATGCTGTTTGACTCTAGGACTTAATTCAGAGCGCAATATAGACATAGACAGAGATACTCGAATATCTTGCCAGAAAGGCTAAAGAAAAAGTAATGGAAACTTACTTCACTAGCCAACACAATCTTTGGTACTGGTAATAAATCCCAAAGCAGAATGGTATTTAATCCCATTTAAATGGGACAGACCTCTCCATTCCCACACTGCTGCCTCCTTTACAAAGCTTTATATGTCTCTTTTTGCTGACTGCTTGTACAAGCTCCCAATCTACTGTTTTAAATCTCAAATAGAAACTTGCACCTATCCACTGTTACTTAAGGGCACAATAGCATGGTGTTTACATTCTTTCATGTTCATGTTCAAGTTTAAGGTCAATTGCCATTTAACCATACACGTATAAATCAAACCGCATTCCTCTGGGCCAAGGTGCAAAACACACTCAGCACACAGTACATATAGCTATGATAGCACATACAGTCAGAAAATAATACTAGCACACATCCCTGAGTGACATGGCCTGAAGATAGATGATGCAAGGGATGTTGTCCTGAAGCCACATCTCTGCAAGAACAAGCATGCCTGGGCCAAGGTAATTTATCCAAAATGTATTTGAATTATGTTAAGCAGCACAACATATTGTGCATGTTAAAGCAATACAATTATTAGAATGCCCTGGGTATTGCTGTTTTCGTGAGCTTCCGCCAAATGTCAGTAAGATTATGGTTTGTCATGTGCTTCAGCCACACTACAACAAAACCTCCATGGCCTCTGATTGATCGCAAGAGTGCCCATCAACCTACTGATCACAGCCTTGAATTTTCTAAGCAACTGAGGAACCACAACTTCCTTATGTCAATATATCTAGTTCTGCAACAACTGTTAAAAATATATATTTTGTTCTACCCAAAAATTCACCAAGAATGTCTCAAAAGTAAAATAATTTCTGAGCTTGCATTCCTCAAAATCTAGAATCTAGCTAATAATCTCAGAATCTAGCTAATAATCCAGTTGTAAAATTACCACTCACCTCATTCCTGAAAGTTTGTTGTCATGATGTTTAGTTCTGTGCAGGAAGCACCAACGAAAAGTTGTGGAAAAGTTCATGTTCCAAGCCTTCCATGGTAATGCTCCCCAACTCTTTCTGCACTACATTGATGACTGCATTGGTGTTGCTTCATGCACCCATGCTGAGTTTTTCAATTTAATCAACTCTGCCTCCAACTCCCATCCTACCCTTAAATTCACTTGGTCCATTCCTGACAACTCTCTTCCCTTTCTCAGCCTCCATCGCTGGAGGAAAACTGTATACCAAAATCTTTTATAAGCCCATTGATTCCCACAGCTTTCTTCATTGTATCGCTTCTTACCAGATCTTCTGTAAAATGTCATTCCCTTTTCTCAGTTTCTTCATCTCTGCCACATCTGTTCCAAGGATAAGGCTTTCCTTTCCAGGATATCAGAGATGTTTCTCCCTCTTCAAAGAATGGTGGTTCCTTTCCTCCACCATTGATGGTGCTCTCACTTGCATCCTTCCACTTCCCAGACATCTGCGCACACCCTATCGTCCCACCACCAGAATTCCTCTTGTCCTCACCTGTCACCCCACAAGCCTCTGCATCCAACACCATTCTCCAAAACTTCTGCCATCTTCAACAGGACCTTACCACCAAATACATCCTTACCTCCCCCCTCTAATTCACCTGAGAACCTGTTGGGATCCTCTAATGTATCTGGAACTCCTGATGAAGCCCCCTCTACGTTGGTGACACCCTGCGTACAGTTTGGGGGAACAGATTGCCGAGCTCCTCTGGTCTATCTGCAAAAGGCGTTAATTTCCTGGGAGTCAACCATTTTAATTCCTATGCCCATTCCTATTCCAACATGTTGGTTCATGGCCTTCTCTTCTGCCACAATGAGGCCACACTCAGATTGGAGATGCAACACCTCATATTCCATCTGGGCAGCCTCCAACTTGATGGCATGATTTCTCCAACTTTTGGTAATTTTTCTCCTCAGTCATCCCTCTTCTTCAATTCCCCCTCTGGCCTCTTGCTTCTTCTCCTCACCTGCCTATCAACTCCCCCTGACGCCCCTCTTCCTTCTCTTTAGCTCCAGTCCACCCTCCACTCCTATCGGATTCCTTCTTCTCCAGCCCTTTGCCTTTTCCGCCGATCACCTCCCAGCTCCCCCACCCACCTGACTTTACCTATCACCTTCTAGATTGGCCTCCTTCTCCTTGTCCCCACCTTCTTGTTCTGGCATCTTTCCAGCTCTGATGATGGGTCTGCACCCGAAATGTCGACTGTTTATTCATACTCCATAGATGCTGCCTGACCTGCTGAGTTCCTGCAGCATTTTGTGTGCGTGTGTGTGTGTGTGTTGCTCAATGATTCCGAAATAGCTTCTACACTCTCTGCCATCTGATTTCTGAATGATCCTTGAACTCCTGAACACTACCTTGTTATTGCTTTTTTTTTGCACTCTTAATTTATTTTGTAATTTCTAGTAATTTTGTCTTTTGTACTGCTCCCACAAAATAACAAATTTCATATCATAGAAGATAGTGACAACAAGCATGCTTTTGATTCTGAGTGCATCCAGGTAAAAATTCCCCTTGCCTGAAAACAATCATCGCAGGCTCTACTGAACTTTTTCCCATTATTTCACAAGAATCACACAGCCTGTCAAAGGTTCATTGCAATCTGGGGAATTGGATGGCTATTACAGCCAAGATTTTCTCTGCACCTACTGGGAAAGGTACAGGGTGAGACTTCCCTATAAATAGCTAATACACATTTCAAAGAGGAGAAATCAATTTATATTTGCATTTATACAGTATACTTCAAGTCCCTTTCAGGGTGTTTTGATGCGTAGTCAGTAGCATTGTTCATAAATTAGTTGACTAGTATCCAGAGGCCGAGAGCATCACACAGAAGTCAAAAGAACTCAGCAGGTCAGGCAGTTTCTATGTGGGGAAATAGGCAGTGGACACTTAAGATCAGGATATGAAAGGAAGTGGGACGATGGTCAGTATAAATGGGTGGGGGGGAGAGAGAGAGTCAAGCAAGAGCCGGTGGGTATCCAGAGCCCTAGGCTTCAATCTAGGTGAGTTCAGGTGCAGCCATTACAGCTGGAGAACATAACTTCAGGGAATTAAATGAAATTTGGATTTATTATCAGTAATGCTGGCAATGTGACTGAGAATGGACTAATCATAAACATAAGAGATTCTACAGGTGCTGGAAAACCAAAGCAATACTCCCAGAACATTGGAGGAACTCAGCAGGTAAAGGCAATGTCTACAAAAATGAATACACAGTTGCTACGCTTGTGTTTATAATTTGTTGCTCCATACGAAGTATATCTACCCTGAAAAAGTTAAAATTCATTTAGACAAGAGTTCAGTGAGACACTCTCTCACTGATACCCCTCCGCTACTCTCTGACTATTCAACCATGTACTCACCCAGACTTGCGAGACTCTTCAACCATGTAGTCACCCGGACTTGCTACACTCTTCAACCATGTAGTCACCCGGACTTGCGACACTCTTCAACCATGTACACACCCGGACTTGCTACACTCTTCAACCATGTACTCACCCGGACTTGCGACACTGTTCAACCATGTACTCACCCGGACCTGCTACACTCTTCAACCATGTACACACCCGGACTTGCGACACTGTTCAACCATGTACTCACCCGGACCTGCTACACTCTTCAACCATGTACTCACCCGGACCTGCTACACTCTTCAATCATGTACACACCCGGACCTGCTACACTCTTCAACCATGTACTCACCCGGACTTGCGACACTGTTCAACCATGTACTCACCCGGACCTGCTACACTCTTCAACCATGTACACACCCGGACTTGCGACACTGTTCAACCATGTACTCACCCGGACCTGCTACACTCTTCAACCATGTACTCACCCGGACCTGCTACACTCTACAACCACGTACACACCCGGACTTGCTACACTCTTCATCCATGTACTCACCCGGACCTGCTACACTCTACAACCACGTACACACCCGGACTTGCGACACTCTTCAACCATGTACTCACCCGGACTTGCTACACTCTACAACCACGTACTCACCCGGACTTGCGACACTCTTCAACCACGTACACACCCGGACTTGCGACACTCTTCAACCACGTACTCACCCGGACTTGCTACACTCTTCAACCATGTTCACACCCGGACTTGCTACACTCTTCATCCATGTACACAACCGGACTTGCTACACTCTTCAACCACGTACTCACCCGGACTTGCTACACTCTTCATCCATGTACACACCCGGACTTGCTACACTCTTCAACCACGTACTCACCCGGACTTGCTACACTCTACAACCACGTACACACCCGGACTTGCGACACTCTTCAACCATGTACTCACCCGGACTTACTACACTCTTCAACCATGTACTCACCCGGACTTGCTACACTCTACAACCACGTACTCACCCGGACTTGCGACACTCTTCAACCACGTACACACCCGGACTTGCGACACTCTTCAACCACGTACTCACCCGGACTTGCTACACTCTTCAACCATGTACTCACCCGGACTTACTACACTCTTCAACCATGTACTCACCCGGACTTGCTACACTCGTCAACCATGTACACACCCGGACTTGCTACACTCGTCAACCATGTACTCACCCGGACTTGCTACACTCTTCAGCCATGTACTCACCCGGACTTGCTACACTCTTCAACCATGTACACACCCGGACTTGCTACACTCTTCAACCATGTACTCACCCGGACTTGCTACACTCTTCAACCAGGTACTCACTCAGACTTGCGACACTCTTCAACCATGTACACACCCGGACTTGCTACACTCTTCAACCATGTACTCACCCGGACTTGCGACACTCTTCAACCATGTACACACCCGGACTTGCTACACTCTTCAGCCATGTACACACCTGGACTTGCGACACTCTTCAACCATGTACTCACCCGGACTTGCTACACTCTTCAACCATGTACACACCCGGACTTGCTACACTCTTCAACCATGTACACACCCGGACTTGCGACACTCTTCAACCATGTACTCACCCGGACTTGCGACACTCTTCAACCATGTACTCACCCGGACTTGCTACACTCTACAACCATGTACTCACCCGGACTTGCTACACTCTTCAACCATGTACTCACCCGGACTTGCTACACTCTACAACCATGTACACACCCGGACTTGCTACACTCTTCAACCATGTACTCACCCGGACTTGCGACACTCTTCAACCATGTACTCACCCGGACTTGCTACACTCTTCAACCATGTACTCACCCGGACTTGCTACACTCTTCAACCAGGTACTCACCCGGACTTGCTACACTCTTCAACCATGTACTCACCCGGACTTGCTACACTCTTCAACCATGTACTCACCCGGACTTGCTACACTCTTCAACCATGTACTCACCCGGACTTGCTACACTCGTCAACCATGTACTCACCCGGACTTGCTACACTCTTCAACCATGTACCCACCGGGACTTGCTACACTCTTCAACCATGTACACACCCGGACTTGCTACACTCTTCAGCCATGTACTCACCCGGACTTGCTACACTCTTCAGCCATGTACTCACCCGGACTTGCTGCACTCTTCAACCATGTACTCACCCGGACTTGCTGCACTCTTCAACCATGTACTCACCCGGACTTGCGACACTCTTCAACCATGTACTCACCCGGACTTGCTACACTCTACAACCATGTACTCACCCGGACTTGCGACGCTCTTCAACCAAGTACTCACCCGGACTTGCTACACTCTTCAACCATGTACACACCCGGACTTGCTACACTCTTCAGCCATGCACTCACCCGGACTTGCTACACTCTTCAACCATGTACACACCCAGACTTGCTACACTCTTCAACCATGCACTCACCCGGACTTGCTACACTCTACAACCATGTACTCACCCGGACTTGCTACACTCTTCAACCATGTACTCACCCGGACTTGCTACACTCTACAACCATGTACTCACCCGGACTTGCTACACTCTTCAACCATGTACACACCCGGACTTGCTACACTCTTCAACCATGTACTCACCGGGACTTGCTACACTCTTCAACCATGTACACACCCGGACTTGCTACACTCTACAACCATGTACTCACCCGGACTTGCTACACTCTTCAACCATGTACTCACCGGGACTTGCTACACTCTTCAACCATGTACTCACCCGGACTTGCTACACTCTACAACCATGTACTCACCCGGACTTGCTACACTCTTCAACCATGTACTCACCCGGACTTGCTACACTCTTCAACCATGTACTCACACGGACTTGCTACACTCTTCAACCATGTACACACCCGGACTTGCTACACTCTTCAACCATGTACTCACCCGGACTTGCTACACTCTTCAACCATGTACTCACATGGACTTGCTACACTCTTCAACCATGTACTCACCCGGACTTGCTACACTCTTCAACCATGTACTCACCCGGACTTGCTACACTCTTCAACCATGTACTCACCCGGACTTGCTACACTCTTCAACCATGTACTCACACGGACTTGCTACACTCTTCAACCATGTACTCACCCGGACTTGCTACACTCTTCAACCATGTACTCACCCGGACTTGCTACACTCTTCATCCATGTACACACCCGGACTTGCTACACTCTTCAACCATGTACTCACCCGGACTTGCTACACTCTTCATCCATGTACTCACCCGGACTTGCTACACTCTTCAACAATGTACTCACCCGGACTTGCTACACTCTTCATCCATGTACTCACCCGGACTTGCTACACTCTTCAACCATGTACTCACCCGGACTTGCTACACTCTTCAACCAAGTACTCACCCGGACTTGCGACACTCTTCAACCACGTACTCACCCGGACTTACGACACTCTTCATCCATGTACTCACCCGGACTTGCGACACTCTTCAACCAAGTACTCACCCGGACTTGCGACACTCTTCAACCATGTACTCACCCGGACTTGCTACACTCTTCAACCATGTACTCACCCGGACTTGCTACACTCTTCAACCATGTACTCACCCGGACTTACGACACTCTTCATCCATGTACTCACCCGGACTTGCTACACTCTTCAACCATGTACTCACCCGGACTTGCTACACTCTTCAACCATGTACTCACCCGGACTTGCTACACGCTTCAACCATGTACTCACCCGGACTTGCTACACTCTTCAACCATGTACTCACCCGGACTTGCTACACGCTTCAACCATGTACTCACCCGGACTTGCTACACTCTTCAACCATGTACTCACCCGGACTTGCTACACGCTTCAACCATGTACTCACCCGGACTTGCTACACTCTTCAACCATGTACTCACCCGGACTTGCTACACGCTTCAACCATGTACTCACCCGGACTTGCTACACTCTTCAACCATGTACTCACCCGGACTTGCTACACTCTTCAACCATGTACTCACCCGGACTTGCTACACTCTTCAACCATGTACTCACCCGGACTTGCTACACTCTTCAACCATGTACACACCCGGACTTGCTACACTCTACAACCATGTACTCACCCGGACTAGCTACACTCTTCAACCATGTACTCACCCGGACTTGCGACACTCTTCAACAATGTACTCACCCGGACTTGCTACACTCTTCAACCATGTACTCACCCGGACTTGCTACACTCTTCAACCACGTACTCACCCGGACTTGCTACACTCTTCAACCACGTACTCACCCGGACTTGTGACACTCTTCAGCAATGTACACACCCGGACTTGCTACACTCTTCAACCATGTACTCTCCCGGACTTGCTACACTCTTCAACCATGTACTCACCCGGACTTGCTACACTCTTCAACCATGTACACACCCGGACTTGCTACACTCTTAAACCATGTACACACCCGGACTTGCTACACTCTTCAACCATGTACTCACCCGGACTTGCTACACTCTTCAACCACGTACTCACTCAGACTTGCGACACTCTTCAACCATGTACTCAACCGGACTTGCTACACTCTTCAACCACGTACTCACCCGGACTTGCGACACTCTTCAACCATGTACTCAACCGGACTTGCTACACTCTTCAGCCATGTACTCACCCGGACTTGCTACGCTCTTCAGCCATGTATTCACCCGGACTTGCTACACTCTTTAACCATGTACTCACCCGGACTTGCTACACTCTTCAACCATGTACACACCCGGACTTGCTACACTCTTCAACCATGTACACACCCGGACTTGCTACACACTTCAACCATGTACACACCCGGACTTGCTACACTCTTCAACCATGTACACACCCGTACTTGCTACACTCTTCAACCATGTACTCACCCGGACTTGCTACACTCTTCAACCATGTACACACCCGGACTTGCTACACTCTTCAACCATGTACTCACCCGGATTTGCGACACTCTTCAACCATGTACTCACCCGGACTTCCTAAACACTTCAACCATGTACTCAACCGGACTTGCTACACTCTTCAACCATGTACTCACCTGGACTTGCTACACTCTTCAGCCATTTACTCACCCGGACTTGCTACACTCTTCAACCATGTACTCACACGGACTTGCTACACTCTTCAACCCTGTTCACACCCGGACTTGTGACACTCTTCAACCATGTACTCACCCGGACTTGCTACACTCTTCAACCATGTACACACCCGGACTTGCGACACTCTTCAACCATGTACACACCCGGACTTGCTACACGCTTCAACCATGTACTCACCCGGACTTGCGACACTCTGCAACCATGTACACACCCGGACTTGCTACACGCTTCAACCATGTACACACCCGGACTTGCTACACTCTTCAACCATGTACTCACCCGGACTTGCGACACTCTTCAACCATGTACACACCCGGACTTGCTACACTCTTCAACCATGTACACACCCGGACTTGCTACACTCTTAAACCATGTACACACCCGGACTTGCTACACTCTTCAACCATGTACACACCCGGACTTGCGACACTCTTCAACCATGTACACACCCGGACTTGCTACATGCTTCAACCATGTACTCACCCGGACTTGCGACACTCTGCAACCATGTACACACCCGGACTTGCTACACGCTTCAACCATGTACACACCCGGACTTGCTACACTCTTCAACCATGTACTCACCCGGACTTGCGACACTCTTCAACCATGTACACACCCGGACTTGCTACACTCTTCAACCATGTACACACCCGGACTTGCTACACTCTTAAACCATGTACACACCCGGACTTGCTACACTCTTCAACCATGTACACACCCGGTCTTGCTATACTCTTCAACCATGTACTCACACGGACTTGCTACACTCTTCAACCATGTTCACACCCGGACTTGTGACACTCTTCAACCATGTACTCACCCGGACTTGCTACACTCTTCAACCATGTACACACCCGGACTTGCTACACTCTTCAACCATGTACACACCCGGACTTGCTACACTCTTCAACCATGTACTCACCCGGACTTGCTACACTCTTCAACCATGTACACACCCGGACTTGCTACACTCTTCAACCATGTACACACCCGGACTTGCTACACTCTTCAACCATGTACTCACACGGACTTGCTACACTCTTCAACCATGTTCACACCCGGACTTGTGACACTCTTCAACCATGTACTCACACGGACTTGCTACACTCTTCAACCATGTACACACCCGGACTTGCTACACTCTTCAACCATGTACACACCCGGACTTGCTACACTCTTCAACCATGTACTCACACGGACTTGCTACACTCTTCAACCATGTACTCACCCGGACTTGCTACACTCTTCAACCATGTACACACCCGGACTTGCTACACTCTTCAACCATGTACACACCCGGACTTGCTACACTCTTCAACCATGTACACACCCGGACTTGCTACACTCTTCAACCATGTACTCACCCGGACTTGCTACACTATTCAACCATGTACACACCCGGACTTGCTACACTCTTCAACCATGTACACACCCGGACTTGCTACACTCTTCAACCATGTACTCACACGGACTTGCTACACTCTTCAACCATGTTCACACCCGGACTTGTGACACTCTTCAACCATGTACTCACCCGGACTTGCTACACTCTTCAACCATGTACACACCCGGACTTGCTACACTCTTCAACCATGTACACACCCGGACTTGCTACACTCTTCAACCACGTACTCACCCGGACTTGCTACACTCTTCAACCATGTTCACACCCGGACTTGTGACACTCTTCAACCATGTACTCACCCGGACTTGCTACACTCTTCAACCATGTACTCACACGGACTTGCTACACTCTTCAACCATGTTCACACCCGGACTTGTGACACTCTTCAACCATGTACACACCCGGACTTGCGACACTCTTCAACCATGTACACACCCGGACTTGCTACACTCTTCAACCATGTACTCACCCGGACTTGCGACACTCTGCAACCATGTACACACCCGGACTTGCTACACTCTTCAACCATGTACACACCCGGACTTGCGACACTCTTCAACCATGTACACACCCGTACTTGCTACACTCTTCAACCATGTACTCACCCGGACTTGCTACACGCTTCAACCATGTACTCACCCGGACTTGCTACACTCTTCAACCATGTACTCACCCGGACTTGCTACACTCTTCAACAATGTACTCACCCGGACTTGCTACACTCTTCAACCATGTACTCACCCGGACTTGTGAGACTCTTCAACCATGTACACACCCGGACTTGCTACACTCTTCATCCATGTACTCACCCGGACTTGCTACACTCTTCAACCATGTACTCACCCGGACTTGCTACACTCTTCAACCATGTACACACCCGGACTTGCTACACTCTACAACCATGTACTCACCCGGACTAGCTACACTCTTCAACCATGTACTCACCCGGACTTGCTACACTCTTCAACCACGTACTCACCCGGACTTGCTACACTCTTCAACCACGTACTCACCCGGACTTGTGACACTCTTCAACCATGTACTCACCCGGACTTGCTACACTCTTCAGCCATGTACTCACCCGGACTTGCTACGCTCTTCAGCCATGTATTCACCCGGACTTGCTACACTCTTTAACCATGTACTCACCCGGACTTGCTACACTCTTCAACCATGTACCCACCGGGACTTGCTACACTCTTCAACCATGTACACACCCGGACTTGCTACACACTTCAACCATGTACACACCCGGACTTGCTACACTCTTCAACCATGTACACACCCGGACTTGCTACACTCTTCAACCATGTACTCACCCGGACTTGCTACACACTTCAACCATGTACACACCCGGACTTGCTACACTCTTCAACCATGTACACACCCGTACTTGCTACACTCTTCAACCATGTACTCACCCGGACTTGCTACACTCTTCAACCATGTACACACCCGGACTTGCTACACTCTTCAACCATGTACTCACCCGGATTTGCGACACTCTTCAACCATGTACTCACCCGGACTTCCTAAACACTTCAACCATGTACTCAACCGGACTTGCTACACTCTTCAACCATGTACTCACCTGGACTTGCTACACTCTTCAGCCATTTACTCACCCGGACTTGCTACACTCTTCAACCATGTACTCACACGGACTTGCTACACTCTTCAACCATGTTCACACCCGGACTTGTGACACTCTTCAACCATGTACTCACCCGGACTTGCTACACTCTTCAACCATGTACACACCCGGACTTGCGACACTCTTCAACCATGTACACACCCGGACTTGCTACACGCTTCAACCATGTACTCACCCGGACTTGCGACACTCTGCAACCATGTACACACCCGGACTTGCTACACGCTTCAACCATGTACACACCCGGACTTGCTACACGCTTCAACCATGTACACACCCGGACTTGCTACACTCTTCAACCATGTACTCACCCGGACTTGCTACACTCTTAAACCATGTACACACCCGGACTTGCTACACTCTTCAACCATGTACACACCCGGACTTGCGACACTCTTCAACCATGTACACACCCGGACTTGCTACACGCTTCAACCATGTACTCACCCGGACTTGCGACACTCTGCAACCATGTACACACCCGGTCTTGCTATACTCTTCAACCATGTACTCACACGGACTTGCTACACTCTTCAACCATGTTCACACCCGGACTTGTGACACTCTTCAACCATGTACTCACCCGGACTTGCTACACTCTTCAACCATGTACACACTCGGACTTGCTACACTCTTCAACCATGTACACACCCGGACTTGCTACACTCTTCAACCATGTACACACCCGGACTTGCTACACTCTTCAACCATGTACTCACCCGGACTTGCTACACTCTTCAAACATGTACACACCCGGTCTTGCTATACTCTTCAACCATGTACTCACACGGACTTGCTACACTCTTCAACCATGTTCACACCCGGACTTGTGACACTCTTCAACCATGTACTCACCCGGACTTGCTACACTCTTCAACCATGTACACACCCGGACTTGCTACACTCTTCAACCATGTACACACCCGGACTTGCTACACTCTTCAACCACGTACTCACCCGGACTTGCTACACTCTTCAACCATGTTCACACCCGGACTTGTGACACTCTTCAACCATGTACTCACCCGGACTTGCTACACTCTTCAACCATGTACTCACACGGACTTGCTACACTCTTCAACCATGTTCACACCCGGACTTGTGACACTCTTCAACCATGTACACACCCGGACTTGCGACACTCTTCAACCATGTACACACCCGGACTTGCTACACTCTTCAACCATGTACTCACCCGGACTTGCGACACTCTGCAACCATGTACACACCCGGACTTGCTACACTCTTCAACCATGTACACACCCGGACTTGCGACACTCTTCAACCATGTACACACCCGGACTTGCTACACGCTTCAACCATGTACTCACCCGGACTTGCGACACTCTGCAACCATGTACACACCCGGACTTGCGACACTCTTCAACCATGTACACACCCGGACTTGCTACACGCTTCAACCATGTACACACCCGGACTTGCGACACTCTGCAACCATGTACTCACCCGGACTTGCTACACTCGTCAACCATGTACTCACCCGGACTTGCTACACTCTTCAGCCATTTACTCACCCGGACTTGCTACACTCTTCAGCCATTTACTCACCCGGACTTGCTACACTCTTCAACCATGTACTCACCCGGACTTGCTACACTCTTCAACCATGTTCACACCCGGACTTGTGACACTCTTCAACCATGTACTCACTCAGACTTGCGACACTCTTCAACCACATACTCACTCAGACTTGCGACACTCTTCAACCATGTACTCACCCGGACTTGCTACACTCTTCAACCATGTACTCACCCGGACTTGCTACACTCTTCATCCATGTACTCACCCGGACTTGCGACACTCTTCATCCATGTACTCACCCGGACTTGCTACACTCTACAACCATGTACTCACCCGGACTTGCTACACTCTTCAACCATGTACTCACCCGGACTTGCTACACTCTTCAGCCATGTACTCACCCGGACTTGCTACACTCTTCAGCCATGTATTCACCCGGACTTGCTACACTCTTGAACCATGTACTCACCCGGACTTGCGACACTCTTCAACCATGTACTCACCCGGTCTTGCTACACTCTTCAACCATGTACTCACCCGGACTTGCGACACTCTTCAACCATGTACACACCCGGACTTGCTACACTCTTCAACCATGTACTCACCCGGACTTGCGACACTCTTCAACCATGTACTCACCCGGACTTGCTACACTCTTCAACCATGTACACACCCGGACTTGCTACACTCTTAAACCATGTACACACCCGGACTTGCTACACGCTTCAACCATGTACACACCCGGACTTGCTACACTCTTCAACCATGTACTCACCCGGACTTGCGACACTCTTCAACCATGTACACACCCGGACTTGCTACACTCTTCAACCATGTACACACCCGGACTTGCTACACTCTTAAACCATGTACACACCCGGACTTGCTACACTCTTCAACCATGTACACACCCGGTCTTGCTATACTCTTCAACCATGTACTCACACGGACTTGCTACACTCTTCAACCATGTTCACACCCGGACTTGTGACACTCTTCAACCATGTACTCACCCGGACTTGCTACACTCTTCAACCATGTACACACTCGGACTTGCTACACTCTTCAACCATGTACACACCCGGACTTGCTACACTCTTCAACCATGTACACACCCGGACTTGCTACACTCTTCAACCATGTACTCACCCGGACTTGCTACACTCTTCAACCATGTACACACCCGGTCTTGCTATACTCTTCAACCATGTACTCACACGGACTTGCTACACTCTTCAACCATGTTCACACCCGGACTTGTGACACTCTTCAACCATGTACTCACCCGGACTTGCTACACTCTTCAACCATGTACACACCCGGACTTGCTACACTCTTCAACCATGTACACACCCGGACTTGCTACACTCTTCAACCACGTACTCACCCGGACTTGCTACACTCTTCAACCATGTTCACACCCGGACTTGTGACACTCTTCAACCATGTACTCACCCGGACTTGCTACACTCTTCAACCATGTACTCACACGGACTTGCTACACTCTTCAACCATGTTCACACCCGGACTTGTGACACTCTTCAACCATGTACACACCCGGACTTGCGACACTCTTCAACCATGTACACACCCGGACTTGCTACACTCTTCAACCATGTACTCACCCGGACTTGCGACACTCTGCAACCATGTACACACCCGGACTTGCTACACTCTTCAACCATGTACACACCCGGACTTGCGACACTCTTCAACCATGTACACACCCGGACTTGCTACACGCTTCAACCATGTACTCACCCGGACTTGCGACACTCTTCAACCATGTACACACCCGGACTTGCTACACGCTTCAACCATGTACACACCCGGACTTGCGACACTCTGCAACCATGTACTCACCCGGACTTGCTACACTCGTCAACCATGTACTCACCCGGACTTGCTACACTCTTCAGCCATTTACTCACCCGGACTTGCTACACTCTTCAACCATGTACTCACCCGGACTTGCTACACTCTTCAACCATGTTCACACCCGGACTTGTGACACTCTTCAACCATGTACTCACTCAGACTTGCGACACTCTTCAACCACATACTCACTCAGACTTGCGACACTCTTCAACCATGTACTCACCCGGACTTGCTACACTCTTCAACCATGTACTCACCCGGACTTGCTACACTCTTCAACCATGTACTCACCCGGACTTGCTACACTCTTCATCCATGTACTCACCCGGACTTGCGACACTCTTCATCCATGTACTCACCCGGACTTGCTACACTCTACAACCATGTACTCACCCGGACTTGCTACACTCTTCAACCATGTACTCACCCGGACTTGCTACACTCTTCAGCCATGTACTCACCCGGACTTGCTACACTCTTCAGCCATGTATTCACCCGGACTTGCTACACTCTTCAACCATGTACACACCCGGACTTGCTACACTCTTCAACCATGTACTCACCCGGACTTGCGACACTCTTCAACCATGTACTCACCCGGACTTCCTAAACACTTCAACCATGTACTCACCCGGACTTGCTACACTCTTCAACCATGTACACACCCGGACTTGCTACACTCTTCAACCATGTACTCACCCAGACTCTCAGCTCCTAAGTTCAATTACACCGTATGCCTTCTTAACCACAGTGTCAATCTCCGCAGCTGCTTTGAGCGTCCTATGGATTCGGACCCCAAGATCCCTCTGATCCTCCACACTGCCAAGAATCTTACCATCAATACTATATTCTGCCATCATATTTGACCTGCCAAAATGAACCACTTCACACTTCACAGTCCTGACGAAGGGTCTCCGCCCGAAATGTCGACAGTGCTTCTCCTTATTGTTGCTGTCTGGCCTGCTGTGTTCCACCAGCATTTTGTGTGTGTTGTTTGAATTTTCAGCATCTGCAGATTTCCTCGTGTTTGCACTTCACACTTATCTGGGTTGAACTCCATCTGCCACTTCTCTGCCCCGTTCTGCATCCTATCAATGTCCCACTGTAACCTCTGATAGCCCTCCACACTATCCACAACTCCTTCAACCTTTGTATCATCTGCAAATTTACTAACTCATCCCACCACTTCCTCATCCTGGCCATTTATGAAAATCACGAAGAGTACGAGTCCCAGAACAGATCCCTGAGGCACCCCACTGGTCACCGAGTAAGGTGCACGTTTCAGAGGAAAGGAATAAATAGTAGGATATGGACCTCAATCAATTATAAGTTGATTCTACCTCAATTTTGTCCCATTCACAGCTGAATTTACCTATGTGTGTTACCTGCAGAGAAATCAGACAATACTCTCTTCTTTTTCCAGTGACACAGATCACAAGCAAGAGAAAACCAGCAGATGGAGCAAATCCAGAGCAACAAACATAAAATGCTGGAGGAACTCAGCAGCCAGGCAGCATCTGTGGAAAAGAGTAAACCTGAGGAAACTGATGAAGGATTTCATCCCGAAACATTTTCCACAGATGCTGCCTGGCCTAATGAATTCCTCCAGCATTTTGTGTATTTTGCTCTGTATGTCACAGATACTTGGATGGAGGCAGTGAAAGCTCTCCACCCATGACTATGTGGCTAAATGCAACTCAAATGCCCACGATAAATTTGCCAATGACACATCGACGCTGGCAGGATCTCAGCCGGCAATGAGGTGTACAGGAGCAAGATGGATCAGCTGATTGAGTGGCATCGCAACAATAACCTCATGCTCAAAGTAGGCAAGTCCAAGGAATGGATTGTGGTCTTCAAGAAGGAGAAGCTGGGAGAAGACACATCAGTCTTCTTTGAGGGGGTCAGTTGTGGAAAAGGTGAGCTGTTTTCAGTTCCCGGGTGTCAGCATCTCAGAATTTAAGCACAACACATTGATCCAATCATGAAGAAGTCACGCCAGTGGCTCTATTTCATCAGGAGGTTAAGAAGATGTGGTATGTTACCAAACACTGCAGCAAATCTCTGCAGATATACAGCGGGGAGCAATTCTGACTGACTGCATCACCACTTGGTATGGGGCCTCCAATGCACAAGATCGAAGGAGGGTTGTAGACCCAGCCAGTTCCATCAAGGCCACAACCCTGCCCCCTTTGTGGAGAGCTTCAAGAGGCCCATGATATCCAGGAGCTTCCCTCTTCTCATTTATGCCATAGGTTGGAGGTACAGGACCCTAAGACTGACATTCAACAGTTCAGGAACAGCTTCTTCCCCTCCACCATCAGATTTCTGAAAGACCCACAAACTAATGACAATTATCTTACAATTCCTCGTCTGCCCTATTTTTTTTAAATATAACTTTGGGTAATCTTCTGTCTTGCTTTGTATTGCTGTCACAAAACAGCACATTTCACAACATTTGTCAGTGTTAATAAATCTGATTCTGATTACCACTGGTAAAGACTGCAAATTGATTGAAAAGGATGAAACTTCAAGTGTAAAAAAAAGATTTCATTGATTACAAAGTCTTGTTTAAATGCTCCGTGATTATAAAAGGTACGTAAATTCGTCTCTTTCTGAGATGTTCAACTTGTCATACTGTGTTGTACTGCCACCTAGTGGGAATTCACAATATAACTTTTACGAGGAATCAAGGTTAAAAATATAAAAATATAAGCCCCAACGAAAGGTCAAAATGATGAAGTATGGGGTACTTAAAATCTTTTTTTCTGTACACAGTTATCAATAATAAATTGAATTCCTATGATCACTTGACCTTTGGGGTGCTATGTTATTTGAAAAGTAAAACTAAGCAGTTCATAATAAGGAGCTAAAGACGCAAGACCACAAAACTTCAGGTACATTACCAAGATAAATTACTTCCATGCTGGAACGCAGATGTGAAAGAAATATCAGGAATACTGCCTGGAATATTTTATCTATGAATTTTAGTGGACTGAGCATTAAGGTTGATGCACATACTGTACAACTTGACAACAACATCTTTTTCAGCTTTTGTGAGTTACCAGTCTCAAAAAACATAACTCTAGATATGTAATTCGCAACTCTCTGTTGTAACTCCCGGTTCTGAACTGCACATCTATACCCTGAGGAGGATAACAATGAGCTCATTTCGGAAGCCTACCTCTGCATGTTCTCTGCCAGAGCTCACGAATAAAATTACCAGAATTCTGATGAGAATTTGACTGGCAAATAATTATCAACGACTTTTGGAAGAGAGCAAAGTGTAAATGCTAACTATCCTGTGCAATTTCATAGCAACATTCCAAGAGGAAATAATTTCTGATTATATTTAATGCACAAACAATACAGTGTAAAATTAACACTTTAAAATCACACATCCAGCTGTTCATAGTCATTGGTGCTACAACCCTTAAGGCTTTATAATTGCGATAAGTATAAAATCAAAAGATATGCACAAACATCTGCTGTATCCATATCTAATTTCATAAAGCAAAGCATTTATTCACATTACAAAATCACAAAAGCCTGCTCCATAAACAAAAACAAGTTAAAGATAATTCCATCATTGTCAAGCACCTCACCTGATGGTAAAGCAGGTTTATTCTGTTACTCTGAACCCATTTTATCTTCTCTAGGACAATTGGCACCTTTCAACGCAAAGGCATAAGGCAATCATGAACCAGTTTTGTCACCTGTCATCTCTCTTAATCAGATATAAAGTTCAGCTGAAGTCTCAGAAATTTTGCACCTATTTCTCTCTCACACCCACTGCACTGCAGCCTGAAGGTCACGTCCTGACTACATATTCTGATTTTCATGTTTAATTATGGATTGTGCATCGATGTCCGTCCTCAACAAAAAGGGATCCTCATGAGCATGCAATTCACACAGTTATTTTCCTTTTTGAAAATCATTTTATTTCAGGAATTTGAGTGGTATTTTGCACCTCCAACTTCAGTAATAAGGAGCAGAAGAACAGCAGGCCATTCGGCCTCATCTGCATGCTTCACCATTCAAAAAGAACACAGCAGCTCTTTTACCTCAGCACTAACTTCCTATACTAATTCTCTCAATATTCAAAATCTATCAGGTTCAGTCTTGAATATACTCAGTAAGTGAGACTCCATGTAAATAACTCAGTAAATGGCCTTCTCTTTCAATCTTTTTATTAATATTAATAATATGAACAAAATACAATTGATATATTAATAAAGGGATTACAAACATACAAATTCCCATTACACAAGAATACATAAGCAATGATTACAGTATAAATGAGTTTTCCCAAAACATGAACCATACAGTATGTGTATGAACAAGGTAAATCTAGGTATTTCATAATATATGATTTAAAAAAACAGAAAAAAGAAAAAAAAAGTTTGCAAAATTAACTAAACTACTAATCTAATAGCTAATAAAGAAGAAAAAAGAAGCAAAAAAAGAAAAAAGAAAAACTAGAAAAAGAAAAAAAAGGGCTGTTTATAATATCTCACAAGAATACATAATCATCAGTGTCGTCAACTCCGATCCTCTCAACATAAATAAGATTAAAGCTGGAAAATCAAATAAGCTTGGAACAGGGTCATATTACATCATATGAAAATATTGAATAAATGGTCTCCACATCTTTTCAAATTTAATAGAAGTATCGAATACACCACTTCTAATTTTTTCTAAATTTAAACATAACATAGTTTGAGAAAACCAATGAAATACAGTGGGAGGATTAATTTCCTTCCAATTCAACAAAATAGATCTTCTAGCCATCAAAGTGAGAAATGCAATCATTCGACAGGCGGAAGAAGATAAATGAAGTGAGTCCATCATTGGTAAACCAAAAATTGCGGTAATAGGATGGGGTTGTAAATCGATGTTCAATACCGCAGAGATAATATCAAAAATATCTTTCCAATATTTTTTCAAAAGCAGACATGACCAAAACATATGTGTTAAAGACGCGATTTCAAATTGACATCTATCACAAATAGGGTTTATATAAGAATAAAAATGAGCTAATTTATCCTTGAACATATGGGCCCTATGTACGACCTTAAATTGTATTAATGAATGTTTGGCACATATAGATGATGTATTAACTAATTGAAGAATTCTATCCCAATTCTCAATAGGAATAATAAGATTAAGCTCTCTTTCCCAATCATTTTTTGTCTTATAAAGGGGCTCTGAACGTATCTTCATAATTATATTATAAAGTTTTGATATAAGCCCTTTTTGAAAAGGGTTTAATTCAAACAAACTCTCCAAAATATCTGAAGACACAAAATTTGGAAACGTAGGAAGTACCATACTTATAAAATGCCTAATCTGTAAATATCTAAAAGAATGAAATCTAGGCAAATTATATTTATTAGATAATTGCTCAAAAGACATAAAACAATTGTCCGAAAATAAATCAGAAAATCTTAGTAATCTCTTAGTTTTCCAAGCCGAAAAAGCTTGATCTATAATTGAAGGGTGGAAAAAGCAATTAGATACAATAGGAATATTTAAAACGAATTGAGTCAACCTGAAAAATTTCCGAAATTGAAACCATATACGTAAAGTATGTTTAACTATCGGGTTGTCAATTCGTTTCAGCAATTTAGAAAGAGCAAAAGGGAGAGAAGTCCCTAAAATAGAACCCAGAGCATAACCTGGTACCAATTTAATTTCCAAACTCACCTAATGAGGGCCAAAAGATCCATCCCAGTCTTTCAACCAACATAACAAATATCTAATATTAACTGCCCAATAATAAAATCTGAAATTAGGTAATGCCAACCCACCTTCCTTCTTTGTCTTCTGTAAGTATATTTTATCTAACCTGGGATTTTTATTCTGCCATATATATGAGGAAATTTTTGAATCAACATTAGTAAAAAAAGATTTCAGAATAAAAGTTGGTACCGCTTGAAAAATATATAAAAATTTAGGTAAAATAACCATCTTAATAGCATTAATCCTACCTATCAGAGATAAAGATAATGGTGACTACTTAGTAAACAAGCATTTAATCTGATCAATTAAGGGTAAAAAATTAAACCTAAATAATTCTTTATGGTTTTTTGTGATTTTAATCCCTAAGTAAATAAAAGAGTCATTAACTAATTTAAAAGGTAAATTTCCATAACTTGGTACCTGTCTATTCAAAGGAAACAATTCACTCTTATTAAGATTTAACTTATACCCAGAAAACTCACTAAATTGAGCCAACAAAACTGCTGGAATAGATTTCTCAGGGTTAGAAATGAATAATAATAAATCATCTGCATACAAAGATAACTTATGAATATCTGTCCCACGATTAATACCCGAAATATCCTGTGATTCTCTGATGGCAATTGCCAAAGGTTCTAAAGCAAGTAAATGGCCTTCTTAGGTAGAAAATTCCAAAAATGCCATTCTTCTCTGGGTGAAGAAAGATTTTCTCATCTCAGTATCAAACAGCTGACCGCTTATTTTCAGACCATACAGTCATAATGAGACACATAGCTCTAGGCGTCACCTTCATTCCTGTCAAGTCCTCAAAGAAATCCATATGCTTCAATGAGATCACCTTTTATTTATTTAAAATCAAGAGATTATAGGCCCAGTCTGCTAATCACTGCTCAGAGAATGAATGCCTTCCCTTTCCCCTCCACCCCCATTCCATTAATCAATCCAGTCCCACTACTGCAAGGAAACCAGACGTGCACATTATTCCAACAGCAGTCTCACAGGGATTTGCAGTAAGATACCTTTACACTTATAATCCTCTCGCTATATAGTCCATTTGTTATTCTCAAAGACCAGATGTATGTGCAACTATTCCAGAAAATTTGAAATTCAGGAAAAGGGCATCTATTTGAACTTCTGGTCAAGTTGGCCCCAAGTTACGGTCACCAACAAAGTCGTAGTTTGAGATTCAGCTTTTTTTAAGCTTATACTAATAGTTTTAGGCACAGAGATAGGATTCAGATTTAGGTTTAGGGACAGGGATGTGGGGGAGTTAGGGGTCAGATTTAGGTTTAGGGACAGGGATGTGGGGGAGTTAGAGGTCAGATTTAGGTTTAGGGACAGGGATGTGGGGGAGTTAGGGGTCAGATTTAGGTTTAGGGACAGGGATGTAGGGGAATTAGGGGTCAGATTTAGGTTTAGGGACAGGGATGTGGGGGAGTTAGGGGTCAGATTTAGGTTTAGGGACAGGGATGTGGGGGAGTTAGGGGTCAGATTTAGGTTTAGGGACAGGGATGTAGGGGAATTAGGGGTCAGATTTAGGTTTAGGGACAGGGATGTGGGGGAGTTAGGGGTCAGATTTAGGTTTAGGGACAGGGATGTGGGGGAGTTAGGGGTCAGATTTAGGTTTAGGGACAGGGATGTGGGGGAGTTAGAATTTGAAGAACAGCAACGTGAATATGTGACAAAGGACATACTGATGTTGGGCCAGCAGACCAGAGGGGATAAGCGCTGGTGACCCACAGATCTGCGAGGTGTATCTATCCCATGCAGATAGAAGGTACAAGGGCCAGTGACTTTCTAGGCTGGTGTAACCAGAGTTCAAGGCCTAGTGTTTAAAGTCCCATCATCAGCGGGTCCAGAGTTCAAAGTCTGGAGTTTGCAGCCCTCACTCAGGGATCTCACTCTTTGTCATTGGCTAGTCCTGGGGTCGATACTGAAGATCGAAGCCTAAAGGACAATTAGAAATCGGGAAATTGAGGCCTGACGGCTAAGGCCTTGAGCCTGTGAGTCCAGTGGGGAAGTTGAAGCCCAGTGTCTGCAAGTCCGAGTCCGCTGGAGGCTGGAGACCACCTGTCCTGGAGTTGAGGACTAAGATTACGCATTTCACTCTATGTTTCAATGTATATGTGAAAAATAAACATGGATCAGAATCTGATCGATTACTACAACTACCTCCCAGCCCAGCGCATCTGTGGATGTGAACCTCCCTCCACTGAGGATATTTACAGCAGCAGGTGTGTAAAGAAGGCCTGGAAGATCATCGGGGTCACCAGTCACCCCAACCATAAACTGTTTCAGCTGCTTCTATCTGACAAACGGTACTGCAGCATTAAAGCCAGGACTAACAGGCTACGGGACAGCTTCTCTCTACAAGCCATTAGACGTTTAAATTCACATGTCTGTACATTGCAACAGAGTTGTAACACAAAGATTTTTACTCCCTCACCTTGTGGGATGGGTGTAAGATTTAAATAAATAAACAAATTCAAAATGCTAGGAAGTATGACATCTGATTCTATGCAGCTTTCTTTTAATCTCTTTAATTTCCCTAATAATTTTCCTTGCTAATATGAATTAATGCTAATTTTTATCAGCACCTGCTCTTCTAAATTTTCAGGAGGTTCTCTGAGTCTAATCTTCTAATTTTCTTTCCATTTTCTTTCCATTTTCTCCAACTTTTTTTCCAATTTGCATCTAATAATAGTCTTTTTTTTAATATATCAACAGATTCTTCTACAGCCTTTTTTATGTTTTTCACTAGACTACTCTCATTTTCTACTTACCTCTATCTTATCGATTAGCAGGAATTATTTTCTATGGTGACCTCTTTTCTTGGCTTTTTTCCTTAGCTCTTATGCAATCTTTAACTACTCTTGATAGCCATGTTGGATTTCTGGGGGGTTTTTGTGCCTAGAATGGTATATCTTCATTGTAAAACATATATTAATTATTTGAATACTTGCTATTCACCATTTATTATCACTTATTTTAATCTGGAGCAAATTCTGATAATCCAGCATGCTCAAGGATTTGATGGTGCTAGACCAGCAGATTTTATGGTGTTATTCCATTAATGCCCCAGCAGACTTTCTTTCAGATATCACACAGTAGAATAAACATTTCCAGTAAACTTTGGAAGTGTAGAGGGAGTGCTGGGAAACAAATGACTCAGGATTTCACTGCTGCAAGAATGAAGATTGTAGCGAAAGCATTTGCCACGGATGTTTTTTGGGTGGCACAGTAGTGTAATGTTTAGCACAACACTTCACCACACCAGCAACCCAGGTTCAACTGACGCCAGCGTCTGTAAGGAGGTTGTACGTTCTCCCCGTGACCGCCTGGGTTTCCTCCAGCAATCCGTTTTCCTCCCACAGTCCAAAGATGTACCCATTGGTAGGTTAGTTGGTTATTGTGAACTGTTCAGTGATTAAGCTAGGGTTGCTGGGTGTGTGACTCCAAGGGCTGGAAGGACTTACTTTGTGTTGTTTGTCAATAAATAGATAGATAGATAGATCAATAAATAAACAGTGCTATCATCCTTTATGATTTATTCTCACCACCAGGAAGAAAATATTCCTGCTTGCCCTCCAGTGAGCACTGGATCTTAAGTACAGACGATGCTGGATTGAAATAATCTGTTTCACTTAAAATTCAAATAAATTAAATATTAGTTAGATCAGACCTCTCAGACCAGCAGGATGAAATAAGGTGCTGGAAAAGTATATGGAATCCTTAGTTACAGAGGAATTACAGACAACAGTGTGACTATATAGTACAGCAGTGTAACTGTATGATTGCTAATAGTAAACACTCACAACTCAGCTGGGTGTTCTGTATTGAACTTTGGCACAGCGTATAAGAAATAATGCTATGGCTTTAATGAAGAATAAAAGACTACTGAACAGAGAGTTTGGAACAGTTGGAGAGTATTTCCTTAGAGAAACAGGTTAATGAAATTTGATAAGTTCAAAATCATAACTAGTTTACACGCCAGAAGATAAAAACACTCTCCAGTGTACAAGAATCAATAAATGAAGAAAATGGATTTAACATATTAGCAAAAGAATCAGAGGTGGCATTAAAAAAGCTGAAATGCAGCTTTTGATATATTGATCTGAAAGACCGAAAAAGGTAAATTCAATCAAAAATAAATTCTCGAGGCAATTAAAAATTGCAGGAAAAAAACAAACTACTGGGATTAATGACATAATTCTGCTAAAGTGATAGCACAGGCACAATGGGCCAAATGATCTCCTTCTTTGCTGTTTGGTTGAATGATACTATGATTGTTATCTACAAATATCAAATAAAACTAACTAGATGTACTGTAAGACCAAATATTATTTAATAACAGGATAATAGTTCCCTGACAATGTGATATAATCATTTGCCTATCCATTCTCATTTCTGTCATTGATTTGGCTGTTGCCATTTGACAAAAAAAATCAAACATGCTGCTATGTTGATTCAAATATTTTAGCTACTTATGATATTTAGAAAACTCCACTGTTGTTTGAGGATGGAACAGGATAGTGTACATGATGCGTGCTCCACTCCAGAGCCACTCTAGGGCTGTTGCTCTATTTTACATACTCCACTAAAGCTACTTTCTAATAGTCTGCTGGTCTGATATCACCCCATCCTGGTCTCCCTTCATATGCGATCAGATATCTCCCTTGATCGTACTGATTTACTGTCAGGGGTTCTGGTAACTTAAGTCTAATATCAATAAACATGGGAATCATGAAACACAAATCCAAAGGTCTTAGATCTCAGCCCATGAGACTCAACTTCTTAAGACACAAACCCTTTATTGACATCCTTCATTTAAGAGATTTTACTCTCAAAACAGAGTTCCGGAAATCGATGGGTCTGTGTATTATACTGGCTGATAATCTGAAGTCCACTTGGGAATGAAATTTTAAATGGTTTTGTTCATTTATGAAATTAAATTATAATCTGTCTTCTGGAAAGTAGTCTGTGAATCAGTTAATGAAATTCAGAAAAAAAAAGCTGCATGAAATTCTAGTGTTGATTGTGCTATCTGGTAAGATAGAGGCACTCTAGGAGTACTTCATTATCTCAAAACACCCCTATCTTCATATCCTGACCAAAGGAGTTGCAATCTGCTACAGCACCCGACACTACAATGGAAATAGTCATCCAGGCCATCTTATAATGTGCAGTCATGACTTGCCATCACTCTTCTTCCTCAATGCCTTCAACACTCCTGGTCCCTCATCCTCTCCAAATGCCACCCCTGTGCAGACACTTAAACTGGTCTTTCCTGGTACATACCCGGTGTACTACAGACAATATATCATCCATGCTGGAGTCTAAAAGGTGCATGCACGAGTCCTTATATTTGGGGATGTTCGAAGCCGTCCACTTTAAACCAAGGAGAAATGTGTCGGGCTCAGTTCCAAATGACAAGAAAACAGGAACTATGAAGAGACAAGTATATAGATATGAAAGATGATTTATATATGGAATGTTGGCCTTTATTACAAGAAGAAAACATCAGGGAGGTGGAAGTATGCTATGCTTATATAACGTTTGATTTATACTCCATCTGTACTATTAAGGAACTGGAGCTGCAGCTCAATGACCTTCAACTTGTACCATAGAACAAGAAGGTGGTAGACAGGGAGGTGGTCACCCTAAGGTTGCAGGAGACAGGTAAATGGGCGTCTGTCAGGAAGAGGAGGGGAAATACACAGCCAGTGCAGAGTATACCTGTGACCATTCCCCTCAATAATAATTATACAACCTCAGATACTATTGAGGGGAATAACCTACTGGGGGGAGCTACAGTGACCGGGTCTCGAGCACTGAGTCTGGTGCTGTGGCTCAAAAGAGCAGAGAGCTGAAGAAGACTGCAGTGTTGATAAGAGATTCCTTAGTCAGAGGAAGGGAGACGAGGTTCTGTGGGCACGATGGAGGCACCTGGATTGTGTGTTGCCTCCCTGGTGACAAAATCAGAGACATCTCTAACCAGGTCCATGGCATTCTCAAAGGGTGAACAGCCAGAAGTCTTGGTGCATATTCACGCCAATGACTTCGGTAGATGAGGTGAGGAGGTCCTGACGAGAGATTTTAGGGAGCTAGGTAGAAAGCTGAGAAACAGGACCTCCAGGGTAGAAATCTCTAGACTGCTACCTGTGCCACATGCCAGCGAGGGTAAGAATAGAACGATTTGGCAGGGGAATGCATGGCTGAAAAACTGGTGCAGGGGGCAAGGATTCAGATTTATTGATCCAATACCTTTGCGGGCAAGTTAACGAGAGGCATTCGGGTGGGTTTAGACTAATTTGGCAGGGGGATAGGAGCTGGAGTAACAGTGTTGAAGATGAGTAGTTGGGTTACAGACACAGGCAATGTGCAGAAGCAGACTGATGGTAGGGCAAAATTGCAATCTACGGGATGAGTTGCAATGTAAAAGGTGGAGAAAATCAAAAAGGGTGAATACAGGACTGAAGGTGTTATATTTAAATGCGTGCAGTATACGGAATAAGGTAGATGAACTTGTAGCACAGTTACAGATTGGCATGTATGATGTTGCAGGCATCACCGAATCATGGCTAAAGGATTATAGCTGGAAGCATAATGTCCAAGGATACACATCGTACAAAAACATAGGCAGGAAGACAGAGGGGGCAGTGTTGTTCTGTTGGTAAAAAATGAAATCAAATCATTAGAGGTGACATAGGGTCGGAAGGTGTTGAATTAATGTGGATAGAGCTAAGGAACTACAAGGGTAAAAAGACCCTGATCGAAGTTGTATACAGACCCCCAAACAGTAGTAGGGATATGGTCGACAAATTACAATGGGGGAGATAGAAAATGCGTGCCAAAAGGGCAATGTTAATATAGTCATGGGGGATTTCAATATTCAGGTAGATTGGGAAAATTAGGTTGGTGCTGGATTCCAAGAGGGGGAGTTTTTAGAACGTCTACAAGATGGCTTTACAGAGCTGCTCACAGTTAAGCCCACTAGGGGATCAGCTGTTCTAGATTAGGTGTTGTGCAGTGAACCAGAATTGATTAGAGAACTTAAGGTGAAACAACCCTTAGGGAAAAACAATCATAATATGATGAAACTCACCCTGAATTTTGAGAGAGAGAAGCTAAAGTCAGGTGTATCAGTATTGCAGTGCAGGAAAGGGTATTACAGAGGCATGAGAGAGGAGTTGGCCAGAATTGATTGGAAAAGAACACTGGCAGGGATGACAGCACATCAGCAATGGCTGGAATTTCTGGAAAGAACTTGGAAGGCACAGGACATATATGTCCCAAAGAGGAAAAAGTGTTCTAAAGACAAAATGACACAATCGTGGTAAAATAAAATCAAAGCCAACATAAAAGCTAAAGGGAGGGCAAAAATAATAGAGCAAAAATTAGTGGGAAGTTAGAGGATTGGGAAGCTTTCAATTATCAACAGAAGGCAACTGAAAATGTTATTAAGAAGGTAAAGATGAAATACAAAAGTTAGCTAGCCAATCACTTCAAAGAGGGTACCAAAAGTTTCTTCAGATATATAAAGTGTAAAAGAGAGGGAAGAGAGGATATTGGACTGCTGGAAAACAATGCTGGAGAGGTGGGGGACAAGGAAATGGTGGACGAACTAAATAAGTATTTTGCATCAGTCTTTACTGTGGAAGACACTAGCAGTATGGTGGAAGTTCCAGGTGACAGGGGTCATTAAGTGTGTAAAGTTACCATTACTAGGGAGAAGGTTCTTGGGAAATGGAAAGGTCTGAAGGTAGATAAGTCACCTGGACCAGATGGTGTACACCCCAGGGTTCTGACAGAGGTGGCTGAAGAGATTGTGGAGGCATTAGTAATGATCTTTCAAGAATCACTAGATTCTTGAATGGTTCCAGAGAAATGGAAAATTGCAAATGTCACTCCACTCTTCAAGAAGGGAGAGAGGCAGTAGAAATGAAATTATAGGCCAGTTAGTCTTACCTCCGTGGTTCAGAAGATGTTGGAGTCCATAGGCCAAAGTCATCATGGTTTCCTCAAGGAAAAGCTTGCTTGACAATTCTATTGGAATTCTTTGAAGAAAGAGCAAGCAGGATAGACAAAGGAGAATCAGTTGCTGTTGTGTATTTGGATTTTTAGAAGGCCTTTGACAAGGTGCCACACATGAGACTACCTTAACAAGCTACAAGACCATGGTATAACAGGGAAGACTGTGGCATGGATAAAGCAGGAGGCAAAGAGTGGGAATAAAGTGAGCCTTTTCTGATTGGCTGCTGGTGACTAGTGTTGCTCCACAGGTGTCTGTATTGGGAGTGATTCTTTTTACATTGTATATTAATGATTTGGATGATGGAATTGGTGTGACAAACCCTGTACACTTTTGCAAATTAATGTCATGGCCTTCAGCAACCCAAGTGCTTAGTACAAGAAGTGGGAAGTCATTTTCCAGTTCTATTCACTTTCATCATTATTCTTCACAACTTCTCTCCACAAACAGGTGTAAAGTACAGATGTACAATATTTAGTTTTGTTCATAATGCAATTTATGAAGCAAATACTACTCACATGCAGCAAAGCCAAGACAACATTCAAGTATGGGTGAATAAGTGGCCATTGAGTACATCAGCAAGGAGTGCTACCAGAAGAATGCAGAGTCCAACGTCAAAGATCCCCACCATTCAGTCTCTGCCTTCTTCTCACTACACATTCAGGCAGAAGGCACAGGAGCTTCAGATTCTACACCATCAGGCTCTGGGGCATTTATGACTCTCAAACCATCAGGCTCCACTCTAAAACCAACTGGCATGTATAACTTCACTCACCATAACTCTGAACCGATTCTGTGACCGGCAGACTCACTTTCAAAGACTCTTTACAACCTATGCTCAGTTTGTTTTTATTTGCAGCTTACCTTTTGCACAGTGGCTGCTTGTCAGACTGTCTATGTGGAATTTTTTGTAAAATTGTATTCTATTTCTTTTTCTCCTATAAATGTCCACAAGGAGATGAGTGTCAAGTTAGTAAATGGTAACGTATACACTGAGTGGCTACTTTATTAGGTACGTCCTATACCCAATAGAGTAGCCACTGAGCGTACATTCGTAGTCTTCTGTTGCTCTACGCCATCCACTTAAAGGTTTGAGATACTGTGCATTCGGAGATGCTCTTCTGCACATCACTGTTGCAACATGCAGTTATTCTGGTTACTGTTGCCTTCCTGTAAATTCAAACCAGTCTGGCTATTCTCCACTGATTTCTCTCATCAACAAGGCATTTTCACCCAAAGAGCTGCTACTGGGTGGTGTGTTTTTTTTTTTGCACCATTCTCTGTAAATTCTGGAGACTGTTGTATGTGAAAATTCCAGGAATTCAGCATGTTTCTGAGATACTCAAACTACTGTGCCTGGCACCAACAATCATTCCACTGTGAAAGCTACTTAGATTTCATTTCTTCCTCATTCTGATGTTTGGTGTGAACAACAACTGAACCTCTTGACCACGACTGCATGCTTTTGTGCACGGATGGCTGATTAGATATTTGCATTAACAAGCAGGTGTACAGCTGTACCTCATAAAGAGGCCACTAAGTCAATCTGAAACTAGAAAGTTCAGTGTTTGTACCATTGGTCTGTAAAAGTTACCCAAGTGCAATATGAGATGTTGATTTGGATTGGGAAGGGTTTCAACCTGAAACATCAACTGCCCTTTGCATTCCACAAATGTCACCTAAACCAGGTTCTTTCAGCATCTTGTGCTTTGCTCCAGATTCTGGTATCTGCAGTCTCTTGTGTGGCCTACTTAATAGGGGAGTGGGAAGGAGAGTTAAAATGGCATTCAATTCAAAGCTCAAGATGACCACTCTGAACAGTACACAGGTGCTTTGCAAAATGATCACCTCGTCTATACTTAGTTTCACCAAGAGCAGTAAGACCTGGTTGCAAGAGGTTCACTTACGTGTCAGATTCACTCAGAAAGGCTAATTTAGTTTACAGCTGAGGGAGAAGATGAAGGGATGGGTGTTACACCACTTATGCTTGCAGGGGTAACTGCCTTTGTGTAGAGAGTGGTTGGTGAGGAGGGATGAGCAGACCAGGAAGTTTTGATGTGTGAAAAAGGGGAAAGAGAGAAGAGGATAATATTTAACATGGTGGGATCACACTGGAGCTGGCAGAAATGGCACAGGGAGATTTCCTAGATATTTGACATTTGATATTAATACATCAGCACACTTTTTATTCAGAGCAGTAAAACAAACTTTCCAGTGAACCATTAGGTATAAAGGCCCCACTGAATTTAAAGTAGGAATATTGGGCCCTGATGAATTTTAAAGCAGCATGGGAAACAGACCCCTGATCAGATTAAAGGGAAAACGTGTTTCACTGAGTTTGATGGGATTGGGAGAAATATAAACAGTTAATCCAGATACTGAACAATAGGATTGTAATTTACTGTAAACCACCTTAATAACTGGATTTTAAATAAAGTTCTGAGACATACTGTAGCAAATTAAAATGTTGCTTAATATAAGAGTTTTACTGCCCAAAAACAAGCTATTTGGCTTCACAAGTTTCTACTGATGTTCATAATTTTCACTGATCTCCTCATACCTAATGTTATCTAGCCTCTTTCAAATTGTATGGGAAGGCATTGTTCTGTAGGGAAGTACAGTGGTGCTAGAAAGTTTGTGAACCCTTTAGAATTTTCTCTATTTCCACATAAATATGACTTCAAATATGCAAGTCTTAAAACTAAATAAAGAGAACACAATTAAATTAACACATAAAACATTATACTTGTTCATTTATTTATTGAGAATAATGATCCATTATGACATGTATTTGAACCTTTGCTTTCAGTAACAGATCTGACCCCCTTAAACAGCAATGACGTCAACAAAACGTTTCTGGTATCTGTTGATCAGTCCTGCACTTCAGCTTGGAGGGATTTTAGACCATTCACCCACACAAAACTGTTTCAGTTCATCAATATGTGACCCTCTGGTTCCTTCCGCTGCGTAAGTCTGGGGAAGACCCTCTCCAGCCCCGTCAAACGTGTGAGGTTGAAGTGTAAGCCCCCCAAATCCCCATTTGTGTGGATACTGCGTGGTTCGTTACCCTGTTGCAAATCGGCACCACGAAATATCAGACAGTACACCGCATACAATTAAAAGATTCAGCTTTATAATTCTTAATTTGACTAAAGGGTTAGTAAAGAAAAAGCAAAAAAAGAATGGGGCGCATTTTAAATGAAACAGCCTAATGTGCATAAGTTGGAGCTCACAGTTTCCCCTTTGCCGATCCTCCTTCGATCTCCCCGGGCTTCATCAAATCCCGGCCCCACTCCGGGTCGAGTCCTCTGACCTCTTCTCTCTTCTCACTTCCCAAAGGCTCCCAAGCCCAACCTGCATCCCTCACCAGAGAAACCTCCCGAGTCCATTCATCCCCATTGGATGGCACACATTTCTCCTATCTCTTATCTTCAACAGCTCACACAGGGAACAGAAAAACATAACAGAGAAAAAATATGAAGCATTTGAACCAGGGCATTATAAATATTTCTGGGATACCTTGCATGAACAATCCTCTTCAGGTCACGCTGTTTCATATTATTGGCTCGTTTGCCCTCATATTTGATCTTTTCCTTTCTTATGGCTTTTTTTTAAGTTGTCTTTGTTGGATTTTAAAAACTTCTCACTCATTTTTGCTACATTATATGCCCTTTCCTTTGCTTTTATGCAACTTCCCTTGTCAGCCACGGTTGCCTACCCCCAGCATTTGAAAACTTCTTCTGTGGGACGATTAAGGCATGGCGCACATAACCAGATCTTTCTTGAGAAGTGCAGGCTCTGTTAGTAACCTGATTTTGTGTGACTCTTTTTACAACCCAAACCTTTGATGTCAACTCATTGATTAGAACTCCTGAATCCAAATAGCTTTTGTAGAAGGCATTGCCCCAGAGGTTCACATACTTTTTTGAACTTAGACTGTGATTGTTTAAATGTTGTATTCAGTAATGACGAGAAGCACAATTGTTTGTGTGTTATTAGTTTAGGCAGATAATGTTTGTCAATTACTGTGACTTACATGAAGGTCAGACCACAATTATCAGTAATTAATGAAGAAAACCAGGTGATTGCAAAGGGTTCACAAGCTTTTTCTTGCAACAGCATATGTCAAACAGCCACAGGTGAGAGTGTGGTTCTTGGTAGGAAGTGATGTGGAAATATGCTTAATCCAAGTTGGTATTCAAGAGGCAATTAACAAGAGTAAAAGTTAACACAAACTTCAAAGTTCAAAGTAAATTTATTTAATTTATTGTCACCATCTACAAGCCTGAGATTTGTTTTCTTGTGGGCAAGAATTATTGGATTATTCTTCAATAAATCCAAGAATCACGATAGAAAGAAAGAAAGACCACAATCAACAGGACGGACAAACAAGCAATGGGCAAAAGACAACTGTGCACATAAAAAAGAAAAAAGATCACTAATAACAGTAAATAAATAAACAATAAATATTAACAACATGAGATGAAGAGTCCTTGAAAGTGAGCCTATAGGTTATGGTAACGGTTCAATGATGGGGAAAGAGAAGTTGAATGACATTATCCCCTTTGGTTCAGAAGTCTGATGACTGAGGGGCAAGAACTGTTCCTGAACCTGGTGGTGTAAGTCCCGAGGCCCCTGTGCCTTCTTCCTGATGGCAGCAGTAAGAAGAGAGCATGGCCTGGGTGGTGTGGGTCCCTGCTGATGGATGCTGGTTTCCTGTGACAGTGCTCTGTGTAGATGTGCTCATTGGAGGGGAGAGCTTTATCCATGATTGACTGGGCCATTACAATTTCTTTTTGTAGGATATTCCATTCAAGGACATTCATGTTTCCATACCAGGCCATGATGCAACCAGTCAATATATTCTCCACCACACATCAATAGGAGTTTGTCAAAGTATTAGATGTCATGCCAAATCTTCACAAACTTCTAAGGAAGTAGAGGTGCTGCCATGCTTTCCAAATAATTGCACTTACATGCTGGGCCCAGGACAGGTCTTCTGAAACAATAACACAGGAATTTAAAGTTGCTGACCCTCTCCACCTCTGATCCCCCAATTAGGACTGGCTCATGGACCTCTGGTTTCCTTCTCCTGAAGTCAGTAATCAGCTCCTTGGTCTTTTTGTTGTGAGGGGTTTTTTTTTTGTTGTGGCACCACTCAGCCAGATTTTCAATCTCCCTCCTATGTGCTGATCCGTCACCACCTTTGATTCGGCCAACGACAATGGTGTTGTCAGCAAACTTAAATATGGCATTGGTGCTATGCTTAGCCTCGCAGTCATAAGCATAAAGCAAGTAGAGCAGGGGGCTATGCACACAGCTTTGTGGTGCATTTGTGCTGATGGAGATTGTGGAGAAGATGTTGTTGCCAATCTGAACCGACTGGAGTCTGCAAGTGAGGAAATCGGAGAACCAGTTGCGCAGGAGGTACTGAGACCAAGATCTTGAAGCTTGTTCATTGGGTTTGAGGGGATGATGACACTGAATGCTGAACTGTGGCCAATGAAGAGCTTCCTGATGTATGCATCGCTGCTGTTTAAACATATTGTGCTGCTTGTTGATAATCCCTCTGTAATACTTCTGTGCATTAACTTTAAAGCAAATGTAAAGAAAGCTAATCTGAAAGGACGTTTTGACTTTGGACTCGGAAGTATCTAGCCTCACAATTTAATGTACACCATTACCTTTGCTGAGCATCTGTCCAGTAGAGGGAGACAATGCGTTTATATACAGCACCATTACAACCGTGGCAATTCTACATTTTGTAGTCCAGATTTGGAAGATCCGCGCATTGAGAAGCAGAATTCTCTCATTTTAAGATTAAAGATCCTCAAAATTTTATGAATTAAACGGGAGTTTTATGATGTAATCTGTTTGATTCAAACAGCTTGGGGTAGGCAAAGCTATCATTACATTTCTTACTTCCTGCCTATGTCCATCAGTGGGTCAATTATACTGTGCAGACAATATCCAGAAGCAGTAATGTTTCAATGCAACAAAAGTATATTATACACAGCACAAAACACTCTCCAGACTAATGATAGCTTGCAGGAAAATTGCAGACTGCAAGCAATACAGATGGAGATATATCAAACACATTGAATGGAATTCAACGTGAGGAAAATGTGAAATTAATAATTTGGCAAGTAAAATTAAAAAAGCTTAATATCTGAACAGCGAGAGATTGCAGGGCTCTGAAACACAGAGTGATCCGACTGTCCTAATACATGATTGTTGAAAGGCTTGTATGTAGATGGAGCAAGTAATTGAAAACCTAACAGAATATCACATATAATGCTAGGAGCTTATTACAAAAGCTGAAGTAAAATGATGTTTTATTTCAGTAACATACAGAAGATGTTGGAGTCACTCAGCAGGTCATGCAGCATCTACAGAGGGAACTGAACAGTCAACATTTCACGCTGATACCCTTCATGAGGATGGAAAGAAAGAGAGAAGAAGCCACAAGATGTTCAAGGATTAGTCAATGAACCTAGATGAAAATGCCATAATCTTCACTGACTTCATTAGGACATATGTTGACAAGGGTATACCCACAAAATCCCTGAAGCCCTGAATGAACCAGGAGATTTGTAATCTGCTGGAAGATAGATCTACAGCATTGAGGACTGGTGGTGCAGAGTTAGAAAATAAGCTGAGGTACAATCTCCAGAGGTTAGCGTGAGCACAAAGAAGCAATTTTTGATGCAATTGGAATAACAGATAGATACTCGATAGCTGTGGTAGAGCTTACATGATAAACGTCCTACAAGCCTAGGTCAGGTAGCATAAATGGCAACAACCCACACTCAAAGAGCAGAATGAGCTTCATGTGCTCTTTGATATGACATGCCCACACGAGCCCTCGCATCACTGGATAACCCTGCAGTTTTAGTCTCTGAGACTGATGTCTGGGCACATTTCAAGAGAATGAACCTACAAAAGGCACTGGGCTGAGTATTCAAGATCTGTGCGGACCAACAGGCTGGAGTTCCCATGTTCAGTCTTTCACTTCTGCACTCTGAGTTTCACACCTGCTTCAAAAAGGCGTCTATTATATTGGTGAACAAGAAGAATGTGGCAACCTGCCTCAGTGGCTACCATTTGGTAGCACCTACGTCAACCATAATGAAGTGCTTTGAGAAGTTGCTTGTGACGCAAATCATCTGCACAATTTGCCTATTGCCATAACAAGCCAACAGCAGAGGTGATTCCTCTGGCTCTTCCCTCTGCTCTCGACCATCTGAACAACGGGAACTCATGTACTCATTGACTCCAGTTTGAAGTTCAAAGCAATTATCCCATCCAAACTCATCATCAAGCTTCAAGACTTGAATCTCTACAAGTGGATACTCAACTTCCTCATCAGCAGACTTCAATAAGTGAGGGTTGGTAGCTACATCTCCTCCGCACTGACCATCAGCACAGGTGCACCTCAAAGTGACTCTTCATACACATGTAACGTTGTGGTTATGCACAGCTCCAATGCCATCTTCAAATCTGACAATGGTACTTCTGATGTTCGACGAATAGCAGGTCAGAATCAGATTTATTATCACCATCTTATATGATGTGGAATTTTTTGTTTTGAGGCAGCAGCTCAGTGCAAAGACATAAATTTACTATAAATTACAAAATAAAGAAGTAAGGAATATGAGAGCAATTGTTACATTATGTGGGTTTTGACAGAAGAAAAAATGGATGGAGTAGCTTAGTACGTTCATGCAAGGGTGTTTATTCAGTGTGTCAAAATCAAACTTACAGAAATTAGTTAAAATAAGAAAATTGCCAATATTTACAAAAAGCTATCTGTCAAAAAACACTATTATAGCTACATACTATGTCTCATGTGAACTCCTGGCAGTCTCAACTTCTTTCTCTCTTACAAGGAGAGAACCGCCAATTTTTTTAGGCAGTCGGACATCTGATCTTTAATTATCCACAAGTTAACTTAACATTATACGTGAATCAGAAGACTATGCATCCAACAATGTAGTTACAATCATATTACAAAATAAACAGAAGTATCTACCTTATCTACCCTAAATACAGTATAAAAACAATATATGCACACTTACACTTCCACATTATAGAAGGAATGGAATATTCTATTGTGCATGGTGGGAAAGGAACCATAAAGCCATACCCTTTAGAACCATTATTAGAATATACCGGGGGAAGACATTGAACGACAGCAGAATGAAAAGGTTGTGCGTGTGTGGTGTGTGTGTGTGTGTGTGTGTGTATTGCGAGTGTGTGTGGTGCAAGTGTGTGCGTGAGTGTGTGGTGTGTGTCATGCGTGTGAGGTGTGAGGTATGTGTACATGTGGTGTGCATGCAGTGCGTGTCTGGTGCGTGTGTGTGGTGCGTGTATGTGTGTGTGGGAGAGGTGTGCATGTATGTGTGCATGTGAGGTGTGTGTGTGGTGTGCATATGTGGTGCATGTGTGAGGAGTATGTGTGTATGTGTACATGTGTATGAGGTGCACGTATGTATATGTGAGGTGTGCGTGTGTGGTGCATGTCTGTGTGCATGTGTGAGGTGTATGTGCCCGAGATGTGTGTGTGAGGTGGTGTGTGTGCACGTGCGTTTATGTGTGTGTGTGTGTGTGTGTGTGTGTGTGTATGTGTGTGTGTGTGGTGCAAGTGTGTGTTTGGTGTGAGTGTGCTTGTGTGTGGGTGTGAGTGTCTATGTGTGGTGCATGTGTGTGGGCATGTGTGAAATGTGTGAGGTGTGTGCATGTGAGGTGCGTATGTGTGTGTGGTGTGTATGTGAGTTGTTCGTGGGCGTTGTGTGTGTGTGTGTGTGTGTGTGTATGTGTGTGTGTGTGTGTGTGTGTGTGTGTGTGTGGTGCAAGTGTGTGTTTGGTGCGAGTGTGCTTGTGTGTGGGTGTGAGTGTCTATGTGTGGTGCATGTGTGTGGGCATGTGTGAAATGTGTGAGGTGTGTGTGCATGTGAGGTGCGTATGTGTGTGTGGTGTGTATGTGAGTTGTTCGTGGGCGTTGTGTGTGTGTGTGTGTGTGTGTGTGTATGTGTGTGTGTGTATGTGTGTGTGTGTGTGTGTGTGTGTGGTGCAAGTGTGTGTTTGGTGCGAGTGTGCTTGTGTGTGGGTGTGAGTGTCTATGTGTGGTGCATGTGTGTGGGCATGTGTGAAATGTGTGAGGTGTGTGCATGTGAGGTGCGTATGTGTGTGTGGTGTGTATGTGAGTTGTTCGTGGGCGTTGTGTGTGTGCTGTATGTGTGTGTGTTTGTGTGGTGTGTGTTTGGTGTATGGTGTGAGAGTGTGTGTGTGTGGCGTGTGGTTGTCTGGTGTGGTGTGCGTGTATGTGGTGTATGTGTGAGGTATGTGAGTATGTGGTGTGTGTGTGATGTGTGTGAGGTGTGTGGGGGCGGGGTGAGGTGAGTGTGTGTGTGTGGTGTGTGTGTAGTGCGTGGTGCGTGTCTGTGTACGTGTGAGAGGTGTGTGTCTGTCTGTCTGTGTCTGTGTGTGTGTCTGTCTGTCTGTGTCTGTGGCGTGTGTGTGGTATATGTGTCTGTCTGTGTCTGTGCATGTGGGGGGTGTGTGTGGTGTCCCTGTGTGCGTGTGAGAGGTGTGTGTTTGTGTGTGTGAGGTGCATGGTGTCTGTGTGTGTGGTGTGTGTGATGTGTGAGTGCATGTGAGGAGTACGTGTGTGTCTGTGTGCATGTGCGGTGTGTAATCTTTTAGCTCCAATAGCATTGTTTCTTATCAGAATTGCGATTATTAGTTTTTCTTGTGAATGTTGCTTATATCATGATATATGCCAGTGATGCTACTGCAAATGTAAATACTTGCATTTGTGCGTAGGACATTTCTCAGATGGGTGGATTGAGTAAGAGAGAATGAAACGTTAAGATAATGCTTCCTCCTATGGAACAATCAAAACTATTGAAAAATAAAGGATGAAACATTTAAATCAGAAATAGCATAATTTTCCTCTCAGGGCTTTGTCAGTTTTTGGAATTCTTCCACAAGGATAGTGGAAGTGGGATCTCTGATTCTTTTTCCAAGGCAAGGTAGATAGATGTTCAATAAGCGTTTGGATTGCAGTTGACCATGGGTGGACAAGTGTGAGGTTGAGGTTACAATCCTATCAGTCATGATCATAATTGATTGGCTATGAAGGTTCAAGAGACCAATTAGTCTACATATGTTGAAAAACTGTGTTTGGAAAATTAGTAGGGCTAACAAGTCTGCTCTGTGTAATATCCTAGGGTCTTAAAAGAAGTAGCCACCAAGATTCCATTGAGTACCAATGGATTGGAAAGCCATGTATCTAATATCACCATTTATGAAAGAAGACAGATTTTTAATATGATCGTCCTTCAGAAACGTGGGTAAACTGCAAGACTAAAAGGATTGTGAGAACTGCTGACATCTTCGGGGTCTCTGGAGATTTTTTATAAGGAGTACACGGGTCCTTAAGAATTGTCAAAGATCCCTTCCATCCACCCTTCAATCTCTTTGAACCCCTACCATCAGCTAGAAGGTACCATAGCATTCGGATAAGGACTATCAGGATGGGAAATAGTTTCCTTCCTAAGGTCTTAAAATTCCTGAACTCCTTGTCCCTACCCAGGTCTCATCATGTATGAAGCGCCTGTACTGTTTACTTTTTAACTTGTGTCATAAATGCACCTTGTACTAAATATCAGTCTTCTGGAATGTATTTTATTATTTGCTAATTGATTTGTGGGAATATTACTGTGCTGTGTGGTACATCTTAGTCTGGAGGAATGTTGTTTTAGTTTGGTGGTATATATTTATGTGGTTGAAATGCAATAAACTTGAACATGAAATTGACATAAATCAAGAAACTAAGCCAGTTAATCTAACATCTGTCACTAGGAAATAACTATTAAGGAAGTAATAGTTGGACATTCAGAAAGCTATAAGACAATCAAGCAGAGTCAATGAGGTTCCATGAAAGTGTGTTTGACAAATTTGCTCTAAGAAATAGTAAATCAAGTGGAGCTAATGTGTTTCTGAATCTGAAGATATTTCATAAGATGCCACATAAAAGGTTACTACAGAAGGTAAGAGAGCCAGCATTTGGCAAGGATGAGCAACAGAAAACATTGGATTGGTAATCTCTAATTGGTGGGATGTCAAAGGTTTTAACTATTTACTTTCCAAGGTGAGAGGGGGAAAATTTAAAGGAGATGTGTGGGTACTTTTTGTTTTACACTGGGAGGTGAGGCTGCCTGGAATGGGTTGCTAGATGTCACGGTAGAAGTAGGTACAATTGTGGTGTTTAAGAATGTTTTAAATAGACACATGAACGTGCAGGAAATGGAGGGGTATCAATCATGTATAGGCAGAAGAAACTTTGTTTAATTTGGCATGATATTGATGCAGACATTATGGCCCATAGGGGCCTGATCCTACACTGTATGGTTCTATGCTCTACCTGTTTTAGTGAGTTGGATGAAGAGATCCAGTGTACTATAGCCAAATTTACTGATGATGCCAAGTGCTGGTGGGTTAGCAAGTTTTGAGGAGGACACAAAGTGCCTGCAAAGGAGAACTAAAAGACTGTTGAGAGATAGAGGTAGAAAGAGAAAATATGTGGAGAAAGTGAGGAAGGGGCTTTTCTCTTAGGAGTGAAGGAGGATGACAGGTGAATTGACGGAAGAGTACAGAATGCTGAGAGACATGGATCGAGTGGATAGCCAGAGACTTCTTCCCAGAGCTGAAATGACAAATATAAGGGGGCATAATCTTAGGGTGATTCGCAGAAAGTATGGGGGGGATGTCAGATGTAATTTTTTTTTACATAGAGAAGTGGTGGGTGCATAGAAAAGATTGCCATGAGTGGTGGTAGACACAAATACAATAGGCATAATCGAAGAAACGCTAAACAGGATAGAAAAATTGGCGACCTATGTAGGCTGGAATGGTTAGATTAATCTTAGACCATAAGATAGAGGAGCAGAATTAGATATTTGGCCTATCATCTTCACTCTGCCATTTCATCATGGCTGATCCAAATTTCCTCTCAGCCATAATATCCTGCTTTCTCCCCGTATCCCTTCATGCTCTGACTAGTCAAATATCTGTCAACCTCTGCCTTAAATATACATAAAGACTTGGCCTCCACAACTGCCCGTGGCAAAGAAATCTACAGACTCACCACTCTTTTCCTAAAGAAATTCCACCTCATCTCCAACACCCCTCTTTTTGGAGGCTGTGTCCTCTGGTCTTAGACTCCCCCAACAAAGAAAACATCTATTCTATCAAGGCCTTTCTCCATTTGATAGGTTTCAATGAGGTCACACCTCATTCTTTTGAATTCTAGTGAATACAGACCCAACACTCTCCATATAACAAGTTATTCAATCCTTGAACCTCCTTTGAACCCTCTCCAGTTTCAGCACATCCTTTCCAAGGGGCCCCAAACCTGCTCATAATACTTCAAGTGAGGCCTCACCAGTTCTATATAAAGTTTCAACATTACATCCTTGCATTTATATTTCTAGTCCTCTCAAAATGAATGCCAACATTGCATTTACCTTCCTCACCACAGACTCAACCTGCAAATTAACCTTTAGGGAATTCTGCACAAGGACTCGCAAGTCCCTTTGCACCTCATATTTTTGTATTTTCTCTCCATGTAGAAAATAGTCAACCCTTTTATTTCTTCTACCTGAATGCATGACCATACACATCCCAAAACTATATTCCATCTGCCATTTTGTTGCCCATTCTCCTAATTTGTCTAAGTCCTTCTGGAACCTCTCTACTACCTGCTTTATCCATGCTAGAGTCTTTCCTGTAATACCATGGACTCATAGCTTGTTAAGCAGCCTTGTGTATGGCATCTTGGCAAAGGCCTTCTGAAAATCCAAGTACACAACATCAAGCGATTCTCCTTTGTCTATCCTGCATGTTATTACTTCAAAGAATTTCAACAGATTAGTCAGGCAAGATTTTCCTTTGAGGAAATTATGCTATGGCCTATTTTATCATGTGCCTCCAAGTACTCTGAGACTTCATCCTTAATCATCGACTCCAACGTTTTCCCAATCACTGAAGTCAGACTAACTGGCCTATAGTTTCTTTTCTTCTGCCTCTCTCCTTTCTTGAAATTTGCAATTTTCCAGTCTTCCAGAACCATTCCAGAATCTAGTGATTCTTGAAAGATCTTTTCTAATGCCTCCATGATCTCTTCAGCCACTGCTTTCAGAACTCTGGGGTGAACAGCATCTGGTTCAAGTGACTTATCTACTGTCAGACCTTTCCATTTCCCAAGAACCTTCTCCTTAGTTATAGTAACTTCACACACTTCATGCCCCCTGACACCTGGAACTTCCACCATACTGCTAGTGTCTTCCTCTGTGAAGAGTAATGCAAACTACTTATTTAGTTTGTCCATCATTAGGTAGTCCCCCATTACTACCTCTCTAACATTATTTTTCAGGAATAGAGAGCATGTCGGTAGGGTTAGTATTTTGCTCTGGGTGTTGGATTTGGGAATCCTGGAAATCTTCCAGCCTCCCAGATGGCCACATCTGCACCAGGTGCACCGAGATACGGCTCCTGAGAGACCGTGTTAGGGATCTGGAGCTGCGGCTCGATGACCTACAGCTTATTGGGGGGGGGGGGGAGATAGAGAGGAGCTACAGGGAGTTGGTCACCTCAAGGCTGCAGGAGTTAGATAAATGGGTGACAGTCAGGGAAGGGAAGAGCTCAGATAGTGGCGAGCACCCCTGTGGCCATCCCCCTCAGAAATCGTTATCTCATTTTGGATGCAGTTGGGGGGGTGGGGGTGACCTAACAGAGCACGACTAAAGCAATCGGGTCTCTGGCACTGAGCCTAGTTCCGTGAAGCAGAAGGGAAAGAGGAAGATGAGGAATGCGGTAGTCATAGGGGATTTCATAGTGAGGGAACAGATAGGAGATTCTGTCAACCTGATAGAGATATTCACATGGTGGGTTGCCTCCCAGGAGCCAGGGTACAGAATGTCTTGGATCAGTGGTAGAGTATTCTGAAGGGAGAGGGTGAACAGCCAGAGGTTTTGGTACACATCAGTACCAATGCCATAGGTAGAAAAAGGGAGGAGGTCCTGTAGGAAGCTGAAAGGCAGGATTGCTGCCTGTGCCATGTGCTATCGAGTGCAAGAATTGCATGATCAGGCGTATCAATGTGTGGCTGAGAAACTTGTGTAGGAGGCAGGGCTTCAGATTCCTGGATTATTGGGGCCTCTTCTGGGGAGGTACGACCTGTACAAAAGGATGGGTTACACCCGAAACCAAAGGGATCCAATATCCTAGCTTACACACTTAATAGAACTGTTAGGGAGGGTTTAAACTAATTTGGCAGGGGTTGGGAACCAGAGTGATAGGGTTGAGGAAGGGGAAATCAAAATTAAAATCAAAGATAGCGTGCAACAGAGATAATAGAAAGGACAAGCAGGAGATGAGGCTTAATCATAGCCAGTGGGATGATTTACAGGGCAATAGAGGCATGGTGCAGTTAAAACAGAAAGCAACAAATACTGGACTGAAAGTGTTATATTTGAATGCATGCAACATAAGAAATAAAATGGATGATCTTGAAATTCAGCTACAGAATGGCGAGTATGACGTTGTGGCCATCTCTGAAATTTGGCTAAAGAATGGCTGCCATTGGGAACTGAATGTCCAAGGATATAGGGTGTTTTGGAAAGATAGGTTAGTTGGCAGAGGGGGTGGTGTAGCTCTGTGTGTAAGAAATAATATTAAATCATTAGAAAGAGATGACATAGGATTGGAAGGTGTAGAGTCTCTATGGGTTGTGTTAAGAAATGGCAAGGGTAAAAGGACCCTAATGTCAGTTGTATACAGGCCTTCAAACAGCAGCTGGGATGTGGATTACAAATTAAAGCAGGAGATAGAAAAGGCATGTCAGAAAGGCAATGTCATGATAACTTTTGGGGATTTTAACATGAATGTGGATTGGGAAAACCAGGCCAGTACTAGACCTCAAGGGAGAGAATTTGTAGAACGTCTAAGGGATGGATTTTTAGAACAGCTTGTTGTTAAGCCCACTAGGGGATCTCAACTATGCTGGATTGGGTGTTGTGCAATGACACAGAGGTGATAAGAGAGCTTAAAGTTAAGGAATCCTTAGGGAACAGTGATCACAATATGATCAAGTTCACATTGAAATTTGAGAGGGAAAAAGTAAAATCCAATGTGTCAGTATTTCAGTGGAATAAAGAAAATTACAATGGCATGAGAGGGGAAGTTGCTGAAGTTGACTGGAAAGGGACATTTGCAGGAAGGACAGCAGAGTAACAATGGCTGAAGTTTCTTTGAAAAATGAGGGAAGTACAAGACAGATATATTCCAAATAAGAAGAAATTTTTAAAGGGAAGGACACTACCGTAGCTGACAAGTGAAGTTAGAGCCAAAGTAAAAGCAAAAGAGAGGGCATACAAGGAAGCTAGTGCTAGTGGAAAGATAGAGGATTGGGAGACTTTTAAAACCTTGCAGAAGGAAACTAAAAGGTCATTAGGAAGGAAAAGATGAATTATGAAAGGAAGCTGGCGACTAATATCAAAGAAGATACTATAAGCATTTTTTAAGTATATGAAGGGTAAAAGAGAGTTAAGGGTAGATATAGGACGAATAGAAAGCATTGCTGGAGATATTGTAATGAAAGTCGCAGAGATGGCAGAGGAACTAAATGCATATTTTGCATCTGTCTTCACAGTAGAAGACATCTGCAGTATACTGGACATTCAAGAGTGTCAGGGAAGTGAAATATGGTCAGTGAAAATTATGGCTGAGAAGGTGCTCAGGAAGGTTAATGGTTTGAGGGTGGATAATTCTCCTGAACCTGATGGAATACACCCTTGGGTTCTGAAAGAAGGAGCTGGAAAGATTACAGAGGCATTAATAATGATCTTTCAAGAATCGATAGATTCTGCATTATACTGGATGACTGGAAAACTTAAAATGATACTCCGCTATTTAAGAAGGGTGGGAGGCACCAGAAAGGAAACTATAGACCTGTTAGTCTGACATCAGTGGTTGGGAAGTTGTTGGAATCGATTGTTAGGGATGAGATTACGGAGTACCTGCAGGCACATGACACGATAGCCAAAGCCAGCATGGTTTTCTGAAAGGAAAACCCTGCCTGACTAACCTACTGCAATTCTTTGAGGAAATTGCAAGCAGGGTAGACAAAGGAGATGCAGTAGATGTGGTGTACTTGGATTTTCAGATGGCTTTTGACAAGGTGCCACACATGAGGATGCTTAGCAAGGTAAGAGCCCATGGAATTACAGGGAAGTTACTAGCGTGGGTGGAGCTTTGGCTGGTCAGCAGAAAACAGAGAGTGGGAATAATGGTATCCTATTCTGGCTGGATGCCGGTTACCAGGGGAGTTCCATAGGAGTTGGTGTTGGGACCGCTGCTTTTTATGACGTATGTCAATGATTTAGACAATGGGATTAATGGATTTGTGGCTAAATTTGCCAATAATACAAAGACAGGTGGAGGAACAGGTAGTGTTGAGGAAAAAGAGAGCCTGCAGAGAGACTTAGATAGTTTAAGGGAATGGGCAAAGAAGTAGCAAACGAAATACAATGTTGGAAAGTGCATGGTCATGCACTTTGGTGGAAGAAATAAATGGGCAGACTATTACTTAAATTGGGAGAGAATTCAAAATGCACGGATGCAAAGGGACTTGGGAGTCCTTGTGGAAGATATCCCAAAGGTTAATCTCCAGATTGAGTCGGTTGTGAAGAAGGCAAATGCAATGTTGGCATAAATTTCTAGAGGTATAGAATATAAGAGCAGGGATGTGATGTTGAGGCTCTATAAGGCACTCGTGAGACCACACTTGGAGTATTTTGTGCAGTTTTGGGCTCCTTATTGTAGAAAGGATATACTGACATTGGAAAGGGTTCAGAGAAGATTCATGAGAATGATTCCTGGAATGAAAGGGTTATCATATGAGGAACGTCTGGCAGCTCTTGGGCTGTATTCCCTGGAGTTCAGGAGAATGAGGGGGGATCTCATAGAAACATTCCGAATATTAAAAGGCCTGAACAGATTAGATATGCTAAAGTTATTTCTCATGGTAGGGGAGTCTAGGACAAGAGGGCATGACTTCAGGATTGAAAGACGTCCAATTAGAACTAAGATACAGAGAAATTACTTTCGTCAGATGGTGATAAATCTTTGGAATTTGTTGCCACGAGCAGCTCTGGAGGCCAAGTCATTGGGCGTATTTAAGGCAGAGATAGATAGGTTTTTGATTAGCCAGGGCATCAAAGGGTATGGGGTGAAGGCAGGGGAGTGGGGGTGACTGGAAGAATTGGATCAACACATGATTGAATGGTGGAGTAGACTCACTGAGCCAAATGGCCCACTTCTGCTTCTATATCTTTTGGTCTTATGGTCTCTTTAATATTATTGGCTAGCTTACTGTCATATTTCATCATTACCTTCTTAATGATTATTTTAGTGGCCTTCTGTTGGTATTTGAGAGTTCCCAATCCTCACAAGTTTTTGCTCTATTATATGCCATCTCTTTGGCTTTTATGCTGGCTTGTTAGCCACAGTTGTGTTATCTTTCCTTTAGAATACTTCTTCCTCTTTGGGATGTATATATCCTGTGTCTTCCAAATTGCTTCCAGAAAATCCAACCATTTCTGCTCTGCTATCATCCCTGCCAATATTCTTTTCCAATCAATTCTGGCTAATTCCTCTCTCATGCCTCTGTAATCTGCTCTGCTCTACTATAATAATGATACATTTGACTTCGCTTCTCCTCAAATTTTGGGGTGAATTTGATCATATTGTGATCATATTCCCCAAAGGGTTATTTTGCCTTAAGCTCTCTAATCAATTCCAGTTCATCGCACAACACCCAATCCAGAATAGCTCATCCTCTAGTGGGTTCAACCATGAGCTGCTCTAAAAAGCCATCTTGTAGGCACTCCAGCAATTCCCCTCCTATAATCCAGCACCAACATGTTTTTCCCAATCTAGCTGAAATTCTCCATGACTATTGTAACATTGCCTTTTTGGCATGCATTTTCTATTTCCCATTGTAATTTGCAGACCACATCCTTACTACTGTTTGGGGGTCTGTATAAATCTTCTATCAGCATCCTTTTACCCGTGCTGTTCCTTAGCTCTGTCCATAATGATTCAACACTTTCTGACTTTATGTCAACTCTTTCTAAGCATTTGATTTCATTTGTTATGTACAGAACAATGCCACCACCTCTGCCTTCCTGCCTGTCCTTTCGATACAATGTGTATCCTTGGATATTAAATTCCCAGCTACAATCTTTCAGCCATGATTTAGTGACACCTACAACATCATACCTGCAACTGTGCTGCAAGTTCACCTATCTTATTCCATATACTTCACTCATTCAGATATAACACCTTCAGTCCTGTATTCACCCTTTTCGATTTTGTCACAACATGCTCAACATTTTGATTCCTAACTTTGTCTGAGATCTTACCAACATCTGCCCCTACAACCACTCCACTAACTGTTCTGGCACTCTGCTTCCCATTCCCCTGCAACTCCAGTTTGAACCTAGCTGTGCAGCATTAACAAACCTTCCCACTCAGTATTAGTTCCCCCTCCAGTTCAGGTGCAAACCATTTTTTCTGTACAGGTCCCACCATCCCTGGAAGAGAGCCCAATGATCCAAAAACATTATGCCCACCCTCCCTCCTAAAACCAACTCCTTAGCCACATATTAAACTGTATAATCTTCCTAGTTCCAGCCTCACCTTTTAATCTTAGAGTAGGTTAGAAGGTCAGCACAACATCAGGGGCTAACGGATCTCTACTGGTCTATGTTATCTGCCAGGAGAAAGCAAGAAAAATCAAATTCCTACTTAAATCAAGTGAAAGTGCAAAATACTATAATACAAAAGGATCTAGTGCATGAACACAGAGCTGGCATGCAGATATAACAATAATTTTTAATAAAACACAAATGGATGTTGATTTTTACTGTAAGGGGTATGGTGTATAAAAGGAAAGGTTTAATGTAAATTTGCAGGACTGTGGAAAGACTATGCCTACGGTACTGCATCCAGTTGTGGTTTCCATGTTTGTAGGTGGATGTACTCGCATTGGTTTCTTCACAGAGACAGTTTTCTGGATTGATTCATATATCCAAATGATGGGAGGTTCCGCAGTGTGGTCCTACACTCAATGGTGTGTAGAACAAGAGGTGGTCTCATTGAAACATAGATTATTAATGGAAATGAATGGATTGGGAATAATAAGTGGTTGTTTTCTCTAGTGAGCTTATCTAGAATGGAAGGGTATATTTCAGAATAAGAAGTTGTCTGTTTTAATACACGAGGGAGAATTTCTCATCCTCGAGAGCCATGAATCTTTGTAATTTATGACCCCAGTGAGCTGTGGAGACAGAGTTGTTGAATATTTCAAAGCAAAGATTGAATGTATTTGATCCAAATGAAAGTCAAGGGATCTGGTAAGCAAGGAATAAAGTAGTGTTGGGTCAAATTGCATCAGCCAAGATTTTATTAAAAGGAGGAACGGGCTCAAGGGAGTGACTGACTTTCTCCTGTTCCTGTTTTTTTTTTACATATACTGCATTGCAATATGGAGGAAATGTTTAATTGATTAAGTTACGGTAACACTGATGAGATTTTACCCAATCAACAACATCATTAGATTATTATTAGATTACCATTTGTGGAACCTTCCTGTGCAGTTTCTATATTTGAACAATGACTACTGGCTTTGGCACATTCTAAAGCTGGGGAGTATGTTATGTAAATGCTAGCTTTCATTTTTAACAAATGTGATGATTTTTATGATTTAATTTCATCATATTAGAAGCTGTAATGCTCATTTTTATCTGTAAAAGACGATCAATATATCAAATTTTGAAGAAAAATGGTTAGTGTCCATGGGATCCAAGGCAAGCTGGAATCTGGATACAAGATTGGACTGGTTAGAAGAGAGAGAAGATGAAAGTGGAGGGTTTTATTGTAATTGAAAACTAGTAACTAGCTGAGTACTGTAACATAGGAATCAATGTTGGCACTTTCCTGTTTGTTACATTCATTAACTGGGATGGGAATGTAAGAGTTCGTGATTGCAGATGATGCAAAAATTAAAATATTTCTCAACATTGAGGGGGGGCCTTAAGTGACAGAAAGATATTGAACTGCAGGTAAAATACGTAGAATTTAATCCCAGTAAGTGTGAGGTGGTGTATTTTCAGGAGTCAGGTAATGGCAGGGGCTACACCAAGATCAGCAAGGATACAGGAAGTATTGAGGGGAAAAAAGGTGGCAGCTGAGACAAACAGGTTGCTGAAGGAGGCTTCAACAGGACATAGCATCTAAGAGCAGGGAGGTCTCAGTACAACTGTAAAGATGCTAAGAGACAGTACCAAGTCAAGTATATTGTCATTTAACTACTGTGGATATACATGTATATAGCATATATAATCATATAATCTATATTGAAATGAGACATTTCTCCAAACTAGGATGTAAAGTAAATAACACACATAACACTCAGTAGCTTATGAAGGTGAGGATAAAATCTACAGACGAATCACACGTAAATAACAAACTGAAATGTATTAATATTAAATTCTTTATGGTACAGAACAATGACACTTTGAATACGATGCAACAGGGAGTTCAGAAGCCTAATGGCCTGGGGGATGACACTGCTTCTCATCCTGACCGTTCTTGTTTTTATGCATCGTAATCTCTTGCCTGATGGTAGAAAATCAAAGAGGATGCTGGATAAGAGGATAAGGGTGGGATCCTTAATAATACTGAGGGCTCTGCGTATGTAGCACTCCTGATAAATGTCCCCAATGGATGGTAGGCAGGCCCCTATGATCTTCTCAGCCATTCTCACAGTCTTTTGTAGGGACTTCTGGTCCTGTTTGTTCCTAAACCAGATGGAGATGCAACTTCTCAGTGGTGCTCCTGTAAAATGCAGTTAAGATTGGGGGTGAGAGTGTTGCTTCTCTCAGTCTTCTTAGTAAGTGGAGGCACTGCTCTTCCTTCTTGTTCAGGCAGGTGATAATAAGGGTCCAGTTGAGGTCATCCATGATGTGAATTCCCAGGAACATGGAGGAGCCACGTATTTGCAGAGAGGGATGGTTCATTTGCATTTTCCTGAAGTCCACAATGATTTTCTTTGTCTTCTCTAATTTCAGGCTTTAGTTGTTCTTCTCATGCCAGTCCACCAGCTCCTCCACTTCCTCCCTATACTCCATTTCGTCATCATTCTGAATAAGGCCAACCTCTGTTGTGTCACCCAGTCTAAAGCAGAGTCCCAGACCAGCCATCAGAGCTTACATGCTGCAACAGGCTACAAAACAAAGTCGAACAACATTGCTGACAACAGCACAACCCTTCCCAATGAGCTTAACGCATTTTATGCACAATTTCAATAGAAAGGGATGGGTACTTCACCACCCATCCCATCTGAACCCACAGTCACTGTTGCAGACATAAGATCAGTCAAAACCACTATCATCCAGTACCTAAAAAATAACAAGATATGATGCCTAAAGGCTACTGCCTAGTGGATTGATATCTACAGTCATGAATTGCTTTGAAAGGCTGTCCATTGTACATATTAACTTAAGCCTTTCAGATAACCTAGTCCCACTGCCATACACCTAGTGTCCAAACAGGTCCACAGTGGATACCATCTCTCTGGCCCTACACTCAGTTCTGAAGCATCTAGACAGTAAAGGCACTTACAGTAGACTATAGTTTAGTGACTACAGCTAGGCTTTCGATTCTTTAATTCCAAGTAAACCCCAGCCCCTAGAACTCAGCACTTCCCAATGCAACTGTATCCTTGACTTCCTGACCAACAGACAGCAATCAATAATGCTAACAACACCACTTCTGCTATGATTATTCTAATCACTGGTCCTCCTCAAGATTGTTTTATCAGCCACCAACTCCACTTCCTGCACACTCATAACTGCTTAGCCTGATTCTAACTCCATCTACAAGATTGCAAATGATACACCTTACTGTGTTATATCTAAAGTAGTGATGAGTTTGAGTACAGGAAGGAGATAGACAGCTTACTAACAGTATTATGACAGCAACCTTTCCCTCAACGCCAGCAAACAAAAGAGCTATTGTTGACTTCAGGAAGGATGATGATTCATCAACAGTGTTGAGGTTCACAGCTTCAAGTTCCTAGCAGTGAACATCACCAATAGGCTGCCCTGGTCCAACCACGTAGATGTCACAGTGAATATAGCTCACATACACCTCTATTTCCTCTGGATGCTGAAGAAATTTGGCATGTCTTCATTGACCCTTTCCAATTTTTATCAATGCTCCATAGAAAGCATCTGATCTGGATGTATAAAGGGAGTATGGTGTCTGTGAAGTGCTGAGCTGAGTCCACAACTCTGCAATTTCATACATCATTGTGCCATACATCCAGATCTGGTGCTTTCTATGGATGCAATGTCTTAGTTATGGGGAGTGACTTGATAGGGTGAGTTTGCTTTCTTTGGAGCAAGAGGAGCTGAGATCGGACCTGACAAAGATATACAACATTATGAGAGTAAGGATCTCTGCTCTCTGCAAGGCTTAGATTATCTCCAGCCAAAACTTCAGAGCACTGGAGGAGGAACCACCACCCCTTTTCCTCTCACATTTTCAAGTATCTTTCAAGGGTAAGTAAGCCAATGACAGCATTCCCACTGAGGCCCATGTCCTAGGAGTAAGCCCTAATCACTCTCTATCATCTCTGCTGGGCACACCAAATAATAACATTCACTGAAGGGACTATGCATAGAAACCACCTTTTGCTTGTACTGATTTCTGTCCACTGTGTTTCTTTAATTGCATTACCTGTACTTATTTTTCCTACCAAAATGCTACAATTCATACCTTTCAGTATCAAATTTCTCTGCTTACTATTTGCTTATGCCACCAGCCTGTTCATATCTTCTGTCATAATTCGCATGATCTATTTTCTCTACACATTCTTAATGAGCACAAAATTAAACAAAATCATCTAAGTGATGAGTACTGAAGGGACTGTTGAAGTTAAAGAGTTGTGCTGAAACGGATGGGGAAGCACTGAATTAATAAGTAATGAATAGAACGTGTTAGTAATGAATAAGAGTAGAGCTTCAATGTCTGGTGTATTCATAAACTCTCTTACAGTAGTCTTTAACAGAGTAACATCATTTGCAGTTAATTAAAATATTCATGCAGACAAGGGACTTTAATATAATATCTATGTGGGCCTGCCACATTTTAAAGATTGTGTGATATCTCCCAAAGTCAAGGAATGATGGGAAGGCTCAGGAAAAAATATTTTAATTATCAAACTTTGAACTTGATATGCTCATCACAGTATAAGTTTTTCATCCAATGCCCAGTTTTGCCAGTGAAAGCAGAAAGGATTATTGTTGAATAATTATATTCTGCAGTAATTAAAGTGGACAAAGGAAAATTTAATCCTTGGTGACATGAAAGCATAATCACCTCTGTTGCTTTGGGAATACATTTGATTCAATGGTGAATAGGAAAGTGGTAAGATGCCTGGTAAGACTATCAGAAAGGGGCTGCAGTATGTCATCAGAAAGAACTACATTTTCATACAGTAGGTGATTCTGACAATGAACAAAGTAACTTGTTACACAAATAGTAGGCATACATATTTTCATCTTCTGCCACTCAGCATGTTAAGCTGAAGATGACAAGATCATTATCATCAAAAATACCTAAATCTGGTCATTTTATTTGGATGTGAAGTAAACTTGTTTCACATTTATAATGCATGAAATATGGCTCATCAATAATTAAGCAGCAAATGCCATTTGATACTTTGATAGCTTCAGCAAGAGCATACCCAGAGACTATTTTATCACCTGTGGTGCATCATCTTCAAGTGAGATGCTGCTGACAAACTCAAATTATTAATCATGCCTTCTACAGCTTAGTCCTTGTAACCATGGGTGGGAGTGATGAGGATGACAAGACAGCTGTACGATGTGTGTGAACTTGCAAATGTGTCTGCAGTCAGTGTCAAGGAGAGATTAGCAAATGCACAGCTAGGCAGACAAACATCAAAGACCATCACAAATATATTCTCATTGGATTCATCCCCATTAGAGAGAAAAAAACGTCCCAACATTTTTATGAATCTAAAACTATAGTGCTGCAAATTAGATAACCTACTTCTGAATACAACATCACAACCGTAATATCACCAAGTATATAAAACTGCAATAAAATATATTCAATTTTATAGTTGCTTAAATGTTTATATTAAATGGCTCTGAAGGCGAAATATTTTGAAACCTAGCAGCCGCTACGGTATATTGTAAGTTAAAGTCATTTATTTAAAGTTATTTATCTGCAGAGTGTGAGTGACACTGACAAAAACGTATTTAGTGAGATGATAGTACGCCACCTTGCATTGGCTCCTCTACAAGACCCTTTGTAAGAAAGCAACCTATGGACATTGTATTCAGTCAGTCATTATAAACATACATTCATTTTTTTTAAGATTCATCCAAAATTAAATAAAGACTATTTTGAACAATGCAAGATACTATACTTAGATAATTAAAATTGAACAGCAGTCATGAATTTGAAAACACATCCTTGTTAATTCAACAAATTTTGTAGTGACTTCCAAGAAAAAGCAAGTATATTATGTAACAATGATTAAACAAAAAATTATTGAAGCATTTTGAAGTACATCACCACTTTGGTTTGAATTTACTGTATTTCATGTAACATCCAAGTATTTAATCTTTAGCTTATGGGAAAATCTAAGATATGTCTCCACGTATATTCGTCGATCTACCTTTGCTGTTCACTTGGTCTGGAGGCATCCAGAATTCTCTCCAAGGTTGAGTGGAGCAATAGGGCCACGCCCATGGTCCAAGAGATCAAGAAAGGGAAGGCCGGGCTGTTGGTAAATGCAGGGACTTCAAAGTGAACGTCAACCCTGTGCTGCGTACCATGCAGTATCCCCTGCCGTGAATAGAAGATATATTTTCATCTTTGTCATGCGGGGAGAGGTTTTCAAAGATTGACTTGTCACAAGCCTATCTGCAAATGGAGATCAAGGAGCCAAGCAGGAATTTCCTCAAAATCAAAACTCACAAGGGACTGTTCCTTTATAATTGTCTTATCTTTGGCATCACATCAGCTCCAGCAATTTGGCAAAGAACAATGGACCAAATGATCCAAGATATCCCAAGAAAATTATGTTACCTTGATGACATCATCGTGACTGACAAGTATGATGCAGAGCACCTCCAGAACATCGGTAAAGTGCTTACCAGGCTGAGTGAATATGGTCTGCATGCAAAGGAAGAGAAATGTGAGTTTTTCAAGAGTGAAATCTCATATTGTGGACATGTCATTGACAAGCACGGCTTACGTAGATCACAAGAGAAGATTGAAGCAGTGCTACAGACACCCAAACCAGAAATGTGTCATAACTCAGCTTTGTAAACTGCTACCACTGGTTTTATCCAAATATTGCCACAGTACTTCACCCATTGATTGCAGACAAGAGAAAAGTGGGAGTGATCAGAAAGATGTGCAAGAGTATTTAAGGAAACAAAGAGACTAATAACATCAGATGAATTGCTCACCTATTATGACCCATCTCTGCCCATCAGACTGGTGTCCCTTTATGGCTTTGGAGCCATTTTGTCTCACACTATGAACATGGATCTGAATGTCCAATCGTGTTTGCCTCAAGATCACTGACGAGTGCAGAACGCAACTATGCATAGATTGACCGAAAGCCCTTAGTCTAGTATGGGTAATAAGGAAGTTCCACCATTGCCTCTACAGACAAAAGTTCACTCTAGAGACAGGACAGGACACCAGCCCCTTGTGTCCATCTTCAATCGCAGGAAGGGAATTCCAGTGATGCCTGCTACTTGGCTACAACACTGGGCTCTATTTCTAGGAGTTCACTCTTATGACATAGAGTTCAAGAGTACCAAAGCAACACTGATGGTTTGTCACTGCTGGCAACTGAAGAAGAAGTCTTCATTCTGTGACCCAGCAGAAGTGTTCCACACAGCTTTGATAGACCAGCTGCCGGTAATAAATTCTGAATTACAAAGGGAAACAAGCAATGACTTGACATTGTCAATAGCCTATGATATCACCATGCAAGGATGGCCTACTCATGGCAATCTCATGTTTATAGAGTTCTCAGTGAGACGAGACTGTCTGCATGTCAAAAAACGCTGACACGTGGATCTCGTGTTGTGGTTCCCTCTAAACCACGCACCAGAGTGTTAGAGAATCTGCATGAAGGACACCTGTGTAGAGGGTCAAGATGAAGAGTCTTGCCTGAAGCTATGTGTGGCGGCTGAGAATAGATAGACAGATTGAAGACATGACCAAAAGCTGTTCGTGATGCCACAAAGATCAAAATACACCTCCACAGCCACCGTTAGGCCCATGAGTGACCATCTTCACCATGGCCAGGAGTGCATATTGACTTTGCTGGGCCTTTCATGGACTCCACATTTCTGATTGCTATTTATATTCATTCAAAATGGCCTGAAGTCATATCAATGAAGTCAACCACATCAGAAAGGGCTGTTTCTGCTCTCAGGACTATCTTCACCAGAAATGATTTACCTGAACAAACTGAGTGACAATGGACCAGAATACATGTCAGAAGATTTCAGACTGTTCATGAAGAAAACTGACATCAACCATTTCAAATCACGTCCTCACCACCCTTCAACAAAAGGGTGAGCTGAAAGGTTTGTCCACATCAGCAAGTCCATGAAAGCTATAGACAAAGAGGACGTTTCTCTACAGCGCAAGGTGGACAACTTCCTTTTTGTGTATTGGAACTCTGTTCACATGACAACAAATCAAACATCTGCAATGCTGTTCATAAGCAGGAGCCTGAGATCTTGCATAGACCTCCTGAAACCAGATCTAAGGAGGAAAGTACACAATAAGCAGCTAGATCAGTTGCCAAAAAAATCAGCAAGGAACTTCGAGGTTGCTCAGGAAGTCCTAGCGCATAATTACCATGAAGACAAGTGGATACCTGATAGGATAGCTACAAGAACAAGACCACTGATGTGCACGTGGATGTTGGAGATCATACATGGAGATGTCATGTGGACCAGATACTGGAAGCTCAGCTGAACATGCCTGAATCGACTGCATCCAACAAGATGGACACTTTACAGCCACCAGACCTATCTCTCAGGGATGGTCATGTCAAGGACAGCAACATGACACCTGCAAAAGAGTAAGTTGTCTTTGACAAGACACCGGCCAAACCTGATGCCACTCCACAGGTCCAAAGGCCCTATCCTGAAAGAAACAGAGCGCCACCCAAAATATTGAATCTTTAGTAGAGTGAAGTTAGTTATGGGCTGTTATTGTGAAAGCATGTTTATCTGAATATGGTTTACTAAAGGGAAATTAAATGTTTTGTTACACATACAGTTTTATGTCACACTAATCTAAAGGGGGAGGAAGTGTAATGTATTGATCTATTTCTTTTAGCACAATGACTCGCCTTGGCACTAATTATTGACTGATAATTTAGCATGTGCATTGATTTGTTGCTCTCTGCAAAGTGAAAATACACATCAACTGCCTCTCCGAGTGTGTGCCATTATTTAATTTATATGTAGTTGTACAGACATAACTCCGGGTAACAAAACAAAGAGTGCATTTGGACAGAACTGACAACAGTAAAAGTCGATATTTTAAGTTTGCAAAAAGTGCTTTAAATGATTCTAAGAAAGGAAATTAGAAAACAATGGATTCTCTAATCATCCTATAAGTTTGTTCTCCATAATTACATTTACACAAAAAATCAGTGGTAGAGCTGAGGAACAGAGTGACTTGGTAAATGTCCATAAATCCCTTAAGGCTGTAGCACCAGTTGATGTGAGGTAAAATATATATAGGTTCTTGCCTTCATCAGACAAGGGCTAGAATATAAGAGCAGGGAAATTATGGTACAACAGTATACGGTATTGCTAAGCTGGAATACTGTGTGATTTATTTGCCACACAAGATACCATTGCACCGAAGAGGGTGTAGAAGAGATTTGCTGGGTTGTTGAAAGTAAAAAAGACATATGCTGGAGATCTAAAACAGAAAGAGAAAAAGCTGGAAATACTCCACAGGCCAAGCCACAAACAGAGTCAATGTTTTAGATCAAAGACCCTACATCAGAACTGAAAAAGAGACAAAAGATGTTTGTAAACCTGCAGTGAGGTGGGGTAGGGGGATGTTTCTGTGAGGGTAAAACTGTGGTGACCATGCAGCTAAATATAAATGAAGGTAGGGCAGGCCATAATTATCAGGAAAGAGAAACAGATCAGAGAAACACAGACCCTTTCTTTGTCATAGACAAAGGAAAGAGTGAGTTGCAAAATGCCAACCAGTCAGATGAGGACAGAATGGAAACAGGGAGCAAAAGTAATGAAACTAGAGTTCCAGCTGAGTGCAGAAGGCAGCACCAATGCAGTTATCAGTGCACCAGGGAGAGAAGCGAGGAACTGGTAGGACTGAAACAAAGACTGTTCCTCATATCCCCCAAACAGATGTGTAGTGTGGGCCCATGCGAGTGACCATAGCTATACTATTGATCTAGAGGAAATTATTTGCCTTGTTTGGAGGAACAAGAAGCAACAAACAAACTAAAATATACCTTGCCAGTGTTTCAAAAATTATGTTGCTTTAATATTTGCTGAAATCCTTGGCAAAAACAGGCTTCCTGATAATTGAAGCTGTGTAGCTGTGGCTGATGGGGTAATGGAGGGTATGAATCGGGCAAAACAAATGACACAGTGCATCTCGACAACTGAACAGTCAAAGGCCCTTTGAACTTGGAGTCATACAGCATGGAAGTGCATCTTCAAGCCACCATGTCCATGCAGGCCACGAAGCATCTATCTACTAATTCCACGGGTACACAGTCTGAGGGTGGGGAGAAATTTTCTTCCAGCTTGCTCAAAAGCTACATTTCACAGCAAACACTTTTGCTGCTTGCAGCCATTCACTTAGCCAGTGCCTCTTCCCCAGGGCACCACTGCTCAGTACAAGAGGACATGGCTTTAAGGTAAGGGGTGGGAAGTTCAAGGGGGATATTAGAGGAAGGTTTTTCACTCAGAGAGTGATTGGTGCATGGAATGCACTGCCTGAGTCAGTGGTGGAGGCAGATACATTAGTGAAGTTTAAGAGACTACTAGACAGGTATATGGAGGAATTTAAGGTGGGGTGTTATATGGGAGGCAGGGTTTGAGGGTCAGCACAACATTGTGGGCCGAAGGGCCTGTACTGTGCTGTACTATTCTATGTTCTATTTTCTATTCTGTCCTCAAGAATTCCTTTGTAGATTCGTGACTGTGTTCTCTGGGAGAAAGAGAATGTAGTATTATAAAATTAGCAGGGAAGGAGTATATGGAGGAAAGGAGAAAGAAAGGGGGTAGAGGAAAAATACTTATTTTGAAGATGTCTGTAACAACTTCTGGAGAACTTTAATCAATTAATAGTGAAGAACAGTGCAATCACTGCCAATCATCAGTGCAATTGGGATTAAGATGATGTTGGTGAAGCACAGCAATGACTTCCTGGCAGCAAATGAAACTACCGATTACTTTATTAATCATACTTTTTCTTCAAAATGATTACTGCAATCAATAGTCTGCAACTTCCCTTTTGGAGTTGAGCTTTTGAACTGCCTGTACAACCTGGCCTTTTAGCAATATGAACTGAAGTCTCAATGGTGCAGGATGGTTGAGATGTGGTGTGTCTGGACCGAATCAAGGTGGCCGGGCCCAGGCCCGGGAGGAGGGAATGAGCCAATTTTGGCTATTGCTGGAGTGGACTTGGAAGCGATTCAAAGCGCAGAACCGAGGTGAGGCAAAGTCAAGGAGGCGGGGCCTGGGCCCAGGCCTGAGAGCAAGGAACAAGCCAGTGTATGACTGATTTAAGCAGAATAGAAACGTCAAGTATAGGCCAAATCAAGGTGGTGGGGCCTGAGCCCGAGGCAAGGAATGGCCTGCCTCTTTGCTGATTTAAGTGCCAGGCCAGATTGAAAATGTCAGAGTGCTGGAGCCAGAAGAGGGGCGAGCCAGTGCTCAGCTCACTGCTCGCGTGGTTTACTCATCTCTGTGCCGAACAGAGGCTGTGGCCTTCAACTAACAAGCTCCTGGATCGGCCGCAGTGATGACTGACTTCATGGCTGTGGACTCACTTTCGTGAACTTCAAATCTGAATGTTATTTGCTTACTTTTATAGTTTACACGACTTATTTTTTTCTGCACCTTAGGTGTTTGACGGTCTCTTTTTTAAAATGGCTTCTATTGGGTTTCTTTACTTTGTGGCCGTCTCAAGGTTGTATATAGTATGCATACTCTGATTTGAAATGTATATTGTACTTGGCAATGCAGTAAATGTAGCAGCCAATTTACCTGTGACAAGTTTCCACAAAGGAGACACGGAAATCTGACAGTTCAACTGCGATTTTGTTTAAACAATACTGAGGCAAATTGTTTGCTGAGATCTACCCAGACCTACTTGCAAATAGGCCTTCAATCAGGCAACAAGTTTAAGCTGAAATGCAGCCTTCCACTTACAGAGATCCAGCCCTGAGACACCTGTGTGCAGATGTTTCAGCTTTCTGGTGTGGGAATCAGCTCGGTGTTCCCGAGTCAGGCTATAAACTTGTTCCAATACAGAAATCCAATTCAATGAACGAATGGCAGAGGCTGCTGGAAAAATGCAAGTAGCATTTTTTTAATTGGATTTAAATACATTAAAATGTTTTAATTGTTATTAGATGAATATATATTTTAATACCTGATTTGTTAAATAACTCAATCTTCTTAACAGATTCTGCATGTTCCTAAATGCCAGATATTTACAAACATTCAATGGCAGGTTCAATGACAAAGCTAATCAGTCACTATAGCTACAGACAAAGCCCGGCTCTAACTGTGTACCCTGGATTTATCAGAAACAAGAGAAAACCTGCAGGTGCTGGAAATCCAGGCAACACACACACAAAGATGCTGGAGGAATTGAGCAAGCCAGGCAGCATCTGTGGAAAAAAGAACAGTCGACATTTTGGGCTGGCCTGCTGAGTTCCTCCAGCATTTTGTGCGTTACCCTGGATTTATCATTGCCAAGTACTGGACCAACAACATTTTGAGGGGTCACCAGTAAGTAGAAACAAAGCTGGACCAGTGACATTAGCACAGTGGCTACAACATCCGAGTTGGGGCTGGGTCTCCTGAGGTGTGAAACTAACCTCCAAATCACCCCAAGTTCCTACAAGGCATATCAGGAGTGTCGTGCAGTATTTCTCACTTGTCTGACATGGTGCAAGTCCAATTATTTTCAAGAAGCTCAATACTATTTGCAACAAAGCCAGCTGTTTGAATTGCATGCTATCATTTGCCCTCAACCTTTGCTCCTTCACCATCAGACCAGTGTGGTTGCAGTGTGCACCATCTGCAAAATGCACTGCAGTTATTAACACAGGCTACTCATCCAGTACCTCCAAACCATGACATCTGCCACCAAGAAAGACCAATGAAAGCAGGCACATAGGGTCAGCATCACTGACAGGTTTCACTCTTGGAAAAATATTGCCAGAAGCCTCATTATTCCTGAGTCTAAATCGGGGCACTATCTACCCAGCAAGGCAGCTGGAGAATCTTCAGTGGAAGGACTGTAGCAGTTCAGCACCATGATGGGCAATGAACTAGTCAACAATATCATAATAACAAAAATTAATGTAAATAAAACACAGCAGAAAATGGCTGCAGTGAACTTAGTTAAAAATGAGTGAAAGGGAGGCAATAGAGGGAAGTAGACAATTCTCATGATATAGTCAACTAGAACAACTGGGCAAGTGGGTTAATGAATGAATAACTTAACACAGCCAAGTATGAAGTGAGAGATTTTGGGAAATTAAACCAGGCAGGATATACACAGTGAATGACAGGGCCTTGAAAATGTTTTATCCGAGAGAACAGGGGGTACAAGTACAGAGTTCCCTGAAAATGGCAACAGAGTTGAACTCAATAGTGAAGAAGGCGTATGCCATACTGGCCTTAAATGCCAGAACACTGAGCACTGAGATTTCATGTCACTCCTGAAGAAGATATTGATGAGTCTACATTAGGAGGACTGTGCACAGTTCTGGCTGGATGAGATTATTCTTACTGGACTGAAGAAGGCTGAGGTATGACCTGACAGAATCATGAGCAGCAGAGAAAGGGTGGAAAGTCACAGTACTTTTCCCCATGGTAGGTGAGTCTAAAAGCTACAGCGCACTGGTTGAAAGTGAGAAAGGAAAGATTTAAAGGCAACCTGAGGTTCTTCATAACAAAGCTAGCACTTGCATTCCTTAAGTAGAAGATGCCACAACCCTATAAAATCAATTAATTTTTATCATAATTGTCCTGATATGATGTACTTACCTTGCATCTTTGGGCCACACAATACTGCTCTTGTCATTTTAATTTTGATCAGACGTGAGCTATTTACTTTCTGGAGCTATGGTAATATGATGATCAGAATCAAGTTTAATATCACCAGCGAATGTCATAAAATTTGTTGTCTTTGCAACAGCAGTATAATGCAATACATAAAACTGTGAATTACAGTAGGTATGTATAGTATGTATATGAAATAGTTAAATTAAATAAGTAGTGCAAAAATAGAAATAAAAAGTGATGGGGTTATGTTAATGGTTCAATGTCCATTCAGAAATCAAATGGCAGAGGGGAAGAAGCTGTTTCTGAATTGTTGAGTGTGTGCCTTCATTCTTCTGTACCTCCTTTCCGACGATAGCAATAGAACAAGGCATGACCTGGGTGAAGGGGTCCTTGTGATGGATGCCACCTTTTTGAGGCATCACTCCTTGAAGATGTCTTGGATACTATGGAGGTTAGTTCCCATGACGGAGCTGACGAAGTTTACAACTCTCTGCAGCTTACCTCGATCCTGTGCAGTAGACCCTCACTCCATACCAGATGGTGATGCAGCCAGTTAGAATGCTCTCCACAGTACATCTGAAGAAATTTGCAAGTGTTTTTGATAACATACCAAATCTCCTCAAACTCCTAATGAAATATAGCCACTGTCTTGCCTTCTTTGTAGCAGCGTTGATATGTTGGGTCCAGCTTAGATCCTCAGAGATATTGACACCCAGGAACTTGAAATTGCTCACTCTCTCCACTTCCGATCCTCTATGAGGACTGGTATGTGTTCCTTCGTCTTACCCCTTCTGAAATCCACAGTCAATTCTCTGGTCTTACTGACACTGAGTGCAAATTTGTTGCTATGACACCACTCAAACAGCTGATAAATCTTGCTCCTGTATGCTCTCTCATCTCCATTTCAGATTCTGATTGTATCATCAGCAAACTTATAGATGGAACTTGAGCTGTGCCTAGCCACACAGTCATGGATGTAGAGAGAGTAGAGCAGTGGGCTAAGCACACATCCCTGAGGTGTACCAATGGTGATTGTTGGCGAGGTGGAGATGTTATTTCCGATACACACATATTCAAGTCAAGTCGTTTATTGTAATTTAAAGATAAAAATGTATATAATGTATATAGCCATATAACGTATAGAGAAATTATATAGAAAGATTGTGGTCTTTTGGTTAGGAAGTCATGGATCCAGTTGTAGAGGGAGGTACAGAGACCCAGGTTCTAAAGCTTTCATTCAGAACTTTAGGAATGATTATGTTAAACACTGAGCTGCAATTAATAAACAGCATCCTGACATAGGTAGTTGTATTAATAACATTAGGGTACCACCCCAACAAATGACGAATCTCCTTCAGAGCAGGTGCACCACATGGCTGTTTAGCCTTCTGGGCTACTCACTTTGCACTTGTGCTGTGTGGCTAAGCAGAGTTCCAATGCCAAATTTAACTTTGCTGATGACACCGCTGTCACTGGCTCAATCAAAAGTGGTGAGGAATCGGCATATAGGAGGGAGGCTGAAAATCTGGCTGAGTGGAGCCATAACAATAAACTCTCACTCAATGTCAGCAAGACCAAAGAGATTTGACTTCAGGAGTAGGACACCAGAGGTCCATGAGCCAGTCCTCATAGGAGGATCAGAGGCAGAGAGGGTCAGTAACTTTATGTTCCTCAGTGTTATAATTTCAGAGGACCTGCCCTGGACCCAGCACGTAAGAGCAATTATGAAGGAAGGATGGCAGCACCTCTTCTTCCATAGGAGTTGAAAGCTTTGACAAACTTCTGAATATGTGTGGTGGAGAGTATATCAACAGGTTGTTTTGCAGCCTGTTATGAAACACTGATGTCCTTGACCAGAAAATCCTACAAAAAGTAGTGTATACAGCTAGTCCATTATGGGTAAAGCCCTCCCCACCTGAGCACATCTATATGGAGCATTGTCACAGGAAAGCAGCACCCATCAGCAGGGACCCCCACTGTGGAGGTTATGGTCTCTTCTCACTGCTGCCATCAGGAAGAAGGTACAGGAGCCCCAAGACTCAGGCCACCAAGCTCAGGAACAGCTATTACCCCTCAACGATCAGGTTCTGGAACCAAAGGGATTAACTTTACTTGCCCCATCATTAAACTGTTCCTTCAACCTATGGACTGACTTTCAGGGACTCCTCATATCATGTTCTTGATAGTTATTGCTATTTATTTATTATTCTTTCTCTTTTCTTCTTTTGTATTTGTACGGTCTGTGTTCTTTTATACACTGGTTGCCTGTCTGTGCTGTTGGGTGCGATTTTTCATTGATTCTATCATCGTTCTGGAATTTACTGAGTATGTTCATAAGAAAGTGAATCTCAGAGTTGTATAAGGTGACATGTGTACTTTGATAATAAATTTGGTTTGAACTTTAATTTCAGCATCCAAATTCTACTTGTGCAAAATAAACGATAGAAGATGAATGTGCTATGATTACCCGCATAACATTTTAATAAATTGTCTACCCATGGCAAACTAAAATTTGAGGCAATCTGTGGGAAATTACACCCACGATGCATTTCCATTATTTTTATCATATTGTCTGTCAAACAGGTGAGATAAAACAGATAGCTGTTAAGACATTGATTATATAAATGCAAAAATAAAAAGCTAAACAATCGATTTGTTTCTTAGGTAAAAGAAAACGAGGCTTCTAACCGGATCACAGTTCACGAAGTTTGTCCCTGTAACTTCTTCTAAAATGTAACTTAATTTAGTGATAACATTAAATTATAAGTAAAATATAATGTTTATATCACATTTTAATTTTATACAGCTTACTTTTCATTTTCTAATTGCACTTCCCTGCAATCAAGTAATCAGTTATTGCTAATAGCAACTAGTTGGATGACAAATTTAATTACATTTTATCCATTTAGTGAAATGGGCTACAGCTTAATAAAATTGATTTATTATGTTATTAGCACAGCATCCTTCACAATCATGCTGCGTTTATCAAAAGCCAATCACTTGTTGAATGTTAATGTTAAAGGTTGTGCCTGCATCTCCTTTCATTTATAACATCAATTTTATGTGCTTAATTTTCCCACAATACCCTTGCTTCTACTTTAAAGAGACCAATTTATCCTGAAGCATAATCCCTTGATGAATGTCTATTATCTTCCAAATCCTCATTTATTTCCAATTCCAATTTCTTACAAATCAGGGTTCAGGCATTTGATCACACTCCTGCCAAGGTTAGCACTATCATATAGAATACTTAACGTTTATAGTACTCTCATAGGTCCCCCAATCCAAATATTCACAAATAAGTGCCCACTGGCATTAAAAAAAAAATCTGCTAGGTGTGCATGCTGCAATGCCAGGAACCAGGCAGAGGACCCTGCCCTCCCTGTTGTTGTACCTGCTTCACTGAGAACGTGCCTACTAGGAACTCTGTTCTCCTTGCCGTTCCACACTGCTGGGCTATGAACCTGCATACTGAGAACCTGGCGCCGAACCCTGTACTCCATGCATCTAGCAACAAATCAATTCATGGCTCTGTGGCAGGGCTGGTGTTAGGCAAGTACAGTGACTGTATCGAGTTTGCAGGCCATTGCTGGATACTGGCAGCAGTTATTACATCAATTGACAGACTGCGTGACATCTCTCATCCCTCGCATGACAGCTGTTGTCTTCCTCTCTCTCTTAATTTAGCTGCACAGATCTCTTCAGCCTGTTAACCGTACTGGCCACAAAAAAATCACTCCTCCTAACATTGACACAAGTTTAGAAAGAAAACAGTTCATGGCTACTTAATAAGATATGACAGCTAAGATTGGTTAGACATGATGAATTCATTGTGAGGTTTCCTGCTTGCCCCGTAACCTATCAGTGCTCGTAATTAAAATTGGGGAAATAACTAAAGGGACCAGGAGAAGCAGAAGCTAATCCATAGCTGCAATGGGGTAGGTAAGGATCAGTATTTGTTTTAAAAACTGCAAATACTGGAAACACTCAGCATGTGAGACACCATCTGTGGGAAAATAAGGTTTTAGGTTGAAGATCCTTTGGCAGAACTGCAAAAGGAAAAAAATCAAACTTTTTGGAGAAACAGGAAAGAGGCTAAATTGTAGAGATCATCTACTCAAAGTGTTAATACAGACAGGAAGAAAGACAATGAACTGAGGCATTGAGATGAGGGCAGATAGAGAGTGAAAATCCAAAGAGATGTAGAAGTTGCAATTGGCAAGGCGGTCAGTGATGTCCTGCATGAGAAAAACAGAGACAGTATCAGAATTGGATGACTTATCACACAAGTAGCCAGTTCTGATATAGGCAGAAAAAGTGAATGACCTGAAGTATCAGAACTCAATATTGAGCCCAGATGGGAGATGAGGTGTTGTTCCCCAAGCTTAAATCATTATGGTGCAGCAGACAACAAACGGACATGTCAAAATAGAAGAGAGATGGAAAATTAAAGCATGAATCAACAAGGATCTCTGAGCCACGGTTACTGATTGAATGCGGGTGCTCCATAAATCAATCACCTAATACGCTTTTGGTTTCTCCATTGTAAAGAGCAGCAAATGCAGTAGAATAAATCCAAGTGAATCACTGCTTCATGCCTGGGCAACAGGAAAGGAAGAGGTGCAAAGATAGATGTAACAGCTCTTGTGATTGGATGATGAGCACCAGGCCAACTTTCTCCCTGTCCTGATGAGGAGAGTGAGTAACAAAAGAAATGTGTGAAGTAGGTAAGAGCTCACATTGAGTAACTTTTCCTTTAGCTGCACTCACTTTCTGCAAATCAAAGGTGGGAACGCACATGGGTCCCCCACACATAGCCCTGGGAGTACAGTACTTGCATAAATGAACAAACGCAGTCTCGCTTCAGATTAAGAACAGCTAAAAAATTGAAATTAAATAACAGAGTATTCTCTTGTGCGGTAAATCATTTGAAATGAGTATTACAAAGGATCCCCTAATCCAGAATGCAGCCTGAGGCCTCAGACACACTTTCAGTGAGCTCCGTCCATCCAACACACAGATAAGTCAAGAATATTAAGTACATTTTCTCTGAAAATTAAATTAGAAAAAAGTACAAATCAATATTAGTCTTAAAAGGCACAAACAGGTTTTCACCTGCCTTGATCAATATTCTAAAAATAGAAGTAGCACATTTGTCAATATGACAGTAATTATTGTTTTAAAATAATCTATCACATAAATGTCTCAAAATTAGTAGCTTTAATAATATTTCCACTGGCTACAGAAGACAGGCATGAATAATTCTAATGAACAAGCAAATGAAAGCTTTCATTTAAAAACATTATATGTGTCCAAAAAAAGATGTTTTGGAAGGACTGCACGGGTTGAGATCCCGAACATTTTATTATTTAAATTGGTCCGAAAAGCTGGAAAGCAATTCTGATGGGTTATTGCCACAAGGCTTCACATTTCATGCTGTACTTCTCAGATGTTATTAGCACAGTGCGTTGGCGTATAAAATTGAAGCAGCAAACATACAATGTCCATAAGTCACCAATGAGTTACCCAACCCAGCTCAGTTTCAACAGCAAAGGTCAGTATTTCATCTGACTAACAGATAACCTATTTTTGCTATACGTGAGAAGAATAATAGTATATAGATTTTTTTTGGCTACTATAGCTTTATACTAGTTTGTTTTTAAAATACTAACTTGAAAATGGGATTTTCCTCTGAACTTGCACAAGTTTATCTAGATCCAAAATATTTTCTTCTTCCATCCCAACCATATTCATACCGTTGGGTTTTAGACAACCTAGGTGAAACTGTTTGCATTAAGCCTCCAGTCTGGTAGTGGAGAAGCCCAAGAGCATATTGGTCAGTGTGGGAATGGGAAGGGAGCTGAAATGGCATGCAACTGGAAGCTCAGGATGACCATTGAGGACAAAGTGTAGGTGCTTTGCAAAATCAGTCTCCTTATCTCCTGTTGCTCTCATCAATATAAAAGAGATCACAATTAAAGGGCCAAATGCAGTAAATCAAGTTGGAGGATATACCTGCGAGTTTAGAGGCTAGCTCAGGACTTTGTGTTTTATGTCTGTTACAATTGCAGCAGTGGTCAATATGAAACTGAGACAGGGTTTAAAACAAATCCCGAGATTTATTAACCTCTGCTCAAAACTTAGAAAAGTAAACAAAGAACTAACTTAACCGGAAGTTAACAGTTAGGCAGCAATATCTAACAAACAGTCAAACTTAGAAACTGTTCTTAATGAGTTCTCATCCGAGCACAGACTTAAAGTGATAAATTCAAAAAGTCCATGTGATTTATACAGTCAGTAAGGACAGACTTTCCCAAAACAACAACGATTCCTTTGAAGTAACAATGAATCTGCCGATCCCACAGCCAGGAAATGCCTTGTTTGAAGAAATCACAAAGAAACAAAAGGAACTGACCTTTTGACAAGTTAGGAAAAAGGGAAATACAATGAGATCTAGGCGTCCTTGTTCATCAGTCACTGAAAGTAAGCATGCAGGTACAGCAGGCAGTGAAGAAAGCTAATGGCATGTTGGCCTTCATGACAAGGGGAATTGAGTATAGGAGCAAAGAGGTCCTTCTGCAGTTGTACAGGCCTCTGGTGAGACCACAGCTGGAGCACTGTGTGCACCTTTGGTCTCCAAATTTGAGGAAGGACACTCTTGCTATTGAGGGAGTGCAGCGTAGGTTCACGAGGTTGATTCCCAGGATGGCGGAACTGTCATATGTTGAAAGATTGGAGTGACTGGGCTTATATACACTGGAATTTAGAAGGATAAGAGGGAATCTGATTGAAACATATAAGATTATTAAGGGATTGGACACGCTAGAGGCAGGAAACATGTTCCTGATGTTGGGGGAGTCCAGAACCAGAGGCCACAGTTTAAGAATAAGGGGTAGGCCATTTAGAACGGAGTTCAGGAAAAACTTTTTCACCCAGAGAGTGGTGGATCTGTGGAATGCTCTGCCTCAGAAGGCAGTGGAGGCCAGTTCTCTGGATGCTTTCAAGAGAGAGTTAGATAGAGCTCTTAAAGATAGCGGAGTCAAGGGATATGGGGAGAAGGCAGGAACAGGGTACTGACTGTGGATGATCAGCCATGATCACAGTGAATGGCGGTGCTGGCTCAAAGGGCCGAATGGCCTACTCCTGCACCTATTGTCTATTGTCTTTTGACTGGAGGGTGGTCACTGCACAAACCTTCCCGACCTTGCAGGGGTTCAACTCAAATGTGCATGCCACAATTCCTGAACAAAGTCACAAAGTTCTATCATTCTCCAAAACACTGAACGACATTAACCTTATCCAATCCTTTGAACTCGGATAACTCCGGTAATGCCTTCACTCTCCGATACTGGACTGTAAGGGAAAAATAAACATGCAACAAACAAAACCGGTGGAGCCTCCACATCTCCGACTGGCAACAACAACGTTGCACAAAAATAAAAATGAGAACATTACCCCACGGTCAAGAGACAATTACAACATCCCACTCACAAGACCATTATGTCATCCCACTCACCCGTGTTCAAACTGTGGGTATGTAACATGTCAGATGTCAAAGAGATGATGAAAAACTCCTCGGTCTGCTCAAAACTTATTGGTCTTGCAGTACAAGAAGTAGTTGATGAAGAAATGCTGTCAACTGGCACGTTCTGGCCTGCAGGAGGACAAGCTCAGGGATGCACTGAAGCTCAGAGGCTTCATGGGGATAGGCCGCAGTCTAGGATCCATCTGTCATCAGATATTGAGGGGCTCAGCCAGAGTAAAGCCTCTCAAACACTTGACATTTGTGTCATCCAAAAGACCATATGAATGGCAATGGTGCCTTGTAAGCAACTGTGTCAACACTACCAATACATAGAAGCAACAAGGCTATTCATGTATAGACTGACCAATTCCTATTGAACTTTTGTACTTGTATGTACACAATCATGAATAAAGATTGTTTTTGAAATAAAAAGAAATGGGTTCCTGAACTACGATAGTCCAGTAAAGTGTGGGCTTATTGGAGATCAGGTGATGCTGGAATCTATTTGTTGAATGAAGCACCAATGAAGCTTTCAAGACATTACAATTCAATATTCTGCTGGTCATCCTTTAGAATCCACTGAAAGGAAACATTGATCCAGATTTTGCCAGTTGTTGCTGGCAGTCCTTCGATACACTCACACGCTGCACATGGTTAGATCCAGTGCAGACTTCTTTTCAATAGGAACTCTAGGGTTCTGCATTAAAAGAAAAGGCAAGCTTTTATTCTTTTTTTTTGTTTTGTTGATAATTATTAAAGATTTTCTATTTTCTACAGAAAAAGTCTTTAATTCTTTGCTTCCTTATTGACAGTTTTAAACTTGGAAAACACTGACAGTTTTGATAGTTATCAGAGCTTGGAGCAATATAGTCAAGACTTTTTAACCTTATTTGTATTAAATTCATCTTCCTTCCATTTATTGTACATAATAATGCTTCATAGATCTTTGCATGTGTTTATATCTACGGGATCAACATATTTCCTTTAGATTGTAACATAACCCTCTGCTCAATGCAGGAAAATCGCAGAACTATTGCTGTATAGTGGTTCTCAGCAGTGCCTTCAGATTATATCATTGTCAAAACCATCCTGAAATGTGCTTTGAACTGACTTATCCTGTGTAAGGAAACAACTAACTAAAATCTAAGCATCATGTTGACACTAAGCATTACGTTAGTGGATGGAATTTAATGCAGATAAGTGTGAGGTGTTACACTTCGGTAGGACCAAGCAGGCTAGGTCTTAAACAGTGAAAGGTAGGGCGCTGAGGAGTGTGGTGGATCAAAGGAATCTAGGAACCCAGACTCGGAATTTGTTGAAAGTAGCATCAGAGGTAGATAAGGTCATAAAGAAAGCTTTTGGAACATAGCCCTTCATAAATCAATATACTGAGTACAGGAGATGGAATGTTATGTTGATGTTGTACAAGACATTGGTAAGGCCTAATTTGTAGTATTGTGTGCAGTTTTGGTCACCCATTACAGGAAAGATGTAAATAAATTTGAAAGAGTGGAGAGAACATTTGCAAGGATGTTTCCAGAACTAGATGACCTGAGTTATAAGGAAAGATTGAACAGATTAGGACTTTATTCTTTAAAACAAAGAAGTCAGAGGAGATATGATGGAAGTATACAAAAGTATGAGGGGTATAGATAGGGTAAATGCAAGCCGGCTTTTTTCCACAGAGATTGGGTGGGGCTATAACCAGAGGTCATGGGTTAAGGGTGAAAACTGAAAAGTAAGGGAAACATGAGGGGAAACTTCTTCACTCAGAGGGTTGTGAGAGTGTGGGATGAGCTGACAGCACAAGTGGTGCATGCAAGCTCAATTTCATTGTTTAAACAAAGTTTGGGTAGGTACATGAATGGTAAAGGAATGGAGGGGTATGATCCGGTGCAGGTCAATGGGAGTAGGCAGTTCAAATTCTTTTGATGTGGACTAGATGGGCTAAAGGGTCTATTTCTATGCTGTACTTCTCTATGGCTCTATGAAAAAAATCACCTATACACTGTTTTTTTTTTAATTTGTTTACCTTCTGCATTTTAAGGGAAAATGTAGGTTTCGATAATTTGTAACCGAAGTACTGGATGGGGAATACTTATATTATAAATTTGAATGACCAAGAGTCACTAAGTTACACTATGTGAAGAAAGTAAAGGAAAAGGTCACTTTAGGGAATATCTCTGTTGATTTTCAGCCACAACTCCCTCACAATTCCCTCTCTGTGTCCTCTCTGTGTTCAACACCTCAGTATAACAAATAGACTTCTTCCAAAGCAGACATTTTATAGCCTTCAGAATTCAAGTGAAGATCCAAGCTGATCATATTATTCTTCTTATTCTGATACAGGAGAAAGTAGCATTTTCATATTGCAGTGAAAACCTTATGCAAAATTTAAGTTGTCACCTGATTGTACACAAAAGGTCTGAGTTCAATTGGTTCAGGATATTAACATGGAAATATGCTGATTATCTCATTTGTTTCCTCATATATTTAAACAGATTACTCAAATATTCAACACAGTTTCCACTCAAATATCTAATGTAACAAAAATATAGTTTATGGCTTTCTTCCTCCCCACTAACAATCATTCAACAATCTGAAGTGATCTCATATTAGAGACACCAATTGATTTGAGTTTCACAAGTGACCCTCATACAAAGACATAAAAGTGATTGCAGTTGTTGGAAATCTGAATCAACACATACAAAATGCTGGAGGAAATCAGCAGGTCAGGCAGCATCTATGGAGGAAAATGAATAGTAAACATTTTGGGCTGAGATCCTAATGAAGAGACCTGGCCTGAAACTTTGCCTGCTCACTTTCTTCCATAGATGCTACCTGACCTGCCGAAATCCTCCAGCATTTGTGTGCATCGACACTCTGATGTTTCTTTATTAAAGAAATGCAGTCAATGTCTCCCAATCAACCTGGCATTTCATTTCCTCAAAACTCACATCAAATATTCTTCTGATGTTACCATTTCACCATTTTTAACTTTCTCCCCAAAATGAGCACCAAAGTCTTGTCTGGTTTCTTTACTAAGTTGATCTAAAATTGAGTAACAGGCCAAACAAGTAGTACTGATCTAGCCACTCTTTATACATAGAACATAGAATAGTACAGCACATTACAGGCCCTTTGGCCCACAATGTTGCGCCAACCCTCAAACCCTGCCTCACATATAACCCCCCACCTTAAATTCCTCCATATACCATATACAGCTCTATTGAAATCAAATCACCCAAAGGCAAGATTGCCCCCAATTATTGATGAAACTAAATGGAGTCTATGGAAAATACGACATGCCTAATGTTCATTTCTATGCTGTACTTGACCATGCTGGTACAAAAACTAAATTTAAAATTGTGGGAATATCTCACATATGTCTAATACTTAATAACATCAGATTAAAATATTTGCTCAGTATCACATTTCTACTTGTGTTGGTTGTTGTTTACAAATTGTCTGCCATAATTCCTTCTCTTCTACAGCATTTACATTCCAAGGAGTATTGCCTTGGCTGTAAAGTGCTTTGGGACATCTTGAGGTAATGAAGATGCCAAATTCGTGTTAGCTTTTTTTTAAAAAAAGATTTCCGTTACATTTTTTAAAGAAAATGCTGTCAATTTAAAGTGATAATGAACCTTAGATGCAGTGTTTGATTACCTCCAACTCCAAATATTCATATAAGGATTTTCTGTTGTACAATGGCTAGTACTACTCAAGAGTGTTTGCACATATTTTATAAAAGAGCTTTGGAGGGATAACTGTGAGAACATTAATCTTAATAATTTTCCCTTACCAGCAGCAATTCATTTGTTAAATGATATATCAAATAAAATTGCACAGCTTAATTTTTCATTGTTTTCTTTTCGATTGTATTTCACATTGAATTTACAAAGGACTGGGAATTTGTCAATGTTTAATGCCCGAAATAGGAAGTTGACCGAAAAGAGACCATTGTCACCAAGTTTCTCAGGTAATAAAAATGCTAATGCAAAAAGATTTCATCAAGTGCAATAAGATTAACTGTCTATTGAAGTTCTGAAATGCCACGAAAAGCAAATATTTCAAGTCATAATTAGTTTCTCACAACTGTGCTATTTTCAGCTATTATAGCTTAACAAGTGATATATTTATCATTACCGGCTGCAGGGTCTTTACATAACAGATTATGATGACATTACTTCAGACTTCAGCGGTCACTCAGCATGTTCAGTCCACATCAACATTAATACTCCACTGTATTTTTATCTTTTTCCATCTACATCCACCAGGTTACCCTCCTATATCCTTCTCTAACAACTGTCCAACCCTCCCACATACAATGTATCATTCACTATAACCAATCCCTGGGGGAGAAAGGTCCACATTTTCGCCATTCTCTGGGTAAAGAAATTCCTTCTGAATTCCCTCATTGATGGTCTTTCCCCAAAAGCAGAATCGTCCTCTCCTTATCCACTCAATTAAAACCATTCACAATTCAAAAAAGCTTCATCCAGTTCATATATCAATCGTCTTTTCTCAAGTAAAAAGAGACTCAAACAATTCATATTTTCCAGAGTTTTACAATCAGTTATTTCTGCTACAATCCAAGCATATCTTATCGAGTTGTACAGCATAAACCAGGTCCACCACATCTATGCTGAGTATGATGCCTATTTCTATCAATCCCACTTCCCTGCATTAATTCCTCATCCTTCTATGCCATGCTCATTCAAGTACCAGTGAAGGTGATTCTTAAATGTGGTTACCAATCCTGTCTCCACCACTTCTGGCAGCTCATGGCAAATAGCATCTACTCTGTATTAAAATTTTACCACCCAGATCCCCTGTAAACCTTCTTTCTCTCACTGTAAAACTATTTCTCTTAATTCTAGACATCCCTATCATAGTAAACAGGTGCTGGCTACCTACCCTTTTGATCTTTGCATGATTTTATGGTACATATTTCATACAATTCTATCATGTCAAATCTCAGCTTCCCTTTTTCCATGGAAAAGGACTTGCTCTAGCAATCTCTCCTGATAAGTCAAGCTGCACAACCCTTGCATCCTCTCCACGGCCTCCATGATCAGCAGAGTTCTACACTGAATACTCTGAATAATCGAACTGAGGTTTGAAACAAAAAACAAAATGCTGGAACAACTCAACGGGTCAAGCAGCAAAAGGTACAAGTTGACATTTTGGGGTCAAGATTCTGCATCAGGACTGAAAGGGAAATGGAGAGATCGCAAATGGAAAGCATTAGGGAAGAAGACAGAGGTTGATAGCTGATAGCCACTAGGTGTGGAGAGGAGGTGGAGGAACGAAAGGAGAATGAAATCCGGTGGAAAGGCAACTGGTATGAGTGGAGAAAATCAGGGGTTTGAACTACCTGAAAATTAGAAAATTCAATATTCACACTATTGGGTTGTAAGCTACCCTAGTGGAATATTAGATACAGTATTGTTCTTCCAATCTATATTGAGCATCTGTCCAGCAATGGAGAAGGCCAAGGAAAGACACGTCGATGTGACAGTGGGAAGGAGAGATAAAATGGCATGCAAGCAGAAGTTCAAAATTGTTGTTGTTGATAGAGTGAAGTGCTCCACAGAAGTTCTCTTGTCTATACTTGGTTTCAACAACACAGAGGAGACCACACCATGAGCATCAACTGCAGTAGACCAGTTTGAAGGAAGTGCAAGTGAACCTGAATGGATTCTAGATGGTAGTGGCACTTGAAAACAAAGGGACAGGTGTTACCTCTACCTCTATGGTTGTAGCAGAAAAGTCAGGTATAGGAAGAGATACTGCCATCTGAGGCTTGATATGGTTTCAGCCTGATTCTCTACTTTTTGATTCTGGAAATAAATTAGTGTTTTTCTCATTGCCTTGTTAACCTGTGGCAAGAGGTGTACATGGTAATCTGAGATCCTTTTGTTCTTCCATGCCATCTAGACTTACATCGAAGTTATACCTCCCTATTCTTCCCAAATGCAACACCTCATTGCTAACTGTACTGTATTCATTCATCAACTTTGCACATCGTGAAAGCTTACTTGTTACATCTGTAATTTACAACACTTCTTTTAGCTGTCCAAGAAATTGGTATCATCTCTCATTTAGAAATTGTGTTTAGAAAAAACTTGTCAAAGTAGACTGCTGAAAAATGTATTACCTTTGTAAATGAAATGTACTAGATTTTAATTTCAGCATAATATACTAACAAGTATTATAAGATTTCAATAAAGTCAACAGAATGAATTTCTGAAGCTGAGCATAACATCTTGTACTACTGACCATAATTTCTGGTTAATTCCATTATACCTGAAGTAAACTTAAAACCCATGGCTGTCTACGTACATCTACTGATACCTCTGGACACATCCTGGAATCATCGATGTTCCTGGAATCATCGGGTGTTTCAGGTCTTTCTACATCATACACCCTCCTCCAGGTGACCCAGCCGGGACTGATCAGACCCCAGCTTATGTCCAGATGCAATTCAGGTTTTCCTAAAAATTGCTTTTTTTAAAAAATAAATTAGAACCACTGAATTACATAATTTATTATGGTTTGAGAATTTTAATATTGACATAGAAAACGAGATCATTATCAAAGTGTCACACCAAGACCTGTGAGATCTAATAGAGACATGATCAAAGGCTTAATTAAAATGCTGCTTTAAAGGAGCATCTTAAGGAAGGAGAGAGGTAGAGTGCATTATGCTTGAACAAGGGAGACCACAACAGGATGAGGGAGAAGTTGGCTAATGTGGATTGGGAGCACAGGCTATTTGGTAGGACAGTTGAGGAACAGTGGAATAGTTTCAAAGAGATTTTTCACATTGCTCAACAAAAGTATATTCCAGTCAAAAGTAAGGACAGTAAGTGTGGGGAGAGCCAGCCTTGGATAACTAAGGAAATAAAAGATAGTATCAAATTAAAAGCTCATGTGTACAAAGTCGCAAAGAGTAGTGGGAGACTGGAGGATTGGGAAAACTTCAAAAGCAACAGAGAATAACTAAACAAGAAATAGGGAAATGGAAGATAAAGGATGAAAGTAAATTAGCAGAAAATATAAAAACAAATAACAAAAGTTTTTATAAATATATAAAGTGGAAGAGGGTGGCTAAAGTCAACGTAGGTCCCTTGGAAGACGAGAAGGGGAAATAGATATTGGGTGATGAGGAAATGGCTGAGGTATTGAACAACTATTTTGTGCTGGTCTTCACGGTGCAGGACACATCTAATATACCAAAGAAGGATGTTGCGGACAAAATGGGAGGTGAGGACCCCAATAAAATCACTGTCACTAAAGAGATAGTGATGAGAAATCTGGAAGGCCTGAAGGTAGATAAGTCCCCTGGTCCTGATGGGATGCATCCCAGGGTGCTGAAGGAATTGGCGGATGTTATAGTAGATGCATTGGTAATTATTTATCAAAACTCTCTAGACTCTGGGCAGATCCCAGTGGATTGGAAGACAGCAAATGTCATGCCACTTTTTAAAACAGGATGTAGGCAAAAGACGGACAACTATAGGCCAGTTAGCTTAATGTCTGTAGTTGGGAAAATGCTTAAAGCTGTCATTAAGAAAGAAATAGCGAAACATTTAGAAAGGAGTGGTTCCATTAGACAGACGCAGCATGGATTCAGAAAGGGCAGGTCCTGTTTGACAAACTTACTGGAGTTCTTTGAGGACATAATGAGTGCAGTGGATAGAGGGGAACAGGTGGATGTTGTATGCTTGGATTGCCAGAAGGTGTTCGATAAGGTGCTGCATAAGAGACTTATAAATAAGATACAGATGCATGGAGTTGGAGGAAGTGTATTGGTAAGTGTATTGGTTAACCGATAGAAAGCAGAGAGCTGGTATAAATGGGTGTTTCTTCGGTTGGCAGTCAGTGGTGAATGGGGTGCCACAGGGGTCAGTGCTGGGCCCGCAGCTGTTTACCATTTACATTGATGATTTGGAAGAGGGTACTGAGTGTAGAGTAGCAAAATTTGCTGATGACACTAAACTGAGTGGAAAAGCAAATTGTACAGAGGATGTGGATAGTCTACAGAGGGATATAGATTGGCCCACTCACTTAACCTAGGTCTGGCACATAGAATACAACATTGGTAAATGTGAGATCATGCACTTTGGAAGAAATAATAGAGGAGCAGATTATTATTTAAGTGGTGAAAGATTGCAGCATGCTGTTGTGCAGAGGGATTTCGGAGTGCTTTTGCATGAATCACAAAAAGTTAGCTTGCAGGTACAACAGGTTATTAAGAAGGCAAATGGAATGTTGGCCTTTATTGTTAAAGAGATTGGATTCAAGAGCAGGGAGGTTACGCTGCAACTATGCAGGGTACTGGTGAGGCTGCACCTGGAGCTGTGTGTGCACTTCTGGTCTCCATACTTGAGAAAGGCTTTGGAGACAGTGCAGAGGAGGTTCACCAGGTTGATTCCAGAGATGAAGGGGTTAACCTATGAGGAGAGATTGAGTCGCCTGGGACTATACTCTCTGGAGTTCAGAAGAATGAGAGGGGATCTTATAAAAACATACAACATTTTAAAAGGGATAGATAAGATAGAAGTAGGAAAGTTGTTTCCATTGGTAGGTGAGACTAGAACTAGGGGACATTGCCTCAAGATTCAGGGGAGAAAACTGAGGACAGAGATGAGGAGAAACTGTTTTTCCCAGAGAGTAGTGAACCTATGGAATTCTCTGCCCATGGAAGCAGTTGAGGCTTCTTCACTAAATATATTTAAGAAACAGTTAGATAGGTTTTTACATAGTAAGGGAATTAAGGGTTTTGGGGAAAAGGCAAGTAGACGGATCTGAGTTTACGGACAGATCAGCCATGATCTTATTGAATGGCGGGGATGGCTCGATGGGCCGGATGGCCTACTCCTCCTATTTCTTATGAGACTGAAAGGTCTAATAAGGTAATTCTAGAGCCTGAGCTTGACAGCTGAAGACATGACTGCCAACTAAAGAACGATTTTTATCTGGGACGTTCAAGTGGCTATATTTGGTGGAGTGCAGAGATTTCAAAGGGTTGTTACGCTAGAACACATTACAAACAAATTGAGTGAAGAGTTCAGATCGATTTGAAAAGAATGCTTCATCAGAACCAATGCTGGCCAGTGAGCAAAGGGAAGATACACAAATGAAACTGGTAAAAATTAGGACAGAGACAGCAGAGAGTTGAATGACTATTTATCTATGATGAAAGATGGTTCCAAGATATCAGACCAGTTGGAAAATTCAAACCCAGGGATTAAATGGCATGATTGGGCATTCAATAGCATATATGGAAGGCAGAAGCAGAATCATGTAATATGAAGGCTGGACGAAAGCAATCTTGATGATGGCTTAGTATACAATGTCAAAAGGTACAGCTCAGTGTGGGCCCTTTGGCCCATTATGTTTCTCCAACCTATAAAAACATACTCTATGTTCAATCTAACCTTTGTTTCCTACACAGCCCATATCCCTCCATTTTTCTTACCTCTAAGAGTCTTTTAAATGTATCATTCCCTATTGCTAGGCATGCACCACCAAAACCCACCTCTAACATCTCCCTTAAACTTTCCTTCACTCATCTTAAATGAATGTCCTCCAGCACTGACTGTATGTAGTCAAATGCTAATCTCACTGTCAAGTTTAATGTGAAGGTTGTAAACATTCTGACCAGCTGAAAGACAGCTGGCATGGAGAGAATGGAAAGAAGGTGGAACAAATAATATTAATTTAGCTTTCTTAGTATTTATTCAGAATATAATTCCCCCCCCCCCCGCAAATGCTGGATGGTCAACAAGTAATGTGAGAATTTAGAGACTGTTGAGCTCCAAGAGAGGCGGTGGTGATGCAAAGGATGTGACCTTATCTCATAGATACCAATCCTGATAGAGGGATCAGAAGTGGAGAGAGTGAGCAGCTTCAAGTTCCTGGGTGTCAAGATCTCTGAGGATCTAACTTGGTCCCAACATATTGATGTAGTCATAAAGAAGGCAAGACAGCGGCTATACTTTATTAGAAGCTTGAAGAGATTTGGCATGTCAACAAATACAAGCAAAAATTTCTGTAGTTGTACCGTGGAGAGCGTTCTGACAGGCTGTATCACTGTCTAGTATGGAGGGGCTACTGCACAGGACCAAAAGAAGTTGCAGAAGGTTGTAAATCTAGTCAGCACCATCTTGAGCACTAGCCTACAAAGTACCCAGGACATCTTTAGGGAGCAGTGTCTCAGAGAGACAGCATCCATTATTAAAGACCTCCAACACCCAGGGCATGCCCTTTTCTCACTGTTACCATCAGGTAGGAGATACAGAAACCTGCAGGCACACACTCAGCGATTCAGGAACAGCTTCTTCCCCTCTGCCATCCAATTCCTAAATGGACATTGAAGCTTTGGACACTACCTCACTTTTATTAATATACAGTATTTCTGTTTTTGCACATTCTTTTAGATCTATTCAATATATGTAATTGATTTACTTGTTTATTTAAGTTTCATTTTATTTATTATTATTTATTCTTTCTCTCTCTGCTAGATTATGTATTGCATTGAACTGCTGCTGCTAAGTTAACAAATTTCACGTCACATGCCAGTGATGTGAAATGATGTGATGTCAAGGTCAAGTGACCAGGCAGTTTGAAAAGCTCAAACAAATAAATAGAGGGTTACCTCAAGCGGAGCAGCCAGTGGAAAGCGGCCAGTGAGAGAGTGGGCCAGTGAAGGAGTGGAGATTGGAGGTTTTGACGCGAGAGGCTTCGACGAGAAGAGGCGGAGGACGAGCTTCACTCCAAGTGAGGTAAGGCCGGGTAAGTTCCTTTCAAAGGAGAAAGTTTCAAAAGTTGAGGCAAGTATTGGGTAGGTCATGGCAGCTGAGATCGGCCCCGTGGTTTGTTCATCCTGCAGCATGTGGGAAATCAGGGATACTTCCAGTGTCCCTGACGACTATGTGTGCAGGAAGTGTGTCCAACTGCAGCTTCTGGCAGACCGCATTGAGCGTCTGGAGCTGCGATTGGATTCATACTGGAGCATCCGCGATGCTGAGAAAGTCGTGAATAGCACATTCAGTGAGTTGGCCACACCACAGGTAAAGGCTACATAGGCAGAAAGGGAAGGGGTGGCCACTAGACAGCGTAGCAGTAGGCAGGTAGTGCAGGAGTCCCCTGAGGTCATCTCCCTCCTAAACAGATATACTGTTTTGGATACTGTTGGAGGAGATGTCTCATCAGGGGAAGGCAGCAGCAGCCGAGTTCATTGCACCATGGGTGGTTCTGCGGCACAGGAGGGAAGGAAAAGGAGTGGGAGAGCTATAGTGATAAGGGATTTGTTTGTAAGGGGAATAGATAGGTGTTTCTGCGGCCACAAACGAGACTCCAGGATGGTATGTTGCCTCCCTGGTGCAAGGGTCAAGGATGTCTCTGAGCGGCTGCAGGACATTCTGGAATGGGAGGGTGAACAGCCAGTGGTCGTGGTGCAAATAGGTACCAACGATATAGGTAAAACAAAGGATGAGATCCTAGTTATTAATGAATATGATATAGTTGGGATCACAGAGACATGGCTCCAGGGTGATCAAGGATGGGAGCTCAACACCCAGGGATATTCAATATTCAGGAGGGATAGACAGGAAAGAAAAGGAGGTGGGGTAGCATTGCTGGTTAGAGAGGAGATTAACGCAATAAAAGGGAAGGACATTAGCCTGGAGGATGTGGAATCGATATGGGTAGAGCTGCATAACACTAAGGGGCAGAAAACGCTGGTGGGAGTTGTGTACAGGCCACCTAACAGTAGTAGTGAGGTTGGGGATGGCATTAAACAGGAAATTAGAAATGCGTGCAATAAAGGAACAGTAGTTATAATGGGTGACTTCAATCTACATATAGATTGGGTGAACCAAATTGGTAAGGGTGCTGAGGAAGAAGATTTCTTGGAATGTATGCGGGATGGTTTTCTGAACCGACATGTCGAGGAACCAACTAGAGAGCAGGCCATTCTAGATTGGGTATTGAGCAATGAGGAAGGGTTAGTTAGCAATCTTGTCGTGCGAGGCCCCTTGGGTAAGAGTGACCATAATATGGTGGAATTCTTCATTAAGATGGAGAGTGACATAGTTAATTCAGAAACAAAGGTTCTGAACTTAAAGAAGGGTAACTTTGAAGGTATGAGACGTGAATTAGCTAAGATAGACTGGCAAATGATACTTAAAGGGTTGACGGTGGACATGCAATGGCAAGCATTTAAAGATCGCATGGATGAACTACAACAATTGTTCATCCCAGTGTGGCAAAAGAATAAACCAGGGAAGGTAGTGCACCCGTGGCAGACAAGGGAAATTAGGGATAGTATCAAGTCCAAAGAAGAAACATATAAATTAGCAAAAAAAAGCGGCACACCTGAGGACTGGGAGAAATTCAGAGACCAGCAGAGGAGGACAAAGGGCTTAATTAGGAAAGGAAAAAAAGATTATGAGAGAAAGCTGGCAGGGAACATAAAAACTGACTGTAAAAGCTTTTATAGATAATGAAAAGAAAAAGATTGGTCAAGACAAATGTAGGTCCTTTACAGTCAGAAACAGGTGAATTGATCATAGGGAACAAAGACATGGCAGACCAATTGAATAACTACTTTGGTTCTGTCTTCACTAAGAAGGACATAAATAATCTTCCGGAAATAGTAAGGGACCGAGGGTCTAGTGAGATGGAGGAACTAAGGGAAATACATGTTAGTAGGGAAGTGGTGTTAGGTAAATTGAAGGGATTAAAGGCAGATAAATCCCCAGGGCCAGATGGTCTGCATCCCAGAGTGCTTAAGGAAGTAGCCCAAGAAATAGTGGATGCATTAGTGATAATTTTTCAAAACTCCTTAGATTCTGGATTAGTTCCTGAGGATTGGAGGGTGGCTAATGTAACCCCACTTTTTAAAAAAGGAGGGAGAGAGAAACTGGGGAAAATGCTAGAGTCGGTTATCAAAGATGTGATAACAGCACATTTGGAAAGAGGTGAAATCATCGGACAAAGTCAGCATGGATTTGTGAAAGGAAAATCATGTCTGACGAATCTTATAGAATTTTTTGAAGATGTAACTAGTAGAGTGGATGGGGAGAGCCAGTGGATGTGGTATATTTAGATTTTCAAAAGGCTTTTGACAAGGTCCCACACAGGAGATTAGTGTGCAAACTTAAAGCACATGGTATTGGGGGTATGGTATTGATGTGGATAGAGAATTGGTTGGCAGACAGGGAGCAAAGAGTGGGAGTAAACAGGACCTTTTCAGAATGGCAGGCAGTGACTAGTGGGGTACCGCAAGGCTCAGTGCTGGGACCCCATTTGTTTACAATATATATTAATGATTTACACGAGGGAATTAAATGCAGCATCTCCAAGTTTGCGGATGACACAAAGCTGGGCGGCGGTGTTAGCTGTGAGGAGGATGCTAAGAGGATGCAGGGTGACTTGGATAGGTTAGGTGAGTGGGCAAATTCATGGCAGATGCAATTTAATGTGGATAAATGTGAGGTTATCCACTTTGGTTGCAAGAACAGGAAAACAGATTATTATCTGAACGGTGGCCGATTAGGAAAAGAGGAGATGCAATGAGACCTGGGTGTCATTGTACACCAGTCATTGAAGGTGGGCATGCAGGTACAGCAGGTGGTGAAAAAGGCAAATGGTATGTTGGCATTCATAGCAAAAGGATTTGAGTACAGGAGCAGGGAGGTTCTACTGCAGTTGTACAAGGCCTTGGTGAGACCGCACCTAGAATATTGTGTGCAGTTTTGGTCCCCTAATCTGAGGAAAGACATTCTTGCCATAGAGGGAGTACAGAGAAGGTTCACTAGATTGATTCCTGGGATGGCAGGACTTTCATATGAAGAAAGACTGGACCGACTAGGCTTATACTCACTGGAATTTAGAAGATTGAGGGGGGATCTTATTGAAACGTATAAAATTCTAAAGAAATTGGACAGGCTAGATGCAGGAAGATTGTTTCCGATGTTGGGGAAGTCCAGAACGAGGGGTCACAGTTCAAGGATAAAGGGGAAGCCTTTTAGGACCGAGAATAGGAAAAACTTCTTCACACAGAGAGTGGTGAATCTGTGGAATTCTCTGCCACAGGAAACAGTTGTGGCCAGTTCATTGGTTATATTTAAGAGGAAGTTAGATATGGCCCTTGTGGCTAAAGGGATCGGGGGTATGGAGAGAAAGCAGGTACAGGGTTCTGAGTTGGATGATCAGCCATGATCATACTGAATGGTGGTGCAGGCTCAAAGGGCCGAATGGCCTACTCCTGCACCTATTTTCTATGTTTCTATAATAAGCCTGATTCTGATTCTGACGGTGTACAGCTAGCTGTCATCAGCATACACAACCGCACTGACATTTTCTACAGATGATGTCACTGAGGGGAAGCTTGCTCATGAAAAATTGGAAGGGAACAGAGATGTAACAGAGGGCATGCAGGGAAAAAAAACACACAAAATCACAATCTAAAATAATGGGAAAAGAATTGTACAGACAAGGTCATTTTCCCAGCTGGACTCCAAAGGAGAACCACTGAAAAAGGATAATGAGTCAACCATATCAAAGACTACACAAAAAAGAACAAAGGTCTGAAGAGAAGATTAACACTGTTACAGTCACATACCAGGATATCAATTGTGATTTGGAAGAAGACCATTTTAGCAGACCAGCAGTAAAAACTAGAAGGATACATTTAAAAATGAGTTGTATACTGTGAATGCCTAAATAATCATTAACAACATTTGAATTAATCTCTGCAAGATTTCTAAAGGTGTTTTAAAGTGACATCCACAACTTCAGTGCCTTTGCAGTTTATGCAGGAATTTACAAAAGTTTTAAAGGAGTCTCCATTCACTACCACAGGAGATTGTGAACTTCCAAAAAAACTATATAGGAACCCATCCCAATTTTAAAATGAACTACTGCATAAGTGAAGTGCTTTAACTTCAATGCCTTTGGCTTGTTGTCGTAATGAAGCATGAGAGGGGATTTGAGATACTCATCACCTGAAAAAAAATGGTGAAGAAATAACCGTATTCACATTTAAAAGGTACATGGATGAGCACTTGAATATCCATAACCTACAAGGCTATGGACCAAGAGCTGACAAATAGAAGTGACCTAAATAGCTCTACTTTTAGCAAGAATGGGTGTGATGATCACATAGTCTACTCCTCCATCATAGATGTTTATGAATCCATGATAAGAATATGCAAATGTGAAATCTCAGACGAAGAGTACCTACAGCATGAAAAATATGTACTATCATCTATTAGCTTCCCCTCTGCTATCGGATTTCTAAATGATACTGAACCCATGAACACTACCTCACCTTTTTTGTTTTTGTATTATTTCTGTTTTTGGACCATTTTTTATTTAACTATTTGATATACATACTGTGATTTATTCATTCTATACTATTGTGTATTGCATGGTCCTGCTGCCGCTAAGTTACAAATCTCACAACACGTGCCAGTGATATATATTAAACCTGATTCTGATTCTGATCCATTGTATATCTGCCGTGATTGTAGATAAATTGTTATTTTTTTGTGTGGCATTTTGATTTTTCATGTCTGTACTATGAAAAGTAAGAAATGACATATATGGCCTCACGATAAGGACTTTCCCACATTAGCTGTTAATTCATCACAAACAATGCTCCGGATAAGTGCTAGTCTCTTCAAAAACATATTTGTGATTTGAAATTCTAACTGATGAACCTGGTGTTCTTTATCCTCTGCCCAATAAATATGTTGCCCTTTGTATTGAATCTGAGTGGAACCACATTGAATCAGGATTTCTATAAAAACGATTTAAGATGAAGCCTCTGTCAATCAAACTGCCAGTGTCTTTCTGTGATAATTATTTCAGATCAATGCGAAAAAGATGAAGAGCCAAGGTGGTTGTTTAGTCACTAGAGACCATCTCAGATTTATACTTGAAATCGTCATCCAGGGAAACATTCGTAAACTAAATCACTGAATCTTACAGTGGTAAGATTATCACTGATTATCAAATTAGTTGACAATTACATAGAGTAACTTTCCACTAAGAGAACAAAAGCTACAATTTCCATAGTACATTGAGCAAGTAAATAGTTCAAAAATGTTTTGAGACATAGGTTGATGAAATGCAAACCGGGTAAAATAGAGAATCATAGGAACACCATCCCACTGTCAACCAGAATGCATTTTCCCAGGATTCTATCATTTACTCCTTTTGCCATCTTTCACCACTATTTATATTGATGCTATTGTTGTTGATTCTCCCAATGGACGAAAATGGTGTCTCTTTGTTAATGTTGTTTACTGAGGGGTAAAGGAAGAAAACCATTGAACATAGCTGTTTGACCACATCTTACAAAAATTAAACATTTGAGCTTGGAGGGAGGATTTTAGGCTTCTGTTTGCTATTTTGCTGAGTGTTGGATAATTGGGAGAGGGGCTTGGGTGGAAAGGAAGGTAAGCAGGATGATGGGATCAGACAAATAATCAGCAAGTTCTAACAGATGATCAGAGGGTGTTGGGAAAATAAGCAGTTGTCAGGCAAATAATTGAGAGATTGTGTAGTTGACTGAAGCACGGAGGTGGTATTGGACAGATGAAGGATAGGTCATGCAGATGTTGGAAGAAAGATATTTTGCACTAGGTCTAGGAGAAATGGAGCCAATTAACTGATGCTGAAGTTAGTCTCAACCACTCAGATAACACCTGTGCTAATGTCCTTGCAAGCTTTTTAAGTATAGTAACTTACTACAATGATCTATTTAACACAATACCTCCATATACCACTATGCTTAGTGCACAGAATACCTACAGTATTTCAGGTTTGGGCTTTTTGCTCTCACCTGTAATTGGGCCTCCAAGCCCAAAAATCTATGTGCACCCGATCTTGGTTTCAAACAAAAAGAAAGATTAATTCTAGGCTTGGGAGGAACAAGCTTTAGAAAACACATTGCACATAAACATTAATGTGTGAAAATGAAAAAGTAAATAAAATAAATAAAACACTAATGGTCAAGTTGCAGCAAACAATTTTGGGATATGACATCAACTGACATGTCTCAGCTTGCTTTATAATGTACAGAATCACATTCCCGTAGTGTGATCCACTCCAGTTTCTACACAGTATAGGAGCAGCCTCAGAATGGAAGCAGAAAAACAAGGAGTGATAATTCATGATGAACCTAAAAACTAACAAAGCCTCATAGCAGCTTGAAAAAGAGAAATCTATTTCAGCTGAAAAAAAGAAAATTCAAAAAATATCATCAGTGTAGATTTTATCCCAAGTGACAATACGGGGACATTCTGAAAATTACAACAGCATATAGACTTTAGCAGATTTATGGAGGTGTGAATGAAATATTCAGAGTGGTTTCAATTGATCTTTACAACAAGGGTGTATACAGAAAATATTTAGAAACTTGCTAAAGCATGAGGTGTAATTTTTAAATCTGCACTTGATCAACCTTTTTGCTTTTTCAAGTATTTACTTTGTTCTAGATCTTCAACTGCATGATTAGATATGTTAATAATAGCAGATGAATACTGAAATTTTTACATGAAGTTATTTTTACTGCTACTTTTAATGACATCTTTACATTAAAAACTCTTAAAATTATGGTGGACAAATTTAATATTGGTTGCCTCCTCTTTATATGAATGATATTACCTGATTACCTGACATTATTTTAGCAGTAGCTACAAATGGTCCTATTACTGCTGCGATAAGACAACTTGAATCCTTAACTTTTACTGGTATTAATTATTGATGATACCTGTCATACTTAAGGGTTGATAAAACATTTAAAGCAAGGATTACAAATTACAATAGTGGGAGCTTTAAATAAATGGTAAATACACTGAATTCAAACATCTCTCTTTTATTTGTTTCAAATGATGAGAATACAAACAAAACAAAAATCAAAGTAAATATATCAATGTCAAAGACTTCCATTTCATTCTATATAAATTGAGTATAAAACTTAAAATGTCATTATTTTTACTCCACTTGAAACTCTTCTTGTAGAAATGAAATAGAGAACATAGAAACATCTGCAGTGCTCCAGCCAATTTCAATTTGTATTGACAATGTTGGCCTGCTTTGGGTCTTAAGCAGAAAGTGACATGAAGCCATAGTAATTGCCAAATACTGTACACACACCATTCTCTAATTGAGGATTGTGCTTTGTCAATAAAATCGATACATTTAAATTAAATTATTTAGTTCAGAATATTTTTAGAGCAGACAGCCTTACGTCAATCCAGAAACATTAATACGCAACCATTTAAAGACTGTGTCATGTTTAAATATAAATAAATGAATGTGTAAAGTTATTTTAGCTCTACTCATGATGTCAAAATTGAATGCCACGTGGTAGGTTTTTGTTAGGTAACACAATTCAAGGCATTTCAATTGCAAATTTAATCGAGCACAAATTAGATTTCTATTTTTTTAAATATTGTGCCGAAATATCCAGAAAACTGGTCAAATTCCGAACTCAAATTAATCACCTGTAATTTTTCTGCTTCTCAAAGAGAAACTCTAAGAATAAATACAATGCTTTAATTTTCTATACCGAAAGAGTCATACATAAGAACATTCAAAAGGAAGTAGAAGTAGCTCATTCAGCCTCATAATTCAATACTACTATTAATCTTCCATTGCAACACCACGTCCCATATTCACTCATTCCATATTACCTAATAATCTATCAATATCTGAGTTGAATATATCCAGCAACTGCACCTCCAGGACACTCTTAGATAGTGAATTCAAATTACTCACAGGCCTCCAGAGAATTTTTTCATCTCTTTTCTGGATGGCAAAACTCTAAATCTGAGACGATGGTCCTAGATTTAGAGAAAACAGCCTTAAGAATATTGTACACTTCTGTAAGATTTTGCTGAACTCAAGAAAGTACAGACCTAGTATGCTTAATCTCTCTTTATTCAACAAATCCACTAACTCATGAATCAATCCAGCAAATCTTTCTTGCACTCCCTCTGTCACAAGGAGAGAAACAAGAACTGTACACAATATTTCAGATGTGGTCCTAATTAGAGCAAGACAATTCCATTCTGGACTTCAAACCTTCTTGCAATGAAGGCCAAAATATCAAATGCTTTCCGAATTGCTTGCTGAACCTGCAGACTTATTTTGTCAGAATTAAAATAAAAGTAATTATCCAATCATTGAAGTAAGTTATTTTGAATCAATGATATTTTATTTTATACCTTCACAGGTTTAAGGTGCTGGGGAGCAGGTACAGAGGAGATGTCAGGGGTAAGTTTTTTTTAAAACTCAGAGTGGTGAGTGCGTGGAATGGGCTGCAGGCAACGGTGGTGGTGGCAGATACCATAGGGATTTTTAAGAGACTTTTGGATAGGTACATGGAGCTTAGAAAAATAGAGGGCTATGGGTAAGCCTAGTAATTTCTAAGGTAGGGACATGTTCGGCACAACTCTGTGGGCCGAAGGGCCTGTATAGTGCTGTAAGTTTTCTATGTTTGTTACAACATTAATTTCTAATCAGATACATGTACATTCCTAATCCATGGAGTCTATGTCATGGAGTGGAAATGAGGTCAGAAGAGAGTTTAAATCATAACAAAATAGTTTTGACAAACAAGATACTGTGGCCAAAATCAATCTGAAATTTATTCAAAGTACGTGAGCTTCAGGTTTCTATTTTTTTTTATAGCATGATAACACTGATACAGAACAAAATTACCCACATTCCTCACTGATCTATATGGCGGGTATGACTTAACTTTTGTGGATCCACCAATGTAGAGATACTACCATAAGACATCATAATCCAAAATGAGGATCCCTGGTTGGGGTCAGGACTTCGCTCAGTATAGTGCTATCATAAGCCCCTGCCTACTATGCCATAGATATAACTGATAGCTAGCTTGGCCTTACCCCAGTTTGTAAAAAGTATTAAGAAGCATTTCAGGATTATTTTAAAAAATGGAAATTAAAAGACTTAAAAACACAAAGAATACAATATACATAAGAGAGCTCAATTAGTACACAAATATGTAAATCATTACATTTTTCCATGATTACTTGTAAATGGTGCTTTTAGGATCAATGTCCTACCTGGTGAAATCACTGTTTCAGCAACAAATTTAACAGGTAGATTTAACAGCATAAGAGCTTTTCCAGTGTCTAACTCTGGAACATAGGCAGGGGATTGCTGGCAAAGATCTATCAGGACTTCTTGAAATTATTGGTATTAACAGTGAAATGTGACATAGGAACTGAAGATGCTAGAATCTAGAGCAATCTGCAGTTAGTTCAAACAGTGCAATACCAGCAGTTCCCATTTTCTTGCCTATAACTTTCCAGGATCCAATGCAATTGTAATAGAATATAATAACTTATTCTTTTCTTTTCATTTACAACAGGTTCATTTATGTTTTAAGTGTGTTTATAACATTTTGTGGTTTTATTTTAGACCAAAAGTAGATTTATTGCAAAGAGTAAACATTTTAATTACAGTTTTAGTGAAGAGGGGATTTCATTGAAATATGCTGAATATTGAAAGGCGTCAAGACACGAAGATTGGAGGAGTTATGGATGGAGCTGTAGGTGGTCGAAGGTTACAAGAGGATATAGACAGGCTGCAGAGTTGGGCAGAAAAATGTCAGGTGGAGTTCAATCCGGACAAGTGTGAGGTGATGTATTTTGGAAGGACAAACCAGAAGACTGAGTACAGGATTAATGGTCAGTTACTTAACAGTGTTGATGAACAAAGGGACCTTGGGGTTCAAATCCATCCATCCCTCAAGGTCGCTGCACAGGTTGATAGGGTAGTTAAGAAGGCCTTTGGGATGCTAGGCTTCATTAACAGGGGGATTGAGTTCAAGAGTAGAGAGGTCATGTTGCAACTCTACAAATCTCTGGTGAGACCACACATAGAGTATTGTGTTCAATTCTGGTCACCTCATTATAGGAAGGATGTGAAAGCCATGGAGAGGGTGCAGAGGTGGTTTACCAGGATGTTGCCTGGTTTGGAGAACAAGTCATATGAAGCAAGGTTAGCATAGCTGGGACATTTCTCTTTGGAGCATAGGAGAATGAGAGGGGACTTGATAGAGGTCTACAAGATTATGAGAGGCATAGATAGGGTGGATAGTCAGTACCTGTTTCCCAGGGCACCAACAGCAAACACCAGAGGGCATATGTACAAAATTAAGGGAGGTAAGTTTAGGGGAGACATCAGGGGTAATTTTTACACAGAGGGTTGTGAGTGCCTGGAATGACTTGCCAGGGATGGTGGTGGAGGCTAAAACATTAGGGGTATTTAGGAGCAACACGAGTGAATCTGCAGATGCTGGAAATAAATAAAAACACAAAATGCTGGCAGAACTCAGCAGGCCAAACGGCATCTATGGGAGGAGGTAGTGATGACGGGTTTCGGCCCAAAACGTCGTCACTATCTCCTCCCATAGATGCTGTCTGTCCTGCTGAGTTCTGCCAGCATTTTGTGTTTTTAGGGGTATTTAAGAGCCTCTTGGACAGGCACATGGATGAAAGAAAAATGGAGGGTTATGGGGTAGTGTGGGTTTAGTATTTTTTTAAGGATTATATGGGTCAGCACAACTTGGAGGGCTGAAGGGCCTGTACTGTACTGCAGTGTTCTATGGTTCTATGATACTAGTGAATGTCAAGCGGATATTTCCGATAGTAGGAGAGTCTAGGACCAGAGGATATAGCCTCGGAATACAAGGACGTCCCTTTAGAACAGAGGAGTAATTTCTTTAGCCAGAGGGTGGTGAATTAGTAAAATCCATTGCCACAGAGAGCTATGGAGGCCAAGTCACTGGACATATTTAAAGCAGAACTTGATAGGTTCTTGATCCGTAAAAGTGTGAAAGGTTACGGGGAGAAGGCAGAAGAATAGGGTTCAGAGAAATCAGCCATGATCAAAAATCAGAACAGACTTGATGGGCCAAATTTTGCTCCTTTGTCTTATGGCCTCTCTATGACAATAAATTAAATTAAAATGTTTTTTAATCTCCACTGAACCATTGTCCGGTAAAATGGTTTTTATATTTTAAAATATTTAAAAATTTTATATGAAAATATTGATATAATAGACCCAGCAGTATTCATATATCCAAGAAAATGAGTATAGTTTTAAGTGTCTTACTAATCATTTGAATACTGAATTTTTTAGATTCAGGCTTTGACTTGTTGAATTTAATCATGAAATGTTGGTTTTGGACATAGCTCATCTGTATTAAAAAAAATCAACCCTGCTGTACTAGAGCAATTGCAAAATGTGTAGACAATATAACCTCTCATTTTCACTAACCCTGTTTTTGCAAATTCACTTTCAGGATTGAGACATTGTTGAGATGGCTAACATTTACTGCTCATTGTTGATTGTCCTTGAGAAAGTGGTTCTTACACTGCAACAATCCGCCTGGATAAGGTGTCCTTGCAGTGCTGTTGATATGGAGGTGCTATTAGAGAAGTATTTTGGTAAATAGTTCATATTATAGTCACAGTGCCTCAGTGATGGAGAAATGCTGAGAAAATCAATAGGTGCCAAAGGGGACTGCTGATTTGTTCCAACTTGCACAGATTTCTTGAGAGTTCATGACAGAGCAATCATCCAGGCAAGTGAAGGCTTTTCCATCACCTTCCTGAATGTACCCTGAAAATGCTAGAAATGTCTTTGGGTGTCGGAAGTAAGTCACCTGCCACAGGATAGCTAGCCTCCTACCTGCAATAGTCACTGTATTTCGGGGAATAGTCCAGTTGAGCTTCTGGTGAAGCTGAAAGACTTTGGTGGTGGGGGAATCAATGAACAAAATAAGGCCATTCAGCCTATTAAGTCTAATCTGCCATTCCATCGTAGCCGATTTCTTTACCCTCTAAATCCCACTATCCTGCCCTCTCCCTTGTAACCTTTGACACCCTGATATATGAAGAACCTATCAACCTGCACTTAACATATACTGAATGACTCGACCTCCACAACGATCTATGGCAACAAATTCCATAGATTCACCACCCTCTGCTTAAAGAAATGACATTAAAACATAAATTGTACCATATACCAGAGGTTGTATCAGTGTGCTTTAAATGAAATCAGGAGGAGAAAACTTTCAAGGATACTTATGTGACAAGCTTTTTGTTTACACAGTGTGTACTGGGTGTTTGGAAAGTGCTGTCATTTGTTACACCCATTGCTGAATGCTATCCAGATCTAAGTGCAAGCTGCCATGGGCTGCATTATTTGCCAAGGAGTTGTGATTGGAATTGAGCACCATGTAAATGTTGGTCAACATGCACACTTATGACTTAAAGATGGAAGGAAGATCAATGGTGTAGTAACAGGCAGTTGTTGGGGCTAATTCACTGCCCTGACAAATCTTTGTGTTGACGGCTTGTGATGATAATTGACTTCCAACAATGACAACTTTTTTGTGTGTAAAATATGACTCCAATCAATGGTGTGCTTCCCTTTTGATACCTATTGGCTTCAGTTTTATGAGGATTCATGATGCCACATTTGGTCAAATGCCACCTTGACAACAAGGACAGTGACACTTCACTTCTGGAATTCAGTTTATTGGTCCATTTGGATTAACATTGTGAGGAGAACTAAGTTGAGTGGTTCTCATGAAACTCAAACTGATGATTAGTGAATGGGTTACTGATGAATAAAGGCCATTCAATAGCTTTGTATGATATCCTTCATCACTTTGCTGAGTGAATTCTTCATTTTGTTTGATGGATGCCAGCCATCCAACTGTACAAGAAAATCCTGGCTAGTTGTGGCATGCAGGTCTTCAGTACAACAGCTGGGATGTTGTCTAGCCCCATTGTCTATGTTGTATCTCGTGTTCTCACTCCTTCCTTGATATTGTGTACATAGCTTGAATCAAATTGGCTGGAAACTAGTCTTTGTCCAATGGGGATTGTCTAACGGGAATATCAAAAAAATCCAGGATGAGCTTTGAGCAGCAGCAAATCAGAAAACAGAAGCCAGAGAAGATGTATCTCACTGAGGTTTACCAATCGAGTGAAAAAGGCAGCAACTCGCAATAGTTCGGAGCTTTGAACAGTGATAAATTGGAGACCAGAAGCCTGAGAACACATAGCTCACTGAGATTCGCTAAACGAGTCGATAAAGACAGCCAACTTGCAGCAGCTTGGAGCTTTGACCAGTGGCAGATCGGAGATCGGGAGCCTTGAGAAGACATAACTCACTCAGGTTTTCGAGTTGAGTAGGAAAGGCGGCAACTCACAGCAGTTTGGTGCCTTGAGCAGTGCCCAGTGTTTAGGATTGATTGTCAAGAACAAATTAAAGTAAGGCAGGGGCAAGCAGAGCAACCACTGTTGGAGTGGTCAGAGTTAGAGTGGAGATTTCTTTAGGCTTTAGTTCTATGAGGCCTTAGTGAGGAAAAGCTTCACTGAGAGAAGGCAAAAAAGCTAGAGGTAGAGTTCTCCCCCTCCACACAATTCAATGTTCTTTCTTCTTTGTACTTGCTCAGTTAGAACAGTAGAGACAGCAGGATAACCTCCTCTTGCAGGATGTGGGAAGGCAGGGAGACCTCCAGTCTCCCTGACGACTACAAAAGCAAGAAATGCATCCATCTACAGCTTCTAACATTCCAGGTTAAAAAATTGGAGCTGGAGCTGGATGAACTCCAGATCACTCGAGAGGCTGAGGAGGTTATAGGTAGGACATATAGAGAGGTAGATACACCCAAGGTGCAGGACACAGGAAACTGAGTGACAGTCAGGAAGAGGAAAGGGGTTAAACCCCAGTGCAGAGTACCCCCATGACCATCCCACTCAACTGCAGGCAGACCATTTTGGATACTGTTGGGCGGGGGGGGGGGGGTGCAGAATGACCTAGCAGAACAAAGTCACAGAGGTCAGATCTCTGGCACTGAATCTGGCTCTGTGACTCAGAGAGAAGGGGGGAGAAGAGGCAAGCTGTGGTGATGGGGGATTTGTTAGACAGGGGAAAAGAAAGGAAGTTCTGTGAATGAGGAGATTCTCAGGTGGTAAGGGATCCCAGGATATCTTGGATCGTGTCCTTAGTATCCTTAAGTGGGAATGTGAACAACCAGTGGTCATGGGCCATGTAGGTACCAACGACATACACAGGAGAAGTGATGAGGTTCTGCAAAGGGAGTTCAGGGAGTTGGGTGCTAAGTTAAATGCAGGACCTTCAGGTTTGTGATCTCGGGTTTGCAATCCCAGGTTTGCCACCAATGCCACATGCTAGTGAGGTAAGAAATAGGAAGAATATACAGAGTAACACATGGCTGAGGAGTTGGCATAGGACATTGGGCTCTCTTCCAGAAACGAGGGACCTTTACAGAGGAGGGAGCTTACACCTGAACTAGAAGGGGACTAATATCCTTGCGGGAAGGTTTGCAAGTGCTGCACAGTGGGGTTTAAACTAGAGTTACAGGGGAATGGGAACCAGAGTGCCTGAACAGTAAGAGGAGAAGTTATGGAGACAAATGTTCTTAAGACCTCAGACAAAGTCAGGAATCAAAATGTTGAGCGTGGTGCAACTACTGTCCTGAGCTGCGTATATTTCAATGCAGAAGGTGTTGTAGGAAAGGCAGATGAGCTCAGGGCATGGAGAAACACCTGGAATTGTGATTGCAGCCAATAGTGATATTGGTTGAGGGAGGTGCAGGACTAGCAGCTCAATATTCTGGAGTTTCAGTCATTTTAGATGCGACAGAGCAGGAGGGATTAAAGGAGGAGGAGTTGTACTAATCAGGGAAATGTCACAGCAATGCTCAGTCGGGACAGACTGGAGAACTCATCGAGTGAGGCATTATGGGTGGAACTGAGAAATAAGAAAAATATTAGCATGTTAATGGGTCTATATTACAGACCACCCAACAGTCCTTGGGAGTTAGAGGAACAAATTTGCAGAGAGATTGCAGACTGTTGCAAGAAACACAAAATTGTTTTTGTAGGTGATTTTAGCTTTCCACATACTGATCGGGACTTCCATACTGTAAAAGGACTAAAAGGATAAATGTGTTCAGGAAAGTTTCCTTAATCAGTATATAGATGAACTAATGAGAGAGTGTGAGATACTTGATCTACTAATAGGGAATGAAACAAGGCAGGTGACAGAAGTTTGTGTAGGGGAACACTTTGCATCCAGTGATCACTATGCCATTATTTTCAAAGAAAATATCCAAAAAGATAGATCTTGTCTGTGAGTTCAGGTTCAAAATTGGATAAAGGCCAATTTTGCTGGTAGCAGAAAGGATCTGTCAAGTGTGAATTGTGACAGGCTATTTTCTGGCAAAGGCGTACTTGGAAAGTGGAAGGCCTTCAAAAGTGAAACTTTGAGAGTACAAAGCTTGTATGCGTCTATCAGAATAAAAGGTAAAGATAACAGGTGTAAGAAACCTTGGTTTTCAAGAGATATTGAGGCCATGGTTAAGAAGAAAAGGAGCTGCATACCAGGTATAGGCAGTCAGGAATAAATGAGGCACTTATGGAGTACAAAAATGCAAGTTTTATAAGACATTTGTTAGGCCTAATTTGGAGTATTGTTTGCAGTATTCAATCAACTACCTACAGGAAAGATGTAAATAAGGCAGAGAGAGTACATAGAAAATTTACAAGGATGTTGTCGGGTCCGGAGGACTTGAGAAATAAGGAAAGATTGAATAGGTTAGGACTTTATTTCTTGGAACATAGAAGACTGAGAGGAGAGTTGATAGAGGTATACAATATTATTATAGATAGGATAAATGCAAGCAGGCTTTTTCCACTGAGATTAGGTAGGACTACAACCAAAGGTCATGGGGTAATGGTAAAATGTGAAAAATTTAAGGGGAACATGAGGAGAAACTTCTTCACTCAGAGTCATGAGAGTGTGGAATAAGCTGCCACCACAAGTGGTGCATGCAAACTCAATTTCAATGTCTAAGAGAAGTTTAGATATGTACATGGATGGTAAGGGTATGGAGGGTTATAGTTCCAGTGCAGGTCAATGGGGGTAGACAGTTTAAATGCTCTGGCATGGACTAGATGGGCTGAAAGGCCAGCTTCTGGGCTGTACTTCTCTATGGCTCTAAGAATCTAAAAGTCTTTCTGTCTATGCATGGATACTAGGGATTTTTCTTTAAGCTCTCATGCTGGACCCTGTTATTAATTAGGATAGGAGTGTTCCTGAAAGCTCCTCCTCCCAATGCCTGTTTTATTATTGCACCATTATTGATGTTTAGATACGATAGGTTCAATCCCACTGCCAGTACGTTAGATCACATTTTCAGTGTTATGCACACTGAGAGGTAATATGTTACTGAGTGTTGTAGACATTAGCTTCATGAAGTATCCAGTGAATTTATAGACTAAGAGACCAAAGGTTTAGCATTCAAACAAAGAATCATTTCAAAATCCCTTGCAAATTGTGTCACTAAATTTAAAACAGATAGTTGATAAGTTAGAAAAATGAAGCAAACTGTAGACCTGACATCCTTGGGTAAGTTGTCCTTTTTGGATATATTAAGTAGAGTACCCCATCAGAAATGCAAGGCCAAGTATAGCTTTTAGCATGTCATCAGTGATAATGATCACACGATGATATTGCCTCTTTGTACATTACCAAACAAGTTGAAACCAGTCCACATAAGAAAATATAGATATGACTGCAATGTACTTGCAACAGCAGTGACGTTGTCCTGTCAGAAAACTCATCCTAAAAGCTCTTGTTACTTTGGGAATTTGAAGAAGAAATAGGAGGCGCACTTTAAAAGGACTCACTATTTCAGGCAAAGAGAGAGGTGTAATGATGAAACCAGAAAACTATCACTCAGTTCAGTAATACACTAATCACAATAAACTCTTTGTATAGAGGAAGTTTATAGTATTCTTTAAAATGTTAAACATGATATAAATATAATTTGACCCTGCATCTCAAATTCCAGCCGCTCTGCATAATTGACAGCCCTCCCAGAGTGGTATGCACGATATAAGGCAAAATGTGCATACTAAATTGTTGGTAACTTGCTTGATGCATGGATAGAGAGCAAGATGATGCAGAAAATTTCCCCTTAACACAGAAATCCAGGGCTGCAGTAATCTCCTACAAACCGGCTCCAAATCCAGGATCAACAGATGGTACAATTCCTCATTGCCACACAAGGGATTGCTGATTAGCGTGATAGATTGCAAATACGGAAGTATGGGCATCAGCTATTTGGTGCCAGATGCTTTATGTCAGCTCAACTCTCTCTGCTGATCCAGATCTTCCTCTTCCAAGCAAAGAGATAAGAGAAACCAAAAGCAAGTATTAATGCTTTCTGAGGTCAGACACCTTAAAGAGGAAAAAGGAAGCACTAGGATCAATGCCAAATCTAGTGGAAGATTGAAAAACCAAAACAAAATATTTTATTTTTGAAAGGAACATCGGACTGCGAAGGTGTCCTTTAATGACACATTTGACTGTCAGCAGCTGCATGGTAACTTGTAGCATTTTTTTTACACAGGTGCTCATTTTGCAATGAAATTCACTGAATACTGAATCTACATTTAAATGTAATTTGCATGCAGTATTGATTATTTCAACAGATGCTATTAAAAAGATCCGTGCTCCCAGGAAAATTAGAACAAATTATTTTTCAAAATGGGAATCGATGACTCACTCCATCTTGCTGTCTCCCTGGAACTATCTGTAAATCAAATGGAACTCAAGGCTGGGGCCAAGTGCTTAAATGCTTTTCCTATTAATTATCTTTTATCCCCAGTTCCTATACTTGAATTGCAGTAGTGGAGGCTACAAGTTCACTTCTTTCAAATTTACAGCTCCATGTGGATTTTCTCGTGTGCAATTTCATCAGATGAGATTTATAATTTCAGCAACAGCTTCTAATAATGAAATCTACAGTGACTGAGAATCTTGGCTAGATATGGCTATGGTACAAGTTCATCTATATCTCGAAGCTTTAGGGAAAGTATGGATGATTGATGCCTTTTCATTTGCATCGGCCTGATGCAAATGGAAAATGTTTACGATTCCTGAGTCCTAAAGGAAATTGGACAATAGAACTATTTTATGGGAAAATGCTCTGACAGACACACTCATGACTTGGTTCACTTTTTTAATCTCCCCATCTTTAATAACATATTGGAATCCAACAAATACTAGCCATTGCCTTCAGCGTGCAATAAAAAAAAATACACTTCCGGTAAGATGGCGATTGCTTAGCTGCTCCGAACTTTTGTTCCGTTACTGTCGCTACCTTTGCACTAAATGTCTCCATTTTATAAAGCTTAGTTAGGAATTATTTCGGTATCTCTTACTTGCCTGTGAATATATCTAACCTACAATGTCTAGCAAGAGTTCTAAATCCGGGAGAAAAGAAACTACGACCTCGTCGGACGTGACGATGGAGGCGCTTGAAAATCTCCGAGACGAAATCTTAAAGGAAATTAAAACCGCTTTCAAACAGTTAGAAGAGAAACTGGATCGGATCAACGATAAAGTGGACAAACATGCTGAACACTTATCTCGCATCAATTCGACTTCTGAAGCTTTAGAAAGTCGGGTTCGATACTTGGAGACTCTCTGTTCCAGCTTAGAGGAAAAATCTAATAAACTTCTTTCCAAAATGGTGGATCTCGAAAATCGCAGCAGACGCTGCAACATCAGAATTCTGGGATTACCAGAGGCAACTGAGAAGGGGTCAACCGTGAAGTTTTTCGCCGAGTTTCTCTGTGAGATATTCGGGAAGGATCTGCTTCCGAAGCCGCCCGAGCTCGAACGGGCACACAGAGTTTACGTTCCCTCCGGAATTCTGGGCTCCCGCCCGCGACCAGTAATCTTGTGTTTCCATCAATACCAGGTAAAACACAGTCTGATTGTGGAGGCACGTCACAGAGGCTCTTTTTCTTTCCGGGATACAACCATTCGCTTTGTGGAAGATTTTGCACCCCAGACCTTAAAGATGCGCGCTGAGTATAAAGGCGTAATGAAAGTACTTTTTGATCATGGTTTCAAACCTTCCTTCCGTAATCTTGCTGACCTAAGAATCAAGTTTAATACCGGGGAATTCAAGTGGTTCAAATCAGCGAGGGAAGCTGAAGCGTTTGTGGCAAGTCTTCCGGCTATCCAGTCATCTTCGGAATCTGATCGGACCTCCTAAAATGGTGGATGAGTACTCCTCGTAGTAAAATTACTTTCTCTGGACTCGGAATTCACTTGAATCACTCAGACATTATTCACTGAAACTCTAAAGGCTGTTGACAATCTCTCCCGGGATTTGGTGTGTGTGTAATCTATTTTTACCTCTGTATAATTTTATCTATAGAGTTCTACAACTAATTCTAACTTGTTTTGGAGGTTTGAAGTCTTTAGTGAAGGCCTCCCTGTTTGTCGGTTCACAGTTCAACTGCTGATTTATTTTTCCTCTGTTTTAAATATTTATTTATTTTATCTTTTTCTTTTCTTCACCCCCTTTTTTTTCCATTCTCTGAATTTTTTTTTCTCCCTTCTCGGTAAACGGTTGATAAATACTCGTCCTGAATTTATAATTTTCCCCTTCCTCTTTTTTCCTTTTTCCTTCTTACCTTTTTTTTTCCTTTTCTCTTACTTTATTCTTCTATAATATTTCGCAGGTAGGTTAGTTTTGGTTTTCTTCCGATTTTCTCTGTATTAAGTTGTATATCTCGGCAGAAGGTGTTCTAATCTGTAGTTATGTTTTCTAGTGCATAAACTAGTTACTGTTTGTTATAGCATTTATACAGAACTGCTGTCAATGACACAGATCTGGAAGTTGTATTTGGGTTAATTTTTTTGGTAGAGCTAGCTACTTGTTTTGGTAGCCGTCTAGTTTTGGGTTGTGTGTGTGGGGTGGATTTTCCAGTTCCAACATTTCTTTATTGTTTAGGACATGTTTATATTTTGACCTTACGAATCTATGTTTACATCTCTGCTCCCAGACTGCTATTGTACCGCTTGATTTTTTATATGCCTGCTGCCTTTTATGCATTAGTAAGTGATAATGGCTACTGCACTTAAATTTGTGAGCTGGAATGTAAAGGGACTGAACCACCCTGTTAAAAGGAGGAAGGTATTCTCACATATTAAACAACTCAAAGCTGACATTGCTTTCCTCCAAGAAACTCATATTCGTTGTTTCGATAACTCCCGGCTTCTGTCCAAGTGGGCGGGTCAGCATTTTCATTCATCCTTTGCCGCTAAAGCTAGGGGAGTCTCCATTCTTATTAACTCAAATATTCCTTTTGAACTCCATAATAAAATATCGGACACAAATGGCCATTTTATTATTGTTTCTGGTAAACTATATAACACTAAAGTTGCACTAGCAAACCTGTATGCCCCCAACTTTGATGATGTTAACTTTTTTGAACGGTTTTTTTCCCTCACTACCAGACTTAAACTCATACTCTCTTATATTGGGTGGTGACTTTAACTGTTGGTTGGATCCTAAACTGGACCGATTGTCCTCTGTTACCAGATCACCTACCAAATCTGCCTTAGCTATTCAGTCGTTTCTCTCTAATTTTGGTATCTCTGATATATGGCGTTTCCTCCATCCTACAGAGAGAGATTATTCCTTTTTCTCACATGTTCACCATACCTTCACTAGAATTGACTATTTCCTAGTCGATAACCAACTTATCCCATTTGCCCACACTTGTGACTATCAGAGTATACTGATTTCTGACCATGCCCCAATTACCCTCTCTCTGAACTTTCCCGGTCTCCCTCAGAGGAACAAACACTGGCGGTTCGATTCAACGTTATTATCGGATGATGATTTCGTAAAATTTATTAAAGACCAGATAACCTTCTATTTTAACACTAATACATCACCTGAAGTGCCATCCCAGATTGTCTGGGATGCCATGAAAGCATATTTGAGGGGTCAAATAATCTCTTACACAGCAAATCTCAATAGAAGATCCCGTGCAGATCGAGCAGACCTCATTAACCAGATTAAAGATGTGGATCAATTATATGCCCAAACTAAGAACCCTGAATTATACAAGAAGCGCGTTGAACTCCAAACTAAATTTAACCTTCTGTCCACTCAACCTGTCGAACGCCAACTTCTCGAAAGCAAGAGCCGCTTTTACATTCATGGGGATAAGTCTGGTAAATTCCTAGCCAATCAGCTGAGGCATTCTAAAGCCAAACAACATATTACAAAGATCCGGAAGGAGAACGGAGACTTTACATCGGATCATTTAGAAATTAATGACGCATTTAAAAATTTTTATTCTCGGCTTTATTCCTCTGAATCCCTGAATGACAATATCTCTGTGGATCAATTTTTACAGAATCTGAATATCCCCTCACTTTCATCTGATTTCAAAGCCAAACTTAATGCGCCTATATCACTAGAAGAAATATCTTTTGCAATTTCTGCACTGTCCTCAGGGAAATCTCCTGGACCTGATGGGTTCCCTGTGGAATTTTATAAATCATTCTCCTCACTTCTTTCTCCTCAGTTACTTTCAGTATTATCTGACTGGGTTAACTACGGCAAATTGCCATCCTCTTTCAATGAGGCATCTATTATTCTTCTTTTAAAAAAGGGCAAAGACCCAACAGAGTGTTCCTCGTACAGGCCGATCTCTCTGCTCAATGTTGATGTAAAGATCTTAGCTAAAGTGTTGGCTCATAGATTAGAAACCGTTATTCCCTCCATTATCTCTGATGACCAAACAGGCTTTATTAAAAACCGTCTCCCTTTTTTTAACATTCGGCGTCTATTTAATATTTTATACTCAGTTCCAACCGGGACTCCTGAATGTGTTATCTCCCTTGATGCGGAGAAAGCATTTGATCGTATAGAGTGGAACTACCTTTTTGCAGTCTTAGAAAAATTTGACCTCGGCCAAAGTTTCATCTCTTGGATCCAATTGCTGTACCTGTGTCCTACTGCTTCTGTTCTAACTAACTTTCAGAAATCTCAAGTATTCAATCTCAAACGTGGCACCCGTCAGAGATGCCCCTTAAGTCCCCTTCTCTTTGATTTGGCTATAGAACCTCTGGCGATAGCATTTCGAAAATGTCCTGAACTGACCGGGATTTGGAGAGGGGGTGTTGAGCATAAAGTCTCTCTCTATGCTGATGACTTACTACTCTTTCTCTCATATCCGTCTACATCCTTACCTCTAATGTTTTCACTTCTTGACCAGTTTAGCCAGATCTCTGGCTATAAACTCAACTTACATAAGAGTGAACTTTTCCCAATTAATAAAGAAGCACAAGAACTAATATTTCGTGATCTCCCTTTTAAAGTAGTCCATTATCAATTTACTTATCTTGGAATTACAGTCACAAGGAAGTTTAAAGATCTCTTTTGTGAAAACTTTGTCAATCTTTCATATGCTACAAAACAGAGTCTGGTACAATGGTCACCTCTATCTATGTCCTTGGTAGGTCATATCAATGTTGTCAAAATGTATGTTCTCCCCAAATTTTTATACTTATTTCAATCTATCCCAATTTTTATTCCTAAATCTTTTTTTGATTCCTTAGACTCTATTATTTTGTCATATCTGTGGCAGAATAAGCGCTCTAGAATTAATAAAATCCACCTCCAAAAATCTAAAAAAGAGGGTGGCATGGCTTTACCTAACTTTCGCTTATATTACTGGGCAGCTAATATACGTTGTGCTGCCTTCTGGTCTTTCTTCCACGGTCAACCTGAGTGCCCTAACTGGGTGGCAATGGAGTTGAGCTCCACTAAAGAATTATCTATATCTGCACTTCTTGGCTCTGCACTCCCTAGCAGTCTGCCCAGATCAATAGCTAATCCTCTGGTTAGACACACTTTGCGTATATGGGCTCAGTTCAGGAAATGCTATGGTTTCCAGGGGTTTTCCATTTCTAGCCCTGTCGCACATAATCACCTTTTTTTTACCTACCACGTTTGATTCAGCATTCCATGTTTGGTACAGGAAGGGCATTAGACATTTTGAAGATCTCTTCATTGATAACCGCTTCGCTTCTTTTCAACAGCTCTCTGTTAAGTTCAACCTGCCTAACGCTCACTTTTTCAGATATCTCCAAATCCGACACTTTACTGCTCCTTTAATTCCTAACTTTCCTGAAATGCCTGCGAAAAATGCTATGGACCTATTTCTCTCCATTAATCCACTAGGTAAAGGTTTAATTTCAATTATCCAAGATAATCTAGCAGCCTTACGACGGGCCCCTGTGGATAAAATTAAAATGGCCTGGGAGCAGGATTTAAATATCTCCTTATCCGAGGAGAGCTGGGACTCAGTTCTCAAATCGGTTAACTCAACCTCTCTTTGTGCTCGCCATTGTCTCTTACAGTTTAAGATTGTTCATAGAGCCCATATGTCTAAATCTAAACTATCTCGATTCTACCCTGGCATTAGTCCGCTCTGTGATAAATGCAAGAGGAGCGTGGCCTCTCACATCCATATGTACTGGCTCTGTCCTAGCTTGGAGAAATTCTGGAAAGATGTCTTCACTACACTATCGGGTATTCTGAATCAGCACCTAGAACCTAACCCCTTAATTGCTCTGTTCGGTTTTTGGGGCGAGACAGATTTATGTCTGGGTCCGACCAAATGCCGAATACTATCCTTTGCCTCTCTCCTGGCAAGACGCTTGATCCTCCTTAGATGGAGAGATGTTGCCCCGCCCACTCATGCGCAATGGCTTAACGACATTATGGCCTGCTTGGACCTCGAAAAAATTCATTATTCAGTTCTCAATTCGGATTTAAAGTTCCATAAGATCTGGGGGCCTTTTATCGAGTACTTTCATAACCTTCCTCTTGACTAGGGTTTTTTTTTCTTTTCGGTCCCTTGCTTTCAGCTCCCTTTTTTTTCCTGGTAGTAGGCATTATTATCCTCTGTTGCTAAGTGTATTCACAGTCTGGGAGTTTGACTGTCCGGACTTATACTCTCTATATTGTGTGGTGGTTGGTCTGGAATTGTTGTTTTTTTTTCTTGTGTTGTGGGGTTTGGGGAGGACACTAAGCTCACTTGTCTTTAATTTAGGTGCTTTTTTGTTAAATTCTCTTCCTTTGTAGCATATTGTTATTGTATGCTTAACCTTGCTCTGTATTAATGCTCCTCATTGGGATTTGGGGTTTTTAATTTTGTAAAATGTTTTGAAAAACTAATAAAAAAATTTAAAAAAAAAATACAGGTTTGAAAATGTAAATCATCTCAATAATGCAAAAGTCCAGACAATGGTAAATGTGGCATCTCCCAACAGAAACACTTCTTCCTCTCTCCTCATGATTCCAAACTTATTGTGTATCTGATACTGGTATCCTATTCTTTTGAACTTATTTCCATTAAGCAACTAACAAGCTGTAATTTTAAAACAATGATCAGCTGTACAAATTATACTTACAAGCCCACTCACTTGCAAAATTCCCATTGTCAAAATTCTACTTGAACCTCTTCACAACATTTTCCATTCTTGTCAAATTTTCTCACTTCTAACTTTGATTTCTTTACTAGCCCCTTCATACTTTTCAAATCTACATTTATCCTTCCTCTAATTCTACAGCAGACTTTCACTGCCTATATATGAGCACTTAGTGTACCTAATCAGTTACTTTGATTACTAGCTTCATGACTGTACACTTTCCTTCTTCATTTTCTCAGCAGATCTATGGTAATTGATATATATCAATCTCACCATCTCACTCTAATGCATCTGTATTGCTTTTATCGTATTATACTCATTTTATTCAATTAGAACTATTACATTTTCAAAAATGGTTTATACTGCTACCCAATAATATTACATCCAGAGCCTACAAAGAATTTTTCACAGAGTATGTTTACGCCATAACACTAGGTGAAAACATGACCAATGTGAAAGATAATACGGGGGAAAAAGTTTCCTAGTGTCCAGAAACATAAAGCCCACAGACATCAATGCACTCATAGGAAAAGTGATATCTTTTTTTTTGTTTTAAGCTGTGTTGAAAGCAACTAGATGGCTATTTACTTTCTACACAACCAAGCAAACGAAAGCAATTAATGAAAAAGCTAGCAATAAAATCATGATGTCATTCCAACATCCAGAGCTATTGACAACCCAGAAGTAACTATTGTTGATTATGCTTATCATCCACAGTAAATTAATCGGAAAAAGGCAATATGCTTAAGAAATTAAAGGGAGATAAAAATAGGACAGCGACAAAACAGCAACCATTACATAATTTGTCTGTGGATAATCACAAAGTCCACTGACAGAAATTGATGTCCATACAGACAAGAAATTATTCCTTTTGATTTAATTATTAAACATGAGACAGTGAACATTCTTTCTATCCAGCACAATAGGTAACATAATAGCTGTATTATGACTGATAATATAAATGTATTGATTTTTGCATGCACAGTAGAACCAGCTACTTTTACTAATAAGATGTCAGGTCAAATTATTAAGATATCCAGCATGCCTCAAAGCAACATCTTACAGAAAAAGCAATGAATCAAAGGTGACACTGCATGCCTCTAGATTTCCTGATCTGAGCCTAGAATGTGGACTATTTCCTGGTGTCCAGAATTCCTGAGACATCCAGACCCCTCCTTCATGCGACTTCCTCTCTCCAGATCTATTCATTGCTAACTTCCCATGCCATTATCTCAACTTACTTTAATAAGCAGATAGATACTTTATTGATCCCAAAGGAAATTGCACTATCACAGTAATATTACAAGTGCACAGATGTACAAATATACAAATGTTAGAAGAGAAGAAAGAAAGAGGTAAATAAGTTTGAGTAAATAAGTTAACTCAAGCAGTCTAGCAGGAGGGGGTCATCACTTCCCTGGCTATAGGCTGCCTAATGGCCGAGGGTAAGAATGACCTCATATAGCGCTCTTTGGAACAGCGCAGTTGTCTTAGTCTATTAGTAAAAATGTTCCTCTGTTCAGCCAAGGTGGCATACAGAGGGTGAGAAACATTGTCCAGAATTGTCAGGATTTTCAGTAGGGTCCTTTGTTCTACCACAACCTCCAGTGTGTCCCGTTTGACTCCTGTAACAGTGCCAGTCTTTCTAATCATTTTATTGAGTCTGTTGGCATCACCCGTGTTGATGCCATTGCCCCAGCACACCACCGCATAGACGATTGTACTGGTGACAACAGACTGGTAGAACATGTGAAGGAGAGGCCTGTATACTCCAAAGGACCTCAGTCTCCTCAGGAAGTAGAGGCAACTCGATCTCTTCTTGTACACATCCTCTGTGTTTGTGCTCCACTCAAGTCTGTCATCCAGGGGTATCCGAGATATTTTTAGGTCCTCACCACATCCATGTCCACACCATCAATAGTAACAGGAAGCAGTGCAGGCCTAGTCTTCCTAAAGTTCATCACCATCTCCTTTGTCTTACTGATGTTGAGTTGCAGATGATTCAGCTTGAAATTATTGGTACAAGGTTGCTCAGTCAGAAATTTGATCTTTAAAATACAAAATGTAAACATTGAGGTATGAACAAGATCCAAAATGTGCATTAAATAGTAATAGTACAAAATACAGATGTGCAATGAAACCATATACTCATACACTTGAGGAGGAGTTGTAGAGTCATATAGTCACAGGGAGAAAGGGTCTCTTGTGGTAGTCAGTGGTGCACCTCAGTGGAATCAGTCTGTTTCTAAAGGTGCTCCTCTGTTCGTCCAGTATGTCATGGTGAGGTGAGGCACGTTGTCCATAATGTTCTGTGGCTTCTGCAGCATCCTCCTCTCAGACACAACCACCAGGGAATCTAGTTCCACACCCAGAACAGAACCAGCCTTCCTGATGAGCTTATCGATCTTCTTGGTGTCAGCTGCTCTCACCCAGCAGACTAGAGTGCAGAACAGAATGCTGGCCATAACTGAGTCGTGGAACATTTGCAGCATAGTACTGCAGACGTTGAATGACCGGAACCTCTTCAGGAAGTGCAGTCAGCTCTGTCCCTATTTGTACAGAGCCTCTGTATTTATAGTTCAATCTAACCCTTGCAACACTCTGCTCACCGAGGGTCATCAAGCATGCTGAAGTGGGAGCCACTGTTGTGGATTGACAAACTGACTTTTTCCTCACGTCCTTACATTGAACTTCCTCCTCAGAAAAACTAAGCATCAATTCTCAGACACTTCTTCATTCCACCCAATGGCCCAGGACCACAAAGGTGAATATTAGGCTATAGCGTCCAAGTCACATTATCTGTGTCCTTCTAAGTCCTCATCTTCACCTGCATTCTTCCAAAAAAATCAGTCTCATGGGCTGCAGAACAATATTTCTATTAATTCTCCATGATCTCCAAGCAGGAGTGCCATAATAAATCCATTGCTTCAAGAGCTAGTTCCCCAAAGAATTTATTTCTTCCTACCATGCCTCTGTTCTTGTTCCCCTTGCCCAGTCCCTTTCACTTGCAATTGTGGAACCTCTAATGCTCTTAACTGCTTGGATAGCTCCTGGTTTCCTGGTCCCAATTATTTTGACTTCAGCATGGACATCCAGTAATTTTGTACTTCCATCCCTGCTGCCATCATGGAGGAGGTTCAGGAACAGTTATTACCCCTCAGCCATCATGCTCTTGAACCGGCGCGGATAACTTCACTCACTCAACACTGAACTGATTCCACAACCTATCGACTCAATTTAAAGGACTCTACAACTCATGTTCTTTATGTTTATTGCTTATTTATTTATTTTAATATTACTATTATTATTTTCTTTTTTTGTATTTGCACAGTCTTCTCTTTTGCACATTGGTTGTCTGTCTGTCTTTGCTGTGCGGTTTTTCATTTATTCTATTGTGTTTTTTTCTATTTATTGTGAATGCCTGCAAAAAAATGAATCTCAGGATAGTATAAGGTGACATATATGTACTTGGAAAATAACTTTCCTTCAAACTGAACTTTGAAACAGCACCCCCTTAATGCCACCTCTTTTGTCTGTCTGAACCCTTTCTTACAATGACCAGCTTCGTATTCGACTCCACTCACTTTCTCTGAGAAGGTGAATGATAAGAAAAAATAAAAGACTAAAAATGGGAGGAAATGAGGAGATTTGTGCAAAGGGTTGGAGAGGTGATCTGGAGGAGGTGGGGTCAGATAGCAACAGGGTAAAGGATGAACTTACTGTAAGGAAGATTGATACTGAACTCTCCATTGCATTAATCCAGATAGAGTTGAAACTTTTAACCCTTGTCAGGGAAAGCACCACTAATCTGAACTTCTAGCATTATATTGTTCACAAATCTCATATAAGAGAAGAATTTCACCTAGGGAATATCAAAAATACATTGTACACCAGTGAAGCCAATTGCTTATTCAGCAATTACAAGTATACTGCGTCCGGCGCTCCCGGTGTGGCCTTTTATATATTGGTGAGACCCGACGCAGACTGGGAGACCGTTTCGCTGAACACCTACGCTCTGTCCGCCAGAGAAAGCAGGATCTCCCAGTGGCCACACATTTTAATTCCACGTCCCATTCCCATTCTGATATGTCTATCCATGGCCTCCTCTACTGTCAAGATAAAGCCACACTCAGGTTGGAGGAACGACACCTTATATACCGGCTGGGTAGCCTCCAACCTGATGGCATGAACATTGACTTCTCTAACTTCCGTTAATGCTCCTCCTCCCCTTCTTACCCCATCCCTAACATATTTAGTTGTTTGCCTGTTCTCCATCTCCCTCTGGTGCTTCTCCCCCTCCCCCTTTCTTTCTCCCGAGGCCTCCTGTCCCATGATCCTTTCCCTTCTCCAGCTCTGTATCACTTTTGCCAATCATCTTTCCAGCTCTTAGCTTCACCCCACCCCCTCCAGTCTTCTATCATTTTGCATTTCCCACTCCCCCCACTACTTTCAAATCTCTTAACATCTTTCCGTTCAGTTAGTCCTGATGAAGGGTCTCGGCCCGAAACGTCGACAGCGCTTCTCTTTATAGATGCTGCCTGGCCTGCTGTGTTCCACCAGCATTTTGTGTATGTTCTTTGAATTTCCAGCATCTGCAGATTTCCTCCTGTTTGCTTGTCCAGCAATTTTTGTGCATAACCCTATGCAAATCCTTGCACTTATTTATTTAAACTCATCCTTAAAACCCATTTCTCTGATTGAATGTTTACCATTCTTCTCGGTTACATCCCCATTTAGATCAGAGTCGATCTTACTTCCTGTAGACCCATGAAGCAGTTTGTTGTTCATTTTAAAGGCATCATGCAAATACTGGTATTGACCAATCATTAATCATCTGAACTATTATAATATATAGAAAGCACTAGGATCCTAGTATGCACTGCTGCAGTGCTCCATTCAGTAATCCCACTAGACAAATCAATACCCAAGAGCATCAGCATAAGTAGTTTATATAGGCTGCTGACACTGTTCTACCATAAACTTAAAAAAAATGAACTTTACCTTTATGTCCATAAAATGCATCTCTCCCAGCTCTGAAATTACAGATTATCTACAATCCTGTGGAGTAGAGAATTCTAAATTCTCTGATTGAGGAAATTTATCTTCATATCAGTCAACCCCCTCAGTCAAAGACATTGATTTCATGTTCAAGATCTTGAAGCCAGGGGGACAGTTCCTTTGCATGTGTCTTATCAGCCTTCTAATAATTTGACATATTTCAGTGAAATCAGTCCTCATTTTTCTGAAGTCCAAAGCCTACTTAAAAAATACTCTGTTCATCACTGGAATCAATCTAGAGAACATATGCTGCATCCCTTCTGCAACTTACCTATTTATGACAGCAAAACTATACACAGAGGTCTAGTACTTCAATCAAACTCTTTAACAGGTACAGCAGTACACAAGTACTCCCCAAAGCCCTACATAACTGCAGCACAAGAGACCTTTACATTTGTACTTCAGATCCGTGCTCCTGACTGACTGCTGCAGCTCCATGTTAATATTCTGCGATTCCTATATGAAATCATATGTCAGCAGCTGTCTGCAATATCAAACAGATACAATTACTTATTATGCTGGGTAGAAAGGACCATGAAAATTTTAAGTCCTTGTCTAATTTGGATGCCAGCTTTCAGTTCATTCTTAACTATACCTAACCTACAGTGTGACTGCTACTTTAATAAAGAGTGTGCTTTGGAGCCAGCTATTTCTAACCTTCAATTACATAATAAAGTCCCCTATTCCCATCTACCAACTGTTCCCCAATTAGTTTATGTTGGATGAACAAAGTAGTTATTTCTTTTAAAGGTGAAAGATCCATCATTGATATTTCTAATGCCCTCTGGACCAATCAGCTCCCCCAAAGTCTTAACGAAAATAGGTGAATGCATTAGAGAGATAAACTTTTAAATCTGGGAGCACTTCATTTGGAGAATTGTACATGTACTCTATTACTTAAGGAAGGAAAAGGAGGGAAATCAGGGAATTGTCAACTTGTTAACCTGAATTTTGCTTTGAATAATTACAAGAGTTGATAATTAAGGACGAAGGACTGAACATGCTGAAATTTTTCAGTTGCTGTGAGAGGACCGGTATGGATGTGTGAAGTCTATAATGAACCGGACTGGATATTTTTCAAGAGATGACTGAAGTGAAAGGGGATTGTCAAAGGATATTATTTATAATTAACTTCCAGAAGGCATCTGATAACATCCATAATAAGACCCTGTTAGCTACAGGTGAAGCATATGGAACAGAAAGCAAGGATGAGCTGGCTAGGAAATTAGAGAGCACTGGGAGGCAAAGAGTCACGACATGGAGCTGCAGGCAGAATGAGAGAAAGTACTTCCACTTTTTGAGAAAACTAGGGAATTCAAGAGGGCTTATTGGCATTTAGATATTCAGCTGGACCACCTACAGAAATAGTGTGGCTGCTCAAACAGGTCAGGGGCTTGATATCCCAAAGCAAATGATTCCCCTGTTGACATCCCCAAAGGTGTTTGCCATCTGTAAATCATAAGTCAAATGCATGATGGAATAATCGCAGGATTAATGTAGCAACAATCAAGATACCTGACAGCACTCAGGACACCGAAGCCCACTTGATTAGTATCTCACCCTCCATCCAAAATATACAATTCCTCTACCACTGGGTACAGCAGATCTACTGTCAATGTTCTTGCCCAGGTTCTGCCAACACATAACCTCTGACCAAGGAGGACATGAATAACAAGGTCATGCACAACCATCATTTGATGTTCCACTCCCAGCTGCACACCTGACTTTGATATATACTGAAGTTCCTTTAATGTTATTTGTTCTAAATCCCAGACCTCCCTATCTAATAGCACTTTGCAAGTATCTTCAGCAGAAAGGCTATGGCAATCCAAGGAGCGAATTGGGGATGAGCAATTAATATTGGCCCAAAAAAGGACGGTACATTAATTATACATTGTGAAATATTACAATGAAAATGTCATCAGATTATCCCTCAAATGACTTTGTACATGTCAGGTGATCATATCAGCAAGATAATCTTCTGTAAACAAGAGCTTCTTTAAACAGATGTTAAAATTCAGAATTACTCAACTGAATACAACCAATAAAGCCAAAAATCAATAAAGCCACAGAAAATTGAATTTGTGAAAAATTACTTGATTTTGATTCATAGGATAACTACAAATTTGTTCAGAGAAAGGTGGCAGCAATTGAAAGATAGAGTCATAGAGCATTACAGCACAGAAACAGGCCCTGCTGCCCATCTAGTCTGTGCCAACCTGGTTATCCGCCTGGTCCCAACCTACCTACACCATGGCCTTCCACACCCTTCTCTTCCAAACTCTTAGAAGTTGCATTTCAACCTGTACCCATTGCAACTTGTTCCACGCTTGCACCACCATCTGGGTGTAGTTCCTCCTCAGGTTTCCTTTAAATGGCTCACCTTTCACCTCAAACCAATGACCTCTAGTTCTAGTCTCAGCCATCCTCAGTGGAAAAAGGAACATGTATTTACTCATCATCTATACCCCTTTCTCATTACACATGGTTAAACTTGATCAGACCACTAACTCTTTCTGCAAACTAGCTTGCTCCCACACTCCCCCACCACCCTCCTGAGTGAGACCTATTTTACAGAAAAACTGTTTGTGATCCATCAATGAGTCAAAACATTTCTTTGAATAATTAATAAGGAGAACCTTTACAGTACATGTGTAATGTAAAATTGTGTCAGCAAACATTAATATAAATCTTGTTGCTTGCTAAGCATTTAAATATGGTTACAAGTAATATAATTTTAATGTCCTTTCTTCTAGGATATTTTAATTGATCTGTACTTTATGTGATATTGTAAGTACTTCAGAAGTAGCTTTGTCATTAGTGATACAATGCTGTTCAGATTATTACATTAATGAATGGAGACAATAATGGATACTGCTTAAATGATGAGTGAATACTGACAACAATGAGAGTACAATCTTAAACCTTAAATGAAAGCTCTGGATGAAAGGTTGAGTTGCTTCACCAAGACTCTGAAATTTAGGGTATCAAGGCACAGGAACCGGAATGAATAACAAAAGTTAACTGCTGTATTTCAGCGATAAACCTACTGCCACAAAAGAATACTCCAACTATATACCAATAATATCAATCATTTCCCAGATATGATGGGAAAAGAAAAAAAGCAGCAAGCATCCCAAACATCCCCACACCAAAAGGAACACCAAACAGAATAATAACAAATTATCATGAAATATTTTCTGCCTCTGCATCTGCATCCACCAGCATGTGATAGGGGCTGAACTCTGCACCAATGGTCTGGAAAAGTACTCATGAAAGGGGTTTCTTGGTTCAAAGTACGAAGTCCAAAGTAAAATTTATTATCAGAGTACACGTCACCACATACAACCCTGAGATTCTTATTCCTGCAAGCATACTTAGCAAATCTACAGAATAGTAACTATAAACAGGATCAATGAACAACAAACTGTACAAATACAAATATAAATAACTAAACAGCAATAAATAATGAGAGCATGAAATAACAAGAAAAATCAGTCCTTGATGTGAGACCATCTGCAGTGGGAACACCAGAAATAGAATGAGTGTAGTTATCCCGTTTTGTTGTTTGAGAGGCAGTAACTGTTCTTGAACCTGGTGGAGTAGATCCTGAGGCTCTTGTACCTTCTGACTGATGGCACCAACAGGAAAAGAGCATGGCCTGGGTGGTGAGGATCTTTGAAGATGGATGCTGATTTTCCACGGCAACATTTCACGTAGATGTGCTTAGTGGTTGGTCATAAGAAAAGACAAATATCTGTCCTTATTTGCCCCATTCTTTGTTCCTTGATACTCTAAGAGTCTTAGTGAATTAACCCCAACTTTCATTCACAGTTTGCATTTAAGATTTGGGATTATGGTCTCGTTGTTTGTATTCACTCATCTTAGGACATTTTGCTACATTTATGCTGCTATGTAGGTGTAGAAATTAGTTTGGGTAATTTGCACTTTACCATCTCAAATTTCAATGTACAGTATATGTCACAAGTAAATGAAGAGGTTATAGATGTAGGAAGTCTAAAATTAAAACAGAAAATGTAGATAACATTCAGCCTATCAAAAGGAAAAATTAAGTTAATATTTCAGGTCAAAGGCTCTTTATCAGAACTCAGACAGAGTAAAAACAAGCAGAGAGGGTGGAATAGGAAACAATCAGACAAAGTAGGGTGAGGTCAGGTTGCTGCAGGACCAAATTGTTGATACCGTATTCTAGTTAGAGTCATAGAAAAGTATAGCATAAAAATACGGCCTTTGGCCCCTGCTGAAACGATCTAAACTGTCTATTCCCATCAACCTGCAGCAGGACCATAGCCCTCCGTACCCTCACAATCCATGTACCTACCCAAACTTCACGGAGACATTGAAATCGAGCTCACGTGCACAACTTGTGCTGGCAGTTCAATCCACACTCTCACGACCCTCTGCCTGAAGAAGTTTTGTCGTTGCAATGAGGAGGGCAGAGAGAAGTAGCATGAATAAAGATTTGTAAATGGGGAAGGACAAGTGAGATGGTGGTGGACTTTAGGAGATCTAGGCCTCATATGGAGCCAGTGATCATTAATGGAGAATGTGTGGAGCAGGTTAAGACCTACAAGTATCTGGGAGTACAGTTAGACGAGAAGCTAGACTGGACTGCCAACACAGATGCCTTGTGCAGGAAGGCACAGAGTCGACTGTACTTCCTTAGAAGGTTGGCGTCATTCAATGTCTGTAGTGAGATGCTGAAGATGTTCTATAGGTCAGTTGTGGAGAGCGCCCTCTTCTTTGTGGTGGCGTGTTGGGGAGGAAGCATTAAGAAGAGGGACGCCTCACGTCTTAATAAGCTGGTAAGAAAGGCGAGCTCTGTCGTGGGCAAAGTACTGGAGAGTTTAACATCGGTAGCTGAGCGAAGGGCGCTGAGTAGGCTACGGTCAATTATGGAAAACTCCGAACATCCTCTACATAGCACCATCCAGAGACAGAGAAGCAGTTTCAGCGACAGGTTACTATCGATGCAATGCTCCTCAGACAGGATGAAGAGGTCAATACTCCCCAATGCCATTAGGCTTTACAATTCAACCGCCAGGACTTAAGAACTTTTTAAAAGCTATTATTAATGCTTTTTGAGATAGTGATTTAGATGCATATCATATTTTTTACTGAGTTAAGTATTGTATGTAATTAGTTTTGCTACAACAAGTGTATGGGACATTGGAAAAAAAAAAGTTGAATTTCCCCATGGGGATGAATAAAGTATCTATCTATCTATCTATCTTAGCGGCAGAAAGCACAAACAACAACAGAAAAAAAAGCAAGTAAAAGCTTCAAAATACAGAGGTATACGGAATGTTAACAGGACCTCCTGAGGACAAACTAGATAAAAGAGCCAGATGAAAAGCCCCCCAAGGGTTAACAGCTTTTACCTGATCCATCCATCCTTTGTAATTTAAAATTAACTGGTTTTCTTTCTGACCCAGTCCTAACAATTCATTTTCAGCCTGAAAAAATAACTTCTGCTTTCCACCGATCCTCCCTGACCTGCTGATTTTTTTCTATTATATATATTTTCGCATGCCAAAAGTAGAAGTAAATGGGATCCGACAAAGGCTCTTGATTGAAACATTTGGAGAATAACTTGTATCCTGGCTGTATTCTAATCTTAAAGAAAAGGGACAACATTTCATTAGCCTATGATTACCTTACTTGGATTCATGTCATATTTTTTATCCATTTGTGCAAATGGAATATATATATATACACACATACACCTTTGACTTCTCCACAGCTCTGAATATCTCATTATTAGGAAAATAATTGAATTCCTCGATTTATTTATTTTCAATGGTTTCATCAGCAATAGTTTTGTTGCAGCTTAATAATGATGGTGAAGGAACTCAGAGTACAGATAAGGGGGGCAAAGGAGCAGTATAGGAGGAAGCTAGAACAAAAGCTGCAAAAAAAAAAGCATGAAGGAGGTGTGGGATGGGATGAAGATCATCACCGGATGCGGTGCAAAGCGGGGCGCAAACAGAAGTGGAGATGTGGAGAAAGCGAACCAGCTGAACAACTTCTTCAATAAGTTCGACAGGACAATCTCATCCTCACCGCAGAACTCCACACCAGGCTTGTCTTTCTACTCGTCCTCCCTCTTACTTCCCTCACAGGAAAATAGCCACTCACAGGAGACCTTGCCCACGCCCAGGATTACGGCTGCACAGGTGGAAGGTCAACTGAGGAAGATCTGTACCAGCAAGGCGGCTGGACCGGATGGAGTATCCCCACGATTACTGAGGGCCTGTGCGACTGAGCTGGGAGAACCACTACAGCGCATCTTCAACATGAGCCTGGAGCAGAGAAGAGTACCCAGACAGTGGAAAACATCCTGTATTGTCCCGGTACCGAAGAAACCACAACCAAAGGAGTTGAATGACTTCAGACCTGTTGCCTTGACGTCGCACGTGATGAAGACCATGGAGCGGCTGATATTACAGAATCTGAGGCCACAAACCAGGCACGCCCGGGATCCTCTTCAGTTTGCGTATAAGGAGAAGGTGGGAGTGGAGGATGCTATCACGTATTTGCTGCACAAATCCCTCTCTCACCTGGATGGGGTCAGTGGTGCTGTGAGGATTACATTCCTGGACTTCTCTAGTGCCTTTAACACCATCCAGCCCAAGATCTTAAGGCACAAACTAACGGAGATGGGAGTAGACTCTCACATGGTGGATTGGATAGTGGACTACTTGACAGATAGACCTCAGTATGTGCGGTTGGGAGACTGTAGGTCTGACACGGTGGTCAGCAGCACAGGAGCGCCGCAGGGGACCGTGCTCTCTCCGGTCCTGTTCACCCTGTACACATCAGACTTCTAATATAACTCGGAGTCCTGCCATGTGCAGAAGTTCGCTGACGACACGGCCATAGTGGGGTGTGTCAGGAATGGACAGGAGGAGGAGTATAGGAAACTGATACAGGACTTTGTGATATGGTGCAACTCAAACTACCTGCGTCTCAATATCACCAAGACCAAGGAGATGGTGGTGGACTTTAGGAGATCTAGGCCTCATATGGAGCCAGTGATCATTAATGGAGAATGTGTGGAGCAGGTTAAGACCTACAAGTAACTGGGAGTACAGATAGACGAGAAGCTAGACTGGACTGCCAACACAGATGCCTTGTGCAGGAAGGCACAGAGTCGACTGTACTTCCTTAGAAGGTTGGCGTCATTCAATGTCTGTAGTGAGATGCTGAAGATGTTCTATAGGTCAGTTGTGGAGAGCGCCCTCTTCTTTGTGGTGGCGTGTTGGGGAGGCACCTCACGCCTCACGTCTTAATAAGCTGGTAAGGAAGGTGGGCTCTGTCGTGGGCAAAGTACTGGAGAGTATAACATCGGTAGCTGAGCGAAGGGCGCTGAGTAGGCTACGGTCAATTATGGAAAACCCTGAACATCCTCTACATAGCACCATCCAGAGACAGAGAAGCAGTTTCAGCGACAGGTTGCTATCGATGTAATGCTCCTCAGACAGGATGAAGAGGTCAATACTCCCCAATGCCATTAGGCTTTACAATTCAACCGCCAGGAGTAAGATATGTTAAAGTGCCGGGGTTAGGACTCAATGTATTTAAGTAAACTACTTAAGAACTTTTTAAAAGCTATTATTAATGCTTTTTGAGAGGGTGTTTTTAGATGCATATCATATTTTTACTGAGTTAAGTATTATATGTAATTAGTTTTGCTACAATAAGTGTATGGGACATTGGAAAAAATGTTGAATTTCCCCATGGGGATGAATAAAGTATCTATCTATCTATCTATCTATCTACCATGACATGCAAGTTTAACAGATAAATCTGTCTTTCTTACATACAAATAGGACAACAGAAATCCACAGCTCAGAGCAATCATGTTCAAACAGGCTAAAACAGAATAAGCAATCTAATTCCTTTTCCTGGCCCTCAACTTGTAAGATACAGTAATTCACTAAGTTACAAAAAATCTGCTTTAGTTGTGCATATAGATATGTAATTTTAGCAGAAATTGTGATTTATAAACATTTGAAATTTGCCACAGAGTATTAATTAAATGTTAGACATAAAAATTATTTTTTCCTGTGCATTTAACAGGCAAAATTTTCTTAGTAATAAATATATTAATGAAAAAAATAATTATTTGTCCTGATAAAATTACTTGCATACTTATGAATACAGGTAATTAATTCATCGTGCAATAAGTAACACTTCCATTATTTCAAAAAAACATTTGTTAAATCTCAACTTATTTTCCCACCCAACAGAAAACAGAAAACAGAAAACAGAAAACTATTTTCACGAAACTACCCTTCCATTGTTGGACTATTATTTTCCACACTCAATTGATTCAACTTGAGTGCAAGTAGTAAACATCTTTTTCTGTTCATTTAAATCTAGAACACAATTGATCATTCTACACCAAAAGAAATGCTTTTATAGATTTCCCCCCAAGGCTTTTTTACATATCTCAGACCACCATCCATTCAGGCAGCAAACTCAATTCAATATTTGTTGTGGAATCAAAAATTAAAAAAAAATAAAAATTGTATTTTTTCACAAAAATACAATTGTGAAATATTGCAATTATTTACCTAAAGATTGATTGACAGTCAGAATGAATGATGTAAATAATGATTAGAGATTCCCTAAATATCATAAATCATCCTTTTCAATCATGTCATGTTTATCAACTGGAACCAAACCCGTTTAGAAACTTATTGCTGACAAGCTAAGTTTCTGACTAAGATCGATCTGTTGAAAGGGTATTGGTGCGTTTCTTTGACGGATAGAGGTAGAGAAATTTCTGCATTTGTGACACGTTCTGGGTTGTATGAATACATTGTTTTGCCACTTGGGATGAAGAATGCTCCAGGAACATTCCATAGAATGATTAATTCTGTAATTCGAGGGTTAAAATAGACAGATGCCTATATTGATGATTTAGACACAGGAAATGACACGTGGGAAGCCCATATATCTGCAGTAGAAAAGATGTTTGACAGGCTTTCCAAGGCCAACCTTACAGTTAACTAACCTAGTAAGAAGTATTCTTGAAAGTCAAAAATTTATTTTAAATATATACATCAGAGAGAAAAACAGAAGCACTGGCAAGGTTGTTCACAGAACTTTGCCTTCAATCCTGTCCCCATACATTGCTGGCTTGATGTAGGTTATTTTTGCTAGCTCCAACTATGTTTGTGGTTGGCCGTACTGTAATACTACTTTGCCCTGGAGTGGGACCCATATCATTTTGATGTTCAGACATATTCAAAGGCACCACCTGCCTTTCAGCCAGATTAAAAAGTGGATGAAGAGTAAGGAAATGAGCTGTTACAATAATGAAGCTACAAGAAGATATGTGAAAATGATTAAGCAGTAACTGGCAAAATGGCAGAATGGACTTGAAGTGCTGAATTGAAGAACTGAATCATTTGTTCTTCCTACTCTTAAACTCCTGCAACAAAAATGCTGGTACCATGCTCTTCAAGGTATTGACATGGTTTACGCTTTTGTGCATAAAGCATGTAAATCCACCATCATCCCTGCTACGTGTTTTTTACCAATCTGCTGTCTAAACACAAGGTTTTCATGTGAGTAGAATTGTGGACTTCTATAAGGAAATACTGCAATTCTTTGGAGACATAGCTCTCACATGCTTTTAAAAGAATGATGATTTTTCACTGTTGGAACATTGATTCCTTCCTAAAAATAAAGGCCTTATAAATCTTCAGAACTGTACAGCACTTCAAAGGTTGATAGGCAAATCTATAGGGAACAAGATGAGCTACACTGCTTACATTAGCAAGGCATCAGTATTCAGCTGAATATAAAATGGTTGATACACAAAATGTCTCTGAAATAAGCATGTAAGAATCTGCAGCATGGGGGTTATTTCCATTGTGAGTAGCAATGTGCATCTAGATAAGATGCTCAAAAAAACTATCCTAACTATTTACTGCTCCTCTTTCAAGGGCAAGACTATTTTTTCATCATCTTTATTCTCCTCTTAATTATAAAGGAGCATACTCCAAAACTGGGGCTATTCACTTTGGAACATGGCAAAAATTTAAATAATGTAATTCTTAAAAGCACATGAAGGGAACTGTGCTCAAAGGACTGTAAATACTTTTGATGTTCCCACTGGCCTCAATCAAAGTTCACATAAACTGCGGTTTCCATTAATCTGAACGTGAAGCATATCACAATACAATCACTTTAAGCTCATGCTCATCTAACTTTTGCCATTCCTAGCATTTATAATATGACAGACATCCATCCTTTTGGATCTTTTGATCAACTTCTCAATATTTTCAATAAATCAGAATCTTCTTTAAGACCGTTAACTAATCCAAAGATAGAATGTCTAGTATTCTACCAGCAGGTGAATGTATTTTATTAATTCTTCAAAGTGGGCAGTTTATCATTAAGAACAATTTTAAATGTGATATCTTCTGTCTTGGTTACTAAGGACTTCAGCTTGTCCCTCCGCTCCTCTGTAGAGTCTTACCAGAATGTCCCACACAGTCAACACGTCAATTTTAACAGCTGTGCAGCTGAAGTGGATTTCATACTCCAGCTGCCAAATCAAAGAGGAAACTCCAAAAGTAAACAACTGCAGATACTAACATTTTGAAATTAAAACAGAAAATGCTGGTAATACTTTAACAAGTTGAGCAGAACCCGAGGAGAGAGGGACAAGCCTAACATTTGAAGTTAGTGATCATTTATCATATTGTTGACCTGAAATGTTGACCCTGTTTTTCTCCCCACAGATGCCGTCCTACCTACAGAGTCTTTTCCAGATCTTTCTCTTTTAATACACAAGGGAACATTCTGGGGTCATTATTTATGTGAAGCAATAAAAATAACACTGTGTTGCTAGATCTCAGTGGTTAAAGATTCACTTTCAAATGATAGATGGAAAAAAAATCAAAAGCATCATGATTATACAATGAAATTAAAACTTATTCTGTAAAATTAAATATTTGCAGCCAGTGAGCCACTGAAAATGGTATTGCAATATGGTATGTAATGTCATCTTGCACAGTCTTGTGGTAATGCTATAATATTTCAAGGTCAGAAGGTCTGGGTAAGATGGAGAATTAGCATAAACATGCTTATAAGTGGTTCAAAGAAGAGTCCACAGAATGTGATTGAGTACCTCACCAGAAGACGGAGAAAGCCCAGGCAACAGCACAACACAGTATAGTTTCAGAAATGATTTTAACATATTGTATTGACTTTAGCATGGCTTTGATTTGAACACTGGCATGCTTTTGAGAAACGCAGTGCAGATATATTCAGGAGAAATAAAGTGCAGATTTTGCCAGTGGTCACAGAACTTGATAGAAAATGGACATATTGTCACTGAGATGGCTCACAGTAAAGGCCAAGTGAACAAAAATACAAGATGTGTTCTCTTTTATCAGCTGATACAACATTTACCTGCATGGCAGAGAAATGAACATTTAAAGTTTCCTCAGCAGTGGGAGGATAAAAGTGTGACAGAATTAGAAAAGATAATTTCTCCCTGCATCAAGTTATCATTATAGAGAAAAAATCCTTGAGTTTTATGAATAAAAGCAAGTAGTACAAAAGCAATGAAGTCACAGAGTCAGCCTCAAGTCAAGTGCGGAGTCCATTTCTGAGAAGTATACTTTAGAAAAGATGAAGCCTTTAAGAGTGTGCAGTAGAGAAAATTACCAAAATAACTCCAAGGATGAGGGGCTGTATGTGAACAGAAGAGAGGAGTGAAAGACACATGAGACTACAGATGCTGGACACATTAAAGGAACTGGAGGAATTCAAGGGGTCGGGCAGCATCTATAGAGCAAACTGCACAATTGATATTTTGGGTCAGCACCCATCATCAGTTCTGGGAAGAAAAAGGGGAGATAGTCAGGATAAAATGTGAGGGAAGTGAGGGAGCAAGAGCTCCCCTCTCCACCCCCTCCCCCAACTTCTAACTCTGACTCCTCATCATTTTCTCTTCAGTCCTGCCAAAGGGTCTTGGCCCGAAACGTCAACTGTACTTTTTTCCATAGGTACTGCCTGGCCTGCTGAGTTCCTCCAGTATTTTGTGTGTGTTGCTCGGATTTCCAGCATCTGCAGATTTTCTCTTGTATGTCATTCCCATTGCTGGAGGGATCAACTATTAAAGAACAAATGATGGAGGAAACAGATAAAAGAACCAAGAGAATTGAGGTAAATCCTTTTTCATGCAGCAACAGAAGTGGAGAGAAGCTCAACTGTAGTATATAAAAATAACTAAGATGCAAGATGGGGAAAGGGTCTGCTCTGATAACGCCTCAGCTAAAGCAATGGCATCAATATTCTGTTACCATTTTGTAATTCTGTGATCCTGAATGCAAAAGACATTTAACCCACATGTGAATTATCTGAAGTCACCAGCTGCAAATTGAAATTTCAGAGATCCAGTGCCCTCACTGCTACACAAAAAGATTAGCTACAGTATTCAAGATGCAGGATTCAGAGCTTTAGTAGAGAAACTAATATTAATCCAACAAAGTGAGTCACACCTTGCAGGACATTAAGAGCAGTCTAGAGACAGCTGATGAGTAGCATACCAGACAAAATGACTCTGCCCATGCAGTCAAGTGAAAATAAAGAATAGCAAATAGACGCCAATAGGTTTAGGAGAACTGTTTGATAATTAAAAGATTTGGGAAATTGGAATAATTATACATATGTACTGTGTATGGACTGAAAAATCTGTTGAAATTCTATACCAAAAGCACAGTAGTTCACTAATTCAGGTAAAAATATCCTGCAAATACATGTTCTCCATTGTAGGGAATGATAAAATCAGAAGTTACAAACAAATATAAGAGGAATGATATACACAACATCACCTCACCTCAGGGTAACTAATATAACAATTGAAAACATTGAGCATTAAGGTGAAAGATATTATGATGCACCAGGAACCTACAAAATATGACAAGGGTCTATATTAAAAGGAAGATCAAGCCACTGGTACCCGTGCAACATAACATCTGCCATCTGATTACAACGTATGAGCTCATTGAGAGTGTACTAGGCCTCTTCTGAGAGAGGACTGTGGAGTAACCTGTAGAGCTTTTTTAAATAACACAAGGCATTTATAAAATGAATACCGTGGCTGAAAAATGCCTTACCCTCATCCCAGATCCAATCCAATCCACATCTTTTAACATTACTTCCTCCCTCACCAACATTGAGTGATTGGCCCTCAGCAGAGGCTTGACCTTCATAGCCCTATGCTACACTTCGGAAAAAAATATCCATGCCTCATCCAAGTTCCAAACCCTACTGCATCTTCACCATCGCTTCAGACCTCCGCCTTTCCAATGCTGAGTGATCAGTCCTCAGCAGAAGCCTCCAACATGTAGCAGTTGACTTGTTTCTTGGCACTCCTAGGCCTTTCCACCATTTCAAAGGCATCAGGAGTGTGATGGAACATTCTCCACTTGCCTGGATGAATGCACCTTCAGCAACTTCTAATGAGCTCAACAACATCCAGGACTGATTAAGGATAGTCAGCAGGGTATCATACGTGTTAGGTCATGTCTAACCAATCTTATAGAGTTTTTGAGGAAGTTACCAGGAAAGTGGACTTCGGCAAGGCACTTAACAAGGTCCCACATGGGGAGTTGATCAAGAAGGTTTAGTCGCTCAGCATTCAAGATGAGGTAGTAAAGTGGATTAGACTTTGGCTTTGTGGGAGAAGCCAGAGGGTGGTGGTTGAGGGTTGTCTCTCTGACTGGGAGCCTGTGACTAGTGGTGTGCCACAGGGATCGGTGCTCAGTCCTTTGCTGTTTGTCTTCTATATCAATGATCTGGGTGATAATGTGATTAACTGGATCAGCAAATCTGTGGATGACACCAAGATTGGGGGTGTAGTGGACAGTGAAGAAGGCTATCTTGGCTTGCAGAGGGATCTGCATCAGCTGGAAAAATGGGCTGAAAAATGGCAGATGGAATTTAAAGCAAACAAGTGTGAGGTGTTGCACTTAAGTAGGCTCAACCAGTGTAGGTCTTACTCAGTGAACGGTAAGGCACTGCAGAGTGTGGTAGAACAAAGGGATCTGGGAATTCAGGTATAAAATTCATTGAAAGTGATGCCACAGTTAGATAGGGTTGTAAAGAAAGCTTATGGTCTTCATAAATCAATGTATTGAGTACAAAGGATGAAATGTTATGTGGAAGTTGTACAAGATGTTGGCGAGGCCTAATCTGAGCATTGTGTGCATTTCAGTCACCTACCAAAAGGAAAGATGTAAACAAGGTTAAAAGAGTGTAAAGAAAACTTACAAGGATGTCAGATCTGGAGGACCCGTGATACAAGGAAAGATTGAATAGGCTAGGACTGTATTCTTTAGATTGTAGAAGATTGAGAGGAGATTTGAAAATGGTATACAAAATTACATTATACATATATGGTATACATTAGTTTGAATGCACTGTGTATGCTTTGCACCTTGGCCCCAGAGGAACACTGCTTTGTTTGACTGTATTCATGTATGGTTTAACGATAAGTAAACTTGAATTTGAGATATTGAGCACCCATAAACAGGAACATAAAAAGGCCAATGTAAGGCTCTTCAGTGCTGTTTGAAAAATATTTCAGAATTTCATTATATAACATATTGATATTTACTCTTGTTTGTCCTTAAGAAATAAACTTCCAACTAAATTACAAATAGCAGGTGCCACAATTCTGTAATTGCAATTAAGAACAAAAGACCAACATTGATCGACCCAGCACGATTTTATAATCTGAAGTTAACAACCTGCCATTTAGAGCGCAGTGGACAAACTTGTGAAGGACCACAAATCCATTGCATTAAAAAAAAACAGATAAATCCAATGGCATCCAGTACACACGAAGGAGAGATGAAAACAAATCTTTTTAAGCCCACAGTAATGGAAGGAACTTCAACATAATTCTGTTGCATGGATCAATCTCAGTGAACAGGCAAGTCCAATCACACCCACAAAACCTAAGAATATTAGAAGTAATTTCTTGTGGCTATCAAATTAATCTTTTCCTTGGCTTGGAGGCTCATGAATATCTTTACCCCAATCATTCATCAGTTTTAGCTGGACCAAAAAAAGATGTTTATGTCAGATCATTTGCTGACAATTGGAACTGTTGGAACAAAGTAACAATTCAGCACAGTTGAAAAAGCTTGCATTTTGGCATCGCGTCAGCTCTATCCACATTTAATTAAAATAATAGAAACAATTTTAGCTCATCTACATAGGATCTAATATATTTTAGAAAATCTTCTGATGACAAAAAATTAGAAAAAGGTATTTTTTTAAGCATATAGTTCCTTAGATTGATGTCTCATTCTCTAAATGAAGTGCACCTGAAATTTATTGACAATGAAACTTATAGGTTTCCCCAGTAAGCTCCATCTTCTGATAGTGAAGGAAACAGACCCAGCCTCACAGGAACAAATGCCAGCTGCACTCAGGAGAATCATGCTCAGAAGTGCTAGGGTCAACGGCCTCGTCATTAATCAACCAAACATGTTCACCTGTGATCTAACACTTCCAAACTGGCTTTCAAAACATTCAAGACATACAAAAATATAAAAGACGAGTTAAATTTCTAGTCATGCAAGTTTTAACTAAAAAGTTCAAAGGTAAATTTATTGAGTCATTAATGCTGGTGTAAAGTAAATTTAAACAATATAAGCAGAAGTAAAACCGATTTTGTCTCACCTACTTACATCAGATTCAGGTATCAATGAAGATTTAAGCATCAGAAAAGTTATTAATTCCACAGCTGAAATCACTTTCTATCACAGTGACATACTTAATACAGAAACATACAGAATCTGCAGGAGTATTAAGTACTATGTGAGAATCTGGTCTGATAAAGATTTAAGTAGCACAAATCTGATCATGACCCAGCTCTTCCATGGAATCCCACGTGAAACTGCCACCATTTAACTCCAAACATGAGAAAATCTGCAGATGCTGGAAATCCAAGGAACACAAAGAAAATGCAGGAGGAACTCAGCAGGCCAGGAAGCGTCCATGGAAAAAAAGCAAGCACTCTTTTTGGGCCATGACCCTTTATTGGCACTGGAAAGGAAGGGCAAAGGAGTCAGACTAAAAAGTTGGAAGGAGGGGAGGAAGAAGTACAAGATAGCAGATGATAGGTGAATCCAGAAGAGGGGTGGAGGTGAAGTAAAGAGCTGGAAAGTTGATTGGTGAAAGAGATCAGCTTGGAGAAGGGAGAATCTATTAGGAGAGGTCAGAAAACTATGGGAGAAAGGGAAGGGGGAGGAGCACCATAGGGAGGTGATTGACAGGTAAGGAGATGAGAGACGGAAACAGGAATGGGGAATGGTGAAGGGGGGGGGGACAATTACCAAGGAAACAGGGTTCATGCCATCAGGTTGGAGGCTACCCAGATGGAATATAAGGTTTTGCTTCATCATGGCAGTAGAGGCCATAGACTGACATGTCAGAATTAGAATGGGAAGTAGAATTGAAATGGGTGGCCATCGGGAAATCCTGCTTTTTGTGGCAGACAGAGCAAAGGTGCTCAATGAAGCAGTCTCCCAATTTATGTCAAGCCTCACTGATACACAGGAGGCCACATTGACAGCACCAGATAGAGTAGATGACCCCAATAGACTGGCAGGTGAAGAGTCGCCTCACCTGGAAGGACTGGTTGGGGCCCTGAATCGTAATGAGTGAGGAGGTGTAGAGGCAGGTGTAGCACTTGTTCTGCTTACAAGGATAAGTACCAGGAGGGAGATCAGTGGGGAGGGACGAGTGGACAAGGGAGTCGCGTAGGGACGAATCTCTGCGGAAAGTGGGAAGTAGAGGGGAGGGAAAGATGTGCTTGGTGGTGGGATCCCATTGGAGATGGTAGAATTTATGGATAAATTATTTGTTGGGTTCAGAGGCTAGAGAGGTGGTAGGTGAGGACAAGAGGAACCCCTTCCCTGCAATGACAGCAGGAGGATGGGTTGAGAGCAGATGTGCACAAAATGGAAAAGATGTGGGTGAGGGCAGCAATGAAGGTGGAGAAAAGGGAGCCTCGTTCTTTGAAGGAGGACACACATCTGTAGTTCTGGAATGAAAAGCCTCATCCTGAGAGCAGATGTGGTGGAGACAGAGGAACTGAGAGAGGGGAAGAGCATTTTTACAAGTGAAGGGTGGGAAGAGGTATAGTCCAGATGTCAGTGGTTTTATAAAAGATATCAATAGATAGACTATCTCCAGAGATGGACGCAGAGAGATCAAGAAAGGAGAGAAAGGTGTAGGAAATGGACTAGGTAAATTTGAGGGAAGAGTGGAAGTTGGAGGTAAAGTTGATGAGATCAACAAGCTCAGTATGGATGCAGGAAGCATCACCAATGCAATCATCGATGTAGCATACATTTAACTCCTGACTACACAGAGAGTCAGAGCTCCTGTACAAATGCCCCCAAGAACTTCTTGACTGTCCTTTGACATTCAACTCCACATGAAGCATGCTCATCCATAAATTTCTGTATAGTGTTTTGCAAACCTCCCCACTGAACAAAAATTGCCATGTTAGGCCTGACACAGGAATGGAGAGTCCATTCACTCAATTGGAGAAGAGCAGTCATGAGTATTCAACTGAATTTATTTTATTGCATTTTAATAATATGATCAATTTTCAATGTATTTGAATGCAAGTGAAAATCAGAGGTAACTATTGAAGACACTTATGTACCTCTAATTCAGCTAAATTTTACATTTGCTGTCAACTTCCAGGCACATTCATTTGGCTAAACAAAGAGGTTTGGCAAAGCCCCCAATATATTCTATAGAACATGAGATCCAAAATACTATTCACAATAACAATATCCTGCACACAGAACTTTGCTAATGAAAGGTCATCAACCTGAACCTGATTTCCAGTATTCCTTCCAAATTTCTTTGGTAATTTCTGAATCAAATAAGCCTGCACTTGTTAGAATTTGTTTAACCAATGTTAATGCTATTTATTTCTAGATGATAATGAATGTTTTAATTGCCAAATTGGTTGCAATATAGGCATGCAAAGCAGTAAGAACTTTATATCGCTACTTTTACAACTATGGGGTACCCCTAGGGTGTTTGCAAGTTATTAAATATTTTGAAATGTGATAATTATTGTAATGAAAAAATAAATCAATGAATTTGCACACAGAAGTTTCTAAACTGCAATAACTTGTTGGTTTCATTACAGAATTTTCATCCAAACTCAAACATAACAGGACCAGCTACTTAATACTGTGACTTCAAGAGTAGGTCAGAAGCTGCATATTCTGCAGAGGGAGACTTGCTTCTTAAGTTCCCCATGGCTTTTCCACTATTGACAAAATGCAAGTCAGAAAACAAATGGAATACTTGCCTGGATAAGCACAGTTCCAAAAGCAGTCAAATATCTCAGAACCTTGCAGACAAAACAGCCTGTTTGATTGGCATCCTATTGATTGACAGCACTAATGAGTGTAACCACAGTGTTAACTACCTTTGCCTTCAGTGTGAAAGATGCCCACCCACAATCACTATTACCAACAACACCTGATAGACTCACAATCCTATGGCATTCAGTAACATGTTCAATGGAATTTTGCAATATGTTTATTACATTCTGTCCAGTTTTGGAATATATCCTTGCCCCATTAGCAATGCTGGTCAAAAATTGATTAATTGATTAATTAACTTGATAAGTTGGTTTATTGTTGCCACGTGTACCAAGGTACAGTGAAAAACTTGTCTCACATATTGATTATATAGATCAGTTCATTACAACAGTGCATTGAGGAGGCACAGAGTGTTGAGGGTTGACAGCTCAAGTTCCTCAGTGTGCACATCGCCAATAGGCTGACCTGGTTACTGCCACGACCAAAAAAGCTCACCAGCACCTCTACTTCCTCAGGTGGCTAAAGAAATTTGACATGTCCCCATCAAATCTTACCAACTCTTACTGATGCCCCATAGAACAGACTCTGCCCGTGTGCCTAACAGCTTGGTATGGCAACTGCTCTGCATGCAACTGTAGAGAGTTGTGCACACAATTTAGCAAGCCACAGAAACCAGCCTCCCCTCTATAGACCCTGTCTAAACATCTCGCAACCGCAGTAAAGCAGCAAACAGAATCAAAGACCCCATTCTCTCTTCTCCCCTTTCCCATCAGGCAGAAGATACAAAATTCTGAAAGCACGTACCAAGGCCAAGGGCAGGTTATGTCCCACTGTTATCAGACTCTAGAACAGACCTTTTGTAAGAATAGACAGACTTTTGAGCTCACAATAACTCGTTAAGATCTTGCACTTCATCGCTTACCTGCAAGGCACTTTTTTGGCAGCTTTTGCACTTTGTTTTGCATTGTTATTGTTTTACATTATTTTAACTCAATGCACTTTGTAATGATTTTATTTGTATAAATAGCATGCACGATAAGCTTCTCACTGTAAAAAAGCAAATCAAACCAAGCCATTAACAGAGTGCTGAATAAAGTTTTACATTTACAAAAAAAAGCTCAATGCAGAGAGACAGTAAGGCGCAAGGTCATAACAAGGTAGATTATGAGGTCATAAGTCCATCTTATTTTCTAGGGAACCAGTCAGCTTAGAACACTGGGACAGAAGCTCTCCTGTGCCTGGTAGTAAGTGCTTTCAAACTTTTGTATCTTCTGGCTGATGGGAGAGAGGAGAAGAGAGAATGTCTGGGGTAGGCAAGGTCTTTGACGATACTGACTGCTTTATTGAGACAGCAAGAATATACAGAGAGTCCACGGAGGGATTTACAAACATGAGAAAATCTGAAGATGCTGGAAATCCAAGGCAATGCACACACAATGCTGGAGGAACTCAGCAGGCCAGGCAGCATACGAGTCCTGATGTAGGGTCTCGGCCCGAAGTGTCGACTGTTTATCCCTTTCCATAGCTGCTGCCTGGGATGCTGAGTTCCTCCAGGGTTTTGTATGTTGTTTCCATGAAGTGCTGTATTGCATCCAAAACTCACAGTTTCTTATGATTATGGGCAATGCAGATGCCATACCAAATGACAATGCAGCCAGACAGGGTGCTTAGATGAAAGGAGACACACGCAATTTCTCAAGCCTGCTGAGGAAGCGGAGGCACCGGTGAGCCTCCGAAAACAGGAACATGTGAACTGACTCTCTTCTTGAAGATAATGACCAGCTGTTTTGCTTTGCTGTGAGGAAAAGATTGTAAAAAGTGGTAAATTAAACCTGATAAATTGGTTTATTATTGTCACATATACCAAGATACTGCAAAAAAACTTATTTTGCATGTCATCCATCCAGATCAAATAATTACAACTGTGCATTGAGGTAGTACAAAGCAAAACAATAATAGATTGTAAAATAAAGTGTTGCAGTGCAAGGTGGGTAGACAGCAAGGTGCAAAGCTACAAGGCAGATTGTGAGATGAAAAGTCCTTTTTATCATGATATGGAATCATTCAATAATCTTGTAACCACAAGATAGAAGCTATAATATTACTGTTGTCATGAACATTCTGGAATTCCATACCTGACAGCTTTATGTAGCAACTTCTTGACACTCAAACCTACAGTGGTTCAAGGTGATGGCTCATTGTCATTTTCTCAAGTCATTCAAAGATTGGCATTAAAATGCGGTCCACACAACACCACATTGCATGAATAACAAAATAAGAAAAGCTGCAACAGTTCCAGAAAGTGTTACGGGTTTCCTTTTGATGTTTAATTATGATACAGTTGCTGATATTTTTTCACTCAGTGTGTTAAAGCTGAAAACTACCTTTGTCTTGGATGTTCATCATTTTCATCTTGTAATTTTAAAGAGAAATGATATGCATGACATTTGCATATAATTGGTTAAATACTTGATGGCATTCTGACGAGAGAAAAAGCAATCAGGAGACTCCTTCAAAGCATTCCCTTGTTTCTTAGTTATTCTTTGATGGGATCACACCACAATACATGGTTATTAACATCAATTTACATACTTAATCAATCACAATTCAAAATAAGGAGATATAGTATGTTGTTTAAAAAAGAAAACCAGCGCAGAGAGGCCCTAGACATAATGGTAGCATTCAGCAATACTGATATAACAGCATCAGAGGCTGTATATTCCACAGCAAACGACATAGCCCTCAGCTCCCATTCTTCTCTGGGCATTATCTTTGTCCTCAGATGTTCTGCAGCAACCATCTGAGTGTTTATTGACTACCTCAAAAAAACACTACCCAGAATTTTTGACTAGTCATGACAGTGGGGCATCCAGCACTTAGGTATGGACAGTGTACAGCATCATTATAAATATGCACAATTTAGTGAGCCTTTGACCATTCCAGCTGTGAGGTCATCAATGTAAAGCTGGTGGCCTCATGACTACAGCATTCTCCAGTGGTATTCCTTGGCAGAGGGGCAAAGGCAGCTGCTTAGTGGAGACGTGCGTTGGTTGCTAATCACAGATTCAGGAAGGGCTGGAACAAGAACAGCATGGGAGTTTGTGGTAGGCCAGAGGTTGGTGGGTTTATGTGATCAGAAGCCGAGGAGGTTGATGAATTGATGGAAAAGAAAATGATTATTTTGGGTGAAACGATGCATATTAGACTTTGGGATTACATGGGGAGGTCTAAACTATACTCTCCAGCTCCAGAAGTGACTAAGAGCTGGAGGGTATAGTTATTAGAAGTATAAGCATTTGGGGAGACTTCTAGTCAAGATGGCACCTGTGTACAATGCTCTCATGGTCAACATCATCTGGATAGACCATGAAACCATAAATTTCACTTCTTTTAATGTCTTTTACGTTTGCTTTTCGACTTGAATGTGATTCTGAAACTGATGGAGCCTATAATTAGCAGTTTGGAGATCATTTGGGTATTACAGCACTCTGCAGTCTCTTAGAGGATTCTGTGAGGCAGAGGCAGCATGTGGGAGGGGGGAGACTGCCTTTTGATCACTGGTGGTTTCACTCTGATACTGGAGAGGGGAGACTGCCTTTTGATCGCTGGTGGTTTCACTCTGATACCAGAGAGGGGAGACTGCCTTTTGATCGCTGGTGGTTTCACTCTGATACTGGAGAGGGGAGACTGCCTTTTGATCGCTGGTGGTTTCACTCTGATACTGGAGAGGGGAGACTGCCTTTTGATCGCTGGTGGTTTCACTCTGATACTGGAGAGGGGAGACTGCCTTTTGATCACTGGTGGTTTAACTCTGATACTGGAGAGGGGAGACTGCCTTTTGATCGCTGGTGGTTTCACTCTGATACTGGAGAGGGGAGACTGCCTTTTGATCACTGGTGGTTTCACTCTGATACTGGAGAGGGGAGACTGCCTTTTGATCACTGGTGGTTTCACTCTGATACTGGAGAGGGGAGACTGCCTTTTGATCACTGGTGGTTTCACTCTGATACTGGAGAGGGGAGACTGCCTTTTGATCGCTGGTGGTTTCACTCTGATACTGGAGAGGGGAGACTGCCTTTTGATCGCTGGTGGTTTCACTCTGATACTGGAGAGGGGAGACTGCCTTTTGATCACTGGTGGTTTCACTCTGATACCGGAGAGGGGAGACTGCCTTTTGATTGCTGGTGGTTTCACTCTGATACTGGAGAGGGGAGACTGCCTTTTGATCACTGGTGGTTTCACTCTGATACTGGAGAGGGGAGACTGCCTTTTGATTGCTGGTGGTTTCACTCTGATACTGGAGAGGGGAGACTGCCTTTTGATCACTGGTGGTTTCACTCTGATACTGGAGAGGGGAGACTGCCTTTTGATCGCTGGTGGTTTCACTCTGATACTGGAGAGGGGAGACTGCCTTTTGATCACTGGTGGTTTCACTCTGATACTGGAGAGGGGAGACTGCCTTTTGATCACTGGTGGTTTCACTCTGATACTGGAGAGGGGAGACTGCCTTTTGATCACTGGTGGTTTCACCCTGGTACCGGAGAGAGGATACTGTCTTTAGATCACCGGTGGGATCGCTCTGCTGCCAGAGACAGGAGACCATCTTTTGATTGCTGGGGGTCGCTCGCTTCCATGAGGGCAACTGCTACGGTGCACAGACAATGCTACCTTGGTTTTCTGTGTTTTGGATAGGGACTTGGACTATGGACTTCCTGTTTCAGTCTCATACTTTTATATTCTGTGTTTTTCACCCAATCTTTCTTGTTTTTTAGTGTGGTGTGGTGGAAGGTAATTTGGGGGATGATGTGCCCCTGTTCCACTTTTGTTCACTTTCTGTATGGGGAGGGGGGATTTGGGGGTTGATCATTGAGCAGCTGCTCTTGTCTTTCTTGGTTTTGTGGCTATCTGGAGAAGAAGAATTTCAGAGTTGTATATTTTGATAATAGGTGAACCTTTGATAATTTGGAACTGGGGCTTTCAGAAGTTGACAGTTGATAGTAGTGGTCCAGTTCTGTACAAGTTTGAATGTAGATATAAAGGAAAGTAGAGGGACTTATTACATTTGAGAATCTCTTCCAACATAGTACTAAAGCATCATAGTCGTTACAGTAATGACACCACTGTCAATTTAACAACTGCACCTGAAGCAATATAATTCAATTTCCCAGAGCACACTGGGAAAGGAATATTATGTATAAATTGACATAATCAAAGTACACTGAAAGCATGACAAATCCAAGGACAAAACAGTCATACATTCAATGTAATGTTAACTGCAACAGAAACTTTGCCAATTGCCATTGTGTTACCAATTTGGTTCTGCTTAAAACGTTAAAGAAAAATCAACTGTATCTAACTTTTAGATCATGGAATTAATTACAAAAGGTGAAGAACTCTACCAGATTGAACATCGGTGTTTTGTTTATGTCTGCTGATCTCCTTAATGTTGTTGTACTTAATGAAAATTTTAGAAAGTTGACAAAATGTATTTCATAGAGTGTTATCTCAATGTCAGAAACCCCATTGGCAATATATAGAACTTTTGAAGCAGAAGTGATTGAGGCAGAACGTGCAGTTGTTGTTAACAGAGCAGCAGTAACACAAAGATTCTGAACCCATTGATGTTCCCACTATATTGTCGTAATTTGTAATTGGACTGCTGTTTGAATATGCAAGCTTATGAAGGTTATCAGCCACAGAGTCATACATATGACTGAATAAGCAAGTGTGCAAGAGGATCTGGAAAATTGGAGCATTGAAACAGGAAAACGGGAAACATGCAAAAATTATGCAGCTGCAAAAATACAAGCTGGAATTGGATTTATTATCGCTTATCAATGAGAGGAAATGTGTTGTCCTGAAGCAGTAGTACAGTGCAAAGACACTCCCTTTACAAAAATAAATTTTAATAGTGCAATGAACAAAGGAGTAACAATGCAGTGTTCAGGGTTCATGTACCATTCAGAAATCTAATGGTGGAGAGCAAGAAGCTCTTCCTAAAACTTTCTGTATGCGTCTTCAGGCTCCTTTATCTCCTCCCTGATGGTAGCAATGAAAAGAGGGCAGATCCCGGATGGTGAGAGATATTAATAATGGAGGCCACTTCTTGAGGCACCTCCTCTTAAAGATGTCCTCAGTGTTGGGGAGGGCTATTCCCATGATGGAGCTAGCTGAGTCTACAGACTCTTGTGATCATTGGAGCTTCTGTACCAGATGCTGATGCAACCAGTCAGAATGCTCTCTACCATGTATCTGTAGAAAACTGCGACAGTGTCAGTGACAAACCAAATCTCCTTAAAACTCCTAATGAAGTAGAGCTACTGACTTGCCTTCTTCATGACTGCATCGATGTGTTGGGCCCAGAATAAATCCTCTGAGATGTCAATGCCCAGGAACGTGCTGTACATTCTTTCCACCATTGGCCCTTCATTGAGGACTGATGTGTATTCTCTTGACTTGCCCTTCTTTAAGTCCACAATCAGCACTTCACAAAATAGATTAACCGTTCAATGCAAAACTTATTTGGAAAATTAACATCTGTCAGACATGTAAAGAAAAATATCCCAATATTATCAGCAACAGCAGCAGCAGTGAAAAGCAGAAATAGGATTCAACAAAAACACAAAAGATTCTGCAGATGCTGGAAATCTTGTGCAATGCACATAAAACACTGGAGGAACTCAGTGAGTTAGGTTGCATCTATGGAGGTGAATAACAATCAATGTTTTGGGCCACAACCCTTCATCACGGCTGGGAAGGACACAAATTACGCAACAGAAAAAGTAAACAGCAACGTTTTGGTTGAAATAGATTGATTATACAGGTGAACCACTTAATTGACAAGTAGTTGATAAGTGTCATGGCCTTAGCTGACAGAAGACTGTTTATTAGTGCAAACAGGAGCAATTTAAGTGGCTGTGGGATATAACAAGCAAAAAGTGGGTGGAATTCTTGTTCTTTCTCGGCCAATTCTAGCACGGAATGTGTGCCTTTCCTACAGTCTTTCAGAAGCAGCACAAAAAAGTGGCAACTAAATGTTAAATTAAAATTGCATATGCCAAGAAATTGAGTTATATTTCCTGGGTTCATATAAAAGCCTTTTGCCTATTTTCTATGCCTTCTTTGGCATCAACGGCAGCAACAACATCCTCACTTATTCAAGTTATTTAAATAAACAGAAAAATAAAAAATAGAAAAACCTAACACTCAAACATTGTTCTTACCTTTAAATCTTCATAATTCAAAAACATACACATATCCACACTCTTTGAATCATTTTAATCTTTTCAAATACTATGAGCTATTGTTTATCAAAAACTTTCCAAATCCTTAAACATATCAACTCTTATTTCCTCTGCACTCAATGATTTCAACATTTTAAAGATGGAACTTCCATTTACAGAAACATTATGATCATTACTAATTATGCCATGTCTTTCTGAATGTTCGCTGACTTTATCATGTTATAAGCTCCAGTTCTTAGCATAATTGGAATTTTCAAAGATATTTAGTCAATTATTATAAGCTGCATTCTTCCATGAAAATAGTTAGATTCTAATCCAATTTCTTCACAGATTCAATTGTCACCAATATGTAGTTCCAGTGAAACAAAACTAATTAAAAATGGTGTCTAATTTATTCACCTCATTTCACTTGGCATTTCTTGTTTCATTGTCCAAAATGAGAACATAATTCTGCATATTTTCACACAATGAGTGTGACCTGCTATGTAAGGAAGTAATTCTAACATGTTTGAAATTCTCCTCCATGCAAATCTTTGATTTATTACAGCTTAATTAAAGAATTTTTTTTATTATTCTCACTCACTTCAACAGATGCCACTAAGCTACCCATAGGCCAAAATCACAGCTGTAGAAATATTTATTGATCTCTATTTTACATCCAGATCCATAAATTGCTTTAGGAAGCAATTTTATGCATGATAAATTGTTCAGCAATGCGTGAAGAACTTCCCTTTAACGTCCTAGATGCAAAGAGTGAAGTTACCTCAGTGAGAAATGAGATGAAGCTTCTCTGTAAAGATGTGATAGAGAATGACAGAATGCAGTTATGTAGTGTCTTTTAGTAAAACACCACAAGGCAATTCATTACAGCATTAAGAAATGTAGTATTAAGAAGAATAACCAAATGTTTGACGGAATATTTTTGAAAAAGCATCTTAAAGGAAGTGAGATATTAGGGAATGTGTTTCTGATTTTCATGGTCTAGGCTGCTATTGATAATTGCTAAAGCCACTAAATTAAACAGGAGACATGTACCAGACCAGAATAGGAGCAGTACAAAGCTTCGGGAGTATTTTGTGGCAGAAAGAGGTCACAGTGGTAAGACACTGAGGAAATTGGATACAAGTTTCAACTGTTTAAATTTGAGACCTTGAAGGACCTGGAGCTGTGGCAGAACAACATCCATAGTAAATGGAACTTAATGAGAACTATTGGCAGTGAAGTTTTCATGAATTCAATTTAAGGATGGTGAAAGATAGAAAATTAGCTCAGAGAGTATTGATCAAGTATGGAAGATTTGAAGAGGTTTTCAGCAGCAAATTGGCTGAAGCAGCTCTGGAAATGGACATTGTTAGGAAGTGGAAGTAGTTAATCCTATTATGGAAAGCATATAGGATGAGAAGTTCACTTTAGGGTCAAATCTGACTGATAATACAGTTTGTTTTATCAAAATAGTAAAGAGAAAGTATTGGAAATAATTTGCATTTACAAACAATCTCCTAGCTCAATAAAAGCCCTTCAGCCCACAAAGCTGTGCCGAACATGTCCCTATCTTAGAACTACCTAGGCTTTACCCATAGCCCTCTATTTTTCTAAGCTCCATGTAGCCATCCAGGAGTCTCTTAAAAGACCCTATCGTTTCCGCCTCCACTGCCGCCGCCGGCAGTCCATCCCATGCACTCACCGCTCTCTGCGTAAAAAAAACTTACCCTGACATCTCCTCTGTACCTCCTTCCAAGCACCTTAAAACTGTGCCCTCTTGTGCTAGCCATTTCAGCCTTGGGGAAAAGCCTCTGACTATCCACACAATCAATGCCTCTCATTATCTTGTACACCACTATCAGGTCACTTCTCATCCTCCATCGCTGCAAGGAGAAAAGGTCGAGTTCACTCAACCTATTCTCATAAGGCATGCTCCGCAATTCAGGCAACATCCTTCTGAATCTCTTTTGCACCCTTTCTATGGTTTCCACATCCTTCCTGTAGTGAGGCGACCAGAATTGAGCAGAGTACTCTAAGTGGGGTCTGATCAGGGCCCTGTACAGCTGCAACATTACCTTTCAGCTCTTAAACTCAATCCCACAATTGATGAAGGCCAATGCACCGTATTCCATCTTAACCACAGAGTCAACCTGTGTAGCAACTTTGAGTGTTCTATGGACTCAGACCCCAAGATCCCTCTGATCCTCCACACTGTCAAGAGTCTTACCATTAATGCTATATTCTACCATCATATTTGACCTACCAAAATGAACCACTTCACACTTATCTGGGTTGAACTCCATCTGCCACTTGTCAACCCAGTTTTGCATCCTATCAATGTCCCATTGTGGCCTCTGACAGCCCTCCACACTATTCACAACACCCCCAATCTTTGTGTCATCAGGAAATTTACTAACCCATCCCTCCCAGAACAGATCCCTGAGGCACACCACTGGTCACCAGCCTCCATGCAGAATATGACAGTCTACAACCACTCTTTTCCTTCTGTGGGCAAGCCGGTTCTGGATCCACAAAGCAATGTCCCTTTGGATCCCATGCCTCCTTACTTTCTCAATAACCCTTGCATGGGGTACCTTATCAAATACCTTGCTGAAATCCATATACACTACATCTACAGCTCTACCTTCATCAATGTGTTTAGTCACATCCTCAAAAATTCAATCAGGCTCGTGAGTCACGATCTGCCTTTGACAAAGCCATGCTGACTATTCCTCTCTGTATGCCTCTCCAAATGTTCATAAATCCTGCCTCTCAGGATCTTCTCCATCAACTTACCAACCACTGGAGTAAGACTCACTGGCCTATAATTTCCTGGGCTATCCCTACTCAACTTTCATGAATAAGGGAACAACATCCACAACTCTCCAATCCTCTGGAACCTCTCCCGTCCTCATTAATGATGCAAAAATCATTGCCAGAGGCTCAGCAATCTCCTCCCTGGCTTCCCACAGTAGCCTGGGGTACATCTCGTCCGGTCCCGGTGACTTATCCAACTTGATGCTTTCCAAAAGCTCCAGCACATTTTCTTCCTTAATATCTGCATGCTCAAGCTTCCATCCCCACAATTGCCAAGATCCTTTTCCAAAGTGAATACTGAAGCAAAGTATTAACTACCTCCGCTAATTCCTCCGGTTCCATACACACTTCTCCACTGTAACACTTGACTGGTCCTATTCTCTCATGTATTATCCTCTTGCTTTTTACATACTTGTAGAATGCCTTGGGGTTTTCCTTAATCCTATCCGCCAAGGCCTTCTCATGGCCCCTTCTGGCTCTCCTAATTTCATTCTTATGTTCCTTCCTGCTAGTCTTATAATCTTCTAGATTCCTATCATTACCTAGTTTTTTTGAACCTTTCGTAAGCTCTTCTTTTCTTCTTGACTAGATTTACAACAGCCTTTGTACACCACAGATCTTGTACCCTACCATCCTTTCCATGTCTCATTAGGACGTACCTACTCAGAACCCCACACAAATATCCCCTGAATATTTGCCACATTTCTTCCATACGTTTAAGAGAGTGGCGGAGAGCCAAGAGGGTGATGTCATGTTGGTCTCCCATTTACAACTCTCAAAATTGAATTAAGTGGCTAAACGATTGCTAAAAATGAAAAATGTGATTACTACATTAAGTTATTAAAAAGTTCAGTTGCTGTGCATAATCTGCTGAGAAGATTTAAATTCTTCTGCAAGTCACTCTGTAGGGGTATGTAAAAATGGCTGTTACTGAAATGGTCATCTGCTTCCACCTTGGGATTTACTCACTTCTGAAAACTAGCTGCCTCCTTTGTCTTTTTCCTATCAAAAACAATTGTGGATGAATCTGAGAGAATGAAGACTCCAGATCCGATCATTGTATAAGAATTCTTCTCTGCATTCAAGCAGCTTTTGGATAATTACTGGACTTGGTCCTTGAAACTAGTACCACCGTTTAACAACCAAAGACAAGCTTCCTGTTGAGGCTAAAAACTCCACCAAGAGTCTATGAATCACATCAATATCATGAGTACCATGAGAATGTATGCAATCACTAATATTGATATTAAACTATCGCTAATATTGCTCTTCTACTGGCCACAAAATCAATTATAAAATCATTTATTTGATCAAACATGTCATTTTACATTGAGTAATCTTACAGGATTGTAGCTGCACATTTCTGTTCAATAACAACACCAGATGTTGTAGTGACAAGTTGAATAAGCTCACTCAATGTTAAACGTGTTGTGACAGTGAACCCAGAAATATGGTTATATTTTCTTCTGATCTGCCATTAATGGCAAGCTTGACTAAACTATTTCTATCTACCTTAGCAGTCTGAAACATTCAGTGTTTTAACTAGTCACAATATCCTTGAAATTACTTTGGATTACATTAATTTGAACAAAATTTGAACTGCATTTATAACTTTTTCTTGTTCATCATTTCAATTAAACTGCTAATCACCTGCATTACAGCTGCTGTTTTAAAAGGTTATGAAATGTTATATAAATGCTTAGCTGAGGACATGGTTAATTGTAACCTCAAGGCTACTGATAAAAGCAAATTCTCTGCATTCTGAACTAGCGATCAGTAAATTCCATTGTATAGTACCTTGCTTACTACAATATTAACAAAAATATTTGCATCATCATGAAATTAGCTGAAATTAACATGCTACCCTTTGTAATTACTGCAGGATAACACCAAATCCTTGTGTACACCTAACGTTCCTACCTTTGGCAGAGGCATTCAGTTATTAAAAATTTGGGGAAATCCTAATTTTTGTCTTTGGCTTTAGATATTTTAAACTGACATCTATTTAACACACACCTAGCTCGGGCATACTCTGTACAGCTACAGCCCCACAGTGACCTGGGTTCAATCCTTATCACCGACACTCTCACTGTAAGTGTGGCAGGTTCTCACTGTGAAGTGACTGTGCGGGCTTTCCTCTGTGCTGGTAAGTTAATTGGCACCATAGATTAGCCCTACTGTGCAGATGAGTGGCCAGTTCTGGGAGGAATTGATATGAATATTGGGGAGAAAATTTGCCCAGTCCTGATGAGGTCTTGGCCCAAAATGTCGAATGTTTACTCTTTTCCATAGACGCTGCCTGGCTTGCTGAGTTCCTCCAGCATTTTGGGTGTGTTGCTTGTATTTACAACATCTGCAGATTTTCTCTTGATTGTGATTGGTGAGAAATCAATTGTATTAAAATAGCATGCATTTAAATATCTACCTGATGGTCAGCAGGGTCCTGATGGGCCAAAGGGTCTGTTCCCATTCAGTCTGACTTTATGGCTCTATTTAGAACCAATGAACTAGAAATGCTGTGAATGGGGCACCTAGTTACGTCATGCTTTTATTGAGTAAGCCTCCAGATCAAAAGCATAGCATCATAAAGTTTATCTATTGTTCTAACAACTATTAATCTTAACCATTTGATGAGTTACTCAACTCATAACATCAAATGACACAGGCAATACAAAAAGAGTCTAATTAAATAACTTGGCCTCATTGGTCAAAAAAGAGAATACTGATTAAATTTGAAAGGAAAATTTAGCATAAATGTCAGGATGCAGTTTTCACACAAGTAGTCATCTGCACCCAGATGGCTGTGGATGAATTACTCTCCAGTTGGGACAATGAAGGCAAAATCCTCATGATTGGTCAAGATTATATGCAGAGAAGAAAGTATTTTATTCTTCCTCCTCAGCTGAAACCTTACAGCATTCAATTTAAAAACAAACTCATAAAAGGAAAATGCATCACGCCAGTCCTTTGAGCACACTCAGCAGAGTGTGAATAAGAGCTGAACTTCCACCTCAGCAGCATTTACCAACACTATCCCATAATCCTAATTCCCCTTAATTCCCAGAAATTGATTGTTCTGTGTACTAAATGAACATAATTGAGCCATCACAGCCTTCCACAGATGAGAAATGCAATAGCTCACCAGCCTCGATGTGAAGAAGATTCTCCCCATCTCAATCACTTATTCTGAAAATGTCACCAAGTGTTGACATCTCAGTAATGCAAATATCTACTGCATGTATCATGTTGAGACTCCTAAAACTTTTCAAAGTTTCCATGAAATCAATTTTATAAGACACTGCCTCAGATTTAACACTAATTTTAATTTCTCTTTTAATTAATAGATTATTCTCTTTTTCTGTAAGTTTTATGTATATTTTAAAGAAATCCATTTATTTTTACAATTTTGCATAGTTATTTGCTAGAAATTGGCAGTCAGTCATCATAGCTTTCCATGTGTTTTCTTAATTAACCAGAGCCAAAACTTATGCCTTGATAGTTTAGATTCAAGACCTGAATTTCACAGGGAACCGTATCACCTTAATCCACACCTCCACCTTTCCCATAAGCCTGTTGACGACAAAATTATCAATATCTGAAAAAAATGATCACTCCTTCTGTGATCTCCTTGTCCATTTGCCCCTCCCGGCACTTAAACCTGCAAGTGGCTAAAGTGCTGCCCATTTACCTCCTCCCTCACCTCCATTTAGGGCACCATACAGTCCTTCGAGGTGAGGCTGCAAAGCTGCTGGGGTCATTTATTGTATCCAGTGCCTTCAATGTGGCCTCCTCTATATTAATGAGACCCTTCATAAATTAGGGGACTGCTTCGTTAAGCCAAAAGCGGAACATCCCAGTGGCCCAACATTTTAATTCTGATTCCCATTCCAACATGTTGGTCCACGACCTCCTCTTGGGACACGATGAGGCCACTATCAGGGTGGTGGAGCAACACCTTATATTCCATCTGGGTAGCCTCCAATATGATGGCATGAATATCGATTTCTCCTTCCAGTAAAAAAAATCCTCCCCCTCTTCTTCTATTCCCAACTCTGGCCTCTTACCTACTTTCATCTGCCTTGTCACCACCCTCTGGTGCCCCTCCTCTTTTCCTTTCTCCTATAGTCCACTCTCCTCTCCTATTAAATTCCTCCATCTCCAGCCCTTCACCTTTCCCACTCACTGGGCTTCACCCATCCACTTCTAGCTATCCTCCTTAGTCTCCACCTTCCTTTTAATTTTGAAGTCTTCCCCTTCTTGTTCCAGTCCTGAAGAAGAGTCTTGGTCCAAAGCGTTGGCTGTTTGTTCGTTTCCATAGATGCTGCCTGATCTACTGAGTTCCTCCAGCATTTTTTGCATGTTGCTTTGGATTTCCAGCATCTGCAGAATTTGTGTTTAAAATTATCAATTTTTTTTGTTTTGCAAAACAAAGTCCAAAATAGATTTTTCCTTTTTGTTTCCTCAATATTACGATGTAGAAAAGCAACACACACGTACACACAAAAGATTCTGCAGATGCTGGAAATTCAGGATAACAGACACAAAATGCTGGAGGAACTCAGCAGCGCAGGCAGAGTCTAATTGGACAACTGAAAAGGTCTCAACTGTTTATTCCTATCCATAGATCCTGCCTGACCTGCTAAGTTCCTCCAGCATATTGTGTGTGTTGCAATTCATGCATATTCCATGCATTCACATTCTACTTTACTGCAGCAAATGTGATTCACCCAGCCTACTTTTACGTCAGGGTTTCCCATGATTGCAGTACTATGACTATCACTCCACACACACACCCCTCTGAATTACCAATTTATGCCATGTTCAAAATCATGATGACTGTAAATTCAGATTAATGTTTTCTGCCCCAAAACTTAGCTTAACTCACGTTGACTCCAGTCCTGCACCATGATTTGTCAAGTCAGCATAATATTCACCACTGCACCAACCACCTTTCTTACTAATAATGTTACACACCCCTTTTTGTTTTGCCCATCCATTCTAAAATAGCTTTTTGTTTAAGTTTTGGATCTTTTTTCAAAGTAGCAGCTTGGAATGCACTTGAATTTTAGTGACCGAATTAACTGTGTAAAATTAAATAGGTGTTTGTTCTGAAAATAGTGAAAAGCATTTCAAACTCAGCTATAATTTAAAATTATTCATCAAACTTGATTAAACTGAAAATCAAACCACCTTTGTTACTTTGATCTTCAACACAATTGAGCCTGATCAATGATACCATTCTCAAATAAAACACTTCTAACTTCAAATGGGAACCTATACTTGAAACAAAACAATCTTTTATGCTATTAATTGTAGCTAAATCTGATCAATAGTATGGTACAAAGAAATTTCTCCACAGTACTTACTAAACATCCTGCAAGCCCTCCAGTTCAATGTTGTGATGAGTTTACTAAACTGTCATCCAGTGTTATTTCCCAAGCCTATCAGTCAAATAGGACATTTTCAAACATATAGCTTCCGCTCAGAAAGTATTACATGGTATTATGTAACTGGAATTATATAGCTTTAATAAAAATTTTAAAATTCCAATTACAATAAATTTTCTTGAATATTTGCACTGCTACATTGGGTCATTCAGAACATCATTCCAAATTTTCAAGATAGGTTAAGTCTGCCAAAGTAAGGCTCCTTAATTGCATCCAATATACCTTAATAAAAAGCAACTGTTTATATATAATTGCTTTTCATTACAAAATTAGAAACATTTAGTTAAAAGTTCACATGACACAATCAACTTTTTTTTAATTGCATGGCTGATCACAACTTTTCTTCATTACAGGCATCCCCTGGCTCTAATTACGAACCTGGTTACAGCATTCCTAGAACAGCTCCATATCTAGATTTTCCACAAATCGTAATCCCATTTTCCATTGAATCTCATATTCTAAGTGGAGATGTGTTCCTATAGGATTGTTTTATTTCAACAGTAATGATAACAGCTGCTGTCATTGCACAGGGGCACTTAAAAGGTTTGTCTTGGAAACTGAAAAACAGTTTCATAAACTGGCAGCAGTTGTGGGGACACAAACAACGGCAGGTGCTTATCACCTTCCTGGCCTTCAGATTCAATAAAGATATAAACATTTAAATGCATATCAAGTGTAGGTAATATAGTTTAATGAAATAGCTCACACCCAGGAAGTTGTCAGTTAGGTTTATATCTTGCATTTAAACTTATTGGCCTCAATTCCGACATCTTGAGAGCAAATAGCATGAAAAGGTCCTGAAAAAAAAAATCTGCTGGACAGCAAAACAAACCTACTGTGTAAAAAGTATTTGCCATATTATCTATATATGTGTTGAGAAATGCAAGTTGAAATAAAAATAGATATAATTTGTTTTTCATTTGCACTTTCCATATAACTTCCGAAAGAGCAAATTCAGTTCCATATCTTGGATTTTTAGGTAGTGCCTTGTGAATTGCATAAGAGCAAAAATCTGTAAACCGGACAGCAATAATGTGAGGTCACTGATAGATTCCATCTGCTATATCCCTGTCCATCCACTTCAGCTGTGTTTAAACTTTGAAAGCCACGTGGCACATATTGTTATCCAGCTTTGTACCACCAGAAAGTTTGGAAATATTATTCTTGATACCCATATCTAAGTTATTGATAAAACTTTAAGATCACCATCCTTGTGGCCCTTTTGTGGTTACATCCTCCCAATCCAAAAATAATCCTGTTATCTGTAATCTGTATCTCTATCAGTCAGCCTATCCACAATCCAAGCAACACGTACCCAAGGAACTCAGTAGGCTAGGCAGTACCTATGGAAAAGAGCAGTTGATGTTTCGGGCCAAAATCCCCCATTAGTCCAGCCCCCATTCTTCAATTTTGTTTGGTTAACTAGCCACTATAAATTAAGAGGGTGGTAGAATGGATAGGGCAGTAGCGAGAACAGATTACAATGAAAATACGTGAGGGGATAGCATTGCTCCATAAACCAGCATAGAACCACTGACTTGGATGGCGCTCTTTCTGTCACTGAGGAAACGTGGTAAAGATGGAACAATCTCTGCCACAAAACAAAGAGGATGGTGGGGGGGAGGAAAGAGGATGGTGGGGGGGAGGGAAGAGAATGGTGATGGGGGTAGGGGAAGAGGCAAGGTGTTGACAGCAGCTTCCATCTCAACCACTACGAGGTGATAAGTGAGCAGACAGGATCTGGGTGATTTGTCAACACTGAAGCAGGAAATACCAGTCCTCAGCAATAACCCACAACTCAACTCCAAAAGTGGCCAAATCGCTCACCCCTGCCCATCAAGCAACTTTCACAGGCAAACAATCACTGGAGATGCACAAGCTCCTGTCACAGCAGTGGGCATACATGGATTGGGCAAGGTCCATAAAACCATATGATATAGGAACAGAATTAGGTCATTCAGCCCATTGAGTCTGCTTTGTCATTTAATCATGGTCATTGTCCTGCCTTCTCTCCATAACCCTCGACAGCCTTACTAACAAAGAACTTTTCAATCTCTGCTTTAAATATTGACTTGGCTACCACAGCCATGAGAGACAATGAAATCCGAAGATTCATCGCCAGACTCCCAGCATAGCAGTAAGAAGTGTGGAATGGACACGGATTTACTCCAGTCTTGTGGCACAGAAGTACAGTGAGTAACTTATATATAGTCCTATAATGACCATTTTTCATGCTTCAAGTTTATGGTCTTGTTTCTGACTGCTAAGTGAAATACTCACTTTTTAGCATATAATAAAATTCCAATAATTCATGAACAAGCAGAATTTTAGTGTCACCAAATTGGCAGATCATGGGAATTATGGCCTTCCAGTCCCATTAATTGCCCCCAGTACCCATATTATAGATGCCAAGGTCTTTGATCTGCTCAATCCCTCCAGGCTGTAGTTCTCCACCATTTCCGGGAGATGTACTGCATCCTCCTCAGAGTGAAAACAGATGTATCAAAAAGGAAAAGAAGAGTTACTTTGCAGAATTTTAAAATTTTCTCTTATTTGGTTTTCTACAGCCTCCCATGATTATTGTATTATTCTTGTTTGAATCTTCTCTAATTTCCTGGTTTATAAAATGTTCCCACATTACTATCAATGTTTTGTGGTCTATTTCAGACTCCCTCCAATATGTTCAGTTTTGATCCAAGTACACTCTAGCAATTGTCTCTGCCTGCTCCTGCTTCACTGAACACATGTCCTCATACCTCACTTCCATTCTATTGCCTTTGGTTTAGTCCCTTTCCACCTACATCTACAATACTTCTCATGCTCTCGATCTCCTCACTAACTTTCAATTCCCTGGCCCTGACCACCTCATTTTCACCATGGATGTCCAATCCCTATACACTTCTATCCCCCATCAAGAAGGCCTGAATGTTCTCTGCTTCTTTCTCAAACAAAGAACCAACCAGTGACCCTCCAACACCATCCTCCTCCATCTGGCAGAGCTGGTTCTCACCCACAAAAATTTCTTCTTCAGCTCCTCTCATTTTCTCTAGACTTGACAGGTAGCCATGACCACTCAAATGGGCCCCAGTTATGCCTGCCTTTTCACTGGCTACATACAGCAGTCCATGTTCCAAGCCTTTCCCAGTAATGCTCCTCAGCTCTTCCTCCACAACATTGACAACTGCATTGGTGCTACTTCATGCATCCATGCTGAGCTCATCAATTTCATCAACTTTGCCTCTAACTTCCACCCTGTCCTTAAATTCACTTGGGTCATTTCTGACACCTCCCTCCCCTTTCTCAATCTCTCTGTCTCATCTCTGGAGACAAACTGTTGACCGACATCTTTTATAAACCAACCAATTCCCACAGCTATCTTGACTATACCTCTTCCCACCCTGTCTCCTGTAAAAATGCTAATCCCGTTTCTCGGTTCCTTCGTCTCCACCACATCTGTTCCCTGGATCAGACTTTCCTTTCCATGACATCAAAAATGTCCTCCTCCTTCAAAGAATGGGTTTGCCCTTGCTCCACCATTCATGCTGCCTTCACCCACATCTTCTGCATTTCCTGGCCATCCACGCTCATCCCATCTTCCCACCACCTTAACAGTGATAGAGTTCCTCTTGTTCTCACCTTCCGCCTCATGAGCCTCCATTTCCAACACATCATTCTCCGCAACTTCCACCATCTTCAAAGGGATCCTACCACTAAACACACTTCTACCTTCTCCCACCTCCCACGTGATCACTCCTTTCATGATTCCCTTGTCTATTTGCCCCTCCCCACTAATCTCCCTCCCAGCATTTACCCCTGCAAGCAGCCGAAGTGCTACACCTGCCCATTCACACCCCTCCCTCACCTCCATTCAGGGCACCAAACAGCCCTTCCAGGTGAGACAACACTTAACCTGCATATCTGCTGGGGTCATCTATTGTATCTGGTGCTCCCAATGTGGCCTCCTCTGCATTGGTGAGACCATTCGTAAGTTGGAGGAACCACTTTGTTGAGCACCTCCGCTCCATCTGCCAAAAGTGGAACTTACTGGTGGCCCAACATTTTAATTCTGATTCCAATTCTGACCTGTTGGTCCATGACCTCCTCTTGTGCCAAGATGAGGACACACTCAGGGTTGTGGAGCAACACCTTATATTCCACCTGGGTAGGCTCCAACCTGATGGCACAAATATTGATTTCTTCTTCCAGTAAAAAAAATTCTCCCCCTCCCCTCTCTGGCCTCTTACCTCTTCTCACTTGCCTGTCACCTTCCCCTGGATCCCCTCCTCCTTCCCGTTCTCCTGTGATCCACTCTCCTCTATCAGATTCCTTTATCTCCAGTCCTCTACCTTTCCCACCCACTTGGCTCCACTTATCACCTTCTAGCTATCCTCCTTCCATTTCTCCCACCTTTCTATTCTGGTGTCTTCCTTTTCAATCCTAAGAAGGGTCACAGTCCAAAACGTTTATTCATTTCCATGGATGCTGCCTCACCTGCTGAGTTCCTCCAGCATTTTGTGTGTGTGTGTGTGTGTGTGTTGCTTTGGATTACCAGCATCTGCTGAACTTCTTATATTTACACTCAAGCAACTATGCTTTCACTTGACATTAATCATCCAAAACATTTTAACATATATGCTGCTTTGGGCGAGAATGTCAATCAATTTACACAACAGTCAGGTCACACATCCATCTGCTAAGCACACATTTACTTTTACTAAATGTAATAATAAATTCAAAAACCAATACATTTCCAAACTTCTATGCAATAACAGCTAAGGTCTGCATGTCTGCATACCAAAGATCTGGACAGTTTTCCAGCTTAGATTTACAGTAACAATTGCACCGGGAAATGCCGGGAAATAACCATCTTCAATTTTAGAAGCATTGGACCACTGCTGATTCCCGAGCCAGCAGCATCCAGGGACTGCATATGACCAGAAAGTTAACAGGACAAATGTTAGACTAAAAAGTGCAGCCAAATTTAGCCAGTAAAATTGGTGTCAAATTAACTGCAATAGTGAATGAGGTTCTTATTCACATTTACAATTCATGCAGCCACTGTATTGGCAAGGAGGTTAACAATTCCAAAACCAATGTCCATCAAAAATACACAGAATAGGTATTTCATGATTCCAATCAGCTTCCAATGGTATTTTCGTATGTCTGCTAGATTGGGGCTGCATGCCTTCACTTTGCATTGCTGATCCTGGTAAGCTACAAGAAGATTTCCTCCTCCATCAACTGTGGAGCATTATTAATTGCAGGTTAACCTCAGGTTAATTCCTATCATCCTTTGCTTTAATTCCACTAAAATTTAGTACTGTCTGAAGTTCCTCAAAGTACACGGTTTATAAGGAATCGATGGGATACCACGTATGCAAAAGAATGGGATCTTGAATATAAAGCTTCTGTACAGACAAGGTCCTCCTGGAGATGGTGCATTGGTGGCATTTCCCTTGGACTGTAACAAAGGACATACAGAGCAAGGAAAACTGCCTGAAGGCAAGCGTAAAGCCCTCATCAGGTTTGTATTTCTACTCAATATTTTCAGTGACCCTATCTTCAACAAGGAATATTTTCTAAAACAAATGCAAGAAAATCTGCAGATACTGGAAATCCAAAGCAACACACATAAAGTGTTGGAGGAACTCAGCAGGCCAGGTAGTATCTATGGAAAAGAGTAAACAGTCGATGTATTGGGCCAAGAACCTTCATCAGGGCAGCTTTATATTTTCTAAGATGTTATTTTTCAATAAGAATGTCCTCAATGAAGTATGGCACCTAACCCAGTGAAATCCCGAATCTCAGCAAAGGATGAGGATGGTGTTGCAAGTGACTGGTAAAACCAACATGGCCCTGAGCTTTTATGTATCAAGTTCCCTCAAAACTGAAATTGCTTGCAATCTTTTGTAATTTGCCATCAACGAATGCACAAAAAATTATATTCACTCTTGCAAATGAACCACAGATGCTGCAAGAAGATAGCTTTGTGAGGATTCTAGGTTTTCCTACGTGTAGGATACTACCTATTCTGCTCACATCACTATCCAGACATGACATATATCACTGACAAAAGGGTTTCCAATCCAGCTACACTGTGATTATGCACTGCACACCATGCTACTCAAACCCAGGAAGTTTGGGAGCAATTACAATATCAATATCTAATAGCAGTCCACTGTGCTAATTTACTTGAGCATCTTCAATAAACAAAAGCAAGTCTATTGGAAAAATGAAGAATATCCATTGACACTAGCTTTATGTGTATAATTAACGCCATAACAGAATCACAAGTTTAATGGAACAATTGCTGAGTTGGGCTAGATGCAGGAAATAAAAGATACGTTGTTAATAAACATACCAAGAGTGCACAGATTTTGATTGGGAATAGAAATATAGACTTCAGTCTTCCAACTTTTTGTTTACCAAATCTTTACAGATAGGAAGTGCAATGACATGGAACCATGGAGATTCAAACATTTCTGAGACTAATTACAATAATTTACAGAGTCATAATAATCTTTCATTTTCCTCTGCCTTGAAAATACAATGGGCATTGCTTTAAATATTCCTGTGGCAAAGCTTTCCAATCTTTTTATTCTCCAAAATAACTTTTTCCAAATTCTTCAGAGCATCTTCTACTATAGATCACACAGGAGAATTCTGTTGTCTTGACAACTAACAGTTTTACGTTAAAAATCTGAATTCCATTCTTTTTTGCCCTCTTGTGCTCTGCTCTAATGCCCTTCACTGTGTTCTGCTGTATAATTTCCCAGATCTTCATTCCCCTCTGGCTCCTTTGCAAATATTAATTCATTAACTTTCAATTATAAATGAACTAAACCATTTTTCCTCTGGAAGTCAAAGATTAATTAATTAATCTGCAATGCATTGAGGACATAAGTACTGTAAAATAAAACATTATTATGTAAAGGTTAAAAATTGCCATGGTTATTCCTCTTTAAAAGTGTCACTAAATTACAAAACAGAAAAAAAAATTATAATCAGTAAGTGCAAAATGATAAGGTTTCCTTCATTGATAAATATCAAAAAAATTCTTAGTCTGTTGTCATGAAACTACATTTTTCCATTGTTGATGTCATTTTATAGGTTAATTTTTCAATGCCTTTTCAAATCCCACCAGTCCCCCACCAGTCCCTGGTCAGTTCATTTCCTGAAATGATTTAGTCAACAAGTTATAAAACAGAAGAAAATGGTGTAGAAATTGCATGTTATTATCCATGAATATAACAGGTAGATGTAAGCCATGCCGATTAATCAGAGATGAACTTCACCTTTCTATGCAGAATTGGTATAAGACAGGAAAAGCAACCAAATATCCATTGCCTTGAGCTGCAGAAAGGAATACAGATACCAAAGGCACACTGAAAAATATAGAGGGGAATTTTAACCCAATCAATTAAAAGACCATAGTAGAGTTCACTACTCCATTGCCAACTGATCTGCTAGATCATTTAAAATGGTGTTGAGCTAGACCAAGGATAGTCATTAAAAGGGTATGTTCAAAATATACACATCCATTCGGAATATATCATAACCTGCAGCTATCTTTCCCTGAGCAAGAGACCCAAATTGGCTTCTTCAACATGGATTCGGTGCCAGATGTAGCACAGTAGGTATTTTTTTTTCTACATTTATTTGAAATGGTCAGCAAGTGCATTGATAGCAAGATTCACCTATTACAACTGGGTGGGCTGGTTGCTTGTGAAGCCATTGTCACATACTGGTGACATACTGGTCCTTGACAATGAATGCATGAAATGGCTGAGAATTGTTAATTTAATTCATTTATGAAGTAGTCTTTAACCTAATGCTGTCCATTCATCAGTGTTCCTATCATATATCTGACTCTAAGCCTAATATTTGATCTGTAGCCAAGGTGTCTATGAAAATCCCACAGCCACTTTAAATTTATTACACATGACAATATCTCTTGGAATAGCCTTAGATAAACAACAATTTATAGATTATCAATTGCTTGAATGCTTTAATGAAGACTGGCCTGTCTGCCATTATGTTTCGATGTACATGTGATAAATAAATCTGAATTTGAATCTATATCTGAATCCGCAAGTAAATTCAACTGAACATTTTAAGCAGAAAAAAAATGTAGAAATTCCATGTGTAGAGTTCATCTTATCTCGTGTAACTGATTGCCGCACTCTTTATGAGAAAATCAACTTACATAGTATTACACTGGATGCTAGGGGCCATTAGAAGCTCTAGGTATCGGAAGGAGGCAGTGAATAGAAAATGCACACTTCTGGGGGTGTTTTGTTTATATTAAAAAAACCCAGCAATATATACAAAATATTTACATGGGTAAAATTCCAACATTCTCTTTTAGGTTCCTAATCTCAGATATCAATGAAAACCAAATTCCTGTTTAGTTAACATCAATGAGATTATTAGAATAACCTTTATTACTCCAATGTCTCTAACTAATTAGATTTAGTGTTATTCCAAATATAAAGGTTAAAAAACTAACCCTTCCTTTTTAAATATCCTTCATTAACTAGGAAACTTATTGAATTCCTAATTTTAAGTAATATGGTTAACTTTCAGGTCAGTATGTCTTCAAATTCAAATCCCACCCTTAAAATGTATATATACAGCTTAACTTCTTTCACCACAAATCTCCAACATCAAAACTTTTAAACAAAGTAAATCTCATTCAATCACTTATCTAAGTCTTTGCAAAAATAATCAGTTCTTCCAGAAAATCAGATGCAGATCCTTCAAATGAGAAATAAGCTTGTACATCCAATCGCATTAAATCCTCTCCATCTTGAAGCATTCCATTCCCACGCTGGTTCTTTGATCTTGGGTGGCTTGCCATCTTGTTTCTTGATTCATTGGATGAAGTGATTGGTCATCCATGGAAAGTCATCCACAATATTTACACAACAAAAAAACCCAATCAAATCCCTTGGTATGATTTAACAAAATTAATTCCCAGTTACACAGTAGAGATCTTAGACACTACTCTCTACACTCTATTTGTCTTGCTATAGCTGATGCTCGTTAAACCCAGAGCTTCAATAAATCTTCTCTTGATACTTTCTCTCCTCCAGGGGTTTCACCCTGAGGATTTCCAGTAAATAGCATACAGATACAAACTACTAATTCTACTTTAACGGTTTTTATCTTCAGTTAGTTTCTATAGTTTGTTGCGATTCTGTCAATTGACAACACCTCGCTCTTGCATAGCTCTTTTTTCCAAGTTTTCTTCTTTAGAAAACATTTGGTAAATCTAGTTTTCATCCATCCACAGGTGAAACTTTCTAACATTACATCTTTGAGTTTAATTAACCTGGTTTACACTTGGGGCTACAAGTTATGGCCCCAACCATGATTAACACTTCAACTAATTCTTATGTGGTTTTAACATCAGGTACTGAAGTAAACCTCATAATCAAAATCCTGAATGTGAATAATGTATTTTCTGCTTCAAGATGTTTTGCATGACCTTGGGTACCAACATCTTCTCATACCTTGTTGTTAGCATTTAAAAATATAGAAAAACTAACACTGGGTATCATAGCATTGGGTCATTCAGAATCAATTCACTTTAACTCAAATTTTAAAGAATTAATAAAATCAAAAAATACTAACATCTTAAATCATTAGCATGAAATAATGAGTAAACAAATAATGTGCCCTCCGTGAGATTATTTGGTCATTACAATCAAATGTTGTCTTCATTGCTTTTAAATTAATGATAGGTAACAATGAAGTATTATTTCAAAATCTTTTATCAGGATGAATTACTTAACATTCCATTAAAATCCACTGAAGTTAAAAAAATATTTCCAATTCTTTAACTGCATGCACATCTTTTGTGAAAAACATTTCCAAATGATCCCATTATCATGACTATGATGTAACTGCTAAACTATTCAATCAGTGTGTTTTGAAATTAATATTAGCCTATTTTAGATATCCATGCAGGGCTAAGATACAAAGTCTAGGAGTTCCTGTATATCATACTCATACACAAGTTTTTCATGCCATGTCATTTGAAGTAGTGTTGCCAACACTCTTTTATCATATTGACCACATAGCATCTGATCATTTGTCTGCAGTTTATCACTTGTCTGGTGTTTGCAAATGATACAGCAATATTGAGTTTACTTCAGTTGAACATCTTTGCTCAGATTTACACCAGGAGCTGCCTGACTGAAAGTTCTGAGAATCAAAAGGTGCCAAATAAATGACAACAAAACACCTAGGCTCTAGCTATAGATAAGAAGCTCTGAATAAGTTAGATTTTTAGTCTGAATATGTTCGTGAAACTTTCTACAGAGAAAAACTAGCAGAATTAAATGTGTAAACTAGAATTCAAAAAAACAAGTAACTATTTTGATGCAACCAGATTACTAGGAAGTTTATAGTGTGGAGTGGGAATTTAGAAGTTGTTAAAATGTAATGAAAACCTCTGACTTGGATATATAAGAAAGAGGTGATAGATTGGGAAATGTGAGAACCACTTTATATGAACACTAGGACGTAAACAACAGAAGCTGTCTGCCATTCAATTGCTTAAGTTTACACTGTCATTCAAGTCTGATCTTTCCTCAGCACCATTTCCTTGCCATATCCTGAAAATTATTTATCCCTTTTTGAATGGCATCAATGACTAAACTCCTAAAAAGCTTTCGGGGTAGAAAATTCCAAAAATCTACATCCTGTCAGTGAAGAAATCTCTCATCATATCATTCCAAAATGGCCTCTACTTTATTTTGAGATTGTGACTTCTATTTCTATAACTCAGCAAAGGGAAATATTCCTATCTGCCTCTTACCTTAAAAACTATAATTAAGAACATTCTGAGAACTATAGAATGAGGCTCACTTCTCATGCTGCTAGTCTCAAGAAAATAGAGGCTGAGCTTCTCAATCTCTCCTCAATGTCAAGAACTTTTACCATACTACAGGACTGTACACAATACTCCACGTGACCTCACTAAGAACCTGCATAGCTTAGCAAGCTATCCTGACACTTGTATTCAAATCATCTAGTTATAAAGACCTTTATGATATTTGCCTTCATGTGTATGTGTTGCATCTGCATATTGACTTTTAGTGACATGCATTCAAGGGTACTCACATCTTTTGAACATTAGCATTCCCCAGAGTTTCATTATTGAGAATATACAAGGTAGGCTTGTTATGCGGATGACATTTTGATCTATCTAGGGAAACCAACATATTCATTACCTAAATTGATGCAATCCTTTGAACAATATGGTCAATTATCAGGATACAAGATCAACATAGATAATACCCAATTACTTTCATATTACTATAGCCCACCAAGAGAAATTGAAAGTAGATATCCCTGGGCATGGCAAACAGAGTTTTTCAAATATTTGGGCATCATTATGCCAAAAGATTTGGCAAAATTATCAAAATGTAATTATCAGCCTTTATATAAAAAAATTAAGGAAGATGTGGCAAGATGGAACCTGATTCCTTCTTTCAGTCTCAGTTTAGGGATTGAGTCTATTAAAATGAATATTCTGCCCAGGCTGTTATATCTCTTTCAGACTCTACCAATAGAGATTAATCAAAATCAATTCAATGAATGGAACAAGATGTTATCAAGGTATATTTGGCAGGGTAAAAGGCCTAGAGTTCGTCTCAAAACTTTGCAATTAGCAAAGGAAAAGGGGGGAATGGGGCCTACCTTCTCTTAGAGATTATTATTTTGCAGCACAGTTGAGAGCTGTGATATGTTGGTGCAACCCATCATATGACGTTCAATGGAAAAATATTGAGGGATGGGTACTTCCCATCCCCATACAAGCAATTTTGGCTGATAACAACCTGCAAAGGTACATAAATACTATTGATAACCCATGGGTGAAATTGACTCTTAAAATATGGAAAACTACTATAAAAGAATATAATCTAGAGGGAGATATTGCAATTCTTAAATGGTGTGCATATGACTCGGATTTTACACCAAATAAAATGGATGCTAGAATTAAGGACTGGACAACTAAAGGAATAACAGTTCTTTGCAACATAGTGAAAGAAGAAACACTGTTCAGTTTTGAAATGCTTAAATGTGACAATATGTTAATAAGATGCTTAAAAATGTGACCAAGGCAAGTACATGCTTGATAGAGCTCTTTAGAAAAGCATATAATTCAGATAACAGTAGTAGAATCATTTCAAGCATGTATAAGGGGTTGTCAAATCTTAAAACACATTTGACTTCATACATTAAAACAAAATGGGAGAAGGAAGGAGGGATAATTATATCTGAGGAAGAATGGACACTAATATGGAGGTATCAATGGAAGTGTACCAGTTCACAGAAATGGAGGGAGTTTGGATGGAAAAACTTGATAAGATATTTTATTACACCCTCTCAGAAATCCCATTATGATAGTAACCTCCCTGTTTGCTGGAGAAATTGTGGAAATCAAAATGCAAATTATTATCCTTTTTTTTGGGACTGCCCTGTTATCAAAAACTATTGGAGGGGGGGGATACACAATGCTCTACAAGACATCTTTAATTGTGAAATACCTTTGGAGAGTAAGACCATATATTTTGGAAATATACCTCAAGAATGGTTGAAAAGAGATAAATATTTAATGAATATACTGTTGGTGGCTGGTAGAAAGACTCTTACTAGGAAATGGTTATCACAGGAGAGCCCAACTTTAAATGCACGGATGGAAATTACAATGGATATTTATAAAATGGAGAAGATAATAGCATCTGTTAATCATAAGCTGGAACAATTTGATTCATACTGGGAAAAATGATTTAACTACATAATGCCTCATAGGCCTGATTTTATTCTCACAAATCAATGAATCTGTTGTAAAAAAAAAACTCCCTACTTGTACATAGTTTTTTCCTTTTGCTTGTTTTTCTCTCCACTCTTTTCTATAAGTGTATACCTCAGATAAATACTTTGTGGAGATTTGTGACATATATGATTATATGATATATATGTACAATGTCTAAAATACATCTTACGGAAATGTTTGTTTGATGATGAACTTCAATAAAAAAATTAATTACAAAAATAAAGAGAATATACAAGGTAGCTCTGCTACTTCTGCTGGTGAAGTTCCATTCATTTAGCATTCATTCTCATATTTCTCAGTTTCCCACAGTTTCTTCCTTATTTAAAATATGTATATAGACATTATTGCTCTCTAGCCTACAAATGCTACAAATTGGACATTACCAGTATGGTGCAATAGAGGATTCTGTACATAAAGAAGATCTAGAGAGAAACAAGTCACAAACGTTAGCTGATATGAGAGACATATGCAGGTTTTCCATTTATCTATATTTATCACAGTACTAACATTTACTATTGTACTACATTCTACTGTAGCTTTTTGACTCAGTGGAATAGGGGTTCAGCAATTGTTCGGAAGGGGCCCATTTCTGGGTGTTCTATCTAGATTAGAAGAAGCATTCCCTATACTCATCCATAATGCCAGTCTGCACAATAAATTAAGGAGCACAGAGGAGAAGTAAGACCAAAGAGGTCCTCAAAAATAAGAATCAGGGTTTTTAAGATAATGGAGTGGCTGGACATAGACACATAGGTTACCTTCACCAGAGACATCCACGTCTAATTTAAGAAAGACATGTACATAGCAGCAAAAATACTTTCAATTCTACCACACTAAAAGCAAAGTACAAATTTAATAATATTTTGACATACTTTCAATTTTCTACACTACACTGTGCAATAGAAGGAACAGCACTTGTGCACAGCTGATAGAGTTACTGCCTGGCACTTCCAGTGACCAGCCTTCAATCCTAAACTGCATTAGAATCAATGGTTGGTTTGATGGTCAGCACAGACTTGGGAGTTGCAGGATTTGATTTTTGTGCTCATTAACTAGATGAAGTTCAATTGTTTAAATGCAAATGAAAAAATCAAGCAAGAATTTTAAGTATTTGGAAATGTGATACGCTGATATGACAGATGGCCATTACAAATTCATTCTTAGGCTTACATTTGAAGTCTTAGTTGACAGTGTAGGATACAGATGACATTTTTACAGAAGCATTCATATCATTAAAGTTTATAATAGTGGTTTCCCAGTTAGCGAAATTTATAAAATCTGAAGTTCATGTCACAGCAATATTCGAATTACAAATGCAAACCAAAACCTTTCTTTATGGAAATACAGTGGTTAAACTGTAGATCCCCTGCAATTGAACACAAATGACTTTTTGACAATGGAAGACAATATACGGTAGTTAGCAGCAATTTTTTCAGCACTTCAAAAAGATTACGGCATCTGCAATTTTCGAGATTCAGTATTTCCCATTATATAAATTTCCTCCCGAAATTTCTCAAATCTGAAATATTTTTACCCCAAAGTTTACTTTCTCATCACATTCTACTTATGCAATTTTTAATAGGTAAGTTCAAAAAGAATTTGATAATTACAGGTGGCAGCATTAATTATGTTTGTTGGATGTCTAACATAAATAATCATAAATCTTACTTGAATTGTTTGGTTCTGAATCTACATCACTTGAGTTTCAGTAATAATCCAAATGGAATAATCTAACTCAATCTAGTATATCTCTGCTTCCAAGTATCAATAATACCAGAGTCTTATTAAAATAAGATTTTCAAATTTTAGAGTATCACTTGTCAAAATTAAGTTACAAATAAAATAATAATCACAAATACTAAAATGATTTTCGTCATCAATAACTGTTTGTATGAATCCCGTCAACAAAACTATAATTGTACAAGGCAAGCAGGGGACACAGTCTCAGATTGAGGTCATAAGGAATCTCGAACAGTAACAGGTAAACATGCAAACGCAGGAAGCACCCAAAATCAGAAACAAACCCAGGCCTCTGGTGTCATGAGGTAGTGTCTCAATCTGCTTAGAGTCACAGAGTATTACAACAAAGAAACAGACCCTTTGGCCCAACTTTGTAGCCCAGCCAGTGTCCCATTTGCCCATGTTTGGCCTACAGCCCTCTAAATCTCTCCTGTCCATGTACCATTCACTAGGTCTTTAAATGTTGCTAATGTGCCTGCCTGAACCACTACATTTAGCAGCTCATTCCAAACATGTATCACCTTTTGAGCAACAAACTGCCCTGATGTTTCTATTAAATTGTTCACCTCTGCTCTTAAACCTATGCTCTGTTGCTTTTAGCATATCCTCTCTATGGAATGAGACTACGTGATTTCACCCTGACTATGCCACCCATCATCATACATATATTTGCCAGGTCACTCTTCAATCTCTTACGTTGTAGGGAATAAACTCTTCTCGTAGCTCAGTCCCCTCCACCCCCATTCCCCAACCTAATAAACCTTTTCTGCACTCTTCCAGTTCAATAATAGCATTGTTATAACAGGGCAACTAAAACTGCACACAATACTCCAAGTGTGGTCTCACCCACACCTTATATACTGTAAAATCACAGGACAAAGGAGCAGAATTTGGCCATTTGGCCCATCAGGTCTGCTCTACCATTCCATCATGGAAGATTTATTATCACTCTCAACCCCATTCTCCTGTCTTCAGCCTGTAACCTTCGATGACATGACTACTCAAGAACCGATCAACCTCCACTTTAAATATACCCAATGACTGGAGCTCCACAGCCATCTGTGGCAATGAATTCCACAGATATACTGGCCTCTGGCTAAAGAAATTCCTCCTCATGTCTGTTCTAAATAGATGTCTCTCTTTTCGCAGGCTGTGCCCTCTGGACTCCCCCACACTATAAGAACTATCTTCTCCACATGCACTCTATCCAGGCCATTCAATATTCAACAGGTTTCAATCCGATCTCCCTTGTTCTTCTAAATTCCACTGAGTACAGGTCCAGAGCTATCAAACACTCCTCATATGTTAACCTTTTTATACCCAGAATCATTCTCATGAACTTCCTCTGGACCCTCTCCAAAGCACGTCATTTCTTAGATAAGAGGCTCAAAACTGTTCACAATACTCCAGATGCGGTCTGCCTAATGTCTTATAAAGCCTCAGCATTTCATCCTTGCTTTTATATTCCAGTCCTCTCGAAATAAATGCTAACATTGAATTTGCCTTCCTTACTGCAGACACATCCTTCAAGTTAACCTTTAGGGAATCCTGCACAGGGTCTCCCAAGTCCCTTTGCACCTCTGATTTTTGAATTTTCTCCCTGTTTAGAAAATGATCCACACTTTTATCCCTTCTACCAAAGTGCATGACCATACACCTCCCTAAACTATATTCCATCTGCCACTTCTTTGCACATTCTGCCAATCTAAGTGTTTCTGCTGACTACTGCTTCTTCAACACTACCTACCCCTCCATCTATCTTTGCCATCAATTCCAAAGTCATATTGACATATAACGTGACAAGAAGCAGTCGCAATACTGACACCCCTGGAACACCACTAGTCTCTGGCAGCCAACCAGAAAAGGCCCCCTTTAATCCCACTCTTTGCCTCCTACCAACCAACCAACCTTCTCTCCGTCTCGTATCTTCCCTGTGATACCACAGGCTCTTATTTTGTGAAGCAGCCTCATGTGCTGAAACCTGTCAAAGGTCTTTTGAAAACCCAAATAAACAACATCCACTGACTCCTTTGTCCATCCTTCTTGTTATACAGTCAAAGAATTCCAACAGATTTGTCAGGCAAGATTTCCCTTTAAGGAAATATAACCATACAAAAACTCCCAGTGTCTGTACTCAAATGCTTCTGAGTGATAAAGGCCAGAGTGCACATGCTTTCTTCATGCCCTATCTATGTATGCATTCCTAGACCTTCTGTTCCATAACAATCCCCAAGGCTTAACCATTCATTGTGTATTTTTTTTCTCTCAAAATGCAATACTGCATGAATTCCTAGACTGAAAGCCACTTGCCAATCCTCAACCCACATCGGCGGTTAACCATAACCTTCTACACTATCAATACCACCTGGTTTAGATATCATTCACAAGCTTAGCAACCATGCCGAATACATACACATTGAAATTGTAACAAAGGTCCCAGCACCAATCCCTTTGCCCATCACTAGACACAGGCCTTAAGTCTGAGAAACAACCTTTGGCCATCACCCTCTGCTTCTTACCACTCAGCCAATTAGAAAATCCAGTCACCACTGTTTTCTCCAGAATGCCATGTGATTTCAACTTCCAGACTAACCCACCATGATAAACCTCACCAAAGGCCTTCCAAAGATCCATACAGTAGATAACCCTACCCTTATCTACTCTCTTGGTTACCTTCTCAAAGAACTCCAAGAGCTTTGTTAGGCATGACTTCCCATGCACAAAGCCACGCTGACTATCCTGAATCATATCCTCTCCAAATGTTATCATTCAGAATCACTTTCAGCGATTTACCCACCATTGATGTCAGACTCACTGTCCCGGAGTTCCCTGGCTTGTTTTTTTTAAATAATGGTACGACAATAGTCACTCTCCAGTCTTCTGCAACTCATCTGAAGCAAAAATCTCTACGAGAATCTCTGCCATTTCTTCTGCAGCTTTCCACAAGGTTGAAGGATGCAGAGGGTCAGGGGAGTCTGGGAGTTTATCCACCTTGATGTGCCTCCGGGCCACCAATATTTCCTGCTGCATCAATGTAGTCTATGACAACAATACTGAAAAGCAGAACTTCCAGGGTAGTAATTGCTGGATTGCTCCCTGTGCCTCACACCAGTGAGGGCAAGAAGAGGATGATTTGGCAGATGAATGCAAGGCTGAAAAATCTGTTCAGGAGGTAGGGTTTCAGATTTGTGGATCATTGGGATCTCTCCTGGGGTCGGTATGACCTGTACAAAAAGGGACAGGTTACACCCGAACCTGGGGGAGGGAGACCAATACCCTTGTGGGAAGGTTTGGTAGAACTGTTGGGGAGGGTTTAAACTAATTTGGCAGGGGGATGGGAAATTAAGTGATAGGGCTGAGGATGGGGCAGTTGGTATACATGCAGATGCAGTGCATAGTGAGACCGTCAGGAAGGGCAGGCAGATGTTAGGGCAAAATTGCAGTCAGTAGAAAAATCAAAAAGGGTGATGAATACAGGACTGAAGGTGAATGCACCAATACAGTGGATGAACTTGTAGTGCAGTTAGAGATTGACAGGTATGACATTATGGGCATCACTGAGTCATGGCTGAAAGGAGATTATAGTTGGGAGCTTAACATCCCAAGATACACAATGTATCATCAGGACAGGCAGGTAGGCAGAGGGGTGGCGTGGCTCTTTTGGTAAAAATTGAAATCAAATTCTTAGAACGAGGTGACATGAAAGATATAGAATCATAGTGGGTAGAGTTAAGGAACTGCAAGGGTAAAAAGATTCTGATGGTAGTTATAAACAGGCATCAAAACAGTAGCCAGGATGTGGACTACAAATTATAATGGGAGATAGAAAACGCATGTCAAAATGGCAATGTTATGACGATCATGGGGATTTCAGTATGCAGATACAAGTTCAAGTTTAATTGTCATTCAACTCTGGATACCCATGAATACAGCATTAGTCTGGGGCCCAGGTGTAAACCACAGTATGAACAGTCATACACAGCACAAGACACATATAATGCATATGATATCGGTAAAATACTGTCACACAAAAAAAATAGTCCAACACCTAAAGTCCATGAATGGTGCAGCAGTCTGTAGCCAAACACAATATTTTGGCAGATGCTTCTTTCCCTGCAGGCAATCTTATCAAATAATGCTTCAAAAATTGAGATGAGAGGGGATGTTCCTCTCAAAGAATTCTGAGCTGTTGGAATTCATTTCCCCAGAAAGCTGCGCTTAATCCTGAGATCTATTCAAAGTTAAACAGATTTTTAGTCAAGGCTTATGGAGATAAAGCAAAAAATTGGAAGGTGAGGAATGGTGGATCGGTCAAGGTCTTAATGAATGGCAGAGAAAGCTCAAGGGGGCTCCACTGTCTATAGAAGACCTGACTTAAAGCAATCTGACTTCATCTAAGTTCTCCAATCATTTGAAGCATTTTCAAGACAGAAAAGTTATAGAACTGCAAAAATCTTCAGAAGTTATGAAATTGAAGTGGAAGCTACTTAATTCAAAAGACACCAAATTTAAAAAAAATGTTTAGGTGTAACTTCCCAACAGTAATCAAACAGACACATTGCCTAGACAAACACAGATGTTGATTCACAGTAGAAGGCCACTTTGGAAACTGACTTAGAAAATCTCTTCTCTTGACAATGGTAAAATATTTTATCCAACAATGATACTCTAATGCCATCAAAACTAGCTATTGTATGTGAGCCATTCTGAATTTCTACCAGTATACAGGGGAAGATAATAAATAGATCCTCATGCTAATCAACCCTCATTGAAAATGTTCCTTTCTGGCTTAAGGGTTTTTCATAAAAATGCAATCTTAATGCAACCCAAGGACTGTTAGTACTCCTATTCCTATTGCTTATTATCTAAAGCAAACAGAGCCAAAAGAACATGCTGCAAATTATAAACAGTGCAGGACAGTTTCAATTGCTCTGCAGCTAAAAACGCACTGCTATGCTGCCTGAAAGCCTCAGTGGCACTGTAGTGTAGCAGTTAGCATAAAACTATTATAGCAGGTTCAATTCTATCACTGTCTGTAAGGAGTGTTTACATTCTCCCCGTGAGAGCATGGGTTTCCTCTGGGTCACATTGGTATAATTTGCTGGTACGGGCTTTTTCGAGCCTGAAGGGCCGTTACTGTACTGTAGCTCTAAATTAAAAGAAAATACAGCACATGTAGAGACAAAAACAGGATTTTTTTTAAAGTACAGAAACAGAAAATGCTGAAAACCTTGGTGCGGCTGTTAATGTTAATACCTGGAGCAATTTTTAAATGAACATTGAGAGAAATAACATAGGAGATGCTTGAAACATTAAGTATCTTCGACAGAAAGACCATGCATCAGAACAAGTGAGGCTGGTATTTCAATTTTTTTTAACCTGATATGTCCATTCAACCCTCCACACTGATTTCCCTCCTGGTTATTATCCCTGCAAGAAGAACAATTGTTACACCTGCCCCTACACCTCCTCCCTCACTACCATTCAAGGCCCCAGCAGTCCTTCCAGGTGAGGCAAGTCACCTGCAAGTCTGCTGGGGTCATCTGCTGTAACCGGTGCTCGCGGTGTAGCCTCCTGCATATCGGTGAGATCCAACGTAGATGGGGAGACTGCTTCGCCAAGTACCTATGCTTATCCACCAGAGAAAGCAGGATATCCCAGTGACCACCTGTTTTAATTCCACTACCCATTCCCATTCCGACGTGTCAGTCCATGATCTCCTCTACTACCGTGATGAGGCCACACTCAGGTTGGAGCAGCAAGATCTTAGATTCAGTCTGGGTAGCCACCAACCTAATGACATGCACATTGATGAACTTCTGGTAATGACCCCCCATCACCATTCTCCATACCCCTCTCTCACCTGCCCAACACCTCCCTCGAGTGCCATTCCTTTTCCTCAGTGGCATTCTACCTTCTCCTGTCAGATGCCCCCTTCTCTAGCCCTTCATCTCTTTTGCCAATCAACATCTCCTCCTCCTGGTTTTTCCTATCACCTACTACATGTATCTTGTATATCTTCCTCCCCTCCCCCCCACCATCTTACTCTGACTTCTCAGCTTTTTTCTCCAGTCCTGATGAAGGGTCTCAACCGGAAACGTCGACTGTTTACTCTTTTCCATTGGTGCTGCCTGTCCTGTGGATTTCCTCCAGCATTTTGTGTGTGTTGATTGGATTTCCAGCATCTGCAGATTTTCTCTAGTTTATGATAACTCGTTTCTCTTTCCACAGATGCTGTTTAAGCTACTGAGCATTTCCAGCATTTTCTACTTTTATTTTAGTTTCAATCATCTTAGTATTTACACCATTCCAATTTCTATGTCAAAACCAGTCAGTGATTCCACCTCATTATATTCCTTTTGAAAAGGGACCACAACAGTTCCAGGCAGAATGTGCAACTAAGAATTCTCCTGAGATATAATTAAAAATAAAAAGTGTTTTCTTCTTGAAGCAAAATAAAGCAGCAAGTTTTTCTTGTAACTACCCAAACGTGAGCAAAGCAAAAATCGTTAATCCTCTTGCCAGTTTTTACATTTTTGATTAAAAAAACCTTTGTTACTTTCTATTTAACAAAAGCGAATGGAAGAATGGTTTATGCAAAGTCTGTTTGTTCCAAAAGACTTAAAATAAAAGTACAGAAGCAACTCACACCATTCACAATGTTATGACAATCTGGCATCAATAACTAGAAGAATTTAAATAACCTATGATCTTACTGAAAGCTACCATTTTAGAAGTTGAAGGAAGCAATGAAAATTCTAGTGTAGAATGTGAGGAAGGACATGTCATGTAGTCATAGAGATGTACAGCACAGAAACAAGCCCACCTACCAAGCACTTTCTTGCTAACCTTTCCACCCATCTACAGTAATCACAAATGCCCACATTAGGTCCTTATCCTCCTATGTCTTGTCATAGAGTCATACAGCACAACAGCACAGAAACAGGCCATTCAACTTATCTCGTCCATGCCGAACTATTATTCTGTCCAGTCCCATTGACAGAGACATCATTGTATTTTATCAAAGCACATACAAAATGTTCTTAGTCGATTTTTATTCTTTTATTATGAGATCTGGGTTTTGCTGGCAAAGCCAATTTTAGTTCCTCATCCCCGATTGCTCTTGAAGTAGTGGTAATCTATTTTCTTGAACTGCACAAGTTGTTTTTAATATTGTCCCATAGTGCTGTTAGGAAGTGCCAGAACTTTGATCTAATATAAAAACCTATCAATATATTTCCTAAATCCGAAGAGTGTGACTTGGAAACAAATTTGTAAAGATTAAAGTTTTCATCCAGCTGTGGTCTTTATCCTAGTTGGTAGAGAATGCAGCTTCTGGAAATCTGTTGAAGAAAACATGAAGAGATCCTACAAAACAACACAGAGATTGTGTGCACTGCCATAATGGTGTACCAGTCCTGAAGATTTATGCCAATCAATCAATCAGGTTGCACCATTCCAGAAAATGTTGAGCTATTTAAATTTTGCAAGACTTATTTATCCAGATGAGTCAGAGTATTCTATACAGTATAATCCTAATTTGTACTTTGTAGAAGGGGAAAGGCTTCAGAGAATGCGGTGACAATTCACTGTCAACAGAATACTTATCTGAATTTCCCACAGGCTAATCACACTCTATATGAACAAATTTCTCTTTATAGCAATCCTGTTCTGAGACTGTGAACCCAAGTGTAAGGTTCCTCACCCAGTGGAATCAGCAAGTCTCCTCTCATTCATCTAACGGGATAGAATACAGCTCCAGTCTACTCAATTTTTCCTCTTACAGCAAACCCATCATTCCTGAAACTAATCTAGTGAATCTTTGTCTCACTTACATACCCTCTATGTGAAAAGTTTACTTTGTTTAGTTTAGTTTTTGTTTAGATATGATGTAGACAGGTTTAGACCAAGCCTGTCTACATCATATCTAGTAGTTTCTCTTTATGTATTCTATTGGTCAGTGGGGTTCCCAAAAATGTTGACGCTAGAAAATATTTCAAATGAAAATTCACTGTGTAAATTCTCTCAGGATCTCTTTTCTCAGATGTGGAAAGAGAAACTAGGTGAAATTTTTGAGAATAATTAGCTATGAGGAATTACTCGGTTTCCTTTATGCACTCCAGTGTATTTGTATTCACTGTCTTGCATCCCTCAGAAGCAATGATGCACTGCCAAACACTTACTTTCCACCTCACCAAACTGGAAAGCTGCAACTTAGAGCCTGCCAGTTGTATGGATCTTATTAGGGGAAATTAATTGTAACTGGAAACTGAACAAAGTTTTAAATTGCTGTGTCTGAATCACAGAAAGTGTTCCTGTTAGAGAGCTGATATGAAACATTCAGCCCACTTTAAAAATCTTTCCCCATACAGGTGACTTTGATCTTCAATTTTATTTTGTAAAAAGAGAGAACTGTGAATTATGTCTGCCTCATGTTACATTGGCCTAAGTATAAAAGTTACATCAAAACTAAACATATTTATTTAATATGCGTGAACATTTTCTCTGAGTATATTATCAGCTCCTCAATGTTATTGAATATAGGTTCATGAGAGGTTCTATGAAAATGGCCAGCCTAGGGTTTATTAATTGTATGACAGAATCATAGACCTGTTTTCACATAGAAGACAAGTGTTGGCTGTTAGTAGAGCAATAATGTCAGTCCAACTGTTTTTTCCATTTGTCAGTTACCTACCTAATTCTTTCTTCAAAATCAAAGATTATGGTTCAATAACCTAAACAGGCAATGAATTCCAAATGATAACTCATGTCTGTGCCAATATGTCTTTCCTTATGTTCCCGAATCGTTTATCAGAAATTTTGTATCTGTTTCTTGGCCCTTGAACCATCTGCTAAGGAGAACAGCTTCATACTCTACCTTATCCAAACCAATCACCATTTTGTAATCTTCTACATCAAGTTTCCCCACAGTCTTGTTTTATAAACCAGAAGATGAATATTCCCAGCTTCTACAGTCTAACCTAAGACATAAAATTCCTCATTCTTGGTAGCCCATTGGAATCCATGGAGATTTCAAATCTTGGGTTCAAAACTGGCTTGGCCATAGAATACCAAAGATAGTGGTCGAGGATTTTTATTCTGACCAGAGGTTTGTGACCAAAAGGATCTTTGATGGGACATCTGTAGTTTGTGTAAAAGGTAAATGGTTTGGATGAAAATATAGGTGGGCTAATAGTAAGTTTACAACTGAGACAAAAATTTGCAGAGCTGTGGACAGTGAGGATTGTCAAAGAATATAAAAGGATACAGATTAGCAACAGTTCTAGGCAAAGCGATGGCAGATGGAGTTCAATACAGACATTGGATGTTTTGCAGTTTGGGGGTTAAATATAAGGGCAAAGTACACAGATAGTGGCAGGATGCTGAACAGCATTAATGGACAGAGGGTTAGCATCTATAGCTCCCTGAAAATGGCAATGCTAGTTGATAGGACGGTTAAAAAAGGTGCAAGGCAGACGTGCCTTCATAGGTCAGAGTGGTGAATAGAAATGTCAGGTGGTCAATCCCTTCAATCTCTTGGCAAGTATCGTGCACTTGGAATATTGTGTACAGTTCCAGTCACCAAACTACAGGAAGGATATGGTAGCATTAGAAAGAATACATAAGAGATTCAACAGGATGTTACCTGAAGTGGAGGGATTTACCTGGAAGGCAAGATTGGATAGGATGTGTTTTTTTCTTACTAGAATATCAAAGGTTGAGGGTGACCTTATAGAACTCTATTAAATCATGACAGTCAGATAGAGCGTAGATAATCAGTCTTTTTCCTTGAGCAGCAGAGACTAAAATTAGAGGGAATGCATTTAAGGTGAGAAGGGAGAATCTGAAAGGGCAAGCTTTTCACACAGATGGCAATGGTTATATGGAAGCGAGCTACCAGATGAGATGGTAGAGATGGGTACAGATGGTCAGGTAGTTGCATAGGAAAGGAGTAGAGGAATATGGGACTGGTGGGGACAAATGGGATGTTTGTAGTTAGACATTCTGGTCGGCATGGATGAGATGGGCTGGGGGGCTTAATTTTGTGATGCAGTACACTTGTGATTCTATGAACCTTCCACAGACATAAACATCTTTGCTTAGGGCTAGATCCATCCACTCTGCTTTGGTCCTAAAGATGCAGTGTGCAGTTAAGAGGCAGTACCCTAATGTTGATACCGGAGTAATACAGGTTATGGTGTATCACTGCTTCCAAAAGGCCTGTTTTCTATAGCAACATTTTGAAAACAGTGTTTGTAACCAGTTCTATCTTGTTCAGTTTCTAGCACTCTATTGTGCAGTTAACACTCAAGTCTCCAACAGCTCACCCTAAATCACATCACAATGCTGCAAGCAACATGGGAGAGGAAAAGAGACAGGAAAGGTCAGATTTACTAAACAGGACCGGCACATACTAATTGATGTAATATACACACAGGTGGCAGTCCTAAACATAAGGAGAGCAAAGGGGGAATCAGGAGTACAATCAGAAGAAACTGGCAGTGGGGGTCAAGCAAGTGATCAGGCAAGTATTGTTTACGATCCAGAGGCACTGACCAATTCCAAAAGAAGCATTTTAACTTAACACATACAACGTGATGGCAGCTCCAACAAGTTCACCTGCCCTTCAATTGTCACATATAATAGCATGCTCATTCTTCTCACCAACACAGTACCAATGCATGCACATACTAGCCTTGAAAGAACAGGGACTGCAAACCTCTGCCCCCACCTTCCTCTCCCCTCCTGCCCAATACATAAACATCAATACTTATATACTTCAACCACGTTCTCTAACCATTTCATTGAAGCAAAAATTTTGTTGTCACTTTCAAGATGCAAAACGCTCCTATTTATCTTCCAGGCAAAGGTTGCAGCCTAGAGCCAAGCCAAGATGAATGCTGAGGAAATGTTTGATTTATCTGAGATAAAAATACCACAAGTCTCTTCATCATCACTCCTTCCTCTATGAAATGACAGCTCCCACTAAAAGAACAAGTATGCATATTGGGGTTTTTCTACAAAATGGTACAGCAGGGAGCATTGTCATTCTGCATTACGTGTACAGACAATTTTAATAATAACACAACAAAAATGTCTCTGTAGAATGCAGAAATACTATGAAAGGGAACATTAATTGTACTTCAACACTTGGTAATAGTTACATGGGCTCTTGGCATTAAAAATCACTTCTTTTGATGTTAGTATACAGTAAGGGAGAAAAACTGCGGTAAGGAAGAGTTCCTGATGCATTGACTCATTGCATCAGTTAATTCTAAGCTGAATGGTGAGTCTGACCACTAATGTAGAGCTACTGATAGGCTGGGTGCTTAGTCTCTCAGCTGAGGAGAAAGTAACTATCCTACCCTCTCTTTCATTCAGCTACATTCCATGAATCCAGAATGCAACATATATCAGCAAAATAACTAACCTGATGTAGCATTTAAAAAATTCATATGTTATGTTGAAAATACAGGTTTTAAGATGCCAGCCGGTGGCATAGTGGTATCTGTGCTGGACTTTGAGGTGAGTGGTCCCCAGTTCGAATCCAGCCCGCTCTTTGCATACTTTCCATCTGTGCCAGGTTGAGCACTGAGCAACTCAGTCTCGTAAAAACAGGCAAAAATGATAAAGAAATGACAAGGTTGATGCCCGATGCGCCATAAGGCACAGAAAAGAATAACAACAGATTTAAAGAAGACATATTTTATAAGATGTGTTCTTGTGTGATCTCTGTGGGTTTTGTTTCCTTTCTACTCTGACTGCAGGTGATCGAGAGAGAAACTTGATACCACACTACTCTCAAGAGTAAAGAGGCATGAACAGGGGAAAGAGGAGGTGGCAGCACCTCCTCATCAGCCTAGTGGAAATGTGAATGATTAAAATCCAGAAAATATGCAGGAGAAAAGGCAGTTTAACTTGTGCCCGCATTACATTCTTCATATATGAACATAAGAACAATTATCAATAGAATAAAGAGAGCAAGAAAGGCCATTTTAATGAAAGTTGTGCAGGATATTACACCCGAGTGAGTTTTGTCAAGAATCTGAATAACTACAGGACTCCCCCAGCAATCGTGTGAGGATCTTGTTTGTGGATTTTAGCTCTGCCTTTAACACTATGCTCCCCCTCCCAGACAACTGTACCTCCACAGACAAATCCATTAAAATCCTGAAGTTTGCAGATGTCACGACTGTAGTTGGTCTCATCTCTAACAATGATGTGACCTGCTCTCAAAGGGAGGTGGACTGTCTTGCAGCATGGTGTGCTCATAACAACTTGGAGCTTATGCTATCAAGACAGTGGAAATTGACTTCCCCTGCCAACTCCCTTCCTGCCTCCCCCTTGGAAAGTTAATGAGCATGCAGTGTCTGTGGTTGAGTCATTCAAATTTCTGGGGACTACAATTATCAATACATTAAAGTGGGACAAGCACATTAAGTTCATCACTAGGAACACCCAGCAGAGACTGTTCTTCCTACACCAGCTTAGAAACTTAACATTTCTGGGTGTATCCTGATGAATTTTTAATCAGCCATCACTTCAAGTGTTGAGACTACCTCTATCACCATTTGGTTTCCCACTGCCTCCTCCCTCTCCATGTCCAGGTTGAGTGACAGCGAGTGGCCCACGCAGTGGAGAAGATCTGCTGACAGCTACAAATATTAACAGACCTGTCAATCGCCAGAACGATAAAAAGAGCTGTAAAAATTAATACTGACTCCCCCCACCCTAGCAGTTACCTACTCACTAAATTGCCATCAGTGAGATGTGCAAGTCCATCACCACCAGGGCTACATGTCATCTCCGAGGACTTTTTCCTGAAGTTATCCAGATTCCTGACAAAACTTACTCGGGTGTAATATCCTGCACAACATCCATTAAAATGGCCTTTCTTACTCTCCTTATTCTGTTGATAATTATTGAGTCTGTTCATATTTATTTAAGTTTGATTATTGTTATTTGTGCATGTGACTGCTCTGCTAATCATTGACTGCTCCATTGTACCATTGTCTTGTAAATTGTTGGTTGCTATTGTGTTGTCTGTTATGGTATTGTCCTGCACCCAAACATAATCAATTCTAGTATGTTTCATATACTGGCAATAAAGTGATTCCAATTCTTAGTACCGTTTGGAAGGAGCAGTGTGATAGCTCTTGAAATCTGATTGTTTCAGCTGGAAGAATAAAAAGTTACCCAATTGTGCAAATGAGATTGCAACAGATCTACACTCTGTTAGCTGTCCTGACCTGTGAAATCATCAATGGCACTAGAGATAAGGGAATATTCCATCAGAATATCATAAATTTAACACTATCAAAAATGTTCACATAGTTGATCTGGAGCTAATTATTCCAAACTGTGCCTACTCTTGTTCTTTCAGAGCAATCAGCAACCAATCTTACAAGGGCAAGAGCCCATAGAAGTATACATCAGATATTTCTTTCTGCTGAGGTGAGAGGAAATACCCTTTTAGCAGTCTGGAATGAGGTGCACAACAGACATAATAACATAGTGTCGTTTAATAGTTCAACTAGGTCAGAAGATATGCCCTATGTAGAACCACAGGCTTTGAATTAAAACAATCAGTAATTACAGAAAGTTTTACTTAATTTCATAATTTGCTGCTTTGGGTTTTATGGACGTTTTTGTTTAAATATTAATTTGCCATGAAACTGTCACTAATTCTCTATGTAATAATACATTGGTTCTAAAGAAAAGGACTAGTGCATTTCCCATCACTGTCTCACACTGCAATCTCTTCCACTCAAACATAAAGCATAGCACAGATAAGATATTGAGATACAGATGCATTGATCAAGGCTTTTTCCCCAGGGCTGAAACAGCTAACACAAGAGGGCACAGTTCTCAGCTGCTTGGAAGGAGGTACAGAGCAGATGTCAGGGCTAAGTTTTTTTTAAACACAGAGAGTGGTGAGTGTGTGGAATGGGCTGCCGGTGATGGTGGTGGAGGTGGATACGATAGGGTCTTTTAAGAGACTCCTGGATAGGTACACGGAGCTTAGAAAAATAGAGGGCTATGAGTAACCCCAGGTAATCTCTAAAGTAAGTACAGCATTGTGGGCCAAAGGGCCTGTAATGTGCCGTAGGTTTTCTATGTTTCTATGGCATGGCACATTCAATAATTCAAAATGTTGAGTACAACTTTAAAAAAAAGTGATAAGGACCCTATAATAAAGTGCCCACTGACAGGAAAATGAAGCAACGGTCAGAGCAGAGGTTCTTGCATAGATAAGAATCAGAAGGTAAAGGAGGAAGGGGCTGCCCACATACAAAATTCACTTGTTGCAGTAGAAGCATCTTTGAAAAATTATTTTTAAAAAGTAAGTTAGAAACATAGAAAACCTACAGCACAATACAAGCCCTTCGGCCCACAAAGCTGTGCCGAACCATGTCCTTACCTTAGAAATTACCTAGGGTAATCTCTATTTTTCTGAGCTCCATGTACCTGTCCAGGAGTCTTAAAAAACCCTATCGTTTCTGCCTCCACCACCGTTGCCGCAGCTCATTCCACACACTCACCACTCTCTGCGTAAAAAACTTACCCCTGATATCTCCTCTGTATCTACTGCCAAGCACCTTAAAACTGTGCCCTCTCATGTTAGCCATTTCAGCCCTGGGAAAAAGCCTCTGACTATCCACACAATCAATGCCTCTCATCATCTTATGCACCTCTATCAGGTCAACTCTCATCCTCCGTTGCTCCAAGGAGAAAAGGCCAAGTTCACTCAACCTATACTCATAAGGCGTGCTCCCCAATCCAGGCAACATCCTTGTAAAGTTGCCTCAAAGTGAAGGAATTCTGTAAACTTCTTGGCTCTGGCCCTGAAAAATATTCACTCATGAATGGAACTCTAAAGCACTGGAATCCCCGCAGTTTTATAAAGGGATCAAGGTTTAAGGCAAAAGTCCAAAGTGCTATGTGAGAGCATTCTGTGAGAACACTGGGGAAATAACACTATTTTACCACATCTATTCACCCAACTTACCACATCTTTTTTTGAAGAAAAGTAAAAGAAATCTCTTATCCAAGGGTAGATTAACAGTAACCATATAAATAAAAGCAAGAAAATAGGGGCAGCAGTAATCCAGCTAACCCCTCAAGCCTCAGCCGTCATTCAATATGATCACAGGTGATCTATACTGGCCTTCAATCCTCACTGTACCAGTTCCCCAAAGCCCTCAATTCTTTAATCTTTCAAAGGTTTATCCATCTCCACCTGAAGTACTTCCAATGTTTCAGCCTCCACAATCATCTGCAGCAAAGAACAGCACAGCAAGAAGAAATTTCTGCACTCTCTATTTTAAATATCTCGCCACTTATCTTGTAACTATGTGCAGCAGATCATGAGATAAGGGATAGATTTTCTACGTTCAATGACGTAGAAAACAAATATGGCACTGACTCTCTATGACGAAGTAATACAAACATATGTGAAGCCTGGAAGGCAGTCCATAGAAGGTCACCTATCACTTTGTTAAATCTTCCAGTAACTTTACTTCTCTAAGTGTTTGAGATAAAAGCATTGGACTGTATAGACTTTGGAAGATATCATCTGTGAAACTGAGCTGGTCAATATTTCCTCCCTTGTGGTCCCTGACCCTGCCCACAGCACTTGGCCTGTCTATGAAGCAGAGCCATTCGGATCACCAACTTACAGCCATCATAAAAGCAGCTGAAATTTGCAAATAGCAGTGTTACTTGGTAAAACAGCAGAAGGTTTCAGAGTGGTCATTCTTAGGGTGCAGTGCAGCAGGCTGATGGAAAATGATCTTTAAATAAAAGATGGTACAGACCAAGATCCACAAGGAAGGCACCATTATGCTGACACTGTCCAATGACGGACAGAGAAATGTACACAAATTCCACCCAGGAACACTTAAAAACTTCATTGTATTAGGGGCAATACCATTTGAAGCATATCTTATGGCACAAATGCAATGCGCACACAATTGGAAGTACCCAATCAAATTTCTGGAGTGATGTGAAACAACAGCAAAAATGTCATTTTTGCTTTTAATGGGAAATAATTGACTTTAATTCATATGTCTTTTAAGAAAAGTGATATATTATCTTCTTCTGATATCCTCCTTTGTATTCACGTTCACTAGTTGTATTGCTTATATCCTGCATTTGGTTTTGCTTAAATTGAACTTGATGAAAAAAGTGAATGCGCAATCATATTTTTCATTAAATTAATTGCACAAAAATGCAATATATAATCACCAAGTAATATTATAGAATTCCAAGTAATGTGAACACTAAAACGCTAACTCAAAACAAGAAACAAGTCCTTGGATGACAATCCTTTATTTTTAAGTTTTAAATAAAATTATTGGGTAGTGCATCATAAAATATCAATGATGAAATTATTGGGCAGTGCATCATTTAATTTGATGATTGGAATAGGCACTACTAGTGTTAATGGAGTTTCAGTCTGAAAGTATTAATATTGTGAATTTTGATATCAATCTAAAATATAAAGGTTTATATTTGATATGTTTGCAATATGGTTAAAGAATGTAAATCATACAACATTGAAATTGCACCATAATGAAAAATAATGTACTCAGAATATTAATTATATTATCTCTTAAAACTGCCTTATTTAAAACATAAATACCTAAGATCTGATCTTTTTAAATCCATTCAAGAAAGCAATTTGTGGGCTAAAGAAAAATACAACATTCCTTACTGATGAATTTGTTAAATAATTTAACTATGAAGTCCAAATTAATTTCACTTGGCTGAGTAACTGACTGATGTCACAACTACTCCCTGTTCACATGGAAGGCTTCTGCAGAGACTTGGCCCACCATAATAATGGCTGGAAAGGTGAAATGTGCTGAAGCATCAAAACTGTTGTTCACCATTAAAAGATCATTTTTGCGACCTGGAAAAGTATTTATGGTACCTACGCCAATAAGGACAGAAGAAGGTAAATAACAGCTGCAGCAAAGTAAGCCATGTTTCATGTTAAATAATTTACCAAGGCAATATTCATTTTAGAAAACTGTCCATCAACAGAGGTAAAGGTACTTGCATTGTTTCCTTTCATCCCTCAAAGCAGCTAAAGGAATGTACATGTATTTTAACTTGTGATGTTGGGCACTTTATCTGATTTTGGTGAGGAAGCTAACTCTACTTCACCATTTAAGTTCATGTGAAGATGGCAGATAATAGGGTTGGACCTACCAAACGGATGGGGGAGGGGAGAAAATGAAACATGGGGAATGTTCAGTCAGCCATCCTGCTACAATTCCCTGATTTTAATTTATTTAAAGTATGACCTATATAAGAAGAGACATTCGATGCTCTGAGACCAGGTAGTAATGTTGTCAAAGATTTAGAACTTAATAAAAAGGCACTTTTATTGGTCTTCACATGTGTTCAATTAACTTTTAATTAGCTGCCAACCACAGAAACATAATTATGCAAGAAAGTTTGTATCATTCAGGGGAACTGCAATGGTGTCTTTGTTATCATCTGTCCAGCCTGCCTACCCTATGTGAACACTTATACATGAAAGAACAACTGCTGAGAGACCTGGACTACCCAGACTTGATGACTCTTGACAGCAGCAGAATGGAATTATGACAAGCCATACCTTAACATGTGCAATAGAATGTATCACTGTCTGTAAAGCAAAATCTCTGTGTCTTTCTAGTGGGCTTTTTCTACTAAAGTCAAGTAATCAGGGTCTGCTTTTGTAGTTGTGAGGACAAGACTCTATTCTGCTTTGTCTATTTTACCCCAGGAACACGGACATCAGTTGAAGTATCATTTCACCATGTGAGATCAGGCAGGAAGCACACTAAAGAATCTTGTTTAGTGCATATCATTGTCAAAAGACACAGAAGAGCTGAAATGTATTATTTTGTCTTTAAATGTTCTATATATCAGCCTTTAAAAAACACAATTATAAAAATGGCACGGATGTAGATGACTTCCTCGATTTTTACCCACAAGAAATAATAGATCAAGTGAAACTAGTTATATTTATGAAAAGTCAATATATTGGTGTCTGCCATCCAGCAGCGTTCCGGTGATGGTAACAATGGCAGGTAATATTACTGGGATATAGAGAGTCGCAACTTCTCAGTCTGCAATCAGAATAAACTGGAAGCTTCATATGAAACTGGGATCCAGAATTCCACGGATTTTGACCTGATTTAAATAGATATTTTGTAGAGACACCAACACACACACACACACACACACACACACACACACACACACACACACACACACACACACACACACACACACACACACACACACACACACACACACACACACACACACACACACACACACTGTTTCATCCCTCAACCCTGCCTTTTCTTCGAAGTACTGCGCTGGTTTTCTATATGTTAGACAATACACACGTCAAATCAAGGTGTCACCGAAACCTGCACTCAGAGCTTTCATCCGCCAACTAAATAAAATCTTCATTCTGCGGGTCTTTCATTGTTTAGTGTCAGCTGATCTTAGGTCTCTAGCAAGACCGTGTGAACTACTTGAATTGTAACATCAGATCTGTTCACGCGAGGCATATGGGAACTTGGATACAGCCGCAGCCTTTGTCCAGCGAATACTGGGAACAGAGTGTAACTCCGCAACTACTTTGACTCAGAGCTACATTTACAGGTTGGTGTAAACCCCAACCTTGAACATATACACCTTCGGCATTCGAACGGTTTCCCAGATTACCGCTTAAAAAGCTCCTCCAAAAAGGTGCCGATAGGTTAGATTTGTGAGCAAGCGCCAGCAGCACCGCGACCCAAGCACGTCAGCCAGCCGAGGTGGCCGGTTGCCGGGGCGACGCGGCAAGTTGCAAAGAGTCAACCCTTGGAAAGAATGAGGTGTGTGCAGTGAATCCCTACCGCTTAAATCCCTGGAAGGAGGAGGGCCAGGACATCCTGGATTTCTTGAGGCCGGGTCTGTCTCCGGTGTCCACGGCGTAGGTCTGCATGGCTCGGTGCAGAAGGTACTTGTCCGTGTCCGAGAAGCCGCGCTGGTTCACCTTCACGTGAGCCCTCGGCTGCCGCCACAAGTGCTTGGGAGCTTTGCACCCACTGTTCCCAGCTTCCATCATCCGCCTTAACACTGATTAGTCACTTCGTGCCACTCGGCAGTTAGGTGTAGACCAAGTAATTTCTGTCTCCCTTCAGCAGGAAGCAAACTGTGGTGCTGAAAGTTGGACAGCTCCCTTTGTGCTTCCACCTCAAATCTTTGTTACCGTCACTTTTCTATTTACATTACGTGACTTTAGCTCATCAGACACGCTAACGGTTTACACCCGCTTTCCTTTCCAATTGTCCGCAATTGTCGTGTTTTTTTCCGCGTATGCACAGGAAGTAAGTGAACCGTGAACTCTTCTTTTTCAAAGAAACACTGCAACTCCAAGCGGTGGAGAAGCACAGAAAGAAAACTTGTGCGGCGAGTTGTCGAGGGCGCGTCGTGCAGTGTGTGGCAGCGAAGAGAGGGAGGGCGCCAGACGAGGCAAGGGGAGCCGGACCCGCACCCCTTACCCTCACCTCCCGCCGACTCCTCCCTCTGCCCTTCCTCCTCTCGGCGCCGCAGGCAGAAGGGCGGAGCCACTATGTACTGTCCGTGTCAGTAGGCTAGTGGCTATGCTTAAAGAAGTTAATTTGGAAATATTTTATCGACAGTTGTATAGAGATTTGTGCAATTATTTTTTTTCCACAAATATTTTGTAGGGCAGGTTCCGTAGAGATTTTTCCCGCATCGTATTGTGCCTCTGAAACATTGTTAGCATAATTATTAGTTTATATCAGATGGAAATAGTGGATGACATTGTTTACTAACTTACTTGTTTTTATTTCCAAGAAGAGTGGAAGATTATACAGGTAGTACTGCTGGTCTAGACTATTTTCTTGAACTGAAAGGTTGGTACTTTTTAATAGGTGAGAGACCTCAGTGCCTTCTACACGGGAGCATTTGCCCTTTACATACACATTGCCATGGTTTTCTGGATCTCGAACGCTACAAATGAACTTTGATCCTTCAGAGAAAATTGAACTTACTGTACTTGTATGCGGCAATCCTTCTGGAAAGTAAAGCCAAACATGGCTTGATGAATAAATACACTAATTAATTTCCAAAACAACTACCGTTACTATCATCTTTATAGTTAAAGTACTATTGATAATTTCCTGACTTTGATTTAGTTCCTTTATTTGCTTTATTCTGTAATATTACTTGACTTAGATAATCTTTCTCTACCATCACTCACTATCTGCAAGAAAGCAGCTCCTGCCAATGTCTTGTACAAATATGAGGGTGGAGTATCTTATTTTTAAGGAAAGTTGAAAATGTTAAACTGCTGCTTCTGAAATTATCACGTTATATGTCAAAACTACAACACTTACATATTTTCTAAACAGATTTATGCCCGTAAATGCACGATCAATTGCGCCTTCATGTTTTGGTTTCAAAGTGCAGGTCTCCATTGTCTAAGTTATCCCATATTTGCTCTATTTTGATTTATCACCCAAACGGGATTTTTTTCATTCATGCAGGGGAGCAGTCAGTCCAGCATCAGGAATCTGACGATATTGATACTGAGTCAGCATCAAAGCTGCTGTTGGAAAAGCAAAACACAATGACTCACCCAGCAATTTTTCATCCACCCTACATTTCCCACTTTACATGGTACAGGGTCTTAGAGAATCTGAATACCTTTACAATGATTTAGTATCTCTCATTATGATTAACTATCCTTTCTCTTTCCTGAATTCATAATAATTGATTACAACAATTAAATACAGTTTTCAAAATTTTAAAGAGAGGCCTCTGTGACAATTTGCATAAATGCTGTGACTCATGTTTCTTTCTGATTATACAAGCTCATCTCTGACTACATAAGACACAAGATAGTTCAATATTTATCAATGATACTCCGGCTAGTTTGGGATAACTAATTTTCCAAACTCATGCATTACTCAAACTGTTTCAATCTGGAAGGTGATTAGGTAGACAAAGTAAAGTTAAAATTGACAACTGATTCAGGATAACTTTCCATTCATGCCATGATATGACTCACTCTGAAGCCATGATTCAAACACATTTCAGTGAAATTTCACCAGGCTTTTTTTCTCTTTCTGGAGATCACATTTAAGCTTAAACTTCCCACGCTTAGGTCGTCCAGATACATCTCAAAGAAAATAGAAATACAATTCCTTATGGGAAAAAATAAAATGAAGATTGTCTCTGTAGCTGCAAAATAGAGTTCAGCCTGCCAGTGAAATTGAGAATTGGATCCAAAAATCACCAGGTAAATGGGTGCCACTGTTACCAGCTGACACAAAGTGTGAACCACAAATTCAGCTTAAATTATTCTCAAATATGGGCAATAATGGGAGCTGAAATATGGCAGACTTCAGCACACTCAAGACCAATGTGATTCAGGTTTATATCATAACAAATGCAATTTTTCTGAAAGCAGTTTTCAAGAGATGAAAATCAATGGCTGTAATCTCAAGCACCATTTGTGGCTATCTATCCACTAATGGAAGTGATTTATTCTTAACTCTTCCATTCATTTTATGTTCCGGTCCTCCATTAAATTCTGATTTAAAAATTTTTAAAAACGTGTTTAGGAGAATGTGGTCCGTATTTTTCCAGCCCCTCTTTACAGTTTGGTCCCTTAATATTTGGTGTATTTGGTATCATCGAAGTTAAGAACAAACATTACTAAATCAATGAATGGACACAGCACAGTAGGACTACATTTGTACTGGCTTTTTAGAAGAGCAATCCAGCTTGCCCCACTCCCCTGCCTTTTGCGTATAGCTTCATAAAGTATTGCCATTTGTAAATTTACCCCTTGAACTCAGCAGTTGAATGTCCTTCCACTATAAACCCCTGCTAGTGCATTCCAGATCCTCACCATTCTGTAGAAAATAATGTTTCCTTACATCACTTTTTCTTCTTTTGCGAATTGTTTTCATTCAACTTCCCTTAGTTTTTGATTCATCTGCCAATGAAAACGGTCTCTTTCTTTATACATCTATATACAGTATGTGTCCTTAAAGATATTAAATATTACCAGCAGACCTTGAAATTTTGTCTGTTATATGGAGAGCCATCCCAGCATACTCAATCTATCTGCATAACTATATTCCTTCATTCCTAAAATCATGTTCATAATTCTCTCTTGTACCCATTCCAAAATCTTCACATCTTTCCTAAAGTCTGACATCCAGAGCTAGACACAATACTCAATCTGAAGCTGGGTATTTTATATTCTTATACTCTATGCCTCCAAATAGAATACCCAAGACCTGGCTTTTACAAATTCCTTCCCAACTTGCTTGATAATTTCAATGAATTATGTACCCATAGCCTCAGATCTTTCTTACCTTGTGGAAATGTGATCTCAAAATTATATGGTATCTTCTCATTCTTCTTCCAAAATTTCTCAAATTTGACTTTGAGCGGCCAGCCATCTATCCAACCTTTTCACCAACTCTCCACAACTCCCTGAAGTCTATTACTTACCCCTCAAAGACCACTACCCTTTAAGTTCTGGGTCATCTGCAAACTTGCATGGTAACTTGTCCACCCAAGTCACGACATTGAGAAAAGCAATGGTTCTAGTAATTATCTATGGGGAATTTTAAAGTACATTTCCCACCAGACTGAAAAGCAATCTTCTACTATTGCTGTCTGCTAAGTGCTGCTCAGCCAATTTTCTAATCATGTTGTAATAGTCCTATCCATTCATGGCCTTCAATATAGATGAGAAGCCTATTATTATATATTTTATCAAGAGCTTTTTGTAATTTGATACAGTGTATACAACATCGCCCATGTTTCTCTCATTTGTGTTTGTTATATCAAAAAAAACTATCAGGTTATTTAGACATGATTTGTTTTCAATAATTCCATGCTGCTTTCGCTAATCAATCCAATTCCACAACTGAAGATGATTTCTGTACTCAATTATAATTTCTGGAACTTTCTCTCCACTAAAGTTAAGCAAACGGATTTGCATTGACTGGTTGTTTCCCACACCCTTTGCTGAAGAACAAATTAATACTGGCAATTTTCCAGCCTAAACTCAGACCTAAGTCCTCAGTTTATAGAGGTTTGTCACTTATAAACTGGACTTCTGTAATTTTTTCCCCTACTTCCTCAGCAACCAAGCATTCATCCCAACTGGACAGTTTATCAACTTTAAATGCCACTATCATCCCTTCATTGTGAATCCTGAGGATCTCAGTTATATGTTAGAATTTCTGTTATTTTATCCATGGAATTGTGAAAGATTAAATTGCCACTAGTACACAGTTTGCATTTAGTCATAAGTTAAACAAACAAGGGATAAGGCCTTAATAAATTTAGTAATAATTAATGAATCAGATTTAGTTGACAGCCCAGGGAGTGCAACAGTTGATCTGAATCATACAATAACCTGTCTAAGGCCCTACAGCTTCTCTGGATGCAAAGTAACCCTCCACAAGCAAGAAACATCCTACACAGTGGAGCAAACACTGAGTGATGAGCGGGCTTCACTGATGTCCCGACCACCAAAGGTGGTGCACCCGGTATATGACTGACTACATCTGTGGAAGGTATTATCTACCTGATAGATAAATCACTAAGATCAAATAAGTCATTCGAACACTTAGATGCAGTTACTTTTTATCATAGAGGATCAGCACATCAGCCATGGCATTGGTCAGGTGTGTATCCAGTTCCTCATTCCAGCCTGTCACTGGCAAGTTCAGTGGTAGAATATGAGACAGGATGTGCTGGGTGAGCATCAGCTACTTTTGGTCTATTTGTCCATGACGATCATAGTATGATTGTATTTAAAGTACTCTTTAAGAGGGGGTTATAAAAGGCAAGTACAAAGGCTGTAGCTTGGACAAAGCTGCCTTTTATGTAATGACTCAGAGACTGTCCACCATTAAGCTGACTACAACTTAATCAATGAAAACTGAATTGGAAATGGACAACACTTAAACAGTACTGTTCACATGGAGTTCCCATCTTAGATGTAATTAATTATTATGGAGGGTTGGGGAGAATGGCATTCAGGCCCTTGTTCCACCTCCCCAAACCTGCACGTGTCTCAATATAAAGCAGCAGATCAGAAGAGGTTCCAAGAAGAACTTAACAATGCACTGAGATAATTAAAGCCACAAAAGTAAAATATCCATTTAGCTGAGCTAAGAACCATGGAAAGCTTAAGAGTCAAGGCCTATGAAAAACTAAAAAAGAAATTCTGATAAAAGCAATAAAAGCACAGAACTTTGTGTATGAGAGGTATGCAGCAAAATAGAAACAGGTGACAAAGAAGAAAATAAGAATCACAATTTAACTATGGAAATAAAGCTGGAAAGCATCTTTAGAAATGTGTTAAAATATATAGGATAGTTAAGAATATTGCAGTATCCTTTTTGATTTGCATCCATAATACTAGTAAATGAAAATAAAGGAATGGGAAATATATTCAACACCAAAGGCTTGTTAAGTTCTTGCAGTGGGATGGCTTCCATCCCAGATTTTAAAGGAAATACATGAAAACATTTGATTTGCCCCAACAAAGTCATCCCAATTTGAGAATTTTAGATTAGATAATAATCTAATTATTCAACATTCAACATCGCTATTTAAGAAAGCTGAGAAAGGGTTACCTGGTAATTATAGACCAATTAGCCTTACATCTGGAGACTGTAATTAAGAAAAATGTGGCTAAACATCTTGAAAAGTTTCTGTTGATCACTGTGAGTCAGCATGAATTTATTATATGCAAATCATGCCTGTTTAAATGGAATACCAGTAACTCTTTTAGGAGGCAATTAAATTAGTGGATTGATAGATTAAAGTAAGTGGATGTTAATACAAATGCAAAAATCTGCAGGTGCTGAAAATCTGAAACAAAACATAAAGTATTCAAAATACCCAGCAGGTCAGATAATAACTGGAAATAAAAAGAAAATTACTGTTTCAAATGAATAACCTTACTTTATAATTTCTTAATTATGAAAGAGTAAAATCTGAATGCAGGGAATGTGAGAAATGGCATTTTGAATTTTTTTAATATAATGCTGGATTTCTGAAGGCAATATTGTGCCTTATCAGAAGATGGGCTTCTCCATCTTGTTAATATTGAACTCTATAAAAAAGGAATAAAAGGACAAACTCCAGAGAGGTCAGAATGGAAATAGGAGGTCTTATCAAAGTATCAGCAATTCAAAGTTCAGAGTTACCTTTGGACTGAATGAGGTACCAATCTGTATTTGGTTTCCATAAAATGGAGGAGACTATACATGATCTCTGAATGTAGTGTACTAAATTGGAATAGCTAGAAGTTAGACACTACTTCACTTTGAAGAACTGTTTGAATTTCAGGAGGATGAGAAGGTAATCACCAGCATAGGAGGTCTCCTTTAGTCACATCAGGTGGCTGTAGAAATCTATGGGTCCTGTGAAAGACCAGTCCATAATCTTCACATATCCCCAGCAGAGGAGGCACAGAAGTTGAGGTTTTGAAGAGAAGAGTTAGAGACTGACCAGGTAAAACTAAGAGCAGGGTGGAAATTGGCAGCAAATATGATAAAACTTTCTAGTTCTGTACAAGGAAACATCTATGGAATGGTCATCAATGTATTAGAGAAAAAGGTAAAGACATCAGCCTAAATAGAACTGAAACATGTGAGCAGAGTGGTGCAGTGGTAGTTGACATTGAATAAAGGCAGTGGAAATATTGAGAAGTCCAATGCAACACCAAAATATTTGAAAGAAGTGGGTCTAGAGAGGGCAAGGGACCTGATGAAATGGTCCAGTTAGTTCAAGAATTATGAAAATGGATAAGGCTCTATAATCTAAGGTGGAACTTCCTGAACAGACATGAAGGCAATTTCAATGAAAGAAGCAGACAAGATCATCACCTATGAATGTTCTTTTTATGGACTTCCATAAAACATTTGAAATAGTCTCTTGTGGCTGCAGTTAAAGATCATAGAATTGAAGTCTGGTTGGAAAATTGCTGAGGGATAGGAGGAAGAGGTTAAAAATATAAAATAGGTTCACAAATTCATGGGATGGGTCTTTTAAATTCTGAAATGATATGTATTACTGTGACAGCTGTTCTTATAAATAACTTATACCATGGAACTGTAAGCTTTTAATGCAAGTGTGTTGATAGACAAAATTGTAAAGAGTGCAGGCTAATAGCCTTATTTACAGAAAGATATTGAATAAAATAAGCTCCCTGGCAGCTTTCGCTACAGGAAACCATTGGGTCTCAGCCATTGAGGTTTCAGCACGCTCCAGACATCTGCACAATCGCCATCAAACAGACTAGTCTGAGATGATCAGTAGGCCAGATGCCAATACATCTGTCCTCCAACTCTACCAGTACACTCACCACTGAGCCCGGTAAGAGAGCAGTGACATGCTAACTGCCAAGAACATTGGCATATGACCAGAGACTTGAATTAAGTCACTGACTCTTTAGAGAGAGGTAAATGCATTTCAATCTTTGACTTATTTTACTACATTTTAACCTACTATTTTATGGTATTTTTAATCAAACCTTAATTAATTTCATTAAACAAAAATATGAATCAAGAGCAGGAGAAGGCCACTCAGTCCCTCAAGTCTATTGCACTATTTAATAGAATCAGCACTTAGATAATTGTAAGTTCAGGAAAAAAAATGATTGTGTACTGCAAGCAACTTGCCATATTCAGCCTGTTCTACACCATTAACAGGTCAAACAAATGGCAGTGGATTTTATTTTGGGCAAATGTGTTATCATCACTTTGAACACAAAAAAAAAAAAAAGATAGGGCAGAATCTTAGAGGAAGTACAGCAGGAATAATGCTTTAACCAACAAGGAGAGTGTGCACAAGTAAAGCTATCCAGTATTTCTGGAAATTAAAAACTTTTCCAAATGATTTGATTGGTTTGTGAGATGCCAAGGAAAACCAAAAAGGTGAATGGAGAAAACTACTTCTGCTCATTTGAAAGCCAGAGGATGCCATCAATAAATTATAGCCAAATTTTTAGCAAGTAATGTCAGGAAAGAATTCTAATACATGCTTTGGTGTCTCTTTGTATCTGGTAATTGATTCCAGGTTAATTGTTCATTTTAAGTTTGAAATTAATAGTTTTTTTGGTTAACCAACACATTAAGGAATCTGTAACAAAGTGATTATATGGTATTACATCAGAAGATATATGGTATTCCTGGATAAAAATGGCATTAGGGGATACGGTGAGCGAGCAGGTAAGTGGACATGAGGCTAGGTTCAGATCAGCCATGTGATCTCCTGGACCAGTTTTCGATAGCCTGGATGGGTCGGAGAGGAATTTTCCAGATTTTTTCTCCTCAATTGGCAACTCGTTTTTTTTTCCCCGGGTGATCACATGGGTTTGGGCAGGATGAATAATAAAATAAAATGGGTGGCATGGTGCCCTGTTGGTGGGCACTGTTGCCTTGTGGGATTTGGTGAAAACTAGAGTTAAGATTGAATCAGCCATGATCTTGTTGAATGGCGGAGCAGGCTTGAGGGGCCGATTGGCCTACTCCTGCTCCTATCTCTTATGTTCTTATGTTCTTATGTAAGACCCATTCCTGCTCCTGTATCTCAACAAGGTTTGAAAACTGATGCTGACATGGAAATAAGGTAGTAAAAAAAAGGAAGTCCATGATTTGGATACTCTTCCCAGTTTCTGCTGAATGGAAAAAATAAAATTCTCTCAACTGAATATCCTGGATTTCATGGAGAAGATCAAGGTGTAACATTCTAAATTTACAGATGGTATATTCAACAGCTTTCAAAAACAAGTAGTGATTTATTAAAAATGTAAAATTATTTTAAAATTTAAACGTTAGATCACTTAAGAACAATTAAATGATGGTTTAACTCATATGTCAAACTCAAGGCCCGCGGGCCAAATCTTTGGCCCGCGAGATAATATCTAATTACTATTAAAGCTGGCCCCAGTAATCGAAGCGCCTATGGCGTATGATATGGCTAATGCTGAGTTTATTCAGGTACCAGGTTTTCAGGGTTTTTAGTGTTTATTCGGCAGTCTTCTTCATAAGAAACAGAATTTGTAAAGTGAAACACTTTGTAGTTATAGCAGAGACTGAGACACATGAGAGCAGGCTGAAAAAATGGAGGCAACGAAAGCTGCGTTCGCACGAGTCCGACTGATCCGGCCCGCATGAAGCTGCATTTTGCTCAATCCGGCCCGTGACCTAAAATGAGTTTGACACCCCTGGTTTAACTGAACCCAAATAACTGATAAATTTACACTTCCCCATTGAAGTTAAACCTCTCTGTTCAAATTCCTGGGGACTTTGCAACCACTGGGAGACTGTTGCAAGCATCCACCCAACACTGGATTCACCATTGGCTCCAAGTCAGGTAATCCTCTGTAGAGTAGCTGCCAAACTTACTTCAGCCTTTGCACAGGAGTCCTAAACTTCCTAACACCTATGGGATCAAATGTTGGAATCAAATTTCTTGCATTTTCCAGGCAGTATTGACCCATTTTAATACAAAACAAACTACAAATGCCAGGAATCAGATGGGAAAAAAAACCCAGCTGGAAATATGTTGCACATCAGACAGTATATAAGGAGCAAATAAACTGTATTATCACTTTAGATCAATGACTTTTCATCAGAATGAGGAAAAGTTCAAAATCTATCATGTTTTAACTTGTAGAGGAGGAGGAGGAATGGAGATCACAAAGGTCATGTCAAGGATACTCTGCAAGATTCAATTGGTAGTGATGGCAGCTGAGAGAAATTGGTGAACACTGGAGATGTAAGTAAAAAGGAATGAGAACACAGCAGAGAGAATTATGTGATACTGTACAAAATGTTACAATTGTTAGAAAAACAAGCTAACGCTAACATCATACATTAAGATAAGAGCCCTTGATACTCAACATAAAATTTAATGTTTTCAGATAGAATTTCCTTCTAATTTGGATTATAACTGGCCATTTCTGATATCAGGTCATCATTATCTCTGCAGATACTGTCTGTCTTGCTGAAATTTCCAACATTCCCTTTTACTCTAGAGTTACATCAATTGCAATGATTTCTATTTCATAGTTGCAATACTACTTTTATCCCTCTCCTTTGTTCTCATTCACTTCCTTTGATTGGCATTTCCTCCTGACAGTTCGACAGAAATTAACGTCCTGTCATGACCTTTCCTCATTCAGCACCTACACCACCTTGTGTTGTCCAGTTTCTCTTTATCACTGACCTGCCTTTTGTTCTACCTTCCTTTCCTCCTCTGCTGAGAGTTAAATTATGTTTGATACCAAAATTTATCTTATTCTGATGAAAATTTCTCATAAGAAAAATTTCTCACTCTATTCCTTCTACCTTCCTCTTCTGCTTCAGCCCCAGCACCTTTACTGGGACATAGGCTGCTGACAGTAGCTCACCAGAGTCCTCTGTCCTGGGCCAGTCTTTCACGTTGTTTCCATATATACCCTTCTTCTTGGTGTATCCTTCCTTTCCCAGGGATGAGATCTTTAGAGCTTCTGTTGGCATTTCTGCAGCACTGGGTTTTTACACGATGGGGCAGCTAGCCCCATCCTCAACTCTCCTCCTTTCGCATCTGGGCTTGCACCATCCATGGTAGAGTTATCCCTTTTTACTTTTACCTAATATTCCCAGTATTTTATGTTTTTATTCCTAGACAATTTTATTACTGTTTTTATAATTAATACTAGACTTAAAGAAGCCAATGGATATTAAGGCAGTGTGTATGAATGTCATAGGATTTATTTTTATAATTAACTTTGGCACAGATCATTGGTTATTTGGTACATTGGTAACTGACAAGTACATTTGTACACTAAATTGGCAAAGCTAATGAATGTGGAAGACTCAAAGGCTAAAAAAGAATGCCGCAAGATGATTTGAATATATTTAAGAATTAAGTTGAAAGATGATAAATAAAATTAACCACAGAGGAAAATTTGAGAGTTAATGCAGTAATACTAGGTAGCAAAAAGAAAATAAAGAATTGAATGAAATTTGCAAAATCTCACAAAGTCAAAAATAAGGTTTGCGAGTTTACTTTATCACTGGATTAATTAATAAACCGGACGCATCTATTGTCTACTTAGACAGACAGAGCCACTAAATTAGATGTCTTATGTATGAATAGCACAAGTACTTCCTTTCCACTCACATCAACTTGCAGCTTTCTGCAGTAGTCCTGTAGCAACTTAAATATTCAGACTGATATGCTTATAAATACCCGGTCTTATGCTTCTACTGGAGCTATTGTATGTTATCAAAGTCTTTGTGGACTACAACCTGCCAAATATATTTGACTCTTTGCAGGGAAGGCTGCATGAGTGTACATGATGTGACAGAAACCTCTAGCTTTTAAATACTGACGGATCTTAAAGAAGCTACTTCTAGATTAATAAATTCCTGATCAGCAATAAATGGCTCCATAAATGTAAGTATAGAGTAGATCTGCTAGTTGAGTGGTGTTGCAACAATAATCTCTCACACAACATTAGCAAGACCAAAGAATTGGTTGTGGACTTCAGGAAGGGAAAGTCACAAGAAAATACATCAATCCTTATTGATGGATCAGTGGTGGAAAGGGTGAGCAGCTTTAAGTTCCTATCTGTCAACAATTTCAAGAATTTCTTTGGTACAAAACAATTTCTGCAATCACAAAGATAGAATTCTAGTGTCACCACTTGTAAATGACCCATGAACCCATGAATACTAACTTATTATTCCTTATTTTTGGCACTGTTTATTTTGTAATTTATAGTAATTTTGTGTCCCTGAATTGTACTGGTGCTGCAGAGCCACAATTTTCACATCAGTGATAATAAACCGGAATCTGAAACGTTGACCATTAATGTCAAAACATGTAAATTTGCAAAGAGATATCAATTCAAGAAAGTCCTTGACATGTAAAAACAATTTTGAAGAGGTTTGTAAACTAAATTGTAGATATATTCAACATCCCTTTTATTATATTTGTGGAAAAATTCATGGAGGTACTTATCGTCTCCAGAGTAGCCTTCAGTGGTATCAATTTACTGAGAACAATCTCTGCCAATCACACAGTTTCTTTCAGCTAGAAACTTACTGTATATACAATTTGGAAGTTAATTTAAGTATTAAACTTACTTAATAAGTTAATGATAAATATTTTGAGATTCTTTGTAGCAAAATATCTATACATATTCAAATATTTACAGCCCAGTCAAAATCTTTATACCTAATGGTAAAGTACATGTCCAGATAAAGACAATTTAATTAACATGTCTGGAGTAAATATAATCTTGGAATATTCAAAGAAAATATTTTAAATTATCAAACACTTGACTGACTACCTTTTGATTAATTTGAACTGTGTAATAATTCCCTCAATAATTAAACCATTAAATCCACCATTCACAATCCAGCAGGTATTGAAAAACCAACTTATTAAATCCTTCAGATACATTCTTCTCTTATCCTTGATAAACATTTTCTTTTGGCTAGTCATACACTGCATGGCCAAAATGAGGGATATCATAATGTGCAGAGACCCTACACTTTCTCTTGAATATTCCATGGTTATAGTATTTACTCCACACATTTGTTATTAGAAGTATCTTTATCTGAACATGTAATTTACCATAAGGCATATATTTCCTCATTAGCTCTTTGAAATCAATCCAGGAAAATTCAGTGACATATTTGGATCCAGTGTGTAGACTTTCATGCCTTCTGGAAGATTCTAGGAAAAATTCACAGCAACAGCATGGCATAAAGGTCACAGATTCCTTTATACACTGTAATCTTAATTCCCTTCAATTTTATATTAATTTAAAAGATGTTTGCTTCAAAATTGGTAAACATATTTGACACTTTAGAGCACCCAAAGAGCTTAGCAGTAAAGCACTAGACTCAAATTTAATTAGTTGTTAATTAGCATGTGTTTCTATATAAATTTTAATCCAGAAAGCAAATCACTAGTGTCCAAATACTTCTATTCAGTCTTGCCAAGCATTGGTTATTGAAAATACACATTCTATTTTAAAGAAAATTAATTGCAACACCATGAGGGGTTCTATAAAATCATTCTTCCATACTGTGTAATCAATTTTAAAGTTACTGTCTCTTAGATTTATCACCGGCATGTTCTGTGAGAATATTTTTCAACAGAATTCTGTTAACCATTTGAAAGAAAAGGAAACATTTGGCTCACGGTTCCCAAGCTTGCTTTCCAATAAATCATATTTTCATTAGCCCTGCAAATGTTTTCTTCAAATATTTATCCAAATCAGTTCTGTAAATTAAAAATTAATGCACTTACACATTCTTTTCAGAGAGTGCATCCCATATCATAACATCACTAAGCTGAATAAAACATTTTCTTAATTCCATCTGGCAGTATCACTGTAGTTAATCTAAATCTATGCCTTCCACTTGCTGGTCTGGTGGTAGTAGAAAGTTTGTCCCTTTGGATATTTTCAAAACACGAACATTTTCTGTTAGATCTGCCATTAATTTTTGCTGCTCCAAAGAGAAAAATCCCAACTCTTATCACTCCATGGACTTGAAGTCCAACATGCCTGTGACTATTCTAACAGTCTAATCTCAAAGGTCTTAATAAATAAGCCTCAACAGTTCATCTCAAGCCAAATCAATGATTTATAGAGATAAAACATATTTTAACCTACTCTTATTAAATCCTACTATTTATCAAGCCAAAAATTTGATGTGCCTTTCAAAGCAGTATTATGAATTTGTCTCAATACCTTTAAGGATTTATATACATCCTCTAACAACTCTATTTTGCACCACATGCAAAATTCAAAAGTAGGCCGTGCATTCTTCCATTATCATTAATAAACATCCTTTTAATACTTTAGTTTTAGTGGATATATATTAAGGATAATGAAAACATCTACATGTACAGTTTTTATTAACAGGACTTTTGTTGAAGTTATCCAAGTTGGTGTTGAAGTTGAATATGACGTTGGTGAGGTCTAGTTTGGAGTATTGAGTGCAGTTTTGATCACCTACTTACAGTAAAGACACAAAGAAAGTTGAAAGAGTGCAGAGAAAATTTACAAGAATGTTACTGGGTCTGGAGAACCTGAGTTAGAAGGAAAGATTAAATAGGTTAGGACTGTATTCTTTGGAATGTAGAAGTCTGAAAGGAAATTTGATAGAAGTATACAAAATTATGAGGGATATAGATAGGGTAAGAGCAAGCAGGCTTTTTTTTAACTGAGGTTGGGTGGGACTGCAACCAGAGGTCAAGGCTTAAGGGTGAAAGGTGAAAAGTTTAAGGGGAACATGAGAGGAAACTTCTTCACTCAGGGAGTCATGAAAGTATGGAATGAGCTGTTAGCACAACTGCTCCATGCAAGCTCAATTTCAGCATTTAAGAGATGTTTGGATAGGTACATGGATTGTAGGGATACAGAGGGCTATAGTCCCAGTGCATGTCATTGCAAGTAGGCAACTTAAATGGTTTCAGCATAGACTAGATGGACCAAAGGGCTCATTTCTGTACTGTACTTCTACATGACTCTATGATTGTGCGGCACTTTTTCAAACATTTGAAATTTTAGCATGCAGAAACTAAATCAGCTGAAGGTCGATAGATATACTAAGCAGATATGTAACACATCAGTCAATGGAATTTACTTGTGAAATGTAAAAGAAACAAGATATTTCTTTGGTGCAATTTTTACTTTTGGCTTTGCCACAGGCTGTGGCGGAAATCAAGTCTTTATGTATATTTTAAGCAAAGGTTGATAGATTCTTGATGGTCAGGGCATGAAGGGATATGAGGAGAAGGCAGGAGATTGGGGCTGAGGGGAAAATTGGATCTGCCATGATGGATTGGTGGAGCAGACTTGATGGGCCAAATGGCCTAATTCTGCTCCTATAACTTATGGTCTTGTTAGGTATTTTGCAGTTGATAATTATTAATTTCTTGATTTGAACCAGTTAAGCTTGGGATGACAAGCCATCAAACATTTTCATTTAGTATGAACAAATGCTCCATTTATTCTTATGAATCATCATTGTTTAGATTGAACTCTCCAATTGATAGCACTGTGGGAGGACATTCTTCAGAGGTGTCCAGAAGTACAAAAAGGTGCTTTCTCAAATGCAAATAGAAAATGGTAACAGATGTTGGCAATTCTCTTACCTTATTAAACCATAACTCTTTTTAAAATATAATTCCCACTCTCCTCCAAATATTGGAATAAGCAGAGAATGCTTTTCTTAGATCTTCACCTTCTCAGCCAGTTTCTGCTATCAATTGTTTGAATACTTCAAGTGAGCAAACATGTTAAGCTTATTTTGCCACGAGAGGTAGAGAGAACTTTCAAGTTTCCCTTTCCTGTGTCAGTTGTCATAGAGTCGTAGAATACTACAGCACAGAAACAGGACCTTTGGTCCATCTAGTCCATTCAGAACTATTATTCTGCCTAGTCTCCTCAGCCTGGACCTAGACCATAGTCCTCCATAACCCTCTCCTCCATATACTTATCCAAATTGCTTTTAATGTTGAAATCAAACCCACATTCATTACTTCCGCTGACGTCTCATTCCACACTGTCACCACCTTCTGAGTGAAGAAGATCCTCCTTATGTTCCCCTTAAATATTTCATCTTTCGCCCTTAACCCATGACCTCTAGTTCTAGTCTCACCCAACTTCAGTGGAAAAAGCTTGTTTGTATTTACATTTTCTATACAGGGTCACTCCTACTTGTCCAAGTTTGTGAGTTTGCAGAGGTCCCTTCATTTAATGTGGATGTGTCTAAGGCACCAGCCAAGTAACAAGGCTGCGTGAAGAACTCAGCAGGCCAGGCAGCATCCGTGAGAAAAGAGTAGCCAACGTTTCGGGATGAAAGGTCTCGGCCCGAAACGTTGGCTACTCCTTTCACACGGATGCTGCCTGGCCTGCTGAATTCTTCCAGCGTTGTGTACGTATTCTTTGATCCACAGCATCTGCAGTTGCATTTTTGTGTTTTGAAGTAACAAGGCTGGAAAGTTCAGTGGATATCACTCACTGACAGCACTGTCAATTTTCTTTGGAAAAAAGTTGTTGACTCTGCTCCTCTGATAACAAGGCTTTATAGTTTCTTATCTCCACTCACACATTGACCTAAAGAGAAGATTAATTGTTTTCTTCTACAATCGCTGGTAATCAGAGAGGCACATTTGGTCTAATCAAACTCATATTTCATTCACTAAAATCCAATTCTCTGTGGAGGTCTAAGGGCTGGAACTTTGAAACTATCAGCATTATTATTTCACAAACAAGAGAAAATCTGCAGGTTCTAGAAATCCGAGCAACAGAGGCACAAAAGGCTGGAGGAACTCAGCAGATCAGGCAGCATCTATGGAAAAAGGTTTGGGCCAAAACCCTTCGGCAGGACTGGAGAAAAGAAAAGCTGAGGAGTAGATTTAAAAGGTGGGGGGAGGGGAGAGAGAAACAGCAGGCGATAGGTAAAACCTGGAGGGTGAAGGATGGAGTGAAGAGCTGGAGAGTTGATTGGTGGAAGACACAACAGGCCATGGAAGAAAGAAAAAGGAGGATGGAGCACCAGAGGGAGGCAACAGGCAGACAAGGAGATGAGGTGAGAGAGGGAAAAGGGGGTGGGAAATGGAGAAGGGGCGGGGATGAGGGAGGTTGTTGGGGGGCAATACCAGAAGTTTGAGAAATCAATGACTTTGGCTACTCAGAGGGTCCAAGTCAAGCAGCTTGAAAACAAATCTGGAAACCGTGTTGTATAAGCTGGTGACAAAGTCCATGTTCCAGAAAGGGTACATGGCTGTAGTAGCGGGTCTGGGTTAGCACACCGTCAAAGAGTTGGAGAGCAGCAGCAATCACAGTGGGGGAAACAGTGACAGAGTGTTTTACTGATCTCCCATCGAAGGGCAGGCATCCTTATTTGCTACCTTAACTACAGCAAAGACATAACATGCTAGCAATGGTGGATGATGAAATTATCAATTCTTTGACCATATGAGGATCCAGCATTTCTGTATCTCAATTTGATTGACAAGAAAATGTGTGACAATTGAGTAGACATTTGTAACAAAATCAAATCATCCTTGGCCATATGAGAATCCAGCATTTCTGTACCTCAATTTGATTGATAAGGAAATGTATGACAATTAAGTAGACATTTGTTAACAAAATCAAATCATATTACCAAGGTTATCATATTATCTAGTATTTCTGGGCATCCTAAACTCCTATTGATTGATAGAATATTGTTAGAAAACAAACATAAATGGCAAAATGGTTATTGATACCCAGGTTTATCTGTCCAGCTGGTATTAGGATGTTAGTGTTGTGGAAATTCAGTCATGAAGCATTCAACTCTATCTGTGTCTTTAACAACACCTTATTTTGCCCATGGCTTAACTGATGCTTTTGAGCACCATATATTTATTTCTTATCAGTAGAACATTATTATGACTTTTATACTTAATATGTATCCACTTTAGGTAGGGTGCCTATCCTACTACAAACTCATCAATAAAAAAACAATATTGAAAATAAAAATCTATTAGTGGAAGTATTACTCTGTTGCATTGCCTGTGACAGATTTAGACCAACTTGACAAAATGAAACTGTGCTTAATTATTTGTTCAAGTTGCCATTTACTGAATGCTACTTCCAATGAGGATTCAAATACATGGTGTAAATTTGAAAGATATCTGTAAGGCAACTGATTGGGTAGCCAAAGTTGGAATTTTGAAAAACTTGAAAGGTTTTGAACCACCATTTATTGTTCTCTTTCCAACCATCACTAATCACAAACAGAATTCTCATTAGGACCCTGTTCCAAATATTTCATTAAGCTGGTTCTGGCAAATTTTTAACCGCACACTTCTACAAAGGAGAATCCTGGGTATCATTCCCATTAAATAATTTTCATATTTCAGAGTTGAAGCACTCAAATTGACTTGTAAACTGTACAAGAATTAATTTACCACTGAAAATTATAATTTATTTCTCACTGTAACCATTTTAATTTTAATTGCCTAAGGTGGAGCGCAAACAAAACGCATAGAACATAAATACAACTTGCATCCCACAAATAGTATTAATTCTAACTTATTCACTATTTTATCGCTTATGATTAATCAGGTCAACCCACATCCAGGATACAAATTATATCCCACGATTCATCATTATGGGTCACCAACTAGTATGTCCTGACTGCAAAGAAATATTTAGTGTTAAATTCAGTTGTACTACAAAAGGTTGTTTGATTACTTCAACCATGTATAATCACCATGACTTCTGTTCTAAGCACACTTCCTGAAGAAATGCCTTGGATACTTTCAAATTAAAGGTGCAAGGTTCAAAGGTTATTATCATTACTGAAAAATAACTAACTGTAACATTTTGACAGAACTTTGCTCGTTTAAAAATAATGAAATCATGATCCTGTACGATATTGGAACAATAGCTCCTATCAAGCTTTGATTACCTTTATAATAGACTATTCAGTCGGATGTAAATAATTCACTCATTTTACTGTATCTTAAGCTTTTAACTTCATTACATATGTAGCCAGTAGATATAAAATGTTTTCTTGTCAGCAAAGTATCATTTACCAATAGCTTACCCTTGAATTTTACTTCACTCAAGAAGGCACAGAAATTCTGTTTTATTCTTAAGAAGCAAGTTGTTTACCAAATTTATCTAGTTGTATGAACCAGATTAATCTTCAAAGAGAAGTGTTCATTAAAAATCTTGGGATCAATCCTAATACTGTTAAGATCATAAAAGTAATCTGCAGAGCAACTCAGTTGAATCAAAATCAGATTTAATATCACCGTGACATTTGTTGTCTTTGCAGTAGCAATACAATGCAATACAATTTTTTTTTAAACTGAGTTACAGAAAGTATATACAGTATATTAAATAGTTACATTAAATTAATGCAAAAACAGAAATAAAAAAGTAATAGTGAGGTACTGTTTATGGGTTCAATGTCCAGTCAAAAATCAGTTGGCACAGGGGAAGAGACTGTTCCTGAGTGTGTCATTTGAGCTTCTGTACTGCCTTTTTGATTGTAGCAATGAGAACAAGGCATAACCTGAGATATGGGGGTACTTATTGATGGATGCCACCTTTTTGAGGCATCACCCCTTGAAGATGACAGGCTAGAGCCAAACATCAATGACTCTCATTTTATTTTTTGGGATGCAGAGTTAGTGTGAGGGGAGAGGGTTTCATCACATTCCAGATATGAACTGTGGTTGACAAAATTCCTAGAATTTATTGCTATCCCTAAAAGCTTTTGACTTTGGACTTCTCCAGCTGGAAGGATTGCTTCAAAGGGTATTAGGAAGAAAGTTCCATGGTTTGGACCCAGCATTGATGAAGGAGTCGTGGTGTATTTCCAAGTTGGGATCTTCATAATTTGAGTGGAACATGCAGGTAGTCTCCTTTCCATGTTTTTACTGTGTTTATCTTCAGAATTAGATGTCGAGAGTCTGGGAGGTGCACAATAGAATGCCATTATCCTTATTGATTTAACCTGATACATGTCAAGCTTCTTCAAAATTCCAAGAACAGCATGCATCCAGGTGATTCCAAAGTACTTGCATTCCTGACTTGTGTCTTGTGTCTTGGTGAAAAGACTCAGAGATGAATTATTCTCTCTCCTGTTCTTCTATGCACAGTATTTATGCAGCTACTTCAGTCGAGTTTTGGTGAGAGACGAAACTCGGTATATTATTTTAGAAAGACATATTGAATGCCAATGTTCTTCACAAGCGGTGGGTCTTTGGTCCAGCTGTGCGGCTTGGCGCTTCGCTCTTTCCAGGAAGACATGCACCTGTGGGAAGCGGCCCCACAGACAACTCAGTTCCTCACTGATTTTGCTGACTGTAGTGGGTGGGAGACTGAAACATTGGGACAGCAGGCAGTGTGTGCCTTGGACTCAAGTGATCTCCCTCCCCCCCTCTCTCTCGCCCTTTGGTGAGTTAGAGCCTGGCAGTATTCGAGTCAGGAGGCTTGCAGAAGCGTCGCAAAAGACTTTAACATCAGAACAGTGAGTTCCTGGTCTCTGACCTCGTTGTTGCAGGGGTGATCTCTCTCACTTTCCCTCGCTGGTGAGAGAGAGCCTCTCTGAGATACTGAAGTGCTGGCTTATGGACTGTAGTTTTTGATAGACTCTAGATCAGTGGTTCCCAATGTGGGGCGTATGCCCCACAGGGGGGTAATTTGATTTTTAAGGGGGGCAATTCGAGAATGAGTTATTAACAGTGAATTTTTTCTAGTAAGTCTGTGTGAGTATGAGTGTGTGTGCGAGTTAATACATATGTGTATATACAGTATGCATACATAAAAATACTTGTGTGTATGTACATGTGTAATTGCGTATGTACTGTATATATAGTGTATCACCATCATTACAACCATCAAATGGCTTTCATAATTAAATTAATGAATTGACTGATGTAGGAAGGAACGAATGAACAAGTCCAAACGCGTAAGAAACTCGTACGAGGTCGCGCCAATGCTGCTTTTTGCAGTAGCTTTCGGTTCTTGGTGGTGTGAAGGTGTGTACATTGCGTCATCTCTTTTAAACGGTGTATCTGTCTTTGTATGCTGTAGAAACGAATCAGCATTGTTTTATTTATTTATTATTATTATTTTAATATCACTTAATGTTCTTTTTTTTACAATTTCTTAGTAATTTCTTCCTCAGAACTTTAACAGTCCTTTGGTTCTTTTATTTTTCTCTTTCATGAATGCCATGTTCTTTGGAAGCTTGTTTAAACCAAGTTAATGGTCTTTTAGGCTTCCTCCAGGTGAATAGGAGTTCACTTTTTGAACAATAAGAATTATATATCACCACAGGGGGCATCAGGATTTTAGAGGTGATTAGGTGGGGCATGGCCAAAAAAAGGTTGGGAACCACTGCTCTAGATCAAGAACTCTTGAGAGTGGGGGGGGGGGGTACTTTTGCTATTGCCTGCAGGATAGGGGGTGTTGGTGCTTCTGTTGGTGTGTAGGGGAAGGGCCGATGCCTCTGCTGCCGTTTTTTGCATGGGAGGAGGAAGGTGGGCTTTGGGGTTCTATGTTTCTATCCATTCTTTGGGGTTTCTTCTTTCACAGGTGTCTACAAAGAGTAAGAATTTCAGTTGTATTCTGTATACATTCTCTGATACTAAATTGACCCATTTGAACCACTTGTGTTTTCAACATCTTTAATGACCACACAGCCCATCGATGTTAGCATGCATTCTATCAGTTCACCAGGAAGTAATTTTCAAAACAATATGGTAGATACTAAACTGGGGAATTTAGAAAAGTTCTATATTTACCTGCTAGTTATGATATGATATTGTGCAAAGAGATATTATAAATACAAAGATTCCAGAATGAGGCTCAATCATGACATCCTGTGTCTACTTGCCCAGGTATACAGTCAATATGATGGGACTTCATCTGCATGGATCAGGTGAAAACAAATTACAAATTTGTCATTTCTGCCTTCCCAAATGTTTGAGAAACTCTGCCTTCTGTGGAGGGTGCAGATTACAGGAGGAATGGAGACAGGCTAACTTTTGACATTGACATCAATGGATCTGGGGTTGAGAGGGTGAACAGCTTTAAGTTCCTCAGCATAAACATCACCGAGGATCTCATGTGGTCTGTACATACCGGCTGTGTGGTAAAAAAAGGCACAACAGCGCCTCTTTCATCTCAGACAGTTGAAGAAGTTTGGTATGGCCCCCAAATTCTATGAACTTTCTACAGGGGCACAATTGAGAGCATCCTGACTGGCTGCATCACTGCCTGCTATAGGAACTGTACTTCCCTCAATCGCAGGACTCTGCAGAGAGTGGTGCAGTCAGCCCAACATCATCTGTAGATGTGAACTTCCCACTATTTAGGACATTTAGAAAGACATGTAGGACATGTAAAAAGGGCCCGAAGGATCATTGGAGACCTGAGTCACCCCAACCACAAACTGTTTCAGCTGATACCATCCGGGAAACGGTACCGCAGCATAAAAGCCAGGACCAACAGGCTCCAGGACAGCTTCTTCCACCAGGCCATCAGACTGCTTAATTACTGCTGACGCAACTGTATTTCTATGTTATATCCACAATCCTGTTGTACATAATATTTATTATAAATTGCTATAATTGCACATAGCATATTTAAATGGAGACATAACATAAAGATTTTTATTCCTCATGTATATGAAGGATGTAAGTAATAAAGTCAATTCATTTCAGGTTGTCCAGATCGCCATTCTATAGGAAAATGGAATCCAATCATCTCATCGTGCCCTCATTGTGACCAAACATCTCAGCTTCTGGTCAATAAGTTATGGCTCCTCTACAGATACTTACTTCATGCTAAAATATTTTACGGTTTTGCAGGTTTTGGGGTCACCTGCCTGACAACATTGATGGGGACACATATACACTCTTGTGCAAATCAGTGCACTTCCTCTTATTGCACCACAATAAATATCTAGAGGCTCATCCTCAATCTGATTCAAATCATAGGTCAAATGTAAAGTTGAATAATAAGTGGTGTTATTATCAACATTAGTCTTAATAAAAAATATAGCTTGTATTTGTATAGTGAATTCAATTATAGAGCATTACAAAGTACTTAATAGTCAGTTAGGTACTTTAGAAGAGTAATTATGACAGCCAAATTGCATACAACATATTCTCACAGCTAACAGTGGGATAATTTATCAGGTAACAAATTCAGATTGTTCTTAATTAAGGCAGTAATATTAATAATACATTGGGTATTTACACAGGTCTTTCTGGAGTTCTTGAACAGTGCAAGACTCTTTCAGTACTGGATTTGCAGTTATGTTTTATTCTTTTGCATTTATTGCCCATTGCTAATTGAGCAGGTTGTAGTTGGCTATCTCCAAAATCAGAATCAGGTTTATTATCAGCAGCATGTGTCATGAAATTTGTTAACTTAGTAGCTGCAGTTCAATGCAATACATAATATAGAAGAAAAAATAAAATAATAATAAAAAATAAATTACAGTGTGTGTATTTTGAGATGATGAAAAATCATGCAAAAACAGAAATAAAATATAGTAAGAAAGTAAGGTAGTGTTCATGGGTTCAATGTCCATTTAGGAATTGGATGGCAGAGGGGAAGAAGCTGTTCCTGAATCACTGAGTGTGTGTCTTCAGGCTTCTGTACCTCCTACCTGATGGTAACAGTGAGAAAAGGGCATGCCCTGGGTGCTGGAGGTCCTTAATAATGGATGCTGCCTTTCTGAGACACCACTCCTTGAAGATGACCTGGGTACTTTGTAGGCTAGTACCCAAGATGGAGCCGACTATGCCCTTTCCTCACTGTTACCATCAGGTAGGAGGTACAGATGTCTGAAGGCACACACTCAGTGATTCAGGAACAGCTTCTTCCCCTCTGCCATCCGATACCTAAGTGGACATCGAACCCATGGACACTACCTCACTTTCTTACTATATTTTATTTCTGTTTTTGCATGATTTTTAATCTACTTATTATTTACAGCCCTCTGCAGCTTCTTCTGGTCCTGTGCAGTAGCCCACCACTCCATACCAGACAGTGATGCAGCCTGTCAGAATACTCTCCATGGTACATCTGTAGAAGTTTTTGTGTGTACTTGTTGACATACCAAATCTCTTCAAACTCCTAATGAAGTATAGTCACTGTCTTGCCTTCTTTATAGATGCATCAATATGTTGGAACCAGGTGAAGTCCTCAGAGATCTTGACACCCAGGAACTTGAAACTGCTCACTCTCTCCACTTCTGATCCCTCTATGAGGACTGGTATGTGTTCCTTCATCTTACTCTTCCTGAAGTCTACAATCAGCTCTTGTGTCTTACTGGCGTTGAGTGCCAGGTTGTTGCTGCAGCACCACTGTACCAGGTGGCATATCTCACTCCTGTATTCCCTCTCATCACCACCTGAGATTCTACCATCTGATTCTGATTCTGATATTTAGTATGTTATCACTTTAGGTAGGGTGTCTATCCCACTACAAACTCATAAATAAAAAACAATATTTCAAAGGAAAATCCATTACTCTGATGCATTGCCTGTCTAGAACAACTTCACTTATAAAGTGGGAGTAATCTGAATAGGTAAGAAGATTCAATATATTTATACAATACTTATGAAGAAATGGCAGTGGATACTCAATAAGAATATATAAATAAAAAGACTTTCAGGCTGAAGTGAAGGCTCTGTCCTTGTAAAGAGTCCTCATGATGCGTATTGGCCCAACCTTCAACTGTTTATTCCCACCCATAGATGCTGCTTGACCTGCTGAGTTTCTCTAACATTTTGTGTGTTGCAAAGAAGTGTTTCTCCCCTAGTGTAGCCTGACCTGCTCAACATGCTCCACAGTTTTACTATTAGTAATAGTGTCTGTGTTATTACCCATTAACTCATCCCCACAGTAGCCTGAACTTCACTCAATCAGAGGTATTCTCTACACCTTCCTACAGCTTTAAGCTATCTCTTTGTTTCTTTCTTCCCACTCTGATGAAGTGTCTTCAACCTGAAACGTTTGTTTCTCTTTCCTCATATGCTGTTAAACCTGCTTAGTGTTTCTAACAGTTTCTGTTTTTGTTTTGCAATATATTTCCAAATCAGAATGGTATATGATTTGGAGGGAACTTTTGCAAGTTGGCATTCCCTGCTAGCTGCTGCCTTGTCATAGAGTACGACAACACAGGAACAGGCTGTCCAGCCTATCCACTCCATGCCGACCTAAATCCCATGCTGTAGATTATGAAATATGAATTGAAAGGAAGGCGAAGAGTGCAACCAAATAAGCAAGGGTTTCTGGGTAGATAGGAATAGTGGCAGAAGGGAATGCGGTCCCAGGGGGAGGAGTTTGTGCGTGATAGATAGGTGGAGTAGGTGGGAGAAAGAAAAGAAATTGGATGCTGGGGGGTTGGGAAAAAAGTGTGTGAGGGGACCTTAGTAAATCAGCAGATAAGAGAAAGGGGCAGAGATGGAGCAGGTTAGGCAAAATCAGAGAATTCAACAATCAGGTTGTCATTAACTGCCTAGGCAGAATATAGACGCTGGTCACCTTCCAGTTAGATTCCTTCCCCTCCCCCCACCTTTTTATTCTGCCTCCTCCCCCTCCCCCCACCTTTTTATTCTGCCTCCTCCCCCCCTTTCATTTGAGTCCTTTAGAAGGGTCTCGGCACGAAACATTGACAGTTTATTCACTTCCATAGATGCTGCCTGACCTGCTGTGTTTATGATTAGCTGTTCTAGTCTGTTTTTGGCCTCATCTTGGCAGTGGACAAGCAGGTTGTTGTGGGAAATAGGAAGAGGAACTATAATGACTTGCAGCTATGGCTATTGCGAACAGAGCTCAGGTGCTCTGCAAAGTCATCTTTTAGTCTATACATGGTCACATCGAGAGGAGCTAAAGCAAGGCTGGAGGTTTCAACTGGAAGTGCTCTTTAGTCCCTGGATGGAGGTGGGGAGGAAGTGTAGGGACAGATGTTGTACCTCTTAAAGTTGCAATGCAAGGTGCCTGGGAGAGGGTGTGGGTATAGAGAGATGCATGAACCAGGGAGTCATGTCCTTCAGGAAAACAGAAAGGGGCAGAGAAGAGTAGAAGTGACTGATGGAGAGATCACATTGGAGCTGGTGGAAATGTTGACAAATATTGTACTGAATTGTGAAGGCTACTGGACTGGAAAATAAGGACCGAGGGAATTCTGTACCTGTTCTGCCTGGGGGAGATGGGGTAAGTGCAGAAGTGTAGAAAATTGAGGAAATGTGGAAGGGGTCCTTCAACCAATGTTGGATGGAGGCTATATTTCCTCAAAAAGTATATGTCAGGTGTCATTCTCATCTCCAGAAACAATGTGGCAGAGATTTTTACTTTTTCATGACTCCCCCTTTGTTTATAAGACAAAATTTAAACCTTGGTAGGCAAGCAGCAAATAGTACTTCCTAAAATGTGTCACAGTAACAGCACTATGTTTGTGGACCACACACAAAATGCTGGTGGAACGCAGCAGGCCAGGCAGCATCTATGGGAAGAAGTACAGTCGATGAAACCCAGCCCAAAACGTCCTATTCTCCCTATAGATGCTGCCCGGCATGCTGCGTTCCACCAGCATTTTGTGTGTGTTGCTTGAATTTGCAGCATCTGCAGATTTCCTTGTGTTTGCAGTCTTTGTGGGCAAGGTATAACTCTGGAGTAGGGGACCATAATTTTTTTAATCTGAGTTGGACAAACTAGTAGTGATGTAAGAAGACACACACACACACACCTCTAAAGGAACTCAGGCAGCATCTATGGAAGGGTATAAGTGGTTGAGGTTTCAGTCCAAGATCCTCTATCAGATCTCTTCACCAGGCCAAGATCCTTCATTGTTGTGTCTGCAATATGAGGAAAAACAGGTTCAAAGTGACTTTGACCGTGGAATGATTGTTGGTGTCAGACAGGGTGGTTTGAGTATCTCTGAAATTCGTGATCTCTGAAATTTCATGCACAGCAGTCTCGAAAGTTTACAGGGAATGGTGCAAAAAAAAAAGCAAAGAAACATCCAGTGAGCAACAGTTTTGTGGGCAAAACTGCCTTGTGAATGAGAGAGGTCAGCCGAGAATGGGCAGACTGGTTCAAGCTGACAGAAAGATGACAGTAACTCAAATAACCACACATTACAACAGTGGAGTGCAGAAGAGCATCTCTGAATGCACAACACATCAAAACTTTAAGTGGATGAGCTACAGCAGCAGACAACCACAATGGGTTCTACTCCCATATTGGATACACTCCTGTACCTAATAAAGTGGCCACTAGTGTATATCATCCATAACGTAAATGAATATCAGAGAAGGTGGTGACAGCACATTGTCGTCAATGTTAAGAGGATTCCAATACATCACTGAAGACATTATTGGAGATTTAAAAAAATATCTGCCAGAGGCTCGCTTTAATTTGTTGCTGGTGTTGCTCTCACCAACCATTGTGACAAATGATGAGATCATTGCCAATATACACAATAATGAGAACTCCAACAGAAAGCCAACAATATTAATACTTGTCTGCTTTGTAAGTGCTTAAAACTGTGCAGGTCCTGCAGGAAGGGAATTGCATTGACCTCATTAAAACTTCTCAATACTTTCAAACTTTATAATCATGATACAACTTTAAAAAAAGCTAAGCAAAACATATATTCAAGAGTAAACTAAGAAAATTGCATTAATTTTGAGGGCATTAAAAGGATCATTTTTGATCTTGTTTTTTTTTGGTCTCTGATTACTAAAATAATCTCTTCTGTAGTGAGAACTTCGATTTGATGACACTAGTTAGATACTTATTCCAGACTAAATTTCAATTAGTTTATATATATGTTGGCACTTGGAATATGTAAATTGTTTAATGACTTTTTAACATTGATACAATATTAACTTGTAATATTTAGGAGAAAGATAATTCAGAGAATAAAAGATTAAAATGAATTCCTTTTTATTAAATGGTGAGGACAATAGCTGAATAAATGATGCTGTATACAGGCTAGGAAGACTTCAGCCTCATTCCTTTGTGATGAATTAGTTGTTTTCCAACCACATAACAATGAGGGTGTTATAATGCACCTGGCATCACAAGGGAAAGACAGGTAAAAATAACCAGGAATACCATTGCAAAAGCTGCATCAGCTTCAGCAAGATGCTTTATCTTGGATATAAGTTTACGTAAAATATCAAGCCATTTACAGGTTTATTTTATGTATGCTATATGCCAAAGGCTTATTATTCTTAGCTACCTCAGTATTGTTTCAGTCTGTTCAAATGAATTGTTAGATTATGCAGGAAATATCTTACGATCATTAAATAATTATTAATCGTGCTCACAGTGGAACCTGCATTAAATTCCAATAAGCTTTAGTTCATCCTTCCATAAGCAAAAGGCTGAACCCAATATCCCTACAATCTCTCTGCCTATCTTGTCTAGGCCTAAATGTCAAGATTTTCTACACTTTAATCACGATTTACAGCCTTCTTTATATGAAAGATTTTTACTTCTTTCTGTCATAAATGAACTTTTTAAAGTTACATATCTGTCCCCTTTCTCAAGACTCTTCAATTAATATAAAGTTTACTTTGCTGTGTACTCATTCATCTTCTCAATGAGGATGGAAAAGAACTGAAGTAATAAAGTCGTTGAGTACACAAGTGACTGCATACTTATCGTGATAGGCGAGTCTGAATTCTCCCAGTGAGTCAACATTAGTCGCGTTGATTACATTACATTTAACCTGGATGTTAGAAGAAATGGGACTCAAGTTCAGATGGGAGAAATGAGTGCTGGAGAATGCTGATGATCAAGTTTAAGTAATCAAATGCAAGTTTAATTGTCATTCAACTACATATGAGTACCCATAAATACAGCCAAATGAAACACTGTTACTCTGGGGCCAAGGTCAAAAGAGAGTATCAACAGTCACACACAGCACAAAGCACATATTGCACATGTAAGATAGCAAACAGACACAAACTATCAGTAAAATACAGTCACTCAAAAAAAATACTCCAAGAGTATATTGAATGTTGCAGTTGTCTGCAGCTGAGCACAATATTGCTTCTCTTCTGCCAAGCAAACTTTGGGGGATAGCATCGGCTCCTCTGGTACCTTGTAATTGATAAAGAGGAAATAATTCAAGATGGCTACATCAGGAGTCTTGGCATTTATATGAGAAGCCCTTGAACTCTCAGATTCTTATGTTGGATATTTGGTGTTAGAAAACAGCTTTGCTGAAATTAAAGATTAATGGGAAGATAACATCTGCTCGAATGAAGGCACACAAAACCATAAAAACAAAATAGCACTGATTTCAAGCCTTCCAATATCACTGATAGATACAGAGGCCTAGATAAGTATGACATTTTGGCAGACCACTTGTCATCACACAAAATAAAAGAAATTTCATTTTTTGAGGAAATAAAAGAGGTTGCAAAATTACTTTAATTCTTTGCTTTCAACTGCAACTTCAGAACTGGAAGATTAAGGTCAAATGAGACTGGCAGCGATAATGAAGAATTTGTATTGACAGTGCAATCCTAGAACCTTCCTAATTTAAGTTCTGTGGAACATTCATGTGCATTTAGAAGTAAATTCAATCTAGAATGGAAGTTCTGACATTTTTATGTACATTAGCCATTTTTTTAGAAATGACTTGCAAAGATGGTCAAGAATTTCAGCCAGTACCTACAGATAAACAGCAGTAGCAGGTGAAGGACATCCAGTTCTAAGCCTGAATCATTCAAGTGTGTTTGGCGTGAAAGCTGAGTTTCATGTGAAATATTACTATCAGTGTAATGTGGATCACCAGTCATAAGTTAGGAGTTAAGAGAAGGCAAGTTCTTCAAATGGACATAAAAAGCCTTAGAGTAGAAAACTAGGGCAAAGTTGGCAAATCAGAGAAATATCCCCTCATGATAACAGAAAGTCATAATAGAAAGAAAGGACTGTCCAATACAGCTTGAATAGCTAATGAACAGAGAAGTTTTTAAAACGTATGTGCGATCAGTGACAATAATGGAAAATATGGCAATTTTTGAATTAAACTTAATGAACAACATAACACTTTGCACATCAATGTTAACTGCTTCATTATGGGTAAATCAAGAAATTCACCAAACATGTTACATCTCAGAATTTATTTTGCTGAGACACTTAGAGGACATGACAGATGGAATGTGTAGATCCTCATGATGAAACTGTGAAGCTTCCACCAAAGTAGATGACTACGTGAACAGCAGGCCTATGAGGGTATGATTGAATTGCTAAAGAATTAAAGGTCGATCAGAAAACCAAGCTTAGATAAGCTTCTGAGTATTTTACAAACATGTTTCTAGATTCATATTATTAAGGGGCATGAATCCCACAGTGACATTAAATCATTTTGCCAAACCAATTTTTTGTAAGCCTAGATCAGTACTGCATGTGCTCAAGGCTCAAAGACGAAAGAGTTAAACAAAGTACATAAGTATGTAAAAACAGCTCAGTTTCTGGTTAGTACACATTGTTCTCCAGCTTTAGAGGAACTATAAAGGTAACTCTCCATTAATCCTTGGACAATGAACAAGATCCTTTTCCTATGTCACAAGATCTATATCCTGAACTGGCAGGGCCCTGGGCCTTTAGCAAGTTGAATATTTCAGAAGGACAATTAAACATGGATAAATAAAATCAATACAACTTATCAATCAATATAATGGTTTGTGCTCATCCACAGACCCAAATAAGCACCTTCATCCAGCACAAAGGCACATTTATTCTTCTTGAATTTAGTGTTAACCTAACAAAGACTCTTGAATACCTATTAATGTATTTGGAGATTTTCTTCCTCTGTGATAGTTGCAATCAAAACCTCATCTTGACTGCCTTAAGTATACAGTGAGCGGTCTTGTACTGTGAAGCCATCACTGAAAATATTCTTCATGTTATCTATCAAGTGAAATTCAACATTGTCTCTGCAACTAAGTTGGCATTTTGATAACAACTTTTACCAAGGAGAAACATAACAATATAAGAACAGAAGAAAGAGGAGCAGGAGTAGGCCATCTGGCCCATCAAGCCTGCTCCGCCATTCTATGAGATCATGACTGATCTGGCCACGGACTCATCTCCACCTACCTACCTTTTCCCCATAACCCATAATCCTCTACTATGCAAAAATCTATCCAACCTTGTCTTAAATATACTTACTGAGGTAGCCTGTACTGCTTCATTGGGAAAGAATTCCAGAGATTCACCACTCTCTGGGAATCGCAGTTCCTCCTTATCACTGTCCTAAATCTACTCCCCCAAATCTTGAGGCTCTGTCCCCTAGTTCTAGTCTCACCTACCAGTGCAAACAACTTTCCTGCCTCTGCCTTATTTATCCTTTTCATAATTTGATGTGTTTCTATAAGATCTCCTCTAAATACCTTTAGAGATACTCAAATTGCTTCATAATCTTTATACCAATTTCCAGAAGAGTACAAGTTCCTTTTTGCAGTCCGCAACTAATGAAGTAGAAGAGTGAAATCGTTTTAAAAGCTGAAAAACCCAAGGAAATTACTGAATCTCTGTCTCTCTTTGATGGGAAATGGATAGTTGCCGTTTCAGGTCAAGACCGTTCATCAAATCCAGAAAAGTTGACTGTGCTTTTCCCTCCACAGATGTTGTCTGATTTGTTGAGTTCTTTCAAAAATTAGATTTTTGGTCCAGCATTATGTCAGATTTCTTTTGGATCCTGCAGCAGTACTGACACCCTGTACCAACTGCTCAATAAAGATGAACCATGATGGTGATGAAGGAACAGCAGAAAGTGAACAACTTTAAAATTGTCTGTAAAATTCTTTTCTCTGTAAAACACCCAACAATGAATTCCGCCTGGTGACACCACTGACGACCTTGTGATGCTTCTAAATATACTTAGATCAATTATAAGCAACATTATTGATTGCAGCCTTAAATATTCCACTGGCTTCCCATTACATCCACTAACAAAAGTGAGAGGAAATGGTTCAGTGGAAAAGGAGGCATTAGGAATTACATATGAATTAAGAAGGTTTCACTGCTTTTTGTTCAGCAGACCATTCATATTGTTCACAGACCATGAATCCCTATTGGACATGCTTGGATCTAGGTCTGCTATTTACACAATGACCATCAGAATGATGCAGCAATTGCAATTCTCCTGTCCAGCTATTACTATGGCATTAAATAATAATCACGCAAGTATGGATGCTTTATCGAGATAGCTGACAGACCATAGGGAATGCAGCATTCACCCTATAGACAGTGGAGGATAATATTCATTTAATAGCTGTGAAGACAGCAAAATTCATACAGAAAGACCCAGTACTATAGCAAATACAGTGAATGAGTGTTGTTATTGATTGCGGCAAACCATGTGGGATCATACACTACCACTGTATGAATTATTGAAGAACTCAAAAATACTTACACAATAAATGTAACTCTCAGGGAGATGTGAGTAGACAATGATTCATAATTCCATTTGTTTCAATTTGTACAGGTATGAAACAATAGTGTGATGAATAGTCACTTCCTGGGCCAATAGGCCTCATGTTTTCCCAAGCATAGCAGTTGCCACTTGTGAGATCAAACAGTGTAAACTAGACTTTCAACTTTATTTATTTAGCTTCCAGTTGTAAACAGGAGCCAGTTTTCAGTTGTTAAAATGTAAATGGAAAGCAGTAACCAGCTTGAAGTTTAAAAACAACACAACTTTGCAAACAAGCTCTGTCAATGGAGCTGGCAGCTAGCCCTCAGCACCTGCCTCGTGGTTGGTTATTTAATGTTGTTCATTTGAAAACAGAAAAAGTTGGCTAAGTTGCTTAATTCAAGGAAGTTTGCAGGCCAGATGGAAACAAACACTTAGCATATTAATAACTGATCTAATAACAAGCTGGGAGTGTTATGCACTTAAGGAAGTTAGCTTTACAGCATTAATTGTGGGTAGCTGGAGCCAGTGTCTCCAAAAAGCTTTTAGACCATTTGTGTTAAAAGCTTATCTGAGGAAATAGCATATACGTTTGAAGTCACCAAAGTGGCAAGGAAACTATATAAATGAGAGAGCAGCTCAGTCTTATTAGGAATGGGGTAAGGAACATCAAGAAGCTTGAAAGAAATACAAGGTGGACTAGGATCCATTCCTTCGGCTTTGATCTCTGCAACAGACGTTATGTTTGTCTGCATCATTGGTATGTCTTCTTAGTTTATAAGAATTCCACCTGTGTTTTGGAAATCGTTTGTCTTTTAGAAAGGGTTTGTGATTTGGAAATGTTTTACAAAATAGAAATCCTCTGAGTTATAAAAGTGTTTTAAGAATGTTATTTGGATTTAAACACGTATCACTGAAAATAAATGAACTGTTTCAACTACTTTGTTAGCTGGAAGTATCTTCCCCTTGGTAGGGAGGGGGGGGATCCACCATTCAAATACCGGTAGTGTGTATTGGCAGCTAATGTTTATTCGCTATGGAGAATAACCAGGGAAGTGAACTAGTCTGTAAAGATTGAATAGTTACAGTAAAACCTCCTAGTAATGAGGGTACTCGTAGCTATTGATATTGGATGGGGCTTAATGTCTTCATTTGAGTTTAGAGCGTCACGGTCAGCAAATTCAATACCATCACAATGGGATCAAATATTGCTAGACTGTTTGAAAAACAAGTTTGGATGAAACCATAAAACCTTTTCATCATAGGTATACAAGATATTAAGAGGAATAGATTGAGTGGACAGCCAGTGCCTCTTCCCCAGGGCACCACTGCTCAATACAAGAGGACATAGCTTTAAGGTAAGGGGTGGGAAGTTCAAGGGGGATATTAGAGGAAGGTTTTTTACTCAGAGAGTGGTTGATGCGTGGAATGCACTGCCTGAGTCTGTGGTGAAGGCAGATACACTAGTGAAATTTAAGAGAATACTAGACAGGTATATTTAAGGTGAGGGGTTATATGGGAGGCAGGGTTTCAGGGTTGGCACAACATTGTGGGCCGAAAGGCCTGTACTGTGCTGTACTGTTCTATGTTCTATAGATGTAAGCCTTCTGGTTACTATCAAATAGGGAGCATTTGGACACTGTTAACAATAAAGAAGTACAACATAGCTATGCTTGATGTCCAATCTCGGTAATGGCCTGGAGGAGCTACCCAGTGAGCACATGGTCTGCCTTGTCTGTAGACTACATCAACAAAGAGCACACATCAAATGCAGGTGTGGTTGGCAAAGATGTTCCTGCATATCAACATAGAATCATATGAGAAAAGTGTGGACAACATCCTGAGGTTATTGCAAAGCCATTCAAAATTGATTAAGGTAAATCATATGGGATCATGAGCTACCACTGTATGAACATTGAAGACCTCAAATATATTATCAGAATACATGGAATTCTCAAGTTGACTTTAATAGGCAATGATCCATAATTTCAGTCGTTTCAGTTTGTTCAGGTATAAAACAAAATGGGATCAAACGTTGCTTCACACTGCCCTTAACATCCAGCTGTTATCAGTATTATCAGTACCTTCCATGAAAGAGGCATAAAGAAGTAAGTCATGCAATTTAGACCAGATATTAATGTGAAGCATTGACTTGAAGATCTTCTGAACCATAGACACACTTCATAATATAACGCACTTCATACTGCATAGAAATCTCAGGGTATAATTGAACCTGGAAAGGAAGGTGGAAGAAAAACAGATGAAGTAAAGTGAACATCACAACCCATAAAGGGGGAAGATTCAGATTACAGGATGACTAACATGTGTTTAAACCACTTGCAGGCCACCGTTGAGAAAATGGAATTTTGGAGCAATTGTGGAGCTTCACTATTCCAAGAATTGTAAAACCATAACGTATAGGAGCAGGAGTAAGCCATTTGGCCCATCGAGTCTGCTCCGCCACTTCATATGGATGATCCATTTTTCCTCTCAGCCCCAATCTCCTGCCTTCATGCCCTAACCAATCAAGAACCTATCTTGAAAGGATGGGTGAGATTTTCAGATAGGTTCACGTATACCACTTGATCTCAGCATAAGGTATCGGAAGACATGTTGAAGATTGTGTGCTTGAGAGTCCTACAATTGTTGAAGAGCTGACACAAACTTAGCAGAAGTGAGTCATGAAGTGATATCTTGAATGAATTAAGATGTGGATGCTGTAGCAACAACATCTGTTGAGCCTCCATGTTCATCAGTACTAATACAAAAATCAAAGAGAATTCCAAACTCCACATGGAATACTGTACCACTGTGTCACCACACTGTATGCTTCTCCACAGGGGGCTGGGAATCCATTGACGTAAATGCTTTACAACAACCAACTTCATAAAGGCGTCTGATTTTACTTCAGTCTACCACAACTTACGTACTGCTCTTCAATAATGTATAATGAGATGAACTGAAGTTATAAGTAATGGCGAAGCTGGTGACTAAATTCGGCTGCATGTCCGAAAGAGAGCACTGAGATAGCTTTAGCTTGTTTAAACAGACTTTTATTTCTGTATCTATAATGACAGCAGAGAATCTATGCCCTTGTCAGTCTGACAAGAAAGAAGTGTTAATGAACTGTTATTTTATATTGAAGATGAGAGTTTTCATACAAATTGACCTCAGCGTAAAAGGCTAACAGGAAAGGTGAAGGTCTCACTTTGTCCAACTGCCATGCAGGTAACAGAACTAAAACAAAACAATGAGGTCCTGTCATTATTTCCAAGTCTGCAGAATTTTTCATTTTGCCAGGTCAAGTATTTGCCTTCTCTGTCACATTTCCCACCACCTCATAAATACTGAGGCCCATGAGATTTGCCACATTAATGTTTGACTGTTCACAAATGGTCATTATCTTTTCCTTCACAAACAAGAATATAACACTGGCTTGAGTCCACTTCATCGGCACAATTTTAAATCTGTGAGGGGAATTGAAACATTGTGACCAGACAATCCCTTATTTTTCCCACTGGGCCTCATTTAAAGAGTACGTCATTATATTTACCCTGAGTTCTGGTAATTATTTCAGAAAAACTTCTTTTACTGTGGATCTTGCTAGCAACTGTTCTAAATCCTCCTCCAGCATGTAACCCCACTTTGACTATTATTTGCTAAAAAGTGCAATAAAATCTCCAATTATCTCTTACCTTTGCTCATGCAGCAAAATTGGCTTCTGTCCCTATCTAATGCATGAGAAAGGAAGTATTTTATGCTATCAGCCAGCCTCTAAAACCACTGGAGATTTCCCCTGCACTTCCTCAATATGTTTTCTATATTTCTCCTGTTACCTTCAGAGTTATAAAACTTAATTTTATCAAACATTCTTTTTGAACTTTCATCCAATTTGAATCTCCATTTAATAACAAAACTCAGCCATGATGCATTTTCTTACAGCAAAAGAGAAAAAAAATTGCAGTACTGTGGGAAAAGGTGACTTGGAAACATAACTCATCAATTCAAATCAGGCATAATAGGCTAAAATTTGATTCTTATTTAATGTATGAATCTAAAAGGTAAGTTTACCTGATGATCTGGTATTAGGAGATAGAGGATAACGGAGGGTGATTGGTTTATTTTGCAATTGGAAACCTGTGACCAGCAGTTGTAACACAGGAATTAGTATTGGGACCCTTCATTTATTATAATACATTAATGCCTTATTTAGGAGGAATAATCAGTAAGTTTGCAAATGGAATTTAATCCTGAAACTCAGGTGATGCATTTTGGGTGGTCAAATAAGCAGTACTCCTATACCAGGAGTAGTAATGCTCTAGGAATTATTACATAAACAAAAGACCTTGTACACTAAAGATCCAAGGATCCAAAAATAAGTCTAAAGACCCCTGAAGATAGGAGCACAGGTAGATAAGATGGAAATGAAGGAATGTGAGATGCTGGCCTTCATTAGCCGGGACACAGAATATAAGAGCAAGGAGATCCTGGTACAACTTTATAAAATGTTAATTAGGTCGCAGGTGGATTATGGTATGCTGCAATCTTTTATTTTTCTGAATTCCACCCTGTAGGAGGGATATGATTAGACTGGAAATGGTTCCGAGGAAATTCACCAGGATATTGCTGAGATGGAACATTTCCATTACGAGGAGACAGTGGATAGAATAGGTTTGTGTTCTTTGGAGCAAAGGAGCCAAGGAAAAATGTGATAATGAGAAACATAGACAGGATAGACAGTAAGAAACTTTTATGGCAGAGACATCGAAGAGAGGGAAGCAAAGACTTAAGTTGGAGAAAAAGAGAATTAAAGGGGATCTGTAGAAGAATTTTTTCACCGAGGTGGATGAAGTTTGAATTCTGGGGTGCATTGCTTGAAAAGGTGACAGAGGTAGGAACTTCACAAAATTTAAGTATATAAATGAGCATATCACTGATCCCTGATAAATAATATGCTATGCACCAAATGCTATAAATGAGATTAGGCATTGTGGACTGATTGATCTGCCTTTGCATCCATGACTCTATGACTTGTTAAGGACATAAGTAAGGAGCAGGGGAAAATCATTTGTCTTCTTAAACCAACTCTTCAACAATATCATGATTTTTTTTACCTCAAATACTATTTTTCTTACTCTAAACCCATATTCCCTGATACACAGAAACATAGAAAACCTACAACACAATACAAGCCCTTCAGCCCACAAAGCTGTGCTGAACATGTCCCTACCTTAGAACTACCTAGGCTTTACCCATAGCCCTCTATTTTTCTAAGCACCATGTAGCCATCCAGAAGTCTCTTAAAAGACCCTATCGTTTCCGCCTCCACCGCCGCCACTGACCGCCCATTCCACGCACCAACCAATCTCTGCGTAAAAAACTTAACTCTGACATCTCCTCTGTACCTGCTTCCAAGCACCTTAAACCTATGCCCTCTCATGCTGGCCATTTCAGCCTTGGGGAAAAGCCTCTGACTATCCACATGATCAATGCCTCTCAATATCTTGTACACCTCTATCAGGTCACCTCTCATCCTCTATCACTCTAAGGAGAAAAGGCCAAGTTCACTCAACCTATTCTCATAAGGCATGTTCCCCAATCCAGGCAATATCCTTGTGAATCTCTTCTGCACCCTTTCTATGGTTTCCACGTCTTTCCTGTAGTGAGGCGACCAGGATTGAGCACAGTACTCCAAGTGATGTCTGACCAGGGTCCTATATAGCTGCAACATTACCTCTCGGCTCCTAAACTCAGTCCCATGATTGATGAAGGCCAATACACCATATGCCTTCTTAACCACAGAGTCAACCTGCAGAGCAGCTTTGAGCATCCTGTGGACTCAGACCCCAAGATCCCTCTGATCCTCCACACTGCCAAGAGTCTTACCATTGATGCTATATCATATTCCTCTAATATCCAGAAATCTATCAATTTCTGTTTTGAATACCAACAATGAGTGACTTCCACAACGATCAGGGTAGAAAATTCCAAAGATTCACCAATCTCTGAGTGAAAAAGTTTCTTCTCCTTTCAGTCCTAAAAAGCTTATGCTTTATTCTGATCTGTTCTACCTACATCTTGATTTCTTAGCCAGGAGGAGTGCACTCTCTACCCAGTAGCCTAAGAAATTTTTGTTTCAATGAGATTGCTTTTTGTTTTGCACTCTAAGATCTTCCAATTTTGACTCTGAAGTATGTATTTGCCTTTGCATACAATTGATTTAGCCAAATCTCTTTACAATGTACCTTTCTTTGCAATTTTTATATCCAGTTCAACCAACTTCCTTTTTACTCCAGATGTGTACAGTAATCCATCTTTTTTGTCTCCTCTCAGATCATTTCAAATACCAAGCTGACTTGCTGGTGCACTGTTCACTACCTGTTGGTGCACTTCCTCATTTGTCCAGTCATCTTTATGTAACATTTTCTTCTTTCTTCATAGTTATCAATTACAACTGCTCTCCATCCATCCATTGAAGACATTCAATTGCTTTCTGTTCAAAACCAAAACACTGCAGTTGCATTTAATCTGCACTGTTTGGCAGGAAAGGGGAATTTATGGAGAAAGAAACTAAAGGCTGGTTTGTTGGATTTACTTCAAAACTGGAAAGGTCAAAGATAAAAATAAGTTCTGCTCCAAAGAAAGCAGGAGAGGTGAAGAGGTCCTAGAGTCATGCAGGAGACAAATAGGCCATTTGGCCCATCATATTCATGCCAGCCAACAAGAACCTGCCTCCACTAATACCATTTTCCGTCACTTAGCCCATAGCCTTCTTCGCCCAAACATTTCAAACGTTCATCTAAATGATTTTTAAAGGTTGTAAGGATACTTACCTTCCTCAGCCCTTCAGCGGTGCATTCTGGATTTTAATCAACCTCTACGTAAAAACATTCTTCCTCACATCCCCTCTAAATTTTCTGATCCTTACCTTAATCTCATCCTTCTGATTGTACTTACCCCTGATAAGGAGGGGAGGGATATTTCTCATTATCTGCCCTAATGATGCTCTTCAAAATTTTCTATACCTCAGTCAGTTTATCTCTTGGACTTCTCCACAAGGGAAGCAAATCCAGCTTAGCCAATCTCTTCTTGTTGATGGCATGATTTACGGCATTTGCCTGAAGCTGCAAATGCACTAATTGCACTAGCACAGAGAAACCATTGTCAAAAGGGTGCGCATTGTAAATGCAGTAAATCATATCCTGGCATTTGACACTTATCGCTCAGCTGATCGGAACTCATTACTAACAGTGAAATCCTAAATAAAGATCTCCAGAAGGGGATTATTTTTTCACTCTTTATGATGTGGACTCTCCTGGCAGTGACAGGATTTGTTGCACATATTTAATTGTTTTTGACATGGAATGCTTATGCCACCTTCTTAAACCACTCAAAGACTATCCACTGAACATATTGCCTTGGTACTATAGGGTAGGGATCAATGAAATTTAGACCAGGTAATGATGGAGGAATGGTGATATGTTTCCAATGTCTCTGCACCTGGAAAGACCCAGAGGCAAGTGGTAATGCTGGTAAATTTAACAACTGCTTTCACAGTTTGGCTGCCCTGTGCAACGAGCAATGGAACCTGTTTCAGTTTGCAACAAACATCTGACACAACCTGATCTCACGTCGGCAGCATTCTCAGAAACCATAAGGCATAGCTATGAGCAAACTCAGATTGAGAGTCAGATATAGTTCTCACATGTAAATCAAAGCATATAGCAAAACAAGCCCCCATTCCCACCCCCTTCCAATCCCATGACTCTCCACTGATGGGACTTTGACCTTCGGGACTCAACACCAGAACTTGCCGATCACAAGTTTAGTTTTGGGCCTTGAGTTCTGGACTCGCGCAGACTTCCAAGCTGTGACTGACTGATGACGTCCTGGGGAGTCACCAGCCCTGTGACTTCCAACGCTGTCCCTATAAACCCAAAAAAACCCTATATCTGACCCCTGACCTCAACGAACATCGCAGCTCAGTGCCACTTTGACCGGAATGCTGTCCCTCTGCATTACAAATATTGCCTTCTGCAAGCTGGATCACTCCAAGGGAACACCTATCTTCTGCCTAACCACAGGGTTTTTGGGGAGCAGCCTAATGCTGTTCTTGACACTTATTATTGTTCATTGTGAATTACTTCTTTGTCCCACAGTTTAACAACATAAGTAGCATTGGCAGCAGTAAGACTATGGAAAGCTGCAGACTAATTAACTCCCAAGTGTTGAGAAATGAACAGTAAAGGTCACGAACTTAGTTCAAATTCCATCAAAGTTTGCTGCATAGTTTGCTAAGTTATTTTCCAGCACAATTTCCATGTAGAAAAACTTTTCCAATCTTCAGGCTTTTTCCAATTTCACTGTATTCTCACATTGATTTCCAGAGGGCTCACCGGTTCTCTCAAGGCAGTCCCCCATGTGCAGCCTATTACATTCAATGGCCAGCAATCCAATAGTGATTTCCAAAGTACAAACGTTTGCAACAATGATTTTATCACATTCAACCACCCTCAGCTCACTCCCAAACCTCTTCATCAGCAGGCTGAATCCTCTCATACCCCTGAATACTAAATGTGCATATAATTATATTTACTTCAGATTGATTTAGTTGCAGCTTTTTCTGATTTTTATTAACTGTCCTAAATTTAATTTAAAAATTCTTCAATATGCTTCACTTTGATAATATTGTAGATGGAAATTAGATTGACAGCATTTAATTATTTTGAACTCTAATCACAATATTATGCCTCACATCTATGGGAAAATGTTTCACAAAAATAAATGCATTTATATTTGAATTAATTTGTATTACACAGCATAATCACATCAAAACATCAGCCATCATTTCAAAGCTTCTTAATACCTTAGGTTAATTTAATGTTGCTATGGTGTTTATAATCCACCTTCTCTGCAAATAAAATCTGACCGACATAATAACTTGTTCTCACAGGAAAAGGGCAGCAAAATTAGGCTGAGTCATATCCAGCAATTTTTTTTTTCAATTGGCTGTAAAATAATTTGGAGAGGATTGAAACCCAAATATTTCTATTTAATGAATTAAGCATTAACCTTGTATTCCTCCAGCTTTATTTTATCATATGTAAGTGAATGTTTGCAGATGGAAGTACTCCATTTGAAACAAAATATTTTAAAATGAAAGATAAGGAAACAATTAAATTTAAGGATGTTTTGATACATGATATTACTGAGTGGCTTTTCTAGAATTTTTGGTTATAGGGAACATAAGCAAAATAAAGCTCAGGGTAGAATTTCTTTTACTGGCTAATTCTAATGAAAAGTTGGTGAATCAAAATTGTTTTTCTAAACTTTATGAACCTCACTGGCAGGCAGCAGCAGTGGAGGTGGGGTGGGGGGGGTGGGAGACAGATTGTTAGAGAAGGATCATTATTTTACTTTTTTTGTGGATGACACAAAGCTTGGAGCTCAGTGGTGTTATGGATAGTGTAGAAGGTTGTTGCAGGTTACAACAAAACATAGACAGGCTGGGCTGAGACATGACAGCTGGAGTTCAATCCAGAAAAGCGTGAAGAGATACACTTCATACAGTTGAACTTGAAAGCGGAGTCTAAGGTTAATAACAAGATTCTTAGCAGTGTGAAGGAACAAAGGGACCTTGGGGTCCAAGTCCATAGATCCCACAAAGTTGCAGTGCAAGTTGATAGGGTGGTTAAGAAGGCATATGGTGTGTTGGCCTTCATTTGTCATGAGATTAAGCTCAAAAGCTGTGAGGCAATGTTGCTGCTCAAGAAAACTCTGGTTGGACCACACTATTGTTCACTTCTGGCTGTCTCACAAAAAGATAAATGTGGAATTATTAGAAAGGGTCCAGATGAAGGGCCTCATGCTGACTGTTTATCCATCTCCATAGCTGCTGCCTGACTTGCTGAATTCCTCCAGCATTTTGTGTGTGTTGTTCCCAATATCTTTAAGTAATATTTTCTGTGCATAACAGTAGCAGATTGAGCATTTTGGAAATTGCAACCAAAAAAAGTGCAAAAAAGATAGACTATATTGTGGGAAGTGGAACCCTTTGATCTGGATGTGAATAAGACTTTAAAGCTGAACATCAGCTCTGCAGTAAAAAGGATTACAAAGTTTCATATTGTCTGATCAACTTCAGCAAGTGACCAGAGAGGAGATGGTGGTCAAAGAGGGAAGTTTCTGACATGGATTGACAATTACATCTTTAACCTGAGTGAAACTGTTGATAGGGAAAGCTGGTAATGTGTTATAATAATCCAGTCAAGCTACTTAACTACACTGAGACAAAATCTTGATGTCCTCATCTGCACAAAAAAAATGGTTCAATATCAGAAGCACTGCTTCTTCTTGTTCCGCTGAAACAAAGGGAAATGTGTGTTCCAATGCCATCTGGCTCTATCTGCCTATCATCCCCTTCCTCAATTAATTCTACCTATTGCCAAATCCTGCTTCATCCCTCCCTCTCACCTCCTAATATTGACCATCTACCATCCACACTTCTAACTCTGATGCAGGGTCTCAACCCACCATGTTGACTATCCTTTGGATCCACAGATATTGCCTGACTGAGTTCATCCTGCAGCACTTTGTTAGAGATTCCAGTATCCATAGTCTCTTGTGTTTCCCTGCTCATTATTATATGTTGTAATGTGATATTCCAGGTTTGTTGTGCTAATTAAAATATTTTAAAATATTAATCTGCTGGGAATCTTTGAAATCAATCTTGGGAAAGCTAGGATATGCAAATAGATTGATAGATAGATAGATAGATAGATAGATAGATAGATAGATAGATAGATAGATAGATAGATAGATAGATAGATAGATACTTTATTCATCCCCATGGGGAAATTCAACTTTTTTTCCAATGTCCCATACACTTGTTGTAGCAAAACTAATTACATACAATACTTAACTCAGTAAAAAAAATATGATATGCATCTAAATCACCATCTCAAAAAGCATTAATAATAGCTTTTAAAAAGTTCTTAAGTCCTGGCGGTAGAATTGTAAAGCCTAATGGCATTGGGGAGTATTGACCTCTTCATCCTGTCTGAGGAGCATTGCATCGATAGTAACCTGTCACTGAAACTGCTTCTCTGTCTCTGGATGGTGCTATGTAGAGGATGTTCAGAGTTATCCATAATTGACCGTAGCCTACTCAGCGCCCTTTGCTCAGCTACCGATGTTAAACTCTCCAGTACTTTGCCCACGACAGAGCCCGCCTTCCTTACCAGCTTATTAAGACGTGAGGTGTCCCTCTTCTTAATGCTTCCTCCCCAACACGCCACCACAAAGAAGAGGGCGCTCTCCACAACTGACCTATAGAACATCTTCAGCATCTCACTACAGACATTGAATGACGCCAACCTTCTTAGGAAGTACATTCGACTCTGTGCCTTCCTGCACAAGGCATCTGTGTTGGCAGTCCAGTCAAGCTTCTCGTCTAACTGTACTCCCAGATACTTGTAGGTCTTAACCTGCTCCACACATTCTCCATTAATGATCACTGGCTCCATATGAGGCCTAGATCTCCTAAAGTCCACCACCATCTCCTTGGTCTTGGTGATATTGAGACGCAGGTAGTTTGAGTTGCACCATATCACAAAATCCTGTATCAGTTTCCTATACTCCTCCTCCTGTCCATTCCTGACACACCCCACTATGGCCGTGTCATCAGCGAACTTCTGCACATGGCAGGACTCTGAGTTATATTGGAAGTCTGATGTGTACAGGGTGAACAGGACCGGAGAGAGTATGTTTTATTATGTTATCCCATCATACATAGATACAGTACACAGGCAGTATTTAGTATAGACAGCCAGTATGAATTAAATGTCTAATACCAGAGTGGAAAGCATTTGAAGTGAGCGGGTGTAAATTCAATGGAGGTGTGATGTGGGAAAGTTGTTTTTACACAGTGGTGGGTGCCTGGAATGCATTGCCCGGGATGGTGACAGAGGAAAATATAATAGAAGTGTTCAAGATCCTATTAGACAGGCAAATGAATGTATAGGCAGATAGAATTAGTTTAATTGGTTATCTGATTACTAATTTAACTGGTTCAGCACAACATTGTGAGCCAAAAGGCCTGCTTCTGTGCTATACTGTTCTATGTTCTATAAAGTAAATGAATATTGGCAACATGAAAGATCCATTGATATCATTGTTAATAAAATAGCCAGTGAGTCACCCATTCTTTACCATGTGGGACAGACCTCTTCTGTAGTGTTCAAAATAATTAGGTATAATGAATATTCTGAGTATTCATTGAAGTGAAGAAGCACTATTGGTAGTCATTATCCCATGATCGAATCCATCATGGGTAGGCGCTCCCCACCATTGAGCACATCTACAAGGAGTGCTGTCTCAGGAAAGCAGCCTCCATCATCAAGGACCTCCTGCTGTTGCCATCAGGAAAGAAGTACAGGAGCCTCAGGACCCACACCACTAGGTTCAAGAACAGTTATCATTATCCCTCAACCATCAGGCACCTGAACAAGAGGGGATGACTTCACTCAATTTCACTCACCCCAACACTGAAATGTTCCTAACAACTATGGACTTACCTTCAAAGACTCCATCTCACGTTACTGATATTTGTTGCTTATTTTTTATATTATTATTATTTGCATTTTGTATCTGCACAGTTGTCTTTTGTATGTTGGTTGTTTATCTTGTTGCATGTGGTTTTTCATTAATTCTATTGTGCTTCTTTGTATTTATTGTGAATCGTCCTCAAGAAAAAGAATCTCAGTCTAGTATATGGTGACATATATGTACTTTGATAATAAATTTATGTTGAACTTTGAACTTTAATTGCACCAGAGAAGAATCATGAGTCAAGTTCACACTGTCCTGAAATGTGGAACCGCAGTCAGATGAGGTGTGATCAATTCAGAGCCAGACAATTGTTGCATAGAGGTCTTTAGCTTAAAAAGAGGTACATGCCATAGCTTCTACCACCAAACCAGAACATGGATGTGTAGGGTCTACTGCACATTTCCTCCCAAATGAAAAGACATTCCTTTCACACCTTTCTATAGGCAAGGCATTATTTTGCATTGTTGGGTTATTCACAACTGAGACTTCCAATCCAGTAAGGACTAAGCTATTGAAGATCCGCATGCTATTGAGATATCCAAATCAATCTCCATTCTTTAGTGACATTGTGCACAGGGATGCAGGATTCTGCATTTAATTCTTATCAAGTATAATGCCTCACTTTCGTTTGCATCATCTGATTTGGAACTCAGCAACTTTGAGTGATATTTCAAAAAGGTGTCAAATCACAAACTGGCATGCAGCCAGGAGCTGAAGATGTCCAAAGAAGACAAAGCATTGGACTCTGCAAATGGATCTATGCTTGGCTTCACCAATGTAGAGGAGGCCAAATTGAGAGCATCAAATTCAGTGGAACAGGTTGGAGAGAGTGCATGTAAATTTTTGCCTCACCCAGAAGGGCTTCTTAGGATCTGAGACTGTGGATGAAGAAGGAGTTATAGGGACAAGTGTTGCACCTCCTCAGCTGCAGAGAAAAGTGTCAAGGAGGGGTGAACACATCATAGAAGTAGTGTTGCCTGCAAAAAGCAGCGAAGGATGGGAAGAGTGTGACCCATTGTAGGTGTTGGAAATGAAAAAAAGAATGATGTGCTAGGATAAAGAGGTTAGTGGGGTAACAGGTGAGGACCAAAGGAACTCTTTCAATTCTGTTAGGTGAAAGTTAAAATCTGGGAAATGGAGGACACGCAAGCGAAGTCTCTGACAATCACAGTGGAGGGGAAGTTGTGTGTCCTGTTAAAGGAGAACAGTTCAGATGTTCTGAAATGGATTTGATGCAGTGGAGACAGAAACAGAAAAGCATACCATCCTTACATGAGTGAGAAAAGGTGCTGTCAAGGCAGATGTTGGCGTCAGTGGGCTTATGATGTGTCAGTGGATGTTTAGTCTTTTAAAATGGAGACAGAAAGATCCAGAAGAGGGAGAGAAGTACTGGAAATGGTCCAAGTCAATTTGAACACAAGAGATTCCGCAGATACTGGAAATCTTCAAAACACACACAAAACTGGAGGAACTCAGCAAGTCAGGCAGCATCTATAGAGGGGAATTAACAGATAATGTTTTGGACTGAGACCCTTCATCTGGATTGGAGAGGAAGAGAGGAGAAGCTTTTGATTTGCTGATTTCCTCCAGAAATTTACAAGTGAATTTGAGAGCAGGGTAAAGTTAATAGCAAAAGTTTTTAAATTGACAGATTCCAAGAAGAAGCAGCATGCATGCAGTTATCAATGTAGTGGAGAAAATTTTGGGGACTGGAGTAGACCTCCTTCAACTGCATCTCCTGAATTCAGTGCTCAATTCTACATCAGCAAGGCCAAACATAGACTAGGTGACTGGATGAAAGCATGAAGGAGGTGTGGGATGGGATGAAGATCATCACCGGATGTGGTGCAAAGCGGGGGGCAAACATAAGTGGAGATGTGGAGAAAGCGAACCAGCTGAACAACTTCTTCAATAGGTTCGACAGCACAATCTCACCCTCACTGCAGAACTCCACACCAGGCTTACTTCCCTCACAGGAAAATATCCACTCACAGGAGACCTGGCCCACGCCCAGGTTTACGGCTGCACAGGTGGAAGGTCAACTGAGGAAGATCTGTACCAGCAAGGCGGCTGGACCGGATGGAGTTTCCCCACGATTACTGAGGGGCTGTGCAACTGAACTGGGAGAACCACTACAGCGCATCTTCAACATGAGCTAGATCAGAGAAGAGTACCCAGACAGTGGAAAACATCTTGTATTGTCCCGGTACCAAAGAAACCACAACCAAAGGAGTTGAATGACTTCAGACCTGTTGCCTTGACGTCGCACGTGATGAAGACCATGGAGCGGCTGATAATACAGAATCTGAGGCCACAAACCAGGCACGCCCGGGATCCGCTTCAGTTTGCGTATAAGGAGAAGGTGGGAGTGGAGGATGCTATCACGTATTTGCTGCACAAATCACTCTCTCACCTAGATGGGGTCAGTTGTGCTGTGAGGATTACATTCCTTGACTTCTCTAGTGCCTTTAACACCATCCAGCCCAAGATCTTAAAGCACAAACTAACGGAGATGGGAGTAGACTCTCACATGGTGGATTGGATAGTGGACTACTTGACAGATAGACCTCAGTATGTGCGGTTGGGAGACTGTAGGTCTGACACAGTGGTCAGCAGCACAGGAGCGCCACAGGGAACCGTACTCTCTCCGGTCCTGTTCACCCTGTACACATCTGACTTCCAATATAACTCGGAGTCCTGCCATGTGCAGAAGTTCGCTGATGACACGGCCATAGTGGGGTGTGTCAGGAATGGACAGGAGGAGGAGTATAGGAAACTGATACAGGACTTTGTGATATGGTGCAACTCAAACTACCTGCGTCTCAATGTCACCAAGACCAAGGAGATGGTGGTGGACTTTAGGAGATCTAGGCCTCATATGGAGCCAGTGATCATTAATGGAGAATGTGTGGAGCAGGTTAAGACCTACAAGTATCTGGGAGTACAGTTGGACGAGAAGCTAGACTGGACTGCCAACACAGATGCCTTGTGCAGGAAGGCACAGAGTCGACTGTACTTCCTTAGAAGGTTGGCGTCATTCAATGTCTGCAGTGAGATGCTGATGATGTTCTATAGGTCAGTTGTTGAGAGCGCCCTCTTCTTTGTGGTGGCGTGTTGGGGAGGAAGCATTAAGAAGAAGGACGCCTCACGTCTTAATAAGCTGATAAGGAAGGCGGGCTCTGTCGTGGGCAAAGTACTGGAGAGTTTAACATCGGTAGCTGAGCGAAGGGCGCTGAGTAGGCTACGGTCAATTATGGAAAACCCTGAACATCCTCTACATAGCACCATCCAGAGACAGAGAAGCAGTTTCAGCGACAGGTTACTGTCGATGCAATGCTCCTCAGACAGGATGAAGAGGTCAATACTCCCCAATGCCATTAGGCTTTACAATTCAACTGCCAGGACTTAAGAACTACTTTTTTTTTTTAAAAAGCTATTATTAATGCTTTTTGAGTTAGTGATTTAGATGCATATCATATTATTACTGAGTTAAGTATTGTATGTAATGAGTTTTTGCTACAACAAGTGTATGGGACATTGGAAAAAATGTTGAATTTCCCCATGGGGATGAATAAAGTATCTATCTATCTATCTATCTATCTATCTATCTATCTGGTTTGCTGCCACAATGGTCATACGGAGTTCCCTTATGAATGCCTTTTCAAATTTCTCTGCCATTTCAGCCTGTCCATCTTTGGCCTTTTCCGCTGCCAACCATGGCCTTGAAACCATGTGGCCTATTTACTACTAGAAATGCTCTAAATCTATGTGAGGTTTATGGTTGTCAGATGGCCATCTGATGCAGAAAAGGCACATTATCAGCATCAGCACAATTCCCGACCAAACCTGCTTTGCAGAATATTTGGAGGAGTGAGAAATAGTCAGAATTACGTTCCATTCTGAAAAAAATATCTTATTCATTCAATGTTGAGGAAAAGCTCTAGGTGAGCTGAAATCCCTTGATACAACATTAAACATATTAAAGACTAATTTAAAATAAAGGTAATAGGAAAATATATATTATCCATCTTAGTTCAAATATAGTAATGTGTTTGTAAAATAATTTGAAACATTTACAGTGATACAAGACAATTTCAAAGCACCTCAGCTTTAATTTAGGATTATATTTCATTTAAATTTTATAGCACATAGAACCACATATTGCAAATGGAAAGCAAAGCCCAATAATTGTCGAAATGGATATACTTTAAATTTTACAAAACAGTTTCCCAAGTCAATAGCATGATTAATCACGTATTTAAAAAGCTATCCAATGCAAACTAAATGTGTTGGACCCATTTGTTGAAAATATATTTCAAATACTTCATAGAAAATAGTCCATTTAAATCAGCATGAGCCTGCATTTGAACTCTTGCCCTTTTCAACTCATACAGCACACTTATAATAAGCCCTACAGAAAGCTTGACGTGAAGAATAAGCTAAACTTAAATTGGTAGAGTAGGATATGTATAAGACTGGAGTACAAATTGCGGTATAATATATGGTCAACAATTCTGGCAGAAATGAAAGGTTCTTCAATTTAATAGTCCAAGCATACAATATAACTATCAAGGGAGGTTTGAGTTCTTCTCCAAGAGACCACAATATCCAGTGAAGTGTTAGGGTGGCTGAACTGTTTCTGTGGTAAACTTCTTTGTTCAACTGGCCTCATATGCATTGTAGGTCTTGACACACTCAATTCTTCACCCCCACAGTGGAACTCACTGCCTTCATAAAGTTTCTCCCATTGTGTGGCTGCAGAAACACTTGGTCTAGATGCCCTACACCCAGTATTTCCCTTTATAACACTGATTTCAGGATAGGTAAAAGAGAATCAGAAATTGTTAACTGGAGCATGGACTTAATCAGAACAGCTCATCCACATCATTCTCTCTGGAGTTATAGTGAGGTTACATTACAGGTGCCTTGGAATTTTAGGCCCAGAATGCTGAGGTGACAGGAAGAATGGAGATGCTTTGGAATGTGATATTGGTAACCTTGTCAAATTCAGAAATTCAGAAATAACACCAAACAATAATTAAGAAAGAAACCAAGAGCTGATCAGATAAAAATTGTAAATTATTGGAACATTTGTAATATTCATTCATTTAGCTAACTTTCTACTTGGACTATTATAAAGAATTACACAAATGAACGATGTGTGGGAACTGATTGAATTGGCTACTTATGTGAATATTGTTTAAAGTGAGTGTAATAGAGGGAAATCAAAACAACGGAATGCTGAATAATGGCAGAGCATTTCTATTCTGACTTGATGTCCTGTCTAACCATCTGTTCTTTCTACCTTGTCTGACCTCGTCTGAAAATAAATGGCTGAAGTTACAGATTATCTCATCCATCTACACCCCTGAATGTTGGAAAACAAAGGCAGAGTTGGGTTGGCGTTCCAAACAGGCTTCAGACGACGTAGCCTTAGGCCATGTCACTACCGCAGTCTGACAGCAGTTGACAACCTGCCTATTATCCTAGCTGCAAAAATACTCTTGAAAAGTTTTAAATGCCTTTGATAGTACAGGAGATTACAAAAATCCATTCCATAAGTTAAGCATTCTAGTGCACTTGAAAATAATTTTAAATTAACTCAGTAACAAAGAGCAAAAAACATTTAAATAAGGTAAATATATAGGGCATGTACAGCGTGTACTTTATTCAATTAGGGATCATGTTCCTACATCACTCCTCTCTGGCATATTGCTGAGAAATGGATGAAAAGTACATTCAAAAAGGTCCTTTCAGAGAGTCATTGCTTTATTGCTGAACTCAGTGTTGAATCCAGCGATGAAGTAGATAGTCAGATGTCCCAACTTCTAATCTTCGTAGTGCATCAGACATCTGCTATGTTTTTCATGAAGTGTCAACCATTGTCAGCAGGATTTTGCCCAATAGCAGTGGAGTAAAGGACAAATCAGAGCAAATCCTTTTCAAGTAGTGTCCATTTCTAGACATGCCTCATTATAACAAATAAATCCTGCCTTGAGCACTAAGGTACAAAGTCTTTGAGATTTTGTTCAGAAAATGTTACAAATTAAAAGATATTTTACAAATTGCCTGCTTTTCTTTTCAGCACTAGTAAGCAATATACCAAGATTATAATTTCCCTCCACAGGGCATGGAAATGCAATAAAAAGCCACAAAATGGATTCTATACCACCCACAAGAGACAATCTACAGTTTCTGGAAATCCAGGCAACACATACAAAATGCTAGAGGAACTCAACAAACCAGGCAGTATCTATGGAAAAGAGTAAACAGAACAGTCGACGTTTCAGGTCAAGACCCTTCTTCAGGACTGGAGAAAAAGAATGAGAAGTCAGAATAAGCCACCACCAACACCAAGCACATCTTTCCTCCCCCGCCCCCACTTTCCGCTTCCACAGGGATCGCTCCCTACGCGACTCCCTTGTCCATTCCTCCCTTCCCAGTGATCTCCCTCCTGGCACTTATCCTTGCAAGCAGAACAAGTGCCACATCTGCCTCTACACCTGCTCCCTCATTACCATTCAGGGCCCTAAACAGTCCTTCCAGGTGAGGTATACTTCACCTGTGAGTCTGTTGGGGTCATTTACTGTGCGCGGTGCTCCTGGCAAAGCCTGGCGAAGATTGGAAGACCACTTGTAGACTCCATGCGCCTACACTCTGTCTGCCAGAAAAAGCCGCACCTCCCGGTGGCCACCCATTTTAATTCTACTTCCCATTGTTATTCTGACATGACAGTCCATGGTCTCCTCTACTGCTGCAATGAGGCCACACTCAGGTTGGTGTAGCAACATGTTAATTTTCATCTCTGTAGCCTCCAACCCGATGGCATAAGCACTGGTTTCTGGAACTTCCAATAATTACCCCCCTCATTCACCATTCCCCATTCCCATTTCTCTCTCTCACCTTAACTCCTTACCTGCCCGGCACCTCCTTCAAGTGCACAACCCCTTCCCTTTCTTCCATGGCTTCTGTCCTTTCCCATCAGTTACCCCCTTCTCCACCCCTTTATCTCTTTCACCAATCGACTTCCCAGCTCTTTACTTCACCCTTCATCCTCTCTCAGTTTCACCTATCACCTACCACCTTGTACTTCTTCCTCTCTTCCCCCCACCTTCTTGTCCTTTTTTCTTACCTGGTTTCCAGTCGTGCTGAAGGGTCTTGGCCCGAAATGTCAACTGTTTATTCTTTTCCATCGATGCTGCCTGGCCTGCTGAGTTCCTCCAGCATGTGTTGTCTATGCCACCTAAGCTGATAGAATTAGGCTGACTGCCCATGTTTATGTAGTGACTTATTTCACTTTCTATTGACTAAAATAGAAATAAAACTTGGTGGGATATTAATGAAGAGGTCAATATTATCCCATCAGTTTGTCTGGATTAAAGATAATTTGCCCAAAAGCCCCTCACATCCACTTTCCAACTAAAAATATCAGAGAATTCCTTGCACTCGAGATGTTACCTCAGTAGTGAAGTCAGCCACTTAGTGAGATAGGAGCTTTAGGTTACCATATTAACTTCATAAGTGTCAACAATGGAAACCCATTCTGCATTGTGCTTTAAATCTGCCTTAATTTTTCTCTTACTGGGCCATTTGGAATGAACCAATTAGCTTTCCATAACCATTTCCAACTTTTTTTTTGGGTTTTATTTAAGCTTTTGTTGCATCTCAGTGATGCACCATCAATAACTCTCGGAGACGGGAGGCAAACGATAGGCTTTTATTAGCTGCAAGAAACCACCACACAACATCCTGGAGACTGAGGGGGGAGCAGTGCCTCCAACCGCCTTTATACAGGGGTCTGTGGGAGGAGCCACAGGAGCAGTCAGCAGAGGGGCGTGTCCAGACAGGTATATGTAGTTCACCACACTCAGATTGCATTTAATTATCCCTCCTTGTTTGACAAGTTTACGAAGCGATTTCTACAGAACTCCACAGCCAGAATCCCCGGAGAAGAGAGGAGACCAAATGTAACCCATGTTACTATCTATGTATCTCGGCCCTTTCAATGAATACTTTATCAGTCAGATTTGCCAAAATCAGATCTCTGGAATGTCAGTTTTGACTCCCTAAGGCACAATAAAAATTCAACTATGGAAGTCCGGAGTCAAATTTCACAGAACTTAGAAGATCACAAATGGTCAACTAAAAAACTATAAGAGTTTTGCCAGCATTTGCCAGAGAACTATTCATTCAAATACAAATGTTACAGCACCAAACTTGACTGAAGTGATTTAAACCTAATACAGTACATTTAACAGCTTAGTTACAGCAAAAATATAAAATGTACAGCCAGAAAATGTGATTTTTAGTATTTAAGAATTCATATTTTGATTATAATTTTCCATGATTAATGAAGAAAATGGTGGAGTTTCTGCAGGAGGTTCACTGGACATAGTCACTGCGCTTTTAATTTAACTAACTATGAAATCACTTTGCTGAATTCAGCTTGAAACATGGATGATTTATTTCTAATATTGGATAGGGAGCAAGAACATAGTTGCTCATTCACCTAAATGAACACTTCATCATGCTAATGTAGATTTTACTCAAAATACATGATCTAAAAATTCAACTTGGAAATTAGATCCCAATTACACATACATTTTACTTCACCCAAGTTTTCTCCAAATGTTAAATATAAAATAGCATGAAGATCATGAATAATCACTCCATTTTCACTTTATTTTCTTTGATTCTTGAAATACAAGTATCAGCTCTTTCAACTTTTGAGTCATCCACATTAGTGAAGGCGTACTGAAAAATTTGTAATTAAAGAGGTTTTTCAATTTTCAGTTTTTCAATTGTACAATAAACTACATATTAAAAGCAATTGAAAATACAGAATAGATCTCTTGAAGAAGTGCAATTGAAAAAAATAAGGAATTAGTTTATTTCCACTGCTTTTTAAAATGTAGCATTTAATTGTGAAACTCTACGGCTGATTACAAGAAACAAACTGCTGGAGGACCTCAGTGAGTCAGACAGCCCCATCCCTCCATGTACCCATCTAAGTGCTTCTTAAATAATATTATTGTACCTGCCTCAACCATTTTTTGGTAGCTTGTCCCATATAATTGTAATGCCCTGGTTCATATTTTTACTGTTATGCTGTATGTATTTCACTTAGCAGTTCTGTAAGAGCAGTCTGTTTTGCTATCAGCCTGTTTGGGTTATTATTGAAGATAAGGGATGATGAGGAATGTGTGCCATCCAGTTAGGGTGTTAGAACTGAGGGGAGGTTTTTCTGGTGAGGGTCACTAAGGTTGGGCTTGGGGGCTTTCGTTCGGCAGGAGATGAAGGGAGAAGATGCTGGAGGGAACAGGTCGTATGATTTGACCCAGAGCTGGACAGTAATTCGATGAAGTCAGGGGCAATGATCGATTGAGGATCGGTGAATATGGTGAAACGTCGAGCTCCAACTTGTATACATTTGACTGTTTAATTAAAATGGGCCCTTTCCTTTTCGGCTTTATTTACTAACCCTTTAATTAAGATTCATAAATATAATTCATTTAATGGTACACGATGTACTGTCTGTCATTTTGTGGCACTAATTTGGAACAGAGCAGCAAATTACACAGCATCCACACAAACCGGGCTTGGGGTGGGGGAGCCTTCCCCAATCCCACCACACCCGTAAGATTGAGAGCGTCTTCCCTAGACTTACGCTGCCAATGAAACCAGGGGGTTTCATAATTACCACCCCCTCCATGAAGTTGCCCCTCCGATTCATTTTAAATCTTTCCCCTCTCACTATCCATTCTAAATCAATGCCTTCTAATTCTGGTGTCTACTACCTTGGGGAGAAAGACTATTACAGTCCACATTATCTATACCTTTCATAACTTTAAATATTTCTACAAGGTCACCCTTCATTGTCCTACACTCCAAGGAATAAAGACCCTGCCCAGACAATCTCCCTCTTAAACTCAGGCCCTCTAGTCCTGGCAAAATCTTTGTAAAAATATTCTGTTTTGTTTCCAGTTAAACCACACCTTTCTTATAATGTGGCTAAAACTGTACACAGTACTCCAATTGCAGCCTCACCAACAACTTGTGCAACTGCAAAATAATGTCCCAACAACTACACTGTGACTGCTAAATGCCTTTTTCACCACCCTGCCTACCTGTGACAACACTTTCTCTGTCACAGGTACACAGGGTAATGCCACTATGTACTTGAACTTTTAAATCCCTCTGTCCCATTACCCTACCACTCGTTGTACAGGTCCTACGCTGGTTTGACTTTCCAAAAAGCATTCACCTCAAACTTATCCATTTACAACTCCTCTACCCACTTCTCTGACCGCTCCAGATCCCCAAGGATAATCTTGTTCACTATCAACACCTCTTAATTTTATGTCATCTCCAGACTTATTGATCATGTCTTGTGCATTCAAAATCATTTATATAAAAAATGATTAACAAGGGTCCCAACACCAGTTACCAGCCTCCATTTTGAGAAACAATATTCAACCAAGGCATCAAAGGGTGTGGGGAGAAGGCAGGAGAGTAGGGATGACTGGAAGAATTGGATCAGCCCATGACTGAATGGAGAAGACTCAATGGGCTGAATGGCCTACTTCTGCTCCCATATCTTATGGTCTTATGGCCAGAGTAACATACACAAAATGTATCTCAGCAGGTCAGGCAGCTTCTATGGAAATGAATAGACAGTCGATGTTTCAGGCCGAGACCCTGCATCAGGACTGGAAAGAAAAGGGAAAGGTGCCAGAACAAGGTGGGGGGGGGTTGGGGAAGAAGGACAATTTAGAAGGTGATAGGTAAGCCCAGGTGGGTGGGGGAAGAAGGATGAGGTAAGAAGCTAGGAGGTGATAAGCAGAAAAGGCAAAGGACTGGAGAAGAGATCGTGGAAGACGGGGAAGGAGGAGATGCTTCAGGGAGGTGATAGGCAGGTGAGGAGTAAAGATAAGAGGCCAGAGTGGGGAATTGAAGAAGAGGGAAGTGGGAGGGGGGGAATTATCAGAATTTGGAGAAATTTATGTCCATGCCATCAAGTAGGAGGCTACCTAAACAGAATATGAGATATTGGCTCTCCATCCTGAGAGTGGCTTCATTGTAGCAGAAGAGGAAGCCAAGGACTGACATGTCAGAATGGGAATGAGAATTGAAATGGTTGGCCACTGAGAAATTCCGTGTTTCGTAGATGGAGCTGAGGTGCTCAACAAAACAGTCCCCCAATCTACACCCGGTCTTACCAATGTAGAGGAGGCTGTATCAGGAATGCCTCATATAGTAGATGTCCCCAACAGGTTCACAGGTGAGGTGCTCCCTCATCTGGAAGGACTGTTGGGGGCCCTGAATGGAGGTGGGGGAGGAAGTGTAGGGACAGGTGTTGCACTTATGCTGCTTGCAGGCCAAGTGCCAGGAGGGAGATCAGTGGGGAAGGACGAATGGACAAGGGAATCACAGAGGGAGAGAACTCTGTGGAAAACGAAGCATGGGGCTGAGGTAAAGATGTGTTTGGTGGTAGGGTCTCATTGAAGATGGCAGAAATTGCAGAAAATGGTGTGTTGGATGAGGAAGCTCATGGGGTGGTATGTGAGGACACAAGGAACTTTATCCCTGTTAAGGCGGCGAGAAGATGGGGGAAGTGCAGGTGTCTGAGAAATGGAGATGTGAGTGAGGACAGAATCAATGGTGGAGGAAGGGAAATCCTATTCATTGAATGAGGACATCTCTCACAGCTATTTGCAGAATGAGGCTTTTGTTTCCAGGACATCGAAGAAACTGAGAAAACCGGAGGAAGCCTTCTGCTTCCTGTCTCTGTGCTAATTTTGTATTCACCTAACTAGCTCTTGCCATATTTCATGGCATATAAACTTCCAGACTAATCTACCATCATTGAAAGCCTTGATAAAGTGCAAATGAACAGTGTACTATGCCCAATTTTCATCTACCTTTTTGATTCCTTCTTCAAAATTTCTAATATGTTAATCATGCACAAGTTCTCAGGCGAAAAGCTATGCTGACTCCTCCTAATCAGACTCTGTCTCTCTAAATGCTGGTAGATCCAGTTCCTCAAAAGATCTCTCCAGTAGCTTTCCCACTACTAATGTCAGGTTGACCACCTGTAGGTTGTTTCTTGCAAACCTTTTTAAACAACATTACTCACCTTCCAGTCTTTGGGAGTTTCACCGGTGGCCAACAGTGACGCAAATACTTTCACAAGGCCCTCCGCAATTTCTTCCCTAGCCTCCCATGAAGTGCAATGTTGCACTCAGTCAAGCCTTGGGGACTTACATACCTTAATATGCAGCAAGGCTGTAAAAGCCTTTACCTTCACCATGGTACTATGAATGTTCTCTGAAACATTTCCTTTTGCTTCCCTTATCTCTTGAACAACCTTTTTCCAAAAATTATTTAAAGATACAGCATGGTAATAGACTCTTGTGGTCCAAAGGGCTCACACTACCCAATTAAACTACTGACTGTACATCTTTGGAATGTAGGAAAAACAGGAGCACTTGGAGGAAACCCATGTTGTCATGGGGAGAACATACAAGTTTCTTACAGACAGCAGTGGAACTGAACTCCGTTCATTGGCACTGTAATAATGTTTCACTGACCATTATGCTATCATGCCACCTTAGTAAATACAGAGGAGACATATTTGTTGAAAATCTGTGTCTGAAGATATAGGTGACCCTGCTGATCTCCAAGGGGACCTACTCTCTCCTTAGAGTCACAAAATAATCAATTGCTGTATAACATATTCAGGTGTGAGGTTATCTTCATTGATTGTGAAATTATATCAAATAAAGCTGGACCCATCTTTCTCCTTCAACATGGACAGTGGGAAAGAGCCCACATTAATTTTTTTAAACCTCCTTATCAGGTAACATCTTCAACCCAGTTTATAGATCTGGGGAATGTGCAGTACACCATGAGTCAGACAGGGGCCATCATGATAGCAATGTCTGTCTACATTACAGGCCCCTTTAAACTGAATGGCAGAGCAGGTGCGAGCACGCCTTGCTGGTTGTTCTTGGTGCTGCTTTGATGACAGCCTACATGTTTTTCCCTCCTCTTTTGATTGATAGATTCTGATGTTTTGCAGCAATTTATTCCATTTGCTTAAATGAAGGATCACCCACACTGAATATTTTACATGAGCAACTGTTTCTCTTAATTTGTTAAATTTTCAAGATTAAGGTATTACTGGGAATACTATTGACATCTCTAATGCCTTTAAGAAACTGCTGGTGGGTGTCTTCTCTAAAACATTCCTATCATTCTGAAGGGAAACTGGAGGACTGCGAAACTATTAAAGAGCAACAGAAAATCACAAAAAAGGCAATACGCCAAGAAAAAATGAGGTACGAAGGTAAACTCGCCAAGAATATAAAGGAGGATAGTAAAAGCTTCTTCAGTTATGTGAATAGCAAAAAAATAGTTAAGACCAAAATTGGGCCATTGAAGACAGAAATGGGTGAATTTACTATGGGGAACAAGGAAATGGCAGCCGAGTTGAACAGGTACTTTGGATCTGTCTTCACTAGGGATGACACCAACAATCTCCCAGATGTAATAGTGGCCAAACGAACTAGGGTAAAGGATGAACTGAAGGAAATTTATTAGGCAAGAAACGGTGTTGGATAGACTGTTGAGTCTGAAGGCTGATAAGTCCCTGGGACCTGATAGTCTGCATCCCAGGGTACTTAAGAGGTGGCTCTAGAAATCGTGGACGCATTGGTAATCATTTTCCAATGTTCTATAGATTCAGGAACAGTTCCTGCTGATTGGAGGGTGGCTAATGTGGATCAGTCCGAGTCAGCATGGATTTATGAAGGGAAAATCATGCTTGACTAATCTTCTGGAGTTTTTTGAGGATGTAACTATGAAAATGGACAAGGAAGAGCCAGTGGATGTAGTGTACCTGGACATCCAGAAAGCTTTTGATAAAGTCCCACATAGAAGATTAGTGGGCAAAATTAGGGCACATGGTATTGGGGGCAAAGTACTGACATGGATTGAAAATTGGCTGGCTGGCAGGAAACAAAGAGTAGCGATTAACAGGTCCCTTTCAGAATGGCAGGCTGTGACCAGTGGGATACCGCAAGGTTCAGTGCTGGGACCGCAGCTGTTTACAATATACATTAATGATTTAGATGAAGGGATTAAAAGTAACATTAGCAAATTTGCTGATGACACAAAGCTGGGTGGCAGTGTGAAATGTCAAGAGGATGTTATGAGAATGCAGGGTGACTTGGACAGGTTGGGTGAGTGGGCAAATGTATGGCAGATGCAGTTTAATGTGGATAAATGTGAGGTTATCCACTTTGGTAGCAAGAACAGGAAGGCAGATTACTATCTAAATGGAGTCAAGTTAGGAAAAGAGGAAGTACAATGAGATCTAGGTGTTCTTGTACATCAGTCAATGAAAGCAAGCATGCAGGTACAGCAGGCAGTGAAGAAAGCTAATGGCATGCTGGCTTTTATAACAAGAGGAATTGAGTATAGGAGTAAAGAGGTCCTTCTGCAGCTGTACAGGGCCCTGGTGAGACCCCACCTGGAGTATTGTGTGCAGTTTTGGTCTCCAAATTTGAGGAAGGACATTCTTGCTATTGAGGGAGTGCAGCATAGGTTCACAAGGTTAATTCCCGGAACGGCGGGACTGTCATATGTTGAAAGATTGGAGTGATTGGACTTGTATACACTGGAATTTAGAAGGATGAGAGGGGATCTGATTGAAACATATAAGATTATTAAGGGATTGGACATGCTGGAGGCAGGAAGCATGTTCCCGCTGATGGGTGAGTCCAGAACTAGAGGCCACAGTTTAAGAATAAGGGGTAGGCCATTTAGAACAGAGATGCGGAAAAACTTTTTCACCCAGAGAGTGGTGGATATCTGGAATGCTCTGCCCCAGAAGGCCAAGTCTCTGGATGCATTCAAGAGAGAGTTAGATAGAGCTCTTATAGATAACGGGGTCAAGGGATATGGGGAGAAGGCAGGAACGGGGTACTGATTGTGTATGATCAGCCATGATCACAGTGAATGGCGGTGCTGGCTAGAAGGGCCGAATGGCCTACTCCTGCACCTACTGTCTATTGGCGTTCCCACTGTTCTCTTGGATTCAGACCTGGTGATAATGAAGGAGCTGTGATGTACTTCAAGTCAGGAGCAAGATAATGTGGACTCTGAAGAGAAACCTGCAGATTATGTCATTCCCATTCACCAGTTACCCTAGTTCTTCCTGGTGGTGGAGGTCAAGAGGTTGGGAGGCACTGATAGAGTTACTGAGGTGGGTGACTGAAATGCATTTGTCAAAGATGCACACTGCAGCCACTGTACTAAGGGTAGCTGATGAGGTGCCAATCAAATGGCTACTTTCAACCTGGATCCTGTCAGGCTTCGAGAGTTGTTGAAGAAGCATTCGTCCAGTGTGTGGATTATTCCATCATAGTTTTGACTTGTAGGTGCCGAAATGCTTTGCTGTATTGGAAATAAGTCTGACATTGCAACATACCCAGCTTCTGACCTGCATTTGGAGCCAAGGCGTTTGTATGGCTGTACCAGTTGAGTCACTGCTAAAAAGGAAAATAAACTCACCCACCCCACCCCAGAATATAGATGGTGGGGAACTTGGTGATGGCAATTCCATTAAGGTTGAGGTTTCAGGGTACTTGGAAGCTGATGATAAAATAGGTCAAGGTCAGTATGGTTTTTTTTTTAAAGGGAAATCTTGCCTGACCAACCTATTGGAATTCTTTGAGGAAGTAACAAGCAAGATTGGCAATGGCGAGTTGGAGAATGCTGTTTAATTAGATTTTCAAAAAACTTTTCACAACGTGCTGCAAATGAAGGTGCGAAACAATGTAAAAGCCCATGGTAGTACAGGAAAGGTACTAGCACAGATAGAAGCTTGGCTGATTGGCACAATACAAGGAGTGGGAGTAAATGAGGCTTTTTTTTTCCTCAGGGGACAGTTTTGGGCCCATTACTTTTCAAGTTGTATGTTAATGACCTGGATGTTTGAATTGATGGCTTTCTGGCCAGTTTTGCAGATGCTAAGTGGAGGGGCAGGTAGTGTTGAGAAAGCAGAGGGTCTGCAGAAGGATTTGGACAGGTTGGGAGAATGGGCAAAGAAGTGGCAGATGGAAAACAATGTAGGGAAGTTTATTTTCATGCACTTTGGCAGAAGGAATAAAGACATAGACTATTTTCTGAATGAGGAGCATATTCAGAAATTAGACGTACAAAGGGATTTGAGAGTCCTAGTGTAGGGCCCTCCAGAGGTTAGCTTGTAGGTTGAGTCAGTAATATTTCAAGAGGTCTGAAATATGAAAACAAGGACGTAACACTGAGGCTTTATAAGCCATTGGTCAGATTGCATTTGGCTTATTGAAGGCAGTTTTGGGCCCATATCAGAGGAAGGATGTGCTGGGATTGGAGAGGATCCAGAGGAGTTTTATAAGAATGAACCTGGTGATGAGAAAGTTAATGTATGAAGAGTGTTTAATGGCTCTGAGTCTGTACTTGCTGGAGTATAAAAGGATGGGGGGGGGGCCTCATTGAAACCTGCTGAAGGGCCTCGATAGACTGGACATTGGAGATGATGTTTCCAGTAGTGAGAGGGTCAAGGACCAAAGCGCACAGCTTCAGAATAAATGGACGTCCCTTCAGAATTGAGATGAGACTGTGTTGAACCTGTGGAATTGTAGAGGCCGCTTCGGGGATATTTAAAGCACAATTTGATAGGCTCTTGATGAGCAAGGGTTCAAATGTTACAGTGAGAATGCAGGAGAACATGGTTGAGAGTGATAAATAAATCAGCCATGATAGAATGTCGGAGCAGACTTGTTTGGCCAAATGGCCTATTCTGCTCTTATGTATTACGATTTTATGAAATGACAATGGAATGCAGTTAGGCTCTTGCTTGATGGAGATGATCACTGGATGTCACTCTTGTTGACTGCTCTGTTGCATTGGTCAGACTGTGCCTAAATGCTATCTAGGTCTCCTGCATTGAGATATTTGGCTGCTTCATACGCTGTGAAGTTGCAACTGTCAAATTTGAGTTTATTGTCTTAAGCATAAGTACATGTGCAGTGAAAAGCTTGCTTGCAGCAATGCAAGTACATAGCATCATGTAAAAAATAAAATATACATGATTTTTGCAAGAAAACACAATGAGAACAAAAAAGGCCATTTTAAACTCTAGTGATTAGGGTTTTGCAGGAAGGCATTCTAAAGGGGGAGGGTGAGCAGTCAGAAATCTTGGTTCATATTGGAAAGGTGAGGAGCCCCTGAAGAGAGATTATAGGGAGTGGGGTAGAAAGCTGAAAAACAGGACCTCCGAAGTGACAGTGCTGATGCCGGAGTACTTGGTTTCTGAACAGAGGCAGTGTGTAGAGTAAGTGCAGAGTGAGACTCCTAGCAAGGAGAGGCTGATGATAGGGCAGAATTGCAGTCAATGGGATGAGCTGTAATGTAAAAGGCAGAGAAAATTGAAAAGGGTGAATACAGGACTGAAGGTGTTGTATTTCAATGTGTGCAGTTTACAGAATAATTGAAGCACAGTAACAAATTGGCATGTATGACATTGTGGGCATCAATGAATTGTGGCTGAAAGAAGATTATAGCTGGGAGCTTAACGTCCAAGGATACTGTTAACTGGATCTGTTGGTGAAAAAAGTGAAATCAAATCATTAGAAAGAAGTGACATAGGAGCAGAAGGTGTAGAATCCTTGTGAGTAGAGTTACTAAATTACGAGGGTTAAAAACACCCTTACAGGAGCTATATACATGCCCCCAAACAGTAGTAAATATGTGGTCTACAAATTACAACAGGAGAGAGAAAATGCATGTCAAAAGGGCAATGTTAGGGTAGTTTCAACATGCAGGTAGATTGGGAAAAATAGGTTGGTACTGGATCCCAAGAGGGTGAATTTGTAGAATGCCTATGAGATGGTTTTTCAGAGCAGCTTGTGGTTGAGCCCACTAGGGGATCAGCTATTCTGGATTGGGTGTTATGTAATGAACCAGAATTGATTAGAGAACTTAAGGTAAAGCAACCCTAATGGACCAGTGATCCTAATATGATGAAGTCTGATGTAGCAGTATTACAGTGGAGTATGGGGAATTACAGAGGCATGAGAGAGGAGATGACCAAAATTGATTGGAAGGGAACATTGGCAGGGATGATGGCAGAGCAGCATTGGCTGGAATTTTTGGAAGCTATTCCGAAGGCACGGGATATCTACATCCCATAGAAGTAGTAGTATTCTAAAGGCAGGATAACACAACCGTGGCTGACAAGGGAGGTCAAAGCCAAAGGGAGGGCACATAGAGCAAAAATTAGTGGGCAGGTAGAGGATTAGGAAGCTAAAAACCAACAGAAGACATCTAAAAAAAATCATTAAGAAGGTAGAGATGGAAAATAAAAAAGAAAGCTAGCCAATAATATTAAAGAGGATACAAAATCCTTCTTCAGATATATAAAGGATAAAAGAGGGGAAAAGTAGATATTGATGCTGGAGAGGTAGTAATAGGGACTAGGAAATGGTGCATGAACTGAATAAGTATTTTGCATCAGTCTTCACTGTGGAAGACACTAGCAGTACACTGGAAGTTCAAGAGTTTCAGGGGGCAGAAGTGTGTGAAGTTGACATTATTAAGGAGAAGGTGTTGGGAAACTGAAAGGTCTGAAGGTACCTCTGTCACCAGGACCAGATGGTGTACACGTCAGTGTTCTGAAGAAAGTGGCTGAAGAGATTGTGGAGGCATTAGTAATGATCTTTCAAAATAACAACATAAGAAATAGGAGAAGGAGTAGGCCATATGGCCCATTGAGCCTGCCCTGCCATCAATAAGATCATGGCTGATCTGTCTGTAAACGCAGCTCCATCTACCTGCCTTTTCCCCATAACCCTTAATTCCCTTACTATGTAAAAATCTATCTAACTGTATCTTAAATATATTTAGTGAAGAAGCCTCAACTGCTTCCCTGGACAGAGAATTCCACAAATTCACCACTCTCTGGGAAAAACAGTTTCTCCTCATCTCCATCCTAAATCTTCTCCCTTGAACCTTGAGGCAATATCCCCTAGTTCTAGTCTCACCTACCAATGGAAACAACTTTCCTACTTCTATCTTATCTATCCCTTTCAAAATTTTGTATGTTTCTATAAAATCTCCTCTCTTTCCTCTGAATTCCAGAAAGTATAGTCCCAGGCGACTCAATCTCTCCTCATAAGTTAACCCCTACATCTCTGGAATCAACCTGGTGAACCTCCTCTGCACTGCCTCCAAAGCCAGTATATCCTTCCTCAAGTATGGAGACCAGAACTGCACACAGTACTCCAGGTACAGTCTCACCAGTATCCTGTATAGTTGCAGCATGAACTCCCTGCTCTTGAATTCAATTAATTCTGTTATGGTTCCGGAGGACTGGAAAATTGCAAGTATCACTCCACTCTTCAAGAAGGGAGAGAGGCAGAAGAAAGGAAGCTATAGGCCAGTTAGTCTGACCTCAGTCATTGGGAAATATTCAAGTTGATCGTGAAGGACGAGGTTTTGAAGTACTTGGAGACATATGATAAAGTAGGCCAAAGTCAGCATGGTTTCTGTAAGATAAAATTTTGACTGACAAATCTATTGAAATTCTTTGAAGAAATAACAAGCAGCAAAGACAAAGGAAAATTGATTGATGTCATGTACTTGGATTTTCAGAATGCCTTTGACAAGGTGCCACACGAGGCTGCTGAACAAGTTAAGAGCCTATGGTATTACCAGAAAGATACTAGCTGATTGGCAGGAGGCAAAGACTAGGATTAAAGGGAGCCTTTTCTGACTGGCTGCTTATGACTAGTGGTGTTCCACAGCGGTCTGTGTTGGGACCACTTCTTTTTATGTTATATGTCAATGACTTGGATAACAGAATTGATTGCTTTGTTGCAAAGCTTGTGGATGACATGAAGATAGGTGGAGGGGGCAGGTAATTTAGAGGAAACAGAGACGCTACAGAAAGACAGATTCAGAGAATTGGCAAAGAAGTGGCAGATGGAATACAGTGTTGGGAAGTGTATAGTCATGCACTTTGGTAGAAGGAATAAAGGCATAGACTATTTTCTAAGTGGAGAGAAAATTTAAAAATCTAAGATGCAAATGGACTTGGGAGACCTCATGCAGGATTCCTTAAAGGTTAATTTGCAGGTTGAGTCAGTGGTGAGGAAGGCAAATACAATGTTAGCATTCATTTCGGGAGGACTAGAGTATAGAATATAGAACGTAGAACAGTACAGCATAGTACAAGCCCTTCGGTCCACAATATTGAGCTGCCATTTTAACCTACTCCTCAATCAATTCAACCCTTCATTCCTACACAACCCATAACCCTTCATTTCTCTTTCACGCATGTGCCTACCAAGCAGTCTCTTAAATATCTCTAAAGTATCAGCTTCTACCATCACACCCGGAAATGTTTTCCGGATAACCATATAACAATTACAGCACGGAAACAGGCCATTTTGGCCCTTCTAGTCCATGCCGAGCGCTTACTCTCACCTAGTCCCACCGACCTGCACTCAGCCCATAACCCTCCATTCCTTTCTTGTCCATATACCTATCCAATTTTTTTTTAAATGACAATATCGAACCTGCCTCTACCACTTCTACTGGAAGCTCATTCCACACAGCTACAACTCTTTGAGTAAAGTTGTTCCCCCTTGTGTTACCCCTAAACTTTTACCCCCTACTCTCAACTCATGTTCTCTTGTTTGAATCTCCCCTACTCTCAATGGAAAAAGCCTATCCACGTCAACACTATCTATCCCCCTCATAATTTTAAATACCTCTATCAAGTCCCCCCTCAACCTTCTACGCTCCAAAGAATAAAGACCTAACTTGTTCAACCTTTCTCTGTAACTTAGGTGCTGAAACCCAGGTAACATTCTAGTAAATCTCCTCTGTCCTCCCTCTATTTTGTTGACATCATTTTGTTGGATACTTACGACTACTCTCTGTACAATAAACCAGCCACTGACAACTCCCTGAAAAATTCCTCCACTTACATTAATGGGATGTCCTTTGGCATTAGGCATTGCCAGACTGGGGAAAAAAGGCACTGGCTGTCCACTCTGTTTGTGCCCTTTATAACATTATACAGTTTTACTAAGCCGCCTCACATCCTCCTTCACTCCATTGAGAAAATGGAACCTCATAAGAAATGTTCTCTAATCTAGGTAGTATCCTGGTAATTCTCCTTTGCACCCTCTCTAAAACTTCCTCATCCTTCCTATAATGATGCAACCAGAACTGAACTCAATCCTCCATGCGTGGTCTAACCAAAATTTTACAGAATTGCAACATTATTTCATGGCTGTTGAACACAATCCTTGATTAATGAAGGCCAACATGCCATATGCCTACTTAAACATCTTATCAACTGGCCCTTTGGCCCATCTAGTCCATGCAAAAAGAAACATTTAAACTGCCTATTTCCAACAATTTGCAGAGGAACCATAGCCCTCCATATCCCTACTATCCACACTAGACCATAAGATATAGGAACAGAAGCTGTGTCCTCTGGTCTTAGACTCTTCCACCAGAGGAAACACCCTATCCAAACTTTGCTTAAATATTAAAATTGAGCTCACATGCATCACTTGTACTAGCAGCTCATTCCACCCTCTGAGTGAAGAAGTTTCCTGTCATGTTCCCCTTAAACTTTTCACCTTTCACCCTTAAGCCTTGACCTCTGTATGTAGTCCCACCCAGCCTCAGTGGAAAAAGCCTACTAGCATTTACCCTGTCTATGGCCTTCATAATTTTGTATACACCTATCAAAACTCCTCTCATTCCTCCACATTCTAAAGAACACAGTCCTAACCTATTCAATCTTTCGTTTTAACTCTGGTCCTACAGACCTGCAACATCATTGTAAATTTTCTCGGTACTCTTTCAAACTTGTTTACATCTTTACTGTAGGTAGGTGACCAAAACTGCACACAATACTACAAATTAGGCCTTACCAATGTCTTATACAAACTCAACATAACATTCCATCTTCTGTACTCAATATGAAGGCCAATATGCTAAAAGCTTTCTTTCCGACCCCATCAACCTGTTTTGCCACTTTCAATGAATTATGTTCCTATATTCCCAGTTGCCTTCGTTCTACCACTCTCCTCAGTGCCCTATTATTCAGTGTGTAAGACCTACATGGTTGGTTCTGCCAAAGTTCAAAACGTTGAACTTGTTTGCATTAAATTCCATCTGCCATTTCTCGACCCATTTTTTCCTCTCCAAGCCATGATAGCCTTCCTCACTGTACACTACACCTCCAATCTTGATGTCATCCACAAATTGAAAAGCATTGAAAGGCTTCGATAGAGTGGATGCAGACAGAATGTTTCCTGTGGTGGGGGAGACCAAAGCCAGAGGACAGAATAGAGGGACATCCTTTTAGAACAGAGATAAGGAAGAATTTCTTTAGCTATGAATTGTAGAGTGTGGAAATCATTGCCACAGGCAATTGTGGAGGCCAAGTCATTGGATATATTTAAGGCAGAGATTGGCAGATTCTTGATCAGTCAGGAAATGAAGGGATACGGGGAGAAGGCAGGAGACTCGGGCTGAGGAGGAGAATGGACCAGCCATGATGAAATGGAGGAACAGGCTTAATGGGCCAAATGGTCTAATTCTGGTCGTATATCTTATGGTTTATGAACCAAATGGTTGAAGGGAAGTGGTTGTTCTTGAACCTGTTAATGTGAAACTTGAAGCTTTGATACCTCTTGCCCAATAATAGCTGTGAAAAGATGGCATGGCCCAGGTGGCAGTAAATTTTGATAATGGATGCTGCCTTCTTGAGGTAACACCTCCTTAGAGACTATCAATGGTGGGGAAGGATATGTCAAAGATGTATTGAGCAGATATGCAACTAGTCAGGAGACATTCAATGGTATATCTGCAGGAGTGTGTTAGACCGTTCGATGACAAGCCAAATGTCCTTACCCTCCGAAGAAAATAAAGATGTTTGCATGCTTTCCTTATAATTGTATCTGTATTCTGGACCCAGAGCAGTTCATCAGATATGTTAACACTCAGGAATTTAAAGCTGCTGATTCTCTTCACCACCAATTCCCCCAATGATATCTGGTGTTTCCTCTCTTACTCCAGCAACCATCAGCTCTTTCATTTTGCTGCTGTGAATCAGATGTTGTTTTTGTGACACCACTCAACTAAGTGACCCAGCTTATTCTAGTAAGCTAACTCATTGGAATCGGTCATTTGTCCAACAACAACAGTGTCACTTGTGATTTTGAAGAAGCCATTGGAACTGTACTAAGCTACATAGTCATGTGTATCGGGAGTAGACCAGGGAGCTAAGCACACAATTTTGAAGTGCACCTTTGTTGATGGTCAACATGGAGGAGATGTTGTTACCAACCCTCATTGACTGAGGTCTGTTTCTGAGGAAGGTGAGTCTCCAGCTGTAGACCAGATACAGAGGCCTAGGTCTTGATGATTGATGATGAGATTAGAAGGGATGATTATGCGGAACACTGAACTGTAGTTGCCTAATGTATGAGTTCCTTTTATCCAGATTTACTTGCCTCGTATGTCTCCTTTAAACCTTCACTCTCTCACCTCAAAGTTATAAGTACTCATATTTCTCATTTCTACACTGGAAAAGAAGACCAACTATCTACTCCATCTATGCCTCTGATTATGATATAAACTTCTATCATGTTGTCCCTGAGTTTCCAACATTCTGGAGAAAACATTCCAAGTTTATACGATCTCTCACGAACTTAATCAATTTGCAGATCAGACCCACACATAATTAAAAGTGAACATGTACCCACCCACTTACTGTTTACATTTTTATCACATACTTTACTTCAGCTTGCTTGTATTCCTTCAATCTACACAATGAATGATTTAACATTTGAAGCTGAAGATTACTCAGTGTCAGGCAATGTTCAAACACATGATAAATATGGTAATATTTTTTGGACAGCTTTTAAATTTGATGATTCACAATTTTTGTTCAAATCACAGGTTTTTCCATGTCCTGCATACCATATCTTCCAAATGGTACAGTTGCGATATTAGCAGAATAGTTCTACATGCTGCATTACCCATTTGATATTACATCAACTTCCACAGAGCTGTCTCAATTCTATTCACATTTTCTAGTTGTTTAGTGGAGAACCATGGGGGCACAATTGCAATGAAACATTGTAATGAAAATGCATCAGACTGTAATGAAACCAAAAGATGCTGCTGGTACAAGCATATTCTTACAACATACTTCCAAGTGTGTTGTAGAAATAAGCATGATTCATCCAAAGAGTTGATATATTTTGGGGAAGATCAGACAATGTTGAAAACACTTAGAAATTCAGGCAGCATGTCTTTAAGACTTAACATTTCAGGTCAGTGACCTTCAGGATTCTAAAAGTTTTTTTTAAAAATCAAACTAATTATCTTCACTGAAATCTAGGATTTCCTGGATTCCAGATAATGTATTTTAGTGCTTCAAAAACAATGAGATGTGAAGAGGTACCGGTAGATCATTTTTTATAACAGTGATGTTGGAAGTGCCTAACCTTGAATAAATATATTCAATGTTTGGCTTCCTAAGTATAGCAGGTCAAGTTTGTGTGAATTTTAGAAGGATAAAAAAGGTATTGTACTGTCAATAAAGTTGAGGACTCTCTTCATTAAGTGTTGTTTTTTTCTTGCAGCTCCTGAACCTGTACACAGCAACACTCTGAGAGAAACAGTTCAGGTGATTGTCCATTGATGTTCAAACCCTGGAGATGGGCCTTAACAAAGGATCCTGATTTCCAATATTCAAGTGTAGAAAATGGTAAGAAACAAACCAAAATTTACATTAACCTTTTTTTCATTGGATTTTAATTTTCTTGTGATTACCTGCATTTTATGGCAACAGTATGCATACAGAAAATGGGAGAGAGAAGGTGCGAATACAATACAGTTAATCCAAGATTTTCACTACATTCTTTCTATTTGAACTCAAACACTGTTTCTAACAAAGACATGAAATCAAGGTAATCAATTTTGCAAAATATAATAACATTTGGTTTGTCCTGAACTTAATTGGTCATCTGTAACTAAATTTTCATTGAAGACAGTGATCACAAAGCCAGCACTTCCTCTTTGAAAATGTATTTTTATTATACATTTTTAAATTTTAAACTGTCATGAGCACCAGTTCAACAATATTTCATTAATAATTTCCACCCACTCAGGAATCAGTGTTGGCACGTAATCAACAATTGCAATAATAAATCAGCTGAATGGGCCATTTCTGTGTTTTTGAAAGTGTTGCGATCTTAATGAGCTCTGCTCCTCTGTAGTCATTTTCAGTACTGATAAATATGCACTCTGCCTTAAATTGCAGTCAAATGGCAAGCTATAGTTAACCTCCAAACTTTCAGTAGAATTCTGTCACATAAATCGGCAATTTGTTCAATTTATCTTAAGGTACTGCTTGTTTTATTTCAGACGATTAATGTCTCAGATACATAATTTATATATGCAACATAGAAAAAAATCCAAATGAGATTCTCAATTTTATGGTGATTATCAAAGTGACAGATATAAAATACACAGTCCTGACATTTAAACTCTATGTTTGGCACTGTTCTCATGATCAGGTATGTTTACTTCTGCAGCTAAACTGAAAAAGGATTTGTGAAAACTTCAGTGTCATATCAAGTTACATCTCTGTATGTAGAATGGTAGCTCAATTTTGTCATGCCCATGTTAACGTCATAAAATCCTAAAAACATATACGTGGATGAATATTTCCAAAGGAGTATTTGATAATGCTAATTTCTTTACAAATTAAACACATAATAGAATTTATTTTCATTTACGGTCAAGCAGAATCTTCTAATTATATGGAACTGGCTTACATGGCTAATCAGAATCTTATGGACCAGGAATTTTGAAAGCCTCTGGAAGTTACTGGCATCAAGTATGGATAGTTACTGATAGATAGGCAAATGAACTCCTTTGCGTGATCATTCTTATCTACTGGGAATAATGGGAACTATTCCACAGAAAGTTTGCTCAATGCTCCATAGAACTCAAGGTCCCAGTGTAGTCTCCTGCCCTCTGCTTCTGTGGATATCCTCCACTTCCAAAAATCCAAGCAGAAACCTGTCAGTTCAGCAGCTCATAATGTCCTGCTTTAGATCTCCCTGAAAAGTTTCAGCCTTCTGAATCAAGAGCTGTGTAGGCTCTCCAGGCATTTATTTCTATGTTTAAATATCTAATTTTATGACTGGACATTTGCATTACCTATTTACCTGAGACATGAAAATTAAACGCAAATATTACTCCAGTGTAGAATGGAAAAGATTGAAACAGCCTTGTTGGAATATGGGATTCGTGCCAAAGTTATCAGCAAGACTATCAAAGCCAGTGAGTCAGGACTAGTTCTCAAAGACATTGAGGGACAGAATGAACCACATATATATCGATCAACTGTACAGTGTGCTCGGGATCAAATTGGAATCAGTAACATACTCTGGATGTCATGTACTCAGCAAACTCAGTCAATTTATTGAAACCCAGACCAATCACAAATCCATATCCCCAATTTCTTTTATTAAGCCTAACTAGATATTCAGTAAGAACTGACTGATTATTTTGGTACATCATCCATTTCAGAAGGTGATTTTAGTTCTAATCTTTTTCCAAGGATGCCTTTTTGGAATCATCTCTACCTCAACGAGATCTTAAGGTTCATATATATATATATATATATATTCGATCATCAATAACTTAATTTAGAAGAAGTCAATCTCCATGACAATTCAGAACTGGGGAGCACAGAAATGGGGAGCAGTGTAGGTCTTCTTACCTTGTGTTGTCTGCAGCAGTGATGGCAATTAAAGGAAGAGGCTTCAATGGAAGAGTTGTTGGCCTTGGTATACGTTCTGTTTCTGTTTTCTTTTCCAAGTCATATTGTTCAGCCATTCTGAAGGCTAGTGGAGGAAGTTGCAGAGCATGAAATGAAAGTCTTCGTACAAGATATGGTTCCATTGCTGAACTCTGTGCTTCGGAACCCAAATGATCAGAGTCCGAGACTTTGTCCGTGCTCTGCACAACAAAAGGATAATTACATGTAGCACAAGCATAGTTTATAAATCATAACCAACATTGTCTGTAACCATCATAGTTACCCTTTTCAAACCTTGTATTCTCAGATATAGCCAATCGCAACTTCCTCCTCCAGTAAGGGCAAAAGGACCCAAATGGGTGTTGTCTACAGGCCACCAAACAGTAGCATGGATATTGGATGCAAGTTGAATAGGGAGTTAACATTGGAATGTGGCAAAGGTAATGTCGCAGTAGTTATGGGGGATTTCAACATGCAGGTGAACTGGGAGAATCAGGTTGGTGCTGGACCACAGGATAGGGAGTTTGTAGAGTGCCTACGGGATGCATTCTTGGAACAGCTTGTACGAGAGCCGACCAGGGACAAGACTATTCTGGATTTAGTGTTATGTAATGAACAGGATTTGATAAGCGATCTCGCAGTAAAGGAGCCATTAGGAGGTAGTGATCACAATATGATAAGCTTTTATCTGCAATTTGAGAAGGATAAGGGCAGCTCGGAGGTGTCAGTGTTGCAGATAAACAGGGGAAACTATGGAGCCATGAGGGAGGAGCTGGCCAAAGTTGACTGGACGGATAGCCTAGCAGAAAAGACAGTGGAACAGCAATGGCAGGTATTCTTGGGAATAATGCACAAGGTGCAAAATTAGTTCATCCCCCAGAGAAGGAAGGATTCAAAGGGGGGAAAAGGGCCACAGTGGTTGATAAAGGAAGTCAGAGATTGCATAGCATTAAAAAAAAGGAAATATGATAGAGCTAAGGTGAGTGGGAGGACAGATGATTGGGAAGTTTTTAAGGAACAACAGAACTTAACTAAAAAGACAATACGGGGAGAAAAAATGAGGTATGAACGCAAGCTAGCCAGGAATATAAAGGAAGATAGCAAAAGCTTTTTTAGGTATGTGAAGAGAAAGAAGATAGTTAAGAACAATGTTGGGCCCTTGAAGAATGAATTGGGTGAAATTATTATGGGGAACAGAGAAATGGCAGAAGAATTTAATGAGTACTTTAGATCTGTTTTCACTAAGGAAGACACAAGCAATCTCCCAGATGTATGGATGGGCCAAGGACATAGGGTAACAGAGGAAATGAAACAGACTGACATTCGGAAGGAAACGGTGATGAGAAGACTGATGGGACTGAAGGCTGACAAATCCCCAGGTCCAGATGGTCTGCACCCTAGGGTACTAAAGGAGGTGGCCCTGGAAATTGCAGATGCATTGGTAATCATTTTCCGATGTTCCTTAGATTCAGGATCAGTTCCTGAGGATTGCAGAATGGCTAATGTTATCTCACTTTTTAAGAAAGGAGGGAGGGAGAAAACAGAGAACTATCGACCTGTCAGCCTGACATCGGTGGTGGGAAAGATGCTAGAGTCCATTATTAAGGATGAAATAGTGGCATATCTAGATAGCAGTGATAGGATTGGGCCGAGCCAGCATGGATTTACTAAGGGTAAATCATGCTTGACTAATCTGTTGGAGTTTTTCGAGGATGTAACCAGGAAGTTAGACGGGGGAGATCCAGTGGATGTAGTGTACCTCGATTTTCAGAAGGCATTTGGTAAGGTCCCACATAGAAGATTGGTGGGTAAAATCAAAGCTCAGGGCATCGGGGGGAAGGCATTGACATGGATAGAAAACTGGTTGGCAGATAGAAAGCAAAGGGTAGCGGTGAATGGGTGTTTCTCGGAATGGCAGGTGGTGACTAGTGGGGTGCCACAGGGCTCGGTATTGGGACCACAGCTGTTTACCATTTAAGTTAACGATTTGGATGAAGGCATAGAAAATAACATCAGCAAATTTGCTGATGATACTAAGCTAGGTGGCAGTGTGACATGTGATGAGGATGTTAGGAGAATTCAGGGTGACTTGGATAGGCTGGGTGAGTGGGCAGATACTTGGCAGATGGCGTTTAATGTGAATAAGTGTAAGGTTATCCACTTTGGGAGTAAGAACAGGAAGGCAGATTATTATCTGAATGGTGTAGAGTTGGGTAAGGGAGAAATACAAAGAGATCTCGGAGTCCTTGTTCATCAGTCACTGAAGGTGAATGAGCAAGTGCAGCAGGTAGTGAAGAAGGCTAATGGAATGTTGGCCTTTATTACTAAGGGAATTGAGTACAAGAGCAAGGAAATCCTCTTGCATTTGTACAGAGCCCTGGTGAGACCACACCTGGAGTATTGTGTACAGTTTTGGTCTCCAGGGTTAAGGAAGGACATCCTGGCTGTAGAGGAAGTGCAGCGTAGATTCACGAGGTTAATTCCTGGGATGTCTGAACTGTCTTACGCAGAGAGGTTAGAGAGACTGGGCTTGTACACGCTGGAATTAAGGAGATTGAGAGGGGATCTGATTGAAACATATAAGATTATTAAGGGATTGGACAAGATAGAGGCAGGAAATATGTTCCAGATGCTGGGAGAGTCCAGTACCAGAAGGCATGGTTTGAGAATAAGGGGTAGGTCATTTAGGACAGAGATAAGGAAAAACTTCTTCTCCCAGAGAGTTGTGGGGGTCTGGAATGCACTGCCTCGGAAGGTAGTGGAGGCCAATTCTCTGGATGCTTTCAAGAAGGAGCTAGATAGGTATCTTATGAATAGGGGAATCAAGGGATATGGGGACAAGGCAGAAACCGGGTATTGATAGTAATTGATCAGCCATGATCTCAAAATGGCGGTGCAGGCTCAAAGGGCCGAATGGTCTACTTCTGCACCTATTGTCTATTGTCTATTGTCTATAATATCAGAATCAGAACAAGGTTTATTATTACAGACATATGTCATGAAATTTATTGCTTTGCAACAGCAGGACAGTCTAGAACTGCTGCCCTCACAATTTCAGCAAACTGAGTTCAATCTTGAACATTTTTGTTGTCTGTGTTGAGCTTAAAAGTTCCTCCTATTCCATGTGGGTTTCATGTGGGAACAGAATTAGGCCATTCAGCCCATCATCTGCTCCACCATTCCATCATGGCTGATCCAGGACCCCACTCAACCCCATACACCTGCCTTCTCGCCATATCCTTTGAAGCCCTGACCAATCAGAAAACAATCAACTTCCACCTTAAACATACTCAAGACTTAGCCTATAGCACAGTCTGTGACAAAGCATTCCACAGATTCACTACTCTTGGGCTAAAAAAATTTCCTCCTTAACTCTTCTAAAAAGTCACCCCTCAGTTTTGAGGCTGTGCCCTCTAGTTCCAGATACCCCCTCCATAGGAAACATCAACTCCACATCCATCCTATCTAGTCCTTTCAACATTCAGTAGGTTCCGGTAAGATCCCCACGCATTCTTCCAAATTCCAGTGAGTACAGGTCCAAAGCTGCCAAATGCTCCTCATATGTTAACCCCTTCGTTCCTGGAATTATCCTCCTGAACCTCCTCTGGACTCGCTCCAATGATAACACATCCTTTTTGAGATAAGGGGCCCAAAATTGTTGACAATACTCTAAGTGTGGCCTGACTAGTTTCTTATAAAGCCTCAGCTTTATCTCCTTGCTTTTATATTCTATTCACCTTGAAATAAATGCCAACATTGCATTTGCCTTCTTTACCAGACTCAATTTGTAAATTAACCTTCTGGGAGACTTGCACGAGGATTCCGAAATCCCTCTGCACCTCTGATGTTTGAACCTTCTCTCCGTTTAGGCAATAGTACACACTATTGTTCCTTTTACCAAAACGCATTATCATACATTTTCCAACACTGTACTCCATCAGCCACTTTTTTTGCCCATTCTTCTGATGTATGCAAGTTCTGCTTCAAATGCATTGCTTCCTCAGCACTATCTACTCCTTCACCTATCTTTCTGCCATCCACAAACTTTGCCACAAAGCCATCAATTCCACTATCTAAATTGACAAAAAATGTGAAAAATAGCGGTTCCAATACTGACCCCTGAGGAACACTAATAGTCACCGGCAGCCAACCAGAGAAGGCTCTTCTTATTCCCACTCACTGCCTCCTGCCTGTCACCCATTCCTCTATCCATGCCAGTATCTTTCCTGTAATGCCATAGGATTTTATCTTGTTAAGCAGCCTCATGTGTGGCACCTTATCAACTGCCTTCTGAAAATATCAGATGTCTTCATGGTAAAGATATCAAAAAAAAGGTCCGGTAATCTGGCTGCTGAACATTAAGTGTGGTGTACTGAAAGTGCTCCTTAATAAGCAGACTTGTATCACACATTCACCCTCATGAAAGGAAAAAAAAGGGTAATGCCTCAGGTCAATAACCTTTTACCATACCCCTGAAATCCAGCTTTTTAAAACAGAATCACTATTTCAGGTCAATGTCTTTGCATCAGTATTGGTCAGAATGACTATTTTAGACTTTTGAGGTAGCATTTGACCAAATGTGGCTCAAGACGCAAAGGTGAAATTGAGATCAATGAGCATCAGTGGGACATCCTTCCAATACTGGTGCCATATTTCATACAAAGGAAGGTAACTGTAGTTGTTGGAGGTCAATCATCCCAGTCTGGGAATATCAATGTAGGAGTTCCTCACGCCACTGTCCTGAATCCAACTATCTCCAGCAGGATTAAATCATAAATTCCATTGCAAAAAGTTTAAAACTGGCTTCAAGTTTTAAAATCACTTAATGGAACTTAAACCACAAATTATCCTCAAGCTCTGAGATTCAAAGAATAGTCAACTCCCATTCCTCTTTCTGATCTTTGTCATTATCTTTTCCCAATACCTGTCACCACATCTGCCTGAACTTCTTTTGATCGTACAGTCAGAAGAGGGGATGCAGAATGTTCCAAATGAACCACTCCATGCCCGCATTCAGCAAGATCTAGACCATACAGTGTCACCGTGCAAATTGACAGCTCTGCTTTCTATCCAATACTTTGTGGTGCTCAGACATGGTGAATTCCTGCTCCCTCAACTTCAATTATCTAACAGTGAAGTATCACCCAAACTACCTGGCAGGTGAGTTCACATCAGCTATCCTGACAGCAGACTACATCTCAGTTTAAGCAGATGTGAAATAGGCACTCACCGAACTATACTTCATGGTCAACAGTCTTGAAACAAATGCTCAGAGGCCCTCGTCAACATTGCTGTTGATTTCAACCAGGCCAACTTCAAGAGTGTAACCAAAATACTACCAGGATGTCTTCTGTCCCACCAGAGTGCCAAACAACCATTTCTCCCCAACCATCAAAGATGCCTAGCAGGCCACACTCAGCCCACACTTTGGGAAATCAGATGATCAGGTCGTGCTCCTTCACCAAATCAGAAGTTATTCAGAGCTTGTTTGCGGATACAGATGAGTCTCTACACTACTGCTTTGAGTTGGTTAACTGATCTACATTCAAAGACTTAGCATTTAGCTTTAATGAGTCTGTCAGCACCATTATGGACTTCACCAGCAAATGTGTTGAGAACTGCGGACCGAAGAAGATGATCGTAGCAGTTCCAAATTGGAAACCATGGATGAACAGGGCGAACCACTCCCTACTGTAGCATTCAAATCTAATGACCCTGACTTTTACGAGGAAATGAGATGTGAACTGAGACATCTGTAAAGCTATAAGGGGTGCCAGGAGACAATACCAGTCCCAGATCAGCCGTAGTTGTGGCAGAGATTATATGCTATAAAAGATGAAGTCAGAAAGCACTGCTGACAACAGCACATCCCTTCCAAATGGACTTAATGCATTCTAAGCATGTGTTGAACAGAAACTGATCGATAGGTTCTGGGGCTCAATACTTCTGCCGTGATTATCCTGAACACACATGCCAAAAAGCCTGCGTCTTCAGTCCCCTATCTACTCTCTATATACTCACAACTGCATGGCCAGGTTCTATTCTAACTCCATCTACAAATCTTCAAATGATACCATGTAGTGGGCCACATCACAATTGAAGATGAGTCAGAGTATGGGGAACAGATAGAGTGCTTAGTAAGATGGTGTCACGACAACAACCTTTCCCTCAACATCAGCAAAACAAAGGAGCTGGGCTTTGACTTTAGGAAGAGGGGGTGGGGTGTTGCACATGCTGCTGTGTACATCAGCAGTGCTGAGATCGAGGGGGTTGAGAGCTTCACGTTCCTATGAGTGAACATCACCAATAACTGGTCCTGGACCAGCCACTTGCCCTGAGCCAAACAAGCTCACTAGTACCTCTGCTCCCTCAGAAAGCTAAAGATACTTGGCATGTCCACTATGGCCATCACCAATTTTTATCGATCTATCTTAAAAAGCTTTCTATCCGGAGGCTTCACAACTTGGTAAGGCAACTATTCTGCAAGGGACCAAAAGAGACTGCAGAGAGTTGTAGACACTACTCACCACATCACGAAACCAGCTTCCCTGCATTTCTCACTGGCTTGGTAAAGCAGCTAACATAATCAAAGATCCTACCACTCCGGACATTCTCCCTCCTCCCCATTCCCAAGCCTGAAAGTATGTACCAGCAAGCTCAAGGACAGCATCTGTCCTTTTCTTGTAAGACTATTAAACAATCCCCTAGTATGATAAAATGGATACTTTACCTCACAATCTACCTCATTATCACCTTACACTTTATTATCTATCTGCACTACAATTTGTCTATAACTAATGTTTTATTGTGCATACAAGTTGATCTGCATGAACAATATACAAAACAAGTTTTTCACTGTACTTCACTACTTGTGACAATAAACCAATTTACAACATTCAGTGATGGTCAAATATGTTAAGTAACATGTGCGCTACAAAGAGTCCGGCAATGCCAATACACATCACCAAGGATCTCACATGGTCTGACATTTACAAAGACAGCTGTGTAAAAAGGGCCCGAAGGATCATTGGGGACCAGAGTCACCCCAACCACAAAGTGTTCCAGCTGCTACCATCCGCGAAACAGTACCACAGCATGAAAGCCAGGACCAACAAGCTCCAGGACAACTTCTTCCACCAGGCCATCAGACTGATTAATTCATGCTGATACAATTGTATTTCTATGCTATATTGACTGTCCTCTTGTACATACTATTTATTACAAATTGCTATGAATTGCACGTTGCACATTTAGACGGAGATGTAATGTAAAGACTTTTACTCCTCATGTATATGAAGGAGATAAGAAATAAAGTCAATTCAATTCAGTACAAAGGAATTAAACTTTGCCTTCACAGATGCTGCTTAACCCTTTGAGTTCCTCCAGCAGTTTGGTGCTTGTTTCGGATTCTAGCATCTGCAGTCTCTTTTATCTCTACTTTACAGTATGCTCCTGTTTACAATGTGCAACTTGATAGTTATGAGTCCTAAGGCCCAATATCAGGTAGGCGAGGGCATCAGAAGAGAATAGTCGTTCCTCTAAAATGAACCAAGAATTGTAAGCTAATGTCAATTTCCAGGTTTACACTAACCACATCCAGCTGTGTAAAAAGGGCCCAAAGGATCATTGGGGACCAGAGTCACCCCAACCACAAAGTGTTCCAGCTGCTACCATCCGCGAAACAGTACCACACCCTAACATCCTAAACAACATTGGCATGGATCAGCCCATCAAGATGACATTAGCCTCAGTCAATTCTGCAAACTTTGTATTTCATGACCAATTTCACTCCCTTCCCCAACTATTATTTCAGAGTCAACTACATTATATGGAATGTAACACCGGTCAATGTATGAGACATACGAGGGGTGATTGATACGTTCGTGGCCTGAGGTAGAAGGAGTCAAATTTAGAAAACCTAGCACATTTTTCAACATAGTCCCATCCTACATTTACACACTTAGTCCAGCGGTCGTGGAGCATACGATCCCTTCTTTGTAGAAGTCGGCATCTTGGACCTGCAGAAGTGGTCGGTGATTGATAAGTTAGTGGCCCAAGGTAGAAGGAGATGAGTTATACAGCTCTCGTTACATGCACATGCAGTTCAACACTTTGATTGATTATGCAGAAAGTTTGAAGTTAATAACTCATCTCCTCCTACTTTAGGCCACGAGCTTATCAATCACCCCTGCTGTTGACCACTTCTGAAGGTCCAAGACGCCAACTTCTATAAAGAAGGGATCGTATGCTCCACAACCGCTGGACTGAGTGTGTAAATGTAGAATGGGACTATGTTGAAAAATAAATGTGCTAGATTTTCTAAAATTGACTCCTAGCTTAGGTCACGAACATATCAATCACCCCTCATATAATATTTTGGCCTTGCATTTGTAAGTTTCTCCAACAGCTTGTGAGTACATTAATTAATGCTCCAAGCAATCTAACATTGATTGCTGTCCAAATGGTAGATCTGTCATCATTTAATAAAGAGCAGAGGTAGAAGTTGCAACATTCAAAGACAACTGATTTGATTTATTCTTTTAGTGGAATGGGTTGGTAAATTACAAGTCAGCATTTTGTGATTCCTCAGAACATTTTTCAGTGTTAGCAGAGTTCACAATTTACAGGAGTTATTTTAGCAAGGATTGCTCACCACATTATTTTATAATGTATTCTTGTCTACCCTCTGGAGCTTTTGAACAAAACTAACTAGTGTTTCATGTCAATATCAGCAACAAATCAAATGTGCAAGAATTCTTGGAGCATTAAGCAATTTTTTTAAATTGACAGCTACCACCAAGGGAACATTACTCTTGAAACAGAGACAAAAAAAATCAGTTCAATCTGTTCTCAGTTAATGAATTAACCCTTCTTAAAAGGGAAACTTGCATAACTAACTATTATACTTGGAACTGAATTAAAACCATTTTTAACTAAAACATGATTGCACACAATTTAGACATCCAATAATGCACTTCACAGATATTGAACAAACTCCACATAACATCCTGTGAGACAAACTAAAAAAAAATCACACAGGAATTTTACTTATTTGCAAAATCTAATAATACCCTGACATACCATTCTGCCAATTATTAGGCTTCTGTTGGTAAGACAAACTCTTATTAGTCAAAATCAAAATTCTGCAGGTGCTGGAAATCTAAATCAAAAACAGGAAAATGAACAAAAATACTCTTCAAGGCAGAAAACATAGATGGTAAAATGTAGAATTAATGAGATGGGTTTTAATTTCAAAAAGCACGTGTGTCAGATTTACATTGTAGAAAACCCAAAAGGAGGGCCCAGCTCATCTCAGCATGTGAAGATATTAAGGTTTCATCCAACAGTATGTAACAATCAACAGAATAACACAAATCTATTCAATTCTGTAGAAGTAACAACTTGGAGAGATATATCATGTGTACTGTATCAACTGCGTCTATAGTCCAAATACCCTCCTCCGTGTCTAGTCTCTTGGATAGGCCTTGAAAATGCTGCACTCAGCAGAGAAAGAGAAATTTTTAAAATACCTCAAGAAAGTGTTAAATCAATTTTTACCGCATGAGGAAATACAATCAGGTACAGTAGACATCTAATTCTCCAAAATCTGAATAAGAAAATACTTATAAAATCTTCACAGTATTACTGAATACATCACCTTTCAGACTCAGGATGACTGTGTTATAATCACCTCCCATACCTTGAAGTGCCATCTATTGTGCTTTATACTTTTGAGAATCTTTTTTTCTGTAAATTTATTTTCTTGCAGTTTCCTGTATACATTCAACAGTGTGGCCAGATTGTGCTTGAACTTCAACCATAGGTTTTCAGATGATACCACGGTAGGGGGCTGAATTTCAAACAATGATGAGACAGAGTACAGGAAGGATCTGGAGAGCCTATTGTCATAGTGTCAACACAGCAACCTTCCCCTCAATATCAACAAAACAAATGAGCTAGTCATTGGCTTCAGAATGTGGGTAGAGTACACACTCCTCTTTGTATTAAAATTTCTGAGGTGGAGATGGTAGGGAGCTCCATGTTCCCAGTTGTAAATAACTCCAGTAGTTTAATCCTGGTCCAGCCGTGTAAACACTATAGCCAATACGGTACACCAAAATCTCGACTTCCTCTCAAGGTTGAGGAAATTTAGCACATCCCCAATGACCCTCACCAATTGTTTTATAGATGCACCATAGAAAACATCCTATTTTGTTGCAACATAGCATGGTACAGAAATACTCTGCCCTAGGCTTCGAGAAATTTCTGAAAGTTACATCCAATCTATCACGAAAACCAATGTCGCTCCTGCCGCTTTGGGAAGGCAGCCAACATAATCAAGGACATCTTCTAACCTGGTCATTCTCACTTCCCAAGTAACACAAACTAAATGCTGGAAGAACTCAGCAGATCAGACAGCATTTATGGAAAGGAACAGTTGAGAACAGTTCTTCTGATGAACAGTCTGGACTTGATGAAGGGTACCCGCCCAAAATGTCTTGACTGCTAATTCCTTTCCATAGATGCTACCTGACCTGTTGAGTTTCTACAGCATTTTCCATCATAAGTGTTAGCTGGGTTTCCAGCATCTGCAGAACCTCTTGCGTTTATTATTCTCACTTCTCTCCAATTCCTCTGGACAGAGGATACCAAAGCTAGAGAAGGAATCCATGGGACAAAATTGGTCCTCTGGAAGGTCAGAATGGTAATCCATCCGTGGAGCCAAAAGAGATGGGAGAGATCTTAAATGAATTTTTTCATCTGTATTTACTCAGGAGAAAGACACAGTTAACAGAAGTGAGCAAAAAGGCATCAACTTCATGGACCCTATACAGATTAGAGAAGAGGTGTTGTTTGCTGTCTTGAGGCAAATTAGGGTGGATAAATCCCCAGGGCCTGATGAGGTGTTCCCTCAGACCCTAAGGGGGAGCAAGTGCAGAAATTCTTGGGGCCCTAGCAGAGATACTTGAATCTGCCTTAGCAACAGGTGAGATAACAGGTGGATAGCCAATGCCATTCTGTTGTTTAAGAAAGGCTCTTAAAATAAACTCCTATATTAGAGGCATGTGAGTCTGACGTCAGCAGTGTGAAAGTCATTGGAAGGTATTTTAAGGAACTGGATACATAAGTATTTGGCTAGATATGGACTGATTAAGGATTGTCAGCATTGCTTTGTATGTGGTAGGTTGTATCTAACCAATCATACAGAGATTTTTGAGGAAGTTCCTAGGAAAGTTGATGAAGGCAAGACAGTAAGTATTGTCTACATGGACTTGTGCAAAGCATTTGACAAGGCCCTGCATGGGAGGTGGGTCAAGAAGGCTCAGTCACTCAGCATTCCAGATGAGGTAGGAAATTGGATTTGACATTGACTGGGAGGTCTGGGTCTAGTGGACTGTCACAGGAATTGGTGCTGGATCCACTGTTGTTTGTTATCTTATATAAAGTAGTTAACTGGATCGGCAAAATTGTAGATGACACTAAGATTGGGGTGTAGTGGACAGCGAGGAAGGCTATCATGGCTTGCAGCGGGATCTGGACCAGCTGGAATATTGGGCTGAAAATGCAGATGGAATTTAATACAGTCAAGTGTGCGGTGTTGCAGTTTGGTAGAACCAACTAGGGTAGGTTTTACACAGTGAACAGTAGGGCATTGGGAGTGGGGTAGAACAAAGAGATCTGGGAATACAGGTCCATAATTCATTGCAATTGGCATCAGAGTTTGATAGGGTAATTAAAAAATGCTTTTGGCACATTAACCTTCATAAATCAAACTGAGGCCTATTTTGGAGTATTGTGTGCAATTTTGATCACCTACATACAGAAAAGATGTAAACAAGGTTGAAAGAGAACAGAGAAAATTTACAAGGATGTTGCTGGGTCTGGGGGGCCTGAGTTATAAGGAAAGATTGAGTAGGTTAGGACTTTATTCCTTGGAACTTAGAATTTTGAGGGGCGATTTGAAAGAGGTATACAAAATTATGAGGGGTATAGATAGGGTAAATGCAAGCAGGCTTTTTCCACTGAGATTAGACGTCATGGGTTAAGCGTGAAAGGTGAAAAGTTTAAGGGAAACATGAGGGGAAACTTCTTCACTCAAAAGATCATGAGTGTGTGGAGCCAGCGCAAGTGGTGCATGCAAGTTCTATTTCAAAAGATTAAGAGAAGTTTGAATAGGTACCTGGATGGTAGATGTATGGAGGGCTATGGTTCCGTTGCAGGTTGATGGGAGCAGGCAATTTAAATGGGTCAGGACAGACCAGATGGGCCAATCGGCCTGTTTCTGTGCTGTAGTTTGCTATGACTCTAAAATGTATCACCAAGCCCAAGGACAACTTCTACAAGATTCTTGAATAAACCTCTTGTACAATAAAGAACACCTAGTCTCTCACTCTACCCCATCATGGTGCCTGCACCTTATTTGACTACATGCACCGCATTTTCTCTGTAACTGCAATATTATATTATGCATTCTGTTGCTGTACCTTTGATTTTCCTTTCATACTACATCGATGTACATATGTATGAAATTATCTAAATGATGCTATGCAAACAAAGCTTTCCACTGTAGCTCGGGACATGTAATAATACAAATCAATAAAATCAAATTAAGAAACCCATTAAAATAATTTTTGCATACACTTCAAACTAAAATAAAATACAAAATACCACTGGCTAATGGAAGTGACCAAAATACCTCTTTCCTAAATGAATTCATAATTTTCCCAAAATGACTTGACTGATATTTATAATCCCTTCAATTTTGCAACATTTGCTAATTTGCTACTGAAACCATTGTATTTTCTCCCCCAAAAGGTGCTAGCATTCTAAAGCTGACTCTGCCATATACCACCAGATCTGCTTGGGGCCCACACTTCCATTTCCCAATCTTTGAGGAAGTGGATCCCTTACCAGAACAGAACCAGCAGTGTTTAGTTCAAATCCTGACAGAGGTTGATACCTTTCATTACACTGAGACTACAGTCAGTGGCCATTTTATTAGCTACCACCCGTATCTACCTCCTATTCACGGAGTGATTGTTCGTGATCTTTTGCTGCAGCTCATCCATTTCAAAGTTTGCCATGTTGTGCATCCAGAGATGCTCTTCTGCACATCACTGTTTTAATGCATCCTATCAGCCTGAACCAGTCTGGCTATTCTCCTCTGACTCTCCCTTGAACAATGCGTTTCCTTCCACAGAACTGCTGGTCACTGGATGTTTTGTGTTTTTCGCAGCTTTCCCTGTAAACTCCAGAGACTGGTGTGGTTGAAAACCCCAGATGCCCAGCAGTTTCTAAGATACTCAAACTATTATTCCACAGTCATAGTCACTTAAGTTCACATTTCTTCCTCATTCTGATGTTTGGTCTGAACCTCTTGACCATTTCTGTGTGCTTTTATGCATTGAATTGCTGCTACATGACTGGCTAAACAAGTAGGTGTACAGGTGCACCTAATAAAGTAGCCACTGAGTGAACTTCCCTGCAGTCTCAAAGTTTGTTTGTGAACTCAGGGAGTCAGAGCCCTCAATTTACGATTCTCAGAATCATTCCTTATTTTGTGCCATTGGCAACTGCAGGGAAAGGAGGAAGTTTAAGTCCACAAACCTGAGTAGGGAATCCTAATTAAAGTTGAGACCTAGCAAACGCATACCCTGCCTACAAAACTTCACATTGTGTTTACATGTTTCATCAGACATCATATTCATTTTTAATGGAAAAGTACTGTAATTGGCAAGCTTTGTGTAAGCAGATAGCAGAGTAATTACAGGAACTAGTGGTCAGTAGCAGCTTTGTTAACAGTACCAGGAAAATGGCTGAAAATGCTTTTTGAATTAGATTTCAGTTACTGACTGCTGTCCAAGGGTCTAAACAAGATAAAAATTCAAAATAAGCAGGTGATAATGAATCAGTGGCCAGTTTTGTCTGATTAACTCAGGTCAGTATTCATGCCGTGTACTTTCCAGAACTCTGTTTGTGGAGTCAACGTATTTTGAACCTGTGCAGCCTGCAGAATTCTAATGCATGCAATCAACATCAGAAGCTGGGAGATAAAAAAAAAAGAGGGTTCCTCTTATAATTGTTAAAGAGCTAATGTGGATTATCTGAAGAAAATTGGAGATCACTGAGAGGAAGAAGCCCTCTCACTTAAACACTTGACTTCTGGCTTTACATTTCAAAGGGGGGCCAAAAGTAGTTTAGACATAACTCCACCTTCCCTACTGTACTGATAGATACATCAGCTCACAGCACTGTCCTATTCCAGCAAGTCTATGTCCCAGAACCTCCTTCCCATTTGATCTCAGGAATATCACTCTCTATGTCCTCTCTATTCCCACACCATTGATTTTCCTCTCCATGTTTGCAAATATCAAAATGATTTTATGCTATGCTCTGTACTCGGAATGTTTCTAAAACCATTGTAGAGAAGGTGAACTCCAAAAAGTCAAGCCCAAATGCCTTTGTTCCTGTTTGAAATATAGAACTAGAAATCACGAGCCATTTTGCATGTTTGCCTCCTTCTCTCACGAGAGGATCTTCAATCCCCTTTGGGTCCTTAAACATTCCCTTTCAACAGTTTACACAAAGTTCCCTCTAAGGCGTGTGTACACACACACACCTTTTTCTACTAGCACACCAAGGAACTTAAATTGTGCACTAAAGGTTGTCACCCTCTACCTTGTTGACATGTTAAACTTATTTCATGATTGTGAACAATCACATTTCATTTTCCAGTTTCTGATGTGGACAGTGTTGACAACGTAGAGTTGGTGATGATTTGTCTCCCGGTTTTAGAGCTGGCTGATTTATACTTTTTTTTAAATGAAGAAATTATTCAGTGCACACATGTCACTTGGGCAAAAGATTGCACAGCACAAGATTTTTGTGCACACTAGTCATTAAAAATTAGAGGGAACATTGTGTTTACCATCTTGAAGCAACAACAACAGTGCTTCCAGATTCTGAGAGCCCTCTCTATGGCCTGAATTCTGAGAATTTCTATCCTAATCGGTTTGACCTTTGGATCCCCCTTCAAGTATAGAAGGGTGAAAGGGAATCGCATTGAAACCTTTTGAATGTTGAAAGGCCTAGACAGAGTAGATGTGGAAAGGATGTTTCCCATGGTGGGGGAGTCTAGGACAAAATGGCACAGCCTCAGGATAGAGGGACACCCATTTAAACCAGAGATGTAGAGAAATTTCTTTAGCCAGATGGTGGTGAATTTGTGGAATTTGTTACCACAGGCAGCTGTAGAGGCCAGGTCATTGGGTGTATTCAAGACAGAGATTGATAGGTTCTTGATTGAACATGGCATCAAAGGTTATGGGGAGAAGGTCGGGAACTGGGGTTGAGGAAGGAAAAAAGGATCAACCGTGATTGAATGGTGGAGCAGACTCAATGGGCCAAATGGCCTAATTCTGCTCCTATGTCTTATGGACTCCTTACAGGCTGCTGGCATAATAGCATTATGCTAACCACTATGCTACTGTGGTCTGAAACGATACACCCTTGGGATGCAAGGTGAGTTAACAAATGTCATCCAAAATTGGCTTGGTAATGGCAGGCAGAAGGTGATGATGTGAGGTTGTTATTGTGATTGGAAGCCTATGACTAATGATGTACCATTGGGATCAGAGCTACAACACTTCAAGTTTGGTATATATTAACAGAGAAAGTTTGCATATGCCACAAAAATCTGCAAGTGTTGTTGATAGTAAGGATAGATGTGCCTTTTAAGATGGTATTGATTATTCGCTAAGATGTGTAGAGCAATGATAGTTGGAATATAATCATGCTAATTGCACCGTGAAGTAATTTGGGATAACTAATAAAAGATATACACAATAAATGATTGAGTCCTCAAGAATTCTGAGGAACATCAGGACTTCAGTGCACATCCAAGGATTCCTGAAGTTACCAGCACAGGTAGATAAGACAGTACAGACAGCATAGGAAAATTTGCCCTCATTAACTAAAGAATACAAAAGCAAGGAAATTATAGCAGAACTCTATAAGCTATACAATTAATAGCACAGCTTGGGTACTACTGCAGCATAGTAGGAAGGATATGGATTGCATAGATGAAGGTGCAAAGGAAGGGTAGCGTTTCAATAATGAACAGAGTCTGGGTCTGTTTACCCTGGAGCAGAAGATGATCGTGGGAGGACCTAATGGAAGATAAAAAAACATTAGGACTGGTATTGGAAGAGCAGGAAACATATACACAGTAGAGGTATCACAAACTAGAGACCATAGACTTTAGGTCATAGTGAAAGATTTAAAATAAATCTGAGGAAAAACTTTTTCAGCTAAGGGGTGATTGAAATATGGGTGGTGGAGGCAGATGCTCACACAGTGTTTAAGAAGTATCATGATGAACAGTTGAAATGCCAAAGCATGGAAGGCTGGGGACTGAGTGCTGGCAAATGAATTAGATAGTTATCATGGACTTGCTGGATCTAGGAGCTGGTGCCATGCTGTATGACTTCCTGACTGTGGCAACAAACTCAGAGGAAAATGCTGGGATATGAGCTATTGTTCCCCTGGCATTGCAACATGGAATTCCCTCCACTTCTCTGCCAAGACCATCACAGCTCACACTATTCCAAAGCAACAAATCATCTTGGGAAGAAAGGCAGTGGAGACAAATCTTCCTCTAGTCATTCATACCTCAGTAGGGGAATCATGAGCTTATATGCAAAAGTGAGAAAATTGGATAAGTCTCAGGGAACAAAGGCAATTAGAGTATTGCGCAGGGAACCGTACTCTCTCCGGTCCTGTTCACCCTGTACACATCAGACTTCCAATATAACTCGGAGTCCTGCCATGTGCAGAAGTTCGCTGATGACACGGCCATAGTGGGGTGTGTCAGGAATGGACAGGAGGAGGAGTATAGGAAACTGATACAGGACTTTGTGATATGGTGCAACTCAAACTACCTGCGTCTCAATATCACCAAGACCAAGGAGATGGTGGTGGACTTTAGGAGATCTAGGCCTCATATGGAGCCAGTGATCATTAATGGAGAATGTGTGGAGCAGGTTAAGACCTACAAGTATCTGGGAGTACAGTTAGACGAGAAGCTAGACTGGACTGCCAACACAGATGCCTTGTGCAGGAAGGCACAGAGTCGACTGTACTTCCTAAGAAGGTTGGCGTCATTCAATGTCTGTAGTGAGATGCTGAAGATGTTCTATAGGTCAGTTGTGGAGAGCGCCCTCTTCTTTGTGGTGGTGTGTTGGGGAGGCAGCATTAAGAAGAGGGACGCCTCACGTCTTAATAAGCTGGTAAGGAAGGCGGGCTCTGTCGTGGGCAAAGTACTGGAGAGTTTAACATCGGTAGCTGAGCGAAGGGCGCTGAGTAGGCTACGGTCAATTATGGATAACTCTGAACATCCTCTACATAGCACCATCCAGAGTCAGAGAAGCAGTTTCAGCGACAGGTTACTATCGATGCAATGCTCCTCAGACAGGATGAAGAGGTCAATACTCCCCAATGCCATTAGGCTTTACAATTCTACCGCCAGGACTTAAGAACTTTTAAAAGCTATTATTAATGCTTTTTGGGGTAGTGATTTAGATGCATATCATATTTTTTACTGAGTTAAGTATTGTATGTAATGAGTTTTGCTACAACAAGTGTATGGGACATTGGAAAAAAGTTGAATTTCCCCATGGGGATGAATAAAGTATCTATCTATCTATCTATCTATCTATCTATCTATCTATCATCTGAGAGTACCTGTCTCAGCCTTGATTGCTAGATTGTATGCCATTTCATAATGTGACATGTTTATTTGCTGATCTAGCTGCCCAATGGTTTGACTCAATGGAAGAGTAATAGTGATACAATGTTTTCTACTGCCTTAAAGAAAGTTTTCACTTACAACACAAGTTTTTATAAAATAAACTGCAGTTTAATTTCCAATTCTCTCTAGTGCTCTCTTGAATTGTTGCTATTACAATTCAGTTGAATTACATTCTGAATGAATCAATGAGTTATTAGTTTTCTCTTCAAATTCATGCTCACTGTCACAGTTAAGCTTCTTCTACTGTTTTTTTTAAATATAATGTGACCTGCACTGCGTTTGTAGGCCTTTTCGACACACTACCTTGAGAATTATCTTTCAGAGTTAACATTAATAAAATTATGGCATGCTTTCACATCAATGTGCAAGAATTCAGGAAATCCTTAGAAGATGTGACCTTGCATAGAGTTTTACAAATTCTAAGCTCATTTGCTCCAGAACAATGAAAACAAGGAAGCAGCAATAAGAATTCACACTTTGATGATAAACTGGATTAATAATTTGGAATGTGAAATATATTTTGGATGCACTATCAAAGCTCTATTAGAACTTCATCAGTAGCACAGAGCATGCAGTACAGTGCAGAAACAGGCCCTTCGGCCCATTATGTCTGTGCTAATCCAAACCAATCCCTCCATCCCCGCCTGTTCATCTACTCTTCTAAATGCCTCTTCAATATTGCTTTTGCACCTGCTTATATTCTTTCCCTTAGCAGCATTTTCAGGAGCTAACACCTCTCAGTGTTTAAATGAACTTGCCCTTCACTTCTCCTTTAACTTTTCCCTCTCTCTCCTTAAAGCTATGCCCTCTCATAAGCAATATTTCTACACTGGAAAAATAGAGATTCTGATTGTCTACCTTATCTATGTCTTTAATATTTTTTATAAACACCTAATGGATCTCTCTTCGATCTCTCATTCCAGAGAAAATAATCCAAGCTTGTCTTCATGGTTTACACCCTCTAATCCAGGCAGCATCTCAGTAAACCTCTTCTGAACCCTCTCCAAAGCCTCACATCAATGACCAGTGTGCGCAAAAGTCTTGTGCGGTGCAACTTTTTGTCCAGTGACAACAACATGTGCACAGAATTTCATATATAGGAGGTATTCATCTTAACAGCTAGCAAAACACTGCCAATAAGAACTTTGATCTCCTCTGGGTTTGATCATTTTCACTCTCACAAAACATACATAGCAGGCCTGTAGCGGGTAATGAAGGATTTTCTCATCCAGAGTTTTTGCACACTGACCATATGTGATTTGCTTGTTAAATGACACTTTAATAATTCAAGTTTCCAAATATCACTCTATTTCTACCGACTTGCAAATTCTCCAGCAACTTTTGCATCGCAACAATACACAGAGGTAACACCAATTTCTGTATTGTACTTAAATATTTCTACTGTTTCATCAAGCATTCCGCTTTAAATGAACTAGCAGTTCCTTTGCACTTCATGCCCCTTGGAATTAGATATAGTGAATCAATAATTTCTTCAATAAAAACTGTATAAATAAGTCAGTTCTAAAACCTGCAGACAAATCATTGCAAATCCATGTTGTCAACACTGTCTGCATCAGAAACCGGAAAAGGAAATGTGATTATGAACGACTGTGAAATATACTTAACATGCTAATAAGGTAGAGGGCAACTATCTTTAATGCACAGTTTAAATTTCTTTGTGCGCTAGCAGAAAAAGATGGGTGCGCGTGCATATGTTGTCACCCTAGAGGGAACATTGCTCCGCATCCTTCTTGTAATGGGGCAACCAGAACTGCACACAATATTCCAAGTGCAGCCTGGATCTGTAATCATCTAATAAATATCAACACATTTCAAATCCACAAAGGTCTGAGTAGCACAAACCAGGTTTGACTTCCTATTTGTGGTGATAGATTTTCTTTTTTTTTAACAAGGAAATCAAAATAGAAGAATGCTTCATGAAATGTCTAATTTTGCTGATTTAAGTTGATGCAATTAAAAAATCAGTGAGGTTTTATAATGAAAAGCAATAGACTAGAAACCTATCCTGGCAAAGCACAAAATATTATACTTTTGAAAACTGCATTAAGATTTGGGTAACCTATTTTGCTCACATTTCTAAATGAATTAGTGCCAGTAATTAATGTGGCAAGGAATATTTGGTACAAAATTTTGTTTACCCTGATACTTCAGTCCATTTCACTCAAGTGATATCATCAGATGCACAATAATCCCAATTAATTTCCAGTGAGATTTTCAACTACATTGGTCTAAATCACATGAGTTGACTTGCAAAAGAACAAACTTTTAATATTTCTGTAGCTGAAAACTGAATACTACTTAAAAGGTCAGACTAATCTCTATCCCAGTCCAAGGCAGATTGCTGCCCAGCTCTCTGCCAAACTAACCTCAAGTGGCTTCAGCAGATTCCAGTTCAAAATTAAGTGGCTGGACAACCAAAAGAATGCCTGCAAAATCAGAAATGCCCATTAGGTATGAAAAACCAAAGGAAGCAACTAGCAGAGGAAGCACTCATCGAAAAACAAAAAAAAAACTCACAGCAGGGAGGTCCTAAGGAGCTGAGTGCTTGGATTTCCAGGAGCTTTGGACAACAGTCAACTATCCATTTATACAACACCTTTCACAAGCTGTTACAGAGCTTCTCATGTTAAAGTAAACATTACTAGGCTAACAGAAAATGCTACAGGCAATTAACTCAAACACACACAGGTATAGCTACCACAAATACTAAGAAAAAAATAACTTGAGTCCTCCCGGGAATTTCTTTGACATAGTCTCCTGTGATCTTTTCCATCCATCTGACTGAGCACATGGCACTTCAGTTTGACATATTATCAGTCACCACAGCTGACAGTAGCCATCCTCTCAGTATGCCATTGCAGTGATCTGCAAACAGGAGGTGAGCTGGGACTTTGCAGAATTGATCCCAAGCATAAAGACAATGGGAATTGGCTTATTATGGTCACATGCCACCAAGATACAACGAAAAGCTTGTAATGGTGCATAAAGGAGGTAAGAAATAAAATAGCAATATAAGAGCTACAGAGGAAGTGCAGTAAGCGACAAGATCATACTGAGGTAGATTGTAAGGTCAGTTACCTAATCAGGAGCATTTGTAGCACTTCATATTTTGGACCTTAGGCATTGCTGAAATTTGCTGCCACAAGTACCAATGAAGGTCAGCACTTTTCATCTGTGTTTACACGATTGGTTCACATAATCAAGTCCATCCACTTGCTCCTCTTTGACATTCCTTTTGTACAAGCACAGCCAGGTTCATTGGAAAACCAATGCTACTTAATCTCTCACCAATTAACAAGTAACTTGATTTAATATTTTTGCACAAAGTAGATGATTTTGCATGTTTCCACATTATACTATATCATCTGACATTCTTTGCACAAAGTGGATAGTTCTGCATTTCTCCACATTATACTATTTCATCTTTCGTACTTTTGTCTGTCACTTGGCTTGTCTACTTCCCCTGAAGCCTCTTTACATCCTCCTCCACAAGCATCATCCCAGCTAGTCTAGCATAGTCAGCAAACTCAAAAACATGTTGCCCTCTCAGCCAAATTGTTGACGTTATCGTGTACCTCATTAGTCACACCTGAGAAAAAAATACTTGTTCTTTGTTTTTAGTTCAATTAACCAATTATCAATCCATTCGCAATTCTCAATCTATGACAATACCCTAATTTTATGTCCTATAAACTTGCAGGCCACCTTATTGAAATTCCAAATACAATGAACGTATTCCACTTTATCTTATCTACTCGTCACCTCCTCAAAGAACATCTGCAAATTTGTCAAGCATGATTGTTTTCTTCATAAATCCACATTGACTCTGCTCAGCTGTCAGGTAACTCTTCCAGTAGTACAGCTTGCTTTAAGCACAGAGCTAGACTATCCACCTCGATTTTTGTAATTAGTTTTTCCAGAGAGGACTCTGACAAGAGGGCTTATAAAGAAACACACAGAAAATAATCATTTTGACATTTCACATTTTGGTAAAATCATTGTGCATTTAGCTCATAGCATTACCTAGCACTGTACAAACAACTCCTATGCCATTTTAACTATCTCCTTCATTTACAACTCTACCTGTCAATCAGTTATTTAAACGACCTGATTTTGAAAATGTTGGATGAAGCTTCATTATCTGCAACAAGTGTGGAGTGAGTTGGCAGAATACACAATTAATTCCACAATGCAGAAGCAAAATCTAATTGTTTTTCATTTCATAATTACCAGGCAGTTCATGGAAGTAGATTGCTTGTTGCTTCATTACCAGAATTACTTGCTGCCAGGTAATGGGGTCCCAGCTCCTCTGTAGCAATGAAGGGAATGGAGCAAGAGTAAAGGTGACTGACAGAAACACAGACTGAGTTTTAATAGTGACAGAAAATGACCTGGAAATTCCCATATCATTGACGGTATGGCAACTTCTCCGAGAAACTGCTGGCATGGCACCTCTCTATCTGAGGCTGCAGAAGCTCAGAACATCATGGAATCCATACTCCCCGTTATAGAACTAGTCTACATTTTTGCTGGGTAAATCAGCAGGCATCATTACCAATGTTGAATGTTGGCAATAATACTGCTAGAGTTAGTTAAACTGTAAACCAAACTATATGGACTGCATCATGGGCACAAGCCACCCCAGAAAGCAGTGCCACATAAAGGTGGCATCTATCATCATCATCTTCTCATGACTACCATCAGGGAGGAGTTGCAGGAGCCTGAAAACCCACAGTCAACATTATAAGAACAGCTTCCTCCCTTCTTCCATCAGATTTCTGAATGGTCCATGAACTCATGAACATTACCTCACTGTTCCTTTTTATTGCCCTGTGTTTTTTGCTCTGTACTGCTGCCACACTAAAAAACAACTATTTTCATAACACATCAGTGATAATAAACCTGATTCTGATTCTGTTTTGCATTTCTATGAAAAATTCAGGGATATCGTCCCTACATGCCTTGTCTTTTTTACTCCTGATTTCTGCTAAGATGAAATATTATTCATATATAATTTGTGAATTACATTGCCAGGAGAAGCATTTCATTACTTATCAAATGCTAGCAGTTTCATTGTGTGCTCACAGAGTTTGAAGTTGTTAAATTCCTTCTCTATCATGCTGAGTACTCTGTGCTTTATAACATTTAAATACCTTCAAACATTTATTTATCTCTGATTCACTGAAGAAGTATTGTGCATCAACACTTAATATGGCACATCCAATCCTGAAGGGAGTTGAATCACAATTCAAAAATAAACGCATCAGAATTCAATTACATATTACTGTTTTGCGAATTCTGCAACTGAGGGTTATATTTGTGCCCTGAATTAAAGCAATCATTTCCAGGTCACGAGTGACTCCACAAATTTGAGCCCACATTGTTGTAGGTGGATCACCCTCGTGGAAACTTTGCCCCCCCCCCCCCCCCCCCACCGAACCTCACCTTTCTATCATCCTCCCCTCCCCTTCTGATAATGAAACATTACAGGGGAGCCTGAATCAGGCTGTCTGGGAGAAACCAATGTTGGATATGAAGACAAATACATAGTCAAGCAAGAAAGAAACAAAAGATAGAGGGGAAAGAAAGAACTACAAATTACATAATATTTCAGGATAACTTTACAGAACACCCCAAAGCACTACAGTACTTTTGAAAAGAACTGCCACTATTGTACTAAAGAAAGCACTGATGTATTCTCTCAAAATCTTTAAACCCCCGTTACTGATTTAAAAAAAGTATTTTCTAGAATAACTGCATACAGGGGCCTCTAACTGAAACTTTGCACCAAATGCATTATGGGCCAGCTTACCTTCCAACTAATGGAACCCAAGATAACTCAGTTACATTTTCTTAGGGAAAGGCCAGTTCATTTTGAAATGTCCCCATGAGCCCTCTAAAACTGATGCAATTTTACGTGATATTGAGAATCCTCAATGTTATTTAATTTGAGCATATTCTCCACTTTGAAGAGTAGGGAAATTCAATGTCCACATTTGCAGACAATCTTTCAAAATCCATGAATCACATGAATATAATGACTATTAAGTCAAACAGAATTTCAGTTTCTACTACAGTGCCAAAAATGAAGAGTTGTAGCAGTGTGCTACACGCAGCGCTGAAATAACGACACGGAGTCGGTAAACTGCAGTTTAAAAAGATTTTATTCGAACTTCGCAGCCTCGCTTTAAAGCCTCCCTGATCCTGCCCTCCCCGGGCGCGGATGCTGTATGGGGCACGTATTCACAGTCCTGTCCCGCGCGCGGATGCTGTAGGGGGCACGTATTCACAGTCCCGCGCGGGCTTTTCCCTTTGTTGGTGAAGCAGACCTGGCGCCCTTTTGGGACTGGCCTTTGTGCCGGCGCGCTGGCTATTTGTGAGCTGGTTCAAGTGCGCTAGGAAGTGGGTCGCCACAGAGTCATCAAATTTTGCTATTAAATAAAATAGATGCCTTGAAATGGCTGGTACCAAAGAAGTCAGTTTAATCTCTTACTTCTCATGCTGTTTGAATCAGAGTACCTTCTTTCTTACCCACACCTGCAGAGGCATGGCTAATCCATTTCAAACAGGAGAACAAGCTGTTTGCTACACCTGCATAGTAATTTCAGTGACTTCTGTACAAATCACTGAAAGCCAAATTACCACAACAGCAAGTAGCTGTTCAATATCCAAGAGCTCTGCTCAATTAAGATTCTGTTTTTTTGAAATGCAGTCATCCAAGGTAAAAAATGCCAGACGATATGTAAATATGCTCAGTTTGTTTATCTGTGTCATTTAATTAAATAAAAGCACAGCTGATTCTAAAGCAAAAGTGTGTCCAGCAGCAAAACACTTGACTACAAATACTTAGTCACCTGTAATCAATATATTTATGTACCTCTATCCAAAATCTATTGATCATCTCATTCATATGTATGCAATAAAGTGGATCAATAAATCCTTTAAATTCTCATGTAGCTGATCCTGAATAAGCACACTTATTCTAAACAATTCACTGAATAAAATAGTTCTCAACTCCCCTATTATTGTTATAAAAATGTAACCCCCATCCTTAACTGAATTTGTAACCTCCCTAATTAACTATCTCAGGCTGGACAAAATTTCAAAACTAAATTCAAAAATAAAATCAGAAAGTTCCATTTATCCCAATCCAAGTTTAGTGGAATGGCTGGTACCTCCTCTCCATTGTAACAATGGTTGCAATCTTCAGTGGTTTATGCTCACTCAATTTTGTTCCTTCATTACAACACTCAAGTTACAATGAATTGTAATTAACATGTTACAGTTTTATGTAAGATTATTTAACCCCTTTGAATGACGGGAGAATTGAATTTTATGGCAGACAGTTTCTTTCCCTGTTGCGGTAAAAATGAGGCGCTCCGTTGCTCAGGGCTGACCATGGATGTTGCATGCCAGCTGTCGATGTGATATGCCAGCCGGGTACGCAAACAAGCCAGGGCACATACTAGTGAACGGTATGAATTATAAATAACTTTCAGAAATACGAACCAACATAAAGCGCTGTACAACAAGAGCACTCATCAAGTCAATTGGTCAATTCAATTAATTTGTGGAAAGGATAGTTTTCTGCACATAATAAAGACCGATAATTAAATATTGACACATTTTTCCAACTTCCATGATAGTGCTTAAGAGAGACAATTATTTTCCCAGGTGTTTTGCCTATATTTCTTCTCCCTTTAACATCATCAAGAGTAAAATTATTGATCGTTCACCTCATTTTGTTTATGATAAATGAAATGTTAATGTGTTAATTCAATGTTGCCACTGGCAAGGCCAGCATTTACTGTCCTTTACAAATCACCCTTGAGTAGATGATAAAAGGATTCCAAGGTTTTGTTGGTGATCATATTCTTAGATCTGGCAATGTTGAAGGGTCGAACTTCTACTACTAAATCAAAGCAGTATGCAGTTTGGAGGGGGACCTGTAAATAGTGATATTTCCAAACAACTGCGGCCCTGTCTGTCTTAGTGCTAAACACTACTAGTCAAGAATTGGCAAATAATTGCAGAGAACTTTATCGATGATACTCACCGCAACCATATTGCGCAGCTGGTTGTTTGGTTGGTAATGGATGTTTAGTGAAGTGGATGGGATTGCTTTCTGAATGCCTTTGAGAATCATTCTTCATCTTAGAGTGACTGTACTGGAACATAATTAGTCCATTAGGAAGCATTTTAAAATGCTCCTGGAGGCATGATTTATAAATGAAAGAGCTGTTTTCCTTTTCTGTTTCATTCATCAGTTTTATTTTATTTCAGTGGTGGGTCATAAGAGAGAACTCACGCATCTTACTCTGATGGTTATGAGTTCAAGTCCTGTTTATAGATTTGAGGACAAAAATCTGTAATCTTTAAGCACTTTCAATGTTACTGATTAGCTTTTATTTGGCAAATATAAAGTGAAACAGCTGTTGGGCCTGCGTAGGCAGATGCCTCCCTGTCGCCACCCAGCTAATAGGAATCACCTGCCACTCATTTCCAACTCAATGCCTGCAGCCTATTTAAACCCAGACCTCATCCACAGTCGTTGTTCTACATCAAACCTGCCTACCTCAACCAGCTGCTCCTAACGTTCAGTTACTTTGTTGCGTTATGTATCCATTCTCTTATTTTGTATCCCCTCATGGCTTTTTATTTTGCAGTTTATTAGGAAAGTGATTGCTTACCAGTAAATTGTCTGCACTGAATTGGCATATGGGTGAGCTCCTGACGAGATGGTGCACCAGTGATGGACCTAGCAGAGTTTGCTTGCCTAAAGGAGATCGTCCATCTTAATGAGTCCATGATTCAGAAGCAGCAGATTCAGAAGCATTGACCATCTGCTTGTCACTCTCAACCAACTCTCTGCCTTCTTGCAGCAGCCCCTCGCCAATTCATCTCCTTCCTTGGAGCCCCAGATTCTGGTGCTCGAGCCCTTCAACGGATCCCCAACCCAAAGCTGCAACTTCTTGTCCTAGTACGTCATGCACTTTGAGCTGCAGCCTTCTGCAGACTGAGCCAAGATTGTCTTTGTCACCTCTCTCTTGACTGGGAGAGCTCTGACGTGGGTCACCACTAACTCGGACCATAAAACCACCATCTGCAATAAATATGACAAATTCACTGCTGAGATATGCCATGTCTTTGACCATTCGGGAAGTGGAAGGGAGGCAATCTCATGCTTGGTGCTGAATTATATCACGGAATTTAGGACTCTTGCAGCTGGAATGCAGCACCACTGCTGGCCCATGACCACTACAACCTCTCAGAGTGCTTGAAAGATGAATTGTCTACCTGGGAGATGCCCACTGACCTCAAAAGCCTCATCAGTCTGGCTTTCAGTAATGACAAATGTCTTATGCGATGACCCTCCTGTTCATCAGCCAGAACCCCAGTTCTATTCCCAGAACCATTTTTGGCTGCAGGACCCTCATCATCAATGCTTCAAGAACCCATGTAGTTAGGAAGAGCTCCATTAACTCCCCAAGAGCATGAACACTGGTGGAGATACAACTCTGGAGCAGCCCATCACCCACGCATGACATGCCCACTGCATTCAGGAAATGGCACCACCAGGTAGAGACGAGGTGTTTTTGATCAGGTAAGCTCCACCAGACCCTCATGCCAGCACCACAGCTGGACTCAATCTTTCTGCCCTTCTCCACGCTCTGATAGCTCTTGGCACACTGGAGGCTCTGGTGGATTCTGGCACAGCAGGCAACTTTATGGATCAGTCTCTGTATGTGCAGATTTAACTCCCTACCGAGCCGATCTCTCACCCCTTCTGCATCACGGCAATTGACGGGCATTTTTTGCAGTCAGGAATGGTTAGAACCTGTGCACATGAGCGTCAGAGAGCACTGCAAATCCATCTGATTCCTCCTGATCGACTGACCCAACACTGCTCTCATATTGGGTTACCCCTGGCTCTCCACTCACGATCCTTGCTTCGTCCAGTCATCCATTCTCTTCTGAGTTGGGGCCCATCCACCAGACCTCCTGCCTGCAACCTCAGTTGCCTTCACCTGTAAATCAATGAGGACGGAGGAAACCCTTGTCCTCACCTCACCGAACCCCTGCAGGAATACAATGACTAAGCCATTGCCTTCAGCAAAAGAGAAGTCAGCACCCTGCCACCTCACAGACCACACAACTGCATAATCAACCTCTTGCCTGGCACCACTCCTCCCGGAGGTCATCTGTTCTCCCTCTCCGCTCCTGACATCCAAACCATAAATGATTACATCACCAAAGCATTACAGCATGGCTTCATTTGACCATCCTAATCCCCTGCCGGTGCAGGATTCTTATTGTCAGAAAGAAAGATGGGGGTCTCCATTCCTGAATCGACTACCAGGTACTCAACAAAATCACTGCTACCCTCTCTCATTGATGGATAGCACACTTGAAACACTCCACAGGGCCCAGATCTACCAGGTCCACATCCATCAGAAAGATGAGTGGAATATAGCATCGTAACACCCACAGGCCATTACAAATACTTGGTGATGCCTTTTGGAATTTACAACAGTCCAGCTGTTTTCAAGCCTTCATTCATGAGATCCTCCAAGACACACTACACAGGTATGTGTTTGTCTACCTCAACAATGTTCTCATCTTCTCCAAGGGCACCCAAGACCACATCTGTCATGTCTGTTCAATCCTTCAGTGTCTCCTCGAAAATCAACTGTACTGCATGTTAGGGAATTGCCATTTCCATATCCCAGACATTTCCTTCCTGTGTTACGTCCTTTCAACCCAAAGCATAACTATGAAAGTACATGCCACCGATGATTAACCCCTGACCATATTCCCTCAAACAGCTACAATGCTTCTTAGGCTTCTCCAATTTCTACCACCATTTCATATGGAACCCCAGCCAAACTGTCTCTCCTCTCACCTTTCCCCCGCCTAATCACCTACTTCCCCAGTAACCTGGTGTGCTGCCGTGGGTCACCCTTTTGAGAAGCTCAAGAGACGCTTCACCACCGCTCCCATTTTCAGCCATCCGAACCCCTCTGGACCTTTTGTGGTAGACATGGGTACTGGGCTATCCTCTCCCAGTGAGGAACGGCCAGGGAGAGACACCCCTGTGCCGCCTTCTTGCGCAAGTTCAACTCTACACGGCATCATTATGGAGCAGGAGACTGAGAGCTACTCACCATTAAGTGGGCCTTGCAGGAATGGAGACATTGGCTGATGGGGAACACCAAGCCCTTCCTAATCTGGATTGACCACCAGAACCTCCTATCGATTCAACAGACCCACCAACTTCACCCATGTCAGGCTTGCTGGGCCCGCTTCTTCATCTTCACCATCTCCTACTGAAGATTAAGGTGGATGCCTTGCCACAACAGTTTGACCCAGCTGATCAACCTTCAGCAGATCATTCCATCCTCCCAGATCCTTTCCCTGATTGCCTGGGATCCTGAGAAACAGATACTCCAGCACCTGACAACTGCATGTATGTGACGGTGGCCGTGTGTTCTGAGGCATTCCAGTGTGCCTACTCCTCATCCCTTTCCAAACATCCAGCTGCATGACAGTCTCTGGATTCTCTCAGATGTTGGTTCAGGTGGCCCACCATAATCATAGATGTATGTCACTTCATTGTTGCTTGCCTTCAACGTGCCCAATCCGATTCCTCCAACTAGCAGCCCTCTGGACTTCTGCAGGCCCTACCAGTCCCTTGATACCTATGGTCCCACATTACAATGGATTTCATCGTGGTTTACTACCTTCCGATGGGGCCACACTGATCATGAGAGTGGTGGACCAGTTCTCCAAAGTAGCCCACTTCATTGCCCTCCCTAAAGTTCCATTCACTGCTGATATGGTTGACCCGGATCTCCAACAAGTAGTTTGCCTCCACAGTTTCCCTCAGTATATTTTGTTGGCCACAGCCCACAATTCATCTCCATGGTTTCTCTCAGGACGTTGAGTTGGACTGGCCCCACCATTTGTCTTCTGTTTCTGGCGAGTCTTCTACTTCCTCCTCCTCGCTTAGCCTTTCTATATGGAAGAAGTATCTGCCATCAGGGCTGATCTTCCCATAATCTACTCAGCACCTTTGCCACAGGCACATCACACTTTGAAGTGTTTCATGGCCAACCCCCCGGTGTTCCCCATGGTGGAACCAACAGTGGAAGTCCCGACACTAGGGCCCGGGTTAGCTACTGTCAGAATGCTTGCAAGAAGGCACTGAGGGACATCCTAGCCGCAAACAATGCCTTCTGCAACCAGGCCAACTACTCTGGCCTGGGGATCATGTCTGGCTGTCCATCCAAGATCTGCCCCTGTGCACTGAATCCCACCAGCTCTCACCCCAGTTCATTGATACCTTCAAAATCACCCATCACACCAATCCAGTCACTTACTGTCTCCATCTGCCACCATCCCTCAGGATCACACCTACCTTCCGTGTGCTCTGCCTCAAGCCCATTGTCCATGGACCACCCAACCCATCTGAGCCTGCACCTCTGGAACCAAGGATGGTGGAAGGTGGTCCGCTCTTCACAGTTTATCAGTTAATGGATTTACATCATCGTGGATGGGCTATGCAGTACCTAGTTGACTGGGAAGGATATGGCCCAATAGACAGGTCTTGGGTACTGTCCAGTTTCATCTTGGCTCCATTGTTCATTGAGGAGTTTCACTGGACCCATCCAGATTGTCCTGGGCTGTTGAGTACCAGCTGTTTGTTGTTGGGGAGGGGGGTGGTGAGGGAAGTGGGGGTGGTCATGTCAGGCCAACACAGGCAGGCACCTCCCAGTAACCATGAGTTACCCACCACTCGTTTCCACTCATCACCTGCAGCCTGCTTAAACCATTGCAGTACAGAGAGAACGTGCAAACTCCTTTCACCATGACAGGAATTGAAAACCAATTGGTGATTGCTGGCATTGTAAAGCATTGTACTAACTGCTTTGCTACCCTGTTGCCTATGCTGTGTAGAAGACAGTATCACCATCAGACGTAGGAGCAGAATTAGGCCATTTAGCTCCACATGTCTGCTCCACCATTTCATCACGGTTAAACAAATTCCCTCTCAGCCCCTCTCCTTCCTTCTCCCCAGAACCCTTCATGCCCTGACTAATTAAGAACCTATCTATCTCTGCCTTAAATATATCCAAAGACTTGGCCTCCACAGCCGCCTGTGGCAATGAATTCCACAGATTCACCACCCTGGCTAAAGAAATTCCTCCTCATTAAATTTCCAGTAGTCTAATATCTACTCTTGCCTCTCCTTTACGCTTTATACTGTATATCTGAAGAAACTTTTGGCATGCTCTTTAATATAATTCGCTAGCTTACTTTTGTACTCCATCTCTTCACACTTTATGACTTTTTTAGTTGCTTCTTGTTGGTTTTAAACACTACCCAATCCTCTAAGTTCCTACTAATTTTTGCTCTATTATATGCCCTCTCTTTGGCTTTTATGTTAGCTCTGACTTCTCTTGTCAGCCACAGTTGTGACGTTTTGCCTTTAAAATATCTCTTTGGGATGTATCTGTCCTGTGTCTTCCAAATTGTTCCCAGCTGTCATCCCTGCTAATGTCACCTTTCAATCAACTTTGGCCAGCTCCTCTCTCATGCCTCCATAATTCCCTTTCCTCTGCTGTAATACTGATACATTTGACTTTATCTCCTCCCTCTCAAATTGCAGGGTGAATGTTATCAAATTATGATCACTGGCCCCTCCCTAAGGGTTGCTTTATCTTAAGCTCCCTAATCAATTCTGGTTCACTGCACAGCACCCAACCCAGAGAAGCTGATCTCTGAGTGGTCTCAATCACAAGCTGCTCTAAAAGGCTATTTTGTCAGACATTCTACAAATTTCCCCTTTTTAGATCCAGCACCACATCTGATTTTTCTATTCTACCTGTATATTAAAGTCTGCCCTGACTGTCATAGCATTGCCCTTTCTGACATGCCTTTTCTATCTCCTGGTGTAATTTGTAACCCACATTTTTGCTACAGTTCAAAGACCTGTATATAACTCCCAGCAGGGTCTTTTCAACCTTGCAGTTTCTTGGCTGTACCCACAAGGATGCTACACTTTCTGAATCTGTCACCTCTTTCTAAGGATTTGATTTCATTTTTTACCAATAGAGCCACCACACCCCCTCTGCCTACCTGTCTGACCGTTTGATACAATGTGATCCTTGGATGCTAAGCCCCCAGTGATGATCTTCTTTCAGCCACAACTCCGTGATGCCCACAGCATCATACCTGCCAACCTCTAACTCTGCTACAAGTTCATCTACTTTATTCTGTATACCGTGTGCTTCCTTCATTACACACTACCTTTGTTTGTAAGCCAACTACCCCATCCTCAGCCCTATCACTCCCAATCCCAACCCCCTGCCAGATTAGTTCAAACCCTCCTGATCAAGTCGAGCATACCTACTCGACTTGATCAGGAGGTATGCTCCTGAGGGGGGCAATTTGTCCCCCTCACGGTCAAATGTAACCTGTCCCTTTTGTACAGATCATACCTTCCTCAGAAGAGGTCCCAATGATCCAGAAATCTGAAACCCTGCCCCACGCATCAGGTCCTCAGCTACACATTCAACTGCCAAATGCTCCTACTCTTACCCTCACTGGCACGTGACACAGGCAGCAACTCCAAGACTGCTACCCTGGCGGCCCTGCTTTTCAGCTTCCTACCGAGCTCCCTAAAATCTCTCTTCAGGGCCTCTCAACTTTCCTACCTATGCCGTTGGTGCCAATGTATACCAAGACTTCAGGCTGCCCACTCTCCCGCTTTAGAATGCAATGGACCAGATCTGAAATATCCCTGACCCTGGCACCTGGGAGGCAAAATACCATCGTCATAAGATGAGATAGTAAACAGAAACCTTGTTTGTCTGTCACATAGAAATGAAGCATCCACTGGCACTGAAGAAGAACAGGGGAGTTCTTCCTGATGTCCTTCAACCAGCATTACTAAACCAGATAATGTAGCCAAAATCACAGTGCTCCATATGAAAGCTTCCTGCATGCAATTCAGTTATTGCACTTCACATTTACAACTGTAAACTATAAATTCTATAAAGCACATTAAGACAGATTAAAATTAATGAAATCTTCCATGTATGAATGCATAACTCTCTGTCTTCTTGAGCATTCCGAATATAATTCCATCCACATATCTGCTAGAACGGTTTTTATGCCCAGGGATATGTGCGGGTTCTTTAATACAGCATCTTTACAACCTCAAAGTGTCCTCCACCCAGTTTCAAATGACTAAATTACATTTCTGATAATGTTTTTGTGAAGGCCGGCAATACAAATGTCCACTGATGGTTAAATTTCCAAAATATTTTTGTAAAACTATACTGGGGATCTTGATGTGTAAAATAGATCTCATTGTTCTGCTGAGTTTTTCCAAATCTTCAGGAACTACATGTAAAATTGTTCCGTCTTCCTGCAGAAACTGTCAAGTAACTCCCATAAAAATGCAATGGGTGTGTGCTAATCCCCTCCCTGGGAAGGTCTGTTTAGCTTTTCCTATGACTTGTCATGTGAACAAACTATAATTATAAAAGAAAGGTGAATGGCAACAAAATTTGTATGAGCTTAATGAAATATGTATTGAACTTAACAAAATGGAGTTGTGTCAATCAATTTTTGTGAAAAATAAAACTACATCAGTTGCTTTTTATGTCTACATTTAGTACTGAGAATCAGCAAACTGCAAGTGCTGGAAATTTGAAATAAAAATAGAACTCTGTCTCCACAGAAAGCTGCTTGGCCTGCTGAGTAATTCAGCATATTCACATTATTCAAAACTTCAGTGGGCAAGGCATCAGACTAGTAACCTGAAGGTCACTGGTTCGAGCCTCAGCTGAGGCAGCGTGTTTGTGTCCTTGAGCAAGGCACTTAACAACACATTGCTCTGCGACATCACCGGTGCCAAGCTGCATGGGTCCTAGTGCCCATCCCTTGGACAACATCGGTGGCGTGGAGAGGGGAAGGCCTGCAGCTTGGGCAACTGCTGGTCTCCCATACAACCCTGCCCAGGCCTGCGCCCTGGAAACTCCAGGCGCAGATCCATGGTCTCTCGAGACCAACGGATGCCACCACCACTTCAACCACACAGCTGCAGATTCAGAAATGATGCCTCTGCACATTGATGCATTTTGGAAAGAAAATCAATAATTTTGGAGCTAGACTGTGATTACTTATTTGGGCATTGCACAATAAGTTAATCTAATGGCACCCAGAACAATGCAATTAATACATTTGTTGGTTCCAATACACAATAATTACCACAGAAAAGTGACTAAGGAGCCACTTAGTCATGTGAAACTTGGAACCTCTTGCATTATTACCATGTCTGTTATATTTCAAAATCTCAGAACAAATAATAAAATCATGCAATTCTACATACAACCATTTGAGGCCCAAATTCCTATGTGTATCACAGCAAGTGAATGTTTATGTGAAAATAATGGAATTATTTTCTGCTTTAACCTCATGAAATAGCCTTTGCTTTTCAACACTCTTAAAGTTACTAAAGACAGACTATAAACATTATAACATGGTAAATGGTAGGGCATTGAGGAATGCAGTAGAACAGAGTGATCTAGGAATAATGGTGCATAGTTCCCTGAAGGTGGAATCTCATGTGGATAGGGTGGTGAAGAAAGCTTTTGGTATGCTGGCTTTTATATATCAGAGCATTGAGTATAGGAGTTGGGATGTAATGTTAAAGTTGTACAAGGCATTCGTGAGGCCAAATTTGGAGTATTGTGTACAGTTCTGGTCACCGAATTATAGGAAAGATGTCAACAAAATAGAGAGAGTACAGAAGAGATTTACAAGAATGTTACCTGTGTTTCAGCACCTAAGTTACAGAGAAAGGTTGAACAAGTTAGGTCCTTTTCTTTGGTGCGTAGAAGGTTGAGGGGGGACCTCATAGAGGTATTTAAAATTATGAGGGGAATAGATAGAGTTGACATGGCTAGGCTTTTTCCATTGAGAATAGCGGAGATTCAAACAAGAGGACATGAGTTGAGAGTTAGGGGGCAAAAGTTTAGGGGTAACACAAGGGGGAACTTCTTTACTCAGAGAGTGGTAGCTGTGTGGAACGAGCTTCCAGTGGAAGTGGTGGAGGCAGGTTCGGTATTGTCATTTTTTTTAAAAATTGGATAGGTATATGGACAAGAAAGGATTGGAGGGTTATGGGCTGAGTGCAGGTCGGTGGGTCTAGGTGAGAGTAAGCGTTCGGCATGGACTAGAAGAGCCAAGATGGCCTGTTTCTGTGCTGTAATTGTTATATGGTTATAAACATATCTAATAAAGACATATTATGTAGGGAACATTTTATTTTAAAAAGCAATGAAAATGTATTTATGTTGCACATCACCTTACCCCTCCCCAATGCCATCCTTCACACATTGCCTCCAACGCAAACGAAGCAAAAAGAATCGCTAACAGAATGAAGAGTCCAGATTGTCTTAAATGCAAAGTTGTTCAAATGCTCCAAATGAAGTTCAAGCATTTCCAAGTAGATAAAAGTCAGTTGTGTTTAAGAGTAAAATAAAAACTTGTTAATTTTAGCTTTTTCCATTGTTGATGATTATGTGACCACGCTATTAACAGGAACACTAATATAAAGTCCACTTTCTTATAAGCACTGATTGAATTTAATCCTTCTGCATGCTCTATGAAAACTTAAAAACTATAATGCTATTTATTTTGTAATGAATATTTGTGGGCTTTGTCATTGTAAATACGTGTTAATTTTTCCAAAATGAAAATCGGGACTTCAGTAAACAAATATTGTGTTCACTCCCTTCTGGAAGGAAGGAAAGTTGCAGTTGGTGCCTAAGTGAGAATTGGTTAGCATCTTGGTTAACAATTATTATACTTGAAAATCTAATAGTTGTTTTTTATGGTTCTGGCTGGTATGTTAATACTTAGAAGAGATCTAAGTACAGTTGACTTTAGTACATTGCTTTGAAATTTGAAAGAGGATTGCAGCACCTGTACATCATGTAATAATGGAACTTTAGTTAAAGCAGTGGAATGCTCCTGCTGTGAGATAAGGGATGTCTGGATACCAGTGTTCCTAAAGAGTATATATGCAGGAATTACACCCAACTTCAGTTCCTGACTGAGAAGGTCAAGGAACAGGAGCTGGAGCTAGATATACACAGTCTCATCAATGAGCCGAGAAAACCCATAGGTGAGACTTTTACTGAGATGATCACACTCACAGTGCAGGTTTCAGATAGTAGATGGGTGACCACCAGGGAAAGTAATGGGAGTGAGCAGTCAGTGCAGTGTTCCCCTGTGGCCATTCCGCTCAGCAACAAGTATATCCCTTTGGATACTGCTGAGGAAGATGACCTATTTGGGCACAGCAGCAGCAGTCAGACCAGTGGCACTGTGGCTAGCTCTGAGGCTCAGCAGGGAAGGGTAAAGTCAGGCCGAGCAACAGTGATAGGAGACTCGATAGCTAGGCAGATGGACAGGAGATTCTATGGCCGCGAAAGAGATCCAAGATGATGTCCTGTCTTCCCGGGTGTCTGGGTCCAGGACGTCTCAGGTCAGCTGCAGAAGATTCTCAAGAGGGAGGGTAAGCAGCCAGGGGTCATGGTGCACAGTGGCACCAATGATATGGGTAGAAAGGGAAAGAGGGGCAGTGAGTATGGGGAGGTAGGGAAGAGGATGAAGAGCAGAACCTTCAAGTAATAATCTCTGGAGTACTCCCAGTAGCACGCGCTAGTCAGAGCAGGAATAGGATGATAGTACAGATGAATGAGTGGCTGAGGGAATGGTGCAGGGGGTCAGAGTTTCAGAATTCTAGATCACTGGGATCTCTTCTGGGGAAGACTGTATGACCGATACAAAAAGGCGGGTTACTTCTATAAATGTGTAATAGAGAGTATATTGACTGGTTGTATCATGGCCTGGTATGGTAATGCCAATGCCCTTGTACAAAAAATCCGACAAAAAGTAGTGAATATAACCCAGTCCATCAGGGGTAACGCCCTCCCAACCACTGATCATGTCTGCATGGAGCACTGTTACAAAAAAGCAACATCCATCATCAGGGACACACCCCCACCACCCAGGCCATACTCTATTCGTGCTGCTGCCATCAAAAAGCCTCAGGACCCACAACACCAGGTTTAGGAGCAGTTATTACCCACCACCATCAGGCTCTTGATTCAGAGGGAATAACTTCACTCAAATTCTCTCGCCCCGTTGCTGAACTGTTCCCACTGATCTGGGCTCACTTTCAAGGACTCTTCATCTCATGTTCTTGATAGGTATTTAATTAGTTATCATTATTATTATTATTTCCTCTTTTTCCCTTTCTTTATGCATTTGCACAGTTGGTTGATGTTTTTTGTACATGGATTGCTGTGTTCCCTGTTGGATGTGGTCTTTCGTAGATTCTATTGTGCTTTTTATATTTACGGTACTGTGATTGCCCGCAAGTAAGAGAATTTTGTGGTTGTAAATGGTGATACGTACTTTGATAATAAATTTACTTTGAGCTCTGAGCCCAAGAGGGTCCAATATGCTTATAAGCAGGTTTGCTGGAGCTGTTGGGGAGGGGGATGGGAAGAGGAGTGATAGGTTCTGAGGATGGGGCAGCTGGTCAGCATGTCAATGTATCATGTAGTGAGACTGTCAGGAAGATGATAAGGCAAAATTAAAGTCATTGAGATAAGTTGAAGGGGGCAAAATTAAAAAGGGTGATGAACACAGGACTGAAGGTATTATATTTTAATATATGCGGTATACAGAATAAGGTGGATGATCTTGGAAAGCATTTAGAGATTGGCAGGTATGACTTTGTGAGCAGCTTTGAATTATGGATGAAAGAAGATCACAGTTGCGAGGTTAACATCGAAGGATACACATTGTATTGAAAGGACAAGCAGGTAGGCAGAGGGGGTGGAGTGGCTCTGTTGGTGAAAAATGAAATCAGATTCTTAGAAAGAGATGACATACTGTATGTTCAAAAGATGTAGAATCCTTATAGGTTGAGTTAAGAAAATGCAAGGATATAAAGACCCTGACAGGAGTTAAATACAGGCCTCTGACCAGTAGCCAAGTTGTGGATGTAAATTTCAACAAGAAATCAAAAAGGTGTGTAATGGCAGAAATGTTGTGATAATGACGGAGGATTTCAATATGCAGGTAGATTGTTAATTAGGTTGGTGCTGGATCCCAAAAGAGGGAATTTGTAGAATGCCTATGAGTTGGCTTTTTAAAGCAGGCAGTGGTTGAGCCATGAGGGGAAGTCAATTCTAGATTTGATGTTGTGTAATGAACCAGATTTGAAGAGGGAGCTTAAGTTAAAGGAACCCCTGGGAGAAAGTGATCATAGTATGATAGAATTCACCCTGCAGATGGAGAAGAAGATATAGTCAGATATATCAGTATTACTGTGGAGTAAAGGCACGAGAGAGGTGCAGGCCAAAGAAGATTGGAAGTGGACACCAGCAGGGATGACAGCAGAAGAGCAATGGCTGGAGTTTCTGACAACAATTTGGAAGGTGCGGGGTAGATGCATCCTAAAGATGAAGAAATATTCTAAAGGTAGGATGAGGCAATCGTGGCTGATGAGGGAACTCAAAGACACATAAAATCAAAAGAGAGGGCATATAATATAGTAAAAATTAGTGGGATGTTAGAGAATTGGGAAACATTTAAATATAAACAGAAGGCATCTGAAAAATCCATAAAGGGACAAAAGATGAAATCTGAAAGTAAGCTAGCTAATAATATAAAAGAGGATACCAATTTTTTTTTCAGATAAAAAGAGTAAAAGAAAGGCAAGAATACTGGGAAGAAAGAAATAGCAGATGAATTTAACAAGTACTCTGCATCAATCTTCACTGTGGAAGAAACTAGCAGTGTGCCAGAAATTCGAGAGTATCAGGACAGAAGTGAGGGTCAATGCTATTACTAATTAGAAGTTGATTGGGAAGCTGAAACGTCTGAAGGTAGGCAAGTCACCTGGTCTAGGTGGACTACACCTTAGAGTTCTGAAAGAGGTTGCAGAAGAGGATGTAGAGGCATTATTAATGAGCTTCCAAAAATCACTGGTTTCTGGAATGGTGTCAGAGGACTGGAAAATTGCAAATGTCACTCCACTCTTTAAGGAGGCAGAAGAAAAGAAACTATAACTAGTTAACCTGACTTCAGTGGTTGGGAATATGTTGGAGTCCATTTATTAAGAATGAGGCACATAATAAATTAGGCCAAATTCAGCAAAATTTCCTTCAGGGAAAACCTTGCCCGACAAATATGTTGGAATCCTTTGTGAAAATGGCAGATGGGATAGACAAAGGAAAGTCAGTGGATATTGTTTACTTGGATTTCCAGCCACACATGAGGCTGCTAACAAGGTAAGAATCTATGGTTTACAGGGAAGATATTAGCATGAATAGAAGATTGGCTGAGAGGCAGGTGGCAAAGAGTGGGAATAAAGGGGTCCTACACTGGTTGGCAGCCAGTGACTAATGGTGTTCACAAAAATAATTTCAGGAATGAAGAAGAGCTTGATGGCTCTGGGCCTGTACTCACTGGAGTTTAGAAGAATGAGGGGGAATCTCATTGATACCTATCAAATACTGAAAGGCCTAGATAGAGTAGATGTAAAATCTAAAATCAGAGAGCAAACTCAGAATAGAAGGACATCCATTTAGAACAGAGATGAGGAGAAATTTCTTTACCCAGATCTGTGGAATTCAATGCTACAGATGGCTGTGGTGAATAAGTCATTAAATATACCTAAAGCAGATTTTGATAGATTCTTGATTAGTCAGGGCATCAAAGGTTATGGGGAGAAGGCAGAAGAATAGGGTTGAGAGAGATAATAAATTAGCCTTGGTAGAATAGCAGAGCGGACTCAGTGGGTCAAATACACTAATTCAGCTCCTATGTCTTTTAGTCCCATGATTATTACATCAAAATTTATGAGTTCTATGAAACCTCCTTAAGGTTTCTACTTTAGCAGAAATTATCAACATTTCTTATAGAACATAGAACAGTACAAGCCTTCAGACCACAATGGTATGTTGACCTATATAAGCATACTCCAAGATCTATCTGACCCTTCTCTCCTAAACAGCCTATAGCCCTCCATCTTTCCTACATACATGTGTCTATCTAAGAGTTCCTACAGTCTCAGCTTCTACTACTACCCCGGCTGTGCATTCCTGGCCCTCACCACTCTCTGTGTGTAAAACTTATGATGTTTCCCCTATACTTTCCTTCATCTTAATTGAATGTCCTGGCATTGGCAATGCTACCCTGGGAAATTAGAGCTGACTGTCCACTCTATCTATGCCTTACATAATCTTGTACACCTCTGTCACATCACCATTCATCTGCCATCACTCCAAAGCAAAATGCCCAAGCTCACTCATCCTTTCCTCATAGACATTTCGTCTTCATAACTACAGTTTATCACTCCCAAAATTATGCCAATGAACATATTGTGTATGCTTTCTGTTGTTTGAATGTTCTTATTAAAAAGGAATGACCAGAAATTGAACAAAATTGACTTAACTGATGTTTTGCAAACATTATTCTGCATTTTTCCACTTAACTACGAGACTCAAAAACATGAATGACATTTACAAAAGCTTCCTCTACATAACTCTGTACTTTCTGGGGATTATTTGTTCAAACCACCAAGGGGAACATTGTCAAACTGCCACTTGTTAGCCGACTGTTAACAACTGTTAAAACTGTTGTCAGTCTTTGTGTGTAGTCTTCGTTGGTTATATTGTATTTCTTTGTTCTGCTATGAATGCCTGCAAGAAAATAAATCTCAGAGTAGTATATGGTCAAATTTACTTTGAACATTGAACTGTTTTCAAGATTGTTTTCAGATATGCACAATCATTTTGATACCCGAAGTTCAACTTTCTCACACATATAAATTTTGGGCATGATGGTTGCAATGTTCCTGCATCCACAGCAGAAATTTAGCCATGAAATTCAGATATTGGTCTGTGCAAGAGTAAATCATTGGAAGTATTTCTAGATGTGTTTCAGCCACTTGTGATATTTTTATGCTTTTGGTAATGTTTACAAATACTTCAAAAGGGCAAGGCAAACTACACGTAAGATTGGTTTGAGAAAGATAGGGAAATGATTCAATTAGCTTACTCTGTGATAATGTTGCTTGCAAGTGGTTTAATTTGAAGAAAAAAAGAATGTATTTCTTAATTTGGCTCTTTGAGACTCTTTGTGCTCCATGTAAAACAAAAAGTGGTGATACATAATCTGTTGTCTGTCCATAATTTGATTGGTGTTGGAAAAGGAAATATCTCTAGGAGGATCACACCTGGTGACAAGATTCATAGCTGATAGTGTTTTGATGCTTGGGGAGCTTCGTAATTGCTCTGCATTAAATTCCAAAATAAAAATAAATAATTAAAATTAATATTGATTGACATGCAAGCCTTCAAACTAATTGCATGAAAATGAGGAATTGTTAAGTATGATTGGCAGCAGCCCATGTTACAATAGTAGCCACACAGTGTATTCAATGCAGAAAATGTTTGAATCATAGTCTCATAGATGTAAGTCCTGAAGAAAGGTCTCGACCCGAAACGTCAACTGTTTATTCATTTCCATAGATGCTGCTTTGCCTGCTGAGTTCCTTCAACATTTTGCGTGTCTTGCTTATAGATATAACCTTTACATGCAAATTATCAATGTGTTTCATAAAAGCATATAGCTAGGAGGAGGAGGAAAATTTCTCTGCAGAGGTTTTGTGTAGAGTTTTATTCTTAGGCCTTGATTTCTAGATGGACCATGCTAGCTAATGAGATTCAGTGCTTAAAGTGAACTCCGCCTGCCACTGGGATTCGTGGGTAGCCAGTGAGCCACCCGGCTGGTTAAACAAAGCAGCCATCCCAAACCACTGGCCCGAGAACAGCAGCACCTCATGAGTAGGGAAGCAAGGGTGTACTATCATTAGCTTCTGAGGAAGATGCCTGTAGCTAATTTTTTTTAAAAAAATCATTATTTTTAGGTTTGACCCACATTCTTATTGACCATTTGGCTCAGGAAGTCAGAGCCCAGCTCTTCATCTTTCATCCACTGTCCCTCAAACCTCCCGAACCACTCTTCACTCTGGCTGACCCATCAGCTAGTGGACCTGATGGGAGAAATAAATTTTAAACATGAACTTGTTTAAAGGGCACCCTTGCTGTGGCAATGAAAATGATTGAGCAGACAGAACTAGTTGATCAACAGGAATGTGCACAAAACATTAAAAGGCAGGCATTTTTACCATTATCTAAAAGCAGTGCTGTTACAAAGGAAGCCAATGAGGATATACCACTGCTTTCCTTCCGATGAGTGGTACTTTCCGTGTAGAGTTTTGGAAAGATGGTAAACAGAAAAGTATTGGCTTCAATTACCAAGCAGAATTCCCAGCACTGATCCAGAAGCTCACAGATGAAGGCCTTGTCCTAATGTACAGTACTTTTAGCTCAGTTCCACACTATTTGTTTTGGGAATAAACAGGAAAAGCTTTAACTTACCTTACTGAGATACATAAAGTAAGAAGGAGCTGTTTTTATGGTATTGCAAGGATATCAAGAATTTCTATGTATTAACTTTATTACATTTTTTCCTAAGTTTTTAGAAGAAAATCTGTTGAACTCCACTCAAATCATCCTGACGTTCAGGTGACTGTGATCCACTTTCAACTACGTAATTTTGAGAAGCTGAGCTTGAAATCTTCAGATGATGTAAACCAGTAATCTTAATACAATAGGAGGTGGGTGGACAAGCAAAATAGGATATAGAATTCATTTTTCAAACCACAATTCAGTTTGAAGCTTTTTCAGGCAGAGATTAGGATTTGCAAAATCAAAAGGGGCTTTCAAAATATTTTTGAAATTGGATTTAAAATAGACAAAGAATGAAGGAAACCACTCAGTAGTTTCCTAGAACCCCTTTCATTACATTAACAATGGCTTTAAGTATATTATCTGAAGTATGAGTGTGTTAAACTGAATTAGCTTCTCCACATAATTTTTAATACAGTGTTACTTCCCCAAGTATTGATTATTTTCAAGTTTTATTCCTGTCACCCTAAAAATGATGATTTGAAAATACCCAAAAGCTTGCAATGTTTCTGCAAATTCCTCTGCTTAAGAGTACCAAAATATCTATTCAGTCGCCCCCATTTCAAGTCCCCACAATCACCTCCTCTTTAGCGTCCCCAAAGCAGAACTGCATGATGTTACGGAATAAGGAAACTGACCACTTTAATAAAAGATGAATTATACACTGAAGAATGAGATGTCTTGGTACAGATATGGACGTTATCCCCTCATATATTTTGGATTATGGAGTAATTCCTACAGATATTCTTTAAGGTACTAATGACTTATTGTAGAGTGTGCTCAAACCTGTGCTCATTTGCCTGTCATTGTATATTCTTGCAGTTTGATGTAAGAACATGGTCAAGGTTATCTAGTTCCTTACACAGAAAATTTGAGGTCTGAGCTTAGAAGACAATGATTAAATACAGAGGATGTTATAAAAATGGGAAAATGCTTTCAGGAGACAAACACAATTTAAAATCAGTTTCCAATACTGCATCCTAACATAACCTTTTTTGTGTCAGGATTGATAGATTTTAGGCTTATTTTCTTGGCTTTGTGAATGCAAATACAGGATTCTCTGTCTTCTTCATATGGGAAAAACAATAACATTTAAATCTTTGCATTGGATTTTGCAAAAAGCTTCTGCTACAGTAATTTAAAGAGCTGCTTGCATCAAACAAAACCATAAAATGTCAAATTACCTGCTTGATTAGTGCGTTGGTCATTCATCCAAAAAGCTGCTTGATGATTTCATTCAAAAATTTCTTTTTTTTTGCCATTCACTTACATAAATTCATTACAGCACAGTATGTGTTTCATTCTAAAGCAGAACGGCCTATTGACCCACACGAGACAGCTAAAGCAGACAAACTACACTTGCTGCAAGAGGAAATCTGCTTTCCCTTCCCCCACTCCCAGTGATCAGATTTCCACAGCACCGTGATTCATGCTACAAGGATAAAGAGACATTCTACAGCTCAGATTCATTTCAAGATTTATCCATTTGTCCCCTGCACCTAATCTGCATAGCAGCTGGTAAAATATTCGGCAATGGCCCAGTAAGCTAAAGTCATTAACCCATAGCGCGTTCACTTCCACTCATCAGATGGACTTGTGAATAAATTATACCTAATCCAGCTTCTGCATACAGGATGTACTCTAGTTCACCTCTATGTCAACCAATAAAACTTTTAAATGAAAGAACCTCTCCTTGATGGCATGCATTAAAGGTGACAAGTGACAATTATTTCTGCATACTCTGATGCACGTCAACACTTAAAGTAAAGGTAACATTATAAGACCTTTATTCAAGTTCTCTGCAATTTTGAGGGTCAATACATTAAAATAACTACTGTAAGCTCCCGAATTAATGTGGCTTTCTGAGGTGAATGGGGGGAAAAAAATCATAAAATCACATAACAGCTGAAATTTTAAGGGAAACATATCAAACAATTCATTTACCTGACATCATTGATTTAAGTGATGTTATTCAGAAAAGATTACACTTGAGATCATTTCTAGATGAAATTGTAGCCGTTGCCAAATTGAAAAGGGCAACTCCAGTCACCAGGGACTTGAAAGCACCTGACTCTCTGCATTACCTTATGACATTCCTGCTGCACTGACATACATTTGAGCTCAAAGCTTCACTCGACGACTGTGTGAATGGATACAGCAGAAGGGGAGGTGCATTTGTTACCTTTTTTATAATTTAGAGATACAGGACGGTACGAGGCATTTCCAATCTAATGAGCCTGTGCTGTCCAATTATACCTATGTAACCAATTAACTTACTAACCTGTATGTGTTTGGAGTGTGAGAAAGAAACGAAGCACCCAGAGGAAATAAACACGATCATGGGAAGAACATGCAAATTCCTTCCAGACAGCGGTGGAATTGGATCTGGATCACCGACTCTAGTAGTTTTAAAGCCTGGACCAACAGGCTCAGGGACCACTTCTTCCGCCAGGTCATCAATGCTACTAATCCACCCCCCCCCCTCCACCATCTGACCAAACCATCTTCTCACAGCTCACAGCTCCCTCAGAGCAGGGGCTTCAGAAGTCTGAAGTACCACAGCACCAGATTCAAGAACAGCTACTTCCTTTCAAAAATGTAGTTCATGTAACAACCCATACCACACTACCTCAGTATAGCAAAACTCTGACCATCTTGACCACTTTTCATTGCAATGCTTTTCTTTTATTCTAATTGTATTCTTTCCTGTAAAAATTAAGTATAATTTATGTTTCATTTATGCTTGTCCTGTAAGTGTGTATTTGCTGCTATTGGGCCTGCTATCTGCTGCAATTAAGTTTTTCATTGTACCTGTGCATACATGTACTTGTGCATGTGACAATAAATTTGACATTTACTGGGATCTGCAGCAATAGAGAGATCTTGGAGGATCAATACTAGTGAAGGGAGAATTCCTTTACTTCAGTTTCAGTGAGCTGACGTCTTGGACACTGAAATGTGCAAACATTGTTGGTTTCCATGAGTGCAGGCAGCCATTAGCTGCGCTGGGATGCCATAAGGGCTCCCATTAATAATCTAATCTTCAACCATCAGAAGGGTTTCTACTCCCTGAACCATCACAGGTTATGAGAAGATGTTCATGATGATAAATGTCATGCTGCCCAGTAGCTCCTGTTACCCAGAGTTCCCACTGATGGACATCATTAACAGTCAGCAGCTTTAGAGAGATTGATCCTGCAGTAAGTGGGCTATCCTCCAGTTTCTTGACTGCTCTCACCAATTTGTACTCCAACTGCATTGGCTGAGTGGAGGTGCAATGAGAGCCATGCAAGTCCCACGACAGCACTGGAGAACAACCGTATTTTCCACAAGGTCGTATTCAGCTGCTGTATGCAATGTGTTCCGAGACTTCACCCACTGCACAATTTGACAAGCAGCCAGTGCCAGAGGAAGAGCAGCATGGAGACTCCAAGCCTGAGCAGAGAGAACAAAGGAAATGAAAGGACCGTTGTGGCTTTTAGGGAGATGTCCCAACTCACATCAACATTCAGCAGAACGGAGGAAGGAGAATGAGCCAAGAAAAACACCCCAATAAATAACACTTCTCAAAAGGAACCTGAAAAGTCAAAGTCCCTTATGTAAGCCAAGTAATCCAATTGTGATAATCAACATTGAGTATTTCAGGTGGGAGAGCTCAGATGGAGTAAAAAAAAGTCCTTCCATCCTATTGTGCAATTTCTGCTCATCAATCAATTTGCCTCCAATTACTCAACAGCTTGAAGAAACATCCCTGCTTTAGTAGTCACCAGTTTAAATTCTTTAGCCTGTTGTTGAGAGTTGAAGGTAGCTGTTCACCATTGTTGCCCATGCAGCTGAGAATAATGCACAGTTTATTGCATAGTAAACACGTTGGCATTCAATGGATTGGGAGATGCATTGAAGCTTTAACATTAAGGCACTGAAATCTACACTTATAGTGATGAGAAATCCCTGCTGGAATCCCCTGTTGCTATTGTACCAATTGATCATTTCAAGAATACGATGGGAAGGAGCTGAATGGGTCCCAATAGCAGAAGCACAAAGATTCATTCAACTTACAATAACTGGATATGGTTAACATTGTGTCACACTTTCCTGTACGAGCCATTGCTTTTTTTATTTCTGCCCTCCCACCTGTTGCTGTCTATTTCAATTCTATATGTAAATGGAAATTCAAAGAGAATGGGTAATGTACAACAGTTCACAAACAAACTGCTGGGCTGGACTCACCGGGTCAGGCTGCAGCTGTGGGGGCAAAGGGATGGCTCACATTTCCGGTTGAGACCCGGTATCAGGACTGAGAAGGTAGAAGGATCAGTAAAAAGAGGTGAGGGGGAGGGATGAGGCAAGGGCTGTGATGCACCATTAATAACTCTCTCTGAGACGTGAAGGCGAGATATCGGCTTTTATTGACTGGAAGAAAGAACAAGCAGTAGTTGACCACCATACTACATCCTGGAGACTGAGGGCCGGGCTCAGGCCTCAATCGCCTTTATACCGGGGTCTGTGGGAGGAGCCATGGTCAGTGGGCGGGGCCACAGGAGCAGTCAGCAGGGGGCATGTCCAGACAGGTATATGTAGTTCACCACAGGCTGGTAGGTGATAAATGTAACAAGATAAGGGAGGGATTATGGAACCATGTGTGGGAGGGTCATAGATCTAGGTAAGGCCTGAAGGTCTTAGATTGGTAAGTTTCAGCATAGTTGGATTTCCTAAACCTTGACTCTTTCCAATTTCAGCAGAATTGACTTGAATAGGGGTGCATAATCTATTTGAAATACAGAATGGAACTCCAATTGGCTTTTTAGAAATTTAATTTGGTAGCTCTATCATTATGATAGAATCATAAAGAAACCAAAGATATGTGTTGACCCTTAATGTTGCATTAAAGCTAACAATTTGGAACTTCAAATTGCTGATGAATTGAATTACTGACCTGACAGAATTTGTGACGTTATCTCACCTGAGTATGAAATGATGGACTAGAAAACAGGTGGCTTTAGTAGCTAGCAGTGATTCATATTCATTCATTTATCACATGAGCATTGAAACATACAGTGAAATGTGTCGTTTGCATTAGCAACCAACACAGCCTAAGGATGTGCTGGGGACAGTCCATATTCCAGTGCCAACACAGCATGCCGAAAAAGTTCAACAGAACAACACAAACAATAATAACAACAACAACAACACAGCACAATACAAAATCACAACAAGCCCCTTTCCTCCCTCCTTCCCTCTCACCTACTCACATACACAGACAGGTCTTCAACCCTAAAACAGGCATCTCTAGTCCCTTGCCCAGGCATGCAGAATTCAGGCCTCCAACTTCCAGACTTGCCGACTCAGGGGCTTCAAGCATCCAGCCTCAGCTTCTGGACTTGTCGACTTCAGTCTTTAATCTTCGTCCTTCAGTACCAACCTCAAAGCTCACCAATCACAGGACTTGGAACCCCAGGCCTCAAACTCCAGAATCACATGAACCTCCAACCCCCAAGACTCACTGGCTTTGAGGAGGCCGTCCCTGGCATGGACTTACAGACATCAGATCTCCAACAACAAGACACACTGACCCTGGGGCTCAATTATTAGGACTCAAATTCTGGATTGCTAACTTCCATCTTTGATCTTCAGTGTCACTCCCAAGACACACTGATCACGGACCTTTGAAGAAGTTAGTTAACCAGAAGCAAGGTAAGTTATTGAATGTTGAACTATACTAGAATCTGCAGTAATACTGTAAAACATGAGGCAACCATAGATGAGGTCTTATCAAATTATGATATTTATCTCTTTTCTTCTGTTGCAGGAACATTGGTAGAAGTAGAAAGTGAATGAGATAAAGATAATGCATAGAATCCCAAAAAGCTATAAAACTGGATAAAGGCTTTTCAACTATCATGCCCATCTGGATGTGATGTGCTGCTCCAGTTCAGAGTTTGTAGCCTTGCAGATTCTAGCATGTCTGAAGGATTTTCAAGCATGGGTTCACTACCATCTTTCCAGGAGTTCTTATGCTTCGACCACATTAAAATTCTAATCAACTGCATTTAAGAATCTTCTCCCTGCTGATTGGCTCTACTGGTGATAATGAGTCAATGAAAGTTTATTCCTGCGTTAGTGAATGACAACAAAAATGATTGAAAGATTAGGTTCAAACAGGAATTCATATATAATTCGCTGCAAGAAATACATTCTACATAACATATAGGGGATTTCAGTGTTTTGGTTTTTGGGACTAAACTACTATCTCAATAAAATCAATAGAGAGTTTCAGCACACTAAAGAAACTCAGAAATGGAAGCAGAACCTGAACTAGTTCCCAGATTAAAAAATGAAAATCTGAGTTTAGAGTGTGCAGATCAATAATGGGAATTGACAGATTGGTCATTAAGATATAAACATAATAAAAGCACAGGGCTCCTTGATTTTAAGTAGCATTTGTTGAGTTAATATAGAGTAAGTCAGATGGAATAAACCTTTATTGCAAACAGAACAATATTACAGATGGGTAAAGAAGCCCAGTAAGAAGGTTTGTGATTTAGATTTGTGGGTTGAGAGCCTGTATTGTGCTATTAACCCAGCTTATCCTTTTACTAGTATCAAGGCTGTTGGATCTAGATTCATTTTGTGAGCTCTTCAAATTATTACACTTATCAACCCTTCCTTTAGACTAGGGTTTCCTAATCTTTTTTATGCCATGGACTAATACCATTAAGGTTAGGGTCCATGGACCCCAAGTTGGGGACCCGTGCTAGACTGTTCTGGAACTCAGTGTCAGATAACTGTACTTTATTTCTTTGCTTTCCCTCATTGTAGCTTTGGTCCTCTGCACAAATCATTTTACATCAATCTATGCATTTCCTTGTACGTAGCTGCTGTGTGTCTGTGTCACTTCCCCTTTCTTCTGTCATTCCTTGTTTATCAATAATCCTTTTCAGTTCTAAAGAAGGATAGATTCCAGAAATTTAAAGGCTAATACTCAAAGATGTTCAAACCCTGACTGCAATCAGTGGAAGTTAGGAAACCTTGTATTATCTGGGCTAACAGCACTCTCCCAAGAAAACTATCAATGATATTATAACTAATTGGTTATACACTTAAAAGTCATCAGACTTACTGTCCACAAATTATCGGTTTAATCTACATGACAACAAGTACACATTCGATGGGGTTACTTGGCTGTAAGGAGCTCCCCAAGGAGGTGATGAGTGAAAACTGGTCCTGCTACCACTGACTTAGAGCTAAGCCATGTAACTCTACAACATCAGGTGAGAAATAGTCGTGGATAATCAGATAACCAATATAAGTAGGAGATAACCTGAGTAAATAGAGGAAGAATCATAGTAAGGCAATAGGCTTTTCAGCCCATCTAGTTCGTGTTGACCACCAACCACCTACTTAGACTACTTTTTCTTAATCCTAAAATTCTTGTCAAATCTTCACATATTCTACCACTCAACTACACACAAGAGGCAATTTACGGTGACCAATAAAGGTGATTAATCTAGTAAGGTATGATATGAGCATCCATCTGCAGAGCATTCAAAATTCTAGGCAGAGGCTCGTTTTAGGAGGCCTATAATGTGTCAGCTGAAATCAGAGTTATTTCTGTACTGACTAAATACAGCAAGTCCTCAAAACAATGAGTTGTAATTTTCTGGACTGCAAAGGAAATAAAATCATTCTGTGCAAAACTGAAGCAAAAATAGCATCCAGCATGCAAGGAAGTTGAATCACGATTGGAAGTACCCTGTTGAGCTTCTGGAGTGGTGTGTTCGCACCCAGAAATGGTCTCAATTGTGTTCCACGCTAGAAATGTGGTTCACAGATGCACAGAATGAGAAATCAGTGCTTTGCCGCTGAAAGTCCAGCTGAAGAATCATCTCGTAAAAGTAGGTAATGAATCGAACGTTAAGTTATGGTGACAAAGCTAAACAGAGATAGAGAGAGAGAGAGAGAGAGAGAGAGGAATAGAGAGATAGCGAGAGAGACAGAGAGAGATAGAGATAGAGACAGAGAACAATTTTTTTTAAAATACCACCAGTAATTAAAACTTCATTCCACACTGAAGCAAACTTCCAGTGGCAGCGAAACTCACTGTATTAGTGAGAACACGTAGCTGGACTCTTAAATGAGCAAGCCCCACTTTTTCTAGTGAGTTCTTTGGTTAACATTTGGATTCTCCATTTTTTCTGCTGTTCACGTATTTGAAAGCAGAATTACTTGACAAGATGTTGTTGGAGTGAAACACTTGGAGGAATAGAGCAATTCAGATAGTAATTTCCTATTTTCTGCTTGTGTTTACTTCCTGCAGATGCCAGAAGGCATTGTCTAATTTACTCCATAATAAAAATTGCTGTTGGCCCTCTTAGTCACACCACAAAATCCAAGTTATTGCCTCTTGCTTTTCATAAAATGCAATTTCCCTATCCCCTCAAGTGTAGCCTCTGACAAAACAGGCTAACAAAACAGATATTATAGTGAAACAAAATGACATTAAGGGGAATTAAGATTAAATTCAGCAAACTTCAATTAACTGCAGCTCCTGGCAGAAGTAGTTATACAGCATAAGTAAAACAAATCAGAGATATAAATGGTTGCCAGAATAATAGCCTTAAAGGTAACAGTATACAAATTGCAATAATTCAGAAACTTTACACATAAAAGTCAGCCAGAATTTAGCTAACACCACTAAAGGCCTGTTCAATCCAAATGGACTTAATATTCAAATACCATTGCGTGGAAAAATGATACATTAATGGGATTTCATTTAATTATAGGAAATGGAATCCGTGATTTGGATCAATAGTGTATAGAAATAAGAGAGGGTCAAGAATGCTTAAACTTTGAATATTTTCAAGACCAAAATCATTACAATTTTCGAGACTAATTGAATCAAGCAATATAGGAATCAGACAGGAAATCCCTTACACGACAAAATCTGGAGATGCTGGAAATCTAAATCAACACACACAAAATACTGGAGGAACTCAGCAGGCCAGGCAACATCTATGGAAAAGAGTAAACACAGTAAAAGAGATCTGATGAAGGGCCTTGGCCCAAAACATCAACTCAGAAATTCCTCATCCTGGAAGATGGCTTACTGCTTTTAATTAATGCTTTTTAAGGAGGCTGATAAGATCTTTTTAAAATTGGGAAACTGTAGTTATTTCAGATTTCCAATAGTATTTGGCATATCCAGTGATTTGTATCACCTGGTTCCAACTCTTTGTTACTTTTTCTCGTCCCTCCTTCTCTGCTTGTTTAATATTTAAATTATCATTTTTAAAACATCCTTATCAATAGGAGAGGTACCAGAAGATTGGAGGATAGCCAGTGTTGTCACACTGTTTAAGAAAGGCTCTTAACATAAACCAGGAAATTATAGGTCGATGAGTCTGATCTCAGTTGTTGGAAAGTTATTGGAAGATATTCTAAGGGGCTGTATATATATAAATACTTGGATCAATATGACTGATTAAGGATAGTCAGCATGGCTTTGTGCATGGTAGGTCATGTCTAACCAATTTTATATGATTTTTTGAGGAAGTTCCCAGGAAAGAGGATGTTGTCTACATGGACTTTAGCAAGGCATTTGACAAGGTTCCACATGGGAAGTTGGTCAAGAAGGTTCAGTCGCTCGACATTCAGGATGAGGTAGTAAACTGGTTTGACATTGCCTTTGTGGGAGAAGCCAGAGAGTGGTAGTGGATGGTTGCCTCTCTGACTGGAGGCCTGTGATTAGTGGTGTACAGCAGGGATCAGTGCTGGGTCCATTGTTGTTTGTCATCTATATAAATGATCTGGATCAGCAAATTTGCAGATGACACTAAGATTGGAGGTATAGTGGACAGCGAGGAAGGCTATCATGGATTGCAGAGGGATCAGCCGGAAAAATGGGCTGAAAAATGCCAGGACTTTAATGGAGACAAATGCAAGGTGTTACACTTCAGTGGGACCAACCAGGGTAGGTCTTACACAGTGAACGGCAGGGCACTGAGGAGTGTGGTAGAACAAAGGGATCTGGGAATACAGGTCCATAATTCATTGAAAGAGGCATCACAGGTAGATAGGGTCGTAAAGAAACTTCTTGGCACAGTGGCCTTCATAAATCAATGTATTGAGTACAGGAGGTGGGATGCTGAAATTGTATTTCATTGGTGAAGCCTTAGTTGGAGTATTATGTGCAGCCTACCAGAAAGATGTAAATAACGTTGAAAGAGTACAGAGAAAATTTACAATGATGTTGCCAGGTCTGGAGAACCTAAGTCAGAGGAAAGATTGAATATGTTAGGACTTTATTTCTTAGAATGTAGATGATTGAGAAGAGATTTGATAGTATTCAGAATTATAAGGGGTATAGGTAGGGTAAATGCAAGAAGGCTTTTTCCACTGAGGTTTGATGGGACTACAACCAGAGGTCATGGGTCAAGGGTGAAAGGTTAGAAGTTTAAGAGGAACATGAGGGGAAACTTCTACATTCAGAGGGCCATGAAAGTGTGGAATAAGTTCCCAGCACAAGTGGTGCATGTAAACTGGATTTCAACGTTTAAGAGAAGCTTGTATAGGCACATGGATAGTAGGGGTATGGAGGGCTATGGTCCTAGTGCAGTTCAATGGGAATAAGCTGTTTAAATGGTTTCAGCATGGTCCAGATGGCCTGAAGGTTCTGTTTCTCTGCTGTACTTCTCTATGACTTTTTCTGTTTACCTGTCCTGCACACTGCTCAGCTGTCAGTACTGAGCCTTCACCATCTTCTCTCAGGCAGCAACTGCATCCTCACTTGTATCATTCAGTCCCTTTGCGGCTCTAAGCCATACCAGATATTCTCTTTGTTCTCTCCACTGCTCACACTCTTTACAATGGAAATTGCACTTATGAAAAGGCAATGGTCTGAGACACCTCATGTTTGTCTACAACCCAGTGGCATGAACATTGAAATCCCTGGTTTCAGTTAACCCGTGCACCCTTTGGTTCTTTCTCTCTCTTTCTGATCCACGCACACCACCACCCCTCCCCCACAAGTCCTTGTTTCCCAGTTACTTTTCCATTCCCGATCTGGTTTTAGCTGCCTATCACTCACACTCTCAAACCACTCAGTCCATTATCCTACCTCACTGCCCCCCCCCCCCACCCAATGTTCTAATCTGCCAACATTCTTCCCTAATCTGGTCCCATTCATCACCCTCCTGTTTTATCAGATTTCATAATCTGCAGTCCTATGTTGTCTCCAAAAATCACATCAGTTTCTGTCACCATATTCGCCCCTCACTCCCACACCCATCTCCATCTGGCCCTCAATCCCTCCTTATCCTGGATCCACCCATTGCTTGCCAGCTCTTGTCTCACCCTTCCCCCTCACCTCTTTAAACTGGCCATCTCCCCTTTGCACTCTCAGGGCTGGGATCCAAAATGTCAGCAATTCCTTTGCCCCCACAGATGCTGCCTCCAGCTATTTATCTCTTGATACAAGACATTACCTCTTTCTTTCTCTATGCATCTGCTGCCTGCACTGCTGAGTATTTCTGGAATTCTCTACATTATTTTGGATTTTCAGCATCTGCATGTATTTATTTACTTATTTGCTTTTCTATCACCTCTTCATCCCTCAGCCAGATCAGACCAGGTGACACTATAACATTCAATGGTGATTACAAGGCTATGGACTAGAAGGCAAGGAGGAGAGTAAGGTGATGCTTTAAAAAAAGAAATCTGTTTTAGTGTCATTAATTTAATGATTCATAGAATTTTATTTGGTTCAATTATATGTTTTTAAATTTTAAGGCATTCTCATTTTCTTGAATTTCTAATATCTCTACCTTGAGTTTTAAGTATCTCTAAATGTCAGCAAAATTTGAAACTCTCATTATCTTTAGTGCTGGCAAGGTTGGCAGCCGACAGCTGATTGTTGGCTCCCAAAGCTTTCCCCAGCGATGTGTGGTTATTGCTTCCTCAGTGAGCTACAAGAGGACTTACTGTCAGTCAGTCCAAGCTGCTGGCATCTGGAATGCTTGGGGCTGATGGGATAGATCCCGGACTGGGTAAGGACAGGTGCAGGGAGAACATGTGTGGAGATTCCAGGTAAGGGAACCACATCAGCACCCTCCATGTCTTTATCTCAACACATACTGACTGATCAGCTGAGGATTTCCAGAATTTTCTCTTTCCTCTCACATTTGCAAGATCTGCCTTTTTTAGTTATTTAGTCATCTTCCCTCTTGTGTTCAGTACATGTGGGTGCAGGCTCAAAAGTTCAGCACAATTCTACTCTGGATCCTTTAACAGCCTGTAAACTGCAACGCTTGAGTTGGTATTAATATAAATGTTATGTTTTCATTTTTGATTGGACTGGGACTGTACAGCATTTTAATTGTTAGAGATTGTGAAATTTTCAATCTTTCTTGAAGGAGATAACACCAATTATAAAACACATATTGGAGCCTGCAGGGCATTGCCCAATTGAATTGGTCTTGCCTGATGATAGAAGTAGACTTCAAATAAATTTTATGAATATGAAAACTAAGTGAAATTTATTTAAGTAATTCTGTTGGAAAACATCTTGAAGAATAGCAGCTGGTAATCATCACCTTAAAACGATTCAGGTTTAAAAAACAATGATGAAGAGATGAACAGCATCAGAGACGTAAGAAAATAAAAGGTCTATGTTCAAATTTCAAAGCACATTTATTATCAAAGTATGTATACATTATATAACCTTGAGATTCCTCTCCTTACAGTCACAAAATAAGAATCCCAAAAAGAATGCATTAAAAAAAGACCAACTAACACCCAATGTGCAGAGAGAGAAAAAAAACCACACAGAAATCATGTAAGCAATAAAAGCAAGCAACAGCATTCAGAGCAAAAGTGAGTCCATAGACACAAAGCCTGGAGCTGCTGGAATAGGCCCACAGCCTCAGCCTCAGTTCATCATACAGCGGAGCAAAAAGTTGCAGAGCTCGCCAGACACAAAGTCTGGTGCTGCCAGAGCAGGCCCACAGCCTCAACCTTAGTACAGCGAAGAGCAGAACAAATGCTGCAGAGCAACGAGCAGAGCCAGCCTGATCCTTGCCTCCAGTCCCGACTCTTCAATCCATCCAGCACAGCATTTAAATTGTTCCTCGTACTTGGACCCAGGCCCTGTCGTATTGATGCGCTCTTGGCCTGGACGCCATCGCCAAGTGTTTATGTGATTAAGTTTCTAAATTTACACTGTAAATTTCACCCATGATTATTTACATACAGCATGTGCTATATTCGCTCATGTCACTCGTTGTCACATGTACTAAGATACAATGGAAAGTTTTTGTTTGAATGCCACCCAGATACATAATTACATTGAAATGGTACAAAATGGAGAAACAGAATGCAGAATATAGAATCACAGTTACAAAGTGCAGTGAAGGTGAACAAATAATGTGTGAAGGCTAAAATGAGGCAACGATGAATCAAAGTTTTTCTTTTTTGTATAAGAGTTCCATTCAAAAGCCTGAGAACAGCGGGGTTAAAGCTGTGCTTGAGCCCTGTGGCTGATGTTCTTAAGCTTTTGTATCTTCTGCCCGATGGTAGGAGGGAGAATTGAGGATGACCAGGGTCGAAGGGATCCTTTGTCATATTAGCTGTTTTCCTAAAGCAGCAGAAAATGTAGATAGAATCAATGGGTAGAAGGGTGAATATCTGATTTGCATGATGAACAGAAGGCAGGCGTATGGGGTTGAGTGGGATCCAGGATCAGCCATGATGGAATGTCGGATCAGACTTGATGGAATGATGAAGCAGACTTGATGGGCTGAATGGCTCTCATGTCTTATGCTCGAAGTTTCCTTATATTAGTGATCAATTTCCAAATCCATCTTACTTTATAATGACATCTTCATTATCGGTTAGGTTACACTTTATGTCAAATTCAGTTGACCACTTCACACAGTGTTTAAGATAAGTGGCTGAGCTTTTTTTCACACCACCCTTTCTCTTTTGATAATTTAGTTTATATTTAATGAAATGAGAGCTTTTTTGACTCTCACTCAGTTACAATGCATAAGATCAAGTGTATTTGGCTAAGGTCATTCTACTTCCTAGTAATTGCAAGGTCTAAGCCTATGATTTCTCTCCACCATTGAGTACATTTATAAGAAGTGCTGCCACACGAAAGCAGCATCCATCATCAAGGACACCCACCATCCAGGCCATGCTCTCTTCTCACTGCCATTGGGAAGGAAGTCGCAGATAAAACCCTTCAATCATCATGCTCTTGAACCAGCATGGATAATTTCACCTTCCTCAAATCTGAACTGATTCCTTAACCTGTGGACTCACTATCAAGGACTCATGTTCTTAGTATGTATTTATTTGTTTGCATGCATTGTCTTCTTTTGCACTTTGGTTGTTTGTCAGCATGTAGTTTTTCATCTATACTACTGTACTTGTTCCTTTGTGAACGACGGCAAGAAAACGAATGTCAGGGTCGTATATGGTGACATACTGTATAAGTATTTTGATAATAAATTTACTTTGAACTGTGAATGTATTTACCTATTCCAGAAAGACAAATAGTGTTTGTTGTAATGTGAGTATTACTAAAAGTAAGTTAATACTAATCGGGGAGTTGTTGGTAGCAAGAGGCGGGAGCTGAGGTTGGAGGGGTCTTTACTTCCACTCTTTTTACTCCCAGTATGCATTGTATATAGTGCCTCCACCCATTCCGCACGAGGTACCTGGAAGCCTCTGTATTGTCAATATCATTTGCCGTCCCAGATAAAGATGCTCTTTTGGCCATCAAGTTGTTGAGTGGTCTTTTTGTAAAGTAGAAGTTACCACAGTGTTGATGATGTAATGCCACCATTTGTACAAGAGGAAAGAGTCCTCTCAGAATCCTTGGCCTTACTATTCTCCAAACAGCACCACTAATAAAAGATATTCATATATCAGTGCTTTTTACAAGATAATGTCATGAGTAGATTGATGTCCTATCAAACCCTGTAACAATGACAATTGCAACTTGCAACAGTTGAGTCCATATAAAGGACTTCATGACACGTCTTAGGATCAAACAACATTTGCTAAAGACATTCATGCTCTCCGTTTCCAAATTGTTTTTGTACTACAAAACAAAAAAATCTTTACTTCTCTGTTCCTGGCATGAACCGAATTTCACATTGGCCTGCAGACTAACGATGTGCAATGTCACTTGAATAACATTACAGAAAATATGAATGGTTCTAAATAAAGTAGGCTCCATATTTGTAGTAAGCCAATAAACCATGTGGCAAAGGAGAAAGATGTCAGTGCAAGTATTTGATGGTAAACTTTGGGAAGATGTTCTATTTCTTATTACTATCATCTCTTTAATCAGACAGGTGAGACCAATGTCTCTGAATCCGCAAAGGCAGAGTGGAAACCAATCATCCTCAGTCCCAATGGAGTGCCTCTGGAGAGACGATTCATTTCCATCCATGAATACAAACCACTGGGGCACATCAATCAAGGAAACTTCTTAAAATCTGCTTTCTCATAAACTTCAAAGTGAAGTGAAGCATTCTATTTTAACAAACTTTAAGTTAATAATTTTTATAATTGTCCTCTGCAGGGATTACATTCAGATAATTTTAATGACTCTGGTGACTATTCCACAGATATCATCTTATGGTTCCAAATATCCTAAAATTCATGGAACCATATTTCGCTGCAAGAGTTGCAGAAGAGGGGAGCTTCCAATTGCTATCTCGTGTTGGAAAATTCCAGCTGTACCCTGATACAATACTGGGAAGAATCTGAGATCAATCCACGAGCATCAAATTTGCTCCTAGTAGAAATGTCTGCTGAACCCTATTAACACCATGCTGAGCAGTACTCTAGGTTGACTCATGGTTTTAACCCAATAAGGTGCAATCCCAGAAGATTCACTCACTTCCCACTTGAATTTTTGACTGAGGACAATTGAAAAAATAAAACTAGAGGTCTGTCCCAAATTCCTACTTTCCACACCTGAGTGCTCCAGCATCTGCAGGTTTTTTTTTTAATTTGAAGGTATCTGGATGGGAATATTTTGCTTGATATGTAAAAGCAAGGTATAATTCTGATACTTTACATGCAATTTTACATGCAATTTTAAAGCGATGAGCTTCTTTGTTTAGTTCTTTGTGGAAGAGGGATCAGGAAGTACAAGTTCTCTGAAAGCAGCCGCGTAAGAGACAGGATGGTGACGAAAGTGTTTGGCATGCTGGCCCTCATCAGTCAGGGCATCAAGTTTATGGGTAGGGACATTATGGTGCAGTTGGTGAGACCACACTTAGAGTGTTATGTACAGTTTTGGTTACCCTGTAATAGGAAAGCCATTGTCAAGCTGGAGGTGGCAGATTTATGAGGACGTTGCCTGGACTACAGGCAAGAGGTTATAGCAAGAGGTTGGCCACGCTGGATCTTTACTCCTTGGAGCGAAGGAGAATGAGTGGTAACCTCAGAGAAGTGTATAAAATCATGAGAGGTGTGGGTAAAGTGGATAATCATAGTCTTTTCAACACATTGCAACATCCGCAACACATAAGAGACATACTGCTACAAATGCAACACATAAGAGGCATTTGAGTAGGTACATAGAAGGGAAGGGCTGGCAGAGTTACCAGCTAAATGCAGGCAACTAGCAGGGTGTATGCTGTGGTCAGCATGGACAGATAGGTGTAAGCGCCTGTTTCTGTGTTGTTTCACCCGGTGCTCTGAAATGTTAACTCTCTTTCTCTTTCCAATGATGTGGCCTAACATGCTGAATTTTCCTAGTATTTTCTGCTTTTCGTCTTTACAAGAGAGAACTCCATCTTGCCTGCTGGGTCAATGCAATGTTACCCATTCTTGGCAATTTTCATTCAAATTATCTCCACCACAAAGTTGCTGAGCGAGACTGATCGAGGAATGATACTTACTAATTTTTCTCATTGAGGTGGAAAGGAATGTTTTAGTATAACATAATTACAACATAGCATGTTTCTAAGTAATGTGAAAACAATTAAATTAATTGGCTTCTATTGGTGACACATATTTTCTTTTCTGATATCATAACCAAAATAAATCCCAATTAGGATCTGAAAATTAAAAGAATGAGAATCGATTATTTGAGCTTTCCTTGACTAAATTAACTAAAATTGGACAATTTATTCCAAACTTTTAGCAATAAACAGCTAGGCACAAAATTAAAACTCTCTCATGCTTAAAATATTAAACATTAATAAATAAATAAAAGAATCAGAATGGTAATGTATGTGTGGAGCCAGAAGAGATGGGAGAGGTCTGAACTGGATTCTTTGTATCTGTATTTGCTCAGGAGATGGATACAGAGCTTGTAACTTGAGGCAAAGCAGCAGTGAGGTTGTAGACCCCTATACAGATTACGGACGAGGAGGTATTTGCTGTCTTGAGTCAAATCATGATGGGAAAATCACCAGGGCCTGACAAGGTGCTCCCTCAAACCCTGTGGGAGGCAAGTGCAGAAATTACAGGGGCAATTTCTTAGGGACAGGTGAGGTATCAGAGTATTGGAAGATAGCTAATGTTGTTCTGCTCTTTACGGAAATTACAGGCCAGTGCACCTGACATCAGCATGGAAAAGTTATTGGCAGGTATTCTAAGGGACCAGATATACAAACATTTGGATATACAAGGATTAGTTGGGGATAGTCCCTGTATATCCAAAAATTTGTGCATAGTAGGTCATGACCAACCAATCTTATAGAGCGTTTTGAGGAAGTTACCAGAAACGTTGATGAAGGCAAGGCAGTAGATGTTGTCTACATAGACTTTAGCAAGGCACTTGACAAAGTTCCACATGGGAGGTGAGTCAGAATGGTTCAATTGTTTGGCATTGAGGATGAGGTAGTAAATTGGATTTGTGGGAGAAACCAGAGAGTAGTAGTAGATGGTCACCTCTCTGACCAGAGAACTGTGACTAGTGGAGTCCCTCAGTGATTGGTGCTGGGTCTGTTGTTGTTTGTCATCTACTGTTTATAAATGATATGGATAATAATGTGGGGAAAAGGATCAGCACATTTGAAGATGACACCAAGAATGGTGTAGACAGTGAGAAAGAGTATCAGCTCTTGCAGCAGAATCGGGACCAGCTGGAAAAATGGTTTGAAAACCGGCAGATGGAATTTAAAGCTGACAAGTGTGAGGTGTTGCGCTTTGGTAGGAGCAATTTGGATAGGTCTTACACGCTGAACAGTGGGGCACTGAGGGGTGCAGTAGAACAGAGGGATCTGGAAATACAGGTTCATAATTCATTGAAAGTGGCATCACAGGTAGATAGAATCATAAAGAAAGCTTTGGGCATATTGGCCTGGATAGATCTAAGTATTGAGTACAGGAGTTGGGATGTTATGTTGAACTTGTATAAGGCATTGGTGGGGCCTAATATGAAGTATTGTGTGCAGTTTTGTTCACCTACCTACAGGAATGGTGTGAATAATACTGAAGGAGTAAAATTTGCAAGTGAAAATTTATAAAGATGTTGCCAGGACTGGAGGACCAGAGTTATAAGAAATGATTGAATAGGTTCTCTAGAACTTAGAAGTCTAAGGGGAGAATTGATAAGGGTATTCAAAACTATGAGTGCATAGAAAGGGTAAATGCAAGCGGGCTTTTCTCACTGAGTTTTGGCTGAGACTACAACTAGTCATGGGTTGAGCGTGAAAGGTGAAATGTTTAAGGGGAGCACAAGGGGAAACTTCACTCAGAGGGTGGTGAGAGTGTGGAATGAGCTGCCAGCACAAGTGATGGACGCAACTTTGGTTTCAATGTTTAAGAAAAATCTGTATAGCTACCTGAAGGACATGAAGGCTATGATTCGGATGCAGGTTGATGGGACTAGGCAGTTTAAATGGTTCAGCACAGATTAGATGGGCTGAAGAGCCTGTTTCTGGGCTGTAGTTTTCTATGACTCTAATCAAAACTGTTACCATCATCAGTTCTGCACAGATGTTTCAAAGGTGCATTTAATGTCAGAGAAATGTATACAAATACATCCTGAAGAGTTTTTTCTTCACAACCAAATTTTAAACATTACTCCAATTAAGAACCTTAAAGAAATGGTTAAGTTGTTGTTCCATTATGTTGAAATAAAACAAAAGTATGTGGAAGATCATTTACATCTTATTCTCCTGTTTATCACCTTGGATAACTACAGTCCACAGACAGTTATAACTTCAATATTAGTCTTTGAATATACATATCATCTGTGCACTTTGGATTTTTCTCAGTTTAATTAGTGCCACCACAGTCTGCTCAGAACTGTAAACAAGTACACTTGAACAAAGCTGAGGATTTACAGGTGGTCGATTCACGGCCAAGTTGAAACACCTGTGCACAGCCAATTGATCAATATCACAGGATACCCTATTTTAAATTGCATTCAGTTTGAAGTACCATATTTCAGGCTATGATGCATGGGTTGTAGGTGTACTACCACAACTGGTTTGCTCTACATGTCAAATTCAAGCAGATGGCACAGCCTTCTGCAGTGCTTAAGAACCAAAATCCCGTGATGGCATACTTCCCCAGGCATTTGTTTTGTTTGTGAAGTATTATTGGCAATTTATTCACATTGCAAGAAACTTCATTCACATCCCTAATTTCATCCTGTACTCTTTTATCTCTCAAAAGATGAGCAACCCTTATTAAACACCCAATTCCAAATATTGATGCCAAAAATGAAAATTTATTCTCCCAGCAATACAATAAAATGATGACACAATCAAAGACATTATGTGCCTTGCAATGAATAATCCAAAATTCTATACAGTAGCTGATTGTGAATTTCAATGTCAAAGATGCTACTTATTGAAACTTCTAGACTGCGAGATTTTTAGTACTTCACTTACGTTAGTTTCATTCATGGAACATGTGCTGTATAAAGCATTTGGGAATCACACCAATACTTATTAGCATCAATTAGCAAATTTAATGTAAAAGATGGAAAACCCTAATTAGGTCGGAATCTGATTAAAAGGGTTTTCCATAAATATCTAGCTGTAAGCTATAAATGTGTTACTGAGAACGAAAGAACCTTAAACAAAAAAAAAGCTGTAGAGAATATAGTAAAAAAAAACAAGCTGAAGCTGGAAAGCTGAACTAAGAGAAATGCTGAAAATATCCAGCAATCGGGCAGCAACTGTGGAGGGAGAAGCAAAGTTAATATTTCAGGTCAGTGCTTTCCATCAGAACTTAACTGTTTTTATCTCCACAGATGCTTCCAAACCATAATTTAATGTTTTAATTATTGTTCGGAGTATACTTTTGTGTCCACGCTGTAGTAAAACATTACAGTTATGCATGAGATTGAGAAAAAAATAACTATCATACAGTGATCAAGGTAACATTTACAAGAAAAAAATCACCTAAGCATATTTTGCATTTTCTTCCTTAAAATTCCAATACTTTATAGGCCCTAACTTTTAAATAACTACAAGGTTGAAATATCACAAACATCCGAAAGCCAATCACCCAGATACTTCAGGTGCAAGGGGTCTTGCTGAATGACAATATGTGCAGACAGGAACCTGAGCCAATGGTGACCTTCTCTTGACCCAATTCTATAAATTGGGTATTTAGGGATTGTTCTCTATCTATAATCATTGGAACCTTTGGAGGTAAGGACCGCACCATGACCCAAATAATCCATCGGTTTCATCTCTTCAAAGAGGCTACTGTTATTTTCAAAACTCACTGGTAACACTTGCCAATGTCTGTTCAATAATTCCATTAGCAGCAAAACATATGTTGGTCAGAGATTTTAAGTTATCAAACAAAAGTCAAAATATTTATACAAGCATTCACCCATCCAGGTTTATCACAGATTATCTGATTTTGTTTTTTGATACAGCATTTCAAAAGCCCTGGCATTGAACTATTTCTATTTATTGCTTCCCTGTTGAAGTAAGTTATTTCTGAATAGATTATATATTTCCTGTTGCTGCAGATTGTCTTATGAGAGTACAATGATGAACTGCATACTGTGACCCTTGCGGTCCATGCAGTGATGACCGGTTCACATTTAGGGGAGAGTTCCATGATTTTGATCGACTTCAGATGAAAGTTTAGTTATACATATCCAAATAAGGGCAGTATATGAGTGAGAGAGGAATCTAGAAATGACCACCAAGGCACACAACTTGACACAGACCTCCAGTCTGAAAAACAGCCATCGACCATCAACCTCTGCCTCCTAGCACTCAGCAAATTATGAATCCAATCCATTATCTCCCCCTGGATCCTATGTGATCTAATCTTCCAGTCTATCCTACCATTGCTATAGTCCACTTAGGCAACTGAAATTTTCATCTTAAATCTGAATGGTCAGATACCTCTTCCAAAATAAACTCAGCACCTATATTATTGTTTAGATACTATTCACAAAAAATCATTGGAATGTACTTCACAAGTCGTGATTTTGGAAGGTAATAGCAGACCAATGCATCGCCCTCCACTCCAACACCATCCTCTGAATGATAAGAGAAATGGGAATGATGAGATTGTTATGCTGAGAGCCATCAACAACCCAAAGGTCTAAAGGCAAAGCCAGTGTCTCCAGAAAAGATGTGAAGGCAGTAGAGAGGGACCAGAAAATACATTTTTCTCCAGGAGAACCACAGCCTTGATGTGGTTTGGAGTTTTGCGTGCCTCAATGACCCGAAGAGTTATGTTGGCTGCAATCAGGGCTTTATGCTTTGGCTCTTGGTAGGGTCACCATTGCCACACAGGTCAAATGGTAGAGTCCAGACTGAGTGGGCCACCCATCCCCCAGGTTTCAGGGTTCAGCTCAGGACTAACAACGCAAACTCGTCAAACAAAACTGTTACAGAAATAGCAATGAAGAATCCTTCTACATCTGTGTGCGACGGTATTCCTGAGTCTTCACCTGGGACTTGCTGGTTGGCAACAGTGGAAACCAAGAGAAAGCTACTGGTATGATGAAGAGAGCCCTAAACACCATCAAGATCAAAAGGACAGACAGAGAAGGAGGACTTTCATTGCTTCACTAAATGCCTGCAGGCGTCAACAAGAGGACAACAAGAGGACATGAGTTGAGAGTTAGGGGGCAAAAGTTTAAGGGTAACACGAGGGGGAATTTCTTTACTCAGAGAGTGGTAGCTGTGTGGAATGAGCTTCCAGTAGAAGTGGTAGAGGCAGGGTGGGTATTGTCATTTAAAGTACAATTGGATTGGTATATGGACAGGAAAGGAATAGAGGGTTATGGGCTGAGTGCAGGTCGGTGGGACTAGGTGAGAGTAAGCATTCGGCACGGACTAGAAGGGCCGAGATGGCCTGTGTCCGTGCTGTAATTGTTATATGGTTTATATGGTTATATGGTAACAGACAGTAAGTACAGTAAAAGATTTTTGAGGATGGTCTCTGAGATAAGCGGCTACATTAACAAGGATAGAACTGATTTCCTTAGAAATTTTGATCTCAAGAGACAGCCGTTAAAGGGCCAAATGCAGAATGTGAGCAATATTCTTCCACTTGCTGGAGAAAGATGATTCCTCGCTATAAAGCTTTATTGATGGGGTAGTAGAGTGTTAAAGGGGCCTAGGCAGGTTGGTGAAGAACCATCATAGATTTAAATCTTCACTGGCTACACGTGTGCTGCCAAAATCTGGAAGACAGCACATATGGTACATTCCTTCAAGAAAGGCAGCAGGGATACCCAAGTAATTACAGGCCAGTGTAACATGAGTGGTAGGAACATTACTGGAAAACTTTCTGATTGGCAGGATCAATCTTATCTTGGAATGGCAAGGATTGATCAGCAATAGTCAGCATGGATACACCGGTGGTAGATCCTGTCGGAGGTGGCATGGTAGCATAGTTGGTAGCACAATGCCTTACAGTACCAGTGACCAGGGTTCAATTCCCACTACTGCCTAAAAGGGGTTTGCATGTTCTCCCCGTGCCCATGTGGGTTTCCTCCCAGTGCTCTGGTTTCCTCCCACAGGTCAAAGACGCAACAGTTGGTAGGTTAATTGGTCATTGTATATTGTGTGATTAAGCTAGGGTTAAATCATGGAATTTCTGGGCGGCATGGTTCAAAGAGCTGGAAGTGCCATTCCGCACTGAATCTCAATAAATATAATCAATTAGAGTTTTTTGAAAAGGTGACAATGTATTGATGAAATTGTTGAGGTTATTTGCAAGGACTCTTGGGTCTGTTTCCTTATTATCCAGCAAAACCATTGAACGTTAGATATTAGAAGTCAATTTTGAATGTGGAGAAGTCATTGAAGTCACTACATGGAACATGGACAGTATCTAGGGTAGGCAGTGTGGCTTCAGTGCTTGGGAACAGCCAGCAGAGGTTGCATTATTCCCTTGCACTTTGCATTGTTCCAGGGAAAACAAGGTCAATCAGTGAACAAAAACTCTCATTATTCAGAAGTGAATTAGCAAATCATGCTGGAGATGATCATCAGATATTGAGGGAGTTTTATGCCGGAACAATGTTTCCAGTGCTAACAAAAGTCTTACTGGAATATCAGATGTTAAACTACCCATCTGGTACAAAGTGGACTAGATATGGATTCAATTTTACCCAACTCTGACGTATTTATTTTCAGATGTGCTGCAGCAGTGTTATTAAACGGCATTTCTAGGCCATCCATGAAATGGAAAAAGCTCATTAGATTTTTCAAAGTGAAGTAATTTTCCTGATTGTGAAAGTACTGAAAAGATTTTATACTAGAGAGCCAGGAGCTTTCCAAGTTGGAAATATTCCTCCCTCTTCTGTTAAAGGATATTTCTGAGAACATTTTTTCAGCTATGTAGTGAATTCTATCCAATATACTTTCATGAAGCTTAGTAGAATTCACACCGATCAAACTTCAGGACTTAGAGGTAATCAAGTTTAGAAAAATCCCAGAGCAAAATGTTGCAGATAATGGGTCCTGTTTGTTTATTTATTTATTTCCTCCTTTTTCTATATGATGTATTGCATTGAACTGCTGCTGCTAAGTTAACAAATCTCAATGGCACAAACCAGTGATAATAAACATGAATCTGATTCTGATTCTAATATCAGAAAATATTGAAATGCTTAGCACATCAGGCAGCATCTGTAGAGAAATAAAAATTATTGATATTTCAGACAGATGGCCTCTCTCCAGGGCTGACAGAACTTTATAAAATGATGAGGGATAGATAGGGTAGGCAGTCAATATCTTTTCCCCAGGGTAGAAATATCAAATACTAGAGGGCATGCATTTACGGTAAGTTGCTAGAAAGAGTTTAAAGAAATGAGAGACAAGTTTTTTTTAAACAAAGTGGTGAGTGACTGGAACAGGCTACTATGGGTAGTGATGTTTAAGAAGTCATTTAGGGAGGCCAATGAGTCTGCAGAAAATAGGGGATTGTACTATAGACTAGATGAAGGCAGAAGAGATTCAGTTTAAATTGGCATCATGGTTAGCACAAGGCTCATGGGCCAAAGGGCTTTTCCTGAGCTGTACAGTTCTATGTTCTGTGTTCTAACATACATCTATCAGTTGAATCTGCTAATTACTGTCCTGTGCTTAAGGTAAAAGGTATTTATGAAATTAGTATCCTATTTTTCCATTTCCAGAACCAACCCAAGAAGATACACCAGGAAAACTTATCAAACAATGTGGGAGGAAACTATAGAGCACCCACAGCCACAGAGATACAGAGCTGACACCAGACAAGCAGCTCCCAAGATCAGGAGTTGTGATGAACTACATATACCTGTCTGGACACGCCCCCCCCCACCCCCACCCCCGCTGACTGCTCCTGTGGCTCCTCCCACAGACCCCGGTATAAAGGCGATTGGAGGCACTGCCCCTTCCTCAGTCTCCAGGATGTTGTGTGGTGGTCGCTTGCTGCTTGTGCTTTCTTCCAGCCAATAAAAGCCTACCTTAACTCACATCTCCGAGAGTTATTGATGGTGCATCAGGAGTGAACCCATTTGCTGGAGCTGTGATGTACCATTGTGCCACCCAGATCTCTGGCTTTTCTTTGTATCTAGTTGAAATGATAGTAAGATTGTTTTTGACTGGATTGAAGTGACTTTGCGTAGTTTTCGCAGGTACAGTTTTACTCCACATGCTTGTTCTCATTTACCAACCACGGGTATGTTAAGGATTCAAAATCAAGAAGAGAAGAAGCGAGGCTCATAAAAGGGCCAAGCGGGCACTACAGTGATTATTCAGAAATACCTACATGAAATTCAGAAAGGATGACGTCAATGCAGCACCCGTTACTTAACGACTCCACCTGGAACAGAATGGGTAGAATGGAAGCCAAGCACTTCCTCATCTTTTCTTGTCTGGTGGTAGACATGAAGGGGCAGATGGATCGGCATTCAAAAGTAGCCCCACTACAATGAAACGCACAACCCATGTTGTTAGGGCACAGACTTTAACTAATGTGCTCTATCTTCTGTCTATATTGCCCTTCAGTAGTTTTCCCCAACACCATTGCTCTGGGGATGCACAATAGAGAAACTGTGATCCCCACATCTACATTCCGGAAGACCAAGGCTAAGTTACAACTTTTATTTGAGACAAATTCAGGCTTATGAGGGAAAGTGACAACTGAAGTTAGCGTCGACTGACCTTTAAAGAAAAGCAATAAGCTTCCTTAAGGCATCATTACAGCAGATTTATTGAAAAATAATATGACATTCAGTGCAGGAATATCTTTATATATACACTATAAATAGAATATTAGCTGACTTAGAAGGTTACAAAGCTGTCACATTCAGAATTCAAAGATGTGTTACAAGCTTCGACAGTGAAAGCCAGACTCACTTATCAAATCAGCCACACTCCTGAGAGCTTGTTAAAGCTGCACAACACTAGATCAGTTTTGTGAGGAATGGTGGCAGCTGCAACTAAATAACTGTACTCTGTGCTAATTTATGTGTCTGTTTTCAGCAGAAAGATGCTATGCTTATCATAGGCACAGTATTAATTAATATTTATTTACTGTAAGTAATGTCATTTGAGGATCTTCATGAGTTCACGCTCCCTCCATTTGCCTTTGCAATATAAAATGGAGACGTTGGGAATGTTGGAACCTGAACTGCCTCAAAAGATATTCCACAACAATTACTTTTCATTTTGTTTGCAGTAAGATTTTTACATATTTTACTCCAAGCATTTGTTCATTTTGCTGGGTAACCCACCATTTTTGAATTGTGAATACTTTGTCCTGGCTACGTCCTCCATTATTTTTGGTACTTTTTCTATTATACTTATATAAAAAAAAAGAAATGCTCAGCAGATCAGGCCATATCTATAGACTATACCTACGGCCAAATATTTGTAAGAAATGGGAAAAATAGTAAAGAAGTTTCATAAGCTGTAAGGAGGGTGGAGAAGAGAGGATGGCCGATTGGGTACAACCAAGGTGAAGAGACCTTTTCTCTTCAAGGTGGCAGCACGCCGCAGTTTGCAGCGGCCTCTCCGGAGTTGATATCTGTTATTTATCAAGCGGGGTGCTGTGCACAATCCTAATCTGATGAAAAACGTATGTGGGAGCACGGAGGAACATCTGGAAATCTTCGGGAAGGCCTTCTTCGTTGCTGCTGCTGTTGTGAGGTCCAGGTCTCTGCTGAGAAGAACAGGACCCCAGTCCTTGGGGTCATGTTGCTGGTGGCTGGTGGTGGGGGCGTTGTAGTGTGCTCAGCAGAGGATGGTGCTCAGAGAGGCTGTGCCGGAGGGGATGGTCGGAGGCTCAGAGGTTCGACGGACTTGGAGTCCGCTGCGGTCGGGGCGCTTTCACTGTGTGCTGCGTCTGCGAGGCTGAGTCCAGCAGCGCTTTCATTGTGTGCTGTGTCTGCGAGGCTGAGTTCAGCGGCGCCGTGGAAGTCCATAGTGGGGGTATTCCCTTCTGCTGCCTGCGTGGGATGACGAGTCTGTCGGGACCCTGAGGTCTTGTGGAAACTGTGTGGTGGTTTCTTTTGAACTTATAGTCTTTTAACATCTTTGGACTATTTTTACTGTGCCCATGGTCTGTTTTTTTTATCAATTATGGTATTGTTCACACTGTTGTAACTATGTGGTTTTGTGTAGGTCTTGTAGCTTTAGTTTTTGTTTTGTTGGGTGGTAGAGTTGGTCTCCTAACTTGGTGTGTCTGGGTAGTCTTGTTTTGTCTGGTGGATTTGGGGCTCCTTTCTGGAAAACGCGCTAAGATGGTAGCATGATATTAATACGCAGCAGCCTCTCCGGACTCTGGATTTGGGGATTGCCAAACGTTATGTGGATTTTCTGGTGTAGTCTGTTTTGTCACATGCTTTTGTGATATCATTATGGAGGAACGTTGTTTCATTTTTTAACTGCATTGCAGTTGTGGTTTCTAAATGACAATAAACCGAACTTCAATGCAAATTCAATTCAATTCAAATCAAAGACATTCCCCCTCCCTCCCTCTTTTCCCCTGCAACTTTTTTCTCTCATTTCCAGTTCTGTGAAAGGGTTTTTGATCTGAAACATTAATTCTGCTTCTCCTTCCATAAATATGGCCTGATCTGCAAAGTATTTCCAGCATTCTGTGTGTTCATTTTAGATTTCCAGTATCGTCAAGTTTCCTTCTATTTCCATCTTTTCCATTACACATGCAAAACTGTGCAGATGGAGATTTCAATTTCATGTGGCATCAGCGTGGTAGACGTTCACAAATGGGATAATGAAATGTGTTTTAAGTGTGTGTGTGTGTGTGTGTGTGTGTGTGTGTGTGTGTGTGTGTGTGTGTGTGTGTGTGTGTGTGTGTGTGTGTGTGTGTGTGTGTGTGTGTGTGTGTGTGTGTGTGTGTGTGTATGCTTTGTTTTATTTCAGAAATCTTTGCTGTCATGTAGAACTTCATGCTGTGGGACATTTAATGGCTCCAATTTTTTTTAAGATATTGAAGTTGGAAAAGTTAGAAAATTTAAAGCATTTTTACTATTCAATTAATACCAGAAAATAACACATAGACTTGGGCTGCTAGAGGACAAGTAACTTTTGTCATATTTTCAATAATATTTGTATATTTGTATCACTCAGCTGCCAGCCAATGATCATCACAAACCAGAGATGATGACAATTTCAACTCCCCGCAAAATTTAATTACTCTTCTCAGTGCACACTACCTGCATCATGAGCATTCCTACAGATTCAGTAGTGCAACTCACATAAATGCTATGGCTGATTGAGTAAATCAAAGACTGTACATGCCAGCATTGTGATAGAATTTTCACACTTGATTAAGTGCATTTGCAACAATCAAGAATTTTGTCAACATGCAGGAGAAAGCAGTTGGCATCATCAATTAGCTGTCTAATTACCTAATGCATCCATCATCAGTGCGCTATGGTTTGACAAGACTAGAATTTCCAGTTAATGCTACTAAATCCTAATTCACTTGATTCTGAAATAGTTCCGAAGGAATAGAAAGTCATAACTGTCACTCCACTCTTTAAGAAGGGAAGGAGCGAAAGACAGGACAGTTACCTGACTTCAATGGTTGGCAAGATGTTAGATCCCATTGTTAAGGATAAAGTTCCGGGGTACTTGGAGGCACATGATAAAATAATCCAAAGTCAGTATGGTTTCCCTCAGACGATATCTTGTCTGACAAATCTGTTGACATTTTTTGATGAAATAGTAGGCAGGATAGACATAGGAGAGACAGTGGTTGTTGTTAACTTGGATTTTCAGCAGTTCTTTCATATGAGACTGCTAAACAAGTTAAGAGCCCATGGTATTGCAGGAAAGATACGAGCATCGACAGAAAATTGGCTAACTGGCAGAAAGCAAAGAGTGGGAGTAAAGGGAATCTTTTCTGGTTGGCTGACAGTGATTACTGATGTCCCACAAGGATCACTTTTGGGAATGCAACTTTCACATTTTATGTTATTGACCTGGATGATGGAATTGATGGGTTTGTGGACAAGTTTACGAATGATATGAAGATAGGTGAAGGGCAGGTAATGTTGATGAAGCAGGAAGTCTGCAGAAGGACTAGGACAGATTAGGAGAATGGTCATACACTTTGGTAAAAGGAATAAAGGTATGAACTATTTTCTAAACAGGAAGAAAATTAAGAAATCAGAGGGACAAGGGGCTTGGGAGACCTAGTCAAAGATTCCCTAAAGATTAAGTTACAGATGGAGTCAATAGTAAGGAAGGCAAATGTAACGTTAGCATTCATTTTGAGAAGTTTGGAATATAAAAGCAAGGATGTAATGTTGAGTCTTTAAATGCCATTGGTCAGACCGTATTTGGAGTATTGTGAGCAGTTTTAGGCCCCAGATCTAAGAAAGAATTTGCAGGCAATGGAGAGTGTCCAGAGACGACTTGCTAGAATGATCCCTAGGATGAAAATATTAATGTATGAGGAGCTTTTGATGGTGCTGGGCCTTTAATCACAAGTGTTTAGAAGAATGAAAGGGGAATCTCTTTGAAATGTACCAAATATTGAAAGGATGAGATAATGTGCCAATGAAGAGGGTGTTTACATTAATAGGAGAGACTGGGACCAGAGAGATCAGCTTTAGAATAAAAGGATGCCCATTTAGAAAAGAAATAAGGATGAATTTCTTTAGATAGAGGTTCATGAATCTACGGAATTACTACAGACAGTTGTGGGGGGTCAAGTATATTTAAAGTGGAAGTTGATAAATTTTCAATTAGTAAGGTTACAGGGAGAAGACAGGAGAATGGGGTTGAAAGGGAAAATAAATCAACCTTCATTGAATGGCAAAGCAGACCCAATGGGCCAAATAGGCTAATTTTGCTCAAATGTCTTATGGTCCAATTTTTGAATTAACTATGGTTTTGCTTTATGTGACTTGCACAGTGATAACTTGCAGCAAAAGCTGGCCCCAACCTTCATAATGAGGTGCTTTATGACAAAAGACCATTCTGTGGATAATGGGAACACTTTGGTGAGGGATGGGAGGGTGAGTGAGGTAGGACAAGATCTATAGAACCATAAAACATTGCAGCACAGAATCCCTGACAAAAAATGGTGCAAAAGCTTCAATATCTATAAAGTTTTGTCATACAACTTAAAAACTAAATGTTTCAGATTCTTTTATGCATTGATTCCCTATCTAAAACAATTAGAAATTACAGAAAACATTTAAAAATCAGTTGAAGTGCGGCAATAAACTTCTCTTGATTAATTATAAAAAAACTTAAGCATTTAAAAACATTTTAAAACAGAGTAAAAAGCGCTAAACGAAATATTCTTTATCAAAGATTTCAATATCCTCTTTTTGGAATGAATGGGAATGCAAACTGTGCACCCTGGCCCAGGACCACCGCGTGAGTCCTTATCTGAACTCCTGAAGGACCCCAGTGTCAAAGCATGGTCAGCAAAATAATAGTGAAGAGATCACCATTGCTTTGGGGTTTCTGCGTTCACATCCATTTGCACGGAACTCCTAAAGTTGCTGACAGTTGCATCGAAAATATTGTTGTCAGTTTCGGCAGTTTCTTATCAAAGAACAGTGCAGCAATCCATTAAAGTCTCCTGCAGTGATCTGCCACATCCTGAACAGTAAAAGGCAGCATCTTTGTGGGGGGGGCGGGGGGGCATAAACACAAGAGACTCCACAGCCGCTGAAAATCTTCAGTAGCACTACAAAATGCTGGAGGAACTCAGCAAACTAGGCAGAGTCTATAGAAGAGAATTAATGTTTCGGGCAGAGACCCTTCATCAGGGCTTCAGGACATTTTTATTTCCAATGTCTTATTCATATCATTCACTATTTTGTTTTATGTACATGGCTCAATTATCCATTGTCAATGGTCAATGTCCCAACACTGATGAATGGCAGAGTCAGTGAGTCAAGAATTCATGGTCCAACACAAACATTCCTAATTTCAGTCGAATTGAAAGTAAAACTTGTAACTATACACTATCATGCAAGACATTACAAAGCACATTACATTGAATGAAACACTTTTGAAGTGTATTCCCTAGACTAACTTAAGGAAATGGAACAGCCATTCTGTGCTTTGTGAAGGCTCCATTTTTTGTTGTTATTATAAACTATTATTGAAGTTAATAAATGTCAAAACTTTAACCTGATTTTAATGAGCTGTGTGGATATATTCTCTTTTCTTTTTAAATCTTTTTATTAATTTTAAACAAACATAAATGAAACATGAATACAGAGAGTTTGAAAGTACATAATTATTGTGTGGATACATTCTCAATGAGCAAAATATTCCATTTTATTAAAAGCTATTCAGAAGAAATTGTACAAAGTGCCTGGACTATGCTAACCCATCCTTCATGCCACATTTTCCCCACATAATCACTGTAATTATACTAAACTTCCATTGTTTGATGCATCTAATCAGAGTTGTGGCCTCAAGTGTAGTGGAGTGGGTCACCCAGAGCAACCAGACCTCTGATGGTGATACCTGAGACACCATCCTTACACAAGTCCTATAGTCTTTGGACTGCTCAAATTGACAACGTATTTTCAATTGTTTCTAAAAGTATCTGATTATTTTAATTAATATTAATATTTTAAGTGAAAACATTAGCATGCACATTTCCATCCAGTTTGATGACTCTGTAAAAATGTGCTTAGAGATACCACCTATTCAGGCGTAAAACTAAGGGACTAAATTTGGTCTAAACATTCCTTCAGTTCATGCAATCTGGAATTGTCTTTCGTCACATGGCCCTTTGAACATGCTCCACCATTTAGTAATTACATAGCTGGTAAGATTTAGAATAAAGAACAGAACAAGTCTTTATCCATGCCAAGCATGATATCAAATCACTTATGGCTGCAGATAATCCTTGTTCCTCCATTCCCTGCACGTTCACGTGCCTTACTCAAAAACCCCTGCTTCCATCACGCCCCTACCCCGGCAGTATATTTCATGCACCTGACATTCAGTGTGTAAAAAAAATACCTTGCTCTTCTCCTTTAAACATTCTCCTTTCACCTTAAAGCGATGTATACTAGTATTTGACAGCCGATCTCATTGCAATCTCAACTTTGCATCCTTTACTCCCACTTTCCCAAAAGTACGATGTGTTGCAAATGGCAGTGGGGCAGGGACAGGGCGGGGGTGTGCTAACACAGTGTCACTAGTGGAGAGCACAAAACAAAACGAGGAGATCTGACATAGAAGGAGAAAGTTAGTCATCAGACATATTTAAAAACTCATTATTGAGTTTGGAAGATGCCCATTGGAAGATGAGACGTTGTTTCTTTAGCTGATTTTGGACATATTATAACAGTGCAAGGGGCCACAGATACGGTAGATAGTTCACAGTGGGCTGGAATGGAAAATTAAAGTGGCAACTGGATGTTCGGGGTAAAACCTGGCTTCTGTGCAAATATTCTGAATTTAGTTTGTTTAAACATATCTAGCACACCTAAATTCTAATGGAAAATACTTCCTTTCAGATGCAAATGTAAATGTGTTCAGTGGACCAGTAAAAATAATTTTTGAAGCTATGAATGAATGCCAGGACAGCACACACAATATATTGGATGAACTCAGCAGGTCAGGCACCATCTACAGAGGGAAGTGAACAATCTGCGTTTTGGGCCAAGATCCATCATCAAGACTGAATGAACACAAGGTTTCTGCATGATTTCATTAGATTAAGTTTTTGCATGGATTACAATCTTCTAATATTAAAATAGAAGTATATACCCGATCTGTTTTGCTCCATCTTACTAAAAATTACTGGTCCGTGAGTTCTGTTATAGATATAATGGAATACGATTATATAGAGGAGATAAACTTGCATGAAGTTCTCAGTTTAGGGCTTGGTGAGACCCACTCTAGATGTCCGTGGTGCAGTTTTGTTTTACTAAATGCAGTTTACTAACTAATTCCTGGGAAGGCAGTACTAACCCATGAAAGGCTGTTGCTACTATATTCATTGAAATAACTAAGAATGAAAGGAGATTTTGTAGAGAACTATGAAATTCTAACATTAACAGTAAGAAACTGTAAGTGTATAAAACCATTATGGGAATCATATATACGCCTCCAAATAGCAGTCAAGATGTGGGATTGAGATTGCAAAGGGAGCTGGAAAAGGCATGTAATAAAGGTAATGTCACAATGCGGGATTTCAGTATGGAAGAGGATTGGGAAAATTAGGCTGGTGTCAGTTCACAAGAGTGGGAATTTGTTGAATGCCTAAGAGATGACTTTTTAGAGACATACAGACAGACATACTTTATTGATCCCGAGGGAAATTGGGTTTCGTTACAGCCGCACCAACCAAGAATAATGAAGAAATATAGCAATATAAAACCATAAATAATTAAATAATAAATTAATCATGCCAAGTGGAAATAAGTCCAGGACCAGCCTATTGGCACAGGGTGTCTGACACTCCGAGGGAGGAGTTGTAAAGTTTGATGGCCACAGGTAGGAATGACTTCCTATGATGCTCAGTGTTACATCTCGGTGGAATGAGTCTCTGGCTGAATGTACTCCTGTGCCTAACCAGTACATTATGGAGTGGATGGGAGTCATTGTCCAAGATGGCATGCAACTTGGACAGCATCCTCTTTTCAGACACCACCGTCAGAGAGTCCAGTTCCACCCCCACAACATCACTGGCCTTACGAATGAGTTTGTTGATTCTGTTGGTGTCTGCTACCCTCAGCCTGCTGCCCCAGCACACAACAGCAAACATGATAGCACTGGCCACCACAGCCTCATAGAACATCCTCAGCGTCATCCAGCAGATGTTAGAGGACCTCAGTCTCCTCAGGAAATAGAGACGGCTCTGACCCTTCTTGTAGACAGCCTCAGTGTTCTTTGACCAGTCCAGTTTATTGTCCATTCATATCCCCAGGAATTTGTGATCCTCCACCATGTCCACACTGACCCCTTGGATGGAAACAGGGGTCACCGGTGCCTTAGCCCTCCTCAGGTCCACCACCAGCTCCTTAGTCTTTTTCACATTAAGCTGCAGATGTTTCTGCTCGCACCATGTGACAAAGTTTCCCACCGTCACCCTGTACTCAGCCTCATCTCCCTTGCTGATGCATCCAACTATGGCAGAGTCATCAGAAAACTTCTGAAGATGGCAAGACTCTGTGTTGTAGCTGAAGTCCGAGGTGTAGAGCAGTTTGAGTTTGATCCTACTGGGGAAAAGACTATCTTAGATTGGGCATTGTGCAATAACCCAGATCTTATTGGGGAGCTTAATGTAAAGGAACCATAAATGATCATAATATGATTGAATTCATACAATTTGAAAGGGAGAAAAACAAGTCTCATGTATCAGTATCGCAATGAAATAAATGGAATTACAGTGGCATGAGAGAGGAGCTTACCCCGGTGGATACTGGCAGGGATGACGGCAGAGCAGAGGTGGCTGAAGTTTCTGGGAATAGTTCACAAGGTGCAGGATAGATTTGTCCCACAGAAGAAGTTGTTCTCAGATGGCAGAGGTAAGCAACTGTGGCTGGCAAGGAATGTTAAGGACTGCATAAAAACCAAAGAAAGTACATGTAAGGTAGCAAAAGTGAATGGGAAGTTGGATGATTGGGAAACTTTCAAAATCCAACAAAAGGCAACTAAAAAAGCAAAAAGAAAGGAAAAGGTGAAAAATGAGGCAAACTAGCCAATAATATAAAGCAGGATACTAAACGTTTTTCAGTTATAGAAAAAATAAATGGGGGCGGGGGGGAGAGGTGATATTGGACCACTGGAAAATGAAGCTGGTGAGGTAGGAATGGGAGACAAAGAAATGGCAGATGAACTTAATGGGTACTTTAATCAATCTTTACTGAGGAAGATGCTATCAGTGTACCAGAGGTCTGTGAGTGTCCGGGAGCAGGAATAAGTGCCATTGCTATTACAAAGGAAAAAGTGCTAGGCAAACTCAAAGGTCTTAAGGTGGTTTAAGCCAGATGGATTACATTTCAGAACCTTGAGAGAGGTTGCTGAAGAGATAACGGAAGCATTGGTCATGATCTTTCAAGAATCATGTGATTCTGGCATGGTCCTGGAGGACTGGAAGATTGCAAATGTCACTCCACTCTTTAAGAAGGGAGGAAAGGAAAAGAAAGGAAATTATAGACCAGTTAGCCTAACCTCAGTGGTTGGGAAAGTGTTAGGGTTTATTACTAAGGATGAGGTTTCAGGATACTTGGAGTCTAATGATAAAATAAGCCAAAGTCAGCATGGTTTCTGTAAAGGGAAATCTTGCCCGACAAATTTTTTAGATTTCTTTGAAGAAATAACAAGCAGGGGAGAAAAAAGGAGAGAGAGTGGGTGTCATTTACTTGGATTTTCAGAAGGCATTTGATAAGGTGCCACACATGAGGCAGCTTAACAAGATAGAATCCTATGGCATTACAGGAAAAATACTGGCATGGATAGAGGAATGGTTGACAGGCAGGAGGCAGCGAGTGGGAATAAAAGGGGCCTTTCTGGCTGGTTGCCAGTGACTAGGGGTGTTCCTCAGGGGTCAGTATTGGGATGGCTGCTTTTTACATTGTTTGTCAGTAATTTGGACAATGGAATTGATGGCTTTGTGGCAAAGTTTGTGGATGATACGAAGATAGGTGGAGGGGTAGGTAGTGCTGAGGAAGAAATGCAATTGCAGCAGGACTTAGACAAATTGGAAGAATGGGCAAAAACGTGGCAGATGGAATACAGTGGTGGGAAATGTATGATAATACATTTTGGTAAAAGGAACAATAGTGCGGGCTATTATCTAAATGAGAGAAGGTTCGAATGTCAGAAATGCAGAGGGAATTAGGAGTCCTCGTGCAGGATTCCCAGAACGTTAATTTATAGGTTGAGTCTGTGGTAAAGAAGTCAAATGCAATGTTGGCATTTATTTCAAGGGGAATAGAATATAAAAGCAAGGAGATAATGCTGAACCTTTATAAGGCACTAGTCAGGCCACACTTAGAGTATTGCCAACAGTTTTGGGCTTTATATCTCAGGAAGGACATGTTGTCATTGGAGAGAATCCAATGGAGGTTCACTTGGATGATTCCGGGAATGAAGGGGTTAACACATAAGGAGTGTTTGGCAGCTTCAAGCCTGTACTCTCTGGAATTTAGAAGAATGTGGGATCTCATTGAAACCTACTGAATGTTGAAAGGACTAGATAGAGTGGATATGGGGAGCATGTTTTCTATGGTCGGGTATCCAAAACTAGAGGGCACTGCGTCAAAATTGAGAGGTGATGTTTTGGAACAGAGGTAAGGAGAAATTTCTTTAGCCAAAGAATGGTGTATCTGTGGAATGCTCTGCCAGGGACTGCGGTGCAAGCCAAGTCCATGGTATATTTAAGAAGGAAGTTGAAGGTTTCCTGATCGATCAAGGCATCGAAGGATATGGTGACAAGGCAGGTGTATGGGGTTGACTGAGATCCGGTATCAGCCATGATGGAATGGTGGAGCAAACTTGATGAGCTGAATGGCTTAATTCTGCTTCTATGTCTTATGGTCTTATTATCAGACTAGATCAGTGGTTCCTAACCTTTTCTATGCCCCACACCCCTAGGAAATGTTTGATTAATATTCGCTCCCCCTACAAAAGTAATATCACATTTGAAGATGAAGAAGTCTAATTTCTAATTTTTGAACCACAAATTGAACCATATACTATGGGTGAACAAGTTGAACTTAAAAAATAAGCTTTTAACTCAGTGCATAAAATGCAAATATAAATTGAGCAATTAGATTCTAATTTATTCAGAAAAAATTGTAAACCGTAAAATCAATCCCAATTGTGAACATAAAATTCAATGACTTCTTTGCTGCTGCTTCTCATTCATGATTTTGTCAAAACGTGGAACTTTCTTGCTGACTGCGATCCGCAGGTCTGCCTGTGGATTCAGGCGATTCCTAGATTTTGTCTTGATTGACAAAAGAGAACTGAATCCAGATTCACAGAAGTACGTTGTTGCAAATGGAATGAGGACACGGAGTGCTTTTCCACCAAGTCTTGGGAACATATCCAGTGCTGCACATCAAAACTCTTCCAAAGTCTTGCTTTCAAATTGCATTTCAAGAGCTTGATTTGTCCGCAAATCAATAAGATCTTCCTTCAGCTCTTCATCGTCTGACATCTTCTCCAAATTGTAGGAATATGGATTCATGATCCATTCTTCTGAAATCTTCAGGTCTCTAGCAACAAAATATCCATCAAACAATTCTGACAGCATTTCCAAATGAGCCTCAATTTCTTCGCACACAGTAGGAGTTATGGATCCAGCTTCATCAACCATCTCTTCTAGTGAAGGAAGATTTGAGAGACTACCTCTTTTGATCCTTCAATGCCAAAGACATAACTTTTCTTTGAAGGCATTCAACTTTTCACAAGCCTTCAATGTTTATCCCTTTTCCTTGAAGAGAAACACTTAGGTCATTCATACAAGTGAAAATGTCAGCTGAGTAAGCCAGCATTTGGGCGAATTCCTGTGATTCCATTGCCCCAACCAGATCACATTCACACTCCTCCAGAAAAACTTTGATTCCTTCCCGCAGTTCAAAGAAGCGGGTTAAAGCTTGTCCTTGTGACAACCAACGGACTTCTGTATGGAAAAGCAAAACTGAATGCTCACTTCCCAGATCCTCACAAAATGATTTGAAGATGTGATGGTTCAAAGCACGTTCCCTGATCCAGTTGATGATCTTCACACAAGTATCAAGGACTTTCTTCAAATTTGGAGGCAATGTTTTTGATGCCAAAGCATGCCAATGAAGTTTGGTAACTTGCAAGTCTAGAATCTCCTTTCTCATCAATGCAGAAAAGCCAGATTTATTTCCAAGCATTGCAGGTGCCCCGTCAGTGCACACAGAACCAATGACTTTGATATCTAAATCATATTTGGCAAAGAAGTCTTTCACCAGCTGCATCACATCCTTTGCAGTTGTGTTTGTTTTCAGATCTTTACAAAACAGGAAATCTTCCTTCACAGCACCATCATTGACATACCTCACTAATGTTGACTACAACTGGAGACATCAGTTGACTCATCCAACTGAATAGAGATTTTAAGAGGACTAGCTCTGACATTTGGGATGACTTGGTCCAAAATATCTTCTCTCAAATCACTGATTTGGTTGTGAGTGACATTATTTGATAGGGACACCTGTTCAAATTTTTTTCTTGCTTCTTTGCCCAGGATAATTGTTGCCATTTCAGGTGCACACGGCTTGATGAGATCTTCTGCAATTGTATGGGGCTTCTTGGATTTGGCCACTTTATATACCACTTGGTATGAAGCAAGAAGTAGTGGTTTTTCAACAGAAATGAAACCTAATTTTGGAAGAGTTCCTTGTGAATCAAAACAAGCTCTTTTGATTTTCAATGACCCAACATCATGTCCTTCAACATCAGCTCCGCCATGCTTGTTCTTGAAGTGCTCTTGAAGCTTGGATGGCTTCAGATTTGAGTTGGAAAACACAACGCTACAAAGAATGCACTGGGGTTTTTGCAAGCCATCATTTCCTGTTGTGCAAGTGAAACCAAAGCACACATAGTCATCATTCCATTTCCTTCTTTTTGACATGATGAAGGGTTAATGAAGGGTTAAGGGTGAAGAGAAAAATATGAGCTAATATGAGAAAAACTATCTGACTAAAGTCAGGGATGACCGCTTTACTCAACCAGACACGCCTATAGCAGAGTATCGCGAGAGATACACTTTCGTATATTATATTACGATATTATCTGCAGTTACGCCAAGATAAATTGTCAGGTGGAAATGCTACGGGGACACGATGTGACTTATTAGGCCACTCTTTACTGAATTTACACACCTATTTCCGATGATTACCAGAGATATGAACTCCCATCACACGATTCAAAGTCCTCGGTGCTAAACGTGATACCTCAACTAACACAATTCAAAATTATCAACGATTCAAGAAAAAAACCTTTTAAGAGAAAAAAAACTTTGAAATTCAAAAACTTCTCTAATGCATTGAGACAAATACGAATGAATGACTTCGGCTGCTTTTTATCAAAATTCGGCTTTTTAAAATTTTATAATTGAATTACTTACCTACTATCTGCAGGTTTGGTTTAAACGCGAAGTCGTTACTCGATGGTTGATTCAGGATGTATAAAGATTTTGGCATTACGAGATGATTTTTAACTCTGAGAGGTAACCTTCTAGCTAACATTGATGTGACTCCTTGACTCTGAGGTGTAACTCCCAGGTAACACTGATGAGAATCCTCAATGCTAACTCGGGCAGCGGGAGACTGGAGTGAGTTTACGTCTCTCTCGACTCGGGCAGCGGGAGACTGGAGTGTGCTTGGGACAAGCGTTACTACCACTTCTCAAGGCACACTGGCAGACTCACTTACGGACACCTGAAGGCTTTGTCACTACCCACAAGAAATAGATCAGGAGTATGGTGGAATTCTGTCTAGTGGCTGGTGAGTGCAAATCACAAGAGCTTCCCCTTCAATAGATGGCCTCCAGGTCAGATAGAGTTTTGCATTGCAGAGGAACTAAAAGTTATGGGGGAAAGGCAGGTAGTCAGAGCTGAGTCCATGTCCGGATCACCCATGATCTTAGTGAATGGCGGAGCAGGCTCGACAGGCCAGATGACATACTCCTGCTCCTCTTTCTTATATCTTCTTGTAAGAAGCTCAGTGGCATCCAGAAAAATACAACCATCTCAATTGCCAACCAATCATCTAACTAAATGGTAATTCCTTCCAACACTGGTTGTAGAAGGTGTAACAAACATAATGCACTGCTCCCAAATGACTCTGAAATTATCTCTTAAGCCCCTAAATTCTAGGAATAGAAGTTCAACTGCACAAGAACATCACCAATTTCAGATTCCCCTCAAGGCCATGGACAATCCTGACTTGGAAGTATATCACTGTTCCTTCATTGTCACTGGATCTAAATCCTTAAACTCCTTTCCTTGTGGGACAATGCTTATATGACGCTATTGGCCTGGGCTGCTACTGCAAGTGAATTTTTCATTACACCTGTTCATACATGAACTTGTAGTAAACTCAACTTTGACTTTGATCAAAAAGACTGTACTAGTTTCAAAAGGTAGGCACTGCCACCTTCACAAATACAATTCAGGAAGGGAAATAAATGATGGCCTTTCCTACAAAACCAAAATGCTAAAAAAACATTTTGTATTTTAATTATATGATGTTGAATTTTGGCCGAGGCTCTGAAATTATTCCATAGTCTACAAAAACTGTCAGAGTAACTTTAACACCAATTTATATGGGTAGATGGTAGATTATTTTGATTCAGTAATTGGCATGCAATGTTTGAGGATATATTTGCTTGGCTTCCAAGATTATATAGTCCAGCTCTGGTGTGTGTGTTTAATTCACAGCCTTCTATTTTGGAATATTTCTAGTTGAGACAACCTTATCCAAAATTTATTGACTGAAATCCAATGTATGTTAGCAACTGGAACCTGGCATGGAAGGATTTTTTTTAAGGATTATATGGGTCGGCACAACATGGAGGGCTGAAGGGCCTGTACTGTGCTGTAGTGTTCTATGGTTCTATGGTTCTATGGATAGGTCTGGACTTGAACTTCTGTGTGTTGAGATGATGAGCGTAAACTGGTGAAACGATGCTCCATTTAAGTTTTCCGCTAACATCTGGATCAAACTGCAATGTTAAAGTACACCTGCATAATCTGTTGTATTCTGTAAAAATGTATAGCCTTGGTTTAACCAATCTGCTTCAGGCAAAATTCTGCTGAAGACTGGCAGTTCTGCTTCATGCTATAGAGAGGAGACATAGGATACGTATGTAGTCTGTCTTCATGGGATTGGAGATAATCCGGGAACAAGAGAAAATAACCAATGTCATTCCATTAGCTTTCTTTCATCACATTGTTCTTATTATAAAATGCACTACGCATTTTAAATTTCAAGCTTCCCTCTTGGCAGCACGTCAAATATCAAAAAGGAGTTGTGAATCGATTGTATCTTGTTTAAATTTGCAGTCGCATTTTAGATACAGTATTAAATGAGCAATTCCAAGACCTCAAAGGAAAATGAAAATCATACATGTGTTAGGAGCATTGATTTTGTCAATAGTCTCAAAGGCAAGCCACTCTAAATTTTAACTGAATGCTTCACGGAATTAAGTTTAAAATCAATGTTTCTCAAAAACAAAAAATACATTTCAATCTCCTTATACAACTCACTAAACATGCAAACTGTAGTTTGATTTCAGATCCAAACACAGTGGCCTACAGTCAGTAGTGAACCACCTCTTGCTACTCATTTCATCTGCATCTTTCCACAGACTTTTCAACAGACAATTTATGATACCTTGAGGAAGCACTAGCAAAATTGTCTCTTCAAAAATTAGATTGAGGAATTTTTATTAAGGTATAAGCATAAAACAGGAAATCTTGGAATTTTTAACTCAAAGCCAAATCATATATAGAAAGCAACCAAAACAAAGGAGAAAAAGATGGGATTAAAAAGGAGAAATAAAAATGAGAGAAAGAAAAGTAAAGTAATATCTCCAATAATGAATAAAATCTAAAAAAAAAAGAGACTCCAGGCTTGTACAGCACAGATTGTTGGACAATAATTTAGAAACAACACCATCAAAAGTTTATTGACTGGGAGAGTTCCAAGTTTCTTTTCTGGCATAGTAACAGCCTAGTAATTAAATATCACTGTCTCATGCTCTTCATGTTTATGTCAAATCACTAGGCTAGGTATCAGTGTAGCAAAGTTTAAGGATACAGCTTGCTGATTTTCACATTTGACTACACTCTTTTAGACACCAGAAATTCTGTCTGATTTACTCCTTTGTAGTGGATAACCTCAGTGAATAACATTGTGAAATCTGGTCACTGGGAACTAGGCTTGAGGCTTAACTAAATGCATGAATTCAGGAAGGTACAGAACTTTGCAACCTGAAAGTTCAGTTGCAGTTGTCTAATTCTCAGAACTGCATGGTGCAGGGAACATTTTGCCTGTTGTGCACATGCTGCCTCTTCAAAAGGCCTATTTAATTATCCCCACTCCACTACTCCGTCCCAAGAGAGACAGGGATTGTTTTTCTTTTCATAAATATATATTTTTTGTGTATGGCTGTATTGTACTGCTATCTTATATATGTTTGCTCTCTTATATGTGCCTTGTTCTGTGTGTGATTGTTGGTACTAAGTTTTGCACCTTGGCCCTCCCTGGAGTAACGTTGTTTCATTTGGCTGTATGTATAGTTGAATGACAATTAAACTTGAGATTGAACGTTTCTAATTTTCTGCTGAAATTATTAATAAGCCTCCTTCTACATCCATTTGAGTCCAATGTACTGTAGGACCAAAAATCCTTAAAATTTCCTTATCTCCCAGCTGCTATTCACTGTCTACCATTTGGTTCTGCCTACATTTAATGACATTAAGTTATTTTAATAAATTTATTCTCTGTATTGAGCATCTTTGGCAAGACATTCATAGTCATTCTCACCCAGCGATTCTGGAACAGCCCTCTACCCCTCTACCATACATTTCCTAAATGGACATTAAACCAATGAACACTCCTCACTTTTTAAAAATATATATATTATTTATGTTTTTGCACTATTTTAATCTATTCAATATACATACATATAAACATACTGTAAGTTATTTAGTTATTTATTTATTTATTCGATGTCATATATTGCATTGAACTGCAAATGCTAAGTTAAGAAATTTCACGAACCATGTCGGTAATAATAAATCTGATTCTGATAAATCCCATTATGGTGACAGTTTTCCTTTCCTGTATGATATTACTGAATTAGTTTATCTTCTGTAAAAGTTTACAGTCCGAGGTTTTATGAAACCTATTTTTTTAATTTCAAATTTCTTTGACAATATTCAAGTTCTCATAACATCACAGTAGTACTTAAATTCTTTTCTTTGGTTTAAAACAAAGCTCTAACCGCTGGATTATTATTCTGGAAACATTGCCAGTATATTGCCGTTGGCTTAATAACATGCAAGCAATTACATGCAGCACAAAGCTGTATATCAGGATACCATGAGAGGACTACAAATGTTAAAAAAAAATATTTCATTATAGTGATTTGCTAATATTTAGCACTGAAAGTAGACAATTATATTAAAAAGGAAGGTCTGAATTGTCCCAAAATCCAAACTATGTAATTTTGAAGTGAAAGAACAGTTACTCTACCAAATATTTTGCAATAATAAATGGGGAATTTATAAATTCAAATTAAATTGTAGAATCATGGAGTTATTCAGCATGGAATTAAGCCCTTTGGCTCAACTGATTCATGCCACCAAGATCCTGCATCCAAGCTAGTCCCATTTGCCAACATTTGGCTTGTAGCTTTCTAAACCTTTCCAGTCCATGTACCTATCCAACTGTCTTTGAAAAGTTGTTATTGTACCTGTCTCAACCACTACCTCTGGAAACTGATTCCACATTCATGCTACCCTGTGTGTAGAAAAGTTGAACCCTCAGCTGTTCTTAAATCTTTCCTCTCTCTCCTTAAGCCTATGCCCTCGAGTTCTTGATTGCGTTCAAAAAGGTTGAGTGTGTTCACCCTCTCTATACCCGCCATGATTTTATACACCTCTTTAAGCTCACCCTTTAAGTTTTCTATGCTCTAGAGAAAAATCTCCTAACCTGTCCAACCTCTCCCTCATTTCTTGGCAGCCACTCCACTTTCTTTTCTGCACTCTTTCCCTTTTAATAACATCTTTCTTTGATCAGGTTGACCACAACTAAACAAAGCCTCACCAGCAACCGAAACAACTCCATCTTGACTTCCCAATGTATATACTCAGTGCTCTAACTAATGAAGGCCAACATGCCAAAAGCATTCCTTCACTGCCTTGTCTACCTGTGATTCCAATTTCAGTCAACTACATACTTGCACTCAAGTTTCATTTGTTCTGCAATACTCCCCAGACGATAACAATGAAAGTCTTACCTGGATTTGACTTACCACATTATGACACCTTGTATTTTTTCTCAACCAAACTCCATTTGCCATTCCTAAGCTTACTTATTCAGCCGATCACAATCAGATTGTAATTTTTGATAACCTCCTTCATTGGCCACTACAGTATATGACATGTTTTATTGTCATCTGCAAAGCATGTCTTGTACATTCATATCCAAATCATTAATACAGATGACAAAAATAATGGTCCTTGTACTGACTCCTGAGATCACCACTAATCACTGGCTTCCAATCCGAGAAACCACCTTCCACCATCAGACTCTCCTTTCTATCATCAAACTAATTGTGTACCCAGTTAGTCGGCCCTCCCAGGATTCCATGCTCACCTTTCAGAGCAGCCAACCATGTATCAAAGGCCTTACTGAAGTCCATATAAACACATTTCTTGGCCTGGTACATCAACTTCCTAGGTCACCTCATCAAAAGATTCATTCAAGTCTTCAAGTCATGATCTCCCAACGCACAAAGCCATGCTGACTACTTCCAATCAAACCCTGTCTTTACAGATGTACATATACCTTATCCCTCAGAATGCTCTCCAGTAAATTACCTACCACAGATGTTATACTTCTTGGCCTATAGTTCCCAGGTTTTCCTTGCCCAGCCTTCTTAACTAAAGGAACAACATTTACTTCCTGCCGACCGGTGTCAGCACATCAGCCATTATAATGCAAATAGCTCACTAGAATTCTTTCTGCCTTCAACCATTTCTTCTGAGCCTCAGGGCCAGTCCTCACTCTGTGTTTTACAATGGTTTATAAAAACAGTACATCTGAATTACTCTAAAAATACTTAACTCTGGAGAGTTTCCTAATAATAAGATGTAAAATGTTCCAGTGTTCACCTTTTTGAAAAAAAGTTGAATTTCCCCATGGGGATGAATAAAGTATCTATCTATCTATCTACATTGTGGAGATCCTAGTTATAAAGTGAACTGACACACTGGATCCATCTCACCTCGGCGTGCAGATGCTTGGGAAAATTTGATGTTGAATTTTTTTCCTTCCAAACAGAGGAGGTCAGACCAGAAATATTTTTCTTTTGTTCAGCTCCATCTGCTCTCATTCATCATTCCTGGATTAATGCCATTTATGTAAAAAGGCCTTTATCCTTCCAACAAGATGGAGCACAAAGCTGATGGGCAAGGAAGATCTGAACAGGACTGCTGCCTTAACAATCATTAATTCAGCTTAAAGATCATCACTCTGAAATGTTAATTCTTCCTCCACAGATTCTCTCTGAGCTCTACATTATTTCTAGTATTGTCTCTTTGCATTTCAGATTTCAAAGTGTTTTGCTTTAGGATTACTAGAAGACTGCCAGAAAGAAGGGAAGGTGACTGACTATAATGGGGCTTAGAACCCTGACTACCTAATAACAATTTTAATTATATTTTGGGCAAACTAAGACAAAACAATATAGCTGGAAGATAATTTGATCAAAACCAGAATATTTTCAGCTCAGCAGTCAATGTTTTCTATTCAATAGATTTCTTTGAACACTGGCGAGCAGATATTTGTATTCCTGAAATCTGCAGGGAATCCTAATCTGTTCAAGTAACAAAATGTTAGTTCTTTTTATTCCATTTGGTAATATGGACAATGAATACTGAATAAGGCTTTTGCCTATAATTAAGCAAACATTGCAGTGTGCCAATGCCTAAAGTTTCAAAGTAACTGTTTCTATAATTACAAGTTGACATATTCAGTTTAAGGAAAAACTAGCAATAGTAATTAAGATAGTTTCTCACTTATGTATATTTTCATTTCTTTGGTACACTGGCTTTCAAAAGTCTTGTATTGCTCCCTGTACTAACCGCATTCTTACACGAACCCTGCACATGTCTTGCCTGCCGGAAAGTACAATGAACACATTTGGTCATACTTAAAGATATCTGTTCTGCATCAAATTCTTAAATTTAACACATATTAATTATATGCAGATCCATTGTGTGGCTCTGCTGTTTATTACACATTCTAAGCAGAAATTGATAGAGTTCTAGATATTAGAGAATCAAGGACTAATGGCAGGAAAGTGATGTTGAGGAGAAGATTATCCATGATTATGTTAAAAGACAGAGCAGTTTGGAGGGATTGAATAGTCTACTTCTGCTGCTTCTACTTAGGTTCTTATTTAAGGAAATTACAGAGTGGGTGCTGGAAGAGAAAAATCAATGAGTTAGTGTGCGTTGGAGGTAGCTTGTGAATAATGAGTTTATATTTGTATTTGTGGAAAAATAACAGGATAGAGCTTGTTCTTTCTTTAAAAAGTTAGTGATATATCTGGATAGATATTTAGAATCAAAATGTCAGCATTAATGACAGCATCAGATTACAGCATTATTACACGGAGAGCTAAAAATGTGAACATTTTGACAGGTCTGCTGACTCAGTTAATTCTAAGACATTGATGCAATAATCCTCTGAATGCAGTGGTGTGATTCAAAACCCTCTTTCTGGTATGAAAGAACAAACCATGTGGTTAGCATGTATGGAAATTCACAATTAAAATTGCCCTTTTGCTAGTGAATAAATTGAGTCCCTGATGGAAGCAGTACAAATCATGCAGACAATACACTGCAGATAGATACGTGAGATGAATAGAAAATGGGAATTGCAAGGAAGTATCATAATGACGCCAATATCTAGGCACGTCCACTAAGACTTTTGAGTTCAGTAAAAATTTATGTTGCGGGGCTAGTGTAGTCAAAAAAACCTCACAAAGTTTGAGTAATTTAATTTTTAATTAAACACTAAAAGACCAAGGGAGTTTCCAATCAGAGTAGTATTATTATGAAAAATATCCCATTGGTGAGAAATAATTATCAATAGGCAAAGGCGAAGGAATGGAAGCAGAACCCATCTAATTCTCATCCTCCATTCTCAGTCACAGCATGTAGATGGAATAGCTGGCCATAGCACAATCTTTACAAAGAGGAATAAGGGATAATGACCAACATTTATGGCTAATTAGTAGCTTGATTAAAAAAGAGATTTATACCCATCTGCTTCTATCACAGTGAAGAGGTCAACAAAGAGAATAATTTGCTCTGTTAACTCTTAAATATCCAACATCAATAATGCTGTGCCACAAAAATTCTGCTTCCTGAATATTTTGGGGTGTACCTTATGAATTTTGAGTGGCTGATCACGTAAAACACCATGAAATTTCCTTATCACACACCATTTTTAAAAATTGTCTATATTTTTATTTCAATTCACAATTCAAATCAGAATAACTGACACCAAAATTAAGGAAGGCATTTTTGTTGGTCCACACATCAAATGGGTCATCAATGACAGGCAATTTGAAGAACTTCTCGTGTATTTGGAGAAAATGGAATGGAAGGCATTCAAGGATATTGTTACAAATTTTCTTGGCAACTAAGGAGCACCAAACTATGTGTAGCTGGTTGACAACATGCTTCAAGCATCCAAATCCATGAAGTGCAACATGTCATGAAAGATTCAATTTCTACATTCCCATTTAGACTTCTTCCCTGCAAATCTTAGTGCTGTCAGTGATGAGCATGATCACTGGACATTGCGATCGTGGGGAAACAGTATCAGGGTAACTGGAATCCATCAATGCTGGCTGATTATTGTTGGGCACCTAAGTGAAAAGCCTCAGACACTGAGAACAAATGAAAATCATCAACAAAACATGTTAGCTTAGCAGAACTATTGCAAAAGCCTCAGCATTGTTATGCAATAAAACGCATTATATTCAATAAAAGCTAATTTCTTGTTTCTCCAAATCCCTATGTGATACAAGTAGTCTGAAATTATATTTGTGCTCAGCTTCAAGCAGTCTATCATAAACAAAAAATATTCTGAGGAAGCAACACTTTCAAAAAAAAAGTTGTTGTCCAGTGTAATCAACATTTTTCTTACAATTATTTTTCTTTACCTTTCTAGTTAGATGCAATTAAATCCTAGATATAGCTGCAGTTGTATCCAGTTTCCAAATTCTGGACTATCAGTGGTTCGGAGAAAGTGGTGAAATGACTTATCACAGGTCATTAGGAATAATTTTTCTCATGATTTGCCTACTTACTTGGCCCAGCCAGGGTAAACGATTGCCACTGAAGCAGCGCTCACTACAGCATTTGCATTCAAATTGCTCAATCAAGTTGCAACCAGCAATGAGCTGAATATTCCAATTGTAATTAGAAAGGTATGACAACATGTTTTCATTAACATTATCCATGTTTTCTAATGCTGTGAGCTGTTTATATTATTGTAACTGTTCTGCATTTAAGAAATACAAAAAAATATTTTTGAGAATACACTCATATTATCAAAGACACAATTGCATTTTATTGGTAAACTGCTAGATAAAAAAGAGGCACCATACTCACTTTCATTGATCAGTCTTATACTATTGTCAGTGAGACAGGCACCTGAAGCTTTCAACATCCTGATGTTAAAGTGAGTGCATGGGATAAACTACTATCAGATTTTCTTTCAAGAATTAAGTCCAGGCTAAACTTTCCTGCCTTTTGGAGGGCCACTTGGAGCTACTGACAGATAATTCCTGCTGCTGCTCCCACGAGGCACCTTTCTAGATAAAGGCACAAATACAAGTTCACAACCTGTCATGAAGAAAGGAGATAAAGGATAATGCTAAATTGTGAGGTAGGATTCACAATGTGACAAGGGCTAGTCATAGACCAGTTAGTTGAGTAGGAAGTTTTATTGGATCCTGTAACAGAATTGGCTGGCAGGGTGCAGATATGTCTCTTCCAAAGGAGGTGTAAGGTGCTCCTTCCCTCCCTAGCAAGTTGGTCACCCTGGTCACCTGTATAGTCCCCAGAACAGGGCCACATGAAGTCATGGGAGCAGGTGGTGGATGGTCGCTTGAGCAGCTGGTGCATATCACATCATACTTGTGTGACGGCAGACAGACAATCTCTGTAGAGTATTGATAATGGTTGGGGCCATCTGTCTTGTAAAGATTCTGCCCAGAAGAAGGCAATGGCAAACCACTTCTGCAGAAACATTTGCCAAGAACAATCATGGTCATGGAAGGACAGTTTCCATATCATATAACACAACACATATTGAATGAACAAATATAACAGAAGACTAAGGAGCTTATTAGGGGAAAGTGGATTTTGAGAAAATACTTTCCAGTAGCAGAAAAGCAAACAGTAAAAGTTCTGATAGATATGTTAAATAGGAAGCGGTAAGATAAATGTGTGTTTGTAGAGTTGATAGAGAGGGTGTAACAGAGAGAGTTGATAGAGAGGAACCTATAAATATATTTAGATTTCCAAAAGGCATTTGCTAAGGTGCCACATAAGAAATTATTTCATAGTAAACAGGGAATTGGAATCAATGGATTCTTTTCAGATTGGAAGGAGGGATGGAACCTGCAGAGATCAATTCTTAACCCACCATTGTCCAGTATTTACACTACCGACCTGGAGCAAGGAAGTGTGCAAAAGGTTTAAAAGTCTATCAACAATATGAAAATAGTTGGAATGATACATATACTATGATTCTGCAAAGGGATATAAGAGGTTAATTGAAAATAGAACAGTACAGCACAGCACTGGACAGACTGTTCTGATGTTATGCCAATCTTGATGCCAATTTAGATGAAATATCCTACGCATCATCTATTTCCCTCCATTCCCTTCATACTTATGTGTCTATCCAAAAGTCTCTTAAACTTAAAACTGTCTGATTCCAATACTAACCTATTACTAGCACCTACCACTCTGCTTAAAAAATCTCGCCCCTCATGCTGCTCTTAAACTCAACCACCCCCCACCCCACCAAATTTAAAAGTATGTCCTTTGGTGTTTGACATTTGTACCCTGGTGAAAAGATTCTGACTGTCTACTCTATCTATGTCTCTCATCATTTTATAAAACTCTATTTGGTCTCCCCTCATGCTCCAGCACTCTGGGGAGATGCATATTTATGGCATGCGTGCAGATGTCATGAGAGAGACGAATAAAGCAACTGCACCTGCTTTTGAAGGTGCCAGTCCTTCTTTGTCTTTCTCTGCATATTCTGTATTGCTTGGCACAAATTAAGAAGTGTATGCTCAAGAACATATTCTACATCAGGCATTTATGTGGAAAACCTGAATGTTGCACACAAGTGTGAGCTGCTTTATTGTCTAGGAAGCTGAAAGTTAAGCAGTCCTTGAAGAACATTCTTTTTCTGACGTTTGGCAGACGAAAAGTCATTGAAGAACCAAGATGAATGAAATTGGTCCTCTGACTCTACCCTGAGAAAATCTTACAGAAGTCCCCCAAGACTGTGATGATTGGCTTCCAACCAAAGCAACAATCTTCCCCTACAATAAAAACAGAAAATGCTGGAAGTATTCAGCAGGAAAATCCCAATCCGCATTTTAAATGGAAGACACTTCATTAGGGCTCCAATATATTACAGGCAAGAATCCAGCCAATGGATTAATGTCAGTGTCAATGCTCTGATTGACGTTAATAAGGCTTCTTGATGCCACACTCAGAAACACTGTCTTGATGTCAAGGCAATCACTTTCACCTCTGGTGTTAAGCTTATTTTGTGTCCATGTTTAGAACCAAGCTACATGAGGTCTGAAGAAGAGTTACCCAAGTGAAATACAAAATTAACATCAATGGGAAAATTATTGGTCAGCTAATCATCACAGAAGCTCCTGCCAACATCCAATGGGTAACTGTTGACCTACAAAATTCTACTGAACCAGCCTGTTGAAGCACTGTGGCAAAAAGAGCCAATCAGAGGCTCTTACCTCGCAGGAGCAGCTCACCTCCCTTCCAGTAATCACATGGCACAAGTAGGGAGTGGATCAAATGCTATCGACCTGTATTAATGTAGGCAACTCCAACAGCACTCAAAAAGCTTAATACCATCCAAAAAAAAGTAATGCAGTTGATCAGCATCTCATACAATGGACTATCTTGTGTAGGAGACACTCGTTGCTTGTTACTTGTGCTTGCCACTTAGCAATCTATATTCTACAGGAAGTGTAAGAAGTGAATGTATTGGGGCTCCAACTTTATTTTAGGTGCACTACTGACAGAGTAATATTGGAAATGTGTTGGAATTATAAGGGAATTTCTGATCTATTTATTTTTCCCATTTATTTGTGGTAGATTTTCATTTCCAACAAATGACCTATTGTTACAATTAATTTTCTGTATTTCTCTTTCCTGTGAAGCTCAAAACCCTTGTATTTCCACACTGCCATTATTGATTGTGAAAACAGAAAATGTCGACTCTTTTGCATCATCTAACGTCTCCAATTCACTGAATGGCTCAATCCCTTTCAATTATTTTGCCATTTTCTCCCTCTTCTTCAACAAGCCTATGCAACTCGTACTCCATCTCCTTCATTCAAATGGAATCCATAGCTAAATTTAATGTTCAATTATATTGTGTCAGGATCATAAAATAGCAATTCAACTTATCTGGGTCTTGATATAATACACTTATCATTGTTGTGCCAGATTTAGGGATGAATTATGTCATCTACTCCCTGGACTGTTCACTGATAAACAAGCCAATAAGTGGTATATTTAGCCAACCAGGAACTATCCATCCATTCTGTTGTTCATTCAGATAGATGTCACACAGTGAACTATCCTTAGAATATTAAAAAATCATAAATAATTTATGTAAGAGAAGGAGGCTATTCAGACCATGATTGTGTCCATGATAGTCAAAATTTATTCCTACTTTCCAGCTCTTCCTCAATCCCCCGCAACAATGTGTTTAATACAATTCTTACATCACTTCTCTTTGCTCATTTTCTGTGCATCAGTTAATAAAGAAAAACATTTATTGATTGGCCTAATCTCAAACAATAACGAGGTGGCCTACAGGGAAGAAGTCATCACCCTGACACAGTGATGTCAAGAAAACAACCTCTCTCTCAATGTTGCAAAAACAAAGGAGCTGGTTGTGAACTACAGGAGGAATGGAGGTGGGCTAACCCCATAGACATCAAAGGATCTGGGGCTGAGAGAGTAAACAGCTTTAAGTTCCTCGACATCCACATCACCAAGGACCTCACATGGTCTGTAAACATCAGCTGTGTGGTGGAAAAGGCACAACAGTGCCTCTTTCACCTCAGACAGTTGAAAAAGTTTGGTATAGGCCCCCAAATCATAAGAACTTACTACAGCAGCACAATTGAGAGCATCCTGACTGGCTGCATCACTGCCTGCTATGGGAACTGTAATCGCAGGACTCTGCAGAGAGTGGTGCGGACAGCCCAGCGCATCTGTAGATGTGAATTTCTTGTGATTCAGGACATTTACAAAGACAGGTGTGTAAAAAGGGCCTGTAGGATCATTGGAGATCCAAGTCACCCCAGCCACAATCTATTCCAGCTGCTACCATCCAGGAAACAGTACTGCAGCATAAAAGCCAGGACCAACAGGCTCCGGGACAGCTTCTTCCACCAGGCCATCAGACTGATTAACTCATGATGATTTGAGTGTATTCTATGTTACATTGACTGTTCTATTTACTATAAATTATTATAAATTACTATGATTGCACATTGCACATTTAGATGGAGACGTAGTGTAAAGATTTTTACTCCTCATGTGTAGGATGTAAGAAATAAAGTCAATTCAATTCAATGCAATTTGCCTTTTAAAATCCCTTATCTATCTTTCTTAATACTTGCGAGTATATGAATATCTACCATCCCTCTGTCCATCCACACATGTAAATATACTCTCATGCATTGTATATTCCTTTGCCTTATTGGAACTCCCCAAATGCACTGCCTCACACTTCTCCAGATCAAATTCCATTTCCAATTGGTCTTCCCAATAGATCAGACCACCCACATGTTCCTGACAATGAGAGCTATCCTCCAAGTTATCACGAATGCACAAAACAAATGAACAAGTACCAAGTCTTGTAGAACCCTACTGCAGGAAGTACAAAATGCTAATGTACTGGGTCTCCAAACTTATTTTAGGTGCACTATTGACAGAATAATGGCCTTCGGGCCAGAAAGAAAATTTATTAATACCCTCAGCTTACTGCCTCCCAGCCAATTTTAGATCCAATTAATACAATCCTTGGATCCATTGCCCTCTTCCTTTTTTTAACTAACATGCTCCTCACTGTTAGAAAATCAAAGAATCATAAATAACTTACAAAAGAGAAGGAGGCTATTCAGCCCTTTGTGTCCATGGTAGTCAAAAGCAATCTTCTCAGATATTCCCATTTTCAAGCAGTTCCTCCAACCCTCTGCAGCAATGTGTTTAAACTGTGGCCCAAGTTTGCTTAATATAATTTTAACATAACTTCTCTTTGCTGATTTTCTGTGTGTCAGTTAATAAAGAAGAACATCCAATTTGCCTTTTTAGCATCATTGCTGATGTTTGTCACCCGCATCAAAAAATAAATCGAGGGGCATTAACATGTCCTTCTACTAACAATTGCTGACTGTCCCTGATTGTTCAGTCTCTTCTAAATAAAGTTTATATTATCCCTCAGAACTGGTTCCAATAATTTGCTCGGATTGAAGTTAAACCAACTGGCCAGCAATGACTTGTTTCTGTTTTGTTGCTTCACCTAAACAGATCTACAACTGTATAGATTTGCCTGTCCCCCAGGAACATTTCTACAACAAGGGATGAAAAAGTGTAGCTAATACCCAACCCCTCGGCATTAGTTTACAGCTTTCATGCGATAAAACGTGTTGGAACCCCTACATATTCAGCTTTGGAAGTGGACATGGGCGTCAACAATATGCACTGCAAATCTGGCAACAGCTCTTTGGGTAGAAGTTCTGAACCTTCCTTTACTGTCATGTTTTTGTTTCTGTTGGTAGTGTCTAATTTAACTTAACTTTGCTAACCAGTGTTAGAGACAAGTTGTCTTCAACCGGCTGAAGTCTGAAGTGAAAGGTTTAAAAGTTCATGGTGAAAGTGGCCTTTGACAGGATGCAGTGTGCTTCCAAATCTGAATATAAGTCAGTAATTTCCTCACCACTATATCAAAGGCAGTAAAGACATGTTTTGTGCATAATAGTCAAGTAGCTGGGGTCAGCCATAAGCACATAATTCCCATCCACATCTGGGTGGCCAGGGTATGAGTCTAGCTCATCCACCTGTCCTTTATCTGCAGAAATTATTCACCATCCTCCACAACCAGTACAATGAACAGTGGGATTAGTACGTAATCCTGAATACTGTTCTGACCACTGCAAAGGTTGAGTTACTGAGAACAGTAACAAAATATTGAGAAAGCCATCAACTATAATATTCACTGTTCATTTTCCAACACAAAATCACAAAGATTTAACTCCCACACACACACACATGAAAACCTAAGCGTGTTGTGGAACTCTTCACTGAATGGTGGACAAACTAATAAGCAACTAATTTTCACAGAAACTCATCAAACTGAGAGCTGCTAAGATGTCTTGTCATCGGTTGTGAAATAATTTGTCCAATCTCGTAAATTTGAGATTAGCTGCCTCAGTATCAGGGAAATTTATGACACAAAGTGAACCTTTGCTATGCACCCGTTTGTATATCCACAGATCAACAATCCACGTAGCCCTTCTGTACCGTTCCCTGACACCACCAATTCCATATGACATTTGGCCAGTTCACATTTATCAGCCTCTTGAATCTATGCACCCCAGAATAGCCACTCCATAAATACCCCTACTTCATCAGTATACACACCTTTGCCTCACTAAATGCACACACCAAGACCTCATCAGTTCCATTCAAACCTACCACATGCTCAACCACATCAATTCCACCCATTCCTTGTTAATTCCTCACAGCTATACATCAGTAATACAACACCTCCACGTCAATGAGTCCACAGCCCCCAATGTACTGTACGAGTCCCATGCACACCCAGCACACTAGTTGCATATGAACATTACAACTCACAAACTCATGGCTCACTAAATCCATGAAACCCAAACACGTCATATCCACACATGCTCACTTTACCAAATTTTTATTTTACCCCATTAAACTATAATAAAATCCCAGACCTGCATTTGTTAGCTGAATACGAAACGTCCTTCTGATTGCTAGGAGTTCTGGTCACATTTTCACGTTAACTGTCCCAGCGGTCACATTTCTGCACTAATTGTGCTGCGTACACTCATCCTAATGTAATTTCAAGCCTTAGTTCCAATGTAGAACAAATTTCTGATGTCCAAAACCCAATCACATTTCTGTCTTGTTTTATACATGATTTCTAAGCACTTCTCATGATCTTCGAATTATTTTTTCAATATATTAAACTTAATTTTCTTGCTCCCATATTCCCTGCTACTTCTATTCCCTCCCTCGACCACCCATGGCTATGGATGGCACTGTGGCTGCTGCCTACCAATTCGCCAGGCGTGTACAAAGTTCTGACTACCAGGCTCTTTCCCTGCGTTTGTCCCTGCCTTCTAATCCACTTCTATTGGGACCATTCTGCTATTCCCCATTATTCATAATAAAATGAAAGTGCTCTGGTTTCTCACAAATACCAATTCAGCTCACAATTTCTGATCAAATTACATATAATCAAATATATTTTCTTGAAATAGTAACTGAAATAATCATATAAAGCTAACACTGATATTATTAAATATCCTTCCCATCACTTCTGATCACCAAGCTGCAGTCTATACTGTATAAACTAAAATAAAGCAAACACTGTTCACATTCTCCAACTGCACTGAGCTATGATGAGCATCATTAATATAAAATATATTCCCAAGAGAACATCTAATGTTATTTGTTTACCTCATGCTCCCAGAATTTTGTTTATTAATGCTCCTGTCTTCTGGCTCCTGTATTTAATGTTTCTAGTTTTATACTTGACATTTCCCTTTTCTAGTCATGCCTCTATCGCCACACATTTATTCCACAAGACTAGCTTTTTTGTCTTGGCATTTCCATAAGACTATGAGACACAGGAGCAGAATTAGGCCATTTGGCCCATCGAGTTTGTTCCATGATTTCATCATGGCTGATGCATTTCTTCTCAATCCTAATCACCTGTCTTAGCCCCACATCTCTTCATGCCCTTACTTATCAAGAATCTATCAACCTCTGCATTAAATATACCCAAAGACTTGTCCTCCACAGCAGCCTGTGGCAATGAATTTCACAGATTCACCACCTCTGGCTAAAGAAATTCCTCTTCATCTCCATTCTAAATGAACATCCTTCTAATCTGAGGCTGTGTCCTCTGGTCTTAGGCTCCCCCACCATAGAAAATGTCTTCTCCATATTCAATCTATCGAGGCCTTTCAACGTTTGATAGGTTTCATTGAAATCCTTCCCCCCTTTATTCTTCTGAATTCCAGTGAGTACAGGCCCAGAGTCATCAAATGTTTCTCGTATAATAAGCCTTTCAATCCCGAAATCATTTTTGTGAACTTCCTTTGAACCCTCTCCAATATCAGCATATCCTTTCTTAGACAAGGGGCCCAAAACTGCTCACAATCCTCCAAGTGAGGCCTTCAACAGTGCCTTATAAAGTCTCAACATAACATCCTTGCTTTTATATTCTAGTCCTCTTAAAATGAATGCTAACATTGCAATTGCCTTCCTCATTACTGATTCAACCTGCAAATTAACCTTGAGTGAATCCTGCCCAAGGGCACACAAGATCCTCAGATTTTTGACTTGTCTCTCCATTTAGAAAACAGTCTATGTTTTTATTTCTTCTCCCAAAGTGCATGACCATATACTTCCCGGCATTGTATTCCATCTGCCACTTCTTTGCCCATTCTCCTAATCTGTCTAAGTCCTTCTGCAGCCTCACTACTTCCTCAAAACTACCTGCCCATCCACCTATCTCTGTGTGGTCCGCAAACCTGGCCACAAAGCCATCAATTCCCTCATCCAAATCATTTACATATAACGTAAAAAGAAGCTGTACCAACACTGACACTGTGGAACACCGTTAGTCACCGGCAGCCAACGAGATAAGGCTCCCTTTATTCACACTCTTCGCCTCCTCCTAATACTCTATCCATGCTGGTATCTTTCCTATAATACCATGGGCTCTTAACAAATTAAGCAGTGTCATGTGTGGCACCTTATCGAAGGCCTTCTGAAGATTTAAGTACATAACTTCCACCAATTCTCCTATGTCTATACTGCTTGTTACTTCTTCAAAGAATCCCAATAGATTTGTCAGGTAAGATTTTCCCTTAAGGACACCGTGCTGACTGCAGATTTTGTCATTTTGCCTCTAAGTACCCCAAAACCACATGCTTAATAATCAACTCCAACACCTTCCCAACCACTGAGGTCAGACTAACTGGCCTATCATTTCCTTCCTTCTGCCTCTCTCCCTTCTTAATTCGGCCCAGCACTTAAATTGATTGAACCTCGTGTCTTTCCTCGTTCTCAGGGACAGGCTCATAATGCGCCTCAACTCTGCCTTGCTTCTACTCGCCTTGACTCTTCCTTGCCTCCTCTCGCCTGATGAATTTTTGTTTCATCAAATGCTATTGAGTAGCTGAATTTACTTAAATCCATCGTTGCGATGGCATATATTCAAACGTGCACATCTCTGAGCTCCACATTTATTCTACTCAGCTTTCTAATCAACATGTTGCTGCTGTTGTTCCACACTGACACAGGATGACAGGAGCACCCTAAGTAGGGGATCAAACGTTTAAAGGTCAACCTTTAACAAGGTGGATAAAAGGCAACTGCTACAGAAATACATAGCATATCCACTTGTCCATTTCAATGAAGCACCATGAAAATTGTTTGATATTGGTTTATTTTAAATGTAAATTAACAAAGAAGGTGATTACTAATGTGCTTTAAAAGAGAAGCAACTTATCAGTGGAACTCCTTGCCTCATTTCAGAATGGTCCAATTCATAAAAAAGTCAGTTATGGAATTTTTTTCGAAAACATTTTTGTAATATATGACATAGGGGAGTCAGCTTGCAAACATCAAGATCCCAAAGGTCAGCCTAATAATGACCATTTGTAACCAACCTTAGCAATCGTCCACATCCACCACATTTTTCCAATAGTTCTCAGGTTGAATCATCTTTGACAACTTGCTGCTAGGGTGTCTCAACAGATGGAGCAAGCCTCACACAGTGAACTGGCTTCAGCCAAAGATTCTAGGGCTCCACTTGCAGATCAGCCTGATGACCTATTGACAACTCTCTGCTATCAAAGAACTTTGAACAATTTTTAAAGTGTGTCTGATCAACAAAGGCATTTTGTAAATATTCAATGGGCTTACCAATTTGAAAAAAATTCAGAAACTAGAAATATTTATAAATATTAAGTAAAATTAAAAAAAACTCCTTATCAAGCACGGTCACCAGCCTCGTTCAGATTAAGGTGTTTGCAATATACATGCCAGCAATCCATGAACAAAGCTGAGAGACTGGACATGAGGATTACCTCAGCCTTAGGCTCAGTACAATTATGCTCTGTTCCAAAGTCTCATGATGATTTCGGCATGAGTGTGGGAGCTCAAATTCACCTGTACTATCTAAGCTACAGCTCATTCTTGATGTCTGCATTGTAATGCATAGCTATAGAGATCAGGACTGAATTGTCCCCTGCATTGCAATAAGCCAATGCATCCCTGTGGGACTATTGACTGACTATCAGTACTTCTGAGCCCATTTGTTTAACTTTGAGGTAGAGCTCTGCACACAGGTTCAAATCCTACCATGGCAAATTGAAGCCATGAATTAAAGCTGATTTTAAAAAATCAGCTGTGAAATGGTAAGCATGAATCTACTGAATTGTTGTTGAATCCCATTTTGTTCATTAATGTCCTTCAAAGAAGGCAATCTGTGACTCCAGTCCAGTACAGTTGATTTGTAACTATACCCTCAATTCTGTAGTGATTAGGAGTGGATAATAAACACCAGTGGATTGGGCTGTATTGAACATGACTCTAAACTTATTAACTTTTAGCAAGGCTCAGAGTAACAAAATACCTTTAATACAAAATACCTTGTTCATACTATTCTATTCCTTTGAGATGAAAGATGTCAAATAACAGATCATGACTGATCTTCTGAGGCTGCTTGCTCTTGCTATATACCTAACATTTTTAGCAACTGGCTGCAGAATAATTTGGAATATATTTTCATATAATTTATATTGCTGCATCCTCTCAGCACAGCTCACAGAATGAGAAGAAGGAGGGATTAATGATTACTGCTGATCTCTGCCTTTCAGACAGCTTTGAATGACCTCAGTCTAGGGCAGAAGAAAATCTGCTTCTGTCCCTCTTCAATCTAAATCATTTATTTCCTGTTTCCTCTGCTTATTGATTTATTTATTTCACATAGTTCTCCCACCTCAAATTATTTCAGTCCTTGTTTTACCACTCCATTATTTATCCCATGTCCCTTTCCTAACTGCATTCTTTATTCTAGTTCCTTCATTCTGATCAATTATTCATTTAATGTTAATCTTCATCCCATGGTATATTTATTCCATTCTGTCCTCCACCAACTTATTACTGGCAAGTTATTTGTCACACTTAAAGACTGGCAAGATCTCCCCTGCTGAACACATATTGGATGTTATCATTCTATCAGAATGCCCTGATACCAAATCTTTAACAACGGCTTTGATGACTGTAACCACAATGGATGTTATGTGCTCCTTCCCTGGCAATTACAGAAACTGATAAACATTTAGAATGTAGAGCATAGAACTGTGCAGCACATTGTGTTTTTGTCTACTGCGTCTGTTTTCTTCACTCCCTTCAGTCTGGTATGCCATGATTTTCTCCAATTTCCCTTCTGTTTTCCTATGGATACTCTATTGTATCTGTCTTTACATTTTATTTTCCTTAGTTTTGTAGCTGAAGTTGGTTGCAAGTGGATTATGTAATACCTTACCTCCAGAATCTCATTGATTCCTTTCTCAGATTTACTCCTTTGTTTATCATGCCCTCACTCAGTATAACTCCATCTCCAATTCTACTGTTTCTATTAATATAGAAATCTTTAAATCAACTTTTAATTGCCATTCTGCTTACATTTTTACACTCCTGGAATAGTTTTTGGCTTATAAACCATTTTAATTCTGTGTGATGATTCTTCACGGCTTTAGAAGCTTTATATTCAATTTCCTTTCTAGGCTGCTTCAAGCAAAAGTAAGTGGCATTATGTTTAAAGCATTTGTCCAATGAATTCAGTATCACATCTTTAGAGGAACTCCTAACCACATTTAAACCAATTGTCACTGAAATGATACTTCCCAAGCACTTAAGCATGAAGATCTGATTGGATTTTAATAACTGCTCAACTCTAATATCAAAAATGATCACATTGTGATCACTTGTATTTAAAGCCAAAACACTCCTACAAGTTGGCATCTTAATCATTCTTCTTACTCAATCTAGCCTAGGATGATTTATCAATGGATTGGCTCTTTTATAAATTGATTCTTAAAGTACTTGCTCAAGAATTCTTGGAATTTATTTCCTGTCTAAGTAGTAGAAATATAATCTTCCAGTCAGTTTCACATAAATTGAATTCTCCACCTAATAAATATACTTAGCTCATTAGCACATGGCATCTGAAGTTTGGCCTACATTTCTTAATTATGGTTTACACCCTGGCCTAAAAGTCTACTTAAAAAGCTAAGGGAACTTACTTACATGACTATATAATGATTTTGCCAATACATCTCTGTTTTTCTCCCGTCCAGTTTTATATCTTTCCTTTTATGTGCTTCAGTGCTGCAGTTAATTTAATTTGCCCTGTCAGCTTTTTTTATGATTAACTATTTTTTCTAAACTTTTTGTTTTATTCTACTTATTTATTTCACTGACAGTAATCATTCCATCTTGCTACTATTCCAATTAATTTTAATCAATCATTCCCAATAAGACCTTCAGGTTATGCAACTTACTTGGCAGACTTCTTGCAATTATATTGGCTCAGATCCAATGCTTCTGATCTTCCATATTAGCTTGACTTGAGCAACAGTTTTCAATCACGCATTAATACATTGAATTGACACAATGAATGTCTACAATGTTTGGCAAATGTAATAATACATTAATATAACAAAGGAATTGGACCTCAGCAGCTCAGAGTGGTTACGGCTGACAGTCCAAGCATTTAGGATTAAGGTAGCCAAGGAATAATACATAATGCAGAATTATCAGTTCACTATTTGTGTGCTGGAGGGAAGAAAAGCTCCCTGCAACCATAGACAAAACACTAGTCAAAGAACAAAATAACTGTACACAAATACAATTACCCATCCTGTGTAGAAAATAGCACTCATGGCTGTTGTGCACATAAAATCCATTTCATTCTGTTCTTAAACTGAACTATCTTCAAGCTATGACTACTTCCTAAGCCATGATATCTATTGTTTTCTAATATTCTTTCAGAAGCCATTTTATTAAAGTATGATTTCAATATTTAAGTGAAATTTATGGCTTTTCGTTCTGCATTGTTTAAATTTTTATATAAGCAATTGTAACTGTCTCACTTACACTCTCACTGTTGGCAGCTGCAACGCTGTTAGTTTTATTCATGTCGAAGTTTCAGTTATCCTGTTTTTACAGCTTTCTGCTGATTTCCAAACTTCCACGGTCTCAAATTAAAGTCCACTAAGATGCTTCACTGAAAATAAAAATTATTTTAAAGATGCTTAATAAAAAATAACATAAATCAGAATAGCAGAATAATTCAATTCAAACCAAGGTATCAAATAAAAACATTTAATAGATTATACTCATTGTTGTAGCCTGAATAAAACAATTTGGCACCAAAGATTATAGAGCTAGTGAATATTTATGACTTGTGAAACTAATTGTCTTTCACACTTATGATGGGTAAATCATAAACACTGCTGATGAAGTAACTCTGCAGGGATCAGAGAGAAAATGTCAATATGCTAGGGATATCCAGAAGGAACTCTTTGGTCAATTATTCTTTTAAATAGTTGCTGTAATATCAACCATGTCATATTTCCTTAATCAATACTACTTTTGAATGAAAAGAATAAACATTTGAAAATAAATGCTGCAAGGACAGCCTTTTAATGTGACATATTTTTAATCTTTCATAACTTTACAAAGTCAGAAATGTTTGCATATAAATTGAGGAAAAGACCCTACCTTCTAACCCCTTGTATATATTGATTGACTTATTTACTGGGGGTGGGGAGGAAAATGAGGGTGCAATAGTGACAGGTAATTCAATTGTTAGAGGGATAAGCAAGTATACCTGTGGTCTTAGTCATGGCCGCGGGCAGATACCGTAAAGTGCCTCTCTGGAAGCACATTCACGAACATTGTTAGGCAATTGCAGAACAGCTTGAAGGGGAGAGTTAATAATTAGAGTTCATGGTTTGCATCAGTATCAAGGACAAAAGGTGGAAAGATGGATGGAGTCCAGCAGGCAGACTTACAAGAGTTAGGGAAGAAATTGAAAAAGTACAATCTCAAAGTTTTTCTATTATTCTGGGTGACACATGGGAATGTAAATGTAGAAGTAAAAGATCATTTAGATGATTCTGTGGCTGGAGATGGTGTGGGAAGAATGGCTATAGATTCCTGAGGAATGGAAATGGTTTCTGTGGAAGGACCTCGACAATTCATAGGGATTAATTTGCTCAACAGGAAATTTCCTAGTGCTAGAGTAGTTAGGAGGAGCTGGAAACCTGAAGGTAGAATCAGTAGGGAGCAAAAAAAAAGAAGCTGGAAACAGAAGATAGTGATTAGCTGAGGGAGTAGTTACAAAAGTAAAGAGGCGACATTAAAAGGTGGAGGGCAAGGATATCCAAGAGTATATCTGGAAGGGGCAGGCTGAATAGGATTAAGGGTGCACCAGCAAATAGAAATAGAATAAGGAAAAATTATGAGATAAGATTAAAGCATAAACACACAAATAACCGGGAAAAACAGTACATACAAGATAAAGGTCACTGTAAAAATTTAACTGAGATCCGTAAGAAATGGAAATGAGATAACAACTAAATCTAGTTTAAGCAGAAGTTGTTGAGGTTGGAAATATAATGTGGAGGTTAATACAGATAAATAAAATAGGGGAGGATTAGGCATTAAATATTCCCAGATTCTGGAAAGTGATAAAAGGCAAGAAAGGAAGAGGTACAGCTTTATTGTTTAAAGAGAATATTACAGTGCTGGAGAAAGAAGATAGCAAAGAGATCTCAAAGACAGAAATTGTTTGTCATCGTCATAGAATTGTGAAGCAGAGAAACTGCATCTTCAGCCTTTCACATTCTTACTGACCTTTTTGTTCTTCCACGCCACTCCCATTTACTTATATTACAACCTTTTATGCCTTGCCCATTAGGTACCAATCTAAATGTTTCTGAAATGCAGAAACTGCATCCGATTCCACCATGGTCCAGATGTGTAAAAAAAAATCTTATCCTCAGATCCTCTTTAAAATTTCTTTCTCTGACTCTTATTTTCCACATAAACACCACAGGAAGAAGACTTTTACTTCTAATGAAAGCCTCTTATAATCTTCTGTACTTTTATCAGATTGAGCTGGAGCTACAAAATATTAGAGAAAACATTACACTGCTGAGCTCACCAAAAAGTGAGAGAAATGCAGAGGAGCAAATATGCAAAGGAATTGCAGAGAAGTGCAAAAACTAATTATTAAGGTGGGCTTTAATTATTTAAACTTTTCAGGGCAGAAAGGATGAATAGTTTTTAAGGTGGACCAGGATAATTCCCTGGTATATTGGTCATTCATTGAAAAAGGAAGCACTGCTGGATCTGGTCAGGGACATGAGATGGGTGAGGTTGGCCAGGTTTCTGTGGCGAATATATAGGAGAGAATGACTGTAACATCAAAGGATTTAGATTCACTACAGAAAATGAGATCAAGAAATCCAAAGAAAAAGCAATTAAGACTAAAGGTTCTGATGAAGAGTCTTTGATCTGAAACATCCTCTGTTTTGCTTAACACAGATGCTGTTTTACTGAAAATATTTTCAACATTTTTGGTATTTGTTTCAGATTTCAATGGGATGAGGAGGGATAAGGCCAAAGTAAATTGAAAACAAAAACTGACAGGCAGAACAGTGAGCTGCCTTTAAAGAAGAGATGGTTGAGGTGCAGCTGAAGTGGATTTCCATGCAGGACAAAAGAGAAACAAACTGGCATACAGCAAATACATGCAGAGCTCCCTGGACGAAGGACGAAATAGAGAAAGATAAAGCAAAAAAAAAAGGCTGCAGATGAAAAGTACTGGACTGTAAATAACAGTGTGAACCAGGCTGACAGAAAAATCAGAGGGAGTGTGAAAAATATAAACTGAGACAAAAGAGTATACAAATGAAAATCCAAAAAGTTCTGGAAGCAAATAAACAATACAAGTGTTGTACGAGGAGGAGTAGGCCACTCAAAATCCATGTTGAGGCCACTATAAAAGGCACTGAGTGAAAACGTTGCAATTGTGTTCACAAAGGACGAAGTTGCTTCTGAAGAAAACATGAACTCTGCCTTGTTATTCCTTTATTTTTACACTAGCTATTTATTTGGTAATTTATAGTATTGTATGTCTTTACACTGTACTGGTGCTGCTAGACAACAAATTACACCATCAGTGATAATAAACATGTGCATTCATCCCTTCCCACTAATCTTCCTCCCTTTGTCCTTTCCGGCACTTATCCCTTACAGGCAGCCCAAGTGTTACACCTCCCTATTCACTTTCCTCCTCTCCTCCATCCAGAACCCCAAACAGTCCTTCCAGGTGGGGCAACACCTCACCTGCAGACCTGCTGGGGTTGTCTACTGTATCCACTGCTCCCGATGTGGACTTCTCTACACTGCCGAGACCTGTTGTAAATTGGGGGACCACTTTGTCAATCATCTCCACTCAATCCGCCAAAAGCGGAACTTCCCAAATATTTTTTATTATTATGCATTTCAAGATCCTGCTGTTGCAAAATGACAAATTTTGTGACATATGCCAATGATATTAAACCTGATTCTGATTATGAGGATAATAGAAGGTTGCCTCCTTTGGTGGAGACCTTGAGGATCAGAGGACACAGGCATGAAAGCAAAGGGATTGGATTTAAGAATGTGATAATAAAATGTTTATATCCAACTTGCAGCTGAAATCTGGAATGCACTGACTGTAGATGCAGTGAAGACAAGTTCCATTGTGGTCATCAAGAGGAGTAAATATAGAGCAGAGAAAAATAGAAAGGCTGTGAAGATTGAACTGGTGGGTGAAAATAGAGAGTCTACGTAGACATGATGAACAAAAAGCCTCCTCTTGTGCTGAAGCTGTTCCATTAATCTTCAGTTTTATAATTTCAAACATTTGATTTGTTATTTCAGGTCTGAGCATTCATATTTTTGTTTTATTTCTGTTCAGTAATATAAAAGCAATAGTAATACTTCTGCAATGACAGCGGGATTTATAATTTATATTTTCTTGCAATTGAATCACAAAGATAAAAAGCCAAGGTTCAAACCAAAATATAATGGGATTATGAGAAGACTCTGTAATTTGGGGACTGCTGGTTTATTGATAGCAAGGCTTGTATTTTCACACTTTGATCACTGAATTCAGGAAGAAGGTAAACTGTGGTGCTGTTCTCATTGATGGAGACTTTTTCATTTCAACAATCTTGATGTTCTGAGGAGAAGTTTCTGTCAGAACACAAACAGCAGCAATCTGTGAGCCAAAGTCATAGCAGTGAAATGTTGTCTCAGCAAAATACTTGAAACTCCAAGAACTTTCATGGGAATAAAGATCCACAAAATACCAGGATCATTTTATACTTGGCATACATTCAATAGTTTCATTTTGAATCCAAATTATCGTTACCTTCAGAGGACTTTTTTGATGATTTTTTTCTCAGAAAGAAAATTACAGTTCAGCTCACATGTACAATGTAATTAAATGAAAGTCATTCCATATCAATAAATCACAGCATTTATACAAGAATTCCAGTAAGAGCTGCGTCAACATTGTGGGAAAATCTTGGCTACCACTGGTGCAGAAAATCAAAGTTTGGTTCTCATCTTATCAACTGGGGTAATGCTTAAATTTGGTGCAATGGTTCCTGAACTTTCATAACCTGTTTGTTTTCCTTGTTGTTCGATAGCAAAGTTCAGATGGCACACGTATGAAATAAAGGGGAGTAGATTTAAGAATTTTCAAATCATAAGATTTTGGTTGGTAAATAAATAATGGATGCTACAGATTTTGGTGACATCATTACATGCATAAAGTATGTTAGGAAGATAATATCAGTACTGGGATGAATCACAAGAGAAAGTACCTAGTAGTAACCACAAAATAATGACAAACACTTACAAACTTGTTCAAACATACAATTTAGGTAGGTTTATTTTATAATCACATCTCTAACCTTCAGGTTCCATTTAAAGTTCAAAATATATTTATTATCAAAGTACATATATGTGACTATGTACAACCCTGAGATTTATTTTCTTGCTGGTATTCACAGTAAATGCAAGAAACACAACAGGACCAATGGAAGACCATGCCCAACAGGAGAAACACTCAACGTGCAAAGGATAACAGATTACAAATAGAAAAAGAGAAAAAAGAAATAATAAATAAGCAACACACACAAAATGCTGGTGGAACTCAACAGGTCAGGCAGCATCTATGGAAAAGAGTGAACTGTTGACATTTTGAGTCGAGACTCTTTTTCAGTCCTGAACATCGACAGTTTACTCATTCCCATAGATGCTGACTAACCTCTCCAGCGTTTTGTGGATTGCTTTGGATTTCAAGTATCTGCAGATTTTCTCATGTTTGAAGTAATAAGTAAACAAACAAACAATAAATATTGAGCACATGAGATGAAGAGTCCTTGAAAGTAAATTCAGTGGCTGTGGAACAACACACACAAAATGCTGGTGGAACACAGCAGGCCAGGCAACATCTATAAGGAGAAGCACTGTCGACGTTTCGGGCCAAGACGCTTCGTCAGGACTAACCGAAAGGAAAGATAGGTAAGAGATTTGAAAATAGTGGGGGGAGGGGGAAATGCAAAATGATAGGAGAAGACCGGAAGGGGTGGGATGAAGCTAAGAGCTGGAAGGGTGATTGGTGAAAGTGATACCAAGCTGGAGAAGTGAAAGGATCATGGGACGGGAGGCCTCGGGAGAAAGAAAGGAGTGGGGGGAAGCACCAGAGGGAGATGGAGAACAGGCAAACAACTAAATATGTCAGGGATGGGGTAAGAAGGGGAGCAGGGGCATTAACGGAAGTTAGAGAAGTCAATGTTCATGCCATCAGGTTGGAGGCTACCCAGCCGGTATATAAGGTGTTGTTCCTCCAACCTGAGTGTGGCTTCATCTTGACAGTAGAGGAGGCCATGGATAGACATATCAGAATGGGAATGGGACGTGGAATTAAAATGTGTGGCCACTGGGAGATCCTGCTTTCTCTGGTGGACAGAGCGTAGGTGTTCAGCGAAATGGTCTCCCAGTCTGCGTCGGGTCTCACCAATATATAAAAGGCCACACCGGGAGCACCGAACACAGTATACTTATAATTGCTGAACAAGCAATTGGCTTCAATTGGTGTACAATGTATTGTTGATATTCGCTGGGTGAAATTCTTCCCTTATATGAGATTTGTGAACAATATAACTCTAGTCCATGTTCCACAAAGCCAACAAAAAGGCAGGCATAACTGGAACCCATGCGGGTGCCCATGGCTACAGTCCATGTTTCAAGTCTATACGGGTATCAGTTCCCCTCTTTTCTTTCACTACATCGATGACTGAATTGACGCTGCCTCCTGCACGCATGCTGAGCTCATCAACTTCATTAACTTTGCCTTCAACTTTCACCCTGCCCTCAAATTTACCTGGTCCATTTCTGACACCTCCTTCCCCTTTCTTGATCTTTCTGTCTCCATCTCTGGAGATGCCTTATCTACTGATATCTACTATAAGGCTACAGACTCTCACAGCTACCTGGACTATTTCTCTTCCCACCCTGTCTCTTGCAAAAATGCTATCCCCTTCTCACAATTCCTCCGTCTCCACCACATCTGCTCTCAGGATGAGGCTTTTCATTCCAGGACGAAGGAGATGTCTTCCTTTTTTAAACAAAGGGGCTTCCCTTCTTCCACCATCAACTCTGCTCTCAAGTGCATCTCTCCCATTTCCTGCACATCTGCCCTCACCCCATCCGCCCGCCACCCCACTCGGGATACGGTTCCCCTTGTCCTTACCTACCACCCCACCAGCTTCCAGGTCCAACGTATAATTCTCCGTAACTTCCGCCACCTCCAATGGCATACCACTACCAAGCACATCTTTCCCTCCCCCCCCCTTTCTGCTTTCCGCAGGGATCGCTCCCTACGCGACTTCCTTGTCCACTCGTTCCACCCCCCCCCCCATCCCCTCCCACTGATCTCCCTCCTGGCACTTATCCTTGTAAGCAAAACAAATGCTACAACTGCCCTTACACTTCCTCCCTCACCACCATTCAGGGCCCCAGACAGTCCTTTCAGGTGAGGCGACACTTCACCTGTGAGTCGGCTGGTGTGGTATACTGCGTCCGGTGCTCCCGGTGTGGCCTTTTATATATTGGCGAGACCCGACACAGACTGGGAGACTGTTTCGCTGAACACCTACGCTCGGTCTGTCAGAAAAAGCAGGATCTCCCAGTGGCCACACATTTTAATTCCACGTCCCATTCCCATTCTGATATGTCTATCCATGGCCTCCTCTACTGTCAAAATGAATCCAAACTCAGGTTGGAGGAACAACACCTTATATACTGGCTGGGTAGCCTCCAACTTGATGGCATGAATATTGACTTCTCTAACTTCCGTTAATGCCCCTGCTCCCCTTCTTACCCCATCCCTGACATATTTAGTTGTTTGCCTGTTCTCCATCTCCCTCTGGTGCTTCCCCCCACTCCTTTCTTTCTCCCGAGGCCTCCCGTCCCATGATCCTTTCCCTTCTCCAGCTCGGTATCACTTTCAGCAATCACCTCTCCATCTCTTAGCTTCATCCCACCCCTTCCGGTCTTCTCCTATCATTTCGCATTTCCACCTCCCCCCACTACTTCCAAATCTCTTACTATCTTTCCTTTCGGTTAGTCCTGACGAAGGGTCTCGGACTGAAACGTTGACAGTGCTTCTCCTATAGATGCTGCCTGGCCTGCTGTGTTCCACCAGCATTTTGTGTGTGTTGTTGTTTGAATTTCCAGCATCTGCTGATTTCTTCGTGTTTGTTCAGTGGCTGTGGGAACAGTTAAGTGTTGGTGTGAATGAAGTTATCCTTTCTGGGTCAAGAGCTCAATGGCTGAAGAGTAATAGTTGTTCCTGAACCTGGTGGTGAGTCCTGAAGTTCCTGTAACCTTTTCCTGAAGGCAGCAGTGAGGAGAGAGCTTAGTCCCTCTATGTTGACATAGATTCAATGCCCTTTTATGCTCTTCTTGAAGCAGCTGCCCCCATAAATCCACAAGTCAAAGAAATATCTTAGTCTGTTAACGTATTAAAATGTAGCATCCTAAGTCAAACTTGCAGAGCCACAGACAAGAATCTTCCAAGTGGATGCTGCTGTCACTCAAATTATCAACCAGCTACTGATTGCTCAAGTCCAAATATCACACAGATGTATTGAAACCAAACAAGGTAGAGATGGTAACGCACGCAAAATGCTGGAGGAACTCAGCAGGCCGGGCAGCATCTATGGAAAAGAGTACAGTTGACGTTTCGGGCCGAAACCCTTCAGCAGGACTGGAGAAAACAAGATGAGTAGTAGATTTAAAAGGTGGGGTGAGGGGAGAGAAAAACACAAGGTGATAAGTGAAACCGGGAGGGGGACTTGTGAAGTAAAGAGCTGGGATGTTGATTAGGGAAATTGATAATGGGCTGCAGAAAGGGGGAATATAATAGGAGAGGACAAAGAGCCATGGAAGAAAGAAACAAAGAAAGGGACAAGCACCGGAGAGAGATGATGGGTGGGCAAGGAGATAAGGTAAGAGAGGAAAAGGGGATGGGGAACGGTGAAGGAGAGGTGAGAGGGCATTACCAGAAGTTCAAAAAATCAGTGCTCATGTCATTAGGTTGGAGCCTACCCAGATGGAATATAAGGTGTTATGCCTCCAACCTGAGTGTGGCCTCATTGCAACAGTAGTGGAGGTCATGGATAGACATATTGGATTAGGAATGGGAAGTGGATTTAAAATGGGTGGCCACTGGGAGATCCTGCTTCTTCTGGTAGACAAAGCGTAGGTGCTCGGTAAAGCAGTCTCCCAACCTGCGTTGGGTCTCACCAATATACGGGAGGCCACACTGGGAGCACCAGACACAGTATATGACCCTAACAGACTCACAGGTGAAGTGTCGTCTCACCTGGAAGAATTGTTTGGGGCCCTGAATGGTAGCGAGGGTGGAGGTGTAGGGGCAAGCATAGCACTTGTTCAGCTTGTGCCAAGAGGGAGATCAGTGTGGAGGAATGAATGGATAAGGGAGTGATGTAGGGAGCGATCCCTGTGGAAAGCAGAAAGTGGGAGGAGGGAAGAACGTGCTTGGTGGTAGGATCCCATTGGAGATGGTGGAAGTTATGGAGAATTATGTGCTGGATGCGGAAACTGGTGGGGTGGTAGGTGAGGACAAGAGAAACCCTATCCCTAATAGGCTGGTGGAAGGATGAGTGAGGGCAGACATGTGGGAAATGGAAGAGATGCAGTTGAGGGCAGCATTGATGGTGTTGGAAGGGAAGCCCTCTGTTTTATCCCCTCTAGTTCAGTCCCTTCCCACCCATATCCGAGACACTTCACACACTCTGGAACTTTTCAATGATTTCAAGTTCTCTGGCCCCCATCATCTGATATTCACTATGGATGTCCAGTCCCTATGCACCTCCATCCCTCACCAGGAAGGCCTCAAAACTCTCTGCTTCATTCTGGACACCAAGGCCAACCAGTTCCCTTCCACCACCTCTCTCCTCCACCTTGTGGAACTTGTCCTCAATAAATTCTTATTTGGCTCCTCTCAACTCCTTCAAACAAAAGGTGTAGCCATGGGCACTCGCATGGGTCCCAGCTATGCCTACCTTTTTGTCAAAGCAGTCATCAATGCGTCAATGACTGCATTGGCACTGCTTCCTGAACCCATGAGAAGCTTGTTAACTTCATCAGCTTTGCCTCCAACTTCCACCCTGCCCTCAAATTTACCTGGTCCATTTCTGATACCTACTTCCCTTTCTTGATCTCTCTGTCTCTATCTCTGGAGACAACTTCTCTTCTGATGTGTATTATAAACCCACGGACTCTTACAGCTACCTGGACAATACCTCTTCCCACCCTGTTACTTGTATTTATCACTGTTGAGGTTGATAGGATGCAAAACTGGGCTGAGAAGTGGCAAATGGAGTTCAACCCAGTTAAGTGTGAAGTAGTTCATTTGGTAGGTCAAATATGATGGCAGAATATAGTATTAATGGTAAGACTCTTGGCAGTGTGGAGGATCAGAGGGATCTTGGGGTCCGAGTCCATAGGATGCTCAAAGCAGCTGCGTAGGTTGACTCTGTGGTTAAGAAGGTATACGGTATACTGGCCTTCATCAATCGTGGGATTGAGTTTAAGAGCTGAGAGGTAATGTTGCAGCTATATAGGACAATGGTCAGACCCCACTTGGAGTACTGTGCTCAGTTCTGGTCGCCTCACTACAGGAAGTATGTGGAAACCATAGAAAGGGTGCAGAGGAGATTTACAAGGATGTTGCCTAGATTGGGGAGCATGCCTTATGAAAACAGGTTGAGTGAACTTGGCATTTTCACCTTGGAGTGACGGAGGATGAGAAGTGACCTGATAGAGGTGTATAAGATGATGAGGGGCATTGATCGTGTGGATAGTCAGAGGCTTTTTCCCAGGGCTGAAATGGCTGCCACAAGAGAGCACAGGTTTAAGGTGCTTGGGAGTAGGTGCAGAGGAGATGTCAGGGGTAAGTTTTTTATACAGAGAGTGGTGAGTACATGGAATGGGCTGCCGGCAACGGTGGTAGAGGCAGATATGATAGGGTCTTTTAAAAGACTTTTGGATAGGTACATGGTGCTTAGAAAAATAGAGGGCTATGGGTAAGCCTAGTAATTTCCAAGGTAAGGACATGTTTAGCACAACTTTGTGGGCCGAAGGGCCTGTATTGTTTTGTAGGTTTTCTGTGTTTCTATGTTTCTAAAAATACCATCCCCTTCTCTCAATTCCTCCATCTCTGGCACACCTGCTCTCATTCCAGAATGAAGGAGATGTCTTCCTTCTTCAAAGAAAGGGACTTCCTTTCCTCTACTGTCAAAGCTGCCCTCAACCGCATCTCTTCCATTTCATGTACATCTGCCCTCACCCCATTCTCCTGCTACCCTACCAGGGATAGTGTTCCTCTTATTCTCACCTATCACCCCACCAGCCTCCACATTCAGCACATAATTCTCTGTAACTTCTGCTATCTCCAACAGGATCCCACCACCAAACATATCTTTCCCTCCCCTCCCTCCCACTTTTTGCTTTCCGCAGGGATCACTCCCCTTGTGACTCCCTTTTCCATTCGGTCCTCCCCACTGATCTCCCTCCTGGCACTTATCATTGTAAGTGGAGTAATTGCTACACCTCCTCGCTCCCTACTATCAGGGCCCCAGAAACTCCTTCCAGGTGAGGCGACACTTCACCTGTGAGTCTGTTAGGGTCATATACTGTGTCCGGTGCTCCTGGTGTGGCCTCCTGTATATCGGTGAGACCCAATGCAGTTTGGAAGACTGATTCACTGAGCACCTAGAAGTGGGATCTCCCAGTGGCCATCCATTTTAATTCCACCTCCCATTACCATTCCAATATGTCTATCCATGGCCTCCTCTACTGTTATGATGAGGCCACACTCAGGTTGGAGGAACAACACCTTATATATTCTGTCTGGGTATCCTCCAACCTGATGGCATGAACATCGATTTCTCAAACTTTTGGTAATGATCCCCCCCACAACATTCCCCATCCTCTTTTTCCTCTATCACCTAATATCCTTGCCTGTCCATCGCTTCTCCCTGGTGCTCCTCCCTCTCTTTCTTTCTTCCATGGCCTTCGGTCCACTCTTATTATATTCCCCCTTCTCCAGCCTGGTATCTCTTTCACCCATCAACATCCCAGCTCTTTACTTCACCCCTCCCAGATGCACATAACACCCTGTGTTTCTCCTTCTTCCCGTCTTATAAATTTACTCCTCAGCTTTTCTTCTCCAGTCCTGCCCGGAATGTCGACTGTACTCTTTCCCACTGAGGGTGCCTGGCCTGCGAAGTTCCTCCAGCGTTTTGTGAGTGTTGCTTGGATTCCTGGCACCTGCAGATTTCTCTTGTTTGTGGAAGGGAGAGACGATAACGTTTCATCAAAGAGACCAAAACCATTTGAGGAAGAGTGACTATTTTTGTTTCTGCCTGAAGTAACAGATGATTAACTACTTCTTTGCAGTTGACGTAATGTTATGCAAGATTCCAAATAACTCTCATTAGCACACGTTACGTGAGGTAAACCACATGAAAAAAGGGACTGTGTGCTTGGCTGCTTTTGCTGTCATTAATCTTATAAATGGCAACCATAACTTTGCTGGGTCCAAGCCTATAAATTATATTTTGCAATCTGTGGTTTTATTGATAATTATCTCGCAAAATAAAATACAGAAAAGCTTCATTCTGCATTTTTAATGCCTTTGAACGACCATTGCTGTTGGCCACCCGTGGCACCAAGACCTCGCAAATAACCATTTCAATTGTTTTACAAATGTATTGGAGCTGCATATAGGATTAAATATTGTATATAGGATTGTATATAAGGAGCTATCAACCATTTTTTAATGGCAATTACAAGATAAGGATGTAACTTTACATTAAATTCTAAGAAATCTCAGACCATGGCAACATGTTGCGAGCAGTTTACAAAACTTCTAAATGTACTTCTGATCGACTCTCAGCGCAATCTCAGCCTGTCATTTCCCTTTCAGTGACGTACTTTTGAACCGTCTTAATGAACTAGCGAGTTCATGAGGTTCTGAAAGACTTAGCGGACTTAACTGTCAGGCATGCCTTAAGCGACAAAGCTACATCACCACAGCTGAAAGAGAGGAAAGAGGAGAGGCTCCGAGCCAGGCTAAAAAAGGGGCATGAAACTTCATCCGCCTAGCATCTTGCTAGCAAAGGTAGAGTCGCTGGAGAAGAAGGCTGAGGACCCAAGGGCCAGATCAGCGTATTGGATGGAAATGAGGAACTGCTGCGTTCTCTGTTACACAGAGATCATACGACACCGATGCAGAATGAGGCCATTTGGCCCATCGAGTCTACTCCCTCATTTTGTCATGGCTGATCCTTTTGTCTTCTCAGCCCCAGTCTCCTGCCTTCTCCCCATATCCCTTCATGCCCTGACTGATCAAGAATCTATTAACCTCTGCCTTAACTATATATAAAGACTTGGCCTCCACAGCTGCCTGTGGTAGCAAATTCCATAGATTCACCACTCTCTAGCTAAAGAAATTCCTCTGCATCTCTGTTCTAAAAGGACACCCCTCTATTCTGAGGCTGTGTCCTCTGGCCTTGGGCTCTCCCACCATAGGAAACATCCTCTTCACATCCACTCTATCAAGGCCTTTCACCATTCGATCGGTTTTAATGAGATCACCCCTCATTCTCTGAATTCCAATGAATACAGGCCCAGAGCCATCAAACGCTCTTCATATGATAAGCCATCCAAACCTGGAATCATTTACGTGAAGCTCTTTGGAACTGTCTGCAGTATGAGCACATCCTTTCAAAAGTGAGGAACCCGAAACTGTTCACAATACTCCAAATGAGGCCTCACCAGTGCTTTACAAAGTCTCCACATTACATCCTTGCTCTTATATTCTAGTCTACTTGAAATGAATGCTAGTAAAGCATTTGTCTTCCTCACCACAGACTCAATCTGCAAATTAATCTTTAGGGAATCCTGCACAAGCACTCCCATGTCCCTTTACACCTCAGTTGTTTTTTTGTATTTTCTCTCCATTTATAAAATAGTCAACCTTTCCATTTCTTCTACAAAAGTGTATAACCATGCATATCCCAACTCTATATTCCATCTGCCATCTCTTTACCCATTCTCTTAATCTGTCTATGTCCTTCTGTAGTCTCTCTACCTCCTCAAAACTACCTGCCCCTCCACCATCTTTGTATTGTCTGCAAACTTTGCAACAAAGCCATCAATTCCATAATCCAATCATCAACATTTAAGATTAAAAGAAACAGTTCCAACACAGAACCACTGTGGAAAACCACTAAAGGCTCCCTTTATTCCCAATCTCTGCTCCAGCCAGTCAGCCACTGCTTTCTTTGTGCTGGAATCTTCCCTGTAATACCATGGGCTCATAGCTTGTTAAGCAGCCTCATGTGTGGCACCTTGCCATAGGGCTTCTGAAAATCCAAATGCACAACATCAACCGATTCTCCTTTGCCTATCCTGTTTGTTATTTCTTGAAAGAAATTCAATAAATTGTCAGACAAGATTTTCCCTTGAGGAAACCATGCTGACTACAGACTATTTTATCATGTGCCTCCAAGTACTCCAAAACCACATCCTTAACAATCGACTCCAACACCTTCCCAACCACTGAGGTTAGACGAACTGGCCTATAATTTTCTTTCTTTTGCATCTATCCCTTCTTGAAGAGTGGAGTGACATTTACAATTTTCCAATGCTCTGGAACCATTCCAGAATCTCATGATTCTTAAAAGATCATTACACATGCCTCCACAATCTGATTTAGTTGCCTGCTGCTGCTTTTTCAAAACTTCCCAATCCTCTAACTGCCCACTAATATTTGCTCTATTATATGCCCTCTCTTTGGCTTTTATGTTGGCTTTGGCTTCTGTTGTCAGCCACAGTTGTGTCATCTTTCCTTTAGAATACTTCTTCCTCTTTGGGATGTACATATCCTGTGCCTTCCCAATTGCTTCCAGAAATGCCAACCATTGCTGCTTTAATGTCACCCCTGCTAATGTTCTTTTCCAATCAATACTGGCCAACTCCTCTCTCATGCCTCTGTAATGCTGATACACCTGACTTCAGCTTCTCCTCAAAATTCAGGGTGAGTTCCATCATATTATGATCACTTGCCTCTAAGGGTTCTTTTACGTTAAGCTCGCCAATCAATTCCAGATCATTGCACAACGCCCAATCCAGAACAGCTGGTCCCGAAGTGGGCTCAACCACGAGCTGCTCTAAAAAGCCATCTCGTAGACGTTCCAGAAATTCCTTCTCGTGGAATTCAGCACCAAACTGATTTTCCAAATCTACCCGCATAATGAAATCCCCATGACTATTGTAACATTGCCCTTTTGGCATGCATTTTCAATCTCCCATTCTAATTTGTAGACCACATCGCTACTACTGTTTGGGGGTCTGCATATAACTCCTATCATGGTCTGTTTTACCTTTGCAGTTCCTTAAATCTATCCACAATGATTCGACACCTTCCAACCCTATGTCAGCTCTTTCTAATGATTTAATTTCATTTTTTACCATCAGAGTAACGGCAGCCTATAGAATGCTTTCTATAGAATGTGTATTCTTGGATATTAAGCTCCTAGATATAATCTTTTTTCAGCCATGATTCAGTAATGCCTGCAACATCATACATGCTAATCAGTAACTGTGCTCCAAGTTCAGCTACGTTGTTCCCTGTCCTGTGTGCATTCAAATATAACACCTTCATTCCTGTGTCCACCCTTTTTGATTTTGTCCACCTTTTACATTGCAACTCATCCTGTTGACTGCAATTTTGTCCTATCAACAGCTTCTCCTTGATAGGAGTTTCACTACACATTACCTCTGTAAACCAACTACCTCATCTTCAGCACTATCTCTCCAGGTCCCATCCCTTTGCCAAATTAGTTTAAACCCACCTGAACAACTCTAGCCAAGGGGTATTGGATCACCTTGAGTTCAAGCGTAACCTGTCCCATTTGTAAAGGTCATACTTGCCCCTGAAGCAATCCCAATGATCCATAAATCTGAACCCCTGCCACCTGCACCAGTTCATCAGCCATGCATTCCCCTGCCAAATCATTCTATTCTTACCCTCACTGGCATGTTGCATAGGCAACAATCCAGAGATTATTACCCTGGAGGACCTGTTTCTCAGCTTTCTACCTAGCTCCCTGTGGTGAACTACATATACCTGTCTGGACATGTTCCCCGGGATAGGGCATCAGGGGGCTCATTGAGCCTTCCAGGCCGGTACAGGATATCATAGTTGTAGGTGGAGGGTTCTATTCTCCACCGCAAAATTTTATCATTTTTGATTTTGCCCCGCTGTTGGTTCGAGATAGGCTTTTATTAGCTGGAAGAAAGCACCGTCAGCAGCAAGAGACCACCACACAACATCCTGGAGACTGAGGGAGGAGCAGTGTCTCCAATCGCCTTTATACAGGGGTCTGTGGGAGGAGCCACAGGAGCAGTCAGCAGAGGGGCATGTCCAGACAGGTATATGTAGTTCACCACACTCCCTAAAATCTCTCTTGAGGACCTCCTCACCTTGTCCACCTAGGTCATTGGTGCCAATATGCACCCAGACTTCTGGCTGCTCACCTTTACTCTTGAGAATGCCGTGGACCCAACCCCAGACATTCCTGACCCTGGCACTAGGGAAGCAGCATACCATCCAGATGTCTCTATCGCGTCCACAGAACCTCATCTCTCTTCCTCTAACTAAGGAATCTCCTCACAACACTGCAGTCCTCTTCAGCTCTCTGCTCTTTTGAGCCACAGCACCAGACTCAGTGCCAGAGACCCGGTCACTGTGGATCCCCCCGGTAGCTCATCCCCGTCAATAGTATCTAAGGTTGTATACCTATTACTGAAGGGAACGACCACTGGTGTACTCTGTACCAACTGTGCATTTCCCCTCCTTCTCCTGACGGTCACCCAGTTACCTGTCTCCTGCAACCTAGGGGTGACTACCTCCCTGTAGCTCCTGTCTGTCACCTCCTCATTCTCCCGTATGAGTTAAAGGTCATCGAGCTGCAGCTCCAGTTCCTCAATACATGGTGCCTGAGGATCTGAACCAATGCACCATGGTTGTCACAAACTTTATAAAAACAGTTGTAGATGAGTGTGTTTCCACAATATCAATCAGAACTTTCCCCAAACAGAAAGCCTGGATGAACCATGAGATCCACAATCTACTGAGGGTCACAGCAGAGGTATTCAGGTCCGGTGACCAAATAACATACAAAGGTCCCCTACAATCTCCAGAAAGCCATCTCACGTGCAAAGTGGCGATTCCAGACCAGACTTCAATCACTGAGGGATGCTCAACAGCTGTGGCAGGGCCTGAACCTATCATCTCCTACCAGGTGAACCAAGCGACGTAGGTGACAACAAGGCTTTGCTCCTGGATAAACACAAGGCCTTTTATGTTCACTTTAATCATCAAAATGTGGAGGCACCTTCATGAACTCCCACTGCCCCTGCCGACCCTGTGATTTCAGTCTCTGAGGTGGGATAGTGAACCCACAGGAAGCACCTGGCCCAGATGAGGTACATTGCTGAGTATTTAAGACCTGTGCACACCAGCTGGCTGGAGTGTTCACCAAAAACTTTATCCTCTCACTTCAGCAGTCTGACGTACCCACCTGCTTCAAGCAGTCTTCAGTTATACCAGTGCATAAGAAGAACGTGGTAACCTGCCTCAATGACTATCATCCAGTTGCACTTACATCCACTGTGATGAAGTGCTTTGAGAGGTTGGTGATGAAACGTATCAACATCTGCCTACGAGCAGCTTGGATCCACTCCAGTTTGCCTACCAGCACAACAGGTCACCTGCAGGTACCAATCCATTGGCTCTTCACTCAACCCTGGAACATCTTGACAGCAAAGATGCATACATCAGGATGCTCATCACTGACTACAGCTCAGCATTCAATACAATCATCCTCTCAAAATTAACCAATAAGCTTCAAAACCTCTTTGTGCAACTGGATCCTTGATTTCTTCACTTGCAGATCTCAATCAGTTCAGATTGGCAACAACATCTCCTCCACAATCACCATCAGCACAGGTGCACAACAGGCTGTGTGCTTAGCCCCTGCTCTACCCACTTTATACTTATCACTGCGAGGCTAAGTACAGCTCCAATGCCATAATCACTGTAAGTTTGCTGATGACACCACAGTCACTGGCTGAATCAACATGGTGGTGTTGAGTCAACATGTAGGAGGGAGATTGAAAGTGTGGTTGAGTGATGCCACAACAAACTCACACTCAACGCTAACAAGACCAAGAGCTGATTATTGTCTTTAGGAGGAGGAAATCAGAGGTCCATGAGCCAGTTCTCATCAGGGGATCAGAGGTGGAGAGGATCAGCAACTTTAAATTCCTCAGTGTTATTTCAAAGGATCGATCCTGGATCCAACACTTAAGTACCATTACAAAGAAAGCACGGCAGCACCTCTACTTTCTTAGAAGTTTGTGAAGATTCAGCATGACATTGAAAACTTTGACAAACTTCTATAGATGTGTAGTAAAGGTTTTTTTGACTGATTGCTTCATGTCCTGGTAGGGGAACATCAATGCCCTTGTATGGAAAAGCAGGCAAAAAGTAATGGACATGGCCCAGTCCATCACGGGTAAAGATCTCCCAACCTTTGAGTACATCTACATGGAATGCTGCCAAGGGAAAGTAGCATCCATCATCAAGGACCCCCAATATCCAGGCCATGCTCTCATCTTGCTGCTGAGCGCTCTCTGTGTGACGCTGATGGGCAGATGGAGGAGTATAAAGTCATGGTTATGTGGTCAGGGTTTTTATCTTTCCTATAGAGAGAAAAGGGACAAAGGGGAGCAGCTACTAAACATTGGAGAACTGAGAATCAGAATCAGGCTTAGTATCACTGGCATATGTCGTGAAATTTGTTGTTTGGCAACTGCAGTACATTGTAATACATAATAATAAAAACATTATAATAAGTAGACATTAAAAATACTTAATTGAATAAGTAATGCAAAAAGAGAGCACAAAAGAAAACAAATAGTGAGGGTAGAGTACATGAGTTCATTTATAAATCTGATGGGGGGGTGGGGGTAGAAAACACTTCCTGAAACATTGAGTGTCTTCAGGCTCCTGTACATCCTCCAATGAATAACAATGAGAAGAGGGCATGTCGTTGGTGATGGGGGTCCTTAATGGTGAATGCCATCTTTTTGAGGCATCTTCCTCAGTGCTGGGGAGGATATGCCCATGATAGTGTTGACTGAGTTTGCAACTTTCTGCAGCTTTTTCTAATCCATTGCGGTGGATCCTCTGTACCAGATGGTGATGCAGTCAGTGAACAGACTGCCAGGTTGTAGGCTACAAACGTTGAATTTGAAATGCAGTTCCTCAAAATAGCATTTATTTTATTTTATTTAGATAGATAGATATTTATGGACCCAGAGGAAATTATAGTGTCACAGTAGTATTAAAAGTGCACAGATATAAATATTAGAAGAGAAGTAGAAAGAATAAAAAATAAGTTACCACAAACAATCCAACAGGGGGGGCTATAGGTTGACTCATTATAGAGCCTAATGGCCGACGGTAGGAATGACCTCACAAAGTGCTCCTTAAAGCAGCACAGTTATCCTCGTCTATACTAAAAGTGCTCCTCTGTTCAGCCAAGGTGGCATGCAGAGTGTGAGAAACATTGTCCAGAATTGCCAGGATTTTCCATAGGGTCCTTTGTTCTACCACAGCCTCCAGCGTGTCCAGTTTGACTCCATTTAGAGATAGAGGATACCAAAATTGAACTCAGATCTCCAACACCCCCAAGCTGTAATAGTGTTGTGCTAACTGCTACACTACCATGGCACCCCATTTAGCCTCAACCTGGCAGTGCAGGAGGTGAGTTATACAGCTCTCGTTACATGCTCATGCAGTTCAACTCTTTGAGTGATAATGCAGAAAGTTTGAAGTTAATAACTCATCTCCTTCTACCTTAGGCCACAAACTTATCAATCACCCACTGTGGACACTTTCTGGAAGTCCACGATCTGTATGCTGCATGACCACTGGACTAAGTGTGTAAGTGTAGGAGGGGACTATGTTGAAAAATAAATGTGCTAGGTTTTCTAAAATTGTCTCCTACCTTAGGCTACGAACTTATCAATCACCCCTTGTATTTACAATGTAAACAGCACAATACAAAGTGGGTTTAAAATATTGCAGGGATTGAAGTAATAGATAGGAGGGGGTGGGTGGGGGCTAACTAGAACGGCTGATCAAATGAACTGCCTGGGGGGCAGAAACTTTTAAGATGGCATGAAGTTTTTGTTTTACCAGCCGAACAGTGCTTTCCAGCAGGAACCTTTCTTTGGAAAAGGGCAGTTTGCTGGGTGCATAGTGTCCGCAATGATTTTCCCTGCCGGCTTCTTTGTCCTGGGCACATACATGTCCTGCGGTGATGGTAGACTGCAGCCAATGACCTTTTCTGCTGTCCTGAGAGTTCACTGTAGATTTTGTATCTTGTGAAAGGATGCTGCACCAGACCAGACGGTAATGGCTGACATGAGGATGGCAGTGCAGAATTGCACCAGTATGTTCTGGTGAAGAACCTTACCAACTGCCACAAGGAGTACATTCTCTGCCAAGCCTTTTTGATAACAAAGGAGGTAGCTTTCTCCCACATGGCGTCCTGCAAAATAATAACGCTGAATGCTGAAATTGTGATAACCGTAGAGTTGCTGATGAGTAGGTGGAGTTACATTTCTCTTGAAGTCAATATACATCTCCACAGTTCTGTGGGCATTCAGCTCCAAGTTGTTGTCATTGCATCAGGATGCTAACTTATTTATGTCCTGGTGGTACTTGGATTCGTTTTTGCTGGTGATACATGGTGTCACTGGAAATGACACCATAACAGTGGCGTCATTTGCAAACTTTAACAGTTTAACTGGTAGATCACTGGAAACACAGTATTAGTGTATAGAGAAAATTGGAGAGGGAAGGGAAACCCCCCCCCCCCCCGTTACGCCACAAATGGTGCTGCAGTGCAAAGTCCAGATCAACATTAATTGCATGTGCAGTTCTGCTGGCTCTGTAGGCGAACTGCAGCACATCTTGAAAATCTTGAGTCATGGATTTGAAAAATGACACGTCCAGCCTTTCCAAAGTCTTTTTTATGTCTGATGTGAGTGCAAATGGCCTGTAATCATTGATTTCAGTGATCTTTGATTTTTTTGGGACTAGAATGATAGAAGATTTCTTGGAACATGCTGAAACAGTGCATAGTTTGATACACTGGTTGATTGGTTACATCTCGGCTGTACCTTCACAATCTCCATCACTGTATTTTATTTACAATGGCCTTTGTGCACCACCACCTACTCTGGTTCACTTTCCCATCCCTGTTGTTAAGAGAGCCGCCTGAAGTTACTGCCTCTCACATCTGTACGTATATTCACTCACTGTCCTAGGTGGCTGCAATAAACTTATTGAATGCGTATTTTCTATAATTATTTTGATTGAGCTATTGTCTACTATCCTGGTTTGCCAGTGTTTACGTCTTGGCATATCCCTGTAATTCCACCACATTGTTCTCCTCAGGTTTAGCCACTGATGCACCATCAATAACTCTCGGAGACTGGAAGCGAACGATAGGCTTTTATTAGCAGCAAAAAGGGAGCACGACATCTCGGAGACTGAGGAAGGGGCAGTGCCCCAATCGCCTTTATACAGGGGTCTGTGGGAGCAGTCAGCAGAGGGGCGTCTCCAGACAGGTATACATAGTTTACCACATTCACCCCCCTTTTGTTTTAAAAGAGAGTCCCACGGGGCGAAGTTTCTCACAAGTATATTTACAGGTTAAGTCTATCAGGTGGTGGAGTCTGTCACTGCGATTTACGTAGCACCGGTGGTGATTGCACCGGTGACGGTGGTTGTGCTGGCTCCGGCCTGACTTGAGGTGCCAGCCTGTTAGGCATCAGTATCCTCATGCGTGTGCGTGGTGCCTGGTATGGGAGTGTCGTGAGGAGTCTGTGTAGGGTTTGGAGTGCGCGGTGTCTCGTGGGTATATACATCGGTGGGTACGGGGTTCATAGACACCGTGGAGTGTTCGGGGTAGGGGTCTGGTGCTCTTGCGAGCGCCAGATCACGGACGGAGACCATGTCCTCCCCGCCCATCAGGTAAGACCATGTAGGCATTCTGGGGGTTTGCATGAAGTAGGTGAACCCTCTCGACCATCGGAGAGTATTTATTGCTCCTCATGTTTCCGGAGCAGCACTGGCCCTGGGGACGTCAGCCAAGCCGGTAGGGTGGTCCCAGTGGCAGACTTCCTGGGAAAAGAAAAGAGTCACTCATGAGGGGTGGCATTGGTGGACGTGCATAACAGGGAGCAGATGGAGTGGAGCGGCTCAGGGAGGACCTCCTGCTGGCGAGAGACCGGCAATCCCTTTGACCTAAGGGCTAAGAGTGTTGCCTTCCACACTGTGGCATTCTCCCTCTCCACCTGTCCATTTCCCCGGGGATTATAGCTTGTGGTCCTACTAGTAGCAATACCCCTAGCCAGCAGGTATTGGCGCAACTCGTCACTCATAAACGAGGACCCTCTATCACTGTGGATATAGCAGGGGCATCCGAACAGAGTGAAGAGCTGGCGCAGGGCTTTTATGATGGACGTGGCAGTGGTATCGGGGCAGGGGATGGCAAAGGGGAACCGCGAGTACTTGTCAATTACGTTAAGAAAGTATACATTGCGGTCGGTGGAGGGAAGGGGGCCCTTAAAATCGACACTCAGTCGCTCAAAGGGGCAGGTGGCCTTGATAAGTTGCGCCTTTTCAGGACAGTAGAAGTGCGGTTTGCACTCAGCGCAGACTTGGCAGTCCCTGGTCATCATCCTAATGTCCTCAAGGGAGTAAGGCAGGTTCCGGGCTTTCAAGAAATGGTAAAGCCGGGTGACCCCTGGGTGGCAAAGATCTGCATGGAGGGCATATAGCCAGTCGAGCTGCACACTGGCACATGTTCCCCGGGATAGGGCATCAGGGGGCTCATTGAGCCTTCCAGGACAGTACAGGATGTCATAGTTGTAGGTGGAGAGTTCTATTCTCCACATCAAAATTTTCTCATTTTTGATTTTGCCCCGCTGTTGGTTGCTAAACATGAACGCAACTGAGCGCTAGTCGGTCAGCAAGGTGAACCTTTTGCCGGCGAGATAGTGCCTCCAGTGCCTAATAGCTTCCACTATGGTCTGGGCTTCTTTCTCCACCGTGGAGTGCCGAATTTCAGGGCCTTGAAGGGTACGAGAGAAGAATGCCACTGGCCTTCCTGCCTGATTGAGGGTAGAAGCCAGCGCAAAGTCAGAGGCGTCACTCTCTACTTGGAAGGGAATGGTCTCGTCCACCGCATGCATCGTTGCTTTGGCAATGTCCCCTTTAATGTGGCTGAAGGCCGCATGGGCCTCGGCTGAGAGTGGAAATGTGGTGGACTTGACCAGGGGGCGGGCCTTGTCTGCGTAGTGAGGGACCCATTGGGCGTAATAGGAAAAGAAGCCCAGGCACCGTCTGAGGGCTCTGAGGGTGGTGGGAAGAGGGAGTTCCAACAGGGGGCGCATACGGTCGGGGTCAGGGCCAATGACTCCGTTCTCCACGACATACCCAAGGATAGCAAGTCGGGTGGTTCCGAACACACACTTGTCCCTGTTATAGGTAAGGTTAAGAGCTTTGGCCGCTTGGAAAAATCATTGGAGGTTGGTGTCGTGATCCTGCCAGTTGTGACCACAGATGGTGATGTTATCCAGATATGGGAACGTGGCCTTCAGTTGGCACTGGTCCACCATCCGGTCCATTTCCTCCTGGAAGACAGAGACACCATTCATGACACCGAAGGGGACACGCAGGAAGTGATAGAGCCTGCCGCCTGCCTCGAAGGCGGTGTAGGGTCGGTCCTCCAGGCGGATGGGGAGCTGATGGTAAGCGGATTTCAGGTCTATGGTCAAGTACACCTTGTACTGAGCTATCTGATTGACCATTTCCGCGATGCGGGGTAGGGGGTACGTGTCAAGCTGCGTGAACCTATTGATGGTCTGGCTATAGTCCACGACCATCCTATTTTTCTGCCCGGTCCGAACAACGACCACCTGGGCCCTCCAAGGACTTGTACTTGGCTCAATGATCCCCTCCCTGAGCAGCCGCTGCACCTCTGACTGAATGAAGGCCCTGTACCCAACGCTGTACCTCCTGCTTTTAGTTGCCGCAGGTTTACAGTCGGGGGTCAGGTTGGCGAACAGCGGTGGGGGAGGGATCTTGAGGGTGGAGAGGCTACAAGTGGTGTCAGTAGCGCGGCTGTTGGCATGGTGTTGGGTGGGATGTGCGGATTGGTGTGTGTGTGTGTGGTCAGTAGCGGGGTAAGTGACAAAGTCCCACAAAACTGAGGATTTCTGACAGTGATTGGTGGGAGGGGCCCATCATACTCCATTGTCACATTTTTCAGGTGGCTCGGGAAGTCGAGCCCCAATAGCACAAGGGCACACAGTTGAGGCATGACCCGTAATGCAAAGTCCCGATATTCTGTGCCCTGCACCACCAATGTTGCTACACAACCCCCCGGATGTCTGTGGAATGCGACCCAGAAGCCATGATGACCCTCTGACTTACCGGCCGTGTCACAAGTCCGCAGCGTTGCACCGTGTCCGGGTGAATAAAACTGTCAGTGCTGCCCGTGTCAAACAGGCAGCTAGTCCTGTGCCCCTCCACCAGGATGTCCATCATTGACCTTGCAAGCTGGTGTGGAGCGCTTTGGTCGAGGGTCACGGAGGCCAGAGTTGAATCGCCGTCTTTGTGGCCAGTAAGCACCCGTGGGTCGGAGGCGGGGTGAGGTGGCACCGACAAAGATGGCCGCCCCCATGCCTCGCACGCGGCGGGGAGGCAAGATGGCGGTGACCAAGATGGCGACCCCCATGCCTCGCATGCAGCGCTGCTCGACCCCGCTCGTGGTTTGGATTTACAGGCCTTGGCGAAGTGGCCCTTCTTGCTGCAGCTGGAGCAGGTCGCTTCTCGGGCCAGGCAGCGTTTTCGGGGGTGCTTTTGGAGTCCGCAGAAGTAACACTGCGCAGACTTGTGACTGGCAGCAGCCATGGTCGACTCGCCGGCGGGTTGTGGGGACTTCATGGACTCGTGACTGGCAGCAGCCGAGGTCGATTCACTGGCGGGTTGCGGGGTCTGCAGCGTCCATGAGGCTGGCGGGAGATCATGCGCCTGGACAGCGTCAGCGTTGTGCAGAGTGGCCTCTAGTGTGTTGGCCAGCTCGATCGCCGACTGTAAGGTAAGATCGGCGTGTTCCAGCAGCCACTGGCACACATACACTGACCTGATCCCCGTAACGAAGGCGTCTCTTACTAGGAGCTCCACATGCTGTTCCGCCGTCAGTCCCCTGCAGTCGCAGGCCCGCACGAGTGTCTGTAGGGCCCGGACAAACTCAGCGCTCAACTCTCCAGCCCGCTGCCACCGTGTCGCTAAGCAATGTCTTGCATAGACGGTGTTCACCGGCCGCCAGTATTGCCTTTTGAGGGCATCCATCGCACCCTGGTAGTCCGTTTGGTCTCTGATCATGGAGTAGACCCTTGGACTGATCCTGGGGAGGAGAACTCTGCACATCGTGGCAGGATCAGTCACATGAATCTCCTCCAGGTACGATTCGGAGCATGCTAGCCAGAGTTGGAAAGCGTCGCCGACCTACTGGGACTGAGGGTCGAGATCCAATCTGTTGGGTCGTAAAATGCTCTCCATGTTTTAAAATTGCTGCTAATAAAATTGATGCACCATCAATAACTGCCGGAGACTGGAAGTGAACGATAGGCTTTTATTAGCAGCAAAAAGGGAGCACGACATCTCAGAGACTGAGGGAGGAGCAGTGACACAATCGCCTTTATACAGGGGTCTGTGGGAGGAGCCACAGGAGCAGTCAGCAGAGGGGCGTGTCCAGACAGGTATACATAGTTTACCACAGCCAGTCCACCCCACAGTGTATGTCCTTTTGAATATCCTCACTGTTCAATACTACATTCATTTCAAACAACAATTCCCACTCAATCTGATCAGATTTATAGACTATAACAATGATAAGTAAGAGGCTCGCTTACTCGATTGGCAAACCAATGATTCATCTCTGCTCTAACTCAGGTGTTCCCTCTTGTGCAATGGCCAACACTGTTTAACTCTGCATCAGCTGCAACTGGCTGAGATATTCTGATACTTATCCTGGCCTACAGATTATTTGCATACTCATGAAATGGTTTCCTCCACAAATAAGATGCAGTTAAATGTATTGTCCTTATTATTATGTCTATTAATGAAATAGATAGCATTAACATTCAAACCTCCTCTGTCTACCATATTCATGGCACCCCACTGAGATTATCCTGACATGTATCTTGGCCCACATTATCCTGTATTGGAATGCTGTGCTATCTACTGCACAATTACACATAATAAAGAGTTCAAATGGTTCAATTTAATCTCAGAGAATGAAATCCTAAGGACAATACTAAAGGCAAAACATTTAACTCTTTGTTGAGGAAGCAATTCTTTGCATATATAAGTTATTTGTGTCAAATCATTTGGCCAGAATATGAATCAGAAAATCTCTTTGTATCCGAGCTAAATGCAGATTGACATCTCTTCCAAGCAATGGCATCTCTTTGCAATCAACTCTCCCTACAATTTGCCATCTTGAACTGGTAAACAGAGTCCATACTTCCTTGTTAAAGTTCCTTGCCTTCAACACTCATGATCTACGGGTTTGCAGACAAAATAAGCTGCAGTGACCATGAACATTGCCACAAGACTACCATTATCATCTCCACCTGTTTGTTTCCAGTTTTCATATTGTGGCCTGAACAAAACTACCTCATATGTTTAAGCACGTTTTAAGAAATCCCTGCCCAATTACCATCAGCATATAACCTGCAGCACCAGAGGTCCCAACACAGCAGACCATTATTAAACTAACATAAGGAATGCATACTGTTCCATGCCAAGACCACATTTTGGTACACTGGATCACTTGGCTGTCCTTCTCCTACCTGCATACAGGCAGAGGCTAAAGAGCAAGCTCCAGAGATTGGGACAACAAAGAGGTGGTCACGGGAGGCAGAGGACTGGCTATGGAAGTGCCTCGAGCTAGTGGACTCAGCCGAGTTCACGGACTCTTCTGTGGATCTGAATGAATACAATGTGGCTGTTACAGACCTTTTTTAAATAGTTGTAGTCGTGTGTCCCCACAAATCATTCAGAGTCTTCCCCAACCAGAAGGCCTGGATGAACCATGAGATCTGAAATCTGCTGAGTGCCACTTCAGAGGCGTTCAAGTCTAGTGACCAAGAAAGTTACAAGAGGTCCAGGTACAATATCTGGAAAGCCATCTCACAGGTAAAGTGGCAATTCCAGACTAACCTTGAATTAACAAAGGATGCACGACAATTACGGTAGGTCTTGAATACTATCATTGCTTATAAAATTAAATCAAGCGACATAGCCAACTGCAGGGCTTCACTTCCAGATGAGCTCGGTGCCTCTATACTCGCTTAGACCATCAAAACATAGAGGGACCATCACAACTACCACAGCCCCTGATGATCCTATGATTTCAGTCCCTGAGGCTGACACGTGAGCAGCCTTCAGAAGGCAGAACCTACAAAAAGCACTCGGCCAAGTACTAAAGCCCTGTGCTGATCAACTGACTGGAGTGTTCACTAAGATCTTTAACCTCTCACTTCAGTAGTCTGAGGTACTCATCTGCTTCAATTATATTAGCGTCCAAGGTGACTTGTCTCAATGACTATCATCCAGTAGCACTCACATCCACAGTGATGGGATGCTTTGAGAGGCTGGTGATGAAACATATTAACTCTTGCCTGAGAAGCGACTTAGTTCCACTCCAATTTGCCTACCGGAGTAATAGGTCCTCAGCAGGTGCCATCTCATTGGATCTTCATTCAACCCTGGAACATCTGGCAGCAAAGATGCATATATGTTCTGTATCTACCATAGCTCAGCATTCAATACCATCATCCCTTCAAAATCAATCAATAAGCTCTTAGACCTTGGCCTCAATACCTCCTCGTGCAGTTGGATTCGCAACTTTCTCACTTGCAGACCCCAGTCAGCTCAGACTGGCAGCCACATCTCCTGCATGATCTGCATCAGCACAGGTACACCTCAAGGCTGTGTGCTTACTTCCCTGCTCTACTCACGTTACACTTATGACGGTGTGGCCGCGCACAGCTCCAATGTCACATTCAAGTTTGCTGATGACACCATTGTTGTAGGTTGAGTCAAAGGTGGTGATGAATCAGCATGTAGGAGGGAGATTGAAAATCTGGCTGAGTGGTGCCACAACAATCTCTCACTCAATGTCAGTAACACCAAGGAGCTGATTATTGACCTCAGGAGAAGGAAACCGGAGGTACACAAGGCAGTCCTCATTAGAGGATCAGAGGTGGAGAGGGTCAGCAGCTTTAAATTCCTCAGTGTTGTTATTTCGGAGGACCTGTCCTAAGCCAAGTGCGTAAGTGCAATTTGAAGAAAGCACAACAGCGCCTCTACTTCCTCAGGAGTTTGTGAAGACTCAGCATGGCATCTAAAACTCTGACAAACTTCTATAGATGTGTGGTGGATAGAACATTGTTTGACTGGATCACATTCCGATATAGATCACTGACGCCCTTGAATGGAAAATCCTGCAAAAAGTAGTTGATACGGCCCAGTCCATCACATCGGACTCTTGAACCTAAGGGGATAATTTCACTCAACTTCACTTGCTCCATCACTGAACTGTTCCCATAACCTATGGACTCTCTCTCAAGGAGTCTTCATCTCATGTTCTCAATATTTATTTATTACTCTTTCTTTTTGTATTTGCACAGTTTGTGTCTTTTGCACACTGGCTGAATGCCCAAGTTGGTGCAGTCTTTCATTGATTCTATTATGGTTATTATTCTATTATGCACTTATTGAGCATACCTGCAAGAAAATAAATCCCAGGATTGTATATGTATTTTGATAATAAATTTACCTTGAACTTTGAACTTTTGAACTTTAGAGGTGATCTTATATGCTCACTCAACCATTATGTAGATCTAATGTATCAAATCATGTTGTATGAATTCTCTCATCTGTCAGGTTGTGCTTTATCAAAAACTGTCTGGAAATTGCACACTTTAGCCTGTGTTTTCAGCCTAATATTGTCCAAATATTTCCTCAGGTCCCTGGTTACATCTGTCAAACCCATAGCTCTCAAGAATCCCTCCCTGATGGTGCCAAACTAAAGTGTCCCAGCAAATGAATTATTTTCACCATGGTTTTAAACAAGATTTAGTACAATCACAAACCACCTAAATAATTTCCATTCAAGGGCGTCAGTGTTTCCATATCGGAATGTGATCCAGTCAATCAATGTTCTGTCCACCACACATCTATAGAAGTTTGTCAGAGTTTTAGATGTTTTAGAAAATCTGCAGATGCTGGAAATCTGAGCAATACACAAATATGCTGGAGGAACTCAGCAGGCCAGGCAGCATCTAGGAAAAGAGTACAGTTGACTTTTCTGGCCAAAACCCTTTGACAGGACTGGTTTAGTTAGATTTAGTTCAAAACAGTTGCAAGTTAACCAACACCTCATATCTTCTACCTTACCACCCAGACCAATGTTGACTTCCTCTTGCTATATTCTTCTTTGTACTATGTCCTCCACAAGATTTCAGTGATTACAGTTGTGCTCATGCACTTACGTCACAACAAAACTCAAGTTCAAGTTCTGTGACATATCTGCCATGCCAAATGCTCGCGCTCATCATTGTTCTATCTAGGAAATCCTTCCATTATGTTCCATTATCCTTCCAGTTATGGGCTGAGTGCGGGTAGGTGGGACTAGGTGAGATTAAGAGTTCGGCACGGACCAGGAGGGCCGGAATGGCCTGTTTCCGTGCTGTGATTGTTATATGGTTATATGGTTATATGGTTATATTACTTATTGTGCATCAGATCATTGTCCTGCTACATCCCAAACTTGACATTGACATACTGCTTCTTAATGTTGACATGTTGCTTGTACTTTTGTTGTATTGTTCATATACTTCACGCTATGGCGTATACAAGACTTGAACCAGTGGGGATAACTTCACTCAACTTCACTTACCTCCTCGCTGACCTGTTCCCATAACCTACAGATTCACATTCAGGGAGTCTTCATCTCATATTCTGGATATTTATAGCTTATTTATTATTATTATTACTTGTTCTTTTTCTTTTGTTTTGTATTTGCACAGTTTGTTGTCTTTTGCACGTTGGTAGTCCACCCTGGTTAGCGCGGCCTTTCATTGATTCTCTTATGGTTATTGGACTTACTGAGTATGCCCACAAGAAAATGAATCTCAGGGTTGCATATGGTGAACATATGCACTTTGATAATAAATTTACTTTGAAATTTGAACTTTGAATTAGGAATAAGGGAAAGACAATTAGTAGAAGATTTGTCCCGACTGCTATTTGCAAGTCTGGTGCATGCAGAGGAAATGAAAGAGGAGTGTATGCAGTGGGGTAGTGGCCTTTTTGGAATAAGGAGGAATCATAGAGGAATTTTGTTTAAATTGTTTGATCTGTGAAATTCATAACCCAGGCCCAAAAAGGAGAAAATTTCCTCAACATGACACCCAAAAGATATCTCTGAAAATCAGACAAAATCTGCAGATGCTAGTAAAATTTGCTAGAAATATTCAGGCCAGGCAAAATCTGTAGAAAGAGAAAGAGTCTAATGATCAGTTCTGCAAACCTTTATGAAAACATGCAAAGACTGTAGATGCTATGGCTGTGCATATGGACAAATATTTGTGAAGCTCTCCGAACATCCAGCTGGGTAATAAATTTTGCCTCATTTTTCCGATAATTTCTTGGTTGTGCCCTTTCCATACAAGGCAGCTACTGCTCTGTCACAGGCTCCTGCAGAAGCAGGTCTTGTTTATTTGGACATGGTTGAGGAGTAGGAAATTAGATCAGTCAAGTCATTTGCAGCATAGATAACGCAAGTGCCCTTGAAAGCATTGTGTGTTCAACAAAAGTGGCAAACATTCTTCACCAATTATCAAACACATAAGCTGACAATATGAGAGTGACTTGGAAAAGATTAGCAAATGGTGGTGATGCACCATCAATAACTCTCGGAGACGGGAGGCGAACGATAGGCTTTTATTAGCAGCAAGAGACCACCACACAACATCCTGGAGACTGAGGGAGGAGCAGTGCCTCCAATTGCCTTTATACAGGGGTCTGTGGGAGGAGCCACAGGAGCAGACAGCAAAGGGGCGTGTCCAGACAGGTATACGTAGTTTACCACAGGTGGAAAGGTGTTGGGTCATTAGGAGGTGACTCATTTACCTCAGGATACCTATGACTCAAAGCCCACAAAGGAAGAAGAGTTTGATGAATAATATAGAGGTAGAACTTAATACTGCAGAAGCTGCTCATAATAAAATAGGTTTAATAATGAATTGTACATTAAGTAGAACAGCAGATTAGTTATTTTACAGCGTGGCAATAATTTTACTATGTGGTAACTGCACAGAATTCTTACAATGACCTTCCATTTCTTAAAGCCTGCAGCTCTGATTTTAGACATAGCAAGAAAGGTAGATCAACATATAAAGGAAGATTGAAGTACAATTCTAGAGCAGCACAAAATACTATGTGAAAGACAGTTGGTTGATAAATTAAACCTAATTGGCTGACAGATCAAAACTAGTTATTTGATAAATTAAACTTAACACAATTAAAAGAGATTTTAGGAAGGTTGTACCTTTGAGAGGATTAGAAGTAAACATGAACACAATAGGCTGATAATAAACTTTAACTAGAGTGAGCTTGCAGAAATTAAGATTAATTAAAGCTTGTAGTTTATCACATCATTAATAGTCTTTCCAATGATCCAATATTATGAATAGTATTAAGAGCTCCCTATCACCATAAATCACTATGGAGACCCCTCATGAGAGTAGAAAATACGGGAGTGCATTAACAATGGGTCATCGAGATAGTGCATCTTCTATGGTTTGTGACTCCTCTGCAAGCGAAGCAAATAGGTGGCTTCTGATTGACCTGGTAGGCTGTCAGCAGGTAAAGTAAATGATAGCCTATCCTTCTTGACTACATGACCATGGATGCATGTGGATCCTCTAGAAAGAGAGCACATTGGACGAGGCACTCTGCTTAGGAGAGAAATTGAATTGTTAATTTGCATAACCTCAAATGTAACATGTGACCTGTGGACATAATCTGACATGCTCAGTCATTTTGCCTGGTGCCCACTGAGGTTGTGTTAATAGAACATAAAATCTTGCAACCCTTACAGCAAAGAAATGAATATTAATATATCTGATCAATTGCTTAATTAAATGTGGAAGATTAAGTAATCAATCTGTACGTGATAATGATTTGCATAAAGCTGAAGTCCAGATGGAAATAAACAACCTATTGAATAATCTTAATATCAAAGAGCCTACATTATGGGAATTCAAGACAAATTAAACTACAGAAAGACATATAAACCATTAGAAGAACTCTAGAGTGGTAGCAATTATAGAACTGGGGGACAACAGTTAAGGGAAGTCCTTAACATAATAAGACAATATCCACTATGTGAAATACTCTTCTCACATTCCACTTTAAATGGCAAAAATTCATCTACAAACATTTAAAAAATGTGACTGATTTTAAGTGTAATTCACAACTATATACAAAGCTTTGAACAGAATATATTCTGCCATCAAACTCACACTTCCTGATACATAACTATGTTTGTGACAGAAATTACACTCACTTAAATGCAGTTCAGTGAAGTGTTTTTAACCCAATTGTAGCTAGACATATTCCATTTCATATTTTCGGACCTAAGCAATCAGCTAAATGATAGCAAATTAAAGCAGTGCAGAAAAGGTGCAGGCTTGCAATATATGACTGAGAAATTAATATAACAGCATAATGTTCTCAAAAACATTGTTTTGTGTACTAAGCAGATAAATTTCTCCAACATACTGTTACTATATTACTCAGAATTTAAGTATTACCATTTGAATCTTTGGCAGGAAAGGATATATGTGTATCAACAGGCTTTTGTTTGTTAAGTTCAATCGCATTGCAAGGTAACCTGCTGTCACGTTCATCACATAAGATTTGGTATTGATTAACTCAGCAGGCTGTCAGCATAAAGCTGAGAAGCAGTGCGTAGTAGTATAGTACATTTTTATCCATCGCCCACTCCTCCACAAGGTCTAAACAAGAAATCAATGAGCATATCCTTCTTTCAATACTTCAAGTAATTAGGGAACAAAATCTACACAGTATGATAAAATAATTAGTTAATAGTTATTTAGATTATCTCTTGCTCAGATTCCGTGTCTTTTCAGATGAGATTTATCGAGTTGGAGTAGATATCCCTTGTTGATGACCAGTGAATGTCAACGGCTCATTTAATTATCTCATAACTTGCTATTTTTTTGAAGGGACAAAGGTTACTTGAATCACACTTAAATATTCTAAGAGATTATCACAGCTGAGAAATATGTGATCTAGACATCAGACATCATGATAATTCACTTCATTAGCAAATTGACTCATGGTTGAAAAAAGGAGTCTTTTCATGAAGGCCAGATGGTCATAACCCAGTCTGAAAGACCTTTGATCATCACTCCGCATAACAAGTTCATAAAATTCAAAACCTGCTCCAATGAAAACCACACAATTATCTCTCGCCCTTACTAAATTACAAGCTGAAGGACATTAGAATTTTTCAAACATGGAAGTTAGAAGTTCATAAGGTACTTCCTAAGAACTAAAATAGAAACAAGCAGTTTTGAATATGCACACTTTCAGTCTAAACTGGAAATTAAGGGATTACTTTGAGCAAGTTTTGAACGAACCACTGACTGCCACTGGTATTTGTTCACAATTGCAAAAACTATCTAAGTCTGCATAAACTAACTGGTTTGCTTTTAAATCCTTCAAAGCATCCATCAGCACAGACTATCTCAGTTCACTGTTAATCAATCAATAGAATGACCAAAAAGATGGCAGATACCTGTAAAACACTCTTTTGCTCTCATCAATATGTTTTCTAGGGAATTGTCATAGTTTCTTCAGCATTTCGGGACTCTCTGGTTACTTTTCAAACAACTATTTTGTTTGCATGCACTCTGCTTGTGACTTGTTAGAAATTAAGACCTGAAACTTCTTGGATTCCAGTAACACTAATATTTGTGTGTCGGGTTTGCTGGTAGGAATCTGAACGTTCATTTAGTTCTTAATTTGGTGTTCCTCTTCATGCCTTGTGGTGCATCAGGCAGCAAACTTGTTGTCTCTTTAGCATTTGTCTGTCATTTTCAAGGCCAAGTTGCTAGCTCGCACTAAACCCAGCACGGATGCAAAGAATAGAAGGAGCCAGACAGATTCGAACCCAGGACCACTCTCCTCGAAGTCCAGTGTGGATGCCACTACACCACCGGCCAGCATTAGTTCTTTAAATTTAGCATTTGATCCCCATTTTCTCTTCATACTATCACTCAACATTGTGGGCCAAAGGGCCTGTACTATGCAGTAATGTTCCATGTTTTTCACTTGGAGCTCTCCATCTTTCTTTCACTAATTCTTTTATTTAGTCCTTTCATTTCTTACCTTTCTCAGGTTATCAGTTTATTAAATTATTTTTGTATTTTATATGTTTGAACAATATAATATAAATACAAATTCAGCTTAACTAATGAGGGACCCTGGAAACTCAGATGGACCAAAATGAAAATCACATGCCTTTCTTCAGGAGTTTTTGTCAAAAAAATTGTCTCAACTGTATTTCCTTTCTTACCCATGGATTTTGGACGCTGGAAGGAAGTATATTGAAAAGGGCCCTGTAATTTTGCTGAGCACCTCAATTCCGCCCTTAGTTTTTAATTAAACATCTGATTCCCACTCTGATCTCTGCCCTTTGTCTTCTGTAGCGTTCACATTAATGCAAGATCCGGGTGCAACACTTTATCATTCTACATGTGCTTCACAGCGTTCTGTCCACAGTCACTTTGGGAACTCCAGCCTTTCAAACACCTTCTGTTTTCACTCTCTGCTAAAACTACTGTATGGCGATGCAAAAATGGGTGCACCAGCCTTTGCAGAGGGTGGACACTTCGATGGGTAACTGGACTCTGGCAACATGACTTTTTCAAAGTGAACTGAAACAGAGCAGTTTAAGCTCTGACAGTTGATCTGCTCTGCTCCACAAGCTCCTCTTTCCTCTTTTGCATTACTTAGTTATTATTTTCTGTAACTTCCATGTCTTGCACAGCACTATTGCCACAAAGCAACAAGTTTCATGACAAATGTCAGTGATAATAAACCTTATTCTGTTTCTGATTCTTCCCATGATTCTCTTCCCCTCTGATTGTCAATTGTCCCTATTTACATGCCTTCAAAGTCTCATATGCATTTCTTTAATCATATTTCTTTTTGCCTTAATGTTATCACTTTCGTTGTTTGTGTATCTCCTGCTTTGCATCTAATGATTACCAGCCATTCTTTTCCCTTTTTGCATTGGTAACATAGAAGCATAAAAAACCTACAGCACAATACAGGCCCTTCGGCCCACAAAGCTGTACCGAATTATGTCCTTACCCTAGAACTACCTAGGCTTACCCATAGCCCAACTCTTTTCCTTTCCTCTGTTCATTACCACAGTGACTATACTTCAAGGGATATTAGCTATTAGGTAGGTATTTGAATTTCTCGAGTTTATGAAGAGCATTATATACTGTTAATATCAGTTATTTTTCTCTCTTTAATCTAGACCATTTTCCATTGCTGATAATACACCATAAATCTTCCTTTTCCCATAAATTTAGCCAGACTCTGAAATTTTCCAGTCAGAAACAAGAAAAAAAAGCTGCAGATGCTGGAAATCCAAGCAACACACACAAAATGTTGGGGGAGCTCAGCAGGCCAGGCAGCATCGATGGCAAAGCGTATAGCCGATGTATCAGGCTGAAACCCTTCATCGGGAAGGGAGAAAAAAAGATGAGGAGTAGATTTAAAAGGTGTGGGGAGGAGAGGGAGAAACACAAGGTGATAGGCAAAACTGTGGGGAGGGAGGGGTGAAGTAAAGAGCTGGGAAATTGATTGGTGAAAGAGATACAGGGCTGGAGAAGGGGGAACCTGATAGGAGAGGTCAGAAGGCCATGGAAGAAAGAAAATGGGGAGGAGCACCAAAGGGATGTGATGGGCAGGTAAGGAGATAAGGTGAGAGAGGGAAATGGGAATGGTGAATGATGAGGGGGGGACATTACCGTAAGCTTGAGAAATCAATGTTCATGCCATCCATTGGAGACTATAATATAAGGTGTTGCTCCTCCAACCTGAGTGAGGCCTCAACACGACAGTAGAGGAGGCCATGGACTGACATGTCGGAATGGGAATGGGAAGTGGAATTAAAATGAGTGGCCACTGGGAGAGCATAGGTGCTCAGCAATCCGGTCTCCCAACCAATGTCGGGTCTCATCGATAAACAGGAGGCCAGACTGGGAGCACCAGATACAGTAGATGACCCCACCACACTCACAGGTGAAGTGTTGCCTCACCTAGAAGGACTGTTTGGAGCCCTGAATGGTAGTGAGAGAGGAGATGTAGGGGCAAGTGTAGCACCTTGTCTGCTTGCAAGGATAAGTGCCAGGAGGGAGATCAGTGGGGAGGGACAAATGGACAAGGGAATCACAAGGGAACCCTGAAGAAAACAAAGTGGGGGAGGGGGAGGAAAAGATGTGCTTGGTGGTGGGATCCCTTTGGAGATGGCAGAAATTACAGAGAATTATGTGCTGGACACAGAGCTGGTAGGGTGGTAGGTGAGGACAAGTTGAACCCTATCCCTGGTGGGGTGGCAGGAGGATGGGATGAGAGCAGACGTGTGAAATGGAACAGATGCGGCTAAGGGCAGCATTAATGACGGAGGATGGGAAGCCCCTTTCTTTGAAGGAGGAGGACTTTTCCTTTGGCCTGGAATGAAAAGCTTCATTCTGAGACAGGGTGCCATGGGGACAGAGGAATTGAGAGAAGGGGATGGCATTTTTCTAAGTACAAGGTGGGTCACAAAATGAAAGAGACACGGTTGATGGTGGAGGAAGGGAAACCTCTTTCTTTGCCCCTTCTCCAGCCCTGTAAGTCTCTCTTCAATCAATTTCCCAGCTCTTTACTTCGTTCCTCCCACCTTCTAACACTGACTCCTCATCATTTTTCCTCCAGTCCCAATGAAGGGTCTGAGCCTGAAACGTTGACTGTACTCTTTTTCATAGATGCTGCCTGGCCTGCTGAGTTCCTCCAGCATTTTGTGTGTGTTGTCTGAACCTTTCCAGTATTTTGTAAATATCAAATACAATAGTACAGTACAATAATTGTTATCAAAGAAGCAAACATGATTAAAAGACTGAACATATCCACAAAAGCCCTTTAAGCTACTCTTTAAAACCAAAGAAAAACAGAAGAATGGTTTTCCCCCTTCTCTTTTTTTCTCTCTCTCTGCCCATCACTCTGCCCGTTCTCCATCTCCTTCTGGTGCTCCCCTCCCCCTTTCTTTCTCCCTAGGCCTCCCGTCCCATGATCCTTTCCCTTCTCCAGCTCTGTATCCCTTTTGCCAATCACCTTTCTGGCTCTCAGCTTCACCCCATCCCCTCCGGTCTTCTCCTATCATTTCACATTTCCCCCTCCCCCTCCTACTTCCAAATCTCTTACCATCTTTCCTATCAGTTAGTCCTGACGAAGGGTCTCTGCCCGAAACGTCAACTGTGCTTCTCCCTATAGATGCTGCCTGGCCTGCTGTGTTCCACCAGCATTTTGTGTGTGTTGCTTGAATTTCCAGCATCTGCAGATTTCCTTGTGTTTGCTTAGAAAAATGGTTTCACACTTTTGCATAGTTTGGATGTAAAATCAAGCAATGAAGATTCTATTTGTGCTGAAATTGCATTGAGCAAGATGAAAGCACTAATAATTTGCTGCACAGAAAAGTGAAGTATCTTATATTTGACTTCAGTGATACAGTATTTTATCACCATTTTTCTTGATTCTATTTCTTTACAAGAGTTTTCCATCTTTTTCCTTCACTAATTCTTTCATTTAGTCCTTTCATTTCATATAAAACTCCTCCTGTCTTTCTTAAGTTCACAATTTATCAAACCATTTGTTGCATTGGTTCCTATTAATTCCTTCCATGATATAGATGACGCACGGACATTACAGTAGTCTTAACAACTGTAGAAAGGTGTTAAGTGAAACACGTCAGAGCATGAAGCATACATATAGGTGAGAAACAATTTTGGCAGACTTGCAGAAGTACAGTAAAGTGAAAATATCCAGTTAATACATTAAAAAAATCAAATCCTATCAACATTCAGTTGTGTGCAGGCAAGACTATTGTTGAATATTTTGAAACCCTTTGATCCCACTAACTCAGTTAATGTCCGGCAAAGCGCGTAGTGGACAATGACTATCATCTATGAAAAAATTTGTTGTGGGTCCACAGAGCCATGTTGTTTTTTCTGCTTTACATACAACTGCCATTAGCCTGGCAGGCTCGTTCTGATCAGCGTAAACAAGCATACCTGAGTCCCTCCAGTTTCTTGTCAACTTAACTCTTTTATGCATGCTGAACAAGTCCAGACAAAAACCTGAGTATTTTGCAAATGTTCCAAAATATTCCAAAGTACCCAGGACATCTTCAAGGAGTGGTGTCTCAGAAAGGCAGAGTCCATTATTAAGGACCTTCAGCACCCAGGGCATGCCCTTTTCTCACTGTTCCCATCAGGTAGGAGATACTGTGGTGAACTACATATACCTGTCTGGACACCTCCCCCCCCCCCCCCCCCCACCGCTGACTGCTCCTGTGGCTCCTCCCACTGACTGTGGCTCCTCCCACGGACCCCGGTATAAAGGCGATTGGAGACACCGCCCCGGCCTCAGTCTCCAGGATGCAGTGTGGTGGTCAATTGCTGCTTGTTCTTTCTTCCAGCCAATAAAAGCCTATATCTCGCCTCACGTCTCCGAGAGTTATTGATGGTGCATCAGATACAGAAGCCTGAAGGCACACATTCAGTGATTCAGGAACAGCTTCTTCCCCTCTGACATCTGATTCCTAAATGGACATTGAATCTTTGGACACTACCTCACTTTTTTTAATATATAGTATTTCTGTTTTTTGCATGATTTTTAATCTTTTCAATCTACGTATACTGTATAAAGTATAATGAATAAGATTTACTTATTCATTTATTATTTTTAATAAAATAATTTCTATTTTATGTATTGCATTGAACTGCTGCTGCTAAGTTAACAACTTTCACGTCACATGCCAGTGACAATAAACCTGATTCTGAATAACTGCCTTTGAGTATAACATTGTATCTTTCAAATATGTCAAATGTCTACACCAAAAATATTCTTCAGTGTGAGCTCAGTTTGCCTCAGTTCACATTAAAATTTACAGCTTGCTTCAGTGATGGATAGTTGTACTCCCAATCTGCCCTATTGCATTGTGCAATCCATTTGCCCTATTGTCTCTGAAATTTCAGCTGAGCTTTTTAGTGCAATGGTGCTTTCTGTCAAAGGTTCTGTCAGCGATTCAGGAACAGCTTCTTACCTTCTGCCATCTGATTCCTAAATGTCTTTACGCATCATTGAACAACTATAGCATACTCAAAGCATGGTCATTTAAACAACACTTTTACCTAAAAATCTTTCTGTTTGTTGCAGTTAGTATGTTTGCCTTGGATACTGCACAATGAACCTTCCTTGTTGCATGTATGAATAACAATTCTTCTGAACAATGAGCTCTCCTTTCTGTTGTTGCAAGTTGTCAACCGAACTTCCTGTGGTTCCTTCGCTTAGTGTTTGATATGGTTAAAGAAATTTGCTGATCCCTATGGTACTTGAAACATAAACTGACTTGTCTTTGCAACGATACGAACTGACAATAGATCTGTTCATTGTCTTGTGCTTTGCTATAGCCCTATGTATGCAGACTGCAGTTACATTGCTCATGTGTAGTTAATAAGATCATCTACCAGTCTTAGATCCCATTTCCAATGACACATCAATTTTACATTGGTCAAAGGTCAGGTTTTACATGCTAAGCAGCCATGAACTAAAAAGACAAAATAAACGCAATGCAAGAATAAATTCCTATTGAAGAAATACATTTGCTGATTGTTTCGACCTGCATCTGGCTCCTTGTCCCAAAATTCTAGCTTTCATCTACACGCAAGGCTTCGGTTTAAAGAAGGCTTCTTCTTCCTGCTGTGACTGATTAAGACTTCTCCCACCTTGCACAATATAAGATTTGTCCAACCTTATCAAATGTATCACATTGTTTCAGCCTCCCATGGTAATACCTTCTAATTCAAACACATATTCATTACTGGTTTATAGTATTCCCAGGGGCAATAAGGAACAACATACATCAACGAAGATAGTGCTTTATTTGCAAGGTAAAACACTTAATATACATACATGTTAATCCATTATGCTGAAGCTAGTGACTGCTTTTTCCAGACTATATCATTGTTCTAAAGCAGACATACCATGATATCATGATTTTCCTTTTCAATAATTTCACAAAATGTCTGCACACCTAAATATTGCTAAAGGAGCAGACAGGAGATTCTGAAGATGTAAAAAAAAACCTGCAAAGGATGTTGCCTCCCAGGTGCCAGGGTCAAGGACATTTTCAATCAGGTCCATTCTTAAAGCAGAGGGTGAGCAGCCAGACGTCTTGATACATATTGGCACCAATGACAGAGGTAGGAAAAGGGATGAGGTCCTGAAGAGAGAATATAGGAAGTTAGGTAGAAAGCGCAAATGCAGGACCTCCAGGGTAGTAATATCTGGATTGATGATGTGCCGTGTGCCATTGAGGGCAAGAATAGAATGACGGCAAATGAATGCATGGCTGAAGAATTCGAGCAGGGGGTAGGGCTTAAAGGCAGGCAGATGATATGACAAAATTGCTGTCAGTGAGATGAGCTGAAATGTAAAATGGGGGCAAAATCTAAAGGTGTGATGAAGACAGGATTAATGGTGATATATTTGAATGTACATAGAGTACCAAATAAGATATATGATCTTGTAGCATGATTATAGATTGGTAAGTATGATGCTGCGAGCATCACTGAGTCGTAGCTGAAGGAAGATCGTAATGGGGAACTTAACATCGAAAGATACACATTGTATCGAAAGGACAGGTAGGTAGGCAGTGGGGGTGGGGTGGCTCTGTGGTAAGAAATGCAATCAAATGCTTAGAAAGAGGTGACATAGGACTGGAAGATGTAGAGTCCTTGTGGGTAGAGTTAAGAAACTGCAAGGGTAAGAAGACCCTTACGAGAGTTATATACAAGCCTCCGAACAGTAGCTAGGATGTGGGCTACAAATTACAAAAGGAGATCAAAAATACATGTCAAAAGGGCAATGTTGCAATAATCATGGGCGATTGCAATCGGCAAACTGAGAAAATCAGATTGATGCTGGATCCCAAGAGAGAGAACGTTAAAGAGATGGCTTTTCAGAGCAGCTTGCGGTTGAGCTCACAAAGGGAAAGGCTATTCTTGATTGGGTGGTGTGTAATGAGCTTGATTTGGTCTGGGAGTTTAAGGTAAGGAATCCCTCAGGAGGCAGTGATCATACCATTATAGAATTCACCCTGCAATTTGAGAGGGAGAAGTGAAAGTCATATATATCAATATTTCTGTAGAGGCATGAGACAGGATGTGGCAAAGTTGATTGGAAGGGGACGCTAGCAATGGCTGGAGTTACTGGGAGCAATTCAGAAGGTGAAGGATAGGTACATCCCTAAGAAGAGGAAGTATCTAAAGGCAGGATGACTCAATCGCGGCTGACAAGGGAACTCAAAGACAGTATAAAAGCAAAAGAGTGGGCATATAATAGAGCAATATTTAGTTGGAAGTTAAAGGGTGAAGCTTTTAAAAACCAACAGTAGGCAACTAAAAAAGTCATGAGGTGGAAAAAGATTAAAAACATAGAAACATAGAAAACCTACAGCACAACACAGGCCCTTTGGACCACAAAGCTGTGCCGAACATGTCCCGACTTTAGAAATTACCTAAGGTTACTCATAGCCCTCTATTTTTCTAAGCTCCATTACCTATCCAGGAGTCTCTTAATAGACCCTATCATATCTGCCTCCACCACTGTCGCCGGCAGCACATTCCACACACTCACCACTCTCTGTGTAAAAAACTTACCCCTGACATCTCCTCTGTACCTACTTCCAAGCACCTTAAACCTATGCACTCTTGTTCTAGCCATTTCAGCCCTGGGAAAAAGCCTCTGACTATCCACACAATCAAGGCCTCTCATCATCCGTCACTCCAAAGAGAAAAGGCCAAGTTCACTCAACCTATTTTCATAAGGTAAGCTCCCCAACCCAGGCAACATCCTCGTAAATATGAAGATAATCTAGCTGATAATATCAAAGAGAATACCAAAAACTTTTTCAGATATATAAAGAGTAAAAGAGAGGTGAGAGTAATTATGAAAATGATGCTGGAGAGATGGGATATTGTGGATGACTTGAGTAAGTATCTTGCATCAGTCTTTAGTGTGGAAGACACTAGCAGTGTGCTGGAGGCTTGAGAGTGTCGGGGCCAGAAGTGAGTGTGGATCCTATTACTAGGGAGAAGCTGAGGAAGCTGAAAAGTTGAAGGTAGATAAGTCATCTGGACCAGATGGTGTACACCCCAGGGTTCTGAAAGCGGTGGATGGGAAAATTGTGGAGGCATTAGTAATGATCTTTCAAGAATCACCAGATTCTGGAAAGGTTCCAGGGGACTGGAAATTTGCATATGTCCTTCAAGATGGAGTGAGAGAGAAGGAAGTTAATTGCAGGCAAGTTAGTCTGAACTCAGTGGTTGGGAAGATATTAAGAGTTGATTGTTAAGGATGAAATCTCAGCGTACCTGGATGCACATGATGAAATAGGCTGCAGTCAGCATGGTTTCCAGATGGGAAAATCTTGTTTGACAAATCTGTTGGAATTCTTTGAGGAACTAACAAGCATTATAGACAAAGGAGAGTAGGTGGTATAATGTACTTAGATTTTCAGAAGGCCTTTGAGAAGGTGTCACACATGAGGCTGCTGAACATACTGTGAACCCATGGTATTACAGGAAAGATACAGGATAGAGCATTGGCAGGAGGCAAAGAGTGACTGCCAGTACCAGTAGTGTTCAATAGGGACCGGTGCTGGGATGGGTTCATTTTATGTTATGTGTCAATGATTTGGACAACAGAATTGTTGGTTTTGTGGCCGAGTTTGCGAATGATATGAAGATAGGTGGAGGGGCAGGTAGTGCTGAGGAAGCAGAGAGTCTGCAGGACTTTAACAGATTAGGAAAATGGGCTAAGAAGTAGCAGATGGAGTACAATGTTGGGAAGTGTATGGTCATGCACTTTGTAGAGGGTACAAGAACATGGTCTATTTTCTAAGCAAGCAGAAAATTCAAAAATCCAAAGTGCAAAGGGACTTGGGAGTTCTCATGTAGGATTCCATTAAGGTTAATCTACTGGTTGAGTCGGTGCTGAAGAAGGCAAATGCAATATTAACATTCGTTTTGAGAGGACTAGAATATAAAAGCAAGCATGTAATGCTGAGACTTTATAAAGCACTGGTGAGGCCTCATATGGAACACTGTGAGCGATACTTAAGAAAGGCTGTGCTGACATTGGAGAGGGTTTAGAGGAGGTACATGAGAATAATTCCAGGAATGAAAGGGTTATTGTATGAGGAGCATTTGTAATTTAGGAAAATGAGGGGGGAATTCATTGAAACCTATCAGATTTTGAAAGGCCTTGATAGAGAGGATCTTTCTGCTCATGTGGGAGTCTAGAACCAGAAAGTGCAGCCTCACAATAGGATGTCCATTTTGAACGGAGATGAGGAAGAATTTCCTCAGCCAGAGAGTGGTGAATCTGTGGAATTTGTTGTCACAGGCACTTGTGGAGGCCAGGTCATTGGGTGTAAGCTGATAGATTCTTGATAAGTCAGATCGTGTAAGGTTACAGACAGAAGGCAAGAGAATGAGGTTGAGAGGGAAAATGGATTAGCCATGATGAAATGGAGGAGCAGACTCAATGGGCCGAATTTCCAAATTCTGCTCCTATCTCTCATGGTCTTGTCTACATGGAGAACAATAGATCTGTGCATATAATTATGATATAAGTTCCTGTAAAAAGAATACTACTCCACAATCAATGGTTGGGGGAGAAGCCTTGGCTTTTAAGAGGAAATTATTGTCACCCCATTTATGTTCTGTATATGCAACATATGCAGCAACTGAGAGCAGCTGTGTTTTCCAACATCAGCTTAATAAAGTCACTGACAACAAGTGGTAGATGATCCCAGAGGAGACTGCTTACATACTTAAATGTTCCCTGTTGGATTTCAAAAATAAATCTTACTGTGTTTCTGTTTTACTCATGGTTGGTTTCCTGGGACTCGACTGTTGAGATCATACATCGTGCCTCTGTCGACACAAACAACGCCTTAACTATCAAATAGTATCAAGGAAAGATCCTCCAGAATAACATTCATTTGTCCAGAATTTCTTTTATTCCGTCACTGAACTACATATTCATCGACCTGTGCTCCCCCTGCATTTCATTGTTCTGGTGGAGCAGTGTTGCAATTTTAATTCATAATCCTAGTGGAAAGGTGTAACTGACAAATTTTCCCAAAGGAAATTGGGTAGGTCATAAACAATAATTATCTACTTAGCACAACTGCTGGCACTTAGATGTGCTGCAACACATCAAAGCTCTTGCACTCAGAAACACAAGAGATTCTGTGGATGCTGGAAATCCTGAGCAACTTACACAAAATGCTGACGGGACTCAACAAGGCAGGCAGCATCTGTGGAGAGGAATAAACTCAGTGTTTTGGCTGATAGCTTCATCATGTCTGGAAAGGAAGGCGGCAGAAGCCAGGATGAGAAGGTGGGGGGAAAGGAAGGGTACCAGCTTGCATGTGGTAGGTGAGATGGAAGGTGGTTGTGTGGAGGGTGGTGAAGTAAGAAACTGGGAGGGAAAGGTGGAAGATATAAAGGGCTGAAGAAGAAGGAAAGGACAGCGGTCCACGGAAGAAAGGGAAAAAGGAGGGGAACAAGAGGGAGATGGTGGGCAGGTGAGGAGAAGAGAAGGGGTGAGAGGGTAACTAGAATGGAAAATGGAAAAAGAGATGGGGGAGAAATTACCACAAGTTGGAGAAATCAACATTCATGCTATCAGGTTGGAGGCTACCCAGATGGAACTTGAAGTGTTGCTCCTCTAACCTGAGTCTGGCCTCATCATGGCAATAGAGGAGGGCATGGATGGTTATGTTAGAATGGGAGTGAGAAGTCAAATTGAAATAGGCAGTCACCAGGAGATCCTGCCTTTTGTGGTGGAGAGAGCAAAGGTGGTCTATAATGCGGTCCCCCAACCTGCAGTGGGTCTCACCAATGTAGAAAAGGTCACACTGGGAGAACCGGATATGATAGATGACGCTCAACAGACTCACAGATAATGTGTCGCTGCACCTTGAGGGACTATTTAGTTGTTGTGCACTTGGGGAGGGGAGATAAGTGCCGGGGGGAGATCACTGATAAATGCCAGGGGGGAGATCACTGATAAGTGCCAGGGGAGAGATCACTGATAAATGCCAGGGGGGAGATCACTGATGTGCCGGGGGGAGATCACTGATAAATGCCAGGGGGGAGATCACTGATGTGCCAGGGGAGAGATCACTGATGTGCCGGGGGGAGATCACTGATAAATGCCAGGGGAGAGATCACTGATAAGTGCCAGGGGGGAGATCACTGATAAGTGCCAGGGGAGAGATCACTGATAAGTGCCAGGGGGGGAGATCACTGATAAATGCCAGGGGGGAGATCACTGATAAGTGCCAGGGGGGAGATCACTGATAAGTGCCAGGGGAGAGATCACTGATAAGTGCCGGGGGGAGATCACTGATAAGTGCCGGGGAGAGATCACTGATAAGTGCCAGGGGGGAGATCACTGATGTGCCAGGGGGGAGATCACTGATAAGTGCCGGGGAGAGATCACTGATAAGTGCCAGGGGGGAGATCACTGATAAGTGCCGGGGGGAGATCACTGATAAGTGCCAGGGGGGAGATCACTGATAAGTGCCGGGGGGAGATCACTGATAAGTGCCAGGGGGGAGATCACTGATAAGTGCCGGGGGGAGATCACTGATAAGTGCCAGGGGGGAGATCACTGATAAGTGCCGGGGAGAGATCACTGATGTGCCGGGGGGAGATCACTGATAAGTGCCAGGGGAGAGATCACTGATAAGTGCCGGGGGGAGATCACTGATAAGTGCCAGGGGGGAGATCACTGATAAGTGCCGGGGAGAGATCACTGATGTGCCGGGGGGAGATCACTGATAAGTGCCAGGGGAGAGATCACTGATAAGTGCCAGGGGGGAGATCACTGATAAGTGCCGGGGGGAGATCACTGATGTGCCGGGGGGAGATCACTGATAAGTGCCAGGGGGGAGATCACTGATAAGTGCCAGGGGGGAGATCACTGACAAGTGCCAGGGGAGAGATCACTGATAAGTGCCGGGGGGGAGATCACTGATAAGTGCCAGGGGGGAGATCACTGATAAGTGCCGGGGGGAGATCACTGATAAGTGCCGGGGGGAGATCACTGATGTGCCGGGGGGAGATCACTGATAAGTGCCAGGGGAGAGATCACTGATAAGTGCCGGGGGGAGATCACTGATAAGTGCCAGGGGAGAGATCACTGATAAGTGCCAGGGGGGAGATCACTGATAAGTGCCAGGGGAGAGATCACTGATAAGTGCCAGGGGGGAGATCACTGATAAGTGCCGGGGGGAGATCACTGATGTGCCGGGGGGAGATCACTGATAAATGCCAGGGGGGAGATCACTGATGTGCCGGGGGGAGATCACTGATAAGTGCCGGGGGGAGATCACTGATGTGCTGGGGGGAGATCACTGATAAGTGCCGGGGGAGATCACTGATAAATGCCAGGGGAGAGATCACTGATAAGTGCCGGGGGGAGATCACTGATAAGTGCCAGGGGGGAGATCACTGATAAGTGCCAGGGGGGAGATCACTGATAAATGCCAGGGGAGAGATCACTGATAAGTGCCGGGGGGAGATCACTGATAAGTGCCAGGGGAGAGATCACTGATAAGTGCCGGGGGGAGATCACTGATAAGTGCCGGGGGGAGATCACTGATAAGTGCCAGGGGGGAGATCACTGATAAATGCCAGGGGAGAGATCACTGATAAATGCCAGGGGAGAGATCACTGATAAGTGCCGGGGGGAGATCACTGATAAGTTCCGGGGGGAGATCACTGATAAGTGCCAGGGGGGAGATCACTGATAAATGCCAGGGGAGAGATCACTGATAAGTGCCGGGGGGAGATCACTGATAAGTGCCAGGGGGGAGATCACTGATAAGTGCCGGGGGGAGATCACTGATAAGTGCCGGGGAGAGATCACTGATAAGTGCCAGGGGGGAGATCACTGATAAGTGCCAGGGGGGAGATCACTGATAAGTGCCGGGGAGAGATCACTGATAAGTGCCGGGGAGAGATCACTGATAAGTGCCGGGGGGAGATCACTGATAAGTGCCAGGGGAGAGATCACTGATAAGTGCCAGGGGGGAGATCACTGATAAGTGCCAGGGGAGAGATCACTGATAAGTGCCAGGGGGGAGATCACTGATAAGTGCCAGGGGAGAGATCACTGATAAGTGCCAGGGGAGAGATCACTGATAAGTGCCAGGGGAGAGATCACTGATAAGTGCCAGGGGGGAGATCACTGATAAGTGCCAGGGGGGAGATCACTGATAAGTGCCGGGGGGAGATCACTGATAAGTGCCAGGGGGGAGATCACTGATAAGTGCCAGGGGAGAGATCACTGATAAGTGCCAGGGGAGAGATCACTGATAAGTGCCAGGGGAGAGATCACTGATAAGTGCCAGGGGGGAGATCACTGATAAGTGCCAGGGGGGAGATCACTGATAAGTGCCGGGGGGGAGATCACTGATAAATGCCAGGGGGGAGATCACTGATGTGCTGGGGGGAGATCACTGATAAATGCCAGGGGGGAGATCACTGATGTGCTGGGGGGAGATCACTGATAAATGCCAGGGGGGAGATCACTGATGTGCTGGGGGGAGATCACTGATAAATGCCAGGGGGGAGATCACTGATAAGTGCCAGGGGAGAGATCACTGATAAGTGCCAGGGGGGAGATCACTGATAAGTGCCAGGGGGGAGATCACTGATAAGTGCCAGGGGAGAGATCACTGATAAGTGCCGGGGGGGAGATCACTGATAAGTGCCGGGGGAGAGATCACTGATAAATGCCAGGGGGGAGATCACTGATGTGCTGGGGGGAGATCACTGATAAATGCCAGGGGGGAGATCACTGATAAGTGCCAGGGGAGAGATCACTGATAAGTGCCGGGGGGGAGATCACTGATAAGTGCCAGGGGGGGAGATCACTGATAAATGCCAGGGGAGAGATCACTGATAAATGCCAGGGGGGAGATCATTGATAAGTGCCGGGGGGAGATCACTGATAAGTGCCAGGGGAGAGATCACTGATAAGTGCCAGGGGGGAGATCACTGATAAGTGCCAGGGGAGAGATCACTGATAAGTGCCAGGGGAGAGATCACTGATAAATGCCAGGGGGGAGATCACTGATGTGCTGGGGGGAGATCACTGATAAATGCCAGGGGGGAGATCACTGATAAGTGCCAGGGGAGAGATCACTGATAAGTGCCGGGGGGGAGATCACTGATAAGTGCCAGGGGGGAGATCACTGATAAGTGCCGGGGGGAGATCACTGATAAGTGCCAGGGGAGAGATCACTGATAAGTGCCAGGGGAGAGATCACTGATAAATGCCAGGGGGGAGATCACTGATGTGCTGGGGGGAGATCACTGATAAATGCCAGGGGGGAGATCACTGATAAGTGCCAGGGGAGAGATCACTGATAAGTGCCGGGGGGGAGATCACTGATAAGTGCCGGGGGAGAGATCACTGATAAATGCCAGGGGGGAGATCACTGATGTGCTGGGGGGAGATCACTGATAAATGCCAGGGGGGAGATCACTGATAAGTGCCAGGGGAGAGATCACTGATAAGTGCCGGGGGGGAGATCACTGATAAGTGCCAGGGGGGGAGATCACTGATAAATGCCAGGGGAGAGATCACTGATAAGTGCCAGGGGAGAGATCACTGATAAGTGCCGGGGGGGAGATCACTGATAAGTGCCGGGGGGGAGATCACTGATAAGTGCCGGGGGGAGATCACTGATAAGTGCCAGGGGAGAGATCACTGATAAGTGCCGGGGGGAGATCACTGACAAGTGCCGGGGGGAGATCACTGATAAGTGCCAGGGGAGAGATCACTGATAAGTGCCGGGGGGAGATCACTGATAAGTGCCGGGGGGAGATCACTGATAAGTGCCAGGGGAGAGATCACTGATAAGTGCCGGGGGGGAGATCACTGATAAGTGCCGGGGGGGAGATCACTGATAAGTGCCGGGGGGAGATCACTGATAAGTGCCAGGGGAGAGATCACTGATAAGTGCCGGGGGGAGATCACTGACAAGTGCCGGGGGGAGATCACTGAGAAGTGCCAGGGGAGAGATCACTGATAAGTGCCAGGGGGGAGATCACTGATAAGTGCCAGGGGGGAGATCACTGATAAGTGCCGGGGAGAGATCACTGATAAGTGCCGGGGAGAGATCACTGATAAGTGCCAGGGGGGAGATCACTGATGTGCCAGGGGAGAGATCACTGATAAGTGCCAGGGGGGAGATCACTGATAAGTGCCGGGGAGAGATCACTGATAAGTGCCGGGGGGAGATCACTGATAAGTGCCAGGGGGGAGATCACTGATGTGCCAGGGGAGAGATCACTGATAAGTGCCAGGGGAGAGATCACTGATAAGTGCCAGGGGGGAGATCACTGATAAGTGCCAGGGGAGAGATCACTGATAAGTGCCAGGGGGAGATCACTGATAAGTGCCGGGGGGAGATCACTGATGTGCCAGGGGAGAGATCACTGATAAGTGCCGGGGGGGGGAGATCACTGATGTGCCAGGGGAGAGATCACTGATAAGTGCCAGGGGAGAGATCACTGATAAGTGCCGGGGAGAGATCACTGATAAGTGCCGGGGGGAGATCACTGATAAGTGCCAGGGGGGAGATCACTGATAAGTGCCGGGGGGGGGAGATCACTGATGTGCCAGGGGAGAGATCACTGATAAGTGCCAGGGGGGAGATCACTGATAAGTGCCGGGGGGAGATCACTGATAAGTACCAGGGGAGAGATCACTGATAAGTGCCAGGGGGAGATCACTGATAAGTGCCGGGGGGGGAGATCACTGATAAGTGCCGGGGGGAGATCACTGATAAGTACCAGGGGAGAGATCACTGATAAGTGCCAGGGGGGAGATCACTGATAAGTGCCAGGGGGGAGATCACTGATAAGTGCCGGGGGGGGAGATCACTGATGTGCCAGGGGGGAGATCACTGATAAGTGCCAGGGGAGAGATCACTGATAAGTGTCAGGGGGGAGATCACTGATAAGTGCCGGGGGGAGAGATCACTGATAAGTGCCAGGGGGGAGATCACTGATAAGTGCCGGGGGGAGATCACTGATGTGCCGGGGGGAGATCACTGATAAGTGCCAGGGGGGAGATCACTGATAAGTGCCAGGGGGGAGATCACTGACAAGTGCCAGGGGAGAGATCACTGATAAGTGCCGGGGGGGAGATCACTGATAAGTGCCAGGGGGGAGATCACTGATAAGTGCCGGGGGGAGATCACTGATAAGTGCCGGGGGGAGATCACTGATGTGCCGGGGGGAGATCACTGATAAGTGCCAGGGGAGAGATCACTGATAAGTGCCGGGGGGAGATCACTGATAAGTGCCAGGGGAGAGATCACTGATAAGTGCCAGGGGGGAGATCACTGATAAGTGCCAGGGGAGAGATCACTGATAAGTGCCAGGGGGGAGATCACTGATAAGTGCCGGGGGGAGATCACTGATGTGCCGGGGGGAGATCACTGATAAATGCCAGGGGGGAGATCACTGATGTGCCGGGGGGAGATCACTGATAAGTGCCGGGGGGAGATCACTGATGTGCTGGGGGGAGATCACTGATAAGTGCCGGGGGAGATCACTGATAAATGCCAGGGGAGAGATCACTGATAAGTGCCGGGGGGAGATCACTGATAAGTGCCAGGGGGGAGATCACTGATAAGTGCCAGGGGGGAGATCACTGATAAATGCCAGGGGAGAGATCACTGATAAGTGCCGGGGGGAGATCACTGATAAGTGCCAGGGGAGAGATCACTGATAAGTGCCGGGGGGAGATCACTGATAAGTGCCGGGGGGAGATCACTGATAAGTGCCAGGGGGGAGATCACTGATAAATGCCAGGGGAGAGATCACTGATAAATGCCAGGGGAGAGATCACTGATAAGTGCCGGGGGGAGATCACTGATAAGTTCCGGGGGGAGATCACTGATAAGTGCCAGGGGGGAGATCACTGATAAATGCCAGGGGAGAGATCACTGATAAGTGCCAGGGGGGAGATCACTGATAAGTGCCGGGGAGAGATCACTGATAAGTGCCGGGGGGGAGATCACTGATAAGTGCCAGGGGGGAGATCACTGATAAGTGCCGGGGGGAGATCACTGATAAGTGCCGGGGAGAGATCACTGATAAGTGCCAGGGGGGAGATCACTGATAAGTGCCAGGGGGGAGATCACTGATAAGTGCCGGGGAGAGATCACTGATAAGTGCCGGGGAGAGATCACTGATAAGTGCCGGGGGGAGATCACTGATAAGTGCCAGGGGAGAGATCACTGATAAGTGCCAGGGGGGAGATCACTGATAAGTGCCAGGGGGGAGATCACTGATAAGTGCCAGGGGGGAGATCACTGATAAGTGCCAGGGGGGAGATCACTGATAAGTGCCAGGGGGGAGATCACTGATAAGTGCCGGGGGGGAGATCACTGATAAATGCCAGGGGGGAGATCACTGATGTGCTGGGGGGAGATCACTGATAAATGCCAGGGGGGAGATCACTGATAAGTGCCAGGGGGGAGATCACTGATAAGTGCCAGGGGAGAGATCACTGATAAGTGCCAGGGGAGAGATCACTGATAAGTGCCAGGGGAGAGATCACTGATAAGTGCCAGGGGGGAGATCACTGATAAGTGCCAGGGGGGAGATCACTGATAAGTGCCGGGGGGGAGATCACTGATAAATGCCAGGGGGGAGATCACTGATGTGCTGGGGGGAGATCACTGATAAATGCCAGGGGGGAGATCACTGATGTGCTGGGGGGAGATCACTGATAAATGCCAGGGGGGAGATCACTGATGTGCTGGGGGGAGATCACTGATAAATGCCAGGGGGGAGATCACTGATAAGTGCCAGGGGAGAGATCACTGATAAGTGCCAGGGGGGAGATCACTGATAAGTGCCAGGGGGGAGATCACTGATAAGTGCCAGGGGAGAGATCACTGATAAGTGCCGGGGGGGAGATCACTGATAAGTGCCGGGGGAGAGATCACTGATAAATGCCAGGGGGGAGATCACTGATGTGCTGGGGGGAGATCACTGATAAATGCCAGGGGGGAGATCACTGATAAGTGCCAGGGGAGAGATCACTGATAAGTGCCGGGGGGGAGATCACTGATAAGTGCCAGGGGGGGAGATCACTGATAAATGCCAGGGGAGAGATCACTGATAAATGCCAGGGGGGAGATCATTGATAAGTGCCGGGGGGAGATCACTGATAAGTGCCAGGGGAGAGATCACTGATAAGTGCCAGGGGGGAGATCACTGATAAGTGCCAGGGGAGAGATCACTGATAAGTGCCAGGGGAGAGATCACTGATAAATGCCAGGGGGGAGATCACTGATGTGCTGGGGGGAGATCACTGATAAATGCCAGGGGGGAGATCACTGATAAGTGCCAGGGGAGAGATCACTGATAAGTGCCGGGGGGGAGATCACTGATAAGTGCCAGGGGGGAGATCACTGATAAGTGCCGGGGGGAGATCACTGATAAGTGCCAGGGGAGAGATCACTGATAAGTGCCAGGGGAGAGATCACTGATAAATGCCAGGGGGGAGATCACTGATGTGCTGGGGGGAGATCACTGATAAATGCCAGGGGGGAGATCACTGATAAGTGCCAGGGGAGAGATCACTGATAAGTGCCGGGGGGGAGATCACTGATAAGTGCCGGGGGAGAGATCACTGATAAATGCCAGGGGGGAGATCACTGATGTGCTGGGGGGAGATCACTGATAAATGCCAGGGGGGAGATCACTGATAAGTGCCAGGGGAGAGATCACTGATAAGTGCCGGGGGGGAGATCACTGATAAGTGCCAGGGGGGGAGATCACTGATAAATGCCAGGGGAGAGATCACTGATAAGTGCCAGGGGAGAGATCACTGATAAGTGCCGGGGGGGAGATCACTGATAAGTGCCGGGGGGGAGATCACTGATAAGTGCCGGGGGGAGATCACTGATAAGTGCCAGGGGAGAGATCACTGATAAGTGCCGGGGGGAGATCACTGACAAGTGCCGGGGGGAGATCACTGATAAGTGCCAGGGGAGAGATCACTGATAAGTGCCGGGGGGAGATCACTGATAAGTGCCGGGGGGAGATCACTGATAAGTGCCAGGGGAGAGATCACTGATAAGTGCCGGGGGGGAGATCACTGATAAGTGCCGGGGGGGAGATCACTGATAAGTGCCGGGGGGAGATCACTGATAAGTGCCAGGGGAGAGATCACTGATAAGTGCCGGGGGGAGATCACTGACAAGTGCCGGGGGGAGATCACTGAGAAGTGCCAGGGGAGAGATCACTGATAAGTGCCAGGGGGGAGATCACTGATAAGTGCCAGGGGGGAGATCACTGATAAGTGCCGGGGAGAGATCACTGATAAGTGCCGGGGAGAGATCACTGATAAGTGCCAGGGGGGAGATCACTGATGTGCCAGGGGAGAGATCACTGATAAGTGCCAGGGGGGAGATCACTGATAAGTGCCGGGGAGAGATCACTGATAAGTGCCGGGGGGAGATCACTGATAAGTGCCAGGGGGGAGATCACTGATGTGCCAGGGGAGAGATCACTGATAAGTGCCAGGGGAGAGATCACTGATAAGTGCCAGGGGGGAGATCACTGATAAGTGCCAGGGGAGAGATCACTGATAAGTGCCAGGGGGAGATCACTGATAAGTGCCGGGGGGAGATCACTGATGTGCCAGGGGAGAGATCACTGATAAGTGCCGGGGGGGGGAGATCACTGATGTGCCAGGGGAGAGATCACTGATAAGTGCCAGGGGAGAGATCACTGATAAGTGCCGGGGAGAGATCACTGATAAGTGCCGGGGGGAGATCACTGATAAGTGCCAGGGGGGAGATCACTGATAAGTGCCGGGGGGGGGAGATCACTGATGTGCCAGGGGAGAGATCACTGATAAGTGCCAGGGGGGAGATCACTGATAAGTGCCGGGGGGAGATCACTGATAAGTACCAGGGGAGAGATCACTGATAAGTGCCAGGGGGAGATCACTGATAAGTGCCGGGGGGGGGAGATCACTGATAAGTGCCGGGGGGAGATCACTGATAAGTACCAGGGGAGAGATCACTGATAAGTGCCAGGGGGGAGATCACTGATAAGTGCCAGGGGGGAGATCACTGATAAGTGCCGGGGGGGGAGATCACTGATGTGCCAGGGGGGAGATCACTGATAAGTGCCGGGGGGAGATCACTGATGTGCTGGGGGGAGATCACTGATAAGTGTCAGGGGGGAGATCACTGATAAGTGCCGGGGGGAGAGATCACTGATAAGTGCCAGGGGAGAGATCACTGATAAGTGCCAGGGGGGAGATCACTGATGTGCCAGGGGAGAGATCACTGATAAGTGCCAGGGGGGGAGATCACTGACAAGTGTCAGGGGGGAGATCACTGATAAGTGCCGGGGGGAGAGATCACTGATAAGTGCCGGGGGAGAGATCACTGATAAGTGCCAGGGGGGAGATCACTGATGTGCCAGGGGAGAGATCACTGATAAGTGCCAGGGGGGAGATCACTGATGTGCCAGGGGAGAGATCACTGATAAGTGCCAGGGGGGAGATCACTGACAAGTGCCAGGGGAGAGATCACTGATAATTGCCAGGGGGGAGATCACTGATAAGTGCTAGAGGGGAGATCACTGACAAGTGCCAGGGGGAGATCAATGAGGACAAAGTGGTCATTATAGAGTGATCCCTATGAAAGTTTTAGCACTTACTGTGCTCCTGTGCATCTACCAAAGCAATTTGAAAATGCTGACTTGGCTCCAATAGGAAAGGACAAGGGCACAACCTTTAAATCTTAGCGGATAAAGTGGACAATGTGACAGAAATCCTTGTATTGAGGGGGCATGGAGAGAGTACGGGCAGTACCAGTCAGTTGAATGGTGTCACAGCAACAACCTTCCACACAACATATGCAAGACCAAAGAAGCAATTGTGGATTTCTGAAAGATACGTTGAAACATAATTCAATCCTCAGAGAGGGATCAGAAGTGGAGAGAGCAAGCGATTTCAAGTACCTGGGTGTCAACATCTTGGAGGAGCTATCCTGCATGCAACTTATTGATGCAGCCATGAAGAAGGCAAGACAGCATTTAATTTTCATTCAGAGTTTGAGGAGATTTGGTTTGTTAACTAAAATACTTGAAAACTTCTACAAATGTATTACGAAGAACATTCTGACTGGCTGCATCACCCTCTGGCGTGGGAGGGCTACTGCATAATATTGAAACTTGTAAAATTAGTCAGCTCCATCATGGATGCCAGTCTCCTTAATATCCAAGACCTCTTCAAGGAGCAGTGCCTTAGGAAGGTGGTGTCCATCATTAAGGACCCCCACCACCCAGGACGTGCCCTCTTCTCATTGTTACTATTAGGAAGAAGGTATAGAAGCCTGAAGGCACACACTCAGCGATTCAGGAAGAGCTTCTTCCCCTCTGTCATATGATTTCTAAATGGACATTGAACCCATGAACATTAACTCACTACCTTTTTTTATTTCTGCTTTTTTGGCACTAATTTTAAATTAACTGTTTAATAGACATATATATACTTACTGTAATTCAGTTTTTTTTCCTTCTCTGTATTTATTTATCATGTGTTTCACTGTACTGCTGCCACAAAATTAACAAGTTTTACAACAGTCTTGCTTGCAAGCAACTTCGATAAATGCTAAATAATCTCTCAGAACTTCAAAGCGTTAGATAACTTCCAAGTCCCTACAATCATCTAATTAAAATACACAGATCAGTCTTTTAATTGTTCTTTGTAACAAGGATAAGAATGATTCAGATGCATAACTATAATTCCTAGACTACATGGCTCTGATGTGTTTTACTGTAAAAAAGAAAAGTTTTGGTAGGTGTGTCGGTAGTGATAGAACATGGATTTCAGATTGGAAACATTGGTGTGTGTAAGGGTCATATGCATGTCAGCCTTCCCAAGGTGATGAGACATTGTGCAAGTAATTTGTTAAAAGAGAGACTGCCAAAAATCTCTGATGGTTTAACAGGGTTGCCAACGTTCCACAGTGTATGCATTATGGCCATTGGTCATTGCTTGGAAGTTTTCAAACAGTGGATCAGACGTTCTGACTAATGTATTCCTTCTAAATTATTTCTTTCAGAAGATTTAAATAGCTTATGTAATCTCCTGCCATCAAGTGGTGGCTTCTGAACATGTCGCATATAGTGCTGAATAAAAAATAATAACCTAAATATTTACTTCAGTTCAGTAATCCACTTATATATTTCATAAGTCATCCACTAAAATCTACTATGAAAATTTTAAGCAGATTTATTAATATGAATTGGATGACTATAATAACTATATTGGAAACAATACCTACATAAATTTAATAAGATTATTACACAAAATAGATGCTATGCAATCAGCAAACATTGTTTCTTAGTCCCATTGATGTCCCTATAACATACATTGCACTGTTGAAAGCAGCTAAATTAAAGGGCAAGAGGATGCAGTCTCAGGATAGGAAACAGAGATGCGGAGAAATTTCTTTAGCTGGAGGGTGGTGAATTTGTGGAATTTAATATCACAGGCAGCTGCGGAGGCCAGGTGATTAAGTTCATGTAAGGCAGAGCTTGATAGGTTCTTAATTGGACATGGCATCTAAGATTAGGGGGGAAAGGCTGGGGAGTGTGACTGAGGAGGGGAAAAAAGGATCAGCCATGATTGAATGGCGGAACAAACTTGATGGGCCAAATGGCCCAATTCGGCTTCTATGTCTTATGGTCTAAATGATTGTTTATGTTGCTGCTTCCTTAACAGTGAGATAAACAGTAACTCCAACTCTGAAACTTGATTCATTGCAGAATTCTGAGTCAAAGTTTCCGATCAAAGTTGCTGAAGCACAAAGAGATTACTGCAGCTTATTTGACTTGCAATTCTCAATTGTCCCCAAAGTTCTTCAGAGAGCTGAGGTGCACAAATCTCTGTCCACCTATAGCTGATCTACTCAGCAAACCAATCAGTTAGTGTATTTAATATTTCTATACTATTTTAGTAATCTTGTATATATATATTGGTTAATTAACCATTATTGTTCGCTAAATAATTAAGTTTGCGTTATATGTAAAAATATATAAGCACACTACCACGTGATGCATGTGCACTTCACTTAAAGTAAAAATGAAGTTACACCTGTATCTTTGGACTCCAGTGTTTTTTTTTTCCTTGAACTAGTTTAATGTTTTGAAGTTACAAAACATAGCATTCATGAGGAAGTAATTTTAAAATGAACCTAAGACCTCTTGCAACAAGAGATCTGAAATAAGATGCAGCCAGAGCAATGTCGTAACAGAGCAGCACGTGCTCTTTGGAAGGGAAGATACGATGAAGTTTAAAAAGAATGGGTGTAAATGGAAGAATTCTTAGATTCATAAAGAGAAAGGAAGGGTTCACAGCTTCATAAACAGTGAGTACCAGCTGATAATAATCATTTCAAAAATCAGAAATGGCTGGATACATTAGAAAGATTGGCATGTTTGATTACACAATGTGTAATTGGATCACGTTTAATGAGCTATTGGAACAGTATTTTGAATCAAATGAAATAGCCAATGAGAAACTATTCCAACTTTGCTAAGTACATTAGGTTTAAAGGCTTGCAGTTTCCTTTGAACCAAACTATCAAAACTTGACTACTCCAACCAAACCATCAGAAATGAGCTTTGCTACTATTGTAAGGCTGATGCAGGAACACCAGGAACAAAGCCATTATTGATTACAGAATGTTTTAGGTTTCATAAGTGGAATTGAAAAGTAGGGGAATCCACCTCAGTGTACGTGGCTGAATTGAAGAGATTGTCTGAGCATTGTTATCAGTTCAGTGATAGGCTCAGTGATGCTCTGAGAGATTGCTTAGTTTGTGGAATGTTAAAAGAAAAGAGCTCCTAACTGAGGCTCAGCATACATTCAAATGTGCAGTGGAAATTGTGTTTCAATGGAAACCGCAGACAGAGTCGGAATTGGGTTGCACTCAGGAATGAAGGTGAGCATGAACCAAATTGCAATGTCTAGACAGTGCCTGGCCAGACAACTTGTGTCACCATTGTGGCAGCAGCTCACATACACCAAACAGATGCAGATTTAAAGGTGAAACTTGTAAGAAGTGGAACAAAGTAGTACACATACAAGGAGCATGTCAGGCAAACAAAAATAAATGGACTGCTGAGGGAAGAGAAAAAGATAATAATAATTATTAAAAAGTCCAAGTTGCACATTCAAGAAGAACACTAATATGCATGCTGTTGATGAAAAATCTGATAAGCGTGACACAGGACTGCGCAGCTTTGAAATTTACGGTGTGAAAATTAATAATAGACAAGCAAATGGCTTACACCAGAAGTGAGTGGCAAATTAATTAAAATGGAATTAGACACTGATTTAGCCACTTGTTATTCCACAAAATGAGTTTGAACGGCATCTTAAAGATACTAAACTGAAGCTTGAAGATATTCAACTGTGAACTTATACTGGCGAAAAGATAACTCTTGTGGGAAATGACATTCGTAACAGTAAAATACAACAACCAACAAGCCACATTAGGCTTGTTTTGGTAAAAACAGAAGGACCAGCATTGCAAGGTCATGATTGGCTGAGACAACTACAACTTGACTGGAGATCCATCCACAGTCTGCATGCCACATCCCCTGCAATGAAGCCATGTGAAAGTAAATTAAGAAAGGTACTGAATGATGCCACAACTGTCTCTGTGCCGAACACCATGGACCGTTGCCCAACAGAAGGTAAACAGGTGCTGGTGCTCACCTCTGAGCCTCTGTTGAGAATGCATATTGGACCAAGGAAGGACCATGCTGCTCAGGGGAACCATGAAAGTGATGAAAGCAGTGGTCCGACTACAACAGGTTTTGTAGGTAACATATCTGAGAAGCTTCTGATACGTTAGTCAGCAAGTTACTTGCGAAACGTGGCTTGGTTTTAAGCTGGAAGTTTCAAGAAAGTTGCAAGCATATGGCTTTTGTGAGTATCAAGAACTAGGATCTACTCTGTGTGCATCAAGATTATCCCATGAACTTCAAGTGGCTGACAAAAGGTTGCTTGTAAACGTAGATGCAAAGCCCAAAGCCCAGCTGGATGAATGGAAAAGAAGCGAGTCAATGAAGATACAAAGACAGAGAGGATTCATCAGATGACATTATGGATGGGGAAACTAAGAGAAGAGGTCAAATCGTAAAGGGAGCAATAGAAGGATTAATCAGAGAATACTGAAGTTAGGTAAATGGACCTTCCCAAGATCAAGATGCACAATCTAGAAGAAGAAAAAGATGCTCAGATCCATTAGAACCACTTCCTGTAGTTTCAGAATCAACTCCTACCCCCACCACAGGAGGGGCCCCAGAACCTGAGATTGTTTCACAGGCACAAATCTCAACTGCCAAGCAGAGTGATTCTCCTTGTCAGGAATCTGTTACACCTGCACTCTTGGACTCCTGTGTTTGTTCCTTGAATCAGTTTAATGTTTTGAAGTTACAAAACATAACACCCATCCTAGATTAGGAACCCATCATGTCCATCTCATTATGCATAAATAGTTAAAATCCTGCCCATTAGTAAACGGATTTACATACTTCCCATTTGTACATTTCATTCGTGCTGACATCATAAAACCCATTAATTATTTATGGGTAGAAAATGGATCTGAAGCATGACTTATCAATTTTGTTTTCAACTCTAAATAAAATGTCCCGCTTGGTGGAGCAATAATATCAGCGCCAGACTCCGGAGCGAAGGTTCCCGAGTTCAAATCCAAGTAGGGTTGAGCGTCAATCTAGCAACTCGGCCTCGTAAAAACAAGAATAGCTTGCTACAGAAACACCGTCATGACGGTGCCCTGATAACTCCACTGCCGAGTTAAGGGCTATTCTTCTTTTTCTTCTAAATAAAACATTACACTTCTGGTCAAGATGGCGCTGAGCTGCAATGTCCATCAAGGTTGTGGCTTAAGACTTAGTTGCTTTTAGGTCTGTAGGGATGGTTTGGGGGACAGTGCAGTGAGTTCAGATTCAATTTATTGTCATTTAGAAACCACAAATGCAATGCAGTTAAAAAATGAGGCAACGTTCCTGCAGAATGATATCACAAAAACACATGACAAAACACATTACACCAGAAAATCCACATAACATTTGGCAATCCCCAATCCAGAGTCCAGAGAGGCTGCTGCATATTAATATCGCGCTACCATCTTAGCGCATTCCCCAGAAAGGAGCTCCAATTCCACCAGACAAAACAAGACCAGAAACTAAAGCTACAAGACCTGCACAAAACCACATAGTTACAACATATAGTTACAACAGTGCAAACAATAGCTTAATTGATAAAAAAAAACAGACCATGGGCACAGTAAAAATAGTCCAAAGATGTTAAAGGACTATAAGTTCAAAAGAAACCACCACACAGTTTCCACAAGTCCTCAGGGTCCTGATAGACTCGTCATCCCACGCCGGCGGCAGAAGGGAATACCCCTGCTATGGATTTCCACGGTGCCGGCCAACTCAGCCTCACAGACGCAGCACACAGTGAAAGCTCCGTCAAACCCAGCCTCACAGACACAGCACACAGTGAAAGCACTCCGACCGCAGTGGACTCCGAGTCCGTCGAACCTCCAAGCCTCCGAGCATCCCCTCCGGCACAGCTTCTTCCGAGCACCATCCTCTGCCGAGCGTATTAAGACGCCCCCGTCAACAGCCATCGGCAACGCGAGTTAGGGGACAGGTTAAGGGCTCAGGACAGGATGAGGGAGAGTTAGAGGTCAGGGGCAGTAAATGAGGATCAGAGCAGGAGTGGGTGTTCAGAGTCCAAGTTGGAGTGCTCCACGGTCGAATGTCAGCAACCCCAGAGGTCGGGTTTGCAGGTTCTAAGGAGTACAGCAATCCACAGGTTGGAATATCTGTACCAGGGGGACTCATGGAGGCCAGTGACCATGCCTCCAGGTCACCGAGGTTGGAGGTCATTTCGAGTCCAAAAGCTGAGACCCTGAATATCAAACCGTGATTGGCTAATCTCGGGATCGATACCCAGAAGTCAGCAACCAGAGGGAAAAGCTGAATGTTGAAATCCAGAGGTTGGCAAATCCAGAGATAGAAGCCAAAGGTCAAAGCCCCTGAGTGGATTTCCCTGGATCTGAGAGTCTGGTAGCAAGGAGTGGAAGCATGGAGATGGACTGTTCTGGGATTGGAGGCCTGCCTGTATGTGTGAGCGAATGGGTGGGGAGGGGGATGACATGATGGAAAAAGGCTTGTTGTGCTGTTGTTGCTGCTTGTTCTGTTCTGCTGAACACGGTGGGCGTGCTATGTCAGCACCGGAATGTATGGCCACACTTGTGGGTTGCCCCCAGCACATTGGTTGTTAACGTAAAATCACATTTCAATGTGCATGTGATAAATAAATCTGAATCACTGCAAATAGCAAATCATACTAGGACCTGATTTGTACATTCAATAAATACCCATCACTACTCCAGTTATTCTAACATACTGTATTAAAAATTCACATTGTACACCACACCAAGTACAGTGAAACACCAGTAAGCTGACATCTTGCTTCAAAGATGCTTTGACCTCTTTAACAGACCTGCCTTGTCTCTCACAAGTCAGCACAAGGATGACAAAGCAGCTTCCGAAGTTTAGGGTTTCAAAGTTTATGAAAGAGAGGAAGCTACAATGTGTTGGTGAAAGCAACAGCTTCTAGGAACATCAGGACAAACAGGATGCTCAATTAGCACGGCAAATATGCATGAAATCTAATTTTGAGAGCAAAATATATCTCTGTCCAGCAGAGATCGAGAGGATTCGAACGTTTGCTCTGTGTGACCCAATCAATACTTGGTGAAAAATACCTTTTACTTCAATCTTCTTTGAATAAACAATCCAGTTTGTCACATTCAGTCATTTTTACCCTACAACTATATCTCCACTTCTCTTTTGAAATCAACAGATGCATTTGCTCTGTCACCATTTCAGGCACAACATCCAGATTGCAGGAACTTTAAAGTAAATTATCGTCATTCCTTCTAATTTATTCAGCATTTATTTTAAGTCTGTGTCTCTGGTTCTGCCCATCTGCCAGTGGATATGGCAGCATTATTTCTTTTTTGTTATGAGAAAGGAATTAAGTGGGTCAGGCAACATTTGTGGAAGGAAACAGACAGACAACATTTCAGGTTGAGACACTTCACCTCTACTACATACTCCATAATCGGTAGTTATGCAAAGTCTGAATTCATTAGATATTAGGAAGTAGTTCCTCTTTTAGAGAACAGTGAGCCTGCAAAATGGGTGAATATCAATTCACAAAAAAAGTCTTCAAATTACACTTGGAACTGAAGCAATAAAAAAAATTCATAAGTGAATGGTACCACAGCAAAATACTTGAATAGAATATGATAAAGGGGGAAAATATCCATCACTAACCTAAGGCTTTAAGTAACATAACTGGCATGATATCATGTAGTAAAACTGGAAGCAAAAATGCCAAGGAAGAAATGGAAAGATAATCAATAGCCATAGCAATACTATTTCAAATGATCAATCTATTACAGAAGCAGTCAGTCATTTGAAGAACCAGGCTAAGCTGTTAATGGATGATCTGGTTAAGTGGAATAAGTGCTCATTAACTGGATGTTGTTGCTTCTTCAATCATGGCTAAATTTACTCCAGTAGTTATAGAGTCATAGACCATAGAAAAATTCAGCACAGAAACGGGCCATTCAGTCCATCTAGTCCATGCCGAACCATTTAAGCTGTATACTCCCGTCGACCACAGCCCACCAGACCCCTCCCATCCATGTAGCTATCTAAACTTCTCTTAAACTTTGCAACTGAGCTCGTATGAGCTAGCAGCTCATTCAACTTTCATTATCCTCTGAATGATGAAGTTTCCCTCATGTTCCCCTTCAAATTTTCACCTTTCACTCTTAATCCGTGTTCTCTAGTTATAGTCCCAGCCAACTTCAGTGGAAAAAGCCTGCTTGCATTTACCCTATCTATACCCCTCAAAATTGTGTATACCTCTCCCCTCAATCTTCTATGTTCCAAAGAATAAAGTCCTAACCTATTGAATCGTTCCTTATAAGTCAGGTCCTCCAGTCCCAGCAACATCTTGTACATTTTCTCTCTACTCTTTCAACCCTACTTACATCTTTCCTGTAGGTTTTTCCCTGTCCATTATGCCACAGATGTTTAGAGCAGTAGCAGAAGTCCTCCATCTCTAGCAGTGTTCAGGAATTCCTTTATCATATCAGTAGCTTCCTCGCAGTTTTCATTACTGTCAGTCATGCAAGTACTCAGGAATACTGCCACACTCAGATGTAGAAGGATTGTTCATTGCTGTTTCCACAACAATTTTGTTAAACCAGTCAGAATTGTTAGCCCTGAGCTGGACCCCTGAGCCGGGAGGACCAGAGGACCACTCTTAGTCTGGCCTCTACCCCTTGACCTGTTTGGCATGGGTGATCCTACCAAGAGCCAAGTCATAAAGCCCTGACCCCAGCCAACATAACTCTGTGGGTCATTGAGGCACACAAGCCTCCAAACCCAACAATAGAGCTGTGGTCCTCTTGGAGGTTTCCTGTAGGTATCTGACCAAAACTGCACACAATACTCTAGATGAGGCCTCCAACTCCTTATATGACTTCAACATAACATCCCATCTCCTGTACTCAAAACTTTGATTTATGAAGGCCAATGTGCCAAAAGCTTTCTTTACGACCCTATCTGTTTGTGCCAGCACTTTCCATGAATGTTGGACCTGTATTCCCAGATTTCTCTGTTCTACCACACTCCTCAGTGCCCTACCATTCACTGTGTAAGACCTACCCTGGTTGGTCCAACCCAAGTGCAACACACTTGCCTGCATTAACTTCCATTTGCCATTTTTCACCCTTGATAGTCTTTGATACTCACCCAGTCTTGGTGTCATCCACAACCTTGCTGATCCAGTTAACCACATTATCCAGATTGATGGAGATGACAAACAACAACAGACTTAGCACCAATCCCTGCGGCACTCTACTTGTCACAAGCCTCTAGTCGAAGAGGCAGCCATCTGCTACCACTCTCTGGCTTCTCCCACAGAGCCAATGTCTCATCTGTTTTACTACCTCATCTTGAATACCAACCAACTGAGCTTTACTGACCAACCTCCCATGCGGGGTCTTGTCAAATGCCTTGCTAATGCCCATGTGGACAATACCCACTGCCTTGCCTTCATCAACGTTCCTGGTAACGTCCTTGAAAAAATCTATAAGATTGGTTGGACATGACCTACCGCACACAAAGTCATGTCAACTCTCCCCAGTCAGTCCCCGTCTATCCAAATATTCATCTTCCAATAACCCCCACAACTGATGTTAGGCTCACCAGCCTATAATCTCCTGGTTTATTTTTAGAGTCTTTCTTAAAAAGAGGAACATTAGCCTTCCTCCAACCCTCCGGTAAGGATGATTTAAATATCCCTGCTAGAGCCCCCACAATTTCTGCACACCTCCCACAGGTTCTGAGGGAACGCCTTCTCCTCTGTAGGGTCCATGACCTTGCTACTGCTTTGCATCATGTCTATAGGCTCTGTGTCTGTCTTCTGATCCCTTCGACAACCTCATGATTTCTTTCCTAAGTGTTCTCTTGTATTTCCAGCATTCCTCAGTTACCTCATTTGCTCCTACCTGCCTATACCCACTATGCACCTCCTTTTGTCTCTAATGCTTCTTGACAATCAAGATTCCCTAAATCTATAATCTTTATCTTTTATTCTGACAGGCAGATCCAAGCTTTGTACTCTCAGAATTTCACTGTTGAAGGCCTTCCACTCTCCAAGTATACCTTTGCCACAAAACAGCCTGTCCCAGTCTGCCTTTGCCAGATCCTTTCTGATGTCATCAAAATTAGCCTGTCTCCAATTTAGAATCTCAACCCTCAGACCAGACATAACATTTTCCATATTCACTTTGAACCCAATGGCATTATGATCATGAGATGCCAGGTGTTCACCTACACAAACTTCTTTCACTTGTCCTGTCTCATTCTAGTATTGCAGTCTCTCACTGGGACTTCTATATACTGATTAAGGAAACTTTCCTGAACACATCTGACATCCAGTCCCTTTACAGTGTGGGATTCCCAGTCAATATGAGAAAAATTAAAATCAACTACTATAACAACCTTATGATTCTGCGGACTATTAGGTGGTCTATAATATGATTTCATTAATATGGTAATACCTTTCTTAGTCCTTAATTCCATTCATAACACCACGCTTGAAGAGTTCTCCAGTCTGCTCTGACGGAGCACTACCATGACATTTTCCCTAACTACTAATGCCAGCTCACCCCCTTTATTCTCTAAAACAATGGAAGCCCAGAATATTGAGCTGCCTGTCCTGCCCCTCATGCAACCAATTCTAACGCTTTCCATATCATAATTCCATGCGTTGATCCATGACCTGAGCTCATCTGCCTTTCCTACAATACTTCTTCAATTGAAGTAGATGCAGCTCAGAATATTAGTCGCACTATTTGATTTTGATTCCTGACTTTGAGGTCTTAACAACATCTGTCTCCACAGCCTCTCCACTATCTGTTCTGGCTCTCTGGTTCCCATCGCCCTGAAACTCTGGTTTAAGCTCTCCCCTCCCCATGCAGCACTATCAAACCTTCCCACTAGGATGTTAGTACCCCTCCAGCTCACAAGACGTCCCTTCTGTAAAAAGAAAGCCCAACAGGTTTCCGAAGCTGAACACTTTTCTCTATTTGCACGAGCATGATCCACAAATGCATGTGTCAAGTCTTATCTCAAACAGGATAACAGCTAACAAAAATAATCAGAACCCTTTATGGTGGGTGTAATCCCCGTGAAGCTGTAACAGCTTGGTGAAAATTTAGATTACCGGTGTGTATCTCATCTCTATCACTAAAGGACAATGCCACTATCAATGTCATGTCTAATGCTTCATATATCATTTAGCCCTGGCTATAAAATCATTTCCAGAGTAATTTCTTTTATAGCTTAGGCATAAAGAAAATAAATAAAGTAGTATTGATAAATTGACTAAATGTTTGGACAAAATAAATCAGCAGTATTGTTAAATATTTGGAGACTATTCTGATAGCAATAAATTAAGGAAGACTGCAATTCACTGTCAGCCTATTAGATCATGAAAGGAGGAACTTAAACATTATGGACTGATTTTCCTTGTGCCAGAAAGTTAGCAAAATCATTAACTCATTTATAATCAAGATTTTCTTTAATGGTTTGACAGTACGTGTACACAAGGGAAAATTTTTATTGTCTTTCATTTTGCACATCTTGAATTTTTCCCAAGAATAATAGTTCACTGAATTGACTCAACACCACCTTAAAAGCAGAACAGGAAAAAGCAGCAAAATTTAAAAATGTAATTTTATCAGATGCTAATCTGGAAGTCAAATTGGAGGACAATGAAAGTTGCGTGATAGTAAAGCTGACAGTTCAAATCATTGCTTTCAATTGCATTTTGCCTATTAATTACAGGACACTATTCACATCAGTCACAGAGGTACAGCCAATTATCCCCCTTTTTCTGCTTCCAATTTAAGATAGTCCAAAGTAAATCTAAATAAAATAATCAAAATAATAAAATCAAAGTAAATCATTTTGCATTTTGCAACATTTATTTAAATAATCAGAGGGCAAACGTGGACCAAGTATTAATGCATTCAATCATATAGACAAGAATATGCTAACTGAATATTTAGAAGAACTCAACATCCTTCAGCAACTCTGCTGGAATCAATTGGGCAGGGTTGGGACATGAGCCATATCCCCAGGATAGCACCAGACTGAGGTCTTGCTCATTTCCCAAGCCTTTTCAATGGCTGATCGTTAACTTGAACCTTCACAATCAATACACAATTTCCAGAATGCTACCATTGACCTACCTATCACACCTATTTAAAGAGAAGTTATTTTCCCGTTGACATATTTCCTGTTTGTTGACAAAGGCATTTGGCAGTCTGTGCTTCATCAGCTAGTACACCGAGTATAGAACTTGAGAAGTTATCACGTAGTTATACGGTATAAGATGCTGATGAGGCTGCATTTGGCGCATTGTGTACAATTTTGGTCATTCTCATAGAAAATATGTTGTTAAACAAGAAAGAGTGCAAAACATATTTTCCTGGCATGTTGCCAGGACTTGAGGGCGAAACTACAAGGAGAGGTTTCATAGACTAGGACTTTATTCCCAGGAATATAGGACGTTGACGGATGACCTGATGGAGGTATGAAGGGCATAGACAGATTGAAAGCACGTTGTCTTTTTTTCCCAGGGAGGGGTTGCTAAAAACAAGAGGGCATTATTTTAAGATCAGAGGCAAGAGATTTAAAAGGGACTTCAGGGCATCATGGGCAGCTGCTTCATGCAAAAGGTGATGCCCATTTCAAATCAGCTGCCCGAAATTGTGGTATAGTGGTTGAGTTAAAAGCCATCTAAATAGCATATGGATAGGAGAGAGTTAGAGGTCAATGAGCCAAATGCCAGTAGATGGGATTAGCACACCGAGCAATACAGATGGGCCAAAGGGCCTGTTTCTATGCTTTATGACTCTTTGACTCTACTCCTCACTGAACAACAGTAGAATAGTTGACCTTGGGGATCTAACACTCATTTTTCAAATCTGTCCGTGGAGATTCAAATGAATAAAATGAGGCTTGAGAAAGGTTCGTGATTTCAGCATCCTAAGGAGATCCTTTCCTTTCCAGCTCTGGGTGCAAAGACCATGGAAGAGTATTGTGCTGAAATCCAGCCTTCAAAAAGTCCTCTCACCACATCCCTCCACTCTTAAACCAGATTACCAGCTTCTGAGTTACCTCATACTTTCAGCATCTACACTCCTTATTTTCATTACATACCCCCCGCCACATAACATTCTGTAGATTCACAACTTAGCAGTTAACAAGTTTACTCTCTCATCAACAAGGTTCCTTTCTCAAACTCTATCACTTGCCTGCTTTTCCAAGAATTCCTCTGCAGCTCACATTACACACATCGACTGCTACACTCATCCATTCTGAATCCATATCCTCATAAGTTTGCAATGACACACTGCCAACTTGGGAATCAACCTGATGGATCTACGATGCACTCCCTCCATCACATTCATATCCATCTTTAAATAGGGAGAGCAGAATATTCCAGGTGCTGTTTCACCAAATAAATGGAACAAGATGTCTTTTATCTCATACCAAATTCATCTTGCAATAAAGGCAAAATACTGCTTGCCCTTCTAACTGCTTGTGGAACTAGCATGTTAAATCTGCAATGATTCATGCATATTCACTGAACACCAGCACCATCCTATCCCTCAAAATATAAAACATATCTGATTTTTTGTTCTTATACCAAGGTTATCTCACAATTTCCTAAGAACATAAAAAATTCAAGCTCATGGTTGACCTGGCTGTGGACTCAGCTACACCTACCTGTATTTTCCTTTTAATTCTTAATTCCCATTATGCAAAAATTTATCTCACTGTGTGATAATTACTGTATATTTCATGAGGAAGCCTCTACTACTTCCCTGGACAGAGAATTCCATAGGTTCACTGCTCTTTGCGAAAGCAGCTTCTCCTCATCTCCATCCTAAATTTATTCCCCCAAATCTTGAGGCTTTGTCCCTATATTATGTTTCTTGTTTCCTTTGCATGGCCAGAGGATAAACTCAGGGTTGAATGTGCTCAAGCAGCAAGATAGGTGTCAGTTCAGGTGAGACAGGTGATTGCATGTTACTTGATAACCTTCACAGAAAGATGCAGTAAGGCTTCCATCTAGAGAAACAGGAGATTGCAGATGCGGGAACAAGAAGCGAAAAAGCAGTTGGCTAAAGTGGCACGTTGCCAAGTGGTTAAGGTGTTGGACTAGCGATCTGAAGGTCGTGAGTTCGAGCCCCATCCGAGGCAGTGTGTTGTGTCCTTCAGCAAGACACTTAACCACACATTGCTCCACCCAGCTGAAAATGGGTACTGGCAAAGTGCTGGGGGTTAACCTCACGATAGACTGGCGTTCTATCCGGGGGGGGGGGGGGGGGGGGGGAGTCTCGTACTGTCAGTTGCTTCACGCCACAAAAACCAGCATAAGCACCAGCCTGATGAGCCTATAAGGCTCGAGACAGACTTTAACTTTAAAGCATGCCTAAATGAAGGTTCGCGACCTGAAGCATCAACTGTCCATTTCCTTCACAGATACCACCTGACCACTGAGTTCCTTCAGCAGTTTTTTTCTTTTCTAGCTTCAGCATAATTTTTTCAGGTTCTTCAACTGAATATGTTTAGCTTCCATGCAATCTCCTCCCTATCATTACAGATTCCCATTAATAACAGGAAAAATAAGTAGATCTTGTATGACAACAATCCTCTCTAGAAATCTCTCAAACACCCCATACATCAACTCAGACAAGGGGTAACTAGAAAGCTAAAGTGCGCTGCACATAGGGAAAGTAACAGTTTGCACTGGGTTTCATCCTGGCAATAGAGAAATCCAAGAATGGACAGGTCAGTGTGGGAATGGAAAAGGAAATTGAAATGGTCTGCAACTGGGAGCTCGGAATGGCCATTCTGGACTGAGCATACTGCAGGTGTCCTGAAAAGCGGGCACTGAGGAGGCAACAGGAGATGTGGTTGGAGAAGATACATGGCAACCTTTGCCTCATCTGGAAATACTATTTAGGTATCTGGATAGTGGTGAATTAGGAGGTGCACAAACAAGTGTCACACCTACTGCCAGGGGAATATGGCAGGGGTAAGGAGAGGGATGAGCAGGCCTGGGAGTCATGGAGGAAGTGATCTCTGAGGAAGGCAGAAAGGGTGGAGAGGAGATGTGGTCGGTGATGAGATCATGTTGCAGTTGACAGAGATGACAAAGAATGATACGTTGAATGCAGACACTCATAGGTTGAAAGGTAAGAACCAGGGGAATCCTACCTCTGTTCTAGAGAAGAAGTGGGGGTGACAGCAGAATTATCAGTAACAGAGGAAATGTCAGATTGGGCTCCATCGATCACAGCAGAAAGAAAGTCACATTTCTCGAAAAAGGGGTCTTATCTTGGGAGCAGATGCCATACAGATGGAGAATTTAAAAGAAGGAAATGACATTCTTATCAAAGTCTAAGTAACTATGAGAGTCAGAGGGCTTGTCATAAATATCATTGAAGTGTTGGTCTCCTGAGGTGGAGAAAGAAAGATCTCGAAAAAGAAGTGTCAGAAATGGTCCACATCAATTTGAAAGCAGGGTGGAAGCTGGTGGCAAAGGTAATAAAATTGATGAGTTCTGCACGGGTGCAAGAAGCAGTACAAATACTGTCTTCAATGCAATGGAGAAAGAATTGGGGATGATATTGGAACAAGTATTAATCAGAGACAAAAAGTATAGCTCCATTGTCCAGAATTAACCTTGTTTTCTCAGCACATGTGTAGCTGAAAATGCTGCTAATTTTCACCATTTTTTGATTTAGTGCAGATTTTCAGAATCTTTAAGATTTTGTTCTTGGTCTTAAGTTAAAGAATGTAGCCTCATATAAATCATGAAGAAATAAATTCAGCTTCTTTCAGAAGTAACCCAGCTGAGTTGTCTCCACTTGAAACAGAATCAAAGGTGAACAACACCACATTTTAACCACACGTTTGGTCAGATAATATAACAGGCCAGGCCCACTGCACAAAATTGCATCCTGTATTATTTTATTCCCTTGTCAGAGTATGTCCGTGTCAGCTGTAACAGTTACTAAATGAAATAATATGGAACCTAGGGTTAGGAGTCTTTGCCTTCCATGCCTTCTCTGTCATTCAACATGATTATGTGATATCTACTTCATTACCCAGTCTTTGCCTTCTCCTCACATCTTGGATCCATTTAGCATTAAAAAACACATCTATATCCTAAATGCATGTATTTATTGGCTTGTTCTCCACTAACTCCTCTGGTGGAGAATTCCATAAATTCAGCACCCTCTAATCTCTGTCCTGAATGGCATATCTGTAACCTGAGATTGTGCCTTTTGTTCTGAACTTTCCAGCTACTTGGAATGTCTCTATATCTGGTCTACTCCATCTCAAATTCTATGGGTTTCTATAAGGTCTCATCTCACTCTTCTATTCAGCGAATATAAGCTTAATTGATACCAAAAAAATAGTTTACTATGCAACTTTGTTGCACCCTCAATTCTAAGAACACATTCCTTAGAAAAACTGTACAAAAAAATCTGGATGGGATTTTGCCGAAGTCTTGTACAGCTGAAGCAAGACATCCTTACTCCTGTACTTGAATCTTCTTTGCCTTCCTCACTGGGATTTTTTTTCAACGATTATTGAGTTATGCCCTTTCCTAATCTTTCAGCATTCAGATAATCAGTTTTTCTGTTCAAAATGGATAAGCTAACAATATATCCAAACTAAAGTGCATCTGCCATGGATTGCCCACATACTCACCTTGTACCCTCTGATTTTAACTAAATCACATTGCAGACCTTTTGATCTCCCTCACAGCTCTCTTTCTGCCCCACCCACCTCCCAATCCAGCCTCAGCTTTGCATTATCTGCAACACTGAAAAGACACTTCACTTTGCTGTTGAAATTTTAACAATTATACTTCAAGTTACAGAAGTAATGCCATAAACTCCAGATACTATTTTGTGATGCTCACTTCCAAGATATGAATAATTTAAGCTTAGCACAAATCCTGGTGTAATTTTCATTTTCCATAGCAAATGAAATATTTTCACAAATATGTGCATACTGCGAATTGCCAATATACTCTTATACTGATATTATTTGAATCTTGAATCCATTTTCCCAATAGCAAAGAACAAATTATACTGAAGGAACCAACTGAAGATAGCAAACCATTGAAACGTGATGAAGAGTTGAAAGTACCTCAAGGGTTTCTTGAGAAACATCTTCCAATAGCTATTCTTCAAAAATAACAATCTTGTCTCCAATTATAAAGGCTAAGGTTTATTAGCAGCCACAGTACTTTGCTCATTTCAGGCACACACAAGTATATGTGTCCCAAAAAAATAAGCTAACTTTGGTAAATAACTCGAAAGCAATTAAAGTCACTATTGTTCAAATACCTGATCAGAGACTACAATCAATAAATAATTCCATTGTGAATGCTGCTGATGCTTTTGGACGACTGCAGCCTCATTCCAAATGTATGAAGTTCAGCTCTGTTTTTGTAATTTATGATTCCATTCCCTGCCTTTTTTCGAACAAGCACAGCATGAAAGAATCTGAACTCTTTGGATGATCCCATGCTGTAAATGTCAACAAATATAACACTTACCAATAACTGAGAGCAGTAATTTACTTCTGCATATTACACACATGCTCTGGCACTAGTCTCATTGAACAGAGCCCTGTTCCCAAATTTGGATTTGTTGATTGATGCAGTTCTATCCCAACACTATTACAAAATAATCAACTTCAATTAGAATATTTTTGCTCCATTAAGACCTAAATAATTGCACTCTGAATAATCCAAATAATCTCAATTTTGATGGGAAAGAAGTAATATTAGTTGCCTTATAATTAGTGAGACAATCTCACTCGCCATCTTCAATCCAAGAACAAAGTGGTATGTGGTAGAACCAGGCTGACACAGGTTTTGGAGAATTTCCTATTTATGTAACGTATGTATTATTAGCACTTGTTGCAATCCAAAAACTCTAGAGGTTGCATGCAAGTTCTCATTTCTTTTTTTTCCAGGTCATTACCATTAAAGCAATAGCACAAAAACAAAGTACAAAGTTGGCCCCTTAGCCTCTTGATCCTGTTCTCTAATTGATCAAAATGACAGGCGATCAGTGAACAAATTATCTCTCTCATCTTGTATGATGTATTTGGTTAATAACAATCTATCATTCTCAGATACAAAATTAACAATTACTACAAAAAAATAAGATTATCAACTTACCCCACAATTTTTAGGTTGGAGAGTTCTCTGCCTTCACTCTGAGAGGTCTGACTCTAATTTTAAGTGCCCATTCCATCCACTCTCAATTATCTCACTCTGAACAAAACAGTTCTTTAAACTTCAAATTTTCTTGATAGTCAGTAAACATCAACTAAATCATCTCTCTTACCATTTTGAACAAACTTCAGTGAATATAGCCCTAAATTGTGAAATCTCTTATAACATTAAAACCGGAGGAGTCCAGGCATCGGACAAGTAAATCTAATAACTAACAGCCATTATCCCTCTGGTGTTGTCGACTCCTTGCACTACATATTTGCACTCTTTGTTTTCCAAGCATTAGCATGTAGTTGGCAATGAAATTGATGATGTGGAAGTTGCCAGTTAGATCATGAGAAGGTATCAACTGACAGCCTGATTAGCCCCAGGGCTTCAAATTAACAGGCAGGTTCAGAGTTTCCACTTCAGGACCCCAATTGGCAACCTATGCACAAACTGCAGTGGCTTAAGTTTCTGCTTGTTCTTTCCATAACCAAAAATTCAAGCACTTCATGAATCTTTTCTTTGTTTTAGGATGTCAGTGCTTAACATTTTCTCCCTTTAATGATCCCGAATTTACTCAAATTCTGTAATTTCCTTACTGCAGCTAAAAATGGCTTTCTCATGCAATTTAGTTAGTTTATTTAGAGATGCAGCACAATAATAGACCCTCTTCCACCCAACAAGGCCGTACTGGCTATTTACACCCATGCAACAACAAGAAAAGCAGTTTTTAATTTTCTAGTCCAACCTCAGACTTTGTCACCGATAATTGTCTCTGAATTGGCTTTCACCCATGAATGGACGACTTGAACAAGTGTTGTGTGGAGCATAAAGATCCAAAATCAGAAAATACTCCCTTCCTCCCTAAACAACATCACTAAATCATAATTTTAAAATATATTCCACTTGCTTTTCCCTTACACTTTCCAAAATGCATGGTTCCCAGTGGCAGCTGCCTGTAGAAATCACAGCTGCTCTATTACTGCTGCCAAGGATCATAGAGAATGAGTTAGGTTCTTAAAGAACATGCTCATGCCATTGCACATCAATTGTACAAGAGACTGCCATGGGCGAGAACAAAACATGCCTCTTCCCCACTCTTACTATTATGCACAATGCATCAATTTCCATGCCCTAAGTAGCCTTCAGCCTCTGTAAGATATGGGATTCTAATACAGGCAAAGATCACAGTTGCAAGCCCCGCACTGAAAGTGTCCTGCAGATTCTCCTATAGAACTGAGGAAGCAAGATGTCAAAGTCCCAATGGCAGCTTTTGAATTCACACTGGCAGTGGCTCCTTTCTACGTCGCACATTTTTGCACCAATTGCGTTCATGAATGTATTGCCTATTGAATTCAACATATGTACAAAATGACACCAGGAAATGAACCAAATATGTAATTACCAGCGCCAATTTCCACTTGATTGGGACACAAACCAGAAATGTAGGTTCAAATATATAAACAGATTTTTACTTGCATTTTATGCACAGAATCAGGCACAAATATCAAATATCTACACAAATAATATTAAAAAGTTCAAAGTACATTTATTATCAAAATATGTATCCATTATGCAACCTTGAGATTTGTGTCTTTATAGGCAGCCACAAAACAAAAACATAGTGCTCACAGTTTCACTTGCCGAAAGTAAGTTAGTTACCAATTAAATTATTTTTTTAATGTTTGTTCCTCAAGTCCTTCAGTCTTTGTTAGGCTTTGGTAAAATGTGTGCAAAATAGTGAAAAACCAGAAGAATCTAATAAACACTGTTTGTGATATCTGAATGACGTTGTGTGTCTGACACAATGAACACAAGAAGGAAAAGCAAATAAGATTAGTCATCGTTTGAATGGGACAAATGTCAATACCTGACATAGAAACCTTTAATAGACAAAAGGCACATGGAAGTAACACCCTGTAGGGAATTGCGAGCTTTAGTGTCATAGAGTCCTGGATCTCTACAGCACAGACACAGGCCCTTTGGCCCATCTAATCAATGTCAAACTGGTACTCTGCCTAGTTCCATTGACCCACACCTGGGCCATAGCCCTCCATATCTCTCCCATCTTCTACTTTTTATTGTTTTAGAGATACAGCGTGAGACAGGCTCTATCAGGCTCTATCAAGGCTCTTCTGCCTTAAATATGCATAAAGATAGCCTCCACATCTGCCTTTGGCAACAAATTCCACAGATTCACCACTCTCTGGTTAAAGAAATTCCTCTGTGTCCTTTCTAAAAGGATGCTCTGCGTATTGTTTAAACCAGTTTTTACCAGTATACACTGGTGTTTACCAGTATAAATGAGTCTTAACCAGTTTCTACCAGTATAAACCAGTTTTTACCAGTAGAAACCAGTATAAACCAGTAGAACCCAGTTTTTACCAGTATAAAGCTGCAAAAACCAGTATAAACCAGTTTTACATGTATAAACCAGTATAAAACGGTTTTAACCAGTATAAACCGGTTTTAAACTGTTTTAACCAGTATAAACCAGTTTTATAAACCAGTATAAACCGGTTTTAACCAGTATAAACAGCTTTTAACGGTTTTTAACCAGTATAAACTGGTTTCAACCAGTTTTAAACAGTATAAACAGTTTTAAAGTATAAACCGGTTTAAACTGCTTTTAACCAGTATAAACTGGTTTTGACCAGTTTTAACCCGTATAAACCAGTTTTGACCGGTTTTAACCAGTTTAAAACGCTTTGAACCAGTATAAATCGGTTTTGACCCGTTTTAACCAGTATAATCTGGTTTTAACCAGTTTAAAGTTTAAAGTTTCGGAGTACTTAGAGGCCCAGAATAAAATAGACCATAGGTTTCCTCAAGGGAGAATCATGCCTGATAAATTGTGCAATTGGATTTTCAGAAGGATTGTCAAAGCAAGGTGCCACACATGAAGTTGCTTAACAAATTAAGAATTTAACAAAAAAAGGAAAGATCCTAGCATAGATAAAGCAGTGGCACCGGCTTTTACTGGTAAATAAGTTCTAACTAGAACTGGTCTACCAGTTCTAAACAGTATAAACAGTTTTAAACTGTTTTTTAAAAAGTATAAACCAGTAAAAACCTGTTTTAACCAGTATAAACCGGTTTTAACCAGTAAACTGGATTTGACCGGTTTTAACCAGTTTAAACCGGTTTTGACCGGTTTTAACCAGTATAATCCGGTTTTGACCAGTTTTAACCAGTTCAAACCGGTTTTAACCGGTTTAAACCACTTTTAACCAGTATAATCCGGTTTTAACCAGTTTAAACCAGTTTAAACTGCTTTTAACCAGTAAACTGGATTTGACCGGTTTTAACCAGTATAATCCGGTTTTGACCGGTTTTAACCAGTTTAAACCGGTTTTGACCAGTATAATCCGGTTTTGACCAGTTTTAACCAGTATAAACTGGTTTCAACCAGTTTTAAATAAACCAGTATAAACCGGTTTAAACTGCTTTTAACCAGTATAATCTGGTTTTAACCAGTTTAAACCGGTTTTGACCGGTTTTAACCAGTATAATCCGGTTTTGACCGGTTTTAACCAGTTCAACCCGGTTTTAACTGGTTTAAACCGCTTTTAACCAGTATAATCCGGTTTTAACCAGTTTAAACCAGTTTAAACTGCTTTTAACCAGTAAACTGGATTTGACCGGTTTTAACCAGTTTAAACCGGTTTTGACCGGTTTTAACGTATAATCCGGTTTTGACCGGTTTTAACCAGTTTAAACCGGTTTTGACCGGTATAATCCGGTTTTGACCGGTTTTAACCAGTTCAAACCGGTTCTAACCGGTTTAAAACCGCTTTTAACCAGTATAATCCGGTTTTAACCAGTTTAAACCGGTTTTGACCGGTTTTAACCAGTATAATCCGGTTTTGACCGGTTTTAACCAGTTTAAACCGGTTTTGACCGGTATAATCCGGTTTTAACCGGTTTTAACCAGTATAATCCGGTTTTGACCGGTTTTAACCAGTTCAATCCGGTTTTAACCAGTTTAAACCGGTTTTGACCGGTTTTAACCAGTATAATAGTCAAAACCGGTTTAAACTAGTTAAAACCGGATTATACTGGTTAAAACCGGTCAAAACCGGTTTAAACTGGTTAAAACCGGATTATACTGGTTAAAAGCGGTCAAAACCGGTTTAAACTGGTTAAAACCGGATTATACTGGTCAAAACCGGAATATACTTGTTAAAACCTGTCAAAACCGGTTTAAACTGGTTAAAACCGGTCAAAACCGGATTATACTGGTTAAAACCGGTCAAAACCGGTTTGAACTGGTTAAAACCGGTCAAAACCGGATTATACGTTAAAACCGGTCAAAACCGGTTTAAACTAGTTAAAACCGGATTATACTGGTTAAAACCGGTCAAAACCGGTTTAAACTGGTTAAAACCGGATTATACTGGTTAAAAGCGGTCAAAACCGGTTTAAACTGGTTAAAACCGGATTATACTGGTTAAAAGCGGTTAAAACCGGTTTAAACTGGTTAAAACCGGATTATACTGGTTAAAACCTGTCAAAACCGGTTTAAACTGGTTAAAACCGGTCAAAACCGGATTATACTGGTTAAAACCGGTCAAAACCGGTTTAAACTGGTTAAAACCGGATTATACTGGTTAAAACCGGTCAAAACCGGTTTAAACTGGTTAAAACCGGATTATACTGGTTAAAAGCGGTCAAAACCGGTTTAAACTGGTTAAAACCGGATTATACTGGTTAAAAGCGGTTTAAAACCGGTTTAAACTGGTTAAAACCGGATTATACTGGTTAAAACCTGTCAAAACCGGTTTAAACTGGTTAAAACCGGTCAAAACCGGATTATACTGGTTAAAACCGGTCAAAACCGGTTTAAACTGGTTAAAACCGGATTATACTGGTTAAAACCGCTCAATACCGGTTTAAACTGGTTAAAACCGGATTATACTGGTTAAAACCGGTCAAAACCGGTTTGAACTGGTTAAAACCGGTCAAAACCGGATTATACTGGTTAAAACCTGTCAAAACCGGTTTAAACTAGTTAAAACCGGATTATACTGGTTAAAACCGGTCAAAACCGGTTTAAACTGGTTAAAACCAGATTATACTGGTTAAAAGCGGTCAAAACCGGTTTAAACTGGTTAAAACCGGATTATACTGGTTAAAAGCGGTTAAAACCGGTTTAAACTGGTTAAAACCGGATTATACTGGTTAAAACCTGTCAAAACCGGTTTAAACTGGTTAAAACCGGTCAAAACCGGTTTAAACTGGTTAAAAGCGATTTAAACTGGTTTAAACTGGTAAAAACCAGTCAAAACCGGATTATACTGGTTAAAACCGGTCAAAACCGGTTTAAACTGGTTAAAACCGGATTATACTGGTTAAAAGCGGTCAAAACCGGTTTAAACTGGTTAAAACCGGATTATACTGGTTAAAAGCGGTTAAAACCGGTTTAAACTGGTTAAAACCGGATTATACTGGTTAAAACCTGTCAAAACCGGTTTAAACTGGTTAAAACCGGTCAAAACCGGATTATACTGGTTAAAACCGGTCAAAACCGGTTTAAACTGGTTAAAAGCGATTTAAACTGGTTTAAACTGGTAAAAACCAGTCAAAACCGGATTATACTGGTTAAAACAGGTTTATACTGGTTTATACTTTTAAAAAACAGTTTAAAACTGTTTATACTGTTTAGAACTGGTAGACCAGTTCTAGTTAGAACTTATTTACCAGTAAAAGCCGGTGTATACTGGTAAAAACTGGTATAAACTGGTTTATCCTGGTTTGTACTGTTTTACACTGGTAAAAACTGATTTAAACCAGTTTATACTGGTTTATGCCAGTTAAAACGGGTTAAAACTGGTTTATACTGGTTAAAATGGGTTTATACTGTTTAATTTGTATAAATTTGTAATTTGTATTATTATTTTTTAATAATTATTTTATATTTTATATTTTATTATTAAATTATTTAATATATTTATATCTATATTTACCAGTATAAACCGGTTTTATCCAGTATAATCCAGTTTTGACCCGTTTTAACTGGCTTAAACCAGTATAAACTGGTTTAAATATTTAATAATTATTATTTTTTAATAATTATGTTATATTTTATATAAACCAGTTTAAACCGCTTTTAACCAGTTTAAACCGGATTTGTATTTTTTACAAATTAATTATTTTATAATTATAATAATTTTTTACAAATTATTAATTTGTATAAAACAGTACAAACCAGGATAAACCAGTTTATACCAGTTTTTACCAGTATACACCGGCTTTTACTGGTAAATAAGTTTTTACCAGTGCAAACCGGTAAAAAACCAGCCTTTACCTGTATGAACCAGGTTTTTTTTACCAGTTTTTACCACTATTAACAGGTTTTTACGAGTATAAACCAGTTTACACCAGTTTGTACCTGGTGTATAAAGCTGTAAAAACCAGTGTAAACCAAATTTTACCCTCCGGTCTTCTCTTATCATTTCTCATTTCCCCCTCCCCCTCCTTCTTTCGAATCTCTTAGAGTCTTTACTTTCAGTTAGTCCTGACAAAGGGTCTCGGCCCGAAACGTCGACTGTGCTTCTTCCTATAGAAACTGCTTGATCTGCTGTGTTCCACCAGCATTTTGTGTGTGTTGTTTAAACCAGTTTTTAACCAGTTTTTACCAGTATACACCGGTTTTTACCAGTCTATTCTGAGGCTGTGTCCTCTGCTCCTAGACTCTTGCACCATAGGAAACATCTCCACATCCACTCTATTAAAGCCTTTCACCCTTCAATTGTTTTATTTAGCGCACCTCTCATTCTACTGAATTCTAGTGAATACAGGCCCAGAGCAATCCCTTTATTCCCACTCTTTGCCACCTGCCACTGCTTTATCTATGCTAGGATCTTTCCTTTAGTACCAGGGGTTCTTAATTTGTTAAGCAACTTCATGTGTGGCACCTTGCTTTGACAATCCTTCTGAAAATCCAATTGCACAATTTATCAGGCATGATTCTCCCTTGAGGAAACCTATGGTCTATTTTATTCTGGGCCTCTAAGTACTCCGAAACCATATCCTATGCAAACCATAAGCTTTGCATATGACAAACCTTTCAATCTTGGAATCCTTTTCATGAACTTCTTCTGAACTCTTCAGCACATCCTTTCTAAGAGGCCAAAAACTGCACACAAGTGAGGCCTCACCAATGCTTTATACAGTCTCAACATTACATCTTTGCTTTCATATTTTAGTCCTCTTGAAATGAATAACATTGCATTTGCCTTCCTCACTACTGACTCAAACTGCAAATTAACCTTCAGAGATTCCTGCACAAGGGCTCCTAAATCCCTTTGAGACTCAAATTATTTGAACTTTCTCTCCTTTTAGCAAATAATCTACCTAAAGTGCATGATCATACATTTCCCGACACTGCATTAATTTGTCACTTCTTTGCCCATTCTCCTAATCTATCTAAGTCCTTTGTAGTTTCTTTACTTCCTCAAAACTACCTGTCCCTCCACCTATCTTTGTATTGTCCACACACTTTGCAACAAAACTATCAATTCTGTCATCCAAGTCATTGACATATAATGTAAAACAAACCCATCTCAACACTGACTCCTGTGGAACACCACTAGTCACTGACAGACAACCGGGAAAGGCTCCCTTTATTCCCACTCTTTGCCACCTGCCACTGCTTTATCTATGCTAGGATCTTTCCTTTAGTACCAGGGGTTCTTAATTTGTTAAGCAACTTCATGTGTGGCACCTTGCTTTGACAATCCTTCTGAAAATCCAATTGCACAATTTATCAGGCATGATTCTCCCTTGAGGAAACCTATGGTCTATTTTATTCTGGGCCTCTAAGTACTCCGAAACCATATCCTTAACAATTAACTCAAAATTTTTCACAACCACAGAGGTCATACTAACTGTCCTTTCTTCTGCCTCCCTCCTTTCCCTCTAGTGTCTTCCACGGTGAAGACTAATGCAAAATACTTGTCCTGACAAAGGGTCTCGGCCCGAAACGTCGACAGTGCTTCTTCCTATAGATGCTGCCTGGCCTGCTGCGTTCCATCAGCATTTTGTGTGTGTTGCAAAATACTTATTCAGCTCATCTGCCATTTTTTTGTCCCCCATTACCACCTCTCCAGCATCATTTTCCAGGGGTCTGATATTCACTCTCGCCTCTGTATCTTAAGAAACCTTTGGTATCGTCTTTAGTATTATTGGCTAGCTTACTTTCATATTCTATCTTTACCTTCATAATGACTTTTTTTTAGTTGCCTACTGTTTGTTCTTAAAAGCTTCCCAAACCTTTAATTTCCCACAAATTTTTGCTCCATTTCTGCCCTCTCCTTTTATGTTGGCTCTGACTTCTTGTTAGCCACAGTTGTGTTATCTTGTCTTTAGAATACTTCTTCTTCTTTGGGATGTACATATCCTGTGCCTTCCAAGTTGCTTCCAAGAATACCAGCCATTGCTATTCTGCCATCAACCCTGCCAAGTGTTCTTTTCGAAGCCAGTGCAGATCACAATGGTCAGCGATCTTGTCAATTTGTGTATTTGTGAGGATTTGTGAATTGGATAATGTGGGCATAGGGTTCAGTGACGCTATCAAGTTGGGAGAAAAGAAATGACTGATTGGAGTTCTGATGTGGGTGAAAGCAATTGGTCAGAATCTACAGTAGATGTCTATAATGAGTTTGGGTTAATAAGTTGTGAACAAGCTATGTTGGCGCCAGAAGCATAATGACTGTTGTGGGCTGCTCCAGCACGTTCCTGGTGCAAGTGTCACATTTCACTCTATGTTCCGATGTTTCGATGTACAGTTCATGTGACAAATAAAGCTAATCTTTATCTTTATTTTGTGTTATTGTTGTTGATCCTCTCCATGCCTTGTGGTGCATTGGGCAGCAACCTTGCTGTTTCTTCAGCACTTGTCCTTTTTTAATGAAGCCGAGTTGCTAGCTCGACACTCAACACAGCCTGGATGGAAAGCAGACACGGAGCCAGCTGGATTTAAGCTCATCGCCAAGTCCAGTGTGAATATAACTACACACTTATCGTGTAGTAGCTTTTATCGTGTGTGTTCAAGAACAAAGTAAGTTTCATGCCCTTTAACTAACCTGAAGCAGAACATAACTGCTTTGTAAAGAACCAAGTTAGCAAATTTAGCAGACCAACATGCTCCACCCACCTGGCAAGTTTAGTGAAAAATGAGATTTATTTTTCCTGACTATCACAAAAACTTTATGATACACAATCAAATTCTTCGGCTTAAGTTTTCAATGAAGAAAGACTTCCACGTTCCTTTCAGGAAATCACAAATTACCTTGGCAGCCACCTAAGTGCTCCATTTTTGCAATGCAGTTTCTGTTGTACGTTAGAGGAAACAACAACTAGCTTACATATAAAACAATCCTACAAAAAAGGCCAATGGGACAGAAAATCTAGATGATCTACTTTAATTATGTTGAAAAAGAGATAAATCCAAGACAGGCAATGGGAGCAAAAAACAAACTGGTGTAGGAACTCAGGGTCCTGCTGCAGGGTCTTGACCCAAAACAATTCCCAACACTCTGCATTCACAGCTGATGCCTGATCCACTGAGTTTTTCCAACAGACTTTGTTTTTGTCACAGGATCAGATTACAGCATCTGGAATCATTTGTCTCTCCATCAGGGATAATATTTCAAGAAGGTCCACACCTACTTATTAAAGTTGGCAAGACATGGTTGCACATTTCACAGCAAAAGTTAACTATTTCACCTGTGCATCTAATAGACAATAGGTGCAGAAGTAGACCATTCGGCCCTTCAAGCCTGCACCACCATTCTGAGATCATGGCTGATCATCTACTATCAATACCTGGTTCCTGCCTTGTCCCCATATCCCTTGATTCCCCTATCCATAAGATACCTATCTAGCTCCTTCTTGAAACCATCCAGGGAATTGGCCTCCACTGCCTTCCAAGGCAGTGCATTCCACACCCCCACAACTCTCTGGGAGAAGAAGTTTTTCCTTAACTCTGTCCTAAATTACCTACCCCTTATTCTTAAACCAGGCCCTCTGGTACTGGACTCTCCCAGCATCTGGAACATATTTCCTGCCTCTATCTTGTCCAATCCCTTAATAATCTTATATGTTGCAATCAGATCCCCTCTCAATCTCCTTAATTCCAGCGTGTACAAGCCCAGTCTCTCTAACCTCTCTGCGTAAGATAGTCCGGACATCCCAGGAATTAACCTCGTGAATCTACGCTGCACTTCCTCTACAGCCAGGATGTCCTTCCTTAACCCTGGAGACCAAAACTGTACTCAATACTCCAGGTGTGGTTTCACCAGGGCCCTGTACAAATGCAAAAGGATTTACTTGCTCTTGTACTCAATTCCCTTTGTAATAAAGGCCAACATTCCATGAGCCTTCTTCACTGCCTGCTGCACTTGCTCATTCACCTTCAGTGACTGATGAGCAAGGACTCCTAGATCTCTTTGTATTTCTCCCTTACCTAACTCTACACCGCTCAGATAATAATCTGCCTTCCTGTTCTTACTCCCAAAGTGGATAACCTCACACTTACTCACATTAAACGTCATCTGCCAAGTATCTGCCCACTCACCCAGCCTATCCAAGTCACCCTGAATTCTCCTAACATCCTCATCACATGTCACACTGCCACCCAGCTTAGTATCATCAGCAAACTTGCTGATGTTATTCTCAATACCTTCATCTAAATCGTTGATGTAAATTGTAAACAGCTGTGGTCCCAATACTGAGCCCTGTGGCACCCCACTAGTCACCACCTGCCATTCCAAGAAACACCCATTCACCGCTACCATTTGCTTTCTATCTGCTAACCAGTTTTCTATCCATGTCAATATCTTTCCCCCAATGCCATGAGCTCTGATTTTACCCACCAATCTCCTATGTGGGACCTTATCAAATGCCTTCTGAAAATCGAGGTACACTACATCCACTGGATCTCCCTTGTCTAACTTCCTGGTTACATCCTCAAAAAATTCCAATAGATTAGTCAAGCATGATTTGCCCTTGCTGGCTCTGCCCAATCCTATCACTGCTATCTAGATATGCCACTATTTCATCTTTAATAATGGTCTCTAGCATCTTCCCCACTACTGATGTTAGGCTGACAGGATGATAGTTCTCTGTTTTCTCTCTCCCTCCTTTCTTAAAAAGTGGGATAACATTAGCCATTCTCCAATCCTCAGGAACTGATCCTGAATCTAAGGAACATTGGAAAATGATTACCAATGCATCTGCAATTTCCAGAGCCACCTCCTTTAGTACCCTAGGATGCAGAACATCTGGACCTGGGGATTTGTTAGCCCTCAGTCCCATCAGTCTACTCATCACTGTTTCCTTCCTAATGTCAATCTGTTTCATTTCCTCTGTTACCCTATGTCCTTGGCCCATCCATACATCTGGGAGATTGCTTGTGTCTTCCCTAGTGAAGACAGATCTAAAGTACTTATTAAATTCTTCTGCCATTTCTCTGTTTCCCATAACAATTTCACCCAATTCATTCTTCAAGGGCCCAACATTGTTCTTAACTATCTTCTTTCTCTTCACATACCTAAAAAAGCTTTTGCTATCCTCCTTTATATTCCTGACTTGCGTTCGTACCTCATTTTTTCTCCCCGCATTGCCTTTTTAGTTAAGTTCTGTTGTTCTTTAAAAATTTCCCAATCATCTGTCTTCCCACTCACCTTAGCTCTGTCATACTTCTTTTTTTTAATACTATGCAATCTCTGACTTCCTTTGTCAACCACTGTGGCCCCTTTTCCCCCTTTGAATCCTTCCTTCTCCGGGGGATGAACTGATTTTGCACCTTGTGCATTATTCCCAAGAATACCTGCCATTGCTGTTCCACTGTCTTTTCTGCTAGGATATCCGTCCAGTTAACTTTGGCCAGCTCCTCCCTCATGGCTCCATAGTCTCCTTTGTTCAACTGCAACACTGACACCTCCGATCTGCCCTTATCCTTCTCAAATTGCAGATAAAAACTTATCATATTATGGCCACTAACTCCTAATGGCTCCTTTACTTCAAGATCGCTTATCAAATCCTGTTCATTACACAACACTAAATCCAGAATAGCCTTGTCCCTGGTTGGCTCTGGTACAAGCTGTTCCAAGAATGCACCCCATAGGCACTCTACAAACTCCCTATCCTGGGGTCCAGCACCAACCTGACTCTCTCAGTTCACCTGCATGTTGAAATCCCCCATAACTACTGCGACATTACCTTTGCCACATGCCAATGTTAACTCCCTATTCAACTTGCACCCAATATCCATGCTACTGTTTGGGGGCCTGTAGACAACACCCATTAGGGTCTTTTTGCCCTTACTGTTCCTCAGTTCTATCCACACAGACTCTACTTCTCCTGATCCTATGTCCCCCCTTGCAAAGGACTGAATCTCATTCCTCACCAACAGGGCCACCCCACCCCACCCCCTCTGCCCACATTTCTGTCCCTACGGTAGCACGTATACCCTTGTACATTCATTTCCCAGGTCTGATCTCCCTGCAGCCATGTCTCCGTTATCCCAGCAACATCATAGTTACCCATTTGCACCTGAGCTTCAAGCTCATCTGCCTTATTTCTGACACTTCGTGCATTCAGATATAGAATTTTTAGCCCATTTCTCCTCTCTCTGTTTAAATCGCTGCCTCTTGTGCTTAACTCAGCTCCCCGAACTCCCATCGGGCTATACGCCCCTTGAATTTTGTTGTCCTTCCTAAATTTACTTATTCTTTCTGCACATTTAACTCCATGTTCCGTCAGACCATCCCTCTGTACATGTGTCCTCCTTATCACTTGTTCTGCCTCACCTTTCTTTACTACACACTTAATATTCCAGAACCGTGTTGTCCCCACCTGTCCTTTATTCTTCATCTCGCTATCCTCTCTCACATTCTGGATCCCCGCCCCCTGCAAATTTAGTTTAAACCCCCCCCCCTCCCCCGAGCAGCACTAGCAAACTTTCCTGCAAGTGGAATGCAGCTACAAGAATGTAATATCCGGGGGGGGGGCGTCACATGATGACGTAGGATTGTGACATGGAAATCCAGCTCTCCCATAAAAAAAGTAAAATAATGTTTAAGTGAAGAAAAGTTAGTAAATACTTTTTAAAAATCAGTTATAAACTACTCAGGATTGTCTTAAGATATGTCTCCTAAACAGAAGCAGAAGAAAACTACTACTTTGAAGACAACACAAGTTGGAAAAGAATCAAGGCCAGCCGCTATGAAAGAGCCTTGGGCTCAAGTGCATTTTACCCTCGGCGATACAGAACAGGAAACTGCAGCAACATCAACCATTTCCAAAAAAAAAAGCAACAGGAATTGCGCATGTGTGAAGGAAGGGGCATGTGCAAACACGAGCAACCCAAACTACAAATCCCAGCTATGATCGGAACTGAGAGTGAAAGTGAATATGAGATGGAATCAGATTCTCTGGATAAATCAGACGAAGATGAAGAGACAAACAAAGAAGAGCAACAGGAAGAGGTTGGAGGTGATATTGGAGACATTAAAAAAACTTTGGTGCAAATAATGCATGAATTAAAAGCATTAAAAGTAATATAAAAGATATTAAAATATGAAGATTATGTTTGATAAAATGATGAAAAGACAGGACAAAATGGAGAAGAAAATTAAAAACTTGGAAGAAACAACGGGAGACACCATTGATAGAGTGAATAAAATGGAAGATAATATTTCTGCCTGGACATCAGAAAGAAAACGGTTGTTGGAAAAAGTGGATGTACTTGAAAATTTTAGCAGACGAAATAATATTAAGATTGTTGGACTTAAAGAAGGTATAGAGGGAGAGGATCCAATAAATTTTTTTCAAAAATGGATTCCGGAAATTTTGGAAATGGAAGAAGGAACCCAGTTAATTGAAATTGAAAGGGCTCACAGAGCCTTAAGATCAAGACCTCAAGTTGATCAAAACCCATGATCAATCTTGATAAAATGCTTAAGATATCAAGATAAAGAAAAGATCCTGAAGGCGGCTGCCCAACGTGCCAGAAAGAGAAACGGGCCATTGATGATAGAAGGGAAAACTTCTTTTCTATCCTGATATAATTTATGACCTTTTGAAGAGAAAGAAGGAATTTAACCCAGCAAAAAAATTTTTATGGGAAAAGGGTTATAAATTTATATTGCACCACCCGGCAACCCTGATTATTTTTTTGGATGAGGAAAAGATCATTAACTGATTATCAGGATGCGGAAGAATTTGCACAAGAACTCCCACATATTCGCTAACCACAGCCAAAGATTTAAAAGTAAAACGGATTAAAGATGAAGACAGGGACAGTGAATGGAGTTGATGGATGTTTAAGGATAGAAGAATATTTAAATGTTTTCTTAATTATATGATACAGGGGGAGAAAGGTAAAAATTTGAGAAATATTAATCGAGAATAGTGATATTATATTTCTTCTCTTATATATACTTTTTTATGTTACAAAGGAGCTGGGGGATCTTCGGATTCATGTGTGTAATCATGGCGATTGCCATGACCAATACAACGGAGGGGGGTAATGTTGTGTTTTTTTTTATTCACAACATTAGTAGGGGGGTATTTTGTTATTTTTTTTTCTTTGTAATCTATTTTTCTTTAATCTTTTTTTCTTTGCCTGGACAATTGGGGGGGGGGGTGGGGGAGACACATAGCAACATGGAGAATTTTTAAAAGATTCCCCAAGGTACTATGAAAGTTGAAAAGTTAGGTATTACTATAGACTGGAGTAACCCTATTAAAAATAATGACTAATTTACTGAATGTTTTAAGTTTTAATGTTAATGGGCTTAATGGACCGGTGAAAAGAAAAAGAATTTTAACATACATTAAGAAAATGAAAATAAATATAGCTTTTAGCTGTATTCCACATGAAAAAATTACTTATAATTTAAGAGATAAATATGAAATATTTATGAAAATTTGGTGCCCTTATTTACAAAAGATAGGATTAAATATATAGGTGCTCCAAAGATAAAATTATTGGTTATTTGGGGAAAGAAATAAATATATATACTAAAGCTATTATGAACTCCATGGAGCATGTGGGGATCTTCTGATAGCCAGGCATTCTTTCTTCTTTCTTTTTTTTTCTCTTTCAATAGGGATGTGTTAGGGGGGGGGTTAAGGTGAGGGGGGAAGATAATTTTTTTTTCCTTCTGTAACCATTTGAAAATTCAATTAAAAAATTTATTTTAAAAAAAGAATGTAGTATCCATCACAATGGTCAGAGATCTTGTCAATTTGTGTATTTGTGAGGATTTGTGAATTGGATAATGTGGGCATAGGGTTCAGTGACGCTATCAAGTTGGGAGAAAAGAAATGACTGATTGGAGTTCTGATGTGGGTGAAAGCAATTGGTCAGAATCTACAGTAGATGTCTATAATGAGTTTGGGTTAATAAGTTGTGAGCAAGCTATGTTGGCACCAGAAGCATAATGACTGTTGTGGGCTGCTCCAGCATGTTCCTGGTGCAAATGTAGTATCCATCATCAAGGACCTCCATTATCCAGGCCATGCTCTCTTCTCACTACTGCCTTCAGTAAGGAGCTCAGGGACTGTTATTACCCTTCAACCATCAGGCTCTTGAATCAGCATGGATAACTTCACTCACCTTAACACTGATTCCACAATCTATGGACTCACTTTCAAGGACTCTGCAGTTCATGTTCAAGATACTATTTATATATTTGTTTGTTTGTTTGTTTATTATTTGTGATTTTTTTTGTATTTGTTCTATGATAATAAATTTATTTTGAACTTTTTGTGCAACACTCTTATAGTGTTGCACTGGAGAGTCAGCCTAGATTATTGTGCTCGGACAAAAATACAAATTAAGCAAGATGTGACTACAATGCAAGGGAGCAATTAAGAGAGCTATGGCTAAATACAAAATTGCTTTTAGGGAAGTATTTTCCATTATATAAGCTACACACTTTGAGATGTGTTCATGCCAGCTTGTTAATCACATTGTTGGAAAGTCTGTATTCACCAACACTAATCAGTGCAGTTAAACCTGCTGCTGATCTCTATGTTCCACTACGGGCACATCAATAGCTAACACAGAATGTAGCTTTCACTTTTTCTTTTCACTTTTTCTGGCATTGCATGGCCAAATGCCAGCTCGGTACATTTGGAAATGAAGTTTCTTCCGAAATCAACTGTCAAAAAAATGTACATCAGTAGGAGTATTAAAGATTCCAAAGGGTTCGCGCTTTTTTGCAGGAATATTTCAATGGAAAATGTTCAGAAAAGTTTATAACCACAACAGAATATTAAGTTCCTTGCAAGTCAATTTCAATAAATATGCATCTTAATTCAATTAGAGGAAATTTGGTACTGTTTAATTTGAACTAATTTCTGTCTGAAGAATGGTCTGAAGACAAATGAACAATCCTATATACCGTAGGTGGTTTTTACCTGTATTCAGCACTGAATATTCATAGTTCCTCAGCAATACAATCAGAAATCAATGATATTCAACCGACCCCAGACAGACATGCAGCAACTCTTGCCTGGCTCGACTTGCTTCACAAAACTCAGCGATGAGATGTGAAAAAGAGAATGCCTTTGCTGCTTTAAAAAGGTTTCATCTTTTCAAGATAGAGTCTAAGAATAATATGGTCAATTATAGGCCAGTGAGTCTGATGGCAGTAGTGAGTAGATTATTGGAAGGGTATTCTAAGGGTCTGGATATAAAGTATATGGATAGACAGGGCTTACCTAATTAGGGATAGTTAACTTTTGTGTTTGGTAGGTCTTGCCTAGCCAATCCAGTGGAGCTTTTTGATAATATTACCAGGAAAGTTGATGGGAAGAAACGCAGTGGATGTTGTCTACACAGACTATAAAAAGGCCTTTCACAAAGTCCCACAAGGGAGGTTGGTTCATAACGTTGGGTTGCTTGGCACTCAGGTTGAAGTAGTAAATTGGAATTAACATTGACTTAACAGGAGAAGCAAGAGAGTGATAGCAGATGGTTGCCTCTGACAGGAGGCCTGGGACTAGTGGTGTCCCTTGTTTTTTGTCATCTATGTCAATGATCTGGATGATAATATAGTAAACTGAATCAGCAAATTTGTGGATGGCACCAGGATTGGGGGCATGATACGCAGCAAGGAAAGGTATTAAAGCATCATGGATAGATAGGGTCGTGAAGAGTGCCATTAGGACATCCATCTTCAGATATCAAAGTATTGTATGCAGGACCTGGGGGTTATGTTGAAGTTGTATAAGACATTGGTGAGGCCAAATTTGGAGCATTGTGTGCGGTTCTAGTCACATACATACAAGAAAGTTATCAACAAAATTGAAAGAGTGCAGAGAACATTTACAAGGACATTGCACAAACTTGAGGCCTAGGGAAAGAATGAACAGATTATGACTTTATTCCCTGGAGTGTAAGAGAATGAGGGGGAGGTTTTATAGAAGAAGACAACATTATGAGAGGGATAGATAAGATAAATGTAACCAGACTAGAACGAGAAGTCATAGGTTAAGGATGAAAGGTAAATACTTAAAGAGAACCTGAAGGGAAGCATTTTCACTCAGAGGCTGGTGTGAGTGTGGATTGAGCAGCTGGCAGAAGTGATGCATGCAGGTTTGATTGCAGCATTTAATACAAGTTCAGATAAGTACATGAATAGAAGGAGAATGGAGGACTATTATCCAGGTGCAGGTCGATGGGAGTAGGTAGAATAACAGGTCGGCATGGTCTAGATGAGCTGAAGGTCCTGTTTCTGTGCTGTCGTGTTCCATGACTCTGTGACTCTATCTTGTATATAAATGGCTGTCCAGTTGGACTGTGCAAATGCTTGGCCAAGCAGGTAGAACACTTCCACTTTCTGATGTTCTAGGAAGTTTCTCTGCTGAAAAATAGAAACACAGAAAACCTACAACACAATACAGTTCCTCAAAGCTGTGCCAAACATGTCCTTACCTTAAAAATTACCTAGGGTTACCCATAGCCCCCTATATTTCTGAGCGCCATGTACCTGTCCAGGAGTCTCTTAAAAGACCCTACTGTACCTGCCTCCACCACCGTCACTGCCAGCCCATTCCACATAATCACCACTCTCTGAGTAAAAAACTTACTCCTGACATCTCCTCTGTACCTACTACCAAGCATCTTAAAACTGTGCCCTCTTGTGCTGGCCATTTCAACCCTGGGAAAAAGCCTCTGACTATCCACACGATCAATGCCTCTCATCATCTTATACACCTCTATCAGGTCACCTCTCATCCTCTGTCATTCCAAGGAAAAAAGGCCGAGTTCACTCAACCTATTCTCACGAGGCATGCTCTCCAATCCAGGCAACATCCTTGTAAATCTCCTCTGCACCCTTTCTATGATTTCCACATCCTTCCTGTAGTGAGGTGACCGGAACTGAGCACAGCACTCCAAGTGGGGTCTGACCAGGGACCTATATAGCTGTAACATTACCTCTCGGCTCCTAAACTCAATCCCATGATTGATGAAAACCAATGCCTTCTTAATCACAGAGTCAACCTGCGCAGCAGCTTTGAGTGTCCTATGGACTTGGACCCCAAGATCCTCCACACTGCCAAGAGTCTTACCATTAATGCTAAGACTACCATCATATTTGACATACCAAAATGAACTACTTCACACTTATCTGGGTTTAACTCCATCTGTCACTTCTCAGCCCAGTTTTGCAACCTATCAATGTCCCGCTATAACCTCTGACAGCCCTCCACACTATCCACAACACCTCCAACCTTTGTGTCATCAGCAAATTTACTAACCCATCCTTCCACTTCCTCATCCAGGTAATTTATAAAAATCACAAAGAGAAGAGGTCCCAGAACAGATCCCCGAGGCACACCACTGGTCACCGGCCTCCATGCAGAATATGACCCATCTACAACCACCCTTTGCCTTCTGTGGGCAAGCCAGTTCTGCATCCACAAAGCAAAGTCCCCTTGGATCCCATGCCTCCTTACTTTCTCAATAAGCCTTACATGGGGTACCTTGTCAAATGCCTTGCTGAAATCCATATACACTACATCTACTGCTCTACCTTCATCAATGTGTTTAGTCACATCCTCAAAAAATTCAATCAGGCTCATAAGGCACGACCTTGCTTTGACAAAGCCATGCTGACTATTCCTAATCATATTATGCTTCTCCAAATGTTCATAAATCCTGCCTCTCAGGATCTTCTCCAACAACTTACCAACCACTGAAGTAAGACTCACTGGTCTATAATTTCCTGGTCTATCTCTACTCCCTTTCTTGAATAATGGAACAACATCTGCAACCTTCCAATCCTCCGAAACCTCTCCCATCCCCATTGAGATGCAAAGATCATTGCCAGAAGCTCAGAAATCTCCTCCCTCACCTCCCACAGTAGCCTGTGGTACATTTCATCCAGTCCTAGTGACTTATCCAACTTGATGCTTTCCAAAAGCTCCAGCACATCCTCTTCCTTAATATCTACATGCACAAGCATTTCAGTCTGCTGTAAGTCATCCCTATAATCATCAAGGTCCTTTTCTGTAGTGAATACTGAAGCAAAGTACTCATTAAGTACCTCTGCTATCTCTTCCGGTTCCATACACACTTTTACACTGTCACTCTTGATTGGTCCTATTCTCTCACATTTTATCCTCTTGCTGTTCACATTCTTGTAGAATGCCTTGGGGTTTTCCTTAATCCTACCCGACAAGGCCTTCTCATGACCCCTTCTGGGTCTCCTAATTTCTTTCTTAAGCTCCTTCCTGCTAGCCTTATAATCTTCTAGATCTCTATCATTACCTAGTTTTTTGAACCTTTTGTAAGCACTTCTTTTCTTCTTGAATAGATTTACAACAGCCCAGTTCCTGTAACCTACCATCCTTTCCCTTTCTCATTGGAAGGTACCTATGCAGAATGCCACGCAAATATCCCCTGAACATTTGCCACATTTCTTCTGTACATTTCCCTGAGAACATCTGTTCCCAATTTATGCTTCCAAGTTCTTGCCTGATAGCCTCATAATTCCCCCTATTCCAATTAAACGCTTTCCTAACTTGTCTGTTCCTATCCCTCTCCAATGCTATGGTAAAGGAGATAGAATTATGATCACTATCTCCAAAATGCTCTCTCACTGAGAGATCTGGCTTGTAGGCGTATCTAAATATTGTGTCAAGAAACCTTCCTAAACACACTTTACAAACCCCAACCCATCTAAACCCCTCACTCTGGGGACATGCCAATCGATATTTGGGAAATTAAAATCTCCCATAACAACAACCCTGTTATTATGACATCTTTCCAGAATCTGTCTCCCTATCTGTTCCTCGATGTCCCTGTTACTACTGGGTGGTCTATAAAAAACACCCAGGAGAGTTATTGACCCCTTCCTGTTCCTAACTTCCAACCACAGAGACTCTGTATACAATCCCTCCATGTCTTCTTCCTTTTCTGCAGCCATGAGACTATCTCTAATCAATAGTGCCATGCTCCCACCTCTTTTGCCTCCCTCCCTGTCCTTTCTGAAACATCTAAAGCCTGGCACTTGAAGTAACCATTCTTGCCCCTGAGCCATTCAAGTCTCTGTAATGGCCACAACATCATAGCTCCAAGTGCTGATCCACACTCTAAGCTCATCCGCTTTGTTCATAATACTCCTTGCATTACAATAGACACATCACAAACCATTGGTCTGAGTGCGTCCCTTCTCTATCACCTGCCTATCCTCCCTCTCACAGTGTCTTGAAACTTTCTCTATTTGTGAGCCAACCACCTCTTCCTCCCTCTCTTCAGTTTGGTTGCCACCTCCCAGCAATCCTGGCTTAAACTCTCCCCAGTAGCCTTTGCAAACCTCCCCACCAGGATATTGGTCCCCCTGAGATTCAAGTGCAACCCATCCTTTTTGTGCAGGTCACTCCTGCCCCAAAAGAGGTTCCAATGATCCAGAAATCTGAATCCCTACCCCCTGCTCCAATCCCTCAGCCACACATTTATCCTCCACCTCACTCTACTCCTATATTCACTGTCGCGTGGCACAGGCAATAATCCCAAGATTACTACCTTTGCAGTCCTGCTTCTCAACTTCCTTCCTAACTCCCTGTAGTCTGTTTTCAGGACCTCATCCTTTTTCCTACCTATGTCATTGGTACCAATTTGTACCACGACCTCTGGCTGTTCTCCTTCCCACTTCAGGATATCGTGGACAAAATTAGAAACATCCCAGACCTTGGCACCTGGGAGGCAAACTACCATCTATGCTTCTTTCCTGCATCCACAGAATCGCCTATCTGACCCCCTAACCATAGAGTGCCCTATCACTGCTGCCATCCTCTTCCTTTCCCTACCCTTCTGAGCCACAGGGCCAGACTCTGTGCCAAAAGTGTGACCACTGTTGCTTCCCCCAGGTAGGCTGTCCCCCCCAACAGTGGTTGCTCTTATTGTCAAGCGGTACAGCTACAGGAGTGCTCTCTAGAGTCTGACTCCTGCCCTTCCCTCTCCTGACTGTTACCCAATTATCTGTCTCCCAAGGTCCCAGTGTGACTACCTGCCTATAGCTGCTCTCTATCACCTCCTCACTTTCCCTGACCAGACGAAGGTCATCGAGCTGCATCTCCAGTTCCCTAACACGGTCCCTAAGGAGCTGCAGCTCGACACACCTGGTGCAGATCTGGCCATCTGGGAGGCTGGGTGTCTCCAGGACTTCCCACATCTGACACCAAGCACAGAACACCAGCCTCACACACATTCTTCATGTCTGTATTCTACACAGACAAACTACCTCACCTCAACTCGTTATCACTGAAGCCCCGTTGAATCAAAGCCTTCCTATTCTGTCTCCCTCTACTCCGTTGCCCACTCCTCAGATGCCCACTCTATAAGGCTGTCTCCTTTTATACTCTTCTCGCTGTTCTCACTCACTGACGTACATGTGCTTGCGCAGTCATGCCCCGATCAAATCGCTGAAGAAATAAGATGCAATGTAAAACGATGTTTTTTGTGGGACTGAGGATGAGAACTGCAACAGAGGCTGCAGACCTGGTTAATGTCATGTCAGAGACCATATAGTAGCAGATGAGCTAAGAGGATGTCTGCCCAAATGTGATTGGACATTCTAATAAGCAAATTGGAAATTGACATCTGAGGCGCATAGCCAAGGTATCACAAAATAACTGTTCAAGATTCATGTCATTCTGTCTTCCTGTGATAACAGAAGTTCTGGTCTATCCATGCTTATACAATCATTTGAATAAAGAAGCCTTTTCTTTGCATATATGAAAATGTAATGAAATTTAATCAAAATCTAGTTTAAATGTTATTTGAAGAAAGGGAGCATTGATGGAATAATTAGATATGAAATCTAAAGTGGTCATGGCTGCTGGAACAAATTACCTTCACTCATTCAAGACATTCTTATAATTGCTTTCAATAACTAACTTCAATTCAATTCATTTTTTATGAATTATGCTCATTGTAATAATATATAAATTAACTATAATAAGTAATTTTAAATGTATTATGTGCACCAGAAGATTCATGTTTAGTTTCAAATTTTTACTTCATCATAGATATTCTTTATTTCACCTTTGGCTTCAGCTGTCAGAGCCTCTACTTTGGAATTCTTTGCTCCTCTTTCTTTAAATCCATCTTTCATTTCATCTTTCAGTTCTCCATCTCTCCATCTTTCTGTTTCTTTAAATCTTAGCTCTTTGTTCAGCATTTTGTCCTTCATATTTCCTTACATGACTCAAAGTCAAGTTCAATTAAATAATTATTCCTGAGAAGATTTGCTATGTTATGTGTACTGTTTAAAAAATCTGAAAAGCAAAAAACTGTGGGTGCTAGAAATCTGGAAAAAAAAACAGAATGAATTTGTCAAAATCTGTAGAGAGACAAAATGAACATATTGGTGTTCTTTCCAGCAGCTCCAACAACATTGAGGACATGGCGGACAAAATCCAGGAAGTATTGTTGTCCCCCTAACATCACCTCACCTTTGCAACAAACAGATCAGACTGCTTTTATTATGTTTGCTGTTTACTATTAGCAGCTCGTAAGAAGGCCACGCATTTCTGAAAACTCTCAATATTCAAACACAGAGTTGAGGAAATCTCAAAACATTACAACCTTAATATAGGCAACAACTACAACAATGCCTTTCGGAATGATGTAACCCATGCTCACTTTTTGGACATGGAGGACATGCTGAAGGGATTTTTCTGATGCAAAATGTTAAGACAGGGGGTTGCATGGAATAACCTCGTAACATACCAGAAAAAGCGTTATAATTCCTTAACAGTCAATATCATCCTGGGTTTAGCCATCGTTCAAAATTATGAAAGATTTGAATCTTTTTTAATGCCATTAATGTGTAGAACCATTTAATAATTAGTAATGATCAATTAACAATAAAACAGACCATTGAAAATTTAAAACTATAAATAATTTACAAATACTTTAAAATAAACTCATTGGGTTATGATCAAAGAAAAAATGGCTGGATTTGTTTAGCACCTTAGTGCAAGGATGTTTCTGAGATGCGCTAAAAATCAAATTTACAAAAATTAGTAAAAATAGTGATGAGAAAAATGCCAACATTTACAAAAAGATATCGATAAGAAAACGGAATAATAGCTCGGTACTTATTCCAGTCCAGTGTGAACTCCTCATAGCCCCAATCTCTCTCCCTCACTGAGGGCAAAGAACTCTTTACCATCTTTAATTACCCACAAAGTTAACTTAAGACGACACATGAATTAGAATATGATCCACCCCACAAAGTAGTTACAATCACAGTACAAAATTAACAGAAGTATCTACATTAAAATACAGTATACAAACTCATTTACATCTGCATGTATATATTTGCATATCACCATTACTGAAGAAAAGCATTTACATATCCCCATTACTAAAGAAAAGCAGGTACAGGGTTCTGAGTTGGATGATCAGCCATGATCATACTGAATGGCGGTGCAGGCTCGAAGAGCCGAATGGCCTACTCCTGCACCTATTGACTATGTTTCTATGAAATGGAATATTCTGCTGTGTGTGGCGGGAAAGGCACCATAAAGCCAATGTGAGGACATTAGCTCGGGTTAGGACCCATTATGAGAATATATGGAGAAAGACAATGAAGTTCACATACCCAACGCAATGACAGCAGAATGAAAAGGGTGTGTGTGTGTGTGTGTGTGTGTGTGTGTGTGTGTGTGTGTGTGTGTGTGTGTGTGTGTGTGTGTGTGTGTGTGTGTGTGTGTGTGTGTGTGTGTGTGTGTGTGTGTGTGTGTGTGTGAACATACATGTGTAAGGAGTGCATTCGCAGACTGTTCTCCATCACATTCACTCAAATCAAAAAGTATAAATTATTTTAAATTTATCTTCCTCCTTAAAACCATTGTTCTCCCTTAGAAAGAATGGGCGCTTATACACTAACAGATTGACTGATGAAGAACTACAGCAAGTTTGTACTCTGTCAATGGGCCCAATGTGAAGTCAAACATCAGATCGCAAACTGGGTTCATCCAGCATGCTTGGAGATTTGGATTCACACTGAAGTTCAAAACTTCCTGACACTGAGGTTAAATTCCGTTGGTTTTTCCCAACCTAAGTTTAAATATACGCATCTTAAGGTTTATGCATTGGTACTTTGCTTTAGAACTTCATGGGAACGCTTTAGAAAAACTATTTCCCTAAAATAACCCATGGAATGCACTCAATAAATATGCTCATGTCATAGCTATTAATCTTTTAGTGAGAACACTATAAATCAATAAAATAGGTATTTGCTACAAAGAAAAGAGAACATTTAAAACCATAATCAATCTAAAAAGATACCATCTAAACGTATACAACAAGGCCAACTATTGTATAATGATCTTAGCACTGAATGATTTACAATTGTGACCTTTAGGCTTAATTGCAAGACATTACATAGGTTCTTCATAATCTTAGTTTCAGCAATTAACTTTAACAAGAAGCCATTTCTGAATGAAAAACTGATGGATATCCTGAACTGATTCATATCTAAATTTACCTAAAGATTCAGCTACAATTATATTGTAGATATTCAAGGTACATAACAATCAAGTCGTCACATTAGACTCATGTGCTGTCACTGTTTATGTGTACAGTAATTATTTTTCACTGTACATTATATAATTATCTGAGCATAGTGCTGCAACTGGACATATGAGGATTTGACTTGTGCTCCTCAATTGTCAGCCTACCTTCCCAATTCATTTTAATGTTCAGCATTTCCTCCTAATGGATGAAAAAGCACATACGGAATATATAGACATAAAATGTAGTATTTACTGAACATATTTTTTCTTGTTATTCAATTGCCAATAGTCAGCTGTATCACGTATCAGGAATATGCCATAATTGTTAATCATTTAGTAAGGATAGCTTCCTACATCAACACAAACCCAACAACAAATTAAACTCTACCATACTGAACAGTAAATCAACAAAAAAAATCAATGCACATCAAAAGCCAACACTGAAGAAAAGATTCCATAAGTCTAAACATTAAAACTTGGTGAAATAAAAACAAACAGTAACTCAACATTAATGACATTCAACTGCAACTTCATGACATGGTTTTGATAATGGTTATAAAGCATTTTTGTTGCTTTCATGCATTGGATGCTTAATCAGTATAAATGTATTTTTTTCTTTTATGATTGCACATGCCAGACAGGTATCCATTTTAGGACATTTTATAACATTCACAGGAGAGCACTGCCTACTCATTATACCAAACTTCCTAATATATAGAATGTTTTCAAGGGCAGGGATAATTTATGCTCCTTCTCTGTCAGGCACAAGAATTGCTGTATTAATGCTCTAAGACTAATGAATTTTTAATTGTCTTCTGCCATGGCCTAAACTACCTGAGACATATAACTAAATAAATGAAAGCTCTCTGCTGTGTGTGAAGTCAGCAGATCATTATTCCACTAAAACCCCATATACTGTATTCCCAAAATGCTCAAGTGGACATCTGCATGTTAGAGACCACTGTAAATTCCCACCAACCCTTGATGCTTCTCATCCTCTGAAAATAGAATGGATTAGTATAATATTTATTCAAAGAACAGTGGAGATGCTGGAAAAAAAGTTGTAAAGTTATAGGTCTTCAGAAAACCAAATAATAAAATGGAATTCAAAGCAGCAGTAAGATATTGCAAGCACCGTTGCTGAAAGATAAAAAGGTGGAACAAATTAGATAGAGTCGCAGAGTCATAGAATACTACAGCACAGAAACTGATCCTTTGGCCCATCTAGTCAATGTCTAAACATTAATCTGCCTACTCCTGTCAACCTGCTTCCAATCCATAGCCCCCCAGACCCCTCCCATCCATGTACATATCCAAATTTCTCTTAAACGTTGAAACCGAGCTCACATTCACCACTTGCACACTCTCACCACCCTCTGAGTGAAGAAGTTCCCCCTCATGTTCCCCTTAAACAGTTCACCTTTCACCCTTAACTCATGACCTCTAGTTCTAGACTCAGCCAAAACTCAGTGGAAAAAGCCTGCTTCCATTTAACCAATCTATACCCTCATAATTTTGTATATCTTTATCAAATCCCTCCTCTCAGTCTTCTATCTTTTAGGGAATAAAGTCCTAACCTATTCAATCTTTTCTGATAACTCAGGTCCTCCAGTCCTGGCAAAATTGGTGAAATTTTTACAAGCAACACACACAAAATGCTGGTGGAACACAGCAGGCCAGGCAGCATCTATAGGAAGAAGCACAGTCAACATTTCGGGCCGAGACCCTTCGTCAGGACTAACTGAAAGAAAAGATAGTAAGAGATTTGAAAGTAGGAGGGGGAGGGGTAAAGCTAAGAGCACTTCTTCACACCCTGAGGATTTATCTACCTTAATTTTCCTCAAGACAGCAAACTGTGGTGAACTACATATACCTGCCTGGACACTCCCCCCCGCTGACTGCCCCTGTGGCTCCTCCCACTGACCATGGCTCCTCCCACAGACCCCGGTATAAAGGCGATTGAGGCCTGAGCCCTGCCCTCAGTCTCCAGGATGCAGTATGGTGGTCAATTACTGCTTGTTCTTTCTTCCAGTCAATAAAAGCCAATATCTCGCCTCACGTCTCGGAGAGTTATTGATGGTGCATCACAAACACTTCCTCCTCTGTGGTCTGTATAGAGCCTATGATCTTGCTGATTCATTGCCTCACATCTATAGACTCTGCGTCTATCTCCCAAGTAAATACAGTTGTAAAAAATCAATTTAAAATCTGTCCCATTTCTTTCACCTCCATGCATAGATTACCATTCTAATCTTCTAGAGGACCAATTTTGTCCCTTGCTGTCCTTTTGCTCTTAGTATATCTGTAGAATTCCTAATGATTCTCCTTCAGCTTGCCAGCTAGGGCAACCTCATGCCTTCTTTTAGAACTCCTGATTTCCTTCCTAAGTGTTCGCCTGCATTTCTTATATTCATCAAGTATCCCATTTGTTCCTGACTGCCTATACCTGCTCTACACCTCCTTCACTTTCTTAACCAGGGCCTCAATACCTCTTGAAAATCAATGTTCCCTAAACCTGTTATCTTTGCCTTTTATTCTGACAGGGACATACAAACTGAAACCCTCAAAATTTCACTTTTGAAGGCCTCCTACTTACCAAGTACACTTTTGCCTGAAAAACAACCTGCCCCAAATCACATTTGCCAGATCCTTTCTGATGCCATCAAAATTGGCCTTTATCCCATTTAGAACCTCAGTCTGAGTAGCTGAACTATCCTTTACCATAATTATCTGGAAACTAATGGCATTATGATCATTAGATACAAAGTGTTTCCCTACACAAGCTTCTATCACCTGCCTTGTCTCATTCCCGAATGGGAGATTGACTATCACATTCTCTCTAGTTGGCACTTCTATGTACTGATTAAGAAAACCTTCCTGAACACAAACTCTTTACCACCCGGCCCTTTTACAGCATGGAAGTCCCAGACAATATGTGAAAAGTCAAAATTTGTGATCTACTATCACAATCTTAAGTTTCTTGCAAAATTCTGTGATCACTCTACAAATTTACTCCCCTCAATCCTGCAGAATATCGGGTGGTCTATAATATGATACATGTTATTGATACATGCTACGATAACATGGTCATTCCTTTCTTATTCCTCAGTTCTACCCATAAAGCTTCACCAGACGAGTTCTCCAGTCTGTTCTGACTGAGCACTGCCGTGACATTTTCCCTGACTACTATTGAGAAATATACCTGAAATATAATCACTACGTACTAGCTATTTACTACACTATGTAATCACTCCTATGTACTGAATATTACTATGTATTATTTTACTAGACACATTTTGCTATGTATTGTTTTACTAGATACCTTGTATTCTCTTAGCTGCATACTGTGGCAGTTAAAGAACACCTGTTTAGCTAGCAGCACTATTAGCTGAAATGTACCCCATGTGTTACACTCAGCCTTTGTTTAGTAAGAGATAACGGTGGCGGACAGGATGGTATGAGCAAGAAATGTAATGTGAGGGAGGTTGTCTGGAAAAATAACCTTGGCCAGGAATAGGGCCCCAATGCGAACGGGTGAAACATAATGGTGGCGCACTGAGAGCTAGGCAAGAGCGATTGATTAGTTAATGTGTAGATGATATGCAACTAAAAATTGATTGGGTATGCTGATGAAACCGAAATGTAACTGAGATAAGAAATTACTATAAAGAATGCTGTACACCGGAGCTCGGTGGGCTTTCGGTGACAAGTTCATTGATTGCCTCAGCCTTTGTTTGCAAATAAAGGTTTAAACTTCTCGAAGAATTGTCTACATCTCCTGGTCATTTCAAGTAACCACGACACTAGTAATACCACCCCGTCCCCATTAATCCCTTATGCTCTGTCACGACTGAAATAATGTAGCCCAGAACAACCCCGCAACAAAAATCTCACTAATGGCTACAATGACATAATTCCACATGCTGATCCATGCCCTAAACTCATCTGACTTTCCTACAATACTCCTTGGATTGAAATCTATGCAGCTCAGGACCATCCCACCATGTTAGAACTTTCAGTTCCTGACTTTGTGTGTAGACTTAACAACATCTTTCTCCACAACCACTCCACTATTGTTCTGGTGCTCTGAACCCCACCCTCCTCGCTAGGATACTAGTTCCCGTCCAATACAAATTCAGGTGCAAACCATCCCTTCTTTACAGAAGCTCTGCTTAAACCTCTCCCTCTACATAATATGGTGTCTCCTTGCGACTGTGACACCTAAAGCATGCCAACTGCCCCAGCTCACTTCTCTTAAATTCTCTCCCCCTCTACAGAGTCTGGTATCTCCTCAGGACTGTGGCATGAAGAATGATCAAAGATTTGTATTTGCATCAACAGATCAGGAGCAAGATACTTACACATGACAGATGACAAGTCCCACACAAGTGCGAAATTGTCTGAGGGGACATCTACCTGACATTTCCATCTTGTCATGCTAACAAAATGAAGTGCTCAATATGATCGACAAGCCTGCTAAATTTCCCTGAGGGTGTAACAGGTAGAGCATGAGGCAAACTTTAGAACACTTGCCAGCTGTCACAAGGAAGGAACGACACACGCAAACATGTGTCTTTCACCTTGAAAAGCTTGGCACATGAATTTACTTTAAAATCATGCGTGAAAATAAAGGGTCCCCAGTCTAAATTGATGCAATATTTTATTTTAATTCACAGGAGTATTGGAAAGAGGACACAACATAAAATGAACTGAAATAGATAAAAAGTACCTCCATTGATAACACTGAAAAGCATATCCATGCAATTTATATTTTTAAGTAGAACAGATCTGCAATCTCCATTTTTCTTTTTCAATGTTGCTAAATCCTCAGGTGCAGCTAGTTTGTGTGCAATGCTCAGACACATTCTCATAGTTTGTGACACTCTTGCTACAAAATGCATAAAATGCCGTCAATCTAGAGTTCGGAGCGATCTACTGGCATTTCTAAATGGTGATGTTGTTGATAGTGTAGACGTTTGTTGTAGGTTACAATAGGACTTTGATAGGAAGATGAGCTGGCCTGAGAAGTGGCAAATGGAGCTCAATCTGGAAAAGTGTGCGGTGACACACTTTGGAAGGTCGAATTTGAAGGCAGAATACAGAGTTAATGGCAGGATGCTAGGCAGTGTGAAGGAACAGAGGACAGAGGGATCTTGGGGTCTACATACATAGATCCCTCATAGTTTCCGCACAAGATGGTAGGGTGGTTGAGAAGGTCTGTGGAGTGGCCTGCATTAATCAAGGGATTGAATTCAAGAGCCACAAGGTGATGTTACTGCTCTGGTCAGAACAACTTAAAGTATTGTGTTCAGTTCTAGTTGCCTCATTACAGGAACAATGTGAAAGCTTTAGAGAAAGTGCTGAGATGATTTACCAAATGTGCCTGGATTAGAGAGCATGGCTTATGAGGATACATTGAGGAAGTTAGGGCTGTGGAGCAAAGGGAAATGAGAAGTGACTTTACAGAGGTGTACATAATAATAATAATAATAGGCATAGATAGGGTGGATATCCAGAGACATTTACAGGGATGGCTAATATAAGGGGGCATAATTTTAGGGTGATTGGAGGAAAGTATAGGGTAGATTTTTTACAGAGAGTGGTAGAGCTGTGGAGAACCTAGTCGGGGTGGTGATAGAAGCAGATACATTAGAACCTTTTAGGAAACTCTTAGATAGGCACATGGATGAAAGGAAAATTGGGGGTTATGTGGGAGGGGAGGTTTAGATTGATCCTAGAGTAAAATAATTTGAACAAAGACGAAAGTCTCACTCCAAGTAAGAACTGGAATCCGATTGAAAAACAAGGTGGGAGAGCAAAAGCCTGATTGGATGATGATGACTAACCAATCAGGTATACAGGGGTATAAATACCACTGGACTTGACATCATCCCTGATGAAGATGGCAGAGTTTGTCATCAAAACGTCAGTTGTAATTGATACCTGTACCCAGCTGGAAGCCCAAGAAGAGTTTATTTGTGATCTTAGAGTAGGTTAAAGGATCGACACAGCAATGTGGGCCAAAGGGCCAATACTGTGCTGTACTGTTCTGTGTTCAAGTAACAATGAAGGCACTGAACTTAAATACCCATCGATGTTTTTGCATCCTTGATTTAAACTGCTAAGTTAACTGCTTCATTGCTCTTCAATCCTAGAGCACTGAGTATTTGTCCATGATTCCCAAAAGTCAGATCTCCTGACTGTTCAAACCCAGTGCAAGCAGGAGGCATCAGAGGAAGATGCACTCTACCTACTAAATGGACAAAAGGCAAAGTCAAATCAACCAATTATTTTACTACTAGTACATGGTATACTGTAGAATAATTTTATTATGTTGCACAGCTTTAAATGGAAAATGCTGCACAGTGCTGGACAAGATTTGTGAATAATTTTTTAAATATGTGAAATGTAATGAGAGACTAGGGTCAAGATAATCCATAATCACACAAAATGAATGGAAAGTCTCATCCAAGATATAAAGGCTAGATTGTAGAGTGGAGAGCAGTACTGGAGAAAATATTATCCCAGCTCAGCAAAGCTGACAGTGTTTTTGCTTGAATATAGGATTCTATTAACCAGCATTCACTTGTCACCCACTTCCCCCCACCTGCCCCACCCACCCCTCTGAAATTCTTTAGAGCTGAATAAGTCAAAAACAATATTACTGCAAGCCTTCCAGTCTCAGTAGACTTTCAGCGGAATTTGACTTCATAAATTTCAGTGATGTTTAATTTTTTTTAATCTAAATTATTTAGGTAACTTACTACATGAAGGAAACAGCATCTTAATCTTAACCTGGATTTATCCATATACTGTTCATAGCCTAAACAGAGTTTAATTCAGGCATTCCTGTGAGATATTGGGTGATCTGGTTTGAATGATCTCACTTGAGAGAAATGGTATTAATCCCAAGCCTTGTCATATAGTTGAGCAACGAACAGTCTGCTGAAGAAACTCAGCAGCAACCTCACAACGCAGTTACTGAGTTCCTCCAGTCAATTGCTTGTTGCTCTGAGTCCTTTCATCCGCAATCTGTGTCTCCATGTAACTACGTCATTGTGACATTTCTTCAAGACTTATTGACAGAAGATTTTACTTTCTCTTCAACAGGAGTTCTGTGAGGACTTCTCTCATTCTTGCCCCTCTGTGATTTATACTGCTCCCCCAACAGATGCTGCATAACCTGTGGAGTTCCTCCAGCAAATTGTAAATTCCAGGAATCTGTAGTTCCTTGTGCCTCCTTGTATCATTCACCCAACTCCAAACCACATTCAACACTCACCAAACCCAGCCAACACTACCCCATCCAACTCCAAACCACATTCAACACTCAACAAATCCCACCCATACCACTGCCACCTATCCAAGTCCAAACCACATCCAACACTCACCAAACCCTGCCCACAGCACTGCCCCCTATCTAACTCCACCACATCAGCACTTACCAAACCACATCCAGTAATCACCAAATACCACCCACAGGATTACCCCCAATCCAACCTTGAATTTCCAGCCCCCCTCCAAACTCTCTCCCAAGATCTCATTGTTCTGGCTCTGACAAGGTCTTCCAAACAAAGATGTTTGGAAGCACTTTGCAAGTGCTGAGATATTTGCTCATTTGAAAATTTGGAAAATTCATCACTGTTTGATAAACTCCCATACCATTTGTTCAAAGTTAGTGTGATGTGCCTATTTATTTCAAAGCAAATTATTAAACAACATTTTTGTTGTGAAATTTCTCCAAAACATGATAGTATCTCTTTAGTTTTATCATGGCCAACCCCAGCTAACTACCCGGATTAAACCCATCTGTCCTGCTGAGTTCCTCCAGCATTTTGTGTGTATTACTTGATTTCCAGGGTCTGCAGATTTTCTCTTGTCTGTACCCCCACTAAACCTCTTCTTCCCAAGCCAGAGAATAAGTTGAAAATCACCTTTCTTTTTCAGAGACTCGCTCAGAGAAAGTCCTCTCACAACTCAACAGAGACTGAACACAAGCTCAAGTGAAGTGCGGGCCATCCATTGCAGGATAATGAGGAATTGATGAGGTACTTAATGAGCAGCTGTTGGAAGGTCAACTGTTCATTGACTTAGGAATGGGTAGTGTCTACCTGTCGGCGTGATGCAGGATCCACCCTTAAAGTTCGTAACATGAAATATGAGCTTGTGGCGACCCACTTTCTGCGCAGGCGAACCGGCTCACAAAACAGCCAGCGCGTGGGGAGAGACTTTGGTAATACACCTCCGACGTCATTTCCGCCCGGAGAGGGCGGGCGCTAGGGATTTAAATGCCAGCACCGCGAAGTTTGAATAAACTAGTCTCGAAACGACTTACCGATTGCGTGTCGTTATTTCAGCGCTGTGTGTGGCTACAAGCTAATATATTTCTGCATTTTATGGGTGGGACTTATTCTGTTCTCACCTCCAAATCACAAAATGGAAGTTTCTGTAGGTGCATCTCGCCTTACTGTGAATGATGGAGGCAGCTTCTCTCTACATTTTCCCACCAGAAAAACCACACAGGATAGGTGGGAGCTTTTATTCTCTAAATCGGTCTGATTGTAGTCTGCTCAACACTAACCATCATCTCTGGACCTTAAGTTTATGAGAGTCAGAATTCACAACAGCAAATGTTAGAAATCTGGAAAAAAATTGCAAAAGTGCCCAAATGCTCTGTAGGTCGGGCAGGTCCTGTGGGAAGAGAACTAGAGTTAACATTTTACATCAACGGCCTTTGATGGAAGATGGAACTTCTGGTGGTAAGTTCTGATAGAGTAGAGTGGCTGTTTCCTTTTGTCGGAGAATCTCAGGACAAGCAGTCTGCTGGAGAATCTATACCAAAGATGTATAGTCTTGAGAAAATGAGTCAACCAGTTTTGATGGAAGTGATAAGAAATTTCTTTAATCAGATGTGTGCGAATCTATGCAATTCTCAGTCTGACAGTTCTGGATCTAAGTCACACGTCATTGGTAACTTTAATAATAGATCAGTTACTGGGCCAGTCTCCTGGCATTCCTGCCTAAAAGCATTATCAGAGTTTTGCTTGTCCTCGCAGACTGCAGCAGGCAGAGAGGTCGAACTGACATCTAGGAACAGGCTCTGTGTAAGAGACTACCTCACAATGCACACAGCACTTGAAGAAGTTCAAAGTAACTGAACTGAATACCTTCAGCTGAAACAAATTTCAGGATGAATACTATTAGGATTTGAAGCTTAAAGCAAAGTTGATTGTGAGACAATTGTTTCAGTTGATGGGAGCAACTGGAGAGACGAATGAAGAATCGAGGATACGTGACTCCAGGCAAATCAGAATCAGGTTTAATATCACTGGCATATGTCATGAAATTTGTTGTTTGGCTGCAGCAGTACATTGCAATATTTAATAATAAAAACAACATATTACAATGATATATAAAATTTTAAATGAAATAAAAGAGGTAAAAATACTGAGGTAGTGTTCATGGGTTCATTGTCCATTCGGAAATCTGATGATGAAGAGGAAGAAGCTGCCAAGTAGTATAGCTTTGATCTTCTCCATGTTCGATTACAGGAAAGTTTGACTCATCCACAGCTCAATGTGAGCCAAGAAATCTCAAGTGAGCAAGCACTCAAGCAATAATTACATCCCTTCTCATATTACATAAATATCCAACTCATAAAGTGCAGAGCAAGTTCAGGAAATGTTAGCAGAAAGAAAAAAACAGTAAAAATACTTTTACAATTTCCATGTTCTAAGTGGCAGCATTGTAGCTCCAGGTTTTAGTTAAAGACATGCCACTGGTTGAAATTTCTATTCAAGGGGTAGACCAGATGGTGGATATATGCTTAATGAGGCTTTCTGCAGAAGAGGCTACAGTGCAAAGATAACCAGGCAGACGTTAACAGAGTGACTTCACACTGATAGTTTACTGCTCAACTGAGAGGCCTACATAAGGCTACTGATATTTTCATCAACGGTTTTACTTAAATTGTCTCTGTTTGACTTTCCAACTATAACAGAAATGGAGGTGGTAAAAAGAAGGCAACTGAAGCAAGAGGCCAAATAAGAGGGAGGAGAGATTTAAAGGAAACCTGAATGGTAGGTTTTGTATACAGAGGATGGAGGCTGTCTGGGATGATCTGTCACAGGAGTGTTGGAGGTAGATATAAATGCATTTTGTATGTAGATAGGAAGGATGTAAAAAGATACAAGCAAATTGGATGAGGGTAGATAAGCATCACAGTTGAGACAGAACAAGCAAGTTGGTGAGGGTAGATAGGCATCGCGGTTGAGATGGAAAGAAGGGGCCAATCAGACCTCTTTCTCTGCTGTATAATTCTACAGTTCCATGACAGTAGCTATGGCACAGAAAAATGAAATATGTCCCTTCACTGAAATCTAACACCTGTGACAAGTACAACAGCATGGCAAGGGTAGCACTGGCAGTAATTGCAACCATGAATACAAGAGATTCTGCAGATACTGCAAATTCAGAGCAACACCCAGAAAATGCTGGAGGAACTCAGCAGGAAAGGCTGCATCTATGGAGTTTATTCTTGATGTTTTGGGCTAAGGGCCTCCATTTATTAGGTGATGTAATATGTAATATAAATGTTAGGAAGGACAAACCAATGATTAGATTTGACTACAGATAGAGCAGAGAATTAAGTTGTACCACAGAGGCAAAATTCAAAAGGGTAAAGAATACAGAATTGAAGGTGCTGTATTTAAATGTACATAGCATTTGGAATAAGGTGGACAAACTCGTGGCGCATTTAGAGTTTGGTTGGTATGACATTGTGGGCATTACTGAGTCGTGGCTGAAAGAGGGCCATAGTTGGGAGCTTAACATCAAAGGATATACTTTGTATCGAAAGGACGGGCAGGAAAGCATAGGTGGTGGTGTTGCTCTATTGGTAAGAGATGGAATTACATCTTTAGAAAGAGGTGATACAGGGTCAGAGAATGTCGAATCTTTGTGGGTGGAGTTAAGAAACTGCAAGGGTAAAAAAAAACTATTATGGGAATCATACATAGGCCTCCAAATAGTAGACCTCCAAGATGTGGGGTTGAGATTGCAAAGCGAGGTGGAAAAGGCATGTAATAAAGGTATTGTCACAATTGTAATGGGGGGCTTCAATGTGCAAGGGGATAGGGAAAATCAGGTTAATGTCAAATCACAAGAGAGGGAATTTGTTGAATGCCTATGAGATGGCTTTTTAGAGCAGCTTGTGCTTGAGCCTACTCAGGGAAAGGCTATCTTAGATTGGCTTTTGTGTAATAAGCCAGATCTTATTAGGGACACTAATGTAAAGGAGCCCTTAGGAGGCCATGATCATAATATCCCCAGCCACTCCCTGTTTGACCCGCTGTCGTCCAGCAAAAGGTTCAGGACACTAAAAGCCAGAACAAACAGACTGAGGAACAGCTTCTACCCCAGAGCTGTGGCCTCCATCACACCACTCCCACAGAACCCTGACTGAAACTGTGAGCACACACAAGGACTCAAATACTTGCACTAACGGCACTTTGTGCATTACTGTGACATTCTGGTGCTGCTGTAACTTATTTTATGCTACTTATCTATTTAATACTGTTTTTCTATTACTGTCTTGTTTTTATTACTGTCTTTGGTTGCCTGAGAGGAAGCCAAACAGTTTCATTGTACCTATGTATAATGACAATAAAGATCATTCAGTTCAATAATATGATTGAATTCATACTGCAATTTGAGAGGGAGAAGTATAAGTAACATATATCAGTACAGCAATGGAATAAAGTGAAGTACAGAGGCATGAGAGAGGAGCTTGTCCAGGTGGATTGGAGGAGGATAATGGCAGGGATGACGGCAGAATATGGCTGAAGTTTCTGGGAATAGGTCACAAGATGCAGGATGGACATGTCCCACAGACAAAGAAGTTCTCAAATGGCAGCGCTGGGCAACTGTTGTTGACAAGGGAAGTTAAGGACTGCATAAAAGCCAACGAAAGAGCATATAAGGTAGCAAAAGTGAGTTGGAAGTTGAATGATTGGGAAGCTTTGAAAATCCAACAAAAGGCAACTTAAAAAAACTATAAGAAGGGAAAAGATGAAATATGAGGGCAAACCAGCCAATAATATAAAGCAGGATACTATAAGTTTTATTTCAGTTATATAAAGAATAAAGGGAAGGTCAGTGTTGATATTGGACCACTGGAAAATGATGCAGGCGAGGTGGTAATGGGGGACAAAGAAATGGCAGAAGAACTTAATGGGTACTTTACTTCAGCCTTTACTGCAGAAGACACTAGCTGTATGCCAGAAATCTGTGAGTGTCAGGGAGCAGAGTGAGTGTCATTGCTATTACAAAGGAAAAAGTGCTAGGCAAACTCAAAGGTCTTAAGGTGGATAAGTCACCTGGACGAGATGGACTACATCCTAGAGTCCTGAAAGAGGTTGCTGAAGCATTGACTATGCAGATGCATTGGTTATGATCTTTCAAGAATCACTTGATTCTGGCAAGGTTTGGAGAAATGGAAAATTGCAAATGTCACTCCACTCTTTATGGAGGGAGGAAGACAAAATAGAGCAAATTATATACTAGTTAGCCTAACCTCAGTGGTTGGGAAAGAGACCATTATTAAGGATGGGGTTTCGGGGCACTTGGAGACTAATGATAAAATAAGTCAAAGTCAGGATGGTTTCTGTAAAGGGAGATCTTGCCTGAAAAATCTGTTAGAATTCTTCAAAGAAGTAACAAGTAGAGTAGACAAACCAGAGGCAGTGGATGCCAGTTACTTGGATTTTCAAAATGCATTTGATAAGGTTCCTCACATGAGGCTGTTTAAAAAGATAAAATCATATGGTGTTACAGGAAATATTTTGGCATGGATAGAGGAATGGCTGACAGGCAGGAGCCAGCAAGTGGGAATAAAGGGGCCCTTTTCTGGTTGGCTGCCAGTGACTAGTGGTGAACCTCAGGGGTCAGTATTGGTACCACTACTTCTCATATTGTTTGTCAATGGTTTAGATAACATTGTGGCAAAGTTTGCGGATGATACAACGATAGGTGGAGGGGTGGGTAGTGCTGAGGAAGCACTGTAGCAGGACTTAGACAAATTGGAAAAGTGGGCAAAGAAGTGGCAGATGGAATGCAGCGTTGGGGAATGTAAGATAATGCAATTTGGTAAAAGGAACAATAGTGCAAACTCAGGTTAATTTACAGGTTGAGTCTGTGGTAAAGTAGACAAATGAAATGTTGGTATTTACGTCAAGGGGAATAGAATATAAAAGCAGGGAGATAATGCTGAGGCTGTAAAAGACACTAGTCAGGCCACGCTTGGAGTATTGTCAACAGTTTTGGGTCCCAAATCTCAGAAAGATGCATTGTCATTGGTGTGAGTCCAAAGGAGGTTCAAAAGGATTATTCTGGGAATGAAGGGGTTAACATATGAGGAGTGTTTGGCAGCTTTGGACCTGTACTCCAGAATAATGTGTGGGGAGCTCATTGAAACCTACCGAATGTTGAAAGGACTAGATAAGGTTGAGGTGGAGAGGATGTTTCCTCTGGAGGGGTATCCAGAACTAGAAGGCAAAGCCTCAAAATTGAAGGGTGACCTAATAAAGCAGACGTAAGGGGGAATTTTTTTTTAGCCAAAGAGTAGTGAATCTGTGGAATGCTCTGCCGCAGGACTGTGATGGAGCCTTGTCCGTGGGTATATTCAAAGCAGAAGTTAATAGATTCCTCATTAGTCAGAGCATCAAGGGATACGGTGAGAGGGCAGGTTATGGGGTTGAATGGGAACCTGGATTGGCCATGATGAAGTGGTGGAGTGAACTCAATGGGTGAATGGCCTAATTCAGCTCTTATGTCTATTGGCCTAATAGTCTTACTTGGACCGGAAAGGAAGGGGGAAGAAGCCAAAGGAAGAGGGTAGAGGGAGGGAGAGCTGTGTAAGCTGGCAGGTGATAGATGAAACCAGGTGAGAGAGAAAGTAAGTGGAGTAGGAGTCATAGCTATGAATGTTTTAATGTATCAAGCTCCTTCCAAGCTATTGCTGAAGACATTTGTAATACCTTGCAAGTTTCAATCCACTGATTGTGTAAGGAATTTTGTGACTAAAACATTGCGACTCTTGCTAATCAGAGGATACTCTCTATATTTCCTCCCTTTTGCCATGGAGCTGCGATCTGAGTAGGCAAGCAGTTTTGCAAGGATTGCCATCTTGTCTTGTCCGTGGTTGAAGCCAGCAGCATCTGCATGCACCACACTAACTAGGAGATGTGCTTACGGAAAAGGAAAACCACTCGGTTAACGTCCAGGCAGTCTGTAACCACAGATAGAGAGGTCAGCGCCCAGTATCCTAGACAGCATCTGTGAGGCCTTCACTCTGCTACCTCCCTTTCTACCGAATGCAATTGACCTACTGCAACAATCCACAGGTAAGAGCTATCTGATATAGGCTCATGTCCAATGTGCCTTTAACAATGGCTTTCTGCTACACCGCGTATGTCGGGCCAGATAAATGATGTGTGAAAAAATGTTCTCACCATGAGACCCAGCAGCTGCGGAGCAGGGAAGCAAAGAGGAAGAGAGGAGGCAACTTAGAGAGTGGTTTTCTGATAAGCGTGTCTGCGAACAATTCACTGAATGTGGTGCCAGTGAGCACAACTCCACATTTACTAGGCTTCCCTATTGCTTAATCATCCCAGCCACCACACAGCTATAATAACATAGTAAAAACCAAACTAAATTAACCACCCTGACCTAAATCTATAAATCAAAGCATGCCATGCTGCAGTTAAGCTGAATTTAGTTTTTGATGCTTTCAACATATCCTGCCTTGGAATTCTATAGCATCACTGCTTTTCTCAACAACTTTCTCAATTTGCTAACCTGTATTGCTCGTTTTAATGAAAGCTCAGATCCCATTATTTCTCATCTTGGTTTAGAATTTTATTTTCCAAAACAGTGGGTGGTTTCCTCAGTCTTCCTTCCAAGATGCACCACCACATCATTCATTTCCTGTTATTAGGCTGTTCCTGTAATTATAAGATCTCCTGTGTTTTGTATCTTATTATTATTCTATTCCTTCCAAACCGGTGTCATTTGAAAACGAAATTATTTTTTCAAATAAATTAGGTTGCAAGAAATGTTGTATAATAAAATGCAAGCAAGGTTGAAGCTGTCATGAAATGATTGAATCTGACAACTTAACATCCATAAATGCTCTGTATTCAGAATGAAAGTGATTAGTGTGCCATGCCTAATCAACGTAACTGACTTATCTCTAAAAATTTAAAATGCAACCTTTGCAGACAGTTAAATAGCCACAAGATTTTACTGCATTAATGACATCTTGAGAAGTCTCCCAGCTGGCAAATAAAAGGGCAAAAGCAACCTTTGATTCTCTGAAGATTTCCCTCTCAGAAGCAGTTTCTCATTCCAAAACAAGTGCAGTACAAAAAAAAATTACGTGATTGATATTTCAGTATTTCTTCAGTCTGAGGTATTGGAGCCATTACAGTTTTGTAAAGTTTTCATGGGAGCGAATAAGCCTTGGGATGTTTCAACACTGTACTGGAGGCTTTGATTGAGAAGAACAGAGATGAACACTATCCACAGGTGGCTTAGAAGTGTTAAATAAGAGTGTTATATTTTATACTAAAGGCAATAGTACAAAATACTTTGAAGTGTTGTGTCCTGCGGAGAAAATATTACACATAGAAAGAGTCTGTCAAGAATTTCCTATGAAGGTCTTAAGCTCACATGGCATTATACGGTGCAAATGTATTTGTCCTGCTTGTCTGTGTAATTAATAATGCTGTCTTCCAGATATAATGTTGCAGATTATAAATTACAGCAGGTATGGTAATTTTATTTATATTTAGGGATAGTCTGTTATGTTCTGGACATCCATGCCTTTCCCCTCCCTCCCCCCAAGCACTTCAGCAGTTTACCGGTAATTGCAGGAATAAGATGAGAAGAAGCAGAAGAGAGCTGCTAAGATTAGGGTTCATGGGGGCAGGTTCCCATGCTTGGCAATGTGCATTCATCCAAATACACAACTCTAAACATGGCTGAGGGATACTGTCTTCAAACATATAGTAAAACAGATTATACTGAATATTGTGATGAATAGCAAGTTTAGATTCTTAACAACTTGACTCAAATTGAACATTTTAAAAATTTATCCATTTGATGATGTTTATAAGGGAGAAGGAAAATTCACATAGTTTAATATTATTGTAACAATAACTCATTATTGTAACAAAACAAAGCTAGGACAGAGACACAAAAGTCCAAGATTCTATTTCTGTGCTCAAGCCCATCTACATCTGCGGGAATTTCTTCTTGGGATGGAGCTACCAGTTGTGAAAGACAAGAAAGGATTTTATATGTCCAAACTACAAGTCTCTAAATACTTGTGACTCTGGTAGAAAGTGCAATCAAAGGCAAATGGAGGGTAATATTTATCTTATGAAGGTTTAAGTTCAGAAGTGAGGAAACAAAAGTTCCATTTTATTGAGCCATGGTGATATAATAATCTAGAGAACCAAAATATTGACGGGAAAGGTGGTTAACCCCTAAGCTCTGTTACTATTCATCCCTCACTCGACTTAGCTAAAACGGTTTATCTGCTCATTATATTTGTTTTATCCAGTTGCTCAGCTCTCCCATCTTTCTTCCATGGCAGAAGTGCATTTTTAGCTCTGACTGTATAAATGAAATCCCAATTTTCTTTACTACAGTCTAAACTTTACCACACTAAAACTCTGAAAAGCTTAGGAATGCTACGACACGCTCCCAGCTGCACCAGCTTCGGCCATTTAGATGCTCTAACACTCCAGAATATGCATAACTGGCATGACCTCTTCAAGGGCTTAGGATCGTCCCGCTAATTGACAATCACATTTTGGGCACCAAGTATGGAGTATTTAAAAAGCACCTGAACTGAGGTTTGGCACTCAATTGTAAGCCTAACTAGAGATATTGTCTAGCATTTTGTTTTTGCTCAGTTCTTGTTTCAGCTTTATACCATGTCTCGAGTCCAGACTCTGATACTCCAGCACTTGGGTCCAAACCGTCCTCATCAAGGTCTCTCATCACAGTACGATTGAGCCAGGCTACAGACAGGCCACAAGAAACTGGCTTGTATTCAAGAGGCCAAAAGATTGAATTCCAGGCTGGCCAGGTAGTCTCTGTTCTTTTACCATTTAAACTTTTTCCTGACCACTGCAATCTGGGTCAAATAATCCAAAACAAGATGTCGTGTCTCATCAGTTCGATGAACCTGAAGGAGAGGAGCAACTTGCCACCATTTTGCCCCAGGCTAAGGTGATAATGCCAATCTGTTGGGGAATAGATGAGCTTGTTTGCAAGGATCAGGCACAAACGTGGTCCTCCAGTGGGGAGATTTATCGAGAATGACCGTTCACCCGTAGATTTCCAGGACCCTCAGGTTCCTCAAGACTTTGCCACAGGTCTTCCACTTTTGAGGGAGAAGACCGTCACCATGGTAATTGTTGATCAATTTTCAAAGGCCAGTTGAATCATTGCCTTGGACAGGCTACCATCTGAGGTGGAGACGGCTGAAATTGTCCTGGACCAGGCCTTCAGAGTCCATGGTTTTCCAGTGGACATAGTCATGGATCACAGTCCACAATTCACATCACGTTTCTGGAGGACATTTTGCAGGCTATTTGGGGCAACAGCGAGTCTTTCCTTTGGGTTTCACCTACAGTCCAACGGTCAGACAGAATGGATGATGCACCAAGATATGGAACATACCCTAAAGTGCCTGGCCTCTGAAAGACCAGCCAAGTAGAGCAACCATTTGATGTGGGCAAAGGTCACCCACAACACTTTACAGCATTTGGTGCATGGGATGTCCCCTTTGGAAGGCCAATTTGGGTATTCTTTTCCACTTTTCCCTGAGCAGGAGGCCATGGTTGGGGTTTCTGTGACCAAAGATCTCATCTGACGCTGCAAGAAGAAATGGACTGGAGCAAGGGAGATTTTGTTAGCCTCTATCCAGAAGGCTGAAATAAAATCTAACTGCAAGAGAAGTCAGGGAGCACTTTTGCAGCCTGGGCAACAGGTACAGCTGTCAACTCAAGATTTGCCTCTCCAGGTGGAGTCTAGTAAATTGGCACCCAAGTTCATTGGACCCTTCAAGGTTCTCAAAAAAGCAAATACTGTACAGTGGCTTACACCTTGCAGCTCCCCAGACCTCTAAGATCAATCCCACTTTCCGTATTTCCAAGTTGGAACCTATGAGTACCAGCCCTTTAGCCCCACCACCATCAGCTCCACAGCCGCCCAGATTTGTTGATGGGGATCAGGTTTTCACTGTAAAAGGAATTCTGGATTTACCAACTGTTTGGGGTGTTTGGTAGTTTCTTGTAGACTGTGAAGGATTCGGACCTGAGGAACGGGGTGCTGGGTTCCTGAAAGGGTCATCTTGGATCCAACTCTCATCCATGACTACCATCATTGTCTCCCTGAGCAGCCAGGGCCATTAGGAATTGGCTAATTGGCTGTGGGGTGGTGGGGGGGGGGGGGGTACTGTTCCGGTACATATCCGACCACGCCAGCTTCTGGCGTTTAGACACTCTAACTCCCCAGATCATGGATAGCTGGCGTGGTCCCTTTAAAAGATCAGGACTGTCCTGCTAATTGGCAGTCATGTTTTGGGTACCAAATATGGAGTATTTAAAGAGCACTTAAACTGAGGTTTGATGCTCAATCATAAGCCTAACTAGAGATATCATCTAGTGTTCTGTTTTTGCTCAGTTCTGATTCCATCTTTATACCGTGTCTCGAGCCCAGACTCTGCTACTCCAGCACTTGGGTCTGATCCATCCTTGTCAAGGTTTCTCATCACAAGGAAAGTGTGCAACAGAATAATAACCATATTTAAAGCCTTAAGTTATGAGATGATGTGTGGTTGCATGAACTTATTTTATATTCTCTTCGGTTTAGAAGTTTAATCATCATTTCAATTAGATGATTTAAAAAGTTAATGGGATTCTAAAGAATTAAAGAAAAAGGGGTAATTTCCTCTTCAAACAAAGATGTATATGAAAATATTGGAAAGCAGTGCCTGAAACAAGCAGACTACTGTCTGACAGGTGGAAGAATCAGAATTGGGTTTATTATCACCAACATACTGTATATCCTGAAATCTGTTAACTTAGCGGCAGCAGTACAATGCAAAACATGAGAATATAGAAAATAAATCAATCAATCAATTACAGTAAGTATGCATGTGTGTATATATTAAATAAAAAATGGTGCAGAAACAGAAATAATAAAAATGAGGTAATGTTCATGGGTTCAATGTCTATTTAGGAATCAAATGGCAGAAGGGAAGAAGCTGTTCCTGAATCACTGAGTGTGTGCCTTGGTGGGAACACACCTGAAATACTTGTGTAGTTTTGACCTCCGTGTCTGTGAAAGGATGTTCTTACAATGGAGGTGATACAGCATAGGTTCAACAGGCTGATTTGCAGAATAGCAGGACTAATATATGAAGAGTCATTGGGTCAATTGGATTACATTTACCGGAGTTTAGAAGAATGAGAGGGAATTTCATCAAACTATACAATCCTGGGCAGCCTAGATGCAGGAAGAACGTTCCCAGTTATGGGAAAGTCCAGGACCAGGAGTATCAACCTCAAGTTGTGGAGTATACTCTTTAGGATGGAGCTAAGGGAAACATTCTTCACCCAAAGAGTAATTCTCCATGATAGTGGATAGTTGAAGAAAAGCCACTGAATATATTCAAAGAGAAGTTAGAAATAATTCCATTTATGCTAAGTAGATCGGAAGATTGGGGAGAAAGCAGAAACAGGGTAATGAATCTGGATAATCTGCCATGTTACATTGAATGGCAGAGAAGACTCAAAGGGCTCATGGGTCAATCCTCTTATTTTCTATGTCTCGGTGAAGTAAGCTGCAATACAAGGTGGATCAAACACAAATCCCATTTCAGTTCCACACTCCATTAGCTGCATAATTTATTAAATGGGTATAAGAAATAAATCTAATAAATTGCTGCACTGCCTCTGATTCATATTCCAATATTATTCATTGCTATTTTGATGACTCCAACAGTTTTCTAATAAGTAACAATAAACATTTATCACAATATTCAACTCAAGTACAGCACAAGGCATTTATTTAGAATACACCTGTTGATAGGATGAGTTAGTCCAGCCACAGATCACTTGGTATTTCTGCTTTATTTCTGATGTTTGACTTTTGAATACATTGCATTCACAATATATCAATTGTTAATATAAAATGCTTTGCTCTGAACTTGTAATAATCAGGATACAACACCAGAAAGATCAAAAATAGATTGAATAAAGGCCAACAAAGCAATAAGTAATATTTCAAGTGTGATATTAGTTAAATCATGGAGACAGTCATGATCATCATATGAGACCAATTTGCTACTATCAATTTCATATTATGCAAAGGTTTGAAGATTACCTCATAAGATATCTATATTAGGAGCTAAGTTTCATTCTGAGAGATACCAGAGGTTCAATTGCCTATTATACATGTCTTATAATTTAGAATTCCACTGACATGACATATTGAAATGTATACTAACTCCTCTCAAAGTGGCAATTTTAAAATAATGATCTCTTGTTCCTGATTCCCAACCGGGAAAGAGTTTCTCCCTTTTCAACCTATGAATACATTTCAGTGCTATTTTCTGGTCCAGTATTCCAAGTCAGTACAACTGATATCACTACTCCACAAACCACATGAAATATGTTCATTTCTGCATACTAATCCTAAGGGAAACTTCAACAATATCCTCCCAACTCATACTACTCTCAGCGGTAATCAAAAAAAAACCTCCACAGCATCTCCTAAGGATCACATCAGTAACACGTATGCATTCCAGTTGTATTCCAAAGGTGAAATTTTGTTCACACTACAGCACATGGATTGTTTATATCCTAAGCAATCTTTGGCCATACATTTTTCTAACAACCATTACATTCTAAATCTTTCCTTACCAAATATTTTGGGAGTAGTTACCTTAAAAAATATGTTTTTCTTTAAAGTTTATTTCAAATAACAAATCAGACCAGAAGGGAAATAGCAAGTGCTTTAACAACCTTAGAAGGCAAATGATAATTAAAGAAAAGAGCAATTGTTAGGAATAGAGCTGATATTAAGGAAACGTGAATTAGAAGCAGGTGTAGACCACTCAGCCCTTCAGTCTGTTACACTTTTTAATTAAATCTGAACTGATTGTAAGGAGTGGAGTGATAGTTTAATTGAATTCATGTTTTAAAAATATTCTTTCAATGACAGTGTTTGGATTGGATTTTGGCTCATTTTAGGAAAACACATGGTTCACTTGAATTGGTTGAGAAAAGGCAGATCGAAACATTTTCTTTGATATAGACATACAAAATTTGTTGGAACATAGTATTTGCTGAAGTTTCTTCAGTAAAAATCAACATGGCCCCAAACTTCCTTGAAAATTAAGCCAGATCACATTATATGTTCAGAGGAAGGATTTCTTCAACCGTACAAACCACCAACAATCTATCTTATCTACCTACTCCCTACAATGTCAATGACACCAAGAGAAAGGAACAAGAATCGATGATCTAAAAACCAAACTTCTGTTTTCTCAGTTCAAAATAAAGTTGCCATGGCTCTGAAAGAATGGTCACACAAAGATGAGGTACATTTGCCGACTGCAAGAACATGTAAACCCCCATGAAGGAAGCAGCCCGCTACTGAAAGTGAATTAACCCCTGAACAAAATGTTGAAAGCAATAGTCACACCCTAATATAAGGGTTGGGAGTGTCAGAGGGGTGCACGTTGATAGATGGGCACGAGATCTTTCTGAGTGTTAGTGTTTCCAATTTCATGGTCATATGATGCAGGCATGTGCTGAAGTTGGTTCAGCAGCAGGTCTATGTTCAAAGTTCAAAATAAATTTATTATCAAAGTACGTACTGTACCTGTCACCATATACTAACCTGAGATTCATTTTCATGCAGGCTTTCACAGAAGGACAATGAAATACAAGCAAATCAATTAAAAGCTACTCACAAACAGAGATTGACAAACAACCAATATGCAGAAGAAGACAAATTGGACAAATACAAAAAATGAGAAGGAAAAAAATTAATAAATACTTGGAACATGAGTTGTAGAGTCCTTGAAAGTGAACCTATGGTTGTGGAATAGGTTCAGTGTTGAGGTGAATGTGATTGTAGACACTGGTTGAGGAGCCTGGCGGTTGAAGGGTAATGACTGTTCCTGAACCTGGCGATGTGAAAGTTATATAGTTCCCAATGGCAGCAGTGAGAAGAGAGCATGTCTTGGCTGGTGGGGGTCCCTGGCAATGAATGCTGCTTTCCTGCACCAGTGTTTCATGCAGCTGTTCTCAATGATGAGGAGGGTTTTACCCATGGTGGACTGGGCCATGTCCATTATTCTTTGAAGGATTTTTCATTCAAAGGCATTGGTGTATACAGCCAGACTGTATCACAAAATTTTAGATGTCATGCTGAATCTCCACAAACTTCTAAGGAAGTAGAAGCACAGCCGAGCTTTCTTTGTAATTGCACTTACATACTGGACCCAGGACAGGTCTGAACATTAAGTTGCTGACCCTCTCCACCTCTGAGTTCCAATGAGAACAGGCTCAGAGACCTCTGGTTTTCTTCTCCAAGCTCCAGACCACTTTGACCCACTGCAATTTTCCTACCGCTGAAACAGGTCTACAGCAGATCCCTACTCCAATCTTTCCCTTTCAGGGTTCTTTTGAAGATCCTGACCTGGAGTTACACACTGACTATGGTTCTTTATGGGAATGGGACCTGCTCTCAGGGTTTCATGACTGGCCGTTATTCGATGTGTCAAGGGCACAGCCCAAGAGCTTTGCTCGCCTTTGGAGGTTTGAGATTTCATGGCTCTGGTGACAGGTGGATCGAAGGTCAGTGTCCTGGCAGGAGATCAGTGTGTCGTGGGAGTCAGAAGATCTAAGGCTGTGTGCCCAGAGATCTGAGATCATTGGGCACAGAGCCTGAAAAAAGCGACATAATGGACTTTTACCATGGTAAACCAGCAAATTGTTTGTTATGTCTCACTTCTCGTTGTGAAACAGAGACATCTCTTTCTTCCTTATTAGGGAGAAAGAGAGAGAGCCTGTGATATGTTGATCACCGGGTAATCGAGTAGTCTTTGGGGTAACTGCAAGTCTGTGTCTTTGCCGTTGCTTTGCTTATGCTTGTGCTCGGTGACGGGTGCCAATGCTTTTATTTTGCCGGTGGGGGGGAGGGGGGATCATTGCTTGCTGCCGCTTATGCGTGGAAGGGAGAGGAGCTGGGGGGGGGTACTTTGAGGTTCTAACATTTAACTGTCATTCATTCTTTGGGGCACTCCTCTGTTTTCGTGGATGTTTGCGAAGTGAAGGCATTTCAGGATGTATATTGTATACATTTCTCTGCCATTAAATGTACCTTTGAAACCATTGAGCAGAAGAGGCAATTCCCCAAGAGCATGTGCCGCCAGGCTGGCGGGCAGCTTCAATCCCACTGTTACTGAAATCTGAATGTTTTCCTGGTATAATAAGATGGGCTCTTGACCTCACAATCAACCTAATTATGACTTTACACCTTATTGTCTACCTGCACTGCACTTTTTCCATAACTGTAACACCTACCTGCGGTGTGCCCTCTCTGTAATGGTAACACTTCATTCTGCATTCTGTCATTGGTTTACCTCAGCACACTGCTGTAATAAATTGATCTCTATGACCCAGTGTGCACAAGTTTTGTACTGTACCTCAGTACATGAGACAATAAGAAACCAGTTTACCATTCAAAATATGTACCACAACAACAAAGTGGTAAATCCCTGGCACTGTCTTCTTTCATTAGGCACCATTACCTGTTGTCACTTATTGACTCCTGCCTATCAGCCTATCCTAGATATTCCCTTTCATTCCCCCCCACCCCCCCCCCCGCCCATCATCACTTTCTCTGAAGCTTGCAACTTGCATTATTTCATGCTATTTTTGGTCCCAATTAAGCTGTTATGGAACCTTATCATTCACTCATTTTGTCTCTTCACAAACGCTTCTTGACCTACTGAATTTTTCCAGTATTTCGCCACTTTATTTCACTCTTACATTTTCAATAGTTTTATTTTCTTTAGGAAAGTTCCGGAAGCTGTCACCAGCTCATCCAGGATATTTTCGTCACCTAAAAGAACCAGAAATGTAGAATATAAAAAGGAAAAAAACTATTCTGCTTCATTACTATTAGGCTTCAGATGGAGAATGGTGTTCAGTTCTGGGCACTGCACTTTACCAAAAATATCCAGCCCTTGGAAGCGGTTCTGAAGAGATCTGCAAAAAATCACTAAGATGACAGCTGTTCTGGACAAATGGAGTCTTCAGAGAGAAAAGGATGAAGAGGAGATTTGCTGGAGGTATTCAGAATCACGTATGTTCGTGATAGATTAAATAAGGGGAGAGCATTTCTAATGAGTATCTGGTTGAGAACCCAGAGCACAAATTAATGGTGTTCCACAAAACAGAGATGATAGGATATTTCTTTAGTACATATTCTGAGTTGTGCTCTAATTAATTTTTATTTGTCCTCAAAGTAAAAAATTTAAAGGTGTACCAGAAACACAAGGAACAAAAGAGAGTTAAGAATTTAAAACAGGGGTTCCACAGACCTCTTGCTTAATGGTATTTGTCCATGGGGTAAAAATGGTTGAGAATCCCTGATTTAAAATAACTAATATCACGAGGGAAAAATCATTAGGAAAACTACTGGGACAAATCTTTCTGGTTTGGTGGTCTGCATTTAGAGTCCCAAAAGCAGCAACTGCACAGTTAGTGGATGCATGATTGTCATCTCGCACAAATTCCTGTGATTCTGGAAAGGTCCTAGCAGATCAAAAAGCAGCAAATGTAATGCTGCTATTAAGGCCATAAGGCATAGGTGCAGAATTAGGCCATCTGGCCCATCAAGTCTGCTCTGCCATTCAATCATGGCTGATCCTTTTTTTTAATCTCCTCCTCAACCCCAGTTCCCAGCCTTTTCCCCATAACCCTTGATGCCATGTCCAATCAAGACCCTATCAATCTCTGCCTTAAATACACCCAATGACCTGGCCTCCACAGCTGCAAGTGGCAATAAATTCCAAAATTCCCCACCCTTTGGCTAAATAAATGTATGATAACACTTTAATTCCTGGAATCATCCTTGTGAATCTCCTCTGGACCTTCTCCAATGCCAACACATCTTTTCTAAGATGAGGGGAACAAAATTGTTCACAATATTCAAGGTGAGGCCTCACCAGTGACTTATAAAGCCTCAGCATCACATCCTTGCTCTTGTAGTCTACACCTCTTGAAATGAATGCTAACATGGCATTTGCCTTCCTCACCACTGACTCAACCTGCAAGTTAACCTTCAGGGTGTTCTGCACAAGGACTCCCAAGCCCCTCTACATCTCAGATTTTTGTGTTTTCTCCCCATTTAGAAAATAGTCTGCACATTTATTTCTACTACCAAAGAGCATGACCAATATTGTATTTCATTTGCCACTTTCTTGCCCATTCTCCTAATCTAAGTCCTTCTGCATTCTACCTATTTCCTCAACACTAACTGCCCCTCCACCAATCTTCGAATCATCTGTAAACTTGACAACAAAGCCATCTATTCCATCATCTATATCACTCATATACAGCATAAAAAGAAGCGGTCCCAACACTGACCCCTGCGGAACATGCTGGCAGCCGATTAAGAAGGAAAGGAAAATGAAAACTGGGAAATTACTAGCCAGTTAGTCTAAGATTAGTTTTCAGGAAAATATTAAAATCTGTTAATAAATAAGTGATAAGCAAACATTTGAAATAAACATTAAATAATTAGATAGAATCAATGTGATTTTATAAAATGGAAATTTTCTATAATTTGCATTTCACTCCTTCTACAATACTAAATCAGTCTAAACTATGTTAGAACATAATGACACTATAATATTTAATTTCTACTGAGTTTAACAAATGTATCTGTGCCCTTTAAGGATGTAACCAGCTGGACAAATAAAATGGAACAGTCAGATGTAGTAAATTTAGATTTCAAAAAGCATTCAATTGTACTGCATGAACACAGATTTATGGTTAATGAGCATGGATAGAGATTTGACTAATCGTCTGAAAACAAAGTGTTGAAATAAGCAGGTCACCCTCAGGTTGGCAAACAGCAGATTGTAGGGTTCTTGGGCATTTTGCAGTCGACATTAATAATTCATTAATAGATGAGGGTATAAGAATGGACAGGTAACTGGGAAGTAAGTTATGCATGGAACGCAATGCAAAGTCACACAAATAGATTAAACAAGCTGGTAAAGCATAACAAATTGATTATAAGTTTAAGCTGATCTAGTTTGAGAAGAGGAATAGAAATCTAAGTAGTGTGACATTAAATGTTTGTCTTTTGAAAAAAAAAACAGGCTGTTCTCATAAAAGAAACACAGAAAATTAGCACCAGATATAGCAAGTAACTAAAAGGAAAATATTGGCCTTTATTTTGAAGTGTGCAGAAGACAAGAAACTCTTGCCTTCGATGATATGACTAAATATTGAACATTGCATCCAAATCACAATCAAGTTTATTATCTCTGACTTAAATGACAATGAAATTTGTTGTTTGTGGCAGCAGTACAGTGTAAAAGCATAAAAATGACTATATATTACAAAATAAATTATATGAAAGAAGGCCGTGATGAGGTAGTAATCTCAGATTCGTGGACCATTCAGATGGTGGAGGAGAAAGAGGTTGAGTGTGGGTCTTTTGACACCTATACCTCCTCCCCAGTGATCATAACAAAAAACAGCATGTCCTAGGTGGAGAGGGTCCTTTGTAACCGATGCCACTTTTATTGAGGCACGGCCTTTTGAAGATGTCCTCAATGGGGGTGTGGTATTGTGCCCAGATGGAGATTACTGAGTCTACAATCTGCTGCAGGCTCTTATGATCCTATACATTGAAGCTTCCATACCAGACTGTAATGCAACGAGTCAGAAAGATCTCCACTGAAAAATCTATAGAAATTTGCAAGAGACTGTGTTGACATACCAAATCTCATCAAGTCTCTAATAAAGCTGATCTACTGCTGTGCCTTCTTCATGATTACATCAACAGGTTGGGCACAAAATAGACCCTGTGAGATGTTGACGCCCAGGAACTTAAAGTTGCTCACGATTTCCACTGCTGACACCTCAGTGAGAGCTGGCGTATGCTCTCCTCACTTCCCCTTCGTGAATCCCACAATCAATTCCTCGGCCTTGCTGACGTTGAGTGCAAAGTTCTTGTTGCAACACCACTCAACCAGCCAAACTGTACGCCCCTGAGATTTTACCAACAACAACACTATCGTCTGCAAAATTATATGCTTAACTACACAGTCATGAGTGTAGCAAGAGAGAGAAGAATAGTGGGCTGAGCACACATTCTTGAGGTGTGTCTGTGCCGATTATCAGTGTGGAGGACATATTATTACCAATCCACACCGACTGTGGTCTCCTGATGAGGAAGTCAAGGTGCCGGTTGCAGAGGGAAATACAGAAGTCCAGGTTTTGAAGCTTGTAAATGAGTACTGAGGATGATGGTATTGAACACTGAGCTGTAAAGTGACAAACCACAGACTGATTGGTGTTTTGCTCTTGTCTCACTGCTCCAAAGCAAAATGGAGAACCAGAGAGATTGTGTCCATTGTGTACCTGTTGAGGTGGAAGGCAAATTGCCACACGTCCAGGTCCTTGCTCAGGCAGAAGTTAATTTTAACCATAAACATACACTCAAAGATTTCATCACAGTAGATGTGAATGCAACCAGGTAAAAATCATCGCAGCAGCTCCCCTGTTCTCCTGGGCACTGGAATGATTGACGCCCTTTTGAAGTGTATGGGAATCTCTGACTGCAGCAGAGAGAGTTGAGAATATCCTTAAACACTCCAGAGAGTTGGTCAGCGCAGGTTTAGAGCACTCTGCCAGGTATGCCATTGGGGCCTGTCACTTCATGAAGACTCACCCTCTTGAAGGATGTTCTGGCATCTGCCTCCAAGAAAGAGATCACAAATTTTCCAAATACTGTAGGGATTTGCACAGGAGGAATGTTATTCTCTACTCATTTCAGCACATGCATAAAGGACATTGATGTCATCCGGGAGTGAAGAATCACTGCCATCTATGTTTATCTTACAGCAAGTAGCATGCAAACCCTGACACAGTAGTTGTGCATCCAGTTGTGTCTCTCACATCACACAGTATTTCCTTTATGCTCTCACAATGGCCTTCAATAGGTCATACCTGTCCTTCTTGACAGGTTCTGGATTTAACAGTCAGTGGATTGTGAATCTCCTGGTTCATCCATAGTTTGGGAAAATTTGCTATGTCCTCATCCACACAGGTCTTAATGAAATCACTCATGGCAGTGGCATATTCATTCAATTCAAAGATGAATTCCTGAACATGGTCCAGTCCACTGATTCAAAGCCATCTTGTAAATGCTCCCCTGCCTCCTTTGACAGCACCTTCACTGTTCTCATCACTAGTACTGTGGTCCTCAATCTCGATCTCGATCTCTATCTCTATACTCCTCGATCTCTATCTCTATATTCCTCGATCTCGATCACTATACTCCTCGATCTCGATCTCTATACTCCTCGATCTCGATCTCTATACTCCTCAATCTCGATCACTATACTCCTCGATCTCTATCTCTATACTCCTCGATCTCAATCACTATACTCATCGATCTCGATCTCTATACTCCTCGATCTCGATCACTATACTCCTCGATCTCGATCACTATACTCATCGATCTCGATCTCAATCACTATACTCATCGATCTCGATCTCTATACTCCTCGATCTCGATCACTATACTCCTCGATCTCGATCTCTATACTCCTCGATCTCGATCACTATACTCCTCGATCTCGATCACTATACTCATCGATCTCGATCTCAATCACTATACTCATCGATCTCGATCTCTATACTCCTCGATCTCGATCACTATACTCCTCGATCTCGATCTCTATACTCCTCGATCTCGATCTCTATACTCCTCGATCTCGATCACTATACTCATCGATCTCGATCTCTATACTCCTCGACCTCGATCACTATACTCATCGATCTCGATCTCTATACTCCTCGATCTCGATCACTATACTCATCGATCTCGATCTCTATACTCCTCGATCTCGATCACTATACTCATCGATCTCGATCTCTATACTCCTCGATCTCGATCTCTATACTCATCGATCTCGATCTCTATACTCCTCGATCTCGATCACTATACTCATCGATCTCGATCTCAATCACTATACTCCTCGATCTCGATCTCTATACTCCTCGATCTCAATCTCTTTACTCCTCGATCTCGATCACTATACTCCTTGATCTCTATCTCTATACTCCTCGATCTCGATCACTATACTCCTCGATCTCTATCTCTATACTCCTCGATCTCAATCACTATACTCATCGATCTCGATCTCTATACTCTCGATCTCGATCTCTATACTCCTCGATCTCGATCACTATACCCCTCGATCTCTATCTCTATACTCCTCGATCTCGATCACTATACTCATCGATCTCGATCTCTATACTCTCGATCTCGATCTCTATACTCCTCGATCTCGATCACTATACCCCTCGATCTCTATCTCTATACTCCTCGATCTCGATCACTATACATCGATCTCGATCTCTATACTCTCGGTCTCAATCTCTATACTCCTCGATCTCGATCTCTATACTCCTCGATCTCGATCTCTTTACTCCTCGATCTCGATCACTGTACTCCTCGATCTCGATCTCTATACTCCTCGATCTCTATCTCTATACTCCTCGATCTTGATCACTATACTCCTCGATCTCGATCTCTATACTCCTCGATCTCTATCTCTATACTCATCGATCTCGATCTCTATACTCTCGGTCTCAATCTCTATACTCCTCGATCTCGATCACTATACTCCTCGATCTCGATCTCTTTACTCCTCGATCTCGATCACTGTACTCCTCGATCTCGATCTCTATACTCCTCGATCTCTATCTCTATACTCCTCGATCTTGATCACTATACTCCTCGATCTCGATCTCTATACTCCTCGATCTCTATCTCTATACTCCTCGATCTCGATCTCTATACTCCTCGATCTCGATCTCTATACTCCTCGATCTCGATCTCTTTACTCCTCGATCTCGATCTCGATCTCTATATTCCTCAATCTCGATCAGTATACTCATCGATCTCGATCACTATACTCCTCGATCTCTATCTCTATGCTGCTCGATCTCTATCTCTATACTCCTCGATCTCTATCTCTATACTCCTCGATCTCGATCACTATACTCATCGATCTCGATCTCTTTACTCCTCGATCTCGATCTCTATACTCCTCGATCTCTATCTCTATACTCCTCGATCTCAATCTCTATACTGCTCGATCTCGATCTCTATACTCCTCGATCTCTATCTCTATACTCCTCGATCTCAATCTCTATACTGCTCTATCTCTATCTCTATACTCCTCGATCTCTATCTCTATACTCCTCGATCTCGATCTCTATACTCCCAGTTGGAGCACAGCCAGGTGAAGGATGGCACAGTAAGCACTCTTGATGGTGGGGTAACAGTGATTGAGTGTGCTAGCTGCTCTGCAGTCCCATTTGATCGCCGTATTTAAGAAAGTGCACAGAGGCAGTGCAATGAGAGCTCACTAGACTGACCTCTAGAATGAGAGAATGGCCTATAAAGAAGGATTGATCAAAACAAAAGTTTAAAGAAGGGAAAGTGACTTCCTTGAAACATTTAAGGGGCTTGACATGCTGGATGTTTTTCCAGTCGATGGAGTCTAGGACATGGCCTCAGAAGAGAGCTTTGACACATAACAGTGGGAAAAGGAGAAATTTCTTCTCTCAAAGCAAGAAGTTTTGTAATTCTCCACTTTAGAGAACAATGAGTCATTAGGCATTTTCAAGGTTGAGATGGATATATTTTTGAACAACAGGGTTAGAAGTCAGAGAAAGAAGGCAAGTTTGATGTCCAAAGCTCAGGTCAGTCACAATCACTGATGAGATGGAGCAAGCTCAAGATTGCACGTAGCCTACTTCTACATGTACCAACTGTAGTGTTCTCGAAAACCCAAATAAAAATTGGACAAGGCCTTAAGAGAGTTGTCCAGATTAAAATATGCTTTGTGACATTCACAAATTATTGTGTTTTGCTAAAGTTACTTTGATGATTTACAGGAGTGCCATGAAACACTAATTCTTCTATAAATAACACTGAAAGACATATAAGGGCAAAATATAAAGACTGTCTGCAATTCCTCATCTTAATGTTCTATGTTATTTATGCTGTGCATTCTTCCTGCAGGCTTAATCCATCTAGATTAGTTTCCTGCACCTCTTACCAACATTCCACCCAAAAGCAACATCACCAAAGGATGACTAACTGTTGTACTACTAAATTCGGCCCACTGCAAACTGGTTAGCATGTTAATTTATATAGTTGCATAGTAACAGTCACTGATATTTATAATAAACACTACCATCCCTTCAAACTTACCTCCAATTTCCAAAACCAATGTCTCTGTATCTCCCTCTGCAACTGGATCCTTGACTTCCTCATCAGCAGACCTCAGTCGGTTCAGATTGGTAGCAACATCTCCTCACTGACTATCAACAAGGGTGCACCTCAAGCCGGTGTATTTAGCTCCTACTCTATTCCTTTATACCCACAACTGTGTGGCTGAGCGCAGCTTCAATACTATCCACAAATTTGCCACTAGCACTACTATTGTTGGCTGAGTTGTGGATGGCAATGAGTCAGTGTACAGTAGTGAGACAGAGCATCTGTTGAGTGGCACTGAAATAAAATCTCACACTTAATGGTAACAAAACATCAAAGCTAATTGCTCACTTGAGAAAGGGGAAGTCAGGAAACCACATGCCACTTGTCATTGGCAGGCCAGAAGCAGAGAGATTTGGCAGCTTCAAATGTCTGGGTGTGGAGTTCTCAGAAGACTTGTTCAATGCCTCGGCTTCTCAGAGCTTAATGGAATTTGACATATCACCAAATACTCCAACAATCTGCCACAAAAGCATTGTTGAAATTATTCTAATTGGTTGCATCATGGCCTGCTACAGCAGTTCCAAATCGCAGGAGTACAAGAGGCTACAAACAGTAGTGGACACAGTCTCATCCATCGATGGCATTTCCTCCTGACCTTTGAGAGCATCTTCAGGAGGTGCTACCTCAGGAATCCCCACCCTCTGGCTCATGCCCTCTCCTCACTGCAAGGAGTACAAAAGCCTAAAGTTACACACCAGCAGGTTCAGGAACAACTACTTTCCTACAAACATCAGAATCAGTTTATTGTGCTTGATACTAGTGATGAAATGTGTTGTTTTGTAGCAGCAGTACAGTGCAGACATTACAAATTACTATAAGTTAAAATAAATAAATAGACAGACAGATAGATAGATAGATAGATAGATAGTGAAAAAGAAGAATAGCAAAATAGTGTCCATAGGTTCATGGGCCATTCAGAAATCTGATGACAGATGAAAAGGAGCTGTTCCTAAGACACTGAGTGTGGGTCTTCAGGTTTCTATATCTCCTCACTGATGGAAGTAATGAGAAGAGAGCAGGGAGAGGTCCTTAGTTGTGGGTACCATGCTCCTGAGACAATTCCTTTTAAAGATGGGGTCCTGATCGTTGAAACAACGTCATCCTACCTGAGCAATGGAACACTACAGACCATTTCTTGCACCTGCTCTTTTCTTCTCTCTCATCACCGTCTTGTATAATTTATGTATAATTTATATTCTGGATGTTGTCTGTAGTTACTGCACCTGACTATGACGCTGGTCAAACAAATCTCTCACTGTACCCATACCTATGCACACGACAATGGAATTGACTTGACTTGCCTCTGCTACACTATTGCTGAGGATTGGTATTATATTGTACACATTCATATCTTTACTGTTTCATTTTCTGTAAAGATAGGTTAAATTGCCAGTGTCCAGAAAAATACTCTTGGTCTAAGCATTCCTTCCTATGAGTGGCTCTGTCAGTGGAGATGCAGTGACTTCAATAAGACTTTAAACCAAAATTAATTGACATAGCCCTTAAGAAGTGTTCTAACTGCAGCTGTTCATGCTTTATGTCATTCTGGATGAAAGGAGGCACCACAGGGTGATGAAAAGCCAGTGCGGTCTGATTAATCACATTTGCCAAGATGCCATTTATCATATCTGTAGTCTTCGTTGCTCGTGCGTATCAGTGAGCGCAGGCATCTGCCTTGAATGTAGTTAGGTCAATAGGGATCTAGTCATTGTTTCTGAAGATTTAAACAACTGATAATGTTAAAGTACATTAGGAGCAAGAAAGTAGCCAGGGAGTGAGTCTCTCTAGGAACCAAAACTGGTGTGGAACCAAGGGATGTGGGATAGTCCAAAACATTTTTAATCTATAAGGAGGAGGACATGGAAGATAGTGATTTCAGGGAGGAGTACATGGATACTGTAGGATCTGTTGTGAATCTGTGGAATTCATTGCCGCAGGCAGCTGTGGAGGCCAATTATTGGGTATACTTAAAGCAGAGGTTGATAGATCCTTAAGTATCTTTAAGACCCTTAAGTCAGGGCTGAAGATCGGGGCTGAGAAGAAATATGGATCAGCCGATATGAATTGATGGAGCAGACTCAATGGGCCAGATGGTTTAATTCTGCTTCTATATCTTATGGCCCTGTGGTCTTATGGATAATGTGGTTCAGACTGGCACTAAGAAGGAGATATTAGTTATTATGGGAAACACATTATGAGACCCTATATAGATTACAGAAGAGGAGGTGTTTGCTGGCTTGAGGCAAATTAGGGTGGATAGATCCCCAGGGCCTGCCAAGGTGTTCTCTGGTACCCTGCGGGAGGCAACTGGGTCACTGACAGAGGACTTTGCATCTTTATTTGCCAGGATTTAGTTGTCAGAAAACTGGAGGATAGGTAAAGTTGTTCCTTTATTTAAGAAGGGTAGTGGGGATAAGCCAGTTAACTATAGATGAGTGAATCTGATATAAATGGCAACCAAATTCTATAGAAAACCCCAAAGGATAGAATTCATGTACATTTGAAAAGACAGGAGCTGATCAGGGATAAACAGTAAGGCTTTGTTTGAGGAGGTCTTGCTTAACTAATCTGATTCATATTTTTAAGGAGGTAAACAGAAAACTGATGAAGGCAGTGGAGAAATTTTACTTATTTATTTACTGATATTGAGATACATCACGGGAACAGGCCTTTTGGCCCAACGACCCATACATCCATGTGACCAATTAACCTACTAACCCGTACGTCTTTGGAATGAGGGAGGAAGCCAGAACAGCTGGAGGAAACCCATGCAGTTCCGGGGAGAATGCACAAATTCCTTACAGACATCGGCAGAATTGAACACGGATCACTGGTCCAAAGGTTCAAAAGACTCACTTATTATTAAAGTATGTATCCTCATACATTCGGCTTCTCCAGATAGCCACGAAACAAAGAAGGAACATGAAAGTCATTCAGAGAGAAACATCAGACCCACCCCTGCTCAAGACGAAGAGCAGCATCTCGAGCGTAATCGTATTACACTAACCGCTATGCTACTGCGTCGGACCAGTGAAGTCCATACAGACAAGATGTTTGCCATGTGGATTTTATTGAGGCAGTTGATAATGCCCCACATTAAGCTGATGCAGAATGTTAACACACATGGGATCCAATGCGAGCTGACTGATAGGATCCAAAACTGATTCGGTGATAGGAGGCTAAGTTTAGTGAAGGAAGGATGCTTTACTTGATGATGTCTATGAGCATGTTGTACCACATGGATAAATGTTATGACCTTGTTATTTATGATATATAGTAACAGCTTGTGATATTATGTACATTAATCAATTGAAGGACATGTGATTGTGTTGTGAATGACACAGAAGATGGCTGTGCTATGAATAGCAAGGAGAGTCCAAGGCTACAGCAGGATATCAATCAGGTGTAAAGTTGGGCAGAACACTAACAGATGGAATTTAATCCCCACAATACAAGGTGTAGTGTATATACAGTCAATAGTAGAACACTAAGATATGTTAATGAACAGAGGGACTTTGGGGTTCAGGTTCAAAGTTCCCTTAAACTGGCAACACGGGTAGATTGGGTAGTGAAAAAAAACATATGGTATTCTTGCCTTCATAGGTCAAGGCAAAGAACATAAAAATTGGAACATTACGCTGGAACCTTACAAAGTACGAGTTAGACCATACTTGGAGCATTGTGTGCAGTTCTGGTCACCACACATAAGAAAGGATGCTGTTGCACTAAAGAGAATGCAGAAGAGATTCAGCAGGACGTTGCACAAATTGGAAGACTTCATATATAGGGAGAGATCAGATAGGCTGGGTTTATTTTTCCTGTGGAGAACAAGGCTGAGAGATGCCCAGATTGAGATATATAAAATTATAGACTGTCAGAGATTTTTCCCATGATAAGGATAACGAAAACAAGTGGACATGACTTAAGGAGAGTGGAAGGGGTTTTAAAAGGGATTTTACAAGACTTTGCTCTTTACACAGAGAGTGCTCCACATCTAGATCACTGTCAGAGGAGGTGGTGGAATCAGATACAATTAAGAAACATATAGACATGGCCCTTAAGTAGGCAAGGCATAGAAGAACATAGACATAGTGTTAATAGAAGGAGTTAGTGTACGTAGCCAAAAGGGTTGGCATGGACATATTGGGCTGACAGGCCTGTTTCTGCGCAACATGTCTCTATGATGCAATTTGCCTATGGGAGGACATCTCACCACATGACTCAAGCATTGACCCCTTGTCCTCCATTTCATCAGTCACCACAATCAAAGAATAGTCTTCAACCATATGCTGGCTGACCTGAGTATTTATATCCAGCATTATCTGTTTACATTTCTCACTGTCAAATCTGTAGTATTCTCTATCGAATAGAAATGCTCCCATTACTGAACTCAACCTTATATTGTTAAGTTGCAATCCTAATCTATTATTTTGTATCCTTTCATAAAAACAGATTCAGATCTGCTTGCAAGATTCAAGATTAACTGACCTACTGTATGAGCACGTAAAATACACTTTTACTAACAGTTTTCTTCATTCTCTCAACTAGCTGTGAAAAACTTTGCACCCTTTTCCATGCAGAATATGCATGCATTGTTTAGGAGCAAAGACAGTAAGTGATGTTCCTCAGTGCCCACCATTACTGACATGGTATCAAACAAATACAATTGAAGCCTTAAATGAAAAGACTAAGAGCTGCAAATACTCAACAACTCATGCAACATCTGTGGAGGAAGAAACCAAGTTAACAGTTTAGTTTGATGGCCTTACACGGAGTGAGAACAATTCAGAACATGAACTTGTATTAAGTCACTGAGAAGGTGGAGGGAAGGGAAAAACACAGGGAATGTCTTTGATAGGGTGGAGACCGAGAGACTAAACTTCACAAACTGGAATGACATCACTTAGAAGCAGGGTGGGGCTGGTGAATGAGTAGCACCTGATCTGTCCGATGGAGATGTAAACAGAAGGAGATGAATGTACTGTCAGGAAAAACAAAGCAACACTGGAATTACAAAGTACAAAATGCTGCAAACGCTAGAAATCTGCAATAAAAAAGGGAATGCTGCAAATACTCAGTGTAGCAAGCAGCATTTCCAGGGAGGAATCTGATCGTAGAGCAAGCAAATTGAAACATTAATATTAATTCAGTATCTCTCTCTACAGATGCTGCTTCTTTGCTTGTGTATTTCCGATTTTTATTGCAGACTTCCAGAAAAAGAGAATTGCTTACTTTTGGACAATTGACACCTTGCCCATACAAGTAAGGAAGAAAGTTCTCAAAACTTCATTGAAAAATAGAAAAATGTAGAGGACTGAATTGAAAATAGAAGCTTTGGTAGAAGAAACTACCATCTTTCCCCACCCCCAAAAAAGTTATTTGAAATAGCTAATGCCCTTAGAAGTAGCTGGTGAAGATATTCACATTAAAGTTAATTAGATTTATGCTACGTCTACTGATTAGCTGCAAGCTCTTACAGTGCACTAAGCAATACTATATTTTCAGCATTGTGAATGGATGTTTCCAGGAGTGTACAACTAAACCATTATTGAAGTTTTGTATGCAATTTGTGGGAATAAGTTAAAGATACAAGATTAAACAAATCAAATTAAATCATGTATTAATGCACTACTGTAAAGAGTAAATTATTTTTTGAATCTAATTAGCATGTTAATAAATGTTAATTGATTGAGTTGAAGACAACTTTGACTATTATATCTTTTTACAATAATGGGTGAAATAATTTTCATCAATACCTTTAAGCCGGATGAATGTAAAATCAGTGTAGAAATGAATCATTGTGGCTTATACATCCATAAGAGGTATCAGCTTTCAAGCATTTCCAGCATGAACAAACAGAGCACATTAAATTAAATTATTGACATTTAAGTAAAACATTCCTCAGAAAAATGACAACTTACCACTTCTGCTGTAGATAGCTGCTAACATCAATTGGTTCAAAGCAGAAAATTCAAAGCGGCGGTACTGTGCTGAAAACTAGGGAAGAAGAAACAAGCCAGGAAATCAGGCTCAGTGAGATCTCTGTGTTGCTTTCAACTTTGAGCTTCATGCTCATACACGTTTACTAGAAGTGATAAACCGCAGCTAAGATCCCAACCAATCACTGCACTTGAAGGAACAAGTCTAGCTGCCTGTGCCAAGCTGCACAAATGGTAATAAAATAATGCTCGGAATACCTTTGCATTGCTCAGAGGACACATTCTTAATACCTGAGTTTCCCTTTCAATACATCACCTGATATTTTGAAAGATGCAGCAACTGTAATGCTAATCCTATTACTTCTTTCTTGTTTGTTCAACTCAAAGATATATAAAGACTGGCCCATTCACGCAAAGAGAGGATAACATTTATTATGAAAGCAATATAGCAAAATAAAAATCCTGAACTTTGTGTCTCCCCTCTACCACAGTGGACAGAAATCTTGACCACAGCTAATCTACTTCCTGCACACACCAGTGTTCTTCGGGACAGATCCAGGACAATGATTCCCTGGCCCTGACCTACTGCTGCAGCAGCCTCCACATCCACAATTTCCAGCAGCTCCAACAACATTCCACACAGTTCCCCTTTCAGAATTACGGAGGTCTTCTCTTCCATCCCCTCCAACCACTACCCTCTGTCTTTTGGCACCCTCACATACAAATGCAGGGGTGTAACACCTGTCCTTTCACCTTTCCCCTTTCCTTATCCAAGGACCCATACAGTCCAGCAATCTTGCACATCTTTAAATCTAGTGCACTGTATTTGCTGTCAACAATATCTGGAGAAACCAAACACAGATTGGGCGATCACTTTTCAGAGCACCCACATTTAGTCCACAGGGGTGACCTGAGCTTTCAGTTGCCTGGCACTTTGATTCAGCATTCCACGTCTTTCTGTCTGTGGGCTCCAGTACCGTAATAAGGCCAAACACAGGGGACAGCATTTCATCCTCCATCTGGGCATATTGCAGACTTCTGGACTTCATGCTGAATTTTCTAATGTTAGAAAACTCACTCCTTTTTTCTGTCTGTTTCAGAACTGACCATTTCTGTCTGTCATTGCTTTGGCCTGGTTTTTCTTTTTTTTGTGTGTGTATTTTTGGCCTGCTCTGCATAACTCACAGCTGCAATATTACCAATACATTACACAAAGAAGTGTAATCAGTTTTAACTACAACTCCAGTCATTCCCCCCCCCCCCACCCTTCTGTTGAGATAACTTGTTTTCTCTCTTTCCCTCTTCTAATGAAGGCTCCCAGAACTGAAACTTAAGCTGTTTTTCTATCAGTGCTAGTGCCCAGTTGCAAATTAATGGTGATGTAAATTGCTTCAAATTCCATTCCACTTAGGTAAACATCTTCAATTTCTATTCTAATTTTGGTCAATCATTCTACCTATTTTCACTTCTTAGTTTTCTCTGCAATGGCAGCAATCCGTATCATTCCTTGGTGTCGTCCCCTTTGTGAGATCAAATATGAGGCATTTTTTGAAGCTCCTTCTAAAGGAGACTGCTTAATATTTAACAGTTTCTCACTATTACATCAATGAACCTGCTATGCAAAGAAATGCAGATCCTGCTAATCAAAATTTTAAGAAGATGGCAGATGGTGTTAAATCTGATCAAGTGTGAAATGGCAGAACCCTTAACAGCATTAATTTACATCAGGACATTGGGCTCCAAGTCCATAGTTCCCTGAAAGTGGCCATACAAGTAAATTGAGTAATAATGAAGACCTATAGCATGTTTACCTTTATTGGTTGGGCTTCTGACTAAAAGAGCTTTGGGGGGAGTGCAGAAAAGGTTTTCCAGGATGCTGTCTGGATTATTAGGAGCTATGAAGAAAGCTTGGACAAACGTGGGCTGTCTTCTCGGAAGCATCAGAGGCTGAGGGGAGACCTAACAGAACACAGGTCATAGAACACAAAAAGCACAGTACAGGCCCTTCAGCCCATTATGTCATACCAACCAGTTAATCTACTCTAAAATCAATTTAGTGGAACTAAACTATGGCTGTTCAGACTAAACCTTCTTAGATGACTCATCCTCCTAACCATAGACAAACTCACAGAAGGAAATAGCATTGTTTTCTCTGAAGAGGCAGACACTCTGTTGGGATGAATGACAAGCTAAAGTAACTAAAGTAAAAGACAGGCCTGTGCTCTACCGATCTCCCAAATAAATCCAATTACCTTTCATTCGTGCATATCAACTCTGAAGTCCAGAATAACCTTCACTAAGGGCGAATGAGAGGTTGGGAAAATAAACTATAACATCAGTAAAAGATAGAAACTTAAAAAACAAACAAGAGAAAATCTGGAGATGCTGGAAATCCGAGCAACACACACAAAATGCTGGAGGAACTCAGCAGGCCAGGCAGCATCTATAGAAAAAAAAGCACAGTCGATGTTTCGGGCCGAAACCCTTCGGCAAACTTTTTAAAAATTGCTGTCATTAATATATCTATTTTGGATTATAGACCTCCAGGAGAACCACAACCTTGTCATGGCTTTGAGGCCTGCGTGCCTCAATGACTCGGAGAGCTATTATGACTAGATTCAGGGCATTATGCTTCGGCTCCATGTAAGGTTACCCATGACAAGCAAGTCAAAGGGTAAAAGCGGCCCACTGCTCCTCCAAGTTCAAGGGTTCAGCTCAGGGATAACTACCCTACCTGGTAAAACAAAATTGTTATGGAATCAGCAATGAAGAATCCTTCTGCAGTTGTGTGTGATGGTATTCCTGAGTCTCCACCTGGGACTTTCGTGACTGACAGTAGTGAAAGCCAAGAAGAAGCTACTGACACGATAAAGGAAGCCCTGAACACCCCCAGAAATGGAGGACCTTCATTGGCAATGGTGCAATGAGCGGTAAGAAAGTTTGGATTATATTGCATTGTGCAGGTTTTTGAGAAGTTGCAGTTCTTTATGTTCAAAAGAATTTGTACATTATAAGCTATCATCCAACAAATAAACCATTTCTTTGTCCATTATGCGGATGTAAGTTACTTCCCTGAATGCTGCAGACTTCAGCACTGTCATGCCACTCCTGGTACATCAGAAAGAAGAGTGGAGGGAAGGAAAATGAGACTCTTGTTCTGGCCCTACACCTCATTCAAGCAGGAATTTGTGTGTATCCAGCACTCCTACCCAGAATAAATGGGCTTGCGTTATTATTTTGTTCCTTTTGCATCTTTTCCATCACATCTCAAATCCAGTCAAACACTTATGAATTGTAGTCATCCAACTATAAAAAATTAAGGTCAATTTATACACTCTAAATTCTCACAAACAGGTAACAGTCAAATAATCCCTAATAGGCAATGTTGAGAAAGATTAAGAAACCAAGAGATAATAGCCCTTTCTTGTTCAAAAGTAACATGTGAGCTTTTTGTCAACCTTAAAAAAAACAGGTGAAGTCTTATCACAAACACGAGAAAATCTGCAGATGCTGGTGATCCAAAGTAACACACAAAATGCTGAAGGAACTCAGCAGGACAGGTAGCATCTATGGAAAAGAGTAAATAGTCAACATCTCGGGCCAAGACCCTTCATCAGGACTCATGAAGACAAATGAAGATGAATAAAACAGATGAAGCCTTATTGTTTGGGAAAAAACTGATTGATCCAAAGGGCCCATATCCATGATATATTCCTCGATGATTCTATAAGTTAATAAGACTCCACAGGTATTACTATAAAGATGTAGGTAAGCAAGATATGAAAACATTTAACAAATTACTTGCACTGACTGATTAAATGCTCAGAATAAGTCATGTCTGTCACTGACATTGAAGTCCATGACTGAAATTGGCTCCAAAGGAGAAGCTCTTAGAAAATACAGTATGTAATTTCCAAGCCATCCAATTATTACATTGAGAGAGAGAGATGGCATCCGTTAGTCTCGTGAGACCATGGATCTGCACCTGGAAAGTCTTGCTTCAGTCTGTGTTGGTAGAGCAGCATCTGTTGTGGCTGTAGAGGCCCACACGGGAGTGACAGTCTCCGCTGCTGCGATTGCACTTGAAGGCTCTGTCCTCTGGTGTTATCTTGGTGCTGTTTGTTCAGCGAGTACACTTTTTTTCAGCAGCAAGCCTCAGCTTCTCTGCTCCTCTTTGTAGACCTCTGCGTAGTTCCAGCCTCCAGCGAGAGCGATTGCTTACAATGTCCTCCCACCTCTCGACGTTCATGTTCAGTGACTTCATGTCTCTCTTGCAGACATCTTTGAAATGAAGATGGGGTCACCCTTGTGCTCTCTTGCCAGAGGCCAGTTCCCCGTACAGCAGCTCTTATGGGATTCTCCCGTCTGACATGTGGTGTACGTGGCCCAGCCAGCGGAGACGGCGTTGTTGGAGCTGGGTGAAGAGGCTGGGTATCTGGGTGCAGGCCAGGACTTCATTGTTGGTGACTCGGTCAGTCCACTTGATGTCCAGGATGCGTCTCAGGCTGTGAAGGTGGAAGGTGTTGAGACACCGCTCTTATCTGGAGTAGATGCTCCAGGTCTCGCTGCCGTAAAGCAGTGTGCTGAGGACGCAGGCCCTGTAGACTGCAACCTTGGTGTGCATCGTCAGCTTTCTGATCTCCCAGACTCTCTTTGTCAGCCTGGTGAATGTTGAGGCTGTTCGTCCAATCCGTCTGTCGATCTCGGGGTCTAGGGAGAGACTGTCCATGATGGTGGAGCCAAGGTATGTAAACTCATGAACTACCTCCAGCTTGTAGTTGCTGATGGTAATGGCAGGGGGCTGCACAACGCCTTGGCCCAACACGTTGGTCTTCTTCAGGCTGATGGTCATGGCATGCTTGTGAGAAGCTGTCCATGAGGCATTGCAGTTGCTCTTCAGTGTGTTGCCAGTGCCACGTCGTCTGTAAACAACATGTCCCTGATGAGTACTTCACGAACCTTGGTTTTCGCCTTCAGCTGGGACAGACTGAACAGCCTCCCGTCCGATCTGGTGTGGAGATAAGCACCATCAGTTGATGTTCCAAAGGCGTGCTTCAGCCTGACTGTGAAGAAGATGCCGAACAGGGTGGGGGCAAGCACACAGCCCAGCTTCACACCACTGCGGATGTTGATGGCCTCCGAAGAAGAGCCATCAAACTGAATGATGTCCTCCATGTCTGTGTGGAATGACAGAACTATCTTGAGGATAGCAATCGGTTATCCTTTCATATAGTTGTAGCCAGTAGTCATTTGCACAGCACCTGGCTGTTTCCTGGGCCTTGCTTCTTGCTGTCCTTAGCGCTTGCAGTGTTGCCTGGGTGGGGTGGCATTTGTGCTCTAGTAGTGCAACACGCTTTACCTCAATGACAGCAGTGAGCTTACTTGAGCTCACTTCAAAGCAGTCCTGTGTTTTGCCCCGTTTCTTCCTGAAGGCCTTGAGTGCAGTGTTGTGGATAGTGTCCCTGAGAGAGTCCTATCTCTGCTGAGCATCTGCTTCTGGTGGGTCTGCAAGGAGAGCATCCTCCAGTGACTTGATGAACTCTGCTGCTTTGTCTGGGTGTTGTGTCTTACTGGCATCGATGCGCCGCTTGCCTGGAGGCCTGGCGTAGAGCATCATCTTTGGCCGAAGTCTGATCTTGCAGAAAACCAGAGAGTGATCCATGTTGCAGTCAGCACTCTGAAAGGAGCGAGTCATGAGCACATTTCTCAGGCGTCTTGTGATTATCAGGCCTGACTGGTGCCAGTGCTTGGAGCAGGGTTACATTAATACTTGTAATAAATGCTGTGAAAAAAGCCATACTGAAGTTCATATCTATTTTTTATAAGCTTTCAAAAGCTTACAAAAAAATAGATGCCAAGTCCAATACGAATAGCCATGAATCCAGCAGACTGACACTTGCCTCTTATCCGGCTGATGATTGCCCTGTTCAGTTCTCCCTGGTCGATGCGCTGTACCTTTGTCAATGCTATTGATGCTGACGAAGGACTGTAACATGATTGAAGCTCACAGCACAGAAAGGGCCATGTGGTTGTCATCCCTGTGCCAGCTCAAAGAAAGACAGTTCATTTGACCAGGTATGGACTGTGATTTACCAGTCTGACACCCGAGTAACAATGTCACTCACTGGAAGTTTGACATGATACCAGTTTGCCATACAGCAACCTTTGAAGGATTTATTAATTGGCTTCGAATTAATGTTGAATCAAGTGTGCAACTTGACTTAGTTGCTGCCATTCATCAGTACAAAGTATGACAGCTAGTACAAGAGGCACCAGCTTTCGATTTCAGGTAAACAACATCAAAGCACATCACGTTAATTTCCAGAGGGGCTCTTAGGGGAGGAATTTAAACATGTCAGCTTGCAAGCAACAGCTTCTGACAGGGCTGACAAATCTCCACTACGTTCCCCACTCAGTCCAATGCCATTTAACTACTACTGTGTATAGTTACTAATAACTACATACTGGCTGGTAAGGACACATTGTGGAGTCTTGGTATGCATTTGGCAGATACAGTATATATAGCAAAGTGATCAAATTTTACACTGTGAATTCTAATAAGCTAGTTTATAATGCTGTAATCAGCGAGGATAATTTTTTAGCAATCAGAAATACATTTTCCCTTCCCTAGCCCAGAAGCACTCAGGCCGATTGCAATCATTTTACTGGAATACACACTGACCTACCGTAGAGGCAAGCATACTTTCATGCATAGAACCCATTATCACAGGTATTATTCTACCCATTTGTGAGGTTACATAAGGAGCTAACAATGCTTTTATTTTCACTAAATTCACAAATGGCTAAAAGTCAAAGTGCAAAGTAAATTTATTATCAAAGTACATATATGTCACCATATACAACCCTGGGATTCATTTTCTTGCAGGCTTACTCATTAAATCCATCATCGAATAAAAATCATAATAGAATCAGTGAAAGACCACACTAACTTGTGCAAATACAAAAAGGAAAAAAATAATAATTGATGCACCATCAATAACTCTCTGAGACGGGAGGCGAACGATAGGCTTTTATTAGCTGCAAGAGACCACTATTAGCAGCAAGAGACCACCACACTACATCCTGGAGACTGAGGGAGGAGCAATGCCTCCAATCGCCTTTATACAGGGGTCTGTGGGAGGAGCCACAGGAGCAGTCAGCAGGGGGGGCGTGTCCAGACAGGTATATGTAGTTCACCACATCCACCCCCCCTTTGTTTTAAAAGAGAGTCCCCATGGGGCGAAGTTTCTTACAAGTATATTTACAGGTCAAGTCTATCGGGCGGTCGAGTCTGTCGCTGCGATCTACGTAGCACCGGTGGTGATTGCACCGGTGACGGTGGTTGTGCTGGCTCCGGCCTGACTTGAGGTGCCAGCCCATTAGGCATCAGTAACCCCTCATGCATGTGCGTGGCGCTCGGTATGGGAGTGTCATGAGGAGTCTGTGTAGGGCTTGGAGTGCACTGTGTCTCGTGGGTATACACCTAGGTGGGTACGGGGTCCATAGTCACCGTGGAGTGTTCGGGGTAGGGGTCTGGTGCTCCTGCGGGCGCCAGGTCGCAGACAGAGACCATCAGGTAAGACCACGTAGGAATACTGGGGGTTCGCATGTAGAAGGTGAACCCTCTCGACCATCGGGAGTATTTATTGCTCCTCACATGTTTCCGGAGCAGCACTGGCCCTGGGGACGTCAGCCAAGCCGGTAGGGTGGTCCCAGTGGCAGACTTCCTGGGAAAAGAGAATAGGCGCTCATGAGGGGTGGCATTGGTGGACGTACATAACAGGGAGCGGATAGAGTGGAGTGCCTCAGGGAGGATCTCCTGCCAGCGAGAGACCGGCAATCCCTTTGACCTAAGGGCTAAGAGTGTGGCCTTCCACACAGTGGCATTCTCCCTCTCCACCTGTCCATTTCCCCGGGGATTATAGCTCGTGGTCCTACTAGAAGCAATACCCCTAGCCAGCAGGTACTGGCGCAGCTCATCACTCATAAACGAGGACCCTCTATCACTGTGGATATAGCAGGGGTATCCGAACAGAGTGAAGAGCTGGCGCAGGGCTTTTATGATGGACGTGGCAGTGGTATCGGGTCAGGGGATGGCAAAGGGGAACCGCGAGTACTCGTCGATTATGTTGAGAAAGTAGACATTGCAGTCGGTGGAGGGAAGGGGGCCTTTAAAGTTCACACCCAGTCGCTCAAAGGGGCAGGTGGCCTTGATAAGTTGTGCCTTTTCAGGACGGTAGAAGTGTGGTTTGCACTCAGCGCAGACTTGGCAGTCCCTGGTCATCGTCCTGATTTCCTCAAGGGAGTAAGGCAGGTTCCGGGCTTTCACGAAATGGTAAAATCGGGTGACCCCCGGATGGCAAAGATGTGCATGGAGGGCGTATAGCTGGTCGAGCTGTGCGCTGGCACACGCTCCCCGGGATAGGGCATCAGGGGGCTCATTGAGCCTTCCAGGCTGGTACAGGATATCATAGTTGTAGGTGGAGAGTTCCATTTTCCACCTCAAAATTTTATCATTTTTGATTTTGCCCCACTGTTGGTTGCTGAACATGAACGCAACTGAGCGCTGGTCGGTCAGCAAGGTGAACCTTTTTCCGGCGAGATAGTGCCTCCAGTGCCTAATAGCTTCCACTATGGCCTGGGCTTCTTTCTCCACTGCAGAGTGCCGAATTTCAGGGCCCTGAAGGGTACGAGAGAAGAATGCTACCGACCTTCCTGCCTGATTGAGGGTAGCAGCCAGCGCAAAGTCGGAGGCGTCACTCTCTACTTGGAAGGGAATGGTCTCGTCCACCGCATGCATCATTGCTTTGGCAATGTCCCCTTTAATGCGGCTGAAGGCCGCGCGGGCCTCGGCTGAGAGGGGAAATGCGGTGGACTTGACAAGGGGGCGGGCCTTGTCTGCGTAGTGAAGGACCCATTGGGCATAATAGGAAAAGAAGCCCAGGCACCATTTGAGGGCTCTGAGGGTGGTGGGAGGAGGGAGTTCCAACAGAGGGTGCATACGGTCGTGGTCAGGGCCAATGAACCCGTTCTCCACGACATACCCAAGAATAGCAAGTCGGGTGGTTCCAAACTCACACTTGTTCCTGTTATAGGTAAGGTTAAGAGCTTTGGCCACTTGGAAAAATCGTTGGAGGTTAGCGTCGTGATCCTGCCAGTTGTGACCGCAGATGGTGATGTTATCCAGATATGGGAACGTGGCCTTCAGTTGGCACTGGTCCACCATCCGGTCCATTTCCCTCTGGAAGACAGAGACACCATTCGTGACACCGAAAGGGACACGCAGGAAGTGATAGAGTCTGCCGCCCGCCTCGAAGGCGGTGTAGGGGCGGTCCTCCGGGCGGATGGGGAGCTGGTGGTAAGCGGATTTCAGGTCTATGGTCAAGTACACCTTGTACTGAGCTATCTGATTGACCATATCCGCGATGCGGGGTAGGGGGTACGCGTCAAGCTGCGTGAACCTATTGATGGTTTGACTATAGTCCACGACCATCCTATTTTTCTGCCCGGTCCGAACAACGACCACCTGGGCCCTCCAAGGACTTGTGCTTGGCTCAATGATCCTCTCCCTGAGCAGCCTCTGCACCTCCGACTTAATGAAGGCCTGTCCCCCGCACTGTACCTCCTGCTTTTAGTTGCCACAGGTTTACAGTCGGGGGTCAGGTTGGCGAACAGCGGTGGGGGAGGGATCTTGAGGGTGGAGAGGCTGCAAGAGGTGTCAGTAGCGCAGCTGTCGGCATGGTGCTGGGTGGGATGTGTGGGTCAGTGTGTGTGTGTGGTCAGTAGTGGGGTATATGACGAAGCCCCACAAAACTGAGGATTTCTGACAGTGATTGGTGGGAGGGGCCCGTCATACTCCATTGTCACACTTTTCAGGTGGCTCTGGAAGTCGAGCCCCAATAGCACAGGGGCACACAGTTGAGGCATGACCAGTAATGCAAAGTCCCGATATTCTGTGCCCTGCACCACCAATGTTGCTACACAACCCCCCGGATGTCTGTGGAATGCGATCCAGAAGCCATGGTGACCCTCGGCTGTGTCACGAGTCCGCAGCGTTGCACTGTGTCCGGGTGAATAAAACTCTCAGTGCTGCCCGTGTCAAACAGGCAGCTAGGCCTGTGCCCCTCCACCAGGATGTCCATCATTGACCTTGCAAGCTGGTGTGGAGCGCTTTGGCTGAGGGTTACGGAGGCCAGAGTTGAACCGCCGTCTCGATGTCCGGTAAGCACCCGTGGGTCGGAGGCGGGGCGAGGTGGCGCCGACAAAGATGGCCGCCCCCATGCCTCGCACAAGGCGAGCAGGCAAGATGGCGGCGACCAAGATGGCGACCCCCATGCCTCGCACACGGCACTGCTCGACCCCCGCTCGTGGTTTAGACTTACAGGCCTTGGCGAAGTGACCCTTCTTTCCGCACCTGGAGCAGGTAGCTTTTCGGGCCGGGCAGTGATTTCGGGGGTGCTTTTCCAGTCCGCAGAAGTAACACTATGCGGACTTGCAACTGGCAGGAGCCGTGGTTGATTGCAGGGAGTTCACGGGCTTGCGACTGGCAGCAGCTGTGGTCGATTCGCCGGAGGGTTGCGGGGTCTGCAGCGTCCATGAGGCTGGCGGGAGATCGTGTGCCTGGACAGCGTCAGCGTTGTGCAGAGCAGCCTCCAGCGTGTCGGCCAGCTCGATCGCTGACTGTAAGGTAAGATTGCTCCGCATGCTGTTCCGCCGTCAGTCCCCTGCAGAGTGTCTGTAGGGCCCGGACAAACTCAGCGCTCGACTCTCCGGCCCGCTGCTGCTGTGTCGCTAAGCAATGTCTTGCGTAGACGGTGTGCACCGGCCGCAGGTACTGTCTTTTGAGGGCGTCCAGTGCCTCTTGGTAGGTCGGCAGGTCTCTGATAAGGGAGTATACCAGCGGACTGACTCTGGAGAGGAGAACTTTGTGCATGATAGCAGGCTCAGTCATGCGAATCTCTTCCAAGTACGATTGGAAGCATGCAAGCCAGAGTTCAAAGGCAATGGCTGCTCCGGGAGCTTGAGGATCAATGTCCAATCTGTCCGGTTGTAAAATACTCTCCATGTTTTAAAATTGCAGCTAATAAAATTGATGCACCATCAATAACTCTCGGAGACAGGAGGTGAACGATAGGCTTTTATTAGCTGCAGGAGACCATGATTAGTAGCAAGAGACCACCACACAACATCCTGGAGACTGAGGGAGGAGCAGTGCCTCAATCGCCTTTATTCAGGGGTCTGTGGGAGGGGCCACAGGAGCAGTCAGCAGAGGGGCGTGTCCAGACGGGTATATGTAGTTCACCAATAATGAAGAGTCTTTGAAAGTGAGTCCATAGGTTGTGGAAACATTTCAATGATGGGGCAAGCAAAGGTGACCCTTTAGATCAAGAGCCTGATAGTTGAGGGGCAGTAATTGCTCCTGAACCTGGTGATGTGACTCCTGAGGCTCCTGTACCCTTTTCCTGATGGCAGCAGCAGAAAGAAAGTGTGGCCCGGGCGGTGAGGAACCCTGATGATGGATGCTGCTTTCCTGCAACAACACTCGTGCAGATGAGCTCAATGGTGGGGAGGGTTTTACCCATGATGGGCAAGGCCATGTCCACTACATTTTGTGGGATTCTCCATTCAAGGGCATTGGTGTTCCCATACCAGGCAGTGATGCAGCCAGTGAAAATACTCTCCACCACACTTCTATAAAAGCTTGTCAAAGTTTATGATGTCATACTGAACCTCCTGAAGAAGCAGAGGCGCTGCCATGCTTTCTTCATAATCGCACTTGCATGCTGGGTCCAGGACAGGTCCTCCAAAGTGACAGCAGCAAGGAATTAGAAGTTGCTGACCCTCTCCTCCTCCAATCCTCCAATGAGGACTGGCTCATGGGCCTCTGGTCTCCTTCTCCTGAAGTCAGTAATCAGCTCCTTGGTCCTGCTGGCATTGAGAGGCTGCTGGTGTGGCACCACTCAGACAGATTTTCCATCTCCCCTGAGATATTGATCACTGGAAGCGAAGCCCTGTTGTCACCTATGTCACTTGATTTTACTTTGTGAGCAGTGATAGCATTCAAGCCCAGCCACAACTGTTGAGCATCCTTCATTGATTCAAGTTTACTTCAAATGTAGGGTACCATGCTGATATTGAACTGTACCATGGATCGGAAGGTCAAAAGATTATAGGGTCAATTTCATAGCTTATTACTTAGAGCTACGAGTATGCTGGTAAAACTCCCCAAGTTGCTTGCTCCCCACACACCAGCACAGCAGTGGAAAGGGTGAGTAGCTTCAAGTTCCTAGGCCTCAGTATTTTGGAGGATCTGTCCTGTTGTGGTAAACTATGTATACCTGTCTGGACACACCCCTCTGCTGACTGCTCCTGTGGCTCCTCCCACAGACCCCTGTATAAAGGCGATTGGAGGCACTGCTCCTCCCTCAGTCTCCAGGATGTTGTGTGGTGGTCTCTTGCTGCTAATAGTGGTCTCTTGCAGCTAATAAAAGCCTATCGTTCGCCTCCCGTCTCCGAGAGTTATTGATGGTGCATCACCTGTGCTCAACACATTGATGCAATCACGAAGAAGGCATGCCAGCCGGCTTACTTCATTAGGAGTATGAGGAGATTTGTAATGTGATTCTACAAATTTACAGTGGAAAGTACTGTATTCTGACCAGATGCATCACGGGCTGGAATGGAGCCTCCAATGCACAGGCTCACAAGAGGCCACAGAGGCTTGTAGTCTCAGCTAGCTCCATCATCACACAACCCTCCCCACCATCAAGGAGACTTTCAAAAGGTGGTGCGTCAGGAAGGTGGTTTCTATCTCTAAGGACCCTCATCTTCTGGGACATGCTCTCTTATTGCTACCATCAGCAAGGACTAGCGGAACCTGAAGACTCACATTAAATGATTCAGAAACAGCGTCTTCCCCTCTGCCATCAGATTTGTGAACAATTACTGAAGCCATGAACACTAACCCCTTATTCCTTTCGTTGCACTATTTATTTATTTTGTAATTTATATATCTTTGTACTGTACTGTTTCTGCAAAACAATAAATTTTACATAAATCTGTGATAATAAACCTGATACTGATTCTAATTCCTCCATTGACCCGTTATCTCTGATTCTTACCGGCACTCCTGGACAGATGGCGAACTGAATTGTCCAAGGTCACTACTTCTCTGGACGAAGCTTGCTGCTTACGATGGGACAGCCCTGCCATGGTAACCAGGGTGAAGCAGCTGTGTAAATTCTCGAGTCTAGAAGAGTAAAAGTGCTGGATTATCTAGCTTGTAGAGCACATTACTCCTGGAGAATACAGGCAGTGGTTTACAGGAGACGAAAGAAGGTATCGGGAAAATTAGCAGTAAAAATTTGTCTTGGAACTTGATCGATCAGCAACCACACACATATGTAGAAATTGTTTTAAAAATCCTTTTAACCAAAGTGGATTGGTTTAATGCTCTTTTCTGGATCAAACTGGACTGGGAATTTATTGACACCATTTCTATTAGACCAAGTGATGCTTTTCTAGCGTCAGACGTAGAGGTAACCAACATCTGCAGAGACACTACTGGAGTTCCTACCTCCCTTAAAGATATATCACCCCATGACACCAACTGGATAAAAGTCAGGTCTGACGATCAAAGTAGTTGAGACCATCAAAAATACACCCAATATCTGCTGGTAATGAGAATCAATCTCATTGAGTATATGTAATCTCACTGCATTTCAAGAGCAGTGGTCTTTAGCATAGTTCACTAACCAAGGAACTGCCTAGGCAGAAAAATCTTTCTGTGTGGAATGCTGTCAGGCATGCAGTTTTCAGCTTTCTTTCAGTAAAAACAAATATTATGCATATATATGTCTTGCACTTTCAGAAAATTCATAGAGATTGCAGTAGTTAGGCTCATTTCAAAGTGACCTACACACAGAAAAGCTGAGTATTTTTTGAAGATGATATTTTGGGAAACGGTGATTCCAGAAGGACAAGGGCATTCATGTGCTGAAAGCTAACATGCAGGTGCAGCAGACAATGAGACAGATAGACAGACAGACAGACAGACATACTTTATTGATCCAGAGGGAAATTGGTTTTCATTACAGCCACGCCAACCAAGAATAGTGTAGAAATATAGCAATATAAAAACCAGAAATAATTAAATAATAATAAGTAAATTATGCCAAGTGGAAATAAGTCCAGGACCAGCCTATTGGCACAGGGTGTCTGACACTCCGAGGGAGGAGTTGTGAAGTTTGATGGCCACAGGTAGGAATGACTTCCTATGATGCTCAGTGTTACATCTTGGTGGAATGAGTCTCTGGCTGAATGTACTCCTGTGCCTAACCAGTACATTATGGAGTGGATGGGAGTCATTGTCCAAGATGGCATGCAACTTGGACAGCGTCTACTTTTCAGACACCACCGTCAGAGAGTCCAGTTCCACCCCCACAACATCGCTGGCCTTACGAATGACTTTGTTGATTCTGTTGGTGTCTGCTACCCTCAGCCTGCTGCCCCAGCACACAACAGCAAACATGATAGCACTGGCCACCACAGACTCATAGAACATCCTCAGCATCGTCCGGCAGATGTTAAAAGACCTCAGTCTCCTCAGGAAGTAGAGACAGCTCTGACCCTTCTTGTAGACAACCTCGGTGTTCTTTGACAAATCCAGTTTATTGTCAATTCGTATCCCCAGGTATTTGTAATCGTCCACCATGATGTGTCGGCCCGTAGTGCAGGAGGATTTGAGTACAAATGTAAAAATGCTTCTTCCTTTTTTATGTAGGACCTTAATTATATGGGATCTGGGTGACACTACAATAGTTTAGGTTCCTTACCCAAAAAGTTTATATATCATGGGGAAAGTGTGATATTGATTCAGTACGTGGTTCAAGAGTTAACCAGTGTGGAAAACTTCGTTCTCCTCAACTCTGGAGTCTCTGGAGTCACTTTCAGGGACTCTGTATCTCATGTCCTCAGTATTATTGATATACTTATTTATTATTTTAATTGCACAGTTTGTCTTCTTTTACACATGGTTGTTTGTCAGTCTTCGTGTGTAGTTTCTCATTGATTCTATTTTAATTATCTGTTCTACTGTGAATGCCTGCAAAAAGATAAATCTCCTTGGTATAGAGTGACAGATGCATTCTTTCATTATAAATTTACTTTGACCTTTGAACGTTGCCACTGCTCTTTTTGAATTCTTTGATCAATATCTCTCTTTGTGTGCTTTATCTTGGTGATTTATACCTTCAAGGCAAGTAAAAGGACAAAGGTCAGATCCAGTGCACACACGGAGTTAGCTATCCGTCTGAGAACCCAACATGACCTGTTATACTTGGAGCTAGTCACGGGTGTTTTCACTGGACTCCCATAGCTCAGTGCTCTCTGGTCTTCATGCAGGTTAGTCTCTTGGCTCAGGTGGTGCCAGTGCCTGCTTCGCTGTCTTGGTAGCACCGTAGAGTTATTACACTGGATTTGTTGGTGGTTGTCGCAAACACCAGAACAGAGTTTCTTTACTTCAAAAATAAACTTTTTGATCATACACACAAAAAAAAACATTCTTAGTATCATTTGACCAATATGTTCAGTAGTGTAAGACATTTTCTGACATAGCACCATTGTTGCTCGTGTGGCTCTCCTGGGAGATATTCCCTTTTGTTGTTTCAGAGCCACCAGACCCGGCCCCTCAATGTCCAGCAGCAGAAGAGGCCAAGGTTGTGGTCCTTCCCCACAGAGACTCTGTACTGGCTCCACTGAGCTTCAGTGCTTCTCTCAGCCCATACCCCTCAAGCCTGGAATGTATCATCGGGCAGCATTCCCTCACTGACATCTCTTTTCCACTTCAAATATACAGTAGACTTAATTACCATTTTAAAAAAATATACAAAGGAGGAAACAGTGCCAAAAAATATTTTACATTTGCAATCATGACATTTAACCGTGTAAATATTACACTTGATGTCCCTGGGAATAGTCCGTAGATCATGTTAAGCAACTGCTGGGATGAACTGGGACGTGCGTCTGTCTCCAAATCCTCTTAGCAAATCCACAGTGTGCAACCTCTCCTTCCCCACCGCAGCCATTCTGAGGGTAGCGTACACTGGGAGTGATATGTTATCTCTAGAGGAAAGAGCTGATTGAGTTGGCGCCTCTCAATGCAAGCCAAGCGAGGTCTTAGTGCTTGGTCAGATCTGGCAACGAGCTCCTCTGCCAGATAGCTTGGACCGTTTTCTCAGGAAACAAGCCCACAGAATGCAAAGTGTCCCTGTCTAGTAGTTTTGGCAGCATGCTCTGTGGTGACCCCTGCCTGATGGACTTCTCGTCAAACGTGTTCACTTGGATGAACTCTTTCACAAGGGACAGGTAGTACCAATCCTGGTCACTGGCATCTGTCTGTTGCATTGCCACTTTCTTCCCTTTCAAGCAGCTGGTTACTTCATTGTTGGTATTTCTCCTGGGACATTCTCCTTTTTACCACCTCCCATTCCCCTTCTTGCCCCTCTTCCCTCCCCTCTTGTCATGCTGGGCAGAGTTATCATTATTTGCTCAGGTGGGGTTAGTTATTCCCCTGCTGTGGCCTTCTGGAAACTTCTTTTGGCTTGACCAATTAGAGGATAAAGTTGGGTTGCCATTTCACTTTAACAGATGATGAGTTCAAGGGAAGCTTCGAATGCAATCCTCCATAGAAGGTAGGGGCAGGAGATTGAGGCTTCATTGAGTGGATTCTCTATGCTTTCTCCTTCCCTGAACTGTCGCATATTAAATATTCACAGAGCTGATGAATACATCAGCAAATGGTTTGTAATGCATGTATTTCCATAGTATCCCTAACCTGTGAGCTCATTCCTAATGTGGAAGATCTGCTTTGGCTAATTGTGATGTGAGGGAGCAAATTCACTTGGGAGTCCCAATGCAGGATTCATTATAGGTTAAAGTACAGGTCGAGCCAGTAGGAAGGAAAGCAAATGTAGTATTAGCATTCTTTTCGAGAGGACTGGGCTATAACAGTAAGGATGTAATGCTGAGTATTTATAAGGCATTGGGTTTAATGTTGAGGCTCTGTAACACATTTGAAGTATTGTGAGCTGTTTTCGGTCCCAGGTCTAAGAAGCAATATGCTGGAATTGGAGAGGGTCCAGAGGAGGTTTATGAGAATGATCCCAGGAATGAAAGGGTTAACATGTGAGGAGCATTGGTAACTCTGGGCCTGAACTTGCTGGAGTTAAAAGAATGAAGGGGGGATCTCATTGAAACATACCAAATAACGCAAGGCCTGGATTGAGTGCACATAGAGAGGTTATTTCTGTTAGTGTGATAGCCTACAATCAAACAACTGAATGGCCTAATTCGGCTCCTAGGTCTTAAGATTTGGATCTTCCACTTGTCTAAAGATCAACCTTTCCAACCTTCCCATGAGTCCCAGCTTTCCATTAGTGGGGATCTACTTGGCCACAATAAAATGTAATCTGATTTCCTTACTTTCTCAGTCAAGTTTCCTGATAACACCAGGTGTCACTTTAAATAAACACAAACATTACAAGGTTCCCAGTCATACACTCAGTGATCATTGAAGGTTTTAGCTTTCACCCAAAAACTCGAATTGAGAGGCGACATGACCAGTGATCCGAAACTGCAAAAACAGCAGGCACATATTAAAGTGAAATGCCTGGTCCAATCTGCACTAAATACCTATTAATGAATCCGGTTTCAAATCAAATCTATCTCTGGTTGATTATATTTATCCGTGATTAGTTTTGAACTATTTTGATGCATGCATGTGAAGTTTGCTAAAATATTTGTCTCACATCTCACAAGAGACCTCTAGTGGTAAGTATCATTATTGCTGAGCCTCTGGCAATGATCTTTGATGAGGATCATCAATGGTGACAGGAGAGGTTCCGGAGGATTGGAGGGTTGCAGATGTTGTTCCTTTATTCAAGAAAGGGAGCAGAGATAGCCCAGGAAATTATAGACCAGTTAGTCTTACTCCAGTGGTTGGTAAGTTGATGGAAAAGATCCTGAGAGACAGGATTTATGAACATTTGGAGAGGCATAATATGATTAGGAATAGTCAGCATGGCTTTGTCAAAGGCAGGTCATGCCTTACGAGCCTGATTGAACTTTTGAGGATGTGACTAAACACACTGATGAAGGTAGAGCAGTAGATGTAGTGTATATGGATTTCAGCAAGGCATTTGATAAGGTACCCCATGCAAGGCTTATTGAGATAGTGAGGAGGCATGGGATCCAAGGGGATGTTGCTTTATCAATCCAGAACTGGCTTGCCCACAGAAGGCAAAGAGTGGTTGTAGACGGGTCATATTCTGCGTGGAGGTTGATGACCAATGGTGTGCCTCAGTAATCTGTACTGGAACCCTTTCTCTTCGCGATTTTTATAAATGACCTGGATGAGGAAGTGAAGGGATGGGTTACTAAATTTGCTGATGACACAAAGGTTGGAGGTGTTGTGGATAGTGTGGAGGGCTGTCAGAGGTTACAGCAGGACATCAATAGGATGCAAAACTGGGCTGAGAATTGGCAGATAGAGTTCAACCCAGATAAATGTGATGTGGTTCATTCTGGTAGGTCAAATATGATGGCAGAATATAGTATTGATGGCAAGACTCTTGGCAGTGTGGAGAATCAGAGGAATCTTGAAATCTGAGTCCACAGGACACTCAAAACTGCTGCGCAGGTTGACTATGTGGTTAAGAAGGCATACGGTGCATTGGCCTTCATCAATCGTGGGATTGAGTTTAAGAGTCGAGAGGTAATGTTGCAGCTATATAGGACCCTGGTCAGACCCCACTTGGAATACTGTGCTCAGTTCTGGTCACCTCACTACAGGAAGGATGTGGAAACTATAGAAAGGGTGCAGAGGAGATTTACAAAGACGTTGTCTGGATTGGGGAGCATGCCTTATGAAAACAGGTTGAGTGAACTCGGCTTTTTCTCCTTGATGTGACAGAGGATGAGAGGTGACTTGACAGAGGTATGTAAGATGATGAGAGGTATTGATCGTGTGGATGGTCAAAGGCTTTTTCCCAGGACTGAAGTGCCTAGCACAGGAGGGCACAGTTTTAAGGTGCTTGGAAGTAGGTACAGAGGAGATGTCAGGGGTAAGTTTTTTACACAGGGAATGGTGAATGTGTGGAATGGGCTGCCAGCGACGGTGGTGGAGGCGGATACGATAGGGTCTTTTGAGAAACTCCCGAACATGGAGCTCAGAAAAATAGAGGGCTATGGGTAACCCGAGGTAATTTCTAAGTAAGTACATGTTCGGCACAGCATCGTGGGCCAAAGGGCCTGTAATGTGCTGTAGGTTTTCTATGTTTCTTTTGACTTTAAGAACATGAAATGCAAATAGGTTGTGGAATATATAGCCAGCCAGAGAGCCTTTGGTAAAGGAGAATGCATCATCACTAATCAGCACATTAAGAGTTCATAAATATGCAGAATGCCTTTCAATAGAATTTATCATTATGTTTGTTTAAGATAGTCTCTTGTAAAACAGCTCTCCCCTATTCTGAGCTGGATGCTTTTCCGGCATCCTTTTCTCACCAGACCTTCCCACAGAACACACAGTTTTATAATCAAGAAAAAGATGCTAAACTGATTCAAAGTGGGGAAATAAACAAAGGGTGAATTTGCAATGTAGAGGAGGGTGGCAAATTCAACAGAACACTTTAGGAGGCTGGTAAGGGAGAAGAATGTCAGTATGAACTTATGGGTTGGAAGGAGATGTGTAATTGTGAGCTGTTTGGGTAAAACACTCCTATGAACTGAGTCTAAGGAGAATAGTGAAACTCAATAAAGTGAATAATGGAAGGGTGAATTTTATACAATAGAACACAAATTATAGGAGCAGGGATGGGCCATATTAACTTTCAAGCCTGCTCTTCAATTTAACAGGAGTGTGGTGAAACGAGCTTGCCTTCAATTCCACTTTTCTGGTGCTCCCTCATTTCCCTTGAATTGTCTATGAACCCAAAAATCTCTGTTTATCTCACCCTTGACTGCATACCACGACTCAGCCTCCAGAGTTCCAAACATTCATGACCATGATTGTTCATAACCCATCAGCAATGCTCTTGACTACTTCATTTCAAACACTGTGATGAAAATCATCAGGAGGTATAATTATGTAGAAGTTATAGAAATTGAATGTGAAGGCTGGTGGGCTAAGGAATCAATACATATCCCTGTGAAATCCACCAGTTACAATTTGCCAACCTGAAATGATCCATGCATCCTGACCTACTGGTTTCTGTAAATTAACTAATTTTCTTTTCATGTTAACCCTCAATACCATGGGTTTTTATATGATCTTTTATGAGTTACCTCATAAAATGCCTTTTGGAAATTCAAAATTAACACAGTTTCTTGTTCCCCTTTATCTTCCCTCGTAATATACCTAATAAATCTGCAAAAAAACAATCCCTTATTAATTCTGCTTTGGTTTCTAAGTGCCATGTTACATATTCCTTTCCAAAAGATTTCAGAATTTTCCCAACAATCTGCTCAAATGTCTTATGGTCTATCAACATTTGACTAATTTGCTTCCTTTTCAAAGTAGTTTTATTTCATTTGCAGTTTTTTTTTATACAGCCTTCTAGAACCTTTGGAAAAGGTTCAAAACTGAAATTTCTAGAGTAATTTGGAAAATCATAACCTATGCATTCAGTTTTTCGACAGACGCCATTTTAAGACTTAGGATACAGGCCAACAGACCTAGGGAACTTGCCAGAGTTTAGTCTAGTCTCTGCCTTTTCAATAATGACAGTAATTGCTATAAATTCCTCCCTCACTTTTGCTCCAAATAATCTAATTTTATTGTTGGAAGAGAGTGTAGTATGAATGCTCAGATGAAAACCCTAATGTTCATCTTTTTCAGAACTTAGGTTAAAATCTTTCAATTGTATTGTACAGTAATGTTGACCAAAATATAAAAGTTTAATTTTACCAATGCCACTAACACTGCAAATGAGCAAGCTTTATGAATGGAGCTGGAAGCTGGGTTTGTTCTTGGTCATAGTCATAGATTATCCACTACAATGGAAAGTACATTTAAAATAATATATAGAAGAATAATTAATTCTTTAAGAGTAATTTGCTTCAAAGGCTTGACCTGAACCATTGACCATCCACTTGCCTCCACAGCTGGGGCTTGATCTGCCGAGAATCTCCAGTTGTTTGTTTTTGAAAGCAACTGGAGTATTTTCATTAAAACAAAGTCTGTAAAGAATCTTCAAGCAAACAAAATATTTCCTGGAAGCTTGGCCTTGGATCGTTTGCTAGAAAATATTTTTTGTCTGCAACAATGCATGAATTGTTAGGCTTTCTTTAGGAGCTTCTTCCGAGAGTTTGAAGATAAGTCTATGCCTACAGTTTTATTGTGTCATTATTTGCCTTCTCATTTAATGGCCTGGTTTACTTCTGCTAGCTATTTCATATCACAGAGGTCTCTAAGCTCTAACTTTTGTTTTTCTGGTTTGCTTGATGAGCAGGAACAGATTTATGAAGCTATTATATCCTTAGATGATACAGCACAGCCCAGAGATTAATTCTGATGTATTTCTGCTCCAGCTCCAAAAGGAGCCTCATGTTATGGTCAGCATAATTAAAGACACTGAGTCTGATAGGTCTGAAGTCTTTGAAAAAAGTGATTGTGAAACTACAAACTCTCCTGAGAAACTAGTCAGTTGGATAGGTGGCAAACAGCAAATGAGACTGGGTCAGGTGGTCCAGAGGATCTGCCTCCATGCTGTAAAGTGTGACTCCATGGGTGATCCTTCTATTATCGGTCTTTTACTTCCATCGCTCTGAAACACTAATCTCATTACGATTTTTTTTCTGGCATCATGGGGATTGGGTGGAGCTCGTACAATTTTGAATTCAGCTCAGACGATTAGGATGCAACTTGCACACGGTGCCCGTTTGCAGCGGTTATGTATAATGCAATCAGAAAGTGACTGTAATTAGGTACCTGATTACCATTTTAATCAATTATCCACCTTTCTCTGCAAAACGGAATTTGGGACTGCAATACGGCCCAGCATTTTGTTAGAAGGTGAATTTACCAGTACATTTGTATTGTCCGTACTTGATCAAACAGTTCCTGCAGTTGAATTAAGGTCTCCAATAGAAATGATAGAATATTTAAGAACTCAAACTGAACAGCTTCCTTACTTGATGCACTGGATATTACAGGAAATAACTTTTATTTTTATCTGCTCAGTTCAACTATTTTCAGCAACTACAGAATGATCACAGGCTTGCCCAAACAGTGAAGATACCAAGATAAATGCATAAACCGTTAGATCATAGTCAAGGTTCAAAGTGAAGTGGTTACATTTGCATATATGTACAGGAAAACAAAACCATAACAGACAGCAAACAGGAACTGCCTGTTTATATGAGGGAGCTGTAATTACATTAGGAATGTAAGGAGTTTAGCAAATTTTTTTGGCACAAATGAAGTTTTAGTTGGAATCGAAGTGCTATTATATTATATCTACAGTTTTATCAGCTTTTATTTCTCTTCATATTGGGTGATTATTAATTCAGCCTGTCTTATAATATTGATCAATAATAGCAGAGGTTTACAAGACAGAGATATCACAAGTAAAGTTGCTCAAAGGACGGTTAGCAGACTTAAATTTGTTTGATCCATGTGAAACAAATAATCACAGTGAAGTAAAATATTATCCCGATAATAAAATAGAAACTAGAAGCTGATATGTGTTAGATAAGAGTTCATTCGAACTGACAACCAATAACTTGCGACACAAACATCTTAGAAATCAATTATTCAAATTTCTCCTTACCATTCGAGCATGAACAAATTATCCTCCACCCATGATCGTTTTATGTCACTTATTCACCATTCCATACAGAAACATTTAAGTTAATGCCAATTATAACCCAAACATTTTCAAATCAATAGGTTCAGTTCAGTATATTCACTGCTTAGCAAACTTAATTTACTTAGATATCTAAATAATATCAGTGTCTCCTGAGAGATTTTGGCATTTGCTGACACAAAATTTCCCAGCCTCAACAGGATGAATTACAGATTCGTTCTTTAGTCTGCATTGGATTTTCATCAATATCTCCTAGCCATTTTAACTGAGAGCTGCCAGCACGCAGCCTGGTTCAACATTCTGATCTAAGTGTTCCAACGCTTGGAAAATAATTACTTTTATGTTTCACTTCCCTTTCACGTCATACCCCCATAACTATCTGGAACTAAAGCTAAGAACAGATTTGAGTAGATGGTAACACTATATTAGCTAATACTATTTTCAACACACTTTGCCATATTTTTCAGAACAAAGAAAATGCCCATTTGACACAGTTGAATTAGTCTCAGATATTAAGAAAAATTTAAGTGTAATAATACTGTATGTATATTTTTCCAATACAGTAAACAGGAAAAAAAAGAGCAGCTTTGTAAAGAGTCAGTTTGTTTTAGTTCAGAATGCACGCAAGATTCACAGATGACATGATCCTGTTCTTATCAATCTAGCACCTTAGACCAAGGCAGCCAAGATGAGGAATTCAGGGGATAGTATTCGAATGGCACCTACTCAGGCTGGTCAGCGAACTGATTATAGTTGATGTGGTGTTGTACAAGGATTAATTATTACCAGACACTAGGAAGCAGCAAAACAGTATACTTGAAGCTGAGAAGAATGGTTCCATAGTTAGTATTTTAAACTTAAATAAAGTTAATTATGAAGGTATGAAAGCAGAACTAGCTTAACTGAACTGACATATTTGGTTAATATTATACAGCCATAAGACATAAGAGCAGAATCAGGCCATTCAGCCCATCGAGTCTGCTCCTCCATTCTTTCATGGCTGATTTATTATCTCTCTCAACCCCATTCTCTTGCCTTCTCCCTGTAAGCTTTGATGCCCTGATTAATCAAGAACATCTCAACCTCTGTTTTAAGTATACCCAATGACTTGACTTCAACAGCCTCCTGTGACAATGGATAACACAGATTCAGCACTCTCTGACTAATCAAATTTTTCCTCATCTCTGTTCCCTCTGGTCCTAGACTCCCCCACTACAGGAAATATCCTCTTCACATTCACTTTATCGAGGCCTTTCACTATTCGATACAGTTCAATGAGATCCCACCCCCCCCCCCCCATTCTTCTGAACCCTGGCGAGAACAGGCCCAGAACCATCAAACGCTCCTCATATGTTAACCCGCTCATTCCTGCGATCAGTCTCGTGAATCTCCTCTGGAGCATTTCCATTGCCAGCACATCTTTTCTTAGGTAAGGAGCACAAAACTGCTCACAATACTCCAAGTACAGTCTGACCAACGTCTTATAAAACCTCAGATATACTTCCTTGCTTTTGTATTCTAGTCCACCCAAAATTTACCTTCCTTACCACTGACTCAACCAGCAAGTTAACCTTTAAGGAATCCTGCAATAGAACTCCCAAATCCCTTTCCACCTCTGATTTATGAATTTGTCCCCAGTTTAGAAAATAGGCTTTGCTTTTATTCCTTCTCGCAAAGTGCATGACTATACACTTCTCCACAATATATTCTGCCGGCCATTTCTTTGCCTATTTCCCCCATCTGTCCTCCTGCAGGCACTCTGATTCCTCAACACTACCTGCCCCTCCACCTACCTTTGTAATGGTGGCAAAGCCATCTATTCCATCATCCAAATCATAACGTGAAAAGAAGTAGTCACGGGCAGCCAATCAGAAAAGGCCCCCTTTACTCCCACACTTCGCCTCCTGTGAGTCAGCAAATCTTCTATCCTTGTTACTACCTTTCCTGTAATATCATGGGCTCTTATCTTCTTAAGCAGCTTCATGTGTGGCACCTTGTCAAAGGCCTTCCGAAAATCCAAATACTGTAAACAACATCTGCTGACTATCTGTTGTCTAACCTCACTGTTATTTCCTCAATGAATTCCAACAGAATTGTCAAGCAAGATTTCCCTTTCAGAAAATTATGCTGACTTAGCCTGTTTTATCATGTGCCTCCAAGTACCCCAAAACCTCATCCTTAACTCCAACATCTCCTCAACCACTGAAGTCAGGCTAACTAATTTCCTATCTTCTGCTTCCCTCTCTGGTGTAGTCCAGAGAGTGAAGAAACAATTTTCCAGTACTCCAGAACTATTCCAGAATCCAGTGATCCTTGAAAGGTCATTAATAATGCCTCTACGATTTCTTCAGCCACCTCCCTCAGAACCATGGGGTGTGCACCATCTAGTCCAGGTGACTTATCCACCTTCAGGCTTGTCGGCTTCTCCTTAGTAATTGCAACAATACTCAATTCTGCCCCTTGACATTCATGCATTTCTGACATTTCTGCATTCTAGTGTCTTCCACAGTAAAGAATGACACAAAATACTTATCAAGTTTGTCTGCCATTTCTTTATTCCCCACTGGTACCTCCAGCGCCAACCTGATTTTCCCAATCCAGCTGCATATTGAAACATCCCATGATTATCATAAGTTTTTTTTTCAGAAGCCTTTTCTATTTCCTCTTGTAAATTGAAATACACATCCTGGCTACAGCTTGAAGGCCTGTAAATAACTCCCATCTGGATCTTTTTACCCTTGCAGTTTTGAACTTTATCCACAAGGATTCTACATCTTCTGAACCTATGTCACCTCTTTCTAAGGATTTGATCTCATCCTTTTATGAACAAAGCTTCCCCACCCCCTCTGCCCCTCCTTTCAATACAATATGTATCCTTGGATGTTAAGCTCCCAACTATGATCTTTTCTCAGCCAGGATTCAGAGATGCCCACTACGTCAAACCTGCCAATCTCTAACTTTGCTACAAGATCATCTACCTTATTTTGTATATTGTGTGTATTCAAAATGTATACTTTCAGTCTGGTATTTGTCACCCTTTTTGATTTTGGATCTAGGACCAGCATTTAAGTGCCATTTTGAAGAAAGTACAGCAGCACCTCTACTTTCTTAGGAGTTTGCAAAGATTTGGCATGTCACTTTATACTTTGAGAAACTTCTCTGGATGTGTAGCAGAGAGTATAATTGACTGGCTGCTCCACAGCCTGGTATGGGAACACCATTACCCTTGAACAAAAAAGCCTACAAAAAGAAGTGGATTCAGCCCAGTCCACCCCTGGACAAGCCCTCCACACCACTGATCATATCTACACAGATCTCTGTCACAGGAAAGCAGCACCTATCATCAAGGACACCCACCATCCAGGCCATGCTCTGTTCTTGCTGCTGCCGTCAGGAAGAAGGTTGAGGAGCCTCAGGATCCAGACCACCAAGTTCATCCCTCCACCATCACATTCTTCAACCCGAGGGGAGAACTTCATTTGCCCCATTACTGAACTGTTCCCACAACCTATGGACTCAATTTCAAGAACTCTTTCATCTCATGTCCTCAATATTTATTGTTTATTTATTATCATTATTACTATTTATCTGCTTTCCTTATTTTGTATTTGCACAGTTAGTTATTTTTTGTACATCGGTCGTTTGCCTGTCCTGTTGGGTTTGATTTTTCATTGATTCTGTTGGGTTTTTTTGTTTTTACTGTGCATGCCCGCAAGAAAATGGATCTCATGGTTGTATATGGTGACATATATGCACTTTGATAATCAATTTAGTTTGAACTTTGGTTTTATTTTCAAAATTCTCTGGCTCCATGGAAATTTCCATTCAGATGGGGGAGCAAAAGAAGGTAAAGGTGGAGACAGAGGCTGAGGGGCGATGAGATGGCTCCAAATGCTGGAATATGATAACAACTAGCTTTACTTGTCACAAATACACTGAAACTCTCAGTAAAACTTGTTGTTTCCATCAGTGACCAAAACAGTCACAGGATGTGCTGGGGGCAGTCCACAACTATTGCTATACTTCTGGCACCAACACAGCATGCCCAGAGCTTACTAACCTGCAAAGCTTTAGAAGGTGGGATGAAACCCATGCAGTCACAGGGGGAACATACTTACAGACAGGAATGGGAACTCACTGGTGCTGTGAAACATTACAGTAGCTGCTACGTCACTGTGACACCCCGGGTAATGATGGGAACCATTCAGAAAGGGATGCAGGACAGGTGGGACCAGATGGAGGAGCTCATCCAGTGGGTGAAGTTGTAAGTGAGAGGTACATCAGGAGGGGGAGGGAGAAAGGAATGAAATGGAGGGGGCAGGCAGGCAGAATGGGAAAGGGAATGAAAATCAGGAGAGAGAGAAGGGAAGAAAGGAGGTGAGGATTACATGAATCAGAAAATTAAATGTTCATACCAACCCTGACTAGACAACCTGCTTACAGAGGACCTGCACTTTGTCCACATTGGACCTCCCAAGATCCAGATTGCATGCTATTTTAACTTCCCTTCCCAGTCCCACAGTGACCTGTCTGTCCTCACACTTCACCAATGCCAACTAAAAGAACAATACTTCACATCCTGATACAACCCAACGGTATGAACATTGAATGTGTGACCCTGAGGTTCGGCCAACATACGCTTGTCTAGAGTAAGACAGCCTCCTGCCCAGCCAAACTGAGAAATCACGTTTGTGTGGGTACTGCGTGATGTGTTGCCCGGTTACAAATCCGAACCACAAAATATCAGACAGTACACTGTATGCAATTAAAGACTGAACTTTATAATTCTTAATCTGACTATAGTGTTAGTAAAGAAAATAAAAAGAAAAGGGGCCCATTTTACTGAAACAGTCTGAAGTGCACGTTGGAGCTCACAGATTCATCCACTCATTCTCCATCGACCTCCTCCGAGCGTTGCTGACCATTGGACCGTTGCTCCAAGTCCACTCTGTCAGGCAATCTACCAACTCTTCCCATTCCCGTCTTCTCTCTTCATCAGTCACCGACAAAAGACTCCAAAATACGTGCTCCCAGACCCACAAGAAAGAACAACATGCCTCTCATTGGCAAACATACATTCCAAAGCCCCCGTTATCTCTAGTCATAACCCAAACATTGCTGCTACAGAGAAACCATTACCTTAGCAGTGAAATATTACAGAGAGGCCATTACATTAGCAGTGAAACCTTACACAGCATTACAAATATATAAATACCAGTAACTCTTAACTCCCATGTTTCGTTCTGTCTCCTTCCAGTACACCTACCCTGCACAAAGCCATGCTAACACTAATAACTCTATGCCTTTCCAACTATGTGTAAATCCTGTCCCTGAAAGTTTTTTTTTAATAATTTTCTTTCCACTTACATGCAAGCAGCCTTCAGAGGGGTGAAAAGCATCCGGCCCAGTATTAAAGACCTGTACTGTGCAAATGGCTGGTCTGTTCACTGAGATCATTAACCTCTTGCTTCAGAGCAGTGTGTAGTACCTACAGTACCTGCTTCAATTATACCGGTGCCCAAGGAGAACACGGTGACCTGCCTCAGTGACTATTACCTAGTAGCACTTACATCCAGTGATGAAATGTTTTGAGAGGTTGATGATGAAACATATCAACTCCTGTCTGAGAAGTGACTTAGATCCACTCCGATTTGCCTTTCAGAGCAGATGCCATCTCGTTGGCTCTTCACTCAACCCTGGAACATCAGGACAGCAAAGATGCAAAAATCAGGATGCTGTCAATCGACTTCAGCTCAGCATTCAATACCATCATCCCCTCAGAGCTAATCCATAAGCTTCAAGACCTTGGCCTCAATGCCTCCTTGCACAATTGATTTCCTCACCTGTAGACCCCGGTCAGTTTGGATTGGCAACAACATCTCCTCCATGGTCTCCATCAGCACAGGTGCACCACAGGCAATGTGCTTAACTCCCTATTCTACTCGCTTTACACTTATGACTGTGAGACTAAGCACATCTTCAATGCCATATTCAAGTTTGTTGATGACACCATGGTGTAAAAATCAAAGGTAGTATGAATCAACATATAGGAGGGAGATTGAAAATCTGGCTAAATGGTACCACAGCAACAACCTCTTACTCAATGTCAGCAAAACCAAAGAGCTGATTGTTGAATTCAGGAAAAGGAAACTAGAAGTCCATGAGCCAATTCTCATTGGAAGATCAGAGGTGCAGAGTGTCACCAACTTTAAATTCATTAGTGTTATTATTCTGGAGGCCCAGCTATTAAGTGCAATTACAAAGAAGGCATGGCAGTGTTACAAATGAGGAGCAACTCTGATGGGCAGAAGGGTGCAAAGTCACACCCCCCCCCTTAACAGCTCATGTCAGTAATGAGAGAGAGACAACGCAGGGATACACAAAGGTGGAATGTCTGCTCCTAACAAAAGCGGAACGGAACCATTGATTACTGCTATTGTCTCTTGGAGAAGGAATTGTGTACTGAGTACTGTTCTATTCATTGAAACCCCTCAGGGGGTAACCAGAGTGGTCTGGTTGAGGGATTGCATCATCCCAACCTGATTGACACCTGAGACCCTGTGAGTGGGGATAAAAGTAGGGTCTGGGGAACACCCCTCAGACGCACCAGGAGAGACGCTACGAGACCGGTGGGGGCTTGTGTGTGTGTCCACCCTTGCCTGGGTGACGAGTCCTCCACGGAACGGTCTAGCTAAAGGACGGAGGGGTCATACGTGAATGGCCACAACAATAACGCATTGACGGATCAAGGTCGTAAAAGGAAAGTCGGCAAGTTACTCTCTCTCTCTTCCTCTCTCTCTCCAACAATTGCAACACAGTGATCAGCAACTACCGCAGCCTGCATGAACTGAACTGAACTTTATATTTCCATCGGACAATTCATTATCCCCTAGACAATGATAGAGCTTATTTCTTATTGATTATTATTATACCCGCACTTTTAGTTTTAGTATTGATGATGTATATTATCTGTATATTTGCATTGATATTATTTTTGTGTATTTTTACTAATAAATATTGTTAAAAATAGTATCATCAGACTTCAACGGATACTCCTATCTTTGCTGGTAAGATACCCAGTTACGGGGTTCGTAACAACTTGGGGCCTCGTCTCGAGATTTGATACCAAATTGGAGGGCCAGTGCATCGGGCTTTTAAGTCCAGACTTGGATCTGGTTGCGCAGGTAACCAGACGGGAAACCAGCAAAGATGGACGTAGATGAATTTACAAAAAACCCGACTCCGGAGGCGCTAGAGGCTGCCGCAAAGTCGGACTTGGTAAATATTGCGAAAAGATTAAAACTCACAGAGGTGAAGTCGTCAATGAAAAAGTGGGAGATACAGAGGGCCATAGCTCAGTATTATGTCAATAAGGAGGTGTTTTCGGCTGAGGTAGTGGAACCTACCCCTGAAAAGGTACCAGCTAGTGGGATGATTCAGTTAGAGTTGGAAAAATTGAGGCTGAATGCGGAACAGAGGAAAAGGGAGTATGAGCTCCAGCTAAAGGAGTTAGAGGCAAAAAGGGAGCATGAAATTAGGTTAAAAAAGCTGGAAGCAGCTGAAAAGGAGAAGGAAAGAGCTGAAAACCAGAGGGAGCATGAACGTAGGTTACACCAGCTGGAAGCAGAGGAAAGGGAGAAGGAGAAACAGAGGCAGCATGAGCTGGACATGGAGAAGTTAAGGCAAGAGCGAAGAGCTCAAGGGGCAGACCGAGAGGAGAGGTTTAATGTTAGTAGGGAGTTTAGGTTAGTACCTCCGTTCGAGGAGACGGATGTTGATAGTTATTTCTTGCATTTTGAAAAGGTGGCAGTGAGTCAGAAGTGGCCCAGAGATCAGTGGGTGGCGTTGTTACAAAGTGTGTTAAAAGGGAAGGCACAACAGGCATATGCAGCGTTGTCAGTGGAGAAGGAGGAGTATGAGAATTACGAGGAAGTAAAACAGGCCATTCTTCAGGCCTATGAATTGGTACCTAGGCCTATAGACAATAGTTCAGAGATTTAAAGAAAGTGTGGAATCAGACGTATGCAGAGTTTGCCTATGAGAAGTGTGTGCTCTTGGATCGCTGGTGTGCGGCAGAAAGGGTGGAAGAGGATTTTCGGTGTTTCAGGGAGTTAATTCTGAGTGAGGAATTTAAAGGTTGTGTTTCGGATGATATCCGGATGTATTTGAACGAGAAGCCCAATAAGTCCATATCAGAATTTGCCAGGTTCGCAGATGAATATGCCCTAACCCACAAGACAAAGTTTTCCTCGAATAAGAGTTACCAGAGAGACTGGAGGAACGGTAGAGAAAGCCCGCCGGCTGAGGCAGAAATTCAGCCGGGAGCTAGTGGTAAAAGTAAGGAGGAAGAAAGGCAAGCTGGCAGGAGGGTTCCTGGCTTGACCTGTTTTAATTGTGGAAAGGTGGGTCATATTGCATCTAAGTGCTTTGCTCCGAGGAAGGAGACAGGAAAAGGGAACGCAGCAGTCCCTACAGGGTGTATTGTGTTGATCAGCAAATCGACGAGAAAGCCCCAGGTAGATAGAATACGAGAGGGGCGTGAGAAATTTATTTCAGAAGGGACCGTGTTTGTGAAAGAGGGAGAAACACCAGTTCCAGTGCGGATCTGGAGAGATACTGGAGCTGAGCAGTCATTGATTCTCAGTAAGGTACTAGATTTTGGTCCTGAGATTGGAGAGGTAGTTTTGAGAGGCATAGGAAAAGGGACAGAAGTTGTGCCTTTGCATAGGATCATTATAAATTGTGATCTGGTATCTGGACCAGTTGAAATAGGGGTGCAATCAGAATTCCCGAGAGAAGGCGTGGACGTCCTTCTGGGTAACGATTTAGCTGGTGGTGACGTTTGGTCGGCCATGGAGCTGACGAGCCAGCCTGTGAAGGCTGAGGACCCGCCCCTAGGTTCCAAGATCTATCCCGCATGCGTGACCACTCGTAGCATGTCGAGAAAGGCAGCTGAGAAAGAGACCAGTTTAAATCAGTCCAGTGTCGATTTGGCTGAGACGTTTTTACTGACCCTGTACCAAGAGGGGTTAGGGGATGGTAAAACGGAGAATAGGGAGGTGAAAGAGAGTAAAGGAGAGGAGGTAGACCTACCCTTAGCCAGGAGGAAATGTATAGAGGCACAGAGTAAAAATGAGAAACAGATGTGGCTGTTAGAAGGTCCAGGGTTGGACATGGATGATCTGTCTGGTTTGACAGAACTGTTTGAAGAAGTTGAAGAATTTAAATGTGTTCCCGATAATGAAATGAGGGCAGTCCTAGATGAAAAGGATGCCATTACCTTGAAGGAGTCTGCTGGGTTGGCAGATGAGGTTGTTTCAGCCCGCGGGGTTGAGTTTACTCCGGATGGGAGTTGCCCAGAGAGTAACTGGGAGGATCAGGGGAACTTAGAATTTGAAAAGGGGATGGGTATTGAAAGCCTGGAAGAGGCAGATGACCCATCTGAGTGTGTTCAAGATGTGGATGCACGTGGTACTGAACCTAGTAATGAAACTCAGGAAAAGTCTGAGGTATCTGATTTAGTTGAAAAGGAATGCAGTCCTTTCAGGTCAGATGGACTTGGTTCAGTGAAGAAAGGGTTAACCTTGGTACTAGTGGGAAGTGAGAATTCCCAGTTGTTTGTGTTAGAAGGTGTATTAAAAGTTAGTGAGGAGATAAAAGGTGGTGATGTGGATATTATTATTGAAGGAGAAGGGAAAAGTGTAGTTCCTAAATTGAATGCAGAAAATTTAAAGTCTGGATTGGTGTCAGAAGCAGTAACCAGGCTGAAGAAACAATGGCTTGTTAACAAGGTGCCTGTGAATCAATTACAGTTTGATTTGGAATGTAAAGGTGCCCCACTCGCTAATGTTATTCAAGGGTGTGCTGTGAAGAGGCAGAATTTGAAATGTTGTTTGGACAAAGAGGGATCACTTGCAGATGTTAAACTGAAAACTAATAGAATGAAGGGTCCTGCAGATAAAACTAACGACTGGCTTAAAAATAAAGAATTGTGTGGAAGTTCAGAAGATGGGCTAAGTTTGGAAAACATTGTTGATAAAATAACTCCTATGAAAGGAGTATGCAAAAGCCTATTCCACACTGGTGAGCAAGCTAACCACGTGAGAGTTAAGTGGAAAAGGGGCGAAGGTTGACGAAATGCCACTTTAAATAACAGGATCTGGTTTTGAGGGATTTCGACAAAGCATGTAAATAATAAAGACAACACCATGGAAGATTGACTGTTAAGTTTAAAAGTAAAATAAAGATTAGTATTTGCATAAACTTTTGTAATGTACTACAGAATAATCACACATGTATTGGTTCACATTTTGTATTATATACTTAAGATCACAACCCTTTAGTTTTGTTTTTGCTGAAGAAAAGGAATTAAAAAAAAGTGGTTATTAAATTGGAGTCTGATGCTACAGGAATTTATTAAGGTACAAGATATTAAGATATTAAAGGAAGTGACAAATGTAATCGCTAGTTATCTAGATGCTAAATTGAATGTATAACTGTATTACTCTGTAGTGAAAAACTCTTTTGTATTGTGTTAGATTCTGAAATTCTGTAAGACTCTAAATTAGTTAATTTTCCCCTGTGGTGAAAATTCTTAGAAGGATGGGGGTGTTACGAATGAGGAGCAACTCTGATGGGCAGAAGGGTGCAAAGTCGTCGTCCCCTTTTTGAGAATCACAAAATCGCTATTATTTCGGGTCTGATACCCAGGAAATGAGAGAGATAAACAGCTCATGTCAGTAATGAGAGAGAGACAACGCAGGGATACACAAAGGTGGAATGTCTGCTCCTAACAAAAGCGGAACGGAACCACTGATTACTGCTATTGTCTCTTGGAGAAGGAATTGTGTATTGAGTACTGTTCTATTCATTGAAACCCCTCGGGGGCAACCAGAGTGGTCTGGTTGAGGGATTGCATCATCCCAACCTGATTGACACCTGAGACCCCGTGAGTGGGGATAGAAGTAGAGTCTGGGGAACACCCCTCAGACGCACCAGGAGAGACACTACGAGACCGGTGGGGGCTTGTGCGTGTGTCCACCCTTGTCTGGGTGACGAGTCCTCCACGGAACGGTCTAGCTAAAAGACGGAGGGGTCATACGTGAATGGCCACAAAAGCAACGCATCGACGGATCAAGGTCGTAAAAGGAAAGCCGGCAAGTTACTCTCTCTCTCTCCCTCTCTTTCTCCAACAATTACAACACAGTGATCAGCAACTACTGCAGCCTGCATGAACTGAACACAATTCATTATCCCTTAGACAACGATAGAGCTTATTTCTTATTGATTATTATTATACCCGCACTTTTAGGTTAGTATTGATGATGTATATTATCGATATATTTGCATTGACATTATTTTTGTGTATTTTTACTAATAAATACTGTTAAAAATAGTATCATCAGACTTCAACGGATACTCCTATCTTTGCTGGTAAGATACCCAGTTACAGGGTTCATAACAGCAGAAACTCTGCATCTTTAGGAGTTTGCGGAGGTTCGACATGACATTTAAAACTGACAAACTTCTGTAGATGCGTACTGGAGAGTATATTGACTGGCTGTATCACAGCCTGGTATGGAAAGACAAATGCTCTTGAATGGAAAATCCTACAAAAAATAGTGGATATGGCCCAGCCCATCATGGGTAAAGCCCTCCCAATCATTGAGCATAACTACATGAATCACTGTTGCAGGAAACCAGAGTCCATCATCAGGGACCCCTACAACTTAGAACATGCTCTCTTCTCACTGTTGCCATCAGGAAGAAGGTATAGGAGCCTCAGGATTCACACAATCAGGTTCAGGAACAGTTACTACCCCTCAGCCAAGAGGCTTTGAATAACTTCACTCAATTCACTTGCCCCATCATTGAAATGTTCCCACAACCAATGGACTCACTTTCAAGGGTTCTTCATCTCAAGATTCTCGGTATTTATTGCTAATTTATTTTTGTGTTTGCATTTTGTGTCTTCTGCACTCTGGCTGAATGCCCTAGTTCGGTGGTCTTTCATGGATCCTGTTGTAGTTATTATTCTATAGATCTATTGAGTATGCACACAGGAAAATTATTCTTAGGGTTGTATATGGTGACATGTAAGTACTTTGATAATGAAAATTTACCTTACACATAAGGCTCATCATCCTATAATTTACTGGGTTATTCTGATTGCACTTTTTAAACAAAGGAAAAATATTGGCTGTTCTATAATCCTTTGTGAACTTGGTTAGAGGATACAAAGATCTCCATCAAGGCCCAGCAATCTCTTGCCTTGCCTCCCTCATTTCCTGGGGTAAATTTCATTAGGCCTGAGGGCTTATCTACCTTGGTGCTTTTCAGAAAGCACACTTCGTCCTTTTTCTCAACATGTCATAGGATATCACCATCATTTGATGCTGAGGTGTGCCCAGCTACCACCATTTTTCATATGAGATCACATTAAGTGAAGATATTAATGCATTACTGGACTGATATCAAAATGGACGAGTTACTCTGTAAGGAAGAGTTGGACTGATCATACTTGTACCTGCTGGCATTTAGACGACTGAAAGGTGCTGACTTGAAACATACAAGATCCTGGGGTCTTGACAAGGTGGACGTGGAGAGGATATTTCTTCATTTAGGTTAGTCTCGAGCTAGGAATCACTGCTTAAATCTTGCAACAGGTGAAGCGATCTTTTTTTTCTGAGAGTCGTGTACCTTTGGAACCCTATATGTTTCAGGAAGAGTTTTCAAATTATTTGAAGCAGAGGTAGGTACATAAATACTGGGTAAGCAAAGGGCTAAAATTTAACTTTCATTAGTGGGAATGCAAAGTTGAGGCTACAATCAGATCAGATTCAATTATGGAGCAGTTTTGAGGAACTGACTGGCCTACAAATGCTCCAAATCCATGCTTCTAGGGACTACTACCACTACAAAGTTTGTGGTGGGTTGAGATCTTCAACGTGCAGACTGGTCTCAAACAAGGCTGCATCATTCATTGCCAGAGTACTTTTGTCAGATTCTCACATCATAATACTGTAGTTCTAACCACAGGATTCATGGGAAACTGTCAAATATACTCTGTTAATTCCACTCCAGAATCATGGTCGCACAAACCCTGGTAGAACTGCAATGCAACAACACTTGATAGAAGCGTATTAAGCCAACTGCCACAACATCCTTGACTTCTTCACTGAAGTTATAGATGTTTAACTTCATATTTAACATCCAACACAAAACAATGTACAACATTGATTTCCAAAAATGGATGTGCACATTGAGACCCTGAACAAGGGCCACTTCCCATTCCCCAGTTAATATCTTTTGATAGACAGATAACTAAATCCCTCATCTTCTTCAGTGCACCAGTAGTTTTAGCTGCTGAAAGTTTCTGAAGATCAAGTCCTCAAACCCAACCATTTCTATAAACATTTACATTTCATGAATAACAAATGCTTGTAAGATCATTTATGGCTTTCAAAAGACAAACTGAAAAGTGTGAGGGGAAAAAAAGATTTACAAGGATGTTAACACAAAGGACACTGCAGATGCTGTGGTCAAATCAACACATACAAACAAACTGGATGAACTCAGCAGGTCGAGCAGCATCCGTTGAAATGAGCAGTCAACATTTCGGGCCGAGATCCTTCGTCAGGACTCAGAAATAATGACTGTTCATTTCAACAGATGCTGCCCGACCTGCTGAGTTCATCCAACTTGTTTGTATGTGTTTACAAGGATGTTACTGGGATTGAAGGGGTTTGATTTATAAGGAGGGACTGGATAGGCTTCATTTCCCCTGGAGCCTAAGAGCCAAAGGGTGACTTTGAGGCTTATAAAATCATGAGGGGCCTAGGTTAAGAGAACATTATGTCTTTTTCCAAGGTAGGAAATGGAACGAATAGAGAAAGTGGTAGAGACACATACAATTATGACATTTGAGCAGGTAAATGGAAGTAGACCAAATACAGGCAAATAGGACTAGTTGAGCTAAACAACTTGGTCAGCTTGGTTGAGTTAGGCAAAAAGGGTCAGTTTCCATGCGACTATGATCTTTTTAAAGGAAAAAGTGTGCCAGACTGGACAGCTAATATTAGCAGACAAGATTATAACCAACCCAATTTATAATTTGTGCTTACACATAAAACACACCAAAAATTGTGTACATTGACCCATTACCACTTTTTGTCTGATAACATTGCTGTCAAATGCCTTGAAATAAAAAGCATTAAAGGCACAATGCAATTGCATCAGTTTTAAAATATATTTATATTCAAATCATTTCACAGCTTCACACTCACCATCTTGTCAATTTCTCCATTTCTGGCATTCTGTCCATGCTGATTTTCATCACTCAATTACTGACAGGCTTTTAGCAGCTGGAAAATCCCACAATAAGCCTCACTTCTGCTCATATCATAACCAAATGTTTGAATATCTTCACCACTATTTGCATCCTGCTGCCCAATTTTGCCTGAAAATATTCTTTAAGAATCTTAATGCTTTCATATCTGCTTCTTCAGGCAGTTTACTACTACATTCCGCTGGGAGTACTCTGTTTACAACTGACTGTTCAGTGCCTGGAGATCAGTCAGACCAATTCATTTTAAAATCAATTCTGTGCCATCAGGTTCCTCATTCTGACCTGCAAACTTCATTATTCAGTGGGGGTTGGGGGGGGGGGGGGAGAAAACCTAAAGCATAGTAGTGCATTGTTTAAAAAGTTAATGTAGACCTCTCATGATCGACTGAAATTCAAATCACTGTAAGACAGTGTCTTCAGCCTTGCATCATCATGAATTAGAAAACAGCCAGGAATCTGCTACTAGATAACTGCTTTAAATCTGAATCAGTATTAATATCACCAGCATATGTCATGAAACTTGTTAACTTAGTGGCAGCAGTACAACACAATATATAATATAGAAAAAATAAACAAGTGAATTACAGTAAGTACATACATGTGCTGTATATTAAATAGGTTAAAAATAGTGGTGTAGAAACAGAAATCTAACAGAAGTGAGGTACTGTTCTTGAGTTCAACGTCCATCTAGAAATCATATGGCAGAGGGGAAGAAGCTGTTCCTGAATCACTGAGTGTGTGTCTTCAGGCTTCTGTACCACCTTCCCGACGGTAACAATGAGAAAGAGCATGTCCTGGATGATGGGGGTCCTTATAATGGACACCGCCTTTCTGAAGCACCGCTCCTTGAAGATATTATTATACTACGGAGGCTAGTACCCAAGATGGAGCTGACTAATTTTACAACTTTCTGTAGCTTCTTTGTGAGATCAAAGTTTACAAAATTATGGAAGGTGCTTGATCTATTTGCATTTTTTCCAAGATATGGACATCGCTGGCATTTATTAACTGTCTCTCACAGCCCTTGTATGGCTTACTGTGACATTTAAAGAGTCAATTAAGTCAAAAAAAAAAGGGAAGTAATTTTAAAATTTAACCAGTGGGGAAAAACAAACAAAAAAACAATACCATATATCTTCAGAAACCATGCATCTTCAGGCCATTGGTTAACAATAATTATTGGACTCAATAAGTTGTGCAGAGATTTGTAAATGATTAGAAAACAAATTTAATTACATATTTGGCGGTTACATAGGTTTCAGTAGTTTAAAATCTCAAAAGTAACAATAGTTACAGTACTTTTTTGCACTGATACTTTTTTTAATAAGTATTGAATTTTAACAGATTACACTTAGCAAGTAGCAGAAAACAAGTAAATTTGCACACTCCAAAGATGTTCCCAACAGAGAGAATTCTTTTTCATTTTTAAAAACAGCATTTTGTTTAAAGTAGAACACCGTTTCACGCTGACCAGCAGCAACAGAGAACATTGTCAGAAGATTGGAAGGAAGTTGCTATGCCATCTCATGGCTAAAGCACAGCTCAAGGAAAAAAGTAGATATTTGCAATTTACAAAAATGGATAAAGAACCTAGAGGACAATTTCATGTAAGCTTTGAAGTAACAATAAAACAATGGATACATTTATACAAAATATAACAAAAAAGGAATGTAACAATAGAATATCTTCAGTGATTGACCTATGACAGTAGACAAAGGACTTGAACAGCAGCTTTCAATATACAGTGTTTACCAAATCAGATTGCACCATGTAAAATTATTCCTATGTAATAACTTTTACCATCTGTGCAAAACTTAGCAAAGTCCGTGCACTCAATTGGTAATTGCAGTTTTTTTTCCTACACAGAATTTCATTTGTATTATAATGATTTTAGCTTTCAGTTACTCTGCATGAATCTCCCAGTGTAGGACCAAACCTTTTGGACGTTGTCAGTGCATTGTGACATACAGATTCCTATAACAAAGAGGCAGGGAAAATATATATTGAGACAGATTTTACTCGCAGCACTTTCCACCTGCCCACTCAGCTTTTTTATGGAGCTTTTGTGCAAATTACTGCCAAAAAGCACAGCACTTCTCAAGTATTCGGTGCCTTGAATCAGAATCAAAATTTTAAAATGTGTTTTTATCACTTGATAGGTTGAGGAATTGCTAGTGATAAACACAGAATCTGAAAAAGCCACTAAAATATTGAATTCATGGGTTTACTTGTACAAAGTTATGGAAGGGATTGAATCTAGGAGAGGTTAAAAAGAGACAGAAAATTAGAATAATTTACTTTAAGTTTCCAAAAGCAATTCTAAAGTAACAAGCCTGCACACCTACATTAATGTTCATTCCAGAATTTAGAATGAGAAAAAGACCAATCCAAACTTCTCCAGTTAAATTTAGTTCATACTTTGGCATGGACTTGGTGGTTGTAGGACCTGTTTCCACGCTGTGCCCCTCTACTTGTGAGGCAAATACAACAATGGCAGAGCAATCAATATTCTTGAGTGGAAAGCAATGTGACACCACCTTAGAGAAGTATCAGTTTAACAACTCATATCTGATCATCTGAAATTGCTGCCCAAAGACAATGTAAATAAAGATAATCAGTGGTCTTACCATTATTTCTACCAGTGTACCAACATTGGTATACTGCTGTCAGATCTTCAATATTTTCGACTCTCTTTACCAAATGGAACCATAAGAAGATCAAATGGCACAGCACAGCAATGCACTAAAACACTGTCAGTAGCTCTTTTAATACTGTAGATTGCACACTTGAGAAATTTTCAGCATATTATGTAAAGTAGATGCTTCTCCAAAGGAGGAAAGCAAGGGTAAGGATTTAAAATGTCAATTCATTCAGCATTGACCACTTGGTAGTCAAATGATGAACAACAACTGCACAAGGACAAGTTTCATCAAAACAGTTCAGACAAAATGTTCATTGAACCAAACATTTCATTTCATTTTGCAGATGCTTTCTAAGTAAGTTACTTTCCAGGATTTTGAGTCTTTGTTTCAGATTTCCAGCATCCACTGTATTTTACCCTTGCTGTTTGACAGATTAGGAGCAGTTTTTGCAGTTAATTTGAGTCATTTGCTGTTAATAACTCAAAACAATGATTGCTTGTGTTTAAGCAATTGATTTCCGTAACAGAAGAGTGGAATCTATCTCAGGTACGTAATATGACCGGAAGGATAAGTAATCCATTCAAATCAATCTACTTTCAACAGAGCTAAGATTACTGATATAATTCCAGTGAAAGCTAATGCGCAAGTAACAATCACAGAGAGTGCTTTGAATCCACAATGTAAATATTTATCAATTTCAGCAAATATTGCTAAAGTAAATTTGCATTAATTTTATTTTTAAATCCTGCAATGCTTGCAAGGCAACATTTATTGCCATCTTTAGCTGCACATATCGAGTCCACTACCCAAGTTCCAATAAACTGGAATCACAGCAACGAGGTTCTCTTCCCTAAGGACTGTTAGTGAAAAATAAACTTAGGAAATGGCAATCCGATATTTTCCATGTAAAATATTCTTGTGTCAGACAAATTACTAAATTCTCAAACTCACATTTACAATTCAGCCTCTAGATTGCCAATCCTATACCAAAAAATACTTGTAACTGTGCACCTAAAGAGGTGACTTACCTGTAATTTTCCAATTCCATTGAAGCAAACATAAAAATTAACACTGAAAGTGGTGTTCAAAGTGTGCCAATATTATTCACCATCAATACTAAATGCACAATAACTTTTTAAATAATACTGCGTCCAACATGAACACTCAGTTATCAAATTGAAACTTTATAAATTCATTCATTGGAAATGTATGTAGAATAAATGTCTTCTAAACTTTAGAATCAGTTTTACATTACAACAAAATCTAGAAAATTCTACTACAAACAACAGAAGTTATACAAAAATATTCTTAGCAACTATGCCCAAATTCCAGAGAAAACATGAGGATATTAATCTAGAAATCCTCACGATAACAGTAGCACCGGTGAGAAATGGAAATTACATCCGGAAACTCCGGGTTCTAGGAAATGGTTGGAATGACTTCTTCATCGTGAAGAACATCAGGTGAGTTTTCAGCTTTGATTTTTCAGGGAAAAGCATCGTTTCACTCTCTGTTGTTGGAAAACGATTTTTATAAATTTCAGGATAGGCCTTCTGAAACTGAAAAATGAAATAGCTTATGAGATGATCCAAGGATGAATAACTTTACAAATATAATGAATGGTTTATTCATAACATGCTAAAGCAATCTGCAACTTCCAATGAAACAAATTACAAACATGTTTGTAATCTCCAAGGATAGTAATCTCAGGATTACTGCCTGTGCCACGTGACAGTGAGGATGGGAATAGAATGAGGTGGCAGATAAATGCATGGCTGAAGAACTGGAGCGGGGGGGATGTATACAGATGTCTCAATAATTGGGACCTCTTCTTCGGCAGGTGGGACCATTACAAAATGGACAGGTTGCACTTGAATTCGAGGGGCATGGATATTCTAGAGGGTAGGTTTATTAGAGCTGTTGGGGAATGGTTTAAACTAATATGGCAGGGGAATGGGAACCAGGATGATAGAGCTGAGGATGAGCCAGCAGGTTTACAAGTAGATGGTGGGTGTAACTTGAATGTAAGCAAGGACAAGCCAATGATTGGGTGCAAATGCAGACAGAAAATAGAGTTAAACTGTACTACAGAGGCAAAATTCAAAATGATGAAGAATGCAGGTCTGAAGGTGCTGTACTTGAACGTACATAGCATTCTGAATAAGATAAATGAACGCGTGGCGCAATTAGGGATTGGTCAGTATGACACTGTGGGCATCATTGAGTCATGGCTGAAAGAAGGCTGGGAACAACATCAAACGATATATTTTTGTGATCGAAAGAATAGGCGTTGGTATGGCTCTGTTGGTAAGAGATGGAATTACGCTCATGAAGCTGCTCTCAGAAGCAGGAAATTGTATTAAGAACATCTCTCTTTGCCTTATGCAACTTCATCCTAGGATTCAGGCGGAACCAGTCATCCAAAACATCATTGAACTGGCCAATGAAGTGAGATTAGAGGATTCTAATAATGGCGATGTTGAAGAGTTACCGCATTCACATGGAGAGAGCCTTAATAACGAAGAGCTTCGAGAATTGGCCGAGCAACGCCTGGGCGAGTCTGAGGACATGGATGGAGAAGAGGGAACACCAGCAAGAAACCTCACCACAAAATTCCTCAGCACTAGCATCACCACAACCACACAAATCAAGGATCAGTTCATCGATAATGACCCTGACTGGGAGCAAAACAATAAGGCAAAGAGAGGCGTTCTCAATATGATTTCCTGCTTCCGAGGACAGCTTCATGATAAGAAAGTTAAGAACATCTCAACGCCTACTTGAAGAAGAAGCCAAAGTTAGAGGAGGTCCCTCAGCCACTTCTCCCTGTTGCTGCTCCACTGATGTACAGATTATGTCTATTTGTGTGTTTGTTACTCCACAAATTATAGTGTATACATACTATATCATATATCTCAGGTTTGATTTTTCAAAAATCAGGCACACGTCCATTTACGTAATGTTATAATGATTCCACATAGCGCTGATTAACAGCGCTCCACCTCGAAGGAACTCATCCTCAGAGTTAAGCAGGGTCTGGGTGTATTGGGAGCTGTAGGCTTGGTGTTTGCTAAATTTGGAAAATACGCAAATAATGAAGTAGCTGTCTAAAACAGTAAAACAGAAGGGGAAAGATGACAACTGTGACAAATGAGGGGAATTAAAATTAGATTTTAGGAGAGACATAGAAATTAGCCTGAAAATAAAGGTAGCAAACCAAAGAACTTGGAATAGTTTAAAACTCAGCAAGGAAGAACATAAAATTTAATTAGGAATGGGAAAAACTGAGTACACAAGCAAACTTTAAGCAACTAAACAGAATGTAAAAGCTTCTACAGTTTGGGGAAGAGAGAAAAAAATGAAGAAGCATACCAATTGAATGAGCATTTCTGGTCTCTCTTCACAAAAGGGAGACCAGACCAGACCAGATAAACTAATCTCACAGAAACATTTAGAGACCAGAGTTGAACAAGGGAAATTGATAGGAATGAAGATGAATTGATCCTCAGGGCCCAATAGTCTACATTCCAGGACTTAAGGAACTGGCTCAAGAAACAGGGAATGATTTGGAGGCCAATTCACAATTTCTTTGGAGTTTGAATAGGGAAGTGGGGATGTCTCTCAGCAATTGCAAAGGGCCTTGATGTGACCACATCTAATGTGTGCAGTTTTGTTCTTTGTCTGAGAAAAGATGTTCTTCTATGAAGGAAGTACAATGGTGGTTTATCACATGGATTCCTGTAATGTCAGAGCTGACACTGGATAAGTGATTGGGGTGACTGGACATGCATTCGCTAGAGTCAAGCAACATAAGAGGGACCTAAATGAAACTTTGGAAGCAAACCAACTAAATGCAAGAAAGATTTTCCTATGATAGAGAAGCTCAGAACTAAAGGGTGAAAACCCAAGGATGGTATGATGCGCCATTACGGGAGGAAAATGAGGAGACATTTCTTATCCAAAGAGTGGTGAACCTACAGAGTTCCCCATTACAGAAGGCAGTCAAACTTAAAGGATCTGAGATAATACCAAAGACTAAAATAAAAATAAAGTGTGAGAAGAAAGCAGGAATAGGATTCTAAAATTTCATCAATCCACCATGAACAGATTGAATGGCTGATCAGAATCAGGTTTATTATCACCGGCATGTGCCATGAAATTGTTAACTTAGCAGCAGCAGTTCAATGCAATACCTAATATAGAAGAATTTAAAAACTAAATAATAAATAAATTACAGTATACGTATATTGAATAGATTTTAAAACTTGCAAAGAACAGAAATAATATATATTTTTAAAAAGTGAGGTAGTGTCCAAGGGTTCAATGTCCATTTAGGAATCGAATAGCAGAGGGGAAGAAGCTGTTCCTGAATCACTGAATGTATGCCTTCAGGCTTCTGTACTCCTACCTGATGGTAACAGTGAGCAAAGGGCATGCCAGGGTGCTGGAGGTCCTTAATAATGGGCGTGGCCTTTCTGAGACACCACTCCTTGAAGATGTCCTGGGTACTTTGTAGGCTAGTGCCCAAGATGGAGCCAACTAAATTTACAACCCTCTGCAGTAGCTCCACCCCCATACCAGACAGTGATGCAGCTTATCAGAATGCTCTCCACGGTACATCCTTACGTCAGATTACTATTGTTTCATATCGTATGTAATGCATCCTTTTTTAGCTTGGAAATTTACAGCGGAGAGAAAAAAAATACCTTTTATTGACTACTTAAAAAAATACCAACACACAAGCTTCAAAGTATTCCATTAAATAGGTAATAAAATTCTGAAATGGGTAACAGAATCTAAATCTTGCTGCTTTACCTGTTTTAATTTCTTCTTTTTCACTTTAAAAGACATGCTTTTATCAATTATCATTTCTTCCAGCTGTGCTGTTAAAGCAGTTTGAATGTTTCTCTGCGGCTCTTTAAAATCTTCAGAACTAATCTGATGGCAAAATGTGCAGGAAGATAGTGTAGCATCAGCATCGGCACCTGCATACTTTATCTAGGGAAGGAAAATAAAGATAAAGGTGCGGCTAAGAACTCTGCCTGTTGAGTATTTAATTTGAGACTATAAATCTCAAATTCTCAATAAGTTACAAGGGGATATTTTGTAACATCATTCCTTACAAACAGAAAAAATCCTGTTGTTTGCATTCCACCTGAAACCACAAAGTCTTCAAAATACCTGAACTCTTCGGAGGTGAGCCAAGTGTTCCTCCACAGCACTCTGCAGGTGTTCAGGAACTCCCAGAATATCCTGGTAATGATCCATCATAAAACTGACTAGTCTTGTAGCAAATAATTCATCAAGATCCACTTCATCCTCTGAGCGCAGGATACAGCGAGAGAAGGTTTGAATCATCTTCAAATTTAAAAGAAATGGATTTTTAAAAAATATACATTTAATGGAAAGGGTAATTGAAAAGTTCCTAGCTTTTCTGATAATATGGAATGAAGCAAATTTCTCTGAAACAAAGTTGTGCGATATGTTTTTGCTCCCCGCCCGTTTCCACTCAGTTCTCACTTTACAAAATCTGCAATGGAGCCCGAAAGGAAAGACATAGAATATGAACAACACACACAAAATACTGGTGGAACACAGCAGGCCAGGCAGCATCTATAAGGAGAAGCACTGTCGACGTTTCGGGCCGACCCTTCGTCTCGGCCCGAAACATCAACAGTGTTTCTCCCTATAGATGCTGCCTGGCCTGCTGTGTTCCACCAGCATTTTGTGTGTGTTGTTTGAATTTCCAGCATCTGCAGATTTCCTCGTGTTTGCACATAGAATATGATACACAATGTCAACCTAAACATTATTCAAGGACAAACTTTCAAGTGCACACAAATATAATTCAGCGGGGAAACCTGCGGTATTGCCATTTAATACAAGGGATTTCATTCTGTAGCATTTTAAGAGGTAGTATTTTGTGACTGAAATGACACAAAGACAAGATGCCAATGAGACTTGCAGATATATCAAACAGACCACACATGGCCAATGCTGTGAAACTAGTTTTCAGAATTTGACATCTCTACCTGACAGCGACTAAGAGAAAGCAATTGCCAAGTTTAAATTAACTAGAAATTGTTTAAATGATGCATCCAACCAACACTACTTTGCACTATTTTTGTGTGTAACAATATTTTCTATTTCTCTTTGCTTCCATTTAAACTGGATGTATACTTGTAACTTTCCAAGACTGCGTATTCATTCAAGTATCTTCCAATATATCCCGAATGCATATAGGGCGCCGAGTCTTGTTCGGAATATTGAAAAAAAGGCATCGCTCGTATATCAGCCACTGCCCAATCAGCCATTTATTCAGCCCTTCGTAAAAGTTGATGATATCACCCTTGAAAATGTAGGCCATTGTTCCTACTTTGGCAGCATTCTCTCCTCAAAAGCAAACATCCACTCAGAGATCAACCACCTGAATATTGCTAGTGGAGCCTATGCAAGATTAAGGAAAGAGTCTCTGAAGACAGCAACCTCCCAGTCTACACAAAATGTTTGGTGTACAGAGCACCGTCATTCCTGCATTACTGTAGGGAGCGGAATCATGGACCATCTACAGTAGGCACCGGAAAGCCCTGGAACAATAACATCAAAGGTCCTTACAAAAGATGTTGAGGCTTAGCTGAAAGGACAGACACACCAACACCAGCATACAAGAGGAGGCCAACATGAACAGCATTTCCACCATCTCCGATGGATAGGTCATGTCATTCAGATGCCTGACTCACGTCTCCCCAAACAGATCCTTTACTCCCAGTTGAAGAATGGTCAACAAGCCCTTCATGGACAAACAAAATGCTTCAAAGATAATATCGAAATCAGCCTGAAAAAGAAAATCAACATTACATCTAAAAACTGGGAAGACATTGCACTCAATAGATACACCTGAAGGAAATCTGTTCAAGAGGGAGCTGTGCTATGTAAGAGTGACCTCTGCTGTGCTGCAGAAGATAAGCAGCATCTCCAAAAGGGGAGACTAAACAACCAAGACCTAACCCCTAACCACAACCATCACTTACTCCTGTCCACACTGCATGAAGATTTGTCAATCCCATATTGGCTTCTACAGCCACCTGAGGACCCACCAAAAGACAACCCCTTAGGAGAATATCATCCTCGACTCGAGTAATTGTTCTAATACTACTATTCCTGCAAGTTTCAGCTTACCTATTCAAAGCTCAGAATGCAAGAACAACTTAAGTAAGTAGAATGCTGGAGGAAAAAAAGGGAAAATAAAGAAATTTATAATGGGGTACAAGGCTCACCATCCCATTGCAATGGTATCTGGATTGACATTTAGATAGAGGCTTTATTGATCCCAAAGGAAATTACTGTGTCACAGTAGCATTACAAGTGCACAGATACACAAACATTAGTAGATAAGCAAGAAAGAATAAAAGTTACCTGAAAAATAAGATGTACAAGATTTCCAAGTTCACACTGATAAAATGATAGTGGAAAAATTACCATCATATTACACCGTAATGAGTGTACATTCACACCATCCAGATAAGCGACGGTAATATTGTATAGCATTGCACAGGGTGTCTGCGAAAGCAGGGTGTAGTAAACAGAGCTAAACAGAACTTAAACACAGCTCTGGTAAATTGAGGTTAAGGACTGTCTAACATGGGGGGGGGGGGGGGGGGGGTATCATTTCCCTGGCTTTAGGTTGACTCATTACAAAGTCCAACGGCCAAGGGTAAGAATGACCTACCTCATATGGCGCTCTTTGGAGCAGCACAGTTGTCTTGGTCTATCAATAAAGGTGCTCCTCTGTTCAGCCAAGGAGGCATGCAGAGTGTGAGAACATTGCCCAGAATTGCCAGGATTTTCTGGAGGGTCCTTTGTTCTACCACATCCTCCAGTGTGTTCAGTTTGACTCCTATAACAGCCAGCCTTTCTAATCAGTTTATTGAGCCTGTTGGCATCACCTGTGTTGATGCCATTGCCCCAGCACACCACCGCATAAAAGATTGCACTGGTGACAACAGACTGGTAGAACATGTGAAGGGGTGGTGTGCGTACTCCAAAGGACCTCACTCTTCTCAGGAGGTAGAGGTGACTCTGACCCTTTTTGTACACAGCCTCTGTGTTAGTGCTCCACTCAAGTCTGTCATCCAGGTGCACCCACAGATACTTGTAGGTCCTCACTATCAATAGTAACAGGGAGCAGTGCAGGCTTGGTCTTCCTTAAGTCCATCGCCATCTCATTTTACTTACTGATGTTGAGCTACAGATGATTCAGCTTGCACTATGCTACAAAGTCCTCCACCAAGGTCCTGTATTTATCCTCCTGTCCTCCCTTTATACACCCAACCATTGCTGAGTCATCAGAGAATTTCTGCAGATGACAGTGTTGTATCTAAAGTCCGAGATATACTTCACATGTTGAATGTCAAACAAATAGTTTTCATTGGCTGATGATTATCTAAACGCATTTTCTTTAAAGCTAAATACAATGGGTTTCATCCAAAAATTAAGATTTTTAAAACCAAACTGAAAGTTTACAACTATTTGATTACAAGTTATTTGTCGTTGGATTTACAAAGGACTTAATATCAATTGAATCAACTGTGTAAATCTCACCAATGTTCTGCTTGCTATAGCATCATGAAGAGGGGGCATTTCAACATTAAGAGCAATTCGTGCCATCATCCGTATTAACAGTTGGAGTCTTCTCCGATTTTCAGGGGGCAAAAGAAGACAGCAAACTTGAAGTGCTTCAATACCAATTCGCTGTTGCTGCAGAAGACCTGGCTTTCGAAAACGTATAAAGTTAAACTGAAGGCCACTACAATTAAAATTAGTCAAATTGAACTTGGTATGAAAAACTTAAAAGAAATCAGCTGATTGAACGACACTGTTACAGCTGCTGCTATACGACAAACTACTCAAAGCTGAGGTAATATGGCAATTTTAATCAAACAGTTCACTACAAACTAAATTAAGTGTCTTCCCAAATTACTCTTGTTTAAACTAAAAATCTGCACAGGATGAAAATTTGTAATAAAAACCAAAAGTGCTGAAAATACTCAAAAGGTCAACAGCATCCATGAAAGGAAGAACAGTTCATGTTCTGAATCGCTCTAATGTTTTTGATCTGTTGAGTATTTCTAACATTTTCTGAATTTGTTATTTTTATTTTTGTGCTCAAATCTTTTTAGAAAGGAACATAAAGTTATGTTGTAAGAGCTTCTATAGATATGTAAAAAAAGAGGAAAACTTAGCAAGAGAACGTGGTTCTTTTTAGAAATTTATAATGAGATATAAGGAAACGATGGAGGAGTTAAATACTTGATTTCTTTAGAAATTAAATGGCCATGAAAACTTATAATGCCCAGGAATCGAACGATCAACATTCCACAGCTATTGAGAAATTAGATGCTCTTCGTGTCCAAAATTATATAGGTTTGGGAGAACATTCTGCTGAGAAAAGCATACGTGATCTACATTACACAAAGGAGAGAGAAAACAGAACTACTGAACTGCTAGCCAGCCAGCAGTAGGCAGGAAAATGATAGAATCAATAAAAAGGAAAGTGATATTAAGGCACTTTAAAAAAACCCTTATCATTAACCAAGTTGAATTGGATTTATATAAGCAAAATCAGATTTGACTTATCTACATTTCTTTTGAGCATCTAATTCGGATACATCAGAGACATTAGTAAATCTGGTAGGCTTAGATTCTCAGAAGGATTTTGATAAGGTCCTTCAAGGAACTCCATTAAATGAAATACCTAGAACTGGGATATACACTGGCATGGATGGAGAAAACAGAGCAGGAATAAATGGGTCCTTTTCAAGTTGTTTCTGCTATCACTTCAGATTATCTATCTGCAGTTCTTTGATTTTTCACAAGAGTCGGGCTCACTACATCCAAATAATGGGCAGGCCATTTAGGATTAATAATGTGTAATGAAACTTTGCATATCTTTTTCCTAGAGTTGCATGAATCTATTACTCAATGGCAATTAACCAAAACAGATACTTCAAACTTGTCTGCAAGTGATCTTGCTTTTAAATCACTCTCTCTTGTCACAGGCAAAGCAATTCCACTCAAGGATAAAGGAGGGAACACGTGCTGAAGATGATGATGTGGGCAAGGTTCTAAATTAGTAGTTTGTGTCAGTGGAGAAAGACATGGAGGATAATGAAATCTGTGTAGAGCATGTTAATCTGCTAGGTCATTTTGAAATAAAGAAAGAACTGGTGATGGGCTCACTGAAGAAATTAAGATAGACAAGTTCCCATGGTTTGACGAGATTACCTCAGGTTATTGAGAGGCGAGAGATGAGATTGTCAGAGCCTTGACCAAATTTCCTTTTTAGCTATAAGCAAAGTCCAGGAGGACTGGCAAGTAGCTAATGTTGTTCATTTGTTCAAGGAGGGTAACGATCTTGTCATTGCAGATGATATTATAGATCATCTAGAAGCTATTCAAGAAGAACCTTAGGGACAGAATTTATGAACAGTTGGGAAAGCATGGCCTAAATAGGTAGAATTAACATGGTTCTGTATGGGGCAGATCATGATACAGCAAAGTCACTATTGATTGAGTTTTTTTGAGGAGATGACAAAGGTGATTGTTAAAGTAGAACAGAGGATGTTGAATATACGGATTTTAGTAAGCATTCACTTAGATTCAAAATTGGCTTGTTCATAGAAGCCAGAGGCTAGTAGTCAATTTGTCTTTTTTCTGGCTGGAGGTCCATGATTAGTGCTGTTCTGCAGGGATCTCCACAGTGACTTGGATGAAAATGTGGATAGTAAGATTGCAGATGGCAAAAGATTGGTGTTGCTGTGGTTCATATCAAAGAATACAGCAGGATGTAAATCAGTTGCAGATATGCCAGAAAATTAACAGGTGGTGCTTAATCTGGGCAACATCACTTTGGGAATCAACTGCAAACAGGAAATCCACAGCTAATGGCAAGACCCTTAACAACATAGATGCAGAGAGATCATGCTTCCCTGAAAGTGGATGCACGAGTTAATAAAGTGATAAAGCACCACTTTATGATATGCACCAGCATGTAGTAGTTGAGACCTTAGGTACAAGAACCAGGAAATAAAACTGGTTGAGCTGCATCTGGAGTATTACATTTCATTTTGGGTTGTCTCATTATAGAAAGGACGTGGAGGCTGCAGAAGAGGTTAATGAGGATGCAGCCTGGATTTGAGAGTACATGTTATAAATTGAACGAACTAGGGCTGTTTTCTCTGCAGCCGAGGGGGAGACCTGACAGAGGTCTATAAAATTATGGGAGGCATAGCCAGAGAAAACAGCCAGTATGTTTGTCTCAGGGTTGAAATGGTAAATACTAGAGGGCATGCATTTAAGATTTCAAAATTCAAGTACATTTATTGTCAAAGAATGAATAAATTATACAAACCCTGAGATTTGAGAGGGGGAAAGCTCAAGGAGATGTGTGCGGCAAGTTTTTTATTTAAGAAACTGAATGGTGGGTACCTAAGATACACTGTCAGAGGTTGTAATGAAGGCAGATATAATCAAGGCAAGAGGGTTTTAGATAAACATGAAAGTACAGAGACTGGAGGAACGTGGACCATGTCTAGGTAGAAGGGATTAGGTGTCATTAGCTTGATGAGTTGGGTACAACATCATGGATCAAAGGTCCTGTTCCTACGCTGAACAGTTCTATTCTTTAATTTATCATATCATGCAACTCATTTGATGGCTCTGGTTCTGTACTCACTGGTATTCAGAAGGATGAGGGGGGATTTCATTGAAACCTTTCAAATATTGAAAGGCCCACACAGAGTAGATGTGAAAAGGATGTTTCCCATGATGGGAGAGTCTAGGACAAGAGAGCACAGCTTCAGGATACATGCTGTTGCCACATGCAGCTGTGGAGGCCAGGTCGTTGGGTGTATTTAAGGCTGAGATCGATAGGTTTTTGATTGGACATGGCATCAAAGGTTACAGGGAGAAGGCCGGGGAATGGGGTTGAGGAGATTTTAAAAAAGGATCAGCTGTGATTGAATGGTGCAGCAGACTCGATGGGCCAGATGGCCTAATTCTGCTCCTATGCCTTATGGTCTAATTCATTATCAAATGTCAAGACATTCTGCAATGAATTGCTTACATGATAAATTCAAGACATTTTTATTTTAACTTTCAATTAGGATGAAACATCTGTAATAACAAGATCATTGCACTCTTTTTAATAATGGTGTGCTTCTGGCTATAGATGGCAACCCCAGAACAGAGTGTTTCATAACTTAATTAAATAGCTGCATTTGTGTAGATTACCACTGCAAAACTTGTTTTATGAGGAACTAGACAAGTTCTTGCTAAACGGGGAGTCAAGATTACTAAATAGGCAACAATAAAAGATTTTTAGCCTCATAAATTCTCTTGCCTCAATCTTATCAAGCAAATGAGCCTACTCAGTAAAATTAGAAACATTTTATTTTTATTTAGAGTTATGCTGTGCATATTATTAAACACCCACCTAAAGTGTTAATAAAAAGTTCATAGAACTCAAAGGTCAACAAAGGCTCCTTTGGTTTATGAAAATAGTCTGCTATTGTTTTGAACACGTCTCTTTCAAACCCTGGGTACATTGGTTGGTTCAATTCACTTCCGTTTGGCCCTGAGAAAGGGAAAAAGAAAACAAGTCATAAAAAAACAGCTTGGACCACATAGCCACACAATAGAACCACAGAACATTTTGGCCCTTCTTGGCTGTGCTGAACCATTTTTCTGCCTAGTCCCACTGACCTGCACCTGGCCCATATCCCTCCATACACCTCTCAATGTACCAGGTCACGTGTGGAAATGAATGAATAAGGAATTATTCCACCAAACACATCTTTCCCTCCCCCCCACTCTCTGCTTTCCGCAGGAATCACTCTCTATATGATTCCCTTGTCCACTCGCCCCCCTGCACTTATCCTTGTAAGTGGAACAAGTGCTTCACCTTCCCCTACTCCTCCCCCCTCACTACCATTCAAGACCCCATACAGTCCTTCTAGGTGAGGCAATATTTCACCTCTGAGTCTGCTGGCATATTCTGTGTTCAATGGTCCCGGTATGGCCTCTTGTATATCAATGAAAGCCAACGTAGATTGGGAGACCGTTTACCAAGCAACTATGTTCTGTCCACCAGAACAAGAGGGATCTCCCAGTGGCCACACATTTTAATTCCACCTCCCATTCCTATATGTCCATCCATGGCTTCCTCCACTGTTGGGTTAAGACCACACTTAGGTTGGAGGAACAACACCTTATATTCCATTTGGGTAGCCTCCAACCTGATGGCACGAACGTCAATTTCTCAAACTTCCAGTAGTGCCTCCATTCCTCCCCCTTCACTATTTCCCATTCCCTTGTCGTCCCTCTTACATGTTATCTCCTTGCCCACCCATCACCTCCCACTGGTGCTCCTTACCCCCATCCCCCACCTCTGGCTTCCTTCTTTCTTCCTTGGCCTTCTATCTCTTTCACCAATCAACTTCTTAGCTCTTTGCTTCATCCCTCCCCCTCCAAGTTTCACATATCATCTGGTGTTTCTCTCTCTCCTCCCCCCATCTTTCAAATCTACTCCTCAGTTTCTTTCCCCCAGTCCTGTCGAAGGGTTTCAGCCCAAAATATCGACTGTACTTTTTTCCATAGATGCTGCCTGGCCTGCTGAGTTCCTCCAGCATTTTATGTGTGTTGCTTGGATTTCCAGCATCTGCAGATATTGTGCAGACCCGCACAATTAAAAAAAATAATGGTGCCAGTGCATCCTAGAGCAATAGTCGTAAGCATATAGCAAGACTTTGCAGGAGGAAAAATTCTTCCTTCTCTCTGTAGACTACTGCAACAATCAGACCTGATTGTAAGGACATTCCCTTGGATTAGCAATACAGTCAGTACAGTCAGGGAAACTTCCAGCTCCCAGTCTGGGTATCTTGCTGTGGGGAGGCAAGTTCTGTCACCAATTAAGACCATAAGATATGAGCAAAAGTAGGCCACTTGGCCCATCGAGCCAGCTCCGCCATTCAATCATGGGCTGATCCTATTTCTCCAGTCATCCCCACTCCCCTGCCTTCTCCCATACCCTTTGATGCCCTGGCTAATCAAGAACCTATCGATCTCTACCTTAAATGCACCCAATGACTTGGCCTCCACAGCCACTCATGGCGACAAATTCCACAGATTTACCACCCTCTGACTAAAGTAATTTCTCTGTATCACTGTTCTAAGAGGACGTCCTTCAATCCTGAAGTCATATCTGTCCTAGGATCTCCTAGGATGGGGATTTTGCCATATCTAATCAATTCAGGCCTTTTATCATTTGGAATGGTTCTATGAGATCCCCCTCATTCTCCTGAACTCCAGGGAATACAGCCCAAGAGCTGCCAGACGTTCCTTATATGGTAACCCTTTCGTTCCTGCTATCATTCTCGTGAATCTTCTCTGAATCCTTTCCAATGTTAGTATATACTTTCTAAAATAAGGAGCCCAAGACTGCACACAATACTCCGTGGTCTCATGAGTGCCTTATAGAGCCTCAACATCACATCCCTGCTCTTATATTCTATACCTCAAGAAATGAATGCCAACATTGCATTTGCCTTCTTCACCACCGACTCAACCTGGAGGTTAACCTTTAGGGTATCCTGCACAAGGACTTTCAAATCCCTTTGCATCTCTGCATTTTGAATTCTCTCTCCATCTAAATAACAATCAACCCTTTTATTTCTTCCACCAAAGTGCATGACCATACACATTCCAACATTGTATTTCATTTGCCACTTCTCTGCCCATTCTCTTAAACTATCTAAGTCTCTCTGCAGGCTCTCTGTTTCTTCAACACTATCTGCTCCTCCACCTATTTTTGTATCGTCGGCAAATTTAGTCATAAATCCATTAATCCTATAGTCCAAATCATTGACATACATTTGGAGGGCATATCCCTGCCATGGATGTAATGAACTTAAACACTCTGCTCAGATTAATCCATGTGCACACTTTTCCATCGCACAGCAAGCAGCTGGATGTTCCCTAGCAGTGGTCCCCAACCACCAGGCCACAAAGCACGGGCCGCAAGGAAAAGATATGGCTTGGCGATATGAAATGATATGAGTCAGCTGCACCTTTCTTCATTCCCTGTCTCGCCCACTGTTGAACTTGAACGCACGCGAGATCATCAGTCACCTAAACACTGTGATAACCTCGCGCCAGGGATCACTGGTTGGTCTTGGGTAACCGGCCGCCTCATGCGGCCGGCGAGAAGTGCTGTTGCTACTGGCCTTGAGCACGGACAGATGGGTGTCGCCTCTAAACCTGTTTAGCACACCAAATGTCTGTGGGGAAACCGGTGCTAAAATATTCGCAGACGACCTAATTCGGGCTCAGGGTTTAGTAAGTAGCACAGCAGCTACCTCGCTGTGATCTACTGAAAGTCATCCCTCGAGCCAAACTTTTTGTCGGCCAATAGATCCTCCCTACCTACAAGGGGGGTAGGCACGTGCCCTGTCACAGTCCTCGCTCAGTCGGTCGGCCTCTCCAGACTGTGACCGCCACGGCCCTGGCACGGGGACCTCCAGCCCTTACCGTGTCCTCTCACCCCATCCACGAGCAGCCACACCTGGCCGAGGCGTCTGGCGATGGGCAGGCGGGAGGCTGTCTAATGAGGCAATGAAGCCCTCAAAACTGCTTCGGCACCTTGAGTCCAAGCACCCTCCATTTAAAGACAAACCTGTTGAATTTCTTGAGTGAATAAAACGTGAGCAAGCAGGACAGAACCAAGTGCTGAGAGCCATGAAAACTAAATTGCAGAATAGACTGGACATAAGGAACCCCCTTTAAGTATCGTTGTCTCCCATCATCCCTAGATGGGACTGTCTTGTTGCAGGGAAACAAGGCCAGGGCTCCCACTGATTCAGCGATATTGGTGTGTTGCAATGATTTTACGTTCATACGGGGAAAATCTGCGCTGTGTGTTTAATATCCAAACGTTACTTAAAATATTATGATGCTATTGACTTATAAGTGAGTTATAATTGACTTATCACTATATTCATGCGAGGAAAATACGCTGTGTGTTTAATATAAATTTCATCAGATAAACCCTTTTAGAAACAAAATTGAGTGTATTAGCCACATATAGTTGACTTATCACCTATATTCCGGTCGTGAATAACACTCCCCTCCCACCCCGCATTGGCCGGTCCGCAAGAATATTGTCGATATTAAACCGGTCTGCAGTGCAAAGAAGGTTGGTGACCCCTGGCTCCAGCAGTTTCCACTGCTGCTGGTGACATACCATTCTGGCTGCTGACTTCAACTGGATAATATGGCAGTGCTGGAAAGCTCTTCAAGACTGGTAGAAATGGTAAAAGATGCAACACAATACACAGCCCAGTCCAGAACAGGGCTTTCCTCTGTCAGAGACAGTCACAGTCAGATCCATTGATGTCATGCTGGTGTGCTTTTTACGCCACGTCCTCCTTTTAGCTAACTATCACCTACAGGAAGATTAGAAGGCAGACAGGGGAACATTGAAGTTGCTGACTCCTGTAAACTTTGAGGGACCGAAAAGGGACGGGGCAGGTTGGAGAACCAGAAAGCTCCCCACTGCAGTGCTGGTAAGCAACTAAAGAAAACATCAAGAGGAGCTCAGAAACCAAGACAGTATCAGAGGGGATCACATCAATTCAGATCAACTTGCAGAATTTTCCTTTTCTGCAGTAAAGGGGTGGATGCAAGGGAGGACCTCCAAGGAAAGAAGTGGCAAGACTCTCTTTTTGCCTCGTAAGATCATCTTCCAATTCAGGACCATGTGGTCATGTTACTTCTTCCATAAGGTTCACAAAGGGGGATTCTGATCCACAACCTTAAAGATTCAGTACCATCCTGGCAGGCAAACATTAATGCTCCACATACACTTCTGTCAAACTGTGTAACTGCAAGGCCACAGACAGCACAGCCTCCCAGAACTTCCAATCCTCAGAGAGGGATCAGAAATGGAGAGAGAGAGAGCAATTTCTAGTTCCTGGGTGTCAAGATCTCTGAGGATCTGACCTGGTCCCAACATATTGATGCAGTTATAAAGTAGGCAAGACAGCGACTATACTTCATTAGGAGTTTGAAGAGATTTGGTATGTCAACAAATACACTGAAAAACTTCTACAGATGTACCGTGGAGAGCATTCTGACAGGCTGCATCACTGTCTGGTACGGGGGCGGGGAGAGATGGGGAGGCTACTGCACGGGACCAAAAGAAGCTGCAGAGGGTTGTAAATTTAGTCAGCTCAATCTTGGGTACTAGCCTACAAAGTATCCAGGACATCTTCAGGGAGTGGTGTCTCAGAAAGGCAGCGTCCATTATTAAGGACCTCCAGCACCCAGGGCATGCCCTTTTCTCACTGTTACCATCAGGTAGGAGGTACAGATGTCTGAAGGCACACACTCAACAATTCAGGAACAGCTTCTTCCCCTCTGCCATCCGATTTCTAAATGGGCATTGAACCCTTGGACACTACCTCACCTTTTTAATATAAATTATTTCTGTTTTTTGCACGATTTTTAATCTATTCAATATACATATACTGCAATTTATTTACTTATTTATTTATTATTTTTTCTTCTATATTATGTATTGCATGGAACTGCTGCTGCTAAGTTAACAAATCCCATGACACAAGCCGGTGATAATGAACCTGATTCTGAACTTCCTATCTCATCAAAAGGACCTTAGAAGGCAGCAAGCAGAAGACCAGCCACCAAGCCGAGAGGAGATGACGGGCTCCACCTATACCCGTGAGGAAAATAAAACTCCCAGAAGCAACGGCTTACCAGCCAAGATGCTCCAGGTCTGACAGACAGGATAGGGCCAAATCTGCTGGACGTGTACAATGCCGCATTTCTGACCAGCAGCTTGTCAGAATCCATGAGGAAGAAAGCATCATTCAAATTTAAGAGATAACAAGTGGGGGGGGGGGGGGGGGGGTGTAAAGACCGACATCAGGAGATACAGTGGGCGGGGGGGGGGGAAGGAGAAATCCATCAAACATTGTCCTCATTCTGATGGCCACCTTTGTGTATTGCTGAATCAAGTCATGTGTAGAACCAAAGTAGGCAAACGCCAAGTGTCAGCACGTGCTGAGACACTACCTGGCCACAGTTTTGAAGGATGGGCTTGTTTCATGGTTGAGCAACGTCTCGTTCAGGTGGATATTGCTGCACAACCCTCTTGCGGCAATGTTCTGTCAGAAAAACACATCAAATCAATCGGACAATGGGAAGCACAGAACATCGCACAGGTAAGGACACAGTGCATCCTGCAGGTGGGTTCCCTAAGCAGACTGTCAGAGCCTTTTGGCAGAATGCCTTATAACCAGAACTCACTAATAAGCACTACCCATTTGACTAGCAATGAGAAGGGCCCTCTGCACTGGATCCACACTGGATGGTCAGTATCTCTCTCCCAATAAACGCTGCTCTTGGGACAGCTGTGTTGAGGCCAAGACAATCACTCACCTCTCTGGTGATTGAAGATGTGGTCTGGAAAAGCATGCAGCATTCCCTTTCAAGCTTCATCTTGAGCAGCTGCCCAACAGAGGACTCATACTGAAGCAAACTCAAATTCTGCTGCATCAAGCCACCAAATTCAATTTGGAAGGAGTACCAGGAGTAAATAAGAATAATGGAGATAAGCGTTGCCCCAAATTGTTGAACTCACAACGTAGTCTGAATGCTTGTAATATGTCAAGATGAAAGACCAGGTGCTGTTCCTCATGCTAGCACCAAACTTCGTTGGAAGTGCAGGAGACCAGGATAGAAGGAGAGTGCTAACGTGACAACCGGAACCTTGAGTTACGTTTGTCGACCGAACAGTTGTCCCAACAAAACATTGATCCAGCTTGCGTTTTGTGTTCCCATTAAATGGACAGATAACCAGGTTAGTCTGGTCTCATTGCTATGCATGCTATTCCAGAGACCATCTTTAGCTACACACTAGTTTGTGCAGTTTTTTCAGAAAAATGCTAGAGGTGATGTCACACTCTATTGCCAAACTACAGAAAAATATCAAACACTATATCCCTATCAGCAGCATCATAGCAAAGCTGAACCCAGGAAAGACTCCAATGCAAATATGTCCATTCGAGTTTCCAAGATGGCATCAAATAGAAAATCTGGCATAGACCAGCACAACCGGGCGTGTCACATTTGCTTCATTGTATGAATTTCCTTCATACATTTAAAACTGCTAAATGGATTGGGGGGGTGGTGGAGGAAAGGTTTGAACTTTAAAAGATCAAATTAATTTTTACAATTGCCCTCAAATGGTGAACTGAATCTACATTTTAAAAAATATACTTTGGAGCACTATTGTAAGAGCATAAAGGAAAATAGTCAATGAATATATTTGCACTCAATATCCTTTTTCATTTTAAAGAATGGATTTGGAGTTCATGCTTAGTCTGCACAATTCTGTATGCTAAAGGGCGATTATTTTAAGAACATTTCAATAAGTTCCCATCACCAGAGCCAACAATCAGCTACACAATCAGTAACAGTAAACTCAGGTCTATCACAATCATTCTCCGGCAGCTCCCAGCAGACTTTTATTTGCAAACCTATTTAAAATATGGGAAATGTCATAACACCAGACATTTTGAGTGAGGAGTACATTCTCTGTTTCAAGTTCCATCAAATTTCTGCAACTGAAAGATTTACAAATCTAATTGATTCATTAAATTTATTTTAAAAAGGTCAAAACATTATGGGCAACTACATGTATACTTACAGTTTGCCAGACACCTCATAGCTGACAGAACCCAATGTGGAAGCTCATCTATTTAAAAAAAGAAAATGTTTTTAGTACGCTTCATAACATTTTAACCTTTAACACCACCTTAAACAATTTTACCCTTTTTTTCAGAAAGATATTCTCTGTAATTTCCACAGGCTTTGTGTTTGGCAACAGACACACGCAGGTACATGGCTAAACAAGAGATCCAGAGAATCTTGAAATTTCATCACTAGCCTTTTTTGATCTTATCCAAATAACATTATATGTGCTTCAATTAGTCTTAATGTACTGGGCAAGGAACAAGGGGAAAAACGCTTTAACTTTTGTTCTTACTTCCCGCATAGGAGTTTTAACAGGGAGAATGCATATTTGGATATCAGATCTATTTAGCTGTGTAGCACATATTTTACAGAAATGTTTACGGTAGCACACAGAAAACTTTATTGTCGATTCACCAGAAGTAAGAAATGTGACCCAGCATCGGGAATCCCACAACAACAACCAAAATTGAGAGAAAGGTAAAAATTGTTCAAAACCAAAAAATGCAAGTTGAAATTTGTTTTTCAAATTAAACTTTAATTACAAAAAATAATTTCTCAATGTCATTTTAGCCTTTAGATTCTAAAATATTCAATATACATACCCAATTTATTCTCTAGAAACACCACTCCTTGCTTATTAACATGATGAACATTATAGATGATATACTTAGGGTTGAGGTGTTTAGGATCCAACACACCTTCCAGGGTAGCCAGCCCCAGAATTTTCTGCAAACTGGAAGAATGGCAAATACAAAATATATTAACTCTTCTCTTAGGGACATACTATATGAACAGCTATTATGTTCATACCTTATAGTCTGTGCAATAAACATTTCACAATAACTCCAGTAACAACTTGATTAATATGAAAACATTATAGATTATATCATTTCTTTTTTAAATATCTATTCTCAAGACAGTGATATTACTAGCATGACCAGCATGTCTGCCGACCCCAGATGGGAGAGAATAGCTCATCTGCAACCACTAACAGTCAGTAGCTCGAAACTATGGAGCAGATTGTGAAGTCACTATAAACAACAATTAAACAAAAAAAATCCCATGCATGATAGTCCAGATAGGAACAAAGAGTAACTTAAAGAATAGGGAACATTTAGGGTTTTAATACCAATTCCTGGAAGTTTTTTTATTAACACATGATTTCAATTTTTGAAACTGCATTCAAGAGTAGTCATATTTCTCTGGATAAATTGTCCAGGAACCTAATCATACTAACAAAATCCTAATTCTAAATACTGCAGTTAAACTAAATATTTATTTCTCCATTTACGCATTCCAAAAGCAATGAGGGCCAAGAATTTTACAATTTGTTAATGTGTTACAAATTACAGGCACTACTCAATTGTTTTGTACTCTTAACTTCCACTCTGCTAGCAAAATAAAAAACTCTCACTGCATACAAAATTATGCAGTCTTATTCCATCCATTGTTATTATTCCATGTTGCAGATCTTGGTAAAGGGATCAATTTCTTCATTTCTGGCCATTGATACATCCTATACCTTGACCCACATAGAAACATAGACAATAGGTGCAGGAGTAGGCCATTTGGCCCTTCGAGCCTGCACCGCCATTCAGTATGATCATGGCTGATCATCCAACTCAGAACCCTGTACCTGCTTTCTCTCCATACCCCCGATCCCTTTAGCCACACGGGCCATATCTAACTTCCTCTTAAATATAGCCAATGAACCGGCCTCAACTGTTTCCTGTGGCAGAGAATTCCACAGATTCACCACTCTCTGTGTGAAGAAGTTTTTCCTCATCTCGGTCCTAAAAGGCTTCCCCTTTATCCTTAAACTGTGACCCCTCGTTCTGGACTTCCCCAATATCGGAAACAACCTTCCTGCATCTAGCCTGTCCAATCCCTTTAGAATTTTATACGTTTCAATAAGATCCCCCCTCAATCTTCTAAATTCTAGTGAGTATAAGCCTAGTCGATCCAGTATTTCTTCATATGAAAGTCCTGCCATCCCAGGAATCAATCTGGTGAACCTTCTTTGTACTCCCTCTATGGCAAGAATGTCTTTCCTCAGGTTAGGGGACCAAAACTGCACACAATACTCTAGGTGCGGTCTCACCAAGGCCTTGTACAACTGCAGTAGAACATCCCTGCTCCTGTACTCAAATCCTTTTGCTGTGAATGCCAACATACCATTTGCCTTTTTCACCACCTGCTGTACCTGCATGCCCACCTTCAATGACTGGTGTACAATGACACCCAGGTCTCATTTTCCTAATCGGCCACCATTCAGATAATAATCTGTTTTCCTGTTCTTGCAACCAAAGTGGATAACCTCACATTTATCCACATTAAATTGCATCTGCCATGAATTTGCCCAGTCACCTAACCTATCCAAGTCACCCTGCATCCTCTTAGCATCCTCCTCACAGCTAACACCGCCGCCCAGCTTCGTGTCATCCGCAAACTTGGAGATGCTGCATTTAATTCCCTCGTCTAAATCATTAATATATATTATAAACAACTGGGGTCCCAGCACTGAGCCTTGCGGTACCCCACTAGTCACTGCCTGCCATTCTGAAAAGGTCCCGTTTACTCCCACTCTTTGCTTCCTGTCTGCCAACCAATTCTCTATCCACATCAATACCATACCCCCAATACCATGTGCTTTAAGTTTACACGCTAATCTCCTGTGTGGGACCTTGTCAAAAGCCTTTTGAAAATCTAAATATACCACATCCACTGGCTCTCCCCATCTGCTCTACTAGTTACATCTTCAAAAAATTCTATAAGATTCGTCAGACATGATTTTCCTTTCACAAATCCATGCTGACTTTGTCCGATGATTTCACCTCTTTCCAAATGTGCTGTTATCACATCTTTGATAACCGACTCTAGCATTTTCCCCACCACCGATGTCAGACTCACCGGTCTATAATTCCCCGGTTTTTCTCTCCCTTTTTTAAAAAGTGGGGTTACATTAGCCACCCTCCAATCCTCAGGAACTAATTCAGAATCTAAGGAGTTTTGAAAAATTATCACTAATGTATCCACTATTTCTTGGGCTACTTCCTTAAGCACTCTGGGATGCAGACCATCTGGCCCTGGGGATTTATCTGCCTTTAATCCCCTCAATTTACCTAACACCACTTCCCTACTACCATGTATTTCCCTCAGTTCCTGCATCTCACTAGACCCTCGGTCCCTTACTATTTCCGGAAGATTATTTATGGCCTCTTTAGTAAAGACAGAACCAAAGTAGTTATTCAATTGGTCTGCCATGTCTTTGTTCCCTATGATCAATTCACCTGTTTCTGACTGTAAAGGACCTACATTTGTCTTGACCAATCTTTTTCTTTTCACGTATCTATAAAAGCTTTTACAGTCAGTTTTTATGTTCCCTGCCAGCTTTCTCTCATAATCTTTTTTCCCTTTACTAATTAAGCCCTTTGTCCTCCTCTGCTGGTCTCTGAGTTTCCGCTCAAAAGTGTGCCGCTTTTTTTTGCTAATTTATATGTTTCTTCTTTGGACTTGATACTATCCCTAATTTCCCTTGTCAGCCACTTAGCAATCATAGACAAAATACAGCATGGAAGCAAGCCTTTCAGCCCAACTCATTCATGCCAGCCAATGAGCCCAGCCAAGCCCAAGAATGTTTCCTATCCATACACTTAAATGTCCTTTATTAAAAGTCATTATTGTACCTGCCTCAACTACTTTTACTGGCACCTTATCTGATACACACTTTAAACCTTTTTTGTCTCCTTTCCCTTGGAAAGACTATGTACATTCTATGTCCCTCATTTTATACACCTCTATACGATCACTCCTCAACTACCTTTGTCAAAAATGGGATAGCACGGAGTTATGGAAATTGAAGTTGGTCATGAGTCAATTGTGCTTGAAATTTGAGGAAAGAATGGTGAAGTGCAGATGATTTTTTTATAACTCTAGTGAAAGGTTAACGCCTGATATATTGGAAAGTGCGGGTGGAAGTGTGAATAGGACAGCAGAGGAAGAAAAGTGTTTGGTGAGCTTGAATCATGGTAGGAGTACAAGGATAAACCTATTTAATAACACCGTTTCTGCTATAAACCTTGTGCTGGTATCTGAGGATATAGCAAGTGTGTGTAACCGGGATGTGTATAATGATACAACAGTGGGGAGTAATCATTTTCCCATTGTTCGTAGAATGGGAATAGATCTGTATCAGAGAAAAGTTCTAATATCTCCTCTTGGAATTTTAGAAAGATAAATTAGGATGTACTTGATTTGTGTGAAAGTATATTTCCTGATCATTTGGTTTTGGAGGATATTGAGTTGAGTAATTATTTCATGTGTTCTTACTCAGCTCAATAGCCAAGAAAGCAATTCCTGGATTGTTGGGAGATAATAAAAGGAAAGCTGTGCCCTATGGACAGATGAATGTAATAGAGATGTGAAGGTGCTGAATAGTACTTCTAGGAAATTGGGCAGTGTTACTCCTATTCATCTTTCATACAATATAAAAGAGTTCAAGCTATAGTGAGAAAAGTAGTGTAGGGCAAAGAAAACGCATTGGAGGACGTACTGTGATAGTATTGTGGAAAGAGATCCAGGTAGGGGAAGTAAGGAGTATAATACAGAAAACAGGGAGAGGTAGAACACTTGCTGCATTACCAGTTTTCTAAGGTGAGAAGGTTGCAGTTAATGACTCTGAAAAAACAGAATTATTGGCAAAAACATATGTCAGTGTACATAGTTTGGCCAATTTACGTAAAGGAGAGAGGTCCTGGTATTTCTCATACATCCTCCTCTACATTGGTGAGACCTGCTGTAAATTGGGGGACGACTTTGCCAATCACTTCCACAGCATCCGCCACAAGCAGATCTTCCTGGTGCCCGATTCCCACTCCGAAGCGTTGCTCCATGGCCACCCTCAGAGTGCAGGAGGAACAACTTACTGTGTATTCCTTCTGCGTACTATCCAACGTGATGGCATGAATATCAATTTCTCCTTCTGATAAACAAATTCTTCCCACCCCCACTACCACTATTCACTACTCTGACCTTTTATTTCTTCTCACCTGCCTGTTACTTCCCCTTTACTCTTCTCCTTTCAGATTGCTTCCTCTCCAGCCCTTCACCTTTCACATTCCACCTAGCTTATTTCCCCTTCCCCCACCTTTTATTCTAGCATCTTCCCCCTTCCTTCTCAGTACTGAAGAAGGGTCTCTGCTTGCTTATCGAGAAACGGTTCTGGCAAGCAGTCCTTGGATTACTGAGAAAACAAAATGTTCTAGTTGTTGCTTGGACGTTTAACTTATACTGTCTTAACTTAAAAGGGCTATAAATGGTGCTGGTCAGACATCACCAGGAAAAGATGGCATTTGATATAGTATGTTATCGGATTCAAAACTTATTTTGGTTTTTTAATGCGATATGGATTGAAGGGCGGCTTCCTCCTTCCTGGAAATTAGCAGCTGTTATCCCTGTATTGGAACTTTGCAAGGAATAATCAGATCCTTCCAGTTATAGACCTATTCCACTAACGATAATGGAACGAATGGTCATAGCAAGGCTTCCCTATTTTGTGGAAAGTAGTGGAAAATTAGCTGTATACCAATCTGGATTTTGCAAAGGAAAAATAACCATTGACTCAGTGTTAAATTTAGAATCTGATATACTTAAGGCCCAATTAATAAAGTATCAGTGGTAGCAATTCTATTTGATATAGAGAAAGCTTACGATACATTATGGATGCAAGGATTGCTGCTTAAAATTGTAAGCATGAGAATAGGCATTTTCTATAGGTTTCAAAGATTTTTATGTGACAGGAACAGACAAGTTAGGCTGGGAACGACATTCTCTAAGGAATTTGAGAAAGAGAATGCGATTTCTCAGGGGAGTATGTGTAGCCCATTCCTTTTTAATATTATGATTAATATTTTCTTAAATATTGACCCAGACATTTCCAAATTGTTGTATGCTGATGATAGTGCAGTGTGGAAGAGAGGCAAGAATATAATTTATGTAGTTAGGAAAACACATGCAGCTATTAATGAAGTAGAGGAATGGGTACATCAGTGGGGGTTTAAAATTTCTGTTGCAAAGTTTCAAGTTATTTGTTTTTCTAAAAAGAACATTACACTCACAATTGATCAAGTCATATGGTAAATCTTTTAGCAAGAGTAGGTGTAAAGTTCCTAGGTACATCAACACAAAGCTAACATGGATAGTGCACGTGAACAGAATTCTAGAGAAGTGTAAAAAAGTCCTTAATGTGCTTAGTTGGTGTGATTGGGGTGTGAGTAGGAGGTCACTTAAACAAACATATATTGCTTTAATCTGATTTGTCCTTGATTATGGACATGTTGCTTATGGGTCAGCCTTTAGCAGTTTTAAAGCCCCTGGATGAAGTTCATTCTCAAGAATTGAGATTATGTTGTGATGCTATTAAATCACCCCAACTTCCGCATTAGAAATGGACTCAGGTTACAGTTAGCAATGGTTTATTGGGCTAATGTGAGGACATAAAATTGGTCATCCAATATTGGCTATATTAATAGAGTATTGGAGGCTGTGCATTCATAAGATCTCAGCTCTCGGTGGATGTGAAATTAACGGGCCCAAAAGCTTGTATTGTTTAATATGGAATATGGGCCCAGTGTATCCCCTTCTGTTGCTCCTCCACGGTTTTCCCTTTGCCTGTGGTTGATTTAAGCCTTCAAGATAAGATTGCACATCAGTAGCACCGGTAATTTAGCAATATATGTAAGGCAGATATTATGGCTTTGTGTATATCTATGCAGATGGTTTAAATGATCCAGTGACAGGTCACTCAGGTGTTTGTTTGAGCTTCAGGTGACTCATAAGAAAACATTATCAAATGAAATATCAGTATTCATATCTGAGATTGTTGCTATCATTTTAACCTTGATAGTGCATTAGCATGACTCATCATCAGTTTTGACATCTATTAAAACAGGATATTTCAAATTGTTGGCCAGACGTTCTTTTTGAGATTAGGCAACATCTGATAGGCTACAGGGTCTTGGCTTGTGTATCCATTTCTTACAGTTTTCTGCAGATGTTGGGTTTGAAGGAAACAAGCTGGCAGACGTTCTAGCCATGCAATCACTTAAAATCAAAGATGCAAATATAGTAAAAACACAAAATACTGGCAGAACTTAGCAGGCCAGACAGCATCTATGGGAGGAGGTAGTGACGACGTTTCAGGCCGAAACCCTTCATCAGGAAGATGCTGTCTGGCCTGCTGAGTTCTGCCAGTATTTTGTGTTTTTATTTATTTCCAGCATCTGCAGATTCACTCGTGTTGCCTTTGATGTAAATACAGTGGTGCTTTTGCATAAAGGGGAGGTGGAAGCCATAATGAAAAAGTATATTCAATCACTGTGGAAACAAAGATGGGATAAGGAAGAGAAAGGATGGTATTTATACAAAATTCAGAGGAAGGTGGGAACTCAACTGGGAGGTGGGTATAAAAGGAGGAAAGGAGTTATGCTTACAAGTTTATATATTGGATATACCAGGTTGAATAATTCCTTGTTCAGAATTTATATGCATGACACTGGCGTTGTAGGGAATGCACTTGTCAAGAAACAGTGCAGCATACAATATATTGTTTAAATGCAGTTCCATACTTTAGACTTTTTGATATTATTTGAGGTTTTTTTTTGGGGGGGAGGAATTAAGTGGGTATGCTTCCTCTCTGTTCTCTATACTCCAGTTCAGCAGGTGGCAGTAATGCATCTTAACTTGCTCTGCCAATTTTACAAAAAGTTGCTATTTTGGGAGTGGCCATTATGAGAGTGAGCAGGTAAAGGGGTGGGGGAGGTTGTGGCTAAAAAGACTTCGGTGTGTCAAGAGAGTGAGCAAATAATCCACTTGCTTAGAGATGAAAACAGGAACTTTGAAAAACAAGTATCATTGATTAGCTAATTGGAGGGCAATTTATCCAATAAAAGGAAGGCAAAGTTTAGTGAAGTTTCCTTATACAACAGAGATAGTGAAAGTGAGAAGCTGAGCCCTCAGCTTGAGAGACATTGGTGAAGGCGCACTGGTAGGATTTCAGAATCAGAATAAATATCACAGGCATATGTCGTGAAATTTGTTGTTACGCACCAGCAGTACATTGCAATACATAATAAAAACTGTAAATTAAAGTACATATATTCTTTTTATAAGTTAAGAGGCTAGTGTCCATGATGGAACTGACTGTGTTTACAACTTTCTGCAGCTTGTTTTGTTCCTGTGCAGTAGCCTCCATTTCCACCCCCCCCCCCACCTCAAACCAGACGGTGATGCAGCCGGTTGGAATGTTCTCCATGTTACATCTGCAGAAATTCGCGACTGTCTGGCAACATACCAAATCTCCTCAAACTCCTCTTGAAATACAGCCCTGTCTTGCCTTCCTTGCAGCTGCAATGCATCAGTGTGTTGGGCCCAGGATAGATCCTCAGAGATGTTGACATCCAGGAGCTTGACACTGCTCATTCTTTCCACCTCTGAGCCCTTAATGAGGATGAGAGTGTGTGCTCCCTCATCTTACCCTTCCTGATTTCATTTTTGTTGTTCAGTATTGGTATTTGATTCAATGTAGGCATGATCATAGTTAGGGCAATGGAATACTCCTCCGAGTTGTGAGAAGGCGGGGAACCTCAGGTCTTGCTGATGACTTCATCTGTGAGAAGTGTAGCCAGCTGAAGCTTCTGACAGAACAGGTCAAGAAACTGGATGTATTCAAGATCATCCGGAAGTTGAGGAAGTTCACAAGTGAGAATTTGTACTGAGGTAATCACACCTAAAGTACAGGCTACAAGCAAAGGGGTTATAACCAGGAAAAGAAAGAGGAGTCGGCAGTCAATGGAAGGTTCCCCCGTGGTTTCAAGGTTCAGAGCAGATGGGTGCAGTCAGATAGTGTGATAATGATTGGTGATTTGACAGTAAGGGTCAGACAGGAGATTCTGTAGCTGCAGAAGAGACACCTGGATGGTGTATTGCTTCCAGATTCAAGGATATATCCGAGTTGCTGCAAAAAGTATGAGGGGGAGGGTGAACAACCAGATGTTATTGTACATACTGGCAGAACAAGGGACAAATTTCTGCAGAATGAGTGTTGGAAGTTAAGCAACAGATTAAAACGCATGTCCTCAAAGGTAATGATTTCTGACTACTCCTGATACCACATGCTAGTGAGCCCAGGAGGAGAAAGATAGACAAAACCAGTGTGTGGCTGAAGAACTGGTGGATGGGGCAAGGATTCATGTACGTGGATCACCGGGATCCTTTCTGGGGTAGAGGTGACCTGTGCAAGAGGGATGGGTTGCACTTAAACCAGAGAGGGATCAATATCCTTGCAAGGAAATATGCTAGTGCTAGGAGGGAAAGTAAAAATTAGCTTTATAAAGATTAGCTAAAGATATGGATTAGCTTGATCTGTCACGTGAAATGCGCTGTTTGTGTCAATTCAAATCAGTGAGGATTGTACTGGGGCAGCTCACAAGTATTGCCAGGTTTAAGGTGCTGGGGAATAGGTACAGAGGAGAAGTCAGGGGTAAGTTTTTTTTTTATATAAACGCAGAGAGTGGTGAGTGTGTGGAATGGTGTGCCAGCAACGGTGGTGGAGGCGGATACAATAGGGTCTTTTAAGAGACTTTTGGATAGGTACGTGGAGCTTAGAAAAATAGAAGGCTATGGGTAAAGCCTAGTAAATTCTAAGGTAGAGACATGTTTGGCACAACTTTGTGAGCTGAAGGGCCTGTATTGTGCTGTAGGTTTTCTATGTATTAGTGAGAGAAATTAATTCCCCTGAATTGATTGGGCCACCAAAGTGTCGTAACTACATGGGGTGCAATGTATGAAATATGTCCAGGAAAGCTTCCTGAAACAATATATAGAGGACCCTGCTCAGGAAGGTCCAAAAGTGTCCTTCTCTTCGGGAAAGAAGCACAAGTAACTGAAGTGGAAGTCAGGGAGTTCTTTGGCTCTAGTGAGCATAATTCTACTATGCCTTTTATGCTCTCTTTGTCCAACAGACCATGGTCGCTAGAAATCCTAATGACCCTGTGACTTCGATCTCTGAAGCTAACGTGAGGGCATCCTTCAGGAGGGTTTACCCACAGAAGCATCTGGCCCAGAAGGAGTGTTGAACGCCTGTGCTGGACTTTTACAGGCAATGTCCATGACTCCCTTTGGCAATTTGAGGTACCCACCTGCCTCATGCAGGCTTCAATTATACTGGTGCCCAAGAAGGACATAGTAACCTGCCTCATTGCCAGTCTAGTAGCACTTACATCCACTTGTGAAGTAGTCTGAGAGGTTGGCCATGAAGCAAATCAATTCCTGCCTGAGGAATGACCTAGATCCACTCCAGTTTGCCTACTGTCACAACAGGTCAATAGCAGATGTCATTTCATTGGCTCTACTCAACCCAAGAACATTTGGACACTGAATATGCTTACATACTGATGGTTTTCACTGACTACAGCTCAGCATTCAACACCACCAGCACCTCAAAACTAAGTTCTAAGACCTGGACCTTGATACTTCCCTGTGGCACCAGATCCTTGATTTTTCTAACCAGTTAGTACAGAATGGCCACAGCATCTCCTCCACAATCACCATCAGCACAGTTGCACAAGGCTATGTGCTTGACCTACTCTACATGTTTACTTCCCAAGACATGCTCTCTTTTCACTGTTGCTATCAGGACGAAGGTACAGGAAACCTTAGGATTCACACCACCAGGTTTAGTAACAGTTACTGTACTACCCCTCAACCATCAGGTCTTGAACCAAAGGGGACAACTTCACCTGCTCCATCATTGAAATGTTCCCACAACCAAGGGACTCATTTTCAAGGACTTAAATCTCATGTTCTCAATATTTATTGCTTATTTAGTTATTACTTTTTCTTCTTTTTGTAGTTGCAGTTTGTTGTCTTCTGCACTCTGATTGAACACCCAACTTGGACTGTCTGTTATTGATTCTGTTATGGTTATCATTCTACAGATTCATTGAGTATGCCCACAAGAAAATGAATCTCAGGGTTGTATATGGTGACATATGTACTTTCATAATAAATTTACTTCAAACTTTTAGTAAATTACTTTACTTGCATTGACAGATTTTTGTGAGATAAAGTTGTATAGTGTATCTAACTCCATAACATTCCTCTTGGATAAAGGCATAGGAGAAACAAAATAAAAAGAGGGTTTTGCCTACAAAAAGACCATGAGCTTGGTAGCCTTCACTGAAGATAAAGAATCTAGAATGTGACAAACTTGATTGCATCAATGATCCCGCCAATCCTTTAACTTTGTGGCCCTCAAACCTGCTATACAAAGGATGGTTTTATCATTAGAATAATTTTGGCAGAGACAACAGAAGCCGGTGATGACTAACTTATGATAATAAAATCTACTTTAAACTTTGAAGTAGAGCTCCAATGCCTGATTTATGTTTGCTGATATACCACTGCTACTGGCCAAACTAAAGGTGGTGACGAGTTGGCATTTGGAGGGAGAAAAAGAATCTGATTGAATGGTGCCACAACACAACATCAGCAAAACCAATGAACTGATTATCATCTATAGGAGGAAGAAGCCAAAGGTTCATGAGCCATTCTTTATTAGGGGATCAGAGGTGGAGAGGGTCTGTAACTTTAAATTCCTCAGCATTATATGAGAGGATCTGTCCTCCATCCAGCATGCAAGTGCCATCACAAAGACACATCATCACCTCTACTTAATTTGAAGTTTGCATAGGTGATATGCCAAATCAAAAAATTTTGACAAATTTATGGATACGCAGTGGAGAGTATCCCAACTGATTGCATCAGAGCCTGGTATGCAATTTAATGTGGATAAATGTGAGGTTATCAACTTTGGTTGCAAGAACAGGAAAACAGATTATTATCTGAATGGTGGCCGATTAGGAAAAGGGGAGATACAACAAGACCTGGGTGTCATTGTACACCAGTCATTGAAGGTGGGCATGCAGGTACAGCAGGCGGTGAAAAAGGCAAATGGTATGTTGGCATTCATAGCAAAAGGATTTGAGTACAGGAGCAGGGAGGTTCTACTGCAGTTGTACAAGGCCTTGGTGAGACCGCACCTAGAGTATTATGTGCAGTTTTGGTCCCCTAACCTGAGGAAAGACATTCTTGCCATAGAGGGAGTACAAAGAAGGTTCACCAGATTGATTCCTGGGATGGCAGAACTTTCATATGAAGAAAGACTGGATCGACTAGGCTTATACTCACTGGAATTTAGAAGATTGAGGGGGGAATCTTATTGAAACGTATAAAATTCTAAAGGGATTGGACAGGCTAGATGCAGGAAGATTGCTTCCGATGTTGGGGAAGTCCACAACGAGGGGTCACAGTTTAAGGATAAAGGGGAAGCCTTTTAGGACCGAGATGAGGAAAAACTTCTTCACACAGAGGGTGGTGGGTCTGTGGAATTCTCTGCCACAGGAAACAGTTGAGGCCGGTTCATTGGCTATATTTAAGAGGACGTTAGATATGGCCCTTGTGGATAAAGGGATCAGGGGGTATGGAGAGAAAGCAGGTACAGGGTTCTGAGTTGGATGATCAGCCATGATCATACTGAATGGTGGTGCAGGTTCGAAGGGCCGAAGGGTCTACTCCTGCACCTATTTTCTATGTTTCTATGAAACAGCAATGCCCAGGAATGGAACAGACTGCAGAAAGTGGTGGATACAACCCAGTACACCACAGGAAAATCCCTCTCCACCATTGAGCACATTCACATGGAGCACTACCACAAGAAAGCAGTATCCACGTTAAAGGACATCCACCATATAAGCCATGCTCTCTTGCTCCTACCTTCAGGAAGGAAGTACAGGAGCCTTAGGTCCCACACCATCAAATCAGGAACTGTTATCACCCTACAACCATAAGGCCCCTAAACTAGCTTGGTTAAGTACACTCAACACAATTCTGAACTGATTCCATATCTATAGACTCAATTTCAAGGACATAATGACTCATGTTCTCAGTATTATTTATATTTATTAATAGTTATGTTTCCAAATTTGTCATATTTTGCACATTGGTCGTCAGTCTTTATGCATAGTTTTTCATAAATTTTATTATATTTCCTAACTGTCCTGTAAATGCTGGTAAGAAAAGGAATCACAAGGTAGTAATGGTAACATATACATACTGCATTTAGATAATAAATTTACTTTGATTTTGTTCGAGGATTGTAATAGCAAGTGTCCAGGAGCAGCATGTTCCTTTCAGGGTGAAGGGTAAAGCTGGCAAGCTTGGAGACCTTGGCAAACAGAGGGATTAAGGCTCTGGTCATGTAAAAGGAGGCATACACTGGGTTTAGCATGTCAGTGATAAGTGAATCCCTTTAACTAAAAATAGTAAGAATACACTTGAGGGGAATCAGATGGACAAAGAGAGGGCATGAGATGGATCAGGCAGGTAATGGAAAATCCTAAAATGTTCCATAACTATATAAAAAGGGTGGCTAGGGAGAGAATAGGGCCTCTTGAAATTGCAGGGTGGGTGCAAGGGATGCTGGAGAACGAACCAGACAGGGGAAGCAAAAAATATACGTACTGTGCGAGTGTCATTGATTTCCAGATTCCTTCCACAGTCGCCTGGGACACCTCTTCCCGACGTACAATTCTGCATTCTGCTACTTCCCCTATTGCAATACTATGGCGCTTGTGCCACAGTTCAGAATTCTACAATAGATTTAACGACGAGAGTGGTGATGAACAATCAAAACATTAAACTTGAAGATTTAATTTCAAACTCTAGTTCAAATTCAATTGTCATTCAATCATACACATGTATGCAGTTAATTAATACAGCATTCCTTTGGGACCAAGTGAAAAACTCAGTACATACAGTCACACTCAGCACATATAGATACAATAACACATAATCAGAAAAATAATCTCAGCACAAGACCATCAGTGGCAGGGTCTGAAGATTGATGGTGCATGGGATGTTGTCCTGGAGCCATGTTTCTGCAAGAACGAGTACGCAGCAGTTCCTTCCTCATCTTGCGCTGGTTCAGCAAAGGCAAATCAGCCTGTCTCGCACTGAGTCAGCCACAGGCAATCCAACTCGTCTTCTAGCGGAGAACCACGGAGAGTATAACCAGCGCGAGGGGCCAGCCGCCAACCCAGTATGGATTATAGTTCCAGCACTCCAGATGTGCCTCTGTTCTCTCCCACAATGCCTCCATCACGTCCTCTCCTGAGCAGCTGCTACAGGCAATGCCACGGCATGAGAGCTTGGTTTCTCCAATGAACCGGACTTAAGTTGAATTGAATTGACTTTATTTCTTACATCCTTCACATACACGAGTAAAAATCTTTCTTACGTCTCTGTCTATATGTGCAATTTATACAAACCCCATTTCCAGAAAAGTTGGGATATTTTCCAATATGCAATAAAAACAAAAATCTGTGATATGTTAATTCAGGTGAACCTTTATTTAACTGACAAAAGTACAAAGAAAAGATTTTCAATAGTTTTACTGACCAACTTAATTGTATTTTGTAAATATACACAAATTTAGAATTTGATGGCTGCAACACACTCAACAAAAGTTGGGACAGAGGCATGTTTACCATTGTGCTTTACCATGCTTTACCATTTACCATGGTGGATTGGATAGTGGACTACTTGACAGATAGACCTCAGTATGTGCGGTTGGGAGACTGTAGGTCTGACACGGTGGTCAGCAGCACAGGGGCGCCGCAGGGAACCGTACTCTCTCCGGTCCTGTTCACCCTGTACACATCAGACTTCCAATATAACTCAGAGTCCTGCCATGTGCAGAAGTTCGCTGATGACACGGCCATAGTGGGGTGTGTCAGGAATGGACAGGAGGAGGAGTATAGGAAACTGATACAGGACTTTGTGATATGGTGCAACTCAAACTACCTGCGTCTCAATATCACCAAGACCAAGGAGATGGTGGTGGACTTTAGGAGATCTAGGCCTCATATGGAGCCAGTGATCATTAATGGAGAATGTGTGGAGCAGGTTAAGACCTACAAGTATCTGGGAGTACAGTTAGACGAGAAGCTAGACTGGACTGCCAACATAGATGCCTTGTGCAGGAAGGCACAGAGTCGAATGTACTTCCTAAGAAGGTTGGCGTCATTCAATGTCTGTAGTGAGATGCTGAAGATGTTCTATAGGTCAGTTCTGGAGAGCGCCCTCTTCTTTGTGGTGGCGAGTTGGGGAGGAAGCATTAAGAAGAGGGACGCCTCACGTCTTAATAAGCTGGTAAGGAAGGCGGGCTCTGTCGTGGGCAAAGTACTGGAGAGTTTAACATCGGTAGCTGAGCGAAGGGCGCTGAGTAGGCTACGGTCAATTATGGATAACTCTGAACATCCTCTACATAGCACCATCCAGAGACAGAGAAGCAGTTTCAGCGACAGGTTACTATCGATGCAATGCTCCTCAGACAGGATGAAGAGGTCAATACTCCCCAATGCCATTAGGCTTTACAATTCTACCGCCAGGACTTAAGAACTTTTTAAAGCTATTATTAATGCTTTTTGAGATGGTGATTTAGATGCATATCATATTTTTTTTACTGAGTTAAGTATTGTATGTAATTAGTTTTGCTACAACAAGTGTATGGGACATTGGAAAAAAGTTGAATTTCCCCATGGGGATGAATAAAGTATCTATCTATCTATCTATTGTGTTACATCACCTTTCCTTTCAATAACGCTTTTTAATCATTTTGGAACTGAGGATACTAATTGTAGTAGATTTGCAATTGGAAATTTTGTCCATTCTTGCTTGATATAAGACTTCAGCTGCTCAACAGTCCGTGGTCTCCGTTGTCTGATTCTCCTATTCATGATGCACCATACATTTTCAATAGGAGATAGATCTGGACTGGCAGCAGGCCAATCAAGCACACGCACTCTGTGTCTACAAAGTCACGCTGTTGTAGCCTGTGCAGAATGTGGTCTGGCATTGTCCTGCAGAAATAAGCATGGACGTCCCGGGAAGAGACGTCGCCTTGATGGCAACATATGTCTCTCTAAAATCCTAATATACGCCTCAGAGTCAATGGTACCTTCACATACATGCAACTCACCCATGCCGTGGGCACTGATGCACCCCCATACCATCACCTTTCGCTGATAACAATCAGGATGGTCGTTTTCATCTTTGGCACGGAGAACTCGATGCCAGTTTTTTCCGAAAACTAGCTGAAATGTAGAGTCATCTGACCACAGCACACGGTTCCACAGTATTTCGTTCCATCTGAGATGAGCTCGGGCCCAGAGAACTCGCCAGCATTTCTGCAGAGAGTTGATGTATGGCTTCCTCCTTGCGTAATACAGTTTTAAGTTGCATTTCTGGATGCAGCTACGGACTGTGTTAAGTGACAATGGTTTTCTGAAGTACTCCCGAGCCCAGGTGGCTATAATTGTCACAGTAGCATGACGGTTTCTTAGGCAGTGCCGCCTGAGGGCTCAAAGATCACGCGCATTCAACAGTGGTTTCCGACCTTACCCTTTACGCAGAGATGTCTCTGAATTCACTGAATCTTTTCACAATATTATGTATGTTGAAACACCTAAATTCTCTGCAATCTTGCATTGGGAAATGTTCCTTTTGAACTGACTAACAATTCTCTCACTAATTTTGGCACAAAGGGGTGAGCCACGACCCATCCTTGCTTGCAAAGACTGAGCCTTTGATGGACGCTACTTTTATACCCAGTCATGATACCGAGTCTTCCAAACCAGTGTTACTTGAATATTCTGTGCACTTTTCAATCTTATTTTAACTCTGTCCCAACTTTTGTTGAGTGTGTTGCAGCCATCAAATTCTAAATTTGTGTATATTTACAAAATACAATTAAGTTGGTCAGTAAAACTATTGAAAATCTTTTCTTTGTACTTTTGTCAGTTAAATAAGGGTTCATGTGAATTAACATATCACAGATTTTTGTTTTTATTTCATTTTGGAAAATATCCCAACTTTTCTGGAAATGGGGTTTGTATTAATTTGTAATAAATAGTATCTAAAACAGGACAGTTAATAATAGAAATACAATTGCACCAGTCTGATAGCTTGGTGGAAGAAACTGCCCCAGAGCCTGTTGGGCCTGGATTTTATGCTGCGGTACCATTCCCTGATGGTAGCAGCTGGAACAGTTTGTGGTTGGGGTGACTCGGGTCCCCAATGATCCCTTCGGGCCCTTTTACGCACCGGTCTCTGTAAATGTCACGAATAGTGGTAAGTTCGCAACTACAGATGCGCTGGGCTGTCCACATTACTCTTTGCAGAGTCCTGTGATTGAGGGAGGTACAGTTCCCATACCAGGCAGTGATCCAGCCAGCCAGGATGCTCTCAATTGTGTCCCTGTAGAAAGTCCTCGGGATCTGGGGACTTATACCAAACTTCTTCAACTGTCTGAGGTGAAAGAGGCACTGTTGTGGTTTTTTTTCCACCACAGAGCCAGTACGTACAGACCACGTGAGATCCTCGGTGATGTTTATGCTGAGGAACTTAAAGCTGTTCACCCTCTCAGCCCCAGATCCATTGATGTCAATAGGGGTTAGCCTGTCTCCATTTTCCTGTAGTCCACAACCAGTTCCTTTGTTTATGCAACATTGAAAGAGAGGTTGTTTTATTGGCATCACTGGGTGACTGCCTCGTTATTATGTTAGATGAGGCCAATCAATGTAGTATTCTCAGCAAATTTAATCAGCAGATTGGAGCTGTGGGTGGTGACACAGTCATGGGTATGTAGAGAGTAAAGGAGGGGGCTTAGGATACAGCCCTGAAGGGCACCTGTGCTGAGTGTCAGAGGTGAGGGAGCCCCCTCTTACTACCTGCTGGCGATCTGATAGGGGGCCCAGGATCCAGCTACACAAGGCAGGGTGAAGGCTGAGGTCTCTGAGCTTGTCAAGCCTGGAGGGAATTATAGTGTTGAATGCTGAACTGCAGTCCAAGAACAGCTTTCTCACAAAAGTATCCTCCTTCTCCAGATGTATTAAGGACAGAGTTTAAGAGTCATCTGTCGATCAGTTGGGTCGGTAGGCGCATTGTACGGGGTCCATTGTAGGTGGTAGCATGCTGCAGAGGTGGCCCTTGACCTGCCTCTCAAAGCATTTGCTTATTATTGAAGTGAGTGTGATAGGACGTCAATCGTTTAGACATGTTACTTTGGTCTTTTTAGGTACAGGAAAATGGTGGATGTTTTGAAGCAGGAGGGCACTCTGCACTTTGAGAGGGAGAGATTAAAAGACTTGCAATATTTTATATTACCCATGTCCAACAGGCTCTTGTGATCACAAGAAAAACATGAGACAAATATTTGCATTATTTGTTGGACCCAGAGAGGCCACTGTGACTAACTGTGCAACCATCTTACCGGACTCTGTTGAGCTACTTGTAAATAGGCAAATGTACAGACTCTTTAATCAATGACACAGAAGCAGAATTAGACCAGAGTCTGCTCTGCCGTTCAATCCTAGCTGATCTATTCTCCCTCTCAACACCATTCCCCTGACACGTAACTGCTGATACCCTTACTAATCAGGAACCTATCAACCCCTGCTTTAAATATGCCCAATGATTTCGTCTCCACAGCCATCTGTGGCAATGAATTCCACAGATTCACCACCCTCTAGGGAGAGTGATTTCTCCCCATTTCTATTCTAAAGGAACAACGTTCTATGCTGAAGCTGTGTTCTCTGGTCCGAGATATTCCGTTATTGGAAACATCCTCTCCACATCCACTTTCTCGATTTTTAAATATTCAATAGGATTCATTAAGAAATCCAACCTCATTTTTCTAAGCTCTAGTGAGTGAGCACAGGCCCAGAACCAAACACTCCTCACAAGTTAACCCTTTCATTTTATGATCATTTTCAAAATCCTACACTGGACCCTCTCCAATGTCAACACATCATTTCTTGGATATGGGGTCCAAAACCACTCATAGTACTCTAAATGTGGTCTGACCAATGCCTCATAAAGCCTTAGCATTACATCATTGCTTTTATATTTCAGTCTTCTCAAGATGAATGCTAACACTGTATTTGCCTTCCTTATTACCAACTCAACCTGAAAGTTAATTTTTAGGAAATCCTGCATTAGGACTCCCAAATGCCTTTGTACTCTGATTTCTGAATTTGCTCTCCATTTAAAAAATAACCTACACCTTTATTTCTTCTACCAAAGTGCATGACCATACTCTTAACTACACTGTATTTCATCTGCCATTTCTTCGTCCGTTCTCCTAATCTGCCCAAGTCCTTCTGAGGGCTCCATGTTTCCTCTACACTACTTGCCCTTCAATCTATCTTTGTATCATCTGTAAACTTGGCTCCAAAGCCATCAATTCTGTCATATAGATCTCTAATGTATAATATAAAAAGTAGCTGACCCCTGCAGGACACCATAATCACTGGCAGTCAACCAGAAAAGACCCTCTTTATTCATACCCTTTGCCTTCTGTCAGTCAACCTTCCCTCCATGTTAACATCTTTCCTATAATACTACGGGCTCTTATCTTGTATAGTAGCCTTATGTGTGGCACCTGTCTTTTATTTCCTCAAAACTTTCCAACAGATTTGTCAAGCAAGCTTTTTCCCTTAAGGGAACCATACTGACTTTGGCCTATTTTATCGTGTGCATCCAAATACTCCAAAACCTCATCCTTAATAATGGGCTCCAACATCTTGCCAGTCAGGTTAACTGGCCTATAATTTCCTACCTCTTGCCTCATATGGTAACTGCTCTGCCCAAAATTTAAAGAAATTGCAGAAAATTGCAAATGTCAGCCAGACCATCATGAAAACCAGCCTCCCTTCCAATGAATATCTACATTTTCTGCTGCCTTGAAATCAGCCAACATAATCAAGTATCCCTGCAAATACATACATTCTCTCTTCTCCCCCACTCCCATTGGACAGAAGATGGAAAAGATTGAAAACACGCACCATCAAGTTCAAAGATAGCTTCTATCTTGTTTTGAGAAGACACTGAAACAGACTTCTTGTAAGATAAGGATGAACTCTTGATATCTCAATGGACCTCATCACGTCCCTTGCACTTTTGTCAACCTGCACAGCAGTTTCTCTTTTACCACCTCAATTACTTATGTATGGAATGATCTGTTTGAATGGCATGCAAACAAAATCTGTTCACTATAACTGAGTACAGGTGACAAGGGTCAACCAGTTACCAATTACCCTATTCTAGAAAAGTAGTTCTCAGCCAGTGGCGTGCAAGTCCCCTAGGGGAGAAACAAGGGAGGGTGCTAACAATTCCCAGGAAGCTTCAACAGGTTTTTTTTTATATGTTCGGTGTCATTACAAATTAAAATATACTCAACAAATTAGCTCCTGGAAAGATCCAATCCCTTGCATATAAAAACAGTCCACAATTTTACAAGCACTTACGGAAAAGACAAGGGTGGTGGACTGGTGTTTCATTGAATGTGAATAAATTGTTATTTGATTCTAAAAGGTTGGGAATAATGGCCAACACCTACAAATATACTTTAACGTTACATATCCTCCAAACACGGGGAGATCATTGTGTTTGCTTCATCAACAAAAAAAAAACTCCACCATATGAAACGCATTGCTTAAAGTCTGCATTTCATCGCTACTTTCAATACAACTGGAAACAAGATTTACACAAAGTAGCTACAATGAAGAATTTTCAACTTTTAGTAATTTATGGCTAATATGCAACTTCTACTGCAGTCTAAGTTGGAAATATAATAAACTTATAAAGTTCTTACCAGAATTATAGGCCTTACTAAGACTGGACCTGGGTTTGGAACATCATAGTCACTCCAATTAGAAAATTTGGAATTTAAATAACGTGATTTTTTTGGATATGGCTTCAAAGGAGACGAATGAGGAAATCTGCAAAATATAATGCAATTATGTTATTGATACCACAATTAATAATTGTATATTCTATAGCAGTGTGCTTTTAAAAATTTGAATCACTTGCCAAAAAGTTATAGACAGGAACAAATTAGACCATTTGGCCCATCAACACTGTACTGCCTTTTAATCACAGATGACTTATTTTCTCTCTCAACCCCATTCTCTTGATTTTCTCCCCATAACCTTTGATGCCCTTATTAATCAAGAATCGATCAACCTCTGATTTAAATATACCTAAAGACTTGTTATATTACAAATGTAAACTTTGAATAAAATGATTTTCTTCCATAAAATCACTTTGTTTAGTTCAAATGTAGTTTGCATCCAAAAGCAACCCCAAGCATGCCATGAGGAATACATATACCCTGGTGGGATTTAGCTCGGCTTTCAGAGTAGGCCTGGAACATTAAATTTTACAATCCAAATGTTTTGTATTGGTCCCAAGCCAAAAATAAAAACAAAATTATGCTAGTTCACTTAGGAATGGACTATACTTGGGACCAATGCACTATACAATATACAATAATTGTACACTACCCATTCTGCAGAAACAAAACACATACATGATAATGAAATAAACTTTCAATAGTATATTTCTGGAAATGAAGTTTAATCCAAAAACAAACAAACTGGACACAGTGGCATTTCCAGACATGCCAAAGTAACTTGAAGCACTTATTACATCACACATTCCCATTTTGACATATTGGTCATGATGAGGCCACTTTCAGCTTCATATTCTGTCTGGTTAGCCCCAACATGGTAAAATGAACAATAATTTCTGGTAATTTCTTGCCTCTCCTTCCATTCAATGCCTCCTCTCTTTCCCTTTCTCATGCTCTCACCCACCCATCCCTCTGGTTTCCTTCCTCCTTCACTTTCTCCCATAGTACACTGTGCTCCCGTCAGATTCCATCTTCACCCATTTGACTCTACCACCTATCACATCCCAGTCTGTTACTTCAATCACCTGTCTCCCGTCCACCTACTTTGCCCTTTTCCTGGTTTCACCTATCACCTACCAGTTTGTACTCCTTCCCCTCCCCTCACCCTTCTACCCTGACTTCTTCCCCCTTCCTTTTCAGGATGAAGGGTCTCAGCCCAAAGCGTTGATTGTTTATTCCAGCTGTATGTGCTGTCTGACCTGTTGAGCTCCTCCAGCATTGTGTGCGTGTTGCTCTGGATTTCCAGCATCTAAACCTCTTGTATTTATTGCTACACACTATAGTATGCAACCCAAGAGTATCGGAAAGAAGGAAGGCAGCAATTTCCTAGATGTTACTTTTGTCCACCGGTGGACTATCTGAATATACTGCAGAGCTGACAGGTTTAAAGTTTGCAAAATACCTTCAGTCCACTAACAGCAGTCATGCTGCAAGTAGTATCAAAAGCAGTTGAAATTTCATAATACATCCATTCAAAATGTCAATGTTTAGTTACAATTTAGACTGAAAATACAAACCAATTTCTTGACAGCTTTCTCTTGAACTCAGAAAATAAGGCTTTCACGATTGACCATGAGGAGAGGTGCATCTATTTGATGCACTGAACAGATAAAAATAATCAGCAGCCAAACTGATAGTCAAGCCATGTTTTACCTTGCAAGATACAAAGACAAATTAATTGGGAAAATCTTAAACCCAGTAAATAGCCACAGGAAGCAAAAGGGACAGTTGGCTTAAGAGGATTGAAGGAAATGGTGGCATCGATAGCAGCTAGATCTAGCAGCTATATGGTTTGATTCTGGTCTTAGTTTGCCCATTCTCCCTGGTGCTCCAGTTTCTTCCAACATGCTAAAAAAATGTACAGGTTGGTAGACTAATTGGCTATTGTAAATTACTCCTAGTGTAAGCAAGTAGGTGGTTGGTAGAGATGCAGGATCCAAGTTTTTAAACAATCAATCTAAATGCATTGGGCTCCTTCCTGCAAGACGAGGTCAAAAAGAAAAGGGATTTTTCAAAAAATTAACAGTGAAATCACTGGCACAAAACAACTTTTTCAATGTTGTCATACCTGTACAATCGATTATTATCTTCAAGATCTTCTTTTCCCCACCTTCCTTTTACATCTTCAATAACATGATTTTTTAGGAACTTTTTGAGCAACTGTACAGTCTGGTAACGAGTAACTTCAGGTCCAAAATTGTGATTACTTCTAAGTAATTCATGTAACCAATCAATTCCTTGTGCAGCAGTGAAACAGCGATCATAAGTACGGAAGTGAAGACGATGCTTCTTCAGAGGCATTCCAGCTCGAAAAAGCTCAATAATTTCATTCCACTGAAAAAAAATACCAAGGCAACATTTACTTTTAATTTTGTAGTCATCTATTAATCTTTAAGAGTTGAGGTTAGCTTATGCACTGTACATTTCATCTTGCCCATATTCTTTTTCTGCAGGTTTCTTCATCTAGAGAGTGCAGATTAAAAATTAAAAGTTTTAATAAACTTTAACAGGAGCCTTGCAAACCTTTCTAGCCCATTCAATTAAATAATGAATGATCCAAATCTTAACTTCATCTTTTTCAGTACCTTCAACCAGCAAATTGGACACTGACCCAAAACTTACGGTAAATTTCACTTGGTTCAAGATTCAGAGATAGGACTAAATTTCAATATGCAAACACATTTCAGTAAATGTGGCAAGATTCATCAGGACCCGATGAAGGGTCTCAGCCTGAAATATCAACAATTTACTCTTTTCCATAGATGCTGCCAGACCTGCTGAGTTCCTCCAGCATTTTGTATGCGTTGCTATGTATGTGGTCGACACAAAACAGCCATTAACAAATCTGGTTGATATGTAGCTTTACTTTCTAGACCAATAAACAACTGAAAGCTGCATCTTCTAGCTTTGGTGAAGTCTTTGTATACAGTGATCTGGAGTGGAAGTGGAGAGAAATTCTTGCCAATGGTCAATCTGGAAGACATTATTTTCCATTAATTGACTGCAGTCAAGGTTTCACATTTGCCTGATTGTAGGGCAAGGTAAAGACAAAGACATCAAGTTACAATAGGTAACGTCATGATTGCCAAGCATCCCCAAAACTCTTAGCACTATACCTCCCAAATGTTTTGCCCATTGTCACAGCCTTGCATCTTCATACAATCAGACAGTAGCAGGACCTTCCGTGCATCTAGTCCATATGGAGCTGCTATTTTGCCTAGTCCTATTGACCCACACCTGAACCATAGACTTCACATTCATGTACTTACTCTAACCTCTCTTAAGTTAAGCAATCAAACCCACATACACCACTTCCACAGCAGCTTATTCTACAATTGTACCACCCTCTGAATAAACAAGTTCCCTTCAACCTCCTCCCAAGTATTTCACTTTTCACCCTTAACCTATGACTTCTAGTTCCAGTCTCACCCATCTTTGTGGAAAAAGCAGAGTAGCTTTTTCCAGTCATTTATTGATCTCTTTTCCGAGGACTTTTGTTTTATGGCACAACTCAGAGTCCTACCATTTACTGTGCAAGTCGACCCTTGGTTTGTCCTCCCAAAGTGCAACACTTCACACTTGTCTGCATGAAAGTCCATATGCCACTATTGATCCCATTTTTCCAGCTGGTCAAAATCTCACTGCAAATTTTGATAGCTCTCCTTGCTGTCCTCTGGGCCCACAATCTTGGTGTTATCTGCAAATTTGCTGAGTCAATTCACCATGCTGTCATCCATGTCATTAATATATAATAGATGATGAACTACAACAGAAACTGCTCCGATCCCTATAGATCACCACTCATCACAAACTTTCCATCAGACACAACCCTCTACTACCACTCTCGGGTTTCTCCCTCTAGCCAAGGTTGGATACAATTGGCTACTTCATCCTGAATATCAAGCAACAAAACTTTCCTAGACCAGCCTCCAAGCCTCCTTGAAAAACTCGATAAATTAGCTGGACGTAACATACTACACACAAAACTATGCGGACTATCCCTAATCATGTCTTGCCTATCTAAATACTTCTATACCCCTTAGAATACCTTCCAATAATTTACCCACGAGTGATGTCAGACTCACTTTGACCTTTCTTGAACAGCAGGAAAACCTTTGCTGCCCTCCAGTACCTCACTCAAGGTTAAGGCCATTTTAAATAACTCTGCCAGGGCCCCTGCAACTTTTGCAATAGCCTCCCACAAAGTCTGCGGGGCACCTTGCTAGGCACCGGGAATTTATCCACCTTAATTGGCCTCACAGCAACCAGATGACACAAAGCTGGGCAGCAGGGTGAAATATGAGGAGGATGTTAGGAGAATGCACGGTGACTTGGACAGGTTGGGTGAGTGGACAGATGCATGGCAAATGCAGTTTAATGTGGATAAATGTGAGGTTATCCACTTTGGTGGCAAGAACAGGAAGGCAGATTACTATCTGAAAGGTGTCAAGTTAGGAAAAGGGGAAGTACAATGAGATCTAGGTGTTCTTGTACATCAGTCGCCGAAAGTAAGCATGCAGGTACAGCAGGCAGTGAAGAAAGCTAATGGCATGTTGGCCTTCATAACAAGGGGAGTTGAGTATAGGAGCAAAGAGGTCCTTCTGCAGTTGTACAGGGCCCTGGTGAGACCACACCTGGAGTATTGTGTTCAGTTTTGGTCTCCAAATTTGAGGAAGGACATTCTTGCTATTGAGGGAGTGCAGCGTAGGTTCACGAGGTTAACTCCTGGGATGGTGAGACTGTCATATGTTGAAAGATTGGAGCGACTGGGCTTGTATACACTGGAATTTAGAAGGATGAGAGGGGATCTGATTGAAACATATAAGATTATTAAGGGATTGGACACGCTAGAGGCAGGAAACATGTTCCCGATGTTGGGGGAGTCCAGAACCACAGGCCACAGTTTAAGAATAAGGGGTAGGCCATTTAGAACAGATTTCAGGAAAAACTTTTTCACCCAGAGAGTTGTGGATCTATGGAATGCTCTGCCTCAGAAGACAGTGGAGGCCAATTCTCTGGATGCTTTCAAGAAAGAGTTAGATAGAGCTCTTAAAGATAGCGGAGTCAATGGATATGGGGAGAAGGCAGGAACGGGGTACTGATTGTGGACGATCAGCCATGATCACATTGAATGGTGGTGCTGCCTCGAAGGGCCGAATGGCCTACTCCTACACCTATTGTCTATAATACTGTACTTCCTTTTCCATAACCCAGATACAGTGCATGACTTCACAACCATTTTGCCTGTCTTTGCCTGCCTTCACTTGTCCCTTCATGCTGCAACCCTCCACATGCCCAAACAAAAAAAAGTACATCTCTTGCTCTCCGTACCCCATTTATTTCATACCCACAAAAACTTTTTTTTATTCCGATCTTCCAAAAGCTTGTCGCCACTGGCTTCTGCTGTAGTCTCTGTCAAAATTACCCTCATGATAATCTTCCTTTGTATAGCAGGATTGAGGGCCACAAAGTTAAAGGATTGAAGGGATCACTGATGTAATTAATGTCTGTCACATTCTAGAATCTTTACACTGAAAGCCGACCAAGCTTGAGGTTTTTTTGTAGGAACAAATCCTTTTTTAAATTTTGTTTCTCCTACCCATTTATCCAAGAGGAATGATACACTATACAACTTTGTCTCACAAAACTCTGTCAATGCAAGTAATTTACAGATTTCAGAGAAGTTCAAAGTAAATTTATTATCAGAGTACATGTATGTCACCATATACACCCAGAAATTCACTTTCTTGTGGGCATACTCAATAAATCCATAATGGAATAATAACCATTACAGAATCAATGAAAAACTGCCCAACCAAAGTGCAAAAGAGAACTATGCAAGTAGAAAAAGAAAAAAATAAGCAATAAATATTCAGGACGTGAGATAAAGATTCTTTGAAAGTGTGTCCATTAGTTGTGGGAACATTTCAATGATTGGGCAGGTGAAGTTGAGTGAATAAAAACACAAAATACTGGCAGAACTCAGCAGGCCAGACAGCATCTATGGGAGGAGGTAGTGACGACGTTTCGGGCCGAAACCCTTCATCAGGAGGGTTTCTCTAACTCTAACTCCTGATGAAGGGTTTCGGCCCGAAACGTCGTCACTACCTCCTCCCAGAGTTGCTGTCTGGCCTGCTGAGTTTTGCCAGCATTTTGTGTTTTTATTTATTTCCAGCATCTGCAGATTCACTCTGTTGCCTTTGAAGTTGAGTGAAGTTCCCTTTGGTTCAAGAGCCTGAAGGTTGACAGATAGTAACTGTTCCTGAACCTAGTGGTCTGAGTCCAGAGGCTCCTGTTCCTTCTTCCTGATGGAAGCAGTGAGAAGAGCACGACATGGTTGTTGGGGTGCCTGGTGATGGATGCTGCCATCCTACAACAGTATTTCATGTAGATGTACTCAATGGTGGGGAAGGCTTTAACCACGAGTGACTGGGCCATATCCACTACTTTTTGTAGGATTTTCCATTTAAGGGCATTGGTGTTTCCATACCAGGCTTTGATGCAACCAGTCAATATACTCTCCACCACACGGTCTTGCTGATATTGAGTTATTGTCATGGCACCACTCAACCAGATTTTCAATCTCCCTCCTATATGCTGATTCATCACCAACTTTCATTTGGCCTACGACAGTGGTGTCATCAGCAAACTTGAATATAGCATTCAAGTTGTGGTTAGCAGAGTTACGGGCATTCTCAGTAAATACAAGGAAACAAAAGAATCGATGAAAAACTGCAGACAAGATGGACAAATAACCAATGTACAAAAGATAAAGTGTGCAAATACAAAAAGCAAAATAATAAAAATAAATAAGCAACTTGAGGTGATAAGTCCTTGAAAGCTAGTCTACAGGTTATGGGTATAGTAGAACGAACCTAACTGTTCAAATGCCCTATTTTTGTACCCCCATTCTTTCCATGTATTTTCTCCTCTTCCAGCTCTCCACTACAAATCCTATTACTGGTCACAATATTATACATACCATCTTCCCCAGGTTTCTGCTACATAATCATTTGCAGCTCCTACCTCACCCACTTTTAAAATTTTCTCATTTTAATTTTGCATCTCCTAAAGCATTAAAGAAACAAAAAGTTCTAAAATCTGAACTATTTTAACAATAAAGAGAAATTAAGTACTTTATAATAGAAATATTATTAATGCTAAAACTGCATGGCAGAAAATAGCGGTGGAGGGAAGAACCAAGTAAATATTGTCAATATCAATGAACTTTATTTTTCTGACCAAAGGTCAGAGGCCCACTCTTTCTGACCTACAAATCATCGTTTTTTTCCATTAATTATTGACCAAACAAAGATCTACAAATACACATCTAACGTTGCATTTGTTAAGGCTGATTTATACTTCTGCGTAGTAGCCTTCGTAAGTGGCCTGCGCCGTTGTGAGCATTTATACCTGTGCGTTGGTGTGTCTGCATCGCTCTGCAATTCACCGCCAAAACGCTAGTTGGCGGTGGGGTTTCTATGCCACTGTGTAGAGTTTCTTCGTCTACTGAGCGTGTCATGCTGGAGTTGGAGCTAATGTTGAACAAGAGTTACTTGTATTGAAATTACTGCAACACAGAAAAGAGAGAAGACGTCGGAGGAGATGGTGTGTATGACCATTGAATGGATTGAGGCAGAAGGAGGGTGAATTTTCTGTGGTTGTCCGGCCACTGAAAGATGTGGACAAGGAAATGAATTTCAAATATTTTTTAGATTTTCGGATATCGGCAGGTAGATTTGGCAATTTGGTTCATCGTCTTCAACTATTTATTTTGCATCAGTGTACGCACAGTATGCCTATAGACATTACTCAGAGACTGGCAATCACCATTCGAGTTTTAGCTTCAGGTGGAAGTCAGCAGGCTGTAGCAGCTAGCTACAAACTGGGGTCAAGCAGTGTCCTCCATAATTTTGGAGGTCTGTATAGCATTATGGAAAGCATTGCAGCTGGAGTTCCTTCCCTACCCTTCAGTCGCCCAATGGGAAGCTATCGCAACTGATTTTTGGCAACTATGGAACTTTCCGAACTGTGGCGGCAGCAGAGACGGAAAACACGTGAACATCAAGGCACCGCCGCGCGCCGGGAGCGACTACAACTACAAGGGCGCATTGTCCTGATGGCCACCTGCGATGCCAGATATCGGTTTACCATGGTGGATGTAAGGGGGATATGGACAGGAAAGTGACTGGCACATCTTCAAGCAGAGCAGATTTGGTTCTATGTTGCTTGAACACAAACTGAACTGGCCCCCACCAACCAATCTTCCTGGAACAGGAGTCAAAATCCCACATGTAATTGTTGGTGATGCAGAGTTCCCCCTACACATCAACCTCATGCATCCCTTTCCAGGTATGTCACAGACATTGAATTCAATGAAAATTAATTTCATGTAATACTGCTTGCTTTGTGTGATTTTATATTTTTATATACAGTTGGCCATCCTTATCCGTGGATCGGGAAAACCTGCTAGTTCTCTCTCCAGCACTCGTTATTTGAGCATGTACAAACTATTTTTTCTTGTCATTATTCCCTAAACAATACAGTATAACAACTATTTACATAGCATTTACGCTGTATTAGGTATTATAAGTAATCTAGAAATGACTTAAAAGTACAGGCAGTCCCCGGGTTATGAACGAGTTCCATTCCTGAGTCTGTCTTTTAGTCGGATTTGAAGTCGGAACAGGTACATCCAGTATTATTTAGCGTCAGTCGAACGTTTTTCTTACTATATAGTACATATTTCACCTTTCTATGCATATAAAACACTTAAGAAACATATGTATTTCAATAATTAAACCACTGCGTTGCTTAGTAATAATTGTAGCTTTCATCAGGGCAGGGCCTTTCACATTTTCCATTAAAATTGTTCCAATCGTTGACCGACTGTAGCCTAACGCTTTTCCAATGACCGATGGCATTTCACATCTTTCCAATCGCTTTATTACTTCCACTTTATTTTCAATCGTGATCGCGATTATTTTCGTGAACAGAAACACTGCAGATTCAGAGCTGCGATGCCAGGTCCTAATGTCCACCGCTCTGAACATATTAAATAAAGTCCAGGGTTCCGCTGGGTCCTAAAGAGTGCTGAACTGAGCCAGGTTAAGTAAGGCACTTGAGCATCCATGAGTATCCACCGGGGGGCGGGGTGTCTCGGAATCAATCCCCCGCGGATAAGGAGGGCAGACTGTATACATTTTATATATATTCCCCTAAATGTTTGTAGTGATCATAGCTGCATTGGCACATAATGATTTCCTATACATTAATACTCTACATTTTACGTTTTGCTAAGTAGTGATGAACATGACCATGGAGAAGCAGGTGTATAACGACCGTCACTCCAGAGCCAGGCGGGTGATTGAGAACACATTTGGCATTTTGGTGGCAAGGTGGAGAATCCTCGACCACTGGAATTTCTGCCTGAAAAAACAGTGGACATTGTCAAAGCTTGTTTCGCTCTACACAACCTCCTGGCCTACACTGATGAAGTCAACACTCCTGTGAGCAGATATGTCCCTGCTAATTTTGCAGACTCATATGCTACAGGGTCACCTCAGCCGGGCGAGTGGCGAACAGTGGTGGCAGGGGACACTAATCTTTAGGAACCTCCAGATCCTCATTACCTATCAAGGTGCCATTCCACCCGAGCTGCCATTGGTGTACGGAATGACCTGATGGTCTTCTTTCAATCACCCCATGGAATTTTACCATGGCAGAACAACATAGTGTGCCATGGCCAACTTAATCAGTAAATTGTAAGGACATAAAATAAATGAACCTATAAATAAGATGTAGCTGTAACAAATAAAAAATATAAAGACACGTTATCATATCAAGTCATTTATTTGCAGTAACGTGCACAATATTATACAAAGTTTTATATAAATAAAACAAAATAAAATATGCAATTGTTCATTGTTTCTGCTGCTGCCTCTCAAACAGCAGTTTGTGGACATCGAACATTGCCTGTGGTCTGTGCTTCTCTGGCAGCCTCCGCAGCATGTCTGCAACTGTTTGTCCAAACCTGGAGAGCTCATCGTTTTCTTGCAACAGTCTACGTTGCAGTTCCACCCTACGTTCATCCCACTGGGCGACCTGCTTCTCAAACCATACATCATGTTGTTTCCTCTTCCTCTTCTGTGCTATCCTTGGGCTGGAGGTCAGAGGAGATGGTGTGGGGGTCACAGGAGGTGGCTGGGGGTGCACAGGAGATGACTCACGACTTGACGATGATTCTGCACGTGAAGATGGATTGTCAGGTGGTTGGTTTTCCTCAGCAACTGAAGAGGTGGACAACCCTGAGGCCGAATCATTTCCATCCTGTGATTATGAAAGAAGCTGCAAATAGTTTAAGTTAGTCTTTGTAATTATACATACAGGTAATGTACGAGTTCAGTGTCTGTGCACGGATTGGCAGAGCTATGAAATCGAGAAAACGGCATTAGGCTACATTGGCAGAATACTGGTTATAGAGTTTGCATTATGAGCAAGCCAGATACAATTAAAGCCTATTACATATTAAATCTTTGTTTCACGGAAGCATTATCTTTGCGCAAATCAATATGCCGTGTTTACAACTAGACAGTATTGCTAGCTCGTCTAAACACTTACTACAACACAGAGGTTTATGATACGAAGAACATGTTATATTTACCTTGTTGTCGTCATAATTTGAATCCGTTTCCCGGTGTTTAATGTGTGGTGCCAGCCAGGACAGATAAAAATAAAACGCGGGCACTTTTCTTTTTCCGCCTGGGTCCCCGCTCCTCTTGGACAGTCTTTTCCGGACGCGCACGTACTTGTCCCTCAAGTTTTTCCATTTCTTTGTACATTCCATTACGTCCAGACCGAGGGTTTTGGAAATTTCTTTCCACGAATTTGATGCCATTTGGCAGTCTTTATAGTCTGGCGACGAAGAGTCATACAAATGTACATATTTTCGGACTTCCTCACTTAACCTCTCCTCGATTTTGTCCATTTTTACGCTCAAATCATGTTCCTCCTCTTTCATCTTTCTGAATTCGAAAATAGCGGAGAAGCAGCAGCAACCGGAAATGCGTAGGAGGAAATGCGATGCTACCAAGCGAACCAATCACAGTTGTTGCGGTCTGCAAAGCCGTGACGCGCAGTTACATTATTGGAGAGGTGCGCGTAGGTACAGCGTAGGTTACGCGGCTACGCCGTACTTACGGCGTTCACGACGCACAAGTATAAAACAGCCTTTACACAATGCCTCCCAATCTCTTCACTTCGAAGATTCTCAATACAGCATTTTAATTTATATTAATTTTGGTGGAAAAATTAAATTTTAACAGAAATATGCCATATTGCCTAATCTCCTTCAAACATTACAAACCAAACTCACCGGTCTAATGACTCCAAAGTACACAAATTGAAACTGTTGAAAGTATACATCCTATTAATTTTTTTAAGGTAAAGAGGCAATTAGTTCCAAACCATTTAAAGCCACTCTCAGGGCAAAACAAAAGTTCAGAATCAGGTTTATTCCCACTGAATGTCCGTCTTACCCTCCCCTCGCCAATAAATTGAATCCATTTCCAGTGTTTACAGACAGAACAGCTCAGGAGAAAAAGTCACAAAAAAGTTGGTAAAGAGCAAACGTGTTAATCCCACTTCCCTGCCTTCGATATTGTTCTACACTTTCTCTTCTCAAATACTTGTCTAGCTCCCTCTTGAATGCCACAAATGATGAGGTTCTTTCGGCCAGCGCTGGCAGCGCATTCATTTGCTTTTGATACTTTTGCTAATCATCTTCACGAAGTTCCTTAGCAAAGATCATCGTGAAGTATTCAATTGGAACCTCACGAAGGTTCTAATTGAATACTTCATCCGCAAGGTTTTCTTTTGTGACACTGAGGCTGTGGATAGTCAGAGGCTTTTTCCCAGGGCTGAAATGGCTAGCACGAGAGGGCACAGTTTTAAGGTGCTTGGCAGTAGATTCAGAAGAGATGTCGAGGGTAAGTTTTTTTTACGCAGAGAGTGGCGAGTGTGTGGAATGGGCTGCCGGCGGCGGTGGTGGAGGTGGTTACAATAGCGTCTTTCAAGAGACTCCTTGGAGTACATGGAGTTTAGAAAATAGAGGGTTACGTGTAACCCTAGGTAAGTTCTAAAGGAAGTACATGTTCGGCATAGTATTGTGGACCGAAGGGCCTGTATTGTGTTGTAGGTTTTCTATGATCACTCCCACACCCACTTTACCCACAAACAGCATTTTGGATTCCCCCTATACATATTAGGTGTCAGTTTTTGTTTTTCCATTTGTTCTCTTCCTCTTTTCGTTTCTCTTTACAGTAATTAGTTTGGTTCTCACTTATTTTAACAATCGACATTTTCCTTTCGATCTAAACATGTCCATTCAATTAATTCCTCCCGTTCCAAAGAAATCACAAATCGTAACATACGCAATCTTTCCTCATCGTTTAAAAATTTTATAGATCGGCAATGTCCTTTTAAACCTCCCCTGCACCCTTTTCAGTGACCAGAGTTTCAGCGCAATGCAATTTTACTGAAGATTCTTCAAACAGTTTGGAGTCTTTTAAAATTTTTAAAGATCCAAAGCAAATTCAGTTTAGTTATCACTCACATCATTAACGCCCATTATTATTTGTAACAGAGGTAATTATATATGACATACCTTTTAGATGTAGTTTATCCTTAACACAAATTGGCTCTTTGTATGAGTTCCCCAGTAAATAATTCCCGAAAAACATGGTTTTCTTCTTCCACTTCAGCTTAAATTTGTTATTCAAATGCCACAAAACATTTAAACACAAACAGCGATTACTTGAACTCTACAAACAACTGTTCTGACCACAGGACGCTAGGAAACTAAACCACCACTGAAGAAGCCTTTGCAAATATAACCTGCAACTTCCTAGTAAAGGGCCAATTTAATCAACTTTCAAACTGTACCTTTCCAGAGGTATCGAGGCCCGTGTACCCGTTCCAGATCAACTCACCAGCTTGGTAGCCCTGTATGGACCCGGTGTGATCCGACTCTCCATGCTCTTCACGTCCGCAGTACGTACCACTCCGACTCCCAACTGTAGCGATGCCCCCCGTGTACCCGTGCCCTACCCCGGGCGGTGTGGCTCACTGCGCCCCGTGTACCCGACCCCTACCCCGGGCGGTGTGGCTCACTGCGCCCCGTGTACCCGACCCCTACCCCGGGCGGCGCACCAGGCGTTGCCGTTACCCTCCATCCAAGTTTTACACCTCGCGTATTTATCGTGTGCCAGTTTAAATCTGGCAGAACAAGAAGAAGCCACGCTCTGATTGGGTATAGTAACCGTAAGGGCCGCCCTTCTAGGGAAGAGGTAACGTGGTGACTGGTTTGGTTGGGGACCTCGTGCTCAGGGTTCGACCAATCAGGAAGCAGGGAGGGTGATTGACAGGCGGGCAAGCGCTGCCCCGCCCCGGCAGCTGGATTGCAAATTCCAGCCTGGGTGTTTATACACGCTTCCCTAAACCCAATAGCTTTTGAAAATATTAAATGCAAACCAAAAGCTTGTGCCGCCTCTCTGCAAGTTGAAATTGATTTCTTATCACGTTTGAAAAAACGACTACCAGTTCATTAATCCACTTTTTAAAGTTTTGTCTGGCGGATGGTAGTATTCCAGAGAATCAACAACTGAACTGCTCATGTCATACAATTCTTCTTAATTTCAATTGAAGCACAAGTGTGCTGGAGAAAATCACGTTAACGGACAGTGGAGTAATTTTGTGCATGTTTCCGGGTGTAGCGCTGGTAATATTACTGTTGCGATTTTCACCTTCGTTGCCAGTTTCTGGCGAAAATAACATCAAAATGAACGCAAAGATTTTCAACCAGCTGATCTGCAAAACGGTTATTTTTGACTCACAGGAAAACCAGCTTCTGTTGATTTCGAACGGCATTAAACCTCTTTCTACTTGCCAAAGGGTTATGGTGTTCTCTCAGAATAATGACCATTCCTTGCACTTTCAGACATTTTGCCGCAAGGTTAAGTTTGCCTCGCCACCTGACACGCAATAGAGAATCAGTATGTGTCAGGTTTAATATCACAGCACAAGTCGTGACCTGTTGTGTTTCGGCAACAGCACAGTGCAATGATAATTTTAAAAACACTATAAATTACAGCAGGAAATTTTAAAAAAAAACTAAACGGCGTGTAAAAAGGAAAGGAAAAGGGGCTCGTTGCCCATCAAGACTGGGGACTAAGGGACAGGAAACGCAGCAGGGCTGATCACTGAAACCGTCTTAGCGAGCAATTACTTGGCGTCACATTCTTGACAAATGAGGAGAGCAGAGGCAACATTTCAATAAAGTAAACTCGATTACACAGAGGGATTATGGAGGCAAAAAACTAGATGAACATGGTGAATCACTATATCAGGCTATGGGCCAGTGTTAGAAAAAGGGAATGATCAATGATCAGCATTGATAGAGTGAGCCAAACATCCAAAACCTTAAAAAAGTCTTAAATGTACCTAGCTTATTCCTGCTGTCACTGTTAACTTTATCATCATGCTCAGCTTCTTAGCTTAAAGATCATGCTAGCTTACAACTGTTAATATGTGTCAGATTTCATTAAGATCATTAACATTCCCTGGTCTAGGAGGATCAAGTAGACCATCTCCCAGCCTGCAATTGATTGTAGATCATTTTTCTAATAATCACTTCTGGGACATGTATCATTCAGTCTGGAGACCAGGCTGAGACAAAGGGTGGGTTTTGGAGAATAAAGTTCAGCCCCTGCTCAACTGCTTGCTGCTTCCAATTAGAATTTTGAAACACATTATGTGGGGAGTTATAATCACACTCGGCTATTAGTGAAATGAACAAATTAGGTCCTGAAAATGAGATTTTGAATCAATATCTTAATGTAATTTAAGGATATTTAGTAGTCAGGATAGCATTCTTTGCAGCATTTCTGCTGTAAAATGTGTACTTTTGCCATCAATTCACTTCAACCATTGCCCATCGTGAAGGCAAAGAGCAGCAGCCACCGCAGCAGAGCAGAAGGGAAGCATGCAGCAAAATGATTATGAGGAGACAAGATCAAGTTACTCAGTCTACAATCAAATCTTCCTTCTTACCAAATTACTTTCACATTTTCAGAACCATTTAAGCTAAAGTGTTTTTGAATCGTCTTCAGCAATGTGATACCCATAATTTCCACTGCACCCAAACTGGAATTATCAATAATTTCCATGGAGTTACAAAGCCTAAAAAGCAATGATGGTATTTTCTTCCATAACCAGCAGAAGGGAGCTCCCACTTTAATCCCCAATCTCACCAAAACATTACAGGTAGGACTTACACAAAGCACAATAAAAACTTAAATCAATATTGTCCCTGTGATGCAAGTGTGAAGGTTGTCCAGCACTATCCATACAGACCTTCCACTTCTAATAATATCCACTACATCCTGAATACTTGCCACAACTTTTAGGAATAAAATTCTTTGTGATTACAAACCTTGCTACCAAATGTTACACTTACCAACTGCAATCCGCACACTTACAGATATTTGAGTCAGATCACTGTGCCAAAGGTGTGTTTAATATTCTCCTTTCCATTCAATTGATTATTTGGTCATGAGATGCAAATGATTAGCAATATTCAACACTATAGCTGAAATGCGCATCTGCATCAGAAGTCACAGTTCCGTTCAGTCAGCAAACTCGTCATACAAATCCCATCATATGTTACAGATATACAAGACCTGGGCCAGACCCCACTTGGAGTACTGTGCTCAGTTCAGGTCACCTCACTACAGGTAAGGATGTGGAAACCACAGAAAGGGTGCAGAGGAGATTTACAAGGATGTTGCCTGGCTGGGTGAGCATGCTTCATGAGAATAGGTTGAGTGAACTTGGCCTTTTCTCCTTGGAACAGTTGAAGATGAGAGACGACCTGACAGAGGTGTATAAGATGATGAGGGGCGTTGATCGCATGGATGGCCAGAGGCTTTTCTCCCCCAGGGCTGAAATGGCTAATATGAGCAGGCATAGTTTTTAAGGTGGTTGGAAACAGGTATCAAGGGGATGTCAGGGGTAAGTTTTTTCCACACAGAGAGTGGTGGGTGTGTGGAACGCACTGCTGGTGGCGGTGGTGGAAGTGCATACAATAGGGTCTTTTGTAGGTAAGATAGATAAACGGAGCTTAGAAAAATAGAGGCTATGAGCTCTGGAAATTCTAGGTAGTTTCTAGAGTAGGTTACATGGTCTGCACAACATGGGCCTGTAATGTGTTGTAGAATTCTATGTTCTATCATAATCAGAGCATTCATATGACAGTCCACACATGACTGATTCTAGCACTCGTGCCTGCAGATTACAATTTACTGGGGATGGATGAAAATAAAAGGGACAGTATTTACAATGATCAGAAATTGGCATGTGATGTGCAATTTGTTAAATTATTGCATTATGTAATGCAATACATAATAGAAGAGAAAATAAATAAATAACAGTATACATATGTTGAAGATTAAAAACATGCAAAAAAGTGAGGTCGTGTCCAAGGGTTCAATGCCCATTTAGGAATCGGATGGCAGAGGCGAAGATGCCGTTCCTGAATTGTTGAGTGTGTGCCTTCAGGCTTCTGTACCTCCTACCTGATGGTCACAGTGAGAAAAGGGCCTGCCCTGGGTGCTGGAGGTCTTTAATAATGGACGCTGCCTTTCTGAGACACCACTCCCTAAAGATGTCCTGGATACTTTGTAGGCTAGTGCCCAAGATGGAGCTGACTAGATTTACAACTCTCTGCAGTTTCTTCTGGTCCTGTGAAGAAGCCCCTCCCCCCAAATACCAGTGAAGCAGCCTGTCAGGATGCTCTCCGTGGTACATCTATAGAAGTTTTTGAGTGTATTTGTTGACATACCAAATCTCTTCAAACTAATGAAGTATAGCAGCTGTTTTGCCTTCTTTATAATGACATCAATATGTTGGGACCAGGCTGGATCCTCAGAGATCTTGACACCCAGGAACTTGAAGCTGCTCACTCTCTCCACTTCTGATCCCTCTATGAGGATTGGTATGTGTTCCTTCGCCTTACCCTTCCTGAAGACCACAATCAGCTCTTTCATCTCACTGACGTTGAGTGCCAGGTTATTGCTGCAGCACCACTCCACTAGGTGGCATATCCCACTCTTGTACGCCCTCTCGTCACCACCCGAGATACTACTAATGGTTGTATTGTCAGCAAATTTATAGATGGTATTTGAGCAATGCCTAGCCACAGTCATGTCTATATAGAGAGTAGAGCAGTGGGCTAAGCACACACTCCTGAGGTGCACCAGTGTTGATCATCAGCGAGGAGGATATGTTATCACCAATCTGTACAGACTATGGTCTTCCAGTGAAGAAGTCAAGGATCCAATTGCAGAGGAAGCTACAGAGGCCCAGGTTCTGCAACTTTTCAATCAGGATTGTGGGAATGATGGTATTAAATGCTGAACTATAGTCAATGAAAAGCATCCTGATATAGGTGTTTCTGCTGTCTAGGTGGTCTAAAGCTGTGTGGAGAGCCATTGAGATTATGTCTGCCGTTGACCTATTGTGGCGATAGGCAAATTACAATGGGTCCAGGTCTTTGCCGAGGCAGGAGTTCAGTCTCGTCCTAACCAACCTCTCAAAGCATTACATCACTGTAGATGTGAGTGCTACTGGGCGATAGTCAATAAGGCTGCTCGTTAGGCACTGGCATAATTGTTGCCTTTTTGAAGTAAATGGGAACTTCCGCCCATACAATGAGAGGTTGAAAATGTCCTTGAATACTGCTGCTAGTTGGTTGGCACAGGTTTCAGAGACTTACCAGATACTCCAGCTGGACCTTCCACCTTGCGAGGGTTCACTCTCTTTAAAGACAGCCTAATATTGGCCTCTGAGACAGAGATCATAGGATCATCAGGTGCAGCAGGGATCTCCACAGCTGTGTTTGTGTTCTCCCTTTCAAAGCGGGCATAGAAGGCATTGAGTTCATCTAGTAGTGAAGCATTGCTGCCATTCATACTATTGGGTTTCACTTTGTAGGAAGTAATGTCTTTCAGACCCTGCCAGAGTTATCATGCTTCCGATGTTGCCATCAACCTCGTTCAAAATTGTCTCTTCACCCTTGAAATAGCCCTCCACAAATCATACCCGATTTTCTGGTACAGACCTGGGTCACCAGACGTGCATGCCACAGATCTAGCCTTCAGCAGACAATGTACCTCCTGGTTCATCCAAGGCTTTTAGTTTGGGAATGTACAGAAGTCTTTATAGACCCACAATCATCCACACAGGTTTTAATGAAGTCAGTAACAACTACAGTATAGTCATCCACATTTGAAGATGAATCCCTGAATACAGTCCAGTCCAGGGATTCAAAGCAGTTCTATAGGTGCTCCTGTGCTTCCCTTGCCCATACTTGGTCCTCACTGCTGGTGCCACAGTCTTCAGTCTCTACCTATACTCAGGGAGTAGAAGTACAGCCAGGTGATCAGACTTCCTGAAGTGAGGGTGTGGAATAGCACAGTAGGCATTCTTGATGGTGGTGTAGCAATGGTCCAGTGTGTTGTTTCCTCTGGTATTGCAAGTGATCCGTTCATGGTAGCTGCTTAGTGATTTTTTTTCCGACTGGCCTGGTTAAAATCTCCCTAAACAATGGTGAAGGCATAAGAATGCATTGTTTTGTGCATGTTGAGCCCATCAGAAAGCCTCATTGACATTGGCCTGAGGTGGAATGTATACTGCTACCAAAATCACCCCGGCGAACTTCCGTGGTAGGTAAAAAGGACAGCACTTCACTGTTAGATATTCCGGGTCTGGTGAGCAGAATTGGGACAGCACTGATATATTTGTGCACCAAGAAGAGTTGATCATGAGGCATACTGAGTTAAGTATTGTATGTAATTAGTTTTGCTACAACAAGTGTATGGGACATTGGAAAAAAGTTGAATTTCCCCATGGGGATGAATAAACTATCTATCTATCTATCTACTCCTCCACCTCTGCTTTTGAGAGACACTGTAGATCTATCCTACCGGTGTATAGTAAAGCTGTCAATATGAATCACTGCATCTGGTATGGAAGGGGTTAACCAGGATTCCATGAAACACAGGACACATGCAGTCCTAATGTCCCTGATTCAACACCCTTATTCACCAGGTTCCACACGTTTGCCAGCAAGATAGTTTTGGGAATGTAAAACCCCGTTTCCTTAAATGCACTTGTAACTCCACTCTGCACCCATGTTTCCTGCATGCTATCCTACATGGGCACTTCCGACCGCAAACTGTTGTTTCCGTCCGTTTTAAGCAGCGATAGTTCGTTTAAACGCATTAAGACATCTTCGTTGACAGTACCGACCTTGGAAGCAGTTGTGCTTTTTAGCCGTATCAGGCTGAAACAAGAATATTTAATCGCATCCTTTGAGAGTACCGCTGTTACTTGAGTCGCACCTAGGCACTCTAGACCATTTCCTTTTTATTCAAAGAACTGATACATCACTGAATATCTTGTATCTGATAACAGATTTACGAGTACAGGCTTGGGCGGTGTAACACTGGTGCAGTTTATCGCATTAAATGGATTGATTGTGGGTTTACTGCATCTTTTACTGAGATAATGGGGAGATTGGGCATTAATATAAATGAGTGAATTTTGCTCAAAAACTGACTAAAGATTCAAAATGGATGTGTTTAAGTAAAAGAAAGCCAGGCATTCGAAGTAAACTGCAGGAAAGTGTCATTAGCTTTATTGTTCTTTGAAACAACGAGTGGATTAAGTGTTGCATTTTGCTCTTTTAGGATTTCCTGTGGCCTTCATTCAACACCAATTATCTGTTTCGTTAGTTCTGCCAACAGGAAGGCTAGCTCTGTGATCATCAAGTGTTATATAAATACTTCCTCCGCATAACTGAAATCTGTAAGAATATCTGTAATTAAGTGACTTGGTATTTTCGGTTTAAATGGTCAGTTGAAAAATTCCTTAAATTTTAGAAACACCCATCATTCATCTAATTACCCTAAAAATGTTTGCCTTGCAATAGCCAAGCCCTGAGAACCAGTTTGCTTTTATTTATCCAGTGCCACATGATGGGAATTGAATGCAGGTCTGAAGAAATTACAAGTGAGGGGACTTCAGATTTCTGGATCATAGGGACCAGTTTAGGATTGAATTTGCACCTCACTTGCTACAGACAACATTATTACAGGGATGTTTTCCAGATCTGCTGGTAAGGATTTAATTTGGCAAGTATAGTAGAGGATGAGGGGGAAAGCACAGAAAACCAACTCTCCAGCCACCTGGGAGAAGTACATGATTTTAATGCAAGGAGTCTGGCATTGAGGGCTGATGAACCCAGGAAACTTTGCTAACAAAATGGAAATACGATACAGTTGTAAGATGGGCAGGGCTGCACTCCCAGTCCTGGGTAGAGTTATCTTCAAGAATGATGGGTGGAAGGTTTCTGGCCATTAAGAGGTGTCATAGTCCAAGTTACAAGAGGGGTTTGTTGCTGAGTCACGAGCAGTATGTGGGAGAGGATTACAGAAACCGCTGTGAGGAGAGAACCAGCAGTCACAGGAGACTGGCCACCAGACAGATCCATTGACTCTGCATATGAGGAAATCTTAAAGCTTCCAGCTCGGCTCGGCAACCCAACCTCCAATGGTTGCAGCTCGAGTCAGGGCAGAGTTTTCATTGGGGGGTGGGGGGGGGGAAGAGAAGAGATGAAGAATAAAAGGCACACAAATGCCCCACTCCCACCTGGCAGAAGATGCATGTATCACCGTAGCTGCCAGTAAATACATCCTGATGGTCTCAAGAACTCATGGGTGTATATGTGTTGTCTATAAGTCAGGTATTTGCAAGCTGGGCAGGACCTGTAAAAGAGCTAAACATCTGAGAAGGTTCTCCAAATGAGTCATACAGACTGAGCTTAAAAACAAATGACAACAGTGGTCCAGTGGTGTATATACACACACTATAGGCCTCCAAATAAAAAATATGGCATGAGAGAGAGGGATAGATACATGCTGTAGGTAAATCTCAAACAACTGAAGCAAGGCAAGATAACAGCAGCAATGTCAACTTCCCCAGTATTAACTTGGACTGTATTAAAGCCAAGCATATAGAGTACAAGAGCAGGGAGCTTATAAGGCTATATACAAAACACTGAGCCAAGCTGAAGTACAGTCTGCATTTCTAATCAGCACCCACGGGAAGGATTTACATGATTGCATTCACAGGTATTTACCTGGATTCTGTCTGCAATTAAACATTATAGCTATGGAGAGACACTGGGTAAATTAGAACCCAAAAGGTGGAAGGTAGATTTTGGCCAGATTAATAAAGTTAAAGGGCACAGATAGGGTAGATAAAACTTCTCATGGGAATCTATAAAAGGACAGACTTCAATGCAAGGGGTAGGAAATTTATAGGGTGATCGGAGGAACATTTTTGTCCCCACGTTGAGGGCAGTTGAAATCTGATTGCAATGCTTGAGGGTCTGGTAAAGGAAGGCTCACTTACCACATTGCCTGGCATTTGGCCCATGGCCTTCTGCAGTATACTTCAAGTGTTCATCCAAATAACCATTTAGAATGAACACTTCAGACGTGGCCAAAACGCTTCAACGTTAAGAAATGGAGCATGTGTAGATATTTTTAATGACCATCACAGACACTGTAGGCAGAGGGCTGTTTCCACATTGTACAAGTACGACTACTTAAATCTACCCATAAATGTCCATGTAATGGCTGGATTAGTGCGTTTTTCATTAGTAGATTGGAAATATAAAAACATTCACGGTTGACAAACGTTACACTTTTTCCCCCGCACTGGTTGCTGACATCAAATGGTGCATGCATGCAAACTCAAAGCTTATGAGTTTAGTGAAGGTTGGATCAATGCAAAATGATTAGACAAAACACCATCACATTTTTAAAGTTATTTTTTGGACATACATTAAGACATGGCAAGTATTACCATTCATAAAATTACAATAATTCATTCACAAGAAACACTTGCCAAATTTGGAATACAACATGGTTCTCATGTGCCAAGAATAAATCTGAGAAACTTCAAGGTGCAACTTTCTGGACCCATCATTGTTTTACCTCAGAATATTTACATCTGCATCAGACGTTCCACCATTATGGTTTCATATTTGAAAACAATTTTTTAAAATCTGCTTTTGACTTTAGAAAATGTTGATAAAAACAGTCGAGCAAAATTCAAACGTCCTTAGAATGCTAATGATTTCCCTCTTACTGTTTAGTTCATGCAAATTTCAGTCATTGCATTGTGAATATACAGCTCTCATTGTGATACCATACTCTTCCATTAAAACAGAACTCTGTCTAGCTCTTTGGTTGTTAGAGTTTCACATTTAGCTACTGTGAAAACTCAAAAAAAATGTACATTCAATATTATACTTTGGACTTAAGTTCACTATAATAACATCCATTAAAGTATTGACAATTTGTGACATGCTTTTTAAAAATGTTAGCAAAACATGGTGCTGAAGAAAACATTTTCCAGTGTAGAAATTTTTTTTGACTACCACTGTAACATTTATCCAAATTATGAACAGAATCCACACGATTTAACCTCTTGTAGAAGCAGCAAAACCAGTTAAGTACTAGAAGGTGAAACTAATATCCCTTCATTATGTGATTTCACTACAAACACACTAAAAAGCACCTTTAAAATAGCCTGTTAGCAAGATGAGTCTAGAAACAAGCAAAGTTAGAAATTTCAACTTGCCATCAATATCACTAAACACTATCCCTGGCCTTTCACAAAAAAGGTTAACTGATCATTTTCTTCTCCCCCCAGCTGATGAGGTGTAGCGATAGTGGTGTGGGAAGAATATTTTAAAAAGCATTTCTTTGTAGGGAAAGAATTACATTCAACTAAGACAGTATGAAGCTGGTTGAGGACTACATTCCCAAAAATAACTTCTAAAAGGGTGCTCTCCAGATGCTTAATGTTATTTTTAAAATCAAAAGGCACAAGAACAGATTATTTTTTTAAAAAATCAGAAAGCTTACACAAGAGTATTTTTGCCCTTTTCCTTGCACATTTTTTGTAAGTTGCCCAAGAATTTGAAAAGCTCATTTTAACCTCAAAAATCTAAAAACAAAATCCAAAGCAATAGTTATGATATTCATTCCTGGCTTAGTGAATAATTAAACTGAAAGTTAATCATCTTACTGTTGTTTACCAACTTGAATTCATGTCCTTTTTTTTAAAAAACTAAATTTGGAAACCAGCAAGGGATTTATCTTTCAGCTTCTGTTAATCTGTCTCAGCCAAAGATGCACAATTACAGAAATCTGGCCTTCCAATGCCTTTCATCCTTCTGTGACTACAAGGATACTGTAAAATAAGTTACATTGTGGTTACACAGAGGTAGGAAATGCAAAACGAGTTGTTCATCACTGCTGCTAAAATGAATCTGCCTGGACTTAAAAAAAATAATCTACCACTGTTCTGTTTCCGGACAAATGTGCAATTCAACAACCCACAAGATTCATTTGCATCATTTAACACAAACAATCAGGTAGGATGAAGGAAGCACACAAGTATTACAAGCTGGATACCTACAACACAAATTGATGCTTAACATAGCAAAACAGCTAGCTAGTAAGAGGATATGTATTCTGAAGAGGTTTGATTTATTTCACAAATTTTGCAGCTACATGGTAGCATGTGTTCAGATGGATCAACTTTGATAATCACAAAAAGAGATGCAAATTATCCATTTTTCCTTTTAAAAGCATACCTCTTTCTACATTGTCATAAGTGTTCAATTTAAGCCAAGTACATGGTAATTTCATGCTAGTTAATGGTTTTACTTCTCTTTATTCAATTTGTTCATTGTGTTCTTTGGCAATCTTTGACCCCGTGTGTATGCGTAGTACCAAAAGTTCAGAAATAATATCATGAAACTAACTCCATATAGCCATATTATATAGAGAAAGACTGGATATTGGTACTGGCAATTTTTCAAGAAGAAGAACTGCCCGATATGAACTGTAATGACCACAAACTGGATCTGAAAGTAGAAGAAAAACACATCAGTTTTAGTTGGCTTATATTTTAGTTAACTGGTCCTAAAATGTTAATTCCATTAAATAAAACTTTAGAACTAAGGATGGCTCCAAGGCAACATTTGAATCTACAAGTTTAATGATTGTCCACTTTTAAAAAATAGAACCAAGCTATATATTGAGATTTTAAAAAATAACCAGAGAGTCTGGCACTGTTCTCCCAGGAGCAGAAGAGGCTGAATGGTAAACTTACAGGTGATGTATATTATCCTGATGGGCATAGGCAAGGTGGTCAATTCCCAGGGTGGAGGAGTCTAATGTTAGAGGAGATAGATTAAAGGCAGGATGGAAAAGATTAAGGGGAGCAGAAGGTGGTACCTATATAGGTACCTATATCAAGCCTGCCAAAGGAAATAGAAGCAGGTGCAATTACAACATTTAAAGACATATGGCCAGCTTTATGAGTAGGAAAGGCCCAGACCAGCTCAGGGAGGCACCTTGGTCAGCATGGACAAACTGAGCAGAAGGCCCCATTTCCATGGTAACAATGACGTCTGCATAGATGTGCATTAAGGTTGGTCATCACAGAGAAAGGCAATGCCTTCATTCCTTGTCACCTTATCAGCAAGTCTTACACATGATCAGAACCAAAAATCAGACTTCCAAAAGCAAACAATTCCAACTTGTCAATCAAAGCAAAGGATCAGACTGAACAGTGACACCTCACCAAATGCTAATTTTGACTGCTCTCAAGGCCTCCAGCAAAATTCTGTTTCTGGTAGGGGGAAGGGAAGGTGAGAAGATGGTTTGGGAAAGAAGGTATTGGGGAAAAAAAATAGGTTCTTCCCCTCCCCCCCCCCCAAATAATTTGGCAATATATTCTGCTGGAGCAGAGAACTGAGCAATTTTTCCATTTGTCATGCAATTGCCTGCCTGTTGTAACAGTGGCAAGGCAATTTACTGGTCCTAGTGTTAAACAATTGCACTGGTCCAGATTATTAAGTGACAAATAGACTTTAGGGGAAAGTGAAGACCTAATGTGCATATACTAATAATAAACAAGACATGCTTATTAATATTTTATTCCAATTAATCCAAAGTATTTCAGGTCAACATTTTGGAATAAAACTGAAGGTGGAACAGTGGATATGGATTTTAGTAGAAGCTTTTACACATAGGCTCATGGTAGGCTGAACCAATCAGATGGTAGGCTCAATCAACAAGTCATGAGGCATGGGAGCCATGGAAAATTGACTGCAAGGATTTGGAACTGGCTTGCCCACAGAAAGTAGAGGTGATAGTAGATACAATGTACTCTTCCTAGTGGCATTCTGCAGGGATCTGTTGTGGGGCACTTGCTCTTAGTGATCTTAATAAATTACTTGGATGAGAAAGTGGATGGGTAGGTTAGTAAATTTGCAGATGACATGAAGATTGGTGGTGTTGTGAATTGAGTGGTTAAGGTGGCATCTGGCATGTTAGCCTTCAAGTTCAAGAGCTGCAAGGTTATGGTGTAGCTCTGTAAAACTCTGGATAGACCACACAATGTAATGCATTCAGTTCTGGTTACCTTATTATAAGGAGGATGTGGAAACTTTTGAGATGGTTCAGTAAAAATTTGCCAGGATGCTGCTTTGATTAGAGAACATGTCCCCAGTCAGCTAGGGCTTCCTTTAGAATGACAAAGGAGGAGAGACATCTTGAAATGAGGTGTAAAGATTAAAAACAGAACAAAGGGTGGAGAACTAGCAATAGAAATATCAGAGGACAACCATTTAAGGTGAGAGGAAGAAAGTTTAGGAGAGATGTCAGACGAAGGTTTATTTTAAAGCAGAGTGGCGGGTTCCTGGAATGCACTGCCAAGGGTAGGGGTACAATAGGGTCATTTTAACAATTTTCACATAGGCAGATACATGCTAGAAAAATGGAGGGTTTTGGCTACGCAAGAGGGAAGATTTAGATTGTGCAGGATATCGACACAAAATGTTTAAGTGGAACCTGAGGGGAAACCTCTTCACTTAAATGGTGGCAAGCGTGGAACAAGCTGCCAACACAAGTGGGTTCAACTGCACCGCTTAAAAGTTTCAATAAATGCATGGATGAGAGGGGTGTTATATATAGTCTAGGCACAGATCAGTGGGACTAGGCAAAATAACGGTTTGGCATGGATGAGATGGGCTGAATGGCCTGTTTGTGCTGTAGTGCTCTATGGGTTTAAGCATCATGAACCAAGAGCCTGTGCCATGCTTCAGAAAGGTCACGTTTTCTATGCAGATCTAAGCATTTCAAATTAAAGTTCCATTCAGGTTTATACACCTTTGGTTGTTTTATACAATGTTAGCATAATACTTTAATAAAATTAAGAACCAGATACTGTATAATGAATTAAACTATCAGATAGCAAATATTACTGCCAAAGGTAATCAGGATGAAAGACACAAGTCGAGTAAGTTGCACGATTCCAAAGCAATAAAAAAAATTTATTACCCATTTTAAAAAATGTTCCATCCCACTAATGCCCTAAAACATAATTAACTCCAAATCCTTTCTGGATGCAATAGTCAATAAATACAACATTTTCAGTGTCATTCAAGACCAAAAATTAACTTACCAATTGAACTGCAGTCATGTACTTTTTCCACCATAAATACTTCTGGTAACATTGTCCCAGTGCAGATAAACCATAATATGAATACATGAAAATATGCACTATGCAATTTACAAGAGCATGAAATGTTCCTAGACCACCTGTAGTAAGATGGAGTTGGACAAGCAGAAAGAGATAGTTTTAGAAATTGAAATGGTTCTGTATGCATACACCAAGCTCAAGCAAGATTAAACAAATCCAAACCAGCAGTATAACAACTTTAAAAATGCAGAATCTATAATTTCATCTTTTGCCAAATCATACAAAAAGCTGAGTTTGTTCTCTTCATTTACCCAATCCACTTCACAATGTAGATCCAATCTATTACTCAAGCATTACTGAATTCATAGCCTTCATGAACTTAATTACATAAAGGAGGCTTGCGCCATCTAACGGCATCATGCATAATTAAACTTTCCTACAGAGGATCTGTCTACCATAAAGATGGCAAATTTTACTATTAACTGCAATAGCTTGTGTAGCAAGATGAGCTCTAAAAATACAATTAAATCTAAAATGAGTTGGGAGCTAAATTTGTGGCAATTAATTTGATTATGCTGGCAATAACAAACCCTTGCACTCAAAACTTTGCCTAGAATAGAACTCAGTCCTGAATGCTTTCTGACAGATGAAAAGACTTAAATGTAGCAAATTCATGCTTCACTACATATTTTAGTGCCACCTTATAGCAGAGCTTCTGATAAATATGAATGTCATTTAGTTACACAACCAATTTCTGGATATTTATCTGATTCAAACTAATATAACTGCCTTCACCTTTAATTCTACTGCAAATTCTACCATGTGTCCTGTCATGTAAAGTATACAGTAATAAATTCACATTAACAATTTTAAGCCATTACAAGGGAAGATGGTTGAAAATGTAGCAGAACGGGGAAGGTGGTGTATTGGACTAGCAGTAGTTTTTTAAAGTTTTTGTTTGCAGGATGAAAATACACCCCATGAGGCATTTGGTTACAGGGGAGACACTTGTAAAAGGACTTGAAGGGGCACGATGGTAGCGTAGCAGTGAGTACAAATGCTTTACAATGCCAATGATCGGTGTTCAATCTCCACCTCTGTCTGTAAGGAGTTTGTACTTTCTCTGTGATTCCATGGGTTTACTCTAGGTGCAAGATGCATAGGTTAGGGTCAGCAAGTTTTGGGCATGCTATGTTGGCAATGGAAGCAGGAAACTTCTGCGGGCTGCCCCCAGCACATTCTTGCACAATATTGGTCAATGATGCAAAACACTGTACATTTTGATGTACATATGACAAATAAAGTCATCTTTACTTTAAAGTTTGTGCTCAAAAGTTGCAGGACTGCAAAACACAAATCTGTCTGGAATACAGACACAGCTGGTTAAAAATCAGTTCAGGTTTGAAAACAGCCATCAAAATCTAAGGACCTACAAGTTCTAGACAAAACTCAGCTAGGACTGTATGAATTGGATTTGCCAATAGCCATTGTAGAAAGATACAATAACTTGAAACAGTAATAAGTCATCCAGCTCCTCATTTCTGCTCTGCCATTTCATATCATGATTGAATTTTGCCTCAGCACTACTTTCCTGCCCTAATTCAAGATCACCAATTCTGAAAATACTAAAATCAGTATCCTCAATCAGCGGTTAAACTTCCAAACCTTCATAAAGTTATGCCTGTTTAATAAACACAAGGAAATCTGCAGATGCTGGAAATTCAAGCAACACACACAAAATGCTGGTGGAACACAGCAGGCCAGGCAGCATCTATAGGGAGAAGCGCTGTCGATGTTTCGGGCCAAGACCTGACGAAGGCCCGAAATGTCGACAGCGCTTCTCCCTATAGATGCTGCCTGGCCTGCTGTGTTCCACCAGCATTTTGTGCCTGTTTAATAAATCTGTGATATGTCACATTCATGCTGCATCCACTATGCTCTCATGTAACAAGTGTCTAGTCCTTTTTAAAAAGGACACGTGAATGTACCCATGAATCAGCTTTACACTATTTGGTCCTCAGAGGAGGAAACCAGCACAAATATTAAATGTCATAACAAAGTACAGCACAGAAACAGGCCCTTCAACCCATCTAGTCTGTGCTAAACCATTGAAACAATCTACTCCCAATGTGTACCGGGACCATACCCCTACCATTCATGTACCTATCCAAATGTCTTAAACATTGAAATCAAGCTCACATGCACTGGCAGCTCTTTCACTACTCTCACCACCTTCTCAGTGAAGTTGCCCCTCATATTCCCCTTAAACATTTCACCATTCACCCTTGCCCCATGATCTTTGGTTGTAGTCTCAGCAAACCTCAATGGAAAAAGCCTGCTTCAATTTACTCCATCTATACCTGTCATAATTTTGTTCACCTTTATGCAATCTCCCCTCATTCTTTTATGTTCTTGGGAATAAATCTCTAACCTACTCAATTTTTCCAAACAACTCAGGTCCTGAAGTCCTGACAACATCCTTGTAAATTTTATCTGTACTCTTTCATCCTTATTGACATCTTTCCTGTAGTTATGTGACCAAAACTGAATATAATACTCCAAACTAGGCTTCACCAACATCTCAGACAACTTCAACATCACATCCTGTACTCAATATATTGATTCATGAAGACCAATGTGCCAAAAGCTTTCTTTATGACCTTATCTGTGAAGCCACCTTCAATGAATTATGTATCTGTATGCCCAGATCCCTTTTGTCCTACCACACTCCCCAGTGCCTTACAATTCACTGTTCAAGACTTACCCTGGTTGGTCCTACCAAAATGGAAAACCTCACACTTATCCGCATTAAAATCTAATCTACCATTTTCAGCCCATTGTTCCTCTTGATGCAGAGATCCCTCTCCAAGCTATGATAGCCTTCTTCACTGCCTACTACACCCCCAATCTTGGTGTCATCAGCAAATCTGCTGATCCAGTTAACTACATTATCATGCAGATTGATGATATAGATGACAAAAAACAACGGACCCAGCACCGTTCTCTGTGACACTCCACTAGTCACAGGCCTCCAGTCAGAGAAGCAGCCATCTACTACCACTCCCTGGCTTGACCCACAACCCCATTTCTAATCCAATTTTCTATTTCATCTTGAATATCGAGCGACTCAACCTTCTTGACCAAGTTCCCATGTGGGACTTTACTGAAGATCATATTTGGTAAAATAATGCTTTGAGGTTTGCAAAGTACAGAATTCACTCCACAAATCAGGTATACTCAGTGGCCACTTCGTTAGGTGCAAGAGTGGAACCCAGTGTGGCATTCTACCTCCATCACCCATCCACTTCAATGTTCAGTGTGTTGTGTGTAGCAGAATCTCTCCAAGTGCTCACCACTGTCGTGGTGTTACTGTCACCTTCCTGTCAGCTTGAACCAGTCTGGCCATTCTCCTGTCCTTTCTCACTAACAAGGCATTTTATCCACAGAACTGCCTCTCCAGATTGTGTTTTTTTTTTGCACCATTAGAGCTGTTGTGTGAAAATTCCAGAAGATCAGCATTGTCTGAGATACTCAAACCACCCCATATGGCACCAATGATCATTCCACAGACAAAGTCACTTAGATCATATTTCTTCCCCATTCTGATGTTTGGTCTGACATTGCTTATGTGCTTTTATACATCAAGTTGCTGCCACATGATTGGCTGATTAGATATTTCCATTAATGTAAAGGTGTACACTCAGTGGCCATTTTATTAGGTACATCTCCATATTACCCAAGTTCATGGTTAAGATGAACCTGCAGAGCATTTTCCTGCATGTTTTGGATCAAGAGTACTTGCACTGACTTAAAATTACAATAGGCAGCATTTACTAACAAGATAATGATCAAAAGATTTCACAAACTAATGCACAGATTAACCGGTGAAGTAACTAATTTAAAATCTAATCTTTAAGAATTTATCTGCCGCTGCTGATTGGTAAACTAAGCAACCCACTCAATAAGTAGTTCAGTTAACTTTACCTGGAGCAAATTTGACTCCAAACCACCAAGTGAAAGACATGATCGTATGGTGGTAGACATGAAGAAATGTCACTTGACCACTCTTCTTTCGAAGCACAAAGAAAACCTGTATAGGAAAACAGGATAAATGCCTTCACAATTTTAGGTTTTCAACCACACAAAACACCCTTTTGCAAGTTTTCAAGGCATTTTTCCTTAAACAACTGTTTTGCTCAGAAGTTCAAAGTCAAAATAACAAACTGTTTTGATGCTAATCTTCAAAGAGAATGAACTGTTTTATAATTAAAATGAAGTGGTTCAAGAAATTATAACGATTACCACTTCCACCATGAAATACATTTAGCTTATAGACATAGAAAACAGAGTTGCCTTGGAGCCATTTCACCGTTTAGTCTGATTCTCTTTTGCAGAACTACATTCTCATTGTTTTCACCTACTTCTTGATGCCTTGTGTCTCAGTCTCCTTACATCCTTCTATTGCCTAGCAGCTTAGCCTTTCAATGCAGTCCTGTTCAAACGTTGCTTTGAATTTCATTCTCGAGTAATTTCAATTACACTGAACTCCATAAAGTATCTGTCTTTAAAAAGTCTGGATTCAGATGACACTGACTGGTTTTTGGATCAGTAATCTACTAACTGTTCAAATGAAACGCAGCAGCTTATATACCCCCTCAAATTAATTAACTGATCAAGTGCCAAATCTTATATTAAAAAGGCAAAAATTCAGTATTTTTCAGGGATGTATACACCTATAGTTCAGTCCACAAGATCCACACAATTAGCATCTGTTCATTTATAGTTAACATTAATTTGAACAAAGATGGACAACCCTGATTGGTTTCTCTTTTAAAATACAAACTAACATCTCAGGATTTCCCATCCCAGGGTGCAGTTTCCTTCAAGGAAACAAATGGCGAGTTGCTTCCAAAATATTCTACTGCCTCATTTTGAAAATGCAGGTTAGACCCCATCCTGAAAACTAGAAACTTAAAGGATTATTTGATTTCAAGCACAATGTTCAAAACATTTGGGCAGGGACTTGGGATGGAAAGGAATAGACTGATATGAGCCTAATGCAGTCCAATTGGATTAACGTAGACAGATAGCATGGACAATGTGAACTGAAAAGACCCATTTTTGTGCTATGTGTAGATATTACAAGAGCATTTCATTTGGGGAGCAGACCCATGGTACACAAATTGAGAATACTGAAGAACAAGTCTTGCAATTCAAGACTAGGTCTTGATGTAATATTTAATGGGGATGGGGAATGGTCTCTTCGCCCCACAACGTTCACACAAGCAATCACCTATTAAGATAATCTTATATTAACTCTATTTTTGTTTATTCTTCCCGCATTTCCATCCACTCATTTTACAATATATGACTGATCTACACATCAGGGGAAACTTAGTGGTCAATTAACCTACCAACCCACATAGCTTTGGGATATAGGGAGAAGCTGGAGCAGCTGAAGGAAATCATAGCCTTTTCAAGCAGATGGTGCTAACACATACAAATAGCACCCAAGGTCTGGACTGAACGCTCATCTCCAGTAAAATGAAATTGAATGACATAGCAGAAGATTCAGTGTGATAGTCGTCATGCTTAAAAAGCTGTAGTTTTGAAATACGTTTGTGTGTTTCTGCTTAAAAATTGTATTTCAATAAATTCTTGAAACCAATATTATGTATTGCTTCATGCCAAAATGCAGTTTGGTTTTATGTAATAAATATTTCTGCAAGATTAATAGCTAAAAATACCCAGCATAAATGTTGGGATTTTAATGTACATTTCTAGCCTCCTCAGTACTTACAGTGTCCAGCAATTCAATTAATTTGGAGATGTAAAAAAGCCAGCAGGTCCAGGCCATCTAAAACAAACATGGTGACACATTAGAACACTTCAATTAAGGTCTTAATTTATATTATTTTAGCAGTTTAATTGGTACATCTTCAAAATCTATACATTAAAGCACATTTGCTGTTCCCCTGTAGGAATTTTGTGTGCAGTTATGTCCCATTAGTAGGAATAATTGTGGATTCAGAAATGCCTTGGAACTGACTTTAAAATTCCTAATAATTTTAGTCCATTTTCCCCCATTAAAATGAGCATTCATGAAAGGAGTTAGCATTTTCCAAATACACAGAGTGCGGAAAGTAATCCTTCAGGTCACTTGGTCATGTCAACCATATCCATTTTAATTCCATATACCAGCACCGAGTCTGTAGCTTTCACTGCTTTGGGCGATTCAAATATCATTTCAGAGTAACAGCCTGCACCACTTCAATGTATTCCAGAATTCAACAATTTCTTAAATAATCCTCAGATCTCCTCTAAACCTTTAGATACAAGAACAGCCATAGGCCATTTGGTCCATTGAGTTTGTTCCATCATATCATCATGGCTGATCAATTTTCTCTCCCAGCCCCAATGTCCAGCATTCTCCCTGTATCCCTTCATGCCCTAATCACGAATCCATCAACCTCTGCCTTAAGTATACAAAGACTCGTCCTCCACAGTTGCCTATGGTAAAGAACTCCAGATTCACTCTTGCTAAAGAAATTCATCCTCATCTCCATTCTAAAAGGATACCCCCCCCCCACCCCACTATTCTGAGGCTGTGTGTGTCCTCTGGTCTTAGACTCTGCCATCATAGGAAACATCTTCTCCACATTCACTCTATCAAGGCCTTTCAACAGGTTTCAATGAGGTCACCCCTCATTCTTCCGAAATCTAGTGAATATAGGCTCATAGCCATTAAACACTCTTCACATGACTAGCCTTTCAATCTCAATAATTTTTTTGAACCCTCTCCAGTGTCAGAACATCCTTTCTTTGATAAGGGGCCCCCAATTTGATCTCTATATACTCCATGTGAGGCCTCACTGGTGCTTTCTAAAACCTCAACATTAAATCCTTGCTTTTATATTCTAGTCCTCTCAGAATGAATGTTAACATTGTATTTGCCTCCCTCACCACAGACTCAACCTGCAAATTAACCTTCAGGGAATCCAGCACAGGGACTCCCAAGACCCTTTGCACCTCAGATTTTTGTATTTTAGAAAACAGACTATACTTTTATTTCTTCTACCAAAGTTCGCGATCATACATTTCACAATACTGTAATCCATCTGCCATTTCTCCTCATCTGTTCAAGTCCTTCAGTAGCCTCTGCTTCTTCAAAACTAGCTGCCTCACCACCTATTTTCACATCTTCCAAAGTCAGTGACATAATGTTAAAAGTAGCAGTTCTAATACGGACCCCTGTGGAACACTTAATCACCGGCAGCCAACCAGAAAAGGCTCCCTTTATTCCTACTCTTTGCCTTCTGCGAATCAGCCACTTCTTTATTCAAGCTAGAATCTTTCCTGTAAAAAAGGCCTTGTCAAAGGCCTTTTGAAAATCCAAATACACAACATCCACTGCTTCTCCTTTCTCTAACCTGCTTGTTAATTCCTCAAAGAATTCTAACAGACTTATCAAGCAAGATTTTCTCTTGAGGAAACCATGTTGACTACAGCCTATTTTATCACATGCTTCTAAGTACCTCAAAACCATAACCTTAATTAACTCCAATATCTTCCCAACTAGCGGTCAGATTAACTGGCCTATAGTTTCCTTTCTTCTGCCTCTCTCCCTTCTGGTAGAGTGAAGTGACATTTGCAATTTTTAATTCCTCCAGAACAACCCCAGAATCAATTGATTCTTGAAATATCATCACTAATGCTTCTACAATCTCTTCAACCATCTCTTTCAGAACCCTGGTGTATATTCCATCTGGTCCAAGTGAGTCATCTACCTTCAGACCAATTTCCCCAAGCACCTTCACCCCAGTAATAGCAACTGCACTCACTTCTGCCCCGCACTCTTGAATCTCTGGCATACTGTTAGTGTCTTCCTCAGTGAAGGCTGATATAAAGTACTTATTCAGTTCATCTGCCATTTCATTGTCCCCCATTGCTACCTCTCCAGTATAACTTTTCTTTCAAACGGTCCAACTCTTACCTTTTTTAAAAAACTATGTATCTGAAGAAACTCTTGGTATCCTGTTTAATATTATTGACTAGCTTACATTTGTACTCCGTATTTACCTTCTTAATGACTTTAGTTCCCTTCTGTCGGTTTTTAAAAGCTTCCCAATCCTCTAACTTCCCACTATTTTATGCACTATTATATGTCCTCTTTGGCTTTTATGTTGGCTTTGACTTCTCATCAGCCAAAGTTGTGCTATCCTGCCTTTAGAATACCTATTTGGGATGTATATATCCTGCATCTTCCAAATTGCTTAAAGAAATTCCAGCCATTGCTGCTCTGCCAACATCTGTGCTAATGGTGCTTTATAGTTAATTTTGCCAGCTCCGTCCTCTCATGTCTCTGTATTTCGTAATACTGATACATCTGACATTAGTTTCTTCTTCTCAAATTGCAGGGTGAATTTGATCATATTCTGATTGCTTTCCCCAGGCGTTCCTCTACCTTCATCTCTCTAATCAATTCCACTTCATTGCACAACGCCCAGTGCAGAATAGCTGATTCCCAATTGGGCTCAACCATGAGCTGCGCCAAAAAGCCATCTCATAGGCACTCTTGAAATTCCCCCTCCTGGAATCCAGCACCAACCTGATTTTCCCCAATCCACCTGCATATTGAAATCCTCCATGACTATAGTACCTTTGCCCTTTTGGCATGCATTCTCCATCTCCAGTTGTCATTTGTACACTAAATTCTTACTGTTTGGGGGTATGTACACAACTCCCATCAGGTAGTTTTTAAAACTCCTGCAGTTCCTTAGCTCTATCCACAATGATTCAACACCTTCTGACTCTATGTCACCCCTTCCTAATGATGATTTAATTTTTTTTTTTAAACCCAGAGGAACATCGCTCCCTCTGCCCATCCTTTCAATATAACGTGCATCCTCAGACATTAAGCAACATCATGCCTCCCAATCTGTAACCGTGCTACAAGTCACCTATCTAATTCTGTATACTGCATGCATTCAAATACAACACCCTCAGTCCCGTATTCACCCTTTCCAATTTTGTCCTCCTTTTACATTGCAACTCATCCTGTTGACTGCAATTTTGCCCATCAGCCTCCCCTTGCTAGGAGTCTCTCTATACATTGCCTCTGCTTGTAAACCAACTACGCCATCCTCAGCCTCATCTCTCCAGTTCTCACCACCCCCCGCCAAATTAGTTTAAACCCTCCCAAACAACTTTAGCAAACTGCTCACAAGGATATCGGTCCCCCTCAAGTTCAGGTGCAACCTGTCCCTTTTGTACAGTCGTACCTTCCCCAGAAGTGATCCCAATGGTCCACAAATGACTGGCCCCTGCACCAGTTCTTCAGCATGCATTCACCTGCCAAATCATCCTGGCATGTGGCACAGGCAGCAATCCAGAGATTAATACAATGGAGATCCTGATTTTCGGCTTTCTACCCAGCTCCCTAAAATGGCTCATCAGGACCTTTTGTATCAATTCTGAAAACAGACCCTTAGTTTTAGACATCTACCCCTTCGTGATTTTGTACTTGTGACAGGAGCTTCCTCAAACAACCACAGACACAGTCTACCCCATTTGAAACTCTCATCCTAACCCAAATGCTCCATCACTGGTGAATCTCCTCCATCTTCTTTAATGAAAAGACACATTTCATATAGGGTGGTGATCAAAAATGCACACTGTATTCCACTGGTGTAAACAATGTTCTATTAACTTGTCCTTGCTCTTATATTCTATGCCCCAGCTAATGAAGGCATGTATCCTGCAAATCACTTGTGATGCAAATCACTTGCAAATCACAAGTCACTTGTGCTGCTGCCTTCAGGATCCTTGAACTTGTACACCAAGGACCTTCTGTTCCTAGTATTACGCATGTCCTACTATTGTTTGTGCACACACACACCAAGCTCCATGTGTATTACTTTGTCACTGTACCAACCAAACAATAGCATCTTATAGACCAAGGCAATCCTCATTGCTCACACCTCATAGTTTGTGCCATCTGCAAATGAAACAATTTTCATATTCATGTCAAAATAGTTTTCATAAATGACATGAATGAAGAAGCAGAAGGGTCAATTAATAATTTTGAAATTGACATGAAGGTGTTGCCGTGGATAGTATAGGTTATCGGAGGTTACGAAGGACTATAAATAGGATGCAGATATGGGGGATGGAGTGAGCGCCATCTGGAAAAATACACTTTGAAAGACTGAATGAGAAGGTAGAGAACAAGGATAAAGGCAGGTTTCATAGCTGTGTTGAGGAAGAGAGATTTGAGCCCAAGTCCATAGATAGTTGCCACACAAATTGATAGGGTAGTTAAGAAGGTGTATTGTGTTCAGTTCTGGTCTATATAGGAAGGATGCTTTACAGAGGGTGTAAAGGAGAATGCTGCCTGCATCTGAGAATTTAAAAAGAGGAAAGGATGAGCAAACCAGGGCTTTTCTCTATGGAGCAAAGGAGGATGAGAAGTGACTTGAAGGTGGTGCATACAATGAGAGTCGTAGACTGAGTGGACAGTCAACACCTTTGTCCCATCATAGCACTGGCCAATACGAAAGGACATCCATATAGATTTAAATTTATCATGCGCAGGTTTAAATACTGTGTTTATTAATGTATATGTATAAACAGTGAAGATCCCAGCACTGATTGGTGTCACACTCTGATCGAATCCTGGTTCAATACCCAGGTTAATTTTCTTGTAACCTGGAAAAGAGGAACCCCCACCTCTAACATTAAGCAGATCTACAACACACTGTTCAGTTTACCTTCAGATCAAGAAAGGGCAGTTGAATATTGACATACCCTGAGGGCTTGTGGTGACCTGGAATAATCCACAATGTCACAACGAAATGAGTATCCCGTGGCCCAGCCAGACATAAGAAACTGTTCATTAGAAAAACAATCAATCAATCATACATTTAAAATGTAATGTTAGTTTCATGTCTATATCTGGTTTGACACCAAGAATTCTTGTGAGGGGAATGCTTTTAACCCATACATAACAAGATACTTTTGGTTCGTGCTCTTCAAGACCAACAAGTATCCACATACCAGGCACAGAATCAAATAAAACACAGAAAGCTACTTAAAAATGCATGGATGCTAGCACCCGAATCTAAATTAATACACAACATTGATGAAGCAGCTTCAGTGTCACTGCTTAAAAGCCTGCAGTATCAAAAATCATCTGGATCATACACCTGCTCTGTAAATGCGTTTAGCTTTTCACATGTAAACTTTTATTAGAATCACCATATCTGTGATAAAGAGTCTTTCACCTGAAATACTAACTGTCGCTTTCTCCCCCACAGATTGTACCTGCACAACATACTGTTTCAAGCATTCTGTATTAAACTACAGAATGTTGCTTCTTTTGACATAATGGCCCAGATATCACTGCATGCTGTTGTCATCCACATTTAACACTCAAGAGCATTTCAAAGTGACTGAACTTGTTGAAATATTCTTGTACAGAAAATGATGACCCATTTGATGTTCCGCAAAGTGAAAAAGTCCCCAGACACAGGCTGACATTGACTGAGTACATAAATAATTTGTAGACGAGTTTAGGAGATGTGTTGCAGACCGAAGTAAGCAAAGGGGGGAAATGTTGGTCTATTAAATTCCAGGATAATGGCAAGGCCAATATCTAATCAATATGATCATATTAATAGTGAGCAGAATCGAATATTGGATGGCAGTGCAATTGCATCCTGTAAACACAGAACCTAGAATTTGAATTAGTGAATAGAAACACTTGAGAGCTTTCTGGGAACAAAGGACAGGAAGCCTCAATCTACTTTCATACATTATGGAAAAACAAGTACATTTAAATCTTATAGAAAAAAATTCAGAAGTTAAAATATAACTTTGAAAATACACTTAATTGCTAATTTGACAAAGTAAATTACAGTCAAATATACTTACTTCATAACACATATACATTGAAAAGATCACCATGGAAAAATTGTATACAATCATAACTTGCTTCAAGTTCAAAGGCTTTCTGTTCTCCATAAATTTTGGTCCAAACACTGTGACAAAGTAGATATAAGCGCCAATGATTATTGTTTGCGGCAGGGGTGAAGACATCATTGGCCAGTCTTCAACTCTGGGATCTACAAAATAAGATCAATTTATTTCAGAAATAGTGAATTTAATATTGGTTTCTCATAATATTTTGGAACTTTTATTGCTCCTAGATTGGTTGATTAATACTTCAGTTTCTGAAGACCTTGTGATCAATACAGATAAGGGGAATACAAACTTGCTGTCAGTACTGGCCTCACTTGTTTTGGAAAATTTGATGCAAAGAACAGCACCTCAATTGACAGCATTCCCTATTTTCCAGTTGTTAAACCAATGCAACAGGGAAAACTCATTAACATCTTACAATACTAGGATTGTTTTGATCAAGTGATTCCCTTCACTGATTAATGGCTGACACCAAGATCAGCAAGATGGTCCAGTGTCAAATGGCCAACAATCTCTCTTAATATCTCATGGTTAGGGAGGGTTTAAACTAATTTTCAAGGGGGGGTGGGACCCGGAGCAATAGAGCAGTGAAAGTAGTGCATGGAGTAAAGCCAGATCTAACATACAGAGAGGCTTTGAGGAAAGAGAAGCAGAATAAAGGGTGTAAAGGTAGGAAGGTAGAAGGGCTAATGTGTGTGTACTTCAATGCAAGAAGCATCAGGAACAAAGGTGATGAACTGAGAGCATTGGATACATACATGGAATTATGATGTAGTGGCCATTACAGAGACTTAGCTGGCACCAGGGCAGGAATGGATTCTCAATATTCCTGGATTTCAGTGCTTTAAAAGGGATCGAGAGGGGGGGAGAAAAGGGGAGGAGGGGTGGCATTACTGGTCAGGGATACTATTACAGCTACAGAAAGGGTGGGTAATGTAACAGGATCCTCCTTTTGAGTCAGTATGGGTGGAAGTCAAGAACAGGAAGGGAGCAGTTACTCTACTGGGGGTATTCTATAGGCCCCCTATTAGCAGCAGAGATACCGAGGAGCAGATTGAGAGGCAGATTTAGGAAAGGTGCAAAAATAACAGGGTTGTTATCACGGGTGATTTTAACTTCCCTAATATTAATTGGCACCTGATTAGTTCCAAGGGTTTAGATGGGGCAGAGTTTGTTAAGTGTGTCCAGGATGGATTCCTGTCACAGTATGTTGACAAGCCGACTAGGAGGAATGCCATATAAGATCTAGTATTAGGTAATGAACCGGGTCAGGTCACAAATCTGTCAGTGGGTGAGCCTCTGGGGGACAGTGATCACCGCTCCCTGACCTTTAGCATTATCATGGAAAAGGATAGAATCAGAGAGGACAGGAAAATTTTAATTGGGGAAGGGCAAATTATGAGGCTAAGGCTAGAACTTGCGGGTGTAAATTGGGATGATGTTTTTGCAGGGTAATGTACTATGGACATGTGGTCGATGTTTAAGGATCTCTTGCAGGAAGTTAGGGATAAATTTGTCCCGGTGAGGAAGATAAAGAATGGTAGGGTAAAGGACCATGGGTGACAAGTGAGGTGGAAAATCTAGTCAGGTGGAAGAAGGCAGCATACATGAGGTTTAGGAAGCAAGAATCAGATGGGTCTATTGAGGAATATAGGGTAGCAAGAAAGGAGCTTAAGAAGGGGCTGAGAAGAGCAAGAAGGGGGCATGAGAAGGCCTTGCCGAGTAGGGTAATGGAAAACCCCAAGGCATTCTTCAAAACTATGTAAAGAACAAAAGGATGACAGGAGTGAAGGTAGGGCCAATTAGAGATAAAAGTAGGAAGATGTGCCTGGAGGCTGTGGAAGTGAGCAAGGTCCTCAATGAATACTTGTCTTCGGTATTCACCAATGAGAGGGAATTTGATGACGGTGAAGACAATATGAGTGAGGTTGATGTTCTGGAGCATGTTGATATTAAGGGAGAGGAGATGTTGGAGTTGTTAAAATCCATCCTAATGTACAAGTCCCTGGGGCCTGATGGAATATTCCCCAGGCTGCTCCACGAGGCGAGGGAAGAGATTGCTGAGCCTCTGGCTAGGATCTTTATGTCCTCGTTGTCCATGGGAATGGTACTGGAGGACTAGAGGGAGGCGAATGTTGTCCCCTTGTTCAAAAAAGGTAGTAGGGATAGTCCGGGTAATTATAGACCAGTGAGCCTTACGTCTGTGGTGGGAAAGCTGTTGGAAAAGATTCTTAGAGATAGGATCTATGGGCATTTAGAGAATCATGGTCTGATCAGGGACAGTCAGCCTGGCTTTGTGAAGGGCAGATTGTGGCTAACAAGCCTGATAGAGTTCTTTGAGGAGGTGACCAGGCATACAGATGAGGGTAGTGCAATGGATGTGATCTACATGGATTTTAGTAAGGCATTTGACAAGGTTCCACACGGTAGGCTTATTCAGAAAGTCAGAAGGCATGGGATCCAGGGAAGTTTGGCCAGGTGGATTCAGAATTGGTTTGCCTGCAGAAGGTAGAGGGTCGTGGTGGAGAGAGTACATTCAGATTGGAGGGTTGTGACTAGTGGTGTCCCACAAGGATCTGTTCTGGGACCTCTACTTTTCATGATTTTTATTAACGACCTGGATGAGGGGGTAGAAGGGTGGGTTGGCAAGTTTGCAGACAACACAAAGGTTGGTGGTGTTGTAGATAGTGCAGATGATTGTCGAAGATTACAGAGAGACATTGATAGGATGCAGAAGTGGGCTGAGAAGTGGCAGATGGAGTTCAACCCAGAGAAGTGTGAGGTGGTACACTTTGGAAGGACAAACTCCAAGGCAGAGTACAAAGTAAATGGCAGGATACTTGGTAGTGTGGAGAAGCAGAGGGATCTGGGGGTACACGTCCACGGATCCCTGAAAGTTGCCTCACAGGTAGATAGGGTAGTTAAGAAAACTTATGGGGTGATAGCTTTCATAAGTCGAGGGATAGAGTTTAAGAGACGTGATGTAATGATGCAGCTCTATAAAACTCTGGTTAGGCCACATTTGGAGTACTGTGTCCAGTTCTGGTCGCCTCACTATAGGAAGGATGTGGAAGCATTGGAAAGGGTACAGAGGAGATTTACCAGGATGCTGCCTGGTTTAGAGAGTATGGATTATGATCAGAGATTAAGGGAGCTAGGGCTTTACTCTTTGGAGAGGAGCAGGATGAGAGGAGACATGATAGAGGTGTACAAGATATTAAGAGGAATAGATAGAGTGGACAACCAGCACCTCTTCCCCCAGGGCACCACTGCTCAGTACAAGAGGAAATGGCTTTAAGGTAAGGGGAGGGAAGTTCAAGGGGGATATTAGAGGAAGGTTTTTCACTCAGAGAGTGGTTGGTACGTGGAATGCACTGCTTGAGTCAGTGGTGGAGGCAGATACACTAGTGAAATTTAAGAGACTACTAGACAGGTATATGGAGGAATTTAAGGTGGGGGGGTTATATGGGAGGCAGGGTTTGAGGGTCGGCACAACATTGCGGGCCGAAGGGCCTGTAATAGACAATAGGTGCAGGAGTAGGCCATTCGGCCCTTCTAGCCAGCACCGCCATTCACTGTGATCATGGCTGATCATACACAATCAGTACCCCGTTCCTGCCCTCTCCCCATATCCCTTGACCCCGTTATCTATAAGAGCTCTATCTAACTCTCTCTTGAATGCATCCAGAGACTTGGCCTCCACTGCCTGTAATGTGCTGTACTATTCTACGTTCCAAAGTAAACTTCATGAAATCTCCTGAGAAAATTGTGCAAGTTGTCCACGTACAAAGTAATACATAACCACTAGACTTGAACCAATCTTGGGGAAACTACAGCAAATTATGAGAATACTTCAATTTTGCAAGACTACTTGATCACCTTTTTAAAAAGGATAAGAATTTCATGGACACAACATCTAAAGGTCATGCAAGATCTGAAACAATAACATTCGCAATTTTACAGTACTTCTTAAATCAACCAAGTCACCTGCATCTTTGATCCATTCATCATATAAAAGCACCGCTCTAGATGTTAATTCTTGGAAAGACATTTTCAGCAATACTCAGTTTTTCAGTCCTGCAAATAATATACAAGTTTTGAGCATATTTATACACATTTGAGCAAGGATGAGGCAAGAGAAAGAATGAATTAAACATTAAAGACTGGAGCCCCACAGAACGCAGTAAAGCACTAATAATCCAGGACTTGGACATTATTCCAATTTAATACCACAAAACATTTTGAATTCTTTTTAAATTAAGAGATTGGAGTCAAAATCCCTTTTGGCCCTTCAATTCAGCTTGCCCATGCTAACCAAGTTGCCCAACTACCGTAGATTCCGGATTTTAAGCCGCTACTTTTTTCCCACATTTTGAACAGCTTTGAACTTTGCGGCCTTTAAAACGGAGCGGCTAATACATGATTTTTTTCATGCCACCTCGTAAACATTTTGCCTCATAACAGTAGACCAATAAAATTGATGAGTAGTTCACAGAGGTCCAATGAAATTGTACGATAAATCAAGCGCACTTTCACAATTAAATTATTGTAAATCAGTCATTTGTACTCACCCTCATCAACATGGAAAACACTCGAAGCATTGTGCTGCCTTATGGCAGTTATTTAGTTTATAATATTTTCGCTTAGTAATTCATTTTCTAGTTAAAGTTAGAAGAGTTTTAACTATATTTGTTTTCTGTACTACATCGCGGGATGCTATGACGTCACACCCGGTTTCGCGGTGTCTTGTGGGAAAACGCCGTTTGCGAATAAACGGAAAGGTGGGGGTCGAGCGGCGGAGCGAAACGCTGCTTTTAAGTTAAAGGCGATCAATAACTTTTCCTGGTAGGCTGCAGTATATATATTTTTTACCAGTCGTTAGGAGATATTGGAATGTTGTTCAGTAAAGAAGTATACGCAACGTATATTTAAAAGTAGCCGCGTTACGGGCACGGTTCGAAAAAAAAGCATTTGCAATATGTATTTGTTTTTGTTACCATATGGATTTAATTAAAAGTTAAAAAATCCTCACGTGTAATATCTTTCTGTGTAAATATCTCATATTACAACGTGGGACACCTGCGGCCGAAAATCCGGTGCGGCCTAAAATCCGGTGCGGCCTTTACAATTAAAAAATTGATTTTATTTCTAAAATTAGAGCCAGCGGCTTTTAATCAGGTGCGCTCTGTAGTCCGGAATCTACGGTAAGTCAGTCTTAAGTGCCTGCATTTGCTTGCATCCCTCCAAAGCTTTTCTACCCATAAACCTGCCCAGATGTTTTTTCAACATTGTTATTGAACTTGCTGCTACAGCTTCCTCTGGCAGCTCATTCCACATGAAGAATACCAATTAAATCACAAAGCTTTAACCGCTTCACCCAGGATTATGCCAATTTCTTACTTCTGACTCCCTAAGAAATTAGTTTGAAGATATACTTAACTTACCAGAAAGAGGGCATTACAATATTAAAAACAAACAATGTACCAAGTTGATTGCTACCTCTTGGAAAAACAAGTCAGATGTGTCACATAGGATACCTCCCCAAAAACTATGCCAGTTTTGACTAACTGCAGTTACTGCCCCTTTAGAACATTTTTATCTAATGACTTAAAATGCTACTGAATTAAGACTCATGGGCCAGTAATTACCTGATTCATCACATTTGCAGCCCTCCAGCCATTTGACACCTTACATGTTGCTAACAAAGAAAGTAAAAAACTGTCAAGGCTCAAACTTTTCTTCGCCTCCTGCAGTGAACTGTGATATATTCATCCAACATGGTCTGCAAAGATATCTAATACCTCTTACTAAATGAGAACAGATTCCTCAGAAGAATTTCACCACTTCATATTCCATTGGTTGGAATCCAGCAGTGAAGAATATTGATAAAGTGCAAACACGAGGAAATCTGCAGATGCTTGAATTGATAAATTTGCTGGCTGCAGTCTGTTGCAATTTACACGTGGATCCACCTGTCTTGACCTCACTAGCTTTTATGGAAGTAAATGTTGGCAGTTTGCTATGGACAAGTTGACATTTCCATCCCAACTAGACTTGGCTCACTGTCTAAAGGTTCAGAACTGTAGAATTGATATTGAGGAAGATACTGGGTCCTAATGAAGTAAGAAATGGATATTGACTAAATGGTCACATTCTATCAAATTACCCATATTATACAGTTCAGCTACTTGAGTGCAAGTTAGAAGAAAATTTAAAACAGGGCAATAGATCAACACTAATATTCAATTTCAAGCATAATTCATTTAAAAGTGAACTAAAATTGACAAATTCTGTAGATGGTGTCAATAAGATTAACAAAAATTGCAATTACAAAGATTACAATACAATTGTTGCAATTACAACAACTAGTGGGGAAGGAAGTATGAAGATGAAATTAACAAAGAGGTCGGCAACTTGAACGGCTTGTCAAGCCTCATATCACAGCCAGCCTCCCTTCATTACTGGATCCTCTAGTTTGCTTATCGTCCCAACCGCTCTATGGAGGACGCAATATCCATTACACTGCACACAGTTCTCTCTCACTTGGACAATAAAGACACTTATACCAGAATTCTGTACATTGATTTCAGTTCAGCGTTCAATACCATCATCCCGCAGAGACTAGTAGAGAAACTGTTGCTGCTTGGCCTTAACACTGCCATGTGTCGCTGGATTCTGGATTTCTTGACAGAGAGACCACAGTCAGTCCGTGTTGGCAGGAACATCTCTGACTCCATCACACTGAGCACTGGATCCCCACAAGGCTGTGTGCTCAGCCCACTGCTAACACATGACTGTGCAGCCAGATTCAAGGAGAACCTGATCATTAAATTTGCTGATGATACCACAGTGGTGGGGCTCATCAGCAAAAATGATGAAACAATGTACAGGGAGGAGATCAAACACCGAGAGAGCTGGTGCAGTGACAACAACTTGATGCTTAATGTCACCAAAACCAAGGATATGATCGTCAATTTTAGACGGTCTCAGCCTAAGCACACACCCCTCAGCATCAGTGGCTCCACAGTGGAGAGAGTGGAAAACGTCAAGTTCCTTGGGGTGCAGATCTCAGAAAATCTCACCTGGTCCAGGAACACCACTGGGATTGTGAAACGGGCCCAGCAAAGATTGCACTTTCTGAGGAAACTTAAACAAGCATCACTCACCACTAACATCTTAACTACATTCTAGAGGCGTGGTTGAGTGTGTGCTGACTTTTTGAATCACAACCTGGTACTCCAGCTGCAGTGCTGCTGACAAAAAAGCCTTGCAGAGGGTGGTTAGGGGAGCAGAGAAGGTTATTGGGGTCTCCCTACCTTCTGTCCAAGACCTCTTTCAGAGTCGATGCCTCCAGAAGACACGGTACATCATTAAAGACCCCTCACACCCTCTCCATGAACTGTTTATTCTGCCATCAGGCAAATGTTACAGGAGCATCAAAACTAAAACCACAAGGCTACTAAACAGCTTCCTCCCACAGGCAGTCAGACTGCTAAATAGCTGCTCCACCTGACTCTGCTTTGGACACTTTTAACTTGCACTGGACACTTATAACTTGATTTTAACCGACATGTGGCTGTTGTGTTTTACTATTTATTGTTGTGTTTACTATTTATTATTGCATTTGTTATGTTATGATTGCACTTGCCGCTGGGAAACGCTGTCTCATTCTGCCCTGCACAGCTGATGTATGGTTGAAATGACAATAAAGTTTTTGAATCTTGAATCTTGGTTATCTCACCATATAGAGAACATAATTACATTAGAAAGGATGCAGAAAAGACTCAGAAGACTTGTCTGGATTGGAAGCTTGAGTTATCAACAGAGATTCGGTAGGCTAGCATCTTCACTCCTTTTTTGTTGCTATTTCGATTGGGGCGGGCTGCTCATAATGAAAGAGTGCTAGATTGAACTAAATTCAACTGAACTAAATATGCCTGGACTATTTCAATTTTGTGTTTCATATTTTGTTTTTCCATTCTTTTTTGTAGTTAGCACAGTTATTTTTGCATGTGGGGGTGGGGGGAGAGGAGGTTTCTTTTCTTTGAACAAGTTCCATGGCTTTTCTGTTTCCCGGTTGTCTGTGGAAGACAAATCTTAGGGTGTACACTGCATGCATACGTTCAATGTTTACAGGTGACTTAGAGGTATAAAAATATTGAGTAGATAACAAGACTGTTGCTTATGGTAAGCATGACTAAACTAGGAGTCATAAATTTAAATTGAGGAAGGAAGTTTGAAGGAGATCCAAGGGGTAAAATTTTCATACAGATTATCTACAAAGGTCTGTCAGAGGAGGTGATGGAATAACACCACATCTTGGACAGGAAATTGAATGAGCAAGGTATTAGAATAAATGCTGGAAAGTGGGATGAGTATAAACATGGACACAGTGGGCCAAAGGGCCTGTTTCTATAGTATATGACTATGACAATTCACAGCTTGACATGCTGCCAATATTTATTAGAGATGTAGATTAGGAACATATTTCAATTATAGACCGGTTAGCCTGATGTCAGTGGTGGGAAAGATGCTGGAGTCAATTATAAAAGAGGAAATTACGACACATTTGGATAGCAGTAGAAGGATCAGTCGGAGTCAACATGGATTTATGAAGGGAAAATCATGCTTGACTAATCTTCTGGAGTTTTTGAGGATGTAACTATGAAAATGGACAAGGGAGAGCCAGTGGATGTAGTGTACCTGGACTTCCAGAAAGCTTTTGATAAAGTCCCACATAGGAGATCAGTGGGCAAAATTAGGGCACATGGTATTGAGGGCAGAGTACTGACATGGATTGAAAATTGGCTGGCTGACAGGAAACAAAGTAGTGATTAACGGGTCCCTTTCAGAATGGCAGGCTGTGACCAGTGGGGTACCGCAAGGTTCGGTGCTGGGACCGCAGCTGTTTACAATATACATTAATGATTTAGATGAAGGGATTAAAAGTAACATTAGCAAATGTGCTGATGACACAAAGCTGGGTGGCAGTGTGAAATGTCAGGAGGATGTTATGAGAATGCAGGGCGACTTGGACAGGTTGGGTGAGTGGGCAAATGTATGGCAGATGCAGTTTAATGTGGATAAATGTGAGGTTATCCACTTTGGTGGCAAGAACAGGAAGGCAGATTACTATCTAAATGGAGTCAAGTTAGGAAAAGGGGAAGTACAACGAGATCTAGGTGTTCTTGTACACCAGTCAATGAAAGCAAGCATGCAGGTACAGCAGGTAGTGAAGAAAGCTAATGTCATGCTGGCTTTTACAACAAGAGGAATTGAGTATAGGAGTAAAGAGGTCCTTCTGCAGCTGTACAGGGCCCTGGTGAGACCCCACCTGGAGTATTGTGTGCAGTTTTGGTCTCCAAATTTGAGGAAGGACATTCTTGCTATTGAGGGAGTGCAGCGTAGGTTCACAAGGTTAATTCCCGGAATGGCGGGACTGTCATATGTTGAAAGATTGGAGTGACTGGGCTTGTATACACTGGAATTTAGAAGGATGAGAGGGGATCTGATTGAAACATATAAGATTATTAAGGGATTGGACACACTGGAGGCAGGAAGCATGTTCCCGCTGATGGGCGAGTCCAGAACTAGAGGCCACAGTTTAAGAATAAGGGGTAGGCCATTTAGAACTGAGATGCGGAAAAACTTTTTCATCCAGAGAGTGGTGGATATGTGGAATGCTCTGCCCCAGAAGGCAGTGGAGGGCCAAGTCTCTGGATGCATTCAAGAGAGAGTTAGATAGAGCTCTTATAGAGAGCGGGGTCAAGGGATATGGGGAGAGGGCAGGAACGGGGTACTGATTGTGTATGATCAGCCATGATCACAGTGAATGCCGGTGCTGGCTAGAAGGGCTGAATAGCCTACTCCTGCACCTACTGTCTATTGTCAATACTCTCTTTGGTGCAGCATTGTAAAGCGTCTCTCTAGTCAACGATTAACTTCAAACGATTAGATAGCATCATCTATTAAGAAATTGTAAATTTATTCTGTAATGTGCCATGATAGGATTTGAACTCAAATTCCCACCTTGTTTAATTACATTTCTGCATCTCCAGTCTGTTAATTATTATCCCTTTGCATGTCAGAAGTTGGCATAATTCAGGTTTGAAAGGTCAAATCATCATGATTCAAACAATATTTATGACATATTGATTATCAAGACTGATAATTAATGCACAGAAACTGCAAGACAACAGGGACCACAAATCAGAGGGAATCGTTTAAAAGGTTTTGAAAAAAAGTATTTTAAACAGATGCGAATGTTCTTCCAAGAACTTAATTCCATTTGAACACAAATCCCTCCAAATCTTCACAAATACTGGCATGGCATGGATACCTGATACACTTAAAACAAGTCTTTCAGCATTCTTAAGTATTGAAGTTGTAAATGAATAATATGGAATGTGAAGGATTTAACTCCCCTTCCCCCACACTAAATACAATTGTTTTGTATGAGGATTATATACAGGCTGTGATAAACATCTAACCAATACATTGTGTGTGTGAAAAAAATTCCACCACCTCCTCCTTCCGCACTTCAAATTGATAAGGATCAAGGTGTTTTGTGGCAAAAGGACACAGTGGTTTCTTAAAAACAAGTCTATGCTAAAATCAAAGCCTGAAACCAAAAAACCAAAAAACCAGAAGTTAGAAATAAAAGCCCTATCCAGCTACAACGGAATGGATGATTAGAAAAATAGAAAACCTACAGCACAATACAGGCCCTTTGGCCCACAAAGTTCTGTGGAACATGTCCCTACCTTAGAAATACCTAGGCTTTACCCATAGCCCTCTATTTTTCTAAGCTCCACGTAGCCATCCAGGAGTCTCTTAAAAGACCCTATCATTTCCGCCTCCACCGCCGCCAGCCCATTCCACGCACTCACCACTCTCTGCAGAAAAAAGTTATTCCTGGCATCCCCTCTGTACCTATTTCCAAGCACCTTAAAACTATGCCTTTTTGTGCTTGCCATTTCAGCCCTGGGGGAAAAGCCTCTGACTACCCACATGATCAATGCCTCTCATCATATTATACACCTCTATCAGGTCAACTCTCATCCTACGTCGCTCCAAGGCAAAAAGGCCAAGTTCACTCAACCTATACTCATAAGGCGCGCTCCCCAATCCAGGCAACATCCTTGTAAATCTCCTCTGCACCCTTTCTATGGTTTCCACATCCTTCCTGTAGTGAGGCAACCAGAACTGAGCACAGTACTCCAAGCGGAGTCTGACCAGAGTCCTATATAGCTGTAACATTACCTCTCAGCTCTTAAACTCAATCCCATGATTGATGAAGGCCAATGTACCATCCACCTTCTTAACCACAGAGTCAACCTGCGTAGCAGCTTTGAGTGTCCGGGACTCAGACCCCAAGATCCCTCTGATCCTCCACACTGCCAAGAGTCTTACCATTAATATTGTATTCTGCCATCATATTTGACCGACCAAAATGAATCACTTCACACTTATCTGGGTTGAAATCCATCTGCCACTTCTCAGCCCAGTTTTGCACCTATCAATGTCCCGTTGTAACCTCTGACAGCCTTCCATACTATCCACAAGACCTGCAACCTTTGACTGACACACACACACACCCCCCCCCCAAAGATTAGGGGTTCCAAAACAGATCCCTGATGCACACCACTGGTCACTGGCCTCCATGCAGAATATGACCCGTCTACAACCACTCTTTGCCTTCTGTGGGCAAGCTGGATCCACAAAGCAAGGTCCCCTTGCATCCCATGTTTTCTTACTTTCTCGATAAGCTTTGCATGGGGTACCTTATCAAATGCCTTGCTGAAATCCATATACACTACATGTATGGCTCTACCTTCATCAATGTGTTTAGTCACATTGTGGCGACCCACTTTCTATGCAGGCGAACCGGCTCACAAATAGCCCACGCGCGGGGAGAGACTTTGGTAATGCACCTCTGACGTCATTTCGACCCAGAGAGGGCGGGAACTAGGGATTAAAAGCCAGCGCTGCGAAGTTTGAATAAGCTCGTCTCGAAACGACTCACCGACTGCGTGTCATTGTCTCTAGCTCTGTATGTAGTACATTGCTACATTGGTGACCCCGACGGCTTCATCTGTTCATGCAGTTTCGCTAAAACTGTCAACTTTCTGGACGCTGCGACCACGTGTGTGGTTTAGCCAAGCAGAAGCCCAGTTCCAGATTCAGCAGATATCCTCTGATTCCACGCGTTACTATTACGTGGTGAGCTCCCTTGACCAAGAGATGGCTGACAGGTTGCGGATTTCATACAGTCGCCCCCGGAAGAAGGCAAATATGAAATGTTCAAAGCACTGTTCATTGGGACATTTGGCCTCTCACGGCGTGAGCGAGGTGCCCACCTGCTTCAGCTGGACAGTTTGGGAGACAGGCCGTCGTCAGCATTAAGGAACGAGATGCTGGCCCTGGCTGACAGACACAAGCCTTGCCTCATGTTTGAGCAAGCGTTCCTGGAGCAACTGCCCGGGGACATACATCTGCTGCTGGCCGACACAGATTTCAGTAACCCCCGGAAGGTGGCGGCCCGGGCAGACGTGCTGTGGAAAGCCAAGAGGGAGAGCGTGGCGTCCGTTGGTCAGATTACCAAGCCACGCGCCCAACAGCAGATCAGACCAGACCAGGCCTGGCAGGAGAGTGCACACAACACAGAGGCAGGAGTGAGGAGGCCAGTGAACAGTGGTGTTTCTACCACCAGCAGTGGGGCACAGAAGCCCGCCGTTGTCGCCTGCCCTGCAAGGGCCAGGGCCAGCAGCCGCTAATGACTATGGCGGCTGGCCACCAGGACAGCCTCTTGTACGCCTGGGACAAACAGTCGGGACACCACTTATTGTCGACACCAGAGCAGAAATCAGCGTCTTACCCCTGACGGGGTACGACACCCACAACAGGAAGCCAGGGCCCACCCTGAGGGCCGCAAACGGCAGCACGATACGGACCTTTAGCACCCGCACAGTGCAGCTGCAGTTCGGCGCCAGCTGGTTCACGTGGGACTTCACTCTGGCCGCAGTGGCCCAACCACTCCTGGGGGTGGACTTCTTGCGAGCTCACAGCCTGCTGGTCGACTTGCAAGGGTAAAGACTGGTACATGCCGAGACTTTCCAGACGTTCTCCCTGGGTGAAGCCAAGTTGCTGGCCCCACACTTGGACTCCATCACGCTGTCGATCAATGAATTCACCAGAATCCTGGCGGACTTTCCAACGATTCTGGCACCGCAGTTCACGGCAGCCATGCCCAGACACGGAGTACAGCACCACATCCCAACCCAGGGACCACCCCTCCATGCCCACGCATGAAGGCTCCCCCAGAAAAGCTCCATCTGGCGAAGGAGGAGTTCAAGAGGATGGAGGAATTAGGGATCGTACAGAGGTCCGACAGCCCATGGGCCTCCTCCCTGCACATGGTGTCCAAAGCAGCTAGGGGCAACATCCTCATAGCCAGCAGTAGTCGTCAGGAGCATCTGTCCCACCTCTGCCAGCTCTACTCCCGCCTGAGTGATTTCGGCCTCACGATCAACCCGGCCAAATGCCAGTTCGGTCTCAACACCATCGACTTCCTGGGCCACAGGATTACCAAAGATGGGGCAACACCTCTGCTCGCTAAGGTAGACGCGATCTGCCACTTTGCCTGGCCCAACACGGTCAAAGGCCTGCAGGAGTTCGTTGGTATGGTGAACTTCTACCACCGTTTCCTCCCCTCAGCAGCCCGTGTCATGCGCCCTTTGTACACCCTGATGTCGGGTAAAGGCAAGGACATTACTTGGGGCGATGAGGCCGCAGCCGCTTTCGTTAAAGCCAAGGAAGCCTTGGCAGATGCCGCGATGCTGGTGCACCCCAGAACGGATGTTCCGACCGCCCTCACGGTGGACGCATCCGACACAGCAGTCGGTGGGGTGCTGGAGCAGCTCATCGAGGGGCGCTGGCAACCCTTGGCGTTCTTCAGCAAGCACCTACGACCACCCGAACTCAAGTACAGTGCCTTTGACCGGGAGCTGTTGGCACTGTATCTGGCAATCTGGCATTTCAGGTACTTCTCAGAAGGCAGACTGTTCACCGCGTTCACGGGCCACAAACCATTGACCTTCGTGTTCACGAAGGAGTCCGATCCCTGGTCAGCTCGCCAGCAGCAACTTCTGTCCTACATCTCCGAGTACACGATGGACATCCAGCATGTCTCGGGAAAGGACAACGTCGTGGCGGACGCACGCTCCAGACCAGCTGTCCAGGCACTGTCCCTGGGGGTGGACTATGCAGCACTGGCGGAGGCGCAGCAGGCAGACGATGAGATGCCCAGCTACAGGACCGCAGTCTCGGGTTTGCAGCTGCAAGACTTTCTTGTAGGTCCAGGTGAGAGGACCCTCCTGTGCGACATGGCTACCGGCCAACCTCGCCCCGTTGTCCCGGCAGCCTGGAGGCGGTGAGTTTTCAACTCCATACACGGTTTGGCGCACCCATCTATCAGGACAACCGTCCGGCTGGGCTCCAGCAAGTTTGCGTGGTATGGACTTCGCAAACAGGTCAGCGAAAGGGCCAGAACGTGTGCGCAGTGCCAGACAGCCAAGGTGCAGTGGCACACTAAAGCCCCGCCGCAGCAGTTCGTACCCACCCACTGGAGGTTCGACCACATTCATGTGGATATCGTGGGCCCCCTACCAGTGTCCCGAGGAGCGCGGTACCTCCTAACTATGGTAGACCGGTTCACGAGGTGACCAGAGGCGGTCCCGCTCACCGACACATCTGCCGATTCCTGCGCCCGAGCGCTGATCGCAACCTGGGTAGCACGCTTCGGGGTACCGGCCCACATTACCTCCGACAGAGGCGTCCAGTTCACCTCCAGCCTGTGGTCGGCTGTGGCCAGCTTGTTGGGAACGCAGCTACACCACACAACTGCCTACCACCCACAGTCGAACGGACTGGTGGAACGCTTCCACCGTCACTTATAGTTGGCTCTCAAGGCCCACCTGAGAGGTCCTAACTGGGTGGACGAGCTTCCCTGGGTCCTGCTTGGAATTCGCACAGCGCCCAAAGAGGATCTGCTCGCCTCGTCGGCCGAGTTGGTGTATGGTGCACCCCTGGTCGTCCCAGGAGAGTTCATACTAGCCGCAAGGGGGCAAGAGGAAGAACCCGCAGCAGTCCTGGACAGACTACGCGAAAGGCTCGGCAACCTGGCCCCCGTACCAACTTCACAGCATGGACGGACCCCGACCCATGTACCCAAAGACCTGCAGAACTGTAAGTTTGTGTTTGTATGAAGGGGCACACACTGGGCGCCGCTACAGCGGCCGTACGAGGGACCGTTCAAGGTGCTCAGGAACAACGGGTCCACGTACGTTCTGGACATTGGGGGGAGAGAGGAGGTTTTCACAGTGGACCGACTCAAACCAGCCCATGTGGACTTGGCACAGCCGGTCGAGGTTCAGGCACTGCGGCGCAGAGGCAGACCTGCCAAACAGAGACTGATCCAGACTGTGGACATTGGTGGGGTGTATCGCTGGTTCTGGGGGGGGGGGTTATGTGGCGACCCACTTTCTGCGCAGGCAAACCGGCTCACAAATAGCCCGCACGCAGGGAGAGACTTTGGTAATGCACCTCTGACGTCATTTCCACCCGGAGAGGGTGGGAACTAGGGATTAAAAGCCAGCTCCGCGAAGTTTGAATAAACTAGTCTTGAAACGACTTACCGACTGCGTGTCGTTGTCTCTAGCTCTGTATGTAGTACATCGCTACAACATCCTCAAAAAATTCAAGCAGGCTCGTAAGGCACGAACTGCCTTTGACAAAGCCAGGCTGACCATTCCCAATCATATTATACCTCTCCAAATGTTCATAAATCCTGCCTCTCAAGATCTCCTACCAACCACTGATCTATAATCACTGGTCTATGATTTCCTGGGCTATCCCTAACTCCCTTTCTTGAATAAGGGAACAATATCCACAACCCTCCAATCCTCTGGAACCTCTCCTGTCCTCATTGATGATGCAAAGATCATTGCCAGAGGCTCAGCAATCTCCTCCCTCACTTCCCACAGTAGCCTGGGATACATCCCAACCGGTCCCGGTGACTTATCCATCTTGATGCTTTCTAAAAGCTTCAGCACATCCTCTTCCTTAATATCTACATACTCAAGCTTTTCAGTCTACTGCAACTCTTATCCTCTTGCTCTTTACATACTTACAGAAAGCCTTGGTTTCCCTTAATCCTGTCTGCCAATGCCTTCTCACAGACCCTTCTGGTTCTCTTAATTTCATTCTTAAACTCCTTCCTGCTAGCCTTATAATATTCTAGATTCCTATCATTACCTAGTGTTTTTTTTCCTTTTCGAAACCTTTCGTAAACTTTTGTTTCGTGAAAGAAACAAAATACAGGAAACATGCCGAGTTACCACAAAGGCACACCCGTCAATCAGGGTTTTCTCATCAGTGAGAAACACTTTGCTACTTTAACCTAGACCTGATCTCTTCTTGATGACCATCTTACACCTCTACTTGAGGAGCTTTCTGCACACAATCAATGAATGGAATATTCAACTCCATCTATTGATGTGCTCTAAAGAATTAGAAACGTATTTTGCCAAAACAAGATCAAAGTGTCCTTGTGTAGTACCTACAACTAAACAATGTTCACAGTGAATTTCTGTAAAATAAGCCACTGTACATTAATGTCAGGATTTCTGACTGCTCCCATTAAGGGTGAATGGTTCATTCAACCTTTTGCACTTGTGTCCTGACGAAGGGTCTCGGCCTGAAACATCAACAGCGCTTCTCCCTGTAGATGCTGCCTGGCCTGCTGTGTTCTACCAGCGTTTTGTGTATTTTGCAGTTGTGTACCAGTTTTGAGGAAAGTCTCCACCTGGACAATGAAATCTTTGCTCTTCCATCTGAATGACCAGTTTAAAAATATTCCATTTATTTCTCCCACCCACCTTGGAAGTGGATAATTTCCTATTTTCTAATAATCATTGTCATGCATCAGGTTTTAGCCTGGCAAGTGCAGGAGAAGCAATTAAAAAGAGAAAAGGGACTCAGTACTGTCTAAACTAAGGAGTGGACATCTGTCAGAAAACAAGTATTGCAGATCAAATTCTATTCTTCCAAGTCTGTCCTACATGGAGAGATGGAATGTGCTGATGAGCTAGGCATGGGAATATTTTCTTCCACCATGTCAATCATCAACTTAAGGAATTTATCTGCAATTACACCATCTAAATAGTAATTAAATTGTAATAGCATCAGGCAGCTTACAAAAGCTCATTCCTCAGAAGTACACCCAGAAGTAAATTTTTTTGATTAAAATATGATATCGTGTTTTAATTCTGCAACATACAGAAAAAATGTATGGATGTATGTCAAAAAAGTGTATGTCAGAAAGGTGAAAAACCAAAATAACTGAAATGATTAACAAACAATTGAAAATCTGCCAATGCTGGAAATCCGAGTAACACACACAAAATGCTGGAGGAACTCGGCAGGCCAGGCAGCATCCATGAGAGAAAAAGAACAACAGTCGACGCGGTCGAGTCCCGCCGAAGGGTTTCAGCCTGAAACATCAACTGTTCCCCCCACCACCCCAAATAGATGCTGCCTGGCCTGCTGAGTTCCTCCAGCAATTTGTGTATTTAATTGAATTAATAGTTTCCAAAAAGTGAAACACAATAAATAGGTCAACGATGTTTACACTCCAGGCTATTATTTTATATTTTAAAGTATACATTTCTGACCAAGCAACCTTATAACATTAATTTCAGAATAAATAAAGTTTTATCTTATTAAACAATCAAATAAGATTTTGTCCATAAAACTTTGAATTTGAAATATTTAACATGTGCTTAAGGAGCAAAACTGAATGGTGACCAAATGTCAAAAGAAACCAGATTATGGTGATAACTAAAATACAGCAAGTATTGAATATCAGATTACTAAACTTGATTCATAATTCAAGATAAATTAACTAAATACTAAAATTGATGATTCAAGGAAAGTAGTATAAAGAGTTTTAAGCATGCATTATGTAATTTAAAAAACACCAAAGAATGAGAGGCAGTTTGACTTTTTCTGAAAATCTCAATTCAATAACAAAGGCAGGTCAATTTAATGAGGGATCTTTATCCTGAAGAGACTGAAACCAGATTTCCTAAATGCAAGAAAAGTAGTGAACCCATATGGATGAAGATCATATTAGATTTGCTTTCAAACAAACAACTTAAAAGATACAAGTACATTAATTCTGTGTAAACCATTATAGGAAACCTGGGGCCAAAACACTTTCAAACAGAATAACAATATGAAAACAGTGACTTGAAAGTGTGAAAAAAAATCCCAAAGCGGAATTCTTGGGAAAACTGAAGAACAGTTCAAATAAATCTTGTTCCTCTCGAAGGAAAGCTGGGAAACAAATGACAGATTCAAAAATGTTGTATCTACTTTCAAGCTGAAGGTCAGAAACACCACACCAACAACAAACCACAAGACATAGGAGCAGCATTAGGCCATTCAGCCCATCGAGTCTATTCTGCCATATCCCTTGATGTTCTGACCAATCAGGACTCGATCAACTTCCGCTTTGAATATACCCATGGACTTCGCCTCCACCGCAGTCTGTGGCAGAGCATTCCACAGATTCACTTATCTCTGGCTAAAAAAAATTCCTCCTTACTTCTACTCTAAAAGGTCACTCCTCAATTTTGAGGCTGTACCACCACCTGAGGAAACATCCTCTCCACATCCACCTTATCTCGTCCTTTCAATATTCAATAGGTTTCAAAGAGATCCCCATGCATTCTTCTAGATTCCAGTAAGTACAAGCCCAAAGCTACCAAGGGCACCTCATGTTAATCCCTTCATTACTGAAATCATCCTCTTAAAACTCCTCTGGACTCTCTCCAATGAGAACACACTCTGAGATATGGGGCTCAAAACTGTTAACAATATTCTAAGTGCAGCCTGACTCGTGTCTTATAAAGCCTCAGCATTATCTCCTTGCTTTTCTATTCCCCTTGAAATAAATGCCAACATTGCATTTGCCTTCTTTGCCACAGGCTCAACCTGTAATTCTTTTCTTTTCAAATCTTTTTATTATTATTATATTATTCAAAAATAACACAAGTACATCGAAGTAACAACACTTACAATGCCTCAGGGAAAAAAAGAAATTATCTTAAAGATTGAAAATTTTGTGAATAAAAAAACCCTACTAAGCAAAAATGTGGGGGGGAGAAACCTATTAATACAACCCTGGAGCCATGTGTCATACAAAAAGCTTCTAAAAATAAACATCAAACCTCCAGCATGAAAGAAAAATATATCAAAAAATTTACAATTAGATTGTGGAGAAGATCTATCAATTAGCTCAAATGGTAATAGCGAGCAAATGAGCCCCATCTTTTCTCAAAATCAAATAAAGGTTCGACTTCTAATTTTCTCCAAACTAAGACATAGCATCACTTGAGAGAACCATTGTGACAAAGTAGGAGCTGATATATCCTTCCACTTCAACAAAATAGCCCTCCTAGCTATCAATGTAACAAGTGCAATAACATGTTGGTCAGACACAGAAATAACATGGATATTTTGAGGAATTATTCCAAAAAGCGTAGTCAATTTATTAGGTTGTACGTTAATTCTGAGTGCTTTAGAAATTGTCGAGAAGACTGACTTCCAGAACTGTTGCAGTATAGAACATGACCAGAACATTATGTGTCAATGTAGCTACCTCAGTTTTACATCTATCACAATAACTGTCAACATTGGGAAATATTTTAGAGAGTCTCTCCTTCGTCAAATGGTAAAGATGTACAATTTTAAATTGAATCATTGAATGACTAGCACAGATCGAAGGAGAGTTAACCAGCTTCAAAATCCGTATCCAGTCCTCCCATATAAAAGTCAAATTGAGTTCCTTTTCCCAATCCTGTTTAATCTTAAATAAAAGACTATCCTATTGTAATAATAAATTATAAATTCTTCCAATAGAACCCTTCATCAAAGGGTTCATACTCAAAAGTATCTAACAGGTCAGCCTCCAATATGCAAGGAAAATTACTTAAATATTTTTGTAAAAAATGTCTAACTTGAAGGTATTGTAAAAAGTGTGAAGATGAGAGAGAATATTTATTGACTAATTGTTCAAAAGACATCAATCTGCCTTCCTTAAATAAATCCAAAAAATTAATACCTTTATTTTTCCAAAGTAAAAAAATTGGATCACTCAAAAGGTTTAAAAAAGTAATTATGATAAATTAAACTACAAAGTTTAAATTTTTTAAGATTAAAAAAATTGCGGAACTGGAGACAAATTTGTAAAGAGTACTTAATCACATGATATAGGTTTAAATTAGCAACTTTAGCTAATTGTATAGGTAAAGCAACTTCCAATAACGAGGTTAAATAAAATTGTTTCACAGCTCTCAGTTCCAAATTGGCCGGTCATTCCTATCAACCTAATATAACCAAAAGGACATGTATCGCAAATTAACAGCCCAGCCCAGTAATACATTCTTAGATTAGGCAAAGCAAGACCTCCATCCTTTTTCAACTTTTGTACGTGACATTTACTAATTCTTGGTCTTTTATTATTCCAAATAAAAGATAGAATAATAGAATCAATCCGATAAAAACTTGTAATTTAACCTGTAACCTCAACCTGTAATTTAACCTTCTGGGAGTCTTGCATGAGGACTCCCAAGCCCCTCTGCATCTCTGACATTTGAATCTTCTACCCATTTAGGTAACACTCTGCACTATTGTTCCTTTTACCAGAACGTTTTGTCATACATTTCCCAACACTACTTCATTTGCCACTTTTTTGCCCACTCTTCCAATTTTGTCCAAGTCCTGCTGCAATCACATTGCTTACTCAACACTACCTACCCCTCCACCCAACTCTGATTCATCCGCAAACTTTGTTACAGCCAACAATTCCACTATCTAAATCATTGGCAAACAATATGGAAAAATAGCAGTTCCAATACTGCCTCCTGCTCATTAGCCATTCCTCTATCCATACCAGTATCTTTCCTGTAACATCATATTTTATCTTGTTAAGCAGCCTCATGTGAGATACCTTATTAAAAACCTTCTGAAAATACAAGTAGGTGACATCCACAGCCTCTCCTTTGTCCGCCCTGCTTGTTACTTCCTTGAAGAACTCCACCAGATTTGTCAGGCAAGATTTCCCTTTACAGAAACCATGCTGACTGACTTATTTTATCATTAGTCTCCTCATCCAAAACCTTATCCTTAATAATAGACTCCAACACTTTCCCAACTACTGAGGTTAGACTAACTGGCCTACAATTTCCTTTCTTTTGCCTTCCTCCCTTCTTAAAGAGTGGAGTGACATTCGCAATCTTCCAGTTGTCCAGGACCATGCCAGAATCAAGTGATTCTTGAAACATCATGACCAATCCATCTGTTCTCTTCAGCAACCTCTCCCAGGACTCTGGGATGTCAACCATCTGGTCCAGGTGTTTTATCCACCTCAAGACCTTTGAGTTTGCCTAGCACTTTTCCTTTGTAACAGCAATGACACTCAATCCTGCTCCCTGACACTCTCAGACCTCTGCCAGACTACTATTGTCTTCCACAGTAAAGACTGAAGCAAAGTACTTAAGTTCATCTGCCATTTCTTCCCCATTACCACCTCAGCAGCATAGTTTTCCAGTGGTATAATATCAATTCTCACCTCCCTTTTACTCTACATAACTGAAAAATCTTTCGTTATCTGCTTTATATTACTGGCTCATCTGCCCTCGTATTCCATCTCTTCCCTTTTGCAGTTGTCTTTTGTTGGATTTTCAAAGCTTCCCAATCATCCAACTTCCTAGTCACTTTTGCTACCTTGTGTGCCACCTCCTTGGCTTTTATGCAGTCTTTAACTTCCCTTATCAGCCACGGTTGCCTCGCTCTGCCATTTGAGAACTTCTGTGGGACACATCTATCCTGCACCTTGGGAACTATTCCCAGAAATTCCAGCCATCTCTGCTCTGCCGTCATCCTCACCAGTAACCCACTCCAATCCACCTGAGCAAGCTCCTCTCTCATGCCTCTGTAATTCCCTTTATTCCATTGCAATACTGATGCATTTTCTTCTCGCTCTTAAATTGCAGTATAAATTCAATCATATTATGATCACTGCCTCAGAGTTCCTTTATGTTCAGCTGACTAATAAAATTGGAATTATTACACAACACCCAGTCCAAGATAACCTTTCCCCTAGTAGGCTCGAGCACAAGTTGCTCTAAAAAGCCAACTCGTAGGCATTCAACAAATACCCTCTTGCAATCTGGCACCAACCTGATTTTCCTAATCCTCTTGCATATTGAATTCCCCTATTACAATTCTGGCATTACCCTCAATACAAACCCTTTCCAATCTCATATGGGGGAGAAAACTTTAAAGCCCCATCTTGAGCGGAAAAAGTATTCAGCAAATTAATGGGCCTTTAAGAGACTGCAAGTGCTGGAATCCAGAGTAACAAAAATAATGAACTGCTAGAGAAACTTAGTATCAATGGAGGGAAATGGACAGTTGACTATTAAAGGTTAAAGCCCTTCATCTGAACCCAAAGTACATGGGATTTTTATTCCTGATCTTAAACAGTTAAGATCAGAAATTAAAATTCCATTTACCAGTGAAGGCAAGAGTAAGATATGGCAGATGAATGTGTGGCTGAAGAATTGGTGCAGGGGGTAGTTACAGATTGTGAATCCCTACGAGGTAAAATATAAAGGGACAGGTTACACCTGAATTCGGGGGCCGACCACTTCCTTCCAGGCTGGTTTGTTATCAAGCTATTGGGGAAAGCGTTTAAACTAGGCTGGCAGGGGATGGGAACTGGAGTGATAGGTTAGAGAATAGAGCAGTTGGTGTAAAGTGTAGAGACTGCAAGGAAGGATAGTTAGTGGACAAGGCATGTGTGTTGTGAGTTGGATGGGTTGAAGTGTGTGTTTTAATGTGATAACTATCAGGAACAAAGGTGATGAACACAGAACTGCATTGTTGTGGCCATCACAAGGACAGAATGGTTGCTGATGCTTGAAATTTCCAAAGGGACAGAGAGGGATGTGAAAGAGTTGGGGGGGGGGGGGGGGAGAGGGCCTTGCTATTCAGGGATAGTATCACAACTGCAGAAAAAATAATGCATTGTGGCGAAATCATCTATGCTGTCACAAACAAGGCGCTATCAATAGTGAGTATTCTACGGACACCAGCCCCTTCCCCAAACATATTCAGGAGCAGATCAGGGCGCAGAGGGCAGATTTTGGAAAAGTGCAAACAGGGTTCATGAGGGACTTCAACTTCCCCAAAGGATTGGCATCTCCATAGTGCAAAAGGTTTAAATGGACAAAATTTGGTAGGTGTGTCCAGAAAGGATTCCTGACACAATATGTAGACAGGGAACTAGAGCAGAAGCCATACTGGATCTAGTACTAGGCAATGAACCTAGTCAGGTGACAGATCTCAGTGGGCAAGCAGCTTGGAGACAGTGACTAGAACCTCCTGATCTTTACCATGGAATTGTACAGGAAGTGGAGCAGACTGTACAGGAAAAGATTTAATTGAGGGAGGGGGGAATAAAAGTGCTATTATGCAGAAACTTGGGAACAAAAATTGATAACTAATGTATTTGGGGAAATACACAACAGAAATGTGCTGTTTGTTTGGGGTGCATGGGGCTCTGGGTAGATTTGTCCCACTGAGGCTTGGAAAGGATGGTAGGGTGTAGAAACCATGGTTGGCAGGAGATAGAATATCTCATCAAGAGGAAGAAAGTATACCTAATATTTAGAAAGTAAAGATCAGTCAGGACTCTAGAGTAATAAAGCAGGCAGGAAGGAGATCAAGTACCAATTTAGGAGAGCTAGAAGGGGGCACGAGAAGGCCTTGGCAAGTAGGATTAAGCAAACCCCAATCTGTTCTACATGTACATGAAGAACAGGATGACTAGAGGGAGGTAGAACTTGTCAGGGATAAAGGAGGAAACATTCCAGAGTAAGAATTGGCAACTGAGGCCTTAATGAATACCTTGCTTCAGTATTCAGTCAGAGGGAACTTGACAAATAAGAGGACAGCATAAGATAGGTTAGTAAACTGGAACCTGTTAACACAAGAGAGAATGTGTTTGAGCTTTTGAATAACATCAGGATAGAAAAGTTCCCAGGACCAAACAGGATATACCCCAGATTACTACAGGAAGGGAAGAGACTGCTGAGCCTTCGGCAATACTCTTTGGTATCCCTTGGCCACAGGATTGGTATGCGAAGATTGGAGGGTGACATAAATTAACCCATTATTCCAAGTAATAGGGATAATCCTGGGAATTATAGACTAGCAAGTCTCATGTTAGTGGTGAGCAAACTATTGAAGGGCATTCTAGACATGGGATTTACGAGTGTTTGGAGACATCTACGCTGATTGTGGCTTTGAGACAGGTTGTGCCTCACAACCCTGGTTGAATTCAAGGACTACCGGTGTTACCACCTACACTGTAGACATTAGACTGCACTGACCTGCATTTCTGTGCAACACTGATGACACACCAAGGATTGACCAAATTCAGAACAGCCTGAATGGCAAATTGATTCATTACTGTCACATATACTAAGGTACCTTGCAAAACTGATCTTGCAAGTCCATTTTCATTAAACTTAGTGACCTTTCAATCAACTTATAACAGCAGGATAGAAGCGGTCCTTTGAGCCTGATGCTTTTGGGCATTTGTATCTTCTGCCAACACACACAAAATGTGGGTGGAACGCAGCAGGCCAGGCAGCATCTATAGGAAGTACAGTCAATGTTTCCAGCCGAGACCCTTCATCAGGACTAACTGAAAGAAAAGATAGTAAGAGTTCTGAAAGTAGGAGGGGGAGGGGGAAATCCAAAATGATAGGAGAAGACAGGAGGGGAAGGGATGAAGCTAAGAGCTGGGAAGGTGATTGGCAAAAGGGATACAGAGCTGGAGAAGGGAAAGGATCATAGGACGGGAGGCCTAGGGGGTAATATAGGGGGAAGGGAGCACCAGAGGGATATGGAGAACAGGCAAAGAGTGACTGTGAGAGGGACAGAGAGAAAAAAAATAGGAGGGTGGAAATAAATAAGGGATGGGGTAAGAAGGGGAGGAGGAGCACATCTGCTCTCACCCCATCCACCCGCCACCGCACTCAGGATAGGGTTCCCCTTGTCCTCACCTACCACCCCACCAGCCTCCTGGTCCAACGTATAATTCTCTGTAACTTCTGCCACCTCCAACAGGATCTCACTACCAAACACATCTTTCCATAACCCCCTTCTGCTTTCTGCAGGGATCACTCCCTACACGACTCCCTTGTCCATTCGCCCACCAACCCCATCCCTTCCCACTGATCTCCCTCCTGGCACTTATCCTTGTAAGCGAAACAAGTGCTACACCTGCCCTTACACTTCCTCACCACCATTCAGGGCCCCAGACAGTCCTTCCAGGTGAGGCGACACTTCACCTGTGAGTCGGCTGGTGTGGTATACTGTGTCCGGTACTCCCGGTGTGGCCTTTTATATATTGGTAAGACCCGACGCAGACTGGGAGATCATTTTGCTGAACACCTACGCTCGGTCTGCCAGAGAAAGCAGGATCTCCTAGTGGCCACACATTTTAATTCCACGTCCCATTCCCATTCTGATATGTCTATCCATGGCCTCCTCTACTGTCAAGATGAAGCCACACTCAGGCTGGAGGAACAACACCTTACATACCGGCTGGGTAGCCTCCAACCTGATGACATGAACATTGATTTCTCTAACTTCTGTTAATGCCCCTCCTCCCCTTCTTACCCCATCCCTGACATATTTAGTTGTTTGTTTTTTTTCTCTCTCTCTGCCCATCACTCTGCCTGTTCTCCATCTCCCTCTGGTGCTTCCCTCCCCCTTTGTTTCTCCCTCGGCCTCCTTTCCCATGATCCTTTCCCTTCTCAAGCTCTGTATCCCTTTTGCCAATCACCTTTCCAGCTCTTAGCTTCACCCCTCCCCCTCGTCTTCTCCTATCATTTTAGATCTCCCCCTCCTACTTTCTAATCTCTTACTATCTTTTCTCTTAGTCCTGACGAAGGGTCTCAGCCCAAAATGTCGACTGTACTTCTTCCTATAGATGCTGCCTGGCCTGCTGCATTCCACCAGCATTTTGTGTGTGTGTTGCTTGAATTTCCAGCATCTGCAGATTTCCTCGTGTTTGTATCTTCTGCTGATGGAGGGTGGGGGGGGGGGGGAGGCGGTGGGGGAAGGGGGGGTTAGAGGAAGTAGTAGAGGAAGTCTCCAGGGTGGGTAGAATCTGAGCCCAAGCTTGCTCTCGAGGCTGCGAGAAGTGTAGACAGCATCCAGGAAGGGGGTGCCTGGTTCCTGTGATGTGCTGAGCTGTGTCCACAACTCCCAGCAATTTCTTGCTGTAACAGGCAGGAGAGTTGCCATACAAAGCTCTGATGCATCTGGATAGGATGTTTTCTATGGTCCACCAATCAACTGCCGATAATCAAAGGGACATGCCAAACATCTTTCTCTTCCTGCATGATGCCAGTGAGTTTTTATGGCCACAGCATGGTCTAAACCCCTGCTGTCAGCTTGCACGTTGTGAAAAAAAAACAAGGCCTTGGTATTCAAGGCAATAACAAAAAAATTGCCCAGACAACTGAAAAGTTTTGTATCTATTTGGACACAGTAAAAGATCATTTCAAGATTGAGAACATTATGAAAAAAATATTATTGCCAGAAAAAGGAACCAGGATATCAGTACATACTTCCATTTTTACTTTGATTCATTGCAAAGGGCGTGTAGAAAGGAATACAATCACACAACTATTTACATATCCAAAGGTAAATGTTGTGTTCCTACCTTGGAGACATTTAAAACAAAGGGTGGAGTTGGGGGAAGGAAAGTAAAAATGCATTCTCAATAGACACCACTTCAAAATTATTAAACTTTGTTTAAGAAAATGCTTAAACATTGAAATGAAACTGATTTAGCAACAGTATCCCAAGTTTAACTCCAGTACGATGTATTTCAATACACACCATTTCAAAAATAATGCATCAGCTGTGGGTGTTAGATGTTAACTGAGCGAGGAAAGAAGCACTCGTTAGCTCACTTCAAAGCTATAACCCTCCAGCGAAAGTCGAGCTCAATTTAACCGCATCTTACAACAGAATCACAATATCCTTGTTACAACACGCCCTTCCAGTGACTTTTGTATCATGGGAAAACTTCACATTTGTTCCTTCCTCTAGATTATTTCTGCAAATAGTCAACGATAGAGGATGCCTGGGATATGATATGTGGTATATCCCTCCAGCCTGATTTACACTAACGCTGCTTTCTGTGTGGTAATCAATTTCAATCTCTTGGAGTATTCTAGAGTTATGTGAATGTTGCAGATGTTAATTCAAACAAGAATCAGGATTCAGTTCTTATTGTAAAAATAAATAGGTTCAGGAAGCTTGCAATAAGCCTTCAGTTTTTCTTGTAAATTGCAAGCAGTAAACTGAAGTAAAAAGAACAGGCTGCTCTACAGATTAAGACATTGCATATGTAATAACCAAACATTAAGCCAATTAATACCGCTCTACTATTTTACATCAAACCAGGCAGCATGTGCAAATTACTTGCACCATTGTGACTAGAGTTCAAGCTGGCGGACCAGATGGACGTTGTCACTTACCATATCAAACATGGTCACAAGTATAGGCAACTAATAGTTTTAGGTACTTATGGCACTTGTACACTCAGAGGCAGACCAGATAACATTAATTTTGGGCGTCTGGGATTGCTGCCCCCAGAAGCTTTTTGATTATTTGTGTGAAATACTTTGTAACAAAGGTGTTTGAACATTAAGAGGTATCCATCATTGTAGATATTCAATTCAAAAGAAGCATTGTCAACCCAAAATACGAAGGAAACAATATCACAGTGACTGTATCAGCTACTGTTACCATTGATCTTAAGGGCATAAAAAAATGGGATGTACCTTTGGGTGTGTGAGGTTCTATAGAGAATGTCTTCAGAATGATGAATGCTTGTGCTAAAAAAAACACTTCTATATCACTAGCTTCAGTGTTTCTCCTGTGATTTCGAGCAGGCACAACAAATTCATGATAATATACTTCCACCCATATTCTGAGCTTGTAATTTGTGCATCAGTCTCTTAAGTGGCAAATTTGTCAAATGCCCTTTGGAAATCCAAATGCACTACTTCAACAGGCTTTGCTCAATCAATTCTTCATATCACATCCTCAGAAAATTCAACTGAATTTGTCCAACATGCTTTACTATTTATAAAACTACATTGATAAAATTGATTATACTCAGCTTTCTTAAATGATCAAATAGTTCCTCATTGATTATTGACTAGCATCTTAAATATTATTTAAAGTCTATTACCAACAATAGATGTTAAACAAACCAGAATCAGATTTAATACCACTGGCATATGTCATGAAATTAGTTGTTTTGCAGCAGCAGTACATTGTAATTTCAAGAAAAACTATAAATTACAATAAGAATTATTTTGAAAAATTAAATCTGAGTCTGAGGCCTCTGTCAGTCACAGTTGACTATGAATATTGTGTCCTAGCTGTCTGAATATGCAAGCCAGGGGAGTACAATATGGAGAACAAGCTGTTGCCCATGTACACATGAAGAAATCTGCAGATGCTGGAAATTCAAGCAACACACACACAAAATGCTGGTGGAACACAGCAGGCCAGGCAGCATCTATAGGACGAAACACAGTCAACGTTTCAGGTCTCGGCCAGCATTTTCTGTGTTGCCCATGTTGCAAGGTCCCCCTTTCCACACTCCTTGTTGAACCCAAGGGAAATGCAACTGATAGTTCCCTAATGCCCATCTTCCCTCCTCCCTCCCTCCCTCCACTCTCTCTCTCTCAATGGCTCTGGACCTGTACTCACTGGAGTTGAGAAGAACAAGGTAGAAGCTCATTGAAATCTATTGAATATTGAAAGGCCTAGATAGAGTGCATGTGGAGAGGACGTTTCCAATAGATTCAAGATTGGTTAATGGCATTTCCAGTACACAAGTGTAAAGGAGAACAGAATAATTGTTACTCCAGATCCAATGCAGCACAAAAAAATTAAAAAATAAATATAAATTCACCAGATAGCTTACTGATTGTATGCCCATATAGTGGACGCTACACTGTTACACAAGTGACTGATCTGTGGAATTCATTGCCACAGATGGCTGTGGAAGCTGAGCAGAGGCTGATAGTTTCTTGGTTAGTAAGAGCACCAAAGGTTACCGGGAAGGTGGCAGGAGAATGGGGTACAGAGGATTAATAAATCTGCCATAATGGAATGGCAGAACAGACTCGATGGGTCAAAAAGGCCTAATTCTGCTCCTATGTCTCATCTTATTGAATTGTGGATTCACACTGGGAAAAAAAAACAACCAACCTTCCGATAACGCACTAGAACTCCGAGTTTTTAAAATGAGCCCACCATCTCTGCAAACACTTCCTTCAAACCCCTCCTGTTCCAGTTTTTGGATCCTGGCAATTTGCCTACCATTAGCCCCACAAGTTTCTCTAATACTTTATCACTAGTGATTGAGATTTTTTTCTTCATGTTCCTTCCCGTGATGTGAACTTAGCCGAAGCATGCATCTTAGGATTCTTTGCTCTGTCCTCCACAGTGATGACTGATGCGAAAATGGAGTCAGTATATCCACCATTTTTTTTATTGCATGTTATTGATTCACCAGCCTCACTGTTGGCTTCCTTCTCCCAAATGACATACCCCTCATGTCACAAAGATTGTTAGTATTGTTGGCTTACTCAGCTCTAATTGCCTGTCGTTTTGGTGGGCACAAAACTCAATTTATTTGGGGGCAAGCAGGCAGTAGCTTGTAATCAATATGAGTTAATGATTAGGAAGCATTCTTGCATAATCAATTAGAGAATTGCAAAGTTGCACTCAGAGCGGACACCTGGAAGGCTCGCGCAATGAAGCCATCAAAGTAGGACTCAGGATTAAGGAGGAACCATCACCATGGTAGTGTCATATGGTGTGTACAGTATATCCTGCATCACAAATTTGAGTTTGTTACAAGTGATGAACATAATTGCTAAGAATAGGGTGGTGGATGTAATCTGCATTGATTTTAGGGAAACATTTGACCAGATCCCTCATGGTATGCTGGCCAAGGAGATAAAGTCACAAAAGGTCAACAGTAAACAGGCAAACAGGTAAATTAGATACAATATTGGCTTGGTCACAGAAGACAGAAGATAGCAAAGGGTTCCTCTCTCTAGAGGTTTATGACCATTTGTGGTGCTCAGGAACAAGTGCTAGGATCTCGTCTGCAAAATGTATTTTCATTAATGATCTTGATGAAAATCTACATTGAGTGATTAATACTTGCAGTCAGGACAAACTGAAGTTGTGGATAGCAAGGAAGGTTGTCAAACAATAAAGCAGGACATACTTCAGATGGAGATGGAGGCACAAATAGAGCAGATGGAGTTTAAAAATCAAGACAATAGTGAAGTACTGCATATAGGGAAGTGAAATACTAGAGGAAAAGATGCCATCAATGACTGGGCCTTAAGCGATGATGTACAACAGGACCTTGGGGATGCAAAGCCATTGCTCCCTGAAAATGACAGCACAAGTCCATAGGATAGTAAAGGCAGAGCAGGTATTCATCAGGTGGGACACACTGTATAAAAATTGAGAACTCTTGTTGCAATAGAGTATTAAACATGAAGTAATTTGTGGAGTTGGTCACTACACGATAGGAAGGATATACAAGCTTTGGTGAAGATGAAGAGGTCTACCCGGAAGTTACACAAAACAATTGCTGACATTCAGTGGGTCATGCAGCATTTGTAGAGGCTTGGGGGATGGTCAACATCATGGGTCAGTGCCCGTGTCAGGACTGAAAGCGGAGGAGGAGGATAAATCAAAACATTAGCCAAACCTTAGCTTCCACAAACGCTGCACACCTAGGATTCTTCTAAGTTAGTTTTTGCTCCAGATTCCAGCATCTGCAGTACTGTATCTCATCACCATTTTGCCAGGAAGGCGTCTTGGGAGTTTTAGATGCAATGAGATAAGACAAACTTGGATTCTCATAATTGGATGCATTGGAGTTGAGGGCAAATGCAAAAAGGAAAAATAGTAAAGTTAGCCCAAGTCTTTTTCCCCCAGGATGAAAACATCAAATACAAATGAGAGGGCAAAGTTAACGTTTTTTTGCAAAGAGGACGGTAGTTGCCTGGAATGTGCTGCCAACAAAAGTGACAGCAAACACAATAGCAACATTTCAGAGGCAATTAAACAGGTATACAAACAGGCAAGGAATAGTGGAATACAGACCACACGCAGTTGACTGGAAGATATGGCAAAGATATGGTAGCCTAAAAGGCCTGCACTGCACTGTATTATCTTATACACTGAAACATTAAACCAAGTGGATTTGATAGTTAACCAATTATTTGAAATCAGTGCCAGTGAATGGGAAAAAAAGCAAAAGGCAGAGTTCTTCTTTGCTTTAAATGACAGGCATACACTTTGTCAGGCTTAAAGCTTCACTTTAAAGTAATAAAATTCATTCATTGGGTCTTTAATTTATAGTTTTTATAAAATAGGCCTGCAAGAAAATGAACTTCAGGGTAGCATATGTACTTTGAAAATAAATTCACTTTGAACTTTAATGCCAGTTAAATGGGGTCCAATGGCCTCAAAGGAAGGATTAGAAAAATGGTAGGGAGGAAATAAATGGGGAAAAAATAGTGGCAGAGAGGTGAGCTGGATCCCGTAGGATGTTCAGAATTTGTTAATTCCAGTAATGGAAATTTGTAATTCTAATAGAAGCACATTTCAAGCAATTCTAAACATCAAGGCAAGACCAGATACTTAATTACTATTCCCAAAGTTGAAATGACATTGAAGCAGATTAAATATCAAAATTTCCCTTATCAGTATGATCCGAGTAAACAGCAACATACCTCTATGAAAACAAAAAACAATTTCATGCAAAGTCATTAAAGCAAAACTAACGCCACCTCGTTTTGAATGACTTTTGAAAATCTTCAAGACCATTTCATAAACGGACAAATCAAGTGAGTTGCAGCGTATTATTTTTAAATGATGTTATTAACAGCGTTATTACATATGTCCTAGGGTTCTTTAAAATTAGAATCAATTGAATAAAACTTCGCGTGAGGGATAAGAAAATACAAATTAAACGTGTTCACAGCAACACGCGTAAAATATAAACTTCGTGCAAAGTAGTTGCTTGAATTACTTTTCAGATAATTGAGAACCATAAAATAAACTACAAAGTCACAACTAAAATGTTCCCACCTGTTTAACGAAGTTAAGCGTGAATGAAGAGGGGACGACGAAACACCTTACGCTATCCTTACCGGCGTACCTCCTGGCGTCATTGGTGGAACTAATCTAACACTGAACTTGGGCTGCAAGTAATTGGCTGCGCTTTCTTAATTAGCATTCAGAGCGGCAGCGAGAGCGGTCGAACCAGGTGCAGGCGTGCTTCAGGAATCAATTAGCTCACTTCATTGTCGAGGTATGACACACACCAGGTTCGTTGTTTCAAAAACCAGTTTCTCCGGAAGTTTCTTAAGAAATCCTGGTACAGTACATCCTAGTAACCAGGTTTTATCGCCCACTATAATGAACTATTATTAATGCAATGGAGTCAAGTTAATTCATCATTGTCGCCGCAAACTGAGAAATGCCACATTAATGGATTAAAGTAGTTAACCTTAAACTGACCGAAATACGATCTTTACTCGTTTATTTAAAACAGAGCCTGAACGTAATCTGGCACACTAGATCTTCCAATTTACCCACGGGTCATGAAGTGAGGTTTTTTCTCTTTGCCTTGTGATTAGGTTTCAGGTGGAATTTGGAGATCGCCAGCCATTGTGAGTGAAGGCTGTGATCACATACTGAACACAGGGCTCTGAGTCTGCAAGATCCGCCAAGAACTGCCCCAAAAGGTTTATTTTTGCGGACAGACTTGAAGCTGTTATTTGTTCTTAAATTAAAAAGCAACTTTTTGGTTTGTATCATTTAACATGTACGATCTTGTACAATTATAATTTTCGATTTAATAATGTACCACAATGACTCAGCTTTAAATAAACGAGTGAAGTTAATAACTCCACGTGGAACCAGAATGGGAATTTATGATTTGATAATTTGAATCAATAATTCACGTAAGGCCATTTAAAAAAATAATGCTTACTTGGGAATTTATGGTGCAATAAACTATATTCAGAAACGAAAATACAAAACCACCTATGAAATGTTGCAACTGGGTTGGACGGATAACTAACACATCGTAGCAAATGATTTGCAGCAATTATGGTTATTTCGTAATGTATATTGCATGTTGACTTATCCCAGAAATTGCATTATCATCATTGTTTATATTTATTTTGTGTGCGTGTGTATAGATATATAGTTTATTTTGTGGAACAATAACTGCTGTTATATGGAAGCGCAGGGCCACCTGTAATCTTGACACAGCTACAGTATGTCAACCAACGTTTCTTTTCAATTCTTAGCAAGGGATTCCGCCCACATCAGAAAACCCTGCCAAAATGGAGCATTACACATTTTAAATTTGTAAATTGGTTTTTTATTATTGTTACATGAACTGAGGTACAATGAAACATTTCTTGTGCGTGCAGTTCATCTAGATTCTAGATCAATTCATTATTACAAGGGAAAAATAGAACAGGCTGTAGAATAAAGTGTCACAATTATAGAGAAAGCCAATAAGGTGCAAGGCCCTAATGAGGTAAATTGTGAGGTCAAGAGACCATCTTATAGCTCAATAGTTTTTTAACAGCAGGATAAAGTCTGCCCTTGACCCTAGTGCTATGTACTTTCAGGCTTTTGTATCTTCTGTCTGATGGAGGGGGAATAAGAGGACAAAATGTCCAGGGTGGTTGGTATCTTTGATTTTGCTGCTTCACTGAGGCAGTGAGAAATGTAGACAGTGTCTATAGAAACATAGAAAACCTACAGCACAATACAGGCCCTTCGACCCACAAAGCTGTGCCAAACATAACTTACCTGAGATATTACCTAGGGTTACCCATAACCCACTCATCACTCTCTGCGTAAAATACTTACCCCTGACATCTCCTCTGTACCTACTTCCAAGCACCTTAAAACTGTACCGTCTTGTACTAGCCATTTAAGCCCTGGGTAAAAGCCTCTAACTATCCACACTATCAATGCCTCTCATCAGCTTATACACCTCTATCAGGTGACCTTTCATCTTCTGTCATTCCAAGAAGAAAAGGCCAAATTCACTCAAACTCCCCAACCCAGGCTACATCCTTGTACTGGTAAATAACCTCTGCACCCTTTCTATAGTTTCCACATCCTTCTTGCAGTGAAGCAACCAGAACTGAGCACAGTACTCCAAGTGGGGTCTGACCAGGGTCCTATATAATCATCAGCAGGTGCCATGCCCAGTTTGAGCTTTGACTGCCATGGCCCACACACTCCTGTTTCGGGTCAAGTGGATCAATTCATTGGTATTCATTTCCAGTTCTCTGGTTACTGTCTCCATCATCATTTGACTTTGCCTTCCTCTTGCTTTCTTCCCTTCAATCTTTCCCATAATTACCGTGCATTCTAACTCCTCTTTCCTAATCACACGTCCAATGAAGTTATGTTGCCTTTTCATGATCTCAGACATTATTTCTCTTTTTGTGCTTGCTCTGTTCATAACATCATTAGATATTCGTTTCGTCCATGATATTCTTTGCATCCTCCTCAAAAACCACATCTCTGCTGCTTCAATTCGTTTCCTCATGTTACTAGATATTGTCCAACATCCTGAATCATATGACATAACTGGATAAACGTAACATTTCAGTACTCTGAGGTGGGTTGTCATGCCTAGTTTAGTGTTGGTCAGTATACTCTTCATACTCGTAAAGGTGTCTTTTGCCATCCCTATTCTTCTTTTGATGTCCATGTCACACTTGCCATCTGATGTCACTCAGCTTCCTAAGTAGCAAAAGTTCTGTACTTGTTTTATGTCTTCCCCGTCTATTCTCAGCCTGCAAATAGGATCCTCCTTTTTGGGTATCACCATACATTCTGCCTTTTTGCAATTGATAGATAGACCCATTTTTGCACTTTCTTCAACAGTTATATCAATTAAGTTTTTTAGTTCTTCCTCCATACTTGCAATTAACACAGTGTTATCCACATATCTGAAATTATTAATGTTTTCACCGCCAACTTTGATTCCCAAGATGTCTCTTTTTTTTTGTAATATTGTTTCACTGTGCACATTAAACAAATCAGGGGAGAAAACACACCCTTGTCTAATGCCTCTCTTGATTTTCGTAAACTGACTCACTTCCTCATCTGTTCTTACAGCGATAGTTTGTTCCCAGTACAGATTTCTGATTAGGCGGAGGTCTTTCAAATCTAGATCTAGAGTTTCCTGCAATATTTCAAATAACTTATCATGCTTCACTTTATCAAAGGGAGGAGCTGGTTTCTGTGATGTGCTGATCTGTGTCCTCAGCTTCATGGTTCATTGTGGTCATGGACAGGGCAGTTGCCATACCAAGCTGTGATTCATCTAGTTAGTATAATTTTCATGGTGCATCTATTAAGGGCAACACATCGACAGGGTATGTATCACAACGCTTTACAGTGCAGGCAACCTGGGTTCAATTCCTGCCGCAGCTTGTAAGGAGTTTGTATGTTCTCCCCATGACCGTGTAGATTTCCTCTGGGTGCCCTGGCTTCCTCCACCATCCAAAGATCTACTGGTCGGTAGGTTAATTGGTCATTGTATATTGTCCTGTAATTAAGTCAGGGGATTGCTGTGCGGTGTGGTTCAGAGGGCAGAAGAGCCTATTCCATGCTGTATCTCAATAAATAAATTTTAGAAAAAGAATAGCTAAGAGTCAAGATGAGCATGCTAAATTTCTTCAGGCTCCTGAGGAAGTAGAGGTGCTGGTGAGCTTTCTTGGCCTTAGCATCAATATGGTTGGAGCAGGACAGGCTATTGTTTATGTTCACTCCTGAGAACTTTTGTGAGTTTTGAACTCTTAACCACATCAACCTAAGTATCATTGTAAAATACAGGAGCCTGTGCACCACTTCCTAACAGTGACAAGCTCCTTGATTTTGCCGGCATTGAGGGAGAAGATTGTTGTCATGACACCATGTCTTTAGGCTCTCTATATCCATATCGCACTCTGATTCCTTGTTATTTGAGATACAGTCAAACATATAGACAGAGTTAAACATACAGATAGAGTGAAAGCAGAATCCATCCTCACAGTCATCACTATTACAGGGAGGAGAGTAGGGAGGCTGAGGACAAAGCTTTGTAGTGCACCAGTGTTAAGAATAATCAAGGCAGAGATGTTGCTGCCTGTCCTTACTGATTGTGGTCTGTTGGTCAGGAAGTCAAGGATCCAGTTGCAAAGGCAGGTGTTGAATCCCAACTCTAAGATTATGGAGATGAATTTGCTTGGGATTATGTTATTGAAGGTGGAGCTATCGTCAATAGGCAAGTCTAATATAGGTGCCTTTACTGTCCAGGTGCTTCAGAGATGAGTGGAGGGTCATGGAGATGGTAACTGTCAGAGACCTGTCTCAGTGGCTAGTGAATTGCAGTAGTTTGAGGTTGGATGGAAGGTGGGGTTAATACATGCCATAACCAGCCTCACATTGGTGATCTCAGCCTATTCTCTGCTCAACAACCCCTTGTAGATTGGAAGTGGGAGGAGCAAAAGATGGCACTAGAGATTTTTGCGATCAAAACTGTAGTTAATTGTTGATTGGTATATTGTGTTGAAGAAATATGAAACATATTGTCAGGAGCGTGCGATTCTCTCAAATTTTCATGGACTCTCTCTTTCCTGGAGGTCTGGTGATGAATAGAGACATTTATATTTCCCATTTAGAGCTTCTGTGTGGCTCAGTTTGAGACAGTCACAACAATGAAGTTAGTTATTCACTGCCTGTTACATCACTGGCATTCAGGGCAGTGCCATTTCTGTAATGGGTTTTTTTTTGACCAGTTGGGGTTGTGTGCCCTGAGCTGAACCCCCAAGCCTGGAGGACTGTCTGGCATGTACCCTTTGACCTGTTTGGCATGGATGACCCTACCAAGAGCCAAAGCACAAGATCCTGACTCCAGCCAACATAGCTCTCCAAGTCAATGAGGCACACAAGCCTCCAAACCCTATGGCAAGGTTGTGGTCCTCTTTGAGGACAAGACTGAAGGCAGGTGCCTCATATGCCTACTCAACTAATGAGACATTCAAGGATCTTTGGGCATGTATACAGAGATCCTTCTGTTGATCTTAAGGGCCCTACCATTCATAATGTATGTCCTTATCTCAATCATACTCTCAAAATGTATCACCCAACATCTGTCTGGATTAAACACTATCTGCCATTTCTCAGTCTGGAACACACAAAAATCATGCTGTAGTTTAAGGCTATCTTCCATTCTATCAAGAACTCTACCTTGCAAACCTTTCATAATCATACTTTCTTCATTCACATACCAATCCTTCATGTATATTGTAGAGAGGTTCCTCAGGTTGTCATAGTGGGGATAAGCTCCCACTACCTATAAAGTGCTCCAAATGGCATACAACTCTAACAGCCTTTGAAAACCAAGCCCAACTTTTGGCCCACACATGTGGCATGTCTACTAAGCCCAGCGGAACTGTTTCTACTGACAAGAGAAGAGGCAAAGGTGGACCTCTGGCACTCGAAACCAGTTGCTTTAGGCAGGTGGGGCTCGTCAGCCTTGGACAGCAGCCGCTTAGGAGAAGGAAAACTCTGATTTTAAACCTCCGCTGTCTTGCGGCCATACCCACCCATGGGAAAGGTTTCAGGAGTAAATCCCGAAGAAGAAATCCAGAGCTGGGAGTCCCTAAGGCAGTTTGATGTTGTGCACAACTTCACTCTGGCAATCTCTGGCAATGACACTGGTGCCAAGTTGTATTGGTGCTTCCCCTTCCCTTGGACTATATCAGTGACATGGAGAGGGGAAGCCCGCTGCGTGGACAACAGCCGGTTCTTCAAATTTTCCTGCCCAGGCTTGTGTCCTGGAGAGGACACAGTCCACTAGAGGTGCAAACCCATGATCCTCTGGCATCGATGGCTGCCTACACACACATTGCAGACAGCAGGGATCCCAGTACTGATTTGGTTACAGGCAATGAATCAGCAAAGCAACTTTATACCATCACCCTCAGACTCCAATTCCTTGAATTATCAGTACCACGTTGTATCAGTCTCCGATATGGGACCTTGTTAAAAGCCTTAATGAAGTCTATGTAAATCACATCTACTACACGATGATCATCAGCGAGTGAGCAAGGGATTTAAAAAGCAAATGGGGCCTATCAGGACTTTCAGTGAGCTTCAGATTGTTGCAATAGGCACTTGGGAGGGGCCAATAAAAAAAAAAATCAGGTTTAAGTGGAGCAGCCATTGCGGGAGCAACTATTGTATGAGTAGGACAGGGTTAGAGTGGGGAGCATGAAGCTTTGGCTTAGGAGGCTTAGGCAAGAAGAGGCAGAGGCTAAGTTAAGTTTCTGGCAAGTTTCTTTCTTTCTTATTGCACAGTCAGAGCAGTGGGAATGGTAGTCAGGACAGTGCAATGCTCCTCTTGTGGGATGTGGGAAGACAGGGAGATCTTCAGTAATGGATTGGAACTAGAGCTGGTTGAACTCCAGATCATTTGGGAGGCTGAGGGGTTGACCGACAGGAGAAACAGATAGGTAGTTACACTTAAAGTGCAGAACACAGGTAACTAGGTGATCCAAACAACACACACAAAATGCTGGTGGAACACAGCAGGCCAGGCAGCATCTATAAGGAGAAGCACTGTCGACGTTTCGGGCCGAGACCCTTTGTCAGGACTAACTGAAAGGAAAGATAGAGATTATACCATCTGATATACAAAGACAGGAACTTAAATGTAGAGTATGGTGGGAATAATGCTCTGAATTGCACTTACTTCACTATAGTAACTAGGTGATCGTCAGGAGAGGGAAACAGGATAGGCAGACAGTGCAGGATACCTCTGTGACTTTTCCCTTCAATAACAAGTATACTGTTTTAGATACGATTGGGGCACAAATTAGCAGAGGAAAGCCACAGCAGTCACGTCTCTGGCACTGATTCTGGCTCCGTGACATAGAAGCAAAGAGGAGAGAAGAGGCAAACAGTAGTGATAGGGGAATTCATTGTTTAGGAAATAGACAGCAGTTTCTGTGGAGGAGAACAAGATACCTGGACAGCATATTGCCTCGCAGGTGCCAGGGTGAGGGTTGTTATGGATCACGTCCATAGCATTCTTAAGGGTGATTGTGAGCAGTCTAAGATCGTGGTCCACGTTGGTACCAATGACAAGGTCAGGAAGAGTGACAAGGTCCTGCAGAGTGAGTTCAGGGATTTGGGTGCCAAGTTAAAGGACAGGATTTGCAGGGTGGTGATCTCAGGATGTCTACTTGCCCCTTGCGAGAGACTAGAAATAGGAAGATAATACAGTTTAACATGTGGCTAAGGAGCTGGTGCCAGAGAGAGAATTTCAGATTTTTGGACCTTGGGCTCTCTCCCAGGGAATGTGGGATTTGTATAATTGGTATGGTTTGAAACTAAAATTAAAGGGGCCAATATCTTTGCAACTAAGTTTGCACCGAGGGGTGGGGGGGGGGGGTTTAAATTAGAGTTGCAGGGGGATGGGAACAAGAGTGCCAGGGCAGTTAGTGGAGTGGTTGTGGAGAAAGTGTGCATTAAGCTGACATACAAAGACAGGAACTTAAATGTAGAGTATGGTGGGAATAATGCTCTGATTTGCACCTACTTCACTGCATGGAATGCTGCAGATAAGGCAAATGAGCATACAGGATGGATCAGCGTGTGGAATTATGACATTGCAGTCATTGGTGAGATTTGGTTGTAGGAGGGGCAGGACTGGCAGCTCAGTGTTTCAAGGTTCTATTGTTTTAGTCATGATAGAAGGGGAAGAACTAAAGGGGGGGGGTGGCATTACTCATCAGAGAAAATGTCACAAGGCGGTCTACTGAAGCTACGTGGGTGGAACTGAGGACTAAGAAAGGGATGGTCATGTTAAGGGGATTCTATTACAGTTTGGGAGTACACCCAACAGTCAACAGGATTTAGAGGAGCAAATTTGTAGAGAGATAGCAGACTGTTACAAGAAAAATAAGGGTGTGATAGTAGGAGATTTTAACTTTCCATATATTGATTAGGACTACTATCCTGCAAAAGGACTGGATGGGATAGAGTTTGTCAAGTATGTACTGGAAATTTTCCTGAATCAATATACAGAGGTCCGGACTAGAGAGAGTGTAATACTGGATCTCCTGTCAGGAAACGGGGTAGGGCAGGTGACAGAAGTGTGTGTGTTAGAACACTGTTGATCTAGTGATCACAAATCAAGTTCACGCTTAGTCATTCAGCCATGTCCATGAAAACCACCAATGTTAGAAATACTGCCAAACAAAACAAACACCATCAAACAAAAGGTTCTGATTCCATTCGTTCCAATATAATGATGGAGCACGAGAAGACTGGTCCTCACGTTGAGATTTTAGATTGGAGAAGGGCCAACTTTGATGGCATGAAAAGCATCTGGTAGGTGTGGATTGGGACAGGGCTGTTTTCCGGCAAGAGGATGCTTAGTAAGTGGGAGGTCTTCAAAAGTGAAATATTGAGAGTATAGAGTTTGTATGTTTCTGTTAAAATAAAAGGCACGGCTAACAGGTTTAAGGAACCTTGGTTTTCAGGGGATATTTAGACCCTGGTTAAGAAGAAGGAGGTGCATCACAGGTATATATGCAGCAAGAAACAAATGAAACACTTGAGGAGTACAAGAGAATACTTAAGATGGATATCAGGAGGACTAAAAGAAGACATAATATTGCTCTGGCAGACAAGGTAAAGGAGAATCCCATGGGCTTTTACAAATATATTAAGAGCAAAAACATAGGAATGGACAAAATTAGTCCGCTTGAAGATCAGTGTGATCATCTGAATATGGAGATGAAAGAATAGAGACACAAAGTCTATAGAACTGAGATAAAACAGTGGTGATGTCATGGACTGCATCTGGGGTACAGAAGAGAAGACGCTTACTGACTTGGGGCAAATTAGTTTGGATAGGTCCCCAAGACCTGACAAGGTGTCCCCTTAGACCATGTGGGAGGCTAGTAATTGCAGGAGCCCTGGCAGACGTATTTAAAACATTCTTAGCCACAGGTGAGGTGCCTGAGGACTGGAGGATAGCTAACGTTGTTCCATTGTTTAAGGCTCCAAGAATAAACTGGGAAACTATAGGTTGCTGAGCCTGACATCAGTAGTGGGTAAAATATTGGAAGGTATTCTAATGGACTGGAGATATAAATACTTTAACAGACAATTTCTGATTAGAATAGTCAACATGGCTTTGTGCACGGTTGGTTATGTCTAACCAATCTTATAGAATTTTTCAAGGAAGTTATGAGGAAAGTTGAAGGAGAAGCAGTGGATATTGTCTACATGGAATTTAGCAAGGCCTTTGAAAGGTCCAGTAGGGAAGGTTGGTCAAGAAGGTTCAGTCACTTGGCATTCAGGATGAGGTGATATACTGAATGAGACATTGGCTTCATGGGAGAAGCTAGAGAGAGGTAGTAGATGGTTGCTCTGATTGGAGGCCTGTGACTAGTGGTGTGCCACAGGGATCAGTACTGAATCTGTTGTTTGTCATCTATATCAGTGATCTGGATGAAATTATGATAAACTGGATCAGCAAATTTGCAGACGTCACCAAGTTTGGGGGCACAGTGGACAGCAAGGAAGGCTATCAAAGCTTGCAGCGGGATCTTGACCAGCTGAAAAATGGCAGATGAAATGAAATGCAGACAAAGGTGAGATGTTACACTTTGGGAGAACAGATCAGGGTAGGACATACACAGTGAACGGTAGGACATTGAAGATTGCAGTGGAACAAAGGGATCTGGGAATACAGATCCAAAATAACCTGACACTGCATTGACAAGAGTCATTAAGAGAACTTTTGGTACATTGGCTTTCATAGATCAGAGCACTGAGCACAGGAATTGGGATGTTGTGTTCAAGTTATATAAGACTTGCTGAGGCCAAATTTGAATTATTGTGCTCAGTTCTGGTTACCCACCTGCAGGAAAGATATCAATAAGGTTGAAAGAGTTCAACCTATGGTTGGAGTTGATTTAAAAATCTCACTCAGTGCCCCAGCAAACTTTTCTCGTCTTCCATGGAAGCCAGGACCAAATCTCTTGCAGCCCCCTCAAGACACATCACCCAACAATTCCCCAATTTAATCACCAGACAATTTATAATGACCAATTAACTACCAGTTGGTATGTCTTTGGACTGTGGGAGGAGAGCCATGCAGTTATGGGGAGAATATACAAACTGCTTACAGGCAGCAGTAGGAAATGAATTGTACTGCAAAGTTTTGTGCAAACCATTATGCTACCATGCCAATGATCAACAGCCTGATGCATAAGTTCCAGTTGTTCAGGTGTTCCAGAGTAAAGAGCCTGTTTAAGCATTGAGTACCTTTTCTACACTTACTTACACCAAAACTACACCTTCTCCTTTATTGAGCACATCCCACCCCTTCCACTGCTACAAATTATGTCCCCTTTGTGAATATTTATTTTGGATCCCAGTTATACCTTCTGGCTCCACAGGTAGATTTTCTGTTGTCCCAAATGGGCCCTACTCTTTCTCTGGTTATCATTTTGTCCCTAATATACAGATAAAACACCCATAACAAACAGTTACTAACCTTAATGAGGTGCTTTTAAAGGTTGGACATGGTGCAAATTATCTCCTACCTAGATGACCTAGATCTGCTCCAATTTTCTTACAGCCACAACAGACCAACAGAAGCCACAATTTCTCCTGCTCCTCACTCTGCTCTGGAATACCGGGACAACTGGAACTCATACATCAGGTTGCTGTTCATCGACTGCAGCTCATCATTCAGCACAATACTTCCATTCAAACTCATTATCAAAGTTCAGGACCCGGGCATCTGCATTTACCTCTGCAACTGAATACTCAACTTCCTCATCAGCAGACATCAATCAAAAAAGATTGTTCACAACATCTCCTCCTTGCCAATCATTAACACAGTACAGCTGAAACCTACAAGTTTGTTCCCCTGCCATCTTCTGGCAGTCACCATAGGGCAGGAGGTACAGAAGCTGAAGTTCCACACTACCAGGTTCAACAGCTACTTCCCTTTAACTATTCAAATCTTGAACTAACCACCAAAACTCCAGGCACCATAGTTTAAAAGGGCAATGAACACTTTAACCACTTTACATTAGAATGCTTTTTGGTTCAAACTTTTTTTTTGTTAAAAAAAATGTATAATTTATGTTTTATCTTGTAAATGGTGTAATGTGTCCATGATGTTATTTTCATTGTCCCTGTGCATACATGTATTTGCGCAATGACAATGAACTCAACTTCAACTTGGATTTATCTTCGCCAATGCCCAGAAACAGAAAAGGTTGGAAACACCAATGGCCAGGAATGGAAAAGTCTACAGAAAATGGTGGATATAGTTCAGTCCATCACAGGAAAAGGCCTCCCCACCATTAAGCACATTTAGATGGAGTGCTGGCAGAAGGAAGCAACATTCATTATCAAGGAAGGACCCTCACCATCCAGGCCATGTTCTCTTCTCACTACTACCATCAGGTAGGAGGTATGCAAGCCTGAGGTCCCACACCACCAGGTTTAAGAACAGTTATTACCCTATAACTAATAGACTCCTGAACAAGTGTGGATAACTTCTCGCACCACAACTCTGAAGTGATTCTATGACTGACAGTTTCACCATCCTGCAGACTCACCTTTGATGATTTTGCAACTCATGTACTCAGTATTTTATTTGCACAGTTTGTCCTCTTTTGCAAATTGGCTGTTTGTTAGTCTTTGTTTATGTATAGTTGTCCACAAATTCCATATTTTTCTGTAAATGCCTGCAAGAAAATAAATCTCAAGGTAGTATATGGTAAAATCCTGAACGTACTTTGATAATAAATGTTACTTTGACATTTTTCATTTTGTGTGCTTCTTTTGTTTCTGTTATCTCGCACTCGATATCCCTCATCATCTAGGGTTCTCTGGACTTGTTACCCTTCGATTTCAACCTCACAGGAAAATGTTGACCCTGAACTCTCAGTTTTTCTTGTCTGATGATGAATGAAGACATTTATATTTCCCATTTAGAGCTTCTGTGTGGCTCAGTTTGAGTCAGTCACAACAATGAAGTTAGTTATTTACTGCTTGTTACATCACTGGCATTCAGGATAGTGCCATTTCCTTAACAGGAATTTTTTTAACCAGTTGGGGTTATTAGCCCTGAGCTGAACCCCCAAACATGGAGGACTGGTGAGCCACTTGTAGTCTGGCATCTACCCTTTGACCTGTTTGGCATGGGTGACCCGGCCAAGAGTCACAGCACAAGACAGTGACTCCAGCCAACATAGCACTCCAGGTCATTGAGGTACACAAGCCTCCAAACCCTAAGACAAGGTTGTGGTCCACTTGAAGGACAACAAAGAAGGCAGTGGCTCATACACCTTCTCAACCAATGTCACGTTCAAGGATCTTTGGCCATGTATACAGAGATCCTTCTGTTGATCTGTAGGGCCCGACCATTCATAGTGTATGTCCTTGTCCCAGTCATTACACATTCTGTCTTGTTTATTTGTTTTAAAAATAATAATGAGATGGAATACTGGATACTTCTTGTCTATGTTTCTGATGTGACATTAAGGCAAAATGCAATTGGCATTTTTGATAAATTATCAAAGACTTAGTGCTCAAGTATTATTATCTTCAATCAAAACCAACTCACAAGAAAACAAGTAATTTTATTTATTAAATTAACAAGCAATGTTTTGCAAGTACCGTATCTAGTTGTTTAAATAGTATTTAATAGAATATGTACACTTAATTTGCACAAATCCAGTATTTATTTATCAATTGTTAAACTGCGTGAAGTCAACAATGTTCTTTGTTTAAAACATATACTGTTTTTATCATGCACATAATCTTGCACAATAATTTATAGTAAACTCATCTGTTAAGACTTCTTAATGTCGGTTAACTCTGCATTTCCTAGCCTTCATTATAAACATTTAGAAACTTTTTCTGAAAAATACAAGAGAATAAGGTTTAAACTGCCAGGTAACAAGATAAACCTAAACTTGCGAAACACACATACACACGTATACAATCATCAAGTACAGTACCAGTGCTCTGATACTCAAACATTAATTCAATGAGTTCTTTGTTATAATCTGAATGCAAATTAGTTGTTAAAAATAAATTGCATTTGTTTAAATTGGAGATCACATGTATGCATCTCTGTCCATGTGTTTGTGGGACAGGAACTACTTGACTGTCTTGTTACGAATTCACAAACAGAACAATGAACCTGGGAATGGTTCAGTGTTGAAAATTCATTTAAATTATCAAAGATGATTCATTTTCTAAAAAGTGAAAAACAAAACAAAATATCACTTTGGCAAATGGAATACTGTAAAAAATATTTTGAGTTTTAAATATTCCCAGGATTCATAGCAAATTAAGAACAAAATTACATTTCTAGTTCCATTTGTGACCTGTTGGAATGAGTCTTTGCTTCTAAAGCATTTTATCAGCTCTCCGTACCTCTTTCAAGTATGTAGATTTGTATATGAACGTAGGCAGTGCTTAGCAGCATGCTGTTGCAAACTATATGTTTCTCTGACCTGAGGCTACAGATAGAGACCAATTGAAGGGCTCAATCAGTTTCCATAAACTGAGGTCAGTCATCAGGGAAAAAATCAGGGTCCGTCTATCTGTCTTAGTATTATCATCAGAAATCTATGCTCCTTGGTTTACGCTGTACATTTTCACCTCAGTGTCACTGTCAGTGTTTGGATTATTCTGAACAGCTGTACCCACATATCTGCAACAGTGTTTTTGTCCCAAAGAGTAAAACAAAATTCAGTTTTCTTCATCGCTGCTGCTCCATTCATCTTGGAACATGACATTTTGGGCGGTTCTGGCTTCAGACTGCAAAATGCAAGATTAGCAAATAAGTTCATATATATCATTGAACTGTTCAAATGTTACTTCCTAAATAAAATATACATGGTTAAAATAATAGTAAATATGAAATAATAAATGTTACTTCTTTGCTTTTTGTAAAATGAAAGGAAATAAAATAACGGTAATTTATTTACATCATTATATGTTTCAACTGGATGAGCATGAACAAATAAATAAAAGCCCTTCCTTCCTCTTTACAAAATCCACACAGAATCAGTTGGTGCAGCCGCTCTTGAGTTGGACAATCGACACCAGGAGTGCATGAAAAGAGCTACTTTTCAATAGAGAGGGCCAATAAGAATAATTCAAGTGCAAGCAAAGCGGTGATTCTTTTGAGTGACACACACAAAACGCTGAAGGAACTCAGCAGACCAGGCAGCATCTACAGAAAAGAGTACAGTCAATAGTTTGGACCGAGACCCTTCGGCAGGACTCATTCTTTTGAGTGTGCCAGTCTTTAGAGTGACTTTGGATCATCGGGCTTAGGCAAAAACAGGCTTAAGTTACTCTCTCTCTGTTCTTTATTTGTTGATTCCTCATGTATCAGGGCATAATAGATCAGTGAGAATGGCTCCAGGGCCGGTGTTTTGTACTCTGTGTGGGAGATGGGAAGTCTGGGAGTCCTCCAGTCTCTCAGTTAAACACATCTGCACCAGGTGCACCCAGCTGCAGCTCCTGAGAGAACCAATTAAGGAAATGGAGCTGCAGCTTGATGACCTTCGACTCATACGAGAGAATGAGGAGGTGATAGACAGGAGCTACAGGGAGGTAGTCATCCCTCGCTAGCAGGAAAGAGGTCTGGTGCTGTGGCTCAGCAGAGCAGAGAGGTGAAAAGGACTGCAGTGTTCATTCCTCAGATTCCCTGGTACCAGAATCAGGGATGCATCGGATCGGGTCCATGGCATTCTAAAGGGCGAGGGTGAGCAACCAGAAGTCTTGGTACATTTTCGTACCAGTGACATAGGTAGATGAGGTGAGGAGGTCCTGAAGAGATATTTTAGGGAACTAGGTAGAAAGCTGAGAAACGGAACCTCCAGGGTAGTAATCGTTGGATTGCTGCTTGTGCCATGTGCCAGTGAGGATAAGAATAGGATGATTTGGCAGGTGAATGTGTGTCTGAGGAACTGGTGCTTGGGGCAGAGGTTCAGATCTATGGATCATTGGGATTTCTTCTGGGGTAAGTATGACCTGTACAAAAGGGACAGGTTACACTTGAACTTGAGGGGGTCCAACATCTTTGTGGACAGGTTGGCTAGAGATGATCAGGTGGGTTTAAACTCATTTGGCAGGGGAATGGAAGCTGGAGTGATAGTGCTGCAGATGAGATAGATAGCTTACAAACAGAGGCAATGTGTAGTGAGACTCCTAGCAAGGAGAGACTGATGATAGGACAGAATTGCAGTCAACAAGTTAAGTTGCAATGTAAAAGGCAGATGAAATTGAGAAAGATGAATACAGGACTAAAAGTATTATATCTGAATGCGTGCAGTACATGGAATAAGGTCGATGAACATGGAGCAATTACAGATTAGCACATATGATGTTGTAGGCATCACTGAAGTATGGCTGAAAAAAGATTATAGCTGGGAGATTAATGTCCAAGGATACACATTGGATCAAAAAGATAGGCAGGAAGGAAGAGGGGATGGCATGGCTCTGTTGGTCAAAAATGAAATTAAATCGTTAAAAAGAAGTGACACAGGGTCCAAAGGTGTTGAATCATTGTGAATAGAGCTAAGAAACTGCAAGGGTAAAAAGCCCCTGAAGAGAGTTATATACAGACCCTGAAACAGTAGTAAGGATGTGGTCTACAAGTTACAATAGGATATAGAAAATGCATGCCAAAACAGCAATGTTATGATAGTCATGGGGGATATGCAAGTAGATTGGGAAAATCAGGTTGGTGTGGGATTCCAAGAGAGGCAATTTCTAGAATGCCTTTAAGATAGCTTTTTAGAGCAGCTCGTAGTTGAGCATACTAGGGGATCAGCTATTCTGGATTGGGTGTTGTACAATGAACCGGAATTGATCAGAGAGTTAAAGTAAAGGAATCCTTTAGGCGCCAGTGGTCATAATATGACAGAATTCACCCTGCAATCTGAGAGAGAGAAGCTAAAGTCAGATGTACCAGTATTACAGTGGAATAAAAGGAATTACAGAAGCATGAAAAGGATTGGTTGGAAAAGAACACTGGCAGGGATGATGGCAGGGCGGCAATGGCTGGAATTTCTGGAAGCAATTCGGAAGGCACAGGATATATAAATCCCAAAGAGGAAGAAGTATTCAAAAGGCAAGATGACACATCATTGCTAACAAGGGAAGTCAAAGAGAGGGCATATAATAGAGCAAATATTAGTGGGAAGTTAGGGAATTAGGAAACTTTTAAATACCAACAGAAGGCACCTAAAAATTCATTAAGGTAAATACTGAATATGAAAATAAGCTGGCCAAAAATATTAAAGAGGATACCAAAAACTTCTTCAGTTACAAAAAGTGTAAAAGAGAGGCAAGAGTGGATATTGGAAGGCTGGAAAATGATGCTGGAGAGGTAGTAATGGGGTAGAAAAAATGGCGGACAAACTGAGTAACTATTTTGCATCAGTCTTCACTGTGGAAGACACTCACAGTTTGATGGATGTTCCAGGTGTCAGGGAGCATTACATGTGTGAAATTATCATTACTAGGGAAAAGGTTCTTGGGAAACTGAAAGGTCTGTAGGTAGATAAGTCACCTGGACCAGATGGTGTACACCCCAGGGTTCTGAAAAAGGTGACTGAAGAGATTGTGGAGGAATAAGTAATGATCTTTCAAGAATCACTAGATTCTGAAATGGTTCTGAAAGACATTAAAATTAAAAATGTCACTCCACTCTTCAAGAAGGGAGAGAGGCAGAAGAAAGGAAGCCTGACCTCAGTGGTTGGGAAGATGTTGGAGTCGACTGTTAAGGATGAGGTCTCAGGGTTCTTGGAAGCACATGATAAACTAGGCTGCAGTCAGCAAGGTTTCCTCAAGGGAAAATCTTGCCTGACAAACCTGTTGTTTTTCTTTGAAAGAATAACAAGCAGGATAGACAAAGGCAAATCGGTTAATGTAGTGTATTTGGATTTTCGAAAGGCCTTTGACAAGTTGCCACACCTGAGGCTGCTTAACAAGCTACGAACCCATGGTATTACAGGAAAGAATCTAGCATGGATAAAGCAGTGGCTGACTGGCAGGAAGCAAAGAGTGGAAATAAAGGGAGCCTTTTCTGGTTGGCTCTAGAAAAGGAGCTAACTAGTAGGCACTAGTGGTGTTCCACAAGGGTCTGTGTTGGGACTGATTCTTTTTACGTTCTATGTCAATGATTTGGATGATGGAATTGATGGCTTTGTTGCAAAGTTTGCAGACAATATGAAGATAGGTGGGGGAGCAGGTAGTTTTGAGGAAGTAGAGAGGCTACTCAAGGACTTCGACAGATTTGGAGAATGGCAAAGAAGTGGCAGATGGAATACTGTGTCTGGAAGTGTATGGTCATGCACTTAGGTAGAAGAAATGAAAGATTTGACTATTTTCTGAATGGAGAGAAAGTACAAAACTCTGAGGCACAAAAGGGATTTTGAAGTCCTTGTGCAGGATTCCCTAGTTTGCAGGTTGAGTCTGTGGTGAGGAAGGCAAATGTGATGCTAGCATGCGTTTCAAAAGGACTAGAGTATAAAAGCAAGGATGTAATGTTGAGACTTTATACAGCACTGGTGAGGCCTCACTTGGAGTATTGTGATCAGTTTGGGGTACCTCATCTTACAAAGGATTTGCTGAAACTGGAGAGGGTTCAAAGGAGGTTCATGTAAACAGCTTAGCATATGAAGAACGTTTGATGGCTCTCGGTCTGTATTCATTGGAATTTAGAAGAATGAAGGATGACCTAATTGAAACCTATCGAATGGTGAAAGGCCTTGATAGAGTGGATGTGGAGAGGATATCTCCTATGGTGGGATTGTTGAAGACCAGAGAACACAAGCTCAAAATAGAAGGGCATCCTTTTAGAACAGATATGAGAAGGAATTTCTTTAGCCAGAGAGTGGTTAATCTGTGGAATTTGTTCCCACAGGCAGCTGTGGAGGCCAAGTCTTTATGTATATTTAAGGCAGAGGTTGATAGATTCTTGATGGGTCAGGGAATGAATGAATATGGGGGTGGAGGAGGAGGCAGGAGATTGGGGTTGAGAGTAAAATGGATCAGCCATGATGAAATGGTGGAGCAGACTCTAAGGGCCAAATGGCCTAATTCATTTCTTATATCTTATGGTCAGAAAGATGTCTGAAATGAAGTCATTTCTGAAAATTACCAGAGGGAATGGAGCAGATGTGTTTGCAATTCCTTCATGTCAGGCATTTCTCTATTACCTTGAAAACTCAAAATATTTAACCTAACATGAACTCTGAACAGACACTTAGTGGCTACTTTATTAGGTACACCTGTACGATAATGTATTTAGTCAGCCAATCACATGGAGGCAGCCCACTGCATAAAGGTTTACAGACCTGGTCTAAAGGTTCAGTAGTTGCTCACACCAAACATCAGAATGGGTAGAAATGTGATCGAAGTGACTTTGACCATGTAATGATTGTTGGTGGAAGATGGGGTGGTCTGAGTATCTCAGAATTTGCTGATCTCCTGGAATTTTCATGTTCAATAGTCACTCGAGTTTACGGAAAATGGTGCAAAAAGTAATAAAAACATTGAGGAAATGGCAGTTCTGTGGGTGAAAATGCCCTGTTAATGAGAGGTCAACGTCTGGAATGGTTCAAGTTGATAGGAAGGCAACAGTAACTCATATAACCACACATTCCAACAGTGGTGTGCAGAAGCGTGTCTCTGGATGCACATGTTGAACCTTGAAGTGGATGGGCTACAGCAACAGAAGACGACACCGGGTTCCACTCCTGTACCTAATAAACTAGCCACTGAGTGTAAATGTCATGTTGAGATGGAGCATGAGAGAGAGAGAGAGAGAGAGAGAGAGAGAGAGAAAGAGGTGATGCACAAGTCCAATTTATAAAATATAGTCCATTTGTAGATTGTGATTGTCCTGGAACCAGTGTACCCTTTCCAACTAAAAGACAGCTTCATCCAAACTAATATGTTTTTTTTTTAAATATCATATTTTGTGCATTTTGTTAGGAGATGGGACTTTAATGGTAGGAATGTTTACAAAATAAAGCATCTTGAATCTTATCCCAAGAATGTGCCTCAATCCTGACCTTAAAGATAATCACCTCAGTGTGACTATTACATTTCACATTACAGTAATCTTACCATGGTGCTTTATGAAGAACAAGCATCACTCAGAAATTTAGTGGTATTTGCTGTCATATTTTCAAACAATCTTTCTTCATTATAGTTGCAGAGGAAGTTGCCAATTTCAGGGCAATTTTGCAATATGCTTTGCTCTGAACTCATCTATTCTATAACTAAACCCAGGTTACAAAGCTGAAAGACCATATCCAATGTGCCAGCCAACTGAATGTACATCAGTTGTATTTACAAACCCCACCACAGTCAGTCTGCTAAGTTAAGCAGACAGCAAATGTGCTGTAACTGCATTTCACTTCCTTTTTGATTAACTTATGTCTGAAAAGCCCTCTGTAAAAACATCTGGTATATGCCAAAAGTGAGAGGTCTGTCATCTTATCATTATCTGGTGAGACTGTGGCGCGCTTGGACACAGCAGTCAACCAAAGGTGCTGCCATCTTTTTTAATGATCACAAGCCACTGCTAAACATTAAGAACTTCAGGTACTACAGGTCTACCCCATCACTAGTTGCATGTTGGCGGAGGAGCTGAACCTGCTGTGGACCGTGTTTCTGCCTGCTATAGAGCGGTGCCAGAGTTGACCAGACATAAATACCCATTAATACAGCTAATCGAAACAGATACTCCTTTGGGGCCAAGGTGCAAAATACACCACAAGGTACATATAGCACATGTAAGTTAGCAGTTTAAAAATTATTCTAAAGTGATTACTTCCTTAACATAAATACTGAGGATAGGTGTAGGTTTAGGTGAAGTTTGAGCCCTAAAGAGTTCACATGGAGAATAATGTGCATTTTGAGAAAAGTCATTAAAAATATAAAGCAAAAGTTAAAAAGTGCAGAAAGCAGCCAGCATAGGTGTGAATATTTTCATTACAATATCATGCATTGGAGAAGTAAAATGTTTGGATAAATTGCTCACCCCTTTAGCTTCATCATCTCCCGCATCTATTTGACCAAGATCTGGAATCCATGCTAAAATGTTAACATCACTGCCACCACTATAAAGCTCCTGAAAAGAAAGAAATTCATTTTGTAGTATATATCTGAAGACCAGATTTCAATAGTTACTGGTATTACAAAGCACAATTTTTCTAACGCATTTTTTTCAACAAATAAATTCTTGGGCTTCCCAGCGGGTAGAGGTGACAAACTCTGCCATCGTCATCAGGGATGATGCCTGGACGTGTCTTGCCTCGTGGCATTTATACCATTATCCTTTCCACCCGATTGGATAATTCTCACCCAATCAGGTTTCCGCTGCCCCACCTCATTTTCAATCAAATTCCAGTTCTTCGTCTTTGTTAATTTAATTTAATTTCAATGGCTTCCTTCACCAGGTGGTCCCAAAAGCCACTGGTGCGGCACAGCAGTTTTGTGTCGTTGAAGTCAATCCTACGGCCATTGCGAATGTAATGTTCTGCTGCTGACGATTTCTCTGGGTAACCCAAAAAGATACACCTCCTGTGCTCATTGATGCGGGTTTCCACCATGCATCCCATCTGGTTGATATACGCTGCTCTGCATTCACAGGGAATCCTGTAAACGACAGCTGTCCTGAGTTCCAGGTCATCTCTGACCCACACAAGTTGTGATTTAAGCTTCCTTACGGGTTTGTGGATGGTATTAATCTGGTATTTTCTACAAAATGTTGTGCAGAATTCTCTTACCTCCTCATGGAGACTCTCCAGGTTTGAAATGGTTTTCGCACAGTTAATCAAAGTAGAAAGAACCGCTGTACTTTGGGAGGCATGATGGTGGCTGTAATTGTTGAGATATAAATCCATGTGAGTGGGTTTCCAATGGATACCATATCCAAGGCTACCATCCGGTTTCCATTGTATTAGAATGTCCAGGAATGGGAGGCAACCATTCTTCTCCATCTCCATCGTATACTGAATCCCTGATGAAGTTGGCAGAGTTTGTCACCGAAAAGTCGGTTAAAATTGATATCTATACCCGGCTGGAAGCCTGAGAAGAGTTTATTTGTCATATATACCAGGAAATCCTTTTCATATTTGATTTTAATTTAAAAAGAAATAGAGAAGGGCAATTTACATTTAAAGTTGTCATTTCATTGTTTTCACTTCACAAAAGAACTGGCATTTATTTCCCTCTATACAGAGTACATTGCATCACTGGGAGAAATGACTACATCTGGCAGAAAAAGGAACTGAATTAATTTTAGCAGGGGTACAACTGTAACTCAGAAAATGATACCAATTATGCAATTTCAATCACTGTCACAGAAAGTGAACATTAAAATCAGTATCATGTATCTGGAAATCTGAAAATAGAAAATGCTGGAAGCATTCAGCAAATTAAGATATTTAGTCTAGCTCCTTTAAGGACTCCATTCCATTCTCTTGGTCCTTCCATCTACTTTAATAATGAGAAGGTGCTCCTTCTTCCCAAACCATGGCTTCCCCTCTACCACAGTAGAACACAGAAGAACAGGAAGTGGCCTTCAGCCCACGGTATGTGCTGAACATGATAGCAAAATAAAACCAATGGCCTCCGCCTGCACATGATCCATTCTCTGCATACTCACGTGCTCTTGAACAAGACTATAACATCTGCTTCCACCATCAACCTGGCAGCAGGTTCTAAGCACCTGACACACTTAGTGTAAAACAAAACTTGCCCACACACATCCCTTTAAGCTTTCCCCTTTTTATCTTAAAGCCATTCAACATTTCTACCCTGTATAGGCCTCTCATAATTTTATAAACTTCTATCCGGTTTCCCCCTCAGCCTCCAATGCTGCATGGAAAACAATTCAAGTTTGTCCAACCTTTCCTTTTAGCTAGTCTCTCTAATCCAGACAGCATCCTGGTAAACCCCTTCTGAACTGTCTCCAAAGCATCCACGTCCTTCCTGTAATGTTGTGACCAGTTGTAAAGTTTTTACAACAGTATCATGGCTTCCTGGCAGTTATACTCTATGCCTGAGTGATGAAGGCAAGCATGCCATGCACTTTCTTTACTATTCCATCTACTTGTGTTGCCATTTTTAGCAAGGTATGGACTTGCACCCTCAGAACCTTCTGTACGTTAATACTGTTAAGGATCCTGGTATTCATTGTATTCTTTTCCTTTACGTTTGATCTTCTAACATACAAACAACACCTCACAACTGGCTAGATTACAGTTCATCTGCCATTTCCCCACCCATAACTGTAACTGATCTATTTCCTGCTGTATCCTTTAATGACTTTCTATGTGGTCCGTAACTCCTCCTGCTTGTGTGATATCTGCAAACATACTAACCCACCTACATTTCATCCAACTCATTTATATTTCACAAACCAGAGGTCCCAGCACTGTTCACCTCAAAAGACTACATACTGGTCACAGATCCCCAGCCAGAAGAACAATTCTCTGTCTACCTTCTGTCTTCTATGGGCAAATCAATGCTGAATCCAACTACCAATTAACTGTAGCTCTTAATCTTCCTGATCAACTTCCCTGAAGGACCTTGTGAAATATCTTACCAAAGTTTATTGACTTCCCAAGCCTCATCAAACACCTTGGTCAAAAAAGTCAGTCAAGATTGAGAGACGTGACCCGCCCAGCACAAAACTATGCTGACTGTCTCTAATTAGCCCATGTTCTTCCAAAAGTAAGACGGATCTTTAAGGATCCTCTTCAATAGTTTCCCTACCACTGACACGAGGCTCATAACAAATAAAACATGTCCTGAAGAAAGGTGTTGCCCCAAAATGTCAACCGTTTATTCATTTCCATAGATGCTGCCTGACCTGCTGAGTTCCTCCAGCATTTTGTGTGTGTGTGTTGTGTTGTGCTGCTTTGGATTTTCAGCAACTGCAGTTTCTCATGTTTATGTTATTAAGTATATCTGATTAAACCTGATTCTGGTATACCCAAATATTTGGCTCCCGTCCTCCACAGCCATCTATGCCAATGAATTCTACAGATTAACCACCCTCTGGCTAAAGAAATTCCTCCTCATCTCTGTTCTAAGGGCACTTCCTTCTATTCTGAGGATGTGCCCTCTGGTCCTAGACTTTCCCATGGCAGGAGACATCCTTTCCATATACACTCGTTCTAGGCCATTCAATATTCAAAAGGTTTTATGAGATACCCCCCTTCATTCTTCTGAACTCCAGAAAGTACAAGCCCAGAGCCATCAAACGTTCTTCATGTGTTAACCCTTTAATTCCTGGAATCATTCTTGATAACCTCCAATGCCAGCACAGCCTTTTATAGATAAAGGGCACAAAATTGCTCACAATACTCAAAGTGTGGTCTGACCAATGCCTTATAAATCCTCAGCATTACAAGTCAAGTCAAGTCACTTTTATTGTCATTTCGATCATAACTGCTGGTATAGTACATAGTAAAAATGAGACAACGTTTTTCAGGACCATGGTGTTACATAACACAGTACAAAAACTAGACTGAACTATGTAAAAAACAACACAAAGAGAAAAAAACAGCTACACTAGACTACAGACCTACACAGGACTGCATGAAGTGCACAAAACAGTGCAGGCATTACAATAAATAATAAACAGGGCAATAGGGCAGTAAGGTGTCAGTCCAGGCTCTGGGTATTGAGGAGTCTGATGGCTTGGGGGAAGAAACTGTTACATAGTCTGGTCGTAAGAGCCCGACTGCTTCGGTGCCTTTTCCCAGGAGGGAGAAGAGTTTGTATGAGGGGTGCATGGGGTCCTTTATAATGTTGTTTCTTTGCGGATGCAGTGTGTAGTGTAAATGTCAATGATGGCGGGTAGAGAGACCCCGATGATCTTCTCGGCTGACCTCAGTATCCGCTGCAGGTTCTTGTGATTCGAGATGGTGCAATTTCTGAACCAGGCAGTGATGCAGCTGCTCAGGACGCTCTCAATACAACCTCTGTAGATTATGATGAGGATGGGGGGTGGGAGATGGACTTCCCTCTGCCTTCGCGGAAAGTAGAGACACTGCTGGGGTTTCTTCACTATGGAGCTGGTGTTGAGGGACCAGGTGAGATTCTCCGCCAGGTGACACCAAGAAATTTGGTGCTCTTAATTATCTCTACCTAGGAGCCGTCGATGTTCAGTGGGGAGTGGTCGCTCTGTGCCCTCCTGAAGTCAACAACCATCTCTTGTTCACATTAAGAGACAGGTTGTTGGCTCTGCACCAGTCTGTTAGCTGCTGCAACTCCTCTCTGTAAGATGACTCATCGTTCTTGCTGATGAGACCCACCATGGTCGTGTCATTGGCGAACTTGATGATGTAGTTCGAGCTGTGTGTTGCAGCACAGTCGTGGGTCAGCAGAGTGAACAGCAGTGGACTGAGCACACAGCCCTGGGGGGCCCCTGTGCTCAGTGTGATGGTGTTGGAGATGCTGCCCTCGATCCGGACTGACTGAGGTCTCCCAGTCAGGAAGTCTAGGATCCAGTTGCAGAGGGATGTATTCAGGCCCAGTAGGCTCAGGTTTCCAATCAGTTTCTGAGGGATGATTGTGTTGAATGCTGAACTGAAGTCTATGAACAGCATCCGAACATATGTGTCTTTTTTGTCCAGGTGGGTTAGGGCCAGGTGGAGGGTGGTGGCAATGGTGTCGTCTGTTGAGCGGTTGGGACGGTACGCGAGCTGCATGGGGTTCAGTGAGGGGGGCAGCAGGCTCTTGATATGCCTCATGATGAGCCTCTCGAAACATTTCATGATGATGGATGTGAGTGCAATGGGACGGTATTCATTTAGGCAGGACACTGAAGACTTCTTCAGCACAGGGACAATGGTGGTGGCCTGGGCCTGGAAGCATGTTGGAATGGTGGTGCTGCTCAAGGAGATGTTGAAGATGTCAGTGAGAACATCTTCTAACTGGTCTGCACATCCTCTGAGCACTCTACCAAGGATGTTGTCTGGTCCAGCAGCCTTCCGTGGGTTGACCCTGCACAGGGTTCTTCTCACATCGGCCACGGTAAGACACAGCACCTGGTCATTTGTAGGAGGGGTGGACTTCCTCACCACCACGTCAGTTTCTGCCTCAAACCGGACGTAGAAGTTATTCAGCGCATCTGGGAGGGAGGTATCACCTGCACAGTCAGGTGATGTTGTCCTGTAATTGGTGATGTCCTGGATGCCCTTCCACATGCGCCGCGTGTCGCCGCTGTCCTGGAAGTGGCTGTGGACTCACTGGGCGTGTGCATGCTTTGCCCCTCTGATGGCCCGGGACAGTTTGGCCCTTGCTGTTGTTAGGGCTGCCTTGTTGCCTGATCTGAAGGCAGAGTCGTGGGACCTCAGCAGCACACGCACCTCCGCGCTCATCCATGGCTTCTGGTTAGCGCATATAGTGATGGTCTTGGACAGAGTAACATCATCAATGCACTTGCTGATGTAGCTGGTCACTGATGCTGTGTACTCCTCTAAGTTGGTAGAGTTGCCATCGGTTGCAGCCTCCCTGAACATGTGCCAGTCAGTGTGCTCAAAGCAGTCTTGAAAAGCAGAGATGGCTCCTGCTGGCCAGGTTTTCACCTGCTTCTGAACTGGTCTGGAGCGCCTGTCGAGCGGTCTATATACTGGGATTAGCATAACAGAGATGTGGTCTGAGTAGCTGAGGTGGCGGCGGGGCTCTGCTCGGTACGCATCGGGGATGTTTGTGTAAACCAGGTCCAATGTGTTCTCCCCTCTTGTTGCAAAGTCCACATACTGATGGAATTTGGGGAACACTGACTTAAGGTTCGCGTGGTTAAAATCACCGGCGACAATAAACCGCCCATCAGGGTGTGCGTTCTGCAGTTCGCTAATAGCTCCGTACAGTTCACAGACGCCTCCTTAGCATTAGCGCTGGGGGGAATGTACACACCGAATATAAGGACAGAGGTGAATTCCCGTGGCAAATAAAATGGTCTGCATCTAACAGACACAAACTCCACTAGCGATGAGCAGTATCTGGAAACCAGCACAGAGTTCTTACACCATTCCATGTTGATGTAAATACACACACCACCACAGCGAGTCTTACCGGAAAGAGCTGCATCCCTGTCCGCTCGAAACAAGGCGAGCCCGTCCAGCTGAATAGCAGCGTCCGAAATTCCATCAGTAAGCCACGTCTCTGTAAAAACATGTGCAGGGCAGACTCTGTACTCCCTCCGAGTATTTCGTTGGAGTCGGATGTAGTCCAATTTATTGTCCAGGGAGCGGACATTGGAGAGCAGAATGGACTGGAGAGCCGGCTGGCTAGGGTTTGCTTTTAGCCTGGCATGGACCCCTACCCGCTTGCCTCGCTTCTGCTTCCTCGCACATCACTTACGACGTCTCCATCTCCGGCTACCAGCATTAGGCGAGTCCGAGGATTATAGGCCCATTCCCCTCAGCAAGCCGAGGTCACGTAATTTGACCAGCAGATCTTTGTGAAGGTTTGCTTTTGGGCCACCTGTGTATTGTAGTAGTATCTGGCCATGGTAGATAGTCGCTCTGTTATCCATGTGCCCTAATCAAAAGTTGTGTATTCAAACTTAATTAGAAAATTAAATTAAAGTAACACCAGGTCTGAAAGGCCGCTGCTGCCGTGCTGCGCCGCCTCATGGGGATCCTTGCTTTTACACTCTGGTCCTCTCTAAATGAATGCTGAAATTGGATTTGCCTTCCTTACCACCAACTCAACCTGAAAGTTGACATTTAAGGAATCCTGCATGAGGACTCCCAAGACCCTTTGAACTTGATTTTTGAATTTTCTCCCCATTTAGAAAATACTCGATGCTGTTCTTTCTTCTACCAAAGTGCATGACCATAAACTTCCCAACACTATATTCCATCTGCCACTTCTTTGCCCATTCTCCTAATCTGTCCAAACCCATCCACAGACTCCCTACTTCCTCAACACTACTTGCCCCTCCAACTATTTTCATATTGTCCAGAAACTTGGCCACAAAAGCACCAACTCCATCATCTAAATCAATAAAATACAATTTGAAAAGACCTGGTCCCAACACTGACCCCTGCAGAACAGCATTCGTCACTGACAGCCAACCAGAAAGACCTCCTTTATTCCCACACTTTGCCCTCTATCAATCAGCCTATTTTCTATCCATGCTTCTACCTTTCTTGTAATGCTTTGGACATTTATCTTGTTTAACAGCCTCCATGTGCGGCATCTTATCAAAGGCCTTCTATAAATCCAAGTAAGCAACAACCTCTGATTCTCCTTTGTCTACCCTGCCTGTTACTTTCTTAAAGAATTTCAAAAGATTTGTCAGGTAATATTTCCCCTTAAGGAAACCATGCTGACTTTGGCCTATTTTATCATGTGCTTCCAAGTACCCCAAAACCTCATCATTAATAATGGATTCCAACATTTTCCCAAGCATTGAAGTCAGGTAACTGGCCTATAATTTCCTATTTTTGTCTCCCTTCCTTCTTCAAAAGTGGAATGACATTTGCAATTTTCCAGTCCTCTGGAACCATTCCAGAATCTGGTGATTCTTGAAAAGTCATTAGTAATGCCCCCAGAAACTCTTCAGCTACTTTGTTCGGAACCCTGGGTGTGGTCCATCTGGTTCAGTTGACTTATCTACCTTCAGACATTTCAGCTTCCCAAGCACCTACTCCTGAGTAATAGAATAGAAGTGATAGTAATACAATCACTTCTGCCCCGACACACTCAAATTTCTGGCATGCTTCTGTTATCTTCCAGAGAGAAGACTGATGCAAAATACTTATTAAGTTCATCTACAATTTCTTTGCCTCCCATTATGACCTCTCCAGTGTCATTTTCCAGCAGCTCGATATCCATGTATGCCTCTCTTTTGCTCTTTATATATCTGGGAAAAAACTTTTGATATCCTCTTTTATAACAATGGCTAGCTTTCTCTCATATTTCATCTTATCTCTTCTTAATGCTTTTTTTAGTTGCCTTCTATTGGTTTTTAAAGGTATCTCCATTTCTAACATTCCACTAATTTTAGCAATATTATACGCTCTCTCTTTTTGCTTTTATGCAGACTTTGACTTTCCTTATCACCACGGTTGCCTCCCTTTAGAATAGTTCTTTGGGACGTATCTATCATGGACTTTCTGAATTGCTGCCAGAAACACTAGCCATTGCTGTACTACCATCATCCCTACTAGTGTCGCCTTTCAATCAACTTCAGTTAGGTTCTCTCTCACACCTTTGTAGTTGCCTTTACTCCACTGTAATAGTGATACAGTGTTTTAGCTTCTTCCTCTCAAACTACAAGGTGAATTCTAACATATGATGATCCCTCAATAACATGGGATAGATCCTACCAGACCATTGGGATTTACCTACCTTAGTGTGACACAAGAGACCTAATACCAGCTCCTTCTTGATGCCCTGGAATAGGAAAGACCCCACACTGATCTCACAATCCTCCAAATATTTCCCCTTTGAGTAAACCGATGCAAAATTCTCATTCAGTCCTTCACCAACATCCTGCAGCTCCAAACATAAATTCTCTCTTTCATCCTTGAGCAGTACTCCATTCTTCTTTGTTACCCTCTTTCTGGGTTCTCTTTGATCCTACTTGCCAAGAAGATTTTATGTTCTCTTTTGTCCCTCCTAATTCCTTGCTTGAGTTCTTTCCAGCCTTCTTCGTATTTCTCAATAGCCTTGTCTACCTTCAGCTTTCGAAACTACACAAGTTCCCCTTTTTTGACTAAATTTACAACCTCTCTTGTCATCCAAGGTTCCCTTATCTTTCTATCCTTGTCCTTCCTTCTTACTAGAACATACCTATCATGTACTCTGTGAAATTAACCTTTACAAACCCTCCATATGTCAGATGTGAACTTATACAATAACTGCTGCTCCCAATTTCCTCTCTCATTCTCCGAGAATATGCCCCAGCCCAACTTAGTACATTCTTAAGTACCTTAAAACTAAATGATATGTAATCAATATGCACTCCCACCAAAACTGCAATGACATGGCCAGCCTGGTTTCCCAATACGGAATAGTCCTTCCTCTAGTTAGACTATCCATATCCAGTTTCAAGAAACTCTCTCAGATGCTCTGAGCAAGTTCTCCAATGGAGAACTTAAATTCTCGCACAGTGAATGCATATTTCTTCCTTCTGACCTCTGCCCATACAATCCAAGTGGATGAGCCCTCCAGTATGTCCTCTCTGAGTGCAGCTGTGCTATTCTCCTTGATTAGTAATGCAGCTCCTCCATCTCTTTTACTTCCCTCTATATCACGCTGACAGAGCCCTCATCTGTTTCCTGCACTCCACCTTCTACTCTTAGCTACAGTAAGAGTTGAGTTCCCCTGATCTTCACATTCCACTCTATCAGCCTTCCACAGATACAATCCATGATTTCTGCCACCTTCAATGAGATTCTAACAATAGATGTGTCTTCTCCCTCTCCCTCCCCCTTGTTCATTGTTATGAAGGAATCAAATCTTCCCTGGCTTGTTTTGCCCATTCATTTCCATCAACCATACCCTTTCTCTACACTCTGCCATGTAGTTACAGAAGTGCAACACCTGCTCCTTTACATTGTCCTTTCCCACCACTCAAGTCCCAGAGCAACTGTTCCATGTCAAACTGTGATTCACTTGCCCTTCGTTCAATATTGTGTATTCATTCGGTGCTCATCCAGATTAGAGAAATCTAATGCAGATTGGTTTGCAAAGCACTTGCAGTCACCCACAAGAGCTTCTAGTTACCCAGTTACTTGTTATTTTAATCCTCCATCCTACGCTCAGTCTGACCTATTTGAGATTAGTCCCCTACACTGTTAAAACAAACTGCAATATATGCTTGAGGAACAGCACCTCATCTTTTGCCTGAGCACATTGTAGCCTGGCAAACTCAAGGTAGATTTTCAGGTAATTAATTTCCTCTGACTGTATCAGAACTGGTCAATAATTCTGTGATACTGGTTCAGATTTCCCTTTACCTGTTAGCACAGTCTACCCTGTTTAGCAAAGTCTGACAGCCCTGCATTTTGTGACTTTTATGTTCCTTTGTTTGTATTCTAATTCTCAAACTGCCCCTTTCTCATAACTTTTAGAGTCCTTTGTTCAAATGTCCATTTAAACTTTTGATAGAATGATCTTCGTTACATCCTACGTATTTCCACTGCAATTATAACCTTACGTTGTCAGAAATATTTCCTGTGTCCTCCTCTGTAGTGTCTGCACTTCAAACCAACTTGTTTTCTCTCTTTTCCAGTTCTGACAAAAAGAACTTCGATCTTAAATGTTAACACCTTCTTTCCCCAGCTAACCACAGCAGATGGTTACAGCAAAATGTAGCAGCTCCTAAAGTGTTAGATACTGCTGGTCACTTGTCAAGAACTTCTCTGGCTCTGGTCAGAAGATAGGGTTGGTTGGAGTATCATCAGGTCTTTGGAAGTGCAGAAGAAGGATGCCTAGAAAGTGGGGCCTTAGCAGGTGGATGGGCAGAGAAGATATTGAAGGTAGATTCTGTAGACTATAGCTCCATGTCCAGAACTTAAAACTTTGTGGAACTTGGGCTCCAGGGTTTGGTTACACCTACTCCACAAAGATCCCTCTAAAAAGGATTGCATCACAAACAGCAATATGATGAAAACATGACTGTTATAGGAGTGCCCAATGACAAAAAATATTTTCTAGGAATTCCTTTGTAGTCAATGGTGTATTATATCGAAAACAAAGATGATTAGCTATATCTCTTTCATCTAAGAACAATGAAGACACGAGATACTTAGGCAGCTATATTTCCTTCTCTATTGTATGAAAAGAAAAATTGAATTATAAAGAAACTTGCAAGTTTTGTTTCTTCATCTGCTTACTCTCAAAAAATGGCCTATTTGATTTCTGAAAAATTGCTTAACAGAATATATGCAAGTAGTGATTTTCAGTAAGAATATATTCCCAACTCTTGTTCAATAATCCCTAATAGACTAGAAATGACACCCAAGCAAAATGGAAACTACGGATATCTTATATTACTATATGAAAATAATCAGTATCCTTGACCTTGAACGACTGGAATTCAATTCAGTTATTAGCTAGAGATCTTATAATAATAGCATTGAAGAAAACACTAAGAAATTTACTTACTTGGAAGTAAGACTGGAATGTGCAGCAGTTTACATAATTATAATGCCCCCTGAGTTCAGTTAGCAATTGTCCTGCATAGATATCATAAACTGCAATACAAGAATCGACTGGGACAAACACAAAATCTGGACTGCAACCACTGGACACCGTGAACTTGAGATTCTTTCGACTTCCATTGCAAACTCTTCCATAGTTCACCTGTAAACATTAATCTGAAGTTACTTTTAGAAATAGTTACAATTTTGTAACTTTTCACATTTTAATTATGTTGTGGCTAAATTGCAAAATCTACTGTGCTAGAAAAAGAATACATTTACTCAAATCCTGTCTGTTTTCATTTTGCACACTAATTCCTGGTCAAAAGCTCTATGAAAGTCCAACACCATTTAACAGTCCTCAACTATACTTACCCATTAGAAACACCTTTTGAGTTTATAGAACATAGAAAACCTTTGGCCCACAGTGCTGTGCTGAACATGTACTTACTTTAGAAATTACCTACGGTTACCCATAGCCCTCTATTTTTCTAAGTTCCATGTACCTATCCAGGAGTCTCTTAAAAGACCCTATCGTATCTGCCTCCACCATCGCCAGCAGAACAATTTCATGCACTTAACACTCTCTACGTAAAAAACTTACCCCTGACATCTCCTCTGTGCCTACTTCCAAGCACCTTAAAACTGTGTCCTCTCGTGCTAGCCATTTCAGCCCTGGGAAAAAGCCTCTGACTATCCACACAATCAATCAATGCCTCTCATCATCTTATACACCTCTATCAGGTCACCTCTCATCCTCTGCCACTCCAAGGAGAAAAGGCTGAGTTCTCTCAACCTTTTCTTATAAGGTATGCTCCCCAATCCAGGCAACATCCTTGTAAATCTCCTCTGCACCCTTTCTATAGTTTCCACATCCTTCCTGTAGTGAGGTGACCAGAACTGGGCACAGTACTCCAAGTGGGGTCTGACTAGGATCCTATATGGTTGATGAAGGCCAATGCACCGTATGCCTTCTTGACCACAGAGTCAACCTGCGCAGCAGTTTTGAGTGTCCTATGGACTCGGACCCCAAGATTCCTCTGATCCTCCACACTGCCAAGTGTCTTACCATTAATACTATATTCTGCCAACATATTTGACCTACCAAAATGAACCATTTCATACTTATCTGGGTCGAACTCCTTCTGCCACTTCTCAGCCCAGTTTTGCATCCTATCAATGTCCCACTGTAACCTCTGACAATCCTCCACACTATCCACAACACCCCCAACCTTTGTGTCATCAGCAAGTTTATTGTGATAATTGTTTATTGGCCAGAATTCAATTTTTGATCTAATACATGTTAATCCTTACCAAATTATAACGGTATTTCATCTTCAGACATCATTTCTTATTCCTTCTGGTACATTGTAGTGATGAATTTTCAAATTACCATTTGAGTCCTTTTTTAACTGTATCTCTTTTGTTACCCCTGTGGAAACTAATTCCTCACTATCACCACAAAGTTACAGGTTCTTTCATATCCATTTTTATCTGCACAATTTGGTTGCAATGGTGCTTTAATTTGTAGTTAGAAGTTACACAATACAATTCAGTTTTACCTCAGATAAATGACTGGCTTATAAATTATTGCCTCTATCCCCTCAAATTCTCAGTTTTATGTGAAATCCAGATTTTCAGCAGGCTTTACCTTTTTTCCCCCCATTGTAGACATCTTTAAGTGGTACCTTAAGAAGGCAGCATCTATCATTAAAGATCTTCACAATCCAAGACAACCCCTCTTAGCTTTACTTGAGGTAGAGGAGCCTGAAGTCCTTACGTGTTAGAACAGCTTCTTCCCTTCCGCCATCAGATTTCTGAAGGGTCCATAAATGCTACCTCATTTTTGTCTATTGCTTTATTTATTTATTTTTGTAACTTAAGGTATTTTTTATGTCTTGGACTGTACTGCTGCTGCAAAACAACAAATTTCAGTGATAATAAACCTGATGCTGATTCCTTGGCTGTCACAAATAATGCCAAATATTTATCATTTAGTAACATTGCTCTTGTAATAACTATATTTACTTTTTGCGGAACACACGAGGAATGTTTAAAGGTAGAACAGAAAGCTTTTCAAAGTTCCTATGCCACATAAAAATGCTGCAACATTTTACTGAAATGAGCAGTAGATGATTGTTACTTCCTTTGCATCAGCAGCTCAAAGGGACACATAGCTTGACAGCATAATACATCCTTTGGTCTACTGTGTCAATGGTGACCATTGTGTATCTATACCAATGCCACCTGCCTACATTACTTTCATTAGCACTTTATGCCGTGCTCATGTAAGTACATGCCTAGAAGCATCTTAAATGTTGTTACTGTTCCTGCTTCCACCACCTCCTCTGGCAACTCATTTCATTCCTTGTGTGAAAAATTCACCCCTCGGATCCCCTTTAAACCACTTCCCTCTCACCTTAAACCCATTCTCTCTAATTTTAGCCATCACCACCATGGGAAACAGGTTCTGGCTATCTAAGATTGGCCTATTTGGCTTATAGCTGTCAGCAATTATCTACTTAAACAGGATGAGAAACTGATAGCCAGTGGCTCCAGAAAGTCTGAGGAAGATTTGGATTTCCATGAAAGTGCAGCTAAGCACAGAAATCTGAAATGCTTTGAAGGTCACAATGAGCCCAGGGAAAACAGGCACAGGGAGAGCAACCCATTTGCTTGAGTCATTGACTCTGTGTAGAAAAGCAAGAATGGGTAAATGCTTTACTAATTTGTTTACAAAAAAGCTTTTTCACAAGATCACAAATACCATTCCATTGGGAAGGTAAATAGTGTGTGTTGAATCTTTAAAATTCTCTACCCTGGGAGACTATGGAGGTTCAATCATTAATTGCATTCCACGCTGACATCAAAAAAAATCTAGCGAGTAGAGGAGTCAAGAAATATGAGACAATGGCAAGAGACAAAAGATTAATCATGATGTTATTTAATGGAGGAGCAATTTTGAAGGGACAAATTCTTATTTCTTATGTTATTCTGGTGTGACTGCATTGAGAAGGTTGTTTCACAGATATAGTCACACTATAAAATCATGACGATCAACTAATATCTCAGATTTCTTCATCCGTGGGTACTTCCTATTCCACCATCATCAAGTCATTTCTAAAGGACTAGTGAATTTCTAGCATTTCCTACCTTCCATTATGTGTAGTTCCTTTTATATTTTATTGTCATTTTGAGTGTTGTAGTTTTGAATTAACAACCACTTAATATATTACAATTTAAGCTTTTTCAATTAGATTCATGATGTGTAGAAAATGGAAAGTACCAGTGTATTTTCCCCCGTGGAACTATTCCAGAGTCTCATGCGATCATCTGTCCCAATAGTTAAAAGATGTAGTCCGTCACTAGTAAAGCACAGGCCATTAACACGTCCATTGTGAGCAGTGTTTGCTGTCAAAGAAGAAATTATTAATGAAAACTTGTTATTAATATTACACCAATATTTGGTAACTGAAATTGCAAGAAAATCAGTACTACATCACAAAGAGACTAATGAAGATCGACAACGGAATCTTTAATCCATTTTTTTTCAGTGTTTCAATAATGTTCCCACTTTGTTTTGATTTCCTGCATTTGCAATAGTTTTTAATTATTTAATTTAAAAGGCCTGTGATTACCATCACCTTGTGAATTAGATAATTGCAACTTGGGAGGCAGTAAAATTGCTGCAACTGGCAGAAGCAACGAAGGAATAAAATGGAGGCGATTTATTGCAACTGTTCTCCAGTTACTACTGGTGAGAAGTCCGTGTTCTGCTGTTATATTGACAGAGTCTGAATTGGAAATATGAAATATAGCAGTATGGAATAGCCTTTATTTACGAGAAACTTTACATCAACAAGAGTCACTCATTACTGGAAAGGAAGGGTGCAAAAATTTAATCAACTGCACAGAAGTAACAGAATAAATCATTTGTCTGTGCTCTAGACTAAACTTGCAAGGGAAAGAGAATTACACGAGTTTGCATTAAAATGGTTAACATAACTTATGAAGGAAAACTTTCCAAACTAATTACCTGATTCTGAAGAAGATTTAGCAATTTCACCATTGTGCTGATCAAGCACAATTAAACTCCCAGAAGCATTCCGTACATCCCAGATTCTAACTTTGCTATCAGCACTAAGAGAAAGGTAATTTGAAAGAAACTTTAGAAAAGGACATCAACAACCACTATGAAATAATGAAATAATTTTACTGACAAATAATGCAGTCAACATCTCTTGAATCTTTCTTTCAAGAACTTCAATATGTGTCAAGTATAAGCAGATGTATGTTCAAGATTTAAGACTGCTTAACATCATTTCTAAACCACTCATTTAAAGGAGAACAAGATAATAATTATTCCATACCTGATGCAGCATATAAAAACACACTAAGATAAAAAAAATTAAAAAAACTCAATAAACATAAATACATAAGATAGCTTAGAAACAAAAATTGGTTTTATGAACATAAAGTGATGCTAGGTACAGGAGTGCCTGTAGATATAGGGACTCTGACAGGCAATGATAAGGTAGTGCTGGTGGGATGTGAGGTGTGGTGGGGTGGGTTGGTATTGATCAGCCTTACTGCTTCGGGAAAGGATCTGTTTTTGAGTCTGTGGTCCTGGCATGGATACTACGTAGTCTCCTCCCTGATAGAAGTGAGACAAACAGTCCATGAGAAGGGTGGTTGGGATCCTCCGTGATATTGATGGCCTTTTATCTGCGTCTTTCTGTATCTACCGTATGTCCTTGATGGCTAGTAAGCTAGTGTTGGTGATGTGTTCAGCAGTTGGACTACCTCTCATAAAGCCTTCCTGACCACATCAGAGCAGCCATAATCAGGGAGTAGAAGCAGAGCCACTTGATCAGACTTTCCAAAGTTTGGGTGTGGGGTGGCACAGTAAGCGTTCTTGATGGTGGTATAACAGTGGTCAAGTGTGTTGTCATCTCTGGTTCCACAAGTGCTATGTTGGTGGTAGTTGTGCAGAAACTTCTTCAAGCTGGCCATGTTGAACTTTTCCGAAATGATAGGGAAGACATCAGGGTGTGCAGTTTTGTAGCTGGTGATTACATTGCTCAATTCCTCCAGGGCCTGCCTGACGTTAGCCTGAGGTGGAATGTACATCGCTACCAGGATGATGGCGGAAAATTCCCATGGTGGATAAAATGGGTGGCATTTGACTGCCAGATGTTCTAGGTCGGGTGACTAGGACTGAGACAGATCCAACACGTTTGTGTGCCATGATGAGTTAATCATAAAGTATACTCCACCTCCTCTGCCTTTAAAAGACTGAGCTGTACTGTCTTTTCGGAGAATGGTAAAGCCATCAAGTTGCAGTGCTGCCCCGGAGGGTGTGAGCCATGTTTCCACGAAGCAAAGTACATAGCAGTACCTGATGTCCCTCAGGTACAGCAATCTTGCTCTGAGGTCTTCAATTTTATTTTCCAGAGACTGTACATTCACCAGCAGGATAGTCGCCACTTAGTGACACCATCTTGAACACACAGTAAGATTATTATACTTATTTAATTCATCTTAAATTTAATTAATACGTAATTGTGCCAGAACAAATAGTGAAATAGTTTGGCAGAAAGATGTTATTAAACCTACAAACAAAGTAAGGCATTGAAAGGTTGAACAAGGTGGGTTTAATGTTCTCAGTTGTGTGTATTTCAATACAAGGAGTTTTGTAGGACATCAGGGCATGGCTCAGCACATGGAAATATGACATTGCACTCATTACTGACACAGTTACAGGAGGAGCAAGACTGGCAGCTCAATGTTATGGGGTTCTGTTGTTTAACATGTAATATAGATGGAGGGATTTAAGGGGGGTGTGGATATGAAGGGTCATGGAAAATGTCATGGCAGTGTTTAGAGAGGTCAAACTGAAGAGTTCATCCACCGAAGCTAAAAGGGTGGAAATGAGGAATAAGAAAGGGATGAACACTTTAACGGGATTTAATTGTAAACCACTTAATAGTCCACGAGATAGAGAGATCGCAGACTGTTGCAAGAAACCTAAGGTTGTAATAACAGATGATTTACTTTTCCACTTATTGACAGATATTCCCATACTTTAAAAGGGTTGGATGGGATGAGTTTGTCATGTGTTCAGGAAATTTTCCTTAATCAATATAAAGAGGTCCCAACTAGAGGGAGTACGATACTAGATTTCCTTTTAGGAAATGAGGCAGGACAAGTAACAGAAGTTAGTGTAGGGGAATACTTTCCATCTAGTGACCATAATGCCATTAGTTTTAATATAATTATAGAAAAGGATACCTCTCATCCTCAGGTTGGGAGTCTAAAATGGAAAAAGGCCAGTCTTGATGGTATCAAGAAGCATCTGGCAAGTGTAGATTGGGACAGGTTGTTTTCTGGGAAAGTTGTACTTGGTTAGTGGGAGGCCTTCATAAGTGAAATTTTGAGAATACATAGTCTGTACTTATAGAAAATCTTGGTTTTCAAGAGACATTGAGGCCTTGGTTTAAAAAAAATGAGATGCATAGCAGGTATAGGCAGGAAGGAGCAAATGTGATATTTGAGGAGTATAAAAAATGCAAGAGAACACTAAAGGAAATCAAGAGGGCTAAAAGGAGGCATTAGGTTGCTCTAGCACAGTAATCCCCGACCACTGGATTGGTACCAGCCTAGTAGCACATGTTTTACGGCCTGGTACTGGTCTGTGGCCCAGTGGTCCCCAACGGCATTTTTTTTTAGCAGGCTTTCCTATTTTTATGAAGCTGAGTTGCTAGCTCGACGCTCAACCCAGCATGGGTGGAAAGTGTGCAAGTGAGAAGGAACTTTTCCCTTTATTGTAAAGAAGGTTGACAGGCAACTTGATAGAGTTGTATCAGCTGATGAGAGGCTTAGACAGAGTGGACAACCAGTGCTTTTTCCCCAAGGTAGCAATGGCTAATACTAAGCACATACTTTCAATGTAATTGGAGGAAAGATTAGGGGGGGATTCAGAGGTAAGGTATTTCTTTTACACAAAAAGCTCTGGGTGGCTGACACACATTGCAGGGGAAATCCATCCCACAATGTGAGAGAGTAAAAATCTTTGCGCTATGACTCTGTCGCAATGTACAGGCATGTGAATTTATTAAGTCTGCAAACACGAGGAAATCTGCAGATGCTGGAAATTCAAGCAACACACACAAAATGCTGGTGGAACACAGCAGGCCAGGCAGCATCTACAGGAAGAAATACAGTTGACATTTCGGGCCGAGACCCTTCGTCAGGACTAACTGAAAGAAAAGATAGTAAGAGATTTGAAAGTGGGGGCGAGGGGGCTATCTGAAATGATAGGAGAAGACAGGAGGGGGAGGGGTGAAGCTGAGAGCTGGAAAGGTGATTGGCGAAAGTGATACAGAGCTGGAGAAGGGAAAGGATCATGGGACGGGAGGCCTAGGGAGAAAGAAAGGGGGAGGGGTACACCAGAGAGAGATGGAGAACAGGCAAGGAGTGATTGTGAGAGGGACAGAGAGAGAAAAAAAAGGGAGGGGGAAGATAAATAAATAGATAGATAAATAAATAAGGGATGGGATAAGAAGAGGAGGAGGGGCATTAACGGAAGTTAGAGAAATCAATATTCATGCCATCAGGCTGGAGGCTACCCAGACGGAATATAGGGTGTTGTTCCTCCAACCTGTGTGTGGCTTCATCTTGACAGTAGAGGAGGCCATGGATAGACATATCAGAATGGGAATAGGACGTGGAATTAAAACGTGTGGCCACTGGGAGAGCCTGCTTTCTCAGGCAGACAGAGCGTAGGTGTTCAGCGAAACGGTCGTCCTTCCAGGTGAGGCGACACTTCACCTGTGAGTCAGCTGGTATGAAATACTGCATCCAGTGCTCCCGGTGTGGCCTTCTATATATTGGTGAGACCCAACGCAGACTGCGAGACCGTTTTACAGAACATCTACGCTCTGTCCGCCAGAGAAAGCAGGATCTCCCAGTGGCCACACATTTTAATTCCACGTCCCATTCCCATTCTGATATGTCTATCCATAGCCTCCTCTACTGTCAAGATGAAGCCACACACAGGTTGGAGGAACAACACTTTATATCCCGTCTGGTAGCCTCCAACCTGATGGCATGAATATTGATTTCTCTAACTTCCGCTAATGCCCCTCTCCCCTTCTTACCCCATCCCTTATTTATTTATTTATTTATTTATTATTTCTCCCCCTTTTTTTCTCTCTCTCTGCCCCTCTCACAATCACTCCTTGCCTGTTCTCCATCTCTCTCTGGTGTTCCCCTCTCCCTTTCTTTCTCCCTAGGCCTCCCGTCCCATGATCCTCTCCCTTCTCCAGCTGTGTATCCCTTTTGCCAATAAACTTTCCAGCTCTTAGCTTCATCTCACCCCCTCCTGTCTTCTCCTATCATTTTGGATTTCCCCCTCCCCCCACTTTCAAATCTCTATCTTTTCTTTCAGTTAGTCCTGACGAAGGGTCTCAGCCCAAAACGTCGACTATATTTCTTCCTATAGATGCTGCCTGGCCTGCTGTGTTCCACCAGCATTTTGTGTGTGTTGCTTGAATTTATAAGTCTAACAGCTTGTAGACAGCAGCTGTCCCATAGCCTGTTGGTCCTGGCTTTAATGCTGCAGTACTCTTTGCCAGATGGAAGCAGCTGAAACAGTTTATGCTTGGGGTGACTGGTGTCCCCGATGATTTTCCAGGCCTTTTTACACACCAACAAAGATAGGCACAACGTTGTGGGCTGAAGGGCCTTTATTAAGCAACACTGCTCTATGTTCTGCTCTGATATGATATGACTAAATGAGTAAACATGGCAGTTGGAGGAAGATTATTCTTTGCCAGTGTTGTGTAGCTATTAAAAGGGCAGTGACAGAGTGGAAAAATAACTGAGTTTGAATCACATTTCTACCTGTTCATCCATTTGTGATGCTCAGTTTTCCCTTCCCCACCGGTACAGTCTGACATGCTCAGAATGTCCCACAGTACTGCTTCAGCTATCAAATACTTTTGGTTCTCCAGAAGTTGTAACAGATAACGAATTTTCTTAAACTTTGTATAAATCTTGTACGTTATTTTCTTTTCTTAGGGAGATCCTAAGTTGAATCCATATTCACGATAAGTGCAGCAATCTCAGCTGGAAGTTTTATCATAACTGGCCTCAGCTCTCTTGCTTAAGAAACACAGACAAAATAAAAATGGTTAGTCATCATACAAGGAGACATCATCAGTGCCCTGTTAATTTGTGGAGTGCCCTCTGAATGCTTGGCCTTTAAATATTTATCAATCCACTGGCTGGTCGTCATTATGGAAACATTTGTGATGTAGGGAGGGAGTCTCATCGCAGATATAACATTGGCCAGTTGGGGAGAAAACTATCCAAAAGGATCCATGAATATCAGCTGGTTGTAAAGTGAAATGACCAACTCTTCCTAGTCTCCACCCACTAAGGTTGAGAGGGGCACAAATTCAACTGGGCATCAGTTAAAGTCACAGCGCAAGGCAACACGCAGAATGCAAGAGTATTCCTTGAAGTGTGGTTTTCCAGGAACAATTCTGTAAACAGATATGTACATCTTGATCCTATTTATAAGCCAATGAGGGCAAAATCCCAGGCTGCAATGCAAAGAGTTCGCCACACAACCAATCAGCAATGAGACTCTTTCCCTGTATCACAGTTGAGTTTCCGTAATGACAACCAAGCAGCTGATTGATAAGCATATAAAGGCCATGCATTCGGAGAATACTTCACAAAATAACAGTGCATGGTTGATAGCTCCTCGTATGGTGACGAAATGTTTGCAAATGAATTTCCAAGATCGTAAAACAACTCAACCTAACTATCAACCACCGGAGCTACACATTTTCTGAGTTATTTCCAAAAAAATAAGAAATTCTATTTCCTAATTCTCACCATAAACTGTGATGATAGTTGTGAGTATCAACTGATATGAGCAGCTGGTGCTTATCTCAGAAACCATGGTGTACAATGAAGCAGCTTTCTTCTGCTGATCAGAGATCACAGTCTATTGAACAAAGATATTATTTGGTGTTTAGCCTATGTATGACTTTATAAGCAGTAATTTTGACTTTGCATGGTAGTGAATCAGAAGCCTGTTTTACATTCTCTTGATTTTGTTTTCATTGACTTCAACAAAACGAAACCCTGGGAGGTGTGTAAGGGCACCCCTATTGATTTACTGCAGCATCAAAGTTATCCCAATTATCACAGAAAAAATAAATGAATAAAGAATGCCATCAGAGAAGCTGGCAAAAGAGATCATTGATAGTACGTTCATAAATTATTATTTTGAAATCATACTAAAAACATTAAGAAGTTTTCCAGGGATAAAAATATACTTAACAAAATAAAAATTACCTTGCTGTTACTAATACATGTTCCTGACGTGGTGACCATTTCACAGACAACACCTCACCTCTATGACCTAAGGGAGAATGGAGGTTTGTTAGTTAGGGAATATCAAATGCTAAAGAGCATATAAAGCACATATATAGAGACATACAGCATAAAAATAGGCCCTTCAGCTCAGAGTCCGCACTAACCATCCGCCTACATTGATACTAGACTCATTGAATTTTTCATTCTTCGTTATGGTCTATCAACTCCACTCCCCCCCCCCAAAAAAAAAAAGTTCTAAAACTCACCTAGACACGACTGGCAATTTACAGTAGATAATTATCCTATCAACCTGGGAGGAAACTAACCCACACAGGCACAAATAGAATGTGCAAACTGTAAATACACAGCACCCAAAGTCAGGATTGAACCCAGGTTTGGAGTGGTAGCAGTTCCACTCACTGCAACTACCCCAGAATGATACTTATTTAGTGAACATCAGCATGGAGAACCAGGCATTCCATGTTGCAGTCTGAAAGTGAGCTAATGGATTTTATTTTTGATTTGGTCATTAGGTGCTTCTTGAATGTTAACAGTAAATTATAATTTAAGCATATTCTTTAGCAGAAACATGGACATCAATCAAAGGGTTTACCTTAAACTTGTGTCCCATTAACATTTGTTTTAATCATGTCAAATGATTGTCTTGGATTAATTTTTAACTGTGGCATTGAACATTTTAGATAAAGGATTATGTTTTAATTTGCACTCTCATTTCATCAGTGTCAGATGCATATAACACTGAATTTGTCCAAATCCCAAAAATCTGTTGTTGAAAATAATTTACTTTTATTATATTTGTTATTATAGTTCGTAAGATACCTCTCAGTTATGTACTTTTACTAGTGTCAGTAAATCTTACAAACAAGCTGCAATACTGAAACTTCCCGATACCACATGCTATTCTGTTGATATGAATAATCCGCAACATTATTTTTTTCTTTCTACAGATGCTCCCTATCATGAGGAGTACTTTATCATTGTGTTTTTGTATATGCCAACAAAATTCAACTTTCAATAATTCTGGATAAAATTAATTTGAAATCAAAGTACAAGTTCTTAGACATGTAGTCCAATACTTACCCTGCAGAATGTGGGTGCAAGATCCAGATTTAAGATCACATAACTGTACTTTAGGATTCTTTGTACCAACTGAAACAAAGAAAACAATCACTTATCAATTATTGTTACACAATACATCAAGTCTGGTTGACTGCCAGTGACTAGTGGTGTTCCGCAGGGTTTGGCATTGGGTCCGCTACTTCTCATGTTATATAATAATCTAAATGACAGACTTGATGGCTTTGTGGATGATGCAAAGACAGATGGAGGGGCAGGCAATGTTGAGGAAGCAGGGTGTCTATGGAAGGACATGGACAGATTAGAAGAAAGGGCAAAGTGTCAGATGGAATACACCATTAAGGAAGTGTATGGTCATGCACTTTGATATAAGGAATAAAGGTGTGGAGTATTTTCTAAACAGGGAGCAAATTCAAAAATCGGAGGTGCAAAGAGACTTAGGAATCCTAGAGAAGGATTCCCTAAAATTTAACTTACAGATCGCGTCAGCAGTAAGGAAGACCAATGCAATACCAGCATTCATTTCAAGACTATTAGAATTTAAAAACAAGGATGTAATACTGAGGCTTTACAGGACATTAGACAGACTACATTTGGAGTACAGGCAGTCCCCGAGTTACGTATGAGTTATGTTCCTGAGTCTGTCTTTAAGTCGGATTTGTACGTAAGTCGGAACGAGTACATTGGTATTATTTAGCATCAGTTCGTCAAACGTTTGTCTCAGTATATAGTATATATTTTACCTTTCTATGCATATAAAACACTTAAGAAATGTATATATTCCAATAAATAAACCACTGCGTTGCTTAGTAATAATTGTAGCTTTCATCAGGGCAGGGCCTTTCACATGCTCCACTATTCTCACTTATCTGATATCCTTTAAAATTGTTCCGATCATTGACCGACTGTAGCCTAACGCTTTTCCAATGACCGATGGCATTTCAGCTCTTTCCAAATGCTTTATTATTTCCACTTTATTTTCAATCGCGATCGCTTCTCGTCAAAGGAACAGAAACACTGCAGGCGGCGGGCCCCGACCTGCGCCGGCTGCCGAGGTCCACTGGGACCTAAGGACCACCGCACTGGGACAGGCTAAATGGGACAAGTGGGGGCTGTGCTGGGTTTGGGTATCTGATCCTCCACAATATTCCACGTGGGAATTTTAACTGGAGGTGGCTGTGGTTTTTTTTTACGAGGTCAAGTTGCGAGCTCAATATCAACCCCGCATGGATGGTACAGGAGTCACTGGATCGACATCAACCTGGCACGGGAATGGTCTGTCACTGGATCGAACTCGGGAACCACAGCGCTGATCTTCTCACTGCTCCACCAGCCAACTGGAACGGTGGGGGGGGGGGGGGGTAAAAGAAAAGTTTAAGCCAAATACAAAGTTAAACACTCAACACAGTGTTAATGGCAACGACTTAAAATGGCGGACGGCGTTCTCCTTCCTTGGTTCGTAAGTACGAGTAGTCTGTAAGTCGGATGTTTGTAACTCGGGGACTACCTGTATTGTGAATTGTTGTGGGCCCCTTTTTCTAAGAAAGGATATGCTGGCATTGGAGCGGGTCCAGAGCAGCCTATTTACTGGCCCAGGAAAGGAAAAAAAAACTTTCTTTACACAGCACCTTTTAGGGCTTCCTAAAACTCTTTGTATCCAGGAATATACTTTCAAAGTCCTGCTACTGCTGTAATGTTGGAAATGCAATAGCCAGATTCTGCATGGACAAATTCTGCTCTAATTCCATCTATAACTTTGCAGATGATACCTCTGTAGTGGTTTGTGGAACATTAAAACTCGGGTTCTGTAAAATTCCATATTGACTGGTCTGGGATTCCCTAACAACTTAATCTTTGGGGAACACTTGAAAGATCCTTTTATAATTAAGTAAAACTTACTTCACATCAACTGACTGCAACATCCAACAACAAATCATTATACTAACCGGCTATCAGGCAGTGTTTGGTTGCAATTGGTGACATATGATGACAATAGACTGTTTCTTCAAAGGAAAAAACTTCAGCAGGCTATAAAATAAAAGGCGTTTTATTAGCTTCCAACAGTAAATTCCATGAATTCTTTACAAAGGGCATTGTGTGACTATTATAACTTTATATTATATCCAAAATATTATTGTTAATGCAAATAATAATTTGCAATTGTATGTCATTATCTTACAAAATAGTACTGAGAAGTATTTGTAGAAAGACAAATATTTAGGCTATTGTCATGATAACTTTTGTTCAATTTTACCTTTAAATTAAATGGAAGATTTTGTGTTTTTCAAGGAATCTGTGAGAGATCACTTTCATTCCACCATTAAATTGAAAGCAAATTTACTGTCGCCAAACAATTGATACTAGAGCATACAATCATCACAGCGATATTTGATTCTGCGCTTCGCACTCGCTGGAGTAAAAATCAATAGTAAATATAATAAAAAATTAAATTATAAATCATAATAAAAAAAAGAAAAGGGGAAGTAAGGTAGTACAAAAAGAAACCGAGAGACAGGTCCGGATATTTGGAAGGTACAGCCCAGATCAGGGTCAGGATCCATTCAGCGGACTTATCACAGTTGGAAAGAAGCTGTTCTTTCCAAAATTCTAGACTATCCTAAAAAAACCTTTTAGACTATTGACAAATATTAAATAAATATTGCATTACAGAGTTTGCAGTAATTCCCTGTTTCTCTGTAGAATGTGTTGTTTGCAAACATCTCCAATGTAATCTTGTATTTTTAAATGAATGGCAATTTTTTAATGAACTATTATCACAATAAAATTTTCAAAAAAAAATGTCCAATACAACACAATGTCTTTAAAAATGTCTAACACAATGTCTAGGCACATACTTAGTCACACCATTCAAAATCTTCTCTACTGCTAAAAAAGCTAATTTTGTAAGTGCAGATTTTTATTCCCTCAGATAAAATTCTTTGTTTCACAAAATATGAAATAAACTGGTGTTATTCTTTTCAAGTATGTGATATTTGACATTTTGTGTAAATCCCAAGATCACACTGAAATCCATATCATAGGCTCTGTAAAATTATGAAAGTGTGAGCATTTAACTTCCTGGCTTTCTTTACATTAACTGTTTGTTTTCACTGTTTGAAGGTCCAAGCTGATATGTACTATCATTGGTCAAACAGAAATCTACGCCAGATCGATTTACGGATACTTTTTTTTGAAGTCAGTAATATCTAGCCAGCTGGTGGCATAGTGGCATCAGTGCAGGACTTCGGGGTGAGAGGTCCCGAGTTTGAATCTATCCGGCTCTCTTGCATGCTCTGCATCCGTGCTGGGTTGATTGTTGAGCTATTGACCTCGTAAGAACAAAAACCTGGAGAGGGATGGGCTCTGCCAGGTTTCAGATGCCCAAAACACGCTGTACGATGAGCACAAAAGCTTGTCATGACCCCGATCACCAGGAGTTAAGGGCGCGCGCGCGCACACACACACACACACACACACACACAATAAAATCTGTCATCATTTGTCTGTTTACTGTAAAAACTAGGCTACTCTTGTTTTACAAAACAATATTGCATTCAGATCCTGAATTTCTGTGACGAAAAACACAAAAGAAACACCGAACTCCCTGAACACAAGATAGTCTACAGATGCTGGAAATCCAGAGCAACACACACAAGATGCTGAAATAACTCAGTACGTCAGGCAGCACCTATGGAAATGAATAAATCGTCAATGTTTTGGGCTGAGACCCTTCATCAGAACTGAACTCCCTATATAGACATTTACAAGATTAATACATGGTTCAGCATACCACTCAAATCTTACGGATTTACATCATAAATTGATTTCTCTTTTTTTGATTACTGAAATTAATGCTGGCTCTTAGAGCATTCCAATTATCCCACTTAATTCCTTCCTTGTTCACACTAAATAAAACTTCTACAGATGTACTGTTGGAAGTTTTATGCCTGGTTGCATCATGGTTTCATACAGCAACTTGCATGTTGAAATTGAAGAAGCTGCAGAAAATAATGAACTCTGTCCAATACATCCCAGATATGTCCCTCCCCATTATTGTAGTGTCAATCAGAGGCATTGCCTCAAGAAGGAAACATCCGTCATCAAAAATCCCCACCATCAGAACAATGCCACCTTCTAGCAGGACGTACAAAAGCCTGAGGTCCCACACCACCAGGGTCAAGAACAGCTAATTTCCTTCAACCATTCAGTTCTTGAACCAAGCAGCACAACCCTACAGTTCAGCAAAACTATGACCATTTTAATCACTTAACACTAAAAGGGATTTGTTTTTCTTCTAATTGTTCTTTTTTGTAAAAGTTATGAAAATTCATGTTTATATTTTTCTTGTGAAGCTTCTTTTATGACATATGCCTGTGATGCTGCTGCAGGTAGGTTTTTATTGCACCTGTGTTTACATGTACTTGTCCATGGGTCAACAAACTTAACTTTGATAACTTATTCATTTTTACATGAACATCAACTCCCCACTGATTCTACTGCCATCAACCATCACATTTGAATGTCTGCTTATGTGTTGATCACATCATCAGTCTATACTCAGTGTAACACTGGAGATAAAACAGTGGAACAGCAAATCCAAATGACAGGATAAAGATTCATCACCAAATATTCCTTATCATAGAACACATTAGAGAAACTTGAGTAGAAATTTTGCCTGCAGAGATCAGAGATGAGGAGAATAAAAGATAGTTGTGTATAACGTTTCAATGCAATCATACTTTTCCTGTGCGTAGTTTAATAGTTACAGGAACAGGGGTCTAGGGGCATAAGTGCTACCTGTCTTAATGCTAATGAATAAATTTAACTGAAAAAAATATTTGGAGTTGTTTTGTACTAGATACATTTCTTGTATTTTCTACATTTTATCAGCTATTACCAAGATACAGAAGCTTTCAGTAGGGTCATGTGAAAGGAAATAAGACCTTCCAGGCTCATTCAGAGAATTTTATCTTTATCATCAAACTAAATGTTATTAGCTGACTTGCATAGAGCAAGGGACAAACCTGAGTTCCTCTTAACCTGACTGCCTCAGCACCAGATAGAATATTTATTAACTAAAGATCACTAAAGGGGCATTAGATGTGAAGTTCTCTTTGTGCAGAATTCATTCATTGTGATTGAATCACATAGAATTACTTCTTTTCCTACTCCTTCATTTTTCCTTTGGTACCCTACTGGGATTTAATCTTATCCCTCTCCAATTACTCACAAGTCCATTATATCATTGAAAACACAGCATCAATTCCAAAAATATACTGATAACATCCAGTTCAACCTCACCGTAACAGCTCTTAATCCTTCCTTAACTGGCAGACATTAACATCATGTAAAGTTCACCAAATAAATATTGGGAAAATTAAAGCCAATGACCAGTCCCTGTCACAATCTTTATTCTCAAATTTGTTTTACACAGAATTTCCATAACCTCGTCTGGTTTATGTGATCTTTGTGACATTCTATTGTAAACTTCTTGTGCATCTCTAATTTTAATCAATGTACCATTGACAGTAACACTTATGGCTGCTGAAACCCTAAGTTCTCAAATTCCTCACGTGCTCCCTCTTTCCCTCTGCTTCTTTAAAGGTGCTTTAAAACTAGTTCCTTGACCAAGAATTTGCTCATTTGCCTCTTTAATTCATTCTTATTCTTAATAGAAGTTCAGTAAAATGTTCAATAATGTGAAGGACACTTGGTGAACACAAGTTGTTATTTTTACTGTTTTTATTTTTAATGCTTGAAAATCACTCATCTCTATTTCTAAAATCCTCCCCAGCTTGTTGAATCTCTGACAAAGAACCTCTGGATGCACCATCTCTAAAAGATCTCCTTCCTCACTGGTATCAAGTGACCCCTACTGGTTCTTCTTATGTTGTCAATGTATGTAAACAGGAAAAGAATCAAGCCTGTAATGCTAGAAACCCATAAGCAATCAGAATATTAAAAATTGTATCATATTTAAATTGTATATATTATATTATTCTCAACCAAACAAATGGATAATATACCCAGTTTATGGAAGTAATTGTATTAAGCATAGGGACAGCATGCTCTTTCAACTTGAGAATTATTTTCTATTTATACTTACCAGCAGCCTATTTGTATCCCATATTTTCAAAGTTCTATCGAATGAGCTTGATGTAAACATGCCAGTATCACAAGGATACCACTGAACAGTCTCCACGCTATATTTGTGCACCTGACTATGGGACCTATTAAAATATAATTTACATATCTATTATTATATCAGCAATTACATCCATATTGCAAGTATAGTACAGTACTAATAATTTTTTTTAAAAATCTTACTTGCCCACTGTACAGATTGCCTTGCAAGTATATTGTAGCTCTTTTGTGGCATTCTCCAAATCGTATATTGCAATAACACCATCAGATCCACCAGACAACATGCTAAAAGTATAAGCAAAAATTAATAATAATGAAATGGTGCCAACAACTACAGTGTGCCAGTACTACAACTAGAAAAGCTATGAATAAGCAACCCTATTCCCCTTTCATTAGTTCACTCATCAGGTAACACCACGCAGCAGGCATTTACAGGAAAATAAAGAAATACAATAGAATTTGATGATGGATGCTTTTTTTTAATGGCAAAATCCCTTGTAAATGTGCTCAGTGATGAGGAAGGTTTTGCCTGGGACTTGGCTGTATCCACTATTTTTTTATAGAAAAGACAGAATAACAAGTCATTTAATGAAAATCTATACACGAAGATTTTTCTCTACATTCATTCTCTACACTCATCTACATTTATCATATTTTTCTTCTCATAACCTCATCAACCCCTTCCCTGATCTCGTGCCACCCACCTTCACTAAAGGAAATTTACTGTAGCCAATTTAACTGCAACCAGCATTGAACATGTTCAACCTTGTCCCACTCCAGCAAATTGTAAAAAAAACTTTCAATGTGATAAAACTCTTCCTTCAAATAGGAAGATTGATAATTCTACTCAATTATTTTAATAAACTGTGAAAATCTATACAGTGCCTTGATAAAGCATTCAGCCCCCACAAATATTTTCATATTTTTCTGTCTCATTTTTAAAATTTAAAATATATTGAAATAGGATTTTTGAGCTAATCTCCAAAACATTGTGCATCATGTCAAATCAAAGGAAAAATTCCAAAACCTGTCAATAATTTACTAAAGATTAAAAATCAAAATTGTGAGGCTGAAAACTTAGTCATCCCCTTTGTAACTAATATGCTACCTTTCCTCTGGTGTAATACTGACCATCCAACCAATTTGTTAATGTAGAAGATTGGAGGATCACCTGTTTCCAATGAATTCCTAAGAATAAATAACCTCTCTCTCTGTAGAGTCCAAATTTTCAACAGATCAAACAAAAATGAAAACAGAGCATTCAAGCCAAGTCAGGGAAATGATAATAGAGAAGCACAAATCTGGGGATGGGTACAAGACCATCTCAAGTACACTGTACATATCTCACAGTTTAGTGCAGTCCATCATGAAAAAGTAAAAAATATATAAAACCACAGCCACACTGCTTCGGCCAGACTGCCCCTAATCTTAATCACTGGAGAAGAAAGGCACTTGTAAGAAAGGCTACTGTGACGTCAACAGTCACTTTAAGAGAGCAACAGAAGATGAAATTCATGGCTCTACAATCTCAAAGGCTTTGCACAAAATGGATACTTATGGAGTAATGGCAAGGAAGAAGCCCTGGCTATGCGGAACTTGGCCTCAACATTAAGGGGTCAGCATGGCATAAATCTATTACTGCGCATCAGTCAGGTACAACATTTCTACTATAACATAAGATGGAGGTAGAATCATGCTAGGGGGATGCACTTCAGCAGAAGGGACTCGAAATCTGGTCAGGATTGATGGAAAGATGAATGCTGTTAAATACAGACAGGGCCTGGATAAAAGCCTGCTAGTCTGCCAGAAAACTTAAACTGGGGAGGGCGTTCGTCTTTCATCAGGGCAACAATCCAAAGCACACTGCCACAACAACCATGGAGTGGCTTCATATAAAGAAAATTAATGTTGTTGAGTGGCCCAGTCAGAGTTGTGACCTTCATCCAATCAAACTTCTCTGGCAAGACCTAAAGAATGCTGTCCACCACTGCTCCTCAACTAACCCGGCACAGCTTAAGCAACTTTGCAAGGAGGAATGGGCAAATCTTGCTCCATCACATTGTGCAAAGCTCATAGAGACATCCAAAAATACCACAGGCTGTAATATCTGCAACAGGTGGTTCTACTAAATACTGTGCAAAGGGGGATGAATACTTTGGAACTGGTGACATTGCCGTTTTTGAATCTATTTTTTCATGCTTTCCAATTTTCCCTGTTTTTTCGGCTCTACTCTGAAAAAAGGAACACGTAATTTAGAATAAAAATTATCAGTTAAATTGATCAAGGTGCCTGGTTATGGTAATCATTTATGTGAACAAAGGGTTAGGGACTAAATACTTTTGCAAGGCACTGTACATGTTGGAAACCTGAAACAAAAACAAACAATGCAGATGGAAAAAAATCTTATTAAATCACTATCAACTCTAGGGAGAAGAAACAGTCAATGGTTCTTTTTGAGTTCTTCATGGTCTTTCTACTGTTAAAATTAAAGATTGAGCTTTGATAGTTATTGGTAAATCCACTGAACTTGCTGCTTAAAGAAGTTGTAATAATACAGTAAATATAAATTACATAATAAAGCTAAATTTATGAAGAAAATACACTTGGTAGATAGTTATACTCACTACTTTTGTTCAACCGGATCAATATCAAGGCAATTAATTCCGCTGCTATGGATCCGCTGTACATCCCTGTTGTTGTTTAATTCCAAATTTAGCACTCTGGATAACAAAATAATTTTTTAAAAAGTATAAGTGTTTTTAACAAATTAAATTTAAAAGGTATATCACTGGGCCTCCTGGTCTTGAGGCATTGCACTATTTCCTCATGCCCCCAATCCTAAATCAATGTTTAGAAAATCTGTGTTTCTACATAACAGTAACAAAATGCAATTGTACAACAATTCACCACAACATTTTTTTAAAATGGCGGATTAATAAGTGAAATGCTTTCTTTCTTATTCAAGAGATTTGAAAATGCAGTTGCTTCTCAAATTATAATGTTCTTTTGTCATTCCTCTCTAAAAAAAAAGGGCAACATTCATATTCAACTGATAGAAACATAGAAAACCTATAGCACAATGCAGGCCCTTCGGCCCACAAAGCTGTGCCAAACTTGTCCTTACCTCTAAGCTCCATGTACCTATCCAGGAGTCTCTTAAAAGACTCCATAGCGTCCGCCTCCACCACCGTTGCTGGCAGCCCATTCCACGCACTCACCACTCTCTGCATAAAAAACTTACCCCTGACATCTCCTCTGTACCTACTTCCAAGCACCTTAAAACTGTGCCCTCTCGTGCTAGCCATCTCTGGGAAAAAGCCTCTGACTATCCACACGATCAATGCCTCTCATCACCTTATACACCTCTATCAGGTCACCTCTCATCTTCTGTCACTCAAGGAGAAAAGGCTAAATTCACTCAACCTATTCTCATGAGGCATGCTCCCCAATCCAGGCAACATCCTTGTAAATCTCCTCTGCACCCTTTCTATAGTTTCCACATCCTTACTGTGGTGAGGCGACCAGAACTGCGCACAGTACTCCAAGTGGGGTCTGACCAGGGCCCTATATAGCTGCAACATTACCTCTTGGCTCTTAAACTCAATCCCACGATTGATGAAGGTCAATACACTGTATGTCTTCTTAACCAGAGTAAACCTGAGCAGCAGCTTTGAGTGTCTTATGGATTCGGACCCCAAGATCCCTATGATCCTCCACACTGCCAAGAGTCTTACCATTAATACTATATTCTGCCATCATATTTGACCTAACAAAATGAACCACCTCACACTTATCTGGGTTGAATTCCATCTGCCACTTCTCAGCACAGTTTTGCATCCTATCTATGTCCCACTGTAACCTCTGACAGCTCTCCACACTATCCACACCTCCAACCTTTGTGTCATCAGCAAATTTACTAACCCATCTCTCCACTTCCTCATCTAGGTCATTTATAAAAATCACAAAGAGTAGGAGTGCCAGAACAGATCCCTGAGGCAAACCACTGGTCACCGACCTCCATGCAGAATATGACCCGTCTACAACCATTCTTTGCCTTCTGTGGGCAGGCCAGTTCTGGATCCACAAAGCAAGGTCCCCTTGGATCCCATGCCTCCTTACTTTCTCAATAAGCTTTGCATGGGGTATCTTATCAAATGCCTTGCTGAAATCCATATACACTACATCTACTGCTCTACCATCATCAATGTCACATCCTCAAAACAGCAATATAATGCATCAGAATAAAAATACAGGATATATTTTATGAGTTCATGGGTTCATAGGTCGCTAGTTCGAGCCTCAGCTAAGGCAGCATGTTGTGTCCTTGAGCAAGGCACTTAACCACACATTGCTCTGCGACGACACCAGTGCCAAGCTGTATCAGCCCTTGCCCTTCCATTGGACATCGGTGGCGTGGACAGGGGAGACTTGCAGCATGGGCAACTGCCAGACTCCCATATAACCCTGCTCAGGCCTGTGCCCTGGAAACTTTCCAAGGTGCAAATCCATGGTCTCTCGAGACTAACGGATTTAGTTGTCCATTTAGAAATCTAATGGGAAAGGGGAAAAAGCTGTTCCAAATACATTGAGTGTGTGTCTTGACAATCCTGTACCTCCTCCTTGATGGTAGCAGTGAGAAAAGGGCATGCCCTGGATGAGAGGGGCCCTTAATGATGGACGCAGGCTTTTTGAGACATCACTTTTTGAAGATATCCTTGATGTGGAGGAGGCTTCGTAACCACGAAGGAGCTGGCTGAGTTTACAACTCTCTGCAGCTTTTTCCAATTTTGTGCAGTGACCCCCTACATACCAAATGCAACCAGTTAGAATGTTCTCCACAGTACATCTATAAAAATTTGCTAGTCTTTGGAGACATGCCAAATTTCTTCAGTCTCCTAATGAAATATCATCGCTGTTGTGCCTACTTTGTAATTGCAATATGTTGGCCTCAGGATAGATCTTCAGAGATGATGGCACCCAGGAACATGAAACCGCTCACCCTTTCCACTGCTGATCCCTCTATAAGGACTGGTATGTGCACCTTCGACTTTCCCTTCCTGAAGACCACAGTCAATTTCTTGGGCTTACTGACGTTGAACACAAGGTTGTTGCTGTGACACCTCAACTCCTCACTCCTGTACACCTCTTTGTCACCATCTAAAATTCTGCCAAAAATAGTTGTGTCATTGTCAAATTTATAGATGGTTTTGAGCTGTGCCTAGCCAAACAGCCATGTAAAGAACAGAGCCGTGTGTTAAGCACACATTCTTGAGGTGTGTCAGTGTTGACTGTCATTGAGGAGATGTTATTTCTGATCCATGCTGATTCTGGTCTACCGATGAGGAAGGCAGGGACCCAGTTGTAGAAGAAAATACAGGGAACATGTCTTTGTAGTATCTATGGCTATACATGAACTTATGTGACAATAAGATATTGCTGATACTGAAAATCTCAACTAAAAACAGAAAATACTGAAAACACTCAGCAAATCATTCGTGGGAGGAGAATAAGAGAAAATGTTCACATCGAGTACCTGCCTGATCTGTATTTGGTTTCTCCAATGTAGATATAGCTATATTGTGAATACTGAAAGCAATATTTTAAAGCAGAAGTGCAAAAGAATAGTGGTCTTAACACTCAGATTGTTTGGAAATCTGGAAATAATCTTTATTAGTTCTTGTGAAAGCTTTCTGACCCGAAATCCTAACTTACTTCGCCAGTTGTGTGCTTCTAACTTTTTCGTTTTATTCATTTTGCAAACCAGTGATACTGCATAGTTAGACCATGGGACAAAACATTTACAGAGGTACCGCATGTTCGGCTGTGACACTCGATGTCCATACTGTGAAGAGCCTGCATCCACTCTCATCACTAACCTCCGGGTGGACTCGGCTCGCTTCACTCTCAGCGGCTCATCGCAGCCGCTCCGACGAGCTGCCAAAAGAGCGAGCATCCCCGTAAAACCCCCACTGTCTGCATCAAACCTGCGCACGTCTTGCCATAAACCAAAGTACAAGACAGGAGATCGGCGTCTATAATCAGAAACGGAATAAGTCCAGATCGTTCACATAACAACAGACTCCACGGTACCGAGCGCCGCCATGTTGGAAGTTGTTGGAACACTGCAAAGAGCAGGAGTGTGATTGGCTGCTGTATCGCAGCGCACCAATAGGCTCCTTCAATGTTGAGAGGGTGAAAGGGTCTGTGGAGTGTTGTAATTAGGCTCAGGTTTGTTGGGGTCTTGGTTATGAACCATTTTCGGGCTTTACTGCATAGGGTGTTTGGACAAATCAAACATCATGTCGGTACTGATCAGTTCGGAAACAAGTACTACTTCGTCCCTGAGCAGAAGACATGGACGGGTGAGTAGATGAAGCTAGCTGTTGCCTCTCAACAGGTATATCGGACTGAAGGGTAGAGAGTGAGTGTGTTGTCGGAGCCCGGGATTGTTACTACATTAGGCATTAACTTCGTTGTAATGTTTCTGATAAGGATACTTAGCGCTACCACGCTGGAGACAATGATTTTTGTATTTTCGTAGGCTAAAATATCGATCACCTACATTTAACTAACAAGTGACGGTCCTTGAATAGAACTTGGGGAAATCTTGGGTTATCTGCTCCGTTTGATGTTTTTTGTATGATTTCTACCGTTTGAGTTTGAGTTGCACACTCCATTCAATTTTAAAATGATACCATTCTATCGTCATGTTCCAAGCATCAGTTGAAGCTCTGCACATTATCATCTCACAAGGTTACTGACAGGTGGTGACGAAGATCGCGAAGATAGGCTTCGGGACGGCAATTGATAAAGCACTGCGCTAAAAATTATTAGCGAAAGATGAAAACCCACACAACGTAGTTGCGTTGGTAAAGGACTTTCGTAGTTGATTGGGAGACAATGGTAGTTCAAATGGAGGACTTCCCTTATAAGTAGTATTCAAAGTTTAAGGTAAAGTTATTATCAAAATACATATGTTACCATATACAGCCCTGAGATTAATTTTCTTGCGGACATACTTAATAAATCCAATAACCAGAATAGAATCAATGAAAGACGGCACCATAGGTGAACACGACAACAAACTGAGCAACTACAAAAAGGGAATTAATAAATAAGCAAGAAATAAATATTGGCCCGAGTGGTAGAGGTCTGTGGTGATGGATGCTGCTTTCCTGTGATAGCACTCTGTGTAGATGTGCTCAGTGGTGGGAAGGGCTTTACCTAGGACGAATTGAGAATATTTTTATTTAATTTTAATATATTTGAGGGAATAATAATTATCCAGTTTTGAAACTGATGTGAAGTAGATTATAATCTATATAATTATGTAAATGTTATCAAGATTAGTCAGAAAACAGAAATACAACAGTATTCTCCTGTGTAGAACATTTACTGTCTTTTGTATTTTCTATACTATTACATTAGCCATCACAAAAGTATTTTGCCATTGATACTCCTTCAATTTGCTCAGCTTCAGTCTTGAGATCAAACTCGCATGTTGCAGCTCCTCTCTCCCTAACTTTTGGATTTGACACATATGAAGGTTAACTAAGTGTAACCCTCAGGTTCTGTCAGCTGCATAAGTCTAGGGAAGACAATCTCTGGCCCTGCCAAACGGATGAGATTGAGATGCAAGTCCACCCCAAACACCCCCCTCCCCCGTTTGTGTGGATGCTGTGTGATTCGTTCCCCTGTTACAAATCAGTATCATGAAATAACAGGCAGTACACCACATACAATTAAACAATTTAGCTTTATAATTGTTAATTTGACTACAGGGTTAGTGAAGAAGAAGCAAAAAAAAAAGGGCCCATTTTAATGGAATAGTCTAATGTGCACAAGTTTGAGCTTGCGATTTCCCCTTTGCCAATCCTCCTTCGATCTCGCCGGCCTTCGTCAGGTCATGGCTCCGCTCTGGTGTCTTCTCTCTCGGCAAATAAAAGACCCAGGTCACCCTGGTGTCAGGCACACATCACAAAAGCACCTTCCCGTCCTTGGACAGCTCGTATTCCAAAGCACCCGTTATCTCTCACCATAACCCAAACTCTGCTTCTACAGAAAGACCATTACATTAGCAGTGAAACCTTTCCCAGGGTGTTACATAAGTTATTTAAAATGCTGTTCAGGAATTCTGTGCTCTTTCTTGGATGTGCAAGAATGAGCTTCAATTTTCGTCCAAGTTTTTGGAGGTCTGTATTACACTCCCAACAACCTATAAAACCACCACATTTTCCTCCGTTAAAGCCACATTTGAAGATATTTCATAACATTTTATAACATCTGTCTTCTCAGTTTTAATGATTTGTTTAAAAATCAATTTTTTTTTAATATTTTAAAATATTTTTAAAATCTCCCTCTTTATTTTGTCAGAAAACCCTGGAGTCAGGAATAGTAAGCTCCCATCTGGCCCCTCTAATCAATATTTCCATAACAATATACACATTAATTTCCACAGGTCAATCCGTGCCTTTAGCACAATCATCTTATACAACCCAATGCCAGGAATATCATTAAACATAGATGTGTTTGCCTATTATCCTACCTCTTGTTTGCCCTGCTTTACAAACTTTATTGCTTATTTTTCTCATTTCCATGTTTAAGTCACCATTTTTACTTTCTAAGTATTTACTTGGCTTCCTGTTGTCCTGCCGGATTAGTTTAAACCCTCACTAACAGCACTATCAAATCTTCCTGTGAGAATATTTCCCCCAGCTTCCTTGAAAGAAAACTCATAATATCCCCCATCTTCTCCACAACTCGTCACAATTTTTCAAGAATTTGACGTTCTTGACTCCACACCATCTTTCTAGCTATTTCTGTACTCCCTGGTGTGTGGCATTGGGAGAAACCTCAAGGCTAGCATTCGATGTAGGGGAGGGGGAGGAAGCGCAATTTCTCTCCTGACTCCTAAGTCCTTAAAATCTTTCCCTTTCCACTAATATCACTGTACTGATATGGACCACAGCCTCTGGTTGTTTATCCTCATGCAGAATTTAACATTACTGCTCAGTGATGTCTTGATCATGGCACCAGGGTGGTAATGTACTATTCTAGAATTGCATTTTCTTAAGCACATCACTGCTATTAGGGCTTTGTTTGCTAACAACAGCTTGCCAGAGTCTTCTGCCTTTAGCCAGTCTTTCAAGTTTTCCCTAATACAGTCAACATTTCGGTCTGAAACCCTTTGGCAGGACAGAGGGTTTTGGCCTAAAATATCGACTGTACTTTTTTCCATAGACGCTGCCTGGCCTGCTGAGTTCCTCCAGCATTTGGTGTGACTTAACTTCATTGTAATTTTTGATGTATGTGTGATAAATAAATCTGAATCTGTTAACTATAACTCCTGAAACCTTGTCTTTCAATCTAATATTACTGTTAGTCAGTCATTGGGATTTCTTCTGGGAAAGGTAAGACCTGTCCAAAAAGGATGTGTTATACCTGAACTCGAGGGGCACCGATATCTTTTTGGGCAGGTTTGCTGAGGCTGTTGAAGACGGTTAAACTAATTTGACAAGAAGATAGGAATAGGCTGAGAATTGGACAGTTGGTATAGTAAGCAGCTGCAGTGTGTAGTGAGACTGTGAGGAAGGATATGCAGATGGAAAGGCAAAATTGCAGTCAGTGGGATGAGTTGAAATGTAACAAAAATAAACAGGATGATTAAAAGCAAACATGAGGAAATCTGCAGATGCTGGAAATTAAAGCAACACACACAAAATGCCGGTGGAACGCAGCAGACCAGGCAGCATCTATAGGGAGAAGCACTGTCGACGTTTTGGGCCGAGACCCTTCGTCAGGACTAACCAGGTGATTAATATAGGACAGAAACTGTTACATTTAAGTACATGTTGTATATGGAATAAGATAGATCTTGTAGTGCAGTTTGAGATTGGCAAGCATGACTGAAAGAAGATCGTAGATTGAAGCTTAACATCCAAGGAGATACATTGTATCAAAAGGACAGGCAGGTGGGCAGAGGGAGTGGGGTGGTTCTGTTGGTTTAAAATAAATGAAATCACATCCTGAGAAATAGGTGGCGTAAGTTTGGAAAATGTAGTATCCTGGTGGGTAGAGTTAAGAAATTGCAAGGGTAAAAAGCCCCCGGTGGGGGTTATACACACAAAATGCTGGAGTAACTCAGCAAGTCAGGCAGCATTTATGGAAATGAATAAACAGTTGATGTTCTGGTCCTTTTCCCCTTGGAAAGCAAGGGGGAGATGCCAGAATAAGAAGGTGTGAGAAGGGGAGGGTGGACAATCTAGAAGCTGATGGGTGAAGCCAGGTGAGTGTGTATGGGGGTGAGGTGGAGTGGAATAAGAAGCTTGGAGGTGATAGGTGGAAGAGGTCAAGAGCTGGAGAAGAAGGAATCTGATAGGAGAGGAGAGTGGACCATAGGGGAAAAGGGAGGGGCACCAGGTGGAGTTGATTGGCAAGTGAGGATGTGAGTTATATACAATTTGTAGCCAGGATGTGGGATACAAATTAGGAGATAGAAAAGGCATGTAAAAAGGGCAATGTTAGAATAGCCATGGGGGATTTCAGTATGTAAGTAGATTGGGAAAATCAGATTGGTGTTGGATCATAAGAAGGGGAATTTATAGAATACCTATAAGATGCCTTTTTAGAATGGCTTGTAATTGAGCCCAGTAAGGGAAAAGCAATTCTGAATTGGGTGTTGTGTAATGAACCAGACTTGATCAGGGGGCTTTAGGTAAGGAACCCTTGGGCAGTGATCATAATATGATAGAATTTGAGAAGGAGGAGCTACTGTCAGATGATTCAGTATTATAGTGCAATAACGGGAAATTCAGAGGCATGAGAGGGGAGCTAGCCAAAGTTGATTGGGAGGGGATGCCAGCAGGGATGATGGTAGGGAAGCAGTGGCAGGAGTTTCTGTGAGCAATTCGGAAGTGCATGATAGATATAATAATGATAATAAGTACTTTATTGATCTTGAATGGGAATTTCTTTCATTACAGCAGCAGCATTTAAAAACACACTTAGCAGTGTACGGACAACTGATAATAAAGTACAAAATAATAATATACACTAATTTACCAACGTGCAATAATGTATGAAATAATAAAACAGACTATTCTACTATGCGTGTTCTCCTGTCACACAGAGATCAACTGTTGTATTTGCTTATTGCATTTGGTAAGAAAGATTTTCTGTAACGAACTTTGTGACATTGTAGCTGAATGAGTCAGACAGACCGACAGACATACTTTATTGATCCCAAGGGAAATTGGGTTTTGTTACAGTCGCACCAACCAAGAATAGTGTAGAAATATAGCAATATAAAACCATAAATAATTAAATAATAATAAGTAAATTATGCCAGGTGGAAATAAGTCCAGGACCAGCCTATTGGCTGGTTCAGTTGTCTATTGTCTTATTCAAATGTAGTACAAGTCCACAGTCCTTTATCTTAAATCCTTGGGGCCAGTTGCATTTCAGAATTCAGAATTTTTTGGATAGCATTTACATTGTATTAGGTATTATAAGTAATCTAGAGATGACTTAAAGTATACGGGAGGATGTATGTAGCTCCGGAGCTCCCCCGGGTCCTACAGTCCACCCACACTGAGGCAGGTTAATTATCAATATAATTATCAATTTTTTGAAATGTAAGTAGTTGTTATACTGTATTGCTTAGGGAATAATGACAAGAAAAAAAGTCTGTACATGCTCAAACAACAAGTGCTGTAGAGAGAAACTTCCGGGTTTTCCTGATCCGTGCTCTTTTACAAATACTTATTTGTATATTTATTTATAGAGCAATATACTGATAAATGAAATAGTGGGATAATTATAGACCATAAATACACTAGTACATTTCATTTCCAACAAAAACATTCAATAAAACATAAAAATAGACAGCTTCAAATGCACTGAATCAAATACATGGTAAATGACTTATTGGAATAAATGTAGAATGTAAATACTCTAGGACATATACAGGTTCAAACTAAGCTAAATATGTACAGTTACCTCTAGTTCAGTTGCATTACGTCTGGCAAACAAAGCTAAATACAGGTACCTGATGGGCCAGGAACAGGATTCTCAAGTTATGAAGCAGCACTATGACAGACGATGTTTTTAAAGACTTCTTCAAGTGTCATCTGTCTCATTAACATAGGTTTATGTCTAAGCAATCTCTCTTTAACTGAGTAAACTGCCATAATCTCTTGCTCACTTATAAATGCACGTTGTTCAAAGTGCTGCCACGTCACACCTGAGTGACGCCAGCTGTTGGCACGCCAAACAAGCCTTGTTATGACACGCTCCACACTCCACGAAAAAAAAACGGGTTTTCAGAGCTTTTTGGATTTCAGAATTTCAGATAAGGGATTGTGGACCTGCAGTAGTATTCCAAAGAGAGGTTGAGGTAACTAAAACTGACAAGGGAAGTCAAAGACATAAAAGCAAAAGAGAGGGCATATAAAACAGCAGAAGTTAGATGATTAGGAAGTTTTTAAAAACCAACAGAAGACAACAAAGAAGGCCATGAGAAGAGATGTAATATGAAAGTAAGCTAGCCCATAAAATAAAAGAGGATGCAACATGTTTTTCAAATATATGAAGAAGCAAGATTGAATATTGGACTGCTAGAAAATGACAATGGAGAGGTAGTGATGGAGGACAAAGTAATGATGGACAGACTTCTCAAGTATTTTGCATCAGTCTTCACTGTGGAAGACACTAGCGGTCTGCCAGAAATGCAACTGTCAGAAGTGAGTATAGTTGCTATTACTAAGGAGAAGGTGCTTGGGAAGCTGAAATGTCTGTGAAACCCCATTTTACCAGGCGCCTCTAGAGATGTGGCTCGTTAGCCCCTCGCTATCAGCCATTGGACTCAGCGGTGAGAAAACCACCTTTCTCAACGCCTGTACATCTCAGGAACTTGGGTCCCACCAAAACCAGGAAGCTGGGATGTCTCAACCACCCAAACCCTGATTTGTGCGAATGCTGTGTAAATACTGCCCCCGTGCAATTAGTTGTCAGCAAGAAATAACAAATCATACACTGCATACAAGTGCAATACCTACAGCAAAGCAGTGAAGATCTTATCCAGCGTGTTATATCTGAAAGTAACTAAGTCACCTGGACCAGATGGGCTACACTCCTGGGTTCTAAAAGAGTTAGCTAAAGAGGTTGTGGATGCATTAATAATGTTCTTTGAAGAATCACTAAATCTGGAATGGTTCGGGCAGACTAGGAATTTTCAAATATCACTCCACTCTTTAAGAAGTGAGGAAGGCAGAAGAAAGGAAGTTATAGAAACATAGAAAACCTACAGCACAATACAGGCCCTATGGCCCACAAAGTTGTGCCGAACATGCTCCTACCTTAGAAATTACTAGAGTTACCCATAGCCCTCTATTTTTCTAAGCTCCATGTACCTATCCAAAAGCCTCTTAAAAGACCCTATCGTATCCACCTCCACCACCATTGCATGCAGCCCATTCCACGCACTCACCACTCTCTGCGTAAAAAAAAGTACCCTTGATATCTCCTCTCTACCTGCTCCCAAGCACCTTAAACCTGTGCCCTCTTGTGGCAGCCATTTCAACCCTGGGAAAAAGCCTCTGACTACCCACACAATAGGCCAATTAGACTGATTTCAGTGGTTGAGAAGACTATAGAGTTGTTGGAAATCTTTTTTTCAATAATACTTTTTAGAAGATTAGTACTTTTTAATAAACGTGTATTTTTCACACTCACTGGCAGAAAGTAGTACAGCTGCTGTAACGTTCTCGCTCGGGTGTGACGTAACGCCGAGGTAAACGTCGAGATAAACCAGAATCAATGCAAATGAGGCCGCAGTAAGATTAACCATTTACTGTTCACTCTTCACATTAACGCATGGTGAAAACTGTTGAAAAACAATACAAGATTGGTACAGTGTTTGTTTCCTTCTAAATATCACATTTACATTGTGAATACTTGCAAAGGTAAAACTACAATAACTACATTACATTAAAGTGCAGCATACAGTCAGAATCTAGCTGCTCCATTGGCTGCTTTAGATACACTTCAATACAAACTATCCCGACTCTTTAACTGACGAAAAGGTAAACCTTACCGACCGTCGTTACTTTTAACAGAATCGGCGTTAACATTTTAACTCAAAATATCGATTATCTAATGACTTACAGCGTTGCTTTCACTGTGTCTTTGGTGCATAGAGAAACCCCAGCCGGCATTATGGTGGCACATGTGAGTGACCCCCACCCTTGCGTGAATCTCAAACCGGTAATTCCCCATAAGACGCGGCGAACCCGGATGTGACGTCATCGCAGCCGCGATGTATTACAGACAAATCAATTGATTTAAACAATCCTAACTTTAACTAAAAAAATGCTAACAAATTACTACGCGAAAATATTATAAACTAAATAACTGCCATAAAGGCAGCACAGCTGCTAATCTACCAGTTCATCACCTTTCATTGGCTAAGTATTTGCACATTATCCACATGATGTAATTGTTTTAATTATGTAGCCTATTAATTGGTTTATTTCTATCTGAGGAATTTTCCTTAGCTCAATGATAAGAAATGTAATTTTCAGAGATGCCATTTTTATTCTTTTCCTCTTTGCATTCTTTGCCATTCATTTACATTTTAGCATCGTTTCTCAGCTCTTTTACTTTAGTTAGTATTTGTACTCTGAAATAACCATCATTAGAATTAAGACTGCTCATCATTCATGCCTCCTGGAAGAACCTGAAGGATCAGAAAATAAATAGAGATCCAACAGAATCCATTACGAAGGATGTTTCAGGGTACTTGGAGGCACATGATAAAATAGGCCAAAGTCAGCATAGTTTCCTTCAGGGGAAATCTTTCCTGACGAACCTGTTGAACTTCTTTGAGGAATTGACAGGTTGGACAGATAAAGGAGAGTTAGTGGATGTTGTTTACTTGGATTTTGGTATGATGCGTAATCTTACTATCCAGGTTAACAACTTGTCATCCAAGTTGTAACATAGGTGAAAAACAATAGCACTGATCCCTGTGCCACACCACTGGTCGCAGACCACCTGTCTGAAAAACAACCCTCCACTGCCACTTCTTTTCACTAAGCCAATTTTGTATCTAACTAACCCCCCCCCCCCCCCCGGGGTCCCAACGATATCTCAATCTTCCAGACTAGACCATCATGCTTCCAATGATCCTGGGAATGAAAAGGTTAATGTATGAGGAGTGTTTGATAGCTCTGGCCTATACTCACTAGAGTTTGGAAGAATGAGGAAGGATCTCATTGAAAACTATCGAATATTGAAAGGTGTAGATAGAGTGGACGTGGAGAGGATGTGTTCTACACTTGGCTCGTCTATGACCAGAGAGCACAGCTTCAGAATAGAAGGATGTCCTTTAGAACAGAGGTGAGAGGAAATTCTCTAGCCAGAGGGTGGTGAAGCTATAGAATTCATTGCCTCATGCAGCTGTGCAGGCCAAGTTGTTGGGTATATTTAATGCGAAGGTTGATAGGTTTTTGATTAATAAGGTCGTCAAATGGAGAAAGCAAGAGAATGAGGTTGAAAGTGATCATGGTCAGCCATGATTAAATGGTGGAACAGACTTGATGGGCTGAATGGCGTAATTCTTCTCCTGTGAACTTGTGGCCTTATCTCCATTCTAATTGGATGTCTCTGTTTTGAGGTTGTGCCCTCTGGTCCTAGACTTCCCCACTTCCATTTACTCTCAAGTCTTTCAGTATTCTAGATTTGTTTCAATAGGAACCCCCTCATTTTTCTAAACTCTGGCAAGTTAAGTACAGTCCTAGAGCCATCAAATGCTCTGTATGCTAACACTTCCATTCTGGGAATCATTCTTGTGAACCTTCTCTGGACCCTCTCCAATGCCAGCACATCCTTTCTAAGATATGGTGCCCAAACACCTCTCAATACTCCAAATGTGGTCCGACCAATGCCTTTTAAAGCTTCCGCATTACATCCTTGCTTTTATATTCTAGTCCTCTTGATGTGAATGATCTTTCTCACCACTGACTCAACCTGCAAGTCGCCCAAGGCCTTTTGCATTTCTTGTTTTCGAATTTTCTCCCCATTTAGAAAATAGTTTACACCTTTATTCCTTCTACTAAAACGCATTACCATACAGTTCCCACCACTATATTCCGTCTGCCACTTCTTTTCCCATTCTCCTAATCTAAATCCTTCTGGAACATCCCTACTTCTTCAAAACTACTTGCCCCTCCACCTATCTTTGTGTTGTCCACAAACTTGGCTGCAAAGCCATCAATTTTGACATCCAAATCTTTGACATTGAATGTGAAAAGAAGTGGTTCCAACACTGATGTTTGTGGAATACCACTAGTCACCAGTAGTTGACCAGAAAAGGCCCCCTTTATTCCCATTTTTTGCCTCCTGCCACTCAGCCAACCTTCTGTCCATGTTTGTATCTTTCCTGGAATACTGTGGGCTTTATCTTGTTACATAGCCTCATGTGTGGCACCTTGTCAAAGGCCTTCAAAAAAACCATATAAACAACTTTTGCTGATTCTCCTTTGTCTATCCTCATCAAAGAATTCCAACAGATTTATCAGGCAAAATTTCCCCTTAAAGTCATGCTGATTTTGGCCTATTTTATCTTGTGCCTCCAAATACCCTGAAACTTCATCCTTTATAATGGACTCTTAACATCTTCCCAACCACTGAAGTCAGGTTAACTGGCCTGCAATTTCCTTTTTTCTGCCTTGCTCACTTCTGAAAGAATGGAGTCACATTTGACACATTGAACATAAGATGCCCACTGATCATGTCTGTTTCCATTGTTTTTTCTTTTACCAGCATAAATGCAATGTTAGTGCTCCAAGTAGAAATGAACTTTGAAAGCTTCTACTTTAACTGTCTCAAAACAAAATAGCCATCATTGGGATTAACCAATTTCTTCCTCGGTGAGAAAACTAGCTTGAAGTTAATGTAGATCTTGCTGGCTGCTTTTCTGTAGCGAGATATGTGGAATGCATGCCTCAAAGGCTGTGCCAACTCAAGAAATGTGTCTGAATTAGGGGAAGGTCAAAGTACTGACCATATTAACATGATCAAGCAAGGTCTCAGAAAATTAGGCATTCCCATTGCTAATTGTGAGAAAGTTTTGCTCATACTTGCTGAGCAGTAGCAGGTTAAAGCTTGTTTCAGTTACTGCGAGTAACAGGAGAGTCCAAAATGAGATCAGCAGGAAGCAGAGTGTGCTGAAAACTCTATCTAGCCAATCAGACTTGCAGGAAGGTCTGTAGCTGTGTGTGTGAGAGATTCCTCTCCCAGATCACTGCCAAGTATCACTGATAGAGAAAATTAAAAACATAACCTTAACTTCACCCAAAATCTTGATTTTAGTTATGAAATACTGTCATTATTTTAATGTGGAAAATACAGCAGCGAGTGCACCAACTGAGAATACAGGCATAACCAGCTAATTTTTAATGTTGTTAGTTGAGGAATAAGTATTAGCCAGGAAATGTCTGTTTAATTTTGATAGTGCTGTGGGAATCTTGGACATCAACCAGGAGGGCAGATGGGGCTCAGGTTGGACAGTACTCCTATATGGAAGGAATTTTTTATCACTTTTACGTATTTTGAGGCTGAGTATGGAGATTTTTAAAAAAATAGATGACTTGAATTAATTTGACATTTTTATGACCTCCAGGGTTCTAACTCTGAGCCAAGTAATCAAAATCCATGCTTCATTCTGTAGCTCAGTATTGTACCATGCTGTGCACAGTGATGTCTTCGAAGAAGCCTTGATTAATCTGTGTATAATGATCTTTTTATTATTGAAAGGTATATTGCTGATATTAAATCATGAATTATAATGTTGATGTAAGTGGTGGAGGAAACCAGTTTTCAGTAATTATTTAATTGTATCATCCTTTTTCTCCTGCATTGAAATGATAGCTGCTGAAAGCAGTTTCACTGCAACAGACTGCCCAGAAGATGGCAGTAACTTTTAAAATCCAACAGCACATATGAAGTAATATTGTGCATTATAAGGCACAACATTAAGTACTGAGAACTGGAAATCTAAAGTGGAAAAGGCTGTTTTTTTTAAGGCAGTGTTTGTTGTTCACCAGTGAACTGCCTAAAATTGCTCCAGTTCTAGTGACGGTGTCGCCACATGGCTTTTGCATAGAAGGTTCCCAATTCATTCGCAGCATAAATGATGGAACAAAATTTCAGGATGGTATGTAAATTGGAGTGAAGCCAAGTAGTATGTTTGGCGTGGAAACAGATGGTGTTGTCATGCACCTCTTAACTTTGGGAGGGTGTCAGCATAATAGTCTTGGCGAGTAACTGCAGAATAGATTGTAGGTGGTGCAAGCTGGGATGACAGTGGTAGAGAGAGTGAGTGGATAGAATGATGACTTAGCGCCAATAAAAATATTGCCTTGACCTGGTTGGTACTAAGCTTCTTGAATTGTTTGAGCTAAATTATCCTAGGAAGTGGAAATTCTGGATGTGGTGGAAAGACTTTAATGAACTGATAACTGAGTCAACGGCCACAGAATACCTAGCCGATGTTTATATGGCTAGTTCATCAGAGTTACAATGGAAGGAACTGGTATCTTCAGTCCACTGGGTCTATGCTGATCATTAAATGTCCATTTACACTAATATCCTCCTTGTATTCTCAACCAATCCCTGCCACCCTACCTTCCCTACCCCCAGATTCTATCACTCATTGTTTTAAAAAAAAGGAATCACGCCTGGAAATTCTTGAACTTGGGCTTGAGTCTAGAAGGTTATCCTTCTAAATCATGATCAGGTAGGTTTGGGAATTTTCCAGCTTTATGAAATAAGCACAGACTTGATCATAAATCTAATCCCCGTGTTTGGTGGAGCAGCTATTGATAATGATTCTGTTGTTTATATTAGCATGTCTAGTCTGCCTTTTCCTTGCTTATTTAGCTAACACTTTTACCTTGTATTATCATCTTAATGCACTAGATCAACCATTCAATCATAGGTCTGAGTCCCCCTCATTCCTTGCCTCCATATTTGCTCAAAGCCTGCTTTCAACTCTGATAAAAGGTCATCAGTGTGTATATCTGGCACATAAATGGCATGGCTCATTCATTGTCTTTACATACAGCAATATAACATAACAAGGAGCGGCGTAACGGCAATCGTATAACAAATGGAGTTCATATTCCTGCCTTAGCAACTAGCCGATTTAAGTGCCTCCATTTAAACACATTCTGGAATTAAAATGTAACAGTGAACAAGAAACTTATCTAAAATCCCTTAAAATCTGTTGTACGTAGTAGGCCTTGTATGATTTCTGACACAAGAATCCAGTTAAGTCGTGACTACCTTCTGAAATGGCAACAGTTCAAAGGCAACGGAGGAGTGACACTAAATGTAGTCTTTATCACAGGATCAATATCCTGTAACCAACACCTTCCACCTTACCAGGACCGCAGCAACTTTTTATCAGATCAGGTTGAGATGTTGTGAAATTTGTTGTTTTGCAGCAGCAGTACAGTGTGAACACGTAAAATTATATGTTGCCATCAGAAATATTTTTTTAAAAGTAGTGCAAGGAAAGGTCAAAATAGTAAGGTAGGTAGTGTTCACAGACTGTTCAGAAATCTGATGGAGGAGGGGAAGAAGCTATCCTAAAACATTGAATATGAGTGTCTTCAGGCTCCTATACCTCTTCACTGCTGGTAGTCATGAGAAGAGGGCATGTCTGGGGATGGTGAAGATCCTTAATAATGTTTGCCACTTCCTTGAGGCATCACTTTTTGAAGATTCTGTTGATGGTGGGGAGGCTGGTGCCCATGAGGGAGCTGACTGAGTTTACAACTTTGTACAGCTTTTTCCGATCCTCTGTACGTGGGCTCCATACCAGAGGTAGTGCCCTCGTGTCAGAATGCTCTCCATGGTACATCTGCAGAAATTTGCTAGTTTTTGGTGGCATACCAAATCTCCTTAAATTCCCAATGAAATGTAGCTGCTGGCGTGCCTTCTTTGCAATTGCATGAGTATGTTTGGCCCAGGATGATTATCAGAGATGTCGACACCCAGGAAAATGAAGCTGCTCCTCATCTTACTGCAGTTGGATAGGGTAGGCAGTAAGCCTTGTCAGCCACACTTGCATGTATAAACAAACAGCTTTATGCAGATTTTTTTTCCATGGTGTTAGTGAAGGTAAGTCATTTGACATTGGATAGCAATACATTATTTGTGCAGCTGCAATTACTGTTTGTAAAAAGAGTAAACTATATGGAAATTTGAAAATTCTGTAAATATATTGCTTATCAGGCAGCATTATTAGAAACCATTAAAGGTTCAGACCTTGGAATTTGCTAACACTTTAAAAACCCATTTCCCCAACTGAACAAAATTTAAATAGGTTTATTTTGGAATTTAACTGCAATTAAACATCTTGTTTTTCAGGGTCTAATCCAGATAGTAGCAGAATATTGCGCTGAATGTCATATCACAATCATTCAATAAGTGTCTCTTAGACTTGTGGGAAACCATAATTTGTAGAGAATAGTTTGTTCACTCTATTGCTTAAACCTGTTTTATGGTTTTGATGTTGAAGTAGCATGTAACACATTTTTCAGAAAATTACTTGCAATTCAGCTTGACACTTAAATTTTCCTTGGGGCTTAAGCAGCAAGTTTTGCATAAGATTTGAATTGCCTATGGTATTGATGAGTATTTATGCGCTTGACTAGCTCAACTGTTTCCGTAATAACTGTAGTCAGTAAGATACTTCAGTTTATCTTTTTTCCAAGATGAGAAGAATGTGTTTGTCTAAATTTCGCAATTGTATTTGAACTAAAATTGCAATAATTAATGAACCATGTAATTAATACAAAAGGGCTTAAAGCAAATATATAGCAAGTAATCTCACCTCATCCACCTTCATAGTACCTTTACCACTCTATGCAGTAGTGATTGCATTTTTATCATAACATTGTTTTGCATCTGCTGACAACAGGATTGACTACGATAATTACAATAATATATAATATTGATCACTATAGTAATCTTCTTGTCCTCTTTTAAATATATTCTCAGTTTGCTTCCACTTCAGCAGTGCAGCAGTTGACAAACTGTATTGTAACTAATTATGTATTAATAAGTTCTTTGGTATAATAAAAAAATTGTCAATTAGAATAATCAGTGCAGCTTGTTTGGAACTTTCAATTTTTTACTGCATATTCATGGTGTAATTACTTTTAAAGAAATAGCTTAGATTTGTAATGCATGCCTGAGATATCAGGACTTGCAGTGTAGTTTCTGATACATGCATCAAATAATATGTCAAACTTCCAGTGTTGAACTGGAAGAGTGACAGGAAATAGGCATCATGTACAATTGCTACTTTTCTTGAATTGTCCTAAATGCATAATTCATTATTTTAACAATATTATGTTTTTTATGCTCGTGAAATAAGCATTGCCTAAAAATGCAGTGTTGACATTTTCCACAGAAGCAATACTGAAGTGCACACTGCACTGCTGTGAAAGGATCCCACCAAATGTTTTAGTACCTTGCACCAAAAGTTAAGTGTGATCTAATATTATTTTGTTTCTGAATGTTTTCCTATCTGAGTGAAGGAGCTATTAGTTTGTAATGAAGTTTATTTTAATTGCCTGCTATGAGGTGATAAATTCTGCTCAAAATGATAAATCGTACCATTTCAACAGAAGTGGTTGAAAAGCACTCTTTGGGTATATTTATAGACATGGGAAAATCAAAATTTATCTTGCAAACAGTTGGTAGTAACTTTTTAACTGCTCTGTTTAGAATTTTTAAATACTTTTGGTTCAGTTGATGAATTGAGGACTCATTGAATGATCAAGGTGAGGTTTCTTCTCACATAGTTGATATGCCTTAGATTATGATGTTTATTTAACTTTCTTTGTTGGTTGAAGGGCAGAGATAAAATGGCTCATTTCAATTTTCTGTCAAATTAATCTAGATGCTCTAAGCACTGGGACTGGAAAGGAAGTTTCTGGCTTCTACCCCCTTCCTTTCTAGTCCTGATGATGGGTCTTGGCCTGAAATGGCAACTGTTTACATTCCTCCATAGACACTGCCTTACTTGCTGAGTTCTCCAGCATTTGGTGGAACTGCTTTAGGAGCTGCAGGAACTCAACTCCAGCAGTTCAATTGAGTTGTATTCTTAAAGCATGTTCAGTGTTGTGGAAAGTAAATTTTCAGTTGCATTGCACTGAAGTAATTTTTTCTTTGTAATCTAACTTCCAGGTACCTGTGTATTAGGTGTAATCAAAAGATAATATTTTGGTCAGAAAGTCATGCTATTATCTGAGGATGTACAGGCCCAAACAATAAACTACCAAAAGGACAACAAAGATTTTGCTTCCTGAATACCTTTAGGTGTATCTTATGAGTTTTGGGCTACTGATCATGAAAATCACCATGAAATTTCCCTATCACACACCATTTTTAATAAACGTATGTTTATTATTTCAATTAATAATTCAAGTCAATTAAAATGTTGCCTACAACGTAAGCTGGAAAGTTTCCTATATTGTCCAGGCATGCTTGTGCATGCTTAGACGGTGTGGCTGCTGCATGGCAGGACAGGTTTTAGTAATAATTATTGGGTTCAGGACTGTAAGGATGGAATCAGGCACAAAAATTTCTATGAAGGATTTTGATATTTGAGACAGATGCTTCCCAGAGTAACTGATGCCAAGATTAAGGAAAGCATTTTTGTTGGTCCACAAATCAACCAGGTCATCAATGGCAGGCAATTTGAAGAATTGCTAGTGGGACCAGAGAAAATCACATGAAAGGCACTCAAGGAAGTTGAAATTTTTCTCAGCATCTGCAGAGCACCAAACTACATACAGCTGGTTGAAAGCATGCTTCAAGAATATAAAACCATGAAATGCTACATGTCACTAAAGATTCATTTTCTGCATTCCTATTTAAACTTCTTCCCTGCAAATCTTGGTGCTGTTAGTGACAAGCATGGTGAAAGGTTTCACCAGGAGAAAAGATACCAGGGAAACTGGGATCTATCAGTGCTGGCAAATTATTGTTGGACACTTGAGTGAGAAGCCTCAGACACTGAATACAAATAAAAATCATTAACAAAATATTTTTAACAGTTGAACTATTGCAAAGCATCAATGCCATTATGCAATTAAACACATTATATTCAATAAAAGTTAATTTGTTGTTTCTCCAAATTCCTACATGATGCAAGTAGTCTGAAATTATATTTGTGTTCATCTTCAAGCAGTCTATCTATCATAAACAAAAGAAATTCTGAGGAAGCAACACTTGTGAAAAAAATTTGTCTCAGGCCTGTTAAGATCAAGAGCAACAAAATGGTACCTTTTAACTCTCAAGTATTGAGACACCTTCTTGCTTTGCATCTCAGAATCAGGTTTATTATCAACGGCATGTGTTGTGAAATTTGTTAACTTAGCAACAGCAGTTCCATACAATATGTAATATCAAAGAGGGGGAAAAAATAAGTAAATTTATTATAGTATATGGTAGACCACAATCTGTGCAGGTTGGTGATAACATATCTTCCTCGCTGGCGGTCAACAGTGGCGCAGCTCGGATGTGTGCTTAGCCCATTGCTCGACTCTCTATATACACATGACCATGTGGCTAGGCATCGCTCAAATACCATCTATAAATTTGCTGATGACACAACCATTGTTGGCAGAATCTCAGGTGGTGACGAGAGGGCGTACAGGAGTGAGATATGCCAACTAGTGGAGTGGTGCCGCAGCAACAACCTGGCACTTAACGTCAGTAAGATGAAAGAGCTGATTGTGGCCTTCAGGAAGGGTAAGACAAAGGAACACATACCAATCCTCATAGAGGAATCAGAAGTGGAGAGAGGAAGCAGCTTCAAGTTCCTGGGTTTCAGGATCTCTGAGGACCTAACCTGGTCCCAACATATCGATGCAGTTATAAAGAAGACAAGACAGGAACTATACTTAATTAGGAGTTAGAAGAGATTTGGCATGTCAACAAATACACTCAAAAACTTCTATAGATGTACCGTGGAGAGCATTCTGACAGGCTGCATCACTCTCTGGTATGGAGGGGCTACTGCACAGGACCGAAAGAAGCTGCAGAGGGTTGTAAATCTAGTCAGCTCCATCTTGGGTACTAGCCTTCAAAAGTACCCAGAACGTCTTCAGGGAGCGGTGTCTCAGAAAGTCAGCATCCATTATTAAGGACCTCCAGCACCCAGGACATGCCCTTTTCTCACTGTTACCATCAGGTAGGAGGTACAGAAGCCTGAAGGCACACACTCAGCGATTCAGGAACAGCTTCTTCCCCTCTGCCATCCAATTCCTAAATGGACATTGAACCCTTGGACACTACCTCATTTTTTAATATACAGTATTTCTGATTTTTGCACATTTTTAATCAATTCAATATACATATACTGTAATTAATTTACTTATTTTTTCTTTTCTCTTCTATATTATGTATTGCATAACTGTGCTAAGTTAACAAATTTCACATCACATGCTGGTGATAATAAACCTGATTCTGATTCTCTATATTGAATAGATTAAAAATTGTGAAAAAACAGAAATAATATATATTTGGTACTAATATCTATTTGGTGATATGGTTATATCAGCATATGCTTTAAGAATACAATTACCAAGCATTTAGGTTAACAAGCATTAATTCATAGGAGTATTTGGTGATGATTTTCAATTAATGCTGTAATGAGCAATTCTGCAAAATAAACATTGTTCTATCATCTGCAATTTCTTTCTTGTTTCTTTATCCTTGCTGAGAAATGGTTATTGATTGGTTCCAAAAAGTGGTTGGACCCAGGAGCTGAACTTACAGTGTATTCTAGACTCAAATTGACCTTCCAGAAACAGTCGTCGAGACATACAGCACAAAATAGGCCCTTCAGCTCACCATGTCATTGCTGACATTTTTGCCTATCTGCACTAATTTTCCCACAGGAGGTCTATATCCTGGCTATTTCAGTGTGTTTAAGTGTCACTTAGCCTAGTGATTCACTACCACCCTTAGACTCCTTTCACCTGGACAACTTTATATCTTCTGGCAGTGAGGTCCATATATTAGCTGCTCTTTGTATTAAAAAAAAACTTTCCTCTGAAATCCCCTTTTAAAATTCTTCTCAACTTTAACCTCTGCCCTCTTGTTTTAGATGCCCTATCTAGTTCAAGTTCAAGCTGAAGTTCACTGCTTCCAAAGGTATTATGTGATGGCATCTGTTAGTCTTGCAAGACCACGGATCTGTGCCTGGAAAATCTCTTTCTGGGCACAAGCCTGGGCAAGGTTGTATGGAAGACAGGCAATTGCCCAAGCAGCGAGTCTCCCCTCTCCACGCCACTGATGTTGTCCAAGGGAAGGGCAAGGACCGATACAGCTTGGCACCAGTGTCGTCACAGGAGTTGCCAGAGTGAGGTTAAAGGCAACGTCGGACTGCCTTAGGGACTCCAGCTCCGGATTTGTCCTCAGGGTTTACTCCCAAAGCCTTTCCCATAAGTGAGTATGGCCACAAGGCAGCGGAGGTTTGAAATCAGAGTTTTCCTCTCTTAGATGGACTGCCTTCCCAGGCTGACAAGCTCCATCTACCCAAACAGAGGTATTACATACAGTGTATAAATGCTATAAGAATAGCTTTCAGTAACTGCAGCACAGTATATTACAAGAGGAATCCATAGAAAGTTATCATAATTTTATGTTAAGAACACTTATCTTTATAAAATTATAGAAATATGCAACATAAACTTAAGTTAACACAAATTATACATGCACATGTGCAGAGTAGAAAAACACCACAAGTGCAAGATAGTGAGGGGGAGATGAGAAAGAGAAAAATAAAGATAGAAGTAGTGCTGAAGTTTTTCAAACGCAAACACGAGGAAATCTGCAGATGCTGGAAATTCAAGCAACACACACAAAATGCTGGTGGAATGCAGCAGGCCAGGCAGCATCTATAGAGAGAAGCGCTGTCGACGTTTCGGGCTGAGACCCTTCATCAGGACTAAGAGAAAAGATAGTAAGAGATTTGGGAGGGGGAGGGGGAAATCCAAAATGATAAGAGAAGACAGGAGGGGGAGGGATGAAGCTAAGAGCTGGAAAGTTTATTGGCAAAAGGGATACAGAGCTGGAGAAGGGAGAGGATCATGGGACGGGAGGCCTAGGGGGTAATATAGGGGGAAGGGAGCACCAGAGGGAGATAGAGAACAGGTAAAGAGTGATTGTGAGAGGGGCAGAGAGCGAGGAAAAAAAGGAGAGAAAGGGGGGGGGAGGGAGAGATAGATAAATAATAAGGGATAGGGTAAGAAGGGGAGGAGGGGCATTAACAGAAGTTAGAGAAATCAATGTTCATGCCATCAGGTTGGAGGCTACCCAGACAGAATATCAGGTGTTGTTCCTCCAACCTGAGTGTGGCTTCATCTTGACAGTAGAAGAGGCCATGGATAGACATATCAGAATGGGAATGGGACGTGGAATTAAAATGTGTGGCCACTGGGAGATCCTGCTTTCTCTGGCGGACAGAGTGTAGGTGTTCAGCGAAATGGTCTCCCAGTCTGTGTCAGGTCTCACCAATATATAGAAGGGAGCACCGGACGCAGTATTTCATACCAGCTGACTCACAGGTGAAGTGTCGCCTCACCTGGAAGGACGACCGTTTCGCTGAACACCTACGCTCTGTCCGCCAGAGAAAGCAGAATCTCCCAGTGGCCACACATTTTAATTCCACGTCCCATTCCCATTCTGATATGTCTATCCATGGCCTCCTCTACTGACAAGATGAAGCCACACTCAGGTTGGAGGAACAACACCTTATATACCAGCTGGGTAGCCTCCAACCTGATGGCATGAACATTGACTTCTCTAACTTCCGTTAATGCCCCTCCTCCCCTTCTTACCACAACCCTTATTTATTTCTCCCTCTCTCCCTCTTGCTCTCTCTCTCCCTCACCCCCCTTTTTCTCTCCTTTTTTTCCCTCTCTCTCTGCCCCTCTCACAATCACTCTTTGCCTGTTCTCCATCTTCCTCTGGTGCTCCCCTCCCCCTTTCTTTCTCCCTAGGCCTCCCGTCCCAAGATCCTTTCCCTTCTCCAGCTCTGTATCCCTTTTGCCAATCCACTTTCCGGCTCTTAGCTTTATCCCTCCCCCTCCTGTCTTCTCCTATCATTTCAGATTTCCCCCTCCCCCTCCCACTTTCAAACTTCTTACTATCTTTTCTTTCAGTTAGTTCTCGGCCTGAAACGTCAACTGTACTTCTTCCTATAAATGCTGCGTTCCACCAGCATTTAGTGTGTGTTGCCTGAAGCTTTTCCAGGTTGGATCAAGAACTGACAGCACTGAATGTAGTGGACTACTGCGTCTGGTATTCCCAGTGTGGTCTCCTCTAATCAGAGAGACTGAGCAACCGTTTTGCAGAACACCCATGTTCCGTGTGCAATAGCTATCCTAAGCATCTGTTTTGGCAGGCCACTTCAAACCATCCATGGTTTGCAGACCACTTCAATACACCTTCCCATTCCCATACTGGCTGATCCATTCTTGACCTTCTCTGCTGCCAGGATAAGCCACAGTGCAAATTGGACGAACAACACCTTGTATTCTGGGTAGTCTACAATCCAATGGCATGAATATTGAGGTTTCAATCCTTGGTACTTTCCCCCCAGCCCCAAGCAGAATTTGGCATTGGTAGCCTTTGTGTTTCTGCTTATCTCCCTCTAGTTGTCTCTAATTTTCACACTCCCATCACCCCTACCCAGCTCTAATGTTTTCCCCCTCCCCTCTTTTGCTCACTTTGTTTGCTTCCATCTGTCACTAATTTAACCTTGCAACCATCCTCTACGTGGTACAACCTGCCAGTCATCCTACACCCCTCAGTTAATCATCTCGAACTCCTTTCTCACCATTACCCCTCTCTGTGTACTTGCTATAGCGCCTTTCTGCTCTTGGCCGATTCAGAGTTTTGACCCACAAGATCGAACATTCCTTGGTGAGTTCCTCCAGCATTTTGTTCGTTGCAAAGCCTATTCCAATTCCTAAGGAATTCAGAATTGCGGAGGATTTGAACCAGGCCATCTTGAAGTCTCTGAAAAGCTTCCATCAGCAAGTCATTTGTGGTCAGTGTAGCCAAAACACTTGACCACTCTTAAACCACCATCAAGAATGCTTACCATGCCATTCCACACCCACTCTTTGAAAAATCCGATCACTTGGCTGTATTTCTACTTCCAGCGTGTCAGGCAGGGACCGCAGCACCAGTGGTGAGGATCAGTAAGGTATGGTCAAAGGAGGCGGAGGAGCACTTGCAGGACTGCTTTGAGTTGGTGGACTGGGCAATATTCAGGGATTCATCTGTGAATCTGAATGAATACACTACTGTTGTCACTGACTACTTTAAGGCCTGCGTGGATGGATGTGTGCCTTCAAGAACCTACTGGATGTATCCAAATGAAAAGTCTTGAAGGAACCAGGAGATTCGTAGTCTGCTGAAGGCTAGATCTGGGGCATTTAAGACCTGTGATCTTGAATTGAAAAAGGAGTCCAGGTACAACATATGGAAGGCTATTTCAAGAGCGAGAAAACAATTGTGAATGAGGTTAGAAACAGAATCGGATGTATGTCAGCTTTGGCAGGGGTTGCAGGCCATTATCTCCTACAGAGTGAAGCCTAACATCATGAATGGCAGTGATGCTTCACTCCCACATAAGCTCAACACCTGTGCAAATCCCTTCAGCTTCTGATGACCATGTGATCTCTGTCTCAGAAGCTGACATCAGAACAACTTTCAAGATGATGAACTCTTGTCGGGTACTGATTGCGTACCTGGTAGAGTTCTGAAAACCTGCGCCAACCAGCTGACAGGAGTGTTCAAGGGCATCTTCAGTCTCTCACTGCTGCAGTCAGAGGTGCCCACCTGTTTCAAAAGGGTGACAATCCTATCAGTGCCCAAGAAGAGCGGGGTGAGCTGCCTCAATGATTATTACCCAGTGGCACTCACATCTACTTGAAGTGCTTTGAGAGCTGGACCCACTGCAATTTGCCTACTGCCACAATAAATCTGCAGCAGATGCAAACTCACTGGCTCTCCACTTGGCTTTGATCACCTGGACAATAGTAATATATCCACATCAGGCTGCTATTTATTGATTACAACTCAGTGTTCAACATACAATTATACCCTTAATTCCAACCAGCAGTTTGAGGATACTAGATATACCACAAAAGACATTCGTAAGTTTCTCTAGAAGTGCCATGGATGGCATTTTAATTGGTTGCATCACCATTTATTACGGAGGGGCCGTTGTCAAGGATTGGAAAAAGGTGCGGCGAGTTGTAAGTTCAGCCAGCTCCATCATGGGCAATAGCCTCCCCAGCTGCCAGCACACCTTCAAAAGCTGATGTCTCAAAAAGGGAGCATCCATCATGAAGGATTCTATCACCCAGGACGTGGCCTCTTCCCATTACTACTGTCGAGTGTGCCTTAAGATGCACACTCAACATTTCAAGAACAGCTTCTTCCCCTCCTCCATCAGATTTCTATTTCACTTTTTTCCCTCTTATTTTGCTCTACTTATTTAATTTTTTTATATATACTTTTTAAATTTATGTATTACAATATACTGCTGCTGCAAAACTTCAAATTTCATGGCATAGTCCAATGATGTTAAATCTGATTTTCCTTCTGAAAAGGAGACGCAGATCATTCTCTTGGCGCTCCTTTCTGTACTTTGTAATGATAGTTTGGCTAGCGAATTAGTGTTTTTGTTTATATAACACTCCATTGTCTATTGGGCATTTTTTTTCTCCTGTCTTTTGATGGATTTCAAAGTTACAATTCATTTTAGTTTATTACTGTTTCTGAGATTTTTAATGCAATATATTGCCTATTCTCTCTCTGGATAAAACTTGGAAAGACTCTTTCAGGCAAGAAAATATCATCTTGGATCTTTATTGACAAGTGTTAAGCTTAAAGCAGCTAAATGAATATTTTCAGAGTATAATTCTGAAAATACTTTGTAGTTAAATTCTGTGCCTTAAGATATTTTTCTGACATGACATATTAAAAGTAAAAGATGTGGGTTTTGACATCAAATAATTTAGGAGGTCTAATTCAGTAATGTAATTTAACTACTTTTTTTACAACAAATGTTGAATGTGAATGTAATTTATTATCATCTTTATCAAGTATGATAGCAGCTTTACCAGTTCCAATTTTAAGTATAGGCCTAGCAACCAAAAATGATTTAATAAAATCATTCTTCTCTATCCACTTTGCATCTCTTTGATATTTGTATATGCATCAGTCATTTACTTCAAAGCATTGAAACGAAATGGAATTGCAGTGATTAGAAAAGAAATGATGGAGGATATCATTAGTTTTCAGATTTTTTTCTTTGTTTCTTCTATGACAATTTATTTCCATTACTTTCCATGTTTCCTCCTTTTACTCACCATGTTATGCACAAAAATCTTCGTGAAGATTTCAGATTTTACAATAACCTGTCTTTAGAGTCAGAATCATGGAGAAGTACAGCACAGAAACAAGCCCTTCAGCCCATCCAGTCCATGCTAAACCATTTAGACAGCCTGCTCCCATTGACCTGCACCCAGACCATACCCTCCATACCCTTACCATCCAGCCATTATTCAAACTTCTCTTAAACATTGAAATCGAGCTTGCATGCACCACTTCTGCTGGCAGCTTGTTCCACTACTCACAAACCTCCGAGGGAAATTTTTCCACTCGTGTTCCTTTAATCTTTTCACCTTTCACCCTTAACCCATCCAACCTCCATGGAAAAAGCCTCACGGACCATAGGGTCCATGTGGTTTTCATGGCAAAATACAGAAGTAGATTGCCAGGCCTTTCTTCCGCGCAGATACTGCCGCTGCCCAGGCTGGGTTTGAACTCGGGACCATCTGCCTTGAAGTCCAGTGCTGATGCCACTACACCACCAGCTGACCCCAAATTAGGCTCACAACTTAACATAACATCCCATTTCCTGTACTCAGTACTTTGATTTATGAGGTTGTGACACCACTTTCAATGAATTATGGATCTGTATTCTCAGGTCCCTCTGTTCTACCATACTCCTCTGTGCCCTGCCGTTTACTGTGTAAGACCAACTTTGCTTGATCCTACCGAAGTGCAATACCTCACACTTGTCTGCATTAAATTCCACCTGCCGTTTTTCCAGCTGGTCTTTCTTGCTGTCTAGTACGCCCCCAATCTTGGTGTCATCTGCAAACTTCTTGATCCAGTTAACCGCATTATTATCCAGATCATTGATATAACGGACCCAGCACTGCTCCCTGCAGCACTCCAGTAGTCACCCTCTGCTACCACTCTCTGGCTTCTCCCACAAAGCCAACGTCTAATCGAATTTACTATCTCATCTTGAATGCCAAGCAATTGAACCTTCTTGGCCAACCTCCCAAGCAAGACCTTGTCAAATGCTAAAGTCTATATAGACAACTGCCTTGCCTTCATTAACTTCCCTGGTAACTTCCTCAAAACTATATGAGATTGGTTAAAACCAATCTACTGCACATCAAGCCATGCTGACTATCGCTGATCAGTCCATGTTTATCCAAATACTCGGTATATCCAGTCCCTTAGAATACCTTCCAATAACTTTCCCATTCCTGATATCAGGCTCACTGGCCTATGATTTCCTGGTTTATTTTTAGAGACTTAAACAGTGGAACAACATTAGCTATCCTCTAATACTCCAGTTCTTCACCTGTTTCAAAGGATGATTTAAATATCTCTGCTAGGGCCCCTGCAATTCCTGCACATTTCCCTCAGGGTCCGAGGGAACACTGTGTTAGACCTTGAGGATTCATCCACCCTAATTTGCCTCAAGACAGCAGCAAACACCTCCTCCTCTGTAATCTGTATAGGATCCAGGACCTCACTGCCTCGCTTCTATAGACTCTGTATACATCTCCTGAGTAAATACAGGGGCAAAAAAGCCATTTAAGATTACCACTTTCTCTTTTGGCTACACGCATAGATTACCATTCTGAATTTTGTTCCTTGCAATTCTTTTGCTCTTAACATTTTTGTAGAATCCCTGAGGATTCCTTTGTCTGCTAGGGCAACCTCATGCCACCTTTTAGCCTTCCTGATTTCTTAAGTGTTCTCTTGCATTTCTTATACTCCTCAAGTACCTTGTTTGCTCCTTCCTGCCTATACCTGCTGTGCACCTGTTTTCCCCTTAGTCAGTGCCTCAATATCTCTTGAAAACAGATCTAGGGAAAACCTTGGTTATCTTTACCTTTTATTGTGACAAGTGTAGACAAGCTTTGTACTCTCAAAATTTCACTTCTGAAGGCCTCCCTCTTACCAAGTACACCTTTGCCTAAAAACAGCCTTTCCCATTTCTCAACTTTCCAGATTTTTCTTTTGATACCATCAAAATTGGCCTTCCTCCATTTTAGAATTGCAACCCATGGGTCAAACCTATCTTTTTCCATATTTGCTTTGAAACTAATGGCATTAGAATCACTAGATACAAAATGTTCCCCTACACAAGCTTCTGTTGCATGCCCATTCTCATTCCCTAATAGCAGATCAAGGATTGCACTCTCTCTCATTGGGACTTCTGTGCACTGACTTTCTATGTCACTTCAAAACATTAAACTAATGCAAATGATATCGGAGCCCGAAAAGCAGTTTTAACTTTGAGTTTACTTTAAGCAAGGCGTGTATGTATCACATGGTAGTGTGACGATGTATGCAGTTCATGTATTTATACGTGTAACCCATAATGAATTATTTTGAATGTTTAATCAAACTGTGTATGTATGTATATGTGTGTGTATATCGCAAATATTACTAAAGTTTTAAATAAACAACACTCCCCCTGCTTTGCTGTAAAATGCATCTCAACTGTACACACAGTATATTATGTATTGCAGCTACTATATACACAGCCATACCATGGTAAATTTAAATTGTCCCATTCAAGCCTAACAATTTAATTGCTGTGGAGGATTTCCTACTCTTGTATGATAACATATTTCTAAACAAGGGAGATCCCTTTGCTTGGTAGGTGAGACTTACGGCTGTGAAACAATCAGCAGTTCTGGGGCCTGCTCTGTGGTGATTGTAGGAGCTGACTCATACTGCAGGAAGTTGTTCTGACAGTGGTATCCACCTTTCTTCCTTTACTCCTTCTACTTTGTGCTTCTTGATCTTGAGAATGTGCATTTAGCTCAAGGGAGTATTCCCTTATTAATCTTTCTATGGTCCCCTTAACAATCTGATCTCTTGTCTTGGATTCCTCATTCACAACATCATCTGACAAATCCTCTGTTTTCGCATCTCCATTAACTCCTTTCTTTGTTACTTTCCATTCAGCCAGTTGGGCTTTGGTCTTTGCACCTACTTTTACAAGCAACTTTGTCTCCCACTTGAAGTTTATCCAATAACCTTAATGTACACCAGAGTAGACTTTGGATCTTTATACTCACAAAAGCCAAATGCTTACAACTTCCCTGAAGCTCCTTGAACTCTCTTCCAGCTTAAAACCAAGTTACATTTTGCAAGTAACTGCCTTATTAACATATCAGAAGTCTTTCTCAGATACGTTGCCTGCAAAAACTGTTGTAGTCAGAGCACTGTTTCTGTCACTTTCACAATTCATCTAAGCAGCATGGTCCTTCCTTGGTCCAATATGGTTTCCAACCAAAGGCACCAAGGTTGCCACCATCATCTGCTTGTCCTCTGTTGGGCAACAGTTCATGGTGTTTGCTATGGAGACAGTTGGGGTGTCCTTCAGTACTTTTCTTAATCTGCTTTCAGTTGGGTTCATTGTAGGGGATGTGGCAGAGTTGTTTCAGCCAGTCACTTCCCCACAATACTGGTTCTCCTGATTTTACCACATAGAAGCTCAATGTGGCTTGCTGGTTGTTGTATTTCACTGTTACAAATGTCACTCCCACAGGCGTTATCTTTTCTCCAGTATAATTTCTAACTTGAATATCTGCAAGCTTCAGTTTAGTATCTTTGAAATGCCGTTCAAACTCAATTTGTGGAATGATTGAAACAGCTGAACCAGTGTCAAATTCCATTTTAATTAATTTGCATGTCACTTCTGGCATAAGCCATATTGCTTGTCTGTTGTTAATTTTTGCACTGTAAATCTCAAGACTATACAGACCTGTGTCACTCACATCATCAGATTTTTCATCAACAGCTTACAGATTTGTGCTCTTTTTGCAACTGCAAGTTAACTTTTTATCTTTTTCTCTTCTCTGTGCAGTCTGTTTATTGATGTCTGCCTGATGTATTCTCTGTATGTGACCTACTTTGTGAGCTGCCTTAATGACTATCACCCAGTAGCACCTCAGGAAGGACCTGGATCCATTGCAATTTGCCTATCGCCACAATCGGTCCAGGGCAGATACAATCTCAATGGCTCTGCACACGGCTTTAGGCTACCAGGACAACACTAACACCTATGTCAGGATGTTGTTCATTGACTATAACTCAGCATTCAATACCATCATTCCCACAATCCTGACTGAGAAGTTGCAGAACCTGGGCCTCTGTACCTCCCTCTGCAATTGGATCCTCGACTTCCAAACCGGAAGACCACAATCTGTGCAGATTGGTGATAACACCTCCTCCTCGCTGACGATCAATGCTGGCGCACCTCGGGTGTGTGCTTAGCCCACTGCTCTACTCTCTATATACCCATGACTGTGTGGCTAGGCATAGCTCAAATACCATCTATAAATTTGCTTACAATACAAATGTTGGTAGAATCTCTGGTGGTGATGAGAGGGCGTACAGGAGTGAGATATGTCAACTAGTGGAGTGGTTCTGCAGCAATAACCTGGCATTCAATGTCAGTACGACGAAAGAGCTAATTGTGGACTTAAGAAAGGGTAAGATGAAGGAGCATATACCAATCCTCATAGAGGGATCAGAAGTGGAAAAAGTGAGTAGTTTCACGTTCCTGGGTGTCAAGATCTCTGAGGCCCTAACCTGGTACCAACATATCGATGTAGTTATAAAGAAGACAAGACAGCCGCTATACTTTATTAGGAGTTTGAAGAGATTTGACATGTCAACAAATACACTCAAAAACTTCTATAGATGTACCGTGGAGAGCATTCTGACAGGCTGCATCACTCTCTGGTATGGAGGGGCTACTGCACAGGACCGAAAGAAGCTGCAGAAGGTTTTAAATCTAGTCAGCTCCATCTTGGGCACTAGCCTACAAAGTACCCAGAACATCTTTAGTGGTATCTGAGGAAGGCAGCATCCACTATTAAGGACCTCCAGCACCCAGGACATGCCCTTTTCTCACTGTTACCATCAGGTAGGAGATACAGAAGCCTAAAGGCACACATTCAGCAATTCAGGAACAGCTTCTTCCCCTCTGCCATCCAATTCCTAAATGGACATTGAACCCTTGGACACTACCTCATTTTTTAAATATATAGTATTTCTGTTCTTTTGCACAACATTTTAATCTATTCAATATACGTATACTGTAATTGATTGAGTTATTGTTATTATTTTATTATGTATTGCATTGTACTGCTGCTGCTAAGTTAACAAATTTCATACCACATACCGGTGATAATAAACCTGATTCTGATTCTGTTGTGTTTTCTGCAAGTTTCATATTTAAATCTGCATTTGTTTGGTATATGTGAGCCTTTGTCACATAGGTAACATAATTTGTTTGGCCAGGCTGATTTCTGTTTCAATGTGAATAAACTTGCAACGTTCACTTTCATTCCTGACTGCAACTCCATTGCATCTCTGTCTGCAGTTTCCATTGTCTGCGATTTCAACTGTCCTTTTAAATGTAAGTTGTGCTTCAGTAAGGAGCTATTTTTGAATGTTTTTTTTGTAAGATTCCACAAACTAAACTATCTTTTAGAGTATCATTAAGACTGAAAGTGCTCAATCTCTTCTATTCAGCCATGTACCTGGAAATGGATTTCCTTTTCTTTGATTATGCTTATGAGATCAAAGCTTTCTATAGTCAACAATAAATTTAGTTCTTAGTGTTCCTGCATCACTTTTGCAATATCAACAAACTCATATCTGAAGTGTTGGTTGGAGCAGTCAAACTTTGAAACAAACTGCATGCCTTATAAACCCTATACCCTTATCAAACTTAGTACTCTTCTCGTTGGTTATTTTACTTGCTTCTAAATACTGCTCAGTTTGCCCAGTATGTGAAATCCAATTATCTGTTGTGTAATCAAACATGTCAATCTTTCCAATGTAGCCAGGCCATTTCTGCTTTTTTTATGATTATTAAACCTGGTTCTCACTCTTTAAGAACCAATAAATCCTATCTTTCTCTTTATGAACCCACAAGTTCTTCTAATTTTTAAAAAACTCAATTATGTCTCTTCCAAAGAACATGTGTTGCGCTGCTTTTTGTAACTCAACTGTCTGCGATTTTTTAGTTCTTGTATATTTACTCACGTATTACTAAAATATTAAATACAATACTTCCCTGAATATATTTGGTAAACTCTATTCCATAGAGTCCTTTTACAGTATGGGAGTCCCAATCAATTTGTGGAAAGTTAAAAATCACCTACTATAATAACCTTGTGTTTCTTGAAACAGTCCGCAATCTCTCTGTGATGCCCTATGACTATGTTCTCACTTCCTCTCTGAATCCATTCACTGATTTACCGGAAAATCTTGTTTGCCATTTACTCAGTGGTTACTGTAGAGGTGTCATATCAGAGATTTCCACACCTCCCCTGCCTCCCTTGCAGCTTTACAAGCCTCTTGTTTTAGATTTCTGGCATTTACATGTTTTTTTGATTTTCACTATCTTAGCTTGAACAAATTGAATAGTTTCAGTACACGTGACAGCTATTCTAGCTTCTGATGTGAGCTTGATAATACTACTGTGGTAGGTGGCTTGATGATTCCAGCACAGCAGAGGTTCTTAATGGCCACAGTATGATGCATTTTGGTTCGCGCAGCAGTGAATTTATTTCCTTCATTCCTCTTCCCCTCAGTTGAAATTCAAATGTTGGAGGATATTTAGAATTCAATATATATTTTGTCAGGGAAGAATTCATGGCTTGCTTTGACACATTGATGGAAATTCAACATGAAGATAGATGTCTCATGAAATTTGCAACTGCTGATTGAATTTATATTTTCATCATCAAATGCTGTTGCCTGCAGGGGTAGTGAAATGATAAAATCTGTAGTACTTGCATCTTTCAAGTCACTGTAGTTACCATTTCTTTTAAAATGTTCTGCAATAAAAATAGATAAATGTACAATTCCCAGAGGGATAACAGCTTATCAGCTGAATTTGGCAAAGGGAAATTGATTTAAGCTCAAATTGTGAAAAATATACATTAAACTATTTTTTAGTGAATTACTTGTATTGAATAATTTTGGGTAAATCTGTAAATAGTTGTTACTACAGTGAATACAGGAAACAGAAAACCAATGAAGCAAATCTGTGTGATTCATCATCCTAGTTCATTTTGTTAACAATATGGTTTAGAATACATTTTTATGTAGAGTATAGTTCTATATCAGTTTCTCAAAGATTCAAGGATTTCATTACAAGCACTGCTAACCAAATGCATTTCTAAAATGTTCTAAGACCTGATGCAACAAAACGTCTGACTTGCAGGGGTGCCCTACCTTGTAGAGCACCCAGGGCTGAGTCCCAACTCTGAAGCTACCCCTCTGATGCCCACTTAACTACTGAAGCAGTCTATTCCACTTAAGGACATTCAGACATGTATGGGAAAAACAGTTTACATTACAGGCCAGCTGAATCCTCTCCAGGTCAACCCAGATGAAATCACTTGCCTTCCAATACTGTATTGATAATTACGCTTCAGGCCTCCCAGGACTGGCCAGACACAGCCATTTACCTCAGTAAGAAAGCTGGGCTGCAGGTGAGACTGAAACATTGTGGATTCAAGTCAACCCTTCCTACATACCAGTAAGAATGCCATGGCGACTGGATTATAGGCACTGAGCATGGGTCCGTGGTGCAGAAGGGAAAGAGAGAAAAAGGGAGCGGTAGTGAAAGGGGACTTGATAGTGAGGGGAGCAAACAGGAGATTCTGTGGACATGAACGAGACACCTGGATGGTATGGTGCCTTCCAGGTGTCAGAGTCAGGGATGTCTCAGATCACGTCCACAACATTTTGGAGAGCGAGTGGCAGCAGTCAGATGTTTTGGTACATATTGGTACCAATGGCATAGGAAGGAAAAGCAATGAGGTCCTGAAAAGAGAACTTAGAGAGCTGGGTAGAAAGCTGAGAAGCTGGACCTCCCAGGTAGTAATTTCTGGATTGCTGCCTGTGCCATGCACCAGTGAGGGTAGAAATAGGATGATTTGGCAAATTAATGTGTGGCTGAGAATGACGATACTTGAGGTTTTGTATCTAAATGTGTGTAGTATAAGAAATATGGTGGATGATCTTGTTGCACTATTACAGATTGCCAGGTATGATGTTGTGGCCATCACTGAATCGTGGCTGGAGGATGGTTGTAGTTGGCAGCTGAATGTCCAAGGTTACACGTTATATCGGAGGGATAGGAAGGTAGGCGGAGGGGATGGTGTGGCTCTACTGGTAAAGAATGGCATCAAATCAGTAGAAAGATGTGACATAGGATTGGAAGATGTTGAATCCTTGTGGGTTAAGTTAAGAAACTGCAAGGGTAAAAGGACGTTGATAGCATATATACAGGCCTCCCAGCAGTAGCTGGGAGGTGGACCACAGGTTACAACAGGAAATAGAAAAGGCGAGTCAAAAGGGCAATCTTATGGTAGTCATGGAGATTTAAAATGCAGGTCGATTGGCAAAATCAAGTTGGTAATGGATCTCAAGAGTGAGTTTGTTGAATGCCTAAGAGATTGTTTTTTTAAAGCAGTTTGTCGTTGACCCTGCTAGGGAATCAGCCATACTGGATTGGGTGTTATGTAATGAACTGGAGGTGATTGGGGGGCTTAAGGTAAAAGAACCCTTAGGAACCAGTGATCACAATATGATTGTGTTCAACTTGAAATTTGATAGTGAGAAAGTAAAGTCTGATGTAGCAGTATTTCAGTGGAGTAAAGGAAATTACAGTGGGATGAGAGAGGAGTTGGCCAAAGTAAACTGGAAGGAGATGCTGACAGAGATGTCAGCAGAGCAGCAATCGAATGTGTTTCTGGGAAAAATGAGGAAGGTGAAGGACATGTGTATTCCAAAAATGAAGAAATACTCAAATGGTAAAATAGTACAACCGTGGCTGACAAGGGAAGACAAAGCTATTGTAAAAGTAAAAGGAAGGGCAAACGACAAAGCGAAAATTAGTAGGAAGATAGAGGATTAGGAAGTTTTTAAAAACCTTCAGACAGCAACTAAAAAAAAATCATCAGAAGGGAAAAGATGAAATATAAAAGCAAGCTAGCGAATAATATCAAAGTGGAGAATAAAAGTTTTTTCAAGTATGTTAAAAATAAAAGAGTAATGAGAGTGGATATAGGACCGCTAGAAAATGAGGCAGGAGAAATAATAACGGGGGACCAGGAGATGGATGATGAACTACATGATTATTTTGCGTCAGTCATCGCTGTGGAAGACACTAGCAGTATGCCTGATGATGCAGTGTGTGTAGGAAGAGAAGTGGGTGCAATTGCTGTTACAAGAGAGAAGGTGCTCAAAAAACTGAAAGACCTAAAGGTACATAAGTCACCCAGACCAGAGGAACTACACCTCAGGGTTATGAAAGAGGCAGCATTAGAGATTGTGGTGGCATTAGAAATTATCTTTCAAAAATTACTGCATTCTGGCATGGTGCCAGAGGACTGGAAAATTGCAAATGTCACTCCATTCTTTAAGAAAGGAGGAAGGCAGCAGAAAAGAAATTATGGACCAGTTACACACACAAAATGCTGGTGGAACGCAGCAGGTCAGGCAGCATCTAAAGGGAGAAGTGCTGTCAACGTTTCAGGCCGAGATCCTTTGAAGGGTCTCAGCCCAAAACGTCGACAGCGCTTCTCCCTATAGATGCTGCCTGGCCTGCTGTGTTCCACCAGCATTTTGTGTGTGTTGTTTGAATTTCCAGCATCTGCAGATTTCCTTGTGTTTGCCTTATAGACCAGTTAGCCTGACCTCAGTGATGGGAAGATGTTAGAGTCAGTTGTGAAGGATGAGGTGATGGAGTACTTGGTGACACAGGACAAGATAGTACAAAGTCAGCATGGTTTCCTTCAGGGAAAATCCTGCTGGAATTCTTTCAGGAGATTACAAGTAGGATCGATAAAGGGGATGCAGTGGATATTGTTTATTTGGACTTTCAGAAGGCCTTTGACAAGATGCCACACGAGGCTGCCTACCAAGTTGAGCCCATAGTATTACAGGAAAATTACTAACATGGTTAGAGCATTGGGTGATTTGTAGCAGGCAGCTAGTAGGGAAAAAAGGATCATTTTCAGTTTGGCTGCCAGTGACTAGTGGTTTTCCGCAGGCGTCGGTGTTGGGACCACTTTTTCTGCTGTATATAAATGATTTAGATGTTGGAATAGATGGCTTTGTTGTCAAGTTTGCAGATGATATGAAGATTGGTGGAGGGGCAGGTAGTGTTGAGGAAACAGGTGAGATGCCCAAGGATTTAGAAAGATAGCAGAATGGGCAAGAAAGTGGCAAATGAAATACAGTGTTGAAAAATGCATGGTCTTGCACTTTGGTAGTAGAAATAAATGTGAGGACTATTTTCCAAACAAGGAGAAAATACAGGAATCTGAGATGCCGAGGGACTTGGGAGTCCTTGTGCAGAACACCCTGAAGGTTAACTTGTAGATTGAATTGATGGTGAGGAAGGCAAATGCCATGTTAGCATTCACTTCAAGAGGTCTAGTATACAAGATCAAGGATGTGATGCTGAGGCTTTATAAGGCACTGGTGAGGCCTCACCTTGAGTATGTGAACAGTTTTGGGCCCCTCATATTAGAAAAGATGTGCTGGCATTGGAGAGGGTCCAGAGGATGATTCCAGGAATGAAAGGGTTATCATATGAGGAGCATTTGATGGCTCTGGGTCTGTTCTCGCTAGAATTCAGAAGGATGGGGGGATCTCATTGAAACCTTTCGAATGTTGAAAGGCCTAGACAGAATAGATGTGGAAAGGATGTTTCCCATGGTGGGAGAGTCCAGGACAACAGGGCACAGCCTCAGGATAGAGGGGCACCCTTTCAAAACAACAATGTGGAGAAATTTCTTTAGCCAAAGAGTAGTGAATTTATGGAATTTGTTGCTACCTGCAGCTGTGGGGGTCAGGTCGTTGGGTGTATTTAAGGCAGAGATTGATAGGGTCTTGATTGGACATGGCATCAAAGGTTACGGGGAGAAGGCCAGGAGCTGGGACTGAGGAGGAGAAAGAAAAAAGGATCAGCCATGATTGAATAGTGGAGCAGACTCGATGGGTCAGATGACCTAATTCTGCTTCATGTCTTATGACCTAATGTCAGCACATTGAGCAGGCCAGAGGCTGTAGCAAGTGTTAGGGCATATTTTGGAGTTAGGGTAAAATCTCAAATTAATTTCAACAACAACCAACCTTCAGATGTGAATGTGGATTGTAGATTGAATTTAAAATGCAACTCTGAACAATCGTTTTTGTTGGAGCTGCAGACTGGAGTTGATTGCAAATCAGTAAATACTCGTTCATTCACTTGATGTCTGTATATGTATAAACACAGCTAGAGGGAGACAATGCTGATTAACATTCATTTTGTAAAGGAGGTGAAAAAATATATGTAATTCAAAGGAAGTATTGGAGATGCATTGTAACTATAGAATTGTTCTGCTGTTACCTTTGATCTTTAGCATATAAAACAAACACCACCCACAGCAAAAAGTCAGTTCATGACACACGCAAGATTATTTGCACCCCCATAAACTCCAACAATCTTGAAGCTTAACACCATGCAGAACAAGTCAACTTGCTCATCCACTAACCAAAATAAGTTCTCTCTCCACCACTGACATGCTAACTATTATCTGTGCCATTTACCAAATGCATTGCAGTTACCAACACTGCACTGACACCATTACATGCAGGTTCCCTCAAAGTCGAACACAATCACAATCCTCAGTCAGAAGAGGACAAGATTATTGCTGGGTGATATTCTGGAACTGCCTCGCTAATTTTACTTCGGAAATATCTATATCTGGAGACCACATTCAAGATGGTCTGCCCTGTTTGATGTTTTTTTAAAAAAATTGAATTGAACCATGGAGTACCTGAGCCAGGAAAGTTTCAAATTTGGTTTTACTTTAGATTACTAATCCTGGGAGTGACCACTGCAGTGTTGTACTTGGGCTGAGCTTTAAGGGAGAAAGAGGGTCACCCTTTTGGCTCTTATTTTTGTTTAACTGATTCTTACTAGCTGGTCATGTGTGTTTTCTATCAGTGATTGAGTATCTTATCTAACACTGAGTTGGCAAGGTATTAATAGATTTAAAGATCCTGGGATGTAATAGCCTGTTGGACAGGCAGGGGAATGAAAAATCAGCAGTCCATTCTTTTTGCAAACATGGTGTAAGTGAGTCACCTGACCCAACTGTTAATCATTAAGTGGTTGGTCACTTTTGTTAAGAATAAATGTCACTATCATAATGCCTGTGATATATGATACTTTTCATTGAATTATTGTACTTAAATTACTTTACTGTCGCATCACCCTTCCCCTTAGACAAAAGTTCAAGTGTCGGGTTTTTGGAAACTGCTTTAAAAATAGACTTCTATTCTGTGAAGGAAAACTGATCAATACACATTTTGTCTAATTGTGGCAGAATAAATGGTTAAAAAAATTACATTGATATTTTTGGAAAAAACAACTCTAAATGCTGAAAAATAAACAAATTAACAGGAGTATACTTACATTTTCCAGCCAGTTATTCAAATCTCTCTACATATTTCAAGATGGATTATTTCTTAAGATTGTAAGGTCCTTAGTTGTGTTTACCAAGAGGAAACTTGGAGCAATTGTTTTTCATTAATTTTTGCAACATTATGGGATGTGTGGTTAGTCCCTATACTTAGTGCAGGGCAATTAAGAAGGGCCAATAAATGTTGATGTTGCCAACAACATTTATATCCTGTGAATACATAAATTCTGAAAAGAGATGCAACAACTTCCAACAGTAATACACTTTTTCTGCATAACCTCCCCCACCCCCGCCCCAATTCTGCCCTGTCTCTTGTGCACAGTTTTCTCATATGCATTTTTCACACTGTGGCCACTTTGTTAGGTACGTCACACAGTGGCCACCAAGTTTGTTCATGGTCTTCTGCTGCTATAGACCATCCACTTCAAGGTTCAATATGTTGTATGTTCAGAGATGCTCTTCTCAACACCATGTTTGGTTATACAAGTTACTGTCGCCTTCCTGTCAGCTTGAATTTGTCTGACCATCCTCTCTGACCTCTCATTAACAAGGCATTTTTGCTCACAGAACTGCTGGATGATTTTTGTCTTTAGCACCATCATCTGTAAACTCTATAGAGACTTGTGAGTTACAATCCTAAGAGATCAGCAGTTTCTGAGATGCTCAAAGCATCCCGTCTGGCACCAACAATCATTCCACGGACAGTGTCAATTCGATTACATTTGTTCCCAATGCCGATGCTTGGACTAAAGAACAACTGAACCTCCTGACCATGTCTGCATGTTTTTATGCATTGAGTTGCTGCCACATGATTGGCTGATTAGATATTCACATTAATGAGCAGATGTAAAGGTGGCCAATAAAGAGGTCATTGAGTGTATGAAAGATGTGAAGTAGTCTTTATGAGATACAATTTTTATATCCTCTATGAATTGTGTACATAGAGCATTTAAAAAATCAACAGAAAGGTAGGGCACACAACCCTACTCTTTTGTCCTTTAAAATCATAAGATCATTCAGCCCATTGAGTCTAAACCATTATTCTATCATAGCTGATTTATTATCTCTCTCAATCCTGTTCTCCTGCCTTCTCTCTGTAACCTTTGAGTGCCTTTAACAATCAAGAGCTTATCAACTCCTTTTTAAATATACCCAATGACTTGGCCTCCATGGCCGTCTGTGGCAATGAATTATACAGATTCATCACCCTCTGGCTAAAGTAATTCCTCCTCACCTCTACTCCATATACACTTTATCTCAGTCTTTCAATATTTAATAGGTTTCAATAAGATCCCTTTTCATTCTTCTAAACGCCAGTGGTACAGGCCCAGAGCCATCTAATGCTCCTCATACATTAACCCTTTCCCAGGTTAATTTTTTTTGAATTTCCTCTGGGCCCTCGCCAATGCCAGCACATATTTATTTAGATACGGGGCCCAAAACAACTCTTAGTACTCCAAATGTGAACTGACCGACGCTTTATAAAGCCACAGCATTACATCCTTGCTTTTATATTCTAGTTCTCTTGAAGAGACTGCTAACATTGCATTTACCTTCCTTACCGCCAACACAACCTGCAAGTTGACCTTTAGGGAATCCTGCCCTAGGACTCCCAAGTTCCTTTGCAGCTCTGATTTCTGAATATTCTCCTGTTTAGAAAATAGTCTACACCTTTGGTCCTTCTACAAAACCTATTTCCCCATTCTCCTCATCTGAGTCCTTCTGCAGATTCTCTGCTTCCTCAACACTACCGGTCCTTCCACCTATCTTCATATCCTCTGCAAACTTGGCACAAAGGCATCAATTTCGTTATCCGGGTTGTTGACATCTAACATAAAGAGAAGCAGTCCAAACAGTGACCCCTAAGGAACACCACTTGTCTCTGGCAGCTGACCAGAAAAGGTCCCCTTTTTTCCCCACTCTTTGCCTCCTGCCAGTCATCCAATCTTCTATCCATCTTTGTATCTTTCCTGTAATACCATGAGCTCTTGTTTAGCAGCCTCATGTGCAGCACCTACTCAAAGGCCTTCTGAAAATCTAAGTAAACAGCATCCTCTGACTACCCTGCCTGTTATTTCCTCCAAGAATTCCAACACATTTGTCAGGCAAGATTTCCCCTTGAGGAGACCACGTTGAGATCAGCCTATTTTATCATATGTCTCCAAGAACCCAGAAACCTCATCCTTAACAATGGACTACAGCATCTTCCCTGAAGTTAGGCTAGCTGGACAAAATTTCCTGTCTTTTGCTTCTCTCCCTTTAAGAATAAAGTGACATTTGCAATTCTCTAGTACTCCAGAGCTATTCCAGATCTAGTGATTCTTCAAATACCATTTCTAATGCCTCCGCAATCTCTTCAGCTACCTCTTTCAGTATCCAGGGATATAATGCATCTGGTTCAGGTGATTTATTTACCTTCAGACCTTTCAGCTTCTCAAGCACTTTCTCCTTAGTAGTAGCAACGACACTCTCTTCTGCCATTTGACACTCTTCAGTTTGTTGCCTACTTCTGGTGTTTTAAACAGTGAAAAATGACGCAAAATGCTTACTGAATTCATCCCCCATTGTAACATCATGATATGTTGTTTAGCCTGAACTTCATTTTTATTTTATTAAGATACAGTGTGGAGTAGCCCTTCTGACCCTTCGAGCCATGCTGCCCAGCAGTCCCCCAGTTTAATCCCAGCCTAATCCAAATACAAATACTTTATTGTCCCCAAACAATTGATACTAGAGCATACAATCATCACAGTGATTTTTTTCTGTGCTTCGCACTCCCTGAAGTACAAATCATGTAAATATAATAAAAATTTAAATTATAAATCATATTTAGAAAATAGAAAAGGGAAAGTATGGTACTGCAAGTCAGGTCCTGATATTTGGAAGGTACAGCCCAGATCCGGGTCAGGATCCGTTCAGCAGTCTTATCACAGTTGGAAAGAAGCTGTTCCCAAATCTGGCTGTACGTATCTTCATGCTCCTGAACCTTCTCCCAGAGAGAAGTGGGACAAAAAGTGTGTTGGCTGGGTGGGACTTATCCTTGATTACCCTGGCAGCACTGCTCCAACAGCGTGTGGTATAAAGTGAGTCCAACGATGGACGATTGGTTTGTGTGATGTGCTGGGCTATGTTCATGATCTTCTGCAGCTTCTTCCGGTCTTGGACAGGACAACTTCCATACCAGGTTGTGATGCACCCTAGAAGAATGCTTTCTCTAAAAATTAGTGAGGGTTTTAGGGGACAGGCCAAATTTCTTCAGCTTTCTCAGGAAGTAAAGGTGCTGTTGGGCCTTCTTGGCAGTGGACTCTGCTTGGTTAGACCAAGTCAGGTCATTTGTGATATTCACCCCGAGGAACTTAAAACTTTTGACCTGTTCCACCTGTGCACCACCGATGTCGATGGGGTTGTGCGGTCCGCTACTCCTTCTGAAGTCAACAACCAATTCCTTCGTCTTGCTGACGTTGAGGGATAGGTTATTATCTTTGCACTATGCCACTAAGTTCTTAATTTCCTCTCTGTACTCAGATTCATCATTACCCAAGATAAGGCCTACAATTGTGGTGTCATCAGCAAACTTATATATTGAGTTCAATGGAAACTTGGCTACACAATCATGGGTGTAGTGAGTACAGCAGGGCGCTGAGTACACAGCCTTGTGGGGCACCGGTGCTCAGAGTGATTGTAGAGGAGAGCTTGTCCCCTATCTTTAAAGCCTGGGTCCTGTTTGTGAGGAAGTTGAAAATCCAGCTGCAGGTCTGAGTGCTAAGACCCAGGTTCCGGAGCTTAGGAATCAGTTTATTTGGAACGATGGTATTAAAGGCAGAGCTGTAATCGATGAAAATCACGGGACAATTTGCAATAACCAATTAACCTACCAACCAGTGTGTCTTTGGACTGTGGATGGAAACTGGAGCACCTGGAGGAAATCCACACGGTCAAGGGGAGAACATATTTTCCCATTCTATAATCATTCCTACCTGAGTAGGACAGAAATCCAGCTTGGTGTTGAATATATTTAATAACACATCAACCACAACTCCCTGAGGTAGAGAATTCCAAATTTACTCTTTATCTCAGTGGATGATCCCTTTTCCTGAGATCCTGTCTCTAAGACCCTGCCCATGGAGGCAGCCAGTGTAGATGAAAGCACAACATTTATTCCACCATGCTGTAAAATCTTGTATGTTTCAATGAAATAATCTCTGGTTCCTCAAAACTGTAGCTTCTTTCGGCTCAGTCTATTTAAATGTTCTTCACAAGGCAAAGCCCTCATCCCAGCAATTCATCTGGTAAACTTTCTAGAAGACAAGGTCTCTTTAAGGACAAATTGTAGTACTCTAGGTATGTTTTAAACAAAGTCTTGTACAATTACTAGATTCTCTTATTATTATACTTCGGCCACCTTGTAATTAAGGCCAGTATTTCTTGTAGCAACCTTGATAACCAGCTACATCTGCATATTAACTTTGTGGTCAGTACAAAGATACCCTGACTACTTTGGTGTCTCGCCATTCAAATAAAACTCATTATTCTATATACTAACGTGAATAGTTTGTATTTCTGCACAGTGTCACTTTGCTCATCCACTCATAAAATTTTGCATATTCTTCAACTTAATTATCCACGTAACTTTCTGTCTGAAAAAGTCTTGGATAACCATTGTGACTTCATCAGGGAAATGAATATAGTGGCACGTAGATGCCACTAGCTGCAATTGCTGACTTAATAATGCCCTTTTCTTTTGTCCACGTTAATATGAACAAAAGCTCCATTAGCTCTTGTGTAGTCATCTTTTAGATCACATTTTATGGAATGCCTTTTGGAAATCTAAACATATTACATCCACTGACATCTCTTTATCTACCATGTCTCGTAAATCATGCAAGTATGCTAACAAATTTGTTAAAAGAGAGAAAGGGAAATAATTGGCTTTTATGAGTATTCCTCAATTTATGAATGTTTAATTTACAATTTTTTGAGAATGTGGCCTCAATTGTCAAAATTATTTTTTCATTCCAATAAATGGCACCTTGTTTGCTATAGGAATAGTACCAAGATGTCCACAGTGTATTTCACCCAGCCCTTTAAGTTTGCAGTCTTGTAAATTGAGGAATGGCTGAGTAGAAAATGGATATTTTCCTGTAATTGCTCCAAGTACAAATGATCTGTATAAACTTCTAAAGGCATGATTATCCTTCCTTTTCCAAATGAGTTCATCTTTTGCGGGGAAATTGGCCGATCATGTGGCAGCAACTCAATGCATGAAAGCATGCAAGAGGCAAGTGGCTTGTTGTAAAATCAGGTGTATACCATTTTAAGAATTGTTGCAAATGACCAGGTACTCCCGACATATGGAGCAGGGCAAAGTCAGTTGTTCTGTATTTTTGCAAGCCAAGTTATTTTATATCTCTCTAAATTCTTATTGATAATACACATTCTTAGTTTAAATTACTGGCAATCACCTGATAACTTTTGAAGGAAACAAATAGTAAGGGATTAGGAGAGTTAATTAGTTACAGTTTAACTGAAAAATAAGAGAGAAAGGATGGAATCATTAGCAATTGTAAACTGGAAAAATTCATCAACGGATTGTATCATCATCATATCACTAATTTCCCCAATATCGACGTATGTCATGTATGTTGTGTGAAAAATTTGTAATTACTGTCTAGTCATCACCTTCTTTCACATGGCTACCACATTCATGAACAGAAGTGCTTTTTGTGTTTTCGATGTGTTCAAAATTATAATTCGCAAAACTGTATTTCCCCCGCTAATTTAATTACTCTAATATCTCTTTTGGGTCATTATAAATAAGATAACTTTTTGTTTCATTTATAATGACCAGTGAATTAACAGGTAACCAGCTTATGAAATACTAAATCATGCATTATTGCATATAATGTGATATTGTTGTTGGAGAAAAGTTCAGGGGAAAATACTTGAAAAGATTCCCTCTTCATTTCTGTGAGGAGTCAAAGTAAAATATATTTTCCTAAATATATTAATGGGAGAGAAGTACTCTTGATCTTTTGATTAAAATCTTTAAATACAGGTATAAGACTGATTCATGTCACACAACACACAAACAGACTTTTTATGGAACTCGTGGACCCAAGCTATAATTTGGAGAAGTGAGTGAATTAAAGGAAAAACTTTTCAATATAACACAAGCTCAGCCAGGTAATTGAGGGTATTTGTGACCAAGGGGGACAAGTTGGGTCTTTGTTTATGAAGGACCTTCTGATTATCCTAATGTGGAATGGTGTTATAGAAGGGTTGGATGTCCACGCTGAAGATGAAGTACCTGGAACCTGAAAACTGGAAACAGTCTAACTTTACAGAGAGTATCAGAGGTGTCAGGGATGTGAGAAGAGACTCAACATAGTTGTGTTGGGCAAGGTTAAAACACTGCATCTCCCAGATTAGTCTTGCCTGTGGATGTTCAGGGGATGATCAAGTAGGAGGGCGTGGAGAGAAGATCTGAGAAAATTTGATTAATAACTATTTGGGGAAATAATAGCCTAATGATCAGGGCTTGGGGCCCTCGCCTTTGAGTGCAGGATTGATATTGATGTTGGAGTTAGTCTTATGTGAGCATGCTGCAAATTTAGAAGTGTTATAGTTAAAATTAAGTGAGTAAGAATAGAATATGCATTGTTAAGTAGCAGAAGGTTAGTGGTTGCAATCGAAGTGACACATTGCATAATTAGTCCACTGCAGGACTAATTCTAGGAGGGTTTCTCAAACCATGATCCCTTTTTATTTTGGCATGCATGTACAGTGGTGCTAAAATGTTTGTGAACCCTATTGAATTTTCTTTATTTCTACATAAACATGACCTAAAATGTGATCAGATCTTCATGCAAGTCCTAGAACTAGATAAAGAGGACCCAATTAAATAAATAACACAAAAAACATTATACTTGTTCATTTATTTATTAAGAAAACTGATCCAATATTGCATGTATTTGTTGGAAAATGTATGTGAACCTCTGGGGTAATGCCTTTTAAAAAGCTATTTGGAGTCAGGTATTCCAGTCAATGAGATGAGATTGGAAGTCTGGGTTGTAGAGGTGCCCTGCCCTATTTTTTTTAAAGAAAAGACACACTGAGTCAGGTTACTGACAGAACCTACTCTTCTCAAGAAAGATCCATTTATGTGTATCCTGCTTCAATCAAAAAAAATTTCAGAGGACCTTAGAAGAAGAATTGTAGAGATGCATGAAGCTGGAAAAGGCTACAAAAGCATTTCTAAAAACCTGAATATTCATCAGTCCACAGTAAGAGAAATTGTCTCCAAACAGAGGAAACTCAGTACTGTTGCTACTCTCTGTAGGAGTGGGCATCCTGCGAAGATCACACCAAGAGCAGAACATGCAATGCTGAAGGAGGTGAAAAAGAACCCAAGGGTAACGGCAAAAGACCTGCAGAAATCTCTAGAACATGCTAACGTCTCTGTTCATGTGTCCACTATAAGAAAAACACTGAACAAGAATGCTGTTCATGGAAGGACACCATGGAGAAACCACTGCTCCAAAAAAAAACTGCTGTGTCCCAATTTGCAAAAGACCACCTGGATGTTCTACAAAACTTCTGGAACAATGTTCCATGGACAGATGAGACAAAAATTCAGGTTTTTAGCAGAAATACACATTGCAACGTCTGGAGGAAAAAGGGCACTGCACACCAACACCAAAATCTCATCCCACCAGTGAAGCATGGTGCAAGGAGCATCATGGCTTGGGTCTGCTTTGCTGCATCAGGACCTGGACAGCTTGGAATCGTTGAGGGAACAATGAATTCAAAATTGTATCAAGACATTTTACAGGAGAATATCAGGGTACCAGTCCGTCACCTGAAGCTTAGTAGAAGCTTGATAATGCAGCAAGACAATGATCCAAAAGACAAGAGTAAATCAACAACGGATTGATTTAAAAAGAAGAAAATTTGTGTTTTAGAATGGCCGAGTCAAAGACCTGCCCGTAATTCTATAGAAATGTTGTGGAAGGACCTGAAGCAAGCAATTCATGCAAGGAAACCCACCAACATCCCAGAGTTGAAGCAGTTTTGTAAGGAAGAATAGCCTAAAATTCCTCTAAGCCAATGTGCAGGACTGGTCAACAGTTATCAGAAACATTTGGTTGAAGTTATTGCTGTATGGGGGGGGGGGGGGGGGGTCACACCAGTTACTGAAAGCTCATGTACTTTTTCCACAAATACATGTAATATTGGATCATTTTCCCCAAAGAAAAAATAAATAAGTATAATGTTTTTTTGTGTAATTTATTTAATTAATTGTGTTCTCTTTATCTAGTTTGAGGACTGGATGAAGGTCTGATCACATTTCAAGTCACATGTATGCAGAAATATAGAAAATTCTACAGGGTTCACAAATTATCGAAGGCAATCTTAAGAACCTGATTAGCTTTGCAATTCCCGTGGTGCTAGGAAGTGGACCAGAGAGATACAGAATTGTGTGACAAATCATGTGTCACACTCCAAGTTGAAAATAGATGGAGTTTTCAAAACAAGGCCACTTGCAGGCCATTTCTAGGAAAGGCTACTACATAAGAAAACTAAATAGAAAGATCAAAACTTAAGTGTTTTCCTGTTTCCTTCCAATGGTGAATAAGTGGAATACATATTTATTCCACTCACTTTCTTCGTAGAGCACATTGCTCAGCAAAACTGGACAGGGGAAATGGATTCTGTAAATTACTTGGCAGTGTTCCAATTTTTTTTTACAAGTTTTTTTTGCTGATCTGTGGTATATTTATCAGTTTATAAATATACATTTTATTTACTCTTGTTTAAAAGCAAGCTTGGAAGTTGTACAGTGGCATACAAAAGTTTGGGCACCCCAGTCAGAATTTCTGTTACTGTGAATAGTTAAGTGAGTAGAAGGTGAACTGATCTCTGAAGGTCATGAAGTTAAAGATGATACATTCTTTTCAACATTTTAAACAAGATTGGTGTATTATTTTTGTTTTGTACAATTTTAGAATGAAAAAAGGAAAGGAGCACCATGCAAAAGTTTGGGCACCCCGAGAGATTTGAGCTCTCAGATAACTTTTACCAAGGTCTCAGACCTTAAAGAGCTTGTTAGGGCTATGGCTTGTTCACAGTCATCATTAGGAAAGGCCAGGTGATGCAAATTTCAAAGCTTTATAAATACCCTGACTCCTCAAACCTTGTCGCAGCAATCAGCAGCCATGGGCTCCTCTAAGCAGCTGCCTAGCACTATGAAAATTAAATAAATGATGCCCACAAAGCAGGAGAAGGCTATAAGATAGTGGAGGTGCGTGCGCTGCTGAGGTCCCGTGACTCCGCCTTCAGAGCAGGTGACAAGGCAACTCTAACAACAGTGAGGGCCAAACTGCCTTGGGCCATCAGAGAGGCGAAGCGTGCACACGCCCAGCGAATCCACAGCCACTTCCAGGACAGCAGCGACACACGGCACATATGGAGGGGCATCCAGGACATCACTAACTATAGGACAACATCATCTGACTGTGCGGGGGATGCCTCCCTCCCAGATGCGCTGAATAACTTCTACACTCATTTTGAGGCGGAAAATGACATGGTGGCGAGGAAGTCCACCCCTCCTACAAATCACCAGGTGCTGTGACTCACCCTTGCATTTGCCATCACCCTCCACCTGCCCTAACCCACCTGGACAAAAAAGACACGTACGTTCGGATGCTGTTCATAGGCTTCAGTTCAGCATTCAACACAATCGTCCCTCAGAAACTGATTGGAAAGCTGAGCCTACTGGGCCTGAACACCTCCCTCTGCAACTGGATCGTAGACTTCCTGAGTGGGAGACCTCAGTCAGTCCGGATCGGGAGCAGCATCCCCAACACCATCACACTGAGCACGGGGGCTCCCCAGGGCTGTGTGCTCAGTCCACTGTTGTTCACTCTGCTGACCCAAGACTTGTGTTACAACACACAGCTCGAACCACATCATCAAGTTCGCCGAAGACACGACCGTGGTGGGTCTCATCAGCAAGAATGACGAGTCAGCATACAGAGAGGAGGTGCAACAGCTAACAGACTGGTGCAGAGCCAACAACCTGTCTCTGAATGTGAACAAAACAAAAGAGATGGTTGTTGACTTCAGGAGGGCACAGAGCGACAACTCTCCACTGAACATCGATGGCTCCTCGGTAGAGATCGTTAAGAACACCAAATTTCTTGGTGTTCACCTGGTGGAGAATCTCACCTGGTCCCTCAACACCAGCTCCATAGCAAAGAAAGCCCAGCAACATCTCTCCTTTCTGCGAAGGCTGAGGAAAGTTCATCTCCCACCCCCCCCACCCCCCCATTCTCATCACGTTCTACAGGGGTTGTATTGAGAGCATCCTGAGCAGCTGCATCACTGCCTGGTTCGGAAATTGCACCATCTCAGATTGCAAGACCCTGCAGCAGATAGTGAGGTCAGCCGAGAAGATCATCGGGGTCTTTCTTCGGGGCCATTACGGATATTTACACTGCATGCTGCATTTGCAAGGCAAACAGCATTATGAAGGACCCCACGCACATACAAACTCTTCTCCCTCCTGCCATCTGGGAAAAGGCACCGAAGCATTCGGGCTCCCACAACCAGACTATATAACAGTTTCTTCCCCCAAGCTATCAGACTCCTCAATACCCAGAGCCTGGACTGAAACCAACTTACTGCCCTCTACTGTGCCTATTGTCTTGTCTATTATTTATTATAATGCCTGAACTGTTTTGTGCACTTTATGCAGTCCTGGGTAGGTCTGTAGTCTAGTGTAGTTTCTTTTTTTCTGTGTTGTTTTTACATAGTTCAGTGTAGTTTTTGTACTGTTTCATGTAGCACCATGATCCTGAAAAACATTGTCTTGTTTTTACTGTGTACTGTACCAGCAGTTATGGTCGAATTGACAATAAAAAGTGACTTGACTTGAGAAGATAGCAGAGCATTTTCAGGTAGCCGTTTCCTCAGTTCGTAATGTAATTAAGGAATGACAGTTAACAGGAATGGTGGATATCACATTGAGGTCTGAGAGAACTACTCGTAGGTTTGCTAGAAAGGGAAATCAAAACCCCCGTTTGACTACAAAAGACCTTCAGAAAAATTTAGCAGCCTCTGGAGTGTTGGTGCACTGTTCTGCTGTGCAGCAACACCTGCACAAATCTGATCTTCATGGAAGAGTCATCAGAAGAAAACTTTTCCTGCGTCCTCACCACAGTATTTAGCATCAGAAGTTTGCAAAGGAACATCTAAACAGGCCTGATGCATTTTGGAAACAAGTCCTGTGGACTGATGGTTAAAATAGAATTTTTTGGCTGCAATGAGCAAAGGTATGTTTGGAGAAAAAGGGTGCAGAATTTCATGAAAAGAACACCTCTCCAACTGTTAAGCACAGGGGTGGATCGATCATGCTTTGGGCTTGTGTTGCAGCCAGTGGCATGGGAAACATTTCACTGGTAAAGAGAAGAATGAATTCAACTAAATACCAGCAAATTCTGGAAGCAAACATCACACTGCCTGTAAAAAAAAAGCTGATGATGAAAAGAGGATGGCTTCTACAAGATAATGATCCTAAACACACCTCAAAATTCACAATGGACTACCTCAAGAGGCACAAGCTGAAGGTTTTGCCGTGGCCCTTACAGTCCCCCTACCTAAGCATCATCGAAAATCTGTGGATAGACCTCAAAAGAGCAGTGCATGCAAGACGGCCCAAGAATCTCACAGAACTAGAAGCCTTTTGCAAGGAAGAGTGGACGAAAATCCCCCAAACAAGAAATGAAAGACTCTTACCTGACTACAGAAAGCGTTTACAAGCTGTGATACTTGCCAAAGGAAGAGTTACTGAGCACTGATCATGCAGGGTGCCCAAACCTTTGTTTTGGGCCCTTTTCCTTTTTTGTTGTTTTGAAACTGTAAAAGATGGAAATAAAGAAGTAATCTTACTTAAAATATTAAAGACATGTGTCATCTTTAACTTTATGCCTTTTGGAAATCAGGTCATCTTTTAATCGCTTAGCTATTCACAGTAACAGAAATTTTGACCAGGGGTACCCAAACTTTTGCATGCCACTGTATGTCATTAAAGTAAAATGGTTCCTAATAATCAAATTTAAAAACTAGCATTGCATAAGATGTACAATTACCTTAACAGGTAAGATACGAAGAATGGATTGAGAGAAAGATATGATGACAAATGTGAAAATCAAATCCCATTGTTTTTCAAGGTGATGAGTTAATAGATATTAAATGTTTCTTGTAATTAGCTAAGTAATAAGACTTTTTCACACATAGCTAATACTTGAAAATCGACTAGGGCATAGAAATTGACCAGAATCTTGGTCTTAAGGACAACAATACTAATTTATAATTCACCAGTAGTTTTGTTAATCTGGGAGATTGAGATTGTATTTTACAAATTAAAACTTGATTTCTGCTTCCAGATCTCCACAGTAACTTGTGCACCAGTAACTGTGACGTTTCAGCATTGAATCTGAAATTCATGTCCTATTTCATTGCACTCCAGAGTGGCTCATTTTGTTTGCTTTTATAGGTTGGATTTCATTATTTAATGAGATCAGAATAGTAATTTATTTATTGCCAAGTGAACTTCTGTGAATTTCATACTGAGCCATGTTTCAACAGGCTCTTTTGGAGTTAAAAATACTGGATCTACCTGCAAAGTACCAGTCTATTTCTGCAACATATAAGTGGTTGCATAATTCTGTAGAAATAAAACAAATTTAAAATTGATTTTATAATCTCACCTGTTCTTTATTATTCCACTGCTGAAAAGCGATAACAATGGGAGTAACCTTTGATTGCCATTTCCATCATATACATTTCATTCTTGGCTTATGTTAAAGTTACGTAATATTTATAAAAATTGGCAAAAATTAACAATTTCTCTATGTGCAGAAAAAACGTACAATCTTTTGGGATGGTAAATTTAAATGAGTAATGGCTTGAGTTTAATGTATGACAATTTGTGAATCAAAATGGTTTCCATTTTTAATATGTATTCAACCTATTTGGCATGTACATGTAAATTGTTCAATTCCAATCAGTAGTAATCATATTATTCATTTTTCAGGACAATGTAATGCACATTTTCATAATTCTGGGTTATTCTCAATCTTAATATTTACTGTACTAATCCCCTGAAGCATTCCTGTAAATATAGATTTTTTAAAAAATTGTGATAGTTGGGACTGACTCAAAAATATTTCTTAGAGAAATGGGGATTGACAAATTTCATTAAGCTGTAGAATTCACCAAGATTTCAGTTTTATCACCTAAATTATTTCTCTAGACTATATTGTGAAATGTGCCAATTGGTTATTTTTTTCTATAGAATACTGGTAAAGTAGTGTACCTCACAACCAAGTCAAGTCACTTTTTATTGTCATTTCGACCATAACTGCTAGTACAGTACACAGTAAAAATGAGACAATGTTTTTCAGGACCATGGTGCTACATGAAACAGTACAAAAACTACACTGAACTACGTAAAAACAACACAGAAAAAAAAACTACACTAGACTACAGACCTATCCAGGACTGCATGAAGTGCACAAAACAGTGCAGTCATTACAATAAATAATAAACAAGACAATAGGCACAGTAGAGGGTAGTAAGTTGGTGTCAGTCTAGGCTCTGGGTATTGAGGAGTCTGATGGCTTGGGGGAAGAAACTGTTGGATAGTCTGATCATGGGAGCCCGAATGCTTCGGTGCCTTTTCCCAGACGGCAGGGAGGGAGAAGAGTTTGTATGAGGGGTGCGTAGGGTCCTTCATAATGCTGTTTGCTTTGCGTATGCAGCGTGTAGTGTAAATGTTGGTAATGGGAGGAAGAGAGACCCTGATGATCTTCTCAGCTGACCTCACTATCCACTGCAGGGTCTTGCGATCTGAGATGGTGCTATTTCTGAACCAGGCAGTGATGCAGCTGTTCAGGATGCTCTCAGTACAACCCCTGTAGAATGTGATGAGGATGGTGGGGGTGGGAGATGGACTTTCCTCAGCCTTCGCAGGAAGTAGAGACGCTGCTGGGTTTTCTTTGCTATGGAGCTGGTGTTGAGGAACCAGGTGAGATTCCAGCCAGCTCTCCTTGTTATTTAATATGAGGCAGCTATAATTTTTTTGCATCTCTTTTCATTCTGATGATAAACAGAACTTTTAGTGGTGGTTCCTGACGGTTCCATTGAATGCTCCTTCTGCATTTTAGGGGGTATTGAGGATCCGACCTGACCGCTGGAATGTTAAATCTTTACAAGGAGACTTTGAGAAACACTTTGAATCATGTCCTCTGTGCATCTGGTTGTCACCTAAAGAAGCTCAAAATAGAGTGTATGCTTAGTGAGTCAGGTATTAAGTTTGTGAATTATATGAGCTGCTGGTCAAAGCCATTAGAGTGGAATTAGATCCCGAGTTACGGAGATGTTGCCCATTTGCTACCTTCCCATGACTCAAGTTCATCAGGAGGATGTGGATCACAGCGTTCTGTGGACCATGAACTCTGTGCCCAGTCTTGATTTCTCTTTGGAAATATCAGAGACTGTGTGCTTGGATGCAATAATGAATTTCTTCATCAATGAATGTTCAAGAATCTTGCCATGATTCTTTTTTGTTGGAGGATTGCAAAAGTGTTTGGGGTGCATTGTTGGCAAAGGATCTTTGTCTTTCTGTTAATTCTAAGGCCCGTTTCTTGTATGTTTTTTTGGATGAGTTGACGATGATGTGGAGCTCAGCCGCACGCATGTTCAAGCATCTTTTGCAGTCAACAGCTTGATGACTGATTTTTCAGGTAACTTCAGTTCTCAGGTTGAAGCAAACTTTTTCCTATTCATCTTGTAGATTATCTCTAATCAAGTGGGAAGCTTGGGGAAGCATAATGGTGCACTGCAGCAAGAAAGATTGCTTGATGTCACTCTATACTGTGTATGGGTCTGTTACCTACCAAGGTTAAGACTTGTGTGGTCTCATGAACCAGACACAATATGGAGACCTTTTTTTCTGTTAACATTCACATTTGAGTAAAGTGCTACACAGTTCCTCTTGATTGAAATCAAAAGCTTCTCTTCCCACAGTCCTAAGAGATACCTGTTGGTAGGTTAATTGGTCATTGTAAATTGTCCCATGATTAATTTGGCTTTAACCCAGGATTGCAGAGAGGCGTGGCTTGAAGGGCCTATTCTGTGCTGTATCTAAATAAATAAATATTCAGTATATAGCAATAAGCATGAACCTTTCCTTTGAGCATAACTGTGAAATTGTGGTTTAAGCTCATCCTGAAACAATTGAAAAATATTTTGAAAAATCTGCCAACATGTATCCTCTCTTTAAGAACATGTCTTAAAGGGCAATACTTAAATTTTATGAAGTGTGAAATACAATTGGTGCTGATCTGCATATATTAATCCCTGCTAAGTATCTACCTTTAACTGGGTCAGATTAGAATTTGCAAGCCTAAGCATTTGAACTAACAGCACCACTTTCAGTTTTATTGCAATTGAAAGTAACCCCTTCCGAACAGAATCCAGTGAAGCTTGCATTTACTGGGAACACTGAAATAAAACACCTGACATAGTGTTTTAACTCCTCTCCATTTGATAGCTGAATTTATCCTGAGGGAATCCAGAAATGAGTTTGAAAATTTATGGCTAGGTAATTATGTGCTCTTGGCCACACCTCTTCAGAGCTGTCCAGGACATAAGGTGCTACAAATGTCACTGGTCATTTAAGCCTTTTTAGGACTATTACTGAAAACATTTGAAACAAAGCATTTTGATACACACCAGCACACCCAGGAGCAACATAGAAGACACCTCTTGCTTCACATTGCCTCGTTGAAGGCTGTCTGTGGGTAATTAATCTGCCAGTGGACCTGTCATCTATTTTAGAAGTACAATGCAAACCTGGGAACACTGAGGGTGAGCATGGAGACTGGTAACCTAACATATTGTTAAAGACACTTAGTTATTTCAACTGTTTACAGTAGCATTTTTTTGAGTCTGCTTTAAAAGATGATTTGGGAGCAAATATTGGAGTTATTGAGTCACACAGTACAAAAATATGCCAAAGAAACACTCCCTTCAACCTACCCAGTATATGCTGATTTACCTAAACTTATCCCTTTTACCAGCGCTTGGACGTGGCCTACAATGCCCTGGTAAGTCAATTGATCATCCAAAATACTTGATGAAAGTCCCTGTTTGCACCACCTTCTCAGATTTCATCCAAACCTCCTCTAACCCACCTTAAGCCTATGTCCTTTGGTCTTGGATACACTGACTTGGGGAAAAAGGTTCTTTCTAACTACTTCATATGTGTCTCACATAATTTACCATCCCTTATCCATACTACTTTGGAATGTGGGAGAAAACAAGAGCACCCAGAAGAAGCCCACACAGTCACCAGGAGAATGTATAAGCTCCTTACAGACGGCAGCGGGAATTGAATTCATATCGCTGGCACTGTAAAGTGTTACACTAACCGCTGCACAACCATGGCGCATAGGTGATGTGTCAACTTAGAAAGACCTGACAGAGGCAGAGGGGGTCCAAAACATTGGCTGTTTATTCATCTCCATAGATGCTGCCTGATCTGCCGAGCTCCTCCAGCATTTTGCGTTTGTTGGTAATCTCATCAGCCATTCTGGTTATCTGCTCTGCGTTTTGGATGTACTGCCAAAGTTTTTAAATTACTTTGAGGTACAGATGCCATGCAACTTATAAAGAGGATGTCAGTTGATGGGAAACTTATTTGCTGTTAGTGGGATCTCAAAAAAATCAGCCATTTTGTTTCCTCCATTGTAAAAGGTAACACATAAGATTGTCACCTCAAATTGTCAATGTATCAGTTTACTTTGTTCTGAGTTTGAGGGACTTAATTAAAACTTTAGCTGTTGGTTCATCTATCACAGAAGCCTGGGGACTGAATTTTACTGCCTCCCTTGTTGTTGACTACTAAGCTCCAAATGTAGGTTATACTGTATAATGATATGGTTGCTTGAAATTAATTAGGTTTGAATTTTGAAAGCCCCTAATGCAAATTGACAGTTAACTAAGTGAAAGAGGAGATAATTGATTGGAAAGATCTATACATTTAAATGGAAATGAGGCACTATCTTAATTTGAAAGTGCCTTTTTCCTTTTAATGAATATTTACAGATATATTCTCAGTAATAACAGTGCCAAATTATTTCAGAAAGATAAATGTACTTTATGTTACACTTAATGTATTGGATTGATTCTGAAACATGTTTGATTATTTTTTATTCTGCAACCCTTTTCACAATAGTGACACTTGTGAAATGATGGGCATGCAGTTGTAGAACCTTCCAGTATCTTTTACTGCATGAATTCGTAATCATATAATTTTTTAAAAAATTAGCTTCTGTGGATGCACCCTCGCTTCTGGAATCTGTCAACAGTGTATTGAAACTTGATGTCAGAGATTGAAACAAACTTTGGTCAGATGCCACACTAAGGAGCTGTTGCTGGTGGTACTTTTTAAATGGATTATTAACCCAGATTTTCCAGTGTTGCTTGTCATCATCCCTTAAATCTGACAGCAGCTTTGGGATGACATGAGGATGAACACCAGCACTAGGAGTAAGACATAGAAAGATAGAAAACCTACAGCACTGTACAGGCCCTTCGGCCCACAAAGTTGTGCTGAACATGTAGGGACATGTTAGACATGTAGGGACATGTTAAACCTTAGAAATTGCTAGGGTTACCCATAGCCCTCTATTTTTCAAAGCTCCATGTACCTATCCAAAAGTCTCTTAAAAGACCCTATCATATCTGCAGTTGCCGGCAGTCCATTCCACGCGCTCACCACTCTGCGTTTAAAAAAAAAAGCTTACCCTGAGATCTCCTCTGTACCTACTCCCCAGCACCTTAAACCTGTGTCCTCTTGTGCCAACCATTTCAGCCCTGGGAAAAAGCCTCTGACTATCCACACAATTGATGCCTCTCATCATTTTATACACCTCCATCAGGTCACCTCTCATCCTCCGCTGCTCCAAGGAGAAAAGGCTAAGTTCACTCAACCTATTCTCATAAGGTATGCTCCCCAATCCAGGCAACATCCTTGTAAATCTCCTACGGTTTCCACAACCTTCCTGTAGTGAGGCGACCAGAACTGAGCATAGTACTCCAAATGGGCTCTGACCAGGGTCCTATATAGCTGCAACCAGTCTTTTTGCCTACTCAGTCTCATCAAAATCACAGCCAATCCTCTGCTTCAGCTCCATTTTCCTTCCACTTCTCCATACCACTTGTTTCTCCTAAAATGTAGTAATTTTGCTTATGAATTAACTCTGAATGTGGCTTCTCTAGGATGGGCTAGAGAAAAAGATACATCACCCTCAATATGGTCATGTTTGATCCATCACAGACTTCAACTACTCCGATCTGCCAAATCCCCACAGCCCTCAATTGCTCAATCAATTAATAGTTATACAATGCTACCAGCTTTTTTTCACATACTCATTGAAGGAGTTCAATGTTCTAAGTTTAATCTTGGATGTTTTTCCTACAAGTTGATTGGGCCACAGATTAGAAATTTTTATAAAACAATGAGATGTTACATTTTTCAGGGAAATTTGAGCTTTTTTTTCTCAGACTGACTTACTTGTCAGTGTTGTATTGGAGCTCACAGCATGGGGCTTGTTATAGAAATTTGGTGTTGGTCATGGAAACAGACTGACTAGCTCATTAAAGAATGCTGAGTTTACCAAGAGCCAAAATCCTGGGAATTTTAGTCTGAAAGTGCACATTAACGTTGGCTAACACGAGGAAATCTGCAGATGCTGGAAATTCAAGCAACACACACAAAATGCTGGTGGAACGCAGCAGGCCAGGCAGCATCCATAGAGAGAAGCACTGTCGACGTTTCGGGCCGAGACCCTTCGTCAGGACGCTACCTGGCCTGCTGCGTTCCACAGGCATTTTGTATATTGACATTGGCTATGTGGATTTGGAGGATTTTGCAGAGCCAGCAAGGTATTTCCCCACTAGGTTATCCATGTCACCAAAGTGTCTAGGACACTGAGGATCACAGCTTAATGCCAAGTTTGAGATAATTTTCTTCATGGCACTTTTCCCTTGGATAACCAAAGACAGCGGAGATCCTGCAGAATTTCAGCATCATTGTTTGCTTTTGCTGAGAGGTAACTCAGAAGTTTTCAGCAGGTCCACCACAAACCTAAGCCCTGTTCAGATTGGAGTCGAGCAAGGCAATATTTTTTCTGGCTGGTGGAGTAGATATATGAAATGAGTGGGAAACCATTACATCTCTGCCACTTCTCCAGAACCAAGGTTACTCCTCATTCACCGAGCCCCTCAAACATGTTTTTAGGTTGACCGACAAGTTATCTTTGAATTGTTCACTAAAGTGAAAAAAGAGAATGATTGTCTTGGGTGTTTTTCTTGTGATCATAGGGCCGTTTTGGATGTTGGTAATGTAGAATACAGCAAGTACCGTCCATTGGCGAGACCTTTGCCGGGGGAACTGCGTGACCTCGGTTGTTGTGCAGACCAGGCCCTCATGCTACAGTGTCACCTGTTGCAGCACCCAGGGGAGGAAGTACTGTAGGCAGTGTGGGACAGAGCAGAGGCACTGGAATCTATGCTGGGTTCGGGGCTGGCCCCTCCCATCAGTGTTGGTCTTAAGTAGTCACTCGGTGCGAGACAAGCTGGATTGCGTTTGTCTGCAGCTGCACGAACACACAGTGAAAAACTGCTGCGAGCTTGCTCTTGCAGAAACATGGCTCCAGGACAGAACCCATGTGCCATCAACTTACTACAGACTTTGCCACTCATGGATTTGAGCTTTTTTTTAACCATATGTACTATTGTAACTACAGGTGTTCAATGGTACAACAGTATGTACTGTTTTTATTTGCACTTTGGTCCGGAGAAGTGCTGCTTTGTTTAGCTGTATACATGTGTATGGTTGAATGACAGTTTAACTTGAATGGTCATTATGCCTTACATTTGCAGAACAAATATCCTCTACCATCTTTTTCCTTGCAGAGGAGCTTAAATTAGAACATTGAAAACTACATTGGTAATGTTTCAGTTCAGTATTTCTTTGATTTGTTTGATACAGCACTGATACTTAATTTTTTTTGGAAATATAATGGAATGTAAGAAGGCCTGATAAATTATCTTTAAAATAAGGGAGAGGGACTGATATTTGCAATTCCTAAAGCATTCATGTTCTGGAATGAATGCTGGTATGTGTGTCTTTTAAAGAATTTGTTATCTTTTGATTAGGTTTCAATAGGTACATATAATGTCAGAGAAATGTAGACAATATACAGCCCGAAATTCTTTTTCTTCGCAAATATTCACAAAAAACAGAGGAGTGTCTCAAAGAATGAATGACAGTTAAATGTTAGAACCCACCCCCCGCTCCCCCCTCCCACGCATAAGGAGCAGAAATGTGATGACATACCCCTCCCCCGCCAGCAAAAAAGCATCTGCACCCTCCACCGAGCACTCAAATGTACAGCAAAGCATCAGTAAAGACACAGACTTGCAGTACCCAAAGACTACTCATTCACCCGGTAATTCAACATACCACAGATGCTCTCTCTCCCTAATAAGGGGAAAAAGAGGTGTTCCCCGTTTCGCAGCAAGAGGGGAGACATACCAAAAACAACTCACTGACTTATGGTGTTAAAAGTATGCTGTGTCACTTTTTCTGAGTTCTGTGCCCAAAGAACTCGGGTCTCTGGTCCCACAGCCAGCGGGCAGCTCGCTGGTTTCAATCTTCCATGTACTCCCATGACACATCAGACGGCAGTACCAGCCTCGAATCCACCCGCCTCCAGAGCCACGAAAATCCGGCACCCTGAAGGTGCGCTAGTCTTCCAGGCCGCATCCTTGGCATATTGAAAAGCAGCCGGTCACGAAGCCCTGAGAACAGGTCCCATTTTTGCAAAGAAGCAAAGTCAGCGTGTAACTCCAGGTCATGGTCTTCAAAAGGACCCTGAAAAGGGGGAAGAAAAAGATGCAAGCAAAGGAGTCACCGTTAGGCACCATCATCTTAAGCTCCACCCTCTGATTAGTAGCATAAAGTACGGATTTATAAAATTCTCCACAACTTATTTTTGGCACCTGAATTTTCTTGTGTCCCCATTGGTCAGACCTTGGCTGAGGTACTTTATGAAGCTCAGGTATTCACACTATAGGAAAGATGTGATGGTGCTGGAGAGAGCACAGAGGAGATGCACCAAGATGTTGCCTGGAATGGCACTTTCATTTATAAGGAGAGATTGAAGAGGTGAGGTCTGTTTTCCCTGGAGCAGAGGAGATGAAGGGGGCGTACGATTGAGATAGGGCAGACTGTGACAAATAGAGGCAGATAAAACTAAGCAACACACAAAACTACATAGATTTAGGTCAGGTTTAAGAAATTTAGAAGGGATGTGAGGGCAACCTTTTTCACCCAGATCTTGGAATGCACTGCCTCAGAGACTGGTGGAAGCAGAGTGGTTGACAGCATTAAATAAATTATTAATCATTAATTAATTGATTGATAGATAGATAGATAAATTTAAAAAAACCATTATTATCTGAATGGTGGCCGATTAGGAAAAGGAGAGGTGCAACAAGACCTGGGTGTCATTGTACACCAGTCATTGAAGGTGGGCATGCACGTCCAGCAGGCGGTGAAAAAGGCAAATGGTATGTTGGCATTCATAGCAAAAGGATTTGAGTACAGGAGCAGGGAGGTTCTACTGCAGTTGTACAAGGCCTTGGTGAGACCGCACCTAGAGTATTGTGTGCAGTTTTGGTCCCCTAATCTGAGGAAAGACATTCTTGCCATAGAAGGAGTACAAAGAAGGTTCACCAGATTGATTCCTGGGATGGCAGGACTTTCATATGAAGAAAGACTGGATCGACTAGGCTTATACTCACTGGAATTTAGAAGATTGAGGGGGGATCTTATTGAAACATATAAAATTCTAAAGGGATTGGACAGGCTAGATGCAGGAAGATTGTTTCCAATGTTGGGGAAGTCCAGAACGAGGGGTCACAGTTTAAGGTTAAAGGGGAAGCCTTTTAGGACCGAGATGAGGAAAAACTTCTTCACACAGAGAGTGGTGAATCTGTGGAACTCTCTGTCACAGGAGACAGTTGTGGCCGGTTCATTGGCTATATTTAAGAGGAAGTTAGATATGGCCCTTGTGACAAAAGCGATCGGGGGTATGGAGAGAAAGCAGGTCCAGGGTTCTGAGTTGGATGATCAGCCATGATCATACTGAATGGTGGTGCAGGCTCAAAGGGCTGAATGGCCTACTCCTGCACCTATTTTCTATGTTTCTAATGTCCAGATGAACACTTCGATTGACTAGACATAGAAGTTAATGGGATTCATGTGCATGGATTGAGGTGATAGGCTGTATGGCCTGTTTCCAAGATGTTTATTGCTGATTCCAGGGCTCTATTTAAGAGCCAGAAAGATCACATATTTGGTCTCTATGTTGATTCCATTTTGGTTGGTGTAGTAAAATGATCAAATTGCCTTCAATAGTCTAGTTTTGTGAAGTGCTGTGCTGTTAAGGAAGTATCTTCGAAATGGAAAGAGACATGGCATTCAGATTTATGCCTAGCAAGCTTCCACATGTGATGACGTGACAATGATATGATAATCTGATTTAATGACATTGTTTTGGAGACAAATTTTGGCTAGGGCATAATGGATAACTATCATGACCTTCAAATTAATGGCATAGGAATTCTCTCTTCCACCTTGGAATGCAGATAAGACATCCACTTAAGTTTTGAAATACTATAGTACACAAAAATTCAGCATTCCTTAGTATTGTCAGCCTAAATTTTTGTTCTCAAGTCATTGGATTAAAACTGGAATCCACATCTCTCCAACTTCTACCCAGGTTTAGGCTTTAAAACTTAATGGGATGGCTTATCTGCACTCAGTCAAAGGGTGCCTTAATGTCAAAGCTGTTCTCTATCACCTCAACTCTGGTATTTGGAACTTGAGTCCATGTTTGAAACAATATTAAATATACCTGATTAAACAAAGATAAATTATTGATTAAACAGTGGCTGATACTGATGAACAAATTGGTCATTGTACTTCTCTGCTTGACAGGAGAAAAACAACCCTTCTTTTCTTTTCAAACAACAACACACACAAAATGCTGGTAGAACACAGCAGGCTAGGCAGCATCTATAGGGAGAAGCGATGTCGACGTTTCGGGCCAAGACCCTTCGTCAGGACTTACCGAAAGGAAAGATAGTAAGAGATTTGAAAGTAGAGGGGGGAGGGAGAAATGCGAAATGATAGGAGAAGACTGGAGGGGGTGGGATGAAGCTAAGAGCTGGAAAGGTGATTGGCGAAAGTGATACAGAGCTGGAGAAGGGAAAGGATCATGGGATGGGAGGCCTCAGGAGAAAGAAAGGAGGGGGGGAGCACCAGAGGGAGATGGAGAACAGGCAAACAACTAAATATGTCGGGGATGGGGTAAGAAGGGGAGGAGGGGCATTAACGGAAGTTAGAGAAGTCAATGTTCATACCATCAGGTTGAAGGCTACAACATATAAGGTGTTGTTCCTCCAACCTGAGTTTGGATTCATTTTGACAGTAGAGGAGCCATGGATAGACATATCAGAATGGGAATGGGACGTGGAATTAAAATGTGTGGCCACTGGGAGATCTTTTCTTTTGATGATTTGATCTATAAATATATAATTATTGATATTCAGTGAAGGTAGGATCATACACTTCCCACTCAGCAGCTGTGATGTAGATATACAAACAAAAAAAAAGGGTCATTTTGTGTACTTTACAAGAGGATAACTGTAAAAACCTTATCTTGATATCAGGAGTTGACCAGGCCAGTAAGGAGAAATTTGGGTCTAAACTGAGAAGTCTAAGAATTATTAATATATGTTTTGTAAAGAATCTTGACCTTTTCAAGTGATTAGTTTGCATTTCTTTTTCAGTGAAATAAATCTAGGGTTGCAATTTAGCATACCTACACTGTTGAATGTACTTTATGATTGTGCAGCACGGAAGAAAGATGGTGGATAATGTGGTTATTATGTGTTTGATATTTTCTCTGCAGTACATCATTTATCACCTTAGGCAAAAGTAAGAAAATGGGGAATATAACTATATTGAATATTACAAAATATATCATTGCTTCATTTTATTGTGACACTACTGTATTACATATAGAAACAAATTAGAGCATAAGGTATCATTAATTTATTCACACTAGATGGTTGTGTGCCTTTGGCATCTTTACAAATCTTTCAGCTATGCTGTAATATTTTACATTGTGTGTACTGATACATATTTGTAATTCACTTGATTTCTAGATGTATTTTAAACAAACTATCTGATGGGAAGCATCAAATACTTCTGTTTAGGAACGCTGCAGCTGAAATCCACAGGCACAGCCATGGGTACTTCAGTAAGCAACATAATTTCAAGATGCTTAAAAAAAATAATCTGTCGATACTCAGAATCAGTGAAACCCAGACAGCAGATTCTGATTGCAAGTGCACTTCCCCTTTAAGAAAACTGAAGTAGGGGCTGGTTTACAGGTATGATTGAAACGCAGAGGCTTAATTTAGACTTCCACTCGTGTTGATCCTGCTGCCGAATGTACAATCTCAGAAAATAAAACTGAAGGCCTCAGAGCAAGATTGCAGTGCCAGCAGGACATCAGGGATTGCTGTGTACTTTGCTTCACGGAAACATGGCTAACCTCTGCTATTTCAGATGCAGTGCTGCAACCAACCGGATGGCTTCACCATTCTCTGCAGTGACATGACAGTCGGTCTTTGAAAGGTATAGGAGGTAGAGCATGCTTTTTGATTAACTCATCATAGTGCACAGATGTGGTTCTGTTTCAATCCTGCTTGCTTGACCTGGAACATTTAGCCATCAAATGACATCCATTTTATCTGCCGATAGAATTTTCTGCCATTATCCTGATAATGGTATACATCCACCTCAGGCCAACATCAGGCAAGCACTGGATGAGCTGAGCAACGTGATCAGCAGTCACAAAACAGACCCCAATGCCTTCCTTTTCATTGCGGCCTTCCTTTTCATTGCGGGGGAGTTCAACCAAGCCAGCTTGAAGTCTCTGATCAGTTACCACCAACATGTTGCCTGTGGAACCAGAGGAGCTAACACACTTGACCAATGTTAGACTACCATCAAGAGCACTCAACCGTGCCATCCCACGCCCACACTTTGGAAAGTCCAATCCCCTGGCTGTACTTCTACTCGAAGCATATAGGCAGAGACTAAAGACCACATCACTAGTGCTAAGTTGATAACTGAGTGATGAGTATCAGGCCACTTGATTGCGTCATCAAACCTGGCCTAAATTTTGACCACATATACCCACTTAACATATCTACATATGGGCAATCATCAACAACAGAAATATACGCTACTAGTTAATTGGTCTGTTCTTCATTGCCCCAGAGGAAATTCTGCCAACTCTAGGGTCCTGATGCTCAATCAAATTAGCTAGCTCAACAATAACCTGGTATCAAATCCTGATCTTCCCAGTCACTTGAAAACACTTTCTTGTGTCTAATGGCTTCAATTGAAACTAAAATTGGTTTAGAAATAACATGGATCCATGGCATAGTTATGTTTCCCTCCTGTAATTGGTATTTTGTATTTAAATTTTCATTTAATAGATTAGATTGAAGAGCTTTATAGGATCGAATGTACGGTTAATCATGTGAGGTTTGAATGAGCATTTTAGATATGCTGTTGAGAATACATATGTAAGTGAACTGTGTCCAGAAACATTATCCTGAATCAGCACTTTGATCAAATTTTCAATAGAGATGTGGAAAGCTTGCAAGTGAAAATAGTTTCCATTGTATCAGTTCATGCAAGACTAAGTGTTATAAAACAGGAAAATCTAGATGCTTTTTATGTTTACCATGTTAGAATTTTTATTGCTCGTTTGATAATGATGTATTGTTGTGCACGGAGATGGATACGCAGTGCCTCTGTCGCCATGGGAATGTGGTAACAGTACGCTCCTTTAAATATCTGCACTTTACTACAAAGCATCTTGTGTATTTATAAGGCTTTCTATTGTGGTAGAATTATTGTCAGTACAATAATTACAAGTGATTACAATGATCCATTTGCCCAACTGCATAAGTTGTAACATTACATCAACTTTAATTTAGGTAAAATATACTGTAGTTGCAAGAATGTATTTGTGTTTTATCAAAAGTTTATACTGTAATACTTCCGTAAAACTCTCGGCACCTATTGTGAAATTAGCACAGTACACCAGCTACTGATAGGCACTAAGGTTGTGCAGCTGGTCATCTAAGTATATTCTTCAAATGTGCAATGAATTGTTTGCTGTCATCAGTCTGCTCCTTATGTTCTACCATTCTCTATTACACTATTTGGATTGCACAGACTCTTTGCAGGGTCTGGAGAAGATTTGATGCAAACCTATTGATCTGATACAGTGTAAAAGCCTTTTCAAATGTCTGAGCAAACTAGCACGGGTTATTTTTCTAAAATGAAGACTTTGAAAATAGTTAATTTGAAGGCTTTAAAAGAGACTTGAGTTTATATAGTGTCCCTCACAATCTCAGGATGTCTTAAATCAGGGGTAGGCCAGATGCAGCCCGCGAAGGTATTTTGACTGGCCTGCGAGCAAATATTGGGATACTATGCTTATCCGGCCCGTGAGCGATTTTTCCTTATTCTGAGTGTTTCACACAACCACACTGATGGACATGCATGGCGTCTTGTTACACTGGCCCCAGGTTCCGTTTTGTTTCAAACCAAACACTGGTATATACAAATGACGGGAAGGCAGACTACCTTATTAATATGTATTAGATACTCTCCGTGCACGCGCAGGTTTTCAGATGGGATCGTTCAAATTTGTAAACAGAAACAGCGTCACTGTGTTTTAATAAGGAATCCACTCTAAATATCCAGATATTTACATGTGCTACGATACTTGTTGAATAACTCACATTTCAAAATAGAATTGAAGAAAATAATTCCAATGGCAATGAATGCAAAACGCAGGAAGGTAGACGTTGAGTGCCGAAATTTTAACAAGTTTACTGGGCAAGTAAGGAAAGATGAAGTTGAGCGAATGAAGGCTAGTTTCAGAAAACAAATGTCATTTTTTGCCAAGAAAAACAGTGAAAATGAAGGAAATACCCGTGCCAGCTACGAAGTCTCAAAACGTATTGCAGCACTTACCTGTGTGAGCAATTATTTTCAAAAATGAAGCACACCAAGAACCATTTGAGAACAAGATTGACTGATGCCCATCTGGATAATGTCTTGCTCTTGGCATCAACAAGTCTGACACCCAATATTGAGAAGCTTTCAAGCAACAAACAGCGTCATGTTTCACATTGATTTATCGACTGTTTACATTAAAATTTTCTTTTTTATTATACTTAATTTACCACCATTCAATGCTTCATGTTCATACGTTTTATGTTTAAAGATTCTTTGTGTCCTTTTAATAGATTCAAAAGATGCCTTGTTTGAAATGAATTGCAACTAAACTGAGTTCTTTGATTACTAGTTGGCATGCTTGGTTAAGCCCAAATGATTTTCTGGCATGTGTTATTCATTACTTTGAGGCAAAACATAACTAGATGTATTTAAATGGATAATTCCCATATTTCAAGTTTTTTTATGGCATTTATCTGGCCCACTGTCCGCTCATTAATACGCGATCCAGCCACAGAGGCGAAAAGGTTGCTGACCCCTGTCTTAACTCATTTATCACTCATGAGCCTTTTCTTTGCTATGTAGTTGCTGGAGAATGGTTATCTTCCAAAACTATCTGTCCTTATTTAGTGCGGCTTAACCAATACACATGAAGCGGAAGAAAATGGGAGGAGGAGCAGCCCTTCAAGCCTGTTGCCCCATTGAATAAGATCTCTGCTAGCCTCAGTTTCTTTTCTATGTCATTTCCATACCCGTTTATTTAAATTCAAAAGTTCAAAGTAAATGTATTATCAAAGTACATATAGTATGTGTCATCATATATAACTTTAAGATTCATTTTCTTGTGGGCGTTCACAGTAAATACAAAGAAACGCGATGGGATCAGTTAAAGACCACACCCAACAAAATGGACAAACAACCCCTGTGCAAAAGACAACAAACTGCAAATGGGTAAAGAAAAAAAAAGATAATAATTATTGAGAACATGAGATGATGAGTCCTTCAAAGTGTGTGCATAGGCTGTGGGAACAGTTCAGCAATGGAGCGAGTGAAGTTATCCCCTTTGGTTCAAAAGCCTGATGGTTGAGGGGTAGTAACTGTTCCTGAACCAGGCGGTGGAGGTCCTGAGGCTCTTGTACCTTTTTCCTGATGGCAGCAGTGAGAAGAGAGTGCAGTTTGGATGGTGGGAATCCTTCATGATGGGATGCTGCTTCAGTGCTGCATGAAGATGTACTCCATGTTGGGGAGCTTTACTCGTGATGGACTGCACTGTATCCACTACTATTGTAGGCTTTTGCAGTAAAGGGCATTGGTACTTCCATACCAGGCTATGGTATGACCAGTCAGAATACTCTCCACCATATATCTATAGAAGCTTTGGATAACATGCCAAATCTTTGCAAACTGCTGTGCTCTCTTCATAATGGAACTTCCATCCTGGACCCAGGACAGATCCTCTGAAATGAAATTATTTCTATTTCTTAGTTTATCATATATTTATCTACTTCCACTGAGTACTTCCAATGATCTGGCCCCTATCACCTGCTGGGGTAGAGAATTCCAGAGATTCATCACCCTCTGGCAGAAGTTCCTCTGTACTCCATTTTAAATTAACTGGTCTTTTGTAGTGAAGTCCCATAGATCATTTTTTTCCACTGATTATATGTAGTTACAATTAATATTTATATTTATATAGATCATGCATATCAGTGATGAATAATTGGACTAAATTTAGTCTATTATGCCTAAAGATTTATCTCAGAGAGCCTGTCTTTTAGGCTGGAGCTTTGAACTTGAATTAGAAATTCAAGTAGGTCTGGATGCTATGAATTTTAAGCTGCTATTGATAACTGTGTTTGTCAATATGCTGTATCTCGTGATTTCCATAAGGAATTATAGTGACCAGGCACAAAGGTTATAAATAGCAACTGTAGGCTGAAAGGGGAAAAAAACCTTGCATTTTGTACAACTAAAGCAATAATGTGAATTCTGAGTAATTGTTGCTTGAGCTGTGGTAAATATTGTAGCGGAATCAGCTAGCAACACGTACAACAAGGAATCAGCTAGGATATCTGTGATGCTCTTCTGACCTTGATCATTGAGACTAATGTGATATCAGAGGTGTCACCAATAACTGCTTCAGTTTGAAATATAATTTGTTCAGAGAACAAAAACGTAAGTGCTTTGTGACCATCTAAATAGCTGAGGCCCAGGAAGGCATCATAAAGGGAGCAAGATCACAAGATAAGGAGACACTTCAACCCTTTCTCATTCATATTAAGTAGGCAATGGAAACTACCGGTAAGTCAAGCAGAAAATGGGTTCAAAATATGGTAAAAGGCCAAATGTAAAGATACTTATAATTATAGTAAATGCATACTCTACCTATAACAGGACAAATGAGTTATTGAAAATAGTTTTAACTGGGTGACATTTAAATTTTCTTAGACAAAACAGAGTGTGCTGATCTGAGAGGTACAATAAATATTGCAGGGTATTTGACATTTAGGAAGTAAAGGCAAAAAAAAGGTGACATTGGTATGGTATTTGGAGAGGACCTTGGCTCAGCAGATCCTGATACAGAATTAGAATAAATTTGGATGGTGCTAAGCAGGTAGTGTTGGTTGGAGTTGTTTAAAACCCTCTAGTTGGTGGTGTTATGTGCACTGTATAAATGAGAAAATTACTGTGTATTTAGTACTTCAAACTACTAAACAATGAAGAGGATGAATTCCTGGAATGTATAAGAGATTGATTTCTTGAGTAGTAAATTAAGAAAATTTCGATGGAATACACTGTTTTAGATCTGATAGCATGCAACAAGGAAGGTTTAATTAAAAGCCTTTTTAGAAAGGAGTTCCTTAGTAAAAGTGACCATAATATGATAAGCTTAGAAAATGGTGCATTTCAATTTTAATCTGGCGCATTCAGTGTAAACAAAGAAAACCACAATGGTACAAGTGCCAGTGCTCCAGTGAAAGCACAAGAAACTGAACCTGCTGAGTTTCAAGGAAGCGTGGGAAGGGAAGCATAACCTGGTAAGCCACTGGCAAATCATTGAAATTAGAAACAATTGGAAAATGAATTATCAGAGTTTTATTTTATTGGGAAATGCTGGTGTTCAAAGGATCCCGAGTTTCCTAGCACAAATAACACTAATTGATAAAGTGCAGATGCAGAAAGCAAATAGTGTGATGGCTTTTATGACCAAAGGATTTGAATTCAAGAGTTAAAAATGTCTCACTGCAATTGTGCAGTGCATTGGTGAAATGATAGATGGAGTATTATGTACAATTTTGGTTTGTCTACCTAGTTGCCATAGAATAAGCACAGAATAGATTCACCATACTGCTTCTCGGAATGGGGGTGAGGGCCTCTCATATGAAGACAGATTGTATAGACTGGGCCTCTGCTCTCTGGAGTTTAGAATTAGACATGACTTCATTGAAATGTACAAAATTCTTAGAGGGATCAACAGGGCAGACATAAGGAATATGTTCCTCTTGGTTAAGCAATCTAGAATGAGGAATCACAGGGCTAGACGATGTAGAACTAAAATCAGAAATTGTTCATTCAGAGGATGGTGCTGGTTCGGAATGATATATTCAACAATGAGTTTGCCATATATCTGGATATTAAGGGGCATTGAGAGATATGAGGATAGTGCTGGAAAATGGTAGAAGATGAGCCATGGTTTTGTTAAATGGCAGAATGTACTCAAGGTTTATATGCCTACAATGCTCCTCGTATTTATTTTCAAATAAAGGAAGAATAAATAAGCATTTTAAGTAAGTATTTCAAATTGTTCATGGGAAATTAATAAAAGAAAATTAAGAATCATGCAATGTAATTACAAGATATGTGGATTGAAATAATTAAAGCTTCCCAAACATAAACTGTAAGTTGATAGTACCTTGAGTGTCTGAGAGTAAAATGACTGATTAACATCTGAGCATTACAAGTTAATCATTTGATGTCTCATTAAATTTTCTACGTTGCAGCATTGGGCTATGTAGTAATGTGTTTGAATTCAAACCTGTCAGTGACTAACAGGACAAATACCCTTCTACTTCATCCCTCCCTCACTTCTTATCCCCCCTTGACCATCCCATGTTACTTCACTCCTGATGAAGGCTTTCGGCCCGAAACGTCGTCACTAACTCCTCCCATAGATGCTGTCTGGCCTGCTGAGTTCTGCCAGCATTTTGTGTTTTTATTAGAGTTATAGGGTAGTAGTCACCCAAAGTTGCAGGAGGCGAATAGCAAGGTGACTATCAGGAGAAATGGAAATGTGAATAGGCAGTTAGCATGGAGCATGTTGGAGGCCATTCCCCTCAATAATAACAACACTGCCCTGGGGGGTGACCTCCCATACCATCCGAATGGTATGCTGCCTCTCTGGTGCCAGGGTGAGGGACATCTCGGATCCTGTTCACAGCATTTTGGAAAGAAAGGGAAAGCAGATAAATGTCGTGGTGCATATTGGTACCAATGATATTGGAAGCAAAAGAGTCCTGAAAAGATAATTTCAAGAGCTAGGTAGGAAGTTGAGAAGTAGGACTTCCAGGGTAGTAATTTCTGGATTACTGCCTGTGCCACATGTCAGTGAGGGTGGAAACAGGATGATTTGGCAGATAAATGCATGGCTGAGAAGCTGGTGTGGGGGCAGGGCTTCAGGTTCTTTGATCATTCAATCTCTTCTGGGGGAGGTATGACCTTTTCAAAAGTGATGTGTTGCACTTGAACCCAAAAGGGACCAATATCCTTGTGGGCAGGTTTGTTAGAGCTGTTGTGGAGGGTTTAAACTAATTTGACAGGGGGGTGGAACTGAAATGAAGAGATTCAGGATAGGACGAATGGTAAAAAAGCAAAGATAACGTGCATTCAGACTACGGCAGGCAAACGATAGGACAAAATTTCAGCCAGCAGGGTATGTATCAGTGCATTCGGGATGCAGAATCAAAAAGGGTAGCAAATACAGTACTCAAAGTGTTATATCTCAATGCATGAAGTAAAAGAAATAAGGTGGATGATCTTGTTGCACTGTTACATTGTCAGATATGATGTGGCCATCACTGAGTCGTGGCTGAAGGATGGTTGTAGTTGGGAGCTGAATGTCCGAGGTTGCACATTGTATCAGAGGGGTAGAAAAGGCATGTCAAAAGGACAATGTTATGATAGTCATGGGAGATTGCAACATGCACATCGATTGGGAAACTCAGGTTGGTAATGGATCTCAAGAGAGTGAGTTTATTGAATGCCTACGAGATGCTTTTTAGAGCAGTTTGTTGTTGAGCCTACTAGGGGATCAGCTGTACTGGACTGGAGGTTATGTAATGAACCGGAGCTTAAGGTAAAGGAACCCTTAGGAGACAGTGATCACAATATGATTGAGTTCAACTTGAAATTTGATAGGGGGAAAGTAAAGTTTGATGTAGCAGTGTCTGGTATTAGAGAGGAGATGGCCAGAGTAAATTGGAAGGCGATGCTGGCGGGGATGACAGCAGAGCAGCAATGGCATGAGTTTCTGGTAAAAGTGAGGAAGGTGCAGGATAGATGTATTACAATACATCTTTGACAAGGGAAGTCAAAGCTAATGTAAAAGCAAAAGAGGGGGCATACAACAAAGCAAAAATTAGTGAGAAGACAGAGAATTGAGAAGCTTTTAAAAACCTGTGGAGAGCAGCTAAAATAATCATTAGAGAAAATATGAAATATGAAAGCAAGCTAGCAAACAGCATCAATGTGGATAGTAAATCTTTTTCAAGTATTGTAAAAAGAAATGGAGAGGTGAGAATGGATATAGGAACACTAGAAAATGAGACCAGAGAAATAATAGTGGGGACTAAGGAGATGGCAGATGAACTAAATGAGTATTTTGCATCAGTCTTCACTGTGGAAGACACTAGCTTTGTGCCAGATGTTGAAGGGTGTGAGGGAAGAAAAGTGAGTGTAGTTACTACTACAAGGGAGAAGGTGCTCAAAAGGCTGAAAGACTTAAGGGTACATAAGTCACCTGGGCCAGCTGAACTGCACCCTAGGGTCTGAAAGGGGTAGCTCCAGAGATTGTGGAGGCTTTAGTAATGATCTTTCAAAAATCATTGGACTCTGGCATGGTGCCAGAGGACTGGAAAATTGCAAATGTCATTCCACTCTTTAAGAAAGGAGGAAGGCTGCAGAAAGGAAATTATTGACCGGTTAGCCTGACCTCAGTGGTTGGGAAGGTGCTGGAGTCAATTGTTAAGGATGAGAAGATGGAGTACTTGGTGACTCAGGACAAGATTGGATGAAGTTGGCATAGTTTCTTTCAGGGAATCTCTTGCCTGACAAACCTGTTGGACAACTTTAAGGAGATTACAAGTAGGATAGCAAAAAGGGATGTAATAATGGATGTTGTATATTTGGACTTACAGAAGGTCTTTGACAAGGTAAACAGCCTCATGTGTGGCACCAAGTTAAGAGCCCATGATATTACAGGAAAGTTATGGGCATGGTTAGAGCATTGGCTGATTGGTAGGAGGCAATGAGTGGGAATAAAAGGATCCTTTTCTGGTTGGCTGCCAGTGACTAGTGGTGTTGGGACCACTTCTTTTTATGCTCTATATCAAAGGTTTAGATGGTAGAATAGATGGCTTTGTTGTGAAATTTGCAGATGATATGAAGATTGGTGGGGGGGCAAGTAGTGTTGAGGAAACAGGTAGGTTGCAGAAGGACTTAGACAGATTGGGAGAATGGGCAAGAAAGTGGCAAATTAAACACAATGTTGGAAAATGCATGGTCATGCACCTTGATAGAAGAAATAAATGTGTGGACTATTTTCTAAATGGGGAGGAAATCCAAAAATCTGAGATGCAAAGGGACTTGGGAGTCCTTGTGCAGGATTCCCTAAAGGTTAACTTGAGAGTAGAGTCAGTGATGAGGAAGGCAAGTGCAATATTATTATTCACTTCAAGAAGTCTAGAATAGAAGAGCAGGGATGTAATGCTGAGGCTTTATAAGGCAATGGTGAGACCTCACCTTGAGTACTATGAACAGTTTTGGGCCCCTCATCTAAGAAAAGATGTGCTGGCATTGGAGAGGATTCAGAGGAGGTTCACAAGGATGATTCCAAGAATGAAAGGGTTATCACATGAGGAACGTTTGATAGCTCTGGATCTGTACTCGCTGGAATTTACAGGATGAGAGCAGATCTCATTGAAACCTTCCGAATGTTGAAAGGGCTAGACATGGTAGATGTGAAAAGGATGTTTCCCGTTGCGGAGGGGGTCTAGGACAAGAGGGCATAGCCTCAAGATAGAGAGATGTCCATTTAAAACAAAGATGCTGAGAAATTTCTTTAGCCAGAGGGTGGTGAATTTGTGGAATTTATTACCACAGGCAGCAGTGGAGGCCAGGTCGTTGGGTGTATTTAAGGCAGAGCTTGTAAGGCTCCTGATTGACCATGGTATCAAAGTTTACAGGGATAAGGCCGGGCAGTGGAGCTGAGGGGGGAGGAAAAGGATAAGCCTTGATTGAATGCAAGAGCAAACTTGATGGGCCAGTTGGCTTAATTCTGCTCCTCTGTCTTATGGTCTGGTGCACTCTAATTTTAGACTCCCTGTTCTGGGAAAGAAACTATAAACATCAAGTTGTCTATTTCTGGTTTCTCATAATTTTATAAACATCTAAGGGTATCCATCAGCTTCCTACATTCCAGAAAGAACGAACACAGACTTTACAATCTCTCCTTATAACTACAATCCCCCATTAAATCCTGGCACATCTTTTCTTACTGTCTATAGCTATCACATCCTTCCTGTAGTGTGGCAACTAGAAATGTACCCAATATTCTTAGCACAGTCAAACCAATGTTATGCACAATTGCAGCTTGACCTCCCAACTCCCAATTGCCATGGCATTTGGAATATTTGCCTTCCTAGACCTTTTTCATTACCCTGTCCACCTGTGTCACTGTTTTCAGGGAAATATGAGAGTACCCCCCAGGTCTCATTGTACATCAACACATTTAGTCAATATGTGCCAACAGAATTTGACCACACTAAGTGCATTACCTCATTATATTCAACCCAATTCTCTCAAATTATTCATCTCATATACATTATATTCCAACTTCTTCATATTCCGAATTTCCTTTTGTCATACATGACCTGGCTTTATTTGCCTTGTCGTCCTCCCTTATGAAGTTTTTCTTTCAATTGCTACTAGTCCTTCCACATTATTAATATGAATCTTATGAGGTTCCTGTTTCCAGTTGTACTTGAGATACCATGTTCCCCAGAACCGGATCAGGTATTTCCTTCTTTCTCACTTGGACCAGAACCTCCTTATTAAGTTCTTCTGAACACAATTTCTTTGGCATTTCCTTTAACATTCTTCCATTTAAAATCAGGAAAAGCTGAAATTCCCTCAAGTCACCACTTCCTTTTCTGCACATTGCTGTAATTTTGCTATTTGGTAACTCAGAGGTAGCATGAAAGCTCTCTTTTATTCTTAACTAGGCCTCATATGGAGCCAGTAATCATTAATGGAGAATGTGTGGAGCAGGTTAAGACCTACAAGTATCTGGGAGTACAGTTAGACGAGAAGCTAGACTGGACTGCCAACACAGATGCCTTGTGCAGGAAGGCACAGAGTCGACTGTACTTCCTAAGAAGGTTGGCGTCATTCAATGTCTGTAGTGAGATGCTGAAGATGTTCTATAGGTCAGTTGTGGAGAGCGCCCTCTTCTTTGTGGTGGCGTGTTGGGGAGGAAGCATTAAGAAGAGGGACGCCTCACGTCTTAATAAGCTGGTAAGGAAGGCGGGCTCTGTCGTGGGCAAAGTACTGGAGAGTTTAACATCGGTAGCTGAGCGAAGGGCGCTGAGTAGGCTACGGTCAATTATGGATAACTCTGAACATCCTCTACATAGCACCATCCAGAGACAGAGAAGCAGTTTCAGCGACAGGTTACTATCGATACAATGCTCCTCAGACAGGATGAAGAGGTCAATACTCCCCAATGCCATTAGGCTTTACAATTCAACCGCCAGGACTTAAGAACTTTTTAAAAGCTTTTATTAATGCTTTTTGAGATAGTGATTTAGATGCATATCATATTTTTTACTGAGTTAAGTATTGCATGTAATTAGTTTTGCTACAACAAGTGTATGGGACATTGGAAAAAAGTTGAATTTCCCCATGGGGATGAATAAAGTATCTATCTATCTATCTATCTATCTTAACTTGAAAATGACAATATTTTTTATTACCATCAGCAACCTCATGTGCCAGCACCATGATCGCTTCCTTCATCAGTACTGCCATGCTGCCAACTTGTTTTCCTTTTCTTCCTTTCCTGAGTACATGGCATTCGAGAAGATTATTTGCGAAATCCTGTTCTGGTTTTTGATCCATGTTTCAGTTACCGCTACATCATAATCCCACAAAACTATTTGTGCCTCCAGGTCTACAACCTAATTCACCATACTTTGTGTTTGGTCCTAGGACAGACGATTCGCTCAAGAAGAATAATAGAAGCAGTCAGTCCAAAAGAAATTGAATATGAACTTGGAAATATTCCCCTTGAATGGGAAGGTAAGCATGCAAGCTCAGAATGTGTCATGACAGGTTCTGCTCTGTGACTGTCTACAAAATCTACTGTGACATTTATAATACCTCTCACAGGAGCATTTTCAACAAGATGGATCAGTGTCGTGTGTTGTTCTTGCTGGGTCTGTATACTCAAAACACTGTGGCTGCACCTTCGATCGAATGGCGAGCAGCAGCAGCTGAAAGTGACAGCTCACCACCATCTGCTCGGGGGACTTATCATGTGTAATAATCAACTTTTCCATGATCTACAAATGCTGCAAAACAAAATCTTAAAAACAAAATCTAAAAACTCAAACTAAAATAGAGACACGAGATCTGCAGATACTGGAAATCTTGAGCAACCCACACAAAATGCTGGAGGAACTTAGCAGGTCTAAACGAATGCTGTTTACTTTGTTAATAAAACAAGCTATCATCTATATTCTTGTATCTTTCTCTGGTGTTCCATGTTGTTTTATCAATAGACAATAGAGACTCAAGATACAAAGTGTCGTGATGAAGGGTCTCGGCCTGATGCATCGACTGTTAAATTCCCTCCGTAGATACTGCCTGATCTGCTGAGTTCCTCCAGCATTTTGTGTAGCTTAAAAATAGAAAGAACTTTGTAAATGTAAATAGGTAGCTTAAAAATAGAAAGAACTTTGTAAATGTAAATATTTGAAAAAAGCAGGAATACTTTTACCCTTGCCAGTTGTCCTTTCCTTGAATCCATATGTTTGCCAATAGACAGACTTCCCCCAACTAGAACAGGTGAAGCAGTTTCTTTTTATCAGCTAAAATTTATTTGAAGTATATTAAAAATTAACACTGGTTAAATGAGAAAAGGTCTTGTATAGAACTGATAAACTACATGTGGCACTGAACCACATTGGTCATGTCTGTGACCTTGAATCCTAGGATTGCAGCGTTTACTAATTTCTTCCACATATCAATTCTGCACTTTTTGGAGTAGCAGTTGTCTCCTTCAATGAATTTTGTTGACTGCTTAAAGGAGCAATCCATTTGTGAACCTATAGCCAAGTTTTGTTTTGAGGTGGAGGAGGATAGGATTCATCATAATGTGACATTCTGTGTAAATATTCCTTGATGTATTTCCATCACTGCCCCTTGTTTCAACCAATGTTTTTCAAAAAGGCATTTCTTTTAAACTTAAAAATCATACCTATCGATGACATTCAGATGGATTTTTTTCTAGTTTCATGATTACGAAGGAATTAAGAGCTCACCTCCCATTACTTCCTCTAAACTGAACAGATAGATATTCAGCTGTTCACAGGTGCAACTGCAAAAATGCAACCTGTTTTGTTAAGGCAAGTGCAAGGTGGAAACTTCCAGTAGTTTAGAACAGTGGACAAGTTTATCTATCATGTGATAGATTGGAACATAAATAGGTGCAGGAGTGGGCTAAGTGGCTTCCCAAGCTTCCTCTGTCAGTAGCATTTTTGGCTGATTTGATTTTGGCCTCCGCTACACTTTCTTTCCTGTTTTCTAATACCCTTAATTCCCCTAAGTACCAAAACTCTTTCCATTTGAGTTTTGAATATATTTATAGGTAACTATTAATCTGCCAAATCTGTCTGCGGTAGAGGATAGCAGAGATTCAAGAGCCTCAGTAAAAATTTCTGCTCATCCTGTGCTTAAATGGGTGACGCTTTATTCTGAAGCTATGCCCCCAAGTTCAAAACACTTTCCCCCAAGAAGGGGGGAATAGACATTCTAGCAAATTCACTCAGAATCTTCTATCTTTCAATAAGATCAGCATTCATTCATCAAAGTTATGTTGAGGTATTTGGTATTTTGCATCATGACACTAAGTAGGTAACTCAGCCTTCAGTACATGGGTTCACAGTTGTAGAGGTTACTATCTAACTATGTTATTTGTTGATCTTCAGAAAAAAAATTAACAACTGAGTTGTCTTATCTGTCAAGATGTTCCTACCAACTTGCTTGCTTAGCCGAGAATTGCAATCTTACCCTGCAACATTTTATTCTAAGTTGCACAATTGAAAATCAGTAAGTGGTCCAATTCTGAATAGTTGAAGTTACTCCAGGTATTTTTCTTTTAAGAATGATTTGTACACATTTCTGCTTGGACACTTGAATGATGGTCATCAATGCATTTTTCAACATTACTAGGTGAAAATCAATGGTATTTCCAGTTAAGATGGCACTAGGGAACATGTGCAACAGCTGTTTTGTAGTGTAAAAAGTTAAGAAATCTGACTGAAAACATCATTAAAAATACATTTCCTGAGGTAAATTGGGTTAAGTTATTAAAGGGGCGAGTGATGTTCGGGGGGATGAGCTGAGATGGTGTGTTGCAGAATTGTTGCAGACGGAGTTGCAATGCCTCTACAACTGGCCTGGTGCAAGGTTGGATCGTTCTGGGCGTCGAGCTGATTTGAAGAGCATAAGAACAACTTTGGGTTGGGCGGTGAAACTTGGACCAGGAGTGAGACACTTGGCGGCGTGGCCTGGGCCTGGAGCCTCTCACCGCCGCAGGGCCCTAGTGCAAGGTGCGATCCACTGTTTAGACAGTGTAAATTCTGGCCCAGATTGAAGGTGAGAGTCTATCTTGCTCACTCTCCGCAATGTTCACTCCTCTCTCAGAGTGCTGGAGCCTTTAGCTGCTGCGGTGTTTGGTCAATTTAAACACCAGCCCAGATAGACTGAAGAGACAGGGTGTTGGGATCTGGGGCAAGAGCCGATTTTTGCATACTCTCCACGATGGTCACTCTTGTCCATGGCACTGAGGCTATGAAGACTGCCCTGGCTGCTGTACTCCGTGCCTTGCTAATATGTTGAGCTGATAAACAAGGCTTCGGGCCTATGCTCCAGAGTTCACATCTGAGGACTCTGTTTTGGTTCACTTCAATTGAAGAGTTAATCAGCAAATATTCGCTCTCTCTCATACACACTTCTTGCAATATTTGCAGGTTAAACATTTTTTACAAAAATACTTATCTAAGTTTCCATATATGCAAGAATCTGATTTGTTGGATACTATTTTGAATATGAATCCTTTAGTAAGAGGTTCCTTTGGTAGAATTTATAATTTATTTTTACTACAAGAGATAACCTCTCACTAAAGATTAAACAAGATTGGGAGAGAGAACGTAATATGATCTTTGCTAACAAAGATTGGTTGTGAGTTCTGAAAATGGTCAATTCCTCTTCGATATGTGCCAATCACTGTTTAATTCAATTTAAAATTGTTCACCGTTATTACTTAACAAAGGGGAGACTATCTAAAATATTTCCTAACATAGACAATTACTGCGATAGGTGTAAAACTGAAGTAGCCACTTTGTCTCATATGTTCTGGTCATGTCCTTCATTAAAATCTTTTTGGAAATCTTTATTTTCTACAATTTCTAAAGCTCTGAAAATTATCTTACAACCTAATACATTGACTGTTCTATTTGGAATAGTTCCACATCATATTCAGGGTATTTCATCTTCAAATCAACATGTAATTGCCTTTGTTACATTGTTGGCAAGAAGGGCTATATTATTAAAATGGAAAGATACCTCTGTCCCTACATTAATTCAATGGTTTTCTCAAGTAATGTTATGCCTTAGTTTGGAAAAAATCAGCAGTAGAGCTTTTGATCCTCAATTTGATTTTGAGAGAAGATGGGGCTCTTTTGCCAAATATTATCATTTAATTTTAATTAATTTATATGGTTTCCTTCCAATTTTATTTTATATAAACATGAATTGGCAGTTGATGATTCTTCTTTTAGTTTTATATATATATAAATATATATATAATGGTAAGTCATATTGCTCCAGGAGTTGATTCCTAATGGTTTTTTTTCCCTCTTTTTTTCTTTTTCTTTCTCCTTTTAGTAAATTAGGGATCTCTTTTTTTCTTCTTTTCTTTATAAATTTTTTTCCCATTATCATATATTATCCTTTTTTGATAAGATTTTTTTCAGCTTTATTAATTGTATATATATCAACTTGTTGAAGTTTTGTATCATTTTGTAGCTGTAGGAGATTATGTATCAATAAAAAGATTCTAAAAATGACAATTGTTTGCACAGTTTATGTTTTTTTTCTCTTGCATATTGGGTGTTGGTCTTTTATTTTTATTTTTATTTTTATTCTTTTTTTTAAATTGGGTTATTTCAGGTTCCGTGTTAATCAGGATCTCTGTAAAAAGGAAATGAATCTAACAGAAATGGAGAAATCTTGCAGGAAAGCTTTCTGCAGGACTACCCATCGGTAGTAATCGGCAATTTTTGCGCTGGTGACTCTTCATCTTGAAGACTTGGGCTAGTGAGTGAGAGCTACAGATGGGACATACCTCTGTCTTAAAGCAACTTCCATATATAAAGAGCTTGCAAAGTCAATATTCTCTTTCTGCTCTTTTTCCACTTGAAAAACAATATACTATTTGTTTTTATGGCATAAAATGAGCAAAAACCAGGTTACTTCTGGATAACTTGCTGAACTATTCAGGTGTAGTTAGGAAGATAAAACAGTCTTTGGGATTAAAACCGGATAGTTTAAAATCTAAGGCTTGATGATATGTTCATGGCTGGCCCACTGTTCATTTCTAATTTCCCCTGCACCACTCCTTCTCTGAGTGATAGTAGTGAAACAGATAGTACAATCTCTACTTTAAGAGTTTGTGAAGGTTTGGCATGACATCTAAAACTTTGACAAACATACATGTGTAGTGGAGAGTATATTGACTTGCTGCATCAGAACCTGTATGGAAACACCAATACCCTTGAACAGAAAATACTGTAAAATGTAGTGGATACAACCCAGTCCATCATAGGTAAAGCCCTCCCTACATGGAGTGTTGTCACAGGAAAGTAGCATCCACCATCAGGAAGAAGGTATGGAAGCCTCATACCACCAGGTTCAGGATCAGTTATTTCCCTTCAGTCATCAGGTTCTTGAACGAGAGGGGATAACTTCACATGTTCCATCACTGAACTGTTCCCTTAAGCTATGGACTCACTTTCAATGACTCTTTATCTCATGTTCTAGATATTTATTGCTTTTTTATTTATCATTAATATTTTTTCTTTCTTTCTTGCATTTTCACAGCTTGTTGCTTTTCCACACTGGTTGTCAGCCCTGTTGGTGTGGTCTTCTATTGATTCTATTATGCTATTGGATTTATTGAGTATACCTACAAGAAATTGAATCTCAGGGTTGCATTTGGTGACATACATGTATTTTGATAATAAATTTATTTTGAATTTTGAACTTGGAGCAGTCCAATAATGTCATGCATACTATTATTTATTTTCATTCAAGGTTTACTTAATTACTTGAATCAGATTTATGAATATTAATTTTAATTTAATACTAATCCCACTCAGTGGGTAGATACTGATTTATACTATCAGGAGTGGAATGTGGTTGGGAGGCAATGCGTAGAATTATTTTACCCACATTGATACCGACTTTCTTGAGGAATTGGCAGATTTGTCAAAACAGGAAAATGGATAACTAGAATGAGAAAAAGAATGTTTTTCTTCCAAACTTTTAGACCAGCCTAAGAAATGCCTTGCATTTCTCCCAGTTATAAGAGGAACTACTCTTCAAGTGTACCTCATAGTCTGTAATACATGACCTTGGGTAATGAAGGACATTATGAATTGTCACGTTTCATATACCGGGTATCCGTCTCACGAGTGTTGATTTTTTTTATTCTCTTGGTATAAAGTAGTGTAAGATGTAAAGCCCAGTTTGCTATGGGGATTCCCTTCCTCATTGTTTATTCCAGCTAGTCTCGCAGCTCGCCATCAGCAGTGTACCATAGTGTATTGGAATACGTGCTCACATCACCATAGGTTTACTGTCTATTCATATCGTATTTCGCTACGCCCTCTGTAACAGTATTTGTGTGAATTCACAGTCCCAAAATGAGGTCTTAATAAATTTACTTGATGTTCTTGAATCGGTGGGGCAGGAACTAAAACAGATGCATCACAGAAGCATGATTAAGTTGAGGTAACAAATTTGTCCTCAAGTCAGGCCTTTTCCTTTTCAGTTTCAATATTATCTATCATTAATTTAATATATAATTCTCCCTTTTAGAACAGAAATGAAGGAATTCAGTGTCCAACTAAAATTTCCCTGTTGTGAACAATCCAAATACCATTAGTCACAAATAAAATAAAATAAAATAAAGAAATGAGAATGTGTTTAAAATATTGATAAGATTTTTCTATAAAATTGTTACCATTTGTTCAGCAGGAAAATAAGCAGATAATATCAAAGCCAAGTCACCCTAATGTTTCTGTGATGTTCCAAATGGTATCAGAAATCTTAGACAGTAAATATTTGAATGAACACTACCATAAGATATAGGAGCAGAAGGCCATTTGACCCATCAAGTCTGCTGCTCCATTCAATCATGGGCTGTTCCATACCCTTTGATGCCTGGCTAATCAAGAACCTATCTATCGCTGCCTTAAATGCACTCAATGACTTGGCCTCCACAGCCACTTGTGGCAACAAATTCCACAGATTTACCACCCTCTGACTAAGGTAATTTCTCTGTTCTAAATTGACATCCTTCGATCCTGAAGTTGTGCCCTCTTGTCCTAGACTCCCCTACCATGGGAATTAACTTTGCCACATCTAATCTGTTCAGGCCTTTTAACATTCAGAATGTTTCTGTGAGATCCCCCCTCATTCTCCTGAACTCCAGGGAATACAGTCCAAGAGCTGCCAGACGTTTCTCATACAGTAACCCTTTTATTCCTGGAATCATTCTTGTGAAATTTCTCTGAACCCTCTCCAATGTCAGTATATCCTTTTTAAAATAAGGAGCCCAAAACTGCACACAGTATTCCAACTGTGGTCTCACAAGTGCCTTATAGAGCCTCAACATCACATCCTTGCTCTTATATTCTATACCTTTAGAAATGAATGCTAACATTGCATTTGCCTTCTTCACCACTGACTCAACCTGGAGATACCAACAATACTGGGCTATTTTCATGCATTTTATTCAGCTTTTGGGAACTGGACACTACTGGTAGTTGTACCATTTTCTTGAACCATCGCAATCCTTATGAAGAGAGCTGCATGATTTAGGTCCAGTGACAATGAAGGAACATGAATACAGTAGATTCTGGTTAATTTGGCCATTGGTTAATCAGGGTCACCGCTTATTTGGGACAACTCTTAAATAACAAAGAATTAACCGAGAATATAGCCAGAATTCCCTTTGTTTATTTGGGACAGGAGACTTGCCAAACTGTTTCTAGCTAGCATCAGCCATGTGCACTTGTGTGAACATTAGACACCCCACTGTGCTTAGAGTGAACAATTTTTAAATAATGTCAATTCTGTGTGTTTGTGTTCAAAAAGCAGTGATTTTTATCACTGATAGTTGGTGAGAAGTAAGCAGTAAGGCATTTCAGAATGGTTTTGCTCACTGTGGTTTCAAACATTCAGGCTTGGAGGTGCCAGAAACAGCATTAGATATTAGTTTTTAGATAGCATGTGCTTATGTTATCCTTTTGGGCCGACAGACATCCATTCAAAAAGCAGTGATTTTTGATCATGTTGTTTTTTGATTTTGACTTTATGCAGGAAAGCAATGAAGGTGGTCCATTGTCTGCACTGACTTTGTTCATTTACAGTCATTCAAAACAAGCATGGTACACTAGATTAATTCCTCCGTCAATAACTATAAGGAACAAATACACAGTTTTATAGCACTGTAGTAGTATTGGTAGTGTTCTAATTAGTTCTGTAATTTCATTTAAATATATATGTGTTTTACTGAGTTAAATGGTAGTTTGTCTTTGTTATGCCTTTTAGCTTTTTCCATGAAACTTTGGCTAATTGGAGCAGCTGCTTAATTGGGCCAACATGGACTGGTCTCGATGTGTAACCAGAATCCACTGTTTGTATCAAAATCAGGACGGGGTGCAAACTGCAGAGTAATGTTCCCATAATCATACTGATGTCAGAGGTGATGGCGGTCACAGGTTTGGGATTTGACATTGGAATGAATTGGGCAAGTAACAACATATAATTTGTAGTTCGTATGCAATACTGTCTTTGTATGCCAATCGTTTAGGGAATGAGTGGAGGTTGTGGTGGGTGGGGTATCAATCAAACAAGCAACTTTGTTGAGAATGATGCTGAGCTTCAGGAAAATGAAGAGTTACAGAGTCATACGCATAATAATAAAGCTAAAGATTCACCTTATTTGTCATATGTACATCGAAACGTAGTAAAATGTGTCATTTGCGGCAATGACCAGCACCATCCGAGGGTGTGCTGAGGGCACTCCACAAGTCTCACCATGCTTCCGGTGCCAAAATAGCATGCTCACAAGGCCTACACAAGGAAATCTGCAGATGCTGGAAATTCAAGCAACACACACAAAATGCTGGTGGAACGCAGCAGGCCAGGCAGCATCTATAGGGAGAAGCACTGTCGACGTTTCGGGCCGAGACCCTTCGTCAGGCCTAACTGAAAGGAAAGATAGTAAGAGATTTGAAAGTAGGAAGGGGAGGGGGAAAATCTCAAATCTCTCAAATCTTTTACTATCTTTCCTTTCAGTTAGTCCTGACGAAGGGTCTCGGCCCGAAACGTCGACAGTGCTTCTCCCTATAGATGCTCCCTGGCCTGCTGCGTTCCACCAGCATTTTGTGTGTGTTCCATGACAAAGTCAGTCACCCTCACCTTAACTCGGGAATTCAGCTCCAGTGATTCATATTTAGACAAAGACTGTAATGATGGCTGGAGCATATTGATCTAGCAAAACTAAAGAGGTGCAATGGTGAGCACAATGTTCAAAAGGATTTTTCAGCAATAATTAGTAATATCAGGAGTTTCTTATGCAGCAGTCCATTTCCACCATGTAGTCTGTGGCTTCTGTACATGGCTGAAAGATAAGATAAATGCTTCTATTGTTTAGCTGCACTGTGCTCTCTTTATAACTATACACTTCATTCAGCATTCTGTTATTGTTTTGTCTTGTTCTACCTAAACGCACTGTATAATGATTCGAGAATGGTATACAAAACAAGCGCTTCACTGTATCTCAGTTTGTGGGACAATAATAAACCAATTCCAATATATCATCAAAAATCTTTACCTTGTGGGCCATGCCATATTCTCATAGCTCCCATCAGGGAGGAGGTATGGAAGCCTGAAATCCCATATCACCAAGCTCAAGGCCAGATTCTTTCCTTCAATCATTTGATTCTTTAATGAACCTGCAAAACCCTGATGAGTACAGTTTAGCAAAGCTTTGTTCTAAATGGACTTTTTGTTCAAATTGTGTTCTTTCTTGTAAAAAGTGTGTAATTTGTGTTTTTCTTGTGAATGCAGCCTGTGATGCTGCAATGGATAAGTTTTTCATTGCAATCGTACGTACGTTTACTTGTGTGTATGACAATAAACTCGACTTTGACGTCCTAGTTGTACAATTTATGCATTTGATAACAGCAAGATAAGACAATAGACTCAATCATCTTTCCTTAAATTTGCGTAATAGGTTTCTTTGTTATCTTGAGATGACTTGGTATTCTGTTTAAAAAAATATTTTCTTATCTCACTCACAAAATAATAGGAGCTGCTGTAGGCCTTCAGGCCTATTCCACTGTTTGATATTATCAAAACTGAACTGTGCTGGCTTCAACTCTGTTCTGTCATTTCCTCATAACTCTAATTTCTCAGTCTTTTAAATGATTCTCTATTTCACTGTAAATATTTAATGACATGACCCCCTCCACCATTGGTAGCAGAGAAATTGAGAGATTTACTCTTCTCAATGGCTCAGTTTTAAAAGATCAACCCCTTATTTTTGTTGTTATGTCCCCTTATTTGTGACTTACTTGTGAAAACATCTTAATGCCCATAGTGTCAAGCCCCCTAAGAATCTTCTATGTTTAAATAAGTTGACCCTTCATTCTTCTAAATTCCAGGGAATGCAGACCCAAACTGTCTAATCTCTCCCAGTTATTATCCTGGTGAATCTCCTTGGATCTGTTTGCTGAGCTTTAGTGATTCGTGCACTGGAACACCCATCATCCAGGACATGTCCTCTTCTCATTACTGTACTCCCATCAAGGAGGTGGGACAGGAGCCTTAAGAAACACACTTCAATGTTTCGGGAACAGCTTCTTCCCCTCCGCAATCAGATTTCTGAATGGACAATGAACTTATGACACTACCTCAGAATGTTCCTTTTTCCCCCCTCTTTTTTGTATTACTTATTTAATTTTTATATATAGTTATTGTAATTTAGCTTTTCTTATGTATTGCAATGAACTGAAGCCATAAAACAACAAATTTCACAATATATGCCAGTGATATTAAACCTGATTCTGATAGGTCCCGCTGAACGTGAGTGACTCCACTTTCTTGGTTTGACAGAGATTAGCACAACCTGAAATGATTTAGCATTCCACAATGTTAAACAGGAGAATGTGGCTTTTTTTATGCTCCCTTTCGACAAGCCAAGGTTTTCTAATCAAAAATAAGAAAAAATCTGCAGATGCTGGAAATCCAAACGACACACACAAAATGCTGGAGGAACTCAGCAGGCCAGGCAGCATCTACAGAAAAAAGTACAGTCTCGGCCGGAAACATTGACTGTACTTTTTTCTGTAGATGCTGCCTGACCTGCTGAGTTCCTCCAGCATTTTGTGTGAGTTACATAGATTTTCTAACTTTTTTTCATCCTCGTAGCAAGTTCAGTCATAGTTCCAGTGCAACCTTAAGGATCACAGCCCAACCATTTATTTCTAACCCAATCCTAAAAGAGGTTCATCTCTTTTTCTATCTTGATAGTAATTTGTCACTTGAATACCTTTTTGTTTTTTCAAATACATATTGATGTTTATGCAAAATAATGAGTAAGGGAAAATACTTCCTATTATTTTTATGTACTGATTTTGAATTTGGATATTATGTTGGTAAAGCCATACTCCAGATCATGTAGATTGCTAGGCACTTGTGGTTATGTTTTCTGACATTAAATTTCAGTCGACCAGATCAAGTAACTACTTAGAGCTGCACATCTAAATTTTCTTACTTGGAGAGAGTGTTTCAAGAGAAAAGAGCAAAAGGATGGGAGGGAAAAAAGGCAAAGGGATATTTACCTAAATACCTTTTTTGTATGAATATTATTACTTATGCCAAAATGATCATCGTTTGTATGTGCATGTTTTTCCCCCAGTACAGGAATCTACCCTCCCCCTAATCATGACTCTTCAGGTTACAGAAATCGGCCCTTACAGAATTTACAAATGACTACCCAAAAGGAAGCGAAGATGCAAAGTAAAATTAGATTTTGTGAAATTTATGTGGAGAAAAAAAACCTAAATAAATCAGCATCTTTTTCCCAATTCATATTTCTTTATACATACACAAATGATGTGCCTTCATGTTAGGGAAAATCATAGTTCTGACCATTTTCCAGGAATGCCACCTTCCCTGAAAGCTGGGGTAATCTGTATATTTGCTCTTGAATGTGTACTCTGTTGTGGAAGTCCTCTTGCGTATTTGTGTACAGGGATTACATCCCTCTGTATTGATTCGAAGCTCAGTTGCAGCTTTGGTATGTGTAGTTGACCTTTAGCTGTGTCATGCAGGAGCAGCAGATGAAGAGCTACATTTCAGAACTCTTTGTGGCTGCGATATAATAGTGTCCAGAACTGAGTTAAAATTCCCTATTCTCAGAATTTTTTGTGGTGAACAAATTGCATCTTATCTGTGACTTGCAAAAAGGTAGCTAATCCCAGTGCCATGTGCTTCTAATTTATAGGTAAAAAATTTTTTTTGGAAGAGTAAGACTTAGTTTTAAAGAAAGAAATAAAAAATGTTCTTTTATTATATCCAACTGGAATTATGAAGCAATTAATCTAAATGCATTTGCGTAGGTTGGATTTCTGCATTTAGCAGTGTTTTATTAATCACACTGACGTTATCAATTCTTGCATAAACTTCAATAAGGGCAGAATAACCTGCTTCTGTTTCTGTGTTGTCAGTAATTCAAAGCCTTAACAAATAGTGTTTTATCACTTACAAACATAGATAGTCCATTTTGTCCCTCACACTACCACTGCCATTGAGTAACCTTATGTCTGATTATTTTTTATTTTCCTGCGCTATTCCTATATTCGTTGATTCTGTTAATATCCAGAATGTTAAATATATCAAAGATGAGGTTATTACAAAAAATATCTTTTTTTAAAAACCTATTTTTCAATGAATTTTTTAACTCCTGTTAATGTCTTATAAATGTACCCTGGGATATTTGCTTTTAATTGCATTATATTAGTGTCAGGTCAATGGAATGCTATTTTTAAATGTCAGAAAGAGAATTAAATTAGACTATAAGGATAAAGCGAGCCCACTCAGAAGGCCCAAAATCAAACTGCTCTCTCATCTGCTTCTTCTGAGCTTTTTCCATTGATTTATTATCTACTAATTATTTTCCTTTTTCAGAAGCAATAATGCTATTACAACAATTATGAAGAATAGCATGAAGTAGAATTACGTCTACAAAATTGTTTTGATTTTGCCTTACTAATTGGGATTTCAAGAACTTATTTACATATTGACAGAGATCAACAGAGCCTTCATTTACAAGGACAGAATTCTAAATTAATTTACATTTTATATCAATATAATGCCTTTCATGAAATAGGGTATATCCCAGTGTTTCACAGCCTCTAAAGTACTTCTGAATTGTTTTATGTAGACAATGTAGGCATGGCAAGGTGTCAGAAACTCAAGTTATGTTAAATGATCAGTGAATCTGTTTCACTGTTATATTTAATGCTGCAGGAATTTTCTACTTGAGGGGAGGAGAGTGAGAGGGGGCCTTAGGTTAATGGGTTATTCAGAGGCTAAAATATAGCATTCATCCACACAACCCCAAAGCTTGTAGAATTATGTGTACAAAGACCCACATCTTTTCTGATTGAGGTAAGTGTACTTCCTCTGGGTCATAACTGAAATTATTTGCTGCTCAGTTTATGTCAAATGGGCTTTTAAAAGCAAATTCCCCCCCCCCCATGCCATGGAAATTCTGTAATTGCATGATGCACCCAGAATGCTAGTGTCACCTTGTCTCTTCAGAGTAACAATTTGATTACAATGCTGTTTAATTTGAGTGCTCAATTTTATGATCATTATAGTGTATTCTCCACTCGTCCTTGCATTTAATCGACAGAAAGCTCATACATACTAATGAGCATGTAAATTAAAAAGTGAACAAAGACTGTTGAAGTCTAGAGGTATGCTGATGGGGTGACCTATAGGAGCTTATTATGTGATCTTAAAAAAAATATAATTTAGAAAAGACTTGCTTGACATTTTAACCCACAAATGTACCTTTCATTGAATTGCTTGTAGGTACATTGTTATCCCTTCTTTCCATAAAGTAATTTTTGGCTATTCTGTTAATTTTTGCAATTAAAACATCTGTGATAACATTTCTATGTCTTAAAATGAGGCTCAGGTCACTTGGAATAACGCGTGCAGTAGATAGTAAAGTGTATTCTTTTTCGATTCTTGAAATACAGAAAGTAGGAAATCTTTTAGCAGCTTATTTTCATGTGCTTCTCACATTGAGTCATATTATTTTTTTGTCTGCTTTTATCTCTTTACATTTTTATCTATCTCATGGGCTTGGTATTATTGTATACTGTATTATCCCTATTGAAAAACTTGATTTTTGAAGGGAAATTTTTTATGTAGTCAGAATACTGACAGTTGTTGGATCAATTTCTTCTGATCTTTAGGCAGAAGTGGAGGTAAGATTTAACTTTTCTAATGAACAGAAAATTTCATACCATGCTTCCCAGTGACTAGGAATAAAACAGTAAGGAAAGTATCAAAGTACAGAAGATGATAAAATCAGATATCTTGATAACACGAGACTGCAGATGTTGAACTCTGGAGCAACCCACAGTGCTGGAGGTACTCCAGCAGGTCAGGCAGCATCTTCCATGGGAAATGTACAATCAACATTTTGGGTTGAGATTTTTCACCTGGACTCAGCTCGATACAGTCCATTTGCAAGGTCTTATCCCGAAACTTTCATTGTTCATTTCCCTTTCAGAATTACGGCCTAAACTGCTGAGTTCCTTCGGGCTTTTATGTGTTGAAATCAGATATTCTGTAGGATATGTTCTTTTTAAGGATCCATAACCAATGGATTAATTAAGAACTCAACTCACTTAACCTCATAAAGATTCTGTAAAAATGCTCTTTTCCTGCCTAAAATCGTTGAACATATTGCTCAGCATTATCAGGGATGAAATATTTCTGACACGACAGAAATTTTAACTCTTGGTTATTAAATCCTACCTTTGCAAATATCTTTCTGACTTCCTGTTCTTATATTGTAGCCTTTTATTGTAGCTCTGCTGCTTAATGTAGTGCCCTTGGGCCACAGCTGCCTAGCTATTCAAAATCAGCTTCTGCCCGATCTGACTGCTCGCCATGCTTGCTGCCTAACAATTGGGTTACCAATATCCCTTGGAAACCCTCAGGACAGCCCCTGCTCCTGAAAAGGTGCGGCCAGCAGGGATCGGGTGTTCTGTGGCTGTAGATCACAATAGGGTTCTGCTCCTCTGTCTGGACAAGTCATCATTCTCACTCTTGTACTACAATTCTGCAGCTCAGAGGATGTTGCCATTCTTCAGGTCAGAACTCCAGGGTGATCAGCCACTCTTCCACTTGATCTACTCATAATAATCTCGAGGTGTGTGCAGTATGTTGGGAGTGTTTCAATGCCTTGGTTTTATCATCATTATTATTATTATTATTATTATTATTATTATTATTAACTATTTTATATAGTATTTTATCTTGTATCATATTATATTTTGTGTTGTTCCTATCACCTTGAAGCTTCTTTGCATCCTTGTCGGCACTCTCAATTCTGGCTTGTTTAGTGTCAATAGCAAACTTAGAAAAGTGACATTTGGTCCACTCACTGAACTACTGATATTGCGTAAGAACCTAGACTCAAATACCAATCCTAGCAGCACTGGTCAAGCCAAGCAACTTGAGAATGTTCTGTTTGTTTTCAGTCCATTATTGTGCACTGCTTGCTTGCAGTTTTTTAATCCTAAAGAAGATAATGATCGAGACTTAATGAAAAATTGTACTTAGAGAACAGAGAGAAATCCTTTACTTTGATTTATTTTTTAATCTTGATTAAAATACTTCCATCTTAATGTTCTTTTCATTGTGATATTGCCTATTGTGCATCTTAATACATTTGTATTACTTTCCCATACACTAGGTAAAAAGAACCTGGGGAACACAAAACATTAAAGTGGAAGTGCAAATGGATAAGAATATGTATAAAGAATTAACTTGGTTCTTTTCATTTGATATTTTGACATGTAAGACCGCAGACAAGAATGTAAAGCTGAGCCAGTACAAATTCTTAGAAAGGCTGTAGACAAATAATTTGTATCTTGTTTCGGGCACACTGAACAATGTTGTGGAAAGGGAACGAAAACATTGCCACAGCTCATTTGTAAATTCTGGAATGCTGAAAGGTTTTGAAATTTAAGAGCTTTGAGAAAATGAGTTTCTCCTGAGAAAGCAACAGATGACCACTTGACTTTTCATGAAGAGCTATAAAGAAAGCTATATTTTGGTTGATGAAATGATAATGATACTACAAGTTAAGAATGAGCACAAATTATGACTTTATATATGTTTATGTGTAAATCATAGATAATGTTCATAATTCTGTTTAAAGATGGAGAGCAAACAGAAGAGGTGGATTTGGCTAATGAGGAAAAGCAAACCTGCAGATCAAAAGAATTTATAAGAATTGCTATTGTGTCGTCTTAATACTAGCTAACACTTTCTATGCAAGTATTTTCTGAATTCTGGAAATTGCATTTAGTGGTTGAGATTTCAGTACTAATTCTAGATCTATGTACTCTGGCATGAAGTTGTGCTTTGATTCCTTTGACATGATAATTGCTGCATATCTTTTTGCAGAATGAAAGTAAATGTGAGTGTGGAGTTATAGAATACACAATATCAGCTTGGTTAAAGGGAACCTTGCAATCAATCAATTTCTTTTTTTATCACTAATTTTTATTGCAACACCAACAAATTACAATCAATACAATCAGTTGCCGATTACATTTTGACTGTTTAACCCAGCCACCCCCAACCCGCATCCCCACCCCCCTCTCCACCCCTCCACCCCTCTCTCTCCCCCCCACCCCAACCAACTGAATAGTAGTGCATACACAGACAGAGCATTCATATTTTAACAGAAGATCTTTCAAGTTAGATATCAAATTTGTCCACATTAAGATTGTGTTTGGTCGTGCATCATTTACTCTTGCTGATGATAATTCCAGATAAGAAATGTCCAAAAAGCTCCGAAGCCAGTGAGTATTTGAAATATCATGAGGAGGTTTCCAATGCTGGACTACAATCTTCTTAGCTGCAGTCAGGCCTGCCAGCCAGATTTTGCATATTTTTTCCATAAGGGAAGGTGGGAGTCATCATTTAGAAGATGTACAGTGGGGTTCAATGGTAATTGTGCCCCCATTAGTTCTGTAAGAACACTGATAACCTTCTCCCACAAGCCAAAAACCCCTGGACATTCACATACAACATGTATAAAAGAGCTAACGGTTCCATGGGGGCAAAATGAGCAATATGGGTCAGGAACCAGTCCCATTTGATGTCTAGTTCTCGGTGTTAGATATGCTCGATGACAAAATTTCAAGTGTATATACCGATGATTTGGGTTTTTTGAAGCACTGGCAGCATTATCCCAAATCGCATCCCAGTCTAAGTCTTGTCCCAATTCTGATATGTCCCTATCCGCTGGCAGGTGTCTCCATCTATTAATATCTTCTTCTATTTTTTTCTAAATTAAAGAGTACCGGTAATTTGTTTTAGCCACAGACGATAGGGAAGTATTAAAGTATTAACTTTAACCCAAGTAGCGGACCTCATTTGTAACATTAATCTGGGGAGGGAGAGACACCTTTTATCTGTATTAATCAGCATCAGTGCTGATTTTGACAGATTTACTTTGTATCCTGAAAGAAATCCAAATTGCTTCAGTGTTTTTAAAAACATAGGGGAGAGTTTGTTGAATATCTGCCATGTAAACTAAGGTGTTGTCCGCATAAAGTGATATCAAATGTGCTGTTGTACCTATTGTAATAGGGGAGGTCTGAGGAGAATTTCTAATTAAATGTGTAAGTGGTTCAGTAGATGTAGTAAAAATTAAAGGAGACAGAGGGTCCCCTTGTCATGTGTTCCATCCTCTGTCAAATAACTCGGAGAAACCTCCTCCCACCATACCTGTGCTGAGGGATTAGCATTATGTGTTTGAATCATATTGATAAATTTATCGCCGAACTTAAATTCTTTTAGAACTCTCCAAAGATATAGCCATTCAAGACGATCAAACGCTTTTTAAGCATCTAGAAATAGCAGGTCATAGGCAGGCGGGATTTTATGTGTTGCATTCAGTATGTGTAAGAGCCAGCGAATATTATCAGATGCGAGACGCCCCCTGATAAAGCCCATTTGATCTGGACTAATAATTTTCCCAACTACTGTCTTGAGTCTACTGGCTAAGTCTTTGGAAAATATCTTGAGGTAGGCATTTATCAAGGAGATTGGACAGTGATTGGCACACTCCAAGGGGACAATCAAGCAATTTCTGATCATTTTATTACTTCTTTCATATGCATCATCTTAAGAAGCAAAAGTTTTTAAACTTTTGCAGTTTTAATGGATTTCCACTATTCCTGTTGTAACAACTGAAATAATACTTCTAATAATCTAGTCAGCATTTTGTATGCATTGCTCAAGATTTCCAGTTATCTGCAGAATCTCATGTTATGATAATTTAGTCAACTTTGTTTTTATACACCAGTTAAGTCAGAAGAGGTTCCTTTTAAAACAGCGGGATTTCCGCAGTGCAGATGTAATCAATGAGCCAGGGTATGCACCATTCTCCTGCAAAACTATGAATCCCCATTTGAAAATTTTGCAACATAATTGCAAAGGGTGGGAAATTCTTTAAACAAGACATCTGAAAGAGTCAATATTATAGAGATACACAGCATGGAAACGAACCTCTAAATCCTCACCAACCGTCAAACACCTATTTTTTACACTAATCCCACCCAACTTACTTTATCTCCCTATATTCCACCCAACTCCCTATATTCCCATCCATATTCTGCCATTTACTTACACAACGGGGCAATCTGCAATGGACCAATAGGTATTAACTCACATTTTTGTTATGTGGCAGGAAACCCATAAGGTCACAGAGAATGTGTAAACTCCGCAGTTTGGCATTCAGGACATCTTTTTTGGTCAGGATGTTAAGAATATAATTGCTATAAAGATCTGTTCCAGTTATCAAACAGTCAAGAGGAGAAATGATCAGTCGCAAACACTCCTGCATACATGCTGAACAAATGGCTATTTAGTAATAAATCAGGTCATAGTGTCAGAATGAAGTACATGACATCCTTGCTAACACTTTCCCTCAAACACAACCATTATATGCTGTGGTAAACAAGCATTGGACCGCTGATTGGAAGTTTTTTCACCACTGTGGCTAACATTATTGCTTGAGTGTCTACTCAGCCGAATGTTTTAACATCTTCTCAGCCTTAGAGAAGAGGCCAGTCAAGTTGTAAAGGATTTTACAAAGCAAAAAAAAGAAACAGCAATTGTTGAGTGTTAAGCTGGTCAAGGATATGCCTGAGGCCCACAAGAAGTAAGCAGAAGGAAAACATGAGAGATGAAAATGAGGTCCAAAGAGAATACCTGTACATTTTAATGCACCAGAAACTGGCACAAAGAGTGGTTTGTTGAAGCAGTTGAGATAGTTGTCACTAGCAAAGCAGATAAAGCTCAGATACAGCTGTATTCAGAAAGCTTGTCAAGTAAAAAAATGAAAACTAGAAAAATTCCCTTGGGTTAAAAGCATTCTACGCACAAATTATTCTTAATCATCCATATTGATAGCTTCGTTGGATTAACCCAATTAGTTCCAGTGAATGATTGACCATTTATCCACTTCCACTTTTTTAGTGAGCATCTTTTAAGTCATTCACCATTCTCAGACTTTCTGCTTAATTGGTAGTGATTTCATTGATTACATGGAAAGATGAATAGAATTCAAAGTCCTTGCATACAGATTGGTGCCAACAGCAAACTTTGTTCTTGTCCATTTAATATCAAGAATGGCAAACAATCTACAAGTGTTTATAACTACAGTATCTGTAGCCTTTTCCATTCAGTCAGCATGGTTGTCACTTGCATCATGTGTGTTAATTTCCTTTATATTCTTTACTCTGATGACTTAATATTATGAGAATTGAGACGTAGGATTAGTCCAGAAAAGTGTTGCTGAGGTAAAAGATCACCAGTGATCTTTTTAAATAATGGAATAATCCTGAAGAGCCAAAGAGGCTACTCCCAGCTTCTATTGCTTATGTTTTTTTTGTTCGTTGATTACTCCTAAAGCTACATATTGTTCATTCTATTATCCTGTGTCTTCTCTTTCAAATGTAGTTACACATGAAGCAACTCTATTCTTAAACATGAAGCAATCTAATGTCTGTTTATATCTTAAATGACCAGCAACAGTTATGTTATGAATGATATTTTTGCTACTGATAGAATTTATGACCTAGTTCATTTACTAAGTGTATGTCTCAGCATTTTAAATTAGAAATGGTTTGCTTTCATTTGTGCATACGGCAACTATTTAAAATATCAGCAAAACTCGTAGGTACTATTTTTGCCTTTGAGTCAGAACCCTGCAGATTCAAAACTATATCAGTATTATATACACGTTGAATAATATCTGTAGCACATGAAATGTCACAATGTACTATTCAAAGAGCAGGGATTTATCTAGTGTACATGAATCCCTCAACTAGCCCAAAATGTTGACAGTTTACTTCCCTCCATGGATGCTGCCTGACCTGCTGAGTTCCTTCAGCTTTTTGTGCATGCTGTTCAAGATTTTCAGCATCTGCAGAATCTATTTTGTGTTTAATATTTGTAGCCCTAGATTTCTTTGTTCAGCTATATTTCCCGGTGCATTGCCATTCACGAGTCTATTCTGTTCTGCTTTATCTTCCCAAATATGCGTCACTTTGCACTCGCCTGAGTTAAGCACAAGTATGCATTCAAGTCGTGTGTAGGTTTGATCCCCGGAAAGCCATCTTGCAGGCAAAGTGGAGATTCCAAACTAACTAGAATCAACAAGGGAGGCTTGACAGTTGTGGCAGGGTTTTTGAATGCCATAACCTCCTACAAAGTTAAATCTTGTGACATTGGGGACAGCAGAGCTTTGCTTCCAGCTGAGCTCAATGCCTTCTATGCTCACTTGGACTACCAGAACAGGAAGGAACCATTGCGCACCCCCATGTCATTCAATGATCCTTTGGTCTCAGTATCTGAAGATAATGTGTGGGTTGCCTTTAAGAGAGTGAACCCAAGGAAAGCATCCGGTCCTGACAGAGTACCTGGCCGAGTACTGAAGGCCTGTGCCGATCAGCTGGCTGGTGTATTCACAGATATCTTTAACCTGGCAGTGGGTGGTATCCACCTGCTTCAAGTCGGCTGCAATCATACTGGCACCCAAGAAGAGCGTAGTAACCTGCCTCAATGACTATTACCCAGTGGGATTTAAATCCACAGTGATGAAGTGTTTTGAGAGGCTGGTGTTGAAGCATATCACCACCTGCCTTAGCCGTGACTTGGAATCGCTCCAATTTGCCTACCAAAGCAACAGGTCTACAGCAGATGCTATCTCATTGGCTCTTCACACAGCCCTGGAACATCTGGACAGCAAAGAAACGTACATCAGGATGCTCTTTATCGATTTCAGCTCAGCATTTAACACCATCATCCCCTTAAAACTAATCAGTAAACTCCAAGACCTGGGCTCCAAAACCCCCTTGTACAATTGTATCCTGGATTTCCTCACTTAAGAGATCCCAGTCAGTTTGGATTGGCAGAAGCATCTCATCCACAACCTCCATCAGCACAGGTGCACCTTGGGGATGTGTATTAGTCATTGGTGTAAAGCAAGTAAGCAGGCGGCTATGTGGTTATGCACAGCTCCAACACCACATCCAAGTTTGCTGATGACACCACTGTTATGGGTGTATCAAAGGGGATGATGGATCAGCATACAGGATGGAGATAGAAAATTTGACTGAGTGGTGTAATAACAACTCAATGTCAAGAAGACCAAGGCACAGATTGTGGATTTCAGGAGAAGGAAACCAGAGGTCCATGAGCCAGTCCTCATTGGAGGATCAGAGGCGGAGAGGGTCAGTAACTTAAAATTTATGGTTGTCACTATCTCAGAGGACCTGTCCTGTACCCATTGTATAAACATTTTTGCAAAGAAAGCACAACAGCGCCTCTACTTCTTCAGGAGTCTGCAGAGGTTCAGCATGTCATTGAAAACCTTGGCAAACTTCTATAGATCTGTGATGGAATGTGTACTGACTGGCTGCATTATGACCCGGTATGAGACACCAATGCCTTTGAGCAAAAAATCCTACAAAAGGTAGTGGATTCGGCCCAGTACATCACAGGTAAAGGTCTCCCAACCATTGAGCACATCTATGTGAGATGTTGCTGTAGAAAAGCAGCATCTATCATCAAAGATCCTCACCACCCAGACCGTGCTCTCTTCTTACTGCTGCCATCAGGTAGAAGTGCCTCAGGACTTGCACCAACAGGTTCAAGAACAGTTACTACCCCTCAACCATCAGGCTCTTGATCAAAAGGGGATAACTACACTCATTTAAGGACTCTTTTATATTCTTATTTCATGCTCATTATTCATTGCTATTTATTTATATCTGCATTTGCACAGTTTCCTTACAGTTTAAAGTTCCTGATGTTTACAGTTACTGTTCTATAGATTTGCTAAGTATGCCGGCAGAAGAATCCCAGGGTTGTATGTGGTGATATGTATGTACTCTGATAATAACTGTTACTTTGAACTTTAAACATTGAAATGATGTTGAAATGACGCCAGAGAACAACAATTCCTCAAGCAACATCTTCCAGATAGCAAATCGCTCCAATTATTATCACTTTTTCGGCTTTCTGCTTGTTCTTTTTGTTTAGTTTGTGTTACGGAAATTGTTGGAGCAGGTGACATAGAGTTTGGAACTCATTTGAAGGATCCAGCACTCTGCTGTACCCAGAGAGTTCCCACGTGAAGATTGGAGACAGGGGCCAAAAAGAACCAAGAACACGGAGGGTGGTGGGTGCGTGGGATATACACTGCCAGTGCCAGCGGTAGAGGTGGATACAACTTTTAAGAGACTCTTGGATAGGTACATGGCACTTAAAGAAATAGAGGGCTGTGCAGTAGGGTAAGTCTAGACAGTTTATAGAGTAGGTTACGTGGTCAGCACAGCATTCTGGGCTGAAGGGCCTGTAATGTGCTGTAGATTTCTATGTTTCAATGTAACACAAACTGACTCATGGAAAAGATCAGAGACAAGACACGGGGTGATGAATGACCCCATCTCGAAGCAGTGAGGAAGGTTGAAGTGGAGGTGAATGTGAAGTGGCCTCTGGGACGACGATGGTCTGCAGCCAGATCGGTGCATTTGGACCCGGATCGACAGTGTCCGGACCTGAGTCGGCGGTCACTCTTTGCAGGAGGCTGAGTTTGTGTGGCCACTCTCTTCATATGCAGATGTAAAGATGTTTCTGATATTCTGAGATTTATGTGATTATTGGGCTGTACTTTATATTGGTTTTCTTCGGTTTTTTGATGTTTATTGTGGCCAATTGGCATGTGGGTGATCTGTTATTTTTTGTGTATAAAGGTGAGGGAGGGGTGTTGGGAGTTTTGATGCTATTGCCTCTGGTCTTTTCTGTGAGTGGTGGTGGGGGGTTGGGGATTGTTATTGGCGCTGTTTTTATCTGTGGGGGAAGGATGGGGATTTGATGCTTATTTTTGCTGGGTTTTTGTCTGCAGGAGAGGATGTGGGGGATTTTAGGGTCTGAGTTTTGTTTCGTTTGTGTGCTGCAGGTAGGTAGTTGCTACCTTGCCTTTCATCAATCCCATGGTCTTTCTGTACTCCGTGGCTATCAGAGTTGTGTTGTACATGCATACTTTGACAATAAAATCAACCTCTGAACCGTTTCTTTTTGAACCTTTGAATTCCATCAGATACCCCCTTGCCCACTTTCCCACTGTATCTGCACCTTTTCCGGTTAGATGGCAGTCAGCTCAGATGGAACGGCCACTCCAAATCCAATCCAATGTGTATTTATTTAAATTCTGCATTTCTCTTCTGTGATTGAAAGTCACTGCTGGATACTAAAAGCGCCAAGCAGTGCAAGACTATCCCATCAGCAAATTGCTCAATAGTGATGGAGATGGACTTATTACATACCATTGTTGTCTTATTGTCTGGACTTGCTGTTGACTATTGTGCCGAGACAGTGCATGGTCCCAGCAACATCCTTGTAAACCTTCTCTGCACTCTTTCAATCTTTATTAATATCCTTCTTGTAATTTGGTGACCAAAACTGCACATGATACTCCAAATTCGGCCTCACCAATGCCTTATACAACCTCACCATAACATTCCAACTCTTATACTCAATGCTTTGATTTATAAAGGCCAATGTACCAAAAGCTCTCTTTACGACCCTATCTACCTGCGACGCCACTTTTAGGGAATTTTATATCTGTATTCCCAGATCCCTTTGTTCTACTGCACTCCTCAGTGTCCTGCCATTTATCTTGTATCTTCTATCTTGGTTTGTCCTTCCAAAGTGCAATACCTCACACTTGTCTGTATTAAACTCCATCTGTCATTTTTCAGCCCATTTTTCCAGCTGGTCCAGATCCCTCTGCAAGCTTTGAAAACCTTCCTCACTGTCCACTACACTTCCAATCTTTGTATCATCAGCAAATTTGCTGATCCAATTTACCACATTATCATCCAGATCATTGATATAGATGACAAATAACAATGGACCCAGCACTGATCCCTGTGGCACACCACTAGTCACAGGCCTCCACTCAGAGTAGCAATCCTCCACTACCGCTCTCTGGCTTCTTCCACTGAGCCAATGTCTAATCCAATTTACTACCTCTCCATGTATACCTAGCGACTGAATCTTCCTAACTAACCTCCCATGCAGGACCTTGTCCAAGGCCTTACTGAAGTCCATTTACACAACATCCACTGCCTTCCCTTCATCCACTAACCTCCTCGAAAGACTCTTAATAGATTTGTTAAACATGACCTATCACGCACAAAGCCATGTTGACTCTCCCTAATAAGTCCCTGTCTATCCAATTACTTGTAGACCCTATCTCTTAGTACTCCTTCCAATAATTTACCTACTACCAGCATCAAACTTACCGGCCTATAATTTCCCGGATTACTTTTGGAGCTTTTTTTAAACAACGGAACAACATGAGCTATCCTCCAATCCTCCGGCACCTCACCCATAGATACAATATTTTAAATATATCTGCCAGGGCCCCTGCAATTTCAACACTAGTCTCCTTCAAGGTCCGAGGGAATACCCTGTCAGGTCCTGGGGATTTATCTACACTGATTTGCCTCAAGATAGCAAGCACCTCCTCCTCTTCAATCTGTATAGGTTCCATGACCTCACCACTTGTTTGCCTTATTTCCATTGACTCCATGCCAGTTTCCTTAGTAAATACAGATGCAAAAAACCTATTTAAGATCTCCCCCATTTCTTTTGGTTCCATACATAGCCGACCACTCTGATCTTCAAGAGGACCAATTTTATCCTTTACTATACTTTTCTCTTAATATACCTGTAGAAGCTCTTTGGATTATCCTTCACCTTGACTGCCAAAGCAAACTCATGTCTTCTTTTAGCCCTCCTGATTTCTTCCTTAAGTATTTCTGTGCACTTTTATACTCCTCAAGCACCTTATTTGCTCCCTGTTTTCTATACATGTCATACATCTCTCTTCTTCTTTATCAGAGGTCCAATATCCCTAGAGAACCAAGGTTCCTTGTTCTTATTCACTTTGCCTTTAATCCTGACAGGAACATACAAACTCTGCACTCTCAAAATTTCTCCTTTGAAGGCCTCTCACTTACCAATCACATCCTTGCCAGAGAACAACCTGTCCCAATCTACGCTTTTTAGATCCTTTCTCATTTCTTCAAATTCGGCCTTTTTCCAGTTTAGAACTCAACCAGAGGACCAGATCTATCTTTATCCATGATCAAGCTGAAACTAATGGTGTTATGATCACTGGAACCAAAGTGTTCCCCTACACACACTTCCGTCACCTGTCCTAACTTGTTTCCTAAAAGGAAATCTAATATTGCATCCTCCCTAGTTGGTACCTCTATATATTGATTTAGAAAGCTTCCCTGAACATATTTTACAAACTCTAACCCATCTAGACCTTTAACAGTATGGAAGTCCTAATCAATATGTGGAAAATTAAAATCCCCTACTATCACAACTTTGTTTCCTGCAGTTGTCTGCTATCTCTAGGCTGAAATTTCTTCAAACAAACTTGATTTGAAGTCCCCAACAATGATTTGAAAAGCCTTAGGTTAGGCTGTTTCTTGTTTGCTAATTGCGACACTCGATACCTCGGGTGCTTGCTGAACATCGGCCTTTGGCAGGATGTAATCTGCGGTTAGGATTACTGAGAAGAACTCTGTTGGTAAGTAGAACAATCACCACAGAATCATTTGATATTCCAGCTCAGGGGAACAAGAGTGCAACAGAATTGTTACATCAAGCACTACAAAGAGGGTATCATGAAACACAAACCTCCTCCTTTTGCCCTCTTTGAATTTGGCAGTCCAGCCCATCCACCATATTGGGAAGGCGACGGGTCTTACTGATGTATCCAGCTTTGAGAAAGCCTTGTCTCCATGAAACACTGAGCCAGCAATTCCTATTTTCCTTCCGCTACGGCAGTCTTGTCCTTGGGTTCTAAACCTTGTTCTCCAATGATTGTAGATTTGCTAACAAAATGCTGGGTAGGGGAAATTTTACACCTCAGCACTTTAGTCTGGCTTGGAGTCCTTCCCCTCTTCCCTGTCTTCCAGCCATGGCAATGTACCTTCATCTGCTTAAAGGTGCCTTATCTGCATTCCTGAGTGTTAATTCCACTAAGTCCTTCAGAAGATAGTGAAATCGCTAGATCCTTAAGATGGTTTAAAAATACATTATTTAAAGGGAAATTACAGGCTGCTGATTTCAGTGGAAGTAGTTCAGAAGAAGTATATTTAGAAGTTTTGTAATCTGCTCGCAAATCATTGCCATGTTTCATCAACATCATCTTGGAAAACTTCTGCCCTGAGACAGTGACCCCTGCCAGTTTGTCTGCATTATTTAAGCTTAAGTTAGATCACTGGGCATTGTTCAAAATTCCCATGCCCAGGAAAATTTTAAAAACACACTTTGTTTATCTCTCCACAACCTAAAAGACGTTTGCTTTCCGAATCATAGTTCTGATGGAAGGTCGACAGTCCAAAACTTTAATTCTGTTTCTCTAAATAAGTTGTCTGATCCACTGAATATTTGCATATTTTCTGTTTCATTCCAGATTTTTAGCTTCTGCAGTTTTTTGCTTTGTGAATATAGATATATCTATTAAGAGGCCAAATAACTATGAGCCACAAAATTGAGCAGAGGCTTGTAATGAAGGTTAGATATCTAAGAACAGGTGGATGCTCCAGGGGACTATAAATGCTGGTATTAACTGTGTAAGCTTAATGGCTTGCTTCACGGTTGCATAATCTGCGTACTTGTACACGAGCAGTTCTCCTTGTGTTCTGATTTGAATTCTTCTTTACTTGTAACATGCAGATCAACCTGCATTTCTTCTCATTGTTGTGTGGCTGCAGAATGGATGGCAATTCTGCATCCGGAGCTCTTTGCAAGCATTTCATTATTACAGTTTTAATTAAGTGTAGTTGACCTGAAATACTACTCTTCTACATGAGCACTTTGACATGAACAAGTATTAAACAATTACGTGTCTTCTAATGTTTAATTATTTCAGATTTTTTACATGTCCAGGGATAAAGTCCAATGCACTACTTCAGAAAATAACATTTTTTCTACCTTTCACGGCTTACCTACCAGAACATCTTCTTATCTTTTTGTAGGTATTGATGTGCCTATCATTTTATCAACCTGAATTTAGACCTTCCTCCAGCTACATTGCAGCGGCTTTCTATACATAAGAAAACGGAATGTAAATGTCTCTATATGTCCGAGTTTTCACCTTGAAACTTCACTTTCAGCTAATTTAACCCCTAGTTACTCAAGATAGAAATCAACAAATGGAATGTTTCTATGTAAACTTGTTTTTTTTTAAAGATAACTAAGAAGTGACTTGAAATATAAGTGTTGCTCTAAAAACAACATTATTTTAGAAGAGATTTTTATTTTTCAATTATTTTCTATCTGAAAAAATTGGTAAAGCGTTACAACAATTCACTTTAAAAGTTGATTTAATTTCATTTGCATCTGAATTGGGAACATGTTATTACCTAAGTAATGTGACTCATTTTCTTGGCACATGAGGAAATGCTATAAATGATTGGCTTTTGGAAAGTAATAATTTCTTTGTTTTTAAACAGCTTGGATACGAGGAAGTAGAAAAGACCCACCTACTATAGAGGTAGGTATCAAGATCTTTCTATTGAAAATATTCACCAAAGCATAAACTAAGTACCTAAGATTGTACAAGTGCAATATCAGAATTGTAGATAACAGAAAAATTGTCTTCATGATCTAAAATAAAATGTTTTTTGGTACATTTCAGGCTGGTTCTTTCAGAGTTTCTGAAGAAAATTAGAAACAATAGGCTGGTGACCCTGACCTCAGTAGTAGGAAGTTATTGGAAGGTTCTCCAAGGGACTGGATATATTTGGTAGACAGGGAATGACCAGAGATAGTAATCATGACTTAGTGTGTCTAAGCTTATAGAGATTTTCGAGGAAATTACCAGGAAAGTTGATGAAGGCAAGGTAGTGGATGTTGTCTATATGGACTTCAGCAAGACATTTGACAAAGTCCTGCATGGGAGGTTGCTCAGGAAGGTTCAATCGCTCAGCATTCAATATGAGGTAGAAAATTGGATTAGACATTAGCTTTAGGGCGAAGCCGGAGAGTGGTTGTGGACGGTTGCCTCTCTGACTTGAGGCCTGTGACTAGTGGTGTGCCTCAACGATTGGTGTTGTGTCTGTTGCTGTTTGTCATCTGTATGAATGATCTGGTTGATAATGTGGTTAACTGGATCAGCAAATTTGCAGATGACGCCAAGATTGGGGTTGTACTTGACGGTGAAGAAGACTACCAAGGTTTGCAGCTGGAAAAATGGACTGAGAAACGGCAGATAGAATTTAATGTAGACAAGTGTGAGGTGTTACACTTTGGGAGGACCAACCAGCTTAGGTCTTACACGGTAAGCAATAGAGCACTGAGAAGTGCAGTAGAACAAGGATTTTTTACAAGGGATGTTGCCAGGACTGGAGAACCTGAGTTGTAAGGGAAGATTGAATCGGTTAGAACTTTATTCAATAGAATGTAAAAGATTGAGGAGCGATATGATAGGGTATACAAAATTATAAGTGGTATAGTTAGGATAAGTGCAAGTAGGCATTTTCCACTGAGGTTGGGTGAGATGAGAACTAGAGTTCAGGGGTTAAGGGCGAACATGTTTGCCGTTAAGGGGGAACATGAGGGGGAACTTCATTCAGAGAGTGGAGAAAGTGTGGAATGAGCTGCTAGCGCGAGTAGTGGATGTGATTTCATGACCTGCTACACACAAAGCCAATGGGTTTCCAAATGCTCATAAATCCTATCAGAAAGAACTTTCTCCAGCAGTCATTGACTCACTAGTCTATAGTTCCCAGGATTTTCCCTTGTTTCCTCCTTTAATAGAGGTACAACATTAGCCACTCGCCAGTCCTCCAGCACCTTGCCTGTGGTTAGAGAGGACACGTAGATGCTGGTTAAGGGCTCATAAGACAAAGGAGCAGAAGTCGGTCATTCGGCCCATCGAGTCTGCTCCACCATTTCATCATGAGCTGATCCAATCTCCCCTTTAGTCCCATTCCCCCGCTTTCTCACCATAACCTTTGATGCCCTGACTACTCAGATACCTATCAACCTCTGCCTTAAATACACCCAATGACTTGGTCTCCCCTGCCGCCCGTGGCAACAAATTCCATAGATTCACCACCCTCTGGCTAAAAAAATTTTTTTGCATCTCTGTTCTGAATGGGTGCCCTGCAACCCTCAACTCATATCCTCTCATACTAGACTCCCCCACCATGGGAAACAACTTTGCCACATCCACTCTGTCCATGCCTTTCAACTTTCGAAATGTTTCTATGAGGTCCCTCCTCATTCATCTAAACTCCAAGGAGTACAGTCCAAGAGCGGTCAAACGTTCCTCATATGTTAACCCTCTCATTCCCGGAATCATTCTAGTGAGTCTTCTCTGAACCCTCTCCGATGTCAGCACATCCTTTCTTAAATAAGGAGCCCAAAACTGCACACAGTATTCCAAGTGAGGTCTTACCAGTGCCTTATAAAGCCTCAACATCACATCCCTGCTCCTATACTCTATTCCTCTAGAAATGAATGCCAACATTGCATTTGCCTTCTTCACCACCGACTCAACCTGGAGGTTAACCTTAAAGGTATCCTGCACGAGGACTCCCACCCAAGTCCCGTTGCATCTCAGAACTTTGAATTCTCTCCCCATTTAAATAATAGTCTGCGCGTTTATTTCTTTCACCAAAGTGCATGACCGTACACTTTCCAACATTGTAATTCATTTGCCACTTAGTTGCCCATTCCACCCAATCTGTTCAAGTCTCTCTGCAGACTCTCTGTTTCCTCAGCACTACCGGCCCCTCCACCTATCTTTGTATCATCAGCAAACTTAGCCACAAAGCCATCTATTCCATAATCCAAATCGTTGATATACAACGTAAAAAGAAGCAGCCCCAACACGGACCCCTGTGGAACACCACTGGTAACTGGCAGCCAACCAGAATGGGATCCCTTTATTCCCACTCTCTGTTTCCTGCCAATCAACCAACGCTCTATCCACGTATGTAACTTTCCCGTAATTCCATGGGCACTTATCTTGTTTAGCAGCCTCGTGTGCAGCACCTTGTCAAAGGCCTTCTGAAAATCCAAATACACAACATCCACTGCATCTCCCTCGTCTAGCTTACTTGTAATTTCCTCAAAAAATTGCACTAGGTTTGTCAGGCAAATCTCATCTCTCGCTTCCTTCAATAATCTGAAGTAGATCCCATTAGGCCCTGTGGACTTATCCACCGTATTACTCATTAGGAGGCCCAACACCCTCCTCCTTGACCTCAAATCGCCCTAACTTACTGATATACTCAGCACTGATTTCCTGGTCCTCCATATCCATTTCCTTGGTAAATACTAAAGCAAAGTACAGTCGGCCCTCCTTATCCGCGGATTCTGCTTGCGCGAATTCAAACAACCTCGGATCGCGAAAACCCGGAAGTGCTCTTCCAGCACGTGTTGTTCGAACATGTACAGACTTTTTTTTCTTGTCATTATTCCCTAAACAATGCAGTATAACAAACATTTTACATAGAATTTGCATTGTATTAGGTATTATAAGTAATCTAGACATGATTTTAAGTATACGGGAGGATGTGCGTGGGTTATCGTAGATCGGAATTTTAAAAAATAGGAAGTTCTCTTACTAAGTAAGTCGGAACAGGTACATCCGGTATTATTTAGTGTCAGTTAATCAAACGTTTGTCTTAGTATATAGTATATATTTTACCTTTCTATGCATATAAAACACTTAAGAACGTATGCTTCAGCGCCGGGCTCGGTAACCGAAGTTCTCGGGACTCGGGACAGATTGCTCCCTAGTGCGCTCTCCACCGTGCCGGGTTGATCAAGTCAAGTCAAGTCAACTTTATTGTCATTTCGACCATAACTGCTGGTACAGTGCATAGTAAAAATGAGACAACGTTTTTCAGGACCATGGTGTTACATGACACAGTACAAAAAACTAGACTGAACAACGTAATAAAAAAAAAACAGAGAAAGCTACACTAGACTACAGACCTACACTGGACTGCATAAAGTGCACAAAAACAGTGCAGATATTACAATAAATAATAAACAGGACAGTAGGCCAAGGTGTCAGTCCAGACTTCGGGTATTGAGGAGTCTGATAGCTTGGGGGAAGAAACTGTTACATAGTCTGGTCGTGAGTGCCCGAATGCTTCGGAGCCTTTTCCCAGATGGCAGGAGGGAGAAGAGATTATATGAGGGGTGCATGGGGTCCTTCATAATGCTGTTTCCTTTGCAGGTGCGACGTGTAGTGTAAATGTCCGTGATGGCAGGAAGAGAGACCCCAATAATCTTCTCAGCTGACCTCACTATCCGCTGCAGGGTCTTGCGATCTGAGATGGTGCTATTTCTGAACCAGGCAGTGACGCAGCTGCTCAGGATGCTCTCAATACAACCCCTGTAGAATGTGATGAGAATGGGGGGTGGGAGATGGACTTTCCTCAGCCTTCGCAAAAAGTAGAGACGCTGCTGGGCTTTCTTTGCAATGGAACTGGTGAGGGACCATGTGAGATTCTGATGTGGACGATCAAAAACCCAAAACCCCAAAACCTAATAATTAAACCACTGTGTTGCTTAGTAATAACTGTAGCTTTCATCAGGGCAGAGCCTTCCCTTTAAAATTGTTCTAATCATTGACCGACCTAGCCTGAAACTTTTCCAATGACCGATGGCTTTTCACCTCTTTCCGATCACTTTATTATTTCCACTTTATTTTCAATCGTGATCGTGAATATTTTCGTGAACAGAAACACTGCGCATTCAGAGCTCTGGCACCGTCCTAATGTCCACTGCTCTGAGACAGGTTAAATAAGGTCTGGGGTTCTGCTGGGTCCTAATGTCCACCGCTCTGAGACAGGTTAAATAAGGTCTGGGGTTCTGCTGGGTCCTAATGTCCACCGCACTGAGACAGGTTAAATAAGGTCTGGGGTTCCGCTGAGTCCTAATGTCCACCGCTCTGAGACAGGTTAAATAAGGTCTGGGGTTCCGCTGAGTCCTAATGTCCACCGCTCTGAGACAGGTTAAATAAGGTCTGGGGTTCTGCTGGGTCCTAAGGTCCACCGCATTGAGACAGGTTGAATAAGGTCTGGGGTTCTGCTGGGTCCTAATGTCCACCGCACTGAGACAGGTTAAATAAGGTCTGGGGTTCCGCTGGGTCCTAAGGTCCACTGCATTGAGACAGGTTGAATAAGGTCTGGGGTTCTGCTGGGTCCTAATGTCCACCGCACTGAGACAGGTTAAATAAGGTCTGGGGTTCCGCTGGGTCCTAATGTCCACCGCACTGAGACAGGTTAAATAAGGTCTGGGGTTCCGCTGGGTCCTAAGGTCCACCGCATTGAGACAGGTTGAATAAGGTCTGGGGTTCTGCTGGGTCCTAAGGTCCACCGCATTGAGACAGGTTGAATAAGGGACGAGCATCTGCAAATTTTGGTATCCGCGAGGGGTCCCGGAACCAATCCCCTGCGGATAAGGAGGACCGACTGTACTCACTAAGTACCTCACTCACGTTCTCTGCATACAAGCAAATATTTCTCCCTTTATCCTTGATTTCAATGTTTGATTTCATTGATTTTGATTTCAACATTTAAGAGAAGTTTGGATAGGTACATGGATAGGAGGAATGTGGAAGGCTGTGGTTCCAGTGCAGGTCCACAAGACCAAAAGACTTTGAAGCAGAATCAGGTCATTTGGCCCATCCAGCCTTTCCACTATTTGAACATATCTGATCTATTTCCCTCTCAACCTTCTTCCCATAACCCTTTCACGCCCTGACCAATCAAGAATCTATCAACCTCTGCTTTAAATACACCCAATGACTTAGCCTCCACAGCCACCTGTGGCAATGAATTCCACAGATTTTCACCCTCATCTGGTTAAGGAAGTTCCTCCTCATCGCCATTCTAAATGAATGCACTGAGATTGTGTCCACTGGTCCTAGACTCCCTCACTATAGGAAACATTGTCTCCATATCCATTCTATCTAGGCCCTTCAACATTCGGTAAGTTTCAATGAGATCCCTCCCTTACTGTTCTAAATTCTAGCGAGTACAAGCCTAGAGCCTTCAAATGCTCCTCATATAATGTGTCTTTCAATCCGAGAATCATTTTCATGAACCTCCTTTGAGCCCTCTCCAATGTCAGCACATCCTCTCTTAGATGAAGGGCCCAAAACTGCTCTCAATAGTCCAAGTGAGGCCTAACCAATGCCTTATAGAGCCTCAGCATTTCATCCTTGTTCTTATACTTTAGTACTCTCAAAATGAATGCTAACATTGCATTCGCCTTCCTCACCTCCTTTATGTTAGTTAAGTTGACCTTTATGGAATCCTGCGCGAGTACTCCCAAGACCCTTTGCACCTCAGATTTTTGAATTTACTCCCCATTTAAAAATTGTCAGGGCTTTTATTCCTTCTACAAAAGTGCATGACCACACATTTTCTGACACTGTCTTCCCTCTGCCGCTTCTTTGCCCATTCTACTAATCTGTCTAAGTTCTTCTGCAGACTCCCTGCTTCCTCAACACTACCTGCCCCTCCACCTATCTTCATATCATCCACAAACTTAGCCACAAAGCCATCAATTCCATGATCCAAGTTATTGACAGATAACATAAAAAGCAGTCCCAATATAGAACACCTCTAGTCACCAGCAGCCAATCAGAAAAGGCTCCTTTTATTCCCACTCTCTACCTCCTGCCAATCAGCCAATGCTCTATCCACGCTAGTCTCTTTTTTTTATTTTTTTATTAGTTTTTCAAAACATTTTACAAAATTAAAAACCCCAAATCCCAATGAGGAGCATTAATACAGAGCAAGGTTAAGCATACAATAACAATATGCTACAGAGGAAGAGAATTTAACAAAAAAGCACCTAAATTAAAGACAAGTGAGCTTAGTGTCCTCCCCAAACCCCACAACACAAGAAAAAAAAACAACAATTCCAGACCAACCACCACACAATATAGAGAGTATAAGTCCGGACAGTCAAACTCCCAGACTGTGAATACACTTAGCAACAGAGGATAATAATGCCTACTACCAGGAAAAAAAAGGGAGCTGAAAGCAAGGGACCGAAAAGAAAAAAAAACCCTAGTCAAGAGGAAGGTTATGAAAGTACTCGATAAAAGGCCCCCAGATCTTATGGAACTTTAAATCCGAATTGAGAACTGAATAATGAATTTTTTCGAGGTCCAAGCAGGCCATAATGTCGTTAAGCCATTGCGCATGAGTGGGCGGGGCAACATCTCTCCATCTAAGGAGGATCAAGCGTCTCACCAGGAGAGAGGCAAAGGATAGTATTCGGCATTTGGTCGGGCCCAGACATAAATCTGTCTCGCCCCAAAAACCGAACAGAGCAATTAAGGGGTTAGGTTCTAGGTGCTGATTCAGAATACCCGATAGTGTAGTGAAGACATCTTTCCAGAATTTCTCCAAGCTAGGACAGAGCCAGTACATATGGATGTGAGAGGCCACGCCCCTCTTGCATTTATCACAGAGCGGACTAATGCCAGGGTAGAATCGAGATAGTTTAGATTTAGACATATGGGCTCTATGAACAATCTTAAACTGTAAGAGACGATGGCGAGCACAAAGAGAGGTTGAGTTAACCGATTTGAGAACTGAGTCCCAGCTCTCCTCGGATAAGGCGATATTTAAATCCTGCTCCCAGGCCATTTTAATTTTATCCACAGGGGCCCGTCGTAAGGCTGCCAGTTTATCTTGGATAATTGAAATTAAACCTTTACCTAGTGGATTAATGGAGAGAAATAGGTCCATAGCATTTTTCGCAGGCATTTCAGGAAAGTTAGGAATTAAAGGAGCAGTAAAGTGTCGGATTTGGAGATATCTGAAAAAGTGAGCGTTAGGCAGGTTGAACTTAACAGAGAGCTGTTGAAAAGAAGCAAAGCGGTTATCAATGAAGAGATCTTCAAAATGTCTAATGCTTTTTTTGGTATATATTAGTATATATTTGGTATATATAGTATATATATTAGTATATATTTGGTATATGGTGTGATTTTAGATATAAAACTCCTTTTTGATGTAGTTCCTTCTGTCCATCAGTATTTAGAGTGGATTTTCTTGTTTATTTGTATATTTAAAGTTAATAGTTATATATTTGTTGCTGCTTATGTGTGATTCCCTGGCTTTGTTAGCATATGTTTAGTGTTTCTGTTTTTGTTTGTGTTCAATAAAAATAAAAGTTTAAAAAATATATATTGCGATGTGCTGCCACTGCATAACTACTATTTCACAGCATATGCCAGTGATGTTAAATCTGATTCAGATTCACTTCTACTCTTGTTCTGTCACCCCTGGCCTTGGTTGCCCTTGGCAGCGCACTTCCACACATGCACGACTCGAAATTAAATTTTAATTCCCACCTTTCTGCAGAACTGACCAGTCCATTTTTTTTCATTTATTCATTCATGGGATATAGTTATTATTGGCAAGTAGTATTTAAAGTATTGGATCAAATGGCTTCCTTGACCACTAGGTAGATTTTTACAACAACTGGGTAGTAATTACCATTATTCAAATTTGTATATACAGCAATTATTTTACATGAAATATACTTCAGGAGTACTTCTTATTTCTGGTCTACAGGTTTTCAAATGTCTTGAGTTACTGTCCTTACTCTCTTCATGATCCTGATTTTCTTTTCCTGAAGTTTGTTTACTTCAGATAATTGGTGTACTGTGCTGGAAAATGTTGAGATATGGTAGTTGATTTAATGTCTCCAGTTTTATTTTAACTATATCTATATCCTTTAATATTTTAAAATTGTTATTGAAATAAATTCAATGCAAAAATTAATTTCTCATTACACAAATAAAAGGATTGCTTTTTTTGCATTTCAAAGGAAATTCTGAAGAATGAAAAATATAGAACAATTATTCAATCACGAGCCTGTGAAATTCAACAAGACGATGCGATAAGGAAAGAGAAAGAATATGAGGAAGATCTTGTTGCTCGACCAGTTCAAACTCAAATTAAAGGGCATGCCTCTGCACATTACTTTGGAAAGGATAAAATATCTTCAGAACCCAGCAGCACAGCAAATACTTTCCAGCCTGGAAGTTGGTTACCATCAGAAAATACCAGCAAGAAAAAATAATTTTATTTGCCTTGTAATAAGAACATTTTATCATAACTTTGAATTGTAAATAAAAATCTACATATACAGTACAATGAATATTTTAGGAGAAATACTTTGGGTGTACTTCTATTTGTAGTCTGCAGATATTCAAATACCTTGAGTTAGCTGTACATTACTCTGAATCCTGATTCATTTTTTAAATTTGCTTTCTTCAAATTGCTTGCTGCAAGTTTTCTGAAATTAGGACAGAGGTACACTAAAGTATGTCACTATTTCATTATGCAGAATGATTGAAATCACTTACAGTTTGAGCTGCAATGAAATTATGTGGACAGTTAAAGATTAATTTACAAAAGTTAAAGATTAGCTTTATTTGTCACATGTACATCAAAACATACAGTGAAATGCATCATTTGTGTCATATGTCAGCAGCAAGGATTATGCTAGGCAACCCACAATTGCCATGCACCTGGGGATTTATCTTCCCTGGAGTGAAGGGGGGCTATGGTGTAACATTTCATATATTTATAAAATCATGAGGAGCATAGATAAGATGGATGGACTGTCTTTTTTACCAGGACATGGGAGTCTAAAATTTGAGGACATGGTATAAGGTGATTTTTCACACAGAAAGTGTTAGATACATAGAACAAGCTTCCAGAGCAAGCTGTAGAAGCATGTGAAGCATGTACAATAACTACATTTGAAAGATATATGGGCAGGTAAATGAATAGGCACAAGAGATTCTGCAGATGCTGAATCTGGAGCAACAGATTCAAAATGCTGGAGGAAATCAGCAGGTCAGGCAGCACCTCTGGTGATGAATAAACAGTTGACAATTAGAGCCAAAACACTCCTTCAGGTATATGGATGGGGCAACCTGTGAAATGCAGGAAGATGTTACTATCTCAGAAAGGCACCAGAGCCTGTTTCAGTGCTGTATTACTCTATGACATCAGGCAATTAACTCAAATTTTGAGTTAAGTTACTATTACAACATGGTAATTTTTTATTTAAAAGTATATCCTCTTAATTTGTGCATCATCAAGCATTTTTCTATTTAATATTTATTTACTGGCTTGAACTCCCTTTCAATGGCCTCTACCTGCTCTGGTGTTCCTCCGGGTATTCCAGTGACTCTGGGTTCTCCCTGTAATTGCAAGTGTTTTCTCCAGATTTGGGATTTCTTCCCACACCCCAAAGATTTCTGGTTCGGGTTAGTAAGTTGTGGGGATGCTATGTTGGTGCCAGAACACAGAAAAAAGGCCCTTTGGGCCATCTAGTCAGTGCTAAACTATTAATATGCCTAGTCCTATCAACCTACACTCAGACCATAACCCTCCATACTACTCTCATCCATGTATCTATCTAAATTTCTCTTAAACGTTGACATTGAACCCATATCCACCACTTCCGCTGGCAGCGCATTCCACACTCTCACCATCCTCTGAGTGAAGAAGTCTCCCCTCATGTTCCCGTCAGTAGAAAAAAAATGCTTGCTTGCTTTTACCCTATCTATACTCCTTTGTAATTCAGTACACCTCTATCAAATCTCCCCTCATTCTTATATGCTCTAGGGAATAAAGTCCTAACCTATTCAACTTTTCCTTATGACACAGGTCCTCCACTCCTGAGAACAGTCTTGTAAATTTTCTCTGCACTCTTTCAATCTTATTGACATCTTTCCTGTAGGTAGGTGACTAAAGCTGCACACAATATTCCAAATTAGGCCTCAACGATGTCTTAAACAACCATGTCTTATATAACATCGCAACTCCTGTACTCAGTACTTTGATTTACGAAGGCTGATGTACCAAAAGCTTTCTTAACAACCCTGTCTACCTGTGACACCACTTTCAGAGAATTATGGATCTGTACTCCCAGATCCCTCTGTTCTACCCCACTCCCCTGTGCCCTTCTTCTCAGCAAGCAAGGCCTACCTTACTTTGTCGTCCTAAAGTACAACACCTCACACTTGTCTGCATTAAATTCCATCTGCCATTTTCTCAGTCCATTTTTCCAGCTGGCCCAGATGCCACTACAAGCTTTGTTTGTTTTCTTTGCTGCCCACTACACCTCCAATGTTAATGTCATCTGCATATTTGCTAATCCAGTTTACCACATTATTATCCAGATCATTGATATAGATGACAACATATCAGTGGACCCCGCACTGATCCCTGTGACACAGTAGTCACAGGCCTCCAGAGAGAAAAGCACCAACTACTACCACTCTCTGGCTTCTGCAAAGCTATGTCTAATCCAATTTACTACCTTGTCGTGAATGCCAACAAACTGAACTTCCTTGACCAATCTCCTATGCAGGACCTTGTCAAAGGCCTTGCTGAAGTCCATACAGACAATATCCACAGCTTTGCCTTCAGCAACATTCCTGGTTATTTTTCTGAAACACTCTAAAAGATTGATTAGACATGATCTACCACACACAAAGACATGTCGACTATCCCTAATCAGTCAATGACTGTCCAAATAATTATATATCTGGTCCCTTAGAGTACTTGCCAATAATTTACCCACTCCGGATTGCCTATAATTTCCTGGCTTATTCTTAGAGCCTTTCTTACACAATGGAACATTAGTTATCGTCCAATCCTGTGCGCCTCACCCATGGCTAAGGATATTTTAAATATCTCTGCCAGGGCCCCTGCAATTTCTGCACACACCTCCACAGGGTCTGAGGGAACACCTTGTCAGGATCTGGGGATTTATCCACCGTAATTTTCCTCAAGACTGCAAACCCCTCCTCCTCTGTTGCCTGTATATGGTCCATGACTTCACTTTTATAAACACCTGAGTAAATACCAATGCAAAAATCCATTTGAACCTTCCCTCCATCTGTTTTGACTCCATGCATAAATGGCCACCGTTAACAAATTTCACGACACATGCCGGTGATAATAAACCTGTTTCTGATTCTGATCTTCCAGAGGGCCAACTTTGTTCTTTGCTATCCTTTTGCTCTTAATATATCTGTAAAAGCCCTTGAGATTCTCCTTCACCTTGTCTGCTGGAGCAACCTCATGCCTTTTGTTAGGCCTCCTGATTTCCTCCTTAAGTCTTCTCTTGCATTTCTTATGCTCCTTAAGCACCCCATTTGCTACTTCCTGCCTATACACCTTCTTTTCCTAAAGAGGGCCTCTAATCTCTCAAAAACCACGGTTCCCTAAACCTGTTATCTTTAGCTTTTATTCTGACAGGAGTGTATCTCACACTACATGACCTATCCCCTACATGAAACTGCCCCTCGTACTCAGACTCATCAGCTGGTATCCCTGTCATGTCCTCTAAGAATTCTGTGTCTTTCAATAAGATGGTCTCACATTTTCCCAAACCAGAGAGAAGATAGAACCAATCCACTCAAAGTTCTCATTCAGCAAATCTGTCATCCAAAGAACCAATCTAGTAATTGAAGACCAATCAATCAGTTTCAATTGAAGTATCATGAAATACTTTTAATTAAATTCCAAGTGGTAACATTGGGTGAAATTGCCATTAAAAAGGAAGATTTACACTGACTTTAAAAAGTGAATCAGTAGTAGATTTAACACAAAATGAGATGGCGATAGCATTTTATAAGGTGAGTGGAAGTCTAGTGTTTGTAGGAAGTATACAGTTGGCTGATCACCAACCTAGATGTTCCTTCATCACTCTGAGCCTTCATGGGCCAAAGATATCTAGACTTTGGTGCCAAATGATGATGTTGCAGGAGCTTTTCACACTGAAAACACACACATCTGCAGATTTTCTCATGTTTGTGCTTATCAGCTCTGTGGGTTTTCCAAAGTTCTCCCCACAACATCAGAAAACTACTGACTAAATTGTAATAGGTGTCCAACATAATAGTCAGGTTTTATACACTGAAAATTATAACTCACAGCCAACAGCCCTGGCTCTACATCACATCTCTGAGTATGTCTCACTCCATCTACCAGTGGTGAAAAGACAATGGTATACTGTCGGGCAAGAGTGATTCTGGGAGTCAATCCTCTCAGGCCTGTACAAAGCATGGCATTTTATACACTTTAGATGTAAGGTAAAGCATTTTCAGTTATCACCTCTTAACCTACCTAAGAGAAAATGCATGTGATCAGCTTCTGATATCATCTTCCCTGCATGATCTTCATATGCCTTATAAACCCCTGCCTCTCATTGCCTCATGCTCAGAGTAGCTCGTGTTTAGTTAAGACATTGGTTACTATGGTGAAGGTACATAGGATAGATAATTATTACCATTTACCAGATTCCTCCAGGGGCTATTGGCCAGTCTGGTGTACTCTTAATAAACAGTACCTCTTATCTGTTTTGTTTGAGATAATTAGTATCCACCAACACCTTCTAAACACCCATCAATGTGATTCCATTCAAATTCAAGCACCCCCCCCCCCCCCCCCCCAGTTACCATGCTCTGTTTTGTCTTAATACATTTAACTGCTGTCATCTGGCAGGCTCCTCATCAGGATTATCCCTTAAAGGGCATTTCAATAGGCTGCTTGTTTCTGAGTTTACTTGTCCAATTACATAAACCAAGTCCAATTCTCCTTATCCTATAACATGTATTATACATAATTTAACACTTTAGATTACAACTCTGTGTCTAACTACTTCAGCAAGTATATTCCTTTATAAAGGGACTGTAACTGCACACAATATCCCAGTTATGATCAAAGCCTGGTATAGATACTCTTGCTCTTGAAGGCAATACTTAATTTGCACTCTTAACTGCTTGCTGAATCTCCATAATTACTTAATAATGTAGGAGGACACACAGGTCACCTTGTACATCAACATTTAAATAATACTCTAAATCAGTTTAAAACACGTTTATGCATCCTCCATACAACTTACAATTCCATTCAGTTTTGTTATTGGCAAAATTTGAAGTACCATGTTCAACTTCTTTCATCCAAATCATTGATGTAAATTATGAATAACAGAGGCCCAAGCACCGGTCCCTATGTTTGTCACTAGCATTACATGCCATCCTGAAAATTTTATTCCGACTCACTGCACTCAGTCTGTTAACCAGTTCTCAGTCAAACCAATGTTCACTCTAAGTAATTTAAACATTTAAATCAACTTAATTAAATCAAATACAAACTTCAATTTCCTTTGTCTTGCAGATGCAGCTCTTAAAGTTATACTAAACTTTATATATACTACATTTATTATCTGCAAATCAATACTGCTTCCAGATATAATCATCTGGGTCATAGAAACCTGCCATCCACAACGAAACAAAAAAAACAGATTAAAGCATACATTTTAACTCATTGTAATTCCACTTTTAACATGAAGGGAACACCAAAGTGACAATAGAATGCAGCAATGACTGGGGTAAATAACTCAGTGTCTTCAACTCATAAAGCACCATCTTTTCAGAAGAGCTGTAAGAACTCGGGGAAAACTGACATAAAGCCATATGTGAAAAAGAATCTTCCAGAAACAACACGCACAAAATGCTGGTGGAACACAGCAGGCTAGCGCTTCTCCCTATAGATGGTGCCTAGCCTGCTGTGTTCCACCAGCATTTTGTGTGTGTTGTTTGAATTTCCAGCATCTGCAGATTTCCTCGTGTTTGCTCTTCCAGAAACATATCAGTTATTGTCAACACTTACGAGAAATTTCTGATTAAATTCTTTATAGACTATTTTAACATTTACTCCGTTCTTTAAATCTTTAAATCATTTCTTTTTTTTTAGTAAATAACTATATGATGTATTTTTCAACAATGCATTTTCAGCAATCTTACAAATTTTCTTTCACCCTTTGCCAGCTGTGATTTTCCTCTTTATATTTGAGTGCTGGAACTTCCATTGCCTAAACACCCCTCTGATCCCGATTTAGTTGAGTTCTGCCTCATTCATAGGCAGCTTTACATCGGGTGACCCATTTTTTTAAATTGTGTTTTCAAATAGTTACAGAATGAAAGTGTGTGAAAAAGAAATTATGTGTTACCCCTCCCCCCTAACATCCCTATTGAAAGAAAAAAGAAAGAAAACAAAAGGAATGCCTGGATATTAGAAGATCCCCACATGCTCCACTTGGGGAAAGAAATAAATATATATACTAAAGTTATCATTTCTTATTTTTATCCCACCGATATTTATTGACTTTACCCATCAATAATTTCCAATTTATTTTATAGTGCTGGTAACTATTTCAAAAAACATTTATGTTCCTCCTAATATTACTGGGCAATGTACTTCACAACACCCCTGGGTTAATCAGAATAATAATGACATCTGAAACATTTGCACCCTTATGCTTGTATTTTTTATGTTAGGAGGTGTAATAGCAGCACGGAATTTAACAAGGATAGTTCACTAGTAAATTTGACCATAGTGGTTAATGGTAGTTCAGTAAACAAATGAAATTATCTACTACCCTATGTTTTTTCATCCTTGACGGAGTTGCAGTGCAACCAATCCACCAGTGTTTCATTTCTTAAAACCAATTAAGTATAATTTTTGAATATTTTGAAGGATTTTAATTTCATCCTCTGATCACTTACAGAACATTTGCAATTGTTTTTTTGCTGATAGTAAAGCTGTATCATAGTGATCACTGTCCTTTCCTCAGATGGGTTTAGTCCCAGAAAGCTCTTTCATGGATACTAAGATAACAATGAAAATATGCATCTTGGCTTTTTCATTAGCTATAATTTGACTCAACTATGACATAATGAAAATCACATGATAAAATAAATTTTATCAATGGTCACAAACTGTGCAATTAATATTTTATCTATCATACCTTTAAAAATGCAGACTCGGACCCCAAGATCCCTCTAATCCTCCACACTGCCAAGAGTCTTACCATTAGTACTATATTCTGCCATCATATTTGACCTACCAAAATGAACCATTTCATACTTATCTAGGTTGAACTTCATTTGCCACTTCTCAGCCCAGTTTTGCATCCCATCAATGTCTCACTGTAGCTTCTGACAGCCCTCCAAGATTAAGTATTTATGGCTACATTTGTATTTCTGAATTTCATCTATAGTATTTATAATTTAATTATAAGTCACTTTCAAATCATCTAGAAATGATGTTTCATACTGCACTAAATATAATAACTTTGTAAATCAACATTAACAATTCTTGCCATGTTCCCACTGATAGCAAGAAGCAATAATTGCATAAATTAAATAAATTCCCACTGCCGGGAAAATACTTACAGCAGCCAGACTGAAACATTGCAAGTGGATTTTCAATGAGACTGTGGTTAATGAGTATTACTTGGAACCTAAATTTTGTGAAATGTAAGAACAAGTATGGTTCCTTTTCTTAAAAAAATACTAAGTAACAAGAATAATAATTATGGTTTATTTCAATGTTTGTTAAATGTACGAATGTGGGAATAGCAATTGAGTTGCAGCATCCTCAGGGAGTCTCCAAACAAGCAAGATTCCTCCACCATGTAATTGGAAAATTTGTTTGTACGGCACATAATTAACTTAGATTACCATATCTAACTGTTGAAAGGGTTTCCATAAACTGCCACCTAAAGGTGCAATAAATAAAGTGTGCTGGAAATATAGAACTGCCCTGAAAAGGGATCATTAAATTGAAACATTGTTTCTTTCTCCACGTTTGCTGCCTGGCCTGCTGAGTATCTCTAGCATTTTTTAATTCCAGTTTTCCAGCATCATTATATTTCTTTTTTTGCTTTTCACACAAATCTGCATATTATATGAGATAGCATTCTAGCAAATTGTGCATGACTTACAGTCAGTCTGTTTCTAACTTCTCGTTGTTCTGTTGCCTGTGCTTCTTAGAAACTGTTCACAACCTTCAGAAATAAAAATTCACCACTATCTATAAGGAATTTGTAGGTTCTCACGGTAACTGTGTGCATTTCCTCTGCGTGCCTTCCACTTCTCAGAGATACACAGGATGGCTACATGGGTACCAGAGACTGTTGGGCCAGAAGGGCCTGTTAAAACGCTGTGTCCATAAATAATTTAAAAAGTACGTGTGAAAAGCGCATCATAATTTGAAACAATAGCGAAAGTGAGTGTCCTTGGCATTTTTACCCCAAAATCCCCAGAATAAATAGGAGAGGATCTACAGAATGTCATTACCCCACCTATCAAATATTCAATTTGCTTATTATTACTCTTTTGACTGAGTGGATGTGCAAATTTGTAATGCATTTACTCATTGGCTTTGTACCACTGAAAACCTGAAGTCCTGACAAAAGTTCTTTCATTTCTCCATCTAAAGGCTTTTTCCAAGGCAAAACTAGCTGCTATCATCCAAAAATAAAATAGCTCAGTGGATTCTTTGAGGTTACACATCCATTGTGTATGCCACCACTAAACCAGTGTGGGGATTTTAGTTTCTTTGAGGAAGGAAAATCAAGTAAAATACAAATTACACTTACAAAACAGATGAAAGAAGAACAGATTGCAAGAACTAATATTTGAAACAAGGTGGTCTTCATTTGTATTTCAGAAAGTGAATAGTTCCTTATGAATCTCTTTAGCACAAGTGTAAAGATCTTCATGTATTCTTTGCGAGGGTGCTGAATATACCACAATGGTCTTTAGTGTAATAACACAAGAGTATCTGCTGTCTCAACAACATTTGAAAGATTTTTAGCTACAGGATACTATAAAAGGCAAAAATGATGGAGCTGCAGTAGCCTATTGAACCAGACCAGAAATGGTTTATTTTTTTGCTACTTAAGTAGACTTTTGCTCCTATTTCTGAGAAAATAAATTGTTCTCAATGATCATATATTTGTCCATTTCAAAACATTCATCTGAAAGCTGAAGAAATGGCAGATGCTCCATGTAATTCCTTTATTATGATGTTAATTTTACTAAAATCAGCTCTCAGATAAATGTAATTTGAATTTTATGGAACGGGATGGTTGCATACCGTCATATTAAATATGACAGATTTACAAAAAGATTTTTCAGGAAATACAAATTTGTAATTGCATTAGAGCGTTTCCAAAAGTAACAAGCTTCATTACCACCATGGGTAATTAATTCTTAACTGCAATTTAAGGTTTCGCAATATTTTCCCAAGGCTCTAAATTGTGGGATGATCTTCAAGAATTGTGCTAAGTATTCTAAAAGACTGACAAAATTGGGAGAAAAGTTTTGACTAATTGTGGTAATTTGCAAGTGTCAGTTAGCATATTTCAAGGTTCAGCAGTAGAAAACAATTTAAATTATGCAATAGCTTTAAAGTAGAAAAGAGTTTGAATCAGGCAAGTACTATATATAATCTCCAAAGAGCAAACACGAGGAAATCTGCAGATGCTGGAAATTCAAACAACACACACAAAATGCTGGTGGAACACAGCAGGCCAGGCAGCATCTATAAGGAGAAGCACTGTCGACGTTTTGGGCCGAGACCCTTCGTCAGAAAGGGTCCCGACGAAGGGTCTTGGCCCGAAACATCGACAATGCTTCTCCTTATAGATGCTGCCTGGCCTGCTGTGTTCCACCAGCATTTTGTGAGTGTTGTCTATATATAATCTGTTATGTTCTTCTCAGTTTATTTCAGTAGTGGTACATAGCATCCATTGCTCCAAAGCATGGACCTAGGTGGTTTGGTTTATGGGGCTAGGCTCTGAGAAAGGACACTGGATTCATGGAAATGCTGGAATTAACTAACTTAAGGACCCCTTGTAGACATATTGGAGGCCAGAGACAACTAGGCGCAGAAGGTCAGTTGATCTGCTCCATCGCAGAATCTGTCATTTTATAAGTACAGTCTTAAACTCTTCCCAATTATCATTACAATCCTACTGATGAAAAAATAACTTGGCTTTGATAAATATGTCAACAAATCTAATACTTTAGATGTCTTCCAACATTGCTAGATTTGGCTATATTTTCTACTATTCCTGTACACATGCACACTGTATACAGTATAAACTGTATTCATCCACATCCACAGATTTATATTAAACTCCCAAAGTGCAACTTAGATCAGCCTAAAAGGTCACTTGCACATAAATCTTAGTCTAGCTACAAAGATCAAGATCCTATTTGTTTCTTAAATTGAATTGTTACCATTACAGTTTAGGTCAATAGATTTCCTAAAGATCTTCCTCAGAACTCTGTATTCATTTACTCCAACTATTTTCTTTTTACAATAATAATTAGGCATTATATTTCAAAAGCTGGGAAACATACTATTTTCAAACAACAGTTTAAATGTTCTGCCATCACCACTCCAACACCACTCCCAAAGTACATTCTGGCCAAACTTCTTAGCCAATCTCAAGGTGGTCCCCAATTCTTATTGTGCATGTTCTCTAAAGACTTGAGACACTATTTGAACTAATCCAGACATGTTACCTTTAAGTATTTTCGTTAAAGGAAAGGGAATTGTGTGACCTTACCACAAGATTTCTAAAATATTATTTTAACAGTTCAAGTTATTAGTGAAACCCAAGATCTGATAAAAAAAATAACTATTTTGTTAAAATATTAATTCCTCAATCCAAATGAAGGATTTGAAGCATGAAACAATTTGTGAACTGTACTGTTTTCACTTAGGTGTTTTTGATTACTGCAAGTACTTTGATGTTTAACTATAACTGATCAACATGTACATCTACAATTCTTTTAATGTAATAAAGAATTCAAGACTTACTAAAGACCATGTAAAGGAAACATTGCCATACAAAGGCTTTAATATGCAACATATTTCTAAACAAAAATTTTAAAGTTTTTTCCTTTCTCTCATTACTTCACAATTATGAATTGAATTTAGTCAGTAATATCAAGCTCTTGAGCAAAAATAGAACTGGATATAAATTACAAGTTATTTTTAATTTAGAAATTGTGATCATATTGTATCAATCCATTGATTTCAGTGCAATTTCTCAGTACATCTTCAGTCACAAGATTATGGAATTGATGAAACAAGTACTTAATGAGAAATATATACACTCAATTTAAATAGTAAACAAGTACAAAATTAGCTGTAAAGCATGAGTGATTATCATGATTGTTAATGGATATCATAAAAATTCCAACAAATTATTAGACAACAGGAGCACAGATCTAATGAAGCAAATTGAAGAACGATACTGATCTTGAAGTTATTGCCAAATTGTTAAATATGCCCAACAAGCTGTGTTTTAGTTCAAGAAAAGGAATGTTTCTTGGTTACATGTTCAATCCTTCTTTGATCTCTTGGCTTTATTAATATTTTCTTGACGTTTTTGTTTCTTCTTCTGTTCTCGATCTCTAGCTTCAATCATTTTTGCCAGTTTCCACGACAATAGTGCACTTGCTATGAACAACGGAGTTAGTGCCAAGATAACAGCTGAAAGGAAACCGTAAGGGTCTTTAGCAGCCCATTCCACAATGTACTCTGCCCAACCTCGTATGTCCAGCATTTTGTTAACACCAGAGCTGTGAAAGTATAAAAATACTACAATTACTCATTGTGCATCACTCTCATTCATATTGTCCTCAGTCATAATTACGCTGTTCCTTCAAAATCATACTGCAGAGTGTAAATGAAGAATCTGCAAAATACTATTTGCTGCCTTCTCTGCTGACGTTGGGAAATTGCTACACAACTATCAATTCAAAGTAAGGATTCCGAAACCCTTTAAAGTATTCCAAGCGCTTGTTCCTCCAATTAAGCATGAAGGTATTCCCTTCCAGGAATAATAATAATTACCCTAAGTAACTTCAGTGAAACATGCTGATATGAAGACTGCAATGAATACACAGGTAAAAGAATACACAAAAATAGAATCAAAGCTAAACTTCATTCTACTAAATCTGCAATAGGAGAAAAATAGTAAATGACTTCTGTTTAGCCAGTGATCTGTGGACTTCTGGTTTTCAGGATCTCACACAATGGCACCTCAAAAGTACAATACTTAAAATACATTAATACTTTTGTGACATGTAATTACCTATGTGGTGATATTAGTCCTTTAAAAAGAGTAAACGATTGCCAAGGACTGTAACCTAAGTCTTCCATTGGTTTTATGAACCAGCTGAATATTTTAAACAACTTTTCAGAAACCTCATTCAGTGTAAATGATATACATTCTCTGAGTCAGTAATCCAAGACTACTAATACCATTTTATTCACTGTTTGATTTTTGTCAGTTAAATCTGGAAACCAATGTCTACCAGGGCCAGTAACACTGTCAACATTTTGTTTCTGGAAACTATCTACAATGTGAACCTAATTTACCAGTTGCCGATGATAAATCGTAATAATGTCCAGACTTTGACTTGGCATCTCCACTAATACTATTTACCAGCATCTGCACTCAGTCATATATGAATTTAAGCTAAAATTTAGAGTAACACTGCCTCAAAGGGCATGACTTGTACACTGAAAATCCTTACCTTCAATTTCAATCAAAGATTAGAAAAATAAATCTTTTATATGTCATTATAGACTATTGAAGCAAATTTTATGACCTAGATAAGAAAATTGTAACTGAAAATATAAAAATAGCATTCAATTTTTATTAAATTATTTTGAAGAAAAAAACACAATTATTATGAAATGAAGGTTCTCTCCAGTGCCCAGTTTGAAGATGCCCACTCAGTTCAACTCCCTGCTCTCGGTCCAAAATTAATGGCTTTCTTTGGACCTGAAACTATGTGTATTATCACCTTGTACATGAACATCTATTTAAAGAGCTGTCTTTTTGTCTCTTAAAGTTGACATCCTAAATTACAAAGAGTAGAGAAAGCATTTTTACGCTAATGAACGTAGATTACTTTTGTCAAGCAGTTTATTCTCCTGAACTTTCCTAACAATCCTACGTTGTAACCACACAACAAAGCAGACAATCAGATGTTATATTCTCTTTGATAAGCAGCTTAGTTACTTGGAGCTGTGCTCGGGGGAGAGCAGATCAAGCAGTTTTCTTCCCGTTGAGGTGAGATGTGTAGCTACCAAAAGGCATCCCATATAATCCACTTGGAAGCAATCTACTCTGTCAGTTTCACACTAACCCCTCACCACAAGACAAGATGTTCAACAGTTAAGCAAGTAACATCAATCGAGAAATGACAATAAACCATGTGATTGGATTAGGATATTATAAAAGTAATCTTAAGTTGACTAAACTGACAATGCTTTCATTCTCATTCTAGTAAGGTAGTAAACAGAATATAGTCAATCAGGTGCTTTTATATCAACATCATCTCTGAATTACAAAAATTGAGAATAAAAAGGTTACATTTATTTCAAGATTATGGAATTGATGAAACAGGTACATGAGGAATGAGAAATGTACACATTCAATTTAAATAGTAAGTACAAAATTAGCTGTAAAGCAAGAGTGATTATCCTAATAGTCAATAAGCAAACAACTTGATAAAAAAATGAAGCTTTCTTGTAACCTGCCAGTTGTATTGAAACCATAAAATTTTTGCCAAGTATGAACTCTAATGCAGACCAAAAAGATTCAGAGACACTTCCTCCTATATTAAAACCAAAGAATAGCAGTGCACAGAACATGACTCAACTTAATGTTACAACATTTACATTTATTTTATTAACAACTGTAAAAATGTAATAACAATACATTTATGTTGGAAAGTGACTTATGCACTTCTCTTCTTTTAATGGTCTCTGTGGTATAATAAGGCACAGAAGCAATTTTTATTTCAGAATAAAATTAGAAAGTGCATTTATCCTTGGATCAAGGTACAGAATTTTTTTAAAAAGCCCAATCCAGTAATTTCTGGCCAAAAAAAAGTGACAACTTTACTTCAGTGAACTACATCCTTGGTGTTACCATTTCAGGGGACCTATCCTGGGCCCATCACGTAAGTGCAATTATTTGGAAAGCACGGCAGCACCTTTACCTCCTCAGAAGTTTGTGAAGATTCGGCATGACATCTGCAGTTTTGACAAGCTTTTATAGATGTGTGGTGGACAGTACATCGAATGGCTGCATTGCAGCCTGTTATGGAAACATCAATGCCCTTGAATGGAAGATTCTACAAAAAGTATTGGATATGGTCTAGTCCATCATGGGTAAAGCCCTTCCCACCACTGAATACATCTACATAGAGCTTTGTCGCAGGAAAGCAGCATTCATCACCAGGGACCCCACTACCCTGGTGATGCCCTCTTCTTGCTGCTACCATCAGGAAGAAGGCGCAAGAGTCTCAGAACTCACACTACCAGGTACAAGAGCTATCGGGGGAGGGGGGGGGGAAGAAAGAAAGAGAGAGAGAGAGAGAAATAAATAAATAGCAATGGGTAAAAAGGGGAGGAGGGGCATTAACAGAAGTTAGAGAAATCAATGTTCATGTCATCAGGTTGGAGGCTACCCAGATAGAATATAAGGTGTTGTTCGAGATGAAGCCACACTCAGGTTGGAGGAACAACACCTTATATTCTGTCTGGTAGCCTCCAACCTGATGGCATGAACATTGATTACTCTAACTTCTGTTAATGCCCCTCCTCCCCTTTTTAACCCATCCCTATTTACTTATTTGTTTTTAATTATATATATTTTTTTTTCTTTCTCCCCCCCCCGCTCTTTCCCTCTCACAGTAACTCCTTGCCTGATCTCCATCTCCCTCTGGTGCTCCCCTCCCCCTTTCTTTCTCCCTAGGCCTCCCGTCCCATGATACTCCCCTTCCTCCAGCTCTGTATCCCTTTTGCCAATCAACTTCCCACCTCTTAGCTTCATCCCTCCCCCTCCTGTCTTCTCCTATCATTTCAGGTCTCCCCCCTCCCCCTCTCAAATCTCTTACTATCTTTTCTTTCAGTTAGTCCTGATGAAGGGTCTCGGCCCAAAACGTCGACTGTACTTCTTCCTATAAATGCTTCCTGGCCTGCTGCGTTCCACCAGCATTTTGTGTGTGTTGCTTGAATTTCCAGCATCTGCAGATTTCCTCGTGTTTATGTTTTTCATCAAGGTTATTTATATTATATCACCAATTGCAGAGATCCCAGTATGGATCACACAAGTCACAAACCTCCAGCCAGAATAAGTCCCATCAAATACCTTCTGAGACAATTCTGAATCCAATGCATCTTAATCTTCAGGATAATCCCCCCCCCCCCCCCCCCCCCCGAGGGACCTTGTCAAATTCCTTACTAAAATCTACAATCCCATCAGCTCCTTAGAGAACTTGATCATGCTAGTAACACAACTTATCTCACACAAAGCCATGCTGACTGTCCCTAAGTAGGCCATGGATTTCCAAATGCTCATTAAAACCTATCCAGTAACTTTCTAACTACGAACTCAAGACTCGCCTATCTATAGTTTCCTAGATTATCCCTGTTTCCCTTCTTGAATAATAGAAGAAAGGGAATCAGGGAGCTATACGAACAACACACATACACATTGACAGCATTTACAAACAATTATGTCTCCAGCCTCATGAAAAGTCTGGTAATACTGCACCTTCAAACACTGTAAATTTTCACTGAGACACGCAGAGAGATTAAACCAGGAAGCATGAAATAGAATACTCAGTATCAGTTGTCATATTACACCACATCTTCTTATGAATCTCTGCAGGCTTCCATCAGTTCCATTCCACATTTAGTTCTCTGTAAGTTTTAATTTTTCACATGCACATCAACTCTCCCTTGATGCCATTACAATCCACTTAATGGTATTGGTCCACGGCATAAAGAAGGTTGGGAACCCCTGACTTGTGCTAAGAAATGATTTAGAATAACCAAATAACCAATCAGCACATTTCTGGCATGTTTGAGAAAACCAGAACACCCAGTGCAAATGCACACAGACAAAGGATTTAACCTGGATCACAGCAGCAACACTAACTGCGACCTAATTCAACAGAAGTGAAATGAGGGAGAAGATTAGCACACTAAGAGCAAAATGACAAAGGTTCCAGAAAGAATATTCATCATTATTCTGAAGCAATTTTAAATGATAGGCATTGTCCACTCCATATACACTGCCTCACCTGTTGAATATTTGCAGTATTTTATTATTTTACATTTCCAGCAAATGCAATATAAAACCAGAATCAGGTATAATATCACTGGCATATGTCATGAAATTTATTGCTTTACAGCAGTACAGTGCAATAATAATAAAAATTATAAATTACAATAAATATATATATAAATTAAACAAATAGTGCAAAATGAGAGGGAAAAATACTGAGGTAATGTTCATGGGTTCATTGTCCATTTGGAAATCTGATGTCAGAGGGGAAGAAGTTGTTCCTGAAATAATGTGTGTATGTGTGTGTCTTTCAGCTCCTTGATGGTATCAATGAGGAGAGGGCATGTCCTGGGTGATGGGGTGCTTCACAATGGACGTTGCATTTTTGAGGCACCGCCTTTTCAAGGTGTCCTCGATGCAGGGGAGGCTAGTGCCCATGATGGAGGTGGCCAAGCTTACAACTTTCTGCAGTATTTTCCATCCTGTGCAGAGTGCCTTTGATAACACACCAATTCTCCTAATGAAATAGAGCTGCTATTGTGCCTTATTTGTAATTTCATCAATATGTTGGATCCAGGATCTATCTTCATAGATGCTGATACCCTGGTTACTTGAAACTGCTCAACCATTCCATTGCTGATCCCTCGATGAGGACTGGTGTGCATTTCCTTGCCCTCCCCTTCCTGAAGTCCACAATCATTTCCTTGGTCTTGCTGACATTGAGTGCAAGGTTTTGTTGCAACACCAACCAGTTGATCCATCTTGCTCCAGTACACCTTCACATCACTGTCTATTTTGCCAGGAATAGCTGTGACATTGGCAAATTTATAGATGACATTTGAGCCTTGCTACTCAATTATGGCTGTAGGGAGAGTTGAGCAATGGGCTAAGCATGCATCTTTGAGGTGTGCCCGTGTTGATCATCAGTGAGTAGGAGATGCTATTTCTGATCTGCACAAACTGTTGTCTCCCAGTGAGGAAGTCAAGGATCCAATTGAAGAGGAAGGTACAGAGGCCCAAGTTCAGACCATAAGACAAAGGAGCAGAAGTTGGCCATTCCGCCCTGCTCCGCCATTTTATCATGAGCTGATCCATTCTCCCAATTAGTCCCACTTCCCCGCCATCTCACCATAATCTTTGATACCTGACTACTCAGATACCTATCAATCTCTGCTTTAAATACATCCAAAGACTTGACTTCCACTGCCACCTGTGGCAACAAATTCCACAGATTCACCACCCAATGGCTAAAAAAATTTCTTTGCATCTCTGTTCTGAATGGGTGCCCTTCAATCTTTAAGTCATGTCCTCTTGTACTAAACTCCCCCACCATGGGAAACAACTTTGCCACATCCACTCTGTCCATGCCCTTCAACATTCAAAATGTTTCTATGAGGTCCCTCCTCATTTGTCTAAACTCCAAGGAGTACAGTCCAAGAGCGGTCAAACGTTGCTCATATGCTAACCCTCTCATTCCAGGAATCATTCTAGTGAATCTCCTCTGAACCCTCTGCAATGTCAGCACTTCCTTTCTTAAATAAGAAGCCCAAAACTGCACACAGTACTCCAAGTGAGGTCTTACCAGTGCCTTATAGAGCCTCAACATCACATCCCTGCTCCTATGCTCTATTCCTCTAGAAATGAATGCCAACATTGTATTCGCCTTCTTCACCATTACCTTAAGGGTATCCTGCATGAGGATTCCCAAGTCCCATCGCATCTCAGAACTTTGAATTCTCCCCCCATTTAAATAATAGTTTGCCCATTTATTTCCTCTACCAAAGTGCATGACCATACACTTTCCAACACTGATTTCATTTTCCATTTCTTTGCCCATTCTCCCAATCTATCCAAGTCTCTCTGCAGACTCTCTGTTTCCTCAGCATTACCGGGCCCTCCACGTATCTTTGTGTCATCAGCAAACTTAGCCTTGGTGATCAAAGGGTCACCAGATGCTGCAGGGGCTCACACTGGTAAAATTTTATTCTCCCTTTCAAAGTTTAAGAGCTAATTGATTAGTACTGAAGATATGACAGTGTTGATTGCTGAACTATAATCAATAAACAACAGCCTGATGTAGGTACTACTACTGTCCAGGTGATCCAAGGATCAGTGCAGAGCCAGTGAGATAACATCCATTGTAGACCTATTGTGGCAATTTGCAGCAAGTCTAGGTCCTTGCAGGAGTTAATTTGAGCCATGACCAACCACTCAAAGCATTTCATCACAGCAGAAGTAAGTGCTATCAGGCAATTGAGTAAGCACACCCTGCTCTTCTTGGGCACTGATATGACTGTTGCATTTTAGAAGCAAGTGGGAACCTCTGACTACAACAGTGAGAGATTGAAGATATCCTGGAACACACCCACCACTTGGTTGGCATAGGTTTTCAGAGCTCTAACAGGTACACCATCAGTATCTGACGACTTGCGAGGGTTCACCCTCTTGAAAGACATTCTGATGTCAGCCTACCTGACAAAGATCGAAGGGTCACCAGATGCTGCAGGGTCTCACACAAGTTTTATTCTCCCTTTCAAAGTTTGCATAAAAGGCATTGAGCTCATGTGGGAGTGAAGCACCATGGCTGTTCATGATGTTAGGTTTCACTTTGTCGAAAGTAATGGTCTGCAAACTCTGTCAAAGCTGCCCTGCATCTGATTTCATCTCTAAACTAATTGGAATTGTTTTTTCCCCCCTTAAAATACCTTTCTGTAGGTCGTACCGGGACTCCTTGTATAATTCTAGATCACCAGTCTTGAATCCCACTTGATGTAGCCCTCAGCAGACTCCAAACCTCCTGGTTCATCATCCAGTACATTCTCGAAGACACACACTCAATCACACAGATTTTGATGAAGTCGGTGACAACTGTGGTATATTCATTCAGACTCAAAGAATGTCCAGTCTACTGAGTCAAAGCAATCTTGTAAGCACTTCTCCACCTCCACTGACCATGCCTTCATGGCCCTCACAACCGGTGCTGCAGACTTCATTCTCTGTCAATATGCTGTGAGCAGAACAACCACCAGGTGATTCAATTTCCAAACTGCGGGCGTGGATGGCACAGTAAGCTTTTGATCGAGGCATAACAGTGATCAAGTGTGTTGGCTCCACTGGTTCCATAGGTGATATGTTTTTGATAGTTGTTCAGAGACTTTTTCAAGCTGGCCTGGTTGAAATCTCCTGCAATGATAGGGATGGCACCAGGGAGCACAGTTTCGTACCTGCTGATTGTGTTGCTCAGCTCCTCCAGTGCCTGGCTGATGATGCTTAAGGTGAAATATACACCGCTACCAGGATAATGGCAGAAACTCTCTCGGACCATGCTTAACCTCTAGGTATTTCAGCTTGGATGAGCCGGACTGAGACAGAACCACCATGTGTGTGCACAATAAATTAACCATAAAGACCGAGCTGTCCTGTCTTTGCAGAACATTGTAAAGCCATAGTTTTGCTGAACGATATTAAATTCTTTTTCAAACACTTACAAGATCTCGTGTTGACTTACAAGATCTGTTCTTTTTCCATAATTAGTTTACAATGGGCAATCTCAATCTTATTGTGTCTAAGCTAGCTTTGTTCAATTCTGAAATCTTACTGGCATCTTTGTATTTATTCTTCAAAAATACATTGAACATATAATTGATTTTACAAATAACACCAATTTTTCATCATTAAGTTATTAATTCCTACTACAGCAGTTTCTATTTGTTAATTCTGTGTTTAAGGTCTACATTATCTGTTTAGTTTGTTATATCCTTTCTTATCATTAAGATAATTTCAGCTTTGTTTCCTATGACTACATACTTGCTATTGACTTGAGAACCTAATGTCCTTACCAGTTTGCAGCTTCTTAATAATAGTTTCAGGCTAAAGTTACCAACATAATTCATTCAGTTTGCTCCCTTTGCTCCAGATATTTGTGCAGTATGTATATGAGTTTCACACAGTCTAAATGTTTTACTCCCACTACTTTTACTTTTTACTCCTGGTGTAGCTACTTTACACCCTTCAGCTTTCCCTTTATCTGTTTCCCTTTATCTCTTCCCTAAAGCACCATGTGACTAATTGCTTGGTCTCTTCTCCTTCATTAGTTTGTTTACCCTCAGCCTTCCTCCACCATTCATATTGTCCCAACCACATATTAGCAAAAAGACAGACTCTTGATCTCACAGTCTACCTCATTATGTTCTTGCACCTTATGGGTACTCGCAGTTCACCTACTCTGTAGCTATTACACTTTATTCTGCATTATTATTTTACCTTGTTCTATCTCAAAGCACTGTGGAATGATTCAATCTGTATGAACAGTGCATAAAACAAGGTTTTCACTGTATGTCACTACATGTGACAATAAAGCATTTCCTGTGGCCAGCCCCTTTATTCTTCCCACTAGTACCTTGGTTCTATTAAAGTCCAGCTTTATGAGACAGATTCTTCTCGTCATAGTACTGACACTAATGACATGAAATCTCTTTTCTGCACCACTCCTTCAGCAATAATCCTTGAAGCACTATACTTTAATTTAGCCTCATGTTCTCCAAAATAGGGCATGCCAACTCTTTCCTTTGTTGTTGATCGCAATAAGGACAATAACCAGCAAATCCTCCACTACCTGTTGTTTAACAGAAATCTCTCACACCGACATTAAATTAGAAAATACCAGATGTAACTTAGATTCCAGCTACATCTCTAAGTATGAGCTCTCTCTCAGAACATGTAAAAATGCACAATTTACAGTTAAAACATATAGTTTGGAGCAGTTTAAAATATTAAAGCTATTAATCCTGTACACTGTAAATTTATATAAGAAACAGAAGTAGATGACACAGCTTTCTGTGCCACTTATCTCATGCTACTCTCCAACAGTATCCCACATTAAATTTCCTATATATATCAAAATCCCTGATAGTTTCCAAACATTTTATAGTCATAAATATAAAAATATAATCCTTAAAGCATGTGTAGAGCTAAACTCTACAGATACTAGCATGGATGGAAGATCGATTGACTAGCAGGAGGCAAAGTGTGGGAATAAAGGAGGCTTTTCTGGTTGGCTGCTGGTAACTATTGGTGCCCCACCAGAGTCGGTGTTGGGACCACTTCTTTTCACACTATATGTCAATTATATGCATGACAGAATTGATAGCTTTGTGGCCTTGTTGATGGACGACACAAAAATAGGTGGAGGGGCAGGTAGTGTTGAGGAAGCAGGGTGTCTGCAGAAGGACTAGATCAGATTAGAGACCGGGCAAGGACGTGGCAGATAGAATAGAGCATAGGGAAGTGTATGGTCATGCAGTTTGGTAGAAGGAATAAAGGCAGAGACCATTTTCTAAACTGCGAGCAAATTCAGAAACCAGAGGTCTAAAGGGTCTTGGGAGTCCTATTGCAGGGTCCCCAAAAAGTTAAGTTGCAGATTGAGTCAGTAGTAAGGAAAGCAAATGCAATGTTGGCATTCATTTCGAGAGGACTGGTATATAAAAGTGAGGACATAATGCTGAGAATTTATAAGGCATTGCTCAGATTGCACTTGGTAGTTTTGGATTCCTTATCTTAGAAAAGACAAGCTGTCATTGGAGAAGGCTCATGAGAATGATCCCGAGAATGAAAAAGTTAACATTTGAGGAGCATTTGATGGCTTTAGACCTGTACTTAATGGAGTTTGGAAGGGTTGGGGGGGGGGGGGGGATCTCATTGAAACCTATTGGATATTGAAAGGCCTAAATAGAGTGGACATGGACAGCATGTTTCCTATAGTGGGGGAGTCTAGGATCAGAGGGCATAGCCTCAGAATACAAGGACATCCAAGCAGAAGAGGTGAGGTGGGATTTCTTTAACCAGCCAGAGGGTGGTGAATCTGTGCAATTCTTCTCACAGATGTCAGTGGAGGCCAAGTTACTGAGTATATTTTAAGTGGAGATTGATAGGTTCTTGATCAGCAAGGGCGTCAAAGGTTACAGAGAGAAGACAGGAGAAGGGGGTTGAGGGGGGACAATAAATCTGCCATGATAGAATGGCAGAGTAGACTCCACAGGCCAAATGGCTTAATTGTGCTATGTCTTATGATGTTAAAGGAGAAAAACCATTATTATCAGATAATTCCACTTTTAAGCAACTTAATATAACTACACTTCATGGTCTTTTCCTCATCGATATTCACTTATAATTCCCAACCTTGCACTCACTACTCCACTAAGCTCCCGACAATCACCAGATCACCCACGCAATATATCCAACAGTCTCTGCCTTTCATTTCATCTCATTCCTCCCCTCCACATCCCAGCCTCATCCTTCACTCTCCACTCCCTGGCCCCTTTCCTTTTGCTTGTTTCCACTTCTCCCCACAAAGTCTCACATCAACCTATCCAAAACTAATACAACCCAACAAACCCGGGCGTCCTCTCCTCTTCACCCTGACAACCACACCCCATTCCACTTCTCTTTCCCCACTGAATTTCTACTTCTCCCCAGACCTTCCCCCTCCGTTCCTCCTTTTCCCTAGAATTCCCCCTTCCCGGGAAAACCCCTCCCCTCCCCTCACTCCTTTTCTGCCAGCCCTTCTCCCGGATCTCTTCCTCTCTATCGCTCGCCCCTCGACCTACTTGTCTCCCAGATCTCCTCCTCCTTCCCTCTCGCCAAGATTTACCCCTTTTCTCCCGGCCCAGCCCCATATTCCCGGGATCCCTCATCCCCTCCCATTGCCATCTTTCTCACCTGAACCGCACGGACCGGAAGAAGCTAACCGAACTCTGCGCATGCGGGAATGTCATTGCACTCTACACCGGAAGTACAAAGATGTGGCGGTCAGGGATTACCGGCGCAGGCAGGTGAAAGAAAGGGAATTACTGTCGGTGCGAGAATGGGAATAATAAGGTCAGTGTAATAAATACATTGCAGTGATGCTGTGCTCCAGCAAATTCAAAACCAAACCAACCTAACCCAACAGGAACCGTCTGAACACGAGAAAATCTGCGGGTGCCAAAGTAACACACGCAGAATCTATGGGAAGGAGTAAACAGTCGATGTTTCGGGCCGAGACTTCTCATCAAGACTAGTCTGAAGTTGAATTTCAACTTCAAATCGGTGCTCAGTAAAGGACAATATAGGTGATGCAGAATGAAGCGCTGTAAAAATAAAATCAAATATATAGGTTATAACTCGTCTCCTGTGTTATTTCACCAAAGCTCTCAAATCCCTGACTTTTCTTCCTCTTTAAATATTCCCAGTGATGTAGCTTCCCTAACTATGCAGGATAGAAAATTCTAGGGATTCATATGAGCTTCTTACAAACCTCGATTTTAAATAAGCATCCCTTGATACCACCCCCACCTTGTTTAAGATGACCTAATTAAAGCATATAGACGTCTAACCTATCCAGCTCCTTAAAGATCGTTTATGTTTCAATAAAGGTCATTCTTACCTTTCTTGTGGGTGTGTGTATTGTGTAATAGATTGTTCCACCCTGCTGTACACTTTTATAACACTTGCTGTATACTTAAACAATATCACTGCTTCTCAACACTAAGAATGATGGTTATAACTCAAAGTTCTGAAATTTCTCAATGAAGTTGCATCATATCGAACCAAGTAAAATATAGCCACCATATATCTGATTTTTCTGTCAACCCAAGTACTTGCTGCATTCAGCTGTTACTTTTTATTTGTGTACAAGAACCCCAAGATCTCTCTACACTTTTCTCCATTTAGATAATAGCTTGGATTCCCTTGTAATTGTAACTTCACACTTCCCCACATTAAACTCCATTTGCTAAGTTTTCCCTCATTCATCCAAACTATAACTCTGATGTGACATTATAGGGAGAGTGTAAGTATATGGGTAAGTATGCACATTATATACTTACCCATCCATCTACATTTTCATCTAGGTCATTTATATACATCACATATAGCAGAGGTCCCAGTCCAGATCCCTTGAGATTTATACTTTAGTATTAAAGTAAAATAAGATTGTATAGCATGAGAACACAGGTATTATAAAAATCATTTTATATGGCTTGATAAGTTAGATATGGAGGTGATGTTTTCAAAGTAAGGGTTCAGCCATTCAGAACAAAGATAGAGAGAAACTTCTGCACCATGTTAGTGAATCTTCGGTAATCTACACCAAAGAAACTTTAGTTTTGCTGAATAATTCAGGAGGTTATTAGTTTGCATATTAAGGGAATCGAGGGTCATGGCATTAGTCAAAGAATAAGGTCCTGAAGTAAAAGTGTAGTATGATCATCTTGAATTGTGGAGCAGGTCACCAGGGGCCAAGTGACCTACTCTTATGCACATTGTAGTACAATGCAGCAGATTAGCGCAATTTGTCCAATGCAGTGTAATTACCAGGATTTTAATAATGTGTAATAGGAGACTCATGAAATTTATGGAATTCAGCCTTTCATTATAACACATATCAGTGCAATCATAGATGTTATCCTTCATATTAGAGCTGTACAACAGCAAATGAACAGTGACCTATAGTTAATATCTGCATATGTCAGACTCTTCAGCTTTGCATGCTCATAATGGCCCAGTGTGTTAGCTTGAGAAAGCTGGTGACAAATGGTCATAAAATATTACAGCATTACCTTTTTTATAATAAGTAGGAATATAACATCATGGAACAGATGAAAAATACAGAATAACTGGTGTACTGCCAGACCCAATCTGAGTATCAGACTCTCATTCCGTTTCCAATTCCCAAATGTTAGAATTTACTTTAATCCAAAGCAGGAGTGAAGAAAGAATGAAGAACATTTGCTGGATAATGTTTCAGGTAATGCAGACTAGGCTGGAGTAGGACCTCAAGTGACTGCAGCAGCTGAAATTCAGGTCAAACTTGTCTTATATCTAAGTTCAGAGGAGATTTTCAGCATCTCTGATGGGAAGAAAGCAGCAGCAATCCTGGGCAGAAAAACTGATTTTCAGGATCACAAAACTATCCCTTATCTCTGCAGCTGCTAATAGAAAAGGTTTTCTTTAGCTAGAAGACTGAAACGCCCTTTTCCTCTAATTCCCAATATATTTCAACTTGGCCAGATTGCGGCTGTTTCCCATTTAAAATGTGTATAACTATATTTCTGTTTATAAATATGTGGCCTGCATTAATTTTTATGAGTTATCCAGCCACGGCATAATTTCAGTAGGTAAAATGACAGCTGGAGGTGGAAGTGCTTTAGATAGATAGATACTTTATTTATCCCCATGGGGAAATTCAACTTTTTTTTCCAATGTCCCATACACTTGTAGCAAAACTAATTACATAACTCAGTAAAAAATATGATATGCATCTAAATCACTATCTCAAAAAGCATTAATAATAGCTTTTAAAAAGTTCTTAAGTCCTGGCGGTTGAATTGTAAAGCCTAATGGCATTGGGGAGTATTGACCTCTTCATCCTGTCTGAGGAGCATTGCATCGATAGTAACCTGTCGCTGAAACTGCTTCTCTGTCTCTGGATGGTGCTATGTAGAGGATGTTCAGAGTTTTCCATAATTGACCGTAGCCTACTCAGCGCCCTTCGCTCAGCTACCGATGTTAAACTCTCCAGTACTTTGCCCACGACAGAGCCCGCCTTCCTTACCAGCTTATTAAGACGTGAGGCGTCCCTCTTCTTAATGCTTCCTCCCCAACACGCCACCACAAAGAAGAGGGCGCTCTCCACAACTGACCTATAGAACATCTTCAGCATCTCACTACAGACATTGAATGACGCCAACCTTCTAAGGAAGTACAGTCGACTCTGTGCCTTCCTGCACAAGGCATCTGTGTTGGCAGTCCAGTCTAGCTTCTCGTCTAACTGTACTCCCAGAAAGATATAGTATCACCATTTTAACCTTATGCTTCTGCTGTTCCCATCACTGGTGAGCAGTTTTCAACTGTTGCTCACCAAAGTATTTTGCCTCATATTGAATATCTACAATACACCTGTATTTTCTGTATTTGCTACTGAGCTTATACAAAGTATACTGAATTAATTTTTCTTGTGGGTGTTGTTTAATCGGTTGTTTCATCCTGCTGTGCACTTTTATAACACTTGCTTTATACTGAGAGAATATCACTGATTTCTCAACACTAAGAATGATGGTTATAACTCATCAAAGTTCTGGAATTTCTCAATGAAGTTGCATTATATTGAACCAAGTAAAATATAGCCACCATATATCTGATTTTCTGTCTACCCTATAAATGTGAATAAAATGCTTTAAGGTGCACATTAACAATACATTGATTTAAATTAACAACTGATCGGCATACCATTGTCACTGAAGCAGAAACATTGCAGCTATCCTTGAACAATAGAGGACCAGAATTCCTGGAAAGGGAAGGCATGTCAGAGAAGCAACAATCAGAGGAAAGACCTGTAATTTCAATACACAGAAATACTATCAGTTGCACTTGTGAGTCATAGACAAGTTTCCCCGACTGTAATACTGAACTGCCCCCACCGTTGTAACTCCCTAGCAACAATCAGGTTGCAAACAGTTCACAAGGGGAATATGTATCGTATACAAGAATTCAACTCAGTACATCAACCACAGTGTCCAATACAAGTCACTCCTGAAAGCAGGTGGACATTCCACTCTTACGGCCTGCAAAATGATTCTCAGCAAACATAATTATTTCCAAAGCAAATTTATTACAGTTGCAATTAACCTTTAGGGAAAATTTAATACATTTCCAACTTTTGAATATAGAAACTGATAGGATAAAACAGCTTGTTTTCCAGTCTGACTCAAAGTTAAAAGTGAATTTATTATCAAAGTGCATATATGTCACCATATACAACCCTGAGATTAATTTTCTTGTGACATTCGCTGTAAATACAAAGAAACACAAGAGAAACAATGAAAGACCGTACCCAACAAGACCGACGAACACTAATGTCATACTTGTGACAAGCTGCAAATACAAAACGAGAAAAACTAATAATAAATAAATACTGAGAAAATGAGATGAAGAGTTTTTTTAAAGTAGGTTGTGGGAACAGTTCAGTGATGAGCTGAGTAAAGTTAACTCCTCTTGTTCAGGAGCCTGATGGTTGAGAGGTAATAGCTGTTCCTGAACCTGTTGGTGTGGGTCCTGTACCTCCTTCCTGAGCAGCAAGAAGAGAGCAGAGCTTGGATGGTGGGGGATTTTGATGATGGATGCTGCTTTCCTGCAGCAGCACTATGTAGATGTACTCAGTGGTGGGGAGGGCGTTATCGATGATAGACTGGGCAGCATCTACTGCTTTTTGTAGGCTTTTCCATTCAAGGGCATTGATGTTTCCATACCAGGCCTAGAAGCAACCAGTCAATAAACTCTCCACCACACATGTATAGAAGTTTGTCAAAGTTTTAGATGACATGTTTTTGACACAAACTTCTAAGAACATAGAGGCGCTGCTGTGATTTCTTTCTAATGGCACTTATCCTTCGAGATGTTAACACAGGAATTTAATGTTTCTGATTAAATTGTTTCCACCCCTAATCCCCCGATGAGGGTTGGCTCATATTCCTCCGGTTTCCTCCTCCTGTAGTCAATAATCACCTCCTTGGTTTTGCTGACATTGAGTGAGAAGTTGTTGTGGCACCACTCAGCCAGATTTTCAGTCTCCCTCCTACATGCTGATTTGTCACCACCTTTGATTTGGCCAGTGGCACACAGTGGTGTCATCAGTAAACTTAAATATGGCATTGGAGCTGTTCTTAGCCTCGCAGTGATAAGTATAAAGCGAGTAGAGCAGGGGGCTAAGCACACAGCCTTGTGGTGCTCCTACTGTGATGGTGATTGTGGAGGAGATGTGCCAATTGAAACTGACAGGGTTTGCAAGCAAGGAAATTGAGGATCCAGTTGCACAAGGAGGTATTGGAGCCTAGGTTTGATTAGTTTTGACGCAATGATAGGGGACTAGTTTTGAGGGATAAGATGATCTATGTTATTATGGTTCAACTAAGTACAGAATTCTTCCAAATTTCACCATCCACCAGCTGGGATGTCACCTACTGGGAAAGGGAAAGAATTTTAATAAAAAATGTATTTCTGAAATTCAGGAATTTCCCATCAAACTCAAAGGTGTTAGGTTATGTTCTTATATTTTGATCATTTTTTTCTTTTCTTTAAAGGTTTAGAGAATAGGTTTTAGGCTTTAAAAATGGGTATTAAATGAAGATGTGTCGGGCAGGAAATGTTGAACCTACAGTGAATTGTAGCCTTTTTTTTAACCAAACATAACACTCATTTATGATGGTGAATATTTATTCTTGACCTGCAACTCGGGTGAAAATATTAGAAAAGTTGTGGGGGTTCAGGTGACAGGTTAGAGTTAAATAATGTAATTAACAGGTAAGATGTCAAATCACTGAGTGGGAAAAGGATTAAGAGTTAGCCTACTGTCTGCATACACAAGGGGAACATAGCATCACCAGAAATCAGCCAATCTGCTGATTAAACTTAGGCAACTCAAGAGATGTTGTAGATGCCGGAAATCTTGAGAAACACACACAAGATGCTGGAGGAACTCAGCATATCAGGCAGCATCTATGGAGGGGAATAAACAATTGATGTTTCAGGCCCAAACCCTTCATCAGGACTGTCATGAGTGCCAAGGTTACCAAAGTTGGAGATCCTTGCAAGTTCAGAAGTTGAGACCTGAACTTCAAACCTGTGATCTTCATGTTCTCGGGAAAAGTCCAAAGTTGGAGGCCTGATGTCTGCAAGTCTGAGAATCTGGTGCTCAAGAGTGGTCTGTCCTAGGACGGGAAGCCTATCTGCATGTGTGTGTGGCAGGGTGGGAAAAGGGCTTGTTTTGCTGTTGTTATTTTGTTTATTTTTGTTGTTGTTGCTTGTTTTGTTCTGCTGAACATTATGGGCATGCTATGTTGGTGCTGGAATGTGTGTTGACACTTGAGGGTTGTCCCCAGCACATCCTTGGTTGTGTTGGGTGTTAACGCAAACACGCATTTTACTGTATGTTTCAATGTACATGCGATATATAAATCTGAGATCTGAAACATCAACTGTGTATTTGCCTCCATAGATGCTGCTTGACTTGCTAAGTTATTATGTGTGTAATTAACAGTAGGCAACCTGTTCTGTCAGAATCAGGTTTATTATCACTGCCATGTGACATGAAATTTGTTAACTTGGCAGCACCAGTTCAATGCAATACATAATATAGAAGAGACAAATAATAATAAATAAATAAATTACAGTATAAGTATATTGAATAGATTAAAAATTGTGCAAAAAACACAAATACTGTATATTAAAAAAAGTGAGATAGTGTCCAAGGGTTCAATGTCCATTTAGGAATCAGATGGCAGAGGGGAAGATGCCGTTCCTGAATCACAGAGTGTGTGCCTTCAGGCTTCTGTACCTCCTACCTGATGGTTACAGTGAGAAAAGGGCATGTCCTGGGTGCTGGAGGTCTTTAATAATGGACGCTGCCTTTCTGAGACACCACTCCTTGAAGATCCTGGGTACTTTTTAGGCTGGTACCCAAGATGGAGCTGACTAGATTTACAACCCTCTGCAGTTTCTTTCGGTCCTGTGCAGTAGCCCCCCACCCCCATACCAGATGGAGAAACCCAACAGCTATCCAGGACCACACCAATCCTATGGTATTATGGTGTTAATATACTCAATTTACAGGATATTGGCATCACTGGTCAGGCCAGTATTTCTCCCTCAAACCTGGATGCATCAAAGCTGAAAGTATCTGATTATCTACTTTCTTGAATTATTGCAGTGTGTGTGTGGTGAAAGTAGCTTAACAGTGCCATGAGATAGAGAGTTGCAGGATATTAACTCTATTGATGAATGCACCACACTGTGGTACCAGGTCAAGATCACATTTATGTTGGAGATGGTGTTGTTTCACATTCCTTGTGGGCACAAACTACTTAATTATCTAAGGAATTGCGAAGAAGATCTAAATACAAACAAATTTGGAGGCCACTCACGTGATGTGGTATTTGATGATTTTAAATTCAATTTTACATTCCCATTCACCGAAGTAATATACAGATAATCAAACATCTATCTACTTTAAAATTATTTATAGATTGTGCTTTCAATGCACTTGAAGAAGAGAGGTCTAAAAAACTCACAGCTTTCTGAAGAAACAAAAATCTTGTGATCACAGGCAGAACGCAGAAACTGCATGCAGAGTTGGAGAAATTGTGATGATTCTCAGCACAGCAAAGTTCGAGGGAGAATTGATAGATGTTCAAAATCATGTGGAGTTTTGATGAAATATATGAGTAAGAACTACTGCCAGTGGCAGAGCAAACAGGAGACGGACCTAATGGAATTATCAGAAGAACCAGAATGACAAGAAGAAGATGTACATTGCTTAAAAGAATAGTTAGATGCAGATTCATTAATAACTTTAAAAAATGAATTGGATAAAAAAACATCAAAAGGGAAATAATCAAGTCAAGTCAAGTCACTATTATTGTCATTTCAACCATAACTGCTGGTACAGTATGAGACAATGGTTTTTCAGGACCATGGTGTTACATGACACAGTGCAAAAACTAGACTGAACTACGTAAAAAAAAACCACAGAGAAAGCTACACTAGACTACAGACCTACACAGGACTGCATAAAGTGCACAAAAACAGTGCAGGCATTACAATAAATAATAAACAGGACAATAGAGCAAGGTGTCAGTCCAGGCTCTGGGTATTGAGGAGTCTGATAGCTTGGGGGAAGAAACTGTTACATAGTCTGGTTGTGAGAGCACGAATGCTTCGGAGCCTTTTCCCAGACGGCAGGAGGGAGAAGAGATTGTATGAGGGGTGCATGGGGTCCTTCATAATGCTGTTTGCTTTGCGATGCAGCTTGTAGTGTAAATGTCCGTGATGGCAGGAAGAGAGACCCCGATGATCTTCTCAGCTGACCTCACTAACAGCTGCAGGGTCTTGTGATCCGAGATGGTGAAATTTCGGAACCAGGCAGTGATGCAGCTGCTCAGGATACTCTCAATACAACCCCTGTAGAATGTGATGAGGATGGGGTGTGGGAGATGGACTTTACTTAGCCTTCACAGAAAGTAGAGACGCTGCTGGGCTTTCTTTGCTATGGAGCTGGTGTTGAGGGACCAGGTGAGATTCTCCGCCAGGTGAACACCAAGAAATTTGGTGCTCTTTACGATCTCTACCGAGGAGCCGTCAATGTTCAGCGGGGAGTGGTCGCTCTGTGCCCTCCTGAAGTCAACAACCATCTCTTTTGTTTTGTTCACATTCAGAGACAGGTTGTTGGCTCTGCACCAGTCCGTTAGCCACTGCACCTCCTCTCTGTAAGCTGACTCGTCGTTCTTGCTGATGAGACCCACCACGGTCGTGTCATCGGTGAACTTGATGATATGGTTCGAGCTGTGTGTTGTAACACAGTCATGGGTCAGCAGAGTGAACAGCAATGGACTGAGCACGCAGCCCTGGGGGCCCCTCGTGCTCAGTGTGATGGTGTTGGAGATGCTGCTCCCGATCCAGACTGACTGAGGTCTCCCAGTCAGGAAGTTTGGGATCCAGTTGCAGAGGGAGGTGTTCAGGCCCAGTAGGCTCAGGTTTCCAATCAGTTTCTGAGGGATGATTGTGTTGAATGCTGAACTGAAGTCTATGAACAGCATCCGAACGTATGTGTCTTTTTTTGTCCAGGTGGCAATGGCGTCATCTGTTGAGCGGTTGGGATGGTACGCAAACTGCAGGGGCTCCAGCGAGGGGGGCAGCAGGGTCTTGATATGCCTCATGACGAGCCTCTCGAAACACTTCATGATGATGGATGTAAGTGCAACGGGACGGTAGTCATTTAGGCAGGACACTGAAGACTCCTTCGGCATGGGGACGATGGTGGCGCTGCTCAGGGAGATGTTGAAAATGTCAGTGAGAACATCTGCTAGCTGGTCTGCACATCCTCTGAGCACTCTACCAGGGATGTTGTCTGGTCCAGCAGCCTTCCGTGGGTTGACCCTGCACAGGGTTCTTCTCACATCAGCCACGGAGAGACACAGCACCTGGTCATTCGTAGGAGGGGTGGACTTCCTCGCCGCCATGTCATTTTCCGCCTCAAACCGGGCATAGAAGTTATTCAGCGCATCTGGGAGGGAGGCATCACCTGCACAGTCAGGTGATGTTGTCCTGTAATTGGTGATGTCCTGGATGCCCTTCCACATGCGCCGCGTGTCGCCGCTGTCCTGGAAGTGGCTGTGGATTAGCTGGGCGTGTGCACGCTTTGCCCCTCTGATGGCTCGGGACAGTTTGGCCCTCACTGTTGTTAGAGCTGCCCTGTTGCCTGCTCTGAAGGCAGAGTCGCGGGTCCTCAGTAGCGCACGCACCTCCACGGTCATCCATGGCTTCTGGTTGGCACGTATAGTGATGGTCTTGGACAGAGTAACATCATCAATGCACTTGCTGATGTAGCTGGTCGCTGATGCTGTGTACTCCTCTAAGTTGGTAGAGTCGCCATCGGTTGCAGCCTTCCTGAACATGTGCCAGCCAGTGCACTCAAAGCAGTCTTGAAGAGCAGAGATGGCTCCTGCTGGCCGGGTTTTCACCTGCTTCTGAACTGGTCTGGAGTGCCTGGCGAGTGGTCTGTATGCTGGGATTAGCATAACAGAGATGTGGTCTGGGTAACCGAGGTGGGTCAGGGCTCTGCCTGGTACGCGTCGGGGATGTTTGTATAAGCAAGGTCCAATGCGTTCTCCCCTCTCGTTGCAAAGTGGATCTAATTCAAAAAATTTTCAAAGATTCTTTGCAGATTTTATGAAATAAACATCATTTTATGTTTCAGTGATATAAACATGAAGTTGTTTGGAAAACGTCAGCCACGGCTGAACACTATACACAGATAAAATCAGCATTTGGAAATATTGGCAAATTTCTTCAAGACGTTGGAAAATAAAAAAATTACTGCAATATTAAGAATTGCTGTTGTAATAAAACAGAACTTGCCAGGTAACAATTGGTCAGGTAGCAGTAGTGGAGAGAGATACAGAATTAACATTTCAAGTTGATCACCTTTTATCAAAATGAAGAATCATGGATCTGAAATGTTAAATGTGTTTCTCTGTTCACAGATGACTCCTGAGCTGTTAAGTATTTCCAACAATTTCAGTTTTTATTTCTTCAATACATTGCTTCTTTTCCCTATCAGGGAGGAACCTTAGTTATAACATTAATATACTGTGCTGGTGCCTCCCTTCTACAACCCTCAAATATGTCTCAAAAGGAATATAGCCCACACAGCAAAAAGTGGCAAATTTCTGCTTCCCAACCTCCCTGAGTTTGACTCCTGGAACAACTAAAAAAAGGAAGTCTTTCCTCTCCCTTGTACATGTGTTCTTGCACCATTCCAAAATTTGAAATTCCTTCCAAATCTGTATATGATGTAATTGCATCTTTAAGAAGCTGTAGCTGCAACTTTAGCCTCCTGCTCTGGATTTCTGCCCATGGTATCTGGCATCTATGGATTTGTCCAAATCAGTAAACTTGAAGATTTTGAATGACAAAGGCCTATATCGTTCAACATCTTCAAGTTTAGTTCTATATGTGTCATCACATGCCCTTAACAGCAAATCAGTTCTATTAATTTAAATGGTTTAGATCTAACTTTAAAACCTTACTTTTGTATCTATTAAGACTTACACTGTTCTAATTCACCCAGAGAAAGCTGTGTATGTATTCAGTTCAAGTTAAAACTAATCTGGCAAACCACTCAACATTCTTTTTACATTGGAGAAGTGTCTGATTTCAGTGAGACAAGAGGTTTCCACTTGCAGAGCCAACTCCTGATTCATTATCTTCAAAAGCTTCTCATGGGATGGCTTAGTGCAGTGTCATTGAATACAAGTATGAATACAGCATTGTTCTGTGACATCAGACATCTGTAATAAATATGATTTTATTATTAGGCCTTTTTCAGTAATAAGTTTTCCTGGCTGAATTTGTTCACCTCTTTTTGTATTTACCAGTAACATTTAAGGAGCCTTCGTGACTGGGAACATTAATGCCTGGACACATAATACTACAGCTTGAGAGTAAGGACCATTCAGTTTTTCACTTGGTGAATTCTTTGAAGAACTGGAAAATGGACAGATTGAATAGAAGGAAACTAAATGAAGACTAAATCAATTCATATTTTCCTGTACCTCTAACAAGTGGTTCATTGGGAACACCTTAAAGTGTTTCATTTTCAGCAATGAAACCTCTAAAAGAGCCAGCTTAGACAGAACTCTGCACAGGAATAGGCCATTTGGCCCATCACATCTATGCTGGCCATGATGCCAAACTAACTAATCCCATTTGACTGCTCATGGGTCATTTTCCTCTCTATTTCTGCCTATTCATCTGTCTGTCTAAATGTGTCTTAAGCTTTCTTATTGTATTTGCTAAGCCCAGACTATAAAAAGTATGACTGCATGAATTTTCATATTTGGACAAGTGTGGCAACACACAATTCCTCAAAGGTAAAATTTGCTGTGTTAAATTTATTTGAGAGGCTGGTCATGGCCAGAATCAACTCTTGCCTAAGCAAGGACCTGGACCTACTGCAATTCTCCTAGCTTACAGCAGATGCAATCTCACCTGCTGTTCACTTGGCCTTGGATCACCTGGACACTAGCAATACCTATGTCAGGCTGCTGTTCAGGGTTTAACATCACCGATACCCTCAGTACTAACCAATAAGCTCCAAAACCTGGGCCTCTGTACTTTCCTCTGCAACTGGATCCTTGACTTCCTCATTGGGAGGCCACTGACAGTGCGGATCAGAAATAGCATCTTCTCCTCGCTGACAGTCAACACTGGCGCACCTCAAGGTTGCGTGCTTAACCCACTGCTCTGCTCACTCTACACCTACGATTGTGTAGTTAGACACAGTTCAAACACCATCTATAAATTTGTCAATGTCACAACTATTGTTGGCAAAATTTCAGATGGTGATGAGGAGGTGTACAGTAGTGAGATAGATTAACTGACTGAGTGGTGTCACAACAATAACCTTGCACTCATTGTCAGTAAAATGAAGGAATTGATTGTGGTCTTCAGGAAGGTGAAGTCAAGGGAACACAGAGTAGTCCTCATCGAGGGATCAGCAGTGGAAGGAGTGAACAGTTTCAAGTTGCTGGTGTCAACATCTCTGAAGATCGATCCTGGGCCCAACATATTGATGCAATTACAAAGAAAGCGCAACAGCAGCTAGCTTTCATCAGGAATTTGGGGAAGACTTGGTATATCACCAAAGACTCTCACAAATTTCTACAGATATACCATGGAGAGCATTCTAACTGATTGCATCACCATCTAGTATTAAGGGATGTTTATACAGGTTTGGAAAAAGCTGCAAAAAGTTGCAAACTCAGCCAGCTTCATCATAAGTACTCGCCTCCCCAGCATCAAGGACACCTTCAGAATGCGATGCCTCAAAAATGCAGCATCTGTCATTAAGGACCCCCATTCACCCAGGACATGTCTCATTGCTACCATCAAGGAGAAGATACGGAAGCTTGAAGACACACACTCAACATTTTAAGAACTGCTCCTTCCCCTCAGCCATCAGATTTCTGAATGGACAATGACCCTATGTACACTTCCTCACTATTTCTTTCTTTTTTGGAACCTCAGATGATGAGAGGCATTGATCGTGTGGATAGTCAGAGGCTTTCTCCCAGGGCTGAAATGGCTAACATGAGAGGAGACACAGTTTTAAGGTGCTTGGAAGTAGGTACAGAGGAGATGTCATGCGTAAGTTTTTTACTCAGAGAGTGGTGAGTGCGTGGGATGGGCTGCCGGCCACGGTGGTGGAGGTGGATACAATAGGATCTTTTAAGACGCTCCTGGATAGGTACATGGAGCTTAGGAAAATAGAGGGCTATGGGTAACCCAAGGTAATTTCTAAGGTAAGGACACGTTCGGCATAGCATTGTGGGTTGAAGGGCCTGTATTGTGCAGTAGGTTCTCTATGTTCTATTCTCAGAATTTACACACCCAGTTCAGGAACAGTTATTACACCTCAACTATCGATAAGTTCATGCAACTTCACTCACCCCAACACTGAACTGTTCCTACACCCCATGGACTCACTTTCAGGAGCTCTTAACCCTGTATTCAAAAGTTTCAAAGGTAACAAAACTCCAGCAACTTTCTGTGAGAACCTTGTAGAAGGCTACCCAAAACATTTGACCCAAGGTAAACAATTTAAAGGCAATGCTACCAACTACTAACAAAGTGTATGTAAACTTCTGACCCACTGGGAAAGTGATGAAGGAAATAAAAGCTGAAATAAATCATCCTCTCTACTATTATCCTGACATTTCACATTCTTAAAATAAAGTAGTGATCCTAACTGACCTAAGACAGGAAATGTTTTCTAGGATTAAATGTCAGGAATTGTGAAAAACTGAGTTTGAATGTATTTGGCTAAGGTGTATGTAAACTTCTGACTTCAACTGTACATTTAATGGCAGAGAAATGTATACAATATACATCCTGAAATTCTTTTTCTACGCAAACATCCACGAAAACAGAGGATGAATGACAGTTAAATGTTAGAACCCCAGAGTCCCCCCAGCTCCCCTCCCTCCTGCACATAAGCAGCAGCAAACAACAATCCCCCCCCCTCCTCCCACTGGCAAAGAAAAGCATTGGCACCCGCCACCAAGCAAGGCAACAGCAAAGACACAGACTTGCAGTTACCCCAAAGACTACATTGTTCACCCAGTATTCGACATACTACAGGCTCACTCTCTCCCTAATAAAGGAGAAAGAGCTGTCTCCATTTCACAGCAAGAGGGGAGACATAACAAACAATTCGCTGGTTTACGATGCTAAAAGTCAGTTGCGTTGCTTTTATTGAGCTCTGTGCCCAAAGATCTCGGCCTTAGATCTTCCATCTCCCGTGACAGACCAGTCTTCTGCTTGGACACCGGCCTCCAATCCCCCCCATCTCCAGAGCCACGAAAACTCTGAAGGCCTGTGAAGCTCTTAGGCCACGCCCTTGGCGTAACAGCTGTGAAACCACAAGAGTGGGTCCCATTCCCACAAAGAACTGGAATCAGCATGTAACTCCAGGAGAGGTTCTTTAAAAGAACCCTGAAAGGGAAAAATAGAGATATTAAAGATGGAAATAGGGGTGCTTCCAAAGATGCAAGCAAAGGAGTTGCCATTAGGCACCATTAACCCTCCTAAGCTCCTAATTCTCGACATTTATTGCTTATTAATTATTATTATCATTATTTAGTTTTTTTCTTTTTGTATTTGCATAGTTGTTGTCTTTTGCACATTGTCCACCTTGTGTGCCATTTTTCATCGAGTCTATTGTGTTTCTTTGTATTTATCGTGAAAGCCCATATGAAAAGGAATTTTGGGATAGTATATAGTGACATACAGTATATGTACTTTGATAATAAATTTACTTTGAACTTTGCAAAGCTTATTTATTTCTGACTATAATTCATAGCTTTTATTTTATTATGTGTTGCAATGTATTGTTGGTACAAACAACAAATTTCACAACGTACGACAGTGATATTAAATCTGATTCTAATAAGGTTACACAAATAATGAGAGAAATCAAAATGAAAGAAATGGCACAAATAGGATATGTAGGAAAGCTTGACAAATGAAGTAAAGCTCGAATGGTATTTAGTATTTACTTGGAGTGCCTGGACATATTTACCTGGAATGCTTCAGCATATTTTGTTAGGCTAACTACAGAGTAAAGGCTGTGCTGGATGATGTTGAGAGACGAAGTGAGGTGAACTACTGTATGAGCAGAAAGAGGTCTATATTGTTAATGGGTGTGGCCCTTGACACATATGACATGAACAAATTTGTTTGTACCACAGAGTACTGTATATAAGGATCCTGTGTCACACCATTCAAAATTTGGAATTTTGCCTTCACAGAATTCACAAGTCACTATGCAAAACCCAAGATACAGGAGGAAGTTCATTCTTATGAATTCATGTGATGAAAAAGATAAACACAAAATTGAAAAGAAACAATAAATTTTGTTTATTTCCTTCCAACTCATATTTCTTGCTTATTAAATAATATGACAGGTTTCTTTCAGCCTGGTAGGTACATATTGCTGTGTTTAATTTTCAAGGGTTTTCCATATTATTTACCCTCAGGATTTCTGAAACAGGATCAACAAATATTTGCAAGATGTAACCGACCAAGTAAGGGACTTTCACTGGATGAAAAACGCAATATTTTTCAGAAGTTCAATGCTGGAAAATGCTTTGTGCAATGGCTAAAGCTGTGGGGCTTGCTGCATCTACCGTGGGAACAATAAAGAACAACAAAGAAAAAAGCAAGTTACAACACCATTAAGTGTCAAACAGTATTTTCATGTGAAGTAATGTATAATTTGGAAACACTCCTGATTATGTGTCATTAAGCACTACAGCATAGCAAGAGGCTGTTCGGCTCATCTATTCCATTCGCAATTGTTATTCTTCGTAGTCCTGTTGACCCACACCTGGACCATAGCCCTGCCTACCTCTCCCGTCCTTGTATTTTTCCAAACTTCTCCTAAATCAAACCCACATCCACCACCTCCACTGACTACTCCTTCCTCACTTACACCATCTTCTGAATGAAGAAGTTTCCTCCTCAGGTTCTCCTTAAATATTTCACCTTTCACACTTAACCTGTGACCTCTAACTCTAGTCTCATGCAGTCTCAGTGGAAAAAGCATGCTTGCGTTTACCCTATATATACCCCTCAGAACAGTTTGACTTATATACAACGATCAAATCCCCCCCCCTCATTCTCCTATGCTCTGGGGAATAAAATCCTAAATATTCAACTTTACCCTATAACTCAGATCCTCCAGTCCTGAGATCATCTTTGTAAATTTCCTTTGTGTTCTTTAATCTTACTAATATCTTTCCTGTAAGTAGATGACCAGAACTACACACAATTCTCCAAATGTGGTCTCACCAACACCTTATACAACTTCAACATAACATGTGGATAGATAACCAAATGCAACATGATGTGTTACTAAGTGCAATGGCTACTCAAACCAGGGGCTGATCTGATGATTTAGCAAAAGGAAGGAGAACTGCATAAGAAAAACCTTTCATGACGCGTAAGGTTTGGTTCTACAGGTTTTTGAAGCAACTTAATTTGCATAATATTAACCTAACTGGTGAAGCTGTCAGTGCTTACTATGATGAATAGTGTTTGGAAAAATGTGTGGCCAGAGTGTATTAACAATTTTTCACCTTCAGAACCTGCAGAGAAAGTTATGGAGGAAATAGTGGCACTTACAACCAAGGATGTGTTTTAAGACATTATTGAAGAAGATGTGTTTTAACTCCAGAATTCACACAAGGAATTGTCAAATGAAGATCTCATGATATTGGAGCAGGAATGAGCTCCAGATAAGGGGAGATAGATAGATAGATGTTTTATTGATCCCACAGGAAACTACAGTGCCACAAGTGCCACCATAGCATTACAAGTGCACAGATATAAATATTAGAAGAAAAGAAAAAATAAAATATTAATTACCACAAACAATCATTTCCCCAGCTATGGGTTGATTCATTATAGAGCCTAATGGCTGTGGGTAAGAATAATCTCATATAGCGCTCTTTGGATTACTGTACTTTTCTTAGTCTGTTACTAAAAGTGTTCCTCTGTTCAGCCAGGCTGGCATACAGAGGGTGAGAAACGTCGTCCAGAAATGCCAGAATTTTCTGTAGGGTCCTTTGTTCTACCACAGCCTCCAGTGTGTGTAACAGAACCAGCCTTTCCAATAAGTTTATTGAGTCTGTTGGCATCACTCACCCTATTTAGACTCATGAGAAACTGCCTGTCATGTGTCTTACCATACTTTGATCAGGATGCGGCCATGCATTGTACAAATGATCCACACTGAGAACATGGTATAAAGGTGGCATGATTACCACATGACAGCGCAAGCTGTTACAAGGAAATGTGCAGGGACAAAATTCACTGCAAATGACAGACAACTCATAATGCTTTGTTTTCCTTTCCAGAGCAGAGAGGCTCTCTCCCTTCAAGCAACTTAAGTATTTCTGTGCACTGTTACTTCTTGTTAGTTATATCTTGCAACTTGCTTTGATGTGCATTTAGAAGTGTATGTCTCCATTCAAACTGAGGACTGGAAGATGATAAGCATCTACAGTTGCTTCTGTCTCTAAATGTAGCTGCTGACCACTTAAGGGATTTGTTTTAGAAAATGTCAGGCAGTCTCTTAACTGGCCTCCTGAGGTGAACAATTAACTACGTTAATAGTAGCAATTGGTAGTGCTGTCACGTCAGATATGATATCTCCATTTGGATCTGGGCCTGTGGGCATTCATTATGATACAGTGGTGCAGCTGGTAGAGCTGTTCCCTCACAACTCCTGCAACCCAGTTTCCATCCTGACCTCTGGTGCGTGTGTATATGACCTTGAGGGTTTCCTACGGGTACTGTGGATTCCACCCACATCTCAGAGACATGTGGGTTGGTACGTTAATTGACCACTGTAAATTGCTATTGTGCCTAGGTGGGTGGTAAAACCTGGGAGGTAGAGGGCATTTGTGGGAATGTGAGCACAAAGTGGAGAAATGGGTTGCTCTGTGACCAGTCAGAGACGTGAAGCACCAAAGTGACTCCTATTTCATAAGGAAATGATGGGATATATGGCTGTTTCAGCAGGAAACCAACTAAGAACAGGACCCTCACACGTAGTAAATTCCCCAATCACATGATTGCAGAAATCTGAAGGTCCTGATGCCAGGGAAGGCATACCACTTCAATATGTGTATTTAAAATAGTCTGGTATTGTTATAAAATTGGACATTTCGCATAACTCTCAGATGCAAATATGGCCAACACCTACAATTCCAGCCCATGGTTTGCATGAAAACAAAGAAATACAACATAACATAAATGGCCCAGACAATGTAATAGTGTGTGTGCTCCAGCTGTTATATTGTGCTAATAAGAGTAAAGTCTTACCACACATATACTTTGCAGGAGTACATCATGAGCATGAGCCTTCTCAGCATCCAGGATATCTTCAAGGAGCATCCTCTCTGACACAATCACGTCCTTCCTGTAGAGCAGTCAATAAGGACCCCCATATCCCAGGACATGCCCTCTTCTCCTTACTACACTCAGTGATTCAGGAATAGCTTCTTACCCTCTGCCATCAGATTTCTGAAGGGCATTGAGTCCATAAACACTACCTCATTACTTTTTATTTCTCTTTTTGCACTACTGTTTAGATGTACTTCTTATTGTAATTTACTGTTTTTATTAATGTATATTGCAATGTACTACTGCCACATAACACATTTCACGTCTTATACCAGTGATAATAAACCTGATTCTGATTCAATACCGGGATAAATAAGGTGCACATGGCTGAGGTAAATGGGAAGTGGAGCTGCAAATAACACTACAGCAAACTGTAGCCAAAAGCCAGCATTATTAGGGTTAGATTGGATTAGGAAACTAAATCTTTAGAGATTTAATCACTATGCTAAGTAGAACAGATCTGTACAGGTTTTACCTTGTAACCAGCAGGAGAAACAAAAAGCCTCGCAGAATCGCATAGAAATGTGAACAGGGACAGGCCCATGACCAGGAATGGCAATTTAATAGCCAAAACAAACTGACTAAGGACAGTGAGGTGAGATAGGAGATTCCAAAGGTAAAGGAGGTGAGGGACCTTCTTCCTTGGAGCATTTACGATTATAGCTCAGAAGCAACTGCAAAAAATAGAAGCAATTGAAAATACTGCAGCATCAGCAAACAGGAAGAGCCGTGAGGAAAGAATGAGAAAACATGATGACTATGGAGCAGTTCGTAATGCACTGGCACCAGAAGAAAATCTCCCTCGTTATACCAAGTTGAAGAGTTTGGAAAGTTATAAATACATTTTGCACCTCATACCTTGGTTCAAGATCTCACTGCAAAGGATCAAAGTGGGAGTTGATAACCTGACCAAGGATTGGAGATTTAGAGACCTGGGAGAAGCATTGAGAACATTCTTTGAAAGCAAATAACTAGTAGGTTTAGTTGTCAGAACTGCAGCCAACAAAAGCTGAGGCTGTATTTACTTTGGAATCAAAGAGTTGTGAGCAGAAGCTGTAGAGCACAGTGGCAGCAGGGATTTTGAATGGAATGGGGTCATAATAGTTGTATCAACAGAAGCAAAGCTGTTCTGGAAAATCAAGATCATAGACAAAAACATATCAGCATAACCATAAAGTGTAACCCTGATAGAATGAAAGGACCACAACAGAAGGGAGACAAAAATTGGCAACAGTTTACAGACAAAACCTTCATTACAGCAATTAAGGTAATGGAATTTTTTACCTAATGTAATTTACAAATCGCTACTAAGAAATCTGAGATACACAGTAAAAAATCACTCTCATGGAATGTTTGTCAATTTTTATTGTTTCTTCAACTCACATTTTTGATGCACACACAGCTGATATGGCTTCACATCACAGAAAATTAAAATTTGGATAATTTTGTAGGAATGTGACCTCCTGTAACACAAAGATTCCCTGTATGGTGTGCAGTGAGAGAGGGACAGAGAGCACGACTGGAAGCATAGAGAGTCATACAGCACTGAAACAGGCCCGTCAACCTACCACATCCGCGCTGCCTGTTAAAACTATTTACACCGCAATCCTGTTTACCAGCAATACATCAGTATCCTATGTCTTGCCAATTCAAGCATTTGGCTAGATGCTTAAACCTTGTGAGAATATCTTCCACTACTCCTCTTCATTCAGCGCGTTCCCGATTCTATTCACCCTTAGTGTAAAAAGAAACTTCTTCTCAGCTCTCCTCTAAACGTCCTTACATTCTCCTTAAATCCTGTCCTCTTGCCTTTGACATTCTCACCATGAGAAAAAAGATATTTGCTATCAACACTATCCCCCTTATAAATTTACCTACACCTATCAAGTCTCTCCTCCATTTGAGAGAGAAAAAAAACAGCTTATCCAGTCTTTACTTATAACTGAAATGCTCCAATCCAGCCAGCAGCTTGGTGAATCTTGCATCCTCTCTGACACAATCACATCCTTCCTATAGTGCAGAGACCAGAACTGTACACATTACTCTAGATGAGGCCAAAGTTTTATAGTGTTAACATACATTCCAGCACTCCTGCACTATTGTTAATGATGACAAGCACCCTATTTGCCTTTTCCAGCATTAACCAGCTGTGCTGATACATTTAGTGATCAGTGGACCCCACTATTCATAGCCACTCCCTTGGGTTCTATCATTTACAGTGTACAACCTCTGCTTATCTGCCTTCTCAAAATGCATCACCCTGCACTTGTCAAGATTAAATTCCATTTACCATTGCTCCACACAACTTCTTAGCTGATCTATAACATGCTGTAGTATTAGGCAACCACCCCTGTTTTTCTATCAGAGTCATACAGCATGGAAACAGATCCTTCGGCCCAGTATTTTCATATCAACTGTGTTGCCCAGTGAGCTAGTCCCATCTGGATGCATTTGGCCCATGGCTCTCAACACCTCTCCTATCCATTACTTACTTAGATGGCTTTTAAACATTGTTAATATGCCTGCCTCAACCACCAATTCCAATCCGCACCACCCTTTGTATGAAGAAGCTGCTTCTGATGTCCCTTTGAAATCTCTTGCCTGGGATCGTAAAAATATGTCCTCTTGTTTTTAGTACCAGTTCCCTGGGAAAATAAAATGTGTTGTTTCTCCTTATGTGGCTTCTCAAAATGTATCACCTCACAGTCGTTGGGATTAAATTCCATTTGCCACTGCTCTGTCATACCCTCCATCTGATACTTTTCTTGCTATCTGCAAAATAATGTGAATGGGCATATTTCCTACATGTACCACAGAAAGAATCCTATTTGGATGCGTAATAGCTTGGTATTTCAACTGCTCTGCATGTGACTGGATGAAATTGCAGAGTTGTGGGCAAAGCTCGGCACATCATGGAAACCAGCCTCTCCTCTATAGATTCTGCCTATACTTTTCACTGCATCAGAAGAGCAGCCAGCATAACCTAACACCTCACCTTCCCTGGACTTCTCTCATTGGGCAGAAGGTACAAAAGCTTGAAAGCACCTACTGTGGTGAACTACATATACCTGTCTGGACACGCCCCCCCGCTGACTGCTCCTGTGGCTCCTCCCACAGACCCCGGTATAAAGGCGATTGGGGCCTGGGCCCTGCCCTCAGTCTCCAGGATGTAGCATGGTGGTCAATTACTGCTTGTTCTTTCTTCCAGTCAATAAAAGCCAATATCTCGCCTCACGTCTCGGAGAGTTATTGATGGTGCATCACCTACCACCAGGCTGCAGAAGAGTTTAAACCCCACTGCTATAAGACTATTAAATAGTTCCCTAGTAGTATAAGTTCAACTCAGCCTCACAATCTAACTGATTATGATCTTGTACCACACTGTTTACCTGCATTGCACATTCTCTGCAGTTATACTTTATTCTACATTGTTATTCTACCTGTATGAAGAGCAGGCAGGACAAGCTTTTCACAGTGTCTGAGTATAATATTTGATGGAGGTTGATTTGAAGCATGTGAGGGCACCAGCTTGACTGAGTGAAGTGTTGAAGGTGTCAGTAAACACTTCAGTGAGCGGGTGTGCATACTCTCCGAATGCTGTTTCTGGATTTCAGTTTGGCTTTAAACACTATTGTCCCACAGATCTGATTGAACATACTCTTATTCCTCAGTCTAAATACTCTACTGTGCAACTAGGTGTTAGACTTCCTAACCAACAGGCTTCAGTCAGGTTGCACCATCACTCCTCTCTCAACCTCAACACAGGTGCCTCTCAGGGCTGTGTGCTGAGCCCATTGCTGTACACTCTGCCCACACATGACTGCTTGGCCAAACTCCTGAGGTGGAGGTGGTGAGGCTCTTCACCAACAATGATGAGACAGCCTACAGAGAGGAGGTGGAAGAGCTCAAGGCCTAGTGCCAGGCAAATAACTTCTTCCTCAATGTCAACAAGACAAAGGAGGTGCTATCAAATGCAGGAGAACTCACACCATTCTCATCCCTCTTTACATCAGCAGTGGAGACTGAGCAGTTTTGGATTCCTGGGAGTGCATATCTTGTATAACCTCTCGTGGTATGTCAACAAGAACACTCAAGATGTACCATGGAGAGCGTTCTGACAGGCTGCATCACTGTTGGTATGGGGGTGGGGGGGCTACTGCACAGGACCAAAAGAAGCTGCAGAGGGGCAGAGGGTCATAAATTTAGTCACCTCCATCTTGGGTACTAGCCTACAAAGTAGGAAATGTGTCTCAGAAAGGCAGCGTCCATTATTAAGGACCTCCAGCACCCAGGGCATGCCCTTTTCTCACTGTTACCCTCAGGTAGGAGGTACAGAAGTCTGAAGGCACACACTCAGCAATTCAGGAACAGCTTCTTCCCCTCTGCCATCTGATTCCTAAATGGACATTGAACCCGTGAATACTACCTCACTTTTTAAATATATATTATTTCTGTTTTTGCACAATTTTTAATCTATTCAGTATACGTATAGTGTAAGTGATTTATATATCTATTGTTATTATTTTTTTCTTCTATATTATGTATTGCATTGAAGCTGCTGCTAAGTAAACTTATTTCACGACACATGCCGGTGATAATAAACCTGATTCTGATTCTGATTCTGGTCTTAGAACACATCCTACACAATCAGCCAAGGTCACCAATGCCTCTACCTTCTGAGAAGGCTGAAGAGAGCCGGACTATGCACATATATACTCATGTCCTTCTACAAATGCACCACAGAAAGCATCCTAACAAGCTGAGTCATTGCATAGTATGGAAACTGCACTGTGGCAGACAGAAAGGCCCTGCAACGGGTAGTCAAAACTGCCCAAAGCGTTGCCAGCACCAGCCTAACGACCATCAAGGACGTATATACAGAAAGGTGCCGGAACAGGGCCAGTAACTTAATGAAGGGTCTCACCCACCCTGCTCAGGGACTGTTAGTCCTGTTCCCGTCGGGGAGGAGGCAATGTAGCATCCACACCATGACCTTCCGACTCAGAAACAGTTACTTTTTCCAGGAGAGAAGGCTGATCAACACCTCCACCCACTAAGCCATCCACCACCATTACCTTGTAATTTCTTGTCTGAGTCACTCCTGTGTCCATACAAACAATCTATGTATATGAACTATCTTATATATCTATATTAATTGTGTTTTTTTATTACTGTATTCTTTATTTCATTGTGGTTTGTTGCAACGCATCGGATCTGGAGTAACAATTATTTTGTTCTCCTTTAAACTAGTGTATTGGAAATGACATTAAACAATCTTGAATCTTGAATCAATTCCAATTCCAATAACATAAACATAAAATATCCCTGCACTGATCCTTATGGTATAATATAGGTCACAGGCTTGCCACTGGCTCAGAAACAGAATAGAAACAAATCACTCTTGATTCAAAGGACTATCTGAGGAGAATACAGATTTGCAAATCATCCAAATGTATTAGAAGAAACAAATCAGCAGGCGAATTTGTGACACATCTACAAATAGGGCAATCATTCCAGAGAGCTGAGATATGATATTATAAGAGATAATAATTTAAGACTGCAGAAATCTAAAGAAGTGTGAAAGTAAGAAGGACACTTACAAACCAAAAAAAGAGCATGAAAAACTTCTGGTTTAGATGTCCTTGTGATTAACTTACTGTCTCTAAAGGTTTCCTGTCCTGCTGAGAATCTCTAGCATTTTCTGTTTTTATTTTAGATTTTCAGCATTTGCGGTCTTTTGCTTCACAGTTTTGAATTAATGTTATTTACTGTGGACAAATTATAGGAATCAATCCTGAGGAATAGAAAAAACCTTCATTTAGAAAGGCATCTTTATCAGGAAATGGCCATCTCAGATTTGTTGGTTAGTGGTCATGTCTAATAAACTTCTTCGACATTTTTGTGGAAATTATGAAGGTTGAGACATTCACTCAGCTGAATTATCATGTAGTGTCTTCCTAATCAAGCTCCATAAAAAATTTGTATGTTTCAATGAATACACATCTCATTCCTCTGAATGGTAGTCAATATAGGGCAATCTGCTTGGCTGCTTATAGAGTGCTTCAATGCTAGGATTCAATCCAGTGCAAATTTGTTCCATTCTCTCTATATCTTTACTTAGGTAGACCCATGCAAAATATTCCAAGTGCAGTCCACTGGAGCCCAAAGCATTTATGATAAGATGTTTCTACTATTTTACTCTAATCCTTTTGCAACGAAGACCAATGTTCTATCTACCATCATGACTACTTGCTCTATCAGCACGTTAACTTACAGGAGTCCCTCTAATATTAACAGATTTCAGTCTCCTGCCATTTAAAGCTACTTTGCTTTGTTTTCTAGCAATGTGAATTTCTTCATATTTTCTGCTTACAGGTGGGATCCAGAGCACAGTGCTGCACGAAGACAGAGACAGAAAGAACACCACAGGAATATAGATTTGGCTGTAGAGGGAGATCTCACCAATTAATGTGATCCGAGAGCCCATTTGCACATGCAGCTTTGAAAATTGGATGTTTAAACTATCATATTTGTAAGTTCAGAGATTAGCATTTTAAACTTCTCATTTGCAAGTACGTTGACTATATGTATTAAAGAGAGCTTTGCAAATTTAAAATACAGTTGTGAATACCTTAGGATAAGCTAATGAATCTAAATATGCAACCTGGATACATTAACATTTTTCAGTTTTTAATAAGAGTAATCGTGTGATATATGTATATTTGGGTTAAATATAGCCATTATTTTAAGATTTTGGGGAGTCTGCTCCTTAAAGAACATAGAGCACTGCAGCACAGTACAGGCCCTCTGGCCCACAATGTGGTGCCAACATTTTAACCTACTCTAAGATCAGCTAACCCCTTCCTTCTAAATAGCCCTCCATTATTCTATCATCCATGAGTCTAACTAAGAGTTTCTTAAATGCCCCTAATATATATTCCTTTTAACACCACCATTGGCAGGGCATTCCATGTGTGTAAAGAAATTGCCTCTGTCTTCCCCCTACACTTTCCTCCAATTACCTTAAAATTATATCCCCCTGGTATTAGCCATTTCTGCTCTGGGAAAAATAAATAGTTTTAGAGAAACTGTCTGGCCCATGGTTAGCCCTTGTATTTGAACTGCTTTGTGACTCAGCTGAATATTGACTGCCACAAATGAAGATGGTGTTTGCTTGTCTTCCAAGTGCATGAAGAAGTGAGGCTGATACTCAGCTCTGGAGTACAGCTGTGTAGAACCCACAATTCACCATAGAGAGTGCTGAGATAGATTAGTCATAAAAGATCTGAAAAACCAGTGAAATAATATGTTTGGAAACAGAACAGATCAGTGTCGGTATTACAAAAGGACAGAGAGTTGAGGTCAGGGAAGGGCCCCACTGCAAACTATGAGGCGCCAGAGCTAAGGACAACAAAGAGGTAGTTGCAGGCTGAGGAGCAGCTATGGGATTGCTTCTGTTGCTGGACAGGGCTGTGTACAAGGACTCATCAGAGGATCTGAATGAATGCATGATTGTCACGGACTTTATAAAAACAGTCATTGACAAGTGTGTCCCCACAAAATCATTCAGTCTTCCCCAACCAGAAGCCCTGAATGAACCATGGGATCTGCAAATGGCTGAGGTCCAGATCAGTGGCATTCAGATCTGGCAACCAATTAAGATACAAGAGGTCCAGGTACGATCTCTGGAAAGCCATCTCATATACAACACAGTGATTCTAGACCAAACTTGATTCAACAAGGCTTTGCTCCCAGATAAGCTCAGTGCTTTCTATGCCACTTAGACTGTCAAAACATGGAGAAAACTTCACAAACTTCCACAGCCTTCAATGATTTTAGTCTCTGCGCCTGATATGAGAGCATCCTTCAGGAGGATGAACCCATGGATGGCATCTGGCACAGATGGGGTCCCTGGCTGAATACTAAAGACCTGTGCTGATCAACTGGCTGGAGTGTTCACTGAAACCTTTAACCTCTTGCTTTGGCAGTCTGAGATACCCACCTGCTTCAAGCAGGCTTCTATTACAGTGGTGCCGAAGAAGAATGTGGTAACCTGAATGACTATCCACTGTGATGAAGTGCTTTGAGAGGTTGAAACATATCAACTCCTTCCTGAGAAGTGATTTGGGTCCACTCCAGTTTCCCTACCAGAGCAATAGGACCAAAGCAGATCTCATAAACAAGAGAAAGTCTGCAGGTGCTGGAAACCCAAGCAACACACACAAAATGCAGGAGGAACTCAGTCTCCCAATCTACGTCGGGTCTCCCGATATACAGGAGGGCACACCGGGAGCACTACCAATATACAGGTGGCCACACTGAGAGCTTCCAGTGGCTATCTACGCGCTGTGCGCCAGAACAAGCAGGATCTCCCACTGGCCACCCATTTTAATTCCACTTCCCATTCTCATTCTGAACTCTCCACCACTCATGATAAGACCACATTTAAGTTGGAGGAACAACACCTTATATTCCAGTTGGGGAGCCTCCAACCCGATGGCATGAATATCAATTTCTCAAACTTCCAGTAATGCCTTCACTGCCCCCCATCTCACCATTTCCCATCCCCTTTTCCCTTTCTCGTGTTATCTCCTTGCCCGCTCATCCCCACCCTCTGGTGCTCCTAAACCCACCCCCCCTTTTTTCTTTCTTCCATGGCCTTCTGTCTCTTTCACCAATCAACTTCCTAGCTCTTTGCTTCATCCCTCGCCTTCCAAGATTCACCTATCACCTGGTGTTTCTCTCTCTCCCTTCCCCCACCTTTCAAATCTGCTCCTCCAGTCCTCATGAAGGGTTTTGGCCCGAAACATCGACTGTACTTTTTACCGTAGATGATGCCTGGCTCACAGCAGATGTCATTTCATTGACTTGTCACTCAACCCTGAATCATCTAGAAAGTGAAGATGCATACATCAGGATGCTCTTCATCAACTACAGCTCGGCATTCAATACTAACATTCACTCAAAACTAATCAATACCTTGACCCCAACACCTCCTTGTGCAATTGGATCCTCAACAATTTCCTCACTTGCAGACATCAGATAGTTCAGATTTGCAAAAGCATCTCCTCCATAATTTCCATCAGCTCAGGTACACTACAAGGCTGTGTGTTTAGCCCCCTGCTCTGCTCACTTTACACGTATGATTGTGAGGCTAAACACAGCTCCAATGCCATATTTCAGTTTGTTGACGGTACTACTGTCATTGACCAAATCAAAGCTAGTGAGGGAGCTTGAAAATCTGGCTGAGTGGTACCACAACACAATCTCTCACTCAATGTCAGCAAGACCAAGGAGCTTATTATTGACTTCACTGGGCGAAAAACAGAGGTCCATGAGCCAGTCCTCATCGGTGGATCAGAGGTGGAGAGGGTCAGCAACTTTAAATTCCTCGGTGTTATCATTCAGAGGATCTGCCCTGGATCTAGGCTGTAAATGTCACTAAGTAAAAAGCACAGCAGTGCTTCTACTTCCTTAGGAGTTTGCAAAGATTCACCATGGTGGAGAGCATATTGACCGATTGCATCACAACCTGGTATGGAAACACCAATGCCCTTGAATAGAAAAGCCTACAAAAATTTGTGGATACTGCCCAAACTATTACTGGTAAAGCCCTCCCCACATCTACAGGGAGTGCTATCATAGGAAAGCAACCTCCGTCATCAAGGACCCCCACCATCCAGGCCATGACCTCTTCCCACTGCTGCCATCAGGAAGAAGGTACAGGAGCCTCAGCATCCACACCACTACATGTGCTACAGCATGCTCTCTTCTTGCTGCTGTGATCAGGAATGGATATTACGCCTCAAACATCAGGCTTTTGAACCAGAGGGGATAACTTCATTCAACTTCGCTCTCCTCGTTCATTGTTTCTGCAACCTATGGACTCAATTTCAAGGACTTTTCATCTCACGTTCTTGACATTTACTGCTCATTTATTTATTAATTATTATTATTATTATTATTTTCTTTCTTTTGTAATTGCACAGTTTGTTGTCTTTTGCACATTGGCTATTTGTCTGGGTGTGGTCTTTCATTGATTTCATTGTGTTTCTTGGATTTACAGTGTATGCCCACAAGAAAGTGAATCTCGGGGTTGTATATGGTAACATATATGTATTTTGATACCTTTACTTTGAACCTTTGAACTTTGAAGCTATGGGTAAATTTAACATGCATCCAGTGCTTGAAGTGTGCTTGAATTGTCTATTAATCAAAGGAACATAGTAGTAATATATAAACAATTCATGAATAGTTAAATTACCAGTAGCCATTCTCCAATAGGCTGTTACAATCTTTTCCTTCTTTTAGAAAGAAAGATTTAGCAGTGCCTTCATGACAAGAATTTTGATTATTTCGTGCACGTCAACCTATCTGAACATTGATCAAGCAACAGCAAGATATTCCTAATAATCCTTCTGATGAGGCGTCGCTATCCGGAAACGTTGACTCTGTTTCTCTTCCCACAATGTAGCCTGACTGGCTGAATATTCACAGTACTTTTTGCTTGTGGTTTTAGGTTCCAGTATCTGCAGTTTTTTTGGTTTGATTTTGCAAATGTGCCAATTATGCTCTCATCTTACAAAACTGAGACTTCAAGAGTACCTGAACAATATGCTCCAACAGGAATATGAAAGGTATCATAGGACTTTCAAACTGGCACATTCCATCTCCTAAAAAAGATAAAAATTCTTGTTGAAGAATATAATTTCTTTAAATGTGTAAGTTGAAGTAAACATTATTCATATCATACATTTATTGAAGGGCAGCATAAATTTTGCATCTTTATTGGAGCTTGTTATATTGAAGCATCAGCAAACCACAAAAAGGCATCAGTAGCCTTAACTAGTCTCGGTTAGACAGAATTGCTGCCTCGGTGCTAACCAGATAATTGCCACTGAACTGAATAAATCTACATTGTGCAATTATCTTCTTATTGGCAACCCTGTAATGTTATGGAAGTGACAGTTGGAGGTTTAATTGACTTCAGAGACTTCAGCAGCAAATCTTAAACAGTTTCTTTCCAGCTTTCACATATGGCTTGGTAACATATTAAGTCTACCATCACTTCAATAAGATGCAACACACTCTGTTTTTGTGGCCTGTGTTCAGAAGGTGGGAAAATTGTATTATGTCAATAGGGTGCAGGTTGAGCAAAGCTGTTGGCTGAAAGTGCACACGGTAACTATTGGCTACCTCCTGTATCTACTAAAGTGGCCACAGAGTGCGTGTTCATGGTCTTCTGCTGCTGTAACCCATCCACTTCGAGGTTCGACATGTCATGCATTCAAAAATACTCTTCTGCACATCACTGCTGTAACGTGTGGTTATTTGAGTTACTGTCACCTTTCCGTCAGCTTGAACCAGTCTGGCCATTCCCCGCTGACCTCTCTCATTAACAAGGCATTTTTGCCCACAGACCTGCCATTCACTGGGTGTTTTTATTCCACACTATTCTCTGTAAACTGTAAAGACTGATATATGTGAAACTCGCAGGAGATCAGCAGTTTCTGAGATACTCAAACCACCCTGTCTGGCACCAACAATCATTCCACAATAAAAGTCACAGATCACATTTCTTTCCCATTCCGATTATCTGAACTTGACCACGTCTGCATGATTTTATGCAGGGAGTTGGTGCCCCATGATTGGCTGATCAGACATTTGCATTAATGACGAGGTGTATAGGTGTACCTAATAAAGGGGCCACTGAGTGTACGATTGCAAACGGTGATTGCAGCCATATCAGCAGCACAAAGTGGGGAAGCTAATTGCAATGCAGGAGAAAGATCCTATGAACCGACTGAAATTGACAGGTGCATGGAAAATTCTGCTCTTCAACAATTAGGAGAATTACGACTCCACACCACTGAGTTTCTACTTTTTCCCTGTACATTTCAGCACTTCCCAGTTCCAACACGATCTCCAGCACACATGTACAAAGCAAGCACCACAACACAAGCTCACCATACTCTCTTGGCACATGGTGCACATTGCTGTTTGCCACATCCACAACTAGTAGTGAGATTAAGCAAAATACCTCAAAGTTCAATGTAAGTTTATTATCAAAGTACATATATGTCACCATATACAACCCTGAGATTCATTTCCTTGCAGGCATACTCAATAAATCCATAATAGATTAATAAACATAATCAAATCAATGAAAGGCCACACCAACTTGGGCGTTCAACCAGTGTGCAAAAGACACAAACTGTGCAAAAACAAAAAGAATGAAATAATAATAATAAATAAACAATAAATACCAAGAACATGAGATGAAGAGTAATTGAAAGTGAGTCCATAGGTTGTGGGAACATTTCCGTGATGGGGCAAGTGAAATATTACCTCTCTTGCTTTTCGGATAAGGATTGTACATCTGGAGACCAAGGACCTCCACACCTTGAGAGAAGATGATAAATGCAGTGAACTGATTGACAGAGAAAATGTGGCACTTGGCCGCAAATCTTTGGATAGTGGCAGTAAAGGGCAAAACAAGAAACCAGTACTGAAGATACTCTGACTATTTCAGGACACAAGTGATGCACCATCAATAACTCTCTGAGACGGGAGGCGAGATATTGGCTTTTATTGGCTGGAAGAAAGAACAAGCAGCAATTGACCACCATGCTACATCCTGGAGACTGAGGGCAGGACTCAGGCCCCAATCGCCTTTATACCGGGGTCTGTGGGAGGAGCCACAGTCAGTGGGAGGAGCCACTGGAGCAGCCAGCGGGGGGCACGTCCAGACAGGTATATGTAGTTCACCACAACAAGAAAGAAATGATAGGCAGGATGCTGAATGGAAAAATCGAGAAGGTTTATTGATTGAATGTAGTATAGATAGTATAAAGGCTCCAGAGAGATTGGATAAAGAAAATGAACTTGGTTCAAGGCATGTAAAAACCATTTGTGATTTTGATTAGGGTCATTTTAGTTCTGAGACAAAACAGAAGGGTTGCTGTTTTTTTTTAGAACAGCAATGGTGCTTTGAAAGAATAGATGGCAGTACTTAGAACTCATGCCAGTTTACATTGCTAACATTTGCAGGCCTGTAAAGGGATTTGTAATTGCATTTGCTTGGATGAGCATATGTACCAAGTGTTGGGATTAGGTTAAATAGATCTTTTTGACCAAAACAGTTACGATGGGCCAAGTGTCATAAATACTATGTGATTCTCTGGTCCTTCAAATATTTTACACGTGAAATGACTGTCTTACCAACGTGCATGTCTGAATTGAATACAAGTGAGTTAATTCTTAAGTTATGGAAACAGCCCGAAGTCATGTCAGTGCTTACATAATGTAACTTCTGTCTCCACATAGTATTTTTATGGAGTTTCCACCTGTTGTAGTTTTAAGCTTTCAGACCCATGCAAGGAGAAAATCTGAAGTTCAGGAATATGATCTAAGATTAGACTGATATGAGCATAATCCTGACTACTGTAGAGCCATTAATCAACCGCTTTGTTAGATTTTACTTCGAGAACCCACAAAATATACTTGGGAAGCTTTTATGCACCTCCTTTTTGACAAATCACTTCTCAATAATGTGACATGTTAAAGAGAATGGATTAAAGTCATGTGATTATATTTAAAATGTAAGTCTTGTTTCTAAACCACTCTGTCTCTATGTTATAGTTGACATTAAATAGGCTACGTACTTCATGTTTGAATTATTTTCCAATGTTTAGATTAAGGTTCTGTTTTATTCTGATCCACTCACGTCTCTCATGCACAACTTTCTTTCCAAACACCCCCCTCCCCCCCTTTGAGCTCTTTCTTTCTCCTCCCCCACCTGGCTTATCTGCCTTTCACCCACACTCTCAACCCATTGGCTCTCTTATCATCTCCCTCTACTCTCTTTTATCTGGTTCCACTTATTACCTTCCTTTTTGATTGGGTTCCATAATCAGAAGCTCTTTGCTGTCTCCATTTATCAGCTCCCAGACTTCCCTCCCACACCTGGTTCCATCTGCCCACCAAATGGCCTTTGCAATCTGGTTCTCCTATTGGTGCTGCTTTTGCTTGCCAGAAAACAAACTGGATTGCCTTCGTGTGTGGCTGACCCAGCATGAGACAGACTGATTTGCCTTCATCTGCATCCGACCAGCGCGAGACGAGGAACTGCTGTGTGCTTGTTCTTGCAGAAACATGGCTCCAGGATAACGTCCCGTGCACCATCAATCTTCAGGCCATGTCACTCTTGGACTTGGGCTAATATTATTTTGTGACTGTACAGTATGTTCTATTGTAACTATATGTGCTATGAAAGACTGTATGTCCTGCGTTTTGTACCTCAGCCCCAGAGGAACAATGATGTATTTTGCAGTATTGGTTGAATGACAATTAAACTTGAATTTGAACTTGAATCTTTCCTCACATGGATCCACCTATTGCTTGCCATCTCTGGTCTCAGTCCTCCCCATCACACATCTCCCAATTAAAATCTCAGTCCTGAGGCAGGGTCTTGTCATGAACTGTTGGCTACCCCTCTGCTTCCACAGATGCTGCCAGGCCTACTTAGTTCCTTCAGCAGCTTGTTTTTTCTTGGTTCCAAATTCCAGTACTTGCAGTGTCTCTGGATTACTCCTTGTTCAAAGCTCTTAGGTTAAATTAATCTCCTTTCATAGCGTTTGCACAAACATCGTACTTATAAATTTACATTGTGTCTCCATAGTTCTTGCCAATTGGAGTTAATGTGGCAGATAGAGAGAATGCCAGGGCATTTCTGGGGCTGATTTCTCACTGGGAACCAATCAGCATATAGTTCAGAACAAAACATTGCTGATTTGTACTTATTGTGGGAAGAGAGAGAAACATTAATACAAGTAAATTGTATTTCAAGTGATAGAATTCATGATTAGATTGGTGCACATAATCTCCACTGCTCTTCCCAACAATGCAATAATCAAACAATGTTAGCCAGTTTTCTGCTTCATTTTCCCTAATCCACTTATCATGCAGCTTTTGTGAATTAGATTGCTTATTTGGCTTCAAATTGGGACAAGTTCATACCAAACATGTTGCACAGATGTCTGAGGCGAAAAACTGCAACCAGTATTTGTTTGCAGTGTTTATTTGACTGACTGAGCCCTCAAGGTTTTACAAATTACACTTGAACTTAGCTGTAAAAATATGGCAGATGTATGGCTAAGTTATTCATCCAAATACATGGGAGATATCAACAAATCCTAATTTAGATTTTGATTATTAGCCTAATGTTTGGGAGATAAAATACACAGAAACTGGCAACTTGACAAAAATTTTGCAGACCTACCCTACAGAGTCATAGAGCACTACAGTACATAACTAGGCCCTTAAGCCCATCGAGTTTGTGCCAAAATGTTACTATACTTCAATTTCTCGAATGACATGTCAGTCCATGGCCTCCTGTACTACCGCAATGAGACAACACATGTTGGAGGAGTAACACCTTTTATTCCGTCTGGGTATCCTCCAACCTGATGGCATAACATTGATTTCTCAAACTTCCGGTAATGGTGCCCCCACCCCCCACTCACTATCCCCAATTCCCATTTCCCTCTCTCACTTAATCTCCTTACCTGCCCATCACCTCTCCCTGGTGCTCATCCCCCTTCCCTTTCTTTCATGGCCTTCTATCCTCTCCTATCAAATTCCCTCTTCTCCATCCCTTTATCTCTTTAACCAATTGACTTTTCAGCTCTTTACTTCACTCTTCTCCCTCTCCCGGTTTCAACAATCATTGTGACGTGTGGCACAGCACTAGTCAAAGGCTTCCAGTCAGAGGGGCAATCTACTATCACCATCTGGCTTCTCCCACAAAGCCAATGCCAAGTGCAAGTTTTTTTGTCATCTGACTGTACGTACTGTATATACAACCAAATGAAGCAACGTTCCTCCTGACCAAAACATATATCACACACAGGACATAAAACAAGATATTACCACAAACAAGTCAACTTCAATTTACTACCTCATCCTGAATCCCAAGTGATGAACTTTTTTAACCAGCCTTCCGTGTGGGACCTTGTCAAAGGCTTTGCTAAAGTTCATCCACCACCTTGCCTTCATCAGTGTCCCTGGTAACCTCCTCCAAAAACTCTATAAGATTGATTAGTCATGACCTGTCATGTTGACTATCCCGATATATCCAAATACGGTCTTTATATATCCAGTCCCTTGGAATACCTTCCAATATTTTACTACTATTGACATCATGCTCACCAGCCTATAATTTCCTAGCTTATTCTTAGAGTCTTTCTTCAGCAACAGAACAACATTGGCAATCCTCTGGCACCTAACCCATAGCTAAGGACATTTTAAATATCTCTGCTAGGTTATAATTAAATATTGTGTACAAATACAAATGTCCGAGATACCACAAAGAAAGCATTAACTTTAGTGGATTGTGTGTGCATGGACTAATTCTGACTCGGATTATCAGTTCTCCCTCCCAAACCTCAACATTGTTTCTAGACATTACTCATGAAATTCTGTTGCTTACTGCAATTCTTCCAATCTTACCAGTCTAGACTTGACAACAAACAAGCAACATTACTTCTAGCAGAAACATTTTTTCTGAATAGCTACATCATTTTTGTCAATAAACTATCAGAATCTCTGATATTAATGTTATTCAATTACATTGCAAATAATAACAAGTATTCACAATCTATACTCAATCATGAGCATTTTTTTGTAATTTATATACACTTTAGATCATCTCTGACTGAAAATCCCTTCTGGTACACTTCAGGTGAATGAGAACAGTTGACTGATGGGCCATGGTGATATAAAATCCTTTACTTATTTTACTAATTTGCTTAATTTGGTTTTAGCCAACAACTCTTGTAAATGATGATTAATATAAATGACCAATATCATGCTGAAGAATTTGAGAAGATTAAATCTACCATTAATCTGCATTAATTAAAGGTCCACCATATATGTATGATTTGCAAAAAATTATTTTCATGATTAACAAATAGGAGTATGGAATAGCTTACATCTTGGTCATGCTGTCTTCTCACTGCTGCCATCAGGATGAAGGTACAGGAGGCACAGGACCCACACTGTCAGGTTCAGGAACAATTATTACCCTTCAGCTATCAGTCTGTTGAACCAGAGGGGATAACTTCACTCAACTTCATTCACTCTATCACTAATAAAGGTTTATGGAAGTATATTGGTGCAGCTCTTAATTTCAAAATGATTGCCACCAAAAAGGCAAGTTATTGTCAGATTAGAAACTATGGTGAAGACATATTTCACAGTGGTTCCTATACTGTATTATGGATAAATAGTTGAAGAAAGAAAAGATGGCCAGAAGAGGAGTGGGGACTAGGTTAAAGCAAATAGCTCTTTCACCACACATGCACTGTCTAAATGCTGTAAGATTCCAGAATTCATCACAGTATGGGTATAAGCAAGTGGCAAAGAATAGCCATTGACATCAGTGAAAAGGAAAATTGAACAAGGTTCTTAAATGATGGAGTATCTACTGGGTACATCTTGCAACAGTACTAACATTTAGCTTTTACAATTTGTTGGGTGCTTTCTCACTTGGATCAAGAAGTAACAAGCTGATGCAGGTTATAAATAGCCAAACACACTGAAAGCTATTTATGAAGCAGAGGCTGAATGCTTGAAGTTGGGTAATGGTTGTTCGTTCTGCAGAACAGCAGGAGTTCTCTGAGACAGAAGTAGGAAGAGGGAATTCTTAAGTGGGTCTTATTGTTGGATCTTCAGTGCTACAACCAGAATGTTAACACAGTTTGTGTTATCATGAGGAACCATCTACCCTTTCAGAGACTTTCTGAATTTTGTGCATTTCAATGAGATCATCCTTCTTGCTTCAAAGCTGGAGTTTAGTTCCAGTCTTTTATCTTTCCTCAGACAACAATCTTGCCTTCCAACAAATCATCTAATTGATCGCAAAGACATAATTTTTTTTTAAAAAGAAGTATTTTCATTTATATACTTAATTCATTTTGTTGGTATTTCGCAAATGAGCCCTGGTCTTTTTCAAACAAATATAAAACCCAGATTTTTATTTTTTTCAAACTTTCTGATGAGATTTAAATTGTGAAAATACTGTGTGAGGTTGATTTTTCACATCATGACTATTCTTTCTTTGCTTTGCCTGAATGCATTTCACTAACTCTGACTCCCACACATAGCCATTAAAAAGCCGTGGTTTGTGAACAGAATTCTTTTCATAGCCGTCAAAAACTTGCATATACGTAAATTCTTGTAAATAAGGTCCCCAAATACAGCAAGTGTAATGTTCTCAAGCAACCCTTTCAGAACTGACATGGTGGATGACTTGTAATATGCAAATCATTCTCTATATAGTAATCTTTTTGTTACCCAACCCATTGCTACACATTACATCATTGGCATTTCCTGTGGCTTCAACAGGAACTTAGGAAGCAAACATTGTTAGAATTTTCAGGATGGTAAATGCTGGAAGTGTATAGTTACGTGTTGTAACACACACAAAATGTTCCAAGAACTTAGCAGGTCGGGCTGCATCTATAGAGTGGAATGAACAGTCGATATTTAGGCCAAGACCCTTCATCAGTACTGGAAAAGGAGAGGGCAGAGGCCATCATAAAAAGATGGGAGAAAGGGAAGGAGCACAAACTGGCAGCTGATAGGTGAGACCAAGTGAGGGGGAAGGAGGGGCAGATGAAGTGAGAAGCTGGAGGGGACAGGTGAAAGAGGTAAAGGACTGAAGAAGAAGGAATCTAATTGAGGACAATGGACCATAGAAGAAAGGGAAGGAGACGAGGAAGCAGAGGTAATGCGCAGGTGAGGAGAATAGAAGGAGTGACAAGAAACCCAGAATGGGGAATGAATAAAGAGAGAAGGGTGGAGGGGGCAGATGAATGGAAGTTGGAGAAGCCAATGTTTATGCCATCAGGTTGGAGGCTGCCCAGTCAGAATATGATGTGCTGCTCCACCAATCTGAGTTTGGCCTCATCATGGTAGTGTTACTCCTTTTGTTTGAGCTGTGCAGTAGCTGTGGTCTGTGAATACAAATACTCAGTTTCATTCACTTGGTGCTGCCATTGCTACAAGCATTGCTTCTGCACTAGCCACCGAGCCGTGGCGCACAGGACTGCTTTGTGAAACTGGCCACACTGTCAGACTCTTGATTGGTCTTCTCCCTCTTGTGATTTCAATGCTACCGAGTTTCAGGCAGAGCCTCAAATAAATTTCTGAGAAAATCTTCAATGGAAAGGCACGTGC